>NC_083401.1:50343051-55343051 GCF_020745735.1 Hemiscyllium ocellatum | reverse complement strand
TTCTGATTAAGAGGTGTTTGATTAGTGCCTGGCTATTTTAAAATCTTTTGAAATTATTACTACAAATTTTAATCCTAGATGTTATGGAAAAACATAGTGTATTTATTTAATTTAAATTTGCTAAATTATACATTCTTGCAGTTATGTGTAGTTTTAAAGATAGCATTTTCTACCATCAATAATTTCCTTTGAAGTTAGGATAACGTTGCAGCAATTAAACCATAAAGTCTGATGGCATAGTTATACACTCTACCCCACTCGCATTATTGCCAATTAGCTGTAAGGAGGTCCTGGGTGGAGACAACAAAATATTCATAGAGGGAACATTAGCTTAGTTTGGATAGAAATTGCAGGCTGTTAGCTGAGAAGGGCTACCTCAGTATGGAATAGACATCAGACTATGTTATTTTCTGGCTTGTATTTTTCTATTTGAATCAGGGATGTATATGTTAATGGTGTTATTCCACTGCCTGAATATACAGGGAAGGAGACAAGTTGCCAATGCAAAGCCTGACTGCAGTTGCTGTAGAGTCTTACCTTACCTTGAAGAGAGTTCATCTTTAAAAACTCCATGTGCTGTGTATATACAATGTTGCAAGTCTACCCGGCAGTTAGTCTTCAAGTGGGTCTCCAAGTTGCATAGGCACAGGAAACAAATGCTGAGTGATGGTTACATTCTCTCTTACTGGAGATTATCATTGCTTGGCATTTGTGTCACACAAATGTTGTCTGCCCCTTGTCAGCAGCTGAAGTTGAAAGATTTTCTTGGCTTTCCACAAGTTGGATATGGACTGCTTCAGTATCTGAGGAGTAGCAAGTGGTGATGAACATTGTACAATCATCAGTAAACATTCTAAAATCTGATATTATGATGGAGGAAGAATTGTCAACAAAGCAGCTAAAGATGGTTGACCTAGGACACCATGGTGAGGAACTCATGCAATGGTGTCCTGGTAATTGGCCTCCAACAACCACACCCATCTTCCATCATGCCAGGTAAGACTCCAACTGACACTTTTCCCCATGATTCCCCTTACTCCAGTTTAGTTAAGGCTCCATGTTACCATACTTAGTCAAGTGCTGCCTTGATGTCAAGGGCAGTCATTCTCATATCACTTTTGAGTTCAACCCTTTTGTGATCCAAGGTTGTGATCATGTGAGGAGTAGCTCTGAATCCAAACTAAACATCAGTGAGCAAGTACATTGAGTAAATGCAGCTTAATTGCATTAATAATGACAACTTCATGTACTTTTCTAATGATTAAGAATAGCTCAAAGGGACAGCAATTTTGTACACAGGAAATATCTGGACAATTGTTAGGTAGATGGCATTGTCATAGCTGTACTGGAATGTCTTGGCTAAGGGAAAAGCAAGCTTTAAAGTGCAGGTCCTCAGTACTATTACCACAGAGTTCTCCGGTGGGGAAAGTCCAGCAGTATCCAATACCATAAGCTGTTATCTGATATCACATGGAGTTAATCAGCTTGGCAAAAGACACTCAGGAGCTCCAGTAGAGGCCAAAGTGGGGATCATGCTTTGGGCACTTGTATATTGGAGACCTGGATATATTTGGATTTACTTGGAAACTTATAGACTTGGATATTTATAATTGTTTCAGCCTTAAGTCTATTGCTCTGACGTGCTCACCCATCATTGAGAATAAGGATATTTACAGAATTTCCTTCGCCAGTGAATTATTTAATTGTTCATTACTAATCACAACAAGATATCACAGGACTGCAGGTCTTAGATCAGATCCATTTGATATGGGATTACATTGCTGTGGAGAAAGTGAGGACTACAGATGCTGGAGATCAGAATTGAAAAGTATGGCACTGGAAAAGCACAGCAGGTCAAGCAACATCCAAGGTGCAGGAGAGTCGACGTTTCGGGTATAAGCCCTTCATCAGGATTTGGTAGTGGAGGAAGCCCAGGATTTGCATGTCCTTGGCAGAGTGGGAAGGTGAATTGAAATAACTGGCCATAGGATGGTGGATTGATTGGTCCATGTGTCCCAGAGGTGTTCCCTGAAACGTTCTGTGAGTTGGTGTCCTGTCTCCCCAATGTAGAGGAGACCACATCAAGAGCAACGTACACAGTAGTTGATGCGTTTGGATGTGCCGGAAAATCTCTGCTGAATGTGAAAATATTGTTTGGGGCCTTGGATGGAGAGGTGTATAGGCGTGGTTGCAGGTTTTATACCTCTTACAGTAGCAAGCGAAGGTGCCAGGAGTAGACGGTGGCTTGGTTGGGGGCGTGGACCTAACAAGGGAGTCATAGACGGAATGTTCTCTGCTGAATGCTGATAGGGGTGAGGAGGCAAATATATCTCTGGGAGTGGAGTCTGAATGTAGATGGTGGAAATAGCGGAGGATAATGTGCTGTATCCAGAGATTAGTGGGGTGGAAGGTTTCTATCCTTGTTGTGATTGGAGGGGTGGGGTTTTAGGGCAGAGTGCGGTAAGTGGAGATTATGCACTGGAGGGCATTGTTGACCACATAGGAGGGGATGTCCTGGAGTGGAATTGCTCCTCGTGGGAGCAGAAATGGTGGATGTGAAAGAATTGAGAGTAAGGGATCATGTTTTTACAGGAGGGGTGTGTGGAAGGAGGTGTAGTCCAGGTAGCTGTGAGAGTCGGTAGGTTTGAAATAGATGTCTGTGTTAAGTTGGTCACCAGAGAGGGAGACAGAGAGGTCCACGAAGGGGAGGGAGGTGTCCGAGATGATCCAAGTGAACTTAAGGATGGAACATGTTAGTGAAGTTGATGAACTGTTCAAACTCCTCTTGGGAACTCAAGGTGGCACCGATACAGTAATCAATATAGTGGGGGAAGAGATGGCGATGGTGCCAGTATAACTGTGAAAGATGGACTTTTCCACACATCCTACAAAGAGATAGGCATACGTGGGACCCATGTGTGTGCCCATGACTATCCCTTTGATCTGAAGGAAGTGGGAGGATTCAAAGGAGAAGTTGTCAAGGGTGAGGACCAGTTCTGCCAAATGAATGAGTGTGTCAGTAGAAGGAAACTAGTTGGGTTGGCTGGAGAAGAAAAAAATGGCGGGCTTGGAGGCCTTCGGCATGGTGGAAGGATGTATAAAGAGACTGGATGGCCATTGTGCAAATGAGGCATTGGGGGCTGGGGAAATGAAAGTCATGGAGGAGGTGAAGGGCATGCAGTGTCACAAATATATGTGGAGAGTTACTGGACTGAGGGGGACAAGTTGGCGTTAATATATGAGGAAGATAAGTTCTGCCTGGCAAGTGCAAGCAGAGACAATAGGTCAACTAGGGCAGTCAGATTTGTGGATTTTGAGTGAGACATAGAAATGGTTGATGTGGGGTTCTTAGACTATTAGATTGAAGGCTGTGGATGGGAGATCCCCTGAAGTGATGAGGTTGTGGATGGTCTGGGGAGATGATGGTTTGGTGATGGGAGGTGAGGTCATGGTTGAAGTCCAGTAGCAGGAGGTGTCCGTAAGTTGGTGCCTGGCTTCAGCGGTGTAGTGGTCAGTGCAGCAAATTACCACTGCGCCCCCCCCCCCCCCCCATTGTCTGCTGATTTAATGGTGAGGTTAGGGTTGGAGTGGAGGGAGTGGAGGACTGCACTTTGCAAGGGTGAGAAGTTGGAGTGGGTGAGGGGGTGGACAGGTTGAGTTGGTCAATGTCACAGCAGCAGTTGGAGATGATGAGGTCAAGGGCAGGTAACAGACCAGGACGTTGGACAATTGTCCAAGAGAATGGAATATATTGGAGGCGGGAGAAGGGTCCTCAGAGGGTGGGTGGGAGTCATGATTGTAAAAGTACGCACGGGCGCAGTGGAAGGAATGTTCAATGTCGCAATGCGTATGGAATTCATTGACCCAGATGCATCATGAGATGGAGGTGAGCCCTTTACTGAGGACTGATTGGTCATCTTCAGTGAGAGGGATGGTAAAACCTCAGCAGGTCTGGGGGCTGGGGGCTGGTGGCTAGTGTAGAGCTCGAGTTGGGAGTGGGGTGGAGACTGTCTCTGGAGTAGGGACAGTCATGTGATAATTGGTGATGTCACATTGCTGTGTCTATCAGATGCTGTTTATGCTATTTGACACACAGGTGGTTCTGCTCTGTAGTTTCACCATATTTACACCTCATTGTTAGGTAGATGGTAATGTTCTTGGCATGTCATTCTGCACTCTTCATTAACCCATTGTTGACTGAAAAGCCTTTGTGTCGCATCGTTCCAGTGCTTCTGCTAATTTAAGTCTCTCCTGTTTGGTACTTCAAATAATAATGCCACTTAATGCAACACTACAAATCTGTAACAACAATATGTTAGATTTATCCACCAGTTTTATTGGGGGTCAGCTGACCCTTCTTCACAACTGGTAACTCTGATTTCTCTCCACAGATCCTGACAGACTTGCCGAGTTTTTCCAACGATTTCAGTTTTTGTTTCAGATTTCCAGCATCTGCAGTTCTTTCATTGTTTTTTTCCATGAGTTTTATTCTTGGTAAAAGCCAAAGTGTTTCACAGAAGCATTGACAAAATCAGAAACAAAGCTACACAAGGAGACATTAGGGGATAAACAAAGTCAGTTTTAAGGAGCATTCTAAAGGAGAAAAGAGAATTTGTGTAGTCAAGAAATGTAAACACAGAATTCGAACCGCGAAAGCTGCAGACTTTTGTGCAGTGATTAAAATTGGGAAGATGCAGCCAACCAGAGCTGGATGAACAGAGACATTTCAGATGGAGAGATGGAGGCAATTTCAAAGATATGGATGAGCATGGAGGAAATTAAAAACAAGGATGAGAATTGTAAAGTCAAGGCATTGCTTAACCATGGTCCATTGTACATCAGAGAGCTCAAGATTAAACATTGAATGCGACTTTGTACGCATTAAGATGTTGAATCTTGGACAACTTAGTCAAGTTAAAAGTGATAAGGGCATGGATGAGCTGGGCTTCAGCACCAAATGAAATGAGGTAAAAATAAGGACCAAATGAAATGAGACAGGGCTGAAATATTTCCACATTATAGTTGATGGTGTTCTGCCAATATTTGTCCTCCAGCTAAGTGGAGTACAGATATATCCCTCAACAAAAACAGAAGCAGATTATCTTGTCATGACTTTTTTAAAAAATCATTTGAGGGATGTGGGTGTCACTGAATTGTCCAGTATTTATTGCCTATCCCTAATTGCCCTTCAGAAGGTGCTGGCAAGATGCCTTCTTGAACTTTTTCAGTCTATAGGAAGGGCGTTCGAGAATTTTGACACAGCCATGCTGAAAAAAGTGGGTACTTCATCAAATAGTGTTCTGGGGTTTTATATTTCCATCCAAGAGCTCAGGAAGATTTGATGCAGAAGTCCAGCCCTGTTGCCTCTGTACCCCTACATTTTGATGTGCAGGCACTTTTACCACATTTTTCGGCTTAAGGGCACAATATTCGAACTGAGAAACCAGAGTGCCAAGATGGAGTTTGGGCTGACACATGGCACAATGTTGTATATTTGATTGAGATTATACACCTCTAAAGTACGTAAGAAAATTTCAGAACCATTAATCGACAATATCCTGGCACTTCCTTTCCCTAGGATCAGCGAAACCCCATTCAGTCTAAAGTCACAATGAATGAAGATCCTCCATTTTGTATGGACTTCTTCCAAATAGTGATATTGTTGGAGCATGCAGGAAACAAGGAGATTGTACATCTCTATGAGTAGATCTCTATTGTGGTGAGGCATTTATTGTAGAAAAGAGTACAATTCACAACCAGAGAATACTTTGAATAAACAATCATTACCATTAATAATGTTACTTCTTTAAAGCAGTACCTTACCTTTCATATGCAATATAGCAACCATCTAAGAGAGTATTGCCTACATTAAAAAGAAAGGGCTGCAGGTCATGTCCTTCAATCAATCAAACCTATCCTCTGTTCTCTGTTGGAGTATGATTGCAAGTACATTAATGCTCTTCAATCATACCTTGTTATATTTTACAGAACATGTCAGCAAATGCATCGAAGTATGAAGAGACTGTCTATAATTTGCTGTCTAGAAATGCCACATGTCAAAACTGATTGTCAACACTGCCAGGAGGTGTTGCCAGTCTCATGAGAGCATTCATGATCCTGTAACAGTTTTCTTGTTTTACTTTGAAAAGAAAATTGGGAATCAAGCACAAAAATGAATTGTACCATTAAATAATGATTGAAATGAAAATGTTTCCTCATAAGAGCAAATCCAGTGTTCTAGAGCTCTTTCATTCAAACTCAACAAGCCTCTGAAAGTCTCAAGCATCTCGTGCAATCTGAGTTCCTTAATACAGATACTGTTTTCTGCTGATTGGCTGTTGCAATAACATAGAATGAGGAAATCGTACGATTGATGAAGAGTCAACTACAGGATCACTACATTAGATAGCCTGGAATGTCTTTCAGACTTTGCGCAATCTAACCAGCAGCTAGATCCTCACAAATCTTCCAACCTAGATAATCACTTTGTATCATAGTTCTATTCATCTAGATTTATCACAATTCAAAGATAAGAAAGAGCAATTCATTCATTATTATAGATACATATGAATTTGAACAATCCACTATTGCTCATAATTGACTCATTGAAAATACATTTTAATATCAGAAATAAAAGAAAATTCTGAAGCTATACTGAATTGTAATTTTAAGATTTGGTGAAACAATTTAAAGTTAAATCAGAATTTTAGAATACAATGTCTTAAACAATAAAAGCTGAAACATGAAAACTGACAGTTTTTTTTAAGAACTGGATAGAGAAAAGCACAATGTTGACGTCAATACTGTCAATTTGTGAAAAGGTCACAAAGGCACTATGATGGGATGTATACAAATGAATGGCAGATGAATGAATGAATGAATTATCTTTATTGTCACATGTACTTACCTGAGCACAATGCAAAATATACAAGTCGCAAATTACAGCACAATCTTAGACACAGGGTACCTAGGTACAGATTGTTCAATACAAGTTCTTAGGAAAG
This sequence comes from Hemiscyllium ocellatum, assembly GCF_020745735.1. Taxonomy (NCBI): domain Eukaryota; kingdom Metazoa; phylum Chordata; class Chondrichthyes; order Orectolobiformes; family Hemiscylliidae; genus Hemiscyllium; species Hemiscyllium ocellatum. Next base: position 55,336,047 of record NC_083401.1, on the reverse strand, counting down.
AAAAATAGAAAAAAGATAAAAAATGTTTAGTATTACTCCTGATCATAGGAGCAAGTTAGAAAAATAGAGAAACAAAAGTGCAGACTAACATCCTTTTCAACTCAGTCCACGCCAGCACCTTGCCTCCAGTCTGCACAGGCCTTGAATCACTTGGAGGCTGGAGAACTGCCATAGGCCACTGAGAGACTGCCACATCAAACTTCAAACAGACCAGCAGGCCAGGAGATCACAATGCCATACCGGCCAAATGCGGGACCAAGCCATGAGAATGTCACAGGTCACCAAAAGATCACTGCGTTGAGCCACAGAGAGAGACTGGCATGCTGGGCCATGAGAATGCCTCACTGGGCCAAGAGTCCAAATCTGTGCTGATGCCAGGAGTTCAGGACATTGCTGAGATGAAAGAAGAGAGAAAAAAAAATAGCAGAAGAGTAAAGAAAGAGAAAAAAAAGGAAAAGAAATGAATGAAGTGGAGGGACTCCGGCTGAAGCATCCTACTCCACAAAGTAGGGCAGTATGAGATAATTAACTTTGATCTCAAACAAATCTTTTTGAAAAAGTATAAAACTTACAAATATTGATGTTCAGAAAGTCTTGGGTGTACTGTTGAAAGCTATTAATAGAAAGTTAGCATTGTAAATACAGCAATTAAGAAGGTAAATACTATGTTGGAATTTGGAAATAAGGCGCAGACTTTCCGATAAGGGTTCGTTGTTGAAGACTCAGGTAAGAAAAGCTGTTTGCATTTAAAGGGTTGTGAATCTTTAGAACTCTCTACCCAAGAGGGATGTGGATACTCCATCAAAGAATTTGTTTAAGTCTAAGACAGGCAGACTTTTGAATGCTCAAGGAGTGAAGCCATACATGAAAAACAAACAAAAATTGCTGGAGATACTGAGCAGGTTTGGCACCATCTGTGATGGGAGAAACAGAGTTAAGGGTTTGCGTCCAAAGACTCTTCTTCAGAACTCATCCCCTAAGGATATTGTGTGACAACCCACAGCAGGTGGACTGCAACTTCAAGAAGGCAGCTCAACACCACCTTCTCAAGGACAACTAGGGATATGTAATGCAGGGGAACCTCGATTATCCAAATGAGATTGGTGGGCACTATTTCGTTTGGATAATTGATTATTCGGTTAATTGATTAAATGCCTTTCCTCTGGGGCTTGAAGTTTTTAATATCTGCTCCCCGTTCAGGAGATAAGGCAATAGCACACCGCGAGCCAGATCCTGTCCCTGCCTGCCCTTGCCCCCATCCAACATCCTCCCTCACCCCCTAACCCCGTCCAACACTGCCCCCACCCACCCCCAACCCCATCCAAAGCCATCCTCCGCCCCCCCCCGCCCCCTGCTCCCTGTCCAACACCTCCCCCAATCCCCGTCCAGCACTGTCCCGCCCCCTCACCATGGCAGCCAGACAGTACACCAATAACAATACTGCTGTTGCTCCCTTTGTTGGGTAAGTCTCCAAATAGCACACACACACACACACAAAACTCTTTACTGCAACTTTTTGTCAAGTTCCACCTTTACCCTGTACAGAACAATGTTGGAAAGATTATCTGGGGAAGCGGGGTGGGGTTTAAGGTACACCCTTCTAGAGATCTCCAGCGAAAGTGTGGGGAGAGAAAGAGAGAACAGGAAGTCATTTAGAGACCATGCCTGTTTAATCACTGTAAACGAAGACATTGGAAACACGTCTTTGATGTAATGTTTCCATCAGGACCTCGAGCTCTCCTTCAGATAATGCCATTTTCGGATAATTGGTATTCAGATAATCGAGGTCCCTCTGTAAATACTGGCCCAGCCAGCAATGTTCACATCCCAAGCATTATTTTTTTTTGAAAAGGTGAGTCTGAAGAAACACCCTGAATGTTAACTCTGTTTCTCACTCCACAAATGCTGCCAGACCTGTTGTGTTTCTCCAGCATATAAAGTTTTCAATTCAGATTTCCAAGAATTGCTGCATTTTGCTTTTACTTAATGACATATGAAGTGTGGGCAGCAAGTAGAATTGAAGCACAAGATCAGCTATCAAATGGCAGAACAAGCCTGATAGGTCATACAGCCTACTCCTGGTCCCATATTGTATGCTCTTATAAAAATGTGCTGCTGTCGCAACATGAACAAAATAGATCTCTCCCTTGCCTATTTTTGTGGAGGAAAGCTAAGACCTGAAATTCAAGCCAACTCAAAATTCTCAAAATCATTGTTGGTTCAGTTGCTGAACAAGTGTTTAATGGATTTACTTGGCCTTCCTTGATTTATTTGGAAGGGGGAAACCCATTTTATGTAAAAAAATTAATGGTTCCATTTTGATAACAAACAGAGACAGGTGCAACAGCATTACTGTTGGTTCAAAGCTCTGAACCTGCCTAACAGCAATGTAGAAGCACCTTCATCACACAAACACCAGGGCATCAAGAAGACAAAGAACAAAATGTTGTCCTGTTAGTGGAGATTCTCTAAATATCTCTCTAATTAACACCCACCTCCCCACCTCCAGCACACTCCTAATGAAAGGTTTATGCCCAAAACATTGATACTCCTGCTCCTCAGATGCTGCCTGACCTGCTGTGCTTTTCCAGCACCACACTTTTCGATTCTCTCTTTTTCCACCCTACCCAGGCCTCTCATTATTCTGAGAGTTCTAATGAGAGCTCTCTTCATCCTTCTAAACTTCAGCAAGTACAGAGCTCAACTGCTCCACATATGACAAGTCTTTCAACCCCAGCATTATTCTTGTAAGCCGCCTCTGGAACCATTTCAAGGTCAACATGCCCTTCCTTAGATACAGAGGCCAAAACAGCTCACAATATTCCAAATGGTCTGACCAGATGCTTACACACAACAGCAGTACATCTCTGCTCTTAAATGCTAGCTTTTTTGAAATGAATGCCCGCCTTTCTGACTGCTAACTGAACTTGCATATTAACCTTAAGAGAATCCTGAACTAAGACTGCTAGGTCCCTTTGTGCTTCAGATTCTGTGTCTTTATTCTTCCTACCACAGTGCATAATCTCATACTTTCCCACATTGTATTCCAGCTGCCACCTTCTTTGCCCTTCTCCTTGTCCAGGCCATTCCATAGCTCTCTGCTTCATTAATGCGATATATCCCTTCATCTACTTTTTTCTGTTATTTGCAAACTTAGCAACAGTGTCCTTAGTTCCTTCATCCAGATCATTAATGTATAACATGAATAGTTTTCGTTCCAACCTGGACCCCTGCAGAATTAATCACTGGTTGCCATCTTGAAAAGCCTCCTTTATCCTCACTTTCTACCTTCTGCCAGTTCACCAAACCTCTATCCAGGCCTGAACAAAAATGACCAAACAGCTAATTCACAACTAGTAAGCAATCAAAAATTTAGAACACAATATCTTCCTTTCGTGAAAAGGAATCCATAATAACACGTGTTATGCACAATTTAAAATGCAAATGTAAAAAGGAAGAATACTAAGCTGTGTTTCAGAAAGTAAAATCAATTTTTGCTAAATTACATACATGAATTTGGTACAAGGCAGCACAATATTATGTTTGTATGTGAACTTGCAATGTGTTGTTGTCAAATTTATACAACCATTGAAAGCTGAATTGTAGCTTTAATTCATAGAATGTATCAGCTAACAAGTGAAACTGTTGACCTGTATTCAATAAACAAATTACACATTATGAAGGTGAATAATGCCAAATGAAATGGGAACAGAAAAATGCTTAATGTTCGTCAGCCCAGACATTAGTGTTCTCCAATACGTTTCAATGCATGTCGAATCCTATGCTTCCCTTATTGTGCTGATCTCAACTCTTTGAATCTCTAATACTCCCTCTCTTTTAGTTACACTTGACCTGCATGAAAAATGTGACAATGAGCTTCCTTGCTAAAATGCTCAATTTTAAGGTTAATTAGATCAAAAATCAAGATTAATAATGATACTTTTTGACATGAGTGCACTCCAACCATTTTTCATTGAATACAGGAAGACAAATTGCTCAATTTCTAACCATTACACCAGGATAATGAATTGGCAATTTTAATCTCAATTTGTTGGGTAGCTAGGGAGGTCTAAATATATAGGGCAGAATCTTCCCAGCCAATGAATACCATGAGGATTGATGGGAAAGTTAGGAGAATCATCTGAAATTGCCAGTAAGGACCTTCCTGAAGGCTGGAGCAAACAATCCCAGTTTCCATATGAACATCGAGCAGTGAGATGAGATTTTCACAAGTGAGTTACGAGAACATGTATTAATATTTCATTCTTATAAAAACTTAGCTCACTGATATGTAACTTCCCATTCTCCCACCTATACGTAGAAATTAGTCGGCAATAATTCCTGGCGTGAAAGTGAGAGTGGTACTTAGCGATTCTAGTCCACCACTTGCTCATCTGGACTTCCATCTTGGCCACCTGACACCATCATCTCAGAGCACACTTCACAGGCAACAAACACATGCAGCCCATGATTCATCGATTATCCAACATTTGATTACCTGAATTTTGGATTATCCAAACAAGATCGCAAGGTCCTGTGTTATCTAGCATTCAATTACTGAGCATTCAATTATCCGAACAAAATACCCCTCACCTGTGTCATTTGAATAATCGAGGTTCCTTTGTATATATATTTTAGAAACATAGGAATTTGAACCAGGAGTTGGCCACTTGTTCCTTTAGCCCACTTTACCTTTCAATATGATAATAACTGACCATCTGTCTTATTGCCATATTGCCACTTTTTCCCTCTTCACTCTTAATGCATTAAAATCGAAAAATGAATCAATCTTTTTCTTCAATATATTCAGTGATTTGGTCTCCAAGCCTTCTGTGTTATGATAATTCCATAGGTGAAGAAATATTGAAGAAATCAATGAGTTCTCAAGATCTACAAGCCTTGCTACTACTGAAGAAACAAGGCAACAGCTAACTGGTTACTTACATGCAAGATCTAACACCTCAAGGCATCTAATAACTTTACATTGCAACTGCCTTACCTCCATGTCTATTTAGATATCTTTCCCTACATCTTTTTAAGCTAATTATCGATATTTGTAGATGCATGTTTCAGTTACCTTTTGTCTATGATAGTAGGTCACATGGAATACCGGGGGAACTAGCCATTTGAATACAAAATTGGCTCGAAAATAGAAGCAGAGGTGGTGGAGTGTTGCTTTTAAGACTGGAGGCCTGGAACAAGTGGTGTACTGCAGGGATGTGTGCTTGGTCCACTGCTTTTTGTCATTTATGTAAATTATTTGGATGTGTGCAGAGGAGGCACTGTTAGTAAATTTGCAGATGATACAAAAATTGGTGGCGTAGTGGACAGCAAAGAAGGTTACCTTATCGTACAACAGGACCTTCATCAGATGGGCCGAGGAGTGACAGTTGGAGTTTAATCTAGATAAATGTAAGCTGCTACATTTTGAAAAGGTAAATCAGGGCAGAACTTATAAATTTAATGATAAGGTTCTAGGGAGTGTTACTGAACAAAGAGACCTTGGAGTACAGGTTCCTTGAAGTGAAGTTGCAGGTAGACAGCATACCAAAGGCATTGGTATTCTAGCCTTTATTGGTCAGCATAGGAGGTCATGCTGCAGTTGTACAAGGTATTGGTTAGATATAAGGAAAGATGCTGTTAAACTTGCAAGGGTTCAGAAAAGGTTAACAATGATATTGTTAGGTTTGGAAGAAGCTGAACAGGCTGGAGTTATTCTCCCCGAGGCTGAGGGGTGACCTTATAGAGGTTTATACAATCATGACAGGCATGGATAGGGTGAATAGTCACGGTTTTTCCTCAGGGTAGGCGAGTCCAAACCTAAAGATAGATGGCACAGGTTTAAGGTGAGAGGGGAAAGACTTAAAACAGACCTATGGAGCAACTTCTTCACACACAGGATGGTGCATGTTTGGAATGAATTCTCAGAGGTAGTGGTCGAAGCTATTACAATTACAACAGTTCAAAGGCATCTGGATGGGTACATGAATAGGAAGGGTTTAGAGGGATATGGGCCAAATGCTAGCAAATGGGCCTAGATTAATTTAGGATATGTGATTGGTAAGGATGAGTTGAACCGAAGGGTCTGTGTCCATGCTGTTCATCTCTATGACTCTATGACTCTATTTAAAATTGCTGATATGAAACTGTGCTCTATTAAAGCCTCGCTCATCCATTAGAGGATGAAGAGGATGTAGCTTTCTTTGAAAGTTCACTTTGAATGGGTGAATATATAACTGGAACTAAAAATGGAAGTCAAATTATGAATGCTTCTTTTAACTATATTGAACGTGCATAATGAATCTATTGCATTTCTTCTTGCGATTTGTTACACACCATTCCAACAGACCACTGCTTTAACCCTGTAGTCAGCTGTGGTGTCCTATGCACATTTGCCTCAGAGGTCTTGATGGAAAATGTATTTATGAAGTAAATACCAGTGGGATAATTAGCAGTGGGAATTGTACAGAATCAACTGGAATTAGGCAGAGTGGAGAAAATGAATGCCTGTGGGACAATGCCTGAACTTTGGAATTTCTACTTGGGAATGTTTCATGTCCAAATAGAAAATATGTACTGTTAATAAAAGTGGATTGAAAACCCAATGTGTTTCAAGTATTTTGCAAAAGCTATTTGTCTTCCAAATACTACCAATACAAATAAAAATATTTAAGCATAACCACACCAACCATGAAATTACTATTAGAACTGTGAACAAATACTTCACTTGTCATTGTGACATTCCTCTGTTGCCTACACAAAATAAACATACAAATGTTTTCTTTAAACTTGAACCAGGCAAAACATTGCTTTATCATCCTGTGCAAAGAATGACAGCTCTCACAATGTCTGTTCCCTATTAGTGCATGGGGATGTCACCTGAGATTATGCACTCAAATCCTGGCATGAATATTCATTTTAAAAGCTTCCGATTAAGATTCAAGATTGTCACAAAAGAAAAGTAAACACTGTGTTGCAAGAAATGTTGTTTGCAACTAGAATTCTTAGTACCATACATAATAATGTCAGCAGAATAACATTCTGCTGCCAATATCATTTTAAGACCCAGTTGTTTGACTATGTATGCAGTAATGTCTCCAACATGCATACATTTACCAGGTGGGTAGGGACATTACCTCCCAGGTGAAGTGATAAATAGTACGTTCTATTCCTGCTGTATGCGCCACTTGAGTCATATCCTTTTTCTTCAGTGAAATCAAGAATACTATATTATTCCATTGGGATATTACATAAAGTACTAGATGAAATTATGAACAGAGTAATGGGAAACTCCTTGCAATAACCAACAGAACTGATATCCCAATGTAATCACGTACACCAATTTCTCCCTGTAGTGTAATACATTTAAGAAGTGATAATTTTTCTATTTAATAGATTTTTTTGGTTCAAACAGTCAACAAGAAACATTACTGCAAGGAGACACTGAAATATATCAGAAAAATCACACATGTCATTCTCACTTGTCAGGAAAGACAGCTGCAAAAGTGCTGTTTTACAGCATCAGAAAACTGAAATAGCATCCAATATTTCTATAAATAGAATATTTGAACTTGTGATGAAGCGGCTGAAATGCTATCTTGCTTCGAAATGTATGAAAACTCTTCATTAGACAAGCTTTTGCATTATTTAAGTAAAACTATTTAAGAATTGCACTTCTCCATGCAAAATTCCTCTATTGATTATTTGAAATAGACACATTATTGCCTGCTTTAAATTATGAACCAGGAAATGTTCATAACACATATTGGTTTTGAAATTCAGATTTAGAGTGCATGTGTTTTTGAGAGCTAAACAAATTCCTAAGCATCCAAAGTGATGGGAAGAAAATTCCCACTGTGGGCCTGAAATGGGAAAGAACAATATTGTGAGCTGCAAATGTAGCTTTTCATATGCAAACAAGGAACTTTATAGCTGTTTGAGTACCTCGCTTTTGAATTGATTTGCACTAAGACAGTCGGCAATATCAAATAATATGGACAGAAAAGGCCTACATTCTTCAATCCAGTGACAATAAAATTGCAAAATACTGCAGTGCTAGAAATCTGAAAAAAAACAAAGCATATTGGAGAAACCCAGCAGGCCTGGCAGCAGCTGATTTAGAGAGGAAAGGTATCTCAAGTGCAGTCTGATTGTAATTCAGAACTGAAAGAGGTTGGGAAATGTTTTTAATACTTTTGACATAGCGGTGCAGGAGTAAGTGGATCAGATTGTATGGACGCCCAGAACAAATGACAAAAGGGTTGTTAATTATTGTTGAAGAGAAATAGTGTTATAAACTTGATGTAAATTAAGGTTTGAAAGAGAGAAAATGGGTTCTCTTTACTGAGAGCAAAGTGAACAACATACAAACAAGACGAAGTTGTGCAGCGGGGAATACAGATTGTAAGATAAATGGATGACGACACAATACAGTCAAGTGCTGACATTGTAAAATTCAATATTGAGTCTGAGATGTCGTAAAATGCCTAAACAGAAAATGAGGTTCTTTGAGCTTGCATTGTGCTGCATTGGAATATTGCATGAGAGCAAGGTAATTTACTGAAATGATTTGGAGGTCAGGGCTATTTCTCTAGGCAGAGTGGAGATGTTCTGCAAAGTGGCCACCCTGTCTGTGTTTGGTCTCATGCATCTAGATGAGATCAGAAGTCACATGACACCAGGTTATAGTCCAACAGTCATGATTTGGAGATGCCGGTGTTGGACTGGGGTGTACAAAGTTAAAAATCACACAACACCAGGCTATAGTCCAACAGGTTTGATTGGAAGCACCAGCTTCCGGAGTGCTGCTCCTTCATCAGGTGATTGTGGCGGGCTCGATCGTAACACAGAATTTATAGCAAAAATTTGCAGTGTGATGTAACTGATCACACTGATGAAAGATCAGTGAAAGGCTTAACAGACAATCAATTTTTCAATGTATAATTTCAGTTACATCACACTGCAAATTTTTGCTATAAATTCTGTGTTACAATTGAGCCCTCCACAATCACCTGATGAAGGAGCGTCGCTCCGAAAGCTAGTGTGCTTCCAATTAAACCTGTTGCACTATAACCTGGTGTTGTGTGATTTTTAACATTGTCCAACAGGTTTATTTGAAATCACAAACTTTCATAGTTCTGACCCTTCATCAGGTGGAGTAATGGGCACATAATTTACACTCAGAGAGATCAGAAGATCGTACAAATGGCTGGAGCGGTGTGTCTGCATGGCTGAATAATAAGTCTCTGCAGGTAATCAGAGGTGTCAAAAGGCTGGTACATGGCCGATACGTATGTGACTCAGCCAATGTTGTCTATCTCATACCCTGCAGGCAAGGATGCCCCAAGGTGTGGTATATTGGCGAGACCATGCAGATGCTAGAACAATGGATGAGTAGATACAGCACAACAATCGACAGATAGGAATGTTCCCTTCCAGTGGGGGAACACTTCATCGGTCAAGGACATTCAACCTTTGATCTGGGTAAGAGTCCTCAAAGGCAGACTTCGAGATACAGAAAAACGTCGGTGGTGGGCAAGTTGTTGGAGGGAATCCTGAGGGACAGGATGTACATGTATTTGGAAAGGCAAGGACTGATTAGGAATAGTCAACATGGCTTTGTGCGTGGGAAATCATGTCTCACATACTTGAATGAATTTTTGAGGAAGCAACAAAGAAGATTGATGAGGGTAGAGCAGTAGTTGTGATCTATATGGACTTCAGTAAGGTATTTGACAAGGTTCCCCATGGGAGACTGATTAGCAGGGTTAGATCTCAGAAACCGATAGCCAAGTTCTGTTCCCATGAAAATGATTTCAACCACCATCTTGTGTTCATTTCGCACAACATGCAACCCCACCATACTGTTCTGTACCTGTAAAATTTCCCTTACTGACATGTAAGGGACAAGGTAAGACTAATGGATTAAACTGCATTTATTTCAAGCAAGGGACCTAACAGGGAAGGCTGATGAACTCAGGGCATGGTTAGGAACATGGGACTGGGATATCATAGCAACTACATAGTTGCTATGGCTCAGGGATGGACAGGACTGGTAGCTTAACGTTCCAGGATACAAATGCTACAGGAAGGAGAAAAAGGGAGGCAAGAGAGGAGGGGGAGTGGCATTTTTGATAAGGGATAGCATTACAGCTGTGCTGAGGGAAGATATTCCCGGAAATACATCCAGGGAAGTTATTTGGGTGGAACTGAGAAATAAGAAAGGGATGATCACCTTATTGGGATTGTATTATAGACCCCCTAATAGTCATAGGGAAATTGAGAAACAAACTTGTAAGGAGATCTCAGCTATCTGTAAGAAAAATAGGGTGGTTATGGTAGGGGATTTTAACTTTCCAAACATAGACTGGGACTGCCATTGTGTTGAAGGTTTAGATGGTGAAGACTTTCTTAAGTGCATACAAAAAAATTTTTCAATTCAGTATGTGGATGTATCTATGAGAGAAGGTGCAAAACTTGACCTACTCTTGGGAAAAAAGGCAGGACAGGTGACTGAGGTGTCAGTGGGGGAGCACTTTGGGGCCAGCGACCATAATTCTATTAGATTTAAAATAATGATGGAAAAGGATAGACCAGATCTAAAAGTTGAAATTCTAAATTGGAGAAAGGACAATTTTGACGGTATTAGGCAAGAACTTTCGAAAGCTGATTGGGGACAAATGTTTGCAGGTAAAGGGACTGCTGGAAAATGGGAAGCCTTCAGAAATGAGATAACAGGAATCCAGAGAAAGTATATTACTGTCAGGGTGAACGGGAAGGCTGGTGGGTTTGGTTAAGAAAAAGAAGGAAGCATTTGTCAGGTATAAACAGGATAGATCGAGTGAATCCTCAGAAGAGTACAAAGGAAGTAGGAGTATACTTAAGAGGAAATCATGAGGGCAAAAAGGGGATATGAGATAGCATTGGCAAGTAGAATTAAGGAGAATCCAAAGGGTTTTTACAAATATATTAAGGACGAAAAGGGTAACTAGGCAGAGAATAGGCCCCCTCAAAGATCAGGAAGGCAGCCTTTGTGTGGAGCACAGAAAATGGGGGAGATACTAAATGAATATTATTCATCAGTATTTACTGTGGAAAAGGATATGGAAGATATAAACTGGAGGGAAATAGATGGTGACATCTTGCAAAATGTCCAGATTACAGAGGAAGAAGTGTAGGATGTCTTGAAATGGTTAAAGGTGGATAAGTCCCCAGGATCTGATCAAGTGTACCCAAGAACTCTGTGGGAATCTCGAGAAGTGATTGCTGGGCCTCTTGCTGAGATATTTGTATCATCGATAGTCACAGGTGAGGTGCCAGAAGACTGGAGGTTGGCAAACGTGGAGGCACTGTTTAAGAAGGGTCATAAGGACAAGCCAGGGAACTATAGATTGGTGAGCCTAACGCCGGTGGTGGGCAAGTTGTTGGAGGGAATCCTGAGGGACAGGATGTCCATGTATTTGGAAAGGCAAGGACTGATTAGGAATAGTCAACATGGCTTTGTGCGTGGGAAATCATGTCTCACAAACTTGAATGAATTTTTGAGGAAGCAACAAAGAAGATTGATGAGGGTAGTGCAGTAGTTGTGATCTATATGGACTTCAGTAAGGTGTTTGACAAGGTTCCCCATGGGAGACTGATTAGCAGGGTTAGATCTCATGGAATAAAGGAAGAACTAGCCATTTGAATATATAACTGGCTCAAAGGTAGAAGACAGGGCATGGTGGTGGAGGGTTGTTTTTTCAGACTGGAAATTTCTCACCATCTAACCCCTTCACATAATGGCAGTCCCAGTCTATGTCTGGAAAATTAAAATCCCCTACAATAACCATGCTATTAGTCTTACAGATAACTGATATCTCCTTACAAATTTGTTTCGCAGTTTGTCTCTGACTATTAGCGGTTGAAAAATGTGGTGCTGGAAAAACACAGCAGGCCAGGCAGCATCCGAGGAGCAGGAGAATCGACGTTTCAGGCATAAGCCCTTCTTCATTCCTGAAGAAAGGCTTATGCCCGAAACGTCGATTATCCTGTTCCTCGGATGCTGCCTGGCCTGCTGAGTTTTTCCAACACCACATTTTTCAACTCTGGTCTCCAGCATCTGCAGTCCTCACTTTCTCCTTTCTGACTATTAGGGGGTCTATAATTCTATAATACAAACCCAATAAGGTTATCACCCATTTCATATTTCTCAATTCTACCCAACTAATGTAGAAGTGGCCAAGGGAGTCACAGAGGAAATACTGACAGTGGAGGAGAGGGGATAATGTGTAAGGTGAAGTTAATAAAAAGTATGGAAGACTCAGACATAGACTAGGAAAGGTGATAAAAAGATGGAAATTGCATTCTAAACAGATGATTTTTTTCAAATTTGGATGCAGGCAAGAAGAGCACCAATAATTTGGGGCGGCATGATGGCACAGTGGTTAGCACTGCTGCCTCACAGCGCCAGGGTCCCAGGTTCGATTCCAACCTCGGGAGACTGTCTTTCTGGAGTTTACACATTCTCCTCATGTCTGTGTGGGTTTCCTTCGGGTGCTCCGGTTTCGTTCCATAGTCCAAAGATGTGCACATCAGGTGAATTAGCCATGTTAAATTGTGTTAGGTATGTTAGTCAGAGGGAAATGGGTCTGTGTGGGTTACTCTTCGGAGGGTCGGTGCGGACTGGTTGGGCCAAAGGGCCTGTTTCCACACTGTAGGGAATCTAAACATCATTGATATCTTGGGGAAGAATTGTAGGTGAGGGTCTGGAGTAGAATTAGAACAAGGAATGTCCCACTTGCCTCAAAAAGTTGCAGGCATATCCAAAACCAATGCAGGAACATGGTGGATGCAAAATATGCAAGCATCTTTTCAAGGAAGCTGCTCGAGATCCTTCCCAACATCCTAATGGGGGGATGACCGTAAACAGAGATTGGACACCCGTGGTGAAGAGGAGGTGGCTTGGACATGAAAATTGGAATGACTGGAACTATCAGAAGAATCATAAATGCAAGTAGGTGAAACTGAATTAAACATTGAACATTGTTCTTTGTACCTTGGCTTTATTTTATCACCAATGTTCATTCTGTTAGTTTGACTTGAGTCTATCACAATCCCACCATTTTATTCTTTGGAAAGGATGTGAACATAGAAGACATAGAGATTGTCAGGATTGAGAGTGAGGCATCATAAAATTTGCTTCATACTCATTAAGCTAAATTTCCAGAGGAGTGACAATGTCACACAGATTGCCACTTTGGCCCTTTCGTTCATGAAAGAAGGGAGCTCCCCATTTCTGAGAAGAGATTCAACTCAGCTGTCCCTCAGAAATATGAAGGTGTACTTCTGCTCTACAAACTCAGTCAAGAAAGCACACCAAAACCTCTACTTCCTCAGAGCCCAAAGGAAATTCTGCATGTCCACAATGACTCTGACCAATTTTTATAGATGCACCATAAAAAGCACCCTTTCACAACTTGGTATGTCAACTTCCCTTCTCAAGAAATTATAGAGTTGTGAATGCAAGCCAGTCCATCATGAAAACCAACCTTGTTTCCATTGGGTCTATTTATACAGTCAACATAATCAAAGAACCTGCTCACCCTGGTTAATCTCTGCTCCACCAAGGGGAGGAGATATACTAATGCTCTTTGGGAGGGTCTAGACTAATTCAGCAGGGGAATGGGAACCCGAATTATAGTTCCAGCGCATAGGATATTGAAAGTAATGGGATAATGGCTAAGGTTTCAAGGTCGTAGGTGTGTACTGGCAGGCAGGAAGGTGGTTTAAAGTGTGTCTACTTCAATGCCAAGAGCATCCAGAATAAGGTGGGTGAAATTGCAGCATGAGTTGGTAACTGGGGCTTCAATGTTGTGGCCATTTTGGAGACATGGATAGAGCAGGGACAGGAATGGTTGATGCAGATTCCACAGTTTAGATGCTTCACTAAGATTAGGAAAGGGTAAAATGGGGGAGGTGTAGCATTGTTAGTCATGGACAGTATTAAGGTGGCAGAAAGAATGTTTGAGGACTTGTCTACTGAGGTAATATGGGCTAAGGTTAGAAACAGGAGAGGAGAGGTCATCCTGTTGTGAGTTTCCTATAGGCCTCCAAATAGTTCTAGAGATGCAAAAGAAAGGATAGCAAAGATGATTTTGGATAAGAGTGAAAGTAACAGAGTTGTTGTTATGGGGTCTTGAACTTTCCAAATATTTATTGGAAAAGCTATAGTTTGAGTACTTTAGATGAGTCAATTTTTGTCCAGTGTGTGCAAGAGGGTTTTCTGACATAGTATGTAGATAGACCAACAAGGGGCGAGGCCACATTGGATTTGCTAAAGGGTAATGAATCAGGCCAGCTGGTAGATTTGGACATAGGTGAGCACTTTGGTGATAGTGACCACAATTTGGTTATGTTTACTTTAGTGATGGAAAGGGATAGGTATATACTGCAGGGCAAGGGTTATGGCTGGGGGAAAGGAAATTACAATGCGATGAAGCAAGATTTATGATGCATAGGATGGGGAAGGAAGCTCCGGAGGATGGGCACAGCCTTACTTCAGTTGTGGGTAAACTGCTGGAAAGGATTATAAGAGATAGGATTTATAATTATCTAAAAAGAAATAAGTTGATTAGGGATAGTCAACATGGTTTTGTGAAAGATAGGTTGTGCCTCACAAACCTTATTGAGTTCCTTCAGAAGGTGACCAGACAGGTGGAAAAGGGTAAAGCAGTTGATGTGGTGTATATAGATTTCAGTAATGCATTTGATAAGGCTGTCTGTGGTAGGCTACTGCAGAAAATATGGAGGCAAGAGATTGAGGGTGATTTAGTGGTTTGGATCAGAAATTGGCTCGCTGAAAGGAGGCAGAGGGGAATGGTTGATGGGAAATGTTCATCCTGGAGTTCAGTTACTGGTGGTGTACTGCAAGGAATTATTTTGGGACCTTGTTTGAAAACCCCAACAGATTTAAGAACTGCTTCTTCCCTGTTGTTATCAGACTTTTGAACAGACCTCTCATATATTAAATTTGACCTTTATCTACAGCTTTTCTGTAAATGTAATACGACATTCTGCATTTTGTTCTTTCACCCCGATGTACTTATGTAAGGTATCATTTGTCTGGATGGCACATAAAACATTGCTTTTCACTGTATCTTTGTACATGTGACAAGAATAAGTAAATAAGATCATACTCTTTCTTTGTGTAGAACTATCAGAAGAGGGCAAACCAATTCTCATTCACAGCAACCAGCTGCTGCATTTTGAACTGGAGTCTCTTTGATAGTCCCTGTCAAAGGATAAGTATTTGAGGGAAGTGTGGGATGGATCTTGCATTTGTCTCCTTATGTCTGAGTCAGGGGAACTAGGTTGAAATCTTACAAGCTCCAGAGATGTGTAATAACTTATCTGAACAGCTAACTATCAGGTTAAGTGTAAGTTAGAGTTCTGAGAAAATAGGGTGTCAGATGGATATGGAGTTTGAGTCTTAGGTAGTTAGGATAATTGGTTGAAAAAATGTTATTTGCATATGGTGAGAGGGTGTCAGGCATGTTGTTAAGTATATTCAAATTTGAGATAGATTTTTACTCAGTCAAGGAAATCAAGGGTTATGGGGGAAAGACAGGAAAGAGCAGTTTGAGATTTTCAGATCAGCCATGATCTTATTGAATAGCAGAGTAGAGTCAATAGACAGAATGGGTTTCTTCTGCTCCTATGTCTTATGGTATTATGGTCAATAACCTAACAACCAGAAAAACTCTCAATCCATTTATCTTTCTTTCATACAAGGCATAGATCTAATGCAAATATTCATCAATAATGGGAACAGGGAAATGACCTGAACTGCATGCAGAGAACACTGTTCTGTGTTTATAAATGATCTTCATTCTATAGAATGTGTGGCAGTCTTCTAGTGGATGACAACAATACCTTATATTTTACATTGTACCTGAAAAAGATTAATGGCATGAAGAGACCATAAGTTAATGTGAAAAGATCTGGCACAGGAATCAAGACTACGGGGACACAAGGGTACCATTGTTGCACTCATGCATTTGCAAACTCCTCTATAAATCTGTTGTACTTGCCTACCCAAGCTGTTCATAATCATCAGGAGAGATCCCTGACAGGTGGCAGGCCAGCCAAGCCAAAGGTACAGTTTGTCTTTCAGGGGGTAATCTTTGCCCTTTTATACCGAGAATTAGCTGAAAAATTTAGTGAGAGTGAGTTTGAAGGGCTGCCACTATTAATTACCATAGCAGATATTATCTTTGCAAAACCTATAAAATACATGAAAAGTTTGACAAATGTTCCTGTGTTGAAAACTAGTGTTTGGAAATATATTGGAAACTTCATTTCTTTTTTCTTTCTTCACGTTCTTCTGAAGATGCAGAGTCTAGATCCCATAGACCGGGGGAGCTTTCCTTCAGGATCCAATGTGCAATCCACATATTCTGAGGAGCAGGACAGAAACTCACAAACCAGCAACAACTCAGGATTTAATTCATTTCCCATTAAATTGGTTACTGACAGCTTATTTTAAGTTGCTGTATGAACTTCAGAATGAGTGTCTTCTATTCCCTTGCTGTTTGGTTCTGATGAATTGCTGTTTTGTGAATACAAAAGCTCAGTTAATTAGGTGTAAGTGTGAGCGAACAATTGCCACATAGAATGAATGATGCACAGGATGTCATGTCATAATTGATTTTTCTGAAGTCGATAGAACTACAATTTTGTAATTGAACCAAACTAATCTTTGCAGAGTAAAGGAAAGTGCACTTTCACTCTACCTATAACTACTGATAATGTATAAAGGGAGTTATGTTATAGTGACATGAGATCATATGTAGCTGCATCCTGGGTCTGGAGGCCTCCAAGTAATATGACTTCTCTTACCATCCTGTGTATGCAGTTATGTTAAAGTCTCTTGAGCAAGTCTCTTACTATTCAATCACAAAAATGTTAATCTCACTGCAGCACAATCCAGAAAATAACTAAAGTTGAAATGTAACAGCCACCGTACTGACATTTTGTAAGGGGGAGAATATACTCACCAAGCAACAAAAACATAAATATATATTTGGTTATTTTTCACAATGCTTACAAAAATCATTAATGTTATAGTATTCTATTTACTTTGCTACATATAAAACAGTTTTTGAAATTTGTTGTATTTCACTAGCAAAGATAAAGTATATGTAGGTTCGATGAGAGAAATGTAGATAAATAGGCTGGATTGGTTCAGAAAAATCTTAACTGAATTCTTATTAGTTATTAAAGATTTGAATCAATATTTTCACAAAAACAGACCAGTGTCTACGCAGCGTCAACTTTTAAATTTGTGTTTTGAAACTGCAAAAGACTTTCCCATTCTCCACAGATAAATTAATACTCAATATTTATGCTGGTGAGTTAACAAGTTACTGCTAGACTTTATTATGCATTTGACAGAGTTGACTAATTTGCTTTTGGAGTCCAGACTAGAGTGGTGCTGGAAAAGCACAGCAGGTCAGGCAGCATCTGAGGAGCAGGAAAATCTATGTTTCGGGCAAAAGTCCTTCATCATTCACCTTCCTGATGAAAAGCTTTTGCTCGAAATGTAGATTTTCCTGCTCCTCGGATGCTGCCTGACCTGCTGTGCTTTTCCAGCACCACTCTAGTCTGGACTCCAATTTCCAGCATCTGCAGTCCTCACTTTTGCCTAGTTTGCTTTTGGTGCTAATGGATCAGAATTGTTAAAAAATAACACATTCTCTTTTGGTTTGCAGTTGTTTAGATTAATGGAGCACACAAATTAAGCTCTCACTTACAAAAAGATAAAAACATGATCACTGGTGTGTTCTGTATGAGATTAAATTGGAATCATCCAACTCTACTAAATATCTTGGTTAAAAGTATGAGTGTGTTGCACTTAGTGCATAATTTGTAACATTGTTGCAATGAAACATTAGGTTGTTTTGTTGCAAAAATGTAAAAATAATTTTTAGTTATGCAATCTTGGTGAAACCACATCATACATTCTGGTAGTTGGGTGCAAAGGATTTCTCCGCATCTGAACATTCACTGTTTTGGAAGCCACTCAGAGTAGAAGGATCATTGTCTCTTGCTGAAAATACATTTTTGCATTCAGCTGTTGAGTCTGCGCACTTTCAGCACATGCTAATCAAGATTTAAATGGAAATCATAGTGCTAGATACTTTAAATAAATTTGTAACCAAATGATAAATATAATGTGACTGATAGATTGATTCATCGCCACATCAAGAATGAGTGCAGTGTCTGGTGCTGGGCCATGCACCCTGCCATATCAAATTTAAATCTGCGGTGACATAATCGCCCCTCTCATCCCACTATATCTGGAGGAAACATTTCACATTGCACATTTAAAATGTGCTGCACCATGTCAAGTTGAGGTGGTACAGAATAACACACAGCATTTGACAACGCCGTGCAACAAAAATTGCATTTTTGCCACAGTGTATAAAAACTCTATCAAAAATAAATTTCAATGGGTATTTTCATGTGGGAGAACAATGTTGGTGCTAAATTTTGATGGCACCATAAATTGCAGATTCAGCTAGGTATAACATTGAGGCCTACAGGCTGGATAAATCTAACTTGGAAAGGATCAGTTACATCAGCAGGGTGGTAGAATGAGTAAGCGACAAAGATTAGGCCATAACTGGGCTTTGATTTGCTCACAAGATGTGTCAGAAAATAATAGGAAGAGATGCAGAAAATTGGTGTAGCAACAAGATATAAAACCTGACACAGCTTGAAGGGACAGTGACAGTTCTGGGTGAAACAGTTCACCAAGAATGAAAGCCAGATAAAAGTCTCATGTGACAAACATCAGGAATGTCAGCTTTATGGAAATACAAAGGAGGTGTGATAGACATATTTTATTCTTGTATTCATTCAGAGGATTTGGCAAGGCCAATATTTGTTGCCCATTCCTAACTGCATTTCAGAGATAACTCAATTGCTGTAGATCTGGACTAAAATGGAAGCCAGATTAGATAAGGACTTCAGATTCCCTGCCTCGAAGGACATTAGTGAATCTGATGGTTCATTACAGCAATCAACTTTGGTTCCACGTTCATCTTTACTCAGAGAAGTTTTTCATTCCAGATTTATTGAATTAAAATTGCGCCAACTGCCATGATGGAATTTGAACCTATTGCTCCAAAGCTTGAGCCTGAGCCTCAACATTATTCCAGTGACATTTCCACTGCACCACTACTTCCCCAAACTCAGGTTGGAAACAAAACTCACCAAAATCATGGTATATAATTTGGCTCTGGCAGTTCGTGGAACTAATTTGAACCTTAGGATTGCATTGCATTTTTGCAGTACAAGAAACGTTTGAAGAGCCTTCTTTAAAACGAACAGAGAAGTTGCAGGTACTCTAGATATTCCCTTGCTGTTTCCTTATATGAATAGTTGCCTTTATTTATTACACTCATGGCACCATAAGGAACAGATTTTTAAGCAGGATTTGACAGTGGAGAACGAAGACAGTGCAAGCCCCTAGTAAGTCATTAGCTCTAGAGGCCAGAAATCTTTGGATCATTTCCATGAAGGATATTGATCATCTGACACACATAGAAGCTGCCGGGACATCACGGAGGATCAAAGATAAATGGCAGAGGGACATTGGGACAATACTTATACAAATGTAAAAGCTTCCTTCTGCCTTATAATTAATTATTAAATATCTGTGCATTATTATAATGTACACAGATAAACTTTAATTATCTCAAAGATACAAACACAATATCAAGTAAGAGTATTTTAAAAAATATATATACTTTTCCCTACCTCTTCTGGACACACTGGTCAATGCTAGGGAATGCTTATCTTGGGAATAGTTGCCCAGTATTATTACCTTAGCACAATGGTAAATATTAGCACCCTTTTTGAGTGCCATCTCAGACTCATCTTGAGATCCCATAATCACAGAAGCTAAACTTCAGCCAATTCAATTCACTCCATATGGTACAAGAAATAATTGGAGGCACTCAAAATTGCAAAGCCAATGAGGCTGGCATTATTCCAGCTGAAGGACTTGAAGACTTGTGCTCCAAAAGGTGCCACAACGCAAGTAAAGATGTTTGAGTTTAGGAACAACATTAGCATCTACTAACATTATGGACATTTGTCCAGCAATGTCCTGTATACAAAAAGCAGGACAAATCTAAAGTTTACTCTCAATCATCAGTAAAATAATGAAACAAGTAGCAAACAATTATCAAGCAACATTTACTTCATAATATCCTGCTCAGTGATGCTCAGTTAGTCATTTATATCATGACGTAATTACAACCTTAGTCCAAACATAGACAGAAGAGCAACACTTTCAAAGGTGAGGTGAGAATGACTTCCTTTTACACCAAGGCCACATTTGACCAAATGTGTCATCAAGGACCTTCAGCAAAACTTGAGTCAATGGGAATCAGGAAAATATCTCTCTGTTGGATGAGGTCATACCTTGGCACAAAGGAAGATAGTGTGGTGTTTGGAGGTCAGTCATCTCAGTTTAAAGGCATCTCTGCAGGAGTTCTTCATGGTGGCACCCTAACCCCAAACATTTTCAGTTACTTCATCAATGACCTTACTTCCATCATAATGTCAAAAGTTTGGGGATGTTCACTGATGACTGCACAATGCTTAGCACCATTCGCAATTCTCACATACAGAAGCAGACCATTTCCAAATGCAACTAGGCCAGGATATTATCCAGGCTTGGGCTGATTAGTGGCAAGTGACATGCATGCCACTAAAGTGGCAATCAATGATTATCGCCGATAAGAGATCATCTAACCATAACTCACTTCCTTTCAATGGCATCACTATCACTGAATCACCCATTATCAATATTAAGACCATAAGACCATAAGACCATAAGACATAGGAGTGGAAGTAAGGCCATTCGGCCCATCGAGTCCACTCCGCCATTCAATCATGGCTGATGGGCATTTCAAATCCACTTACCCGCGTTCTCCCCATAGCCCTTAATTCCTCGAGACATCAAGAATCTATCAATCTCTGCCTTGAAGACATTTAGCGTCCCGGCCTCCACTGCACTCTGTGGCAATGAATTCCACAGGACCACCGCTCTCTGGCTGAAGAAATGTCTCCGCATTTCTGTTCTGAATTGACCCCCTCTAATTTTAAGGCTGCATCCACTGGTCCTAGTCTCCTCGCCTAACAGAAAAAATTTCCTAGCGTACACCCTTTCCAAGCCATGTGTTATCTTGTAAGTTTCTATTAAGTCTCCCCTAATCTCCTAAACTCCAATGAATACAATCCGGGATCCTCATCCTTTCCTCGTATGTTAGACCTACCATTCCCGGGATCATCCGTGTGAATCTCCGCTGGACACGTTCCAGTGCCAGTATGTCTTTCCTGAGGAGTGGGGACCAAAACTGGACACAGTATTCCAAATGGGGCCTAACCAGAGCTTTATAAAGTCTCAATAGCACAACGGTGCTTTTATATTCCAACCCTCTTGAGATAAATGACAACATTGCATTCACTTTCTTAATCACGGACTCAACCTGCATGTTTACCTTTAGAGAATCCTCGACTAGCACTCCCAGATCCCTTCGTACTTTGGCTTTACGAATTTTCTCACCGTTTAGAAAGTAGTCTATGCTTTTATTCTGGGGGTTATCATTGACCGGAACCTCAACTAAACTAGCCACCTAAATGTGATACAAGAACAGGTCAGTGGCTAGAAATCCTGCATTGATAAATCACCTCCTGTCCAACATCTACAAGGCAAAAGCCAGGATTGTGATGGAATACTACCCATTTGCTGGGATGAGTGCAGTTCCAAAACACTCAAGAAGCTTGACACTCCACTTGATTGGTAACACATCCACAGTCATCCATTTCCTCCACCAGCGATGCTCAATAACAGCAGCGAGTCCCATCTATAAGATGCACTCACCAACTTGGCAACTTTGATCCAAAGACTAGTTGTAGCAGACAGAGGTTGGTAAAAGAAGATTGTGTGACACATAACTGGTTTACCACAGGGATCTGTGCTGTGTCCCTGATTGTTTGCTTTATATATAAAAAAAATGTAGGGAGTGATAAAAAAAGTTTGAAGATTACACGAGGATTAGCCGGGTGGTTAACACTAAGGAATAAGGTCTTAGGATACAGAAGGATACAGATAGATTGGTCAGTTAGGTAGATCAATGGCAAATGGAATTTAGACCTGATGAGTGTGTGTATTTTTGAACAAGTAACAAGACAAGGCAGTACTCAATGAATGGAAGGACACTACCGAGCTCAGAAGAACAGTGGAAATTTCGGGTGCTCGTCCACAGATGTCTAAAGGTAGCAGGCCAGGTTCTTAGTAGACAAATGGGACACTTGCCTTTATTAGTCATGGCATGGATTATAAGAGCAGGGAAGTCATGTTGGAGCTATAAAAAAACTTTGATTAGGCCACAGGTAGAACACTAACCAGAAGAATGTGATTGCACTGGAGAGAATGTAAAAGAGATTCACCAGGTTGTTTCCTGTGATAGAGTTATAGAGTCCTACAGCACAGAGACATTGCCCTCAGCCCAAACTGGTCCATGAGACCAAAATGCCCATCCACGCTAACCCCATTTCTCTACACTTGGTCCTTACTTTTCTAAACCTTTCCTCCCCATGTATTTGTCCAAATGCCTTTTAAATGTTGTTAGCGTCCCTGCTTCAACCATTTCTGCTGGCAGCTCATTCCACATGCATAGAGCATTTTAACAATGGAAAGAGGCCAGATAGGCTCCTGTTGTTCTCTTTAGAACAAGGAAGACTGAAGGGGACCTGATTAAGCATTGTCAGAATATAAGGGAAGTGGACAGGCTCAATTGAAAGCAGCTGTTCCCTTTATTGACAGGGCAATAACAATGTAATGTAATTTTGAGGTGAAATGCAAGAGATTTAGAGAGGATTTGAGGAATATGTTTTTTACCCCAAAAAGGATGGTGTCCGTAATACACTGCTTGGGAAGGTGGTTGAGGCAGGAAACCTCACAACCTTTAAAAATTATTTGAGTTGTTGTAGATTCAATGGTCGAAAGGGCCTCTTCTGCAGTATGTGTTTCAATAATTCTAATACCATGTAAAGTTCCTTCTTCTATTCCTAGGACTTGCCTTTCATTGGCTTGATCATTCAAAGATCAAGTCAATGATTTCTAATCCAGCACACACTGTCTCTTCCTTGACAGTATCTGTCATTATTTGCTGGTAATTTTTGTCAGGTATATTTGAGCACCCTGCACATTGTCTAATGGATAAAAGCAAATTACTGCGGATGCTGGAATCTGAAACCAAAAGAGAAAATGCTGGAAAATCTCAGCAGGTCTGGCAGCACCTGTAAGGAGAGAAAAGAGCTGACATTTCAAGTCTAACTGACACTTTGTCAGTTCTTTTCTCTCCTTACAGATGCTGCCAGACCTGCTGAGATTTTTCAGCATTTTCCCTTTTGGTTGTCTAATGGATAGACTGTATGTTGTTAAGTGACTCTTATCAAACCAATCTTGGTGTTTCTTGACTCTGAGGTTCCCAGAGGAACCTCTTAGGTCCTTCCAAGAATCTTTAATCACATAATCACAGACGCAGTATGGTGCTAAAGGAGGGCATTCAGCCCATTGTGTTTACATTGACTCTTCAAATGAATATCATTACCTCCTACTAATCTCCTGTCTTTTTTACCCGATAACCTTACATACTATTTCAATCCAAATAATCATCTAATACTCTGTTGAATGTTTCAAATGCATTAATATCTACATTACCTTCTAGGATACCTCAGCTAATTTTTCATCCGGTTCTTCTCTCTTGACTGCTTACAAATAATATTAATCTACATTTGTACAGGTTATTCTGCTATAACATGACAGTTGTGTTCCTCTGCAACCTTGCGTAGAAAATTGCGCTATGGAAAACTGCTATAGAAAATCATGCTGCAGAAGATCGCTAATAGAAGATTTCTGTACTCATTCAGTACAACATCCACAATTCGTCTATTATAATTCATCTATTGGGTTAGAGCCATTCATGCTAACGAAATATGTGTTATAGCAGAACAATCTGTCATTTGACTTGTGCAGCACTTCAGCTGTTAGAGTCACACAACATGAAAACAGACCCTTCCGTCCAACTAGTCCATGCTATATTCAAAGACATTTTTAAAAGTTGTTTCATGGGAATGGTTATTGCTGGTAAGGCCAGCACTTGTTTCCTATCCCTATCGTTAAGGGCAAACAGTAAAAATTGGATTCGCAGAGGCTATTTCAGACATTGACAACTTGGGACATTTTGTGAGTGAAGAGCGTTTCAACTCTCATCAACATCTTGGTCCCTCCTAACATGTGGATCCTTTATTTTGAAGTGCAGCAACTATTACTATGTAAACAAGTATGACAGCAACTCAGCACCAACAACTTAAAAAAGGTACATGACTACTTCAATGCTTGGCAGTATTGAGGAAAAATTGTTGGCAGTGAGAACTGACTAAGTCCTGTGCAGAGAAAGAAACTTGATTTATCATCTCATTTTAGTCAATATGATACTGTTTTTATGCTGCAACAGAACAGAGATAAATTAACTTAAATCCTAATAAGAAATCTTAACCATAACATTCAAATGCAGTTTCACAGCCACAATTATGAGGACAGCAGAAGTAGGCCATTCAACCCATCTTCATTGCCATGCAATGAGATCATGGGTGATTTGATAATCCTTAGATGCACTTTTCTGATAACCTTTCACTCCTTTACTGATTAAAAATCTGTAACTAGCAGCCTTGAATATACAATGAACAAGCCTCAACAGTCTTTTTTTGGTAAAGAATTTCACATCCTTTTCTTATTCTGAGATTATATTCCTGGTCTTGGACTTTCCCACAGGGTGAAATCATCTTTTCATATCTGCACTGTCCAATCCTCTAAGAATCTTCTATGTTTCAATAAGGTCATTTCACATTCCAATTTTCAATGAGTGCAGGTCCAGTCTATTCAACATCTCCTCATAAAACAATTCCTCCATATCTGATGTCAGCCCAGTGACCATTCTCATGAATTCCTCCAATTCAATACATTTTTTCATGAGATAAACCCCCATAACTATTTACATTGTTCCAGTCGTGGTCTGACAAGCATCCTTTATATTCCTTTCCCTTTGAAATAAAAGTCAACATTCTATTTGACTTCCCTGTTACCCACTGACTTTGATGCCAGCATTCTGTGATTCATGCATGAGATTTCCTAAATTCCTCTAATCCATAGTCATAGAGCCATACAGTACAGAAGCAGACCCTTCAGTTCAAACCATTCGTGCTGACCAGGCTTCCTAAACAAACTAGCCCTACTTGCCTGCATTTGGCCCATATCCTTCTAAACTTTTCCTATTCATGTGTCTGTCCAAATGTTCTTTAAGTATCACAACTGTACCTGTCTCGACTACTTCTTTAGAGACAAAAAAATTGCAGATGCTGGAATTCAAAATAGACAAGTAGGAGGCTGGAGCAACGTAGCAAGCCAGTCAGCATCAGGAAGTGGAGAGTTCGACATTTTGGGTATAACTTGCCTGAAGAAATGTTATACCTGAAACGTTGACTTCTCCACCTCCTGATGCTGACTGGCTTGCTGCGTTGCTCCAGCCTCCTGCTTGTCTACTTAACTACATTTTCTAGCAGTTCCTTCCATATACAAATCACCCTCTGCGTGAATAAGTTACTCCTCAGGTCCCTTTTAAATCTTCCTCCTCTCACCTGAAAATTATCCACTCTAGTTTTGAACTCTCTTACCCTAGGGAAAAGACCTTCGCTATTCACGTTATCTATGTCCCTCATGATTTTATAAACCTCTATAACGTCATCCTTCACTCTGCTTACTATAGTGAAAAAGATCCCAGCTTACCTAGCCTCTTCTTATAACTCCAACTCTCCAGTCCTGGTGACATCCTTGTAACTCTTTTCTGAACCCTTTCAATTGTAATAATATACCTACAATTTCTGCAGGCTTTCCCTATTTAAATAATATTTAGCTCCTCTGTTCTTTCAGTTAAACTGCATAATCTCACATTTCTGACAGGTTTTTGCCCACTGACTTAACCTGTCCATCTCATCTGCAGACTCTTTGTAACATCCTCACTACTTGCCTTTCCACTTATTATTGTGCAATTTGGAAACATGACTACGATACTTTCACTTTTTTCATCCAGGTCATTAATATATTGTAAGCAATCGTGATTCTAACACTGATTTCTGTGGTACACCAGTGGTTACAGGTTATTGTGCTGAAAATGTCTCCCTTATTCTAATTATTAATTTAACAATCTCCTATCCATGCTAAAATACATACTTCCAACAGCAACTCAACCATACGCTTTGTAGATGTTGAGCTGCTTAATTTCATTTTTTTATCTATCTCAAAATTCAGAAGGTTTACACCATCAGGTGGGAGAGTATCAGGGCAAGTCATTGCACAATCTTGAAAATTAAGAAGAGGGGCTTTAAATAAGTCAGCATCAATAACACCGAGGATTTGCCACATTCTCACATATGAAAGTATAATGAAGACTCCAGGTGATATAGCAGGAGGATCACTGAGGTTTGACCCTGTCCCCTCTTGAACATTTTGGTCTTATGGTTAAATGACCAATGACCTTCAAAATTACCACAGAAATATTGATAATTTCTCACAATCATGGATAAAAACTCAAAATGCGGAGGCCAAGGTTAAACTGAGCTGGACTCTGCAAATTACACACTGCAGAACTGGATCAGACAGTATTCATGCAGCAAGGCCTTCGACAATCAACTGCCCATCGATATCAGATAGACCTGGAACTGCCTGGCCAGACACTAATGGACACATTGCTTTAGAATGAACTGTTGTTTACATCTCCAGTGCACCTGCCTTCTGAGAAGAATGCTACACAGACTTTGTGGCACCCAGCTCAGGAGGAGGCCAGAGGGACTGCACGGAAAGCACCTGAGAGCTGAAAGCTCAAAACCTTGTTCTGTGACCTTCAAATGAGGAAAGTAGTCATCTCATTGGATCTTCCTGCCCCTGCCTAATGCTGTTATTGGACAGAGGCCACAGGATCTTCAGGAAGGATACAAAGAGAGAAATAAAAGGGGCAGGAGCCCTGGCTCACTGCTTTTGCACCCTCTTCAACGGTGTCTCCAGAGAGAACCTTCAAGTGACAGCGAGCTGCACAGTACCTCCAGCTCCTCGTACCTCAGGGCGAACACTATCAGACTAACACCAGAAGACCACTGCAGTGAGATGACCCGATGATCAGAAACAGCCCTGGATGAGAGTTGAAACCCAAATCATGACTGAAAATCCTACAACATCAGCTAACTCTCAAAGACTGAGGAACAACCTTTTTGAATGAATATTGCCAGTCCTTTCAGGTAAATATTTCAAACACAGTGGTAGGGAATAGTGGGCAGGATATAGTGAATCCACATGTCAGATGTAGACAGCTACTCTACATTAGACACAGACCATTTTATTTGCCGCAGGAATTTACTACTGTTCTTATAGGTGTATATTCCTCCTAGTGCTAATGCCAAGGAGGTACTCTGAACTGAGTGGGGCTATTAGTGAACTGCAGAACGCACATCCTGACGATCTATTTATTATTGTCACTGGAGATTTCAACTGTGCAAATCTCAAGACTGTGCTCCCTAAATTCCATCAGCATGTGGACTTTGTGGTGAGAAGGGAGAACACACTGGATCTGGTTTACACAAACATCCCCAACGTGTACAAAGCAGAGCCCTGGCCCCTCCTCAGCTCCTCAGACCACATCTGTTATACTAATGCCAGCATACAGCCCACTCGTCAGGCGGGTCAAACCTGTTCTGAAGCTGGTGAAAACCTAGCCAGCAGGAGGCAATTCTACTCTTCAGGACTGCTTTGAGCACACTGACTGGTGTGTGTTAAGGGAGACGACAACCGATGTCGATTCCATCAACTTAGAGGAGTATACGGTGTTGGTGATTTGTTACATTAGTAAGCGTATTGACAACGTCACTGTGTCCAAGACCATCACTTGTCATCCCAACCAGAAGCCATAGATGTCCACAAAGGTGTGTGCACTGCTGAGGACCCGAGATTCTGCCTTCAGAGAAGATGACAAGGTGGCCCTAACAAAAGTGGGGCCAACCTGACCTGGGCCATCATAGAGACATAGCATGCACATGTACAATAGACAATAGATAATAGGTGCAGGAGTAGGCCATTCTGCCCTTCGAGCCTGCACCACCATTCAATATGATGATGGCTGATCATCCTTAATCAGTATCCTGTTCCTGCCTTATCTCCATGTCCCTTGATTCCACTATCCTTGAGCGCTCAATCCAACTCTTTCTTAAATGAATCCAGAGACTGGGCCTCCACTGACCTCTGGGGCAGAGCATTCCACACAGCCACCACTCTCTGCGTGAAGAAGTTTCTCCTCATCTCTATCCTAAATGGTCTACCCCATATTTTTAAGCTGTGTCCTCTGGTTCAGCACTCACCCATTATGTGTCCTGCCTCCAGAGTGTCTAATCCTTTATTACACTTATAAGTCTCAATCAGATCCCCTCTCAGTCTTCTAAACTCAAGGGTATACAAGCCC
The DNA here is from genome assembly GCF_020745735.1 of Hemiscyllium ocellatum. NCBI lineage: Eukaryota > Metazoa > Chordata > Chondrichthyes > Orectolobiformes > Hemiscylliidae > Hemiscyllium > Hemiscyllium ocellatum. Next base: position 55,307,422 of record NC_083401.1, on the reverse strand, counting down.
AGTCGCTCTAGTCTTTCAGCGTAAGGTAATCCCGCCATTCCAGGAATTGACCTCCCTCAAAAGCCAGAATGTCTTTCCTCAAATTTGGAGACCAGAACTGCACACAATAATCCAGGTGTGGTCTCACCGAGGCCCTATACAGCTGCAGAAGAACCTCTTTGCTTTTATACTCAATCCCTCTTGTTATGAAGGCCAGCATGCTATTAGCCTTCTTCACTACCTGCTGTACCTGCATGCTTACCTTCATTGACTGTGTACAAGAACACCAAGATCACTTTGTACTGCCCCTTTACCTAAATTGATTCCATTTAAGTAGTAATCTGCCTTCCTGTTCTTGCCACCAAAGTGGATAACCATACATTTATCCACATTAAACTGCATCTGCCATGCATCTGACCACTCACCTAACTTGTCCAGGTCACCCTGTAATCTCCTAACATCCTCCTCATATTTCACCCTGCCACCCAGCTTAGTATCATCAGCAAAAGTAGTACAACATTAGCCACCCTCCAATCCGCAGGAACTGATCCCGAATCTATCGAACTCTGGAAAATAATCACCAACACATCCACGATTTCTCGAGCCACTTTCAGTACCCTGGGATGTAGACCATCAGGCCCCGGAGACTTATCAACCTTCAGACCTAACAGTCTTTCCAACACCAATTCCTGGCAAATATAAATTCTCTTCAGTTCAGGTCCTTCAGCCACTGTTACCTCAGGGAGATTGTTTGTGTCTTCCCCAGTGAACATAGATCTGAGGTACCAATTCAATTCTTCTGCCATTTCTTTGTTCCCCATAGTAAATTCCCCTGTTTCTGTCTTCAAGGGCCCAATTTTAGTCTTTTTTTGCCTTTCACATACCTAAAAAAGCTTTTACTATCTTCCTTTATATTTTTGGCCAGTTTACCTTCGTACCTCCTTTTTTCTCTGCGTATTTCCTTCTTAGTAATCCTCTGTTGTTCTTTAAAAGCTTCCCAGTCCTCCGTTTTCCCACTTATCTTTGCTATGTTATACTTTTCTCTTTTAACTTTATATGTTTCTTAGCTTCCTTCGTCAGCCCTGGTCACCCATGCCTCCTCCTAGGATCTTTCTTCCTTTTTGGAATGAACTGATCCTGCATCTTCTGCATTATACACAGAAATATCTGCCTTTGTTCCTCCACTGTCATTCCTGCTAAGGTATTGCACCATTGAACTTTGGCCAGCTCCTCCCTCATAGCTCCATAGTTCCTTTTATTCAACTGAAATATTGTCACTTCCAATTGTACCCTCTCCCTCCCAATTTGCAGATTGAAGCTTATTGTATTATGGTCACTACTTCCCAATAGCTCCTTCACTTCGAGGTCCCTGATCAATTCTGATTCGTTGCACATACCAGATCTAGAATTGCCTTCTCTCTGGTAGGCTCCAGCACCAGCTGTTCTAAGAATCCATCTCGGAGGCAATCCACAAAGCCTCTTCCTTGAGGTCCAATACCATCCTGATTCTCCCAGTCTTCCTGCATGTTGAAATCCCCCAAAACAACTGTAATAACATCTTTACGACAGGCCAATTTCAGCTCCTGATTCAATTTACATCCGATATCCAGACTACTGTTTGGGGGCCTGTAGATAACTCCCAAGAGGGTCTTTTTACCCTCAGAATTTCTCAGCTCTATCCATACTGACTCTACATCCCCTGATTCTAGGTCCCCCTGCGCAAGGGACTGAATATCATCCCTTACCATCATGGCCACCCCACCCACTCTGCCCGTCAGTCTGTCCTTACGATAGCACATATAGCCTTGAATATTCATTACCCAGGCCCTGTCCACTTGAAGCCACGTCTCAGTTATCCTCACAATATCATATCTGCCAATTTCCAAAAGATCCTCAAGCTCATCCATCTTATTTCTAATGCTTTGTGCATTCATATATCATATTTGTAATTTGTTACTGCCCTCACCCTTCCAATCAACTCCTATTTCACTCAACCTTAGGGCATGATCCCTTTTTGAGTTTTCTGCTTCATTGATACAGTTGTCTTCCCTTGTTCTAACTTTCCCTTCAATTTCCTTCTTAAACATTTAGTTTGTCCCCTTCCCCTCCCCCCCACACCCCGCTACTTAGTTTAAACGTAGCTGTGTTGCAGTAGCAAACCTGCCTGTCAGAATGCTAGTCCCTAACCTATTAAGGTGCAAACTGTCTCTCTTGTATAATTTATGCTTACCACAAAACATACCCCAGTGATTCAAGAATTTAAATCCTTGCTTCCTGCACCAGTTCCCCAGCCATACGTTCAAGTCCATTATCTCCCGGTTTCTGGCCTCACCAGCCCGAGGAACTGGAAGCAAACCGGAGATAACCACCTTGGATGCCCTGCTTTTCAGCCTTCTTCCTAGTTCTCCGAAGTCCCGCTGTAGTATGTTCCTCCTCTTCTTCCCGACATCATTTGTGCCGACATGTGCCACCACCTCTGGTTCTTCGCCTTTGTCCTTGAGGATTTCCTGCACTCTGTCTGTGATGTCTTTAGCCCTGGCACCAGGAAGGCAACTCACCATCCTTAAGTCCCGCCTGTTGCCACAAAATCCCCGGTCAGTTCCTCTCACGATGGAGTCCCCTATTACCACGGCTCTGTGCGATGTCTGACTCTTCCGCTCTGCCTCCACGCTAACTTTTGATTGACAGACCTGGCCGCCGCGCGGACTGGCAGTGTCATCTGTCTCTACTGTTTCCAAAAGATTCAACTTGTTCCTGACAGGTACTTCCCCTGGGGTTTCTTGCACCTGTCTCCTCTCTTCCTTCCTCATCGTCTGCTCTCTTCTGCTCTCTTCTGGTATGGTCGGTGTCATAACCTCACTGAAGGTCTTGTCCAGAAAGATCTCGTTCTCTTGGATGAGCCACAGATCCTCGAGTTCTTTCATCAGTGCTGCAATGTGCTCTGTCAGTAGCTGAACGTGCAGACACTTTCTACACTTATACAAGCCAGACACACCAGAGTCGTTGACCTCCCACATCAAGCACGTAGCGCACTGAACCAGCTTGGCAGTCATGTCTTCACCCTCTTCAACTGTGGCGTAATCACTTCACTCAACCTCCTTGTCAAAGACTCCTGAGCTAAAGCCTCACTCTTCAATCCACAGGAACTTCCTTGGACCCTCTTTTTGGGGCAAGTCTGTGGACTTTTAATTTATGTTAGAGGAGGAGGGTGGGAGGGAGGCCCTATTTTGTAGGACCTGGGATCTAGAACACATCCACTCAAATAACAATCACTTACCTTCCTGACCGGCTTTGCGCTCCAACTTCACTTCTGCCCAGCACCCGCAGTTCTCTGCTGCAAAAGGACTGTTGCCGTCGAGGTAAGTTCTTAAATAACAATCATTTACTTTCCTGACTGGCTTTGCACTCTGGCTTCACTTCTGCCCAGCACCCGCCGTTCTCTGCTGCAAAAACAGCACATGGCCACTTTCAGGACAGCAGCGATACATGAAGCATGTGGAAGGGCATCCAGGCCAACACCAACCAAAGAACATCATCGCCTGCTCGTGCTGGTGATGCCTCCCTCCCGATGAGTTGAACAACTTTTATGCAATGGTTGAGGCAAGAAATGGCATAGCAGCAAGGAAGTCCACTCCCCTCCCAAAGGCCAGGTGCTGTGTCTTACCACAGGCGATGTGAGGAAAACACTATGCAGAGTCAACCCATGTAAGCGTGCTGGACCAGATAACATCCCTGGCAGAGAGCTTAGAGGATGCTCTGACATACTGGTGAATGTTCTCATGGGTATCTTCAACATCTCCCCGAGCTGTGCCATCATTCCAACATGCTTCAAGGCAGCTACCATTGTCTCTGTGCTGAAGAAGTCTTCAGCTTCCTGTCTCAATGACTACCACCCTGTTGCACGTAAACCATCATTATGAAGTGCGTAGAGAGGTTTGTGTTGAGACAGATTAAGACCCTGAGGCACACCCTGCACCCCACCCCCCATCTCCCCCACCCACCACCATCACTGGACACTCTGCAGTTCAGTCTCTCATGGCCAGAGTGTATAACAGTTTATTTCCTCAAGCTATCAGGCTCCTTAACACAATATAATCGGACTCTTTCCCATCTGAACTTCTTTCATATGCTGCTTCAAAAATGTCTGTTATTCATCATTCTTCTGTTACACTGTAACTTCCATGTTTTACATTTCTTATGCACTTTATGCCATGCACAATTGTATAGTTTGTGCTGTCCATGTAGCACCCTCAGTCCTGGAGGAATGCTGTCTCATTTTTATTGCATCAGTTATATCTGGTAGACATGACAAATAAAAAGCTACTCTACTCTACTCTAAGATTAAAGATTGTTTACTGAAGAGCTCTGTAAAAAAGATTAATAATGCTTGATAGATTTAAACTAAAGTACAATAATAGTGTGATAAATATTGTTTTCCTTGATAAAGTGTTCAATGAAGTTGAGTTGGTCCTTCACCAGACTCTTATCTCCTTTGTCCACCTCACTCTGTAACATGCCTGAGTTGAAAGGGTCCTGCAAACTACTTAAGATTAGTCAGGATACATTAATCCACATTTCATTTACAACAGTCTTATCAGTCACTCACCATTTTATTTTAGTCATGCACCAATCATAACTGCCCCATTGTCAGGTGTACGGATATTTTTCCAGAACCTAGCTTGATTAGAGTTGAAAAGACTCACTGCGCCTGATGTACATCTGAACTAGAATCAACTGATCTCAACTGAATAAAAGCCACTCAGGTCTAATTGCTGATAATTTAATGTGGAAGTGCTTTTCTACACTAAAGGGGCGGGGTGGGGGGGGGTGGGTAGGTGGGGAGGTGGTAAGGGAAGAAAATTACTAGTGAAATTACTGAATGAACTTGAGGAGAATTTGGCGGCAGTAGTATAAATTGTTTGGGACAGACCTAAAGTAAGTAGAGATTGTTGACTGTTCGTGGTGACAGCGAGGGAAGAAGAGTTTTAAAGGCAATGGTTACTCAGCAGGCACAATGGAATTTCAATCAGAACCAACTTCCACCAAGGAACAAAAAGCTACTTGATTGTAGGGAGAGGAGTCAGCAATTCAGATTGAGAAGGATCAGCTTACTTAACTCAGGTGGATATAATTATTAATGACTATCTGTAATTTGAAGTTTGAAGGAAACAGAGAAACTGAGCAAGTCCAATCAGCCTGATATTTTCTATCGATAATGTCAACTGGGTTGTGCATTATGATAACAATTGTTTGAAGTTTCCAAGCTGGTGGTGGAGTTGGTCTCTTCAACTGGATCTTGTGTGTGACATCCATTTCTTTTTCATTTTTTTGGTCTTTTCTTCTATGCTCTGCATAGACTAAGATGCTCAGCCTTATCACAGACTCAGTGAGGTGTCCTTTCAGCCTGGCATGGCAGTTTCCCTACCTGGCAAAGTGATCCCCCAGCCTGGCATTGTGATCCCCTGGTACAATGTGGCTGTTTCTTGGCAACACGTGGCAGTTTCTCTGTCCGGCATGACATCAGCGTGGCCTCCTAGCTTTGAGAGTTGGAAGGACTGTTGTTCTGAACTTCTTATTTCTCTATTTTCTAATTTTTTCCTATGATTTGCAATGCTGAACATCTTATTTCTGTATTTTTGTATTCTTTTTCCCTTGTATTGAAAAATCTGTACCTAGGTACGTTGTACCTAAGATGGCGCCATTAGTGGAGACTTACTGCACTCATTTGAGTATCTGCAATAATAAAGCTAATTCAATTTAATTTTACTAAATGTTGACTTGGAAATTTCACTGTTTGCATATTTTAGCATGTGAAAAGAATTCTGAAACATGCATAGGTCAGGAAATTAATGGAGAAGGAATTTTGAAGTATTGGGTAAAGGGTATTTTGGCCAGATGAGGGGCACCGAATTGGCTTGGTTAACTATTGGTCACTAATCACAGTGATCCCTTTAAATCAGAGGTCTTACTTTTATAAACCATTTCCATGGAACTTCCATATTTTAAAAATCAGATGCTGGAATTTAAAAAATCTTTATCCGTATTTTATCAATATCATGACAAGGATCATGACATAATAACATCCTTTGCAGGATTCCTGATGGATGTGGGAGTGTGTTAGTTGCAAAACTGTGGTTTAAAGCTGAGAAGCCAGTTACAAGATCAGAAGTAATGGTCAGAAGGTGCTGAAGCCTGGAGCGCCTTAACCTTTTTTCGGAAGATTAGTTCTGCGGAATGTCTCATTCTCAGATATTAGTCTCTTCTTTTCCCCTCGAAGAAAGGTGTTAAAAAATTTGGATTTCAATTGTGTATTTTCATTATAATCTTTCCAAAGATATTTTCAGCAATTATGCTTCAAAAAGTAAGAGTGTCACATTACTCGTCACAAAACCTACAAATTAGTAATAAACAGTAATTCTGCTTAGCTGTCGTCATTCATCTATTTCAATTTTAAAACTTTATTCAAGAAGCAAATCTTATTTTTATTTCATGCCCTTCATAAAAAATGTATCGGTTAATTTTTAGTTAACTGATGAAACTACAATAAATCTAATTGATGACTGTATGATCTGCTTTAATTCAAGTGGAACAATGCCATAAGGCACATTATATACATTAAATCATGTCTTTCAGAAAATAAATTCAAAGCTGAATGCAAATGATTTAAATATCTTATGGTCTCCTATAGCCTGTCCTTTCTTTAGATTAGAGTCGAGAGTGTGGTGCTGGAAAAGCACAGCAGGTCAGGCAGTATCTGAGGAGCAGGAGAATCGATGTTTTGGGCAAAAGCCCTTCATCAGGAACCAGCATCTGCAGTTCTCCCTTTCTCCTTTCTTTAGATTAGTTCAATGATGCAACTCACAGTTGCACTAATCCCTTGTGCTCACCATCTCATTTGGTCACCACTGTTCAAGTCAACCACAGCTTGAAGTAAAGATGAACAAGCAGTTTGCATTTGATTTGTTCCTTTCAAGTGTGTGCTCTTTGATGTTATCACATAAAGCCTTTTGTGTCCATTTAAAAAATATATTTCATTACATGAAGCTCAGTCAACCTTACATGAAGGAGAGCTCAGCAAGATTCAAATTAGGATGTTCTATTGAAACTTAAATACTTCTCATTTGTGAAAAGTGCAAAAAAAAAGCAAACACAACAAATCTTTTGCCCTTAGGAGAAATGTCTTTATGCACCTTAGTTCACAATGTTTCTTCAACATACAATAAAATTTAACTTTGATTATTAATATTTAAACTTAACAAAATCTGAATAAGTACATTTGAGTAATGAAACATCTGTGTTGCTTTTCTGTGATCTCAATTATAATAAAGAGGGTTTAGATTACTTATAGGCTCTTCAGCCCAACAAGTCCACATCGACCCGCCGAAGCACAACCCACCCCCATACATTTACCCCTGCTCCTAACACTATGAGCAATTTAGCGTGGTCAATTCATCTAACCTGCACACTTTTGGACTGTGAGAGGAAACCGGAGCACATCCACGCAGACACGGGGAGAATGTGCAAACTCCACCCAGTCAGTCACCTGGGGTGGGAATTGAAGCCAGGTCTCTGGTGCTGTGAGGGAGCAGTGCTAACCACTGTGCCACTGTGCCACCCACAGTGTTATGCTTCTCAGTCCTCCAACAAAGTTGGTTCCTTCTCTGAAAAGCACACATTCTATTAATTATACAGGAATGTCCAAATTGAGGAAATATCATTCATCAATGTGGCTTGTTTACAGCAAGTTGATATACTCTCCCACCTTCCCAACGTACAGAAATAAAACTGTAATAATTATAAGGCTTTTCCCAAAGTGGAAACATCAATGTAATAGTACGACACAGAACAGGATAATTCTCTATGGTAATAGATTCCAGTGCCATTTCCCAGCTCATGGAATTTGAATTCAATTCATAAATCTGAAATAGAAAACTAGAATCAGTAATGCAATCATAAGGGCCTAAATAAAGGACCAAATTAGGCCATGCAACCCATCAAGTCAGCTCCACAATTCGATCATGACTGTTATGTTTCTCAATCTCTTTCTACTGCCTTCTCTCCATAACCCCTGATTCCCTTACCAATCAAGAATATATCTATGTCTATGGTAGAGGAAGAAATTTCTCCTCATCGCAGTCCTAAGGGTATCACTTCACTCTGAAACTGTGCCCTCTGGTCCTGGACTCTCCTATTGGTGGAAACATCTTCTCCATGTCCACTCTATCCAGACCTCTCAGAATTCTGCAACTTTTAATCAGGTTTCTGCTCATCCTTCGAAATTCCATCAAGTACAGCTTCTCCTCATATGACAAGCAGTTCATCCCCAGGATCATTCTTGTAAGCCTCCTTTGGACACCCTCCAAGGCCAGTACATTCTTCCATAGCTGAAGGGCTCAAACTGCTCAAAGTATTCCAAATGCAGTCTGACCAGAGCTATACAACTCTTATATTCTAGATCTCTTAAAATGATTGCTAACATTGCATTTGCCTTCCTAACTACCAACCGAAACTGCACGCTAACGTTAAGTGAATCCTGAGCTTGGACTTCCAAGTCCCTTTGTGTTGCAGAGTTCTGAAGATTTTCACTCTTAAGAAAATAACTAATGCCTCTATTCTTCCCACCAAAGTGCATAACCTCACACGGTCCTGTATTGAATTCCATCAGCCACTTCTTTGCCTGGTTTCTTAGCCTGCCCAACACCTTCTGCAGCTTCCTCAACACTAACTATCCTTACACTTATCTTTGTGTTGCCTATAAGCTTCACCTAAACGCACACAGTTGATTTGTCCAGGTCATTGATGTATAATTTGAACAATTGTGGTCTCAACACTGATTTTATGGAACTCCACTAGTCAGCAGCTGCCATACTGAAAAAGATCCATTCGTCCCTACTCTCTGCTTTCTGCTTTAATGATGATTATTTGGTTCATTAATGCCCATTCTCTATCTTAGGAAGGAAATCCACCATTCTGCTCTGGCCAACAAGTGATTCTTAACCCTCAGCAATGGAATTGCCAATAAACTGTCATCTGAAGTGGTGCAGCAACCCATTCAGTTTGAGGGCAACTAAGGGAAGGACAGCTAATGATGACCTGGCCAACAATGCCCTCATCCATTGAAAAAAAAAGAAAACAAAGGAACTTTTCCTGCTGGACAATGAACCCTCTTGTAACAATGGCAATTTCAAACCTGTCTAAATAAAATACTCAAGCCTAATTTCCTTTCAAAATTCTGATGCTACAACCCTATAAAACTGTCAACCAGCCAGGGTCAATAAAAACACTTAACAATTAACAGATTTATGAAAATCAACATCTATGTATTGCCAAAACAAGTTTCCAAATAATGCTTTTATTATAAAATGATCAAACAAAGTTGACATTTCTTTGCCCCTGTACATCTAGAAACAATTATTCGCGCTAGAATTAAAGTCACCAGGTAAAAGATGGGATGATTACGAAGAGTCAGCCTGGATTTCTAAGGAAGAAATCTGATTTAACTAACTTGTTGGAATTTTTTCAGGACTTAACAGAGAGGGTTAATGAGGGTAACACTTCTTAATTGGTGTACCGCGGACTTTCAGAAGATATTTGATACAATGCCACACAACATTGTGGGCGGCATGGTGGCACAGTGGTTAGCACTGCTGTCTCACAGCGCCTGAGACCCGGGTTCAATTCCCGACTCAGGCGACTGACTGTGTGGAGTTTGCACGTTCTCCCCGTGTCTGCGTGGATTTCCTCCGGGTGCTCCGGTTTCCTCCCACAGTCCAAAGATGTGCGGGTCAGGTGAATTGGCCATGCTAAATTGCCCGTAGTGTTAGGTAAGGGGTAAATGTAGGGGTATGGGTGGGTTGTGGGCCGGTGTGGACTTGTTGGGCCGAAGGGCCTGTTTCCACACTGTAAGTAATCTAATCTATTCTAAAACAGACTTGTGAGGAAAGTTGCAGATCATGGTATAAAAGGGATAGTAGTAATGTGGATGTAAAATTGAATGAGTGATAGGAAACAGAGAGTAATGGCCAATGGATATGGCTAGAGGAGGGTTTGTACTGGAGTTCCCAGGGATTAGGATTGGGATCCGTGCTTTTTCTAATTTTTATTAATGATCTGGAACTTGGTGTGTATAGGATCATATTAAAGTTTGCAGATGAAATGAATTATAACCTGTGAGGAGTAAAGTGTGAAATTCTAAATGACATTGATGCATTAGAGTGAACAGATACATGACAGTTGAGTTTCAACATACAGAAGTGAGAAGTAGAATAGAGAGTAGTGTAGCTTTTTATTTGTCATTTCTACAATATACAACTGATGCAGTAAAAATGAGACAGCATTCCTCCAGGACCAACGGTGCTATACGGACAACGCAAACTACAGACTCGTGCATGGCATAAAGTGTATAAGAAGTGCAAAACACAGAAGTTACAGTGTAACAGAAGAATGATGAATAACAGACATTTTTCTAGCAGCAATTCGAAGTCGTGCAAAGAATCTCAGATGGGAACGAGTCCATCATACTGTGTGAGTGAGCAGATGGCATTGGGAATGAAACTATTGCACAGTCTGGTCATGAGAGACCGAATGCTCCAGTATCTTCTGCCAGATGGCAGGAGGGAGAAGAATTTTAGTGAGGGGTATGTGGGGTCTTCCACAATGCTATTAGCCTTTCGGATGCAGCATGTGGTGTAAATGTCTGTAATGGAAGGAAGAGCGACCCCGAAGATCTTCTCAGCTGTCCTCACGATCTATTGTGGGGTCTTACGATCCAAGACAGTGCAATTCTGGAAACAGGCAGCGATGCAGCAGCTCAGGGTACTCTCAACGAACCCTGTGTAAAATGTAGTGTGGATGGGGGTGGCTTTCCTCAGCCTGCGCAGAAAGTAGAGATGGTGCTGGGCTTTCTTGGCTATGGAGCTGGTGAGGGTCCAGGGGATGTGCATTGATCAAAAGAACATTGAAAGAAAGAAAAACAGGGGACACATTTCTAAAGAAGGTGTAGGAGCAGAAAGACCTGGGTACATATGTGTACAGCTGCCAGAACAGGCGGAGGCAGTAGTTCAAAAACATAAAGCATTCTCAGCTTTATTAATTGGGGCAGAGAACACAGAGCAAGGAGATGATGTTGAACATGACACTTGCTAGACCTCAGCTGGAGTATTGTTTATAGCTGTGAGCACCACATGATAGGAAATATGTCTATGAATTGGAGAGAAGCAATTTATAAGAATAGTTTCAAGAATGAAAGAATTTAGTCATGAGGATAGATTGGAAAAATTGGGATTTTTCTCTTTGGAGTAAAAGAGGCTACAAAGAGATTTGATTGAAGTTTTCAGGATCATGAGGAAGCTGGATAGATTAGCAAGGGGAATGCTGTTTTGGCTCAGAAAATAAAAAAAATGAAATGGCACAGAATTAAAGTGATGTGTAAATGAAGCGAGGGTGAGGTGAAAAATTAACTTTTGACACACAACTAGTTTAGAGAATGAAATATACAGCTTGGAAATGTGGTGGAGGCAGGTTTAATTGAGGCGCTCAAGAGGCACTGAATGATTATTTGGATAAAAATAGAATGCAAGGACATGGGAGCCAGGCAGGAGATTGGCACTCGGTAATGATGTTCATTTAAAAAGTAGGTACAGACACAAATGGCCTTGTTCTGTGATTCTGTAGAAGCAGAATTAACCTTTTATTGAGACTGTAAATGCTCAGCCAAGCATCATTAACATATTTGCATCAATGTAATATTAAATTCATAGCTTCAGTAGTTAAACCACTTGTTAAAACTACTCATTGAGAGACATTTTGTAACAGAGCTGGTTAAATATAAAACACAGTGCAGGTGGAAGGGAAGGTAAAGTATTGCAACTATAGCACATGGGACCTGGGAGCATAGTTTTTTTGAGGAAATTATGGTTGGGATTACATTCCCTACATGTCGTTATTACTATAGACTTCAGAGATTCTTTACAGTGTGTTTACTGGGTGATGAGTAAGAATGCATCATGAGTTACATACATGATACAAAGGGGTCATTTATATATATATATAAATTAATTGAATCATGAAATATAGAGCAAAATTTTTAATTTGTTGATGATACTGATCTTGAAGGATTAGTGAAGATGATATGAATTGCCTATAACTGGACAAAGATATGCTCACAGAATGGGTAGACAACAAGGCAATGAAATTTAATGTTCGGTGGTGCACTTGGCAAAGGGAAGAAAATTGATGTATTTGCATGAGTCTACAGGAAAAGAGGGCCTGGGAGTTAGCTCTGGATAGGCCATTGAAAGCATCAGGCCATATTTAGAGTATTTACCAAAGCATACAGTACCTGAAACTTCATAAATAAAAGTTTTAAGTAGAAAAGTAGCGGAGTCAGGTTCAGCCCCAGCTAGATTCCAGATTAAATTCCATCTGCCTGTGGTCCACCGATTCTGTGAGCCTCTCTTGATCCAGTTCTTATCAGCACACATGAGCGAAAATGTGAAGGTCTTTGAAAGGGCAAAGAGGAGATTTGACAGAATGGTTCCAGGAATATGCTCATTTTACTTACGAGGTGAGGACTGAAACATTGATGGGAATAAAAGAGATTTAGGGGAGATTTAATAGAGATGCGCAAAATTATGATGGAATTATTCAACACAATATGGGTTTGTATAAGAGACGTAAGCAAAATGTGAGGAAAACATTCTTCCCACAGCATGTTGGAATGACCTGGAAGTTGCAACCCAAATTGCTGACGGGAACAGAGGCAACCAATGATTTCAAAAGAAAATCATAGAATCATGGAATCCCTACAATGTGGAAACAGACCATTCAAGAATCAGCTTGGTATAGCTTTATTTCACTTCCTCCATTGCCAGAACATCTTTCCTCAGATAAGGAAATCAAAACTGCACATGATATTCTCTGCCACAGAAAGTGGTTGAGGCAAAACATTAAATGTTTTCACGATGGACTTAGATCTAGTTCATAGGATGAAAGGGTTCAAGGGGTATGGGGAGATGATCAATCATGATCCTAGGGAATGTCAGCAGGGCTCATAGGGCTGAATTGCGTATTCCTACTCCAATTTTCTTCTTTTGTTTCTATGTTGTGGCTTTCTAGAAGTGACATCGCAGATGCCAGTCTTTAGTCAATTGGATTCATTTCATATGGCATCAAAATGACTCTATGGCTCAAAATGGAAGAGATAGTTAAACTACAGAGGTGAAAGTAGTATAAAACAACGAACAATTAGTGCACTAAAATGTAACTCTTCCAAGGATGTCAATTAGCACTTTGAGACATGGCACAAATCTGTCCAAGAACATTACAGGGACTGACATTTCAGCAAGATGCATCAATTAGAAATTCTTTCTCTAAGGAGCATTTTCTCCATTAAAAATTATAAGATTGCAAATAGTCATTTGAGACTTCTGTAAAAAAAAATCTGGTTTCTTCACTGGCCCCAAGAATTATTTAACTAACAAGCATGGCCACTGTTTCTACTCGTAAAGACCTCTGGTGAAAAGAGCCACAAGGATTATATAATGTAATTGTACTGCTGTATCATAAAAATGGCAGTTCAATTTACTGTGTAATTAAATCATCCAGTCACACCTGATATGTTGAGAATACTAGACAGTTCTAACTGTAATACAATAAAAAAAACTTAGCCTTTCTTTGTCACTATATAGAAGGCAATGTACATTCTGTGTGCTTTTCTTTGTTGTTTTATGGCCTATAGAGTGGACAACAACTGGTTTGAAAATCAGCCATATGGTAAATTAGTCTTTCCAGCTGCTAGCAATCTATCAGAATCACATGGGAGAGAAATTGTATTTTACAAGATACCTGATGCTAAATATACCTTGAAACTACACTAAAGACAGAAAGAGTTTATTGTTCAAAAGCAATATACTGTGTGCTATCATCAAATATGTTATCTTAATCTGCAATTGTATTGGAACTAAAGCTAATGTAGTGTGATGACAGCTCTGGAAGATGGCCTACAACTTTTGTGAAAATGTTGTTTGACTTCACTTTGCTGTTACACCAATAATGTAAGGTGATGTAATTCTGAAACCTTTTCACTTTGTGTACTCCCAGTGTAGGTGCATGATCCTCCTGTCTGACTTTCCACTGCACATTTTGCTCAGGTGAGAGTTTCCTCACAGCCACAGAAAATGAACTCTGGTTCAGTTTAGTTTTCTTCAAGATTGTTGAAACTGTGAAAGAAGATTACCCTGAAATATTTATGTCCAACCATTTTATATATTAAGATTAGCATTCCAGCATGTGTTAAAAGAAATGCTCAAAGTCATATAACATCATGAATGCACAACAATCTCTCTTTTTTAAAAAAAAATCCAGTTAGGTAATCCAGGAAAATATTGATTTGAAGCTGATCCGGAAAATTTACTTTCAATTTGCAAAGTTCAATAACCAAACCAAATCATGTTCTGAGTAAGTGGAGTTTGGATATTGTTTTATACTGCAAAGGAGCACAACCTGACTTTTAAGTGTCTACAGTGTCTCTCCTCATATCGACAACACAACCTCCCACAAGCAAAGCAATCTTGCCTTCAATGTATCCCTCACTATCAAAACATTAAAAGTTGGACAGAAAAATGATTATCCACACTGTATTTATTTTTATTCAGGAAATAAACAGGCTATCACAAGCAACTGACAATGATGCAGAGCTAAATTAGCCTTTACTGACCTCAGGATATGTGTACTTTTGCCAACAAGGCCCTATGATGAGTTAACATAGCCCTCCATTAGCAGAATAACAATACAATGTACATTACAGTTTATTATGTACCAGTCACATCAAACAGCACAAATTTTGACTGAGCCATGGGATCTCCACTGGCTATTAAAAATAATACAGTTGTCCTCTGCTGTGATCAGATTCTTCCATTTAGCGCAAATCATTGTGGCATTAACTTGAGGGGTAGTGGTTGACTACAGGATGCTTCCAGATATATGACCTACTTTGTGTTACCTTAGCTAGCTGAGTTTTAAAAAGTAGAGATTGAAGGAAAGAACCTTTAGGCCATTTATATAGCATTTCTATGCACAGGCGATAATATCAATCCTGTAGTGCCTATGGCATGACATAATCATATCTCAGAGTAACAAACATAATTTAAAGTAGTTGTGCACTATAGGGTTCTGGGATAAAAGTCATTACCAAGCTTGTTCACAGTGGAAATGTGCCAATGCCCCAGTGTGCAGTGAATCTCATCTGTATGGGATTTTGTACCAACATATGAAAAACATAAATAAAGTTTACAGCTCACTAACTATGTGCTGCTATGAGTTATTTCAAGGGTGATTGGTTATGGCAACAGCTACAGTCTAGCCAGAATTGTGGTAATGTTCCATTCTGAGGGAGTGTGAGGTACAAAGACGAAAGATGCATTCACCAGGAACATTAGAATTGCTCTGTTACTTTATTCAGCAAATTGTAAGATCCCTGCAGTGTGGATGTAGGCCATTCAGTCCACACCAAGTCTCTGAAGAGCATACCATCCAGACCCTCGCCCTATTACCCAGCATTTTTCATGGCTAATCCACCTAACCTGAACATCTTTGGACTATAGGAAGAAAGCAGAGCACCAGAGGGGATTCATGCAGACACAGGGAGAATTACTGTGTGGTGTTTGGACAGTCACCTGAAGCTGGAACTGAGCCATTGTGCCATTTATTAGGAGAAGAAGCTGAGAAATGTTCCACCAAGGCATGTCCCTTGAAGTGATGGCAACCAAAAGCTCAATCCCAAGAAAAGATCTGAAGAGACAATTGATCAAGGTTCCATGAGCATATTTAAAACACTATTTATCATAAAGAGATAAATATGCTTATTTGAATCTTAGTTCAGCCTGCTGCTGGATGCAGAATAGATTATGACAGCTCCATGAACACAAAATCTGAATACAAAAGTGGTGACAGGTCATGGCTTAGTGGTATTATTGCTGGACTGTTAATCTAGAGATCAAAATAATGCTCTGGGGACCTGTATTCAAATGGTGCCATGGCAGATGGTGGAACTTGAATTCAATAATAATCAGGAATAGAGAGTCTAATAATGACTATGAATCCACTGCCAATTTTTAGATAAACCCATCTAGTTTGCTCATGCCTTTTAGGGAAGGAAACTGCCATCCTTACCTGGTCTACCCTAGACCGACAGCAATGTGGTTGACTTTTAACTTCCCTCTGAGCAACAAGGGGTAGATAATAAATGCTGGCCTGGCCAGTGATGCTCTAATTCTGTTAATGATATTTTTTTTAAATGAAACCTTCTGCTTGGTGCCTATTTCTGAAGGATTCCAGCATCAAGTTTTACATGTGAAATGATCTGAACTTTTTCACTTGAATTGTGGGCGGCACGGTGGCACAGTGGTTAGCACTGCTGCCTCACAGCGCCTGAGACCCGGGTTCAATTCCCGACTCAGGCGACTGACTGTGTGGAGTTTGCACGTTCTCCCCGTGTCAGCGTGGGTTTCCTCCGGGTGCTCCGGTTTCCTCCCACAGTCCAAAGATGTGCGGGTCAGGTGAATTGGCCATGCTAAATTGCCCATAGTGTTAGGTAAGGGGTAAATGTAGGGGTATGGGTGGGTTTCGCTTCGGCAGGTCGGTGTGGACTTGTTGGGCTGAAGGGCCTGTTTCCACACTGTAAATCTAATCTAATCTAATCCCAATGAGGTACAAAATCACATCCCGTTTGTCAATCTCATTTTGGAGTAGGCTTTAGAAAATTTAAGGGCTGATTTTCTAACATTGGGTCTTGTTTGACAGAATTTATTGTACATTTTACGCCACTATTGTCAGAGAATTGAGAAACACTGACTAAAGTGAAGGTGATGCTGGGCTGAAAATGTGTTGCTGGAAAAGCGCAGCAGGTCAGGCAGCATCCAAGGAACGGGAGATTTGACGTTTCGGGCATAAGCCCTTCTTCAGGAATAAAGTGAAGGTGATAGATGGAATGCCAATCAATCAGGTTGCTTAATCCTGGATGGAATTGAGATATATCCTTAACATTTAGTATCATGTGATAATAGTGCAATGACATGTAATATCTATATCAACAAATGTTGCATTGAACTGGTGTACAGAAGAACCTCGATTATGCGGCATTTGATTATCCGAATATCGGATTATCCAACAAGGTCCTAATGCTTGGCTAAACTATGTTATCCGGCATTCAATTATCTGGAATTCAATTAACTGAATGAAATACTCCCAGTCCATTTCCTTCAGACAATCGAGGTCCCTTTGTAATGTGTTATGCTAGTTTGAAATGCTGGCTAAAGGCTGGGGTGAAGGAGAATTTGAAAGTCCAGTCAAATTTGGAACAAAAAAAGATGAAGTTCCAAACTAGAGGACTGTAATTTGTATCATTTCTATCTTGATGTCAGTCAAACCTTTCATTCTGTGCATATTTGAGTTTCCCACTGCTAGTCACATTGCTTTAGGAAGCTTTGAAATGTTCATTCCCTTTCAAATGCTAATTGGCAAAAATTCTCTCAAATATAACAAACAAGAAACAAAAGATCATCAAAGTGCAACAATGATTGAACCACATGCACACATGACTATGATTGATGAAGCAAAACTAGAGAGTTATCATCAGATGGAGGTGAATACCATAAGGAAAAACTCTGGCCATGCGACTCGTGACTCTGACTGCCTGCTGAGCAGTAGAAAGGCAGATTTGGTGGTTCTAAATTACCTCGAGCCCTGAAGATTGTGCGTTGAATCTCCAAATTTCTCCAAGGCCTGAAAACATGTGGTGAAATTTTCACCATAGCAGCTTACTTCCCAGAAACTTCCATTTAATCTTTTTATACTCCTTCACTCATTATCAATACTGCGTCAGAAGAATAGATACAGAGCACTAATCTCAGTCAAACATTCCCTGGATATTTCACTCAGAATGTGATTAGAGTTTGCCTTGACTTCTGTCATTGACTCAAGATGATGGTCCTCTGTTAACATGCGGGGTGGTGCAAGCAACCATATTTCCTATTAGGCAGGACTACAGATATCTGAGGTTATAGGTTCTGGAGCCATAAATTATGAAAGACTTTATTCCTCATTTTTAGACCTTATTTCCATCTATTGCAAATTTCAATCCTATCACCTGGAAGATGGTGAGGAAAGTTCACTCGACTTGAAATGTTAACTCTGATTTCTCTCCACGGATGCTACCAGACCTGTTGAGCTTTTCTAGCAATTCCAATTTTTGCTCCAGTCCCACCACCTCCTAATTATGAGAGCTGTCATAATTCCTAGAAAATTTAATGTAAGGTCCTAGGAAATGTTGCTGAACAAAGTGACCTTGGAGCCCAGCTTCCTAGCTCCTTGAAAGTAGAGACACAGGTAGACAGGATAGAGAAAGGGGTGTTTGGTATGTTTCCTTTATTGGTCAGAGTATTGGATACAGGAGTTGGGAAGTCATTTTGCAGCTGTACAGGACATTGGTTAGGCCACTGTTGGAATTTTGCATGCAATTCTGGTCTCTTTCCTATCAGAAAAATGTTGTGAAATTTGAAAGGGTTCAGAAAAGATTTGCAAGGATGTTGCCAGGGTTGGAGGATATGAGCTACAGGAAGAGGTTAAATGGGCTAGGGCTGTTTTCCCTAAAGCATCAGAGGCTGAGGGGTGATGTTATAGAGGTTTATAAAATCATGAGGGGCATGGATAGGATATGTAGACAAAGTATTTTCCATGGGGTGGGGGAGTCCAGAACTAGAGGGCATAGGTTTAGGGTGAGGGAGGAAAGATATAAAAGGGGCTTAAGGGGAAACTGTTTCACACAGAGGGTGATATGGTATGGAATGGGCTGTGAGAGGAAGTGGTGGAGTCTAGTACAATTGCGACATTGAAAAAGCATCTGGATGGGTATATGAATAGGCAGGGTTTGGAGGGATATGGGCCAGGTGCTGGCAGGTGGGACAAGATTGGGTTGGAATATCTGGTCAGCATGGATGGGTTGGACCGAAGGGTATATTTCTGTGCTGTATTTCTCTAACTCTATGACTCTATGACTTGCCTAAACATAATAGCAATTCAATGCAATAGTTTTTGAAAGTGACATTGCATATCATTGCACTATTGTCACAGGACACTAGATGTTATGAATATATCTCATTCCCATCAAAGGCAAAGCTGTCTGATTGATGGGCATTCCATCCATCACCTTTACATTCACCCTCTTCACCACTGAGGCAGTGGTAGCATTTACAAGATACGCTGCAGCATTCTACCAAGGCTCTTTCAAAAGCAGCTTCCTAACCAGTGACTTCTACCACCCAGAAGGACAAGAGCAGCTGATAGGTGGGAACACTACCACCTACACGTAACTCTCCAAATCACACACCATCTGGCTTGGAACTACAGAACAACATCAATTATCCATATTTTTGATTTTCCGAACAAGATATGAAGATCAGTAACAAGAGGTCATGCTTTCAAGGTGAGAGGTAGAATGTTTAAGGGAGATACACGCGATAAGTACTTCACACAGAGGGTGGTGGGCGTTTGGAACGTGTTGCCAGCAGATGTGGTAGAGGCAGGCACAGTAGATTCATTTAAGATGCATCTGGATAAATGCATGAGTAGGTGGGGAGTAGAGGGATACAGATGCTTAGGAATTGACCGAAAGATTTAGACAGTACATTTGGATTGGCTCAGGCTTGGAGGGCCGAAGGGCCTGTTCCTGGGCTGTAAATTTTCTTTGTTCTTTGTTCTTTTGTCCCTGTGCATGTATTTTAATCGAAGTAGGAAAATTTTATTCCTCATTCATTTAATGCATCATTTTGTAAATTTAAACAGGAATATAGATGCAAGTATGCTTTAATAAATAATTAACTTCAAATATATACTCAAGACATGACGTTAGAGTTAAGTCTTAAACTTACACATTTTATAAATGGGATCTCCGATACTTATTCTCCCCAAGGACAAAGGTTTGTGACTGTGAACATGCAAGAACAACATATGTGCAAGTTTAAGCTGTGTGTTCTAACAGCAAGATTCCTTCACAACATTGATTCACTCTATTTTGTAAACCCAACAATTATGTTCCTCAGCTCATTCTCCGGAGAGTTAAGTCAAAAAATGCACTTTTCATTTCCATTTTTTTTGCAGCGAACAAGTCTTTCCACTCTTTCATGTTCCCCCTGTATTTTGCGCCTCTCCCTCTCTCTCTCTCTCTCTAAGGGCTCGGCAGTCACTGAGGAGGGAGGGACAACACTTGGTCAGTCTGCACGGCAGGACAACACCGAACAGAAAAATGCCAGCTGCTGTCAAGGACCGGCATAAAACCAAGGAAAATGTCAAACTCTAGTGAAAAAGTGATTGTGTTTACAAAATGTCCATGAATTTTAAGTAATATCTAGAGTTTGTATACATTTTATCGATTGAATTAAATAAAAACTGTAATTTTTTTAACATAATTATGTTCAGTATGGCTTTGTTTGTTTACGATCAGATCAGTTATCTGAACAAAATATGCCCCGCCCATCTTGCTTGGTTAATCGAGGTTGTTCTGTATAATATATTCCTGTTCCTGCCACGTCACTGGGTCATAATCCTGGTGCTCCCTTCTCAAAGGCAATTAAGGATGGACAATTAATGCTGGCTAAGCCAGTGATGCCTAAATATCAGAAACAAAGAAAAGAAAGTTTGATAAATTTATGAATTTTCTGCTTTTATAATTTTTCATTAGGGTGAACTGGGTGTAACCTCTTTGTCCACAATGCCCACAATATAGTTTCAAGGAGTTTTGCTGCATTGAATGTATCAGTGAGTTTGGCCCGTGGAATAGGTTACACCCACATTCATGATCTCACTGGAATTGTATCGGACGCTGTCCCTAAACAATAGGCTGCAACCACATTCATGATCTCATTGGAATTGTATTGAATGCTATCCCCGAATAATCTCTGTCGTATCAACCATTAGTTTTAAATCATGAAACAGAATAGCAAACATTTTGACAGCCCTGTAATACAAACACAGATGTTTCTCTTCTTAATGTTAATATTTCTCTTTTTAATATTAACTGAGTGAAAGTAATCCTGCTCTGTTAAGGCATGTTGAACTTTCATGTATCACATAACTGTGACTAAATACATTAATGCATAGCTTTAGTAACAATCACCTGCACCCCATGGAGGTTACTATAAATCCTTAGTACCCAGTTTTCACATGCTCGATTATTTTGCTCTGCCAAGATAACACTACTATATGTGAATTGATCATTTCAAGTAAATACAGGAATATTCAATGTCACATAAACTTTAAAGTTTTGATTTTCTATCAGTGCTATTTTAATTCTGCTAACATTGGGTTACTGTCAGTATTAAAATAATGTTGGTTACAAACTTTTACACTGAGGAGTGAGATTGATGATTTTGAAGAGTGAGATGGATTAGAAACTATGTAAACAAATGGACCTCTATTGATTTTTAAAATTCACATTCATCAAAATAGGTTACACTTTTTTATAAATCAGTGAGCATCAGTCCACATAAGTAAATCTTGACAGATTTCACCAGAATATCCAGTAAGCATAATTCCATACTACATACACTTTGTATAAATATTAAAATTTACACCACCATGAGTATTGTGCTGGCATGATGCCAAAATTAAAGTTTTTAAAATTTGAGACTGACTTAGCAGCATTGTAGAATCATACAGCACGGAAGCAGACCCTTCAATCCAATTCATCAGCACTAAGTAGACATCCCAATCTGACCTAGTTCCATTTTCCAGTATGTAGCCCCTATCCCGCTAAACTCTTCATATTCATATACCCATCCAGGTGCCTTTTAAATGATATAATTGTACCAGCCTCTGCCACTTTCTCTGACAGCTCATTTCATACATGCATTACCCCCTGTGTGTTAAAGGTACCCCTTATGTCCTTTTAGAATCTTTCCTCTCCCACCTTAAACTTCTGCCCTTTCATTTTGGCCTCCACACCTGAGGAAAAAGATCTTGGCTATTCACCCTATCTTTGCCCCTCATGATTTTATATGGTCACCCCTCAGCCTCTGACACTCCAGGGTAAACAGCCCCTGCCTATTGAGCCTCTCCCATAGCTCAACCCCTCCAGGCCCAGCTACATCATTGTAAATCTTTTCTGCACTCTTTTGACTTATTTTGGTATCTGCAGGCAGCTGGTGAGGTTGCTGTCATCAAAAATAGAACTCCACAAAAACTCTACAGTGTGTGCTCAGTCTATATCAACCTACCAAGTTTCAAAAGGCCACTGAAATTTGATACCATTATTTGCTACGATTTAAAACCAAGAAGTGGGGCAGAGTAGGTCTGGGAACTGACTTAGAAACCAGGATATGATAAGACTGCTGAATGAAACATTTTCATTGTCATCACCTTGAAGCAGTCAGCTGCCTGGTCATGGTTTGTGGCATTTTATATTTGAAAAAGTTGAGTACTGTTTACTTAAAATTCAACTATGAAGACTTCAAACTTGAGAAAAAAATGCTAGAAAGTATCTAAGGTCATTCTGTTACCCTAAACTTCAATTCAGTCACAGATTAGATAAGAAGTGTGGATTGAATGAACTGATAGGCAGTTAAAACGTGATAATAAATTTCAATGTCCCTTTACGAGTGAGCAGAACAATATATCCATTTCTTTGCCGCCAATACTTTCCATTTACCTGTGTTGGAAATTGTATGTGTGACCTTCCAGTGATAAAGTAATTGACATCAGGTGATGTACTCTTTATCATGAATAGTTACTCTGTTAATGCATAGTTATAGTGTTATATATTTTGTAAATAAAACTAATCTATCTTTAAAATGGACCCAAGCTGTCTTACAAAATATCTTCCCAAGACCCAAATGACACCTATTGTAGATTCAATTGCAGCCAAAATCAGATTGTGTTACCTTAAGATTCTACAAGAGTCATTAAATACTTCAAATGTTCCAAGACTGTCTGTTAAATTCTTGAAAAGTCGTAAAGACTCAAAGATTGTGTGTGTTGAACAGGAAACGATAAGGTCATCACAATCAATTTAAGCACATTTGATTTTGCTTTGTGGAAAAATTATTCAATAAAGTTAACATTTCCAACCAGTTTGTTCAATTTGATAGAGAACAGCAAATTAGAGGAGAATCATCTGAATACCATGAGAGACACAGAGTCATCGAATCATACAGCACGGAAACAGACCTTTCAGTCCAAGCAGTCCGTGGCCAAACATAATCCCAAATTAAACTAGTCTCACCTGCCTGCTCCTGGCCCACACCCCTCCAAATGTTCCCTACTCACATGCTTACTGAAGTGTCTCTTAAACATTGTAACTGTGCCCACACCCATCACTTCCTCAGGAAGTTCATTCCACACGTAAAGCACTCACTATGTAAAAACTTTGTCTCCCATGTCTTTTTAATGATCTCTCTCACCTAAGAAACTGCTCCATCCTAGGGAAAAAGTAGCTACCATTAACCCTATCTATACTCCTGGTGATTTAGAAAGGTCATCGCTCAACCTCCTAAGCTTCATCTTGAAATAACTACTGTTTCTTAGATGAGCAAAAATAGGCTTCTAGGACAACTATATTGAACAAGAGACTAAGAGCATGATCAGCAGTGCAGTGTAGTGCAATGAAAAAAAAGGAAGTTTCAATCACTCAAAGACCTGCTCTACTCACTGAGGCCACCTGTGAGTGTGACCTCCACTCATTTGAAACAGAGGCCTCTGCATTTACTAAATCAGACTTCAGGCTTCCAGCCTCTCACTTTCATGAAAAGAATCTTCAACTTTCTTCCATCATCCAAAGATGTGCAGGTTAGATGGATTACCCCTGCTAAACTAGCCATCATAACCAGGGATGTGCTGGCTAGATGGATTAATGATGGGAAATGCAGGGTTACAGGATAGAGTAGGGAGTGGCCCTCAGTGAGACGTTCTTCGGAGGGTCAGTGTGAACTCAATGGGTTGAATGAATTGCTTCCACACTGTAGGGATTCTATGATTCTAAGTAAGCCAGACTTGCAATGATTGCAGAGACAGATGTCATTTTCATCGACATATGTAACTTTTGTCTGTACTTATTTTTTTTCTCTCTTTAACTAATAACCTTGTCACTTTTTAATTGGGTGATGGTCAACAATAGTTGCACAGTAAGCTCTCATTTCATCTTTTTTAAAGCATAAAGCTGTGCTGTTGACTATTTTAAAAATGAAATGCTTGATAAGTAAAATAGGGTTACAGGTGACCTTGTATAAATTCAAAGTTCATAGACCACTCTGTGGTATATCTGGTATACTGTTGTGAGATGGCAACTTGTCTGAAGTTTCAGAAGGTGGCCAGCAACTATAAAGAAAATTATGCTATCATCAAAATTCCAGTCCATCTGACAGAGATAGCTACACTAGAGGTATACAAGTACTTTGAAACTGGAAGCTAATTATAAGTACATCAGGTGCAAAAGCAATAATGGCTACCTCTGGCAGTCAGAGTTAATATAATCTTGCAGAAAGCTGACCACAAAGATGGGGTGATTAATATGCTGTACATTTCCCCTTTTCCTTAGCAGTTTAAATGCGGTGCCAAGTGAGGAGGATCTCAATGCATTCAACAGCAGTCATGCCATCAAGCAGGCTAAGCAGCCAGTCATATTGAATTATTCCCATGGCAACAAGCCAAATATTTAAAACGACTGATTATCCTTCACGTTTCATTTACATTTTTAGATAATGAAATAAATGAATACATTTTATTAGATTAAGGCAAAAATTAAAATATGTGGAACGTTTTATCACACTGGAGAAGTTTAACATTGCATAAATATATTATTTTCTGATTTGGTGTGAGTGTTTGGCAGTGACTATGAAGTTAGTATGCTATTAAAAACCTAATTTCTTCTCACGTTGTACAACTTCTCATATCAGTATAAAGTCAAAGTTTGTTTCAACTCACTAATGAATGTTACCACCACACAAGCATGGTACAGACTGAAGTCAGACTTCTTTGGCCCAGAGTGTTCAGTATGGCTATCTTGTAGTATCTCTGATTGACAGCAAAAGGTATAGGGTAGGCCATTCAACCCTTCAAGGCTGATTAAATGTGATCATTGAATCATGGAATCCCTACAGTATGGAAGCAGTTCATACTAACCCTACCACCCAATTCCTGTAACCCTACATTTCCAGTGGCTAATCCAGAGTTGAAGAATGTAGGGCACATCAGGCCAGGCAGCATTTAAGGAGCAGGAGAGTCAATGTTTCAAGCATAAGCCCTTCATCAGGAATGACTAATCCACACAGCCTGCACATCCCTGGATACTTTAGCATGGTCAATCCACCCAGCCTGCAAATCCTTGAACTTTGGCAGGAAACTGAAATACCCAATGGGGACCCACCCAGACACAGGAGGATGTGCGAAATCCACACACAGTCACCTGAGACCAGGACTGAACACGGTCCCTGGCGATGTGAGGCAGCAACGCTAACCACTGAACCACTATGAGTCAAATAACCCATGACCTAATTTAATTTAGCAGCTTTTGACTCCAGTTGTAGTGAAAGCACTTTAACATCATTCAGAAGAAAGATGCTTAGGAAATGCACAAGGATGATGAATTGAGTTTTTTATTTCTACCTTGTTTTGTTGGATAAAATTGCTTTGTAGGATAAAACTGCTTCGTAATGGTTGTTTGGTGATGGCTTTTATTCCAACATTAGGATCAAGGGGATGCTATGAATCAATGACAGAGGGAAATTGTTACATTGTTCTAGAATGGAAAATTGAGAACAGGCAGTACAGTCAAATGAGTCAATCATGGACCATTCAGTTGTAAAGGGAATGTGTAGTTTGCCTCCTCACCTTTTCCTCCCCCTGAAAGGTGAATAACCACAGTCACCCCACCCTCTTCACTGTCTTTGCCCTTTCAATATCCTTGGTTGCTGCTCTTAATCCACAGGATTGACTCCCCTCACTTCCCAACTATAACAGTGTCCCCTGATACACCTCACTTGGCATTAATTAAACAGACCCCACCCCCCACTCCACCCCCGTGACTGACTGTGGACCATCCCTGATCCTAAGACAGCCCCAACTGAAGACTTCCCAGACTCCTGAATCCTTTCCATACAGATCTCTGATTTAAGGATTCACAGATCATCATTGTTTGCATTGGACCTTTTAGACTGACGATAGCCCAGCTCATAGATTGTAAAGAGACAAGGCCCCTCCCCATGATCACCCGAGTAGATGATTGGCTGTGTCCATGCTCCTGGATAGGGAACAAAAGCCACATATCATTGACTGCAACCAAAACAGAAAATGCTGGAAAATCTCAGCTTTGTCAAAGCTTTGACAAAGGGTCAGTTAGACTCGAAACGTCAGCTCTTTTCTCTCCTTACAGATGCTGCCAGATCTGTTGAGATTTTCCAGCATTTTCTCTTTTGGTTTCAGATGCCAGCATCCGCAGTAATTTGCTTTTATCATTGACTGCATTCTGACTGAGGTTGAATTGACTGAGGAACACTATGCTTTAACTTTGAGTTGTGATCATTTGGTTGATGCACACACAGTGTGCTGGTTACATTTGCTGCTGGCAATGATTGACATAGTGCAGTGCCATAAATCAACTATTGACTGATGTCTGTTGACAGCTATAAGAAGCATTTGGTTTTGTGTTTGTGCTAAATAGACAAGACAGAGGCATTGTGAGCCTTTAAGGTCTGGCTGAAAAGGGCAAAGCGCAAAAAGACAAGGCAGGGTAGGTTTCTGGGAGTGTTCAAGTACACATGAAGTTAATATGTGTGAAGACAGTGAGTAAGCAGCTCTGAGATGCAGCTTAGTCTAATTCATGAGCTCAGTGCTGGTTCCTGCACATATGTGTTCTTGTGGCAGCATTGCAATGAGAGATGCTGGTGTGCTCCAAAGTGTACATGTAAGGTAAGTGGATTTGAGATGTGCTATGTCAGTGCAATGAAGTTGGTATCTGATGGATGTACAACCATTGGCCAGGGAGTGTGTACCAAGACGTTAATGATGGGTGTCCAAGGTGGAAGCCAAGAGGAGCAAAAAGTGACCTAGAGAGGTCTGGTAGCCATTTAGAATTTTGGGTCAAGAATTCTTTGCATCTACTTTTTATCTGGAGGGCGGGGGAATATGATGCTGCATTCCAGCACTGAGATTAAATATGATTATGGGGATAATGAACAATAACTGTGGTTAATAGGCTTCACACCACTCAGTAGCAAGAGTATCCTCTTGAAATCGGGAATTTGGGTTGAAAAGGGCTTCGCTAAACATCTCACCCAATTTTTCTAAATTTCTCATCACAGCCTATGTAGTGAGAAGGTTCCAGCCAATGTCTTATCACTAAATTATAATGACAATCAGGGTGACTCAGAGACATACAAGTACAACAATAAATTAAAAAGGACCTACTTGTCAGTCATTCCATGCAAACCACCAACATCAAAAGTGGTTGCAACATGGAAATACACAAATGTTCCATTTATTACTGCCAAATTTGTGCAATGCCTGCAT
The DNA here is from genome assembly GCF_020745735.1 of Hemiscyllium ocellatum. NCBI lineage: Eukaryota > Metazoa > Chordata > Chondrichthyes > Orectolobiformes > Hemiscylliidae > Hemiscyllium > Hemiscyllium ocellatum. The sequence goes on along the minus strand of NC_083401.1, from coordinate 55,279,891 downwards.
GCAAATGGTAAAACAACCCTACTAGATTTGTATTCATGATATCTTCTTACATGGTAAATATCACTTTAATAAATATTTGCTCTGAACAAAGATGTGTTTCTCCCAAATATATCCCAGTTCTATCTGAATTGGAAACAAAATTTATGCTGCAGCACTTACGTTCATCTAAGAAGCAAAGGTCTATTTAATACTGTAATATGCAGTACATAGCATAGCAAATAATATAGAGATCCAGCATATTCATATGATTTCCATTATTCATTAGTAGTTTAAACATTGGTCAATTCTTTTTCAGAAAATATATCCCATCACTGATATTGTAACAAATTTGTTATACATCTCAGATGAGATATTATATATAGACATTTGATGTACCAATTTTCCACAAAAAAGCTGAACAAAATCTGTAAATAAAATAATAAATGGACCTGTCCACATTGTGTGAATTCAGTGGAATTTCTTCCTCACAGTACACTGACATATGCCAGTGAATTTCAGCCTCTCAATGTGCATCTGGGCCTATTAAATGCAGACTCTATTTTTGTGTAATGGATTAACCCACATACTTTAAGAATGAGGACAAAACATTGTGACATGCTTAATATTACTGCCGCCAACCTGTCCACTCAGATTTCTTCCAATTTAAAGAACTGCTGATTGCATCTTGTAATAGGCTGCCAAAGGACAAATCTATGCACCGCACTAGGGCAAAGAGAAAATGAATTATGCATTAGAAGCACTGGTATTCAAGCTTAACTTTGAAAAGTTTAGTATTTTCAATACAATGTGATTTATCCAAATACATTTAAAAGAGACAGTGACTGATTCAGTGGTATTCATCACTTCTGCATTGCGTATGTATAGTAATGAAAGTTTCTTCTGGCCCTCCCTAGCACATATCCATTTTGAGCTTCTTCACACAAAATGAAATGTCTAACTGTCAACAAATGCTGTTTGTGTGCATACATACATATATATTTCATTAAAATCTACAGCATTTTATTCAAAGATAAATGTTTTATGGCTCATGTGCATCCAAGCGTAAGATGCATATAAATAAATGTTAAGTGACATCAAACAACACAAGATTTGACAATGCAGGTCATGTCTAAATGTTGCATATGCATCAGTACATTACACAAAACTGACACAGTCTTCACTTGCGCAAGTCAATTTATTTACATTAAGAAAAAGTATCCTGTAACACTAGTAATCTTGACCCCAAAATTATGTGCTGAGAAATGAGCATACCAACTCATCCACATTCATCTGAAATGACTTCCTCTGCTATTTTACAAGAGATGCAGAACAATTTATCTTGGAGTGGCTAGCACTGTGTGACTGATTTCCTGTTTAGATTTGTAATGTCTACTATAATGAAGTATCATTTTAATCTGTTAAAAAAATGACATTTCTGTGTCCACTATAGTACACATTAAACATTCATATTTTAGTAAAGAGTGTCTTCATTCCATATTTGTGTTCCTCTTTTCTCTTTACTATCATTATTATTATATCTCCATTAACAGAATGAGAGTAATATTCATAAGTGCAAAGAAACTAGTAATGAGAAATAAATTACTTGTCATTGTTTGGATGAGTTGAACACTGATATTCAGGCCAAGAGATTCCCACTAACTTCTGAAATGCAACTGTCATGACCAAATGGGAGTCAGAAACCCATATAGTTTCAGGAACAGTTCCCTTTCAGAACATGTGCTGAATTGAAGTAACCAGATAATGGGCTCACTGTCCAATTTAGAAAAACAGGTTGCATTTCAAAGCTGGAAGCCAACAGTAGCCAGTCAAGCACAGAAGCAGCAGCAGGTTGCCTTTACAAATAAACAAGAGAGATGGTGCTCCCAGATGTAGGTACTTCCTCTCCAACTTCTTTTAAATTCCAAATTTTCAGAAGTATCCCCAGCAGTGGAGCCACAATTGTAGCCTGCATCAGCAGCTAAAGTGGGAGTTATAGGTCTCCTTGGAGCTCTATTTCCAATTCCCTGCTGGCACATTATTTCCAGACAGCAACACTGTTCCCCAAAGCCCTGAGGACACTGAAGCCAACTTGAAAGTTCCAGGCAGCCTCCAACAATAGGCCTCAAAAGACCGTTAGCATGTTAAATGTGCTACCTACTGATTGTAAGCAGGCATCTTCCCTTCCCAACTCTCTGTCCCTCCATTGCATTTCAGGAAATATGCCCTGGAGACAGGATGAACTGGGAACCCTGCTACACCAACTGGTGGTGTGAGTTTAGGCACCCAGCCCCTCCATCCATGCCCCAAAAGGAGCTGTAAAATTCAGACCTCAGAGTTTGATGTTGACTGGCAAGCAAGTAACATGATAGAGCAATTCGATTCCTGACTTCATCAAAATCAGTCAAGAAAAAGGACTTGAATCAAATCTCATCAGTAATATTAATAAACTGGAACATTGTAAACTACATGGGAAAGGCTAGATTAAGATAAATTGGGAAGCAAAAAGTGGTTACAAGCAAAGATTAGTCAACAACATTACATTTAACGAGGAAACATTGTAGGAGCAAAAATATAATGTATTAATGGAGAAAAAAAGTGGGCATTTTAAGAATGCAAGGGACCTTTTCATGTTGAGTTCAAGCTTAATCAAGGATAATCAACATGCCTTTGTAAAAAGGAGATAATGTCAATCACATTTGCTTTCAAGATAATTTGGGATGTAGATGCGGGTAGTGCAATTGATATAGTTCTACATGGCCTTCAGTAAGCCTTTGAAAATATCTTGCTGGCAGATTCCTTCAGAAGCTTAGAGCCCATGAGATCCAGGGCATTTTGACAAATTGCATCCAAAATTGGCTGAATGGCAAAAAGCAGAGCATGATGGTTGTTGGGTGTTTTTGTAACTAGAATCTTGAGTCCAGTGGAATACCACCAGGTTGAGTCCTTGGTACCTTACTGTTTGTTGTGTACATTAATAATGTAGACATGAATGTCAGAAATGTGATCTATATCATCCCAGACAACTCTTAAAATTGGTGGTGTGGTAAACAACAATGAGGAAAAACTTTAAACAATAGGATGACATAAATCAAAGGGACTAAGCAGTGGCAAATGGAATTTAAACCTCTAATGTATGAGTTGACGCATTTTGGGAGGACACTGACAAACAATGGAGCACACTTTAGAAGTACAGAGGATCAGAAGGACCTTGGGGATGTGCATGTCTATAGATCATAAAGGTGACAGGACAGGTTAATAAAGGGGTTCAGAAGGTATTAGGGATACTTGCCTTTATTCAAAAAGGCATTAAATACAAAAGCAAGGAAGTTATAATGGCGTTATACATAATTTTGTTTAGGCCACAGTTAGAGTATGGTGTGTAGGCAGGTTGCCACAATGTGGGAAGGCTGCAATTGAATAGAGAAAGTACCAAAGCGATCCCTGGGGTGTTGGTTGGGCTGGAGTGAATCAGTTATGTAAAGAGACTAGGTAAATTGAGATGGTTTTTATTCTTAGAGCAGGGTAGGCTGAGGGGTAATCTGATTGAGATGTACAATGTTCTGAAGGGCATAGACAAGATAAGTATGGAGAAATGTTTTCCCTTCGCAAACAGATTAGTAACCAGGAGACACAATTATAATTTAAAGGAGTTGGTGTGTTGGGGAGCATTTGAGGAAATATATTATCATCCAGAAGGCTATTCGTATATGGAACTCATTGCCTAAAAGAATTGTAATTGCAGGAACCCTCAAAACACTTTGGAACTAATAAGATGAACTCTTCAAATGCTGTAGAATACAAGGCTACAGTCAAGTGCTGGAAAATGGAATTAAAATAGATGGATGTTTGGTGATTGAACTGACACAAAGAGCTGAAAGGTCTCTTCATGTGCAGTGAAAACTCTATAATGCTCTAAGAATATAGGTGGAACATCAAATGTTCATTTTGCATCTGCCTTCCCAAAGGACATGTGAAAATTACATTATAAGGGGGAGGGAAGCTATTTTCAGGCCCAAGTAATAAAGGATTAGAAACTGAAACAATTAGCACTATTGTTGGCAAGTTGCCTGGTCCAAGTTGAATGTGCCCTTGGTTGCTGAAGGGAGCAAAGGTAGAAAAAAAGGCAATTATCATGTCTTTCAATATCCTCATTGGAAACTGGAGGAGTGCCAGAGGCCTGGGGCTACTAATGCTCCACCATTATTCAAGAAAGGGGCAAGAGATAAATTAAAAACTACAGGTCAGTCAGCTTAATATCAGAACTGGATGAGTTCTGGTTAGGGAATGCAAAACCTTTCATTTGGTTAATCAAAAAGAACCAGCATACATTTATTAAAACCAAATCATTCCTGACTAACTTAATTTAATTCTCTAATCAGGTTACAGAGAAGGTTGACAAAAGTAATGCAAGAACTTTTGAAATGCATTTGACAAAATGACACATAGGGGGTTTATAAAGAAGGGGTTTGATGTGGCATGGATATAAAAAAAAATAGCTCAGTGACAAAAAGCAAAAGGTAGTAGTGGATGGATGTTTTTCAAGACTAGGAGATGGTTTCCCTGTGATTGTACCTATTTGTCATTTTGGGTCCATTACACTTTTCAATTTTTACAAATGACCACAACTGAAGTGTAGGGAACTGCATTATAAAGTTTGCAAATGATATGAAACTTGGAAAACAGTAGATAGTGATGAAAACATAAGCATAATTCAAGATGTCACAGACACGTTGGTTAAATGGGCAGGAGAATGGCAGATAGTGATCAACAGTGATTCACTTTGGGATAACTAATATGGAAAATCAGCATGTGATTGAAAAACATACCTGAACAGAGTAATATTTATGCGCATATTCACAAATTCTTAAAGGTGGCACAGCAACTTGAGAATTTGACTTAAAACTATCATTTAGCTTATTAAAAAGGGGAACAGAGAAAAAGGTAAAGAGATCTTATTAAATCTGTAGTGTTATGTTTAACTTTAGGCTCTGCTCATTTTGTAGAATGCAGAAATCTTGGAAAGGATGTATCAGAGGTTAACCCAGATGTTACAAGAAATGAGGAATGTTAGTTATGAGTAAAGCTTGGAAAAGTTAGAACTACTCTCCAAAAGAGAGCAGTCTATATTCAGAGCAGACTTCAAAGAAGTTTTCAAGCTGGTGAGATAGTTTGATGTCTTGATTAAAGAAAAATGATATCCTTTGCTAAGGAATCCAATAACTGGTGGTTACATATTCAGAATTATAGGAAACATGTCGAGAGATGAGAAGTTTTTTTCACTCAGAGCTGTTAGGGTCTAGAATGCTTTAACTGAAAATGTGGTGGAAAATTATTCTATTGAAAATTTTGTCAAGGAACTGGATATGCACTTGAGAACAGTGGACATAGAGAGCAGAATCTCATAGAGCTACTTTGAATTTGTGGCAGAATCGAGTTTCTCACTAGGCAGCGGTGATTTGCCAGATAAGGGGGATTATCATTTGTTAAATGCAACAATGCACCTCATTAATATTAAGTTTAATATCTTCGCAAATGCACAGAAAAAAATTGAGAATTCTGAATACAGAAGCCAGTGTGAGTACCTGGCAATTACAGCTCACCATCAGCTGTGAACATCCTCTATGTTTCAAACAGTATCAGGACATGATCCATAGGCACCAGCCACATGTTTCCTCATCCACCAACATAAGCATCCAATAATTGCCAACCATGAATAGCATGGCACCTCTGTGATCTGCTTACAGGATACTTAAGAAGCACAGACTGGCAGTTCAGATTTGAAAGGCTCCTTCAGGCACATAGTGAACGTAAGGACAGTGAGAGACCTATTTGCAAGCATTAGCATGTATTAATTTCTCATTATTAGTTGATCTTGCCTCATTTATCTGCAGGGTCTTATTCTCCCTCCTTCCAGACAGAGGCTAGATGACAATAAGTCTCAATATGAAATCAGTGCTCTGGTTTCCTCCCAGAGTCCAAAGATGCACAGGTTAGATGGATTGGCGATGCTAAAGTACCAATACTATCCAAGGATGTGCAGGCTAGGTGGATTAGCTATGGGAAGTGCAGGGTTACAGGGATGGAGTGGGATGTTCTTGAGAGGGGTGATGTGGACTTGATAGGCTGAATGGCATACTTCCACGCTATAGAGATTCTATGATTCTACTCTTATTCTATACTGCAGAATGGTGATCTGGAAAATTAAGTTTGCTGTTTATACATCTGGACAACCTTCTTGGATAACTAGCACCAATCTCACAGGGCGCACATCATGGGCAGTGACCATCTGCACTCCATATCCTTGGATCTGGCATTTAATGCAAACGAGCTGCATCACATCAGCATGGCTTGTCTCTGATCTTTTTACAGTATAGTTCTGCACTTTAATGCTGCACTTCGCACCAGCACATTCACTGGAGTGCTGCTGCCAGAACTCTCTGCACAGTGACTGGTAACCAGCTCACAGAATGGGACAAGGCCACATCTCTGTGCTGCACACTCGCTCACTCGCTTAGTGGTCTTTCACTTCATGCTTGTTTTGCGCTCACAGCATCTCTGCCATATCTTGCCTTGCCTTGCCTTTGGGCACTTATTCTTGTAGCCATGCTTTAAAGGTTCACACTGTTCCCAACATGACTTGCCTTGTCATGCAGTGCAAAGCCGGGCAGCATTAGATGAGGAATTGGCAATGCACCCACAGACTCCCCTTCTAGGGAAAAGAAGAATGTTATTGCTAAAGCTGAGATCAGCAGGGAGAAGGTCACAAGGGAATGAAGTGCAACAAATATCAGAGCATACGTTGTGGCGTAGTAAATCAGTGATTACATTGTGAGCTTATTGATTTGACATCTCAGGGGTAAAAGCTGTACAGATTTGTAAACAGAATATACACCTGGTTAGGTCTTTGCAGTTACAGTCTTGCAGACTGGCAACAGTCAAATGAGATATGAGTTACAGTGCTAATCAGAGTGCCAAATGATGCCAGACACAAATACTGTTTTATCATGCATGTAAATTGCTTGCCTTGAACTCTTGAATGCAAACAAGGTCCACCATTTATTCACCAGTGGTCTCTTTTATCAATAAGAAAGGAACTTAATACAATAAGGATCTTTTTTATTGAATAACATCACAAAGTCATCAATAGTTTATTACCATCCCATTTTAAAATCTACTCGATTTTCTTATTTTCTTTGACATCAATAGTAATATAGTTATTGTGTCTCCATAATGTTGTGTCTTATTCCAGCTAAGTTGGAAAACTCCAACCAACTTAATTTTCTTTTAAAATTGGGGTAAATTAAGTCACTTCTAAGTTAATTATAGTTGATCCTTTCCTTGAAGCTTAAAACCAAGAAACCTCTGTCATTTCTCAGACTTGGTTTTCTTTGTATTCTATAATAGCTTTTAACCCCTTTTTTGATGTAATTAAACCACTACTTATTAATTTGCCTTGACTTCTCTCCTACTCAAAAGGCCTTGGATATATGGCCTAAACTGCATTTGGGAAGCTGGGGAGAACTCTCTTTTGACGTCTTATCCAGCACAAAGGAAGATGGTTTTGATTGGTGGAGGTCAGTCTTCTCAAGCCAGTCACCATCATTCGGAATTGTATAACTTTTTCCCAGTGGTATTGTTGGTACATACACTAAAGTATACTGTAAGGTTTCAAGAAGGCAGCTCACCATCATATTTTCAGGTGAGTTTAAGGATGGGTAATGAATGATAACCCAGCCAGCTTTGTCCATATCTCATGAATGAATGAAGAAACAAGTCTAAGTATCCCATTGAATAAAGATATGTTTCAGGAATTAGAGCTGAAACTAAAAAAAAATGTGGTGGTAGTAATTTCCTCATCTGATGTTTTGTCTACACAGTGTTTGACTCAACCGTAATCTCCTATGTCTCCTTTTTATTGACAACTTTCCAGTTCAAAATGCAAAGTTCAACTAATCTGGTATAACTTAAAGGTAGGAGTATGATCAGACTTTCTTATTGTTTGATTCTCATCTTGTTTGAGAATTCACAATGTCATCTTCTACCACTGCAGAGCTCACCTCTCTCTTTAGATCTGTAACTCATCCAGTCCTAGGTGATTTTTCATTGACTCTCCAATTTCTACCCCTAATCCTTAGTTGTACAGCAACAGAAATATCTTCACATGAAGTTAAAAAAAAATCACAACACCAGTTTATAGACCAACGGGTTTATTTGGAGACACTAGCTTTCGGAGCACTGCTCCTTCATCAGGTGATTGACATCCTGATGTTGCGTGATTTTTAACTTTGTTCATCCCAGTCCAACACTGGCTCCTCCAAATCATGACTATCTTCTCATGAAGGTTGCTCCAACAGTTGCCTTACTGAGATAAGCAAGATCAAGGCCCCCCTAAAATTCTGATGCTCCTCCTTCCTGGCCTTGCCTGGAAAATTCAGAAATCCTTTGAAATTGAATATCTTTCAGCATACAAATTACAATATTTTTCCATATGACACATACAGAATGACTGAAATTTTATGATGCAGCAGGAGGCATTCAATCTATTTTGTCTGCATTGGCTCATTAAATAATCATTATTACATCGGGTCAATCTCCTCCATTTTCTTCATACCCTTGTACCTCTTGTTTTAATCCAAATAATTATACAATATCATCTTGAATGTCTGATTTAGTTTGGACCAATTGCTTTCTTTTGAAACCAGTAAGAAGACTCAAGTTTTGAAAACCAAACAATTTGAACATAACTCATATCCAGAACTCTTCATTTATTTATCAGCAGCAAAGATCAATGAATATTCACCAGAATGATACTAGTGTTGTGATCAAGGGTTGTTGGGTTAATTCCTGAAGTCCAATAAAGTTGTATAACTTTGACTTTTATTTCTTTATGTTCTAGTAATTGAGGTGTTCAATATGATGAAATAAATCTATAGAGTTATTGAAGAAAAACTATTTCTTCAGATGAGGACATAAGAACACCAAGCGACAAAATCTTAAAGTTAGGGCTGGATTTAGTAGGGCAATCAGGAATTATAATTGTACACAAGAAATCTTGAATCTTCCTTCCAGAATGCTTTCAAGATTCAATTCAATAGATTTTGTTTTGATTATCGAATAGAAGGATTTTGGGCAAAAAAGATAAGTAAAGTTGTAATGCTATTCAAATTGAAAATCAATGCAGATTCAAGCATCTTAATGGCCTTCCAGTTCTTCTATGTACTTCAATACCTAATTTATGGTGGCGAACTCAATACTTATTACATATATTGAAATTAAAGCAAAAAATGCTATGCCTAAATATTACATCCTACAATTTTTAAGTATTGTTTTCATCCTATATTTACGTGGGGAGTGAAAGGGTGAGAGACCCATAACAAAGTACAATGTGAAAGTATCAGAAGTCACTTTGGCTTTAAAGATGATTTGTTTGTTGAGAAGTAATATTTAAGAATTTGCTTGTCACTACTTATTTTCCTGAACATTTTTCATTATGAATATTTCATGATAAATTTGAATTAAAAGTAGAGACATTACAGAATATGTATTGGAAAATTAGGAGACAAATTGTAGTTATTTACTAAGAGGAGCAGAACTTAAAAAGGTCAAGAAAAAAGTCTAAACCATTGTGGTATTAAACTGAGAAATTGATATCCATGAGTGTCAGACATTTGGTATTGATCCTGCATATACAGCTGTGCACATACAATGATTAGTCCTGCATGGAGATACATTTTTGATTAACTACATACCTTCAAAAAATCATCTGACCTGACATCTAGTGGAAAAAATGCTATCTGGTTATCAGAAAACTACATTGGACCGGACAGGAAATCAGGAAGGAACTTTACTTCTAGATAGAGGGATCAATGATCCGGGGGCCAAATATTTGCGGTAAGGGTGGGAGCTTTAGAATGGATGTAAGGACAAACCTTTTCACTCTGAGTGGTGGGTATTTGGAAGTCACTGTCATAAGGATGGTTGAGGCAGAAACCGTAATCAAATTTTAGACGTATTTAGATGTGTTCTTGCAATGTCAAGGCAAACAGGATTATGAGCCAATTGCTGGAAAATAGAATGGCAATAGTTAGGTTGTTGTTTCCACCCAGCGCACAAGGAGTCTTTTTCTGTGCTGTTCATTTCAATAACTCTATGACAGAGTTGTATTGATTGCCGTGATTAGGTACTGTCCTCACCTCCCACCCACCAACCTCTGCATAGACCACAGTATCTGCCGACATTTCCGCCATCTACAAATGGAACCCACGAGCAGGGATGTATTTGCCTCCCCACACCTATCCGCTTTCCCCAAAGACCGTTCCCACCGTGACTACCTGGTCAGGTCCATGCCCCCCAATAACCCACCGTCCCCTCCTGGCACCTTCCCCTGCCACGGTGCAAAACCTGCGTCCACACCTCCCCCCTCACCTCCATCCAAGGCCCCAAAGGAGCCTTCCACATCCATCAAAGTTTCACCTGCACATCTACCAATGTCATTTATTGTATCCATTGTTCCTGATGCATTTTACATTGGGAAGACTGAACACCTTCTTGCAGAGCGCTTTAGGGAACATCTCCGGGACACCCGCACCAATCAACCCCACTGTCCCACAGCCAAACATTTCAACTCCCCCTCCCACTCTGCTGAGGACATGCAGGTCTTGGGCCTCCTCCACTGCCACTCCCTCACTGCCTGTTGCCTGGAGGAAGAACGCCACATCTCCCACCTCGGAACACTCCAATTCCAGGTCATCTGTGTGGACTTCACCAGTTTCCTCATTTCCCCTTCCTCCATCTTACCCCAGTTCCAACCTGTCAGCTCAGCACCATCCTCAAGCCTTTCCTACCTGCTGAATTTCCTTCCCAGCTATCCACTCCACCCTCCTCTCTGACCTATCACCTTCATGCCCACTTTCATCCACCTATTGCACTCTTAGCTATCTTCTCCCCAGCCCCAGCCTCCCATTTATCTCTCCACCCTGGAGGCTGCATGCCTCATTCCTGATTGAAGGACTCCTGCCTGAAATGTCGATTTTCCTGCTCCTCAGATGCTGTTTGACCTGCTGTGTTTTTCCAGCACCACTCTAATATTGACTCTAATCTCCAGTGTCTGCAATCCTCACTTTTGCCTAATGTAATGATGACCATGAATCCATTCTTGATTGTCAGAAAACCCATCTCATTCACTAATGTCCTTTAGAGAAGGAAACTGCCATCCGTACCTGGATTGTCCTTTATGTGACTCCAAACCCACAGCAATGTGGTTGACTTTTAACTGCCCTCTAGGCAATTAGGGCTGGGCAATGAGTGGTGACCCAACCAGCAATGCCTACTCACCATGAATGAATTAAAAAAAGGACTTCTATATATTCCAGCTTCTGCATATTGATTTTTATGTCCTATCCGATATTCCTCGCAACCAGGACTAAAAAAATTGGTACATTTGTTTCCTAATCTCATTATTGTTAGTGAGATTTTGCTGTTCAAAATGGTTTCCATATTTATCTATTTAAAAAATTCAGTATACTTCAATGTTATTCATTGCTGGAAGAAACTTTCAGAACATTGGAGCATTGTGACAAAGAACCACTTAAGTGTTTGCCTTCCTTATCTGGAAGCACTGCTCCAGTCTTTGTTACTTCAGGATTGTGGAGAGAAAAACTGAAAGTGACAATAACAGAAACATATTGTACACAGTATTAGTGAGAAGGGCATAGCGGTCAAATCAACGAAAGGTTCTGTACAGGTCTGTTATAATAGCAGAAACTGCAGTTAGGAATATATGTATGAAACACATTTCATCAAAAAAAAATAGAAAACCTTGTCACCCAATCCTTCATACCTCACTTGCTCACTCCTTATTACAGAACAATTCATTCATCTGAAATTGATGTGAAAAATACGATGGAAAGATGAAATTGTCTTGGCAATTTGTATTCAGGCCTTTCCTTTAGCACCATGTCCTAGGTTCTCATCCATCTCTTTATTTAATGGCATACTAACCTTTTGAGAGCCATAGCAAACTTTTGCTTCCTTTCTGAAAATATTAGAAGTTTGCGTTATTTTTTAACCACTGTAGAAATGATTCACGATTGTCAATATCTTTTATCGCAGGTAGTTTTGAAAACGTAAAGTATGCTTCAACATGGAACATACCAGATCCTGTTCATATTGTCTCCAGGTCGATCATTAAATACATTAACAAATCGATTGCTGTTCTTTGAGGTGCAGAGAAAAGCCAGGACTGCTGGAAATCAGACGTGGAAAACATGTCCTGGAATTTTCATGTACTTTTTTTTCTATCATAACTCCAGTGGGTCCGAGGTTTACCTGGAATTTGCAGCATAGGCTAGTTGGTCCATTGCTCCATACTATTATTTATGCCTCCACATTATTGCAGCTGCTCCAAACTAAAACCTACCATCTGCATTGGCCTCTAATACAGAGCAATCAACAAATTCTCAAGGAAATCCTGTGAGTTTCAGAAATTTAGTGTCAACTGGCTGAACAGAATTATAGAAGCATCATTTTCATTGAGCTAAGCATAAACCTGAAACTAAATTGAACTAGTTCATGGATTTGGGAAGTGGCCATTATTTGGCCACCTTAATGGCTCAGTTGGGTTCTCAATTGTAGTGTCTGTTGACTACTCTCTTGCCATTGGCAAAATGATGGAGTGAACATGTTTGGCTTGCACCGCCAATACTTCCCCTGCTATTTTGCCAAATAAGGGGTAGGTTAGGTTCTGGCCAGAACCTTCAAACTATTGTTTTGAGAAAGGGTCACTAGACCCAAAACATTAACTGATTTCTCTGCACAGACACTGCCAGACGAGCTAAGCTGTCCAGCAATTTTTGTTTTCATTGCTAATTTCCAGCACCTGCAATTCTTTCAGATTTTAAATTGCACGGTGGCACAGTGGTTAGCACTGCTGCCTCACAGCGCTTGAAGACCCGGGTTCAATTCCCGACTCAGGCGACTGACTGTGTGGAGTTTGCACGTTCTCCCCGTGTCAGTGTGGGTTTCCTCCGGGTGCTCCAGTTTCCTCCCACAGTCACAAAGATGTGCGGGTCAGGTGAATTGGCCATGCTAAATTGCCCGTAGTGTTAGGTAAGGGGTAAATGTAGGGGTATGGGTGGGTTTCGCTTCGGCGGGTCGGTGTGGACTTGTTGGGCCGAAGGGCCTGTTTCCACACTGTAAATCTAATCTAATCTAAATTCTTCAGCCTATTGTGTCATTTGGGAATGGTGCACAGGAAACTTGCCAAAAATTAAAACAAAAACAACACAGCATCAGAAAGACTGCCTGATGGAACAGTGTGTCGTCTCTTTTAGATTTTGATGCCTGGTTGAAAATTAACTCTGAAAATGAAATGGAAGTTTCCTGCCTTGTCTCTTCTGTTAATCAGTTGTAAGTGCAGAGTGTGAATGTTACTTAATGTATCAGTGAAGATTTGCTGTTCTTATCTGTATTAAGGTAGGACATTGGTAGGAAAATAAGTGGGGATTTAAGGCAGAAATTAGGGATCTAGGGTGAAAGCTTAGTGTGAGAACAAACAATTGTTATCTCTTGCTTGTTTCCTGTGCCACATGCAGGCAAGGCAAGGAATAGGAAGAGAGAAGAGTTGAACATGTGGCTACAGGGATGGTGCAGGAGGGAGGGTTTTGGTGCCTGGATAATTGGGGCTCATTCTAGGGTAAGTGGGACCTCTACAAATAGGATGATCTACACCTGAAGCAGAGGAGTACTAATGTCCTGAGGAGACATTTGCTAATGCTCTTCAGGAGGGTTTAAACTAATTCAGCAGGGGTATGGGAACCTAAATTGTAGTTCCAGTATCCAGGAGGTTGAGAGTAGTGAGGTCAGAAATATAGTTTCAAGGTCGCAAAAGTGCACCAGGCAAGCAGGAAGGTGGTTTTAAGTGTGTTTACTTCAACGCCAGGAGCATGGGTGAACTCTCAGTATGGGTTGATACCTGAGAATTCGATGTTGTGATCATTTCGGAGACATGGGTAGAGCAGTGACAGGAATGGTTATTGCAGGTTCCAAAATTTAGGTGTTTCAGTTAAAAACATGGAAGGTGGTAAAAGAGGGGGTGGTGTGGCATTGTTAGTCAAGCAAAGTATTACGGTGGCAGGAAGGACATTCGAGGGACTCGTCTACTGAGGTAGTACGAGCTGAGGCTAGAAACAGAAAAGGAGGTCACCCTGTTGGGAGCTTTCTATAGGCCTCTGAAAAGTTCCACAGATGTAGAAGAAAGGATAGCAAACAAGGCTCTATATCAGAGCAAAAGTAACAGGGTAGCTATGGGGTCTTCAACTTTCCAAATATTCACTGGAAATACTATAGTTCAAGTAGTTTAGATGGGTCAGTTTTTTGTCCAATGAGTGCAGGATGGTTTCCTGACTCAGTATGTAGACAAGCCAACAAGAGGCAAGGCCTTATTGGATTTGGTACTAGATAATAAACCTGGCCAGATGTAACATTTGGAGGTTGGTGAGCACTTTGGTGATAGTGACCACAATTTGGTTATGTTTAATTTAGCAATGGAAAAGGATAGGTATATAATGCAGGGTAAGAGTTATTGTGGTAGGAAAGGCAATTATGATGTGATTAGGCAAGAATTAGGATGCATTGGATGGGGAAGGAAACTGCAAGGGATGTGCACAATTGAAATGTGGAGCTTATTCAAGGCACAGTTACTGTGTGTCCTTGATAAATATATATCTGTCAAGCAGGGAGGAAGTAATCGAGTGAGTGAACTATGGTTTACTAAAGAAGTTAAATTTCTTATCAAGAGAAAGAAGGTGGTTTATGTTAGGATGAGACTTGAAGGCTCAGTTAGGGTGCTTGAGATTTACAAGTTAGCCAGGAAAAGCCTAAAGAGCGAGCTAAGAAGAGCCAGGAGGGGACATGAGAAATCATTGGCAAATACGGTCGAGGAAAGCTCTAAAGCTTTCTATAGGTAAAGCAGGAATAAAGGAATTACGGAAGTTAGATTCGGGCCAATCAAGGATGGTTGTGGGAAGTAGGGCATGGAGTCCATGGATATAGGGGAAGCACAAAATGAATATTTTTTGTCACTGGAAAAAGACAATGTTGCTGAGAAGAATACTGAAATACAAGCTACCAGACTAGCATTGCCCTTTGTTGGCTTGTCTACATACTGTGTCAAGAAGCCATCCTGCACGCATTGGACAAAAACTGACCCATCTAAAGTACTCAAACTGTAGTATTTCCAGTCAATATTTGGAAAGATAAAGACCCCTTAACAACTATCCTGTTACTTTTGTTCCTATCCAGAATCATCTTTGCAATCTTTTCCTCTCAAAGGGATTGAGGTTCATAAGGAAGAGGAGTTAGCTATTTTTACACTTCCCAGAGTTGCTAAGTCCCCTGGTCCAGATGGAATTTGTCCTTGGATTGTCTGGGAAGCCATGGAGGAGATTGTAGGGCCTTTGACTTTGATCTTTCTGCCGTCATTGTCGACAGAAATTATGCCAGAGGACTGGAGGTTAGCAAATGTTGCCCCCTTGTTCAAGAAGGGGAGTAGAGACAACCTTGATAATTATAAACACGTGAGCCTTACTTCAGTTGTGGGTAAAGTGTTGGAAAAGGTTTTAAGAGATAGGATTTATAACCATCTAGAGAGAAATAAGTTGATGAGGGATAGTCAACACAGTTTTGTGAAGGGTAAGACATGCCTTACAAACTTTATTGAGTTCTTTGAGATGGTGAACAAACAAATAGATGAAGGTAAAGTGGTTGATGTGGTGTGTAGTATGGATTTCAGTAAGGCATTTGATAAGGTTCACCACAGTAGGCTATTGCACAAAATACAGAGGCATGGGATTGAGGGTGATTTAACAGTTTGGATCAGAAACTGGCTAGCTGAAAGAAAACAGAGGATGGTGGTTGATGGGAGTTCGGTTACTAGTGGTGAACCACAAGGATCTGTTTGGAGCCACTGCTGTTTGTCATTTTTATAAATGATCTAGATGGGGGCATAGAAGAATGGGTTAGTAAATTTGTGGATTAGACTAAGTTCAGTGGAGTTGTGGATAGTGTTGAAGGATGTTGCGGGTTGCAGAGGGACATAGATAAGCTGCAGGGCTCAGTTGAGAGGTGGCAAATGGAGTTTAATGTGGAAAAGTGTGAGGTGATTCACTTTGGAAGGAGCAACAGTAATAAAGTGTACAGGGCTAATGGTAAGATTCTTTGTAGTGTAGCTGAGCAGAAAGATCTTGGTGTTCATGTGCATAGATCCCTAAAAGTTATCACCCAGGTTGTTAGGGTGGTTAAAAAGGCATGCAGTATGTTAGTTTTTATTGTTGAAAGGATTGAGTTTCAGAGCCAAAAGGTCATGTTGCAGAGATAGAAAATTCTGGTACGGCCGCACTTGAAGTATTGCATACGGTTCTGGTCACTGCGTTGTAGGAAGGATGAGGAAGATTTGGAAAGAGTGAAGAAGAGATTTATGAAGATGTTGCCTGGTAAGGAGGGAAGGTCTTACTAAGAAAGACCGAGGGACTTGAAGCTTTTTTCATTAGAGAGAAGGTTGAGAGGCGATTTAATTGAGACATACAAGATAATCAGAGGGTGAGAGTGAGAGCCTTTTTCCTTGGATGGTGATGGCTGGCACAATGGGACATAGCTATAAATTGAGGGGTGATAGATATAGGACAGGTGTCAGAAGTAGTTTCTTTACTTAGACTGTAGTAGGGACATGGGATGCCCTGCCTGTACCAGTAGTAGACTTGCTAACTTTAAGGGCATTTAAATTGTCATTGAATAAACATATGGATGAGATCGGAATAGTGTAGGATAGATACGCTTCAGCTTGGTTCCACAGGCCGGTGCAACATCAAAGAGCCTGTACTGCGTTGTAATGTTTTATGTTCTATGTTCTATGTTTTATATTCTGTGTTCGATGTTCCATGTTCCATCTTTTATGTTCTATGTTCTAAGGTAACCGTCCTCAGGATCTGATTGTGCTCCATGACAGGAATTGCATTTGATTTTACTGCACTTAGCAAATAAGGGAAAACTGAGAAAGGGCTCATCTCCTTGGAATAATATGACATTTTTTAAAAACTCAGTTTATGGTGAGCTACAGGTGCAACCAGTTCTCCTGACGCACTGTATACTCACTAAGTTAAACCTACAGGAGCAGATTCTATTTCTGGTCCCTAACTTCTTACATAATATCCTAGTTATTTTGCAGCAAGTGGTAGTATCTCAGGTGGTTCTAAAAATGTTGTAAACTGGCAGTAAAAGCTATACTGACTACCGGAGGCATGTTTGAAGTGCAAGAAGCAAAGCTCTGGTCATAGTTAATTCATGCAGAGTTCTGTTCTATGGCCTCTGGCAGCCTGCACATTTTCCAGGTCCCACCAAGAACTGACAGAAGTCTCATCAATTTTCCATTACTGGAAGCTAAAAGGTGATCCAACGGGTTCAATTTAAAGAGTAAACTATCATCTATTGCAAATTGCAGTTACGCTGTAGTGGCTTGTAGTACAAGTAATACACTACAAACTCTTTTGCTGATTACACCATGAATATTTGTTACATATTCGGGTTGTGAGTTCATGGAATGCCCTGCCAGTATCAGTGGTGGACTCTCCCACTTTATGGTCATTCAAGCGGTCATTGGATAAGCATATGGAGGTTATTGGGCTAGTGTAGATTAGGTAGGCTTCGGTCGGCGCAACATTGAGGGCCGAAGGGCCTGTACTGCGCTGTATTTTTCTATGTTCTATATGTGGTGTATATACAATGTAAGTGAGTAATACTGTATATCAGGGCACTACAGCAATTGCAGTCTTGTACCCTTGTCAAACTAACCCAGAAATAAATAATTTCAAAACAATTTCTGTTTCCAGCAATGTGGGACCAGGATTGTGGGACCAGGAATGTGGGACCAGCAATGTGGGACCAGCAATGTGGGACCAGGATTGTGGGTCCAACTCACTCGTGCTGACCAAATATCCCAACCCAATCTAGTCCCACCTGCCGGCACCTGGCTCATATCCCTCCAAACTCTTCCTACTCATATACCCATCTAGATTGCCAGTTAAATGTTGCAACTGTACTAGCCTCTACCACTTTCTCTGGTAGCCCATTCCACACACACACCACCCTCTGCATGAAATAGTTGTCCACTAGGTCTCTTTTATCTTTCCCCTCTCAACCTAAACCTATGCCCTCTAGTTCTGGACTCTCCCACTCCAGGTCTATTTACCCTATTGATGCATCTCGTGATTTTATAAATCTCTATAAGGTCACCCTTCAACGTTGGACACTCCAGGGAAAACAGACCTAACTTATTCAACCTCTGCCTATAGCTCAAATCCTCCATTCCTGGCAACATCATTCCAATTGGAAGGAGACCAGAATTGCCAACAATATTCCAAAGCTGGCCTAACCAATGCCCTGTACAGCCACAATATGACCTCCCAACTCCTGTACTCAATACTCTGACTAAGAAAGGAAAGCATACCAAACACCTTCTTCACTATCCTATCCAGCTGCGACTCTACTTTCAAGGAGCTATGAACTTGCACTCCAAGGTCTCTTTGTTCAGCAACACTCCCTTGGACCTTACCATTGAGTTCTGTTAAGATATGCTTTCCCAAAATGCAACACCTTGCATTTATCTGAATTAAACTAAACTGAGGTAACCTTCTTCTCTGTCCACCACAACTCTAATTTTGGTGTCATCTGCAAACTTACTAATTATACCTCTTATGCTCACATCCAAATCATTTATATAAATGGTGAAAAATAGTGAAGCCAGCACCAATCCTTGTGGCACTCCACTGGTCACAGGCCTCCAGTCTAAAAAACAACCCTCCACCCCACCCTCTGTCTTCTACCTTTGAGCCAGTTCTGTATCCAAATGGCTACTTCTCCCTGTATTCCATGAGATCTAACCTTGTTAATCAGTGTCCCATGGGAACCTTGTTGAACACCTTACTGAAGTCCACATAGATCACGTCTCCCACTCTGCCCTCATCAATCCTCTTTGTTACTTCCTCAAAAAACTCAAACAAGTTCGTGAAACATGACTTCCCATACACAAAGTCATGTTGACTGTCTTGCCTTTCCAAATACATGTACGGCCTGTCCCTCAGGATTTCCTCCAACAACATGCCCACCACTGACCTCAGGCTCACCAGTCTATAATTCCCTGGCTTGTCCTTACCAACTTTCTTAAAAATAGTGGCACAATGTTAGCCAACCTCCAGTCTTCCGGCACTTTACCTGTGACTATTAATAATACAAATATCTCAGCAAGAGGCCCAGCATTCACTTCACTAACTTCCCACAGAGTTATAGGGTCCATCTAGATAGATTGTGGTATTTGAGGAGAAATTGACTCAAAATTGAATCAACTATTGATATTTCATGTGGCTGTTTGACTGAACAAGAAGCATATTTACATTGAGGTAAATAAATTAAAATCTATAATAATTGAAAGAATAATCCAGTAAACTGTGGTATTTGAGTTATAGAATTTTTGCCGATTTATCAAGATTGCTGATTCACAACGTGTCAGTTGAAACAAATTTCCTGTAATGCAAACTCAATATGGACTGAAATTTATCAGTTAAGGAGTGTGTCAGTTTAGTGGAGTTTCATGCAGGATTTCTCTCTGTGAGCCTTAGAGAGATTTTTCATGCTGTCGTCTGCAGCTCACCTCATTTCCTCAGCACTGGGTCTCTACAGTGCCCTGCTCATCCTATCATCTCTTTTGCTGAGTATTCACTGATGCAAAGATCTTTCAGGATCCCTGGCTGTGGCTCAGAACACTAAAAGGCAACACAGGGATACTGTGAACACCCAAATAAGAGCAAAATGTGAGAGTGCTAAAAAGACGACGAGGATCTCTGGCCGAAACCATGATTACCTAAGTGTCCCAGTTTGTAAAGTGTCCTGGCAACAACACTCCAAAAAGAGTGCGCACTCAAGTACACAATAAGAGCAGAATTGTACTATAAATGGATCAGAGATGTGTCATGAGGGTGTAGATTGTGATTGGTCGATGTACAGTGCTAAGGTCTGTCGACAAGGGCTTGCAGCGATAGTTACCCATGGACTGTACCAGTGAACTGTACCTGCCATATTGCTGACTGCTGTCCAAAATGATGGTCAGAGGAGCAAGTAGTGAGCTGGAGTCACCTACTCTGACTTTTAATTGTCGCTGTGTAGTGTCTACTCAGCAGGAAAAGAAATATCAGTGAGGTGAGAAGTAATAATGACACGATAACACATTCAAATGGTTATAGATAGGCATTTTGGCACTCAATATGAAGACTCTCATCTCATGTTTCAAAAATCTTGATTGAAATAATTTGCCTGTGTTGAACTGGGGTGTACAAAGTTAAAAATCACACAACACCGGGTTATAATCCAATAGGTTTAATTGGAAGCACACTAGCTTTCGGAGAGTTGCTCCTTCATCAGGTGATAGTGGAGGGCTCAATCCTAACACACAGAATTTATAGCAAAACACTGTACATCACACTGTAAATTTAGATTGAGCTCTCCACTATCACCTGATGAAGGAGCGATGCTCCGAAAGCTAGTGTGCTTCCCATTAAACCTGTTGGACTATAACCTGGTGTCGTGTGATTTTTAACTTTGATTGGAATAGTGGATCTTTTAATTTTGATGTTGAGAATCGCATTTCCGCTGATTTCTCTCTTTTTCCCAACCATTCCTCGAATGACCATGCCATTGAGGAACTCGGACGCTTCTGCCCAATGTCAAAATCCTGGAGCTCCCTCCTTAATAGAATCTAAGCCTTCCCAGGAATGCTCGTAAACCATGAATAATGAAAAAACTGCAGTGTATGCAGCAAATTATTTTAAGGTAATGTGCCATTAACAAATCTTGTCAGATAATGATATATTTAAGCTTGCAATTTTTCTTGATACTATTTTCTTACAAACATAATACTTTCGTCCACCCTTTTACACATTAGTATTCCATTGCACAGATTTGCTTGATCAAAGATTAAATTTTTTCAAAACATGCTTATTTTTAGATTACTTTTAAGAAAACTTCACTGATACTAAAAATGGAATTGGGGAGATAAAATGTGACATTATATAAAATAAAATAATGTATGATATATAATATGAGATATAATACCACTCAATTAGTTATTTTGCCAAAAAAAGGAGGAGCAGCACTGATAAATAATAACAAAGAAAGCTAGAACTCTAACTCGAGAATGATACATTTCAAAATTTAGCTGAATCAAGGTGTGTATTTCTACGGACTCTCTTCAAAATAGTGATGTTTCAAGCTTACTGTTAGACCAAAATACCACAAGAAATTGGAACAGGAGGCAGCCATTTAGGCCCTCCTATTCAAAAGAATTATCTCATATCCATTTTCCTGACCTTACCCCAAGTTTGGCATTTGATTATGGGTGCATAGATCTTAGTGCCTGATTTTCCACTTTGCAGTCAGCCTAGGCAATTAGTAACGCCTAGTTAGAAGGGAAGAAAATCTATATTATCTGTTTTAAAACTTCTAACTATACCTGTACCTGCACAATAACAGTGGCACTGCCTTCAAAGGAATAACGTGCTCGCTGATGGTTTGCTTGGATTCCACTACGGCCACTGAGATCCCTGTTTTCATACAGCTTTGGTGCAAACATTGTCAATGGAGCCAAATTCTGGAGATGAAATGAGAGCAATTGCACTGGACTCCGAGGTAGATTTAAAAGTGTGTGGCACCATTGGGACCAAGGCAATGGATGCATTGGGAACTTGGGGGAAAAGACTCTGCTTGTTCAAATCTAATTGCACAAAAGGAAGATAGCTGTAATTCATAGAATCATTATCGAGCATAAAGAGGCCATTTGGCCATTAAGTCTGCACTGACCCTCTGAGGAGCATCACACCCAGACCAAGATCCCTTATCTTATCCCTGAAACCCCACAATTACGCAGCCAGCACATCCTTCGACACTATGGGGTAACTTAGCATGAACAATAATGTGCATTTCTACCAAGGGAAAATCAAAACACCTCTTCGTGACATTCAATGGTACTACCAACACTGGATCTCACAATACCAACATCTTTAGGTTTACCACTGAACAAAGCTGAACTAAACCAGCCGTACATATACACTGCAGCAACAAGAGTAGGTCAGAGGCTAGGAATTGTGCAATGATGATAATACCTATCATCTCGCACTGCCTGCCTGCTATCTCAAGGCACAAGTCAGAAGTGTGGTAGAAGAATCTCTACTTGCCTGGAAGAGTGCAGTTTAAACAAAACTCAAGAAGCTTGACATTTTCCAAGGCACCACATCCACTATATTCAACATTCACTCCCTTCATTATCAATGAACAGTATCAGCAGTGTGTAGCATCTATAGTATGCATCTGGGTCTCTCTGAGATTTGAGCTGCCTTCTACTTTCACCCAAAAATTGCAGACATTTTATGCGGAAGGACACTGGGAATTTTAAGGGCCTTTCCGCCCATAAGATTTAGCAGTGAGCAAGGTTAAACATCCAACTAAAATTTAAGGCTTTATATTGCAGTACAATATAATATAGGTCATATAATCCTAAGAGACAAACTTGAATTATTTCTCATTTTGGTAAGATTGTAAGGGAAGAGCATGATTGAAGACCCTCCAGCTTACAGAAAAAAAGTGAATAGTAGGACAACAGATGCTGAACTAGTTTTGACACTAGTTGCTACTTGTGTAGATTACACAAATTACACTTCATTAGGATTTGACTAAGTTATGCCTTAGTCTGCACTTAGTGGATAATAAGATTTGGAAAATAAGCACAGTGTGTATGTCAAATGCAAAATAATATCTTTTCCCACTGCTACTTCAAGATATTTAGGATGCAGATGGGGAGAATTCTCTTAGTACTGGGCCCAAAGACATGGTCAAAACAACCAAATGAATATAATTGAGAACAATACTATCTATAGATAACCCCTTGTCTGATATTTTTACTTCTGTATAACATAGTGGAGCATCACACACAACAATGAAGTCTTGTATGTCGGTCTTAAAAAATCACAGCGAATTTTAACCTGCTCTATCTACCAGGAACTATTAGGATTGTGTGCAATGTTGGTTTTATATCCTGTCAGATTTTATTTTCAATTCTACTCAGCGGAAAACATTACCGAAGGGTAAAACTGTTATACTACTCAATCCTATGGCATTCTCTATGTGTGATATAATCCCAGCAGGTAAGGACATCGACAAATCTAAATCAAAATAGTAAAGAAATGGATCAACGAAAACTTACAGAGAATGCACAGGACAACATCTAAATATTCAGAACAACAACAAAGTTTAGGGTGATATTGGGAAGAAGGTGGGGTTTAGCCAAAGGGTGAAACAGTGTGAAATATCTATACTACTGATGGTAGTCTTGAGAGTCTGGATTTATTTCAAAGTTGTCGATAGTTGCTGATTACTAATAATAAGTGCAAAACATCGCAGATGCTGGTAATCTGAAGTGAAACACAAAATGTTGAAGAAACTCAACAGATCTGGCAACAATTCTGGACAGGAGGGATGTATGACACGACTATTGCACTCCTGTTGCTCTGTTGTATGGGAATACCTCAAAGAATTTCCAGAATAGATGATTGTTTATAAAGTCTTGGAGTATTCTAGAAAGTGTCCAAATGTATTTGAGGTTTGCTTCACAGTTTGAATAACAATGACTGAAAATTGGGGAGCATTCCTTTAAGTAATGATTGAAATCAGCACTAACACCATTTTTCCTCCTAACTATAGGTGTGTAAACACCTCGTGGATTGTAATTCATGAAAATGGCCATCTGTGACCTTCTCAGAACAATTAGAAATTGGCAATAAATATTGGCTTTGTCAGCAACACCCTTGAGCAAATTACAAAAATAAACATCTGATATCTGTTAGAAGAGGAAATTAGCTGAAACATTGACCATTAAAATGCCATGATACTTTTTTTTTAATGAGCACTTAAAGGCATTTTAAACGTCAATATGTTGAATAATGTGTTGAGACTTGGTGCGTACTGGTTTGAACTCTTTGCATCTTAAATTGACAGTAAGGTAAACCAATTGCAACTGTTGAAAAACATGAGGTACTGATCCAGTTTTTACATTTAGTCATGCCTTATATGTAATTGCATGCTTTCTTTATTTAAAACCTTTCCAAAGAATTTCTGCTAAATTTATTTTTCTATTCAAAATGACAGAGGGATTTGAGAGAACATATTTTCTGATAAAGGGTTCTCAGTTTTGCAGTTCTATAATGCAATAAACTTGGTTTTAACCAGCACCTTATCAACCAGCACTCTTGATAAGCTGGCAAAAATTATGTACCTCAAATACTGTGATCCACAGTGATGTCTGAGTATTTGTGCTGTAAATAAAATATAACAGTGATGCATATACCCCCAGCAATATGTCTCCATTACTGTGTGTTTTAACATTGATTTAAGGAGGCATGTTGATGTTCTTGGAGATTTTGTGAGGAATGTTGATGTTTCGTAACTTTGCTTGGTCAGGGCTTACTGCAGTTATGCATGTCTCTTGATTATCGGGAATATTTGATGAAATGGCACACTCCTGGTCCCATAGGTACCGGTTCATAAAAAAAGTTTGTTGTATTTTAAAAATGCATCTTGATTCCAAACCTAGTAAAACACTTTCATTCTATTAAAGCTTTAGCCTTACTATTGCTTACATCTGCAGTATAATTTGTATGGTGTCCCTAAATGTCATGACCAATTTGTCAATTGTCACGAAAAATTCAATATAGATTGTCAATGGAGTAGACAAGATACTGTAATCCTGGTCTGCATTAACATTCAAGACTTGGAGGTAAAAGGAAAGTTTTCTACCAACTATGCCAATCAGGAAGTATCGTTTTACAGAGAAAGGTTTTTCAGTCTCTTTCACATGGACAACATTTCCAAAAGAGAATTAACCCAGTCCATTTTTTTAAAGGGGTGGCACAGTGGCTCAACGATTAACACTGCTGCCTCACAGCACCAGGGATCTAGGTTTGATTCCAACCTTGGGTGACTGGTTGTGTGGAGTTTGCACATTCTCCTTGAATTTGTGTAGGTTTCCTTCCACAATCCAAAGATGTGCAGGTTAGGAGAATTGGCCATAGTAAAATGCCCATAGTTTTCAGGGATGTGTTGGTTGAATGTACTAGTCAGAGAAAATGTAAAAACACACATAGGGGAATGGGTCTGGGTGGGATACCCTTGGGACAGTCAGTGTGGACTTGTTGAGCCAAGTGGCCTGTTTCCGCACAGAGGGATTCAATAATCTTCTATAAAGTGATAATGTGCTTTGATATCACTACCAAGATACCAGCAAACTAATTGGATGGAGAGAAAATCTTCAAGTAAAATTCAAATCTTAAGAAGAGTGAGGCAATTGAGAGGACCATTAAGACACGGGAATATGCAACAAATAGACAATAGACAATAGACAATAGGTGCAGGAGTAGGCCATTCAGCCCTTCGAGCTTGCACTGCCATTCAA
This sequence comes from Hemiscyllium ocellatum, assembly GCF_020745735.1. Lineage (NCBI taxonomy): Eukaryota > Metazoa > Chordata > Chondrichthyes > Orectolobiformes > Hemiscylliidae > Hemiscyllium > Hemiscyllium ocellatum. The sequence goes on along the minus strand of NC_083401.1, from coordinate 55,254,369 downwards.
TATGATCATGGCTGATCATTCCTAATCAGTATCTGCTTCCTGCCTTATCTCCATAACCCTTGATTCCACTATCTTTGAGAGCTCTTTGGAGATGATCAAAGTGACTTTGGATTGTATGCATGCAGGAAGCAGGACAGGTAGTTCAATGCTTAAGAAGGCTCACTATTTTGCATCAACCGAAACAGTCAGATGGCATGTATGTCTGTTTATGACAGTGCAGGAAGGATGCAATTGCATCTGAGACAATACAGAGGAGATTTATGAAGTAGTTGCCAAGACTAGATACATTTATCTGAGATTGGGTAGTTTGGGATTTTTCTTTTGGAATAGAGGAGGCTGAGCAGATATTTCAACAAAGCATTAGCATAATAAGTGTGCCTAAGTAGAGTGATTAGGAAAAGGAAGGACCTATTTCCTTTAACAGAAAGGGCAGTAACAACAGGACAGAGATTTAAAATAATAGGCAGAAGGATTAAAGAGGATGTGAGAAGATTCTTTTTCAATGGAATGGGTGTGCCGGGCAGTCATTGGCTGAAAGAGTGCTGGAGACAGTCATCCTCATTGCAATTAAATCAAAATACTTTGATATGCATTTGAAGTGTCAGAATTTACAGGGCTCCACACCAATAGCTGGAAAGTATGACTTATCCAGACTATACTTTTATGGCTGCCATCAACACAAAGAGCAGATGGCCTCCTTTTTTGATGTAAATTTCTATGAACAGATGATGCACTGCTTCTAAGAGGGAAATTCCATGCCCCAACCACTGTCTTCAGAAAACAAAATCTTGTAAGATTGCACTGCATTCCATCTATCACCAGTAAATAGCTTTTCCATGGTCTTGAAATACTTTGTAAAGTAAGGCATTCAAAGCTAGGTGCAATATGTTAACTATGACTTAACTGATGACTTCTGTGAGTTTAACGTTACCTCATCATGTTAAATATTTATCTTTGTCCTTCAATTGACTGTGCACTTGCATTTTACAATAGTGCATCATAATTCTCAATTTGAAATATGCCATAAGTCACTGTTCTCCATCTTGTCACCAAATCTATTACATTTTGTGAAAATCAGTTTTAAGATATGAAATTGGGTCATCTCCTGCAGTCTGAAATTTGGAACAATCATTTATTCTACATACCTGCTTACAAAACACACAGCTTTGTCAATTCACTATGGCCGTACTCCCACAAACCTTATTTGATCTTTAAACAAAGACAATATCAGAAAACCAAGACACCAGCTGGGAACCTAGGTATTACTTGTGTAATGGAGGTTATGTCTCAGACATTAGCAAAATTGAGGTGCTGTCTGTCTTGATATTGAACACCTTTCATATTCTGCACATTTTATACCTAGTGATTAAATAAATGTTCTGCAGCAAGAATCATAAGATGGTTGTCGGTATTGTAAATCATGTGGCTCCTTTGCTCCATGTTTAAACAAACAGTTATAATATTTTGAGAAGTACAGGTCAGAACAATGCACTCTAACAACCTTCCATGTCATGGAACAATTGTTTGGTGGCAAATTTTGTGCTAAATGTCACAATGTGAAATTCAGGAATCCTATTCTTGCAAAGCAGTCTCTGTAGTCTATTTGGTGTAAATGAAGGACGTGTACTGACATAGGATAGGATTCATTGTCCTTGGTTTGTCTGGGCCCTGTCCACAGCCATCTGATCCTCCATTAACTATTCTAATATTCTTCTAAAGAGTCAGGTCAGAACAGCCTTGATGTGGATTAACATTTGTAGATTTGGCTCATTTAATGGATAGCAAAGCAAAGGGTTCTGTTGCATAAGATGCAATAGGGAAAGATCTGATTGGCATTGCAATAACCCTCACCAGGAAAGATTGGTACCAAACATGACAGGAGGCCTTCGAGCAGTCAACTGTCCAGAGGTAGGAACTAGTGAAGTGTATAGGTAGTTACCCCCCAGGTCATCTCCTCTGCACAGAAACTCTTCAGCCACGTTCTCAAACAGACTCGTTACCACAGCCACATCTCCTTCCTCAGCACCTGCCTACGGAACTGACTGATCCCACACGGACTCCGAACTACATTCCAACCAACAAAATTTGGACCCAACCAGGACAACCTGTACCTACGACAAATCCGAAGCCTCCAGCAACAGACCTCGCTCCGGATCCTCCGCTCCACCCTTGCAGCCATGCGTCGCTACCTACATTCCCTGCAATCAGCCCTACCCCAGCTCAGGACAACACTCTCACAGACCTGCAAAGGACCCCTACTGTTCTTCATCTACAGAAGAATCCACACACTAAACAAACAGTTCTTCCTAGCCATATCAGAAATTAAAGACAGTAAGTACCGAAAACTTTCATGTACTTACCCCCACACTCGTGGTTCCTCAACTGTTCCAGAATCTTCTATCGGCCTGTTGGACACCATTACACATGTGGCCGCTACAGCGCCTGCGGCACCAACGGCCGCTGCCGACCGTGACGTCACTTCCGCCCCCACCGACCTCGAAGCCTCCGCGATCGCCACCCAAACAACCGCCCCGGCGATCACCGCACAGACAACCGCTTCCACGATCACCAGGAAGATCGCCGATGGACTCGCGACCCCCGCGGCTACCAGGAATGACTACGGTTCTTTCGTCGCCATAACCATTTCCGCCCCTTCGGTTGCCGTCGCCGCAGCCACTTCCGCCCCCACTGACATCACTAACCTGCAGGACCACAACGCCTCAGGTTTCTCCGCCCCCACACCGTCTTTCGTCACTACACGTAACCCCGCCCTCACACAAACCTTTGTCACCACGCATAACCCCGCCCCCACGCCGACTTTCGCCACCACACGTAACCCCGCCCCCACGCTTATTTCCGTCACGACGCATGACCCCGCCCCCACGCTTGGCCCCGCCCCCACACCGAGCAACGTCACCACGTCTAACCCCGCCCCTACGTCGATCTCTGTCCCCGCCCCTAACCCCGCCCCCACCCCCAGCTCCAGTCCCACACCAGGTCCTAGCTCCCAGCCATGCCGGATCTTCACCATCCCTCCAGACCTCCTCCTCCCTGAGGATGAAAGATCAGTCCTCAGCAGGGGCCTCACCTTCATTCCCCTACGCCCTCGGATCAATGAGTTCAACACGCGGCGAGATATTGAACAATTCTTCCTCCGCCTTCGCCTCTGTGCCTACTTTCACAACCAAGACTCCCACCCACCCTCTGACGACCCCTTCTCCCGCCTCCAATGCACCCCATCCATCTGGAAACCCCGTGCTGGCCTCTTACCCGCCCTCGATCTATTTATAGCCAACTGCCGCCGCGACATTAACCGACTCAACCTGTCCACCCCTCTCACCCACCCCAACCTCTCACTCTCAGAACGTGCAGCCCTCCACTCCCTCCGCTCCAATCCCAACCTCACCATCAAACCGGCAGACAAGGGAGGCGCGGTAGTAGTTTGACGCACCGACCTTTATACCGCTGAGGCCAAATGCCAGCTCGCGGACGCCTCCTCTTATCGCCCCCTTGACCACGACCCCACCTCCCACCACCAAACCATCATCTCCCAGACCATCCATAACCTCATCACCTCAGGGGATCTCCCATCAACCGCCTCCAACCTCATAGTGCCACAACCCCGCACCGCCCGCTTCTACCTCCTGCCCAAAATCCACAAACCAGACTGCCTTGGCCGACCCATTGTCTCAGCCTGCTCCTGCCCCACCGAACTCATCTCCGCATACCTCGACACGGTTCTGTCCCCTTTAGTCCAAGAACTCCCCACCTACATTCGGGACACCACCCACGCCCTCCACCTCCTCCAGGATTTTCGCTTCCCCGGTCCCCAACGCCTTATTTTCACGATGGACATCCAGTCCCTGTACACCTCCATCCCCCATCACGAAGGACCCAAAGCCCTCCGCTTCTTCCTTTCCCGCCGCACCAACCAGTACCCTTCCACTGACACCCTCCTTCGACTGACTGAACTGGTCCTCACCTTGAATAACTTCTCTTTTCAATCCTCCCATTTCCTCCAAACTAAAGGAGTTGCCATGGGCACCCGCATGGGCCCCAGCTATGCCTGCCTCTTCGTAGGATATGTGGAACAGTCCATCTTCTGCAACTACACTGGCACCACCCCCCACCTTTTCCTCCGCTACATCGATGACTGTATCGGCGCTGCCTAGTGCTCCCACGAGGAGGTTGAATAGTTCATCAACTTTACTAACACCTTCCAGCCCGACCTCAAATTCACCTGGACTGTCTCAGACTCCTCCCTCCCCTTCTTAGAACTTTCCATTTCTATCTCGGGCGACTGACTCAACACAGACATCTACTATAAACCGACTGACTCCCACAGCTACCTGGACTACACCTCCTCCCACCCTGCCCCCTGCAAAAACTCCATCCCATATTCCCAATTCCTTCATCTCCCCCGCATCTGCTCCCAGGAGGACCAGTTCCAACACCGCACAGCCCAGATGGCCTCCTTCTTCAAGGACCGCAGATTCCCCCCAGACGTGATCGACGATGCCCTCCACCGCATCTCCTCCACTTCCCGCTCCTCCGCCCTTGAGCCCTGCTCCTCCAACCGCCACCAAGACAGAACCACACTGGTTCTCACCTACCACCCCACCAACCTCCGTATACAGCGTATCATCCGCCGTCATTTCCGCCACCTCCAAACGGACCCCACCACCAAGGATATATTTCCCTCCCCTCCCCTATCAGCGTTCCGCAAAGACCACTCCCTTCGTGACTCCCTCGTCAGGTCCACACCCCCCACCAACCCAACCTCCACTCCCGTCACCTTCCCTTGCAACCGCAGGAAATGTAAAACTTGCGCCCACACCTCCTCCCTCACTTCCCTCCAAGCCCCCAAAGGATCATTCCATATCCGCCACAAGTTCACCTGTACCTCCATACACATCATCTATTGCATCCGCTGCACCCGATGTGGCCTCCTCTATATTGGGGAGATGGGCCGCTCACTTGCGGAACGCTTCAGAGAACACCTCAGGGACGCCCGGACCAACCAACTCAATCACCCCGTGGCTCAACACTTTAACTCTCCCTCCCACTCCACCGAGGACATGCAGGTCCTTGGACTCCTCCACCGGCAGAACATAACAACACGACGGATGGAGAAGGAGCGCCTCATCTTCTGCCTGGGAACCCTCCAACCACAAGGGATGAACTCAGATTTCTCCAGTTTCCTCATTTCCCCTCCCCCCACCTTGTCTCAGTCGGCTCCCTCAACTCAGCACCGCCCTCCTAACCTGCAATCTTCTTCCTGACCTCTCCGCCCCCACCCCACTCCGGCCTATTACCCTCACCTTGACCTCCTTCCACCTATCACATCTCCATCGCCCCTCCCCCAAGTCCCTCCTCCCTACTTTTGATCTTAGCCTGCTTGGCACACTCTCCTCATTCCTGATGAAGGGCTTATGCCCGAAACGTCGAATTTCCTATTCCTTGGATGCTGCCTAACCTGCTGTGCTTTAACAAGCAACACATTTTCAGCAGTTATGAGGATGCATCCAATTTCAATTGCTGACCACCGACCTGGTAACTAAAAAGGGCAGAAGGAGTAAAGGTTTGGACATCATTGGGAAAGCCAACTAAATGGGCAAAACAATGGTTATAGATGATCTCTGATGTGAAAATTTCAACCTTACTTGAAGCACTGATTTGTTCCCTTGTTACTGGGAGCTGCCATGGTTTCATTGAAAGCACCTGACACAACAGATGGAAAATGCTGGAAAGAAAAGTCAGTTGGTTTTCTCTAATTGACATGAGGAGCCATATATTGGCATCAATCTCACTTCATCATAATCGTATGGAGGCATGAAATTATTTTGAAACTGGCTGGCTGGATTCTCCTTCTGTTTTCAGGCCCTCTGCAGCTCCACTCAGCACATCCACTCCCACACCTTCCACCCCCAGTCCTGGTGTCAGAGATCATTGCAACATTAGACCAAACAGTCTCTACTATATGAGAAATTCTCTAGCTCAAACATTAGGTATAACTTGAAAGCTGAAATAGCTAACCTGTTAGAACAATCCCTTAAAAATATTTTCAGAGAATAGGATGTCCTTACAGTATTAAATTAAGGCTTATATTTAATTATAATACTGGTTTCATTCACTCTCTATTCATTCGGAGTAAGTAAATATTATTATCTGTTCCTTCATTCTGCTATGAAAGCTCTATGCCACTGATTTACATCACTTTAATGATGAAATAAGGACCAGCAATTTTAATTCAACACAACTTAATGGAAGAAATATAGTTTCTGATATTTCCAAATGGCACAATTTCTTTAAATTTAGACATTGTTATGGTAGTGGGGCTGTGGTTAAGATTACAACGAGAAGGAAACATAATCCCTTTGTCTTTCTTTTCTCCTATGGTATGAATCCTTTTAGAACAGCTATCTCACAGCATCAGGGACCTAGGTATGATTCCAGCCTTGGGCGACTGTCTGTGCAGAGTTTGTATATTCTCCCTGAGTCTGCACGGATTTCCTCTGGATGCTCTGGTTTCCTCCCACAGTCCAAAGATTTTCTGTTTAAGTGAATTGGCCTTGAGAAATGCATGGTTGCAGGGATTGGGTGGGTCGGATGAGATGCTCTTCAGAGGGCTGGAGTGGATTTGATGGCCTGAATGGCCTGCTTCCTCACTATGGAGATTCTAAGAACTCCAACTGATGTTTTCAACAAATGGCAACTAATAATAGCCTTACGTTGTTTTCTCTCCAATTCTGGAGTTTTATGATTTGGTTTATAATATTGAATGAAGTGGATGCTGTGAAGCGGTGCCACATTTAACATGAGATGATAACTTGGAGGCCCATTGATCAAATCAAACAGGATACCTTGGCACTGTTTCAAGAACAGCAGTCATAATGCCCCGTCCAAGATTTCTCTGGAAACCAAAAACTTCAAAACATCAATTAACAAGGAAATGGTTACAATCACAAAGTGATTTACTGAAAAGATTTTGTGCATTATTATCATCTTGGACACAAGATATGTATACATGGAATATTGTGAAATGATAGTGATTGGGAACAAGGAAAATTTATCTCTAATAGGGATGAGCATTTGCTCGAAGATGAGAATTGCCGGATTTGGGAAACATAGGAGGTCTGTCATTCAGAAGGGACAAAGGCATGTCATAATGATCAATGTCAATGTGTGTTGTTATGAAAAGTATGTGAGGAGCTCAGAAGAAGGCAATCTTTGGTCTTAGGAAATTTGGAGCAGGCTGATAAATTATGCTGGAGAAATTATATTTTACTTCACTTATCCTCAAGCTATAGTTAATCTCCTTTGCTGCTTATGGCTTGGGAGTTGAGTACACTAAGTACTGTCAGAAATTACAGTGAAACTCATGAATGTCCTTCAATTATTGTGCCATCAGAGAAAAACTTAATAGCATAATATCTCACTACATCACTTCGGACTGGACCTTGAATAAAATTTAGAAGTAAGTTTCCTTCTCCTGCCAAATTAATTAAGCATTCAGTTTTAAACTCAGTTGATACACCTTTTGCATCACAAAACAATTCACGTAGCAATCTTGTGTGAAAAATAATTACATTAATTAATACTCTAATGAAGTCTTGCTAATAGGAGTACTCCAATTAATTACAAATGCAAATTCAATTAATAAATCATAATTTTCATTATATTTGCACTCAAAACCATAATCAGATAGCACAGTTAATTACAGTGATATAATATTTAATCTAGAATACTGGAGAATCATGAAATGCCATTCACATTGCACAAGCTAAATATGGTGAGAAGAGTTTGCATGATATTTTATAAAGGCTGTTTTGTTGTTTTTTTTCTACAAGACAGTTAAATTATAAAATTGTTACATATAATTTCTTAGATATTCTCTTGGATGAAGCAGAGATTGTGCTATTTTAAGAAAATGCTCAGTTGGAGGGGTTTCCTGTGGTTGGAAAGTGCAACCTACAGAATACAGCGAATTTCAACCGAAAACGGCAATTAGGATCCTACTTCCCAATGTAGCAACTTTACCACCATAATACACAAAAGGCCCTGTCTCATGACACTGGTGAGTGCTTTGGATAGCTATGGATAGATTCCTTTCCAACACGGAATTTATGAACTTTACAGAGTACAGCGTCCCTACTTCCCTTTAGTAATTTGTATCATACAATATTGGAGGATATTGCAAAGGCAGTAACAGTAGCCTTGACCACATTCTGAAATTTCTACATTTAATAATTCTTGAAATAGTGGAGCAGTGAATGACCAAAATAAGATCTCCATTGAAAGGAGAGAAAACATAGACTAAGTAGCTGCTGTTTAATTATAAATTAGCATCTCAAGACTTTATACTCAATTATACATGGAAGCAACCATTAACTGCATGAATCCACAGAAGGAATGCCCAATATCTGACAAATGTGATAGAAATCTGGGTCAATTGATGCAGTTAAAACTCCAATGCCACTATTATCTGTCTGCCTTAAAATCAATAGCTTTTGTTCCAGAAAACCAACTATATAAGTTAGAAGGTGATGATTAAATGTTTATTATATGCCTATACATATATATATATATCCATAAATATATTCACATTTATTAGTGAGAGAACTGATCAATTAATCTTGTGATTAAATTGGTTTTAAAGGATTTAAAACAAAAGATTAACTATTATTCCTTTAACTCAAAACATAATAATGATTTCAGATTACAGCTATAACAATATTGTTGTTTCATCTGAAGTGTGGACATCACTCAGTAGCCGATTATTCTATGCTGCATCCCATTTTGTTCTTATTTTCTTGTTCTTAATTTGATTTTCATCACTTGTCTGTTCCTCATCTGTAAAATTATAAAGATCATTGAGGGAAGGAAATCTGCTGTCCTTATCTGACCTGGACTATATGTGACTCCAAAACCCACAGAGTTCAAAGACAAAATAGGGAAAGGGAACAACAAAGGCTGGCCTTGCCATCAAAGCCCACATCTCACGGAAAGAAAACAAAAATGCCTGAATAGGGAAACAACCTGAGAAATAAAACTATCCTCCTGTTTCCAGATTCAACAGCAGAGACTGAAATTATGAGAATCTCCATATGCATACCTAAATTTTCAGTGACATTAAAAATATTTCGCCATTGAAGCTGTAATGTGTATCATACTGATATCCTTCAACATGCTCTGTGGTGTACTGTCAGACTGTGCAAAATAAACAATCAGTTTCAAAGTGATAGATAACCTTGACCTGACTTTGTTTAACCCCAAAGTGTTCCACTACAGACTAGGAGTATTGACAAAATCTCCTTTCTGAGAACTGACTTAAAAGAATGTTGCTGATTTTAAAATCATCTTTCAAATTGTTTTGAGCTTTTTCAACCTTCATGAAGTTCAGAAATCTGGACCTTAAAGCAGTCTTTTTGCATCTGTGGCACAATTTAGTTTGGGAACTTTCATTCTTTTAAATCCTAATGAGTACAAATCTACTCTATTCCGCTCTCCTTCTAAGACAGTCCCTGCATACCCAGAGTCTACCTAGTGAAGGCCATCAGTACGATTACCTCTTCTTTCCAGTCTGGCAGTGAGACACTTCATTATTCTGCCATTCTCCCATCCCAATCATTCCATCTGAACTATCAATATCCATTCTCACTCAGCTCTCCAACACCAAATCCTACCCCCAACAAATGCATAATGCTTCTCTCTCCACACTTCACTTCAGCTCTCATGAAGAGACATCTAGACTTGACATTAGTTTGCTTTCTCTACATGAATGCTGCCTGACCAGTTGTGATCTCCAGCTCTTTTTGTTTTCAATACAGCTTCTAGCATCTGCAGTAATTTGCTCCTACATGTGAACCTTCCCTAGACTGCCTCTAATGCCAGCATATCTTTCCTTTGATAAGGGGACCAAAACAATTCACAAATATCTCAAGTATGGTCTAACCAGTGCCTTATATAGATTTCCATATTATTGAAGCCCATTCTTTTGGAAATAAAGGCTAACATTCCATTGGCCTTCCTAGTTATTTTGTGAACTGTGATACTGAATGTGAGATTTCTTTGATTCCTGTCTGAGGATTCCCCCATTGCTCTGTGCAGAATCATACCATAGTCTTTCTCAATTTAAGTAATATTCAACTCCTCTGTTCTTCTTGCTGAAGTTCATATTTTCCTACTTTATACACCATTAGCCAAGATTTTTGGGCACTCGCTTAACTTGTCTTCGTACCTCTGTCCTCTTTAACATGTCAACATGCTTTTGTCCTTGCTTTGTCATCCTTTATTTGCCTTTCCATCTATGTGTCATTTGCAAACATTCACTTCCATCATTCAAAATTTTTCACAAATTTACAAACTATATTAATTAATTGAAAATGCATATGCGAAACAATCCTTACAGAGAGAAACAAAATATCGCAACTTCTTGAATTATCACTGAAATAATATTCCCTGATCCATTTAAATGTTTCATGTAGAATGACAGCAGCAGTATAAAAAAGAATCTTGATAGAAATTTAACATTGTTATTTTGACAACACTGTCACTGTTGCTTTCAGTTTGTGTTTTTTCATATGCAAGTCAGAATTTTATGATATAGAGAATCATGTGTGTCACTGTTGTACAGAAATGGTGGGACAGCTTACTATAATTGATGATTGCGTTGAAGACACAAACATGTAGATTTCAAAGTATTTTAGGGGTCTAACAGGAGAAAGGCTGTCCTACCAAGATTCACTGAGCTACTCTGGGCATCTTCCAATCCAGACTTTCTCCTCCCCAAACAATCCATCCACAATCACTCTGCACCCCTGCGATTAAGAGGTTTGTGGAGCTCGAAGTAGCAAAAGATAGTTCAGAATTAAAACTGCCAAAAACATGCCTCCTTTATTGAACAGCTTCTCCCATCATATTGTTCTGCTTGCAGACTGTCTCAGCTGATATGGTTCCATACGACATCTTTAAGTAAATAATACATGCAATATTTCAAAACAACGTTTCAAAAAGAAATAGTGATTGAGTTTTTTGAAAAAGTTACATAGAGGATTGATGAGGGCAGAGCAGTACATATGATCTATATGGACTTCAGTAAGGCGTTCAACAAGGTTCCCCATGGGAGACTGGTTAGCAAGGTTAGATCTCACGGAATACAGGGAGAACTAGCCATTTGGATATATAACTGGCTCAAAGGTAGAAGACAGAGGATAGTGGTGGAGGGTTGTTTTTCAGACTGGAGGTCTGTGTAACCAGTGGAGTGCCACAAGGATCAGTGCAGGGCCCTCTACTTTTTGTCATTTACATAAATGATTTGGATGCAAGCATAAGAGGTACAGTTAGTAACTTTGCAGATGTCACCAAAATTGGAGGTGTAGTGGACAGCAAGGACGGTTACTTCAGATTACAATAGGATCTGGACCAGATGGGCCAATGGGCTGAGAAGTGGCAGATGGAGTTTAATTTAGATTTCCCTGGAGCGTCGGAGGCCGAGGGATGACCTTATAGAGGTTTACAAAATTATGAGGAGCATGGATAGGATAAATAGACAAAATCTTTCCCCTTGGGTCAGGGAGTCCAGAACTAGAGGGCATAGGTTTAAGGTGAGAGGGGAAAGATATAAAAGAGACTTAAGGGGCAACTTTTTCACACAGCGGGTGGTACGTGTATGGAATGAGCTGCCAGGGGAAGTGGTAGAGGCATGGCACAATTGCAACATTTAAGAGGCATTTGGATAGGTATATGAATATGAAGGGTTTGGAGGGATATGGGCCGGGTGCTGGCAGGTGAGACTAGATTGAGATGGGATATCTGGTCAGCATGGATGTGTTGGACCGAAGGGTCTGTTTCCATGCTGTACATCTCTATGACTCTAGATAAATACGAGGTGCTGCATTTTGGGAAAGCAAATCTTAGCAGGGCTTATATACTTAGTTGTAAGGTCCTAGGGAGTGTTGCTGAACAAAGAGACCTTGGAGTTCAGGTTCATAGCTCCTTTGAAAGTGGAGTCGCAGGTAAATAGGATAGTGAAGAAGGCGTTTGGGATGTTTTCTTTTATTGGTCAGAGTATTGAGTACAGGGGTTGGGAGGTCATGTTGCATGCAATTCTGGTCTCCTTCCTATTGAAAAGATGTTGTGAAACTTGAAAGGGTTCAGAAAAGATTTACAAGGATGTTGCCAGGGTTGGAGGATTTGAGCTATGGCGGCGGGGGTGGGGGGGGGGGAGGCTGAACAGGCTGGGGCTGTTTTCCCTGGACTGTTGGAGGCTGAGGTGACCTTATAGAGGTTTACAAAACTATGAGGGGCATGGATAGGATAAATAGACAAAGTCTTTTCCCTGGGGTCAGGGAGTCCAGAACTAGAGGGCATAGGTTAATGGTGAAAGTGGAAAGATATAAAAGAGACCTAAGGGACAACCTTTTCATACAGATGGTGGTACCTATATGGAATGAGATGCCAGTGGCTGTTTCCATGCTGTACATCTCTATGACTCTACGACTCTATTAATCCCTTCCCTTCTTAGTACATAATAAAAAAAACACAGTATGCTTCAATGTATCTTATGTAAACAATGATTGGAAAGGAATTAGAATATTCAATTTAGACATTTTCTAATGCTTACAATACTTCAATAGTGTACTCAGCCATTTACGAAGAATGGAAAAATTTGTTTACAGAGAGAAAATAGTTGATTTCATGACATAATTGCTTACATATCATGGACAATTTCTCTCATGGATAGGGTACCATTTAACATTAGGCATCGTTTCAATTAGCCCATGTCCTTTATTTGGAATATCATTGACAGAATCATTGTGTTCATTATCAGTTTTGGTTACATGTTGATCATTAGCTCTGCTGAGCCCATAGGATGTACAACGATTAATACTGAAAGTTTTCCTGCGGTAAGTTAAGGAGTCATTCTTTAATTACATAGATAGGGATGGAGATTTTGCTTCTGTAAATTGCTCTTTGCAGCTGTGTTAATCAGTTTTTTTTTCAGGTTTTGCTTAAATTTCACACTTCTTCATTACTTCTTGCTCAATGAGCTATGATTGCTAAATGGGTGGAACCTAGATGTTTCACAAATTTATTGAACTCATCTTTGTTGGGAGAGATCATTGTCACGTTTCATCATTTGAATGATTCTGAAGGATAAATCTGATCCAGCTTTGGGACGACCTCATTTGTTGAAGATGATTTAGTTATTTCCAAAACTGAAAGACTGATGTCGCTGGATATGACAAGTGAGTTATCAAATCCATGGACATAATATGGAAGTTAAAATTATTGTTGCTAAGTTTAGGTCATGTAGCTTCACAGAATGTATATTAAAATAAATTAGCTATATACAGAGGTTAAAAAATGACATTCAGGGAAGTGTTATCTGAATAGGTTATGTGGCACTAATATTAACTTAGGACTGGTTTTGAGTCTGTCTGAATATTTGTTTTAAATGATTATTGACATTTTGTTTTTGCAAATATGCCTTCAACATCACAGCTGTCATGGAGACAGATGCTGATTCTGAATAGCTGACAGCAATGCCCCATCATTCATTATCATTGAAATCCCTTGTTTCTATGGCTCCATAGAACAGGTGCATTCTAACAGGTGGTAAAGTATTAAAATAGTCATAAAGATGTTGGCAGATCATAGTGGATGAATGGGAGACTGTCCAGCTGCTGCTGCATACAGAAGTTTATTTTCTCTCATCAACTTGCCCATTATCAGTTAAGATTCAATATGCCACCTTGCTCATCGAGGTCTTGGATTTATGGAGTGACACTTAACCTCACAAACTCCATCAAACTTCCTGATTAGCAAAGGCTGGCAGTGGAATTTACAACTGAAAAAAGACTTCAGTGCGTGGCAGGTGCAATGACCAGGAGTTCTAGTAATAAGTAGACACGATTTGTCTTTGTTATTAACTTGATGGAGTGTGAATGATAGAGCTGTACAGAAGGCAGGTGGAAGTTAAATATGGCATTCTACAGAAGAGAGTCAAAAAAGGTAGATATTTATATAACTAAAATAACAGTTTATCTTCCACATCCTGCTCTGAAAAGGAGAAAGGGTCACTGGAAATATTATGATCATGCACATGAATTGTGTTATTAAAATAATCTAGTCTGAAAAACTCTTTAGTGAAACACTGCAGCTAATTACTATGATATTCAGTACAAGCTCTGAAGACTCGATATGTTAATTCTGGTTTCTTTATCCCTAGATATAGGCAGGCCTGCTGAGTTTCTCCAGCAACGTATTGCTTACAGCTTTGCCTTCAACGCCATAATTCCACACAAACTAATATCTAAACTCTGAGACCTAGGTCTCGCCAACAACCCCTGCCCCCAATAACTGAATCCTCAACTTTCTGACCCATAGAACTGCAATTAGAAAGAATAGGCAACAACACCTCCTCCACCATAATCCTCAACACTGGTGCCATGCAAAGCTGTGAACTTAGGCCCCTATTATAGTCCTTAATCACTCACAACTGTGGCCAAATTCTGCTCAACTCCATTTACAAGTTTGCTGATGACACCACAGTTGTAGTTCAGATCTCAAACAAGACAGAATACAGGGAAGAGTGTGTAGCGGCATGGTATAAAGACAACAATCTCTCCATTAGCATCAACAAAATGAAGGAGCTGGTCATTGACTTCAGGAAGTGGAGTGGAAGGCACGCCCCTTTCTGCATCAATGGTGCTGAGGTCGAGATGGTCGAGAGCATCATGTTCCTGGGAGAGATGATCACAAACAAACTCTCCTAGTCCAACTATGTCAACGCGACACTCAAGAAAGCACAACAACGTCTCTATTTCCTCAGGAGGCTAAGGAAATTCGATACGCCCAAAAGGACTCTCACCAATTTTTACAGATACACCACATAAAGCATCCTAACTAATGCATCAGTGTGGTTTGGCAATCGCGTTCTCCAAGTCCGGAAGAAACTACAGAGTTGTGAACACAGCTCAGTCCATCAGGCAAAACAGCCTTCCACCCATTGCCTCTGGAAAGCAACCAACAATACCAAAGAACCCTCCTATCCCAGTTATAGTCGTTCTGTCGGGCAGAAAATTTTAAAAATTGAATACACGTACAAACTGATTCAAGAACAGCTTCTTTTCCACTGTTAGACTGCTGAATGGACTTCTCAACAACAATGGAGAAAGTGAGGACTGCAGATGCTGAAGATCAGAGTCAAAAAGTGTGGCACTGGAAAGGCACAGCAGGTTAGGAAGCATCCAATGAGCAGAAAAGTCAATGTTTCGGGCATAAGCTCTTTATCAAGAATGTGATGAAGGTCTTATGCCCCAGAACATCGATTCTCCTAGTCCTCGGATGCTGTCTGACTGGCCGTGCATTTCCAATGCCACATGTTGACTCTTAAAAGCTAATACTTTCTGTGGCTGTATTCTGCACCTTGTTCTGCTACCTGATACATTTTGTATGGTATTATCTGCCTGTATAGCATACAAAACCACCTTTTCACTGTGCCTAGGTACATGTGACAAAAATAAATCAAACGTATTGTTTCTATTCCATTTACAAAATATCTAAACAATCATTTGGAGATTCATTGGGATAAGAACAGAGTGTTGGATACCATCAGTGAACTATGAGATTCTGGTTATGAATGGAATGTGCCTTGATATAATCTAGTCATGTAACTCAGGCTATACCATCTATTACACTTGATCATTGTTGGAGTTGGCTCAGTACTTGGAGAGAGAGGATAATGTGAGAAGCCAAAAAAGCCTTTTTCTTAAGCAACTTATTTTTCTGTAGGTTACAGGAAACAAATGAAGCACTGAAAAAGCAAGGCCCTGACTGGGTTGCGTTTCTGTCTCTCTCTCTCTCTCTCTCTCTTTTTCCATTGAACTTGCCAGATTTGAGTCCTATCTCCTGTTTGATTATCCACATGCCACAGACAAAGAGGAAAGCACCAGCCCAGTAGCTGACAGATCTGGAACAAAGGCTAAATTGACTGTCAAAGTCATTATGGCCTTGACACTGAACCCACGAGGAACTACTGAGTTCAGCATAAATCGAGGTAACTTGCCAAAACTCAAAATCGGTATATCCCTTTAACTTTACTTTTAATTGACTAAGGCATCCTCATATATATTGGTGCACATGAAAATTGGAGCATTTATTATTTTTCTCTTATGAGGCCTAAACAGTGTCACTTTCTGCACCTCCCCTCTGCTGAACTATTCTTGCAAGCCAGGAAATTGAGACAAGGTGGGAAGTGACCCTTAGAAGTAGTCATTATTTGAAGACATAAGGACCTTGACTGAGGTGGGAGTGGACAGGTTGCCAAAGTCTCTCTTGACCCATTATAAAATTGTGGAGGTATAGAAAGGGGTGAAGAGGCCAGTGGGACTGCCATCAACAGAATTTTATGAATTGCCCCTCTAAATTTAAAACCTGCCAATGTGGGAATGTAAGATCATGCTGAATAGTGCCAGGTGCAATATTGTTAAATCACAGGATTACACAGCTCACTATGATCGATATGTAGACAATGGTCTAAAAACCTACTGCACCAGCAGCCTTTTACATCTTGAATATCATAATTTGTCAACAATCTACCTTTAAAAATTAATCCCAATGCTACCTATTTGATTTCTCTACCTTGGATCTGGACTGGGGATGGGTAGGGAAGGGAAATGGGTAAACTGGTGAAATCCACATTGATCCTGTATGATTGGAGGGTTGCATGGTGGAAGATGAGGCATTCTTCCTCCAGGCATTGGGTGGCTACAGTTTGGTGGCGGAGGAGGCCCAGGACTTGGCAGAGTGGTGGGGAAAGAATTAAAGTGTTCGTTAACAGGACGGTGGGATTGTTTAGTGCGTGTGTCTCATTGATGTTCTCTGATATGTTCCGCAAATTGGCGTCCTGTCACCCGAATGTAAAGGAGACCACATCGAGAACAACAGACACAGTAGATGACATGTATGAAGTACAGGTAAATCTCTGTTGGATGTGGAGGAATCCTCTGGGGCCTTGGACAGACGTAATGGTGAAGGTGTGGAAAGGGGTTTTGCACTTCTTGCAGTGGCAGGGGAAGGTGCTGGGAGTAGAGGGTGGGTTGGTGGGAAGCATGGACCTAACAAGGAAGTTCAGAGGGAGTGGTCTCTTTGGAATGCAGACAGGGGAGGGAAATATATCCCTGATGGTGGGGTCTGTTTGTAGGTGGTGGAAATGGCAGAGGATAATGTGATGTATCTGGAATTTGATGGGGTGGAAGATGACGACTAGGGTGGGGTGGTGGGGGAGGGGTGGTGGTGCTTCTGTCCTTGCTGTGACTGGAGGGGTGGCTTTCAAGGGCAGTGGTATGGGAAGTGGAAGAGATGTGCTGGAGGGCATTGTCAACCACATGGGAGGGGAAATTGCAGTCTTTGAAGAAGGAGGCCATCTGAGATTTTCTGTGATGGAATTGGGAGCAGATGCAGCAGAGGGGAAGGAATTGAGAATCTGGGATAATGTTTTTACCGGAGGCATGGTGGGAGGAGGTGTAGTCCAGGTAGCTGTGGAAGTCGGTGGGTTTGAAGTAGATGTCTGTGTTGAGTTGATCACTGGAAGTGGAGATGGAGAGGTAAGAGTAGCCCATGGTAAGATGTAAATTCATGGAAGTTAGGTCGTTGCCACTCCATAGTAAGATTCAGAACTAAATGTGAAAGGGAAAAATCATAATTCTACTGAGCATCGAAAATCTGATTTGCAATGTTTTAGTATATTTCACTGAAATTTCCTAACTTTATCATCACTGCCTATATCATTCAGTTGGAAAATCCTGCCCTGCAGTCTCACATTTTTGTCTCAAAATCTACAAAGCTAAATTGTTAAAACCATTTCCAAGGGAAAATTAATTTTTCAACATCAAATCTATTAAATAAAGCATCTGTGATCTTTTTGCATTAGCAATGCAAAAAGCATGATTTAAAATGTAAAACTTTCACTGACATAGAGACACAATGCTATTCACACTGACCACAGTCACTACTTCCTTCCAGACAATGTTAGCACTTTCCTTGACACTTTCACACTTCTACCTCCTACAATTGCAGCAATCTTGTGTCCTCTGTTTTCAACAAACCTGCTAATAGAAAGAATTTTTCACTGCTTAATCCATCAAAACCTCTGATAATTTTGAGCAGCAGTTTAGAATTAGAATCCCTACGGTGTGGAAACAGGCCCTTCAGCCCAACAAGTCCACAACAACCCTCCAAAGAGTATCCCATCTACACCCATTCCCTTACCCTACATTTACTCCTGACGAATACACCTAGCCTACACATCCCTGAACACTTTGGGCAATTAACCTAATGTACACATCTTTGGATTGTGGGAGGAAACTGGAGCAGCCACAGGAAATCCGCGCAGACACGAGAAGAATGTGCAAACTCCAGACAGTCAGTCGCTCGAAGCTGGAATCGGACCTGAGTCCCTGGTGCTGTGAGGCAGCAGCGCTAACCATTGAGCCACCGTGTCACACAAAGAGCAAGTTAAATCTCGCTCAATTCCTTCTGCCCTATGAAAAACAATCCCAGTGTCTGAAGGCTTTTGAGGTAATCAGGATCCCTTGCTTCTCAAGGGGTAAAGAATTAGAAGGCAAATGTTTGCGTTCAACAAATATATTGCACTTATGTCTCAAATTTGACAGTCTTCAGATGTAATTGCTGAAGGATGAAAGGAAAAACAAAACTCTACGTTCGTCAAAGGTCTTTTTCTCCCAGTTACAAGATCAAGTGAAAGCTGAGCTGAGAGGAGCCAAGATGAAAGCCAACAAGCAAAACAAACAGAGAGCTCTATCGACAAGCAAGCTGAAACTTTAACGCCGCACCCTTGAACTCCTTTACACAATTTCTTATCTTCATCCTGTACCTACTTATAACTGTACATAAAAGCATTCCAGAATCATCTTGAATTTAAAACATGACAGTTTCTAAACAAAATACCAAGCTTTCTTTATGCTGTACAGAGGTCTCTTATTCACCTGTGTCACAAATGCTGGATAATACCATTGCTGGTTGCAGTAAACACAAAATTTCAAGAGCGAACAAAAGTCCTAAAAGTATAGGTGGCTCAGTGGTTAGCACTGCTGCCTCACAGCACCAGGAACCCAGGTTCAATTCGGGCCTCGGGCAACTGTGTGTGTGGAGCTTGCATATTCTCCCTGTGTCTGTGCGGGTTTCTTCTGGGTGCTCTGGTTTCCTCCCATAGTCCAAAGATGTGCAAGTCAGGTGAATTGGCCATTCTAAATTGCCCGTAGTGTTACGTACATTAGTCAGAGGGAAATGTGTTTGGGTGGGTTCCTCTTCGAAGGGTCGGTGTGGACTTGTTGGGCTGAAGGGCCTGTTTCCACACTGTAGGAATCTAATCTAACCTATAAACTTGGTATACAGCACAAAAATACTTGGTCTTGACTCAATTCAATGCAAATGTTTATTGAGTTGTTTCTGATTTGGTTTTTAATGCTGGGTCACCGGAGAAATGTCATTAAGTTTCTGCACCTTGACCGTGGGCCAATTCTTGAAATCTGATTGGTCGGTGCAGCGAAGGGCTGGGGCCAGGTTGTGATTGGTTGGTCTGTGGAGGGTGGGCCCAGGCTGGGCGATGATTGATCGTCCCGTTGGAGGCGGGACCACTGCTGTCGTGTTGTCCCCGTCCCGAAGAGGCTGTGCTCCAGCCTTTATGACCGAGCTCGGAGTGGCCTTAAGCCCCTGGCCCTGGGGTCGACAGTGCCAAAAACATGGACTGGTGCTCGCGGGTCTGACAGCAGAAGCGGCCGCCTTCCATGCAGACTCTCGAGGCGGCATTGGAGAGCAGCCCGCGCCCCTGTTCTCGGGGAGAGAGCGAGTCCTGACTCTGCCCCCAGGGATGGAGCGACCCGTGCACCTGCCCTGGGGAGGGAGCAGCCCTGGTGAAGGACAGGCCTCCAGTCCCTTATTACCTGAGCAATTTCCTGCTGGTGATGGAAGCGATTCTGGGGAGGGAAGATAAAGAGCTTTTCAATGAAGACAATAACTACTGGCTAGGAACATTCCAGAAACTCTCAGGTGATTAAACAGAGGCACTGAGCTTGCAGTAAATTGTGGCCAAGTCCATTCAGGCAGCTTCCGTTGGTCTCAGTAGTGCAGGGCAGAGCACTGACTGATCGAGACCAGGTGGAGTGGCTCAGTGTTGTTGTATGAATAGAACTAGAGCCTGTCTCTAACCAGAAGTCATTGTGGGGGTGGTGGAATCTACTTCACCCAGAATTCTTTGCGATGGATTCTGGGTAATCCAAGATGGAGGATGGGAAATATTTCTGGCTGTAAGGCCGCTCCTTTTTTTTGAGGTATTTTAGGTGTTGGAGGTGATGACCTCGAATTCCAGGCGCAGCAATTACTGTTTTATATGCTGTTGCATTGTTTTGAAACTTTGGAAAAAAAAGTCAAAACAACAGCAGTTTTAAAAGGCAGAAGAGCAGACAAAGGAAGCACATGGTGAGGACAGTGCAGGAGAGAGAGATAGAAAACCTGCACAGTTACCACCTTTGCTGTTTGAATTTGTGTATCGCTGGACATTGGAGTGCATCTGGGAAAATTAACAAACAGTGAATTTCACAACTACTCTTGGAGGAACTATTGGGCGGAGCTAGATTAGATTACTTACAGTATGGAAACAGGCCCTTCGGCCCAACATGTCGACACCGACCCCTCGACACACAACCCACCCAGACCCATTCCCCTATACCTAACACTACAGGCAATTTAGCATCGCCAATTCACCTAAACTGCACATTTTGGATTGTGGAAGGAAACCAGAGAACCTGCAGGAAACCCACATAGTCACAGGGAGAATGTGCAAACTCTACACAGAGAGTCACCTGAGAAGGGAATTGAACCCAGGTCTCTGGCACTGAAAGGCAGCAGTGCTAACCACTGTGCCACTGTTCTCAGCACAGAATCAGATAAGTTAATTGTTGTTTTAAGTCTGTTCAAGAGAAAGGCTGCAGTAGTGAATATAGTGGATTCTTTCTTGATTATATGTTTTTGGAGATAAGTCTCTTGACTAAACTTAAAATATAAGCCATAGCTATTGATTTAACCTGGGGCAGTGTCTGTAGAGGAATAAGACAGTGTTATTTTCTGGGTGAGGAAGGTTGTGAAGGAGCAAAAATGGCCTTTGCAGTGATATGTACTTCTTGTCAGATGTGGGAGTTTAAAGAGACCTTAAGGGTTATTGCGGATTATATCTGCCATAAATGCTGTTGGATGCAAATCTTACCAGATCGAGTGGATCGATTAGAGAGGCAGATAATACACGATAGACAATAGACAATAGGTGTAGGAGTAGGCCATTCTGCCCTTCGAGCTTGCACCACCATTCAAGATGATCATGGCTGATCATCCTTAATCAGTATCCTGTTCCTGCCTTATTTCCATAACCCTTGTTTCCACTATCCTTGAGAGCTCGATCCAACCCCTTAAATGAATCCAGAGACTGGGCCTCCACTGCCTTCTAGGGCAGAGCATTCCACACAGCCACCACTCTCTGGGTGAAGAAGTTTCTCCTCATCTCTGTCCTAAATGGTCTACCCCGTATTTTTAAGCTGTGTCCTCTGGTTCGGCACTCACCCATCAGTGGAAACATGTTTCTTGCTGCCAGAGTGTCCAATCCTTTCATAATCTTATATGACTCAATCAGATCCCCTGTCAGTCTTCTAAACTCAAGGGTATACAAGCCCAGTAGCTCCAGTTTTTCAGCGTAAGGTAGTCCCGCCATTCCAGGAATTGACCTCGTGAACCTACGCTGCACTCCCTCAATAGCCAGAATGTCTTTCCTCAAATTTGGAGACCAGAACTGCACACAATACTCCTGGTGTGGTCTCACCAGGGCCCTGTACAGCTGCAAAGAATCTCTTTGCTTCTATACTAAATCCCTCTTGTTATGAAGACCAGCATGCTATTAGCCTTCTTTACTACCTGCTCTACCTGCATGCTTACCTTCATTGACAAAAACACCCAGATCTCTTTTTACTGCCCCTTTACCTAAATTGATTCCATTTAGGTAGTAATCTGTCTTCCTGTTCTTGCCACCAAAGTGGATAACCATACATTTATCCACAGTAAACTGCATCTGCCATGCATCTGACCACTCACCTAACCTGTCCAGGTCACCCTGTAATCTCCTAACATCCTCCTCATATTTCACCCTGCCACCCAGCTTAGTATCATCAGAAAATTTGCTAATGTTATTACTAATACCATCTTCTATATCATTAATATATATTATAAAAAGCTACGGTTCCAGCACTGATCCCTACGGTACCCCACTGGTCACTGCCTGCCATTCTGAAATGGAGCCATTTATCACGACTCTTTGTTTCTTGTCAGCCAACCAACTTTCAATCCAAGTTAATACTTTGCCCCCAATACTATGCGCCCTAATTTTGCTCACTAACCTCCTATGTGGGACTTTATCAAAAGCTGTGTGAAAGTCCAGGTACACTACATCTACTGGATCTCCCTCGTCCATCTTCAGAGTTACATCCTCAAAATATTCCAGAAGATTAGTCAAGCATGATTTCCCCTTCATAAATCCGTGTTGTCTCTGACCTGTCCTGTTACTACTATCCAAATGTGTCGTAATTTCATCCTTTATAATAGACGCCAGCATCTTTCTCACCACTGAGGTCAGACTAACCGGTCTATAATTTCCTGCTTTCTCTCTCCCACTTTTCTTCAAAAGTGGTACAACATTAACACCCTCCAATCCACAGGAACTGATCCCGAATCTATCAAACTCTGGAAAATAATCACCAACGCATCCACAATTTCTCGAGCCACCTCCTTCAAAACCCTGGGATGTAGGCCATCAGGCCCTGGGGACTTATCAACCTTCAGATCTGACAGTCTCTTCAAAACCAATTCCTGACAAATATAAATTCTCTTAAGTTCAGCTCCTTCAGTCACTGTTCCCTCAGGGAGATTGCTTGTGTCTTCCCCAGTGAACACAGATCTGAAGTACCAATTCCATTCTTCTGCCATTTCTTTGTAGAAGCGATGAGGAATTTGCAACAGCAACAGTATGTGATGGATGGCAGTTATAGGAAGGGGGGAAAGTCTCAGATACAATCACTTAGATGATTTAACTCCAGCAAGGGTAAAAGAGGTAGCCATCTAGGGTAGGAGTCTTTTGAGGATATACCCATTTCAAACAGGTATGCAGTTTAGGAAAATGTAGGGGGTGATGGATTACCAGGGGAATGTAGCACGAACAGACAAGTTTCTGGTATTGAGACTGGCTCTAATGCAATGAGGGGTATGTCGGCTTCCAAGAGATGAATTGGGTTAGGGGATTCTGTAGTCCGAGGTACAGACTGATGTTTCTGCGGCCAGCAGAGAAAAAGGAAAATGGTGTGTTGTTTCCTTGGTGCCAGGATCAAGGATGTCTCAGAGAGGGTATAGAATGTTCTCACAGGGGAGAGGGGACAGCAAGAGGTCATTGTCCATATTGGAACCAACGATATTCAAAGGGAAAAGGTTGAGATTCTGAAGGGAAATTACAGAGAGTTAGGCAGAAATTTAAAAAGGAGGTCCTCAAGGGTAGGAATATCTGGATTACTCCCAGTGCTACGAGCTAGTGAGGGCAGGAATAGGAGGATAGAGCAGATGTATGCATTCCTGAGGAGCGGGTGTATGGGAGAAGGATTCACATTTTTGGATCATTGGAATCTCTTTTGAGGTAGAAGTGACCTGTACAAGAAGGACGGATTGCACCTAAATTGGAAGGGGACTAATATACTGGCAGGGAAATTTGCTAGAACTGCTTGGGAGGATTTAAACTAGTAAAGTAGGGGGTGGGGCCCAGGGAGATAGTGAGGAAAGAGATCGATCTGAGACTGGTACAGTTGAGAACAGAAGTGAGTCAAACAGTCAGGGCAGGCAGGGACAAGGTAGGACTAATAAATTAAACTGCATTTATTTCAATGCAAGGGGCCTAGCAGGGAAGGCAGATGAACTCAGGGCATGGTTAGGAACATGGGACTGGGATATTATAGCAATTACGGAAACATGGCTCAGGAATGGGCAGGACTGGCAGCTTAATGTTCCAGGATACAAATGCTACAGGAAGGATAGAACGGGAGGCAAGAGAGGTGGGGGACTGGCATTGTTGATAAGGGATAGCATTTCAGCTGTGCTGAGGGAAGTTATTCACGGAAATACATCCAGGGAAATTATTTGGGTGGAACTGAGGAATAAGAAAGGGATGATCACCTTATTGGGACTGTATTATAGACCCCCAAATAGTCAGAGGGAAATTGAGAAACAAACTTGTAAGGAGATCTCAGATATCTGTAAGAATACTAGAGTAGTTATGGAAAGGGATTTTAACTTTCCAAACATAAACTGGGACTGCCATTGTGTTGAAGGTTTAGATGGAGAGGAATTTCTTAAGTGTATACAAGACAATTTTCTGATTCACTATGTGGATGTACCTACTAGAGAAGGTACAAAACTTGACCTACTCTTGGGAAATAAGGCAGGGCAGGTGACTGAGGTGTCAGTGGGGGTCCACTTTGGGGCTAGCGACCATAATTCTATTAGTTTTAAAATAGTGATGGAAAAGGATAGACCAGATCTAAAAGTTGAAGTTGTAAATTGAAGAAAAGCCAATTTTGATAGTATTAGGCAAGAACTTTTGAAAGCTGATCGCAGGTAAAGGGACGGCTGGAAAATGGGAAGCCTTCAAAAATGAGATAACAAGAATCCAGGGAAAGTATATTCCTGTCAGGGTGAATGGGAAGGCTGTTAGGTATAGGGAATGCAGGATGACTAAAGAAATTGAAGGTTTGGTTAAGAAAAAGAAGGAAGCATATGTCAAGTATAGACAGGATAAATCGAGTGAATCCTTAGAGTATAAAGAAAGTAGGAGCATACTTAAGAGTGAAATCAAGAGGGCAAAATGGGGACATGAAATAGCTTTGGCAAACAGAATCCAGGAGAATCCAAAGGGTTTTACAAATATATTAAGGACAAAAGGGTAACTAGGGAGAGAATAGGGCCCTCAAAGATCAGCAAGACGGCCTTTGTGTTGAACCACAGAAAATGGGGGAGATACTAAATGAATATTATCCATCAGTATTTACGGTGGAAAAGGATATGGAAGATATAGACTGTAGAGAAATAGATGGTGACATCTTGCAAAATGTCCAGATTACAGAGGAGGAAGTACTGGATGTCTTGAAATGATTAAAAGTGGATAAATCCCCAGGACCTGATCAGGTGTACCCGAGAACTCTGTGGGAAGCTAGAGCTGGGCCTCCTGCTGCGATATTTGTATCATCGATAGTCACAGGTGAGGTGCCGGAAGACTGGAGACTGTTTAAGAAGGGTGGTAAAGACAAGCTAAGGAACTATAGACCAGTGAGCCTGACCTTGGTGGTGGGCAAGTTGTTGGAGAGAATCCTGAGGGACAGGATGTACATGTATTTGGAAAGGCAAGGACTGATTATGGATAGTCAACATGGCTTTATGCATGGGAAATCATGTCTCACAAATTTGATTGAGTTTTTAGAAGAAATAACAAAGAAGATTGATGAGGGCAGAGCAGTACATATGATCTATATAGACTTCAGTAAAGCGTTCGACAAGGTTCCCCATGGGAGACTGATTAGCAAGGTTGGATCTCATGGAATACAGGGAGAACTAGCCATTTGGATACAGAACTGACTCAAAGGTAGAAGACAGAGGGTGGTGGTGGAGGGTTGTTTTTCAGACTGGAGGTCTGTGTGACTAGTGGAGTGCCACAAGGATCGGTGCTGGGTCCTCTACCTTTTGTCATTTACATAAATGATTTGGATGCGAGCATAAGAGGTATAGTTAGTAAGTTTGCAGATGACACCAAAATTGGAGGTGTAGTGGACAGCAAAGAGGGTTACCTCAGATTACAATGGGATCTGGACCAGATGGGCCAATGGGCTGAGAAGTGGCAGATGGAGTTTAATTCAGATAAATGCGAGGTGCTGCATTTTGGGAAAGCAAATCTTAGCAGGACTTATACACTTAATGTTAAGGCCCTAGAGAGTGTTGCTGAACAAAGAGACTTTGGAGTACAGGTTCACAGTTCCTTGAAAGTGGAGTCACAGGTAGATATGGTTGTGAAGAAGGCGTTTGGTATGCTTTCCTTTATTGGTCAGAGTATTGAGTACAGGAGTTGGTTAGGCCAATGTTGGAATATTATGTGCAATTCTGGTCTCCTTCCTATCAGAAAGATATTGTGAAACTTGAAAGGTTCAGGAAAGATTGACAAGGATGTTGCCAGAGTTGGAGGATTTGAGCTACAGGGAGAGGCTGAACAGACTGGGGCTGTTTTCCCTGGAGTGTTGGAGGCTGAGGGGTGACCATATAGAGTTTTACAAAATTATGAGGGGCATGGACTGGGTAAATAGGCAAAGTCTTTTCCCTGGGGTCGGGGAGTCCAGAACTAGAGGGCATAGGTTTAGGGTCAGAGGAAAAAGATATAAAAGAGACGTAAGGGGCAACCTTTTCACGCAGAAAGTGGTACGTGTATGGAATGAGCTGCCAGAGGATGTGGTGGAGGCTGGTACAATTGCAACATTAAAGAGGCATTTGGATTGGTATATGAATAGGAAGGGCTTGGAGGGATATGGTCCAGGTACTGACAGGCAGAACTAGATTGGGTTGGGATATCTGGTCGGAATGGACGGGTTGGACCGAAGGATCTATTTCCATGCTTACATCTCTGTGACTCTATTTGACAGGAAGCCCACTTGCTGCTTTTCTTGGAGAACTATCAATGACAACATCCCTTAGTACCACTTCAGAGCCATAGGATCTTGGTTGTTGTGTTACTGGAATCATAATTCAAATGTCTTGAGCAGGGAGGGGAAGATGTTCTTGGTGATGGGATCTAGTTGGATTTGGCAGAAGTGTTTAAAGATGATGCGTTGGATGCAGAGCCTGTTGGGGCAGTAGGTGAGGATGAGGGAGACTGTCTTTTTTGCATTGTGGGAGTTAGAGCAATGGAACGGGGAATGTAGATGGTGCGATGGAGGGCTGTCTGGATGACAGATGGAGGAGAAGCACATTATGCGAAATAGGTAGACATGGAATGCTGGCGAGTAGACTGTCTCTTTGTCAGAGCAGATGCGGTCGAGGAGGGGGAATTGGGAGAATGGGGTTGAGTTCTTGTAGGATACTGGGTGGGAGGAGATGTACTTCAGGCAGTTATGCAAGTCTGTGGGCTTGTAGTAAATATCCATCTGGATCCTGTCACCAGAGATGGAAATTGGAGGAACAGCCCTTTCTACCTGGGCAGCCTATAGCCCGGAGGACTCAACATTCAGTTCTCCAATTTCAAATAACCTCCCTTCCCATCTCCCGACTCCCTTCCCAGCCCCTCCCCAACTCTTCCACAGCTCCCTCCCACCAATTGGATTAATTCCTCCCATTGACCAATCAGATTATACCCCCTACCTGTCTTCCCCTATCCCCACTTCACCACCCTGCCACTGCCACTCTCTTTATCTGCAGCTCCCCCCACACCCACCCCTCAGTCCTGAAGAAGGATTAAATCTGAAATATCGACTTCTCCACCTCCTGATGCTGCCTGGCTTGCTGGGTTCTTCTAGCCTTCTGCCTGTCTATCCTTATTTGGGCTGGCCTAAGTGGGGAGAAACATTTAAAAGGGATCTAAGGGGCAACCTTTTCACACAGAGGATGGTGCATGTATGGAATGAGCTGCCAGAGGAAGTGGTGGAGGCTGGTACAATTACAACATCTAAAAGGCATCTGGATGGGTATATGAATAGGAAGGGTTTCATAGGGTATGGGCCAAATGTTTGCAAATGGGACTAGATTAATTTAGGATATCTGGTCGGCATGGATGAGTTGGACTGAAGGGTCTGTTTCTGTGCTGTACATCTCTATGACTCTAATTAAACAATATAACATTTTGTGATGGTCACACTGGTATTTTTTGAACTGCATTAAATTGGGAAAAGCTTTCTACATTGGACATCAGGCAATTTTAAAGCAAGTATAATTGAAGAAAATTAATTCTTTTTGATCAAATGTTAAATTGGAAAGCAGAAATCATCTATTTCTAATTTATGGGAAGGTGATTTTTGAGAAACTACTTTAGAGAATGTTGCTGTTAATCTGATAATCTTTAGAGATACTAGATATTCCATCTGTAAACAATTATAAACCCAATCAAATGTGGTTTCAATGATGTGGAAACTGCTACCTTATCGTACAAAGAAGTTAAATGGGTTCAATGAACTTTAGGGAAAGGAAGTTCATTATCCGGCCTGCAAGTAACTCTGGACAAGTTTTATTCATAATGTTCCCTGAAGCAGCAATAGAAAGATATTCAGTTGTCAGAGCAATAAAATGCCAACACTGTCCGTGACCTTATATGCATCTATACAGACAAAATCATGTTAGCCATGTTTTTGATGAATACTCGCTTAAAGCAAATTTGTAAGTTCTGAAATCAATGACGTTAATTATAGGTGAAGTCATCAAAACTTGCTTTAAAAAGAAAAGTTCAGACAATATTGCATTTTGTTTAAGAGAACTAAATGGTATGTAACAACCAAACAAGATGTAATTTACATGCCCAGATGTTGTCAACAGACAACAGACTGCACGGATGCATCCTTTGATTCAATGAAAGATGTTCATAATCAATCCGATGATTACTGGTTCTCTCTTTTACACTATCTCAATGACATAAGGAGAAATAGGTTTTGTGTGAGGTAATTTTCCACATCCATCAAAGACTTAAACAGAAGTGAGAAACAAAAAAAAGAAGGATTTTGCATTGTTTCTTCTTTTTTAGTCAAATCCAGTATGTATTTAACATGTCTCACTAATTCTTTCTCCTCCCGTGTATAATCATAATTGAAAATAAATGTGACTACACATTGTACATTTGCGCACTGGATTGGCATAATGGTGCAAACATTACTGCCTTTGAAAATGTGATCGGATCCCTGCGTACCTATAGGGAACTATATGGCATGGCTAATTGTTAGTCCACAGCACATTACAATAGCATACATCACTTCATTGTTACAGTTCAGACATCAATATACAGTTAATTTCTAACATTTGGTACAGATAGGAAGCGTGCTCCTAAGCAGATTGCTCCTTTTGAGAGTCAAAGCCTATGTTGTCATCTGTCCTGAATTTAACAGTTGGTCACAGGAATAACAATGACCCTTTAATCATGGTATATTACATAACAGAGAACAGATGGAATGGCCGTTATTTTCTTCTTTTCTTCTTTTCCACCTATCCACTCCACCCTCTTCTCTGACATATCCCCTTCATCCCAGCCCCATCCACCCATTGTACTCTTTGCTACCTTCCCCCACTCTCCTCCCTGACCTATCACCTTCATCCACACCCCCCCCCCCCCCCCCCACCCACTTACCTATTGTACTCTATGCTACTTTCTCCCCACACCCCACCATCCTCTCATTTCTCTCTCCACCCTTCAGGCACTCTGCCTGTATTCCTAATGAAGGACTTTTACCTTAAACGTCGATTTTCCTGCTGCTTGGATGCTGCCTGACCTGCTGTGCTTTTTCAGCACCACTCTAATCCATTATTTTCTTCTGTCTATTCAAGTATCACTCAGAATTATAAGGGTCAGGCGACAAGTAAAATTCCAAGTTTTATAAAGACGCAAGACCCCAGCCATACTGTACCATTTATATGAGGTTGGGTGTCTCATTTATAGGGATTATTGGGACCAGCAGCATTAAGGTTTCTGAAAAAAGTAATGCAATGCAAAATAAAAATGTGCCTAACTGAAGAAAAGAGACAAAAGAATCATTTGATAAAGGTTCTTGAAACTATTACATTGAAATAGATACAAACAGATGTTTTGCCATATTTGAAATACCACTTAAATATAAGTTGGTATTGTGATCGTTACATGTGGTCCAGGCTTGCTTTAAATGACAGAGGCGAGCTGGGCACAGCAAAGCAGTAGCATGGCCGCTTGTGAGAGAGTGAGAGAAATCAGCTAGCTCTCATACTGAAATAGCCAGCAGATCAGGTTTTGCATGGGCTGGCAACAGACCAGTGATGCTTTTTTGTCAACCCAGGAGCAGCATTCATGCCCCCTTTGACACCATAAAAGTAAGCATAATAAAATCTCTGGTGCCATTTTTTTGAGCAGCTTCCAGCACTCGCTATAGGGGACTGGGTAAGGTCACTTGACAGCTGGTCAAATGGGCTGAGTGTGCAAAGTACATGCTTCATCCATCTGTATCTAAAAACTGCAGAGCAATCCAATCAGTTCCATTCCCCTGCTCTATCCCATTGCTGCTCAGGTTTATTTCCCGAAAGTGTCCAATCAATTTCCTTTGAAATCATCGATCATCTCCGCTTCTACCAACCTTGAAGGCAGCAGGTTCCAGGTCATTATCACTTTGTAGTGTATATTTCAACTCATATTCTGCTTCATACACCAGCACAGCCTCTCAACTCCTAATCTCACACACCCCCCACCCCAGCCCTACATCTGCAGATATTCAAAACAACGTGGAACCCAAACAGGGTTGACAGAAACTGCTTTTCTCGTATTGACAGAAGGGTAAAGAACCAAAAAGATACAAATTTAAGATGAATGGCAAAAGAACCAAAGTGGTATGAGGAAATTCATTATGTAGTGAGTGTTTGTGAGGACAATGGAGGCATATTTAATCATGGCTTTCTGAAGGGAATTGGACAAGCACCTGAAAAATGCAGGGTTAAGGGGAAAAGGGTAAGTGAGACATGAATTTGTCAGGCCTAGTAGCCTCCATCTGATTGCCATAACAATTCTATAAGCTAGATTTGACCAAGTATTCATTTCAAAGAGTTTGCAGTTTCTGAATGAAAACCTTTTCTAATGATGAAGTCAGCTGTGATATAAAATGATGCTCTCAAAACAATGTGTACATTGCCCTTAGTGTTTTGCAGATTCCAGCTATGTTGACAAAGCTAATTGCCCGGGGTGCAGCACAAACTTCATCATAGGGAAATGAGGCGAATTGCATTAGTAACAGCCTTGATCCATTTATGGGTGGAGGATTGAGGGATCCCATATAGGTTTCTTGGAAGGAGTTTCTATGTGATCCTTGGAAGCAACCAGAAGCTCATAAGAGGAAGTTGCAGTGTCATGGCAGTGTTTCTGAACCCATCATCCAGAACCCTCTTGAACTAATGCTAGATGGTGAAATTTGACTTCAACTAAAAGTCTGAAATTAAAAGCTAGCTTAATATCGTCCATGTAACCATTGTCACTTATCATTAAATGTAAGGCCATCTGGTTTGCTCATGCCATTCATGGAAGGAAATGTGTCATTCTTTCATGGTCTAGCCTGCATGTGACTCCAGATTCTTAACTATCCACTGAAATGGCTCAACAAGCCACTCATTTCAATGGTAATTAGCCATGGCAATAAATGCTGAAATGTTGAATAAAGATTTAGTGTAGTCATTGCATTGAGGGGAAACTAGAATAGGATGGCCATCCACATGTTCAGTTCACAAGACTTGCTCCAGTAGATAACAGTCCTGTGACGATGTCCGACGAACATCCTTAATCTGTGGTGGCACTTCTCCCTCATCTAGAGGAAATGGCATTGAACTCAAAGTCTCTGGGCCTCTTGTAGCACCTTCTGCTGTGTGTTCTTTATGTGGGTGCTATTCAGCAGCTACTGCAAGTTGCTGATGGCTCTGGGCTTACTGTCCCACCGGCAGGACAGACCAGCGGCATTGTGGTAAACAGATGGCAGGGAGCTGTTCTAGGAGTCCTCAACATGGGGTCCACACCCCATGAAGTCTCATGGCTTCATGAGTAGATTAGATTAGATTACTTATGATGTGGAAACAGGCCCTTCGGCCCAACAAGTCCACACCGACCCTCCGAAGAGCAACCCACCCAGACCCATTCCCCTACATTTACCCCTTCACCTAACAGTATGGGCAATTTAGCATGGCCAATTCACCTAACCTGCACATCTTTAGACTGTGGGAGGAAACCGGAGCACCCAGAGGAAACCCACACAGATACGGGGAGAATGTGCAAACTCCACACAGACAGTTGCCCATGGCGGGATTTGAACCTGGGTCTCTGGTGCTGTGAGGCAGCAGTGCTAACCACTGTGCCACCATGCTGCCCTAAAAACAGGGCTCGTCCAGGATAAGGAAACCTCCTATTGATTACCACGTATCGTCCTCCATCAGCTGATGAATCAATAGCTCTCTAGGTTTATCAACACTTAGAGAAAGCACTGATGGTGACAAGGGCATAAAATGTACTCTGGATGGGGGATAACTGATGGAGCTGGCCAGTTCCTAAAGGACATAGCTGCTAGACTGGATCTGCAGTAGGTGGCGAGGGAACCAAGAGGGGAAACATACTTGACCTCATCCTTACCAATCTGCCAGCAGCAGATGCATCTGATGATCACCTTATTGGGACTGTATTATAGATCTCCAAATAGTCAGAGGGAAATTGAGAAACAAACTTGCAAGGAGATCTCAGATATCTGTAAGAATAATGGGGTGGTTATGGTAGGGGATTTTAACTTTGCAAATATAGACTGGGACTGCAATAGTGTTAAGGCTTTAGATGGAGAGGAATTTGTTAAGTGCGTACAAGAAAATTTTCTGATTCAGCATGTGGATGTACCTACTAGAGAAGGTGCAAAACTTGACCTACTCTTGGGAAATAAGGCAGGGCAGGTGACTGAGGTGGCAGTGGGGGAGCACTTTGGGGCCAGCAACGATAATTCTATTAAATTTAAAATAGTGATGTAAAAGGATAGACCAGATCTAAACGTAGAAGTTCTAAACTGGAGAAGGGCAAATTTTGACAGTATTAGGCAAGAACTTTCGAAAGCTGATTAGGGACAGATGTTCGCAGGCAAAGGGACAGCTGGAAAATGGGAGGCCTTCAGAAATGAGATAACGAGAATCCAGAGAAAGTATATTCCTGTTAGGGTGAAAGGACAGGCTGGTAGGTATAGGGAATGCTGGATAATTAGAGAAATTGAGGGTTTGGTTACGAAAAAGAAGGAATCATATGTAAGGTATAGACAAGATAGATCGAGTGAATCCTTAGAAGACTATAAAAGCTTTCGAGGGAAATCAGGAGGGTAAAATGGGGACATGAGATAGCATTGGCAAATAGAATTAAGATAATCCAAAGGGATTTTACAATTACGTTAAGGACAAAAGGGTAACTCGGGAGAGAATAGGGCACCTCAAAGATAAGCAAGGTAGCCTTTGTGTGGAGCTACAGAAAGTGGGGGAGATACTAAGTGAGTATTTTGCATAGTTAATTACTGTGGAAAAGGATATGGAAGATATAGACTGTAGGGAAATAGATGGTGACATGTTGCAAAATGTCCAAAATTGGAGGTGTAGTGAACAACGAAGAGGGTTACCTCAGATTACAACGGGATCTTGACCAGATGGGCCAATGTGCTGAGAAGTGGTAGATGGAGTTTAATTCAGATAAATGAGAGGTTCTGCATTTTTGGAAAGCAAATCTCAGCAGAACTTATACACTTAATGGTAAGGTCATAGGGAGTGTTGATGAACAAAGAGACCTTGGAGTGCAGGGTCATAGCTCCTTGAAAGTGAAGTTGCAGTAGATAGGATAGCGAAGCAGGAGTTTAGTATGCTTTTTTTATTGGTCAGACTATTGAGTACAGGAGTTGAGAGGTCATATTGCAGCTGTACAGGACATTGGTAAGGCCACAGTTGGAATATTGCATGCAATTCTGGTCTCCTTCCTATCGGAAAGAATTTGTGAAACTTGAAAGGGTTCAGAAAAGATTTACAAGGATGTTGCCAGGGTTGAAGGATTTGAACTATAGGAAGAGGGCTGTTTTCCCTGGAGCATCGGAGGCTGAGGGGTGACCTTATAGTGGTTTATAAAATTATGAGGGGCATGGATAGGATAAGTAGACAAAGTCTTTTCCTTCGGGTCGGGGAGTCCAGAACTAGAGGGCATAGGTTTATGGTGAGATATAAAAGAGACCTCAGGGGCACCTTTTCCACAGAGAGTGTGGTACATGTGTGGAATGAGCTGCCAAAGGAAGTGGTGGAGGCTGGTACAATTGCAACATTTAAGCGGCAGTTGGATGGGTATATGA
Organism: Hemiscyllium ocellatum; assembly: GCF_020745735.1. Taxonomy (NCBI): domain Eukaryota; kingdom Metazoa; phylum Chordata; class Chondrichthyes; order Orectolobiformes; family Hemiscylliidae; genus Hemiscyllium; species Hemiscyllium ocellatum. The sequence goes on along the minus strand of NC_083401.1, from coordinate 55,220,173 downwards.
ATAGGAAGGGTTTGGAGGGATGTAGGCCGGGTGCTGATAGGCAAGACTAGATTGGGTTGGGATATGTGGTCGGCATGGACGGATTGGAACGAAGGATCTGTTTCCATGCTGTACATCTCTATGACTCTATGACTTTATGTCCATGACAGTAAGAGTGACCATTGCACAGTCCTTTGTGAAGACAAAGTTCGGCCTTCACATCGAGAATAACCTCTATGATATTCTGTGACATTGTGCTAAAGAGGGTATCTTCGAACAGATCTAGCAACTCACGACTGGTCATCCATGAGACGCTGTTGACCATCAACAGCAGAAGACTTGTATTCCAGCACAATCTGTAAACACACGGCCTTGCATATACCCCACTCAACCATTACCGTCAAGCTGGGGATCCACCCTAGTTCAATGGACTGTGCAGGCGGACATACCAGGAGCAGCAACAGGCATACCTGGAGATGAGATGTCAACCTGGTGAAGCCATCAAACAGGACTACTTGTATGCCAAACAGCATAAGCAGTAAGTGATAGACAGAGCTAGGCAATCCTGCAACAAACAGATCAGAACTAAGCTCTGCACTCCTGTCACATCCAGCTGTGAAATGGTGATGAACAATTATAGAACTCACTGGAGGCGAAGGCTCCACAAATATCTCCATCCTCAATGATGGAAAAGCCCAGCATCTCAGTGAAAAAGATAAGGCTGAAGCTTTCACAGCAGTCCTTTCACAGCAGTCATGCCTCACCAATGTTATTGAATTCTTTGAGTATGTGACAAAACACATTGATAATGATAAAGCAGTGGATGTGGTGTACATGGATTTTAACAAGGTGCTTGATACGTTTCTTCATGATGGCTCATGTAGAAAGTAAGGAGGCATGGGATGCAGGGCAATCTGGCTGTAAGGATACAGAATTTTCTGGCCCTGAAAAGACAGAAGATAGTTGTAGATGGAAAGTATTCAGCCTGGAGCTCAGTGACCAGTGGTGTTCTGCAGGGATCAGTTCTGGGACCTTTGCTTTTTTTGTGATTTTTACAAGTGACATGGATGAGGAAGTGGAAGGGTGGGTTAGTAAGTTGCCAATGACACAAAGTTTGGTGGAGTGGTGGATAGTGTGGAGGGCTGTTATAGGCTACAACGGGCCATTAACAGGATGCAAAACTGAGCTAATAAGTGGCAGATGGAGTTCAACCTGGAAAAATGTGAAATGATTCACTTTGGAAAGTTGAATTTGAATGTAGATTACAGTGTTAAGGGCAGGATTCTTGGCAGTGTGGAGGAACAGATGGATCTTGGGGGCCCTTGTCCATAGATTCTTCAAAGTTGCCACCACAAATTGATGTGGTTCTTAAGAGGCATATGGTCATTGGCTTTCACTAGCAGGGGGATTGAGTTTAAGAGCCGCACGTTTATGGTGCAGCTCTATACAGTCCTGATTAGACCACACTTAGAATATTGTGTTCAGTTCTGGTCGCCTCATTATAGAAAAGATGTGGAAGATTCAGGGAAGGTGCAGAGGAGATTTACCAGGATGCTGCCTGGACTGAAGGGCATGTCTAATGAAGATAGCTTGAGGGAGCTAGAGATTTTCTCGTCAGAGTGAAGGAGGATGAGAGGTGACTTGATAGACGTGTACAAGATGTTGAGAGGCATAGATAGTGGATAGCCAGAGACTTTTTCCCAGGGTGGAAATGGCTATCACGAGGGGACATAATTTTATGGTGGTTGTAGGAAGGTTTTGGGGAGATGTCAGAGGTAGGTTCTTTACACAGACAGTGGTGGGTGCATGGAATGCACTGCCAGGGGTGGTAGTAGAGTCAGATAAATGGGGGACATTTAAGTGACTTTTAGGTACATGAAAGATAGTACAATGAATGATAGGTAGGTTAGTCTAATTTTAGAGTAGGATAAAATGCCGGCACAACAGAGGGCTGAAGAACCTGTAATGTGCTGTAATGTTCTATGTTTTATGTTCAATCTTCAGCCAGAAGTGCTGAGTGGATGATCTATCACAACTTCCTCCTATGGTCCTCAGCATCACAGATACCAAACTTCAGCCAATTTGATTCACTGTATCTGATATATAGAAATGGTTGGAGGCACTGGAGACTGCAAAGGTTATGAGTCCTGACAGCATTCCAACAGTAGTACTGAAGACTTGTGCTCCAGAACTTGCTGCGACTCTAGCCCAGTTGTTCCAGTATCTACCTGACATGTGGAAAATTGCCCAAGTATGCCCCATACAGAAAAAGGGGGACAAATCCAATCCAGCCAATTACTGTCCATCGGTTTACTTGCTATCAAGCAACACCTGCTCAGCGATACCCAGTTTGGGTTCTGCCAGGGCCTCATTACAGCCTTGGCTCAAACATGGGCAAAAAGAGAGATGAAGTCCATTGTGGACATGTGAGTGACAGCCCTTGAAATTGAGGCTGCATTCGACCAAGTGCGCCATCAACGAGCCCTTGCAAAACTTGAATCAATGGGTATCATGGAGCAAACTCTCCAGTGGTTGGAGTCACACCTGACAAATAGGAAGTTGGTTGTGGTTGTTGAAGATCAATCATCTCAGTTCCAGGAGATCTCTGCAGGGGTTTCTCAGGGTAGAGTTCAAGGTCCAAGGCATCTTCAGCTGCTGTAATGACTTTCCCTACATCATAAGGTCAGAAGTGGGGCTGATTGGCAATGATTATGCGATGGTCTGCAATGGACACAGAAGCAGTCCATTTTTAAATGCAACAAGATCTGGACAATATCCTGGCTTGGGCTGGGAAGTGGCTTGTAACATTCACAGGCCACAAAATTCAGGCAATAACTTTCTCTAACAAGAGATATTCTAACCACTGACCCTTAACAATCAATGGTGTTACTACCAAAATCAACATCCTGGGGGTTTACTGTTGACCTGAAATTCAACAATGGCTACAAGAGCAGGTCAGAAGCTAGGAGCACTGCGTTGAGTAACTCACCTCCTGACTCCACAAAGTCTATCCAACATCTGCAAAGCACAAGCCAGGTGCAACCTCAACGACACTAAAGATGTTTGACATCATTCAGGGCAAAGCAGTCTGCTTAATTGACACCATTTCCACAATCATCCACTCTCACCACTAATGTTAAGTCGGGGCAGTTTCTGCACTGCAGAATTTCATGGGAGATCTTTCGGCAGAATGTTTGAAACCCAGAACCACTTCCATCTAGAAGGACAGGGGCAGCAGATAAATAGGAACATCACCATTTGGAAGTTCCCCTCCATGCCACTCACCAGCCTGACTTGGAAATATATCACCATTCCTTGACTATTGCTGGGTCAAAATCCTGGAATTCCCTCTCTTGGGCATTGTGGGTCAACCCACTACAGGTGGATTGTGTGGTTTAAAGACACAGCTCACCACCGTCTTCTCAAGGGCAACAAGGAATGGACAATAAATTCTGGCCCAGCCAACGTAACCCATGAGTGAAAATAAAAAGCTAATACATGGCATAGATGCTGTGAATATTCAAGTAGGCACAAATTCAGTGAGCACCAAGGGACCAGTTGAAGACCCCTGATATGCGCCAAATCTGATGCATGAGAGGGTTTGAGAAGGTAGATGTTGGATATATTTTTCTTTTCATGAGAGAATCAAGAACCGGTAGTGCAGTATACAAATGAAGGGTTCCTTGTTTAACTGGAGATAAGGAGGAATTTCTTCTCGCAATGTTTATCGTCTTTGGAATTCTTTTCTGCAGAACGGTGAATAGGGTGTTAAGGTTATAATCAGGTCCACTATGATCTTATTGAATGATGGAGTGGACCCAAGGGGCTGAACAGCTTGTTCCTGTTTCTATTTCTTGTCAGGCACAATAATCCTGATATTAGCTGCTTTCTTCTTTCTGGTGAGCTGCTTTCTTCTTTCTGGGAAAATGTTAATAAAGTTGGTGTAGTCTACTTCATGAAACAAACCTTTCCTTCTTTCACCTGAAATGGCATTACCCCAAATCCTATTTCCTGCAGCTGAATTTGTGTTGTTTTGTGATACATAACGCTAGTTAGCAATAGAATGATGTCGACACGTAACACCAGAAGTGGAAGACTGCTTGAGTTGCTGTGGTTTCACTTTGGCTGAAGTTGAGCTTATTAAAGTGAAAGATTGCTTGCAGCGTAAAACTCCTGGGATGGTGCATGGCAAAATATTGGCATTAATCGATTCAAAAAGTAAGGGCATTTGTGGTCTGAAAAGCAAAGGGAGAAAACATATTTGAAGTGATTCAAAACTAAGCAATTAAACAAAAGAGAACTGGAAAAAAAGGTAAGTTTGATATAATTGTTCTAGCTTCAGATTAAATCTATTTGGTTCATTTAGGGTCACCTGAAAAGAAGTGGACAAGGTAGTCTTATTTTGGGGTAAAATGGTGGTATGTGCCAGACATTTTAAAAGATTGCTTTTCTGATGCAAAGCACATTCTCAATCATATTGCTTTCCAGCTACTGGATTCATTTTGCTTCCACTGAGTCTAATATTTTGTGTACACGTGTTTACTACCAACTTCCAGCTTCTGTTGGAACAGAGGAGACGAAGGGCTGGGGTTAGGTTTAGTGCAGAAATTTAAAGTATCTGAATTGATTGGATAGAAAAGCCTTATTCACTGTGGGAGAGGGTCTATATTCAGGAGCATGGATTATGGTTACTGATTTAAGAGGATCAGATTCCTTTTTGTTACCCAAAGGATATTGGGCATCTGGATCGAATTGTCTGAAAGGGTGGTAAGGCAGAAATCCTGATAACATTTTTAAAAGGACTTGAGCTCTTGAAGTGCATAACATTCAAGGCTGCAGACTTCGTGTTGGAAGGTGAAATTCTGCTTCACAGCTACTTGTCTGGTAGACATAAATACGTTGAAAGATCGCCGATAAATATATATGATTTCCATAAATTGTAAACTTTATGAAGCAGAGATATTCTTTTTTTGTAAAGCCAGGAAATTTTCTAAATCTCATTTCTTATGTCAAAGAGAATCCACAGCACTGCCCTTTGATAAGTAAAACATTCATAAGTTAGTAACTTGCGAATCAATTAGTTATTAATGAATGAGTTAATTGCTACTTAATTGATTCATTGTAGATTAATTAGTTAACGAATGGGAATGCTCAAGTTCCAACTTCCTAGATTCCCAAGCAGGGTGAAATAGAACCAGCAATGCAACTAATTCCAAGCCCAATGTCAGACTAAAGAAACAATCCCAAATCATCATCTGCAGCAACCCAAGTACAAGTTACTGCTGTTCCATTCTTAACAAAAGCAAAATTTATTGCTGTTGCATTAAAAAGATGCACCTTACTATTTAGAAGATGAAGAATATCAATTCATTATAGAAGCAAAGCCCAGCTACATAGCAGGTTATTCATTAATCAGAATGTGAAAGTAAATCACTGTGTGGAGGAAGAGAGGTACAGCAGATGTCCATAAATCAAATCTAAAAAGATAAACAGCATTCATAATAAATACATGCAAATTTTGTTGACATGAACATTACAAATAATTTTGCAAGTAAATTACAGTAACAGGATGCAATAAATTAAGCTGTGAATGAAATAGCAGAATCTGCAAAGAATTTTAGAAGAATTAGTAGATGGCAGGGATATTTAGGAACCAGATGGAATGTCATTAATCATTTAGAGTCAGCTAGGGTGAGAGATTCTCCAGTGGAGGTGAGATGAAAGTTAGTCATCAAAAGCACAGCAGCAAATATGATTAAACTTGCATTTTGTCCCATTTATAACCACTTCAAATGAATGTTCAAGTAACTGTAGCATAACCTTTCTAAATTAAGATCACTCACAGATGTTGTTTCAATCAATTTGTGCATAACTTTAAGAAAAAAAAAGTTGTATTGCTTGGCATTAAGCAATCAATGTTTATTTGAAATCTGAAGGACCATCTGTGTTGGTTCAAAGAAGAGTGCAGGAGGGCATGCCAGCAGCAGCAAAAGTGAGGTGCCAATATGATAAAACTGCAGCACAGGTCTACTTGCATGTCAAGCAGAAAAGAAACACAAAATAGACAGGGATAAACAGTTTTTCAGCCAACAGATCCTATCTGAGCTCAGCAGTTCTGCCAAGCCAGTTGTGAATGATAGTGGATTATACAAAAATCCATTAAGGAGGTTCATCAAATGTTCTCCTCCTTAAATGGTGGAGGGATCCAGCAACCAGTACAAAAGACCAGAATAAAGCATTTGCAAGGAAGTTCAGTGAGAACCAAGTGAACAATTTATCTTAGCCACTTCCTGGAGTCCATAGTATCACAGATACCAGCTTTCAGCCAATTTTGTTAACAGCAGATTGAGTAACACCTGATAGCAGCAATTATTGTAATGGCAAGTGCCCTGACAACATTCTGGCAACAGTACAGAAGACTTATGCTCAAGAATTAGCTGTGCCCTTAGCCAAAGCGTTTCAGCATAATTCTAACACTAACATTTTCCAAATATGTGTAAGACTATCTAGATATGTGCTGTCCATAATAAGCAAGACAAAGCAAACCAGTCCCGTCAGTCTAGTCTCAACCATTATTAAAGTAATAGGATCATCAACGGTGCTATTAAGTTGCACTGACTCAACAATAACCTGCTCAATGATGCTACTCACTCAGTACAAAACACTAAAGACATTGCACCAAAATGTTGCAGTCAAGTGGGGGGAAGTGAGGGGGAATGCCTTTGATATCAAGCCACCATTTGATTAAGTAAGACATCTAGGACCCAAACAAAACTGGAGACAAGGAAACTTCTTTGCTGGTTGGAGTCACATGTAACACAAAAGACAATGGCTGTGGATGTTGGATGTTAAATCATGGCCACAGAACATCACTAAAAGATTTCTTCAGAGTAGATATTTTCTAGTCAACCTGTGCAGAGAGTTATGACACATCTGTGATGCTGATGTGACTTGAATCCAAGTCCCCGGGCTCAGAGGTAGGGACACTATCACTGCACCCCACATGAGCCCTGGTTCCTCAAGACAGTGTCCTAGTGTCAAATCATCTTCAGGTCCTTCATCATTGGTCTTGTTTCCAACATAAGGGTAGAGGCCAAGATATTTGCTTACGATTACACAATGTTCAATACCTTGTGACTCCTCGGTACTCAGTCCATATGCATCAAGGCTTGGTGAATAGTAATTAACATTCACAGCATGAAAGGGCCAAGGAATTACCACTTCCATCCTATAGAATATAACCATCTTCCCTTGAACTTCTTATAGCATTGCCATCAATGTAACATCACCATCTGGCTACAATTTCCTGGAAGTAATCATTGTCTGCAAACTAATCTGGACTAACTATACAAAAATGACCGCTACAAGAGCAATTCAGAGGTTTGGCGTCCTTGAGAATGAGGGAAAAGGAAAGGGTTGATCTCTGAACAGACCGTCAAAGTCATTTGGCAGAATGCCTCATCACCAAAATTTTCCAACAAACATTAAGATATCACGTGGCTGATGGTGAGAAGGACACCTGTGATTTCCTTCATGTATACCTGGACTCTCTGCACCACCTTATGTTGCCCTCGAAACAGCTGTGGGGGAGGGGGAATGTGGGGTTCATGTGGTCACACATCTCCTTCTGGAATGTGTCTTTGCAAAGGAAGTCTGCAGAGAGAAACGTAGAGATTTTTGTTGAGGTTCAGCGCCGTGATGTGGAACTCTGTACTCTAGGGTGTGTTCCCCAGACACACTGAAACTTGTTGGTCTTCATGTAAAAGAAGTTGACCCCAACTAAATGGGTGGCACAGTGGCTCAGTAGTTAGCACTGCTGCCTCACAGTGATTTCACCTTTGGGTAACTTATCTGTGTGGACTTTGCACATTCTCCCCATGGGATTCCCTGTGGGTTCTCCAGTTTCTTCCTGCAGCCCAAAGATGTACAAGTTAGGTGGATTGACCGTGCTAAATTGTCCATAGTGTCCAAGGACATGCAGGTGTTTAGCCATGGCAAATGCAAGGTCACAGGGATAAGTTGGGTCTGAGTGGGATGCTCTTTGGAGTGTTGGTGTGGACTTGATGGGCCAAAAGACCTGCTTCTACACTGTAGGAATTCTATAACTGCAGACTGCCATATTCAAGGTCCACCACTATGTGCTGAGGGACACACTAAAGCTGCCATCAAGGCACAGTGGGGAAAGACCTCCACCTTCCTGCTGAAGGTAATTGGATGCCTGTTCAGTTATCAGACCCTCCTGGTGCCCCAATGTATGTAAACATAGTATTGAATGTGTAAGAGAGATCTTTGATTTTTTTTTCAGATAGAGTCAAACTCCAATGTTTTTGTTTCCTAGATATGCCACTGTACAGAACAGAATTGCTTTTGTGACTATGCATATATACACAAATAGTTTTATGTGAATAAAGTATAATTTTGAAATAAACAAGGTTAGTAATTCTGTGGTGAGCAACCCACCCCCCATTCTCTAATGCCTACCTACCATCTACAAGACACAATTCAGGAATGTGATGGAATACTCTACATTTGTTTGGATGAGTGCAGCTCCAATAGTACTTGAAAAGCTCTGCACCATCCAGGTCAAAGCAGCCTGTTTGATTTTCACCTCACTTCAAAAGTCTTCAACATTTCAGTATTCCAGCCTCATGACTTACATTTTAAAGTTTGCATTTATTTTTCCTTAATGCTTCTTCTGTCTTCTCTGCTCATTTAGGAGATGGGAGCATTAATTTTTCCAAAAAAGATTTCCATCACCAAAATTTTCCAACACACACTAAGATAACATGTGGCTGATGGTGAGAAGGGCATCTGTGATTGCCTCCATGTATGCCTGGACCCTCTGCACCACCGCATTTGTTTACAGGTAATGAATAAAGCCAGGTCTTCTGATCTAACTGCCACATGAAAATCCAAAATATGATTTTAGCCAATAAACTGATGAAAATCATATGCCTAGTGGTATTATCACTAGACTGTTAATCCGGGCACCTCAGTTAATGTTCTGAGGAGCTGGTTTCAAATCCGGCTATGACAGATGATGAACTTGATTTCAGTAAAAATCTGGAATTAAGAGTCTAATAATAATAATAATCTCATAATCTTGTCAGTTGTTAGAAAAACAGATCTGATCTACTGATATCCTTTAGGGAAGGAAACTGTTGTGTTTACTTGATCTGGTTTACTCCAGAATAATATAGTTGATTCTTAACGACCCTCAGGGCATTTAGGGATGGGCAGTGAATTCTGGCCTGGCCAATAATACCTACATCCTGTGAATGATTACAGGGGAAAAAGAACTCCTAATTTTGTTTTCAAATCTATTTTGCTCTATTTGCACAGGACAGGATAATCTGAATAATTGTTACACTGTTGAAATACTATTCCTTTTCCTGCTGATCACAAGATCACAACTTGATGAAGCTAAGGAAACAGGAGGTCAGTGATCTCAGATACTTCGAAATTAAAAAATTAAATGTAAAAACACAAACCTAAAAAAAGGCTTTTAATTTATGGAGCATTCTGCTTTCACTGAAGAATAAGAATTTTGAAACACAATATGAAACTTATGAACACCAAAGTTCAGATGATTTCCATCAACTATTTGGTACTCAACTTAATTTCAATAATTTAAAAAATTAATGCTACAAATTCAAATGAATTTTAAAATAAAATGTGTTTTTTTTTGTTTTGTCTTAGTCGTCAATGCAGAAGGAAATTAGTCATTAAGGTTGTTGCTGTGCTAAGATGTTTTAGCGAAGGTGGCACTGGGAATAGCAACATTGTACATTTTTCACTGTACTCATGTACTTTTGCACTTAAGTACATTTGACAATAAAATCTAATTCTAATTTAATTCCAGTTCTACAATCAGTCTAATTTGTTTGATAATAACTTTATCTGCATTTACATCAGTGAATGTCATAAAACAGAATGTAGAATGCACAACAGAAAAGAAATAGGAGAGCTCAGCTCGAGAAACAGGGAGAAGCAGAGGAACAGGGAATTGAAGCAGTTCAGGAGAGAAATGCAATAAGTTTAAAATTTCCAATTTGTTGACGTGTTATTGATTAGCTAATCAATGAAGATCAACAGCAACATTTGTCTGCAATATGGTGCGAACTGAGTTCAATCAGAGATGAGTGATAAAATACTAATTACACTGCAAAAATACACAAGGGTGACAGATAGTGAGTTTGGGTTTAGGTCAGAGAGAAGGTTTGTCATGAGTTTGTCTTCTTCTTCTACCTTTCTTCTTGGTGCCATATGTTTTAAACTTCTCAAACTATTCAAGGATGCTGGATAAGAGAATTCTTTGTGAGCTCTTGTTGTCCACTCTCCAAGACTTCCAAAGTCAAATCCATTTCTAGGAGTGAGCCTAGATATTGATATGACTGTATTTCCTGATAAAGATTCAAAGAAAGATCTACATCTTCTCATTCACACTCACAGGTTTGTAAGTTTCAATGAGATCACTCCTCATTCATCAACACTAGAAGACAGACCTAATTTTCTCAATCTCTTCCCACAGGACAATTCTCCTATCCTATGGATTAATCTGATGAATATCCAACACACTTCCCTCAATGGCAATTGTTTACCTCTGTTGGTAACTGAACCAAAGCTGATCACATTATTCTAGAGGAATTCTCACTACACTTGTACATCTGCAGTATGACACTTTTGTGCTACACTCGTTAGAATATAGAAGGGTGAGTGGTGATTGGGAAGTTAGCTGAGTTGGCTGGTTTATGAGGTGATGCCAAATATGTAGACTCCATTTCCACACTGGAGGAGGTTACTATGAAAGACTCACCTTCTCAACTTCTCCCCTCACCTGACACATTGTGAACTCACGTTAAACCACCACCAGTCATCTGTCTAATAGGAAAGCCATGTAACTTTCTGGACTGAAAGTGACTTTATCTTTTAAGCAAGTCTAATTTCCAGATGTGTAACATGCCTTATATTGCCACTACAGTTCGGTCACCCATAAACAACTCCCACCAATGTTTGCTGTGCCTTGATGTTTCTTAACTCCATCCAAACTGATTCTACGTCTTGATCCTTGCTGTTGAAATCTTCTCTTACTCATGCATTGATACTGTCCCTTTAAAAGCACTACCCACACCATTTTCCTTTTTGGCAATCCTTCTTGAATCTTAAATATCCCTGGATATTCAGTTCCCAATCTTGGTCACACTGTAACCATTTCTCTAATTACATTTAAATCATTCCCATTCATCACAATTTGCATTCAAACAATTAAAATCCCTATTCAAACAGAGTTCCTTTAATTCTGCTTTAATGTTATTCTCTATTCTAATATCAAGGGCACAACATTGAAGTCCAAAGGACCTGTACTGCACTGTAGTGTGCTATATTCTATGTTCTAGTCAAATTTGATGCATCCTGTGTACTTACATGGGCCCCAGTTATGCCTGTATCTTTGTAGGATGTATGAAACATTCTTGTTCCAGTCCTATTCTGGCACCTACCCACAACTCACTCTCTCTGGTAGATCAATGGTTTCATTGGTGCTGCTTCCCTCTCTCGTCTCGAATTGAAAGTGTTTCCAAACCCACAACCACTTCCATTTAGAAGGACAAGGACAGATACATGGCAACACTGCTGCCTTCAACTTCCTTTCAAAGCCATTCACCATCCTGACTTGGAAATATATTGCCATTCCTTCCCATTGTCTGCCACTTCAACACACCACCATGTTCCCCAGCCAACACCTTTGTCTCAGGCTTGATGCAGTGCTCTAGCACAGCGCAGCCCAGCCTGAACTAGAAGAACAATACTGCATTTGCCACATGGGAATCCTGCAGCCTTCTGGATTCAATGTAGAGTTAAACAATTTTAGGACTTAAGCAAATTCTCCATGTTTTTCCTCACCCCCTACACACCAGGCCTTGTTACCACATGGTGTGCTATTACACACAACCCATTGCTACCCACGTATAGTCCCCCATTAGTAGTTATTCATTCTCCTTGCCTGACTGTTACCCATTCCTTTGTTTTTTCTGTCTTTTGGGTTCTATCTCCACCCATCGTTTACTCCTGCCCTCTACCCCACATCCTAAGTACAACTGAAAAGGCAACTTCTTCCCCAGATACCATCAGTTCTGAAGAGTGGTCACTGGATCTAAAATGTTCACTGTCTTCTTTCCATAGATATTGAGTTTTCCAAAATTGTCTGCTTTTATTTCTAATTTCCAGCATTCATAGTTCTTTGCGTTTTTCTCTACTATGGGACTGGCAATAATCCTGAGATTATTGCCCTAGAGGTCTTGCTTTTCAACCTCCATTCGAGCTCCTTAAAAATCTACTGTCAAAACCTAAACCCCTTCCTACCCAAGTGATTTGTACCAACATGGACCACAACCACCAGCTGCTCACCTTGAGAAGAACACCCTGCAGCCACTTTGTAACAGCCTTGACCATGGCACCAAGGTCATTCCAGCAACTGTCCTAATTGAGCAAGGTTAAATTAAAGTCTACAGTTTTGTATTATGGTTATCTATTCATGCATTTATCTATGAGTCCTGTTCAGGCTGACTGTGATTGTCCTAAGACAATCTGCCAAGTTTGTTCCTATGGAAACACTCAGCAGTTTCCAAGAAAACAAAAAAAATCCATTCCATTACCTATTTCAAGCTGATATATCCTAAATACATTGTTAATTTCTAATAGAAAAGAAGTCAAGTCAAACGTGCTGAAGAAGAGACACATTATTTTGCAGATAAGTATGCAAAATCTGTGTGTGGAAAATACAGATACAATTGCAACATTTAAGACATTTGTACAGCTACATGAATATGAAAGGTATAGAGGGTTATGGGCCAAACACATTAATGGGATTAATTTGTTTGGGAAATTTGGTCAGCCTGAATGAGGAGGACCAAAGTGTTTGTTTATGTGCGGTGTGATTTTATTCAATCACTTTACATGCGTGCACGATAAAATTCTCTCTTCAGTCCCATTTATAATGTTAGGAGATTTGCTTTCAACTTTGCTGAAGTGATTACACACAGTCACACGAATGCTAACTTCAGAATTTCATGCCATGAATTTTCCCTCATCCTAGTATTAATCAAGATACTCTGAAAATTATCTTCTTAAACTCACTGATAATTGCTATTTAAATTTGATTAAAACAATATTCCCTACTTCGCAAGGAGAGTCAGCTTTGTTTCGCTAACAATAACATAGCAATTGAAGCACTTCGGACAACTCTGAGATTGCATTACTAGAATAATATTAGGTAAAGAACAAGAAGAAAGTGACTGACTCAAAGATGTACCTTGCGTGGCTCCACATTAAATTACTACAATATGTTTTTATACTGTGGGTCCTTACCATAATAAAATACCACAAGATAACTCAGAGGTATTATAAAGCAATTAGTGGCATCAAACAACAGGAAGCGAATCAACGTTAAGTCACTGAAATGTCTGCTCAGAGAAAGGAGTGGATCAAATACTAGTGTTTGAAACTTAAATAAGGATATGATAATAAAGTTGGCTATAGTGAATGGGGAGTCAGGTTAGGAGGTAGCTCAGCTGAGATGCAGTGACAAACTGCATCTTGTTCAATCATTCAGGGGATGATTCATCACTGGATAAGCTAACATTTCACACCCATCGCTAATTGCTCTTCAGATTGTGGTGGTGAATTAAAGTATTGAACTGCTTCAGTTCTTGGCATGTTTAAAAGAAAAGGAGAGTTCCAGGATTTTGACCTGGTGACAGTGAAGGAATGGTAATGTAGTTCAAGTCAAGATGCTGAGTGTCTCAGACAGCATTGTCCACGTAGTGGCATTCCATGCAACTGCTTTCTTTGTCCTTCCACAGAATTCCTAAAAAAAAGTCTGGCCTGCTCTGTAGTGCTTGTTGATGATTTGTCTCAGCCTCCCAAAGCCCTCAGTATCATAGTGCGATTGTTTAACTAATTTGATTAATTCATAGAATATCAAGAAATGATCGTAAACACTAGATACTGCAAGGCCCTGACATAATTCTAGCAATAGTACTGGAGACTTATGCTTCAAAATTAGCCGTACCACAGGCCAAACTATTCCATTGCAGGTTCAACACAGGCATCCATGCTGCAATGTGAATATTTAAGTAGATATTTCAGCATGCTCAGAAAATGTCCATGTCAGTAAGAAAGAGAGAATGTAAAAGAAGCACTCATCATTCATGGTTAACTAAACAAAACTGAAGATACAATAAAATTGTGATTAGTCAAATTGCAGGAGACCCACTCACAAATGTTGAGTCGAGCATCAAGATAGTTGGCAAAGCCTGTATGCAACCCTGTCTACAAACGTGCTGTGTCAAAAAAAAAGATGAAAACTATGACACGGTCAATATCTGAAAAATGCTATCATTTTTCAATTTGTTCACACTTTGCAATGTCCTGACCTTGTACAGAAAAAAAAAGACATTGAAAAATGTTGGGAGTTATCTCTGGGAAAACTCAGTAATCTTTTTTCTGCTTAGCATAGTGTCTTTGAATGACTGTGGTATAGTCCACTGCTTTACTGTGGAGTTCTGGAGCATTTTTACAGTTTTCACACCTTCTGCTAGGGAACCAGGCAGGTGAGTAGTCTAAATTTATCATCCTGACCTATAAAAGTATAAACCAATGCTTTTATTTTTGACTTGTCCATGTGGCTTTTTCCACCATAGAAATGGTTTAACAAGTTACCGCAATTACACAGCACAACGGAATTCCTCATGTGCTTAATCAAGTCAAAATGATTAATAATTGTAAAAAGAATCCAATTCTATAACCTCATGATGTTTTCCAAGCCTAAGCAGTTTCAGCAATATTTTTCTCAGGAGTAATTTCCTTTCTTCTCAAATTGTGGAGGGTGTACATTTCTTTAATTGAGCTTTCTTCCAATGCACAAATTTCCAAGATTGTTGGGTTTATGACACAACTCTTTGCTATTTCTCACCAAATCTGATGAACCAAGCGTTTCTTGGAGCACCTCTCTATCTCAAGAATAATGTCCTGTTGTTCTCATATCCATTCCTCCAGAGCATCTAACACCTGGTTATCAACACAAATTCTGATCCCTTCCACATCACGATTCCATTTCCAAACGTTATTCTCACAACTGATTTCAGATCTTGCAAACATTTCAACATTTAAACAGTTGTTTTTGAAGTATTTAAAGTATTTTGAATCAACCTGTTATGGCACTCCACTGGGGCAGGTGGGGCTAAAACCTGGACTTCTTGCTAGAGATAGGGACACTACCACTGCATCACAAGTGACCAATATTCATTTTAAGCAGAAACGGAACAGTTAGTTATGATTCTATTGGCTCTTCTGATGTGCAATCATTAGATTATAATTGGTATTAGTTTAATCAAACAAATACTATTAAGGATTCCGGAGGAACCTTGATATCACAAAAAGTACATTAATAATACTGGTTTTAGATCTTTCCTAATAAAGAATTTAAAGATATCATTTCAACTCTATAAATGAGACCAAATTCAAATATTCTTAAATTAATCCAGAGAAAACCAATTTGAATTAAGAAAGATCCATGCTTTGGGTTCATTGCTCATCAGTAGCTATCAGATTTTGAGTCATCTAAATTGGTATTTACTCTGAACCACTTACTTGTCAATTAGTATGATAGGCTGAATGTTATGTGAATAGCATTTGTTGCATTTTTGCTAGTGTGATGTAGGGAATTGAATATTGAACGTATTGATGCTCTACAGAATTGAAATTATCAGCAACAAGGGTGGGACAGAATTGTGTCAAGAGCTCTTGTGACAAAAGGCCTGAGTTCAAACTCCACCCACTGCAGAGGTGTGTCATTACACATTTGAACAGTCTGCCTACAGTTATACTTGTCTGAAATCTTTTGATCTCACAAGTTAACTGGACTCAAGCGTGGTTAGTATTTGAATGGAAGGCTACTAAGAACTACCAGCAAACTTTCAGAGGTTCTTGTGTCACAGCATTGCCCATGTCTCTAGAAGAACAGGATTCAAACCTACCACCCCAAAAGGTGGGAATAATATTTTGAACTGTTTGATTAAAAATTGTTATGACATGGTGGTGAACCCTTCTGCTAATTAAACCAAACACCCAGAAAAGCTCACCTCGTCTCGTAATCTGTTGAAGTATGAGTGACAGAAAACTCCCAAATTCCACTATTTTAAAAAAATCAATTTATTCCTTAACTGTAACAGTAAACATTAAACAACAACTATTCATAACTCTAAGCCCTCCTTTCTCTTAACTGCTTATTAGCTGCCTCCACTGTATAACAAAACACTTTTCCAATAAAAAACTTATTAAAATTACATCAACTTAACTTCAAAACCATACAGTAGTTGTTGTCATCAGTGTCTGCCTCCTTTTGGCTGAAGATCTCTCTGGGACCTCTTCTTTCTTTTAATGCGAATAGTTTTCATATGAGAACGGTATTTTTGGCAGAGTGTTTTTGAATGGCAGTCTGACTTTCAAAAAGCTTGCTTTCTTTTAATACCCCCAGCATCAGATTGTCTCATTGATTCAATGTTAGCAAAATAATAAATTCAAACTCAATTAGGTTTTAGTATCCAGGGCATTATTTAAACTGATTTGTTAAATTCGAATTGTTGTCAAAACAGCAGATATCTCAAACATCTATTTCACAGCCAAATGTTCCATATTTTCAATCTTCCCGTGCATTCTGAGACTGTTAGGTAGTCAGAAGACTGGTGCTTGTAAGCTCGCAGAGCAAAATAGCTTTCACTCTCTCTTAAAGGCACAGAACATGCCTTTAACCTCATGACACCTCCCCGCTTAAGAAAAAAAAATGAACCATCATAATGAAAAGATGGCTTCATTTTTTTTCTAATTCTTAACCACATTACAATGAAATATATAGGAGATTAATCTAAGTTCATGTTAATTTCTGGACGCGCGCACACGCACACACTCACACACACACACACACACACACACACACAATATCTATTCAATCTTTGCCTGTATTTTATCCTTTAAATTCATGACAACTTATCTACTATCACGTTTTTACGACCCGCAACATGTACAATTTGTAAATTAAAAGTTAGTAACATAAGGCTCCAATGAAATTGTGTCATATTCTTGTATTTAAATCATTCCAAGAATGTAAGAGGATCATGGTCCCTGTAGACAGCTGTCTGCGACACATTGTTCGTCACATAAACATTAAAATGTTTTAAGGCCAGTACCAAACTCAATAATTCCTTTTCAATGATAGACCATTTTCTCTTGTGGGTGTTGAGTTTCTTTGAAAGGTAGCCAGTTGGTCATTCCATCATCATCTTTGTGTAGCCGTACAGCTCCAACACGTACATTGGTAACATCGATTGCAACTTTGAAGTGTTACAAAAATTTTGATGTAGCTAAAACTGGTGCAGTGGTTAATATTGCTTTTAAATTGTCAAATGCCTCCTGGCATTGGTCTGTCCACTGAAATTTTGTGTTTTTCTTCAGTAAATCTGTCAGCAGTGCCACCATGCTGCTGAAGTTTAGGACAAATTTCCAGTGGAATCTGCTTAGTCCCAAAAATCAAAGCACTTCTTCCTTCAAGATTGGTCATAGAAATTCCTCAATGACCTTTGTTTTGGCATTCCTTGGGGTCAACCGTCTATGACCAATGTCATGTCCCAAGAACCTCACCTCTGCCTTCGCGAATCTAGTTTATTTTGAATTTATTACTAGTTTTACTTTGCTTAATCATTCAAAGAGCTCTACCAACTTTGCCATTTGATCTTTCCATGACTTGCTAAAGATCACCACATGACCCAGAAAACCTGCACAGTTTGTTTACCCAGCCTCAACTCTGTTCATGAGTCTTTGGAATGTGTCTGGGTTCCAAAAGGCATCATTTTGCATTGATATAGCCCATTTGGGGTTACAAATGCAGAAATCTCTTTGGTTTTCACTGATAAAGGTACCTGCCAATAACCACGCAGTAAGTCCGACTTTGTGATATAACTGGCTGGTCCACCTTTCTCTATTCAGTCCTCCAATCTTGGTATTGGGTATCTTTTTTTTAATGTTGTTGACTTTCCAATAGTCCACACAAAATCATTGAGTCCCATTAGGTTTGGGAACTAACATGATCGATGACTCTACTCACTCTGACTTGGTTTGATGATATCTTCGTTAAGCATCGCATCCACTTTCTTCTGGACTTGCGTGGCTTTGAAAGAATTAAGCCTATAAGAGTGTTGTTTTATTGGGTACAGCATTCCTACTTTCACTTCATGCACAATATAATTCATCCTCTCTATCTTATTCATACATATGTCCTCATACTGCTGGAATAAACTTTTCAACTGGTTTCTATGGTCCTGAGACAGATCGTTCATTAACTTAGCCCACTCCTCAAGGACTTCCTCATTGGGTAACGTATTTTGACGCACATCAAATTCCACAAAATCTGGTTTTGATTTCTCACTCTGTGGGGCAGTAACTAACAACTGTTTCTCTGGTTCCCTCTCTCTCTATTATAATAAGGTTTCAACATTGTCACATGACATACCCAATACAGTTATTTTTTTTATCTAGCATCTTTACCAGATAGTTTACCTGAGTCAGCGTTTTCTCAATTTCATTGGTACCACTAAACCTGGCTTTGAAGGAATCTCCTACCACTGGTGACACTACTAATAATGGGAAAATATCTGAGTCTCAAAGTTTATATCTGCCACCTGCTTCATTCTATGCTATGTCCTCTTCAGCTTCAGATTAGCTAACTCACCTATGTGATTTAATCTCTCCCTCACCTCCAATACCTAATCTAAGTGTGAGATCTCTGACTTCAGTCCTGTCAATTTCTCTTTAATTAATTTCATAGGCCCTTTTGCTTCATGTCTGAATATTAACTCAAAGTGAGTAAACTGAGTAAATTCATTTGGGGCATCTCTAGTGACAAACAATATGAATACGATACCTTTATCCCAATCATTCAGGTAATCCTGACAATGTATGACAGTCTTCAGGGTTGATGCCGCCTTTCCAAAGCTCCCTGGGACTCAGATGGTACGCACTTGATATAAAATGATGTATACCTAATCTATCCATGAATTTCTTAAACAACCTAATTTCCCTTCTCACCCTGTTCTGACAGAGTAAACTTTACCCACAGAGGTGAATTCTTTGTAGAGATTAGGCACTAACTCCATACCCAGACCATGCCTGGGCTATGCACTCTCCAGAAGCTGCTCGACTTTACTTGGGGGTCTCCTTTGCTACCTTCACTAATGTCATTGGCTTAGCTCTTTCACCACATCTTTTCCCATAGTGCCTTTCTTTAACAACCAGCACTGAGACTTTACATGTCCCACCTTAGCACAGTGACAACATTTGTGCCCTTTCACCCTCTTGGGCTTCTTTTTTAACCTGTGGTAATCTATTACTAATGTGCTCTACTCTTTATTTTGTACCATAGGATCTCCCCTTCTCCCAATTTCTATCCCTCACGTGATGGAATTCTTGCTGGAAGCTAAATTTTGTCTTATGCACCAATACATATCATCATCTCTGCCACTCATCTCAATTCTTGAACTTTCTGTTCATCCATGTGAATTTTTAAACTCCTCCAGCTGAATAATCTCTCTGAGAGCCTCATAGGTCTTATCCATTTTTAAGGCCCCTATCCATCTATCAAAATTACTATGTTTAATTGTTTCAAACTCAAAATAAGTCTGACCTAGTTGCTTCTTTATGTTTCTGAATTGCTGTCTATATCTTTCTGGTACCAATTCATAGCCTGTTTGACATCTGCATAATCTCTTGATCTCCTCATCTGAGAGCACATCAAATACCTCACTTGCTCTGCCTACCAGTTTAATCTGAACTAGCATTATCCATAAGTCTTCTGGCCACTCCATCTGCCTAGCCAATTTTTCAAAAGAAATAAAGAAGGATTCAACATCTTTCTCATCAATGTATTTTAACATATTTGTATATATCATCACCTTCTCTATTCATCTCCATCGTGTTAACTTGACTCTCCTGACTAATTTGCAATTTCTGAAGTTCAAATTCTGTCTCCCTTTTTCTTCTCTTTCTCACTTTCTTCTCTCTTTGCTCAGCTCAGAACCTTCTCTCCCTTTCTTTTTCTTCTCTCTCTCTTTCTTCTCTTTCTCTCATAGCTCTTCTTTCCCTTTCTTTATCTTCTAACTCCATTTTCCTCAATTGTTATTTAAGCTTTTCTAACTCTACTGCACTTGGCTGTTTCTCTGACACACCTAAGTGTTTGACTAACACCCTTAATATTTCAGCTTTACTTTTGTCCCTGGCTAGACCCAAACTGAGCCTGTTTGCTAATTCTAGAAGTATGTTCTTCTTCTGACTTTCTAAACTTCCTTGGCAAATTTGGGAATCATCTTCAAACTCCAGAATCGTTTTAGCAATTTTAAGAGCCATTCATCTCACTTTTAATTTAACCAACCACAAGCAACTGAAAGTAAACAAGTTGTCTCACCTATGTCTTAGTTAAAGATTGAGTACACTAATTAGCAGGTGTTCAAATCTGCTGGGACATTTCATACCCCAAATCTGTCCAATTCTCAGACTGGATCTGTCTGAACCTGTCCAAATCACAGATCCGAGCCCCCAAACAGTTACGACACGGAGTAACCCTTCTGCTAATTAAACCAAGCACCTAGGAAAGCTCACCTCGCCTTGTAATCTATTCAAAAAAGAGTGACAGGCAACTCTCAAATTCCACTATTTAAAGAAAATAATATCAATTTATTCCTTAACTCTAAAAGTGAACATTAAATAACAACTGCTCACACACCCAAGCCCCCCTTTTCTTAACTGTTTATTATCTGCCTCCAACTCTATAACAATATACTGTTCCAATAAAAAAAACTTATCAAAATCACATCAACTTAATTTCAAAACCATACTGCAGCTGTCATCGTCAGTGTCTGTCTCCTTTCAGCTGAAATTCTCCTTGGAACCTCTTCTTTCTTTTACCGTGAATAGTTTTCATAGGGGAACAGTACCTTTGACAGAGGGTTTTTGAATGGTAATCTTTCTCAATGGCAATTACCTTGTCAATAGCAATTACTCCGTTGATGGCAGTTGCTCTATTTGACTTCCAAAATGCTTTTTTTTAAATACCCCCGGCATTGGATCATCTCATTCGTTTGATGTTGGCAAAACAATAAATTCAAACGCGCTTGGGTTTTAGTATCCTGGGGCATAATTTAAACTGATTGGTTATTTCAAAATGTTGTCAAAACAGCAACCAACTCAGGTATTTATTTCACTGCCAAATGTTACATATTTTCAATTTTCTAGTGCACTCTTGGGCTGCTAGCTAGTCATATGACAGGTGCTTGTAAGCTCTTAGTGCAAAACAGCATTCAGTTTCTCTTAAAGATACAGTACATGCTTTCATCTTCATAACAAGTGTCCAAAATTATGACCAATGTTGGATTCTGTGGGCTCTTTGGTCGTGCCTCTAGTTCAATTTCCACCTGATTCAGAGGTGTACAATAACATCACTGAACAGATTGAGTAGAAAATAATTAAAGATTTATCAAGATAGGGCTTGTGTAGCACTATGATAGTGGCCCTATTTTTAAGCCAGAAGGCCCAGACTAAAGTTCCACCTTCCATAGAATTGCACCATAACACAATGGAACAAGTTGACTGAACAAAAAAAACCTCTCTGTATCCCTATGCAGAGTGCTTTTGTCCCCATCAAAATGTTGCTGTATAAGTGATTTCATAGGAGTGTCGGTCAGTTTGAAAAGAAAGAATTATGTCAAGCATTTTATTTTGTATATGGAAGGATCATCTTTAATATGATTGAAAATTTGAAGATTAAATTTTAATCTACAAAAGTCAACATGCTTTGAGTCATTGAGAAAACATCTTAGAAGTAATTTATGATGAAACTGAACAGCAAGTTTAAAGATTGCACGTGATTTTCAAGCAATTGTTCTGAAGAAAGCTGTCCCAACTTTTAAACTATTTGTCAGTACAAATTCTCCAGAAATTATGATATCATCTTATTTAAGCTATGTGCATTGAAAGTGATTGGAATGTTGAACTGTCAACATAAGGATTAATTGATGCAAATAGAAAAGGTAAGTGAAGTTAAGCAGAATCTCTGAAGGTTCAAAACAGAAAGGAAAGCTGATCAGGTTAAGCAAGAAAACCTGGGAGGAGGGTTATGCAATACATAAACATTGGCAAGGACACAATGGCCTGCTCTTGTGCTGCGCCTTCTAGATAGGATTGAACATACCTTGAGACAAATGCTTAGATGTCTGCTTAATTAGTAGTTTGAAGCAGATAAGTCATTTAAATAGTCCATCACAAAGCACAAAATTGAATCAATTTCTACTTCATTGTGAATTGCTCATGATTAGCATCCAAGGAAATCAGTACCATGGCATCAAAGAAAGATTATCCCAAACCTTCTGAGAAAAACAGTCGCTGTCAGATTGCTGTGTTCACCTACTTCCTCACTCTGTAATTACATCCTGCATTTCTGGACAATGTTCCAATGTTAGATGTTTCAGAAAGGTGTAGTATATCTTCAATTGTCATGTTGAATCATCAAGGAAACCAAGCTATATGCCCCATTCTTGTAGCATTGTCTGCCATATCCTAGTGAGTTAACAAATTTAAAGCTCCAGAAAGCACAAAGAGAAGATAAATCTATACATTGCTGACAGGATAAGATAGCAAGCAAATGGGTAAGATGCCGGGTGGTAAGGAATTGAGGGCAAGATGGGTGATAGCATAGGATGGTAAGTAGGTGAGAGGGATCATGTGGGCGGTGGGTGAAGGAGATAGGGTGGCAGGTAGGCTAGAGTATAAGATGGCAGAAAAGTAGGTGAGTTTGTGGAAGTTAAGTGGGTAGTTGGTTGGGTGAGTTTGGACAAAATTAGATGGCAAGGTTAGGCTGTTGCTTGGGACACTTGAGTGTTGTTGAATTGTTTTAGGTGGATGTTAAGCCAGGGCGTGTGAGTGTATCAGGTTGGTTAGTGGGTGTCAGGGATGTCAGGGAAAGAAGCTAGGGTTGATGTTAGGCTTTTGGGATAGGATCAGCTCAGGTCGGGGAGGTTGGCAGTGTTATCAAGTGGAATTGGGGAGCTAGGGGAGTCTATAGCGAATTAGGAGATCATTTTAATTGGATTGATTCTTACCATAAATTGGCAAAGTATACTTTTTGTCAATTTTCATGAAGGGTTCCTCTCCATTAGTCTTAGCAAGACTTTTCATGCTAGAATTGTCTCATTAACAACCTACCATACTCCTCTCTGATGCTAGCCCAATTCCCTTACTCACCATTGCCAAAATTACTTGCCAGTACCAAAATATGCCAGCATTGTCAGCTGGCTTATCCTGCCCAGTGTGTGTCATTTACCTCAGATATGGTAGATAATGGACGATTGATGCACTTCATTTTGGGTGGGTGGGGACCTGGAGGTCCTGTCGGCGCAGAGAAGGTTTGTCCTCTTCTCTCATTACTGATGGAGGAAGCTTTGGCAACAGAGCAGCTAGCTCTGAGTTTGCTATCCGGCCCAGTTTAGTCTCAGTCATCTGGAGGATTGCCCAAGACTGTATGAAGAAGGTCAATAACTTGCTCTGCTCTATCAGAATAATTGCCACCATCTTCTCTCCTTTACCTCACACTCACTCTGCTACAGTACTCAGCTCTCACTTGGACTCATGCTCTCCCACTTTCACTATTGCGTACAATATCTTCCCTCATTCACTCTTACACACCCAATTCCACTAAACCATTAACCCTGCATGGCCTCTGCACTGTTTACTCATTCAATCAAAGCCCCGCTGCACATTCACCCACCTGCACCAATACTAACAGTTGTTCCAACCGCTGAAATCACACTCAATCCCTCCCTCTCCCCCATTCCTGGAGAAAACAACCCACAATTGAACAAAGAGAGCCAAAGCAGGTGCTGGGATGGTCAACTATCATCTCCTCACTCTCCAAGAAAAGAGATAGCTAATGCTGACCACCCAAGTGGCTGAATGAGAGTGCCCAAGCCACTGGACCTATGTTGGAGGCTCTCATTAACTTGTTGGGCTGAAACCCAATCACTGAAGGTGGACTCCCATAATTTGATTGAGGACTACATCCCTTCACCTCTGAACAATGAACATTGAACTATCATTTGGTTGAAGTGCACACAACATGTTTATCATGTACTTTGATCTGCAGATGGGCATAGCAAGGTACCATATAGCAACATGTCTGCACCCTTGAATCATCCAAGAGCTTTCTGCCTTTGTACCCAAGGTAAGTAAAGACAGAAGTACTGTCCACTTGTAAGTTCTGGCTGAGAGTGCAAAGTGCTAAAATACAAGCAGAGATCATGCAGAGAGAGTGGGTGCTGAGTGCATAAGCACAGAGAAAGCAAACAAGCAGTCCTAAGATGCAGCTCGGTCTAATCAGTGGGGTGTGCCTGCGAGCAAAGTGTCCTTGCAGCAGTATCCCAAGGATAGCTTTGGTGCACTCCATCCATGAATTGCAGAAACATACTCTAAGTGATGGATTATGATGGTGTGGAGAGTTCACATGTGACAGATGCCAGTTTCCATGGACATGGAGTGCGCATGGTTTCTGCCTTGAGACATGCCAGTTATCCAAGATGGAGCTCCAAATGAGAAAAGCCATAACCTGCAAAAGCTTTGGTTCTGACTTTCACGCTGGGTACATTGCCTCTGATCAGGTGATGTGAAATATGGTGAGATTCGCCCTTGTTGAAGTTGGTCATTGCCTGGTAGTTTGGGGGCCAACATTACTTGACACTCGCTAGCACAGTCCTGACTATTGCCCAGAACTGGCCGCATTCTTCATTTTTTCAGTGAATGTTCCTGATTAATGTGGAGTCATGAGCAAATGTTCTCCACTTCTGACTTTATAATGTTGATAAGGTCATTGATGAAGCCCATGAAAATGGTTGAAGTGAGGACATACATTTGTAGAACTTCTGAAATGATATCTTGGGGCTGGGATAACTGGCCTCCAGTAAACTTTGTGTGAAGCTTGGTTTCAGCAAGTATAAGTCATGATTCCATTAACTTCAATATTAGTATGGCTCCTGATATCACACTGAGACAAATGCTGCTTTTGTTTCAAAATCATCGCAGAATCACAGTTGTTACAGTGCAGAAGGAGGCTACTTGGTCCATTGTGTTTACATCGACTGGTTGCCCATCTCAAAACAGTCACTCTCACTTCACCTCTACTCTTATGGTAAAACTACAACACGATAAAATGGCTCGATAAAGGTCATGCATTTTTGTGGGAAGGAACTTAGAGACAGAAAAGTTTTAATATTATAATAAATAATACTGAAACAACATTTTCATAACCGATAGGTGAGGAGCAGTGTAGACAGGGTCAGTACTATGCACAGCAAGTTTAGTGCAGATGTCAGTTAATACTTCCTTACAAAAAAGTGTGTAACTAGTACATGGAACTCATTTAAGAAATATCTCAATGCTGTCAAGAGAAGATTGGTATTCTTGAAATATGAAATTAAAAGAACTTAAGTGTCCTTTTCATCAATTCCTACCTTGTGATATTGTGGCCTGCTGTCTGCTCAAAATAGCAAACATTCATTGATGAAAGCCAGCTCAAATAATTAACAGATTTAGATCAGAAGATTTTAAGATATAGGAGCAGAATTAGGCTATTTGACCCATCGCATCTGCTCCAACTTTGAGAAATCATGACTGATATGTTTCTCAATTCCAATCTGCTGCCTTCTCTCTGTAACCCTTGATCCCCTTAACTGCCAAGAATCTATCTCTGTCTCAAATACACTCAATGACTTGGTCTCCGCATTCATCTGCAGCAATGAGTTCTACCAATTATTCATCCTCTGGCTGAAGAAATTACTTTTCATCTCAGTTATAAAGGTTAGTCCCTTCACTCTGAGGCTATGTCCTCATGTCTTGGTCTCTCCTATTAGTGGAAATACCTTGTCCATGTCAACTCAATTCAGGACTCTCAGTATTCTGTAAGTTTTGATCAAGTCATCATTCTAAACTTTATCAAGTACAGATCCAGAGTCCTTAACCACTCGTCATATAACAGTCCTCCATTCCTGGAATCTTTCTTGTAAACTTCCTCTGAATCCCTTCCCATGCCAGTACTTCCTACCTCAGATACAGGGCACAAAACTGCTCACAATATTGCAAATATGGCCTGGCTAGAGCCTTACACAGACTCAGCAGTACATTTCTGCTCTTACATTCTACGCCTGTTGAAGGGAATGTTAGCATTGCATTTGCCTTCCTAACTAACAACTGAACCTACATGTTAACCTTAAGAGAATATTAAACTGGGACATCCTAGTTCTTTTGTGCTTCAAGTTTCAGAAGCCATTCCTCATTTAGAAAATAATCTGTGCCTCAATTCTTCCTACTCAAGTGCATAATGTCACACTTTCCCACTTTGCATTCCATCTGCTACTTCTTTGTCCACTCTCCTAGCTTGTCCAAGTCCTTTGACAACATTCTTGCTTTATCAACATGACCTGTTGCTCCACCTGTCTTTGTGTCATCTGCAAATTTAGTAACAATATCCTGGGTTCCTTTCTCCAGATCATTGATGCATAATATAATGTATAAAGTTGTGGCCCATGCAGAGCTCCACGAGAAACATATAAAACATAGAACATAAAGCAGTACAGCACAGTACAGGCCCTTCGGTCCTTGATGTTGTGCTGACTTTTATCCTCCTTGAAGTTCAAACTAATCTACACACCTTCGATTTTACTATCATTCACTTCCCATTCAAAAACTGGTTAAATGTCCCTAAATGTATCAGACTCTACTACCACTGCTGGCAGTGCATTGCATGCACCCATGACTGTCTGTGTAAAGAACCTACCTCTGACATCTCCCCTGAACCTTCCTATAAGCATCTTAAAATTATGACCCCTCTTTATAGCCATTTTGACCTGGGAAAAAGTCTCTGAATATTCACTCCATCTATGCCTCTCAATATCTTGTACACCTCAATCAAGTCACCTCTCATCCTTCATTTCTCCAATGAGAAAAGCACTAGCTCCCTCAACCTTTCTTCATAAGACATGCCCTCCTGTCCAGGCAGCATCCTGGTAGATCTCCTCTACACCCTCTATAAAGTTTCCACATTCTATCAATAATGAAGTGACCAGAACTGAACACAATATTCCAAGTGTGGTCTAACCAGGGCTCTATAAATCTACAGCATAACCTTGCAGCTCTTAAACTCAATCACCCTGCTAATTAAAGCCAACATGCCATAGGCCTTCTTAACAACCCTATCAACTTGGACCCCATATCCCTCTGTACCTCCACACTGCCAACAATCCTGCCTTTAGCACTATATTCTACATTCAAATTCAACTTTCCAAAATTAATCACTTCACACTTTTCCAGGCTGAACTCCATCTGCCATTTCACAGCCCAGCTCTGTCAATGTCCCATTGTAACCTACAACAGCATTCTACGCTATCCACCACTCCATCAACTTTCAAGTTCTCAGCAAACTTACTAACCTACCCTTCCATTTACTCATCCAAGTCATTTATGAAAGTCATGAAGAGCAGAGGTCCCCGAACAGATCCCTGCAGAACACCACTGTTCACCAAACCCCAAACTGAATACTTTACATTTACGAGGTAAAAACATTTACTACCATCCTCTGTCTTCTATGAGCCAGCCAATTCTGTATCCAGCCAGCCAAACGCCCCTGTATCCCATGCCTTCTTACTTTCTGGAAGAGCCTATCATGGGGAAACCTTATCAAATGCCTTGCTAAAATCCACAGCTTTACCTTCATCAATATGTTTTGTCACATCCTCAAAAACTTCAATAAGGTATGACCTACTCCTCACAAAGCCATGCTGACCATCTCTAATCAAACTATGGTTTTCCAAGTAATTGTAAATACTGTCTCTTAGAATCCTCTCCAATAACTTGTCCACCATAGGCATAAGACTGACTCATCTGTAATTCCCAATGTTATCCCTATTCCATTTCTTGAACAAGAGTATAAAATTTGCCACAATCCAATCATCTGGTACAATTCCAGTGGACAGTGAGGATACAAAGATCATCACCAAAGATGCAGCTATATCTTCCCTCACTTCCAATAGTTAGCCAGGGTATATCCTGTCTGGCCCAGGGGTTTTATCTGTCTTTATGTTTTCAAAATTTTCAGCACATCCTCCTTCTTAACATCAACCTATTCGGGCATACCAGCCTGTTTCAAGCCATCCTCACAAATGTGAAAATGCCTCTCAGTAATGAATACTGAAGAAAAATATTCATTAAGGACCTCCCCTACCTTTTCCAACTCCAGGCACAAGTTCCCTCCACTATCCTTGATTGGCCCTCCTGTCACTCAGGCCAATCTCTTGTCCTTTACATAAGTGTAGAATGCCTTGGGCTTTTCCTTAATCCTACCTTTTTCATACCTCCTTCGAGCTCCTAAATCCATTCTTCAGTTCTTCCTTGGCTACCTTGTACCCTCTCAACCCCTGTCTGATCCTTGCCTCCTCAACTTCAAGTAAACTTCCTTCTTTCTCTTGATTAGACGTTCCACATCTCTTGTCATCCAAGGTTCCTTCAGCCTACCATCCCTTCCTTGCCTTGGTGGGACAAACCTGTCCATCACTTTCAGCAAGTACTCCCTAAAAACTCCACATTTCTGTTATGCATTTCCTGGGAACATCTTTTTCCAATTTAGGCACTCCAGTTCTTGTCTAATAGCATTATAATTCCTCCTCCCCCAATTAAATACTTTCCAATGCCACCTGCTCCTCTCCCTCTACCTCTCTATGAGTATCATAAAGGTCAGACAGTTGTGACACGATCACCGAAATGCTCTCCCACCAAGAGATCTGACACCTGACTGGTTCATTGCCTAGCACTAATCCAATATGGCCTCCCTTCCAGTTGGCCTCAACACATATTGAGTTGGAATCCTTCCTGGACATACCTGTCAAAAACTGCTCCATCCAAACTATTTGAAGTAGTCACATCCAAATAAGTCACACTTTCATCCTGAAAAGGACCGCATTATCCCTACTCTCTGCTTTCCATTAGTCAGCCTATCAACCATCTGTGCCAGTATGTTGCTCCTAACACCATGTTCTATAATCCTATTTAGCAGCCTCCTATGCAACATCTTGTCAAAGGCCTTCTGGAAATCAAATTAGATCATGTCCACTGGCTCTTCCATCTCACTTGCTTGTTATCTCCTCAAAGAATTCTAATAGGTTTGACAGACATGATGTCCTCTTGATGAAGCCATGCTGACTCTGCATTATTTTACAATGCCCTTCCAAACACTCCTCAATTTCAACCTTAATAATGGACATTAAAATCTTACCGACAACTGAAGTCAGACTATAGCTTTCTATCATCTGCCTCCCTTTCTTATTCAGCAGACAAATTAAATTATGTTTGTTGAAGAACAGACATATTTTCCAACCCTCTGGCACCCTCTCCGACTCCAGGGAAACCAGAAAGATCATCACCACTGTCACCACAATCTCCTCAGCTTTCTCCTTCTGCTCTCTGAGGTGTCGTCCACCTGATCTGGATGATTTATCCACCTTTGGACCTTTCAGTTTCCACAGCATCTTCTTCTTTGTGATGGCCACTTCACTCACCTCTGACCTCACTCACTTGAAGTTCTGTTCTGTTATGTTGCTGGTGAATATAGATGCAAAATACCTATTCAGTTCCTCTACTATTTCTTTGTTCCCCATTACTGCTTCTCCAAACACATTTTCCAACATCCAATGTCTGCTCTTGTCACTCGTTTACCTTTTATTTAAATAAACTCTTGCAATCTTCTTTTATACTACTATCCAGCTCATTCTCATATTTTATCTTCTCCCCACTTATTGTTTTTGTCATTACCATGTATAGGTTTTAAGGGCTTCCCAAGCCTCTGGCTTCCCACTAATCTCTATCATTTTGTACACCTTTTCTTTTGTTATTATTATTCTGTCCCTGACTTCCCTTGCCATCCATGATTGCCTCATCCTCCCCTTCATATGTTTCTTCTTCCTTGGGAAGGATTTCTGCTGTGCCTCCCAAATTACCACCAGAAACCCCTGCCATTGTTGCTCCACCATCTTCCCTGCTAGGTTCTTCTTCCAGTCAGCTCTGATCAAAGTCCTCCCTCGTGTCTTTACAATTACATTTGCTCAATTGAAACATGATTACATCTGATTCCAACTTCTCCCTCTCTAACTGCAGGGTGATTTCTATCATGTTATGGTCACTGCCCCCAAGAGCTTCCTTCATTTTAAGCTCCCTAATCAAGTCTGCCTCATTACACATCACTGAATCCAGAAGTGCCTATTCCCAAGTGGGCTCTGTTACAAGCTGCTCCAAAATCACATCTCATACTCATTCCACGAATTCCTTTTCTTGAGGTTAACTACCAACCTGACTTTCCCAGTCTACCTGCATAATGAAGTCCCCTATGATTATTCTACCAGTGCCTTTCTTATGTACCTTTTCTATCTTTAATTTGACTTCTTCCTACATCCTGAATACTGCTAGGAGACCAAAACACAACTCCAATCAGGGTTGCTTCTCCTTTATTCTACCCACACAGATTCTACTCCTTCTAACTCTGTATCGCTTCTTGCTATCGATTTAATTTTACTTCTTACCAACAAAGCAACCATGCCACCTCTGTCCATCTGCCTGTTCTTTTAATAGGACATGTATCCTTGCACATTTCATTCCTTGGCCTTACAGCCACTTTGCTGCCACACCCACAATACTGTAAATGCCAATTTCAATCTGCTCTATGATCTCATTCACCTTGTTTCATATTCTGTATGCATTTCAGTGCAATACCTCCAGTCCTACATTGGCTGACCCTTCCTATTGTTGTCCCCATATCTGCTGTGCCTGGAGTTAGAATACTGACCTTTTCCATGCACTTTGTCCTATTATTTGTTCTGGAAATTTTAATAACCTCTGCTAAGCCCTCTGAGCTTTAGCTTTTTCTACAAGTTTACATGCAACTAAATATCCCCCCTCCCCCCAACCCCTCACTATTTAGTTTAAAGCCCTTCTACAGCCCTATTAATGTGATTTGCCAGTTTAATCCCAATTTAACTGATCCCAGTTTAACTAGGGTGGAACTTGTCCCATTGGAACAACTCCCTCCTTCCCCAGTACTAGTGCCAATGTCCCATCAATTCAAACTCGTTTCTTTCACACTAATCTTTGAGCTATGAGTTTACCTCTTTGATCCTGTTGACCCTGTGCTAATTTGCTTGTGGCTCACGTAGTAATGCAGAGATTATTGACCTTTTGGTTCTGTGCTTTTAATTTAGCCACAAGTTGTCCATATACCCTCAGCAGAAAATATTTCTTTTTTCTACCTTTATCATTAGTACCTATGTGGACCAAGACAACTGGATCTTTCCCCTCTCACTCTAAGTTACTCGACAGCTAGGATGTCCTGAACCAGGCAGGTGACACAGCCTTTGGGACTCTCGATCCTGGCCACAGAGTAAAGTGTCTACACTGACTATACTTTACTTGATTATAATTATATATCTCTTTTCTCCCCCATCTTGGATGGTTCCTTGGATGTTATGGTCAGTTTGCTCATCTTCCCTGCTCTCATCTACACAGGGAGCAAGAATCTCAAACCTGTTGGACAAACTCAAGGGCTGAGGCTCCTTCAGCAATATCTGCTGGATTCACCTACCTGCCTCGCTCATAACCATACCATCCTGACCCTGACCAAATTCAAGCAGTTAATCTAAAGGATGCAAATGCCTCCTGAAACACAGTGACCAAGTAACTCTTCCTCTCCCTGATGTGTTGCAGTATTAGAAGCTCCAACACCAGCTCATCAACTCTGAGTCAGAGTTCCTCAAGCAACCAATGGCTATAGATATGGTCATTATGAAACACAATCTAGTTTATCAGCTCCCACATCATAGTTACAATATATCTCATGGCCCAGTGTCTCGATTTTAATTGCTTACTTCTTGACTTAATTTAATTATTGTTTTAAATTTCTTACTGGTCTTTTAGGTAAAAATAATGACTGCAGATGCTGGAAACCAGATTTTGGATTAGTGGTGCTGGAAGACCATAGCAGTTAGTCTGTAACTATTTCCTACATCTATCTTCATTCTGAAAGTAATCTATAACAGATAATCAAATTAGATTACTTACAGTGTGGAAACAGGCCCTTCGGCCCAACATGTCCACACTGACCCACTGAAGCGCAACCCACCCATTCCCCTACATTTACCCCTTTACCTAACACTACGGGCAATTTAGCATGGCCAATTCACCTGATCTGCACATCTTTGGAAGGTGGGAGGAAGCACCCGGAGGAAACCCACGGGGAGAATATGCAAACTCCACACAGTTAGTCGCCTGAGTCAGGAATTGAACCTGGGTCTCTGGCGCTGTGAGGCAGCAGTGCTAACCACTGTGCCACTGTGCCATCCACGAATTGGTAGCTATTACCAACCAATGGACTTACAGCTTACCTGTGATGTCACTCTTTTGAGTTTGGCCCCTGATCCTGGTCTTCAATTTATCCTGTTAAAAAAAATCTGACAAACCATGAGCCAAAAAAAGTAAGCAAAAAGCACCTCTTCTCTTCTGCACCAAATCCCCATACTGCCTCCAAACGGCAACAAACCAGGTCAGGTGTCGAATCTCTCATTTGGAGAGCATTTCAGTGATTGTGATCACAACTCCCAGACCTTCGATATGGTCATGGAGAGGGACAGGAACAGACTTTATGGGAAAGTATTAAATCTGGGGAGAAAAAATTACACTGCTATTAGGCAGGAACTGTGGGGTATAAATTGGGAACAAATATTCTCAGGTAAATGCTCAACAGAAATGTGGAGACTGTTTAGGGAGCACTTGCTATGAATGCTGGATGGGTTTGTCCCACTGAGGCAGGGAAGGGATGGTAGGGTGAAAGAACCTTAGATGACAAGAGATGTGGAACATCTGGGCAAGAAGAAGAAGGAAGCTTACTTGAAGTTGAGGAAACAAGGCTCTGACAGGGTTCTGGAGGGTTACAAGGTAGCCAGGAAGGAACTGAAGAATGGATTTAGGAGAGCTAGAAGGAAGCATGCAAAAGTTTTAGTGGGTAAGATTAAGGAAAGCCCTAAGGCATTCTACACATATGTTAGGAACAAAAGGATGGCCAGAATGAGGGTAGGGTCAAGATTAGAGTGGTGCTGGAAAAACACAGCAGGTCAGGCAGGAATGATGATTCCTGATGACGGGCTTTTGCCCAAAACATCGATTTTCCTGCTCCTTGGATGCTGCCTGACCTGCTGTTCTTTTCCAGCACCACTATAATCTTGACTCTGATCTCCAGCATCTGCAGTCCTCACTTTTGCCTAGAGTGAGGGTAGGGCTGAACAGGGATAGTGGAAGGAAATTGTGACCTGGAATTGGATAAAACCAAGGAAGCGAGGGAAGAGATTACTACACCTTTGGCGATGATCTTTGCATCCTCACTATCCACTGGAATAGTGCCTGATGATTGGAGGGTGGAAAATGTTATTCCCTTGTTCAAGAAAGGGAATAGGGATAATCCTGTGAATTACAGACCAATCATTCTTACATTTGCATTGAGCAAATTATTGGAGAGCATTCTGAGAGACAGGATTTACGATTATTTGGAAAAGCATAGCTTAATTAGAGAGAGTCAGCATAGCTTTGTGAGGGGTAGGTCATGCCTCACAAGCCTTATTGAATTATTTCAAGATGTGACAAAACACTTTGATGAAGGGAGAGCTGTGGATATGGTGTATATGGATTTTAGCAAGGTATTAGATCAGATATCATTGGTAGGCTCATTCAGAGAGTAAGAAGGCATGCAAAACA
This sequence comes from Hemiscyllium ocellatum, assembly GCF_020745735.1. NCBI lineage: Eukaryota > Metazoa > Chordata > Chondrichthyes > Orectolobiformes > Hemiscylliidae > Hemiscyllium > Hemiscyllium ocellatum. Next base: position 55,186,267 of record NC_083401.1, on the reverse strand, counting down.
GGGAATATTGGCTCTCTGGATACAGAATTTGCTGGTGGAAATGGCTATCACAAGGGGGAGTATTTTTAAGGTGATTGGAGGAAGGTTTAGGGGTGATATAAAAGGTAGGTTCTTTACACAGAAAGTGGTGGGTGCGTGGAATGCACTGCCAGCAGTGGTAGTAGAGTCAGATACATTAGAGACATTTAAGCAACTCTTGGATAGGCACATGGATGATAGTAAAATGTAGAATATGTAGGCTAGTTTGATCTTAGAGTAGGCTAAAAGATCAGTACAACATCAAGGGCCAAAGGGCCTGTACTGTGCTGTACTCTGCTATGTTCCAGACTCGGCTGTATCTCATTCTGAATGTGATCTGTCCTTCCTGATCTTGCAAAGCTTATTGATTATGCACTTTCAACACATCGTCTTGTTAATTTAGTCCTCATAAGAACCTATTTAACAACAATAAGCAGAAGAATATAACAACACATATTCATTATGTCGACTCATTTAAAAATTTAATATTGTGATACTAAAATAAAAATCGTTGGAGGAACCAGGAAAGTGTAGCAGCAGCATCTATGGAGAGAAATCAGAGTTAACAATTCAAGTCCAGTGGCTCTTCTTCAGAATTGTTCTGAACATTGATTCTTTCTTTCCACGGATGCTGTCAGACCTGCAGAATCTCTCTGGCAATTTGTCTCTGCTTCAGACTTCGAACATCTACAGTTCTTTGTTTTATTACAGTGAATAAAATGCTATATTTCCCAGGTGAGCCACAAAATCTTAATTCTCTATTTTCTTTGAAAGCGACACTTACATTTTTAGATTCTATGACAACGATTTTATTCTCCTAGATCCTGTGGTGGTTCTGTGGGAATCTGGTTACTTACATCATGAGGTTGCATGAATTTGCAGAGAATTTGATGTTTAAGGTCTGACAAGCAAGGTGAAAGATGGCAAGACATTGTTGTTGAGGGGTTAATACTTCTAACCCCCCCAAAACAAAACTGTAGTGTAGACAGCTGGAGAAAATTGAAAGAGAAGCATAATTGAACATCTCAATAATTATTGACTTTACTTGAGGTTACCATGTTGCATGTCATTTTACTCTGTCTATTTTTCACATTGTCAAAGATTTGTTGGGAGTTTTCAATTTTTTTTAGGAAGCCTAGTGATTGGAGCAAGGTTAGGAAAGTAGACCGCATGGAGTATGAGATCCCGATTGGGGCTGTTAACTTAGGATTTCTTGAAAGTGAAGTCACAGGTAGATAAGATCGTGAAGAAGGTGTTTGATATGCTTGCTTTATTGGTCAGTGCATTGAGTTATAGGAGTTGCAGCTGTACAAGACATTGGTTAGGCCACTATTGGAACATTTGGATACAGAACTGGCTCAAAGATAGAAGACAGAGGGTGGTGGTGGAGGGTTGTTTTCAGACTAGAGTCCTGTGACCAGTGGAGTGCCACAAAGATTGGTGCTGGCTCCACTACTTTTCATCACTTATATAAATGGTTTGGATGTGAGCATAAGAGGTATAGTTAGTAAGTTTACAGATAACACCAAAATTGGAGGTGTGGTGGACAGCGAAGAAGGCTAACTCAGATTACAACGGGATCTTGATCAGATGGGCCAATGGCTGACAAGTGGCAGATAGAGTTTAATTTAAATAAATGCGAGGTGCCTCATTTTGGGAAAGCAAATCTTAGTGGGATTTATACACTTAATGGTAAGGTCCGAGGGAGTGTTGCTGAACAAAGAGACCTTGGAGTGTAGGTTCATAGCTCCTTGAAAGTGAAGTTGCAGGTAGATAGGATAGTGAAGAAGGCATTTGGTATGCTTTCCTTTATTGGTCAGAGTACTGAGTACAGGAGTTGGGAGGTCATGTTGCGATTGTACAGGACATTGGTTAGGCCATTGTTGGAATATTGTGTGCAATTCTGGTCTCCTTCCTAGCAGAAAGATGTTGTGAAATTTGAAAGGGTTTAGAAAAGACTTATAAGGATGTGGCCAGGGTTGGAGGATTTGAGCTACAGGGAGAGGCTAAACAAACTGGGGTGGGCGGGAACAGAACCAAAGGGCATAGGTTCAGGGTGAGAGGAGAAAGATATAAAAGAAACCTAAGGGACAACTTTTTCACACGGTAGGTGGTACTTGTATGGAATAAGCTGCCAGAGGAAGTGGTGGAGGCTAGTATGATTGCAACATTTAATGGCATCTGGATAGGTATATGAATAGGAAGGGTTTGGAGCCGGGTGCTAGCAGGTGGGACTAGATTGGTGGGAAATCTGGTTGGCATGGACACGTTAGGCGGAAGGATTTGTTTCCATGCTGTACATCTCTATGACTCTATAATTCTCTTCTCCCTGTTTTAGGAACATATGTTGTGAAACCTGAAAGGGTTCATAAAAGATTTGCAAGTATGTTACCAGAATTAGAGGGTTTGAGCTATAGGTCAAGGCTGAATAGACTGGGGCTATCGACGCTGAAGCATGAGAGACTGAGGGGTGACTTTATAGAGGTATATAAAATCATGAGGGGCATTGATAGGGTAAACACACAAAGTCTTTTCCCTGGGGTGGGGTATCCAAAAGTACAGAGCATAGGTTTAGGTTGAGAGGGGAAAGATATAAAAGGGACGTAAGGGACAACTTTTTCAAGCAGAGGGTGGTACGTGTATGGAATGAGCTGCCAGAGGAAGTGGTAGATGCTGGGACAATTACAACATTGAAAAGGCATCTGGATGGGTATATGAGTAGGAAGGGTTTAGAGGGATTTGAGCCAAATACAGGAGTATTGTAGCGAATAACTCACTTCCTGACTTCACAAAGCCTGTTCACCATCTTCAAGGCACAAGTCAGGGGTAGGATGGAATACTCCTCACTTGCCTGGATGAATGCAGCCCCGACAACATTCAAGAAGCTTGACACCATCCAGGACAAAGCAGCCTACTTGATTGACACCGCATCCACCAGCATCCACTCCCTCCACCCTGATGCTCAGTAGCAAGAGTGTGTACTATCTACAAGGTGCACTGCAGAAATTCACCAAAGCTCCTCAGACAGCACCTTGCAAACCCCCAATCACTTCCATCTTGTCAGCATGCACATACATAGGGACACTACCACCTTTACGTTCCCCTTCAAGCCACTAACCATAGTGACTTGGAAATATATTGTCATTCCTTCACTTTTGCTGGGTCAAAATCCATGAATTCCCTCCCTAATGGCTATGTGTGCAAGCCCACAGCAGGTGGACTGCAGCAGTTCAAGAAGGCAGCTCACCACCACCTCCTCAAGGGCAACGAGGGACAGGCAATAAATGCTGGCCAGCCAGCAATGCCCACAAAATAAAATAAGTCAAAAAATAGGACTAGATTTATTTTAGGATGTCTAGATGGCATGGACGAGTTCAAACAAAGGGTTTCTGTGCTGTATGTCTCTATGACTCTGACTATAAACGATCTGGACTTCAGAATTAAGAATGCAATAGACAATAGACAATAGGTGCAGGAGTAGGCCATTCAGCCCTTCGAGCCTGCACCGCCATTCAATATGATCATGGCTGATCATTCCTAATCCAGTGACATAGAGTCAGGGAAGTAGCATCTCTTGACTTCCCTTTTTTGGGGGAATGCAAACAAGACAAACTGCATTGTGAGCCATAGCAGAACCATCAGTACAGAAAACAACCCAAAGAAATCCAGGAGAGACTGAAGCACTTTTGTTTTGGATCACCTGACTGCTTCCCTCAGGGTCAAGCTCAGGATTTGTGTGCTTCAAAAGATCAAGGAGGCATTCCCTGCCACATGGGGAGAAAACATTACCATGGAACGGAGCTCCAGAGGCTCAGCCAGCATCAATTTAGCAGTATCACTGCATTTGCATAAGTAAAATCTTTGCCTCTGTGAAACAAAAATTACCTTGAACATAAATAAAAACTGAAAGAACTGTAGATGTTGGAAATAAGAAACTGAAATAGAAATTGCTGGAAAAGTTCAGCAGGTCTGGTAGCATCTTTGGAAAGAACTCAGAGTGAACATTTCAGGTCCAGTGACCCTTCTTCAGAACATCTTATTTTGAACATCACAGCCTTACCTCCATTGACCTAACATTATTACCCTTTCTAGTTCATGTCAACACATCAGCCTGCTTTGTCTGCAACAGACTGTAAAATTCATCATTACCTGAAGGAAACATATCAGAACCACTATAAATGTATTCATTCCTGTATGACTACATAAGCCTCCATGATTAACATAGTATCCAGGATCGCAGCCCATTCTATTTTATTCCAGTAAATTCCAAAGAGCGTATGGTCAATTTAAGTTTCTTCTAATACCTTTTTCTCGTGTGAGGTGCACTCATACTTTTTTTTGGCGAGTCTTGTCCTTCTTCAGAATGACAATTTGTCTGGATTGCAGGTGGTTTTTCAGTTATTCATGCAAGAAGTTTGTGAACTGAGGAGGACTCATTTTCAGGCAGTTTGTTCCTCATGAATGATTATAATGGTCTGATTACAGGAACAATAACAAAACCATCATTACACAAAGAAATCCAAGAGAGGCTGAAGCACTTTCTTTGGATCACCTGACTGCTTCCCTCGGGGTCAAGGGAGGATCATTGATAAGAAGAACATCTGTGATGTACTGACAAGCAGTCAGGCACAATCATTCAAGAAACGATTTGCCATGAGGTAAACGTCAGCTCAGTTCCTTGAGTGTTGTAGTACGAGTGGATCAACACCTTAGGGAATCCAGACTGCCAGGGTAGCGCTACTTTTAGTGAACTAGTAATCCAAAACACAAACACTAAATGTTCAAATTTCACCACCACAGATCACGAAATTTGAATTCAAATAAATGTCTAACATCAAAAGTCTAACAATGATCATGTAGCTGTTGTCATGGTTTAGCACTGCTGCCTCACAGCGCCAGAGACCCGGGTTCAATTCCCGCCTCAGGCGACTGACTGGGTGGAGTTTGCACATTCTCCCTGTGATTACGTGGGTTTCCTCCGGGTGCTCCGGTTTCCTCCCACAATCCAAGAATGTGCAGGTTAGGGGGATTGGCCATGCTAAATTGCCCATAGTGTTAGGTGAAGGAGTAAATGTAGGGGAATGGGTCTGGGTGGGTTGTGCTTCAGTGGGTCAGTGTGGACTCGTTGGGCTGAAGGGCCTGTTTCCACACTGTAAGTAATCTAATCTAAGTAATCTAATCTTTGCAAAGAAAAATTCATCTGGGTCACAAATGCTTTTCAGGAAAGCAAATCTGCCATTCTTATTGTGACAGAACTTTGTGTGACTCCAGAACTATAACAGTGTGATTTTTTTTAAAAGCTGGTTTCTAAAATGCTTAGCAAACATTTCAATTATACCATAAGAAATAGGAGTAGAAATATGCCATTCAGTATGCCCTACCATTCAATGGCTAATCTAATAAACCTGACTTCCATTTTCCTGCCTTTTCCCCATGACCCTTGATTCTCACATTGATTAAAATCTGTCTATCTCAGCCTTGAACATACTGAGAAACCTGATGCAACCATCTTCTTTTGTAGGAAAGAATTCCAGAGAATCACTACTCTGGTTGGATAGAAAGATCTGTTTCTGTGCTGTATGGCTTTATAAGTCTATGTCTCTGACTTCTGAGAGAAGAAATTCTAACATAAATGGGAGACCCCTTATTTTAAAATGTGTCTCCAGATACAAATTTCCACAAAGAGGGTAAAATTCCTCCTATCGTCTACCCTGTCAAGGCCTTTCAGAATCTCGTACTATCCTATAAGAAATAAGAATTACATTTGCCTATTTCCCTTCTGCTGGGACCTCCCCATTTTCATGTGACTACTTCAACATGACCATCATGCGATCCAAACCATTCCCCGAGTCTTTATATCTTGATCTAACATCTCCCAACTAGACCTATTTCTTAATTTTCGGGCCGATGAACAAATTTGGAATGGCTGCATTGCAAATGCTGAAAGTACTTCCACATAACATATGGTTAATAAAAATGCTGTGTGAATTTGTTAAGAAATAAGGATTAGATCAATTTAGATTCAGGCAACAGCCTTTCCTCAGTGATTGCACATTTACTTTTGAAGGGTTGTATATTGAAGTTCCATTTCTGACCCTGAAAACATCATCTGAACTGACATTTTAAACCAGTGTTGAGGGATGAAATATTGAAACAAGGCCTCGTCTGTTCTTTCAGGTGGGTGAAATAAATCCCATGGCCCCTTGAAGAAAAGCAAGATGTTGTCCTGGCCAATATTTTTTCCTGAACCAACATAATTAAAACTGAATAACTTGTCATGTATCTCATTTCTGATTGTGGGTTCTTCCAAAGTGCATATTTGCAACTTACATTGTAACATTTATTGCACATTTAAAGCATTGCACTGACTGATAAACACTTTGGAAATAGCCTAATATCTTCAAATACATTGGAGTTCTTACAAGCAATTCATTCAATGTTATAAAAACAATCAGTTTGAAGTGGTTACATTTTGGAAACTGGCAATTTTCAGAGACCATTGAGCATGATCACATTTGTGTTTATCTGCATTTTGTACAAAAATACAAATTGAATATTTGAAAATAAAGTAAACCCAATTGGGAGCAAATACAATGTAAAATAAGCTCATTATTTTTACATCCATTTTCCTGTATTTCAATTCTGTAAATGGATGCATAACTTTACCAATAATGTTTGAATAAAATTGAATTTAATTTTGTTATTTGTGTTAGAGCAAGTTTAATGCCTTTTTTCAGAAAAGAAATATATAGATCTTTACTTAATTTATTTTTAAAAATTCTGTAAAATCCAGCTTTATCAGCTGATGCTCATTCTGACTTGAAATTTTAAAAGGTTTCTGTGCATAGTCCACTCTATAAACAGACATCACTCAACATACTTAGTTATGTATTCTGTAACTAAATCTCATTTCTATTTGTAAGTAAATGATGCCACATAGCAGAATCTGCAGGAATAGCAGATGCACTTCAATACCATTTCATATGACATTGTTTTTTTGATTGACAGATATTGTATTCAAATATAGGTCTATGCTAATCCTATCAATTATGTAAGTTTTATAATTTGATTGTTGAACTAATAAGCTGTAGCTTTGAATGTGAAATCATGTTGAAGCTATTTTCACATTGTATGATAAATAGAAAGTGACAGTCTTCAAATAGTTTAAGGAAAGAAAAGACTTGCATTTATAGGGCAGGATTTTGTTGGGATGTTTGGAACTGATGATATGTAGAAAACTGGGAGGAGCCTTACTTTGACTATATATAGGATGTAGACAGTGTTTTGTGCCCATCTGGAGTGTAGAAGAGATGGAATGATTGTTCCAAGAGCTGTGAGCAGACAAGATACCCTGCGGCTTTTCCATCTCAGTCACTTAACTGAGACCAGTGACTACTGCTGGCACTAAGTTCAGCCCAGAGGACACAATAATGAATAGCACACACAGAACAAGATGAAAGGGATTAGAAATCACCAATCATCAGGGCAGGCTTGGTAGTGAGACGAATGGTGGGAGGAATAGTGTGATATTACCACTGGGTAACCTCTCCCTGCACCATGGAAAACCCAGTTGGGAAGCTGCCACAAGGCTGACATGGCAGAAGGTTGATCAGACTCTGGTAAGATGCTGCAGTACTGGGAAGCCTCCATTAATTGGCCACTTCATTGGCAGAGTTAACCTTTAGGTGGGATGCCAAAATTGCATCTTTCCCACCTTTGGTAAATGCCATTTCTATGAGAAGGCAATGGGCTTTCTACCCATTTTTGGACTCACTAATTTAGAAGGTCCTGCAACTTGCATCACATCTCCAGAAGGCTGGCAAAATAAACCCAGGCGCATATGGTGTTTTTCACAGTCTTGGAACGTCCCAAAGTTTTTTGTAACTAATTAAATACTTTTGAAATGTAGTCATTGGTATTATTTGGGGAAACGCAGCAGGCAATTTTCACGAGGTTCAATGAACATCATGGGATGAGCAAATACTGTGCTTCAGTGTTGATGGTTGAGGGATAAATATTGCCCAGGATATATTGAAAGTCCCACCTTATCTCTTTGAAATGGTGCGAGGCAACCTTTCAAATGCATGTGAGGAGGCAGATGGAGTCTCAGTTTAACACTTGATGTGAAAAACAGGCCTTTAACCTACATCATTCCTGCAATATTGCACTGAAGTGAAAAAAGCTCAAGAATCTGCAGCAAAACTGGTACCCCACAACCTTCTGACTCAGAGGCAAGACTGTCAGCACTAAGACAAGGCTATGACTTGTTCATATTATACTTGCTTCGATCTACTATACTTACGTTGTGTTGTGTGGTTATCCATTTTGTTTATGCAATATAGGGGAATGCCTGTACAGTAAATAATGGTCACAATGCTCACAGGAAGATAGGGATATTGTGAGGGAGACTGGATTAAATCAGATAGACTGGATTCATGTGGATATTATTGAACATAATGACAGCTGGTCACTAAGCAGGAAAGTCAGAGCTAAGAAATCATAGCCAAGGACAGTCACTGACAATTGCATTGAAGAGACCAAGATTTGTGTTGGATATTGTTTGGTGGTGGTGAGTGAAGGGTATCACCTGACTATGGTGAATGATCATAGAATTTAGATTTGTGGTTTGGGGAGAGCTGGATAGTATGGTGAAGAAGTCGCCAATTAAATCAGTGAGAAGAGGATGTAATGAGCAAACTGGAGATTACAACTTCAGGGCTGATCAGGAGGGAGTGAAGTGCTCCTCTTCAGTATTGTTATGACTGTGAAAACCACCCCTCCAAGTCCCCACACCCCCACAGCTGGAGCCAGAAACTCAACAGCTTCATTTCATGCTGCCCTTCTAAAGAAACTCCACAAACATTTGTCAAACTGAAATCAAAGTCCGAAGTCACATGACATCAGGTTATAGTCCAAAACGTTAATTTGAAATCACAAGCTGCCAGACCACTGTTCCTTCATATGATGAAGGAGCAGCGCATCAAAAGTTTGTGATTTCAAATAAACTTGTTGGACTATAACCTGGTGTCACGTGGTTTCTGATGTTGTCTATCCCAGTCCAACGCCGGCAACTCCACGAATTGAAATCAGGCATGCAACTGAAACAAACTGAGTCTGAATGACATATTGTAATGAGTGCCCCTTCTCCCCGAGATGGGATACCACCTGCCAGCAGGTATATGCACAGTGGGATGGAACGTGTTCCCTGACATTTACTTTTTAAACTCTCCAAACCCACTAGCCTCTTCTGTCCTGACACATGAGTTAGTATTGAAGCTATGTCCATCAGGTTAACTATATGTACTGTAGGTTCAGAATCAGGTTGTATTGGTTACAAATGATATAGATAGATGAACAGAGTCGCAAATGGTCTGCCCGTTTTTGGATGGTTTCAGGCGCGGGATGCTTGGGGCTTTGGAATCAATTTTTATGGTATCTCTATTGCTAACTTTACTCTTCTATGTAATCTCTCCTGCTGTTTCGCTACAATGAGGATTTGATTTCAGGAATTGTGTGGTATTTAGGAGGGAGTTTTAACAACCTGGTGCATTGCAAGCCTTTTGAGAGGTTGTACATACTCAGTCAGAGAGGCATGTTTGAGAAATAATACAAAAACAGTCTATGTTTATTTATTTTCCTCTTCTCTTGCAGCTTGGGTAAGAAATCTATTGGGATTTTTTGGGGGATTGTTTGTTGCGAAGTTGTTCCACTATTACAAAGAAGGAATTGCTTAAGATTATTCGGTGTGCAACATCAGAGCAGTGCAGGAGGGAAGATTGCACTATAGAAAAAATGGATGGGTAGTTTGAGTAACAAATACGTAAAAGTATTTGAATTTTTTGTGGACATAGATAATGTAAAGGTAATAGCTTCACCAATGCATTGTGTGGTAACAATAATTCTATTTACAGTTACTACTAGGGCTTATGGAGAGTTCTGACAGGTTCACTCAATGTAAAAAGTAGAGCACAATGGAAACTGAAGATAGAATAGAAGATTACTACAATCCAATCTAACTTGGATTAACTGCATTTGTGCAATTCACAATTACCCTCATTTACTTTCACTGTCATTCAAACTTTAACTTATTCCAGAATTGAAATATGTAAAATATTTAACGTAAATGATTAAATCAAATTATGATTTTATTTTAAACATGCCATCACCGTGTTGCTTCCGGCCCATAAACTCCCTGCATAAATCCCTATTCCCATCACTCTGACCTTTTGTTCACCACCACCCTCCCTCCCACCAGCACACATCTCTGCATTGTTAGCTATGATTTGAGCTATCTAAGCTGCTTAGCCTGCATGTTCTGGAATATTCTCTAAACCATCTGCTCTTTTTAACATCCCCTTTCGTAATAGCACTGTAGATGTCCCTACACTTCAACAACTGCAGCACTTCAAGAAGGCAGCTCACTATCACTTTCTCAAGGGCAATCTGATGACCAATAAGTGTCCACATCCCTTAAATTATTGTCTTTAAAAATGAAGATTTAACTGCAACTGATTGATTATGTTTTAGTGAAAAGAATATTGGAGCAGGAATAGACCATACAGCCTTTTGAGTATTCCGCCATTTTAAATCATTTCTGATCATCTACCCCAATGCTATATTTCTGTTATCCCATATCGTCTGTATCAATTCCTGTCTTGAATTTACTCGATGATTAAGCTATTAAAGCTCTCTTGGGCAGATAATTCTTGCAAAGGGAATTTAGGGAGTTATACAGCAAGTTGAAAAATATGGCATCTTGGGTTGTGATCTCGGGATTTCTCCCTGTACCACATGATGGTGAGAATAGAAATAGGAACATAATACAGTTGAGGTGTGGCTAAATAACCAGTATAGGAGGGAAGAATTCAGATATCTCTTCCTGGGTAGACTGGATCAGTACAAAAGGGATGGGTTGCACCTAAACTAGAGGAATAGCAATACCTTACAGGGAGGTTTGTTCGTGCAATTTGGGAGTCCTTCTCATCTCAGTCCTTAAAATGTTTGTCTTTTATCATAAGACTATGTCACTTTGTTCTGGACCCCACAGAAAGAGGGAACAGTCTTTTTCTATCTACTGTCTCTATTCTCTTAAGAATTTTGCAACTTTCTATGATCATCAATCATTCTTCTAATCTCTAAATGTAACCTGACCAAAGACTTAAACAGATGCAATATAACTTGTCAACTTTTATACTCAATATCTCCACAATGAAGCCAAGTATGCCCAATGTCTACTTTACCATCTGTTATGAAGATGTGGGTGTATTGTACCTTTAAGAGAGTTAAAAGCTAGTAATGACAGCACCAAGTGTTCTCAAGAAGATACAATGTAACATGTGGTCCAGCTACTGGGATAGCTAGGGTAGCTGGTTGCCTGAAGACAAAAACAGATTTGAATTAGGCCAATCAGTTTAAATTATACTCCAAAAAATACCAAGTTCTAATCTAGTTTGAATTAGGTATATTGACAATCTTAAAAGCCAATGACACAATCCAACGCTTTGGGGGTATAAGACGGGGTAAAAATTGAACAGTTGAGAGAGAATGTAAAAACCAGCATGTAAAAACTGCCAAAAGAAAGTTCTCTTAAAGGTACCTTTATCGATCAGCAACCTGTAAAGCAGAATCCCCAAGAAGAAGAAAAGAAGACAGGAATACAGAGAAGAACAGAAAGCTGCCTGATTTTGAGATAAGAAGTTTTGTTTTATTCATCCTAATCGGGATTCTTATTGGACCAGTATTGTAGAGAGGAAAGTAAAAGATAGGTTAAAGGAAGGAAAGTAAGGAGCTGTACGTAATTGCGAGCTAATTATTCTTGGTTATACTTTAAGAAATAAAGTTATTAATTTTTACTTTAAATAGTTCTTGGCCTCTCAGATTTTCACAGATTATTGCACAGGATAAATATTTTCTGTGCTGCTGGTTTAAATTAAACAGGAGAGTTTTCCCCATGTCGTAGCACACCTTATCTACTTGTATAAGCACTTTCAGACCAAGATCCCTCGCCATCTCTCAATGCTCCTAAGGATCCTGTTGTTTACTGTATACATTTCTCTTGCATTAACCTCACAAATTACATCATCTCACACTTGTCTGGATTAAACTCCATCTGCCATTTTAACTCCCAGCTTTCCAGCTGGCCTATATTTTGCTGCATCCTTTGCTATCTTTCCTCACTATTCACAACTCCATCATTTTTGTGTCATCTGAAAACTTACTCATTAGATCCCTGGAATTTTCATCCAAATCATTTATATATGTTACAAACTACAGAGGTCCCAGATCAATCCTTGTGGAACCCCACTGTGACAGATCTCCAGTCAGAAAAACACCCCTCCTCAAATGCACTATGTCTTCTTTGGCCAAGCCAATCTTGTGCCTAACTTGTTAACTCACCATGGATGCTATGTGATTTGATTTTCTGGTTCAGCCTTCCATAACAGACCTTGTCAAATGCTTCATCAATGTCCATGCAGACAACATCCACTGCCTTACCCTCAATCATCTTTGTCACTTCCTCAAAAAACTTAATCAAATTTGTGAGACAATACCTCCCCCACGTAAAACCATGCTGACTATTTTTAATAAGGCTATTCTTCTCCAAATGTAAGTAAATCCTAACCTTGAAAACCTGCTACAATAATTTGTACTCCAGCGATGTAAGGCTCACCAGCTTATTTTAGGATTTCCTAAAATAAATGTCATAAAATAAATATGCTTCAGGCTGCTAGCCCCACCATGTTAATTAACATGGCCCTACCTTTCTTCCTACTATACTTATTTTAACCCATCTCTAATCTTCAAGCACTTCATATCATGACCTACTATTCTGTTTCCCATGCCCTCTGTTACATCAATTTAAAACCTCCTGAATTGCACTAACAAACCTCCCTATAAAGGTATTGCTGTTCCTCCAGTTTTGGTGCAACCCATCCCTTTTGTACTGATTCAGTCTAACCTGGAAGGGATATCTGAATTCTTCCCTCCTATAATGGTTATTTAGCCACACTTCAACTGTATTATGTTCCTAGTTCTACTCTCACCATCATGTGGTACAGGGAGAAATCCTGAGATCACAACCCAAGATGCCCTATTTTTCAACTTGCTGTATAACTCCCTAAATTCCCTTTGCAAGATCTCATCTGACTTTCTGTTTCTGTTGTTAGTATTAATATGCAAGCTTCTCTCTATTCGTGATGAAGGGCTTTTGCCCGAAATGTCGATCTTCATGCTCCTCGGATGCTGCCTGAACTGCTGTGCTTCTCCAGCACCACTCTAATCTGGTTTCCAGTGTCTGCAGTCATTGTTTTTACCCTTCAAAATATCCTGTGTCCACTCAGGGGCATTCTTGACTCTAGCATCATGGAGGCAACGCAACATCCTGGAGACTCTCTTGCAGCCATAGAAACACTCATCTGTGCCTCTAACTAAAGACTCTGTATTCACTACCGCTCACCTGCACTTCAACCCCCCCACTCCCCCACTTTGCACAACTGTGTCAGTCATTGTGCTCCTGATCTGTCTGATGCTGCTGCTGTTGCTTTCCTCTGAGAGACCATCCCACTCAACAGTATCCAGAACAGCACACCTGTTTGAGAGGGGAGTGGCCACAGGGGACTCCTGCACTGCCTGCCCATGCTTATTCATCTTCTTGATGGTTACTGAACTCTTTGTAGTCCTTATGGTGGCATGATTAGCTCACTAAACGTGCTATCCTTGACATTCTCAACTTCATGGATGCTCCACAGTGATCCATCTGCAGCTCCAGCTGTTCCACTCGACAAATAAGGAGTTGCATCCAAACACACCTTTCACACACATAGTCACCATAGATGCTGGAAGTGTCCCTGATTTCCCATTGATATCCCTGACTGCTACTTAAGACTCAGTTTAAGCCCACTGGGTCTCACATTCTTAGGGATTATGTTTATATGAGTTTGACATTTGATGGGTATCATTGCTTGTGTCTTAGAAATACCATTGTCTTTGTGGTGTGGGCTCGAGTGATTGACTCCTAGTGATAGACCTCAGCCTACACTTATTTTCTATGTTTCTATGTGATCTTCTCTGTTCTTTGTACATTCTTTGCATAACCAAAATTGTATGCTTTTTTATGGTATTAAATTTATACGTTTACTTAAAATGTAAATTGTCTCATCTGATCTTCTGTATGAAATGCTCAGTGAGCCCAACTCAGGCTATTATGAAGAAAGTAGCACCTTTTACTGGCATTGACCATTCAGAGAGAGTAGGGTGTTGGACTCTGCTGATCCCAGTTGTGTGTCCTAGAGTCCAGCTCTGTCTGGTTGAAGTTAAGAAAAATTTGTTAGGAGATACTCCTGGCCTTGATGACTCTTGCTATGAATAGGTTACAAGAAATTACAATGTTAAAAAAACACACAGTAACAGCCTGACAATCTAAAAATCACATCCTTTCGAGTGAATTCTAGTATTTTTCCAAATACTGGCATCAGGATCTGTATGAATATACAACCATAGATCCGAGGAGTGCGTTATTCAGCTGCGTAAGCCTGCTTCATCATACAATAAGGCCATTTCTCAGATTATCCCATAAAATCCAGACTCTCTTTACCTCTTTCATCTCGTTTACCAAGAATCTATCCACCTCTCCCTTAAAAATATTCAAAAGCTCTGCCTGTAGGTACCATTTCAAAATTAATATTTTGAAAGATGATCACTAATGCATCCATTATCTTTGTAACCATCTTTTTCAACATTCGAGAGTGAAGATCACTGACTATTAAGGAATTGTAAATTTTAGTCCCATTAATTTCTCCAGTTCTACTTTTTTACTGATGACAATTTCTTTCAATTCTACTCTTTCAAAACCTTCAGCTGTTAATTATTTCAGGGAGATTTGTTTTGTCTTCCTATGTACAGGCACTCAAAATGTATGCATTAAGTTCTATGCCATTTCTCAATTTCCTATTATACATTCTCTTGCCTCTACCCTTAATAGATCTGAATTGTCTTTGCTTATATTTTCGTTGTTACATACCCATACAAACTTTTATATTTCATTTTTTCTGATTGTTGTTAATTTACATCCATAAGCTGAATATTGCGTTTCTTTTGGTTAAATTGCTTTGAGTTTTTTTTCATGTGTTTTTCGCTGCAAGGCCAAACAGATTCTCTTGGTTTATCTTATCAAATTCCTGCACCCTTATGGTATCTGTTATGTCCAATTCTGGCCTTAACTTGTCAAGTGCCAATCCCAGGATAACTCACCATTTAACAGGTACCCACAAAAAGGCTGTGTGCACATAGACAAGCAGTGTTGTTGAGTCAAGGACCAAGTAGGACAAGGTACAGTCATGACAATTCTCTGACCTCCATTCTTCATTCTCCATTCTCCATTCCACCTCCTGTTCCTTGGATGCTGCCTGACCTGCTGCGCTTTTCCAGCAACACATTTTCAGCTCTGATCTCCAGCATCTGCAGACCTCACTTTTTACTCCATTCTTCAAGTTGCTTTTTCTTAGGATGGGAGAATTCAAAACAAGGGAGCATATTTTTAAGGTGGGAGGATAAAGATTTTTAAAAATCCATTGGGGCAATTATTTTACACAGATTGGTTTGTATGTGGAATGAACTGCTAGAGGAAGTGGTGGACACAGGTACAGTTACAACATTTAAAAGATGTTTGGATAGGTACATAAATCAGGAGAAAGTGAGGTCTGCAGATGCTGGAGATCAGAGCTGAAAATGTGTTGCTGGAAAAGCGCAGCAAGTTAGGCAGCATCCGAGGAGCAGGAGAATTGACGTTTCGGGCATGAGCCCTTCAGGTTTTCCTGAAGAAGGGCTCATGCCCAAAACGTCAATTCTTCTGCTCCCTGGATGCTGCCTGACTTGCTGCGCTTTTCCAGCAACACATTTTCAGCTCTAGGTACATAAATAAGAAAGGTTTAGAGGGATCTGGGCCAAGTACAGACAAGTGGGACTAGTTTAGTTTGGGAATGTGATCAGCGTGGACAGGTTGGACCAAATAGTCTGTTCCATGACTCTATGCCCATGCTTCACTTTAAGTGAGCAATACCTATCAAGCACAGTTCAGTATTGACATGTGGTGAACGTAAAGCTGCTGGCAATACAGAAACTCACAATCATGGCAAAGCCATATAAGTACTTCTCTCAGTTTAGAGTGAAGATCACCACCTTCCCTTTATTACTACACAGAGAACGATGTTGCCTGTTTCAATCTGGAAGATACACTGGTGGAAGGACTCCCTGGTCATCCTGACAGTCAAAGACAGAATTGCCTTTGGCCTTTTTTTTTAATTCACTCAATGGATATGAGCATCCCAGGTTAGGCCAGTGTTTATTGATTCTCTGGTTAGCTTTCAGAAGGTAGTGGTGATCTGCCTACTTCGGCCACTACAGTAAATGCAATGTAGATAGATCTGTAATGCCATTAGGATTTTGACCCAACAACACTGAAGAAACAGCAATATATTTCAAAGTCAGGATGGTAAGTAGCTAAGATGGCAATTTATAGGGGCTCATGTTCCCATGTTTGTCTAGATAGTAATGGTCATGGGTTTGAAAGGTGCTGCCTAAGGATCTTTGGAGTTATATGTGAGGTTTCAAAAGGTGGCACAATTCTGAGACTATCTTCTGAGTGAAATCCTTTCTATCAAGATATGACTGTTGACCAGGATGCAGTTAATGTATCAAATCAGTGCTGGGCACTGACTGATACCACAGTCTGCCAACTTTGCATGTTTCCAGTGCATGGTTGTAATATTGGTCCTTTCATGGTCCTACCATGAACATAATGATCGACAAGGTAGTGATAGGATGATGGCCATCTGACAAAATTCCAGCACAACTGTTCCCCATCATGGATCTTGTCTCTTGAAGTAGAACTTTCCATTTTTGATATTGGGATGGATTCTTTGGTAAATTAAAACTCATGGATGAAAAGCTTGTCTACGTTAGATATAATGATCCCAAATGAAGAAAGTTCAAACAGTAACGAATAAATTTGCAGTGCGTACGAAACTCTAATATAAACCTTACGGTAAGCTAACATTAAATTCGTTCTCTTGAAAAAGATAGCTACAAGAATGGCTGAGGTACACATTGCAAATTTAACACTGCAAGAGTTGAAAGGATTCTTCAAAAGAAGGAATTGAAACAAATGCTTAAGGTGTACTGAAACCTGGATCTTTGACATTGCATATGTTGAACACTTCCTGCCTGATGCAAGCGATGTAATCCTGTTTACATTTTAGGCTCACTTCCCATCATTAGCCGCTGAAGACTTCTGCCACCTCACATTTCTGTGTATCTATAAGAGCATTGCTTCATTAAACATCAAATAGTTCAGACATGATTGAAAAAGCACAGCATTCTTGTCATACAAGAAAAAAGTTTTATACAACACCTAACTCCTAACAGCTAACAGGGGAATCAGATTAATAGTGCAGCTGTCCTATGCTGTAGAATTTTACAAACACCCATGACAGCTGAGCAAGAACCACCTTTAGCTGATGTTAGGTTAAAAAAACAAGTTTTATTTCCTTGTGTTGAATCACTGAGCAAAATAAAACTGGTTGTAGATTCTACCTAGTTTTCAAAATATTTTCAGGAAACATGAGCAGAAATCTTAAGTAAACTTATGAAAAAATATCATAAATAAAATCAATAAATACTTGTATACAATATTTAAGTATCCCAAGATTTAGATGCAAACATTCTGTGTGAAGTTATAATGCTATAATTGGTAAAATAATGGCCAGGAGCATCAGTCTTCAATGTTTTACAAAGCGTTGAGTCAATGACGAATGCATGATTGTGATCCTTCCCTATCAATAATCACTGACAGTACTGATATTTGCAGCAAATAAGCTCCTTTCTGAGGTAAAATAATGAAATTTAACAAATAAATGCATAAAATGAAACAAGAACAGCAATATGTTTTGTGGCTTATGCTGCAGAACCAACCCTAGCAATTGTTAGATAGAGATTGCTGCGAGCAAATTTCCTTTCTACTCCTTTGAAATAAACTTAAACATGTTGAACAACCCCTGGTAGGCAGACTGCAACAAAAACAAGAACCAAGCAGTTAATAGAAACTTGCAGAACTGTGCCAAATTAAATTACAATTTCTTTAACAATGGCTACAAACCTAGAAGTGGTGGGATTTGGACAGTTTCAAGTCCATCACATTAACCAGTCAGCCAACAATGCAGCTTCAATCATCCTTTCTATTCCGGATTTAAGGGTCTATTAATCGGAGAGAATACACTACTGGTGGGTCTTACCAAAAAGGAGCATTTGCTTTAATGACAACATGGAGTTTATTACATAAAGGCAATGGATATAAGTTGCACTAGCTTGTTAGACAAGATTGCTACAATGATCAGGCACCAAACTGACACATGTGACTCCATCGATGTCCCATGCAAGACTCTTTTTGCCACCAAAGATTGTATGTTTTACCCCTGGTGGGGTAAAACCTAATGCAGTCTCCAACATAAACCCTTACAAAATCACTTCCTTCTGTGACACCTTTCAAAACTTATATGTAGGATACAAAAATATATGCAAATGATACAGTATTTGAAACATATGCAAATGAACTGGACTAGGTTACACACTAACACAAAGAGTTAAAGTTGTGGAAAACAAATTGCTGCAATGAAGATTATACTTCTAGTATCTTCATGTTTCTATAATACCACCTAGCTGCATGTCAAACATCACATTTTTCAACATTTTTGTATCAACTATTTTATCCAACTCATTGGGTACCTAAATTCTTCTTTTAATTTGTTACTTTTCAATAAATTTATACTATCAAGCCACCTGGTCTATTTGAAATAATTTTCTGTTTTGATCTCGCCTACACTATTTAATGTATTGTACAGATTGGTAAGTTACGACAGAGACATGTGACAAAGACAATGAACAAAATCAAATTATTGAGAAACAGAAAATAGTGTCACAATTCCAGTACATCTTCCAGTATAACTTACCTTTCCCACTATGTCAGCCAAATACAAGCATCTTCATGACACTAGCTTTCGGACCTTCAACAATATCAGTTCTTCTGTTTTGCTTTAGGTATTTGTCATTATCATTTAACACAGCATATTTCAAACAATACACTAGTTTAAATCTGCTTGTGTTTTTGAAGGTCTGGTTCTCCTTAGCTAAGCCTGTTCTCTTTGAAATGAGCTCTCTTTAGCCATCAATTGCCTCTCATCATTCCCTGAGCACAACCATGTCAATTTCAAATATCATGTTTGAGACTATTCTTGACATTGTATAACCCAAGATTGCCATGTTCCATCATACTCAGTTTGTTTCCAAGGCTTTATCATAATGAATCTTAGGATATGTCATTAAACAAATTTTAAAACTCTTTTAAAAATGTTGTCTTTTTTGCACATTAGAGATCATTTTTCTCTTCAAAGAAGCATGCTGAATTCAGTTAGTTACTTATGACAACTCCTAATTGACATCATGAATAGTTTCTCTCAAGTAACATAGCTTGAGAAAATCTTACCAGCTAATGAATTCTCAATGTGCAGAGCTGGATCAAAAGAAAACAAAGACAACATTTCAAAAATACTTTGTTCTCTTGGCTGAGAATATTTGACTTTTCTGTGACTTTACATCTTTACAGCTTGAGATATTCTTGATATCACCCTGTTCTATTTGTTTGCAAAAACAGCCACATTTCATGTAAAAGGAAATTAAATATATGTGGGTTCAAAGCAATTCCATGACACTAATGTGTATCCACATTAAGTGAACGAAGCAGTAAAACAGAAGAATCCTTCTAAAGATGTTTCATTCAGAATTAACTACAGGAGATGATTATATGAACTGCCAATCCCAACTACAAGATAAAACTATAAGATTGATTAAGGAAAGGCAAGAGGGCAAACAGTGATTTACTGCTGAATTCTTCAAGATAATGGATTAACTGTTCCTTACGTTCAGGCTAAATCATATTTGCCATTCAGATCAATAAGAGTTTGATGTTCCATATTTTATATAACTACCTGCCAGAAGGCTTAGTGAAAGATAACTTATGCAGATCAAAAACAAAATAACAGCATGACTTTATTTAATATCAATTTGTTTTTGATAACTTTTGACATAAATGGTTAATGTTTGTGTTAAGAAATTGAATGTTTTTCTGTCCAGTAATCAGTATTGCTTACAGACAATCCTACTTAGGTATGGACACAGTCAAAATTTCTTCAGTCCACCTCAACAATGTGCACTGATTCCAATTGCATGAAAGCAGTCCTCACTGCATTAGTTTTGATTTTAGCATTTCTCATTTTAACTACTCTGTTGAAAAACAATTCAGTAGTTAAAAATTCCAATATCAAATGCTTGGTGCATACTAAGATTAGGCACTGGATTTCCAAAGGCCTACAATTGTCATGCTATGTGTAGGCATGTTTTGACAATTACAACCTTGTTTAGTGGGAGTGGATCTTGTCACGTCAGGAATGCAATGCAATTTTGGATTGTGGAATCAAGGGTTATGGAGATAAATCAGGAAAAGGATACTGATTAAGGATGATCAGCCATGATCATATTGTATGGTGGTGCAGGCTTGAAGGGCAGAATGGTCTACTCCAGCACCTATTGTCTATTGTATCTATTGTATTAACAAAGGGATAGTTGCAGCCAGCAATACTCATGGCTTGGAAAAGAAGTTTAAGGTTTTTAACCCTGAGCCATTGGAAACATGGAGGGTCACAGAAACTTTCAAAGAAATTTCCATGCACACAGTGGAGAGCCACAACATTTAGTGGTCAACCATTGTGATAGGTTGAAGGTAATGTTGCCCAACTAGTGGTATAGAATGCCATTGCTGATGTTTTATTTGTCAACAATGAGTGTTGGAATCCTTTGGAAAATAGATGTAGATACAGAAGCTTGGGTGGACCAATGACTGTCAAGTGAGGGAGTTGAGTTGAGTGGCCATAGAAGGAGGAACTAAAGCAAAATTCCCTAACAGACAATTGAATAAGGTACTTTAACCAGCTTCCATTCATTGAATGACCAGCTGTGCCCTGACCACATGAAGCATTTTGCACAGATTTGTCCTTAATTTTGAAATGCATGTCATGAATCCTTCATTTTGTGAGAGTCCCAGGCACTGCACCTCTTCAGGCTGTGGGAAATGGGGAGTTTATCTCTGTGAAGGTGGGTCTTGACATTCATCAGTAGGCAGATACAGCTGAAGAGAGGGGTCACAACCATAATCATCTCCTAACACGAACGTGCATCTTGGTTATCTGCTCCTTTACCTTCACTAGTTATCTGGTACCAACCAGTTTAAACCAGTCAGCACGTCTTATATTGGGGTCACCTGCTGTACACCTGCACCACAGTGCCATAGAGTCATAGAATCCCTACAGTGTAGAAACAGGCCGTTCATCCCAATTAGTCCATCCCGATATTCCATAGAGCATCCCTGAAGAGTCAATGTCTTCATCTTCAGGATGAAGGGAGACAGATTTATGAAAAGGCTTCCTCCTCTCACACATTCTAGATGACATTCACATCAGCTATTGCATCCTTCAGTGATGCTTCCTGTTCAATTGCACACCACATGCAATGTTTGCTGACATCTTGGGATCCATCTGATCACTGATTTGACAAAATCAAGGAGAACTGTGGACACTCAATATTCTCAACTCATGATGTATATATGGTTGATACAGAGTTAGAGACCGGGCACATGCCACTCACCTTGCCACAACTTAGCAGATCAAGAAACATTTTCTACACTTCATCTACATTTTCCAAATAACAGATTGCAAACCTCCATGGAGTTGCTTCTACCTGACTTAGGGAATCCTTAGAAATATGTCCATCAAACCCACAAGGTGGGTCTGAAAAGCATTGGGGCCACTCAGGGACTCCAACGTTTGTCAGTACTGCATCTCTAAACTTGCTGAATGGATGCCATTGGCTTTTAAAATTGCCAATTTATTATTATTAGATCTCAACTCAGCCTGCTATTGATTACTGCTAAACCTGCCTCCAGATAAGTTAGGGTCTTTGTATTTGAAAATCATTTCACTTCCCTGGCACAGGAGTGGTCCAGGTTCAGGAACGGGAAATCATTTTCCTCATTAAAAAAAAACATCCTAATAAATGGGCACATTACATCTAACCTACTCAGGAATTTCATTAGGATGAATTTACTTCCATCAATCGCAGTGGAAATCTGGAATTGGACTCTCAATTTTAAATCTTCACATCGGGTTGATAGAGTTTTGTCAAGTAAGGTTATTGAACATATGAAACAAAAATGTGGAAATGGAATTCATGTATTAATCAACTAGGTATTATTGTCTGGCAATAAAGCAGGCTCAATGGCTAAACACTGGCCTCTTTTCCAATAGCAAAACTGTGCATGCCCAGGCTATAGGTATCCACATGCTAAACCAATAGGTTGGACGCAATTTTGATTTTTTTTTGTCTGCGTTGAAAAGCAGTGTTTGGGATGTTTTTTGTAAGAAATTTTGCATTCTGAATCCAATCTAAGGCCCCCAGTATGCAATCCATTATTCCAGCTTCCTATTTTTTGTTTTTTTTTCACCAGTGTATTTCATACAGCATGCTATGGAAACAGTACAAAAAAATGTACTAATTTCATCCAGCATTTTTGATCCAGTTATGTTTGAACACCTGACTAGAAATATTGGGAATAAGTCATAAGACCCAACAAACAGTGGTCTCACTGTAATAAAACAGTACATTGTCTCACTGTTATAAGATATAAGACTACAAGACCATAAGGTTTTGGAGTGGAATTAGGCCATTCAACCCATCGAATCTGCTCCATTGTTTGATAATGGCTGATATGTTTCTCAACTTCACTCTCCTTCCTTCTCCTCATAACCCTTGATCCTCTTACTAATCAAGAATTTATCTATCTTTATCTTAAATACATCCAATGACTTGGCCTCCACAGCCTTCTGCAGCAATCAATTCCACAGATTCACTACCCTCTGGCTTAACAAACTCCTTCTCATTTCAGATCTAAAGGGTTGTTCTTTCACTGTGTGGCTGTGCCTTCAGGTCCTAATTTCTCCTCTGACTTGAAGCATCTTCTCCATGTATATCCAGGTCTCTCAGTACTCTGAAGTTTTAATAAGATCCTTCCCTCATCCTTCAAAACTCCAATGAGTACACTCTGAGTTTTCAATAGCTCCTGATAATGACAAGTACTTCATCCATGGGTTCATTTTTGTAAACCTCTTCTGGACTCCATCCAAGGTCAACGCAACCTTCCTTACATATGGGGCCCAAATCTGCTCACAATATCTGATCAGAGCCTTATACAGCCTCAGAAGTATATCCCTGCTCTTGAATTCTAGTCCTCTTAAAATGAATCCTAAAAATGTATTTGCCTCCCTGTCAACTGAACCTATATGTTAAGTTTAAAAGAGTGCTGAACTGGAGCTCTCAAGTCCCTTTGTGCTTCAGAATTACTTTACGCCTCTATTCTTCCTACAAAAGTGAATAACCGAGAATCATAGAATCATACTATTTTACAGTACATGAAGAGGCCATTTGAGCCATTATATCTGTACTGGCTTCCGAAAGAGCTACCAGGCTCATCCCACTCTCCATCCCTGTTTCTATGTATCTCTAACTTCACCACTTTCAAATATATATCCAGCTCTCTTCTGAAATCTCCTGTGGAATCCACCTTCACACTCTCCCATTACTAATCTTAAAACTCACTAACTAAAGAAGTTTCTTCTCCTCTCAATTCCTAGCTGAATTGCTGAAAGTGTGATCCCTAGCTACCAGTGGAAACGTAATATCCTTTTTCACTCTATCAAAATTGTTTATAATTTTCCATACCTCAACAGTGTCATAGAATCCCTTACCGTGTGGAAGCAGTCCATTCTCCCATCAAATCCACACTAACTCTCCAAAGACCATTCCACCCTCCTATCCTATAACCCTGCATTTCTCTTGGCTCTAACCTGTACATCTTTGGACTGTGGGAGGAAACTGGAGCAGCCAGGGAGAACTCACACAGACACAAGGAGAACTTGCAAAGTCCATACAGACATTCAGCCCAGGTCCCTGGAACTGTGAGGTAGCATTACTAACCACCGAGCCATCATGTCATCTTTCAATCTTCTCTGCTCCAAGGAGAATAAGCCCAATTTCTCTCATCTTTCCTTGTATTGAAATCCCTCAGTACAGGTGCCATTGTAATAAATCTCTTTTGAACTCTTTCCAGGTCTTTAACATCCTTCCTTAAATAAGGCACCCAGAACTGAATGTAATACTTCAAACGTGCTGTGACCAATGATTTGTAGTGATGTTGCGTCACTTCCTTGCTTTTATACTCTATGCCTCTATTTATAAACCCAAGAAACTCATAAGCCTTCTTAAGAACTTTCTTTGCCTGGCCACCTTAAGGGAATATTGCACATGAACCTCAAAGTTCCTCTGCTCCTATACTCCCTTCAGTCTTGCACCATTAACCTATATTGTCTCTCCATCTTTCCTCTACCAAAAAGCATTACTCCACATATCTCTGCTTTTAAATCTGTCAGGTGTGTGCTCATTTGACCAACTTGCCACTGTCCCTCTAAAGTCGCTCAGCATCTACTTCACAATTCGCCATTCCTATTATCATATGCTAATTTAGGGATTTTGCTCTCAACACCCATCTTCAAATCATTTCTGAAAACAAGAAAAAGCAAGGGTCCCAACCTTGGGGATCCCTGAGGAACACCACATTCAACTCATTGCCCATCTGAGAAGTGCCTATCTATACCTACTCTCTGTTTCCTATCTTTTCTCCAACATCTAATCCATGCTGCCAAAAGATGCAAGGTTATAGGATCAATCCCAAATATTTCTAATTTGCTGACCAATCTACCATTGGGTTTGTATCAAATGCTTTCTGAAAGTCCAAATACACAACATCCACACCACTGCCTTTATCCACTGCCTGTGTCACCTCGGCAAATAACTCAATCAATGACCTGCCCTACACTAAGCCATGTTGGTTGTCAAGAAATAACTTATTTTTCTCTAAGAATATATTTACTGTTCCCTGCATTATTGCCCCCATCAGTTTTGCCACTATTGACATCAACCTGACAGCACTGTAGTTTCTTGGCTTATATTTTATCCCTTTCTAAACAAAGGTTTCACAGTTGCAATGATCCGATGCTTGGAACTAATCCTATGTCCGGAGACGCCTTGAAAATTTCTGTCAATGTTTCCAGAACTTACTCTCTTACCTCTCTCAGCAATGTATCTCATCAGAGCCTGGTGACTTCTCTAATTGGAGTGCCGAAAGCCTTTTTCGCACCTTGCCTTTATCTATCACTGTACTGGTCTGTTGCTTCACACACACATCTTCAATTCTACCATTGTCACCATTTTCTAATTTGGTGAAGACAGGAGCAAAATGTTCATTTATTACCTCTGCCATACCCTTTGCTTCAGTATGCAGCTTACACTGCTTGTTGGGATGGGGGAGGGGGCACTCTATCTTTCGCTTTACTATCCTAAGTTTTATAATTAACACATTCGCAGAACATTTTGCCATCTGTTGTAGCACAGCCTACCATCCTTTCCTCTTAACCTTCCTTGTTCCATAAATATTGGCCTGGCCAGTAATGTCCACATCTTGTGAATAAATTAAAAATAAAGACTCTTTACTTATGTACAAGCTTCCGTTGCAGAACCTTGGCAAGCCCCTACTGGGGATCCAAATATATTACATCTCTGGCTCTCCTTTGTTTAGCTTACTCATTACCTTCTCAAAGAATTCTAACAGATTTGCCAGGCATGAGGTCAACTAAGAAAGAAAGTAACCCATTTGTCCAAAAGGTCAAGCAAAAAAGAGCCAAAATATTTTGGTAGCTATACACTGACTCCAAATCAAAGACTATTTTGAAAAATTTGACTCAAATGACAATAGATGAAACAAGGAAAAAATATACAAAAAGTGCTGCTAGAGAAAGAGAAAGCAGAAATAATAATTTTTAAAAATCAGAATACGATCATTCAGAACTAGAAAAGGAGCTGTAAGAATGTTCACTTGGAATGCAACAAAAATTTAAGCATACCAGGGAGAAGTTTGAATGTATTGACAGTGTTTTAGATAATAATTGCACCTCATTAACCATTAAAGAAGTTACATCCTATTCACTTCTTAGACAATACTGTAAATGCCATGTTTCGAAATGTCTGATTCAAAGGACAATGGACACGGAAGAAATTACTTTAAAAAAACTGCTGGTGAAAAAGAAAACTGAAATACTAAAAATAATCAGAATATGATCAGTACCTATAAAGAAGTTTTTCTGTCTCTCTTGGAAATAATAAATTTAGTACACGAGGAATATCCCACAAGGGAGAAAAAGAAGCCTCTGGTGGCTCTAATGGGATAGGATACCAGATGAAAAACATAGAAGAAAAATTACTTTGAAACCCAGTACAGCTTCTACCTCCAGCTGTGACAGAGAAGAATTGCACAGCATAACAGATAGCTCCTTTCTGAGTCCAGGCATTCATGAGAAGAATTACAAATTGCCTTGTCATGTCTCAACACTCCACGGATGTTGAAAAGTTGGGAATCATTGCAACTCATTATGGAACCATCAATGATCTGATTTAATTGCAGCGTAGAAGAGAGCGGTGCACAACACATTGGCTCACTGTAATAAAGAATATAAACAACTTGCTCAATCAGTGATGCAGAAAGACTTACAATAATGCCAAATCAAGGTGAAATGTCATTAATGTCTTTTGAGAATAATAAAAAACAACAAAAAAAATTAATTTGCAAGTTGATTGTACTGGTTTCTATGAGGGACAAACCCATAAACTGATTGAGCCTCGATAATTGTCAAAAGTGTCTTGACTATGAATTATGAAGCTGATAAGACTTTGATGAAATGGCAAGAAAAGTTAGCAAATATTGAATATTACATGTAGAAAAATTGTTTAAAGACACTTTCATGCGAGACGGTGAGGGTAGCGTCACTTGTTCAAGGATAAGTAGGATCGGCAGAAACATTACTCATATTTATAGAGGTGAGATCAAAGTCACAGAGCAGCCAATATTTGGATTGCTAAACTAAAGAATAACAAATGAATAACCTAACCTTGTGCAAGCTTTCATTTAGTGATACACTATGGGATCTAAATCGGGCATAGTGTGAGCTGTACCAAATCAATTATCTCTGGTGCTATTGCTGTCTAATCTGGGAGGGTTAGAAGAAAGTTTTATTCTGTACTTATAACTCTTCTTGAGGAATTCTGCACTGCTGTTGGCAAGAGTACAAAAATGTAACAAGTAATACAGATTAAAGGCTTGTTCAATTTAAGTTGCTTTGAAAGGATTATTATGGCTCCCTCTCTGTATTTTGCAGCCCTTTCATTTTGCCTCCTTTTTTGCAGTTAATGTTAAATGAAAGTTGACTTAGAGGATCAAAGGTAACCTTTGCTGTGATGGATGTCTCAGCAAGTCTCAATCCAAAACTTTCTAATGAAGAAAATGAAGAAAGAACAGCACAAGACCAAAGAGACATTGCAGAAGGATGCAAGGATCTGTCCTAATCCTACTCTACCTGACACTGCTGCTTGCACCTGTCAGGTTAGCCGTGTTACAAGAACTCATTTATAAATGTGTTCATCTCTGGTAGCCAGCCCAGAAGGCACAATTCAATGACTAGACAATGGTACTGGCAATCACACAAAACTTTACTGCCTGTGGTTTCTTTTAGTCATGTGCAGATCTTATAATAGTTGTTAACCAGTATGTTCCGCATCACAGTATCACAAAGGTGATATCACCATGGGCACAAAAGTACCATTCCACAATCTGATTGCTCTGCACCCATGCTAATGAAACATCTGGCACAAAATACTGGTTCACGTGTCCAAATGAATTCAAGCTGGAATGTTGGAATGCAATGGGTCTACAACCCTCAAAGCTAAGAATGGGCCATAAATGTTTTTTTTTTAAAGTCAAGTAAAGCTCATTAAGAGCCCAATCATAAAATTTCTGGTTTACAAGTGTGAAACTTGCGGGCAGGAAAGTTAGTAGTTAGATTTGTAACCATTTCTCGATTTTTAATCATTTAGTTTGTCAGAATGGATTTAACTGCAGCATCTGAGATCAGTGTTTGACTTCAGCAGTTTAGCTGAAGTTTTGTGTGATATGTTCTGAGTGGAAATGTGGCATTTATTTGCAATTATGGGGAATGGACATCTGCAAAAAAATTGTGTCAGTGCTGCCTCATCTGCACTGCAGCCTGCGTTTGGTGTCAAATGGGAACAGCAGTGGGAGACAAGGACAGCATGATAATGTACAGGACGAGTTACCCAGAGTCCCAGGATTCAGGATGCAAGTTCGAATCCAATCATGGTAGATAACGAAAATAAACAATAAAAGAAAACAATAACTATATTTTAAAAATTATCAGTTTTTTTTAAGGAAATGAATCTGTTGTTCATACCTGGTCAAGGATATCAGACCCACAGCCCGTATATGGAATCACCCAGCCTGCAGCTTGTCATTGTTTTGAAGTTTTCCCAGATAAAAGTTCGGTTGAATTTACAATGGACAGTAACATTCAGACTGCAAGAATGGAGGGTGTGCTGCAATGGTAGGTTTACCAGGGGTTCGGGGTATTATTGATTGCATGTACCAAGGCATCAGCAGGCCAGCATTGCATTGTCACCAACAGAAAGATTTTTAACTCTCTAATTATCTAATTGGCATGTGATCACCAGCAACTAACACCTCAGATATGTGTCATGTAACTGTGCAGCAGTCATGACACACACATCTTGAGGAACCCTCAGGTAGCAGACTTGTTGATGTTTGGAAGAATGGTTTCTGGGGACAATTGTTGTTGCTTGAATAAATGGCTCTTGACATCCATCAGTGCACCGAGAAAGTAAATTGAGCAAATGTACATAGATAACCATGGCACAATAATGGCTATCATCGAGCAGACAATAATATGTTGAAGATAGTCTGTTTTGGTACCTTGTGAGATCAGGTGCAGCTATGCAGTGGAGACACTCTTCAGTCAGAGTGTCTCCACTTCAGCCAGAGTGTGCTGTGCTCTGCTCAACCTGACTTTGCAGATAGGGGATGCCCTACAAAAAGAAAAGGTGCCAGATACTATTGAGTTCTTTGGCAAAGATTTCCATAAAGATGGGAGGACCACCAAAGTTGCAAAACTTTGCAAGGGATTACCTTGATGGCTGTGAGACAAGTGAAACATTAGGAATGCAGAGGTTTCCGTAGCAATGTGGTGCCTCCTCTTCATTAGCCTGCAGTAAATCTACATCTCTGCTATCTCTCCAGGAAAGTAATTTTATATGGTCACTCAACTCAATGCTCAATGCTCAACTCAATCCATCTGTTCCCCTTGTTAACACTTTGATTGACTCTCATCTCATAAATTTCATGGATTTTATCTAGCTTCTCTTTTTTAAGCATAATATTGCTGAACAAAAAGACCTTGGAGTCCAGGTTCATAGCTCCTTGAAAGTGGAGATGCAGGGAGATAGGATTGTGAAGAAGGTGTTTGGTATACTTTCCTCTATTGGACAGAGCATTGACTACAGGAGTTGGGAGGTCATGATGCGACTGTACAGGACATTGGTTAGGCTACTTATGGAATATTGTGTGCAATTCTGATCTCCCTGCTATTAGAAGGATGTTGTGAAACTTGGAAGGGTTCAGAAAAGATTTACAAGGCGGTTGCCGGAATTGGAAGATTTGAGCTACAGGGAGAGGCTAAACAGGCTGGGGATGTTTTCCTTGGTGCATTGAAGGCTGAGGGGGTGACCTTATGGAGGTTTATAAAATTATGAGGGGCATGGATAGGATAAATAGACATGGTCTTTTCTCTGGGATGACAGAGTCCAGAACTAAAGGGCATAGGTCTAAAGTGAGAGGGGAAATTTTTTTAAAAGGATCTTAGGGGCAACTTTTTCAAGCAGATGATAGTGCATGTATGGAAAGAACTGCCAGAGGAGGTGGTGGAGGCTGGTACAATTACAACATTTAAAAGGCACTTGGATAGGTGTATGAATAGGATGGGTTTAGAGGGATATGGGCTAAGTGCTGGCACATGGGACTAGATTAGGTTAGGATATCTGGTCAGCATGGACAAATTGGACTGAAGGGTCTGTGTTCATGCTGTACATCTCTATGACTGTGACTCTATATACACAGCACTGAAGCAATGCACTATGCAGCCAAAACAGCAATTTACAGTTATGCAGTCAAACACAGGTCCTTTGGTCCACCACATCTATGCTGACCAACAAATACCAAACTGCACTAATCACATTTACCTGCACATGGTCTATAACCTGGCATTTTAAGTGCTCGTCTAAATGTTTCTCAAACGTTTAGAGAGTACCTTCCTCTGACATGAAGCGTTCCATATTTCTGCTCCACTCTGATATATATTTAATGCATTTCCACGAGCATCTTAGGGAGTCAAAAACAAACACACTTAGGTGAACCCAAATATATCTATTGTGATGTCTTTTGGAATGTTTTCTAGGAGCTGCCATGGAGGACTCCCACCTCATATTTAGCTGTTATTGCATTAGCCTGCTTTATTGTAGATGACTATGAGAGCTGTCCTCTGGGTGCCTTCAGCTGAAGGAGTCAGTCATGAAGCAGTTCCCCTGTGAAGGAGCAGGAGGACCTTCAGTCATCTTGTCCCAAGATAATGATCGTATCAATGTTTGTGAAGGTTTGTAGCTCAGGTTGAGGTTTAGGGTGTAGGTTTGTTCACTGAGCTGTAGATTTGATAGCCAGAGGTTTCATTACCTGGCTAGGTGACCTCCAAGTGAATCGAAGCTGTTGTCTCCTGCTTTCTATTCATATGTTTGTCCTGGATGAGGTTCCTGGGGTTTGGGGTAATGTCATTTCCTGTTCGTTTTCTGAAGGGTTGATAGATGGTATCTAGATCTATGTGTTTGTTTATGGTGTTGTGGTTGGAGTGCCAGGCCTCTAGGAATTCTCTGGCATGTCTTTGCTTAAACTGTCCCAGGATAGATGTGTTGTCCCAGTCGAAATGGTGTTTTTTTTTCATCTGTATGTAGGGCTACGAGGGAGAGAGGGTCGTGTCTTTTTGTGGCTAGCTGGTGTTCGTGTATCCTGGTGACTAACTTGCTTCCTGTTTGTCCTACATAGTGTTTGTAGCAGTCCTTGCATGGAATTTTGTAGATGACTTTGGTTTTGTCCATGGGTTGTACTGGGTCTTTTAAGTTTGTGACTCAAAAACAGTGCACCTCCTCTGTTACCTTCATCCTGGCCACTTTCATCAGCCTGGGAGGTCTCCTTTTGGCATCAGCTGCCATGAGAATCTTTTGCTTGCTATTTAGAGCTGAGTGGCGGGCTCAGTGCGAGTCATCATCAAACCTTCAGGATGTCTTTGTCCCTCTTCTCAGCATCTAGTGTGATGCCCACTCTTAACTTTGGAGACACAAACACAGTTATTGCACCACTGCAGCATTTGGCCATCTTTGCATTTGGTTTAATGCTTTAGCCCTGAGCTCAAAAAGCTCCAAAATCAATCCTTTTAGGGTTCAATGACAAATAAGATTAAATATTCTCCTGCAGGAAATTGTCTAATTTTTGTGCAGGTTTTATGATCTTGCTTGTCCATTTCATGTCTGTGTCAAACTATAAGATCTGATACAGATCCATTTCAGGTGCTTCTTCAAATGTTTGAGCATTGTGCTACTTCAGGGACGTGAGCTTCCAGCTCCAACTTGAAAGTGCCATCCACTCAGAGCATTGCGCAAACAGCCTGCATTACTACTTCAATGAGCCAGAAACCCAGATAGCAGCCACTCATTGGCATTTTAATATTATATGACCTGGGCTGGATTGGTGATGGTGGAAATCAGCAAAACACTAACGTCCAGGTCATTGATTCACCAACAACCACAACCAACAATGTCCAGCCTGACTTCACCTTTCTTTAAACTTTCAATGATGATTAGATTGCAAATGAAGACGTTTTATGATTGAATGTAATATGCTGTAGAATACATTACATGCAGATCCTGATTAAAATTCAACCAACTGTGTACATGTACCTCTTAGTTTATTGCATAATACCCTGTCATAGTAATCATCATCCAATTTGGATAAACATACCATTCTGTTTTAATCATACATAATTAATATTTCCACGTGAATGCTCATGATGTTTAAATTTTGAGATGACTCATTTGTCAACAAATTATTCAAAATGGGCGTAGCCTTAAAGTAAACTGCTTTTTAAAGTGCTCATGGGTTGTAGCCGTTGTTGACTGGGTCAACATTTATTGTGATGTCCTAATTGCCCTTGAGTTTGTGGTATTGAGTGGTTTTGCTGAAGTCAATGTGGTGCAGGTACATCCACCTGCTATTAGGAAGGGAAATCATAACACCGTAAGACATAAAAGCAGAAGGCCAAGTGACTTCTAGAACGGAGTGATGACACATGACTGATAATATATTTTCAAAACAGTATGAAGTGAAAGGAAACTTGCAGATGCTGGAAGGACTTTAGGGAGTCAGAAATAAAATTATACCTCTGAGTTATTTTTGTAGTCACAGCATTTATGTCCAGTTGCGTTCTTGATTACTGATAAGCTTGGAATGTTGATAATGGGAGATTCAGCTTGTTATTAGTGATTCAGTGCTGCTTGATATCATTATTAATAACACTGTCTTTCATTTTGCTGATGGTTGGGAACAACTTAATGGGATAATAATTGCCAGATTGGATGTGTCCTGCTTTATCATGAACAGGCCATGTCTGGGTAGTTTTTCACTCTTTCAGTTAGACTTAATTTAGTAGCTGGATTAGCATGTCGTAGTTTTGGAGAACAAGTTGTAAATGCTACAATTTGGATATTGCCTTTGCTGTATCCTGAATGCTCACTTAATGACACATAGATTGAATTGAATTGGTTGAAGATAGACTTCTGTGATGCAGGGGCTTCAGGATAAGGCTAAGATGAATCATCTACTTGGGTCTTCTGGCTGAAGATAATCGCAAATGTTTTAGATCAGTCTTTTGTGCTGATGTCCTGGATTTCTCAAGATAAAAACAATGACTGCTGATGCTGGAAACCAGATTCTGGATTAGTGGTGCTGGAAGAGCACAGCAGTTCAGGCAGCATCCAAGGAGCAGCGAAATCGATGTTTCGGGCAAAAGCCCTTCATCAGGAATAAAGGCAGAGAGCCTGAAGCGTGGAGAGATCAGCTAGAGGAGGGTGGGGGTGTGGAGAAAGTAGCATAGAGTACAATAGGTGAGTGGTGGAAGGGATGAAGATGATAGTTCGGGGACAGGGGGAGGGTGGAGTGGATAGGTGGAAAAGAAGATAGGCAGGGAGCACAAGTCATGGATTTCTCTAGAGTTGAGAATGGGCGATCATGGAAAATTCTCCTCCTATATGTTTAATGAGTCATTATAGCTGATGAGTTCTGCCAAGTTGCAATAGGCTTAATCTTTATCAAAGAGAACAAAAATTACAGTGCATTTTCTTCTCTAATCAGGGAAGTGTAAAAGGCCACTTAGGTGCCATACAGTCTTCATCTGTTTGTGGATCGACCTGTGAGATGTGATTTAAGTTATTGTCTGGATGTTCTTGCTGAAGCTATCAATGATACCACTTACTTGAATTGGTGGGTTCTCAGATTCTCAGTTTAATTGCCCTGAAAATTTCTCAATTAAGATCAGGTTGTCTATGTGTCAGAAGACACACACATACTGACACTATGGTAGCATCATATTAAAGGACTGTAATAGCTCACATCATTGCATGAATATTGTATAACATTATATTAATTATAACCAGACGGTAATCTTTTGTAAAACTCATTTACTATTTTATGTTTCCAATAAAGTTGTCTAAATGTAATTTTGCAAGAGCACCAATCACACAGTTGCCTACCCATTAATGTCCATTTGTCAAATATTATTACATGGTGCATTATTTAGGTGATAAGGCACCTGTAGTCTCCAACAGGACTGTAATCTTCAACTTAATTTCACATTAAAGGTGGAGTGTCAGCACTTGACAAATGACTCCTTTTGTCAAATTGACATCTTTGCTGCAGCAAAATTTGCTAGAATTGGCTGATAAGCAGGTAGTCACTGTAATTACTCTCAGTGCAAAAATCCTCACAAATCACACATTAATGCAAATGCTGTTGAGACTTGCTGCTTTGGGTAATAATCACTTTCTGGCCTGGGAGATCATATGAGAAAGTAGTTTAACTATGTAGAAGATTTTACATTCCTCATTGAGGATTCAACACATTGAATTCAAACCATTTGTAGAACTTTATGAGACAAACTAAGTACATCTTTACAAAGCACACTGAACAATGGAGTGTGTTGAAAAGCCTCAAACCAACCACCTATTACATATCCTTGGCTTTTCTCCCGATTAACGTTAATGCAATGAAAATTCAGGTGAGATGTATAAAATTGTTCTATATTACTTCTATATACTCAACTGTTCCCAAGTATGACAAAAAAAAGTATATGAATCATCAATAAAAGCAAATTAACTGTAAATGCTGAAATTCTGAAGTGAAAACATAAAATGTTGGAAATATTGAACAGGCTTGGCAGTATTGAAACCTCCTCACAATTTACAATCCATGTAGATTTGTGTCATCAGCAAACCAGGAAATGTTGTATTCTGTATGTTGTGAATAACTGGTGCCCAAGCATACATCCTTACAATATCCCACTAGCGACTGCCTGTGTAGGATGTAATGGGTTTCAATGTTGCAAAGCCTGTTCAGTATTTCCAGCATTTTATGTTTTTACTTCAGACCTTAAGTAATTACAGTATCTACACAGTGTTAACCAATGTTGAAGTCACCACTCTTCAGTTGGCGTCTTGTGCCGCTGAGTCGATTTTCCTCTGCCACTGTCTCACTGCCACCTGTGCCAGATGCACCAATGGCAAAGTCACAACTCTCACCACTGGGCTCACCTCATCAATGTTGCCATGATGCCCTTCTGTCACTGCTTTGCCACTGCCAGCACCAGACTCAACCAACAATGAAATCAACAATCCTCAGGTGCCATCTTTCACTGCTGGGCCTACCTCAGCAATATCACCTCCACTGATACAGCAGCAACTGATACAGCAGCCTTTGATTCCAATGTCAGCCCCAAGCTCACCCTACAAAAGTAAGTAGGAATTTTCCAGCACCACTCTAATCTAGGCTCACTCCCCACCGTCATGAGACCCGTGCTGGGCCCGCACTACATCCACAGGTTCTCCTTGATCTATTATGCTAGTTGCATCCTTAAAAATACTCCAGTAGATTTGTCAAGTGTGATTTGCATTTCATAAACCTGCACTGCCTTCATCCACTCTCATTAATGCTTTCTAAATATTCTGTTATCATGACACGACCATTTTCATCATTACTGATGTCAGGCTAATTAGTTTGTCATTCTGTTTATTTTTTCTATTGTTCCTTTTCAAATATATTTGCCACTCCCCCCCCCCCCACTTCTGTTGAGTTTTGTATGATGCTCACCAATGCATCCAATACTTCCAGGGCCACTTCCCTTAGTACTTTTGGATAGACATTATTAGGTCTTGGTGAACTGTCAGCTTTTCACCCCAATAATTCCTCAGTACTATTTTCTTAATAATACTGATTTACTTCAATTTCACCCCCTTACCACATCCCTAACAATTCTAGGAGGTTATTTCTGCTGTCTTTTGTGGAGACAGATCCAAAGTCTGTGTTCAATTCATCTGTTTCTATTCAATTTCTTTATTTCTCATTACAATTTTCCTGCCCTGTGACTGTAAGGTAATGCTTACAGTCTTTACTAATCTTTTTCCCTTCACACAATTATAGTGCTTTAAGATTATATGCCTTTCTTCCATGAAATTTTACTCTCATACTTTATTTTACCCTCTTGTTGAAACTTTTGGTCCTTTTTTTTGAATTTCTAAATGTGAATGAACAACTCTGACAACCTGCAAAATACATTGATATACATTTTTACTGAAGGTACCAATCCAGTAAATTATTAAATGTAATTCTGAAAATATAATCCATTTTATTTTATGGTTATATAATTCTATACTCTCTTCCTGTGAGTCAATAATGAACTTGCTGCTAAGTTTAATATTTCTGGTAGTTAGGCATTTAAGAAATTTCCATAAATTGTCTTGTGCAAAATTTGAAACAAACGTAAGACAGTCTTCCAAGTCCTCCATATGCATGAAGGCAGATGTAAAGACAGAGATAAAGTTAACATAAAGGAACGTATTAATCAGAATAGTCCGAAAAATACACCAGCAGGGAGCTGATGAAAGCTGCAAATGTCTGACAAGATCTGACCATGAACTTTGAAAATAATGCTCGAATGTTTTCTGAACTCTGATGCATTTATAGCCTTCACTTTAGCTATTGATTACTCTATATAATGCATATACTGAGTTATTAAGCTAAAATAAAACAGTTAACTTGTTTCATGTAATCTTATGGCAAATTAAAAATGAACCAAAAATATGTCCCATTGCTTCCACCAATGACTCATACATGATTTGTAAATAGGCCAAGTTAGCAAGAAAATCATAGTTGCACTTTAGCATAAGCTAATGATACAAATTTACAGATCACAAACATTCTCCATGAGAATTCAGTATATGCAGTGAATTTTGCAGTACATAGTCTAGTTGGCATTATCTGAGGCTAATGATATGTATTTATTTCTTCAACAGAACTTGCAGGAAATAAATTATATTCAATAATATAATTTAATATAATTTTAAATAGATCAATATTGAAATACTTTAAGCAAGCAAATGATAAAACAGAAAAAAATCATTCATTTTTAAGTAGCATGCCAACTTCAGAATGTTTTCTGTCCATGAAATATCTAAAAATTGACTTTCTGTCATATTTAGTTGAAGGTTAATGAAATCCAGATTGGACAAATACGAGTGTTTGTGATCCATGTGGTGGTATATTAACTTTGACTGAATATATAAGCTAGAATACAAAGAGTTAATCAGTTGCAACAATTATAGCATCCAATTATTCAATTATCTGGTCTTTGTTTATGATCTCTCCTGACTATTCTCTGTGCTGTTCAAGCCTATATATGGTGACTGAGAAAGGGAAACAAAAGTGAAAAGAAAATGCTATAAGAATGAAGACAGCAAATCTTCAATTGTTTGTTATGAACAGCTCTTTAGACATAGAAATTGATGACATTTCTGCATTCTTCTCAGGCACCGAGCACCATATCAACTCTAAAATTTGTTGGAATTTGGTACCCTAACATTGTCAATGCATTTTTTTATACATGATGATATGCCAGACACAGGGCATGTGTGTGAAAGTTTAATTTTACAAATGAGAATTTATTTTTCAAACAAAATATGCTCCACATCACTTTTTAGTCACAGGTATTTTATATGGCTCTAGTGTCTCTGAGTGCAATCTATGATGGTGCTGTTAGCAAATATTGGGCCCCTTATTTCTATACATAAACAAGAAAATCCCTGTATCAATCATGACAGCTCTTTTTCTTGGTGAGCAGCATTGTTGGGCCTGGAAATATAGAAACACTTGCTGTCTGCCATTTTGGGGAAGTAAGAAGTTGTGTAATTCTGAGGGAGGCAATGGCCCAGTGGTATTATCCAGAGACTCATATACAATTCTGGAGACTTAGGTTTGAACACTGTCACGCCAGATGGTGGATTTTGATTTCTGGAGTTAAGAATCTAGTGATGACTATGATGACTATGAATCCATTGTCAATTGTTGGAAAAAAAATCTGGTTCACTAGTGTCCTTCAGGAAAGAAATCTGCCATCCTTACCTGGTCTGGCTACACGTGACTCCAGACTCACGGTAATGTGGCTGACTCTTAACTGCCCTCTGGGCAATTAGGGATGGGCAATAAATACTGACCTAGCCAGTGACGCCCTCACACTGTTAACGAATAAAACAAAAACTATCCGTGTGGAGTTTGCATGTTCTCCCCATGTCTTTATGAGTTTCTGCCAGGTGCTCTGGTTTCTTCCCACAATCCAAAGATATGCAGGTTAGATAGATTGGGCATGCTAAATTATTCCATAGCATCACGGAATGTGCAGGTTCGGTGGATTAGCCATGGTAAATGCAGGGTTACAGAGATAGCATAGGGAGCTGGGGTTGGGTCTGAGTAGGGTGCTGGTTAGAGAGTTAGTTCAGACTCCATGGGCTGAATGGCCTCTCTCTGTAGGAATGCTATGATTCTATGAAGATTGTCAATACAAGGCCCAATTTTGAGGTCATAATTTTTCACACTTATCAATAGCATTTGTGTTTTTCATGCTTGACTCTTTTATTATAACTTCTGACGGGTCTCTTGTTCTGATGAGTATTAGGATTGGCTAAAATTGGTTGACAAAGAACCATAAGCCACTGTTTGAGTAATGTCAGTGTTGAGGATGGGCTGGAATGGTACTAAATTAGACACCTTAAGGATCAGTGTTAGACATGCAACCATTTCAATGGCATTGACCAATTTCTTTTCCATTATCAATTTAAATTGAAGTTACGGTAATGGCAAGCTAGGAATTCAGAAGTTATAAAATTAATTGGAGAAAAAATTATGGAGAAAGATAAATAACAACTGTACTTCAATACTTTTTCGCTTCTCATCAGGTATGTTATGACACAGCACTATGCAGGGTGGGATTTAGTCTCACCCTTCTTGCCCAGAGACAGGGACATTGGTGCTGTGTCTCAGGACCTCTATAGATGCATGTCAGGAATCAGAGTCCCACTGAGGAACCCCAGGGTCAGAACAAATAAACACATTGTTTCTGAATAAGTACCATTTTGACAGCATGTTTGAAAACTCCTTTCATGACTTTGGTAATGATTGATTGATAATGATTGAACGATGGAGCTAAATTTGTCCGAATTTGATTTGTCCTGCTTTGTATGAAAGAAAACATACCTGGGTAATTATTGTGTAGACCACTTGCATTGCAGGTTTTCTGAAACGGGTTTGATAGGGGCACAAATAGTGTGCACAGTGAAATCTTCACTGTTACAACTGTGATAGTGTAAGGGGTCCATAGCCTTTCCAGGATCGCGATCGTTCATTTGCTTCTTGATATTATGAGGAGTGAAACAAATTGACAGAAAACTGACATCTTATTGCTGCTGATCTCAGGAGGCAGCTGGGATGAGTTATCCACTCAACTCTTCAGGCTAAAGACAGTTTCAAATGTTCAACTTAATCTTGATTGGCACTGCTACAGGCCCCAAGAATCATGACCTGCTGACCCTGGGATTCTGATCCACAGCCTTCGTCAGGCCTCTAACTCCCAACAATCAATTCTTAGTCTCAAAATCCAGATGCTTTCCCTTCTGGCTTGCAATCCCCCTTCCCACTCCATTGCCCCCTTGCTTAATTTGTGGCGACCATGGTTTCGGCCATGCCCCAATACCTGCCAATCATTTTCTTGGGTTCTTAGTGCAGTCATTCTTGAGGTATGAATGAGATCTGAGGCTCAGTATGTTGGGGTCCTTAGACCACACCTTCCTGTGCAGCATATATCGCAGGTGAGATTCAGGAGAGAAGCACAAAGGAATGATCACTCCTGAATGCCTTTTAGAAGATAAATTATCAAAGGATCCTTGAAAGTAAAAGAACATATACACAAATGTTAGAAAACTGTTGATCTATATTTATACCTTGAAGGCTAATTGATAAAAAATTGTATGCAGAAAGTCTTGGGCTAGTTGTGTATATACATTCCAGCTGAATACCAGAAGCAGATTCAGGAAAGCTTTCAATGTTTAATTTCTGACCTGTGCTTTTTTATGGCTGCAGCATTCAACATAGCGAACAAATGGACCAGGTTCACTCAATATTTCTCATATTAACAGTTCCGTTGTAGCATCTGTGTAGCCATATATTTGAGCTGAGACAATAAAAGAAAGGAAAAAGGGAGTGTGCTCTGCCCAAGACAAAATTGTAAGGAACAACAAAGAAGCAATAATGAGGTCCTGGGAGTCTGACTGCTGGGAAGTTCACAGCACACAGTATCAGATGAACTAAAGAAGAATGAGAAAAATACATTTCATGGGGCAAGAAAACAACAAAACAACAAAATTGTTTCTTTTTTTAATATTTTTGATTCTGGTGCAGAAATGTACTGCAATCCTCAGCATGTTAAGCAGAGTTACTGAGGGTTCTTTTTTATATGTAGAAGAAATGATATCCTTTGCTGCATTAGCTTCAGGGCTTGACTTTCCTGGCACTCCATAAAGCAATCTTAAGTGTGCAGCCGATTTTATCCTGAAATTGGAAAAAAACAATACCCGCTGAAAGTCCATTTGAAGAATTTTTATATCACTTATAGTTTAGAAATTTTGCCCTAAACATAGGACTATACTTTTATATCGAAACTGTACACTTGCCAAACACTCATAAATACATGCTGCCAGAGGACTGCAGTTAATATCTGCAGCTTCTGCCATTCCATCCGTTAATTAAAATGAAACCGGGCATTATTTTAAGATATGTAAAAATAATGTGTTACTTCAATAACTCTGAATTTATTGGCTCATTTTGAAATTACTTGTAATCTGGCACTGTCATGTTGGCCAGCAAGGAATATTCCCACTAAGACCGCACTGGGGAATTTTAACCTGCTATTCTGAGCAAGTGACAAAAATGGCATTTTTAAAACCATTGGGATCCTTTGTGAACAGTGTCGATTGTTGTCAGTTAACACGAGTGGGTCCAACTGCTATTTTGATTGTCAGCCTGGGTAGCTCAATCGTTGGGATTTCCCTGTCAGGTGAAAGAATGGGAATAGAAGAGCATAGCACAGCAATCCACATTGACTTCCATGATGATTCTGGGTAAACCAAGATGGAGGACAGGAAAAATTTCTGGCTGTAGCAGCTGCTGCTTTTTTTAGGTACTCTAGGTGTTCGAGTTGATTTCCTCGAATTCCAGGAGCAGCAATTACTGTTTTATATGCTGTTGCATTGTTTTGGAACTTTGGAGAAAAAGAGTCAAAACAACAACACTTATAAAAGGAAGAGGAATAGACAAAGGAAGCACATGGTGAGGTCGCTGCAGGAGAGAGAGAGAAACAGAGAGAGAGAGAGAGAGAAAGAAACCCACACTGCTAACTGACACAGCAGTGAACCTGCACAGTTTGAATTCATGTATCACTGGACATCGGAGTGCATCTGGGAAAATTAACAAACAATGAAATTTAAACTAATCTTGGAGGAACCTGTTTTGGAGAGGTCTCAGCACAGAAACAGATAAGTGGACATTTTAAGTGTGGCCTTACAGTAAGTCTGCAGTAGTGAGTAGAGTGGGTTCTTTCTTGATTTTATGTTTTATTAAGATATATCTCCTTATTAAATTAAGTTATAAGCCATAAGTATTAATTTAACTGAGAGCACTGTTTTGTAGAGGAATAAGACAATACTATTTTCTGGATTTGTAGATTGAAAGAAGCAAAAATAGCGTTTAGTAGAGTGATATGCTCTTCTTATCAGATGTGGAAGTTTAGGGAGGATTTATGTGTTACTGAGGATTATATTTGCAATAAATGCTATTGGTAGCAAATCCTATCAGATTGAATGGATTGGTTGGAGAGGCAGTTAGAAGAAATGAGGAATTTACAAGAGC
This sequence comes from Hemiscyllium ocellatum, assembly GCF_020745735.1. NCBI lineage: Eukaryota > Metazoa > Chordata > Chondrichthyes > Orectolobiformes > Hemiscylliidae > Hemiscyllium > Hemiscyllium ocellatum. The sequence continues at coordinate 55,144,515 of NC_083401.1, read as the reverse complement.
AAGGTGATCTGATGGATGTCAGTTATAGGAAGGGGGAAAATCACAGATACAGTCACATAGATGGGTTAACTCCAGGAAAAGTAAGTGAGGTAGGCAGGTTATGCAGGTGTCTTCTGTGGTTATCCCCATTTCAAACAAGTATGCTGTTTGGAAAATATAGGATATGATTGATTCTCAGGGGAACGTAGCAATAACAGCCAGGTTTCAGGCAGTGAATCTGGCTCTAATGTAATAAGGGGTACGTCGGGTTCCAAGAGATCAATTATGTTCGGGGACGCTCCACTCCAAGGTACAGGTAAACGTTTCTGTGGCCAGCAGCGAAAAATTAGACTGGTGTGTTGCCTCCCTGGTGCCAGAATCAAGGATGTCTCAGAGAGGATGTAGAATGTTCTCAAAGGGGAGAGGGGTCAGCAGGAGGTCATTGTACACATTGGAACCAATGGCAAAGTTGATATTCTAAAGGGAAATCACAGAGAGTTAGGCAGGAATTTAAAAAGGAGGTCCTCCAGAGTAGTAATATCTGGATTACTCCCAGTGTTACGAGCTAGTGAGGGCAGGAATAGGAGAATAGAGCAGATTAATGCATGGCTGAGGAGTTTGTGCATGGGAGAAGGATTCACATTTTTAGATCATTAGAAGCTGTTTTGGGGTAGAAGTGACCAGTACAAGAAGGACAGATTGCACCTAAATTGGAAGGGAACTAATATACTGGCAGGGAGATTTCATAGAGCTGTTCGAGAGGATTTAAATTAGTAAGATGGGGGGGTGGGGGGGTTGGGGGGGAGGTGGTGGTGGTGGTGGTGGGGGTGGGGTGGGGGAACCAGGGAGATAGTGAGGAAAGAGATCAATCTGAGGCAACTACAGTTGAGAAAAGAAGTGAGTCAAACAGTCAAGGCAGGCACAGACAAAGCAGAGAACAAGGTAGGACTGATAAAATAAACTGCATTCATTTCAATGCAAGAGGCCAAACAGCGAAGGCAGATGAACTGAGAGCATGGTTAGGAACATGGGACTGTGATATCATAGCAATTACAGAGACATGGTTCAGGGATGGACAGGACTGGCAGCTTAAGGTTCCAGGATACAAATGCTACAGGAAGGACAAAAAAGGAGACAAGAGAGGAGGGGGAGTGGCGTTTTTGACAAGGGACAGCATTACAGCTGTGCTGAGGGAGGATATTCCCGGAAATACATCCAGGGAAGTTATTTGGGTGGAACTGAAAGTAAGAAAGGGATGATTACCTTATTGGGATTGTATTATAGACCCCCTAATAGTCAGAGGGAAATTGAGAAACAAACTTGTAAGGAGATCTTAGCTATCTGTAAGAATAATAGACTGGGGGATTTTAACTTTCCAAACATAGACTAGGACTGGCATAGTATTAAGGGTTTGATGGAGAGGAATTTATTAAGTGTGTATAAGACAATTTTCTGATTCAGTATGTGGATGTACCCACTACAGAATGTGCAAAACTTGGCCTACACTTTGGAAATGAGGCAGGGCAGGTGACCGAGGTGTCAGTGGGGGAGAATTTTGGGGCCCGCGACCATAATTCTAATAGATTTAAAACAATGATGGAAAAGGATAGACTAGATCTAAATTTGAAGTTCTAAATTGAAGAAAGGCCAATTTTGATAGTATTAGGCAAGAACTTTCAAAAGCTGATTGGGGGCAGATGTTCGCAGGGAAAGGGATGGCTGGAAAATGAGAAGCCTTCAGAGATGAGATAACGAGAGTCCAGAGAAAGTATATTGCTGTTAGGGTGAATGGAAAGGCTGGTAGATATACAGAATGTTGGATGACAAAAGAAATTGAAGCTTTGGTTAAGAAAGAGAAGGAAGCATATGTCAGGTATAGATGGATAGATCGAGTGAATCCTTAGAAGAATAAAAAGGCAGTACGAGCATACTTCAGAGGGAAATTAGGAGGGGAAAAAGAGGACATGAGATAGCTTTGGCAAATAGAGTTAGGGAGAATCCAAAGGGTTTTTACAAATATATTAAGGACAAAAGGGTAACTGGGGAGAGAATAGGGCCCCTCAAAGATCAGCAAGATGGCCTTTGTGTGGAGCCGCAGGAGATGGGGAAGATACTAAATGAATATATTGCATCAGTATTTACTGTGGAAAAGGGCATAGAAAATATAGACTGTGGGGAAATAAATGGTGACATCTTGAAAAACGTCCATATTACAGAAGAGGAAGTGTTTGATGTCTTGAAACGCATAAAGGTGGATAAATCCCCAGGGCCTGATCAGGTGTACTCTAGAACTCTGTGGGAAGCTAGAGAAGTGATTGCTGGGCCTCTTGCTGAGATATTTGTATCATCGATAGACACAGGTGAGGTGTCAGAAGACTGGAGGTTGGCAAATGTGATGCCACTATTTAAGAAGGGCAGTAAAGACAAGCCAGGGAACTATAGACCAGTGAGCCTGACCTCAGTGGTGGGCAAAGAGAATTGATGAGGGCAGAACGGTAGATGTGGTCTATATGGACTTCAGTAAAGTGTTCCCCATGGGAGACTGGTTAGCAAGGTTAGATCTCACTGAATACAGGGAGAACTAGCCATTTGGATACAGAACTGGCTCAATGGTAGAAGACAGAGGATGGTGGTGGAGGGTTGTTTTTCAGACTGGAGGTCTGTGACCAGTGGAGTGTCACAAGGATCGATGCTAGGTCCTCTACTTTTGTCAGTAATATAATTGATTTGGATGTGAATATAGGAGCTATATTTAGTAAGTTTGCAGATGGCACCAAAGTTGGAAGTGTGGTGGACAATGAAGAAGGTTACCTCAGATTACAACAGGATCTAGACAAGATGGGCCAATGGGCTGTGAAGTGGCATATGGAGTTTAATTCAGAAAAATGCGAGGCGCTGCATTTTGGGAAAGCAAATCTTAGCAGGACTTACTCACTTAATGGTAAGGTCTGAAGGAGTGTTGCTGAACAAAGAGACCTTGGAGTACAGGTTCATAGCTCCTTGAAAGTGGAGTCGCAGGTAGATAGGATAGTGAAGAAGGCGTTTGGTATGCTTTCCATTATTGGTCAGAGGATTGAGTACAGGAGTTGGGAAGTCATGTTGCGGCTATACAAGACATTGATTAGGCCACTGTTGGAATATTGCATGCAATTCTGGTCTCCTTCCTATTGGAAAGATGTTGTGAAACTTGAAAGGGTTCAGAAAAGATTTACAAGGATGTTGCCAGGGTTGGAGGATCTGAACTACAGGGAGAGGCTGAACAGGCTAGGGCTGTTTTCCCTGGAGCGTTGGAGGCTGAGGGGTGACCTTATAAGAGGTTTACAAAATTATGAGGGGCACGGATAGGATAAATAGACAAAGTCTTTTCCCTGGGGTTGGGGAGTCCAGAAGTAGAGGGCATAGGTTTAGAGTGAGAGGGGAAAGATATAAAAGAGACCTAAGAGGCAACTTTTTCACACAGAGGGTGGTACTTGTATGGAATGAGCTGCCAGAGGATGTGGTGGAGACTGGTATAATTGCAACATTTAAGAGGCTTTTGGATGGGTATATGAATAAGAAGGGTTTGGAGGGATATGGGTCGGGTGCTGGCCAGTGGGACTAGATTGGGTTGGGATATCTGGTCGGCATGGACAAGTTGGACCAAAGGGTCTCTTTCTGCACTGTACGTTTCTATGACTCAATGATTCCATGAACTGCCGAATCCTTGAAAGCCAGCCCCAATATGCAGCGAAACCCACCTTCTTCAGATTTAATTCCTATTAGTTTGAGATCAGCCTGAACTGAAGAGTTGTGTCAGTGTTCTTGATTTAATTAATTGTCACGTGTACCTAAGTACAGTGAAAAGCTTTGTTTGCGAGCATTACAGGAAGATCATAGTAAGCAAGGGCATACAGATCGCAGAGTGAAAAACACACTTGGACAGAATAAAACACACTGATTACACTGCACAGGACATTCACTAGACAAGACCAGCATTATTTGAATTTAGACAGTCCAGTCATCAGTGTAATAATGGCAGGGAAGAAACCATTCAAAATGTTTATGAGGATCTGTGCCTCAGATTTTGCAGTCATTATTCCAGAGCCTTGAAAATGTGAGACTGGCTCTCTGAGGAGTGGAAATCTCATGCATATTCAAAACACTTTTTTCTTAATGAAAGGGAAAAGCTTCATCCTTCTGATGGGAGATTCTGATCAGGGTTTCTTCAGGAACGCAAAGCCATGCCTTGATTCCTCTCAGAGTGTAGGCTCTCCGGGCAAGGCAAACCATGTTCCTTTCTCCCAGCGGTCAGCTCTCATATCCTGGAATATCAAGGTCTCGATTCACAGACAGACACATTGCCAGATGCTATCAAATAGGACAGAGGGAAGGTTGAGGTTCAAGTGCCAAAAAGGTAGGAGGGTAGGTTCCGAGTAAATAAGATCACAGCCGGGTAGGGTGCCCAGTAGTATCTCTCTCATTTTCTGTCTGGCTGCTCAGGTCTTGAAGGCCAATGCACAGCAATGACTTAGGAATGAGGGTTTTTTGCTGTGATCAGCGTTTTGCCATTGCCCACAGTGTGTGGAACTTTGAAATGGCTGCATGTGTGCGTAGCTTAGAGGGAACCCTGGTGTCCAGCTACCAGGTAAGTCAGGTGCCAACTAGGGTAAGGTGTCTGTTTCTCAGCTATGATGAAGTCATCCAGACCCGAAACGTTAACTTGTCTGTCTCCATGGGCGTTGCCTGACTAGCTGTAATTTCCAGCAGTTTTTGTTTTTAGTACAGATTCTAGCATCTGCAGCAATTTGCTCCAAGGGTGTCCAGGTGCCAGGTAAGTTAGGTGCCAGCTGGGCTAAGTGTCCAGGTACCAGGTAGATAGAATGCAGGCTGGATAAGATTCAGCTGAACAGAGTCCAGGGATAGGGTACCAGATGAAAAGTGTGCCAACTGATTGCTGCTGGGTGCCAAATGGGTAGGATGCCAAGTGGGCAGAAAAAGTAGAAGATGATGCAAGATGGCAAGGGAGAAAGTTTAGGGCAGGTCAGAATGGGTGAGTGTAATGGAATCTTGTGCAAGTGGGTGAGTGTACAGTCTGGGAACTTAGTGTCCAGCAGCAGGGGAAGAGGGCTCAAGTCCCAGGGATGGGCAAGGGGACAGGAGTGGATCTGACTAGATCTGAAATGGAGTTGGATTGTGAGTAGATGAACGGGGTCAGATCTGAAGCATGTAAAGGTGTGCCAGCTCCCAGGCAGTGAAGGGCATTTAAGATCTGGAGTTAGGTAGGTCAGAGTCTGTGGTGTATAAAGGAAGTAATATGTCAGTTGAATACTTCCTTAGGAGTAAGGTCATGTATTCAACAGTTTTACTTTTCCGGGGATAGGGATCCTCGTGGTGAGTTCCGGCTGGGCAGGACATTGCCTATTTCTTAAGGGGATCATAGGCAACAGGCTCAATATGAAGATTAATTAGTGATTCCCCATGCACCTTAAAAGAGTTATCACAGGGCCTATGTTCACTTCACCTCTCTCTTCCTTTATATACACTCTGTACATTTCAACAGATATTTTTGCTGCATGTCTTGACATTACTTGAAAATTTAGCCTCACAGTTTATCTTCTCCCTCATTATTTTCAGTTGCCTTTTGCTGATTATTTTAGAACTTTCCTAATCCTCTGGCTTAATGTTAATCTTTCCCACATTGGATATCTTTTCTTTCAATCTAGTATTGTCCTTAACTCCCCTGAGCTACTTTCTTAATTGTTGTTCCACAGCTGTTAAACTCCTTTCCCAGTTCACTCTAGCCAGCTCTGCCTTCATACCTTTGTTATTATCCTTATTTCAGCTTGGCTCAGTTGATAACAACCCAAGTTTATCTCCCTCAAACTGAATGATAAATCCGACTGAAAACAACAAATGCTGGAGATCACAGCACGTCAGGCAGTATCCTTGGAGAGAGACCACGCTAACATTTTGAGTATAGATGACTTTTCATCAGTGCTGAAGTGAAGTCTCGGGGTGGGGGGAGTTCAGTATTAAATTCTGCCGTGTTGTAGTCACTGTTTCCAAGCTCTGACATCAGCATCCACATAATATGCTTTGTTCTTTAAAGTTAATGCTATCATTAACTTGGCGAAAGTGAGGTCAGCAGATGCTGGAGATTAGAGTCGAGAGTGTGGTGCTGGAAAAACACAGCAGGTCAGCCAGCATCCGAGGAGCAGGAGAGTTTACATTTCGGGCAAAAGCCCTTCATCAGGAATGACTCATTCCCTAGATTAGATTCCCTGCAGTACGGAAACAGGCCCTTCGGCCCAATAAGTCCACACCGACTCTCTGAAGAGTAAATCACCCAGGCCTATTCCCCTATCCTTTACTTACGCGTGACTAATGCACCTAACAATATGGGCAACTGAGCGTAGCCAATTCACCTGTCCTGCACATCTTTGGATTGTGGGAGGAAACCGGAGCAAACCCATGCAGACACAGGGAGAATATGCAAACTGCACACAGACAGTTGCCCGAGGCGGGAATCAAACCTGGGTCCCTGGTGCTGTAAGGTAGCGGTACTAACCACTGAACCACCATGCCACCCTCAACTTTTCTTAAACTTCTGCCCATGTTCCTCAACCATCTTTGCTGTTCAACACCTTTCCCAGTCTAATTCACTTAGCTCTGTCCTCCTGCCTTTAGTAATTACCATTATTCAAATTTAGCCCTATGAAACCTAAATAAACAAATTAGAAATTTAACACAATCTGACAGCTTTTATTGATGAATAAACTTTTCTTTCCAGAATTTTCAGAATTGAGTTCTAATTATCAATGTGGGAATTGAATTTACAATATATGGATTACTTGTCCAAGCCTTAGATAATTAGTCCTGTAGCATAATCCCTACTCTGTCATAACCTATTCAGCAAAATTCATGAATCAGTCTAAATGATGCAGGAGTTGTTTAGTGATGCTTTGGATGTTGGCTTGTAAGTCCCATTTCAAGTGTGACTAAGGCTCGAAGGTTATAAATATTATCATTTGATCAGAGCAAATGGCTCAGGAGGAAGTTGGGTTTGTGACAGGAGCTCGAAAAGCAAGTTTCAATGTTCACCGTATAAAGATCGAAGGAGTTATGGCTCATTTGAATCTTGATGCTGGACACAAATCACAAACTAGTTAAAAGATCAAAAGGGGTTCTAGAGTTATTGAACATTTTATCATGGATGTACATGCAAAACATTGATACTGAGCCTATCAATGATAGCCACTTTAGTCACATTGCATGTTAAAGGAAGGAGTAGGAATCTGAAAGTGTTCATAATGAGGAGTAATTAGGCACTGTCCAGATTGATGATGTCATACAATTTGGTGGGAGAAAATCTTAGGATTGTAACGAGTAGGGCCTACCACCCAGGCCTTCTTTGTAGACTCTACAACAATGTCCATCATATCAGTATAACCTGTAGTTTATTGCGAACATGAATTACACAATATCAAGCTTTAGACAAGTGTGTCTACTCATTAGACTAACAAGTGACTTTGTTCAACCACAATAGGCTAAGTGGTCCTTGTAGACTTCCTATCCTAGAGAGAATCGTGGCAGCAAATCGACTACTTAGTGAGCAAAGTTCAGACAGCCTCTGTGTCTATACTTGATGGGATGTAGAAGGGTGAGGCAGGATCTGATTAAAACTTACAAAATACTGAAAGACCTTTGAGTGGACAGGGAGAAGATGCTTCCACTAATAGGAGCGACTTGGACCCAAAGACACAGCCTCAGAGTGAAGGGACAACCTTTTAGAACTGAGGTAAGGAGGTATTTCTTCAGCCAGAGGGTTGTGAATCTGTGGAAATCATTGCTGCAGAAGTCTGTGAAGGCCAAGTCATGGAGTGTATTTAAGATGGAAATAGACAGATTCTTAACAGGTAAGGAGATCAAGGTCGATGAGAAGGCAGCAGGAGAACGGGGTTAAGAAATATATCAGCTATGATCAAATAGTGAAGCAGACTCAATGGGCCAAATGGTTTAATTCTTATATCCAATGGTCCTTTGGCTTTAAACAACATGGTGGTTTTCAATGTGGACTGCTTATACAACAATGCAGGCCTCCAGTTTATACTTAACTCCCTTGCCTCCATGATTCTCTGATCATTTATGTTTAGATGTCAGCCAAGCTCCAAGGCAGCCATCTCATTACCGAGTCCAAAGTCTGCAAGCATTCTTTCAAGATTTGAAAACATAAGCACCAATTAGAATGGATTAGGCATGGGCTGTATAAATGGTAAACAGTCCTAGTTCCAGAAATAACTCCCAGTGATTTTAATTGCATGGCACCAGTTAGACTGATCAAGCTCTTCAAGAAAATTCAAAAGTTTTATTTTTTAAATTAACTGTTTGGACCTCTTCTTCCAAGAATTGAAAAATATGATGCTGGAAGAGGACAGCAGGTCAAGCAGCATCCAAGGAGCAGGAGAGTCAATTATTCAGGCATAAGCTCTTCATCAGGAATGCTATCTGTTCCTCAGATGCTGCCTGACCTGCTGTGCTCTTCCAACATTTTTCGACTCTGACTCTCCAGCCTCTGCAATCTTCACTTTCTCCTCTTCTGACAAGGGCCCCCAAGATGGCAGGGCAGGGTAGAAAGTGTTCTGCCTCCTGGCCTGTCTGCTTCTGATCACCAGGCTTGCCACATCCTTTTTTGTCATTTCTATTTTCTAACATCAAAATTCATCTTACCTCCTTTTGGTGGCTTCAGAGACGAAGGTGTTTTCGAGAGGCTACTACGGCAGAGAATGCGGTGTGGATCCAGCCATTCCTTGTGGCCATTGTGGCCACCTCCTGATGAGTCCTATGTTGTGGCTTTGGCTGCAACTTCAGTGATGGGATAGCTCCAGGTCCAGGATTCCAATGACCTGCGATGCCTTACGGCAGCTTCCACAACATCTTCAGCACCATGGTGGGTCCAGGCCTGCCCTGAATTCCTCACTGTGACATCTGTGGCATTGTGGTGGGTCTGGCCCAAGATTCCAATGGTCAAAGATTCATTTCGGCAACTTCAACATAGGCTTCAGCAGCGGCTTGGGGTTCCTAGTGGTGGTTTCACTGGGGTTTCCTTAGCCTCTGGAGCCACGGATTGAACTAAGATGGACGTTGCCTTAAATTTTTCTTCTTTAAAATATGCATAGTATGTTATTTAAACAGTACTCAAAGAATGGTAGTTTAAACATGTTTGACTGTATTTTATTGTAAAACTTCAAGTGACAATAAATTGCTAGTCGAGAGTGTGCTACTGAAAAAGCACAGCAGGTCAAGCAGCCTGCGAGGAGCAGGAGTTTTAGGCGTAAACCCTTCACCACACTCTTGCCTTTGATCTCCAGCATCTGTGGTCCTCACTTTCTCCACAATAAGTTGCCACTCTGTTCTATTCAGAACGTCTTTCTCACCACACTACCCTTTCTGCCTGTTCAGTGGGGAGTGGACTCTGCTAGATGAAGTTCTGAAGCAGCTGCTCACCTATCTGGTTTCAGTCAATTAGACCGCTTTAAAATGATCCGATAAGCTTTCCAAGTACTCCACTGAAAGCAATGAGAGTCAAGTCAAAACAAAAGATTTGAGGAAAGATTATCAAAGGTTTAGTCAGTGGATTGAGTTTTATTGAGGAAGGTTTAAAGCAAGAGAAGGAGATTGAAAAGGAGAAATGGAAAGATTTAGGGAAGGAACTCTGAAAACTGGGATATAGGCAGTCAAAGTGACAGATGATAATGTTGGAGCAAAAGGGAAGAAGAGGCTGGAGTCAGAGGAATGAAGCTGTTGTGAAACTTGAAAGGGTTCAGAAAAGATTTACAAGGATGCTGCCAGAGTTGGAGGATTTGAGCTGTAGGGAGAGGTTGAATAGTCTGGGGCTATTTTCCCTGGAAAACAGGGATGATCTTATAGAGGTTTATAAAATCATAAAGGGCATGGATAGGGTAAATAGGCAAGGTCTTTTGCCTGGGGTGGGGGAGTCCAGAACTAAAGGGCATAGGTTTAGGGTGAGCGGGGAAAGATATAAAAGAGACCTAGTAATTGAGTCCTCCACTCTGGCAATAGTTTATTGCTATCCACCCTGTCTATATTTGTCATGATTTTGTAGACCTCAATCAGGTCCCCCCTCAACCTCCTTTTCAATGAAAATAATGCTAATCTACTTAACCTCTCCTCATAGCTAGCATCCTCCATACCAGACAACATCCTGGTGAACCTCCTCTGCACCCTCTGCAAAGCATCCACATCCTTTAGATAACGTGACGACCAGAACTGTACAGAGTACTCTAAATGTGGCCGAACCAAAGTCTTATACAACTGTGACATGACCTGACAATTCTTGCACTTAATACCCCGTCTGATGAAGGAAAGCATGCCGTATGCATTCTTGACCACTCTACTGACCTGCATTGCCAAAATCAGGGAACAAAGGACCTGAACACCAGAGCACTCTGCACATCTATTTTCTCCAGGAATTTTCCATTTACTGTCTGATTTGCTCTGGAATTACATTTGTCCAGATTGAACTCCATCTACCATTTCTCTGCCCAACTGCCAGCAGGGTGGTTCAGTTGTTAGCACTGCAGCCTCACAACGCCAGCGACCTGGGTTTGATTCCATCCTTGAGTGACTGTGTGGCGTTTGCACATTCTCCCTGTGACTGCATGGGCTTCCTCTAGGTGCTCCGGTTTCCTTCCACAATCCAAAAGATGTGCAGATCGATTGGCCGTGCTAAATTGCCCATAGTGTTCAGTGCATTAGTTAGAGGAGGGTGGGAAGGTCTTCGGAAGATTGGATTGGGCTGAATGGCCTGTTTCCACACTGTAAGACATCTAACCTAAAACTTTCCTATCTATATATATTCTACTGTATTCTCTGACAGTCCCCTTCACTTTCTGCTACTGCACCAATTTTAGTGTCATCTGCAAACTTACTAATGAGGCAACCTACACCTTCCTCTAAATCATTTATGTATATCACAAATACATTGGAAGAGGATGATCTGGTAACTGTGTCAATGATTACTGATAGATGGAGGAAAATGAACAGGGATAATGATGGATGATGCACCATGGTTACAGTTGTTATTTCTGTCTTTCAATTCAGTCAATTCAGTGGCTGCAATGTAGGCCTGATTAGAGAAATACAACAATGAATTGGGAAAGATGAAATGAATCTGAGGTGACAGCATATTCATAATTGATATGAGAACTTGGGTTCATAATTTAAGAAAAATATGCCAGTTTTCAAACACAATATTCTTAATTGAACCATGAGTCTTGAACATCTGCGTTAGTTTATAATTCTTATTTTTTTAAGTTTTATTTTGCAATTCTCTATGGAACTCAAGTTGAATAATAGTATTAGCAGAATAGCATATGTGGACAGAGATTTAAATATTCATTGAAAGGCACAGAAGTCTACATGCTGGTGCAATTTTTAACAATGTAACATTGAATATCAATCAGCGCTATCATTAGTTCAAACATATGTCACGTCAAGTCAATGAAGTCTAGCTTAGGTGAAGTTCAAGCAAAATTTAAAATTTGTGAAACTTTACAAATATTGAATAGCCAGTGTGAGAGAGAAATATTCTGAGCATTTGCACACTGTATTCGATAGTCTATAAAACATTCATACCTCATTTATTAACGATTAAATAACCTCAAGGTACACCAGCGGCTCTGCACCAAACGTCATCATTATTTTCTTCAATTATTTCTTGGTATGCTCTTGGGTTGTCTTTAAAATATGTGCAATTCCCAGAGGATTCAAAATTCTGACAAGAAACTGGCATAAATATTAGTTACCCTGTGTACTACAGTACCAAAGGACATAATAGATGATCAGCATTGACCCTTAACTTGTTGTTAAAAGACATGACACTCTAATAACAGGAAGGATAGTTGAATTACATCAGAAATATTTGCTTATAGAGATGTTTAAATCTAAATTTAAACTATTAATGACTTGAGCTCACTAAAGGCTTCATTGATAATATATTGCCACATTTGTATTCAGGCCACTTTCTAATTAGTTTCCATGCAGTCACAATTGGACTATTTGCTATTTCAGAATGTGCTCAGGAAATGATTTCTCTATTGATAATTATTCTTGCTCTATCTGAGATGTTAACACTGAAATGCTTGTCATAAGTGGTGAACATTGAGGCATCAGGTGTTAGTCAGATGAAAGCCTGAAAAAAATAATTAGATGGCAATATTTTCTAATCAATCTGTTCAGAAATATTACACAGCTATGGAGCAGATAGGAGTTGAACATAGGTTCTTAGCTCTAAGGAATGGACACTGTCCCTGTACCACAAGAGCCTATTGGTTGGGAGGGAAAGATCAAAATTGGTAAAGGACTCAGGTGGATTGGAAAGCAGAGGGATGAAGGACAGCATAGCAGTGCAAGGTGCCAGAGGTTAATACAGGCTCAAGATAGTGAAAAGAAGTTATATGAAGACAGTGAACATTCGAAGTACTTAACAGTATCAGTGGACAGAGCAACATAACATTAACATTTCAGGTTAATAGTGTTCCATCAGAATTAATGGATGCTGTAGGGGAAGAGTTGTCATGCAAATATAGAGCGAGAGAAAGGATAAAGAGCAGGAATGATTAAATTATGAAATTTTGAAAGTTCAATATTCTTAATCTGAAGTTTGAAAACAAGGGATTGTTGAATATAATGATTTCATTATGCTTGGCTAGAATGGAGATGATTGACAGCTGAATGAAACAGTCATCCCTGGAATCCTTGTTACACTAAGCAATGAAGACTGATTTTATGTACATAACGTAAATGTAGCCATCCTCCTTGCACTGAATTTGCTGGATAAACCATTACTTTTAGCAGCACTAGTAGAATAAACCACATTTTGAGAGCAGTTTGTATTTTTCCTGATGCATTGCTAAAAGTGCTTAGAAAGAACATCACCAAACTTTCCAATACTAAAATCTGAAAATAATAGGAATATTCAACAGGGTAAAAACAATGACTGCAGTTGCTGGAAGCCAGATTCGGGATTAGTGGTGCTGGAAGAACACAGCAGTTCAGGCAGCATCCAAGGAGCAGCGAAATCGACGTTTCGGGCAAAAGCCCTTCATCAGGAATAAAGGCAGTGAGCCTGAAGCGTGGAGAGATAAGTGAGAGTAGGGTGGGGGTGGGGAGAAAGTAGCATAGAGTACAATGGGTGAGTGGGGGGAAGGGATGAAGGTGATAGGTTAGGGAGGAGAGGGTGGAGTGGATAGGTGGAAAAGAAGATTGGCAGGTAGTACAAGTCATGAGGACAGTGCTGAGTTGGAAGTTTGGAACTAGGCCGAGGTGGGGGAAGGGGAAATGAGGAAACTATTGAAGTCCACATTGATGCCTTGGGTTGAAGTGTTCCGAGGTGGAAGATGAGGCGTTCTTCTTCCAGGCGTCTGGTGGTGAGGGAGCGGCGATGAAGGAGGCCCAGGACCTCCATGTCTTCGGCAGAGTGGGAGGGGGAGTTGAAATGTTGGGCCAAGGGGCGGTGTGGTTGATTGGTGCAGGTGTCCCGGAGATGTTCCCTAAAGCGGTCTGCTAGGAGGTGCCCCAATGTAGAGGAGACCTCATCGGGAGCAATGGATACAATAAATGATATTAGTGGATGTGCAGGTAAACATTGATGGATGTGGAAGGCTCCTTTAGGGCCTTGGATAGAGATGAGGGAGGAGGTGTGGGCGCAGGTTTTACAGTTCCTGGGGTGGCAGGGGAAAGTGCCAGGATGAGAGGGTGGATTGTAGGGGGGCGTGGACCTGACCAGGTAGTCACGGAGGGAACGGTCTTTGAGGAAGTTGGAAAGGGGTAAGGAGGGAAATATATCCCTGGTGGTGGGGTCTTTTTGGAGGTGGCAGAAATGTCGGCAGGTCAGGCAGCACATGCTATTTTGTTGGGCATAACCGGAAATGAATGAATAATTGAGCTGCTAGACTCTACAGGATGCTCAACAATGTCTCTAATGAATACAACTATGATGAATATTTTGGTAACATACTTTTTTTATTTGGCCTAAACCTTGGACTCATCAATGAACAAAGGAGGTTTCTACTCTTCCATCACTGCTTTCTCTTGACCTCTTCTGTTTTGTACCTCATCTGGTTGTTCACCGTAATTGTGTACACCTTTTGGATGTAGACATAACGCAAAAAATTGGATCTTTCGTAGGCACTATTAGCTCTCTGTGCATTTCGTTTGCCATCTGAAACAATAACCATGATGGATTTGCACATTTTTTGGGTGAGTTGTGTCAGCCTTCATATTAGTGAGGGCATTACTGTATCCCCAGGGTACTGAAAATATGCGTAGCAAAGCAGAAAGATCATAATATCAATCGATGCAACCCCGATTTGATGTCAGTGGGGCCACTTTGGAGTTCAATGTTCCAGCTGACACCCGCTTAACCTCGTAGTGCTGAACACACGTTTTGCTGCAGGAAGAACTGCAGGTAATTTAAAAAGTTACAGGGGAGCTATTTGAGTTATTTTGGCTGTTGCTTCAATTTCACAGATGTTTGGTGATTTCTATAGTTTTAAGGTTTGCTAAAGTCTGCAGCGAATACTGTGACAGGTAGCCAAGGTGGTTTTGCTGACTACATGTCTTCTGCAAATAACAGCTGCTAGTAGACTGCCTTCCTTCCTAAAAGCATAGTAAAGGCAGAACATCTCACCACTTAAAAAAAAACAATTTAAAGTATTGTAACCTGCAGGGGTATAAAGCAAGGGCTGGAAAGTGGAATTATGAGGGCTAGCACTTTTTATTGTTTGGCTAATACACATACAATACTCCTTCAGTGCAATAAGTGTTCTGTTATATTTATATCTGGGAGGTAGATACTAATCACAGTCAAAACAGCCATCCACTGTCCAAAACAATGTCAAGGTCTTTTCATCAACAAGTCCAGCAACTGAGAGAGATGAAAAGAGGGGTCAGCTGTTTGAGTAAAAAGTGAGGTCTGCAGATGCTGGAGATCAGAGCTGACAATGTGTTACTGGTTAAAGCACAGCAGGTTAGGCAGCATCCTTGGATGCTGCCTAACCTGCTGTGCTTTAACCAGCAACACGTTTTCAGGTCAGCTGTTTGAGCCAACAATGTATCATCCCTCCCACCAACAATGTCCTCATGGTAGGATTGTCTGTCAACCTAAGATAAGCTCATAAACCAAGTGCGAATTCAGTCAACATTGACATCCCACTTCCACCTGGCCACCTATCAGGAAGAATTATCAACGACCAGGTAAATAGAAATGATCTCGGATTCAAGTTATATAAATATTTCAGAAAGTGATTCACTGGTAGATATTCCATTTTCCATGCCAGACAAGTTGCGAGAATGGGTAAGGAGTAGAAAGAGCCACATATATGCAGCCTATCTGCCTAGGCTATTGATGGAACAACGTCCCTTGCTAAAGTTTAACTATGAATAATGTGTGGTGGATATAAGTTTGCTGGCTGAGCTGGAAGGCTTGTTTTTCGACATTTCATCACCATACTAGGTAACGTCATCAGTGAGCCTCTGGTGAAGCACTGGTTTTAGTGACACATTTTCTATTTATGAGTTTAAATTTCCTTTGGTTGGTGATGCCATTTCCTGTGGTGATGCCATTTCCTGTGGTGATGTCATTTGCTGTGGTTGTGTCACTTCCTGTTATTTTTCTCAGAGTGTGGAAGATGAGATCCAAATCGATGTGTTTGTTGATAGCGTTCCGGTTGGAATGCCATGCTTCTAAGAATTCTTGTGCGTGTCTCTGTTATTCGAAACTTGGAATTCAGAACCAGAACTCTATCAACAAACACATCGATTTGGATCCCATCTACCACCCCTGCGAAAAATAACAGGAAATATCATCACCACAGCAAATGACATCACCAACCCAAGGAAATCTAAACACATAAATAGAAAGCAGGTCACTAACACCAGTGCTTAGTGACAAAATATCTGAAAATGAACCTTCCAGCTTAGCGAGCAAACTTACATCTAGAACATCAACCTGAGCTACAAATCTTCTCAAAACTCACTCATAATTCACGGTGGCTGAAGCTTTATGCCTGAAGCCTACCTTGATTTGTAGCCACAAATACGACCACAGTGGAGATCAAGAATCACATTGCCAGTGGCTGTGAAGGTGTCTGTGGTGAGCGAACATTTATGCATCTGTATCCTTCCAGGCTGATGCTGGAGATATTTCCACATTTTGAAGCTTGTTCAGGTTTGGGTAAGGTGAGGGGGCAGGCTGGTTCACTGATGCTATGTAACCATTAACCGATAATCATGTTTAGTTCTCTCCTGTCAGAGACAAGCAGGAAGTTGAAGGATATGCTGTTGCTAAAATTGCAGGGCAGATCATTTAAGACTGGGATTGAGAAGGAAGCACATCCAACAAAATGTTGTGAATCTATTGAATTGTCTTTGCAGTGACCTGGGTATGTTCCACATTTGAATATATTTGAGGTTCGGACAGACAGAAACTTGGTCTGTCAGGGAATCAAGGGATATGGGGAATGGTCAGAAAGATGGAGTTGAAGCTCAAAATCAGCTATGACCATATTGAACAGCAGAGCAGGCTCGATAGGCTATGTGGTCAACATATCTGTAAAATCTTCCCCCCTCTCCTAGTTTGACACCATCACCTTGATCTCTCTACCTTAATTAGTTTGTACAGTTTTTGGATTATGTGTTAATTTTGTTCGACCATCAGCATGCAACTCTCATTTCTGTAATGTTATTCCAGCCATTTGGTTTGTATACAGCACCAACTTATTTTTAATTTTTTGTAATTATCTCTCTGCCTCATTGAATTGGGTCACAGGTCATCCCTCCACTTGAGATCCTGCTGTTGACATTTTACTCACACTGTCTGACACTTCTGTTCACCTGCAGAGATCTATTTTTCAGTTGATCGACAAGCTACTCAGATTATTACAACCATTTGATCTCTCTGCCGATAAATTCTGTGCCTGTGTGCTTCTCTTCACTTCACCTGATGAAGAGACAGAGCTCTGGAAGCTTGTGATTTTAAATAAATCTGTTGGACTTATAACCTGGTGTCATGTGTCTTTTGAGCTTGTCCACCCCAGTTCAACACTGGCACCTTCATTTTAAAATTTGGAAGCAGAGTGAATTGTGCAGAAGATAATGTAGAAGTTAAAAAGGACCTAAGGGGCAACTTTTTCAAGCAGAGTGGGGTGCATGTATGGAATGAGCTAGCTGTCAGAGTAAGTTGCCCTTAGGTCCTTTAAATGTAAATAATCTGAGTAGTGTGTCAATGAACTGAAAAAAGATATGCAGGTCAGGTGAATTGGCCATGCTATATTGCCCAGAGTGTTAGATGCATTAGTCAAGGGTAAATGTAGTGTAGGGGAATGGGTCTGGGTGGGTTACTCTTCCAATGGTAGGTGTGGACTTGTTGGGCTGAACTGCCTGTTTCCACACTGTAGGGAATCTAATCAATAGGGCATCTATCTTTTAGACTGTTCACCCCCCTCTCATTCCCTATGCTAATGTGTGCCAACTAATTCTGAGTTATGGCCACTCACCCACTCCAAAGCTCCTGAGAACATTTTTATCAACTTGGTACCAACTCATAACAGCCCACAAAGCACGTTGTGCTATTACACCTTCTGTGTTAACTCACACAGTATCCACTATGTGTAAACATCAAGGGCAAAGCTAGAATTAGATAAGAATACACTCTCAATATCTATTGAAGACTTTAGTACATTTAATAAAAATACTCATTCATGAAAATGCATTAAACCTCATCAAGCATTTAATCCTTTATAAAGTAAATGTCCTAATAAACAATTAGTCACAGCTTTGAGTAGCCGTTAGAGGTGTTGATCAAACTAAATTTACAGTCTCTGACTGACTGTGATAATATAACACTGTGAGAAGTAGTTAAAAATTAATAATGTAGTAATGATACCATTCAGGGTTATGTCAACAAATGTCTATTGAAACTATTCAAACAGAATTTCTGAAATTTCCTGAGTCTGAGAGTTGTTTCATTTTTTTTAAATTGCTGAACACTTAAATAACTTGAAAGACTGGACATTGTATGTGCTTTATTCACCAGCCAAAAGTGTTTACATCTGCTATAAAAATTCTTAACTCACACATTTTGGGTTAAGAGCCTCGATCCAGTGAAATAGGATTGTTTAAATTCTGCACTGAAATTAAATGACACTGCTGAGTTCAAGTTTCCTAGAAGTGGTCATCACTCCTAATCTCACCCAATCAGTGAAAGTAGTTTCTGCCAAATCAGTGGCACAATGGTTAGCACTGCTGCCTCACGGTGCCAGAGAACTGGGTTCAATTCCTGCCCCAGGCAACTGTCTGTGTGGAGTTTGCACATTCTCCCTGTGTCTGCGTGGGTTTCCCCTGGGTGCTCTGGTTTCCTCCCACAGTCCAAAAATGTGCAGGTTAGGAGAATTGGCCAGGCTAAATTGCCCATAGTGTTAGGTGAAGCGGTAAATGTAGGGGAATGGGTCTGGGTGGGTTGCTCTTCGGAGGTTCGGTGTGGACTTGTTGAGCTGAAGGGCCTGTTTCCACACTATAAGTAATGAAATCAAATAAAGAGATGGGGTTTCTAGTTCCAAAGTCTATCTGTCATTTCAGGTACTCCATCAGTCTACAAAAATCCAGATTTTTTTTATGTGAAAGCAAAGTTGTGGTTATAAAGTTTGCAAAATTTCCCAGATGATGTTTCCAGGATTTTCTTTGATCAGAGATCCTGGGTTAGTATAAAAGGGTAGAAAGCAAATACCTAAGCTGAGAAATAATTACTGTCTCATTGTCCAGAAAGATTTCTAGCTTTTTAAAATGCATTTGTTTAGGCATGCTGGCTTTGCTCACTGGGCCAGAATTTACTTGACACCCCTAACTGGTCCTGAGAAGTTGGTCCTGAGAAGTTGAGTCTTGAGCTGCCTCCTGAATCACTGCAGTCCATTTGACCCAAGTCATTGACCTCAATGTGAAGGATCTCCAGGATAATGATTCAAGGACACTCAAGGAATGACAACATATTTCCAAGTTTGGATGGTGAGTGGCTTGAAGAGAAACTTGTAGAGGGTTGTGTTCTTGTATCAACTGTACTTGTCCTTCAAGATTGTGAGTTTGAAAGGCTCCCTCTGAAGAATCTTGGAAAATTTCTGCAGTGCATCAATACATAATGCTATTACTGAGTTAGAATGAGTAGATGTTTGTGGATATGATTCCAATCAAATGGGTTATTTTGTCCTGGGTGGTGTTGAGCTTCTTGAGTGCTGATAGAGTTGCATTCATCCAGACAAGTGGGAAAATATCTCATCACAAACCTGACTTCTATCTTGAGGATGGTAGACAAGTTTTGGGAAATCAGGAAGTGAGTTACTCATTGCAGGATTTCTAGCCTCTGTCCTACTTTTAAGCAAATATCCTTTGCTGGCAAGTCCTGTTCAATTTCTGTTCAATGGTAACCCCCAGGATGTGGAGAGTGGGAGATTTAGTATTGGTGATATCAAAGGACGATGGTAAGACTCTCTCTTTGGAGATGGTCCTTGCTGATTACTTGCAGGCACAAATGTTGCCTGCCACTTGGGCTGAAAAGTGGCAGGTCTCATTGCATTTGGAGAAGGTATCTGAAGAGTCACAAATAGTCTCTTTAAAACACTTAAGCTTGTCCTACTTTTTTTTAACCATTATTGCTTTTTTGTTCTGGATTGATCACTGTGGAGGATAAAAATAATCTGCAGCAAATATACCTATATGAAGAGAGCAATTGAGGCCTTCCATTAATTGCCCTCTGGGCAATTAAGAAATACTGGCCTAACCAGCTACAACCATTTCCTGTAAATGAATTTTTCTGAAAAAAAAGGCATACCTGGTTGGCAGTGTCTATACATTGAGTGACCATTGTGGAATTATCAGAAGACAGATGCAGAATTTCCCAGGCAGATCTCTGCAAGAAGTTTAGTTGCCGACAAAGGATAAATGCTAGAAATTTCAAATAACAACTGAATGCAGAAATGACTCACGCAGCATTAGTGGGACAGACATAGAAAGATTTATTTATTCGAAGACTTGTGTTCAGAACTGGTAGAGGTCAGAGAGACAGCAGCTTTTGTTTAGGAAATATTGATTTGGTGTCTCCTTGTCACTTTAATTTTCCATCAACTCCCACTTTGAACTCCGTCACTGATCACATCCACTTTCCCGATACAGCACAACACAAGTTCAAGGAACAGCCCCTCTTTCAGTTATGCATGTTAAAAACTTTCAAATTAAATGTTTGAGTGGAAGAATTTCTGATCAGAAACTCTACCTCCATTTTGTTTTGGGTGCCAGCTAATTTTGCTTTTATGTTTTACAGCCTTAATTTCTTTACTTTTCTCATTGTCATCTCTTTTTGCCTTGCACAATTTTGATTCTTATCATTTAATCTTTCCACTTCATCAAGGCCCTTTCCCTTTGTTCTTTCCTCCAGCACCACCCTCCACTCTCCAACACCTTTCCTTTGTATTTGATTAACCAATTACATGTTTTAATGTTTTCCAAGAATAATGTTCTATCATGTCAGTATGACACAATATACTAAATGCAGAACTAACTATGGTACTGAATTAAGAGCTAAGTGCAGCATATCTGCATAGCAGGCACTAGATTAAATAGCTGGACAAGGCTGTAATTTTTTATAGTGTTTTTGCTGTGAGTTAGGAAAATTTTAAACTTTGCTCATAGGAAAAAACATATGACCCAGAGGAGTATACCATTAAGCATTCCAAATCAGGATACCACCCTGAAGTTGTTAACTAATGTTCTATGTTGCACAGAATAGCTGCTAAGTAAGCTAAAGCTGCTCAATGTGCACTTGCAGATGTCTCACTTTTTATAGCCTATTAAAAATGTCTTATTGCTACATAGATTTCAAGGGAAATATTGACTCATTTGGGAAAGAATCCTTTTGGGAAAAATTAGATTGGAGAGTAACTTAAAAAGTTTACAAGCAACACTAGGGAAAAATCTCTTCATAATCTGTGCTGTACCAGCCAGGGAAAATATGTTTATTTTGTAGACATTTCAAATCTTAACCACTTTTTTTGCTGTTGTCAGGAATGGAAATTGGGAGCTCAGGCCAATTTAAACTTCGACCATAAAGATTAAAGTGCATTTAGTTAGTGTCATCTACATATAAGCTGAAGTATAAAGACTGAGCACTTCCAGTTCAAATCCTTACCAGATCCCCTCCCACAACTTTTACTTCAACAGATTGATGAAATTATTGGTGCTGTGTGTTGTCTATATTCAATTTTGCCTCTAATTCCCATCCTTCACACGTGATCCATCTCTGAGTTTTTCTTTTCCTCCCTCAACTTCTCTGCTTCCTGGGGAGATGATGGCCTAGTGATATTATTGTTGGACTGTTAATCTAGAAACCTAGGGAATGTTCTGTTGACCTGGATTTGAATCCCACCATTGAAGAAGGTGGCATTTGAATTCAGTAAAAAATCTGGAATTTAGGGAATGATGACCACGAATCCATTATATATTGTTGGAAAAACCCAACTGGTTCACTATTGTCCTTTAGGGAAGGAAACTGCCATCCTTACCTGGTCTGGCCTACATGAGACTCCAGAAACACAGCAGTGTGGTTGAGTCTTAACTGACCTCTGAGCAATTAGGGATGGGCAATAAGTCCTGGTGTGGCCAGTGACGATCTTGTTCCGTCAATGAATAAAAACTAAATTTCGAGGGAAAGGCTGTTCAACAATAAAGGTTCAGTCTGCAAGCATAACCCTGACCTTCTAGTTGCTTCTCTTTTGAATACTTGATCTTGCTCTCACGCTCACATTTCTAACCTGGGTCTACTGCAGTATTCAGGCAAATACTGATGCAAGTTGGAGGAAAAGGACCTCCTCACTTTCTTCCTTGGCAATTTACAGCCTTTCAGATTTAATGTTGAGTTTAACACTTCAACTATAAACACTGATCTCATTTTGATTACACCTCCATTACTAATATCCCCTGCTTACTCCACCCCCTTAAGTCTTCATTTTAACAATAATCTAGGTTTGTTCAGGCTAGGTGAATTGGCCATGCTAAATTGCCTGTAGTGTTAGGTGAAGGGGTAAATGGAGGGGATTGGGTCTGGGTGGGTTGCGCTTTGGCGGGTTAGTGTGGACTTATTGGGCCGAAGGGCCTGTTTCCACATTGTAAGTAATCTAATCTAATCATTTCAGTTGTGTGACACTGTAGTCTTTTGCTATAAATTCTGTGTCTCATGGTCCTACTCCACAACCACCTGATGAAGGAGCAGTGCTCTGAAAGCTACTGCTTCCAAATAAACCTGTTGGACTACAACCTGGTGTTGTGTGATTTTTAACTTTGTCCATCCCAGTCCAACAACGGTTCCTCCACATTAAGATAAAACCCAATATTTCCCCCTTCCTTCTACTCCAAAGAAAAGTCATATTGGACTCAAAATTTTCACTTTGTTTCTTCCTGCACAGACCTGTTCCACCAGGTATTAGTATGTATTAGTATATAAATTTATATATTAGTATATAAAGACAGCTAGTTAGAAACCAGCAGTTATATTTGTACATGAGACCTCGGCTTCATTAATGAATCAATTAACTTATTACTTAAGAGATATTGTTGCTGAAATAAATATGCTACCAGTTAAACTGCTGTATTAATTTAGAGGAAGGATAACAACACAAGGTAAATGATTGACTTGCTATGAAGACATGTATTTAACTCTTGCTTTAGCACTCACTTTTGGTCCTAATTGTAAATACTCACAACTGGAGACAGCAAATCAGGCACATGTAAGTGTGATTGGATAGAACATTTGTGGACTTCTTTCACCAACTTTTATTTAAAGACGTGGAGTGGGCCAGCTGGCTCACGATAAAATTCAGGTTGACTCAGAGAGCTAAGAAAGATGCTGCATATGGTCTTGGACACACTGAAGGGGTTGATTCAGATGGTGGTTGGGAGGAAGAGGAATGCCATGTACTGGCAATGGGAAAGCAGGCCATTTCGCCAGTCTTTCCCTCCTATCTCTTTTTCGTGTGCTGCACTGTCTGCCCTCAGCTTTTCATCTCATTCTCCATCCAGACCAAGGCACACCCCCTAACAATATGCCAGCGATCAAGCGCACTTTCTCCTACTGTTCCCTATTCAATGTCAATATGGTGAAATAGTACTGTATTCACCCCATATAGATAGACAAATTTGTGTATGCCTATTTTTCAATTTGATGAATAAATGTTTATAGTGTTAATGCATCTTGAGAGTGTCACTGGAAGTCATCTTTTAACCTCTAGCTAGTGGAAAGTAAAAAGTGAAATACTTCTTAAGCTCTCCAATTTCTCTATGTGAACTTGGTTGCTTCTGTTCAGCAACTATTGTGAGATTGCTAGTTGAGGTGTTAGCCATGAAAATAGCATGCGGCTTCTTTACTGAGCATGAACAGCCAATTTAATTGTCAATCCAACTTTAATGATCACCCTTGGGCAGCACGGTGGCTTTGTTTTTAGCAATGCTGCTTCACAGTGCCAGGGACCCGGGTTCAACTCCAGCCTCGGGCGACTGTGTGGAGTTTGCAAATTCTCCCTGCGTCTGTGTGGGTTTCCTTTTGGTGCTCCGGTTTCCTCCCACAGTACAAAGATGTGCAGGTGAGGTGAAATGGCCATGCTAAATTGTCCATAGTGTTCAGGGTAGTTGCAGTAGTCAGGGGAAATATAAAGTAAATAACATAAGAGAATGGGTCTGGGTGGGATACTCTGCAGAGGATCGGTGTTGACCTGTTAGAGTAGAGTCGAAAGTGTATTGTTGGGAAAGTACAGCAGGTCCTCTGAGGAGCAGGAGAATTTTGGGCATAAGCCCTTCATCACAGGCTTATGTTGGAATCGTTGATTCTTTTGGTCCTCGAATGCTGCCTGACCTGCTGTGCTTTCCCAGCAATAAACTCTCAACTCTGATCTCCAGCATCTGCAGTCCTCACTTTCTCCTTGGGCCAAATAGCCTGTTCCAACACTGTAGGGATTCTATGATTCTATTACTGGCTTTGAGTACTCTACCAAGATTTATCTTGTGATGAATACAAGGAAAATGTTGTTTGCAGTTTCAAACTCCATCTTAGCCACCTCCTTTTTATTATCGAAATCATCAGGCAATAGTGTCGAAGAGTGTGCCAAGTAATCTAAGCATGTTGGGTACTATCAGAGCAGGAAACAAAGGGTTGTGATAGACACTGAAGAACTTGGAGTCTTCCCAGGAGGAAGGTAAGGACATTAATCATGAGGAACATTATGCAGCGTCGGCCACTGCAAGCCAGACAGAGGCAAATTGAGACCCAGTTCCAGTAGGTGAGAAGTAGGTGTATTGATCACTCATTTAATGGAAACTTGTCACTCAAAAGCAAACAGTCCTTGCCTGTTCAGAGATGTAAATGAAGCTTCTGGTTGTTGTATTGATTGCTTTTGCTGTTGCTGAACAAAAGTGAAGGTTTTCAAGCTTTTGAAGGTTTTCCATATGTGATGCTCGTAGCGTAAAGGTTAACATGCAGGTTGGCAGGTAGGAAGACAAATGCAATGTTAGCATTCAGTTCAAGAGGGCTAAAATACAAGAGCAGTTGAGGCTGTATAAGGTGCTGGTCAGACCTGGGTCCCCACCTCTAATTTAAACCTGCAACGCAGAAATGATTTACCGTTAATCTGTTAAAATTTGAGAGGCAAAGGGCTATCCTAAACGTCACTATTTAAATAACTTTAATGCTTTATAGTCTAACAGAGAATAATTAACTAACAACTATATACAACTCATTTATTCAAACCTAACTGTTAACCTCCCCTCTACAATATTGCTTCGATAAACCCCCCAATTAAGAGTTACAGAAAAATTCAAATTTCAAAACTAGCCAGCTCTCAAATCTTCTCTCAGTATCTTCCTCTGTACATTTGCTCTGCAGGTCATTGTCAATCCTTTTACCTGTGCAAACTCTTTCTCCAGGCAAGTACCTCTCAGAGAGTTCTTACTAGCAGCCTACATCTGTTGGCAGTTCTCTTTGCCGTTCTTTGCTGCTCTGGCTAATTGTTCAAGATGTCTGATATTTATACCCCAAAACATTGAATTGTTTCACTGGTTTTAATATTGTCAAACTTGATTGGAGTTTGATATCTTGGGGCATAATTTAAACTGTTTGGCTGAATTTGGCTTTGTTTTTATATCCAGACAACCCAACTACTGCTAGCTATTTGACCAAATGTTACATCATTACCTTGTTCAGAATACTTTACTGTGTCAGGTGGTTCTGCAAGCTTTTCAACTCTCTTAAAGGTACAGTACACCTCTACACCTTCATAACAGACCGCATTTGGAATATTTGTGAGCGGTTTTGGACCCTCCATCTAGGAAAGAAAGTATTAGCCTTAAAGGGGGTCCAGAGGAAGTTTACAAAAATAGTTCCAGGGCTGGGAAGGGCTTGTTGTATGAGGAGCTGTTGAGGACTCTGGGTTAAGAAGGAGGGGAGAACTGATTGAATCTTATAGAATACAGACAGTCCTGGATAGAGTGGATGTGGAAAAGATGTTTCTAATAGTCGGAGAGACTAAGACTCAAAGGGACGATAACTAATATAAGGAGGTCGTTCTTCAACTAGAGGGTGGTCAATCTACTGTCACAGAGGTCTATTGAGGCCGAGTGATTGAGTGTACTTAAAGCAAAGGTAGATAGGTTCTTGATTAGTAGAGGGATGCAGGATTGTGGGGAAGAGGAAGAAGAACAGGGTTAAGAAGCATGCCAATCGTGATCAAATGGCAGAGCAGGCTAATTCTGTTCTCTTATCCATGTATATGGGCGAAGTAATGAGAAAATATTCAGCTTCACTAGGCATTGAGGAAAGAGTAACATTTCCTTTGACAGGATTCTATGATGGGACAATGTTAAGAATCTATAACCTGGCGCTTGCAATAAGTGTGCGTCATGCTGTCTATATGCCATGAGAAGCATTATTTTTGGATGTCTCTTTCATTATATACAACTATTGGCTGGCAGCACTTGACCAAGAGCAAGACTGGGTTTTAAAGATGGTGGTAGCAACAGGGATTATGGGATAACCCAGCAGTGACAATTATCATTGCCCATAGCTAAAGTGATTTATTGTTTTTTAATATTTTCTCTTTAGAGCTAATGTAGATCAGGAGTATTTCACTGATAACTGATGTCGACTGAGCTAACCAATACCACAAATACTTAATGTTTTAGGTTTCTCAGATTTACATAATTGTCCCACAGGAGAAGAAGCTGCCTCAGAATATTACTATTCTTCAAATAGCCTGCTTAATTTTAATAAACCTTAACTGTGCTATAAGCATCCCAGGTATTGTAAGGTCAGGTCTTTTTCTCTTCAGAAAATGTACTTCCCCACTTAAGTGTATTAAAGTTCAGAGGTTTATTCCAGTTGTAACAGGGCAATGAAATGATTAACTAACTTGACAATTGTATTCACAAGCAATGTTTTGTTTTAATGGTTAAGTATATGGCTATGCTAAAAACTGTCAAAAGATGTGACACCAAATTTAATAGAATCCGGTTTGAAGTTATTTTTAACTATTCAAGGATGTCTAAGAATACCTAGGAACTGCTAAGAACATCTATCAACAATTAAAGCTTTCAAGCTGAGAGCATAAGATACCTTTACTGACTTGGGGGTAGATACAGTATTGTTGCAGGATGATTAGTCAGAACTGGAGAAGCCACTGGGTTATTTTATGTAATTAAATTAGAATCAGAAAAACTACTCTTTCATGGAAAAAGTGAATTCAGAATTGTTGTTCACTCTTTGACAGTTTGATGGCTAAGTCTAACATAGAATTATAAATCCATAAATTTATATTGATTATAATTTTTTTTATTTATGGATGTGTACGTTGCTGGCAGGGCCAGCTTTTATCGTCTCTAGTTGCCCTTGAGAAGGTAGTGGTGAGCTATCTTCTTAAACCACAGCACTCACTGTGTTGTCGGTAGACCCAGAATGCCTTATGGGAAGGAATGCCAAGATTTTAACCCAACAACAGTGAAGGAATGGTGATATATTTCTAAATCAGGATGGTACATGGCTTGGAGGGGAACTTGCAGCTGTTGGTGCTGCCCTTTTCGTTCTAGATGCAAGTGATCGTGGATTTGGAAGGTCCAAGGATCTTTGGCAAACATCTGCAGTGCATCTTGTCGGTAATACACAGCACACTACTGAGTGTCAGTGGTAGAGAGAGTGGACACATGTGGATGTGGCATCAATCATGAGGGTAGTGTTGTCCTGGATATTATCAAAATCCTTGAGCATTGTTGCAGCTGCACTCGTCCAGACAATTGAACAGTATTCCATCATGCTCCTGATTTGTACCTTGTGGATGATAGACAGGCTTTGGAAAGTTAGGAAATGAGTTACCAATTGCATTATTCATAGTCTCTGACCTGCTTTTGTGACCACCATGTGACCACTGCATCTCCTCCACTTCCTGCTCCTCTAACCTTGAACCCCGCCCCTCCAATTGCAACCAGGACAGTACCCCACTGATCCTCACTTACCACCCCACCAACCTCCAGATACATCATATCATCCTTAGTCATTTCTGCAACCTCAAACAGACCCCACCACTAAGGAAATATTTTCCTCCCCTCCCCTATCAGCATTCCAGAAAGACCACTCCCTCCGCGACTCCCTCGTCAGGTCCACAGCCCCCACCAACCCAACCTCCACTCCTGACACCTTCCCCTGCAACCGCAAGAAATGCAAAACTTGTGCCCACACCTCCTCCCTCAATTCCCTCCAAGGCCCCAAGGGATCCTTCCATATCCGTCACAAATTCACCTGCACCTCCACACACATCATTTACTGCATCCGCTGCACCCGATGTGGCCTCCTCTGTATTGGGGAGACAGGCCGCCTACTTGCGGAACGTTTCAGAGAACACCTCTGGGACACCTGGACCAACCAACCCAACCACCCCGTGGCTCAACACTTTAACTCCCCTTCTCTGTGGCTATTATGACTCCATACAGCCGAAAGTCTGCCCCTCACACACATCGATTCCAGTTTTGCGAGGGCTCCTTGATGCTGCACTCACTCAAATTCAGCCGTGACATCAAAGTCTGTCACTCTCACCTCACCTTTGCTCTTTTGTTCATGTTTGAACCAAGGCTGCAATGAGATCAGGAGCTGAGTGGTTCTGGTGGAACCCAAACTGGGCGTCACTGATCAGCTTATTGCTGAACAGATGCTGCTTGATTACACTATTGATGACATCTTCCATCATTTTGCTGATGATTGAGAGTAGATGGATGGTGGTAATTGGCCAGGTTGGATTTGTCCTATTCTTTGTGTATAGCACATACCTGGGCAATTTTCCACATTGTTGGGCAGATACCAATGCTGTAACTGTACCAGAATATCTTGGCTAGGGGAACAGCAAGTTCTTGAGCACTATTGCTGGAACGTTGTCAGGGATCATCATCCTCACAGTATCCAGTATCTCCAATTGTTTCTTGATATTACATGGAGTGAATCAAATTGGCTGAAGACTGGTATCTATGTTGCTGGGGACTACTAGATGACGTTGAAATGGATCATCCGCTCAGCAGTTGTGGTTAAAGGTTGCAGCAAACACATCAACCTTATCATTTGCATTGATGTTCTGGGCTCTTCAATCCTTGAGAATGGATATATTCATGGAGTGTCCTTCTCTAATAAGTTGTTTAATTCTCCACCCCTACTCATGATTGGATGTAGCAGGACTGCAGAGCTTAGATCTGATCTGTTGGTTGTGGGATCGCTTAGCTCTGTCTATCACTTGCTGTTTATGCTGTTTGATATGAAGTAGTCCTGTTTGGTGACTTCACCAGGTTGACACCTCATCTTCAGATATGCCTGGTGCTGCTTCTGGCATGCCCTCCTGCACTCTCCATTGAACCAAGGTTGATCACCTGGTTTGATGGCAATGATTGAGTGGGGGATATGCTGGGCCATGAGGTTAGAGATTGTGCTGGAGTACATTTCTGCTGCTGTTGATGGCCCATAGCACCTCATAAATGCCTCAACTCACAGTCTTGAGTTGTTAGATCTGTTCAAAGATTGTCTCATTTAACACAATAATAGTTCCACACAACATAATGGAGGTTTGTTCTCAATATAGATAGGTATTCATCTCCACATGGAGTGTGTAGTGGTCACTCTTATTGATAGGGGGAGAAAGTGAGGACTGCAGATGTTGGTAATCAGCATTGAAAAGTGTGGCACTGGAAAAGCACAGAAAGTCAGGCAGCATCTGAGGAGCAGGAGGGTTGGTGTTTTGGGCATAAGACCATCGTCAGGAATGTCTGATTCTTGATGAAAGGACTATTACCAAGATGCCAACTGTCCTGCTCCTCGGATGCTGACTGACCTGCTGTGCTTTTCCAGCACCAACTTTTTGACTCTTACTGATACTATCATGGACAGATGCATCTGCAGCCAGCAGCTTGGTAAGGATGAGGTCAAGTATGTTTTTCTCTCTTATTGGTTCCCTCACAATCTGCCACAGACCCAGTGTAGCAGCTATGTCCTTTAGGACCTGACTAGCTCAAACAGCAGCCCTGATGCCGAGCCACATTGGTGATTGTAGTGAGGTCAGCCAGCTGGCCCTCAATATGAGTTCTCTGATTTGGCCTGTTAATCTGGGAGGAAGTAGAAGAGTGTGGTTCTGGAAAAGCACAGCTGGTCAGACAGCACCCAACAAGCAGGAGAGTTGACATTCTGAACAAAAGCTCTTCGTCAGGAATGAGACTAATGGCTGAAGGGGGCTGAGAGATAAATGAGGAGGGGGGTGGGGATGGGGGGAAGGTAGCTGAGATTGCGATAGGTGATTAATGTGGGGGTGAACATGATAGGTTGGAGAGGAGGGTGGACTGAATAGATGGGAAGGAAGATGGACAGGTAGGGCAGTTCAAGAGGGTAGTGCCGTGTTGGAAGGTTGGATCTGGAATAAGGAGGGGGGAGGGGAAATGAGGAAGTTGGCAAAATCCACATTGATCCTGTGGTTGGAGGGACCCAAGGTGGAAGATGAGGCATTCTTCCTCCAAGTGTCGGGTGACTAGAGTTTGGCAGTGGAGGAGGCCCCAAGACTTGCATGTCCTTGGCAGAGTGGGAGGGGGAGTTAAAGTATTCGGCTACAGGGTGATGGGATTGCTTAGTGCGTGTGTCCCAGAAATATTCTCTGAATCAAGGAGCACTGGCTGACACATAGAAAGGGTGTGTGTCAGGGATACCGACACTCTGGTACCTGACTCATGTTTATGAGGCACTACTCCAGTCAAGGACTGTTCATGTGTAAATAAAAGGTGCCTTGGTGATGGGACATTGACGTCTGTGGAATTAACATCCCCACTATTGGTAGTGGACATTGAAGTCCCCTACCCAGATTAAATTCAGTGCTTATGTCACCCTCAGTGCTTCCTCCAAGTGTTGTTCAACATGTAAAGTACTGAGTCATCAGCTGAGGGAGAATGGTCCATCCTACAACTGTATGTTTCCTTGCTCATCATTAACCTGATGACATGAGACTTCATGGGATCTGGAGTCAATGCTGAAAACTCCAGGACAGCTCCCTTCTGATTCTATACCATCATGACATCTCCTTTGCTAGGTCTGTCGTGCAATAATACCAAAGTTCTGAAGACTTTTGCTCTAGAATTTGTTGCACACCGAGACAAACTGTTTCAGTACAGTTATAGCACTGGCTTTCATTAAAAAACATTTAAAGCTCAGAATGTGGGACAGTTCAGATGAATTTGCAAAGTTCAACCATTTAATGTTCAACCATTTAAGAAATGAATATGGGAAACTCTTTTAAAAGCTGAAAATGTGTTGCTGGAAAAGCGCAGCAGGTCAGGCAGCATCCAAAGAGCAGGAGAATCGACGTTTCAGGCATAAGCCCTTCTTCAGGAATGAGGAAAGTGTGTCCAGCAGGCTAAGATAAAAGGTAGGAAGGAGGGACTTGGGGGAGGGGCGTTGGAGAGGCGATAGGTGGAAGGAGGTCAAGGTGAGGGTGATAGGACAGAGAGGTCAGGAAGAAGATTGCAGGTTAGGAAGGCGGTGCTGAGTTCGAGGGATTTGACTGAGACAAGGTGGGGGGAAGGGAAATGAGGAAACTGGAGAAATCTGAGTTCATCCCTTGTGGTTGGAGGGTTCCTAGGCGGAAGATGAGGCGCTCTTCCTCCAACCGTCGTGTTGCCATGGTCTGGCGATGGAGGAGTCCAAGGACCTGCATATCCTTGGTGGAGTGGGAGGGGGAGTTGAAGTGTTGAGCGACGGGGTGGTTGAGTTGGTTGGTCCAGGTGTCCCAGAGGTGTTCTCCAAAACGTTCCATAAGTAGGCTGCCTGTCTCCCCAATATAGAGGAGGCCACATCGGGTGCAGCGGATGCAATAAATGATGTGTGTGGAGGTGCAGGTGAATTTGTGGTGGATATGGAAGGATCCCTTGGAGCCTTGGAGGGAGTAAGGGGGGAGGTGTGGGCGCAAGTTTTGCATTTCTTGTGGTTGCAGGGGAAGGTGCTGGGAGTGGAGGTTGTGTTGGTGGGGGGGTGTGGACCTGACGAGGGAGTCACGGAGGGAGTGGTCTTTTTGGAATGCTGATAGGGGAGGGGTGGGAAATATATCCCTGGTGGTGGGGTCCGTTTGGAGGTGGCAGGAATGACGGCGGATATACGCTGTATATGGAGGTTGTTGGGGTGGTAGGTGAGAACCAGTGTGGTTCTGTCCTAGTGGCAGTTGGAGGGGTGGGGCTCAAGGGCGGAGTAGCAGGAAGTGGAGGAGATGCGGTGGAGGGCATCGTCGATCACATCTGGGGGGATATTGCAGTCTTTGAAGAAGGAGGCCATCTGGGTTGTACGGTATTGGAACTGGTCCTCCTGGGAGCAGATGCGGCGGAGACGAAGGAATTGAGAATATGGGATGGCGTTTTTACAGGGGGCAGGGTGGGAGGAGGTGTTGTCTAGGTAGCTGTGGGACTCAGTCGGTTTATAGTAAATGTCCGTGTTGATTCGGTCGCCCGAGATAGAAATGGAAAGGTCTAAGAAGGGGAGGGAGGAGTCTGAGACGGTCCAGGTGAATTTGAGGTCGGGGTGGAAGGTGTTGGTAAAGTGGATGAACTGTTCAACCTCCTCGTGGGAACATGAGGCAGCGCCACTACAGTCATTGATGTAGCGGTGACCTCCTTACACTTCTCACCCTCACCTTGACCTCCTTCCACCTATCGCATCTCCAACGCCCCTCCCCCAACTCCCTCCTCCCCACCTTTTATCTTAGCTGGACACACTTTCCTCATTCCTGAAGAAGGGCTTATGCCCGAAACGTCGATTCTCCTACTCTTTGGATGCTGCCTGATCTGCTGCGCTTTTCCAGCAACACATTTTCAGCTCTGATCTTCAGCATCTGCAGTCCTCACTTTCTCCTCGAAAACTCTTTTAAAAGTCAAGGATTGTGAAAGGATTGTTGTACACTTTGAAAGCTTGTTATCTGACATAGTCGAAATAATGTTTACAACAGCTATTTGTTCTCACTTATCCCTTATTCTTTCATAGAACATGGAACATTACAGCGCAGTACAGCCTCTTTGACCCTCGATGTTACGCCAACCTAGGGAATCAATCTGAAGCCCATCTAACCTGCACTATTCTATTTTCATCGATATGTCTACCCAATGACCATTTAAATGCCCTTAAAGGTGGTGAGTCTACTACTGTTGCATGCAGGGCATTCCACACCCTTACTACTTGCTGAATAAAGAAACTGCTTCTGATGTCTATCTGATTTAAAGCTATCTCCCCTCTGATAGCCAACACCATCCGAGGAAAAAGGCTCTTACTGTCCACCCTGTCTAACTCTCTGATTATCTTTTCTGTCTCAATTAACAACCTTCTTCCCTCTAACGAAAACAGCCTCAAGTCCCTCAGCCTTTCCTCATAAGACTTTCCCTCCACACTAGGCAACATCCTAGTAAATCTCCTCTGAACCCTTTCCAAATCTTCCACATTCTTCCTAAAATGCAGTGACCAGAACTGTACACAATAGTCCCAGTGCGGCTGCACCAGAGTTTTGTTCAGCTGCAGTATGACCTCATGACTCCAAATTTAATCCCTACCAATAAAAGCTAACACATTGTATGCCTTCTTAACAACCCTATCAACATGGGTGGCAACTTTCAAGGATCTATGTACATGGACATTGAGATCTCTCTGCCCATCTACACTACCAAGAATCTTACCATTAGCCAGTACTCTTTGTTTCTGTTACTCCTTCCAGAGTGAATCACCTCACACTTTTCTGCATTAAACTCCATTTGCCACCTCTTAACCCAGCTCTGCAGCTTATCTCTGTCCTTCTGTAACCTGTAACATCCTTCAACACTATTCCCAACTCCACCAACCTTAGTGTCATCCACAAATGCACTAATCCATCTTTCTATGCCCTCATCAAGATCATTTATAAAAATGACAAACAGCAGTGGCCACAAAACCAATTCTTGTGTTACACCACTAGTAACTGAAGTCCAGGGTGGACATTTCCCATCAACCACCATCCTCTGTCTTCTTTCAACTAGCCAATTTCTGATCCAAACCACTAAATCATCCTCAATCCCATGCCTCCATGTTTTGTGCAATAGCCTACTGTGGGGAATGTTATCAAATGCCTTACTCAAATCCATGTACACCACATCAACCACTTTAATGTCATCCACCTGTTTGGTCACCTTCTCAAAGACCTCAATAAGGTTTGTGAGGCACGACCTACCCTTCACAAAACTGTGTTGACTATCCATAATCAACTTATTTGTCTCTAGATGATTCTCACTGGACTATAATACCAGAGTTTGTTGCTACTCCCCTTCTTGAACAAAGGAACAACATTTGCTATCCTCCAGTCTTCTGACACTATTCCTGTAGACAATGACTACATACAGATCAATGCCAAAGGCTCTGCAATCTACTCCCTGGCTTCCCAGAGAATCCTAGCATAAATCCCATCCGGCCCAGGAAACTTAGCTATTTTCATACTTTCCAGTATTGCTAACACCTCCTAATTATGAACCTCAATCCCATCCAGTCTAGTAGCCTGTATCTCAGTATTCTCCTCAACAACATTGTCTTTTTCCAGTGTGAATACTGACAAATCGGCACAACATCGTGAGCCAAAGGGTCTGTTCTGTGCTATACTTTTCTATGTTTTATGTTCTAAATTCATTTAGCGTTTCCCCTATCTTGTCAGACTCTGCGCACAACTCCCCACTACTTGATTGCTCTTAATCTTACTGTAGTCATTCTTTTATTCCTGATTTAGCTATAGAAAGCTTTAGGGGTTTCCTTGAATCTACCTGCCAACAATTTCTCATGTTTTCCACCTGTCTCTTCTTAGCTCTCTCTTCAGGTCATTCCTGGCTAACTTGTAACTCTCAAGCATCCTAACTGAGTCTTCACGTCTCATCCTAACTTAAGCCTTCTTCTTCCTTTTGACAAGACATTCAATTTCTTTTGTAAACCACAGCTCCCTCACTCGACCACTTCCTCCCTGCCTGACAGGTACATATTTATCAAGGATACGTCTTTCAATTTTATACTTTTTAACAAAGGATTCTTTTTATAAATAAAGATGTTTCATTTCCTTGTCTGAGAGTGTTGTCTTATTTTGGTTTCAAGGAATCCCTACAGCGTGGAAATAGTCCATTTGGCCCATCAAGTCCATACCAAACCTCCAAAGAAAATCAATTAAAATAAGAACATAAGATACAGTAGCATAAGGAGACCATTTAGCACGATAGAAATGTGATGGCTAGCGGTATTATTACTGGGCTGCTAAACCAGAGCCCCAGGAAATGTTCTGGGGACTAGTTCAAATCACACCACGGCAGATGATGTAATTTGAGTTCAGTTAAAAAAAACATCTGGGGTTACCAGACTCATGATCACGTGAATCCTTTGCCAATGTCAGAAAATTCAATCTGGTTCACTCATGTCCTTTCAGGAAGGGAATTGCTATCCTTACCTGGTCTGGCCTACACATGACTCCAGACCCTCAGCAATGTGGTTGACTCTTAAATGTCTTCTGGGCAATTAAGGATGATCAATAAATGTTGCTCTATTCGGTGAATTATTTTTTTAAAAACCCATTGAGACTGCTCCACCACTCATAAGAACATGGCTGATCTGATGACTCTCAACTCCCCTTGCCCAGCTGCTCCCAATAACCCTTGATTCCCTTATAGATTAAAAATCTCTCTATTTCAGCCCAGATTCAACAGCCCTCTGCTGTAATGAATTCCACAGATTTTCTATCCACTGCGAGGAAAGAAATCTTCCTCCTCTCTTTTTAAATGGGCATTCCCTTATTTCCACTCTGGTGCTAGATTCTCTCAAAAGGGGAAACAATCTCTCCACGTATATTCTGTCAAGCCTCATGTATATGTCTCCATCTATATCCTTTGGTTAAAACGAGATAAGGTTGTCTCTCATTTCTCTCAACTGTAATGAACACAAGTCCCCACTCAACTTCTCCTCATAAGAAAACCCCATACATACCCAGAATCAACCGAATGAATCTTCTCTGGACTGCTTCCCATGCTAGTGTATTTTTCCTTGGTCAGGGTAATGAAAGCTGTTCAGAGTGTTCCCAGGTTAGGCTGACTAGTACCTTGCATAGATTGAGGAAGACCTCCTTATTTTTATAATTTATTCTCCTTTGGAATTCCTACTCTTATATTCTGGCCCTGTCATAATGAATGCGAACATTACATTTGCCTTTCTAACTGGCAACTGAACCTACACATTAATCTAAAGAGAATCCCTAACTAGGACTCAGAAGTCTTCTTGTGCATCATATTCCCAAAGCCCTTCCCCATTTAGAAAATAGTCTAATAATGATGAATAGTTCATTCGCCCTTTTGATTATCTACTAAACTTGTATGCGAGCCTTTTGTGTTTCATGCACAGGAAACTCCCTGTGTCACCACTTTCTGCGGTTATTCCCAAAATAAATAATACTCCAACTCAGATATTCTTCTAGCCATTGTGCATAAGCTCACATTTTCCCAAATTGCATTCGTTCTGCTTAGATTTTTTGCTCACCTACTCAACCTATCTATTTCCCTCTGTCCACTGTCTGTGTGTCATCCCCAGTACTTGCCTTCCTATCTGTCATTTGCATACTTGGTGAAATTACATTCACTTTCCTCTATATATGTACATATAGAACTGTGGACCCGGAACAGCTCCCTGTGCCATACCTCTATTTTTAGATCACAATCCTGAAAGTGCTCCTTTAGTGGGCGGCACGGTGGCACACATGGGCGGCACGGTGGCACAGTGGTTAGCACCGCTGCCTCACAGCGCCTGTAGACCCGGGTTCAATTCCCGACTCAGGCGACTGACTGTGTGGAGTTTGCACGTTCTCCCTGTGTCTGCGTGGATTTCCTCCGGGTGCTCCGGTTTCCTCCCACAGTCACAAAGATGTGCGGGTCAGGTGAATTAGCCAAGCTAAATTGCCCGTAGTGTTAGGTAAGGGGTAAAATGTAGGGGTATGGGTGGGTTGCGCTTCGGCGGGTCGGTGTGGACTTGTTAGGCCGAAGGGCCTGTTTCCACACTGTAAGTCTAATCTAATCTAACCCTGTCTTCTATTTGTTAGTCATTTCTATATCCATATTTTAATACACAACTCTGTGAATACCATCCTATAAGTAGCTTTTCCTGCAGTACCTTTATCATCTGCCTGCTTGTAAGACCAAATGTATCTCATTTTACTTTTTCCCTTTATCAAACCTCTGTGTTAAGTTCCCAAAAAATTGTAATAAATTTGTCAGACATGATTCCCTTTCATGAAACATGCTGAATCTGCTTGATTGTATTATGCATTTCTAAGTGCCTTTGCTACAATTTCAGTCTTTATAAAAATCAGCATTTTCCCAATGACATGTTAAGTTATAGAATCATAGAGATGTACAGCATGGAAACAGACCCTTCAGTCCAACTCGTCCAACCAGGTCTCCCAACCCAATCTAGCTCCACCTGCCAGCACCTGGCTCCAAACCCTTCCTATTCATATGCCAATTCAGATGCCTTTTAAATGTTGCAATTGTACCAGCCTCCACCATTTCCTTTGGCAGCTCATTCCATATACATACCACCCTCTGAGTGAAAAACTTTCCCCTTAGGTATCTTTTATATCTTTCCCCTCTCACACTAAACCTATGGCCTCTAGTTCTGGACTCCCCAACCCCAGGGAAAAGACTTTGTCTATTTATCCTATCCATGCCCCTCATGATTTTATAAACCTCCATAAGGTCACCCCACAACCTCCAACGCTCCAGGGAAAACAGCCGTGGGCCTATTCAACCTCTCCCTATAGCTCAAATCCTCCAACCCTGGCAACGTGCTTGTAAGTCTTTTCTGAATCCTTTCAAGTTTCACATCATCTTTCTGACCGGAAGGAGACCAGGATTGCATTGCAATATTCTAACAGTGGCCTAACTAATGTCATGTATGGCCGCAAGATGACCTCCCAACTCCTGTACTCAATACTATGACCAATAAAACCAATGAAAGCCAAAACACCATATCCTTAATATGAAAGCCAAAACACCATATCCTTAACTGAAAGCCAAAACACCCTTAACAACCCTAAAATAAAAATTTGGCTTTCATTAATAGGGGGATCAAGTTTAAGAGCCACAAGGTTTTGCAACAGCTCTACAAGTTCCTGGTGAGACCACACTTGGAATATTGTGTCCAGTTCTGGTTGCCTTACTATATGAAAGATACAGAGGCTTTAGAGAGGGTGCAAAGAAGGTTTACCAGGATGCTCCCTGGACTGGAGGGCTTGCCTTATGAAAAAAGGTTGAAAAAGCTCAGACTTTTCTCTCCGGAGAGAAGGAAGAAGAGAGGAGACCTGATTGAGGTGTACAAAATAATGAGAGGAATAGATAGAGTCAATAGCCAGAGACTTTTCCCCAGGACAGGAGTGACAGGTATGAGGGGTCATAGTTTTAAGATATTAGGAGAAAGGTATAGAGGAGATGTCAGAGGTAGGTTCTTTATGCAGAGAGTTGTGAATGCATGGAATGCGTTGCCAGCGATGATGGTGGAAGCGAAATCATTGGGGACATTTTTGCAACTGCCGGGCATGCACATGGATAGCAGTGAGTTGAGGGGTAAGTAGGTTAAGTTATTATTTTTTACATTAGTACTAAACCTCAGCAACACATCGTGGGACAAAGGGCCTATTCTGTGCTGTATTTTTCTATGTTCTATAAAGGAAAGCATACCAAACACCTTCTTCACTATCCTATCTACATGTTACTCCACT
Organism: Hemiscyllium ocellatum; assembly: GCF_020745735.1. Taxonomy (NCBI): domain Eukaryota; kingdom Metazoa; phylum Chordata; class Chondrichthyes; order Orectolobiformes; family Hemiscylliidae; genus Hemiscyllium; species Hemiscyllium ocellatum. Next base: position 55,106,146 of record NC_083401.1, on the reverse strand, counting down.
TTCATGGAGCTATGAATCTACACTCCAAGGTCTCTTTGTTCAGCAACATTTCCTAGGACCTTACCATTGAGTGTGTAAGTCCTACTTTCCCAAAACGCAGCACCTCACATTTATCTAAATTAAACTCGATCTGCCACTTTTCAGCCTATTGACCCATCTGATCAAGATCCCATTATAATCTGAGATTACCTTCTTTGCTGCCCACTACTCCTCCAATTTTGGTGTCATCAGCAAACTTACTAACTACACCTCTTATGCTGACATCCAAATCATTTGTATAAATAATGAAAAGTAGTGGACCCAGCACTTGTGCCACTCCACTGGTCATTGGCCTCCAGTCTGAAAAACAACCCTCCACCACCACCCTCTGTCTTCTACCTTTGAGCTAGTTCTGTATCCAAATGGCGAGTTCTCCCTGTATTCAATGAGATCTAACCTTGCTCATCAGTCTCCCATGGGGAACCATGTCGAACGCCTTACTGTTAACTAGCATAGAATTACTTGTGGTTTTTCAATCTCCTTTGCAGAACAGGAGAGATACAGTTAAGAGTCAGGAGGGATATGTTTATGGATTCCCATCATTCTGGGAGTGTTCCAGAATATATGGGTTCTTTGTAGATTGCTACCAGTTCATTTACTATCTTCGTAGCTGCTTCCTGTGAAATCCTAGGATACAACTTATCAGTTTCAAGGGATTTATTGTCTTTAACCACATTAGTATTTAGACTTTTTATTCAGTTATTGTTGTTGTGTCTATTTCTTCCCTTCCTACAGTTCTTTGAATACTTGTTTTTTTAATGCTGCTAGTACCTTCTACCATGAAGACTGAAAGTACTTTTTCAAATCCTCTGCTATTTCCTAATTATCCATTATTATTTCCCAAGCCTCTTATCTCTGTTACAGCCTCTGTCTCTTAGTTTTCATGTGCCTTTTTCAAAGAAGAACACCAGTTTTACTTGCTGGTTTACCCTCATGATGTATTCTCCCTTCCCTATTTTTCTGGATATCTTTCACTGGCTTTTAAACTTGCCTGTTCCTCCAGTTCACCATATATCTTTGCCACATTGTTTTATTCTTTTGATTTGATGCTGTCTTTAACTTCCTTGGTCAAATCTTTACACATTTCCAGACCCAAAATAGTCTGATTTCTGATAGTATCCATAACATTTTGTTCTAGAAAATGGTGCTGAGCACAGTCTGAATTCTTCTTTGTGGCTACTTTTGCCAATTGATGTTTTCAATGTAACTGTCATGTTTCATACCCTGCCTTTTTTTACATGCCCTCATTATCTCTGAATTTATTCGCTGTCCTACCAGAAAGCTACTATTTGGGGACCTCTGGACAATTCCTAACAGTGTTGTCTTCCCTTTTGTAAATTCTCACCTCCACCCATACAGTTCTAGATTATTTCTTGCTCGCATACTTATTCCATCTCGTGCTAATGAGGCTACTCCACCAATGTTCCCATGCTGTTTGTCTTTTCACAAAATCATGTATTCCAGAATATTCCATTCTTTTTGATGGCCTTGTAAGCATGTGTCCATAATGATCATACCTGTTAACAGTGTAGAAAATGTGTTGCTGGTCAAAGCGCAGCAGGTCAGGCAGCATCCAAGAAACAGGAAATTCGACGTTTCGGGCACAAGCCCTTCATCAGGAATGAGTCATTCCTGATGAAGGGCTTGTGCCCGAAACGTCGAATTTCCTGTTCCTTGGATGCTGCCTGACCTGCTGCGCTTTAACCAGCAACACATTTTCAGCTCTGATCTCCAGCATCTGCAGACTTCACTTTTTACTCGAAGATGTTAACAGTGTACACAGGGGTTAATTTATTTAATTTGTTCTGAATATTACATACGTTTAAGCAGGAGTCATTAATTTTGTTATTTTTCAAAAACAATTTTTATTTTCTCTTTGATCTTATTTGCTACTTTCATTTTAGCCTTGTACTCTACCCCTTCCAGTCCCACACTGGATATCATTATCAAAACAGTTGCCATTTTACCTTTTTTGTTTTGTAAGCTAATATACCCCCCTCTCCCATTATTAGCTTTTAAAACCTCCTCCAGAGTTCTAGTTATTTGATTTTCCAGGACACTGGCTCCCGCATTGTTCAATTGAAGCCCATACCACCAGAACAGTTCACTTTTCCACTAGTACTGGTGCCGGTACTTCAGAATCCATTCCTTACATGTTAATTTTTCAGTTACTCATTCAACTTGTTGACTTTATTTACCCTATCCCAGTTCACTCGCAGCTCAATTAATAATCCAGAGTTTACCTGAGAGATTCTGTTTTTTTTTAAATTAGCTCTTAACTGTTCAAAACTTCCTTTTTCAGTTATATCAATGTCATTAGTACCAACATAGATGAAAATGACTAGATCCCACCCTTCCCACTCCAAATTCCTCTCTAATCATGAGGACATGTCGTTAACTTTGTCTCCAGAGGCAATGCAGTTTTCTGAACTCATGTTCTCTGCAGCCACAAGCGCGATTGCCTTCCCCCCCAGTTATGCGTCCAAGGAAACAAATACAATCCTATTTCACATTCCCCTAATTAAATAGCTCTTTCTACCATGGTATTATCATCAGTTCACTCAATTGCAAGGATAGAGTTTCTTCCATAGATGCCCTTTAAGTCCCCATACCTGTTTCACCTGCAATCGCACCTCTTTTGTTTGAAGTTTGAATTATCCAACTTCTGGAGCAAGTGTTCAGGTAATCGTCCCATTTCTTGATGTGAAATTATTCATTGTAAAAACAAATCCATGCAAGAAGGAGCAGGAGTTGCTTGAAACAAACTCTCAATATCCTTTGTCCAGCAAACGTGACAGTAAGGGCCAATTGGAAAAAAATAAAAGTTCACAGCAAAGGACAAACAAAGTGAGAATATTTATTCTAAACGAACAGCACTTCACACAATCATGAAGGAAAACAATTATGTGAGTAATTGATCCAGATTATAGTGAGTAGTGGAACATACTAAATAATGATTCTAAATGTGTACCCAAATTCTCCTGAAAAGACTTGTTGAGCAATTCAGAAGTATGGCATTGCATTTAAGTTAAATGATGAGAGGGAAGATATGATGAGCAGCACACCATAAATGTTACGTTTATAATGAGGCTGGTTTTGGAAAATAGCATGAGGAATCTTCCAGAGTTCACAGAGAGAAATCCTCCAAAGTTGACACTTTGCTAATTGTTCTGATAAGAGTTCAAGCTCAGGAAATCAAACGGGAATTCTGACAAAGTTTCTTTACATAATTTGAGAATGTGGCTGGGCAACCATGAGGAGAAGTTGGATAAATATGAGGAAGAAAGGAATAAACATTATGGTGATATAGTTAAAATGAGAAAGTTTGGAGTAGACTTGAGAGGAGCATAATTAATACCTTGGTGCATCGTAATATTATCTGTTATATGTCCTGTGTAATTCAACTATATTAAACTCAGCTTGTCAAAATAAGTCTGAGTGCATTTGTGTAAGACTATCATGAGAAAAAGCAGAGGATAGATGGGTATGTAATATGGTTGCTGGGGGTGTCTAGTTGTGGGAATAAATTAGACTTTTGCACTAATGTTTGAATCAGCATGCTTTTGTTTTACCTTGTGTGTTGAATGCAATATTTTTAAAATAATGTGAACAGAAGATCTTTGAAAATTATTTAGCAGTTACTTTAAGCCTTATCTAAATTTCAACTCTACAGATTAACAAGATATTTTGATGTATATTAAAGAAAACAGTTATTTGTAATATGAAAAATCTAAACTCTAACTTTGGTTTTGGGCCTTTAGATACCAAAGAATTAAAGGGATATGAAAATAGAATGAAAAAGTGGAGTTAAGGTAAAAAAATCAGCAATGATCTTATTGACTCATGTTTCTCCACTTGAAAGCTGAAAACATTGGAGGTAAGTAACAGGTCCATTGGTATGTGTACAAAAAAACTATTTAATGTTTTAAGTTGAGATCATTGCCAGAAGATGAAAACATGAATTAAAAGTCAGACTGTCAATGGAAGAAACAAAATAAATAAGAGGAGAAAGGAAGATATATCCAAATGCGTAAATAAGTCTTTAGATTGGTCAATGTTGTGAATAATTAAAGAGATTAAAGACCGGTTACAAATCATGGGTAAAAAATGGTGGTGAAGTTATGTCGAGGTGAAAGTAGGGAGATAGGAAAATCTGCTCGTGCCAAAAATGTGAACTAAACTGGAAAATACTTCAATCACCCAACAGGTTCACCAATACCCACAAAGAGAACTCTGAGAGAGGAACTCCTCTCAGATTGGGCTATGATAGAAAATCCCAGCAGATGCTTAAACTGGACAATTAAGATCCTAAACTAAAACCCAGCTTGTCAGATCCTAAACAAAAATGGAAATTGTGGAGAAACTCAGTAGGTTTGACAGCATCTGTGGAGAGAAAGCAGATGCTACCAGACCTGGTGAGTTTCTCCAGCAATTTCTGATTCAGTTTCAGATCTTCAGAATCCACAGTTCGTTGCTTTGTTAGATCCTAACCTTGTTTTATTTACTACCGTGGAGCTCAGTTACTGAACACATCCACAAGACCCTAACAGTATACATTCAAACACAAATCATAAAATGTTTATTAAACAAGAAAACAAAATGAATTATTTACTACACTAGGCAAAGAAAGGTTGGAAAGATTTCATTAAACATTAGAAAAGACTTCTGCTTCACACTATGCCTTTATCCTCACAAACCCTTACAAGTAATGAGGAATGACCACTGTGCTCACATTAAATCTCCTCTTTCAGACTCAGGCTCGGACTATTACATCCAGTTTCATTTTGGTGAATTGTTGTGCATTCAATAGATACTGTTTTCTTCAGCTAGTATATCTCTCTGAGACATCTAAAACGAACTGTCAATGAAACTCCCTGTTACTTTTAACTTCAAAACAAATACTTGAGTTTCCAAAACTCAGCTGTCTAGCTGCCTTTCTTCCACGTTTTGTCCTTTCTCCATACAGACTGCCTGCCCGGCATTGAATTCTTCTTGTTAGGCAGTGTTTTCTTTGTTTCATCCTCTACTTTTTCTCAATACACCAAACTCTTCTATTGAAGGATTTTAAAACTTATTAAAGTTAATGTGAACAAAACAAATCCCCAGACTCCCATTCACTACATCCCCAAACTCACAAAGGAACCATAAAAAATGACTAACCATGAATGTTCCTGTTAACATTGTAAAATGCAAAAAGCAGATTGAACTTGAAGTTATCCAGTTTTGTTAGAGATTCCAAATCCCACACTCCTCGCATCTGTTATGAATCTTAAGGCAGAATTCTTCACACTGCTTTTTTTTTGGAATTCCTCTTCCAGTAATTTATTTGCATTGAATGAAATCTGTCATGTTTTTGACGATTCTGCCAGCCTATCCATAACCTGCTGCAGATTCATGAATTCTTCCAATTTGCCGTGCCTTCTAGTTTGGTATCCTTTGAGAGCGTTGACTATATTTTTCCCATTTCTATGTCTAAATTAGGTGACAAATGAAATCCAAAAGATAAGTTAGTCATGAAGCCAAATCTCATTGAGGTCTCACAGACCTGGGTTAAGCCAATTTGTGGCAGATTCAGTTGAGAAGGGTGGTGAGGCCTATCTTGTTCTCATGAGAGCCTTGCAGCATCTTTTACCTTATTGCTAAGTGGTGAGGTAAGTTTCTTGCTCGGCAGTGACAAGATTCCAATCAAGGATTATTATAGCATGATAAACAATATTAACGCCACAACCTGACTTCAATTCTCAATGTAGAAGGCAGAGTGGGATTCTGGTGACTTTAGCTTGTGCTAACTACAAGCAGCCTCCATGTTGCTTCGCTCCAAACAGATGCTGTTGGGGCAAGACCATGGCCACAAGCAGCATGCACCTCTTGTCCACAGACATTGACATCCAACATTTGCCAATGCCTCACAACCATCATGACTCCTCTCTGATCCACTTGCAGGTCCCTTGGAAGCACAGACCTGCATTGCAACAGCTAATATTGAAAGGCCGCTGCAAAGACCCTTTGCTCTCCGGATAGGAATCCAGCTCATAGACTGGACCAGGCAGCATTTCACTCTTTTGTTATTGCTTACATTGTGCTAACCTGCATGCTTGTACCATTCATGCCTTGTCTTGTATTGCTATGCCTGTTGGCATGTTGGTGTTTCAGCTAGACACCAAAGCTGTCTGTAATAGTGTATTAATGTGTTGTTTAATGCAAACATGCATCCAGGTCAGTACAGATGCCTCCAGTGGAGGAGGTCGTCTTGCTTTATGACACACCAAATGTAAATCTCATCATTACAGTATGTGCCAGTATCCTGGGTAGGAGACATAATTGATGCTTCTTTAACCAAATGGTCATGTCAAAATCTGAATGGTCCTCAGCCCAGTCAAGTGGAGGCCACTGTCTGCCAGGCAGTTCCAGTCTGTCACGGGTGCTGTCCACATGCAGACAGGGGCTTGGCCACAGTCAACTGTCAGCCTGAGTCACTCCTGGTCACTGTATGTGTCTGACTACAGCCCAGGGATTGGATAATGGTCAGTTCTATGGGAACAACATCAGTAATCAGGGGCCTTATGGATTGTTACTTTGGCCTTCATGTCTAGGGGCTACATGTTGAAGTTAGTCAGAGGTCGGGTGGATATAGAGAGAGCATATAGTGCCATGAGGAAAGTTCAGAGCCAAAACATGTGAGGGAGTTCAATACTGGAGGGAGAAACAGAGGTATTTGTAGAGGTATGGGCAAGGATGGTATGGGAAGGATTGGATCAAAAGTTTTATGAGTGCGGTATACAGAATCAGAATACGCAGTAGACCAAAGGAATGGAAGTTATTGGCAGTGACCAGCTCTGTGATCTTCACTGGGAGTGTAGAGGAATAGAGTGGGTTTGGAGATTGAGGTGTAATGTTGGGGCTCGGGGCTAAGGTAAAAGAGTTGGAAGTTAATTCAATGTGAGCTGTCTTTATAGAAGTGACAGGTGGAATTGAGCTTTCAGATTAGTGTGAGGTAAAAGGGGACATAGAGATTTGGAGGGGGTATGGTGGTACCTCTCAATGAGGAAAGGCCAGTACTGACAATGTCTGTTGCAAGCTATGCTCTCTGATAACATATGCCATTCCCTGGAATGAAAAATGCAACTAAAAAATGGCTGGGACAGTGCCTGCGATGGGTAGAGTCAGCATTACTTCGATGGGTGAAAGCACAGGTTCCACATCTGCTGGACTCTCAGCTATATTTAATTTGCAGCCATTTAATTGTGCATTTGTGGTACATTTCTGGGGTACCTTTGGTCCTCACCTTCTACCCCACCAACCTCTGCATAAATCACATCATCCACCAACATTTCCAACACCAGGGATAAATTTCCCTCCTTGCCCCTATCCACTTCCCACAAAGATTGTTCCCTCTGTGACCACCTAGTCAGGTCCACACCCCTTAACAGATCACCCTCTCCTCCCAGCACCTAGCCCTGCCACTGCAGGAATTGCAAAACCTGAGCCCACACCTCCCCTTACCTCTGTCCAAAGCCCCAAAGGAGCCTTGCACATCCATCAAAGTTTCACCTGCACTTCCACACATGTCGTTTGTTGTATCCGTTGCTCCCGATGCAGACTCCTCTACAATGGGGAGACCGGACGCCTTCTAGCATACCGCTTTTGACAACATCTCCGGGATACCCGCGCCAATCAACTCTTCCGCCCCATAGCTGATCATTTCAACTCCCCCTCCACTCTGCCGAGAACATGCAAGTTCTGGACCTCCTCCATTGCCACTCCCTCACCACCTTACGCCTAGAAGAAAAATGCCTCATCTTCCGCCTCAGAACCCTTCAACGCCAGGATATCACTGTGGACTTCACCAGTTTCCACATTTCCCCTCCCCTACCTTACCCCAGCTCCAACCTTCCAGCTCAGCACTGCCCTCATGATATGTCCCATCTGCCCATCTTCCTTCCCACCTATCTGTTCCCCACTCCCCTCTGACCTATCACCTTTATCTCCACTTCCATCCACCTACTGCACTCTCAGCTACCTTGTCCCCAGCCCCACCCCACCCCCCACCCATTCACTTCTCCACACCCAAGGCTCCTTGCCTCGTTTCTGATGAAGGGCTCTGGCTCAAAACATCGATTTTCCTGCTCCTCGGATGCTGCCTGACCTGCTGTGCTTTTCCTGCAACACACTCTCAACTCTGACCTCCAGCATTTGCAGACCTCACTGTCTCCCATTTATGGTACATGCAGAATGAACGTGCTTAGAAATGCTGTGCAAAGGTAATTTGCACCATATCATTGGTCCTTGCAAATTGGACTCATCTCTGATGCTGAGCTTAGCAGCAATGACTTCACAACAGGCTAATGTTGGTCAAAGGCAAACTAATAATTGTACAATTTCCAAAGCTGCAGACCAACAGTTTACCATTTAACATTGGTCTCTACTGAAAATAATGAAGCGTCTGAGATGAGAATGGTTTCGGAATGAAGTCGGTACCATTTTTATTTAATATGCTGTTCCCTCAGTCTGTGTGGCACATTCATCCATTTTCTGCACATGTTAAGGTTGAAGCTGAATGAATGGTCGAGACATGGCCCTAATGATTGGGGTGCGGTATGTCTCACCATACAGAGGAATGTGTTCAGCCATTCCAGGATTCCTTAAATCCTAGAAAAGGGATTGGAAAACTGCCAAAATAATGCCTTTTTTTTAAAAGGCAAGGAGACAAAAACAGCCAACGATAGGCCAGTTAGATTAATGTCTTTGATTATGACAATGTTAGTGCGTATTACAAGGGTTGTAATGACAGAGCCTTTAGAAGCACATAATATAGTCGAACAGAGTCAGCATGGCTATGAGATGTGGAAATCATGCCTGGCACAACAATGAGAATTCTTTGAGAAGGGCAACAAGTTAGAATAATAAAGGGGAAGCAATGGATCTAATATATTTGGATTTTCAGAGGGCATTTGGACAGGTATCACATGTAGGCTACTTGAGACAACATCCCATGGTATTGCAGGTAATACAGTAGCATGGATTGAGGATTGGCGAATTAATAGAGTTGGGAAAAGAGGGGTTTATTCTCAGGCTAGCAACCTGTAGTGTGCCACAGGGATCAGTGCTGGAGCCACAATTGTTTGCAATATATTTTAATAACTAGAATGTAACAAGTGAATGTATTATCACCAATTTTATGGATGACAACAAATTAGGTGAGTAGGCAAGAGGTGAGGATGACACAGTGAGAGTTCACTGAGGGATACAGAGAGGTGAGACAAATGGGCAAAAACATCTGGATTGAATGTTTTTCATATCTGTCTGTGGGTCACCCTCTATTATGATTCCAGTCATCATATCCTACCCCTGCCAAATTAGTTTAAACTCCACAAGTACGTTGGTCAAATTTTGGCTCGGGTTAATCAAGAAAACGTGCTTTATTAATCATAATGGTGCGTATTTCGAAGTTGTGCTGAATTCGGGTATAACGATGTGAATCTTTTATTTGGAGTCAGTACCCATTAAGTTGCCACAGTTAATACTGGATCAAGAAGTGAAGTACAATGTTACACTTTTGAGAAAATTCAGAAGAAAACTTCAACTTTTGTTGTGACAAGTAAGCTCAGTATAAAGAAGGTATATCTGAGAATACATTTATACATTGCCATAATGAAATGCCCGTTTCCTTTCTATCCCATTTGCCATCTGACATTATGTCTATTCTTTCACTTAACAAAGTAACAAATTTAGCATTCGGCAATAAATTGTCTTGTCATGTGCTATCAGCAGCCACCCAACACTACTGTACAACCAGTATATCATGCTTATTTCAACATTTCCCTTTCACATATTATCATATCAACAATACCCAGAGGACACACAGAATAAAATGTCTCTAAACGGAATTTCTTTTCTCATTCTGAGTTTTTGGAGGTCACATTTTTCTAAGGTCATTGTGTACAGCTTGCAATGGATAAATAAATTGAGGATAATACATGGTCAGCAGTGCAATCTGGTTTTTACTTCAACAGTAAGTGAGTAATCACAGTCTTTCTCACAAGTTAAACAAAAGTCAGATTACACTGTCAACAGTGTATTCTTCATTCATATAAAATAATTGTATCAAAGAAACAAAACAAAAGGCACTTCTCAACTTTTTCATTTCCATTTTTTCCTTCCTCTTTTGCTTCTTGTTTTCTGCATCGCGATATGGTTCCATGGGTGTCAACAGTACATGACAGTGTCAAAATATATCGTTTCCAAATACATATGGTCACACTTTTGATCACGTCAGAATTGTTGTTTCAGGGGAGTAGCTGGATCAGGAATTGAGCCAGGGAACATTGGAAGAATCAAAGAAGCTGGCCAGTTTCTGAGATGCACTGGGTGGATCGGGGAGTGAGGAGAAGGAGTGTTGTGAGGGGTGTCTGTAGGGGGGAAGTTGTTGCAGTGGTCTGGCTGGAAAGCTTGACAGGGGTCTCTGGCGTTATAAGTAAAGTTTAAAAATGCAGACTTAGTGGGAAACATGCCTTCTCCTCTCACCCATCTCCTGCCACACTATCCGTGCCTCAGTCTCACTAACCTGTGCCTATACAATCATCCCCATTGCCCCTTATATCCCTGTGCTACTCTTTGCCTATCTGCCTATCACCCCTTATGGTAGCCATACATCCTGTGCCACCATAAACCCATGCCCCATATAGCACACAATCTTTGAAAAGTCCCTGATAGTCTCATGTCAATTCATTCCAGCTCATATCTCCCATACACAACTTTTTCCCTTATACCATCAAGCCAGAAGAAATAGGAACACGAGAAGGCCACTCAGCTTCTCAAGCCTTCTTCACCGTTCAGTAGGATCATGGCTGATCTGACATTCTTCATATCTACTTTTCTACTTTGTCCATGTAACCCTTGATTCCCTGAATGATCAAGAATTTATTTCAGCTTTAAATGTACACAAGGACTGATATCAGTCTTAAATTGACATTCCTTCATTCTAAGATTATGCTCTATGATCCTAGAGACTCCCAAGAGGGAAAACATTCTCATAATTTACCATGTCAAGCCTCTTACAAATCCTATACGTTTCAATGAGATCATTTTTCATTCATCAGAACTCCCATGAGTCGAATCTCAGCCTATTTAGCCTTTGCTCAGAAAAAATCCATCCAGAGTGAGGATCATCCTCGTGAACCTTCTCCGAACTGCCTCTAATTAAATGACATCTTTCCTTAAATAAGGGAACCAAAACTGCTCACAAATGGGTTCTCACCAGCATCTTGTACAGTTGTAGCAAGACTTTCCTACTCTAATAGAACACAGAATATAGAACATGGAGCAATACAGTGCAGAACAGGCCCTCAGTTTTGACTTGTGACTAAGCATATCCCCCTACACTATCCCATCATCATCCATGTGCTTATCCAAGGATTGTTTAAATCTCCCTAATGTGGCTGAGTTAACTACATTGGCAGGCAGGGCATTCCACGCCCTTACCACTCTCTGAGTAAAGAACCTGCATCTGGCATCTGTCTTAAATCTATCACTCCTCAATTTGTAGTTAAGCCCCCTTGTACAAGCTGATATCATCATCCTAGGAAAATGAATTTCACTGACTACCTTACCGAATCCTCTGATCGTCTTGTATGTCTCTATCAAATCCCCTCTTAGTCTTCTTCTTCCCAATGAGAACAGAACCAAGACTCTCAGCCTTTCCTCATAAGGGCTTCCCTCCAGACTAGGCAACATCCTGGTAAATCTCCTCTGTATCTTTTCCAATGCTTCCACATCCTTCCTGTAATGGGGCAACCAGAACTGTATATAATAATCCAAGTGCAGCCGCACTAGCGTTTTGTATAGTTGCAGCATGACATTATGGATCTGGAACTCAAACCCTCTGCCAATAAAATCGAACACACTGTATGCCTTCTTAACAGCACTATCAACCTGGGTGGCAACTTTCAGGGATCTATGTACATGGACTCCAAGATCCCTCAGCACAGCCACACTACCAAGAATCTTTCCATTGATCCAGGATTCGGTCTTCCTGTTATTCTTCTCAATGTAAATCACCTCACATCTAGCTGCATTGAAAATCATTTGTCACCTCTCAGCCCAATTCTGCAGTTTATCCAAGTCCCCCTGCAATCTGCAACATCTTCCACACTGTCCACTACTCCACCGACTGTAGTGTCATCTGCAAACTTACTAACCCATCCACCTATGCCCATTATTTATAAAAATGACAAACAGCAGTGGTCCCAAAACAGATCTTGTAGCACACTACAAGTAACTGGACCCCAGGCTGAATATTTTCCTTAGACACCACCCTCTGCCTTCTTTGTGAAAGCCAGTTTCTAATCAAAACTGCTAAATCATCTGCAATCCCACACCTCTGCATTTTCTCCAACAGCCTCCCATGTGGAACTTTATCAAACGCTTTACTGAACTTCATGTACACCATGTCAACTACCCTACCCTCAGCTACATGCTTGGTCATGTTCTCAAAAAACTCAATGTGATTTGTGAGGCATGACTTAACGTTGAGAAACCATGTTGACTATCTGCAATCAAATTGTTGCTGGCTAGATTATTATAAATCCTATCTCTTTTAATCCTTTCCAAAACATTTCCTACAACAGAAGTAAGTCTCAGTGGTCTATAATTACCTGAGTCATCTCGACTACCCTTCTTGAACAAGAGCACAACATTTGCAATCCTCCAGTCCTCTGATACTAAACCTGTATACAATGACAACTCAAATATCAAAGCCAAAGGCTTTGATATGTGCACCCTAGCTTCCTAGAGAATCCTTAGATAAATCCCATCCGGCCCAGAGGACTTGTCTACTTTCACTCCTTCGAGAATTGATAATACCTCAATCCTTTCTAGTCTAATATCACGTATCTCATTCTTCTCCTCTACAATATTTTCCTTTTCCTGAGTGAAAACTGATCAGAAATATTCATTTAGCAACTCTCCGATCTCCATAGGATCCACACACAAATTCCTACTTCTGTCTTTGACTGGCCCTATTCCTACTCTAGTCATCCTTTTATTCCTCACATACCTACAGAAAGCTTTAGAGTTCTCCTTTATTCTACTTGCTAATGACTGTTTATGTCATCCCTTTGCTCTTCTCAACTCTCTCTTTAAATCCTTCCTGGCTAATCTGTAACTCTCCATCACCTCATCTGAACCATCTTGTCCGAACATCACATAAGCCTACTTCTTCTGCTTAACAAGAGATACAATTTCTTTAGTAAACATTATCACTTCCTCCCTGCCTGACACGGACATACCTATCAAGAACATGCAATATCTGTTCCTTAAACCAGGTCCACATTTCAATTGTCCCCATCCCCTGCATTTTGCTACCCCATTCTATGCATCCTAAGTCTTGCCTAATCACATTATAATTGCCCTTGCCCCACCTAATAACTCTTGCCCTGTGGCATGTACCTATCCCTTTCCATTGCTAAACTAAATGTAACTGAATTATGGTCACTCTGTCCAAAGTGCTCACCTACAACTAAATCAAACACCTGGCCTGGTTCATTACCAAGCACCAGATCCAGTGTGGCCTCCCCTCTTGTTGGACCTTCGACATATTGTGTCAGGAAACCCTCCTGTACACATTGGACAAAAGCTGATTCATTCGACGTACTAGAGTTACAGCATTACCATTCAACGTTGGGGAAGTTAAAGCCCCCATAATGATTACCCTATTCCTTTCACTCCTATGCAGAATCATTTTGCCAATCCTCTCCTCCACCTCCCTGGAACTCTGCGGAGGCCTATAAAAAACTCCCAGCAGTAAGACTTCTCCTGTCCTGTTTCTAACCTTAGCCCATACTACCTCAGTAGATGAGTCCTTGTCAAAAGTTCTTTCAGCGACCGTTATACTATCCTTGACTAACAAGGCTACACCTCCCTCTCTTTTACCGCCTTGCCTGTTCTTAATAAAAGATCCAAACCCTGAAACTTGTAACATCCATTCCTCACCCTACTCTATCCATGTCACCGAAATGGCCACAACATCAATGTCCCTTGAGAAAGAGTCAGCATTCCATTAGCCTTCCTGATTTCCTGCTGCACCTGTGTGATAACTTTCTGTGTTTTGTGCACAAATACGCCCAAGTCCCTTTATTATGCGGATTTATGCAGCTTTTCTTGATTTGTTCATCCATCCAAAATTAACAATTTCACATTTACCAATGTTATACTCCATTTGCCAAATTTTTGCCCACTTACTTCAGCCTAACAATATCTGTCTGTAAGCTCTTTGTATTCCTCTTGCAAATTGCCCTTCCACACATTTTTGGGCAATTTGTAAATCTGCCAACAATCTGGCAACATCCCTCTAAGTCATGAATATATATTGTAAACAGTTGCAGTCCCAGCACTGATCCCTGTGAAAACCACTAGTTACAGATTGCAAAGAACCTGCACTAACAATTTCCTGATCATTAGCCAATTCTCTATCCGTGCAAATATATTACTCTAACACCATGGGCTTTACTTTTTCATGCATCATTTCTGCTTGATTAAGTTATGGATTTCCAAATGTCTTGCAACTAAAGTCATAGAGATGTACAGCATGGAAACAGGCCCTTCGGTCCAACCCGTCCATGCTGACCAGATATCCCAACCCAAACTAGCCCCATCTGCCAGCACCCGGCCCATATCCCTCCAAACCCTTCCTAATCATATACCCATCCAAATACCTCTTAATTGTTGCAATTGTACCAGCCTCCACTATATCCTCTGGCAGCTCATTCCATACAAGTACCATCCTCTATGTGAAAAAGTTGCCCTTTTGGTCTCTTTTATATCTTTCCCCTCTCACCCTAAATCTATGTCCTCTAGGTCTGGACTCCCCAACCTCAGGGAAAATACTTTGTCTATTTATCCTATCTACACCCCTCATAATTTTGTAAACCTCTACAAGGTCACCCCTCAGCCTCCGATACTCCAGAGAAAACAGCCCCAGCCTGTTCAGCCTCTCCCTATAGCTCAAATCTTCCAACCTTGGCAACATCCTTGTAAATCTTTTCTGAACCCTTTCAAGTTTCACAACATTTTTCTGATAGGAAGGAGACCAGAATTGCCTGCAATATTCCAACAATGGACTAATCAATGTCCTGTACAGCTGCAACATGATCTCCCAACTCCTGTACTCAATCCTCTGACCAATAAAGGAAAGCGTACCAAACGCCTTCTTCACTATCCTATCTACCTGCGTCTCCACTTTCAAGGAGCTATGAACCTGCACGCCAAGGTCTCTTTGTTCAGCAACACTCCCTAGGACCTCTCCATTAAGTGTATAATTCCTGCTAAGATTTGCTTTCCCAAAATGCAGCACCTCGCATTTATCTAAATTAAACTCCATCTGCCACTTCTCAGCCCATTGGCCCAATTGGTCCAGATCCTGTTGTAATCTGAGGTAACCCTCTTCGCTGTCCACTACACTTCCAATTTTGGTGTCATTTGCAAACTTACTAACTGTACCTCTTATGCTCGCATCCAAATCATTTATGTAAATGACAAAATGTAGAGGACCCAGCACCTATCCTTGTGGCACTCTATTGGTCACAGGCCTCCAGTCTGAAAAACAACCCTCCCCCACCACCCTCTGTCTTCTACCTTTGAGCCAGTTCTATATCCAAATGGCTTGTTCTCCCTGTATTCTATGAGATCTAACCTTGCGAATCATTCTCCCACGGGGAACCTTGTCGAATGCCTTACTGAAGTCCATAAAGATCATATCTACTGCTCTGCCCTCATCAATCCTCTTTGTTACTTCTTCAAAAAACTAAATCAGGTTTGTGCGACATGATTTCCCACACACAAGGTCATGTTAACTACCCCTAAACAGTCCTTGCCTTTTCAAATACATGTCCCTCAGGATTCCCTCCAACAACTTGTTCACCACCAATTTCAGGCTCATCGGTCTATAGTTTCCTGGCTTGTTCTTACCACCCTTCTTAAACAGTGATTAATAATTCATTTCAATACTTCTCCAAAAGTAAATATTAGGCTAATTAGCCTATAGTTACTGCTTTTTGCTTCCTTCACCTTTTGAACAAAGGTGTCACATTGGCAGTTTTTCAATCATCCTTACCTGTCTACTCTTCATGTCACTATTGCTCTACAGCCTCTTTATTGATCCAAACAAATTGTCTAATACAATAAAACTACTTCAATTATTTTCTGGAAGAAAGCATCTCACAGCAAGGTTATTGGGAAAGGCAGGACAATGACATTAAGGCATGATACTCATTTGGACAACCTCTTAAGACATGGTGAGCCAAGTAGCTCCTTCTGCATTCTAACACTTCGGGGAATTTTCAGATGTTAATACTTTGTTTCAGCAAAAGAACATACAAGAACTTAAAACCTTATGTCAATAAGCATTTCCATTCAGTAAGCACCATCAAAAGGTACCCAGCTATGAAAATGGTAGTTTGGGAAATCAGTCATGCAGCAGAAATCCTACAATGGTTTTATGTAACTGGGAAACTTCAAATACCTATTCTTATTTTGTTCTAAAGTGAACATGTTTTTGAAAGTTAATTTTGCAAGTCACAATGAGCTTATTCACTTTTACAATCCTGAAGAGCACATTACCTCCCTGAAAGGTACTTCACTGTCACCATCAGGACCAGGTTAAAGGATTACTTCACTTCTCTAAAAGGAGAAAAACATTGCAACATTACTTCAGTACTCAGGCTCACCCCTCACCCCATTACACTCTACATGCCCTTCCAATGCAAGCTAATGCCCTCTGTCATTCTCCCTTCATCTCCCATGCCAACTCATTGAGTATCCTGATTCAGTGCAGTTTCAATAATGCTCACATATTAAAAGTATTCAGGACGTGCTGTTTACTGGCTTAGCAGCTCAGCTAACACCTTCAAATTCACTACCTCCACTCCCTATGTACAGTGACAGCATGTATACATTTTACAAGATGCACTGCAACAATTTAACAGGGTTCCATACAAAGAACCTTCAAGCCCACATAATCTACCTCTAGAAGGACAAGAGTATAGCACATGCATGGGAATATGATCATGAGACAATAAGACATAAGAGCTGAAGTAGTTGATGCAGCCCATTGAAATCACTTAACTATTCAGTGAGATCATGGCTGATCTGCTAATTTTCAACTGCATTTTCCCACTTATTTCTGTCTTAAATGTGTGAAGCCTTATTCTTTAATTGCACACTCTGGTCCTAAACTCTCCCTCAATATTTTCACATTTATCCTCACATGTCCATTAGGAATATTGTATGTGCAGGAAGGTTGAGTCTCATTCTTCTACATTCCAAAGAGTTCTGGACCAATCTACTCAAACTCTCCTTGTAACACACAGCTCCCATATGTGATATCAGTCTAATGAACCTCCTCTGGACTGCCTCCAATGCAAGTACATGTTTCATAAGTCCAAAGATATTCAGGTTGTGTGAATTGGCCATGCTAAATTATCCATAGTGTTCAGGGATGTGTAGGTTAGGTGTATTGGTCAGGGAAGTGTGGAGTAATAGGGCAAGGGTATGGGTCTAAATGGAATACTCTTTGGAGGGTCGGCATGGCTTTGTTGGGCCGAAAGGCCTGTTTTCACACTGTAGGGATTCTCTTCTCTTCTTTTTCAATAAGAACTAGGAGCCATCTGGCTCTTCAAGCCTGCTCCACCATTCAATAAGCTTATGGATGATCTTTTCATGGATCCAGCTCCACTTACTCGCCTGCCCATCATAAACATCAAAAATCTATCATTATTTGCCTTAAAAACATGCAATGAAGTAGCTTCAACTGCTTCTATGTCCGTAATATATTTATAGAATCTGTTTAGATTCTCCTTAACCCTATTTACCAAAGCTATTTCATGTCCCCTTTTTGCCCCTCTGAATTCCCTCTTCAGTATATTCCTTCTGCCTTGATACTCTTCCAAGGATTCATTCATTCTCTGCTGTCTATACCTGACATATGCTTCCTTCTTTTTTCTTAACCAAAACCTCAGTTTCTTTAGTCATCTGGCATTCCCTACACCCACCAGCCTCGCCTTTCACCCTAACAGGAATATATTGTCTCTGGACTCATTATCTCATTTTTGAAGGCTTCCCATTTTCCAGCTATTCTTTTCCCTGCAAACATCTGCCCCCAGTCAACTTTTGAAAGTTCTTGCCTAATACCGTCAAAATTGGCCTTCCTCCAATTTAGAACTTCAACTTTTAGATCCATCAACTCCAACAGCATGGAAACAGCTCTTCAGCCAAACTGATCCATGCCGACAAAAATATCCATCCACTTTAACACCATTTCTCTGCACTTGGCCGATATCCTTCTAAACATTTCCTATCCATGTATTTGTCCAGATGCCTTTTAAATGTTGTCAATGTACCTGCCTTAACCGCTTCCACTGGCAGCTCATTCCATATGTGTACCACCTTCTGCATAAAAAAGTTGCCCCTCAGATTCCTTTATATTCTTTCCCCTCTCATCCTCGATTCCCAACCCTGGGAAAAAGATTGAGCGCATTCACCCTACCCATACACCTCTATAAAGTATCCCCTCAGTCTCTTAAACTCTAGAGAAAAAAAAAAATCTAGCTTGTCCAACCTCTCCCTGTAACTCAGACCACTGAGTCTAGGCAACATCCTTGTAAATCTCTTCTCCACTCTTTCCAGTTTAGTAACAAACTTCCTACAGCAAGGTGCCCAAAACTGAATACAATACTCCCACTGTGGCCTCACCAAAGTTCTGTATAATTGCAACATAATTTCCCAACTTCTATATTCAATGCCCTGACTGATGAAGGCCAGTATACCAGAAGCCTTCTTCACTGGCATGTCTACCTGACGTTCCACTTTCAGACAACCATGCACCTGAACTCCAAGGTCCCTCTGTTCCACTACACTCCTTAAGGCTCTGCCATTGACCATGAAACACCTACCTTGATTTGACTTTCCAAAATGCAAGACCTCACCCTTATCTATATTAAACTCCATTTACAACTTCTCAGCCCACTTCTCCAGCTGATCAAGGTCTTGCTGCAATTTCTAATAACCTTCCTCACTGTCCACAATACTGCCTATTTCAGTATCATATGCAAACTTACAAATGGTTTTGTACATGATTGCAAACAATTGCAGTCTCAAACACTGATCCCAGAGCCACAGCACTAGCCATTGATTGCCACGCATAAAATCACTTACTTGAACTCACCCTTTGCTTTCTGTTAGTTAATCAATCTTCTATCCATGTTAATACATTACCTGTAACACCACACGCATTTAGTTAATGCATCATCCTTTTGTGTGACACTTTGTCAAATACCTTCTGGAAATCCAGTTACATCACAATCACTGGTTTTACATTGTCCACTGTGCTCAGACTGTCGTCAAAGAATTCCAGTAAATTAACTTCGCTTTCATGAACCATGCTGCATCTGCTCCTTAGAATAGGGTGCCCAAACTTATTCATAACATTTCAGCTGTGATCTTGTACAGTTTTAGAAAAATCTCCCTATTTTTATATTCCAATCCCTTTGAAAGAAAGGCCATCATTCCATTTGACTTCCCTATTACTTGCTGAACTTAGATGCTACCTTTTGATGATTTGTGAATGAATCTCCCAATTCCTTATGTTCTGTAGATTACTGGAGTTTTTCTCCATTTAAATAATATTTATCCTCTCTTTTCCCCCTGCCAAAGTCACATTTTTCCACAATGTATTACATCTGCCAAGTTTTTGCCCAATCACTTAGCCTGTTTTTCTCCCTCTGCTGATTGTGTATGTCATCCTCACCATTTGTCTTTCCACCTATTTATGTGTCATCACAAACTTGGCTATAGTACATTCACTTTCCTCATCCAAGTCTTTAATATATATTGTCAATAATTGTGCCTCCAGCACTGCTGCCTGTAGCATGTCCCTCATTATATGTCGCCAGCCTGAACATATCACTCCCATTTATCCTAATACTATGCATTTTATTTGCTAAATCCTCTATCCTTGCTACTGTACTCCCTCCAAACCATAGACACTTAGCCTATTCAGTAGCCAATTGTATGACACCCTGTCAAACATCTTTTGAAAATCCAAGTATATTACAGCTGTTATTTCCCCTCCATTTATCGATCTTCCTACATCCTCAAAGAGTTCCAGTAAATGTGTCAGGCATGATTTCCTCTTTCTGAACCTAAGCTAACTCTGCTTGATTATATTTTCATTCCTAAATGCTCTGCTATTACATCTTTTAAAATAAACTCTAATATTTTCCCATCAATAGATGTTCAGCTAACTGCACTATAGTTATGTGTTTTTTGTCTCTTTAAATAGATGTGTTACATTGGCTATTTTCCAACCTTCTGGGACATTTCCAAAATCTAAGCACTCCTGGAAGATTACTACCAGTGCATCCAATGTCTCTGTAGTTAAATTACTTTGAATTCCTAAGATGCATCCCATCAAATCCAGGAGCTTATTGAACTTTAGGCCCATATTTCCCCTAGTATATTTTCTCTCATGATAATCATTGCACCAGGAAGGTCCCCTCTGAGTCATGCACTATCCTGTCTTGCAATGACATCACTTTTTCTTCCTTGTTTCTAGGTCAAAGTCATAGATACTTTCCATCAGGGATTTGCTTATACCCAAAGGACAGCTGTGATGAAGAGATAGCTCACTGCTATCTTAAAATCAATTATGTACCGATAATAAATGCTAGTCCATCCAGTAATGCGCATGTTCTGAGAATGAATTAAAAAATGTACAATTATCCATGCACACAGGGAAAAAAATTGTATTGTTCAAATGCATATATTACAGACCACACCCTGTTCAATTCAGCACTCATTCATTTCTTTTCTTAATTCATTCATAGGGTGTTAGTGTTGCTGGCTAGGACAGCATTTATTGTTGTCATTAATCTTGAGCTGATGATGGTGAGCTGCTCTTTTAAACTGCTGCAGCCCACGTGATGCAAGTATAAGCATATTAGAGGGAGTGGCAGGACATTGACTCAGTAACAATGAAGGGACAGTGATACACTTTAAAGTCAAGTGGTATATATTTGAAAGGAACTTGAAAATCATCATGTTCTCACATATCTGCTGCCCTTATTCTAGGTGCAAGAGATTGTGGATTTCAAAGCTACTGACTTAAGAGCCTTGTTGAGTTATGACAATGAATCCTGTAGAGGCTGTCACTGCGTTTCAGTGATGCATGGAGGAAATATTGAAACTGTTGGGTAGGATGCTTTAGCCTGGACAGTGTTAAGATCTCGAATTTTGTAGGAGATGCACTTGGCCAGGCAAGTGGATATATTCTGTTCATAAAATATTCTGTTAAACTCCTGACTTGTCGATAGTGGACAGGTTTTGAGGAATCAGGAAGTACATTACTCACGACAGAATTCCTAGATTCTAACCTGCTTTTGTAGCCACAGTTGTTCCAGAGGATGCAAACTGCACAATGTTACAAACACCTGTCACACTCGACTGAGCACAGCCAGAAGAATGAAAATTCTGCATCAGTCCCCTTCACAGCTCTTGGTAACACAGTCATTGGCTTGCTCTGAGTTTGTAGTAGTAGATATTAGTGAGGAAATCTTTATTCAAGAACAGAATTTATGCATACGGGTTCCCAATGAGGTTTAAGTGGGAGAATTGCTCTCTGAAAAGCCCATCCAGCTGAGAGTACTATTGCCCTCCTCCCTATCAAGCAAATTTTCTGACACTATATTGTGTCTGATCATTCTCCCAATCATTCTGTATCCCAAAAGGAATATTTGTTAGTATCATCGTGTCTGGGAGAAATTGGTTTGTGCAGAAATCTTGAGGTCAGCAAAAATTTCTTGTGCATCAGCTAGACCACTCACTGTCGATCTTCGCAAATTTAAGTAACTAACTTGTAATGATTCTCTTAAATAATGCTGGTGGTGCATCCTTCCTGTTGTTGAATGTGTGCTCAGTTCTGCATTAAAACTAAAGATTAACTGGATCATTTATCTAAAAAATGGCACCCTGGAGTAAAATCAGTATTGCAACTGGTTGACGTCATGATCAGTCATCTCTGCATACCACCAACAGCTGCTCTTTATACGTGTGCGTTAATGGCCTCATTAAAATGGCTTCTAGCATGACTCACTCCAAGAATGTGCATAACCCTGTGAATATCATTTTGAATGCCAATTGACACCCAAATCATGCAAACAACTGCTGATGATATAAATTTTGTGCTGGTATTTATGTCATTTATGGTTCTTGCTAAATGAATTTGAATTCAGAATGCTTTGTGAACTTATTCAATTAGATGTCTTACCACAGTATCTCAATTTCTCAAGGGTTAGATCAAAGCTTTATGAACGATTGTCCATGCTGCGAAATGACAATAGGTTTAAGCATACCATAACATAATATTGATTTCTCAGAGTTATTGTGTCATCCAAGATGGCGATGGAGTAGCAGCGCAATGTGAGGCCTCATCTGCCCAGGGATCCAGAGTTCATTAACTCCATACACTTTACTATCTTTTTCAATTTTTAAAATTATTTCCATTTATTATCGTACCTTACCTTCCTTTAATGACTTCAGAAGAAGGCATCTTTTCCTGGCCCAGGCATAGCAATGAGGTCACTGCCACCAGCCTGGAATGGTGGTATAGGTCTGGTAGGTTGGTCTCCCAGTGTGGCAGTCTTGACCAGGAAAGGTGGTGTCAGCCTGGCGTGGCAGTCTTGTCCCAGCATGGAGGTCTCATCCTGCCTTCGAGGTCTCATCCTGGCTGGGAGGTCTTGTCCCAGATTGGAGGTCACATCTTGGCTTGGGAAT
The DNA here is from genome assembly GCF_020745735.1 of Hemiscyllium ocellatum. Taxonomy (NCBI): domain Eukaryota; kingdom Metazoa; phylum Chordata; class Chondrichthyes; order Orectolobiformes; family Hemiscylliidae; genus Hemiscyllium; species Hemiscyllium ocellatum. The sequence goes on along the minus strand of NC_083401.1, from coordinate 55,083,286 downwards.
CTAATCCTGGCTTAGAGGCCCCATCCTGGCTAGGAGACGTCATCTTGGCTTGGAGGTCTCATCCTGGCTTGAAGGTCTTCTTCAGCAGCTTCACGGTGTTCCTGCAGCTCGGCATGAAGGTCTAGTCCTGGCACAGATTTCGCGTCATGGGTTCAGAGGCAGTTTCTAGGTTTTCCAATGGTCTGTGTGGAGGTCTAGTCCCGGTGTGGCAGTCTCAGCCCAGCCCAGAGTGGCCCAGTTTCCAGGGTACCCTGAATCCAGGAGTCGTTTATTGAACTGTGATGAAATTTTAGAATTTTTTTCTTCTTATTTATGACTTTTATCAATAATTTAGGCACTGTGATATGGTGACTTATAAAATTTTTCACTGTATTTTTTTTGTAAAAATACATGTGATAATAAATCATTCTTCTATTCTACTCTATTCATAGGAATCTTCAGCACAGAAAAGAAACCCCTCTGCCTATCGCATCCACACTAGTCAAAAACAAACAATTCTAATCTAATTTTCTAGCACTTGACCTATAGCCATTATATGTCTTGGCATTGCAGGTGTACATTTAAATACTTCTTAAATGTTATGAAGGTTTCTGTCTCTACCACCTCTACAGGCAGTGAATTCCTGATTCCCACCACCCTCTGAGTGAAAAGGTTTTAGAACATGGAACATAGAAAAATACAGCACAGTACAGGCCCTTTGGCCCTCAATGTTGCACCGATCCAAGCCCACCTAACCTACACTAGCCCATTATCCTCCATATGCCTATCCAATGCCCGTTTAAATGCCCATAAAGAAGGAGAGTCCACCACTGCTACTGGCAGGGCATTCCATGAACTCACGACTCGCTGAGTCTTACATCTCCTCTAAACTTATTGTTCCTTACCTTAAATCTTTACCTCTTGGTCTTTGATTTGTCCATCAAGGGGAAACATTTCTTCCTGTCTACTCTATCAATGTTCCTCATACTTTTATACATCTCATTCAAGTCCCTTCTCAGACTCCTCTGCTCGAAGGAAAACAATCCCGGTTTGTCCAATCTTGCTTCATAATGGAAACTCTCAACATCCAGATAAATCTCCTTTGCAACCTCTCTTGTGCAATCCCATCTCTCCTATAATGTAGATTCCAAAATTATGCACAATAGTCTAGAAGGGGCCTACTGAACATTTTTTTACAGTTCCAGCATAACCTTCCTGCTTTTAAATTCTATACCTTGGCTAATAAAGGTAAGTATACCATATGTTGCCTTAGCCACTTTATCCACCTCTCTTTATATCTTAAGGGATTGGTGGACATGAACATCATGGTCTCGCTGATACCTGGTGCTTCCAAGGGTCCTACAGTTCATCATTGCCTTGTTTCTCTTGCCAAAGTGCATTTATCCAGATTGAATTCCATTTTAGACTGATCAGCCTATCTAACCAGCCTGTCTATATTCTGCTGTAATCTAAGGTTATTCTCCTCAGTATTTACTACCCACCATTTTTTGCATCATCTGTGAACTTACTGATCTATCCTCCTACATTCAAGTGTAAATCATTTATACAAACTACAAATAGTAAGACCCAACACTGACTTGTATAGAACCCCACTAGACACAGACTTCCAGTCAGAAAAACACTACTCAACCACAACTCTCTTCTTCCTGCCTCTCAGTCAGTTCTAGATCCAGTTTGCCAAATTTCCCTGGATCCTATAAGCTCTTACTTTTGATGTTAGTCTCTCAATATCAGAAGGCTTACTGAATTTCAAGTGGACCATATCATAAGCATTGCCTTCAACTACACACCTGGTTACCACTTCAAAAAATTCAATCAAGATGGTCAAACATGCCCTCCGCTTAACAAAACCATGTTGACTGATTGATTAATCCTCTTTATTAATTACTGCCTCTCCAAGTGCAAGTTAATTCAGTCCCTCAGAATTGCTTCCAATAGATTCCCCACTGCTGAGGTTAGATTGACTGGCCTTTAGTTTCCTGGTTTAACTCTTGCTCCCTTCTTGAATAACAATACTGCTTAGGCTGTCTTCCAGTTTTTCAGTATCTCTTCTGTGGTCAGAGAGAAATTATACTATTTTTACAAGCGCTCCTATTTCCTCCCTTTCTTCATTCAACAGTCTGAAATACATTTCCCCCAGCCATGGATGTCTGTCTACTTTTAAGCCTACCAGACCACTTGGAATCTCCTCTCTGTCTATGCTAATTTCTTTAATTGTATCCCTATATCTCCCTCTCATGAGTAAACACTGACACAAGGTATTCCTTTCGAACCATACCTATTTCCCCTGACTCTACACACAAAGAGTAAAAAATGAGGTCTGCAGATGCTGGAGATTTGTAGAGGGAGGAAGAGAGCTTCTTCAAGGAAGGCATCCTTGTAAGAGGATTGTAGAGGGAGGAAGAGAGCTTCTTCAAGGAAGGCATTGTAGAGGGAGGAAGAGAGCTTCTTCAAGGAAGGCATCCAAGTAACGGTTGGAGCAATCAAAGGAACCATAACTGATCCAAGTAACGGTTGGAGCGATCAAAGGATCCAAGTAACGGTTGGAGCGATCAAAGTACCACTGTGGTCCTATGCTTTCCATCACTATCCTTTAACCTCTAATGTACCTTTAAAACAATGTAGGATTTTCTTTCATTTATCCTGCCATTATCCTTTCATGTGCACTTTTAGATTTCCTAATCTCCTTTAAATTTCTCTCTTGCACATTCTAGACTTACTTTCTAGGGTTTCTGCTGTTTTCAGTTCTTGATATTTGCCATTAGCCTCCCTTTTTCTCTTAAACAAATTATGTGTTGCTCTTGATATCCAGTATTCACAGGATTTGATAGTCCCTCCCTTTCTCTTTACTGGACCATGTTGACATGTTACACTGCATATTTACTTACTGAATGCATCCCACTGTTCTGAAACAGATTTACCTGAAATTACCTGTTCCAAGTTCACTCTGGCCAAATTATATCCAATATTCTTAAAATCAGACTTCCCTCACTTTAGAACCTTGATCTCAGGCCCATTCTTGTCTTTTTCTACAATAATCTTGAATCGAACAGAATTATGATCACTGTCTGCAAAATGCTCCCCATTGGTATTTCAACCATTTGCCCAGCTTCATTGCCTAAAATGAAGTCAAGGATGGCCCTTTGTTTTATCAGGCCTTCTACATATTGACTTTAAAAGTAATGCTGGGTGCATGTCATGAATCCTGCTCTTTCTAAACCTTTTATACTATGACTACCACAGTTAATGTTGGGGAAATTGTAGTTCCCTAATATTAATGCCCTATTACTTTCACACTTCTCTGAAATTTCCGTACATATTTGCTCTCCAATTTATCTGGGACCGTTATGGGGCCTATAGAATGCTCCCAGTGATTTGATTGCTCCAGTTTTTAAAAAAAATATATAAAATAAGGAAAACAACCTGTCCCACTGTTTTTGGTGATCTTATTTTGTGAAAGTATCTGTGCAAGTAGAACACAGTCCAACACAGAAACACCCATTTCTTTACTCTATGTATTTATGAATTTTCAGAGCGATTTCTGAGGTGTTGTACGAATCTATGCTTTAATAGAATTAAGTAGCAGTGCTATTTACATTTAATCAGTTTGAGGGTGGCAGTGAATTGTTATGAGGTTGAATGAGAATCACTGATTGATTAATTACAGTACTTGCATTAGTCTATCATGTACAAGACAAAACACATTATTATATGTTGCTGAATTTACATATCAGAGTGATGCTTTTCATTCCATGCATCGAGTATGATGCATCCAGCTCTTACATTATTGTTATGATCCTTGTAGGGGAACTGCAAATCATAATAATGAAAATTAATAAGCGACCCCTCAAATGAAGAAGTTATCAACAAGATTTCACTTTTTGTGACTTCTACTTTAACAAAAGTTAAATCCAACACAAATTAGGCATGAATTTATAAGCAAATGGTATTTCAAATCAAGAGGTAAATTACAGTTAAAATAGTAGATACAATAAAAGTACATTTTACACAACCAAAGCACTTACATGTCTACCCACAGACAAATGGTTACACACTCAGTTCAAACTATTTCAAACACAGCCTTAGATCCAAAGGACATCTCACTTACCCAGTTAATTGATTAAATCCTTAGGCTATGTTCAATGACAGCCTAAGATATAAGATATTCCATGTGAGATCTCCGAACCATCCATGACCTGAAAAGTACATATCTGCAGAACCTCATGACAATCTTGATAGAACAGATTCCCCAGCAACTCCTTTATAAGACCCCTTTAATAATAGTCAATAAATAGTCCATTTTGCTCTGGTAAAACAGAAGCAACAGAAATAAAGATTTTCAATTAGCAAATGTAACCCTAATGTAACCCTTTTGTTGGTGTTCTTTCCTTTGTAATTACATTATAAACATGCATAGCAGCTTGGAATTCTATTTTTTATATTCTTCCCTCTGCCATTCTATACTATTCTCGACTGTATTTGATGGCATCAGTTCTAATGCTAACTTCCTTTCTATTCATTCACCTTCAAGTCAAGGCTTGCCAGGTCATAGGAACCCATATTCTTATTTAGGAAAAGTACAATTGGCTCCTTTACAATTGATGCAAACTCTTAAAAGCCCTTTTCAAACATTGTTCAATTACAGACATTTTAAATAATTCACAAATTACTTTACTGTACTGCTTCTGAAGGAGAGGTTGTCATTTTATTAACACTTGTAACAATTTGGAGGTTAGACACATAGGCAGATAAGGAGTTGTTTGTGTTATTTCCATTTCGGTGATGTTCTACATGTGAAGTGACATTATTCATTGGTTTATGATTTTTACTGGCTAGCACCGATACTGGTAAACTATGGAAGAAGGTATTCTCAGCTTATCACACTTGTCACTACTTTGAAGAGTTATTCAATTATCTCCACTTTTCTGCTCTTTCCCCTTCAGTTATATATCCAATATTCTGTTAAAAGTGCCATTGTATCAGCTTCTATCATGCTTTTAGGTTATACATTCTTTATTTGAATTATTCCATAATATGAAATTTTGTACTTTTTTAATGCTGTCATGAACAATATATTCCAGTGACCCAATCATCCAAATTCTACTTGTGCTCTTTTTATCATGAAAATAAACTCTTTTGATCATAAGACAATAAGAAATAGTAGCAGAAGCAGGCTTTCAGTACCTTGAGGTCTTCTGCACCATTGAGTAAGGTCATCGTCATGACAGACATGCATTTGTCATTTATAAATACAGGTGAGGTGCCAGTTGACTAGAGAATGGCTAATGTTGTGCCTTTGTTTAAGAAGAGGAGTAAGGAGAAGCTTGGAAACTACAAAGCTCCGAGTCTGACTTCGATGGTTGGTACATTGTTCAAAGTGATTTAGAAAGATAGGATTTACATGCACTTAAACATGCAAAGAGTGATTAGGGACAGTCAGCCTGGCTTTGGGTGAGGGAAATTGTGTCTCACAAACTTGATTGAGTATTTTTGAGGAAGTAACCAAGAAGATCAATGAGGGCAGAATGATGGATGTTGTTTACTTGGACTTCAGTCTACCATGTAGAATCTTCTCAAAGGTTTTATTAATTAGTAAAGTGAGACCACATAGGATTCAGGGTGAGCTTGCCAATTGAGTCAATGGGGTGAAGGGTTGCAGATGGAGTTTATTTTACAAAAGTGTAAGGCATTGCATTTTGGTAAAACAAACAAGGCCAGGACTTATACAATTAAAGGTAGGCCCCTAGTACTGTTGTAGAACAGAGAGAAACATAATTCTTTGAAATTTGCATCACAGTTTGACAGGGTTTTTAATAAGGTGTTTAGATTGTACTGTCTGGTTCCTCTTTAAACAAATTACAGACTCTGACCAGAATGTTATGAATGAATTTGCCCAGGTGTCCCACAATACCAAAAAGCGGTCAAATCAATGCAAACACAGGCCAGTACCAAAGCAAAATCTTTCCACTTTATTAGGAATAAAATTATAATAATCTTTAATGCTAATCATACTATCCCTAATCATGTTTAGCCCTTTAAAGTTACAATACTTACCCAGACTCTTTTGAATTTACACAGTCGCTCTCTCTGTGGCTCGGTCTCTGGGTCTGCAAAGCTGCTTTCTTCCTCTCTCCCTCTGGATGGTCAAATGGTCTCTACCTCTTACCATGTTGGTCTCCTCAGAGAACCTTAGACGATTCCAAAAGAGAGGTCTGCAGGTGAGCCCTGTTTTTATGCTTTTCAGATGGTTTTCTGGAACTTTCTATAGTTCTGGCCAATCAGACAGATATACATAATAGTTTGAAACAAGCGTTAATCATTTAAATGGCATGCTACAGTTCATTTCTTTGTGTAGCAGGTCTTGGTGCCTTTGTGTCTGGGCTATCCTTTGTTAGTAGATAAGTTTTTGAGGGCATATCTGTCCAGAATAACTATTTCCTTTTATATAATGTTTTTGTTATTAGCGCCTGGGTGCTGTGTTTCCAGTGTGTCTGGGCTGCGGGTTTTGAGATTTTAGAGTTTTACTTGGCCAATGTATCCAGCATCCCTTGCTGTTTAATCAAAGTTTACAATCTATCTGTGTTATAGCAGCCAGGAGATTACTACACATGCTTGCCTTCATTGCTTAGACCTTTCTGTATAGGCGTTGGGACGTCATGTTGAGGTTGTACAGTGATACCTGTTCTGGAATGTTGTGTCCAGATCTGGTTGTTCTGTTATAAGAAGGATATTATTAAATTAGAGAGAGTTCAGAAAAAGATTTATCAAGATAATGCTGGGAATAGAAAATTTGAGTGAGAGGAGGGATTTCTTTCCAGTGGAGTGTAGGAGGTTGAGTGGTGACTTTATAGAATCATGAGGCAAGTCCAGATAAGGTGAATGACAAGTATCTTTTCCCCTCGGATTTGGAATTTTATGACCAGGGGCATATTTTTAAGGTGAGCGGAGAAAGATTTTAAAAAGACATGAGGAGCAACTTTTTACATAGAAAGTGGTTTGTGTGTGGAATGAAATTCCAGAGAAAGTGGTGGATGTGGGTACTGTTACAATGTTTAAAAGATATTTGGGTAAGTACATGAATAAGAAATGTTTGAAAGGATATGGGCCAAGTGCAGGCAGATGGGATTAATTTAGGTTGAGATGACGATCAACATGAATTGGTTGAACCAATGGGTCTGTTTCCATGCAGGATGACTCTATGACTCGAACCAACACTCCACACATCCACTTTCCTGCCCATTCCTCATAACCATTGATTTCCCTACAGATCAAGAACCAATCAATCTCAACACAAGGACTCTGCCCCACAGTTTTCTGTTAGAGACAAGAAGAAACTGCAGATGCTGGGATCCAAGGTAGACAAGCAGGAGGCTGGAAGAACACAGCAAGCCAGGCAGCATCAGGAGGTGGAGAAGTCAACGTTTTGGATATAACCCGTCTTCAGGACCTTCTTCACCTTCTGATGCTGCCTGGCTTACTGTGTTCTTCCAGCCTCCTGATGGTCTACCAGAGCTCTCTGTGGCAAGAAATTCCAAAGACTCTCAACTTTGAGAGAAGAGTCTCATCTCAGTCTTAAATTGACACCCCTTCATTCTGAGAATATGGCCACTGGTCTTAGGTTGTCATACAAATGGAAACATCTTCTCAGCATTAAACCTATCAACGTCCTGAAGGATTCCATATGTTTCAATGAGATTGCCTCACATTATTTTAAAATTTCCAACCTGTTTAACCTCTGCTCATAAGTCAATCCCTCCGTACTGAGAGTCATCCTATTTAACCTTCTCTGAAATGCCTCCACTGAAATAATACCCTTTCTGAAGTAAGGGGATTGAAACTGCTCAAGAGTACTCCAGGTATGGTCTCAGCAGCACCTTGTACAGTATCTGTAAGACTTCTCTACTCTTATGTAGCAGCAAATTACTGCAGATGCTAGAATCTGTTCAGAAAACAACGAATATAGGAGATCACAGTGGGTCAGACAGCATCATAGAGAGAGAGCAAGCTAACATTTCAAGTCCAGATGAGTCTTTATCTGACGAAGGCCTTCCTGATTATCTGTTGTGCTAGCTTTCTGTGTTTCATGCACAACATAGAACATAGAACATAGAAAAATACAGCGCAGTACAGGCCCTTCGGCCCTCGATGTTGCGCCGATCCAAGCCCACCTAACCTACACTAACCCACTTTCATCCATATGCCTATCCAATGCCCGTTTAAATGCCCATAAAGAGGGAGAGAAAGTGCTCCTAAATCTTTTTTTTAAACCTTTCTGCAGTTTTTCTCCATTTGAAATAATATTCTGTTCTTTTATTCTCCCTTCCAAAATGAACAAGCTCACATTTTTATAAGTTGTACTCCATTTGCCAACTTCTTGCTCAATTGTTTAATCTATCAGCATCTCCGTTAGCTGCTTCTATCCCTTTCGCAATTTCCCTTTCCCCCTATCAACCTTAAACTACAGGCAATATAGGTTGACCATATAAAATTACTGAAATTTGAAATGAAGAGAGTTATTTTTTGCTGTTGATTAAATTAAAGTTACCCAATAAAATTTTTATTTTGCATCAAATCACATTATAATTTAACTCTGAATCTCTTTATCTGTTCACTTCTTCAGATTTGTGGGACAAGTGGGAAAAACTAAATTGAATTTACAACCACTGAGTTGATCTAATATTTGTCAATGATATAAAATACTATCTGCCTTGCTAGCTATTTTCACGGTAAGTTGACGAAGCAAATTTGGTTCCAAGAGAATTTCCTATGCAGCAAATATTCAGTGATTCACTTCTGCTATGAATTATAGTGACCATAGCAAACATGTTGTGAATTTGCACTTCTAAAAGGCACTGGATAGATTCCACCAATTCTTTGGAAAAATTAGGACATGCATGATTTTATTAATGTCAAAGTAAAGAGTGATTTCATGCTGGAGGCGACATAGTCAACTTGGTGTAATTTGCCATTGGTAATGTTGCATTATATATGTTATGATGGAGTAGTCTCCCAGTTTATTGCACTTTGCACAATTGTTCAGTTCAGGTATGGATGTTATGTTATCAACTTAGCTTTGCTGACTTCAGGCTTTGAGACAAATGAGTTGGGTTTAACATTTCTCTTAATGAATTAAACACCATCATTTCACATCAGTTGTGGAGTGACTCGCCTGTTAATTTTTCCAAGTTGAAGAACTGGATCACTCACATGGCAAAGTTATGAAGATATCGAGTATGAGCTGATCAGATCCAACCAAACTGTGTGAATGTGTTTGTTGGGCAGGGAGTACAATGAAACAGTTCACAACTGTTTTTTTAAAAACTGTTTTTCCATGAACTATGCTTTCCAAAGAGAAAATCATATATATGAAAATAAGTTAGAAATTGAAATCCTCCTTACTTGTAAGAGTTTGGACTTGAAATGTGCAAAGAAAGTATTACCTCTGACAAAGATTGCATCAGTTTCTATGCAACAAAATGTTCATTTGATGAAAATAATGTTTTCAGTTTGTGGTTAACCTGAATTTTGATGCTTCATTGGCCTTGTGAACTCTGACAACCATGTCAGTTCCCATTTAGGTTTTGTCCAATATCATGAATAATGCTGAGCATTTATTTCAATCCTGTGGAATTTAGCCCACAATTAGAACATTGCAAGCAGTACTGCTCACTGCATTACCAGAAGGATATGATCACACCAGAGAGATGAGGAAGAGTATTTCAAGGATGTTACCAAGATTGGAGAATTTCACTTGTGAGGAGACAATTATAGACTGGAGTTGTTTTCTGTGAAAAAAATGTAGGAGAGAGTGGATTTGACTGAGGTGTGTTAGATTTTGATTGGCCTACAATGGATAGGATACATAAGAACATAAGAACTAGGAGCAGGAGTAGGCTATCTGGCCCTTCATGGTGTCAACTGCACTTCCCCACCCTCTTACCATAACCCTTAACTTCCTTACTGTTCAAAAGAATTATCAATTGTAGCTTTAAAAACATTTACTGAGGAAGCTCCAACTCCTTCACTGGGTAGCGAATTCCACAGATTCACAAGCCCCAAGTGAAGTTCCTTCTCAATTCACTCCTAAATCTGCTACCTCTAATCTTGAGTCTCTGCCCTCTTGTCCTAGTTTCAATTACCAGTGGAAGCATCCTCTCCACTTCTATCTTATCTATTCCCTTTATAATTGTATATGTTTGTATGAGATCCCCCCTCGTTCTTCTAAATTCTAATGAGTATAATCCCAGTTTACTCAGTCTCCTCATAAGCCAACTCCCTCAACTCCAGAATCAACCTAGTGAAGCTCCTCTGCATCCCTTCTAGTGCCAATACATCCTTTCTTAAGTAAAGAGACCAAAACTGCATGCAGTACTCCAGGTGTGGCCTTGCCAGCACTCTATACAGCTGCAACATAACCTCCCTACTTTTAAACTCAATCCCTTTAGCAATGAAGGACAAACTTCCATTTGCCTTCTTAATTACCTTTTGCACCTGCAGACCAATTTTCTGTGATTCATGCACAAGGACACTCAAGTCCCCCTGCACAGCAGGATGTATCTATTTCCCTCAGCAGAGTAGGCTAAGACTGGATAGCTTTTTTTCAAAGGAAGTCAATGCATAGCTGTAAAACCACTGGGTAAGGAATCCAGATTCCCCTGGCTAATGTTCTGGGGAAATGAGTTTGAATCTCATCATGGCAAATGATGAAATTTGAATTCAGTCAATTTGTTACAAAAACCCATCCTTTTATGGGCATTTCACATGTCACTCCTGATTTACAGCTATGTAATTGAATCTTCAGTATCCTGCGAAATAGCCTGGAGAGTCCATCAGTAAAAGGGCAGCTCTGAATGTACAACAAATGCCAATCCTGCCAGTGACACCTATATATCTTAGAAGAATAAAGAAGCTGGCATGGACATGGACAAAATTAGTAAATCTTCCTCTTTATTTTCCACCAAGGCTTTGAATTTCTGATTGCTTTATTCTACCATATTCTAATGAATATGTTTCATAAAATTGAATGTCTAAAGATTTTGATTTAAAATTCTTACTCCAAAGAATCGGATTGGTGATCCATTTTGTCAAGAATTTTCTATTAACATTAGTGGAATAAACATTGGAAAATATATTACAATAGGAGATTTGTAATAATCAGGTTCAAACTATCTTGTGAATCACTAGCAAGGGCATAGGAATTGATGTAACTTATATTAGATCAACCCTTGATGCTTTCATTCAATTGCCTTTGAGGGCCAGGGAGAGTATGCAGACAATTCTATCTTGTTGGCAGTTATTCTTCTCCCTCTGATTAAATAAGCAGTGGAAAGTCCACGAGAGCATAAATTGTGCCGGCTTTGTTCAGAGGAGAATATGGAAAAGCAAAAGTGAACTTCCTTATTTCCTTTGCATCTCATATTTTAAATGCAAAAATTACTTTCTATTCAAGTGTTGGAGCATAGAAATGTAATGTTTTGTGAAGCTTTTAATGCTATGTTCACATTTGTTTATCATTTCCAACAGATCATAATCCTCAACTTCTTAATGCCAGAAACGTACAGTGATATTTTGCAACAGAAACAAATTCTGTCTAATACTCATTAAAATGAAAGATTATGCAACAATTGTTAAAAAGATTTGCCATTAAAATTTAGGGGAGAAATTATGCTTTAATCTTATTTTTTCTATGGCCAGATGGATATCAACAATATTAAATGTATTTGTTAATTGCTGTGAAAAGCACCAATTGGACTGTTATATTTTTTGCACATTTTTGCTCTTTCTGAATACATTTGAAAAATATATCAGTACCTATTAAACCTACTAGTTCTTCACTGAATTCCCTATCATCTGTCTTATTGCACTGAAATTGCTGTCGAGAATGTCCAGAAAGAGAGGACAGGCTTTGTAACAAAACAAAAGGCTATTTTAATTTAACTTGTTTCAGAGTGCATGACAACATTCTACAACAATATACTTTGATCCATAGCAATCCCACTGTGGCATCTGCTCAAACTGCTCTGCACACTATTTACTAAAAATGATGGAATTCAGCTTACACCTATTTTTCTGATCAACCTGTTCAGAGATGTTCTTGCACACCTTTGCAGGAGGTGGGACTTGAACCCAAGCCTCCTGGACTAGGGGTAGTGACACCACCACTGTGCCACAGAGATTATATCAAAACAATTTTTGACAACAGAACCATTTCTTTTTGTTCTACAGCATCATTTTTTTTTCATTTGAACTTTTCAGCATACCGCCTTATTGTAATTCTTTTGTTCTCCTTCCTGCTTTCCTTTTTCCCTCCCTCAGTACTCATTAAAATATGTATTACATCTCTAACTTGCTCCAGTTTTGAGGAAAGGTCATCTCTAAAGATGTTGTCTGACCTGCTAAGTATTTTCACATTTTCTGTTATATTTTATGAACACTATGGTCACGTCTTAGAATAACTCAAAAAAGAAAATGTTCAGAATGTGCCATCCTGATAAAACATGAATGAACAGATGAAGGGCATTGACACAGAGGAAACTAATATCAGACATCACAGCCACCAGGCTGAGTGAAATCAGATGGGTTGATGCGGAAAGATTGTTCAGAGAGCAAGAGCATCAATGTAAACCTTTACATGTCAAAGGAATTCAGACTTTTCAGACTGTCTTTATAAGGAGTGACAGAAAACCCCAGAAGATACTTCCCTCACCCCATCTGAGAAAATGACATCTATTCAGACAGAAAATCCAAATGATAAACTTGTCCTTTAGACAAGATTGCCCGATAGCCAGTTTGGCCTTGTCATTTCAGAACAGTATTTATTAGACATGTACCCTTATGTTTGATGGATTTGTAATGTGATCCTGTGGACTCAGTGATTTGTTGAAGGGAGATCATGTTATAGCTGCACTTGTTTTCTATACTGTTGGGAGGAGACCCAGATAACATCTCTCACGAGTTCAGCTCAACTGATGAAAACAACGAACTATAAAAAGAAGCAGAATTTTACATATTCAATTTTTTTTATTCTAGGAAAAAGGAAAGACCAAAAAACATGGCATTTCCTGAGGGCACGGTGGTGAAAAACTGACACAGTGAGCAAGTTGCAAGTAACAGCTTCAGATTTCCAAGATGAATATTCTCGTGGTTAATAATGTGTTTACATTGAAATGAATTGATTCAATGGAATATAGTTTATGGATTCATGCAACAATAATTTAGTTTAAAATGATAAAAGTAACAATGTAATTCAGTACTAAATTTGTGGTAGCTTAATACATAAATATGCAAGATACATATAGTAAAACTGTCTCAGCTTTTTAGAGAAGTGAAATAGTAGTTTTAATGGGAATATACTTGACTTAACATTGAGTCATACAAATAGAGAGAAAACATAGACCAACCCCCTCACCCCACATCCTCAGATTTTCTCCATCCTATGTGGAGATATTGTATATTAATTAAAATTTGACACTAAGCATCACTTACAGAATCTGTACTTCACCTTTGGATTCATCAGTTAATACTGCTTTTGGACAAAATGATGTTCTTCATTATTGTATTTCTAATGAAAGCAGTCACATATGCTTTCCTGACCAATTTAGTAGATATTCTGTATCATTTCAGACTGTTGACTAGCAATCATTTCCTGCAATTCTTTCTTGAGTTATCTCTTATTGCAACTATAAACTGAGCAAATATTTGCCTATGATGTTAATATGTTCTATATTGTCTAAAGATAAACCAAGACCTTGTTCCCTTTCATAACTCGATTCACCATATTGTTTTGATTCTGTCTAAAAACAAAATACTGTCAAAATAATTCAGATTATGATCAGATTTGAGTCTCCCACAAATGTTTTAATTCAAATTGATTTATGTCTTGTGTACATCTCAGCATTTATTCTTATCTGACATGCATAACCATTCTCAAACAAAGTCCAAACTGTTCAGTTCAAAAATAAAGTACCATCTTTTGGATCTCAACCACAGAAAATTAGGAGGTGATTTACATACCTCATTTACATGTGGAAAACAAACTCCCTAACATTTCATTTAAATGTTAGGGAGCCTGAATACAGTGCTACAGAACCTAGAGTGGTTGAACTTTGGGGTACAGAATTCATTCTACTCATGTTACTATGAATAGGCGGCAACAAACTTTTCTTCAGAAATGGTTATAAAGGTATTTGAGGGTGGTGTCAGTGAACAAGATTGATTAAAAAAAAACATACTTTTTAAAGGATTGGGATTATTATTTTGCTGCACGAGATGAAAAAAAACTTCCCATTCCACTGCTATCCTCCCTCAGCACCCAATTCCAACTTTACCCAATATTACACATTGGTAGACTGTCTTTTCTAATTACAAGACTAATTGCTCAGTTTTTCACAGAGGGTGGGTTCCATGCTCCCCAGCATAACCTGCAGGGGCCAGCCTGCCGTCACCTTGGTGAGATGCAATTTTTCAAATGACTGCTCTTTAATTTGTATGAGGTGGGTTTCATATATATATATATATATATTTATATTTTATAAAATGGTGCTACTGATCAGTTGGAAGCTGGCAGCTACGCCCAGTAGCAGCACCACCAATCAGATTGTCACAACACAGAATGAGGGAAATCAGCCCACTTTGACCTCACAAGCTCTGCAAATGAGCATCATTACCTCATACCAATCGTGTGTTTTTCTTCCATATTCTTGCATACTATTTTGATCCAAATAATATTTCAATGTTCTGTTTAATGCTCCAATTGAACTTGTGTCCACCACACATCTAAGTGGCCCATTCCAAACCCTAACTACCCCAAGTATTTAAAAAATATCCTGATAGGATTCTTGTTAATTTTAAATCGAGTCAGAGTCATTCAACACAGAAGAGGCCATTCAATCCATCTAGTCTGCACCAGCCATCTATACTAATCCTAATTGCCAGCACTGACCAATAGCCTTGAATGTTATGACATTCAACTGGTCATCCACATACATATTAAAGATTGCAAGGTTTCCTGCCTCATTTGCCCTCTCAAGCAGTGTATTTCAGATTCGCAACATCCTCTAGCTGAAAGCATTTTACCTGAAATCATCTGTAAATTTCACTTTATAATTATGGTCCTTTGTTTTTGACCCTTCAATTAAGGAAAGCAGGTTTTTTTTTATTTAACCCCTCAATGTTCTATACCTCAGTCATGTCCCTCTCTCAGCTTCCTCTGCTCTACAAAAAGCAACTCGAGTCTATCTAGCCTCTCTTCATTCCTAAATGCTCCATCACAGGTACTCCAATGAAAACACTTTCTTCCAATAGAGTGGAGACTAGAACTGCACACAGTATTCCCGCTGTGGCTGAACCTAAGTTTTGTAGAGCTACAACGTAACCTCGCTGCTCTTATAATGTATGTCACATCTGATAAAGGCAAGTGACCCCCTTGCTTTTTAACCACCCAGTAACCTATTCTATTGTCTTCTGTGGACAAGCACCCCAAATCTCTCTGTTCTTCTGAGCTTCCTATTATCTTTCCATTCACTGAGTAGTCCTCTATCTTGCTAGATATGTAGGACAGTCTCAACTTCTTCAATATATCCTTATAACTGAAGTTTCTGATTCCTGGAACCAAAGAGGAGTGGTGGCCATTGTTGGTGGTGCAAAGGGGCCAAATAGGTGAACATAAGACACTAAACTGGTCCCAGAGAGATCTGGGATTTACCTGAGAACACCCAATGAGGTGGTTTGTGGACATGTTGGGGGGACAGCATTCATACTGGGGAAGAACAATGGGGGAGCGGGAGGAAGGTGGGGGAGGGGGAGGTCCTCTCTGTTTGATAAGCAGATGCCTAGGAAGAAGACACCCTACAGCTTCCCCACCTTCAATGATCAGTAACCCATAGGATAAAATCTGATGACCTATACAGTTTGCACTGACTTCATCCATTGCCAATTATAGTGGAGGGAAATTGAGATGGAGGCCTTAATTCAGCCAAGAGTGGATCACCCATCTTTGCTTCTGCCAGTGGTGGATACGGAGACAAGTAGACAGACAGTGTCCCTAGCATCAATGGTATAACACCCAATATATGGCTCCACCTGCCTAATACCCCTCCCTTGGTGGACTATAACATTCAGCTCAATTCTCAACATTCACAGACAAAAGAAACATCAGTGTGGAAACTGAACATTGTGCATGGTCCAGGTTGACTAAAGAGCTGCTGAGCTCTTCTATAAGTATGTGAACCTGATCAGGATTCTCTCACAAGCAGGTCCGCAATTTCAGAGCCAAGCATAGGACTAACAGACCTATTTGTACTGCGTTCTTCATTTGCTACGTTTCTACTTTAGTTATAGATTATTTAACACAATAGAGTGAAATGAAAAATTTAGCAAGATAAAAATGGGTTCATTAACCAGCGGCAGTGAAATATGGCAAGCAAAAAGTGATTTACATGAATAAAAAATTGGGCAGTAAGAAATGACTTTTGAATGTCTAAACACCATTTCCTAAATGTTGTTGCCATATATGGCAACTAGCAGCATATTATTAAGAGAAGAGGTTTGAATTTCATGCTCATTGTTCAGTCTATTTATATTTACCATAGCATACCATAAGTGTGCATGTTATGAGCTGTCTCCTAACGTCAGCTCAGCAGTGTTTGGGTAGGTGTGCGGAAGTTGAGTTGTTTGGTAAAGGTCATTAAATAAATAAATGCACAATAATAATTATGGGGAAAAAAACTTGGGTTGGGGGATGCTGTTTATAAGTCTACAGAAGTAAAAATTAATTGAGAGCAATTAACCCTACCCACTTTTTTTTATTGAAGACTTGGTGAAATTGGGAAATTATAGCTCATGAGAGACACACTTGGTCTTTCCAATTCTCTTTGTAGTGATGTAGAGTCTGTTCTTATTATCTGTAAATAATTGCAGGGATGCAATAAACTATAACATGCTGGCAAGCTGTCTGGTTGGACGAAAACATGGCTACCCTCACAAAAACAAGACCTAGGTGAAGTCTGAAAGAACAGACTAACTGAGCAGATGTTGATGGCAGCACACACAACAAGCAGCATGTTATGAAATCCTTGTAATTAATGTCTTCATCTGCGATAGAAAAGTGAAAGAACTAGGAGGCCCTGCAGCTCGGCAGGTGAGCAGGCCTGGCCCGGCAGGTGAGCAGGCAATGAGACTGGGAGTGAGAAAAAAGCTGCAGACAGTAAGAAAGTAACTCCAAGACACATGTGAAAGAAACAAAAATGAACACTGAAGCTGGCAATCATTAAGTTCTGTTTCTATACTGATCCTAAAATGTCTTTTTGTGAATGGCAATGGTTCCTTTTACATGTGGACAATCAGATTTTTGACTCTGTTTGTGGATGAATTTCAGTATGGTTAGGAATATCCGGTGTCGTATACTGATCACAACAGATCATCAGGGCTCATTAGTGAAGTTTGTGCAATGCTGTTCCCTGTGCTCAGCAGGTCAAATTAAAGTGAAGATTAGAATTGCATAGTCAGTGTCACTCTGGGGTAAAACAGGAGCAAATGTACCGAAATAACAAACTGGAAAACAGCCATCCAGCCATCTAGCCTGATAGCATGTGCAATGAAGACATTTTCCACACACACAGAGCGATGCAATCCCTTGAGAGAGGTTAAAAAAAAACTTGAATTCAGCAAGGAATTCTGGAAAATTCCTCTCCAACCACTTCAGGTGGACACAATCATTGAAGCATAGCATGAAAACAGACCCTTTAATCAAACCCACCCATGCTGACCAGATGTTCTAAGTTAATCTCGTTCCATTTGCTAACATTTGGTCCAAATACCTCTAAATCCTTGCTATTCATGTACTTATCTAGATGCCTTTTAAATATTGTTATTGTACCAGTCTCCACTACTTCCTGTGGGAGCTCATTCCATACACGCACCACCCTGTACATGAAAAAGTTGCCCCTCAGCTCCCTTTTCAGTCTTTCCCCCTTCACCATAAACCTATGCCTCTAACTTTGGACTCCCCTACCCTGAGGAAAAGACCTTGACTATTCACCCTATCCATCCTCCTCATGATCTTACATACCTCTATAATGTCACTCCTCAGCCTCTAGTGTTCCAGGTAAAATAGCCCCAGCCTATTCAGCCTCTCCCTTTAGCTCAAACTCTTCAAACATGGCAACATCAGTACAAAAATCACATTAAGTTGGCTAATAAATTTGCCTGATGGACATTCAGTATTGGAAGCAGAGGGAAAATTGCAAATTATGTTTATTAAAAGAAAAGATGGTTAATGAGATGAAACCTGGCATCTTACTATATGAATGGTTTGTCCCACTTCAGAACATTACTTAGCTTATCTACCTATGGTAGTATTCTATGGTGGTTCAAAAGCGGTGGGAGCAGCACACGTACTGAAGGCACATTAAATACTTGCAGTGTTGGAATAACGACTCTCAGTTCGACAGAAACGATGTTCCATTGTCAAAACCGAAAGAACTGCAGATGCTATAAATCAGAAACAAAAACAGAAGTTACTAGAAAATCTCAAAAGATCTGGCAGCACCTGTGAAGCGAAATCAGAGTTAACATTTTAGGTCCAGTGACCCTTCCTCAGAACCTTAGTTTGAAATGTCAATTTCAAAAGGTGTACATTAACTCAAGTCGATATTTTGAAAATTAGGAACATGATTTCTTTATTGGGCATGACATAATATTTTCCACTTATGAATAACATAATCAGGCAGGGCCAGTAAAGTAGAATAAATAGAGACAATTCTAGAGATGAATGGAACTGAGACACAGGCAACCAACATCTACTGTTATCCTAACATTATTGTATGATATTTTAAATATTGTAAATAGTAAGTATGGAAGCAAAATGAAGAATTATTTGCAAATATGATGGACAGAGAACTGTCATTTTCAGAACAGTCTAGCAATATGCCTGTTCGTAGTTATAACAATTTATAGCATAAGCTAACAATTGATTTGATGCTTGAAAATATTTGTTGTGTTTGTTCCTTTAAGTAATTTAGGACAACAAAAATTAGAAGTGTTACAAATGCTTTTTGTCCAGAAATATTTCCAGTCATCAAAAGGTAGCATTTATTGTAAAGCAGTACATGAAGTTTTTGGTGACATGCAATCTTATTATAGAAGTTTGCCTCTAGCAAAATAAATTGTTATCACTGTGCATTTTGTCTTTTAATTACAATAGATTTAATTATCCTGGAGCAATGCTCACTACATCTCTTTAAACTGTTGCCAGTCATCTTTTTTACAGTCATTGTAAAATTCAGGGCCCTGGTCTCTGAAGAGGAGTTGCTTTACAGTAACAGTGACGCCATCTGGAGGCTATGTTTTTCCACTGTGTTACATTCCGGTATCCATAGTGATGGAATGAGATAAACAATTACAGCCCCTATAAGCATCTCATATTTATGTCCTTAGATTTTTTTTTAAAAAATTTACAATTATGGGATTACTGCATGAAGAAATGAAAGCAAAAAATGCTGGAAAAGCACATCTGAGTAATCTGTGTTTAGAAGGAAATGTGGATCAACAATGATGAAGCCTGGGACCAGAAAAATATTTAGATAATTTGGTTAGAGATGGATGTGCTTTCATGGTTTTTAATTTTGAATTTCTAGGATTTACAATTCTTCATTATACCTGTGTTCAGAGTCAGTGATCTTTGAATTTTCCAGTGACTGTACAAAAAAATAGTGGCGACCCTGACTTAAAAAGATGTAGTGAGGATAGCTCAAGCCTAATTGCATCTATTGTAATTATCTGTATGTTGTTTTGCAGAACTAATAGACAATATAAGTTATGAATGGCTTCATTTTTTTTCAATTACCATACAATAGATTTACTACTGTGGATCACAGTACATAAATCAACCCAGCATTTAAGATAATGCCTTTTTTTTTGCAGCATCAAAATTCACATTTTGATCTATATTTGCCAAGTATGTCCACTTCATTTTTCTGCTATTAAATTGCTTTGGTCTAATATTATTTTGGTGGCATGATTTTTGAAAATGTTGAGGTGCAATCAAACAATATGCAATACATAATATGATAGGGAAACACTGAACTTCATAGTTAAATGAAACAAAGATGACTTACAACTTAAATAAATCATTTAGATACAACATGTTGATAATTTGCAATGAAATGTATATTAGGCTTTTTTCCGAATATTTTTCCAATCATTTTATGAACTATAAAGCTATCCAGTGGACAAAAATTCTGTGGGAGGCATCCATACACATTACAATGTTGATGCCGCGGATGCATGTAACTTGCAGTAGTTTTGTGGGGATCTTATTATTCACTGAAAGTCAGGGCAGGGACACAGGAATTTGTGCAAGAGCTTAAGGGTGACTGCAGGTTGGTTTTGTGTAAGTCTAAAACAGATCTTAAGTCCTATTAATAAACAAATGCCTTTCATGTTAAATATATATAAACATTATTTCAATTCATTTAAAAATAGGACCATGAAACTGTTGAAATACATGGGCAAGCATTAGTCAAATACAGATCAGCAATCCCTCTATTTTATTATCAGTCGAGTCTAATAAAGGGGGGAGAAGAAAAAGATCACATTTTTGTAATAGAAGCTAATGCATTCAGTATATATTTCATTTCCTTTACATGCAGTTAGATGGTTTGAAGAGATTTTTTTTCTGCAGGAACATCTATTGCAAGGCACCAGAGTGAATTTGTCAAATGAAATGCTGAAGATTTCTTCTCTCCAACAAAAATAGTTGTTTTCTTCTACACAATTGAATGTTGTATTTTTTTCAGTGCCTGCCAATGTAGATGAGTCCAAATATTTACATTGCTTATTGCTGCTTCACTTGACATGTTATACCCAACCGCATTGTTTGTGTGAAAAAATTTTTAGAAGCTTCAAAATATTGATTCATATGTCACAGACTGCCATGAGAAGCTTTGTTGCAAGGTTCTGCAATAATATCTATATTCTGGTAATGTTTACAGAATGGAATAAACCAAGCTCTTTAAATGTTCCAAATGCTAACTGTTATAATTATTATTAATTTGGAGGCATTTGTGAAATAAGCCCTGCAGAAAAATATTATGGCAAAAAATTATTTAGGGCTCTGTATTCAAGAGCCTTTAAGAATGCTACTGTTCAATATTTCTAGCAACTTTATAATTATAATCAGATGAATTCTTACTCATCATTTTACAGCATTTAGCTTAATCAAGACAAAGTATAGAATTCATTGCAATTGCAGAATTAAATTGGTCTTTAAATGTTTCATTTTTACATTTACAATGTTTGAAAGGGATAACCCCATGACCCTGACGAAAAGAGTTTGCTGATCAAACTCTATACATGCCAGCAGAATAATGAACTTGTCCATCCAAATTCTATGGAACTACTGATTTAAATTGGGTTGTGGGGCAGTCACAAAATGCCACAAGCAATATCCACTGAAATTTGAAATTGAAAGTTGTGGCTGCTTAAATTTTAAGGATCCCTTGAGGGAAGAAAAAAATATCAAACTCAAAATAAAGACATGAGGCATTATGGTTGGATGACAGTGTCGTGCTGACAAACTGCTGTATGAAATGGGTGTGCAGAGACTTCCTGGGTTGGAATTTCATGTTATCATTGCCAGAGAATGGCTGTCAGGTGGTGACAGGCAACCAGTGGTCTCCAGTGTCATCGATCCTTCATCTGCATTGCCAAAGAATCCAATGTAAGACCAGAAGATAAAGGAGCAGAATTTGACCACTCATCTCATTGACTGTGCTCCACCATTCAATCATGGCTGATACATTTCTCAACCCCATTCTCCTGCCTTCTCCCCATAACCCTTGATGCCTTTATTGTCCATCTCTCTCTTAAATCACTTTACCTCCACAGGACTCTGCGGCAATATGTTCTACAGAGTCAACCCTGTAACACCCCCTCCCAACCTTCGCCTCCGGCTGAAGAAATTCCTTCTACCTCAGTTCTATAGGATTACCCCTCCACACTAACACTGTGCCCTCAAGACCTAGTCTCTCCTACTAGTGAAACCATTCACTATACCCACACATCTCAGAACTTTCCTCAGTCATCTTGTTCAGAATACTGAGGTGTAGTCCATCTAGTCCGGGTAATTTCTCTACTGTTAATCTTCAGACCTTTTAGCTTCCCAGCACCTTCTCCTTAGTATTGAAACTACAGTCACCTCTGCCCCGACTGGCATGAAATTCTGGGATGCAACTGATATCTTTCACTGTGAAAACTGATGCAGAGTACCTATTTAGTTCTTCTGCCATTTCCCTCATTCCCCATAACTATTCAAATCTCATTTTCCAGTGATTCAATGTCCACTCTTGCCTCACTTACCTTACCATATCTAAATAAACCCTTGCAATATTTTTATATTACTAACTAACTAAACCTCTTATTTCATCTTCAACTCCTTATTGTTTTTTTTTGGTTATCCTCTGCTGGTTTTTAAAGTCTTCCCAATCATCTGGCTTTCCACTAGCCTTCACCACATTCTAGGCTCTTTTGCTTTTATCCAGTCCCTTGTCTTCCCTTGTCAGCCATGGTTACCTCAAATTCCAGGTTTTCTGGAATAACCTGGAGCCATTCCTGAAGAAGGGCTCATGCCCGAAACGTCGATTCTCCTGCTCCTTGGATGCTGCCTGACCTGCTGCGTTTTCCAGCAACACATTTTCAGCTCTGGAATAATTTACACCAGTTATCCTCCATTGCCAGATGATCTCCCATTATCCCTGGAAGTTACACCCAGCAGACTTCAAACCCAGTTCCTTTTCTCTCTGAACAGGGAAATACTGCAGCAGAGTGGGAGGTGGTTCCAGCATTGGCATTCAGTTGGGGTTTGGTGGAGAGGTGCCAGAACAAACTCCTAATGTGCCACATCTAATTTTACCACTCTCCCTGTGTGCGAAATCTCCCCTCAGAAAAATGTAAAATAAAGCCGTTACATAGATGTTGCAACAAAATAAAGTGCATAAAGGATTTACAAAAATAGGAAATACTGGAAAAACTCTGCTGGTCTGGTAATATCAGTGGAGAGATAAATAGAGATAAAGTTTCACATTGATGACTTTTAATCAGTTCTGATTAACTGCATCATGTGCTGTAAGTGACCTGTGATTTCTTCATTGGTGACATCGGATCTTCATACAGCAAGGTGTTTCATTTTCCAGTGCAAATAGCTCTCACCCAGATGTGTAAAATTAATTATCAATACTGTGGTAGCTAATCTATAAGAACAAATTCAACATAACCAGGATGGATGTGATGTGAACCTAAGATAAAAGTATACTGGGCCGTGACTCTCATATGAACTTTAAATTACAAGCAGCCAATTAATGACAGTAGAGGGACATTTAATTTAATATTCCAATTCTAATGAGGTAAATAACAGTGCTGACTGAATTATCCTTGAACCGCAAGCACCACTGCTACAGCGCTGCGCTTTTAATCTTTTTACTTCATAAGGACTCAGTGAAAATTCTCTGATTAATTAATCAAGTCTAAATTAAAGCAAATCTAGAATGGGAGAGAGAGACGAAAGTGGGTGGGGGGTGGGGCGGGGGAAGAGCTAAAATATTGCCAGATGGTGTGAAATTTCAATCCCTTGATGGCATTGCCACACTATGATGTGCCAATTGAGAGAGCGAGATGGTGGCACAGTGCCAACATCAGAGCTGGATAATGAAAGGTGAGAACCTTGCTGTGAGAGGGTTAAGTTGGATCAGTGGAAGGCCAGGGTCACTTATAACTCATCCATGTCGAAATCTATTTATTTACTACTTGACATCAATTTGATATAAAGATTTTAAACTATATCAAAAATCCAGTATCATTTATAGTAAAGGTTCCAAAGGACAATGGTGTGATTTGTGATGAACTGGACTTTTATTTTTCTTTTAAATCTACTTGCCTCTATTTGGTAGGTAGAGAAATCACAAACGGTTTTGTTTTTGTTTTAAGTTGAAATAATAAATTAAAAAGCAATATCTATTTGGGAGGGAACATTTCTGCTGTCTGCTGTACGGTGTATTGTGAAACCATAAATGAATGTGTGACATTTTCACCAACATTATTCAACATTGAAAAGAATAAAGAACAAGACATTTCTTGCATTTCTTGTCTGATTCCTCCCTGGGCAGATAATTGCTGAGCCATGACAGTGAGCTTATGATTTCTGTAAAGTACTGCCACAAAAGCATGGTCAGTTTGCATTGAAGACAAAGTGTGTGCAATCCCATATCTCTAACAAAGAACTGAAGATGCTGGGAAATTTGAAAAAAAAAAGCAGAAGTTGCTGGAGAAACTCAGCAGATCCGGCAGCATCTGTGGAGAGAAAGAAGAGTTAATGTTTTGAGTCCAGTGACATTTCTCCAGAACTGGTCATGTATAATTCCAGCTATTATATCTGTTACATATTAAAGATGGTGTCTGAGCACATCTCTGTACATGGAAATTTACAAAACCAGAGAGGAGTGTACAGCATATTGTGCCAGTACCTAAAGAAGTCCCAGTCATGCAATCCTTCAAATATTAATTTAATCTTCCTTATATTTATCCATACTATTGCACTTCGTCTTTTGGCTTTCTACTTCATACATTCATTCCTTTCGGCACAAAGCTGTTAAATTGAAACCCTCTGTGAACTTAATTTCTCTGCTGTCTCCACTAAGAATTTTGTCAATTTACTGATTTTTCTTTTGTTAGCATTTTGTGAAATATACTTAATCATGTTCATTTTATTTTGAAACTTTGTATCATGAAACAAAGTTAATATTTTGAGGATTCTCAGGATCAATGCTTTGTTTGTACCTGTACAGACAAATTCTCCCTCCCTGTCACCATTACTTCACCAAAAATACACCAAGAATATGTATTATTTCACATACACTGGATAAGCAGCAACTTCTAACAAAGCTATGACAGTGAAACGGGAGCAGCTCAGATCAAATTTTAAGCATAAGTTCCTTATATTCAACCCCTTGTGCCTACAGGTCTCATAATATGTGATGTATTTACAAAACCTTTAAATGTATTGAGAGCATGAAAGGTTAAATAAATAATTTAAGCAATCAATGGCTTTTTCTTTAAATTTTCAACATGTACCTTCTCATAACCTTAACAGAAGTAATGCTGTTTGCGATATTTTGGATACCCACGAATGCAAATAAAAATGGTGACATTTTCTAAATTTTCAATATGCTCTGCAAACTGAATTTTTATGTTGGTTCTGAAATAGAACTGCAGATGTGGACCTAAGAAGTTGCAAAGGCTTACTTTCATCTAAAATGCTCAAAAACTCAATGTTAATTCACCAAAACGTAATTAGAAGGTCGATGTTCATTACTTTGTTCCGTGTGGTAAAATTAGAATTCAGCACCGTAAAGTCAGGACAAAAAAATACGATCAACAACGTCGTGACCCTGAAGATTCAAAAATATCGCTGTGCTCAGTCTTAAGAATTGCATTCTATCTTCTATTTCCTCTTGTAAAAGCATGAATTCTGCCTGTTATTTTGCAATGATTTTACCTCAATTTCCATGCTTAATGAGGCCCGGCCAAGTTAATAATGGGTGTAATAGTAACTGATGAGTCATTGTTGGGGTCCATACACTTGAAAGTGTGGCTGTGTTGACAGGGAGAGAGAGAGAGAGAGAGAGAGAGAATGCGAAGGAGAGAGAAGGAAGGTCTCACACGCTATCTGTTCTGCCCTGTCAGACGCTGCTGCACAGTGCCACTCATCAATAAGAAAACAACATGACTGATGAGTTCATTTAATAGAATTCCTTTGTGTGAACAGAAGCTTTTTGAATCCATTCACTGTTCTGACTTTTCCAGGACATTTGAAAGGATGGCTGGTGAACGGCTGCCATTTGTGCCCACTACCTTCTGCTTTAACAACTGCCAGTCTAAATCAAACATGCTGCTTTGGGAGGAAGTGGAAAAGGTCATGTATTTGATCTTCCTTTTTATGCATGACTAAGAACCATGATGCTAATATATTGATTCAAATGAATTTCAAATTCAGAACTAAAAGGTGCACTTTCTAAGGTTCCATTAATGAGCATAGTGTTACTGCAAATAATTAAAATTAATTTTAGCATTTAATTTATATCTTTCTTGTTTTATCTCTTCTGTTATTAGTAGAAATTGAAATTAAAACTATGAGGTTCATAACTGGAGAATGGATTGTTCTTTTAGTTTTAGTTGCAAATAACTGTATGAATCATCCTATAAATGCAGGTTGCATATTCATTCAAAATCTTCAGGCTGAGTTTTCCCAATAAGGTGCAAGTAGGTTCTGAACCCTGAAGGTGACCTCAAGCCAGAACCTTGGCATCGTCCTACTCTCCTCTGGCTTTAAACCGGGAATTCTGAAGCCTGGTGGGAAAGAAAGCTGGCTGATTGAAAGACAAATTAAGTGTTTTTATTCATGATGAATTCCTTCCTTTTCAAGATTTCCTATTTTGCAGCCTGTTACATCACTGAAATCACCAAGGTGAGTACACAGCAGGAAGAGCTTCTTCAGACAAACCTGACAAGCAGGGAAGGCTTTGATCAGTTACACTGAAGAGCTTCAGCCATGGGCATTGCAAGGCATGTCTTCTCTAAGGTATATTTTCACTACTTGACAAGTAATTGCCAACATCTGGAAAGCCTTATGAAACTGCCAACACTAGTTTCTTGCTTCTCAGTTGCATGCCTTGCCACAGGGCAGAGGGAATGTGTTGGAAGGAGAACAGTGCTCCAACAGGGCCAAAAGCAGTGGATCCACTCTGTCAAGATGTCTCAGCACCAGAATCCTCGAAACAGATTTCATTCCAATGGAGTTGGTGAGTTACATTATTACTAGCAGGATGTCTATCACTGTAGAGTAAAACCATATGCCCAGTGCCTGCCTTTCACAAGTTGTGCTCTGTTCTTCTATAAAAACAGAACATTTAATGGGAGTGATGCTCATAATGGCTAGTGTTGAATTAAGTAGGGAAGAACTACATTTGTCCAAATTGACTTTGAAGTAAGAGCATAAGAGGGCAGTAGGCTGAGGGTAAATAGCCATTTTGAATGTTTGAAAAGCAATATGAGATGCCTGAAGGAGAGAAATTAGTTGAGCTGCATGTTCTGTTGACCTGAGGCAGGCTCTATGGAAGAATGCTGCACACGTCACTTTGGAAAGCTTGGCACCTGAATCGTTTCTGTCATTCACTTGTCATCCCCTTGATTCTGGATCCTTCACAGATTTCTTCTCTAATCTTGCGATTGTGTAAACCTAGAACCAAACTGGGGGCCTTTTAATTATAAATCCTTCATTTGACATGTATCACGACTATTAGCTGTTCACCCTCCCACTCACAATGTCTTTCAGCTGCTCTGAGACATCCCCGATCTTGATACCAGAGAGAATGGGAATCTTTTAAAAGTAGCATTGTGTGAATTCAGAGCCAGTTTATTCCTCTATAAGGGAAATGCAAGGGCAGCAAGTCCAGGCAACCCTGGATATCAAGGGTATTTTTCTTTGAGAAAGAAAAAGAAGGAAGCATATGTTTTAGGTTCAATGCATTAAAAAACAGGGGAGGCCCTTTCAAAGTTATCAACGGTGTAGAAGGTTACTTATAAAGGATGCTAGGATGGCAAAAAGGGGCATTAATCTCTTTGGCTTTTTATTAGTATATTAAGATGAAGAGGATTACCTGGAAAAGAATGGAGCCTATTAGAGACCAAAACAGCAACCTGTGCATGAGCCAATTATGTGAGTAAGGTCTTAAGTTAATACCTCTCATCCAGAGATGACATTGTAGCTGGGGATTTCATATGGAATAGTAAGGTTCTAAAACATATTAATAAAGAGGTGGTATTAGATGTTTCAGTGGGCATACAGGAGTATAAATCCCCCGGGCCTGTTGTAGAAAGCAAGCGAGAAGGTTGCTGGGGCCGTGGCAGAGATATTCAATACTCTGCTGGCCACAGATGGAGTGCCAGATGACTGGAAGATAGCTAATATAATTCCTTTGTTCAAGAAGAGCAGCAGGAATTAGCCAGATAATTACAGACCAGTTAGTCTGGTGTCAGTGGGAGGGAAATTATTGGGAAAAAACCTGAAGGACAAAATTAATCAATACTTGGAAAGGTTGGAATTGGTCAGGGATAGTCAGCGCATATTTGATAGAGGGAGAACCTGTCTGACTAATTGAATTGAACTTTTTTGTAATGGTGACAAAATATATTGATGACAATAAGTGCAGTTGATGTGGATTACATGGGCTTCAGCAAGGCCTTTGACAAGGTCCCACATGGAAGGCTGGTACAAACATTATGGACCCATGAAATCCAAAGCAAACTGATAAATTGGATTCAAAATTTAGTTACAAATAGAAGGCAAAGGGTGAAGGGTTGTTTTTGTTACTTGTGAAGCTTCTGACCTTTGTTGCTTCTTACATTCATTAATGACTTAGATGTGAAGTTCGAAAGTATAATTGGTAAGTTTGCAGATGACATGAAATTTGGTGGTAATGTTGATAGTAAAGAGGCTACATGCTGATATTGATCAGCTGGTAAACTGAGCAGAACAATGCCAGATGGAATTAATCCCATGAAGTGTGAAGTGATGCACTTTTGGAGGTCTAATAGGGAAAAATATACACAATGAATGTAAGAATTCTAGGGAGTGCTGAGGACTAAAGGCACCTTGGTGTACCAGGCTATAGATCGCTGAAGGTATTGGCTCAGGTAGACAACTTGATGAAGAAGGCATTCAGGATGTCTGCCTTCATTAGTCAGGGTGTGGAATATAGGAGCAAGGAAGTCTTTTTAGAACATTGGTTAGATGGAATGTTAGGCCATAGATGGAAGTTCAACCATAAATGGAATACTCTATGCAATTCCGGTCACCACAGTGCCAGAAGACATGATTGCACTGGAGAGGGTGCAGAGTGGATTCATCAGGATGTTGCCTGGCATCAAAACTCCCCTTTACGAGGAAAGGCTGGATAGTCTGGGTTTGCCTTTCCAACGTGACTGTTTTTGGCCTCTTCCATTGCCAAAACAAACCACAGCTCCTATTGGAGGAACAACACTTTATCTTTTGCCTGAACACCCTACAGCCTGAAGGACTCAACATTGAGTTCTCCAATTTCAAATACCTTCCCTCCCCATCCCTGACTCCCTTCCCAGCCCAACCCCCTCCCTTCCACTGCTTCCTGCCACCAATCAGATTAATTCCTCCCATTGACCAACCAGTTAGTATCCTCTATCTGTCTTCATTGATCCCCTCTTCACTACCCTGCCCCCACCTTCCACTTTATCTGCAGCACCCCCGGTACTGTACTTCCTGATGCTGCCTGGCTTGTTGTGTTCTTCCAGCCTCCTGCCTATCTACTTTTTTTTTCCTTGGTGCAGAGAAGGCTGAGGCTAATCTGATTGAGGTATACAAAATTATAGGTATACAAAGGTACAGTCAGAGTTGATTGTGAAGACATATCTAATACTAGAGGGCATATGTTTAAGATACAGAGCAAGTGGTTTACATGAGATTTGAGGAAAACTTCATTCACCCAGAGGGTGGCAAACATATGGAATGTGCTGCCTGAGAGCGTGGTGGAGGCATGTACTCTCATAACCTTTAAGAAGCATCTGATGAATGCATAAAATATCAGGATGTTGTAGGCTATAGACCAAGTGCAGATAAATGACATTAGTGTATTTTGGTGTTTATTGATCAATATAGGTTTAATGGCCAAAAGGCCTGTTTCTATACTCCATGACTCTGTAGATATGACCATCATTGACAACCAAATATCTATTCCTGGATCATAGTTTGTGAAAATTAATCACTAATTAATTGTTAAAATCTATCTTGAATGAGCACATTAAAATACATTGTGAATCTTTCTGAAATCCTACATATTATCTTGTAGCAAGATTGCTTAAGGATGGATTATTTGCCACAGTATGCTCCATAAATTATGTACCTAAGATTACTCTCCAGGCTATGTAGAGACTGAAATTGTCTGTGAAAGAAGCATTTTTACATTGAGGACAAGTTAAAATATTGTGAGTAATAAGCTAATATGTAAGAAGTAGGTTGCTGAAATATTTTATATTGACTGCTTATTTTGAAGAAATAGAAATACGTAGGGCAAGTTGGAAAGTATTTCATACATATAGTTTTCAAGGGAAAGAAAAGAAGTCATATATAAAATGGATTGCAATAACCTATTATGGCATTTTAAAAGTTGTGTTAAATTGGCACTTAGAGTTATGGAGGGAAAGCTAGAAATGCAATTGTCATTTAAAATCCACATCTAAATAAAGGCACAAAAGATGAACAGCCCTGCAAGTTGTTAACAGCAGCAAATTGCAACATTCCTAACCTTTACTTAAAAGAGCTCTGTCATGTAGAAACACAGACAATACTTTCAACATTGATCAAAATTGTGACTTTGTTAGTGCATTAGTATTCTGGAGGTGACATTTAGTCTAGAGTCAGCTGACTACACATTCAAACCACTTTGATTTAATTTGAATGAATGACTTTATAAAGATGAGAAATTTTAAGAAATAAAAAAATTCCAGCTGTAACTCTGAATATCTGCTTTCTCCAGTAATGCATCTTATTTGGCCCATTGCCCATTTATGCTGCTAACAATGTTATTTGTTTCCACTTGAGTTCATCAGCTTCTCAATCTTTCACATCTTACCAAGAGCAGTAATCCTTTTGCCATAATGAACAATTACCCGGATCCATTTTGTAACTTGCATAATGTTGAAAATTTAAACTGGAGAGTTTTCTTTGCCAAAGGAGTCACAGAGTCAGAAAGGTTTACAGAATGAAAAAAGGTCCTTTGGCCCATGAAGTCTGTGCCAGTCAGAAACAAATACCGAAGCACAAAAATCTAAACTCTTGAAAACAAAATTTCACTTCCTGAGTCATGGAATCAACGTTGCTGCTCATCCCAAGGCTCATGCAAATGAATAGTTAGCTTTCTTTGGCTGGTTGGACAGAACCTCACATCACACTTTTGGTTTGTGGAGGAACTCTACCCCCTACTACCTTTGACCGATCCAATTTAATTCAGTATAAAATCTTCTGTCAACCTAGAGGGTGTTCTTATCTGGTTGTTCCTGCACGAACAACTGCAACTGGATGTTTGTAACTGAACTTTTTGTGTGATAATTGTACGACCCTTTGTGTGCTATCTCAATTTTGTTGCCTTACATAATGTTCAGTCTACAGAGCCACTATTGTTCTAACTTATGATTTACTTCAAAATAAACTACACCAGACAAGCTATTCTAAGTTAACTGAAAACTGCTTTCAGCCATGAGCAGCCCCAACAATTCTGTTTTATTTTAGCAGTGACAGAATGACAGCACTTAGACTGAGCAACAATCTTTTCCCTTTTTTAACTGCAGTGCAGGGGTGTTAAATGGCTGTTCTCAGAACTGTGACTCTTGGCATGCTATTAGAATGACAGGACTCTAATATGCACAGATTCATGGTGCAGTCAGTTTTTAATCCCAATTTTTGCATATTCCTGGAAAGCTAAGACACAAATTCTTCAATAAGTACATTTCTTCTGAGAGGAGATTATATCTATGCACCTCATTATCTCTTCACATTACATTTAAATCTCTCTGCCTGAAGTTTTCCTTAAACTAACAAGTCTGACATACAAGATTCTGCCAGACAGTGACTGAATTTATACCTTCAGTCACTTTTTAGCTCAAGCAGACTTCTTTTAAAAGCACATTTTATTGTTTTGAGTTAACAATTGCCATTGTACTTTGCAGTTCTAATCCAGCCTCATGAAGAGCCAATAGGCAAACATTGACCCTATGTAGAGTCTTAGGAGTTATTCTGGTGACAGGCCACTTTATTGCTAGTATAATATATTTTACTGTTTTGGTCCAAGACAAGTAAATTAAAGGCTTTTGCTCAAAACATCAATTCTCCTGCTCCTCAGATCCTGGCTGACCTAATATACTTTTCCAACACCACGCTCTCGACTCTGAGATTAGATTCCATACAGTATAGAAACAGGCCATTTGGTCCAACCAGTCCATGCTGACCTTCCAAACAGTACCTATGCAGAACCACTCCCCAACATTTACCCCTGCTGATGCACCCAGCCTACACATCCCTGAATATTGTGGGCAATTCAGCATGGCAAATTCACCATCTTTGGACTGTGGGAGGAAATTGGAGCACCCAAAGGAAACCCATGCACACACGAGGAGAACGTGCAATCTCCACAGACAGTTGCCTGAGGCCCGAATCGAATCCAGGCCCCTGGCACTGTGAGGCAGCTGTGCTAACCACTGAGCTACTGTGCCACCCCATCTACAGTCTTCACTTTCTCTAAGTAAATTAATACACATATCTCAGTCACTTAACTGCAATGCTATTTAAAGACATGAAGTTTACACTGAGCACTGTATTGGAGGATGTTCACACAGTTTAGGTTTAGTCAATCTCCATCTTTCACCCTACAACAACGTGAGGTCATCCAAATGTTTGCTGCCTGATCTTAACTTGAACAAAACACCAATCATTTATCATTCTTGTGCTTGCTGCTTGACTGACTTTGGATTATGATCCAATAACACTTCAGTTTTAAAATATTCACTCTAATTTTTGAACTTCTCCATAGGCTTGGCCCTCCAAGTCTCTGGAAATGCTTCCAAAAGTAAAATCCTCTGAGGTCTCCGCATACCTTAAATTTTGACTGCTTACACAATACACGTCTTAATGTCTCTTCATTCTCCACGTGAGTGGGCCCTCTGCTTTGGCATTGTCTCCCCAAAACTGACTACGTTCTATCTTCTTTGCCTTAAGGACATAGTTAAAATGAAACTTTTCTGTTCTAATATTATCATTTATGTGAGTTGGTATCAAATTGTCCTCAATAATACTCTGTGAAGTGCATTGAAATCTTTCATAGGTTTATGATATTTGTACAAATACAAATTGTTGTTCTTATGAGATAGTAAACAGTATCCACTTCCGTGTGTGTATAACTAGTTTATGCTATTTAAATTATATTACCAGAGTTATGGGGTTTCATACATTTTTGCTTTGCAGATGTCCATATTAAATGTATTTTGCTCCTCAGCTGTCTAGTTCCAATCGTTTATATTTGGCTTATTGCAATCCTGTACAGGATCATTAATGTTAAAGCAGAAATTGAACACCCATGATTAACAAATAGAATTGTACTGTAAGACTTAATGCTTTTAAACAATAAATATGTTTTATTCTATATTAAAGAAACAAAACTAGCACTATTAACTTAAGCTTATGGTTCATAACTTTTTTTGTGATAAACTCTTCTGTTTTTTGCTTCCTGACAAGATTATCCTCAGCTATTACAAGAATCTTAAATGTTAATTCATATGTGTGGGGACCAATCCAAAGATATACAACAGCTTTCAGTATTCCCTTAAAATGGCCTCAATTTTTCAGCTATTCTCTGAAGTTAGACTTTTAAGGGGATACTTCCATTAGCCTTTTGGCTATGCTGTCCTCCATTTTATCACTAAGATATCAAGACAGTCCATTCCTTGCTGTGCTTACTGACGAATACCCGCATGTTGTCTCATAGCTTCCAAGCTGGCTGCTTGCTGATACAAGATTCTGTGAAAAAGATTGCAGATTCCTTCCTGTAGCTGCAAGCTGGACAAATTTCCCTGCATTTTACATGATGAATACAAAAGGCTTTCTGTATCTGAGAACCTTGGAGTATTTTGTCTGCTCTGTTCAATTATTAGAACAACTTTTGCTCATTCAGACTCCCAGAACTCTTCCAGCATCTATTCATCTAGAATACACTTCATCTTCAGGAGATGTGGAGAAGAAGAATTGTAGGCTTACTTAGGTAGTTCTAGTTTTGCACAAACATGTATCTAGTTTCAATTGTAATGTATCAAAGGTATACCTATTGCTTTGCTCATATCATTTACGTTAAAAATCACATAACACCAGATTATAGTCCAACAGGTTTATTTAGAAGCACTAGCTTTCGGAGCGCCGCTCCTTCATCAGGTGTTTGTGGAGTATAAGATCAGAAGACACAGAATTTATAGCAAAAGATTACAATTTCATACAGTGATATTTTGAACAAACGTGGATTGTTAAGTCTTTCATCTTTTAGAATGGGTTGCAGGTTTTGGTTCATTAATATGTAAATTGCATAACTTCTTTTAAGAAGTCTGTTTATATCCCAGTCTTGAGTCAGACTGAGGTTCTTCCCAAAGTGGAATTTACAAAATATTACATTTATTGACTGCCTGCATTGACTGCCTGCAGATTGTGCAACTTTTGAGCAAAATAGAATGTATCTGCAAATACAAATTTACCGCATAGACTTATATGTGTGCGCATGCATAAGAGAGAGAAAGAATGGATGTGTGCATGTGAGTGTGAGAGAGTGTACGGTTGCGTGAGTGAAAGCTTGGTAAAGTGTGGGTGTGATGGCGTATAAGCCTGTAAGAGGTTGTTTGTGTGTGTGTGTGTGTGTAAAAGAGTGTTTGTGTAGTTGTGTGTGTGAGAGTGTATAGTGTAGTGAGGTCACCTGTAGTGTGACATGAACCCAAGGTCCCCATTGAGGCCATCCCCATAGGTACCAAACTTGGCTGGAAGCCTTTGCTTGGCCACTTACCTGTCCCGAAGTATGCCTTGGAGAATGGTCATTCAAAGAACCGAGGCCAAAGGTCCCTGACCACAGAAGTGTTCCCCAACTGTGAGGGAACACGCCTGTCTATTGATTGTTGAGCGGTGTCCATTCATCCATTGTTGTCACATCTACTTGGGTATGCCAATGTACCATGCCTCAGGACATTCTTGCCTTCAGCATATGAGGTAGGCAATGTTGGCTGAATCTCATGAATACTTGCCTCGTACATGGTGGGTAGTGTACCCACGGTAATGGTGGTATCCATGTCTTGGTGAGACCTTCCCTATGCCTCCACTTCTCACCTTTAAACAACTGCCAAACCTTTAACAGATGATTGTTTGCAGCGAATTGCCTAGCCTTCAGACCACAGTATCATGCAACCCTGTCATGTCAACCACTGCAAGGCGTGCCAGAGTGTCGACAAGGATACCACCATAACCTGTGGGGACACCACCACCATATATGCAGCAGGGATTCATGTGACTCAGCCAACACTGTCCATGTCATATGCTGCAAGCAAGGATGCCCTGAGGCATAGTACATTGGTGTGACCAAGCAAATGCTACAACAAAGGATGAATGGATACCATACAACAATGAACAGACAGGGGTGTTCTCTCCCAGTCGGAGAACACTCCAGCAGTCAGGGACATTTGGCCTCGGATCTTCAGGTGACCGCCCTCCAAGGCAGACTTTGGGATAGACAACAAAACAAAGTTACCAAGCAGAGGCTGATAGCCAAGTTCAGCACCCATGGGGATGGCCTTAACCGGGATCGTTGGCTCATGTCACAGTACAGGTGACCCCACTATACTATACACTCTCACGTGCATGAAAGCACACATACACGCACACTCTTGCATACTCATATACTCATGCAGACCCTCTCTCATATACATGCTTTCTCTCTCATACACACATAAACATACACCCCACATGCTCACACATATGACCATACCCTCTCACAGGTTTATACTCTATCGCACCCACATACACACTACACCAAGCTTTCACACACACAAACACATACTCTCTCAGGGCACTCACACTCACACTCACACACTCACATGCACACACTCACTCTCTGTCTCTCTGTCTCTCTCTCTCTCACTCACACTGTCTCTCTCATGTACACACATGCCTATAAGTTCACAGAGTGAATTTGTACTTGCAGGATTATATTTGCCGATACATTATATTTTGCTTAAAAATGAACAATTTGAAGGCAAAGAATGCAGGCAGTCATTAAATGTAATATTTTGTGAATTCCACTTTAGAAATAGAACCCGTCTGACTTAAGTTTGGGATACAAGCAGACTCTAACCTCATACCTTTAAAGCATTGACTGAGCTGAGATGTCACCTTTTGTGATAAAACCTTAAGGTATCTCGAGAAAGTGACTTAAAAGATGTTGTCAGATTTACATATTAATGAACTGAAACCTGCAACCCATTCTAAAAGATGAAAGACTTTAACAATCCAGGTTTGTTTAATATATCACTGTATGACACTGTAATCTTTTGCTATAAATTCTGTGTCTTATAATCTTATACTCCACAACCACCTGATGAAGGAGCAGTACTCCAAAAGCTACTGCTTCCAAATAAAGCTGTTGGACTATAACCTGGTATTGTGTGATTTTTAACTTTGTCCTCCACATCACGCAAATCATTTAAGTTAGCAGGTAGCACTGAGTTTGCAGGCTGCTTCGTTAAAAAGAATTTAACCTTTGCAAGTATTTGGGGGAGATTTCAAATTTTAAACTTACGATCTCCAAAAGCTAATTGCTGCAGCAACTTTATCATACTTTATACATTACTTTGCCAGAACTTACAGCTGCATTTCTAATTTATTGGATCCTTTTCAAGAGATTGGTGTTATGTTGGCTACCTGCCAAATCTCAATTGCCGCTTCCATTTCTAATGAATTTCACAAGATAGTGACAATGACATGACTGATTCTCCCATCCATTTTATTGCATATCTCTGTATGGAGTACATCTCAGTCTGGAGCCTTGTTTTCTTTTAATTTCCTCAGGTTATCAATTACTCCTTTATCTGAAATTTCTATTTTCATTCACACTTCCTCCATGGCCCAGAAAGTCAACTTCTGGGATACAAAAGTGCTTCCCTGAAGAAAGAAGGAATTCTTCAAATGCATTTGCTATTGTCTGGTCACTTGATAATCATATTACCTGTAGTATCTCTCAAAACCCCCACTCCACAATGTTTTTTTTGTAATCTGCTTGCAGTAAATTACTTGAAATGTTTCAATTTTTTCCAATATTGCCATAAGATTCATAATCTTTATTTCATTTTGTATTTTATCTCTCATAGTTTCCATTCTAACCTCCTCTAACTATTTTAATTCTAAACAAGGTGTCAGCGTAATTTAATGAGCCCACTCCTGTTACCTTTAAAGCCTGCCTTTTCCAAAGCTCAATGTTTCTATTTCCTTATTCGACAGTCTAACAGCTCCCCCTGTCACTACAAACAAGTGTAGGAGATGATTATCAGAAAAAAGACAGCAAGCTTCACTTCCTTCTTACAGATTTACAAGGACAATTTTTAATCCATGTCTTTCATACTTTTAATCATTGACTCCAAACCTATATTTTATTGCATTGTTGACCTCTCTTCCCAGAGAAAACATTTGAGTTGGGAGATTCTACCCATCTC
This sequence comes from Hemiscyllium ocellatum, assembly GCF_020745735.1. Taxonomy (NCBI): domain Eukaryota; kingdom Metazoa; phylum Chordata; class Chondrichthyes; order Orectolobiformes; family Hemiscylliidae; genus Hemiscyllium; species Hemiscyllium ocellatum. Next base: position 55,045,921 of record NC_083401.1, on the reverse strand, counting down.
CAAATTCACATTTCAATTGACCTTGTTGAAGAGAGGATATTCTGCTCAGGCACACCATTTTTTTGATACAATGATGAAAAGTGGTAGAGTGTGTCCTAGTCAGGAAGCTGAAGCAGCTCCATGGAAACTGCTCTTGCCAAGATGTCAGCTGGCCTCAGTTTACCTGTGAGGTCTTCTTTCTGAGTATATGGCTATGCTCCTCAATGAGTGTCTCTCCCATCATCATTACTCGGGTTTGCAAACTCCCTCTCATGACTGCCTGTCACAGCCAAATGAAATAACATTGTGTAGGCAGGCGCTGAGGAGGGAGATGTGATTGTTGTAGCCAGTCTGCATCAGGATGTAGCTTATTAGCTTCAGGGCAGAGGAGATAACCTGGCTGGGTGGGGGGGTGGGAGCGGGGGAGGTGCAGTGACAGAAAGACTCATTGAGTTCCTTGGAGAGGAAGGAGGACAACTTCTTCAAGGTGGGTACCCTTGGAAGAGCTTTCACAGTAAGATTATAATCAACTGGGAGAAAGTGAGGACTGCAGGTGCTGGAGATCAGAGTCAAAAAGTGTGGTATGGGAAATGCAAAGCTGGTCAGGCAGCATCCGAGAAGCAGGAGCCCTCTTCAGATGAAGAGTTCATGCTCGAAAGTTCAACTCTCCTGCTCCTCGGATGCTGCCTGACCGGCTGTGCTTTTCTAGCACCACACTTTTTGACTCTGATCTCCAGCACCTGCAGTCCACACTTTCTCCCTAAAGTAAGGTCAACTTTAACAGTTCCATACCCTCACACAGTGGAGGCAACACAAAATTAACCTGGTTATCCGTAAGGTATTTATCTTTGAGTATATCTTCTTTTGTACAGCAGTCAAAATCAACTAAATTGGCATCAGCTGAGGCAGCAGAAGGTCTAAGCCAGGACCATCAATATGATGACAGATGTTTCAGTGGGAGGAGGTCAATAGGACACTAACAGCACTGATGGAGCAGTGTTGTCTCTGTCAATTAGAAAAGGTTCCAGTCTGGGAATTGAACTAATCTTTGAAGCAAGCCAAGCCACGTCATAATAATGTAAGAAACACAAGCAAGTCTAGACCATACAGATGGTTGATCCTGTTCAACATAATCAAGGCAGAGATTGATAGATTCTTGTTGTCTCGAGGAATTAAGGGCTACGGGGAGAACGCTGGTAAGTGGAGTTGAAATGCCCATCAGCCATGATTTAATGGCGGGGTGGACTCGATGGGCCAAATGGCCTTACTTCCACTCCTATGTCTTATGGTCTTATGGTCTTAACTTCAGCTCCATTTTCCTGCCCACTCCCCATTTGCCATGCTTCTCTGTTTATCTCAGTCTTAAATATATTCAGCAATGAAACATCCACAGCCCTTTGATTAATGAAATCATCCTTCATTCAGGAGTCTTACTGATTTATTGATCACAAATGCTACTTTTCACTGAATGAGCCCAAGCCTGAATGTGGTCCACATCTTAGAGTCATAGAGTCATAGAGATGTACAGCACGGTGTGGGTGGCACGGTGGCACAGTGGTTAGCACTGCTGCCTCACAGCACCTGAGACCCGGGTTCAATTCCCGACTCAGGTGACTGACTGTGTGGAGTTTGCACGTTCTCCCCGTGTCTGTGTGGGTTTCCTCCGGGTGCTCCGGTTTCCTCCCACAGTCACAAAGATGTGCGGGTCAGGTGAATTGGCCATGCTAAATTGCCCGTTGTGTTAGGTAAGGGGTAAATGTAGGGGTATGGGTGGGTTGCGCTTCGGCGGGTCGGTGTGGACTTGTTGGGCCGAAGGGCCTGTTTCCACACTGTAAGTAATCTAATCTACAGCATGGAAACAGACCCTTTGGTCCAACTCGTCCATGCTGACCAGATATCCCAACCCAATCTAGTCCCACCTGCCAGCTCCTGGCCCATATCCCTCCAAACCCTTCCTATTCATATACTCATCCAAATGCCTCTTAAATGTTGCAATTGTACCAGCCTCCACCACTTCCTCTGGCAGCTCATTCCATACACGAGCAACCCTCTGCGTGAAAAAGTTGCCCCTTTGGTCTCTTTTAAATCTTTCCCCTCTCACCCTAAACCTATGCCCTCTAGTTCTGGACTCCCCAACCCCAGGGAAAAGACTTTGCCTATTTATCCTATCCATGCCCCTCATAATTTTGTAAACCTCCATAAGGTCACCCCTCAGCCTCCAACACTCCAGGGAAAACAGCCCCAGCCTGTTCAGCCTCTCCCTGTAGCTCAGATCCTCCAACCCTGGCAACATCCTTGTAAATCTTTCTGAACCCTTTCAAGTTTCACGACATCTTTCTGATAGGAAGGAGACCAGAATTGCATGCGATATAGTGGCCTAACCAGTGTCCTGTACAGCTGCAACATGACCTTTCAACTCCTGTACTCAATACTCTGACCAATAAAGGAAAGCATACCAAACGCCTTCTTTACTATCCTATCTACCTGCGACTCCACTTTCAAGGAGCTATGAAAGTTTGCTATGTTTAGACACAGATTTCAACCAGTGAAGCATTGACCTCCAGTTCCTCCAGTTTTACTTGTGCTTCTTGACATCACATTCAGTCAAGTACTGTTTTGATGTCACTCCCCCTCTTGCGTTTAGCTCTTTTGTCCATGTTTTGATAAAGGCTGCAAAAAGCTTTGGAACTAACTGAGTGTCAGAGAGCAGGTTATTGATAAGTGTGAAATCGATAGTACTATTGATGACACTTTCCTTCACTTTGCTGGTAATCAAGATGGCAATTAACCAGATTGAATTCTTCCTATTTTTAGCGTCATAGAATTGCAGAAGTTTACAGCAGAGAAACAGGCCCTTCAGCCCAACTGGCCCATGCCACCCAGTTTTCACAATTAAACTATCCCATTTGCCTGCACTTCCCTTAACATATCCCTTGTCACCTATTCCATCCATATATCTGTCTTAATGTTTCTTAAATGATGAAATTGTATTTGCTTCTATCCACTATCTTTGGCAGTTTGTTCTGGACACTCACCACCCTCTGTGTGAAAGAAATTGCCTCTCTGCACCCTTTTATATCTCTCTCTCCTATCATCTTAAACCTTTGCCTTCTGATTTTAGACTCCCCTACCATGGGGGTTAAGCTGTTGGCTATCTACCTTGTCTATGCCTGTCATTATTTTAAAGACCCATATAAAGTCACCCCTCAGTCTCAGTCGTTTTTACTGTAGTGTAGGAGACCTTATAGAGGGTCTTTAAAATAATGTTCCAGCATATCCAGTCTGACCTTATAACTCACACTTTCCAGTCCAGTTTCACGGGATATACCCAGAGTCCAGGACAAGGGTGTACAGTAGGGTCCAATAATTGAGGTCTGGGGCTATTGGGGTCCCGTTTTGTTTGGGTTGGAAGTTAGATCGCTGTGCTCACATTGTGGCTTGGAGCTGCAGCTGCGACCAGGAGTACCATGAGGTCCTATGATTTCTGTCCTTGCCTCTGGACATACTGGGACAATTTTCCACATTGTTGTGTAGATACTGGTGTTACAACTGCACAGGAACAGCTTGGCTAGAGTTTCAGCTAGTTCTGGTTCACAAATCTTCAGTTCTATTGCTCAAATGTTGTCAGAGCCCATAGGATTTGTATTACCAGGTCCTTTCAGCCACTTTCCAATATTGTGTGGAGTAAATTGAAGTAATCGAAGGCTGGCATTTGTGATTTCGGGAGGAGGCCAAGATTACACTTCTGCCAGGAGATACAATGCTTCAGGCTTATCTTTTTCACTGATGTCCTGGGCCTCCTTATTGTTTATGATGGGGGTATTTGTGAAGCCTTCTTAACTTCTCTCTTTACCACAAAAGCCTCCATCAGTTTGTGTTTTGTTTTAAACTCTCTGAATTCCGCTTCTTCTTTTCATTTCTGATCCTTTTAACTAACTCCTCCTTCAGTTCTATTTTCTCTCATGGCTCTCCACTTCTGCTTCTTTGTCTCACTGTTCCTTCATTTTTTCATTCTCCTGTTCTTCCTTCGATAGTTTCTGGCCCTCGATTACTTTTAATAAAACTCATTTTTCTCTTTGTCTTTCTCACTGCTTTTTCATATTGTTGTCTTCTTTTCCACTTTGCTCCCCTTTATTGCATAAATTTATAGCATGGAAACAAGTGAAGTTCTTAACACGGTCAAATCCAGGGTGTTTAAATATTTTGAAGAAATTGCTTTCATTTTAATTTTCTGTATTGCTTGAAATCATGCCTTAGAGATTAAGAGTACGGTCATTTGTTGACTCAAACTGCAGGCTGTTATTATCAAAGATAAACTTCTGTACATGGACACTTTAATCTTAGTAGGGCCCTCAAGTTAAACTAAATGCAAGTATCACATTATGAATTCTGATGGGTAGAGAGTTTACCCAATGGATGTTCAGTGTAATGCATTATGGTTTAATACTTTTTTGTGCTTCCTTTGAGTCAAATTATTGGCGTAATAATTAAATTATGTTTACAAATATTTTTTTTGCAGCTCTGCAGTGCATTACATAAGGACTTTTGGTTGTGGCTCTAAATATTATTTGCAATGTGATTAATGAAAATTTTGAAATTGGGAAGAAGCATGTGCAACATGACTAGTAAATATGAAAGTGGAAATAATTAATTTGGTAAAATGAAATTTTTTAAAAAAGTATTAAGTAATAATGATGACAACTTTGAATCTGATAAAGTCTGTGGCCATTAGAATTGGTAACTGTTATTCCAAACAATGTGTTGATTGCACACCGTATACATGTTGTCCAATATTTCCTCGTTAAATGCCAAAAAGATCGAAGCAAAAAGCAGAATTCAAGGGTGCAGACAAAGTTCGCATGCAAAATAACTTTAACAGAAATGCAGGGAAATGTTAGAAAAGGCAGTCAACATACCTTGCAACAATTTCTTAAAAAATATTTCTGAAGTCATTATTCAAAATAATAAGATGCAATGTACTGAAAAAATTGGACTATAAAAGTAATGAAAGATGTTGGCAAGTTTTACATTTTACTCAAATTCTCCTATATAATATTCTTTATGACAGATTAACATTTTATTGCTATTTTGCGATGGAAAACATGCTCATACACTGCAGGCTGTAAAGTAAATTTATTGCTCAAGGGGTTAAATAACCCTAAATAACTATGATATAAAAGAATGAAACATTAATTAAATACAGCAGAGTACATGTAATAACCAATATTCTCGTATAAAAGCTCCCTATAGACAAAACATTAAGAAAACAAGATGACAGAGCAGAAGGTAGAAAATAATTTTACAGATGGAAGTTATGATGAATCTCTCATATTTTCAATCAGTCAATATTTTAGTCATGAGAAAAAAAAATGCACTTGAGATTCTGATAAAAAGCCCTAGGGTTTTCCGAATGATCACTCCTCACTTTCTGAGAAATTGTTGTTACTGCAAATATAGACACAGCAGAGGTTTATCCTGAACACTGGTTTGTTTATTTTGACCCTTTGCATAATCATTTCATGCACTAAAGTCAATATAATGATTCATTTATACATCTTAATGTTATAATTCAAACAAAACATGGCAGCCGCAATTAAAAGTGAATTCCTGGCAGGTCCAACAGAAATTCACATTTTTCTTTCCAAAACCATTTTCCAGAATGAAATTTCATTTATTTTTAATGGGAGTTTATCACTTTTTAATTATTATTCTACATGAGAAAAGACAATAACTTGCCCTTCGAGCTTTTGCAAGATAAGAGTTCATAATCTAAGCTGACACCCCAGTGAAATGCTGTACTGTTGGAATTGCTGTTCTTCAGAAGCGCTGTGTCCTGTGTGCTTCTCCTAGTAGTCAAACTGAATGTTAAAGATCGCATTTTCAAAGAAGAACTGAAAACTCCCACAAGGGTCCTGTGAAATCCACAAAAAAACTATAGAATTTACAGACACATATAAAGAGAAACTTGTAAACTCATGAGAGAGAGGAGAATAATTGGTAAGGCTGACAGAGTTAGATGAAGAGATTTGGGAGCAACTTTGAATCTAGCATAAACCTCAGCAAGGATTGGTGAAGCAAAATGATATTTTGCTTGCTGCACATTCAGTTAAATTCAGTATAATTACAGAACAATGCAAGTTCACAGTGTGCAGGAGGCCATTCAATAATTCATGTCTGTGGTGACTCTTTGCTGAATCAAGCCTGATGGTATCCTTCAAGTCTATTCTGTCCCCAAATTTGCAAATGTCACAAAGCTGGGTGACAGTGTGTGCTGTGAGGAGGCTGCTAAGAAACTGCAGAGTGAGTTGGACAGGGTAGCAGAGTGGGCAAATACTTGGCAAATGCAAGACAAGGTGGTTAAATATGAAATTATCTAGTTTGGTCATAAAAACAGGAAGGCAGGTTATTATCTGAATGGTGGCAGTTTATGAAAAGGTGAGGTGCAACAAGACCTAAGTGTCATGGTGGAGGTTGGCAGGCTGGTGCAGCAGGTGATGAAGAAACTAATGGCATGCTGACTTTCATAGCAAGAGGATTTGAGTATAGGAGTAAGGATGTCTTGAGTAAAAAATGAGGTCTGCAGATGCTGGAGATCACAGCTGCAAATGTGTTGCTGGTCAAAGCACAGCAGGCCAGGCAGCATCTCAGGAATAGAGAATTCGACGTTTCGAGCATAAGCCCTTCATCAGGAATGAGAGAGAGTAGCCAAGCAGGCTGAGATAAAAGGTAGGGAGGAGGGACTAGGGGGAGGGGCGATGGAGGTGGGATAGGTGGAAGGAGGTCAAGGTGAGGGTGATAGGCCGGAGTGGGGTGGGGGCGGAAAGGTCAGGAAGAGGATTGCAGGTTAGGAGGGCGGTGCTGAGTTGAGGGGCCGGAGTGGGGTGGGGGCGGCCACACCTCCACACTCACTTCCCTCCAAGGCCCCAAGGGATCCTTCCATACTCCACCGCATCTCCTCCACTTCCCGCTCCTCCGCCCTTGAGCCCCGCTCCTCCAACCGCCACCAAGACAGAACCCCACTGGTTCTCACCTACCACCCCACCAACCTCCACATACAACGTATCATCCGCCGCCATTTCCGCACACCTCCAAACGGACCCCACCACCAGGGATATATTTCCCTCCCCTCCCCTATCAGCGTTCCGCAAGGACCACTCCCTTCGTGACTCCCTCGTCAGATCCACACCCCCCACCAACCCAACCTCCACCCCCGGCACCTTCCCCTGCAACCGCAGGAAATGTAAAACTTGCGCCCACACCTCCACACTCACTTCCCTCCAAGGCCCCAAGGGATCCTTCCATATCCGCCACAAGTTCACCTGTACCTCCACACACATCATCTATTGCATCCGCTGCACCCGATGTGGCCTCCTCTATATTGGGGAGACAGGCCGCTTACTTGCGGAACGCTTCAGAGAACACCTCCGGGCCGCCCGGACCAACCAACCCAATCACCCCGTGGCTCAACACTTTAACTCTCCCTCCCACTCCACCGAGGACATGCAGGTCCTTGGACTCCTCCACCGGCAGAACATAACAACACGACGGCTGGAGGAGGAGCGCCTCATCTTCCGCCTGGGAACCCTCCAACCACAAGGGATGAACTCAGATTTCTCCAGTTTCCTCATTTCCCCTCCCCCCACCTTGTCTCAGTCGGTTCCCTCAACTCAGCACCGCCCTCCTAACCTGCAATCCTCTTCCTGACCTCTCCGCCCCCACCCCACTCCGGCCTATCACCCTCACCTTGACCTCCTTCCACCTATCCCACCTCCATCACCCCTCCCCCAAGTCCCTCCTCCCTACCTTTTATCTTAGCCTGCTTGGCTACTCTCTCTCATTCCTGATGAAGGGCTTATGCTCGAAACGTCGAATTCTTTATTCCTGAGATGCTGCCTGGCCTGCTGTGCTTTGACCAGCAACACATTTGCAGTAAGGATGTCTTGATACAGTTATACAGTGCCTTGGTGAAGCCTCACCTTGGGTATTGTGTGGAGTTTTGATCTCCTAGTCTATTGAGGGAGTCCACGGTAGACAAGCAGGATGCTGAAAATGTGTTGCTGGTTAAAGCGCAACAGGTCAGGCAGCATCCAAGGAACAGGAAATTCGACGTTTCGGGCACAAGCCCTTCATCAGGAATGAGGAAAGTGTGTCCAGCAGGCTAAGATAAAAGGAAGGGAGGAGGGACTTGGGGGAGGGGCGATGGAGATGTGATAGGTGGAAGGAGGTCAAGGTGAGGGTGATAGGCCGGAGTGAGGTGGGGACAGAGAGGTCAGGAAGAAAATTGCAGGTTAGGAGGGCCGTGCTGAGTTCAAGGGATTCGACTGAGACAAGGTGGGGGGAGGGGAAATGAGGAAACTGGAGAAATCTGAGTTCATCCCTTGTGGTTGGAGGGTTCCCAGGTGGAAGATGAGGCGCTCTCCCTCCAACCGTCGTGTCGTTATGTTCTGGCGATGGAGAAATCCAAGGACCTACATGTCCTTGGTGGAGTGGGAGGGAGAGTTAAAGTGTTGAGCCACGGGGTGGTTGGGTTGGTTGGTCTGGGCATCCCAGAGGTGTTCCCTGAAGCGTTCCGCAAGTACGCGGCCCATCTCCCCAATATAGAGGAGGCCACATCGGGTGCAGCGGATGCAATAGATGATGTGTGTGGAGGTGCAGGTGAATTTGTGGCGGATATGGAAGGATCCCTTGGGGCCTTGGAGAGAGGTAAGGGAGGAGGTGTGGGCGCAAGTTTTGCATTTCCTGCGGTTGCAGGGGAAGGTTACTAGACAAGCAGGATACCAGCATCTGCAGAGTTTTTGTTTCTATTGAGGTATTCCAGCGAAGATTCACCAGACTGGTTCCTGCGATGGCAGGACTGACATATGAGATCGACTGGGCTTATATTCGCTGAAATTAGAAGAATTAGGGGGAATCTCACAGCAGCTTGTGAAGTCCTAATGGTACTAGACAGGCTATATGGGGGAAGAATGTTCCCAGTGTTAGGGAAGTCCAAAAATAGGTGTCACAGTCTCAGAATTAGGGATATGCTATTCAGTACTGAGATGAGGAAGAATCTCTTCACTCAGAGAATTGTGAACCTGCAATTCTCTCCCACAGAAAGCTGTTTGGAGCAGTTCATTAGATATATTCAAGAGGGAGCTGGAAATGCCCTTGCAGCTAAAGAAATCAAGTGGCATGGGGAGAGGGTGGGAATAGAATACTGAGATTGCATGATCAGCCATGATCATACTGAATGATGATGCAGGCTTGAAGGGCCAAATGGCCTACTCCTGCACCTATTTTCAATGTTTCTATGTTTCCCTCCTACCTCCTCCTGCTTCAAGTATCTTCTTTAAGAGTAAAATCATGTTGTGTAAGCAAACATTTCAGGCTCTAACAACTCTGAATAAAGAATTGTCTTTTTTCACAAATTATCTTTTCTTTTTAATTGCAAAGTTCAATGCCCTCTTTATCACTAATTAGCCAGCCAAAGAAAACAATCCTTTCTTACTCAAACTAAAAACAATTACTCCATCTCTTAATCACTGCTTCAGTGAAAATTATACAAGGACTCTCACTCTGTGGCAATTTTGGGATCATCATCATTTCAGGGAAGAAATCTGTTAAAGTAACTTGCATCCTTATTATCATGTAATCCAATTTATTTTATCCCATGGAAATCAGTGAGGTGAAAAAGGGATAATGTATAACACATGGGCAACATGATATTTTCTGCTTACTATAAAATTACTAAGGCAGACAATTTTCATGTTTGGGTAGTTGGTGGTTGCTTTTCACTGAAGTTGGTGGTTGCTTTTCACCCAACTATTATCCTCTCTCTATGGTCCCCAACTAATTAGGAAATATTGAATGATGGTGGTCATCCTGTCAGTGGATTACTTAATAAAGGTACTACACTGTGGATTACAGGTGCTGTAAGTAGCCACAAGAATGAGAAGTGGGCTGTGGAAAGGCTGCAGCCAGGGTTTTCAATCTTAACAGAAGGACTTGCTCTGAGTTTTGATGAGTGCAGTGGAATGAGCTCCCCTAAGGCAAGTGAGAGATGACAACAAATCTTGATTAGATATGCGTTGCCAGAGTGTGCTCCCTCAAACCTGAGGAACATGTACCAAGAGGATTAAGGATTCAGGATGTATTATACCTGTATGGCATAAAACTTTCAGGTGCCCACACTCTTTCTTAGTCAGCTTTCTCCTGTACAGCATATCAAAAAATCTGCAGCTTGACCATTCCTCTATTTCCTGGCATGTCGTAACTCTGTCTGAACAGCCAACACTTACAGTCACCTTCAGTCTATTGCTCTTTTGTACTCATGCCTTACTGTCATTCTCTGTAAATGCTATACATCTCTCCTCTTCATACACACCATTAGAATTGCTCACACCTCTCTCTCTCCTTGAGAAGAAGAGAGCCCACTGAATAGTTAGAGGCAGAGATCGGAGGTGAGGAGCAGTGTTGGAATGGAGAATGTCACCCAGTGATGGGAACCTCACTGGCCATTGACAAAACACATCCATATGTTCCACTGGGAAGGATTGCTTGTTTCGTAAGGCTGCAAATGTCAGCAGGGAACTACCATGAGAACATGAACCATCTGAGGCACTGGTCCTCAGACATGTCAGGAGAGTTGGTCTTCTGACTGTGAGCTTCGCTTAGGTGGGTCTCACCTCCTTCAAACTGGATCTTGGCATTAATGCTGTGAAGGAACTGTGATTGAGGAAAAACTGCCTGGTGTTGGTACTGAGTCATTAGACTATGGGTTGGCCTCTGCTCTCAACCCTCAGTAGAGGAGCAGGTAAAGCTGCATAAGGTTCTTCCATATATGTTGAAGGCTGGAAGTCCCCTTCCAGGTTGGCACCCACCTACCAGCAGTATGACCTCATTCTGAGTGAATTGCTTGTACCATAATCTCACAATGACCACAGAGTGTTGTTCTTTGCTATTGATGATAAAAGCTTTCCCAGGCTGTCAGTTTCACTGGAGAAGATCTTCCTACTGGGCACTCATTTTGGTCATTTCTGTGAGCTACTGACAGGTCAGATAGCTGGTTCCATCACTGAGAAATCCATGATTCAGGGCTAGAGCAAAACACATTTAGCTTTTTGATAACCTCAACAAGATTTTCATTACTTATTAGTCTGAAGTTAGACAAATCCCTTTAGTGCTGCTCCAAGGAAAGGTAGAAGAGGTTGGATCACTTCGGAACCTTGACACAACATCCCAGGACTTTCCCACCTTGCTTGCCCTGAAGCCTCCTCTAACAGTCTGGGAAAGTTCTGCCCTTAGTCTCTGAGTTAGTATTTTTGTCTATAGGGAGCATAATTTCTTTTTCCATTCATTTATTGTCAATTTTAATCATTGAAAGATCTGGTGTAGATAATTTGCTGAGGGTATGCTGCCTTTGAGAGTTTTGGACTATTAATCACATTTGTTGGGAAATTAGATATTTGGGGATCAAAAATGTGATATTCGATACAATGCTAAGGGTAATAAAATTACACAGAGTTATAAAAGTGATGACAAAGATGTAGGAGAAAGAAGGACTAGTGAAAGCAAGAAACTCTACAGGTTTAAGGTTCTGAGAAAGAATAAGTTAAGAGTAAGAGAAAGAGAAACTGAAAGAGTCATCTGCATCACTTATCTCAAGAGGGTTGGCATATAAAAGCACCATTGTGCTACGAGACTTTATAAAGCTTTGGAGTACTGTGTCCCGTTTTGGTCCCCACACCTCAGGAAGGACATACTGGCACTGGAGTGTGTCCAGCGGAGGTTCACACGGATGATCCCGGGAATGGTAGGTCTAACATACAAGGAATGGCTAAGGATCCTGGGATTATATTCATTGGAGTTTAGAAGATTAAGGCAAGATCTAATAGAAACTTACGAGATAATGCATGGCTTGGAAAGGGTGGATGCTAGGAAATTGTTTCCGTTAGGCGAGGAGACTAGGACCCGTGGACACAGCCTTAGAATTAGAGGGGGTGAATTCAGAACAGAAATGCGGAGACACTTCTTCAGCCAGAGAGTGGTGGGCCTGTGGAATTCATTGCCACAGAGTGCAGTGGAGGCCGGGACGCTAAATGTCTTCAAGGCAGAGATTGATAAATTCTTGATGTCACAAGGAATCAAGGGCTACGCGGAGAATGCAGGTAAGTGGAGTTGAAATGCCCATCAGCCATGATTGAATGGCGGAGTGGACTCGATGGGCTGAATGGCCTTACTTCCACTCCTATATCTTATGGTCTTATGGTCTTATCACTGCTCACATGCTTATTTTAAATCGTGATATCTGGAGGTAAAAGATAATAACGCGCATCATTGAACCATTGTGGACCATTTGTCTTTTCTTGGTAAGTTCCACTTTATTTTTCAATTTATTATTTAAGTCAGGCAGAGTGTAAGTCAATCTCTCATAGAATGATGATACCTGTTTATTACTATGTCTTTGAGGTTGATTGAATCAGTGATACAATTTTATGGGAAAGGTGCGTCACAAATTTTGGGCCAATGAAGATTGTTTTTTTGCTTCTTATCAACATCAAATATATGAAAAAAATCCAATGTGTAATTGGCCAAATCAGATTTCAACAAGCAGCATGAAACTACTTTGAAGAGATGGAAACACTTCTCTTGCATTGCTGCAACTGTAATTTCACTGCACCTGAATCACAGTGAACATTGGAGTATTCCTAAGCTGCCTCAATGGCCAGTTGAAAATATTCCAAACTTTTCAATGTTAGTAAGGAACCAAGGTTCCCATTAATCTTTAGCCAATATTAGTATCAAATTTCATTGAATATGCAGAATAGAATCAAGCCTTTTGGCCAATCTGATCTGGGCTGATGTTTATTATTCACACCAGCCTCATCACACTACTTTGTCAAAGTCTATCAGAATAACCAATGAGTCCTTTTGCTACTATTGTTATATTCAGCTCCCTGTGTGCAAATTGTGGCTTATAAGGGCAGGAGAATGCAGGGCCAGTATAAATAAAAATGATGTGGACATGCCAATGTTGGGTGAGGTCACATAACACCACATTATAGGCCAACAGATTTATTTGCAATCACAAGCTTTCAGAGCACTGATCCTTCGTCACCCATGACTTCTGACTAAGTAAAAATAGTTGGAAATTAATCAGGTGTTGTTAACTTGCATCAAGATTTCAAGGCTTTTTCATTTTACAATTAAGTAGAAAAAATACATGATCTTTGTTTCTTGAACATTGTTAATTTGATCCATGGGCTGCAATGAATTGTCCCCTTTAATATTGTAACGTCCTATGAAAGGTGCAAAAGTGCACAAATGCTGTTGAGGTAATGCACCTTTAGATATATAATCTTAAACAGAGAACTGTTTATGACACTCCTAAATCAATCTTTAATATCTTCTTTATTGAAAGCAATAGTTTTATTGAAGCCATTTCCATCTTAGCGATTTGAACTAAACAGTTGCTGCTTTGATATTAACATATTATATTTCAGAAATGTTTCAATTTAATAGACTTTTTAAATGTAAAAACAGAAACCCATATGATCCACCACCCATACTCCATGAAGCATTACAGTGATTTATAGTGTATACCACATTTATCCTCAGCTACAGATTTTTTTTTCTTCTTCATGTCTTTGGATTTACTAGAGTTAAGCAAAATCTAACTGTAGTATGTCATTTTTATAGAAACTAGAAAGGAACCTTTGAGGGAATGGAGAAGTTATCCAATTTTCTTACAATTAAGCTGCAGTGAATCTACTTTCTCCTTTCACCCTACAGCCACAGATACAAATCTGGACCTTGGGGTTTCTTCTATTTCCAGGCTCCCTTTTCCACCAGTCATTCACTACATCACCAACCTCCTTCACGCCCAGATTCTCTCCTCACATCCTTCAGGTGCCTAGAATACTTACTGTGGGTCAAGCAGTTTTAATGTTTTAATGTGTTATATCAGTTCTGCAAAATCTCTTGGGTTTTGTACTTTATGCTTTTATTCATAAACTCATCAAAATCTCATTTTATTTTGCACTTTACAACTACAGATTTGTCAGTAAGTTACATGAGACTTGGTGACATTCATGTTATGCATCCAGCTATGCTCCTGTATATCTGGCTCCATGCAAAATCAGACAGAAACATCCAAAAGGTTGGAACCTCACACTGAGGCAAACACCAATTCCACGTGCAAATGAGAGAATTTTAAACTACTTATGACATATTCTACTGATACATGTTAACACACAGTTTCACATCAATTTAAAAGTGCAATTTTTTCCAATACATCAGAACCAATCAATTCATCCCCACTAATATACTATTTCTGGACATACAAATAGACTTTGTAAACAGAAAAAGAGCACTTTGCATTAAATGGTAAATATTTTATCATTTCAAACTGAAATAACCATACATAAAAATGTCAAGAATGGAGCATTGGAGAATAGAGGCTGGAAATCTAAATGTGAACAGAAGATGATAGAAATAATCAGCAGGCAAGGCAGCCTTTGTGGAGAGAGAAATAGACTCAACATCTCAGATCCATGATCTGCACTGTGTTTTTATGAAGAGACACAGACCTCTATTTCACTCCGTGGAGAGGCTGCTGGGCGCACTCAGCACTTCCCATTGCTATTAGAGCACTAAGACCAGTTTTCCACTCTTTCATAAAGGGATCAGATTTCTTGTGAGCCTTTCATTCTTCTCCAGCAAGGAACAGCAACTGCAGCTGAGCTTTGGTCTGGCACAACATTAAAATGAATTTCAAAAGAAAAATAAGGTGTAAAGAAGAGAAACAATTTGCTGAACAAAAGAAAATGATTGTTCATGCAATAAACCGATAAAGCAAGGAAGTGTATTAATGAAAATAATTAGTGAAAGTGCTAATCAGCAGTGTTCGCTAAAAAAAACTTGTCTGCATTTTATCTTAAGAAGCTCAGCTCAAGAGAGAGAGAGAGACAGACCAGACCCCAAGTCCTTGTCAACAGGTAAGAGAAAGATGGGAGCTGGAGCATGACAAGGACTTAGGTTTAATCAATATTCACTTTCTACTGTGTCTGGTCATTTTACTTTGAAATGGCCTTGGTGAATTCATCTGGAAGTGGGGCTTTGGACGTTGATTGGCTGGAAGGTGAAGCGAATTGAATTCTAAACTTGGTTTTACTTTTCTCATGGCCCAGTGTGTGGACAGATTTTTCAGGAGGGGGTTCAGGTGTGAGTGTGTGTGTGTGTTTGTCCCACTCAGTTCTGACTTCACGTTCTGTCATACTCATCCTTGATACATACATACACATACTTACTCTTGCACACATTCTTTATTGCACATTCACTTTCTTTCACGCACACTCCTTTTTCTCATTCTCTTCCTTACTCACTTTCCTCCCAAACCAAGATTTTTTGTTTAGCCAATTTGAAGCATCCTCTAACCCTATGGTATAAACAATTAATTATATATTGTTAGTTCATGTTGCATTACTACATGCAACTAAATGCACTGAGTCATATTTAACACCACACCAACTGTGAAAATCAGCCAAGAGTAGAAGTGATGGTACAGATTTGAACAGAAGTTCCTTATTCAGAGATAGAAGATGGGGTTGGACCAGTTTGGTCATTTCCAACTTGTGTTGCAACAAAAAACAGATATTGCTGGATAAACTCAGCAGGTCTGAAAAGATCTGTGGAAAGAAAACATGTTTAACATTTAGAATCCAATGACCTATCTTCGGATTTGCAAAGGATCATAAGCCACCATTTCCAGTGGGATGCCGCCACAAAGCACAAACAGTCACAGAGTCATAGAGATGTACAGCATGGAAACATGCCCTTTGGTCCAACTCATCTATGCCGAACAGATATCCCAACCTAAACTAATCTCATTTGCCAGCACTTGGCCCATATACTTCTAAACCTGCCCTATTCATATACCCATCCAAATGCCTTTTAAATACTGTGGATGTACTAGTTTCCACTACTCCCTCTGACAGCTCATTCCATACATGCACCACCCTTTATGTGAAAAAGTTGCCCCTTGGGTCCCTTTTATATCTCTCCCCTTTCACCTTTAACCTATTCTCTCTAGTTCTGGACTCATCCACCCCAGGGAAAAGATCTTGTCCTATCCATGCTCCTCATGATTTTATAAACCTCTAAAAGGTCACCCTTCAGCCTCCCAACACACCAGTGAAAATAGTCCCAGCCTATTCAGTCTTTCCCTACAGCTCAAACCCTCCAACCTTGGCAATATCCTTGTAAATCTTTTCTGAACCCTTTTAAATTTCACAACATCCTTTCGATAGGAAGCAGATCAGAATTGCATGTAATCTTCCAAAAGTGGCTAACCAATGCCCTGTACAGCTGCAACATAACCTCTGAACTCCTGTACTCAATACTCTGGCCAATAAAGGAAAGCATACCAAAAGCCTTCTTCACTATCCTATCCTGCGACTCTACTTTCAAGGAACTCTGAACCTACACTCGAACATTCCCTCAGGCCACCCTCGTTCAATCCTCCTCCATATCCAACACCTCCTCACACCCACATAGCACCTTCCCACGAAATCACAGAAGGTGCAACCATTGCCCATCTACCTCCTCATTATTCAAGATCCCAGATATACCTTTCAGGTGAAGCAGTGATTTACCTGCCCTTCACTCTATCTAGTTGTTCGAGAATTTAGCCCAATTGATCAGAGATCACAAACATATAGATTGGACTGAGAGCTGACAAGGATTTATTTAACAAACAGCGATATTGCAGAAGAGACTTGACCCCACTGAAACAATCACTAACAGGCTGTTCAGAAGGAACCACAGCTTCTTCCCTGAACAGAGAATACAGTGGAATTTTATATCTTACAACAATGAAGTGTGAGTTATGAGACAATGGTGTGAGTTGTACAACAAAGAGAAATAAAATTCATTTATTGAAAAGATTCAAGTGTCTGGTGTCTGACAATGAGTTTCTCAATTGACTCAGGAGATTCCGATCCTTGGCTGGAGTAGGTATTAGTGGGTTCCATCCTGGCATCAATGTGTTTGTATTGTTGAGGGGGGTAAGCAAAGTACCTTTGGTATCTTCTTGTCTGGATACCCTTTGTGAAGGCTTGACTCCTAGTGGGAGCAGCTGTGCCCGAAGGACATCAGAAATGGCTGGAATATTGTGAGGTGCAAGGTTCATTATCAGTTAATCTGAAGAAGAATATTATCTTGGTCTGGGGCTGGATGAGTCATGTCCTGAGATATGTGTGATGTGTGAAACAGTTGGTTTGGCCAATTTGAGGCATTATGGGTAGGCTCAATGGCTAAGTACAGACATTTTATGTTGTCTGTTTTGTGGCAATGTTTTCTCCCACACCAGTCTACTATATTCACTGCACACAATGTGGTCTCCTTTGCACTGGGAAATGTAATACAAATTGGATGACCAATTTGAAGAATGCCTACATTCTGTCAGTAAAAATGACCCCGAGCATCCAGTTGCTTGTCACTTCAATGCACCACCATGTTCCCATGCCAATATTTCTGACTCAGGCTTGCTGCAGTGTTCCAGGGAGGCTCAATGCAAGCCGATAGAATAGCACTTCTGCTGGGGACCTTATCACCTTTAGGATTCAATATCAATTTTAATGAGTTCACAGCATAAGCACCTCCTTCCTTATCTATTACCCAGCCTCAAAATAATGTAGTCTTACATCATTTACAGTTATTTCAACCCGAGGAAATGCCATACTAGTGAACTGAGAGACCGTAGGAGTGCAGGAATGGAATTGAAACTGAAAGAGCATTCAGGTCATTCCCCAATGAGAAACCAATAATCTATCTGAGTGTGTAGTTATTCAATTGTGCTCTTGTGACTACTCTGAGAGGATAACATAACCCTTCAACGAAATTTGCAAAGAACACAAATCACTATGAGTCAAAATATGAAGTATTAGATTAGATTACTTACAGTGAGGAAACAGGCCCTTCGGCCCAACAAGTCCACACCGACCCGCCGAAGCGAAACCCACCCATACCCCTACATTTACCCTTTACCTAACACTATGGGCAATTTAGCATGGCCAATTCACCTGACCCGCACATCTTTGGACTGTGGGAGGAAACCGGAGCACCCGGAGGAAACCCACGCAGACACGGGGAGAACGTGCAAACTCCACACAGTCAGTCGCCTGAGTCGGGAATTGAACCCGGGTCTCAGGCGCTGTGAGGCAGCAGTGCTAACCACTGCGCCACCGTGCCGCCCATGTAGTAGGATGATACTGGGCCTATTCTGCCATACAATTCAAATATGGTTGATATTAATCCCTGCTCCACCTATTGCTCTGCTTCTATTATCCTTACAAAAATTATACAAAATTATCTGCACAAAGACCTACCAATTGCAGTTTTAAAAGTCTCAGTTGCCTTCACCTCAACAATTTTTCGGGGAAGAGGTTTCCATTAACCTTTTGCTTGGGTTTTAAAAGTCTGCATACCTTTGAGAAAAAAGAACTGTAGAGTGAAGTCAAGGGTTCTACTGTTCAAAGGTTCAGGAAATAACTTAGAGTTGGAGCCTCAGCAAAAGTTTGATTTTAACACAGCTGTGATGCAACGAGAAAGGCCACGAGCAAACAGTACAACTGTTGTAGCTTATGAAGAGAGAAGCATAAATCCCCAATACTATTTGCAAATGAAGTTAGTCCAATGTTAACAATTGTGAAGCTTCATGTGGCTACGAGTGCAAGTCTCACATGCAGCGTTTGGAAAGTCTTTCTGTTATGTACGAGATGTGTGATAAACCCCAATAACAAGACAAGCCTCTTTGTGTCTCTAATCATCAATAAATCTAGTGAGGTTCCAGCTGCAAATGTGTTGCTGGTTAAAGCACAGCAGGCCAGGCAGCATCTCAGGAATAGAGAATTCGACGTTTCGAGCATAAGCCCTTCATCAGGAATGAGAGAGAGTAGCCAAGCAGGCTAAGATAAAAGGTAGGGAGGAGGGGCGATGGAGGTGGGATAGGTGGAAGGAGGTCAAGGTGAGGGTGATAGGCCGAAGTGGGGTGGGGGCGGAGAGGTCAGGAAGAGGATTGCAGGTTAGGAGGGCGGTGCTGAGTTGAGGGAACCGACTGAGACAAGGTGGGGGGAGGGGAAATGAGGAAACTGGAGAAATCTGAATTCATACCTTGTGGTTGGAGGGTTCCCAGGCAGAAGATGAGGCGCTCCTCCTCCAGCCGTCGTGTTGTTATGTTCTGCCGGTGGAGGAGTCCAAGGACCTGCATATCCTCGGTGGAGTGGGAGGGAGAGTTAAAGTGTTGAGCCATGGGGTGATTGGGTTGGTTGGTCCGGGGGGCCCGGAGGTGTTCTCTGAAGCGTTCCGCAAGTAAGCGGCCTGTCTCCCCAATATAGAGGAGGCCACATCGGGTGCAGCGGATGCAATAGATGATGTGTGTGGAGGTACAGGTGAACTTGTGGCGGATATGGAAGGATCCCTTGGGGCCTTGGAGGGAAGTGAGTGTGGAGGTGTGGGCGCAAGTTTTACATTTCCTGCGGTTGCAGGGGACGGTGCCGGGGGTGGAGGTTGGGTTGGTGGGGGGTGTGGATCTGACGAGGGAGTCACGAAGGGAGTGGTCCTTGCGGAACGCTGATAGGGGAGGGGAGGGAAATATATCCTTGGTGGTGGGGTCCGTTTGGAGGTGGCGGAAATGGCGACGGATGATACGTTGTATGCGGAGGTTGGTGGGGTGGTAGGTGAGAACCAGTGGGGTTCTGTCTTGGTGGCGGTTGGAGGAGCGGGGCTCAAGGGCGGAGGAGCGGGAAGTGGAGGAGATGCGGTGGAGGGCATCGTCGATCACGTCTGGGGGGAATCTGCGGTCCTTGAAGAAGGAGGCCATCTGGGCTGTGTGGTGTTGGAACTGGTCCTCCTGGGAGCAGATGCGGCGGAGACGAAGGAATTGGGAATATGGGATGGCGTTTTTACAGGGGGCAGGGTGGGAGGAGGTGTAGTCCAGGTAGCTGTGGGAGTCAGTCGGTTTATAATAGATGTCTGTGTTGAGTCGGTCGCCCGAGATAGAGATGGAAAGGTCTAGGAAGGGGAGGGAGGAGTCTGAGACAGTCCAGGTGAATTTCAGGTCGGGATGGAAGGTGTTAGTAAAGTTGATGAACTGTTCAACCTCCTCGTGGGAGCACGAGGCAGCGCCGATACAGCCATCGATGTAGCGGAGGAAAAGGTGGGGGGTGGTGCCAGTGTAGTTGCGGAAGATGGACTGTTCCACATATCCTACGAAGAGGCAGGCATAGCTGGGGCCCATGCGGGTGCCCATGCCAACTCCTTTAGTTTGGAGGAAGTGGGAGGATTGAAAAGAGAAGTTATTCAGGGTGAGGACCAGTTCAGTCAGTCGAAGGAGGGTGTCAGTGGAAGGGTACTGGTTGGTGCGGCGGGAAAGGAAGAAGCGGAGGGCTTTGAGTCCTTCGTGATGGGGGATGGAGGTGTACAGGGACTGGATGTCCATAGTGAAAATAAGGCGTTGGGGACCGGGGAAGCGAAAATCCTGGAGGAGGTGGAGGGCGTGGGTGGTGTCCCGAACGTAGGTGGGGAGTTCTTGGACTAAAGGGGACAGGACCGTGTCGAGGTATTGGGAGATGAGTTCGGTGGGGCAGGAGCAGGCTGAGACAATGGGTCGGCCGGGGCAGGCAGGTTTGTGGATTTTGGGCAGGAGGTAGAAACGGGCGGTGCGGGGTTGTGGGACTATGAGGTTGGAGGCGGTGGATGGGAGATCCCCTGAGGTGATGAGGTCCTGGATGGTCTGGGAGATGGTGGTTTGGTGGTGGGAGGTGGGGTTGTGGTCAAGGGGGCGATAAGAGGAGGCGTCCACGAGCTGGCGTTTGGCTTCAGCGGTATACAGGTCAGTGCGCCAAACTACCACCGCGCCTCCCTTGTCTGCGGGTTTGATGGTGAGGTTGGGATTGGAGCGGAGGGAGTGGAGGGCTGCACGTTCTGAGGGTGAGAGGTTGGAGTGGGTGAGAGGGGTGGACAGGTTGAATCGGTTAATGTCACGGCGGCAGTTGGCTATAAAGAGGTCGAGGGCGGGTAGGAGGCCAGCACGGGGTGTCCAGGTGGATGGGGTGTGTTGGAGGCGGGAGAAGGGGTCGTTAGAGGGTGGGCGGGAGTCTTGGTTGTGAAAGTAGGCACGGAGGCGAAGGCGGCGGAAGAATTGTTCAATATCTCGCCGCGTGTTGAATTCATTAATCCGAGGGCGTAGGGGAATGAAGGTGAGGCCCCTGCTGAGGACTGATCTTTCATCCTCAGAGAGGGGGAGATCTGGAGGGATGGTGAAGATCCGGCATGGCTGGGAGCTAGGACCTAGTGTGGGACTGGAGCTGGGGCTGGGGGCGGGGACAGAGATCGAAGTAGGGGCGGAGTTAGACGTGGTGACGTTGCTCGATGTGGGGGCGGAGTCAAGCGTGGGGGCGGGGTCATGCGTCGTGACGGAAATAAGCGTGGGGGCGGGGTTACGTGAAGTGACGAAAGACGGCGTGGGGGCGGGGTTATGCGTGGTGACGAAGGTTTGCGTGGGGGCGGAGTTACGCGTAGTGACGAAAGACGTAGTGGGGGCGGGGAAACCTGAGAATTTGTGCTCCTGCAGGTTAGTGATGTCAGTGGGGGCGGAAGTGGCTGCGCCGACGGCAACCGGAGGGGCGGAAATGGTTGCGGCGACGGAGGAATGGTGGTCATTCCCGGTGGCCACGTGGGTCGCGGGTCCGTCGGCGACCGTGGAAGCGGTGTGTGTGCGGTGGTCACCGGGGCAGTTGTTGGGGCGGCGATCGCGGGGGCTCCGAGGTCGGTGGGGGCGGAAGTGACGTCACAGTCGGCGGCGGCCTTTGGTGCCGCGGGCGCTGTGGAGGCCACATGTGTAATGGCGTCCGACAGGCCTGTGGAAGATTCTGGAATAGTTGAGGAGCCACGAGTGTGGGGGTGAGTACATGAAAGTTTTTGGTACTTACTGTCTTTAATCTCTGATATGGCTAGGAAGAACTGTTTGTTGAGTTTGTGGATTCTTCTGTAGATGAAGAACAGCAGGGGTCCTTTGCAGGTTTGTGAGAGTGTTGTCCTGAGTTGGGGTAGGGCTGATTGCAGAGAGTGTAAGTGGCGACGCATGGCTGCAAGGGTGGAGCGGAGGATCCAGAGGGAGGTCTGTTGCTGGAGGCTTCGGATTTGTTGTAGGTACAGGTTGTCCTGGTTGGGTCCAAATTTTGTTGGTTGGAATGTAGTTCGGAGTCCGTGTGGGATCAGTCGGTTCCGTAGACAGGTGCTGAGGAAGGAGATGTGGCTGTGGTAACGAGTCTGTTTGAGAACGTGGCTGAAGAGTTTCTGTGCAGAGGAGATGACCTGGGGGGTGCAGTGAGAGAGAGACTCACTGAAATCCTTGTAGAGGGAGGAAGAGAGCTTCTTCAAGGAAGGCATCCTTGTAAGAGGATTCGCAGGTGTCAGTCATAAACTTATATAAAAGTTGTCGGTTTTGTATTCTTTACTTCTATAACTGTGTCCTTCACTCTTAGTGGCTGTGATAAGCATTTGATCACTGCCTTGATAGTCCATTTTTGGGAGGGGTGGGGGAGGGGTGGTGGGGAGGGTGTTGCTGCTGTAACCCTTATTAAATGACTGCTATTTAATTTGATTTCCCCACTCACTGAAATGTGACTACATTATTTTGTGGCCTTTGAAAAGGAAGTATTTGCCATGTTTTGTATTACGACAGGGACATTCTATGCATAGAAAATGAATGACAAGGAGCAGCTGTGTATGCGTATATCAGACCTATTAAAAAAAAGTCCTAGATACCAGAGGACAATTCATTGCATTTTTATTATTTCCTCTAAATCTCCAGGGCTCAGTAGACATTTGATTGGATCCAAATCAAACATTAGAATCATATGCAGTCTGCTAATTAATTATCTTTATAACAGGGATAAGTCAATGATGAAAACTAATCTTTTTAAGTAATGCAATCTTTTAATTTTCACCAGCCTATATATATCTTTCTGTGCCATTATTACAGATTTAAACAATTTTGCTGCTTCTTTGATATTAAACTCGATTTATCACAAATTCTGTGAATCAAGAAGGTAGCCTTGACTTTCGGTTCATTTATTTTAATACACACCTATTATCAAGGCTACACAGTGATATAACTCAATAACTGCCTTTAGTTCTTTGTCTATATTGAAATAGATCTTAAGTAGTTGGAATTCTAATTTCTCGACGTGTTTTGAAGAATACAAGTTCACCGTTGGTACAGGTATTTCCATGATATTCAATTAATATTTATTGGTGTACTCAGTGTTAAAGGTTTTCTTCCTCTTCTTTCATTGTCTGCCCAAATGAAGGCCTAATCCTCAGGCCACCACCTCCACCACAAAAATGACAATGAAGCAGAATTGAATAAAAGAAATACTATGCCTTTCCATCAGAAACCCACCAACATTCACTTCTTAGCATTAAATGTTCATCGGGCCTCTGTCTCTCTATTTTACCATTCTGTCTGAGTCATCTTGGTTATACTTATCATGCTCCCCTACTTCATCAAAGTTAATACCATCTGCAAAATTATAGTGTTGGCTCCCTATATCCATTTGTAAGTTGCAAATACTTGTTCTTAATATTGCAACGTGTCAAAAAAACACTGACCATTTGGGAAAGCTGCTACAAGCTACCTTACCATTTGTATCTTCCTGTTAGTATTTTGTTTACCCTTACCTCAATATTCCTATTCATAGCATGATCATACATCTTCTTAATGATGCGGCACTTTATCAAATGCTTTTTGAAAATCCATATCTGCTAGTTTTAATGTCTACTTAAGTTTTCCGTACCAGATTTTTGTTTCAGCATCAGGAAGAGCAGGATCGATGATCGGGGTCTGATGGGAAGGTGAATTACTGATTTAAAAGCTAATCTTATGAATAGGCGAATGGCATGCTGAGCTTGACTGCTGAGTAAGTGAAGTAATATATTTGGGCGGTTGCATTACCTGAAACACTATTTAGGTAGTGTCTCCCATCCATCCTCCTCCTTTCACCAAAAAAAAAGGTCCTGTGCACCCGATTGGTAAAGTAACTAGCTTTTTTTAATTGTTTATTTTTCTACGGTCTCTTTGAGAATGTAGAACAGTGGGAATGGCAGTTAGAGCAGATGAATGTTCCTCTTGCAGAATGTGGGAGGTAAGGGTTCCCTCTCGTGTCCCTGGTGATTTCCTCTGCTGGAAGTGCACCCAACTCCAGCTCCTCGAAAACAGCATTAGGGAACTGGAGCTGGAGCTGGATGAAGTTTGGATCATTCGGGAGTCAGAGGGGGTTATTGAGAGGAGTTACAGGGAGGTAGTCACACCACAAGTACAATAAAAAGGCAGATGGGTTACAGTCAGGCGGTAGAAATGGAACCGGCAGGCAGTGCAGGAAACCCCTGTGGCCGTTCCCCTCAATAGCACCTTTACCGTTTTGGATCCTGTTGCGGGAAACAACTGCTCAGGAGAAAGCCCTCGGGTACAGGTCTCTGGCACAGCGCCTGTCCCTGTTGTTCAGAAAGGAAGGGAGAAGAGGAGCAGAGCATTAGTCATTGGGACTCCATAGTTAGGGGGACCGATAGGAGGTACTGTGGGAATGAGAGACACTCAAGGTTGGTATGTTGCCTCCCAGGTGCCAGGGCTCATGGTGTCTCGATCATGTTTTAAGGATCCTTGAGAGGGAGGGGGAGTAGACCCATGTCATGGTTCACATAGACACTAACACCATAGGTAGGACAAGGAATGGAGATTCAAGGCAGAAATTCAGGGAGCTAGAGTAGAAGCTTAGTGCTAGAACAAACAGAGTTGTTATCTCTGGTTTGCTGCCCATGCCATGTGCTAACAAGCAAGGAATAGGGATGATGCAGGAAGGAGGGTTTCAGATACCTGGATATAATTTGGCTTATTCTGGGGTTGGTGGGACTTCAACAAACAGGATAGTCTACACCTGAACTGGGAGGTACCAATATCCGGGAGGGTAAATTTGCTAATGCCCTTCCTGTGGATTTAAATTAATTCAGCAGGGGAATGGGAATGTAGTTCCAGTGTCCAGAAGGTTGAGAGAAGTGAGGTCGGAAATGACATTTCAAAGTTGTAAGAGTTCACCAGCAAGCAGGAAGGTGGTTTGAAGTGTATCTACATCAGCGCTAGGAGCATCCGGAATAAGGTGGGTGAACTTGCAGCATGGGTTGGTACCTGGAACTTTAATGTTGTTGCCATTTCGGAGACATGTATAGAGCCGGGTCAGGAATAGTTGTTGCAGGTTCTGGGATTTAGATGTTTCAGCAAGAACAGAGAAGATGTTACAAGAGGAGGAGGTGTGGCACTGTTAGTCAAGGTCAGTATTACGGCGGCAGAAAGGACATTTGAGGACTTGTCTACTGAGGTAGTATGAGCTGAGATTAGAAACAGGAATGGAGAGGTCACCCTGTTGTGAATTTTCTATAGACCGCCGAATAGTTCCAGAGATGTAGAGGAAAGGATAGCAAAGATGATTCTCGATAGGAGCGAGAGTAACAGGGTAGTTGTTATGGGGGACTTTAACTTTCCAAATATTGACTGGAAATACTATAGTTCAAGTATTTTAGGTGAGTCAGTTTTTGTCTAATGTGTGCAGGAGGGTTTCCTGACACAGTATGTAGACAGGCCAACAAGGGGCAAGGCCACATTGGATTTGGTACTGAGGAATGAACCAAGCCAAGTATAAGATTTGGAGGTAGGTGAGCACTTTGGTGATAGTGATGTTATGTTTATTTAATGATGCAAAGTGATAGGTATATACCACAGGGCAAGAGTTATTGCCAGGGGAAAGGCAATTATGATGGGATTAGGCAAGATTTAGGATCCATTGGATGGGGAGGGAAATTGCAGGGGATGGGCACAATTCAAATATAGAACTTATTCAAGGAACAGCTATTGCGTGTCCTTGATAAGTACATACCTCACAGACGATCGAAAAGGTGATCGAGTGAGAGACCTGCAGTTTACTAAAGAAGTTGAATCTCTTGTCAAGAGGAAGAAGAAGGTTTATGTTAGGATGAGACATGAAGGTTCAGTTAAGGTGCTTGAGAGATACAGGTTAGCCACGAAAGAGCTAAAGAGAGAGTTAAGAAGAGCCAGGAGGGGACATGAGAAGTCATTGACAGGTTAGATCAAGGAAAATAGGTACATTGGGAATAAACGAATGACTTGAGTAAGATTAGGAGCAATCAAGCATAGCAGTGGGAAGTTGTGTGTGGTGTCTGAGGAGAGAGGGGAAGCGTTAAATGAATATTTTTCCATCAGTATTCACACTGGAAAAAGACAATGTTGTCAAGGAGAATACTGAGATACAGGCTACTAGACTAGACCGGATTGAGGTTCACAAGGAGGAGGTGTTAGCAATTCTAGAAAGTATGAAAATGGATAAATCTGCTGGGCCAGATGGGATTTATCCTAGGATTCTGTGGGAAGCCTTTGGCTCTGAACTTTATGTCATCATTGTCTGCAGGAATATTGTCAGAAGACTGGAAGATAGCAAATATTGTCCACTTATTCAAGAAGGGGAGTTGAGACAGTCCTGATAATTATAGACCAGTGAGCCTGACTTTGGTTGTGGATAAAGTGCTGGAAAAGGTTATGAGATAGGATTTCTAATAATCTAGAAAGGAATACATTGATTAGGGACAGTCAACACAGTTTTGTGAAGGGTAGGTTGTGCCTCACAAGCTTTACTGAGCTCTTTGAGAAGGTGACCAAACAGGTGAATGAGGGTAAAGTGGTTGATGTGGTGCATATGGATTTCAGTAAGGTGTTTGATAAGGTTCTTCACGGTAGGCTATCACACAAAATATGGAGAAATGGGATTGCAGGTGATTTAATGGTTTGGATCAGAAATTGGCTAACTGAAAGAAGACAGAGGGTGGTGGTTGATGGGAAATGTTCATCCTGGACTTCAATC
This sequence comes from Hemiscyllium ocellatum, assembly GCF_020745735.1. Classification (NCBI taxonomy): domain Eukaryota; kingdom Metazoa; phylum Chordata; class Chondrichthyes; order Orectolobiformes; family Hemiscylliidae; genus Hemiscyllium; species Hemiscyllium ocellatum. The sequence continues at coordinate 55,018,973 of NC_083401.1, read as the reverse complement.
ACTAGTGGTGTGCCTCAAGGATCTGTTTTGGGCCACTGCTGTTTCTAATTTTTATAAATGACTGAGATGAGGGCATAGAAAGATGGGTTAGTATCTTTATGGATGACACTAAGGTCATTGGTGTTGTGGATTGTGCTGAAGGATGTTGCAGGTTTCAGAGGGATATAGATAAGCTCAAGATTAGAATGGTACAAGAAAATTGATGTTTCAGGCAAAAGTCCTTCATCAGGAAACTGATAGCTGCAGGGCTGGGCTGAGAGGTGGTAAGTGGAGTTTAATGTGGAAAAGTGTGAGGTGATTCACTTTGGAACGAGTAACAGGAATAAACAGTACAGGGTTAATCATAACATTCTTAGTAGTGTAGTTGAGCAGAGAGATTTTGGTACACAGATTCCTGAAGGTTGTCTCCCAGGTTGATAAGAATGTATACGGTGTGTTAGTTTTTATTGGTAGAGGGATTGAGTTTTGAAGCTACAAGGTCATGCTGCAACTGTGCAAAGGTCTGGTGTGGCCACACTTGGACCATTGAATGCAGTTCTGGTTATTGTATTGGAGGAAGGTTGTGGAAGCTTTAGAAAGGATGAAGAGGAGACTTACTAGGTTGTTGCCTAGTATGGAAGGAATGTCTTATGAGGAAAAGCTGAGGGACTTGAGACTGTTTTCGTTAGAGAGAAGAAGGTTGAGAGGTAACTTAATTGAGACAAATAAGGTAATCAGAGGGTTAGATAGGGTGGACAGTGAGAGCTTTTTCCCTGAATGGTGATGGGTAGTATGAGAGGACATAGCTATAAATTGAGGAGTGATAGATATAGGACAGATGTCGGAGGTAGTTTCTTTACTCAGAGAGTAGTAGGGGCATGGAACAATCTGTCTGCAACAGTAGTGGACTCGCCAACTTTAAGGGCATTTAAATGGTCATTGGATAAACATATGGATGAAAATGGAATAGTGTCGGATAGATAGGTTTTAGATTGGTTCCACAGGTTGGTGCAACATCAAGGGCAGAAGGGCCTGTGCTGTTCTATGTTCTATGTTCCATGTTCCAGGTCCGACATTGCTTTCCTCTTTGTTGAACTGAACTCACGTGTATCTGGAAAATCCTCTTTGCCACACATTAGAAATTCTATTTGCATATCCTTAGCACCATAGGATCATAGAAGAGGTATCATACAAAAGAGGTCCTTTGGCCCATCAAATCTGCATTGATATATATACACTAATTATACTTTCCAGCACTTGGCGCATAACTTTGAATATTATGTCATTTCAAGGGTTCATCCACATACTTTCTAAACATTGTGAGGTTTCCCATCTCTACTGTCCTCCTCCAAGCTGTGAATTCCAGATTCCCATCATGTTCTCAGAGAAAGAGGTTCACCTCAAATTCCCTTTGCCCATTGCTTTAACATTAACTCCCTTTGATATTAACCTTTCAACTAAAGGAAACAGCTGATTCCAATCCACCCTGTCCATGCCCTTCATAATCTTATACACCTCAATCAGGTTCCCTCTCAGCCTTCTCTACTCTTCAGAAAGCAACCTCAGTCTATCCAGCTATTCTGCTCAGCTCTGCTCTAACCCAGGTAACACCCTAGTGCATCTCATCTGCTCCATCTGCAGTGCAATCAAACTACATTTCTATTAGTATACATGAGATAATGATGAACTTATTTTTGTCGCATTTTCTGAGAACTTTGGTTAACCCTCTGCTTTTTGCTATTTTCACTTCTTTAGAAACCAGCTCATAATATACCAGCTCCCCTGTATTTTTCAACAGAAAGAGGTCAGTCCTTGAACTATCCAATAGCACTTCCTATTTAGAAACATAATAGGCTTAAAATTGCTATGCTCCTTGTCTTTTACTTCCCAATCGTTTTCACAATGGTACTGGGTCCTTCAGTTTGAGAATTAGCGGGACCGACAAGCAAGTATGTGCAGTTCAGTTACCATGCTGGCTTTGACACAGTATATAAGAAACTACCTAAATATGTCTCAACCACAAAAAGCAGCTCAAATCCAATTCTCCATTGGTTTAAATCATACATAACACAAAGGAAGATGGTTGTCGTTGTTGGACGTCAATTATCTCAATTCAAGTTCATCAATGCAGAAGTTCCTCCGTGTAATATCTGAGGTCCAATAGGTTTTATTTATGACTTCTTCCAATCATTTAGTGAGTAGGCAGAAATCCACTGATAATTGCACCATGTTCAACATCATTTGTAAGTTAATACTGAAGGCATCTGTATTCAGGCTTGAGCTGATAAGTGACAAGTAACATATGCTGAATACATACAGACATTAGCGACATTTAAGCAACTGCTGGGCAAGCACATGGATGGTAGTAAATTGAGGGGTGCGTTGGTTAGGTTGATCTTAGATTAAGGTAAATGCTTGGTGCAACATCGCAGGCCAAAGGGCCTGTACTGTGATGTACTGGTCAATTTTTTATGTTCAAACACATATCAAGCAACAGCCACCTTCAGTAAGAGTGAATCAAACTATCTCCCCATGACATGTAATGACATTACTATTACTTAATAAACCACTGTTATCACCCATGGTGCTTGCATTTAACAGAAAGTGAGCTGGGCCAGCAATAAAAAAAAATTGTGGCTGCAAAAGCAAGTCAGACACAAGGACATCTGAGACAAGTAACTTTCCTCCTAACTTCCTGAAGCTTGTCCACCATTTACAAGGCACAGGTTAGGATTGTGATGGAAACATCCCTACTTGTATCAATGAGAGCAACTTCCACAATACTCAAGAAGCATGATACAGCCTTTGTGATTGATTGACCATTCAATCAGTGCAGAGGGAAGAGGGGGCCCAGTGCGGACGGGAGAGGGAATCCAGTGCAGAGGGGAGAGGGAGCCCAATGCGGAGGGGAGAGAGAGGCCAGGGCAGAGGGAAGAGGGAGCCCAGTGTGGAGGGAAGAGTGTACCCAGTGCAGAGGGGAGAGGGGGCCCAGTGTGGAGGGGAGAGGGGGCCCAGTGCGGAGGGAAGAAGGAGCCCAGTGCAGAGGGAAGAGTGTACCCAGTGCAGAGGGGAGAGGGAGCCCAGTGTGGAGGGGAGAGGGAGCCCAGTGCGGAGGGGAGAGGGAGCCCAGTGTGGAGGGCAGAGGGAGCCCAGTGCGGAGGGCAGAGGGAGCCCAGTGCGGAGGGGAGAGGGAGCCCAGTGCGGAGGGGAGAGGGAGCTCAGTGTGGAGGGGAGAGGGAGCCCAGTGCAGAGGGAAGAGGGGGCCCAGTGTGGAGGGCAGAGGGAGCCCAGTGTGGAGAGCAGAGGGAGCTCAGTGTGGAGGGGAGAGTGAGCCCAGTGTGGAGGGGAGAGGGAGTCCAGTGCGGAGGGGAGAGGGAGGCCAGTGCAGAGGGGAGAGTGAGCCCAGTGTGGAGGGGAGAGGGAGCCCAGTGCAGAGGGGAGAGTGAGCCCAGTGTGGAGGGGAGAGGGAGCCCAGTGCGGAGGGGAAGGGAGCTTAATGCAGGGGGAAAAGTGCTCAGTGCAGAGAGAAAGGTGAGCCCAGTACAGAGGCGAACGTGCCCAGTGCAAGAGGGGACAGTGAGCCGAGTGTGGTGTATAGTCATCCCTGCACCACACAGAGTGAGTCCAGTGAGGGGGAGAATGACTTTGTGGTGTCATTAGTGAGGTAGTCTGAGCAGCAAAAGATGGAGCCTGAGAATCAGCAAATTTTACATTTAATGGGTCTAGTGAGATGGTGATGGTTCTGAGCTGGATCAGAACTCATACATAGCTGGGCATCTCTTTAAGCTATTTCTTTTCATTTTCTCTTCTTCTTAAGCTCTTGAAATGGCACCGGATTAAGGCAACAAATGAAAACTTTTCGCTGTATTTTATTGTATTTCACTGTAAAAATACACATGACAATGTATCGTCCATTCATTCTTTCAACTTGCGTACAAGTTTATGTAATTTAAATGTGAGGGTCCCCAAAACCTACATGCTGCAATTTTCTGCACTTTTTCTCCATTGCAGTAATATTCAAAGTGACAAACCTCACATTTTCCAACATGATATTCCATCTGTTATATTTTTTACACACCCACTTAATGCCTCCCTCACTTAACCTCTCTAAATCCCTCTATGGACGGTTTGTATCATTCTTGCTTGTCTTAACACCTATCCTTGTGTCATCTGTGAAGTTAATTAAGTGTATTCACTTAAATTATCCAAGTCTTTAATGTACATTATCAATAATTGTGCCCAGACACTAATCTCTGCGCATTCCATTAGTTGTAAGTTGTCACCATGGAAGTACTCTCCTTACCCCAAGTCTCTGTCTCTTCACTCTCACTGACTCTATTAATAATCCAAACTTCTATCCATGTTAATATACTATCCTTTGCACTTTGAATTATTATCAAGTAGCCTTCGGTATAGTACCACATCAAATGGTTTTTGAAAATCCAAACATATCTAATAGTTCCCCTTTACTAGTTCTCCTTCTTACGTTTTCAAAGAAATTTGTTTGGCATGATTCCTGAAACCACACTGACTCTGTTTGTTGATGTTGAGTATTTTTCAAGGGTCTGCCACTACATCCTTTATTATAGACTAATATTTTCCCAATGGTAGATGTTAACCTAACCAGCCTGTAGTTAGCTTTTCTTTTTTTTTCGTCATCCTTGCTTTTTAAAATCAAGAACAGGCATTGTCCAATTCACTGGAACTTTTTCAGAATCTTCAAACGCTTGGAAGATTACAACAGTGCATCCATTATCTCTGCAGCTACTTCCTCTAATGTTCTTTGATAAAATTCAGCATATGCAGGCACTTATCAGCTTTCACCCCATTCCAGCAATAATGCCGAAGATGTGTGATGCATTTGTAGCCAAGCCATTCCAATACAGCTGACCCAACAAGGTGGAAAATTTCACGGATATGTCCTGTACACAATTAACAAGGCAACCCAGTGAATTACAGACCCATCAATTTACTCCCCAGTCAACAATAAAGTGATGGAAGGTGCCTTCATCAATGCTATCCAAAAGAACATGCATACCAATAACCTGTTCAGTGATGCCCAATTTGGGTTTCACCAGGATCACTCAGCTCTTGACCTCATTATAGCCCTGGTTTAAAGATGGAATTCCAGAGGTGAGGTGACAATGATTGCCCTTGACATCAAAGTCAAATTTTACTTAGTGTGGCATCAAGGGTTCCAGCAACACTAAAGTCAATGGGAATTGGGGAGAAACCATCTGCTGAGCGCTACATGTCTAACAGCTGAATGACTAATATGTAGAATTTTAATACAAACATTAATCTCATTTCATTTCCTCATAGGATTTCAACATCACTGGCAAGACCAACAATTATTCAATTTCCCTAAATTTTCTAAATCCTTGAATGCCCATAACTAGGGTCTGGAGTCACATGTATGCCAGACCAACAATTATATGTCATATTTTGTTGTCTAAAGGATGATAATGAACAACTTTATTTGCAAGAAACACAACAATCAACAGCAATCAAGAGGTTTCCATCAGGCTAGCTTTTTATTGAATTACATTTTACTATCTGTCAGCATGGAATTCAAAGCCATGCATCAGGAATGGTCCAGTGGCATTACCACTCCACCATTACCTCTCAATGCTGTCTCATGCTGACTGGGATACTAAAATAGCCACAAGTTAAAATGATTTGGAGATACCAGTGTTGGACTGGGGTGTACAAAGTTAAAAATCATACAACACCAGGTTATAGTCCAACAGGTTTAATTGGAAGCCCACTAGCTTTCGGAGCATCGCTCCTTCATCAAATGACAGTGGAGGATTCAATCCTAAGACACAGAATTAATAATAAAAATTTACAGTGTGATGTAACTGAAATTATACATTGAAAAATGCCTTGATTGCCTGTTGAGTCTTTCATCTGTTTGAATACCATGATAGTTGCACTTCTTTCATGTGTAAACCACAAAACCTTTTTTTTAAAGTTGCGGGTTAGAAGGTATGGAAATGATCTAATATTAACCTAAGATCACCAAAGATAAATTTTAACAATGAAAAACAAACAATTCATAATAAAATGAGCAATTACCCATTACAGGGGTAAAAAATGAGGTCTGCAGATGCTGGAGATCACAGTTGAAAATGTGTTGCTGGTTAAAGCACAGCAGGTCAGGCAGCATCCAAGGAATAGGAAATTGAAGGGCTTATGCCCGAAACGTCGAATTTCCTATTCCTTGGATGCTGCCTGACCTGCTGTGCTTTAACCAGCAACACATTTTCAACAATTACCCATTACACACCAGTTCAGTCACTCCAAAGCAGTGACATCACTTTTGAAATTTTGTCTCAGATTTTTAAATTCCGCCTGGTCTCTGAATTTGACTTACTGCTTTGTTGACTCTCTTCACTGTTACTATCTTCACTCTTGTTGACTCTCTTCGCTGTCTTTATATCCTTACTTTCATTGACCCAGTTCACTCTCACTGGCAGTCTTCACACTCACTTATGATCTTCATTCTCACTTACCCCTCTTCACTGTCATTGATAAACTTAACTCTGACTTCCCTTCTCTTTTTGCTCACTGATTATCCTTACTCTCATTTCCCCTTTCTTCACTGTCACTGACTCTCTTCACTCTTACTGACATTCTTTCCTCTCACTCACTATCTTTATTCTTACTAATCCTCTTACTGATCTTCTGTTCTCATTGACACTATCTGTTATTACTGACCATCTTAGCACTCAATGGTCCTCTTTATTCTAACTGACACTAATTATTTCACTTTCACTGACTGTTCATGATCACTCTACCTTAAGTCTCACTAATTGTCACCAGTTCTTCCATGTTTTTCTATTGCCCTCTCATACTGATTTTTCTCATGTTCATCTTCACACTCTATTATTTTCACTATTCTTCTTTTGCTCTTGCTTTTCCAACAATTTGTGCCGTGGTACACGTTGGCTTCTTTCCACTTCCCTCTCCTTTTTCTGGAAGCCCTTCTCCTCCAGATCCTATTGGATTACGTCCATCTATCTCCTTCTTGGTATTTCTTTCTACCTCATTCCTGGTACAGCCCACTCCAATGTCTTTCATAGAACACAATCTTCCAACCTTACTTGGAAGTACCTGTATCATCCCAATCTATTATCCTGAGCACTCTTGAATGCATCACTCTCCCTGAAATTTCTTAAAAGCTATCATTCCAAGTCTGATCACTTCTCACACGATGTGGCAGATCCACCTCATCAACTTCATCTTTGCCCATCAATGCTGTCTTTTTTTTCCCACAGAGAGAATGAAACTCCACCTTGGCTGGATCTTTTATCTTCCCATGCCAGTCTTAACTCTGGAAAAAAACCAAAATGTTTGGCACCATGATGGGCATCCAATCATAAATTATTGCCACATATCAAGAATGATGGGCTCTTCGCAGAACCTGAACTTTGCCAGAGTGTAGGTGGTGTACAGTACTAATGCTCCATGAAAAATTGGTAAGGCCATACACCACAGGCTCTGCAGGCAAAGGTTACATTTTCCTGACATGTTGGAACCGCAGAGTTTCAGGAGGTATTTGTAGCCAGCCAGACTAAAATTTGATACAAATTGGATTTGGTGAGGCTTTGTCAGCATCTGTCAAAGTCATAATATTTTTCACCTTGGTTTTATTCTCAAAATTTCAAAATAGGCACCACTAAAACGCATAAGAGAGATTTCTGTTAGCTTGTTATGTTGACTAAAGTGATGACACCAGTCAGATTGAGTGGGTGTTTGAGTTTGTGATTTTATTGCGTTCCCACAGGGCAACATGAGGTGATTCAGACAGTGCCAGATCACGAGAAGTGTTCATCGGTCATAAGGGTTTCCATTTTATCAATGGGCATGTGATGTACAAACTTAAAAATATCTTTAAAGAAGTTTGCACATGGAAGCTGCCCTCATGCTTTCAGCCTGTAGTATTCCACCTGCTTGGATCTCTTTCCATCTATAAGCAATATTACGAGCTGGCTGCTCAAAGTCAAAAGATTCCCGCTCAAAGTTGTAATAATTAAATCTCTCAGAAACACAGGGATTGAGGACCAGGAGTGATACAATATGTGAGATGGCAGAGTCAAATGTGCAATTGGACAAGCCAGCAGCATTCAAAATTTACACAGCAGAGCACAGAGACTCTTCAAATTATTCAAAGGAGGATCAGGAAAGAGCTGTCGATGTAGAAGGATGAGAAGGCAGAAGCTCATGCAGACAGCACACCATCAACAACCTCCTGGATTGTCCTCGTAATTGTGTGGTTCAGTTAGAATTCACTGATATCTTTAGCTAGCAATCACATGCAAGAATACTTCTGCACACTGCAAACAGCTAAACATCTCTCTCACAATCTCTCTTTGTTGGCTATCAAGTTGTCTTTGAATTCATCCTGACATATTTTCAACCAAGGGCTGGCATTCTCCGCACTGACCTCACCGTCAGCTAATGCTGGTGTATTTGAAACTGATGTCAGCTTCCCTGATCCACTGAAGCCTAGTTGTCACTGATGTTGATTAAATGTTTTGGCTTTAATAGATGAACTGAACATTTTAATTACGCTAATGCTTTGAAAAACAGTAAGTATTTGATATTTCTGGGAAAAAGCATTGTCTGGGAAGTTTTTAGCCAGAGAGTCAGCCTGTCCCCCTGACTTCCTCATGGTGCTTCTCTGAATGTGAGAACATGGAGGTCAGCCTGGATACTGGGCCTTGTGTTTACTATGGTAAGTATTGGTGGTGTCTGGCACTGCTCTGCCAGCTCTTAACTTTTTTTTTTCTTTTTGTTTCCTTCAGCTTTTAGTTTAACGTAAAATATTTGCTATCAGTCCAATAAAGAGTCACTAAACTGGAAGCTCTATGTATTCAAGGTGCTTTCTCCTGTGTTACATTCAGAGGCTTTCAGAGTGTATAAACTGTTGTTGACAATTTACATGCACTTGCAAGATTGATGCATTTGATGATCCATGTGGTTGATCACTCTTTGCATAGAAAAGGGTGACATTGCATTGTGACATTGAAATAGAGCCTCCCTTTCTCTCTACTACTTTATGGTGTGGCTGTAAGAGCCTGCCTGAATTCTGTGTGCTCTCTGCAGCTGCTCAAGAATGATTCCTCAGGTTCTAACATGTAATTTCAGTTTAGCAGAACTTGAAAAATCTAATGCCCTTCAAAACATAGAAGACAGGAGCAGCAGTCTACCATTTGAGCCATCAAATCTGCTTTGCCATTCAATGCTATCATGGCTGATCATGGAGCTCAGTACCCTAACATGCCTCCCTCTAATATCTGTTAATTCCTTCACCCACCAGAGCTATGTCTAATTCCTTTTCAAAAATACATAATGTTTTGGCCTCAACCACCTTTGGTGGTAATGAATCCCACAGGCTCACCAGTCTCTGAGTGAACTAAGCATTACCAACACTGACAGTATTTTGTGAGGTTACCATTGACCAGAAAGGGAACTGGACCAGGCATGTGCATATTACAGTTACAAGAGCTGGGGAGACTGAAAATTCCACAATGAGTAACACTCCTGCAGAAACTTCACATCTGTCCATCATTTACAAGTCATAAGACAGAAATGCAAGAAGCAAAGAGGAAGGCAGAAAGTAAAACAAATGCAGCCAAATGTGAACTAAAGCCAAAATGATAAACAAGACTAAAAAGACAAGTCCAAAGGCTGTGAAATACCTTGATTGCTTGTTAAGTCTCTCGTCTGTTGAAATGATCATGTTAGTTTCACTTATTTCATATGTAAATCACAACACTTTTTTAAGAAGTTATATTCTCAGGTTAACTTTAACAATTGGTGTCAGCCCAGATAATATGTGGAAGGTGTTCACCCCCTGTGTGCTGCTGTCTATGTCATAATATTTAGACTGATCCTAATCTAAAAAATGAATTAATAGAATTCCACATTGAGCAAAGTACAATCTAACTTTGCCAGTTCAAATTTACCCCACAAAACGTATATGTGTGTGTGTTGGGGGGTGTTTGTGAATGTCTGTGACACACACACACACACACACACACACACACACACACACACACACACACACACACACACACACACACACACACACACAGATATATACACTCTCTCTCTCTCACAGATGCTCACAAACCCCCCCCCCCCCAACAAACACACACACACACTTACAAACCACATGCATACATACTCATACAGGTTTGTTAGGTGAATTTGTTCTTGCAGAGTTACATTGTACTTTGCTCAAAAACTGCATGAATCCATGTAAGATTCTGTTGATTCATTTTTTTTGGATTAGAATCAGTCTAAACATTATGGCATAGACAGCAGCACACAGGGGGTGAACACCTTCAACATATTATCTGGGCTGACACCAACTGTTAAAGTTCATCTGCGAATGTAACTTTTAAAAATGATTCGTGATTTACATATGAAAGAAGTGAAACTAGCATGGACATTCCCATAGATGAGAGACTTAACAAACAATCAAGGTATTTTTCGATGTGTAAGTTCAGTTATATCACACTGTAAACTTTTGCTATAAATCCTGTGTCTTACAATTGAGTACTCCACAATCACCTGATGAAGGAGCAGCGCTCTGAAAGCTAGTACTTCCAGTTGTTGGACTATAACCTGGTGCTGTGTGATTTTTTAACTTTGTACACCCCAATCCAACACAGGCATCTCCAAATCACATTAAGATGGAGATGAACTATTTGAATCTGAACCCAGAGTCTTGAATTTAAATTAAGGAAGCCAGAAGACTATGAGTGCAAGTAAGTAAGGATGAATTGTGGAACTGTACTAAAAAGTATAAGCAATGGTAATTATTTGAAAAATGTGTACATGAATTACAACAATTATTCATAGAGTCATAGCGTCATAAAGATGTACAGTATGGAAACAGACCCTTCAGTCCAATCCGTCCATGCCGACCAGACATCCCAACCGAATCTCGTCCCATCTGCCAGTACCTGGCCCGTATCTCTCCAAATCCTTCCTATTCATATACCCATTCAAATGCCTCTTAAATGTTGCAATTGTACCAGCCTGCACCACTTCCTTGGGCAACTCATTCCATACACGTACCACTTTCTGTGTGAAAAAGTTGCCCCGTAGGCCTCTTTTATATCTTTCCTCTCTCATCCTAAAACTATGCCCTCTAGTTCTGGCCTCCCCAACCCCAAGGAAAAGACTTTGTCTATTTACCCTATCCATGCCCCTCATAATTTTGTAAACCTCCATAAGGTCACCCCTCGGCCTCCGACATTCCAGGGAAAACAGGCCCAGCCTGTTCAGCCTCTCCTATAGCTCAAATCCTCCAACCCTGGCATAATCCTTGTAAATCTCTTCTAAACCCTTTCAAGTTTCACAACAACTTTCCGATAGGAAGGAGACCAGAATTGCACATAATATTCCAACAGTGGCCTAACCAATATCCTGGACAGCCGCAACATGACCTCCCAACTCCTGTACTCAATACTTTGACCAATAAAGGAAAGCATACCAAATGCCTTCCTTATTATCCTATATATGTGGTACTCCACTTTCAAGGAGCTCTGAACCTACACTTCAAAGTGTCTTTGTTCAGCAACACTCCCGAGGGCCTTACCATTAAGTGTATAAGTCCTGCTAAGATTTGCTTTCCCAAAAATGCAGCACCTCCCATTTATCTGAATTAAACTCCATCTGCCACTTCTCAGCCCATTGGCCCATCTGGTCAAGATCCTGTTGTAATCTGAGGTAACCCTCTTCGCTGTCCACTCCACCTCCAATTTTGGTGTCATCTGCAAACTTACTAACTGTACCTCTTATGCTCACATCCAAATCATTTATGTAAATGACAAAAAGTAGAGGACCGATCCTTATGGCACTCTATTGGTCACAGGCCTCTAGTCTGAAAAACAACCCTCCACCACCACCCTCTGTCTTCTACCTTTGAGCCAGTTCTGTATCCAAATGGCTAGTTCTCCCGATATTCTGTGAGATCTAACCTTGCTAATCAGTCTTCCATGGGGAACCTTGTCGAATGCCTTACTGAAGTCCATATAGATCACATCTACCACTCTACCCTCATCAATCCTCTTTGTTACTTCCTCAAAAAACTCAATCAAGTTTGTGAGACATGATTTTCCATGCGCAAAGCCATGTTGACTATCCCTAATCAATCCTTGCCTTTCCAAATACATGTACATCCTGTCCCTCAGGATTCCCTCCAACAACTTGCCCACCACTAACGTCAGGCTCATTGGTCTATACTTTCCTGGCTTGTCCTTACCACTCTTCTTAAACCGTAACATCACGTTAGCCAACCTTCGGTCATCCGGCGACTCACCTGTGACTATTGATGATACAACTATCTCAGCAAATGGCCCAGAAATCACTTCTCTAGCTTCCCACAGAGTTCTAGTGTACACCTGATCAGGTCCTGGGGATTTATCCACCTTTACCAGTTTCAAGACCTCCAGCACTTCCTCCTCTGTAATATGAACATTCCTGTCTGATGCAAAACTTAAAGATGAAAGATGATTTAAACATGACTTACAAAAGAAATTAGGGATAATAATAGCTTCAAACATGAGACATGCAAACTGTCTGAAAAAAGTTACATTTCAGAATTTGGCAAAAAAAGACAAAAAGTTAATCAAGAGGGTAAATGAAATATATGAATACAACTGCAGGGAACTTAAATACTGACTATAAAAATGTATACAAATATATGAAGAAAGAAATATCAATACAGATGAAGGTAGATCTCTTACAATTAGAAGCTGGGAAATTATAATGGGAACTAAGAAATGCCAGAATAATTGAGCACATTCTTTGGTTCTGTCTTCACAAAAGACTGCACAAATAACCTCCAATAAACATTCGGGAACGAAGGGTCAGGTGAAATTGCAGAATAGGAGGAAATCAGTCTTAGTAAGAAAATGGTGCTAGGGAAATTAATGGGATTAGATGCTGTCAAATCACCAAAGCCTGATAATGTATATCCCAGAGTGCTAAGGAAGTATCCTTGGAAATAACAGATGCATTGTGGTCATCTTTCAAAACATTATAAACGCTGGAGCAGTTTGTACATGTTGGAGGGTTCCAAATGTAACTGCATTATTTTAAAAATGGAGAAAGAGAAAAAAAGTAGAATTACAGACATGTTCGCTTACCATCAATAGTGGGGAAAATGGTAGAGACTGTTATAAAATGCATGATAACAGAACACTTGAAATCATTAACATGATTGGACAAACCCAGGATAGTTTTATGAAAGGAAAATCATGCTGAACAAACCTGCTGGAGTGTTTTGTGGATGTAACAAGTAGAATAGGGAGATCCAAGGGATGTGGATACCTGTATTTGGATTTTCAGAAGGCTTTAATACAGCCCCATTTAAAAAGCTATGTAGGCAAATTTAAAGCATATAGGATAGAGGGTAATATATTAGCATGGACTGAGAATTGCTGAATAGACAGGAAATAGAGTGTGGGAATTATATGGATGTTTTTTCCAGGTGGCATGCAACAACGAGGGGGGTATATGAAGGGTCAGGGTTTGGATCCAACTATTTGCTACATATACATATTTTACAGTTGGAAAAATAACCAAACATAACATTAACAAGTTTGTTGATGATACAAAAGTGGGTAGGTTTGTTCATTATGAAAAGGAGGCAACAAAGTGGTTTTGACAAATTGAGTGAGTGGGTAAGCACATGGTAGATGCAGTAGAAATTGTAATCGTCAAAGTTGGAGAAGACCATAGGGTTGCTGTTTCAATATGGAGAGATACAGAGAGAGAGAGAGAGATGATGGGTTGTGAATTTAACCTGGGGGTTACCATGCCTCAGGTGATGAGTGAGGGTGAGAAGGTGGGAGCTTCATGTTGGACAGATGCAGTACAGCATCATTAAATGTGAAGCTATACTTTTTGGTGTGAAAAATAGAAGGGAAGAATATTATTTAAATAGGATATATTGGGAAATGAGAATGTACAAACGGATCTAGAATTCCTTATATACCAGTCAATGGTAGTAGCCAGGAAGATGCAGCAAGCAATAAAGAAGGCAAGCAATATACTGGCCAGTACTTTGCTAGAGGATTTGATTGTCAAAGTAGGATATTTTACTGCATTTATACAGGGCTTTAGTGAGGCCACACCTAGACTATTGTGTGTTTGGTTTTGGACTCCATACCTAACAGGAGCTCTTGTGCCGAGCATCCTGTGCAGCCAGCATGTACCCTTGTCAATGCAGCTACAGTACTAGTCTTTCCATTGTTGCTCATGGAGCTATTGGACTTCAAAGGCTGCACATTGTGTGATGGAGCCTGCAGACTCAAATTGCCCTTGCCCCCATCATCAATTGAACAGCAGACACAAAGGTAGCCAATTGGCAGCTGCTACCAAGCAGATCCTGCTGGTGGGAGTGCTCCCAGAAAGTATAGTATTGAAACTCAGACAGGACCATGCCTCGGTTATTCTAAAAGTCACAAGACTAAAAATTGAGGCCAATGTTGTCTTTGATTTTGCAACAGTTCTGAATACTTGCCTCTCTCTCTGGCAGACAAATATTTCAGATGTCAAAATGTAACAGTTAATTGCCCCAGGCTGCTGAACAATGCATTTTTTCAAGTCAAAATGATAGTTCTGTAACTATGCAAGAATGATTCACATTGGTGAACATAGCAGCAAAATAATGAAGTTGAGTTGTCTGTCTTTGCCCATCAAACACTTCCAGATGTCTCAAAAATTCCAAAGAAACACATTTTTTCAAAACAACTATGATTTGCCTCATTTTATTGGCTTCCACTATTTCTTACGCAGTTATCAAACAAAGAGAAGATATTGTAAAATTCTGTACAACTTTGTTTTCAAGGGAACTCTTTCTGTTGCATTGACGTGAAAAGAAAAACCTACCTGCCATGTCAAAGTCTGTCATTTTGTTCCATTTACACAGATATATAAGACTTCATATTTTGAGACCGTGTAGGTAGTAATGGCATAGCATCTCAATGGTGACAATGTGGGCCATGAATAAATGTACAATTCGAAGCATACAAACTGTTATAACTAGAATTTTTCTCACTCAATTGAAGATACGCTTCACGTAAGCATATAGTGTACCACTTTGGATTACAGATGTTTTTTCATTGTAGGTATCTCACCCAAGTAGGACATGTGAGATTATAGGTGGTTGTTGCTCTTTGGATTTGGACAGTTTCGATTGATGTTTAAAATGAGCCTTCCAATAGTAGGCTTCAGTTATTAAAACTGACAGAATAATGGAAGTCATTCAGTGTTGTTCATCATCGACAACTGCCCCTTGTCACATCCAAAAGCACAGCTGATGACAATTAACACTGCTTCTCCCAAATCAACTCAAAGTTGTCAGAGTGCTTATTCGCTACCTATCATTGAATAACAAACATTTCCTGCAATTAAATATTGATATGTCTGAATGTCATTTTAAACATCAATCAAAACTGTCCAAATCCAAAGAGCAACAACCACTATAATCTTACATGTCCTGCATGTGTGAGATGCCTACAATGAGAAAGCATCTGTAATCCAAAGTGCTACACTATATGCTGAAATATTAACTCTGATTTCTCTGCCCAGATGCTGCCAGAGCTGCTGAGTTTTTCCAGCAACCTCTGTTTTTATGTCTGATTTCCAACATCTGGAGTTCTTTTATTTTTTATTTCTGTTATTTTCAATTCCTGTTCCAAACTTTGTTCCCTAGCTGCCAAATCCACCTCTCCATTCAGGAGCTGTGTGAAACCAAACCAGGCTGGTTTGCAACTTTGGTGTCACATATTGTTTTGACACAATCATCTGGCCACATGCTGAAACATCTCTGGACTCCCATCTCCATCTATCTGTTCAACTCTCCTTCCCCCAAACTTGGCTTCAGCAAGTACCAGTTTTTCTTAGCTGCTATCAGTTTGGATGAAGATTCACTGTAGTTGAAACATTAACTCTGCTGTCTTCCCACCTGCCGGATCTGCTGAGTTTCTCCAGCAATGTTTGGTTATGTTGCACCACCCCTATGACTACTTAGTTCCAAATCTGTTATACAGCATGCTTTTGTATCTCCTCAGCTCGTCTATTATGGAAACCTTCATTGCTTTAGAATTTACTATTTCTGGTTGGTTTTCTCACCCTATTTCAACTTGATGCCATCCAAACTATTTACTGCATGTCATAAATTACACTGAGTCCCATTCTGCTATCACTTTGTCTCATTAATTTATGTTAGAATCAGACCCTGAATAAATCCGCAATTCGTTGTAAGCAGGATATTAGAAACTTTAAGTGCCTGTTAGAGGATGGATGAACCAGCTGCCTTTCATAATCTACTCACTTAGCTGGTTGCAACAAGATTGATTTGAAAAGTATCCCTGCCCTTATGAATGCCTTTCTCCTAGATCCAAATGAAGTTATGTTTTAAAAGGAGTCAATTTAGCTCAGTTTTCTTGTACTAAGAAAAGTGTGAGTTTATTTATTCCTGTATGGAAGAAATATTGGCACAACACAGGTACAGGTTAGGAATAAGAGGTGGGTCTAAAAGGTGAGGACAATTTTAATAATTCAGAGCAATCTCTGAATTATTGTGAAAAGCAGTTAGTTGAAAAGTGTGGCTACTGTAGTGGAGATTACCAGGTACTGTTGATGTTGGTAAGTTCATGACCATTAATTTTGCAGATTGGTTTCAATTATGTTGTTCTGAATTCTTTTGACCTTGATTGAATTCCATCATTCACAGTAAGAGCAGTTCTTCTTTGTTGTGTTCTTCCTTGTTTTTTCTGACTACAAGCACTCAAAGTAAGAGAGAGTCTTTACTTGGGGTGATTAGGAGATCATTTCTTGTCTGTGACATTAACAACATGCTAACGCTTGAACACTGACTGGTACATACAGGAGTCTTCAGTTCCATTAGCAGCCTCCAGTCGAGTTGAAACTGGCTTTTTAACATCTGTCCTTGTGTATTCTTCAAAACGTAAAACACAGTTTTTAAAAGCACATGTCTTGAGTTTGGCACATAATCAGCAATTATTGAGCAAGGGGTCTTCAACCTCCCATTATCACAAGTTGATCTCCCTCTTAGCTTGACTTTCTTTGATCTTGTAGTGTTACATCTCATTAATTCCACACAGAATTTTACCACCCAGCCACTGCAATTACACCAGCAGTTATTTTGTCTCCATATTAGTCCTCTTTCAAACAAACACATCTTGGAACAAAAGGCTAAAATCACTAGAGTTGACATACCTAAAATTGGCTTCATTGGTCAAGTAAAATCTAATTTTAAAATTCTCAGCTTTGTTTTCAAATTGCATTCCAGGATTCGCCCTTCCCTGTGTCAATAATCTACTCTGACTCTACAAAACCTTCTCTCTCCCAGACATCTATGCTCAACTAATTCTTGCCTCTTGTGCATCTACAATGATAATGAAACCACCATGAATGTATGTGCCTTTAATTGTAATGATGTAAACTCTTGATTTTCCTGCTCAAGTGCATTACCTTGCACTTACCCAATTGAGTATCATTTGCCACTGATCAACCTATCAGACCAATCTGTTGTCAAAGGCTATCCTCATTAATTAGTATCCTATCATTTTTTTGTATCAGCCGCAAACTTACCGATCAATCCTCATACATTGGAGTTGGAATTGTTTCATTGAAAGTAAAAACAGCAAGGAGCCCAACACTGATCACTGCAGAGTCCAACTGGACATAGGCTTCC
Source organism: Hemiscyllium ocellatum (assembly GCF_020745735.1). Classification (NCBI taxonomy): domain Eukaryota; kingdom Metazoa; phylum Chordata; class Chondrichthyes; order Orectolobiformes; family Hemiscylliidae; genus Hemiscyllium; species Hemiscyllium ocellatum. The sequence continues at coordinate 55,001,245 of NC_083401.1, read as the reverse complement.
AGTCATAAATACACTCCTGAAATATCAAAAGAAGTGCAGATTCTGGAAACTAGAAGCAAAATTAGAGATTGCTAGACAGGCTCAGCAGCATCTGTGGAGACAAATCAGAGTTAATGTTGTGGGTCGAGTGAACTTTCCTCAGAACTTTCTCTCCATAGAAGCTGCCAGTCTGCTGAGCCTTTCCAACAATCTCTATTTTCGCTCCACAAGCATTACCCTCTGTCTCCTAAATCCCCTTTGATTGTATGGGCTCTTACCATTAGTCTCCCATGTGGGATCTTGTCAAAAGCATTGCTGAAGTCCAAAAAAACATGCCAAATGCTTTGCCTCATTCACACACCTTGTTACCTCTTTGAAAAATTAAATGAGATTGGTCAGACATGACCTCCCCTTGACAAAACCATGTTGGCTGTTTTTGATTAAACTCTGCCTCTCCACGTGCAAATTAATTCTATCCTTCAGAATTGTTTCCAATAGTTACCCCACTACGGAGGTGACTATTGGAAGCAATAGTTCCACATGTCAGGAACCTCTCCTGTGGCCAGAGAGGAATTGAAAATTATTGTCAGCATCCCAGCTATTACCTCCCTTGCTCTACTCAACAGCCTGGGGTACAATTCATCTCTTCCCAGAGATGCATCCATTTTTTAGCCTTCCAGGCCACTCAGAATCCTATACAAGTGTTTATTGTAATCTTAAAATAAAGACAAGCGTTAAGTTACTTTAAAATATATTATCTGTGATTATTCTTTCATGCTCCCCTTTTGCTTTCCTAATTTCCTTTTTAAGTTTCTCCTTGCACATTCCGTTTACCTCTTGAGCTCCTTTTGTTTCGAACCCTCAATATTTGCCGAAAGCCTTACTTTTTCTCCTTCATCAATCCAGTATATCCCTTGATGTCCAGGGTTCACTGGGTTTGTTAGTCCCATTTTTTGTCTTTATTACTCTGCAACGACCCTTTTTTTTAAATGCATTCCCCTGCTCTGACAAAGATTTGCACAGAAATATCTGCTCCCAGTCGACTCTGGCTAATCATACCCAGTCTGATTAAAATCTGCCTTCCCCCAGTTTAGAACTTTGATTTCAGGCCTGTCCTTGCCTTTTCCAATATCCTTGGTGCTTAGTTGACATTAGCAGCATTTACATTTCAGATTTTGCATTGTTTTAGCTTGTGTATTTATTATTTGCTGAAAAAGCTTTGGACAGTGATATTTCTCTGAAGTGTTTTAATGGTTCTGTAGTTTACATATTGCAATTTAAAAAGGATAGCAAACCCTTTTTGAATGGTGTCACAAAATTGGACCAGATGTACAATTTCTTTAAACCAAAATACAGATGCAATTACACCTCAGAAAATCTTGTCAATGGACAAAGATTCTTGTGTCCAAAATGTTTAAACTCTCCAAATATTACTGTGCCTAGCTGACTTCATCCCCTATGTGAGGGTATTGCAAAATAGCATCCATGATGTTTGAGGTAGCAATACTCATTTTGAGCTAAATTTCAAATGTGTTTGCAATGCTCTAAAATTGCTCATTTCAGTTTCTGTTCTTTGAAAAAGTATCATGGAATGGATACAGATTATGCAAAATTTTTGCATACTATCTTCCTAAGGTTGTAGTTGGTAAAAAAAAAATGTAGCATTAGCACCAAACCTTCTAGTAGTTATAGTAGTCATCTTTGTAAAGCTACTTACAATAATCATGGCACTTCTGTTGTTGATACTGAACATTTTTTTTTATTTACAGACTACATTAGTTTAATAGCTGTAAATTATATTCAAGCAGTTTGATTTTGTGATTCAATGAGAGTGAGGCCGTTGTGTTCTGGTTCTGTTACTTTCTCCAATTACAATTTCAACACCCATTCAAATATATGACTCTTTTGCTGCAGGCAAGTTATTCTAAGAAACACTTCAATAGTATCCCTTTAAGAAATACTTCGCCACATTGCACGCTTTCTGGTTTAGCATGGGACAGGTCTGTCTCCCTGTGCAGGGACCATTTAAAATTAATGTTTGTCTTGCAACATTTTCTGTGGGTGAATGTGGCCTCAATTTTGCTGGTTTCTAAAAACCAGATCTATAATTTCAATGATTGCATTGGCAATTGGTGGAAAAATGTAATTTTGCTGAGCTACATAACTTGTAGTACCACATAAAATCATATTATAGTCCCCAGGCTATATTTTAGTTTTGAGCAAAAGTGAGATCATTTCAAAGAGAACTTTTCACTGAATAGTATATATATTCAAGGGGACCTTTGCCACCTGGGAATTTTATAACCCTTGCAGTCACAAAAACTTAAATAATTTATATATACACACATATATATTTAAGACACAAATTATGCAAAAACAATATTTTTCCCCCACAATATTCCCTTGCCACTGACTCAATCCCTACAGCTAGCAACCCCCACCACTTTCTCAGGTTGACCTTGCATTACGTTCAACTCAGAGTTAAACTGCAAATTATATGTGCTATCCATCACTAAGACTGCTATTTCTGCAAATTCCTCGAGTCCTCTTGCACATTTCAGTTATCTGACTCTGCTTTTCTGTGCATCCCACCACTCTCCATCTCAGCAGCACAGCCTTCAGCTGCTTACTTTGCCTTCCTGCTTCTCTACATCTCCCTTTAATAAACTTTTGCAAATGCACATTTTCCATCTCATCTTCCTCTCCATGGTTCAGTACCTACTCCTTTATCTATTTCCATTTGTGAAATGCCTTGGGCCTTCTTGGTGGGAAAGATATTTTATAAATGCTAATTCTTGTTTCTGAAATAAAACGGATGTTATTGAAAATGGATGGCAGATTTAGGGAAATCTGAAAAGTGACCAGCACATGTGGAGGGAATCTTTCAATACAGGGTCTCTGTTGAAACTGACAACTTAAGAAATCAAGTGTCTCAACAGGACTGAGCACAATGGTGAGGAAAAAGATTATAAAACTCAAGTCAGGAAATCTGATTGTTAATACATAAAAGCATGAATGAGGTTAACGGCCAGATAAAGGTGAAATGAGGTGAAACATGGTTGATAATCCTGAATGGTCTTAAGACCACAAGACCATAAGACATAGGGGCAGAAATTAGGTCATTCAGCCCATTGAGTCTGTTCTGCTATTTGAGCACGGCTGATAGGCTTTTCAAACCCATTTTCCTGCTTTCTCCCTGTAACCTTTGATCCTCTTGAAAATCAAGAACATATCTACCTCTGTTTAAAATAAACTCAATGACCTGGCCTCCACAGCTTTCTGTGGCAATGAATTCCACAGATACACTATTCTCTAGCAAAAGAGGTTTCTCCAAACCTCTGTTCTAAAAAGTCTTCCCTTTACTCTAAGGCTGTGCCCTCAGGTCCTTTTCTCTCCTGCCAATGGAAACATTCACATCTTCCCACGTCCACTCTGTCCAGACCATTCAGTATTATGTAAGTTTCCATCAGATACCCCCCTCATCCTTCTAAACTCCATTGAGTATAGTCCCAGAGTCCTCAAACATTCATCATATGTTAAGTCTTTCATTCCTGAGACCTTGTCAATGAAACATTTAAAACAAAAGTCAACCTGAAGTATTAATTCTGTTTCCCCCTCCAGATGCTGCTTGAACTATTGAGTATTTCCAATAGTATCTGCATTTAGCATCTTGCGGATTTTGCTCTTATCCCATCTTTTCCACCACCCTTAATTGCAAAGATATCATTCCTCATTTCTCAGTCTGACCTCTGTACTTTTCAGGAAATGATTTCTCACAGAAACACCTCATTACCTGAGAATGTGGTATTTCATTGAAGAGGTATGAACCTCACTCACCAGTTAGAGAACTGGCAAGAACTCCCTGTTGCAGTCTTTGTGGAAGGCCACAGGAATGAACTGCCGAACAGATACTCAAGTTCCAGAGCTGGGTACTCCCTGGGATTAAAAAAACCCAGAAGTGGAAAATTTACCCTTTGAGAGGTGCCAGCCAAACAAGAGCCAGCAGCTGTTCATCATAGACAGTGTAACCAGGGGAGAGTTGTAGCTGCTGGTAATGTGTCCTGAAATCCTAAGGATCAAAAAAGAGCCATGAGTGATAGCAAGAAAGGAGTTGCAAGGCTGAGGGTCATGGAAGAAGTGTTGAGATGTTGGCAGTCAAGGCAGAAGGTGGCTATGAACAAGTGCCCTCTCCTTTCCAATGCCAAGTTCCACTGAGTGCCTTTGATTAGAGTCTAAAACACCTCTCCTGCATCCCCTCAGACTCCCTGGAGTCTGTTCAGCTTTCCATGTGGCATACTGCCAAGCTCACCAATGGTTGGACATCAGCTGCAGTAGCTTTTTCCTTTGGCTTTTTTTCTTTTATTTCTGCTTTTTTTTAAGTTATAGTTTTGCATTGTGTATTTGATATTTTAAGATAGTGCCTGAGAATGACAACTTTGTAGACTTTTTATTGTAATCCTGTATTGTTGTACTTGAGTACATGTGGTAATAAAATTTAATTTGGACAAGGACTCAGTCGGTGATGGATCTGAAGACTGTCTATGAAACTACATATCTCAGACTCAGCTGGGAAAGAGACAAAAGAAAGGCAACTTTCCTTCCCTTGGCACTTTCTAGTGCAAGCACAGAAGATGCAACAACTGTTCTTTTGTCTTGTTTTATGTCTATCCAGCCATACAAACAGTCCTTTAATTTGAGACAGAATTTATAGTTACATTCTCCAAATTACTATACGATCTTTACAACACATGATATAGTTTATTTTGCACTGGGGACACGAAACACAGATTGGTGGATTGGTGTACAGATGTCTGCACTCTGCCAGAAAATATGTTCCCTGTTGCTTTTTGCTTCAAGTCGTTATTGTACTGTCACTCCTAATTTTTATTTTATTTCCTAATTTTAACATGTTAGATTACTCCAACCTGACTCAACACAAAGAATAATAACATAATTTTTCCAATGATAGTTGCTTTGCCCCTGTTCCAATTTCATTTTCAGGAGGTAGATGTCACTGGTAAGACTGCCATAAGGTTTGCATTCACTCAAAACCCAATCCTGACAAATATTACTGGATGAAATTAGATATGAGGAATGAACTGGATCAGAATTAGATTTTGCTTTGGGAGCTGACTAACTGAGAGAAAACAGCATCTTCAGGGCAGTTATAATAATTGTAGTCATTGCTGGGATTGAAAGGGATGTGGGTTAATCACTTTGACAGTAATTTCATAGGTTAAGTGCAATAAATGTGTAGAAAAGAAACAGTCCTGAACTGTAAATATTTGTGTGACAAACCATCAAAGTATGATGAATGCTGTGGTAAAGGAAATACAATATTAGATGGGTACAAACTGTATCTGCTGGTCAATGGTCAACGATTTCAGTTTACTGTGCCCAGTTTTCGACTCCTTACTGAAGAGGTATATATTTGAACTTCAGAGAGTGCAAGAGGCAACAAAAGTTCACGAGATCGTTTCTCACAATGAGAGTGTTGCCTTGTGAGGAAGTATCCAGACAGATGCTCCCTCACCTTTAGAAGAATGAAAGATAATTCCATTTAAATATACAGGATTGACAGAGTAGATGCTGTGTGGCTAATTCGCAATAGCTGGAGAATCTAAATCTCAGGCAGTGCCTTCCAAGTATTTTACTATTGTCACCTCATTTTGAGACTTGAAGATTGCTGCATCTCTTGAGAGATCGGCAAGTATGTTGGGGTAAGTGGGTGTGGTAGGAGAGAGGGGCAAGAAAATAGGGAGAACTCTGAGAGTGGATGAGGCTGGAGAAAAAAGGAAGAGCAGGGGGCTGGTAAAGAGCAGAATTACTACTGCTGCCCCTGTTAGCATTACTGGCATTATTTTCAGTGTGCTGGCAATCCCAAATTTTCAGTCTGGAGCTCCACACCAGGTCTGTCCTGACTCCCCTATTTGGAAAGCTCTGATCTAGTGAATGTAGTCTCTAGACAAGGAAACAGCTGTTCAGATGGAGATAAGGCTCAATGTTATCACTTAGCAGGTTGTAAATTCTTGGAAGTGTCCACACCAGAGGATTGTGAATGTACAGATTTTGAGTGAAATCGAGGTTGAAATGAATAAATTGATAGAAGTATTGTTTCTGAGAGAGTAAAGCAAGATGGAGATTAGGAAGAAAAGTGAAGTTGATTCGAAGATCAGCCATGATCCTATTAAATGATGGAGTAAGTGTGAAGCTCCCTGTTTCCTACCTACTCCTGAATACGATGCCTAGTTTGACAGGTATGAACACCCTCCTCAGTGAACAGCAGGCCATATGTCTTTCAGAAGACGGCACAATATTGCACACACTACCTTTACAACCTGAAAACAGACAGGAAGGAAATAGAAAAGATGACTATTATACCACCCCACACTGTGAACATGAAAATAATGTAACCCCCCAATTTTAACCTCACCAATTTGGCTGGAACAGGGTCCAGTTAATTTTTTCATCAAAGTCCTTGCAGTGAAAGAATTGATTGATGTAAAACAGACAATATACACAAACATACTCCATCTAGTCAGACGAGTTAATTTAAAATCAGGCATATAATTTGGGAGTATCACAGCTTATGATAGAGATTACAATCCAAAAATTAGAAGTCCATGATTCACAATGGTTAACCAGCCATAGCACATTATAGTGATACCATCATTTGTCATCTCAGAACCCAATACACCCTTCAAGCCTCCAACATCATTGAACTAACGGATCAATCTTGGTTCTACAGGCAGTACACAAACGAATGAACCAAATCTATCAGCATCGTTTACCAAGTTGTCACAAGGAGTGTGACTAAGAGTGGCAGATGATGGGAAAATCTGCAATATTCCACCTCACCACTAGCATTTCCATGCCATAGGCATAAAATCTATCATATAATTGTTCGGATACATGGGGTTATCTATAAAGAAGTCAAGGGTTGTGGGTGAGGGGTGTAGGGTGGGGGAGTGTTGGCAGGAAAATGGAGTTGGCGTCAAGATCAGATCAGTCACGATCTTATTTAACGATTGCGCAGATTCGACATGGTGTGTGATCTAGTCCTGTTTCTATTTCACATTGTGATGGTTCTGTGCCTTTAAGAGAGATGTGTCCTGCCCTGTTTCCCTTGCAGAGCAGTGTTGTCACTAAGTCTCTTTCAGACAGGTGGTTGGTAAACAGATTTGGAGTTCTCCCTGGGTGTTTCTTCTAAAATAAGATGAAAGGATCATGAGTGAGTGGGGTCAGGGCTCACATAGACCCAGGAAGACTTTAGTTTTGCTTCCAATTAGTTGAGAACATAGAACAGACAATATAGAACAGTACAGCACACTATAGGCCCTTCGGCTCTCGATGTTGTGCCGACCTTTTACCCTACTCTACAATCAAACTTACATGTCCTTCATTTTACTATCATCCTATGAGCCTATCCAAGAGTCACTTAAATATCCTGAATGCATCTGACTCTACCACGGCTGGTAGTGCATTCCATGCACCCTCCACTGCTTGTGTAAAAAATTGAGCTCTGATATCTCCCCTAAACCTTCCTCCAATCAATTTAAGATTATGCCTCCTCAAGATAACTATTTCCGCCCTGGGAAAAAAGTATCTGGCTATCCATTGTATCTATGCCTCTCACCATCTTGTACACCTTTATCAAATCACCTCTCACCCTTCTTCACTGCAATGAGAAAAGCTTTAGCTCCCTCAACCTTTCTTCATAAGACATGCACTCCAGTCCAGGCAGCATCCTCTCCACCCCCACTCCCAGCTCCATTCTATACTAGGTCCTAGCTCCGAGCCCTGTCAAATTTTCTTCATCCCCCAAGACCTCCCCCTCACTGAGGGGAAATGATCAGTAAAGGCAGCAAAGGCCTTACCTTCGGCTCCCTCTGTTCATGAACCAATGAATTCAACAAGTGTTGTGATGTTGAGCACTCCTTCTGACGTCTCTGAGTTTACTTTTTCAATCAGGACTCCCTCCCACTTCCGAGGACCCTTTCACCTGCATCCAATACACTCCGTCCACCTAGACACCCTGTGTCAGTCTGTTACCCGCCCTTGACCTCTTTATTTCCAACTGCCACTAGGACATTGACTACGTCAACTTGTCCATCCCCTCACCACTTCAACCTCTCACTGTCACAAAGCACAGCACTCCACTCCCTCTGCTCCAATCCCAATTTCACCATCAAATCAGCGGACAAGGCGGGGGGGGGGGGGCAGGGAGGTGGTGGTAGTTTGGCGCACTGACCTCCACACTGCTGAAGCCAGATGCCAACTTGAACATACCTCCTCCTACTGCCCCCTCACCATGACCTCATTCTCCCCATCACCAAACCATTACCTCCCAGGCTGTCCACAACCTCATCACCTCAGGTGATCTCCCACCCACAACTTTTGACCTCATAGTTTGGGAATGCCGCACCATCCGTTTCTACTTCCTCCCCAAGATTCACAAGCCTGACTACCCTGGCCGACCCATTGTTTCAGCATGCTCCTGCCCCACCAAATTCATCTCCACATTCCTCGATACTGTCCTATCCCCTCTGGTCCAGGAACTCCCCACATACATTCGAAACACCATCCACACCCTCCATCTCCTCCAAGACTTTGGTTTCCCTGGCCCCCAATGCCTCATCTTCATCATGGACATCCAGTCCCTATACACCTCCATCCATCATGACTAGGGCTTCCAACCCTCTGTGTCTTCCTCTCCCAATGTCCCCACCAGTAGCTTCCACAGACACTCTAATGCATTTGGCTGAACTGGTCCTCACCCTCAACAATCTCTCCTTCAAATCTCTCTATTCCTCCAGACAAAAGAGGTAGTCATGGGCACCTGCCTGGGCCCCAGCTATGCTGTCTCTTTGTCGGCTACATGGAACAGTCCATCGTCCACAGTTACACCAGCACTATTCCCCACCTCTTCCTCTGCTAAATTGATGACTGCATCAGCGCCATCTCATGCTCCCATGAGGTGGTTGAACAGTTTATCAACTTCACCAACATATTCCACCCTGACCTTAAATTCATCTGGACTATCTCTGACACCTCCCTCTCCTTCCTGGACCTCTCCATCTCCATCTCCATCAACAGTGACCAACTCAAAACTGACATTTTCTACAAACCCACCAACTCCCACAGCTAACTGAATTACACCTTCTCCCACTCTGCCTCCTGCAAAAATGTTATCCCTTATTCCCAGTTCTTCTGCCTCCACCGTGTCTGCTCCTAGGAGGACCAGTTCCAAACACAACACACTTGATGACCTCCTTCTTTAAAGACCGCAATTTCCCATCCCACGTGGTTGATGATGCCCTCCAGCGCATTTCATCCACTTCCCATAGCTCTGCCCTCAAACGCCACCCCTCCAACCACAACAAGGACAGAACCATCCTGGTCCTCAGCTTCCACCCCATCAACCTCCATATGCATCGCATCATCATCTGCCATTTCTGCCACCTACAAATAGACCCCACCACCAGACGTATATTTCCTTCCCCACCCCATCCGCTTTCCATAAAGACCATTCCCTCCATGACTAACTCATCAGGTCCATGCCCCCCCCAACAACCCACCATCCACTCCCAGCACCTTCCCCGCCACCACAGACATTACAAAAAATGTACCCACATCTCCCCCCTCACCTCTGTCCAAGGCCACAAAGTGGCTTTCCATATCCATCAAAGTTTCACCTGCACTTCCACACTTGTCAATTACTGTATGCGTTGCTCCCAATGCGGTCTCCTCTAGACAGGGCACCTACTTGGGGAGAGAGGACGCCTACTCACGGAGCCCTTCAGAGAACATCTCCAGGACACTCACACCAACCAACCCCACCGCCCACTGGCCAAACATTTCAATTTCCCTAAGGACATGCAAGTACTGGGCCTCTCCATTGCCACTCCCTTACCACCCGACACCTGGTGGAAGAACGCCTCATCTTCTGTATTGGAACCCCATGGCGTCAATGTGGATTTTACCAGTTTCCTCATTTCCCCTTCCCCCCACCTACACCAGTTCCAACCTTCCAGCTCAGCATCGCCCTCATGACCTGTCCCACCTGTCCATCTTTCTTTCCACCTATCCACTCCACCCCCCCGACCTATCACCTTTACCCCCACCTTCATCACTTATTGCACTCTCTGCTACCTTCCCCCTAGCCCCACCACCCCCCCTCCCATTTATCTCATGAGCAAAACCAATGTAGTGTACAAAATCCCATGCAAGGACTGCACAAAACACTACATAGGACAAACAGGAAGACAGCTAACAACCTGCATCCATGAACACCAATTAGCCACGAAACGACACGACCAACTATCTCTAGTAGCCACACACACAGACGACAAACAATATGAATTCGACTGGGACAAAACTACTATTATAGCACAAGCCAAGCAGAGAACAGTCAGGGAATTCCTCGAGGCGTGGTACTCATCCATTGATTCTATCAACAAACACATCGACCTGGACCCAATATACCAGCCACTGCAGCGGACAGCAACTGACAACCGGAAGCGGCAGAGACAAGCCACTATAAATGCCGAAAGAAACATGACAGAAGCGCTTCACAGGAGGCTCCCTAGCACTGAGATGTCACCTAGAAAGGGGACAAAACGTTTGCAACAAAAACTCCCAGCTCGGTGAACAGAACCACAACATATCTGCTGGTCTTTCTTCATCAGTGTTTTGTCACATCCTCAAAGAATTCAATAAGGCTTGTGAGACATGACCTGCCCCTCACAAAACTATGCTGACTATCTCTAATCAAACTATGGTTTTCCAAGTAATCATAAATCCTGTCTCTCAGAATTCTCTCCAATAAGTTTTCCACCACTGACATAAGATTGATTGGCCTGTAATTCCCTTTCTTGAACAAGGGAATAACATTTGTCACCCTCCAATCATCTGGCATTACAGTCATCAGTTAACAATGAGGATGCAAAGATCATCACCAAAGGTGCAGCAATCTCTTCCCTCATTTTCAGTAGTTGCCTTAGGCATATCCTGTCTGGCTGAAAGGACTTATCTATTCTCATGCTTTTCAGAGTTTTCAGCACACCCATCAACCTGTTTGAGCATACAAGCCAGTTTCACATTTTCCTCACAAAAGTCAACAATCTTCTCACTGGTGAATTCTGAAGCAAAGTATTCATTAAGGACCTCCCCTAAGTCCTCCAACTCCAGGAACAAGTTCCCTTCTTATCCTTGATCAGTCCCACCCTCACTCTGGCCATCATCACATAAGTGCCTTCAGGTTTTCCTTAATCCTACCCGCTAAAGCTTTTTCATTCCCCTTTCTAACTCTAAAAAGTCCATTCTTCAGTTCTTTCCTGGTTACCTTGTAATGCACTAGAGCCCTGTCTGACCCCTGCCTCCTCAACTTTAAGTAAGTTTCCTTCTTCCACATCCCTTGTCACCCAAGGTTCCTTCATCCTACCATCCCTTCCTTGCCTCAGTGGGCAAACCTATCCAGTACTCGCAGCAAGCGCTCCTTAAACAAACTACATTTTCTTGTGGTCATTGTTATCAAAATGCAACCCCCCCCCCCGCCACCGAGAGATCTGATACCTGAAATGGTTCATCGTCGTGGACTGAATCCAATATGGCCTCCCCTATAGTTAATCTATCCACATACTGAGTCAGGAATCCTTCCTGGACATATCTGACAAAAACTGCTCCATCCAAACTGTTTGCACTAAGGAAGTTTCAATTAGTAGGAGGTATGTTGAAGGGACCCATGACAACAACCCTGTTACTTCTGCCCCTTTCCAAAATCTATCTTCCAATCTGCTCCTTCATGTCTCTATTGCTATTGGGGATCAGTAGAAAACTCCCAATAAAGTGACTGCTCTTTTCGTGTTTCTGACTTCCACCCAGACTGACTCTGTAGACAAACCATCCTTGACGACCACCCTTTCTGTGGCTGTGATCCTATCCCTAATTAGCAATGTCACTCCTCCACCTCTTTTACCTCCCCCATTATTCCTTTTGAAACAACTAAAAAGTGGAACATCCAACAGCCATTCCTACCCCTGTGATATCTAAGTCTCCATAATGGCCACAACATCATTATTCCAAGTTTTGATCCATGCTCTAAGTTCTCTAGCCTTATTCCTGATACGGAGAAAGTTTCTGTTAGCTGGCTGCTGGAGCCGAGAGCTTCAGTTCACTGCTTCACAGCAAGGCTTTCTCTTAACAATCAATGGGGCAGCTTGTTTCTTTCTTCTAGACTAGAGAGAGACAGCACATGAGAACCAGAACTTTCTGCTGAATTTCATTTTTGTCAAAGGGTGCACATGTGGTCTGCTGCCTATACTGGAACAATTGATAATTAGTGGTCAAATAATACATTATCTTGTTAAATAGTTGGGTTTTGGTTATGCCTTTTGTTTTTGTAATTAATTACATTGCAAAAATAACACGTGTTTTGATTAAAGCCAATCAAATCACATCAGGAACACAGCACCTTACAGTTGTCTTTAAATAAATATAAGAGTTAGGATCTAGGCCATCTCCTTACAATTCTTTGGTGTGGGGAACGTGGCCTGATCCATAACAATATGTTCTTATAAACCGGGACATGGTGCATTTGGATAGTTGTGGGATATCTAACTTGATGTGTCAGAATGACAATTACCAACAGTGTTATGAGTCAAAAGAACTGAAGCATTAAAACATGGGGTGTGGGAACCTTGAAATCGTTGAAAAATACAGCCCGAGATTCTATCACTAAGTAAAATCTGATTTTCTTTTGCACGCACGGTTCCCCTAAAACAGCAGATTGCGATGGTTCACGGACTCCCAGTCCAACTGCTTGTTCTGTGGTGCTGTGGAGTCTGTAGATCATGTATACATGCGGTGTGGGTGCTTGTACTCCCTTTTTAGCATCTGAGAGAACATTCTCCTGTGTTTGGCTGCACTTCAGTCCCACACTCCTGAACTTTTGGCACCCAGCGCGGAGGCGGAAGGGTAGGTCAGAAGATCGCCTTGTGTGTTTGTTTCTGGGCCTGGCCAAATTGGCCACAACCAGGTCCAAGCAGCGGGCAGTGGAGGGTGTTGTTATGGCCGATTGCCTGTCCCTATTCTGCAGCTAAGTCCGAGCCTGGGTGTCTCTGGAGAAGGAACATATGGTGTCTACCAACTTCCTCAAGCTGTTCAGGGTGAAGTGGGCACTATAGGGAGAGGAGTGTTTTATTTCCGTCTCCAACACTACCTTGATCTAATCCCTGCTCTCCTGTTCACTTTTTGATCATGCAGCATTGTCCTTTGCTGAGAAGGGCACTGTTTGTCACTAGCCACTCTGGTGTTTCCTTTCTTCCCGGTGCTGGAATATAAATAAAGATTTATGCTCTTGTTATTTTTCATAGTGTCCTACACCTGCACACACATGACATAGGTGCTGGGAAAAATATAAGTACTACTGACGTTAGGCAAAAAATTTTATAACCAGGAGATTTAGAGTCCCCTCAGTTTAGGGGACTGATTCTGTGCTAAAAATAAAGAAAAAAATACAATCTGATTTTTTTTTCTAAAAATGATTGAACATACCACACCTATGAGGGAACTTCAGCAACATACTCCCTCCAATGTCACTGACAATGCTGACAGGTGAAACATTCATCTTGAAATTCATTTCTCAAATAAAAAAGAAGCTGGCTCCTTTTGGAAGGTGATGATTCCCTCAGAGATTGATTATTTTTTTCTCATTAAAGCTGAAGGGACTTTCTGAGCCCCCAGTGACTTATGACAGTTCTTAATAGGTGATTGTTGAGCTGAAGTCGACAATAGACTATCTGGAAGCTGAACAATTCTCCCTTTTCCACTATGGAATGTGAATTGAAGACTGGTTAGAAATGAAAATGTTATTACCATTCCTAAATGAAGTCAAGTTGAAGCATTGCCGACCCCCACCGGAATCTGCCCCAGTTTCTAGTCTGCTGTCTATCTCAGTGGAAGCGTAGGATTAATTTAAATTCCAGTTTAGTGGTATTTAGTAGTTGGAAATTAGTGCCAGTGCTCTCTTAGATGTATGTGTTTTATGTCAAGTGTTTGGATATGGTATTTTTAAAAAATTCATTCATAGGATGAAGCATCACAAAATTGTTTTTTTTTCTAAAAGCTGTTCCTTTTCTCAAGGATGCTATCTCTTTGTATTTTATCAGAGAGGTCGTAAACGCTCCTGGTGCCGATTCGACCAGTTTGTTACAGAGATTAAAGGTTATTGAGAGGCCTTTTTATTTATATGTAAACAGATGAGACTTCAGGCCAAATGGTCATGTTTTAGAAGTGACCTGTATAAAGAGAAAGGAGTGGTCAGCTCTCAAGCTGAGCAGTTAAGTCCAGAACTAGTTAGGAGTTCGACAGTGAGCTGTGTGGAAACTTTCTCCCTCTCTTCCTGTCCTTCTAACTTCAACCTATAAGCATCTATTGCATTTTTAAACTGTTTTAAGGGGTTTTCTTTTGGGACTGTTGTGTATTTTTGAAACAACATAATTAAGTCTAGATTGGATAGACTGAGTACTGTAGGGGTTCTTTATTCTGGTCTTTGTGCTTCCTTATGTAATTTTGTGAATAAATTTCTGCCTGTTTTAAAACCTAGTAATCACCCTAGTTAGCTTACTCCCGATAATTTTCACTGTACACTTACCAAAACAAATTGCAAAGTTATGGTCTGGGGTGCCTGCTCAAGAATGTTTTGAGTGGCCTGGCCTAGTCCAGAACAGAGGGCATCACTGACTAAGCCAGCGTTCATTGGCTACTCATAATTGCTCAGAGAGCTGTTAAGACTCAACCATGTTACTCTGAAACTGGAGTTACAGAATGGCAGTTTCCTTTCCTAAATGACATCAGTGAACCAGGTGGGTTTTCCTGACGATTGGCAGTGGACTCATGGTCATCATTATATGTTTAATTCTAGATTTTTAAAATTGAATACAAATTCTAACATCTGCTGTCACAAGATTAGAACAAGGGTCCCAAGAAAATTACCTGGATATCTTGATTAGCAATGCAGTGGCAATGCCACCAGGCCACCAGGTCCCTTGTACACCTCTGAGAAATAGTCCTTCTAGCCCAGACACAAGAACACTACCCCAGCATCAGCAGTGTTTCCTAATGTATTCAATTGAATTCCTTAACCATTTTATTGTCAATATATTATGACACTAATTAACATAGCAAGCCGTTAAACAGAGAGAGGACAGACCCTAGTTCACCCTGGGAATGGTAACGAGCTTCAAAGTTGAACTGGGAAAGAGAAATGATGATGTCAAATGGGGTCCGGAAGGATCTGAAGTCAAGATTATAATTGACCAAACATAAAAAATGAATTGACCAAGTGCTTAAAGCACCACCAGTCCACCTAGTTTTGTAAAGGTGGTTAAAAAGAAAGGAGAAACAATGAAGACAAGGCCTTTGTAATAATATCTTGAGCTCATGTCGAATTAACAAATGGCTGAATCATTTAAGAGAGAGAGACAGAAGATGTCCAAAGTAATTCCAGCTGGGCCACTATTAGTGGCTCCTAAACCAAATAGAATAATGAAAAGAGAAATTATTTGGTCATAGCTGATATTTATCACAGCTCAGAGGTATGGAGGTAAACTTCCCAGTTGTGACTGTGTGCTATCACTGCTGGGCCTGGAATGTGAAAAATTGGATGTAAAACTAATTGCACACCTCACTCTCACTGCAAGCAAAGCAGTAAGTTAAAATCTGAGCTTGGAAAAAATTAGAAAGCATTCATTGTTGTAGGAGAAGGAGAGAGAGAAACCAGCTTTTTCTGCTATGGTCCCTGTATTGTACGTTAACTCTGTGGAATGGTTTGTGCCCATTTTCATTTATTAGTTGTTATATGTTGTCTTATATAATTTATATAATTTCATTTTCTGGAGCTAGAGATCTGGGAATACTTTGAGTTCAGTTTATATTTTGGGAATGTATGTCAATGTGCAGGTGTGGTGAGTGTGTATTCTTATCAGTATGAAACATGTATGATTATCATTAGAACCCTTTTATGGAACTAATCAGTGTTGTGTGAAAGAAAGACCTGCTGTGAAATGTTGATTTTTTTTTCTCAGAAGCTTGGTTTAAAAGAATAAATACTTTTTTTTGAAATTGTTTGAATAAAGCCAATTGAATGAGTAAAATTAAAATCAAGTGACAATTTATTTCCTCTTTCTTTAATGTACTGCAAAATCTGTGTTTTGTTTCATTTGTGGAAAAGGTCCTGTGTAAATATTTAATTTCAGAATTTTTATGATTGAATTATCACGTTTGGAATTTCATTTCCTGGCGACAGTGAACTTCCAAATATTATTTTAACCACAAGTGAATATTTAATTTTGGGTGATAAGATTTAATCATTCTAAATATTGATTGATGTGCATTATGCTCTAACAGTGTGGAGAATTGAAATTTCTGGACAGGAGGAAGACCATAAGACATAGGAGTGGAAGTAAGGCCATTCGGCCCATCGAGTCCACTCCGCCATTCAATCATGGCTGATGGACATTTCAACTCCACTTACCCGCATTCTCCCTGTAGCCCTTAATTCCTTGTGACATCAAGAATTTATCAATCTCTGCCTTGAAGACATTTAACATCCCAGCCACCACTGCACTCCACGGCAATGAATTCCACAGGCCCACCAATCTCTGGCTGAAGAAATTTCTATTCTGAATTGACCCACTCTAATTTTAAGGCTGTGTCCATGGGTCCTCGACTCCTCACCTAACGGAAACAATTTCCTAGCGTCCACCCTTTCCAAGCCATGTATTATCTTGTAAGTTTCTATTAGATCTCCCCTTAATCTTCTAAACTCCAATGAATATAATCCCAGGATCCTCAGCCGTTCCTCATATGTTAGACCTACTATACCAGGGATCATCCGTGTGAATCTCCGCTGGACACGTTCCAGTGCTTCCTGAGGTGTGGGGACCAAAACTAGACACAGTACTCCAATAGGGCCGAACCAGAGCTTTATAAAGTCTCAGTAGCACAACAGTGCTTTTATATTCCAACCTTCTTGAGATAAATGACAACATTGCATTCACTTTCTTAATCATGGACTCAACCTGCATGTTTACCTTTAGAGAATCCTTGACTAGCACTCCCAGATCCCTTTGTACTTTGGCTTTATGAATTTTCTCACCGTTTAGAAAGTAGTCCATGCTTGTATTCTTTTTTCCAAAGTGCAAGACCTTGCATTTGCTCACATTGACTTCCATCAGCTATTTCTTGGACCACTCTCCCAAACTGTCTAGATCCTTCTGCAGCCTTCCCACTTCATCAGTACTACCTGCCTGTTCCCCTAACTTAGTATCATTGGCAAACTTCGCTAGAATGCCCCCAGTCCCTTCATCCAAATCATTAATATATAACGTGAACAGCTGCGGCCCCAACACTGAACCCTGCAGGACACCACTTGTCACCAGCTGCCATTCCAAAAAAGAACCTTTTATCCCAACTCTCTGCCTTCTGTCAGACAACCAATCCTCAATCCATACCAGTAGCTCACCTCAAACACCATGGGCCCTCACCTTACTCAGCAGCCTCCCGTGTGGCACCTTATCAAAGGCTATTTGGAAGTCTAGATAGACCACATCCATTGGGTTTCCATGGTCTAACCTACTTGTCACCTCTTCAAAGAAGTCCAACAGGTTTGTCAGGCATGACCTCCCCTTACTAAATCCATGTTGACTTGTTCTAATCCGACCCTGCTCTTCCAAGAATTTAGAAACCTCATTCTTAATGATGGATTCTAGAATTTTACCAACAACCGAGGTTAGGCTGATTGGCCTATAATTTTCCATCTTTTGTCTTGATCCTTTCTTGAACAAGGGGGTTACAACAGCGATCTTCCAATCATCTGGGACTTTCCCTGACTCCAGTGACTTTTGAAAGATCTCAACCAATGCCTCCACTATTTCCTCAGCCACCTCCCACAGAACTCTAGGATGTAGCCCATCGGGGCCAAGAGATTTATCAATTTTAAGACCTTTTAGCTTTTCTAGCACTTTCTCTTTTGTAATGGCAACCATACTCAACTCAGCCCCCTGACTCCCTTTAATTGTTGGGGTATTACTCATGTCTTCCACTGTGAAGACTGATGCAAAGTACTTATTAAGTTCTCCTGCTATTTCCTTATCTCCCATCACTAGGCTTCCAGCATCAGTTTGAAGTGGCCCAATGTCTACTTTACTATCATTTCTAATATTACTGGCTAGCCTACCTTTATATTTGATCCTCTCCTTCCTTATTTCTCTCTTTGTTATCCTCTGTTTGGTTTTGTAGCCTTCCCAATCTTCTGATTTCCCAGTGCCCTTGGCCACTTTATAGGATCTCTCTTTTTCTTTAATACATTTCCTGACTTCCTTTGTCAGCCATGGCTGTCTAATCCCTCCCCGGATAGTCTTTCTTTTTTTGGGGATGAACCTCTGTACAGTGTCCTCAACTATACCCACAAACTCCTGCCATTTTTGTCCTACTGTCTTCCCCGCTAGGCTCTGCTTCCAGTCGATTTTCGTCAGTTCCTCTCCCATGCCCTCATAATTATCTTTATTTAACTGTAACACCATTATATCCATTTTGCTTTCTTTCTTTCAAACTGCAGACTGAACTCTACCATATTATGATTGCTGCTTCCTAAGTGTTCCCTTACTTTAAGATTTTTTATAAAGTCTGTTTCATTACATAGCACTATGTCCAGAATAGCCTGCTCCCTTGTGGGCACCATGACAAGCTGTTCCAAAAAGCCATCCTGTAAGTATTCCATGAATTCCTTTTCTTTGGATCCACTGGCAACATTATTTACCCAGTCCACCTACGTATTGAAGTCTCCCATGATCACCGTGACCTTGCCTTTCTGACATGCCCTCTCTATTTCCCAGTACATGTTGTGCTCCTGGTCCTGACCACTGTTAGGAGGTCTGTACATAACTCCCATTATGGTTTTTTTTTGCCTTTGTGGTTCCTCAATTCCACCCACACAGACTCCACATCATCTGACACTGTGTCATTCAGTGCCATAGATTTAATTTTGTTCTTAACTAACAAGGCCACCCCGCCCCTTCTGCCCACCTCCCTGTCTTTTTGATAAGTTGAAACTCCTTGAATGTTTAACTGCCAGTCCTGAACCCCCTGTAACCACGTCTCTGTGATGCCTACCACATCATCATCATTCACGATGATCTGTGCCATTAGTTCATCTGCTTTATTCCGAATGCTATAAGCATTCAGGTAAAGTGCCTTAATGTTAACTTTCTTATCATTCAAGATATTGGAAGTCATAAGATGTCCTAAGTTATCCTTCCTTTTTGCTGCATTCCCAGTCTGCCTCAAGTTTAAATCCGCCTGCACACATGCTATCCTACTGCTTATCTTTCCATTTAACTCCATACTCCCTGTCGCTTTCACTTTCCCTTTGCCCCAACTCAGAAGTTTAAAGTCCTACTGACCACCCTATTCGCTCTTCACTAGAACATTGGTACCTGATCGGTTCAGGTGGAGACAGTCCCAACGGTACAGATTCCCTCTGTTCCAAAACTGATGCCAATGCCCCATGAAGTGGAATCCCTCTTTCCCACACCAATCCCTTAGCCATGTGTTTACTTCCCTAATTTTCTTATCCCTATGCCAATTGGCACGTGCTCGGGTAGTAATCCAGAAATTATGACCTTTGAGGACCTGTACTTCAATTTCCTTCCTAGTGCTTGATAATCCCCAAACAGGTCCTCCACCCTAGCTTTGCCTTTGTTGTTAGTCCCAACATGGACCACAACAACTGGATCCTCCTCTTCCCGCTCCAATATCCTTTCAAGCCGGTCGGAGATGTCCTGCACCCTGACACCGGGCAGGCAACACACCATGTGAGACTCCCGATCCGGCTTGCAAAGGATACTATCTGTCCCCCTAATTATAGAATCCCCTATAACAACTACTTGTCTTTTTGCTCCCCTCTCTTGAATGGCCTTCTGCACCATGGTGCCGTGGTCAGCTGGCTCATCCTGTCCAGAGCCCTTTTCCTCATCCATACAGGGAGCAAGAATCTCATATCTGTTGGACAAGGTCAAGGGCTGAGGCTGCTGCACTCCTGAACTCAGGTTCCCCCTACCTGCCTCACTTACAGTCACACTCTGATGTCCCTGAGTGGCTGTTGATGTTGAATATATTACAGAGACACTTGGACTAATTCACCCATTCTGCTCAAAGTTGGATGGATGGATACTATTCTGTTTTTCAGACAACTGCAGGTACAGTGTTTTTTCCATCAGCTTTGAATTTCTGAGTTTGATTTGCAGATTCACATTGCAACACAATGATGGATGAATCATCCTCAATCCACCATTAACTGAGCTACTCACCTCAGTATTGGAGAACTACTGTGAAATATACTGAGTACCAGATATTTCAAAACTACTAAACATGGACATACTTAACCATATCATAAGAAGTTATATTATAATGTTCTGGCATTCTAAAATATTTGAACGGAATAGTTAACTGAAATTTGAACGGATTCTGGAAATTAATAAAAGCATGCACACAGTCTCAGTGATGTCAATGCACAGAAACAAAGTTGTAAGTGTCTTGAAGGGGTAAAAGAAATACTGAATCTGGACAAATTTACACAAAGACGTATTAAATATCCAGACACAGCTATCAATTAACATTTTTAAAAAATCTTCATTTAAGAGAAAAAACAAACAATGCATGTTATATAGAATCAAACAGAAATATTTGACTTCTGTTTTAAGCTATTTTAAGAATATGTTTCAGTATACTGCAAAACACTCCTAGGGCTCAGGAATGAGATAGGTGACTAGTTGAATTGCAAAATTGGACAGCAAGTGAAGGCTTGCAGTGGTGGCAGAAGAAGCCAAACAAAATTGGAATAATGGGTTACAATGACAATTGAGGTTAATGTGCATTCTCATGGAAGGAAAATTTAGGTGACAGCAATAAACCGGTAGCTTTCTCTTAGTGATGTTTATAGCCTTTCTTTCCTTTTAAAATATCTGAATTTGATGATCAAGTCATCATCCTACGCATCGGGACCATAAGTGAAACCTCACAGGTCTTTTGTAAGACCATAATGTGGCCAGTAAAGTGAGAAAACATCTTAATTTACAAGACATCTACTTCCTAGAGAAAATAACTCTAAAGCAATTGGGAGAGAACAAAGAGTAGAATTGCAAGGAGAATTTAAATTTAAATAATCAAGGGCTTCAAGATTGTAACATTAGTAATAAGTATTCCTAAGATGGGTGCAGATGAAACAGAACTGGAAAATTTTAAGTCCATATGTGGTGCTATTTTATTGTTGCTGATCTGCAATGGAGAACTGGTAGAACCATTGGCATGGTGGCTCAGTGGTTAGCACTGCTGCCTCACGAACCAGGGACTCAGGTTTAATTCCAGCCTCAGGTGACTGTGTGGAGTTTGCACATTCTCCCTGTGTCTGCATGGGTTTCTTCTGGGTGCTCCGGTTTCCTCCCACAGCCCAAATATGTGCAGTTTAGGTGACTTGGGCATGCTAAATTGCCCATAGTGTTCAGAGATGTATAGGTTAGGTGCATTAGTCAAAGGGAAATGTAGAGTAATAAGGGAATGGGTCTGGGCAGGTCACTTTTCGGAGGGTCGGTGTGGACTTGCTGGGCCGAAGGGCCTGCTTCCACGCTGTAAGGATTCTAATTCTAATTCATATATAGGAAACCAAATTAAGATGCATAAATCTGAATTTAAAACATTCAGAAATTATGGATGATAAAATATAGTGAATTTTAGAACTAGTTATGCAAGCATATTAACTGAAAGCAAATACAAACGTGTAAAATGTCAGCAGATCATCACACAAACATCAAAAGGATAGGAACAGAATGTTTGAAAGGAAGCCAATGATGGGGAGAGTGGCAGGATTTCTGCTAGACCTGCTGAGTTTTCCCAGCAATTTCTGTTTTTCTTCATCAAGAAAGGTGTCTTGGTTTTCTGTCTAGTTTCTATCCACATTGTCCATCAATGGGTTGAGTTCTTAAGCCAAGCAGGGTCCTGGTATTTCTTCCTTTTAAGTACACCCCTTTAATCAATCTAACCAGAGTACTCTTCCATTCTCTTGATAAGAAACTGAAAAAAGTCATTAAAAAAATTACAGCTCTTGTTTCTTTCAATCACATATGGAAAACTTTTGGAACATTAGCCAAAGAGCCATGAGGTCCAGCATTCAACAGATTTTCTTTAATCATTCACAGGATAAATGAATGTTACTGGCTAAACCAGCACTTGTTTTTCATTCCTAATTGCCTTTCAGAGGGTGGTGATGAGCAGCTTTCCTGTCCAGGAGGTAGTATGCACATCTTCAGTGCTTTAAGGAAAATAGGAACAAAGGAACAGGAGTAAACCATTCAGCCCATCAAGTCTGCTTTGCCATTTCATTATATCATGGCCAATCACCCACCTGAATACTACTTTCTTGGGCTATTCCTATATCAGCCATTTAAGGAGTGGTGGAAGAGCATTCTAGGATTTTGATCCAACAACAATGAGCATTGACAATATAGTTCCAAGTCAGGATTGTGTGTAGCTTGGTTGGGAACCTGTTATGGTGTTCCCATATATCCAATGTTCATTTCTTTATCGCTGTTACATGCATGTTAAAATGATGGGGCATTTCAGGACAGCTAGATATTTTTCCTGCTAAATCCCACGTCTCACACTGAGTTTGTTTTAAATTTTTATCAAATTATGTGGAAGGTCATCAAGCTAAAAGGCCATAGGCTGTGCTGCGAACAAGGTTTGTAATTCACCGCTGAACCTGCAGCAAATGGTCAACTTGACTTTCTGTGTAACTTTTTCAGAACCTTTGTGCAACCTTCGGGCGGCACGGTGGCACAGTGGTTAGCACTGCTGCCTCACGGCACCAGAGATCCGGGTTCAATTCCCGACTCAGGCGACTGACTGTGTGGAGTTTGCACGTTCACCCCGTGTCTGCGTGGGTTTCCTCCGGGTGCTCCAGTTTCCTCCCACAGTCCAAAGATGTGCAGGTCAGGTGAATTGGCCATACTAAATTGCCCGTAGTGTTAGGTAAGGGGTAAATGTAGGGGTATGGGTGGGTTGCGCTTTGGCGGGTCGGTTTGGACTTGTTGGGCCGAAGGGCCTGTTTCCACACTGTAAGTAATCTAATCTAATCAAGAAGATCAAATCTGATTTCACAGTGTACGTCACATGTCTGTCTTATCTATCAAATTCTGAGTGGAAGTGGATGCAAAGGATTGCCAACTGCAAATGATTTTTATGCTGCTGAAGAAAGAAAACTTTAAGAAAGATGCCAGTATCTGTCCCATTCAGATTTCATGTTCATATAGATTACCTTCTTTCATCCATTTCTTATGGCCAAGCAAAGAATATCTCAAAAGATAAAAGCAAAGTACAATGGATGCTGGAAATGTGAAATATAAACAGACAGTACCAGAAAAACTCAGCAGGTCTCTCAGCATCTGTGAAGAGAAAGAAAGTGAGTTTATGTTTCAGTTTGAAATGACTGTTCATTGGAAATGAAGAAGAAAACTCACATTGGACTCAAAATGGTAACTCTGTTTAAATCTCCCTGTTGATACTGCCAGACGTATTGAGTTTCTCTGGCACTTTGTTCTTTATTTCACAACACCCAACACCTTTCACCATTGTCATGCCGAGGAGTTGTAAAGTTCACATCCTCAGGCACTCAAGGTGCCAGAAAGTTTGATTGATTCTTTCCATTAAACAACCCTTTTACTGATGGTAATTGGTTCCATTTAAACCTTTCTAACCCCCTTTGCCTTGGTTTTCACTACTGTTTTTAACCAATAGCTGCTGGCTGCTGTTTAATTTAGTTTGGCCAATTTTCTGTCAGGTTTGATTTCTCCTGCTGTTTCAATTTAGAATGTCCAATTTTGGGCTCATGGTTGCTTGACCACACCTTTGTCAGTCAATTCTTGTTCCACATTTTCTAATATTGTGTGAATATTGTGGAGAAAATTAGCCAGTTGCCTACTGTGGAAATTGAGCCAAATCACACCAGGATCAGATTGGCCTGGATGACCAAAGAAAATGACTGCCAATGTTTTACAAAATATTTTAGCATAGCCCGCTTTGTAAAAAAAAATGTGCTGAATAATGTTTCTCAGGAGGGAACTGACAGCTCACCAGTATCCAACAGTTTTTATTTCATTCTCACATTCTACCGGATACTGTGTATTCATGCCTTCCCCTGACAAGAGTAAGCATTCCTGTTGTTCTTTCTCCCACCTCACCCGTTACCAACCCTTTTATCTTTTCACCTCAAGAAAGACCTGCTGTGTTTTTTTATCCCCCAGGTTCTGTATTTTTCTTCTCATCAACATGAATAATGGATCAGATAAATAAGACAAATTTGAAAAATGCCTTTCAGCTTAAATAGGTCACCCTGTTAGTTAGGCCATTCCTTCTGTTTGGGCACCTATCAGTGTAGGTGATACGCAGAGAGTGAACATTAGAATTAGCACTTCTGTCAGTGACAGAGAGCTAATTACGCATAGGTGACAAGTCATAAGTAAGTTATTAATGTCTCCGTTATGAGACCAATAAGACAGCTATAACACCAAACTGCAATTGTTCATACAGCTGGACTCTCAAACTTTTGCCCCAATTAAAATGATAGCAATTTATTTTCTTTAGTTAGATATAGATTACCATGTGTGTTTGGTGCTTTTGATATTTGGCACTGCTTCAGTTGTGCTGTCTCTCACCTCCCTTCTAAGGTATGAAAGATCACGATGCCAATCATCTCCAGAAGAAGGTATTAAATTCAAAAAGCTAAACTAACCTAAATTTCAGTATGCAAGACTCACTTCTAAGTATGGAATCTGATGATCTTCAGCCTCTAAAAAGAT
Source organism: Hemiscyllium ocellatum (assembly GCF_020745735.1). NCBI lineage: Eukaryota > Metazoa > Chordata > Chondrichthyes > Orectolobiformes > Hemiscylliidae > Hemiscyllium > Hemiscyllium ocellatum. The sequence continues at coordinate 54,976,355 of NC_083401.1, read as the reverse complement.
GGATGTAACAAATGCATTTTAAACAATTGTTTCAAACAGTGTGACTGTGTGCCGACAGTAAGAAATGCAAATGCAGAAGCTGCAATGAGAAAGTGTCAGCCAATCGAACACACCTGCAGTAATGATCTTTTCATGGTTCGGAAGCAGCTAATGAGCCACTTGACCCACTATAAATTTTGCAAAGTCCAAGAAGCTAGCTGTGGAATGTGAAATAATGGCAGAACATTACTCAATGACAGCAACACCAGTCAGTCATAGTGCACAGCAAAAGTGGAACAACCTAGTTAAGGGGAGACATGAAGAGAGTTTTGGAAAAATCCACTGCTCAAAAAGTTCAACTGCTTAGCACAATGAAAGCTGGGACAGGCAAGAGGCTCCACCCTCAATCACATCTACTATAAACCGACTGACTCCCACAGCTATCTGGACTACACCTCCTCCCACCCTGCCCCCTGTAAAAGCTCCATCCCATATTCCCAATTCCTTCGTCTCCGCCGCATCTGCTCCCAGGAGGACCAGTTCCAACACCGCACAGCCCAGATGGTCTCCTTCTTCAAGGACCGCAGATTCCCCCCAAACATGATCGACGATGCCCTCCACCGCATCTCCTCCACTTCCCGCTCCTCCGCCCTTGAGCCCCGCTCCTCCAACCGCCACCAAGACAGAACCCCACTGGTTCTCACCTACCACCCCACCAACCTCCGTATACAACATATCATCCGCCGTTATTTCCGCCACCTCCAAACGGACCCCACCACCAGAGATATATTTCCCTCCCCTCCCCTATCAGCATTCCGCAAAGACCACTCCCTTCATGACTCCCTCGTCAGGTCCACGCCCCCCACCAACCCAACCTCCACTCCCAAGCACCTTCCCCTGCAACCGCAGGAAATGTAAAACTTGCGCCCACACCTCCTCCCTCACTTCCCTCCAAGGCCCCAAGGGATCCTTCCATATCCACCACAAGTTCACCTGTACCTCCACACATCATCTATTGCATCTGCTGCACCCGATGTGGCCTCCTCTACATTGGGGAGATGGGCCGCTTACTTGCGGAACGCTTCAGAGAACACCTCAGGGATGCCCGAACCAACCAACCCAACCACCCTGTGGCTCAACACTTTAACTCTCCCTCCCACTCCACTAAGGACATGCAGGTCCTTGGACTCCTCCACCGGCAGAACATAACAACACGACGGCTGGAGGAGGAGCGCCTCATCTTCCGCCTGGGAACCCTCCAACCACAAGGGATGAACTCAGATTTCTCCAGTTTCCTCATTTCCCCTCCCCCCACCTTGTCTCAGTCGGTTCCCTCAACTCAGCACCGCCCTCCTAACCTACAATCTTCTTCCTAACCTCTCCGCCCCCACCCCACTCCGGCCTATCACCCTCACCTTGACCTCCTTCCACCTATCACATCTCCATCGCCCCTCCCCCAAGTCCCTCCTCCCTACCTTTTATCTTAGCCTGCTTGGCACACTCTCCTCATTCCTGATGAAGGGCTTATGCCCGAAATGTCGAATTTCCTGTTCCTTGGATGCTGCCTAACCTGCTGTGCTTTAACCAGCAACACATTTTCAACAACTTCCAATGTGATCCAGGTAAATTGCCATCTCTTGAAGACTTGCAGTGCATGCACCATCTATGAAGGGTAAGAGAAAAAAAGAAAATTAACACTTGCATTTGTGTATCACTCTTCACAACTTTAGAGCGTTCCAAATCACTTAGAGCTGATGGACTACTTTGAAAGTATGATCACTTTTATAACGTAAGAAAGATAGAAACATAGAAAATGAGAACAGGAAGAGGCCATTCAACCCTTCGAGCCTGCTCTGCCATTCAACATGATCATGACTGATCATCCAACTCAATTTCCTGTTCCCATTTTCACCCCATTCTCTTTCATCCCTTTAGCCCCAAGAAAACTATTTAACTCCGTCTTGAAAACATTCAATGCTTTGACTTCAATCACTTTATGTGGCAAAGAATTCCACAAATTCACCACTCTCTGTGTGAATAAATCTCTCCTCATCTCACTTCTAAGTGACTTCAACATATCCTTAGACTGTAACCTTTAGCTCTGGACTCCCTGACCATCAGGAACATCCCTCTGCTTTTACACTGTTGAGTTCTGTTTAGATTTCATAGGTTTCCATAAGGTCCCTCTCCTTCTTCTAAAATTCAATTAATGTAGTTCTAATTGATCCATTCTCTCTTTATATATCAGTCCTGCTATCTGAGGAATTTTGTGGTAGCCAACCTGACCACTATAGAGTTCTACTAACAGCAATGCAATAATGATCAGATAGTTGTTTTACTGATGTGACTGAGGGAATAAATACTGGGCAGAATGCCAGGGATAACATCTCTGCTCTTTATGCACTTTCCCTCAGCACTTTTGCTTGCAAATATGTAAGTTAGCTCGCTGAGCTGGAAGGTTTCTTTTCAGATGTTTCATCACCATAACTAAGTAACATCATCAGTGAGAATCTCTGGTGAAGCACTGGTGGTATCTCCTGCCTCTCTGTTTATAGGTCTTGGTTTCTTGAGGTGGGTGATGTTATTTCCGGTTCATTTTTTCAGGGGAAGGTAAATGGGATCTAAGTCGATGTGCTTATTGATGGAGTTCTGGTTAGAATGCCATATCTCTAAGAATTCTCGTGCATGTCTTTGTTTTGTCTGTCCTAGGATGTATTGTCCTAGACAAAATGATGCCCTTCTTTTTCTGGATGGATGGAAACTAGTGATAGTGGGTCAAGTCTTTTGGTGGCTAGTTGGTGTTCCTATATCCTGGTGGCAAGTTTCCTGCAAGTTTGTCCAATGTAGTTTATTTTTTACAGTTCTTGCATGGTATGTTATAAATGACTTTAGGTTTACTGGTAGTATCTAATAAATCCTTTAGGTTCACTAGCGTGTTGGTAGGTTTGTAGGTTACCATGATGCCAAGGGGTCTGAGTAGTCTGGAAGTCATTTCTGATATGTCTTTGGTCTCCACAAACAGAGCTGCATCAAGTTATTATTTCAACTGCAACAGCCAAGAACTACAAACAGTCGAAAAATACAGAAGAAAAATATTTACATAACATTTTCATGGAAAATGGACTACCAATAAACACAATCCACTGATTCCTCAGAAACAAACCCAAATAACCAGACACAACGCAACCAAAAACTATAGCTACATTACTTTACATCAAAGATATATCAGAAATGACTTCCAGACTACTCAGACCCTTTTTCACCATGGTAGCCCACAAACTTACCAACACACTTAAACAGCAACTAAGACATGGCATTCTAACTAGAACTCCATCAATAAATGCATCGACTTAGATCCCATCTATCTTCCCTTGAGAAAAAAACAGAAATGACATCACTTACTTTAAGAAGCCAGCATCTATAAATGGAGAGGCAGGACATACCACCAGTGCTTCACTAGAGACTCTCACTGATGATGTTATCTAGTCATGGTGATGAAATGCCTGAAAAGAAACTTTCCAGCTCAGCGAACTAACTTGCATACTTAATATCAACCTGAGCTACAAAGCTTCTCAAAAATTGCGAACTTTTGTCAAAGTCAGACATTTGTAGCACAGAAGGAGGCCATTCAGTGTATCATGCCCACATGAGTCAACAAACCTTTGATTTTACTAATCCCATTTTCCAGCTCTTGACCATAGCCATACAGGTAATGGCAGCGCAGCTGAATATGTAATTCTGCTTAAATGTTAAAAGAGATTTTGATTCCACCACTTTTTTTAGCCAGTGAGTTGCAGGTTCCTGCTTTTTTGATTTAAATTTGATTTATTGTTGTCGCATGTAACTAACTACAGTAAAAAGTTTTATTTTGTGAGTAGTATAGTCAGATCATAACAAACAAGGAAATACAGCTTATCAGGTGCTTAGACAAAGTGAGGCATACAAGATTACAACTCTACAGGAGGTGCACAAAAGCAAGGTTAACATTAGATTGAAATTAGAGAGGTCCATTCAGCAGTCTGGAATCTGTTGGTACATGTGTTCAAGCTTCTGTATCTTCTGCCTGATGGAACAGAGTATTACCAGGGTGGGAGGGGTCTTTGATATTAGCAGCTTTTCCGCGGCAATAAGAAGTATAGACGGAGTCCATGGATGGGAGGTTTGCTTCAGCAAAGGTCTGGGCTGTGCACATAACTTTCTGTAGTTTCTTATGGCCCTGGGCAGAGCAGTTGTCATACCAAGTCATTGTGCATTCAGAGAGAATACTTTCTATGGTGCATTTGTAGAAGTTGATGCAGGTCCTTACAGACATGCCAAATTTCCTGAGCTGCCTGAGGAAGAAGAGGCATTGTTGTGCCTTCTTGACCATAGCATTTACTTGGGAAGTACAGGACAGGTTGTTTGTTATCATTACTCCTAGAAACTTTACACTCTCCACCTCAACTCCACTGATGATGATACTGGTGTGTCCTCCTCCTTTCTTCCTGAAGTCAGTGATCAGTTCTTTGGTTTTGCTGACATTGAGAGAGAGGTTTTTATCATTGCACCATGACACCAAGCACTCTATCTCCTTCCTTTATTCTGACACATTATTGTTTGATACGGCCAACCATATTGGTGTCATCAGCAAACGTGTAGATGGTGTTTGTATGAAATTTGGCCACACCATCTTGAGTGTACAGGGAGTACAGTAGAGGGCTGAGGATGCATCCTTGCGGAGCACCAGTGTTAAGGATTATCATGGAAGAGGTGCTGTTGTCTATCTTCACTGATTGCAGTCTGTGGGTCAGGAAGCTGAGGATCCAGTTACAAAGGACACAGACGAGACCTAGGTTTAGGAATTTTGAGATTAGTTTGGTTGACATTATAGTGTTGAAGGCAGAGTTTTATTTTATAAGTAGGAACCTGACATAGGTATCCTTAATATCCAAATGTTCCAGGAATGAGTGTAGGGCTAGAGAAATGGCATGTGTTGTGGACCTGTTTTGCCAGAAGGCAAGTTGCAGGGGATCGAGGCAGGCTGGGAGGCTAGAATTGATATGGGCCACAACTAACCTGTCAAAGCACTTTATGACTTTGGTACTGTGTTGATGGTGGTCTTTTTGAAGCAGGTGGGGACTTCAGATCGTAGCAATGAGAGGTTAAAGATGTCAGCGAGTACTTTCACCAGCTGGTCCACACAAGATCTGTGTGCATAGCCAAGGACCCTATCTGAGCCAATCACTTTCCATGGGCTTACTCTCAGGAAGACTGATCTGATATTTGCAACAGTGACAGAGGGAACAGGTGTGTCTGAGTCTGTCAGAGCAGGTGACAGCATGCCACCAGCATTCTGCTCAAACCGAGTACAAAAAGCACTGAGCACACCAGGGAAGGATGTGTTTTTGACCCATATTTTGTTCTGCTTTATTTTGTAAACCATTATGTCAAAGCTCTGGTTAGGCCCCATTCGGAGTGTCCAGTTTTGGTCCCCACACCTCAGGAAGGACATACTGGCACTGGAACGTGTCCAGCGGAGATTCACACAGATGATCCCTGGAATGGTTGGTCTAACATATGAGGAATGGCTGAGGATCCTGCGATTGTATTCATTGGAGTTTAGAAGATTAAGGGGAGACTTAATAGAAACTTACAAGATAATACATGGTGGACGCTAGGAAATTTTTTCCGTTAGGCGAGGAGACTAGGACCCGTGGACACAGCCTTAAAATTAGAGGGGGTCAATTCAGGACAGAAATGCGGAGACATTTCTTCAGCCAGAGAGTGGTGGGCCTGTGGAATTCATTACCGCAGAGTGCAGTGGAGGACGGGACGCTAAATGTCTTCAAGGCAGAGATTGATAGATTCTTGATGTCTCGAGGAATTAAGGGCTACGGGGAGAATGCGGGTAAGTGGAGCTGAAATGCCCATCAGCCATGATTGAATGGCAGAGTGGACTTGATGGGCCAAATGGCCTTACTTCCACTCCTATGTCTTATGGTCTTATGGTCTTATGGTAAGCCTTGCCACAGGTGGCAAGCATTTATTTGGTTAGTTTGGGACTCCAACATGTCCCGGTTTAGCCTCTTGGCATCTCTACTGGCCTTGTGGAGGTCATATAGAGAAACCCTAGATATAGATATAGAATCCCTACAATGTAGAAACAGGCCTTCAGCCCATCATGTCCAAACCAATCCTCCAAAGAGTAACCCACCCAGATCCATTCCCCTACATTTACCCCAGACTAATACACCTAACCTACACATCCCTGAACTTTATGGTTGATTTATAATGGGCCATTCACCTAACCTGCACATCTTTGGATTGTGGGAGGAAATGGAGCACCTGGAGGAAACCCACACAGACATGGGGAGAATGTGCAAACTCCACACAAACATTCGCCCAAGGCAGGAATCGAACCTGGTTTCCTGACACTGTGAGGCAACAGTGCTAAGCACTGAGTTACCATGCAGCCCAAATATCTTGATTTCCTGCAAAGGTCTGGATCATCTGATTTGAATGACACTTGCCTGGACTTCAGTAGGCAGAGGATTTCCTAGTTCATCCAATGTTTCCGGTTGGCGAACGCATGGTTTTCTTTTTTCGGTATGCAGTCCTCTGCACAGTTACTAACAAAGTCCTTGATGGTGGGGCACACCCATCACGGTTGTCCACTGAACTCTTAAATATGGTCCAGTCCACCAATTTCTGAGCAGAAGCTACTCTGCTGCCTCAGACCAGCATTGCACTTTCTATGAAAGGACCTCTCATTTCAACTGTCTTCTGAATGAAAGAATTTCTCCTCAACTCTATTCTTAGACTTCTAACACTTACCTCAAATCTATGTCCCCAATTATTGGTTTCCTGACTACTGCAAAAATTGCCTTCCCATCATTTTCAACTAGATGTAGCAGAACTGAAGAACTTAGATCTGATCCATTGATTGTGGAATCACTTACCTGCGTTGTTCGCTTTCTGCTTCGTCAGGTTGACAATTCATTTTCAGATAGGTCTGATGACCCTGACACATTCCCCTGCACTCATCCTTCCATGGTGAGCTACCAGTCCTCTCCATCTTTCAGCCAATTCCTCATATTCCTACTAAGTATACCCCAGAAAATACAGCTTGCTGAGAGAATGCTACTGTCTTTCATTGGTGGGGACTGCAGATACTCTTGGAGGATACCATCAAACCTAACAGAAATCTGGGCAGATTTAATGGCAGGCAATAAAAAGAGCGCTGGGAAGTGGTAGCAGTAGGAACCTAATTGCAATCATTCTGAAAGAAGGCAGCAGGATCATGATCCATGGAGTTCCCCTCACACTTGTCAGGTCAGCTTAGTAATCTCATTTCCATGTTACAACACAGATTGCTGTGTTCTCATGAAGGCCTGCAGACCTGTTTGAGTACTGGAATCCACAGCAAAGATGGCAGTAGTCTGAAATTGGATGGTACCTAGTTGGGTTTGCAATTGCAACCAGCAGCGATCCCAGGACCTCTATCTGAGATTTCATGACAGCATTCAGTTATTATATGTCTTCCACTGATACTACAATAAAAGTTGAGACGTCAGCCATTGAGTTTGAACACTGGGAAGGATGAGCTCCAAGCTCAGATTAACAATGTCAACAGGTTTTCTTATTATAGTGGCTGCACTCCAAGCATGTCTTTGCGCACGGCCATTGATATGTTCCTGCAAACTTCCCAGCAAATACTTCATCTGAGGTTCTCCCAGTTCTGGTCTTCCTGCTAGAGAAAAGGTGTTGTTAAACTTGAAACTGTGCAGAAAATATTTACAAGGATGTTACCAGGGTTGGAGGGTTTGAGCTGTAAGGAGAGGCTGAACAGGCTGTGGCTATTTTCCATGGAGCACAGGAGGTTAAGGGGTAACCTGAAAGAGGTTTATAAAATCATGAGGGGCATGGATATGGTGAATAACCAAGGGCAGGGGACGCCAAAACTAGAGGGCATAGGTTTAAGGGGAAAGATTTAAACGAGACCTGAGGAGTAATGTTTCCATGCAGAGGGTGGTGTGTGTGTGTGTGTGTGTGTGTGTATGTATGGAATGAACTTCCAGAGGAAGTGGTGGAAGCTGGTACAACTACAACATATAAAAGGCATCTAGATGGGCATCTGATTAGGAAGGGTGTCGAGGGAAATGAACAAAAACAAAGAACAAAGAAAATGTACAGTACAGGAACAAGCCCTTCTGCCCTCCAAGCCTGTGCCGATCCAAATCCACTGTCTAAACCTATCGCCCAATTCCTAAGGATCTGTATCCCTCTGCTCCCCACTTACTCATGCATCTGTCCAGACACACCGTAAATGAATCTACCATGCCTGCCTTTACTATCTCTGCTGGCAAAGTGTTCCAGGCACCTACCACCCTCTGTGTCAAGTACTTTCTGCCTATACCCCCTTGAATATTTCAGCTCTCACATTGAACATGTGACCTCTCATTATTGAATCCCTCACCCTGGGACAAAGCTTATCTCTATCCAACCTGTCTACATCCTTCATGAATTTGTGGAACTCAAACGGGTCCCCCCTCAATCTCCTTTTTTCTAATGAAAACAATCTTGACCTACTCAACCTCTCTTCATAGCTAGCACCTTCCATACCAGGCAACATCCTCATAAATCTTCACTGCACCCTCTCCAAATTATCCACATCTTTTTGTTAATGTGGAGACCAGAACATTACAAAGAATTCTGAATGTGGTCTAACCAAGTCTTGTACAATTTTAACATGACCTGCCAGCTCTTATACTCAATACTCCATCTGATGATGGCAAGCATACCATATGCCTTCTTGACCACTCTAGAAAAGGGCCAAACCCAGGGTCAAATCGGAGTAGATTAATTGAGGATATCTGGTTGGTATGGATGACCAAAGGGTCTGTTTCCTTGCTGTACAGTTCTATGATTTTTAACTCCTCTATGGCCTTAGTCTCCGAGGATTTGGTGCACACATGATCATTTTGCCTGGCCTTTCTGCAGGCCATTATGCCTAGATGGTTTCAGTGATCCTGTTTTCACAATCTCATGGACACCTGAACCAATTAATACTGAGCACCGTTTCTCCTCCAAGTCGTTGGGTCATATTGCACCTTGAACCTGTCCCCTATTGGCTCTTCACGGATTCCTTCTGTCATTTTCTACCTTGGCTTGCAAAAGAGAGGAAAAAATATCAATAAGTCTGCAGCAATATGTTTGGGTGATTTGCCAGTCATAGCTAACTTGCTGGAGGGATGTAGAAGCTACAAACAAATGTGGGGTTTTTTTTGTAGCTGACAGCTGTTGGCGCACTTGACATTAGCATAAGTCCTTGATTTTTAGATATTCTTGCATGAGTGATTATGGTTTGATAAGGAAGAAATAGAATTTGAAGATCCATTTACTAGCGTAGAAACTATTGGTACAGCTTGTCCCAATGTGATTGAGGAAAACTCCACCGTAGTCCAACTAGAAGAGTCTCTTGTCAGAAAATAAAGCAATTTATTGCATGTTAGCGACTAGTTCCAGGTTTTAGATTAGATTAGACTTACAGTGTGGAAACAGGCCCTTCGGCCCAACAAGCCCACACCGACCCGCCGAAGCGCAACCCACCCATACCCCTACATTTACCCCTTACCTAACACTACAGGCAATTTAGCTTGGCCAATTCACCTGACCCGCACATCTTTGGACTGTGGGAGGAAACCGGAGGAAACCCACGCAGACACAGGGAGAACGTGCAAACTCCACACAGTCAGTCGCCTGAGTCGGGAATTGAACCCGGGTCTACAGGCGCTGTGAGGCAGCAGTGCTAAACACTGTGCCACTGTGCCGCCCTAATTGATATGATAGATATTGTTGCAGACAGATATTAGATCTCACTTCTTTGCGATCCTAAGCTTTTCTATCATATATTAATTCAACATCATCCCAGTAGTCGTGCTTATGGCACTCCTCAGAAATACATTGTTCAAACTCTTTCAGATCCATTAATATTCATGGTTGACCTTGCTCTGATCACTAGCTGAGAGGCGATGCTGCACAAGTCCGAAATGACCTTGAAGGCACCCCCCCCACTCTGACCCAGATATGCCCCACTTCCCTGAAAACACAGATGCAGTGGTTAGTGCCATGGACATCCCCTTCTCCCATACTCTGGGTTGATCAGTCTTTCTACAGCCCGCCTTTGAGGAAAGGTCTCTGTATCTTGTCAGCTTTCATCAAATAGCTGAAATACTGACTTCTTCTTTTCTGTATATCATTTCATTTTGCTTTTGTAATTTCAAATACCTCTTCATTCATCTTTTGGTTTTCAAATAAAACTTTTAACATATACCTTAGCATCCATTTTTCAGAGGCCTTTGTTTCTTCAACAGATCTGTACTGACTGTTCAGGTTTCTGAAGCATTTAGGAAAAAGGACAGAAATGCAGAATTGTTACAAGCTGGATTTTCTTGTTCACAATACATCTTTCACCTTCAAAAAATTACTTCTGCTCACAAATTACTGGCTATGTCTACACTTCTGCTAGCTTTGCATCATAGCTGCCATTTTCTGCTATCATTTGTCCTAAATAAAATTGAGCCAATCTACTTGTTCCAGTGAGATGCTATCCACTTCAATCTTCACTCTAGTTTCTTCTTATGTATTCCTGCAAGGAGTTGCTGTTTTTGTCTGTTTATGTTTACACTGACTCCATATCCTAAACATCTAAAATTTTACTTGATCTACAATGCTCTCAGAACCATTGAATTCTTATGGATAGAAGGAGGCCAGTCTACTTCTAATTCTTAAAGTCATGCTCCGTCATTCTTGCAGTTCAAGTTTGTTATGTCCTGGTCTCCAATTTTTGTCTCTGAAGGTACATCTAATTCTCTATATATAGGATGAGAAAGTTTGGTGATTGTGCATGGCGCTGACACACTCCTCTCTTCAAATTAAATATAACTTACTGTCCTTCTTTTAAACTACTGTTTGCTATTTAGTCTGAATATAGATTCTGGATGAATCTCACATCTTTATTGTCCCCTTAGTGCTGCAAGTGTTTCCTTTTTAAGTATTTGCCCCATTCTCTCTTGAAAGATATCATAGAATGTGCTTCCAGCAGCCATTCAGACAGTGAATTTCAGATCAGAACAAATAGTTGAGTTTTAAAGAGAGTTCTTTCTATCATCATTTCATTCTTCAGAGGAGTAAAGAAATTTTATAGTTGAATCCTGATGCTGAGAAACCAGACACAAAGAAAATACCTCAAACTGTAACAGAGAGAGAGTTGAAGGAAAGACCCTTTCAGAACTATGCAATTCATTTCTTACCCTTCAACCTTCAAAGTAACTACAAAATCCTTAAAGCCAAAGCTCAAAAGAAGATTTATTTTTATTCTTCCAATCACCTTAGTATGCACCACACAAAATGTAATTGCCTAGTGTTGGAACAGGATTGGGGGTCATTGCAGTCTGCTTCTCTGAACTGGGAATCTCAGCTGTGCTAATCTGCTGGTTCTCTCCTCTCAAAAATAATCAGTGGCAAATCAGCAGACACATTGCATTGTCATTTCTGGTGTACAATGAGTTCTGCTATAATGCGATAGTTTCATTCTCATGTAATCCTGTGTGGTAAGAAAATTATTAATAGCAGCACCTTTTAAACTAATGGGGCCAGAATCATGTTATAACCAATGCATGCTTTATACTTTAGAAACAGTGTCCCCCAATTCGATAATTGCATTATTAGCAAATTTCGATTAATGAGTCGCGCATTATGGAATACGATCTTATACTAAATATTCTGTTATGTTTCCAAAACGGCTTTCTGGTGATTTTGTACTGGGTTATAAACTTGATTGGTCATGATGAGATGAATAGCCTCCTGTTCATTATAATAATTCTGTAATTTTATAAGTCTATAATATCTTCTGGTTTACAACCATAGTTAACTTTTAGTCCAGGAAGTTTGTTGTGACCAATTCTTCTTTCCATATTGAATCGACAGGGTGTGTCTAATTCTCAGTGGTAGATAATAGACTGCAAAATGCATTAACTAATTAGATATAATTACAATCAGCAGGAGCCAGGTATGTCACATCCATTTCCATTAGGATATTGCGAAGGACCTCATATTTCTCAAATCAAAAACAGTCTGACATCATCAAATTGGTGGATCTAAATATAGCTCGACATTAATTCTTATAATTATTATCTTATACTTTACCTATCCCTGAGCTCGCTCCCCTTTAGTAAACAAATATACATTTGTGTATATAACTACTCCTGCATTTACCACTACTCCCTATAACCCCCCAAATCTCTACTTTCACAAATATATGTGGTCTGGAATGTATACAATTCCCCGAGGCAGCCTTAATTTCTGACTTGGAATATTGGTAGAGCTTTTGCTTGAGGACTGTTGACCTTGATTCCAATATTGACCTCGATAGGTTTCTCAGATGAGGGATATTTTATGTCATGGATATCCCACATCGAGGAGACCATTCCTCTGATCCTGCAATTGGTCCATGACCTTATTTAAACAATTTTAATTTGGTAAATTTCCTTTGTAGGTGAATACTTCACTGCTAGCTCATACAGTTGCTCCATAACATCATCTTTAGAGCAGTTAAACTCATGATCATCCATCATACAGGATGACTGCTTTGCTGAAACAAATACTTCCTTCTTGCTATATCTCCAATTTTCATTCCAAGCAAATATTTGTTTGACTGTTGTCTGGATTTATGAACATAACCTGGTTTCATGGAGTCATATACAGCTCGTCTCCAATTATTTCAAGCAAATACTTTTTTTTGTATATTTGAGTTGAAGTGTCTAAGTTCCTTACTTCAGTTTTGATGCTGTTGGATATCTCCATTCCTACTCACTGGATGTCTTTCTGGTGAACTGGGTGTTTTCACATCTTTAGTCATGTCACCGTAAGAGTGCTGCTTATTTATCACTATCTTTATGACTGGCAATGACAAGTCTGCTTTGAGAGACAACACATTGCAACATTATTCAGTAATGGTCAAAATGGAAAACATTTGCACCAGTCCTGTAATGTCTGGAGTCTTTTTCCTGCTGACAGTAGTAACAATTCTCTCATGACAAGGAAAGTAACCTCGGCAGATTCTTTCTTCTAAATGAAAGCACAATGTTGTGGGTGCTGGAAATCTGATATAAAAACAGAGAATGTTGGAGACAATGAGCACATCTGGCAGCATCTCTGGAGAGAGAAACACATTGCTTTCAATGATGCTTATTTGAATCCAATGATTTCATTGAAAGGCAGAGAAGACTTGATGGGCGAATAGCTAACCTCTGTTCCTCAGTCATATGATCGCATAATGAAAGGCTTTTTAACACATTGTCAAAAGTGTCTGTGTTTTCTTTGATATTTTAGCATTTTGTAACATGATCCTCCTACAACACACTGAATACAGTAATGTATTAGCTTGTTTAGCATCAGATTTAATGTTTAATTTTGAAGCAATTTTATATTTGAAGAATTGTCTTCTCCAAGCTATATAATACTATGTTTTGTTTGGTACAAATTAACTCTAATTCTTTATGGAAATATTATTTCTCTTTCTATTTCTTCTCAAATGTATTTATTTACTCTTTATTTAAACCTACTTTACATCGTAGCATCTCAATGTTATTTGTAATCTGCTGACTTCAAGCATATATACTTATATTAAATCAATGCTATATTAATTCTGTTCTTTGATTGTACCTTCAGAATTTTAAACACCTGCATTCAGACCTTTAAACTTTTGTTCGACAGCAATACTGCTTCATAACCTTCCAATAAAACTTTACATTCAAATCACTATAAAAAGTGCATTGTGTTATTTTGTTCAAGTGTATAATTGCCTTAAAGGTAATATTGTACCTCTGTACTGCTCATGAGGGCTTTCCTGCATTTGTAAAATATTAGTTCCCACAAATGAAGGATTTTCCTTTTATTTGCAGTTTATTGTATCACAGCAATTCACCTTAACTAACCAGGCATAATTATAATTATCGAGAACCAAGTATGTCATGTCTGTCTTCATCGGGGCCCTCATGCAAGATTAATTGGTTTTCCATCCAAAAGCTGATTTATGTCATCAGATTAGATGTAGCTTAAGTTCAACATTAACTCTCTCCAAACCACTATTTTACTCAGAAATACATGTCTCCTCAGGCACCCCAGTATAGAAGACTTAAATACCATTTGTCAATTTCTGAACATCAATGTGGATGAACCATCTCCAGGCCTTTGTATTTTGTAAGAGATGAATTTCTCCTCCCTTTATCATTTTTCACATGACAGGGAAAGCATGAGAATGGAGACTTTCAGACAAAGGCTGATTTGACACCTGCTGGAGAAGTTTTAACGTAGTTGTTACAGAGATCCCACAGAAAGAATGGAGGCTACAATATTCCAAAGCCATAAAATTTATTGACATGACGGAATCTACTTAAATTTGCATTAACTTCACAAGGCTTTATCCTTATGAGCATTTCTGCTCTTTTAAGGTGAGCATTGATTAAGAGTGTGTAAAGTGTCTACAATACAACAGCTTGCTGCAATCAAAGTGCTTTTCTGATCTTTTGAGGTCATTTGCACCGGGGATGGGTCCTGAGAAATTCACTGTCTGTGTCAACCAGGCTGGCTTACAATTCCTTCTACTTATATAAATGATTTGAATGTGAACAGGCTGGGACTGTTTTCCCTGGAGCGTCGGAGGCTGAGGGGTGACCTTATAGAGGTTTATAAAATCATCAGGGGCATGGAAAGGGTAAATCGACAAAGTCTTTACCCTGGGATGGGGCTGTGCAGAACTAGAGGGCATAGGTTTAGGGTGAGAGGGGAAAGATATAAAAGAGTCTTAAGGGGCATACTTTTCATGCAGAGGGTGGTACGTGTATGGAATGAGCTGCCAGAGGAAGTGGTGGAGGCTTGTACAATTGCAATATTTAAAAGGCATCTGGATGGGTATATGAATAGGAAGGGTTTGGAGGGATATAAGCCGGGTGCTGGCATGTGGGACTAGATTAGGTTGGGATATCTGGTTGGTATGGACAAGTTGGACTGAAGGGTCTGTTTCTGTGCTATACATCTCCATGACAGTAACTATTTCCTAAGTAATTTTGGTCTAAATGAATTAATAAATAACAGAACAAAATAACTTGAATGATTTACATGTATAAATAAATGAATAGTTATTCAAAGTTAGTTCTATCATTTATCTTTAAAATCTGACACAACTTTGCATTTTTTACACCCATTCTTGCCCATTTGTAGAGTAGGATCTACAAAGTACTGTAACAGAGTAAGCATTTGAGAAAGAAATTTAAATATTGATTTTATGCAATCGTAATTTTGAAGACAATCCTGAAACACAGTGCTCTAAGATTTTAAATGTTACGTTTGTATCTATTTTATGCTTTTTTCTGTGGTGCCAGAATGACAGAGCTTTGATACATGAATGAAAAACACATTCAAATACCAAATCCCCCTGTTCAGTGCATTTTATTTAGGGAAAAGTAGTTGTAGCCTTTGGGATTAATATAACACAGTGGTGTTCAGAAGCTTAAGCAAATTTACTGTTCATCAATTTCTGACTTTTATTCTTTATTCCTTAAGGTTTGTAGGGGAAGCCACATGATTTTGGATACCTCGCCTTTTAGTCGATGGAGCTAGTTGACAACACTGTAATGGATTTCTGGGAAGGCATGCATATGTCAAGTAAGGATGGTTCTCTGACTTTTGCTCAGAGCGTGATTCCATGCTGCTAAGTGTTACAGATGTCAAGTAAGCATGAAGTACAATGATGGATCTAAAAATACTCCAGCAAATGTCATGCTCTGTGGTACATCATTAGCCATGCCTGCATCCATCAGCTCAACATGGTTTTCATGCATTTTGCATTTCAATTATATACTGCAGAGAGCAGAAGAAAGAAGCTTTTAGTATATATTCCTACTCTTGGATCAAAGGACGAGTTTACAACTAATCATCAAACTTAAACATGTTTTTATATGAAATGCATATTTTATTATTTTCTGATTTGTACAAGGTTTAAAATATCTGGTGATAATGCAGTCTTTGTCGATGTTTTTAAAACATTAAAATAAACATATATAGCAAGAAATATGATGAGGGAACAATGAATGAATAAGAGTTTCCAGTCAGAAAGAAAAAAGAATCATATACTAGGTATCGACAACTGGGATCAACTGAATCTCTTGAAGATTATAAAGAGTGGAGGGGCATTCTTAAAATGGAAATCAGGAAGGCAGAGAGGGGATATAAAGTAACCTTGGCAAATAAGGTTAAAGATAATCCAGAAATATACTACAAATACATTTAAAGCAAGAGAGCAACCAGAGATAGAGTAGGAACCCTTAAAAATCAACAAGGTCTTCTTTGTGTTGAACCTCAGGAGATGGGAGAGATATTAAATATTTTGAGTCAGTTTTTACTGTTGAGAAAGAAATGAAGGCTAGAGAACTTAGAGAAACAAATATTGATGTTTGGAAAACAGTTCACATTACAGCAGAGGAAGTGCTGGACATACTGGAGGTCTTTGGAGGCGGCACGGTGGCTCAGTGGTTAGCACTGCTGCCTCACAGCACCAGGGTCCCATGTTTGATTCCAGCCTCGAGCGACTGTCTGTGTGGAGTGTGCACATTCTCCTTGTGTTTGCATGGATTTCCTTCAGTTTCCTCCCACAGTCCAAAGATGTGCAGGTTAGGGTGAATTGGTGCATTAGTCAGAGGGAAATGGATCTGGTGGGTTATTCTTCAGAAGGTCAGTGTGGACTTGTTGGGCTGAAGGGCCTGTTTCCACACTGTAGGGGATCTAATCTAAAATATAAAGGTAAATAAATCTCTGGAACCTGATCACCTGTATCCCAGGATGTGATGGGAAGTTCGGGAGGAAATTATGACTACCCCAGCAGAAATTTTTGTATCATTTATAAACACGAGGGAAGTACCAGAGGGGAGGAGGGTAGCTAATATGTGCTATTGTTTAAGAAAGGCTGTAAGGAGAAGCTTGGAAACTACAGACCTGTGAGTCTGATATCAGTGGTTGATAAGTTGTCGGAAGTGATTCTGAAAGATTGGATTTACATGCATTTGGAGAGGCAAGGATTGATGAGGGATAGTCAGCCTGGTTTTGTGGGAGGAAAATCATGTCTCACAAACTTGATTAATTTTTTTTTAATGAAGTAACCAAAAAGATTGATGAGGGCAAAGTGGTAGAAGTTGTTTACTTGGGCTTTAGAAAAGCCTTTGACAAGGTTCTACATTGAAGACTAATTAGTAAAGTTAGATCACATGGGACTCAGGGTGAGCTTCCTGATTAAGTACAAATTGGCTTTACGTTAAGATCAGAGGGTAGTGGTAGAGGGTTGTTTATCAGATTGGAGGCCTGTGACCAGTCGTGTTCCAAGGGATCTGTACTGGGTCCACTTTTGTTAGTCATTTATATAAATGATTTGGATGGGAATGTATGAGGCATGGTTAGTAAGTTTGTTAGTTAGCAGATGACATTAAATTTTATGGTATAGTGGACAGCGAAGGAAGTTATCTAAGATTACAAAGACATCTTGATCAATTGGATCAATAACTGAGGATAGGCAGATGCAATTTAATTTGGATAAATGAAAGGTTTACATTTTGGTTGTATAAACAGGGACAGGACATACACAATTAATAGTAGGGCATTGGGTAGTGTTGTAGAACAATAAGACCTCGGGGTTCAGGTACATAATCGTTGAAATTTGTGTCGCACGTTGGCAGGGTGGTTAAGAAGACATTTAGCAAGCTTGCCTTCATTGCTCAGATGTTTTGAGTCAAGGAGATTTTTACAGGATGTTCATTAGGCATCTTATGGATTAGTGTGCAGGCCTGGTCATCTTGTTATTGAAAGAAATTTGTTAAACTGGAGAGAGTTCAGAAAAGAATTAGCAACATATTACCAGTAATGGAGGGTTTGAGTTATAAAAATACATTGGAGAAGATAGTACTTCTTTCACTGGAGCGCAAGTGGTTGAGGAGTGACCTTATAGAAGTTTATAAAATCATGAGGGGCATAGGTAAGGTAGTTGGGGAGAAGTGATGGCTTTCTGGTATTAGCACTGGATTGTTACTCCAAAGACGCAGATGACATTAGGGCAAAGGAGGGGTGGGTGCAGGTTCAAATCCTGCCACAGCAGATACAGCCATACAGTGTGGAAGCAGACCCTTTGGTCCAACCAGTCCATACTGACCACAATCCCAAGCTATAAGGTGGTTGGATCTGGGTAATCCAAGATGGAGGACGGGAAACATTTCTGGTTGTAACAGCTGCTCCCTTTTTTTGAGTTATTTTAGGTGTTGAAAGTGATTTCCTTGAATTGCAGGAGCAGCAATTACTGTTACATATGCTGTTGCATTGTTTTGGACTTTGGGGAAAAAAGTCAAAGCAAGAGCAGACAAAGGAAGCACATGGTGAGGTCACTGCAGGAGAGAGAGAGGGAGAGAACCTGCACAGTTACTGCTTTTGATGTTTGAATTTGTGTATCACTGGACATTGGAGTGCATCTGGGAAAATTATTAAAGAGTGAAATTCACAACTAATCTTGGAAGAACTTTTGGGCGAAGTTCACAACACAGAATCAGATAAGTTAATCGTTGTTTTAAGTGTGGCCTACAGAGAATCTGCAGTAGTGAGTTGAGTAGATTCTTTCTTGATTATATGTTTTTGGAGATATGTCTCTTGATTAAACTTAAAATTTAAGCCATAACTATTCATTCAACCTGGAGGAGTGTTTGTAGAGGAATAATACGGTGTTATTTTCTGGATTGCTTCCCTGGTGCCAGAATCAAGGATGTCTCAGAGAGAGTGCAGAATGTTCTCACGGGGGAGACGGGCCAGCAAAAGGACTTTGTCAAAATTGGAACCAACAATATAGGAAGGGAAAAGGTTGAGACTGTGAAAGGAGATTACACAGAGTTAGGCAGAAATTTTAAAAGGAGATCCTCAACAGTAGCAATATCTGGATTACTCCCAGTGCTACGAGCTAGTGAGGGCAGGTATAGGAGGATAGAGCAGATGGATGCATGACTGAGGAGCTGGTGTATGGGAGAAGGATTCACATTTTTGGATCATTGGAATCTCTTTTGGGGTATAAGTAACCTGTACAAGAAGGACGAACTGCACCTAAATTGGAAGGGGACTAATATACTGGCAGGGAAATTTGCGAGAGCTGCTCGGGAGGAGTTAAACTAGTAAGGTGGGGGAGGGGGGTGGGAACCAGGGAGATAGTGAGGAAAGAGATCAATCTGAGATGGTACAGTTGAGATCAGAAGCGAGTCAAGCAGTCAGGGCAGGCAGGGACAAGGTAGGACTTATAAATTAAACTGCATTTATTTCAAAGCAAGAGGTCTAACAGGGAAAGCAGATGAACTCAGGACATGGTTAGGAACGTGGTACTAGGACATCATAGCAATTACAGAAACATGGCTCAGGGATGGGCAGGACTGGCAGCTTAATGTTCCAGGATGCAAATGCTACAGGAAGGATAGAAAGAGAGGCACGAGAGGAGGGGGAGTGGCATTTTTGATAAGGGATATGATTACAGCTGTGTTGAGGGAGGATATTCCCGGAAATACATCCAGGGAAGTTCTTTGGGTGGGACTAAGAAATAATAAAGAGATGATCAACTTATTGGGATTGTATTATAGATACCCTAATAGTCAGAGGGAAATTGAGAAACAAACTTGGAAGGAGATCTCAGCTATCTGTAAGAATAATAGGGTGTTTATGGTAGAGGATTTTAACTTTCCAAACATCGACTGGGACTACCATAGTGTTAAGGGTTTAGATGGAGAGGAATTTGTTAAGTGTGTACAAGACAAGTTTCTGATTCAGTATGTGGATGTACCTACTAGAGAAGGTGCAAAACCTGACCTACTCTTGGGAAATAAGGCAGGGCAGGTGACTGAGGTGTCAGTGGGGGAAGCAGTTTGGGGCCAGCGACCATAATTCTATTAGATTTGAAATAATGATGGAAAAGGATCGACTAGATCTAAAAGTTGAAGTTCTAAATTGGAGAAAGGCCAACTTTGACGGTATTAGGCAAGACCTTTCGAAAGCTGATTGGGGGCAGACGTTCGAAGGTAAAGGGACGGCTGGAAGATGGGAAGCCTTCAGAAATGGGTTAACGAGAATCCAGAGAAAGTATATTCCTGTCAGGGTGAAAAGAAAGGCTGGTAGGTATAGAGAATGCTGGATGACCAAAGAAATTGAGGGTTTGATTAAGATAAAGTAAGAAGCATATGTAAGGTATAGTCAGGATAGATCGAGTGAATCCTTAGAAGAGTATAAAAGAAATAGGAGTATACTTAAAAGGGAAATCAGGAGGGCAAAAAGGGGACATGAGATAGCTTTGGCAAATAGAATTAAGGAGAATCCAAAGAGTTTTTACAAATACATTAAGGACAAAAGGGTAACTAGGGAGAGAATAGGCCCCCTCAAAGATCAGCAAGGCTGCCTTTGTGTGGAGCCGCAGAAAATGGGGGGGGAGATACTAAATGAGTATCTTGCATCAGTATTTACTGTGGAAAAGGATATGGAAGATATAGACTGTAGGGAAATAGATGGTGACATCTTGCAAAATGTCAAGATTACAGAGGAGGAAGTGCTGGATGTCTTGAAACGGTTAAAGGTGGATAAATCCCCAGGACCTGATCAGGTGTATCCTAGAACTCTGTGGGAAGCTAGAGAAGTGAATGCTGGGCCTTTTGCTGAGATGTTAGTATCATCAATAGTCACAGGTGAGGTGCCGGAAGACTGGAGGTTGGCTAATGTGGTGTCACTGTTTAAGAAAGGTGGTAATGACAAGCCAGGGAACTATAGACCAGTGAACTTGACCTCAATGGTGGGTAAGTTGTTGGATGGAATCCTGAGGCACAGGATGTACATGCATTTGGAAAGGTAAGGACTGATTAGGGATAGTCAACATCGCTTTATGCGTGGGAAATCATGTCTCACAAACTTGATTTTTTTTTGATGAAATAACAAAGAGGATTGATGAGGGCAGAGTAGTAGATGTGATCTATATGAACTTTAGTAAAACGTTCGACAAGGTTCCCCATGGGAGACTGATTAGTAAAGTTAGATCTCATAGAATACAGGGAGAACTAGCGATTTGGATACACAACTGGCTCAAAGGTAGAAGACAGAGGGTGGTGGTGGAGGGTTGTTTTTCAGACTGGAGGCCTGTGACCAGTAGAGTGTCACAAGGATCGGTACTGGGTCCTCTACCTTTTGACATTTACATAAATTATTTGGATGCCAGCATAAATGGGACAGTTAGTAAGTTTGCAGATGATACCAAAACTGGAGGTGTAATGACAGTGAAGAGGGTTACTTCAGATTACAACAGAATCTGAACCAGATGGGCCAATGGGCTGAGACGTGGCAGATGGAGTTTAATTCAGATAAATGCGAGGTGCTGCATTTTGGGAAAGCAAATCTTAGCAGGACTTATACACTTAATGGAGAGGTCCTAGGGAGTGTTGCTGAACAAAGAGACCTTGGAGTGCAGTAGATAGGATAGTGCAGAAAGCGTTTGGTATGCTTTCCTTTATTGGTCAGAGTATTGAGTACAGGATTTGGGAGGTCAAGTTGCAGCTGTACAGGATATTGGTTAGGCCACTGTTGGAATATTGTGTGCAATTCTGGTCTCCTTCTTATCGGAAAGATGTTATGAAACTTGAAAGAGTTCAGAAAAGATTTACAAGGATTATGCCAGGGTTAAAGGATTTGAGCTATGGGGAGAAGCTGAACATGCTGCGGCTGTTTTCCCTGGAGCATGAGAAACTGAGGGGTGACCTTATAGAGGTTTGCAAAATTATGAGGGGCATGGATAAGGTAAATAGGCAAAGTCTTTTCCCTGGGGTCGGGGAGTCCAGAACGAGAGTGTATAGGTTTATGGTGAGAGGGGAAAGATATTAAAGAGATCTGAGGGGCAACTTTTTTACACAGTGAATGGTACGTATATGGAATGAGCTGCCAGAGGAAGTGGTGGAGGCTGGTACAATTGCAACTTTTAAGAGGCATTTGGATGAGTATATGAATAGGTAGGGTTTGGAGGAATATGGGCCAGGTGCTGACAGGTGGGACTAGAATGGATTGGGATATCTGGTCGGCATGGACGGGTTGGACCAAAGGGTCTGTTTCCATGCTGTACGTCTCTATGACTCTATGAATAGCAAGGGTCTTTTCCCTAGGGTGAGGGAGTTCAAAATTAGCGGGCATATTTTTTCAAGTGAGAGAAAAGATTTGGGAAGGACATGAGGAGCAACCTTTTTATGCAGAGAGTGGTTTGTCTGTGGAATGAACGTCCAGAGAATTTGATGGATCCTGGGTACAGAGGAGGGATATATGCCAAAGCAGGTAGACAGGGCTAATTTAATTTGTGTTTATGGTCATCATGGACTGATTGCAACGAAGTGTCTGTTTCTGTGCTGTGTGACTTCACGAGTCTAAATATCCTTTTCTATTAGCATCAAACGTATTCTATGTTGAGATTTTCAAAACAATGTAGGATATTATAACCTACATCATGTTTTATCATTGAACAAGTCAGTTAATCCTAGTCATCAAAAGTAAATATGAATGGCTGAAAACCAAAAGGCATTGAATCAGTGAGTACCCAATTTTCCACTTTTAATGGACATACAGTCCATAAAATATAAAGGCCAGCAAATAAAAGTTAATCTTTTATCCAATAGATTTGTTTCATCTAGTCTTGGCTCAACTGCTGTTTGGAGTATTTCTTGCTGATTTTGCACTCTCTACACAGAGAAAGTAAGATCAATCCTAGAAATGTGCCTCCTGTTTTCCAGATTGATGGCAGCTGTCGCCAATTCAGTCACTCAGGTCACTGTATTCTTTGAACTTGAGAAAAATAGCAGTAACCACTGTAAACTAAACATTGGAAAATGTGTAAAAACATGAAGTGTGCAATCCAATTGAAAAGAAGTGAATCCTGGAGGAATTCTGAAATTAGTCGATAATCCTGATGATGACTATATAATAGTAATTGTAAATGAATTTATTGCAGCTTATTTTATTTGAGGTTTGGTGCAGACTTTTGGTGCAACTTTCTAATCATACTATTATATATGTTTGTAAAAACAAAAGCTAATGTCTCTATTAAGAAAGACAGAGAATCTTCAAAGTCACATGACATGTCCTGTTTATTCACTTAAGCCAGAAGGCCTGATAAATATCTTATCTCAGATCAACCTAAAGGGAGCCATTTAGAATTTGATCAATCATTGGACAAAATAAAAAGAGTCTTTTTAAAATAAAAAGGGTGTGAGAATTCGAAGCTTCTGAGAAAATCAGGTAACTATAAGAATTCCCACACGGAATTCTTGAATAAATGACTGATTTGTGAAACAACGATTCATCCAAAGTAAATTTGTCAGCTATTTTAAATTTTGTTCAGATTAAGCCAGGCCATGAGGCATCATTTTAAACAGAAAAAATTCTGTGAGACATCATCAGAGAAAGCTTTCTACAAAGTGAAAGGGTGTAAAGAAACCCACCAGCTGAGGACAGCTATTTTTAACTAGGCTACCAAGGGACAGAAGGTGAAGTGCCATCAAAACAAAGGTGCTGTCACTGCCTCCCAGAATGTGTTCTGAGCAGCTCAGTCTACCTGTGGGAGAAACATCCAACTATCCAACAACTGAAGCAACCAAGGCGACTGAAATTCAGACTTCAAGTTTTCAAGCCTCTTCTTAAGGACACAGAATCTTCAAGCAAGTACAGGGCCTGTAATGATGACATGCTCATCTTATTCTCAACTTCATCTTTCATCTGCATCAATCTTAAATTTTTTTTAATCCGTATTTTATCTAATAAATATATCACCATTTTACTTAATGACATTCAGCAATAGTTGCACAATAATCTAACCTTTAATCTTGGTTAGTTCTAATATTTTGTTGCTGATTGTCCTTATATTGGAAAAGTAAAAAAAAGGAATTTTCATAAGCAACACCAATTCACAATTCATGGATTACTCTACAGACACATCTGCTGTGGTTGTGGCACATGAGAATAAAAGTGACCATACTATGACAGAATTTTAACTTAAGTTCATTCTGAAGCTAGGATCTGAAGTCTGAACAAAGCAAAGGATGAGGGTGTGAAAATATATGGAAATATTTGCTAGTACACAGGCAATGACTCAGATTTAGGAAATGCAAGTGTGGAGAACTACAGAGCTGTAAAGTTGATTTAAATATGAAGGAAAATGTTCAGAACCACTATAAAATAACTACAAAATAACGGTAAAACTCTGCTGTGTTTATGTGGATTTTGAAGAGGAATTCATGTTTCACAAATGTGTTGAAATATTTTCAGGATGTTACTCATAACATAGACAGAAGAGAATTCATGGATATCTCAAGAGTTGGATCACATATGATCTTGTTGAAGACAGCTAGATATTGGGAGTAAATTCATGCTTTACAGCATTGCCCATATACTGAAACCATATTAAAGAAAAACAATACAGTTCATAATGGAAGGAGCATGATAGAATGACCTTCAAAATAATTGAACAATGATCAGATCTCTGTAAACAATATAAATATCAGGTTGTACATTTGCTCGCTGAGCTGGTGGTTTGTTGTCAGATGTTTCATCACCATGCTAGGTGACATCATCAGTGAGCCACAAGTGGTGTTGGTGTTCTGTCCCACTTACTATTTATCTGTCTTGGTCTGTTGTGGTGAGCGATATCACTTGTAGTTCTGTTCTTGAGAGGTTGTTAAATGGGGTCCAAATCAATATGGTTGTTAATGGAGTTCAGTTTTGAATCCCAGACCTCTAGGAATTTTTGTGTGTGTCTTTGTTTAGCCTGTCTCAGGATGGATATATTCTCCCAGTCGAACTGGTATCCCTCTTTGTCTGTGTGTAAGGATACGAGTGATAGTTGGTTATGTCTTTTGGTGGCTAGTTGGTGCTCATGTATCCTGGTGGCTAGTTTCCTGCCCATCTGCCCAATGTAATATTTGTTGCTGCTCTTGCAAAGTATTTTGTATATAACATTTGTTCTGCTCGTTATTGGTACAGGGTCCTTTAAATTCATCAGGCACTGTTTCAGTGTACTGGTAGGTTTGTGGGCTATCATGATGCCTAGGGACCATGGTAGACTGGTCATCATCTCTGAGATGTCTTTAATGTATGGGGGTGGCTAGAATCTCTGGGCAAATTGTGTCTTCTTGTTTAGGTCTGTTGTGTAGCAATCAGTTGACTGTGCTTATTGGGTACACGTTGCTCTTGAAAATGCTGTACAGGTGTTTTTCTTCAGTGTTGCAGTGTTAAAAAATGTACTGATGAAGCTCCGTTTGTTTGCTCCTGTAGTTGAGTATCTGGTCAGTGTGTGTGTGGCTTTCCTGTAAACGCTGGTCTGCAGCTATCCATTGGCTTTGTGATCTAATGCGATGTCTAGGAAGGGGAGTCTGTTGTTGTTCTCTTCCTCTTTGGTGAACTTTATACCAATAAAGGTGTTGTTGATGTGTTTGTGGGTTTCTTCCAATTTGTTGCATTTCATGATGGCAAAGGTGTCATACACATGGCGAACTCATAGCTTGGAGGCTGGATCATGGGAAAGACTGTTTGTTCTAACTTCTGCATAACTGTTTCTGCTAATAGTCCTGATATTGGTGATCACATAGGTGTTCCATTGATTTGTTTGTAGATCTTGTCATTGAAGGTGAATGGGTTGTGAGGCACAGGTCTAGTAGTTTGAGGATGCTGTCGCTGATGGAGTTAGTGCTATCAGACATTTGTGTCCTTGGTTCAACCTGATCCACAACTTGAGCTACAAATCTTCTCCAAAATCACAAACAATACCTTTTTCAAATTTGCACACACTTTGTGATCCCATGGTTCTCTTCTGTTTCTCTATGGAATTGCCCTGGAGAGTAGACTTACCACTGATCAGCAATCCTTTTTTACTGTGGTCTTAACTGTTTTTATCCTTTGAACTGACATTCTTGTATTTGTCCTGATATGTGCAAGTTAAAACTTTTTGAAAACAAGACTTTCTTTTCAGTGAAACATAGTAAGAACTAGAATAGAATGGGGTGAAAAAAAACTTGGAAGTGATTTCAAAATCAATAAAATGAACAACTACATTAGGATCAAGTGCATAATTAGGAGCACCATGAGCTGATTAAAAACTGATAGCTGTAATATTGTCAAGAAAATTAAGGGAATTACAATTTATTGAGTAATTGACTTTTGCAGTTGAGGCAAAGGTCTGCATGCACACATTAATTCAAGGATAGGATGGTATAAATAAAGTTGTAAAATGACAACAATGAAGGAAATACCAGCATGAAAGACCTCCTTATCTCCAGAATGGGATGAGGTCTATTTCAGAAATTGAAGATGCCCTAACTATAGATTAGATTCCCTACAGTGTGGAAACAGGCCCTTCAGCCCCACCAACCCTCTGAAGAGTAACCCATCCAGATCCATTTCCCTCTGACGAATACACCTAACACTATGGGTAATTTAGCATGGCCAATTCACCTGATCTGCACATCTTTGGACTTGGGGAGGAAATCCACACAGACCTGGGGAGAATGTGCAAACTCCACACAGTAGCCAGAGGCAGGAATCAAACCTAGGACCCTGGTGCTGTGAGGTAGCAAAGCTAACCACTGAGCCACCATACCACCCTATCATTCTTTCAATTCAGAAATCACTTACTGACATTATAAAGGTGCTCATGTAAATCGATATGGCTAAGGAAAGAGATGAGGGAAGGAAACTACAGAATTATAAAATACAAGTGTCTGAATTTAAGTGTTGCATCACTGAACCTTTTGACATAATCAGCTGATCAGAGTCAACATGGATTTGTGATGGTTTGCTTTTGCATCTTAAAACTGATAAAATGTTTTGAAGCAGTGACTAGAGCAATAGGCAGTAAATTAGCTATGGATTTTATTTATGAGGACTTCCAGAGGCGAATTCTTAACATGAGACAGTTAGCTGAGGCTGATGGAAAAGAAAGTAAATTATTCACCAGGTTGGGGAATTAACTGAGCAGCAGGAGACGGAGTAGGGATAATGTATTCCTTTACAATTTTGCAATTGCAATTTGTATATCTATATGCAGTGTTCACTTGTGGCTGGTGTTTAAAAAAAACACTAGTTCAGATCAGATTCCCCTACAGTGTGGAAACAGGCCCTTCAGCCCAACAAGTCCACACTGAGCCTCCGAAGAGTAACCCACCCAGATGCATTTCCCTCTGACTTACGCACCGAACACTATGGGCAATTTACCTGACCTGCACATCTTTGGACTATGGGAGGAAACCCACGCAGACATAGGGAGAATGTGCAAACTCCACACAGACAGTCGCCCGAGGCTGGAATCAAACCTGGGTCCCAGTTCTGTGAGGCAGTAGTGCTAACTACTGAGCTACCATGCCACCCCTTGTTGAAGTTGGATGAAGAATCACGAGAAAGTGTGGGAGTAACCCTTAAGAATGTCATGCATTGCTGTATTTTGTTTTTTTTTCTTAGCTGTGTCTCAGTCCCAAGAGCTCACAATCAACCAACGTCATCAAAAATAGTGTACAGGTATTCTAAATGGTAAGATGTTAATAATGACATGCAGGAAACAGTGGTGTTGAGCCTTCAGTTATTCAGCATATTTATGAATGATTTAGAGATGGAATTGAAATCTTAGTTTCCATGTATCCTAGTTTCCTTATCTTTTCAAAAGCAACTAAGGATGGGGAGTAAATGTTGGCCTAGCCAACGATATGCTTTGGCATGAAAGGATTTTTCCTGAGTTCCAAAGAAGAGTCATTCAACTTGAAATGTTAACTCCATTTTTCTCTCTCCCAGATGATGCCTGGCCAGCTGAGTTACTTCAAGATTTTCTGGGTTTTTTTTATTTCCATCATCTGTGGTATTTTGCTTTTATTCCCTCGAACATTAGTCCGGAACTCTGGATTACTAACGAAGTATTATTAACACTATGCCATTGTTTGCTCATAAACATTTACCAAAAAGCTGATTATGCCACAACAGAGCATAATATTTTAAAGTTGTTTTCAGTTATCTTAAATTAAGTTACTCACAGTAGGTATACCAAACACTCCGTAACAAAACATATTATTTTTGTGACATTTTCAGTTGTAGGAATCAAACTGCAGCAAGTTACCACTTAAATAAATCAAGAAACAATTTTAATATGATTGGAAAAGGAAAGTTTCTAAAATGGTTCCTGATTATGTAGTTCATGAATGATTTTATGTTTGGCGATATGCAAACAGGTTTGAGTGTAAACCTGAGTCAGGTGAACAGGTTTTCAAAAGGCAAAACTTGGATACATTGAAAAGTCAAAATTAAAAATCACACAACACCAGGTATAGTCCAAAAGGTTTATTTGGAAGCATTGCCTTTCAGAGCGCTTTTCCTTCATCAGAACGAGCAGCATTCCGAAAACTAGAGCTTCCAAATAATCCTAATAGAATATAACCTGGTGTTGTGTGATTTTTAACTTTGTACACCCCGTTCCAACACCAGCGCCTCCAAATCTTGAAGCGTGAAGGTAATGTGGGACTCTGTAATGACTGTCATGTTTGGTCACCTAATGGTACCAGTCAAAGAAGAGACTGTGGAGTTCTACACAACCACTCCATAAAATGCAATGTGATGGTTATTTACAGGAAGAAGGACAAATTTTACACTGATTTTCTCTCCCTGACACACCACAACCCTACATCCCCTCATCTTAGGTCCACTAAAAAAACTTGCAAAAAAGAAAATGTTGAAAAATAGATGCCTTGAACTGTTTCAATGAACTGCTCCATTTAATACCTGTCCAGGCAAAACATAAAATCTAATCACCTTAAACTTAAGTAAAATATTCAATACACAAACTCAAGCAATTCTGAAAGCATCTTCTACTGTTGCAGCCTATTGCACTATTAGTAGAACCTGTCCCCTTATTGTACTTTTCACAGCACAAATAGAAGATTAAGTTATAAAAAAAAAGGAAGTGGACCTGCTAGTCCCACAAGTCTGCTCTGCTACTTAATAGGATCATGGCTGGATATGTGCAATTTTAATGCATGCAACTGACCTTTATAAAATAAACAAGTTTGCAACCTCTTTAAAATAGTGAACAGAAAGCTTTTGGCAGAATAGATTACGCATTCACACTCTGATCTTGCCAAAAATAATTGCTAGCCGGTAGTTATTCTAAAGATTATGTTTTAAACATCAATATATAATGACATGCTAGAAAAATGAATGTGAATTTAAATGAGTGAACATCTGCAAAAAAAATTAATATTGTGCATTAATACTCTGCAAATGTGCAGAAAGTGTATAATGAAAGGCAAGTATGAAAGGCGTGGTGTAAATCAAGCAGATGGATTATTTTACTCATTCTTCTACTTTGGGTGAGTTAAACTGATTTAAGATTTGTTTTCAGAAAGTCAATAAAACAAGATTAAGCATTTTTAAATTCATTATGAATATAATATATTGATGCAATATTTATCAATGAAGGTGATAAATTAGCAGCATGAAAGCAAAACTATAGTAGTCAAAATACAAATTTCAGTCAAAAGTGATATAAGAAGCAATTTCAGTACATGCTCCAGATTGCTCATTATGTGCCAACATTGCTACATATTTTATTTGTATACAAAAACTCAAAACCAATTAAAAGAAATTTTCAAGTGAACAAATCAAATTTATAGTCAAGAGGATTTTAACTCAATCTATTCAATGAAAGTTAATAATCTCACAACACCAGGTTATAGTCCAATAGGTTTAATTGGAAGCACCAGCTTTTGGAGCACCACTCCTTCATCAGATGGTTTCCTTTTCAATGAAAAAATGTAACGTTCTGATTTTAAACTGTGCTACTCAGTTTTGCTGTTCATCTGATGTTCTAGAGCCACAGAGTAATTACTTTACTCATGGTACCTGACTATACTCTTCCTTCAAAGTGTAAATCAAGGTTTAATTGCATCAAATTTCCTAGCAGTTGGGTTTTGGTTAAAATTAGCTTTTTGTTGAGTTTTGCATCATGTAAGGAAATGCTTTTTTAAGATTTCTTCTGCTTTGTACAGTCAAGAGGATCACCTTTCAGTCTCAGTGAAGACTGAAACATTTGCTGCTATAGAGGGCCACAGGTCCAGGCAGAGGAATCCACAACTCGTCAACAATGGCTCAAGAGAGAACCCACTCTCATGATCTTACTGGGCTGTTTGCTTTCTGATTACAGACTTTTTTTTCTGATCAACATGTTTAGTTTCTGAACATCTATTCAGAGATGTTATTCTATACCTCGAGAGTAATGGGACTTGAACCAAGGCCTCTTTTCTCAGAGGTCAGAATACTACCTCTGCATCACAAGAATATTGCTTCATAAGTATTTTGTAATTCACTCTTCTTCATTTGGGGTTCCCCAAAGAAGGGTCAGAACAAACCCCCAGCCCTAGCTCCCCCACCAATGGTCATTATCTCCATGGCTCCATCCTCACAACTCCCCCATAGCCTCTGTCCCAACAGCACCACTCAACCCCAAACCACCCCAACCACCTCAGTTTCGCTCCCACCTCCTCTGCACCAATACCATTGACTCCTCCAACAGCCTTCCTTTCTACCACCTACCAATCTTTTGACTTTCCAGAGCAAACTTCTTCTGCTATTCAGTGTGCATATTTTGGAGTCAGCAGGTACTTCATCTTTAGTTATGCCTGGTGCTACACTTAGCATGCTCTCTTGCATTCCTCATTGATGCAGTATTGATCTCCTGGCTTCGTGGTCACAGTTGAATTTACAATATATCTACAAGTTCTCTTCCTCCTTGTCCTGAAACAGAAAATAAACATTGTGACTGAGTATGCTACAGCACATTGAAAACAAATGCCAGCTGAACAACTGGAGCCATGGGGAAAGTGTAAGATAATGGGAATGAGGCTTAAAGCAATGATAAATGTGTGAAAGTAAGATAGGACATGAAAGAGTTAGTCATGAGTGTTAGAGATTGCTGGCTAGAGAGAAATGGGATGGCAGCGCATTGAATGGTCTGTGAGTTTAGTGATGTTGTGGCAGAGAATGGCGTTTGACTGTGATCACTTGTGTGAAGCTGTTCAACTTTGTGCAATACTGCAGGCAGGTTTTGGGTCCAGACTTTTTGCATTGATCCCTATGGCAACCTGTTCCAATTCCCATCATAGTGCATACCAAACAGAGCACCTATTTCCCTTTCTACCTCATAGACTCCATCAAAGGATCAAGGAGCACTGTCTTTTCTGCTGCCCATTGCCATTCTTAATTCCTTGTGGGATTCTCCTTTTGAAACTGTTCTAACAAATGTTGCAGCTGGAATGTACCTCAATCCATATTCCTCTCATTAAAAAAAATCTCCTCAGACCGCCAGTCCTGCTATGTTCAGTCACCTCTACCGTCTTTTTTTCCAGTTAGTCATATTGCCTTAGTCTCGGACTCCTCCTCAATCATATTACTTGCTAAACTGGTTCCTGTCATTCTCTGCTTCCAGTGACCCTGCCTCACTAGTTTAAACCCTCCTGAGTGGCACAAGCAAAACCTCCCTTCCAGAATATTGGTGTCCCTTTAGTTTAAGTACAATCCACCATTCTTGTACAGGTCCTACATGCATCCCTGGAGCCCTCCCCCCTACACCAACTATTTAGCCATGTATTGAACAGTACTATTGCTCTATTCCTAGCCTCACTAACACATAGCACAGTAAGTTACAACCCTCAAGATCTTTCTTTTCAACTTCCTACCCAACTCCCTGAACTCCCTTTGCAGGACCTCATCTATCTTTCTGTTGAATCAGTGGTACCAATATGGATCACAATCTCTGGCTGCTCACCCTCCCACTTCAGAATATCCAGTGCCTGCTCACAAACATCCTTGACTCTGGCAATACACCATTCTGGGAGACAATACACCATCCTAGAGCCTTGCTTGCAGCCTTTGAGATGCCTATCTGTTCTCTTACTGTAGACTTCCCTATCACGACTGCTTGTATACACTTTGACCATCCCTGCTGAACAGTAGTATTAGTCATGGTGCTCTTGACCTATCTGTTGCTGCTGTTGCTTTCCCTTGAAATGCCATTCCCCCTAACAGGATGCAAACCAGACGCAGGAATGGCCACAGGGGGCTTCTGCATGACCTGCCCACACTTATTCAACTTTCTTATGATCGTCCAACACTTCTGTGGGTGGCATGGTGGCTCAATGGTTAGCAATACTACCTCACGGCATAAGTATCAGGGTCCGATTCCAGCTCGGGTGACTGTCTGTGTAGTGCTTGTGTGTTCTCCCTGTGTCTGTGTGGATTTGCTCCGGTTTCCTCCCACAATCCAAAGGTGCGCAGGTTACAGTCAATTGCCAGTAGTGTCCAAGGATGTGCAGGCTAGATGGATTAACAGGGTTGAGCAAGTGGGTCTAAATGGGATGGTCTTTGGATTGTCAGTGCTGACTTGATGGACCAAATGGCCTCTTTCCACACTGTAGAGATTCTATGATTCCACTGCTGGTGTGACCGGCTCACTGAATGCACTATCTACAATATTTTTGGCCTCATGGATGTTCCATAGTGAATCTATCCACAGCTTCAGGTTACAAATCAGGAGCTGTATCTGAACACACTGTCTGCATACATCATCACTATGGAGACTGGAAGCGTCCCTGATTTTCCACATATTACAGGAGGAGCATCCACCGGACCAAGTTCGACTTCCATTTCAAACATTATCAATTACAGACAATAATCCAACAACTGAGTACACGACTATACTCATTGATTACCAAACTCAGGTCTCTCACTCCTGCTCTCTCGTCCTAGCAGATTACAACTATTTCTATTGCCGGATACTTCTTTATATGTTTGCAAACCTCATTCTGAGCAGGCAAATATTTTTGAGTCATGACACACCTCCAGAGCTCTGCCCCTAGGTTCAGCTCCATGTTTGCTTTGACTGGGTCTACTCCTCAGGTATTTAACCTACTGCTGTTGTTCACCCCAGGTTCATTCTCCTTCTCTCTGTTACTGCTGCTCTGACTGATCTGAAAGGTTGGGAAGGAGAGTCCTTCAAGAGAACCTCAGCCTGAGCAGGAATATAAGACACACCATTGGTAGCACTCGACATTACAAACCAGCTATCCAGCCAATTGAACTAACTGATTGCTGACATTGATGCACTGGGGACTTGGGTTTAAATGCTAGCAGAGCAGCTGATGAAATTTTAAATTAATAAACACAGAACACAAAGCTAGTCTCAGTGATGGTGCCCATGACAAATATCATTACTATGTTTTCTGTGAAGCCCATCTGGTTCATGAATTTTCTTGAAGGAAGGAAATCAACCATGTACACTAAGTCTGGCTCCTGATGGATACCAATGTGCCAATTAACTGCCTTGTGAAGTGACCTAAGCTAATCACTCAGTGCAAGGCAATTAGGGGTGGACAACAAATGCTGATTTTGCTGCAGATTTATACATCCACAGAAGAATAAAGAGAAAAGCCCTCCTCACACAAAGACTAGGGGAAATTTTGATCTTTCTTATCCAACAGGGTATTGAAGCTAAATCAAGTGTAAGTTTGAAACAACTGATAATTTTTTGTTAGTTATGGTCATTAATGGATATGAAAACAATCGAGATAAAAGGAGTTAAAATACGGGGCAGTCATGATTAATGGAATTTCATAACACCCTCTACAGACTGAATTCTCTTCTTCTGTTTCCTTTGTGAGAGAACAAGAAAACTTGCCAGCTCAAGATGAGCCAGTGTGTCAGACACAGAAAGTCTCTCTCATGGAAAAGTTACAACTCTACTAGAAGGTGCTCATTTTCCATTACATTCATGAGGCATTCCATGTGGAAGAAAGAATCGTGTAAACTTACAAGTAATGTCATTACAAAAAAAATTTGTTGTAGGAAAAATGCATGTCTTAACTTTCTACATGCTAGAACGATCCGAAAAGGATGTAATATAAGAGTATAGCTTTATTTATTAATAGCATTAAAGGCTCTAGAGTTAAAAATAACAAAACATATTAGGCCTTTTTTTCAACACTTGCAATGCTTTTCATAAATATTACATTCACCAGCATTTTCAAGCTCAATGTCCCCAACAAAATGCCATCTTCCTCAGTTTTCAAATATATAAACACAATGAGGATGGTCTTCAGCCTCAGCAGTTTTATCAGAGTGTATTTTTCAGAGTAAAACAAAAATTCGCATTAGTGTCTTTCACCTATTTGAAGACCATGTTTTATTCATGCAATAGTGGACATGAGTGATGTCTAACTACTTTCTATTTACCAGTGAAAGTGATTAATCAGTTAGTTCTTAGCCATGAGATACCAACGCAATATGTTTTCTTTAAATACATTTGTTTTATGATGTTCCTGCTACAGGGTTAGATTACAAAGGTGTCAATAGTTAAAGGAAAAATAAATGATTGTTAGGAAACATATCAAATTGGAATTGCTAGAGTCTCAAAGGGAGTGAAAAAGGTTTTGATATTTTTAAAGTATGTCCAATAATTAGATACATTATTAGAGTTATTAAATTATAAAATTGAGAAAGTATTAATACTGTACATCTTTGCAAACGTTTTTCTTAAAGGAAAGCTGCAGCGAGTAGCATGTATTAGTTTCCAACAAATTGCTGCACAGAGAATGACAGGAACTATAATCACCATTCCTAATAAAGGTTTATTATCCAAAACAAATTAAAGCTACTACAGAACGTATGAACAACATAAACAAATTAACTCATTAAGATACTTGACAAAGCTCCATCCAACAATACTATTTGGTGATCTGTAGCCTCCATAATATATAGGAGCAGAAACAGGCCATGCACCCAATAAGACCATAAGACATGGAGTAGGTTGTCCAGCCCTTCAAACCTGCTGTACCATTGAATAAGATTATGGCTGATCTGACATTCCTCGCATCCACATTCCTGCCTATATTCATTGATTACTCTACTCATCAAGACCTATCTAGCTGACTCTTAAATGTACACTAGGACTCCTCCTTCACAGCTTTCTGTTGTAAGAAGTTCCAAAGACACACAACCCTCTGAAAGAAAAATCTCTTTCTCAACTCAGACTTAAATTTGCACCCTTTTATTCTGAGATGAATGCCTTCTGGTCCGAGACTCTCCCATGGGGGGAAGCAATCTCTCAGCATTTACTCTGTCAAGCCCATAAAGAATTCCATTAGATCCGTTCTGTCATTGAGTGAGATCTCAGCTGATCTGATCATTCTCAAATCTATTTTCCTGCCTTTAGCCCATAACTCTTGATTGTCTTACTGATTACAAATCTGTCCATCTCAGCACTGAATATTCTTACATAGAACACAAAACATAGAATATTACAGCGCAATACAGGCCCTTCAGCCCTCGATGTTGTGCCAACCTGTCATACAAATCTGAAGCCCATCTAACCTACACTATTCAATGTACATCCATATGCTTGTCCAATGACGACTTAAATGTACTTAAACTTGGAGAATCTACTACCGTTGCAGGCAAAGCATTCCATACCCTTACTACTCTCTGAGTAAAGAAACTACCTCTGACATCTGTCCTATATCTAACACCCCTCAATTTAAAGCTATGTCCCCTCGTGCTCGCCATCACCATACTTGGAAAAAGGCTCTCCCTGTCCACCCTATCTAACCCTCTGATTATCTTATATTTCTGTATTAAGTCACCCTTTAACCTTCTTCTCTCTAACGAAAACAGCCTCAAGTCCCTCAGCCTTTCCTCATAAGACCTTCCCTCCATACCAGGCAATGTCCTACTAAATCTCCTCTGCACCCTTTCCAAAACTTCCACATCCTTCTTATAATGCGGTGACCAGAACTGTACACAACACTCCAAGTGCAGCTGCACCAGAGTTTTGCACAGCTGTAGTATAACCTCATGGTTCCAGAACGCGATCCCTTTATTAATAAAAGCTAAAACACTGTATGCCTTCTTAACAACCCTGTAAACCTGGGTGGCAACTTTCAAGGATCTGTGTACATGGACACTGAGATCTCTCTGCTTATCTACACTACCAAGAATCTTACCATTATAGTACTTTACATTCCGGTTACCCAAACAAAGTGAATCACCTCACACTTGTCCACATTAAACTCCATTTGCCACTTCTCAGCCCAGCTCCGCAGCTTATCTATGTCTCTCTGTAATCTACAACTTCCTTCATCACTATCCACAACACCACAGACCTTAGTGTCATCTGCAAATTTACTAACCCACCCTTCTACGCCCTCATTCAGGTCGTTTATAAAAATGACAAACAGCAGTGGACCCAACACCGACCCTTGTGGTACACCATTAGTAACTGGACTCCAGGATGAACATTTCCCATCAACCAGCATCCTCTGTCTTCTTTCAGCAAGCCAATTATAGATCCAAACTACTATATCTCCCACAATCCCATTCCTCCGCATTTTGTACAATTGCCTACTGTGGGGAACCTTATCGAAAGCCTTGCTAAAATCCATATACACCACATCAACTGGTTTACTCTCATCTACCTGTTTGGTCACCTTCTCAAAGAACTCAATAAGGTTTGTGAGGCACGATCTACCCTTCACAAAACCATGCTGACTATAGGGTGGCATGGTGGCACCTTGGTTAGCACTGCTGCCTCACAGCACCAGAGACCTGGGTTCAATTCCCATCTTGGGCAACTGTCTGTGTGGAGTTTTCACATTCTCCCCATGTCTGCATGGGCTTCCTCCCACAGTCCAAAAATATGCCAGTTACGTGAATTGGCCATGCAAAATTGGCCATAGTGTTAGGTGAAGGGGTAAATGTAAGGGTCTGGGTGGGTTGCTGTTCGGAGAGTCAGTGTGGGCTTGCTGGGCCGGATGGCCTGTTTCCACACTGTAAATAATCTAATCAAATTATTCTTTTCTAGATGATTATAAATCCTATCTCTTATAACCTTTTCCAACACTTTACCAACAACTGAAGTAAGGCTCATTGGTCTATAATTACCAGGGTTGTCTCTACTCCCCTTCTTGAACAGGGGAACCATATTTGCTATCCTCCAGTCTTCTGGCACTATTCCTGTCGACAATGACAGCCTTGACAGCTTTCTACAGCAAATAATTCCACATATTGACTACTCTCTGAGAGAAGAATCTCCTCCTTATCTCTGTCCTATTGGGAGACCTTTATTCTGACATTAAACCCTCTATTCTGAGACTCTCCCACAAAGGGAAACAACTATCCACATCTATATGGTCAAGCCCACGAGATCTTGTATGTTTCAACATGGTTGGTTCACATTCTTCTAAACTCCGAGAACATGCCCAAGCTCTTCAACTTCTCAAAAAAAAATCCATTCACACCCTGGATCAACCTTATGAAATTTTTGAGATTGCTTCAAATGCCACTATACCTTTCCTTCGATAAGGGGATCAAAATGGTTCAAGTTTTCTTGCTGTGGTCTGATCAGTACCGTGTATAGCTAAACTATTTATATTCCATTCCCTTTGAGATAAAGGCCTAAATTCCATTGGCTTTCCCTATTATCTATTGAACTTGGTTGCTACTTTACATGATTTATGCATCAGGATTCCCACATCCCTCTGTGCTGCAGATTTCTGCAGTCTTTCTCCATTTAAACAATATCCAGCCCTTCTATTCTTCATAGCAAGTTACACACCTTTATATTTTCATACATTATACTCAATCTGTCAAGTTTTTGCTCATTTATTTAACTTATCTATATCTCACTGAAGGCTCTTTGTGTCATTTTCACCACTTGCCTTCGCAGCCTCAAAATTGGCAATAGTACATTCAATTCCCTCATCCAATTCATTAAAATATTTTACAAACAATTGTGGCTCCAGCATAGGTCTCTGGGGCAGTCCTTAGTTAAAAGGTGTGCCATCCTGAAGCTGCCCCATTTACACCATATTTCTGCTTATTATTAGTTAGTCTATCCTTTGCCCATGCTAATATTCTATCTTCATGACCATGTGTCTTAAACAATTCTGAGGACCAATCATTTGACTTGAAACATTAAAAGAGCATAGAACATAGAACAATACAGTGAAAAACCGTCCCTTCGGCCCTCAATGCTGTGCCGACTTGTGAACTAATCTAAGCCCATCACCCTTCACTGTCCCATCATCATCCATATGCTTATCCTAGGACTGTTTAAATGCCCCTAATGTGACTGAGTTAACTACATTGGCAGGCAGGGCATTCCACGCCCTTACCACTCTCTAAGTGAAGAACCTGCTTCTAACATCTGTCTTAAATCTATCACCCCTCAATTTGCAGCTATGCCCCCTCGTACAAGCAGATGTCATCCCTATCTAATCCTCTGATCATCTTGTATGTCTCTATTAAATTGCCTCTTAGCCTTTTTCTCTCCAATGAGAACAGACCGAAGTCCCTCAGTCTTTCCTCTTAAGACCTTCACTTCAGATTAGGCAACATCCTGGTAAATCTCCTCTGCACCTTTTGCAATGCTTCCACATGCTTCATATAATGGGGCAACCAAAACTGCACACAATATTCCAAGTGAGGCCACACTAGCATTTTGTACAGTTGCAGCATGACATCAATCTCTTTACCAAAAATACCTAACACACCATATGCCTTCTTAACAGCATTATCAACCTGGGTGGCGACTTTCAGGGATCTATGTACATGGACACCAAATACCTCTGCATATCCACACTACCAAGAATCTTTCTATTGACCCAGTGTTCTGCCTTCCTGTTATTCTTCCCTAAGTCAATCACCTCATTTTCATCTGCATTGAACTTCATTTGCCACCTTTCAGCCCAGATTTGCAGTTTATCCAAGTTTCTCTGCAACCTGCAACATTCTTTCACACTGTCTACCATTCTACCGACTTCTGCATCATCTGCAAACTTACTAACCCATCCACTTATGCCTGCGTCTAAGTCGTTTATAAAAATGTCAAACAACAATGGTCCCAAAATAGATCCTTGTGGTACACCGCTAGTAACTGGACTCCAGGCTGAATATCTTCCATCAACCAGCACTCATTACCTTCTTACAGAAAGTCCGTTTCTAATCCAAGCTGCTAAATCTCCTTCAACCCCATGCTTCCACATTTTCTCCAGTAGCCTACCTGTGGAACCTTATCAAAGGCTTTGCTGACATCCATGTACACCATGTCAACTGCCCTACCCTATCCACATGCTTGGTCACTTTCTCAAAAAACTCAATGAGGTTTGTGAGACATGACCTGCCCTTGACGAATCCATTTGTCTCTCCACAGATATTGCCAGGTATGCTGAACTCTTCTGTACTTATTCTTTTATTTCAGATCCTTAGCATCCATAGCATTTTGCTCTTATTACCATATACTCTTACCATATTAAGCAGCGATATGTGTTTAACAAACATTCATTTGGAAATCCAAATTATTATTCCTCATTATACATCCTGCTTGTTACCTTCCAAAGAACTCCAATAACTTTGTCAGGCATGATTTCCCATGCATGAAGTCATTGCATAGTTTATAATAGAATCCAACATTTTCCAATTACTTGTATTATGTAACTGACCTGTAGTTACCTGTTTTTTTGTATCCCTTCGATTATGGATAAAGCAGTTGTACAATCTCCCATCAGCTTCTTTCCCTTGTAATATCTTACCTTCATAAAGATTCTAAATCTTCTAATCCAAGAGTTTGCCTTGCTATTATACTTACTTAATCATGTAGTAACAAAACTACCTCACCATCCTTGCCATATTGTATGCTCTTTCAAAGAGTAACATAAGCTGAATATTGAAGTCCTGACTTTGAACTCCTTGTAACAATGTCCTGAATTTTATGACAGCCAATAATTGTTTCTGAAGCATTGAGGCAAATTGCACAGGTCACTGGGGGATTTCCATTGTGACAGAATCTGAAGGAATTGAGCAGGAAATTGAAGACTCCACGGGGTAATTCCCTCACAGTTGAAACCCTCCAAAAAGTAACGACTTAAATCAGAGAAGTTGTAGTTTTCAATTGAAATTCATTAAATACTTTCTGTCAGGAGAAGTTAATTTCTGAGTAACTATTGGACTGACCTTAGCATAGCTCACATTCCCGATTGCAATTACCCACAAACACCACCCCCCCTCCCCCCCCCCCCCCCAGCAGTTACAACTACCCTTCTAGCAGCAGACTCAATCACCCCATTCTGCACCCAATGCATCCCTTCCCATCTTGCCCAGGACCAATTAACCACCACTGTCGGAGCTAAGCTCCCTTTCCCTGTCACAAGTTCCAACCCACCTTGCCTTCCACCAGGAACCAGAAAATGTCCATACTACCCTCTCACCCCCAGCGAACCCAAAATCTTCCACACACCCTAGCGTACCATGAATGCTCCACTTACCTAGTCTCAAGTAAAAAGTGAGGTCTGCAGATGCTGGAGATCAGAGCTGAAAATGTGTTGCTGGTTAAAGCACAGCAGGTTAGGCAGCATCCAAGGAACAGGAAATTCGACGTTTCGGGCCAGAGCCCTTCATCAGGAACAATTATTGGCTGTCATAAAATTCAGGACATTGTTACAAGGAATTCAAAGTCAGGACTTCAATATTCACCATTCCTGATGAAGGCCTCTGGCCCGAAACGTCGAATTTCCTGTTCCTTGGATGCTGCCTAACCTGCTGTGCTTTAACCAGCAACACATTTTCAGCCCTAGTCTCAAGTACCCTAATCAGCTTTGATCCAGTCTATACCCACCTGAAACCCTACGTATGTGACAGCTTAATCCGTACCCACCCAGCACCTCAACCTCACACTTACCTTATATGTTTACTCATTCAGAGCAGAAGTCAAATTGGTTGCCTGGGATGCTGGACCATTACATTTCTAAATAGAGTACAGAGAAGTTTGGATTATGGCTAGCCTTCTTCTGATTGTTCACTAGGCCAGCATTTATTATCCATCACTACTTTCCCCAGAGGGCAATTGAGTGTGAACCACATTTCTGTGGATCTGGAGTCACATGTAGGCCAGACCAGGTAAGGACAACTGTTTCTTCCCGAAAGGGCATTATTAAATCAGGTGGGTCTCTCTGGCAATGATTTTATGGTCATGATTATACTCCTAATTCCAGATAATTATTGAATTCAAATTCCACCACCTGCCATGGCAGCATTTGAACTCATGTCCGCAGAACATAACAGAATTTCTGGATTAATAGTCTTAGCAATAATACCACAAGACCAGCACATCCCGAGGTCTTTCATTGCACAAAATAAAAGGAGGTAAAAGGCTTTAAGTTTACATTATTAAGCTATAATAAGTTCAAGCTATACCAACAAGACAATCTGCTGTAGTTTGCCACTACTGCAAAAATCCAACATATATACCATTAATGTTTGTGCCATTAATTCATTTATTTTTGTTTTTCAAATGTCATGTACCCTTATGTAAAGCACCATTCTTTCTCTTTTTACCATTTTCTTCCTTGTCTGAGTCATTGGCTGCTTTTATTTATGTTTGGCCACTATGTTGCTTCCTGTCTGAATCTTCCGGTATTATTACCTGATATTATTGAAAGACGCTGTAAAAAGTATCAAGGTTTGGTGAGTGTGTACCAGTGCTAAATGAATTGAAACCCATTCCTGCCACAACAACTTTGAATCATAGATATTTTTCTTATGATGGAAGGAATGTTATTTATTTGATATTATCATTTTTGAGTTTGAGAGATTGTAGGTCTACAAATGGCATTTAGGTTCAGTCTGTGTTGAGGAAGAGAGAGAGTGAGATTTTGTTGGATTAATGGAATAGCTCGTATGAAAAAGCTTTTATCTCACTTAGGCTTCTTGTCTGCAGTTGGAATTACAAACAGTTGCTCCTTCAGAAGTGATATAGTATGAAACTCTTAAGAAATAGATTACTTCAGCGTCAGTAGTTGAGTTTCAAAGTCACCGACCAGAAGTGTTTGGTTAAAATCCTGAAGGGATTATTTGAAACTGTGAAAGCCAAAGCTCACTTCTATGAAGATTCAGACAAGAGGTTATCAGATTTTCAGGTGGGGAATTGAAGCTACATTTTGTTGATAAAACTGAGTTGAACTTCAAATCAAATTGTGTGACCTTTTGGTTGTCTAACTGTCAAGAACATTTGGGTAAAGTGTTTTTAATATATAAACTGATCAAAATGTCTGAAGCGTGAATAACACAATCGATCCCAAAATGATGGATTGATAATTCGCCTTCAGACCTTGTACATTTAAAAATCCATCATAATTCATCACAAATATTTTTGTAGCCAATGAAATCTCTTGATATCCAAGTGCCAGCATTAGTGAAAAATAAGATAAGCATTTCCCTCTGGGATTAACAATCTTTGCCAAGTCTAATCATTTTCACTTGGCAATATCCCCATCCCTTCATTGTCACTGGTTCAAAATCCTGGACTTTCCTCTGTAATGGCATTGTGGGTCTCCATTAGGGTCAAGAGGCAGCTCACTGCCACATTCTCAAGGCCAATTAGTGATGGGTAGTAAATGTGGCCCAGCCAGCAATACCCAGATCACATGAATGAATAATAGAAAATAAATGACCAAAGAACCAAAAGTGGCATGAATGAAAAGCCATTTTGTAACATCGTGGATAGTTAGTTTGTCCTTGTGAATATTGTGGAGGCAGTTTCAATCATGCTTTTTGGAATACAGAAAATAATAAATATCAGTGTTTCCTGCACTGAAACTCCATTAACAATTGGATGTGTTTCAAGATCCTTGATTTTAACTTTACGTAGAGATTTACTAGTAATTTCCTTCACGTCAATTTACTCTCTTTGCCTGGGAGGAACTGAATGAAGATTTTCAAATTTAAACCCTTATCAAGAAGTTCATGGTTCCAGAGCTGTGCTTCAAAATGAACTGAAAGAAACCCTAGCTTTTCTTACAATCCTGATTCCAGTCAGATTCCAAATGTAAATTGTATTGTCTAAAGACTTCTGACTGAGCACCCACTCATTTATGCCCACCAAGGTATAAGCATAGAGAAACTAATATCTAAGCATATAGGGGAGCACAAAGATATTTGTTTTCTTCTTAATAAACAGCAAAATATTGAAATCACCTCTTGTTACAATCCAGCAAAAAACTAACACAACATTGTCTGTACTGTACTGATTTATATCATCCAGATTGGGCCATTGGTCTAATTGAATCTGGTTTTAATCACAAGGTTCCATAAGGAACATCAGTGCAAGCAAAATAAAATTATGCGATGAATAGAATATATTATGAACACAAGAACATATTTATTTATTTACAGTGTTGGTGCATGTTTATTTTACATCTGTACACATTGTTAAAAGCTGGATACACTCCAGCACTCTAACAATCTTTAGATACCTGCAAGCACAAAGCCTTTAGATTTTCTCATCTCCAATAAATCCATATTCTTCTTTATACTACCAACACATTCCACTTGATATCTTGGCGTTTGGAAGTTTAGCATTTAAAACATTACTGAGATGCTGCCCTGGAATTTCTTGCAGTAAATATTATGTAACTCATGCCATTGTATTGCCTTATTTGTTACTTTTCTTTTATTTTCAAACTTTTCTTTTTGATTTTGTACTGCCTATGTGTTGCATCCACAACTTTTCTTCAATACGACATAAATGCTTCCATGCCAATTTCTCATATTGATGTAAAATGAGGTACTTCATCTGCACTTTGCAATGGTTCCTCAGAAGTGTCATGCAAGAGAACAAAACCAATTTGCAGGTGTTTGTTGCTTCTGTAGAATATTTGGAGCTATCCAGCTATGTTAATAGAATTCCACTTCTCCAGAACATAGGAGAGAAGGCTCTTCCAACCAACTGCTTAGTCATTTCACAAAAGCACAAAGTCAGTTCACAGTAGAATATTTCCATTTTTCTTGAGATTAATGTCTGTTGAAAGCTAATAGATGCCTAGCAAGTGCTAATTCAACAAGATTACACATGCATTACGACAAGCTACTGTTTATTTGACCCTACTAACAAAATCACATGCTGCAAAATCACAATTTCCAAAATGCCTCAATTCTACCATTGAGACCATAAATACCTATGAAAAATATATATTGTAAATCAAGGAGGATAGCGTATTAAGTATCTTCTTAAGTATGCTGTTGTTAATGATATATTTTCTGTCTCGAGAGTGAGCTACTGTCTCCATGCAAAAATATTGACTCTCCT
Organism: Hemiscyllium ocellatum; assembly: GCF_020745735.1. Lineage (NCBI taxonomy): Eukaryota > Metazoa > Chordata > Chondrichthyes > Orectolobiformes > Hemiscylliidae > Hemiscyllium > Hemiscyllium ocellatum. The sequence continues at coordinate 54,932,095 of NC_083401.1, read as the reverse complement.
CACTGTAACTGAACAACATAACCTGCGTGAAATATAAATGTGGCCTCTTAAGTTGGCTTTTTTACACTAAAAAGGTCACATATATCCCCAAGGTAACTTTTACATATTTATTTGTTTTCAGCACTCACAGCTTGCATTGTTAGTTTGCCTCATAACATAGATTCCTTCGCACTGAACTACACTCACCCAACATTATTTAATGGCTAACACCAACTGAAATGTCAACATTTGCAATTCTGAAGCTTTATTTAAGCAATAAAAAAATAATTAAAAGGGTAGCCCCTTGGAGAGATTGTGTCAATTTTATCTGGTGCAAAGAAATGCACAGACGAGACAAATTCAAACAGAGTGCAAAAGATTTTTGATTGCTTAAGCTCAACAAACTGTGTAAGTTAATGAAGTCTAACGAAAATGTCTTTCCTGAGACCTGAAGCTATTCAGACTGTGATAAAATAGACTCTTTATTTCCCTCCACACTAAACTGTTTTAATCCCTACTTGAAAATCGATGCTAATGACATTGATTCAGTGGGAAATGCAATAGAATAATAACATGAAAACTATTGTGTTTAATGGGGTTTAGTCAGATGTTAGTGGTCCAGCACATCAGCAGGTTTCAGTTTTATAAATCTCATCCTTCTAGGGAATGAGAAAGAAGATTTACAATTAACAGTATTCTTATAATGCAAACATGGATATACTAAAAGTTAAAGTGCATAACTGGCAGAATCTGACGTGTTTTTTGCTTATTGTTATTTAACGTTCCCTGATTTAGAAGTTTTCTAATATGGCTTCTCCATTTTCAAAATATGCAGCTACCTTTGTTGAGTTGCTGGATCATTGTCAGTGATTGTAGAAACAAGAATTTTCACAAGGTCAGTAAGGTGTCACTTGTGTCATAATTGTAGATCATCCATGGACAGAATAAACTTTTGAACTCCAATATATGTTCTTTGTTAAAGGAATACTAATGCAGCCAAATGACTGCAAGTATTAATCCAATGTCTATCTAGAGTGGAATTCCGGAATGTCACACTTACAGGTATCAAACAAACTTCAAAGGGAGACAAGCAATGCAAGTTTTTCCGACTGTGAAAGTGAGGTTTAGTACTAACATTATCAATGGGAACCAGGACCAAAAGAATTTTAATTAACCATCAAAGCCAAACACCTCAAAGGTCCAACCCGTCCATGCTGACCAGATATCCCAACCCAATCTAGTCCCATCTGCCAGCACCCAGCCCATATCCCTCCAAACCCTTCTATTCATATACCCATCCAAATGCCTCTTAAATGTTACAATTGTACCAGCCTCCACCACATCCTCTGGCAGTTCATTCCATACACGTACAACCCTCTGTGTGAAAATGTTGCCCCTTAGGTCTCTTTTATACCTTTCCTCTCTCACCCTAAACCTACGCCCTCTAATTCTGGACTCCCTGACCTCAGGGAAAAGACTTTGTCTATTTATCCTCTCCATGCCCCTCATAATTTTGTAAATCTCAGCGTCCAATGCTCCAGGGAAAATAGCCCCAGCCTGTTCAGCTTCTCCCTGTAGCTCAGATCCTCCAGCCCTGGCAACATCCTTGTAAATCTTTTCTGAACCCTTTCAAGTTTCACAACATCTTTCCAATAGGAAGGAGACCAGAACTGCATGCAATATTCCAACAGTGACCTAACCAATGTCCTGTACAGCCGCAACATGACCTCCCAACTCCTGTAATCAATACTCTGACCAATAAAGGAAAACATACCAAACGCCTTCTTCACTATCCTATCTACCTGTGACTCTACTTTCAAGGAGCAATGAACCTGCATTCCAAGGACTCTTTGTTCAGCAATACTCCTTAGGACCTTACCATTAAGTGTATAAGTCCTGCTAAGTGTTGCTTTCCCAAAATGCAGCACCTCGCATTTATTTGAATTAAACTCCATCTGCCACCTCTCAGCCCAATGGCCCATCTGGTCCAGATCCTGTTGTAATCTGAGGTAACCCTCTTCGCTGTCTACAACATCTCCAATTTTGGTGTCATCTGCAAACTTACGAACTGTACCTCTTATGCTCGCATCCAAATCATTTATGTAAATAACAAAAAGTAGAGGACCCAGCACCGATCCTTATGTCACTCCACCTGTCACAGGCCTCCAGTCTGAAAAACAACCCTCCACCACCTTCTGTTTTCTACCTTTGAGCCAGATCTGTATCCAAATGGCTAGTTCTCCCTATATTCCATGAGAGCTAACCTGACTAATCAGTCTCCCATGGGGAACCTTGTCGAATGCCTGACTGAAGTCCATATAGATCACATCTACTGCTCTGCCCTCATCAATCCTCTTTGTTACTTCTTCAAAAAACTCAATCAAGTTTGTGAGGCTTGATTTCCCACGCACAAAGCCATATTGAATATCCCTAATCAGTCCTTGCCTTTCCAAATACATGTACATCCTTTCCCTCAGAATTCCCCCCAACAACTTGCCCACCACCGAGGTCAGGCTCACCGGTATATAGTTCCCTGGCTTGTCTTTACCGCCCTTCTTAAACAGTGGCACCACGTTTGCCAACCTCCAGTCTTCTGGCACCTCACCTGTGACTATCAGTTCATCCCTCCTCAACCAGTCACTTGATTATTTAGAGAATTCCATCTGAATATGACTGTGGGGAATCTTAACTGGAAGCTTGGCATAGCACTTCTAACAAAAAGGAATTGTCAACTGACTACAGAGTTAATTAATTTGTTTATCTATCTTGCCTTTTCATTTGAGTCATACTCTTGGCTATACCAAAGTAAGTTATATCTGTCCTCACCAACATCTGTGATATTGGGAGGATAATGCTGGCCCTGGAGCGGGTCCAGAGACCGTTCACAAGAATTACCCCAGAAATGAAAGGCTCAACATATGAGGAACATTTGATGATTCTGGGACAAAATTTGATGGATTTTAGAAGGATTAAGGGGGATCTGATTGAAACGTACAGAATACTGAACGGCCTGGACAGAATGGACATTGGGAAGATGTTTCCATTGGCAAAAGAGACGAGAATCCAAGGCACAGCCTTAGAGTAAAGGGAAGACTCTTTAGAATGGAGGTAAGAGGAACGTCTTTAGCCACAGAGTGGTGGATCTGTGGAGTGCATTGCCACAGAAGGCTGTGGAGACCAGGTCATTGAGTTTATTTAAAACAGAGATAGATAAGTTCTTGATTGCCAAGGGGTCAAACATTACAAGGAGAAAGCTGGAAATTGGGGTTGAAAAACCAATCAGTCACAATCGATTATCAGAGCAAACTCGATCGGCCAAATGGCCTAATTTCTGATCATATGTCTTATGGTTTTATTATGGTCTTATGTTACGAAAACTAACAATTGAAGGATATTGTTATTTCTACACCATTTTCACAATACTCCAGGAAATTCAAAATCCGCTGTCAATAATTAAATGTCAGCTCACCAGGCTTACTTGCCTTAGCTGAAATGTTGACATCTCCACCTCCAGATGCTGTCTGGCTTGTTGTGTTCTTCCAGCCTCCTGCTTGTCTACCTGGCGTAGCTGGCCAGGCATTAACCCTTCAACATAAATCAAGGAATAATAAAGTGTCTAAAAGATGACACATGCAGAAAAATCTCAACCATATGATGACACAAATAACATAAGAAGTTTCTGTGTCACACAAAGATTTATCTATGGACCAGTGTCCTGAACAAAAATAAAACCCTCAGTAGCAAGACAATACACACTGGCAAGACATCAGTTAATTCTGGGTTGCTGATCAAAACAATTTTCATTGCCAAGTGTGGAGTGCATGGTTGTGTCTTCAATGACATCTGACAACAGCCTGTCAAAAATGAATTGGAAGAGAATCCAATCTGGAGGAAACAGTGGCAACCAGCAACAAGTTGCAATGCAACAAAGTCTCTGAGGTCAATGGATGTCAACTCAAAAATGTTTGTAAGATATTTTAGCATTATCTTTTTTTCCCACTGTTGGGAAGATCCTGACTTAGTGTCATAGTCATAGAGATATACAGCATGGAAACAGACCCTTCGGTCCAACCCATCCATGCCGACCAGATATCCCAACTCAATCTAGTCCCACCTGCCATATCCCTCCAAACCCTACCTAACCATATACCCATCCAAATGCCTTTTAAATGTTACAATTGTATCAGCCTCCATCACTCCCTCTGGCAGCTCATTCCATACACCTACCACCTTCTGTGTGAAAAAGTTTCCTCTTAGGTCTCTTTTATATCTTTCCCCTCTCACCCTAAACCTATGCCCTCTAGTTCTGGGCTCCCTGACCGAAGGGAAAAGACTTTGTCTATTGACCCTATCCATGCCCCTCATAATTTTGTAAAACTCTATAAGGTCACCCCTCAGCCTCCGAAGTTCCAGGGAAAACAGCCCCAGTCTGTTCAGCCTCTCCTGATAGCTCAAATCTTCCAACCCTGGCAACATCTTTGTAAATCTTTTCTGAACCTCTTTCTGATTCATGTACAGGATGTTTCATCATTGGCTAGGCCAGCATTTCTTGCCCATCTCTAATTAAGAATCAACCATATAACTGTGGGTCTAGGGTCACATGTAGGTCTGATCAGGTAAAGGACATTAGTGAAACAGATGGCATTTTATGACAATTGGAATTAGAGGAAAGGCTACTGGAGGTGTGCATGAGCACAGGATCATTGTGTTGAAGTATACTTTAAAAGGCTAATCATATTATAAAAATCCTTACAGCTCTCACACCTCACAACCTCTCCTTCACACCATCTCCAGGTCCTTTTAAAACAACCAATCACCACTCATGGCCTCATGTTGACTTATACTCTTCTACCGATGGTTTTTAATATCCTTCATGCCAACTTATGCCATTCCAAATACTACATGACTCATGTAACCTGTATAACAACATAGTTAAAAACAGTGCTAATTCATGCCAAACTATTCTCACTGATCATTATTCTTTGCCTGTATACCCATCGTGCCAAAACACCCATTTCCAATTTGTGCATAGCTCATGATCCACCCAAAGATGCAATAAAATAAGCTTTAATAAATAAGTTCAGAAACGTCCATTGCAGACTGCATTATATTGAAAAAGAAACATGATTTGTAAGAAAAAAAACATACTGCTCTTTGAACTAGACAAGACCTGATAACAATAAAACAAAAATTCAAGTGCAGAATTCCTTACAACAATAACCATTTGTTAATAGTCTTACATTAAAGTCCATACCACTTAAAACTGTCAATTAAGTTCAGAAACTGCAGATACCCTACTGTGATAATTGAAGCTTGTGAAATAAATTATGCAGCAATAATTCTGCAATGGAAACTATCAGGTTTATATCAAAGAACAAGATTAAATTACAAGTACTTAATAGTTTACACATTCCACACATAACTTTTAAAGAGTTAAGGTAGGACTTTAAAATATTTTGACAGTCCTCTTTGATAACTCCTCTTGTCACCTTTGACATGTCTCTTGACAGCTCCCTTTCACAGGTGCATCTAACAGTTTTGACAATTGATTTTGACCATGCCTTGTGCACTTTAATGCACATTTATGTATTTGACGATGCTAAAAGCATCTTGTAGCACCAAAAGGCATGTGACCTCCATGAAAGGGCAGCTCACCTTCATCAAAGGCGCCTTAGTTCATCCAAGGGTGCTCCAGGACCAAATCCAAAAGAACAACTTAACTCTTCAAAGGGGTAGTCTCAGTAACCTGTGCACATGTCCTGTGCACTGACTGGATCCCAAAACTCTGCTTCTCTCCACAGATGTTATCACACCTGCTGGGTTTTTCCAGCAATTTCTGTTTCTGTGTACATACAGGTCTTAATCCAACTTCATTTTTATCCGCACAAAAATGAGAAGTGCCATGTATGTGGATGTGACTGTCAATTTTCTCAGATACTTTGCTAGTCTCTCTATCAATACGTCCTGCCAACTTCAAAGATCAGTGCACATGGACGTAGGGACTCTCTGTTTGTGCACACTCTTTAGAAGTGAAGTTAAGTCAGTATAGGCTCTCTCACCTCTCTGTCTGTATTTTACTGCTGGCATGTACATGTCATGTTTATGACATCCTCACTGTGTGCTAACTAAACATTTAGCTAACATCATAGCCACACTTCATTGATCCTCCTACATAGTCTTGTAAGTATTTGCCTTACAAATGCATGTCCAATTCCTTTTAGGAACTTGTTTTTTGAATCTGCTTCCCGCATTCTTTCAGGTGATCATTCTAGATTTTAATAATTAACAGAATAAAAAATGTTTCCTCATTTTGCTTCTGTTGCTTTTACCAATCACCTAAATCTGTATCCTCGCATTATCACCTCTTGTGTCACTGAAAACAATTTCTTCTTATTTACGGTATCAAATCACTTCTTGATCTTAAGCACTTTAATTAACCTTCTCTGCTTGAAGCAGAACAACCTCGACTTCATTAGTTGCTCCCTGTAACTGAAATCACTCATTGTAAATGAACTGATGATACAACTTTGCATCTAAGTAAAATAATTATTGCCTTCTTCATTTTTCTTTGTGTTAAAATCTAAGGAATTACTTGTGCTTACATTTTATTTGACACTATTAAGACTTTCAAAAGTGTGCCCAAGCTTGTGAGTGTTTTACACTCACCAATGAAGATACATCAACCATAAAAAGTAACAATACTTTTCAACAGATAAAATTTCCATATTGTTAAATTGTTTCCTGTAGTTATTGTATGAAATGACTCATGTGTACCTGGTACATTCTTGATATAAATATATCAAATTGCACAGGATTTCTTTTTTAGTATTAAGGTATGACAAATATATGAAGGAAATTGGATGGAACATTCAGTTAACGTAATGTTAACTTCCCATGGGAGTTCATCTCCAATTCTAATGCTGAAAGTATTTCCTCTCCAATAATTGAAAATATTAAGTGAAATATGTTTTGATAAGTTTCAGATCAGCTCCTAAAAGAGCTTAAACTTCAGCAAAAATGTTCTGATAATTCAGCGATAATTTGATTTGAATTGGCACGTACTCTCAGAGATACCATTAGGGCTCCAAAATGGGAAATAAACATATCTTCTGAGATAAAGCAGTGACCTTTACTCTTTATTTAATTTCACACTGAAATGTATTGGCAGCAGAGCAAAGTTTATTCATTTTTTTAATTGATATGCATAAAAAAGACTTCTTTTTGACAATAAAGAAAATAAAATGTAACTAAATTTAACTGGTTATTATTAAATGCTCCTATTGAATGGTGGGGTCCAAAGATGCAATCCATTATGTACATTTCCCTGGTTTGGGAAAATAATGTAAACGTTGAATCCAGTGATGACTGAAAGTATTTTAATCACTAATTCTCTCAGCTTTTAATATATTTTCTGTACCACTAGTTACACAGTGGTTACACTTGAGTTGAATTTTTATAAAGATATATCACTCACATTTTCTACAGCTTTTGAAAAGCAATTGATTGGCTTTGATATGTCGGTTGAGTAGCACTCAAGAAACTTATTTTTCTAATAGAAAAATAATTAAATTTGACAATGGAACACATTCTGCCTTTTATTGATTAAAACAAAATAAATTGTATAAAATTCACGGGGAAACAAATTATTTTTAAACACTAACTCCTCGGGCTGCATTTCTTCTAATCTAATAAGAGTGAAAAAGGACTTTTTGAGTTAAACTAGAGTCCACATTATTTTCTATCTAGTCCGAATTTGATTTGCCCTCAAAGGACTACAAACTACCATTGATTCTTAGCTGTTGCTGAAATAACTATTGGAGGTTCAAACCTTATTATGAATGCTAATTCTATGTTTAGGTTATCAATCTCAGCAGTCTCACCTTTTGAGTCAGATGGTTGCAATTCCAAGTCCAGAAACTTGAGAATATAATCTAGGCTGATAGTTGGATGCAGTACTGGGGAACACTGCATTGATTAATGTGCTAGTTAGTGACTGAGACATTTGGCTCTATTTTGAAAGGGGCAAAGGAGTTCTAACATATTTTTGTCCATTAGCCATCATCATTGAAAGGGATTATATGACTTTTATACAATCCTTAGCTCCTTGCTTTGCATGATCTTGTGCAAATTGGTAAATGAGTTTCAGATATTTTGATGTGATTACATTTCAAAATTACATATCAGCTAAATGGCATTTAGGATATTTTGAGGCGAAGGCAGAAGATATACTCTGGCAGGGATCTTAAAGGTACACTATCAAGAGTTGCTTGACATGACCATTTCTGATCAAGTGGATTGAGTCCTAAAGGACAAATCTGCTTGACAGGGACTGAGGAAGGGACTGAACCGGGAGGTGAAGGATTCGACAAGAGTGAAGAACATAGTTGACCTTACTTTCATGAATTTGCCAGCTGAGATGCATCTGTCTGTGACAGGCTTGGTAAGTCTGACTACCACACAATCCTTGTGGAGACAAAGTCCCACCTTCACACTGAGAATACCCTACATCATGGTGTGTGGCACTATCATCACAAAATCAACTTCAAACTTATTCAAAATTGGACATCCATGAAGCAATATGAGCTAACAACAACAGAAAAATTGTTCTCCAGCACAATCTGCAAACCTTGTATATCCCCCATTATTGCATTACCATCAAGTCAGGGAATCAAACCTAATTCAATGAAGGGCAGGGAAAGCATGTCAAGAGCAGCACCTGGCAGACCGAATAATGAGGTTTCAAATCTAATTAATCTACAAAACAGGATGACTTGTATTCCAAACTGTATAAGCAGCAAGTGATAGACAGTTAAGTGATTCCACAGTAAACAGATCCAATCTAAGCTTTGCAGTCCTGCCACATCCAGTCATGAATGGTGATGAAGGGCTTATGCTCGAAACGTTGAATTCCCTATTCCTGAGATGCTGCCTAACCTGCTGTGCTTTAACCAGCAACACATTTTCAGCCATGAATGGTGATCGGCAATTAAACAACACACTGGATGGATGGCTCCACAAATATCTCCTTCATCAATAGTGAATATTGCAAGGTTTCTAAGGCCTGACAATTTTCTGACAATAGTACTGAAAATGTGTGCTCTAGAACATGCTATGTACTCAGCCAACCTGTTCCAAAACAGTCACAAAGACTGGTATCTACCCGACAATGTGGAAATGTCCCGGATGTGCTTTGTATGCAAAAGTCAGGACATTTGCAAACCAAACAATTATCGCCTCATCAGTCTATTCTTCAACATTTATATTGATGAAACCATGCAGATGCTATGACAACAGATGAATGGGCACAGTGCAACAGTTGCCAGACAGGGATGTTCCCTCCCATTGGGGAACACTTCAGCGATCAAGGACATTCGACATCGGATCATTGAGCAGAGTTGCCAAGGAGAGGTTGATAGCCAAGTTCAGTACCCATGAGGATGGCCTTAACAGGGATCTTGGGTTCACATCACTCTACAGGTCAGAGACACACACACACACACACACACACACACACACACACACACACACACACACACACACACACACACACACTTTTCCTCTCCCTCACATACCACATGCCACACACACTTACCCTCTCCCACTCATACACACACACGTACACACATACACGTTTATGAGGTAAATTTGCATTTGTAGATTTGTATTTGCAGATACACTCTATTTTGTTCAGAAAATACACAATCTGTCACTGTGACATATTATAACTTCCTATTTTGGAAACAAAATCAGTCTGATTCAAGATTGGGATACAAACAGACTCTATCCTCACATCTTTAATACATTGGCTGAGATCTCACTTCTTTAATATACTGATAAAACCTTAAGTTACCTCGGAGCGGTGGCTTGAAAGAAATTCTGGGATTCAATTGTTAATCAATCAAACCTACAACCCCATTCTAAACAATTAAAGACTTAACATCTAGGTTTGTCTAATACATCACATCAATTGCATGACACTTTGATCTTTAATTTATAAATTCTGTGTCCTATGTACCTGCCCCACTAGTTACCTGATGAAGGAGCAGTACTCCAAAAGCTTGTACTTTCAACCAAACCTGTTGGACTATAATCTGGTGTCGTGTGATTTTTTTAACTTTGTCCACCCCAGTCCAACACCGGCACCTCCACATCATCAATAAAATGGTGGAAGGTGTCATCAATCATGCAATTAACATAGTATCTGCTTGGTAATAATCTGCTCAGGGACACTCAATTCGGATTCTGCCAGGACTAGTCAACTCTTAACTTTATTATAGCCTTTGTTTAAACAAGGACAAGAAGCTGAATTCCAGGAGTAAAGTGAGAGTGACAGCCTTTGAAAACAAGGCTTCATTTGAGCAAGTGTGGCAAGAAGCAACCCAAGCAACAGAGTCATTGGAAATTAGGGAAAAGCTCTTTATGAATTCAACGTGATACCTGGTACATGGGAAGATAGTTGTAGGTGTTGGAAGTCATTCATCTCAGACTGAGGAAAATGCTGCAGGCTTTCCTCAGAGTAAAGTCCAGCCTCTTCAGCAACTTCTTCAATGACATTCCCTCCATGATAAGGTCAGAAGAGGGGGTGTTTACTGATGATTGCACAATGTTTAGCAGCATCCATGACACCTCAGATACTGATGCAGCCCATGTCTAAATGCATTTAAGACCTGGACAAATCCACATTTAACCTGAGAGGAGGCAAGTAATATGTACGTCACACGAGTATTAGGCAAGACCATACAGAGAATCGAAACACCACCTCCTGACTTCCTGTGGTATTAGTTTCACCAAATCCCTCACTATCAACATCCTTGGGGTTAAGATGACAGGAAACTCAATGGGATTCACCGCAAAACACAATAGCTACAAGAATAGGTCAGGGTCTGGGAATACTGTGATAAGTAACTCACCTCCTGACTCCCCAAAGCCTGTTCCCCATCCACAAGTCAGGAGTGTGATAGAATATTCCCCATCTACCTGGTTGAGTCATCTTCATCATCATCATCATCATCATTGGCAGTCCCTAGCAGATGAGGATGACTCTCCTCCATTCTCAGGATGAGTCATTAGGTGACTGTAAAGCCCGACGCAGCTTCTGCAGACTCTGCTATACTTGGGGTAGAAGATTGTTATGGGAAGGGATAGATGGAGTGTTGGTGCCCTACCCCACTCTATATGCTGATTTCACCTGACTTTCGCTTTCTCCCAGCGGCATGTCTTGAGATGCTTGATCCTCCTCCTCCATTTTGCACACCTTGGGCCAGTGATTCCAGGTATCTGCGAGAATAGTAAGATGTGAGGTCTGCAGATGCTGGAGATCAGAGCTGAAAATGTGTTGCTGGTTAAAGCACAGCAGGTCAGGCAGCATCCAAGGAACAGGAAATCCGACGTTTCGGGCCAGAGCCCTTCATCAGGAATCCCTGATGAAGGGCTCTGGCCCGAAACGTCGAATTTCCTGTTCCTTGGATGCTGCCTGACCTGCTGTGCTTTAACCAGCAACACATTTTCAGCTCGTGTCTGTGAGAATGCAACACTTCACCAGTGAGTCCTTGAGGGTATCCCTGAAGCACTTTTTCTGTTCATCTTGAACTTGCCTGCTGTTTTGGAGCTGGGAGTAGAGCATCTGCTTGTGGAGTCTTGTACCATCATGTGGATGATGTGTCCAGCCCATCACAGCCAATCAAGGGTGGTTAATGCCTTGATGCTGGGAATGTTGTCCTGATCAAGGATACTGGTGTGATGAGATTTTTTTCCCAGTGGATTTACAGGGTCTTGTGCAGGCAGTGTTGGTGGGACTGCTTCGGTGTCTTGAGGTCTCTGCTATGGACAGTTCACGTCTCAGAGCCAATAGGAGGGTGGGAACCACCACAGCTCTGTAAATCATGATTTTGGTGTTGGATCTGATGTTATTGTTGCTGTCCTCAAATCCTCTTTTCCTCAGGTGGTCCAAATCTAGCACATTACAACAGCACTCAAGAAGTTTGACATCATCCAGGATAAAACAACCTGCTTGTTTGCCACCAAATCTACAATTGTCATTTAAACCCCAGTACCAACCTTCAGGAGAGTCTATAAGGTGTTTTGCAGAAATTCATCAAGAATCCTTCGAAAGCACCTTTGTTCAAACCCATAGCCAAGACGATCTGGAAGGGCAAGGGCAGCAGATACATGGGAACACCACCATCTGCAGGTTATCCTCCAAGCCGCTCACCATCCTGACCTGGAAGTATTTTTCTTCAGTACCATTGGGTCAAAAGAAATGGCCTTTATGTTGGACGTACAGCACATGTTCTGCAAAGGGTAAAAATGAGGACTGCAGATGCTGGAAACCTGAGTCTGGATTAGAGTGGTGCTGGAAAAGCACAGCACCAAGGAGCAGGAAAATCAGGAACGGCTTTTGCCCAAAATGTCGATTTTCCTGCTCCTTGGATGCTGCCTGACCTGCTCTGCTTTTCCAGCACCACACTAATCCAGACACATGTTCTCCAATGATTCAAGGAAGCTATACACCACCTTCTCAAGGGCACCTGGGAGTTGGCAATAATTGCTTGCTCAAACCTTATGAATGAATAACAAATAATTCAAGTCCATCGTCTATTGCTTATGCAAAGAAATGGGGGCAATGAATCAAATTTGTTTTTGTGAATGTCGAGAACAAACAAAATTATGCTAAGCATGTTATAACCAAAAAGCTGTGAAGCATGAAATAATGCAATGTGAAAATAATCAGATTTCCTCAGCTAAGTGACAGATTTCCCCTGTATGCTTTTTTTTAAACACATATTTGCAATATACATTTTCATATCAAAGTCAGGTTCTCCACATTGGGAACATATTTTCCTAACAGTTAGTCCATAGATTGTTATTTAAAAAACAAAGACTGTGAACACCAGTTGCTTCAGGTTGGCAAAACAAATAAGCCTGTAACGTGCAATTGTATCTTGAGCATGATGCCACTGGGGATGAATTAACAGGGTTTCGGAGCAAGTTGCCAGATCACATTCCCTTCTAATGTCACTATTGCAATGGACGTAATATGAGTAGTGCTTGCTCTTACCTCTATGGAAAATTTCATTGGAACAAATTGGATTGGAAGCTCTTTGGAATGAGATCCATGTCCAAGTTTCTCTTTCCACCTGATTTCAGACTTTCATGTCCTCCATGTTCTAATAATTTTAATTCTTTCAATGCAAGTTTCATGTCTTTGCACCCATATCACCATCTATTCACCAACCAATTGAAATAATTTTTTAACACTTGTTATTTTCCACTGAGTATCTGTTTCAGTAATAAAACTTCTTAAGCCTGTCTCCATAACTACAAGCTCTCTTATCTGGCAGAATTCTCATGACTGTTTGCTGTACCTTTTGTTGAATATATTTTCTGCAAAGAGGTGCTCAGAGCTTCATCCCCATACTCCAATGTCAGCACAAACATTGAGTCATAGAATTATTCAGCATAGAAACATGATGGCTCCATGGTGAGCAGTGCTGTTTCAGTGTTAGGGATCTGCATTCAATTCTAGCCTTGGGTGACTGTCTGTGTGGAATTTGCACATTTTCCTTGTGTCTGCATGGAGTTTCTTCCAGGTGCTCCGGTTTCCTCCCACATCGCAAAAATGTGCAGGTCGAGTATTAAATTGTCCATACTGTCCAGGCTAATGCAGGCTAGGTGGCTTAGCCAGAAGAAATGTAGCAGGGTGGGATGCTGTTTGGCGGGTGGGTGTGGACTGTGTTGAATGGCCTGGATCCACACTGTAGAGATTCGATTTCTTAAAAACAGAAGACTGTTCAGTCCAACTTGACTGTGCCAATCAGCTACCCTAAATTGTTCTAACACCAGTTGCCAGCACTGGCAGTTGCTGGCAGGTGGGACTAGATTGGGTTAGCATATCTGGTCAGTGTGGATGAGTTGGACCGAAGGGTCTGTTTCCATGCTGTACATCTCTATGACTCTATAACTCCACTCATCCAACTAGAGAGTGCTGGGGCATTGTTCATTTGTATTCTGGGAGCTTTGACTCTCTACTGGACAGGCGGGAAACAGTCAAAGGGAGCATCAAGAGGTTCTTCATCCTCAAAGGTGTTCAGAAAGTGCGGGAATGGTATGCAAAACTTTCCAAACTTCAAAAAAGCATGCAAAACGTACTCCTGCTGCAGACAATGGGTGTCGATGTCACAAAGGATCTCCAGGAGGTGAAGAGCCAGCAAGCCATGCTCTTTGTCTCAGAGATTTCCAAGTTTACCTTCTGGTCCAGGGTCTGTACTGTGGAGCAGGATGAGACAGGCTCGCGTTTCTTCTTCTAAAAGGTGCACAGGGAGAGCTGTGTTTTCAGCAGCTTGAAGGAAGAAGATGGCTCGGTAACATCATCTCAGTTTGGCATCCTGAGGATCAGCAGATTCTTTTATGCCAAACTGTAGAACATGAAGCTTATTGACAGTGTGGCCTCCCAGTCATTCCTGTACTCTATCACAGAGTTTTTAAGGTGACAGTATGCAAGAAATGCTAGACCATTATCTCAGAAAACAGTAAAACTCCCAGAAATGATAGCTTACCAGCAGAGTTGCATTTGGCTCTGTGGGATTTGATTGGCCAGGATCTGCAAGATGGAGGTGGGTACTGTAGATACTGGAGATTAGGGTCAAGATTAGAGTGGTGCTGCAAAAGCACAGCAGGCCAGGCAGCACTCGAAGAGTAGGAAAATCGACATTTTGGGCAAAAGTCCTTCATCAGGAATGAGGCTGGGAGCCTTATGGGTAGAGAGATAAATGGGAGGGGGTTGGGGCTGGGGAGAAGGTAGCTGATAGTGCAGTAAGTGGATGGAGATGGGAAAAAGGGTGGAGGGTGGAGCGGATAGTAAGAAGGAAGATTGATAGGTAGGGCAAGTCATGAGGACGGTGCTGAGCTGGAAGGTTGGAAGTGCAGTAATGCAGGGAGGGGAAATGAGGAAATTGGTGAAGTCCACATTGATGCCATGGAGTTGAAGGGAACCGAGGTGTAAGATGAGGCATTCTTCCTCCAGGTGTCAGGTGGTGAGGGAGTGGGGATGGAGAAGGCCCAGGACCTGCATGTTCTTGGCAGAGTGGAAGAGGGAGTTGAAATGTTCGGTCATAGGGGTGGGGGTTTTATTTGATGCGGGTGTCCCGGAGATGTTCTCTGAAGCTGGTCAGATCCACAACCCCCAACAACCCATCACCTCCATCCAAAGGAGCCTTCCATATCCATCAAAGTTTCACCTGCATGTCCACAGATGTCATTTATTGCATCCGATGCTCCCGATGTAGTCTCCTTAACACTGAGAAGACTGGACGCCTTCTCGCAGAGCACTTCAGAGAACATCTTCCATCTTAGGAAGGACAATCTTGGACAGCCTCGCATTCCTCAGGAATACGATCACCTAAATGCAGGATGGAGAGTGGACATGGAGAAGGCATTTGACAAGATATCGTACTGCTATATGTGAAATGTGCTGTCCAAGATGGGCTTTGGGGAGGGAACCTACAATTGGAGCTGAATGCTCTACACCAACATTGTTAGAGTAGTCTCAGTTAATGGGTGGGAATCACAAAGTTCCCGATCAGATCTGGAGTCAGGCAGGGCGGCCTTGTCTGTGTGTTGTATAGGGCTTTTTTACCGAGTCCATCAGAAAGGATGTGACCCTGAGAGGGGTGACCATTCCTGCCAACAGAGGCCTGCAGGTCAAAGCTTTCCAGCATCTGCACCATTTTCTGCTCGGACCTACTGTCAGTGCACAGGCTCATGTGCATCTGAGACCAAGTTGATAAGCTTGTTAAGAAGGCATATGGTGTGTTAGCTTTCATTAGCAGAGGGATGGAGTTTAAGAGCTGCAAGGTTATGCTGCAGTTCTATCAAGCTTAGACCGCACTTGGAGTCTTGTGTCCAGTTCTGGTCGCCTTACTATATGAATGATGTGGAACCTTCAGAGAGGGTGCAGAGGAGATTTACTGGATGGTGCCTGGACTGGAGGGCATGTCTTATGAAGAAAGATTGAGGGAGCTGGAGCTTTTCTCATTGATGTGAAGAAGGATGGCAGATGGAAATGTCTATCACGAGGGGGCATAATTTAAGGTGATTGAAGGAAGGCTAAGAGGAGATGTCAGAGGTGGATTCTTTACACAGGCAGTGGTGGGTGTGTGGAATGCACTGCCAGCAGTGGTAGTGGAGTCAGTTATATTAGGTACATTTAAGTGATTAGGTACATTTTACTATCATTGCAAAGATGATAGTAAAACGTAGGGCATTTTGGTTAGTTTGATCTTAAAGTAGGATAAAAGGGCAGCACAACATGAAGGGCTGAAGGACTGTGCTATGCTGCACTGTTCTATGTTCAATGCTTTATGTTTTAAATGCATTTAAGAGAGGGTGCAGAGATAGTGCTCATTTGCATTCTGGGAGCAGACTTTGTGAAAATGTATATACAGAGGTTTTTTTATGAAAAAAATACATTTTTGAAATAAAAAAATGTTAAAATTATTACCAATAACATAGCAGGTTTAACGCTATGCACATAATGTGTTTCCATATTGGCTTATCTGGCCAATGTCAAATTGGGCCTCTTGTTTCTGCAGAAATGTGGAATGCCCCATCTCAGCAGCTACAGACCCTCATTGTGCCTCAATATATGTGAATAATAATATGTGTAAAAGAGGCCTTTGATTTTTTTTTGTCGATGTCTAATGATATGCAACTGGTCTGAACAAAATTGGATCTATGACAATGTGTGTGTGTGTGTGTGTGTGTGTGTGTGTGATAAATCTTTTGAGGAATAAAGCATATTTTTGACATAAGAAAATATTGTGGGAGTGGACTTTTCAGACAGTATGGATGTGAGGGGCATCGTGGAAGAACCTGGTATTAAGGATCGGTCAACCCCATACATTAAATTACTGTAGTGTTTCGATTGCTCTTTCCTCCTCTAACCGCAGAAAGGGCCAGGGGCAATGTCCAGAGAAGAGAAGACAGAATATTGTGAGAAGACATTTGGCAGCAAGAGTTCCAACAGGTAAAGGAGTGTGAACCTGAACAGTTGCTGGAGCCTGTTGTTTGTGAATAGCAGGTAAGTTTTGAGAAATTGCAAACGGAGCAGAGCGCGCCAGCAGCTTCAATTTAATATTAAAAGTATTTGACATTGTAAGGATTAATTAGGTTAAAGGGATAAGCCATGGCAGGAAAGCCAGGGGTGGCTTGGTGGCTTAGAGGTAAGCTCTGCTGCCTCACAGCACCAGGGACCCAGGTTTGAGTCCGGCATTGAATGACTGTGTGGTGTTTGCACATTCTCCCTGTGTCTGTGTGGGTTTCCTCCAGGTGCTCTGATTTCCTCCCACAGTCCAAAGATGTGCAAGTCAGGTATAACGAGGGGGCATAGCTTTAAATTAAGGGGTGGTAGGTATAGGACAGATGTTAGGGGTAGATGCTTTACTCAGCGAGTCATGGGTTCATGGAATGCCCTGCCAGTAGCAGTGGTGGACTCTCCCTCTTTATGGGCATTTAAACGGGCACTGGATAGGCATATGGAGGATAGTGGGCTAGTGTAGGTTAGGTGGACTTGAATCGGCGTAACATCGAGGGTCAAAGGGCCTGTACTGCACTGTATTTTTCTATGTTTTCTATGTAAATTGGCCATGCTAAATTGTCCATTCGGGACAATGTCGGGAAATGAGTCTGGGTAGGTTACTCTTAGTAGGGTCAGTGTGGACTTGTTGGGCCAAAGGGAATCTAAATCTGCTCCTCTTGCTTGGTGTGGGAAGCCAGGCACATTTCCAATGGCCAAGACCTGCATGTGTGCAAGAAGTGACTCCAGATGCAGCATCCGCAATCCTGAGTTTCAGAGTTTAAGCAGTGTCTGGGGACACTGTGGAGCATTTGCGAGGTAAAGAGTGTGGTGGATTGTATGTAGAGAGAGGTGGTCACACTGTAGACTCAGACTCTGCAGGAAGGGAATGGGTGACCACCAGACAGAGCAGGAGGGCTAAGCAAGCAGTGCAGGAATCTCCTGGCGCTATTTCCCTGTAAAGCAGATAAATGATTTTGGATACTGTTGAGGCAAATTCATGGCACCATTGTTGGCTCTGCTGCAGAGGGAGAGAAAAATAGGCATAGAAATGCTGTAATTATAGAGGATTCAACAGTAAGGGGAATAGGTAGAGAGTAAACAAGCAAACGAGAGTGCAGAATGGTATGCTGCCTCCCTGGTGTTATCTGGGCAGGACTGGAAAAGTGGTTGGGGTGGGTTTAAACTAGCGTCACAGGGGGATGAGAACCAAAGGAGTAGGGCAGTAGATGCAGAAACTGAGGGAGAGATAGAAACCAAGGCAAACATGCCAAAAAAAAGAACAGGCAAGGAAATGCTGCTGTAAAGAACAGGAAATGCATGATTCATGCGAGAGGAAAAACAGGCAAAATAGTATTGGTTAGTACTTGGAGCTTTGACATTATTGTGATTACAGAGACTTGCCTGAAGGCGGAACAGGATGAACAGCTAAATATCCCGGGATTTCGATGTTTCAGGTGTGAGAGAAGGGGATGTAAAAGGGATGGAGGGTTACATTACTGATAAAGGAGTATCTCACAGCTGTACTGAGGGAAGATACATCAGAAGACTCATGCAGAGAGGCAATATGGGTAGAAGTCAGGAATGGAAAGGTGGAATTGTAATGCTGAGGGGACACTGCAGGCCTCGCAACCACCAGCAAGAGATAGGGGAGAGAAGATGTAGACAGACTTTGGAAAGATTGAAAAAACAGCGCTTTATGGGTGATTTTAACTTCCCCTACATTGACTGGGACTCACATTGTGCTAGGGGCTTGGATGGGACAGAATTTATAAGTACCAGTTAGGAGGGTTTCTTGACACAATATGTAATATATTTGGGCAGTTGGTTTACGTGAAATACTAGTTAGGTAGTGTCTCCCACCCATCCTCCTCTTCTAACCAAATAAAAGGTTCTCTATGCCTATTCGGTAAGGTTGCTAGCTTTTTTCAATAAGCTCTTTGGGAATACAGAACAGCAGGAATGGATGTTACGGCAGTTGTATGCTCCTCCTGTAGGATGTGGAAGGTAAGAGTCACTACTGTCACCACTGACTTCAGAGCATAGATCAGTACTTAGAACTACGATGTTGTGGCTATAATAGATACATGAATTTCACAGGGGCAGGAATTGTTCCGAGATTTTCCAGGGCTTAGATCTTTCAAAAGAGAACAGGGAGGGGGTAAAAGAGGTGGGGAAGTAGCATTGTTATTTAGAGTGTGCATCACAGCTGCAGAAAAGGAGGTTGTTGAGCAGCATTTGTCAACTGAGCCAGTATGGGTGGAACTAAGTAACAGCAAAGGAGCAGTCACTTTATTGGGCATTTTCTATAGATCACCCAATAGCAGCAGAGAGATGGAAGAACAAATTGGGCAGCAGATCTTGGAAAGGTGCAGATGTAACAGAGTTGTTGATATGGGTGACTTAACTTGCCCAGTATTGATTGGAACCTCCTTAGTGCAGATGGTCTGGACGGAACCGATTTTGTCAGATGTGTCCAGAAAGGATTCCTGACTCAATATGTAGATAGGCTGACTAGGGAGGAGGCCATATTGGATTTGGTGCTAGGCAACGAGCCAGGCCAAATGTCAGATCTCTCAGTGGGGGAGCATTTTGGTGACAGTGACCACAACTGCCTCACCTTTACCATAGCTATGGAGAGGGACAGGAACAGACAGTATGGGAAGGCATTTAATTAGCAGATGAGAAATTATACTGTTGTTAGACAGGAGCTGTTGGGTATAACAGGGTACAACAGAAATGTGGAGCTGTTTATGGAGCAGTTGTTGTGAGTGTTGGATAACTTTGTCCCACTGAGATAAGCAAGGAATGTTAAGGTGAAGGAACCTTGGATGACAAGAGAAGAGGAGCTTCTCTTCAAGAGGAAGAAGGAAACTTACTTAAGGCTGAGGAAACAAGGATCTGGCACAGCTTTAGAGGATTATGGGGTAGGAGAAAGTGAGGACTGCAGATGCTGGAGATCAAAGCTGAAAATGTGTTGCTGGAAAATGTGTTGCTGGAAAACCTGCTGCGCTTTTCCAGCAACACATTTTCAGGATTATGGGGTAGCTGGGAAAGAACTCAAAAATGGACTGAGGAGAGCTAGGAGGGGGCATGAAAAAGCCTTGATGGGAACGATTAGGGAAAACCCAAAGGTGTGAGGAATAAGAGAGTGATCAGAGAAAGGGTAGGGCTGATCAGGGATAGTAGATGGAACTTGTGCCTAGAGTCTGAAGATGTAGAGGAAGTCCTAACGTGTTTTTTGCTTCAGTATTCACTAGAGAGAGGGACCTTGTTGATAGTGAAAAACATTGTGGACCAGTTTCATCGGCTTGAACAGATTGATATTAAGAAATTGGATGTGCTGGAAATTGTGGAAAGCATCAACATAGAGGCAGAGCAGATATATCCAAGGTTGTGCGTGAGATGGGAATGAGATTGCTGAGGCTGTGGTGATGATCTTTGTATCCTCACTCTCCACAGGAGAGTACCAGATGATTGGAGGGAGATGAATATCATCCCTCTGTTCAGCAACAGGAATAGGGAAACCCCTAGGAATTACATACCAGTCAGTTTTGCATCTGTAGTGGACGGGTGGGTGGAGGATTATGAGAGATAGGATTTATGACTATTTGGAAGAACATAGAACAGTACAGCACAATACAGGCCCTTTGGCCCACAATGTTTGCTGAGCATTTATCTTACTGTAAGCTCAAACAAACCTACACACCCCTCAATTTACAGCTGTCCACGTGCTTAAATGTCCCTAATGTCTCTAACTCTAATACCACACCTGGCTTGATTAAAGATAGCCAGCATGGCTTTGTGAGGGGCATGCCTTATTGAGTTATTTGAGGATGTGACGAGACAGGTTGACAAGGGTCAGTAGTGGATGTGGTGTATATGGATTTCTGTAATGCATTTGTTAAGGGTCCCCATAGTAGGCTCATTCAGAAAGTGAGGAAATATGGAATACAGGGAAATTTGGCTGTCTGGATACAGAATTGGCTGGCCGAAAAAAGACAATAAGTGGTATTGGATGGAAAGTATTCCACCTGGAGTTTGGTGACTAGTGGTGTTGCACAGTGTGGAGGAACTGTGGGATCTTGGGGTCCAAGTACATTGATCCGTCAAAGTTACCGCCCAATTTGACAGAGTTATTAACGAGATATATGGTGTTTCGGTTTTCATTAACAGGGGGAGGGGGTTGACTTTAAGAGCCACGATGTTGTGCTGCAGCTCTATAAAACCCTGGTTAGACTGAACTTGGAATATTGTGTCCAGTTCTGGTCTCCTCACTATAGGAAGGATGTAGATGTTTTAGAGAGAGTGCAGAGGAGATTTACCAGGATGCTGCCTGAATTGAAGGGTTTGTCTTATGAAGAGAAGTTGAGTGAGCTAAGGCTTTTTGTTCTGGAGAGAAGAAGGAAGAGAAGTGACTAGGTAGAGGTGTGCAAGGTAAAGAGAGGCATAGACAGAGTAGATAGCTAGAGACTTTTCTCCAGGGCAGAAATGGCTGTCATGAGGGGTCATAATTTTAAGGTGATTGGAGGAAGGTATAGGGGAAATGTCAGGGTTAGGTTCTTTATGCAGATAGTGTGGAATTCACTGCCAGGTGTAGTATTAGAGTCAGAGACATTAGGGACATTTAAGCACGTGAACAGCTGTAAATTGAGGGGTGTGTAGGTTTGTTTGAGCTTAGAGTAAGATAAATGCTCAGCACAACATTGTGGGCCAAAGGGCATGTACTGTGCTGTACTGTTCCATGTTCTAAACCATCCAACCAGGGAAGGGGTTACACTGGACCTAGTTTTGGGAAATGAGCCAAAGCAGATGAGTGAAGTTTCAGAGGGGGAGCATTTCAGGAATAGTGATCATAATTGCACATTCTCCCCATGTCTGCGTGGGTTTCCTCCGGATGGTCCGGTTTCCTCCCACAGTCCAAAGATGTGCAGGTTAGGAGAATTGGCCATGCTAAATTGCCTGTAGTGTTAGGCGAAGGGGTAAATTTAGGGGAATGGGTGTGGGTGGGTTGCATTTTGGCAGGTCAGTGTGGATGTGTTGGGCCGAGCAGCCTGTTTCCACACTGTAAGTAATCTAATCTAATCATAATACTGTGAGTGTTAAGATACTCATAGATAGAGATAGCAACAGGCCTCAGGTGAAGGTGTTAAATTGGACAAGGTGATCTACAATATTAGGCAGGAACTGGAGAATTTTGATTGGAGGCAGCTGTTTAAGGGGAAATCCACATTAGACATGTGGGAGTATTTCAAACGCCAGTTAATAAGTGTTCAGGAAGAGCACATTCCTGCGAGAATGAAGGACAGGTATGGCCAATTACATAAACCTCACATGTGAGGGTGTTATGACTTTGGTCAAAAAGAAAAAAGAAGCATGAGTAAGGTCTTGGAGGATGGAAGTTAATAAAACTCTTGAAGCATATAAGGAAAGTAGAAAAGAGCTAAAACAAGGAATTAGAAGGGTGAAGAGGGGTCATAAAAAGTTGCAAGCAAACAGAATTAAGGCTTTCTCTACATATATAAAAAAGCAGGAAGATAGCCAGGGAAAGAGTTGGCCCACTCAAGGACAAAGGAGAGAATCCACCTATGCAGCCACAGAGAGATAGGTGCGGTATTAAATGAACACTGTGTTGGTATTCACTAAAAAGGAATTTGTGGAGCATGATTTCAGGGAAGGGTGTGTTGAATTTTTAAGCCAAGTTGCTGTTAAAAAGGAAGAAATGTTGAGCATCTTAAAAGTATCAAAGCAGGTAAGTCTCTTTGTCCTTTTGGGATCTATCCTAAAATATTGAGGGAGACAAGATAACAAATTGCTGGAGTGTTGACAGAATCTTTGTATCCTCTTAGGCCACAAGTGAGCTCCCAGAGAACTGGAGAATAGCCAATATTGTCTCATTGTTTAAGAAAGGTAGCAGAGGTAATCCTGGAAATTACAGGCCTATGAGTCTCATGTCAGTGGTATGGGAATTATTGGGAAAAAGGTTCTTAGGGACAAGATCTATACATATTTAGAAGCAAATGGATTTATTAGTGATAAACAGCATGGTTTTGAGTGGGAGGAGTTTGTGCCTCACTAATTTGATCGAGTTTTTGAGGAGGTGACAAAGATGATTGATGAGGGAAAAGTGGTTGATATTGTCTACATGAACTTCAGTAAAACCTTTGATAAGCTCTCTCATCACAGGTTGGTACAAAATGTGAAGTCATGATGTATCAGCGGTGAGCTGGCAAGATGGATACTGGCTTAGTCATAGGAGACAGACAGTAGCAGTGGAAAGATGATTTTCAGAATGGAGGCTTGTGACTAGTGGTGTTCCATAGGAATCAGTGCTGGGATTTCTGCTGTTCGTGGTCTGCATAAATGATTTGGAGGACAACGTAGTAATTTTGTCGTTGATACAAGGATTAGTGGAGTTGCAGATAGTGAACAGCATTGTCAGCGGATACAGCAGGATACAGATCAGTTGAAGGCATGGACTGACAAATGGAGTTTAATCCAGACAAATGTGAGGTAATGCATTTTGGAAGAACAAGTACAGGTGAAAATTATACATGGCAGAACTCTGAGTAGTATTGATATGCAGAGGGACCTGGGTGTGCAGGTCCACAGATCACTGAAGATGGCAGTGCAGGTAGATAAGGTAGTAAAAAGGCCTATGGAAGGGGCATTGAATATAGGGATAGACAAGTTATGCTGCAGCTTTATAGAGTTTTAGCTAGGTCACACTTGGAATATTGCGTACCGTTCTGATCACCATATTACCAGAAGGATATAAACATTCTGGAGACAGTATAGGAAAGGTTTACTAGGATGTTCCCTGTATGGGGATTTTAGCTGTAAAGAAAGTTTGGATAGACTGGGTTTGTTTTCACTGGAACACAGGAGGTTGAGGAGTGACCTTATAGAAGTTTAAGATTGTGAATTGCAGGATATATTGGAAAGTATGAGGCATTTTCCCAGGGTGGAAGGTCAATTACTAGGGGACACAGGTTCAAGACAAGGGTGGGGGAGAAAGTTTAATAGAGATGTGTGAGGCAGGTTTTTCACACAAAGGGTGGTGAGTGCCTGGAATGCACTGCAGAGGAGGTGATGGAAGCAGACATAATAGCAGCATTCAAGAAGCACCTAGTTGAATAAGAAGTGAATAGAGGGATACAGAACCTGTAAATTAAGACAGTTTTTGCATGAAAGGGCAAAACGTGTCAGCGCAGACTTGGAGGGTCGAAGGGACTGTACCTGGGCTGTATTGTTCTTTGTTCTATCAGAAATTGACCTCACTGCCTCCCTCTGCACGGCCTCTCTCTGCTTTTTTTTCTCTCTTAAAACAAAGTGGGCGGCACGGTGGCACAGTGGTTAGCACTGCTGCCTCACAGCGCCTGTAGACCTGGGTTCAATTCCCGACTCAGGCGACTGACTGTGTGGAGTTTGCACGTTCTCCCCGTGTCTGCGTGGGTTTCCTCCGGGTGCTCCGGTTTCCTCCCACAGTCACAAAGATGTGCGGGTCAGGTGAATTGGCCATGCTAAATTGCCCGTAGTGTTAGGTAAGGGGTAAATGTAGGGGTATGGGTGGGTTGCGCTTCGGCGGGTCGGTGTGGACTTGTTGGGCCGAAGGGCCTGTTTCCACACTGTAAGTCTAATCTAAAAAAGCTTATCCCTTAAAAGTTGGAGAGGTCTCATGCACCAGCTCAGAGAGTACAAGAAATCTTTAACTGTTATCTGCTTGTAGATGGGAGAGACGGAGTGTAAGAATGAAGGGATGGCTTTTCCCCTTAATGACAGGAAACAGAAGCTGGATACAACTTTTTGGTGGAAATTCACCGAGTTGGGAATTGTCAATGTTTTGGATTTTTCTGGAATGGGTTTAATGGCATATAGTGTATGAGCCGCTCATAATGTTTCAGAAGAATTTAGATGTACATTTGCTTTACCAAGGCATACAAGACTATGAGGAGAAAGTGAGGACTGCAGATGCTAGAGATTAGAGCTGAAAATGTGTTGCTGGAAAAGCGCAGCAGATCAGGCAGCATCCAAAGAGCAGGAGAATCGACGTTTCGGGCATGAGCCCTTCTTCAGGAATGAGGAGAGTGTGCCAAGCAGGCTAAGATAAAAGGTAGGGGGAAGGGAGTTGGGGGAGGGAAGGAGGTCAAGGTGAGGGTGATAGGCCGGAATGGGGGTGGGAGCGGAGAGGTCAGGAAGAAGATTGCAGGTTAGGAGGTGGTGCTGAGTTCGAGGGATTTGACTGAGACAAGGTGGAGGGAGGGGAAATGAGGGAACTGGAGAAATCTGAGTTCTTCCCTTGTGGTTGGAGGGTTCCTAGGCAGAAGACGAGGTGCTCTTCCTCCAGCCATCATGTTGCTATGGTCTGGCGATGGAGGAGTCCAAGGACCTGCATGTCCTTGGTGGAGTGGGAGGGGGAGTTGAAGTGTTGAGCCACGGGGTGGTTGGGTTGGATGATCCGGGTGTCCCAGAGATGTTCTCTGAAACGTTCCGCAAGTAGGCGGCCTGTCTCCCCAATATAAAGGAGGCCACATTGGGTGCAGAATGCTAGGGGGGGCTGGGGTGGGCGGATGGTCAGGAATTGAGGTGACTTTCAGGAATCAAATTTGGACATCTTTGAATCTGTTTGTTGTTGAGTAAGAAAGTTTGTGTTTAAGGCCTTCTCTGTACCACAGGATCAGGAAATGGTATACAGCCCCCATGAGGATGAGGAGGGAGATCCTTTTTCTAGTCGATGGCAGAAGAAGATCACTAGGCAGTAGAGGCATCTCTCTGTCATCATCATCTCTCTGTTTCCAATTCCATCCTTTCCTCCAACCATTGAGATGTCCCTTGAGGACTTCACTGTTGTCAAGTTTCAAACCCATCCAAAGGGCCATGTTATAGAGAGTAGACCACCAAAATGACCAACAGATTGACACCCATTGCAAGAGAGACTTAAAGAGCATCAGTCCTTTGAATGAATTCTTTCATTGGAAGTGAGCATGGTTGGTAAGGCCATTATTTTTGCCCATCACTAATTGCCCTTGCACTGTATGGCTTGGAATGTTATTTCAAAGGACAGCTCAGTATCAAGTCACATGTGGGCCCAATATGAAAGGAATGGCAGATTTTCCTCCCTGAAAGTATTTATGGCAACTGAATGGTTTCTTGGTTAACATTACTGGGACTATTCAGTTCTAGATTTAGCTGCATTTGTATTGCACTAGCTGCCACATGGGATTTTGGTGGTTTATTGATTACTGATCTATAGTGATATTACCTTTACACAACTATTGTCACTAATTATCCTCTGTTGCCATAATGCCATAATCAGTAGGCATGTTAATGTATTGTTCAGCATTAAAAAAGAGAATATTGATTTCCTAAATAATGCGCTGGTGTGCAGTCACTGTGA
Source organism: Hemiscyllium ocellatum (assembly GCF_020745735.1). Taxonomy (NCBI): domain Eukaryota; kingdom Metazoa; phylum Chordata; class Chondrichthyes; order Orectolobiformes; family Hemiscylliidae; genus Hemiscyllium; species Hemiscyllium ocellatum. The sequence goes on along the minus strand of NC_083401.1, from coordinate 54,905,648 downwards.
GATAACAGAAGATTGTCCTGATAACAGCATGAATGTCTGTGACCATCTGCCTAGATAATAAAAAAAGTTAAAAAATAAAAAATTAGATCATTCATCTCATTAGGTCAGAAAGGTAATGGAAAACTTGCCACTTGTCTGGATGAATGCAGCTCCAACAACTCTCCAAAACCTTCACATCATCCAGCTCAAAGCAGTCTGCTGGATTGGCACTACATCCACAAGCATCAACTCCCTCTACCACTGACACTCAGTAGCAGCAGTATGTACCATCTATAAGATGCATTGCAGAAACTCACCGAAGGTCCTCAGTCAGCACTGTCCAACCCATGACTATTTCTATCTACAACAAGGGTCACAGATACTTGGGAACACCACCTCCTTCAAGATCCCCTCCAAACCACTCACCATTGCCGCTCCTTCTCTGTCACTGAGTTAAAATCTTGGAATTCCCTCTGTAATGGCATTGTGGGTCAAGCCACAGCAGGTGGACTGCAGCAGTTCGAAGGGCAGTTAGGGATGGGCAATAAATGCTGGCCAGCCAATGACACTCATATCCCACAAAATAATTTTTTTAAAAAAAGCTCTAATATTCATTAATCATGGCTGATCGAATTATGACTTCAATTTCACTTTTCTGGCTGTTTCCATAACCCTTGACTCTTGTTGATCAAAAATTTGTTAACGACACCCTGAAATGTATATTCTTGCACCTTTGGTTCTCAGTCACCTCTAGGTACCATTGGCTGTAAATCTTGGGTTTAGTCTACTGTCTCCTTTTCCCTTGTCCCCATTATCATATTCCATTGGCCTACTGATGTCAGGGGCTTGCTCCTTCCTGTGTGCGCTGCTGCTGCTTCTCATCTCCAAGAGTCTCAATTTCTGAGGGCAGCACCCATTTCTAATTTCTTGGTGCTCACATGGAGTGCCAACCACCATGCCCGCTACTGTAGTGCTCATGCGATGGAGGAGAAGGCAATCTCCTGAACTGGCACCTTGCTGACCCATGATGGGCTGCTGCAACATTGGGCAGAATCTTACCTGTTTGAGACTAAATGTGGAGGCGAGGCTCCAAGCAGGAGGCAATCTGACTCTGGGAATGGGTCAGGTTTTGCTTGTGAGATGACGTTCTTCTCATTATGTTTCACTCATTATTTGTCCATCCCTTAGTAGGAGATTATCTTGAAGGATGATAGAAGCGAGGACATAGGTGGTTGCAAAGATCAGCACCCATAGGCTGCTGCTTAAGATAACCCGAATCCAGTGCCAAAGATGATGAACAATCTGCTGCTCTCTTCCAAGTATGGACCACTGCTTTGTGCTCCTCTGTGTGTGAGTTACTGTTGTGTGTTTGCCATTGCCCAGGACAGTCACACACAAGACTGGATCCCAGGTACTTTTGTCAGATCCCTCATGTGCATGTCAAGGTATATCAATGTCAATCACTTCATTGTAGCTACCTGTGCCTTGCTGTTTACACAACACTGCTGCTGTTTTTTTTCCAAATCTGACAGCATTCATAGGTACAGCAGAAAAGGAGCTGCAACATTCAGCAGCTCACTGATAGAAAACATTGGAGAAACTCAACATGTCTGGTAGCATCTGTAGAGAGAAAAGCAGAGTTGGTTTCCATCTTTTATTTCTCTCTTTCATTTACTTTTGCTCTTTCCATTTTTTCCTTTGTTTTTCAGCAGCTTTGGGCCCCTTCCCTGACTGCCAACAGCAGCTGAAGCAGTTCCTTCCTGGGTGTCAGCAGCAGTGAGTTCCTTTGCTAAAATGGTGGTCCAAGGAGGCAGCAATGGCAGCATCGTATGGCAGAACAAGGCTGCTTCGGCATGGTGGGTCCAGGGTCAAGTTTGAGCCTAGCTCAGGAACTGCAGCTGCAGCGGGTTTATGGTGGCAAAGACATCGCTGGCTGGAAGATGCCACTGAAGAATGGCAACAGGTACTTCGGGTAGACACCTCATATTATATTTTATTGGTTTTCATCAGTCATAGCTCATTGAAAGCACTGAATCACTTTTCGTTCTGTGGTCTTTCACATACCTACATTCTACCATACCAGATTCTTCACATTGCTTTTTGTCATTAATATAAATGATTTGGACATGAACATAGGAGGAATGGTTAGTAAGTTTGCAGATGACACCAAAATTGGAGGTGTAGTGGACAGTGAAGAAGGTTACTTCAGAGTAAGATGGGATCTTGATCAGATAGGTCAATGGGCTGAGGAGTGCAGATGGAGTTTATTTAGATAAATGTGAGGTGCTGCATTTTGGAAAGGCAAGTCAGGGCAGAATGTACACACTTTATGGTAATGCCCTGGGGAACGTTGCTGAACAAAGAGACCTTGGAGTGCAGGTTCATAGTTCCTTGAAAGTAGATTTGCAGGTAGGTAGGGTAGTGAAGAAGGCATTTGCTATGCTTTCCTTTATTGGACAGAACCTCGAGTGTAGAAATTGAGAGGTCATGTTGTGGTTGTACAGGACATTGGTTCAGCCACTTTTGGAATATTGTGTGCAATTCTGGTTTCCCTCCTATCTGAAGGATGCTGTGAGACTTGAAAGAGTTCAGAATATGGATATTGCCAGGGTGGAGGATTTGAGCAATAGGGAGAGGCTAGTAGGCTGTGGGTACTTTCCCTGGAGTGTTGAAGGCAGAGGGGAGAACTTACAGAGGTTTATAAAATCATGAGGGGCATGGATAGGATAAATAGACAATGTCTTTCCCTGGGGTGGGGGAGTCCAGAAATAGACGACAGAAGCTTTGGGTGAGGAGGAAGCAATTTAACAGGGACCCCAGAGGCAACCTTTTCACACAAATGATGGTGCATGTATGGAAGTGGTGAAGGCTGGTACAATTGCAACATTTCAAAGGCATCTGGATGGGTATATGAATAGGATGGGTTTAGAGGGATATGGGTCAAGTGCTGGCAAATGGGACTGGATTGGGTTGGGATATCTGTTTGGCATGGACAAGTTGGACAGAAGGGTTTGTTTCCATGCTGTACATCTCTATGACTCTATGACTGACTAAACCTTTGAAGACTGATATCCGTATCTAAATCTATCAGCACAGCCACAGTGCTCTTGTTCCCAAGCTAATGTCTCTTAATGCTTCCCTCTTTGTAAAGGAGAAGAATGTACACAATAAAAACAAACTTTCCCCAGTGGGTGATGCCTGATATAAACCTCCTGAGCCTCTGTGAGGAACAGGTGGCCAAACTATCAGGAGAGTAATGGGATGGTGCCTGTGCTACAGGGGAGATTGGAGATCGACAACCATTGAATGAGAAAACCTCCAATCTATTACTACACCAACAGCTTATTAAAACATTGGGTTCCAGTGGCAGCTCATGACTCTTTATCATTTTCGATCTGGCTTCTGGTCCTACTCCTCAGCCAGGATGGATAAAAGAAGAATTCAGCCCCCAAGACCATTTATCCCTATACCTCACGTACAGATCTGATGAAAACAGACAATGTATCCTTCCCAACAATGACCTGTGAAGGGACCTTCAGCTCAGTGGATGGTGTATCTAAGGTAGGTTCAGGGCCTCATTCTGGTGAACACGACATTGACATGGGTCCGCAACTGGAGGAGAAACAAACTGCTGAGGTTTCTTACTCTTGCAGCTCTGCTGGAGAACAGGTTCCTGCTGAGTCCAGTACTCATGATAAATGCCAATACTGTAGACAGCTTTCTTCTGGGAACTAGGATGCTGGAGACCAGAGTTGAAAAATGTGGTGCTGGAAAAACACAACAGGGCAAGCAGCATTCGAGAAGCAGGAAAATCGACATTTCAGTCATTAGCCCTTCTTCAGGAGAAGGGCTTATGCCCGAAATGTCGATTCTCTTGTTCCTCGGATGCTGCCTGGCCTGCTGTGTTTTTCTAGCACCACATTTTTCAACTTTCTTCTGGGAACCCCTCTATCCTTCTTCAATCTCTCATGGGGTTATGGATCATTTCACTGCGGGTCTTAATGTTCCTGTTCTTCTGTCTGGTCCAGCTCCCACCCACATTTCTATGACCAGCCTTGTCCTTACATTGCTCCTTATTCAATTCACCTGCCTTTCCTCCCTCCCGAGTGCACCAAACCTAACACACAGCTTCCACCTTTCCTTTTTCCACTGGCCCCTTTGTCTATGATTCTTCTGTAATCTAGTTTCCATTCACCTGAAACACTGGGTGATATTTACTGAATCCTTCCTTAAGAGTTCTCTTCCATCCTGAGAATTTCTTGTGTATTTGCACCAATGATCTATGAATGCTAGAACAATATTGACACTGATTGCCACCTCTTCCTGGAGATATTTTCCATCATACAGTTATTTCACACCTTTTGAGCAGGTGAGACTTGAACCCAGGCCTCCTGATTCAGAGATATTGGCACCACCACTGCACCACCAGATCCCTACCTCTTGCTGCAGTGTTATTTTCATATAAGGGTTTCCTTCTGATCCTAATAATGGCCATTTTTCTAAAGGACACCTCCATCAGATTTTATTCTGTAAAGGGACGATTAAAACTCCATGAGAAATGATAAGAGGACATTGCAGAAAATAATTTGGACCTGAGCAGCAGTGGTGCTAAACAGTTAGATCAGGATATGGCATAGATACTTCATGCGGTTTGGCAGAGTGGGTTAAACTTGAAAACAGAAATATAGCTTAAGTAAGTTAGCAGATGTCTTCAGCAATGTAGATGATACCAAGTACCAGAGGTGGTACTGTCTATAATTCATTAAATATTATAATAATTTTAACTAGGATTAACACAAATTGGGCTGTTGACAGAAATAAAGAGGTATAGTGCAAGCCATTGACCTACATATTGAACATTCATTGGGCCATATACTTAACAGCTGTTTGAGGTCACTGTTACATCACATAGGCTGACAGAAGCTTATAGAGTCATAAAGTCATAGAGATGTACAGCATGGAAACAGGCCCTTCGGTCCAACCCATCCATGCCGACCAGATATCCCGACCACACATTTTGAAAGACCAAATAGTCATAAGAATGAGAGTCCTGATAAATTGATCTACGTTATGGGAATAACGTTGCAGAGCATTTGATCCGGCCTGCCTATGACTTCAAACCCAGTGCAATGTGACTGACTTTTAACTGCTGTCTGGGCAATTAGGGATGGGCAATACATTGGCATAAATGGTGACACCACATCTCATGAATTAATTTTTTAAAATCCCAACAGTTACCTGAGGCTATTCTGAGACAACTTTATGTTGCATTGATAATTTTGAGTACAGAGACTTGTTATAGCTGGACAAACAAAGTTTTGAAAGGAGTATGTAAGGATTAATTGGATAATAAGAGTAAAATAGGGATTTCTATCATCACAGTGAAATGTTCATGTCAAGCAAAATTCTCCAAATAAGATGTAAGTGCCAGCATCACAGAACATTCGAGAGAGGTCTTGGAAATCATAAGGGATTAGCAAACAAATGGAATGAACAGATACTGGTAAGGAATGAGCAAACAGTACCAGGCAGATCCAGACTCGCGTAAGATTAAGTGGCTTCTGTCTCTGTGAAAGATGATATGTACCAAGGGTTGGAGACATCTTTTTATTGTATAGTTTTGTACTAACAAGTTTAGAATTTGCAGATGGAATCAAAGATGTTTAAATTGATAATTTATTACATTAGTAAAATTTTATTTTAGCTCAACTAGAGTGGAATCTCCCTGCACACTTGAATAAGAAATCAAAAATTTATATTCAAACCCTGTGCTTGATCATTAGCAGTATCCACAGCATGCTATTTTTCATAATACCAACATGAGGAATGCTATGAGATATTTCTTTTTATTCCCTTATGGGATGGGGTCATTGCTGGCTGGCCAGCATTTATTGCACATCTCTAGTTGCCCTTGAGAAGGTGGTGATGAGCTGCATTCTTGAACCATGGCAGTCCATGTGCTGCAGGTAGACCCATACTACCCATAGGGAGTGAGTTGCCAGGGGGGCTACCCCTAGATTTAAAGCAGTGTCCCTTAATTCGAGACTGACCCAATAGAGGAAACATCCTTTTCACATGCACCTTGTCAGGATCTTATACTCATCAATCAATCAACCACATTCTCCTAATTTCCAGTAGAAACAAGCCCAGCCTGTCCAACATTGTGGCTCAGTGATTAGCATTACTGCTTCACAGCATCAGGATCCCAGGTTCAATTCCAGCCTCGGGCAACTATCTTTGCAGAGTTTGCACGTTCTCCCCATGTCTGCGTGGTCTTCCTCCCAATAATGTGCAGGTCAGGTGAATTGGCCATGCTAAATTGCCTGTAGTGTTAGGTGCACTAGTAAGAGGGAAATAGGTCTAGGTGGGTTACTCTTCAGAGGGTTGGTGTGGACTTGTTGGGTTGAAGGGCCTGTTTCCACACTGTAGGGAATCTAATCTACTCTCATAAGACAACCCTCTAATTGTAGGTATCAACTGAGTAAATCTTCTCTGAACTGCCTCCAATAACTTTACTTCCTTCCATAATAAAGAGACTAAAACTACACTGTATTGAGATGTGGTCTTCATCAATGCCATCTATAACTCAAGGAAAAATCCTTACCCTTGTACTCAATCCCTCTGATACTTCTCTGCTGCATACTCCTGATTTGAGACCCAGAGTTTGATCATTAGGGAGCATGGCAAAAACTAGGAAACTACAGGCCAGTTAGCTTGCTATCTGTTACAAGGAAGGTGTTGGAATTGATTATTAAAGAAATTAAATCTGCGCATTCAGAAAAAAAACATCAAAAGGAGATCATATTTAACCAATTTATTGAAGATCATTGAAGAAGAAATATGCACGATGGATAAAGGGGAACTTGTAGACGTATAAGATTTGGATTTCCAGGAGGTATTTGAATAAGATGCTACATTAAAGGCTACTTCTAATAATGGATAATGAATTCATTTGGATAGAAGATTGGTCACTTACAAAATAGAGAGATTTCAAAACTGGGTCTTTGATCTTTAAAATGTGGTGAGTAGACTTCTGCAGGGATCTACACTGGGAATTCATTTTCTAATTTACATTAGATGAGGGGTGCAAAGGCTTGAGAGCTAAATGTGCATTTTATTGATTGATTTATTGTTGCATATATTTTTCTATAAAATAGAATGAGAAGTGTTGTATAATAATGTGGCCACTCATTGGCACCATCTTAAAACACAGAAAAATAAACAAAAGCATGGAATATAAAGGCAGAAAAATAAAGAAATAAAGAAGAAATGTTTGAATTTACAGTCCTTCTTGTTAAGTGCTCTGCCATTGCCCATGGGCCTAGCGGCCAGGCATGAAAAATGCCCCTCTTCAGCGCCGTCTTGCCTCAACTGACACCCTTGTCATTCCGAGTCCTAGCTAGACCTTGCCAATGCAGAGGCCACCAATGCCGTTGGGTACAGCACCGGCCTAAACTCGACTGCCGCTGCCGCTGCCGCCGCATATGCTTTGGGTCCATCTCACCAATGCTGCTGGTGCTGATGGGTCATATATTGGGCCCAAGCTCACCTCTGCCACTGCCAGCATCCAAACCCTCCTCCACCATAGCAGCCCCGAGTCAGCATTAGGACTGACTTGTCAAAATAGAACAGGTAGGATGACTCCAAAACAGGTAGGAAAATATAACGAAACAAAGAGCTGTGGATGCTGGCGATCCAAAACAAAAATAGAAATTGATGAAGAAAGTCATGAGGTCTCACAGCATCTGGGGAGGGAAAGCAATATTAATGTTTCGAATCCAGTGATCCCTCTTCAGAATGGGTATGAAAGTATGTTGTAACAAAAGGATGTTACAGACAGATGTTGTTAGACTGAGTTGAGTGGGCAAATGTTCAGCAGAAAAAGAATAATATGGCAAACTGAAATGTTGTTCATTTTGGCAGGAATACAAAATTTTCTTTAGTGGAGAATGACTTCAGAATCAAGAAGGCTAATGGGATTCTACCCTTCGGCCCAACAAGTCCACACCGACCCTCTGAAGAGCAACCCACCCAGACCCAGTCCCCTACATTTACCCCTTCACCTAACACTATGGGCAATTTAGCCTGGCCAATTCATCTAACCTGCATATTTTTGGACTGTGGGAGGAAACCAGAGCACCCAAGGATACTCAAGCAGACATGGGGAGAATGCACAAACAGACAGTTCCTGAGGCAGGAATTGAACCAAGGTCTCTGGTGCTGTGAGGCAGCAGTGCTAACCATTGTGCCACCATGCCACCCCACAGAGTCAGCTTGAGATTCTAGATTACTAGCACATTAGTTTTGCTACTGTTTCCTTCTTATTTAGCTTCTCTGTCTCTAGTGGCTCTCATATTATTAATAGATTCATATTGTTGAGTCACTCTCATCGAAGTGGCATTTCGCTTAACTTTTAATTGGCTGAAACAACTCAAACTCACAAAAAGAAGATCAATACCTGGTTTCAACAGTTTCCTCATCCAATTTGTGTACTGAGCACACTGACAAACATTCTATTACCACTGAAGAATGAATTTAAAAAGAAATTAAATTCAGAACATAGGCAGGCGTCCCCGGATGAACTTATGAATTTATTTCATCACCCAGCTTCCATTACTGCAATGTTAGTTACATTTTCTATGACGTAACCAATGTAGTGTGCATAGCAAAGAAGTAGAGGACAGATAATAGGTGGAGTGAATGACCTTGCCCAATCTACATAACCAATACCCAGTCCATAAATTACCTGTGAAGAACAGATTTTTTTTTCTGACAAATAGCTCATTTCCAAAATTAACTGGAAAGAAACTGCACAGCCTTCAATATTTACAGTAGATATTTCAGAACTAAGTAGTGTTGATATTTACTATGGTTTGTAAACTAGAATAACTGTGAATAATATTTAAAAATATGAAGAAACTAGTGCCAGTGATAGCAGTGCACATACTTGCATCCCTGTATTTACAGTTACATTATTAGAATCAGGGTAAATATTACAATCTTGAAGTTTAATTTTCCTGGTTTCATTGAGCTTCTTCCTGCAACTGCTTAGCTGTATAAAATGCCAGAGATACTTCTAATATCAAAAAACTGATTTTATACTACTGGATTGTTTTTGTATATCACATCATGTCAAAAAAAAGGAGCAGAGCCCAAGGCTAAAGGAAAATATGTTTCATGAATTAGCTCTGGCGCAGAGCACCTTAAGAAATTGTACAGGGTATAAATGGTGAAATAAGATTTACTAAGTTAAATGTATACTTCAATAATATTGATTCTATAGGGCTTGCATTTCAAACTTTATACACAAAGGGTCAAGTCCCGAGAGTAAGAGAATTTTCTAGCTCCGAAGAAAACATTTAGCTTCTTGGTCTTGTGCCAGCTCTTTGGACCCATTAGGTTGCCCCTCTCCTTTCCTTTCCCTACATCATTTAGATTGTTCTTTTCAAAATATTAAATCATTTCATTCTTTGAGTGCTATCAAAGGTGGTACATTTTAAAATCATTTCTGATCGATTAGTTAACAACAGTTTCCAGTAAAAGAAAATCTCTTGACTGTTCTCTTTGTGAGCGATGATTTCAATGTATGATGGATCCTCATCGCTGCTCATTGTGTTATGTAAGCTAGCTGGACTTTTGGTAATTTTAAGCAGCTTTGCTGTCAATGTCTCCTTTGAAGTTGGGATCCACATGGCCCCATTTTATCTAACCTAGTGAAGGAAAACCTCACCTACCATGTTTTTGTACCTCTGCATTACTTGTATACCTGCAGCTGGTGTTGCTTTTCCCTGCAGCTCCCCAGATGCCTACCTATGCACAGTTGGTCTTTTATATGCAGTGTTATGCCCGCTGCTGGTCTCAATCTTTCCTGTCACTCCCCTCGTTGTGTTCTCGGCACAATTTTATTCCTGCTCCTTCCCACTACATCCCAACTGTATTTTCACCATCTCTACACAATTATATCATTGCTATTGGCTTCGATATCACTGGCTGCTCCTTGCTGTGTTCGTGCCAATTCTGCACCACACTCAACGGTAAAGTTCCCTCCGAGAAACAGAATGTTTGATGACAAAGAGCTTAAGTTCAGTGCCAAGCTAAAGATCTGCAGTACATCAGTGTTACTTACTCTCCTATTGGCATCAAAAACACCAATGTAGAGTAGACATCTCAAATTCTTAGTGAAATATTACCAGCGATACTGCTAAAATCCTCAATCCTAGAATGAAATGTGGCCTGATAAACTTTTTTTTAGTAAATGCTGTGGTCATTTACTGAAGCATAACTACACAAACTGTTAAGTTTCTTTAACAAATGACTAGACATTTGTTGCACAAAAAATGGAAATAAATAATCAAGCAAGATTATCTAGATTTTGAACAGTTAAAAAAGTCTTAAAGCACACAGCAAACAAAAACTAATTAATTCCCCAACACAACGTATTCTTCTATATCAAATCTTTAAGTTTTGGTAGCTGATTCACCCAGTCCTTTCCTGCAAACTGTGAAGCTTTCTTACATGATTACTTAAAAATTAAGAGCTTAGATTTTCTCAGCTTTTTAGTCATGTTCCGCCTTTCTAAACAAACACTCCTGGCCTGACAGTTGCACCAACTAAATATTTCTCCTGAGGTAATTGTTTTTGCTGAAATGTTCTATGTTCCTTTCTTCAGGAGAGAAACTATGTTTTATTTCTGATCTCTGTTGTCATTTCTAACCTTCACAAAAACTTTTAATCTCTGGGATTTCTAAGCCAAAATCAATCCTTGTTTATCCTGAACCAAAAGATATATTAATATTAATCTTTGTTATAAACTGCACAGTTCAAGAATTTTCATGAATACACTTCATTAACGGGGGTCCTTGCTCTCTAACACATATTTGATTGGATGACTATTCCAGACGGATAGTATGACCCAGTTAATATTTCAAAAAATAACTATCCAAATATTTGACAATTTTAAAATCCAAACTCTAAAACTTAAATTCATGTCAGACTAGTAGCCTCTTGGCCAGAATGTTTTTGCTTGTGAATTGTTTAATACTTTCTTCTATTTTAATAAAATTGAGGTTGAGACATGCATTAATGTCCAAGTAGAATAATGCTTGATAGTAAAGTGTGTAGAATTTCTTTCTTATATTGTACCTCTCATGTTGTGGAGCTGTTTGTAACAATATTTTATTCGTGAGATCTATATTTCATGGATATTGTGGTTTCATTTTTGTAGGCCATAATATAGTGATATTTGTTCCTGTATCAAAATTAAAATTAATGAGAGATTCACTAACAGAAACCACTTTTTTCTAGAATAATTGACTTAGCTCAGCAATTGCTTGTAGACCATTAATTATGAATTCCCCTTGATACTGAACTTTTCCATTAAATTTTGTAGTTTCAGAATTTTATTTGTTCTAATAATTATTGATCAAGCCAACGTCTTTGTAACTTCAGTATATATAGACTGTTGTTTTATATATATACTTGGCCTCTATTAATAAAGCTGATGATACAATATGGTTTGTGAATCATCCCTTCCAACTCTGCTGTCACCATTTATATATTCACTTCCTTCTGGTTTTGCTCACGCTGTAACATAGTGCCATTTATTTTATACTTTCTGTCAATTTCATTCTAACAAAATGTGTCCCCATAAACTTCTTGGCATTGAACTACATCTGTCACATAACCACCCACTTCAGTTGCATCTCTTTCTTTGGTAAAAAAAGAATCACAGTATTCACTTGCCACTTACTTCGACATGCAAACCTTGTGTTGGCCTTGAATCAGCTTCATGTCTCCCTTTAACATGCTTTGACTATTTATGTGACTGTAGAAGACTTTGATATTCCACTCTCTGTTGCCTACTAGTGTTTTTTTGAAATTTCTTCTCTGCAGAGAATAGTCCCACTTCAAGTGCTCGTGACAAATTCAAAGTTTGCAGATGATATAAAGCATGGAAGCTTTGTAAGCTGTAAGAAGAACAGTTTGATCCCTTCAGCAGATTCAGGGTCATCCAGATAAGAAAATAGACCAACTACAAAGTATATAAGGAAGAGCTTCCTCTACAAAAGGATATCTGAAAGATAGAAAGGAACTTTCAGAGGAGAAACAATCTGCAGATTCAAGATCTATCCTCAAGTAGATTACTATTCTTCAAGTCTGATGACAGAGTATTCTGGGAAAATTATGAAATATCCAGATTGGCGACATTGGTGAAGTCTGAGTTGGGGGGAGTAGATAAGGAAGTGGTAAATATAACATAGTTCTAAATAAGATGTATAATGTGCTAGTTATAGGGGAAAAACCTTCAGGGGAGAGATCGTATCAGGTAATGGTTCACAAGCTGTTACGTTCATGTTGAGGTCCATTCTACTGATATTGCCCACAATGTATGGATAGAGACAGTGAGTCCTACACAAGCCTTTGCAGGGAAGAGATATATTCTATATGGCTCCTAAGATTCTTGGTAATTATGCCTGACTAATTAGGTGGTTGCACTAATAGTTACCATGTAATTAGACATCTTGCTAATTAAGAGCTGAAAAATGTGTTGCTGGGAAAGCGCAGCAGGTCAGACAGCATCCAAAGAGCAGGAGAATTGATGTTTCGGGCATGAGCCCTTCTTCAGGAATCCTGATTCCTGAAGAAGGGCTCATGCCCGAAACGTCAATCTCTTGCTCCTTGGATGCTGCCTGACCTGCTGCGCTTTTCCAGCAACATATTTTCAGCTCTGGTCTCCAGCATCTGCAGTCCTCACTTTCTCCTATCTTGCTAATTAAGAACTCTGTTCTTCTGTAAAGACTCTGCGCTGGAATATCCTCCATCACTGATAATTGGACACCCCCAAATAAAATATAGACAAAGGGTTTGTGGCAGCAAAACTATCTCAAACAACCCTTATTCAAAATCACAAACTTGCAATGACGGCAGATTCTGCGAGGTGACAATGAATCTCTATCATAACCAAAACTTTACTGATGCAATGAAACTAAGTTCTCTTTTACAAGTTTATCATATTATAATCCCCTGTATTAAAGCTTTGTCTCCCTCTTCATTTTTAGTGTTTGATATTTAATTTTTGTTCTCTCTTTAGTCAATATGACTTCAAACTTTTCTAAATTAAACTGCATGCAAGAATTATGTACAAAATCAGTTAAGTTACATCCTTTAACAGTTCATCTTGCTTACTGTTATTACGTTATCAGCAAATTTTAACATTAGGAACTATAACTGACCTTAGGTTCTATGTAAATATTAATGCAGGTACACTGTCCTTCTTGAGCTTACAGGTATTAGTATAATTTGACAAAACTGTGTAATCATAATGAATTCTTGAACCACTCTACTTTTTAATTTTTATTGTAACATGATAAAAAAAATCACATGAAAATTGCATCAGTAACTTCCTGATCATGATAATAATCTAGTAATCCATAGAAAATTAGTTCTTCATTGAACAGTGACAGGTTATGTTAAACTTTCCATATACACTGCCACATATTCATTAGCATCATTTTTTTTTATCAACAACTTTCTGTGGGGCATTTTAAAGAATGCCTTTGCTAGAATCAATATAGATAACATCCATTGCATTATCCATATCAGTATATTCATCATTTACTCAATGAACGCTAGTTAATTTGCCAAGCATGTCTCGACAAAGTCCACACCAAATCTCCGAAGAGAATCCCACCTACCCAATCACTGTAACTTGACATTTTCCTTTGCTAATTCACCAAACCCACACATTCCTGGATACAAAGTACAATTCAGCATGACCAATCTACCTACCTCGCACATTTTTGAACTCTGAGAAGAAATCAACGCAGAAACAGGAAGAATATGCAAACTCCAATTGCGCAAGAGTGGAGAATGCCTTTGCAAGAATCAATACAGATACTTATTGATACTTTTGGATACTGCTGGGGGGGATGACCTACCAGAGGAAAGCCATAGCAGTCAGTTCTCTGGCACTGAGCCTGACATTGTGGCAAAGAAGGGAAGGGGGCAAAATAGAAAAGTACTCGTGGTAGGGGACTCGATAGTTAGGAGAATCGACAGGAGATTTTGGGTCAGGATCGGGATTCCCGGAAGGTATGTTGCCTTCCTGGTGCCAGGGTCCGGGGCATCTCTGATCGGGTGTATAAGGTTCTAAAAGGGGAGGGCGAACAGCCAGAAATCTTGTTACATATTGGCACTAATGATATAGCCAGGAAAAGGATCGAAGATATAAAAAGTGATTTCAGAGAGTTAGGATGGAAGGTGCAAAGCAGGACAAACAGAGGAGTGTTCTCTAGTTTACTACCGGTGCCACGAGATAGCGAGGCGAGGAACAGGGAACGGGTGCAGATTAATTCTCAGCTGCGAAGCTGGTGTAGGAGAGAGGGCTTCAGATATGTAGATAAGTGGGATGCCTTCTGGGGAAGGTGGGACCTGTACAAGAAGGACGGGTTGCATCAGAACTGGAATGGGACCAATGTCCTGGGTGGAAGGTTTGCTTGAGTAGTTCGAGAGAGTTAAAATAGTATGGCAGGGGGGTGGAAACCTGAGCTGTATACCGGAGGTGAGAGTTGATGCAGATGAGGCAATAGCAAGAGGTAGACCAGCTAGTGGGAAGGGTTTTCCTTGCAAGGAACCAAGGGATCAGTTAAAGTGTGTTTGCTTTAACGCAAGGAGTATCAGGAATAAAAGTGACGAACTTAGAGCATGGATCAGTACCTGGTGCCATGATGTTGTGGCCATAACAGAGACATGGGTTTCTCAGGGGCAGGAATGGTTGATGGATGTTCCAGGGTTTAGAGCATTTAAAAAGAATAGGGAGGGGTGAAAAAGAGGAGAGGGTGTAGCACTACTGATCAGAGAGGGTATCACAGCTACAGAAGCTTCCATTGTCGAGGAAGATCTGCCTACCAAGTCAGTATGGGTGGAAATTAGGAACAGTAAGGGAGCAGTCACCTCTTTAGGGGTTCACTACAGGCCCCCCAATAGCAGCAGGGAGATGGAAGAAAGCATAGGTCGGCAGATTTTGGAAAAGTGTGGACGTAGTAGGGTTGTTGTAATGGGTGACTTTAACTTTCCCAATATTGATTGGAACCTCCTTCAAGCAGAAGATTTGAATGGAGCTGATTTTGTAAGGTGTGTTCAGGAGGGTTCCCTAACTCAGTACATTGACAGGCCGACGAGGGGAGAGGCCATTCTAGACTTAGTGCTCGGAAACGAACCGGGGCCGGTATCAGATCTTGTGGTGGTAGAGCATTTTGGTGATAGTGACCACAACTGCCTCACATTCTACATAGCTATGGAGAAGGAGAGGATTAGGCAAAATGGGAGGATATTTAATTGGGGAAGAGGAAACTATGATGAAATTAGACATGAGTTAGGTAGCATGGATTGGGAACAATTGTTCCATGCTAAAGGCACTATAGACATGTGGAGACTGTTTAAGGAACAGTTGTTGCAAGTGATGAATAAATATGTCCCTCTGAGACAGGCAAGAAGTGGTAAGATAAACGAACCTTGGATGATGAGAGCGGTGGAGCTTCTCGTCAAAAGGAAAAAGGTAGCTTACATAAGGTGGAGGAAGCTAGGGTCAAGCTCAGCTCTACAGGATTACAGGCAGGCAAGGAAAGAGCTTAAAAATGGTCTGAAGAGAGCCAGGAGGGGGTACAAGAAAGGCTTGGCAGAACGGATTTGGGAGAACACAAAGGCATTTTACACTTATGTGAGGAATAAGAGAATGGTCAAAGAAAGAGTAGGGCCAATCAGGGATAGCATAGGGAATTTGTGTGTGGAGTCTGAGGAGGTAGGGGAAGCTCTAAATGAGTTTGCTTCTGTCTTTACGAAAAAAACAAACTTCGTAGTGAATGAAACCATTGAAGAGCAGGTGTGCATTCTGAAATGGATAGAGATAGAGGCAGCTGATGTGTTGAAAATTTTGTCAAACATTAAGATTGACAAGTCGCCAGGCCCGGACCAGATTTGTCCTCGGCTGCTTTGGGAAATGAGAAATGCAATTGCTTCGCCACTTGCAAAGATCTTTTCATCCTTGCTCTCCACTGGAGTCGTATCTGAGGACTGGAGAGAGGAAAATGTAATTCCTCTCTTCAAGAAAGGAAATAGGGAAATCCCCGTAAATTACAGACCGGTAAGTCTCACGTCTGTCATCTGCAAAGTGTTAGAAAGGATTCTGAGGGATAGGATTTATGACCATCTGGAAGAGCATGGCTTGATTAAATGCAGTCAACACAACTTTGTGAGGGGCAGGTCATGCCTCACAAACCTTATCGAGTTCTTTGAGGATGTGACTAGAAAAGTTGATGAGGGTCGAGTTGTGGATGTGGTGTATATGGACTTCAGCAAGGCATTTGATAAGGTTCCCCATGGTAGGCTCATTCAGAAGGTCAGGAGAAATGGGATTCAGGGGAATATAGCTGTCTGGATATAGAATTGGCTAGCGAACAGAAGACAGCAAGTGGTAGTAGAAGGAAAATATTCTGCCTGGAGGTCTGTGGTGAATGGTGTTCCACAGGGCTCTGTCCTTGGGCCTCTATTGTTTGTAATTTATATTACTGACTTGGATGAGGGGATTGAAGGATGGGTCAGCAAGTTTGCCGATGACACAAAGATTGGAGGTGTCGTTGACAGTATAGAGGGCTATTGTAGGCTGCAGCGGGACATTGACAGGATGCAGAGATGGGCTGAGAGGTGGCAGATGGTGTTCAACCTGGATAAATGCGAGGTGATGCATTTTGGAAGGTCGAATTTGAAAGCTGAGTACAGGATTAAGATAGGATTCTTGGCAGTGTGGAGGAACAGAGGGATCTTGGTGTGCAGGAACATAGATCCCTTAAAATGGCCACCCAAGTGAACAGGGTTTTTAAGAAAGCATATGGTGTTTTGGCTTTCATTAACAGGGGGATTGAGTTTAAGAGTCATGAGATCTTGTTGCAGCTCTATAAAACTCTGGTTAGACCGCACTTGGAATACTGCGTCCAGTTCTGGTCGCCGTATCATAGGAAAGATGTGGACGCTTTGGAGAGGAGGTTTACCAGGATGCTGCCTGGACCAGAGGGCTTATCTTATGAGGAGAGGTTGACTGAGCTCAGACTTTTTTCATTGGAGAAAAGGAAGAGAAGAGGGGACCTAATTGAGGTGTACAAGATAATGAGAGGCATAGATAGAGTCAATAGCCAGAGACTATTTCCCAGGGCAAAAATGACTAACACGAGGGATCATAATTTTAAGCTGTTTGGAGGAAAGTATAGAGGGGATGCCAGAGGCAGATTCTTTACACAGAGAGTTGTGAGAGCATGGAATCCGTTGCCAGCAGCAGTTGTGGAGGCAGGGTTACTGGGGACATTTAAGAGGCTCCTGGACATGCATATGGTCACAGAAATTTGAGGGTGCATACATGAGTATCAGTGGTCGGCACAACATCGTGGGCTGAAGGGCCTGTTCTGTGCTATACTGTTCTATGTTCTATGTTCTATAACATCCACTGCATTATCAACATCAGTATATTCATCATTTACTCAATGAACTCTATTTAATTTGTCAAGCATGACTCGCTGTGTACAATTTTTTTCAACCATCCTTAAATTAGCCATAATCTCTCATTACATAATGCTTTTGTACCATGTAATGGTTTCTTGACCTCACGAGTTCATATCTATAATTTTCTGAACACTTTTAGACTTTGTCTGTTCCTCAAATAACATTTTGTACAGGTGATTTAAGGAGACAATTTTCTAGTTCTCAGAAAAAACTTCCAACATGAAGAAGCATTTATATATAAAAAAGAAGTTGTGTGCAAATTAATCTATTATGGTGCCCATGAAATTGTAATCGGTTATTATAAAAACTCACCTAGTGCACTCATGTCCTTTATCTGGTCTGAGCTACTTCTGTCTCCAGATGAACTGCAGTGTGGTTGACTCTTAACTATTGTCTGAAATTGCCCATATAATCCATGAACAATTAGAAATGTATCAACAAATGCTTGTCTTGGAAAATCTTATCCATGTCCAACGTAAGTTATGTTGCAATATAATTTAATTATTGGCTATAAAGTCACAAATTTCATTATTTTCTCCCATCATTCCGTAACTCCCTTTCTTTATACACATTAATCTTAGCTGATTAAGTACAATGTTTTGATTAGTGTATTGTTTGGGAGATGGCACACTTAAATATTGTATAAAAAATCCTTTTTCACAGGTAGAGCTCAGGTAAATATCTCCCCGATTAGTTTAATCAATCATTCTGTCCTGCTAAAATATTGAAGTTGCTGAAATTCTAGCTTGGTGGCACTTAATCATTGCTTCCTGATTCACTTTGTCATCTCTGCTGCACAACAAGATTTTAGAACTTATTTCATACAGAATGGAAGCAGGCCAGAGTCCACACCAAATCTCTGAAGGGAATCCTACCTACCCAATCAATGTAACTTGACATTTTCCATTGCTAATTCACCAAACCCACACATTCCTGGACACTAAGAACAATTTAGCATGACCAATCCACCTACCCTGCACATCTTTGATCTCTGAGAAGGAATCAACGCAGAAACAGTAAGAATATGCAAACTCCACACAAACAATTGTGCAAGAGTGGAGTCAACCTTATCAAATG
Organism: Hemiscyllium ocellatum; assembly: GCF_020745735.1. Lineage (NCBI taxonomy): Eukaryota > Metazoa > Chordata > Chondrichthyes > Orectolobiformes > Hemiscylliidae > Hemiscyllium > Hemiscyllium ocellatum. Next base: position 54,887,042 of record NC_083401.1, on the reverse strand, counting down.
CCTTATTGAAGTCCATGTACATGACATCTACAATCCTTCCCTCATCAATCACCTTTGTCACTTCCTCAAAGAATTCTATTAAGTTGGTTAGACATGACCTTCCCTGCACAAAACCATGCTGCCTATCACTGATAAGCCCATTTTCTTCCAACTGTAAATAGCTCCTATCCCTCAGTATCTTCTCCAGCAGCTTCCCTCCACTGACATCAGGCTCACCGATCTATAATTACCTAGATTATCCCTACTATCATTCTTAAACAAGGGACAATATCAGCGATTCTCCAGTTCACCGGGATCTCACCCGTGTTCAAGGATGCTGCAAAGATATCTGTTAAGGTCCCAGCTATTTCCTCTCTTGCTGCCCTCAATAACCTGGGATAGATTTCTTCTGGACCTTGCGACTTGTCTACCTTAATGCCTTTTAGAATACCCAACACTTCCTCCCAACTTGACCTAGGGTAATCAAACATCTATCCCTAACCTTAATGTCCATCATGTCTCTCTCCTCAGTGAATACCGACATAAAGTCCTCATTGAGAATCTCACCATTTTCTCTGACTCCACGCATAACTTTGTCTTTGAATGGGCCAACTTTTCTCTAATTACCCTCTTGTTCCTTATACGCAAATAAAAGCCTTTGAGATTGTCTGTTTGCTAAAGAAATTTCATGACCCCTTTTAGCCCTCCCAATTCCTCATTTTAGATTGGTCCTACTTTTCTGATATTCATCCAAAGCTTTACCTGTTTTCAATTGCCTTTCTCCTCTTTGCTAGTCTCACAATTTCACCTGTCATCCATGGTTTCCTAGTCTTGCCAATTCTATCCCTCATTCTCACAGGGTCATGTCTCTCCTGCACTCTAATCAACCTCTCTTGAAATGCCTCCCACATATCAAATTTGGATTTATCCTCAGACAGCTGCTCCCAATCCACATTCCCAAGCTTCTGTCAAATTTTGCTATAGTAGGCCTTCCCTTAATTGAGCACTCTTCCATTAGGACCACTCTCATCTTTGTCCATGAGTATTCTAAAACTTACGGAATTGTGAACACCATTCCCAAAGTAACGCCTACTGAAATTTCAACCACCTGGCCAAGCTCATTCCCTATCACCAGGTCCAATATGCCCCCATCCCGTGTTGTTCTATTTACATACTGTTCTATAAAATCCTCCTAGGTGCTATTTACAAATTCTGCTCCACCTAAACTTCTAATATCAAGCAAATCCCAGTCAATGTTGGGAAAAGTAAAATCTTCCATCACCACCATCCTGTTTTTCCTACAACTTTCCATAATCTGTCTACATATCTGTACATCTACCTTGCTTTCGCTGTCAGGAGGCCTATAGTGCAGCCCCAGCATTGTTACCTCACCCTTCATATTTCTGAGTTCTGCCCATATTACCTCACTGTTCAAGTCCTGCATCGTGCTATCCATCAGCACAGCTGTGATATCCTCTCTGACCAGTAATGCAACTCCTCCACCCCTTTTACCTCCCTCTCTATCCTACCTGAAGCATCAATATTCTGGGATATTTCGTTGCCAATCATGCCCTTTCAGCAACCAAGTCTCAGTAATAACAATAACATCATACTCCCAGGTAAATTCATCTGCTTACCTACTACATTTCTCACATTAAAACAAATGCAGCTCAGACCTCCTATCCCTTTGCATTCATCATTTACTCCCTGCCTACTTTTCCCTTTAGTCACGCTGACCTGATTATCTAATTCCTTACAGGCATTAGTTACTACCTCTTTACTATCCACTAATCTCCTCATTTGGTTCCCATCCCCCTTGCCACATAAGTTTAAACCCTCCCCAACAGCAAGATCAAAAGCACCCCCTTGGATATTGGTTCCAGTCCAGCCGGTTTTGAAATAGTCCCACTTCCCCCAAAACCTGTTCCAATGTCCCAAAAATCTGAACCCTTCCCTCCTGTACTATCTCTCAAGTGATTCATTCATCCTGTGTATTCTTTCATTTCTACTCTGGCTACCACGTGGCACTGGTAGCAATCCTGAGATTACTACCTCTGAGGTCCTCCTTATTAACTTGGCTCTTAACTCCATAAGTTCTTCTTGTAGGACCTCAACTCATTTTTTACCTACATCTCCTGACCTCCTTAGCATCACAGATGCTCCAAAGTGAGTCCATCCACAGCTCCAGAGCTGTCATGTGGTCTAACATGTGCCTATATGCACCATGACAACTGGCTGTTCATCCTCCCCTTTCAGAATGCCATGCAGCCAACCTGAGACATCCCTGACCCGTGCACCTGGGAGGCAACATACTATTTGGGAGTTCCATTTTTGACCACAGAACCACCTATCTACTCCCCTTACAATTGAATCCCCTATAAATGTAGACCTTCCACTAGTTTTCCCACCCTCCTGTACAGCAGAGGCAGCTAGGGTACCATGAGCATGGCTACTTCTACCTCCCCCTGGTGAGCCATCTCCCCCAACAGTATCCAAAACAGTACACTTCTTATGGAAAGAGATGACACAGGAGACACCTGCACTGCCTTCCTGCTCTTTCTCTGCCTTTTGGTCACCCATTCACTAAATTCACTAAACGTGCTATCCATGACCTCCTTAGCATCACAGATGTTCCAAAGTGAGTCCATCCACAGCTCCAGAGCTGTCATGTGGTCTAACAGCTGGACACACTTTCTGCACGTGAAGGAGTCAGGAACAGCAGCCACATTTCTAAGCTTCTACATTGAGTAAAAGGAGCATAATACGGATCTGGAATTTCTTGCCATTTTTACTCTTAAGATTAGCTTAGTCCAACTATAATACCAAATAATAGATAAATGAAATTTTTAAGAAGTGACCAATCACGTTACTTAGCAGCCCATGATATATATAAAAAAAAATCCTTATCTTATCAACACACCACAGAGTCATTTTCTTTCTGTTTAGTGGAGGAGAGAGGGTGGGAGACACTGCATGTGTCTCGTTTCTCACCCCTGTCCAAATATATCAGTTCACTCATCTTCCCAGAGTGCAATTCGACTGCTCCCACTCAATTCTTCACTCTCACTGCTCCCATTCCTGCTGCAAAATGGAGGCCGCTGATTCCACGAGATAAATAATTAAATGGAAAATTTACCTTCCCAGCAGCCCCTGGTCCTCGCTCTCACCACTCCCACTGTTGCTGCAAAATCAGTTGTGGCATAGAGTATAAAAATTGGCAAGTCATGTTGCAGCTGCATAAAACTTTAGTTCAGCCACTTTTGGGAATATTGGTTCTGGTTGCCACACTACCAGGAGGTTATGGAGGTTTTGGAGGGGATACAGAAAAGATTTACCAGAACATTGCTAGCTTTGGAAGGCATGAGTTATGAGAAGAGATTGGACAAACTTGGTTTGGTTTCACTTGAATGTCAGGGACTGAGGAGGCGATCTGATAGAAGTTTACAGAATTATGACAGGCGTGGATAGAATGGATGGTCAAAGTCTTTTTCACAGGGTAGAAATGTCAGACATCATAAAGGAGACATAGGTTTCAGGTAAAAGAGGAAAAGTTTAAATGAGAGTGAGAGGGTCATGTTTTACACAGAGGGTGATAAATGCTTAGAATGTGCTGTCAGAGGAAGCAAAAGTAGATACAATAGTGGCATTTAAGAGGCATTTGACAGACATAGGAAGAGGCAGAGAATAGAAGGACACAAACTACGTTGAGGCAAAAGATTTTTAGTTTAGAATGGCATCATGTGTAAGGGTGGGCTTGCTGGGCCGAATGGCCTGTCCTTATATTGTTCTTTGTTCTTTGTGTTGGGGCATGATTTTACCTCAATAGACAATGATAGATTTATCACCAGCATTTTTTTAAAGGTCAACTTACTACTGTGATCATTTCTATTGTAACCACACGCTAAATGAAAACTTACTTTTGCAAACCTTCACCTGTCTGAAAGCCTCATTTTTCATTTACTTGGAAGGAAACCTTGCTTATTTGATAACTGATATTGTTTTTAAACCATTAAAATGTGTGCACAGCATGCACAATTGAGGGTTTGTATTATTGTGGCCTTCACCAGAGTCAAAAGAAAATAGAAGCTGAGCAGAAAATCAAACACCAACTCCAGGTAACACATTAATTTATCAAGTAATGTGGGCAATGTTCATAATTAGTAATTACATTGCTGTGATTTATAACATCAAAGGCCTGTTTTATTTTCAGCATCCTTAATATCATAAAATATTACAAGTTGCTTTATTGTGAAACACATGTTGATAACAAGCTAGTAGGTATTAGAACACATTAAAAAAATCCTTGGTCAATGGTATCAGCTTTAAAGGCATTTTAAAGATGTCGAGAGAGGTAAAGATTTAGAAGGGTTTAATGAGGGAGATTTGGGCAAGGCTGTTGACTTAGTGATAATAAAATACACTGTATATGAGCTATCAGTTTTTCTAATTAAGTTCTGGATTTAACCAATTCATCAAAAAACTATGTTTTATAAAATTTGTTTCTGCTTGACTGGAAAAGACCACATTGTTTTGCATATTCATACTTGATTTAGTGACCATTTTAATATGTAGCTCATAGGAGATCAGCTTAGGGATGCAGATAATTACATTACTAGCAATATGCATTTGAAATCTTGCCAGGCTGCTGGCAGATGAGTGATCCGAGTGTTTATAACGATTCCTAATGAGCCCTTAATCGAAATCAGAACATCTTCCAAATTTGGTTGATTTTTGCGCTACTCAGTTAAAATAAATGGAGGAGTTAATAGAGCTTTTCTAGAATGCTTCTCAGACTTGCATCATATGTAATAATTTAGACATTTTAGAGCCATTCCAAAGAAAGATATTGCTGTTATATGTGAATACTATGTCTAGCTGATGAGCATTATACCTATTATTATAGGTCAGGCTACTGGATTAAAGCTAAATAGATTTTTTTTTAAATACATATTTTTGGAAGCAAGTTGGAATAGTGAAATCGTTATAACTGCAGGGACTAAAATCATTTTACATTTTTCTGAATGAAATGCTGATTCTGGAGTCAGAAATCTCAGTTGTGATTTACCTCTGCCTTTCTACCAGTTTATTGACAGAGATAGGGTAAAACATTCAAAACCTTGAGCTATGTCTGTCCATTTCCATGACTTTCTAGCAATTATCTTCCAACTGTTAATTATCAATCTTGCATTGAACCTTTAAAGATTTACACGTGTCATGCTCTCCTAAAATGCTACAAGTCTGTTCTTTTCTGGAATTTTTGATGCTCAACAGCATTGAAATGATAATGTCACAAAATGTGATGCATGACACTATTCTGTCCCAGTGAGCTTATATAAATGATTCATTATGGCACCTGCTGCTGGGTAAGATTTTGGGGGTTTCCTTTAACTTTAATTATTGCTAAAAAAGCTTTTTGTCATGCACTCACCAAAACAATATGCATGAATATCAATTATAGGGGAACATTATCTATGAGAGGAAAGTGCAAAGTTATTGGCAAGTGGAATGTTATTAGTGGAGCTGTTGCCATCGAGGATATGCCAATTAATTATGATTGACACTTAACTACCAGACTTTGTTGGCATTTTAAACAAGGAAGGTTTGTTGGCCAAAACATTGATCATAACATTACTCTCAGAAATGAACCAGTGAGAGGTTGTCACTTACTTTGTTGAGCTGAAAAAAATGCAGTGCGTACATATCCTTTCTATCTACAACGAACAGCAGCCTATGCTTAATGTATGTAACTTTCAGTACATACTTGCGCTACACTGTGAACCAATCTGACAGTCCTAAATTGGTCCATCATTATTTGGAGTGCACAGCCTACATCACACTGGCACTGAATTCAAATACCACATTACTCATTTTTGTGGTGGGTAGAACTTGTTTTGAACTTTTGTTCTGTAGTGGAGAGCACCACTTATTTTGTCACTGCATGTCATAGTTACAACAGCTAATTTCACGGACAGTCAATTGTATCAAATGGCATATCCCTCACAATAAGCAAGGTGCTGACCATACTTAACCAGCCCTTACAAAACTTGCAACAGTGTCCAAATTTTGATGTGATTTCACTGTTGGACAGGGTTTGCTGAACAATCCTGAATGTGAGAACATTTATGTTCACATTCGAATTGGGAACCTCAGTTAGACTTGCGGTTTGCTGTGTTTGTGTCCTGATGAGTGCATGATGCAAAGTTTCAATTAAGTCTTTTTTTTAAGCAATATTCAAGCTTTGTTTGATCAAATAGATATCTACTTTAAGTGCAAAACCCAACTAAATAGGATGAATCTGACAGACCCAATTTAAAATGTCTGCTAGTTTTAGTTTGTTATAAGACCTGTTCCAGGTACATATATGTGAACATAAACTTTGCAGAATCTATTAAGCTTATCATAACAAGTATGATAGACATTGTACTCAACAAAATCAGTAGTTTTCAGTTGATCCAGCTAGGGACACCAGCTCACAATGCTGGGTGATTGGGCATTAATCTTTTGTTTTCTGGTGCCTAAAGTTGTCCTTCCATCTTTGATCTTCTCTTCTTGTGCACTGAGGTACTGAGAATCACTTATTAGCTATTGCCAGCTACCACACTAGCATGATCAAAAATACCCTTAACTCTACTTGTTTTGCTCATGCCCAAACATGATCAATCACAGATTGATTAAACATTGTATGCTCAATTTCCTATTGGTTTCTTAAAAAGTAATGGTCAACTTAGTGACATCATTTCCGATCGTCTCTTGATTCATGTTTTGACTTGCCAGTTACCTTGGAACACCACCTCTTGTTTAGCAGTTTTTATCAACATACAAACCTTTTACACCCTTGCTGATAATGTTGCTCTGTATCATAAATTGCCATTTGCTTAACTATGCAGTGTCACTCCCCAGTAATAAATTGTCAACCCAAGTATCCTAACTGATGTGTCTAGGTATTCTCCAAAATCTATTAATATCACTTAATTGAAAGATCTATTCTTCTGACTCTAGAATAACCAGCTCTAATTGAACCAAATTAAAGTTCAAAATTATTATTCTAGATTGTTTGACTCAAGTCTGTTTCATACGTTTAGTTATAAAACTAAACCAATTTTAAAAATAACTGTGCCTTTTTACCTCAAAAGGTCCACATTTTTCAGTCTCATTTTCAATTAGTTTGAACCATCCAGATGCCTTTTAAATAATGAATTGTACCAGCCTCCACCACTTCCTCTGGCAGCTCATTCCATACGTGCACCTCCCTTTACATGAAAAAGTTGCTCCTTAGGTCCCTTTTAAACCTTTCCCCTCTCACCCTAAAGTTGTTTAATCAAGTCAAAATTATTGAAAATTAACTCAAACTTATAGGTATAAGAGAGAAGGACAGAACAGACAAAATGGTGATGCAGACTCCTCCACCTCCCTCATAATCCTCCTGACCTCTGTCAATGGAACATCCCATGTCACTTTCATAAGACACTATAATCTTGAAACTGTCATTTTGTGTCAGCTAGCTGTTTCCACAGCATCAGTGGAAGTGGGTGAAAGAAGCCCACATTTACCAAGACAGAAAAATTGTACCTAATCAGCAGTTGACAGCTGAACATACCGGTGGCTGTTCTAGCACCCCAGGATAAGTTCATATTGTAAAATTAAGGATCAAAATTGCAGTTAAAGCCAAATTTTCATGCTGGTGTTCTTGTAAGTGACAGAGTCATACAGCATAGAAACAGACCCAACTTGTCCATGCTGATCAGGTTTCTCAAACTAAACTAGTCTCACTTGTTTGCATTTGGCCCATATCCTTTCAGGCCTTTCCTATTCATGTGGCTGTCTAAATATCTGTTAAATGTTGCAACATGTCTTGCATATACTACTTTGGCAGTTCATTCCACATATGAACACCCTTTGAGTGAAAAAGGTGCTCCACAGATTCACTTTAAATCTTCTCCTCTCGCCGCAAAAATATACCCTGAGTTTGAACTCCCCCACCTCTAGAAAAATCCGTTTGCTATTTACTTATCTATGCCTGACATTATTTTAAAAACCTTCATTAGGCTACTGATTAACCTCCGATGCTCCAGTGCCTATTTTTACCTTTACACCAGAGTAACTCCAATGAGCTTATAAGGAGTTAAGATTTTCTAGAGCAGATAGAAGGAGAGGCTGGTTTGCTTACAGGCATATTTAATAAGGATGTTGTGCAAGCCAAAGAAGATTATTAGTGAAGAAAGACTGTGGGTGGACCTCTCAAATTAACAGTCTGATTTAGTAAAGATTCTTTTTCCGCAAAACAATTGGCACTCAAAAAAAAACATATAAAATAGTTGGTGCATATGAAATATATCCATTTTTATTTTACACAAACAACTGATAGTGACTGGCATTCGAACATGAGATTGCCTGACAGAGTCTCCACTGCACAATAAAGAAGCTCACAGCAAATATGCACAAACAGCCTTAACTCACACCTTGTCAGATTATTACAATCCACAGTGACTTTCTTTCCTTTCTTTTAATATCCTCTCGGGTGTTTTTAATGTGTTACAAATACTTCTGCTGTCTCCAGATAGCTCCCAACCCTCTTCACATCTGTTCCACAGGGACTGAAGACAAATACACAGCAACTAACAGATTTCAAGCTCAGACTATAAAATGAGATGCTTTATTGGAAGGTAGGGAGTTCCTTGTCATTTCTGAAGACATTTTATGGGAATTTTTTTTGCACAATTCTTCCTTTGTCTGTTGTGCTCCTTTAGGAATGTAAGACACATGTTGTACTGAATTTTCTTTCATTTGGAAACATATTTAGAATGCAGATAACATGTTACCTTTTATTTAGATCTTCTTCAATTAGATCAATTCAGATATTTGGAAAGTAATATATTGGGAAGGTGTCATTCATTTAACACGACTTTGTCGAAGAAATCTTTTAAATCTTTTTGATAGTATATTGACTGTGTGTACAACTGAAATCATAACTGCTTAAAGATAACACCATTTGTGACTTACATTTCGAACGTCAGAGATACAATGTGATGTTGTACTTTTGCCTGCTGTATTCCTGTTATCCCTTCTATACAGCAGGTTTGTTAAATTTATAACTGATGTCAGAATTACTAACTGGATCTTACTGGTAATAACTCCAAAAGACATAAGGAACTGATTGTGTGAAATATTCATTTTTTAAAATCAATATTCACATAGAATTTGCTTATAAAGTTTGTTCTCAAAATGGGAAGATAAACAAATATTAAGGTCTGAAGATAAGTCAAGTTGGACTCAAAATGTTAATTCTGTTTCTCCCTCCGCAGAATCTGCCAGATCTGCTGAGTTTCTCCAGCCTTCTCTATGTTTGTGTTTGTCCCTGTCTCAGACAATTATTTTCTAGCCATAAATGCCACACTGAGTGGTAATGCATCTTCAGGGGTAAAACTGCACCAACCACAAAAATATGGAACTGGACACACACATTGTGCAGACTGGCCAGGAGCGCGAGTTTCTTTCCCTGCAAGACAATGGTCAACTAATTAGGTTTTTGTGTCAAAATGACAAATATATGATTTGTTCTATAGGTTATGAGCTTTTCGTTCTTAAATGTTTTAACAGAGTACATTCACAAACTTACCTGTCGTCATGATGTCTAGATTCTTTGTCCAATATCATAACCACTACACAATTGAATAAAACAGATGACATAAAAATTTTTTAACAATTTACTCATAACAGTCATTAAAATCTCTCACCTTTTACTGCAGATAGTTCATGCTCATATATACCACATTACCAATACTGGCAGAGAAGCCTTGATTATGTATGTACATTTCATGCCTTTATCTTTGCATTATTTTGCATTTTTTAAACTTATTTTTCCAGAGGCTGTGTTCAGCATTGGTTTGTCCAATACTCATTGGCCATCACTAATTGCCTTCAAGGTGGTGCACTGCCTCCTTGAACTAATACAACCCACGTGGACTATGAACACACAGAAAGGGAGTTCTGTGAACTTTGCACTTGTGGAGAAGCTATCTTTAAGACATTATTTAGAAGCATAGTTGAAATGCTTCTAAATGTAATACAATACATTAGGTCACAAGAAAATATTTATTCAAGGTAATTCCTATTTTTCCATTCCTCAAAATAAAAAAAACCTTTGGCTCAGTAGGGATAAATACTGTAGTGATTGTAGTGAGGTCAGCCAGGTGGGCCTCATAGAATATTTTGGCTGTTAATCTGGTCCAATCAGGAAACCCCAGCTGATGGATAAAAACAGGAGTGTCGGACATACTGTCCTTTCGGAGAGCTGGCTCTGAGGGAACTGGATGTGTGTCAAGGACTCTCCACATGTAAATGATTGGATGCTGGCCTTTATGGAATTATTTCAGATACAAAAGTTCTAAAAATGAAGTGACAAAGTCTCACATTTATATAATACACAAGCAAAATACTGTGGAAGCTGGAAATCTGAACTAAAATACAAAATGGTGGAAATATTCACTAGGAAGATCATTGACGTGAAACTCTAACTCTGTTTCTTTCTCCATAGATGATGCCTAACCAGATTTAATTTGATTTGATTTATTATTATTACATGTACCTAGCTATAGTGAAAAGTTATGTTTTGCGTGCAGTATAGGCAGATCATAACATACAAAGGCCACAAAGTGATTGAACAGAGCAAAGAATACAAAGTTACAGATGCAAAGAGGGTGTACAAAAGCAAATAGATTTGAAATTTGAGAGGTCCATTCAGAATTCTAATAGCAGTGAGGAAGAAGTTGTTCTTGAATCTGTTGAGTATTTCCATAACTTTTTGTTTGTATTTATATAATATTGCATTTTTCAAAACTTTATTAAAAAATGCTCCTTACAGGATGCTCTTTTGGAGTATTGCATACAGCTCCAGTTGCTCTGCTATAAGAATGATATTATTTAAATGGAAAGGATTCAGAAAAGATTTGGCAGGTTGTTGCCGGGACTGGAGGGTTTGAGTTATAAGGAGAGGCTGGATAGGCTGGGTCATTTTCCACTGGAGCATAGGAGGTTGAGGAGGTGCCCCTATGCAGGTTTATAAAATCATGAGGCACATAGATAAGGTGAATAGCAAAGATCTTTCCTCCAGGGTGGGAAGTTTCAAAGCTAGTGGGCACATTTTTAAGGTGAGAGAGGAAAGATTTAAAAGGACCTGAAGGACAATTTTTTCACACAGAGGGTGGTTTTTATGTGGAATGAACTGCCAGAGGAAGTGGTAGATGCAAGTTCAGTTACAACATTTAAAAGACATTTGGAGATGGGTACATGAATAGGAAAGGTTTAGAGGGATACGAGCCAAATGCAGCCAAACACGACTAGCTTAGTTTGGGAAACTTGACTGGCAAAGACGAGATGGACCAAAATGTCTGTTTCCATGCTGTCTGACTCCATTATTGTTATAAACTTGAAAGTGAATTTGCACAAAGCAATGCCTCACAAAGATTAACGGGTTAAGTAACTGATTAACGGCTTTTGGTGGTGTTGATTGAACTCATTCTAATATTTTTCAATTAGAGCCATGTGATTATTAAAAGTTAAATATATCTAAGAGCAAAAAGGCACCCATGGCAATGAAGCACTCCTTCAGTAATGAACTGAAGTGTCAGCTCAGATTCTATATTCAAATTCTGGAATGAATTTCAACGCGTCAATTTTTAATCCAGAGTAGAAGTACTATCAAATTAAACAAGCAGCCATAAGTGTAGCTGATCAAAATGCTCTTTTGTGATTTCGAGAAGCCTGAAGGCCTGGTCAATGCTGCTGTCTGATATGGTGCTCAGCCATACAGTCCAGCCGAAATCAGCCTGTGCTTTGTTAGCTAATGCCAGTAGAGAGCTATAATTTCCTGCATCATTCCTGAGCTAAAGAGGAGAAGAAACACATCTCCATTGAAACTTTCTCCAGGTAGGTAAATGCTGCTTTCGATAGTTCAATAGCTTCTGTAGCTGTTGCGTTAACCCAGGCTTGATTGATATTTTCAGCAAGGCATCGTAGATGGGATAATAATGCCCATGGTAACCATTTTCCTGTAGAATCAAAGCATTCAGCAAGAAGAAACAACCAACTAAAAAACACTTTTGTAAGAAGTGATCGGAATCAACAGTCCAGGAGAAGCCAAAGGTAGAACATTAATCACCAGGCATCATCTGTTAAACCCCACTCCCCAACAAATTGACTTTCCCACCCTATTACCTGCTGATGTGTGAAGATATTTATGAATAATGAGTTGAAATTAAAAAGCAAGTTTAGCTAGTCTTTATTACCTTGATGCACATTGCAAACTAATATATGCTGAGTGATCATGTATTGTTGCTGATAAGGGTTGAACTCTGCTGATTACATTGCATGGTAACAGCATGAATGTTAATTTAACTCGATGCAATTCTTTCCTGCAGGGGAAAGTTGAATGCAAAATACACTCATGACGATTAAACTTAATTCAAATGCAAAAATGCTGCCAGAAATTCTCAAGGAATTAACTTTTCTTTCTGAATATGTTTTATCCAATAAATTACATATTTTCTTATCTTAAAAGAAATGTTTCTTGAAAAAAAAACAAAGAATTATTTGATAGTTGAGATTACTTTTACCAAAGAGCTGAGAAAAAAATGTGAAGTTGGAAATGCTGTCTGCATTTTCAACTTCCCAGCTGTGCCAGCCATTTTGACCATTTCTTGAAGCTAACAATTAAAAGGGCCAGAAGCTAGGTAACACCTGATGAGATCACTGAAGGCAGGGAGCTCTCAACTTGGTGCGGGTCTGAAAAATAGTTGAGGCGGGAATTTCAAGCCCATGTCAAAGAGTTGATGTATGGTCTATCATCTCAGCAAAATGACAGAGTGTGGTAATTAGGCAAATGTAGCATGTGTTCATGTTCTCAAATCTAATGATATCAACATTTTCTCAGAGGAAATTTCAATCAATTGTTGCCTCAGGGAAGTCAATTAGTAGACTCCATTCTTGACAGAGAGATCAGGATGCTTTTCATATCAATTTGTCACAAATAAATTTGCAACTTAAATGTCAGTTGGTAACAATATTCAGGAAAGAAAAAATGATTAGTACTCAGAAAATAGCAAGATAGGTGAGCCTAATAGCCCAGAAATCCATTGATACCTAAAATATTGGGCAAGATGTGCCTTCATGCAGCTGCTCACATAGTCCGAAGCAGCAAGTGAAATTGATGTTGGGATGATTCAGACACGCAAATAACGTTCAGCTGCTATTCATTCACTACATTTCAGAATGGAGACAATACCAATGAATCCCCAATTCAGAGAGTAACTTCCAAGCCATCATCAGATACATTTGAGAGACTTGGCTTTAGGTTAAAGATTCAGAAGACAATAATCCTTTTGTCATGCAACACTGTCCCCTGGCTAACAAGAGACTAACAAGGCACACTAGACAATATGGATCTATTCTCAGGTATTGAGATGTTCCATTCATTGAGGGCAAACTTCAATATGTGAAATTCAATATTGCCTACAATATGTTCATCTATCCTCAGACTATCTCAGGAAGCAGAGTTGGCAAAGACTTCAAAACCAGCACAAACTTCATGGTCTGCAGGCAAGTAGTACCATTTGTTCTTCTGTATGTGTCAGAGTCATAGACAATATACAGCAGAGAAAGCATCTCAAATCATCATTGATTCCTCCTTCAAACCTTGCAAATTCACTGGTAGGTAGGTGCTCCAATATAATTGTTCTCTGTCAGATCAAAATCTCCAGCATCAAGACTGGATACTGGCAATTAGCTTCGTTGGATGCATTATGTTACCTGCAAGCCTTTTACACAGTTTCCAAAATAAATGTTCTATTCCAAGATTTATCATGGCACATATTTATCAGGAGGACAGAGAAAATGTCTCAAAGGCTCCATGAAAAAATGCAATACCCCATTTAAAGATGGCACAGATGTCAGGGATGTCCATTTTTTGACAAATACATGGTAAGTGCTAAGCTGTTCAGGAACAATCTGTGATAAGATGGGGTTTGAATTGAGTAAGAGAAATGCTACAGAAACATGGTAAGTTTTAAATAAAGCATAGTTAGTAAAGTGTAATGACAGATCCTGTTAAACCTCATAGGGAGAAATCATTTGAAAACCTTGACAGAATTGACAAAAAAAAAGATTAGGTGTTATAAAGCCAGGTTTTTGAAAACATGAATAAAAGTTCTTTGAGTTTGCAGTGCTATTCTATAGAACTTTCCACATTAAATGTCCACATTAAGTCTAGGAGAACTTGGGAAATTACTTTTGGAGATTCAGAAGTTCTGTCACTTGAACAGATAAATTAATTAATGAGGGGTTTAAGATTAAAATGTTGCACCAGAATCTGAAATTTTAGAAGGTGTGGCCATCAGTTTACAAATAGATCTTGTGAAGGATGAAATGGTTAGAGTGACAGTAGAGATATTAAGGTTGGAATTAGATTGTTAAAAAAAAGAGAAGGAAAAGCAAAAACAGAGAAGAAAGGAAAAGAGAAAGGGATAATACATAATAGAATTAGAGAAATAAGAAAGCAAAGCATAGACTAGGAGAAAAGAGATAGAATTTCAGGAAAATACCAGGAAAGGATGTTTGAAATAAGATAACTCAAGCTGAGGAGCAGAAATTGTCCTGCTTTGCCTGAAAATACAACTCGGAAAAAGTTAATTGTGGAGGGAACCCAATTTGCTCATTTAATTTCTTTGCTTGAGGAAATAGAAGTACAGACCTTTTTTTTTGATTTGATTTATTTATTGTCACATGTACCTAAGTACAGTGAAGAGCTTTGTTTACGAGCAGTACAGGCAGACCATAGTAAGCAAGACACACAGATCATAGGATGAAAAAAACTGCAACAGAGGCGTACGGGTTACATCACACAGGCGTGTGCTAGACCAGAGCAACATGAACAAGATCAGAAGTATTTGAAGTTAGACAGTCTATTCATCCATTTAATAATGGCAGGGATAGTACTGGAGCAGGAAGAGAAGCCATTGCAAATGATTCTCTGACGTCTCTGGCTCTGAGCTATGAATGGTACCATATAAGGGCAGTCCTTCCTACTGGACCATGGCAGAGAGATTCTAGAAGAATATGCTATGGTCAGTTGTGGCAAAAGTTGGTGACAGATTGCAAGGGATGAGAAACTGTGGTGCATTTGAGATGTTAAGCTTCAAAGCCACACAAGTTAGTTATAGCCCATCTATTTATTTTTAGTTTTCATTATGTGCGAAAGATATTTCAAGAAATTTGCTTATAAATAGTATAAAACTGAGAGTGCCTATAGTACCATCCCTAATGTTTTAAACTTGTATGTCAATATCTCAAACATTTAAATTGGACTGATGATGTAAACTTAATATCCATTCAATTTGTTGGCTGGGATTTAAAAAAAAAATTGGGCGGCACGGTGGCACAGTGGTTAGCACTGCTGCCTCACAGCACCAGAGACCCGGGTTCAATTCCCGTCTCAGGCGACTGACTGTGTGGAGTTTGCACGTTCTCCCTGTGTCGGCGTGGGTTTCCTCCGGGTGCTCTGGTTTCCTCCCACAGTCCAAAGATGTGCGTGTCATGCTAAATTGCCCGTAGTGTTAGGTAAGGGATAAATGTAGGGGTATGGGTGGGTGGCGGGGCGGTGTGGACTTGTTGGGCCGAAGGGCCTGTTTCCACACTGTAAGTAATCTAAAAAAAAAATTGGTGCATAGCTGTTTTTGAGAAATTTTGAGAGTGGAGTTAACTACATTGGCAGGTAGGGCATTCCACTCCCTTACCACTGTCTGAGTAAAGAACCTGCTCCTGACATCTGTCTTAAATCTATCACCCCTCAATTTGTAGATATGCCCCCTCATACAAATTGACGTCATCATCCTAGGAAAAAGACTTTCACTGTCTACCGTACCTAATCCTCTGATCATCTTGTATGTCTCTATTAAATCCCCTCTTAGCCTTCTTCTTTCCAATGAGAACAGATCCAAGTCTCTCAGCCTTTCCTCATAAGAGCTTCCCTCCAGACCAGGCAACATCCTGGTAAATCTCCTCTGCACCGTTTCCAATGCTTCCACATCCTTCGTGTAATGGGGCAACCAGAACTGTATGCAATATTCCAAGTGGGGCCACACGAGCATTTTGTATACATATTCTGAAGTTAAATGAATTCCAAAAAGATTTGGAAAATAGTTACTTATTTGTCCTGGCATTCTTTTGTAATCTGTACAACTGACTGCTCCTGTGATTTAACAGATAACTTTGCAAATTCCAGTTAGAGGATATGTTTTTTGTCACTGTCAGAATTTGAAGACAGCTCAATGGTTTAAAAATAACTTAGAGTAAAAAATGAGGTCTGCAGATGCTGGAGATCACAGCTGCAAATGTGTTGCTGGTCAAAGCACAGCAGGTTAGGCAGCATCTCAGGAATAGAGAATTCGACGTTTCGAGCATAAGCCCTTCGGCTTATGCTCGAAACGTCGAATTCTCTATTCCTGAGATGCTGCCTAACCTGCTGTGCTTTGACCAGCAACACATTTGCAGTTAAAAATAACTTACTTTTCCTAATGGAGAGATTTAAAGAATATTTTCTTTTAGTGTTTCAAGTTCATAGAACAAAGTGTCCAAGACCACAAAATCTTAAATCTTTGTATAGAGTTGTTGATGGGAAAGAACAAACAAGTGAGAAAGGTGTAATCTCTCCCTTGATGACTCAGAGGCCATTTAGCTTACTTGTGTTTGTTTGTGAAGCTCATTTAATGCTTATACATTCGAGACACACTACATATTTGTGAGTTATTGTTTTGCTTCAACTGCAAGACTTTCAGGCTCATAAAACAAACAAAAGATATGTATTGCATTTAAGAACTCCGGAAATTTCTTTGTGAATGTCATAGAAAGGACAATCACTTGAAAAAAAAATCAATGATTCTAATGATTCAATAGAAAGTGAACACTTGGAGCTAAATGCATGCAACAGCTCTAAGAATGTGAAACCAGAAACCAGAACCTTAAAGTAAGGGAACACTTCGGAAGCAGTGATCATAATATGGTAGAGTTCAGTCTGCAGATTGAAAGAGAGAAGGCAAAATCGGATGTAATAGTGTTACAGTGAAATAAAGGTAATTATGAGGGCATGAGAGAGGAAATGACAAAAATAGACTGGAAGCAGAGCCTAGTGGAGAAGACAGTAGAACAAAAATGGCAGGAGTTTGTAGGTATAATTGAGGACACTGTACAGAGGTTCATCCCCAAGAAAAGAAAGATTATCTGGGGAGGGATTAGACAGCCATGGCTGACAAAGGAAGTCAGGAAATGTATTAAAGAAAAAGAGAGATCCTATAAAGTGGCCAAGGGCACTGGGAAAACAGAAGATTGAGAAGGCTACAAAAACAAACAGAGGATGACAAAGAGAGAAATAAGGAAGGAAAGGGTCAAATATGAAGGTAAGCTAGCCAGTAATTTTAGAAATGATAGTAAAAGTTTATTTCAAAATGTAAGAAACAAACAACAGGCAAAAGTAGACATTGAGCCACTTCAAACTGATGCTGGAAGCCTAGTGATGGGAGATAAGGAAATAGCAGGAGAACTTAATAAGTACTTTGCATCAGTCTTCACAGTGGAAGACATGAGTAACATCCCAACAATTAAAGGGAGTCAGGGGGCTGAGTTGAGTATGGTTGCCATTACAAAAGAGAAAGTGCTAGAAAAGCTAAAAGGTCTTAAAATTGATAAATCTCCTGACCCCAATGGGCTACATCCTAGAGTTCAGAGGGAGGTGGCTGAGGAAATAGCGGAGGCATTGGTTGAGATCTTTCAAATGTCACTGGAGTCAGAGAAAGTCCCGGATGATTGGAAGATCACTGTTGTAACCCCCTGGTTCAAGAAAGGATCAAAACAAAAGATGGAAAATTATAGGCCAATTAGCCTAACCTCGGTTGTTGATAAAATTCTAGAATCCATCATTAAGGATGAGGTTTCTGAATTCTTGGAAGAGCAGAGTCTGATTAGAACAAGTCAACATGGATTTAGTAAGGGGGGGTCATGCCTGACAAACCTGTTGGAAGTCTTTGAAGAGGTGACAAGTAGGTTAGACCAGGGAAACCCAGTGGATGTGGTCTATCTAGACTTCCAAAAGGCCTTTGATAAGGTGTCACACAGGAGGCTGCTGAGCAAGGTGAGGGCCCATGGTGTTCGAGGTAGGCTACTGGTATGGTTTGAGGATTGGCTGTCTGACAGAAGGCAGAGAGATGGGAATGGCAGCCGGTGACAAGCGGTGTCCCTCAGGGTTCAGTGTTGGGGATGCAGCCGTTCTCATTATTTATTAATGATCCGGATGAAGGGACCGGGGGCATTCTAGCAAGGTTTGCCGATGATACGAAGTTAGGTGGACAGGCAGGTAGTACTGAGGAAGTGGGGAGGCTGCAGAAGGATCTAAACAGTATGGGAGAGTGGTCCAGGAAATGGCTGATGGAATTCAATGTGAGCAAATGCACTTTGGAAAAAAGAATAAAAGCATAGACTACTTTCTAAACGGTGAGAAAATTCGTAAAGCCAAAGTACAAAGGGATCTGGGAGTGCTAGTCAAGGATTCTCTAAAGGTAAACATGCAGGTTGAGTCCATGATTAAGAAAGCGAATGCAATGTTGTCATTTATCTCAAGAGGGTTGGAATATAAAAGCACAGTTGTGCTACTGAGACTTTATAAAGCTCTGGTTAGGCCCCATTTGGAGTACTGTGTCCAGTTTTGGTCCCCACACCTCAGGAAGGACATACTGGCACTGGAGCTTGTCCAGCGGAGATTCACATGGATGATCCCTGGAATGGTAGATCTAGCATACGAGGAACGGCTGAGGATCCTGGGATTGTATTCATTTGAGTTTGGAAGATCAAGGGGAGATCTAATAGAACCTTACAAGATAATACATGGCTTGGAAACGGTGGACGCTAGGAAATTGTTTTCATTAGGGGAGGAGACTAAAACCCATGGACACAGCCTTAGAATTAGAGGGGTTAAATTCAGAACAGAAATGTGGAGACATTTCTTCAGCCAGAGAGTGGTGGGCCTGTGGAATTCGTTGCGCAGAGTGCTGTGGAGGCCGGGAGGCTAAATGTCTTCAAGGCAGTGATTGATAAATTCTTGATGTCACAAGGAATCAAGGGCTACAGGGAGAATGCGGGTAAGTGGAGTTGAAATGCCCATCAGCCATGATTGAATGGGGGAGTGGACTCGATGGGCCGAATGGCCTTACTTCCGCTCCTATGTCTTGTGGTCTGATGGTCTTATGGCAACAATTTGCATTCTTCAGCACATTGCAAGGTTCGCAAATTCGGAACATGACTTCATTGTAACTTTGCCCATTAAAGAGTTATAAGATTGCATTGGAAACATTTCAGAGAGGTGCTATTTCCTGAATTGATGCAGTAGTCTTATGAAGAATGGTTGACCAGGTTCGGTTTATACTCATTGGAGATTCGAGGAATAAGAGGTAATCTTATTAAATTTTCACAGAGATATGATGAAAGAATGTATCCTCTCGTGGGCAGGGTCTAGATCTGGGGCACTTAGCTTGACTGGAGTGTTTCTGCTATTTAAGATAGAAGGAAAGGGGTTTTTTTTCTCTTAGGAATTCTCAACAACATAAAGCAGTTGATGCTAGGTAATTGAATATATTCAAAGCTGAGTTAAATAGAGTTTTGAATATTAAGAAAGGTGAGGGCTGTGGGAACAAGCAGGAAGTAGAGTTAAAGCTACACCCACATCTTCCAATCCTTATTGAAAAGCAGAGTAGACTTGATGGGTCTAATGGCCTCCTCCTGTTTGTGTTTCTTATGACCTTTTGTAACAATGCCTTTCAAATCTGGTGGCATGGTGACTCAGTGGTTAGCACTGCTACCTCACAGACCCAGGGACTTGGATTTAATTCCAGCATCAGGTGACAGTCTGTATGGAGTGTGCACATTCTCTCTGTGTCTGTGTGGGTTTCCTCCAGGTGCTCTGATTTCCTCTCACAGTCCAAAGGTGTGCAGGTTACTTGGATTGGTCGAGCTAAATTGCCCAAAGCATCCAGGAATGTTGTGGTTCTGTTCACCGAGGTGGGAGTTTTTGTTGCAAACGTTTCGTTCCCTTTCTAGGTGACATCCTCAGTGCTTGGGCGCCTCCTGTGAAGCACTTCTGTGATGTTTCCTCCAGCATTATGCATAAATACCGGAGGAAACATCACAGAAGCGCTTCACAGGAGGCTCCCAAGCACTGAGGATGTCACCTAGAAAGGGGACGAAACGTTTGCAACAAAAACTCCCAGCTCGGCGAACAGAACCACAACAACGAGCAACTGAGCTACAAATCTTCTCCCAAACTTTGAACATCCAGGAATGTGTAGGTTAGGTGGATTAGCCATGGGAAATACAGGGATAGAGTAGGGAGTGAGTCTGAGTGGAATGTTCTTCAGAGAGTTGGTGTGCACATGTTGGGCTGAACGGCCTGTTTCCACACTAGAGAGATTCTATGATCATAGCAGAGGTCACCCAAATCGGGAACTTTTCCAATTGAACAACTTTCCTCAGTGATAATTCAACCCCTGTTTTCAAATACTGCAAAGTGAAACTGGACAGTGCTCATTTAACCTAGGCTATGTGCCCCATTGCTCGATATTACAGTCAGTGCAGGCAATCTCATCTCAGTCATAATTTGTTTGCAGGTCAAGCAACTTGTATTATTGCTTTTAGATTCAATACTATGGGTGTAAATGGTAGTGAGTGCAAAGCAGCAGGACTTTGCTTCGTGAACAGCAACACTAGTTGTTCATAATCGATGCCAGGCAGAAATATTCTGATTCATTTCGTGCAAACCAAAGGTTCAATCATGCTGTACCTTGCTTACCATAACTCTGACTTTTTTTAAAATTTAAATCTCTTGCTATGACATAGCTTTATTGCTTCAGCCAAGAAATCCTTGTCGACCATTATTCACATTTAAACAATTCCTATCTCACACCTGACAAATTTGATTGTGGAAAATCACTTTGGTATTAGATAAACACAATCTTGCTTTTCTTTTTCTCCAGAAAGATGTGTTTAATAAGTTTCGCAGCATTCTGCCTTCTTTTGTGACAAAGATAGATTTGTATAATTTTAGTATTGCGGATGTTCTGAGTTCCGATACCAACACCACATTGTCAATCTGATCCTGAAGTTCTCCTGCTCCAGTGTTGATATTTGCTGGCGGCAACAGTTAATGGGATTCTACCAACAGTAAATTTGTTCACTGATCACCATGTTCGTCTTCCCTTATTGCAGAAATGTACCCCATCAGAAGAAAGTTTATCTGGTGTGTCCAGGCTGGGTTATGAGAAGGTAAATGCTGCAGTTGGTACTCTGCTTTACTGCCACATTGTTTAAAATTCAAAACAAGATTAATGATCCGTCAGTTAAATGTTCTTGACTTTACCACAAAGGGCTAAACTGAAGGCAGGATCAGATTCAACTCCCTCACGACTCTCTCACCAACCATCATTGCATACTAGTTTATTTTCTAATAAGAATTAACTTTAGAAAAATAGATTTTGGCCAGATAAAACATACTTATGGAAAACTAAACT
Source organism: Hemiscyllium ocellatum (assembly GCF_020745735.1). NCBI lineage: Eukaryota > Metazoa > Chordata > Chondrichthyes > Orectolobiformes > Hemiscylliidae > Hemiscyllium > Hemiscyllium ocellatum. The sequence goes on along the minus strand of NC_083401.1, from coordinate 54,865,464 downwards.
CTCATTTCAAATTACCTTACAAAATATTTCTGTTGTCAAATATATTTCCTTAAGTAACAATGGAGTAAGAAAAATTTTGACGATACATGGAAAAGTAGTTACGGCTGATAGTTAAACATGAATAAATACAGCAGGTCTGGCAGCATTTGCAGTGAGAAATCAGCGTTAGTGTTTCAGATTGAGTGATCGTTCCACAGAGCAATTTCTGTTTTTGTTTCTGATTTACAGCATCCACAGTTCTATTACTTTTTAATGCCGCTAATTGATCATAATGGTTAGATACAACATATTCAAAACAAAGCAAATCCTTCCTGTGTTATAATTTATTTGGCATAGGTTGCTCTCTAGTCAATATTCTTGAGCAAACTTTAACTGTGAGCATCAACATGCTACAAGGTTTGCCAACAAGGGAGTGTTCCAATCAGATATATTCATGATTCACATAATGCACACCTCCAGCAGGTGTCCATGTTTTTTGGAACTGTTGTCAATTTTCATTCCTGAACTAAGGAATATTGGTGCCAATTGCAATGCCCCTACCACCACTCATTAAACACCAGGGTTCCAATCTGGTCATTTTTTCTTGATCTGTATGTCGTTGTGATATAATTGGCATAGCAGACCTGAATCTCTTTTTCAACATTTTATGTCCACATATACTTACAGGGGAAAAGCAAAGGCTTGTGGAAGTGATAGCGTTAATGGGAACTACAGAGGCAGAGACTAAAAGATAACTCTTAAATTTGCTGCCTTTGTTCATATCAGGCACTGCTTAATTTTTCATAGCCTGCTTCCCGCTGGCCTTGATAACTCTCAAATGGAAAGTGCAACAGCTTTATTAAACATTGAAATTCCATCTAAAAGGGCATTGTGTTATAGCCTTCGATTTCTCAGGTTTCTGTCTAGTTCATGGTCTGATTTTTGCTGTTCATCACAAAGTTGCCTCATTGAATGACTCCTGAGGTTTAATAAAATTATTGTCAACCATTACACATAATCTTGTGGCATGGCCAGAGGATTCTTGACCCTTAGGTGAGCCATCTGTTTTTTATCCTGTCGTTCAGGAATAAATACAATAAAGCATCCCAATATATTCACGCAAGAAATAAATAAGGCACGCTGTGGATGAACTGGCCCCAGTGATGGATTATCCATGTTATCAGCTGAAACTGCAGCATTAGTATGACCAACATGGCAATCAGTAATGTGGCTGGTTAACCAGAGTTTGTGGAGGTCTGACTTCATTTTTCAATTGTCTTCAACTGTCTCATGGACAAAGATTCAAAGTTTGAATTTTTAAAAAAATGCAAACACTTTGTAACTCTATAAGAGATATAGACAGTAAGTTTGCATTTGACACCATAATTGGAGGTGTAGTGGACAGCGAAGAAGGTTACCTCAGATTACAACGGGATCTTGGTCAGATGGGCCAATGGGCTGAGAAGTGGCAGATGGAGTCTAATTTAGATAAATGCGAGGTTCTGCATTTTGGGAAAGCAAATCTTAGCAGGACTTACACACGTAATGGTAAGGTCCTCGGAAGTGTTGTTGAACAAAGATCTTGGAGTGCAGGTTCATAGCTCCTTGAAAGTGGAGTCGTAGGTAGATAGGATAGTGAAGAAGGCATTTGGTATGCTTTCCTTTGTTGGTCAGAGTATTGCTTACAGGAGTTGGGAGGTCATGTTGCAGTTGTGCAGGACATTGATTAGGAATATTGCATGCAATTCTAGTCTCCTTCCTATTGGAAAGATATTGTGAAACTTGAAAGGGTTCAGAAAAGATTTACAAGGATATTGCCAGGGTTGGAGGATTTAAGCTATAGAGAGAGGTTGAATCGGCTGGGGCTGTTTTGCTTGGAGCTTCGGAAGCCTATAGAGGTTTACAAAATTATGAGGGGCATGGATAGGGTAAATAGACAAAACCTTTTCCCTGGGGTGGGGGAGTGCAAAGCTAGAGGGCATATGTTTAGAGTGAGAGGAGAAAGATGTAAATGAGACCTAAGGGACAGCTTTTTCCCAATGAGGGTGGTACATGTGTGGAATGAGCTGCCAGAGGAAGTGGTGGAGGCTGGTACAATTGCAACATTTAAAAGGCATCTGGGATGGGTATATGAATAGGTAGCGTTTGACAATATAGAATAGGTGCAGGAGTAGGCCATTCAGCCCTTCGAGCCTGCACCGCCATTAATATGATCATGGCTGATCATTCCTAATTAGTATCCTCTTCCTGCCTTATCTCCATAACCCTTGATTCCACTATCTTTGAGAGCTCTATCCAACTCTTTCTTAAATGAATCCAGAGACTGGGCCTCCACTGCCCTCTGGGGCAGAACATTCCACACAGACACCACTCTCTGGGTAAAGAAATTTCTCCTCATCTCTGTCCTAAATGGTCTACCCCGTATTTTTAAGCTGTGTCCTCTGGTTCGGCACTCACCCATCAACGGAAACATGTTTCCTGCTGCCAGAGTGTCCAATCCTTTCATAATCTTATATGTCTCAATTAGATCCCCTCTCAGTCTTCTAAACTCAAGGGTATACAAGCCCAGTCGCTTCAGTCTTTCAGTGTAAGGTAATCCCGCCATTCCAGGAATTGACCTCGTGAACCTACGCTGCACTCCCTCAATAGCCAGAATGTCTTTCCTCAAATTTGGAGACCAGAACTGCACACAGTACTCCAGATGTGGAGGGAGGTTTGAAGGGATATGGGCCAGGTGCTGGCAGGTGGGACTAGATTGGGTTGAGATATCTGGTCGGCATGGATAAGTTGGACCAAAGGGTATGTTTCCATGCTGTACATCTCTATGAATCTAATATGGCAATTGTTTCTGATCATCTGTAATCATGTCTTTTTGGAGAGAGAGAGTAAATCATCTGATGTTATATATTATGGCCAACAAAGAGTGACAGAGTGTATCCAATGTAGAGCACATTCTTTGTATCAGGAAGCATGTAGGCTAGGATTTTGCAGAGAGGATGAAATTCTCCCCACCCTACCAGCCCTGAAAACAAGGACTCTATTGTATGTAGTTGAGATGATTAGTCATCTGATGTCCGAGCTTCTGCCCTTCTGAGGCAGGATGTCCCACTGTCAAGATTTGCCATCAACATCTTCAGTCCCAGCAGTGCCACCAGGAACAAGGCTATTGCTGGGGCAGGAGCAGACTCCAGAACAGTAATCCCACTAATGGACCAGAGATCAGCTGGGTAAGGATCAGGTAAGGATGGCAGTCTCCTTCCTGAAAGGACATTGGTGAACCAGATGGACTTTTCTTGATCATTGACAATGGTCACAACTATTATTTTTTATTCAAATTTCACCAGCTGCTGTGACAGGATTGGAAACTGGGTCTCCAGAATATTATTCCGACCTCTGTATTAACAGTCCAGCGATAATACCAAGAGGTCATTGCCTCCCATAAATGCTGTGAGGAGGTGTTTAAGTGGCTGTTAATCACCCACTCAAGCGTCACAATTGACCTAAAGATATTTAAGCCTCCATACAGTTTGTAAAATACCAACAGAGATCACGTGACAACAGACACACTAACCTCTGCCAGTCCAATGCAGTCTCCTGATGGAGGAAGGTGGGAGTGCAGGGAATAAACAATTGCAGTTATCATTGCTTATTTCAAAAGGACTTTTCATATAAATTCTGTTTAAAATTTCAGTATGATAGCCTTATCAGATACAGGTTTCAGCCTGTGTTGTGGACTATTACCACACTAGGAACTGATAAGTTTGCAGAGTTCATGTGAGAGGGACCAGCAGAAAAATAACTCATTGTGCTGACAATTTGTTGGTGTGCTAATTTACAATAAGAAAGTATGAAATGGTTTGACTGTCCTGTCACGTTACTTCACATGTGTGACTATGTCATTCAGAGGATGATCTTTGTTGCAGCCATTCCATCAAATGAACTTAAGGTTCAATATTTTAAAAGAATCAGTTGAAAAGGATCAGTACCTTTTTGTCCAACAATAAACCAGGTAGTGGCTCTATCTCAGCTTCTCTATCTGTCTGACAGGATCATGGGCATGAAATATATCAAGTGAATGTTCAAAGCAAGGTGTACTGTAATATTGGATCCATGAAGTCACAGACAATGACAATCTCAAGAAAAATTAACAGTACGTAAAACATTGTAAGGCACTTTAACCAGCATCTAAAAAACAATCAGTACTTCTAGTGGGCTGGTGTCTTTTTTAAGTCAATTGTCTCACAAAGAGGTGGTGCTTTTTCAAGTTACCAGACATCTAGGCCAAGTACAAGGTGTGGTTGTTGTTCGTCAATATTAATTAATTTAATAGGAGAAAGTGAAGATTGCAGATGCTGGAGATCAGAGTCAAAAGGTATGGCACTGGAAAAGCACAGCCGGTCAGGCAGCATCCGAGGAGCAGGAGAGTTGATGTTTCAAGCATGATCTCTTCATCAGGAATGCAGGGGGGGCCCTCCCCACCCCATTTATCTTGCATCCCCACTGGGCTCCGCCCCACCCCACACTGTTTCTGATGAAATGTTTATGCTCAAAACATCAACTCTCCTGCTCCTCAGATGCTGCCTGACTGGCTGCGCATTTCTACACTTTTTGACTCCATTAATTAATTTAATGTCATGCCAGAAGAAAATAATTATTATGTGATTCCAAGATACCCACCATTGTACACTCCTATAAATCTCACTCACTTGCACAAAGATAACATTAGTGAGGATAAAAATAAGCTGTGTAAACACAACGTTGTGTAGTTCAGTACCAAGTGGTATCAGAAATAAAGGATTTGTGCCAAGTTTATGAGAAGAATTAGAGCTGTTCTGTTTCCTCCAGTGCTGACTTCATTAGCATAAAAGAGCTGTTGATTCCCCAGATCCAACTTGAAGCCAAAGAGCAACAAGCCCACAGCAGACTTTAAAATCTCATTTCCAGCTTGCTGTTTTGGCAGGGGATCTCCAGTAATAATTAATTATCAGGAAACTCAGACCTCCTGGCAGGAAGCCGGTTAAATAAAGTCAAGCAGATATCCCATAGTGCATCATTCCCATTGCTAGCTCACTAAAAACTAAATATCCATCTTATCTGCATAAATATTTATATCTACATCCATTATGTTTGTTGCTTTATTTTAATTTGATGAAAACATTTCTGATTTGGTAAAACAAGGTTGAACTTGCAATTTGTGAAAACTACTGTGTGCTTTCATCACCTGCGTGGGCTCAGTATTAAAAATCTAATTCTCTTATCCAAACTCTTCCATTAACTCACAGCTTTGCATTTTTTTTAACCTCTTATATATCTTTAAACTTCAGAGAATTCTACTTCCCTAATTCCAGTTTATTGTCCATCTGTCATTTCCTTTAGTACATGGTGTAGGTTTGTCATTGCTGAATAACATTAATATTGTACTGTACGTTGTAGCTCAGAGTTCTTTAGCCACATTACTGTAGACATAAAATTACTCTTCCATACTGTATTCACTTTTCTCTGGTCTTCTGGAAGCAAAGTTTTGCTGCAGCTTCTAATAATTACATTTTCCAACAATATTGTCTTTAAAGCAATAACAGAAAAAATGCTATCAGTCAACAATGGCATCAAATATTTATACACAAATGTCAGCCAGAAATGTTGTGGTCCATTTCCTACAAGTTGTGACATCAATCACCATCTACAATATTGTTTTATTGAACATCGCATTTGCATTCTCCTCATATCTGGAGAAATGAACACAACGGGCAAACAGTGCATCTGAGAAGAATTCCAAGATTTCTGCACGAGATTGTAATAAATTTACACTGAGAATAAATATTAGCATTTTAATGTACATACAATCCCTTTCCTTTGAACTGCATCTGCAACTGCTGAGTTACAGTAATTCTCTTCCTAATAATATTGCACTGGTTTAAAAATAAAGTCTTCTAGACTTACCTCCATGAAAGTGATTCTTCTTTTAAAAATTCCCTCATAGATGCAGGTGTGGTTAGCTATGCCACCATTTATTATTGCTCATCCCTAGTCGTACATGAGAAGGTGATGGCGAGCTGCCTTTTTGAACTGCTGCAGTCTATGTGCTGTAGGTTGACTCACACTGGCCTTAGGGAGTGAATTCCAAGATCTTGACCCAGCGACAATGAAGGAACATACAGAGGAGAAGAATAATTTCCTGTTGAGCTACTGCTATAACTTAGTAGAAGACAAGCAGAATTGTGTTTTTAGCTTTTTACATATTCTTTTCTTGCAGGTTCTATTAATCTTCCATGAGTTATTCCAGAAGACTGCAAAAAAGATTTTCTTTTTCTGTTCCTGCCTTATGTCTACATTCCCAAGGATGTGTCCTTGGACCCTCCTATTTATCATTGGCAGGATGCCCATTGACAACACTGTCCAAATGTGCATATATTTGCCTCCTCCCTACCTTTTATCTTAGCCTGCCTGGCACACTCTCCTCATTCATGATGAAGGGCTCTGGCCCGAAACGTCGAATTTCCTGTTCCTTGGATGCTGCCTAACCTACTGTGCTTTAACCAGCAACACATTTTCAGCTTTGATCTCCAGCATCTGCAGACCTCACTTTTTACTCAAATGTGCATATATGCTGACATCCAATTTTTCCTCTCGAATATCTGTTGCAATCATGTCACTATTACTAAATTCTCACAGTGCTCATCTAAAGTTCAGTTCTGGATAGTCAGACATTTCTTCAAATGAATGATTGGAAACATTGACAGGATTACTTTTGGTAACCATTCCAGACTTTGTTCCCTAGCTACTAACTCCATTCTCTTCCCTGGCAACAATCTGAGATTAATTCTGTCTGTTATAATTAGGTGCTTTACTTAATCTAAAGATAAGCTTCTGATTTTGCAGTTGTGGTCATCACTATGGCCACTAGTTCCATCTCTGGAATATTGCTTACTGTGTTCTTAAGCAGCTTATTTGCTTTTGAAATGCTTTCTTCCTAGACTTGCCTATTCCGTCACCCATCAGTGAAGCAGGCATGAGTGACAGGACAGAAACCATCAGAAATGGCAATGCACTCATGTCCCTTTCTCTTACTTCCAATTGTCCTCAATTCATTTTTGCTTCACCATCTGCAGATGAGAGAAGCACGATTTCCCCCTCCCAGCATCACTAGCCTGACCTCATAACTTCCCCTGTAAAGAGAGAGAGAGAGAGAGAGAGATACAACCAGTCCAGAGTATGGGAGTACAATGGAAAATTAGGAAGACACTAATGAAGCATCACTCATTTCCCTACTCACAGCTACCAGGTCAGATACTGACATTTAATTTACTTTAGAGAAGCATTTAGAAGTGATATCAGCTTTTGGTGAAAGATGGTGCAAAAGTGACCTGTAGCGAGGGCAAGGTACAAAGATAGAAGAAGCGGAGATTTCCTGGAAGGTGTGATCATACCTTAGTTTTGATGCAATGAACTCAGATATTAGTAACATGTTGACTTAGTAGTTAACACCTTTTAGGAGAAAGTGAGGAACTGCAGATGCTGGAGATCAGAGCTGAAAATGTGTTGCTGGAAAAGCGCAGAAGGTCAGGCAGCATCCAAAGAGCAGGAGAATCGACGTTTTGGGCATGAGCCCTTCTTCAGGAATCATTCTTGAAGAAGGGCTCATGCCCGAAACATCGATTCTCCTGCTCCTTGGATGCTGCCTGACCTGCTGCACTTTTCCAGCAACACATTTTCAGCTCAGTAGTTAACACTGCTACTTCACAGCACCAGCGATCCAGCTCTATTCCATTCATGGTGACTGCCCGTCTGGAGTTTGCACATTCTCCCCATGTCTGTGTGGCTTTTCCTCCGGGTGCTCCAGTTTCCTCCCACAGTTCAAAGATGTACAGGTTCAGTGGATTGGCCATGGGAAATTCAATTTACAGGGATTGGATCAGGTGTGTGTCTGGGTGTCATGCTGTTGAGAGGGCCAGTGTGGATTCAATGAGCTGAAAGGCCTCCTTCCACACTCTGGGAGTTCTATGAAAGGACCTTAATTGGAGAATGCACAGAGAAAGCCTTTTGGAAATGTACAACGAAGTAGTTAATGGTAGCACGTCAGAAAATCAGCAATCGGTATCAAGAAGCATGAAGGAATCCAGTACCAGCTTGTCAGAGGGCTTGAGCAGACCTTATACCCCATTCTTTCCAGCACAAAGTGGTAGAAAAATCCAAGAGAAAAGATCCAACTGATGGCCACTGTTTCAGTTTCTATTGCAGCACTCTGAGAAGCCACTCAGATTCTAGGGATAAATATTTATGACAGAGAAAAGGAGGAATTTCATCTCTCATAGGGTAGTCAATCTGGAATTATTTAATTGTGTATATTATTATTTAATTGTAATTATCTAACTGAGTATTGTCTGTAATTATTTAATCAAGTTCAATGTGGATAATTTGACTGATTCATAGCAATACAATAGCAAACATATATCATTGCAATTGTCCAAGTAATACAACTATAATGTTATGAAATTTTAGAAAAATTGCCATGGATTGATTAAATAAGTGACTAAAAAAATTATGTAAATAAAAGAGAAAATAATTAGAATCACTTAGAGATTTGAATATCAACGTTTCATTTACCTATGCTTTTGTTCATCACTCATTCCATCAGCTTTCAGATATAAACAGAATCCATAGAATTTAGTTATTGCTCCAGCTTACTTAGAAAATATGAATTCATGTCTGAAATAGAAATTGACCTTCATGTAATAGAAATACTTACACCATATTAATTTCATGTAACCAAAATAAAATATAATTTCCCTCATGGACTTTTAAAAATGCCTGAACTGAGCTTTATTTCTAAGTAGCAGTAGAATGATTTATTGTCTGCATGAACATTCACAACTGTTAGTAGTCAGTTGGTGTGGTAATTAAGTGAATTGCGAAATAATTTACTGATTCTCTTTCTTTGAAACATGGTTCATACAAATTTATAAGATTCTGCAATGTTCTAAAGAAAGTCATTCATGGTGAATTAATGATTAGTTGAAATTGCTTCTCAAGGAAAGCTGGAGCAAACCACTACTTAAAGCATGTCATTTATCCTGCAACATGTGGTCTGTTAGACACAAGCATTAACCAGTGCCCAACTGACATGAGGAAGTAAATCGTGCCAAGCATCATATCTGAGTCCGTCTCCAAGGTCCACCCGTGAAACACAGGGAGCAAAATAGATGCTGGCACTGTTGAACATTGTATATCTTTTATGCCAAATTGCCAGTTTGTGGTGTTATTGAACATGAGAGACTAAGGGATGTCTTTCTGGATTAACAACACAAAGCTCAGAGCAGTGCTTGAGTGGAAATTGGAGCTAATTATAGATGTTTAAAATCCATCACAAATTTCAGGGTGTGACAACAGATGACAATTTGTGATTTCACACTATTTACTGAGGAGGGATGAGAAAGTAGTTGAGCTCATCACTGAATCAAATGTCATAGAATTGTCAGACTGCAGACTGAGGTCATTTGGCTCATTTCAAAATTCTTTGCTTCATAAATTGGCAACAATACCTACCCCCTGCGATGAATTTCTAGCCTCACACTAGTGATAATCTGCCTATTAGTTAGATGCTACGCATCAGGAACCAAGTATATTGGCACAGCCTTGTGAAGAATAAAGCCTTAGTTTTGTATCTTAAAATAAGAAGACAAAGTCAGAAATAAGAACAGGGGTCCCTACGTCCCTAGCTCAGGAAATATCAGGGAAGCAGTTCATGGGCAGCATGTGCACATAGAACATTCTGGTTTCAGGATTAACAGTAGTGAGGCCACCTCACCCGAATCCCTAAACTTCAGCTTACTTAATAAGGGGTCAACTGGGACAAGTTATTTCTGGTGAGGTAGATGGATGTTGGCTGAAAATCCCCATTCCCTTGAGAAGCTAGCTTTTCTAGCTCTCCCAGTTTGACAGACAACAGACCAATACCTCTTTTATTGTCACTTCATTCATATAACTATGCTAATCCCACATGTAAGGTCAGCAAGAGAGATTTTAAGCAAGTGCATACATCACTTAGATCAGATCGCATCAGATTAACCTCTATGATTCAACCACCTTGCAGTTATTTAATGGCATTTCCTTTTTAAATGTTAACAATGTGATTAATTAATCATTTTAAATATGCTCATTAATTTAAGTTACCTCTACATGCAGCTTAAATCTAATCACAGTCTGGCAACAATATCCAAGTACAACTGTCCCGGCTATACATCAGACAGATCAATGAAAACTATTACCAATATTCATATTTCCGAATTTATAAGACAATAAACAGCATTTTATGCTTACAAATTTTAGCAGAGAGATGACAATCAAATCCTTGAAAACACTTTTATTCATTCTAACAGCAAAGTATTGGACAAGATGGTCATATGGTCAAATAGTAATTTTGATTGGTTATTAAACTCACTTTCTTTAATGTTGCAAATTCTCAGTTATATGATACACTGACCAATAGAACAAAATTTCAATTTATTTGGATGGGAGAACAGAAAATCCAACCACAGCCCATCCTACTAACTATTGTAAAACAATACACAAAATATTGAAGATGTTTTTGGTTAGGGTTAACATAAGTCTCCCAAATGGAAAAAGAAAACCAAAATGTAGAGAAAAACATTCAGTATAAATCCTATCCAGAATGAGAAGGGAAAACAGCAATACCCAATCAGAACAGCCCAATGGTTGCAAGAGAAGCTGCATTTGTACCTTTATATTTGTAAATGTATTAATTCATTTCATACAGGAAAAAAATATCAAGCAAACATAAGGAATAAAAGAAAAATGGGAATCCTACTGAGTCTTGTCTATGCCTGACTTTACGTGAAATATTGAGCATTCCTTCTCCTGACCTACTGAGGTCCTCATTTCTGGTATGAATGTATATCCGTTTCATTGCCACTTCCAGCATTCCTCCCAGACTGGGAAACATCATCACTTTTCTTCAATTTCCACCTTGCCAATGTACAATCTACCTTTGACTCTTGCCTTTTCATATTTAGTTTTATTATAGCAAACTCTTTATTAATCAGTATCTGTGGGACCAGGAGTGTGCTGAATGATCAAATATTTTGGATAATCAAGAGGTTCATATCATCAATGTAAAAACCATGTAATAGAAACATAATGCAGAGTAATACACATCATTGCTATAATTTATTTACAGCATAAATCACTTAAATAATAAAACAGCTTTGCCTTAAATAAAAAATTACTGACAGAGTGCCTTCTCACTCACATCCTCAACTAACTGGGAGTTAAATATCCAGCAGAACCAGACTATTCAGAAGGACGGACCAGAAGGTAAGGGAGGTGGTGTAGCTCTGATATTCAAAAACAATACCAGGGCGGTGCTGAGAGATGACATAGGTTCTATGGAGAATGAGGTTAAATCTATTTGGGTGGAAATTAGAAATTCTAAGAGGAAAAAGTTACTGATAGGAGTAGTCTATAAGCCACCAAATAATAACATCTTGTTGATGCAGGCAGTAAAGAAATAACTAATGCCCGTAAAAATAGTACGGCAATTATTATGGGGGATTTTCATCCACATGTTGATTGGCCGAACCAGCTCAGTCAGGGTGCTCTTGAGGAGGAGTTTTTTGAGTGCATCCATGATAGTTTTCTTGAACAGTATGTAATGGAACCGACGAGGAAGCAAGCTATCCTAGATCTGGCCCAGTGTAATGAGGCAGGAATAACCAACGACCTCATAGTTAGGGATCCTCTTGGAAGCAGTGAACATAGCATAGTTGAATTTAGCGTATAGATAGAGAGTGTGAAGATAAAATCCCATACCAGGGTCCTTTGCTTGATCAGCAGGAATGGCAATAGAATGAGGGAGGACTTGGCTAAGATAGATTGGAGTAAAAAATGAGGTCTGCAGATGCTGGAGATCACAGCTGCAAATGTGTTGCTGGTCAAAGCACAGCAGGCCAGGCAGCATCTCAGGAATAGAGAATTCGATGTTTCGAGCATAAGCCCTTCATCAGGAATAAGAGAGAAAGAGCCAAGCAGGCTAAGATAAAAGGTAGGGAGGAGGGACTAGGGGGAGGGGCGATGGAGGTGGGATAGGTGGAAGGAGGTCAAGGTGAGGGTGATAGGCCGGAGTGGGGTGGGGGCGGAGAGGTCAGGAGGAGGATTGCAGGTTAGGAGGGCGGTGCTGAGTTGAGGGAACCGACTGAGACAAGGTGGGGGGAGGGGAAATGAGGAAACTGGAGAAATCTGAATTCATACCTTGTGGTTGGAGGGTTCCCAGGCGGAAGATGAGGCGCTCTTCCTCCAGCCGTCGTGTAGTTGTGTTCTGCCGGTGGAGGAGTCCAAGGACCTGCATGTCCTCGGTGGAGTGGGAGGGGGAGTTAAAGTGTTGAGCCACGGGGTGATTGGGTTGGTTGATTCGGGCGGCCCGGAGGTGTTCTCTGAAGCGTTCCGCAAGTAAGCGGCCTGTCTCACCAATATAGAGGAGGCCATATCGGGTGCAGCGGATGCAATAGATGATGTGTGTGGAGGTACAGGTGAACTTGTGGCGGATATGGAAGGATCCCTTGGGGCCTTGGAGGGAAGAGAGTGTGGAGGTGTGGGCGCAAGTTTTACATTTCCTGCGGTTGCAGGGGAAGGTGCCGGGGGTGGAGGTTGGGTTGGTGGGGGGTGTGGATCTGACGAGGGAGTCACGAAGGGAGTGGTCCTTGCGGAACGCTGGTAGGGGAGGGGAGGGAAATATATCCTTGGTGGTGGGGTCCGTTTGGAGGTGGCGGAGGTGGCACGCCATCCCATATTCCCAATTCCTTCGTCTCTGCCGCATCTGCTCCCAGGAGGACCTATTCCAACACCGCACAGCCCAGATGGCCTCCTTCTTCAAGGACCGCAGATTCCCCCCAGACGTGATCGACGATGCCCTCCACCGCATCTCCTCCACTTCCCGCTCCTCCGCCCTTGAGCCCCGCTCCTCCAACCGCCACCAAGACAGAACCCCACTGGTTCTCACCTACCACCCCACCAACCTCCGCATACAACGTATCATCCGCCGCCATTTCCGCCACCTCCAAACGGACCCCACCACCAAGGATATATTTCCCTCCCCTCCCCTATCAGCGTTCCGCAAGGACCACTCCCTTCGTGACTCCCTCGTCAGATCCACACCCCCCACCAACCCAACCTCCACCCCCGGCACCTTCCCCTGCAACCGCAGGAAATGTAAAACTTGCGCCCACACCTCCACACTCACTTCCCTCCAAGGCCCCAAGGGATCCTTCCATATCTGCCACAAGTTCACCTGTACCTCCACACACATCATCTATTGCATCCGCTGCACCCGATGTGGCCTCCTCTATATTGGTGAGACAGGCCGCTTACTTGCGGAACGCTTCAGAGAACACCTCCGGGCCGCCCGAATCAACCAACCCAATCACCCCGTGGCTCAACACTTTAACTCCCCCTCCCACTCCACCGAGGACATGCAGGTCCTTGGACTCCTCCACCGGCAGAACACAACTACACGACGGCTGGAGGAAGAGCGCCTCATCTTCCGCCTGGGAACCCTCCAACCACAAGGTATGAATTCAGATTTCTCCAGTTTCCTCATTTCCCCTCCCCCCACCTTGTCTCAGTCGGTTCCCTCAACTCAGCACCGCCCTCCTAACCTGCAATCCTCCTCCTGACCTCTCCGCCCCCACCCCACTCCGGCCTATCACCCTCACCTTGACCTCCTTCCACCTATCCCACCTCCATCGCCCCTCCCCCTAGTCCCTCCTCCCTACCTTTTATCTTAGCCTGCTTGGCTCTCTCTCTCTTATTCCTGATGAAGGGCTTATGCTCGAAACGTCGAATTCTCTATTCCTGAGATGCTGCCTGGCCTGCTGTGCTTTGACCAGCAACACATAAGATAGATTGGAAACAAAGATTTTATGGTGGTACAGTTGATGAGCAATGGAGGACTTTCAAAGCAATTTTTTTCATAGTGCTCAGCAAAAGTATATTCTAGTGAAAAGGAAGGACTGTTAGAAAAGGGAGAATTTGCCATGGGTGTCTAAGGAAATAAGGGAGGCTATCAAATTGAAAGAGAGCGTATACAATGTGGCCAAAAAAAGCAGGAAACTCGAGGATTGGGAAAACCTTTAAGGTCAACAGAAAGCCACAAAAAGAGCTATGAAGAAAAGTAAGATAGAACACGAGGGAAAATTAGCACAGAATATAAAGACAGATAGCAGAAGTTTCTAGCAAAATATAAAACAAAATAAGAGTGTCTAAAATAGATGTTGGCCCTTTAGAGATGAGAAGGGACATTTAGTTATGGGATATGATGAAATGGCCGAGGCATTGAACAGGTATTTTGTATCGGTCTTCACAGTCGAGGACATTAATAAAAAGACAATAGGTGAGGACCTGGAGACAATCATTATTATGAAAGAGGTAGTGTTGGGCAAGCTAATGGGCTAAGGATTAATAAGTCTCCTGGCCCTAATGGAATCCATCCCAGGGTACTAAAAGAGATGGTGGGAGAAATAGCAGGTGGACTGATGGTAACTTTCCAAAATTCGCTGAACTCTGGGGCTAGCAGATTGGAAAGCAGCAAATGTGATGCCACTGTTTAAAAAGGAAGTTAGACAAAAGATGGGGAATTATAGATTGGATAGCCTAACCTCTGTATGGGGAAAATTCAGAGTCTTTATCAAGGAAGAAATAACAAGGCATCTCAATAGAAATTGTCTCTTTGGGCAGACACAGCATGGGTTCATGAAGGGCAGGTCATGTTTGACAAATCTTTTGGAATTCTATGAAGACATTCCGAGCAATGTGGACAATTGAGACCCAATAGATGTGGTGTACCTAGATTTCAAAAGGCCTTCGACAATGTGACGGACAAGAGACTGCTGTATAAGATAAAGATGCATGGCATTAGGGATAAAGTATTAGCATGGATAGAGGATTGGTTGACTGACAGGAAGCAAAGAGTGGGGATAAATGAGTGCTATTCTAACTGGTAATCAGTGACTAGTAGTGTGGCTCAGGAATCAGCGTTGGGACTGTAATTTACATACAATTTACATAAATGATTTGGAGTTGGATGTCAAAGTTTGCAGATGATACTAAGATGAGCCGCAGAGCAAAATGTGAGAGGACTGTGGAACTTTGGAAAGGAACATAAATAGTTGAAGTGAGTGGGCAGATTATTTTCACTATTTAGCATGGCCAATTCACCTAACCCTCACCTGCCAGTTAAAACAAGGTTTCCTGTGTTTCCACTTATAAGATAGTCTATCAACAAATGACAAATATGTGTTCACTATCTGTCTTGATTCACTGTCTCATGTAAAGACTTGAATCCATTTTCCAGTTTCACTATCCCAAATTTATCAATTCTAAAGATGCCACATTCCCTAAAAGCTTTACTAAAATATTTTCTTCAGTCATCTAAGAGATTTCTTTCACTATCGTTGATAGAGCACTTGGATTTCATAGAATCATAGAATTCTTACAGAAGGCCGTTCAACTGATTAAATCCATGCTGTTCTAAACTTCCTGTAGTAGAGTACTTGTACACAGGTACCTTCTTAAAATAATTCGTAAAATAAGCTTTTTTTTAAAAAACAGAACAAGGGATAAAAATGACAGCAACATGTCAACTTTGATTCACTCTGGCTGAGATTGGAGGTTAAAGATTAACATAGCACTCAAGACTGTTACCCTTTCCCCCAAAACACCCCTCAGTACATATTTCCATATTCTTCCATACTCTCAATAACTCCAACAAAGACCCATAGAAATCCGTCATAAATATTCTGATTGACCCAACATCCAGAAATCTCTGGGGAACTTAGTGCTCCAGATTATCCTTGACAATGGAGCAAACTAAACTCTGGATTGTCAATCTGCACACTTAAAACTTGTGTTAATTTAAGACAACTACTTGTGTCGGGAAAATTTAAAAGATTTAAAAATCTTACTGACAAGATCATAAAGCTTGTATAAATCTTACTAACAAGATCAGTTTGTATAAAGAAGATACTTTGGACCATTAGTTATCAGGTTTCGCTTATGACTTACTTCTGTTCTTGCAATTAATCACAGAATTCATGCAGTTCAGAAAGAGGCCATTCAGTCCCGGAGCATGCCACCTAGACCCAGCTCACAACCCTATCTCCAGAGTCTCACAATTATCATTGGTAACCCACCTAGCCCGCATAATCCTCGACACTATGGGCAATTTAGCATGGCTAATTCACCTAACTGACATATCTTTGGACGGTAGGGGGAAACTGGAGCAACCAGCAGAAACCCATGCAGACGGGGAGAATGCGCAAATTCCACTCAGACAGTCACCTGAGGCTGGAATCCACCCCAGATTACAGGTGTTGTGAGGCAGTAGTGCTAACCACTGAGCTACCTTGCCAAGCAAATATACATGATTCTAATATTCCAGAAGACCAGGAACAAATTGGCCCCATACAACAGTGAGGAAGCTTTAACTGTTACACACTCCACTTCATATATTGTAAATCCAATGCTCTACTCCCGAGAGTTTTAGGGTATCTTATTCTCTGCACTTATGTGAAGCATATATTTTACTTTTGCTGAAACAGGTAATATTTACATTTTCATTCACTTATAGATTATTTAGTAAAAAGACCTGCATTTAACATGAGAATGAAGAATATAATAATGTATATTTTAATACTGAATAATGTATCATTGTACTCAGCCAACCTAAATTTATAAGAATAATGAGAATGAAATATTACAACAGAAAGTCATATTAAAATATAAAAGCAATGAAAATATGACTAGAGGAAATCTGGGGAGAAAAAGAATTTAAAAATGAGGAATAAAAGCAGAAGAAGAATGCAATGAAATTCAGAAGCAAAGTTTAAATTAAGAATGGGGGAGAAAAAAAAGTTATTAAATCAGAAATGGTCAGGGGAATTTTAGTTCATAAATGAGTTAGTATGGGAGCAGATGAGTGGCTAAAAGCTCTGAACTTAGTAACATGTCAGGGTATTAGCTACAATACACTTGTTCTGCACTTAACTGAAACACATCTGGCTGTGTGTGAGCAGTCTCCTTGGAGAGACAAGTTGACAACTTAAATATGTTCAAAGTTTAGCAAGACTTGCCTTAGTAGAGTTTAAAGATTTAAATGTGAGTGCATAGGATCTCTTGACTTCTTGGAGCTCAATTAGCAAATAACAGTAATTATGAGTACTGAAGAATTGGTGGATCTTTCTTTTATTCACTCATGGGATGTGGGAATTGCTGCCTGGGTGAGAGTTATTGCCCATTCATTGCACTCTTGAGAAGGTGATGGTGAGCTGCCTTCTTCAACTGTTGCAGTCCATGTGCTATAGCGAGACCCATAATGCCAAAAGGAGGGGACTGCTGTTCCTGGATTTTCACCCAACAAATATGAAGTAATAAAGATATATTTCCAATTCATGGAAGTTGCAGGTGGTGGTGTTCCCATGAATCTGCTGCCCTTGTAGTTCTAGATGCTGTTTAAGGAGTTCTGGTGAATATCTGCAGTGCATCTGACAGATGTCACACATTGCTGTTACTGATGTTGATGGATCTGGTACCAATCAAGTGGGCTGCTTTGTGCTGAACGGTATCAATCTTCTGGAGTGTAGTTGGAGCTGCATCATCCAGACAAAGGTGGTGGTGGGGGGGAAGGGAGGGGGGTGTACTCCATTACACTCCTGAATGGTGATTTGTAGACAGATTAGGGGACAGATTTTGGGGACTCGGGAGATAGATTACTCACTCTCACTGAGAAACTCTTTGCTTCAGAAGACAGAAAACATAAGTCTTTTTTTCAATTATAATCAACAAAGATCAGCCGCAGAATGAGGCTGACGATTTGTGATAATATTTCCTTGGATAAGGGTCCCCCATTTATTTTGATTCCAGATCTGATACCACAAAATGGTTATGTTCCCTGGAGGGGAGGGAGAAAATAACTTTCCTTCTTAATTCAACCCCTCTCTCAATTGATCACAAGAGTAACTTTTAGCCAGATCCCTTTCCCCATGAATATCCTTTGAAAGGACCAACATTTATCATACTTGATTGGATTCAAGCGTAGATGGGTTTATTACTTACAAAAGGAAAGAAAGGAAAATAAAATGCAACACAGATGTGCACAAATTAGAAATTTGAATTTAGAATTGGCAGAAATCCAGGTAGAGAAGTCACCAGGTCTGGGTGGGATACATTCTAGATTGACAAAAGAGGCAAGGAAGCAAATCACGGAGCCAATGACAAATTTTCCAGGCCTCTCTGAACTTTACAAGGATGTTGCCAGGGTTGGAGGATTTGAGCTATAGGGAGGGATTGACTAGGCCAGGGCTGTTTTCCCTGAAGCATTGGAGCTGAGGGGTGACCTTATAGAGGCTTATAAAATCATGAGGAGCAGGGATAGGATAAATTGACAAAGTCTTTGCCCTGGGGTAGGGAGTCCAGAACTAGAGGGCTGAGGTTTTGCGTGAAAGGGGAAAGAAAAGAGAACCAAGGGACAACTTTTTCTCGCAGAGAGTGGAACGTGTATGGACTGAGATACCAGAGGCAGAGGCAGGTACAATTGCAACATTTAAAAGGCATCGAGATGGGTATATGAACAGGAAGGATTTGGAAGGATATGAGCCAGGTGCTGGCAGGTGGGACTAGGCTGGGTTGGGATATCTGGTCAGCATGGATGAGTTGGACTGAAGGGTCTGTTTCCGTGCTGTACATGACATGTCTATGACTCTAAAACTCTATGACACTATGATACTGGATTTGACCTGGGGGACTGGAGGATTGCAAATGTCACAATGTTGTTAAGAAAGAGGCTAAGGGGATAATCCAGGAAATGACAAACCTGTCAGTTTGACGTCAATATTGGGAAAACTGATGGAAGCCATTGTATGGCATAAAGTAAATCTACCCTTAGAAAAGTAAGTTAATACTTGATAGTCAACATGACTTTGTCATGTATGACCAATTTAGTTGAGTTATTTGGCGAGATGACACAGTCAATGGATGAGAGTAGTGCTGTGTATTAGTTGTACAGTTTGACTTTCAGAAAAACATTTGATATGGTGCCACATCTCAGGTTGGTTAGCAAATTCGAAATATTTAGGAATACTAAGTCCTTGGTGGTATGGATTTGAAGTTGGCTGAAAGATAGGATGATGTGGAGGTGTCAGTGTTGGACTAGGGTGGATAAAGTCAGAAGCCACTTGACACCAGGTTATAGACCAAAAGATTTATTTGAAAACACAAGCCTTCGGAGTGCTGTTCCATTGTCAGGTAAAGTGGAGAGGAGCGCATAGGCACAGAATTTCTCGGAGGAGAGGAATAAAAGATAGGAAACAGGGGCTCGATACAACTGGATATTTTCAGATGGAAGATGAGTTGAAAGTGATGCTCCATAGGGATCAGAGTTGGGACCTCTGCTTTTTCTGATTTATGTAACCGATTTGGAAATGGTGTTGAAGGTTATATTCTAAATTTGCAGATGATACTAAGCTAGAGAGAAGAATGAATCATGAGAATGGTGCTGAGTGACTCCAGAGAAATTTCAATACAGAGAAGTGTGAGGTAGTGCAATTTGATAGAAGAAAGATAGAGAGACAATATATGCTCAAAGAGACAACTTTGAGGGGAGTACCAGACAGAGGTACCTCAGGGGTCATGTGCATAATTCTTTGGGTAGCCAGATAGATTGTTAAGGAGATTTATAAGGTCCTTAGGTTTATAAATAGATGCACAGAATATGAAAGCAAGAGAGTGATGCTATACCTCTAGGTCAGATCATAGGTCAGACAACATTTCAAGCATTGCATTCAGTTCTGGACACTTTTATTAAAGGAAAAATGTTAAAGCCTTGGAGAGAGTGCAAAGAAGATTTGCCAGAATTATATCAGGAATTGGAGATTTTAAATACAAGGAAAGATAAGAGAAATTAAGCCTGTTCTCCTTTGACCAGAGTAGATTAAGAGGTGACCTTATTGAGGTGTTCAAAATTATGAACAATCTTGACAGGGTGAAGAATTATATTATGTTTCAACTAGTTGGTATGTTGGTAATTACAGGTCACAATTTCAAAGCTGTGAGCAAGAGAGCTAGGAGTGAGATAAGAGTAACGCTTTACTCAAAGAGTTGTTAGGATTTGGAATGAGCTGCTTAGGAGAGAGGATAGCACAGGTTCTATAGGATCCCTATTAAAGGAATGTCTAAGGGATGAAGTTAAAGAGCTATTGTGATAGGGCTGGAGAATGGGACTGGCTGGATAGCTCTCTCAAGAGCTGGTACAGACACAATCAACTGAATGGTCTCCTCTACTGTAACTTCAATGAAATTATTTAAGTAAGTTTATGGGAAGCTGAGATTTAAAGTATATACAAATCAGTCTCTTTCTTTCATGAAGAGGACCTAGCGAAACAGTGCAGTCATTAAGTTGAATTATACTAAGAAATCTGATCTTGTGAGTGAAACTTTTTGCTGTGCAGGTGAGTTCACAGTTTCTTTTTCTTTCCTTTTCAACTGTTACTTCTCTGGCTTTTAGCGCTCAGAGCAAAATGAATTATTTCTTCTCATACAATGAGAGGAGTCTATAAAATTCATAGCACATTAGACCACATGAGCATAACAACTCACGATCACAAATAGGTTTGGGGTTGCGGTTGATTGAAAATCAATCCTTTTTTAATTTACCTCTGGAAGAGTAAAACTAAAATGTTTCAAATTTGGTCTGTAATCCAGAGGCAATGGCTTTCTGCTGAGAGGGTTAATCAGTCTCTTATTATCTCTGTACCCACAGGAAACCAGCGTCCAGTTTGTTTTGAATTGCATCTCCCCTTTTGAAAGTTGCTGTTTGAAGCTCCCTTGACACCTTCATCTATGCCCTTCCATCAGTAAACATGATTCACAAACAACACTGACACTTCCAAATTTCCTTGAGCTTTTCCTTGAGCTCTTTATGACATCCTTAGTGATAAATTCAAACATACTCTACATGAAAGCTGATTGGCCAATAGTTTCCTGCTTTCTGGCTTCTTCCCTGCTTGGATATGAATGCTATCTTTGCTAGTTTCTAGTCTGGTGGAGCCTCTCCAAGAGAGCTAGGAGTGATATAAGGAGTAACGAATTTTGGAAAATTAACATTACTGTATAGACTCATTCGGCTCATCAAGTCCACACCGACTCTCCCACTCAGACCCACCCCATCCCAGTAACCCTTGCACTGGGCACAGCTAACCCACCCAGCACATCCCTGAACATTATGGGCAACTTAGCATGGTTAATCTGCCTAACCTGCATGTGTTTGAACTGTGGGAGGAAACCGGAGTTCCCAGAGGAAACCCATACAGACACGGGGGAATATGCAAATTCCACACAGACAGTTGCACGAGTGTGGAATCAAACCCAATCCTGGTGCTGTGAGGCAGTAGCACTAACCAGTGAGCTACTGTGCCCCATCCACTACTTCATTATTTGCTTTTTTAAGGACCCTAGAATGAAATCCATCAGGATCTGGAGAATTATCAATTGGCAATTCCACCACTTTGCTCAATGC
Source organism: Hemiscyllium ocellatum (assembly GCF_020745735.1). Taxonomy (NCBI): domain Eukaryota; kingdom Metazoa; phylum Chordata; class Chondrichthyes; order Orectolobiformes; family Hemiscylliidae; genus Hemiscyllium; species Hemiscyllium ocellatum. Next base: position 54,843,908 of record NC_083401.1, on the reverse strand, counting down.
TTCTGTAGTGATTTCATTTCACTATGTTCTTGTCTTCCTTTTACCTCCCGATTTACACATATTACTCGTTTATTTCCCAGACTAATATTGTAGTTCACTTCAGCTAGGTCAACTTTTATGCACACCTGGTTGCCCATTTTTAAGTTTAAAACATTCATCTTAATTCCACTCTTCTCTTGTTCAATCTGGATATAACTTTCAACCATATTATGGTTTCTGTTATCCAATGTTTCTGCTGACACCAACAACAAAAGCAGAAATTGCTGGAAAAGCTCAGCAAGTCTAACAGTATCTTTTGAGAGAAGTAAGAGTTAACATTTTGGGTCTTTTGACCCTTCTTCAAAACTGATAGTAGCTGGGAAATATTGGAGGAGATAGGGTGGGGAGAGTGTATGGAGTAAGTGATAAGTGAAGAAAGAACCCAAAGAGAGACAAGGACAAAGCTATAGAAAAAGGAATGGATAACAATGAAGCCAGGAGAATGAATAGCTATTAATGGCTATTAATTTCCTTAACTCTGATGTCATGAATTAATCTTATCACATTACACAATACAAAGTATGTGACCTGCTCTCTGATCAGTTCCAAAACATGAAGTTCTAAGAAACTATTCCAAAAGCATTCTGTGAAATCATCGAGGCTATTATTACCAATTTGATTTTTCCAATTATATGTGAATGAAAATCATTCATGCTTATTGCCATCCCTTTATCATTAGCACCCAACATTTCTTCTTGTCAACTTCTTTCTACATTATGGCAATTGTTCCTTAGATCACCCCCACAAATGATTTATTTCCTCTACTATTCCTTATCTCAACTCAAACCAATTCTACATCCTGATCTCCTGAACCAAGGATATCTTTATTGCACCAATACCAGCTTTCATTTGGCATGCACCCCTCTGCCTTCACAAGTTTTCTGTTATACTCTGAATGTCAATCCTTGTCAGCTTGCAGCCATGTCTTTACAAGGGCTGTCAGATTATATTTAGTCACTACAACACATGCTATCATTTAATTTACTTCGTTATAGATGCTATGCATATTCAGTTGCAGGGCTTTAAGTTTAATTTTCTGTTATCTTTGTAGCATGTAATTTTGACTACTTTTATATTCTTTGTTTCCCTTTTCTGTCTGTGCTTCTTTCTAGCATTTTCTAACCTTCAATTTCCATATTCATATTTTGCTCTTGTGCCTCAAATATTCCTTTATTTGTGTTATTTAATGACTGGGAGACAGTAAGGACTGCAAATTCTGGGGAGTCAGAGTCCAAAAGAGTGGTGCTGGAAAAGCACAACAGGTCAGGCAGCATCCGAGGAGCAGGAGAGTTGGCATTTTGGGCATAAATCCTTCATTAGGATGCTGCCTGACCTGCTGTGTTTTTCCAATGCCACACTTTGCAACTCTTGTTTATTTAACAGTCATACTGCCATCCACCTCCCATGTCCATTTTGTTTAAGGCCCTGACTATTTCCTCAGGTGTGTGGCTCGCAAGAATACCAGTCCCACTGATATAGATCCACTTTCCCCAATACTGTTGCCGGTGCTCATGAACTAGAACTCACTTCTACCACATCAATTCTTCAGCCATTTTTAATCTTATTAATCCTATGTCAACTTGCAAATGGCTAAGGAGTAATCCAGCGATGATTACCTCGGAGGTACGGTTTTCTAATTTAGCATCTAATGTCTCAAACACCCTCAGCAGAAATTTTCTCCTAGTTAAATCTACTTCATTGATACCAAGGTGAACCATTGGACTCCCTCTGTTCCAATACAAGCCTTTCTCCAATTCAGAACACAGTCTTGGCCAGAGGTTGGAGGGCTTCAGCTGTAGTGAGAGGTTGAATAAACTGAGACTATTTTCCCTGGAGGGTCAGAGGATGAGGGGGATCTTATAGAGGATTATAAAATCATGAGGGACATGAATAGAGTGAATAGCCAAGGTCTTATTCCCGGTGTATGTGAGTCCAAACGTACAGGGCATACATTTCAGGTGAGAGTGGAAAGTTTTAAAAGGGACCTAAGGGGCACAGTTTTCACACAGAGGATGGTATGTATATGGAATGAGCTGCCAGAGGAGATGGTGGAGGCTGGTACAATTACATCAGTTAAAAGGGATCTGGGTGGGTATATGAATAGGAAGGGTTTAGAGGGATGTGGGCCAAATGCTGGCAAATGGGTTAATTTAGGATATCTGGTTGACATGGACCAGTTGGACCGAAGGGTCTGTTTCCATGCTGTACATCTCTATGACTCTCTGACTCGAACATAGCAATCTGTCCCACTCTCTTTGCATCAGAAAACTGTGCTGATCTTCCACACTATGCTGTCACCTAGAACCACTACATTTTTTCTAACTCCCACCCCTTGAATATCTTCCTGTACCATGGTGCTATGGCTAGTTACCTTACCCGCCTTTAAAACCTCTCAAAACTGTTGGATAATTGCAAAGGCTGAGGTTCCTGCCTTCCTGTCCTGTGGATCCCCCTTACCTGCCTAACCTGTGGTCATACTCTTCTTTTCCTGACCACTGAACAAATCAGAAGTCCCAATGCTAAGTCCTGTGATTATCTTCTGGAGCAAATGTCCAGGTAATATCCCCCCTCCCTGATATTCAGCATTGGCTGCAGCTCAGTTTCCAGCTCACTAACTCTGATATGTATGCCCTGAACCACATGGCCATCCAGTAGCTCCCACATTCTGCAACTATAGCTCACCATCTTGACTATGTTCTCTAATAACTAATATAACCTATACCTAATACGATTTAGTAATATCAATGAAATATGCAATACAGATAACTCAATAAAACACTTCAATATTGATAATTGATGTACCTGTTATTGATGTACATGTGCCTTATGCCACGCAAAACTACTAATCAAATGGGAGAGGCTGAACAAAGAATAGAAGAATACCCCTCACCAAACTCCATACTCAGCACACTTTGTGCATTAATGAAAAAGGACTGCTCTCTTTTTCGACAGAGATGACTGGAGGTGGTTTAACATGAGGGTCACCACACATCAATCAAGGGGACATATTGAGAAGGAGCATCCTTCATGGTAATTTCAGCCAGTGGTAGGAATCAAACCCACACTGCTGACATCACTCTGCCATCGAGCCAGATGAGCACTTCCTTTGTGCAGTAAACCTTACTTATAGAACTTTGTTGTCCCTATGCATTGAATTCACACCTTAAAACAAATTTCCAGGTATGCTCACTTGACCTCTGCTCCACTCGCACAAAGTCTCTTTCATTTGTCAGTGCATATTTACTGACTGGTTCAGAAAGGGTATAAGTTGGAGATTGGATTAAGCTCCACCCTGATGATTTCATAAGGACTTGTATGGGGAAAGGCTGAGTATCTTGTTGAAGATCTATTTCCTGTAGTTTTTGCAATAATGTCTATCTTACTAAGGTATTTGGACCTGATTGTTGTCATGCAATAAACTACATCTTGTTAAAAACAAGAGACTATTCTCATTAAGACACAAATGTTATTTTTCTAAACTTCAAACCAAGTTGGCACTAAGACCTGGTCAAGGAAGGACTATTGGTGGCAGCAAATTATCCCAATCGCAAACTGCCATCTGTTTGTATCGCAATCCATAAAAACAAACTGTCCTCATCTTTCTGGTAACAGTACAGCTGGAAAGCCTGTCAGTATATTGCATATTCTTTGTTGTTGTTGCTTCAGAAATATTCTAATGTGACACATTCATGCAGCTCAATAGAGCTTGGAAGATCGTGCAGCCTCCATTGCAGACTCTCAACGATTGCCCCTCCCCCCACCCCATCTGCTTACTTCCAATGTGTGTGAGTCCAGGTGAAAATGCAATTATATTACTCACTGGTCCTACTGTTCTGTGAGTATCTGTTCTGTCCTGTATGAGTCTTGTGATGATACACAATCAGTGTCTTTGGGCTCTGAGGAATCAACACTATTCTCCCACACCACCTTCAGTGAAATATCTTATGGTCCTGTGAGAGATAAAACATGAATTAAAACTGTCAACCTAAGTTGCTTTAATTGAGCGCTGGCATCATGTCAACATGAATCAATGGCATATGCCTTATAGTAGTCTGATATTTAATTCTATCAGTTATTAGGTGGGAGGCCCTTATCTTCCCATCTTTACTGACTAAACTTGCCAATATTCTGCTGAATTCTACCACTGCAGACTAAGAAGGTTAAATATAGTTAAGCACACCATTGTGCTCACATTTCCTGCCCTGTTAAGTCATTAAATCACTCTTAGCACTGAATACAAGACAATGCACCACATTCGTGTTGTTCTCCTCCTTAGCATTCCCCAGCTACCCCTTCTTGTGTTCTGCAGCAGGTCTCTTCCTCTATCAATTGGGAAGTCTACATCCCTGCAGACCCTTAGAGACTGCAGTATTAAATGTAAGGAGTCATCAGTGAAGTGAGCAGCAGATGTGGAATGTTGGGACTTCATTACAACACTTATTTCTTTTGTTTCCCCACCTCTACAATCCATCAACTGTCAGCTTTCACAGTGTCTCTTCAAATATTGTAGCTAAAATCAGCTCCTGTGGGTCATCATCATGCTCACTAACTCTAATTGGTTGGAAAACCTAGATGTCAGATGCAAATGTGATGGTTAGGTTAAAAAGCCACTAACTGATGAGTTGCACTTCTGAGTTCTCTACGTTTTGTCAACCAATAGTTTCCAGCAGATCATTAATTTAGAATTATTAAAATCCCACCAAGAAGACTAGCATTGTACATATCTGTGCAAAGGATTAGTGCAATCCTGAGAATTAATATCCACCATCAGAATTTATTTTCATTTTATTGACATCAGTTTTCTCAGGTGTTGTGAAACATTAAATATTGACAAATATATTTGCGATATGCCATATTCATAATAACTGAAAGAGCTTTCATTAATATAGTACCCTCTCCCATATGTCTGGGTGTTTCATGATTAATGGTTGCTTTTCTCTTTTGAAGTACCTTCATCTTAGCAACCAGGGAAGCATAGATTCATAGAGCACAGGAGGAAACCATTCAGCCTATTTATCTGTGCTAGGTCTCTGAAATAGCTATCTAATTAATCCCACATTTCACATCACCTTACAATTCTTTATTTTTCTTTTAACTAGGAATCTGATCATCTTTTTAAAACTTTAATTGAATCTGCATGTACCAATTTTTCAATCAATGCATTCCAAATTATAACAAGTCATTGAATTCAAAAATAAAACTCCCTCTGGATGTTTTGACATTTATTTTCCTTTTAAATTGTCTTCCTTCAAGTGGAAACGCCTCCACAACCTGTTCTATCAAAACCCATTGTGATTTTAACTACCAATATCATATATCTCATTAAATATGTCTGGCCTAAATTATCAAATCTTTCCAGAAAGCAGAATTGCCCAATCTGGGTATCACAATCTGGTACCAAACTAAGAGATAGGATTCTTAGATACATTAGGGACATTTAAGTGACTCTTAGATAGGCACAGGGAAGATAGTATAATGAAGGATATGAAGATTAATCTGATCTTAGAGTAGGACAAAAGGCGAGCACAATATCGAGGGCCAATGGGCCTGTACTGTGTTGTACTGTTCTGTGTTCTGTGTTCTATGTAACTCTCCTGTGCATCGTCTCCTAGGTGATGTAAGAAAAACAGAAATAGCAGCAGGTGGCCGGGTAACCACTCAACAATGTGAGTGTGGCTGATATTTGATGTCATCTGCATTTTCCCGCCATATTCTCACATTCTGAAATTCCCTTAATACCTGAAACTCTCAAATGTCCATTATAGCTAGTTATCCAGCGCTCTCTGGGTTGTGAACATCCACAGATTCGCAGCCTTCTAAGTGAAGAAATGCCTCATCATCTCAGTACCCGTGGCCAACTCCTTATTCTAAGACCATCGTTCCAGATCGTGGATCCAGGGGATCTAGCTCTTAGCATCTATAATGTCAAGCCCTCTAAGGATTTCCAATTAGGTCGCTTCCCATCATTTGAAATTTCAGAGAGCTATGTGACAGTCTAGTCCAACGGTAAGGCAAGTATATCTTTTTCTGAGGTAAAGACATAAAGCTGCCACAGCAAACATTAAATTCAGAACCTATATAAGCACACCTGAAGTAAATCACAGCTTATGATAAAAAAAACTGTTTGTTGCTTTGGAATTTGAACAAATAATGAGATTATAAGAGGTACAAAGCAAGCAATATTGTATGGTGCTACATATAAATATATGAACATGTAATAATATATCATTTAAACAATGAACATAATTTAATATGTACAATAATACACAAAAAGTAGAGGCAGAAGTGGAACTTTTGTCACTTTGAGCCTGCTCCGTCACTATTCAATCTCTATGTCATCAAAAATGCTTTTGTCTCTGTTTTAAAAATATCCTAAAGGAATAATTGGCAATCTAGCTCTGCAAGGACCCATGGGGAAGAGTGATCAGAACATTATATAATTCATCAATTAAGATGGATAATAATGTAGTTGATTGTGATGCTAGAATACCAAATGTGAGTCATGGAAATGAATATGGCATGAGGCACAAGCTGGCTATAATAAATTAGGGAACATTACTTAAAGGGATGATGATGAATAGGCAATAACAGCATTTAAAATGTCATTGAAAAACTGCAACAGTTGCTCATTCCTGTCTGACAAAATAAAATAGAAAAGGCAGACTGACCTTCGCTAACAAGGGAAAGTAGGGTAAGCATTAGATCCAAGGAAGGGGCATTCAAATTAGATGAAAAAAGTAGCATAACTGAGATTTGGGAGCAGTTTAGATTTCAGCAAAGGAGGACAAAAGAATTGGTTAAGAGGAGAATATGAGTAAGCTCATGTTAGAGAAGATAAATGCAATTCCTTTACAGATGGAAGCAGGGTAAGTTGTAATGGGGAACAAAAAAACAGTGGACCTATTAAATATAGATTTTTATTGTCTTCCCAAAGGAGGACACAAATAACATTTCAAAATTGTTGCAAAGCACAAATTTTAGTGAGGGGGAGGAATTGAAGGAAATCAGTATTAGTAAGAAAACAGTATTGGGGAAATTGTCGGAATTAAAAGTTGATAAAAACCCAAGGCCCAATAATCTATATTCCAGAGTACTTAAGAGAGTGGCCATAGTAAAGGGATGCATTGTTGGCCGTCTTTCAAAATTCCATAGTCTCTGGGGAAGTTTTGAGAGATTGGAGGGTAACTATGGTAGCCCAAATAGTTAAAAGAGGAGGCAGAGAGAAAACAGGGAATTATTAACCAGTTGACCTGACAAAGGTAGTCCAGAAAATGTAAGAGTCCATTATAAAAGATTTAAAAACACAGCACTTGGGAAACTGTGACAGAATTAGACAGAGTCATCATGGGTTTACAAAAGGGAAAATCATGCTTGGCAAATATATCGGAATTATTCAAGGATGTACCTAGTAGTGTTGACAAGAGGGAGACAGAAGATGTGATTTACTAGAATGTTCTGAAAGTTTGCAATAAGGCTCCATATCAGAGATTAGGGTATTTAAAAAATGCTTGGGATTGGGAATAGAGTATTGGCATGGATAGAAAATTAGTTGGCAGACTGGAAACAAAAAGTAGGAGTAAACAGACTTTTTTTTCCCCACGGTAGCCAGTGACTAGTAGGGTATTGCAGGTTTCAGCATTTGGAGCCCGGTGGTTGGATGAATTGTGAGCAGGATGCAGAGATACTATACTATGATTTGTACAAATTGAGTGATTTGGCAAATGCATGGCTGATGAATTATAATGTGGAAAACTGTGAGGTTGTCCACTTTGATAGCAAAAACGAGAAGGCAGCTTATAATGTGAATGGGGATAAACCAGAAGAGTGGAAGGTACAATGAGACCTGGATGTTGACATAGACTAGTCATTGATGGTAAGCAAGAAATGCAGCAGGTGGTGAAGAAGGCAAATGGTATGTTTGCCTTCATAGCTAGAGGATTCAAGTGAAACAGCAGTGATGCCTTGCTGCAATTGTGCAGGACCTTGATGAGACTCTTATGGAATACTGTGTGCAGTTTTGATTTCCTTATCACAGGAAGGAGCACAGTGAAGATTGACCAGGCTGATTCCTGGTATAGCAAGAGTAATGTATGAGGTAAGATTTTTGGATCATTTAGGACTTTATTCACTGGAGTTTAGAATAATGAGGGAAGGTCTCAGAGAAACTTATAGAATTCTGACAAGACTAGAATAACAAGTTAAAAGTAGGAAGGATATTCCCAATGGCTGGAGAATCCAGAAACAAGGGGTCACAGTCTAAGTATATAGGTGAGCCATTTAGGATTAAGATGGGCGGCACGGTGGCACAGTGGTTAGCACTGCTGCCTCACAGCACCTGAGACCCGGGTTCAATTCCCGACTCAGGTGACTGACTGTGTGGAGTTTGCACGTTCTCCCCGTGTCTGCGTGGGTTTCCTCCGGGTGCTCCGGTTTCCTCCCACAGTCCAAAGATGTGCGGGTCAGGTGAATTGGCCATGCTAAATTGCCCGTAGTGTTAGGTAAGGGGTAAATGTAGGGGTATGGGTGGGTTTCGCTTCGGCGGGTCGGTGTGGACTTGTTGGGCCGAAGGGCCTGTTTCCACACTGTAAGTCTAATCTAATCTAAATGTTTTCACCCAGATAGTGGTGAACCTGTGGAATTGTCTGCCCCAGAAAGCAGTTTGAGTCAAAACATTGAAATGTCTTCCAAGAAGATGTTGGATAGAGTTCTGAGGGCTAAAGTGATCAAAGTACACGGGGACAAAGCAGGAATAGGGCACTGAGTTGGGTGATCAGCCATGATCATACTGAATGACAAAGCAGGTTCCAAAGGCTAAGTGGCCTACTTTTATTGCTATTTTCTATGTTTCTACCCAAATGTGAAAATTTGATACATAAATAAAATAAACACAGTGTGTTTTAATTTAATGATTTTTATATATATAAAACAGCATGCCCAAATTCAGCCCGATAGATACAGGCCAGAGTTTGTACTTGATGTGTGCTTCAGCTAACTTTACTTCATCCAACTCTAAGACCATAACCTTGAACTTCTTTTTGCCTCATGTACTTAGGTAGCTTCCCCAAAATTTCTTCAAAGCGTTGGGCTTTCAATTCATCATCACAACCCTTAAAAACCTCAGAGTATTTTTTTTAAAGGCTGTTGGCTCCAACACTATTTTCTCTTTTGGTTCAGCCAATTATCTTTGTTTACTTCTGTTCAGAGCCACAGGAATCAATGATTCATCATCAGTTACTCCACAGAAGACCTGACTGCTCAATCCCCTGGTGAGTATCTCATCTGCACATCAACCTACAATTAATAACAACCAGTTAAAGGTAATCTGTTGGTGGGATTGCGATTGCCAAGAGAGTAAGAATGACAGTACCTTATTACATGACAACAGGGTGAAAGGCTATCATCTGAAGTGAAAAGCAGAAAATACCATTTGGTATAATATCATTAACTCCTGTAGTACAAACTCTCAACACCTCACAGTTTCAAAGTCTTTTAGTTTGTTTTTTTTTATTTACCTGCTTATGATGCTGAAATTTCATGCATTGTTCATTTCAAAACCTATTGACAATCTGAATTAAAATAGTCTAAATGAACTTAAACTAAATAAAGGTCAACATTATGTCTCATTGGTATGGAAACCAGAGTCTAGATTAGAGTGGTGCTGGAAAAGCACAGCAGGTCAGGCAGCATCCGAGGAGCAGGAAAATCAACATTTCGGGCAAAAGCCCTTCATCAGGAATAGAGGCAGGGAGCCTGCAGTGTGGAGAGATAAATGAGAGAGGGATCAAGGTGGGGAGAAAGTAGTATAGAGTACAAGAGGGAATAATGTAGAGGAGACCGCATCGGGAGCAATGGGATACAATAAATTATTTGATGGATGTGGAATGCTCCTTTGGGACCTTGGATGGAGGTGAGGGAAGAGGTGTGGGCACAGGTTTTGCAATTCCTGCTGTGGCAGGGGAGGGTGCCAGGAAAGGAGGGTGGGTTGTAGGGGGGCGTGGAGCTGACAAGGTAGTCATAGAGGGAACGGTCTTTGCGGAAATGGGTGGGGAGGGAAATATATCCCTGGTAGTGGGGTCTGTTTGGAGGTGGTGGAAATGTCATTGGATGATATGGTTTATGCGAAGGTTGGGAGGGTGGAAGGTGAGCACCAGGGGATTCTGTTCTTGTTATGGTTGGAGGGGTGGGGTTTGAGGGCGGAGGTGCGGGATGTGGATGAGATGCGTTGGACAGCATCTTTAACCACGTGGGAAGGGAAATTACGGTCTCTAAAGAAGGAGGCCATCTGGTGTGTTCTGTGGTGGAACTGGTCCTCCTGGGAGCAGATACGGCAGAGGCAGAGGAATTGGGAATATGGGATGGCATTTTTGCAGGAGGTAGGGTGGGAAGAAGTGTAATCCAGGTAGCTGTGGGAGTCGGGGGGTTTGTAAAAAATGTCGGTGTCAAGTCAGTCATCATTAATGGAGATGGAGAGGTCCAGGAAGAGGAGGGAGATCATAGAGTCATAGAGATGTACAGCATGGAAACAGACCCTTTGGTCCAACCTGTCCAAGCCGACCAGATATCCCAACCCAAACTAGTCCCACCTGCCAGCACCCAGCACATATCCCTCCAAACTCTTCCTATTCATAGACCCATCCAAATGCCTTTTAAATGTAGCAATAGTACCAGCCTCCACCACATCCTCTGGAATCTCATTCCATACACGTACCACCCTCTGTGTGAAAAGGTTGTCCCTTAGGTCTCTTTTATATCTTTCCCCTCTCACTCTACAAACCTATGCCCTCTAGTTCTGGACTCCCCGACCCCAGAAAAAAAGACTTTGTCTATTTATCCTATCCATGCCTCTCATAAGCTTGTAATCCTCTGTAAGGTCACCCCTCAGCATCCAACGCTCCAGGAAAAACAGCCCCAGCCTGTTCATCCTCTCCCTATAGCTCAAATTCTCTAACCCTGGCAACATCCTTGTAAATCTTTTCTGAACCCTTTCAAGTTTCACAACATCTTTCCAATAGGAAGGAGACCAGAATTGCATGCAATATTCCAACAGTGCCCTAACCAATGTCCTGTACAGCCACAACATGACCTCCCAGCACCTGTGCTCAATACTTTGACCAATAAAGGAAAGCATACCAAATGCCTTCTTCACTATCCTATCTACCTGCAACTCCACTTTCAAGGAGCTATGAACCTGTACTCCAAGGTCTCTCTGTTCAGCAACACTCCCTAGGACCATAAGACCATAAGACCATAAGACATAGGAGTGGAAGTAAGGCCATTCGGCCCATCGAGTCCACTCTGCCATTTAATCATGGCTGATGGGCATTTCAACTCCACTTACCCGCATTCTCCCCGTAGCCCTTAATTCCTCGAGACAACAAGAATCTATCAATCTCTGCCTTGAAGACATCTAGCATCCCGGTCTCCACTGCACTCTGCGGCAATGAATTCCACAGGCCCACCACTCTCTGGCTGAAGAAATGTCTCCGCATTTCTGTTCTGAATTGACCCCCTCTAATTTTAAGGCTGTGTCCACGGGTCCTAGTCTCCTCGCCTAACGGAAACAATTTCCTAGCATCCAACCTTTCCAAGCCATGTATTATCTTGTACGTCTCTATTAAGTCTCCCCTTAATCTTCGAAACGCCAATGAATACAATCCCAGGATCCTCAGCCTTTCCTCATATGTTAGACCAACCATTCCAGGGATCATCAGTGTGAATCTCCGCTGGACACGTTCCAGTGCAGTATGTCCTTCCTGATGTGTGGGAAACAAAACTGGACACCGTACTCCAAATGGGGCCTAACCAGAGCTTTATAAAGTCTCAGTAGCACAATGGTGCTTTTATATTCAAACCCTCTTGAGATAAGTGACAACATTGCATTCGCTTTCTTAATCACGGACTCAACCTGCATGTTTACCTTTAGAGAATCCTCGACGAGCACTCCCAGATCCCTTTGTACTTTGGCTTTACAAATTTTCTCACCGTTTAGAAAGTAGTCTATACTTTTATTCTTTTTGCCAAAGTGCAAGACCTCGCAGGACCTTACCATTAAGTGTATAAGTCCTGCTAAGATTCGCTTTCCCAAAATGCAGTACCTTGCATTTATCTGAATTAAACTCCATCTGCCACTTCTCAGCCCAATGGTCCATCTGGTCTAGATCCTGTTGTAATCTGAGGTAACCCTCTTTGCTGTCTATTACACCTCCAATTTTGGTGTCATCTGCAAACTTACTAACTGTACCTCTTATGCTCGCATGCAAGTCATTTATGTAAATGACAAAAAGTAGAGGACCCAGCACCAATCCTTGTGGCACTCCACTGGTCACACGCCTCCAGTCTGAAAAGCAACCCCCCACCACCACCCTCTGTCTTCTACCTTTGAGCCAGTTCTGTATCCAAATGGCTCGTTCCCCTTTATTCCATGAGATCTAACCTTGCTAATCAGTCTTGTCAAATGCCTTACTGAAGTCCATATCGATCACACCTACTGCTCGGCTCTCATCAATACTCTTTGTTACTTCTTCAAAAAACTCAGTCAAGTTTGTGAGACATGATTTCCCACGCACAAAGCCATGTTGACTATCCCTAATCAGTCCTTGCCTTTCCAAATACATGTATATCCTGTCCCTCAGGATTCCCTCCAACAACTTGCCCACCACTGAGGTCAGGCTCACCAGTCTATAGTTCCCTGGCTTGTATTTACCGCCCTTCTTAAACAGTGGTACCATGTTTGCCAACCTCCAATCTCCCGGCACCTCACCTGTGACTATCGATGAAAAGAATATCTCAGCAAGAGGCCCAGCAATCACTTCTCTAGCTTCCCACAGAGTACTCGGGTACACCTGGTCAGGTCCTGGGAATTCATCCACCTTTAACCATTTCAAGAAATCCAGCACTTCCTCCTCTGTAATCTGGACATTTTGCAAGATGTCAACATCTATTTCCCTACAGTCTATGCCTTCCATGCCCTTTTCCACAGTAAATACTGATGCAAAATATTTATTTAGTATCTTCCCCATTTTCTGTGGCTCCACACAAAGGCCGCCTTGCTGATCTTTGAGGGGCCCTATTCTCTCCCTAGTTTCCCTTTTGTCCTTAATATATTTGTAAAAACCCTTTGGAATCTCCTTAATTCCAATTGCCAATGTTATCTCATGTCCCCTTTTTGCCCTCCTGATTTTCCTCTTCAGTATAATCCTACTTCCTTTATACTGTTCTAAGGATTCACTCGATCTATCCTGTCTCTACTTGACATATACTTCCTTCTTTTTTTTAACCAAACCCTCAATTACTCGAGTTATCCAGCATTCCCTATGCCTATCAGCCTTCCCTTTCACCCTGACAGGAATATACTTTCTCTGGATTCTTGTTATCTCATTTCTGAAAGTTTCCCATTTTCCAGCCGTCCTTTTACCCGCGAACATCTGCCTCCAATCAGCTTTCGAAAGTTCTTACCTAATGCCGTCAAAATTGTCCTTTCTCCAATTTAGAACTTCAACTTTTAGATCTGGTCTATCCTTTTCATCCACTATTTTAAATTTAATAGAACTATGGTCACTGGCCCCAAAGTGCTCCCCCATTGACACCTCAGTCACCTGCGCTGACTTATTTCCCCAAGAGTAGGTCAAGTTTTGCACCTTTTCTAGTAGGTACATCCACACACTCAATCAGAAAATTGTCTTGTACACACTTAAGAAATTCCTCTCCATCTAAATCTTTAACACTATGGCAGTCCCAGTTGATGTTTGGAAAATTAAAATCCCCTACCATAACCACCCCATTATTCTTACAGATAGCTGAGATCTCCTTACAAGTTTGTTTCTCAATTTCCTTCTGACTATTAGGGGTTCTATAATACAATCCCAATAAGGTGATCATCCCTTCCTTATTTCTCAGTTCCACCCAAATAACTTCCCTGGATGTATTTCTGGGAATATCCTCCCTCTGTACAACTGTAATGCTGTCCCTTATCAAAAATGCCACTCCCCCTCCTCTCTTGCCTCCCTTTCTGAGACATCCTTGATCCTGGCACCAGGGAAACAACACACCATTCTGCTTTTTCTCTGCTGGCCACAGAAACATCTGTCTGGACCTCGGACTACAGAATCCCCTAACACAATTGATCTCTTGGAAGCCAACGTACCCCTTGTTGCATTAGAGCCAGTCTCAATACCAGAAATTTGGCTGTTCGTACTACGTTCACCTGAGAATCCATCACTTCTTACATTTTCCAAAACAGCATACCTGTTTGAAATGGGTATATCCTCAAAAACTCCTGCCCTAGGTGCCTACCTCTTTTACCTTTGCTGGAGCTAACCCATCTATGTGACTGTATCTGAGACTTACCCCCCCCCCTTCCAATAACTGCCATCCATCACATACTGTTGCTGTTGCAAATTCCTCATCGCTTCTATCCGTCTCTCCAACTGATCCACTCGATCTGATAAGGTTCGCATCCAACAGCATTTATGGCAGATATAATCCGTAGTAACCTTTAACTTTCTTTAAACTCCCACATCTGACAAAGGCCATTTTTGCTCCTTCACAATCTACAGACCCAGAAAATAACACCGTCTTATTCCTCTACAAAACACTGCACCAGGTTAAATTAATAGCTGTGGATTTGGAGCGGCATGGTGGCACAGTGGGGAATGGGTGCTTCGGCAGGTCGGTGTGGACTTGTTGGGCCAAAGGGCCTGTTTCCACACTGGAAGTAATCTAATCTAAAAAAAACTTTTTAAGTTTAATCAAGAGACTTATCTCCAAAAACATATTATCAAGAAAGAACCCACTGTACTCACGAATACAGCCTTTCTCTTGGACAGACTTAAAACAACAATTAACTTATCTGATTCTGTCCTGTGAACTTCGCCCAAACCAGTTCCTCCAAGATTAGTTGTGAAATTCACTGTTTGTTAACTTTCCCAGATGTACTCCGATCTCCAGCGACACATGAATTCAAAAACAGCAAAGGCGGTAACTGTGCAGGTTTTCTCTCTCTCTCTCTCCTGCACTGTCCTCACCATGTGCTTCCTTTGTCTGCTCTTCTCCCTTTTAACACTGCTGGTGTTTTGACTTTTTTTTTCCAAAAGTTCCAAAACAATGCAACAGCATATAAAACAGTAATTGCTGCTCCTGGAATTTGAGGAAATCACCTCCAGCACCTAAAATACCTCAAAAAAAGGAGCAGCTCTTACAGCCAGAAATTTTCCTATCCTCCATCTTGGATTACCCAGGCGTCAGAGATTGTCCCTTCCTTTCTTCCAGAATCGAAAGGCTTGCACTAAGATATTGTTACATGTGCACATCTCATATAGTCATAGCATCATAGAAATGTAAAGCAAGGAAACCGATCCTTTGGTTCAACTCATCCATGCTGACCAGATATCCTAAATTAATCTAGTCCCATTGTCGACACTTGGCCCATATCCCTCTAAACCCTTCCTATTCATATGCCTATCCAGATGTCTTTTCAATGTTGTAAATATATCAGTCTCCACCACTTCCTCTGGCAGCTCATTCCATACACGCACCACCCTCTGTGTGAAAATGTCGCCCCTTCGGTCCCCTTTTAATTTTTCCCATCTCACCTTAAACCAATGCTCTCCCACACTAGGGAAAAGACCTC
This sequence comes from Hemiscyllium ocellatum, assembly GCF_020745735.1. NCBI lineage: Eukaryota > Metazoa > Chordata > Chondrichthyes > Orectolobiformes > Hemiscylliidae > Hemiscyllium > Hemiscyllium ocellatum. The sequence continues at coordinate 54,828,241 of NC_083401.1, read as the reverse complement.
GTCTATTCATCCCATCCGTGCCCCTCATGATTTTATAAACCTCCACAAGGCCACTCTTCAGCCTTGAACACTCCAGTCAAAACAGTCCCATCCTATGCAGCCTCTTCCTATACCTCAAACCCTCCAACCTGGCAACATCCCTGTAGATTTTTTCTGAACTCTTTCAACTCATGAGTGGGGCATGCCCCAATGCAAGCTATTTGATGCTCAGGAATCAGTCACATTGTGCCCAGTTTCCCACACAACCCAACATTCATGAGCATCAACATTTTCAAGGGAACATTTAATAAATTTGACTGACAAATCTGAAACCAATCTTGACAAAGAGGTGAATCTCATTATGTCCTGGTGGTGTAATTTTTAACAAGATTTACGGAGTGTTCTTCTCTGCAAGGCCCAGCAGGTTTTCACACACTATTACCTCAAACCTGCTCATTAACTAACCCCATGATACATTGGAGCCTCTGTTGTCCAATGTTAGCTCAATTCTACTACTCACCACAACCAGAAGAAATTACCACTGGTAGGATACCCTCAAATGGACAGTCATCCCTAGGGACAATGCCATCTTTGAATGTGTTATGGTTAGGGTTAGGTTAGGCCATGCACCTAGTCAAGCAGTGGCCATTTTGAATTGCCTATCACTGTCAATATAGTGACATAACACCCACAGATCAGCACTTGTCAATGCACAGAGGTGGCTCATGTAACACAGTCTTGTGCATAGGACTACAAATTCCTACACATTTTTAAGCACAAAGCTGTCCTCAGTCAGATCCCATCTTTCAGCTCTTTAAGTCCAGATTACTCTTGCCCACATAACCCAACATCTTCAATACGGGGAAGCCTTTAAATTATTCAGAAGAGTATTTTTTTTAATTACAAACAACAAAGCAAGTACAAATCAAAATAAACAGGCTGCATTTCTCTCCTGTTTAGAATCTATGAGTCTATCACTCTATAAAAGTTGCTTGCATGTTAAGTGATCACTGTACCCATTTGTAAAATTGAGAGAGGATATCAATTAAATCTGATTTTGCAGCACACAATACAACCACACTCCATCATGCAGAGGGTGCATTTCCTCCTGCCCAATGTACTCATCCTCCTCTGCATATAGTTGCTCCCACTCTCCCAGTTTCTGAGCATCCATTACATCCCTTGCTGTCTGGTTTAGGATTATTCAGCACTCTTTGTCTGCCATACATTGAGGGGCCCACAGACCGGTCTCATCCTATTTTCAGAAAATATATTGTTTCCTTCACAGTGGCCCTGGTGGAAGAATGGGTTGCATAGTAGTCACGGATTTACATAACAAAGTCATCAACCAAGGTCATAGCAGATATCTCTTGCACCCTTTTATTCAGCTTTGCCAGTGCCCTTAAAGGCAGCAGAAATTATTTTCAATTAATGAGCTCCACTAAATGGGAACTTGCATATAAATGAGGCGAAATTACATAGTAGTGATGTTGATAATGGGTGATAATGGATTATCGGACTTTCATTGCTTACTCATGATAATCTCATCTCAGAATCTGGAATTCTGTTCGAACATGTGACTTGTTGCTTGCAATGTAGAGATAGGTGCTACTCAATGTTTACATCAAATTCTCCTAAATTTACTACCATTGTTCACATCATTCATCATTTGGGAACCTTATCAGAGCCGTAATCAGCTAGCTCAAGTATAAACGACAGTTTGAACCTTTAGCGCTCCGGGTTTGTCCAGTTTATTTCCACATTAGGTCACAGGATATCAAACATTGTCATTTTGATTAATGATTAAATGATTTTAATTGTCATAATAAAATTAGGTAGATTAAAGGCCACTTTAACTCTGTTGAAGAGTAATCTAGGCTTGAAGCATTAGTGTGCTCTCTCTCCATGGATGCTGCCTCACCAGTTGTGATCTCCAGCATTTTTTTGTTTTCAGTTTAGATTCCAGCATCTGCAGTAATTTGCTCCAAAAATAGTGACTGGTTTGCTATTGAGTAATAAGGCCAAAATTGTAATTGAGTAAGAAAACCATTTCCTTGAGGATCATGCATAGGAAGGAATATGGAAACATGAGAATAGGTGTGTGCCAATCAATTCCTCCACTTTGTCATTAATTAGATCTTAGTCCATCTGCACATTCACTCTTTCTATGCACTTTGGTTTTATCCTTAACACACTTAGCTAACAAAATAGTACCAATATCAGTTTTAACGTTTTCAATTGACAGATCCTCAACACATTTTGAGTCAGAGATTTCCAGATTCCCAGTACTTTTTGTCTGAAAACATGGTGGTATTTTATCATACATTAGTAGTTAATTTTAAAAATCCAGACTCCCTTTCTTTCAGCCATTTTAAGCACCTCTGACAGATGACTTCACTTCTTCATCTTCTATAAAGAGAATACATTGCAACAAATGGAAAGCATTGTGTGGAAACAGGTCCTTCAGTCGTGTCATGGTTTACCTTTCACACAAGAAAATACTGAGTCACTTTTTCCACCATGATCCTATAGTTTCATTCCTTTTCCCTTCATCCACCTCTGGGTGATCTTATTGAACTAGCAATTCAGTCGCCCTGTCAATAATCCAGAGACAAGTTCAAATTCCATTGATCCTTTGTTCCAACAGGAGCAAGTGATGAATAATGATTGTGAAACTACTGGATTATTGTGAAATATAACCTGGTTAAATAATCATCTTCAAAAGAGGAAATGTGCCACTCTTCTCCAGATCCACACCAAACAAGCCATTCAGTTGCATGTGGCTTATCAGCACCTGTTCAAGTGCACTTTAGGATGGGAAAGGATGAATAAAAGGAATAATAAGTTGTTTCTGCTTCAGCTCATTGGCTTGGAAATGAATAGTGCAGTTTTCACAGCTCTCAAGATCCTGAGTATGACCCCTGCAGGCTTTCAACAAAGAAGCAGCATGTGTGATCAGTTTAGGAATCTCTAAGCAGATGCAATTTCCTTTACCTTACTGTAGTGTAAAATTGAGCATGACACATTGGCCTATTTATAAAAATATCAAGAGCTATCTTTCCCTGGGTTATTGCTACCATTAAGCTGTTGTTCCAAGTTCAATGATTCATGCTGCGTACAAGATCAGTACCTGGGAAAAAAAGATGGATAGGCTACCCAAGGTTCTGTTTTAGGGTCAACTCTGATCAACTCTACACTGTTGACTAATCCCAACCTAATCCGAGATGTTCATTTATGATTGATGTCTGCTGTGGCAGACAGTCTTAGACCTTCCCTGAGCTGGAAGACCACTCATGATGATATTGCAAAGCTGGCCACAGAATGCAATATTTTGGGTCTAAAACTGAGCACCATTAAAACAGTTCCTACCACATTCTTCACAATGTCAGTGTTAAGATGGAATTGATCATTGATCATCAGCTTGGATTACCTAGGCATTAGTCATGACAAAATCCGTATTTGCAGATTTAAGAAATTCTGGAGGCAAAATTAAAATCTGTATCACCCTCCTCAGTAAACTGGTTTGTATATAACCAAGGGATCACAGACCAAGATGTTAAGGTCTTCTGCCCTTGACATCATGTACTCACCTGCAGAAATCTCACTGGACCGACAGTCTAGAACCCAGTGTAAGATTCTGGGGACATAAGTTTAAATTCTACTGTGGCAGCTGGTGAAATTTGAATAAAAGCTGAAATAGAGTGCTGCCTAATGGCAACTATGTGCCCACTGTTGATTTCCATAAAAATCTCTCTAATGCCCTTTAGGGAAAGAAATCTGCCATTCTTACCTGGTCTCGCCTACCTGAGGCTAAATACCAACAGCAAAATGCTCTAGGCAGTTAGGATTGGGGAATACATGCTGGCCTCAGCAGCAATGCAAACATTTAGTAAACAAATTAAAAAGGATAGATAACTATCTCCCAGCATAACACCAATCTGCCAACACTAATTTTAGTCCTTTCAGGAAAACAGGCCTTTCAGTCCAACTCATGCATGCTGACCAAGCTTCTCAAACTAAACTTGTCTGCACTTGGCCTATATCCATCCAAACATTTCCTTTTCTTGTACCTGTCCAAATGTCTTTTAATGTTGTAACTGTACCTGCACAAATTACTTCCTCTGGCAACTCATTCTACATATGCACCACCCTCTGTGTGAAAAAGTTGCCCCTCAGGTCCCTTTTAAACCTTTCTTCACTTACTTTTCCTAGTTTTAAACTCCTCCACACTAGAGAAAAAAACTTTGCTATTCACCTTATTTATACCACTCATTATTTTATAAGTATCAACAAGGTTACCTCTAAACCTCTTATGTTGCAGTGAACAAAGTCCCACCTTGTAACTAAAGCCCTCCATTCCCAGTGACATCCTGATATATCTTTTTTAAATTCTCTCTAGTTTACTAATTTCCTTCCTATAACAGGGAGACCACACTTGCACATGGTACTTCAAAAGTGGCCTCACCAACATCATGTACAACCTCAGCACGATGTCCCAACTCCTATACTCAATGGTCTGATCAATAAAAGCATGTGTGCTAAATGCCTCCTTAAACACTCTGTCTACCTGTGATGCAAATTTTAAAGCACTATTAACCTGAACTCTGAAGTCTCCCTATTCAACAACACCAGCTAGGGCCCTACCAGTAATGTTATAAGTCCTGGTCTTGTTTGTTTAACCAAAATGCAATATCTTATACTTATCCAAATTAAACTTCATCTGCTCCTCCTCAGCCCATCAGCCCAGTTGATCAAGATCCCTTTATAATATTACATAACCTTCTTCACTGACAACTACAACACCAATTTTGCTGATGTACAGCTCAATTCAATGCACCAATGTACATAAATATAGGTACACTTTGACCAATTTTTCTTACCCAGTCCACAGCACCATTCTGTCCATGACATTATAAATAAATTTGGAGGTGTCGTTTATAGTATCGAGGGCTATTGCAGGCTGCAGTGGGACCTGATGAAGGGCTTATGCTCGAAAGATTCCTGATGAAGGGCTTATGCTCGAAACGTCGAATTCTCTATTCCTGAGATGCTGCCTGGCCTGCTGTGCTTTGACCAGCAACACATTTGCTGCAGTGGGACATAGACAGGATGCAGAGCTGGGCTGAGAAATGGCAGATGGAGTTCAATCTGGATAAATGCGAAGTGATGCATTTTGGAAGCTCGAACTTGAGTGCTGAATATAGGATTAAAGACGGAATTCTTGGCAGTGTGGAGGAACAGAGGGATCTGGGTGTGCAAGTACATAGATTCCTCAAAGTTGCCACCCAAGTGGATAGGGTTGTTAAGAAAACATATGGTGTTTTGGTTTTCATTAACAGGGGATCAAGTTTAAGAGCTGCGAGGTTTTGCTACAGCTCTACAAGTCCCTGGTGAGACCACACTTGGAATATTGTGTCCAGTTCTGGTCACCCTACTATAGGAAAGATACAGAGGCTTTGGAGAGGGTGCAAAGAAGGTTTACCAGGATGCTGCCTGGACTGGAGGCTTGTTTTATGAAGAAAGTTTGAAAAAGCTCAGGCTTTTCTCTCTGGAGAGAAGGACGAATAGAGGAGACCTAATTGAGGTGTTCAAAATAATGAGAGGAACAGATAGAGTCAATAACCAGAGACTTTTCCTCAAGGCAGGATTGACAGGTACGAGGGGTCATAAGTTTTAAGATATGAGGGGAAAGGTATAGAGGAGCGTCAGACATAGTTTCTTTACACAGAGAATTGTGAATGCATGGAATGCATTGCCAGCAGTGGTGGTGGAAGCAGAGTCATTAGGGACATTTAAATGATTGCTGGACATGCAAATGGAGAGCAGTGAGTTGAGGGGTGCGTAGGTTAAGTTATTATTTTTTACATTAGGATTAAACCTCGGCACAATATTATTGGCCAAAGGGCCTATTCTCTGCTGCATTTTTCTATGTTCTATGTTTTATTAGGAAAGTAATTGCAACAAGTAACCTACTGGAGAAGGCCTTCTTCTGAACCTGTCCTCATTCAATCACCTCGTTATCTCATGATCAATGCAACCCTGCAATCCTCAGATTACTGCTGAATGACAGCACAATGCATCCACCCGGGTCATTGTGAAAATTAGTATTCTAAAGATACGCTTCTATTGTCTGGATTGCTCAGGAGGAGAACTCGCTGGACAGAGTCTCCTTAACAATGATGGCTTGCCATGGCCATTACACTTAGCTCAACAATAGGGTGAAAACTTACAAAAAAGGAAACGGACCAGAGCCTGTATCCTTAGATGATGAAAATGTGGAGTCTGACTTAGATGTTGAGTGAGTCAAAACCTATGATAAGGATATTAAGAAAATGAGAACTGTACTGAGATGTAGCAGACAAGTTTGAAAGCACCTGATAGTGACAAGATTTAAGGGTGAATGACTTTGCATGAACATATGAGGACAATTAGAGTTCAATCAAACATATGGCTGGTTTACAACACAGGGTGAGGCCAATAGTATGTGTATAATTCCCACACAAGCTCAGTTTACCATCACTTTCTCAATCTCCCCCCTTTAATTGAGACATGGTGACCCTCAGGATAAATCTTAACTAGTTGTCACCCCTGATGAGAGAGAGAGAGCACCCTACAGCCAAGTAGAGCCTTAGTGGATTTAATTTTTTTTTAACTAACTGGTATCTAGCATCAGACATTTTGTGAAACAGCACTGGCCCCTTTATGTAGGGAAAGAGATGTTGGCATTTGAGGCAGTCCAGAGAAAGTTAACTTGGTTGATTCTGTATTTTGAGGAATTTTTTTTAACTAGGAGCGTTTAAGCAGATTGGCCTGATACTCATTGGAGTAGAAAAGGATGAAGTGACTTTATTGAAGAACATCAGGTTGCTTTAGGGTTTGACAGGATAGATGCTGAGAGGTTGTTTCTCCTGGTGGGAGAGTTGTGCAGAAGAGAGGGGAAAAATAGTGGTATGGGCCTGAGGAGCTGTGAGGCTGAGTAAATGTTGAAGTCGGAGGCGTCCACCAGCAGTAGCATCAATGGGCAAGGTGGATACAGCTCTTCCCCAGCCTGAGGTCTCCCAGCCAGCAAGGAGCTCCCAGGATTAATTCCCTGGTCCAGACTCAGCTTGAGCCGAGGCTCCAGGTCCATGGCTAGGCCTGAGTAACCAACAGTGGAGATGGTGACAGCGATGAGTTTGGTGCCAGCTCAGGATCCTGTGGCATCAGCAGCAGCAGCTGCATCAGCAAGGTCAGCCCAGTGCGACCTCATTGTGGCAACGGTGTTGATGGAGGCAAGATGGGGTGCCAGAGAGTGGTGTTTCTTTGTTCTACCAGTAGCGGTGGTACAGTTCCAACAGTGCTGTCAAGTTAGCAGCAGAGACATGAGGATTGGGATGGAGGAGCTTGGATCTACTGGATTCTGGGGCAGTTCTAGCAGATTGGAAAACTGCAAACGTAGCGCTACTGTTCATAAAAAGGAGGTAGACAAAAGATGGGGAATTATAGACCGGTTAGCTTAACCTATGTAGCAGGGAAAATTTTTGAGTCTGTTCTCATGGAAGAAATAGTAAAGCATCTACATAGAAATTGTCCCATTGGGTAAACAAAGCATGGGTTCATGAAAGGTAGGTCATACTTAACTAATGTACTGGAATTCTATGAAGACATTATGACTGCGGTTTACAAAGGGGATCCAGTAGATGTGATGCATGTAGATTTTCAAAAGGCATTCAACAAGGTGCCTCACAAAAGGCTGTTGCATAAGATAAAGATGCAAGGTATTATGGGTAAAGTACAAAGGATTGGCTAACTAACAGGAAGAAAAGAGTGAAAATAAATGAGTGCTTTTCTGACTGTTGATCAATGACTAGTGGTGTGCCTCAGGGATCAGCATTGGGACTGCAATTATTCACAACCTACATAGATGATTTGGAGTTGGGGACCACATTGTAGTGTATCAAAGTTTGTGGATGAGTAGCAGAGCAAAATGTGCAGAGGACTATGAAAATTTGCAAGAGACATAGATAGTTTAAGTGAAAGGGCAAAACTCTGGCAGATGGATGTAATGTTAATAAATGTGAAGTCATCCATTTTGGTAGGAATAACAGTAAAAAGGATGATTACTTAGACTTAGACTTACAGTGTGGAAACAGGCCCTTCGGCCCAACAAGTCCACACCGACCCGCCGAAGTGCAACCCACCCTTACATTTACCCCTTACCTATCACTACGGGCAATTTAGCTTGGCCAATTCACCTGACCCGCACATCTTTGTGACTGTGGGAGGAAACCGGAGCACCCGGAGGAAACCCACGCAGACACGGGGAGAACGTGCAAACTCCACACAGTCAGTCGCCTGAGTCGGGAATTGAACCCAGGTCTACAGGCGCTGTGAGGCAGCAGTGCTAACCACTGTGCCACCGTGCCGCCCTAAATTTTACTTGAATTGTAAAATACTGGAACATGCTGCTGTGCCGATGGACCTGAGTGTCCTTGTGCATGAATCACAGATGGTTGGTCTGCAGGTACGACAGGTAATTAGGAAGGCAAATTATATTTTATCCTTCATTGCTAAAGAGGTTGAGTTTAAATGCAGACAGGTTATGATGCAGCTTTATAGGGTGCTGGTGAGACCACACCTGACATTCTGTGTGCAGTTTTGGTCTCCTTACTTGAAAAAGGATGTACCTGCACTGGAGGGGGTGCAGAGGAGGTTCACTAGGTTGATTCCAGAATTAAGGAAGTTGGTTTATGAGAATAGACTGAATAGATTAAGATTATATTTACTGGAATTTAGAAGAATGAGGGGAATCTTATGGAGACATATAAGATTATGAAGGGAATAGATAAGAAAGAAGTAGAGAGGATGTTTCCACTGACAGGTGAAGCTAGGACAAGAGGGTATCATCTAAAAATTAGGGGGAACAGAGTTAGGACTGAAGTGAGAAGGAACTTCTTCACCCAGAGAGTTGTGAATCTATGAAACTCCCTGCCCAGTGAAGTGGTTGACGCTTCCTCAGTAAACATTTTTAAAGCTAAGATAGATAATTTTTTGAACAGTAAAGGAATTAAGGGTGATGGTGAGAGGGCAGGTGAGTGGAACTGAGGCCATAAAAAGATCAGCCATGGTCTTATTGAATGGCAGAGCAGGCTCAAAGGTCCACACGACCTACTCCTGCTCCCAGTTCTCATGTTCTTCTGTTCTTATCCAGGCCCATGGCTGAGCTAAAAAATGTGTTGCTGGAAAAGGGCAGCAGGTCAGGCAGCATCAAAGGAGCAGGAGAATCAATGTTTCGGACATAAGTCCTTCTTCAGAAAGAAGATTCCTGAAGAAGGGCTTATGCCCAGAACATCGATTCTCCTGCTCCTTTGATGCTGCCTGACCTGCTGTGCTTTTCCAGTAACACATTTTTCAGCTCTGATCTCCAACATCTGCAGTCCTCATTTTCTCCATGGCTGAGCTAAAAAGGGGAGCTGTTCCAAAGACCACCTTACTTTATTGAGATAAGACTATAAAATAAACTTCATTGTTTTATTTTCCTGGGTTTAGAACATAGAACATAGAAAAATACAGCGCAGTACAGGCCCTTCGGCCCTCAATGTTGCGCCAACCGAATCCTACCTAACCTACACTAGCCCAATAACTTCCAAATGCCTATCCAATGCCCGCTTAAATGACCATAAAGAGGGAGAGTTCACCACTGCTACTGGCAGGGCATTCCATGAACTCACAACCCGCTGTGTAAAGAATCTACCCCTAACATCTGTCCTATACCTTCCACCCCTTAATTTAAAGCTGTGTCCCCTTGTAACAGCTGACTCCATTAGCGGTAAAAGGTTCTCAGTGTCTACCCTATCTAAACCCCTAATCATCTTGTACACCTCTATCAAATCTCCCCTAAACCTTCTTTTCTCCAATGAGAACAGCCCCAAGTGCCTCAGTCTTTCCTCATACGATTTTCCTACCATACCAGGCAACATCCTGGTAAATCTCCTCTGCACTCGTTCCAATGCCTCCACATCCTTCCTATAGTATGGCGACCAAAACTGCACACAATACTCCAGATGAGGCAACACCAGAGTCTTATACAACTGCAACATGACCTCAGGACTCCGGAACTCAATTCCTCTGCCAATAAAGCCCAGTACACCATATGCCTTCCTCACAGCACTATTTACCTGGGTGGCAACTTTCAGAGATCTGTGTACATGGACACCAAGATCCCTCTGCTCATCCACACTACCAAGTAGCCTACCATTAGCCCAGTAATCCATCTTCTTGTTACTCCTACCAAAGTGAATGACTTCACACTTAGCTACATTGAATTCCATTTGCCACCTTTCTGCCCAGCTTTGCAACTTGTCTATATCCCGCTGTAACCTGCCACATCCTTCCTCACTATCCACAACTCCACCGACTTTTGTGTCATCCGCAAACTTACTCACCCAGCTTTCAAGCCCCTCCTCTAGATCATTTATAAAGATAACAAAAAGCAATGGTCCCAAAACAGATCCTTGAGGTACACCGCTAGTAACTGCACTCCAAGATGAACCTATACCATCAACTACTACCCTCTGTCTCCTTCCAGCCAGCCAATTTCTAATCCAAACCTCTAATGCACCCTCAATGCCATACCTCCGTAGTTTTTGCATTAGCCTACCATGGGGTACGTTATCGAACGCCTTACTAAAATCCATATACACAACATCTACTGTTTTACCCTCGTCCACCTCCTTAGTCACCTGCTCAAAGAACTCAATAAGGTTTGTGAGGCACGACCTGCCCTTCACAAAACCATGCTGACTATCCTTGATCACGTTATTCCTATCCAGATGTTCATGAATCTTATCCCTTACAATTCTCTCTAAGACTTTGCCCACCACAGAAGTCAGACTCACTGGCCTATAGTTACTCAGGCTATCCCTACTCCCCTTCTTGAACAAGGGGACCACATTCGCCATCCTCCAGTCTTCTGGTACTATTCCCATTGACAATGACAACATAAAAATCCAGGCCAATGGCTCTGCTATCTCCTCCCTAGCTTCCCAGAGGATCCTAGGATAAATGCCATCAGGCCCAGGAGACTTATCTATTTTCATCCTTTCCAGTATTCCCAAAACCTCTTCCCTACATACTTCAATGCCATCCATTCTAATCACTTGTGACTCAATATTCACACCAGCAACAGTGTCCTGTTCCTGAGTGAATACTGACGAAAAGTATTGATTTAGTGTCTCTCCAATCTCCTCCGCCTCCACGCACAACTTCCCACTACTATCCTTGACTGGACCGATACCTACCCTAGTCATCCTTTATATTTTGTGGTTTGCTTTATTTTCTGTGGTTTATGGCGGCACCAGAGAGTGGATACATTAAACAATACTTTTCATTGTATTTGTAATAACTACACGTGACAATTAGTAAATCAATTCAAATCAAATCAGATTAAGTCTTGGATCAGGGGGCTTAATCTCAGATGAAGAGTTGTCCAAATAGCTCAAAGATTAGGAGGAACAAACACAGAAAATGCTAGAGAAACTCAGCAGGTCTGGCAGCATCTTTGGGATGAAAGCAGAGTTATCATTTAGAATCAGATATGATTCTTCACATGACACATCATATTGGACTTGATTTGAAAACTTCCTGCCTGCCTAGCCATTCGGTGTGGTGTTATATCCACAGCCATATCTAATAAACTGAGCAGAATGTAGTCGCATCAGAAAACCTGCCCCATCCACGAGTGAAAATGATATCTACTTTTAGGCGCACCTGCACATTTAGTCTGATAAAGCAAGACCCTTCCCCATGTGGTGGAGTCTATATGATATGGCCTTCAGCATTAGTCAAGTGAGTACCGAACCTAAGCCTTTATTGGTTGCAAAATAATTTACATCACATTCAAGTAAGCTACAGAAATGTATTAGAGTTAACCCTTTCAAATCAAAAATTCTTTGCTGGCTTTCAGTAAGATAAACTCATTGCAATAAGTTATTGCAAAAATTAGTTGTTAAACAAGCTACATGAGAGTTTTCATTAAGCAAACAGTAAAATATCTTCATTTTGGTACTCGTAGCATATTAGCAGCATTTGTTGATAGTTTATATTTAAATGATCTATTGATGCATCTTTGAAAAAAATATAGCTTAATTACTTCTGGAAATTAAGGTAAATACTTGCCCTGTCAGAAAATTCATTTTTTTCAGTTACTATGTCGCAACAAGCATTCCCACAGTCTAAATTAAATCTTGTGATTGAACTGTTTTATTTGTTTTATTCCATATTCCATCTGTTTTATTACATACAGTGGGAAGATAACATAACTATGAATGAAGCTTGACACACACAATAATATCAATAATGAAACAGTCAGGTCCCTGAGGGAAATTGAAACTTTTGAATATAATTTTAATGACAAATCAATTATTTTCATTTTTTAAAGTTTGCCTTTAGTAGCAATGTAAAACATTTTGCAATGAACTGTATGAAATATCATCAGTAGTTTTATATTGTTTATATGCTTCAAACCAATTCAGAAATGTTTTCATAGTGATTGCAGTAGAAAGACAATAGTGGTTACAAATCAACTCAAAACAATTAAACAGTAAAGTGCTGTGGGATTGCAAAAGTTGAGATAAAGATGCAAAACTAAAGGTCACAATAAAAGGCCGGCTGTAATCAAATACAGCCATGATAAATCAATTCTTGAGTAATAAATACAGCTCGCTTAAATAAAAGAATATCCAGAATGAGTCCAAGATAGCTTTCAGATTAAGAAACAAAACAAAGATGGTTGCATAGCTATTGACAAAAGGTCAAGTCGAAAAATATATTATGCTTCATCTAAATACATGTTGAGGAGATCATCAAAATTAATGTGAATTATCAACTAGTAATGGGTTTCAAAAGTCATGCCATACATGACATTTGAGAATATTGGGTTGAATTTAAAAGGGTGGGGTGTGAGGTAGCTATCCTAATGGGCAGCACGGTGGAAAGCACAGCTGCCTCATAGTGCCAGAGGCCCTGGTTCAATTCCTGCCTCAGGCAACTGTCTGTATGGGTTACCTCCGGTGCTCTGGTTTCCTCCCACAGTCCAAATATTTGCAGGTTAGATGAATTGGCCATGCTACATTGCCCATAGTGTTAGGGGAATGGGTCTGGGTGGGTGGGTCGATGTGGACTTGTTGGGCTTGTTTCCACACTGTAATGTAGAGGTTGGAGTTGTTTCACCCCCACTTTGGTTGGCTTGTCCCTTAACTATAGAGAGACCAATCCATTGTTAATTGGCCCAAGAACAGCATCTGCCCCCATCAAGAATGAAATTCCCCATCAAATGAACAGCAGCTCCCTGATTCTGGCAACACCATTGGTAACAAAAGCCATTGTTGGAACTCCTAGACCAGACTAGCTGTCCATGGTGGGTGAGGGTGAAGTGAGTGTGCATAGTGAACAGAGTGGGTTGGAACAGGACTCAAGAGTTGTGAAGATGTTGTGGTTCTGTTCGCTGAGCTGGAAGTTTTTGTTGCAAACTTTTCGTCCCCTGGCTAGATGACATCATCAGTGCTTTGGAGCCTCCTACGAAGTGCTTCTTTGATGTTTCTTCCAGTATTTATAGTGGTCTGTCCTTGCCGTTTTCGGTTGTCAGTTTCAGCTGTCCGCTGTAGTGGTTGGTATATTGGGTCCAGGTCGATGTGTTTGTTGATGGAGTTTGTGGATGAATGCCATGGCTCTAGGAATTCCCTGGCTGTTCTCTGTCTGGCTTGCCCTATGATAGTGGTGTTGTCCCAGTCGAATTCATGTTGCTTGTTGTCTGTGTGTGTGGCTACTAGGGATAGCTGGTCGTGTCGTTTCATGGCTAGTTGTTGTTCATGTATGCGGATTGTTAGCTGTCTTCCTGTTTGTCCAAACAGGATGAGGCCGATGAGGCCTTCTCCATATATATAGTTAGTGCATTTTATTGCACCTTTACCATATTTTCTTCTCTTTTATTTTATCTTATTTATATGTTGGAGGAGAAAGTGCAGACTGCAGATGCTGGAGATCAGAGCTGAAAATGTGTTGCTGGAAAAGCGCAGCAGGTCAGGCAGCATTCCTGAAGAAGGGCTTATGCCCGAAACATCGATTCTCCTGTTCCTTGGATGCTGCCTGACCTGCTGTGCTTTTCCAGCAACACATGTTCAGTTCTTATTTATATGTTGCATTGTCTTTTCATTTTGCATTTGCTATTCTACAAGAAGAACTTGAAATAGATAATTACAATCTACAGTGTTCAGACAAATGGTTAAATATCAATGATACCTTAAGCTACGCAGCATCAGGAGGAAGACACCTTGAAACAAGCATCAACAGCATCAGCAAAAATATCAAGGGAACTTTCTGTGAAAGCAGTAGAGAGCACATTGGCAAACATGGCTTTTAAGTAATCAGAAAATCTCAGTGCAAAAAGAATCAAAAATATAAAAAAGCAAAAGTAGTAGTTTGCAACACCAACAAGGGAAAGGAGGTGTTTTGACTTTCATCTTTGTTCACAAGTAAAACAACATTGGAAAATTCAGCAGATGGTGTTGTAGTGATTTTTACAGGAGTTGGTATCCAAAAACACAGGCCCTGGAGAGCATGGCAGCTGATGGAATTTGAATTCACTTCATAAGTGTGGAATAAAAAACAATCCTCGGTAATGGCGATCATAGGCTGAATCTTCCCAAAGGCCATGCCGAGAAAGTTGGGAAAATCAAGTCAGTTAGCTCATGAGAAACATCACAACATTGAGAGCTAAAAGTCCAGTGAAATGTTGAAGTCTGATAGTCTCGCTAATAAGTGTCACAAGGCTTTTTAAAAAAATTATTCACGGATGAGGTTGTCATTAGCCAAACCATCATTGATTGCACATCCCTAATTGCCTAGAGGGCAGTTAAGAGTCAATCACATTGCTGTGGGTCTGGGGTCAAATGTAAGCCAAACCAAGGTAAGGATCGCGGATTTCTTCCCTAAAGGACATCAGTGAATTAGGTGGATTTCTCCAACAATTGGCAATGGATTCCTGGTCAACATGAGACTCTTACTTCCAGATTTCACTGAGTTCAAATTACACCATCTACCATGGCAGGAATCAAGCCCAGATCACCAGGATATTACCTGGGTCTCTGGATTAACAGTTTAACAATAATACCACTGACCATTGCCTCACCACTATTTGCCTGTATTAGTATAGATTAACATCTCAGCATTAGTTAGTCTGGTTTTATCAATATGCAGTCTTCCATTTTCCTCTTTACCAGACAACTAGATGACTTCCAATTCCCAATGTGAAGGTCACAGTGGATACCTAGCAACTACAGCTCACTATTTGTTTCTTTGGGTCTACACCTTGGATGCCAGGCACCAACATCTCAGGACAAGCTCTCTGGTCATTGAGAGTACTTGACCCACTATCCAAGGAGCTTGCCATTAGATGCATAGTTACCTCACCGCATTATTATGGCACATCGCTCATCCAATTATAAAACAATTCTGTACTTCAGTTCTGTACTTTGAAGCCCACGAGCACCTTTCATTTGAATACTGCTGCCTGGACACTCTGCAGGCATTCACAGAAACACATCTCCTGGATTAGACCGGGAAGCATTTCAAGGCTACTCTCCTGTTCTCTTAACACTCACTTATGTTGCATCTACTTCAATGCGCACAGCATCTCTGCTTTACCCTACCTTGTCATTTGGTACTTTACCCCTTCTGCCACACCTTAAAATATCACAGTGATTTTGTTTTGCCTTGCTTTAGCACAGATACGAGGCTCGGCAGCTGATGATAGTTGTCAACAGTTATCAGTCAAGGAAGTGGACACATTGCTGTATGACACCAAGATACATCAGTCTCAAATCTGCACCAGGTGCCAACAGTACATGCAGCAAACACATAATAGACAGCACGGTGATACAGTGGTTATGGGCAGCACGGTGGCGCAGTGGTTAGCACTGCTACCTCACACTACCAGAGACCCAGGTTCAGTCCCACCTCAGGCAACTGTCTGTGTGGAGTTTCCACATTCTCCCCGTGTCTCCAGTTTCCTCCCACAGTCTTAAAATGTGCAGGTTAGGTGAATTGACCATGCTAAATTGCCTGTAGTGTGGAGGGGAATAGGTCTGGGTGGATTGCTCTTTGGACGGTCAGCGTGGACTTTTTGGGCCGAAGGGCCTGTTTCCACACTGTAAGTAATCTAATTACATGTTTTTTGACCAACTGGCCATGTCTCAGAAGGGGAATATGCCTCAGTCATTTCAGGTTTTGGTATGATCATTAAAGGGTAATGCTTGCTCACAGATCAAGCGCGTGTGCACAGTTAGTCACTTAGGCAGACAGAGTCAGGGAATCTATTTCAATACAGTCTGGGTAATGGGCCATGTTGAGTCTGGCAGATCCAGTGCAAATGTTTAGCAGTTCATGGTAATTACATCAAGGAGCTGTACACAGAACAGCCAGGAACCCAATCGGTCATCTGATGAGGAGAAACCTCTTCACCCAGAGAGTGGTGGCTGTGTGGAATGCTCTGCCCCAGAAAGCAGTGGAGGCTAAGTCTTTGGATTCATTTAAGAAAGAGTTGGATAGAGCTCTCAATGATAGTGGAATCAAGGGTTATGGAGATAAGGCAGGAACAGGATACTGATTGAGGATGATCAGCCATGATCGTAATGAATGGTGGTGCAGGCTAGAAGGGCAGAATGGCCTACTCCTGCACCTATTGTCTATTGTCTGCCAGGCTGTCAGTCAAAATCAGTTAAGGAGGTGAGCCATGATCAATCCTCCGGATCAGCTCAATAATCAGGAGGATCTGCAGTGTTAGTGAATTTGGGGGACTCAATATTGGTGATTGAAGCTAGCAATCTAGGATACAGAGGGAACAAGGATGCTATAGATAGCAAGTCAACAAAGAATGGGGAGAGATGATAGAAGGGGGACATGGAAGTTAAGACACTTGGTTTGGGAAGTTTGCTTGCAATCATATCATTGTGCATGTGACATGCATGCATTGTCCAACTGTGTTGTGCAAATCTAGTCAGGAGTAATATTGAATGTATCATTGATCATTGCAAACTGAAGGACAAGTCATCACAGATGACCTTAAAAATTACACCTGCAGGACACAAATCATAAAGATAATTCAAGATCTCATATGCTGCCCACGAGCACAGAACTGATTCCCCCTCTTATCTACAGTTACACAGAACAATACAGCTTAAGAACAGGCCCTTCACCCTGCCCTATCTGTGCCAACCATGAGTCCATTCTAAACTAATTCCATTACTCAACTGAGTGCACTGCCATGATTCAAAGATTGTGTTGGTGCTAGGGATCCTGGGATGTACTGGCAGTAGCAAGTGATTGGCTAAAAAAAGGAAGACAGGGTGTCACGGGAGCATGATGCTTAATTAATCAGGCAAGTTTAAGCATATAATGCGGTTTCCTCCCACAGTCCAAAGATGTGCGGGTCAGGTGAATTGGCCATGCTAAATTGCCCATAGGTAATGGGGTAAATGTTGGGGAATGGGTGGGTTGAGCTTCAGCGGGTCGGTGTGGACTTGTTGGGCCGAAGGGCCTGTTTCCACACTGTAAGTAATCTAATCTAAAAAAACCCACATTAGACCCCATGGAGACCCACCAAAAATGACATTTAGCCAATTTCTGGTAAGATTCAGCCTTATGAAGCTTCTATTGATTGTTGTAAGAGCCCATCTGGCTCACTAATGCCCCTCATGGAAGAATACCAAGTATCCTTACCTGATCTGATCTACATGGAACTGCATATCCAGATAAATGTGGTTGCCTTTTAACTGCCCAAAGAACTAGCCTATAAAGTCATTAAGTTCAGAGGATGTAGACATAGCAACAAATGTCTACTGCCAGCAATAAAATAATTATAATTATTAATCCCCCATTAAAATAATTTTTAAAATATGTTTATTTTTCCACTAATTCTGCATTTTATTTCCAAAAGAATCATGAATGTATATCCAACTTGTCTACCTTGCTCTCTGGTCATATTCTTTGTTTCTCTCTTATTGTTTCTCTGCACACTTTTTAATCACTATTTATCTATATTTTTCTGTGTGTCACTTTCTTGTTTCATTTATTTCCTTGTCTATTAGCAAATGATTGGAAGAGACCAGTATAAAGTAACTGAAGAAAAAAAAACACGTGCTGAGGCTGTGATCTTAAGCTGAAAAGTTGAAATGAGAAAAGAGACTTACTAAAACCTTAGAAGAAATAAAGATAGTGATGAAGAAAGGTGTTGGCTATGAAAGCTTGACCAAATGAATGGGGGTTCAGACAGCATTTCAGTCGATGTACGTCAGAAATACAATTACCTCAGACACAATTTCAGCATCCCACTGTCAGCTAATCAAGGAATAACAGAGCTGATGAATAATGTTAGAAAGGACAGATTTGAGAAGGGAGGCAATGCCCTTTACATCGAAAATTCGATGTGCCCTTAACATTTCACTAAGCAATTAATACACAATAATTTAAAAATCAAATGGTGATCAGACAGATTTTTTTTTAAATCAGATTTTCTGCAAACTCTTCACGTACAAATAAGATATTTGCATGGCATCTTTTGCATCAATCAGAAGTAGCTATAACTTTGAACCAACACGCACTATGAGTATGTTTCCGAATCAAACTGTTCACAGATGTTTAGATACACCTTTATAACAGATAGGACTTGAGCCTAGTTTTTCTGGACCAAATATAGGGACATTACCACTGCACCACAGGAGCCCCTACTAACTGGCACTTTGTAGTATAACACAAGAAGGATATGTCTCCTGAATTTAATTCAGGCACTCCTGACCAATTAAAGGACTATATTGCTTCAAGCTTTGCACTGGCCGTTACCCATGCAAATCAAATTTCCAACACTGGACCCTTGGAATATTTTAAAACTTTACCTTTTCATTTTTAGTAATAAGCCAACTGTGCCATCGATTTTTCTTCATGATTACCAGGTCAAAAACCTGTCAGTCCCTAACTAATAACATGCTGATTGTACGTGCATCACATAGACTGCAGCAGTGGTGTTATAATAGTGACCCTACTCCTGAAATATATGCCTGATTCAAGTCCCATCCTCTCCATAGATGTGTAATAGCATCTCTGAATGGGTCAGTTAGGGAAAATATCATTACAGCAGCAGTCTTATGAAGGCAGCTCACCACCATTGCCTCAAGGACAGTTAGAGACAGAAAAGAAATGTTGACCTTGTCAACAATGCTCATATCCAGTGACAACTATTGACCCAGAAGCAGCACAGTAAGGAAAATGTGATCATCCATGAAACTTGGAAAATTGTGGTTGGTGAGATTAAATTTTAACAGGAGTAAGAAGAGGTCCACAAGGTCGCCCATTCTATGTCTCACTAGAATTTCCTTTCTATTTAAATGGGTAGCTGATCTACAGCCACAAAGTATGGAATCCTGCAGAAGTTGAATTTTATCAAGGCGTGCTTACCACAAGTACAGAGGGTCTGTAATAGACCTTTGGTATGTATCAGGTGACTGAGCAGCAAGACATAGTATGTATTATGAATAGCAATACCTTAGGTTAACACAATATCAAACCTGAGCAAAATATGGATTTAACACCAGTTTTCTCACCTTTTTTCCTGGAGGTGCTGACTCATGGCAAGAGCCAAATGTTCTCTGTGCCTTCATAAAATAATGATTGTTCAGGCATCAGCACACATTATGAGTGTTGACAGGTTACTTTACAGTGGTAAGCATCACAATCCAGCCTGCTTCTGGTCACATTGACCTCGTTCAATACCTAGGACAGCACAAGCCTTTGGATAATGTGATATACGTGTTTAAAATTATGAAATGATATAACAGCATAGATGAAAGTAGACACTTTGCATTAAGGGGTCACGAGTAAGGATGCCATGAAAATTTTGAACTGCAGATTTAAAAATTTTTACATGGGAGAGAGTGAGACTGTGGAATTAATTTCTTAGTATTTGAGACAGAAATTACAGCAAACTTAATGCTTAGATTCCTTAGATGAAAGTCAGAAAAAGTGAAATGGAAATCAGGTGGATAAAGACGATTAGGGCTACTTGTTCGTTCAGAGAGTATGTATAGACATATCTCTTTTATGCAGAATTATCAGAATCATTATACCATCAGTAAGAGTAGGAATACTGGTTGATTTTGTCATGCTTGGTACATATAGCCTATTCTACAACACAGTAAGAGCCACCACATCCATGATTGATTACATTCAGCATAGCTATCATATCTGAAAACGTCTTCATGTCTGTAACTTCACCTATACTTAACAGCGTACTTCACCCTAGAGCTTAAATGAACTCATTTCCATTATTCTTTCACTTCCCTTTTTTTAATTCACTCAAAGAATGTGGAGTTGTTGCCTGGGCCAGCATTTACAACCCATCTACAGAAGGTCCCAAGAAAAGGTGGTGGTGAGCTAATTCTTCAACTACTGCAGGTCAACTGACAATGCCAGTCATGAGGGGATTAAACATTTTAACCCAGCAAGTACCGCAGAAACAATGGTATAATTCCAATTCAGGATGCTAAGTGGCTTGGAATGAAAGTTTCAGGTAGTGGTGCTCCCGTTCATTCCCAAAATATTAATTCTACTTTCTCTCCATAGATACTGTCAGACCTGCTGTGTTTTTTCCAGCAATATCTGTTTTTGCATCTGCTGCCTTTGTACTTTTAGATGGTCGAGTTTGTGGGTTTGGAAGATGCTAAGTAAGAAGCCTTGGTGAATTTCTGCCATGTATCACATGAATGGCGTACAGTGTTGCTACTGAACATCAGTAATGAAGGCAGTGATGTTTGTGGATGTGATAGGTAAAAACAAGGACTGCAGACGCTGGAAACCTGAATCTAGATTAGAGTGGTGCTAGAAAAGCACAGCAAGTCAGGCAGAATCCGAGGAGTAGGAAAATTGATGTTTCGGGCAAAAGCCCTTCATCTACCCTTTGTGAATGTGATGCCAATCAAGCGGGCTTCTCTGTCCTAAATGGTGTCAAACTTCTTGAATGTTGTTGGAATTGATTCACCAGGCAAGTGGGGGGTATTCTCTCACACTCTCAATGTATGCCTAGCAGATGGTGGACAGAATCTGAGGGAAAGGGGAAAGTGACTCATTGCAAAATTCCTAGCCTTTGGCCTGCTCTTGTAGCCAATGTTTTTTTGTATGAATAATTTCTGATTAATGGTAACTGCCAGGATGTTGAAAGTGAGGGATTCAGAGATGATAATTACCTGTAAGTACTGAAAGCTCAGCACTGTTTTCTTTATTTATCACTGACTGTCAGTGAGAAGGTGAACAAAAAATAATCAGAAGTGAAAAATTAGTGAACATCTCACAAAATGTTGTAATCATAATTTTCATTCTTTTTCCCCTATGACATGTTGAATTAAAGGTTTCACTTTGCAAAAATACTGTGGAACTTTATTTCTGCCCTCATTTAATTTCCATGGGAGTCAACAGAAACAAATTTGAAGATGTTGTAAAATTGTTGCTGATTTAGTATCTTCCATCTTGTATTATCACATAAGTAACCCCTTTGGTTCAATTAAAGAAAGTGCATTATTCAATGTTTTGGCTTGCTTATATACCATTTGAAAAGCTATAATTTTCGGATAACTCGCTTAACCAGAGATTCAAGTTATAACACATTTGGATATATGACTGCAGGTTGACTCAGCCTGCCCAAGCATATATATGACACTGACTGCTCATGAATTTGTGAAGTAAAGTATGTTCTTCAATACTAATGCATTTTTTTCTAGGAATTACGGTTGTATTAAGGATGAGTTGGTAGCAGTAAACTGTTCATAAACATATAAATTTATCTGATTTATTTTATAATTAAATAAGCTGACTCTTGTTTAAAAATCAATACATTACATATCATTGATTTGTGCAATTTGTTTTTATTAACATTTTGTTGCAATTCCTAGTGGTTAAAAAGAATAACTTATGCAGCATTAAATACCCTGAAGGTTAATGCATGCAAATGAATATTACAAACTAGACTCCAAATACACATAGGCCAGTAAGACTTTAAAAAAATACGCCACTGATTTCACATCAATAGGCACAGTTTAAACTGTTGCCAAGACCAAGAAAGTTCAAGGTATGATCTCCTGTGTGTGCTGCACTAATATTCGGGAATTGAAGGGTGTAAAGTCAGTCAAGGTCATTGTTCCCAATGCTCATCCACTGATTAAAAACTAGGAGCAGGCGCAAGCCATTTAGCCCATCAAGCCTGCTCTGCCATTTAATCTGATCATGGTTGATTTAAAACCTAAATGCCTTTCACCACGCAATCCACATAGCTCTTTACATCATTGGTAAACAGAAATCTATCAACTTCCAGTTTAAATGTACTCAAAGAATGAGCTTCCAGACCCCTGTCTGAATTACAAAGATACTCAACTCACTGAATTGAAGAAATTTACCTCATTTTGATCCTAAATTGCATCCCACTTATTTTAAAAATACTGGTTCTAGACTTGGGGAAGCATGCTATCTGCACCTACACTGCCTTTCTTTCGAAGTTTTTTCTAGGTTTCAAAAAGAAGACCTCTTATTCTTCAAAGCTCCACAGAATACAAGAAGCCTGAATGTAGAAGTAGAGCTCTGATTTTAATTGGGGTATGAATTTAATTTGCAGAGGTCAGTGTCAGACCACATTTTAGCTTCTCCGTCTCATCACTATCTTAAAGGTCAGATTGCTAACCCAACCTGGTAAAGTACTAAATTAGGCAGTAGCAAGGTGTCAGCAAGGTTAGCATTTTGGGATGGGATGATCCAGGTATGTTTTGATATGATGAGTTAAATGTTTAACAGGACATATGCTGAACTACTGTCAATCATTATCTTTCTTAACAGTAGATGATGTATTAGCCTCGTGACTTGGGACAGTCTGAAACAGGCAGTGAAAGGAGTAAGCTCCCAGTGAATATTATTTATTTGAAGATAAGACTATTCACAGATATTGTACTCAGCCCAATCATCTTTAGCTGATTCACTAATGGTCTCCCCTCCATCATAATGTCAGAAGTAGTGATGTTACCTTATGATTGCACAGTGTTCAGCACCATTCATAACTTCTCAGATATTGAAAGTGTCTTGTCAAATATATCAAGTCCTGGACAACATTGGGCAGTACGGTGGCACAATGGTTAGCACTGCTGCCTCCCAGCGCCAGAGACCCAGGTTCAATTCTCGCCTCTGTGTGGAGTTTGCACATTCTACCCGTGTCTGCGAGGGTTTCCTCGGGGTGCTCTGGTTTCCTCCCACAGTCCAAAAATGTGCAGGTTAGGTGAATTAGCAATGCTAAATTGCCCGTAGTGTTAGATGAAGGGATAAATGTAGGGGAATGGGTCTGGGTGGGTTGCTCTTCAGAGGGTCGGTGTGGACTTGTTGAGCCGAAGTAATCTAATCTAATATCTGGATTAGGTCTGACAAATGGCTAGTAATATTCATGCTACATAAGTGCCAGGCAATAACTATCTCCAACCACTTAATTGGCACCCCTACTGCAAACATTAAAATATCCCTCCACTAATGCTCAAGATCTTCAACACTTCACAGCAATGTATACAATCTATAAAATTCTCTGCACAAAGTCACCAAGGCTCCTTTCACGACACCATCAAAACCTATGACTACTACCATCTAGAAGGACAAGAACAGCAGTTGCAAGGGAACACCATGATCAGCAAGTTCCGCTCTAAACAACACACCATCCTGACTTGGAAATATATTTCCACTTTCATGGGTCAAAATCCTGGAATTCTCTCCTTAACAGCACTGGGGGACTACTCACAGCATGTGGGCTACAATAATTTAAGAAGACATCTCAACCCCACCTTTTGAAGAGTAACTGAGGATAAGCATTAAATACTGGCCCAAGTGACCAAAAAGGATCCAACAATGGATGTGATTGAGGGAACATAGTACTTAAATTGAATCAGTTCTGAATTACATCATCAGCCTGAAACTATTACAATTTATTGTGATCCAGCTCATCATAGTGGGCACTACTCAAAATGCCAAGATGTTAAAATAGAGGTAGGCATAAATATAGTGGGATGCAACAATGGGAAATGAAGGACCATGGTATTCATTCTCCCCCTGTACATCTGCTAGTGAGCAAATTTTGCTCACACAAATGTGTGAATGAAAACACAAGTTATCTTGGTGCTCTCATCATTCAATCGGCATTCAATTTCTGACCATACCGGGCATTGGTGAGTCCACATCTTGAATATTGTGCACAGATTTGGTCTCCTTATTTAAAGGAAGCTTGAAATGCATTGGCAGTTAGTCTGTGGAGGTTTCCCAGATTGATACCTAAAATGAATATTATCTTTTGGGGAAAAGTTGGATGTGTTGGACTTGTTTGCACTAGAGATTAGGAAAGTGAGAATTGACTTGACTGAAGTTTGAAGATCTTGAATGGTCTTGACAAGGTGAATGTGGACAGGATATTTCCACTTATATGTTAGTCTAGAACTAAAGAGCACCGTTTTAAAATTGTGTATTGCTCTTTTAGAACATAGATGAGGAGGTTTTCTTTCTCTCTATGAAGGTCGTGCACCTTTAGAAATTTTGTTTGAAGACAATTGAGGCAGAGTCATTGACTTTTCAAGATAGATAGATTCTTGTTAGGTGGGGAATCAAAGATAATCAGCAATATTGTAAAGTGAATGGTGGGTAAATGTATTAACCTTGACCAGTTTGTTGTAACCCTTTTTAACTCATGTGTTATGTGAAGGGATAAACAAATGGGACATGTGTCGGGGGTAGGTTCAAACCAATTTCACTGAACACTTTATCAAAGCAAAACAATATTTAGCAGAATCTACTATAGTAATGTAATTAAATGGTATCAAGCACATAACAATCTCTTCACAGTAAATAGTCTTAAATCTCTAAATAAATAATCTCAGATCGAGACGAGCTATCTATTTCTAACATGCACTTCTGAGGATTTGCTAAACCCTATCCACAGATCGCAACACTTTATTTGAACTGTTTGTCTGATTATACCTGTTCAATAAGACTGGGACAGGCTGTTCCTTAGTCTTTGATGGTTGGCTGATGTTTCATGATCTGCAGTCGTTGAATTGGGCTTCCTCTCTCATCTCGGACTAGTTCTGATCTATGAGTTGTCTTATCATGGTGGTCTCTCCAGAGAAGCCATTAAAGAAGGTGCAAAAAAGAAGAGAGAGAGTTGGGGCTCCAGCTTGCTCCGTTCATCCCCCTTTTCATGTCCTTCTCAAAGATTCTGTGACCTGTGTCCAATACTAGCATAAGACAAGGGCAGGTGAGGTGACCTATGAGGTGACTAATTTCTATATTTAAGATTGCAGAACATAGGTTTGAATCTTCAACTGTCCAATGTCTTGCTGTTCTTGTCATGCTTTGCCTCTGGCTTCCTACTGAGCTGGGTGTCACCAAGTCTGCGTAGCATTCTTCTAGCAAGGCAGGTTCACTGGCGATGTAAACAATTGTTCATTCTGAAACAATAGGGCCATTAGCTGCTGGCCACGCAGTTCCAGGTCTGTCTGATTTCAATGGGATTTTTGCAAATTGCAGAGTCCAGCTAGGTTTAAATTTGGCTTCCATACTTTGAGTGTTTATCTACACCTGTGAAAAACTGTCAATAAATTTATCATACTCCTGACAACAGTGGTAAATGGAAACACAAAATTTAAAAAAAGACAGATCTTATTGAATAGGGGAGCAGGTTAAATGGGCTGACTTTTGCTCTAGTTCCATATGATTGTATGACATTCTCTATTCAGGATTGAAGAACATTTAAAAACTAAAAGAGCTGTGGATGCTGTCAATCAGTAGCAAAAATAGAAGATGCTGGAAAAGTTCAGCAGGTCTGGCAGCATCTGTGGAGAGAAATCAGCGTTAACGTTTTGGGAGCTTTGACCCTTCTTCAGCATCGGTTCTGGAGAAGGGTCACCGGAACCAAAACATTAACTTTGATTTCTCTTCACAGATGCTGCCAGACCTGCTGAAGTTTTCCAGCCACGTCTGTTTTAATTGGAGAATACTTACTTGGCTGAGATATTCAAGATAGTAGGACATTAGCGTCTCTGAGCACATCGCAAAATGATCCATCAACATCAAGACAGAAAGAGCAAAAAAAAACAAAAAATATTGGCAAACAAATGTAAAGCACTGTAAATAATATTCTCAGAAGTCACTTATTTTATAATAATAATATGTCACCTCAAGCTGTAGTTCACAGATTATTCTTTTTATATATATTGAATTTTTAGCCAAGCTGTTTTTCATTGTGTTAAATCAATTTAATATTTTGGATAACTTCTGAGAACTTGCAACGTTGCTTTAAGTAGATTAGTCACTATGAGTGACAGTCATCTACCACAACTACATATTCACTTTTTTGTTTAAAAATGTATTTCTTTACTTTAGACAAGCCTCAAATTAAAATGGAAACTAAAAATGCTGGAACTACAAGACAAGCCAGATAGTGAAGTGTAGAACAATGTCAGCGGATGCTATGATTTATCAATTTATGAATTGCAATGTTTTTGAGACCAGAAACAGCAGTTACTTCATCTCATACAAGGGAACCAAGAGCCACAGTGGGCAAGCTAACTGGCCTATAATTTCAAAACAAAAACTGAAGTTTCTGTAAAAACCCGGCAGGTTTGTCAGCATCTGTGGAGAGAAAGTAGAGTTACCATTTCAGGTTCTTCATTTCTGACTGTAGCAAGGAAAATGTTAGCAGATATGCTGAAGGTGGGGTGGGGGAAGGGATACAAGTAAACAACAGATGGAGACGAACCCCAGAGAGAGAACAACAGTGGGGCAGACAAATGAGTAAAGGTCAGCATTAGGAATCAATTGCTGCTATTTGGCACCTTCTCCCATATGCTTACCCTAACCCCCACATACCTGGCTTTGTCATTATATGGGCTGCTACCACAAACAATTTCCAGCAACTTCTACTTTTGTTTCTAATTTCAAGCATGTACAGTGGTTGTATTTTTTTTTGGCTTCTAATTTAACTGAACCTCTGATCAATGCTATTTCAGTCTAATTGCCATTTTGTTGCTAGTTTTTGATGTCATAAACCTGCAAAAATTATTTTAATTAAATAGCAGAATCTACTGCAATATCTGAGTACTTATGTTGTATATAAAATATAATATAATATACCCCCGCATTATATTTCTATTACTGATCGGATGTTTTAACATTGATTTTAGGAAGTGTATTTTAAAAATTAATTCACAGGATGAGGGCATTGTTGACTAGGCCAGCATTTATTGCCCATCCCTAATTGCTCAGAAGGCAGTTAAGAGTCAGCCATATTTCTGTTACATGTAGGCCAGACCAGGTGAGGAGGGCAGTTTGCTTCCTTAAAGGACATTAATGAACCAGATAGGTTTTCTCTGACAATCGATTCATGGTCATCATTCAATTCTTCATTCCATATTTTTTATGACATTCAAATTCCACTGTCTGTCATGGCTGGATTCAAACCCAGTACGCCAGGACAATATATGGGTCTCTGGAATAACAGTCCAGCAATGATACCACTAGGTTGTCATCTCCCATTTTGTGAGGAATGTTGACATCTCAAATCTTTGTTTGTTTAAGGTTTACTATGGTTATGCATACCTCGTGATTATCTGGAATATTTGATCAATTGGTGCACTCCTGGTCCCATAGATGCAGGTTAATAAAAAGTTTGCTGTAGTAGTCTCCTACGGTTAAAAAAAGATAGTGGCAGCAACTTTCATCATGAACTGTAGCCCATGCATCATCATTTCCATTGGAAACATCTCTTGCATTTTTACATCATAGTCAGGATAAAGTGTGGAGCTGGAAAAAGCACAGCAGTCAAGCAGCATTAATGGAGAAGGGGAGTCGATGGTTCAGGTCGGAACATTTTATCGGGACTGGTGCAAGGTTGAGACCTGAAACATCGACTGCCCTGCTCCTCTGATGCTGCTTGACCTGCTGTGCTTTTTCCAGCTCCACATTTCATCCGCTATCAGTTCTCACTATCTCCAAATTACATCATAAGTCAACAAACCAGCAATCCTTAAAGGGATGAAAACAGATTATTAAAGATAATGGAAATCAGGAAATATAACAGAAAATGTAGGAACTTCTCCACAGTTGGAGAGGGAAAAATAAAGGTAATGTCTCTAGTTCTTCCATCAGAACATTAATTCTCTCCCTGAATGCTTCCTAATCTGTCAAGTCTCTACAACTTTTCTGTCCACAAAGGGGTCAACTGAATAACACAGAAGTTTGCAGTAATTTTACTAAACAGAATATATTACAAAATATTCTTGCTTCTCTTGGCTCCATGCTGTTATTGCAGGTTGTAGTGCGTATCAAGGTACCTGTTGGCCCCTGAATTTGCTAATATAATTTAAATTAAGTCTAATACGTAATTTGCAATGACCATAAGCCTTTCACCTTCCATAATACATCAGCATTACATCAAATACTTCTTGGACCCCAAATGCCAAAACTGGGCTGTCATGCTTTTGCTTGTAAGATAGCATACATTAGTTAAAGACCGTGTGGTTATTAAAATATCTGCATGGGAGACAGAGTTTTGAAGGGTGCTGTTGTTAAAAGAGCATTCATTGCAGCAATTTATAGATGAGCTGCCAGGTTTTTCTCTGGGCATTATTTTCAAGCTGGACTACAGGTTTGATTTTTACAAGTGAAGATTGCAGAGAAAGGATGAAGCCGCATCAAAGTGCTGCTAAAGGCAACTCATCAAAAGCTTTGGACAAGACTGTGTGCATGTAAATAAGTAATATGTTGCAGCAGGTTTTGTGTTCTTTTATGTGTCTCTGGATGATCATTCTGTCATAATAAACTGCAATGTTCAATGTGTGATGTATTATTAGTGTAGAGTGTTGGTAGTACAGTATTGACGTTTAAAGATTTGAAAAAAAGAGTGCTGTGAAACCTTTGAAGACCACAGCAGCATTCCTGCACAAAATATCACACTATTACAGAAGGATGTTGCAAACACTATAAATTAGGAAACATTTTGTTGTTCATAAATTGTTGTAATTCTGCTTCTTATCTTCTTTTATTTTCCCTTACTGCTTTTCCCCTTTTCTCCGATACTGTCCCTGTTTCTTTATGGAAGCACTGTCAGAACCTCAATGAAATGGGCTTCCTTAACCCAAAAGCAGTGATGTTCCAGTACATTTTCCATTTTGAAACATCATTAACACAATAGAGAAAATAATAATTGTGAACAAAACCCTCACATTCAAAACTTGGTCAAAGGAAATGTAAATATCTTACATTTATGTTGCACTTCTCATGATTCAGGATTTCTTAAGTGCTTGACATCAAACAAGATATTTTGAAACTGCAATGTTGCTTTGTTGGAAATGCAGCAGTTAAATTTTCCACATGGTCTCACAAACCACAATGAACTCACAACCAAATAATTTAGCTTTTAGGGATACTGCTTGAAGGATAAATATTTTATCAAGATACTGAGAACAACATCACTATTCTTGTTTGAAACTGTGGCATGGATTATTTTGTTTACCCACACAACAGAATTGAAGAAATTTCATTTCAATGTTTCATCTGATGATGGCACTGCTGGCAGTGTAGCAATCCCTCACTGGAGTCTCAGCCTACAGTATGTACCTTCACTGAATGGAATTCAATCCAGAGAGCAAGATAGGGAGACCACAATATCAGACAGTGGTTACAAAGCTGGGAATTGGCAATTGAGGGAGCTGTCATCTGAAGGATTCCTGGATAGACTATCTTGGAAACAATACCTTGCGTTCAAGAGCCCATAAGCAAAAGAAATATTCCTTTTGTATTTGGGAGACATTGGTGTTACATGGTCTCAGGAATTTAGCTGTGGTAGCTCCAGTAACTGAACTCATTACCATTGATTAGCGATTAGGATTTAAACGCTGCAACAATATCCTGATGAATCAGCAAAATCAGATTCATAACCATTGTAAATAGTTCATTTGTTGCCATTCAAGTTGATAAAGATTTGTTGATGGTGGAATATGGAATCTGTATTTAACAATCTTCTTGCAATGCACGTGTTAAAAAACCTGTTAAATTAGAAGGGAACAAATTGCATTTGTAGTGTTCTGGTGTCACTTTGTCAGCCTCTCTGACCTGCTTTGTGATTGACAAAGGTTAACAACCTCACTTGGTCCTCAGTATTTTGCCACATTATCTTTCACCCATCTTATTCCACAGCCATCGCAAGATGCAGCTCATTATTGATCTCAGATTGCTTCCAAAAGCTGTGCAATATTAAGTGTGTGGAATTCATCGGGTTCTGTTTTTCTTTACCACTTTTTTCACAAGTAGTCCTGTAGGCTTTTAAGTGCACAATCCTAGCCATGTAGCTCAATTTATTTCAAAGCTTCCAAACCAGATTCATGCCTTCCATCACGAAGCATTTACACAAATTCTGTTGTGAAAACTAAAGGATCTGCAAAACACTTTTTGATTCACAATATTAAGAGAGTCTTTTGAAGAAAAGCAGCATGCTGGATTTGTTATAGTTTTATTCTGGAAATGAGAAAGTCCAAACAGACCTCAAAAGGCTAATGTGCAAGCAATCACTTACTCTCTCATTACAGGTCAGGTATCTGGATCATTGCAACAGCAGGATACAGGTGCTGTAACCTCCTCCGGTAATTCAAGTCCAGAAGTTATGTGGGAATGTAAAGAATAATGGCATGGCAATGCAAAGTCAAATCACCTGTCAGCTTAGCTCTGACATGGAATTACTTTTGTTTTACGCATGTATTAACCTTGAACTACTAGCATTTATTTTAAAGCTGCAATCCAATGTGACCTTTTAGCAGTCAGCTCTCAGCTTCTTGTGCACAGTATGCATGTCTGCCTTGATAAATCAAGTTGTCTATTTTTACTATGATTTTTAATCTTTTTTCTTTCCCTGGCATTTTCTCCTCTTCTTTCCTTCATTCTAGAGGACACTGACTCCTGTTGGAGTACATTTCCTGGGAGGACAACAAATCTATTCTTTACCCAAATGCCATTTTTCCAAGTACGAATCCTGAATATTTTTCTTTTCATAATTCATGTTCCCCTCAAACGTCTGAGCCTCTGATTACTAATGGTTGGCAAACTAGAAGTGTGCAGTAACTAGATAAGCTTAAAAATCACACAACACCAGGTTATAGTCCAACAGGTTAATTGGAAGCACTAGCTTTCGGATCGCTGCTCCAAAGGACCAGCTCCTTTGGAGCAGTGCTCCGAAAGCTAGTGCTTCCAATTAAACCTGTTGGACTATAACCTGGTGTTGTGTGATTTTTAACTTTGTACACCCCAGTCCAACATCAGCATCTCCAAATCAAAGATAAGCTTAGAATTCAAATGAAGGTTGTTTTACACAGAAACACAAGAATTGCAAGATGAACAAAGTGTATCTAGTTAGTCATCAAACTGCCTGTAATGATAATGTTGATTAATCATAGCAATCGGTCTTTAACAGTTAGAACACAACAAACCTTGAGGCCTGAAGGGGAGACATTATTTGGGAAACAGCGGTCCACAGTTATTTGTTCCTTTAAGAGTGCTGCACTCACCATATGTTACATCTCAAACAGCTTACATTCAAAATGTTAATTTTTGAAAGGAATCTATTGAACTTTTCACTCAATTGATAAAAAATAACTGGACTGAGGCTTTTTCATATATCATTTGCTTACTAACTGTAGATTAATTAAACTACTATCCAGAATTTAACCAAATCCTTTTATCACAAATGCACTGTCACGCCTCACTGGGAAATCAAACCCTGCTATTCCCAGAGTCATCATTTTAGTTAAAAGTCTACAACTTACCTCTCTGATACACTCGGATTGACAGATAACACAGACCAGGTTTCAGTTCTAAACAAGTTCAGCTATTTATTCCAAATGAATTGTCAACACATAACTGTCCAAGTTCAAACTCTAAACTCCTTTCAAAATCCTACTTCACATACACAGAGACAAAACAAAATGGTGAAAGGAAACAAGTTTTTGGGATACAATTCAATGGCATCACTCTGAGCTTTTCCTTCACATTCTTTTACTGTCACTGACAATCATAGATGTGTTGTGGAGGAGCCGGTTTTGGACTGGGGTGGACAAAGTTAAAAAATGCTTCCAAATAAACCTGTCAGACTAGAACCTGGTGTTGTGTGATTTTTTTTACTTAACTGTGGATAAAATAGAATGAAGCACAGGTATGTGTTTTTAATGGGATCAAAATTCGTCTCCAAGAGTTACATTTTCATCACACCAAGCCAAAATTCCACCTCACCTGGCCAGGAGACCATCTCACCAGGCTGGGAGACCACATCACCAGGACGGGAGACCACCTCACCAGGCTGGGAAACCACCACATCAGGCTGGGAGACCACCACACCAGGCTGGGAGACCACCACATCAGACAGAGAGACCACCTCACCAGTCCGGGAGACCACCTCACCAGGCTGGGAGACCACCATGCCAGGCTGAAAGACCACCACATCAGGCTGGGAGACCAGCATGCCAAGCTGAGAGACCACCATATCAGGCCAGGACACCACATCAGGCTAAAAAAGCACCACACCAGACATTTTTATGATTTAAAATTGTCAATTACTGAATTTGTTCTTAAAATCCAGATATGCACTTAATCACAAGAAAAATAATTATTTTTTGTGTCTAGACCATTCAGTATTGAAATACGGGTATATAAATATTATCTCCATGTGCCTCTCTGTTACTGTTTTATATTGCTAAGTATGACAATTTTCGTATAAGTGACTCAGTGATGTCCCAGTGGTACTGGGGACTAGCAGATCCGAAATCCATTTATTACCATCAGGTCTCTATTTACAACGAAACAAGTTTTTGTGTGAGAATTATGTAATTATTTTCCTGAACAATTCGGAGTCAAAACAGCATAGTGAGCCATTGCTCAGAACATAATATTGTGTGTGTGTGTGTGTGTGTGTGTATGAGAGATGTTTCAATACAACGTGACTTTATATTGTTAATTGTTTACCGTCACTTATGCAGTGTCTCATCGCATTTAAATACCTACTATTTTCTACACAGGTATTACAGCTGCAGTGCCCGTGCTGACCTCTTTGCTTTCTATGGTGTGGGCATTGCCTTGGTATTACAACACCCTAATGATGATTAATTATGTCCTTTCCTTGTTTAACAGCCAACAGCTCTGAAATATGGAGAGGGATTGAAAGTAAGTACAAGAACCTCACCTGAGAACTGGATTTTTAGTGACAGTCCTTTAGTCCTCTTTTAGGAAAGGCATTTTGAATTAAGTGTCGCTCAAACATTTGACTGGACAGCAGTGGGCTTTCTACAAGTTTGGGAGTCTTATGGCCACAAGTTCTATCTACTGAGAGCTGCCAGCCAATCCGAGTCCAGCAGCTCCATTAAGCAGGAGTGCTGCTGAAGTAGAGGTGGCTGTTACCACCCAAATCCCTAATGTGAGTGATGGCTGGAAGGAGGTCACAGGCTGATGGAGTGAGTGGCTGTGTAGAGTGGTGCATGGAGCAGGATTGGCAGCTGGAGTTGGGTCTCAGCAGATTCCTCTACATTCCCAATTTTCAGTTTGGAGCATCTCATTGGGGTCACACCAACTCCACTCGAGATTTTCTTTCATGCTTTTCACATGCTGAGTAATCCTGTTCACTGTGGTGACACACTTAAGATATTAAGTGGACAAGAAAATGTGTCAATTCCACATTGTCCCTTAGGTGGGGGTTTTATTAAACCAAAATAACTTTTTAAAAAACTTTTAACAATCTTCAGAAACAATAATACTATTTTTGGAAAGAGACCCGGCATGTTAGGAATTGAACAAGTCACTAATGAGCTGTTTAAATCAATAGTAAATTGGTTTATAAACTTGAAAATCACACAACGCCAGGTTATAGTGCAACAACTTTATTTGGAAGCACTAGCTTTTGGAGCACGGCTCCTTCCGCAGGTGGTTGTACATTGGTTTATGTTTGAGAAAAAAACAACTTGCAATTTTTATAACAAGTTTGCCTCTTGATAATGAGATGCTGGGTTGGCATGTCTGATTAATATCAAGAAAGTGGAAAATTTGAGTCCTTGAGCTGATCAAACCAACAGTGTATTGCAGAATATAATTAGGATAATGAAGTATTATTGTAGCCTCTTTAAATGGAGCATCCAGGGATGCATAGAAAATAATTAGAGCCATGTGGATTAGGATGTTTGAGGATATTTTCAAGATTTATTTGGTATGTTGTAAGAAGCAGAGAGGAACGGAACTTTGTAGTGTTATCTGGATGCCAAATTAACTTCAGTAAGCTTAACAACACTTTTAATGATAAACGTATCGTTGCATTGAAGTCATAATTGTACAAATCAGGCAGTGAAGATGGACTAAATTCTTGGACAGAATCTGTGCATATTTCTATGGCTGTCCTAAATACAATTATGCTGATGAGCTTGACTGTAATTATTTCATTTCAAGTGGAGGTCATTCATTATTGGGTAGAAAATTTTAACGGGTTCTAACTATTCCGGAAAATCATGTACGATGGACCATTTCCAACTACTAGCCTTCCAATTACCATTTGAATAATTTATCATGTGGCCAAAAGTTGAGAGACAGGTTTTGGAAATGGAATGAGTCATTGACATCCAGGTTCCATTCACAACAATATTTAGTTTAACCTTTAAATAGGTAAGAGTCAAGAATGTGGTGCTGGAAAAGCACAGCAAGTCAAGGAGCATCCGAGGAGCAGGAGAATTGAAGTTTCAGGCAAAAGCCCTTCATCAGAAATGAAACAGACAAGACACTGCTTCCATACAAACATCAAAGCCTTCTGTTGCCTGTAAGAAGCTGATTGTGAATTGAAGTGAAATGGATGAGTGTGCTGAGTACACTTTTCTGGTTGTCTGAGTTTGAGAATTCTGCCCCACCCAGCTCGTGAGCAGCTGCAGGGCTCTCACTTGGTGTCTGCAGCTCATGTTGAGTAAAGTTAAGTGGCACTGAAATGAGGTATGAACATGAAGAATGACAGAAACTTTGCAAGAGCAACACAGCCATGTGCAGAAAGCCTCCATTCAGTCTGCTGCTTGAGCCAAAACTTCCAGACATCTGTTCATTCCTCACCCATTACTTCTCTATTTCTCCATCACTGAACAGGAACTCAAGAAAACTGCACTTTTCCTTCATTTTGGACATTTTACAGCATTCAGGATTTAATATTCAGATCAAAAATTTCAGATCAATCCTCCCCTTTTATTAGCATATGGAGGTGATGACCTAGTGGTATTCTTGCTGGACTGTTAATCCAGAGAGCCAGGTAATGCCCTGGGAACCCAGGTTCAAATCCCGCTATGGCAGGTGGTTGAATTTGAAATTAATGAAAATCTGGAATTGAGTCAACATACAGCCATGAATCCATTGTTGATTGTCAGAAAAACACATCCAGTTCACTAATATCATTGAAGGAAGGAAACTCCCATGCTTACCTGGTCTGGTTTACAAGGTAAAAACAATGACTGCAGATGCTGGAAACCAGATTCTGGATCGGGGTGCTGGAAGAGCACAGCTGTTCAGGCAGCATCCAAGGAGCAGCAAAATTGACATTTCGGGCAAAAGCCCTTCATCAGGAATTCCTGGTCTGGTTTATATTTTAGTCCAGAGCCTCCAAAACGCTGTTGACTTTCTCTGCCCTCTGGGCAATTAGGTCCGGCAATAAGTCCTGGCCTAGGCAGTAACACCCTCACCCTATAGATGAAAAACTTGTTGATGATAGTTCTGCATTTTCTATTTCTCAACCTATCCTGTGTTCCATTCCATAAGGACATAATTATGTCATTCGACCCATCGAGTCAACTCCTGCATCCTTCTTTCTTTAACCCTTGATCCCCTGACTAATCAAGAACTTATCTATATTTGTCATAAATACATTCAATACCTTGCCTCCACAGCCTTCAATGGTAATGAGTTCCACAGATTGACTACCCTTTGGCTGAAGAAATTCCTTCTCATCTCAGTTCTAAATGATCATCCCTTCACTCTGAGACTATGCACTCAGGTCTTGGTCTCTCCTACAAGTGGAAACATCTTCTCCACTTCCAGTCTATCCAAACCTCTCAGTATTCCAGTAACCTTTCATCTAACAGTATCATGTCTTTTGTGATACAGATAGTTATCCCATAACGTAGTAGTTGTGTTCCTGAGTGACACCATGTTATGGAAAATCGCACAATATAAATAAAGGCCTATGGGAAAAAAAATCACTAAAATTTGAAACGAAAGGAGTTGTTAGCCTAGCATATACAATAGCACAGCCTAAGTAAACCTTTAATCACTTATTTTAATGAAATACTATCGGAAATATAACACTTTAACATGAAAATCATTAACAACAGCACTGTACTTTCACAAAGCTCTTCACCAGAAACCGTGCAAATGACTGACCACGTGATGCCGACACAGAAGTCCAGTTCTCCTTAAGAATCTCCCCCAGTTTGAAATAAAGGTCCTTCTAAATGTTGTATCCAATTCTCAGCTTCAAGCTACGTTTCAAGGTTTGCAGAGCTGATTGCATTCCTGTTTTAGCTGAACACATTGAATTTGCATTTTGCAGACATGCTGTTCAGCTCATGCCAGTGATGGAATCATGGAAGTTCACTTTATAAGAAAAGGTCCACAATTCACAAATCATGGTACAACCAAATTACATTTAATAAATGCACATTAAAGGAGAACTACTCTTGCATAACTTCTGCTTCTTTTACCCTACCACAGGCCTCATTTTATGTTCTCTCTTACTCTCCCTATTTTCCTGTCTTTACATGTAATTTAAATCTGTCACATTTCTACATTGCTTCAGTTCTAAATTTGGCATGCATTTTATTAAGTGATGATTTTCGTCCCTTTGATTTGAAAGGTTGATCAAAACCTCATGGTATTAAATGTGGCTACCCTGCAGCGATAATATACTGGGTGATGATGTTAATGTGAGTGGGACTTCCTCCCCTCAGTGGGACGATTCTGCTCCGTTAACAAGATTATGTTGTCCTTTTTTTTCAGAGGGGTTCGTAAAGGCAGAGATTCTGATATGTCTGAAAAAGACTTTTTAAAACACTTGCACAATGAAAGGGAAGTGGTCAGTTCTCCCAGTTCAGGGTTTGGTTTAGCTTCAGTTTTTAGCAAGCTGTTTTGTTTGCAGCTGTTGGTCGTGTGTTAGCTGGAAAGACAGAGAAGCTGCTGGGGATGCAAAAAAGCAGTCACATGCTGATCTTTTCTCTCTCTGGCATCTCTCCTGTAAGAACCTGTGTTTGATTTTACTTTTTCTTTTGTCAGGGGACTGTTTATGGGGATGTTGCAAGTACTTGGAACAGCATCATTAAGTTGTTATAAAGTACATTGGTTTTTTAAATAGGTTACGTTATTATATATTCAGTTCTCTTTTGTTCATATTTAATTCAGTAGTGTGTGAACAAATTCTGTTTTGATTAAAACTGAGTGGTTGGGACAACTGCATCACCCCATAGAATATCCACTGTACACTTGCTTAAAACAACTAGAAAGGTTAGGGTCTGGGCTGTCTTCTTGAAATGTTTTGAGGGGGTCTGGCCTGGTCCACAACATCAGTGACAGGAAGTCCTCCCATTCAGAGCCAGCAAACAAGCTGGTTGACAGGGCACTTTGCAGTCCTCCTTGTGCCAGAATATAATAGTGTCCATGAGTTTCTTGTGGCATTGTGACAATGTCCTTACCTCTGGAATGAGAAGACCGGTTGGAGACCCATCTGCTTCACAGGTGTGTCAAAACATGTCAAAATAAGTTGATTAAAATAACTACCCATTAATGGCTGCTGTGGTGTAGTGGTATTGTCTCTACTTTTGACTCAGGAGGCCAGGCATCAAGTCTGACCGACAGATTGATGAGAAGATTCGGGCCATAAAGAGGCCAAGGGAAAAACTGAAGCTGTCTCCTGGACTTGAAAACCAATCTGAACATTTTGAGTTGAACAGGATTCAAAGACTCAAAGTGATGGGTTTCAGAAGCCAAGGGGAAAAAAAATGGGGTACTATTTTGGGGAGAATATCTTAGTGGAGACTTTCTTTAGGAACATAAGAATTAGGAGCTGCCATGAGCAATGCAGTCCTTTGAGCCTGCTCTGCCATGTAACATGATCATGGCTGATCTTATCCTGGTCTCAACTCCATTTTCCTGCCCTATCCCCTTGACCCTTATCCCTCTTTTCATCAGATATATAACTATTTCTTTCTTGAATCTGTTGATTGATTTTGTCTTCATTGTACTCTGGGGCAGTAAGTTCCACAGATGCACAACTCTCCGATAGAAATAGTTTCTCCGCATCTCAGTTTTGAACTTACCTCCTCTCACTCTATCTATTACCTTGTAATAAATAAATACTATGATTCCATTTGCTTTTCTTATTATATGCTGCAACTGCATGCCCACTTTCTGTCATTCATGCATAAGAATACCCAGCCAAAATGGCCAACCTTGCATTTGATTAGATTAGATTCCCTACAGCATGGAAACAGGCCCTTTGGCCCAACAAGTCCACACCGACCCTGTGAAGAGCAACTCATCCAGACCCATTCCCCTACACCTAACACTATGGGCAATTTTACATGGCCAATTCACCTAACCTGCACACCTTTGGACTGTGGAACAAAATCTTCGAGGAGAACGTGAGGTCTGCAGATGCTGGAGATCAGATCTGAAAATGTGTTGCTGGAAAAGCGCAGCAGGTCAGGCAGCATCCAAGGAACAGGAGATTCGACATTTCGGGCATAAGCTCTTCTTCAGGAAACGTCGAATCTCCTGTTCCTTGGATGCTGCCTGACCTGCTGCGCTTTTCCAGCAACACATTTTCAACTGTGGAACAAAACCAGAGCACCCGGAGGAAACCCACACAGAGACAGGGAGAATGTGCAAACTCCAAACAGATAGTTGCCCGAGACAGGAATTGAACCTGGGTCTCTGGTGCTGTGAGGCAGTAGTGCTAAACACTAAACCAACTGTGCCACCCCTTTTCCTACATTAAACTCCATCTACCAGATTCTGACCCATCCTCCTAACCTATCACTATTCATCACATCCTACTTTCCCACCTATGTTAGAATCATCTGTGAATTTTGTTATTTTACACAGTGTCCCCATTTGCAGGTCATCTATATATATTGTAAATAGTTGAGGTTTAAAAGCTGACCCCTGCAGCACCCCACTAGTTACAATTTGCCATCCAGAGAAGGACCCAATTATCTCAATTCTCAGCTTTCTATTAGTCAGCTAATCCTGCATCCAATCCAGCTTCGGACACATGGATCATTACGAGTAATATCATTTTGCAGATGGACAGAGCAAGATGAAGAGTGAATATTGTACGAATTGGTGAAATACTCACATGTTGTTTTTAATTAGGAATATTTTGTTAATGCAATCGAGTTGAATGCTGCATCCCTTTGTCATCTTCACTGTCAAGAGGACTTGGTCAATATATATTTTAATACATAAACTGGTCGAACCGTCTAAAGCAGGGACAACAAGATATATCTACACCAGTCTCCAACAGTTCCAATAATTCTACATGATCAAATGTAGTTCTAATTATCATTGTCTTGCATCAACCTCCTTGTTATCCAAGAGTAGCACTGTATCCTATATCACTAACTACTAGGTATGACCAAGACAAAGAAAAGACAAAAGAAAATTATTGTTAGTAAATAAGGTTAAACGACCCTCACACAATAGGTGAAAAAATAGCACATGGTACCAGGAGTGGTCATCTGGGAAAACATCACAGTTCCCATTAACAGTTCCTTCTTTGCAAAAAGTATAATTATTGTAGTAGAATGCAAGTCTTTCACTTGGCTTCATTCTATGTCTTTAAAGGAAATGGTTAATAGTCTTTCTTTGAATGGTGATGCAGATAGAAGACTATATTTCTCAGCTATTCAATACACAGAGTGGCAAAGCAAGCTTCAGGTCAAAAGCATGGTGCAGCACCAAAGCACCGATTCTCTGAATGATGTTTTGTGTGAATGAGGTATCATGAGAGGTATCCGAGAATGAGACATCTTGAGGATCACGACCCCCCACCCCCCAACCCACCCCTTGTCTTGGCAATCAGGTATCTCAACCTCTAAAAGATTACTGACTGGAGTCCAGTCGCACAATAAGATGCAGATCACTATGGAAGCAACCAAACTTCAAAGAAACTCATCTTACTGTAAATTTTATAAATGATTTGGGAAATTGGTATGAAAATCTTGTTGACTTCAGCTTTAAATATTTAAGCTTTGTGAAAATTTGAAATCCTTGATGTTTCTGAGAAATTTTCCAGGAAACTAAAATCCTTTTAAGTATATTCTATAATCATATCTTACATACCTTGGATCATTGTTGTAGTCTACCACGCTGATCTTTACCTTCGGACACTTATTCCTACCTCCCCCACATCTGCCAGGACTGTCACCGACCTCATTACCCCCAAAGTTCTTCCCACTACTGCCCCCCAATCTAGTGTCTCCCAACCCTGAACAGCCTGCTTCTACCTCCTTCTCAAAATCCACAAACCAAACTGCCTGGCAGACCCATCATATCAGCCTGTTCCTACTTCATTGAGCTCATTTCCTCCAACCCTAACTCCATCCTCACTCCACTTGTCCAGACCCCGCTCACCTATATCTGCGATTCCTCTGATGCCCTCCACCATATTGACAATTTCCAGTTCCCTGGCCCTAACTGCCTCCTGTTCACCATGGATGTCCAATCTCTCTATACCACCACTCCCCACCAGGATAGTCTATGAGCTCTCAGCTTCTTCCTCGACCAAAGGCCTGAACAGCCCCCATCCACCCTGACTCTCCTCCACTTGGCTGAACTTGTTCTCTCAGGAAGCAATATCTCCTTTAATTCATCCCACTCCAGCCAAGTCCAAGGAGTGGCCATGGGCACCCGCATGGATCCCAGTTATGCCTGCCTCTTTATGGGGTATGGGGAACAATCCTTGTCCAGTCCTACATTAGCCCCCTTTCACAACTCTTTTGTTAGTATATCAAGAATGTTTTGTTGCTGCTTCATGCTCCCACCAGGACCTCCAATTTTGCCTCCAATTCTATCCCTCAATAACTTTCACATCATCCATTTCTGACACTTCCCTTCCTTTCCTTGACCTCTCTGTCTCCCTTTCAGGGAACAAATTGTCCACTGCCACCCACTACAAAGTCACTGACTCACATAGCTACCTTCACTACACTCTTCACACCCCATGTTCTGTGAGGACTCCATCCCATTTCCCAGTCCATTCACCTTTGTTGTATCAGTCCAGATGATGCCACTTTCCAAAGCTGACATGGCTTGTTTCTTCCACAACTGTGGTTTCCTGCACACTGTGGTTGACAGGGCCCTCAACCGCATCTGATCTATCATCCATGCTTCCACCTTTGCTCCTTCCCATCATTCAGAACAGTGTGATCAGTTTCCGTTGTCCTCACTTTCATCCCATCAGTCACCGCATTCAAAGGATCATATCAGACAAGTGCAGCAGAACGCCACTACCAAACATATCTTCCCCTCACTCCCCTGTCTGCAGAGCGTAGGGATCATTCCCTCCAGGACACCTTAGTCCATTCCATAACCACTAATTCTACTCCCGCTCTCCACGGCACCTTCCCACGTAACTGCAGAAGGTGCAACACCATCCCCTTCACCTCCTCCCTGCTCACTGTCCAAGAGCCTAAACAGTCTTTCCAGCTGAAGTAGCATTCCACCTGTTCCTCCTCCAATCTTGTGTATTGTATTCACTGCTCTCAATGTGGCCTACTCTACATTGGAGAAACCAAACACAGACTAGGTGAGCGTTTTGCAGAACACCTCCAGTCTGTGCACAAACAGGACCTTCCCATAGCTAGTCATTTTAACACAGCATCCTGCTCACACACCCACATGTCTATCCTCAACATGTTGCACTGTTTCAGTGAATCACAGCATAAACTCGAGTAGCAACATCTCAGCTCCACACTAGGCATTTTACAGTCTTCTGGACTTAATATTGTGTTCAACAGCTTCAAATTGTGAACCATTTCTTTTGTTTCTTTCAACTTGTTATCATATTTTTCCCTTTCCCATCCCACTTACTATCCTTTCAAGTCTGGCAGGAAACACTCCACTGTTCTGTCATTCTCATATTCGGATCATTTAATTTAAATTACCACATCTTTTCTCCACCAGTACTCTACACCCACTACCCCACCACCTGCCCACCCCTCCCAAACTATAATATACATCTGTCCCTCCATGCTTCACATCAGCCTTTGATGAAGAATCATCTAGACTCAAAACGTTAGCTTGCTCTCTCTCCATGGATGCTGCCTGACCTGCTATGGTCTCCAGCATTTGTTGTCTCCAGTACTAACTTCAAGCACCTAGGTGTTAAAGAAAATTATTTGAATTGGAGGGAGCAGCATACATATGATCCCAGGAAAATAAAATTCTTTCACATGTATTCAATAGTCATGAAACACTTCCATATAGCTAGAGTTAAGGATGCGATACTTTTGGATGTTTCATCTGCTATTGATGTCTTAGGAAAACAGACTCTTTAGGAGTACAGAGATAACTGAAAAAGGGAGGAAGGGTATTTGGTAAACAGATTTTTCCTGAAACTTGCTTAAGTTTTCACAAAAGCAAAGACTGTCACAAACAATGTAAATCCCCATTTGTTTCAGTATGGCTGTTTTTATGACTGTGTTCAAGGAAAAGACTGCAATTCCTCAGATGCAAGACAAATCTGTTCCTGAACTCATTTGCGTGTTTTGCTATAAAGAGTTTGATGTATGGATGTGGATATGCACTCAGCATGGGACTCATTGACTGATTATTTCAATACATTGGAATAGTTTTCTGCATACTTCAAAGACATTAAAGTTAGATCTATGTGATGTGATAATTTTCTTTATTTTATCTTATCATTCATTATACATGATTTCTTAATGAACAAGCAATATACCCAAAATGAAGTTCCATATGGACAATAAAGTGAAATGGAATTAAGTTGAATGGATTGCTGTTAAAATTCTCAGAATGACCAAAAAATTTTAAGAAAGATTAATGTCCCTGTGATCTGTAAGCTAATTCAAAGTTTATTATTTATTTGGAATTGAAGGAGAAAGCTGAACCCACCTTAAGTTAAATTAAGATCTTTTAGGTAATTATAAGAACCTATACATGTACATGCACATAGGTTCATACAATAATAGTTGTTTCAGTCTTAATGTATTAGACATTGGGGAATTTAATTAGATTCCTGTAAACAGTCAGCTGGAAGCACACAGTCTTGATAAGGTGTATCCTTGAAAAACCCAAGTAAGAGTTGCCTGCTACCAACTAATCCAAAGTTTGTTGTTTAATAAAATGTAGAAAGACAAGTCTGATCCCACAATAATCTAGACTTTTCAGGTAATCACTACTTCTTATTAATTAAACTAATGTGTGTGTGTACTGTAAAAGCAATTGACAAACGAGCAGCAGGAGAGTTAATTGAATTCCTTGGGAAAGGCAACCTTAGACAATAGGGACAAAACCCCATCCTGCTAGCAGGGAGGATTAAATAATGTCATTGCTGAATTTTCCTCATAGCAGGAAGGCCTGATAGCAGAGACAATTGAGTAAAGGGTGCAAATGTCAGTATTGGAATATGGTTGAATAAGTTGCATTATGAATAACTGATAGGTAATAAGGATGTCTTGTAAATATCAACAGATTGGAGTAATACTGAGAGTTGTCCATAGAGTTTTACATCGTTGACCATGCAGTCACAGGATTGGATGTGCCTGTCAGAAATGAGGTGGTTAGAATTTTATATGTTTCAATCAGATCTCCACTCATCCATTTAAACTCTAGTGAATACAGTCCCAGTTGAACTGATCGCTCCTCAGAGGACAATTTGCCATCTCCCACCCCTGCCATTAGCCTAGTGAACACTGCTACATTGTCTCTATAGCAAGGAGATTTTTTTTAGGTGAGGAGGCCAAAACTGCATGCAATACTCAGGTGTGATCTCACAAAGCCCTGTACAACTGCAGCAAGACATCCCTACTTCTGATCTCAAGTCCTCTTGCAATGAAGGCCAATATGCCATTTGCTTTCCTAATTGCTTGCTGTACTTGCCTGCTTACTTTCATTGGCTGGTGTACAAGGACACTCAGGCCCATTTGTACATTGACACACCCCAATATTTCACCATTTTAATCACATTCTTTTTTTCTGTTTTACACACCAAAGTGTATAATTTTACAACTAACCTCATGGATTTGCATCTGCATTGCACTTGCCTCATCACTTGAGTTGTCTAAATCACCTTGAGGCCTCCTTGCATCAGCCTAATAGCATATCTTAAGAATTTCAATACTCCCTCCATTATTAGGCTCACAAGCTTGACTTACCTCATATGTATCCAAGAGCTACTTAATATCCTGGTTAATTCCTGACCAGTCGCAGATTCATATGCGATACATAATACACAAGTGGCCCTTGTTTAACATACGTGGCAATTTGCCCTTGAAAATAACTTGCCATGACATGCCAAGTTCATCTCTCCACAGCCAAAATGTACACACATTCTGAGAAACCTCTTCAATACTGTCAG
Source organism: Hemiscyllium ocellatum (assembly GCF_020745735.1). Taxonomy (NCBI): domain Eukaryota; kingdom Metazoa; phylum Chordata; class Chondrichthyes; order Orectolobiformes; family Hemiscylliidae; genus Hemiscyllium; species Hemiscyllium ocellatum. Next base: position 54,783,522 of record NC_083401.1, on the reverse strand, counting down.
GATGTCTGTGGATAACCGTTCTTTGCAATTCTTCTGGTTGCTCGCCTCATGTAATCTCCAACTGCAGTTGTATGTATTGGTTCTGACCAAAGTGTAACAAGTCAAAATTAAGATTATCTGCAAATTCAACTAATCTAATTGAGTCTCAAACAATCTATTCCATCATGGTGGGTGTGTTTTGAATCTTAAGAAGTATGACAGAAGGTCTGTCCATCAGTTATTCCTCTCACAGACGTGCCATTAGTATCTATCAGGCAAACATTATACGAAACTATGATGAACTTGTGTATTGTCACTGCAGTGTGATTCTTCTATTCTATAGAATTGGCAGATGATTATACATTGGCAGACAGCTTCTCATAGGCTGTACAACAAACACTACTTGCAGAAGTAATGTGCCCTTCAGGGTGCATAGTAGTAAGATGGTGGCACCAGCTCCTGTCACCTTTAGCATTGTTACCTGACGTTTTCAGGGCATATATTGTTAATCAAAACCTTCTGATTATCTTACCCCTTTGACGTGGAGTGTGAGGTTACCTATATGGAAAGTATGATAATTTTCCAAAACTTGCCTTTCACTCAGTTGACCATTTAATTAATTAGTGTGCTTACACTTATACACATTCTTAAGGTTTGTGTTGCTGCCAGTGCTGTGGTGTTGTGCAATCTTGTTGCTCACCTGCATTCTGTTCTGTCCCATGTCCTTTGACAACACATGCTTTGCAGATTTGAAAAAAAGCTGAACAAACTTTGGAATGTGCAACCAACTGAATATGTTGCAGATTTTGTTGGCTTGGTGCACTCTGGTCATTGTAGCAAAGTGTTGACTATATCGAAAGGATGAAGTTGTTATTGGTCTGTCACTGTGGCTTCATGTTTGAGTCCATCCTCAATAGCATAGCTCTTTTTTTCCACCCAGCAGATTCTCTCTCTTGAGGCTTTAATTGGTGTAGAGGCAATCACCATTTTGAAGATCCTCTCTGAGAATTTTTCTTGCAATAAATCATTCTTTTGCCTTTTTCCATAATTTTGCAACAAACATTGTCACTTTGGGTCTCTATATTGCTATGAGATGGCTTCTGTTAATCCTGAAATGGAAGTACTGGTGTTGAAATTGGTGAACAAAGTCAGAACTCACATGACACTAGGTTATAGTCCAACAAGTTTATTTGAAATCAAAAGTTTTCGGAGCATGGCTGTTTCATCAAGTGAAGTGAAATGGAAGCCCACCGATACAGAATTTATGGGCAGAGAGAAAAAGGGCAGAGAGATCAAAAGATCACACAAATGGTGCGAGCGGAGTGTCAAATAATGAGTGCCTGCAGGTGACCAAGGGTATAAGATAGTGTGAGTAAAGTGTCAATAGATTAGATTAGATTACACTCCCTACAGTGTGGAAACAGGCCCTTTGGTCCAACAAGTCCACACCGATCCTCCGAAGAGTAACCCACCCAGTCCCATTTCCCTCTAACGCACCTAACACTATGGGCAATTTAACATGGGCAATTCACCTTTGGACTGTGGGAGGAAACCAGACCACCCGAAGGAAAATCACAGAGACACAGGGAGAATGTGCAAACTCCACACAAACAGTCCCCCGAGGCTAGAATCGTAGCTAAATAACAACCAAAGGGATGACCTATAACCAAATAAATGAGGGAAAGAAATAATTACAAAAAAATTGGAGACAACCCAAATGACTGGAATAATATGGAACACAAACAGAAGCCACTGGAAAAGCCCAGCAGATCCAGCAGCATCAGAGGAGCAAGAGAATCAACGTTTCAAGCACAAGCCCTTCATCAGGGTTTATCATCTGCCAAATTCTGGAACAGTGCATTGAGCAAAGACTTTTCACATGCAACTGTTCCTTATGACTTGAAGATTACAAATTTAAAAATTGTCAAATATCAGCCAATTTAAAAACAGACAACTAATTATGGTTTTCACATCAGTAAAGCAAGTCAGAAGATTCTGAAATAAGTAAAACACAGAAAATCATTTTAAAATGTATGTAAGAATTAAGATGAATTAGTAAAGGTTAAATAAAGATCAAATATTTTGTTTAAACTACTCAGCTGTACAGTCATATACAATTACAATATACTAAGTTGGAACTTATAATGGTGAGCAAAACAACTCAGCAGGGAGTGAGACAATGTTGCAAGGTGCTAGATTACAATAACACCAGATGTAATGTTTGTGTCACGTCACATTGTATGTGTGAAACAGCAGTGGAATAAAATAGTTGAGAAATAGTCAACTGATGTGATTCATTATAAATGTTCAGGTTATTTAGCTAAAATAAAAAGCTTTTCAGTGCTTTGATATGGAAGGCACTTTGATCTTATGGAGTTTACTTCCTGAATTACGTTCCATTAAATCAATGATTATGTGCTGATTAGTTCAACTCATTATTATCGGGTACAGTAATTGTTTTGCAAGAAAATCCAACTAAGAGTGAATGCACCAAAAGTAAAGATGGGCCTTAAGATTAATTAGTGATTTCTACTGTTTTTGAAAGCATAACTGATGGTACGGTTTTAATCACCTTGTTCCGACTTGAGGCATGAGTGGTACCCCTTTTGTGTTGCAGGCAGTTTCCCACCTGATTCTTTTAATGAGCTTAACATGGGCTAGTTCTCAGGAATCTCACGTCTTGTTAGATTAAATCATTTCATATTTGCACACAACGATTAGTAAGTGACTTCATTTACTTTCAAATCTACCTTTTTTTGCTGTGAGTAATATAACATGGTATTGCTTTACTGTCAGTGATACTTGTAGCATACAATCACATTGGAGAACATGTTTAGAATAATGGAGAAATTTAAATCCCTGCTTTAACAACAATTTATATTTCTATTACAAATTTATCATCATAAAATATTCCAAGGCACTTCAAGGAGGCATTATAAACCAAATATAACATAAACCATATAAAGAGGTATTAGGGCAAGTGGTCAAAATCTTGATCAAAGAGTTAGGTCTTAATGAGTCCTTTGCAGAAAGAAAGCAAAGTGTAACCCAGAGAGGTTTCAGGAGAGAAATCCAGAGATTAGGGACTAGTCAATTAAAGATATAGAGTCCTAATAGTGCAGCAATTAAAATCAATGATATTCCAATGGTCTAATTTAGAGAAACATGTGTCATTCAGGGCCGAAGGATTGGACGAGATTACAGAAACAAGGATAGGAATTTGATAATGATGGGTGGAATTCAATGCACTTTCCCATGGCAAGATAGGTGGCAGGGAGGCATCTAATCAGCTGCACTGCCAATTGATGCTGTTAAGAATATAATTAATGCCAACTTTTAAGAACTTCAGCCCAATATCGCTGCAAGATCTGTCTCCATACTCTTGTACAATTAAGAAGACCAGTAAAAAATAAATGAAACCAAAAATAACTCACCAGCCTCAAACACACTCTCCATGTCCTATCTATATAAAAACAGTTCACCTAATACCCATGAATGCTACAGCCTATACACCTTTACACAGCTTCCAGGACCTTCATACTTTTATGCTAACGTACACTTGCCCATGATCAACGTGTCTCTTCATAGCTGTTATGCAATCCTTTGAGCCTCTACCCACCCCATGTGCTCCTCAAATACTCAGGCAAAACATTGCCCTGTGTTTCTTTATAACCCAATCCCAACTTTGTGCCAACCCATACCTCTACACATTCTACCCATTCTCCTGCCCTCTCCATGCCAACACATCAAGTATCCACCATCAACTAATATCAGGAAACTGCTGACAGACACCAAAGTTATGCAACTACCGATGACATCACCGCTATAAACCACTCATTGATTAAAAAAAATCAATACATTGAAAGTCCTTCAACTAATCACTTAAAAATATGAATACTAGTTATCCATCAAACTCACAGACATCTCATGACGAAATTGATCGGGTGGAAATCAGTCACAAGGCACTATAGCTTTAAGGGCTTATGTCAGTAGTCACATTGATATTATAGCACAAGCTCTTTTTAATTATAAATTCCCATTTTTTTATTTGATAGTTCTTTGACAGTTTGACAATTTGACAGTTTGACAGTTCTCTGAGAACTTTAACAGTTCTTTAATGGTTTGACAGCTCCAATGGGTCTAAGTAAGTTTCAGGCAAATTGCTGTACCTGAACACAATTTAAAAGATTATCTGACACTTGCTCAGGCCCTCTAGCTTTCCCAAAGGGTCCAGGACCAGACCTATATGGATATATTACCTTGAAATGTGTGCTCTTGATATCCAAATGAATTTATGAAGTTCAGACGTGTTTTGAAAAGGTGTAATGTGTACATCTACATTCCATCCAAGGAATAAACCATGCTATTTCAGTGGAGATATATAATTATTTAAATGGCTGCCTGCCTTTATTAAGCATGCATAAACCTGGCCTTACCCCATCCCCAACTCCACTCTCATGAAAATGGGAAGTTCTGTGTTCAGGACTTCCAATTTACAGCCACTTTATTAGATTGGATTCCCTACAGTGAGGAAACAGGCCCTTCGGACCAACCTGTCCACACCAATCCTCTGAAGAGTAACCCACCCAGACTCATTTCCCTCTGAATGATGCACCTGACACTATGGCCAATTTAGCATGGCCAATTCACCTGACCTGCACATCTTTGGACTGTGGGAGGAAACTGGACCACCCAGAGGGGTGCTCATGCAGACATGGGGAGAATGTGCAAACTCCACACAGACAGTCACCCAAGGCTGGAATTGAACCTAGGATCCTGGTGCCATGAGGCAGGAGTGCTAACCCCTGACCACCGTGCCACCCCTTTAGTTACTTGCATTCAGTAGTACAAATGATTTGAGATCTGGATCTTGTTTGGTATGGGCAACAAAGTTAAAACATTACCTTTGTATCCTCCGTTAGTACTATTTATCATTTACTACATGATGAAATGTCGGGAGATATGGACAATCTGCTTAAAACATGGGATCAGGATTTGGGACTAGAAATCTCTATAGAAACGTGGATGATATTTGGGAAAATGCTAGAAGAATTACTATCTGTAACAGAACCCAGGCTATCCAGCTGAAGATACTTCATAGGGCCCATATAGCACCGGCTCGACTGGCAAAATTTAAGGCAGGAGCATCTCCAATGTGTCCCAAATGCAAAATAGAGGTGGGCAGTCTGGTACATTGCCTATGGACTTGTCATAAGATCCGTAGATATTGGACTAAAGTAGCAAGTACCCTGACAGATATTTTAGGAACGGAAATTAGAGTGGACCCTGTATCTCTCCTTTTGGGCTTTTCGAACTTTTCCTCCCTGGATACGCAAGGGAAGAGACTATTTTCTATTCTCTCTTTCTGTGCAAGGAAAAATATTTTGATGAACTGGGTGGCTGAGGGCCCCCCTGGACTTTCAAATTGGCACAGATTAATTATGGAATATGTAGTGGTTCTGTTCGCCGAGCTGGAAGTTTTTGTTGCAAAAGTTTCGTCCCCTGGCTAGGAGACATCATCAGTGCTGTGGAGCCTCCTGCGAAGCGCTTCTTTGATGTTTCTTCCGGCATTTACACAAACCAACAGCCACGCTCAGACAACAACTTACTAGAACAAAGGAGCCAATACCCAATATGAGCAAAACTAATGTAGTTTATAAAATACCATGCAAGGACTGCACAAAACACTATATAGGACAAACAGGAAGACAGCTAACAATCCGCATACATGAACACCAACTAGCCACGAAACGACACGACCAGCTATCCCTAGTAGCCACACACTCAGACAACAAGTAACATGAATTCAACTGGGAAAACACTACTATCATAGGGCAAGCCAGACAGAGAACAGCCAGGGAATTCCTAGAGGCATGGCATTCATCCACAAATTCCATCAACAGACACATCGACCTGGACCCAATATACCAATCACTACAGCGGACAGCTGAAACTGACACCCGGAAGCGGCAAGGACAGACCACTATAAATGCCGGAAGAAACATCAAAGAAGCGCTTCGCAGGAGGGTCCACAGCACTGATGATGTCTCCTAGCCAGGTGACGAAACGTTTGCAACCAAAACTTCCAGCTCGGCGAACAGAACCACTACAACAAGCACCCGAGCTACAAATCTTCGCACAAACTTTGAATTATGGAATATATTTCCCTTGACTTCCTTACAAATATGGTGCACCGAAAGACTGAATTATTTTATAAAATACGGCAGCCCTTTTTGAATTACATAACTGCAGATATTTCGGCCATCCTAACAAGGGCCTTTATTTGGTGAGGATTACAGACCTGGCTGCTCCGGGGCCCCTTGGGAGAGGAATCCCGCACGAATACGGGTTTTATTACATTTGATGTTAATACATTCCGAGCATGTAAGAGACTTAAGTATACACTCTGGTTAGTTATAGGTTAGATTAGTAGAAAGTTGAGTTTTGGTTTTTTAAATTTTATTTTGGTTTTTGTTTTTTTTTCCTTTGTTAAATTTTGACTATTGTATATTTGATTTAATTGTACATCAATGTTTGTATTTGAGAGTTTTGTTTATTTTTATAAACTTGCAAAAATGTTAAATTTCTAATAAAAATATCTATATATAAAAAAAATTACCTTTGCTTCAAGAAAGCTGCCGGACAGACTGGATTTTATTGGGTGGGTTGGAATATACATTGCACATACCATAATTCAGCGTATTTCCTATCACTTTGGCTTTTCACTAACAAAATACAAGATAATGTGAGAATTTAATCTACTGGCTTCTGCTTTTTTAATATTCGTATTTTTTAGCTGTTTAATTATGGTGCATGTCATTCAAATTGATGTATCCTTTAAATCTTGTGACTTTTTTGAAGCAGGTAAATTCAAGTTAAATTATTTTAACAATGAACAAGCTTTGAACTCCTGCATTATAAAAGCTGCCATTGCACTACAATAGCCCTAAAGCTACTTATTTTCCTAAACAATTCTTAGTCAAAACAACATAGTAAGCTCCTGCTCAGAATATAGTATACTGTGTGTGTTTGTGTGTGTGTGTGTGTCACTACTGCCATCTCTTGCAGCACTTATGAGACAGCAGATTGTCTGACAAAGTGGAGACATTGAAAATGAACGGGTAAAAAATGAGGTCTGCAGATGCTGGAGATCACAGTTGAAAATGTGTTGCTGGTTAAAGCACAGCAGGTTAGGCAGCATCCAAGGAACAGGAAATTCGACGATTCGGGCATAAGCCTGATGAAGGGCTTATGCCCGAAACATCGAATTTCCTATTCCTTGGATGCTGCCTAACCTGCTGTGCTTTAACCAGCAACACATTTTCAACATTGAAAATGAAAACAGGCAAAATAAATATCAGAATAGGCAGTATCACACAGATATGTAAATCGTGGCTGATCTGAATACTCCATAGACTTGCCTATCACAAAAACAAGGTTTCACACCACAGCCCATATCGCTCAGGGCTTTAACTCATTCAGCTCCTGCTTTCTGCCTTTTTGTTCAGAGGAGTTACTCTCATTAAGTCCCAATCGAATGAAAATTTTCCTGAACCAAACAGATCTTTAGTGGTTGAAACCAACACATCAACTACCTCACTAGTCATAACTGAGATGAAGTTCATCAGGTCTTCTGGACTTGTTAAACCACATCCTCAATAATTTAAACAGTGCCTCTTCATTGTAGTTTTTTCAAGTCCCTCCTTAATCATTTTCTGATTTAGACCTCTGTCTGGGATGTTACTTTTTTCCGCTATGATAAAGATGGGCATAAACTTCCTGTTCAAGTTATCTGTCATCTCCTTATTTTCATAATCAATTCCGCAGATTCACTTTCTATTGGACCAGTGATCATTTTGTTGTCTCTTCTTTTTCATAAAATATCTACTTAATCTCTATCTGTTCTTATATTTCTAGCTTGTTTTCTCCTATTATGTAATTTTTCCCTCTTGATTAATAATTTTTAGTCACTTTTTGCAAGTTTTATATTCTGTTCAATCGTCTGACCTGCCAACCATCTTTATGTAATTCTATGCTTTTTCTTTAAGTTTGATACAGTCTCTAACTTCTTTATTAAGCACACATGGTGGATGATTCCTTTGAAAATTTCTTTCCCATTGGAATTTATCAATTCTGTATATTCTGAAATATCCTCTTACATGTCTATTATAGCATCTTACTAACTTAACTCGAAACCTAATTTACTAGTCTACTTTAGGTAGCTCTTGTTCCACACCCTCATAATTGCCATTATTATAGTTTAAAACATTGATCTTGGACTTTCTACTGCCTCTCAAAGTGAGTGTCAAATTCAAAGCTATTCTGATCACTGCTGCTACCTAAGGATGCCTTCACTATGAGGTCATTAATTAATCCATTCTTGTTGCACTGTATCAGGTGTACTAGAGCCTACTCTCCTTTTGGCTCCAAAACATGCTGTTCATAGAAATTATTTATGCTAAAAATGTTAATGCATTCTTTATCTTGTTCACATTTGACAATCTGATTTGTTTCAGTCTATATGTAGATTCAGATAGATAATTATTGCTGTACCTTTCTGCTCTTATCATTTCTTTCTTTATACTCCATTCTACCGTGTTGATTCCTGGAATGCAAGACTGATGGATGAGGAGAGACTGAGTTAGTTAGAATTGTATTCACTGGACTTTAGTAGAATTAAGAGGGATCTCATTGAAACCTACATTCTAACAGGACTAGATAGGTTAGACGTAAGAAGGATGAGATCTTGGGGTGCAGGTTCATAGTTCCTTGAAAGCGGAGTCGCAGGTAGACAGAGGAATGAAGAAGTTTTGGTACGCTTGCCTTTATTGGTCAGTGCATTAAATATAGGAGTTGGGAGGCCATGTTGTGGCTGTACAAAACATTGGTTAGGGTACTTTTGTGTTCAGTCCTGGTCTCCCTGCTTTAAGAAAGATGTTGTTAAACGTGAAAGGGTTCAGAAAAGATTTACAATGATGTTACCAGGGTTATAGCATTTGAGCTATAGGGACATGTTGAATAGGCCAGGACATATATCCCTGGAACATCAGAGGCTGAGGGGTGACATTATAGAAATTTATAAAATCACAAGGGCAATGGTTAGGGTGAACAGCAAAGGTTTTTTCCCCAGTTTAGGGGAGTCCAATACTAGTAGGCTTAGGTTTACGGTGAGAAAGAAATGATTTAAAAGGGACCTAAGGGACAGCTTTTATATCCAAAGGGTGGTGCGTGTATGGAATGTGCTGCCAGAGGAAGTGGTGGAGGCTGGTACAATCACAACTTTTGAAAGGCATCTGGATAGGTATATAAATAGGAAGGATTTAGAGAGATATGGGCCAATTGCTGGCAAATAGGACTTGATTAATTTAGAATATCTGGCTGGCATGGATGAGTTGGACAGAAGGGTCTGTTTCTGTGCTGTACATCTCTATGATTCTATCTATGGTCCTGATGGTAGGGGAGTTCAGAACCAGAGATTATAATTTAAGAATAAATGGTAAACCTTTTAGGACTGAGATGAAGTGAATTTTGTTCATCCAGAGAGTGGCAAGCCAGTAGAATTGACTGCCACACAATGTGGTTGAGGTTAAAATATTGCATTTTCAAGAAGTGGGTAGATATAGCTCCTGTGGTTAAAGGGATCAAAGGATATGGGAGGGGTGGAGGTGGAGGTGCGAAGTGGTGGGTTAGGGTATTTAGCTGGATGATCAGCCATTATCATCTGGAATGGTGGAGCAGGCTTGAGAGGTCAAATGGCCTACTCCTATCTTCTTTGTTTCTATGATACTGTTGGAGGACATTACTCATCACTCCCATAAATAACTTCTTGCTTTTATCACTTCATATCTCTCCCCAAACTATTTCCAAATCCTGGTTCCGTGAATTTAGATCTCTTTTGTGCTATTATCACAATTACTTAACAGCCATTTAGGACTATTTCATAGCTTGTGGCCTTCCAAAATACAATATATCTTTCAATGTACAGGCCCCAATTTAAGTTATCCACAGCCATGTCTCTGTAATGGATATCAGATCATATTTTATTTCTATTTATCTAATTTGATTCAAATGTTATAAGTATTCAGATACAGAACGTTTTGTTTTGTCCTTTTTATTTTGTCATTTTATTATTTTTGAGCTTTAGATTTTACTCTCCATCCCTTCCAGTCAGTCGATCGTCTCATATATTAATGCTTTGTTATGCTTTGTTTCTCTTTTGCTTTATTTCTATTCTTCGATTCACCATGTCTTCTAAATCTGATCCTTTGTCCCAATACTTAGCTCCCTTCTCTACTATTTCAGTTGCACCACTCAGCAGAACAGTTGAGATGAAGACTCTCACATTGGTTAAAATCTCAATTACATCAGCAGTGATGCCGGTGCAAGAATCACAACCATTTCTCCCACATGCGCTTTTGATCAATCCATTCAGCATTTTAATTTTATTTTCCCTGTGCACAGATTATGCCAATGAGGTTTTGCTTTCTAATTTAACCCTTAGCTGATCATACTCACCCAGTAAAACCTCATACCTAGTTCCAGCGATGTTATTTGGATCTAAGTAGATCATGACCACTGGCTCTTCTCTGCCCCACTGTAAACAGTGTAGTGGTGTAGCAGTAATGGGTTACAAAACCAGAACACCTGTCTAATAATCTGGGGATCATGGCAGATGGTAAAATTTGAATTCAGTAAAACTTTGGAAAAGAAAGCTAGTCTCACGTAACCAAAAGTCAATTTTTGTAAAAGGTGATCTGTTCAATAATGGCCTTTAGGGAGGAAATATCTTGCATCCTTCCCCGGTCTGGTTTATGTGTGACCCAACTGTTAACTGTCCCTAAGAAATTAGGAATGGGCTAGAAATGTTGGCCTAACCATAATGCCCACATGCCATGAACAATTTTTAAAGGCTCCTCTTCAGCTCACAGCACATGGCCTGAATTCTCTATTCCTGAGATGCTGCCTGGCCTGCTGTGCTTTGACCAGCAACACATTTCCAGCTGAATACTGACATCAGTCTAAACTTTTGCTCATGCATTTTGCAGAAAATGGTGTCAATTCCCTGAAATATGCTGTCCCCTATTACCACTACATTCCTACTAAGGCCCACTGCTTGAATGGCTGTATCAGCCAGAATGATCATCAGAGGACTTTGGTCTCTGGCAAGGGCGCGCTCAGCATACCAGGGTCGCCTGACCAATGGTCAATGCCAATGGGCTCCACATCAGTGGGCTTCTCAATGTCAGCTGAGGAACCTAGGTCTGCACTAAAATAGTGTGAGAAGAAATGAAAAAAAAAGACTATTAAGATCACATTAGTGGCACAAGTGAACTTGCACTGTTGATAAAGTTTTTCAATCATGCCAACAGTTATGTTGACTATCAAATTAAATTGGGAGGAAGTGAGACTGCAGATGCTGGAGATCAGAGCTGAAAAATGTGTTGCTGGAAAAGCGCAGCAGGTCAGGCAGCATCCAAGGAGCAGGAGAATCGATGTTTCGGGCATAAGCCCTTCTTCAGGAAATTAAATTGGTCTGTTTGAATCTCTGTCCAGCTCCTGCTATCACTCGTAATATAAGACATACATGATAAAGTTATGTTCTGAAGACCTGGGTTCAAATCCCGCCATGGTAGATTTTGAATTCAATAAAATGTTTGGAAGCAAGAGAGTGCAATGAAAACCATGAAACCATTGTCGTGAAAACCATCTAGTTCACTAATATCCTTGAGGGAAGGAAACTTCCATTATTACCTATTCTGGTCACATGTGACTCGAGATTCATTGTAATGTGGTTAAATCTTAACTGCCCTCAGACGATTAGGAATGGGCAAGAAATGCTGTCCTAGCCAATTATGCCATCATCCCCATGAATGAATTTGAAAAAAAAAATCTGTCTTGAGAAGCTGCTGCATCATGTGTAGGTAAGTTGAGCATTACGTTTACAAAGGAGTCAGTTAACTAGCCACTATTTGTCCAGATGGATAGATTTTGCTACTGCTTCACTAGCCTCAGTGACTTGTAACACCAGAAACTAGCATGTGAGGTGTTCATGTCAGATGTGCCCATGCGTTTGGGATGCATTCCTTTATTGGTCAGAGTATTGAGTACAGGAGTTAGGAGGTCATGTTGCTGCTGTATGGGATTTTGGTTAGGCCACTGTTGGAATATTGCGTGCAATTCTGGTCTCCTTCCTATCGGAAAGATGTTGTGAAACTTGAAAAGGTTCAGCAAAGATTTACAACGATGTTGCCAAGGTTGGAGGATTTGAGCTATGGAGAGAGGCTGAAGAGGCTGGGGCTGTTTTCCCTAGAGCGTCGGAGGCTGAGGGGTGACCTTATAGAGGTTTATAAAATTATGAGGAGCTTGGGTAGGATAAATAGACAAAGATTTTTCCCTGGTGGGGAGTCCAGAAATAGAAGGCATAGGTTTAGGGTGAGAGGGGAAAGATATAAAAAAGACCTAAGGGCCAACCTTTTCACACAGAGGGCGGTACGTGTATGGATTGAGCTGCCAGAAGAAGTAGTGGAGGCTAGTACAATTGCAACATTTAAATGGCATCTGAATGGGTATATGAATAGGAAGGGTTTGGAGGGATATGGGCCTGGTGCTGGCAGGCAGGATTTGGTTAGGTTGGGCTATCTGGTTGGCATGAACAAGTTGAACTGAAGGGTCTGTTTCCATGCTGTGCATCTGTATGACCCTATGACTCTATGCACTAACGCACCTGTTTGAAGACAAAATGTTGCTGACTATGATCAAACAGCCCTCCCACAAGCTCCTGAACCGCTCCGGCATGGTAGTTTGGGTAGCACGGTGGCTCAGTAGTTAGCAATGCTGCCTCATAGCACCAGGGATCCACAATGGGCAACTGTCTGTGTGGAGTTTGCACATTCTCCCCTTGTTTGTGTGGTTTTCTTCCAGGTGCTTCAGTTTTCTCTTACAGTCTGAAAGTGTTCAGGTTAAGTGGATTGGCCAAGCTAAATTGCCCACAGTGTCCAGGGATGTGCAGGTTAGGTGGGTTAGCCATAGAAAATGCAGAGTTACTGGGATAAGATACAGGGATGAATTTGGGTAGGATACTGTTCGGAGAGTAGGTGTGGACTCAATGAGCTGAATGGCCTGCTTCCACACTTTAGGGATTCATGATTCTATGCTTGGCCAGATCACAGAGTGATACCTATACCTCTTACGAATCAGAAGAAGATTGTGGGATGAGGTGAAATATTAATGAGTATTAAGTGGGAACATGGGTTTCTGAGGAAGGGATTTTGCCCAAAACGTCAATTTTCCTGCTTCTCGGATACTGCCTGACCTGCTGTGCTTTTCCAACATCTGCAGTACCCACTTCTGCATAGTAATGGTTTCTACCATACTACTGGCAACAGCCTCAATCATGGCCACCAATAATGGCGAGTACCAAATCCTTCTCTTGTTTTGGCTGAAACCACCTGTGATGATGCACCACCATGTCCTGCAGGAATTGCAGGAATATAATGCATCATATTTGGTAATTATGGTCAAATAGCTGACAGGATAAGCATAAACTGCCACAATATTTTTCTTCAATGAAATGATCACTTTTATGTTCATTACTGAATTTCTTCCATTCAATTTTGTGTTTCTTTTTGTTTCAAACTGCGATAAAATATCTATGTTTTGTCTCACTCTCTTTTTCCCCCCATTACAACACTGTCAATATGCCATTTGAGTCTTTATTCAATAAGAAATTTGAGTTAAAAAGTATCCTTCACCACATTAAAATAAGAACCTGAAAATGATGCATTCTTAGCTCATTTTGCAAAACACTTTAAATGGAGAAATCTAATTGGAGTATAGCTTTTAAAGGTTTGATACCTGTTATTGAAATTTTTTGAAAGAAACCAAATGTATGATGAGGTGCATTCTGGAACATGAACCCAGGAATATTTTAATCAAACCACTATTCTCAACTATTTCAGAATATGAATCAAATTTGTAACCATTTCCCCCTGTAACCTTGTAGCATTTCTGGACTCAATATTGAGTTCAATAATTTCCCCCAACCCTCACAAACCAGGCCTTGTCAACACAAGAGCTGCTACCACAACCACCCCATTGTCAGTAATTAATCATCCCCATTAGCATCCCTGGGCTGATCTTTACCTATTCCTTTTTCTGTTCAACTGTTCTTCTCTTTCCTTGAGCTTCATCTCCAGCTATCATTTTCTCCTCCCCCCTCCACCCGCCTAACCTTCAGCATGTGCAGTAAACCTTTTCCGAGCTACAATCAGTTCTGAAGAAGGGTCAGTGAGCCTGAAATGTTAACTCTGCTTTCTCTCCACTGGTGATGCTAGACCTGCAGAGTTTTTCCAGCAATTTCCAATGTGGTTTATGGTTCAGACCGGATCAGGGCTCCAAAGAACATGCTAGGCCCACAATGTGAATTGTTTTCATTAACAGGATTGCTGCATTGCGAAGCACTTTGCTTTCCACAGGCTAGCCTCCAGCTGGAAACTTCAAATTAACTCCAAAAACATAGGCTGCAACTTTTCAGATGTAAACCCAACAGGGTGGCTTGCAGTAAACAAAGTTATCACGAGTTATGTCACTTTCAAGAAATACTTTACTAAAAGTGTTCTTCTCCTTTCATTGAATTCTTTAAGAAACATGCAAATCCACAGAACTTGAAATAATTCTCTCATTGCCTCTCAACTCTGGTCATAGAGTCATAGAGATGTACAGCACAGGAACAGACCCTTCAGTCCAACTGGCCCATGCTGACCAGATATCCGAAACTAATTTAGTCCCAATTGCCACCACTTTGCCCATACCCCTCTAAATCCTTCCTATTCATATACTCATCCAGATGCCTTTTAAATGTTGTAATTGTACCAGTCTACAGAAGTGTGGCCAGAATTTCTTAACTGGTGGAGGCTGCAGAAGACAGATTTTCCAGTTCTTCCTCTGAGGAGTCTGAGTCTTCTTCCTCAGAATGTCATGTGAAAGGAATTATGCTGACAACAAAATTATGGGCCACTTGTGTATATTGGAAGCTGTAGTTATCATTACAATGGACAGACAGAAAGAACATGTATGTGCACTGCACCCTGTTTCAACTCAACAAAATAAGTGATCGTCAGTCGCTGATTCATTTTCCAAGGCTAATTGTCTGTTAACTGTCAATTGTAATAATGGATTCATTCTCTAATAAATCAGAGTCCATAGTCAACCAATCAGTACTCTCCTATCATGCAGCCTAAATATCGGTTTTCCCCTTGAATTAAATTATTATAAAATGCCCTAATGAGCACAAGATAGAAAGCTTTAACAAACTCTGTCCTTTCTCAGCAAGACCTATCAATTCAGCAAGTTAATGGATCCTTTGCAGCAAGGGTATTTTCACCTTATTTTGAAAAATTATATCTTTTTCTCTATTAGTTTGGTGAAGGATATTGTGTTAAAAGTGGGCACTTTGTAATAGCGATGGAAACAGGTACCCTGATCCTATTGTGCAATTTATAGAAATGGACATGTCCTAAATAACATAAGTTATTATAATTTGAATGACAGATAAGTTATTTGAACCTTGGTGTTTTTCATTGACATACTCAGCATTCCCTGTTGTAGTAATAGCTGGGCTCAGCTAGAAATCCAACTTTATGGCTATTATGATTTCTTTCCATACTTTTGACCTGTTAAACTTTTGCATTAAGCTGGTGCATAGTATTGCGGTCTGATGGTGGCTGAATCCATTTGAAGTAAATAAATCCAAGTTAGGGTATCAATTTATTGGATCAGTCAAAGTAAGAAATTGAATCAACTCAATGGTGTAATTGAGCTACTGTAGTCTGCGAGGTGGTGTTGAGAGGGGGACACTGAGTGGTTGTGTGGAATGTGCTGAGAGTGGAGAATTTTCCATTATATGGCCACCTGTATGTTTGTAAGCTGATACATTTGTCTTAAAATATATTGAGCTGTAAAAGATCTGAACCCCTGAGTGAATTCATCTTTAGGACCATCCTGTCAATTGGATTGTCATTTCATCTAACTTTATAATTGCTCTGGCTTTGCCTCATAATTGGACAAATGTGCTTCAGCCTATAAATCTCTAACTTCAAAAAATCACAAATCATATCAGGTAAGTAATGAGCACTAGTCGGCAGCTAATAATCACTTTCATTGTTGTTATATATTTTGATTTAGAGTTTGGGAATTTAATTGTAGTTCCTCACAGTTTGTCACATTACCCAGAAGGAAAAGGCAGTGAAACTAACGAATGACACATACTAATCCAATTCAAATTGTATACTTCAAAATAAAGGTCTAGTAAAATTAATGCATTCATTTCCAAGTCTTGTTGTTTTTTTAAAATTAGCTTTTCCTTTTGGGAAACTTCACTGAAGGTACACTAAACACGGGCCATTGCATTCTTGCGCTCATTGGCTATTGATTGATGTTCAAATTAATTTAGATAGTTTCCTTTGCCAATTTAAGGTGGAGAATTCCAAACCAATTGACCTATAAATTTACATTCTGCCTCTTCAAATCACAACTGTCCATTCCCTCACCTCAGCAAAATATTTTTGTTAATTGGCAATGGGCAAGCATTCCTGATGGAAATTTATACATTTTGAAATGCACGAGGAATCTAGAATGGAGGAATCATTCGTAAAGATACTTCACAATTATTCTGCCCTTCTTCATATTTCACACCAATCAAAAAGATTGCAGCCAATTTTGATGATCTAAAATGGATCATAAATTAGCCATTTTCTGGTTGCAAAAATGTAACAATTCATGTGTCGCAAGTATCAGTCATGGGTTCTTAACTTTTTACAATCATTTAAAAGACATCTGGGTGAGTATATGAATAGGAAATGTTTAGAGGGATATGGGCCAAGTGCTAGTAAATGGCACTAGATTAGCATGGACAGCATGGACAAATGGGACTGAAGAGTCTGTTTCCATGCTGTACATCTCTATGACTGTATGACTTGGATGAAGGGACTGAAGGTACATTTGCCAAAATTGCTAATGTTGTAAAGATTGGTTAAAAAAAGTAAGTTTTTAGAAGGGCATGAGGAAGTTACAAAAGATATAGATAGGTTAAGTGAGTGAACAAAGGTCTGGCAAGTGAGGTACATTGTTGGAAAATATCCATTTCTACATGGTGAAACATTGTCAAATTTCGACATGAAAAAGGATTGAGGTGTTCTAGTTCCTGAACTGAGAAAGGTTAGTGTGTAATTATAATATGTAATTAGGAAAACAAATGGAATGTCATTGCTCATTAAAAGGGGCATTGATTATAAAAATACAGAGATTATGCTGTTTATACAGGACATTGGCGAAACCACACCTAGACTGGGGCATACAATACTGGTCTCATTATTTAAGGAAAAACCTAACTGCATTTGATGAACTTCAGAGAATGTTTAATAGACAAAGACATGGAATAAGTAGGTTGTCTTATTAGGAAATGTTAGACAGTCTAGTCTTGTATCCATTAGATTTGAGACAGTAAAAGTAAATTTTATTGAAATATACAAGATTCTAAAAGATTATAAGAAAGTGTATTTTCTCGTGGGAGAATCGAGAACTATACATCTCTGCTTAAAATTAAGGGGTGGCCCATTTATGAAAAGGAGTTTTTTTCTCACAGATGGTCGTGATATTAACACCTCAGCCTTATTTTGATATGTTTAATGGTTAGTCCATTCAAGTGTATCACGAAATTCAAACTGCCCATTTTCATAGATGTACTTTTAAATTAATTTCTTTGGCGTATTTTATTTTATTTTCTTGCTTGTAATTTACTTGAGGGATACAGGAGTTGCTGGCTTGGCCAGCACTTATTGGGTAAAAACAATGACTGCAGATACTGGAAGCCAAATTTTGGATTAGAGTTGTGCTGGAAAAGCACAGCATTCAGGCAGCATCCGAGGAGCAGGAAAATCGACGTTTCGGGCAAAAGCCCTTCATCAGGAATACAGGCAGAGTGCCTGAATTGTGGAGAGTTAAATGAGAGGAGGGTGGGAGTAGGGAGAAAGTAGCAAAGAGTACAATAGGTGAATAGGGGTGGGGATGGAAGTGATAGGTCAGGGAGGAGGGTGGGGGAAGGTAGCAAAGAGTACAGTGGGTGAATGCGGGTGGGGATGACGGTAATAGGTCACAGAGGAGGGTGGAGTGGATAGGTGAAAAGGAAGCTAGGCAGGTAGGACAAGTCATGGGGACAGTGCTGAGCTGGAAATTCGGAACTGGGATAAGGTGTGGGAAGGGAAAATGAGGAAACTGGTGAAGTCCACATTGATGCCCCAGGGTTGAAGTGGTGAAAGATGAGGCATTCTTCCTCCAGGCATCAGGTGGTGAGGGAGCGATGATGAAGGAGGCCCAGGACTTCCATGTCCTTGGCAGAGTGGGAGGGGGAGTTGAAATGTTGGGCCACAGGATGGTGTGGTTGATTGATGCAGGTGTCCCAGACATGTTTCCTAAAGCACTCTGCTAGGAGGCATCCTGTCTCCCCAATGTAGAGCAGACTGCATTGGGAGCAACGGATGCAATAAATTATATTGGTGGATGTGCAGGTAAAACTTTGATGGATGTGGAAGGCTCCTTTGGGGCTTTGAATTGAGGTGAAGGAGGAGGCGTGGGCGCAGGTTTTGCAATTCCTGCGGTGTTAGGGGAAGTACCAGCAAGGGAGGGTGGGTTGTTTGGAGGGGGGGGGGGCGGGTGGCGTGGACCTGACCAGGTAGTCATGGAGGGAATGGTCTTTGCGGAAAGCAGAAAGGAGTGGGGAGGGAAATATATCCCTGGTGGTGGGGTCCGTTTGGAGGTGGCAGAAATGTCAGTGGATGATTTGGTTTATGCAAAGGTTGGTAGGGTGGAAGGTGAGCACCAGGAGTGTTCTGTCCTTATTATAGTTGGAGTCTGAGGGTGGAGGTGCGGGATGTGAATGAGATGCGTTGGACAGCATCTTTAACCACGTGAGAAGGGAAATTGCGGTCTCTAAAGAAGGAGGTCATCCAGTGTGTTCTGTGATGAAACTGGTCCTCCTGGGAGCAGATATGGCAGAGGCAGAGGAATTGGGAATACGGGATGGCATTTTTGTAGGAGGTAGGGTGGGAAGAGGTGTAATCCAGGTAGCTGTGGGAGTCGGTGGGTTTGTAAAAAATGTTTGTGTCAAGTCGGTTGTAATTAATGGAAATGGAGAGGTCCAGGAAGGGCACGGAGGTGTCAGAGATGGTCCAGGTAAATTTAAGATCGGGTGGAATGTGTTGGTGAAGTTGATGAATTGCTCAACCTCCTCGCGGGAGCATGAGGTGGCACCAATGCAGTTATCAATGTAGCGGAGGAAGAGGTGGGGAATGGAGCCAGTGTAATTATGGAAGATCAACCGTTCTACGTAGCCAACTAAGAGACAGGCATAGCTGGGGCCTATACGAGTGCCCACGGCTACCCCTTTGGTCTGGAGGAAGTGGGAGAATTCGAAGGAGAAATTGTGAAGGGTGAGGACCAGTTCAGCCAAATGAATGAGAGTGTCGGTGGAAGGGTACTGTTGTGGATGTCGGGAGAGGAAGAAACGGAGGGCTTGGAGGCCCTGGTCATGGCGAATGGAGATGTAGAGGGATTGGATATCCATGGTGAAGATGAGGCGTTGGGGTCTGGGGAAACGGAGGTCTTGGAGGAGGTGGAGGGCATGGGTGGTGTCTCAAATGTATGTGGGGAGCTCCTGGACAAAGGGAGATAGGACAGTGTCTAGGTAGGTAGAAATGAATTCAGTGGGGCAGGAGCAGACTGAGACAATGGGTTGGCCAGGGTGGTCAGGCTTGTAGATCTTGGGAAGGAGGTAGAATCGGGTGGTGCGGGGCTTCTGGACTATGAGGTTGGAAGCTGTGGGTGGGAGATGTTCTGAGGTGATGAGGTTCTGTATGGTCTGGGAGATGATGGTTTGGTGATGTGGGTGGGGTCATGGTCGAGGGGGCGGTAGGAAGAGGTGCCCTCGAGTTGGCGTTTAGCTTCAGCGGTGTAGAGGTCAGTGCACCAGACTACCACTGCACCCCTTTTATCTGCTGCCTTGATGGTGAGGTTGGGATTGGAGCAGAGGGAGTGGAGGACTGTGCATTGTGAGGGTGAGAGGTTGAGTGGGGTGGGGGGTAGACAGGTTGAGGCGGTTAATGTCCCAGTGGCAGTTGGAAATGAAGAGGCCGAAGGCGGGTAATAGGCCAGCATGGTGTGTCCAGGTGGATGGAGTGTGTCGGAGACAAGTGAAGGGGTCCTTGGAACGTGGGCGGGAGTCCTGATTGTAAAAATAAACTTGGAGGCGGAGGCGATGGAAGAATTGTTCGACGTCACGGTGTGTATTAAATTCATTGATGCGTGTTCAGAGGGGGATGAATGTGAGTCCTTTTCTGAGGACTGATCATTTGTCCTCAGTGAGAGGGACGTCTGGAGGGATGATGAAAACTCGGCAAGGCTGGAAGGTAGGGCCTGGTGTGGGGCGGATTCTGTAACTGGAGTGGGTGTGCTGGTGGGGGAATGGGGTTGGAGTCATGAGCAGGGGCAGTGTTCCTCTCAGAGTTTTGGGGGGTGGGGATAGTGACAGTGGGATCTGTGGGGGGGCGTGTCAGCAGAATGCAAATAAGTGGCATTGGTGGGAGTGAAAGTGGTGACAGACACGGCAGTGGGGGGGGGGCAGAATGACATCAGCGATGATGTGAGGGGTGGAAGTGATGTCAAGTGTAGTGCATGAGGAATTGTGAGGGGTGGAAGTGGCTGTGAAAGCAGCCATGATGGGGGCAGATGGGGGCAGATGGGGGCAGATGGGGCCTTCCCCCACCCTCCTCCCTGATCTATCACCTCCATTCCCACTCCCATTCACTTATTGTGCTCTCTGCTACTTTCTCCCCATTCTCCTCTCATTTATCTTTCCACCTTTCAGGCACTCTGCCTGTATTCCTGATGAAGGGCTTTTGCCCGAAACATCGATTTTCCTACTCCTTGGATGCTGCCTGAACTGCTGTGCTTTTCCAGCACTACTCTAATCCAGCATTTATTGTCCATCCCCAGTTGCCCTTGAGAAGGTGGTGGTGAGCTGCCTTCTTGAACCACTGCAATCTAAGTGTTGTAGTTTGACCCACAATGCCATTATGAGGAATTTTCAGGATGTTGACCCAGTGACACTGAAACTACAAGACATATTTCCAAGTCAGGATGGTGAGTGGCTCAGTGGCTAACTTTGAGGTGGTGGTATTCCCACATATCTGCTGCCCTAGTCCTTATAGATAGAAGTGATGGAAGGTTTGCAAGTTGCTATCAAAATATCTTTGGTGTCAAATTTCTTGAGTGTTGTTGGAGTTGCACTTATCCCTGCATGTCAGGTGCATTCAATTACACAACAAAAATATTGTGGCAGCACAGCAGGTCAGGCAGCATCCAAGGAGCAGGAGAGTTGATGTTTTGGGCTTAAGCCCTTCATCAGGAATGTGAAGGGTTTGGGGTGGGAGAGGCAGGAGAGAAGGAGGCTTAGAGATAAATAGGATGGTTGGGGTGGGGTTGGTGGGAAGGTAGCTGGAAAGGTGGATGCAGGCAGGGGGAGGTGATAGGAATAAGTCGGTGGGGAGGGTAGAGCGGAAAAGTGGGAAAGAAGATGGAGAGATAGGACAGCTCAAGAGGGCAGTACCAAGTTGGAGAGTTGGATCTGGGATGAAGTGGAGGCAGGGGAGATAAGGAAACTGGTGAGGTCTATGTTGATGCCGTGTGTCCCAAGGCAGAAGATGAGGCATTCTTTGTACAGTTGTTGGGCGGCTTGGATTTGGTGGTGGAGAAGGCTCAGGGCTTGCATGTCCTTGGGAGAATGGGAGAGGGAGTTGAAGTGGTCGGCTACAGGGTGGTGGGGTTGTTTGGTGCATGTGTCCCAAAGATGTTTCCTGAAACGCTCCATGAGTTGGCCTCCTGTCTGCCCAATATAGAGGAGACCACATATAGAGGAGAGCAGCGGATGCAGTAGATGAGATATTTGGATGTGCAGAAAAATCTCTGTTGGATGTGAAAAGATCCTTTGGGGCCTTGGATAGAGGTGAGGGGAGAGGTGTGGGCACAGATTTTATACATCTTGTGGTGGAAAGGAAAGGTGCCAGCAGTGGATGGTGGGTTAGTAGGGGGACGTAGACCTAACGGAGTCATGGAGGGAATGGCCTCTGCGGAATGCAGATAGGAGTGAGGAGAGAAATATATCCATGTGATGGGGTCTGACTGTAGGTCGTGGAAATGGCGAAAGATAAGGGACTGTATCCGGAGATTGGTGGGGTAGAAGATGAGGACCAGGGTGTTCTATCCTTGTTGTAGTTGGAGGGATGGGGTTCAAGGGCAGAGGGGCAGGAAGTAGAGGAGATGCACTAGAGGGTATTGTTGATCACATGGAAGGGGAAATTGCTACCCTTGAAAAAGGAGGCCATCTGGGATGTCCTGGAGTGGAACTGTTCCTGCTGGGAGCAGCTACAGTGGAGGCAGAGGAATTGGGTATAAGGAATAGCATTTTTACAAGAGGCAGAGTGGGTGGATGTGTAGTCCACATTGCTATGGGAGTCGGTGAATTTGAAATAGATGCCCGTGTTGAATCAGTTGCTGGTGATGGAGATGGAGAGGTTCAGGAAGGGGAGGGAGGTGTCCAAGATAGTCCAGGTGAACTTGAGGTCAGGGTGAATGGTGTTAGTGAAGTTGATGAACTGTTCAACCTCCTCATGGGAATACGATGTGGCACCGATACAGCCATTAATATAGCAGAGGAAAGGATGGGGGATGGTGCCAGTGTAACTCCTGAAGATAGACTGTTGCACATATCCTACAAACAGGCAGGCATAGCTGGGGCTCATGCAGGTGCCCATGGCTAACCCTTTGGTCTGAAGAAAGTGGGAGGATTCGAAGGAGATGTTGTTGAGGACCAGTTCTGCCAATCAAACGAGTGTGTTGATGGAGGGGTACTGGTTGGGTCAGAGGGAGAGGAAGAAATGGAGTGCTTGGAGGCCTTCTTCATGACGGATGGATGTGTACAGGGGGTGGATGCCCATAGCCGGGGAAACCAACGTCTTGGAGGCGGTAGAGGGCATGGATGGTGTCCCGAATGCATGTGGAGAATTCTTGGACCAAGGGGACAGGATGGCATCGAGATATGAGGAGATAGGTTCAGTCACACCATTTCATCACACTGCCTTGTAAATGGTGGCCAGCATTTTGAGAGTCAGTAGTTAAGACTAACAAATTAAAGATGTTCTAGCTTCAAAATAGGAGGTTTACAGTATTTCCAAAAAAAGTTGTGTACTCAAGTATTGAGGGAGTTTGCAATTCAGTATGGGAGGACAATGAAATTGATAAAAAAAAGGGATAGAATACAAATATAAAATAATAATAAAAATGAAAATAAAATATTAAAGCTTCTATAGGTGTACCAAAAGAAAAATATTAACAAAGACAAATGTACATTGATTACAGGCAGTGACAAGAGAATTTAAAGTAGCAAATGGAGAATAGCAGAAAAGCTTTGCTCTGTCTTCACAACTCTCCCTTACCTGCATAAGTGCAGCTTATGAAACCCACAATGAGCCTTTCTGAAATAATTAAGATCCTAGGGCCTAGTGACAGTGAAACTGAAAGAAATTAACATTGTTAAAAAAGTTATTAGCATTGGAAAACAGTGTGGATTCATTTCTCTCACTAGCTGAAATTCTCACTGTATTGTGCCATACTATGGCAATGTCACACTTACAGCTTGTGCCAGCAGCATACTTGGTAAACGTACCACATGTGCTTCAACCAAATGACAATATCTGAATATCAAAGAGGAACAATCCTTCATGAGTTCAAGGGAGATTTACCTAGACTGTAGGCAACCAAGCATACTGCCATGTCAGTCAAGGGGCTCATCCAATTCCTGTCCAAGGGATTGGTCATGGCCATTGAGGCAGTTGAACATACCAGAGACTGGGAACCACGTTTTTGGAGTCCAGGAACTGAGCCATGGTGAGTCCTGCAGGTTAAGTGTAAACAGTCTGAGGATTGCACATAGATCAGTCAGTATCTGCAAAGAGACAAATGGAGACAATAGACAGTAGGTGCAGGAGTAGGCCATTCTGCCCTTCAAGCCAGCACCTCCATTCATTATGATTATGGCTGACCATCCTCAATCAGTATCCTGTTCCTGCCTTATCCCCATAATGCTTGATTCCACTATCCTTAAGAGACTGTTATAACTGAGAGTGAGGGGGTAACACAGAGTGTTATAACTGAGAGTGAGGGTCTGAGTATGATGGCAGTGGATGGAAAACCAGTTAGAATTGATGCAGGAGCAGGAGAGGTGGCAATGTGTTCCCAGTGAGTGAGTAGGAAGCATAGAGGGCAAGAAGTGTTGGTAGTTTGGCAGAGTGAAGTGTGTGAGAACCATTGATTGGATATGATGTATGCAATACTGAGAGTTGTAATAAATGAGCCTTGATGAAATGTTTGTGCAGAGGTAGAGTTAGAGTGATGGGTGGCTGTGTGAATGTAAGGGAGCAGAGAGAAGATGGTAGTAATCACTTGAAGCTCCTTAACCCTCTTCCTGTATTCTTTTGCATTACATTTCACAGGGGACAAATCAATGACTAGGTCCATTATTTGGGTTCAGATTGACTGGATCTAGAGTTTGGCCTCCTATGCTTGATAGCAAGATACACCCTGTCCACTAACATTTCCAGGTCCCTTTCAGTTAAAAGAGTAAACTTATCTTTTCAAACATTTCTTACAAGATAATGGTGCAGGATGTGAAGGGCAGTTCTTGGCTTGCAGCATCTAGTGGCATGCAACTTGGGTTTACATTTAGTTCTATCAGAGTGAAGAAACCGGTCACACAATTAATGAGATGAAGAGTGCAAGATTACATGAGAAAAGTTGTTGTGTGACATAGACAGGTGCTATAAATCTCACTCAAAACACTGCCAAAACTGGGAAAATTGAGCCCAAAGCATTAAAGCTTGCATTTTCTAACACTTTACCTCCTACCTCTAGGAAAATGAAGATCAAAACTAAGACTGGAAACTTAAAACAATGGGGAGACTGAAACTGGTTGAATCCATATAAAAAAATTCAAACCCATTTGAGTTCCAAATGGTGATGCTGGCTCGAAGGGCAGAATGGCCTACTCCTGCACCTATTGTCTATTGTCTCCATTTGTCTCTTTGCAGATACTGACTCATCTATGTGCAATCCTCAGACTGTTTACACTTAACCTGCAGGACTCACCATGGCTCAGTTCCTGGACTGCAAAAATGTCCATCTTTGTTGTATCAGTTATTTAATGTGTAACTCATATTTGTAATTAAAAGCAATCTGCCTGTTACTTCATGTCTAAATTATGTTGATTTTAGCTTTCATTGTTCCATTTTGATCGTGGTAAAATGTGGACAATCAACTTTCTACTGCTATCATCTGAGTATAATAATTGAAATCTTATCGGATTGATTTTTTTTAAAGAAACGAAACATGGAGCTTAAATGGTTGCATTGGTCACATGACTACAGTTTGAGATTTAGGAAAGCAACGCCAATAGAGTCATAGAGTCATAGAGATGTACAGCATGGAAACAAACCCTTCGGTCCAACCCGTCCATGCCGACCAGATACCCCAACCCAAACTAGTCCCACATGCCAGCACCCGGTCCATATCCCTCCAAACCCTTTCTATTCATATACACATCCAAATGCCTCTTAAATGTTGCAATTGTACCAGCCTCCACCACATCCTCTGGCAGCTCATTCCATAAGTACTACACTCTGCGTGAAAAGGTTTCCCCTTAGGTCTCTTTTATGGCTTTCCCCTCTCACCCCAAACCTATGCCCTCTAGTTTTGGACTCCCTGACCCCAGGGAAAAGATTTTGTCTATTTATCCTATTCATGCCCCTCGTAATTTTGTAAACCTCTATAAGGTCACCTCTCAGCCTTCGACGCTCCAGGGAAAACTGCCCCACCTTGTTCAGCCTCTCCCTGTAGCTCAGATCCTCCAAGCCTGGCAACATCCTTGTAAATCTTTTCTGAACCCTTTCAAGTTTCACAACATCTTTCCAATTGGAAGGAGATGAGAATTGCACACAATATTCTAACAGTGGCCTAACCAATGTCCTGTAGAGTCGCAACATGATCTCCCAACTCCTGTACTCAATACTCTGACAATAAAGTTAAAAATCACACAACACCAGGTTATAGATCAACAGGTTTAATTGGAAGCACACTAGCTTTCGGAGCGACGCTCCTTCATCAGGTGATTGTGGAGGGCTCAATCGTAACACAGATTTATAGCAAAAATTTGCAGTGTGATGTAACTGAAATTATACATTGAAAAATTGATTGTCTGTTAAGCCTTTCATCTGTTAGAATACAGTGATAGTTTCACTTCTTTCATGTGTAAATCACAAAACCCTATTTTTAAAAGTTGCATTCTCGGGTTAGCTGTTAACAATGGTGATAGCTAGACAATATGTTGAAGGTGTTAGCCCCCTGTGTTCTCTGAATATGACCTGATGTTCAGATTGATTCTAATCTAAAAAGTGAGATAACAGAGTTTTACATAAATTTATGCAGTTTTTGAGCTCAGAGTTCTACATGAATGTATGCAGTTTTTGAGCAAAGTGCAATGTAACTCTGCAAGTACAAATTCACCACACAAAATATATGTGTGCATGTGGGTCTTTGTCTGTCTGTGTGTGTGTTTGTCTGTCTGGGGTGAGGGTTGTGAGAAAGCATGTGTGTGTGTGTATGTCTGTCTGTGTAGTGAGTACAGAGTGTCTTAAGTCTGTGAGGGTGTGCATGTGTGAGTGTGTGTGTCTATAAGGGTGTGTGTGGGTGTCTGTGTGCGCATCTGTATGTACTTTGTCCGTGTGTATACGAGAGTGTGTGTGTGTAGGATTATCTGTGTGTGTGTGTAGTGCAATGGTAATCACCTGTAATTTGACATGAACCCAAGGTCCCGGTTGAGGCCCTCCCTCTGGGTATCGAACTTAGCTATCAGCCTTTGCTCAGCCACTTTCCTCTGCTGCCTGTCCCGAAGTCCACCTTGGAGGATGATCACCCGAAGGTCCGAGGCTGAATGTCTTAGACCATTGAAGTGTTCCCCAACTGGGAGGGAACCCTCCTGTCTGTTGATTGTTGTGTGGTGCCCATTCATCCTCCAAGGGAACACACACACACACACTTTCTCACACTCACAGCCCCCACCCCAGACAGACAGACAGACACACACACACACACACACACACACATACACACACACACAAACAGACAAAGACCCTCATGCATACATATATTTTGTGTGGTGAATTTGTACTTGCAGAGTTACATTGCACTTTGCTCAAAAACTGCATACATTCATGTAGAACTCTGGGCTCGAAAACTGTATGAATTTATGTAAAACTCTGTTATCTCACTTTTTAGATTAGAATCAATCTAAACGTCATGGCATAGACAGAGAACACAGGGGGCTAACACCTTCAACATATTGTCTAGCTATCACCATTGTTAACAGCTAACCCGAGAATGCAACTTTAAAGAAAAGGGTTTTGTGATTTACACATGAAAGAAGTGAAACTATCACTGTATTCTAACAGATGAAAGGCTTAACAATCAATTTTTCATTGTATAATTTCAGTTACATCACACTGCAAATTTTTGCTATAAATTCTGTGTTACGATTGAGCCCTCCACAATCACCTGACGAAGGTGCGTCGCTCCGAAAGCTAGTGTGCTTCCAATTAAACCTGTTGATCTATAACCTGGTGTTGTGTGATTTTTAACTTTGTACACCGGCATCTCCAAATCCTGACCAATAAAGGAAAGCATACCAAACGCCTTCTTCACTATTCTATCTACCTGCGACTCCACTTGCAAGGAGGTATGAACCTGCACGCCAAGGTCTCTTTGTTCAGCAACACTCCCTAGGACCTTACCATTAAGTGTATAAATCCTGCATTTTGCTTTCCCAAAATGCAGCACCTCACATTTATCTGAATTAAACTCCATCTGTTACTTCTCAGCCCATTGGCCCATCTGGTCCAGGTCCTGTTGTAATCTGAGGTAACCCTCTTCACTGTCCACTACACCCCCAAACAAATGTTTTTGAACTGAGATCAACATTTTATCTAAAGACACAGAAACTAATCAAGTTAGGCATCGAGACAGCTCTTGTTTTCATTTTAACTTGAATGAGAAGTCACATTCTGGAGACAATAAGGATGCCTGCATAAGTCCAGTAAAATAATTTAGGTATATACAAATGAGCCATGTTTCAGTAGCCGTTTGACAGAGCAGCAGATAAAGAGAAGGAATTCAGAGTATGGAGCAGGTGCCAGTACCCATGAAGATGTTGGATCAGGACTCGGGAGGGGTATTGTTAGAAGTTTGAGAAGGTGTGTATGTTGGGTTTAGTGGGGGTATGAGAGGTGGGCTGGGGAATGATTTATAATAGTTGCCCAGCTGTTAGACTAGATAGTTAACTAGAGTCATAGAGATGTACAGCATGGAAACAGACCCTTCGGTCCAAACCGTCCACACCGACCAGATAAGCCAACCCAATCTAGTCCCATATGCCAGCACCTGGCCCATATCCCTCCAAACCCTTCCTATTCATATACCCATCCAAATGACTTTTAAATGTTGCAATTGTACCAGCCTCCACCACTTCTTCTGGCAACTCATTCCATATACGTACTACCCTCTGCGTGAAAAGGTTGCCCCTTAGGTCCCTTCTCCCCTCTCACCCTAAACCAATGCCCTCTAGTTCTGGACTCCCTGATCCCAGGGAAAAAACTTTGGTTATTTATCCTATCCATGCCCCTCATAATTTTGTAAACCTCTATAAGATCACCCCTCAGCCTCTGACGCTCCAGGGAAAACAGCCCCAGCCTGTTCAGCCTCTCCCTGTAGCTCAAATCCTCCAACCCTGGCAACGTGCCTGTAAATCTTTTCTGAACCCTTTCAAGTTTCACAACATCCTTCCAATAGGAAGGAGACCAGAAATGCACACAATATTCTAACAGTGGCCTAACCAATGTCCTGTAGTCTGATCAATAAAATAAAGCGTACCGTTTGCCTTCTTCACTATCCTATCTACCTGTGACTCCACTTTCAAGGAGCTATGAACCTGCACTCCGAGGTCTCTTTGTTCAACAACACTCTTTAGGACCTTACCATTAAGTGTATAAATCCTGCTAAGATTTGCTTTCCCAAAATGCAGCACTTCACATTTATCTAAATTAGTCTGAATTAAACTCCATCTGCCACTTCCTGACTAACTATTTAGTTAACCACAGTAGCACAGGCTGAATTCTCGGATTTGATTGGATACTTTCAGAAAGTTTCAGTTGTAGGGAAATTGCAGAGAAGAATCTTCAATTTCCCAAGCAATTTCTCTGGAACCCGCTATGGTGGGCATTCCACAAGGTTTCCATGCATGACCTCCATCTACGCTTTGGAAACAAAAATGGCCAACAGAAAATTTTACTTGAAGCTTTAGACAGGTGCATGTTAAGAAAAGAAAATGATGCAACCAACTGAGGTGTTGAGGAAGAGAGATGTCAATTCACCCCTCCTCTCCTAGGCATACTGCAGACAGCAAAATTACTAAAACTTGAAATTTTCTCCATATTTTTTTCTCATTTTGGCAATTTGGCTCTTTCACTTTATTGGTCTGCAATGGGGCTTAACATAAGTTATATTGCATTTTGTCAAGGCTCTTTTCATAGCACACTTATGGAATCTACCACATCAAATAACAAGGACAGAAATTGCACAGAAACACCACCAGCTGCAAGTTCCCTTCCAAATAACACAATCCTGACTTGGTCACATGCTACCATTCTTTAATTCTCACTAAAACAAATTTTAGATCTTCCTACATAACAACACTGTCGGATTTACCTGCCGCAGGAGAATGACAGCTGTTCATGAAGATTAATTGTATTTTATAAGCACAATAAAGATGAATTGGGTGCATTTCTTGGTCTATTCTCCATCCTTCGCTACAAAGGAAATGCTAAGCTCTGAAGCACGTATCTGTTGTTGTCAGTAATGGGTAATTCTTTTGCTCAGTGTTACTCATGATGATTTGCTTGAGCACATCCACTGCTGTATGTCAGAAGAGAACTTACTTTGATATGTAGAAAAAGAAATAAAGCAAAATAAAATGACTAATGTTTCTTTTGCAACTTCAGAAAATATCTGATGTCCCAAAGTAGCTATAAGAAGCTAGAAATACTGTGCCAAGTAACTCACCTTCTGACTCCCCAAAGACTGTCCATCACCTACAAGGTACAAGTCAGGAGTGTGATGGAGTACTCCCCACTTGCCTGGATGGGTGCAGCTCCAATGACATTTAAGAAGCTTGACACCATCCAGGGCAAAACAGCCCACTTGATTGGCATCACACCGACAAGAATTTACTCCCTCCACCACTGACACTCAGTAGCAGCAGTGTGTACCATCTATAAGATGCACTGTAGAAATTCAGCAAAGATCCTTAGACAGCATCTTCCAAACCCACAACCACTTCCATCTGGAATGGCTAGGGCAGCAGATATTTGGTACCATCATCACTGCAAGTCCCCCTCCCCCCAAGCCACTCACCATACTGTCTAGGAAATATATTGCCATTCTTTCACTGTTGCTGGGTCAAAGTCTTGGAGTTTCTTTCCTATGGGCATTGTGGGTCAACCCACAGTTTGTAGACTGCAGCAAAGCAAGAAGGCAGCTCAGCATCACTTTGTCAAGAGCAACTAGTGACAGGCAATAAATGTTGACCCAGCCAGTGACAACTACGCCTCATGAGTGAATTTTAAGAAGTGTTTTATAGTCAATTTAATATTTTTGAAGGGTAGTCATGCAGGAAAAAAATGGCAGTCAATTCATGCACAGCAAGCTCCCACAAACAACAGAAATAATGATCAGGCAATCTGTTTTTAGTATCTTGGTTAAAAGATAAATAGTAGCCAGTACTCTGCAGATAACACACCCAATTCTACAAAAGAGTACCACAGGATCTTTTGCAGAGAGGGCAGCTAGCATTTTTTGCTCTCTGAGGTTATGGGTTTGCTGGTGCGAAGACTACATAATTAGAGACAGTGGCAGCATTCCCCAAACCCCAACACCTTCCCACCTCCACTACGATTAAGTTTGAGACAGATAGGTCCATGAATGGTCTTCCTAATTCATTACGTGAGGTTTTTAATAGCCAATTAAAGATCACCTCAGGGCCTCAGTAAACTGCTACTGGGATTAACCACAAGCCTGGATGGACTGGTCCATCTTTGTAGGCAGCTTGTCAGCCACGAGGAGCAGACCTTAGTTCAATGGCACTTCAATTTGATTGAGGGTCTAGATATTAGCAGGGAGGTGCCTGCTAACAGCAACACCTCCTGTCTTGTTTACAATCTCCCAGATCCCTCATTCTATGACCCAAAACCACAGAAATGTACATCTCCACCCTCTTGTCACCATCTTGTATGAATCACAACTTGTACGTTAGTCCTCTGCAATCTCCTCCTGGCAGCAGCCATTATCAGGCTGTGGTGCTGTAAATCATCTAAGTTGTCAGCTTCTTAATTGATAAGCAGCTCTGACTGAGGGGGACATTGGGTCCCGGAATGTCAATTCCTGGTGAAAGTTCAATGATGGCTTTAAGGACAAGTGATTGGCAATAGATTTGTCAGGCCTTTTCCTGAAAGACACAGCATTGGTCTCTGGCTGACCTTCCAGCGAGGTGACGAGATATCTGCCGCCTCAAGAGCATTCTGCCCCTGGTGGGAATTCAACAAGCAACCTATTTAAACTTGCAAGTCCATAAAAAGCACCATATTTCAGGTCCTGGACCAGTCTTGACTAATGCCATGGGAGATCTTCTGGTGTGTGTGAATCATTTAAATCAATGAACACAGTTTAGTAATTGAACATCTTTTTCCCATTAGAAAATGCCTGTGGAATGTATTTAAAGTAATTTATTTATTTCTGCAAATAGTAATCAGGCAAGCAAATAAAAAAATGCGAGGGAATCACAAAATTATATATCTATAAACACAGTAAAACATTTGCCTAAATTAATGGCATTTATTCCACAGATGTTAATGTTCATTTCACATTCTCCTGAGTTAATATTTCATATAAGGAAAATTTTAAATTACACACATGTGACTACATCAAGCACCACTTGCAGGGCTCCAGTGGCAAGTCAGCTGCTAATGAGATCCCATTGCCTTGGGCTGTATTTTCTGTATTATTCAGAGCTCTGTTCAGGGAAGAGAAGTCAGAGACTTAAGAAACTTAAACTCATGGAGTCATGTGGGACAAGCTCTTTTATAAGATTATAAATTAGAAATGTGTTGGTTTCTTGCTATTTAGAAATTTTGGCAACTTGTTTAGTTCCTTTAAAAATACCGTTTATTTTGGTGCAATAATTGAAATATGATATATTACTGATTTCACTTTCTGTAAATAAATGACCTGCCTGTGAATATTCAGCCTTTTATGCATATACCCAATAATCCAGTATTTTTGTGTAATATCCTATATCTCTGAACACTTAGGCATACTGGCATTTTGAAATACAATGCATTTTGCAGTTTTGGTAATATGTTGTTGACTAATAAGATGGATCATTTGTATTTGTCGACAATGGTCAAAAAACTCCTAAGAGATTAGAATATTACTTTAGCTGAATTAATTGTTATGTTTGAATTATGCATTATGTGCTATATTTACATATATTCGAATTTAATTGCAATTGAGAACACTGAACCTGTTCCCAAAATCTCCAGCAACAACATATCAGTTGGACTTGCATTCAGTTTCCATCTTGATTTTGGTGTGAGACCATGAAATGTCGATCTTGGTGCTTCTGTGAATTGAAAGAAAACTTTATCTTTTTCAATTGCTCAATACAAAAATTGATAACCATAATTTAAATTATATATTTTTAACATAATATTTTTTTCTTATTTTTCTCTTCAATCTACCCAAAGACACATTGACAAATTAAATAGAAGATTTCAGACATGAGAAAGTCATTCATTCTTACCAACATCCATCTAAACCAATGCATCTGTTGCCATTGGCTGAACAGTAACCTATCCCCATGTCTATTTTTATTTCATAATAAACTCTCACAACCTGAATTCTTCATGTTGTACCTGCCGCACAGTGTGTTTAAATTCTCATATTCAGCAAAAGAACTGAGAGTCAACTCTGAAAGACAGTAACATTCATTTATTGAGCACAAATAATATTAGAACAATCAAGTATATTATAAACTAATAGAAAAAAACAACGATAAACTATCACATGCTTTAGTTTAACTTTGATGATCATATAACCAGCACACGAGAACCTGACCAGGCTCCAAGTAGTGATGTCTTCTTCTTCTAATGGTCTTGGAGGCGTCTTCTCTTTCAGTGGTTATTCTCAGGTTGCCATGCTGAGTGGAGTTTTGCGATAATTCTTATCCTGTTGAGTTTTCTCATCCTTTTGGACTGATTAGGTTCGATTACCCTGATCAATCAGCTCCAACTAGGTGTTGGCACATTGATGGCAAGGTGGCCCTTAGGTGTCCATTATGGTAGGTGCTGAGTGCACGTAACCTCCTCCAAATAAAGGTGCTAGACATCTCTGTGTCTAACGAATGACTCACTGCTCCCACTTGTCCCGAGGGCAACATTCCGTTGTCCCATTCAAGTCCTACTTCAGGTGTGTATTGTAGGATCTGCAACTGTCAGGTTTGTTTGCAAATCGCCTGTGGGTAGCTTCAGCCTGTCTCAATTCTGCAGCATGCGGATGAGCGCAGTCAGTTTGGTCAAGGCTGGGTTCTATTTCCCAGCATGCTTTAACCATTGTTCACTTTTTGTAACTCCATGGTAAGTTTATTATTGTCCATCATAAGTTCATTATTTCGTATGGTCCATCTGGCCACATTTTCATATGAAACTACCTCACTCTTTCTTTTTTTTTAGAATCCCTACTGTGTGGAAACAGGCCCTTCGGCCCAACAAATCCACACCAACCCTCCGAAGAGTAACCCACACCCCGACCTATTATCCCACATTTACCCCTGACTAATGCACCTAACCCACATAACCCCTGAACACTATGGGCATCATAGCATGGCCAATTCACCTAACTTGCACATCTTTGGACCATGGGAGGAAAAAATGGAAACCCATGCAAACATGGAGGGAATGTGAAAATTCCACACAGTCAGATTGGAATTGAACCCGGGACCCTGGTGCTTTGAGGCAACAGTGCTAACCACTGAGCCACCGTGCTGCCCCACGGTAGTTTTGCAGCTTGGTAATGAGCATTCTTGATACAACAGAGGAAATTTGGTTTCTATAATTTTGTCAAATTTTTCACATCTATCATGGGGATCATATAAATGTTCATTACCCACTGATTTATATTTGTAGCTTGTTGACATTTGTTGCATTCCTCCCCTTTGGACTTTTGTGACTTAAAAGAAGCAACCTCTTCAAATCTGCACTCAGACCTTCATAGAACTGAAAGGGTTACTGTATGTCACTGTGGAGGGAGTGGACGTTGAAGCTGGTGGATGGAGTGTCAGCAAAGAGGTCTGTTTTATCCTGAATCGTGTTAAGCTTCGTGAATATTGTTGGAGATTCCCTTGTACCTTGCAAACGTTGGACTGGCTTTGCGGATCAGGAGGTTACTCATCACAGAATGACTTGATGTTGTAACCATAGGATTGATTTTTCTCTCTGCCATAATTTTATTGTATTTCATATTATATCAAGATGCTCCTGTCCTCGATACTTACATTAAAAAGAACTGTTTTTGTCTATGCTGTTCTATACTTCCATAATTTTAGACAACCCCAATAATCTCATAATTCTAATGGAAGTAGAGCAATTTTTCGAGCTTTCTTTTCATAACTATATTTTTGACTCAGTCAGTATCCCAGTAAATCAGCAACATATTCACTCTACTGCCTCAACAGCTTTGAGTAGAGGGCAAAACTCCATGTAGTCTGCTGATTAGGATCTGACTAAAGCTTCATCTAAGTTCATCCTTACATCCCAATATAATGGTAATAAAAACATGTCTTCCTAAAGCTCCTATGGTCCTGAATGCTCGTTGTGAATTCGAGAATTGAAATTGCTTAGTTTCCCAGAGGTATGCTGCTTGATTCTATGTCCCCTTGTCGCAAGAACTCTTTCATTATAGGTAAGGCATCACATACACTCTAGGCAAAAGTGAGGACTGCAGATGCTGGAAACCAGAGTTTAGATTAGAGTGGTGCTGGAAAAGCACAGCAGTTCAGGCAGCATCTGAGGAGTAGGAAAATCGACGTTTCGGGCAACGATTTCACATACACTTTCTTCACTTGAGGTTAGAGCATCTACTCTAATCCATATTTCTCTACCCACTCTTGGGGCTTGGCATTATCATTACATCTTCATCTTCATCTTCATCATCACTTGTGCTTCAGATGTTAACCCTATAATCCACTTAAACCACCCTCCACCCCCGAAACAACACACCTAGATGTCTCTGTTCCTTTTGTATTTGGACGTTTTACTAATTTCATTCGAAAATCTGAGACACAGGTTAGTCTCTGTAGTGATTTGACAAATTTGTCTGAGTTAATCCAGTTTTGAAATAAGGATCAGCACTCAAAGTACAAGGGTTCAGAGAGTGAAAATGCCAAATCTCTCAGGATCATTTCATCATAGGGATGCCAAATCCAAACAGTCATACATTTTTTTTTGTATTATATTTATATAGTGAGTTAGTTGGAGTTCTGGTTAATGGTAACTATCACCAGGATGTTGATAATGGGGATTCATTCACAATAGTGCCATTGAATGTCAAGGGGCAGTGGTTAGACTGTTTTTTATTCATCATGGAATCCTTATAGTTCAGAAACAGGCCATGTGTTAGATCAAGTCTGCAGTGGTCCACCCAGACCATATTTCACGGCTTCACATTTACATGACTAATTCATCAAGCTTAGGCATCCCTGAACACTACAGGCAATTTCAGCATGGCCAATCCACATAACC
The DNA here is from genome assembly GCF_020745735.1 of Hemiscyllium ocellatum. NCBI lineage: Eukaryota > Metazoa > Chordata > Chondrichthyes > Orectolobiformes > Hemiscylliidae > Hemiscyllium > Hemiscyllium ocellatum. The sequence continues at coordinate 54,747,484 of NC_083401.1, read as the reverse complement.
TGAACATCTTTGGACTGTAGGAGGAAACTTGAACGTGAAGAAAGCCATGCAGACACAAGGAGAACATGCAAATTCCATACAGCCAGTTGCCAAAGGCTAGAATTGAACCCAGATCTCGGAACTGTGAGGCAGCAGTGCTCACCACTGAGCCACCATATCACTTCTGATATTGGAGTTGATCAATATCAAGCATTCGTGTGGCATGAATGCTACTTGATGAGAAGAGCTGAAAGGAGCAACTCCCCCAATTACAAGTTGATCTTGGTGACACTTGCTGCTGATAGGCTCACTGGTGAATGAGTGCAGGAGGGAACTGGTCTGTGACTGGAGGAAGTATGAGCAGGCAAGAAGCATCTCCAGGGGTTCAGGGTAATGCCCTGAGGGTGCAGATGATAATGATTTCAAATCATATCCCAATACCTGGTAGAATTTAAATTCAATTAATAAATCCTCTAATCATAATATTGTCAAAGTGACTATCATTGATGGTCATGGGCTGAATCTTGTGATGTTTTTAAGTTAAGTCCGAATTGCATCAGGGCTGAATCTTGTGATGTTTTTAAGTTAAGTCCGAATTGCATCAGGGCTGAATCTTGTGATGTTTTTAAGTTAAGTCCGAATTGCATCAGGGTTTTTGGTGGAATTTCCACTATGAGGCCTGTCATGTTTTCTTGCCATCTATTACTACATTAGCCTCATTAATGATCTATCTCTCAACTATAGTGTCCCTCCCAACATCTGGTTCCAGCTGTGTGCTGCTCCTAGACCACACTGAATACGTCAGAATTCACAAACATCCCTTCTGCCCATGCCATCTTTTAAAAGCTACTGCATACCCGGACAAGCGCTGTCAGTCCAGAGCTACTCTGCATGGCTCCTCATGTTTGCCCATGACACAAGCAGAGAGGTGGAGCCCTGCTAGAGTCTCTGCTGGGTGGTGAAACAGATGTGGGCATTTCTCTGCCCACAGGGCCAGCTGAGGAGACATTGACACCAGACAATGGCAGCCTGTCTGGGTTGCCATCTATTTGGAGGAATGCACTGCAATGAGGGAAGAACGTCTTCACTCTGCCTATATAAGTGCAACAATCTTCTGTTCAATGCCTCACACTCTATCTTTGCTACTGTACCCACCTCTCACTAAGGCTCATATGCTACCACTCTTAATATTGCCTACAACATCTTCCCTTATTTGGTATCACCAAACCCAAGCACCGATATCACTAACCATGTGTTGCCTGCAAACATGCTTGGGACATTCCCCTACCTACATCAACAGTAATAACCATGCCACCTGCTTTTATTTCCCATGACACCTACTTCCCTCTCATTCCAGAAGGAGAACAGCTTCAAAAACTGAAGATGAATTGCTGGCTGCCTGACATTCAGATCCTCACTCTTTATGTGGAGACCGTGGCTGAATAATCATTTCCATGCCCTTGGATTGTTATCAGAGGCTGCTTTTGACTTACTGTGCCAGGACCCCCTGAGTGAAGACTTGAGCCTTTGACCACTGATGTCTGTTTACAACGATGCCAAGGTTTCAGGCTTTGTGCCTTTGGTGTTCCCGTTTTTTTGCTTTTTTAGTTAAGCTCTGCTGGCTTTTAAGGCTCCCCAATCCTCCGGCTTCCCGCTAATCTTCACCACATTGTATGCTTTTTCTTTTGCTTTTATGCTTTCTCTGACTTCCCCTATCAGCCGTGGTTGTCTTATCCTCTCCTTAGTATGTTTCGTCTTCCTTGGAATTAGAAGAAATTGTGTCCTAGCACAGCATGATGACAGCAAGTACTAACTTGGTCTTCATGGCTCTTCTTAACCCAATATGAAACAATTCTCTACCTGGTGAACTTTTTCTTCCAGTTCTCCCAGTCCTGGATCTGATATGATCTTTTGATTACGGGTTTCTATGATTCTTCAGAGCTCTGGAAATGTTCTTACATCTGCTACAACTTGCCCCAATTGCTTATTTCAAGTTTGTGTTTATGCTGTTCGATCTCCAAGCCTGTTTTACCAGCTTGTTGCTTGGCATTCTCCTAAACATTTCTTCAATTTTTTTAAACGTTTGTCTTCTTAAACTCCTTAACATCAACGTTCTCTTTGAATATTAGCTTGCTCATTTCTTTTTGGTTTTTTCCGCTGCCACTATTATCTGTTGTTTCTTGTTTGGGATGCTTAGTCTCTCAAGTGTTTGCTGCTTGAGTTCATGATCTTTATCTGCAAAACCTCTTATTTATAACCAGCTCTTTAGATAGACCTTTTTCACACTAATTAGAGCCTCTGCACTCTTTCATAACAATATTTTGTCACAATATATTCATAATTTTTATGCTTTTAATTTTAAACCTATTCCTCGACAATGAAAATCATTGTTTAAACCATTTACTTTCTTTCTTTATGCTCAGGATACAGCTCCCACCCTGCTCTCCCCTACGTTGAGAATGTGTCTTTTGCACAAATGATGAGCCTTAAGAAATCATTCTTAAGGACAGCACTGTCAGAGCAGGAATACTCAAGAAATGCTGCAAGCCTACTTCACAGACTAGGATTTTACTGTTGAAGACTGAGTTAGACAAGAATGGACAAGGATCAAATATCGGGAACTTTACAGTCAGATCATTGGACAATGAGGCAGAATCATAGTCTCAAGCAAGGAGCAGAGGTGCAGAAATGGAATCACAAATTTGGACAAGGATCAGGGTGGGATCGGGGGTGGTTTGCGGATGGGGTCAAGGCTGCATACTTCTGGCTAGACATGTGATTGCACTCCTGTCTGCAATGTTTGTGCCAAGTAGTGCCCACAAGAATAGAGGAGCTGAATGCTATTTAAATAGAGAAATGAGCACCAGGAGGCCCTACTTAATCCTGTCCACATTTGAACTTAAAACATCTCACAAACACCAATTGCCAAGAATCTTCTATGGCTGTCTTTTCTCCATTTAAAATATAGTTATTAGTTTTGTTAAACCAAAATGTACAATAACAATGAGTTGTATTTTTATAATGCCTTTGGGGTGGGAAAACACTGCAATTGTTTCACAGAAGCATAATCAAACAAAATCTGCCATTGTGCTTACTCAGTAACTTAATGGATGAGAAAGAGGCAGAAAATGGCAGCAGATAGCTAGGTGGTTACAAGCAAAATGGTTAAAACCAGGGTGCTGGAGAGGTCAGATTTGGAGGAGCTGTTAATGTTGAAGGATTGGAGCACTGGAGGAAGTTAGAGATAGGATGTAAGAGGCTGCAGAGAGATTTAGGAAACAATAATGAGAATTTTAAAATTGTGATGAGTTAGTACTGAACCAGGAGATAATTATAGATCAGTGAGCAGGAAGATATTGGGTGAAAATTATTTGTTGTGAGTTTTGATAAAAGAAAAAGGGTTTGCCAATGAGTTTCTATTATGGAAGGCATACTATGGGATGATAGCCAGGAGGGTGGTGGAATAGACCCATATAAAGACAACAGTCTCCAGACTCAAGTCTGACTTCAGACTTCGTGGCCAAAGAACCTATGTTCCTAAGTCACTCAACAAATTGGGTTTCAACTTATAAATCATTCCAAATTATGCTAATGGCAGTTAGTAAATGGAGAAAAGATTCTGGGTCAGCTATATGATGTAAAGATGTTTGAACCTTTATCATCACTATCCATAGCTCCAGGCTACAATACACATGTACAGACTTACACTGGCATAGCAACTCAAATTCCTTGGAGGAGACAGGCTGACGTAAGGTCCATTAGAGATCAAATTGCTGCCAGCAGCCCACTCTGGCTGGGATGGATTAAGGAACTGTTTCCTTGTCCTACCTCTGATGAAAACATGTTGCAGTTTGTGAGGTCTGCCTTTGGGCAGTAAAGAAAGACAAGGCCACAATAGATTGGATGACTGTTTCAGCAGCAAATGAGCTGAGACATTCACATTTGTTAAAAAAAAATTACGAGATGAAGGCATCACTGAATGGACCAGCATTTATTGTCCATCATTAATTGCCTAGAGGGCAATTAAAGTCAACTACATTGCAGTGGGTCTGAATTCACATGGATGCCAGATCAGGTAAGGAGGGCAGGTTCCTTCAGTGAAGGGCATTAGTGAACCAGATGACTATTAATAATGGATTCATGGTCATCATTAGACTCTTTAATTCTAGATATTTACTGAATTCAAATTCCATCATCTGCCGAGACAGGATTCCATCCCCAGAACATTGTCTGGGTCTCTGGATTAACAAGGAGAAAGTGAGGTCTGCAGATGCTGGAGATCAGAGCTGAAAATGTGTTGCTGGAAAAGCGCAGCAGGTCAGGCAGCATCCAAAGAACAGGATATTCGACGTTTCGGGCATAAGCCCTTCTTCAGGAAGGGCTTATGCCCGAAACGTCGAATCTCCTGTTCCTTGGATGTGCCTGACCTGCTGCGCTTTTCCAGCAACACATTTTCAGCTCTGGATTAACAATCCAATGATAATACCACTAGGCCATCGCCTCCCCTAGAATACCTATTTGTTATGCACGTGACAAATTTCATCAGCCATTTCCATTTCACTGTCTAAGAAAACTTGCCCTCTACAGCTTCTTTTCTCCTCAGAAAACAAGAATTGTGTTGACCCAGTAAACAGCGTAAGGATGTCCATGGCAGAGATTGAGACACAACGGGATTAATTTCAACAGCACAATTGGACCTGTAAACAGTCAGAGAAAATGAGGTGCAGACAGTATGCTTTCTCCAGCAAATCGATGAGATGTCAATGGGAAACATTCTGCAACAAACTGATGATCTGTCTCATTATTGTCAAATTGAAAAGCTGAAAAGTGGTCAAGATATTGAAGGCAGAAAGGTGGAGATGGACAGGGAGGCTGGTAGTGGTGAAATGAGGTAGAGAAACTGCCCACAATATTTTGCAGAACCACAGAGGCAATTTGTCGCAAAGGTGTGGACTGAATGCCACCCTTCAGCAAGCAGTTTGAGCTGCTTTCTGGGAAACCAAACATGGGTAACCAACATCTCCAGGTTAGAGGAGTCATTGCGGTTCAGTTAAATGGTTTAACAGACTAAAATGATAGCTATGATAGCTTCTATGATAGCTGTACATTTCATATCATCGGATTACTACCAGGCACTAAAAAAAATCCCAAGGGACTGTTTCTTTTCAATGAATTTTGCTTCAATATGTGGGCAGAAAATTTTGTGGAATATCACAAATTAATATTTTTTGATATCAAAATGTAATTTATCCTATCCTTAGACAAAGAACTAATGATTTTGAAAATTAAATACGAGGACAGCAGATGAACTTAAATGTTTAATGTAATTTATATTTTAACAACAGCATTCAATGCTTGTGAGAGTCTTTCATTAAACATTGAATTACAGTGGAGCTGAAGAGATTTATTTTCAATCTGATTCTTCTAAATATAAACCTGGGGTGTGGCGGAGGTGGTGGTGGCTGCAGGGGGAGGTGGTGGCTGCAGGAAAAGTAGGTACCTGTAAGCTTAATGAAAATTCATAACCTTGTATTCAATTTTTTTTCCCTGCTTGCTTGCCTGCTGGAGACTGGCAGGCTTGATCCCATGCCAGAAAGCTTACATTAGAACAAAGACGGTGTATTTATTGCACCCTCAGGCCTGTATTGTTCAACAGCTATACTTGTGCATTAATCGCTATCCAAGGTACAACAATTTTGTCTGCATACTTGTTCATTGTTATAAACGATGGCTACTTAATTACTTGTTCACTTATCCTGTCTCTCCCTCTGATTCTTCAAAGCAATACCAATCAAAATAGACATGGTTTGACTTCCCAGTGATGCCATGCAATGTGACAGAATATGCAATGTTATTGATTTTATATGGCAGCAGCTTTTTTTCCACCCGCTGAGAGACTGATTGGCATGCTGGGTGAAAGCGACCTCAGCCTAAAATGAGTGAAAGAGCCAGTTCAAACCGGTTTTCCCTCCTTTCTCCCGAAAGAGTTTCTCAAGGAACAGAGTGAGCAAGCCAGCTGTGAAGAACTTAATTAACGATAAGAAAAACAGAATCTGGTTCAGTTTGATTTTCTTTTGAGGCTATATGATGTTCATTATTTGCATCACATAATTGCCCTTTTTAGAAACAGTGGTTAGTAACAAATGCCATAACCCCTTGTGGTTGAGGAGTGCAAAGAAATTAAAACAGAATGCTGAACATAGTTAGCCATCCAATAAATCTTGACTTAAATTTAATCTTGCGTTTTTTTTATCCCAGTCAATATTCTCAGATGCACTCTTCCCCTTCTTCCTTTTGAGACAATATGAGCAAGGCACTCTCCAACAAATTGCCCGAGTGATCATTATTCACAAGCAGGCCTTGGTGGCGAGCATTTTAACTGCAGTAGTACTAAAGCTATGCAGGTCCTCCTTCAGCTGTTAATTTTGAACATGGCACTATATTCAGCATTCAGAGTGAAAGCTTATTTCTCCCTCACTGAAGTGCAGATTCTGAAGCCATATTTAGCCTGCAGCTGCCCTGGCTGAAGATAAGAGCCCCGAATTCCCTCAGCCTCTCTGCGACTATATATAAAACAGGGGTTTCTGCTGCAGTCCTATCAAAGTTGCACAGCAGCTGTGGCGGAATGGCTGAAGAAATTCAGGAACATGAGTTTTTTTTTATATGTAACGATTTATCTGTCATTTTGTGACAAATGCATCAGTATGTAACACTGTGAGGAGCTTAGAAGACTAAGGAGTAAATGAACTTGCCTTTCAGCCCAATGTTCCTCCCACATTAGGGCATTGAATTTTGCTGACATGAACACCTATACTGCATGCACCTATCCCTTCACCCCCACACCCCAGGGGGCTTTATTTCCCATTTGAAAAGTTTAATATTGAAATATTGTCATTTTACTTAGTTCAAGAACAGTTGGACAATAAATATTGACCTTGCTGGTTGATGCTATGAATTTTAAGTTATCTGTATGAGTCAGTATAATGAAACTGAAAGGGATATTGGTGTGTACTCAGGGCTGAGAACTCGAGCAGATATTCTAATTCTCTTCTACATTCCAACTTTTTGAAAAACATCAAGAATTTGAAAACAGACTTCTATCTTTTTCACTACACTATATCAACATGATTCATTTATTTATTTTTCATTATTTATTTCTGCTATATTCCCTCTACAATAACAGTCAGAGTCAATCAACTGAATTCTTTCTGTACTTCACAAATTTTGCTTTTATCTTTACTTAATGAGATGTGGGCTTTCTGGCACTCAGCACTAAATGACATCTTTTGTATCAAAATAGCAGGAATTATTTCAAACAAAGTCAGCATCATCCTCAGAGCCCATAAGTTATTATTCTTTTCCAGATGGAGTTGAGTGCTGCATTTGTGTACAGAAGACATGAGGTGATAACAGTATCCTCAAACCCCTTAGCTACTGCCCAAATTCTCTGGAGAACTTGTAGCTTTGAATGTTCAGCTGCTATTGTCAGGTTGACTCAGGCAACTAAGAGCTAAACAAAAAATGCCAAAGGAGCTTCATACATCCTCAGTGCCATTCAGGATTTCATGATCTCTTTCAACCTTTCCAGGGCCAAGGCAGCAACACACAAGTGGAAAAATATTTCTGTGGCCACCTATTTGTAGTGTTGAATTCTTATTTAGTGGTGTCAACAGTATAGGCTGAATTGTGCAATCATGCAGACTACATGAAACATCTGTAATTTTCAAGAATAGAAATGGACAATGGTATCAATTATCATTACCCTGGCATAGTACAAACAATTCATTTTCAGCACATGAGACATACAAGGCACTTGATTATCTTCTCACAACCTAGTTGTGTGCTCATCACACCGACATAAAACAATGTGCATCCTGAAATTGCAGTGGTATTATTGCAGCTAAACTAGGGAGTGATTCATTCACAATACAGTCTTGTGCTGTGTCCCAAAGTGAAATGACTCAACAGAGGCCGGTATCCCACCACCAAGTCACCCTTTATTTACACATGAGCAGTCCTTGACTGCAGAACTATCTCATACAGAGTCAGGCACTAGTGTGTTCACATCCCTGACACTCAACCTTTTAAAGGCAGCAAGGGCTCCCAGATTGGGGCTGTTAATCTAGTTCAATCAGAGAACTCATATTCTATGAGATCCAGTTGGCTGACCATTGAACAATTATGATACAAGGCATGACTTTAAGGGTCCCATCTCACAATCCAGTGCCCATTAAAATCACAGACTGGATACACTCAAATACACTCCTGCTCCATATCAATAGTTTGTTTGAGCAACAAGTTTTCTACTACAGTTCTACCAAAATCATAATGGTCAAAGCACCACTGAGGAAAGTTCTGGTTGCTACCTCAGTTTGCTGGTTTGAGGCTGAAATTCACCAAGGCCACTGACAGAGCATCCTCCAAACACATGACCATGCCATCTCAAAAGACAAGTGCAGCAGATACATGATAACATCACCACTTGCAAGTTCTCCTTCAAGCCACTCACCATCCTAACTTGGAAATATATCATCATTCCTTCAGTGTTGCTGGATCGAAATCCTGTCTAGCGGCATTGTGGTCATACCTACACCATATGAACTGCAACGGTTCAAGAAGGCAGCTCACTACCACCTTCCCAAGGGCAACAACGACTGGTAATAAATGCTGGGTCAGCCAGCAATGCTTGTGTCCCCAGATGAATAAGGAAAAACAAGACACCAAGTGGTCTCAAGCTTGACAATGTTTGCTTGAAACCCAGGAAACTCAATGCTGTGTTCACTAATTAGTACAAATTCCATACTCCTGAAATCGCTGTGATTATTATTTTATTGGCAATTTCTGGTCCTAGAAGTTGTGTCGGGTTTTTCTTAGCCCTATTGCTTATGTGGTTATTAAGTCATAGGTCAGAACACTTGCAACTTTAATGTTGTGTATTCTGTCAATGATTTCTTGTCACTCAACATGTTATGGAAAACAAGCAATTAGAAATAAAACAATTTTTTAATATACTACTGCCCTTTTCTTATTCATTCATGGCACAAGAGTGTTGCTGGGTAGGCAGTTATTGCCTATCCTGGATAGCCCAGATGACAGTTAAGAGTCAAGCACTTTGCTATCGGTCTGGAGTCACATGCAGGTCAAATCAGATGAAGATAGTTCTTCTTTTCCCTAATGGAAATTAGTGAATGAGATACGTCTTTCTCAGCTATTGGCAAAGGATTCATGGGCACCACTAAAGTTCTTAATTTCAGACTTTTTAACTGGATTTAAATTCCTCTATTTGCTACGGCTATCATTAACTGGGTTTCTGGATGAACAGTCCAGTGATAATACCATTAGGCCATCACCTCCCCATAACGCTGAGATGCTCGGGGCTCTTTTGGTGCAGGCTATTGCCACTAGCTCTGAGCCAGAAGTCCTGGGATCAAGTCCCAACTATTTCAACAGTGTGTAATAACATATCTGAGCAAGATTTTTGTTTAAATCTGTGAGATCTGTAATTGGGAGCAATCGTTAGGGCAACAGTGATCATTGTACCATCAGAATTAGTGGGCAACTCATTGATGTGGATAATTTATTTTGTGGTTCAGTTTTCAAGATCATGAAAAGGTTAGAGAGCTGCATTGGAGTATGCTGCTCAGCAGACTTAATTGTAAGAAGATGAAAGTGAAGTTATTTAAATCTGCTCATGAACAAGATGATAGTTTCCTGAAGCAACTACTTAACATTCCTTGAAATGGCTTTGTGACTTCTTAAAAATGAGATGGTTATTTAACATAGCTTTCAGACACTTGTGTTTTAAAAGAGAAAAAAACAACTTACATTGTTAGCGATGTACCTTGACAAACCTGTTGTGAATCAGTAAAAGGTAAAGTCACCATAATCCAACCACACCATAGGACTGGTATCTCATTAGTGAGAGGGACAACTGGTGATGGTTTAACCTGAGGATCACCTCACTTCAGGCAAGGGGAAAGATTGAGAATGAAAGTATTTCATGGTAACCTCAGTCAGTGCAGGAACTACGACCACTCTGTTGGAGTCACCCTGCTTCATAAATCAGCTATCCAGCCAATTGTGCTAGAATTAAGATTTGTGGAGACTTCTGATTAATAAACAGATGGGTAACACTTATTTCAAATAGCTTGATGCACAAGTGAAGGTAATCTGTCACACAAGGTAACTATAAATGTCAAAGCAAAAGTGGTTGAAGAGGACAACCATTTCAGAAATCATAAATTACTTGTAGTATGAAGGAAGAGTGAAAAAGATGGAATCAGACTCTTCAAGGTGTAATATTATACTGACAATTGTGCCAAGAGTTGTATGACTTTAACTAACAAGGAAAATTGTTGTGAGAGCTGTGGTATTTTCGCAGATAACCAAACCCTGAACTTTGTGGCATTTCTAACAACATGTGTAAGGGCTGTTTAAAGTAGTTTCCTTCCATGAAGGATCTATTAAGTGACTTATGATGCAAGATACACCACTACTAAGTACTTAGAAAAGAGGTTTAATTCTTACAAGGTGCACTGTAGAAATTCACCACAGATCCTTTGACATGCCTTCCAAATCCACAACCACTTCCATCTATAAGGACAAAGGTAGGTGATACCTCAGATTACCACCATCTGCAAGTTCACCTCCAAGTTACTCACCATTCTGAATTGGAAATAAATCACCGTTCTTTACTGTTCCTAAGCCAAAATCCTGGAATTCCCTCACTAAGGGCATTGTAGAACAACCTACAGTATGGGGACTGAAACAGTTTTAGAAGGCAGCTCACCACCACTTTCTCAAGGACAACTAGAGTTGGGCAATAAATGCTGGCCGAACAGTGATGTCTATTTCCTACAAACGAATAAAAAAACTTCCCTGGATAATCCTGAGTGGGGGAAGAATTTCACTGTCAACCAATTTAGGGTTCTCAGTCAGGCCTGCAGTGTGGCACACTTGAGTAGAAAGAAACATATGTTTGTACACAGAAACCTGTTTTTGGTAGGCGGAATGTACAGATACAATGCCTGATTTTATAAATTCATTCCCAGGATGAGGGCGTCGCTGGCTAGGCAGCATTTATTGCCCATCCATAATTGCTCAGAGGGCAGTTAAGAATCAAACACATTGCTATGGGTCTGGAGTCACATGTAGGCCAGACCAGGTAAATACAATAGATTTATTCCCTAAAAGGCATTAATAAACCAGATGGGTTTTTCCAACAATCAACAGTGGATTCATGGTCATCATTAGACTATTAATTTCCAACTTTTATTGAATTCAAATTCCACTATGTGCCATGACAGGATTCAAACATGAGTCCCCAGAATATTGCCTGGGTCTCTGGATTAACAGTCCAGCAATAATACACCTGGCCATCGCCTCCTCTCGACAAAATAGTACCAGCCGTTTATTGATTTATTTCATTGGGCAATGTCATGACTAATTAGAGTCTACATTTTTTAAAAATTGTAATAGTTAACTGTCAATTATCATTAATTAGTGTATTCACCATCAAAACACCTCTATCAATTAGCATCCACTTGCCTGTCAATCATAAAGTATAAGATTTTGTGATTTTTCTACATTGTTAGAAAAGATTTAGAGGAAACTTGTATATCCCCAGTATGAAAAGCATACATGGTAAAGTAACATCTAAATAGTTAAATGGAATGATCCCTAAGGAAATAACACATAAAAAGAAATTCCTCATGTGTATAATGCGATAATGGTCAAAAGAATAAGACAGTCCAGTAAGGTATAAAATACAGTTGAGAATAACTAAACTCATAATTAGAAATGCTGAAATTGCAGGTGATATTTATGTTAATATTTTATTTCATTCCAGAAAATTGTGAGAGACAAAAGTAAAATTGGTTAAGTTTGAGGAGCAATGTATGCCTGGAGCATTAAGTGCATACTTTGCATCTGTTTATCTGCTGAATACAGTGCTGAGACACAATGGTGCAGGTGCTACTGTAATTCCATAGAAATTAATGTGAAAAGGGACTGAGCTGGAATTAAAGCAGTTAAGGCTGAGAGAATCTGTTGGAGTTGATATTTACTGCAGAGCACAGGAGAAAATGGCTGAGTTAATATGCAAGCTATTGTCCCATATATTTAATAATTCTTCAGGAATTTGATTATAATGATTGATTTCGAAGTGGCATATGCTATTTAAATCTTTAAAATCGAGGCTTATGAGCCAGTTATTTTGCCACTGGCTGTAGAGAAGGTACTGGATGGCACTAAAAGCAGTGTAGCCTATGATCAGCTTAGGAGATCAGCAGTTATTTGGAAAACTGCAGCAGGGATTTAGAAAATAGAGATCTTGTCTTGCTAACCTGATTGAGTTCTTTGAGGAGTTGACTGGACAAGTATATAATAGACAAGTCTGGTTAGTGCTATGTAACTTGATCTCTGGAAAGATTTGGATAGAGTGCAGAAAAGCAGCAAGAGTTAAGCATGTTAGGTATGGTGCTAAATATGTGGGTGAGAAAATTACTGCATTCTCATAGTCAGAATCATTATCAGTAAAGGTAGATCTGCATGAGGCCAGATGAACAGCTGCTTCATATTTGAGCTAATGATGTAGTCCAGCTTCCTAAATTATATGAATTAAAGTATCAATGTATTTGCCCTTCATAGTTAAAGATGACCGTGACACCAGTCAGATTTCAATGGGCTAAGTTACATGAGAAATGCATTTGAAAATGACAAATCAGTTCTACTTAAGCACAAATTTGATTTCTTGCCCAATTGGCTCACATTGGCAGGGGCCTCAGTAGCTGTATCAGGCTCCAGCAGTTGTGAAAGATGTAAGTTGCTTGCCAGAAATAGAGGGTAACTTAAAGATAATAACAAGACTCTAAAGAGCTGCAAGAAGGGAAATCAGTGGGTTCTGAGCATTCTAAGGAAAATTTAAATGTAATGTAACAAGAAAGGAAGGAAGTGATTGGTGAGTTTATCTGATTTAAACTTTGACATTTTAATTGTGGCAATTATAACATGAATTTAAACAATAATAGTAAGCATAAGCATGGATTGAGGTATTAATTTAAATTTAATTAAGCATGTCATCAATCACATAATTAAAACATGAGGATGGCAAATAGGCAGGTGATGTGTTGCAGCTGTGTATGCAAAAACTGATGGGTGTCTATGTGAACCATAGCAACCAGAATTAATAAAGTGAAGACTGACCTTTAAATGTACCATTCATAAGGGAGGTGAAATGTTATTTGGATACTTTGTTCTAGAAGGTATTCATATCCCTTAGGTTAAGGTCTGCTGATTTATCTGTGGTTAGGGAGAGGACGATATGACTGTGAATGAGCCTGGTATGGAGACCAACAAAATAGTTGAGAAGACTTCACCCTTGCAATGATCCAACAGGCTCAAGATGTGCACAGCTTTCAAAAACGAGAGGTGGATCTCCAAGAGCAAACAGACCTTAAGGTGTCAGAGTAGAATTAGGCCATTCAGCTCATAGAGTCACTCCACCATTCAATCATGGCTGATATCTTTCTCAACCCTATTCTCCTGTCTTCTCCCTTTGACTTTTGATCCTTTTACTAATCAAGGGCCTATCTATCTCTGTCTTAAATACATTCAATGACTTAGCCTGTAGAGGCTTCTGTGGCAATGAGTTCCACAGATTAACCATTCTCTGGCTGAAGAAATTTCTCCCCATCTAAGTTCAAAAAGGTTGTCCCTTCATGCTGAGGCTGTGCTATTGGATCCTAGCATCTCCTGCTAGTTCAATCACACAGTGATACCAGAAGCCATTCATTTGAGGAGTACATAAAAATGTAACGGTAGAAGATAAAAGGGTAGTTAGGAAGATAGACAAAGTTCTCCATAACCAAGAATAATCGTCCAGAAGGCTGTGTCACCTGTCTGGAACCAAGGTTTTGAATAGCATCCTTGATCAAGAATGGCATTAGCATGGCAATGAGAAAGTACCTTAGTTGATAAGGTCAAGACAGAGAAGTAATTTGGGTAGAGATTAAAAAAAGGCAAGAGGTCACTTGGTCTTAACTGTCTGTTCGAAGACAGCTTTCTTATTGTTAACTCATTAAATTATTTGTCAGGGCAATCAGTTGTCACTTGTCAATAAATCATACAGTTTATCAAGCAGTTTTATTCATGTAATTTTAACACCCTGTTTTGCAAGACATGGCTAATTGCTTGCATAAATTTGTTTTTATCCTATAATAATTTATTCCAGATGGAGTTATTATTAATTCTTTGTGTGTAACCTTTTAAGTTTGTTGATTCATTCAATCCATGAATGGTTATTAAAGTTCTGAAGTCGATAATGTACCAGAATGGATGGGGTGTAGTAGCATAGGAACATGCAAATTAGGAACAAGAGTCACCATTGAGGTCCTCAAGCACGTTTCACCCATTGAATAAGGTCGTACCTGATCTTGTTTTGGATTCCGCTCCATTAGTAAAGCTCTAATCTCCTGTACCATGTGAAAAAAAACAGTTTCTTTGCTTTTACTATTTTCTCAGGCACAGAGTTCCAGAATTCATAACACTGAGAAAGAAATAGGTTTCTGCTGTCTGTCTTAAATGGGTGATTCCTTATTTTTACAGTGTTCCCTAGTTGTAGTCCCTTCCATGAGATGAAACATCCTTTGTCAAGTCTCCTCAGGATCTTCTGTTTTAGTAACTTTGCTTCTCATTCTTTAAACTCCAATGGATACAGGCCCAACCTTCCACCTTTTGTCCATAAGATAACACACACCCCACCCCGCCAAATAAAATCTACTGTTGAGTTTTCTTCACCAGATGTGCTTGCTGGATCTCTTCTGATAATAGCATGAAAGATCCCCTAGAAAACTGAGAGTATAACATTGTAGAATTTAGCATTCAGTTTGAGAGGAAGGAAACAACTGTGCTAAGTTCAATTAAGTATAATTGCAAAGGAATTAGGGCAGAGCGAGCTGGAATGGGCTGAGAAAGGAATTTAGCAGCATAGATGGTTGCAAAACTATGGCAAACTTTTTAGAAAATAACCTTCTGGCTCACAACAAAGATTCATCCCAGTGAGAAAGAAAGAGGCCAGGAAGAGGATTACCAGTGAAGTTAAGATTGTCATTAAATTCAAAGAGAAAATATATTATAAGGCAAAGGTTAGAGATAAACTGGAGGACTGGGAACATTTAAAAACCAGCACAAGGTGACCCAAAAATAGTAGAAAGATTGAGGGTAATGTTGCAAGTAATATCAAGATACGGCCAAATTTAAAATAGGTCCTTTAGAAAACAGGGTTGGGGAAATAATAATGAGGGAACTGGGAAATGGGAGAGGCATTGAATAAATACATCGCATCAGTTTTTACAGTAAAAAACATTAATCGCTTTCCAAAATTATAAAATAATCAAGAGGCGATATCTTGAAGGGTTTGAAAGAGTTAACATGGACAGATTGTTTCCACTGTTAGAGTTAGAAAGAAAGAGGATATGGATTAGTGGTGCTGGAAGAGCACAGCAGTTCAGGCAGCATCCAAGGAGCAGCGAAATGGGTATGGGTCTGGCAAAATAATTGGATGCAAAAAACGGAGACTTCATTCTGTGAATTGCAAGTGTCAGATTGCCCGACTTGAAAAAGTGATAAAAACACACCCAATAATAGTTTTGAAATGGAATTGAATAAATGATTGAAAATGAATAAAATGCAAGATTATGGTGGAAAGAGCTGCAAAGTGGAACTAATTCTAAAGCATTTCTTAAAGAGCTGGTGTAGGCATGACTAACCAAATGCATTCAGTTGCAATATCCTTCCATGAGGTATTAAGGAGGTTAGGACTGGGGATCAACATCTTGGAAAAATCAAGGGCAGTAAATATGTGAGTCACCACCATTTTCTGAATTAAGGATGGACTAGTAAATTGCCATTTTGACATGGGTACCCATGTCCAATGAATGAATTAATATTGTAGGTTACAAAGACTGTCTTAGAAAGTGACTGATGTAGAGGTTTTGGGAGGAAATTTCAAGCCCTTAGGCACATTGAGCAATGACGTGTCTGGGGAAAGTTAAAAATCACCCAACACCAGGTTACAGTCCAACAAGTTTATTTGGAAGTACTAGATTTCAGAGTGCTGCGCCTCATCAAGTAACTAGTTAGCTAGTCTAAAGATGTGCAGGTTAGGTGAATTGGTCATGCTAAGTTGCCCATAATATTCAGGGATGTGTAGGTTAGGTGCATTAGTCAGGGGAAATGCAGAGTGATAGGGGATTGGGTCTGGATGGGTTACTCTTCGGAGGATCAGTGTGGACGTGTTGGGCCGGATGGCCTGTTTCCACACTGTAGGGATTCAAAAAAAAATTCAAACAATATAGTATTACTGTGTAATAATATGTATGGGGAAGTAGTAACAATGACAGTAAACAGTCAGTTATTGGATCAGTTTTCTTCATTACTTTTGTTAAAAGACAAAAATTGAAAGGACCAGAAATGATGAGCTTAATCAGTAAATAGGTGATAATAAACTTGGACTTTAAAGTTTGAAAATTATAGGAAAAGCAAATAGAATTTAAAGCATTTTTTTAAAATCCTTATAAAGTTTCTTTGCATGTGACTGGAACTAGTTTCTGTTTCTTCTTTTATCTAAGACATTATGATATTTCTGTCTATTTGGCACAACCATGCAGCTATGCTGTTCTATGGATAAGAAGCCTCAGGGTAGTTTGAGAAATGATTGACTGCCAATCATGTCTGATGATAAATTTGACCACTGCATGACCTTAAGAGTGCAGAAAGAATTTTGAAACAGATGGAATTGATTTTCTTTTACTCTGGATGCATTCTACCAAATTGTATTTTTGAGAAAGAGAGTTTTCGGACTTCTGGAGGGTTCCTTGGTGTAAATTTCAACATTTCTAACAAGAAACACTTATTTGATTGCTATGCTCCTGGGATGAGTTGGCGGACTGTACAAAGTGGTTTCATGGTGGGGAATTATACAAGGAACAAAACTGCTGACCAAAAAGAAAAAGGAGGAAAGTAATGACTGTCTTGTCAGAGGATATTGAAAATGTGAAGATCCTTTCCAACTAGGACTTACTCAACATTTTGACAAAACCACCCCTCAGCCAAGAAATACATTTTTCAAGGATAGATTCAACCCACTCCACAAAGAAGCAATAGTCTGGAGAAAAGTTTGTAGCTGCATTTTGTTGTTCGAATATGGGACTTGATTGTGCAAGATGCTGGGAGTAAAATGGGGACGATAAATTAAGCATATATTTTTTATGGGCATGGGATAAAATTAGCTTATCTTTTACAATTGCAACTCCATGAAATGATTTTTGCCCAGAAAAAAAATTAGCTCAAAATAATTAACTTTGTAGAGCAAAACATGAAAATACAACCCTTTATCCTCTCAGAAATTTCTAAAATGCAGACCTGAGTTTCCCTGAAAAGGCAATGTGACAAAAATATTGTACAGTTCCAGTGTGTGTGAAGAACTGTCTGCTTTCTCAATAGGAGCCACACGAGTACTTTCACCGTCCTATTTCCCATTCAGTATGTGTGCCACTTGTTGAATGGACAATCAGAATTGTTTCTCTAATGAGAAATGTTGTGCCATTCAGTAAAGTAATAAAGCTGCAATAAAATGCTAGCCTCCATAACAATGCAACTAAAATGACTGGATCATTGCAATCACCCATCCACTTCGCTATTGCCCCTTTTTAGGGAAGAAAAACTGCTGTCCTTAATTATACCCAGATTTTTCAGGTCACGATCTATACTTGCCTGAAAAGCTATGCATCGGGACCACACAGAAGTACCAACTAATGGGAAGTTGAAATTCCTTTATTGTCAATTGTCCAGAGTTTGGAACCATCTGGAAAGATTCCAATTGAGTAACACCCCCTAGAGATTTCAGAGGGCTCTAACTTAATTACATTTAATAGCTGAAGATACAATGAAGGAATCTCCTCCTCTCCTTTTGCCTGAGGGATATGGACCCTCAGATTAAACCATTACCAGTCATTCACTCTCTAGTGAGAGAATGGTCCCATGGTTTGATTAAATTGTGGTAATTCTATCTTTATTGGCTGAGGAACTAGAAATGAAAAAAGGCATGCTATACCCATGTGATTCTGCAAAACTTCCTTCCTAGAATCCTATGTGTTATACCAGATTTGGAAGAGTTGTCTCAGACTATTCAAGCAACATCCTGACAAAGTCACATTTACAGACCCATAGACCATGTCCAGAAACCACCATTGTCACCGCTGAATATGTTCTTCAGCCACCAGGAAAAACGTAACAGCAGTGGCTGCACAGGGATATGCAATCTGGAAAGACTAATCCTTGGAATCCTTATAACTGCATTGAGACCACATGAAGTATCATGACATTAGGTTAACATGGGTAATAAACCTTCTTGCCAGATCACCACAGCTGGAGTCTAGAGCACCACAGCTAGCTCAGCTGGACAGGAGGGCATGAAGTCAACTACAATTGCATCTTGATATTTTTCTTTACTACTACACTCTGGTTCCTGCCAAGTTAGTCTCAATGCACCTGACTATCAAACTGCCTACTTTGAAGGAAGAATACTTCTACCTTCCTTCAGTTCTGAAAAAGTCCCATATTTGATTTGAAGCTTTAACACCGTTATTCTCTCCACAGATGCTGCCAGACCTATTGAATTTGTCCAAATCTGCTATTTGACTTTTATTTCAGATTTTCAGCATCTACATTTTCTTGATTCTCTTTCAATGCCCTTGATGGTTACAGCACAATTTCAAAATATGCAGATGGTATGAAGAATGAAATGTATACAATGAGGAGGATGTTACAGAAAGGTGTAAGCTCCTTAAAGGATTAAGTTGCATACATCGGCAGTAATAGGTTTGGACCATAAAGATGTGGTGCAATGAACTACTGTACATAGAAGTCACTCCTGAGACTAGCCAACTAATGTTCAAGGATTCAGGAAACTGTCAAGAGGAAACTGTCTGTTTCAGCTTTTCAATCTACTTCCAAAATGGAATAAAATCATGGTCCAGGTACCCAGCATACTGCCAAAGAGACAAAATTGGCTGATCCAGAGATTGAGGGTTTCCACGTAAGTTACCTCACTGAGCTGGAAGGTTTGTTTCCAGATGTTTCATCACCATGACTCAGTAACATCTCAGTGAGATTCTCCAGTGAACTGCTGGTGGTATGTTCCATCCTTCTATTTGTAGGTCTTGGTTTGTAGAGGTGGGTTATGTCATTTCGGTTTCTTTTTATTTCAAAGGAAGGTAGATGGTTTCTTTTTCAAAGTTTGTTGACAGCCAACTGCCATGAAGAATATTCTTGAGATTAAAAGGTCCTTCAGATATTATACTGAAGTAATTACTTCTTGAAGAAAGGATATCCTCTATGAAGAATATCCAGAGCTGCCAATATTAATCACAAAATAAAAGTCAATGACCTTGAATCCAGAGATCTACCAATCATCGTTCAAATCTAAAGAGAATGTTTTCTGGCTAAACCCCAGGATAGCTGAATTGAATTCATGACTTCAGGGAGTTAGGGAAAGTAATAGGGGTGGGAGAAGGAGCCTAGAGTGAAGTAATTCATCTTGGTAGGACAAATGCAGAGAGACAATATCAAATAAAATATACAATTCACAAGAATATACAGAAGTAGAGACCTGAATGTATATGTGCATAAATCACTGGAGCTGGCAGGATAGGTTGAGATGAGAGTTAATAATGGGACCATAAGACATAGGAACAGTAATTGGGTCATTCAACCCATTGAGTCTGCTCTGCCATTCAATCATGTCTAATAAGTCTCTCAACCCCATTCTCCCCATAACCATTGATTGCCTTGATACTCACAAACATATCTATCAGGCTGCCACAGCCTTCTGTGGCAATGTATACCAGAGATTCATCACTCTCTGGCTGAAGAAGTTTCTCCTTATCTCTGTTCTAAAAGGTCTTCCCTTTACTCTAAGGCTATGACCTTGGGTCTGAGTCTTTCCTACTAATGGAAACATCTTTCTAACATCTACTCTATCCAGGCAATTCAGTATTCTATATGTTTCAATTAGATCCCCATTCATCCTTCTAAACCCCATTCTCATGAACCTTCTTGAACACACTCCAGGGCCAGTACATCCTACCTGAGATATGGGGCCCAAAACTGTGCACAATGCTCCAAATGAGGTCTGATCAGAGACTTAAAAAGCCTTAGAGCTACATCCCTACTTGTATATTCAATTCCTCTCAAAATAAATGCCATCAGTGCAAGTTTGCCTTGAGAGAATCCTGGACAAGAACTCTCAAGTCTCTTTGCACTTGGGGCTTCTGAATTTTTTCCCATTTAGAAAATAGTCCATGCCTCTATTCTTCTTACCAAAGTGCATGAGCTCACACTTTGCCACATTGTACTCTATCTGCCATTGCTTTGCACATTCTCATAACCTGTTCAAATCGTTCTGCAGCCTCCCTGTCTTCTCAACGCTACCTGTCGCTCTACCCTCAGAATGTCCTTAGTTCCTTTATCTAGATCATTGCAGAACACCACCTGTCATCTTGAGAAGCACCCTTTTATCCCACTCTATGCTTTCTACCAAACAGCCAAGCTTCTATCCATGCTAACACCTTACCTCTGACACCATGGGCCCTAATCTTACTCAGTAGCCGCTGACACTATGGGCTTTTATCTTACTCAGTAGCCTCCTGTGCAACACCTTATCAAAGGTCTTGAAGTCCAGGAGATAACATCCATTGGCTGTCCTTGGTCTAACCTGCTCATCAGTTCTTCAAAAAATTGTAGTAGATAAGTACAGAACTGGCCCTGGAGGAAGAACAGAAGAGTAGGACAAATTTTAAATGAGGAATCAAGCAGGTTAAAAGAGGCCATGAAATAGCTTTAGCAAGCAGAATAAAGGAGAATCCCAAAACATTTATTCTTATATAAGTAGCAAGAAGGTAACTAGAGAAAGGATTGGTCCACTAAAGGATAATGAAGAAAGGCTGTGTGCTGAACCTGAGAGAATGGATGAGATTCTGAATGATTACTTTTCATCAGTGTTCACTGAGGAGAGGAACATGATGAATCTTGACATTAGAGATAGAAGTTTGATTAGTCTGGATCACGTTGACATCAGTAGGGAAGATGTGTTGGATGGATTGGAGGTTTCTAAGGTGAAAAAATTCCCAGGACTGGATGGGATCTATCCCAGGTTGCTGAGGGAGATGAAAGAGGAAACAGCTGGGGCCCTGACAGATATCTTTGTTCTGGATCAGTGATGCTGGAAGAGCACAGCAGTTCAGGGAGCATCCAGGGTGCAGCAAAATCTACATTTCAGGCAAAAGCCCTTCATCAGGAATAAAGGCAGTGAGCCTGAAGCATGGAGAGATAAGCTAGAGGAGGGTGGGAGTGGGGAGAAAGTAGCATAGAGTACAATAGGTGAGTGGGGGAGGGGAAGAAGGTGATAGGTCAGGGAGGAGAGGGTGGAATGGATAGGTGGAAAAGGAGACAGGTAGGACAAGTCCGGACAAGTCATGGGTACAGTGTTGAGCTGGAAGTTTGGAACTAGGGGTGAGGTGGGGGAAGGGGAAATATGGAAACTGTTGAAGTCCACGTTGATGCCTTGGGGTTGAAGTGTTCTGAGGCGGAAGATGAGGCATTCTTCCTCCAGGCATCTGATGGTGAGGGACGGCGGTAAAGGAGGCCCAGGACTCCCATGTCCTCAGCAAAGTGGGAGGGGGAGTTGAAATGTTGGGCCACGGGGCGGTATGGTTGATTGGTGCAGGTGTCCCGGAGATGTTCCCTAAAGCACTCTGCTAGGAGGCGTCCTGTCTCCCCAATGTAGAAGAGACCGCATCGGGAGCAACGGATACAATAAATGATATTAGTGGATGTACAGGTAAAACTTTGGATGTGGAGGGCTCCTTTAGGGCCTTGGATAGAGGTGAGGGAGGAGGTGTGGACGCAGGTTTTACAGTTCCTGCAGTGGCAGGGGAAAGTGCCAGGATGGGAGGGTGGGTTGTAGGAGGGCGTGGACTTGACCAGGTAGTCACGGAGGGAACAGTCTTTGCGGAAGGAGGAAAGGGTGGGGGGTAGGGAAATATATCCCTGGTAGTGGAGTCTTTTTGGAGGTGGCGGAAATGTCGGCGGATGATTTGGTTTATGCGAAGGTTTGTAGGGTGGAAGGTGAGCACCGGGGGCGTTCTGTCCTTGTTACAGTTGGAGGGGTGGGGTCTGAGGGCGGAGGTGCGGGATGTGGACGAGATGCGTTGGAAGGCATTCTTAACCACGTGGGAAGGGCAATTGCGGTCTCTAAAGAAGGAGGCCATCTGGTGTGTTCTTTGTTTGTTCTTAGATTTTCTAGGCATGACCTCCCCTTAATGCTTACAGTGTCTGGGCTTTATCAATACGGACATCAAGTACAAAAACATGAAAGTTACTTTAAATATGTGTTAAATAGTTGTTCAGCTTCAGATGGATTATAGCCTCTAGTTTTAGGTGCAATGTGTGATGGCATGAGAGTGGATTGATGAGAGTGGTTCCAATTACAAAAAGCTTCTTTCAATCTTTCTGTTTCACTGAAGGTTGTGTTCTTTGGAGATGGAAAATCTGAGCGATTTACTAAAGATGCACATAACCAAGAGAAGACTAGACTGAGTTGATAAGGAGAAACCGTTCCCACCAGGGGAAGAATTTAGAATCGGGAAGCACAAATTTAAGGGAATTAGCCAAAGAAACAATAGTGCCATCGAGAAAAAGCTTAGTCATGGAGTGAGAGGCTAGGATATGGAATTCACTACCTGCAAACGTGGTGGAGCAGGATGAATTGTGACATTCAAAAGGCTATTGGATCATTATCTTAAAAATAAAAAAAAAGGATGCAGTGGAGAGGCAGGAAAATAATGCTGTGACTTGTTTATCCAGGGGGCCAACATTGGCACCCTCGGTCCATGTTGTAACAATTCTGTGATTGTTACCTTCTCTTAGTGACAGGTATCTAATACCAAGGATTTGCTTCATTTTGTGACATACAGCTAACTATAATTACAATTGACATTCTCATGGCTTCTGACAGCCCTACAGAGGCCAGTAGCCAATTAGCAAGAGATCGTTTATTTGCACATGAGCAGTTCTTGATTTTAGTGCTGCCTCTTCAGAGTCAGCTCTCAGAATGTCAGTTGCTCTAACATTCCCCTTTTTATCTGTCAGTCAGGAGTCCCTGATTGGACTACAGAGTCAAAGTCTAAGACTCATACAATACAGAAACAGACACTTTGATCCAATGCTTCTACGGCAATCAACCATCCCAATCTGACCTAATCCCATTTGACACCACTTGGCCCATATCTCTTTAAATTCTTTCCTTTCATATACCCATCCAGATGCCTTTAAATTTGGGAAATGTCCCTGCCTCTATCACTTCCTCTAGCAGCTCATTCCATACACAGACCATCCTCTGCATGAAAAATTTACCCCTCAGGTCCTTTTTGAATGTTTCCACTCTCACCTTAAACCTACTTCCTCTAGTTCTGAAATCCCCCCACCTCTGGAAAAAGACTGCCTATTCACCCTATCTATGATCTTCATGATTTTATAAACTTCTATAAGGACACTCCTCAACCATGTACACTCCAGGGAAAAAAGCCCTAGTCTATTCAGCCTCTCCCTATAACCTAAACCCTACAGTCCTGGCAACATCTTTGTAAATCTTTACTGCACCCTCTCAAGTTTAACAACATCCTTCCTATAGAAAGGTGATCATAACAGCCCCAATCAGGGAACTCATATTCTGAGGTTCAGCTGGCTGACCTCATTATAATCAGTACATCTTCCAGGCACAAGGAACCTGCTGACAGCTCAACAAGGCCAGCACCACCTCATTGTTATCAAGACTATATCAGCATTTTAGGTGAGAATGAATTCTTTTTGATCAGTCAATCATGGAAAATTAAGATTATAATGCTTTTTTTAAATTAATGTGACTTGAGATAATGATTACTTTCCCACAATATTGGCACATCAGCATTTTTATATCTTACAAACTGCAAAGATTTGTTTCTGGAGATTATTTATATCATACACGAATTATATTTTACAAGATTGCACTTGACAAATTTACAAATTTATCAAATTAATTTGAATGGGAAGAAATTCATGTTTAGAGAGGAAAATGATTGAATAACAAAAAGAAATGAACTCAGCAATTTATTCTGGTAGCACCTGTGAAACACTTTCTGCTTTTATCACTATAAAAATCTTTTCAGTGGCTGTTGATTATGTGGCCATTGTAATTCTATATGAAACTATGACAAACCTGTAAGTAACAATAATATGAAATTTAAGCCAAGAACCTGAGGACACAAATGGAAAGTGAAGACACTTATTCTACTTTGTCTAAGGTCAGTTATTCATTTCTCAATATTTTGAGAAGATTATTGAAATGCTGTTCAAAATCCTGTCCTAGAGCTACAATAACTATCATGTGAAAATTAGCCACAATATAGAAATGATGACTAGAGGGCAAGCAAGGACATTGCTAGGAGAGCATAAAATGAATTACATAATGTAATTTAGTTTGATAGTGTGCTAATGGAAGACAATTTTGACTGCTTTCATTTATATGATTAAAAATAATAAAACCATAGAATAATTTTTTTCTTTGAGCAAAAATGGGATAATGGGCTATTTTTCTCTAGTCGATGGTCCACTAATAAAGACTTATTCTCAGCAATTTCAAATTGCATGACTCTGACTTTCTGTGATATTGTTAGTGATCATCAATTAGTACTTGAGAATGGAATATCAGTGTTCACGTAAAGAGCACCCAAGGCAAGTGCAACACAGCAGGAGTAAAGCTCTGCCCTCTTTGCCATACTTGCCAGAGTTTTAGGCAACTGTTAATACTACTCTTCATTTATTGCCAAGAGACAGAACTTGGTTTGCTAGAAGTTAAGCAATCACAGCATCATGTTTGTTCCAAACGAAAGGTGCTCGATCCACTTTCAGGTTTTAAAAAAAAACAAACACAAGAAAATAGTTCTCTAACCAAACCATGAAAAGGTGGTACAGGAAATAAAATGAAGAATTTATTTTTAAATGGTAATAGATTGAAATGTTTTGCTGCCTGGAGGGATCTGAGTGCTCTTGTTCCTGTAGCTGTACCAAGCAACAAGAAAGGCAAACAATAAGTTAGCCTTTAATGCAAAAGAAATTAAGTACAGGAGCAAAAATGTCTTCCTGTAATTGCACAAAGCCTTGACATGTCTTAGATTGTGCACAGTTTTGGTTTCCTTAACTAGGGAAGGATACTTGCCATAGAGAGAATGCAACAAAAGTACATTACTCACCTGCAAACTTAATATTACTTGACAAGTTTGAAGAAAAACTCAGGATAGAGAGTGGATAAAATAATACGTTCAATTGTTTCCTATGATCAAAGACTCCCAATCAAAGAAAATCAAAGATTTTCCTGACATAAGGATTTCTCATTTAGCTGCAGTGTCAGAAGTACTGTCAAAGCTCACATCATAAACTCAGATAGCAAAGGGACTTTTGTTTCTTGAAAAATGGACAAAACTAGCTATTTATTGTTTGCAGTTCAAAAAGTTGTTTTCATGATGAATGCTCTGTCCAAACCACTTTGTGAAATCCATATAAATGCTTCACGTGGCTAACAAACCATTCCTATGTGACCTCCAGAAGATGACAATGGTAATTCTTATTCAAATTAATGGATAGTATTGTTGCAATATGCATTATTAATGCATCATGCATTTTTGGAATTTTTTTCAGGATTCATACATATAAATGTTTGACAGACAGCTTTAAGGTTCAAAATGGAACTGAGCAACGCAGTACAATCAGTATTATATAGTAAAGCCAATCTAACAGAGGCAATGCATCTTATCGAAGTCCAACCATTCTCTAGTGCCAGTACAACCTCGATGGATAGTATTGTTTCTTGGTCTGAAAGGATTAAAATTCAACAGAGTGCAATAAACATCACGCACTATGATTTCAAGAGGGCCGCATAATGACAATTGCACTGAGAGCAGAAGGGATAGATGAACAACTCTGAAATAATTTGTGAAAGAAATAACAAAAAGTTAAAGACCTTCCGGTTCAAGACAGAATCATAGAACTCTCAACCTCAGGAAGACAATCAAAGTAAATTTGCCTTCTATCAACAAAGCTACCATTATGACAAGTTCAAAGAAAAAGCATTCCGGGACAAGAGGGAAACCTTCAGATCAATTGAATTAGAAAAGTCTTGGCAAGAGATGGTATAGTGGTGACTAACTATATAAATGAATGAAAAGCAATCTAATAGTTGTTTCAAACTTGAAGAAGAGAATTAAGAGTGGTTGCTCTTGACATCAAGGCAGCATTTGACAGAGTGTAGCATCAAAGAGCTAAAGCAAAGCTGGAATTAAAGGAAATGAGCGGGAAGATATCTACTGGTTGGAGTCATACCTAGAACAAAGGAAGATGGTTGTGGGTGTTGGAGGTCAATCATCTCAGTATCAGGACAGTGCTGCAACAGTTCCTCGGTAATTTCCTGCAGGTGCTTCACCAATGACCCTCCCGGTATCACAAGTGGAAATGATCATTGGTGATGTGGTGGTGTAGTTGACAGTGAAGGAAGTTGCTTCAGAGTACAACGGGACCTTGATCAGATGGGCCAAGGAATGGAAGATGGAGTTTAATCTCAATAAATATGAGTTGCTGCATTTGGTAGAGCAAATTCGGGCAGGATTTATACATTTTAGGGTAATATCCTGGGGAGTGCTGCCAAAATGAGACCTTGGAGTGTAGGTTAATAGTTCCTTTTAAAAGTGGAGTTATAGGTAGTCCGACCTGCCTAGCTCTTTTTCCACCTATCCACTCCACCCTCTCTTCCCTGACCTTCATTTCCTCCCCCACTCACCCATTGTACTCTATGCTACTCTCTCCCCACCCCCACCGTCCCCTAGCTTATCTCTCCACACTTCAGGCTCACTGCCTTTGTTCCTGATGAAGGGCTTTTGCCCGAAACATTGATTTCGCTGCTCCTTGGATGCTGCCTGAACTGCTGTGTTCTTCCAGCACCACTAATCCAGAATCTGGTTTCCAGCACCTTGCTTTTTGACTTTGATCTCCAGTATCTGCATCCTCACTTTATCCTGGCAGTTAAGAGTGAGCCATGTTTATGTTGGTCTGGGTTCAGATATGGGTCAGACCAGGTAAGGGTGGTAGTTTCCTTCTCTGAAGGACATTAGTGAATCAGATGGAGTTTTCCAAAAACCAGTAATTCCAGATTTTTCTTTTTCTTTATTTCAAATCCCAGCATCTGTCATCATTTGAACCTTGAACCCCAGGATCTTACTTCAGACTCTGGAATAATAGTTTTAGCGATTAATGCCACTGCTTTCCCATCTAATCATTGACCATTGACATTCTTTGTTACTACTATTGCTTAAGCTCCCATTATCACACCTTGGGGATAATATTCTTTCCGATTGCAAAGGTCTCCGAAATGGATGTGATGGTAATGTTCCAAAATTGGAAGGCAATGCTGTGAACAGCATGCCAATGCTGATTTGTAAAGCAGAGAAGTTTGGAGTGGCTGTGTATGCACACCACCATACAGGTTAGAGGAAACAATGTCTGGTAGTTACCATTGACAAGAAACTCAACTGAACTAGCTATAGCAAAAGATCTGTAGCTACCAAAGCAGGTCAGAGGTTAGGAATTCTGAAGTGAGCAACTCACGTATGAAAAAACAAACATGGAGCAGGTGTAGATCATTCAGCCCATCAATCTGACACTGTCTGTCAACAGGAGCATGTTTGATCTGATTGTAACCTCAAATTTCCATTCTGGCCAATCCTGATATCCTTTCAACTCCTTTGCTTCACAATAAACTATACACCTTTGATTTAAAACATTCAAGTATTCTGCTTCCACCACCTTTTTCATGAAAAGTGTTCCAAGACTTTTCACTTCATTCTTCCTTTAAATGGGCAACCCTTGATTTTTAGACAGTGAGCCTTAATTCTTGATTCTTCTATTGGAGAGAAGTTCTCCCTGCATCTACCCTCTAGTCTCCTCAGGATCTTGCAAAAACAGAGAGTGCTGGAGAAACTCAGCAGTTCTGGTAGCATCTGTGAAGGAAAATGGTTAATGTTTTGAGCACCTGGAGGGAACCCACGCAGACACTGGGACAATGTGCAAAGTCCACATTTAAGAAGCTACAGACTATTAAGACAAAGCAGCTGACTTGATTGACAAATCATTCCACCATCTTAGATTTATTCCCAACTCTGACAGCACCTTTCAGCTCCATGATCTCTACTAAGTAGAAGGACAAGAACAGCAAAGGCAAGGTAACACCACTACCTGCAAACTACCCTCCCAAAGCCACACACCATTTTCACTTGGAATTATGTCAAAATTCCTTCATATTTGCAGGATCAAAATCCTGGAATTGCCTTCTTAAAAATGTTTTGGTGTTCCTACAATCTGTTCATCCTGACTTTCTCCAATGCACAAGGGAAGAGAATAAAGTCTGGCCTCGCCAGTAAAATCTTAGATTTAAAAAAAAATCCTCATGAAAGACAGAGAATGCAGTCAAGTAACACAAGTAGATGACTGATAGCATTCAATTCATTATATAGGAAATTATCAATGAATAAATTGTTGCAGCCAATCTTGTTTTAAAACAATCAAAACATGCAGTTTAAATTTTTGCCAGTTATGAGCAATAGGTGAGGTCACCATTTATGATGTGATTTTAGTGGCCTTTTGGTTTATTTATAGAGTCTAAGAATAGAAGAAAGTTAATATTGTAAGTTACTACAGAAGAAAAACCTTTATGAGAAAAGTTAAAGAATTTCTAAAAGCAAAGAGGAATTTTTGGGCTGAATCTCTGGTATATGATGTTAATCTGTCTACATCATTATCTTCTCTAGGGCAACGAGCAACAGACAATAAATTCTGGCCCAGCCAGCAATACCCACATCCCATGAGTGAATTTTAAAAAGTTGGCATTGTTTAAATGTAAGGGAACATGTGGCTATGTTTTCTGAATAATCATAGTGAACAGCTGAATATTTTCGCCTAACATATTAAATGGACATTTAGCCAGCTAGGCAAACAACATGCATTGTATTCTAAAAGTTATAACTTGATTTCATGTCTGCCACCAATAATTTGTGATGTTTCTGACTCTGTGATTGCTTTGTTAGCAACAACTTGCATGTTGAAGTCTTATCTCAATCATTTTAAGTTGCCCTCTTTAGTGCCTCGTTGAACTTAAATTCATATATATTATTTGTGAAGTCTTTTGGATGAACTCCAACTAAATGCATGCCCTGGATGTTAAAGTAAATTGCTAGAGCTGGCAAGCATATTCCATGCAGAGTCTAATCACTGGTCTATAATAGAATAATAAATCATCCACATTAAGCAGTCTTTTCCTTAAAATACTTGGATAATATTGCTAGACTTTCTTCTATCTATGAGAACCTTCCATTTCAAGTGATTAGTTTCTGCAGTTATCCAGTCATATTGAAATGCATTTGGCTCATTAGGCCCATGTGGGCAATGGAAATCCAATCCCACTGCCCATAAACTTCCTCTTATCAAACCACATGTGTGATATAAATGTAAGTAATTGCATGCATTTCTCCAGCTGGTAGTACAATACTTAGCCTTCAATACATTCAGGACATAAACATTGCTGCAACTTATTAATATCTGTGGCCAAGGTTTTTAGTTTGATTAACCAGAAATGACTGCACTAGAGTTCCATTAGGACAAATAGCATTGTAAAACAAGGAATTAATTAAGTAAATCAATCAGCTAGTTTTACTAAGGAGTTACTAATCCCAAGTGATATATTAATTATTCAGACAATAAGACTTCTTTGAGCCCTCCTTTTCTATTATTAATAAGATCCTATCTATCATCATGTCTATTTTCTTCCTGATTTACTTGGGAACAAATTTAAGCGTTCAATAATTCACTTTTCAGCTCTCCAATAAAAAATGTTGGCAGTTCAAGAAAAAAAAAGTCCCCCATTTTAACTTGTCATTTGTATTTTAGTTTGTGACTTAACTGTTGAAGTGCTGACTTAGTGTCAATCTCTGCTACATTGTTGCCCATATGAAACCTTGTTAAATTATTTAATTTTGCCGCAACCAAAATATGCACCTGGAATTTGTTAGATTACTATATGTGTTTTGATTTTTGTGGCCTTTTAGTTTAATTTTCAGGTTAACAATGGAGGACACACTGAAAAAAATATTTCGGAGAAAAGAACTAGACAATTTCAAATGGCAGTGTAATATTTCAGACCGAATCTTGCAAGTAAGATGTTAATCAGTCCATTAATCAGTGGTGAAATATCATGAATGAGAGCTAGTTTTTCTGAACATTCATAATCAATAGCTGAAGTATTAAATGGACATTAAGTCTGATGCACAAATAAATCAAAAACTTCTTATTTCACAATGAGCACCCAGAAGCTAATTATGCATTTCTGGCAAATGTGATATACTTCTAACACTTCCTCTCTCAACACTGTCCCCATGGCTATGGAAGTAATACTCAAGATGTTCCTGTTTTTTTAACTAAGCTAAATGAATATCAAACTAAGCCATATCACAGGTGTAAAGAAATAAATCGTTCAGAAAGTGTCTAGCCTTTCTGATTTTGAATAGTTGGCCGCACAACTGAATAATAAATAATCTATTTTTCTTGCGCTTTTGATAAACGCCTTTTACTTCCATCACAACTGTGGCCAGCAGTTCATTAACAGAAAATTAAAAATAGACAGTAGCAAACCACATGACTGATGTCTGCACTGGATTAGAAAGAGCAAAATGAACCCTACTATCATGAGACCATGAGGCCAAGGACAGAATATTCACAGGCCTTTAGACACCGGTTCAGGTGAGCAGCTGGAAATGTTACATGTTAGAATCTCAATATCATCTCATCCTCATCTCAATTTCCCCAGAATGGGATTGAAAGGCAGGGAAACCTTTGCATTTGCAGGATAAAAATTATTAGGAAGTGATTGGCATTGTAAGCCAATTATGAGCTGCTATAACACTAGATCTTGAATTTCCCAGACAGTAAAAGTGAATCCCAACCTATTAGCAAGTTGCCAGGGTCACTGAGGTGAGAACATAGTGGGAAAAGTTTGCCCAGTGAAACTGACAAGCTGGGAAAGCTCTGATCAGATGCACCAATAATATACTGCTCTTCAAAGCATTTTTTACTGAGAGTAGTTTTATTTTATTGCATGATCAACTCATTGCCAACTTCCTGGAAAGTATGTCACAAGAATAGCACTTCACAAGGGAGATGGAGTCGTGATTTATCTCACTGGACTAGTAATCCATGAGCCTATGATAATGCATTGAGGGTGCAGGTTCATATACCACTATGACAGCTGGCAGAATGATAGAGTCATTAAGTTATACAGCACAGAAACTGACCATTCGGTCCAATTCATCTGCACTAACTAGATATCCTAAACTGATTTAGTTCCATCTATGAATCTGCACCCTTAGGTCTCTTAGTTTGACAACACTCCCCAGGGCCCTACCATGAACTATACAATTCCTGCCCTGATTTGCTTTATCAAAATGCAACACCTCACATTTATCAAAATTAAACTAAATCTATATATCAGGACTTAGGTACTAGACTTCACAATAGTGACCAGGAAAACATTGTTAATTATCATGAAAACACATCTGGTTGGTGAAAATTCTTTTTAAAAATCTGCCATTTTGTATGACTTTGGCCTACATGTGACTCCTTACCCATAGCAATGTGAGTAATTCCACTGCTCCTTGGATGCTGCCTGACCTGTTGGGCTTTTCCAGTGGCACACTTCTCGATTATGATCTCCAGCATGTGCAGTCCTCACTTTTTCCTAATTAAGAAAGGCCCAGCAAGACACCTCATTCAAAGGCAATAGGGACCAAGTGCCACATCACTCGAAACAATCAATGCAGCTATATTTTTTTTCTGTTTTCAAGCCTTCAGTTTGGACATTTGAAAAGCTCTGCTAGAGGTAGCAACAGAGGCCATGCCAGCAGCAACATGAGAAGCACCATTAACTGCCTTCTCTTCAGGTGTGTACCCCTCTACAGGGCAAAAGAGACAGACACCAAAACTCCTAACACATCAATTACCTTTACCTGCTGGCTCCTTATTAATAAGAACACAAGTCAGCAGTGTGGTGGAATACTGGTCGACTGCCTGGAATTGTGAAGCTTCATTAACACTCAACAAACTTGATGCCATCCAAAATAAAGCAGGCCATTTGACTGGCAGCTCATCCGTCACTTTGAAACTTCACTCTATCTACTACTGCAGAATGGCAACACGCTCCATCTGTAAAATGTCAGGCAGGAACTCTTCTAACTTCCATTAATAGGATATTCAATGCCTACAACCTCTAACACCTCAAAGGTCAAGGGCAGCAGATGCATGGGAACACCACCAGCTGCAAATTCTCTTCCAAGTCATGTGCCATTATTATATTTGTTGTCATTCCTTCACTGCCTGGGACAGTACTTGCCTCCTAATAGGACTGTGGAATTACCTAAATTGTATAGACAACTGTTTAAGAGAACGGAACCATCATTGTTGCAATCAGGAATGTGGCCCCTTGTTTTAACTCCTTCAGTTGCTGTAACAAAGGTTCTTAATCCTTTTTTGCAATTAAAATGTGCCATTCATTTAAACAGCCAATTGCTGTTTCTTGTCAAAAGAAAGAGAAATGTTATTTATTTGCTAACGCTGGGCTGAATCTCACTTATTTTTTTGTCTTTGTCGCTTGTCATGGAGAGATTCTCCCCACGAACCTGGTCACATTTCTAACCAACTTACCTCATCTACCCTGAGCCTGTGGCAACCATCTCATCTGACTCTGGCTCCAATTTGTCACTGCTAGGATATCCCAGAATGGATTAGAATCTGTGGCACCACCCTTAAAAGGCACTTAAACAAACATTGGTAGTCTGGTACCGATCTACACAGCTTCTGATATTTGTCCTGAAAATGGCAACAAAAGGAAAATTGATGCCCCACTTTGTGGGCAGGAATATGAGGTCCTGCTGGACAGAATAGTACAGACATCCTCTTTCCCAGAACAAGCAGTGGATGCCATGACATCACATCATGCCAGACTGGTCCTAGATCGCCAGTCAGTGCAATCGCAGTCATCTGAAGGAATGTCCCATCAAATGTAGGAAGAAGGTCACTGACCTTCTCCACTTGTCCAGCAAAAGTGTTACTATCTTTTCTCTGATACCTCAAGCTCAGTCTATCTTTGCTGCTGTATCCACCTCCCACGAAGGTTCATGCTCTACCACTGTCCAACCCCTGACACCACGAGCTCTGCATGCCCTCTGCACTGCCTACTCAATCACTCAGGGCAGCTCCACACCTGCACCAAAAATAACAACGGAGTAACCCAATTTCATTTCCCATAATACTGGACTCTCTCTCTGGCTCATTGAGGGAGGAAAACATTTCACAATTGGGCAAAAGAGTCACGGCAAGTGATGTGCTACTGATCATTCAGCTCCTCACCCTTTACGGGGAGATGATTCTGTCTGTCACTGACCATGCCCAAGCCCCTGGGCAGAAGTTTCCCTTGACGTGACTGAGGACTGCTGATAACTTTGACAAATCCTGTTACTGTGCTAAGCGCATAGCGATACAGCAGTACTGTAAGTTTCATTTCTCTGGGTTAGGGACAAGTTGAAACACACAAGGGAGGAATGATGAGAGCATTCAGGCATGCTCAAAAGAAATGTACACTAAGGGAGTAAATGAACAATGCAGAGATGCAGCTTGGTTAAGTCC
Organism: Hemiscyllium ocellatum; assembly: GCF_020745735.1. Lineage (NCBI taxonomy): Eukaryota > Metazoa > Chordata > Chondrichthyes > Orectolobiformes > Hemiscylliidae > Hemiscyllium > Hemiscyllium ocellatum. The sequence goes on along the minus strand of NC_083401.1, from coordinate 54,713,635 downwards.
ATTAACTGGTTGCATGAGATGTGTCATGATGATTCTTAGAGGTTGACGCATGTCAGATGCTAATGTACATGGACTTAGGGTGCAAGTGGCTGGTGCCTATAGAATGTGTCTGACATTTTGGCTACTGGTGTACAAAAGAGTGAATGGTGAACTGAAGTCACCAGGTATCTCCTCCGGAGAATTCTCAGCTTCTAGTTTGTTTACATTAGGTGAACCATAGAAGTTATGATAGAGAGCTGCATATTAATGAGGCAAAATCTGCCATTAATAACATTGTTAATAACAGACAAGTGGTTCAAACCTTGCCATGGCACCTGGAACTAAGTTATAAAATCCAGCGACTTGTTTTCAATGACGAGATAGGCCTCTCTTGACTTCTCAGTCGATTCTGTGTCATTTCTCACACAGCCACATTGTTCCAGCCCCTAAAAGATTCCACTCACTGAGAAAAATCATAAAATGTGAATTCAAATTCACACACAAACAAAGATACACAGTCAAAAAGAGGAGAGTATCTATTACAAAAAAGGAGTGACAAGAATATGTCAAGTTTAAAAATTCCATAGAGTAGTTGAGATGATTGTTTTAACCTGGAGACCATTGAGTTCTAATTGCTGACTTGTAGCCTCAGCTGGAGAGAAGTTTTTTGATATGTTTGAATTCTTGCTATATAGATGAGGCTGAGAGAAATACTGAGAGAGAGAGAGAGAGAGAGTCTTCTAGCTCTTGCAAATCCATCTTTCCTCTCTGTTTGTCCACTAATGTCTTGCACGGATTACGGTTCACATAAATAGCTTAATTGCTCCCTTTTCATGCTGGCTAATCTGCTAGTGAGTTTCAAACCAACATGCGAATCTTCCAAAAGGGCACGAATCAACTAGGAGATAAAGACCTGAATTTCAATACCTTCTTATAACTATGTTAATTTTGGTTCAGATTGATTATTGTTTATTAATGGTCTAATGAATGTTTATTAAAGGTTTAATTAATCTTTACCCTTTCATGAACCTGACTCAGTTTGCTCAGGTTACCACTGCAACCATCTTAATTTAATAATTTCCTTTTTTCCTCAAAACTATTTTTGCCCATAAAAAAATCTCAGGTGCTAAAATCAGATGATGGAAGTTGAAAAATGCTAGCCCAACATAGCACAACCATTACAAGGTTAATTGGAACGGTCAATGCTGGCTTTGCCAACAATGCTCATTTCTCAGGAACCATTTGCCTTCCCTAGTTGGTCAGAGGGCCAACAAAGATTTTTTACAGCATGGGAAGAGGCTTTTCGGCCCATCATGTCTGCACCAGTCATCATACATCCATCTATTTTAGCCTGTGTACACTATGGCATTTCAGGTATTCACCTAAATAGTTCTAAAATCCGGCTTCCTACCTCTACCACACTATCAGACTGTTTAATATTTGGGTGATAATGTGAAACATGCTATTCAATCCTGGGGCTACTGATTAGAAATGGTCTTGATTTTCTAGCAGAGAGCAGGATTTCATTTATTTATGTAGGGTTAGCTCAAGTTACAAGACAGACAATAAAATACAATAGCCAAAGAAAGCTTTCTATCAAGTCCACTGCAATCTCATCAATAACTCATTATTCAAGAGGACTCACACACATCCTTTTGGAAATACAGAGGTGCACAGACAAAAACAGCATATGCTATAGAATCATCATAGTTTGAACAAAGAGATCATAGCTAATCTGTACCTGAACACCACTCATTTGCTCTGTTTCCATATCATTGTGTATGCTCACCTAACAAAAATCTATGGATCTCTGATTAAAATTTATTATCTGAACTAGCATCTACTGTTTTCGATTGGGTGAGTTCTGTGCTTCTGTTACTTCTGACATGAAACAGTGTTTTTAAATTCTTTCATTTGTCAAACTTTGATTTTAAGGTTTTAAGGTACACTTGTCTTAAACTGCCTAAACTGAAGAACAGCTTTCTCACCATTTCCCTGATGATTACTTTTCAAAATCCTAAAATATTAATCAGATTACCATTGATCTTATATAACTCAGGGGTGCAAGCCTAATTTGTGTAGTGTTGGTAAATGTTCAGGTGAATCTGTGTTGCACACCTTCAAAAGCCGATATACCATTTTGAATATGCATGTACAAAGTTTTATACAGTGATTTATTGCTTCCTGATACTAAGCTCATGGAGAAGAGTGAAAATTCTGCAAGAATATATATTTATGATGTTCAATTGAGCTAGAGGGGCATTCCTTGCATTTGCTATTACCAAAGTCCTTATTTCGATAGGGTCAGATTCAATTACCTGACAATGTCACAAGGCAAAGGACTAGTAGAATTAAGTTCAAAAAGGGAAGCAATTACGAAGCTATTACTGATAGTTTTTTACACAACAACAACAAACATTACTGTTGCTGAAAAAAGACACGTTGATGAAGATTTTTATCTTGCTTTCATCAGGACATTTCACAAGAATGCCAAGCAGTGCATTGAATATCAGAGTTGGGATGTCATGTTGTGGCTGTACTGTGAGGCCACAACTGGGATATTACATTCAGTTCTAGTCTCCCTGCTATAGGAAGGATGTTGTGAAACTTGAAAGGATTGCAGAAAAGATTTACAAGGATGCTGCCAGGGTTGAACTATGGGGGAGGCTGAATAAGCTGGAGGTTATTTTCCTCGGTATTAAAGGCTGAGGACTAACCTTATAGAGGTTTACAAAATTATGAGGAGCATGGATCCAGTAAATAAGCAAGATCTTTATCCCATGGTGGGGGAGCCCAAAACAAGAGCGCATTAGTTTCAGGTGAGAGGGGAAAGATTTTAAATGGATCTAAGGACCAACGTTTTCACACAGAGGTTGAGAGGTGTGTGGAGTGAGCCGCCAGAAGCTAGTACAATTACAACATTTAAAAGACGTCCGCATGTGTATATGAATAGTAAGGGTTTAGAGGGATATGGACCAAATGCTGGCAAATGGGACTAGATTAATTTAGGATACCTGGTCGGCACGAATAAGTTGGACCAAATGGTTTGTTTTCATGCTGTACATCTCTGAGACTCTAATAGCAAAACGACAATATGAATGTTTGTTTTCTCTGAAAACTGGTATTTTTGTGAATTGTCTTGATGTATGCAAGATGGAAACCTTTGACAAAATGTGTCTTTTTCAGCTATACTCCAGTTCCTTACCATCAAACAACTAGAATAATATTATATGTTGGGATAAATCTTATGTTCTGTTTGGTTTAATGAAAGTTGTGTCAGATTTTGTTTTGAAGGATTCTCAATGCAAGCATGGCAAAGTTTCTTGTCATGTCTTACCAAACATACCACATTAACCACCTATTTGGTCATAATGGAATGACCATGTCCCACTCCCTTGAGAGACCTAACCGAATATTCCAGATGAGAAGTCCCCAGACTCCTGACTGAAGGCTGTCCATCTCTCCAACCATGTTAGCCCTACCCCTTAGGTAAGAGGGTATTGATCCACAGGCTGGCACAGTGATTCAGTGGTTAGCACTGCTGCCTCACAGAACCAGGGACATGGATTCTATTCCATCCTGTACGACTGTCTGTGTGAAATTTGTACATTCTCCTTGTGTCTGTATGGGTTTCCTCCAGATGTTCTGGTTTCTTCCCACAGTCACAAAGATGTGCAAGTCAGATGAGCATGCTAAATTGCTCATAGTATCCAGGGTTGTGCAGGCTAGGACTAGCCATTGGAAATGCAGGGTTACAGGTATAAGGTAGGAGGGTGTGGGTCTGGGTGCGATGCTCTTCAGGAGTTCTATGTGAACTTGATGGGCCAAGTGTAATGCTTCTATGCTTTAGGGATTCTACATGTGATTGTGACCACTCACTGTACACCGTGATGGAAATGCCTTCAACCAGAAACCTGACCATGGCAAATTCCCTGGAAAGATATCAGAGGTTGTCCTTGACTTTGCATTGGCCTCTTTACTGTCAGGTGCAAACTATTCCCCTAAGACTTTGAGATATTGCTGCCTGCAATATGCAGTACAGCACAATGTTCAACCCCTCGAATGAGGACTGCTGACCAGCTGGGCAAGCTGCCTGCTTGTGTAACTGCACTAATTGCCAAAGCAAGACAAGGCACGGCATAGATGGACAGTATCCAGATAGGTACTAAGTGGGTGAGCAGCACTGAGATGTGGCCAGGGCTGGGTGTTGCCCTTGTTAGTGTTCTTGGAGCATCTTTTAAAGCTAGGTGCTGGTACACCCTGCAGCTAAGGTCTGTGTTTCTGAAATATTCTGCAAGTGGAATGAAGAGGTATCGTGATAGCCATAGGGGTTGGTTAAAGTTGAATGCCATTGGATGAGAGACGCTCATGGCTGGCGGTCGTGGATTGTGAACTGATTGCTAGTGATGCCCAACAATATGGAAATCAGTTGCAGCAAGTCACTCGATGCCTGATCTAGCTCCCATACTGAGAATTCTTAACATTGGGCTTATATATTATATTTAGTAAGACAGGAAGCTAATTATTAAAGAGGTGAATTGTAGCATTAGCAAGAGCTTTAACAAGCTAAAATCCCTCTTAGCTGGCAACACAGGCAAATACACAAAAGATACAACAAAATGCTCCAGATCTTGTGAAAGGCCTTATCTGACTTCTCAACCAATCGTCTCTCAAATTTTGCCATAGCCCATATCGCGAAGACCCTTATAACATTCTGCCCTTGTGTCATTAAATCTCAACGCAGTTGGGAATCATCAAAAAGGACATTTGTGGTACTAACCTAAATATTAAGATACAGTCCCAAACTGCTTCTGCATTGTGGGAAAGAATTCCACAGATTCATTACAACCTGACATAAGAGATTTCCCTTCATCTTCGTCTTAAATGTAGAACCTTCACATTAATAAGACTTACATTGTGCTTTGTGGCACTACCACTAAATGGGACAGACTTTGAACAGAGAGAACAAATCAAGACTGAGTATCCATAAGACTATAAGATGTAGGACAGAATTAGACCATAAGGTCATTTTAAGTCTGTTTCGCCCTTTGATCTTGGCTGATATTTTCTCAACCCATTCACCTGCATTCTCCCTTTAATCTTTGATATCCTTACTAATAAAGAGTCTATCCATCTCCCTCTAAGCACATTCAATGACTTGGCCTGCATGACCCTCTGGCTGAAGAAATGTGTCCTCATCTCAGCTCTAAAGGGTCATCCCTTCACTCTGAGACTGTTCTATGGGATTCTAATCTCTTCTACTTTTGAAACATCTTCTCCACATCTACTTAATCCAGGCTTCTTTGTGTTCTATAAGTTTCAATTAGATCCCCCTCACTACCTTATCCTTCTAAACTTCATTGAGTACAGACGCAGAGTCCTCAACTGCTTGTCATATGGCAAGCCCTTCATTCTCGGGATCATTCTAGTTAACCTCTTCTGGACATCCTCCAAGGCCACATTCCTTAGCTACAAGGTCCAGAAGGCATTGTGGCCTTCAACAGCAGCAAATGTCCTCCAACTCAATCTGTAACCTCGTGGTCTTGTATATCCCTCATTCTATGGTTACAATTAAGCCAGGGAATCAACCTTAGTTCAATGAAGAGTGTAGTGGGCATCCTGAGAACAGCATCGAGAGTGTGGTGCTGGAAAAGCATAGCAGGTCAGGCAGCATCCAAGGAGAATCATTGTTTCAGGCATTAGCCCTTCATCAAGAATGAATTACTGCCTGACCTGCTGTGCTTTTCCAGCACCACACTCACGAGTCTGATCTCCAACAACTGCAGTCCTCGCTTTATCCTAAGAACAGCACCAGGCATAACTGAAATGTCAAGGTGGTGAATCTGTGAAACAACATCAGTTACACACCAAACAGCATAAGCAGCAAGATTATCACTTAGATTCAACTAAGTGATCCCACATCCAATGGGTCACATCGAAACTTTGCAGTCCTGCCATATCCAGTTGAGAAAGATGGTGGTCAAAATTGGATTCCCTACAGTGTGGAAACAGGCCCTTTGGCCCAAAACTTCCACACTGACCCTCCAAAGAGTCAACCACCCAGACCCATTATTCTACCCTGACTAATGCACCTAACACGAAGGGCAATTTAGCATGACCAATCCACCTAACCTGCACATCTTTGGACTGTGGGAGGCAACCCACGCAGATACATGGAAAATGTGCAAACTATACACAGACGGTCACTTGAGGTGGGAATTGAGCCTGGGTCCCTAGCTGTGTCAGGCAACAGTGCTAACCTCTGAGCCACCATAATTAAACAGTTCACTGGAGGAGGACGCTCCACAAATATTCCCACTCTCAATGATGACAAGTACATATCAGTGCAAAATTAAGGCTGAAGCATCCGCAACAATCTTCAGCGAGAAGTTTCAATGAGATGATCCATCTCGTCCTCCTGTTGATACTCAGCATCACAGATACCAGTCTTAAACCAATTTGATTCACTCCACATGGTATTAAGAAACAATTGGAGACACTGGATACAACAAAGAAAACAATTTTCTGACAATAGTACATGTGTTCCAGAACTTGCCGCTACTCTAGCCAAACTATTCCAGTACAGCTATTATATCAGCATTGACCTGACAATGTGAAAAATTATGTCTTGCACATAAAAAGCAGAAAAGTCCAACCCAGCCAATTACCATTCCATCGGTCCACTTTCAATCACAAAACCAGATTGATGTTCCTGATTACCTTAACCACTTCTAAATGCCCAATTATGATTTCCTTCATAACAGTTTCCCTAAGATAGACATTAGGCCAACAGACCTGTAATTTCCTGCTTTCTAACGCATTCTTTCTTTTTTTAATAATAGAGGAGTTACATTTGTCATCTTCTAATCTATTGGGACATTCCCTGAATCGAGGGCATTTTGGAAAAGTTAAAACTAACTCATCAGTTATCTCTCAAGCCACTTCTTTTAAGATCCTAGAATGAAGTCCATTAGGATTGGACTGTTGCCATCCCATTACTCCAACCATTTACTTAGTAGCATTTCTGTGGTGATTGTAATTTTCCTGAGTTCCTCCTTCCATTCCATTTCAAGATTTATAACTGCTTCTGGAATGTCGCTTGTATCTTCTACTGTGAAGAAAGTAAGAAAATGATCATGTTTACAATAAACATAGGAGCTCATTTTCACACCCAAGATAAGCCAGCCTTATTCAAGTTGGCAGATGAAAAGTTAAATTTTGAAATCTGAACTTAAGACAACTCAAACCTACCAACTTCCATTTTTAGCAGAGATGAGTGAGGAGCAGGCAACCAACTCATGTGAGAGGTCAGTTGCTTATTGAAGCCTTTCATGGGTGCTCTCCGTGATTTCTAATCACAGTTTCCTAGGTTTGTCAGGTCTCGAAATTCAAAAGAAAATGAGAAGATTAGATTTCCTGGGGCAAGCACAGTGAGCACATTCTTTTTCAGTCAGGAAGAGCAGGAATATTTCCTCCAGAGTTAATGTGTGAGCCTAACCACAGCAATACCACCCTGTTTCCGTGGCTTGCATCTGCTCCCAACCCCATGTGCTTACTGTGCTTGCCCCAGGAAATCTAATCTTCTCATTTTCTTTTGAATCTCGAGACCTGACAAACCTAGGAAACTGTGATTAGAAATCATGGAGAGCTCCCATATTACCACCACACTCCCCTCCAGCAGTGCTACCTTTTCCCTGCTCAGTTGCAACTTTGTACTGCAGGCTCTCCCACCTGACAGAGAACCCATTGGGTGCCTGTCACATGTTGACTGTTTTGTGCATAAAAAGTCTGTTTTTAATTTCATTTAATTCTGCATTTTTAACTTTCATTTACTCCAAAATGGAATGGTTATCTGAACTAGGAAAAGATTACTTTCAGAATCTTGTTAAATAAAACAAAGAGCAACTTGGGTATTGTTCATCTTCAGCTTTTACATTATTTAAAAACAAAAAACAATCCTTCTGTTAATCCCTTTTATTGATTGCAAAAAGATGCAGCACAATCACAGTAAATGACAATGAACTGATAAATAATATATTTCTCTGTGGGTACCAATGCTTAATTATAACATTGGTATGCTTCTAAATGTGAGCAGTCATCTACTAGTTCTTTCACATGGGCTCAAATAAGCATTTGTGAATTAACTAAGAGGCAAATGTCTTACAAGCCAGTCATAAGGTCATAAGAATTATGTCTATCTTATTGACAATTTTCTTTTTTAATGCAGCGCCCCAAGCTCCTCATTAATCTAGCTTTGCCACATTGTAAAACATCAATGACAACAGGAGTTAGATTTTAATTACACCAGTGTTAGTCTGTAGCTGTTCAGTCGTCATTATGTTAATTCTTGAGATTTACTTGGGCTAGGTTACGTTTTTATATCATTTTTCACTCAGCATGTATGGGAAATAGAAAAAGAAATTACTCGCCCTTTTTAAAAATTTAATCATGTTCTCAATGTGGTCATCTCTGGCATGACCAGCACTTATTCCTCACCCCTTATCACCCAGGCAGGTGGTGATCGGCTTTGTCCCTTGCTTGAATGTTGTTTTTGATTTAATGGAGCAACTTATTAGTCTCCTTCTGTAGGCAGGTACATTAATGTAGAAATGGCCTTGTGCATCCTTCAATATGAGCCGTACACATATATTTGTGAAGAGGATAAACTGTAAGTCTACCACAATAGAGGAACCAAACACACTTTGGAGATAGCCAATTAGATTTGCTTTCCTGGATGGGTGCAACTGATAAGAAAAACACATAAAACTTCAACATGGACAAGTTATGGTGGCTGTAGAGCCAGTATGATATCCCATAATGTGAAGGTTTTTATAATGAATTGTACTACTGCGGCACTGTAATGTGTTACAATTTCCTATGGTCTTCGAAGAAAAATATATAAACATGTATAAATCAGGTATAAACCAATGAATTGTCTGGAGACCTCTGTGCAGTATTATAAAATTCAAGTCAGCCTGCAATCTTCAGCAATGCGTTTGGAAACATGCAGTTAAGAGAAAATAATATTTAGCACTTTTGCTTCAGTTGTTAATAACTGCACCATATGCCTTGGCAGTATTTTGCTATAATCATCATCATGATACACTCTCTGGTCAGAAGCATATCCTTGGTTCATAGGCCCAGATTTTCCACTGCCAAGATAATCATTTTTGAAGCATTGGTAGGAGTTGTACATGGAATCCCTGCTGTACTACACTCCTAAAGAATTGCCTCAGAGATTGAAGATTTCCTCCAGAGTTAGCCTGTGAGCCCAACCACAGCAATACCACCCTGTTTCCGTATCATGATCTGACTTCGCTGGCTTGCTTCTGCTCCCAGCTCCATGTGCCATAATCGTTTTCCCATATTATTACTGCGCTCCCATATTACCACCACACTCCCCTCCAGCAGTGCTACCTGTTCTCTGCTCAGTTGCAACTTTGTACTGCAGGCTCTTCCACCTGACAATTCCCTTCAGCCTAGAAATATTTGAAAGTATCCATGTAAATCAAAAAAAAATCAAAGGTTTCTACTGAAGTTAGGCAAGCAGTTACTCAGGAAATATTCAACATTAAGAACCTAGTCTAGCCTGGCGGTGGCAAACCCCTTGGATCCCAACTCAATATCCCCTCAACCTCAGCACTGAACTCAAAATTCTACTGGCTCCTCAGCCCCTCCCATAGTTGGATCTGACATCCCATCTCTCTGGGCTAAATACCCATCCATACTCTAGAGTTGACACACACTCCACTTCAGGCAATACATCTTCTCATAACTGGACCCATAAAACCATTAGGCCATAAGAAATAGGAACAGGAGAAGGCCATTCAGCCCCTCGAGCCTCCTCTGCCATTCAATAGAATCATGGCTGATTTGACCTTCCTCATGTCCAATTTCTTGTCCTTCCCCCGTAACCTTTAATTCCTGAGTGAATCTATCAATCTATCTATATCAGCCTTAAACAAGGACTCCACCACGACAGCTCTCAGTGGGAAGGATTTCCAAAGAAATACAACTTTCAAAGAGAAGAAGTTCCTGCTTATCTCAGTTTTGTATTAGCGCCCCTTTTATTTCTGAAACTATACCCCCTGGTCTTAAACGCTACCATGAGGAGAAATATATTCTCAGCATTTATCCTGTCAAACCTTTCAAATCATTTTTGTGACAACTGAAAATTTGGCTACAGTGCAGTCACTTCTTTCCTCCAAGTCATTAATGTATATCATACACAGTTGTGCTCCCATCACTGATCCATGTGCAACCCCAATGGTTACAGATCACCAGCCTGAAAATGAACCTCTTATCCCCACTTGCTGTTTCTTGCCCAGTAGCCTATGCTCTACCCATGCTGATGTGCTACCTCCAACACATGGACCTCAGCATCCCACCCCTCTGGATCTCATCCACTCTATCTACACCTCTCATAATTTTGTAAATTCTATCAGGTTGCCCCTCAGCCTCTAGTGTTCAGGTGAAAACAAACAGAATTTGTCCAATCTCTCCTCATAGCTAATGCCCTCCAAGCCAGGCAATAGCGTGGTAAACTGTCCCTATAACCTCTCCAAGCCTCCTAGTCATATGTAACTTTTGACAGTGGCTTTCAAAGTGTCTATCTGTGATACTGGTACCATTAAATTACAAAATGCTGCAGCTGACTGCTATAAAAAGATGGCATGATTTACCATCTCCTAACTATTCAATGTTAAAAGTAACCTGTAAGAATGGAAGTACAGCTCCACATTTCTGAACGAAGCCTCATTGGAATATCCTACCAAAAACATGGAATACTTTCATTTCATAACAAAGAAGCAGATCTCTGTAGTGATTATAATGACGGCAACCAGCTGGAGCTCACATGATATTCTAAACCCATTGCCTTTGTCTACTAGGCCATGCTTCTACAGAGAGATGTTGTTAAACTTCAAAAGGTTCAGAAAAGATTTACAAGGATGTTGCTAGGGTTGGAGACTTTGAGCTATAGGGAGAGGTTGAATAGGTTGAGGCTATTTTCCCTGGAGTGTCAGAGGTGGAGGTTTACAGAGGTTTATAAAATCATGAGGGGCATGGATAGGGTGAATAGCCAAGGTCTTTTTTCCTTGGATAGGGGAGCCCAGAACTAGATGGCATAGCTTTAAGGTGAGATAGAGAAAGATTTAAAAGGGACCTGTGGGGCAACTTTTTTTATGCAGAGGGTGGTGCGTGTTTGGAACAAGCTGCCAGAGGAACAGGTGGAAGTGAGTATAATTATACCACTTAAAAGACATCTGGATGGGTACATGAACAGGAAGGGTTTAAACAGATATGGGCTGAAAATGTGTTGCTGGAAAAGCGCAGCAGGTCAGGCAGCATTCAAGGAGCAGGAGAATCGACATTTCGGGCATGAGCCCTTCTTCAGGCTCATGCCCGAAATGTCAATTCTCCTGGCCCTTGGATGCTGCCTGACCTGCTGCGCTTTTCCAGCAACACATTTTCAGCTCTGATCTCCAGCATCTGCAGTCCTCACTTTCTCTTTTCGACAGATTTGGGCCAATTATTGGCAAATGGGACTAAATTAAATTAGGATATTTGTTTGTCATGGATGAGTTGGACCGAAAGATCTGTTCCATGCTGTATTACTCTATGACTCTGGAACATGAGTTTCCTGACTGGGGTTGTTAATCTGGTCTAATTTGGGACCCCTAGATGACAACAAAAAACGGGGAGTGTCAGAGATACTGATGCTCTGATAGCTGACTCTGAAGAGGCAGCACTAAAGTCAAGAACTGTTCACGTGTAAATAAAGGGTGAGTTGATGATGGGATATTGGCCTCTTGTGGAGTGATTTCAATCTCCTTTCACTCATCCTCACACTCCCCCAAAGACATGCAAGTCCTGAGCCTCATCCAATACCAAATCAAAACCACCCACCAACTGGAGGAAGAACGCCTCATCTTCCACCTTGGGACCCTTCAACCACATGACATCAACATCAACTTCACCAATTTCCAAGTCCCCTCCCCCCACTTCATCACAGATCTAACCCTCCAACTCAGCACCGCCTTCTTGCCCTGTCCTACCTGTCCGTCTTCCTTCCCACACATCTGCTCCACCTTCCCTGTCCATCTATTAAAATTACCTCCCACCTGCATCCACCTATCACCTTCCCAGCTACTTTGCCCCCAGCCCTAGCCCCACTCCCCTATTTATCTCTCAGCCCTCTTCTCCCCTCACATTCCTGGTGAAGGGCTTATGCCCAAAATGGTAACTCTTTTGTTCCTCAGATGCTGTGCTTTTCGACTCTGACTCACCATCATCCACAGTCCTCACTTTCTCCATATTCTTCTCCTTGGCAATAGTTAGTTGGTCACTTAAAGCCATCAGTAGAGAGGAGGGGATGGTATAGCCTCAACCTCAACATTCCCAGTGTTTAATTGCTGAGAAGTTGGGTCAGGCAGGAAGGCCATCCAAAGCATTTCACAGCTTTCCCCACCCTCTCCAAATCTCACTAGCTGGGGAATGTAAAATTCTGCTTCACATCTCTCTGTCCTATGACAGGCTTTTCATTTTCTAATAACATTCTTAAGTTTACAAGCCATCTTATGTCAATATTCTTTTCCCTCATTTTTCTATTTAGCTTTCAAATATTTCCTTCATCTCTTACTTGGCCATTCCCGCTTCAGATATTGGTTCCTGATGTCTGATTCCTGATGAAGGGCTTTTCCTCGAAACATCAATTTTCCTGCTCCTAGGATGCTGCCTGACCTGCTGTGCTTTTCCAGGACCACTCTAATCTTGACTTCTGCCACTTCAGATGTTGCATACTCAGTTTCTCTCCTGTTTACTCATTACCTTCAGCAAAACTTTTTTTGCTTGCTCTCTGCTTCATCATTCCTTACTCGTACTGGTCAGCAGTTACTTTCCATTCTCCTCTAAACTAATATTTCAAAATGATTTAACAAGTTGCCCCAAATCACAGTTGGAGTGCCTCAGGCTGATATTATGAGTTTGACCATTTTCAGTTACCTCATCAATGACCTCTTTTCATTACATGGCCAGATTTAGGCAGATTTGCTCATGATTGTACAATCTCTAGCACTATATCTGACTCTTACATATGCGTATTGATACAGCTCAGGTTTAGGCTGATAGGGGACAAATAATACTCATGTTACACAAATGCTAGACATTGATCATCTCCAACAAATATAGATTTTAACCATTAGCAATTGATTTCAATGAGAATAAAATTGCTGTCTCCCCTAAAATTAGCATTTTGGTGTTACCTGTGACCAGAAACTGAACTGGACTGGCCAAATAAATATATTGGCTACAGGAGCATGTCAAAATTATAGAGTCATAGAGTCATAGGGTGCTACAGCACGGAGACAGGCCCTTTTAACCCAAACTGGTCCATGCCAACCAAAATGTCCATCAACATGAAATGTCTGAAATGTCCAAAATGCCCATTTCCCTGCACTTGGCCCATCTTTCCAAACCTTTCCTACTCACATATTTGTTCAATGCCTTTTAAATGTTGTTAATGTACCCACCTCAACCACTTCTGCTGGCAGCTCATTACATATGTGTACCACCCTCTGTGTAAAAAGTTGTCACTCAGTTTCCCTTTTATTCTTGCCCCTCTAACCTTAAACTGGTGCCCTCTCATCCTTGATTCCCCAACCCTGGAAACAAAACTGAATGCATTCACCCTATCCATTCCTCTCACAGTCTTATACAACCTTTCTCTACAACTAAAACCATTGAGTCCTGGCAGCATCCTTGTAAATTTCTTCTCTGCTCTTTCCAGTTTAATTACATCTTCCTACAGCAAGGTGACCAAAGCTGAACACAATACACCAAGTGCAGCCTAACCAACATCCTGTACAATTGCAACGTTACTTCCCAATTTCTATGCTCAAAGCCCTGACTGATGAAGGCCAGCATGCCAAAAGCTTTCTTCACTGTCCTGTCTTCCTGTGACTTCACTTTCAGAGAACCATGCAACTGAACTCCAAATTCCCTCTGTTCCATTATACTCCTTAAAGTCTTAGAATTCACCATGAAACTCCTCCCTTGATTTGACTTTCCAAAATACAAGACCTCACTCTTATCTGTTTCAAACTCCATTTGCCATTTCTTGGCCCACTTCCCCAGCTGATCAAGGTCCTGCTGCAATTTCCAACAACCTTCCTCACTGTCTACGATATTGCCTATTTTAGTGTCATCTGCAGTGACGTCAGCTCTGATGAAGACTCAAAACATTAGCTTGCTTTCTCTCCATGGATGCTGCCTGACCCACTGGGATTTCCAGCATTTTTTGTTTTTAATACAGATTCCAGCATATACAGCAATTTACTCCTTCAAAATCTACAACAACTCCTTTCTAGAAGGACTAAGGCAGCAGATTCATAGGAAAACCACCACCTTGAAGTTTTCCTCCAAGCCAACTCACCATCCTGACTTGGAAACACATCACTGTGGCTGTGTCAAAAACCAAGAATTGTGGGTCTACCTACAGCACTCGGACTGCCATGGTTTAGGAAGGCAGCTTAGCACCACCTTCTCAAGAGTAGCTAGGGATGAGCAATAAATGTTGGCCTAGCCACTGATATCCAACCAGTTGTGTTTGCATTCTGAAAGTAAAAAAAATTAAAAATACATCAATCTTTACCACTTATACTGGAGCTCCAACATAGTACAGCATTTCCACTGCGCTACTGTGGAAGACAACAAATAAAAGATAGTTCTCCCCTATAGAGAGCGGAAGTCTGTCTGTTCTCTTGTGCACCTACTTACTGCAGAGAAAATTGCATCAGAGAAGTTTTCAAAGTGCCTTCCCTCATCAGAAGTAAATCTCCATATGTGCAAATTGATTCTGCATATCGTCATGGGATAGGTTTGCTGTTACCATCTCTATAAGCACATTTAGAGCCTGCCTAGTCCAGTGTGGTTATGTTTTGTCTCACAGTTTTTATGTCAGTATACCTTTAAAAGATATGTTCATGGTTCCATAACTTCATTATAATAGCAACAGGAGGATATATATAAGTCTCAAAGACAAAATCACCTCAGGCCACTTGAAGCATGGCACACCGATAGAAGCATGCTACTCTTATAACAAAATGACATAATATTAGTCTAGACACAAAGTGTTTGAAGTTGCTATATTTGTATATATTTGTGAGCATGATAATACAAGCTTGTCACACTGCCAAAAGTACACTGGTAGAGGCAAAATACACATAAAAAAGGAAAGACAACTTTCTTGTATAACTGGAAGAAATAGGCTGTTGTAGTGAACAAGAAATATATTGACACATCTGGATATAGGTTTGCTCGCTGAGCTTGAAAGTTCATTGTTAGATGTTTCGTCAACATACTAGTTAACATCATCAGTGAGCCTCCAGATGAAGCACTAGTGGTATGGCCCACTTTCCAGTTATATGTTTGGGTTTCCGTGAGTTGGTGATGTTATTTCCTGTTTGTTTTCAGGGATGGTAAATGGGATCCAAGTCAATGTGTTTGCTGATAGAGTTTTGGTTGGAATTCTCGTGCATGTCTGTGTTTGGCTTGTCCTAGGATGGATGTGTTGTCCCAGTCGAAGTGCTATCCTTCCTCATCTATATGTAAGGATACTAGTGAGAGAGGGTTATGTCTTTTTGTGGCTAGTTAATGTTCATCTATCCTGGTGGCTAGTTTTCTGCCTGTTTGTCCAATGTCATGTTTGTTACAGTTCTTGCAAGATATTTTGTAAATGACATTAATTTTGCTTGTTGTCTGTTTAGGATCTTTCAAGTTCATTTGCTGCTGTTTTAGTGTGTTGGTGGATTTGTGAGCTACCATGATGCCAAGAGGTTTGAGTAGTCTGGCAGTCATTTCCAAGATGTCTTTGATATAGGGGAGAGGGGCTACGGTTTCTGGATGTGTTTTGTCTGAGTCTTTGGGTTTGTTGCTGAGAAATTGGTGTACTGTGTTCATTGGGTACACATTATTTTTGAATACACTGTCTAGGTAATTTTCCTCTGGTCTGCGGTGTTTGGTGGCTCATTGAAATAATGTTCTAATGAAGCTTCATTTGTGAATGTTGGATGATTGCTTTGTAGTTCAGTATTTGGTCCATATGTGTTGTTTTCCTGTAGATGCTGGTTTGAATTTCCCCATTTGTTGTTTGCTCTACTGCAACGTCTAGGAATGGCAGTTTACTGTTGTTTTCTTCCACTTTAGTGAATTTTATACCAGCAATAATATCATTGATGGTCTTGAAAGTTTCCTCTAATTTGTTTCATTTAGTGATGACAAAGGGGTCATCCACGTAGTGGACCTAAAATTTGGGTTGGATGTTTGGCAAAGCTGTTTGTTTGAGTGTCTGCATTACTGCCTCTGTTAAGAACCCTGATATTGGAGATCCCATGGGCGTTCCATTAGTTTGCCTGTAAGTTTTGTTCTTAAAGGTGAAGTGAGTAGTAAGCCATAGGTCCACTAGCTTGATGTTATTGTACTTGCTGATGAAGTTGGTGGTGTTTGTATATGTGTCGTTGGTTCTTCTAATAGTGTAGTCAGTGTTTCCTTAGCTAGGTTGATGTTGATGGATGTGAATTGGACTGTTACATCAAAGGAGACCATTATTTCATCCTCTTTTATCTTGGTGTCTTTGATGTTCTTCAGGAATTCTTGGTGGAGTGGATGGAATGGTGTGAGTCTACTATGTGTTCTAATTTTTTGTGTAGTTCCTTAACCAATCTGTAAGTTGGTGTTCTCAGTAGCGAGACCATGGGTCTGAGGGGGGCTCCTAGTTTGTGAATTTTCAGGAATGTGTAGAAGCGTGGTGTGTTGGATATGTCTGGTTTCATTTTTTTGGAATTTGGTCTTTTTTATTTCTCCAGATTTCTGAAGTTTTTTGAGTAGGGCTGTGATTCAGTTCTCTAATTGTGGGGTCGGGTCTATTGCCACTATTATCAGGACAAAAAATGGCATCACCACAGGAAATGACATCGCTAACTCAAGGAAACCCAAATACATGAATAGAAAGCAGGCCATACCACCAGTGCTTCATTCGGAGGCTCACTGATGTTACCTAGTATGGTGACAAAACATCTGAAAAGGAACCTTCCAGCTCAGCAAGCAAACCTACAGCCAGAACCTCAACCTGAGCTACAAATCTTCTCAAAACTCGCTAATATTGACTCATGTTAGTAAAACTAGTTACACCTTATATTGGTGTGATAGGTATTGTTGCACAGAATATGGGGGGAATGTAAATTTTAGATCTTATCCCAAGAGATCTTAAACTGGTCTACCTACCAGGCCCCATGAGATCATCGCAGTGGGTGGTGCTTAAGGCACTCCTTAGACCCTCATACAGTATTTCCACCAAAGTTTTTTTCTCCCTTATTACTGTTTTACATTTGTGTATATAATTACATTTCTAACGATCCTATCTCCACGTGTCACAAAGTCAGTGTTCTGGAGTTCCACTATTCACTTAGAATGTGCTCTCTTCAGACCTGGAGAACCCCAGAAGACCTTTCGATTGAAAACTGTTCACTTTAATTAATTGACTGACAGGGCAAGATTTCAAAATACCTTGAGGCTGGAGGATTTTTAATCCTTTGGATTATCTTTGTGGAGGCATTTTATCTGATCAAATAGCCAATTGTTCCATTGCAGTATTTGGAGAACCTTTAATCCCAAACATTTCCTTCTTGATGAGATGAAATAGGCCATTGTTTCTCTCCACATCCTGGTTTTCTGAACTGAACAATTCCTTCTTTACTCCTGAATATTTGTACGTTGGTCATCCCTTCTCAGTAGTGGTTGCTTCCATGGAATAGTTTGCACCACATATTCAATTTCCATCAGCAGATTTTTATTTTCAACTTGCCTGCAAGTCTGTACTGAACTTTGTGATTGGTTTGGACATTCTCATTTACCCTCACCAATTGCATTATTGGTGAATCAACATGTTCACTCCCTCAGTTCCGCTATGTGTGCATTGTTTTTTTGCTGGGCATGACCTCTATCTCAGATACTGAGAAGTCTTGCTGGAAGAATGGGTGAATGAAATTCTCTGTTTGAACTTGTCTCATTTGAATGATCTCAGCACCTTAAATCAGGCTTGAATCTGTTATTACTATTTATCCACTGAGCTGCATTGTATTCCAGGTTGTGTCAATTATAGATTCATTCGCTCAAGTGGGAGGTACCTTGCAATAGGCAAGGTACTGGCAAGCTGCAGAGTCGAGAGTGTGGTGCTAGAAAATCACAGCAGGTCAGGCAGCGTCCGAGGAGCAGGCAAATTGACATTTCGAGCTTAAGCCCTTCATTCATTCCTGATAAAGGTCTTATGCCCGAAACATAGATCCTCCTGCTCCCCGGATGCTACCTGACCTGCTGCACTTTACCAGCACCACACTCTCAACTCTGATCTCCGACATCTGCAGTCCTCACGTTCTCCCACTGGCAAAATGCAACAGATCCATGCTAACTAGGAGGATTGTAACTTGACTGAACACAAAATGCTGATTTTTATGCCATTGCTGTCATTTTTGCACTTCACTAGTCTAGCTAACACCCTCTCTTATCTTAAAGTATGTGAACATCAATATGCTGGGGGGTTTCATTAAGCAGAAACTGAACTGGATTAGCCATACAAATATAATGGCTACAACGCAGGTCAGAAGATAACGATTCTACAATAAGTGATTCACCTAAAGCCTGTCCACCATCTCTAAGTCATGAGTTAGGAGCATGGTGAATACTCCAATTTGCCTTGATGAGTATAACTCCAACAACACTCAAGAAAATTGACACCTACCAAAGCTGCCTCTTGATCGGCACCTGACCACTGCCTTCAGCATTCACTCCCTTTGCCACTGACACATCATAGCAGTGGTGTGTAATTAACACAAGAGGCACAATCGCAACACATCCAAAGGCAGCATCAAAATGGCAACTGCTACCATTTAGTAGGACAAGGGACAAGGCAAGTTCATGGGATAAGCAAGTTTCCCTTCAAACCACTTACCATCCTGAAACTATCTTGCTGTCGTGGGGTCAAAATCCTTTTCTCCAGATGCATAGCAATGTGATTGACTCTTAACTGCACTCTGGGAAATGAGGGATGGGCTAGAGAAGACATTATATTCACAATTTATATATCGAGTACGTGAATAATTTCACTGCTATATTTAACCAGACAGATACTTCATTAAGATTTTAAATACAAAACAGCAACAATTCTCTCCAGTCATATGATAACCAAAGTCTGTGGGCCAGAAACTACTTTGTTAACATCATATATCGGGTTTGTGAGGTTAATCTCACACGTTTATTAAGAGAAAGCAGCATCAAATTATCTTGTTTCTAAACTCATTGTCCTGAATTTCACAACCATAAACCTGAGAAAAAAAGATTATCACAAGTCCAGTATTAGCACTAGAACAGCGAGTTGCGTGGCAATAACAGGAAAAACAAACTTGATTGGTTACTGAGAGGTTTTGGAAGAATTCACAATCACTTTTTTGCCTCAGCTATTAAAGTCCAAATGATCTTTTATTTTCAATGCACTAAAGGATTTCAATACTGGCCAACCACATGAATCATTGATAATGTTGTAAGACCTTGAGCTTGTCTCTTCATTGATTAAATTCCCTCAAGATAAGTCTAGTTAACTTCACTTCCAAACACAAACTTCACTTCTGTATAGTCCTGGATGAGTGGGACAGTGTCTCACCTACAGCTGTAATGTCAACAGGAGAGCAATGAAAGCCCATGAAAAGTAATGAGACTAAAGGTTAATACATCTACTGGACCCTGAGTCTCTGGGAATTGGGGGAATCTCTACTACCTGAAGTTATGTCGAAAACAAAGGTTTTCGCTATGAATGTTGCAGGCCAGTCATCTCATTCCCAGGGCATGTTAGGGCAATATTTAGGTCTTAGAGCTGCTTCATAAATGCCCCTCCATCATATGGGGATATTTGCTGAAGATTGCATAATGTTCAGCAACATTCATCACTGCTCAGATGCTAAAGCAGTCCTTATCCACAACGAAGCAAAATCTGGGGGACAATATCGAGGGCTGATAATTAGCAAGTTATGACACAGGGTTTGGGTGTTCAGGTCACCAAACAAACCATTGCCCCTCTTCCATTCATGGTAAAATTGTGACAAAGCAGGCACATGGCTACCTGACTTTTACACTGCGGCCAGGTAGCACCAAATCAAGTCCTTGGGCAAATCCTATTGCTGCCTATGATGTTAGATGTCCTCCAGCCTCAACCGTGATGTTCTTCATGGTCTATACTTGCTTACACAGAATGCTTACTTCATGCAAAACATTGAGATAGACAGGGAGCAATCCACCCTGAAAGAATTATCATCTACTGCTTTCAGGGGAAGAGAAAATTGTGAGAGAAAAGATCTGTCTGTCTTTCTCTTTTCAAACAAATTGCTCAATATTGAATAAATGTATTTTTCATCGACATGCTTTCAGACTTCAGATGCCTCTTCTTCAAATAATGCTATTTCTACTCCATTAGGCCCAATTATATAAAAAAAATGCCGAGATTTATCTTCACGCATCAAAGCATGGAGCAAATTAGCAGAATTAGTGACTCATTTACTTAATTTTCTGTTTAATAAAAGTTACTACAGAATAGACATGTCCCACAAACATTCAGAACAGAAACCTGACGGAACTATTTTGCCAAAAGGACAAAACCCATTATTGTTATTCATCTTTATGCCTGAGAATGCATCAGACTGTTTGCAATTAAAAACATATTGGAAATACTGAGCAGATCAGGTAACACCTCTGGAGAGGAACAGAGTTAATGGTTAAAATTTAAAAGGAAGGTGCATCTCCTGAGGGCAAGACAATTTCTGCCATTTCTGTTCACTTGACAGGAGCCCCGTCATATCCAATTGTCCTTATTTTCAAATTTCTCCAGGGTCATGCCCTTCCTTAACTCTGTAACTCTGCCCTTCAGCTTTACAATCCTCCTAGATTTCTGCACTACTCTCATTTCAGCTTTTTGTGCATCACCTGGATATATTGCTGGCCATACCTTCAACTGCTTAGGATCTTAACTCTTAAATTTCTTCCCTAGACCTCTCTGTCTCCCTATTTCTATAATCTTGTTTGAATCACTTCTTAAAATCCATTACTTTCTTTTGTTCATCTGTATTAATATCACCTTTTGTGGCCCCCTGTCACATTGTTTGATAATGCTCTGTGAAGCAGCTTGGGAACTTTACATGTTAAAGGTGCAATATCAATTCAAGTTGTTAATGCTGCAGGAGAAATCACATTACTGTCTGATGACATTGCAATATTTGTCATGAAATTGCCTCTCCCAAATATATTTGTTCTTGCAATAAATAGGACAAAAACAAATCCACATCTATTGTCCAAGCTTTTTCTACCCCAGAAGGTGAGAAGTCTCTGAAGAAGGCTCCCTGGT
The DNA here is from genome assembly GCF_020745735.1 of Hemiscyllium ocellatum. Classification (NCBI taxonomy): domain Eukaryota; kingdom Metazoa; phylum Chordata; class Chondrichthyes; order Orectolobiformes; family Hemiscylliidae; genus Hemiscyllium; species Hemiscyllium ocellatum. The sequence continues at coordinate 54,692,214 of NC_083401.1, read as the reverse complement.
CCCAAACATTAACTCTGCTTTTTCTTCACAGATGCTGCCAGAAAAGCTGAGTTTTTCCAGCAATTTCTGTTTTTGTATGTGAGGTGATAAGTCTTGTCTTTACATTGAAATACTGCAGTATTTATGATTCTTTCTAATCCTCCCACCAGGCTGATATTTCCTACTTCACCTCACACTGAAGAAATTGAGTGTTGTGAGTGAAGAGAAAAGTAGAAGCAATATTATTTCCTAGTACCTTAGATTAGATTCCCTACAATGTGGAAACAGGCCCTTCGGCCCAATCAGTCCACACTGACCCTCTGAAGAGTAACCCACCCTGATCCATTTCCCTCTGACTAATGTACCTAACACTACGGGAAATTTAACATGGCCAATTCAACTGACCTGCACATCTTTGGACAGTGGGAGGAAACCAGAGCACCCAGAAAAAACCCAAGCAGACACAAGGAGAATGTGCAAACTCCACACAGATAGTCATCCAAAGCTGGAATCAAACCTGAGACCCTGGTGCTATGAGGCAGCAGTGCTAACTACTATACCATCGTGCTGCTATAACTATTCTTGGTTCTTGGTAGTAGATATTGAAGGACAGTTAAGATGTTGTTTGAATAATCTTGATTTTTGACAAGTTCTGTAATTTATGCATATTTGCACTTTTACTAAGAAGGTCCCCTCTCTGTTAATTTTATGAAGGTGCTATATGGTTAGATTTGAAACAGGAAAAGGAATTGTAAATGGTTATAAATACCAATGCATAACATACATTTCAAGGTATCAATACTTGTCAAACCTTAATACACAGATAGCCCAAAAAAGTAAACATTTTGAGTTATTGCTTAAACATAAAACAAAAAAGAAAGAAATATCAATATCTAACAGGTTAGTGGTAAAGTGAGCGCAAATAGACCATGAAGAACATGGAGTCACCATCTTTAAAATGTGTTCAGTAGTCTCAGCTATGAAAAGTATGTGGTATCACAATTATCTTCATTCTTCTAAGCTAAAGAGGATCATTTATACAAGGGCTGTTGTTCCTAAATAACATTCTTAATGATTGGAGGAGACTGTTAGCTGAAAACCAACATTTGCCACCTTTGGATGCAGAGTGTCCTGGCATGACAGGAATTTACTTTAGTCAGCCAGAGGTAACGGAAGATGAAATTAAGTAGGAGGAGGCCTACCACTGGCTTATCATTTTGTACAGGGGAGGTCGTACCTCACTAACTTGATCAAGTTTTTTGAGGAGATGCCAAAGATGATTAATGAGGGACTGCATGGTCTACAGTAAAGACTTTGACAGGGTCTCTCATGGCAAACTGATATTAAGGTGAAGTCACATGCTATCAGGGGTGAGCTGGCAAAGTGGATACAGAACTGGCTTAGTCATAAGAGACAGAGGGTAGCGGTGGAAAGATGCTTTTCGGAATGGAGGGTTGTGACTAGTGGTGTTCACAGGGTACAGTGCTGGGACCTCTGTTGTTCATGGTCTCCATAAATGATTTGGAGAAAAACATGGCAGGTCTAATTTGTAAGTTTGCGGATGATACAAAGATTAGTGAAATTCCTGAAAGTAAGGAGGATTGTCAGAGGATACAGCAGGATATATATCAGTTGGAGGCATGGGCAGAAAAATGGCAGACTGAGTTTAATCCAGATAAATGTGAGGTGATGCATTTTGGAAGGTCACATACAGGTGGAAATCATATAGAGAATGGCAGAACCCTTAGGAGTATTGATTTGCAGACGGATCTGGGTTGCAGGTCCACAGATCACTGAAGGTGTCAGCACAGGTAGATAAGGTAGTAAAAAAGGTTTATGGCATGCTTGCCTTCATTGGAAGGGGGACCGAGTATAAGGATAGGTAAGTTATGCTCCAATTTTATAGTACTTTAGTTCGGCCACACTTGGAATATTGTGCACAGTTTTGGTCACCATACTACCAGAAGGATGTGGATGATTTGGAGAGGGTACAGAAAAGGTTTACCAGGATGTTGCCTGTTATGGAGGAGTTTAGCTGTGAAGAAAGGTTGGCTGGACTGGGTTTGTTTTCACTGGAACACAGGAGGTTGAAGGGCGACCTGGATAAAGTGGAAAGTATGAGACTTTTCTCCTAGACTGGAGAGGTCAATTACTCGGGGACACAGGTTCAAGGGGTAGGGAGGGGATGTTTAAAAGAAGTGTGCAAGGCAGGTTTTCACACAGAGGGTGGTGAGTGCCTGGAACACACTGCCAGAGGAGATGGTGGAAGCAGACACAAATAGCAGCATTCAAGAAGCATCTGGACAAATACATGAATGGTAAGAGAACAGAAGGATACAGATCCTGTAACTAAAGACAGTTTTAATATGGAAGGACAAAATTTATCACCATAGGCTTGGATCACCGAAGGGCCTGTTCCTATGCTGTGCTGGTCTTCATTCTATGTTCTTTATATCATACTTTCCAGTGCCACCGGGAATTTGTCTTCATTCAGTTGAGAAGTCAGTTACCTGATCATTGGCAACTCTGCAGTCTTTATGTGATAACATTAGTTCAGAACTGGGGAAATTGGATTGGATCTCCCTATTTCTTGATTTGAGTACTGGGACTAGCAGAGAGAGGTAACAGTGATATGTGCTCATCCAGAGACAGAAACCCCACCATTGTCACTGTTGATGAGAAAGGCTTAATAATTAGCACTCCTCTTTCTCTCTAGAACCTTGGTTAGATATTTGTTCCACTCCCTAACTTTCATTGATTTTCACTGCTTAGAAACAGCAGGTTCCCTTATTCTGTTCAAACTACTGTTGGAAGCTTGCTCTGCATATGTAATGAATTCAGTCTCAACACGTAGACCAGTGCAATGGTGGAGTTAGAACAACAAATAAACATCATGCCTTGTACTGCCACTGGTGATGAATTAGCTGCAGAGGAGAACTTAGCCCTCCATGACAAGGCTCTTACATCAAAATAGGCAACTTGAGTGAGCCATGATGTGGAGGAGCCGGGGTTGGACTGTGGTGGACAAAGTTAAAAATCACACAACACCAGGTCATTGTCCAACAGGTTTATTTGGAAGCACCAGCCTTCACATTGCTGCTCCTTCAAGAGGTGGCCATGGAGAATAAAGACCATAAGACACTGAATTTGTAACAAATGATTATAGTGTCATGCAGCTAAAATTATATATTGACCAAACCTGGATTGTTGTTAAGCCTTTCATCTTTTAGAATGGGTTGCAGGTTTCAGTTCATTAATATGTAAATCCCAGAACTTCTTTTAAGTCATCTTTTAAGAGATAAGGTTTTAATACAAAAGATGACATCTTAGCTCAGACAATACATTAAAGATGTAAGGTTACAGTCTGTCTGTATCCCAATCTTGAGTCAGACTGGTTCTATTTCCAAAGTGGAATTTACAAAATATTATATGAATTGACTGCCTGCATTGACTGCTATTGTTATAATTTCTATTTCCTATGGGCACATACTCCACAGCCACATGATGAAGGAGCAGTGCTCTGAAAGTTAGTGCTTCCAAATAAACCTGTTGGACTATAACCTGGTGTTGTGCGATTTTTAACGAGTGAGATACCCGAAGCTGAAAGGGTTCCTGTAGAACCGATAACAATATCAGTGGGTACCTTTAGAAGATCAGAACTAGGTTTAGTTTCTTAACTATATCAATGTCATTTTGTTCAGGTGATTGTACTGAGTTATATTCTGTAATCAGATCTTATTTCCTGAGGAACCAAGATAAAAAGCCAATCAATAGTGCAGGATGCCATCCAAGCAAGGAGGCTTGCTAGTGCCACTTGAGAGGTTTTAAATTAGCCTGGCAGTGGGGTGGGAAACAGAGCAATAGGTCAGCATGAGGAACGACAAGGTAGAGATTGTCAGGTATGTCTAATAGGAAGAACACACAGGGCCATGACCATAGGTTAATGAACATCATGGGTATGAAGTGAATTTGTTTTGATACAAGGGGTATATCAGATAAAGCTGATGAGTTTGAAGCCTGGAATATTACATGGATCTAAAATGTGACAGAAACTTGGTTGGGAAAAAAACTGAACTGGCAGGTCAACATTTCAGGGTTTTTAGGTATTTCAGGCATAATGGAGAGGCATGTTAAAGGAGTGGGGGAGTTTCATTACTGATTTAGGAGAGCATCATAGTTGTACAAAGAAAGGGAACATCTTGGAGGGCTCGTCCATATAGATAGAGCTCAGAAATGAGAAAGATGTAATCACTATAATAGGTTTAAAACATAGATCCTATAATACCCAGTGGGTAATAGAGGTACAGATATGTAAGTGGATCATGGAGAGATGTAAAAGCAACATAGTCATTACAGTAGATAATATTGGGACTTCCTTGGTCCAGGGTCTTAGATGCGGCAGAATTTGTTCGGTGCATCAAGGAGAGCTTGTTGAAGCAATATGCAGATAATCCAACTAGGGAAACATTCATACTTGACCTTATATTGGGGAATGAGCCTGACTGAAGTTTCAGTGCATCAGCATTTTGAGAACAGTGATCAGAATTCTGTAAGTTTTAAGATTGTTATGAATAAGGATAAAATTGGTCCTCAGTTGAAAGTGCTAAATTGGGGGAAGGCAAATTACAACAGTATTAGATATGATCTCGAGAAGTTAGATTGGGGCCGGGGTGGGGGAGCTGTTTGAGGGTAAATCCACATTTTCTAAAAGCCAGTTGATTAGAGTTTAGGACCAGTATGTTCTGTGAGGGTTGAAAGGTAAAGATGAGCCTTGAATATAGGACATATCAAAAGTTTTGTCAAAAAGAGAAAGGAAGCATATATAAGGTTTTGGAAACTAAAATCAGACAAGGTCCCTAAGCAGTATAAAGGAAACATGAAAGAAATAAATATGGAATTATGAGGTATAAAATGGTCCATAAAGTGCCGTTGGCAATTAGGATTAAAGAGATTCTCAAGGCATTTTTTATGTATATTGGAAAGAAGAGGGTTACTAGGAATAGGATAGCTCCAGTCAAGGATAATGGAGGGAGTCTGATGCATGGAGCCAGTGGAAGTGGGTGAGGTCCATACTGAGACCTTCACATCAACAAGGAGAAGGATATGGATGATGAAGGAAGGGTATATTGATATTCTAGAACATGTTGACATTAAGAAGGAGGAGATGTTGGGCACCTTGAAAAACATTATAGTAGATCCCAGGACCTGATGGAATCTATGTCAGAATAGTCAGGGAGGTAAAACAAGAGATTGCAGGGGCTTGACAGAGATCTTTGTATCTTCTTTAGCTACAGGTGAGATCCCAGAAGACTGGACAATAACCAATGTTGATCCTTTCTTGAAGAAGGGCAACAGGGATAATCCAGGAAATTACATTAGTGGCAGGATGATTATTGAAAAAGAGTCTTAGGGTCAGGATTTAACTTGCATTTGGAAAATAATTGACTTATTAGGGATAATCAGAATGGTTTTGTACAGGGGAAATCTTATCTCGCAAATTTGAGTTTTTTGAATAAACAATGAAGATGAGTGTTGAGGATAGTGCAGTGGATGTAATCTACATGGACATTACTAAAGCATTTAACAAGGGTCTTCATGGTCCAGCAGATTAAGTCACATGGGATGCATGGTGAATTGATATGCTGGATACAAATTGGCTCAGTCACAGAAGACAGATGTGGAGGGGGTGTTTTTCTGACTGGGGATTTGTAACCAGTGGTATTCGTTGAAGACCAGTGCTGGGAGCTGGTTGTAACATAAATAAATCAATTGAATGTAAATTTAGGTGATATATTTCTTAAATTCGTAAATGATACAAAAGTTGGCAGCATTGTGGATACTGAGGAAGGCTGTCAAAGGATACAGCAGGATATAGGTCAGTCGAAAAGTTTGGTGGAGAAATGGCAGGTGGAGTTTTATGTGGACAAATGTAAGGTGATGGATTTTGGGAGGTCAAATGGAAAAAGAAATTATATAGTAAAAGTAAGGACCCTTGGTAACATTGATATAAAGAGGGATTTGGGGGTCCAAGTCTATAGCTCATGAAAGTGGCAACACAAGTAGATAAGGTAGTAAAGAAGGTATATGGCATTCTTGTTCTTATTAGTTGGGGCATTCAGTATAAAAGTCATATTACTGTGTATAAAATTTTAATTAGCCCACACCTATTTATTTATTTAATTAATTCATTTGTGGGATCTGGGTGTAATTATCTGGCCAGCATTCATTGTGCATCCCTAGCTATCCTTTATAAGTTGGTGGTGAGCTGCCTTCTTGAACTGCTGCAGTGTACCTGCTGTGGGTTGATCCACAATGCCCTTAGGGAGGGAAATCAGTTGTGTGTAGTTCTGGTCACCAGAAGGAAGGATGTGGAAGCCTCAATTGGAATGTACTCATTATAGACTTGGATTATTTTCATTACAGCATTGGAGACTAAGAGGTGATCTGATAGAATTATGCAGAATTACATGGATACAGTGGATAATCAGAATCTTTTCCATCCATTGTGGAAATGCCAAATACTAGCGGGCATAGGTTTGGGTGAGAGGGTGGAAGTTTAAAGGAGATGTGCGAGGCAAGCTTTTTAACAAAGAGGTGGTTGGTGCCTAGACTGTGCTGCCAGGGAAGGTGGTAGAAGCAGATAAGATAGCAATGTTTAAAAGGCACTTAGACAGATAAACAAACAGGCAGGGAATAGTGGGACACAGGCCATGTGCTGGCAGATGCGATTAGTTCAGAATGGCATCATGTTTGACACAGCCATGGTGGGTTGAAAGGCCTGTTCCTAGGTGTACCATTCTATGTTGCTGTTCCAGGTTATGAGATGTATTGAGCTTTTTGGATTTTTTTTTGCTGAATGAGTTTTCAGAAATTATTGAACCACATTAACTACCAAACCCATCCTTATGGTGTTTCTCATGTCTGAATTCCACCCATTTTCATACACACCTTTCCTGGAACAACTCACCATTAAGCTGATACCCACCCAAACATTGGCATCCTTTGCACCAGCACCATTTTTAAAAACCTGTGTGCATGCAGATGAGCACTGGCATTGCGAAGCTGCAATGCTCACTGATGCCCAGAATCAGAACATGTCAGATAAGGAGGAGATGTCACTGCGTTCTTTCATCTGGGACATGGAAGTCCTGGTGGATCTGGGCCATAGGACTGGCAAAGGAGGTCATGTCACCATACCAGCCTGGTCTGAGATCACCACATGGGTCATTGCTGCCTCCAGAGAGCTGGGAGTGGCCAACAATGCAGGAAGGACAATGACCCTCTTTGTTCTGTCACGAGAAGTGCCACATTCTTCTTTCTGCAACCTCTCACTCTCTTTTTCTCTGCTATCACATCCATCTCCCACCACTCTCTCTATCCTAGAGAACACCTTCCTTCTCCTGCTCTTATCTGCACCACCACCAACCACTGGCCCTCTCCGCAACCTCCCACATCACTAAGGCTGCATGTCCTCTGTATTACCTTCTCGGTGCTTCATTACACCTCACCACATTTCCCCCACATGCTCCAGCACTAACAGCCATGCCACACATTGGAATTTGCTCATTCCCCACATGAGATCATTGCAGGAAAAGACGCTCCACAACTCTGTAGAAGAGCCTGAATAGGTGGAAAGAGATCTGAAATCTGTTTCCTCAAGCCAATGAGAAGAAAATCCTGGCTCAACAAGGATTAGGCCAACACTGCTCCTGTGGGGTTGCAGAGGCATCCATATTGTAAAACCATAAGACCATAAGAGGTAGGAGCAGAATTAGGTCATTCGGTCCATCGAGTCTGCTCCACCATTCAATCATGGTTAATATGTTTCTCAGCACATTCTACCCTTAATGTTTGATTCCCTTGCTAATTAAGAACCTGTTTATCTCTTTGTTAAATACATTCACAGTCTTCCACAGTCTTTTACGATAATCAATTCCACAGATTAACTAATCTCTGACTGAGAAATTCATTTCAATTCTTAAGAGTTATCTTTCCACTCTGAGGCTGTGCCCTTGGACCCTAGTCTCTCCTCCTCATGGAAATATCTTCTCCACGCCCACTCTATCCAGTCCTCTCAGTAAGCTGTAAGTTTCAACGAAATCCCCTCCCCTCATCATTCCAAACTCCATTAAGTGTAGACCCAGCATCTGCAATTGCTCCTCACATGACAAGCCATTCATCCCTGGGATCATTCCTGTAAACCCCCTCTGGACCCCCTGCAAGGACAACACTTTGATACTGGGACCAAAACTGCTCACTGTATTGCAAATATTGACCAGAAACTTAAACAGCCACAGCAATATTTTTCTGTTCTTATATTCTAGACCTCTCAAATTGAATGTGAACATTAGATTTGCCTTCCTAACTGCCAGTTGAAACTTCATGTTAACCTGAAGAGAATCCTGAACTCAGAATCTAAGTCCTTTTGTGCTTTAGGTGTCTGAAGACTTTCCCCATTTGGAAAATAGCCTACAAATTATTGTTTCTTACCCATTTATTCCCACTCTCTGCCTTCTGCTAGTCAGCTAATCCTCTATTCATGTCAGTATCTTGCCTCTAATAGCATGTCCTTATTTTAGCAGCCTCCTGTGCAACACCTTGTCAATAGCCTTCTGGAAATCCAAATAAATCACATTTATTGGTTCACCTTTGTTTAATTTGTTTGTTACCTTCTCAAAGAATTCTAACAGACTTGTCAGGCATGACCTTCTCTTGACAAAGCTGTGCTGACTCCACCGTATTTTGCCACGCACTTCCAAGTAGTCTGTACTCTCCTCCTTAATAATGGTTTTAAAAACCATATCAATGGGTAAGATCAAGCTAACTGGCTTACAGTTTCCTATCTTCTGCCTCCCTCCCTTCTTAAATAGAGGTGTTGCATTAGCAATTTTCTGTTTCTCTGGAATCCTACCTGACTCCAGTGATTCCTGAAACAACATCACCAATATCGCCACAATCTCCCCAGCTATGTCCTTCAGAACTCTGGGGTGTAGTCCATCTGGTCCAGGAGGTTTATCCATCTTCATACTTTTTGAAGCTTCCCCAACACCTTGTCCTTAGAGATGCTCATTATACTCACCTCTGCCATCTGACTCTCTTGAGGTTCTGACATGCTAATGATGTCTTCCATCGTGATAAAAAGTACCTACTCAATTCTTTCACTATTTCTTTGTTCCCATTACCACTTCTCCAGCCTCATTTTCCATCGGTCCAATGTGCACTTTTGCCTGTCTCTTCTGTCACATATTTCTAAAAATAACTTTTACAAGCAAACTTACTGTTGTATTTCATCTTCTCCTTTTACTGAATTTTTAATTGCCCTTTGCAGGTCTTTAAAGGATTCACACTCATCTTCATCATGTTGTAAACTTTTTCTTTTGCTTTTACACTGCTTTTGCTTTTTAACTTCCCTTGTCAGCTATGGTTGTCTTGTCCTTCCTTCAATATGTTTCATTGCAATGAATTTCTGCTGTGCCTCCTGAATTACCCCCAGAAACTCCCACCATTGCTGCTCCACAGTATTCCCCGTTTGGCTCCCTCTACAATCAACTCTGACCAGCTCCTCCCTCATGCCGTTGTAGTTACCTTTATTCAGTTGTAGTACTGCCACAGCTGATTTAAGCTTCTCCTTCTCAAACTGCAGTGTGAATTCAATCACATTATGGTCACTGCCCCCTAGTGGCTCCTTCACCTAAAGCTCCCTTATTAAGTCTGCCTCATTACACATTGCCAAATCCAGAATTGCCTCTTCCTTAGTGGGATCTATCACAGGTTGCTCCAAAAAACTATGTTATAGGCACTCCATAAATTCCTTTTCTTAAGATTCACTACCAAGCTGATTCCCAGTCCATCTGCATATTGAAGTCCCCCATGATGATTGTAATCGTGCCTTCCTTAAAAGCCTTTTCTATTTCCGGATTTATTTTCTTCCCCACCTCTTGACTACTGCTAGAAGGCATATACACAATTCCCATCAGGATCTTTTCTTCTTTGCAGTTCCCCAACTCTGTCCACACAGATTCTATGCCTTCTAACTCTATATCACTTCTCGCTATCGATTTAATTTCATTTCTTACTAACAAGGCAATCCTGTCCCCTCTATCCATCTGCCTGTCTTTTTGACAGGATGTGTATCCTTGGATATTTACTTCCCAGACGTGAACTGCTTGTAGCCACATTGGTGCAATACCCACACCATCATACTGCCAATTTCAATTTTTACTTAAGCATTTACCAAGCATCGTCTAATACATGTATTTATGTATAACACCCTCAGTTCAGCATTGACCCCCTGTCCCCTTCTCACAGTTGTCTCCTATCTGCTGTGCTATCTAGACACAAGCACGACCCTGGCAATCCCTTGGACTAATATCAAAAGCTGTCTTTCACTTACTGTATTGGGAGTAATGTGTGCTGCCATGGCCCTCAGTCAGGGCCACTCCCTTAAGACTTTGAGATATGGTTAACTGTTTGTTGCACATGAATATATTTGCTGTATAACTTGCACACAGTGCAGGTATAAGGTTAATGTAGCACTCTGCTGTTCACAAGGTACATGCTCCCGAAACTGAGGACTGCTTCACAGCAAGGCAACCTGCCTGTGTTTTTAATGACTTGCTCACAACAAGGCAATGCAGAGATGATATGTGCTTGCACATAGGTCTAATGAGAACCAATAGGGCAAGCAAGCATACCTGTACCTGGGCCAAAAAGTGTGGGCTGGTAAAGCACAGCAGGTCAGGCAGCAGCCAAGGAGCAGGAGAATCAACATTTTGGGCATAAGCCCTTCATCAGGAATGTGAAGTGGGGGAGGGGGCTGAGAGATAATTGGGAGGGTGGGGCTGGGAGGAGATAGCTGGGAAGGCAATAGGTAGATGCAGGTGGGGGGGTGGTAATATTGATAGATCAAAGTGGAGAGTGGAGCAGACAGGTGGGAAGGAAGATGGACATGTAGGGCAGTACAAGAGGGCGGTGCCAAGTTGGAGGGTTGGATCTGGGATTAGGCAGCAAGAGAGGAGATGAGGAAACTGAAATCAAAATTGATACCATGTGGTTGAAGGGTCCCAAGGCAGAAGAGGAGGCATTCTTCCTCTAGGCATCGGGTGAGTTGGATTTGATGGTGGAGAAGGCCCAGGACTTGCATGTCCTTGGTAGATTGGGAGGGGGTATTGAAATGGTTGGCACAGGGTGGTGGGGTTGTCTCAGACACAGCGCATAATCCTCCGCCATTTCCTTCATCTATAATCAGACCCCACCACCAGAGATATATTTCCTTCCCCATCCCTATCTGCGTTCTGCAGACACCATTTCCTCTGTGGCTTCCTTGTTAGGTCCATGCCCCCCCAACAACCCATCCTCCACTCCCGGCACCTTCCCTTGCAGCTGCAAGAGGTGTAAAACATGTGCCCACACTCCCCCTCCATCCAAGGTCCTCAAAGAAACCTTCCACATCCGGCAGAGATTTCCCTACACATCCAAACACCTAATCTACTGTACCCGTTGCTCTCAATGTGGTCTCCCCAGCTATCTTCCCCAACTAATGCCCCCCCCCCCCAACTCCCAACATTCCTGATGAAGGGCCGAAATGTTGATTCTCCTGCTTCTCAGATGCTGCTTGACCTGCTGTGCTTTTCAGCACCACATTGTTCGCCTCTGATCTCCAGTCCTCACTTTCCCGTAATCCTGAGCACAAACTATCTCTATTGTAGCCTTTCAATTTTAGTTGCGACTGTCCCCAACAAAGCAAGTCCGTGTTCCCAGAATGCACCGCCAATGAATAATAGAACTGCCGAGATGGTTGTGATAGATTGGCCGATATCAGATGCCAGTGTCCATGGAGGCAGAGTGCATGCAACTGGTGCTGTTGATCATGTCCTGGATTGTGGTTCAGTCAGAACCAACAAGGATTTTATTCAGAGCAAGATGAATCCACTAGATACATGCTTTGGTTTCCTGGTATAGTTTTCTGACTTGTTTAACAAGTTTGGTAAGATGTGAGGCTGAATGCTGATGAGGCAATTTGTAGTGCTAACATTGTGTTTAAAAAGCATTAATCTTCATCAATTACTATCTCACTGCTGTCAAGCGAGGACCTCATCACACTGGTTGTGAAAGGTAGAGGGGATGGAGCAAGATGAGTTTGACACGAGGCTTAGCTCTTTAGATTTTCCATCAGATTCTGCCACAAGTAGTCCTCATCGCTCAGACCCCTTTAATATCTGCCCCAAGTCTTTAAAGAACAGAAAGAAACAAGATGCTCATATTGCCATCAAAACATGTGGAGAAGATAACAAATGGAGTAGTTCAGCCATTGAATCGAAAGATGACTGAAAGTTTATGGACTGAGGACGTGCAGTCTGATGTACAGTGGAATCGTCATCAAAAAAGTGGTCAGGGCTGGATGATGAGCACAGGGGGTTATTGATATGAAAAAGCAACAGAATGGTGAGAGAGGGCAGAGCCCTGGGGAACCCAGAGTTAATGGAAAAGAAGTCAGTGGATGAGTTATCGACTATAGTACAGATGGAGTAATTTCAGAGGAAATTGGATCGCCATGAATATAGCTTTTGTAGGATGTCCTATAATGGTAGCTTGTTCAGAAATACATGATGCAGAATAATGTCAAAGGGTTTGGAGGGCTTCCACCCAATGATAAATGGATGAAGCGGCAATTAAATTAAGGATGGAAATAACTAAAACAAACATATGTATCATTGCATCGGTAAGTAATTTAATTTGTGAATTATAATTCACATATAACATCATTCTGACGGCACATTTTTGACACTTTCTTGGCTAATGAGTAACAAACACAGCTCACATCAGTATGTTATTCATTTCAGTGGCAATAAAGTGAACAAAGGTGTTTACATCTCATCAGTCTGAGCTAGAATGAAACCCAGATGAAAGGGCACTGGGTTATGCCACTCCATAGTGCTCTTTTGAGATGGTTAAAAACTTCAGTGGCTGCCATACTTTAAACAGCAGACAAGAACAAAAGAACAAAAGCAACAGTACCAAAATCTGCAGCAATTCCTCTCTGGAACAACTGCTGACAAAGAAGCAGAAATTTGGTATTAATGGAATGGTTTCAGCAGAGACTTACTCACAAGCTTGTGCAACAATTGCAATCTTCTCTAAGTGTTGTGCAAGTCATTGTCTTATTAGTGGCAATAAAGTTCATTCCAACCCTTACACCCAAATCACTAGATCTCTTCAAACCTCAGGAATCATTTTACAGGATCTTGCAGAAGTACAGAAATCCAATCTAATTGTATCTAGAATGTCACAGACTCTATGTAAATGAATGTTTCACAATAAGTACATTGAACAGAAGTTGTACAAAATCATTCACCATATATTTTGAACCAAACATACACATTGAATTGTATGCATCCATGGAAGTATTGGAACTTGCATACTTTTGTAAGAAACGCAGCATTCAATTCACATTGCACAAATATCAAAAGAGACCTGAAAGCAGAATTTAAAAGATTAGTCTATTTTATTATGAACTATATCAAGAGCAGAGTGCTTTGTTTCCTGCAACCTATGCTCATGAAGTTCAGTTATAGCAATTGATGAAAAAAGTTATGTTATCCTTCTGATGTATGATGTTGCTAGGAATGGAAAGAAACATTTCTAAGATAAAAATATGATGCTGATTTGACTGCAATAAAAATATTCTTTCCTGAAAGTACACAGAAGATCAGGCAACACATATTGAAAGAACAGATAATTTAATATTGCATCTCAATGTTTAAATCTTTAATCAGGTTTCAACTCTTTTTACAGAAATGAAATAACATTAATCAAATTTGTAAATGACATTAGTTGTGAGTACGACCATGGTGCTTCATCATGTTAGCCCCCTTTGACTCTTTACAGATTTTCAAATTAAAATACACCTCTTTTACCCATACCTCTCTTCCATTCATCAGTTAATCTGCAAACTCTGTTACCTTACCAAGACCTAGTCTTGGTTTCTCTCTTATTCATTGCAACGGTACTTGTAGTAATGACTTCTCTTCATAACCCTCCACTATGACCTCCAAGTGTCCAGAAATCTGTCCTTAGCCATCTGCTCTTCTTCATATACTCGCTATCTTGTTGTGACGTTATAAATAAAACCAAAATCAGCTTTTCACAGGTATATTAACAGCACACTGCAGTCAACCATTTCATGATATCCTTTTACAATGTCAGAAGGCTTGACTTACATTTCATCTTGGATCAGACATAAGCGTTGAAAATATTAATGCCATTCTGATAGATTGCATCACTAATGTATCTCCACCAATTCCATCCCCCTATCGCCCCATTGTCTCAAGCTGAATCAGTCTGGTTACAATGTCACTATGCCATTAAACTCAAACATGAGCTGCTGGTTCAAGGTCATTGGAAGTAAATGCTAATTTCCACCTAAGTAACATCATCTTATTCCATATCCTTAGCCAATCTACCAGGAGAAAGTGAGGACTGCAGATGCTGAGGGTCAGAGTCAAGAGTGTGGTGCTGGAAAGATACAGCAGGTCAAGCAGCATCCCAGAAGGGGGAGAATCGATGTTTCGGCCATAAGTCCTTCATCAGGATCAACCTACTAGTCACTTTATTCTGTACACTTACAACCTCCAGAACTGACTATTACTACCTGGCCGTAGCTGGCATACCATTATGCACCCTCCATAAATATCAATTCATCTAAAATCCTGCAGCCAATATCTGCTTAGAGTTGTTTCACAACATAGTGCACAGTGCCATGCCTTCTTATATTGGAGATTTGTGGTTCAACATAAAACCTTTGGGGTGGCATGGTGGCTCAATGGTTAGCACTGCTACCTCACAGCACCAGGTTCAATTCTAGCCTCGGGCGACTGTCTGTGTGGAGTTTGTACATTCTCCCCATGTCTGCGTGGGGTTGCTCTGGTTTCCTCCCCAGTCGAGGGGAGGGCAGGACTGGCAGCTTAATGTTCCAGGATACAAATGCTACAAGAAGGAAAGAGGAGAGGGAGTGGCATTTTTGATAAGGGATAGCATTACAGCTGTGCTGAGGGAGGATATTCCCAGAAATACATCCAGGGAAGTTATTTGGGTGGAACTGAGAAATAAGAAAGGGATGATCACCTTATTGGGATTGTATTATAGACCCCCCAATAGTCAGAGGGAAATTGAGGAGCAAACTTGTAAGGAGATTTCCGCTATCTGTAAGAATAATAGGGTGATTATGGTCAGGGATTTTAACTTTCCAAACATCATGTTGTCGTAGTGTTAAGGGTTTAGATGGAGTGGAATTTGTTAAGTGCATACAAGACAATTTTCTGATTCAGTGGATGTACCTACTAGAGAAGGTGCAAAACTTGACCTACTCTTGGGAAATAAGGCAGGGCAGGTGACTGAGGTGTCAGTGGGGGAGCACTTTGGAGCCAGCGACCATAATTCTATTCGTTTTAAAATCGTGATGGAAAAGGATATACCAGATCTAAAAGTTGAAGTTCTAAATTGGACAAAGGTTGATTTTAATGGTGTTAGGCAAGAACTTTCAAACGCTGATTGGGGGCAGATGTTCGCAGGTAAAGGGACGGCTGGAAAATGGGAAGTCTTCAGAAATGAGATAACGAGAATCCAGAGACAGTATATTCCTGTCAAGGTGAAAGGAAAGGCTGGTAGGTATAGGGAATGCTGCATGGCTAAAGAAATTGAGGGTTTGGATAAGAAAAAGAAGGAAGCATATGTCAGGTATAGACAGGATAGATCGAGTGAATCCTTAGAAGAGTATAAAGGAAGTAGGAGTATACATAAGAGAGAAATCAGGAGGGCAAAAAGGGGACATGAGATAGCTTTGGCAAATAGAATTAAGGAGAATCCAAAGGGTTTTTACAAATACATTAAGGAGAAAAGGGTAACT
Organism: Hemiscyllium ocellatum; assembly: GCF_020745735.1. Classification (NCBI taxonomy): domain Eukaryota; kingdom Metazoa; phylum Chordata; class Chondrichthyes; order Orectolobiformes; family Hemiscylliidae; genus Hemiscyllium; species Hemiscyllium ocellatum. Next base: position 54,676,331 of record NC_083401.1, on the reverse strand, counting down.
AGGGAGAGAATAGGGCCCCTCAAAGATCATCGTGTAGGCCTTTGTGTGGAGCCACAGAAAATGGAGAGTTACTAAATGAATATTTTGCATCAGTATTTACTGTGGAAAATAGATGGTGCTGTCTTGCAAAATGTCCAGATTACAGAGGAGGAAGTGTTTGATGACTTGAAATGGTTAAATCCCCAGGACCTGACCAGGTGTACTCGAGTACTCTGCGGGAAGCTAGAGAAGTGATGGCTGGGCTTTTTGCTGAGATGTTTCTATCATCAATAGTCACAGGTGAGGTGCCGGAAGACTGGAGGTTGGCAAACGTGGTGTCACTGTTTAAGAAAGATGGTAAGGGCAAGCCAAGGAACTATAGACCAGTAAGCCTGACCTCAGTGGTGGGCAAGTTGTTGGAGGGAATCCTGAGGGACAGGATGTACATGTATTTGGAATGGCAAGCACTGATTAGGGATATTCAACATGGCTTTGTGCATGGGAAATCATGTCTCACAAACTTGATTGAGTTTTTTGAAGAAGTAACAAAGAAGATTGATGAGGGCAGAGCAGTAGATGTGATCTATATGGACTTCAGTAAGGCATTCGACAAGGTTCCCCATGGGAGACTGATTAGCAAGGTTAGATCTCATGCAATAAAGGGAGAACTAGCCATTGGATACAGAACTGACTCAAAGGTAGAAGACAGAGGGTGGTAGTAGAGGGTTGTTTTTCAGACTGGAGGCCTGTGACCAGTGGAGTGTCACAAGGATCGGTGCTGGGCCCTCTACTTTTTGTCATTTACATAAATGATTTGGATGTGAGCATAAGAAGTACAGTTAGTAAGTTTGCAGATGACATGAAAATTGGTGGTGTAGTGGACAGCGAAGAGGGTTACCTCAGATTACAACAGGATCTTGACCAGATGGGCCAATGGGCTGAGAAATGGCAGATGGTGTTTAATTCAGATAAATGTGAGGTGCTGCATTTTGGGAAAGCAAATCTTAGCAGGACTTATACACTTAATGGTAAGTTCCAAGGAAGTGTTGCTGAACAAAGAAACCTTGGAGTTCATAGCAGGTTCATAGCTCCTTGAAAGTGGAGTCACAGATAGCTAGGATAGTAAAGAAGAAATTTGGTATGCTTTCCTTTATTGGTCAGAGTATTGAGTACAGGAGTTGGGGGGTCATGTTAAGGCTGTACAGGACATTGGTTCGGCCACTGTTGGAATATTGAGTGCAATTCTGGTCTCCTTCCTATCGGAAACATGTTGTGAAACTTGAAAAGTTCAGAAAAGATTTACAAGGATGTTGTCAGGGTTGGAGGATTTGAGCTATGGGGAGAGGCTGAACAGGCTGGAGCTATTTTCCCTGGAGCGTCGGAGCCTGAGGGGTGACCTTATAGAGGTTTACAAAATTATGAGGGGCATGAATAGAGTTAATAGACAAAGTCTTTTCCCGGGGGTTGGGGAGTCCAGAACTAGGGGGCATAGGTTTAGGGTGAGAGGGGAAAGATATAAAAGACACCTAAAGAGCAACTTTTTCACGCAGAGGGTGGTACGTGTATGGAATGAGCTGCCAGAGGGTGTAGTGGAGGCTGATACAATTGCAACATTTAAGAGGCATTTGGATGGGTATATGAATAGGAAGGGTTTGGAGGGATATGGGCCGTTTGCTGGCAGGTTGGACTAGATTAGGTTGGAATATCTGGTCAGCATGGACAGGTTGGACTGAAAGGTCTGTTTCCATGCTGTACATCTCTATGACTCTATGACTATGTGCAGGTTAGGTCAATTGACCATGCTAAATTGTCCAAAGTGTTAGGTGCATTAGTCAGAGGGAAATGGGTCTGGTTGAGTTACTCTTCAGAGCATCGGTGTGGACTTGGTGGGCTGAAGGGCCTGCTTCCACACTGTAGGGAATCTACTCTTTCATAAATTCAAATACTGGATGTGGGCATCACTGCCAAAGTCCGTATGTATTTCTAATCCCTAACTGTCTTTGAAGAAAGTGGTTTGCTAGGCCATTTCAGAGGAAAGTTAAGAATCAACTACTTTGCTGTGAGACTAGAGACTTGTGAGGAACAGGTCATAACAATGGGCAGATTTCTCCTCCTTAATGGACAACAACAAACTAAATGAGGAGTTTTGTTTGATTTGATTTATTGTTGTCACATGTACCTAAGTGCAGTGAAAAGGTTTTTGTTTTGCAAGCAGTACATGCAGATCATAACAAACAAGGACATACAGATCATAGGGTGCTTAGACAGAGTGAAGCATATAAGATTATGACTACACAGAAGGTGCACAAAAGCAAGGTCAACATTGGATTGAAATTAGAGAGGTTAATTCAGTCGTCTGAAACAGCAGGGAAGAAGCTGTTCTTGAACCTGTTGGCGCATATGTTTAAGCTTCTATATCCTTTGCTCAATGGAAGAGGTTGGAAGAGAACATTACCAGTGTGGCACAGGTCTGTGATGATGTTGACAGCATGCCCATGGAAATTAAAAGTATAAATAGAGTTCATGGTTGGGAGGTTGGCCTCCATGATGGTTGTACATACAACTTTCTGTAGCTTCTTACAGTCCTGGGCACAGCAGTTGCCATACCAAATGGTTATGCACTCTGATAGAATGCTTCCTCTGAGGTATCTGTAAACGTCGGTGAGGGTCATTATGGATATGCCAAATTTCCTGAGCTGCCCAAGGAAGAACAGGCGTTGTTGTTCCTTCTTGATTGTCCCATCTATGTGCGAGGTCCAGGACAGATTGTTAGTTATCATCACTCCTGGCACTCATCTACAGCCCCCCTAACAGTAGCTATGTGGTGGGATAGATTATAAGTTAGTCAATATTGAGTGCATGAGAAAAAGCAATGAATTAATAATTGGTGACTTTAATCTTAATGTAGATTAAGAAAGTTGGATTGACAGTAGTAGCCACAAGAAATTGGACAGATTTTGGGGAGTCAGGAGTTGAGTTACTCGCTGCAGTATTCCTAGCCCCAAGTTGCTCTTGTAGCCATTATATTTATACAGTTAGACCAACTCAGTTTCAGATCAATGGCAAGTCCCTGGATGCTGATTGCTTGGAATTCAGCGAAGGTAAAGGTCATGTTTTAATGTCAAGGGGCATTGGTCAGATTGTCTCCTTTAGGCGATAGTCCTTGCCTGGTGTTTAAAAGACTTCATTTTGACATTGTCCAAAGAAAACCTGATGGCAACCAAAATGGATCTTAATACATCCTTGTCCAGATTTAGCTGAATATAATTTTAAATTGCAGATGAAAATGTACTGGTTTCTGATTAAAAGATCAAGGCTGAGCTTTTTTACATTTTTAATTGATTCAGGGGATGTGGGTGTCGCTGGCTGACCAGCAATTATTGCGAGTCCCTAGTTGCCCTTGGAAAGGTGGGAATGAACTGCTTTCTTTAATTGCTGCAGTCCACATGTTGTAGGTGTAGCCACACTCTCTCTCCCTTAGGGAGGGAATTCCAGAATTTTGATCCAGTGGCAGTGACGGAATGGTGGTATATTCCCAAGGCAGGATGGTGAGTGGCCTCGAGAGGAACTTGAAGGTGATGATGTTCCCACGTATCTGTTGCCTTTGACCTTCCAGATGGAAGTGGTTGTGAGTTTGGAAGGTGCTGGCTGAGGATCTTTAGTAAATTTCTGCAGCGCATCTTGTAGGTAGCACACACCACTTGCTGCAGACCGTCAGTGGTGAAGGGAGTTGATGTTTGTGGATGTGATTTTAATCAAGTGGGTTGCTTTGTCCTGGGTGTTGCCAAGTTTCTTAGTGCTGTTGGAGCTGAATTCATCCAGGCAAGCTACTGTAGTAACTAGCTTGAGGCAGGGGCAGTGGTTTCCTCATCAGACCAAAACTATCAGAAGCTAGATCAATAATTAGAAGAGACTCAGGTATGTTATCGAAATTAAGTTTGGAAGCTACAATTTCTTCAGCCTCAGGCACCACTAGCAGGTGAGCTTGTAAATCTGGACCTCCATGAAGGGCCTCTTGGTTCCGTGATCAGTCAAATAAACACTAGTAGCTTGGTCTGATTTGAGCAAGTTTTAACAATTTATTAAGACACTGGGCATAAGTTATCCAGCAACACAGGGGTTAAGCACCTATGTGTACCCTGAAAAAGCTGTGCACAATTTTAAAACACAGACAACTTTTATAGGTCTCTTAACAAACAGAACAGCCTTAATTGCAAAATTAATCCAATAAAATGTAATGATATGACAAATAGACATAAAATTAAGCCAATGATGTTTCCTGGGAATTGACTTGTTTTGCGCTTCTTTATCTCTGGGACACCTGGTTTCCAAGTTCAATTAGGATACTTTAATAATGTCATATCTTACTTAGTTAATTCATACTATGAACAGGGCATTGTTTGCTAATCTCTTTCAATTAGTTCAGGAATGCAGTTTTCAGCAGAGTTAGATACCATTGCTCCTAGAAGCCATTTTGTTATGTTATTTTATGTTACTTGCATTAAGAAGCCATTTTGTAGTTAGTAAAAGCATGCATTAAATGGTTGCCCCTGGCAACAGCCTGAATCTTGATTTTAGATCCTCAAGCTCCCAGTACTGCCCTCAGAGCAACTATCTCTTCTGCGGGATAAAAGCAAGGGAGTATAATTTTACGAGTAATATTAGGCCATTGAGGAGCATATGTAGTGGAAATTAAGATCTCTCTTCCCAATGGGGTTGTAAACATTATCATGGCACATCTCTGATCTTTGGACGCGATACCACATTGACACGATGTCAATGCTGCTGCAAGGACATTTGCACGTATAAGCCTACACCATAAAACTTCATAGGTTCTGGAATTAATGTCAAGGATTCAAAGGGCAATCCCTTCCCAACTGTATACTTTTGGCGCACCACCTCTGGTGAGCCAGTTGTGTTGATGAAATAGGATATTTTCAGGAATGGCGGTGGTGGTACCTGAGACATTGATCACAAGGCATGATTCTGAAAGTAAGACGAATTCAGATTTGTTGTTTGACTATTCCATGGAACAATTTTGGCAAACGCTCGATGTATTAGTAAGGAGGACTTTGCAGGACTGACAAGGCTGCCTTTGCCACTTTTGTTTCCACTGACTGGTTCATTATCTTGTAGTCTATCCACAGTTAGGGTTAGGGTGTAGTTGTTACAACTGCACTGCATTCAGTACAGTTGACAGAGCCTCAGCCAGAATTCCAGTGGCACTGGAAGCTGACTATATGTTGCTGTGAGCTTGGCATTACCATATAGTCCAAAGAAGGTTAGGATGACAGATTTTCTTCCTTGTTAGGAAATGAATGAACCAGATGTGCAAATCAACACATTGTCATCATTAGGTTGCTTTTAATTCCAATGGTGGAGGTGATGGGTAGAGGTTGTGGTGATGCTCCTGGGTACAAAGAGTAAAGTGCTGTCTGATTGCCTTTTAAGCAAGGCATCCAGACGTTGGATCCTGCAAGATCCCAGCAGACTTCAGAACTTTCAATACATTAAATTTGTCATTTTACCCAGGCATGAACATACAATTAATTGGGAATCATACAACTATAAAGTATCCTGCCAGCACACACAAGTCCTTTCCATTTTAATTTTATTTGATCCATTCATGAGGTGTGGGCATTGCTGGCCAGGCCAGCTTCATTGCCCATTCCTAACTCCCCATGAGATAGTTAAGAGTCAAACACATTGCTGTGGGTCTGAAGTCTCAGGTAGAAAGACCAGGTAATAATGGCTGGTTCTTCCTGAAAGGGCAATAGTGAACAGGTTGGGTTTTTCCTGATAATCAACAACAATTTCATGATCATCATTAGACTCTTCATTCCAGATTTCTTTTATTGAATTCAATTTCAGCCATCTGCAGTGATGGTATATGAACATGGGTCCCCAGAACATTACCTGAGTCTCTGGATTAATAGTCTAATGGTAATACCACTAGGCCATTCCCTCCCCGAAATGTTGCATCTATACTTTATTTCAAAAAAAAAGAAAATTCCACCCAAGTTTCCTATTGAAAGAAACTTATATTTTAAACTACAGAGAAGGATTTTACCTATCAAACACGAAATTCTCCACAGATATAGTTATTTTACAAGCAGTCGACAGTTACTTACAGATGAAAATGGATTTTATATCCCCATTCTGCCAAGAAGTAACTGAAAGAGTCGATCTCCAGGTACTTATCGCAATCTCTAGAGTTCTTTAAATATACCACCAGCAGTAAAACCACTTTATGATTGCGTTTCTTCCTTGGTATGTCAACGTAAATCATCTGGAACACTTAGAGAGCTGCAGAATGTGTTTTATCAACTAGAAACTATTTTACTCCTAAATATGGCTGTGGTTAATTACAAAATGAAGCAGTCTCCTCCCTATGCTGACCACACACAACTTCTGCTGGCTGTCTCTGACATTCACTGATTTATAGGAAAGTTTGTAACCTGATCACAAATGGACTGGAGAAAGAAGGTTGCCCACTTCCCCAAAGCAATGTGAAACACATTTGATCTTGCATCCAAGCAGAAATAGTTATGAGCTCTTCTTGGTCCTTGTTTCCTCTCACCTTAGAAATAAGTAGATAATTTCCAGCACAACTGTTGATTAGACAATATTTACAACACTTCCTTGACACTTTGCGAGACTCAGGCTTTATTCATAAACTCAGAGACTGCTGCCATTGCAACCAGGAATAAATACTTCGAATTGTGGTCTCAATAAAATAATCAAAGGTTTTCTTTGATCAGCCAACTTTGCTGTCAAGAGGATTGCAGGACCATACGAATATAAGGTATAGGACTCTGATTGAAATTTACAGAATACTGAGAGACCTGGATAGAATGGATGTGGAGATGTTTCCACTACTGGGGTAGGTTAGAACCCAGGGCACAGCCTTAGAGTGAAGGAATGACCATTCAGAACTGACATGAGGAGGAATTTCTTCAGCAAGAGGATGGTGGTATTGTTGAATTCATTGTCCCAGAGGACTGTAGAGGCGAAGTCATTGAGTGTATTTAAGACAGAGATAGATAGGTTTTTGATCAGTAAGGGGATCAAAGAGTAAGGGTGGTATGCAGGAGACAGGGATTAAGAAACATATCAACCATGATCGAACAGTGGAGTAGATTTGCTGGGCCAACTTGCCTAATTTTAGATTACATTCGATTAAGTCTGCTCACCATTCGATCATGGTTGATATGTTTTTCATCCCCAGTCTCCTGCATACCACACTTACTCTTTGATCCCCTTAATAATCAAAAAACTCTGTCTTAAATACACTCAATGACTTCACCTCCACAGCCCTCTGGGACAATGAGTTCAACAATACCATTATCCTCTGGCTGAAGAAATTCCTCTTCATGTCAGCTCTAAATGGTTGTTCCTTCACTCTAAGGCTGTACCCTTGGGTCCTAATCTACCCCAGTAGCAGAAACATCTTCTCCACGTCTACTCTATCCAGGTCACTCAGTATTCGGGAAGTTTCAATCAGACCCCGCCTCATCCTTCTAAATTCCATCGAGTACAGACCCAAAGTCCTCAACTGCTTCTCATATGAGAACCCCTTCATCACCAGGATAGCAGGGCAGCTTAATGGTTTGCACTCTGCCTCACAGCGGGTTTGATTCCAACCTCAGGGCGACTGTCTGTGTGGAATTTGCACATGCTCCCCGTGTCTGTGTGAGTTTCCTCTGGGTGCTCTGATTTCCTCTAACAATCCAACGATGTGCAGATTAGGTGAATTAGCTATGCTAAATTGCCTATTGTGTTCAGGGATGTGTACGTTAGATGCATTAGTCAGGGTAAATGCTGTGTAATAGGTCTGGGCAGGTTACTATTTGGTGGTGGGGGGGGGTGTGGCGTTGGTGTGGACTTGTTGGACCAAATGGCCTGGTTCCACACTGTAAGGATTTGATGATTCTATAATGATGAAGCAATGCTAGTTCACTGCTATTTTACCATGCACTTCCAAGTAATCCACAATCTACTTGTAACCTTCATGTTGTTCCATCTTAACCAGCTCCAGGCACAATTGGCAGCTATGTCCTACTCAATTCATAACATTGAAACCATCCATGTCGGAACAGTTCCTGTTTTCACCCACCAGGGCAAGAATCCTTTTATTCAAAGGGGTGAGGACACAAACATGAAACAATTACGCTTCATTTACATTAAAATTAAAACGCCATCTCAGGAACATAAAAATCTTATCATTCTCATAATTGTAATAAACAACAGAGGAAAATTTGAAATAATGTAATGTAACATTTCAATGAACCACAAGAAGTGTTTGCCAAAAACTGGAAATATATTTCCATCTCATAGACAGTAGCCTAAGATAGAATTTTTGCACTGATAAAGAGGTTTTTCATCTCAGCAAATTGATATGAAGTTCAAATCTAAAGTAAATCCCGCAAACCTTGCTCTCACATTTTTTGGGGCTGGTTGTAATTTGCAGACCCATGATTTACAGAGACAATTGCACATGTTAAAGCACAGGTGCCTTTTGTCAGATCTGATTTTCACTTGTGATATGCACATTACAAGTTTTGTTTGCTTGAGCTCTGGTAGGGAATGTCCAAACATAGCAGACTTCTTTGGAGGGGGGGGGGGGGATACTATATTGGAGAAGTATGATCCCATGACAACTTTGGGACAAGTCAGGTCTCCTTCGGGAGAGGCAGGTTGCCCAGGGTCATGTCCTTCAGATTGGAGAAAGTAGATGTGAATATGTATAACAAGTGGAAAGGCTCATTGTAATTGTCAAATCATTGAGCCTGTCAAACAGATCTATATGATGTCAAGGCATTTAAAACATCAGCCCTTTAAAATTTAAAAATACCTCTCTGCTGTTTCACACTGTCCATGTGAGTTTTTGTTAAAGGCTAAGCCATATGATTGATTTCAGAAACTGTTATTATCATCTTGGGACCCTTCCAGTTCACCATTTGAAATCGATGTCCTTATAAAGTCTTTGAAGTCAGACTATGAATAGAAATATCCATTTTAGACGGGATTAAAGGTATTTCAATTTGATGACATGGTAGCTTGTTAGAGAGGTATGGTGCCATTTCAATAAGGACACATGATAACTTTGACAGCGTTCCCTGCCTGCGTGCCTGCCACTGGTGCTCCTCCTTGTGCAGCTGCACCAAGTCTCTTACCGCCAAGACTACTGGGGTTTCTCCTGTGTGAACTGAGCAGGTGCCTGTTCTCTGGTAGTCCTCCAACTCTCAACAGCCTGAGGAGTTTCTCCCTCATGGTGCCTGGTGCTGCAGCTGTGTGACATGAGTAAGGAAGCTTAGAGATCAAAGTGAGAGGTTGTTATCCATGGTGCTGCAGGAGTGGGCTCCAGGAGGCAGTGCAGATGATGAATCCTTCAACAATTCTCCATGATGACCCAGTGAGATCCAGGAACTCTTCTCGTTCAGAGACAGACATGCTCTTAGGAGGATCGACCTATTTGTAACATATAAGAGGCAGAAAGTGTTAACTTTCACTGGTTGGTCATGGTGTTAGATGCCTTATTAATGTGAGTCTTGTAGGGGAATAATAAATTTACTCATTCGAGTGTCAGAACAATGATATGTCTGCATTCCACAGGAAGGGTTTCTGTTTCCACCCACCAGGGTAAGAATCCTTTCCTGAGAAGTGGTGAAGGTATAGATGTCCAGCATCACTATTTCTCCTTTCAGCATCATTTCGCACTGTTATGGGATGGTTTCTTGTGTAATGGCATAAAGGGGCTAAATGTATAAGTTGCAAATTGGTAGCATGGCTGTTAATGCTAGAGCATGTGGGGGAAAGGTGTTCTGAGGCAACACAGAGGTTATGCAAGGTTAGTAATGTGAGATGATGGGGATAACAAGAGCAAGTGAGGGAAGGGGTGACATGCAACAGAAAGAGTGTCAGAGTATAAGAATTATGGTGGGTGCTGGTAAGTGTAAGTAGAAGAGAACAGAGTATTTTACTTTCCATGGTGAAGCAGAGAAGATCATTGACCTTCTTCCCACACTGTTGCCCAGTCCTCCTCACCCTGGAGAAGGCGCTGATCTAGACGGTGATCTCCAACCAGGCTGGCATAGTGTGTTGGAGATAGTGAGGACTGCAGATGCTAGAAAGTCAGAGTCAATGAAGTGTGGAGTTGGAAAAAGCACAACAGGTCAAGCAGCATCAGAGGAGCAGGAGAGTTGATGTTTCAGGTCAGAAACTTTCATCAGTCCACCAAACGTTGATTCACCTGCTCTTCTACTGCTGCTTGACCTGTTATGCTTTTTCCAGCTTCAATCTTCATCAACTCTGACCTAATGTGTTGACATCGTCTCCTTTGCTGGTCCTTCGGGAAAACACCACATCCACAAGTACCACTGGGTTCCTCTCTGAGAAGCATAGATACAGCTTTCTCTGCCATCTCTTCTGATGCCTAACACAGTTGAGCAGCCTGGCTTGTAAATGGAGCATCAGGCTTCAGGAAAATGTTGTGGCCTCAGGGAAAGCTGCTCTAACAGAGGGCTCCTGCTGATAGGAGGGTTCTTTTGTGAACATGCAGGGTAAGATAGAGCAGAAATAAGGCATGATTCCCACTGTGTTGGCTCAACCAGTCAACAAACCAACAAATTAAAAAGAAACATTGAGAAAACTCATTTGGCCTCATGTCAAAAAACTCAACATGACTCACATGTAGTTAAAAAATGGTAATATTCTGCCTTTGTGTTATTCATTCCTTTGACTGGCTTGAGAGCTAGTCTTCTACATTCTCCAGTAAAAATGGGTGTTCTTTTATGCTGCATTTTTAAAATTTCAACCAGTCATGCTTCTCTTCTATCGTTGTTTCTTGGTAACTTTTGTTTCATGGAGAAAGAGGGTGTCACTGGCTGGCCAGCATTTATTGCCCAGAAGGCAGTTAAGAGTCAACCACATTACCACGAGTCTAAAGTCACATGTAAAGGACATCAGTGAAACAGATGGGTTTTTCCAACCATTGACGATGGATTCATGTTCATCATTAGACTCTTAATTCCAGAGATTTATTGAATTCAAATTCCACCATCTTCTGTGGAGGGTTTCAAACCCAAATGCCCAGAACATTACCTGGGTTTCTGGATTAATAGTCTTGCAATAATGCCACTAGGCCATTGTCACCCCCTAACTATCACTTTACGAGAGTCATTTGATTTAATGCCAATTTACTTCCAATGATACTCTGCAACAAGCACTGATGCACATTTTCATAGCTTTGTTTAGTTTAGTTTCACACTGCCCTGATTTTTCATGTTCTCAATAGGCTATCTGACCACATTAGTTATGACAACCATTTCAGCTCCAATCATACTAAGTTAAAAAAATTAATCTCAAGTGCAACAATAGAAGCAACCTCCACTGTAACACTACTGCTGTCTGTGGCATCATCCATTACAGACAAAAATCAAGTAATGGTTCAATATTGTCACTTAACTCACATTTACAATTGAGTTCCAATGTAGTAAAGTTTAACCCTCAAAGGTGCAGTTCTGTGTCAAAGTGAGGATTTTGCTTTAATGCCCAATAATTTCAATAAGAATGTATTTATTGTCTCTTATCATACAACTTACAACATAAATGTTCTGCTACAAACGTATAAGACCACTTTGCATTTCAAGTGCTTTGGAGTTGTAGAGTTATAGAGATATACAGCATGGAAACAGACCCTTCAGTCCAACCTGTCCATGGCAACCTAAATCCTAGATAAATCTAATCCCATTTGCCAACATTTGGCCCATATACCTCTAAACCTTTCCTATTCAAACACCCATCCAGATGCCTTTTAAATGTTATAATTGTACCAGCCTCCACTGCTTCCGTTAAGAGCTCATTCCATACATGCACTACCCTCTGCATGAGAAAGTTGCATTTTTCCCCCTGTTAAATCTTTTCCCCCTCACCTTAAACCTATACCCTCTAGTTTTGGTCTCCTTGTCCAAAGACCTTATCTATTTACCCTATTCATGCCCCTCATTATTTTATAAACTTTTAAAAGTTCACCCCTCAACTCTGATGCTCCATGGAAAACAGCTCCAGCCTATTCAGCCTCTCCCTCTAGCTAAAACCCTCCAACCCTGGCAACATTCTTGTAAACCTTTTCTGAAATTTCCAAGTTTCACAACATCCTTCCAATAGGAGGGACACCAGAACTGCACTCAATATACCAGAAGTGGCCTAAACAATGTCCTGTTCAGCCGCAATTGACATCCCAACTCCCATACTCAATGTACTGACCAATATAGGCAATCATGCCAAATGTCTTCTTCACTACCTTGGTGAAAGTGAGGACTGCAGATGCTGGAAACCAGAGTTTAGATTAGAGTGGTTTTGGAAAAGCACAGCAGGTTAGGCAGCATCGGAGGAGCAGGAAAATCGACATTTCGATTACCTTGTCTACCTGCAGTTCCACTTTCAAGGAACTATGAACCTGCACTCCAAGGTCTCTGTTTTATTATTCTTCAGTCATTGGTTTCCTTCAGTAACTCAATCCACCGAGAATGATAACTTGGTAACCATTGAAAAGAACAAGTATTAAATATTGCTTGAGCAGATACGAAGTCAAATGCTAATCTTACTGTGACCACAACTTGCAGCAGCATAAAATTATCAGGTGCATATCTGCAGATGTGATACTTAAATAGTGAAATTCTAATCTTTGTTATTCCACTATAATGAGTTGCTCAACTATGTTACGATACATCCTCACAGAGAGAAAGAGTAACCCCTAAGAATTTACATTATTACCCATTAGAATGCCAACAGAACACTGTGAACAGGTAATCTGTCTGCTATCTTCTCCAGACCTGATGCATGGTGAAGAAATTGAAAGGAACAAATGAGGAACAAAAATAAAAGTATTTTAGAAGATAATAAAGAATTTCATAAATATTATTCCTCATAAGCTGTGTAATGCAACAATTCAAAATGTTACATTTACTCACATGCGCACTTAACTGTACAGAAAGTTAAAGAAAAAAATAAAGTCAAAACCTTCATCAAAGTCAGAAATGCAGAGTTATGGCTACAAATTTCATCTGCAAAAGGGCATAAAAGCAGATCTTAGTTTTTGAACTATCAGCCATTATGGGTTGCCACCGTAAAAGCATAAATCAGAAAGAGATAGTCATGAATGTTCTTTATCTGTCTTCTTTTTGTTTGAAATTTCATTCAGGCCATATATGTGAATAGAGTCTGCATTATCCATTTAATCGTGACATCCAATCAGTCTTTGTTCCCATTGGATCACGGTATAGATTGTAGGGTTGACATTGCGCACTGAGAAAAAGAAAACGCAGTCAAACAAAGAGATCTTCATACCCTCACCATGATTATCTAAGACTACTGTAATCACAGGAAAAGTTTCATTGATCAGCACTGTAGTGGTCATTCTATTATCCAATGGCTACACAGTTAGAACTATTTTAATGCATAGTTTGATTGAAAGCACCCGCTGTTTTGTTTACTGAGCTCGTACAGGCATTATATAAAGAAAGTTACATATAGTTTATATAAAGAAAATATGCAGACAAAGTTTACGCTTACAAGCCAAAACATTTTTGACAGTAATCCTCTGCAAATATAATTGCTTGGTATAAATACACATGAACAGTTTACGTTGCATCATTATGATGGATCAGAACCCTGACATACCATGAATATTGTTAACTTTTTGCTCCTAAATTATTTAATCATTTGTCATATAGCACAGAAATGGGCCCTGCAGTCCAACCAGTTCTGCCAACCATGTTGCCAAATTAAACTAGTCCTACTTGCCTGCACTTGGCCCATATAGGGCGGCACGGTGGCACAGTGGTTAGCACTGCTGCCTCACAGCGCCTGTAGACCCGGGTTCAATTCCCGACTCAGGCGACTGACTGTGTGGAGTTTGCACGTTCTCCCCGTGTCTGCGTGGGTTTCCTCCGGGTGCTCCGGTTTCCTCCCACAGTCCAAAGATGTGCGGGTCAGGTGAATTGGCCAAGCTAAATTGCCCGTAGTGTTAGGTAAGGGGTAAATGTAGGGGTATGGGTGGGTTGCGCTTCGGCGGGTCGGTGTGGACTTGTTGGGCCGAAGGGCCTGTTTCCACACTGTAAGTCTAATCTCTCCAAACCTTTCCTATTCATGAAATTATCCAAATATCTTTTAAATGTTGTAACTGTACATGCATCCACCACTTCCGCTGGTAGTTCATTCCACACACGAACACTCCAACCACAAGGAATGAACTCAGATTTCTCCAGTTTCCTCATTTCCCCTCCCCCCCCCCTCCACCTTATCTCAGTCAAATCCCTCGAACTCAGCACCGCCTTCCTAACCTGCAATCTTCTTCCTGACCTCTCCACCCCCACCCCCACTCCGGCCTGTCACCCTCACCTTAGCCTCCTTCCACCTATCGCATTTCCAATGCCCCTCCTCCCTACCTTTTATCTTAGCCTGCTAGACACACTTTCCTCATTCCTGAAGAAGGGCTCATGCCCGAAATGTCGATTCTCCTGCTCTTTGGGTGCTGCCTGACCTGCTGCGCTTTTCCATCAACGCATTTTCAGCTAGTATAATGCCCCAACTATAGACCAACAGACTAACTTCAAAAAGAGAGAGAATTGTTAGAGAACAAGAAGTTGAGGCATCTGCCCATCCCTTACTTTCCGCAAAAAGCCTCCTTTCGCAGAATGTTTGTGTTTCAACCTTTCAGATATATACAAAGCAAGAATAGTCTACGTGTCTTAATGAGCTGACATCCTCATGTGTGACCTCGTGTAATGACATACATAGTTCCAAGAATAGGCATTTAAGCATCTTAACACTGCAGCTCAAAGAAAAGACTCTCAGTCTAAGTGCTGTTAGTCAGCCACTGCTGAAAAGAATCAGGAAAAGTGTTCCAATCAACATACAAATCCAAGATTCTCAAAATTGTCCATTCAACATTGACCTCAACACCAAAATAATAGTAAGATCCACGACAACAGATGTAACATTCAACTAAACGGCCTTCACAAACAATTCAAAGACTGATGCTTTTTTTTTGAACTTCTATCTTTTTGTACTCACCTTTTACTCCTAGTCTGGATGTCTGTATGTTGCAATTCTTCTCGCGTAAAAAAAAACTTAGTTTTTTTTGGTAATTCAAGAAAGCCTCGATAAACTGGCTCATTTTAAAAGATTTGGTTCTGGGAGAAAAATATCAGCAGGGAAAAGATTCTTCTAAAACTAACGTAGCCACAACCAACTGAAAGGGTAGTTGAATAATACAGTGGAGCCAGTTCACCAGGGAGCCTAACGGATTGTGATATCCCATCTGGAACTGTAGAAAATTGGGGAATCTCACCAAGAGTCTGTTCAAAACAACTGATACATATATTCACAAATATTTATCAACATAGGCACTTGGGCAAGATACTGATTAAGAATTTAGAACCTACGCTATTACACATTGTCACGGATTCAATGTGAGTGAACTTCTGTTGTGTTTCTTCCATTTGAATATCAGAACTATAGTGATTGTAATGAAGTCTGCCAGGGTGGACCTCATAGAATATGAGTTCTTTGACTGAAGCTGTTAATCTGGTCCAATCAGGGAGCCTTCACTGACAGATATAAACAAGAGTGTGGGGACCTGTTGTTTCACTGGCTGGTTACAGCCTGTGTGTTACTCTTTTCTTTCACTTTAACAAAAAAAATATAAACAGGAGTGTCAGACATTCTGTTCACTCTGAAAGCTGGCTCTGAGGGATCTGCATCAGTCAAGTATATGATGCTGGAAAAGCACAGCAGGTCAGGCAGCATCAACATTTCAGGCAAGATCCCTTCATCAGGAATGAGGCTGTTACTAGGTTGGAGAGAGGGTGGCGAGGATAGGTGGGAATGAAGATGGACAGGTAGGACAGTGATGCTAAGTTGGAAGATTGGAACTGGAGTAAGGTGGGGGGAAGGGGAAATGAGGAAACTGGTGAAATCCACATTGATGCCATGGGGTTGGAGGGTCCCAAGGTGGAAGATGAGAGGAAGAACCTCCAGGCATTGGTGGGAAGGGAGTGGTGATGGAGGAAGCCGTGGACTTGCGTGTCTTTGGTGGATTGGGAGGGGGATTTGAAATGTTCAGCCACAGGGCAGTGGGATTGGTTGACGCTGGTGTCCCACAGATGTTCTCTGAAGCACTCTGCGAGTAGGCATCCTTGGGAGCAACAGATACAGTGAATGATATGTGTGGAAGTGTAGCTGAAGGTTTGATGGATGTAGAAGGCTCTTTGGGGCCTTGGATGGAGGTGATGGAGTAGGTGTGGGTGCAGGTTTTGCAATTCCTGCAGTGGCAGGGAAAGGTGCCGGGAGGGGAGGGTGGGTTAGTTGGGGGCATAGACCTGACCAGGGAGTTATGGAGGGAATTTTTTTACGGAAAGCGAATAGAGGTGGTGAGGGAAATATATCTCTGGTGTTGGGGTCCGTTTAGAGGTGGCGGACATGGCGGAGGATGATGTGATGTATGCAGAGGTTGGTGAGGTGGGGGGTGGGGGGTGGATTCTGCCCTTGTTACAGTTGGAGGACTGGGGTTCAAGGGCAGAGGTTCAGGAAGTGGATGAGATGTGCTGGAGGGCATCATCAACCACGTTGGAGGGAAAATTGCAGTCTTTAAGGAAGGTGGCCATCTGGTGAGTTCTGTGCTGGAATTGGTCCTCCTGGAATCAGATGCGGTCGAGGCGGAGGAATTGGGAATAAGTGATAGCATTTTGTCAAGCACAGTGTCAAGGACTCTCCATGTGTAAATAAAGTGTGATTTAGTAATAGCGTACTTTCCTCTGTGGAGTTATTTTATTGAGTGGATCAATGGCTGAAGTGAAGATAAAAATGGTATCAAAAGTATTTTAGGGGAAGTGACAGCCGAATGACATTATCACAAGACTAGCCGAGAGATCCAGGTAAGGTTCTGGGGATCCAGGTGCCAAGCTGCAATGGGATATGGTGAAAATTGAATTCAATGCAAGTTGAGAATTAAGGGTTTAATAGTGATTGTTGGAAAAGCCCATCTGATTTTCTAATGTCCTTCAGGCAAGGAAATCTGCTGGTCCTTACCTGGTCTAATCTGCATACAACACCTGACAAAGCAATAAGTGCTGGCCTGATCAGTGACACCCGCAACCTTGAGGAATTTATTCAGGATTTCTGCTGTCAAGATTATGTAGGAAAGTAAGCAAAGTTCTGTGATTTGTGAAAAAGATGAGATAAACATTTATAAAAGCAAAATATGGCATGTGCTGAAATCAGAAAACAGAATATACTGGAGAACTCACAGATCTGACTACATCTGTAGAGAGAGAAATAGGATTACTGATACAAGCCCAAAGAAGAGGAATTGGACTCAAACTGTTAACTCTGCCTCATTCTCCACAGATTCTGCCAGATATGCTGAGTTTCGATAGCATTTTCTGTTTTTAGAGAAGCCAAAACTCTTGTCTTATTTCAAACATGCTGCTACTGTCATGGACTTGGATATTTCCTATTGAGAAGGTTGGAGTAGCATCAATCAAAACTGTGGAGCATTCCTGGCTAAATAATCTTGTGTAATTCAGTTCACAACACCAATTCCAAATACTCTACATTGTATCTGAAAGAAAGAGACAAGAATAACTTGTATTTATTTTGCCTGCTTAAGGTAGTAACATGCTCCAGGAATGTTTTCAAATAAAATTTGACACTCAGTGACATCAGGAGATATTACAGCTAGTATCCAAAACTTTAGTCAATAGGATGTCATAAAAGAGGAAAGCAATTTTAAAAGAAATGGAGAGATGTAGAGAAAAAGGATTTCTACAGATTGGGGCCTAGGCACTGAAGATGATGTGACAAAACTTGAAATGTTAATGGACAAGGTTCAAAGAACAATACAGCACAGAAACAGGCCCTTTGTCCTTCTAAGCCTGTGCTGCCCATATTTTGTCATTCTATACAAAAACTGCCTTCACATACAGGATCTATATCACTCCACTCCTTTCCTATTCATGTATTCATCCAGATGTTTCTTGAATGCTGCTGTTGTGTCTGCTTCCTCTGGCAACACATTCCAGGCACTCATCACCCTTTGTGTGAAAAACTTGCCTCGCACAACTCTTTGAAAGTTACTCCTCGCATTTTGAATCTGTGTCCCCATGTAATTGCCCCCTCCACACTAGGGAAAAAAACCTCATACTTACGACTCTATCCAAGCCATTCACAATCTGATAAACTTCTACCAGGTTGCCCCTCAACCCCCTGCATTCCAGTGAAAACAAACCCAGTCTAGCTAACCTTTCTTCATTACTAAGATTTCCCGTATCAGGCAACATCCTGGTAAACCTTTTCTGTACCCTCTCCAAAGCATTCACATCCTTCTGGTAATGTGGTGACCAAAACTGTACACAATGTACTCCAGAACTAGAAGAGTTCAGATAGCTCAGTGGAGCGCTAAGGGATTACACTACACTGCTTGGTTTTAAAAACCAAGAATAGTGGCACAGGGCGGCCCGGTGGCACAGTGGTTAGCACTGCTGCCTCACAGCGCCAGAGACCCGGGTTCAATTTCTGCCCTGGCAACTGTCTGTGTGGAGTTTGCACATTCTCCCCATGTCTGCATGGGTTTCCCCCGGGTGCTCAGTCCAAAGATGTGCAGGTTAGGTGAATTGGCCATGCTAAATTGCCCATAGTGTTAGGTGAAGGGGTAAATGTAGGGAATGAGTCTGGATGGGTTGCTCTTTGGAGATTTGGTGTGGACTTGTTGGGCCGAAGGGCTTGTTTCCACACTGTAAGTAATCTAATCTAATAGGAATTTTAAAATCAAGGTCTTGCTTGATGTCAGAAGACTGTACTGGTCAGGGAACATAGGGGTGATGAGTCCATAAGAATTTTGCACTGTCTGAAAAAAGCAGAAAAGGCTCAGTATACCCTGTCACTCCACTCATATTTATAAAGAGGAAAATTGGAGGCCTTTCATCAGGATATTCAGTTTCATAAAAGTATATCAGCCCGTATTATGGTGTAAGAGTGAATATAATAAGCAGTTGTCAGAATGTAGATTGTGTGTTTACATTTTTAAGGGAAAGTGTGCATCTGGGACCTTGGGGTGCTGGACAAATAACTGTGAGTCTTCTTGAGCAGTCAGATTGAAGAATTTTGAGATCAACTTTGCAAGGATGAGAATACATTCAGTAGATACAGTGTTAGAAATGATCTAATAGGATGGAAGACAAGCTCAAGACCCTGATTGCATTCACTTTTTCCTAAATGCCCACTAATTTTCAAAAATTAAGACCATAAGAGTAGGTCATTCAGCCACTCAAACCAGTTCTGCCATTTAATAAGAACATGACTGACCTATGGCTTAGCTCCACATACCTGTTTTTGGCCCATATCCCTTAATCCCTTTTGTGATGATGCTGGTTATTTAACAAGGTTGTGCTGTCCTTGGCTTTTTTTTTCAGGAGGTCGTAAAAGACATAGACTCTGAAAGGTTTGGGCTTGGATGGGTTTTAGGGCTAGTTTGATTATAACTAATAGATACTGCCTCAGGAAAAAAAGGGTTTCAAGTTTAAAAAAAACCTGTACAATGAAAAGGGAGTGGCCAGCTCTCCCAGCTCTACTTTTCACTGGTTTGTTTTGTTTTTGGCAGTCTGGCTATTCACTGAAAACAGGCAAGTTGTCTTAAAGCTGCTTGACCCAAAGGAGCAGGTCCTCTCTCTCTGACTTCACTCCCATAAGACCCTGTGTTTAATTTTACCTTTTGTGCCAAGGTGTGTTTATGGGGACAGTTGCAAGTATTGGAACCGTATCATTAAGTTGGGATGATCTGTTGGGTTTTCGGATAGGTTAAGTTATTTTGTGTTCTGTTCTTTTTTGTTTGTGTTTCATTTGGTAATCTTGTAAATAAATTCTGTTTTGTTTAAAACTAAGTGGTTTGACTAGTTGTACTTCTCCTGGAATATCCGTGTTAAACTTGCTTAAAACAACTAGTAAAGTTAGGATCTGGGGTACTTATTTGAAATGTTTTGAGGGAGTCTCGCCTGGTCCATAGCACTTTGATTAACAAAACAATATCTGAGATATAAAATTCACATGCGATCCAGCTTCCACTGCCACTTGTGGAAGACAGTTAGAAAACTTTACCACCCTTTGCCTGTAGAAGTGCTTACTAGCGCATCTCTTGAATAGTCCGGCTCTAATTTGTAGACTACACCCCCTAGTTCAAGAATCTGCAACCAGTCGAAATAATTTAGTTTTATCTACCTTGTCAATATATTGAATAGTTCAATCAGATCACCCCTCAACCTCCTAAACTCTAGATAAAACAGGCCCAATTTGTATAATCTCATAACATAACCCCTGAAGACCAGGTGTCTGTCTTGTAAGTCAATGTCTCATTAGAACAGGTTATTCCAATATGTTTTGCAGGAGAAAATAGAACATAGAACAGTACAGCACAGAACAGGCCCTTCAGCTCACGATGTTGTGCCGACCATTGATCCTCATGTAAGGTAAACCTGATGTACGAACCCTCAAATGTCTGCAACCATATGCATGTCCAGCAGTCTCTTAAATATCCCCAATGACCTTGCTTCCACAACTGCTGCTGGCAATGCATTCCATGCCCTCACAACTCTCTGTGTAAAGAACCCGCCTCTGACATCCCCTCTATACTTTCTGCCACACAGCTTAAAACTATGACCCCTCATGTTAACAATTTCTGCCCTGGGAAAACATTTCGGGCTATCAACTCTATCTATGCCTCTCATTATCTTGTACACCTCAATTAGGTCCCCTCTCTTCCTTCGTTTTTCCAATTAAAAATGTCCGAGCTCAGTCAACCTCTCTTCGTAAGATAAGCCCTCCATTCCAGGCAGCATCCTGGTAAACCTCCTCTGAACCATCTCCAAATCATCCACATCTTTCCTATAATAGAGATTCATTGTTTGTCCACAAAATAAATTATTGAATTTCAGTATAACTTGTTAGCTATGATATACAGTAGCGCCTCGGCATACGAACGACCCTGTTCACGAACAAATCGGTTTACGAACAGGATCGTATGTAAAATTTTGCTTCATCGTACGTACGAAATTCAAGGTACGAACGAAGGTGAACATTTTAAATGACAATGTGATGTCCCATTTTCGGAAAATTCTGCAACAAATAAAAAAACAAGTTTCTGTGGATCGTTTTCTTGTGGCATCACCAACCTCCAAGAGACAAAAAAGTGAAAAGACTCCGGAAATATCCGAACAATGGGAAAATTGATTCAGTTCGCGAACTTTTCTGTTTGCGAACCAGGTCCTGGAACAGATTAAGTTCGTAAGTCGAGGCGCTACTGTACTTCTGAAATGTCATTAGTATGCTATAAAGGCGAGTTAACCTGTAGGATTGTGATTTCAATGGTGTACTCTATGTATGTTTCAGCCCACTGTGCTGCTCAAATTTCAGTACATTCTGAAGGTTTCTGCCATCAACTAATTGGAAATTACAGACCCTGCTTGTCTAGTGTGGTAGAGGAAAGCTGTTCCTTACTGTCATAGTCATAGAGATGTACAACACAGAAAGACCCACTTTGGTCCAACTCATCCATGCTGACCAGATAGCCCAAATTAATCTAGTCCCATTTGCCTGCACTTGGCCCATATACCTCTAAACCCCTCCTATTCATAAACCCATCCAGATACCTTTTAAATGTTATAATTTTACCAGCTTCTACCACTTCCTCTGGAACTTCATTCCATACACATACCACCCTCTGCATGAAAAAGTTGCCACTTAAATCCCTTGTAAAGGTTTCTCCTCTCATCCTAAACCTATGCCCTCCAGTTCTGGACTACCCCACCCCAGGGAAAAGACCTTGTCTAATTACCTTATTTGTGCCCTTCATGATTTTCTAAACCTCTATGAGGTCACCACTCAGCATCCAACACTCCAGGGAAAACAGCCCCAGCCTATTCAGCCTCTCCATGCAAGTCAAACCCTTCTGCCCTGGAAACATTCTTGTAAATCCTTTTTTGAACCCTTTCAAGTTTCGTAATATCCTTCCTATAGGAGGGAGACCAGAACGGGACACAATATCTTAAAAGTGGCCTAACCAATATCCTGTACAGCTGCAAAATGACCTCCTAATTCCTATGTTCAGTGCTCTGACCAATAAAGGAAAGCATACCAAGTGTCTTCTTCACTATCTTACCTACCTATGACTCTACTTTCAAAGAACTATTAAGCTGCACTCCAAGGTCTCTTTGTTCAGCAACACTCCGCAGGACCTTACACTTAAGTATATAAGTCCTTCCCTGAATCACCTTTCAAAAATGCAGCACCTCACATTTATCTAAATTAAACTCCATCTGCCACTCCTCGGCCCATTGTCCCATCTGATCAAGATCCTGTTGTACTCTAAGGTAATCTTCTTCACTGTTCACTACACCTCCAATATTGGTGTCATCTGCAAATGTACTGACTGTACCTCCTATGTTCACATCCAAATCATTTATATATTCTGACTAGAAGAGACTCTTGTTGTTCACAAGACATAGATTATTGCATGTTAGCATCTACTTACAGGTTATGTTCATATGAAAGCCTTGTTACAGAGAATTTGAACATAGCATTCACCCCTTCAAGACCTTAAGTTATTCCCTTCATCAAGTCCACTTGACATCATCATATTGAATGATACTTATGGCACTGCTTTGTATTAATCCTTTCAGACTCTTTCAGAACCCTAATGATCACCCTATCACAGAGTTCTCAATTATATTCCTGTCACTGCAGGCTGTTTGGTTCTGAAAAAAATTCAGCTCCTAATTGCAGTCTTTGCTCAGCAGGAAGCTGGCATTTGCTCTTGCATTTACTTTATCACTGCATGCAGACTTTCAGTCAATAGGTAGCATGAGTGTATTGAAATCAGAATGCTGGAAGTAAAAAGAAAGACTTGCATTCATCCAATCCTTTCATACCTTAATACCAATTGTTTTCACCATCCATGAAGTAATTTTGCAGTTCAGTCACTCTGTAGGGAAAAAAAACAATGGGGATGTAATACTACTATGGCGATGTCAGTAGTTTTGTTTTATTTCACACATGTTGGAATTGGGAGCTACTGGCTGGGTCAGCATTTATTGCTTGTTCCTAGTTCCCTTGAGAAGGTGGAGCTGAGTGGCCTTCTTGCACTGTTGCAGTCCATGTAAACCTCAGTGCCCTTACGGAGGGAATTCCAGAAACAACATTGGAGAACTAGCAATAACTTTCCATGTCAGGATGGTGAATGGCTTGGAGAGGAGCTTTCAGGTGGTGATGTTCCCATTTAGCTACTATTTAGCAAGCTGCTTTGTCCTGGACTCTATCAAGCTTCTTGAGTGTTGGTGAAGTTGTATCCATCCAAACAAAGTGGGGACTATCCTATCACACTATTGACTGTAGAAGGAGGACAGGTTTTGGAGATGAGTTACTCAATGCAGTATTCCAGGCTGCTCTTGCAACCACAGTACTTCTATGGCTAGTTTAGTTCAGTTTCTTATCAATGGTTAAATCCCCAGGATTTTGACAGTGGGGATGCTCTGGGTGGGGGGGGGGGGGGGGGGTGACTTCAGATCCTACTGTGGCAACTGATAACATTTGAATTAAATTTTAAAATTGTTGTGAATGCCATCCAATGTCCTTTAGGAAAGCGTGTTTGTCATCCTTTCTTGGTCTAGTTTACATGAGACTTCAAAGCAAGGCAATCTCATTGACATTTAAGTGCACTCTGAAGTGACCTAAAAAGGCTTTTAGCTGTAAATAACTACTAGGAAGTCAAAGGTAAGCAACAAAACTAATTGATTATTTTGGTATTGACCTCAACACCAGAAATGACAATGGCAAAACAAGCTTGCCAGATCCTCTATGCAAACATTGTGGAGCTTGTGCCAAAATCTGGAGCAATGTCTTACAGAAAAGTCAAGGAACAGCTTGGCATAGTCATACTCTTTGAATCAGATCTTACAATCTCCTCAACACAAACATGAATCCATGGATATGTTCTATTTCACTGGTGGGCCAGGACAAACAGAAATGGTAACACCATTTGGGAGAGAATCAGCCTGGTTCTCTTCAACATTGAGTCCAGATGTCATCAAGCTCCATGGTATCAGGACAATCATGGCTCAACATAGAACATAGAACTTAGAACAGTACAGCACAGAACAGAACAGGCCCTTCAGCCCACGATGTTGTGCCGACCATTAATCCTCATGTGAGGTAAATCTAACGTACGAACTCTCAAATTTCTGTGACCATATGCATGTCCAGCCGTCTCTTAAATATCCCCAATGACCTCGCTTCCACAACTGCTGCTGGCAACACATTCCATGCTCTCACAACTCTCTGTGTAAAAAAACCTGCCTCTGACATCCCCTCTATACTTTCCGCCTAACAGCTTAAAACTATGACCCCTCGTGTTAACAATTTCTGCCCTGGAAAAATGTTTCTGGCTATCAACTCTATCTATGCCTCTCATTATCTTGTACACCTCAATTAGGTCCCCTCTCTTCCTTCTTTCTTCCAATGAAAAAAGTCCGAGCTCAGTCAACCTCTCTTCATAAGGTAAGCCCTCCATTCCAGGCAGAATCCTGGTAAACCTCCTCTGAACCCTCTCCAAAGCATCCACATCTTTCCTATAATAGGGCGACCAGAACTGGACACAGTATTCCAAATGCGGTCTAACCAAAGTTTTATAGAGCTGCAACAAGATCTCATGGCTCTTAAACTCAATCCCTCTGTTAATAAAAGCCAAAACACCATATGCTTTCTTAACAACCCTGTCCACTTGGGTGGCAATTTTAAGGGATCTATGTATCTGCACACCAAGATCCCGCTGTTCCTCCACACTGCCAAGATCCTGTCTTTAATCCTGTACTCAACTTTCAAGTTCAACCTTCCAAAATTCATCACTTCGCATTTATCCAGGTTGAACTCTATCTGCCACCTCTCAGCCTATCTCTGCATCCTGTCAATGTCACGCTGCAGCCTCTATACTGTCAACGACACCTCCAACCTTTGTGTCTTCTGCAAACTTCCAACCCATTCTTCAATCTCCTCATCCAAGTCATTAATAAAAATTACAAAGAGTAGAGGCCCAAGAACAAAGCCCTGTAGAACACCATTCACACTGACTTCCAGGCAGAATACTTTCCTTCCACTACCACTTGCTGTCTTTTATCGACCAGCCAATTCTGTATCCAGACAGCTAAATTTCCCTGTATCCCATTCCTCCTGACCTTCTGAACAAGCCTACCATGGGGAACCTTATCAAATGTCTTACTGAGTCCATATACACAACATCCACTGCTCGACCTTCATCAACTTGTCTAGTAACATCCCTAAAGAACTCAATAAGATTTGTGAGGCATGACCTGCCCCTCACAAAGCCGTGCTGACTGCATTTAATCAAGCCATGCTCTTCCAAATGGTCATACATCCTATCCCTCAGAATCCTTTCTAACACCTTGCTGACAACAGACGTGAGACTGTCTGGTCTGTAATTGCCGGGGATTTCCCTATTTCCTTTCTTGAAGAGAGGAATTACATTTGCCTTCCTCCAGTCCTCGGCAAAGAGCTTCGCAAGCGGCAAAGCAATCATATTTCTCGCTTCCCAAAGCAGCCGAGGATAAATCTGGTCTGGCCCTGGCGACTTGTCAATCTTAATGTTTGCCAAAATTTTCAGCACATCAGCTTCCTCAATCTCTATCTGTTCCAGCATGCACACCTGCTTCTCAATGGTTTCATTCACTACAAGGTCCTTTTCTTTAGTAAAGACAGAAGCAAAAAAACTTTTCTTTGTAAAGACAGAAGCAACCAGAGCAAAAAATTCTCCTACCTCCTCAGACTCTATGCACAAGTTCCTTATGCTATCCCTGATCAGCCCTACTCTTTCTTTGATCATTCTCTTATTCCTCACATACGTGTAAAATGCCTTTGGATTCTCCCTAATCCTTCCTGCCAACCCTTTTTCGTGTCCCCTCCTGGCTTTTCTCAGACCATTTTGAGCTCCTTCCTCGCCTGCCTGTAATCCTCTTGAGCTGAGCAAGACCCTTGCTTCCTCCACCTTACGTAAGCTGCCTTCTTTCTTTTGACAGGAAACTCCTCCGCTCTCATCATCCAAGGTTCCTTTATCTTACCCCTTCTTGCCTGTCTCAGAGGAACACATTTATACATCACTCGCAACAACTGTTCCTTAAACAGTCTCCACATGTCTATAGTGCCCTGTCCATGGAACAATTGCTCCCAGTCCATGCTTCCCAATGCACTTCTGACAGTATCATAGTTTCCTTTTTCCCAATTAAATATCCTCCCATTGTGCCTGCTTCTCTCCTTCTCCATAGTTATGTAGAATGTATTTGAGTGGGAGCAGCGGCTGAGTAAAACGAACCCGGAAGACTACAGCTAAGGTAGGACAGTTTGTTTTATAATTACTTACCTGTAGCAGGCAGCGGTTTTTTTTCTCTCTCTCTCCACAGAAAGAGTGGGAGCAGCAGGGGAAGTGACGGCGAGCAGAGGGGCAGCCGGGAAGGAAAGCAGTGAGTATATAACTCAGGAAGGCACCAGGGTGCAGAAGGCCATTCAAGAGGGGGGAGCTAATAGACAAGTAGTGGTTATAGGGGCTTCTATAATTAGGGGGACAGATAGTATCCTTTGCAAGCCGGATCGGGAGTCTCGCATGGTGTGTTGCCTGCCCGATGCCAGAGTGTTACAAGGGAACATAAATTTAAGGTGAAGGGTGGAAGGTATAGGGGAGATGTCAGGGGTGGGTTCTTTACCCAGAGAGTGGTGGGGGCATGGAATGCCCTGCCCGTGGGAGTGGTAGAGTCAGAATCATTGGCGACCTTTAAGCAACAATTGGATAGGTACATGGATGGGTGCTTAATCTAGGATAGATGTTCGGCACAACATCGTGGGCCGAAGGGCCTGTTCTGTGCTGTATTGTTCTATGTTCTATGTTCTATGTTCTATCTCCGACCAGCTTGAAAGGATATTGGAGCAGGAGGGGGAGGATCCAGTTGTAGTGGTCCCCTTTGGTACTAACAACATAGGCAAGACTAGGGTGGAGGACCTGTTTGGGGATTACGAAGCACTAGGCAGGAAATTGAAGCACAGGTCCTCAAGGGTCACAATCTCCGGATTACTGCCCGAGCCACATGCCAATTGGCACAGGGACAAGAAAATTAGGCAAGTAAACACGTGGCTAAGGGATTGGTGTGGGGAAGAGGGATTCCACTTCATGGGGCATTGGCATCAGTTTTGGAACAGGGGGGATCTGTACCATTGGGACGGTCTCCACCTGAACCAATCAGGTACCAATGTTCTAGCGAAGAGGATAAATAGGGTGGTCAGTAGGACTTTAAACTTCTGAGTTGGGGGGAAGGGAAAGTGAAAGCGACAGGGACTATGGCATTAAATGGGAAGATAAGCAGCAGAATAGCATGTGTCCAGGCGGATTTAAAATTGAGGCAGATTGGGAATGCAGAAAAAAGGAAGGATAACTTCGGACATCTTATGATTTCCAATATCTCTAATGATAAGAAAGTTAGCATTAAGGCACTTTACCTAAATGCTCGTAGCATTCATAACAAAGCAGATGAACTAATGGCACAGATAATAGTGAATGATTATGATGTGGTAGGCATCACAGAGACTTGGTTACAGGGGGGTCAGGACTGGCAGTTAAACCTCCAAGAATTTTCAACTTATCGAAAAGACGGGGAGGTGGGCAGAGGGGGTGGGGTTGCCTTGTTAGTTAAGAACAAAATTAAATCTATGGCATTGAATGACATAGCATTGGATGATGTGGAGTCTGTGTGGGTGGAATTGAGGAATCACAAAGGCAAAAAAAACATAATGGGAGTTATGTACAGACCTCCTAACAGTGGTCAGGACCAGGGGCGCAACATGTACCGGGAAATAGAGAAGGCATGTCAGAAAGGCAAGGTCACATTGATCATGGGAGACTTCAATATGCAGGTGGACTGGGTAAATAATGTTGACAGTGGATCCAAAGAAAGGGAATTCATGGAATGCTAACAGGATGGCTTTTTCAGATTAGACCAGATTAGACTTACAGTGTGGAAACAGGCCCTTCGGCCCAACAAGTCCACACCGACCCGCCGAAGCGCAACCCACCCATACCCCTACATTTACCCCTTACCTAACACTACGGGTAATTTAGCATGGCCAATTCACCTCACCTGCACATCTTTGGACTGTGGGAGGAAACCGGAGCACCCGGAGGAAACCCACGCAGACACGGGGAGAACGTGCAAACTCCACACAGTCAGTCGCCTGAGTTGGGAATTGAACCCGGGTCTCAGGCTCTGTGAGGCAGCAGTGCTAACCACTGTGCCACCGTGCCACCCACAGCTTTTGGGAACAGCTTGTCATGGAGCCCACAAGGGAGCAGGCTATTCTGGACCGAGTGCTTTGCAATGAACCAGACTCTATAAAAGATCTTAAAGTAAGGGAACCCTTAGGAAGCAGTGATCATAATATGGTAGAGTTCAGTCTGCAGTTTGAAAGAGAGAAGGCAAAATCGGATGTAATGGTGTTACAGTTAAATAAAGGTAATTATGAGGGCATGAGAGAGGAACTGACAAAAATAGACTGGAAGCAGAGGCTAGCGGGGAAGACAGTAGAGCAAAAATGGCAAGAGTTTGTGGGTATAATTGAGGACACTATACAGAGGTTCATCCCCAAGAAAAGAAAGATTATCCGGGGAGGGATTAGACAATCATGGCTGACAAAGGAAGTCAGGAAATGTATTAAAGAAAAAGAGAGATCCTATAAAGTGGCCAAAAGCAGTGGGAAATCAGAAGATTGGGAAGGCTACAAAAACAAACAGAGGATAACAAAGAGAGTAATAAGAAATGAGAGGATCAAATATGAAGGTAGGCTAGCCAGTAATATTAGAAATGATATTAAAAGTTTCTTTCAGTACATAAGAAACAAACGACAGGCAAAAGTAGACATTGGGCCACTTCAAACTGATGCAGGAAGCCTAGTGATGGGAAATAAGGAAATAGCAGGAGAACTTAACAAGTACTTTGCGTCAGTTTTCATAGTGGAAGACATGAGTAATATCCCAACAATTAAAGGGAGTCAGGGGGCTGAGTTGAGTATGGTTGCCATTACAAAATAGATAGTGCTAGAAAAGCTAAAAGGTCTTAAAATTGATAAATCTCCTGGCCCCGATGGGATACACCCTAGAGTTCTGAGAGAGGTGGCTGAGGAAATAGCGGAGGCATTGGTTGAGATCTTTCAAGAGTCATTGGAGTCAGGAAAGGTCCCGGATGATTGGAAGATAGCTGTTGTAACCCCCTTGTTCAAGAAAGGATCAAGACAAAAGATGGAAAATTATAGGCCAATTAGCCTAACCTCGGTTGTTGGTAAAATTCTAGAATCCATCATTAAGGATGAGCTTTCTAAATTCTTAGAAGAGCAGAGTCTGATTAGAACAAGTCAACATAGATTTAGTAAGGGGAGGTCATGCCTGACAAACCTGTTGGAATTCTTTGAAGAGGTGACAATTAGGTTAGACCAGGGAAATCCAGTGGATGTGGTCTATCTAGACTTTCAAAAGGCCTTTGTTAAGGTGCCACACGGGCGGCTGCTGAGCAAGGTGAGGGCCCATGGTGTCCGAGGTGAGCTACTGGGATGGATTGAGGATTGGCTATCTGACAGAAGGCAGAGAGTTGGGATAAAAGGTTCTTTTTTGGAATGGCAGCCGGTGACGAGCGGTGTCCCGCAGGGTTCAGTGTTGGGGCCACAGCTGTTCGCATTATATATTAATGATTTGGATGAAGGAACTGGGGGCATTCTAGTGAAGTTTGCAGATGATACGAAGTTAGGTGGACAGGCAGGTAGTACTGAGGAAGTGGGGAGGCTACAGAAGGATCTAGACAATTTGGGAGAGTGGTCCAGGAAATGGCTGATGGAATTCAATGTGAGCAAATGCGAGGTCTTGCACTTTGGCAAAAAGAATAAAAGCATAGACTACTTTCTAAATGGTAAGAAAATTAGTAAAGCCAAAGTACAAAGGGATCTGGGAGTGCTAGTCGAGGATTCTCTAAAGGTAAACATGCAGGTTGAGTCCGTGATTAAGAAAGCAAATGCAATGTTGTCACTTATCTCAAGAGGGTTGGAACATAAAAGCAGAGATGTGCTACTGAGACTTTATAAAGCTCTGGTTAGGCCCCATTTGGAGTACTGTGTCCAGTTTTGGTCCCCACACCTCAGGAAGGACATACTGGCACTGGAATGTATCCAGTGGAGATTCACACAGATGATCCCTGGAATGGTAGGTCTAACATACGAGGAACGGCTGAGGATCCTGGGATTGTATTCATTGGAGTTTATCTTCGAGTAAAAATTGAGATCTGCAGATGTTGGAGATCAGAGCTGAAAATGTGTTGCTGGTTAAAGCACAGCAGGTTAGGCAGCATCCAAGGAACATGAAATTCGACTTTTCGGGCCAGAGCCCTTCCTGATGAAGGGAAGGGCTCTGGCCCGAAACGTCGAATTTCCTGTTCCTTGGATGCTGCCTAACCTGCTGTGCTTTAACCAGCAACACATTTTCAGCTTCATTGGATTTTAGAAGATTAAGGGGAGACTTAATAGAGATGTACAAGATAATACATGGCTTGGAAAGGGTGGACGCTAGGAAATTGTTTCCATTAGGCGAGGAGACTAGGACCCGTGGACACAGCCTTAGAATTAGAGGGGGTCAATTCAGAACAGAAATGCGGAGACATTTCTTCAGCCAGAGAGTGGTGGGCCTGTGGAATTCATTGCCACGGAGTGCAGTGGAGGCCGGGAAGCTAAATGTCTTCAAGGCAGAGATTGATAGATTCTTGTTGTCTCGAGGAATTAAGAGCTACGGGGAGAACGCTGGTAAGTGGAGTTGAAATGGCCATCACCCATGATTGAATGGCGGAGTGGACTCGATGGGCCGAATGGCCTTACTTCCACTCCTATGTCTTATGGTCTTATGGTCTTATGGTCTTATAATGTGAGGCAGTTGTGGTCACTATCCCCAAAATGCTCTCCCACCACAAGATCTGACACCTCCCCCGGCTCATTGCTGAGCACCAAATCCAAAATGGTCTGTCCCCTCGTCGGCCTGTCAATGTACTGAGTTAGGAAACCCTCCTTGACACACCTTACAAAAACAGCTCCTTCCAAACCATCTGCTCGAAGGAGGTTCCAACCAATATTGGGAAAGTTAAAGAAGTTAAAGTCACCCATTACAACAACCCTACTACATTCACACTTTTCCAAAATCTTCAATCTCCCTGCTGCTATTGGGGAGCCTGTAGTAAACCCCTAACGAGGTGACTGCTCCCTTACTGTTCCTAATTTCCACCCATACTGACTCAATACGCAGACCCTCCTCGACAATGGTAACTTCTGTAGCTGTGATACCCTCTCTGATTAGCAGTGCTACACCCCCTCCTTTGTCCCCCCTCCCTATTCTTTTTAAATGCTCAAAACCCTGGAACATCCAGCAAGTATTCCTGCCCCTGAGAAACCCACGTCTCTGTTATGGCCACAACATCATAGCACCAGGTACTGGTCCATGCTCTAAGCTCATCACTTTTATTCCTGATACTCCTTGCATTAAAGCAAATACACTTTAACCGATCCCTTGGTTCTTTCACAGGAAGTTCCTTCCCATCGGCTGCGCTACCTCTTGCTATTGCCTCACCTCCATCAATTCTCACCTCAGGTATATAGCTCAGGTTCCCCCCCCCATACTAGTTTAAACCTTCCTGACCAACTCGAGCAAACCTTCCACCCAGGACATTGGTCCCTTTCCAGTTCAAGTGCAACCCGTCCTTCATGTACAGGTCCCACATGCTGGAGCTTCCTTTCTAACGGCACTGTATGTTTACCTACTCCCCAACAACTGCAGTTTTCCAAGAGGACAACTCACCAACACTTTCTCCAGGAATTATGGATGAACAATTAATTTTGCCTTAGCCAGCATTGCTAAAGTCCATGAACAAACAAAGAAAAATCCAATTTACAAGCAGCAATCTCCTACAAAAAGTCATGGGACAACAACCAGATAACGCGCTTGAATCGTAACGTTCGTTGAGACATAAATGCTGCCCAAGGGACCTTCTTCAAAATATGTCCACTGAAGTTTTTTTTTGTTCAGCTGAGTGAGCAGGTATTGTCACAGTTTAATGTCTCAGCCAAAATACAACGCTTCTAATAGTGCAACCTCCATCTGTGCTGCTGTGTCATGCTGGATTCTCTGTTCTGACTTGCAACTGCTTGGTTTGTATACAAAATGGCCATTTGGTTGACATGTCCAACCAGAAACATTTTACTCACAGAGATGTCAGTCACAGATCTCAAAAAAGTTGGGCTTTTCTAGCCCTTCTGATAAATTTTAACATAAACTATGATGTGAAAATCCAGTGAGAGGAAAATCACATGTCAAATGGCTACAATTTTGGCCTGTTTTTCATGTTACCTGTTCAAATGCCTACCAGCGCTCCAGGAGGGGTTGCACAAGTGCAAACTTGCATATCATACTCTCCAACTCTCTCTCTGCTTTCATTTTGGGCATCTGTTCAGTGCTAAAGTTTACTTAGATTGGGATTTCACACATGCAGAATGATGAATAAATCTTACTCTCAAATGGAGTACACTTTGGGATACAGTAAATACTCTGCGTCATTAATACTCTTTTAAAAAGAGATCAGCAAAAGATTCACAACAGAATATTACAATTCCATAATATTTGAGATCCTTAATGCAAACCAGTAATGGGCACAAAAGTGAGCTGTTCCTCCTTTCAATGTGAAGCTGAAATAAATTTCATGCCAACAGGAGAGGAATTAAATTAAATCATAATCAGCTTTCTGTGTGTACAGTGAAAAATATGGATAGAGCACCATCTAGTGTTGAAAAAAAATGAAAGCATCGACATTTGTTCTGGAAATCGTAGACATTGTTCCAAAAGTTAAAAATCACACAACACCAGGTTATAGTCCAACAGGTTTAATTGGAACCAGCATCTCCAAATCATCGCTCCAAAAGCTTTGTGTGAGTGTAAACAAGCAAAAAGGAACACCCAAACAAAAGAAAAACCTGAAGAAAGTAAGTCCCAGCTCGGTCAAAGAGGCAAGTTTTAAGAAGCATCTTAAACAAGGAGAAAGAGATAGTGAAGTCGTGAGATACCAATGTGTAGGGTTCAGACAGTTAAGGGTAGGACATTGGTGGCCACAGAGATTGGGAGTCCTTGAAGTCAACTTTGGAGAATTGCTTAATTCTGGGAAATTTCAGAGTTGGAAGAGGTTACAGTGGTTGGGTAAAGGCCATGAAGGGAATTGAAAACTAGAATGAGAATTTTAAAACCAATATGTTACCACACCAGAAGTCAAGCTGAGATGGAAAACAAATGAGCAATCATCTAATAAGTGTTGCATGGGCATGGTGAGACCAGCAGAGTTTTGGATGAGTGTAACTTTGGGTGTAGATGTAAGGCTGGTCAGACGAGGAATGGAATAATTAAGTCTGGAGGTAACAATAGCATGGCTGAAGTTTCAACAGTAGGTGAGGTGCTGCAGACTGTGTCTTGGAATACAAATGGGGTCAGAAATTCAAGATCAAAAAAGGATACCAAGATAGTGAGCTATCTGTGTTGAGACAGTAGTCAGAGAGGCATCATACAATGGGCTAGGAACCAAAAGAGAGTGAAGGTTGAATTATATTTTCAGTCATATTGGTTGTCTGTGCACACACTATCTATCACTGTCTATCAGATAATTTCTTGCGTAT
The DNA here is from genome assembly GCF_020745735.1 of Hemiscyllium ocellatum. Taxonomy (NCBI): domain Eukaryota; kingdom Metazoa; phylum Chordata; class Chondrichthyes; order Orectolobiformes; family Hemiscylliidae; genus Hemiscyllium; species Hemiscyllium ocellatum. Next base: position 54,642,509 of record NC_083401.1, on the reverse strand, counting down.
TCACCTTTACCCTTTTGTTTGTGAGAAGCTTCCACTGTCGTGCCATTTATTACGACCTTCAAATGAGAAATACATCATGACAGAAATGCAAATTGGGAATCAGAGAGGTGACCTAAGTCTCCAAAACCGAATTCAGGAAATGTGAGAATCATCTCCAGTAAGCAGTGTCAAACAGTTTAGGCTTTCCACTTCACATGCTGTTTACAAATTCAAATAAAAGTCAATTAACTAACAGAACTGTGGCACAAGATTTTACACTTTTAACTAAAAAAATCTCAGTTCCATCTTTTATTTCTTCCTCAGAGTTCCTTTCTGTTATCCAGAAAGTTCATTTGTTTCTTCCTAGGACCAATCCCAAGAACGCTGATCAAAATTCACTCTGACTTTTCTTCAGCATTCCAGTTGTTCACCAAGATACAAGATTTCAAGATTTCAAATTGCAATGAAGCTGACTGCTTTCAGACCTCCAACTACAACATAATAACCTTTAACTGAAATCATTGCTGTAGGCTCCTTCCTTCAGCTTTCAACTAATCTTCCCCATTTCCAACATTGTTATTTTCCTGAACACCAGCTTTCAATCACTGACTGTCTTGTGGATATCAAATCTAGCATTTCCTCTATTTATGATGGAGATCTGGTTTCATTGCTCAACTTCCAAGAAGCTATAAACTAAATAAGACCCATAATTGACACAATCCCTCAGCTACTTTGCCCTCACATGCACCAGACTTGCCAGCTGGTTATGTCCTTACTGAATGCATAGCGATAAAAGCTAAACTAAGCATGTCACTAAGCTCCACCCACCTCCATGATGATGTGACACACATGGCCTATTCCCAGATAAAAAATAAACTAACCATCTTTTAATTCCAAACCTTTCCTTAATTCTGCAAAATCACATGAATGACTTATATTTCACAGGAATAACTGCAAACGTCATGTTCCTAGTTCTTTTGACACATTAACTCTCATGACATTTAATGATCTCATCTTTTGAGATATTAGCCTGTTAAGTCAGCACCGCCACAATCTTTTAAGTGTAATGAATTCAAACATTGATTTAATTGTATTTAATTCAGAGGTGCATTGAGAAGTTTTTCAATTGGGTGCCACTATTTCCTATAGTTAAACTTTAATTCCTAAGATGAAAGGATATATTCTGAAACCCGTGAACTATGAATCAGATATTCACAACAGCAGTATAACTCCAATTTCATGTAAAGCCTAGTTGACATGTATTGGTCCATTCATGCACTGTTAAGCTTTCTCTTAAATGTTTTTACATGTGTTGCGAGAAAGCTTGATCCTGAAAACAGTGTTAAAATGACAATTTAGGTCCAAAAATGTGCAAGTTAGGTGGATTGGTCATGCTAAATTGCCCATAGTGTCCAGAGATGTGTAAGATAGGTGGATTCACCATGGCAAATATGGGTTATTGGGATAATGTGGGTGAGCAGTGGAGGGGAAATGCACTCCAGAGGGTCAGTGTGTCAGTGTGGACTGGGTTGGGTTGAATGGCCAGTTTCCACACTGTGGGGATTCTATGATTCTATGGATTAACCATCCTGGGAGTCCCTGTTTCAGTGCACATTGTCACTAAGCTTAATGAATTTTAGAATTTGGACCTTACTGGCCATACGTAACACCCCATTGTCACAGGCATGAACAGGTGGGTTCCTTTTTCATGCCGTTTCACCCTATAGAGGTCTAAATTAGCTCAAGTTTAGCATCTGTAATGCCAACCTTTTACAGTGGTCTCAGCATCCATTCCGATTTTAGAGACATTTACTGCTAAATGTAACCTATCTTTTAAAAGCTTATTTTTTCAGATTTCCTAAAGTTATCCCAATTCTTTACATATTACACAATTGAAGTAGTATTTTAATTCATTCATTTAGTTAGTATCTAGTTGCTGATTGCAGTGGAGATAATTATATTTAATCACATTGCTGTATGATCCAAGGGGCCATTTATTTATAATATTTTCTCACCAGATGAACAAAGGAATTTTCTTCATCACTTATTTTTGTTCTTATAAATTCCAGACCACCCTCTGGAAACATTTATGACTTTTAATTGTCAACACAGTCCAATTCAATTACGAGACTTGATAAACATTCTATGAAGGTCTTTGATTATTAATACATTTATAGAAGATAATCCATTCAGTCAACACAATGATCTAATATGCCAGCAAGCTTGCAGCTTGTTGTTGGATGAGGTAACAAAACAGATAAGGATCTTATAGAATTTTCAAATTGGATATCCTATAGCTTTTTCAGAAAGGCCAGAAAGATAATTAAGGAGACACTATATTTTCCAGAAAAGAACAAGATACTGCAATGTGTTGTCAGGACTAGTATAATTAAACCTCTTGAAGTGATATGACCATGTACGTTCCTTTACAAATTAGATTTAAAATGCAACACTGTACACTTCAAACTGAACAGTGCTGACAGAAAGCCAGGATCTGATCAAATGAAGATGGCAGGTTAATTACTTTAATTCTGTATGTGTTTCAGTGTTTTTGTGTGTGGTTGACTAAAATGCCAAGTCTTATTACTTCTCCTGTATTAGCTACTTTAATGGCAATAGAAATTCAATGATAATACAATTAAACCCGCATGACCGATGGACAGACGCAAAATAGCCTGTATTCAGAGTTTATGGCCACTGCTTGTGTGCAACACACAATAAATTATTAAGGGCAAAGGGGTCAGAGAGTAAAACAAAAGGTCACAAGTGAATTGATTTTACACTGCGTACATGCAGAGATCTAAATTTAAAAATTAAAATGTGTCATTTCACAGTATTTCAAGTAACAACAATGTGTTTATGTCAAGATTCTATTGAATTTTGCAAGGCACTGCAAGCTGAATCCCTCTGTAAACATGTGCTGTTGAATATGAGAAGTTGCTCTGGATAAACAGGCTGGTAATGAATGTAATGATGGTTTTAGAGCTGGAGTACAGCACCATGAGCTGAGTCAGGCACATGGTGCAGATGACTGCTATAATCTGTTCAAGCAGCAAACATGCTGCAGTGTTTATTAGCCAATTAATATTACTACATCAATAAATATCAGGGAACACAACCATCTCTGAGACAGTGCATGTTATGGATTGAAGAAAGGTTGGAGTCTTTTTTTTATTTAGTGTATTTGTTTGTGGTATGCCTCCTTTTTGTTATGTTTTCCCTCTTCATGGAGTAAGGAAAAGTATTGACTCATACTGGGATATAATTTAAAGTTACCTTCTACTCTCTGGTACCTTGCTGAAGGATCCATGCTCCATATATGAGTGCTGGCATAGGCAGACTATCCAAGCAGAAAGAATCCTATAGTTAAGCTCAACTCTAACCCCACTTCAACTAAATTATCCAAGCACATTCCACCAAAAATCATTCATTTAACTTCTCTCTTGTCAGAAAATTGAACTAATATCAGCTTCCTACCAGCTTGCAACATGGGATGTATTTATTTAATTTTATTCATTTAGAGGATGTGGGCTTTGCTGGAAAAGTCAGCATTTACTGCCAAACCCTAGTTTCCTTAGAAAGCGTGGTGGTGAGTTATCTTCTTGAACCACTGCAATCTGTTGGATACACCTATAGTGTTTGTAACTTTTACTTGCTCTTTGAATTTAAGATGTACTGGCAAGCTTCCCGAGTTATGTTGTTAAGATGGTGGTGGACCTCTCACTTGAACAACTGGAATCTTTGTAATGATCATGCCTAAAAAAATTTAGAAAATTCCAGAATACTGGTGCAACACTGAGAAAGGAATGACAATGTAAGCTTAGGTCAGGGCAGTGTTCCTATTGCATCTTCTCTTCTTATTAGAGGTCCACTTCAGTGGCCACCTGGGCCAGTAACTGTAATATTATAAATCTACCTTGATCAGACAGGCTAAAACAACTGGAGATTTAATCTACCAGCATTGGATTTACAAAAATGAATTGAGTAAATCAACAGGGAACTGGCAGCGGAAGAAAAGTTGAATGCCTTCAAAGACACCCAAATATTTAAAAAAACTTATGTTCCCTAAAAGTTAAAAGAAGAGCAGATCACATCTCAAATACAAATTAATTAGTAGGTCACATTCAAAAGTTAATTGGTTTATTTTTACAGGCTTAGGGAAAGTAACTGTCAGGAGATCATGGCGGTAAAAGATCATAGTTATGTTAGCTAATATCAATGTAACTAAAAAGAAACTGAAGAAGAAAGTATACATTTGACCTGGTAAGACAAAGATTTCTTTTAGCTATGTTGGGATTCAGGGGATCAAAACTGTAAAGAAATTTTGAAGGATTACTTAAAGCAAAATAATATGAACTTTCAGGATCTGTTAGAGGCTTTGAATGGCCACTTTGCGTCAGTGTTCACGACTGGAGATGCAACTGAATTAAAAATAATACATGGCAGGGTTGATGATAAAGAAAACATTGGAAGACAAAAAAGAAAGTCCCACCAGTGTCCCAGCCAACACATAGCTCACAACAAACACCACCAGAAGAGATTTATTTCATGAAAATGAATCAAAGCGTTATGGAAGCTGAAGATCTGAAACAAACTCAGAGACTGCTGGAGAACCTCAGTAGGAGAAACTCACCTGGGTTCGGAAGAAGCTTCACTGGACCCGATATATTAACTTTGTTTTCTTGTCACTGATGCTGCCATACCTGCTGTGTTTCTCCAGCCATTACTGTTTCAAATGTGTGTACATATATATATATATATATATAGAGAGAGAGAGAGAGAGAGAGAGACAGAGACAGAGAGACACAGAGAAAGAGGCTAAATAAGCTAAAAGAGTGGTGCATGTATGGAATGAGCTACCAGAGGAAGTGGTAGAGGCTGGTACAATTCAAACATTTAAAAGGCATCTGGATGGATATATTAATGGGAAGAGTTTTGGAGGGATATGGACTATTTTGAAGGATTACTTAAAGCAAAATAATATGAACTTTCAGGATCTGTTAGAGGCTTTGAATGGCCACTTTGCGTCAGTGTTCACGACTAAGTACTGGCAACTGGGACAAGATCAAACTGGGATATCTGATCAGCATGAACAAGTTGAACTGAAGTGTCTGTTTCCTTCTGAATAATTCTATAGCTCTTGTTACTCCACACTAGCCATGGGTCCTTGTTATCATGAATTAGTTGCAACATTTGCTGACTTTACATATGAACAGGGAACAACATCAATAACAGTATTCAATTCTTCAAGCCTTCTCTGCCATTCAAGAAGAACATGGCTGATCTGATTTTAATGAGTAAAAAATGAGGTCTGCAGATGCTGGAGATCACAGCTGCAAATGTGTTGCTGGTCAAAGCACAGCAGGCCAGGCAGCATCTCAGGAATAGAGAATTCGACGTTTCGAGCATAAGCCCTTCATCAGGAATAAGAGAGAGAGAGCCAAGCAGGCTGAGATAAAAGGTAGGGAGGAGGGACTAGGGGGAGGGGCGATGGAGGTGGGATAGGTGGAAGGAGGTCAAGGTGAGGGTGATAGGCCGGAGTGGGGTGGGGGCGGAGAGGTCAGGAAGAGGATTGCAGGTTAGGAGGGCGGTGCTGAGTTGAGGGAACCGACTGAGACAAGGTGGGGGGAGGGGAAATGAGGAAGCTGGAGAAATCTGAATTCATACCTTGTGGTTGGAGGGTTCCCAGGCGGAAGATGAGGCGCTCCTCCTCCAGCCGTCGTGTAGTTGTGTTCTGCCGGTGGAGGAGTCCAAGGACCTGCATGTCCTCGGTGGAGTGGGAGGGGGAGTTAAAGTGTTGAGCCACGGGGTGATTGGGTTGGTTGGTTCGGGCGGCCCAGAGGTGTTCTCTGAAGCGTTCCGCAAGTAAGCGGCCTGTCTCACCTTTTATCTCAGCCTGCTTGGCTCTCTCTCTCTTGTTCCTGATGAAGGGCTTATGCTCGAAACGTCGAATTCTCTATTCCTGAGATGCTGCCTAACCTGCTGTGCTTTGACCAGCAACACATTTGCAGCTGAGATCTGATTTTAACCTCAATACTATATTCTGGTACATCCCCAATAAACTTTCATCCCCTTGGTCATCAAGAATCTATCCACATCTGCCTTAAAATATTTAAAGATTCGAGTGGGTTTTGAGAAGATTTGTAGCTCAGGTTGAGGTTCTGGATGTAGGTTTGCTCGCTGAGCTGCAAGGTTCCTTTTCAGTTGTTTCATCACCATACCAGGTAACATCTTCAGTGAGCCTCCAGATGAAGCATTGCTGATGATTCATGCTTTCAATTCAATTGGGTTTCTTTGAGTTGGTGATGTCATTTCCTGTGGCTATATCATTTCCTATTCTTTTTCTCAGACCGTGGTAAATGGGGTCCAACTCAATGTGTTTGTTGATAGAGTTCCGGTTGGAATGCCATACTTCTAGGAATTCTCGGGTGTGTCTATGTTTGGCTTGTCCAAGGATGGATGTGTTGTCTCAGTCGAAGTGGTGTCCTTCCTCATCTGTATGTAAGGATATTAGTGAGAAAGGGTCATGTCCTTTTGTGGCTAGTTGATGTTCATGTATTCTGGTGGCTAGTTTTCTGCCTGTTTGTCCAATGTAGAGTTTGTTACAGTTCTTGTGCAGTATTTTGTAAATGACATCAATAATACCCTTACTGGCATGAAATTCACTTAAGAGGAGGAAAACAACAACAAGCTGCCATTCCTAGATGTCACAGTAGAGCGAACAGCCAATGGAGAACTTCAAACCAGCGTCTACAGGAAAACAGCACATAAGGACCAAATATTGAACTACAGAAGCAATCATCCCAACATCCACAAACAAGCTGTTCGTTCTACTGTAAGGTATTATTGATGTCATTTACAAAATACTGCACAAGAACTGCAACAAACACTACATTGGGCAAATAGGTAGAAAACTAGCCACCAGGATACATGAACATCAACAAGCCACAAAATGACATGACCCTCCCTCACTAGTATCCTTACATATAGATAAGGAAGGACACCACTTCGACTGGGATAACACATCCATCCTTAGACAAGCCAAACAGAGACTTGCATGAGAATTCCTAGAAGCACAGCATTCAAACCAGAATCTATCCCCAAACACATTGACTCAGACCCCATTGACCACGCCTGAGAAAAAGAACAGGAAATGACATCACCACAGGAAATGACATCACCAACTCAAAGAGACCCAAACATATAAATAGAAATCAGGAGTCATCGGCAGTGCTTCACCCGGAGACTCACTGAAAATGTTACCTAGTATGGTGATGAAACATCTGAAAATGAACCTTCCAGCTCAGCAAGCAAACCTACATCCATTTAAAGATTCTCCTTGCACAGCCTTTTGAGGAAGAACATTCCAGAGACAATAGGGGTGACACTTCAAAACTATCCCTTTATCTGAAGCTTTGGGGGCGGAGGGGTTTTAAATATTTGAAACGTAATATTCTCCAGCAATTTCTGTCTTTATTTATGAAAGGTGTTATATGCAGACAAGCTTGTTGTCCCTTCTTTAAAAAATGGCATATTGGAATATAACTTTATTTCAGCACTTATAATCAAGGAGACCTTTATGCAGGATATTCTTGCACTCTGCCTAATACTTATGTACAAAAGAGAAGGGGCCTAATAACAGCTCAGTAATAATCTTCCCATTGGAGAATGGTACATAGCATAATATATGTGGAATTTAAAAATAAATTCAAGAGGCATTACAACAACATGAAATATTGAAAAATGTTGACTACAGTTTGTCAAATTTCTCACAGGATTGTTGAGCAACCTTTACCACCATCAGAAGTTTTGAATTTCTTTTCATGGATACACATTAAAATCTGAGTATGTCTAGATTAAGAGGAACTGACAATTCAGCTAAACTCCACGTAGTCAAGAAGAGAATAATTCAATCTGTGTGCATAATGAAGCATTGAATGTGACAAGGAATCACTGAAACTATGTTAAGCAATGCAATAAAAACAATGTCGTCATCATGATACTATCTTAACTGGTGGTCAGTTCTCACTGTCAGTCAGAATGTTAAGCAATAGCTGATACTAGACTAAGATTAGTATTGAATTGAATACATTTAAAATTAGCATTGAACAACAAGCATAATTGTCATGTCCTATAAAATGAAGAGAAAAGGAATAGTCTCTGAGTTTTAGTTTATTGTCACATAGACGCAAATGAGTACAATGAGAAGTTTGTAAGTCACCCCTTACAGCACCATCTTAGATACAAGGTACCTAGATACAGATTCGTCAGTACAAAGTTCTGAGGAAAAACAATTAGAAAAATAAAGAAATAACAAGTCCAGCATTGCTGTTTGTAGGAACATGTTAGAAAACAGAGAAATATTTAGTTCTGAACAATAGTCCTTCCAAGCCAGTCCACGCTGGCACCTAGCCTCCAATCCTCACTGTGCCTTGACCCCAAACCACACTGGGCTTCACTTCAAGGCTGTTTGGAATCATGTATCACCTACAGGTCATGAATTTTCATGCAACCATCAGTATGATATTCCAGCAAATAATTTCTTAAACAATTTGAGAATGGTATTACACCAATTAGATTACAGGAATACTCATCTAGAGACCTGGAGTGAGACTTTTCAGATGGGGCTGTTTTCCCACCTCATCCCCTTGGTAGAGAGTTGGTGAGAAATGCATCCCCACTAACCACAGCAGCCCCACAGCCACGAATGCTCCAGGCAAAATTGGCCGGATATAGGACTATAGTCCAAGCACCTCCATTAGCAGCACTGGGCAGGACTGGGACATGTGACCTGATGGTATAACAATCTCCATCTTGTTATATGACATCGTGAGGAGAATGTTAAGTTTGCATTTGAAATGCTTAGCATGAAACCAGACAAAGGTGCTTGAGAGCAATATATGTAGATACCGGTATCTGCAGGAGATAACTAAACAATCTGCCAGTATTTTGTTACTCATGTCTCATTCTTACAAGACCCAAGATAAGTATAACATCATCAAATAGGTAAAAAAAATTCCCTTATTAAATTGAAGACAGATTTTGAACCAGAGTCCAATATTATGGCTGACATCATAACAATCAGGTAGGGAAAAACATATCTGGGTTAACAGAAGTGCTGATTTATAAGGACAAGGCTCCTTACTCCTCGATAGTATATCATATGACATTAACTGGAGGTTCCATGAATAAAGTTAAAATGCCTCTTAGACAAGGGGAAAACTTGTTCTCAGATTCAGGATGGACTCAAGATTGAACTACCTGGCACAGATCTCCAAATTACGGTCAAAATGAAATTAGCTCAAAATTCAGGACAACGCAAAAAACAAAATACCAGTTTTATCAGGGTAGTCAGCTTCCATGAAGAAATTTAGAGATTTAAAAATAAATGGGAAACTATTGGCTTCAGCAGGAAAGATTTCCTCTACAAATGAACTTGAGGAGATTAAGAAGCCCCTATATGATGCAATAGACCACTTCTCTGCTTCAGCAGGATTATTCAAGGGGTACATTGTTCTCCAGTGGACAGAGACTACACAGAGCTCATGAAATGCAGAACAAAATTCTGGTCAACTGTCCTCAAACCACAAACCTGCCAGTTTTCCAAATCCAAACAGAATGCATTCTAGAAGAATTGTAAACATCAGACTGCCAGAATTTGTGAAGTCAGAGACTTGTAATTATGTATATAAATACATTAATGTTAGTCAATGGAAAAACAGTTCCAGGTATAGAAATGAGTTTTGTGGTAATGTGCAACAAGAGGACAACAATTATGGATTATTGGCCATCATTCTTTCATTGCTGCCTGATCGCATTTCATTAATATGTAGGATGCCATCCTACCACCACAGGATAGAATTGCTGACATGAAATCACACCTGATGAATATAACTTACAGCTTACTTCTCCAAACTTCTGTCTTGGACACAGAGTACCAACACTCAACCCATGCTCTAGCACAGTGGCTGCATGCACTCCATTGCTGTTTTCTGTCATGCACCCCAACAGGTATCATCTGGATTTGAGTGATGCTGGAAAAGCACAGCAGTTCAGGCAGCATCCGAGGAGCAGGAAAATCAACGTTTCAGGCAAAAGCTCTTCATCAGGAAGGGCTGTATTCCTGATGGAGGGCTTTTGCCTGAAATGTTGATTTTCCTGCTCCTCGGATGCTGCCTGAACTGCTGTGCTTTTCCAGCACCACTCTAATCCAGAATCTGGTTTCCAGCATCTGTAGTCGTTGTTTTTACCTAGTGATCAACAACTATCATTAGAATGCAGCTGCAAGAACCCCTTGTGCATGGGTACAGGTACCCAGCTCATGGATTGAACGAGGCTGCATCTCAGGGCTACTCACTTGCTTATTTAACGCTCACTCATTTAGCACTTACATTAATGCTTACAGCTCTAATTTGTCTTCTCTTCCTCCACTTCTCTCCCTCAGCTGGAGTTAACAGATGCACGTGTTCCTGTCTTGACTCATCTTTTAATGCAAATGCAAAGCTAGGAAGCTTGACAAGGTTGTCAGCAGTCAGCAGTACAGAATGAGGGTGTGTAGCTGTACAATAGTATTCTATATAAACCTCATACCTGCACTATGCACCAACAGTGGTTGTGGCAAAATGTGCTTCAAGTAAGTGGCCATGTGTCTCTATTCTAAGAGAAGGTTGTTCTCAGTCAAGTCAAGGGACACACCATTTAGTCAGCAGGGTCCTAGCACAATAATTCATATCTGTCCAGGCAAGGACACAGTTGTTTGGTGACTTGAGGCAGTCAGTATCAAGATCCGCTCCACACAGGAGGTGAGGAACTGAATGTCAGGCACATCCATCTTAGCTTTTGTTGTCCTATTGTGTGATGCGTTCTGCTGAAGTAAGAGAAAGGGACAGATTGACTGAGATGAAGGTGGGTGGTACACCTGTTAATGTGAATGCGGTTGGGAAAATATGTATCAGTGTTGGATTTCTGAGGAAGGGCCACCGGACCAGAAACATTAACTCTGACTTACCTTCACAGATGTTGGCAGACCTGCTGAGATTTTCCAGCAACTTCTGTTTTTTTTTCTGATTTACAGTTCTTTCGGTTTTTGGAACATGGAAAACCCTCTATCAATCCAAATCTATGCTAAGTTGCAAGTTGTAACACACAGAAGCAAATGAAATTGAAGTTGGTTGACACCATCAAAAAGCTACCAAAAAAAACAGAATTCTTCAGAGTAATACAAAACATTGCGAAGAAAATCTTTCAATGCATCCTTCACTTTTGGAAGGACTCTGCCTTCCCTTACTATTAAAGCCGGAAAAGAATGAAAAATCTTATGAAGCTGTTTGGTTATTCAGAATGACTCATGACATTTTTCAAATAAAGTTGACTGGTAATGAACTTGCATTGAAACCAGGATATATTGTGGTCACAACAAAAACCCACCAACGTACTCAGGAAAAAATGGTATGAAAAATTTTAGATAAATGAAAATATCCATAGAAATTCCCCAAAACCTTTCTTGACCAATATTTAAGTGAATCAATGCTTATAAGAGAAAGGCTGCTCCAAAGTACACTGTTACCTTTCTTTTACCAGCGGCCTGATGTTTGAAATAATGTTCCTTCCTATCTATATATTTGAAATAATAGGGTAGGAGAAACAAATTTGGTTGCTTCATATCAACTTAAGATATATCCTGTGCAGAGAGAAACTTTGTGTTTCTTTGTGACTGCCTAGCTGTGTCAAAGGCTACCAGAATGTAATATACAAGATGAATTGAAGCCTATCATCACAGTGCCAAGATGAAAAACTGACAGATCATAACAAAAAGAAAAATAGTTTCCATTTCTGGCCACTGTAAGTAAGAAACCAACAGTCAAGGGAGCTCCATCACTGAAAAATGTATGTGATAAGCAGGCTATAAAAAGTAAGCGTCTTACAAGGGTGATCATGTGAGTAATCAATTTACATTCAACTGCAGCTGCATGATCATTACACTTGTAGTAAATTAAATAATTAGTTTCCTATTTAAGTGCACCATGATCAAACAATTATCCCACCAAACACTGTGGTTTGAATTACCAAACTTGACCTGAGGCACAACAATTGCAAAGTGAAAATGATGTCCTGATCACTGAGATATTAACTCTTTCACAGTACAGTATTTGTAATTATCTAGAAATTCTCAGTATGATGGAAGTGTAACTGAAATCAATGTTCACACCAGAAGACTGAAGAGTGATATTCTGTTGTCAATTTTTTCCTTAGTTCAGTTAATTATGGAAAATGATGCTATCATTTTGTTAGAAATTCCTGCTGAGCTGCATCTGGTTCATGTGTGTTTCATTTGCAGCATGTCACACAGGTGTGAAATGTTATAGTTTGAATCTGAAACGAAAGCAGCAAAGAAAATAGGATTTATCTCAGCCATCTGGAGTTCTTTTTTGATCTAATTGTAAGTTTGTGCCAGTGAAAGGAGACGGAAGTATCATGCCAATATAAACGAGTTTAATGAAGTTACCACGATTTGCATTTCTCCTGCGACCCCATGTGGATTTTTGGTCCAATGATTTCCATACAGTTAAATCTTAAGTTCAGCCAAGCTTTGCATGCAGTATCATGAAAGTGACCACTTAGATTCAAAGGTCACATTTTCATCTCCAAATTGGCCAAATGTGCGTCCAGGATCCACCTCAGAGACCTAACTACAAGATTTAAAGTAACAGTATAGTGCAATGGTGATGGAATGTTGCATTGAGGGAATTGCACTGTCTTTTGGAAGAGATGTTAAATCAGAACACAATCTGATCTTGCAGACAGATATTTAAAAAAATTCAGACACACATGTAAAGTATCCTTTAACCAGCATTACTAAAACAGATGCTTTGATCATCTATCTCCTTGAATTATAGAATGATACCAAACCTGTGCCAGCTCTTTGAGACAGCTAGTGAATTAATTTCATTTAGCTGGTCTTTCTTCAAAGATATTGCAAGATTTTATTTTTTTTCCTTATCCATTTTGGACTTGAGAGTAATAATTAAAAGTGTTTGTCCATGTTGTCTCTGGCTCCTTTGTTAATCCACCTTAGATTTTACCTTTAATCTGTGTCTTCTGGTTCTGGAACCAATTTTTCCACACTTTTTTATCAATCTTAACAATTTTAAATACATTTTTTTCTGTATTACTTACTTGTGAGATGTGGGTGTCACTGGCTGTATTAACATTTACTACCATTCCCAATATGTCCTTGAGAAAGCAGGCATATTGAACCACTGAAGTCCATATCCAAATGTCTCCTTAACTTTCTCTGTTTCTGGAGTCGCTCACTTAATTGAAGTCCTTCATATCCGTTAATTATCCTAATAAATCTCTGCATCCACTCTAAGGATTTAACATGCTTCTAAAAGGAAAGTGCAAAAAATTTGCAATGACACTCTTGCTGAGGCCTATTCAGTGTCTCATTGCTCTTTGGAGGACTTTGCTATCTGGTCTCTTAGCTACCACATTTCCTCCACTGAAACAGCAACTGTAATTCAAAAGTGCTTCATTGGCTGTAAAGTACCTCCCTAAGTTTGACTTTGTAAGTGGTGCTATAGAAATGTATGTGTGGGCAATCTTTCTGAATTAAGTGGAACCCAAATGCTTCCTCATTGGCCATTGTTGATGTCAGATAACCACAATCCCACATTCAGTCCAACATTGAAGGCTACCCTAAATAGCTCTTCTAGCCTCTGAGTTTGGGAGGGACAATTAGGAAAATAAACACTTCCATTTTAAGTTGCCGATACTGAGAATCTGAAGCAAAGACACCATTTTCTTGAAATCTGAAAGAAAAGGACAGATAGGAAATTTAAATTATGCTCTTCACTCCTTCCAATGAAGAATATCATCCGAAAGAGCAACCAATTTTTCCCCTGGATATGCTGGCCAATTATTAATGTCATTTGAACATTTCTACTTTAATTTCAATAGAAAATCATTTTGGCAGATATAATAGTTATACAAAAGACTGAAGGTCAGATTTTGAAACCTGGAAAAATATGTTGCTACCCAGAAGATCAGGATTTGCTAAGTAGAGAACATCGACACCTCACCATAATTTAAGATGAAAGGTTAAAAATGGTCATGTTAGGAGTGCATGCAAACAACCCTGAGCTTATAGTACTGATGTTACAGTGGTAGGGGTTAGGTGTTCAATTTACCTATTGTATCTTTGACCAAACTTCAAAGTAATGCATAGACATTCTTCAGAATCTGTCTCTAAAACCATGCATATTCCACTAGAATGTGGACAGCACACTGATATTTAAAGATGTGAAACTGTGATCGTTGTGTTTGAGAAAATAAAGAAGCTAATGATCTTCCACACAATTTTGGTTCCAGCAGGATATTGTATCTGATGACACAACACTAATGTTAGCTCCTGTAATGTAAGCTAATGTAGTACTGAAAGATTTAATAGACATTTATTACAGCTCTTAATATATCATATATTATAGTCACAGGCATTTCTGGGTGTGGGCTAATATTAAGTTATTTGGTTACAACCAGTATCGTGCTTCAAGTGGTTTCATTTAAGATGGAGTCTGAGATCCTGATGATATCATGAGCTTGTCTCAAAGGTGTACTGCATCCTGTCTGTGAGACAAGACACAGCTAACAATTAACATAATTGAAATACACCAGAATTTTTGGGTTTGGTATCTTTGCAAGTGCGCTTTACAATGAGCAAATTCAGGTTTTCAAAAAGATGAATTAAGAATAAGAATGGAGGCAAAAATGTTTCACCCAACCAGTTGTCAAGCAAGTTACCAAATAATTGTGTGCAATGAGAAAGCATGAATTGATTCGAAAGCAATTAAAGGGTAGCTTTTCAATTTCAGTGATTCCGGCATTTACCAATAGTTCTTACTGGGAGATGCCAAGTCAAGCCTATGATTTTCTAGCCATTAATTTTAATAGAGCAATAATCAAAAAGGAAGTCAGTGAATAGTTTCCAAATATATATTCCCAGAATGCCAAGAATGGAGAATCTCCCTGAGATAGTTTTCTGCATGGAGAAAAAGAATTGAAGAAGGCAGGATACTGAGTTGTCACAAAAAATAAACAATATTACTTGCACAAAAACGAACCTTTTTCTAATTTTGATGAGTCTTCAAACTTGATCCTTGCCATCAGGATAAGGGTACAAATTGTTGGTTGAGTGATAAAGCAAATCAAGGGCAAGTTCACTATCATCATTTTCTCTCAAGAGCCTGGTTAGAATTATAGAAACCCCAAAGTGCAGAAAGAGGCAGGTGAGGTAAAGAATTCAAGAGCATCTACAATGCTTCATAAATTCCTTGTTAGCTGTAAAGCACACTGGAATATTCTTGAGGCCATGAAAAAAACTAACTCCTTCTTTACGCCAATACCATATTTTATTCCTTTATTTTTGAAAGGCTTTGCTATGAAGTTATGACCAGGTGAGGAGAAGTGAATTGGTTTCCTCCTGTTTATCTCCCTTTATTGGCCACAAAAAAACAAATTCTTTTCAGCACACGGTATAACATTTGAATTAAAACAAAGTTTGCTGGTTAAAATTAGGAATTCAATTACATGTTTTTTTGAATGAAAAAAAAGAATTTTATTCCTTATGAACCCCAAGGGGAAACACACACACAAACACAAGTATAAACTTTTAGAAGAAAAAAGTACCTATGACAAAAAGGAATATCAAGAATAGGAAGTTCAGAGTCTTTTCACGTCTTTGAGATGTTATATTTAAGATAAAATCAGTTATTTGAAGACTTGTATTTTAATTTATTGGTGAATGGACATTTCTACAAATTGCCTTAATCGCCAAATCCTGTTTGTGAGAAGCTGAAAGGAAACTGCCAGCTGGAAAGTCTTCCAGTTCTGCTGTTCCAAATCCACTTTTCCTCTCTCTGCTCAACCCGAAAACATTTGCCTTCAATGCAGTGCATTTGTGCACTGCTGCATGTGGATTCATTGTTTTTTTATAGTAAATAATCTACAGGTGAATCTTTCACCCTAACATACGTAAAGTCTCTTTCAGAAAGAAGCATGCCAAACAGAAGATGCAAATCTGACTGAATTGGTTGGTCATTTTTATGACATATTCTATGACAAGTCCCAATAGGAACTGAATTTGATGTTTTCCCGAAGCTTAGCTGAAATTCATCAGGTGATTATGGAAGCTACCTTAACTCAGTTTTTTAAACTCAATTTAATCCATGTAAGTTTAAAAATAAGATGATGGAAATCAAAAATTGGTAGTCCATTTTTAACATATCATAACACTCACAAACGTAAAAACTAGGTATTGGCTACTTGCTCTTTGAGCCTGGTCCACTGTTCAGTAGGATCTGATTATTCCACATTCTAGCCAAGTCCAACTAATTTTTTGCCTTCTTGCTTATCTTTAAAGGTTAACTTAAACATGCCATTCTATGATAATATATCAGGGGAATGATTTACGATGAAAGAAAGAAACCTAAATGTAAATAAGCCATGAAAATGTAAGGAAGTAAAGGGGCATTGATGTCACAGAAAGAAGTAGAATTCTGGAATTCTAAAATTCGAGAGTCCAAAATCATGATTAAAATGCACAGCCTGAGAGTGGTGGGGTCAGATTCAACTCTGTATTTCAGAAGGGAATTGGATAATTAAGTGGCGAGGAAAATAAATGTCAGTCTACGAGGAAAGGGCAGAGGATTGGCACTAGGTGAATTAATCTTCAGAGGGCTAGCACGAATGAAATAAATATCAAATGGCCTCCTTCTGATTTATAACCATTATCATTCTTTTATTAGTTTTGTTTTTAATTTATAACTTGTACATAAGAAGAAAGAAAGTTACAAAAAAAAGGTATCACCATTGTATATTCTCTACCATTCAATAAGGACAAACATTCATCAAATCACCGTCGTTAAAAACAAAATAAAAGAATGATATATTATTCTGGTCTTTAAGGACTCAATGAGCTATTTTTGACACTAGACTTTCAGTCAGACTCATTCAAAATAATGACAATGAAAGAAGGAGTAACATATAACACTACCATGATTTTCGGAAGACACAGCAAAACAGTCAAAGTTTAACTATCTTTGGGCCCAAATAATGAATCTCACTTGTCAGTTATGCTTTTATGTAAAACATCATATTTTTGGGATGTTTTGTTTCGTTTTGTTATGTTTTGCTATGTATAAACTTTATTGACAGATGGAAGTGAATGGCTATTAGAAAATTTTAAGACATCAATGCAAGGATATTGCAAGTCTTTATGACATAGGAAAAATAGCAAAATAAGGACAGTAGACATGCATCATACGGTCTGTTTAAATTGAACACGTGCCTTCTCAGTAGTGCTGTCATCAAGGTGAAGAATGTTAGTTCTGGAGAGAAGAACATGTACCATTTCAAGGAATTGATTTTCCACATCCAGTAATCTTGATAAGCCATAAAGAAGTACTTGGCCACCACATAATACATTGCCATATCAATGAGAAGCAACTTTGATACTTCCTGTGAAGAGAGAAGTTTTTGAAATGTAATGTCAGTTACATTATGAACATTTATGTCCTAGTCATTTTATGTATTAATATAAATTTTGATTTATTTCCAATTTATTTATAGTATCATTGAGTGGAGGAAGAATGTTGGCCAAGGAGAAAACTCTGCTCTTCTTTGAATGGTGTCATGCAATGTCTGTTAACATCTTCTGACACAATGGGTGGTGTGGGCCAAAATCTCTGAATATGAGACCTACATCAGGATTTGTTAATCATGGAAAGTGTGATGATGATGTGCAAAAATAGATTGATGGTCAATGTGCAAATCTTATATGCCTGTTGTCAGTCAGTAAATGTGGGAGTTCCCTGGCAAGGAATCATGCAGAAGACAATGGCAAACAAGACCATCACCTAACCCTTAGAAAAGAACATGGTACAAAGACAGATAATATCTGTTACTTTGACAAGGAAGGTAATTAAACTCTTTTCATTCTTGTTGTGTATTATTTATCTCAGCTTACTCATTGGACACTATAAGGTAGATTTTGATCTTTGGGGTGTCAGACATTGACAGCTCTTGTAGTTCAAGATATCAGATAGCTGGGGAGCAAATGTGTAATTCTTTGTAGGAGAGGGTAGTGAAGGGTATACTGATATAACCTGAAAAATAGCAAGATCGGACTGGCAGGAGCCAGAATTATTTGTAGAACCAGCTGAAGTACTTCCCACTTACAAGAAGATAATTTCTAACATTCTTCTATACATGATCCATTTAGAGTTTCAGCAAGTTCCAATGTTAAGGTATCCCTGAATATTGACGTTGGGTGTCAATCTACACCATAGAGACACCAATCTGAATGGGAATATTGCCTAACACTTCACTCAAAAGGAAGGTTTGCCCAGACAATGATGGGTCTCTAAGAAAATTACAACAAATAATTTGTCAAGGTTCAGGTCAGTGGTAAGGTTTGTAAGACCTCACTTTCTGTAAATGACAACTTTTACTTTTAAAAATGTTGCCTTCTAATTTAATTTGAGAATATAAATTATGGGTACTATTATGTTTGAGCCAGCACCTGATAAAAATTTAATTAAGACGGATAAAAAGATGTTTTTTACTAACGTGAGGGTATCAATGAAATGTGTCTGAAAAGGCTTTTGGTCTCACCTGAATGATGAAATGCAAAGACAGCAACACAAAACATTACTGGGGACATGGTGGTATCATAGTAATATCACTTGACACGTAATATAGAAGCTCTGGGAGCATGCATTCAAATTCCAACATGACAGCTTGTGGAACTTAATTTCATTCATAAACCTGCAGATAAAAGCTAGTCCCAGTAATGGTGGCAATGAAACCAACATCATTTGTTGTAAAAATCATTGGTTCACTAGTGCCATTGAGGGAAGGATATATGTTGTCCTGGATGTGATTGCGGATCCTCAGCAGTGATGGGTGACATTAACCTTGCCAGTGATGCAAACATTTCATGAAAGCAAAATGCATTCCTCTGGAGTGTTGCATTGATGAGTAAATTAGTTCCATTAAATGCTATATCCCAAGATGAGAGTCAGTCCAGATTCTTCAGATAGTTTTCAGTTTTGTAGCCAGGAAATTGTGGGATTTAATTTCAATATGATTTGTCTTCTGTGAAATATTAAGGATTGACAATTTTGCCATAAACTTGCCATAAATTAAGTCATACTCACTTCCTGCAGTGCCTACTTCTGCAAAGTTTTGGGGAACTGATTTATTTGTTCATTTGGAGGGGGCAACAGATATTCTTATGGCTAACCGGAGTTAAAAATCATCAGCATAAACATTTTATGTCAACAAAGAGAAATTACAATAAGATATAATTGACAATAAAGAGCCATTACTGGATTGAAAAATGAATTGAAGAATACTGAGGCTATAGATAAAATATCAATGATAATGGAAATAAAATAGGCAGAAAAGAAAATATTCACACAATAGAAGAGCACCACTTCATCTCAGACACTGGCTGCTAGCTTTATACTATTAAATAAATGCTGAGGCAGAGACCACAAAGTCATTCCCCTTTTTTTGTCTTCTATACCAAATGTTCTATATGATGATAGAGGATTTGAGTTTTAAACCTATTAATTATCATCATGCGATATGTAGCATCAGATGATGTATGTGGCATGGAAAATTACAGTTGATTGTAGCTGTCAGTCCACAACATTTACTTTGTCCAAGGTGCTTTCTCAGCATTAAGGTGACCACAAGCTGAGAAACAAGAAAGCTCTGCAGGCCAACATTTTACAGGGAGCAATTATGACAATCTTAGAAAAACTGTATAATTTGTTTCAAACTGATATAACAGCACATAGGGGCAGCAAAATGGCTCAGTGGTTAACACTGTTGCCTCACAGCACCAAGGACCCGGGTTCAATTCCAGCCTTGGGTGACTGCCTGTGTGAGGTTTGCACATTCTCCCTGTGTCTGCATGAATTTCCTCTGGGTGCTCCGGTTTCATCCCACAATCACAAAGATGTGCAGGTTAGGTGAATTGGCTATGCTAAATTGCCCACAGTGTTCAGGGATGTGTGGGTTAGGTGCATTTGTCAGGAATCAATGTAGGGGAATGGATCTGGGTGGGTGACTCTTCGGAGGGTCAGTGTGGACTTTGTTGGGCCAAATGGCCTGTTTTCACACTGCAGGAATTCTATGATATAGAGATGATTAATGGTTAGACTCCCTTAAAAATAAGTTTAAAAATTTGGAAAGCGTTAACATAGGGCATAAACATACGATTTTGGTGTTGCAATGTGCTTAATGCTTTCCTCTATCAGAAATTCTGGTATAGTGGTAATGTTATGGGACCAGTAATCTAGAACGGACCCCACCACCAGGGATATATTTCCCTCCCCTCCCCTATCAGCGTTCCGCAAAGACCACTCCCTTCGTGACTCCCTCGTCAGGTCCACACCCCCCGCCAACCCAACCTCCACTCCCGGCACCTTCCCCTGCAAAAGCAGGAAATGCAAAACTTGCGCCCACACCTCCTCCCTTACTTCTCTCCAAGGCCCCAAGGGATCCTTCCATATCCGCCACAAAATCACCTGCACCTCCACAGACATCATCTATTGCATTCGCTGCACCCGATGTGGCCTCCTCTATATTGGGGAGACGGGCCGCCTACTTGCGGAACGCTTCAGGGAACACCTCTGGGATGCCCGGACCAACCAACCCAACCACCCCGTGGCTCAACACTTTAACTCTCCCTCCCACTCCACCGAGGACATGCAGGAACTTGGACTCCCCCATTGCCAGAACATAACAACACGATAATTGGAGGAAGAGCGCCTCATCTTCCGCCTGGGAACCCTCCAACCACAAGGGATGAACTCAGATTTCTCCAGTTTCCTCATTTCCCCGCCCCCCACCTTGTCTCAGTCGATTCCCTCGAACTCAGCATCGCCCTCCTAACCTGCAATCTTCTTCCTGACCTCTCCACCCCACCCCACTCTAGCCTATCACCCTCACCTTGACCTCCTTCCACCTATCACATCTCCATCGCCCCTCCCCCAAGTCCCTCCTCCCTACCTTTTATCTTAGCCTGCCTGGCACACTCTCCTCATTCCTGATGAAGGGCTCTGGCCCGAAACGTCGAATTTCCTGTTCCTTGGATGCTGCCTGACCTGCTGTGCTTTAACCAGCAACACATTTTCAGCAGTAATCTAGAACCCCAGGTCGATGTTCTGGGAACATCAGTTTAAATGCCACTATCATGAAACCTGAATCCAATAAGCAGCTGGCATAGGGAGCAGACCTAATAATGACCCCATGTGACCACTGTTGATTGTACTAAAAAACCCATCTGGATCAATAGTTCCCTTGAGGGTAGAAAATCTACTATTCTTACCTGGTCTGGCCTACATGCGACTCCAGACCCAAGACTCTGGGGAATTAGGGACAGGCAGTAAGTGCTAAACACCCACATTCTGTGAATCATTACATTAAAAAACTGGTCAGAACTAATTTTCGCTTGTTTGGTGTTTAAAAATCTGATACTGCATTTGAATGATTACATTGAATTCCATTCCCCAAAGTAAATCACATTGAGAAATTACCTTTGTTACTTGCTAGAGAGGAGTGCAGCACAGGTAAAATCAATGAAGGTAACCACAAGCTTTGTCAGAGAAATGGATTTTGAAAAATTTAAAAGGAGGGTTAGGTGGAAACAAGACAGAAGAGGGTTTCAATGTGTACAATGAGGTGGTTAGAGGCATAGTCACCAGCAGATAACATGAAGGAATATGTAAGGTTGGGTATAAATTAACAGAGGGCTTTGATGGAAAGCTGGAAAATATAGCAGGAATATCTAGAGCACCAGCTGAATGACATATGGTGGATTATAGTGCACCTTTATGGATTAATATTCTATCCTGACATGATGTAGGTGTAGTGAAGAAGAAACTCTCCTATTTTTATCTAAACATCAATGGTTACAAAGTAATATTGCTTATTTCATATTCCCAATTTGGGAGTTCTTCCAAATTCTACAGATAACCCAAATGGGTTTTAAGCTTTTGAGTTGCGCATGATGAGCTTGGAATGGTTAAGATGCCTGATGTTTGCTGCTACATTGTCATGACCCACTAGTTACATTCATCAACTCGAAGGATCTTTGACTCAAGTTGTACTGAAGGCTGCTCTCTGCTGTAACATCCTTAAAATACTGTCTCAGGAATGATTTATTGTAAATAATGGCACCAGTCATCAAGCCAGAGAAAAGGTTGTTTACTTACTTTTTAAGAGACTTTACAGGTCAGGTGCAGATGTAACAGGGGAATAAAACTCCTGTATTCGACTGATCACGGTCAATCCTCTTGAGAGGATCAAGATATGGATCAGATATTTTAAAATACAAAACTGATTATTATCCTTTCTTGTTGGTTTTCCTCCTATTTTCTCCAAAGCTTTGACAAAATACACCCAAACTCATTGTTATGTGATGTGTTAGAACAGAACGGAAAAGCTATGAACTCTGCATGATTTACAGTCAAAAAGGAAACAGTGATGGTACACAACATCAAAAAGAAAATGGTCAAAGGGTTAACAAGTCAGCTGAGTTCCTTTAACAGAGCCGAACAGCAAAAGCAACTGTTATTTTATATCCCCATTTATTGCATAATCCACCCGCAACAATCAAAAACTACCGATATCTCAAATGTGCTTTTTTTCTTATTTATGGGCATCGCACATTATATTAATTTTGGCCTCAATTTAAAAGTCTGTGTGCAATTTTTCTACTGCCTTCCCAAATGATTAATCATGTAATTATGTTGTCACTTTTCCATCAATACAAAATGCTTTCACATGGGCATCAACACAAAAGCAGCAAATCAGATTGATAACCTGACTCACAACCATCCTAACACAACATTAACATTTAACTGGGCAGCAAGAAGATCTCTGGGGAAATATTTCTTTTCTCCTTGAACAGAGTGTTATGAAATTTCGATGGTGAAACCTACGACTACATTTTCCCCATGATGGTGGGAATCAAGAACCATGATGAGTGGGAAGCTGACTAAAGTTCAGAAATTTTTTGGGGTTGAGGCTTTAATTAGAATGGAGATGGGCTTCCTCTCCACTTATAGCCAGTCACACCAGGAATGGAACATGGAATAGAGGAAATGTGTAAATCAGACTCAGTTTCCTAGGGCACTCGCACCAATGCTTTGAGCTGGCACCATGCACTGACCTACCAGCACGGTTACACTCTTTAGTTACCAGTGCTCATGGATTCTGCTTAATATGTACGAGCAAGCCAGCTCACAACATTGTACTGGGTGCTGCTTTTGTGATGAAACTTGCTGCTGCCATTATCTTTAAATGTATAAAACTACAGGCCTGCTTGGTCTATTGTGATCAAGGATGCCTCTTCCTGGTCTAATGCAAAGAGTCTTCATTGTTAATAAGATGCAGTTTATTACACATTAGTAAGTTACATTGATACTGGAGACATTGGGTTCAATTTTACAAGATTATTTGGAAGTGTGGGACAGAGGATGAGCACGTTACAGCATCCCCACTTCCAGAATAACTTCCCTGATCACCCACGAAACAGCTCATTAAGAGGTGGCAGGTCATTGAGGTGAGTATCTCATCCCATACATCCTCCAACACTGGTGTCCTGTGTTACCAAATGGTTGAGGGTACTGGACAAACCTACTACCCAGGGGTTTCCAATGGTGAAGCGAGAAGGTGTGGCTTTTTATCTTCTTGTGGAATTCAATGGGTCAGGTAGGGTTGGAGACAAAGGTGATAATCAGAGGCCATCCCCCTTGCCTGAGCCTTTCCTCCGATTGCTCCCAGAAACACTATAATGTTATTCTAAGCTTAGCTAAAAATGTAGATTGATGAAAAGTATTTTGTTGATAATGAAAATAGAAATTCCCTAAAGGTGCATGGCAGGTTAGCCAGTTGATGTTGTTAATCTTGTATCAGAGAAGAATAAGAAGAAATTCTCTACCACCCTCACTCTTTTCTGCAAAATCTTCAATACTTGCTGTCATCTGCCCCAACACTCAACAACATTAACCCTGCATATCCTGGTCGGCTGGCCAATAGTTGGATCCATATCTTTTATGGGGAGAGCATCTTAGCTCTGACCACTCAGAGTGACTGACCATGTCCCAAGTCGCTGGACTGGAATCAAAGGCTACCCTTGACTTACTGCATTGACACAATACTTGAGTCAGACCAACTGACAAACATTGCAAGCTTCTCGGTTTTGTGTGACAATGCAAGTCAGAAGTCACATCAGCCTGGTACATCTGCATGAGGGGGCAAAGTAAAGAAGGTAAGGCAAGAACAGCAGAATAGCGTGAGCATCCAGATAAGCTCAAATTGCGTGAGCATAGGACAGCCCAGAGATCCAGTCCTTGAGTTGGTTACATGACCTGAGTACATAGTGTCTTTGCTGCAACATTACAATGATAGCTGCTGTTGCAGCCGACAGTGCAGCATTGAAGTACAAACGCATGGAAATCAAAGGTGGGATTCTGGGTTCTTAAAGACTAGTTCATGTCAGATGCCAATTGCCATGGACATGAGTTGCATGTGGCCAGTGCCCATAGCTCATGCCTTGAAATGTTGATGCCCAGTGGAGGTCTTTTGGAGTAAGTGGTGAGCTGAAGTCATCAGGTATCCACTCTGGCTTCTATGTTGAGAACTGTTGTTGTCTAGCTTGGTAAATTATGAGTCTGAATATTAATAAGGCAAGTTGGGTTGTTAATACAACAATTAACAAGAAATAATACCCATTAATAGGCATATTAACACTCACTTTGCTGTTGGCAGTTGCAAAATATATGCAGCGAAATGCTCCTACGTCGAAACAAGTCTTGCTGGATTTCCTGCATGAATCCGCCATAATTCCCACCATAGCCTACATTGCTATGGTCGCTATAAGATTCCACCCAGTATTTTGCTTTGATCAAGTATTCTCCAAAGGAAAAGCACTCTCCAAGAAAGGTACATAACCCCAGGAATAAAACCAGACAAACTGCTAACACCAACCCATGCTTGTGCCAATAAATTATCTGTATGCTTGAGAGATTATAAATGAAATACATATACAAAGGCTGACAAAAATGGGACAAATTATAATGAACAAACGATTTTTATTCATGCATGATCACAGACTTCTTCACGAATGATCATTTTCTTTGTTGACTATGTGTATTCCGTAAATTCTAACTGCAAATGATAATATTTTGAAATTTTTGGGGGTTTATTCTGCAATTGTTTGGCGAAATTTGCACTTTGCATATTTTGTATATCTTGTATACTTGAGCCTTTCCAGAGTCATGTGAACTCTAATGTATTTTGCTTTTACTTTGGAAATCATAGCCATTAAAGTATATTACATGAAACAGCAAGTTTTGAATGGATGCACTGTACGCATCAGGCACACTACTCCTACCAGTTTAGCCCCCTTTCTCACTTCCCACCCCCAATGTTAGCCAACTCCCATCCTTCCCTCGGCTCTGTGAAATCCTTCCCAGTTAAAAACCCCAGATTTAGCTATCTCCTGTGCCCTTGTCCTTGGCAGTGCACACTTGTCAATTCGGCTCTGCTGATTCTATTGAGATTGTCCGGAAACTGAAGACTGAAAGTGTAAACTTTACCCTGTTAAGGCTGACTGGAGCACATTATAACAACAGGGCAACTTTGCTTAAATCCGGTCAATCTGTAACTGCTTTATCTTCAGGAGAGAGGACAATGAGCAGTCAGACCCCAACCCTACCCTACCCAGACCTCTACCCTGTGAAATTCCAGACCAAATGATTAATTTTAGTGCTGTGCCATTCTATAATTCAATGCACATGTGAAGTCTTCATTGGAATTGCATAATTGCCGATACTTTAATGACATTCAATGTGCTATGCACTAAGTAATATATTTAGGCACCACTTCATATAATAAATTATTATCACACTATTGACCATGCATTGCTGGAGACTTCTTATGAACATATAATTCAGTACCACATGTTGGCTTTATTACTTATGGAGGCTTTGTTGTATTTGTGCAATAATAACTAAAATTCATCATTACTAATGTGACACTTATACAGTCTCTGCATTATTTCTAGCCCAGACAAATTCACCCATGTGGGCACAGAGCAGCACCTATGATTCATCTTATCCATGCTCGACATTATGATCAAGTATCACGATTTTTTTTTCAAATTAAAAGGCAATCATGCAAAGTAACAAACACAATCAAGAAATAAAAGATCTAAGACTTGGCAAAATCTTTGAAGCAGGAGTGATGACAACTGTGAATGGGAGGACTTAATCCTAAATTAGGCTCATATATTTTAATAAAATGACTAATAAAATAGTTGTGCTTTTAAATGTCCTCTAAGAAGAATTCTAGTTCCTCACTAGAAAGTGAAATAATTCAATAGATGCATCTATAATATCAGTCAATGCTAGTTCACTGAAGAAAGTTTATCTTCAGTTATTGGTCCCAGTGTTTTTCACATGTTTCCATAATAACATAAAAAATAGGAACAGGAATGGCTCATTGAGTTTGCTCCGCTATTCAATAATATCATAGCTGATCCGCTTATCGTATTAACTTCACTTTTCTGTCAGTTTCCCATAACAGGCTTGATTCCCTTGGAGATCAAAGCATTATATAAAACAGGTTTTATTGTACTGAATGATCCAGCAGAATCACAGAATTGTTGTGGTGTAGAATGTGGCCAATCAGCTCATAAAGTCCCACCGGCTTTCTGAGCAGTTTAACTGAGTGCCAATCCCCTGCTTCTCCCCCCATAACTTTGTGCTCTATTTCAATTTAACTAATTATGCGATGGCCTCTTAAATGCTTCAGTTGAACTTGCCTTCACCCCAATTACAGGCAGTGCATCCAAGAACCAAACCATTCACTGTGTGAAAGAGTTCTTTCTCATCTCACATTTGTTTCATTTGCAAAATATTGTGACACAATAACCTCTGGTTCTCAACCATTTTACAGCTGGGAACATTGTCTCCCTATCTGCTCTGTCCATACCATTTATGGTTTTGAAAACTTCTATCAACTCTCTCTCAGCCTTCTCCTCTCCAAGGAAACACGTTCCAATATCTCTAATCTTTCTTCATAATTGGAGCTTTGGATCCCTGGAACCATTGTGATAAATCACTTCAGCATTCTCTCCAATTCATTCATACGCTTCCTAAAGTGGGTTCCCACAATGCACACAATGTTCAGCTGAGGTCGAACCAGTGCTTTATCTAAGTTTAACATAACTTTCCGCTCTTGTACTCTATATCCCTCTTTAATGATGCCTAGGATACCTTAAGCATTATCAACAGGTTTCCCTATTTTCGTGCAATGACCAATGCAAATATTTACCCAGGTGTCTTTTCTGCATTCCCTTTAGAACAGGAACCTTTATTTTACATTGTCTCTCAATGTTCTTTGTACCAATGTGCATCACCTTATACTTCCACGCTGAACTTCTTCAGTCACTTAACCACCATTCCACCAACTTGTCAATATCCTTTAGAACAACTAGGAGAAAGTGAGGACTGCAGAGGCTGGAAAGTCAGAGTCAAAAAGTGTGGCACTGGAAAAGTCACAGCAAGTCAAGTAGCATCAGAGGAGCAGGGGAGTTGATGTGCTGGGCATCAGCCCTTCATCAGGAACTTATATATGTTAATTAAGCCACCTCTCACTCTCCTAAATGCCTAGACTGTGCAGCCTTTCCTCAGAGGGTAATTCGCTCATTCCAAGTACTTTGTCCAATGAATCTTTTCTGAATTGCTTTTAAAGTATTAATGTTCTTCCCATTCATATGGTGACCAGTACTGTGCACAGTATTCCAGGTGCAATCTCGCCAATGTCCAGATTCACTAAAGCATACTCTCCCTACTCTTGCATTCAATTCCCCTCACGATAAACCATAACATTCCATTAGCCTGATTACGTGCTGTACCTGCATACTGATCTTTTGTGATTCATCCACTGGAACATCCAGATCTTTCTGCAACTCAGACTCCAACTTTTCACCATTTAGAAAATATGCTTCTTTTTCAATCTTTCTGCAATAATGAACAATTTTACACTTTTCTCCGTTATACTCTGCTTGCCACACCTTTGCTCATTCATTTAACCTATTGTAGGCTCATTATATTATCTTTACAATTCATTTCTCTGCCTATCTTTGTGTCATCAGTAAATTTAGCAACCATATTTTTGATCTCTTCATTCAAAGCATATTTATAAGTTGATGAGCTCTCGCACCACCCTCTGTGGCACACCACTATTGCATCCGCTGCACCCGATGTGGCCTCCTCTATATTGGTGAGACAGGCCGCTTACTTGCGGAACGCTTCAGAGAACACCTCCGGGCCGCCCGAACCAACCAACCCAATCACCCCGTGGCTCAACACTTTAACTCTCCCTCCCACTCCACCGAGGACATGCAGGTCCTTGGACTCCTCCACCGGCAGAACACAACTACACGACGGCTGGAGAAGGAGCGCCTCATCTTCCGCCTGGGAACCCTCCAACCACAAGGTATGAATTCAGATTTCTCCAGTTTCCTCATTTGCCCTCCCCCCACCTTGTCTCAGTCGGTTCCCTCAACTCAGCATCGCCCTCCTAACCTGCAATCCTCTTCCTGACCTCTCCGCCCCCACCCCACTCTGGCCTATCACCCTCACCTTGACCTCCTTCCACCTATCCCACCTCCATCGCCCCTCCCCCTGGTCCCTCCTCCCTACCTTTTATCTTGGCCTGCTTGGCTCTCTCTCTCTTATTCCTGATGAAGGGCTTATGCTCGAAACGTCGAATTCTCTATTCCTGAGATGCTGCCTGGCCTGCTGTGCTTTGACCAGCAACACATTTGCAGCTGTGATCTCCAGCATCTGCAGACCTCATTTTTTACTCTTTCCATTCTGCCAGCCTGAAAAAGACAAATGCATCCTACTCTATGCTTCCTGTTAGCTAGCCAATCTTTTTTCCAAGACATGTTATCTCCAACACCATGGGTTTTCATTTTCTGCAATCAACTTTGTTGTGGAACTTTATCAGATGCCTTTTGGAAATTGAAGTACAATACAGCCACAGGTTCACCATTATCTATAGCACATGTTGCTTCTTCAAAGAGCTCTAATAAATTAATTGAACCTGAAGTTCCTTTGATAAACACCATGTTATCCCTGCCTGATTACTTTGAAATTATCCAATTGCCCTGTTATACTATCTTTAATAATAGCTTCTAACATTTCCCTGAGATAGATAAGCTAACTGGCCTATAATTTCCTGCTTTCTGCTTCTGTCCCTTTTTGAACATTAGCTATTTTCCAAGCTGAATGAACCTTCCCCAAATCTAATGAGTTTTAGAAAATCCAAACCAATGCATTAACTATCTAACTAACTATCTCACTCCAGACCCACAGCAATGCAGTTGATTCTTAAGTGCCCGCTGGGCAATTAAGGATGGGCAATAAATGCTGCCTAGCCAGCCAGGCCCTCATCCCATGAATGAATTAAAAAAACTAGTTCCTTCTTTTAAAATCCAATGATGTTCATCAGGATCCAGGGACTTGTTAACTCACAATTCTACCAATTTACTTGGTACTACTTCCCTGGTGATTGTAATTGTCTTGAGCTCCTCCTTCCCTTTCAATTCCTGATTTACGGCTATTTCCATGATATTATTTGTATCCTCTCTAGTGAAGACTGATACAAAATATCTGTTCAATATCGCTTAGCAAATTTTGTCGCAATATTACCACTGTCCCTTTATTTCAAAGGATAAATAAGAAACAACATGCACTGCACTGGAACAGGCCCTTTGGCTCACCAAGCCTGTACCAACACATAATGTCTACCTAAACCAAAAACCTTTTACCTCTACATATGCCTCTATTTCTTGCCTATACATGTATCTGTCAAGATACCTCTCAAATGTTGCTATATTCTGTGCTTTGCCACCCCTTCAGGCAGTGCAGTTCAGGTACCACAACCCTCTATGCAAAAGACATGCCTCTCACATCTCCTTTAAACTTTCTCCCTTTCACCTTAAACCTATGTCTCTCAGTAATTGACAATTGTACCCTGGGGAAAAAAAGACTGTTATAATTTTGAAAAACCTCTCTTCGGTCACCCCTCGGCCTTCAACGTTTAAGTGAAAACATACCTAGTTTGTCCAATCCCTCCTCATAGCTAATACCCTCCAAACCAGGCTACATTCTGATAAACCTTTTCTTAAACCTCTCCAAAGCCATCACATCCTTCTGGTAGTGTTGTGACCAGAACTGTATGCAATATTCCAAATTGGCAAGTATGATGTTGTGGGGATAACTGAGACGTGGTTTCAAATGGACAGGGCTTGGAAAATGAATATTCAAGGCTAAAAGTGCTATGGGGCCAAGGGGGGTGGGGTGGTCATGTTGGTGAGGAATAATATTCAGTCCCTTGCGAGGGAGAGGGGGGCATAGAATCAGGAAATGTAAAGTCAGTATGGATAGAGCTGAGAAATTCTACGGGTAGAAAGACCTTAATGGGAGTTATCTACAGACCCCCAAACAGTAGTCTGGATGTAAGGTGTAAGTTGAAATTGGAGTTGAAATTGCCTGTTACAAAGGTATTATTACAGTTGTTATGGGGGATTTCAACATACAGGTAGACTGGGAGAATCAGGATGTTACTGGACCCCAAGAAAGGGAGTTTGTGGAGAGTATCTGAGGTGCATTCTTAGAACAGGTTGTACTGGAGCCTACCAGGAAGAAGGCAATTCTGGATCTGGTGTTGTGCAACGAACCGGATTTGATCAGGGACCTTGAAGTAAAGGAGCCATTAGGCGGTAGTGACCATAACATGATAAGTTTTAATCTGCAATTTGAGAGGGAGAGGGGAGAATCAGAAGTGTCAGTATTGTAGTTGAACAAAGGGAACTATGGAGCTATGAGGGAGGAGCTGGCTAAAGTTCAATGGTTATTTACCCTAGAGGGGATAGCTGTGGAATAACAATGGCAGATATTTCTGCATATAATGCAGAAGGTGCAGGATCAGTTCATTCCAAAGAGAAAGAAAGATCCTAAGGGGGGGCAGTGACGGCCGTGGCTGATGAGGGAAGTTAAGGACTGTTTAAAAATAAAAGAGAAGTACAAACATAGCAAATATTAGTGGGAAGCCCGAGGACTGGGAAACTTTTAAAAGGAAACAGATGTTAACTAAAAAGGCAATACATGGAGAAAAAAATGAGGTACGAAGGCAAACTGGCCATAAAATTTAAAGAAGGATAGTAAAAGCTTTTATAGTTTTGTGAAAAGAAAAAAGATGGTTAAGACTAAAGTTGGGTCCTTGAAGATAGAAAGGGGAGAATTTATAGTGGGGAACAAGGAAATGGCGGAAGAGTTGAATAGGTACTTTGGATCTGTCTTCACTGGGGACGACACAAGCAATCTCCCAGATGTAATAGTGGCTGAAGGACCTAAGGTAATGGATGAACTGAAGGGAATTTATATTAGGCAGGAAAAGGTGTTGGATAGACTGTAAGGTCTGAAGGCTGTTAAGTCCCTGGGACCTGATGGTGTACATCCCAGGGTACTTAAGAAGGTGGTCTAGAAATCATGGATTCATTGGTAACCATTTTCCAGTGTTCTATCGATTCAGGATCAGATCCTGTGGATTGGTGGGTGGCTAATGTTGTCCCACTTTTCAAGAAAGGAGGGAGAGAGAAAACACGAAATTATAGACCAGTTAGCCTGATGTCAGTGGTGGGAAAGATGCAGGAGGCAATTATAAAAGATGAAATTACGATGCATTTGGATAGAGGTAACAGGATAGGTCAGAGTCAGCAAGGATTTATGAAGGGGAAATCATGCTTTACTAATCCTCTGGAATTTTTTGAGGACGTAGCTATGAAGCTGTACAAGGGAGAGCCAGTGGATGTTGTGTACCTGGATTTTCAGAAAGCCTTTGATAAAGTCCCATAGGAGATTAGTGAGCAAAATTAGGACACATGGTATTGGGGCAAAATATTGACTTGGATTGAAAATTGGCTGGCTGACACAAAGCAAAGAGTAGTGATAAATAGATCCCTTTCGGAATGGAAGGCGGTGACCATTGGGGTATCATCAGGTTTGGTGCTGGGACCGCAGCTGTTTACAATATACATCAATGATATAGATGAAGGCATTAAAAGTAATATTAGCAAATTTGCTGATGACACAAAGCGGGGTGCCAGGGTAAAATGTGAGGAGGATGTTATGAGAATACAGGGTGACCTTGACAGGCTATGTGAGTGGACTGATGCATTGCAGAAGCAGTTTAATGTGGATAAATGTGTGGTTATCCACTTTAGTGGCAAGAACAGGAAGGCAGATTACTATCTAAATAGAGTCAAGTTCAGCAAAGGGGAAGTATAATGAGATCTAGGGGTTCTTGTACATCAGTCAATGAAGGGAAGCAAGCAAGTAAAGCAGGCATTGGAGGAAGCTAATGGCATGCTGGCCTTCATAACAAGAGGAATTGAGTATAGGAGCAAAGAGGTCCTTCTGAAGGTGTACAGGGCCCTGGTGAGACGGCATTCTGGAGTATTGTGTGCAGTTTTGGTCTCCAAATTTGAGGAAGGATATTCTGGCTATTGAGGTCAATTCTTGAATGGTGGGACTATCATATTTTGATAGACTGGAGCGACTGGGCTTGTAGACACTTCCGTTTAGAAGGATGAGAAGAGATCTGATTAAGGCATATAATTTTATTAAAGAATTAGACACTCTGGAGGCAGGAAGCATGTTTCTGCTATGGGTGAGTCCAGAACCAGAAGACACAGCTTAAAAATAAAGGTTAGGCCATTTAGATTAGATTCCCTACAGTATGGAAACAGGCCCTTTGGCCCAACAAATCCACATCGACCCTCCAAAGAGTAACCCACCCAGTCCCTCTGTCTAACACCTAACACTACGGGCAATTTAGTATGACCAATTCACCTGACCTGCACATCTTTGGACTGTGGGAGGAAACCAGAGCACCCAAAGGAAACCCACGCAGATACAGGAAGAATGTGCAAACTCCAAACAGACTGTAGCCCGAGGCTGGAAACGAGTCTGGGACCTTGGTGCTGTGAGACAGCAGTGCTAACCACTGAGCCACCATGCCGCAGAGTTGACACAAAGCTTCCTCACCCAGAGATTAGATTACTTACAGTGTGGAAACAGGCCCTTCGGCCCAACAAGTCCACACCGACCCGCCGAAGCGCAACCCACCCATACCCCTACATATACCCCTTACTTAACACTACGGGCAATTTAGCATGGCCAATTCACCTGACCCGCACATCTTTGGGTGTGCAGAGAGTGGTGGATATATGGAATGCTCTTCCCCAGAAAGCAGTCCAGGCCAAGTCTCTGGATACTTTCAAGAAATTGTTGGATAAAGCTCTTAAAGGTAATGGAATCAAAGGTTATGGGGATAAGGCAGGAACAGGATACTGATTGTGAATGATCAGCCATAATCATAATGAATGGTGGTGCTGGCTGGAAGGGTCGAATGGCCAACTCTGCACCTATTGTCCATTGTCTACTGTCTAAATATGGCCTAACTAAATTTCCATACAGCTGCAATATGACTTGCCAAGTTTTATAGTCCATGCCCTCACCAATGAAGGGCAGCGTGCCATATGTCTTCTTGACCACCTTATAACCACTTGTGTTACCGCTTTCAGGGAAATGTGAACCTGAATGCCTAGAACCCTCTGGATGTTAATGCTTCTAAAGTTTCTGCAATTTACTGTATATTTCCGTCCTTCAAAAGGCCTTCCAAAATGCATCATCTCACATTTGTCCAGATCAAATTCCATGTGCCATTTCTCCTCTCTAGCCCATCTATAACTTGCTGTGTCTTCTGGCAATCCTCCTCACTATCCACAAAGGCTCCCCTAACCTTTGTATCATCCGCATACTTCCTAATCACCTACATTCTCCTCCAAATCAATTATGTATATTACAAATAACAGGGGTCGCAGCACTGTTCCCTATGGAACACCATGGATCACAGATTTCCTGTCAGAATAATATCCTTTCATTGTTACTGTCTGTCTCCTATGACCAAGCCCGTTCTGTGTCCATCTTACCAGCTCACTACGGATTCCAAGTGTCTTCACCTTCTGTATCAGGTTGCCATGAGAGACTTTGTCAAAGGCCTTGCTGAAGTCCATGTAGACAACATTCAATACTCTTCCCTCAACATTCACAAGTCT
The DNA here is from genome assembly GCF_020745735.1 of Hemiscyllium ocellatum. NCBI lineage: Eukaryota > Metazoa > Chordata > Chondrichthyes > Orectolobiformes > Hemiscylliidae > Hemiscyllium > Hemiscyllium ocellatum. The sequence continues at coordinate 54,608,260 of NC_083401.1, read as the reverse complement.
GTTGGGACTTTGTACCAAATGTCTTGAGGAACTGCATGCATACAACATTAACTGTCATGCCCTACCAATGCTCTCAGCTGTTGCTTCAAATTCTCCAGCAAACTAATTAAAGACAATCTTCCATGAAAATTTCCACGCTAACTCTTCTGAATTCAGCTAGATTTTCCCTTGCGACTGATTAATTCTATCCCCCATAATTGTTTATATCCTCACCATTGGAGTTAAACTGGCTGCTCTGTAATCTTTGGGCCAACCTTTACAACCTTTTTTGAACAAGGTCATGGCTTTTACAATTTTCTAATCATCAGGCATGAAATCATAAATCAAGAGAAGTTTGATAGATTATTGCAAGTGCCTCTCCAATTTTAGTCAAACTCATTGGTGCATCTCTTATCAACTTTATATACCAACAGTTTATCCAATGCCTCCACGTTATCAATTTTAAACCCTTCTAGATAAGACCAGAAACTAAATGACACCAGAATAAGACCAGTACACTTCCCTGCTGTTTTAAAGATGATCAAAGTATACCTTATCAGGTATTACCAGAAATTACTTAAATGAACACACATTAGAATAATTACAGAAATTGCTGGAATAACTCACCAGGTCTGGCAGCGTCTGTAGAGAGAAAGCAGAGTTAATGTTTCAGATCCAGTAACCTAAGCTGAAGAAGGGTCACTGGACCTGAAATGTTAACTCTATTTTGTCTCCACTGATGCTGCCAGATCTGGTGAGTTATTCCAGCAATTTCTGATTCTGTTTTTGATTTCCAGCATCTGCACTTTTTTTTTGTCACACATTGGAATATTCCTAGTTTCTCCTGGTTCCATAAACTTCATATCAAGCCTGCAGTGGCTGCTTCTCTTCATATTGCTGTGAACATTCTAAACCTTTCCATCCAAAAAAAGGATTCAGAGGAGAAGAAGTAATTTCAAAGCATAAAATTGCATGTACACATGAATAAAGTCTGCCTGGTTATCCCAAACAGTGAGTATCAGATGGTGATTAGTGTGTGGTGTGGAATGGCATGGGTTCAATTCCACTGTGACAGTTCATGGAAGCCTTTTGCCTTGCCTTGGGCTTACAGCACAATGGTGCCCTTCAATTCATATAACTACAACTCTGCCTGTCCCTCTCTGCAACAGAGAGGGATACTGTTGGTATAAAAACAGAAAATAAAACCTAATACATCTGGCAATATCTGTGGAGAGCTATTTCAAGCCCAGTACAACTTGGCTAATTAACTCATCAACTAATTACCTTATCCAAAACAGACTCCTATATTTGAGGATTGACACTAGACATTTGTCATCATCTGATGCTTCATTAATAAAAGTACTGCTTAAAGTATATTAAGTGGGTCAACAACTTTGAGGAGTTTAAGAACATGTTAAAAACAAAAATTGCTGGAAAAGCTCAGCAGGTCTGAAAGTCTCCATGGAGGGAAATCCAAGTTAGCCTCTAAGGAAGGGTAAATGTAATAATAGAACTCCCACAGTATGGACGATGGCCATTCAGTCCACACTATCCCTCCAAAGGGTATCCCACCCAGACCCCTACATTCCCCATGACAAACCCACCTAGCCTGCACATCCAGAGTCACTATGGGCAATTTAGCATGGTCAAACCACCTAGCCTACACATCTTTGGACTGTGGGAGGAAACCAGAGCACCCAGACACAAAGAGAACATACAAACTCCACACAGACAATTGCCTGAGGGTGGAATTGAACTCAGGTCTCTGTCACTATGAAGCAACAATGCTAACCACTGAGCCAACTTGCCACCCTTTGTAGGGCAATGCATTAACATAGATTGAAGATTGGTTAATACACAGAAGGCAGAGAGCCAGCATTAGAAGGTCCTTATCAGATTGCAAAGATGTGACTAGTGGAGTGCTACAAGGATCAGTGTCGGGGCCTTAATTGTTCAGTATTGAAATTAATGGTTTTGTGGAAGGGCTGGCATGTAATATATGCAAATTTGCTGATGATACAAAAATAGGTGTGAGGGCTTTTATGGTGAGATCATAAGCAATCTACAAGGAATATACTTATAAAGACTGGGCAAAATATTGGCAAATGGAGTTTAATGGAGGAAAGTATGACAGTAAGAATCAAAAGGCAAATTATTATTTAAATGGAGAGAAGTACAGCTTGGAAGCATTTGGTTGTTCTTGTGTGTGAAACAGAAGGTTAGCTTGCAGGTGCAGCAAGTAATTAAGGAGGCAAATGGAATTTTGGCCCTTATTGCTCGGGTGTTGGCACTTTAGGGGAGACTTGTTACAGTTGTACAATTGTGAGGCCATACTTGGAGTAGTGCGTACAATTATGTTCCCTGTATTGAAGAAAGATGTACTGGTATTGGAAGCGGTACAAAAGAGATTCATTAGGCTGATTTCTGCAATGACGCGGTTGACTTATCAAGAATAGTTAAACAGGTTTGTCCTTTATTCATTTCAATTTTTATGTATATGGGGTGACCTTATTGAAAAATACAAGATTCTGAGAGAGCTTGACAGGTTGATATAAAGAAGATATGTCCACAAATAGAAGAATCTCAAAGGAGGGGACATATTTACAGAATAACGGAAACTCTTTCTGCAGAGTACAGTGGATATCTGGAATTCTCTACCTCAGTGAAGGGATATCAATGAAAGTATTTAAACAAGGGGTGGATAGATTTTTGAATTATTAGGGAGTTGGGCACTATGAGGCCTGGTGCAGACCAATCATTATAGAATGACAGGACGAGCATGACGGGGTCCAATGGCTTACTCTTGCTTCTTTTTCTTATGTAGACAAGCAGGATGCTGGAAGAACACAGCAGCAGGAGGTGGAAAAGTCAATGTTTCGGGTTTAACTCTTCTTCAGGAAAGGGGGTGGAAGGAGGGGGAACTGCAGATAAAGGTGGGAGAAGTGTTATGGGTGGGGCAAGGGACAGAGTGGTGAGGTAGTGATTGGTGAATACAGGTAGTGGATATGACCTGGTTGGTCAACAGGAGGAATGAATCAGATTGGTAACTGGAGGGAAGGGTCAGTTGGAGAAATGGAAGGCAGGAGGCTGGAAAGGGAGTCAGGGGATGGGTGGGAAGGTTATTTGAAATTTGAGAACTCAATGTTGATTCCTCCAGGCTGTAGGATACCCAGGCAGAAGATGAGGTGTTGTTCCTCCAATTTATGGTCTGATTCACTGTGGCAATGAAGGAGACCAATGATGGACATGTTGGAGAGGGAGTGGGAAGGGGAATTGAAATGGGTGGTGACTGGGAGGTCAGATTGGTTGGTACGGGTCCAGCCACGATGCTCAGCGAAACGTTCCCTTAGTTTATCTTTGGTCTACCGATGTAAGGAAAGCCACTTCAGGAGCACCTGATGAAGTAAAATAAGTTGAAGGCGAGGCAGCCGAACCTTTCTCTCACCTGGAATGACTGTTTGGAGCCCTGGATGGAGGTGAGGGGAGTTTTACATCTTTATGGTTGCAGGGGAAGGTACCATGGACAGGGGTTGCATTTTCAGGGCGGAGACTGACGTGAACCAGGAAGTCCTTGCGGAACAACAGAAATGGTCCTTGCGGAAGGCAAAAATGGGTGTGGAGGGGAAGATGTTCTCGGTGGTGGGGTCTAGTGGGAGTTGGCAGAAATGTTTAAAGATGATACGTTGAATGCAGAGAGTGGTGGGTGGAAAGTGAGGACAAGTAGGACCCTGTCTTTAGTATGTTTGGGGGTGAAGGTTTAAAGCAGTGAAGCAGCGAATGAAGAAGGGGCAGTGGAGGGCTGTCTGGATGACAGAGCGGGGAAAAACACATTACTTAAAATAGGTGAACAACTGGAATGCTTGGGAGTGGAACACCTCCTCATCAGAGCAGATATGAAAGAGACAGAGGAACTGGGAAAACGGGTTAAAGTTGTTGCAGGATATGGGGTGGGAGGAGGTGTACTCCTGGTAATTATGGGAATCTCTGCAGCTTCCCCTACCCCCAGTCCTGAAGAAGGGTTATACCCAAAATGTAGACTTCCCCACTTTCTGATGTTGCATGGCTTGCTGTGTTCTTCCAGCCTCATGCTCGTCTACTTTGAATTCTAGCATTGCAGGTAATTTTCTGTCTCTATTTCTTATGCTCTTATTTATTACAAATTGAGAATCAGCTTCCTTGTTTAGCTAGTTTTTCGGAACCCATGTAAGATTTTTGGGAAGAGAATTTCAATCAAAGTGGAATGTTACTGGGAACAAAACAATTTGCTTTAACATTTCCTTCAGATTTGGGGTTTACATCATTCAATTTTTGTAATTTTCAATTTTATAAAAGGAAAACTAAAAAAAGAGAAACAAAGTATTTGTTTGGAAAATAGGCAAACCTCCCAGCAGAATTGTTTGTGAAATCTTTCAGTTGCTTCCTTGTATTTTATTGTATTTTTTTCCCAAGAAAGGCTATCTCAATGCGAAGGCCTTTAAAGCCTGTCCTTGTCTCCCCCTAACACGGATAACATTTATCTCTGTGCCAAGGCCTCATGGACTGTTTTTTGTCAACCTGTCAATTTTAAAACAGAATCTGTAGTTCAGTAAATAAAGATAAACGATCCTGCTGCAGCTCTACGGCCCCAGAGCTAAACCGTGTTGGCCCCTCAGGATTTGGCGCTGCTTCGTTGACTTTTCAGACAGGCTAGTAATATAGCAGATGCATACAGTTAATCCCCCTTCCCGCTCCTTCTCCTGTCCAGCAGATTATCTTGTTTTATTTTTCCTGGGGTAACATTATAATCATCAAGGTCAAAGGGAGCAATGACATCATTCACGGACTCCTTATGTTCTTCAATACATGAAGAAGCCTTTCGCAACAGAATTTAATATAGAAAAGGAAGAAAATATTTGAAGTCTCCACAGATTTCCAGTTAGCTTTAATGTGTTTTCAAATTGAGAGGTTCTTTCGTCATCCATTGCTTTGTTCTGTATAGTAAGACCTCATATACAATTGCATATTTAATTCATCAACAGCCAATTGTAAAAAAGTAAGTGTACATTTGTCCAGAAGGTAAGCCAAACTAATTCACCGGTAATAACTTTACAATTTACAATTTTCTCACATTCACTTTCATTGTTCATTTTGGATTATATTGGGATGGTAACTGAACATGATTATTTGAGTGTCAATGAGTGCTCCCTATAAAGTAAGAACCACAGTAGTCAATTCTGAGAATAAGTAATAATGCTTTCCCAATAGCAAGGTTTAAAAATGTCTGTCTGGAACTGGTAAATACAGACAAGGCAAATACAAGGTTAATGGAGCCAGGATGGACACAACTGCATTCAGCACTTTGCAATGAGACAAAAATGAAATAAATAGAGCTTGTTAATTGAAGAAAATGAAGTAAACTTTGACAGATGTGGTGACAGAATGGATGGTAGCAACCAGAGCATTAATCCCTCCACAACCACCTGATGAAGGAGCAGTGCTCTGAAAAGTAGTGCTTCCAAATAAACCTGTTGGACTATAACCTGGAGTTGTGTGACTTTTTTTTTAACTTTGTACACCCCAGTCCAACAGCAGCATCTCCAAATCGCATCCTTGATACTTACATTCAGAATCTCTACAGAAGGATTTAAACAGGTTAACTAAATGGGAAAAGACTTAGCAGATGGAATATATAGTGGAGACACGTAAGGGTATGCATATTGGCAAGAAGCATAGAGAAACTGAAAATTGTTTAACTGGAGAAATATTGCAGAAAGCTATGGAACAGAGGGATTTGGGAGTTTTCATCCTTGAATTAAAAGAGCTGACATCCAAGTTAATCAGCTGATAGGAAACACAAATGGAATGTTTGCTTTTATTTCAAAAAGAATGGAGTGTAAAACTGGGACAAGATTATGTAAGGCCCTATATACCAACATTGAAGGTAGTCCAGAAATGATTCACGAGGCTGACATTCGTATGGAGGGTCTGTCTTACAAGCAGAGGTTGAATTGATTGACCCTGTAATAACTGAAATACAGAAGAATAAGAGATGGCCTTATTAGAAGATTCTTTGGGGACTTGCTAAAGTAGAAAGCTGTTTCGCCTTGTAGGAGAATCTAGGGCCAGAGAGAATAATCACAGAGTAAAGGTCCACATATTTAAAACAGAGATGAGGAGGATTTTCTTTTCTTAGAAGGTAGTGAATAAAGAATTCATTGCCTCAGAGGGGTGTTGAGGATAGTCATTGAGTATATTCAATGATTATTAAGGGTTATAAAAACAAAAAAGGAGAGTAGAATTGAAGATTATCAGGTCAGCCATGATCTCATTGAATAGTGGAACAGACTCAATGGGCTGAGGGCCTCTTCTGTTCCTTTGCCTTATGGTCAAATGATCTTCATGGAAAGGAAGATCAGGTGAAGTATATAATTTGATAGCTGTCCTGCTAACATTGAATTTCACCTCCACTCAGTCCTGTTGCAGAGCTGCACCATTGTGAGCTTGACTGGAGAATGGGTCAAACATTAATAGGCTGCCCCAAGTGCGTCATCCAATTCAAGTCGACAAGTGGTTGAGATCACCTGTGGTTTTGGGTTATGGTTGTGGTGTTCCCATCAGAAATGAGCACTGCTAATATGGTAAGAGACTGTGAGGGCATTTCAAGATGTAAGCACCCTCTTATGACATCCAAAAACAATGAAAATAAGGTCGAGAAAGGTGGTGCTAGAAAAACACAGCAGGTAGGCAGCATCCAAGTAGCAGGAGAGTCGACGATTCAGGCATAGGCCCTTCATCAGGAATGTACCAGGCAATTCTGGTGAAGGAAGAGTCCCTCCAGGGAATGGCCTGTAGATGAGCTGTTGGTTGGTGGCACATTGGTTCCAGAGTGATTTGTCTTTGAATTAGAATGAAAGAAGGGCATGCTGGACCCCTGGCCTGCCAACGAGAAGCTGCACCCAGCTACCTACCAAACTTTTACTGAAAAGAATCTGCTCTTTTGAGTCGGCATGTTGGCCAAGGGCTGCTTCTACATAAAAGCAGCAAACTTGTGAACTGAAGTTACTGAGCCCCAGCCACTGACTTGGGCTGGCTCGAACCAGTTTAGCTCCATTATCTGAAGCTGAATCCTAACAGTATCATTGGAGTGAACCTATAGTGGAAAGACAAGAGCTCATCAGATGAACTAAGAACCAACAAGGTCAAGACATCGCGCTCAGGAAGAGAAGAGAAAGGGATAAAATTGAAGGATTTTGACATGCCAGCAGCGAAAACTGCTTGGAAGTGTGGAGATAATTCCAAGATTTTGGAGAAATCACCTGGCCAACATGAGCTTCTATTCTTGAGTAATGGCCTTTATTTTTGTTGACTGTGCAGGAGGAAATGTCATGGAAATAAATGGGTGTGTGCTTAACCTTTAATCTTGTGTGAATTGCATGCCTGCTGTTAACCTTTTCTGAACCAAACAGTGTGAAGTGTATCTCTGTTTTAACTAAATTAATAACGTTAGTGGTTAGTTGATACATGCATGTCTCTTGTCCTCTTTGTGCTGAGCTTTGTTGAGAATTTTAACCGGACCAACAGTAATCAGGGCTGGTCTGACCTCAGAATAGCTCTGAGACGGAGTGTCCTAGAGATGACCCAATATGCAATTCCTACCTCTAGATCCGTGACTTGTCTGATAAGATTCTGCACATTGTGCCCAATACCTTTAATGCTGGTTAAGGTTATTGGTAGTGGAATCAGCTGAATTGAATTGCTGCATCTTTCAATTACAAATTCATTCAGTGGATATATCTTTCACACCAGGCTTTCTTGCTATATTTGACTAAAGGGTTTCAGGTAGTAATTGTCCTCATATAAAATGGATATCCAGAACGTCAGTGGGCACAGGGGTTGAGGAAAATGGTACTATAATTTTAAGGGCGATATATTTTTGCCAGTTCTTAACTACTATCCTTGTTTATTGCCTGGATTTCATCTTTCTTTGTTGTAGATGATATTTATTTACCAGTAAATGTTTTTTTTTAGTGTCTGGGTGGATGTTTCAATGTCTTTGTACAACCCTGGTATTTATGTTAAGCACTTTTTTTTTATAAAAGTCAAAAGTATGTTTCTTATCATAGAAAAGACATGCTCTTGGAAATAAATGATGGTCTCATGATAACTGGATAATTTATTATCTACCAATGACTGTAGTATACAATCTAATATCAAACTGCATGATGATTTATTAAAGAAAGGGTCATTTATTACAATTATTTTCATTAGTCTCTGACAGATGAAGACAGTAATCTATTCATCATGAAGACCCATTGTGACACAAAAGAGCAAACCGCTGCCAATAGGCATTGATCAGGCAAATGCATAATATGCGAGAAGTCAGTTCTTAGGAACTGGGGCTTCAGCATTTGTAGAAAGTCAGCCTTAGCTCCAGATTTTGATTCAGATGAGGTTAAATTGGATAGTTCCATGAAATGGGTGCAAGGATAGAACAATATGATTATTTTGTGGCTGTTAAATGTGCCAGCATCAACCAGTCTTTAACTTAAGCTAGGATACATTACTTCAAGCTAGACCTGGATCTCTTAAACAGATGATTCTCTGTTGCTGTTTAGCATGCTACAATCATAATGAATAATGCTGTGAAAACATCAACTACAGCACAGCCAAGAATGGCAGGACACTAGGAAGTTCAGAGAAACAGAAAAATCTTGGTGTGTTTGTCCACAGATCCCTGAAAGTGTCAGGACAAGTTAGAAGGGTAGTTAAGAAGGTGTACAGGACACTTACCTTTGTCAGTAATGGCATAGATTATAAGAGAGGGAAGTTATGCTGGAGCTGAACAATACTTCCATAGGACCACAGCTGAGTACTGTGCACAGTCTGTCACCACACTGAGAGAAGGCTGTGATTGTACTGGAGAAAATTCACTTGAATTGAGTATTTCAGTTTTAAAGAGAGACTCAGAATTGTTTTCTTTAGAGCAAGGGAGGTTCTGGAGGGTCCTGATTGAGCTGTGTCAAATTAAAAGGAGGTGGACAGGGTAGACAGAAAGCAGTTGTTGCCCTTAATTGACGAGTTGATACACGCGGGTATAATTTGAAGGTGAAAGGAAGGGATTTAAGAAAGGCTTCTCAGCCAGTAGGTGGTGGGAATTTGAAATGTACAGCCTGGGAGAGTAGCAGAGGTGTGAAACCCCTCAACCTTTAAAAGTTACGTGAGTGAGTCCTTGAAATGTCATAAAATTCAAGGGTGTTGGCCAAACATTGGAAAGTGGGATTAGGGTAAATAGGTCTGTGCACATTCTGTGGGCTAAAAGGCTTCTTCTGTACTGTGTAACTCGGTGACTGTAAGCTGGCCATGGGACAGACCAAACCTGAGTTTTTGAATGCTGCACTGAAAGTTTGGGTTGCTGGGGTAGAAAAGAGAATTGATATCCTGTATCCTCAGGGGTCAAGAGGCACTGCAAACCAATGATGAGAAAGCAATGAGAATAGATCATCAGAGAGAGCAATCTCGGTGATTTTGTTGCACTTTTGTTGGATGCAATGCAGCAAGAAACTTAAATGACCTCGCATGACTGGTTAAGCTCAATAAATGCATCTTTAACTGTGAGATGCTACCAACCGCAACACGGGCTTCAGACACTGCTCATGTCACTACATTCCTATCACTCCACAACTATAAATTTCTAACAATTGTGACTCATACCTAACTTTTATATCCTCCACCTCAACGTCTCACACTTTGGCTTGCTGCAAAACCAGCTTGCGCCTATTTTCAACATTTTAACCTTGCCAGTTTCATCAGCCAAACATGTTTTACATAACATTCACTTCCATTTTTCATGAAGGCAGCCAACGCCAATGTAGCAAGTAGCTGGAGGGAGAGAAAGAGCATTCAAATACTTTGGCCCCTTGAAGGAGGTAATGCAAAGCATTATAGCATAGGGCATTACTGAAGAGCTGGCTATCTGTATGGCTGAATCAATTCAAGATGACAATATTATCATACCAAATCCTTCTCACATTTTATTTCATCCTTATCCTATAAGCTGTTGTGATATACAAGTTGCACTTGTAAAAGAATACAACTCTTACTTTCCTGTCCTCCAGTCACCATAATTTTAGCCATACTCTAAGTATTGGCCTTTGGATGCAATGTGCCATGAGTTAATTTATAAATTTGGTTTGAAATGTGTGTCTTGCATGGAGTTTGAATTTTAAACTTTCAGTAGGAGTGTGATGTGATGCTCAGTATTAGAGGTTTGGTGAGGTAAGGGGTTGTTGTTGTATCGGGTATTGGGTTGAAGTTATTCATATTGTACTTGAATTAGTTCTTCATGTGAAGATGGGCAATCTACGCTGCACTCTCTCTTCCTCCTCCTCTCCTTCCACCTCCTCCTCTTTCATAATCCCCTCTGCCTAATGCTCCAGCTCTCCAGCTCCTTGTATCCTGGATGATGCCACTGGCTGTTTATTCGTGATGACAGTGTTCAGTATCAGAACACAGGAACAGGAAAGGACCATTCAGCCCATCAAGCCTGCTCTGCCATTCAATACATCAAAGCTAATCAAACACATCAATGCCTTTTACGCACAATATTCCCATAACCCTTTAGCTATTGATAATTTTTAAATTATCAAAATTCACTTTAAATATAAACAAAAACTGAACTTCCACAAAATTTCTCATTTCCATGCTGAATGGCATCCCCTGAATTTTAAGTTGTGCCCCCCTTCTGCATTGTCCAACCAGGGTAAACATCTTACCGGTATCTACCCTGTATATCCCTTTAAGTACCTTTAAGCTTCAATAAGACCATGTCTCATGCTTCTAAACTCTAGAGAATACAGAACCAGTTTGCCCAATATCTCTACAAATGAATCCCAGATTCCAAGAAGCAAGTCTGGTGAACCTTTGTTGCACTCAATCCGTGGCATCAGTATCTTTCCTGAGATAAGAAGATCTAAACTGGGCACAGTGCTACAGGTGTGGTCTAACCAGACACCTTTATAATTTAAGCAAGACTTCATTATACCTGTATCTGACCTTTATTGTCATCTGGCAATAAAGGTTGATATTGATTAACCTTCCCAATAGCTTCCTGAATTTGCTTGCTAACCTTCAGTTCTCTTTGCAAATCCAGATCTCTTTGCAAATCTATACTTTCCAACCTCTAACCATTTAAGAGATACTTTTCACATCTGATTCTTTTACTAAAGTGGATTTTTCCAAATTATATTCTATCTGCCATGTTTTGTTTTGCCCAACTGCTAAGCCTGTACAAATCCTCTGGAAAATATTTTGCATCTTCCTCGCAACATATGTTCCCACTTAGCTTGGTATTAATCATAAATCTGGAAATAGTACATTTGGTTCCCATGTTCTAATTATTGACAGACATTGTGAACAGTTGGGGCTAAAGTATTGATCCTTGTGGTACACCTCTAGTCACAGCCTATAAACATTAAAATGGCACATTTATTCCTACTCTGTTTTCTGTCTGTTCACCAGTTTATAATCCATGCCAGTACGTTAACCCCCTTCCCCTTCCCCCCCCCCCCACCCCCCAACCACACCCATATCATGTGCCTTAATTTGCTAACTAATCCCTGTGGGATACCTTATCAAAAGTCTTCCAAAAATTTAAATTTTGACTTCAAAATTTAATCAATGTATTCAACTTCCTTTAATCAATTTTGTTAGCAATATCTTCAAAAAAACCTCATAAGTTTGTCAGCGTCTTTTTTATCCATCCTAACTATGCCTAATCAGATTATTTGTATTCAAGTATCCATTTATCATGTCCTTTATGATAGATTTTAGCATTTTCTTTGTACTTATATAATACTGTTAGATTTGTAATTCCCTGTTTTCTGCTTGGTCTTTTCTGAAATACTTGGGTGATATTTTCATGCTTTCAAATGGCAGAAATAATTCCAAAATCTGAGGCAGTTTGGAAGCTGATTACCAATGCATTGTTTATCTCTATAGTCACACCCTTCACCACTTTGGCATATAGTCTACCAGCTCACATTCAAGAATCTTGACACCAAGATAAATCAGCCCATTTGATTGGCACCACATCCACAAGTCCCTACACCACTGATGCTCAGTAGCAGCAGTGTACTATTAACAAGATACACTGCAGACATTTACCAAATATTATTTAGACAACAGCTTCTGAACCAATCACCACTTCTGTCTGGAAGTACAAAGGCAGTAGATACATTGAAAAGCCACTACAGAAGGAACAAAGAGGATTGATGAGGGCAGAGCAGTAGATGTGATCTAGATGGACTTCGGCAAGGCGTTCAACAAAGTTCCCCATGAGAGACTGATTAACAAGGTTAGATCTCACGGAATACAGGGAGAACTTGCCATTTGGATACAGAACTGGCTCAAAGGCAGAACACAGAAGGTGGTGGTGGAGGGTTGTTTTTCAGATGGGAGGCCTAGGACCAGTGCAGTGCCACAAGGATCAGTGCTGGGTCCTCTACATTTTGGTCATTTACATAAATGATTTGGATGCGAGCATAAGAGGTACAGTTAGTAAGTTTGCAGATGACACCAACATTGGAGGTGTAGTGGACAGCGAAGAGGGTTACCTCAGATTACAACAGGATCTTGACCAGATGGGCCAATGGGCTGAGAAGTGGCAGATGGAGTTTAATTCAGATAAATGCGAGGTGCTGCATTTTGGGAAAGCAAATCTTAACAGGACTTGCACACGTAATGATAAGGTCCTAGAGAGTGTTGCTGAACAAAGAGACCTTGGAATGCAGGTTCATGGCTCCTTGAAAGTGGAGTTGCAGGTAGATAGGATAGTGAAGAAGGTATTTGGTGTGCTTTCCATTATTGGTCAGAGGATTGAGTACAGGAGTTGGGAGGTCATGTTGCGGCTATACAGGACATTGGTTAGGCCACTGTTGGAATATTGTGTGCAATTCTGGTTTCCTTCCTATGGGAAAGATGTTGTGAAACTTGAAAGGGTTCAGAAAAGATTTATAAGGATTTTGCCAGGGTTGGAGAATTTGAGCTACAGGGAGAGGCTGAACAGGCTGGGGCTGTTTTCCCTGGTGTGTCGGAGGTTGAGGGGTGACCTTATAGAGGTTTACATAATTATGAGGGGCATGGATATGATAAATAAACAGTCTTTTCCATAGGGTTGCGGAATCCAGAACTAGAGGGCATAGGTTTAGGATGAGAGGGGAAAGATATAAAAGAGACCTAAGGGCCAACCTTTTCACACAGAGGGTGGTACGTGTATGGAATGAGCTGCCAGAGAAAGTGGTGGAGGCTGGTACAATTGCAACATTTAAAGGGCATTTAAATGGGTTTATGTATAGGAAGGGTTTGGAGGGATATGGGCCGGGTGCTGGCAGGTGGGACTAGATTGGGTTGGAATATCTGGTCGGTATGGATGGGTTGGACCGAAGAGTCTGTTTCCATGCTGTACATCTCTATGACTCTATGCAAGTTCCCCCTAAATCACTCACCATCCTGACTTGGAAATATTTTGCTGTTGCTTCACTGTCACTTGGTCAAAATCCTGGAATTCCTTCCTTAACACTATTGTGGGTATAGCCATAGCATATCCACTGCAGCAGTTCAAGTAGGCAGCTCACCATCACCTTCTCAAGGACTACGGATGAGCAACAAACGCTGGCCAGCCAGTAGACCCACAGCCCATGAGTGAAAAAAGAAAGCTCCTGAGAGTTAATTAATTCAACCCTATTAACCTCTCCAGTGAAACCTTATTATTGTTGCTAATTTTCTTTGACTTCTCATTTTCCCTAGTCACATGGACCTTAAATTCTGGGAAATCTTTTGTATATTTCTCAGAGGAAAACAGACACAAAGCTTCTCTGACATTTCTCTATTCCCATTATAAATTCTTATAACTACTTTGTATGAATCACTGGTGCATTAAAAAGGTTTTCTAGTTGCATCAAATTTCACACCTCACATTCTGTAGGATCTGTTCTTGGCAATTTCTACATCTACAGTGATTTAGATGCATCATAGAATTGTTACAGTGCAGATGAGACCTGTTGCTGTATTACACCTCCACTGGTTCTCTAAGTGAGCATGTGGTCAGCACTGCTGCCTCAGGGGTACAGGTTTGATTCCAACCTTGGGCAATTGTCTGTGTGGAGTTTGCACATTCTCCCCGTGTCTGTATGGACTTCCTCTGGGTGCTCTGGTTTCCCCTCGCAGTCCAAAGATGTGCAAGTTAGATAGATTGGCCGTGATAAATTGCCCATAGTGCCCAGGAGTATGCAAGCTAAGTGGAGTAGCCATGAGAATTGCAGGGTTATGGTGTGGGGGTTAGGGGGATTGTCTTTGGAGGATCAATGTGGACTGCTTCCTTCCACACTATGGGGATTCTATGGACGTAATACCAATTCCCTGCCTTTTCCCCATAATCCTGAACATTGTATCTATTTAAATAACCGTCTAATTGGGAAAAGCAAGGATCCCAATGTTGACCTCTGGGCATCTCCACTAACAACTCCCACAGCAATTACTCTTCATTTACTATTACTAAGCCAATTTTGTAGCCATCTTGTTACAGTCCTTTTCATTCAATGGGCGATGACTGTCCTCATAGGTCTATTGTGTGGTACTTGGCAACAGTGTTGGAGGTTAGAGTCAAGATTATGATGCTGGAAAAGCACAGCGGGTCTGGCAGCATCCAAGGAGCAGGAGAATTGATATTTCGGACAAATGCCCATCATCAGGAATGGTGTGTGGTACTGTTTCAAACTTTTGCTACCTTTTGGAAGTTTATGTGCATCACTTCAATGGTCTTGCCTAACCAATCCTCTCTTTTACCTCTTCAAAAACTTCCAGCCACTTTGTTAGACACATTTCTCTTAAACAAATCAATGTTGACCCTTCTGAATTAAGCCACATTTTTCTGAAATAATATTTCTCAAAGCGTCCCTCACTTTTACTAAACCACAAGTTATAATAGACAAAATCACTGAATTTTTTTTTTACTAATCCAGGAGCAGACACTCTGGTTTTTGAATTAGTTGTCTAAGAAATGTAAACTGGTCACCACAAATATTTTTCTTTAAAATTTAGTTCTGCTATTCTTTACTCTTCTGTATAATTGAGTGTTTCTATTGATCTGGAAGCATTTGCTCCTAAGTCTGTTTAGACATTTTCTTTAGAATTCAGATCAAAATCATAATGCCTCCATCATTCCAATATTGTTCCCTGCTCAATTTTAGACATGGCAAAAATATTGAAACTATACTTCTAAAGCATAACAAAATACTAAATTCATAAAAATAAATGAGTATCTGCTTTTTGTAATCATATCCATGCCAGGCTACAACAGAAATTCTAACTGAGCAGAAAATTGGATCACTTTTTCATGGCAAAATATTTTGGTCTTTTTTCACCTCTGTTACACCCCATAAGTTCAGATAATTAGAAACATAATAGAGAATAATTATTGATAACTATCATTTGAATTTGTTCTACACCCATGATGTTCATAAAATCATAAGAGTTTTTTTCAAGTATTATAATGAAAACTATGCTAGCTTTGGGGCTAGGTGAAAAAGAATAGCAGATGAATAGGAAGACCGGCATCTGCAAGGCCCCCTTCCAAGTTACACATTAGTGCTAATAACCATGGCAACAGCATTTAATACATTGCTGCGAAACAATAATGTGGTTTAGTTATCAGTAAACAAAAAGAATAACATTTGTAACTTAGCCACTATTGTAATTTAGAGATAAAACAGACGTTTTATGTAATTGTCAGAATGGAAATTGCCTTGCATTTGTAATTACAGATGTTTTTATTTTGATATTTGACAGTTTGTAGCTTGTTTCTTTTATCTACAGTTTTGAAATTATTTGTGTATTGGTTTTCTTTACAGAAGTCATATCAATTGTAATATTAAAGAATGAACAATATTGTTTTTGTATAAGACAAAATGGTGGGGCTGAGAGTTAATGAGAGGAAGGGGGGACCAAGGTTATGGACAGGCGAAAGTGAGGACTGCAGATGCTGGAGGTCAGATTCAAGATTAGAGTTGGAAAAGCAAGGCAGGTCAGACAGCATCCAAGGAGTAGGAAAATCGCTTTTGCCTGGAACGTCAATTTTCCTGCTTCTCGGATGCTGCCTGACCTGCTCTGGTCCCAAGGTTATGGACAGACCATGACCAGAGGAGAGACCCTGAATAGTAGACAAAAGTGACATGTACACACAGAATTCTGAAAGAAAGGACATGCCTGTTGTGGTTTGGGATTCTTATGGGGTTAATGGGTTTGGATTCATGGGGCATTGGCACCAGTACTGGGGAAGGAGGGAGCTGTTCCAATGGGATGAACTTCACCTGAATCATGGTGGGACCGGAGTTCTGGTGAATTGCATAACTAGAGCTGTGGATAGGGTTTCAAATTAAATAGTGAGGGAGTGGGCTCAGCGCATGGATATGATTACAAAAGGTGATGCTCATTTGTTTTTTATGAGTTTACTCTTTTTTTTATGCTTTAGAAGTACTTAGAAGCGTTTACAGGCAGGTGGATGAGGCCGATTTGGTTAGGGTGTTTGATGTGAAAGAACCCCTAGAGGCTAGTGACTATAATATGATAGAATTCACCTGCAGTTCAAGAGAGAGAAGCTTGAATCCAGATCTAATGGTATTATAATTATGTAAAGGTAACTACAAAGACATAAAGGATAGTTGTTTGGACGGAGAGCCTAGCTGGGAAGATGGTGGACCAGCAATGGAAGAAGTTTCTGGAAGTAATTCGGGAGGAACGGCAGAAGATATCAGCAGCTTAGCAAAACTTCAAAAGAGTAAGGGGACAGAGGTGTCTCTACTGGCTGTCACTAAGGCAAAGGTGCTAGGAAAGCTGAAAGCAGATAAATCACCTGGACTAGATGGACTACCCTCAAGAGTTCTGACAGAGATAGCTGAGAGGTTGTCAAATGACTTCTGAAAATCCAAATACAAGAAATCAACATTTGGTATTGGAGGCATTTCTGGTAATCTTTTATGAATTACTGAAGTTAGGAAGGAACTAACCAACCCTGCTTAAGAAGGGAGGGAGCCAGAAGACAGGAAACTATATGCTAGTCAGTTGTTGGTAAGTTTTAGAGTCCGGTACTTAGCATGAGATTGCGGAGTATTTGGAATTGCATGGTAAAATAGTTCTGAGACATTATGGCTTCATCAATGGGAGATCATGCCTGACAAATCTGTTATAATTCTTTGAGGAGTTAATGAGCAAGTTAGACAAAAGAGGGCTAATGGCCATGATCTATTTGATTCTAGAAGGTCTTTGACAAGGTGCTGCACAGGACAATGCTGTCTAAGGTGAGACAACGGTATTTGACGCAAGATATGGCATGGATCAAGAATTAGCAGAAGGTAGCCAGTGAGGATAAAGGGGTCTTTTTCAGGATTGCAGCCAGTGACTAGTGGAGTTCCACAGGGGTGGAAACTATTCATATCATTCAGAAACAACAACTTGAAATTATATTGTAACTTCCATTTGGTAAAATGGCTCAAGGAGCTTCATGGAAAACAAAATTTGATATCAAAGTTCACATGGAGATGTTATGATGGATAAAGAAGAAAGCTTTCAATCAAGAAATATATCTAAGGAGCATCTTAAAGGAAGAGAAAGAAGTCAAGAGACAGAGAGGATATGGATTGAGTGCAAAAGTGTAATGCTCAGTTGGAATGAAAAAGTTTAGAATTTGAGGAACTCATAAAGTGCCAGAGTTGTTCCTACAGCGAGAAGGTAGGATCATGCCATGAACAGATTTGAAAATATGAATAAGAATGCACAAATTAAAGTGCTTCCAGACCAAAGGGAAATGTAAATCAGAAAGCAGAGGGGTGAATGGGGCTAGGTATTAGTTTGGGTATCAGCAGCAGACTTTACTCAAGGATAATTAGAGATGGGTAAGAAATGCTGGCCTTAGCCACTGAGGCACATAACCCATGATTGTATAAAAATAAAGTTAGTATGGAATTATTGTATTCTGGGTATTTTGTTGCAGATTTTTGTGTGACAGAACACTGTGATAATCCACAACAAAGAGATGGCAAAGTGAGAAATTATAAAGCAACGTTCATCCTGGTTTCTTCAAATGAACCAGATTCTCAATGAAACATATGGACAGTCGGTCCAGAGTAATGATTGCTGAATTCTTCCAACTCTTCCTCCTTCTCCTCCTCCTGATATGATCACCAAAACCTAGCGGCAGGTGTTGCACTCTCATAATCGCCACACTAAGCAGAACACTGTGACTGAAGGGACACTCTCTAGTGAGCGCTGGAGGGACTCCCTGAATGATTCACCATTGGAACTATTGCTTCACAACACCATTGGTCTTGTTTATGATGTTCCACATAAGTGCATGACTCTCAATGCAGGAGCACTCTCTAAAATGAAAGAACCAAGAAAGTTAAATTGTCAGGAGGTCACATCTGTCCACAATGTGTAATGCACAAACGTGAACACGGCAAATAAATTATGTAGAAGGATATGGTGCAGTTACCTGACTCAGTGGCACTTCCACATCAGTCACACTTCAGAGATTTGAACAAATACTCCAGACTGACATGTCTGTGCTGAGGTGTTGCAAGATGCTGACTTGCAGAGATCAAAGCAAGACTTATCCATCTTAGGTGAATCTCTGAGATCACACTGCACTATTTGAAGAAGAACTGAGTAACTATCTTGGCTAATATTTATCCTTCAATCAACATGACTAAAAAAGTCTAACCATTCATCTCATTATTATTTTGGGGACCATTTGCAAATAATTGAGTCACCGGAAGGATTAAATTTCAAGAAAGGGTTACACAAATTAGGGTGATGTTCCCTGGAATTTAGAAAGTTAAGTATTCATTTGATCAAAGTTTGATTTTAAGGGGAGCAACAATTGTAGATAAAGCAAAACTATTTACATTAGTCAGGCAGCGGAGAACCAGAAGACATGGTTTAAAGATTAAGGCCAAAACTTTTGGAAAAGAATTAGGAAACATATTTGCATGCGAAGGTGAGAGAAGTTTGGAACTGTATTTTTGCATATGTCAATTAATGCTAGATCTAATGTTGATAGTAAATTTAAAACAGGTAGACTTTTGTTATCCAAAGATGAGACAAAGGCATGTATGTACCAAGTTAATTACAGATCAGCCATGCCTTCCAGTCATGGATCAGGCTCAAAGGAGTAAATGGCCTTTTCTTGCCCCTGCTTTTACCTTTTCCCACTTAACAATAGTGGCTGTGATTGGCAGGTTCCAAAATTGTGAAAGGTGTGTTACTCATGCAAATCCTAGTAATGCATTCAAAGTAGCAAGGGATATGTAATTAATTGATCATTCTGGATGCTATGTATATATTGTATTAAGGTAAGATTGGGATGATCTTTATTACATTAATACTAAAGGTACATAAATGGGGAAAAACAGTGAAGTAACCTTGCAACATTGGCAAATACACCTGAAATCAGCAGATTTTCTGTATAAAATATTATACAGAAGAAGATAATTGATTGACAAGTGTAAATAACTAGATAAGGAGCCTAATTTGATTTTTAATTAATCTACATAACTAAATTAAAAATCATCCAAAAATATTAATAGGGCATTAAAACCCAGTGGTATTGTCATTCTTCTCATTACATTACTTTTTGCTTCATTCCATTTAATTACTCTGAATGTTTCTGAGGTACTTTACATTTCTGAGATATTCAGAGGTCTCTTTGAAAGTTTATTTAGACTATCTAGGATTTTAGGACGCTTGTAATTAACTGAAGTTGTACCTATGCAATTGAAAAATTACGGAGTATATCTGAATAGAGGTTATGATTATTGGACCAGTAATCTAGAACTCTGGCTAGCATCCCAGTGAATGACTTTCTAATGTTTTACTGCATGGGGCCATAGGTTTACATTTGTTGAAATAAGAATGGAGTTTGTACCTTTGTAATTGTTAGCAAACAGCAACATGTCTAACCTTAGCATAAAAAGGTTATTGATGAAGCAACAGGTTCTTTGCCCTGAAGTATTCCTGTATTGCTAATGTCAAAGTTGGTTTCCAAGCAAGTATCTTCAATTGTGCCAGGTAGGACTTCAACCACTGAAACTTCATCACCTTCAGCAGGGTACGACCATCAAACACATTCTAAAAAAGTCTAACCATTCATCTCATTATTATTTTGGGGACCATTTGCAAATAATTGAGTCACCGGAAGGATTCCTGTCAGAATTCCGTAGGGACCATTTTCTCTTTTCTCATCCCTAACATTTAACTCCTAACGCTACTTTGCACTTTGCCATGCACTCAGAGAAGGTGGAACACTTGCCCTTTTACCTCTTCTCTCTTCTCACTCTCTAAGGCCCCAAATACATCTGAAGCAGCATTTTCTTTTGTACTTCTTTCAATGTACTATCTGGTAATCATGGTTCATAATACCTTTATATTGATGAAACCAAACCAAGACTGGCTAGCTACTTTACAGAACACCTTTGCTCTCTCAGTAAGAACAGCCTTGACCTTCTAATTATTCATCACTTCAATAAACCCTCTTGCTCTCATGCAAATATCTGCACCTTGCTGCAGTGCTCCAGCGAAGCTCAATGAAAGCTAGTGGGACAACACCTCATTTTCTAATTAAGCACTTTAAGACATCACAATTCAATATTAAGTTCAACAACTTTACAGTTTTGGCCTCCATTTTGACTACAACCCATTCCAACGACACTTCATGTTTCGTTTTTCTCTTGTTGGCTTTGCTTTAAGCAAAGCAGACACATTTTGCCCTTTCCACAACTCTTGTTTACACATATTTTATATCTCAATTTCTCCTTTACCAATATTAGCACTATCTTTGATTTTATTTGCGTTGGGCAAATTCACCATCTGTTCCACGCATTCCTCTGCCCTCTCTGTCAACAGCACAAAAAACATCATTTTCTAGTTCTTTTCAGTTCTGAAGAAGAGGCATATTAGATTCAAAATATTAAATCAATTTCTCTCTCCACAAACGCTGCCAGAGTTGCTGACTTTTTCTAGCATTTTGATTACAGATTTCCAGCATCCAAAGTATTTTGCTTTTATCAAAGCAAACAATCTCAGTGTGATGGAATCATTCAGCTAGTGATGCACAACAGCCCTGAAACAATTCTTCAGAGTTGACATCCCATCACCAATCACCCTTTATTTACAAATGTATAATGTTTGATAATAGCACTGCTTCTCGCTGAGTCAGGCATATGGGGTTAATATCTCTGTCATTCAATCTTTTATGTCAGCCAGGGTTCCCGGATTGGACTAAATTAAAAACCCCAGTCAGGAAACTTATATTCTGTGAGGTTACAATCGCTTCAAGCCCAGAATTCAAAAAGCATTGTCAACATTGTGGCTGTAGAGCTAAAGAATGTCACAGTGGCAGGGTAACACCATGAAGGAATTTGAAAACAAGGATAAGAATTTTACAATTGTGATATTGTCAAGCAGGGATCCAATATCAATCAGTAAATATTGGAATAACCAATGAACAGATCTGACTCCAAGATAAAATACAGTCAGTATCCTCAAATGTATGACAGAATGTCAGAATTACCATGGTGCAAAAGGAGAAGACTCATCATGTCTGCACTGGCTCTAATATCCAGTGTCAATCTCTTGCCTTTACCCCTTATCCCTGCATGACTTCGCTATCTCCAAAAAAAGATCCAGCACCCTCTAAAATTCCCCAGTTGACCTTGCCTTCACCACATTTTTAAACAGTGCATTTCATACTCCACTCCTCTGTGTAAAACGATTTTCTCAAATCACCCTTGCTTTTTTGCACATCACTTTGAATTTATTCCCATTTATTCTTGTTTCCTTTTCATTCTATCTACAGTTAACCAATCCACTGAGATCTCCTCTAAATCTTTTTTCCTTCCAGGGAGAACAGCCCCAACTGAGAGTCATAGAGTCATAGAGATGTACAGCATGGAAACAGACCCTTCGGTCCAATCCGTCCATGCCGACGGACTTCAGTAAGGTGTTTGACAAAGTTCCCCATGGGAGACAAATTAGATCTCATGGAATACAGGGAGAACTAGCCATTTGGATACAGAACTGGTTCAAAGATAGAAGACAGAAGGTGGTGGTGGAGGGTCGTTTTTCAGACGGGAGACCTGTGACCAGTGGAGTGCCACAAAGATCAGTGCTGGATCCTCTCCTTTTTGTCATTTACATAAATGATTTGGATGCGAGCATAAGAGGTACAGTTAGTAAGTTTGCAAATGGCACTAAAATTGGAGGTGAAGTGGACAACAAAGAGGGTTACCTCAGATTACAACAGGATCTTGACCAGATGGGCCAATGGGCTGAGAAGTGGCAGATGGAGTTTAATTCAGATAAATGCGTGGTGCTGCATTTTGGGAAAGCAAATCTTAGCAGGACTTATACTGAATGGTAACGTTCTAGGGAGTGTTGCTGAACAATATACAGGTTCATAGCTCCTTGAAAGTGGAGTCACAGGTAGATAGGATAATGAAGAAGGTGTTTGTATGCTTTCCTTTATTGATCAGAATATTGAGTACAGGAGTTGGGAGGTCATGTTGCGACTGTACAAGACATTGGTTAGGCCACTGTTGGAATATTGCATGCAATTCCAGTCTCCTTCCTATCAGAAAGATGTTGTGAAACTTGAAAGGGTTCAGAAAAGATTTACAAGGATGTTGCCAGGGTTGGAGGATTTGAGCTATAGGGAGAAGCTGAACAGGCTGGGGCTGTTTTCCCTGAAGCGTCAGAGCCTGAGGGGTGACCTTATAGAGGCTTACAAAATTGTCAAGGGCATGGATAGGGTAAATAGACAAAATCTTTTCCCTGGGTTCAGGGAGTCCAGAACTAGAGAGCATAGGTTTAGGGTGAGAGGGGAAAGATATAAAAGAGACTTAAGGGGCAACTTTTTCACACAGAGGCTGGTATGAGTATGGAATGAACTGCCAGAGAAAGTGGTGGAACTGGTACAATTGCAACAATTAAGAGGCATTCGGATGGGTATATGAATAGGAAGGGTTTGGAGGGATATGGGCCGGGTGCTGGCAGGTGGGACTAGATTGGGTTTCTTCAATCTATCCTCATAGTGAAGTTTCTTGAATCTAGAACCACTCTAATAATTTGTTCAGCATTTTCTCCAATGCATTTGTATTTTTCCAATAATGTGACATTCATGGGTGAACACAATACTCCAACTGAGGTCTAACAATTGTCTTATACAAGTTCAACATTACCACCTGGCTCTTGTACTCCACGCCCCAATTAATAATACCAAGAACACAGTTTGCTTTCTTTTTCCTCCCTTGTCCTCCCAGCTCCAATGATCTGTGCACATATTATTCAAATCTCTCTGATTCTGCACGCACTTTAGAATTATGCCTCCTATTTTATATTGGTCTTCGGTGTTCTTCTGCCAATTCACACTTCTGAATTGTACCTCATCTGCCATCTATCCATCCATAAAATCTACAGTGACAAATTCTACACCATCTAATATGACAAATGTGAAAACCTCTGTTGCTCACTTTTGGCTTTATATTCCAGGGATATTCTTCATTTGACATTTTCTTCATTTTGAACTAAGCTGGATATTGCTTGTTTGCCAATGAGTATCACATTTGTGCATAGGTTTGCTAATCTATTCAGGTTTTCTAAATCTACTGGATCAAACAATAATGCCTTTTGAAGAACCTGGATAAAAAGCAAAACTACATCTTCCTCTTCTTCAGTTTTGCTGTTGCCAGAATTACAATAAACAGTGTACTTGGGACATAATGCAACACTGATGCAGGCATTTTCTGTTAAGACAATGCAATCAATAGTAGTTTTCACAGCACAGAGGAGTGAGGTTAACACAACAAGTATTCTTAACCAATCACCATTAGAATTGAAGTGTTGCTTGGCAATGAGGAGAACATGAGGGTTGAGTAATTTCGAGGTGCGCATTAATGTGGTCGAAGCAGCTACTGCATGACCCAACTAGAGTTACAAACAATATGTATATTTTTATTATTGACCTGTTGTTTAAAACTATCATTATTTTTCTCATTTTTGGTTTGAAACAGTAAGTTGCAGTTGAGAATTGAACTTTGAACCTGAAATAGAGGCTTGTTTTAAAAACGTGGAAACAATAAAAGGCAGAGTTGGGAACTAGCCTGGAATGATCATTTAGGTTAATTACTGCTCTAAGGATAATGTAAATGTATTGGCACACAATGTAGCTCTGCTGAGGGAGTGGCAGCTGTCTGAATATTGAATTGGTCAAAGGATGACCGGTGCTGGCCAACCAATCACAGAGAATTTTGAAAAAACAGAGACACAAGGAGTGAACAAGCTCTGACTGGGTTTTGGGCAGGAGACAGATTTATTTTGGAATCTTTGTTCTCTCTTGTTATTCTCCAATTATAAACTTGTTGAATGATCTGAGAAAAGAATTCCATTCAGTAAGAAATAAATTTGTCCTAGAACTCTTCCTGTCTTTCAATGTGTGAGTGAAGTTTATGATCAAAGAAGATTGAGCTTCAATCATGGATAGTGATTGGATTGTCTTTTTATTTATCTGTGTTCTGTTAAAGGTACATTATTAACTATTAATGATAAATTTTGTTTAAGTTATAAACTTGGTGTCCAAGATTTATTATTCAGAAAGTTTGAGTAGGAAACATTGAGGAAATTTGAGGGTCTTTGAAGGTTTTAGTTTGACAGTATTGCAAATCCAGTCAGTGTGAGGCTGGTTTAGTTTGGCTTGCTTCCCTGCCCCATAGCACTATTTGGATGTGTCATGAAAGCTGGAACTTGAAGCTGGATCTTCTGGCCCAGAAAACACTGTGCAATAAAATGTCTTGAGTCTGGAGCCTGAATCCACCTTCTTAGATTGCTTACCTATGCTACTTTGTCCAAGTAATTTGTTTAAAGTCAGCCTGTTTGGAAATGTGGCTATGAACATACCTCTGTGACAGGTGGGACCTGAAACCTGATTTTCATATGCAAGCTATTAGTTTACAATAGATATTTTCTCAATTGGAATGATTTGTGTTAAATCTCACCTCCTGACCATCATAGAAACAGAGAAATACAAGAAA
Organism: Hemiscyllium ocellatum; assembly: GCF_020745735.1. Taxonomy (NCBI): domain Eukaryota; kingdom Metazoa; phylum Chordata; class Chondrichthyes; order Orectolobiformes; family Hemiscylliidae; genus Hemiscyllium; species Hemiscyllium ocellatum. The sequence goes on along the minus strand of NC_083401.1, from coordinate 54,583,169 downwards.
TAGAGGTGCAAAAGTAGATTATTCAGCCCTCCAACCATGCACCACTTTTCAATACAATCATGGCTAATCATACAATTTCAGTATCCCATTCCCTCTTTCCCTCCTACCTCTTGATCCCTTTAGCTGCAAGGACTGTGTCCAGCTCCTTCTTGACTCTATCTAATGAACTCACTTCAACAACTTTCTTTGGAAGAGAATTCCACAGGTTCACAATTCACTGAGTTCACTACACCCCCCATGCCCTCACACTGCACATGCTCCCCCCCCCCCACACACACACGTTCCCATTGCGAAAGAACCTTTCACAAACCAGAACTTCAACCAGAAAATACATTGCAAATTTAGCTTGATAAGTAGACAAAACAGAAAGCCCAGAAATTTAACATCTTATGTTTTATCAATTTGTTTTAGTGTAATGTGATTTTTCCCTCCCTCTGCTTTTGTGAGCTTCCGGCTGAGAGAGCAAATCAAGCACAACTGAAGAATTTCTGAGCAGCTTAGGTGCAATTACCTGAAAGCATGGTCAGCGTAGTCGAACCTTGGAAAGTAATCAGCAGCAAACCAGAGTATGAGCTTCACCCAGGGAGGGCATGTATCGGCATCTTCCCAAATTTACCAATGATGGAACACCTCTGGTAAAGTTATATCTGTAACTCTAAAATTTACAATCAACTGTTGTCTCCATGCTTACAATACCTTCTAAATTATTATGATTTATTTCAAAATTATGCATAAAGTATTTAACATAAATCTTATGTTTGTCACTTCAATGGTGCAGGAATCTTATTGAATGATTCATTGTTGTTTATTGCCAGAATGAAAAAAAGGCATATTCCTACTGGGGTTAATATATTTCATAAACATGAACTTTTTTTACTGTCAATTAAACTTTTTATCTTCATTATACAAATCATTGAACCAATAAGGCAAATAAACTGGATTATTTGTTGGGGAAGTGATATTATCAGAAATTTTGATATATACACATTTCAAGAAAATTAATCCCTAAAGAATTCTGGCTTTATTTCCATTCAGAATTCCAATGGTTTTAAGAATAGTGCAAATTGCTTTAAATGATCATTGCTTACAATGAATGAATTTTTTGAAGTGTAGTTACTGCTGTTTATGACTAAATTTACAGACAATTAGTGAACAGCAAAGCCCCATGAACAGCATTGCAATAAATAGCCAACTGATGGTCTTAACAAAGAACAAAAAAACAAAGAAAATTACAGCACAGGAACATGCCCGTCAGCCCTCCAAGCCAGTGCTGATCCAGATCCTCTATCTAAATCGGTCACCTATTTTCTAAGTATCTGTACCCCTCTGCTCCCTGCTCATTCATGTATCTGTCTAGACACTTCTTAAATGATGCTATCGCCTGTCTCTACCACCTCCACTGGCAATGCATTCCAGGCATCCACCGCCCCTTGTCTTGATTGAGACATAGGGAGAATGTTCTCTGTGCACAGCAGATCCAGCTGTTTTAAAATACCAAAGTGGTCTTAGACGCCCATGGTTGAGCATACAGCATATATGTACACTTCTGTTGCAATCATATCAGATACCATATCAGTGAGGACATGAGGTATCTGCTAGATGTATGAAGATTAGGCAGTTCATGATATCAAATAATACACAAAAATGTGCCATTTTGGAACTCAATTCTCCAAATAAAGCTCTCAATTAATCATACAACTGAAAATATGATTAGCAGAAGGAATGACTACCACCTGTGTTATTCAAAGGGATTATCAATTACCTTCAAGAAATTTGTTATTTTATTCCTGAAAAGTCTGATTTTTTTCAGTGTGCTTTCTATATTATACTTCTCATCTACTTAAAATAGTTTCTCCCAATCTACCTTTCTTAAAAGCTTTCATCAAGTGACCTGAGCCTTCTAAGTCAGTCCTCATATCTGGACCCATGCAGAGTCCTCTTAAAATGCCAGTGTTTTTAAAATAGAAAGGTCATTTGATTTCAGAATTACTTTTCCTGGGCTGAATAGATTCCTTCACCGCTGTTACCTTGAGCTATTTCAGCAACACTGCCCAATGACAATTATCATGATATATTGGGTATTGGATGGTCATACATTTCTTTTGAGTACTATGGGATGTGGCACCTGGGCATTATTAGCTGAGAAGACATTTATTGCCAGTCCCAGTTGCCCTTAAGAAGTTGATGAGCTGCCTTCTTAAACCATCGCACTCCATATGCCGGAGGTAAACCCACAAGACTATTAAGGAGGAAATTCCAAGATTTTGAATCAATAACACAGAGGAAACAATGATAATTCCCAATGTTCTTTGTATGTAAGAATTCAGTAATCTCTATTTAAATAATAAGCTGTTTTTTTATTCTTCATGCCAAAGTGAACAAGTTCATATTTTCCCACAATATTGCCAAATTTTTGCATGGTCACATAACACATCTATATCCTTTTTCAGACTACTTATGTCACTTCAAACTTTTATTACGTTCCTATCTATCTTTAAGACATCAGCAAATGTATCTATCTTACATTTAGCTCCTGCATCTAAGTTGATGATATATATTATAAATAGCTGAGGCCACTAATACTTACTCGTATTGCACTCTATGATTTATATCTTGCCAACCTGTAAATCACTCCCAATTTCCTGTTAGCTGGCTGACCTGCTTCTGTTACTCATATTACCATGGGCTCTTTTTTACAGTAAGCTTTACTATGGCACCTGCCAAATACCTTCTGGAAATCTAAATACAACAAATCAATATTTGTCATTGAAGGCAGTGGTGGTGATCTTTCAGGAATCACTGGAGTCAGGGAGGGTCCCCCAGGACTGCAAAATGGTTAATGTTTAACAACAGAGGGAAGGAGTCAGAAGATGGGAAATTATGGGCTGGTTAGCCTGATCTCAGTCATTGATAAGATTTTTGAGTCCACTATTAAGGATTAGATCGCAGAGTACTTGGAAATGCATGGTAAAATAAGGTTGAGTCAGCACGGCTTCATCAAGGGGAGGTCATGACTGACAAATCAGTTAGAATTCTTTGAAGAGGTAATGAGCAATTTTGACAAAGGAGAGCCAGTCGACATGGAGGTTTACAAGAATGATCTAAGAGATGAAAGGTTTATCATATGAGGAGTGGTTGACGACATTGAGTCTGTATTTAATGGAGTTTAGAAAAATGAGGGAGAGATCTCATTGAAACTTACAGAATACTGAGAGGCCTAGATAGGGTGGAGCTGGAGAAGGTATTTTCATTAGTAACAGAGAGCAGGGGCACAGCCTCAGAATGAAGGGATGACCCTCTGGGACTGAGATGAGGAGAAGTTTCTTCAGCTAGATGTTGGTGAAGCTGTGGAACTCATTCTCGCACTGGGCTGTGGAGGCCAAATTTTTGATTGCTTTTAAGACAGAGATAGATATGTTCTTGATTTATGTCTCCTTCCTTTTTTGAACATTGCAGCTCATTCACTATTTTTCAATTTGATTCTTTGCTTTCCAAAATATTAATTAATTTGAAAATTAAAATCAATTAAAATTATTAGCTCTACAACCACTCATTTTAAGACCCCAGGTTGAAATTGATTGTTACCTGGGAGCTTGTCAGCTTTTAGTTTGAATAATTATCTCAGTATCGCTTCCCTGATTATTAGAGTTGTTTCTCACCTTTTTTTTATAGTTCTTTCTGGGATGTTATCTGTACACTCTACCATGATGGCAGATAGTAATATCAATCAGAATACTTGTAACAATCGCGAAAATGCTGGAGTAACACAGCAGGTCTGGCAGCATCTGTTATGAGAGAAACAGAGTTAATATTTTCAAGTTCAGCATGACTTCTTCAGAACTGAAAGGGGGTTGGAATTTGTAACACTTTTGACAGAGATGGTGTTGGAGTGAAAGGAACAGTTGGTATAGAGGCCCAGTGCAAACATCAATTGGGTTGTCAATGGTGATGGAACAGAAAAAGAAATATAAAATGTGTTTAAATTCAGGATGCAAACTAAAAGGAGAGAATGAGTTCCCTCTACTAAGAACAAAGTGAACAAACTTAGTTGCTTTCTGTTAGTATTAAATAGCTCATACAGAGAGTCAGAACTATGATGGAAGGAGAGATGTTGATTTGAAATGTCAATGTAGATCATGGGCGCAATGTTTTTTTAAAAATTCACAGGATATGGGCATTACAGTCCAGGCCAACATTTATTGCCCATCCCTAATTTGCCATAGAACAGTTCAGAATCAATCACATTGCTGTGGGTCTGAACTCACATATGGGCCAGACCAGGTAAAGATGATAGTTTCCTTGTCTAAAGGACATAACAGAACCAGATGGGTTGTTCCAATAATCAACACTAGATTTATCATTAAATTCTTAATTCCAGATTTTTTGATTGAATTCAAATTCCATCTGTCATGACAAGATTTGAATTCAGGTCCATAGACCATTTCCTGGGCCTCTGTAGTAATAGATGAGTAATAATACCACTCAGAATATCACCTCCCCTTTGAATACAGAATAAACTTAACAATTAAGGTGAAAAAGCTGAAAGAAAATTATGAATCCTTATTGAATGTGATTAGAATTTTGCAATATAGTTTATAATATATGCAGTACTTCCTCTTGGTGAATTGTTAATCCATAGGTATGATGTATAAATATAACTATCATTGAAATCTTTTAGATACATCCCTGAACAAAAATAATTTGTATTAAACTTCTATTGGTCTTATTTGATCATTGTGTTAGAATTGCTTGACAATGAGCTTATGGTTAAAAATAGTGGATTCAAACAGGCAGGTAATTCAAAGTCTATATAAAGAGCTCAGTGTAAATAAGTTCAAGAATACTAGATCACTGCTAGATAATAATATTGGATAGATGAGAAATTGAAAGCGTAAGGCATGAATGAATAGCAGTAATAGGAAAAAAATGAAAGATAGATTAGGATCATTAGATTAGAGCCAGGGAAGGGACAATAATTGGAATGAGGCATTATCTGAAGGGTCATCACTCATCAGAATGGTAGACTATATCTTTTCATTCTAGTGTATTCCATAGACTGCCCGGATGGACATATATGATATTAAGCAAATCCCTTGAACTGCCTAAAACTATATTTATTAGATTGGATAGCAAGCAACTTTAGACTAATATTAATTTTAAATATAGTTTGTTTATTTTTATTTTCTTCCCAGTTTGATATAGCTGAGTTGATCAGTAAGTTAAAAAACATTGCAAGCATTTTTGGTCAACTGCAAGCCACATTGTTTTAGTGGAGTAACTTTCACCACGAGGCTGAATGGACTTTCTTGCCATACCTTATCTGTCTTGCTGCATAAATACTGTTTTAGCCTTCTGGCGAGTATCACACCCAACCTCCCCCCACTATTTTACCGCACATTATTCCTAGAGCAACTTGCTAACCACCAGATATCCCAGAATTGACTGGCATCCCTGGCACCACTACAATATTTAAAAGCCCATTGTGCACCCAGACAAGCACTGCCAATCGATCTGCCCTGCACATTTCCTGACATTTGCTCTGGGCATGGCAAACTTGGGAAATCAGTGCCCCAGTTTGCAAACACTGTCCTGCATCTCCTGTCACATGGGTTGGTGCACAGGCAGGATTTCCTCTTCCCCAACACTAGCAATGGAAGGAACAAGACCAGACCATGCCAACCTAGTCTAAGGTTTGCCATACACAGCCATCTGGGGGAATGCCCAATCTGGGTCACCACCAACTTCTTGAGCAACTAGAGAAATGAACTAAAGGCTGGCTTAACTAGCAACACCCACATTCCCCAAGGGATTAAAAGAAAACTGAAGGAAGAAGGTTAATATCATTCTCCACTCTGACGGAAGAAGTGACACCGTTTCCCATCCCAGTTGTGAAGACCCAAAATATGATCACTTGTTCTGTGTCCACAGGTGGTGTCAGACTTGCTGGGTTCTCCAGCATTTTCTGTGCTTGCCACCATTTCTCTCTGATACCTCATACTAACTTTATCTCTGCTACTGCACCAACCAACCAACTACCAAGCCTCAAAGTCACAAGAAAGAGATGTTAGCAATTCTGGAAAGTGTGAAAATAGATTAAGTCCCTGAGACAGATAGGATTTATCTTAGGATTCTCTGAGAAGCCATGGAGAAGATTGCTGAATCTTTGGCTTTGATCTTTATGTTCTCATTGTGCCAGAAGACTGGAGGACAGCAAATGTTGTCCCCTTGTTCAAGAAGGGAGCAGAGACAACCCTGGTAATTATAGACCAGTTAGCCTTACTTTGGCTGTGAGTAAAGTGTTGAAAAAGGTTACAAGAGACAGGATTTATAATCAGCTAGAAAGGAATAAATTGATTAGGGATAGTCAACATGGTTTTGTGAAGGGTAGGTTTTGCCTCACAAACCTTCTTGAGTTTTTTGAGAAGGTGACCAAGCAGATGGATGAGGGTAAAGGGTGGATGATGTGTGTATATAGATTTCAGTAAGGCATTTGATAAGGTACCCCAAGGCAGGCTATTGAACAAAATACAGAGGCATGGGATTGAGGGTGATTCAGCAGTTTGGATCAGAAATTGGCTAGCTGAAAGAAGACAGAGGGTGGTGGTTGATGGGAAATGTTCATCCTGGAGTTCAGTTACGAGTGGATCTGTTTTGGGGCCACTATGGTTTGTCATTTTTATAAATGAACTAGATGAGGGAGTAGAAGGATGGGTTAGTAAATTTGTGGATGACACTAAGGTAGGTAGAGTTGTGAATAGTGCCAAAGGATGTTGCAGGTTACAGAGGGACATAGCTAAGCTGAAGAGCTGGACTGAAAGGTGGCAAATGGAGTTTACTGCAGAAAAGTGAGAGGTGATTCACTTTGGAAGGAGCAACAGCAATAAAGAGTACTGGGCTAATGGTAAGATTCTTGGTAGTGTAGATGAACAAAGAGATATCAGTATCCATGTACACAAATCCCTGAAAGTTGCCGCCCAGGTTGATAGGGCTGTTAAGAAGGATATGGTGTATTAGCTTTTATTGGTCGAGGGTTTGAGTTTCAGAGCCACAAGGTCATGTACAAAACTCTATGCAGCCACACTTGGAGTATTGAATACAGTTCTGATCTCCGCATTACAGGAAGGATGTGGAAGCTTTGGATTGGGTTCAGAGGAATTTACCAGGATGTTGCCTGGTATGGAGGGAAGGTCTTATGAGGAAAGGCTGAGGGACTTGAAGCTGTTTCCATTGGAGAGAAGAAGGTTGAGAGGTGACTTAATTGAAACACATAAGATAATCAGAGGGTTAGATAGGATGGACAGTGAGTGCATTTTTCTTTGGATGGTGATGGCAAGCATGGAGTTTAATGCAGAAAAGTTTGAGGTGATTCACTTTGGAAGGAGCAACAGCAATAAAGAGTACTGGGCTAATGGTAAGATTCTTGGTAGTGTAGATGAACAGAAAGATATCAGTGTCCATGTACACAAATCCCTGAAAGTTGCCACGCAGGTTTGAATTGAGGGGTGATAGATACAGGACAGATGTCACAGGTAGCTTCTTTACTTAGTGAGGAGTAGGGGTATGGAACATCCTGCCTGCAACAAGAGTAAACTTGCAAACTTTAAGAGCATTTAAATGGTCATTGGATAAACATATGGATAAAAATGGAATAGTGTTGGTTAGATGGGCTTCAGATTGGTTCCACAGATCAGTGCAACATCGAGGGCTGAAGGCCCTGTACTACTCTGTAATGTTCAATGTTCTATGTTCTCTACTACCCTCACTACTTCCTGCAATGTCTTCCCCACTCATTATAATCCACCACAACCTGTAGCAACACTAAAATTGTGTGCCTTCTTTGCTGCCTACTCACTCACTCAGGAAACCTTTCCAGGACTTCAAAGAGCAAAATCAGTTAAAGTCCTTGCTCTCTATTACAATCCAGTGTACTGTGTTGGAAAATGACTCTGTGAGGGCAGAGAACAAAGGACACGCTGTGATGCTTCCCACTTAAATAATCTCTTAACACATTTGTGATAGGTAAGAAAATATATTTTGTCCTTTGGATATAGGCAGGGAAGATTTCAGAACTCAGAGTGCTCATTGGCATTTAGTACAAGTCTAGACCCAATTCCCAAAATTATGATTTTCCATAAAACAAATGGGCCAAAATATATGAGTCTATAAAATTAGTAAAAGCCTGAATTCTCAGTTTAACATCTTAGAGTTTGGATGACTGTACAGAAACGCCTAAGTGAACAATTATATTACTACCAAAGACACAGATATGAAGAAGGGTATTCAGGTGAGGTATCAAAAAACGGTAAAATTTGAAACCACGACTCAGCAGCTTCATTCAGAAGGGGAAAAAGTGAACGCATTTTTGACATAATTTTTGAATATTTTTAAAAAGCATATTGAAGTTTTATATTAAATACATTCTTTATTTTTATCTCAAAATCATCATTTAAATAAAACTATTCTGGATATAACATAAAGAATGGTTAACAATCTGAACATACTTGATGATAGTTTGGACCATGGAAGATGCTACAGTTAGCTTCAAATATGGGTTAAGAAGGTGAAAAATGAGCCCTGTTTCCCCAATCCTGATTGTTATCTAGTGATTTCTGCTGGAGGTGCTCATGCATAGATGTCAACTGAGACAGAATTGGGTTTCTCTGTACAGGACACATTCCCCATAATTGAGGAGCCTGTCAACAATCACTCTCCAAACTTATGCACAAAAAAATGGTCACTTAGCTGATGTACCGAAAGGGCACTGTGTCATAGTTTTTCACTATCAGGTATCCGACCAGTAGCTGTCCAATAATGTTGACGTCAGACACATATGTGGGCGGCACAGTGGCACAGTGGTTAGCACTGCTGCCTCACAGCGCCAGAGACCCGGGTTCAATTCCCGCCTCAGGCGACTGACTGTGTGGAGTTTGCACATTCTCCCCGTGTCTGCGTGGGTTTCCACCGGGTGCTCCAGTTTCCTCCCACAGTCCAAAAATGTGCAGGTTAGGTGAATTGGTCATGCTAAATTGCCCGAAGTGTTAGGTGAAGGGGTAAAATGTAGGGGAATGGGTCTGGGTGGGTTGCGCGTCGATGTGGACTTGTTGGGCCGAAGGGCCTGTTTCCACGCTGCAAGTAATCTAAAAAAAAAATTCTGGTTCAGGAATAACCCTCTTTGGCATATTTGTGGCAAGTTGCATGCATCTAGTGGACCTTGTTATGTCACATTGAGCGGCCAGCCAGATTGGGAGAATTATTCTTGAAAGAAGATTTTTGCTTCTCCTGGCTTCATAAGTACAATTTTGAAACCCCATTATTTTCAGCTCTACAACCAGATTTTACAGGCAACGCAATTGCTGATTCAAAGACAAAATGTTGGAAAAGACAAGGACTGATTTTGGAAGGGATAGCTCATTCAAGGACTTTAGAGAGGAGACAGAGGTTAAAGATTGTATTGGCTTTCAAGGACAGAGGGGTCAGAGTTAACAGGGAAACTAACATATCAAATATTAGAAAAACATGAAAGGATGAGAATCCATAGTGGGAATGGTTTAAAAAGAATGGTTCAAAATGACAAGAATTGTTAGAAAAATACTTATAAGGCAATAAAATCACAAGGATGGTTTCACAACAGACGAGGGACGTGCAAATGTTAAAAGAATTTGCATAGTTTAATTGGATCTATAGTATTGACAATGTTAAGGCAGTCAGACCAATTTTACAAGCTCATGTGGCAGTAAAGGAACATTGCCTGCCAGCAGTTTGGACTCATAAAATTACCTCATGCTCCAGCCTTGGTGTTTATTGCAGAATTTCTTTTAACTTCAGTCAAATATGGATGGCAAAGCTTCAATGGTTTGTAAATGTGGATCCCATATGTTTTGTTACACAGCTCGAAAAATGATGTGATTTTAGAAATGAAACATATAACAAGTAGAAATCCAATATACTTTCAAAATGAGGGAGAAATGAATCATAAAAATGCCCTGAATCTAACTTTTATCGTTAAGTTTTCTGCAAGGATAAAGGGTGATAGGATAGTGCTAGTTAAACTCTGTCCTTTCATCGCTGAAACCTACATTCAAAATTCATCCAAATGTTTTGGCGAAGACCTTGCAAGTTAGAGGTCTTAAATTAACAAAGATTATCTGCTTGATAACAGCATGAGGCTGTTTCTTTTGAGGTTATTACTTTCCAGTACCCAATTTCCCTTTAGAGCTTATTTGTATGCTACAGAAGGAGGCTATTTAGCCAATCATGCCTTTTCCTGCTGTTTCTTAAAAGCCCAGGATTTATTTTTCCCTTTTGCAGTAGTATTTTAAAGTATCTCTTTAAAAAAAATTGTATCTGCTTTCTTCACCTTATCAGTGCATTCATGATCGAACAACTCACGATGTAAAAGGAAAAAAATCCTCATCGCTCCCTAGGGTTCTTTCTCCATTTCACTTAAATCCACATCACCTGCTACCAATCCTCCCATTGGAAACTTCTTATTTACTCCACTCAGACCCTTCAAGGATTTGAGCACCTTTACATTACCTTCCCTTTAACCTTTCTGCTCAAGGGGAAGAAACCACACTTTTTCAATGACTCCCCACATAATTTAACCCTTTCCTCTTTAATACTGATTTGGTAAATCTACTCAAGAACACAGAACATTACAGCACAGGCCCTTCAGTTCTCGATGTTGCGCAGACCTGTGGAACCAACCTGAAGCCCATCTATCCCTACACGACTCCATTTTCATCCATATGTTTCTCTAATGACCATTTAAGTGCCCTTAAATTTGGCAAGTCTACTACTGTTGCAGGCAGCGCGTTCCACGCCCCTATACTCTCTGAGTAAAGAAACTACCTCTGACATCTGTCCTGTATCTAACACTCTGTTAAGGACTTGACTTTTTTCCTAAAGTAAAATGTCGGGTATTGGCCACCATACTCCAGCTGGAGGCTAATCAAGTTTTTTTTCTACTACCATGTCACCACGTGTAGGCCTCTAAATACCCTTGATTAATATTTCAGATTTTGGGGCAGCACAGTGGCTCAGTGGTTGGCACAGCTACCCCACAGTGCCAGGGATCTTGATTTAATTTCACCATTGGGTGACTGTCTATAGTTTGCATGTTCTCCTTATATATATGTTGGTTTCGTCCAGGTGCTCCAGTTTCCTCCCACAGTCCAAAGATATGCAGATTAGGTAGATTGGCTGAGCTAAATTGCCCATAGAATCCAGGGATGTGTCAGTAAGGTTGGATTAGCCATGGGAAATGCAGGGTTATGAGGTTGCATCTGGATGGGATGCTCTTCAAGGTGTTGGTGTGCACTTGATGTGTTAAATGGCCTGCTTCCACACCATAGGGATTCTATGATCTGGATTCTATGATGTCAATGTTCAGAACCAGAATGTAGAATTTTTTTTGTTTTTTAACCTATAGAGTCGTAGAGTCGTAGAGTCATATATTCATAGAGATGTACAGCATGGAAACAGACCCTTCAGCCCAACCCATCATTTCCGACCGCTAGCCCAACCCAATCTAGTCCTATCCCTCAGCACCCGGCCCATATCCCTACAAACCCTTATTATTCATCTAAGCATCCAGATGCCTTTTAAATATTACAATTGTACTAGCCTCCACCACTTCCTCTGGTAGCTCATTCTGCACACACGTGAAAAAGTTGCCCCTTAGGTCTCTTTTATATTTTTCTAATCATCCTGTTCAGAGATGTCATTATACACCATCAAGCAGGTGGGACTTGGAACCCAGGCCTCCCAGTTCACTGGTAGGGACACTACAATTGTGCCACAAGATGGCCCCTGATTACCTTTTCTCCCCCTTTTTTTCTCTCAACAATTCCTCCCAGTGTAGGAGTAGGCACGCTACTACTGTGCCACAAGAGGGCACACTGGGTCTGCTTTTTTTTAATTTTGTCTTTATTTTCCCCCAAATTGCCCATGGTGATGAGTCAAGATTCATAAACAGTTAACTTAATTTCTGTTAACTGTGGTAGTAAACCTTTGATTTAATGGCCATAACAGAGAGAAAATTGGTGGGAGAGTTGACAGGAAAGGAACAATTATAACTCATGTCAGGTATCTGGAAACCGATGGGATTTAATGCCATACAGAATCCTTCAGTTCAACCAGTCCATGTTGATCATGTTCTCAAACTAAACTAGTCCCAATTGTCTGCATATCCTTCCAAATATCCTTCCAGACCTTCCAATTAATGTATTTATCCAAATGTCTTTTAATCTCATAACTGTACCTGCATCCACCAACTCCTCACGCAGTTAATTCCACATACAAGCCACTCTCTGCATAAAAAAAGCTTCCCCTCTTGTCCTTTTTAAATCTTTCTCCCCTCAGCTGAAAAATATGCCCTCTAGTTTTGAACTTCCCCACTCTAGGGAAAAGACCTTTGTTAGTCCCTTTACCTATGTCCCTCGTGATTTTATAAGCCTCCTCGCACCAGTGGAAAAACTCCCAGCCTATCCAACCTATTATTAGAACTCAAACCCTCTATTCCTGGCAACATTTAGTAAATCTTTTCTGAACCTTCTCCAGTTTAATAATGTCCTTCCTTCAGCAAGGTGACCAGAACTGCACACAGTACTCCAAAAGAGGCCTCACCAACATCCTGTACAACCTCAACATGACGTCCTAACTCATATGCTCAAAGGTCAGAGCAATGAAGGCCTAATCCGTGAGGCAGCAGGGTGGCTCAGTGGTTAGCACTGCTGCCTCACAGTGCCAGGGACCCGGGTTCAATTTCCAGCCTCGAATGGCTGCCTGTATAGAGTTTGCACATTCTCCCTGGGTTTGCTCCGGTTGCTCTGGTTTCCTTCCACAATCCAAAGATGCACAGGTCAGGTGAATTGGCCATGCTAAATTGCCCATAGTATTAGGTGCATCATTCAGAGGGAACTGGTGAGGGCTGGTTAGTCTTTGGAGGGTCGGTGTGGACTTGTTGGGTCAAATGGTCTGTTTCCACATTGTAGGGAATCTAATTGTGATTTAAGTTAATAAAGAGCAATATTTCAACCCAATGCAATGTAACCCAAATTTTGGGCTAAGTGGTATACTCACTTGGGACCATCTACTTTTGGAACTTAGTTAAACTTTTATATCGTTGGGTAGTCTTGCTGAGTCTGAGCCAGAGATTCTTGGTTATCCCACTCCAGGACTTGATGGCTTGTAAGTTGTGTTTGTTACATGGCTAGACAGGTTGATTATTAGCCAGCAAGTCTTTCTAAAACACACCAATGGTAAGTGGGATGAGTGGGAATAACTGTTGATCAGCTATGTGATGCAAGAAAGTTGGAGTCTCGACCATTTTTATCAGTAGCTCCAGATTGAAGCATCTGACCGCAAAGACTCACACTCCCTGACTGGTCTATGGCACACCATTACTGGAGCATGCTTCTTAATATTAAACCGTTTTACTCCAGGGGTACATTCAAAAAATTTGTATATTTCCTTTGTCTGTTTTTGATATTCTTTCACATGGCTTCATCCAGGCCTGTGCTCTTGCTGTTTTATGATGTTGAGGTCACGGCACCACAACATAAAGGAACAGGATGTCCCCATTCAACTATGGCAGGCTCTGGTCTGATGCACACTGCTGCTCCCTGCAAAAAAGAGAAAGGTTCAGAAAGCAGTATGAGATATCGGATCAGCTTTCACATTGCATTGGATTTCGTGCCACTGATCATCCAGTCAACAGCGTTTGCCTACCACAGGCCCACGATGTAATAGAACAAGCTTCTTCCTATTATATCAAAGGTTTTGGCCCACTTGTGCTAATCCTAACTGTGCTACCCATATCTAATCTGATCTTGAACATGGAGCTGTCCAGTCATCAACCATGGTCTGTGTTATAATTCAGATCCATATTGCAAACATATGCATAAAACTGTGGGCCACAAAATATGGCAGAGAGAGAGGCATGTGATTGTTGAAATTTACTCTGTTCATATCTGGCTGCATTGCATGAAGGAAGTAATAGAAATCTAGAACTCTTATCTTCAAAATGTCACTGAGGTTGGGTCAATTGAAAATAAGACAACTGAGATGGACAAATTTAATATTCAGTTATGTAAAACCAATTTATATTATATCGATCAACTATAAATTTGTCACTCAATGGAAGATGGTCAACTCCTCTTTCTAGGTTCTTGTGCTTTAATGTTCCCAAATTCAATGATCTTCCAGAAAGGTCAATGCTCTATAGCTCTTCATCCAACAGATCAGCTCTTGTCATTCTATCGCAACCAGTCAAAAGAGGTGCGGAGTCAAACAAGGCAACTAAAAGCAGACAAAAGCCCCATGGATATTGTCATCAACAATATGCTGCAGGATGTGAGTGATCTGACATTTATACTCAAGCTTTAGCATTGCAGCAAAACAGGAAAAGACCATTTTTCTCTTCTTCATTTTGTTTGACTGAGGGACTGAATAATTTTATAGCTCAAAAGTCTTTGCACAGATAAATTGTTTCACTGAACCAGCTATCTGTCAGTGTTAGCTTATATTAATGTTGAACAGAAGAATAGCACAGGACAGAGAGTTATCTGCTCATATCACTAAATATAATGGACGATTTGGATTATGCAAGTCTAATTTTTTTTCAGTCACTTCAATCCATTTTCTATCGTGCTCAGCAGCGAAGTCCCTTCAATTAAATACCTAGTGGACATTCATTTCCCAGGCAGATTTGTGAGGGAAGAATGGCCACTTATTCTTATTATTATTGAGATGGCTGGTGCCCTAAAACTAGAATTATAAAAGAAACCAAGAGCTTTAGGACTGCAGCAGGCAATGCTCGCAAGGTAAAGGTAAAAACAAACAGAAATTGTAGAAATCAAGATAGATATTAATCAGATGTGGGAATCTGTGTTAGTAAAAGCAAGGCCAATTGATTGGTTGAGATAATAAACACAAAATCTTGAGAGATTATAAACAGAAACAGCTGGATAGTGTCAGATTTAGAGGATAGATTACTGAATGGAAAACTATGACAGTGCAACTGACCCTCAGGCACTGCTCAAATAAAGATAGAAACATGTATAAGATTAAAGGATCTGATTTCTACAATTTATTGCAGTTTGGGCTGGTGTTAAGCTATCAAGAGTTTTAATTTTATCTACAAAGGTGCAAAACTTCAAAGAAAAGAATATCATAATGACTCTGATAAGGTGCTACAGGTTAGATATGCAACAATTGCAACATTTTAAAATGTGGCATTTGTAATATCTGCAGTTTAAATCTATAATATGGTAGTTCTAGGGGCATTGTACTCTACCACGTACTTTAAGTTCTCATTTTCTGTGCTTAATAAGGTATAGTCTCAGCAATTTGAAGAGAAGGGGAGAAAAATCTGCGGCATCAAAGCTTCTCGAAAATCAAGGAAGGATGTTGTGAAACATCTTGCGGAGGAGCCATTGTTGGACTGGGGTGGTCAAATTGGTGCTGTGTGATTTTTAACGTTGTGAAACATGAATGGGTTCAGAAAGGATTTTCAGGGATGTTACCAAGGTTGGAGAGTTTGAGCTATAGGAGAGGCTGAACAGGCTAGGGCTGTTTACCCTAGAGCATCGGATGCTGTGGGCTGACCTTATAGAGGTTTATAAAGTCATGATGGGTATGGATAGTGTCAGTTGAGAAGGACCTGGGGTGGGGGCGCCAAAAATAAGAGGTGAGAGGTTTAAGGTGAGAGGGGAAAGATTTAAAAGTTTGTTAGTTCGAAAGTTCATAAGATATAGGAACAGAATTAGATCATTTGACCCATCAGGTTTGCTCCACCATTTGATCTTGGCTGGCATGCTCCTCACCCCTATTTTCCTGCCTCGTCTCCATAACCTTCAATCCATTATCATTCAAAAATCTGTCTAACTCCTCCTTAAATTGGCTCACTGTCTCAGCATCTTTGTCCCAGCAACTTTGGGATAGTCAATTCCACAGATTCCAAACTCTTAGGGAGAAGTAGTTTCTCATCAACTCTGTTTTAGATTTGCTACCTTTTATCGTAAGACTATGCCCTCTCATCCTAGAATGCCTCACAAGAAGAAGCACCCACTCCATGTCTATTTTATCCATGCCTTTTATCATCTTGAATACATCAATTTGATCTTCCCTCATTCTTCTAAATTCTAGAGAATATAGGCCTAATACTTCAGGTGCGGTCTCAGTATAGTTGCAACAATACTTCCTTACCTTTATATTCTATTCCTTTAGCTATAAAAGCTAACATTACATTCAATGTCTTTATTATCTGCTGTACCTGTATGCTAGTTTTCTGTGACTCTTGAAGGAGTACGCCTAGATCCCTCTGCACAGGGTCACCCCAAAACCTCTCCTCATTTAGATAATAGGTCATCTTACCACTTTTTCAACCCAAGTGCATGACCTTGAACTAATTCACACTAAACTCCATCTGCCACATTTTGGCCCATTTTCCTAATCTATTTGTATACATTTGTAAGATTCTTATTTCCTCATTGCAATTTACCATCGTACCTATGTTTGTGTCATCTGCAAATTTGGCTAACTAGTCTTCTATCCCTGTAACCATAGCTAGGGTCAAAGGACTGAAACCTGTGTTACACCATTAGTTATATCTTGCCTTCCAGAAAACAGCTCATTTATTCTGGCTCTCTGTCTTCTGTCCATCCGCCAGTCATCCATCCAGACTAATAAATTACCCCGATCCCATATGGTTCAACCTTGTGAATGAACCTTTTGTGCAGCACATTATCAAACGTCTTCCAGATTTCCAGATAAATTACATCTACAGCATTCCCATTATCCACTTTGCTTGTTACATCTTCAAAGAACTCTAGCGAATTAGTCAAACAAGATTTGCCCTTTATAAAACCATGCTGACTCTGCTGAATAGTGTTTTGACTTTCCAAATGTCCTGATACTGCTTCTATGATAATTGATTCTAACACATTTCCAATAACAAATGTTAAACTGGTCTGTAATTTCCCACATTTTGCCTCCCTCCTATTTTGAATAAGAACGTTATATTAATTATTTTCCAAACCACAGAAACCCTTCACATGTTCAGGGAATTTTAGAATTTTGTAACCAATGGATCTACCAAAGCCAATGCTGCCTCCTTTAACACCCTAGAATGTAGGCCATCAGGCCCAGGGATTTGACTGCCCTCAATCCTAATTGTTTGCTTAATACTTTTCCCCATCGATGTTGATTGTTCCAAACTCTACCTTATCTATTGCCTCTGACTTGCCCAATCCAGTAGGAAATGTTCTATTGTCCTCCACCATGATAACGAAGGCAAATTATTGATTCAGCATCTCAGCCACCTCAGTGTTACCCACGATTAAGTCTCTGGTCTCATCTTCTAAGGGAGCAGAGACTTAACGACTCTCTTCTTTTATATGCCTATAGAAGGTTAAAAGGGACCTAAGAGGTAACTTTTTCATGCAGAGGGTGGCGCATGTATGGAATGAACTGCCAGAGGAAGTGATGGAGGCTGGTGCAATTACAACATTTAAAAGGTATCTGGATGGGCATATGAATAAGAAGGGTTTAGAGGGATATGGACCAAATGCTGGCAAAAGGGATTATGTTAATTTAGGATATCTGGTCGACATGGAAAAGTTGGACCAAAGGGTCTGTTTCCGTGCTGTACATTTTATGAATAAATGGTCCTTGATGTCCATGAGAACCAGTTAACACAAAGAGTTGCCATTCGGTTGGTGGATGATTGGAATCTTTTGTTTTGAAAATGTATCATAGTGCGAAGAAGTGGGTACATCTAAAATTTTCTTACCCTTTCTCATCTCTATTTTCTTTGGCTGCTTTGGTTAAATAATGATGCTTATTAATCAGGGGACTTTAGTAATACCTGTCACCAAAGAAATGATGTGGAACACCGACAACCAGGGTAGTTTTATTGATAGTTGCAGATGATTGCTGGGAAATATGCAACATTTTTTTTTATTTCAAAAATATACTTTATTCATAAAATATGCATAGAATAATTTGATACACTGTACATTAGGTAATGCCATTCATATTTCCACATTTACATACACAGCTCCGAATTATCATTATTACATACAGATCAGTGCATCTCTCACTCATATATTGAGCTGAGGCGTCAGCAGAGCCCAAATGACTGCATGGGCCCCCTGCTTTTCTTTTGACAGGCAGGTGTTAAACGGTGGTCTTTCCCCACCGCGCCTTGGCGGCAGCTGCCCCAAGCTTCAGCGCGTCCCTCAACACGTAGTCCTGGACCTTGGAATGTGCCAGTCTGCAACACTCAGTCGGGGTCAACTCCTTCAGCTGGAAGATCAACAGGTTTCGGACCACCCAGAGAGCGTCCTTCACCGAGTTGATGATCCTCCAGGCGCAGTTGATGTTCGTCTCGGTGTGCGTCCCGGGGAACAGGCCGTAGAGCACGGAGTCCCGCGTCACGGCGCTGCTCGGGACGAACCTCGACAAATACCACTGCATTCCTCTCCAGACTTCCTCTGCATAGGCACATTCCAGAAGGAGGTGTGTGACAGTCTCGTCCCCCCCGCAGCCGCTTCGAGGGCAGCGTGCGGTGCGGCTGAGAGTCCGGGCGTGCATAAACGATCTCACAGGTAGTGCCCTTCTCACCACCAGCCAAGCCATGTCTTGGTGCTTGTTGGAAAGTTCTGGCGATGAGGCATTCTGCCAAATTGCTTTGACAGTCTGCTCAGGGAACCACTCAACAGGATCCGCCCTCTCCTTTTCCCGAAGGGTCTCGAGGACACTGCGTGCTGACCACTTCCTGATGGACTTGTGGTCAAAGGTGTTTTTCTTCAGAAATTTCTCCACGAAGGACAGGTGGTATGGAACGGTCCAACTACTCGGAGCGTTCCGCGGCAGCGAGGCCAGGCCCATCCTTCGCAACACCGGGGACAGGTAGAACCTCAGTACGTAGTGACACTTGGTGTTTGCGTACCGGGGATCCACACACAGCTTGATGCAGCCACACACAAAGGTGGCCATCAGGGTGAGGGTGGCATTGGGTGTATTTTTTCCCCCATTGCCCAGATCTTTGTATAGTGAGTCCCTTCGGACCCGGTCCATCTTTGAACTCCATATGAACTGGAAGATGGCCCGGGCGACTGCAGCGGCGCAGGTTCTGGGAATAGGCCAGACCTGTGCCACGTACAACAGCAATGACAGTGCCTCACACCTGATGACCAGGTTTTTTCCCGTGATGGAGAGCGACCGTAGCCTCCATCTGCCTAGTTTCTGCCTCACTTTACTGATACGCTCCTCCCAAGACTTGACGCACGCCCCAGCCCCCCGAACCAAATACCCAGCACCTTCAGGTGGTCGGTCCTGACGGTGAAGGGGATCGAGGATTGGTCGGCCCAGTTCCCGAAGAGCATGGCCTCGCTCTTGCCTCGGTTTACCTTGGCCCCCGAGGCCCGTTCAAACTGGTCACAAATGCACATGAGTCTGCGCACGGACAGGGAAATATGCAACATGCCCAGTTGGCAAGTGCCTTTCGATTTTCTTTTGGCCTTAAGGGGGTTGGTTATTTATCTCTGGCTCAGGAAGGGACAAAGGCTTTAGAGTGGGTGTGAGATGGCATTGTAGCAATGATGCATACTGCTACAATCCTGTACCAGCATCCACCAATAGAGAGGTGTGTGGCCTGCATGCAGAAATATTACAGGCATTTGGGAATTGCATGGAATTGTTTCAGTAATGTTATCCATTGTATTTTCCAATATATCATTACTGATTCAGAATATGGGCACCACTGGTAAGACCAGCATTTATTGCTGATCTCTAACTATCCATGAGCACATAGTATTGAGCCACTTTTCTTTTAATTAATTAATGGAATGTAAGCTTCACTGGCTGAGTCTGCATTTTATTATATGTCCCCGTTGCCTTTGAGAAGGCGGTTGTGACCCACCGTCTTGAACTGTTGCCATTTGATGTGCTACCCCTACAATACTGTTAGGGAGGGACTTCCAGAATTGTGACCTGATGACAGTGAAGGAACAATGATAGATTTCTAAGTGAGGAAGGCGAGTGACTCATAATGATGGCAGTCCACTGGAATGACTGAAAATTAAGGTTGGGCTTAGATTATCAGATTTTGGCCTGAACTTGGCAGATGACAAGACCACAAGACCATAAGATGTAGGAGCAGAAATTAGGCCATTCAGCCCATTGAGTCTGCTCCACTATTGAACCTAGTAGATAAGTTTTTCAATCTCATCCTCCCACTTTGATCCCCTTAACAATCAAGAACGTATCTATTTTTGTCTTAAATATTCTCAATGACCTGGTCCCCTCTTGTGGGGGAGAAAGGAATTGGCAAAGCATGGCGATTCCCTTTGATGGGTCTCTTGTAACCTTGGCCCACAATTGGAGTTGGTATAGAGCTGGCCACAGAGCTACCTATTCTTAATGTGAGAAATGGATGAGGCATTGGAGGAAGCCCCACCATCCACTTGTTATGTGAGAATGACATTACTAAAAAGGGAACAGATTTTTGTAAATGCATGCATGATCACATCACAGTCAATTAAATCACTAATTGTAAGATACTGTTTTGAAAGTGGTGAGAAAAATCCATAAGCCAGTTCACAAACAAAAGCAGAGTTCTACTTTTAGACTGAGTACTTGTGGTGCAACAGTGATAAAGGGCAGGCCTGGCATTAGTCCAGTATATTTGATTTCCTCTTACAAAGCTAGCACAACAAAATGATGAATGGAAGTGATTTTGTTTTCTTGTCAGATGTCATTGAATATGGGACTTTAGAATAGCTTGTACATATGCCAGTTTTGCAGAAGTGTTGTGAAACAGGACTGCACAGTAATAAACCAAGAAAACTCAGCTGAGTTCAGTCCATGAATAAGTTTTGAGAAGATATAAGATGCTTTTTCACCTTTTCAATCATTGTCTCTCATAATTTCTGAACCTGAGCCACAAAAGTCCTTTGAATGCTGCAGAGGTCAAAATGAAATGCTCATAAAAGAAACTTTGTGAACTTGTGAGAGTGAAGCCTGACATTAATACCAACAGTTATCTTCTAAGTAGCTGGCAAATATGTCAATCACTATTTTCTTAGAACTTTATCTTCCATATCCACAAAGTCGGCCAGTTAAGTTTTATGAAAAAGCCGTTGCACTCAATGTAAAGCAGATTGATTCTAGATTAATTGTTGGATTACTTAAAGTATATTGTTCTCTATTACATTTCTGATTTAAATATACTCATCTTGGTATTATTTTGGTTAATGTGCTTTTCTTTTACAGCTTCATTCATCAAGACTCAGTTGTCACTGGATTCCCATTGATTGAGTGACTAAAATAATCTATAAAATTTTTTTGGAGATCTTGGGTGTTTTCTAACTTTCTTAAGTAACTTTCTTAATCCAATTACTCTATCTGATTCCACCTTCTGTCATTTAGTTCGCACACAAATAAATGTCTGATAGTTTAAAAAGAAGATTCCAAATTGTTTGAGAAATTATCAGGAATGACAAACATCAGGAATGTTAGTATTCAAAAACAGATTATCCTTCAATTTCTTACACAATAGATCCCATGAAGAGTTTAAATTTATTTCAATGAAATATTAGAAAGATAACAATCACTATTCTCAATGCTCATCATGAATTCCTGATTTGGAGATGCCAGTGTTGGACTGGGGTGTACAAAGTTAAACATCACACAACACCAGGTTATAGTCCAGCAGGTTTAATTGGAAGCACATTGACAATCACCTGATGAAGGAGTGTCGCTCCGAAAGCTAGAGTGCTTCCAATTAAACCTGTTGGACTATAACCTGGTGCTGTGTGATGTTTAACATCATGAATTCCATTAACTTGCTGATTCAAATGGGCCAACCGTCCATCAGTGTATTAAATTTAAAATTATCTAGTTGTACTTAAATTCCTCCATGGAATCTCCAATATCTGTCCTTAAAACTTCCTCAAGTCCTATAACCCTACATGAATCTATTTTGCAAGACTATTGGTAGTTGTGCCTTTACCTATTTGGCCCCCAACTTTCAAAATTTCTCCCTAAACGTCTTTCCTTTCTCTTTGATTTTATAATTTCGCTTAGAACCTACCACATTCAGTTGCCCTGTCCTACAAACTCAATCTTTGTTCAGTTGTCAAATTTCTCAGATTGTATTCCAAAGAAGTGCCTAGGTTTTTGTCAAAGGGACTATAGGTTAATGCTGTCCCTCATTCTGGATTAGAAGTGTTGGAAAAGCACAGCAGTTCAAGCAGCATCTGAGGAGCAGTAAAATCGATGTTTCGGGCAAAAGCCCTTCATCAGGAATACAGGCAGAGTGCCTGAAGGGTAGAGAGATAAATGAGAGGAGGGTGGGAGTGGGGAGAAAGTAGCATAGAGTACAATAGGTGAGTGGGGGAGGGGATGAAGGTGATAGGTCAGAGAGGAGGGTGGAGTGGATAGGTGGAAAAGAAGATAGGCAGGTAGGACACGTCATGGGGACAGTGCTGAGCTGGAAGTTTGGAACTGGGGTGAGGTGGGGGAAGGGGAAATGAGGAAACTGTTGAAGTCCACATTGATGCCCTGAGGTTGGAAGCTGTGCGTGGGAGATCTCCTGAGGTGATGAGGTTCTGTATGGTCTGGGAGATGATGGTTTGATGATGGGGGGGTGGGGTCATGTTCGGGAGGGCGGTAGGAAGAGATGTCCTTGAGTTGGCGTCTGGCTTCAGTGGTATAGAGGTCAGTATGCCAGACTACCACTGTGCACCCACCCCTCCAACCGTAAAAAGAACAGAACGCCCCTGGTGCTCACCTTCCACCCTACCAACCTTCGCATAAACCAAATCATTCGCCGATATTTCCTCCACTTCCAAACAGACCCCACCACCAGTGATATATTTCCCTCCCCAGCCCTTTCTGCCTTCCGCAAATACTATTCCCTCCGGGACTACCTGGTCAGGTCCACGCCCCCCTACAACCCACCGTCCCATCCTGGCACCTTCCCCTGCCACCACAGGAATTGCAAAACCTGCACCCACATCTCCTCCCTCACCTCCATCCAAGGCACTAAAGGAGCCTTCCACATCCATCAAATTTTACCTTCATATCCACCAATATCATTTATTGTATCCGTTGATCCCAATGCGGTCTCCTCTACATTGGGGAGATTGGACGCCTCCTAGCAGAGCGCTTTAGGGAACATCTATGGGACACCCGCACCAATCAACTACACCGCCCTGTGGCCCAACATTTCAACTCCGCCTTCTACTCTGCTGAGGACATGGAGGTCCTGGGCCTCCTTCACTGCCGCTCCCTCACTACCCGACGCCTGGAGGAAGAACGCCTCA
This sequence comes from Hemiscyllium ocellatum, assembly GCF_020745735.1. Classification (NCBI taxonomy): domain Eukaryota; kingdom Metazoa; phylum Chordata; class Chondrichthyes; order Orectolobiformes; family Hemiscylliidae; genus Hemiscyllium; species Hemiscyllium ocellatum. The sequence continues at coordinate 54,559,836 of NC_083401.1, read as the reverse complement.
TCTTTTGCTTCTGAACACTTCAATCCCAGGACATCAATGTGGACTTCACCAGTTTACTCATTTCCCATTCCCCCACCTCACTCCAGTTCCAAACTTCCAGCTCAGCACTGTCCTCATGACTTGTCCTACCTGCCTATCTTCTTTTCCACCTATCCACTCCACCCTCCTCTCTGATCTATCACCTTCACCCCCTCCCCCACTTACCTATTGTACTCTCTGCCACAGTGTCCCCACCCCCACCCTCCTCTCAATTATCTCTCCACCCTTCCTGATGAAGGGCTTTTGCCTGAAACGTCGAGGTTAACCAAGGAAAGAATAGGGCCCATTGGGGACCAAGAAAGCAACCTTAGTGTGAATCTGTAGGATATTGGAATGAATGAATGAAAACTTCTCTCTAGTCTTTACTCTGGAAAAGGAGAATGTCATTAAGGAATTCAGGAAAGGAGTCTGTGAGGAACTTGTACAGTTTGATACAGGAAATGGGGAGATATTAGAGGTTCTGTCAGGTTTAGAAACAGACAAATCCCCTGGCCCGAATAAATTGCATCTCAGGCTGCTGTGGGAAGTGAGGCAGGAAATTGCAGGGCTTCTAACAATTTTTTTTATTCCTTTCTGGCCATAGGGGAAGGGCTAAAGAACTGGAGGAGGGCTGTCCACTTTTTAAGAAGGGTGGTAGAGCTGAACTAAGAAATTACAGACCAGTGAGTCTCACGTCAGTGATAGGGAAACTATTGGAGACCCCGCTTGGAAAGGTATGGGTTAATTAGGGATAGTCAGTATGGTTTTGTCAGAAGCATTTGCCTAACAAATTTGATCAAGTATGTGGATGGGGGAAGTTCAGTTGATGAAGGTTATGCAATTTTGGCAAAAGTTTTGACAAGCTCTTACATGGAAGACTGCTTGAGCAGGTTAAAGCACATGTAATTGAGGGAAATCTGGCAAGGTGGATCAGAAACTAGCTTAGTAATAGGAACAAAAAGTAGTAGAGAGCTGTCCAAGTGACATACCACAATTATCAGTATTGTTTTTTTTAGATTACATTACATTACTTAAAGTGTGGAAACAGGCCCTTCAGCCCAACAAGTTTGCACCATCCCTCTGAAGCGCAACCTACCGAGACCCATTGCCCTACATTTACCCCTTCACCTAACACTACAGGCAATTTAGCATGGCCAATTCACCTAACCTGCACATTTTTGGATTGTGGGAGGAACCCGGAGGAAACCCACGCAGACACGGGGAGAATGTGCAAACTCCAAGCAGAGAGTCACCTGAGGTGGGAATTGAACCCGGGTCTCTGGCACTGTGAGGCAGCAGTGCTAACCACTGTGCCACCGTACCACCCACAAACCTTATTGCTTTTGTACATGTAAATGATGTAGATGAAAATTTTGGGGGAAAATCAAACAAATTTGCAGATGACACGAAGATTGGTACAGTGGTTAATAGCAAAGAAGATGGTTGTAGGTGACTGGAAGATGGGCAGACCAGTGACAGATGTATTTAACACTGATAATTGCAAGGTGATGCACTTTGAAAAAAGAAACAAGATGAGGGAGTATTTAATGAATGGCAGGACACTGACTAGCTTATAGGAACAGAGGGACCTTTGGGTAATTATTCACAGAAGTAGGCAGAATGCTGGAATAGGATAGTTAAGAAGGCAAATGGGACAATTGCTTTCATCAGTCATAGCATAGAATATAAGAGCAAGGAGGTATAACTAGAGTCATACAGAGCATTTCTCAGGCCACACCTGGAGTACTATGTGCAGTTCTGGTCACCTCACTATGGGAAGGATGTGGTAAGACTTAGAGGGGTTACAGAGAAACTTCACCAGGATGTTGGCTGGGTGGAGCAATTGAACTATAAGGAGAAACTTTATAGACTTGAATTGCTTTCTTCAGAGCAAAAAGACTGAGGGGGAACATAATTGAGGGGTATAAGATTATGAGGGGTATGGACATGTGCAGTGAGAGCTGCCATTCCCTCTCTTTGGGGGGTCAATCTTGAGTGGGCACAGTTTTAGGATAATAGGCAAGGGATTCAGAGGGTATTTGGGGGGAATCTTCACTCAGTGGGTGGGGGGAAATCTGAAGTGCATTGCCTGGGAAGATAGTAGAGGTCAGATACTTTAAAACCTTAAAAAATATTTGGATGAGCACTTCAAATATCATAAAATTCAAGGATGTGGGACAAGTGCAGGAAAGTGTGATTATTCCCCCTTTTAGTGGTTGGTGAAGACTCATTGGGCCAAATAGCCTTTTCTGCACAGTCTGAGTCTATGAATCTATCTACTGTGGATATTGGCTTAAGAATATCAATGTCAATTGTTCAAACAGCTCTATTGTCTTAACAGAAAATAACAGAATAAAAAAAGGATTGAAGTCATGGAGACAAGGACTTTTATTTCCAATCTTTGAGAAGGTAGCACAGGAAATTGGGGCAAAGGGATGACAAGGAGGCAGGAGGCAGAAGGTTAAAAAGTTGAACATGTGACCTTAGGTCAGTGATGTATTTCCTTTCTTGTTCTTTCTTTCCTTTTCTTTGTTCACTTTGCTTTGCTCCAGTACCAAAGCAGTTACTGAAGATCAGACCCTCATTAGTTAATCTATGGAAAATAAAATACGACCAAGTTGGGTATTAAGATGTCCTCTCTTGACCTATGTATGTTATATGTAACTGATTTAGAATGCAAGAAAGCACAGGAAACAAGTACTTCTCTGATCAGTCATCAGCACTCAGTCTGTCCTTGCAAAGCACCAGCTCAGTTACATCCACTGTGGGAGATTTTGTGAATGAGCGATGAGTGTGTACCGGGTGTTAAACAGAGCATGAATGAGCAGGTGCACATGGCACTGACACAAAAGGAACAGGAACCAGCTGTCTCGAGGGCTAGCACACATCCATTCTGAGCTGATGAGGACAGGGAACTGGTCCTCCAGGGCCCTGTTTTTAAAATAAGATGCTTTATCAAAATAAAAGATTACTGCTGTCATGGAAGGTGTGCACCTAGGAACATTTAGCACATGGTAGCTATTGTGTAGGATTTCACAGACATATGTATTGTGTCCTGATAGAAGCTTTACAGTGTAACAATTGAGCATGTGTTCAATCCAAGAGTATCTGCACTGTAACCCCCATGGCAAAACTACATTCCCTCTCTTAAATTCAGTCATGAATATTCACAAGTGCTACCGTATAAGCCTATGGCTGAACCATCTCCAGCCCTCACTCCCAGGAATCAGGGATCATCTCAGTTCAAGGGCCTTTCACCAAAACACTGCTGGCAGCAACCTCATATATTTGAGTCAATGGCAGAGCTCTTGGTGAAAGCAGTAGATTGGGAGATTGAATATCAGAAACCACACAAGATTCAGTTCAACTGTGTTTACAGTTACATTCTAATATATTACAAATTGTATGAAGAGATAACTAAAAATAGTGTGCTCTCAATCTAATAGTCTCTGGGAATACTATGGGAGTAATTAATTTGCTTAAGACATAATATATTTGCAAGAGTTCAATGTGGTAATTATGAAAAGGCCTCCTCAATCAGTGGAAAGTCCCATAGTTTGCCAAGATGGACCAATGACAATATTCTTAACTTACTGAATCTCTAGCATACCGTTACTTAGGTTAAATGCTGTTTTCTCTCTTTCTAACTGTTGCTTTCCTATTCTTTTATTGAATAACAAATATTTGGAGCAAACAACAAGCCACAATGATACTGCACACTCTGGCTGAGCTGTCAAAAGTCTTCAGATCTGTCAAGCTTTCTAAATTTCTATTTTGCAGTAAAGCTCTTTGTGATGCATTGACCAACAGCGTTTTGGCACCACACATAACAGAGAAGGATTTCTCAAGCTTTCCAACATTCCAACATGTCCAAGACAATCCAGAAAAAAGCAGTGAGGTAAGGTGGAAATATATCCCATTACTGCATTATATTCCCGATTTTAATTTTCACTTGAAACATCTCTTTTTAGGCTAAGCTTTGCTAAGGTGATTAGCTCATGTTGTAAGGATATCACTTAATAGCCAAGACTACTTAGGTCTGATAGATCTTAAGTTGAAAATACATTGGAAAGCTTGAGAAATCATTAATTGAAAGTTCCTCGATGTACATCTTAAAAGTCTATGAAAATACAGAAACTTTTGCCAGCCTAGTTCAATTGAGGCAAAATGCTAGAAAGAATTATGATTGATGGATTAGAAGCCCTTAGTTCCAAAGCATGTTTTTTTTTCAAAGAGGATCGATATAGAGACAAAGTAACTTCAGGCATAAGTGCAAAACATCTGCATGGAACCTACGGCTGAGATTTTGCTAATCTGCGTATTAATTGAATTGACCATGAGAAATTGCCCGTAGTGTTAGGTGCATTAGTCAGGGGTGAATGTAGAGGGGGTGGATTGCTCTTCGGAGGATCAGTGTGGACTTGTTGGGCCAAAGGGCCTGTTTCCACATTGTAGGTAATCTAATCTAATCTAATTTATTTTCTCCCTGAAGACCAGCTTGAATGTTATTTAACAGCCCAGTACTGTCTGTGAGACATGTAATTTTGTGACAAAAATCGACATTGTACAACTCAGGATAACTCACACCATGTTCAATAAGAAAAAGCTTAATTTGAAGTGAAGATTAAAGAATCTTTTGTTGCAACCAGAATCCAGCAAAGTTCCCCAATGTGATATTGTTCCAGGTGGGATTTTCCAAACTGTTAACCTCCTGGGTGAGTAGGGATGTATCTATTCCCACTTTCAACCATCCCTCAGTCAATAAGGTTAGTTCAAAAACAATCTCTTCCCTTTCTCTCAGAACCAAATGAATTCATGTTTTAAAACGAGCCAATTTCATCAGTTCTTGAATTAATAAACAAAATTGAGTTTATTAATTACTACACACAAGAGGAAATACCAGTACAACACACATACACAAAAATAGAAACAAAAGGTGAGGCCAAGGGCTTAAAAGCATTAAATAAGATATGAGGATCAATCTTGGAATTGTTTATAAAGTGTAGATACTTGAATGTAGTGCAGTGCAGGTTACTGGTAGCATTGACAATGATAGGTGAGCAGTCATGATCCTAAGTTTTACTGATTGATTAAGATTCCATAGTTCTGATTCCCTTTTAACTAATGCATTTTAGCATTCAGGGTGAAAGAAAGTCCTTTTTTGTCCTATTCTCTTTTTGTCTGACTGCTAACTAGCTGACTTCTTGCTGTCAATGTGAGGAGTTTCTTTAACTGCAATACAGGAGCAATGAGGAGATGTGAAATTCACAACATGCTAGCACTCGAAAACAGGCTGGTCTATGCGAGAACATTTAGTCCCACTAGCATACTACAGTAGAGTTGGGAATGGCTTTTCAACCATGCCCTTGCGTATTCAACAAAGGGGATAGTGCAAGTGTGTCTGCAGTTTGAGGCATAATCTGCTGGGCCAGCCTCCTATTGAGCAGGGCATTGTCAGCCTCACATTGTTTCTATAGTAACAAGAAATCACACTGCAGTCTGTCTGAATTTTTTTGATGCTTTAAAAGTCGAAATCAGAATTTTTTTCAAGCCAGCCACCAAATTTTCACCCGTAGTTATTTTGTCATTACAGTAGCCTTCTTTTTAAAAGCACAATTTGAAAATAAGGCAAAAAACACCTGTCGTATTTTGGGGTTCCTAGCACTGTTCATAGCACTAGACTTTCCATTGAGACAATGGAACTCTGAACGATAAAGGTTGGTGCCATTCTATGAATCAAGTTTTATCTGGAATTCTTGGAAAGTGTGGTAATTGAGTATTGACACGCAAATCTTGCTGAGGATATGGATAACCATCCTCATTACATTACTAAGGTCTTCATAGTTTTTTGATGACATGTTTTCTTAATGAGTAACCAAGTAAATTAGCTGTTTTTATAACTCTTTACCAAGAAACCAGAGTTTGTGCCAAGTATTGAAGAGCATATCCATCAATTCACACAGATACAATTTTGCCCTGGTCAAGTCAAGGTACTTTTTAAAACTTATCTTAACAATTTCTGTATGAGTTTGGCCTTTCATTGTTATCACTGTTAAAAACAATTCCTCAATAAATACTTTTGTGCAACAATATTGTGCCATTAAAATTAACTGTGAAGTTGATGTTAGATTTGTCAAGGAATTCAGAGCAAAATGAAAACATTGGCATATTCATAGCGCATAAATGATTATAGAAAACATACGTCTGTTTGATGTTTTCTTCATCTTGCACAGATCTTAAGGGACAACAGTAAGTTTCCCATTTCTTTGTAAATTGGTTTGCTGTTCAGGAAATTGAATAATAACATATTAAAGTCAGTTGAAATAAACTCTTCAGTGAACCGCTCATCATTAAATGGAGTAATTCTGTGAGCTAAAATCTTAACTACTTCATCGAATGCTTCTGTAATGTTCATATTTGGTCACAGAACATAATATTTTTTTCTTCAGCACAAGTTCCTTTTCTTAAGGACAAAGATTTGTCTTTCTTCCTTTTAAATTTCAAAGAGAAATTGTTGGAGAAGTCAAAATATACAATTCTATGGTAACTATTAAAATTTTGTTGTTTGGGCATGTTCACTATATTGCAACATAACGAACATAACAACATGCTCCCATACACAAAGGAAATATCTGGCTCCAACTTGCCTCGGAAATTCCTGTGTTCATCCTGAATTTTCTATTTTGAACCTTGTTTAGCCACACTAACCATCATTATTATTTGAGATGGAGAAAGAAAATGAGAAATGAGCAGTTGAAGTTCAGCAAATAGAGTCATAGCCCTACCCAGCTGCCAACTTATCAGAAGACAGAAGAGATTAAGCCCTTTTAAGAAGTGTGGTCCCAGCATGGCTAAGCGCTGAAGAAACATTGTAATTGTTGAACCTTTAGCTTTATTTCTTTATTTTTTGGCTTAATACTAAGAAGGACTGCAATGTTTAACTTTATATTTTTATGCCATTGTAAGAGGGATTATAATGTTTAATTTTGTTTCTTATTTCTTTTTGACCTTGCTCTTAAGTATTTGTACCAAAGGCCTTGTACCTAAGAGGATGCCATGTGTAGATACATTGAAAACTCTTTCTGTGCTCTGCATTTTTGTACTTGAGTACACATGACAATAAAGTCCACATCTAAATCTACAGTCATAGAGTTGTAGTGTACGGAAGTAGACCCTTCAGTTCAGTCTAACTCATCCAGATATTTTACATTAATTTACATTTGCCAGAATTTGGCCAATATCCATTGAGCAAATGTTAAAGAATCACATGTAAACAACAAACAAGCTGTGTTGACATGATCACTGCTCTTGTGAGGTGTGGGTGATATGCTATCTGAGAACACATAGCCATGGACCTAATTGAAAACTGTTCCAATGTGTGGAATTAGCATAAATCAGTCAATGATTCATAAGAGGAGTAAGTGAATAAATACAGTAGCCATAGATCAGAACTTAACAACCTCCTGAATGTGACTTTGGAGATGGGGAGCATTTAATAAGATTTCACCTTTCTGTCTCTGCCCCAGTGAAGTGCGGGGCAGGAGAGCTGGTGAATGGCATTCCCGTCATCTCATGGGTTGAGTCGCATCAGTGGGAAATTGATGGCCATTTAAGCCTACTTCATGCTTTCTCTGCTGGCATTCAGGCAATGGTAAATCTGCTAATCTCCACACAGAAATCCCAAAAGCAAATCCCAACATGTTTGACTCTTGGGAGTGTCTCAGTGTTAAACACTCAGTGCCAACCAAGTGAACTAGCACCAGAAAGAGATGGGGCCTACGCATGGCCTTGATTTCTCTTTCAATGCAGTATCTGCACTCACCATCCTAGCCCACCAGTCCCCACAGCCAGCAACCCATTCCCTGTTGTCTCTACCTCACCTCATTGGCCAGTGACCTGGGTTTCTTGTTGATTCCAGACCTCTGGTGGGTGTTTTGTTGCCAGCTACCATCACACCCCTACTGGCATGACAACAATGATTAGCTGCCTAGGCTCTGGTTTGTATTTTTTGATGAGGGTCAGGATCTCTGATTCGGTTTTGTTGATTCCAAGAAAGATACTAAGTCCACCACTGATGGATATAATCATTGAGCATTTAGAAAAGCATAAGACAGTCAAGCAGAGTCAATGTAGCTTCATGAAGGGAAAATCATGCCTGACAAATTTGTTAGAATTCTTTGAAAAGGTAACAAGCAGGATTGAGAGAGAAGAACTAGTAAATCTAATATATTTGAATATCTAAAAGGTGTTCAATAGTGACTACGTATGAGGCTACTTAATAACTTGAGAGCCTATGATGTCAGGTGTAGTATAGAGAACTGGCTAATTAACAGAGAACAAAGAGTTGGCAAAGGGATCACTCCTGGAGCCACAATTACATATGATATTTGGATAGCAGAAGTGAATGTACCTTCTTCAAGTAGGTGAGTAGTGAAGATAACACACAAAGTGCATTGAGGCGTATAGTCAAGCGTATAGGCAACAACTTGGCTGATAAAATATAATGAGGGAAAATGTGATGTTATTAACTTTGCAGAAAAAAAAGAGCTAAATATCATTTAAATGGATTGAGATTGTAGAAAACTAAGGGATTTGGGTGTACTCGTGCATAAATCAGAAAAAGCTCATCCAAGTTTAGCAGCTAATATGGAAGGCAAACGAATTGTTGTTCTTTAAAATCAAGGGAAATAGAATATAAAAAAAGGGAAATCTCAGAGTAAAGGGTCACCCATTGAACACAGAGATAAGGAGAAATTTCTACTCTCAAAGGAAAGTTAATCAGTGGAATTCTTTACTTCAGAGAGATGTTGATATTGGATCATTCAGTGCATTCAAGGCTGAAATAGAGAGATGTTGAATTATTAAAGGAAATCAAGGGTTACAGGGAAATGGTAGGAATGTGGAGTTAAGGATTATCTGAAGCCATGATCTTGTTGATTGGTGGGGCAAAGTTGATGGATCGAATGGCTTACTTCTACTCCCATGTCTTATGGAAGACTTGTCTCTGCCTCCTAATGGTCTAAGATGGAAACTCATTGCAGTGGAAGGATTTGCAATCTCAGCTTCCATAAATTTTAACTACTGTATTCCTTTGGGCCTCTGCTGAGCTCCTGCTACATTTCTAGCTGTGGACCTGCAGAACTGAATGGAAAATTGTGGAAATTAAATTTGTGCCAAGTCCCAGCCGTAATCAGCATTTTCAAACCGGCATCATAAAATAAATGGAGTGCCCTTTCTTACAAGGAGAATGGCAGTAGATGTGATGCTGGCCCCCAATAGCTCACACAGTACCAGAAGTAGGTCTGTTAAGTGAGGAGGCTTCTCAGCCTCCAGGTGGTAGACATGATGGGGGCAGCATCCTTGACACCACAAATTTGGTCACAATTAATATTTTTAAATTATCTTTTTAATATGTGTTGGACCAGCCCTACAGATAGGTGCAAAGTAAGGAGGCAATTATACCTTTACTGTAAGAATATCTACAGAGGCTGTGTCAAAGAGAGTTAATAGTGCAGTTACAGATTTATAATGTCGTAGGGACCTGGGGCGACCCCACCATGGCAGAACTTAAATATTTTTAAAAACCTGGAATTAAAAATCTAATAATGACCTTGAAATTTTTGCCTCAAAAAGCCCTTTCATAAAGAAAAGTTGACATCCATATCTGGTCTTGCCTATCATGTGACTCCAGGCGCACAGAGATGTGGTGGATTCTTAATGTCTCTCTGAAATTGTCTAATGAGCTACTTCACTACATCAAACTACTAAAAGATCTCAGAGTTAGAATGAAACAAGAGAGATCATCTGCCATCAATCGAAGCATAAGAAAAGACAATGTCAGACTTGGCTCTGTCAACCCTGACAAAGTCCTCCTTACCAACATTTAGGGGCTAATGACAAACCTGGGAGAGCTCATAAACTAGTCGAGCAACAGCCTGACATGGTTATACATTCCAGATAATATCCCAAACATTAATTATCAACAGCCCTAGGTAGTTCAGGACAAATCTAGCAGAGGAGGCAACATATTGATATACTCCTGAGAGTAGGTCCTCAACAATGACTCCAAGACATCTCATAGCATCAGGTCAAACATGGGTGAAGAAACTACTTCTCCTTAATATATAGTGCATCTCCCCTCCCCTGGCACTCATCTGAGGAATTAGTTCTCCTCCATGTTGAACCCTATTTGAAAGAAGCACTGAGGGTGATAAAGGGCACAGAATGTATTCAGGGTGGGGATTTCAATGTCTACCACCAAGAGTGGCCCAGCAACAGCTCTACTGACTGAGCTGGTCGACTCCTCAGTGATATTGTTACTACACTAGACCTGTGGGAGGTGGTAAAGCAGCCAACAAGACTGTTAAGACTCCAGCTCATGTTATTGCTGGATAAGCTAGATACTAAAAAGAGATCACACAAATCTGAAAATTTATTTCAAAATCTTATGTCAACCGACATTCTTAAATGCAGTACTCATTCAGCTGTTTCTGCTGCACTATGCAACTTTAAGCTTTCTCATATTTTAACTCTTTTAAATTGATACAAATTGAGACTTAAAATTGCACTTTGTAACATGGAAAAATAAACTGCACTTTGCAACATGGTACCAACTATGTTCTCAGCAATTGGTTCTATCCCTCTCCATGACCACTGCCTGAGATTTCTAATACAGACTGTTTGTAACTTTGGGGTCCTATTGCTCCTTGACCCCAGCTTCCCACGCATATCTTCTCTACCACCATGACCACCCAATTTTACTCCAAATGTCATCCATGTCATCTATGCCTCTCGATCAACTCATCTTCTGAAATCCTCATCAATGTCTTTGCTACCTTCATACTTGACTATATTAATGTTCTCCTGGCCAATTGCATTCACCATGAACCTGAAATCAATCAAATTTCTGTTACTTCCGGACTGACTTTCACCAGATCTCAATTATCCATTATTCTTGTGCTCATTGACCTACATTGCTTCAATAGTTCATTAATGCAACTATTTTAAAATGCCAATCTTCTTTTTAAATCCCTCAAAAGTGTTACCCCTCCACAACTCTGATACCCTGTCAGCATATATCGAATCATCTATCATGTAGATATCTAATTTTCTGTCTCGGGTTTGCTGCTGTGCTCCTGTGATGCTCAGCACAAGCTCCAATTTCCCCATTATCAGCTTTTCTTCCTCACTGGCTTGTTATCCTTTGTCAGCCTAACTCTTTCTCTCTCTCTGGGCTCTGTCTTCTCCTGTCTGCTCTCTTCTTTTGATCGCCTTCCTCCCCTACGCCCATCTTCAGCATAAACACCACCTTTTCTTATCTATTAGTAGTTCTGAAGAAGGACTTGAAATGATAACTGCTTTTTCAACGTAGATGCTGTCAGAGCTCTGACTTTCTCCAGCAATTTCTGTTTTTGTTTCTAATTTTCATCACTCCGGCAGTGACGGCCAAAGTTAGCCAAGACCTCAGGAATTCTCCGTCTAAAACTCACCATGTCTCTTATTCCCCCTACTGTAGATGATTCATTTCCTTGTTGCTTATTGCTTTCTCCTTTACTTTGTATGTATGTTTGATTGGACAACACTTACTTATAAATCTCGGTTGCACTAAGAATTACATTAATCACCAATTTGAGATTATCGATTGGGTTTACAGTGTGGCTGGCTTGCATGTTTTTGTAAGCATTTATATTCAGATGCATGCCCTGCCCTTTACAAGCAAAAATATCTGCCTAAGCATTGTATCTTTTTCAACAAAACAAAAACCTACAGCCCTCCCTTTAAGATTTCCAGCATTAATGTTGGAACCCAGGGGATGGGGAAGCACACTTTAATGATATAAGAATGTTTGCCTTATTCTCTAAAACATTTGATGCCAAGGCGAAGTTCATGAGTCACCTGTTTTTGAACGACTATCAGTTTCCTGATATATTCGCTTGACCTTTCACCTAAGTGGATTCCAATAGAAAATTCAGAGTAGGAAGTGTTAATTTTCCCTTTCTGGTTCACTTCATCCAAATGGTCATGTTGAAATTCATAATTTCATACATTTGTCTCAATTTATTTTATGCCTAACTACAGCATAATTCAGGATAAGAGCTTTTTCAATATTTTATTGTTAAAAAATATGATTCGCTTTCTATGAGATGCTGTGTCATTGACTGGAATCTTTTTCAAAACTGCTCTCTCTCCTGCACAATGCCTTCTTCCCACATACTTGAAGAGAAAGTACTGCTGATCCAGTTGATCACATGCAGAGCAACCCCATACAAAGTCTGTCAATCACCGTACTGTCAAGTCCATAATCATATACCCCCTAAAGCAAGTGTCCTGAGCACCAACAGATGAATGAACTGCTGGGAGCGGCTGGGGTTATGATGCACTGCAACTTATTATTATCAAAATGTTTGCACAGACATAAAGAAGGAACACTGATTTGCTTGAAAAAGCATTTGTGCTACTTTTAACCTGATTAACCCTTAGAAAATCTTCCATAATAGCCTTAAAACAAGAATGGAATTGGAATAGAGGCCAGAGGGCTGAGTTCTCTGGACTTTAGATGACTGAATGGAAACCATTGGAGTGTGCAGAGATCACTTGATCCTTCAGTTCACTGTCCCTAAAAATGGAAGGAGGGATGGGAGACTAGGAACCCAGGGGATGGGGAAGCAAACCACCCATTTATAACAATTTGCAGTAGTTATTTCAGAGTCACATTGACAGAGATCAGAAATGGATCACCCATGTGTTATCCCAATCACTCTGGACAAAATGCAAAGGTGAATGAAAAAAAATGCTAAAACAGCATCAGTTTTTTAAATGGCTGGATTGTATTTCACGGACTTATTCCAACAATCTGAATTTATCAACATACTCTTGCTCAACCTTAAACCTAAACTCCTTCAAAATTTGCAAAGAATGTTTTACAGTGTGTTACATAAAAGAGAAAAGTTGTGTAGTTTGAAAACTAAGGTATCTTTCATTGATATAGAATAGAATCAAAGAATCCCTACAGTGGAAGCAGGCTGTTCAGTCCAACAAGTCCATACCGAACCTCCGAAGAGCATCCCACCTAGACCCACAATACCAACCCTCTCCACACCCCCCCGCCCCCGCTTTATCCCTGTAACCCTGCATTTCCCATGGCTAATCTACCTAATCTGTACATCCCTGGATAATTGGACAATTTAGCATGGCCAATCCACCTATCTTGCCCATCTTTGAAGTACGAGAGGAAACCAGAGCACCTGAAAGAAACCCATGCAGACACGAGGAGAACTGTCCACACAAACAGTTGCCCATGGTTGGAACTGAACTTAAGTCCCTGGTGCTATAAGGCAACAATACTAGCCACTGAGCAGCTAGTTAAGAACCCATTGATATCTGAACGTTTAAGTCGAGGGCAAGTAAAACAGCTGGACCACAACAAATTTTCAATCTTTATTGAAATCAAGGTTCAAAATTATTTGTGGTATTGCTTCTTATATTTCTTAGGCAAAAACAAGGACTGCAGATGTCTATTCCTGATGAAGGACTTTTGTTCAAAACGTCAATTTTCCTGCTTCTTAGATGCTGCCTGACCTAGTGTGCGTTTCCTGCACCACTCTGATCTAGACTTCTTATATTTGTTGTTCATAGAGCCATAATAATGTGAAACAACAGGGCAGCCCCAATGGCTCATCAAGTTAATTTGTGAATTGTTGTGCCACACAGGAACAAATTGAATATCCCAGTCAATGTTGAACTAACTGATCACAGCAAGATCAGGAGTAAGGATTCTATAAATAATCTCAGTGGAGAAGGATAGGTCTTGATCTTTATCATTATCCTGTAAGCACCATCGGCGGTGTACTTGTATAACAGTTTCTGACACAGATACGTTAATATATTTACCAAACTAATAGCCTTTTGGGAGATGTAACAGACAACATAGAAAATTGCTGAAATGATAAAAAATGTAAATATTTTAAGAATTGATGGATCTTCTTTCCTTCTTTGGTCAAACACAGGTTTAACATCACATTATCTTTATTTTATAACTTATCAAATCATCTCTATTACATTTCATGGCCTTTGTCTTAACAAAACATTGACAAGGTACCAGCAGAGAGATAGAAGGCTGTGAATGTGTCACAGAATAGTTTTGAGTGAACGATGTGCTCAGACATTGTGAAAGTCCCAAATGGAAACGTTTCAGTGATAGCAAGAGACATCAACAAAGAAAATGATGAGGAATGAATTGCAAATCGAGACAATTGAGGCCAGGAACAGCGAATGAAGGAAAACCTACAGGGAATTGAGATTTCAAACAGAATTGGCATCAAGAGAAATACATGAGGATACCAGGAAATACTAGATAGAGAGGTGAGACAGGAAGTGAAAACATTAAATAGACAAAGAGGTCAGAAAGATTACAGTTAGGGGAATAAAACAGGATCAGGAAAAGAAAGTATGAAAATAATACTGAATTAAAATTAAGAATATATATATGTACTGCAGAAATGCTGAGGGAAAAACTACATCTTATAAAAACTCTATATGCAACCGAGAAAGCCAGAAATTAGGGTATTTTAAAACTGCAAGAATGTCTGGGTGGGTTGGGGAGTGAGGGTAATGGTAAAGTGACAGCATGATTAACTGAGTGTTTAATAAAATCTGTTCTGAACAGATAAACGTGATTTTGGAATATTGTAAGGCTTGAAACACAAAGCCAAACAATGAAAATCTGCCGTAGAAATAATACATAGTAAATAATGTCAGTTTGATTCACTCTGACTGCTCAGTGTTTGGCACATTAGAAACAAAAAAAGATAGATCCCTACCAGTGAAATGAGGAAGCAGATTATTTGGATAAATTAGTTTTCATTGCATTTTTCTTGGTATATTCAAGTTAGGATCATTAAGATCTATTTCCCGACACCATCAAGTACACTGCAAACCAGAAGAATTCCAATACTGAAAGACAGTCTTGAAATACTATACACAGCTGCTACTGTATCTAGCTGCTGTAAAAACTCCATTGTAGGGCACTCATTAAAATTACATTTTGTGGAAATGATTCTCCAGAATTATCTAGAGTTTAGCAAGAGTTTTAAATAAAAGCATTAGGTCCAGAGTTTCAGTTAATGAATATAAATGAACCATTTTGGTAATTGTGAGTGACCCACGTGGTCCACTTTGTTTTCAGTTCTGATAAAATTAGATAGACCAGAAGGTGCAGAAACAAAGTTGCATAGTACAGGATTGTCATGTGTTGGTGGAATAATTTATGAAAAGCAAGTAACATTCAAACTTCAAGACTAAATTACCTATGAATATTGAACATCATAATGTCGGGAATAAAATAGATTCAGTAAATTACATTTTTTGATAAATGGTACTGAGGATTATAGAAATTATTGCAGTGACTGTAGAGAGTGGCATGCATGATGCAGGCTCAAATGTTTGGAGAATGGGTGAGGATGGAAATGTGCTAATCCAGAACAAGCCCACTGAAAGGGAAGTGGCCTCTTGGAAGGATAACATAATATTGCAAATACCTTCAACCATGCAGCAATCATAACTCGTTCGTGGCTTTGTTAAACATCACATTTGTGATATTGATTACATTGTGACAAGACATCGATGCGCATACAGCATCTGAGTGTTCATTTGTTCATGCTGGATGTAATAACAGAGCTAAAACTAGAAATGCTGGAAACCTGATATAAGGCAGCATCTAAGAGAAAGATGCACACAGATACAGGAGAGGAAGCAATATGATTTCATGACTGCTTAAAAGGAAAGAAAGGAGATGCTTAAATGGAAAACGTGAAACTAAAAAGAGAAGCAATTAACAAAGACAATGATCATTAATTAAAAAATATACAAGAACATGAATAGCTGGAGGGGAGGAGGTTGCTGGAAAAGTAGAATGAAAGAAAGAGCAAATTTACACTCTGGATACAGGCAGCCCCATATAATGTCCTAATTTCAAGAAGCAAGTACCACAATCCCTCCACCAGACGCCAGTAGCTCTGATACATTTGAGATCTGAATTTATTAAAGACGATACAATGGCCAAAGGACTGTGACGCACCTAACAAGAAAGCCACACGTCTGCTCTTCAAGCTCACATTGAGCATTATTGGAATAGAGTAGAAGGCCAAAGACAAAAAGCTGAAACTGACGGTGAGAAACAACATTGAAGTGACAAATGACAGAAATAATTTACTGCCACTTCTCTCCTAGAAACCCCTTCCTTGAAGAAGCTGTGTTGCTTTCTTAGTGTGGCTTTGTCTCTGTTATCATCACTGTTAGCCTTTTCTCTTCTTGTATTAAAATATCAAATCAACCTTTTAACTTTTTCTCACTTTTCTTTTAAGCACTGAACAGAAAACCTCTAAAGCGTCTGTGGAATATGATTTCTTGGTTTCGATTTTCTGTATTTTTCTTTCCTAAATGTTATTTCTTTGTAATATTTTCCAGTTCCTATGAAGACTCACAGCTGAAATGTTACCATTCTCTCCAAGGTTGCTGACTGCTGCATTTTCTGTCATTGTTTATCATGACAGAACTGTTTAGTTGTAATAGATTGGCTTATAATGATAGACCAACACTGCTCCCTGTATTGTTAATACTAGGGCCAAATTGATAATATAGAATTTTTTATACCAGTCAGCAGTAAAGTTACTTTAGCTCTGATCTAGAAGTTGTGACTTCATGCTAGTCTACCCTATTTTAGTCTGTCCTAACTTCATTAGATACTTGGTACAGGATTCTAAGCTGCATTCATAGCATAATTTACTGCAAGACCATATCATTATGATTTTGTTCAATAAGAGGTCTCAACCTGCATTGAAATATTGTTAGTCTCTTCACTTTGTGGGGGATATTGAGAGTCTGAGAAAGGTGCAGAGGAAAGCCACAGGGTGATACTCAGCTAATACAATGGCAGCACAGTGGCTCAGTGATGCCTCACAGCATCACAGAACCAGGTTCGATTCCAGCCTTGGGCAACTGTCTGTGTGGAGTTTGCACATTCTTGCCATGCCTGTGTGGGTTTGCTCTGGTTTGCTCCCACAGTCCAAGGATGTGCAGGATAGGTGGATTGGCCATGGGAAATGTAGGGTTACAGAGCTGAGGTGGCTCTCGGTGGGATGCTCTTCGAAAGGTCGGTGTAGAACTTGATGGGCTGAATGGTCTGCTTCCCTACTGTAGGGATTTTATGATTAATTAACAAGATAACTTCAAACAGTTAGGCTTGTAAAATATCCATACATTGATGACCTGGTCTGTTTATTTTATAATGAATTAATTAAAATGAGCTTATGTGGAGACATAGAAGATCAGGGATCACAATTAATGAAAGAACAAGTTTGGGTGTTAGAGACTAGTGGGTCTGTAGAACAACTGCTGGCTCGTTCAGTGATCACAGATTTTATTCTATTCCTTTAAGCAAGAACTGAAGACTTTCTAGCTGGGGTACAGAATATCTCATACAGGAAGTGGGTAATGTAGCATTCACCAAGTGGCAGAGAGACTGCAGGGAACATACACACCTTCTGGCTTTGAGAAGGTCAGATGTTTCAGCAAAACTTAGGCTGATAACAATAGGTCACTAATGGCAAGCACTCCCTCTGAAAAGTAGCCCCATGCTATAACAATATAATAGACTTTTGCTGATCTCCAACAGTAACTTGTTTAGCTCCGCAGCAACACAGCCAAGACACTGACATCTAAATCAAAAGCAATGCTCCTGCTGCCATCTAGTGGCTACATTTATAAATTATCAGCAATAGTTCTGATTGGAATGCAGCACTCCCAATTTATCATTACAAACAATTTCTATTTTATGATGGCAGTTACTCTCAATCAAGGAATAAAATGAAAACATTTATCTTATAGACAAAAATATAGTCAGCATATTTATATGGAACAGTCATGTAATTAATTGGAACATCGAAGCAAGATTTTAAAAAGTCAATTCATGTTCTTGTAATTAGCCCAGGAGGTAAAACTCTGTGGTCTGTGCCACACAGAAACATACTTTTCAGCCTAAATAGTCCATGCTGGCATTTATACCTCACACAAGCCTCCTCCCACCCTTTTCATTTAACCTCAGCAGCATTCCTTCCTTCCTTCATGAGTTGATCTGGCTTCCCTAAGCAGGGACTTGAACTCTACACCCCTGATACTTCATCAGCTGTGTTATACAGGCTCTACAAAGAGCTTAACAAATATCGACAAAGACAATTCTGTCGCTTTAAGGTATTGTGAAAATGCTTTCTCGATATGTTTTAGAAAATGTGTCTTTTTGAATTATTACAGACATTTATATTCAGTACAAGAATATTTTTGGGAGATTCTGCAGATATACTACAGGCATAATCAAACAGTGAAGGCTCATAAGGCAACCTGTTGCCTAGTTAAATACATTATTATTTTTGTTCTGTACTGCAGTGATATAATTAGATCCACATTTACAATCATCTTTTCTGCTTGTCTTCCTGTCAGCTTGAGATGGAAGTATGGCCTGCTTTCAGCTCAGACATTAATCTAATCTAAGTAATCTAAAAATTACTGCTAAAAGGTTCAGAGAACAATCTTAAGGTGCCTCTCCTGTCAGTGTTGCCTCCTGTTCTAGATAGGAAAGGCAAACATAGACAACACAGCATTGTAACACAACCAGTTAGAGCTTACAGCTCTGCCAGTATGCCAATCCATAGTCAAAATTATTACATAACAATTGCTAAATTGCAATACTCATTTGGTATTGTTGTTATTGCAAGTCCATTGATTAATTCAGGAAGCTGTTGGTTCAAACTCAGCTCCAGAACATTTCTCTTATCTGCTTCGAAATGTTGTAATTTGAAATCGCACTTAGAATCTGAATGGAGGCATTTTCTTCAGTATTCTTTTAAATATTTATACTTCAATCAAATCGCAAAACCATATTATCTGGTCATTTCTAAATGTTAGTAGGAGTTGTATTGTTTTGGCTGTCATTACAACAGTGAAGCTATTCAATGTGATCTCCTCTTTCTATGACATGATGGTAAGGCAAGGCGTGAGTTGCAGTTGCTTCAATAAGAGTTTCATTTTGTCACTAACATGTTGGCATTTTATTTTTGATGCTGCCATATGCATTCAGGAAGGGCTTTTGCCCAAAAAATCGATTTTCCTGCTCCTCGGATGCTGTCTGAACTGCTGTGCTTTTCCAGCACCACCCTAATCTAGACTCTGGTTTCCAGCATCTGCATTCCTTGTTTTTACCTAATTTGCAGAGGGTGTCTACTTACAGGTCAAAACACTTGAGCACAACCTGCCTCAGATCCAAGTCAAAGGTGTTGCATGTCCCTAATCTGAGAGCTGTTCTATACTGACAATGCTGCATTCTTCAGTGAGGAACATCTTGAGTGGCAAATGGATTCTCTCTCACCTTTAAGAAGTTTAGTTTGATGATCAGCATTAGGAAGACAAATGTCATGGTCCAGGATGTTGTCATGCTGCCATCTCTCAGCATTAATACCTCCTGTGACCCTGAAGTTTGTTGATAGTTTAAAATAAATATAATCAACAGCAATCTATCACTTGATACTGAAATCATCACAGACATTGCAAAAACTTCAGCTGATATGGTCAAGTTCAGTAACAGGAGTAACCTGACGAAAATCAAACTGTGACTCGACCATGCCTGTATCCTCTCTATACTCCTCTAGAGTGGTGAGACCTGAACAACATATAATGGAAATGAGAAAAGGCTCAGTTTCCACCCACAATGTCAGAAACGAATCCTCATTATCTCTTGGCAGACAAGGTCAGCAATTCAGAAGCTCTCGGACATGGTAACTCCAACAACATATACTCTGTGAAGGCAATGATGCCTGAACTGCCTCAGCTAAATTCATTGAATAGAGAATAGTTATTTACCCAAAGACTTTCTGTGTGGTGAAATGACAGCAGGGAGACACTCATTTACAGCCATGAATTCTGGAGGCTGGAAATTTGGAAGGGGATTGGAAGGGGCAGTGAAAGCTCAGCTGGCAGTGTTGAGGATTAAAAGAAGTCAGATTCAGTGAATCATGCACCTTCTCAGCCCATTGTCTCCTTTATAGCAAATGCAACAAAGACAATGTTTAACGCAGAAGTGATCACCATGATACTGCCCTGTCAGACGAAAGACTGTGTATGAACATTGTTTATAAAGTGCTTGATAATGCCTTGTGGTCATGAAAGGCGCCAAGTAAATGCAAGACTTTCTTATAATCGACATTGAAATTTTATAATAGTATAGATGAAGTTTTATTCTGTTTTGATGAAGGTATTCTCACTGTACTCCTGTACAGCTGTTGGAAGAGATTTGTCCAAGAAAAAAATCATGACATTGTTTGAAGAATAGCAAACCTTCCACCTTTGGCATAAAGCAGATCAGCTGAACGAGAGCCATGTAAATTCACTGCTGTTTTGGAGGATGTGAAGGGCTCGACATATAAGCACAACTTTTATTCATGCAACATATTCCAATGCAAGAAAGAAAGAGTCTGAATATTATAAAGTACTTTTTACAGTTTCAAGGTGTCCTAAAACTGCTTTACAACCAATGAATTATTTTTGAAGTGTATTGCTTTATTAACAAACACCAACATTCATGTGTAAAAAATGAGGTCTGCAGATGCTGGAGATCACAGTTGAAAATGTGTTGCTGGTTAAAGCACAGCAGGTCAGGCAGCATCCAAGGAATAGGAAATTCGATGTTTCGGGCATAAGCCCTTCATCAGGAATCATGTGCCCAGTACAGAATCACCATCATGGCAAATGTTATATTTAATAAGATTATTATGTTTTAATTCTCCTGTAATTCAAGGTAAAAAGGAGTAGTTTGAATAAGGGGATGGGAACTCACTGGGGATCTGCATACAGAAAAGCTCATACAGCATTCAGAATGAATTTGCCCAGAAACAAACCAAAATGAGTTGTTTGTTATGGAGTTGAATTGATACTTAAAGGTGACAACTCCCGGATACAAAGGAATAAGCAGTTGGTCTTGTATAGACTCACATACACTGTAGGTCATCCAGACTGAAAGATTTAGGGAAGAAAATCCACACAAGTGCTGTTACGCTAGGCAGAAAAAAAGCATTACTTTTGGGTTAACCACTAAGCAGAGGGCCGATGAGGACGTAACCCACATTCAAAGAAACAAAAACTGCAGTGAGCTAAAAACCAAGGAGTCATAAGAGAATAACTTGCCACTGAAAGTCCATTCGAATATGCTTAGAAAAAAATGAATGAAGTGGACTTCATTTCAAAGGACATTGGAAGATTCACCTGTATGATTCCTTGCTTAGTTCACTGAGAAATTCTTATCTTCTGTTCATAATTGTTGGCCTCTGCAGGGCCAACACATTATCACATTTTTGGTTGAGAGGAAAACAGTAAACAGAACACCTCTGTCACATAGCTCCATGAGAAAGGATTTCACATAAATCCACAAAGCTTGAATTCACATTTAGTTTTAAACATAGCATCACAAACATTGTAGCACACTTAAGTAATGCAGAGATGCCACCCAGGTGGTAAAAAATATTATGAGTTGGAGGCTGCCATAAGACAAGGCTAAAGAGAAAGCTAGAAATTTACTATATTGGGGTGAGCCTGTCCCTTTACTCCAGTATAGCAATAAACTGCTTCTCTTCATTGATAATATACCAAATTCCTGATCCAAGCAGAACATTCAGCATGAAATAGTGCAAAAGCAAAGTAGTTCTTAATTGTTCATTTTGAATGCTCAGCACAGTAAATATAATCAATGTATTGAAATTGATTTCTTTTTCTTTCAAACTATTGCCACATTTTAGAAACAATGGCAATCTTACATGGAAGATCACTTCTTGTGTATTTTGCTAAGTGTTTTCTATGCTTTTCCCTTTGACTGAATTGCTGAATTAACGTTCAAATGGGATGTGGCACAATGATTGGCAAATAGTTTATTTTTAAATCAAGCTAATAGAAATACTGATGCAAGCACAATATCTCCAAGGCAATCCAATTGCATGGTTATCAAGATTCAACTGTCTGACAATTTCAGTTATAATTTGGCCTTTGATTATTTTGCTGTTGATTTCCATGGAAACTGTATCCTACTGAGTTGGTGAATAATCATAAACATTATAGACAATTATAGCAGAATTGTTTACTTTTACTGGAAATCTTTGAGGCCAAGAATACAGACCTGCACCATGTTTTAAAAAGAATCGGCATAAATCAAGATAAAACCATTAGATTTAGTTGATAAGTTTGAATATCAGGGATATCGAAGGCATTTCATGTGAATTAGTGTCACGGCATTTTGTGTGGGACACATTCAGCGAACATATTTTGGACAATTACAAGTAGAAGGTTGCATTTGTTTTTAGACATGAAACAGTTGCAATGTATGTTCATTCCTGAGAGCAAGTTCTTGCTCTTAACCTGCACCATCAGCATGGCTGACTGCATATTCAGGCTCATTCATTTTAGATATTCTTGAATTCAACACTGGTTTGAAAAGTCCAAATATCAGATTGTTTTGCCAATTATTTTCCAAAATGGGTACAAAAAGAAGGAAAGCATTATCTGTACAAGCTCAGCTGTGGTTTTGCCAGCTCAACAACAACCTGATCAGGATTGTTAAAGAAACCAAGAAGGTTTGTTGGTTATGGGCCACTGCTGACAGAGGGATCCAAATTTGATTTCTGCATCATTCTGCCAGCTTCTGTTACAAGTCCAACAGACTCCAATGGCTTGCCTCAACTAATAAAGAGGCCTGAGGCACAATTTCAAATGAGCTTCAGGTTCCCATGACATATGTGAGATCTCTTGTCAGGAGCCTACAGCTGAGTGAGAAACACCAAACATGGGGCTCTTCCAAGTATTATTTGCCCTGAGGGAGGAGTTAGTGAAATAAGGCTGCAACTTATTGCCATGTCACAGGCTGTCTCAGACCTGCATGATCAATAACAGGAACTACAGCAAATCGTATTTAGAAAGTACCTTTAGTGTGATAAACTGACCCAAGTGCTTCACATGGAACTTCAAAAAGCAAGTTCTTACATAGAAACAACTCACACAAAACAATATCGGGTCAGATGACCCAAATCTTTGATCAACGTGGCAAGTTTCATGCAGTGTCACTTTGGAAGGAAATGAGGCAGAGAAGCAGGAGATGCAGGGAGAGAACTTCACAGTTACAGCCTGGCCAACTGATTGAAAGGCCACCAATGGTGGAACAATCTTTTCAGGAATGCACAAGAAGGCAGAATTAGAGGAATGTAGATAACTTTGAGGATTGTGGGTTGGAGGAAATTACAAATAGAAATTGACACCGTCATGGCAGTCATTTCATGAAGACGACATGTTATGAAGAATATTTAGGTACTACTGAAAGTAGACAAGTTTCGTCAAATATTTTTCATCTTGCGCTTATTAGGATATTTGTCAAGAGCACCAATACTTGGAAAAAGCCAACATTTATCCTGCATGAGAAGACAATGCAGATTGATTGGCAAATGGACTTGAGTTGGTGAAGGAGGAGAAAGTGAGCATCGCAGATGCTTGAGATCAGAGTCGAGGGTGTGGTGCTGGAAAAGCACAGCAAGTCAGGCAGCATCTGAGGAGTAGGAGAATCGACATTTCGAGCATAAGCCCTTCACCATGAATGCCCGAAATATCGATTCACCTGCTCCTCGGATGCTGCCTGACCTGCTGTGCTTTTCCTGCACCACACTCTTGATCTTGAGATGGTGAAGGTTTTGGCATAAAGCATGTACCTATTAGTGGAGATTGACAGTTAACTGCCAGATCTCATTTAAATTTAGGCATATTAACTCTGCTTGGTCAGGGTATTGCCCTGAAATCCCTGTGAAATGAAGGAATAGCTGTCTCATATTTTGTTGATTGAAACAGGCCCAGTAGGTACACAGATATTTTGGTCTGCAAATAGAAGAGCCCCATGTATTAATATTTCCAGTGTACACAAGTGCACCACACTACAAGTTCAACTAACAATACTAAATTAGATGGCATCATAATTCTTCACACTTAGGGTTAGCCAGTAAATGTTCACGTGTGGAATCAGATCTAATGTTGCATACTGTGTTTTAAGTTTTGCTAACACAGGCTGGTCAGCTAAGGATAGCATCTTACATGCTGCAAGCGATCTAGAGAGTGCATTGTTTGACATGATGGCATTTTCGAGTTTTTGCAATGTACAAAGAGAAATAATCTGATCAAGGTAGCTATTATCTAGCAAGATAGTTTTGATGCACCCTATTTCAGCATCAAGTTCACACAGTGAACAAACGACTGGCATGATTTGCAAGGTTGCTAATAAGACTGCTCCATTTCAAAGGTGAATTTAGGCACAAGATCGAGCCCACTAAGACATGCAAGGAAATTCTCAAGTGCAGCTGCAAATTCAAATACAGCAAATGTATCAGCTACATTTTGGAAATATGAAAGAGATAGGATGTTATTCTATCAGTTGTGTTTCTCATGGAACCCAACAAAGATATTTATAGGAGCTGGTAGATAATAGAGATCCCAGAGCAACACCATACATAAATATAAACATATTGTCATTCAAATTGAACTCAAGCATACATGTTGCCAAGTTCGTAACTTCAATAAGTATCGATTCCTCCAATGGTAGTAAGTTGAGATCACCGTATTATAGTGCTGCAGTGCAGATGTCTTTAGCTTTCTTGAATGGTACATTGGTAAATAAGTGAACATATTAAGTATATATTTCAAATACATAAATATGTACTGTACACAGAGGATCTTGAGTCCAAGTCCATAGCTCCCTGAAAGTGGCAATGCAAGTAGATAAGGTGGTAAACAAAGCATATGGCACACTTGCATTCATTGGTGGGGCCAACAGTGTGGTGCTGAAAAGCACAGTAGGTCAGGCAACATCCGCAGAGCAGGAGAATCAGTGTTTCGGGTATAAGTCCTTCATCAGGAATGACTTTTTTTTGGGTAGGGGTGGGGTTCAAGGGCAGGGGTTCGAGAATTGTGGAGACATGCTGGAAGACCATGTGGGAGGGAAAATTGCAGTCTTTGAAGAAGGAGGATTTTCTATGTGGAATTAGTCATCCTGGGAACAGATCCTGGGAACGGAGGCGGAGAAATTAGGAATAAGGGATAGCAATTTTGTAGGAGGCAGGGTGGGCACTGATTTTCAAAAGTAGCAAGTCATGTTGCAGTGAAATTAAACTTGGGATAGACCAGATTTGGAGAAATGTGTACAGTTCTGGTTGCCCCGTGATAGGAAGAATGTGGAGGCTTTGCAGAGGGTATAGCAGAGGCTTACCAGGATGTTCTCTGGATTGGTATATATTAGCCATAAGAAGTGGTTGGACAAAGTTGGATTGTTTTCACTGGAACATCAGAAGCTGATGGGCGACCTGATGACAGGGATAATCAAAGTCTCTTTCCCAGGGTGGAAACGTCAAATAGGTTTCAGGTGAAAGGGGAAAAGTTTAAAGGAGATGAATGAGGTTCAGGGGAGACAGAATCATGGAATCTCTAGAATGTGGAAGCAGACTATTTGACCCATTGAGTCCATGTTGACCCACCAGAGAGCATATCATAACCAGACCTATCCCTGGAACCCTGCATTTCTCATGGCTAATCCACATATCCCTGAATACTGCAAACAATTTATTGTGGCCAATCTACCTTCCCTGCACATCTTTGGACTGTGGGAGGAAACCAGAGCACCCAGAGGAAACACACATGAGGAGAATGTGCAAACTCCACACAGACAGTTACCCCAAGGCTGTAATCAAGTCCAAGTCCCTGGTGCTGTGAGGCAGCAGTGCTAACCACAGTGAGCACCATAGAAACATGAACAGGCAGAGACTAGAGGGACACAGACTATGTGCAGACAGATGGGATTAGTTTAAAATGGCATCATTTTTGGCATCAGCAGAGTGGGCTGAATGGCCTGTTCCTGTACTGCACTCTTCTATGTTCTATGTACATGGGTATTGCATTGCTATTGATTTGCAAGCCCTGCATTGTTTTCACGAATGTAAAGGAATCCTTCACTGTATAAATGGAAATATTTCTTCACTTTCTAGATCTAGAAATTCACCCAATATTCATGCTGTGTACACTCAGTTCTGGATATGATACAGCATAAGGGGACATCAGGTTTCTGTGCCTCTAACAGCTCATGCATATGCATAAGCAGTGAGGACAAACCCTACTGAGTAAATCACAAGCATCTCAATGTTCTTGCACAAGTCCAGCAAATGCACTTTCAGCTTGCTTTCATGTGAGGCCATCCATTCATGCTGAGTAGAAGAACCTGTTATTAAGAATGGCATTTTTTTTTATATAGTCATACTTGTTAAGGATGTGTCTTTTTGTCAGGTGTATAATATGAAAGTCCAGATACTCCCACTGTGTGTGAAAATTAGACTGTTCAGAAACCTGCAGCCACATGTTAAGAATTCACCATCTTCAGTGGGCACTGGTACGTGGCAAGGCAGTTGAAAATAGAGGAATTCCAACACAACAAATGTGTCTTCCTTTTTGATGTGGGAAGTAGGCACACCAAAGCTGAAATCATGCACAGGGACAAACTCCTCACTTTCAGACATCACATGGTCAGAGAGATTGCCTCATGTTTAGTGTCATTAATAATTACATCATGAAACCACATCGGCTTAAGTAAGTTTAAAATGGATGCTATAAGAACAGAAGACCCAGGAGCAGGAGTAAGCCGTCCGGCACTTCAAGTCTGCTCCGCCATTCAATAAGGTCATAGCTGATCTTCTCGTGGACTCAGATCCACTTGCCCATGCTCTCACCATATCCTTTAATTCCTTTATTGTTCAAAACAAATCTATAAGAAAATACTTATGGTGTGGTCATCTATTGAAACAGTATAGCAGCATAGAAGATAAAATTGAAGATGAAAAAAAGTTGCACATTTCAACTCGAGAGCATCATATCCCATAATGTAAATGAGTATTCTATTAGAATACAAGAATACAAGATGTGAGAGCCAGAAGTAGGCCATTTGATCCAAACAGTATGCTCCACCATTCAATGAGATCAAGGCTAATCTGATAATCCTCAATCATTAATCTGTACAATCTCATTGTGCATAAATGTACATTCAATCATGAGATGTGTATCACATTATCAATACATTTTTAAAAATAAAATTGACACAACCTTGGATGTGATATGTTCTTGAGGAAATTCAATAGAAAGCTTTCCTGTTCTTAAAATACCTGTAAATTCAACTACTTCATTGAAATCCTGAATTTGGTCCTTGTTGTATCTCTCTCTCAAATATACAAACAGCTATTTCATTGCAAAGAACTTCAGTACTTACATTTAACCATGTTGTGGAGTTGAAGGATTGTGGAGACCTGCATTGAGTTTTCATAAAGAGACATTAGATTTATTTTTCCTAAAAAGGACATTTCTTGGAAACCACATAGTTCCAGATAGTTGTTATCCTTGATTGCTTGAACTCACTTCATGGAAAATACCAGAGTGTGTTACCTGCTTCTGAAGGACACTTGTGAGGCCAGGATGACATCTGACTGTTTCAATGGAAGAGTGAAAGAAACACCTTGCCAATATTGTATTTCCTGAGCAAGCTGTGCCTGCCAAGACCACAGAGTCAATCAAGACTTGACACATTTAACACCAGACTGACAGACTTCAGAACATTCTGCACCATTTCCTTTTTGTCATCAAGAATAACAACCTTTAGACAGAAAGTGTTTTCCTTTATTTCCTTCCCTTTAACCGTGTAGAAAAGTAAACATTTATATTTTCAGATTACAAATTGTGTCTGTTAACCAAATCAACATCTTCATTGAATGGGATTGTTTATAACAAATTTTGTGTTTGTTTAAAAAAATGGTTGATGGACCTTTTTATTTGAAATCTAGTCTAGACAAAGCACAGCATTGAGCAAATTTGGACGTGGGTATAATATTTTTATTGTATTTTGTGAGCCATGGAATGGTGCGACTAAATCGACAATCCTCCAATCTTGATCATAACAGGTATTAATTTTAAAATCAAGACTTAGCTTGACTGGAAACCAATGTAAGCCAGCAAGCAAGGAGTATTGGAAATGGCGCGTGATGTAAGTTGAGATATAGTAACAAACTTTTGAATAACCTCAAGTAGTCAGAGGATAGAATGTGGGAGAGTACAGCACTACATTGAAATAGTTAAGACAAAAGATAACAAAAACATGAATGAAGGTTTCATCTACAGAACTGAGACAGGATAGAGTTGGGTGGAAATGGGTGAATTTAATGACTGCATGCAGAAGTTCATCTGGATCAAATGTGACATCAAATGACAACTGACTTGCTCTTTCTCAGACTGAGGTAGAATTATGGAGTTAGTAGCTTGGAAACAAGGTCTGGACCAAAACAACAATAACAATTGGATTTTACCATGTATGATCAGAGCATACAATTCCTCAAGCACTTAAGAATTGTTAACCTTCTTCCCCATTCCCTCTGATGACCAATACTGTAAACAGTTTTTTAAAATAATTACCGAGAGTAAAGTTCCCATCCTTCACTGGCTGCTCCACTCTCCAGGCTGCTTCTACTCATCATGTTACAGTGGCTCTTGGCTCTGCAGGAAATGCTGAGCAGCATGCATACACAGCTGGGAGATTTTGAGGAAGAATGAATTACAGTGCATTATGAGTCTTCGCTTTTAGTGCTGTAACTCTAGTGCAAATACATCGTGTTATCTCTTGAGTAACATTTCAATTTCTTGGAGGTCAGATTCTTCAAATGACGTGCATCTTTGTCTACAATCCGATTGCTTGTTAATTTAGCAGTCACTGTCCAATTTAAATTAAGCAAATAAACGTATAGATAGTCTTATTAAAATAACAGTCAAAAACATTTCAGATGATTGTGTCTAGTTTTGTCTAAATTTCAAAGAAACTCATACCACATAAGACAGCCCTCGCTGGCTGCAGCCTTCCCACTGAGTGAGAGTGCTGGAGACACTTGGTCAATATAGGCTACAAATTTGAAGTGAGTGGTAACACTGAGTTAACAATAGTGATTTGGGAAATGGCTTTTTGTGTATGCAGGCCGTTTTTCACCACAATTCAAAACCACAAACCGCAGCAAAAAGAGGGAACTCAAGGGATCCCAGTTAGTAACGGCTTGGTTGGAATTGGGTTCTATCTGGGAGAGAGAGAAAAACATTAGATTGGGGAGATTAGTGTAGTTAGCTGTCACTCAACTTTTGACAGCCCATTGACGTAGGAGGTCTGGGCACTTGTCACACACCTCATGTTTTAGCTTGAAATGACATATGTCACAAAGTTGAATGGATGAGGGGAAAAATATTTAAAAGGGCTAATAAAAATGAATATATAGATGACAGACCTTAAATTTCTGTTAAATCTGTTTTTAATGGATACCCCTTAAAAGCTTTTGACACATTGTACAGTATATAGCTGCACTGAGCCACTATTCTGGGACAGCAGTTCCTCTTGATGTGATTTTATTACAGTCATAAAAGTCAAAGACCCCACTGGAGATTAGGAAGGAACATCCCCTTGTGATCTTCGGTCTGAAATCTCTCTTTAATATCCGATTCATTCTCAGAAACCTTTTAGCCAGACTGAAATGAAGTCTCTCTCGATAACTCAAGCAAAGCAGTGGCACATATTAATGGTCAGCTAAGTGATTAGATACATGTGAAAGCTAGGGTTAGGCAAGGATGCATATTATTACAGTCACTTTTTGTTATACATCCAGACAAGTTGCTACTATCTTGCAAATTAGGCATGAAACCTTAAATAATAAATGCTGCAATCCAGAATTTAACCAAATGCAGATGATACCATATTAATGGCACACAATCAGAATGAGTTATGCCAAGGAGAAGAAACAGTGCAGAGTGTGCAAATAAGTATGGATATGAGACCAACATCGTGAGAAAGACAGTTAAAGTTGCATACATTCAGTGCCTTAAGTGCAATATTTGCATAAAATGGATAATTTATGATTTTAAGAGATGCAGCTTTAGGCTGCCATTTCAGTTGGCTGTTAGAGGAGTGTCATAAAATATTCTGTGGCACTATTTCAAAGAAGAAATAGTGGGGAGACTTTCTTCCCAGTCCTCTAGCCAAAGTTTATCCCTCTCTAGAACTAGATTATATGGTCATTATCACATTTTTGGTGCAAATCTTTTTTTTATCCATTCACAAATTATTGGCATTGCTGGCTAGGTCAGCATTTATTGCCTATCCCTAATTGTCCAGAGATCTATTAAGAGTCAATCACTTTGTCGAAGGTCTGGAGTCACATGTAGGCCAGACCAGATAAGGATGGCAGATTTCCTTTCTTAAAGGACACAACTGAGCCAGTCGGGCTTTTACAACAATTGACAATGGTTTTACAATTGCCATCAGGCCAGCTCTTTATTCCAGATATTTTAATCCAACTCAAATTTGCCCATCTGCTATGCTGAGGTTCAAACCCATGTCCCAGGAACCTCAGCCTGGGTTTCTGGATTTCTAGCTTATTGATATCATCACTACATCACCTCATCCACCACTGACCTTGCTGCAACTTGCAAATTGGCCATTGCATTTCATACATTACAGCACTTTGTTTTAAGGCACCATAGAAATATAAGGCTCTTTTTTTATTTTCAGTATTACAATGCTCACGATTTCAGTTCTCCTTACTTGTATTATAGTCCATAGTCAGGAACTGTGAGAGCTACATTTTAATGCATTGGACTTAAAGGTCGCAATAAGAGCATAAGAACATAAAAGATAGAGACAATAATAGGTCATCTGGCCCATCGCACCTGCTCTACCGTTCAATAAGATAATGACTGATCTTTTTGTAGACTCAGTTCACTTACCCACCTGCTCACCACAGAGTTTAATTCCTTTACTGTTCAAACGCTATCTATCTTTGCCTTAAAAATACTCAACAAAGTAACTTCAACTCCCTCATTAGGCAGGGAATTCTATACATTCACAATCCTCTGGGTGAAAAAGTTTCTCCTCAATTCAGTCCTAAATATCCTCATTCTAAAGTTATGCCTTCTAGTTCTAGTTTCACCTAACAGTGGAAACAGCTTATCTTCTCTTATCTATTCCCCTCATGATTTTATATATTGCTATTAATCCCCCCTCATTCTTCTAAATTCCAATGACTATAGTCACAATCTACTCAATCTCTCCTCATAAGCCAACACTCTCAACTCTAGAATCAACCTAGTGAACCTCAAGTGCCAGTACATCCTTTCTCAAGTAAGGACACCAAAACTGCACACAATAGTCCAGTTGTGGCCTCACCAACACGCGATACAGGTGCAGCATAACTTCCCTATTTTTAACTCCATTCCTCTAGCAATGAAGGACAATATTCCATTTACCTTCTTGATTACTTGCTGCACCTGCAAACCAATCTTTTGTGAAAATTGCAGATTTAGTGTGTGAGGAGAATAGTTGCTAAGCTCCTTTGTGATTCATTCTTCAGTGCTCGCCCAAATCTGAGAACAAGGGTTCTCAATATTATAGAAATGAAAGATGTTCATTTACATAGTGATTTTCACAACTTTAACATGCGCCAAGGTGTTTTACAGTCAATTAAATACTTTTGAAGGGTAATCACTATTATAATGTCGGAAACGTGGCAATCAGTTTCCACGCAGTAACATCTCCCATAGACAACAGTGAGCTAATGACTAGATGTTGGTTTGTTGTGAGTTCAGGCTGAGGCCTGCAGAGACAAACAACAAGCTTTATTAACCATTTACATCATATACATAAGTGGGTAGGAGAAAGTGTTTCTAGAACCCTGCATTCTCAGACCTAGTTCCATGTGTCAGCAGGCATCATTAATGATATTTGCTATTCATTAGCATGCAGACTTTCATTCTATCCTTTTACATGATAACGTGGGAACTATGAGCAGAGTTAGGCAACTCAGTCCCTCATGCGTTTTATGCTATTTAAAGCAATCATGGTTGATCTCATCGCACCCTCAGCTCTATTTTACTGCCTGCTCCTCATTCCATTTAACCAATCAACAATTAAAAATCTATTTGTTTTTACATTAAATGTTTTCAGTCTCCTGTCATCCACTGCACTTTGGGGCAGTAAGTTCCACAGATTCACAACACTTTGAGAGAAGTAATTTCTCTTCACCTCTGTTTTAAATTTGCAATCCCTGAATCCAAAACTATGACGACACATTATGGATGCTCCACATCTAGAAACGTCCATTCAACATCTATTTGGTCAATATCCCTTGGCGACTTATATAACTCAATAAGATTTCCCCTCATTTTCCTAAACTCTAGCAAGTATAGACCTAAACTGTTAATCTCTCGTCATAAAACAAGCTTTTCATTTCTGGAATTAATCTCATGAATGTTCTCTGAACTGCCTGAAATGCAGTTACCTCCCTCATCCATTATCGGGACCAAAATTGTATGCAGTACTCCACATGAAGTCTCACTAATGCCTTGTATAGTTGCAACAAGACTTCCCTACTTTTATATGCTATTCCTTTCACAACAAGTATCAAAATTCCATTCGCTATTATCTGTTGTATCTGCATACCAGCTTTCTGTGATTCATGCAATCATGAATTAATTTAAATCATAATCACTTAACCACTAACATTTCTCTTAATACTTAACTACAACCATTTCTTTCCGTCCCATGCCTTTCATGTCTCTTTTTGACTTTGCTCCCAGTCCACCTTGAGGAAGGTGGGAACATGGGTGGTTTACTTTCTGCTGATAGGGAGGTAGAACCTTGAGCAGGATGAGTGTGTAACCACACCAACCATGACCCCTGGGGCATACCTACCTGAAGATAGCAAATTTGAAAGGGGATTAATGAGGGGTGGACTCAGGAGGCATCAGGACCTGGAAATATGATGATGCCCCTGAACTGTGGAGCGTGGTAGAACATGGATAACCCCAGACATTTGCTTCCTCTGGGATATCTTCAATAAAAATCTGAAGACAGTGGGCCTTCTGTGATCTCCTCAGAAGGAATAAGATCTAAGCCAAGCTGTAAATGGAGACGGGATCTAATAGGATCAAAGAGGAGAAAGTGAGGACTGCAGATGCTGGAGATCAGAGCTGAAAATGTGTTGCTGGAAAAGTGCAGCAGGTCAGGCAGCATCCAAGGTACAGGAGATTCGAAGGGCTTATGCCCGAAACGTCGAATCTCCTGTTCCTTGGATGCTGCCTGACGTGCTGCGCTTTTCCAGCAACACATTTTCAGCTGTAATAGGATCTAAGCCAAGCTGATGATGGAGGTAGAATCTAAGTCAAGCTGTCAATGGAGATAGAAGTGGAAAATATGAGACATCAATACAAAGCACCTCTGGAGGCTTTTGAAATGTAGTCTTGAGGCTTGAAGTCAAAAGAAGATCTGGGTATATTGAATGGAGGATCTTGGGAAGTGAATTAAAGAATTCCAAAGACTCATCATAACTCATGCAACATCTCTTCAACACAGAGACATGGCAACTATCTGATCTGTGAATATGCATTAAAACAAATAAGGTTTCAAGCTGAATTAAAGACATGCTTGTTGAAATAATATCACTGGAGTACTCTGATCCATAGTCTGACTCATAAAATTAAGGAATTGAATGTCATCAAAGATGACGCATGCAAGTAGCTCTGCCAGAACACATCTTTCGTTAACACAACTTCCCATAATGTGATTGGAAGCCAGTTGACTATAAGATGAATATAACGCCAACACTTTACTTTGTATTGCATGATTTTTGTATATCGTGGGTCTTACAGGAACACAATTACTGCGTAATAGCAACAAAAAGACCGCAGGTGCACAACTACCTGTACGTTGGATAAAAAGGTGTACCCATTTGGTTGACAGATAATTAGTTGTTGGTACATCAAGGAGAGCTCCCATTGCTTTTCTATGGAGGAAAGTAAGACAGAATAAAGCCAAACAAATACCTTAACGTTGCAACATTCCCCTGATACGGCAATGAACTGTCAGTATTGATCTTGTGCTTAAGGCTTTGGCATGTAGCTTGAATTCACAGCCGTCTGATTCAAAGGCAAATGTGTTCTCACTGAACTAAGGCAGAGACACTCTGAATTCAGATTCTGCTAGACATCCAGCCTAAAAAACACAACTCACAGTTCGATTTTTACTGAGAATGGGCAAACTAGGCAAGGGAGCGATTGAGTGGCAGAAAACAAGAAAAAGATCACAATCTGCTGCAAGGCAAATTAAACTCTGACCCTTTGTTTTCACTGACTATTTTAGTGATCAACTGAATCTCCACGGCAACCAGTAGGAGAGCAAGGGAGAGAAATGAATATGAAGATTGATTGTTTGATCGATTGAATTCTTACTGTCACATATACCAAGATACAGTGTAAAGTGTTGTTTTGTGTGCTATACAGGCAGACAGTACCATACAAAATGCACTTGGGTAGCTGAACTGAGTTCAGAACAGAGTTATAACCACAGAGAAGGGGCAGAGAGAGACAGATCAACATTAACATTTGGGACGTCCATTCAAAAGTCTGATAAGAGCAGGGAAGAGCTGTTCCTGAATCTATTCATATGTGTTTTCAAACTTTTATATTTTCTGCCAAGGGCAAGAGGATCAAATCAAGTATAACTGAGATGGGAGGGACCTTTGATGATGTTGGTTGATTTCCCCAAGCGCCAAGAAGTATAGATGAAGCCAGTAAATGGAAAACTGGTTTGTCTGATGGACTGGGCTGTGTTCACGACTCTCTCTAGTTTTTCTTATCCTTGGGAAGAGCAATTGCCATACCACACTGTGATATATCCAAACAGGATGTCTTCTATGGTGCATCAATACAAGTTTAGAAGTGTCTTTGTAGACATACTGAATTTCATTAGCCTCTTGAGGAAGTAGAGGCATTGTTGTACTTTCTTGACTCTCAGGTTGTTGTGAGTGGACCAGAACAGATTGTTGGCACTCCCAGGAATGTGATGTTCTTGACTATCTCCATCTCAGCACCTGAGATGTAGACAGGGGTGTGCCATCCACTCCACTTCTTGAAGTCAATGGCCAGCTCCTTCATTTTGTTGAGATTGTTATCATTACACCATGCCATGAAGCACTCCATCTCTTATCCATATTCTGTCTTGCCATTGCTTGAGATCTGACCTACAACTGTAGTGTCATCAGAAAACTCATAAATGAGGTTGGGGTGGAATTTGGGCACACAGTCCTGCGTGCATAAGGAGTCTAGTAGGGGCTGAGTTTGCAGTCTTGCAGGGTAGCAGTATTGAGTATTATGGTGGAGGAAGTGTTGTTGCCTGTTTTTACTGGTTGTGGTCTATGGGTCAGTAAGTTGAGGATCCAGTTACAGAGGGGGAGCGGAGACTGAGGTCTCAGATTTAGAGATGAGTTTGTTTGGAATTGTACTGGTGAAGATGGAACATTAGTCAATAAGTAGCAGCCTGAGGTAGGTATCCTTGTTATCCAAATGTTCCAGGATGAGCATATGGCCAAGGAGATGGCATCTGCTATGGATCTATTGTGCGGTAGGTGAATTGCAAAGGATCAAGATAATCTGATAGGCTGGGGTTGATGTGATCCATGACCAAGCTCTTGAATAAACTCAGAATTATGGAGGTCAGAGATACTGGGCAGTAGTCATTGAGGTGAGCTGCACGATCTTTCTATGGCACCGAGATAATGGTTGTCTTCTTGAAGTGGGGGTGGGGTGTCTTCAGATCATAGTAAGAACAGGATAAAGATGTCTGCAAACAGTCCTGCCAGCTGGTCCACAGGATCTGAGTGCGTAGCCAGGGATCCATCTGGGCCAGTCGCTTTCCGTGGATTCAATCTCAAGAAAGCCAATCGAGCAACTGCTGTGGTGATCAGGGTTACAGATGTGCCCAAGGCTGTTGGGGTAGGTGACATTGTTTCACTGACCTTCGGTTCAAAGTGAGCGTGAATGCAGTAAGTTAATTGGGTAGGGATGTACTGTTGTTCGCAATTCTGTTTGACTTCACTTTGCAGCCGATTGTGTCGTGTATGAAATGATTAGCATCTGTGTGGTTGGTCTAAGCCTTAAGCTTAGTTTGGTATTGCCCCTTGGCCTCCCTGATGACCTTGCAGTGGTTGTACAAGGATTTCCTACACAGGTCAGGGTAGCCCGACATATATGCCTCAGACCCAGACTTCAGTGGGGAATGGATCTCCAAGTTTATCTGTAGTTTCCAAGTGGGGAACACTCAGATTAACAACTTTGGCATGCAGTCTTCTACACACTTATTAATGAAATAGAGTCATAGGGTCATAGAGGTGCACAGTATGGAAACAGACCCTTCAGTCCAACCCATCCATGCCGACCACATATCCCAACCCAATCTCGTCCCACCTGCCAGCACCCGGCCCATAACGCTCCAAACCCTTCCTATTCATATACCCATCCAACTGCCTCTTAAATGTTTCAATTATACCAGCCTCCACCACATCCTCTGGCAGCTCATTCCATACATGTACCACTCTCTGTGTGAAAAGATTACCCCTTAGGTGTCTTTTATATCTTTCCCCTCTCACCCTAAACCTATGCCCTCTAGTTCTGGACTCCCCAACCCCAGGAAAAAGACTTCGCCTATTTACCCAATCTATGCCCCTCATAATTTTGTAAACCTCTATAAGGTCACCCCCTCAGCCTCCCACGCTACAGGGAAAACAGCCCCAGCCTGTTCAGCCTCTCCCCATTGCTCAAATCCTCCAACTCTGGCAACATCCTTGTAAATCTTTTCTGAACCCGTTCAAGTTTCACAACATCTTTCCGATAGGAAGGAGACCAGAATTGCACACAATATTCCAACAGTGGCCTAACCAATGTCCTGTACAGCCGCAACATGACCTCCCAACTCCTGTACTCAATACTCTGACTGCAAAAAGAAAACATACCAAACGCCTTCTTCACCATCCTATCTACCTGCGACTCCACTTTCAAGGAGCTATGAACCTGCACTCCAAGGTCTCTTTGTTCAGCAACACCCCCTAAGACCTTACCATTAAGTGTATAAGTCGTGCTAAGATTTGCTTTCCCAAAATGCAGCATCTCGCATTTATCCAAATTAAACTCCATCTGCCACTTCTCAGCCCATTGGCCCAACTGGTCAAGGTCCTGTTGTAATCTGAGGTTACTCTCTTCACTGTCCACTTCACCTCCAGTTTTGGTGCCATCTTCAAACTTACTAACTGGACCTCTTATGCTCAAATCCAAATCATTTATGTAAATGGCAAAAAGTAGAGGATCCAGCACCGATCCTTGTGGCACTCCAGTGGTCACAGGCCTCCAGTTTGAAAAACAACCCTCCACCAACACCCTCTGTCTTCTACCTTAGAGTCAGTTTTATATCCAAATGGCTAGTTCTCCCTGTATTCCATGAGATCTAACTTTGCTAATCAGTCTTCATGGGGAACCTTGTCGAACACCATATGTAGATCATCAAAGTCCACATAGATCACATCTACTGCTCTGCCCTTATCAATCCTCTTTGTTACTTCCTCAAAAAACTCAATCATGTTTGTGAAACATGATTTCCCGCGCACAAAGCCATGTTGACTATCCCTAATCAGTCCTTGCCTTTCCAAATACATGTACATCCTGTCTCTCAGGATTCTCTCCAACAACTTGCCCACCACCGAGGTCAGGCTCACGGGTCTATAGTTCCCTGGCTTGTCTTTACCAGGAGAAAGTGAGGACTGCAGATGCTGGAGATCAGAGCTTAAAAATGTGTTGCTGGAAAAGTGCAGCAGGTCAGGCAGCATCAAAGGAACAGGAGAATCAACGTTTCGGGCATAAGACCTTCTTAAATAGTGGCATCACGTTAGCCAACCTCCAGTCTTCTGGCACTTCACCTGTGACTATCGATGATACAAATATCTCAGCAAGAGGCCCAGCAATCACTTCTGTAGCTTCCCACAGATTCTCGGGTACGCCTGATCAGGTCCTGGGGATTTATCCACCTTTACTCATTTCAAGACATCCAGCACTTCCTCCTCTGTAATATCGACATTTTGCAAGATGTCACCGTCTATTTCCCTACAGTCTATATCATCCATATCCTTTTCCGCAGTAAATACTGATACAGAATACTCATTTAGTATCTCTCCCATTTTCTGTGGCTCCACACAAAGGCCGCCTTGCTGATCTTTGAGGGGCCCTATTCTCTCCCTAGTTACCCTTTTGTCCTCAATGTATTTGTAAAAACTCTTTGGATTCTCCTTAATTCTATTTGCCAAAGCTATCTCATGTCCCCTTTTTGCCCTCCTGATTTCCCTCTTAAGTGTACTCCTACTTCCTTTATACTCTTCTCAGGATTCACTCGATCTATCCTTACATATGCTTCCTTCTTTTTTTTAAGCAAA
The DNA here is from genome assembly GCF_020745735.1 of Hemiscyllium ocellatum. Lineage (NCBI taxonomy): Eukaryota > Metazoa > Chordata > Chondrichthyes > Orectolobiformes > Hemiscylliidae > Hemiscyllium > Hemiscyllium ocellatum. The sequence goes on along the minus strand of NC_083401.1, from coordinate 54,521,386 downwards.
CCCTCAATTTCTTTAGTCATCCAGCATTCTCTATATCTACCAGCCTTCCCTTTCACCCTGACAGGAATATACTTTCTCTGGATTCTCGTTATCTCATTTCTGAAGGCTTCCCATTTTCCAGCCATCCCTTTACCTGCGAACATCTGCCTTCAATCAGCTTTCGAAAGTTCTTGCCTAATACCGTCAAAATTGGCCTTTCTCCAATTTAAAACTTCAACTTTTAGATTGGGCCCATCCTTTTCCATCACTATTTGAAAACTAATAGAATTATGGTCACTGGCCCTAAAGTGCTCCGCCACTGACATCTTAGTCACCTGCCCTGCCTTATTTCCCAAGAGTGGGTCAAGTTTTGCACCTTCTCTAGTAGGTCCATCCACATACAGAATCAGAAAATTGTCTTGTACACATTTAAGAAATTCCTCTCCATCTAAACCTTTAACACTATGGCAGTCCCAGTCTATGTTTGGAAAGTTAAAATCGCCTACCGTAACCACCCTATTATCCTTACAGATAGCGGAGATCTCCTTACAAGTTTGTTTCTCAATTTCCCTCTGACTATTTGGGGGTCTATAATACAAACCCAATAAGGTGACCATCTCTTTCTTATTTCTCAGTTCCAACCAAATAACTTCTCTGGATGTATTTCAGGAATATCCTCCCTCAGCACAGCTGTAATGCTATTCCTTATCAAAAATGCCACTCCCCCTCCTCTCTTGCCTCCCTTCTGTCCTTTCTGTAGCATTTGTATCCTGGAATATTAAGCTGTCTGTCTTGCATATTCCTGAGCCATGTTTCTGTAATTGCTGTGATATCCCAGTCCCATGTTCCTAACCACGTCAAACCCGTGACAGTAGCAACTTACTCATTTCAGTTGACCACTGAGTTCTTGAACATGGACAAGTCCACCGACTCGAAGTCTTTCCATTACCTCAGACCATTACAGCACTATGTTTTCTACTGGGTCCTCACGTTGTAGTTTCTGCTTGTAAGCCAAGAGCATTGTGATCTGGTTTGCCAACATGGGAGATGGAACATTAGGGATCTTTGATGGTCGTATAGCAATGGTCAAGCATTTTTGGATCCCTGGTGAGAGAGGAGATGTGTTAATGGTACTTTGGTAGCACATTCTTGAGATTGGCCTGGTTGAAATCACTGCTATGAAGAACAAGGCCTCAGGGTATTCTGTCTCAAGACTGTTTGTAGCATTGTTCACCATGTTCACACTTCTCTTCAACACGGGGCGGGATGTAGACTGCTGTCAGGATGATGGAGGTGAACTCCTGTAGCAAATCTCACCACAACATTTTGTATTTCTATTGGGTAGCAATTGAAGTTTGAATTTTCTCTTATAAGTAATAACTAGTTGTCTTTTATTTTCAAGATGTTATAAAACTTTGTGATTTTCCTCACAGCGCCTGGGACCTGGATTCGATTCCCACTTTGGGTGACTGTCTGGAGTTTGCACGTTCTCCCCGTAGCTGCGTGGGTTTCCTCTGGGTGCTCCGGTTTCCTCCCACAATCCAAAAATGTGCAGGTTAGGTGAATTGGCCATGCTAAATTGCCGGTAGTGTTAGGTACGTTAGTCAGGGGTAAATGGGTCAGGATGGGTTGCTCTTCGGAGGGTCTGTGTGGACTTGTTGGGCTGAAGGGCCTGTTTCCACACTATAGGGAATCTAATCTAGTCTAATCTTATACTCTTCGTATAACCACCCAAAAATGAATGTTTGGCTATAATATTAATTTCACAGGTTAACTTTGAATTTGAATTGTCTCATTTAACTTTTAGTGTTAAATACTTAATGACCTCTATTCTCTTTGATGAGGTAATTCTTAGGAATTTCACTCTGACCCTTACAATATCCAGGATTTTTTTTAAAAAGTGCTAAAATTGTAATGTGGATTATCGGAAAGAAGGCTTGCTCCTTTGGATGGGCTGCTGATCCAACTCTGCAGACCCAAATTATAAAACCTAGAGTCTGTCGCCCTCTGGTGGAGAATGAGGGAAGTTAGCCAGAGAATGCTGCAGAAATTCACGATCTGACAGCTTCTGTGAAATGCAAATCAGAGGTAACATTCTGGGTGCAATCTGACTGTTCTTTAGAGTTGCTGTGACTTGGCTCCCAAGGTATGAAAGAATTGATCCACATTATCCAGTGGCTCGCCATGAAGCTTAATAGTTGAGGCGGAGTGTTGCACTGCAGGAGAAAGCTGCCCAGGACAGCTTTGTTTTAGCTGAGGTCCATTCCCTCATATGTCTCTGTGACCGAGTTGATGATTGATTTGAGCTCAGGATCTGAGTATACATGCATGTGTGCACATGCGTCCTCCGCATACTCCACCCAATAACAAAAATTGCTGTGGTCTTGTTTGAACAATTTAAATTGAATTGAATTGAATTGAATTTATTGTCACGTGCACTAAGGTACAGTGAAAAGCTTTGTCTTGCGAGCAATACAGGCAGATCACAGAGTTAAATAGCATAGCTAAGTAAATAATAGGTAAACAGCAACAAAAACAAAAACACAGGTACAGTGAATGTTAAGAGTTTGTGGGTCCATTCAGTATTCTAACAACACTAGGGTAAAAACTGTTTTGAAACTGGCTGGTGCATGTGTTCAGGCTTCTGTACCTTCTCCCCGATGGAAGAGGTTCGATAAATATTGCCAGGGTGGGATGGATTTTTGAGAATGCAGGCGGCCTTTCCTTGACAGCAGGCCTGGTAGATGGATTCTATAAATGGTCTTTGTGATTGTTCAGACCAAGTTCACCATTCTCTGTAACCATCTCTGATCTTGAATGGTACAGTTGCCATACCAGGTATGATATATCCAGACAGAGTGCTCTTGAGGTTTCACCTATAAAAGTTGGCAAGGGTATTCACCGTCATGCCAAATTTCCTCAGCTTCCTGAGGAATAAGAGTCATTGTTGGGCCTTTGTAACCAGTGCGTTCACATGAAGAGTCCAATAAAGCTTGTTGTGGATGACCACTCCCAGGAGCTTGAAACTCTCTACTCATTCCATCTCTCTGCCGTTAATGTGTCAGGAGACATGAGTAACATCACACCGAAAGTCAATAATGAGTTCCTTGGTTTTGCTGGCATTGAGAGCTCGGTTGTTCTCAGTGCACTGTTTCCGCCTCATCCTGTAAAGAAGCTCCACTCCAGCAGAAAGCTTGAAAGCTAGCGGTGGGCTGTTGAATGAGACAATTGGAGATGAGAGTTGGTATGACAATTCAGCCTTGCTGGACTCCAATTTCACATCACATTTGTGTTTGTTGTGGATGTGTTGATGAGAATCAGAGCTTGCATATTGTCTTACAGAAGTTATGATAAGAATCTGCAGGTCACCAGAATTGAAGAGAATGTTCCCTATCCCCTCAAGTCTTTGGCCTTTGTGAGGTTGAAGAAGACCAAGTTTAAAGGTTACTGCTGTTTTCTGCCCTGTTCTTGGACTTGTCTTGCTCAGAGGATCATCTTCATTATGGATGGGATTTGTACTGTGGCTCCAGTACAAGCTCTTCAGCTGCTGAGAAGAGGCAATTGCAGAGACCTTTGTTGCAATTACCTTCACGCGGCAAACAACAGGAAAACCTTTCTATAGTTACTGAGATCAATCTTATCTCCTTATTTGAAGGTATTCTACCTGATAACAAGAGTCTGGTGTATCTCTGAGCCATCAATGTCTGTGCATTTATTAATGCTGAGGATGTTTATTCCTTATCGCTAATTAAGGCTCATCAACTTCGTCCTGTAACACCATTATTTACATTACTTCAATTATCTAGATTGAAGGTATTCAAATGCAGCTCTCTGGTTTAGTGTCTAAGACCTCTCTCTGCCTATGCTCAGTCTTCACTCTTACTGATGTCAGGATTGTGACATCAGTTAATAATATCAGGATTTAGGAATTTCATTATACCACAGCATGATTGGAGTTCAGAGGTTTATGGTGAAAATGCTGATCATAACTGGAACACAAAATGAAAAGTACAACGTGATGGACATGAGTGCTAGAAGACAGAAATGAGCCAAATGTCCTCTATTCTGTTAGGCGAACTTTAGGGTGTAATATAAATGAAGGGGATCATTGATTATGCAATTACATGTTTACCTGGACCTGAGAGACCAGCTGTGAATGTAGAAGTAAGTGGTTAATATTTTGTTCTGCTAAAGCTCAAATTGTTCTTTCTGATAGTTAAGTATCCATTAAAAATAAATTGCAAAGCATTGTAAAATGTAATGCTCAAAACTGAACATTGTTACATGCAGGTTTTTTTCTGTATTGAGCAGAACATTGTATATCCTTGTCATGTTTTCCAAGAAATAAGATTAAACTCAAATGTTTTTACAGCAAAGGATTAGCGTGATTTATCTTGTATCTAGATTTGCTGAGGCTAAACCATCTGGACTCAGTATGAGAATTGCAATAGAGAAAAAATAAAGACACTGTAAATCCAATGTGTAATGGACCATAAGACATTTAAAAGACTACCTTTTTTTGTTGTGAGAAATTCTATGTTAGCTTGTTTAAAGTTTTAGTGAAGAAAGCATTTGGCTTAATGTTCGGTTAAAATGGGCTTGGACACAATTACATTTTGGCCTATTGTTGTTGAAAATATAATCTAGAATACAGCACATCTGGTGTGGGAAAAACATGCAATATTAGTGCAAAATTTCATTCATAAATCACACAATTGTGATGGACACCAAGTAGGGGGTGTTTCCTTGAATGTGGCAGGGTTGGGGAAGTAGGGTCAGAATTGTTAGTCAAGTATTGTATAATGGTGGCTGAGAGAACTTTTGATGAGGATTCGTCTACTGAGGTAGTGTGGGCTGAGGTTAGAAACAGGAGAGGAGAGGTCATACTGCTTGGAGATTTTTATAGGCCTCCGCAGAGTTCCAGGGAGGTGGAAGAGAGGATTAGCAAAATTATTCTGAGTAGGAGTGAAAGGAACAGAGTGGTCATTATGGGGGACTTTAACTTCCCCAACATTGACTGGAAATGCGATAACTCTAGTACGTCGGATGGATCAGTTTTTGTCCAATGTGTACAGGAGGGTTTCCTGACATAGTATGTCGAAGGGCTGACAAGAGGGGAGGCCAGATTGGATCTAGTGCTTGGTAATGAACCAGGCCAGGTGTTTGATTTACTGATAGTTGAGCACTTTGGAGAGAGTGACCATAATTCAGTTACATTTAGTTTAGCGATGGAAAGGGATGGGTACATGCCACAGGGCAAGAGTTATAGATGGGGCAAGGGCAATTATAATGCGATTAGGCAAGACTTAGGATGCATAGAATGGGGTAGCAAAATGCAGGGGATGCAGACAATGAAAATGTGGAGCTGGTTAAAGGAACAGATATTGTGTGGCATAGAGTCATAGAGATATACAGACGGCAACAGAACCTTCAGTCCAACCCGTCCATGCCAGCCAGATATCCTAACCCAATCTAGTCCCACCTGTCAGCACCCGACCCATATCCCTCCAAACCCTTCCTAACCCCATTTTTGAGTGGGAGCAGTGGCTGAGTATAAACGAACGCGAAAGACTACAGCTAAGGTAAGACAGTTTGTTTTACAATGACTTACCGGTAGCGGGCAGCGGTGTTTTTTTCTCTCTCTCTTCACAGAAAGAGCAGGAGAAGTAGGGGGAAGTGACGACGACCAGAGGGGCAGCCGGGAAGGAAAGCAGTGAGTATATAAATCAGGAAGGCGGCTCAACCCGAGATTCTACACCTGTCGTATCTCCCACCCACCCTCCTCCTCCAACCTCCTTAACTACTCTGGTTTTTTAAGGTAAGGATTTTCTATTTCTTTACCAGTGACTGGTTAAAAATTTACTTTTTTTTTGTATATCTATTAATTCTTTTTTTAGGAAAAGACTATAGCAGAGAGGTATCAGAAAGTATTTTAACTCAAACCTGTACAAAGTAACAAATTAACTAACTAAGCAGAGATGGCTGGGCAGGTGATGTGCTGTAGCTGTATGATGTGGGAGCTGGCTGATCCCATTGTGAATGGCGGTGACCACATCTGCAGCAAGTGTTGGTTGCTGGAAGAACTCCGGATCAGAGTTGATGATCTGGAATCTGAGCTTCAAAGACAGCGGCACATCCGGGAGGGGGAGAGTTACCTGGACACTTTGTTTCAGGAGGCAGTCACACCTGGGAGATTAAGTAATTCACATTCAGCTAGTGATCAGGGACATCAGAATGTGACTGTAAGTGAGGCAGGTAGGGGGAACCTGAGTTCAGGAGTAGAGGAGCCTCAGCCCTTGACCTTGTCCAACAGGTACGAGATTCTTGCTCCCTGTACGGATGAGGAAAAGGGCTCTGGACAGGATGAGCCAACTGACCATGGCGCCATGGTGCAGAAGGCCATTCAAGGGTGGGGAGCAAATAGATAAGTAGTGGTTATAGGGGATTCTATAATTAGGGGGACAGATAGCATCCTTTGCAAGCCGGATCGGGAGTCTCCTGCCCAGTGCCAGGGTGTGGGACATCTCCGACCGGCTTGAAAGGATATTGGAGCGGGAGGGGGAGGATCCAGTTGTTGTGATCCCCATTGGTGCTAACAACATAGGCAAAACTAGGGTGGAGGACCTGTTTGGGGATTACAAAGCACTAGGAAGGAAATTGAAGTACAGGTCCTCAAGGGTCATAATCTCCGGATTACTGCCCGAGCCACGTGCCAATTGGCATAGGGATAAGAAAATTAGGGAAGTAAACACGTGGCTAAGGGATTGGTGTGGGAAAGAGGGATTCCACTTCATGGGGCATTGGCATCAGTTTTGGAACAGGGGGGATCTGTACCGTTGGGATGGTCTTCACCTGAACCGATCAGGTACCAATGTTCTAGCGAAGAGGATAAATAGGGTGGTCAGTAGGACTTTAAACTTCTGAGTTGGGGGGAAGGGAAAGTGACAGGGAGTGTGGAGTTAAATGGAAATATAAGCAACAGGACAGCATATGTGCAGGCGGATCTAAACTCGAGGCAGACTGGGAATGTAGCAAAAAGGAAGGATAACTTCGGACATCTTATGACTTCCAATATCTCTAATGATAAAGTTAGCATTAAGGCACTTTACCTGAATGCTCGTAGCATTCATAACAAAGCAGATGAACTGATGGCACAGATCATAGTTAATGATTATGATGTGGTAGGCATCATAGAGACATGGTTACAGGGGGGTCAGGACTGGCAGTTAAACTTCCAAGAATTTTCAACTTATCGAAAAGACAGAGAGGTGGGCAGAGGGGTGGGGTTGCCTTGTTAGTTAAGAACAAAATTAAATCTATGGCACTGAATGACATAGCGTCGGATGATGTGGAGTCTGTGTGGGTGGAATTGAGGAATCACAAAGACAAAAAAACCATAATGGGAGTTATGTACAGACCTCCTAACAGTGGTCAGGACCAGGGGCGCAACATGTACCGGGAAATAGAGAAGGCATGTCAGAAAGGCAAGGTCACATTGATCATGGGAGACTTCAATGTGCAGGTGGACTGGGTAAATAATGTTGCCAGTGGATCCAAAGAAAGGGAATTCATGGAATGCTAACAGGATGGCTTTTTGGAATGGCTTGTCAAGGAGCCCACAAGGGAGCAGGCTATTCTGGACCTAGTGCTTTGTAATGAACCAGACTTTATAAGATCTTAAAGTAAGGGAACTCTTAGGAAGCAGCGATCATGATATGGGAGAGTTCAGTCTGCAGTTTGAAAGAGAGAAGGCAAAATCAGATGTAATGGTGTTATAGTGAAATAAAGGTAATTACGGGGGCATGAGAAAGGAACTGACAAAAATAAACTGGAAGCAGAGCCTAGCGGGGAAGACAGTAGAGCAAAAATGGTAGGAGTTTGTGGGTATAATTGAGGACACTGTACAGAGGTTCATCCTCAAGAAAAGAAAGATTATCCAGGGAGGGATTAGACAGCCATAGCTGACAAAGGAAGTCGGGAAATGTATTAAAGAAAAAGAGAGATCCTATAAAGTGGCCAAGAGCAGTGGGAAATCAGAAGATTGGGAAGGATACAAAAACAAACAGAGGATAACAAAGAGAGAAATAAGGAAGGAGAGGATCAAATATGAAGGTAGGCTAGCCAGTAATATTAGAAATGATAGTAAAAGTTTCTTTCAATACATAAGAAAGAAACAACAAGTAAAAGTAGACATTGGGCCACTTCAAACTGATGCTGGAAGCCTAGTGATGGGAGATAAGGAATAGCACGAGAACTTAACAAATACTTTGCGTCAGTCTTCACAGTGGAAGACATGAGTAATATCCCAACAATTAAAGGGATTCAGGGGGCTGAATTGAGTATGGTTGCCATTACAAAAGAGAAAGTGCTAGAAAAGCTAAATGTTTTAAAATTGATAAATCTCCTGGCCCCGATGGGATACACCCTAGAGTTCTGAGAGAGGTGGCTGAGGAAATAGCGGAGGCATTGGTTGAGATCTTTCAAAAGTCACTGGAGTCAGGGAAAGTTCCGGATGATTGGAAGATTGCTGTTGTAACCCCCTTGTTCAAGAAAGGATCAAGACAGAGGATGAAAAATTATAGGCCAATTAGCCTAACCTCGGTTGTTGGTGAAATTCTAGAATCCATCATTAAAGATAAGGTTTCTAAATTCTTGGAAGAGCAGAGTCTGATTAGAACAAGTCAACATGGATTTAGTAAGGGGAGGTCGTGCCTGACAAACCTGTTGGAATTCTTTGAAGAGGTGACAAGTAGGTTAGACCAGGGAAACACAGTGGATGTGGTCTATCTAGATTTCCAAAAGGCCTTTGATAAGGTGCCACATGGGAGGCAGCTGAGTAAGGTGAGGGCCCATGGTGTTCGAGGTGAGCTACTGGTATGGATTGATGATTGGCTGTCTGACAGAAAGCAGAGAGTTGGGATAAAAGGTTCTTTTTCGGAATGGCAGACGGTGACAAGCGATGTCCCGCAGGGTTCAGTATTGTGGCCGCAGTTGTTCGCATTATATATTAATGATCTGGATGAAGGGACTAGGGGCATTCTAGCAAAGATAGCCGATGATACGAAGTTAGGTAGACAGGCAGGTAGTACTGAGGAAGTGGGGAGGCTGCAGAAGGATCTAGAAAGTTTGGGAGAGTGGTCCAGGAAATGGCCGATGGAATTCAACGTGAGCAAATGAGAGGTCCAGCACTTTGGTAAAAAGAATAAAAGTATAGACTACTTTCTAAACGGTGAGAAAATTCATAAAGCCAATGTACAAAAGGAACTGGGCGTGCTAGTCGAGGATTCTCTAAAGGTAAACATGCAGGTTGGGTCTGTGATTAAGAAAGCGAATGCAATGTTTTTTTTTAGATTAGATTTACAGTGTGGAAACAGGCCCTTCGGCCCAACAAGTCCACACCGACCCGCCGAAGCGCAACCCAACCATACCCCTACATATACCCCTTACCTAACACTACGGGCAATTTAGCATGGCCAATTCACCTGACCCGCACATCTTTGGACGGTGGGAGGAAACCGGAGCACCCGGAGGAAACCCACGCAGACACGGGGAGAACGTGCAAACTCCACACAGTCAGTCGCCCGAGGCGGGAATTGAACCCAGGTCCCTGGCGCTGTGAAGCAGCAGTGCTAACCACTGTGCCACCGTGCTGCCCTATTTGTCACTTATCTCAAGAGGGTTGGAATATAAAAGCACCGTTGTGCTACTGAGACTTTATAAAGCTCTGGTTAGGCCCCATTTGGAGTACTGTGTCCTGGTTTGGTCCCCACACCTCAAGAAGGACATACTGGCACTGGAGCGTGTCCAGCAGAGATTCACACGGATGATCCATGGAATGGTTGGTCTAACATACGAGGAACGGCTGAGGATCCTGGGATTGTATTCATTGGAGTTTAGAAGATTAAGGGGAGAATTAATAGAAACTTACAAGATAATACATGGCTTGGAAAAGGTGGATGCTAGGAAGTTGTTTCCGTTAGGCGAGAAGACTAGGACCCGTGGACACAGCCTTAGAACTAGAGGGGATCAAATCAGAACAGAAATGCGGAGACATTTCTTCAGCCAGAGAGTGGTGGGCCTGTGGAATTCATTGCCGCAGAGTGCAGTGGAGGCCGGGACGCTAAATGTCTTCAAGGCAGAGATTAATAGATTCTTGATGTCACGAGGAATTAAGGGCTACGGGGAGAATGCGGGTAAGTGGAGATGAAATGCCCATCATCCATGATTGTATGGCGGAGTGGATTCGATGGGCCGAATGGCCTTACTTCCACTCCTATGTCTTATGGTCTTATTCATATACCCATCCAAATGCCATTTTAATGTCGCAATTGTACCAGCCTCCATCACTTCCTCTGGCAGTTCATTCCATACACATACCACTCTCTGTGAAAACATTGCACCGTAGTTCTCTTTTATATCTTTCCCCTCTCACCCTAAACCTATGCCCCCTAGTTCTGGACTCCCCAACACCAGGGAAAAAACTTTGCCTATTTACCCTATCCATGCTCCTCATAATTTTGTAAACCTCTATAAGGTCACCCCTCAGCCTCTGACGTTCCAGGGAAAACAGCCCCAGCCTGCTCAGCCTCTCCCTGTAGCTCAAATCCTCTAACCCTGGCAACATCCTTGTAAAACTTTTCTGAACCATTTCAAGTTTTACAACATCTTTCTATTAGGAAGGAGACCAGAATTGCACTCAATATTTCAACAGTAGTCTAACCAATGTCCTGTACAGCCGCAACATGATCTCCCAACTCCTGTACTCAATACTCTGACCAATAAAGGAAAGCATACCAAATGCCTTCTTCACTATCCTATCTATCTTTCAAGGAGCTATGAACCTGCACTCCAATATCTCTTTGTTCAGCAACAATCTCTAGGACCTTACCACTAAGTGTATAAGTCCTGCTAAGATTTGCTTTCCCAAAATACAGTACTTCGCATTTATCTGAATTAAACTCCATCTGTCACTTCTCAGCCCATTGGCCCATCTGGTCAAGATCCTGTTGTTATCTGGGGTAACCCTCTTCCAAATCATTTATGTAAATGACAAAAAGTAGCAGACCCAGCACCGATCCTTGTGGCACTCCACTGGACACAGGCCTCCAGTCGGAAAAACAGCCCTCCACCACCATCCTCTGTCTTCTCCCTTAGAGTCAGTTCTATATCCAAATGACTAGTTCTCCCTGTATTCTGTATACAGTGGATTCTCTGAGGATTTATCCGAGGATTCTGTGGGAAGCTCAGGAGATAGCAGAGCTTTTGGCTTTGATATTTGAGTCGTCATTGTCAACAGGTTTGATACCAGAAGACTGGAGGATTGCAAATGTTGTGCCCTTGTTCAAGGATGGAAGTAGAGATGACCCAGGTAATTATAGACCAGCGAGCCTTACTTCTGTTGTAGGAAAGATTTTGGAAAGAATTATACGAGATAAGATTTATAATCATCTAGCAACCAACAATTTGATTTCAGGTCGTTAACATGGTTTTGTCAAGGGCAGGTCATGTCTCACAAACCTCACTGAGTTTTTTGAGAAGGTGACCAAGCATGTGGATGAGGGTAGGGCAGTTGATGTAGTATACATGGACTTCAGTAAAGTTTTTGATAAGGTTTCACATGGTAGGCTGTTGGAGAAAATGCAGAGACATGGGATTGAGGGTGATTTAGCAGTTTGGATTAGAGACTGGCTTTCTGAAAGAAGGCAGCGAGTGGTAGTTGATGGAAAATATTCAGCCTGGAGTCCGGTTTCTAGTAGTGTGCCACAAGGATCTGTTTTGGGACCACTGCTGTTTGTCATTTTTATAAATGACTTAGATGCAGGCATAGGTGGATGGACTCGTAAATTTGGAGATGACACTAAAGTCAGTGAGGTAGTGGACAGTGTGGAACAGTGTTGGAGGTTGCAGGGAGACTTGGATAAATTGCAGAAATGGGCTGAGAGGTGGCAAATGGAGTTCAATGCAGCTAAATGTGAGGTAATTCACTTTGGGAAGAATAACAGGAAGGCAGAGTACTGGGTCAATGGAAAGATACTTGGTAGTGTGGACATGCAGAGGGATCTTGGAGTCCATGTACATAGATCCCTGAAAGTTGCCACCCAGATGGATAGTGCTGTTAAGAAGGCATACAGTGTGTTAGGTTTCATTTCTAGAGGGATTGAGTTCCGGAGCTGCAATATCATGCTGCAACTATACAAAATGCTGGTGCGGCCACTCTTGGAATATTGTGTCCAGTTCTGGTCCCCATATTTCGGGAAGGATGTGGAAGCATTGGAAAAGGTGCAGAGGAGATTTACCAGGATGTTGCCTGGTCTGGAGAGAAGGTCTTATCAGGAAAGGCTGAGAGACTTGAACCTGTTCTCATTGGCAAGAAGAAGGCTAAGAGGGGATTTAATAGAGACATACAAGATGATCAGAGGATTAGATACGGTAGACAGTGAAATTCTTTTTCCTAGGATGGTTACTTCAGCGTGTATGAGGGGGCATAACTACAAATTGAGAGGTGATAGATTTAAGACAGATGTCAGAGGCAGTTCTTTATGCAGAGAGTGGGAAGGGTGTGGAATGCTCTTCCTGCTAATGTAGTCAACTCAGCCACATTAGGGCGATTTAAACAATCCTTAGGTAAGCACATGGATGATTTTGGGATAGTGTAAGGGGACGAGCTGAGAATAGTTCACAGGTTGGCATAACATCGAGGGCTGAAGGCCCTGTTCTGCGTTGTATTGTTCTATGTTCTATGTTCTATTACCGCTGTTTACTTCTGGTGTCACAAAGCTAGCCCCTTTTTTTTCTAAAGGCTGTTCCTTGGCTCAAGGATAATCCGTCCTTGTTTTTTTTCAGAGGGCAATAAACCAGGCCAGGCTCCAATCCGTATAGTTTAGTACAGAGATTGAAGGATATTGAGAGGCCTTTTGTAAACAGACGAGACTTCAGGCCAAAGTGGTCATGTTTTAGAAGTGACTTGTATAAAGAAAAGGGAGAGGTCAGCTCTGGCTGAGCTGAGCAGTTTAGTTCTGTCCAGAACTGGTTTGGAGTTCAACAGTGAGCTATGTAGAAGCTCTCTCTCTCCTTCTAACTTCAGCCTGTAAGCATGTGCTCTATTTGTTCTGGGTTTTAAAGGGAGTTTGCTTATTGGGACTATTGTGTGTATTCTGAACATCATATTTGAGTCTAGTTTGGATAGACTGAGTTCTGTAGGGGTTCTTTATTCTGTTCTTTGCGTTTCATCGTGTAATTTTGTGAATAAATTTTTTGTCTCTTTTAAACCTGGTATTCAATCTCGCTAACTTGATCTGATTAATTTTCACTGATCACTTACCGAAACAAATTGCATAGTTATGGTCTGGGCTACCTGCTTGAGAAAGTTTTGAGTGTTCTGGCTGAGTCCATAACAGATTGAAGGCTTTTTGCAGGATTTTCTAGATGTGGATGCAGTGACTTGGAAGTTTTGCAAGAAGTGAATAAGACTAAGTTGGAGGAATCAGCAGAGAAGCTTGAATTGGAACTGCCTGCTTTTGTGAGGAAAGGAGAGATTTAAACTTGCTGGAGAAACTCTCAGGATCTATAGGGATGGCAAGAATTAAATTGCAAATGAAGCAGCTTGAGTCAGAGGTGAGAGATCAGGAAAGAGCAGCAGAAATGAAACAGTTTGAGTTACGATTAAAAGCGGAAGAGAGGGCAAAGAAGAGAGCTGCAGAAGAGAAGGGAAAAGAGAGAGCTTTTGAACTTTAAACACGAACACTTCAAAAGGAAAGTCAGCTGAAAAGGCTGGAGATAAAGGCTGAAGGTAGGCTTAGTGAGGAAGAGAGTGAGGATGAGTAAGCCCCTGGTAGTCAGAGGCCTAGTGAGAAATTGTTTAATTATGTTCAGGCATTGCCTAAATTTGATGAGAAGGATATGGAAGCCTTTTTACCTCATTTGAAAAGGTGGCTAAACAAATGCAGTGGCCCGTGACGATGTGGATTTTGTTGATCCAAATGAAACTTGTTGGTAGGGCTAGTGGGGTATTTGCATCACTATCAGAGGAGGTATCTGGGGAGTATGAGGAGGTGAAAAAAAATTTTAACTGTGTATGAGTTTGTAACAGAAGCCTTTCGACAATGTTTCAGAAATCTAAGGAGGGACCCTGGTCAAACCTATATTGAATTTGAAAGGATCAAACAGAGTAATTTCAATAAATGGATAAGAGCTTTAAAAATCGAGCAAACCTATGATGCCTTTAGTCATAGAGTCACAGTCATGGAGATGTACTGCATGGAAACAGACCCTTCAGTCCAACCCATCCATGCCGACCAGATGTCCCAACCCAATCTCGTCCCACCTGCCAGCACCCGGCCCATATCCTTCCAAACCCTTCCTATCCACATACCCGTCCAAATGCCTTTCAAATGTTGCAATTGTACCAGCCTCCACCACTTCCTCTGGCAGCTCATTCCATACACGCACCACCCTCTGCGTGAAAATGTTGCCCAGTAGGTCTCTTTTATATCTTTCCCCTCTCACCCTAAACCTATACCCTCTAGTTCTGGACTCCCCGATCCCAGGGAAAAGACTTTGCCTATTTACCCTATCCATGGCCCTCATAATTTTGTAAACCTCTATAAGGTCACCTCTCAGCCTCTGGCGCTCCAGGGAAAACAGCCCCAGCCTGTTCAGCCTCTCCCTTTGGCTCAAATCCTCCAACTCTGGCAACATCCTTGTCAATCTTTTCTGAACCCTTTCAATTTTCGCAATATGTTTCTAATAAGAAGGAGACCGGAATTGTATGCAATATTCCAACAGTGGCCTGACCAATGTCGTGTATAGCCACAACATGAGGTACCTTTAGAGAGGTAATTATTTTGGAGGAATTCAAAAATTCACTGCCTAAAGTAGCGCAAACTCATGTGGAAGAGCAGAGTGTTAAAACAGCAAGTTAGCAGCTGATGATCATGAGCTGGTCCATAAAACATAGAGTGGCTTCCAGACTCAATTTCAGTTCATGAGGGATAGAAATTGGGGCAAAGAGAAATCCTCACGTGGAAAGGGAAAGATAGATCTCAGTGAAGTTCATAAGGAGAACTTCACAGGGTAAAAAAGAAACCCTTGAGTGGGACAAAGAAGTTAAAAAGCTCCGTTGTTTTCATTGTAATAAAGTGGGCCACACGTAATCACAGTGTTGGTGGGCTAGGAGAAAGCCAGATGTAGGAAAACCAGACAAGCCTGGAAGTTTTGTTGGACTAGTAACAAAAAGCACAAGGGAAGTTAGACAACTGCCTCAGAATGTACAAGATGATCAGAGGTTGATGAAGGAGAAAGTGCCTGATCTGCTTAAAAAATATATATGTAAGGGTAAAGGTTATTCACATAGGCCAGGAGAAGCAGATAAAGAGGTTACAATATTAAGGGACAAAGGATCCTCTCAGTCTGTGATGCTGAAGGATGAGGAGATATGCCAGAGAAGGTACTGGGAACAGGAATTCATGGTACGACAAAAAGCACTCAATTATGGAAAGTGAGGCTGGAGTGTCCAGAGAAGAGTGGAGAATTTGTGGTAGGAGTGAAAAACAAACTCTCAGCTCCAGGAATACAATTTGTCCTTGCAAATGATATATCTGATTCACCAGTAGGCATGCTGCTTACTCTAGTTGAAAAGCCAGTGGAGATACAGGCAACTGAAAACATGGAGAATGTTTATCCAGGAATTTTTCCTGATAGTGTGATCACAAGATCACAGAGACATAAGCTGATGCAGGGGGAATCAAAAGGCACAAATAAGGAAGCTGACATAGTGTTATCTGATACTTTTTTTGATCAGATAAGTGGCACAGAGAAGAGAAAAGAGGTCAACATGCAAGTATCTTTAACTCTGCTAAACTGATTAAATTACACCAGGAAGGTGAGAACTTAAAACATGTTATATCAGAAGGCATTTACTGAGAAGGAAAGTGAATGCATTCCTATGTGTTATTACTTAACAAATGATGCCTTAATGAGAAAGTGGAGACCATCGCACATTCAAACGGATGAGAAATGGGCAGAGATTCATCAAATTGTTTTGCCAGTCGGGTATAGAAAGGAGGTGCTGCGAGCGGCGCATAAACTGCCACTTGGGGGTCATTTAGGGGTGAGGAAAACACAGGCTGAAATACAAAGACATTCTTACTGGCTTGGCCTGCACAACGTTGTAATTGAATTTTGCCAGATGTGTCACACATGTCAGCTAATCAGGAAACCATAGGCAATAATAAAACCTACACCTTTAATACCTATTCCAGCATTTGAGGAACCTTTCATAAGAGTCTTGATTGATTGTGTAGGTCCCCTACCTCAAACAAAAAGTGGGAATAAGTATTTATTAACAATAATAGATGTGTCAACTAGATTTCCAGAGGCAATCCCATTATGCAACATCACAGCTAAAAAGGTTATAGAAGAATTACTTAAAGTTTTTACTAGATATAGACTGCCAATAGAGATACAGTCAGATACATGGATCAAACTTCACATCCAAACTATTCAAGGAGGTTATGGATAACTTGGGAATAAAGCAATTCAAATCTACTGCATATCATTCAGAATCACAGGGACTGCCAGAGAGATGGCATCAAACACTAAAGACCATATTGCAGGCTTATGGTCAGGATTATCCAGATGATTGGGATAAGGGAGTTCCATTTGTATTTTTTGCGATCAGAGATGTATCAACCAAATTCTGTCCATTTGAATTAATTTTTGAGCATAATTAAGAGGACTGTTAAAATTGATTAAGGAGAAATTAATAAGTCTGAATTCAGAGGCCACCCATTTAGAGTATGTGTCAAATTTTAGAAAACGATTAAATAGAGGTGGAGAGTTGACTAGACAGCATTTAAACATATCACAGCATACAATGAACCAGGAAACAGATAAGAAATCACAAATTCACAATTTTGCAATTGGTGTTACTGGTGTTAATGACAGGCAAGGCTTTAAACGCCAGGTTTAGTGGACCTTATCAAATCAAGAGGAAATTGAGTGAGGTGAACTATTTGATAAGGACTCCAGACGGGAAAAAATCTCACAAAGTGCATCATTGAATATACTCAAAAAGTATTCTGATAGGGAAGGAAGAAAGAGGAGATGATGTTAATGATTACATCATAGAAGGAAGAACCAAGTGCAGAGGATTCTGAATTGGACATTACTCAAATCAAATTGGACAATGAGGAAGTTGTCAAAAATTGAAATAAATTATTGAGTTACCTTCCACAAGAAAATCAAAATGACCTGAAGAAATTATTACTATCACATAGGGGGAAATGCAGAAATAAACTGGAAAATACTAATCTAATTGTCCATGGTGTACATGTAGGAGATGTTGTTCTGATTAAGCAACATCCTTATAGGCATAACCTTCTAAAGTTGGCACAGGTTCAAAAGGAGGTAGAACAATTGCTACAAGATGGCATCATCAAAGTGAGTAACAGAGACTGGAGCTCACTCATAGTCATGGTGCCAAAGCTAGATGGTACCCAACAGTTACGTGTGGACTATGGCAAAGTCAATGCCGTTACAAAGACTGATGCATATCCAATCCCATGATTGGAGGACTGTGTTGAAAAAGTGGGACAAGCAATTGGCTTTGTTCAGAGGCAACTGGCAAGTACCTCTTTCAGAGAGACCAAAGACAATTTCAACTTTCATAATGCCAAATGGACTATATCAGTTCAAATTCTGGAAGAGTGGTGCTGGAAGAGCATAGCAGTTCAGGCAGCATCCGTGGAGCAGTTCAAAGTCATGCCATTTGGAGTAAAAAAACACTCCAGCCACATTTAAGAGACTGACTAAGAAGGTCATTGCCAGATTACCCAACTGTGTGGTGTATATTGATGACCTGGTGATTGTTAGTGACTCATGGAAGGAACACTTACAGCATTTATCAGAAAAATGTGGTTCCCTTGTTCAAAAAGGGTAGTAGAGACAACTCTGGTAATTACAGACCAGTGAGTCTCACTTCAGTTGTTGGTAAAGTGTTGGAAAAGGTTATAAGAGGTAGGATTTATAACCATCTAGAAAAGAATAATCTGATCAGGGACAGTCAGCACGGTTTTGTGAAGGGTAGGTCGTGCCTAACGAATCTTATTGAGTTTTTTGACAAAGTGACCAAACAGGTAGATGAGAGTAAACCAGTTGATGTGGTGTATATGGATTTCAGCAAGGCGTTCGATAAGATTCCCCACAGTAGGCTATTATACAAAATGCGGAGGAATGGGATTGTGGGAGACATAACAGTTTGGATCAGTAATTGGCTTGCTGAAAGAAAACAGAGGGTTGTAGTTGATGGAACATGTTCATCTTGGAGTCCAGTACCACAAGAGTCAGTGTTGGGTCCACTGCTGTTCGTCATTTTTATAAATGACCTGGATGAGGGCTTCGAAGGGTGGGTTAGTAAATTTGCAGACAACACTAAGGTCAGTGGAGTTGTGCATAGTGACAAAGGATGTAGTAGGTTGCAGAGAAACATAGATAGGATGCAGAGCTGGGTTGAGAGGTGGCAAATGGAATTTAATGTGGACAAGTGCGTGATACACTTTGGACGAGTAATCGGAATACAAAGTAGTGGGCTAATGGTAAGATTCTTGGAAATGCAGATGAGCAGAGAGATCTCGGTGTCCATGTCCCTGAAAGTTGCCACCCACGTTGACAGGGTTGTTAAGAAGGCATACAGTGTTTTGGCCTTCATTAATAGAGGGATCGAGTTCCAGAACCAGGAGGTTATGCAGCAGCTGTACAAAGCTCTGGTGCGGCCACACTTGGAGTATTGTGTACAGTCCTGGTCACCGCATTATAACAAGGATGTGGAAGCTTTGGAAAGGGTGCAGAGGAGATTTACTAGGATGTTGCCTGGTATGGAAGGAATGTCTTACGAGGAAAGGCTGAGGGCCTTGAGGCTGTTCTCGTTAGAGAGAAGAAGGTTGAAAGGTGACTTAATAGACACATACAAGATAATCAGAGGGTTAGATAGGGTGGACAGGGAGAGCCTTTTTCCAAGTATGGGGACGGCAAACACGAGGGGACACAACTTTAAAGTGAGGGGAGATAGGTATTAGACAGATGTCAGAGGTAGTTTCTTTACTCAGAGAGTAGTAAGGATATGGAATGCTTTGCCTGCAACGGTAGTAGATTCACCAAGTTTAAGTACATTTAAGTCATCATTGGACAGGCATATGGACGTACATGGAATAGTGTAGGTGGGATGGGCTTCAGATTAGTATGACAGGGCAGCGCAACATCGAGGGCCGAAAGGCCTGTACTGAGCTGTAATGTTCTATGTTCTATGACTTTGGAAGGCAGGCTTGGTGATAAACTTAGCTAAAAGTGAATTTGTCAAAGCCCAAGTCACCTTCCTGGGCCATGTTATTGGACATAGATAAATGGCCCCACGAGTTGCAAAAATGAAAGTAATTGGGAATTTCCTACACCATCGACAAAAGAAGCAGTACTACGTTCCTGGGATTGCGTGAATTTTACTGAATGTTTGTGCTGAACTTTAGCAGTATGCCTGCTCCACTCATCGCATTGTTAAAAAAGGACAAGAAGTTTCAGAGTACAGCAGACCTTCAAAAGGCATTTGACAGCCTAAAAACTGCGTTAACCACTGCCCCAGTGTTAGTCACACCAGATTACACCAAGCCTTTCGAAGTGGCTATCACTGCTCGTGATGTGAGTGTTGGTGTGGTGCTCCTGCAGGAGGATGATGAAGGGATAGAAAGACCCATCGAGTACTTTTCCAGGATGTTGAACATTCATCAACAGAAATATTCAACGGTGGAAAAAGAGACTTTAAGCTTGGTATTGGCTTTACAACATTTCACCATGTCTATATTACCAGCAAAGCATCTGAGACAATCGTATACATTGATCACAATCCGTTCGGTGGTGAATGTACCTCGACCTGAATTAGCATGAGGTTGTGCATGTTTGCATGCTTATAGTAAGTATACTGTATATGTGTGTTTAGACTACTAATCGGGTTTTGAAGGGTTAAAAATGAAGCTATCTTTCTGTATTGACAGTTCATTTTTTAAGAAGAGAGGTGTCACAAAGCTAGTCCCTTTTTTAATCTAAAATCGGTTCCTTGGCTCCAGGCGACTCTATTCTTGATTTTTTTTAGAAGGGTAATAAACTAGGCCAGGCTCCGATCCTTGTGGTTTGGTACAGAAGTTAAAGGGTATTGAGTGGCCTTTTTCTTTATAGGTAAACAGATGAGACTTCAGGACAAAGTTGTCATGTTTTAGAAGTGACCTGTATAAATAAAGGGGAATGGTCAGGCAGGGTGAGCTGGGCAGTTTAGTTCAGTACAGAACTGGTTGCGAGTTCAACAGCGAGCTGTGTAAAAACTCTCTCCTTCTAACATCAACCTGTAAGCATGTGTTCCATTTATACTGGTTTTTAAAGGAAACTTGCTTATTGGGATTGTTGTGCATATTCAGAACAGCATACTTGAGTCCAGTTTGGATAGGCTGAGTTCTGTAGGGGTTCTTTATTCTGTTCTTTGTGTTTCATTGTGTACATTTGTGAATACATTTTTGTCTGCTTTAAACCTGGTCGTCAACCTCGCTAACTTAATCCGGGTAATTTTCACTATAGACTTACTGAAACAAGTTGCAAAGCTATGATCTATGCTGCCTGTTTAAGAAGGTTTTGAGTGGTCTGGCCTAGTCCATAACACTGGGCACTTTAAACAAAGAAGATAAATATGCTGTCAATTAAGTTGGCTATTTGCTTTCTTGGCTACAAAACAGGACACAGACAAGCACAACTTATACCAGAATTGCTTTTTACTTGTTCATGAGCGATGGTCAGTACTAGCGAGACCAGCATTTAATGCCTACCCCAAGTTGCTCTGGAAATGGTAGTGATTAGCTACTTTGACTACATAGTCCATTTGATACAGGGATCTGCAATGCTGTTAGGAATGGCTCTCCAGGATTTTGACGCAGGGACACTTAAGGAACGGCAATGTAATTCCAATTCAGGAAGGCCTGTGACTGGAATGGGCACTTGCAGATTGGTGGTGGTCCCATGTGTTTGCTTTGTCATCAAGACCTATATGTTGCAGGTTTAGACGGTACAATTGGAGGAGCTTTGGTGAGTTAAGGCTGCAGATGTTGCAGATTGACACACTGGTTACTGTGTATCGGTGCTGAAGGGAATAAATTGTTGAAGGTGGTAAATGGGGTGCTGGTCAAGAGTCTGCTTTGTCCTGGATAATGTCAAGCTTCTTGAGAGTTAGTAAAGCTCCACTCTTCCGTGCAAGCAGACAGTTTTCCATCAAACTCCTGGCTGATGCTATGTTGATATTGAACAGGCAATGGATAGCTAGAAAGAGAATTACTTAATGTGTTATTTCTAGCCTCTGCTCTTCTCTTGTAGGCACAGCAACTATATTGTTTGCAGAAAGTAAAATTGGAAGATCAACAAGGAATGTGTTGAAACAGTTCCACTTCAAGGTGAGCAACGTAGGAATAGTGTTTAATGAAGAAGCAGATGAATCTCAAGGTAACCAGTGATGTCACTGTGATTTCCATAGTCATGTTGGATCCTTCATAGCCCAGAGAATGCTGGTCTGTCAGCTTTTTCAAATATTTGTATTTTACTAATGTATTTTACTAATCCATTGTTTGGCATCAAGTCAGATGTTTTATTAGACTAAAGCTATTCCACTTGTATTGCTTTGAAACTGGCATTTTTGAAATTGATAGCTTGATGTTCAAAGACGAGGTTGTGGTCCAGGGAAGGTCTGCAGAGTTGGCAGACAGTTGGTAAAGGTAAAGGTCTGTTTGCTGAACCACAGCAGCACAGCCACTTATCAGCAGGTTTAGTGATCTGTCAGGCTGGACCTGAGAGAACAGGCTGCTGCAGGTTAAGAGGGAGACAGACAGGTTGCTGTGTTGAGAGGAGCCAAGACTTTGAGGTGACTGCAGTCACACCAGCATTTCCAAGTGGAAGTATGTGCTACCACTGAGACACGAGTGCGGAGTGCAGAAGGCAGCCTTGCCAGTGCTTCCTCTGAGATCCTCATGCTTTTATCCTCAAGAGGTGGGAGAGGTTAATGCTAGCAGACCAGGACACTTCCTTGCAGAAGCGATGGGCATCCTGCTCTTTTTCAAGGCGAAGGTGAGAAGACATCGCAGCCAGTGTGTAATGAACAACACTTACAGCATGGTGGCTGTGAGACTTGCAGTAAAATCAATGAATGAATGAATGGACATAGATATCTCAGCATCCCTGCATAAGCTGTTTAGAAAATACCCTGTTTGGAAACATCAGCAAGAGAAATGACACCAGTCTCAATTGCACATGTAAAGAGTGTGTGGTCTTGTACATATCAAGAGATTATTTTTATAACATGCTATGTTTCAACTTGAAAAGCCCTGCTCAAAGATAAGGCACAAATAGCCTCAGGTATAGTGCCTGTGCAGGGGCCAAAAACCCAAGATTCTCCAGACTCAGATATAAATGTGAAGGTAATAATTTTGCCTTAAATCACAAGATAAAGAGAAAACATTCACTCCAAGGTGCATATTTTCTAGCACTCTCAAAAGGTTTCTTTCACTTTTTACTACCTTTTGCCAAAACTCAAAGGCAAAGTAAGAGATAGGCATTTAGCACTTGGCATTTGGCTAAGTGTGGCATTAGAGAGGAGGCCAAATAAAACTGAAGTGTAAAGGAATCGGGGAGAAGCTCTCCATTGATTAATCTCACACAGTTATCAGTGACCAAAGAATCAGAGTCAAAGCCAGCTATAACATAGATAAAGGCCCTTTGGCCCATCAAGCCTGCACCAGTCAAAGTAAAAAGTGAGGTCTGCAGATGCTGGAGATCAGAGCTGAAACTGTGTTGCTGGTTAAAGTAGAGCAGGTCAGGCAGCATCCAAGGAACAGGAAATTTGACGTTTCAGGCCAGAGCTCTGCTCTGCTTTAACCAGCAACACATTTTCTGCACCAGTCAAAGTCAACTACCTACCTATTCTAATCCATTTTCCAGCACTTCGCCCAGAACCATGTCTTGACTTTGCAACTGCATATCTAAATACTTGTTAAAATTTATGAGAGTTTCTGCCTTACAGGTACTGTGTCCCAGATTCCCACCACCTTCTGGGTGAAAAACCTTTTACTCACATCCCTTCAAAACCTCCTTCTCCCAACCTTAAATTCATGTTTCATGGTCATTGATTCCTCCACCAATTGTTCCTTTCTGGCTACCCTGTCTATGCCCTACATAATTTTATGCAGCTCATCTCCCACCCTCAGTCTTCTCTGCTCCAGGGAAAACAAAACCAATCTATCCAGTTTCTGTTCGTAAATAAAACTCTCCAGCAGAGATAATATCCTTGTAAGTCTCCTCTATACCCTCTTCAGTGCAGTCACCTTCCTCCTATAATGTGGATTCCAGAACTGCACACAATACCCTTGTTTTGGCCTAACTTTATATACAGTTCCAGTCTAATATCTCTACTCTTATACTCTATGTCAGGCTAATAAAGGTAGTATTTCATGTGCCTTCTTAACCATGTTATCCACTTGTCCATATATCTTAACAGACTGGTGGACATGCACACCAAGGTCCCTCTCATCCTTGGAGCTTTCCAGAATCCCACCATTCATCACGTAATCCCTTGCCTTTTGTTCTGCCCATCACTTCACATTTATCCAGATTGAACTTCATCTGACACTGATCAGCTGAACTGATCAGCACATTTATATTCTTCTGCAACATCGAGGGCCGAAGGGCCTGTACTGCGCTGTATTTTTCTATGTTCTATGTTCTATGTAATCTTTTACATTTCTCTTCACTATTTACCATCCCAATGATCCACAAATTTAATAACCAATCTTCCTACATTCAAGTCTCATTCATTTATATATAAACCACAAATGCGGCCCCAAAGGGCTCGAACACTGATCCCTGTTAAACCCCACTGGGCAGAGGCTTCCAGTCACAAAAACACACTACTTGCTGCCACTCAGCCAATTTTGGATTGAATTAGTCAAATTTCTTTGAAACCTGTGGGCTCTTACCTTCACTATTAGTCTTTCATGGGACCTTATCAAAAGCCTTGCCAATTGGACTACATGAATACATGCCTTTATTTACACACCTGGAAACCCCTTCCAAATTTGAATCAAGTTGGTCAGACATTACCTCTCTTTCACAAAAGTAGTGACAGTTTGTGATTAATCCCTGTCTCTCCAAATCCAAATGTCTCTCCGAATTGCTTCCAATAGTTTCTCTACCGCTGAGGTGAGGCTGATTCCTGATTTATACCTTGAACCCTTCTTGACTAATGGTATTATTCTGGCTGCCCTCCAGTATTTTGACATCTCGTCTGTGGCCAGAAAGGGAACAAAATCTATTGCCAGTGCCTCTGTTAATTTCTTCTTTGCCTCCCTCAACAGTCTGGGATACATTTCATCTGACCCAGGAGGTTTATTGACTTTTAAGCCTGCCAGACCCATTCAGAGCTCTTCCATTGATTCTAATTTCTTTAAGTGCATTACAGTACTTCTCCCTGATTTCTACATCCACAGCAACCATCTCACTAGTGAACACTGAGACAAACGATTAATTTCAAACCTTACCTATGCCCTCTGGCTCTACACACAGATTACCACTGTAGTCTATTACAGGCCTTACTCTTTCTCAAGTTATTCTTTACATCTTCATGTACTTGCAAAATAATTTAGGAATTTATTTTTGTTTTACCTGCCATTATTTTCTCATGCCCCTTGTGTTTTGCTCTCCTAATTTCCTTTCTAGGTTTCCTCTTGCACATTCTGTACTTCTGTGGGACTTCCTGCCATTTTGAGCCGTAAACCTCCTGTTGTCTCTTCATCCAATCATACATCTCCCTAGATATCCAAGGTTTGCTGGATTTGTTTTTCCACTCTTTATCTTTATTGGAACATGTTGAACCTCTAATCTCCCCATTTCCTTTTTGAATGTGTCCATCCCATTTCTCTAAAACAGATTTACTTAAAATTACCTGTGCTCAGCCTACTTTGGCCAAATCATACTCAATCTTATTAAAATCGGCCTTGCCCCAGTTTAGAGTTTTGAGTTTAGGCAATCCCTTATCCTTTTCCATATCCTTTTCCAACCATCTCAGCAGTAGGAAATTGCTGCAGGAGTTCCTCAGATAACGTCCAATGAGCCCAAGCTTCTTTAGCTTCTTCTTCAAAGACCTTCTCTCCATTATATCACCAGAAGTCAAGATATTCCCTAATAATTACACAATGTTCAGCACAATTAAGGATTTCACAAATACTGCAGCATTCTGTTTCCATATGCACTAAGATCTGAATAATATTCAAATAATTGTCTGATAAATGGCAGTAATATTTATGAAATATAAATGTCAGGAAGTGATCATTTCCAATAAGACAGAACTTGACATTCAGTTTCACTATTACTGCGTACCTTGTCATCAAAATCCAAAGGGTCTCCATAGAAGAGATGTGGAGCTGATCCAGCCATATAAATATTGTGGCTACAACAGCAGCTTAGAGTTTGGGAGTTCTTTGGGGGGGAAGTCACCTCCTGACTTCCAAAGTCTATCCGCTTTTACAAGCACAAGTCAGGAGGGCAATGGAATAGCTTCTACCTACCTGGGTATGTGTGGCTCCAGTAACACTCAATGTCATCTGGGTCAAAACAGCTGATTTATTTGCCACCCCATCCACCAACTTAAATATTTACTAATTTCATCACTGAGACTCAATGGCAGCAATACGCATCATTTACAATTAATGGAACTGTGAAATCTTGGGCAATGTGCGATTGACGTTTCTCTTGATCTCAAAGTAGTTTCCTTTCAGATAAGTCTCAATGACCAATCCAATGACACATTTTAAATACAAACAAAGTTCCATCTGAAAAGTTGGTACAAGAGATAAAAGGATCACAACTTTTGTTTTCTCCACGGGCTTTAAATTGATTCTGGGTTGGATGTGGGTCTTGAGAAATGTATTGGCTGAACTAATTGACTGGTCAGGTTTTTAAAAACAACAGAGGTTATTTTGTTGCTGATATACCTCTAACTACTAGATATAATGAATTCAATCTAGCAATTGCTGTAGTGGTATCTGCATTCACAACCTTAGAGATAGCAATTTTAACCTGTGGGCGGCACGGTGGCACAGTGGTTAGCACTGCTGCCTCACAGCGCCAGGGACCTGGGTTCAATTCCCGCCTCAGGCGACTGACTGTGTGGAGTTTGCACGTTCTCCCCGTGTCTGCGTGGGTTTCCTCCGGGTGCTCCGGTTTCCTCCCACAGTCCAAAGATGTGCGGGTCAGGTGAATTGGCCATGCTAAATTGCCCATAGTGTTAGGTAAGGGGTATATGTAGGGGTATGGGTGGGTTGCGCTTCGGCGGGTCGGTGTGGACTTGTTGGGCCGAAGGGCCTGTTTCCACACTGTAAGTAATCTAATCTAATCTCCATTACATATATCCATTGGAGAAAGAATTAAATTAAATAATTGGGAAGGAACATTCATTTTTTTACTAAGTGAAAAGACCAAGAACTTGAAATTAAATGCTGAGGTCAATGAATTAGGCTTAAAGAAAAGTTGTAAAGAAATATGGGACCAAAAAAGAGAAAATGCTGGAAAATCTCAGCAAGTCTGGCAGCATCTGTAAGGAGAGAAAAGAGCTGACGTTTCGAGTCTAACTGACCCTTTGTCAAAGCTCAACAAAAAGGAGAAATAGGGAGGTATTTATACGAGGCTGAGAGAAGGTGAGTCCTGGCTCCAGAAGCAAAGTTGACAATAAAGAGGTGATAATGACAGTGCATAGAGAGATTATAGGGAGATTAGAAGCTATGAATGACCAAGGCTGAAGCCAGTGCTATGTGACAAAAGATGTGGGGGATGGGGGGCGGGGGGCGATGGGTGAAGCAGAGGCAAAATGGAAAGCGGGGAGAAAGGTAACAAAGAGGGAAGAGGAGAGAAAACAGATGATGAGAGAGTGGGGAGCGAGAGAAAGAGAGACAATCAAGAAATAAGAGGTACAGAACAGTGAAAGAATTATATTTTAAAAGATAAATAAATAAAATAAAATTACAGAGCAGAATGAAAACAGAGGGGTCAAGATAGGATAATCATCTGAAGTTGTTGAATTCAATGTTGAGACCGGCAGGCTGTAACGTGCCTAGTCAGAAGACTCCTCTGGTTCATTTCCTCCTCACCTCCATCCGGGATTCCTCTGATGCCCTGCGACACATTGACAACTTTCAATTTGCAGGCCCTAACCACCTTCTATTCACCGTGGATGTGCAATCTCTTTACACCTCCATCCCACACCAAGACAGCTTGAAATCGCTTCGCTTCTTTCTTGAAAAGAGGCCCAAACAATCTCCATCCACCACCACTCTCCTCTGCCTGGCTGAACTTGTTCTTTCTCTCAACTTCTCCTTCAACTCATCCTATCTTCTCCAAATCAAAGGTGTAGTATGGGTCCTGGCTGTGCCTGCCTTTTCATGGGGTGTGTGGAGCATTTCTTGTTCCAGATCTACCCGGGTCCCCTCCCACAACTGCTTTATCGGTCCAGCGTTGACTATTTCGGTGCGGCTTCATGCTCTCGTCCTGACCTGGAAAAATTCATAAACTTCGCTTCCAGTTTCCATCCCTCCATCACCTTCACTTGGCCCATCTCCGACACTTGCCTTCCTTTCCTTGATCTTTCTGTCTCCATTTCCGGCAATAGTCTATCCACTAATATCCATTACAAGCCCACTGATTCCCACAGCTATCTGGACTACAGCTCTTCTCACCCTATGTCCTGTAAGGACTGTATCCCTTTCTCTCAGCTCCTTTGCCTCCGCTTCATTTGTTCCAATGAGGCTACTTTCCAAAGTGGTGCTCTTAATATGTGATCCTTCTTCTCCAACCATGACTTCCCACCTACAGTTGTTGACAGGGCTCTCGACAGTGTGCGGTCTATCTCCTGCAGCACGACCCTCACCCCCTCCCTCCCCTCCCAGAACAAGGATAGGGCCCCTCTTGTTCTCACCTTTCACCCCATCAGCCTTCACATGCAGAGATTAATCCTCTGCCATTTTTGCCAACTCCAACACAACGCCACCACTAAACACATATTCCCTTCCCTCCCCCTGTCTGCATTCTGTGGAGACCATTACCTCCGGGACAACCTAGTCCACTCCTCCATCACACCTAACACCTCTCCCATCGCACACGGCACCTTCCCATGCAATCGCAGAAGGTGCAACACCTGCCTCTTTACCTCTTCCATGCTCACCATCCGAGGCCCAAACACTCACTTCAGATTAAGCAGCATTTCACTTGTA
This sequence comes from Hemiscyllium ocellatum, assembly GCF_020745735.1. Taxonomy (NCBI): domain Eukaryota; kingdom Metazoa; phylum Chordata; class Chondrichthyes; order Orectolobiformes; family Hemiscylliidae; genus Hemiscyllium; species Hemiscyllium ocellatum. The sequence continues at coordinate 54,493,076 of NC_083401.1, read as the reverse complement.
CCTCTTTCAATTTAGTCTATTGCATTTGTTGCTCCCAATGTGGTCTCCTCTATATCGGAGAGACAAAACGCCGACTGGGTGATTGCTTTGTTGAGCACCTTCAGTCTGTACGCAATCAGGTCCTAGACCTTCCCATGGCTTGCCACTTCAACACACAATCCTGCTCCCATACCCACATGTCTGTCCTCGGCCTGCTGCAATGTTCCAGTGAAGCTCAACGCAAAATGGAGGAACAGCATCTCATCTTCCGACTAGGCACGTTACAGCCTGCCGGTCTCAACATTGAATTCAACAACTTCAGATGATTATCCCATCTCAACCCCTCTGTTTTCATTCTGCTCTGTAATTTTATTTTATTTTTTATGTATATATATTTCTTTCACTGTTCTGTACTCATTTTTTGATTGTCTCTCTTTCTCTCGCTCCCAACTCTCTAATCACCTTTTTCCTCTCCTCTTCCCCTTTGCTACCCTTCTCCCCTGTTTTCCATTTTGCCTCTGCTTCACCCATCCCCCCCATCCCCCACATATTTTGTCACACAGCACTGGCTTCAGCCTTGGTCATTCACAGCTCCCAATCTCCCTATAATCTCTCTATGCACTGTCATTATCACCTCTTTATTGCTAGCTATGCTTCTGGAGCCAGGACTCACCTTCTCTCAGCCTCGTATAAATACCTCCCTATTTCTCCTTTTGCTTAGCTTTGACAAAGGGTCAGTTAGACAAAAAACATCAGCTCCTTCCTCTCCTTACAGATGCTGCCAGACTTGCTGAGATTTTCCGGCGTTTTCTCTTTTTTGGTTTCAGATTCCAGCATCCACAGTAACTTGCCTTTATAAAGAAATATGGGGAGACTGCTTTAATCATTGATCCTGATAATGACTGAGATGGGTAATTTGGGCAAGGTATAGAACAGTTATGGACATGACTGTAAGCTATTTCAGGCACTGAAATTAACAAGACATCCATTTCAAACAGTCTTCACCTGAATACCTGAATAATCATTGATGGGTCAGAAATGTCTTCTGACTTTTCTTCAGAGACTGTTCTGTAACCTGCTTAGGGTTGCTGTTTTAATGTGTTTTTAACATTGTTTGTTGTGTTGCTGCTATGATTTGACAGGTATTTCTATACATCTCTAGAGAGTGAATGTCTAAGCATACATTTTTGAAGCTGCTTTCTTTTGCTAGGCTACTATTTTTGGGATCAATTCATCCATTTCTTAAAATAATGCTCTCTCACTGTCTTCAATATTGTGATGCTCTCTACTGACATTTATGTATTCCCAGGTTACTGAGCACAGTTCTCTAATGTGGTGTCTGAGTCCTACTCTCTAGTCTCATCTGTTCTCAACTTTGTTACACTCTACTGTGCTATAACATCATCAGTCACATCACCAGTATTTGCATATTCCTTTATACCACAGTTGACAGTCTCATACAAAGTCCTCTCAGTGGGGAGATATTCTGTTGATGTGTGCTTTCAAGTAGGAATTGAGTGTCATGTACAAATGAGGCAACTTAGTTATGGAAATTTTGAGATTGCCCTACATCTGATGTATCTGGAAGGTCTCCAATGACTAAAAGTGTAACGCTGCAGTTCTGTTGACAGTTGAAGCCTTATTTCTGTCCCAGGGGTACCTTGTCAGTTTGGCTGCAGGCAATTTCTTTGAGAAATCAATGTTACCACATACAGCTGTCTGATTGTATACCGGGGAAATGAAGGAGAACCAATTCCAAAGTTCACTTGAGTAAAAGAGATTGAAGTTTTATTCCCTATTAAACCCAGCAAAACTAAGAAAACACATCATCAAACATATACACATACAGGAAACATTATTCAAGAAATGAGGGGAAGGTGTCTATACAAACAAGAATGTAAGGGCAATTGCAATTTAACAATATCAAAGTCAAGTTAAATAAATGTCTCAAGACACTAAAGTCATGAAGAAATTTGAAGCAGAAAATGCTGGAGAAACTCAGCAGGTCTGGCAGCATCTGTGGAGACAGAAACATTTCAAGTCGAGTGTGTTGTTGTCCCAATTTATTAACTTGCTAGCAGAATGCTCACTGTGAACAACAAGGAAACAAATATCATTTTTGCTTATTTTTCATGGCAGCGAGATGTCATGATCTTATTGCAAATCGATTGACAATATTCAACTTATGTCTAAAAGCAAAGTACCGTGGATCTGAAGACCTAAAGTAAAAACATAAAGTGCTGGAGAAACTCAGCACGGGTCTCCACAGATGTTGTCAGGCCCATTGAATTTCTGTAGCACTTTCCAATTTTATTTCAGATCCCCGGTATTTGTGGTACATTGTGGAATTGAATGTGAGGATCCACATGTACAATCCTGTGAAAATAACTGAGCCAGAACGTGATGCAAACCCTGCAGGTATCAGTTTCATTTCTCAAAAAAGGTTAACTTTTAGTACTCAGCAGTTAAGATCAAAATTGTGTGCTTTCAAACAGTTTTTCAACACACTTTCAAACAGTTTTTAATTATTCGTACTGCATCCATTTAGCACCTGCTTTCACACTGTAACCAAAGCAATTTGGCAAGGAAACTGAATAATCCTAAAAATGGCACTAATGCATGACCCAACAGCCATTGCTAGTTATATAAATTCAAAATTAGTGCTGCCAGTTCATTGAATTGAATATTGTAAGCAACTAGCACTAATTTCACTGTTGAGTTACTGCACATCTTAGGAGGGAATGTAAAATCATTAGTTCAAGTACAAACTGGCCTGTACTACATGAAGCCAGATTTCAGCTTTTAAAACATAGAAACATACAAGAGTACAGCACAGTCCAGGCCCTTTGTCCCTCAATGTTGTGCCAACCTTCTATCGTACGCTAAGATGAAACTAACCCATATACCCTTCATTTTACTATCATCCATGCGCCTATCCAAGAGTTGCTTAAATGACCCTAATGTATCTGATTCTACCACTGCTGGCAGTGCATTCCATGTATCCACCACTGTCTGTGTAAAGAACCTACCTCTGACATCTCCTCTAAACCTTCCTCCAATCACCATTAAATTATGCCCCTTGTGACAGCCATTTCCACACTGGGAAAATGTCTCTGGCTATCCACTCTATCTATGTCTCACATCATCTTGAACACCTTCATCAAGTCACCTCTCATCCTTCTTTGGTTAAATGAGAAAAACCTGAGCTCCCTCATCCTTTCTACATAAGACATGTCCTCCAGTCCAGTGCACCCTCTCTAAAGCATTTACATCCATCCTATAATGAGGTGACCAGAACCGAACACAATATTCCAAGTGTAGGTCTAACCAGAGCTTTATAGAGCTGCAGCATAATCTTGCAGCTCTTAAACTCAATCCCCCACCTAATGAAAGCCAACACACCATACATATGACTTCTTTACAACCCTATCAACTTGGGTAGCAACTTTGAAGGATCTATGGATGTGGATCCCAAGATCCCTCTGTTCCTCCACATTGCCAAGAATTCTGCCTTTTACCCTGTAATCTGCATTCAACTTTGACCTTCCAAAATGAATAATTTCACACTTTTCCAGGTTGAACTCCAGCTGCCACTTCTCAGCCCAGCCCTGCATCCTGTCAATGTCCCGTTGCAACCTACGATAGTCTTCCACACTATCCACAACTCCACAAACCTTCATGTCAATGGCAAACTTACTAATTCACCCTTCCACTTCCTCATCCAAGTCATTTATACAAATCACAAAGAGCAGAAGTTCCAGAACAAATCTCTGTGAGCACCACTGGTCACCGAGCTCCAGGCTGAATATGTTCCATCTACTACCACCCTCTGTCTTCTATCGGCCAGTCTATTCTGTATCCAGAGAGCCAAATTTCCCTGTATCCCAGGCCTTCTTAATTTCTGAATGAGCCTACCATGGGGAACCTAAATAAATGCCTTGCTAAAATCCATGTACACCACATCCACTGCTTTATCTTCAACAACATATTTTGTTACATCCTCAAAGATTCAATAAGGCTTGTGAGGCATGACCTGCCCCTCACTAATCCATGCTGACTATCTATAATCAAACTATGCTTTTCCAAATAATAATAAATCCTGTCTCTCATAGTCCTCTCTGATAATTTGCCCACCACTGCCATTAGACTGACTGGTCTATAATTTTCAGGGTTATCCCTATTCTCTTTCTTAAACAAGGGAATAACATTTGCCACCCTTCAATCATCTGGTACAACTCCAGTGGATAGTGAGGATGCAAAGGTCATCGCCAAAGCTGCAGCAATCTTTTCCCTCACTTCCAATAGAAATCTTGGGTATCTCATGTCTGGAAAAGTGCAGCAGGCCAGGCAGCATTCGAGGAGCAGGAGAATCGATGTTTCGGGCATAAGTCCTTCTTCAGGAGTGAGGCTGGTGTGCCAAATGGGCTGGGATAAAATGCAGAGGGCAGGGGAAATTTGGGGGAGGGGCACTGGGAATACGATTGGTGGAAGGAGGTGAGGGTGATAGACTGGAGAGGGGATGGGTGAGGAGAGGTCGGGTAGAAGATTGCAGGTCAAGAGGGCGGTGCTGAATCCGGGGATTGGAACTGAGATAAGGTGGGGGGAGGGGAAATGAGGAAGCTGGAGAAATCTACATTCATCCCGTGTGGTTGGAGGGTTCCTAGGCGGAAGATGAGGTGCTCTTCCTCCAGGCGTCGTGTGGTCAGGGTCTGGCGATGGAGGAGGCAAAGGACCTGCATGTCCTTGGTGGAGTGGGAGGGGGAGTTAAAGTGTTCAGCCACGTGGCGGTTGGGTTGGTTGGTGTGGGTGTCCCAGAGGTGTTCCCTGAAACATTCCGCAAGTAGGCGGCCTGTCTCCTCAATGTAGAGGAGACCACATTGGGTGCAGCGGATAATGTGTGTGGAGGTGCAGATGAATTTGCGACGGATATAGAAGGATCCATTGGGGTCTTGGATGGAGATGGGGGGGAGGTATGGGCACAAGTTTTGTGGAACAGTCCATCTTCTGCAGCTACACTGGCACCACCCCCCACCTTTTCCTCCGCTACATCGATGATTGTATTGGCACTACCTTGTGCTCCCAAGAGGAGGTTGAACGGTTCATCCACTTTACTAACACCTTCCACCCCGACCTCAAATTTACCTGGACTGTCCAGATTCCTCCCTCCCCTTCCTAGACCTCTCCATTTTCCATTTCTATCTTGGGCAACATTTACTATAAACCAACGGACTCCCACAGCTACCTAGATTACGCCTCCTCCCACCCTGCCCCCTGGAAAAACACCAACACATATTCCCAAATCTTTCGCCTCCACCACATCTGCTCAGGAGGACCAATTCCACTACCAAACTACCTAAAAGGCCTCCTTCTTCAAAGACCGCAATTTCCCCTCCGACGTGGTCGATGATGCTCTCCACTACAAGTCCTCCACTTCCCGCACCTCTGCCCTTGAACCCCCGCTCCTCCAATCGCCACCAGGACAGAACCCCACTGGTCCTAACCTTCCACCCCACCAATCTCCAGATACATCGTATCATCCTCCATCATTTCCGCCACCTCCAAACAGACCCCACCACCAGGGATATATTTCCCTCCCCACCCCTATCAGCGTTCAGGAGAGACCACTCCCTCCACGACTCCCTCGTCAGGTCCGCACCCCCCACCAACCCAATCTAAACTCCCGGCACCTTCCCCTGCATCTGCAAGGAGTGCACCCACACCTCCCCCATCACCTCCCTCCAAAGCCCCAATGGATGCTTCCATATCCATCGCAAATTCACCTGCATCTCCACAAACATCATTTACTGTATCCGCTGCACCTGATGTGGTCTCCTCTACATTGGGGAGACAGGCCGCCTACGTGCGGATCGTTTCAGTGAACACCTCTGGGACACCTGCACCAACCAATCCAACCCCGTGGCTGAACACTTTAACCCCCCGTCCCACTCCGCCAAGGACATGCAGGTCCTTGGTCTCCTCCGTCGCCAGATCCTGACCACACGACGCCTGGAGGAAGAGCGCCTCATCTTCTGCCTAGGAACCCTCCAACCACACGGGATGAATGTAGATTTCTCCAGCTTCCTCATTTCCTCTCCCCCCACCTTATCTCAGTTCCAATCCCCAGATTCAGCACCGCCCTCTTGACCTACAACCTTCTTCCCAACCTCTCCGCCCCCACCTCCTCTCTGGCCTACCACCCTCACCTCCTTCCACCAATCGTATTCCAAGCGCTACTCCCCCAAATTTCCCCCCTCCCACATTTTATCTCAGCCCGCTTGGCACACCAGCCTCATTCCTGAAGAAGGGCTCATGCCCTAAACGTTGATTCTCCTGCTCCTAGGATGCTGCCTGGCCTGCTGCGCTTTTCCAGCACCGCACTTTTCGACTCTGGTCTCCAGCATCTGCTGTCCTCACTTTCTCCTATGTTCTGTCTGGTCCAGGGGACTTATCTATCCTCATGTGTTTCAAAATTTTCAGCACTTCTTAACATCAACCTATTTGAGCGTATCAACCTATTTCATGCTGTTCTCACAAACGTCGATGTCCCTCTCACAAGGAAATACTGAAGCAAAGCATTCATTAAGGACCTTTTTTTTTCCTTGATCCTATCTGAGAATCACTTCTCATGGCCCCTCCAGGCTCTTCTTAGCCCTCTCTTGAGATTTGTGGGCGGCACGGTGGCACAGTGGCACAGTGGTTAGCACTGCTGCCTCACAGCGCCTGTAGACCCGGGTTCAATTCCCGACTCAGGCGACTGACTGTGTGGAGTTTGCACGTTCTCCCCGGGTCTGCGTGGGTTTCCTCCGGGTGCTCCGGTTTCCTCCCACAGTCACAAAGATGTGCGGGTCAGGTGAATTGGCCATGCTAAATTGCCCGTAGTGGTAGGTAAGGGGTAAATGTAGGGGTATGGGTGGGTTGCGCTTCAGCGGGTCGGTGTGGACTTGTTGGGCCGAAGGGCCTGTTTCCACACTGTAAGTCTAATCTAATCTTCTCACTCTCTCAGCGGAGCAGGTAAGGGCTGTTTGGCAGTGGCTGTTTGAAGGCTCGGTGACGTTTGTTTAACGGTTTAAATTTGAAAGTTTTTTTTAAAAAAGCACGGAGCGGACCCGAAAGCTGGTGTAGCGCAAGCTTACCTGGGTAGGTTTCTTTTTCCCTATAAAAGCGCCCAGCTCCAAGGCCTAGGCCTCACTCTCTCAGCGGAGCAGGTAAGTAAGGGCTGTTTGGCAGTGGCTGCTTGAAGGCTCGGTGACGTTTGTTTAACAGTTTAAATTTGAAAGTTTTTTTTAAAAAACGCGGAGCAGACCCGGAAGCTGGTGTAGCGCAAGCTTACCTGGGAAAGTTTTTTTTCCTTATAAAAGCGCTCAGGAGAGGAACCCGAGGCACTACAGAGGTAGTGCCTCCCACCCGCCCTCCTCCTCTAACCTAATAATAAGACCTGTTGTGGTTAGTAGGTAAGTGCTGCATTTTGTTTGTTGTATTCTTGGACCTAGTTTTTTTTTAAAAGGTTACTTTTAGAGGGATGGCAGTGATGGCAGTGCAGTGTTCCTCTTGCAACATGTTTGAGATGAGGGATGCCATGGTCGTCAATGCTGATTACACTTGCAGGAAGTGCACCCATCTCCAGCTCCTCCAAGACCGTGTTAGGGAACTGGAGCTGGAGTTGGATGAACTTAGGATCATTCGGGAGGCAGAGGGGGTCATAGATCGGAGCTTTAGGGAAGTAGTAACTCCAAAGATTGCAGACAGATGGGTGACAGTGGGGGGGACTGGGAGGAAGTAGCCAGTGCAGGGACCCCCTGCAGCCGTTCCCCTCAAGAACAAGTATACCGTTTTGGATACTTGTGGGGGGGGGACTTACCAGGGGTAAGCAATAGGGTTCAGGCCTCTGGCATGTAGCCTGTCCCTGTTGCTCAGAAGGGAAGGGTGGAGAAGAGCAGAGCAATAGTTATTGGGGACTTGATAGTTCTGGGCACAGATAGGCGGTTTGGTGGGGGCGAGAGAGACTCACGTTTGGTATGTTGCCTACCAGTGCAAGGGTACGTGATGTCTCTGATCGTGTTTTCCGGGTCCTTAAGGGGGAGGGGGAGAAGCCTGAAGTCGTGGTCCACATTGGCACCAACGACATAGGTAGGAAGAGGGCTGAGGATGTTAGGCAGGCTTTCAGGGAGCTAGGTTGGAAGCTCAGAGTTAGAACAAATAGAGTTGTAGTCTCTGGTTTGTTATCCATGCCACGTGATAGAGAGTCGAGGAATAGGGAGAGAGAACAGTTAAATGCGTGGCTACAGGGATGGTGCAGGAGGGAGGGATTCCAGTATCTGGATAACTGGGGTTCTTTCTGGGGAAGGTGGGACCTCTATAAAAAGGATGGTCTCCACCTGAACCTGAGGGCACCAGTATCCTTGGGGGGAGGTTTGCTAGTGCTCCTTTGGGGGTTTAAACTAACACTGCAAGGGCATGGGAACCTCAACTGTAGCTTTAGGATGCTGGATCTGGAGTGTAGGGAGGTTAGAAACGTGGCATCAATCTCAAAGGAGGGTGCCTGTAAACAGGAAGGTGGCTTGAAGTGTGTATACTTCAATTCAAGAAGTATACAAAATAAGGTAGGTGAACTTGCAGCATGAGTTGGTACCTGGGAGTTCGATGTTGTGGCTATTACGGAGATATGGGTAGAACAGGGACAGGATTGGCTGTTGCAGGTTCCAGGGTTTAAATGTTTTAGTCGGGACAGAGGTGGGTGTAAAAGAGGGGGAGGTGTGACATTGCTTGTCAAAGATAGTATTACAGCGGTGGAAAGGACAATGGATAAAGACTCGCCATCTGAGGTAGTTTGGTCTGAGGTTAGGAATAGGAAGGGTGAGGTCACCCTGTTAGGAGTTTTCTACAGGCCTCCTAATAGTCCTAGAGACATAGAAGAAAGGATTGCGAGGATGATTCAGGAGAAGAGTGAAAGTAATAGGGTGGCTGTTATGGGGGACTTTAACTTTCCAGATATTGACTGGGAAAGCTATAGCTCGAGTTCGTTAGATGGGTCGGTGTTTGTCCAATGTGTGCAGGAGGGTTTCCTGACACAATATGTACACAGGCCAACAAAAGGTGAGGCCATACTAGATTTGGTTCTGGGTAACGAACCAGGCCAGGTGTTAGAATTGGAGGTAGGTGAGCACTTTGGGGACAGTGACCACAATTCGGTGACTTTTACTCTAGTGATGGAGAGGGATAAGTGTGCACTGCAGGGCAAGAGCTATAGCTGGGGGCAGGAAAATTATGATGCAGTCAGGCATGACTTAGGATGCGTGGCTTGGAAAAGTAGATTTCAAGGGAAGGGCGCAATCGATATGTGGAGCTTGTTCAAGGAACAACTATTACGTGTCTTTGATAAGTATGTACCTGTCAGGCAGGGAGGAAAGGGTCGTGTGAGGGAGCCATGGTTTAATAAGGAATTGGAATCCCTTGTTAAAGAGAAGAGGGCGGCCTATGTAAAGATGAGGCGAAAAGGTTCAATTGGGGCGATTGAGAGTTATAAGGTAGCCAGAAAGGATCTGAAGAGAGAGCTAAGAGCAGCAAGGAGGGGACATGAAAAGTCCTTGGTTGGTAGGATTAGGGAAAACTCTAAGGCTTTCTATAGGTATGTCAGGAATAAAAGAATGACTAGGGTAGGAATAGGTCCAGTCAAAGATAGTAGTGGGAAGTTGCATGTGGAGGCTGAAGAGATTGGGGAGACACTGAATGAATACTTTTCGTCAGTATTCACTCAGGAATAGGACATTGTTGCCGATGTGAGTACTGAGTCACAATTAATTAGAATGGATGGCTTTGAGGTATGTAGGGAAGAGATGTTGGAAATTCTGGAAAGGGTGAAAATAGATAAGTCCCCTGGGCCTGATGGCATTTATCCTAGGATTCTCTGGAAAACAAGGGAGGAGATTGCAAAGCCATTGGCCTTGATTTTTATGTCCTCGTTGTCTACAGGAATAGTGCCAGAAGACTGGAGTGTAGCAAGTGTGGTTCCCTTGTTCAAGAAGGGGAGTAGGGATAACCCTAGTAACTATAGGCCGATGAGTCTCACTTCTGTTGTGGGCAAAGTCTTAGAGAGAATTGTAAGGGATAGGATTTATGAACATCTGGATAGGAATAATGTGATCAAGGATAGTCAGCATGGTTTTGTGAAGAAGAGGTCGTGTCTCACAAACCTTATTGAATTCTTTGAGAAGGTGACTAAGGAGGTAGATGAAGGTAAAGTGGTAGATGTGGTGTATATGGATTTTAATAAGGCATTTGATAAGGTTCCCTATGGTAGACTACTGCAAAAAATACGGAAGTATGGCATTGAGGGTGAGTTGGAGGTTTGGATTAGGAATTGGCTGGCTGGAAGAAGACAGAGGGTAGTAGTTGATGATAAAGGTTCATCTTGGAGTGCAGTTACTAGCGGTGTTCTGCAAGGATCTGTTTTGGGACTATTGCTGTTTGTCATTTTTATAAATGATCTGGAGGAGGGGCTAGAAGGTTGGGTGAGCAAGTTTGTGGATGATACGAAAGTCGGTGGAGTTGTTGACAGTGAGGAAGGATGTGGCAGGTTACAGCGGGATATAGATAAGCTGCAGAGCTGGGCAGAAAGGTGGAAAATGGAGTTCAATGTGCACACATTTCAAACCAAAATCCTGATTGCCGTTACCCTCCTGTGACCCTGTAAACCTATTCCTGACCTCACTACCGTCAACGTCCTGTACACTGGAACTACAATTCAGGTTCCCACCCCCCTGCTTCATTAGCTTAAGCCCCCCGAAGACCATTTGCAAATTCCCTCCCCAGGATATTGGTACCCCTCTGGTTCAGCTAAAGACCATCCTGTTCATAGAGGTCCACCTTCCCCGGAAAGAGCTCCAACTATCCGAGAATCCAAAACCCTCCATCCTCCAACATCCCTGCAGCCACGTGTTCAGCTCTGGTCTCTCCTTGTTCCTCACTTCACAAGCACATGGCACAGGTAAAAACACAGAGATAACAATTCTGTTTGTTCTAGCTCTAAGCTTCTATCCTGGCTCCCTGAACTTCAGCCTGAGATCCTCACTTTTCTTTCTACCTATGTCCTTGGTGCCTATGTGGACCACAACTTGGGGCTGCTTCCCCCTCCCCCTCAAGGATCCCAAAAACACGATGAGAGACATCGCAAACCCCGGCACGTAGGAGGCAACACATCAATCGTGAGTCTCTCTCATTTCCACAAAATCTCCTATCTGTCCCCCTAACTATGGAGGCCCCAATAACTAAAGCTCTGCTCCTCTTCCCCTTCCCCTCTGAGCAACAGGGACAGACTCTGCTTCAAAGACCTGTGCCTCATTGTTTACCCTGATAAGCCACCGCCCCCGCCCCCCCACCCCCAACAGTATCCAAAATGGTATACTTGTTGTTGAGGGGAAGCACTACAGGAGATCTCTGCACTACCTGCCAGTTCCCTTTCCCGCCCCTGATGGTAACCCATCTACCTTCTTCACATGGCTGTGGAGTAACTATATCCCTGTAACTCCTCTCAATAACCCTTTCTGCCTCCCGAATGATCCAAAGTTCATCCAGCTCTAGTTCCAGTTCCCTAACATAGTTTTTGAGGAGCTGGAGTTGGGTGCACTGACATCTATTTCAAACCCACTGACCCCCATAGCTACCTCAACTGCACCTCTTTCCAACCTCCCTTCTGCAAAAATGCAATCCCATACCCCCAATTCCTCCACCTTTGCCATATCTGGTCCCAGACAAGCAATTCCACTCCAGGACGTCCCAACTGTCTTTTTACTTCAAGGACCGTAATTTCCCTTCCTCATGATCAACAATGCCCTCAATCTCCATTTGCCATACCTCTGTCCTCGAGCTCCACCCCACCACTCCCCAACCACAAGGGCAGAATCCCCCAGAGACCCTAGTCCTCACATTTCATCCCACTATTCTCCAATCCAATGCATTATCTCATTGATGTGTTGTCTTATAACAAAACGATGGACAGGCTCAGTTTGCATCCTCTGAAGTTTCTATGAAGCTTGGACATATAAGAAACTAGACTCACTGTTTAAAAGGTGTCGCTATTTAAGACAGGGATGAGAAATGTTTTCTCACAAACAGTCATGATTCTTTGGAACTTCCTTCCTTAAAAGGTAGTTGGTATTGGTCTTTGAATATTTTTAAGGAAGTGGTAGATAGATGCTTGAAAAGCAAAGAATGAAATGCTTTTGGAGGTATGTGAGAATATTTAGATCAACAACAGTCTTATTGAATGGCTGAGCATGCTTAAAGGGCCAAAAAGCATCATACTCCAATCACATAGCTGATATGTTCATATTTTTATCCTGATAAAGTTTCCCATTGAAGAATTGCTTGGGAATTCTAAAGTCATCCATGCAGAGCACATGATCTGCCTTTCTAAACTGAATTCTCTGATGTGTACACTCCTTGCTGTTGAATGTGAGCAATGGAGGACCTCATGGTTTGGGACATTATGATGCCTTCAAATTCTCATGGTAGACCTCAGGTGTCTTTGGTAGAAGCATTCCAGAGATTTGATTTGATGCCAATAGGAATCTCAGGATTTTGTATCATACAGTCATGTGATTAGGACAATGATCTGATTTGATGTTAGCCTTTAGCTTAATGCCATCTTACATACAGACATGATCATGAGTTAGCAATAGAGCAAACATCCTTTCAATGCATACATAAATATTTTCATCAATAGTGGCATCCCTAGAGAGCATCCTACTAAAGCATGGAATTTTCCTACATTCTTGAGACTGGTGTCATCAACAGTTATGTTTGGTGCTTTACAGTATGCAGGAGAAGGTGAGGACTGCAGATGCTGGAGATTGGAGTTGAGAGTATGGTGCTGGAAAAGCACCGCTGGTCAGGCAGCATCGAGGAGCAGGAGAATCTACATTTCGGGCATAAGCTTTTCATCAGGATGTGCCTGCTGGTGGCTGAAACAGTATCTCAATTTAGAGATCAAAGTTTTTTGTCAGCCCTTCAGAATGTGTTTGCCAGAATATGGTGTCTTCTTTTACTGGTTAGGGAAAAGGGAGGGCTAGGTATAATTATTTGCATCTAGAGGCTCTTAGATTACTGCATGAGACAGTGGAAACACGCAGTCTTCAGAAAGTGAAGAATATCCTTGAGTGGAACCTAACATTGATGTCAGCAAATGTTTGGTTCCTTAGGCTCCTACCACTTCCTCTGGCAGCACACTCCACCACCCTTTGCATGAAACAGGTACCTCTCAGGTCCTAATTAAATCTTTTCCCCTTGCACCTTAAACCTCTAATTCTGGACTATCACATCCTAGGAAAAATATCCTGCTATTCATCATATCCACGCCCCTCATGAATTTATAAACCTCTATATGGTCATCCCTCAGCTTTTGATGCTTCAGACAAAAACAGCTCCAGCCTACTCAGCATCTACCTTTGGCTCAGACTCTCCAGTTTTGCCAATACTCTTGTGAATCCTTTCTGCACCCTCCCAAATTTACCAACAATCTTCCTAGCGAGGGGCAAACAGAATTGAACAGTCATCCAAAAGTGATCTCACTAATAGCCTGAACAGCCACAATATGGCATCTAAACTCAATGTTATGACCAATGATGGCAAGAGTGCCAAACACCTTCTTCCCCACTCAACCTGTGACTCCACTTTCAAGGAACTATGCACATGCATGCCCAGTTCTCTTTGTTCAGCAACGCTCCTCAAAGCCCTGTAATGTTAAAAGAGTAAATGGACATCTCTCTGGACATTAATGTAATATTAAAGGGTTAAACTGCACTATCTTTGGGTGGGGACGACAATCATGAAAGAATGCAAATCACTCACACCCCAGTTTGACAGTCATTTGCTACTACTCCCCTACTATTATCAAATGTAAATGATTGTTCAATTTCTTTCATTCAGAAATGTTTTCTGGCCAGAGTTATGTAACACCTGCATTGTCCTGGGGAATCACTGAGTCAGGAAATCAACTGCATAAAGTTTCCCTAAGGTTAAAGCATGAGCATTTGCATTATCTCCAAGGATGCTATTGTACCTGGGGTAATTTGTCACTGTGACTAACGGAGTTGTCGTAAATGGCATGTGTCTACGGGTAAGTGGCCTGATAAGACCAGCCAATCTACCTGTATAAAGGTGATGTGTTTTTTTTTCTTGTTCAGAGCCTCACTTTGACTCAACCTTGTTTTCCTGCAAGGGGTGTCAAAAGGTGTCACCTAGCTTGTAAAAGCTTTAATAAACTTTAACTGTTTGCAGAAGTTGGTGTGTGTAAACTGCATCTCATGTGCGAAACCTTAGGACAATAACCTAACATATGGTGACAGTGGTGGCATTCCAACATATATGGAGCGATCGTCTGAAGTTGGTTGTGTGAGATGGATGGGCCCACAAGGTAAGCTTCACCTTCCCTCTCTCTAAACCTACCACTCAGACAACCCCTCGTCTCCTGGGACTCTGTGAAAAGAGAATCTTTGAGGCAACTCACACAGTTTGTGCAAAGCTAGATTTTAAAGAGGTTTTGTAAAGTGTTGAACTGGGGTTAGGGTCCCCAGAGTCACGTTGGGGTTTGAGTCCCCAGACATATACAGTTAAATCTGGGTTAGAGACCCCGCAGTTAAACCAGGGTTGGAGTCCCACAGTTAAATCTAAGTTAGAGTCATTATGATTAGATCTGGGTTAGAGTCCCAGAGTTGAATCAGGATTAGAATCCCCACAGTCAAACCGGGGTTAGAGACCCAGGGGTGAATCAGGGTTAGAGTCCCACAGTGAAATCTTGGTTAGAATTCCAGGGGTGAATTGGGATCAGAGGCTCCATAGTTGAACCAGGGTTAGAGTCCCAGGGATGAAATGGTGTTAGAGTCCCCATAGTTGAACCCAGGGATAGAGTCCCACAGTCAAATCTGGGTTACAGTCCATAGGTTAAAAGGAGTTTAAAGTCCTCTCAGGGGGGAAAGGAATTTAAAGTCCTCCAGTGGTGAGAGTTGAGCCTCCAGAGTTTAAAAAAAAGTTAGAATTTGGTACTTCTTAAAATTGTTGTCTTTGTCCCCCACATCTCCCCTTATAAGTACTTTTAGACAACGTGGCATCACTGGGAAAAGGGGGAAAAAATGGAGCCGGTCTGCTCGGGTCCCGACAGTAAAGTGCATTGACTGCTGGAGAAGCTTTGTCCGATTTTTTTGTGTTGTGGGTGTCTGTTTCTGGGCTATGGACTTGACTTGGCAAGTTTTTCTTCTGGGGGGAGTGGCACGGACTGTGGCTCCATGTGGCCCGCTCAGAGGGTTTTCTCTTTATAGGTATAATTTCAAGAGGATGCAAAAAAAAACAGAAACACTGAAATTAAGGTTGTACTAATAGTTGGGTTGACTGGGGCAAGTTTCAATGTAAATTGTGCCATGCTGAGTGTGCTTGATATTTAAATACTTTGGTTTGTTAAAATCCTGGTTCAGAAAATTCTTTTAAGTAACAGTTTGGCCTTATGTGAATTAGGATCTCAATTCAATGCGTTTTGTGGGTTTTGTATTATGACAGATTTTGTTCTTACATTAAAATTGTACAGCATTATGACCTTTTTAAAATTACCAAACTTGTAACCTTAAAACAAATTGATCGTGGACCTCGAGCCCCAAATTTGTTTGAAATTCTACAAAGCCTGTTTAAAAAAAACAATTAGGTCAGTGGTCATGCTTTACCTATATGAGAATGTTGTATTAAAATATCTTTGCTGCTATGTTTTTAACACAGCGTGTTCACAAAAGGGTGCATTTTAATTTTGATGTTTTGTCAAGATTTTAGAGAATATTAGAACTACAGGCTGAGCTGTTTCAGTTCTGTTACTTATTGTTATGACTTTGTTGGCCCCCTTCATATCGTAAATTCAAAGAATGTTGATTTCTGCCAAAGTTGCCACTATAATTCAGACTGTTTTATTTGGGAAATTTGATCTTGAGAACATAATTTAATAGTCTACATTTATTCCCCAAGAATATTGGAGATTTAAATCTGAATTGAAATGGCCTCTTAAATGGCTAAAGCACAGGAAAAATGTTGTTGTTTTCTTGCTGTACTAGATTTTGGAAATACTTTTTCCTAACAGCTTTCACATTAGCCAAAATAATTTTTGAATAACCTGAATGGGATACCCGAGAGTTTGATTTAGGACCATTGATTGTTGTTTTAAAAAATATGATAATGTCATAAATAGTGAACAGAGTAACAGACTTCAAAGATTGTTGAAACAGGCAGACACAATTTAGTGTAGTTCAGTGTGTAACTGTCTTCATACTGATAACCACCTCGGCAAGTAACAAATGAGAAGGGAAACACAGATACTTTCAGCAGCTAACATCATCGCAGGTTTCTCCATTCAAGATAAAGCACACCTTTGGGCCACTACTAACATCTCCACAACCTGATCCAACGGATTCAATCAGCTACGAGCCACAACATGAAAAGTGAAGCTAACAGTGAAGAGGAGATCTGTATGCTTTTTGTCAGTGGCCTTCCTATTGACATTAAACCACATGAGCCTTACCTTGCCTTTTGATCATCTAAGGGATGTGAAAGTTCACTGATCATATTAACATCACAATAGCCAGTGGGTTTTGTTACATTTAAAAGCAGAGCAGGAGCAGAAGCAGCAAAGAATGCTGTGTTCACCTAAACTGCTGCTGGAACTGCCGCACTGCACACTCAGATGTGCTGGTATCCTCCATCTGAAGCATCTCCAGAAGGATGGAAGTCTCATCAGTTTTGTGAAGTATTTAACTGCCTTTATCCAAAAATTCAGATTTCTCCATGGAGTGGTGTGCAAGGACAGACTGAATTTTGTTTTCAGGTTGGACATTATTAAAGATTTTAGAGAACTGGCTCGTTTCCACTTGACTTGGAGGACGTGGAGTGGTCACTAAGGACTGAGAATATAAGAACTTTACTGATGAACTTTTTTCCCAAGTGGGAGGCTTCTGCAAATTCTATTTCCTGCACAGACTAATAATGTTTGTTGTCATAATCATTGCCTGTTGTGTATCAATAACTTGCTTAAGTATTAGCAGCAAGATTCTTACGAAAGGTAGTGTCATCTAGGTGGTTATCATGGAACGATAAAAGGTACGAATGTAATGTTAAGATTAAATAGGCATCTCTGTCTGGACATTAATGTAATATTTAAAAAGTAAACTACAATATCTTTGGGTGGGGACAATAATCATGAAAGAACGTGAATCACCCACACACCAATTAGACAGTCATTTGCTACTACTCCCCTTCTATTATCAAATGTAAACTATTAGTCAATGTATTCCATTCAGAAATGCTTTCTGGCCAGAGGTATGTCGCACCTGCATTGTTTTGGGGAATCACTGAGTCAAGAAATCATCTACATGATTCCCCAAGATTAGGGCATTATCTCCAATAATGATCTCAGCTCAATACCATCTTTACGAGGATGACCAGGGATGGACAATAAATACTAGTCAGAGTCAAGAGTGTGGTGCTGGGAAAGCACAGCAGGTCAGGCAGCATCCAAGGAGCAGGATAGTTGAGGTTTCTTGCAAAAGCCTTTCAGCAGGGAAGGGGGTGGAGTGGCCACTAACAACTATGAATTTAAGAATTTTACGGGTCAACTTTTGTTTCCAACCTGGGAGGCTTCTGCAAATTCTATTTACTTCACAGACTAGTATTTTTTGTTATTATAATCATTGCATGTTGTGTATCAATAACTTGCTTAAGTACTGGCAGTCAGATTCTTAAGAAGGTAGTAGCGCCATCTCAGTGATTACCATGAAATAAGCAGGGAATGAGAATGAGTATAACGTATGAGCAGGTAGGGAAACCGTTTTTAGGGTTATGTGACAAAGGCTCATCTAGCATGCAGTAAACAATGAGGTGCTGGAGGCAAGGATAGTGGTTTAATGAGGTAAAGAACATCTATTGAGTCATGCCAGAGGTCTTAATCTTTACTGTTGATGCTTGCTGTTTGTAACGGTCACCTAATCGATACAGACAGTGCCTTATTTGGATGCTGTTCCCCGTGACTATATAATTCCTTATGAGGAAGCAAAGATGCTACAAAAAGACAAAGAAATTCAATGATTAAGCAATAAAATTACACATCAGCATATAATGTGAAGTGTAATGTTATTCATTTTGGTTACGTTAGGGAAATAATATTTTTGAAAAAAGGATGGCATTTGCAATGCTGATATTTGATGAGACTTGCAGGTGTTCGTGTATCCTAGTGGCTAACTTTCTTCCTGTTTGTCCTAGGTAGTGTAGACCAACGTCATCTACAAAATTCCATGCAAGGACTGCCACAAACACTACGTAGGACAAACAGGAAGAAAGTTAGCCACCAGGATACACAAACACCAGCTAGCCACAAAAAGACACGACCCTCTCTACCTTGTAGCTCTACGCACGGATGAAAAAAACCCACCATTTTGACTGGGACAATACATCTATCCTGGGACAGGTTAAGCAAAGGCATGCCAGAGAATTCCTAGAGGCCTGGCACTCCAAACACAATGCCATAAACAAACACACAGATCTAGATGCCATCTATCAACCCCAGAAAATGAACAGGAAATGACATCACTACAAACCCCGGGAACCCCATCCAGGAGAAAGATATAAATAGAAAACAGGAGACAACAGCTTCGCTTCACTTTGGGGGTCACCACTGATGATGTCACCTAGCCAGGTAACGAAACGTCTGGATATCAAACCTACAGCTCAGCGAGCAATCTCAACCTGAGCTACAAACCTT
Source organism: Hemiscyllium ocellatum (assembly GCF_020745735.1). Lineage (NCBI taxonomy): Eukaryota > Metazoa > Chordata > Chondrichthyes > Orectolobiformes > Hemiscylliidae > Hemiscyllium > Hemiscyllium ocellatum. The sequence goes on along the minus strand of NC_083401.1, from coordinate 54,474,316 downwards.
CACAAACCTTGCAAAAAACACCTTAGCTTCTATTGCAAGGGCACTGGTGTACAAGAATAACAAAGTTCTGTTACAGTTCTACAATATTTTCGTGAGCCTACATCTTTATATAGTTTTGAAGACCATTTCTAAGAAATAATTTGCTTACATCGGAGGTAGTACAACAAAGGCTAATATTATTGGCTCTTGGAATGAAAGAAATTTGTGGGATAAAAGACTGGGGTGATACGTTCTACAGTTTTGAATAACAAGAAGTGACTCCATAGAAACAGACTGGGGTATCGGCAACACAGGGGCACCACTAAATTCGGGTTTATGGGAATACGGTAAGGTGGTTGCGTTTGAGTAGAATGCTCTTAAGCATCAGTAGGAAATTATCTCTTTCTGCATTATAGAGATTCTGTAGGACACAGTTTCTATAGGACCTCAAAATTAGGGGTAAATCAATTAGAACTAAGACCAGGAAAATTTTCTTTGCTGGGGATTGTAAATCTTTGAAATAGATTCCTCCAGAGGACTACGAATGCTCCAGTCAGTATATTCAAGATTGAGATGAACACATTTTTGATCCCAAAATAAAGTGCAATAGGAAACAAGCTGGAAAAAGGAGTTGAGATCCTTCAGCATTTATCAAATGGAATAACAGAGCAGGAAAGGGCGTGAATGATCCACTTCCCATTCTGGACTCTTTTGCTCCTCATAGATGCTACCTGACTCAAGATTTCAAAAATCTGCATAGCTTTTGATAACTACATCAATCTTGAATATGGGTCCTTCAATCACAGTCACAGAGTCAGATGTACAAGCACAGAAACAGACCCTTCGATCCAACCAGATATCCCAATCTATGCCCATTTGCCAGCACCAAACCGTTCCTACTCATATACCCATCCAGATGCCTTTTAAACGTTGCAATTGTACTAGCTTCCACCACTTCCTCTGGCAGTTCATTCCATACATGTACTACCCTCTGCATGGGAAGTTACCCCCTATGTATCTCTTAAAGCTTTCCACTCTCACCCTAAATCAATGCCCTTCAGTTCTGGACTCCCACATCGCAGGGAAAAGACTGTCTATTTATCCTATCCATGCTCATGATTTTATAAAACATCTATAGTCACTCCTCCGACCTTCCAGAGAAAACTTCAGCCTAGTCAACCTCTCCCTATAGCTCAAATCCTCCAACCTTGGCAACATCCTTGTAAATCTTTTCTAAATCCTTTCTAGTTTCATAACATCCTTTTGACAGGAAGGAGACCCCAGAATTGCACGCAATATTCCATAAGTGGCCTAACCAATGTCCTGCATAACCGCAACACAATCTCCTGACTTCTGTACTCAATACTCTGATCAATAAAGCATACCAAATGCCTTCTTCATTATCATAACTACCTGTGACTCTACTTTCAAGGAGCTATGAACCTGCACTCTAAAGTCTTTGTTCAGCAACACTCCCTAGGGCCTTATGCACCATTAAGTGTATAAGTCTGCTAAGATTTGCTTTCCCAAAATGGAGCACCTCACATTTAACTAAATTAAACTCCATCTGCCACTCTTCAGCTCATTGGCCTATCTGATCAAGATCCCATTGTAATCGGAGATAACCTTCTTCGCTGTCCACTACACCTCCAATTTCGGTGTCATCTGCAAACTTATTAACTATACCTGTTATGCTCGCATCCAAACCATTTATATTAATGATGAAAAGTAGTGGAGCCCACACCAATCCTTGTATCCCTCCACTAGTCACAGGCCTTCATTCTGGAAAACAACCCTCCACCACCACCCTCTGTCTTCTACCTTCGAGCTAGCTTGTATCCAAATGGCTACTTCTCCCTGTATTCCATGAGATCTAACCTTGCTAACCAGACTCCCACGGGAAACCTTGACAAATGCCTTACTGAAGTTCATACAGATCACATCTACCGCTCTTCCCTCAATCCTTTGTCACTTCTTCAAAAAACTATCAGGTTTGTGAGACAGGAGTTCCCACACACAAAGCCATGTTAACTATCCCTAATCAGTCCTTGCCTTTCCAAATACACGTACATCCTGTCCCCTAGGATTCCCTCCAACAACTCGCCCACCACTGACGTCCGGCTCACAAATCTATAGTTCCCTAGCTTGTCCTTACCACCCTTTCTTAAATAGTGGCACCACGTTAGCTAACCTCCAGACTTCCAGCACCTCACCTGTGACTATTGATACAAATATCTCAGCAAGGGGCCCAGCAATCACTTCCCTAACTTCCCAGGCCCTTGGTAATTATCCATTTTTATGCAATTCAAAACATCCACCACTTTCCTGGTGTACAAAATCCCATGCAAGGATTGCACAAAACACTACATAGGACAAACAGGAAAACAGCTAACAACCCGCATCCATGAACACCAACTAGCCACGAAACGACAAGACCAGCTATCCCTAGTAGCCATACACACAGACGACAAACAACATGAATTCGATTGGGACAACACCACTATTATAGGGCAGGTCAAACAGAACAGCCAGGGAATTCCTAGAAGCATGGCACTCATCCACGAATTCTATCAACAGACACATCGACCTAGACCCTATATACTGGCCACTGCAACGGACAGCAACTGACAACCGGAAGCGGCAGATTCAAACCAGTATAAATGCTGGAGGAATCAGCACAGAAGCGCTTCACAGGAGGCTCCCAAGCACTGAAGATGCCACCTAGAAAGGGGACGAAATGTTTGCAAGAAAAACTCCCAGCTCGGCAAACAGAACCACAACAACTTTCCTCTTCTGTAACATGGATATTATTCAAAATGTCACCATCTATTTCCCTATATTCGAGCTTTCCTGTCCTCCTCCACAATAAACACTGATGCAAAATATTCATTTTGTATTTCCCCATCTCCTGTGGCTCCACACAAAGGTTGTCTTGCTGATTTTGAGAGGCCCTATTCTTTCCTTAATTACCCTTTTGTCTTTGGATTCTCCTTAATCCTATTTGCCAAAGCTATCTAATGCCCTATTTTTGCCCTCGTGATTTATCTCCTGCTGCCTTTATACTCTATGCATTCACAATCTCTCCTGTCTATACAGGACATATGCTTGTTTCTTTTTCTTAATCAAACCCTGAATTTCTAGAGTTATCCAGCATTCCCTCCACCTCGCAGCCTTTCTTTTCATCCTAACAGGAATATACTGTCTCCAGATTCTCATTATATCATTTCTGAAGACTCACTTTCCAACCTTTACCTGCGACATCTGCCCCCTATCAGCATAATTAATATGCAAGGAAAGTTTGTCACTCAAGTTTAAAAGTTACAGTAAACAATGATAATCAGGAACTACATAATAATTTAATGAATATTAAATGGGAAAAGTAAAACCATTGTACCAATAGAAAATGTTAATCAACTATATTATGTTGTAGCTAACCTTCAAGTCAATGGGAAATCTATCCAAATAAAAAGGAAAAAAAACAGCCTTATTACACCATAACTGGTACTAGGAGAGATACTTTGCATCAGTTGTTACCGTGGAGAAGGAAATGGAGGCTACAAAACTCAGGGAAATAAAATATTGATGTTTTTAAAACAGTTCACATAACAGAAGAGGAAATGCTTGACAGGTCTTAGAAAACAAAGGTAGACAAATTTCCAGGACCTATCAAGCATATCCCAGGACATATGGGAAGTTAGGAAGGAATTGCAGGACCCGTAACAGAAGCATTTGTATCATCTATAACCACAGGTGAAGTGTCAGAGGACTGGAGGATGGTTAATAGTGTGCCTTTTTAAAGAAAATCTTTAGTTCGAGAACTAGACCTCTGAGTCTGACATCGGTGGTGGGTAAGTTGTTGCAGATGCTACTGAAGGATAGGATTTACATGCATTTGGACAGGCAAGGCAGTTTGGCAATGATTAGGTATAGTAAGTTTGGTTTTGTGCAAGGAAAATTGTCTCACAAACTTGATTAGAGTTTTTTGAGAAAGTAACCAAAAAGATTGATGAGGGCAGAGAGGTAGATGTTGTTTACTTGGACTTTAATAGAGCCTTTGATAAGGTTCTGCAAGGTAGATTAATTAGTAAAGTTAGACCACAAGCAATCAGGGTGACCTTGGATACAAAAGTGGCTTCACAGTAGGAAACAGGAGGGTACAGTGGACAACTGTTTTTCAGACAAGAAGCCTGTGACCAGCAGTATTCCACAGGGATCAGTACTGGGTCCACTTTTGTCTGTCATTTATATATACAATTTGGATGAGAATATAGGAGACATGGTAGTAAGTTTGTAGATGACACAAATTGATGGTATAGTCGATATTTAAGGTTATCTAAGATTATAAAGTGATTTTGATCAATTGGGTCAATAGACTGAGTGGCGGCAGATGGAGTTTAATTTAGTTAAACAATTTATTGCATTTTGGAAAACAAGGGCAGATCTTAATTAATGGTTGGGCCTTGAGTTGTGCCCTAGAACAGAAACACAAAAGGGTTCAGGCACATAATTGCTTGAAATTTGCATCACAGGTCGATAGGATTGTTAAGGCGGCATTTAGCACACTTGCCTTCAATTCTCAGACCTTTGAGTACAGATGTTTGGACGTTATGTTCAGCTTGTACAGGATATTGGTGATGCCTCTTCTGGAGCCATGTGGGGGAAGTTCTGGTCACCCTGTTATAGGAATGATATTATTAAACTAGAGATGGTAAATCTTTTATGAACCAGGATGCTGCCAGAACGGCAGGGGTTTTGGGGGGGGGGGGGGGGGGGGGGGGGGCGCGTGTTCCGAGTTATAAAAATAGGCTGGGATCTTTTTTCACCACTGCAGCATAGAAGGTTGTGAGGTGACCTTATGGAAGTTTATAAAATTAAGAGACATGGACAATGCAAATAGAAAAAGGACTGTTTCCTAAGATGGGGGAATTAATTCAGTGAATTAATATTAAATTCAAAGTCAGTTCAAGTTGCTGCAACAGCTTTATTTATTTTACCACATTTTAATACAGATCAGAGAAATGTGAACATCGTGAAATAATACAAAAGCATACTGAAAGTAGTCAAAGCATGCTGTGTGAAAATATTAAAACTGGGGGCATTTTTTTTTAAGGTGAGAAGAGAAAGATTCAAAAAGGACATACGGAGCAACTTTTTTTAAAAAACACAAAGTGGTTACTGTGTGGAATGAACTGTCAGAGGAAACTGTGGTTGTAGGTACAGTTACCTTTAAAACACATTTGGCTAAGTATATGAATAGGAAAGATTTGGAGGAATATGGGTCAAGCGCAGACAAGTGGGATTAGTTTAGTTTCAGAACATATTTGCAGTTTGGACCAAAGGGTCTATTTCAATGCTGCATGACTATCACAATTTCATCAAGTGATGTTTTTATTGTCATATGTGCAGTCAAAAATTGTCATTTTGATTCAGCATCATTACTACTATACAAAGCTATTACTATTGCCATCAAAAGGGACACCATCACATGTTTGCAAACACAAAAAAGTTTCAGTATTTCACTGAGGAATGACAATCTTGATGCCTTTTGCTTAAGGAAAGCATTGGGGAAGTTTTGCATCATACTTGAGCCAAGTTAATTAATTTTAACAATGTACTTTTGCATGCAATACAAACCTTCAAAGATGACGTCCCTTTAACACCCCAATTGACTCAGCATTAAATAAAATTAATAAACTTAATTGTTATAAATAGCAAAGTGACTTACCAAAGCAATTAACTTTAACATCTTTAACTTCTAGATTAACACTTCCATTCAAGACAACAGTAACCTGTCTGCTGACTGTTTAATACAACATATGCATTCAATTACTGCCACATTGAGACAAACAACTGCAATCTATTTTATGCAATGTAATTTGGGAAAACATTTTAATGAATGCAACTTTTTCATGGGACAAAACTATTGTTGAACTTTGGTTTAAATATTAACTTTCCATTTTCTGTACTTAATGTAGACTGATAAAACCAAAACTAAAGATGCATCCTTAAAATAGTCATGATAGTGACTTTCTTAAACACAAGATCAGTATAAATGCTTTAAAGAAATGTCTATGTAACTCTTCAGTTGTATGCTTCAGTGAATTAATATTAAATTCAAAGTCAGTTCAAGTTGCTGCAACAGCTTTATTTATTTTACCACATTTCAATACAGATCAGAGAAATGTGAACATCGTGAAATAATACAAAAGCATACTGAAAGTAGTCAAAGCATGCTGTGTGAAAATATTAAATTGAGAGTGGTACCTCATGAAAGCACTATGACGAGCACCTATATAGTTGCATGACTTATCAGTCATGTTTCAGCTTATAATTATTCCTAAGTAGCCATCACTTTAACAGTTGCATTTAGAGCAAAGCAAAGTCCAGGGAAATGTTGAAAAGTCCTGGACTAAATGACAGCCATATTGATGCACAATTTTAAAATTACTGTTCATCACCTAAACTAGTTACAGAACCCTGCACCAGTCCATTCGTTATTATAAAGCCATTAAGAGTGTTTACTAGTCCAAAGAGAGCTTGGAAAAACCCACAACTAAATGAATTTATTTGAGCTACAGGATCCAGCAAGTATTTGCGTGAAGGACCAAGCTTCAACTGATTGAGTTGTCGAACATTACAATCCAATCCCTCCGACCTCCAAAAAATACATGATATGTTGGGACTCAGAAGCTCAGTGAGAAGCTTTAACAAACAGTAAACATCTTTTAAAAACAAAAAGCGAAAGAAATCTATGTCAAACCACTATTAAAATTATCTCCATGGTATTAGTGACATGTAATGCTTTTTCATCTCCTCTCCAACCTTCCTGGTGACACGTACTCTTATTGGATTGGTGATCCAAACTTATAGCTCTTTGGCAAATCATTCACGATGTCATTCTTCATATGCAAGTCTAATCGATTACTAAATATTTTGTCCTCGATCAAACAATTCGAACCATGGACAACTACCTAGTAGGCTTAACCCAACCCTCAAAGGACATTAACAGGTTTATTTTCCAGTAGTGGATAGCAAATGATAATCAAAGTGGAAATCCTGACTCACTTTCACCCCTCTTATTGCAGGATACAGTCAAATTCTTGCAGTTCAACTGCTGTTGTCAACAAGATCAGCTCTGCTAACATGGAACAAATCATACATCAAATATCTACTGGCCTGTATAATTTATTGCTACACCCCGGTGCTGCATTTACCCAAAAGGCCACTGGGAAAGCTAAAAATGCCAATTTGAAATAGCCAGAAGATTAAACGATTGAACCATACATCAAAAAAAGTATCTTCGTAGAGCTGCATGAATTTAAACAAAAGTTGTTCTTGAAAATATTTGTATCTACTAGCTAAGGATAATACAAGACTAGCGACATGATATAGCAATTGCCAAACATCAAATCAAGAAACAAAAATGTCATTTTAACACTAAAAACAAATTCCATACCACTTTTCTAAATAATGTACCCTTAAGAGATTTTTTTAAAAAATATGAGAGTTGGGATGTACTGCATTTACATAAAACAGTCACATTATGAACATTACAATACAAACAAGCTTAATATCTTATTTTAGAAAACACAAGTAAATGTTAAAGATGGACATGTTCATGACAAAAAGCAGGGTACATCTTTTATGGTCATTCTATAACCTTTTCAGTGCATCATCAATGTCAGGAATCATTTCCTTCAGCTGATTCCATTGGTCTGGTAATAAGGAGATTCCTAAATTTGGGTAACAATGGTGGGGTGGGGAAAAAAAAAACAAAAATCAGTGCATAAATGACAAAGCTAACAATGGCTATAAAACAGTATTTCATAGAATTTTGAGACCTTTTTACCAATCAAAACTCTTGCTCATGAAGATATTGAACTTCTCTTTATTGTTCTGAAGATACCACTCACCACACAGTAACTTGTTTTAAGCATCAATCTGGCTTGACATTTTTCTCCACTTGAACCACTTCATCCAATAACAGCAGGTCATTACCTTAAATTTGCATCCTCATTCCTATCTTGCCAACAGATATTTAATAATCCTGACATAAGTACCTTTCTTTCCAGGCTTCATTTCACCATCTTGGTTCATCCAATATTCTCTGACATCAATTAGAACTTTGCCTTTGAATTCACGCACACTGACATATCTCATCTTGCCAATCTGTCAATAAATATTGTGATGAAAGTCCATGTAATTAGTAAAATAGAAAACTATATCGTCAATGCATTGAGTGAATGGACATAGAATTCAGATTCAGTATCTCCACAGAAATTAAAAGACACATATTTTGGTTGTAGAGGTCATTCTATCATAGTCCTGCTAATGTGTACCACTTGTTACATCTGGAATGTCTGGCATTTTAACATTGTAATAAATGCCAGGTAAGATTTTAAAATAAAAGAGGCGATGAACTTTCATTTTTTAGCCACCATCTGATACTGCTGAGGCTACAGAAATTTTCTTCTGAATCAGTTATCATTGAAGGAAAACCACTGTTATCAGAATGTCTATCATTAGGGAAATTGTTCGTTATTTGGGATGTCGGCTCTTTGTGTATACAACATTCATTAATAGCTGTTTATAGGAACCATGTCATGAAAGTGTCACGACTAGTAATTTAGTGGCCCATACTAAAGTTCTCAGAATCTAGGTTCAAATCCCACCAATGGAGCCAGTGGAACTTGAAATCAATTAATAAATCTGAAACAAAGTTGGTTACAGTGATAATATCAGGAAACTATAATCTAGTGTTGTAAAAATCCAACTGGTTTATGAGTGTCTTTTCAGGAAGGAAACCTGTCCTTACCTGGCCTACCTAAATGAAACTCCAGACCCACAAGAAACGTGGTTCAAGGGATTTAAAGATAGGCATATAGTGGGAGCATTTCCAATGATTATCCAAATAAAGCAATTTCAAAATGTGCCAATGATATACCAAAGCACAGTTCAATCCGCTAGGCAACTGATCAGGGACATTTTCTACCTTACAGATGCATTTGGCCAGTTCAGCAAACGCAATTCCAAATGCAAAGAGTTACATTTACAGCAGTGATTTCTTTTTGGTTACTAGTAGACAGATTTTAAAAATCCATAACCATGGGTTTAAAAAAAAAATTACAATCCTGACATTAAAAGCAGCTTGTTATATCTTTCATTTTAAGGAAAAAAAGGATGATTTGCTTTGCTCAATATCCCAGTCCAGCTCGAACCATTACCTTCAAAATCAGGATGTGTCTTTACTCGAAAATGATGTCACAGTTCAGGATTGAGGGAACACAAAACTCCAATCAGTTCAAAATCACTTAATTTCCAAAATACTGTCTCATAAATTAGTAATGTAAAATGTTCATTTTTCTGTTCTTTTGCATGTTGGGAATGAGCATTCCAGCCTTTCATTGAAAAGAAGGGCAGTACCATCATCTGCAAGCCACTGTATAATTATTCAATATATAAACCCAATCGATTATTTTAAGAGTGACAAAACATCACCAACAGAACAGTTAATTCAGAACAGAACAGTGGTTTTGACAAAGTGCGATCATATAAGTGCATATTAAAATGGATACTTCGGTGTGCTTGTGCTCGATTCTCACATTTTCTACAAAACATTTTATGATTCATCTATATAAGAGATTGAGACTCAGCCTTCAATGTTACATACACACATTAATCATTAATTTCAAACTGCATCACTACATTATAATGAAAGCTCTATGTATATTTGTATATTCATCACTACAAGGGATGATGAGTGTGTCCTCTATTGCGAATACTCCCAAAGTTTGTCTCCATCTTCTGCCTGTTCCACTACGAAGGCATTCTATGCAAACACATTCACCACAGACCTAATTCATATTTGGCCAAGGGTCAAGTAAGGCTATGTCATCACAACAAAGCTCTTCTCAGCTTTCCTTGCTAGAATGCTCCACTTCACCTTCAGCAAGGTCCTGACTGGAGTGGACCTAATTCTACAGAACAACTTGTTTAACCTCTACCAGCTGCAGACTTGATCAAAGACCAATGCATCCAATCATATTTGAACACAATGCAGAAAATGCTTGCATCTATGCACAAAGGTTAAGCTTCAAGACATTATCAACATCTTTACTCACAGCATGAGCCTAAGATATAGGTCCTCTACCAAACTAGAGTTGAAAAACGTGGTGCTGGAAAAACACAGCAGGCTAGGGAGCATCCCAGGAGCAGGAGAATCGACGTTTCGGGCATACGCCCTTCTTCAGGAATGAGGCTGGTGTGCCAAACGGGCTGAGATAAAAGGTCGAGGGGAGGAAATTTGGGGGAGGGGGCGCTGGGAATACAACAGGTGGAAGGTGGTGAGGGTGATAGGCCGAAGAAGGGGTGGGGCGGAGAGGTCGGGAAGAAGATTGCAGGTCAAAAGGGCGGTGCTGAATCTGGGGGTTGGGACTGAGACATGAAGGGGGGGGGGGGGGGGAGGAAATGAGGAAGCTGGAGAAATCTACATTCATCCCATGTGGTTGGAGGGTTCCTAGGAAAATGATGAGGCGCTCCTCCTCAAGGCGTCGTGTGGTCAGGAGGATGGTAATGGAGGAGGCCAAGGACCTGGATGTCCTTGGCGGAGTGGGGGGGGGGGGGTTTAAAAGTGTTCAGCCACGAGGCGTTGGGCTGGTTGGTGCGGGTGTCCCAGAGGTGTTCCGTGAAACGTTCCGCAAGTAGGCAGCCTGTCTCCCCAATGTAGAGGAGACCACATCAGATGCAGCAGATACAGTAAATGATGCATGTGGAAGTGCAGGTGAATTTGCGACGGATATGGAAACATCCATTGGGGCCTTGGAGGGAGACTAGTGCGGAGGGAGGGAGACTAGTGCGGAGGTGTGGGCACAAGTTTTGCACTCCTTGCGGTTGCAGGGGAAGGTGCCGGGTGTGAAGGTCGGGTTGGTGGGGGGTGTGAACCTGACGAGGGAGCAGCGGAGGGAGTGGTCTCTCTGGAATGCTGATAGGGGTGGGGAGGGAAAAAATCCCTGGTGGTGGGGTCTGTTTGGAGGTGGCAGAAATGACGGAGGATGAGATGATGTATCCAGAGGTCGGTGGGGAGGACCAGTGGGGTTCAGTCCTGGTGACGATTGGAGGGGCGGGAAGTGGAGGAGATGCAGTGGACAGCATCGGCGACCACACCGGAGGGGAAATTGCGGTCTTTGAAGGAGGCCTTTTGGGTAGTTCGGTAGTGGAATTGGTCCTCCTGGGAGCAGATGCGGCGGAGGCAAAGGAATTGGGAATATGGGATGGCGTTTTTACAGGGGGCAGGGTGAGAGGAGGTGTAATCTAGGGAGCTGTGGGAGTCGGTCGGTTTGTAGTAAATGTCTGTGTTGAGTCGGTCTCCCGAGATAGAAATGGAGGTGCCTAGGAAGGGGAGGGAGGAGTCTGAGACTGTCCAGGTAAATTTGAGGTCAGGGTAGAAGGTGTTAGTAAAGTGGATGAACTGTTCAACCACCTCGTGGGAGCACAAGGTAGCGCCAATTCAATCATCGATGTAGCGGAGGAAAAGGTGGGGAGTGGTGCCAGTGTAGCAGCGGAAGATGGACTGTTCCACATATTCGACTTTCTCCTCTACCAAACTATCCATGTTGCACCACACTGAAGGAATGGCGATATATTTGCAAGGCAAGATGGTAGTAGTTTTGAGGGCAACTTGCAGTTCCAATGTAACTGCTGCCCTTGTCCTATGGGTTTGCAAAGTGATGTCTAGGGATCTTTGGCAAATTTCTGCAGTGCATCTTACAAATAATAGTGGTGCTATTGAGCATCTGCGATGGAATCTCTGAATGTTGTGGATGTGGTGCCAAAGTTAGTGTGCCATTTTGTTCTGGATAGTATTGACATTCTTGAGTGTTGAAATTGCACCCATCCAAGTAAGTGGGAAGTATTCCATTACAATCCTGAGTTGTGTCTTGTTGTTGGTGAATAGGCTTTGGAGTCAGGTAGTGAGTTACCCACTGCACCTCCTAGCCTCTGACCTGCTTTTGACGCCACTGCATTTTTAGGAAATCCACTTCAGTTTCTCGTTAATGGATACTAACAGTGGGGATTCAGTGATAGTAACACTGTCAAATATCAAGGTGGTTAGATCTTATTGGAGATGGTCACTGCCTTGTATTTTTGTGGCATGAATGTTACTGGGCAATTTCAACTCAGGGATACAGATATGAACTGTATCAGCATCCTAGACATTGCAAATCACTGGAACATCATGGATTCATTGGCTAACATCCCCATTTCTGACCGTTTTGATGAAGCAGCTGAAGACAATTGGGCATAGGACATAACCCTGAGGAACTCCCTATAGAAATGTCCTGGAAATGCGATGACTGACTTCCAACAACCACAATCATCTTATGTACTAGGTTTGACTCCAACCATTAGAGAATGCATATTGTATCGATAGTGCAGGAAATTATCTAAATTCAATTGCCTCGAATGAGTCACATCTGTACTAATCCAGTTACATAAATATGCAAATTATAATCCTCATGGGTACTTAGGCAAATTAGTTGCTATCTCAGTTACCATATCTTTAAAATCTTTTGAGGGGATTAACGTTGCCTCCACCACAAATGGTTTAAGGTTTAAAAAAAAATCAAGTCAGAGTTATACAACACAGAAACAGACCCTTTAATCCAAGTTGCCATTGCTGACTAGGTAGCTTAAACTGATCTAGTCCCATTTGCCAGCATTTGGCAGATCTCTCTCCAAACCGTTCCTATTCATGTACCCATCCAGTTGTCCTTTACATATTGTAATTGTACCCACTTTTAACACCTTGTTCCATACATGCACCGCACTTCGCATGAAAAAGCCCCTCAGGTTCTTTTTATCTCTTTCCCTTCTCACTTGAAAATTACTTGGCTGGAAATGGCCTTGGCTGTTTACCTATGCCATGTCCTCATGATTTTACAGACCTCTACCTCCTTTGCTCCAGGGATAAAAGCGCCATCCTATTGAGCTTCACTATACGGCTTAAACCCTCTAATCCCGGCAGCATCTTGTAAATCTTTTCTGAACCCTTTCAAGTTGATAGTAGAAATTCAGGTTTTAAAATGATATGCATGACTAAACTCCCAGCCACATCGATGGCAGTCTTAGCAGAACAGTAATAATGCAAAAAACCTTTTGAACAAATCTTTCTCCTAAAAGAAAAAGACATAGATAAGACAAAGTTCTTAGTAGACTCTGCCAGATCTAGCTTATTGCCTCAAAACCAAAAAGTGTCTCAAATGATAAGCAGTCAACTTCTGAGCACTCTCTTCATAATTATCTCCATGAACAAAGAGAAAAATACTCCCTCTCTTTCTTGTCCACTCCAAACCTAATCTAAGTGAGTGGAAACATCAGCGTTTCATGGCATATACAATATACAAAAAAAAATGCTACTCAGTAGAATTGATAAAAGAAAAACATGTCAGTCTCCAACAAATCAGTATTCAGAACAAACTACATTCTGTATTATATGACTGCTCAAAAATAGCTAGCATAATCAGTTGTTCACTGAGCTGTGCTGTGACAGAAAGAACACACCTGAAATAGGTTATCATCTTTGTCACTTTTAGCACATTTTGCACCTCCAGAACTTTCACCACTCTTTTGCTTTTTTACTGGTTTCTCTACTGGAGCAGACTTCTTTCTCTTAGCCTGTAAAATAAACAAAGAATGTGACATGGAAATTAACTTTTAGTTAAGGGATAGAAGAGACAGTACAGACAGAAGATAAGAGCAAAATACAAAACTACTAGGTTTCTTGTCAAAGATTTTTATTTTGAGGTCAATTAAAGATTTGTCAATCTTTAAATTATCAACCTATTACAAAATATTATTTACACTAACTTAATTTTTGTTAAATTCATTTTAACCACCTAGATTTGCAACATGAAGCAGAATTTTTCAAATTCTTAGGAGAATAACTATTCACCTGCAATTTCAGAGCACAATAGCTTCAGAATAGAGTACTACAGGCTGAATTTAGATCAGACCATTTATTGAAAATTCCATTTTGTAGAGAAATTAGTTGCAACTAGCATGTACACTCCACCACTGTCTTCATATTTACTGATAACTGCATTGTATTTGAATCACATGCTTAACATTTACATAAAAAACTATTTATTTACTCTGTATTCAGTCTGTAATCTATGAGATCCGATGCATTTTAATGCTGCTGCAAAACATATTCTTAGCCGGTTATTTTATAAATGCTCAAAGTTGTATAAGGTCACATCTAATGTAGATTGACCCAAAGTACAGACTACATTTATTTAACGATTGGTGGAATTCAAGAACAAGGACGGCACGGTGGCACTGCTGCTTCACAGTGCCAGAGACCAGGATTCAATTCCCGCCTCAGGCGACTGTGTGTGGAGTTTGCACATTCTCCCAGTGTCTGCGTGGGTTTCCTCCTGATGCTGTGGTTTCGTCCCACAATCCAAAAATGTGCAGATTGGGCAATTTAGCATGGCCAATTCACCTATAGTGTTTGGTGAATGGTAAATGTAGGGGAATGGGTCTGAGTGAGTTACACTTCGGCGGGTCGGTGTGGACTTGTTGGGTCCACAGGCCTGTTTCCAAACTGTAAGTAGTCTAATCTAAATCTTTCAATTGTAACAATGGCAAAACTTGTCAGTCTGCACCGTCATACTCCTAACAGTTAGCAACTTCTGGAGTCCCCACACATTGCAAACCAGAAGTTGCTCTTCTGTCCAGTGCTATTGAAATTTGCCCAATCGGAAGAGATTTTTAAAATCATCCAAACTTTATCTTTTTATACTATTAATCTTGTTAAAAAAATTTTTGAAAAGGTTGCATTTTGTTGAATAATGTGTGAGTTGGTTTTTGAAACAGTGCTATAAGTTCATAATTACTGCATAAAAACTTTGGGCCTTTAAAACTAATTTTAGATTTGTCGAATGTAAATTTCGTTCATGATTAAAAATGTTGTCCTTCTTTAAAAGTTTGATGTTTTCCTCTGCCTGATGTATTGTTTTAATCATTTATTACATTGCATGAAATTTTCAATTAAACAAAAAAAAATCTGTTTTAAATTCCCAGTTTGCTGTCTGAGAAAATATTTCAGCATTTGTTTATCTTTCTTTAATGATATTACAGTTGCAGGTTGTCAGAGATCCTCTTTACTTGGTGCTATATCTAAATTAACATCAAAAGGGGAACAGGTGGCTGCCACTAACCATGAAATCCAGACTGTTACTTTGAAGTTATGCAGGAGGATCAGTAAGTATATTTCTTGATCATCACTCCAGAATCCTGTGAAAAGCCACAGGTCCCTATTATCTCTTTCAATAAATTTAACTAGTTGACATATCTCACTTGCTGATGCTCATCTAGAGGAAAGTATTATTTTCAAATTTAGTACAGTGGTGAAAACATTGTGGGAATGTTTTACTGTGTAGAAAACAGATGTTTTGAACTGAAACCCTTTTTTTATACACAGTATTAACATTTAATGTCTTCTTACTAATGGCACTTTAAATTCAAACGAGCTCAAAGGATATTTGCTGATGCCTCCTATATTATCCTGCTGAAATCAAAAATGACTTGAACATTTCTTCTGTTAAATGTCAGTCTTCTTTTGAAAATTGAAATAGCCACAAATCAGTTTCATAAAACCATGCAGAAATCCTTTCATCAACAGTTTTTGCCTTACCTTTTGATCAACTTCACTATCAGATTCGCTGTCTGAACTTGTAGAAACAACTTCCCTTGATTTAGGCATCTGGAAATTTTTGTGAAAAAGAAAAGTAATTTGAAGATACATTGCTGAAAGACTGAAAGCTTCACTCAACTAGGAAAATACAAAATTCTTCCAGTATGATAAAGGACAGGTTAATGGAGACACAGTTAAAAGCAAAAGAATATGGTGTGTTGGCGTTTATTGGTAGGGGGATTGAGTTTCGGAGCCACATGGTCATGCTTCAGCTGTACAAGACACTGGTAAGGCCGCTTCTGGTCACTGCATTATAGGAAGGATGTGGAAGCTTTGGAAAGGGTTCAGAGGAGATTTACTAGGATGTTGCCTAATATGGAGGGAAGGTCTTATGAGGAAAGGCTAAGGGAACTGAGGCTGCTTTCGTTGGAGAGAAGGTTGATAGGTGACTTAATTGAGACGTATAAGACAATCACAGGGTTAGACAGGGTGGACGGTGAGAGCCTCTTTCTTCAGATGGTGAAGGCTAACACGAGGAGACATAATTTTAAATTGACGGGTGATAGATTTAGGACAGATATCAGGGGTAGTTTCTTTACTCAGTAGTAGGGGCGTGGAACAGTCTGCCTGAAGCAGTAGTAGACTCGCCGGCATTTAGGGCATTTAAATGGGCATTGGACATACTTATGAATAATAATGGAATGGTATAGGTTAGATGGCATCAGATTAATTTCACAGGTTGGCACAACATCGAGGTCCGAAGGGCCTGTGCTGCACTGAAACATTCTATGTTCTAACTGCAGGTGCTGGAAATGAGAAACAAAAACAGAAATTGCTGGAAAGGTTCAGAAGGTCTGGCAACATCAGTGGAGAAAAATCAAAGTTAATAATTCAGGTTCAGTGACCCTTCAAGCTGAAATCAACCTCATGAATATTCGCTGAACTGTTCACAATACCAGCACATTTTTCCTCAAATAGGGGACCAAAACTGTTCATATTATTCTAGTTAGTCTTAACCAGTGTCTTGCATGGTTTTAGTCAGATCTCTATTTTTAACACTTCAGACACTTCTACACACAATGTAGAAAATTATTCATTTTAATCCAAACACCAGAGATAAAAGGAAAATTTCAATGAGGGATGTTATAGAAACTTTCAGTGATTTCAATTTGCCAATTCACCAGTCCCCTGCACCGTGAGGCAACAGTGCTAGCCAATGAGCCACCATGCATTCTAACCACTGAGCCACCATGCCTATAATTCTGTGTTTCTAACTAGAATGTACTGAGTTAAAATCTGGGGTGCCCTCTTTGGATAGAAATGAGGGAAAAACTTCCAAGGGTTGTACAACTTTGGAACACTGTCTCAGAAGGTACTAAAGGTTGGCATCATTAAATATTTTTAAGGCAGAGATGGATTGATTCCCCTGCCTAATAAGAATCTAAGGTTATCAAGTGTGGATGTGAACTCAATTTGAAACACAAGCAGATCAGCCATGATCTTACTGAACAGTTCAGTAGGCTTGAGGAGCTAAATTGTCTACTACATCAATTCCTTTGTAAGTTTTTAAGCCAAGGTTCTTATATCTATACAGATCTTTTCATCTTCTATAAACGTTCAGCCAGCTCCTCCACGGGTTCATCCATGTAGTTAACAAATATTGTGAAAAATGATGATACTAATATCAATACCAGTCAGAATCTGCTCATCACTGATCTCTATAAAGAATATTATTAATCACAACAATCCACCTATCAGATTGCAAAGCAATTTATTTTAGCATCCCAAACAAGTCAACATCAGGACAGTATATAAATAGCCTGAGAGACAAACTCTGGGGTGTCTACCTTGTTAAGACCCTTCTGGACCTTATCTGTTTCAACATTCAGGTCACTTCTCATTCTCCTAGACTGTGAAGTACAGATCCCATTTACTCAGCAACTCATCAGTGACAACAAACGTGCCCCTCCACACCCTAAAAAATATTAGTAAACCAGATGGGTTTTTCTGACAATCACAATGATTTTGAAGTCATTATTAATTCCGGATTTTTATTAAATTCAAACATTATCTGCAACAGACAACAGTCTAGTGGTATTGTTTTAATCTAGAGACCAGGTAATGTCCTGGAGACCCAGGTGCGAATCCAGGAGATGGTGGAATTTGAAGTCAATAAAAGTCTGGAATTCTTATGATTAGTCAATTCGATGGGTTTTTCTGACAATTTACAGCATTGTCACCTGGTCTGGCCCATGTGACCCCAAAGCCACAGCAACGTAGTTTGACTCTTAACTGCCCCACTGGGCAGTGAATATTGTCCTGGCCAGCAACACCTTCATCCCATTATGAATTTTAAAATTCTACCACAGTAGGATTTGAACCCGGGTCTCTAGATTGACAATCTAGTGATCATAACTACCAGGCCACTCCTTCCCAACAAGATGTCTGCAAACTTTGATAAGCTACTCATGGTATTTCCCCAACCCCCAAGTCATTAATATAAATAGCAAGTACCTGAAGCCCCTGAATAAATCTTTGTGGCACACCATTAGTTCAAGTCTGCCAACTCAAAATGGCTCACATTTGTACACAAGAGCCCAGGAATTAATCAAGTTTCTGGTTGAAAAGAATGTTGGCCAGGGCGTCTAAAGAACCCACTACTCTGAAAAGTACTACGTGACGTTTACATCCATCTTAATGCACAGTCAAGCCACATTTTTGACATCTCCCACGAAAGAAAAGCAGCACTTTTCAACTGCTCAAATATCACGCAGGTTAATTCCCGGTGGGGCTGGAAACCCCCAGAACAACCTTCTTACGCAAATGCCATCCTGCATTTGGCTAAAGGACAGGAGCACATGTGGCCAAGTCAAACAAACCAAGGCAGGAAAACCAATGTGATTGGTTTGGGGGGCACACCCAGGGAGCAGCATCGCAAACGAAAGGGGTGCTGGGTGGGAACACGTACACGGCACGCCTGAGTCAAGCGAATACCTCGTTTAAATGTACTTTTTTTTCGCTCCAGAGGCTTATAGTTGCAAAAATCCGACCATTGAATTTTACTAAAAAATATCGACTGCGGATTTGACCTACACCTCCGAATTTAGAGATCAGCTTTTGAACCACAAACTAAACACAGTGTCTGCGGCCCCGACTTAAGCCTTTGAAATTTAACTAACTGATTTTTGTTTTGTTGAAAATGGTAATGGAGATTCTGCAAACGGATGATTGAAGCAGGTGAAAGGCTCCCACAGGCAGCTGTGGTACAGATTTCACGGGGATGGGAGACCGGTCCCTGGCGACTGATTCCCTTTTCCTTTAGGAAAGGACGGTTTGGGTCGGCGCAGACGATCCCAGTGGGGCACCGTTCCCCTCCCCTCAGAGAGGTGATGAGGAGAGGGTGTTAAAAGGGGGGGGAGGGGTTGGGTGGGCGGGCGATGCCATGCCCCAGGGCCTCCCAGCCCAGAGAGTGTGCGCGCGGCTGAGGAGAGGACGCGAAGGCACGCACTTGTTTCCAGGCCGGCGGAGGAAGTCCCTGCCCCACCACCGCCGCCACCGCCTCCCGCAGCACCCCGCCATTCTCCGCGCCCCCATTGGCCGATTCGCCCAGCAACCCGAGCCGCCGCGCCCCGCCATTGGCCGACAGCCGTCTTCTCATGACGGAGGAGCGCCCGCTTCCGCCATCCCCCCGACCATTAAAACGCGAATTCGATTTCTTGCCCCCGACGACGACGACAAAAGAACCGAACAAATCCGCCATCGCGACGGAAAAAAAATGGAGGCAAGTGAAGCGAACAAACCCACTGCTTCAAACAAAATGTCAAATTCTTCCGAGACTCCCTATCTACCAACCGACCGTGTAACCTGGTTGATTATTGAAAATACATACGCTGACGAAGGGATGTTTTTAGATATATATAAAATTGTATGTGTTTCGATGAACAGCGCCTCAAGATCCGCTCGCAGCTTCCCAGCTCCAGCTTCTGCCCCAACCAACACCGCTCGCGCTCCTGGGGGAGGACGTCACTTCCGCCGCTCGCGCTGTGGAATGCTGGGAGTTGAAGTCCAGGTCCACGTGGTAAAAGCAATGACTGCAGATGCTGGAAACCAGATCCTGGATCAGTGATGCTGGAAGAGCACAGCAGTTCAGGCAGCATCCAAAGTGCAGCGAAATCGACGTTTCGGGTAAAAGCCCTTCATCAGGAATAAAGCCTTTGTCAGGTCAACTGATAAAGGAGCAGAGCTCCAAAAGCTTGTGATTTTCAATAAATCAGTTGGATATTGTATCCATTGCTCCCGATGAGGTCTCCTCTACATTGGGGAGACAGGACGGCCCTGTGGCCCAATATTTCAACTCCCCCTCCCACTTTGCCAAGGACGTGGAGGTCCTGGGCCTCCTTCACTGCTGCACCCTCACCACCAGATGCCTGGAGGAAGAATGCCTCATCTTCCACCTTGGAACAATTCAACCCCAGGACATCAATGTGGATTTCAACAGTTTCCTCATTTCCCCTTCCCTCACCTCACCCTAGTTCCAAACTTCCAGCTCAGCACTGTCCCCATGACTTTTCCGGACTTGTCCTACCTTTTCCACCTATTCACTCCACCCTCTCCTCCCTGACCTATCACTTTCATCCCTTTTCCCACTCACCTATTGTACTCTATGCTACTTTCTCCCCACTCCCACCCTCCTCTTATTTCTCCACGCTGCAGGCTCATTGCCTTTATTCCTGATGAAGGGCTTTTGCCCGAAACATCAATTTCGCTGCACTTTGGATGCTGCCTGAACTGCTGTGCTCTTCCAGCACCACTAATCCAGAATCCAGGTCCACATGGACGAGCTGCAGGTGAATGAATGCTGCATGAATGCTGCAGGAACATAGTTACCAACCACACAATGCCAGGTTGAAGCCCAGCAGGAGCATGGTTATGGAGAAGGCCATTGAATCCCTGCAACCTGTCCTGTCATTCAGTCAGATCATTTGCCATCCATTCCCCAAGGAGCGTGCCACACCATTTGTAAATTTTGTTTGGCCCAGCAAGTGCCTGGGAGCGCAATATACCTTTGTTGAATTGATCTCAGGGATGGTGGCATTTATGATCAAGATTAGCCACCCCCCACCCCCCAACCTTGGCTTCATTATGAAGGGCTTTTACCCAAAACGTTGATTTTCCTGCTCCTCAGATGCTGCCTGACCTGCTGTCCTTTCCCAGCACCACACTCTGGACTCTAATCTCCAGCATCAACAGTCCTCACTTTCCCCTAGCATTGGCCGTCCAGTCATCTCAAACAGCTCACGTCATATCTGGTTATTCCCAGAGGTAGAAAAAAACAGTAAAATTACACTAATACTATAAATCAACATATTGGAAAGTATACAAGTCAGACCAGTAGGCATCACTGGCAAGTTTTATTTTTTTTTTAATCTGGGATTTTACCGTCAGAAAAAGATTCAAAGCCACTATTTCCACTGCCCACTCTCGGCGAGGTTCGTCTCTATTCTCTCTGTGAGAATACATTCACCACCACCATTTCCATCTTAAATAGACAACTCCTTACTTCCAAATAGTAATTCTAGATTCTACATTCTCCCACAAGGGGAAATATCCTGTCTGCATGTACCTTCTCAAGCAAGACCCATAAGATATATTTCAATCAGGTTTCCTCTTATTCTTCAGAATTATGACAGATTAGAACATAATGTATTCAGTCTTTCTTATAAGACGACCTGACCAGTCCAGCTTTTAGTCTAGTCAACCTCCTATGAATTGCTTACGATACATCCTTAAATAAATTTCTATGCTGTATGATTCCGCAATACTGCACAGTACTCCAGATGTCCTCTCACCACTACACTATGTAACTGAGGCATAACCTCCCTACCTGTGACTCCAATTCCCCTTACAATCAGTTAAATTCTATTTGCTTTCCTCTGCTGTAGAGACATCCCAGCCTTTTGCTATTCATACAATGGGACACCCAATATCTCAGCATCTCACCACTCTGCAATCTCCCATATCACTTTTTTTAAACTTCTGACCTAAATGGACATGATTTGGAGATGCCAGTGTTGGACTGGGGTGTACAAAGTTAAAAATCACGCAACACCAGGTTATAGTCCAATAGGTTTAATTGGAAATACACTGGCTAGTGTGCTTCCAATTAAACCTGTTGGACTATAACCTGGTGTTGTGATTTTTGACCTAAATGGACAATTTCACACTTTTCTACATTATACTCCATGTTCCAGATCTTTGTTCAAAGAATCATAGAGATGTACAGCATGAAAACAGACTCTTCGGTCAACTCATCCTTGCTGACCAGATATCCCAACCCAATCTAGTCCCACTTCATATCCTTCCCACTCTTTTCTATTCATAAACCCGTCCAGATGCCTTTTAAATGCTGCAATTGTACTAGCCTCCACCACATCCTCTAGTAGCTCATTCCATACACATACCACCTTCTGCGTGAAAAGATTGTCCCTTAGGTGTCTTTTAGGCCTTTCCCCTCTCACCCTATACCTATGCCCTCTAGTTCTGGACTTACCCATCCCAGGGAAAAGACCTTATCTATTTACCCTATCCATGCCCTTCATGCCACTCAGCCTCCAACGCTCCAGGGAAAACAGCCTCAGCCCATTCAACCTCTCCCTGTAGCTCAAATCCTCCAACGCTGGCAACATCCTTGTAAATCTTTTCTGAACCCTTTCAAGTTTCACAATATCCTTTTGATAGGAAGTAGACCAGAATTGCATACAATATACCAAAACATGGCCTAATTAAAGTTCTGTACAGCTGCAACATGACCTCCCTACTCCTGTACTCTGACCAATAAAGGAAAGCGTACCAAACATCTTCTTCACTATCCTATCTACCTGCGACTCCACTTTCAAGGAGCTATGAACCTGCACTCCAAGATCTCTTTGTTCAGCAACACTCCCTAGGACCTTACTATTAAGTGTCCAAGTCCTGCTTAGATTTGCTTTCCCAAAATGCAGCACCTTCCATTTATCCAAATTAAACTCCATCTGCCACTTCTCAGCCCATTGGCCCATCTGATCAAGATCCCATTGTAATCGGAGATAACTTTTTTCGCTGTCCACTATACCTCCAATTTCGGTGTCATCTGCAAACTTATTAACTATATCTCTTTATGCCCACATCCAAATCATTTATATAAGTGACGAAAAACAGTGGACCCAGCATCGATCCTTATAGCACTTCACAGGACACAGGCCTCCAGTCTGAAAACAACCCTCCACCACCACTCTCTGTCTTCTACCTTTGAGCCAGTTCTGTATCCAACTGGCTAATTCTCCCTGTATTCCATGAGATCTAACCTTGCTAACCAGTCTCCCATGGGGAACCTTGTCGAACGCCTTACTGAAGTCCATATAGATTACGTCCATTGCTCTGCCCTCATCAATCTTCTTTGTTACTTGTTCAAAAAACTCAATCAAGTTTGTGAGACATGATTTCCCACACACAACTTAACCCAACTTATGACAACTTACATTCCAGCCAATCTTTATGTCACAAGCAAATTTCACAATCAACTTGTCTCTTCATTCAAGTCATTTATACACGTTGTAGTAAATTGAATCGCCAGCACTTGTTCCTGAGACACACAACTCGTTACATCTTCAGAGAAAGCTAGAGATACTCAGCAGGGTTTGATAGCATTTGTGGAGAGAAAACTGGAGTTCACTTCTGAACAAGCCGGTGACTCATGGAGTTCTGCAGGGTCACTGTTGGGACTACAATTCTACACATTATACATTAACAGTCTGGACAAATAAACTGAGGGTATTGTTGATAAGTTTGTAGATGGCACAAAGATAGGTGGAGGGACAGGTAGTGTTGAGGCACAGAGGCTACATAAGGACTTGAACAGGTGAGGATAGTGGGCAAAAAAGTGGCTGATGAAATGCAATAAGGTTAACGTGTGAGGTTATACACTTCGGAAGGAAGAATAGAAGCAGAGAATGTTTTCCAAATCGGCAAAAGCTTCGGAAATTTGAAGCACAAAAGTCCTAGTTCAGGATTCTGTTCAGATTAATATGCAGGTTCAGTTGGCATTAGGAAGGAAAATGCACTGTTATCATTCATTTCAAGAGGGCTAGAATACAAGAGCAGAAATGTATTGCTGAGACTGTAGAAGGCTCTAGTTGAGACTGTGGTGCTGAAAAAACACAGCCGGTCAGGCAGCATCCTGATAAAGAGCTTATGCTCGAAACGTCGATTCTCCTGCTCCCTGGACACTGTCTGACCAGCTGTGCTTTTCCAGAACCATACTCACAACTCTGTTCTCCAGTATCTGCAGTCCTCACTTTCTCCCTGTATAAGGCTCTAGTCAGTCCACACTTGGGATAATGTGAGCAGTTTTGGGCTTTGGA
The DNA here is from genome assembly GCF_020745735.1 of Hemiscyllium ocellatum. Lineage (NCBI taxonomy): Eukaryota > Metazoa > Chordata > Chondrichthyes > Orectolobiformes > Hemiscylliidae > Hemiscyllium > Hemiscyllium ocellatum. The sequence continues at coordinate 54,450,241 of NC_083401.1, read as the reverse complement.
TCTAAGAAAGGATGTGCTGGAATTGGAGGGAATCTAGCGGTGAGGTGAACAAAAATAATCCCAGGAATGAAGGACTTGTCATATGAGGAGTGGTTGGGGACTCTGGCTCTGTAGTTAGTTGTGTTTAAAAGTATCAGAGGGGATCCCATTGAAATTTACAGATTAATGAGAGACCGGGATAGAATGGAAGTGGAAAAGACATTTCCACTAGTCAGAGAGACGAGGAACCGAGGGCACAGCTTCAGAGTGAAGGAACAACCCTTTAGAAATTAAATAAGGAGGAATTTCTTCAGTCAGAAGCTGGTGAATCTGTGGAACTCATTCCCACAGGAAGCTGTGAAGGCCTTGTCAGTGAATTCTTTAAGATAGACATTGACAGATTCTTGATTAGTAAGAGCCACAGGCACCAGGCAAGAAAGAGGGTTTGAGAAATATGAGTGGCCGTACCAAATAGCAGAGCAGACTAGATGGCTGAATGGTCTAATTCTGCTCCTATATCTTATCTCTTATGGTCTTCTGGTCTTCTTCTTCGGGGACTTGACAAGGCAAAAGCAATAAAATTGTTTCCCCTTGAGGGAGAGTCTGGGAGCAGAAACCTCAGATTGACGGGTCACACATTTAACAGAGATAAGAAGGAATTTCTTCTCAAAGAATGGAATGAAGCTGTAGAATTCTTTACTGCAGACAGCATATCAGATCTACCATGATCTCATTCAATGGTCATGATTTGGTGGGGCTGGTGTTGGACTGGGGTGTTTTACCAAGTTAAAAATCAGATAACACCAGGTCCAACAGGTTTATTTGGAAGCACTAGCTTGCAGAGCACTGCTCCTTCATCAGGTGATTGTGGGGTATCAGATTCAATGGTGCAGCAGACTTGATGGGTTGAATAGCTTACTTCTGTTCCTACATCTTGTAGTCATAAGATCTAAGAAATATGCCATGGATAAAAGGGCACTGTTTTTACTGATTTACTTTGCTTAGATTTTAGAAGATATGATAAGGTACCTTATCAAGTATGATTACTGAATATAAAGACTTAACTTATCGGATATTGGGAAGAGCAGAAAATTGGTGAGCCAGCAAGAAGCAGAGGGTGGGCATAAATGGATTATTTTCTATTCCTCTATGATCAGAAGTGCTTCGAGAGGCTGACCATAGCCCACATCAACTTTAGTCTCCCAGCCTGCCTCCATCCCCTGCAATTTGTCGAAAGACTAAACAGGTCCATAGCAGACCCATTTCCTTGGTCCTACACTCATCCCTGGAACAACTGGAAAGCAAAGACACCTACATCAGACTCCTACTCTGCCTTCAACACCATTATCCCCTCCTGACTATCAGAAAACTCTGAGACATAGGTCTCAGCTCCACCCTCTGCAAATGGATCCCCAGCTTCCTGACCCACAGACTGCAATTAGAGATGATAGACAACAGTATATCCTCCATGATAACCCATGGCCTTTTGCCATGGGGGTGGAGCAGGAGTTGAGTATCAGAAGGTTTCTGTCTATCTGTGTCTATGTGAAAGTGAGTGTGGGTACTGGGAATCTCAATGCCAGTTTTGATCCATTAACATCCACGCCCACCCTTCCCTGAACCATTCAGACTGAAGCAAACTTGAGGAGCAGGGTCTATCCCTGTGTGAGGGGGAACCAGAGTGTCAGACCGGGGCGAGGGGAAATCCGAGTACAGGAGCGGAGCATGAGGGAAAACCTGAATATTGGAGTGGGATGTGAGGGGAAACCTGAGAATTGGAGAAGGGCATGAGAGAAAACCCGAGTATCAGAGCGGGGTGTGAGGGGAAACCCGAGAATTGGAGAAGGGCATGAGAGAAAACCCGAGTATCAGAACAGGGTGTGAGGGGACACCAGAGTATCAGAGCAGGGCATAAGGGGGAACCGAAGTATCAGAGTGGGGTGTGAGGGGAAACCCGAGTATCAGAGCGGGGTGTGAGGGGAAACCCGCGTCTCAGAGTGGGGCGTGAGGGGATACCGGAGTATCAGAACGGAGGCGTGAGGGGAAACACGAGTATCACAGCACGGTGTGAGGGGATACCGGAGTATCAGAGCGGGGCGTGAGGGGAAACACGAGTATCAGAGCGGGGCGTGAGGAGTAACTGGAGTATCAGAGTGGGGCGTGAGGGGAAACACGAGTATCAGAGCGGGGCGTGAGGAGTAACTGGAGTATCAGAGCGGGGTGCGAGGGGAAATCCGAGTATCAGAGCAGGGTGTGAGGGGAAACTGGAGTATCAGAGCAGGATGTGAGGGGAAACTGGAGTATCAGAGCGGGATGTGAGGGGAAACCCGAGTATCAGAGCAGGGTGTGTGGGGGTACCGGAGTATCAGAGTGGGGCGTGAGGGGATACCCGAGTATGAGAGCGGGGTGTGAGGGGGAACCGGAGTATCAGAGCGGGGTGTGAGGGGAAACCTGAATATCAGATTGGGGCGTGAGGGGAAACCCGAGTATCACAGTGGAGTTAGGGGAAACCAAGTATCGATGCAATGTGAGGGGTAACCCAAGTCCTGGTGCAGCACAAGGGAAGCAAATACTGGTGAGGAATGGTCTGGAGGCTGGAGAGGGTATGATAGTTGTTGGACTTTTGCCAGGCACAGGCAGCCAAACCATTTTCGGAGCTGCTGCTATTTGAAGCTCTATCCCGAACAGTAATGTATATCCTTTAACTCTGTTAGAACTACCTTGTTTCTAACTTATTTATTAGACACTGTTGTAATGCTACTACTTTTCTTTTAATTTAATTTTGTATCCAAGATTTGTACCTTGGTACTTGAAACAATGATGGTGCCATTAAAGGCAACCATTGTAAAAACTTTTGACTGTACTCCTGTACTGGAGTACACATGGCAATAAAAGGATATTCTCTATTTTAACACTTGCGTCCTGCAATGATGTGTTCTCAGCCTCCTACTATATTCCCTGTACACCCACAACTGTGTAGCCAAAATCCGAATGAATGTAATCTGCGAGTTTGCTGATGAGACCACTTTGGTAGGATGGATATCAAACAATGATGAGTGAGAATACAGAAGGGAGATAGGGGGATTGGTGACATGGTACAATGAGAACAGCCTATCTCTGAACATAGGCAAAACAGAAGAACTGAACGCTGACATAAGGAAGAAAGGAAGAGGGCATGCCCCCTTTCTTCATCAATGGAGCTGAGGTGGAGAGAGTTGAGAGCGTCGAGTTCCCAGGAGTGACAATAACCAACAACCTGTCCTGGACTTCCCACATAGATGGGATGATCAAGGAGGCACAACAACGCCTCTTCTTCCTCAGGTGGCTCAGGAAATTTGACATGCCCATGAGGACCCTCACCAACTTCTACAGGTGCATCATTGAAAGCGTACTGTCTGGGTGCATAACGGCCTGGTATGGCAACTGCTCTGCCCAGGACTATAAGAAACTACAGAATATGCACAGCCCAGATCATCACAGAAGCTAACCTCCCATCCATGGACTCCATTTACACTTTGCATGTTGCAGAAAGGCTGCCAACATCAAAGATCCTTCCCACTTTGGAAATACTCTCTTCCAACCTCTTCCTTTCGGCAGAAGATGCAAAAGTGTGAACACATGCACCAACAGGTTCAAGAACAGCTTCTTCCCTGCTGTTATAAGACTGCTGAATGCTCTCTCTAACTTCAAATAATGTTGATCTGCTTTGTGCATTTCCTGTGCAATTGTAGCCTGTATGCCTTACTCTGTCCAAACACGCTGTGATCTGTATGTCCTTGTTTGCTATGATCTGCCTGTACTGCTCACAAAACAAAGTTTTTCACTGTACTTAGGTACATATGACAACAGTAAATCAAATCAAATGCAACAAGGCATAATGAATAAGGACAAAATAATGTGCATGTTGAAAATCTGAAACAAATGGAGAGAATGCTGGAAAAACCTATCAGCATCTGTGGACAGAAGCACAGAGTTAACCTTTCCATACTCTCTGTCTCATTCCAATCAGTCAATTCTCTATCCATGCCAGTACCTTGCCCATAACACCATTTAGCAGCTTGCTGTGTGGCATCTTGTCAAGGGCCTTCTGAAAATCAAAATAGACCATGTACTCCACAATCTCATTCTTGATAATGGACTCTAAAATCTTCCCAATGACTGAGAGTCTGGCAAACCACTTTCCTATCTTTTGCCTCCCTCAGTTTAGAAAAAGGGCTGTTACCTTAGCCATTTTTCAATCCTCTGGAACCCTCCTTGACTCCAGTGATTCAAGAAAGATGACAACTAATGCCCCTACATTCTCTTAGTTGGGGTATAGTCTATCTGATCTGGCTGATTTATCCACGTTCAGACCTTTCAGCTTGCCAAACATCTTTTAGTGATAGCCAGTACCCTTAATCTCTGCCCCCTCACTCTCTTGAAGTTCTGGTATACTGCTGTTATCTTCCACCATGATGACTAATGCAAAATACTTGCACCATCTCTTTGTTCCTCATTACTACTTCTCCAGCCTCATTTTCTAGCATTCCAATGTCCACACTTGCCCCTTTCTTACCTTTTATATGCCTAAAAAAAACCTCATGCAATATTCTTTTGTATTGGTAGTTAGCATACTCTCATATTTCATCTTCTCCCCTTATTGCTTCTTTTAATTATCCTTCGCTGGTTTTTAAAGGCTTCCCAATTCTCTAGCTTCCCACTAATATTTGGCATATTGTATGCTTTTTCTTTTGCATTTGCTAGGGTTATCCTCCAATTAACCCTGGCCAGCTCCTTCCTCATGTCTTTGTAATTATCTTTACTCAGTTGTAAAACTGTTACATCCGATTCCAATTTCTCCCCGTCAAACCAGAAACTACAGAAGGTCGTGTGCACAGCCCAGACCATCACGGAGGCCAACCTTCCATCCATGGACTCCACTTACACATCCTGTTACTGCAGAAAGGTTGCAAACATCATCAAAGACCCCTCAACTCCAGTATTGCTCTCCTATAACCTCTTCCATCAGGCAGAAGGTACAGAAGCTTAAACACATGCACCAGCAGGTTCAAGAACAGCTTCCTCCCTGCTGTTATTAGACTGATGAATGGACTCTCTAACTTCAAATAATTGTGATCTTGTTAATTTGATCTCTTGCTTCACACACCTCCAGTGTAGCTGTGACCTACATGCCTCACTATGACCTGTATGTCCTTGCTTACTATGATCTGCCTGTACTGCTCACAAACAAAAGTTTTTCACTGTACTTAGGTACACGGGACTACAGTAAGTCAAATTAAATGACAGAGTGAAATCTATCGTATTATAGTCACTACCCCTTCATGGCTCTTTCACCTTAAGCCCATTAATCTAGTCTGCCTCATGATACATCACCAAATCCAGAATTACCTGTAGATATTCTGCAGGTTCCTTTTCTTGAGATCTGCTACCAATTTGATTCTCCCAGTCTGCCTGCATATTTAAAACCCCCATCATTGTTGTCATGGTGCCTTACTTACATCTGATGATTTATTTTCTGCCCCACATTCTAACCATTGCCAGGGGGCATGTACAACACTCCCATCAGAGTCCTTTTTCCTTTGCAGTTCCTCAACTTTATCCATACAAATTCTATACACATGCTTTCTGACCCTATATCTCTTGTGTAAACTTAATTTTATTCTTACTAACAAAGCAAATCCACCTCTCTTGCCTATCTGTCTGTCCTCTCAACAAACATCTTGATCCCCTTCGAGCTATGTCTCTGTGATATCCACAACGTCAAAGCTGCCAATTTCAATTTGCGCTACAACTGTGTTTCATATACTGTTTGCATTTAAGTACATAACCCTCTGTCCTGCTTTTCCTGTCCCCTTTTCATAGTTTCCCCTTGTCTGCTGTGCCTGAGGTTAGATTCCTGACCCTTTTCATGCTCTCTGTCCTATTAATTGTTCTGGAAATTTTAATAACCTCTCCTGAGCCCTTCCCCCTGTAAACCCCCTGAATCATCTATATGTCAATAAGGTCATTTCTCATTCTCCTATATTCCAATTTGCATAGACCCAAGCTATTCAACCTCTCCTCATAATACAATCCCTCCATACATGACATTTTAATTTTCTAATATTCCCTAGATTTAGAGAAGCACCATGAGATTGGAAAATAATGTAAGTCTTTTATTTGAATAAGTAGAAATACAGAAATCAGAAAAAAAGGGGAAAATATTAATAACCTAGTGAACTTTCTCTGGACTGCCTCCAATGACAGCATATCTTTGCCTGGATAAGGAGCCCAAAAAGTTTTCCAGCTGTGGTTCAACTATTGCCAGCATAATTTGAGCAAACCTCCTCATTTTTATACTCCATCCTCTTTGGAATAATGGCCAACATTCTAATTGTTTTCCCTATTACCTGATGAACTTGGATGTTAGTTTTTTGTGATTCTGGCATGAGTACTCTAAAATCCCATTGTTACGTAGCTTTCTGCAGTCTTTTTCCATTAAATAATATCCAGCTCTCCATTCTTCCTCACATAACCTCACATTTTTCAACATTATATTCCATCTTCCAGGCTTCTCCCCAATCACTTAGAATCTAATATCTCTCTGTAGTTTTGTGTCACCTGCGAGCTTAGCATTTTCCTGTCCAAATCATTATATCATAAATAATCATGCCTGCAGCACTAATCCCCATGGCAGTCCAGAAGCTACAGATTGCCATCCTGAAAATTCCCCCTTATTCTAATTCTCTGTCTTCTGTTAATTAGCCAATCCTTTACCCATGCTAACATACTGCCTCCAAAAGAATGGGCTCTTATCATATGAATCGTCTGGGATCTTTTTGAAATCTAAGGATTCCTAAAAGATAAGGTATACAAAAATAAGATAAAGTATACAATTAGGTAAACAAAATTATGCAAGGACCAAACAGAATATATTATGAGAATTTCTTTCCTATGGCAGACTTGTCTAAGACCAGAGGGCATAATTTAAGGTGGGGAACAAGTGATTTAGAGGTGATCTGAGAAAAAGAGTTTCCATCCAGAAATTGGTAGATAAATGGAACATGCTGCCTGAGAAGAGGTGGAGGAAAGTACTCTCACAACATTTAAGAAGCATCTAAATTGGTGAATAAAAAGCCTGGGCATAGTAGGCTGTGGACCAAGTGCAGGTAAATGGAATTAGTGTAGTTTGAATTGAATTGAATTTAACTTGAATTTGAATTGAATTGAATTTATTGTCACATGTACCGAGGACAGTGAAAAGCTTTTTCTTACGAGCAATACATGCAGATGACATAGTTAAGTAGCATAGTTAAGTAAATAATAGGTAAACAGCAGCAAAAACAAAAACATAGGTACAGGCAACCATTAAGAGTTTGTGAGTCCATTCAGTATTCTAACAACAGTAGGGTAGAAACTGTTATGAAACCGGGTGGTTTGTGTGTTCAGGCTTCTGTACCTTCTTCCCGATGGCAGACGTTATAGAAAAACATTGCCAAAGTGTGAAGGATCTTTGAGAATGATGGATCTTTGAGAATTTCCTTGACACTGGGCCTGGTAATTGGATTCTATAGATGGAAGGTTGGCCTTTGTGATTGTCTGGGCCGAGGTCACTACTCTCTGTAACCATCTCCAATCTTGAATGGGACAGTTGTCATACCAGGGTAGTGACACATCCAGGGCTGAAAATGTGTTGCTGGAAAAGCGCAGCAGGTCAGGCGGCATCCAAGGAGCAGGAGAATCGACGTTTCGGGCATGAGCCCTTCTTCAGGAATGGCTCTTCTCCCTTCTTCTTGAAGAAGATCTCATGCCCGAAACGTCGATTCTCCTGCTCTTTGTATGCTGCCTAACCTGCTGCGTTTTTCCAGCAACACATTTTCAGCTCTGATCTCCAGCATCTGCAGTCCTCACTTTCTCCTACTGATACATCTAGACAGAATGCTCTTGATGGCGCACCTATAAAAGTTGGCAAGGGTATTCGTCGTCAAGCCAAATTTCCTCAGCTGCCTGAGGAAGAAGAGAATTTTGTTGGGCCTTTGTAACCAGTACATCCACATAAGAGTCCAAGAAAGCTTGTTGTGGATGACCACCCCCAGGAGCTTGACACTCTCCACTCGTTCCTCCTCTGTGCTGTTAATGTGTTGGGGGGAATGCGTAATATCCCGCCGAAAGTCAATAATGAGTTCCTCGGCTTTGCCGGCGTTAAGAGCTAGGTTGTTCTAAGTGCACCGTTTTCCCAGGTCTTCCACTCCCTGTCTGTAGTCTGTTTCATTGTCATCTGAGATTCGACCAACTACGGTGGTGTCATCAGCGAACTTGTAAATAGCATTAGTCTGGTTTTTGATGACCCAGTCATGGGTATACAGTGAGTACAGTTGGGTGCTGAGTATACACCCCTGGGGGGGGGGGGGGGGGCACCAGTGTTGAGTGTTAGTGAGGATGAAATATTGCCCCAATCTTCACTGGTTGTGGCACGTGGATCAGGAAACTGAGGATCCAGTTGCAGAGAGTGGGACTTAGTCCGAGATCATTCAGTTTAGTAATCAGTCTCGAGGGGATAATAGTGTTGAAAGCTGAACTGTAGTCAATGAGTAGGATTCTTACATAGCTGTTCTTGGTGTCAAGATGTTCTAGGGAGGGGTGAAGGGCAAGTGATATGGCATCTGACATGGATCTGTTGGTCCGATAGGCAAATTGGAGTGGGTCAAGAGTAGTGGGGAGACTGGAGTTGATTAACATCATGACCAGCCTTTCAAAGCACTTCATGGCCACCGATTGGGCAATAGTCATTGAGACATGCTGCATGAATCTTCTTAGGCACAGGAATGATGTTGGCCCTCTTGAAACAGGCAGGGAGAGTGGCCTGCTGCAGGGAGAGGTTGAAGATGTCTGAGAAGACCTCTGCCAGTTGATCTGTGCATGTTCTGAGTGCACGGCCTGGTACTCCATCTGGTCCCATTACTTTCCTTGGATTCGCACGAAAGAAAACTGATCCGAGCTCTGATGAAGTGACTGTTGGGATGGTTTGGTGTTTGTTGGTTAGCATAGACATTGTGGGCTGAAGGGCTGTGTGACTCTATAACAACCACTGTCTATGCAGCTACTTCCCATGTTCACTTTGGCTTCTCTCTTCGTTTTTATGTATTGAAAGAAGGTCTTGCTGTCCATCTTCACATAACTTGCTGGTTAACCTCAAAGTTCATTTTCTGCTTCTATAATTTTTTGGTCATCTTTCATTGGTTTTTAAGACATTCTAAATCCTCTGTCTAAACTATTAATTTTTGCCACATTATTTTTTTCTCTTGTAATTTCTCACTAATATTAAATTTCCTGGCTAACAATCATTCTTTAAAAAAACTCCAATTAATTAGGTATTTCAGGTGCTGGAGGTGATTTCCTTGAATTTCAGGGCAGCAATTACTGTTTTATATGCTGTTGCATTGTTTTGGAACTTGGGAGAAAAAAAAAGCCAAAACAACGGCACTTTTAAAAGGGAGAGAAATAGACAAAGGAAGCACATGGGCAGTCAGTGCAGGAGACAGAGAGAGAGAGTGAGGGAGAGAAAAAGAGAGAGAGAGAGAGAAAGAAACCCACACTGCTGACTGACACAGCTGTGAATCTGTGCAGTTACTGCCTTTGGTGTTGAATTCATGTATCACTGGACATCGGAGTGCATCTGGGAAAATTAACAAACAGTGAAATTCACAATTGATCTTAGAGGAACCTGTTTGGGAGAGGTGACAGCACAGAAACAGATAAGTGAATAGATTTAAGAGTGGCCTTGCTATAAGTTTGGTTATTATTTTATTGAGATATGTCTCTTGATAAAACTTAAGATATAAAAATATAAGCGATAAGTATTAAGTTGCGGAGCACCAACTTTTTAGAGGAATAAGACAATGCTATTTTCTGGGTCTGCAGACTGGAAGAAGCAAAAATGGCCCTTAGTAGAGTGATATGCTTTTCTTATCAGATATGGGAGTTTAGGGAGAGTTTACATGTTACTGAGGATTATATCTGCAATAAATGCTATTGGTTGTGAATCCTATCAGAACGAATGGATCAGTTGGAGTCACAATTTGAGGAATGTACAATAGTAAGGGGGTGTGATGGATGGCAGTTATAGGAAGAGAGAAAAGTCACAGATAGAGTCACATTGATGGGTTAACTCCAGGAAAGGTAAGAGAGGTAGGCAAGTAGTGCAGGAGTCTTCTGGGGCTTTCCCTATTTCAAACAAGTATGCTGTTTTGGAAAATGCAGGGGGCGATGGATTCTCAGGGGAATGTTGTAGCATGAGCAGCCAAGTTTCTGGTATCGAGACTGGTTCTACTGTAATGAGAGGTATGTTGGGTTCCAAACAATTGATTGTGTTAGGGGAGTCTCTCGTCAGAGGTACAGCCAATGTTTCTGATGCCAGCAGCGAAAAATCTGAATGGCATGTTGCCTCCCTGGTGCCAGGATTAAGGATATCTCAGAGAGGGTACAGAATGTTCTCAAAGGGGAGAGGGCCCAGCAGGAGGTCATTGTATACCTTGGAACCAATGACATAGGAAGGGAAAAGGATGAGATTCTGAAGGAATAATATAGAGAGCTAGGCAGCCATTTGAAAAGGAGGTCCTTGAGAGTAGTAATATCTGGATTACTCCTGGTGTTACAAGCTAGTGAGGGTAGGAACAGGAGGATAGAGCAGATGAATGCATGGCTGAGGAGCTGGTGTATGGGAGAAGGATTCACATTTTTGGATCAATGGAATCTCTTCTGGGGCAGAAGTGACCTGTACAAGAAGGACAGATTGCACCTGAGCTGGAAGGAGATTACTATACAGGCAGGGAGATTTGCTAGAGCTGCTCAGAAATGAGATAATAAGAGTCCAGAGAAAGTATATTCCTGTTAGCGTGAAAGGAAAGGCTGGTCAGTGTAGGGAGTACTGGATGACTAAAGAAATTGATTTGGAGATGCCGGTGTTGGACTGGGGTGTACACAGTTGAAAAACACACAACACCAGGTTATAGTCCAACAGGTTTAATCGGAAGCACACGAGCTTTCGGAGCGACGCTCCTTCATCAGGTGATTGTGGAGGGCTCGATCGAAATACAGAATTTATAGCAAAAATTTGCAGTGTGATGTAACTGAAATTATACATTGAAAAATTGATTGTTAAGCCTTTCATCTGTTAGAGTAAAGTGATAGTTTCACTTCTTTCATGTATAGATCACAAAACCCTTCTTTTTAAAGTTGCATTCTCGGGTTAGCTGCTAACAATGGGGATAGCTAGACAGTATGCTGAAGGTGTTAGCCCCCTGTGTTCTCTGTCTATGACCTGATGTTTAGATTGATTCTAATCGAATAAGTAAGATAACAGAGTTTTACATAAATTCCTGCAGTTTTTGAGCTCAGAGTTCTACATGAATGTATGCAGTTTTTGAGCAAAGTGCAATGTAACTCTGCAAGTACAAATTCACCCCACAATATGTGCGTGTGTGTGTGTGTGTATACTGGGTGCAGAGTGGCTTAACTCTGCGAGGGGGTGCATGTGTGAGCGTGGGAGTGTGTGTGTCTATAAGGGTGTGTGTGGGTGCGCATCTGTATGTACCTGTGTCCATGTGTATATGAGAGTGTGTGTGTGTAGGAATATCTGTGTGTGTGTGTAGTGCAATGGTGATGACCTGTAATGTGACATGATCCCAAGATCCCGGTTGAGGCCCTCCCTATCAGCCTCTGCTCAGCCACTTTCCTATGCTGCCTGTCCCGAAGTCCACTTTGGAGGATAGTCACCCGAAGGTCCGAGGCTGAATGTCCTGGACCACTGAAGTGTTCCCCCACTGGGAGGGAACCCTCCTGTCTGTTGATTGTTGTGCGGTGCCCATTCATCCGTTGTCGTAGCCTTTGCTTGGTTTCCCCAATGTACCATGCCTCTAGGCATCCTTGCCTGCAACGTATAAGATGGCTGAGTCATATGAGTACCTGCCATGTACAAGGTGGGAGGTGTTCCCACGCGTAATAGTGGTATCTATGTCCACAATCTGACACGTCTTGCAGCATCCACCGTGACAGGGTTGTATGGAGTTGTCCTGAGAGCCGGGCAGTTTGCTACGAACAATGATCTGTTTGAGGTTTGGCGGTTGATTAAAGGCAAGTAGTGGAGGTGTGGGGAAGGTCTTGGTGAGGTGCTCACCCTCATTGATAATGTGTTGCAGCTCACGAAGAACATGGTGTAATCTTTCAGCCCCTGGCAAGTACTGAACAACGAAGGGTACCTTGTCAGTTGCAGCACATGTCTGTCTCCTGAGGAGGTCATTACGGTTCCTTGCTGTGGCACATCGGAACTGGCGGTCAATGTATACTTGCCGTAGGGTGCAGTGGAGGCCGGGACGCTAAATGTCTTCAAGGCAGAGATTGATAGATTCTTGATGTCATGAGGAATTAAGGGCTACGGGGAGAATGCAGACTCAACCTGCATGTTTACCTTTAGAGAATCCTCTACTAGCACTCCCAGATCCCTTTGTACTTTGGTTTTATGAATTTTCTCACCGTTTAGAAAGTAGTCTATGCTTTTATTCTTTTTTCCAAAGTGCAAGACCTCGCATTTGCTCACGTTGAATTCCATCAGCCATTTCTTGGATCACTCTCCCAAACTGTCTAGATCCTTCTGCAGCCTCCCCACTTCCTCAGTACTACCTGCCTGTCCACCTAATTTCGTATCATCGGCAAACTTCACTAGAATGCCCCCAGTCCCTTCATCCAGATCATTAATATATAATGTGAACAGCTGCGGCCCCAACACTGAACCCTACGGGACACAGTTTGTCACCGGCTGCCATTCCGAAAAAGAACCTTTTATCCCAACTCTCTGCCTTCTGTCAGACAGCCAATCCTCACTCCATCCCAGTAGCTCATCTCGAACACCATGGGCCCTCACCTTGCTTAGCAGCCTCCTGTGTGGCACCTTATCAAAGGCCTTTTGGAAGTCTAGATAGACCACATCCACTGGGTTTCCCTGGTCTAACCTACTTGTCACCTCTTCAAAGAATTCCAACAAGTTTGTCAGACACGACCTCCCCTTAGTAAGTCTTGAAACACAAAAGTGGATAAACCCCCGATAGCTGATCAGGTATACTCTAAAACTCTGTGGGAAGCTAGTAAAGTGATTGCTGGGTCCCTTGGTGAGATATTTGTATCATCGATAGTCACAGTTGAGGTGCCGGAAGACTGGAGGTTGGCTAATGTGGTGCCACTGTTTAAGAAAGCTGGTAGGGACAAGCCAGGGAACTATAGACTGGTGAGCCTAACGTCACTGGTGGGCAAGTTGTTGGAGGGAATCCTGAGGGACAGGATGTACATGTATTTGGAAAGGTGACGACTGATTAGGAATAGTCAACATGGCTTTGTGCATGAGAAATTGTGTCTCATAAACTTGATTGAGTTTTTTGAAGAAGTAACAAAGAGGATTGATGAGGGCAGAGTGGTAACCGTGATCTATATGAACTTCAGCAAGGTGTTTGACAAGTTTCCCCATGGGAGACTGGTTACCAAGGTTAGATCTCATGGAATATAGGGAGATCTAGCCTTTTGAACACAGAACTGGCTCGAAGGTAGAAGACAGAGGAAGGAGGTTTGCTTTTCAGACTGGAGGCCCGTGATCCAGTGGAGTGCCACAATGTAGGTGCCGGGTCCACTACTTTTTGTCATTTATATAAATGATTTGAATGTGAGCATAAGCGGTATAGTTAGTAAGTTTGCAGATGACACTAAAATTGGATAGCGAAGAAGATTCCCTCAGATTACAATGGGATCTTAATCAGATGGGCCAATGGGCTGAGGAGTGGCAGTTGGAGTTTAATTTAAATAAATGTGAGCTGCTGCATTTTGGAAAAGCAAATATTCGCAGGACTTATACACTTTATGGTAAGGTCCTAGGCAGTGTTGCTGAACAAAGAGACCTTGGAGTACTGGTTCATAGCTCCTTGAAAGTAAAATCGAAGCAAGATATAATTTCAGACTGAAGAAGGTGTTTGGTATGCTTTCCTTTATTGGTCAGGGTATTGAGTACAGGAGTTGGAAGGTCATGTTGCAGCTGTGCAGGACATTGGTTCGGCCACTTTTGGAATATTTTATGCAATTCCAGTCTCCTTCTGAACCTACCCTTGAAAGGGTTCAGAAAAGATTTACAAGGATGTTGCCAGGGTCGGTGGAGTTGAGCTATAGGGAGCGGCCGAACAGGCTGGGGCTGTTTTCCCTGGACAAGCGAAGGCTGAGGGATGACCTTATAGAGGTTTATAAAATTATGAGGGGCATGCATAGGGGAAATAGAGAAAGTCTTTTCCCTGGGGTAGGGGAGTACAGAACTCGGGTGAGAGGGGTAAGATATAAAAGAGACCTAAGGGACAACTTTTTCACACAGAGTGTGGTAGTGTTTGGAATGAGCTGCCAGAGGAAATTGTGGAGGCTAGTACAATTGCAACATTTAAAAGGCATTTGGATGGGTATATGAATAGGAAGGGTTTAGAGGGATATGGGCCGGGTGCTGGCAGGTGGGACTAGATTATGTTGGGATATCTGGTCGGCATGGACGAGTTGGACGATAGGTCTGTTGCCGTGTTGTACATCTCTCTGACTCTAATTGTTTAGATGTGTTTTCTCTTTCACAAATATCATATTTATTCTGCCCAATTACCTTGCACACTTCTAAGTGTCCTGCCTTAACATCATTAATAATTGCTTCTAACATTGAATAGCCTATATTTTCCTGTTTTCTGTCACCCTACTTGATTAAATAAAAGAGTTAAGTCGGCCTATCGAGTCCACACAAAACCTCCCAATTTTCTTGATTCAGATATTTCTGGGACGTTACTTGACTCTTCTCTAGTGATGACCAATGCCATTTTCTTATTTTCAATTATCAATTCACCAGACACAATTTGTATAGGACACCAGCTTTATTAAGTCCTTTCTCTTTTAAACATTTGTACAAACTCTTACTATGAGTTTTAATATTTCCAACTTGCATTAACTCATGCTTCTAGTATTTTACTTCAATTTGACTTTTTGATTACCCACAGACAGTGCTTCCCCC
The DNA here is from genome assembly GCF_020745735.1 of Hemiscyllium ocellatum. NCBI lineage: Eukaryota > Metazoa > Chordata > Chondrichthyes > Orectolobiformes > Hemiscylliidae > Hemiscyllium > Hemiscyllium ocellatum. The sequence continues at coordinate 54,435,210 of NC_083401.1, read as the reverse complement.
GTAGATTTTTTTTTCTCTATCTCATTGGAATGTACCTATTCTGTGCATTCTGAAATGTTATCCTAAGTACCTCTCCACTGCATTTCGATTAACATATATTATATTTGCCAAGTTATTTTAGCCAGCTCTGTTTTCCTGCTGCTATAATTTTAAATTTAAAATACAAGTCTTGGGCCCACCTTTTTCCACCATTAAAACTGAATGTAAAAATAAATCATATTAAGGTTACTGCTACCTCGAGGGTGCCTTCACTATGAAATTATTAATTAATTCTATCTCATTCACAAACCAAGACATAGGATCAGAATCCCCTCCAACTGAACTTTATGAAATCCGAAAGAAAAATCAGAAACCTACAGATGTCAGTGCTGCAAAAAAAAAAGCCTTAAAGCTCAGTACAAGCCCATAGGAAGTGGTTAAACTTAGACAATAAGGATAGTGACTCTGCACAGGAATTCAAAATATCTGATTCCTATCAATGGGGTAATGGTACAGAGACATTACCTGATGAGTTACCTAACATGATTGTAACTGGTTTACTGTTGCTATGGTGAGTTCCCATTGAGGAAGGAAACTATAAACTCAAACCTTTGTTCATCTAGGGGCCAGGTGTTGTTGCAAAGTTATCTCCGAACAGCAGGGGGAATGTTTGTAATCATTTTAAACTAATCATGTTGTCTGCATTATATGTGAATTGTACTCAGGAGGATTAGCTTTCAGACAGCCTGAACAGCAACAACAGGAAATTGTTTAATGTGGTACTGATCTGTTTGATATGAATGACTATGTAAGGAGACAAAATTGAAGGAGCTGAAAGCAGGGTGAAGATCAGCCTGCTTGATTCAGAACCCCAATCAACAACAGACCAACCACGTTTGAGACTATCAATGTGCCAGCCAAATCATAGCAATTTTGAATTGGAGTGTCTAAAGTCAGGAAGGAGGGTCAGGCTGGTCAACCTGTCTCACGGGCCTACAATTCTCACCAGAGGGAACCAGTGTTGTGGAGGATTGTAAGTTATCAGCCAAATCCAAGGAGTATTGGTGCTGTGAGCTCAAAGTAATTTAAAGGATAATATTCAGTTCGGAGGGGGTGGGGGGTGGGGTTTGATTTTGCGTTTAATAGGTTTTGGGCATAATCTTGATATCTCACTGCAAATTTTCTGTACAGGTTTTTGTTTCTAATAAGTACTGGTGAATTCATGTATTTTGGGTGAACAGATTAAGTCATGAAGAGATGTAAAGCTGACAAACATATCAAGGTATTGTGTCATTTAGACCAGCTTAAAGGTTTTGTATCAGGAAGTTGGGATGACAAACTCTTCAACTCTGTCAATCTCTATGTTAACTTTGATCTTTTCTTCTTAGGAAGAATCTTTGTTTCTCTCACCATCTGAATGACTTTCTCTAGAATCAGGTCATTTTTAGACCATAATAAATCTGACAAAGATTCACCAGTAATTCCTACAACAATTCTGGCTCTTATGCATTCTGACTGAACTCACATAGCCACATTTGTTCCCCTGTCTGTTGAGATCATGAATGAAACTCCCCTGGATACTGAATTCTTCAAGTCTGACGCTTTCAGGAATTTTATCAGTTTGAAGGTTGAAGTAATTGTTAAAAACTCTTAGTATTGGTTCAAAAAGTATATGTTGTTTCGTTTATACCTTGCCAAACTATAATGTCATCAGTCATACACAATATTTTGTGCAGCAGTATATTTACCTGATCATTTTCTGATTTAGTATCTAATTTGGAAGCTATTCTTTTTCACAGAAATTGTTTTCTCTAAGATGTCCAATTTTATTACATGAAGAAAATTAAAATGAAATAGAACAAACTAAACTATTTACAGGTAACATAATTTGAAAGATTCCAAAACACATATCAAAATAGAATCCTATCTGTTTCCAACACAAGTACTTTAGAGTACGGAAGTACCAGAGAGAGTCCACTTCTCTATCACATCTTTACATTTAACTTAACTGCTTCTTTCTTCTCCTCTTGAGAGCTTGATAGCTTCTTCCTTGATTCTCCACACAATGGAATATAGACTTTCTTAGGTCAAAATAGTCCGTTCAGGATTCTAACTAAATACTGTAGTCTGGAACTTTCAAACTAAAACCCTCATACAGAGATAACTTATTTCCTAACTGTTCTGAAAAAAACTGCTTTCTTCAGAAAAAAAAGTATTCTTACATTTGACCCCAAAATGTTTCCAAACTATGAGTTCTGCTTAAGCAAAAATCACATCTTGATATTTCTCTAAACCAATGTTTGCTTCCTCTGGTCATAAAATTCTCACAATACAAACAATCTCATATTATCATTCCAAGAGGGCTCCAGCCAACTGCTTTCTGATTCATACTGGCTTAAAATCAGAAATACTGACAATGTAACTATTAACATCTCCTTACATTCAGGATAAAATTCATATGCCGCAATTTCAAAATCCAATTCTAAAATAAAAGAAATATATATGAATCATTCACTTTGCATCAAAGATCATCTCATGATGCACCCTATATCTCCTTTGGAATTATTAGTTCTTTTTTTCTCTAGCGAGTTGCTAACTACAAGTTATATGAGCTGCTAATCATGATGATCTTTGCTATCCTACAGGGTGAGCTTGGTCTAATGTTGTAGGGGAAAACAGCTTCCAGGCCTAATTGAAAGAGCCTCTTCTAACTAATAAATACAGTTTATTGTATGTAAGCAACTCATTACAGATTCTAATAATATGATGGACATTGTTACAGAGACTTTGCAGAGAAGAATACTTTTGGTCTTGCTCCTTTAAATCTTAAGCTGTTCTTTCCATATATCCAAATGACATCACCACAGTGACTTGTGCTTGTGGCACTCTTCAGTATTAGCCTTACAGACCTACTTATGATACTAAGTACTTCTAGAAAATCTCAAATATATGCTCAATATAAGCCTACGAACTGCCTCAATAACAACCTCAAATTACCTTCCGCAATTGTGGATAATGTTCCTGATATCATGCAGCCCACCACTGAGAAAAATGCCTGGAGCTGGGAACATATCAGCAAACAAGCCCAATATATATTGTTCAGATTTTCCTAGTCTTTCTCTTACAATACCTCTTCCAAAGGCATAGGATGATTCCCCTCTTATATGACTACACGCGTAGTGTACTTTTGGTGAAACAGCGGCTGTTAGAGGTGAGGAAAAAATTGGAAGAGAAAAATCGAACTCTTTAAAAAATTAGCATAATCCCCAATGGTTATGCAAGTTATCCAGCAGTTGTGAATTCAAATTCCATGAAGGGATTAAATGTTTTATTGTGTGGGATGATATTAAACCATGAAAACCACTGCACTATTATGAAAACTAAGTAAATTGCAAATGCCTCTCAAGGAAGGAAATCTGCCACTTCCTAATCTGATCTGGGTCTATAAGTGATTGCAGAATTATGCTGTCTGGTTGACTTTTAACACCCACAGAGAATCTACAAATGGATGTCAAGTTTCAGATTGCTACCTCATCAGTGTTGTTCATCTGCTGCAAACTAATGTAAAAAAAAATCTTCTTCAGAGGACAATTGATCTATGATTAATTTTACTGAGTTAAAAATCACACAATGCCAGGTTATAGTCTAACAGGTTTATTTGGAAGCATGAGCTTTTGGAGCACTGCTCCTTCATAAGGTGGTTGTGGAGAATAAGTTTGGGTATTTACATATCAAAGAACAGAAACCAGTAGCAATCCCATTCTAAAAGATGAAAAAATTAACCTAAAGTTATTTAATGTATCACATCTCCATGAGACTAGACTCATTTGGCTATAAATTCTGTGATCATGATCTAATTGTCCACAACCACTTGATGAAGGAGTGGTGCTCTGAAAGCTAATGCTTCCAAATAAACCTGTTGGACTATAACCTGGTGTTGTGTGATTTTTAACTTTGTCCATCCCTGTCCAACGTCGGTACCTCCAAGCCATTAATTTTACTGTTCTTCTTGGCTATCTCCTCTAGGTATTAGACCACTAGATGGCACAATACAGACTTTTTAATGTGTGTTTTTGGAAAATTGGACTTTCACAATGTACAAGGTAACTACTCTTTGTATCTCCAGCAAAATAAGTTCTAAAAAATTCATGATAATTAATCAATACTCCAGAAAGGCCTGATTTATCAAGCAAAATGCACAGGGAAATAGAAAGTTAGAATAATGACACAAAACCTGTCTCTTAAAAGTGAACACTTGAGCTGACAACAGTAGCCTCTTAGAGGAGAAAAGCTTGTCAGTTGCAACTAACTCAGACAATCTATGTTTGCCATAAATTGATGACTGCGTTCATTCACCTCAACATAAAAGTGATCCTTAAAGCCCTGTTTTTTGCTTCTTTCATGTTTCATGTGTTTTAACTTATTGTTCAGTTCCAAAAAGGTCAGAGGTAAGATAGGCTCAGATACAAACATTTTTCATCAGCCACAACAACAATTCACATGAATAGGCAGGGAATAGAGATATACAGCCATATGCAGGGAGAAAGGATTAGTTTAGGTTGGTATCATGGTTGGCACAGACATTGTGGGCAGAAAAACCTGTTCCTGTGCTGTACTAATCTATAAAAAATTAATGTGCAGAATTATGATATGAAAAGCGAAGACACAATAATATCACTCTACTTAATATCTTCTTCACAAGTTCCATTGCTCAGGAACACAGCTTTCTCACCGCCTGTGAGAAATGAAAGATAGGACACAATTTGAGAATAAGAAAAGCTACAAATTGATGGAAAAGGAAATATACTTGCTTTATAATTAATTCAGTGAACAAGTCGCGTGCTGCTACGTAGGAGATCAAAAAAGATCAAATGTACAATTTGGATAACATTGGAGGACAACAAAAAGCAGTACTTCAACACTCGAGAACAAGTGAGCACACAGTTGAGAAGAATTTGTACAGCTATTTGAGCATAGAGACACTAAAGCTCAACATAACAAACAAAATGACCAAATTATCAGCAAGAAGATTGCTGAGTTTCATGCAGTAAGGCCTGATTATTTCTTTCTTTGATCCATCATGTCAAGAAGAAAATGTTTAGAAAGTTTAAGTTTGGGTATTGAGGAGCAACATTTAATGTCACTGCTGAAGCAAGATGCGAGAGGTTGGATTTCCAACTGCCAGTGAGCCAAGTGAATTCAGGGAGGGAACATGTTGAAAACTAGAATTCCCAGAGGATATTATTGGATTCTGATGTCTCCAGAATATGATGCAATTCTCAAAGGGGAGCTAGCAATCTGCACATCTCCAATTATCCATTGTTAAGATTAACAATGAGCTGATTAGGAAGCTTGACAGGAACAGTTTGAAAATTTTAATTGGGAAGTCTAGGGAACACACGGTATCTATGACACATCAAGGTGCAATTATCGTGAACACAGCAGGGAGATATAAGGACTAATGGATGCACTGGCCATAAGAAGTAGAGAGTAAAGCTCACTTGTATAACCTGCAGCACAGACCGAACATTGCTAAAGCTGAGAGTCTTGCATTTCTGAACAGAGTGGTGAGCCTTCTGAGAAATACGAGACTACTGGCATCACGGGTAGCAATGATTGGCAGAAGAATCCTTGGTGAATGAAGGACTGGCAGCTAAAGGAATTAAAATAAGAGCAACCTATTCTGGAATTGGACAGAGGAGTAAGGAGGAGGCATTGCAGATGTAGTCAGTTAATTAGGAGAAGGCTTGAGGAGCAACAACAGAGTTTGCAAGGAGAAGAAGGTGCTACCCAGAAGGCCATGAAAGGGTAGATGCAGTCAATGAGAATAATGAAAATGACAGTGCACTATTGAGTCAGAGACTGCTGGACAGAGAGTCTCAAACATCTGTGCTTTGGACCACAATGGCTTAATTCTTCACAGTATCCTTGGCAGACCTCAGCTACATTCAAAGTGTCACATTAAAGTCAGTGTCTGTAACATTACAGGGACAGCCTCAATCACAGGGTCTTGTGGCATGAATGAGTCAAAACGGCTGAGGAGGTGAAGGATGAAATGAGTGCCCTCTCATCATTTTATTTGACTGCTTCAAACCTTTCATGGCACTCTATCATTCTGACTGAGGGCACTCAGTATTGACCCCAAAAGTCTCTGCACTACCTATGACACTTAGCTCCAGAGAGTCTCACTCTTACTGTTTGTATGAGAGTGATGTTCTTGCATCCTCTCATAGAGGTGCTGCATATAGATTTCCAAAGGGTAACTGCTCTCTTAATGGAGAGACCAATCTTAGCCCTGAGTCATCATTCTAGCTGTGTAGTACATGGACCTCTGGATTCTCTAGCTTTGCAATACCTCTGGTGTCTGCTATTCAGAGATTCATCTGCCTCTGATATTTCAGGTAGACATTTCATGTATGTCACACACAAGGTCCAGCATCTTCATCCAGCAAAGTGTGGCTATGCCTGTCTTCAAAAGGAGACTGCCTACAGCTCACTCCGCTTCAACTTTCTCTTCCTGCTTTCGGTATTGTGCTGCTCACTTAGGTTTTATCTAATCCAACCTGAAGTAGCCACAGCTGGGCTAGTTTATGATGTGGAGATAAGATGTGACACAGTCCAGGTTGCTAACAGAGCTGGTGACACTTTTGTAGGAACATGCAGCTCCTGCCACACTGCAGACCATGTGGGAAACCTAAGGTGCTCAATCTTAGATTTGGGCAACCAACACAATGAATGAAAGTAATTGCATATCCAGTTTACTCCATTGATTTCACCTTAAGATAAAGCTAGCAAATGATTCTACTCTTCATGACTAGCTATTTCACCCTGGCTGAGGGCCATGATGGTATCTTCTTAATGCCCAGTACTGCCCCCTCCATCAGGTAGCACAGTCTGCCATGCCACAATCAGTTTGAAACATCTCACAACATTTAAAAGGCCTCTTTTCTTGCACAGTAGGGAGAGAACAACATATGAGTAAGCTGACCTTCTTTTATTATTCATCTTCTACCATCCTGCTATTCGTGATAACATGATTTTGAAATAACCATAGATATTGAACTGCAACAGATCCAGAAATGACACAAGAAAAATACCAGTGATCACAAATTGTGGAAAGCAAAATTTAAAAAGCACTGTTTTCTTTCGAAGTGTGCTACATTTACAACATTTTATGTCTCAACTTGTTTATATATTAGATCGCAAAATATAAGCAGGCATTTGTTAGGTAGCATCAATGAACTGAATGTGACAGTGAATTCAAAGGGCAATGCTTCCAGCTGAAAAACTTCAAAAAGTCAGTAAAACTCAAGACAATGTGTCAATGAGATATATCACATTTGACAATGACATCTTGGGAAGCTGTAAAACTTGACATTTTAAAGAGCTTATGGTAGTCACACAAAAGAAAAATATTATGCCTCAAGTTAATTGAGAACATAAACAGTATTTTAATATTCATGTGCATGGAAAGGTCATCTTAAATTAAACCTAAGATTGACTTCAGGCCTTTATTAAGGAATTAGCCTACCAGGTGGTGAAGCAGTTTTACATGATGAATATCTGCACTTAATTTCCTCTCCAACAGAATGAATTAGATGCATGATTTCTCATTGCACTGCAACATTTGCTGTCAAGAACTGGTAAAATTAGTCAGGCTTTAACTTAAAGCAATTTACAAAGTTTAAACAAAATAACTGGAATTTATGATTTCACTTCTGAAGACAGATAAACAGTAAGAATATTATAAATTTGTCTGAATAAAATATTTGCCAACTTTTTCAAAATATAGTCTCATTATTCGGTAAGTATATTGCACTGAAAAGGTAGTGTAGATTTTATAGTCATACTGTGAGTCATTTTCTTTTCTCTTCCACAAATTTGATGAAGTTTGCCAATAAAGATGGGAGTATTTCAGAAATCTCATTCATTCTATGGGAATTACAGGCTAAGTCTTTCACCATAAAAGAGTCCCACTTCATACAGTCCAATTTGCCCATTCCATGCTGAAGTTAAATTAGGAACGCAAAAGGGGAAAATTTCCCAAATATGCATTTTAATCACTGCTTAGGATACATACATAAAATTGAAGGAAGAGAAACCAATTCTGCACATCTAATGCTTTATATGAAAAACGGGACTTAACAATGCATCTGAGATTATTGTATACAACATTCCAATGCCCTTTAAAAATTTTGTAATGTGTTTCTGAATTAAACATAATGATCCAAACTCAAGATATGGGTCTCACCAGTCAATCCTATTTGCAGTGAAAAGCCTTCTTATCCTTCAACAAATGAATGGATGAACACATCACTTCATAAGATTACACAGGATATACAGCACATATACAGGCCAGGCCTGTCCATGTCGAAGCTCCACTTGAACCTCCTCCCACCTTTTATCGTCGACAATCTCAAAACCCCTCTTCCCTGCTCTTCATACACTTGTCTGTTTTTCCTTAAATAATCAATAATATCTATTCCATGTGGTAAGGAGTCCTGCACTCTCACTATATTCAGAATCACAGAAGTGATACAATGCAGAAGAGTTCACTCATGAGCATGTAGGCATCATTGAATAGCCAGTATTTATTACTTGTCCCTAGTTCCTTTGCCATTCTGCCCATCATGCCTGCACCGATTCTTCAAATGAGTATTGTTATTGAGTGATAATCTCCTGCTTCTTCACTGTAACTTTGCAATTTACTTTAATTCAAGTAATCATTCAATAGCATTCTAGACTGAGTATTGTGCAGTGAGAAAGGAATGATTGGCAATCTAGTTGTGTGAAACACCTTGGGGATGGTATGTAACTTGGTTGATTCTGTGACTAGGATTTTGAAACTAAATTGACGGAACTACAATGGTATGAGGCATGAGTTGACTATGATGGATTGGCGAACATTACTTAAAGTGAGGATGGTGGAAAGGCAATGGAAAACATTCAAAGTGTGCAGACTTGAGCTGCAACAATTATTCATTCTTGTCTTGTGCAGAAGTAAAATGGGAACGGTGGCCAAACCATCACTTACAAGTGAATCTGATACAGAGATTGTAATAGATCCAAGTAAGAGGTGTACAAATTGGCTAGAAAAAGAACAGACCTGGGGATTGGGAGCAGTTTAGAATTCAGCAAAGGATGACAAAGGAAAGAATATGAGAGTAAGCTTGTGGGGAGTATAAAAACTGATTATGAAGGTTTCTACAGGTATGTAAAGAGGAAAGGATTGGTGAAGACAATCCCTTACAGTCAACAATAGGGGAATCTATAATGGGTGAAATGGCTGACCAACTAAATAGGTACTTCAATTCTGGATTCACAAAAGAAGACATAAATAATATACCAGAAATGTTGGGGAATACAGGGGTCAGTGTGAGGGAGTTACTGAAGGAAAGTAGTATTAGAAGGGAAAATTAATGGGATTAAAGGCCAAAAATCACCAGGGCCTGATAATCTGCAACCCAGTGTTCTTAAGGAAGTGGCCCTAGAAATAATGAATGCATTGGTAGTCATCTACTAAAATTCTAAAGACTCTTGAAAAGTTCCTACAGATTGGAGAGTAGCTAATGTCTCTCTCCTATTTCAGAAGGGAAAGTGAGGACTGCAGATGCTGGAGATCAGAGCTGAAAATGTGTTGCTGGAAAAGCGCAGCAGGTCAGGCAGCATCAAAGGAACAGAAGAATCGATGTTTCAAGCATAAGCCCTTCCTGCGCTTTTCCAGCAACGCATTTTCAGCTGTATTTCAGAAGGGAGGCAGGGATAAAACTGGGAATTATAAACCAGTCAACCTGATATTGGTAATGGGGAAATGCTAGAATTTGCTAACAAAGAATTAATAATTGATCATTTTGAAAACAGTAGCTGGATCAAATACTCAGCATGGACTTACAAGAGTGAAATCATGCTTCATAAATCTATTGGAATTCTCTGAAGTGTAGAATTGATCAGGAAAAGCCAGTGGATGTAGTTTATTTGGACATTTTGAAGGCTTTTGACGAAGTCCCACATAAGAGATTTATGCGTAGAATTGAAGCACATAGTGTATTGAGATAGTTAGAAAACTGGTTGGGAGACAGAAAACAAAGAGTAGGAATAAATGAGTCTTTTTTCTAAATGGCAGGCAGTGATTAATGGGGTATTGCAGCGATCAGTACTTGGACCTCAGTTAGTCACAATATTTTGACAGTATTATGCTTTGAAATTTGTTCTGTGCTGTTTATTTTACAGAGAGGTGTTGTCACAGCAGTGACAAAATGTCTGCTTTGTCTGCTTCAGAAGCAGTGGATAAATAGCTTTGAGCTCCCTGAGTGTTTTCTTTTTAAATTAGACAAAGGAGAATGAGTGGGTGGAGTCAGGCTCACACAGACCAGTGTGTTAGTTTGCTTTTAATTGGGGTTTGGAGTTGGCATTTGAAGCTGATAGATATAGCTCTTTCTGTCATGTAGCAAAGAAGCTTGAGTTCTCACCCTGTTGCTAAATTGTTTCTTTCAGTGTTCCTTCCTCCTGATTGGAGATAGCACATGAGAAAAATCTGTTTTGCTGAATTTGCCTTTGCCAAGGGTGTGTTTGTGGAATGCTGCTATTTTGGAACAGTTGATAATTGGTAAATAATATATTATTTTATTAAGATTTGAATAGAGGTAAATTTAGACCAATTTTTATTTTTTGTTTGTTCATATTTAACCATGCTGAGAGAATAAAAGTGTATTTTATTCTTAAAGCCTAGTACTGGACCAATTGAATCACATCTGGAACACAGCACCTTACATTTGCCTTTAAGTAAAAGACAATATTAGGGTCCAGGCTGTCTCCTTGATATACTTTGAGGGAGTTTGATCTCCTCCATAAAAGTTTTGCAGATGCCAAAGCTGGATGGATGGTGAACTGTGAGGATGTAGAGATGTTGCAGTGTGGTTTTGACAAGCTGACTGAGTTGGGCAAATGCACGACAGATGAAACATAATGTGGATAAATGTGAAGTTCTCTACTTTGGTAATCAAAACAGAATTGAAAATTATGACCTGAATGGTTATAAATTGACAGAGGGGAATTTGCAATGAGGGCTGAGTATCCTCGTACACCAGTCACTGAGGGTAAGAAGGCAGGTGGAGCAAGTATATTTGCCTTCATAGCAAGAGAGTTTGAGTATTAAAGCATGAATGTCTTGTTGCAATTATAAAGGTGAGACCACACCTTGAATTTTATGGCAGTTTTGGTCACCTCATTTGAGGGAAGATTAGATTAGATTCCCTACAGTATGGAAACAGGCCCGTCGGCCCAAAAAGTCCATACCGACACTCCGAAGAGAAACCCACTAGATCAATTCACCTTGACTAATGCACCTGACAATATGGCCAATTCACCTGACTTGCACATCTTTGGACTGTGGGAGGAAACTGGAGCACCCGGAGAAAACCCACGCAGACACGGGGAGAATGTGCAAACTCCACACAGAAGTTGCCTAAGGCGGGCATCAAACCCAGGTCCCTCGTGCTGTGAAGCAGCAGTGCTAACCAGTGAGTTACTGTGCTGCCCCAAAGTTCTTGCTATGCAGTGAGTGCAGCAAAGGTTTACCAGATTGATCCCTGAGATGGTGGAGCTAACATATGAAGAGAGATTGAATTGGTTAGGATTGTATTTGCTGGTGTGCAGAAGAATAAGGGGAGATTTAAGAAATCGCGTGAAAAATTCTAAGAGGATCAGATGGTAGATGCAGGAACGTTGTTTCTGATGTTGGGGACTCCAGAATTGGAGGGCACAGTCTAAAGATATGGGCTGAGATGAGGAGTCATCTCTTCACCCAGAGACTGATGAGCCAGTTGAATTTGCTGCAACAGAAGGCAGTCCAGCCAAAACATTGTATGATTTCAAGAAGGAGTTGGATGTAGCACTTGGGGGAAAAGGGATATGGGGAAAAGTGGAAACAGGCTATGAGTTGGATGATCAACGATGAACATAACAAATGGCAGAGCAGGGTCATAGAGCCGAATGGCCTATTCCTGCTGTTATTTGCTAAGTTTTTATATTGAATGTCTCAGTTGAACCTGCCTCCACCACATTTTCATGCAGTGAATACCATTACCTGACTACCCACTGACTGAAAACATTTTTCCTTACTTCACTCCTGCTTATTTTGCACATCACTTTAAATCTATGCCTTCTTGTTCTTCCTTTTATAACCAGAAACAGTTTCTTCCTATCCAGCTTGCTCAAGAGTTTGAAAACCTCTGTCTGATCTCATTTTAGCTTTCTTCTATCCAAAGAGAACAGTCCAAACATCTTCAGTCTATCCTCAAAACTGTAATCCTTTATTCCTGGAACCACTGGTGTAAACCACTTAGAGCAATAGAGATGGACAACATGGAAACAGATCCTTTGGTCCAATTCGTCCTTGCCGACCAGATATCCTAAACTAACCTAGTTGCATTTGCCAGCACTTGGCCCATAGCCCTCTAAACCCTTCCTGTACATATCCAGATGCCTTTTAAATGTTGCAATTGAACCAGCCTCCACTACTTCCTCTGGCAGCTCATTCCATACACACACCACCCTCTGCATGAAAAAGTTACCCCTTAGGTCTCTTTTATATCTTTCCCCTCTCACCCTAAACCTACGTCCTCTAGTTCTAGACTCCCCCACCCCAGGGAAAAGATTTTGTCTATTTATTCTATCCGTGCCCCTCGTGATTTATAAATCTCAATAAAGTTACCCCTCAGCTTCTGATGCTCCAGAGAAAACAACCCAGCCTGTTCAGCCTCTCCCTATAGCTCAGATCCTCCAACCCTAGCAACATCCTTGTAAATCTTTTCTGAACCCTTGCAAGTTTCACAACATCTTTCCGATAGGAAGGAGACCAGAATTGCACACAATATTCCAACAGTGGCCTAACCAATGTCCTGTACAGCCACAACATGACCTCCCAACTCCTGTTCTCAATACTCTGACCAATAAAGGAAAGCATACCAAAGGCCGCCTTCACTATCCTATTTACCTGTGACTCTATTTTCAAGGAGCTATGAGCTTGCACTCCAACATCTCTTTGTTCTACGACATTCCCTTGGACTTTACCATTAAGTTTATAAGTCCTACTAAGATTTGCTTTCCCAAAATGCAGCATCTCACATTTACCTAAATTAATCTCCATCTGCCACTCCGCAGCCCATTCGCCCATCTGATCAAGCCCCTGTTGTAATCTGAGGTAACCTTCTTTGCTGTCAACTACACCTCCAATTTTGGTGTCATCTGCAAATTTACTTACTAACCTCCTATGTTCACATCCAAATCATTTATATAAATTACGATAAGTCTGAAAAACAACCCTCCATCACTTCTGTACTTTCTCTAATTTATTCACATTTTTCCTATCATGCGGCACACACAACTGTACATAATACATTAGCTAAGGTCTAACAAGTGTCTTATGGAAGTTAACCAGCACCTCCTTGCTCTTCTAATCTGTATTCCATTAATAAAGTCAAAGATACTCAATGCTTTACTTACTGCTCACTCTGCCTGTCCTGCAACTTTTTATGAACTCTGTACATGTACACCCAAGTTGCTGTCCTCCTGCACACCCTTTAGAATTGTAGCTCTATTTAGATAAGAGATTCAGACAACATTTATTGCAGATCTGAAGTCACATTTAGGCGAGATGTTTGGTAAATATGGTATGTTTCCTTTCCCTAAAGTGAATCAGTTAACTGTCTACAATTATCTGACTGCCGCCTGATCATCTTTTATTATGATTCATTCATGGGATGTGGACGTTGCTGGCTAGGCCAGCATTCATTGTCCATCCCTAATTGCCCTTGGGAAGTTACTAATACAAATAGAACTGGGACCAATTTCCTTGATATTAGATAGAGTCAGCATAAGAGAGAAAGCAATAAACAAATTATGGCTATGTTGTTTGCATTTTTGTAATTGTGTAGAGTGTGATGGAAATATGTGTGTGCCTGTAACAGAGATTTGGATCAAAGAACAGCGGGATATTTTACATGTTCCTGGAAACAATATGATCATGAAAATTATAAAGAGGAGAGGTGATGATATTGATTAAGGAGAGCATTCAGTGCTGGAGTCAGCTACATATAAGACACATAAAAAGGTGCAGTTATGTTCCTCCCAGTAATTTATAGGCCATCCACCAGTGGGAAATATGGAGAGGAACAAATTTGCAAGCGAAAGAATTACAGAATAATTCTAATAGGTGACTTTAATTATCCAAGTATAGACAGTGATAGCAGATGTGTAAAGGGAACAGAGGAGAAAAACGCTCCTAGAGTGTGTTCAGGAGAATTTTCTGCAGCACTATGTTTCTGGTTCATTTGTGAAATGGCAGGACTGTTCTTGGGAATGATAGAGTGTTGATGCGTGTAATATTTCAGGGACCATGATCATTGTACCAAAAGGTTTAGCTGTTGAAAAGTACAATTAACAATCCAGTGTTATGAATGTGATTGAGAGAGGACCGATTCCCAATTCCCTTTGCTTACTGAAATCATGTAATTTTTGAGAAGAAAAATGGAGTTTCTCAGCTACAGTGTGTAGAGAGCAATTGTGATAATCAGCAGCAAGGTTTTGTTGATTTAATTAAAGGACATTATGTATTCATACATTCATCCCAAAAGTCTAAAATCACTTCACCACCCCAACACATGCCACTCACCCACCCCCCGACCCCCACCCCCACCATGGTCTATGAAATTGAGACTTGAGGCAGTCTATAGAGAAATTTTAAAATTCACTTGATAATTTCAGAAATCTGAGACACTCTTTTGATGCCAATTTCAAAAAGAAAAGTTGGGTCTAATGAATTCCACTTCGGTTACAGTTGGTGTTTCTAAGTTATGTATAAAATATGCTTCTATTGGTTCAGAGTGAGAATAGTTAATTGGAGGAAAGCTAGCTTCAGTTGGGTGAGAATAGATCAGATCATTAGATTCAAAGATTAATAGACAGAACTGTAACTGAACAATTGGGTGCCTTCAAATAAGTTACATTGATTACATGGATATGCGTTATGGAGCAAGCTCAGTTCCTGAAGTGAAGGCATCACTCACACTTCCGGAACTACATTGTTAAGGCTATAGTTTAGTGACACTAATGAGCATTCAACTATCCATCCCCATCAACAGCCACTTCACCCCTCCCCGCAACTGCCAAACCAAATGATATGTGAGGCATGGCAGGAAATAACAGATACTGAGAACATGGTTTCATGACCCAGGAGATGTGGAAAGAAATTGAAAAGATCATGTTTGATTACAGGGTAATTACTAAGTTAAATGATTCTTGTAACTTTGAATGATTTGTTTGGCACTATAAATGGGGATTAAAAAGTAGCAGCTGATGGTAGTTTATGGTTAAAAACATTTTGAGAACAGATTTGAAACAGTTAGCACTGGCATTACGACAGGAAGAAATTTGCATTTTCATGTTAAGCATCAGAAGTCAACAGTAATTAGTTTGATAACTAGTGCACAAATAATTTCACACTGCAGGACGTGCTGTTTTCTTACAGACAGGCATATATTAGTACAGAAACTTGCAAGGTAATGTGAATTATCCCGAATCATCCACACTATCACAGTTATGATGAAGCATGCTCACATAGTTCACAAAGTCATTTACTGTACTATGCGCTCATTGTAGGAATAGTGTTGGAGGAAGCTTTGTGAAGAAGTTAGTTATTAGTGGAGCTAATCACTCAGAAATTGGGAAAAAATTATATAGACAAAATGGTGCAGTAGGAACAGACATATTTAGTTTTGGGCCCTGTGGCTACTGCATTGCAAAATCATTTGGGCAGGAATTTGGAAGTCTACTGAAGATAAGAATTAACAGAGACAGGCCCAGAATCTCCTGCTTTCTTGCCAATGTTAAGGAAAGAGTTCAGATGGAGTTAGAGTCAGGGGTGTGGTGCTGGACAAGCACAGCTAGTCAGGCAGCATCCGAGGAGCAGCAGAATCGACGTTTCGAGGATAAGCTCTTCATCAGGACTGAGTTATAAGAGTTTATGCTTGAATCGTTTACTCTACTGCTCCTCCAATGCTGCCTGACCTACTGTGCTTTTCCAGCACAAATTCTCGACTCTGATACTCCAGCATCTGCAGTCCTCACTTTCTCTCAAGTGGAGCTAGGATTATCCAACTTCAAGATTAATGACAGCATTAAAGGCTAATAATCAGGGGCCAAGTGGGTTTGTACATCAAGATCAATTTAAGGCCAAAGTGAATTTTCTCCTTTTATTTCTACAAGATGCACTGGAATTATATCTTCAGCCCTGTTTCTCTTCAATGAGCTGCTTTCCTTGCTCTTTGAATAATACAATCCAAACCTCCTGCTCAAAAATGTTAGATTTGTTATGGATCAGACTAAACCCCCTCAAAACATATCAAGGAAAAAAAATCTGGACATTATCTTATTTAACGACAAGTGTAAGTCACTGTATTCCAGATGCAACTCAATTGGTCAAACTATTAGCCTTTCGCAAGACACACTTTATTCTTACATTAAAGTTAAAATACAAACAAAAAGAAATTGGCATAACGGTAACTGTATTGGAAATACTTATCAAAGTAAAATATTATTTAACTACCACTCATCAACTGTTCCAGTATAGCAGAATACCATAAACACACATTGGCAAAGGCAAATTCAGCAAAACAGTGTTATTCTCACATGCAATCTTCTCATACTAATCCAGCAGAACAAAATACTCAAATAAACAGTCGAGCAGCAAAGAGAGAGCTCAAGCTTTTTGCTGCAGCAGTGAGAGAGCTGTATCAAAGAGATCCCTCCAAAAACCCAGCTTCAACTGCAAAACGTTAAAGGTTTAGGTCGATGTGAGCCTGATCCCACCCACTCATGCTTCTTTTGGCTACTTTTATATAAAAAATAATTACTCTGCCTTTCATGACGTTTCATGAGGAGCAGATACTTCGGCACCAGGTTCAAACACTTGTTTTCAGGAGAAACAGGACAGACAAACCCCTCCTAAAGGCACAGCCCGTCATAATTTGGAAACAGAAGTTATCATACGTGCATTTGGAAATGTCCACACTTATGAACTAGCTTTAGATATATTATGACGTTGACCTAATGATCAACCACAAACTAACAACTGACTTTGGCCTGAAACTTGCCTGAACCAGGAGAATTCCTCTATCCTTCCATTCTGTACGAATATAATCAACCTTTTCACATGTATAGCACTTTACAAGTGGAAATGCTTAGGTGGTTGGCACTTGAGCTTCTGATTCTTTACTCAACATGACTGCAGTGGCCTGGATCTCACCTTCCAACTCAGGAAAAAGGACTCCCTTGCGAGTTTCAGCTATCTCTTTCTGCCACTTCTTTGGCCAGAAACCCTTCCACATTAACTTATCACTTCCATTCAAAATCTAGGCCTGGATTTTATTGTCGCATTAGTCTCCTTCTAAAGTGTGTTTTGAGGTTGATAGCTAATTATTCCATACCCACAATGGCAAGAGAGTTTCTTAACTTGAAAATATAATTTATTACACTGCTATTTGACAACTATATCATTTGATGGAATGCAACTCTCAGAGTATTCTCATTCTTAGTCACTTTTTTCAGCATATTACACCATACTGGATTCTGTTAGCAAAACTGATTTAGAAGTTGAGAAGATTAAGGGGAGACTTAATAGAGACGTACAAGATGATACATGGCATGGAAGGGGTGGACGCTAGGAAATTGTTTCCATTAGGCGAGGAGACTAGGACCCGTGGACACAGCCTTAGAATTAGAGGGGGTCAATTCAGAACAGAAATGCGGAGACATTTCTTCAGCCAGAGGGTGGTGGGCCTGTGGAATTCATTGCCACGGAGTGCAGTGGAGGCCGGGACGCTAAATGTCTTCAAGGCAGAGATTGATAGGTTCTTGTTGTCTAGAGGAATTAAGGGCTACGAGGAGAACGCTGGTAAGTGGAGTTGAAATGCCTATCAGCCATGATTGAATGGCGGAGTGGACTCGATGGGCCGAATGGCCTTACTTCCACTCCTATGTCTTATGGTCTTATGGTCTTATGGACACACAACAGAGGCATCAAATCTACTATGGTGAGGAAAATATTAACTTTATCCTCATCGGCCTTTTATCTGGTTTAATCTAAGTATTAATTCCTTGTTTGCAATTACTCCAGTTATGTTTGTTACAGTTGATACCTCCATTGATTCCTCATATTTTAGTTGTGTTAACTATTTCTATTGAATTATGTAATTTACACAGTCCAAATTCATACCTATTCACAGTTCATAAAACAGAAGTACACAAATGCATTAATATTCACGTTCTATCTTCTGTATTGATTCACTGAGCTGTTCACAAATGTCACATATGCTAAACAAGGCAATTTTTAAAAAAAACTAAAAAAATTGTCAATATTGGCTTTGTAGTACACTTTTTGGAACTGTTAGTATTTTCTGGTTGTTAGTGATTCAAGTGATTTGTAATTAAAAAAAGAGTTCCACCTTTCCTCACCTCCATTTTTCAGTGGGGGTGTGAACTGGAAGTAACCCACCCCAGGAATCTATTTAACTGGCCATATTGTTCCCCATTTATATATTAGTCCATAATGGAGAGGGCAGTATCATATAGAGTTAGTGCTTTCAATATGGATTATATCAGTACTATTCAGGATTGGAAGCCAGAATCTATTCCAGTAATTGAAGTCCTGACCAAAACTACAAGGATAGCCCTGTAAAGCTATTTGAAGAGTAAGAAGAGTTAGTGTTAATATGTGCTAGGGTCTCCATTTCTGCTTCAAATTGTTGAAAAAGTGCACCTTCGTAATATTAGCCACATATAAATGAGAGAATTTGGACAGAATGGCGCTACCCATCCTAAATTTCACACTCTGCTTTCTTATCCTTCAGAATATGCACCAAAGGTAGTTTTCTAGAACCTATTCAGTAAGTTAGAAATACTTGTTTAAAGTGATACTGTTTCAGTCAGGTTACAAATGCAGGTTATGTTGGCACTCACTGGAGGTATACTCATAAAGGCTTTCCCCCAGACTACCCTTGGAAAACATTCTTTTTAAATACAAACTTAGCTCACATCTGAGGGCTTCGCAGTGGGAATCCCACTTTACATGATCTATGTGCTGGA
Organism: Hemiscyllium ocellatum; assembly: GCF_020745735.1. Taxonomy (NCBI): domain Eukaryota; kingdom Metazoa; phylum Chordata; class Chondrichthyes; order Orectolobiformes; family Hemiscylliidae; genus Hemiscyllium; species Hemiscyllium ocellatum. The sequence continues at coordinate 54,416,091 of NC_083401.1, read as the reverse complement.
GGAAGAGGAGCAGCAGGACGCTGTAAGGCAAGCCAAATTAATTAGTCAGCTCCAGCAGAGGAGCAGACCATCTCATTAAACCCACACAGCATGATGTATCAACACAGGTGCGGTTTCTGAGACTTCTCCCAAGAGGATGGTCTGACAAGGCTGTATGTCATTTGCAAAGTTTTGTAAAAGCTTTGTTCATTGCTGTCAGCAGGTCTGAAATCACAAGCCACCTCTGACTGTGGAGAAAGTAATCACAGCTCTCAAATATCACATCAGTGGCTGATTCTGTAAAGCCACAGGAAACGTTTGACATACCAACCAATTTTCAAGGCACTCATCTATAAGCTGAAACATTAGTGTCCTCATCCAGGATAAATCCATACATTGCAATAGAGCTGCCACATGGTTAAACTGACAGACAAATACGTTACAAAGTATATGTAAAGTGTAATTTGTGTGTGAAAATATCTTGTCATCATTTAACCTAGTTTATTACAATGTGAGATCCAAAAAGTGATGGTCAGAAATGCTGTTCATTGGTTAATGTTTGAAACCTTTGTACTGTTATGATAAATGAACTTTAAACTTTTCTGCACTCCAAACATGTCTAAATGGATCCAAAATGTCTGCCAAATTTTCCTTCTAATAGTTAATATGAGCATCTCACCACCACCTCCTTCGTCCTCTCTAATATCTTTAGATTGCCAGGTTAGTTAATTCATATCCAGTTAGGGCAGCACGTAAGTTTAGTGATGAGCATTGTTGCTTCACAGTGCCAGGGAACTGGATTTGATTCCACCCTCAGGTGACTGTCTGTGTGGAGTTTGCACATTGTCTGTGTGGGTTTCCTCCCACAGTCCAAAGAGGTGCGGTTAGGCGGATTAGCCATGGGAAATACAGGGTGGTAGGATAGTGGGATGGTTCTGGATGGGATGCTCTTTTGATGATCTGTGTGGACTCAATGGGCCAAATAGTTTACTTTCACACTATAGGGATTCTATGAGTACTGAATGAGCAAGCCTTTAATCAAATATTGTGAAGACTAAAGCCATTGTTCTTCATCCCTCCACAATCTCCATTCCCCAGCCACTGATGCCATGTCACTTCTGGTCACTGTTTGAGACTACACCAGGCTCTTCACAAATGTATTTGCCACATTTAATCCCAACATGAGCAAATACCCATACCATCAAAAAGAACTACATAATTCTATCACTGTAATGACTCACAAATCTGCTGCTACCTCAGCTATTTTGCTGCTTAAAACTCAGTCCTTGCCTGTTTACTTCCAGACTCGACTATTTCAGACTATTCCTGACAGATCTTCCTCGTTTTACTCTCTGTAAACTTGAGGTCATCTATAATTCTGCAGCCCTTACCGAACTGACATCAAATCAAGTACACTACCCACTCAAACCCCAACCCCAACATGTGCTCACTGACTTATACTGGTTCTCATTTAAGCCAATATGTAAGTTTTAAGCTTCTTATTTTTGTTTTCAAATCCCACCATGAACCTATTCCTTCATCTCTCTGTAAACAGCTCCAGCTTAATAAATCTTTGAGATGTCTTTATTTCTGGTATCTTGAGCACTCTAATTTTAATTACCACATAATTTCTGGCCTCAATTCAAGTATTTTCTCCCTAAACCTCTTCTTTTCTCTACTATTCTTTCCTCTTTAAGCTTTCTCGGACCAGGCTTTTGGTCATCTGGTCCATAATCTTCTTTTGTAGCTCAGTCAGATAATTTGATCTTATAATGCCCCTCTGATGCAACTTGGGACATTTTATTGGGTTAAAATTATGATTTAAATACAAGTTGTTGTTGTTGTAGACCATGTGGATAATCTACATAAAATTATTATCCAAATTAATGTGCCACTTTTGATTTAGATGATCAATGCTTTTTGAAAATTTCTAATTAGCAGCAAGGCATTTCATTGACCAAGCCAATTGCAAACAAAAGGAAAGTATTAGTTATCAGTTGATCTTTTAATTGTTCATTTTTCTCTGCAATTCTTTTTAGGTACAAATAAAATCATGACATGCACACAGAATAAATATAAATTCCACATCAAACATTGTTGGGATATATTTAAGTACTAATTCCTGGTTTACACATTTGCATTATGTTTTTGCCTTTTATAAACAGCTGTCTTCTGAAGGGAAACAATTATTTTTTATTCATTGACACATTTCCCATTTTCTCCCATAAGCTTCCGGAACCCAGGACCATGTTATTGAATTTTTCACAATGCTTGACACCTTTCTTTTGAAGGTATGATTTCAATCACTTGGAACAGTTGCAAATTGGATCGAGACCAGGCAAACTGCTTAGAAATGCAAGGCTGCTTTCCAAGATGAGTTAAGAAAGGAAACAAATCACCCTCGGGGGGGGGGGGGGGGGGGGGTTTGCAAAAAGAGAGGATTCTCTCCTGTTTTCAGAGTTGATGCCACATTGTGGAGTGGATTTTATGTTTTCTGGCTAGGTGCAAGCTGTATTGGATTTTTTGACACGACTTTCACTGCAAGGCCTAGAGAGTTTTCTCACTGTTAGCAAACTCAAATCATTAACTATCTATCCCAAAACGATGGCATCCATCTCAACTGTAAGAGGAGGTAATGGCCTCATGGTATTATTGCTACACTATTAATTCAAAGACCTAGTGAAATAACTGCACTGAGGCCAGCCAGCTCGGAGTCAGTCCTCAACTGCTGAGATTCTATAACCCTGGTTACATTTGTATCTTGATCAAAGTCCACATGAAGTTACAGTGCATGACAACAGTCACTGTGCATCAAAGCTTAGCAGAGAAATAAGGACATTCAAGTAGAACACGCCAAGCCCCATTGTAAGCGATAACATAAAATATTATATAGACATAGACAAAATTGTTACACAGGTCATCTTTCTCCTTTTAGAAAAAAAACCTGCAAAAATCTATATTGCATAAAAAAGCAAGCATAACGTCTCCTGAAAAGAAAACAATCGGCTGGTCAAAGTCCGTATAAAATAACAGCACATAGCAACAGACACTGTGCAGCAGAGCACATCATTGAAAAGTAAGGCATTAACATAAAACATTCCAATAGGAACATATTGCTTTGTGGACAATAATACAAAACAGTGAAAACAAAAATTACCCCCAGAAGACCTGCTATCGGTCGGCTTACACACGCGCTGTCTGTTGGTCAGCCTACAATACACAAAGAACAGCCCACCCATCAAGGCCTAGTCCACTCACAAAAACTCGATACACTCACAAAAACTCGGTACACTCACAAAAACTCTGTACACACACAAAGGTTCAGACCGGAGCTCATGCACCAAAGCTAACTTCAGGACCTATCCACTGAAAAGGCAGCACAAAGGTCAGGTTCTGTCACAAAGTCATCCTTCAATTCACTAGTTCACACCGTACCCAGGTTGTGGCCAGTCAGCTCGGAGTCAGTCCTCAACTGAGGAGATTCTAATCTCCTGGTTATGTTGATCAGCCAAGACATTCCAAATTGGCCCAAATTAACAACTTCAATCAAGAACCTCGTAGTTAACGAGGTCCACCTGGCTCCAAGCACTACCTCCCTCTGTTCCCCTCCCTAAACCCCATGTCCAGGGATGTCTGCCTGGTATGCCACTTGTAGCTTCTGATGCGATGCTTCCCCCCCCGCCAGGTACAGTTCCTCCGACTCAGACTCAGACGTAGGCAGTGTGTACTGAACCATGGCCCATCTCTTGCATCTGGAATGTCTCAGAAGAGTCTACTCCTCCTCTTCCAGTGGCAACGGTACCTTGGCTGCATCTATTTTGAACTCTGAGGTATCCTCAGTAATAAATGGAGGGGGAGCACCTACGGTTTCTACCGGGCATTCTGGCTGTTTTGAGCAGCCAGGTATGTTTTGCTCCTGCCCAGTTTGTGAAGTAACAGCTTTCAGGAGATCCACATGTTTGTTCAAGATAGTATAATCTACCTGAACTTTGTAAGTCACGAGACCTGACCTCACACCAACCTCACTTCGTATCCATACATGGCCATTCCCATGGTTCCAGCACCAAACCTCATCCCTTAGATTAGATTGTCTTTCTTGCTTAGAAGGGAAATGTGGCTGGCATTGGCAGTCTTGCTGCCATTTCACCCACCGCAAAGTCTGGAAATATCAGGTTTGACCTAGTGTAGAGTCTTCTCCCAATCAGCAGCTTTGCTGGGGCTATTCCTGTTGTTAGGTGTGGGGGTGGTCCTATAATCAAACAGGAATTGTGACATCTTGGTATCAATTGACACTGTAGGCTGCTTCTTTAAGCCTGCCTTCAATGTTTGAACTGCTCTTTCTGCTAGAACATTGGGCGATGCATGGGACAAAGTTGCCCTTATGTGCTGAATGCCAGTTGACTTAGGGAAATATTCAAATTCGCTGCTGGTAAATTACATCCCATTGTCCATGACCAGAACTTCCCGGAGTCCATGTATCATGAACAATGCTCACATCTTCTCAGTCATCATTCCTCACATCTCATCACTTTGAATGGATGTCCACAATGACCAGGAACATTGAGCCATGAAAGGACCAGCATAGCAGATATGCAACTGAGTCCAGGATTTACCCAGCCATTCACATGAAATATGGGGCCGCTGCTTGCAGTTTTTGCCCTTGTTGGCTCTCTGAGCACTGCCCCACCAACACAGCTATGTCGGCATCCAACCCTGGCCTTTTGACATAGCTCCTTGCTTGCATCTTCAGCTTGGAAACCCCTAAATGATCTTGTTGGAGTTCAGGCCAGCATCTGGCTGCAACCTTTACTTTGGACAATCACCCTTGCTCCCCAAAATAAGGTGCTTTCCTCTCCAGTGATCTGGTCTGGCTGGGTCCAAAACAGTTTCAATCCTGATTGAGGTGCTCCCATTATCACCAGCTGTTTCAGTTTTTCTAGGATAGGACTGAAAGGGTGTCTAGAAAGTTTAAAACCAAAACGGACTCTTCCGGGGAGGCACACTGAGGGGAGGTGGCTCAAGGCAAGCACATTAGCCACTTGGCTTCCTGCATGGTATTCTAACTTGTACTTGTATATGCTGAGAATAAGGGCTCAATGCTGAATTCTACTGGAAGTTATGGGTGGCACTGTCTTGTCTTCCTCCAGTAGCCCTGTAAGGCTTTGTGACCTGTTTCTATGACAAATTCTCACCTGTAAAAGGTACTGGTGGAACCTCCTCACACCAAAGATGACAGCTAAACCTTCCTTTTCTATCCTGGAATATTTGCATTCAGCATCTGCAAGATGGGAAGGATACACTGCGTTTCTCTCCGTTGGGCCACCGTACGGGGAGGCATCACATGTCAGCCCTACTTCTCGCTTCAGATGGTAGTGGGCCAACACCTTAGAGGTGCTTTTTCACTTCCCCGGAAGGCTGTTTCTTGGCTTTGCAATCATTTCCAAGGCTGACCATTTTTCAATAGCAGATGTGAGAGTGACAAAATGAGGGCCAGGTTACGTATGAATTTTACTGTAATAAATCACTAATGCAAGGAAAGACCTCAGCTCTGGTACAGACGTGGGAGCCGGGTTTCCTTTGATTGCCCTCACTTTCTCTTCCAAAAGGCGTAACCTGGTTTTGTTGACTCTATAACACATTTTTCCTTTTGAGGGTGTATGCCTACCTGGGAGAAACATTTAAGCACTATGTCCAATTCACCAAGTCCTCTTTATTGGTCTTCCCTGTTATTAGTACGTTAACCTGATAAATGGCAACCTTGGATAACTCTTATAAAATGTTCTCCATGATTCACTGGAACAAGGTGCAAGTTGATGATACCCCAAATGGCAGGCTTTTTATTGATATAAATCCTTATTGGTATTTATTATGACTTACTTCTGGAGCTCCTCATCCAGTTGCAATTGCAGGTAGGCAGTGGCTCCGCTTAATAAAGGACAGCCTCCCTCCCCCTGCCAACTTTGTGTACAAGTCCTCTATGCAATGTAATGGGTCTTTATCCAGCTACAAGAAGTGGTTTACTGTTTGCTTGAAATCTCCATAAAGGCTAACGGAGCCATCAGACTTCACAATCGTATGCCTGGCGTTGCCCATCCTGCAAACTGCACTAGCTTGATGATTCCTTCACTCTCCAACTGACTGATTTCTGCCCACAAGGCAAATGGCACCAGCCAGGCCTTGCAAAATCTCAGAATTGTATCCTGGTCAGCATGTAAAATGGCTTTGGTCCCTTGCATAGTCCCAAGCCTTTCTTGAAATATGCCTGGGTATTTCACAAGGACTTCACTGAGGCAGCCATCTTCCAATCAAAAAATGTTCAGCCAATCAAGGTGAATATTTCTCAACCAATTCCACCCCAATAGGCTTGTATGACCATCAGTGGTAATGACATCAACTACTTCTCAAAAGACACGAGAACTGAAGTCATGCTTTTAATTTGCAACAGTTCCCCAGTCTATGTTCTCAACCTGACTGAGGTCTTGTGCAAGCTTAGATGTTGGAGTCCTGAGTGAATCTCGGTAAAGACAGCTTCTACAACCACAAATACAGCTCTGCCAGTATTGACCACCATAGGAACTGGGTAACCATTTAACCAAACATTTATTTTAATTGGCTCTGATTTGGGTATCACTAAACAATTAATTGCTCCAACCCACATGCAGGCAGACTTTCCAGGGTATGCACCTCCCTGGATATTGGCCTTTGACCTTTCCTATTCCAGTCAGGCCTTGGAGGACTCTTTCGCTGTCGAGTCCACACACCAGCAGCAACTGCAATGACTCACCAGCCCAGATCCTGAAGAAATGTTTTGCCACTTGGCCGAGGTTTGGCTTTGTTGTGGGGCTCTGCTGTGGGTTGGCCTAGGGTCTCTTGGCTCAGGACATGTCCTGTGTGAGGCTCTATGATTGCCTACATTCATGTGGTATTCCCCAAGCTCACTTGGACAGGTGAGGATGTACAATTCTATTGGAATGCCCTGTAGATCCCATGTTCCACTTGCCGCATTTTCTAATGACAAGGCCAGATGCACTGTCTGCTTGATATCCAGTTGGGCTTCAGCAAGTAGGGGCTTCAGCATGATTATGTCAGTAATCTCACTCTTGCTGCCACTTAAATAATGCACAGAAGCGTGTGTCCAGTCTCCAAGTCACCCGTTATTTACTCTTGCACAGTACACTGGCTGTAACCAATCAGCTCGGAGTCAGTCCTCAACTGAGGAGATTCTAATCCCCTGGTTTGTTTTTCTTAGCTCAGAGAACTTTCCTCTTCTTCTTCTTCTCCCTCCACACAGTACACTGGTTGTGGCCAACCAGCTCAGAGTCAGTCCCCTACTGAGGAGATTCTAATCACCTGGTTATATTATATTTTAAAATTGAAACCCCCACATTACCGCCTAACTGCGGTAGTGCTTATTTTTCCCCAGCACCCATGTTGTGTATGTGCAAGTGTGAGACACAGTGAAAGACAACAGGTGCACAAATCTTTATTCAATTCCGACTCCCAGGAAGAAAGGAAATACCAAGTGGCAAGTGACAAGCAGTGCCCTTCACATCAAAGGGCAATGCTGCATGATCAAACAGTGAAGGGGAGGGCAGGGATTAAATCAAAATAGAGTTGGAGGGGGAAATAATGCACTCCACACCCTGCAGTGCCCACCTTTCCCTGAGAGTATTGGTGGATTGGGATCAACTGAATTGTTGAATTCAATATTGAGTTTTAAAGACTTTAGTGGAACATGAGTTGCTGTTCCATCAGCTTTCCTTGAGCGTAATTGGAATACCGCAACAAGCCTGGTGTGAAAATGTGAGCATAGGAGCAAAGTGGCTTCTTGGAGTTACTAAAATGGCAAACAACTGAAAGTTTGAGTAATTCTTAGAGGCAGAGCAGAGGTGTTTCACAAAGCAGTCGTCCAGTCTGCTTTTAGTTTTGCCAATGTAATGGAGACTGTATTGTGAGCAGCAGTGAAATGTTAAGTCACCATAGTCCCTTTGGAGCATTGGGATGTTACCTCATTAAAGAGAGATGACTGGTGGTGGTTTAACCTGAGGATCACCACATCTCAAGCAAAGGGAGAAGTTGGGAAGGAGGCTATGGTAACCTCAGATGCTGGTATCACTCTATCATAAACTGCTGTCCAGCCACCTGAGCTGCACTAGAATAAATTAAAAGAAGTAAATCCATGTAAAATGTTGCTGCATGTCGAAGTAATTTTTGGGGCCTGGGATAGTGAGGATGAAGGAGGTCTAAGGACAAGTGCAACATCTTCTCTAATTTCATGGGAAGATCCCATGGGCGGGGTTTGGGGGTGTGTGGGGTAGGGCAGGGTGAGGAAGTGTTAAATTTAATTTTTCTGTGTTTAAGACAATGTACTCTGTTTATTTCTTCCAAAGAAGCTCACCCTAGTGTGTCTCCCTTCTCATTGGCCCTCTCTGCCAACATTGTGCTATTTAGACACAGCAATATGTAGCTCTGTGATGTCATCATAAGATTGTTCCGAGGTAGAATAGTCACCTGGATGACTTCTTTTGACAACATTAACTGGACATTTCTTTCTGTTAGGTGTCCCACACATTCCTAAGTCTTTGGCTTGATAAATGTATGTCAGAGTTGGGTCAGGAAAATCTATGACCAGGTATTGAAACATTTGGGGTAATGCTGGTGAACTTTCATTTTTCTTTGCTGATTTCCATTCTTGGGCAAGTAAATAGTGACAGATGGAAAAATGTCCATCTTACACAGGAGGTGGTGCTGGACATCTTGAAATGCATAAAGATAGATAAATCCCCAGGACCTGATCAGGTGTGCCTTGAACTCTGTGGGAAGCTAGGGAAGTGATTGCTGGACCCTTTGCTGAGATAATTGTATCATATAGCCACAGGTGAGGTGCCAGAAGATTGGAGGTTAGTTAACATGGTGCTACTCTTTAAGAAAGGTGCTAAGGAAAAGCCAGGGAACTATACGGTGAGCCTAACATCAGTGAAGGAAATTCTAAGGAACAGAATTTACATGTATTTGGAAAGGCAAGGACTGATTAGGGTTGGTCAAAATGGTTTTGTGCGTGGGAAATCGTGTCTCACTAACTTGATTGAGCTTTTTGAAGAAGCAGTGAAGAGGATTGATGAGGACAGAGTAGTGGACTTGATCTATATGGATTTCAGTAAAGTGTTCGATAAGGTTCCTCATGGGAGATTGGTTAGCAAGGTTAGGTCACATGGAATAGAGGGAGAATTAGCTATTTGGGTACAGAACTGGGTCAAAGGTAGAAGACAGAGGGTCACTTTTCAGACTGGAGGCCTGTAACCAGTGGTGTGCCTCAAGGATCTGTCCTGGGTCCTCTGCTTTTTGTCATTTATAAACTGAATTGGATATGAACATAAGAGGTATGGTTAGTACGTTTGCAGATGGCACCAAAATCGGAGGTATCGTGAATAGCGAAGAAGGTTACCTCAGAGTACAACAGAATGTTGATCAAGTGGGCCAATGGGCTGAAGAGTGGCTGATGGAGTTTAATTTAGATAAATGTGAGGTGCTGCATTTTGAAAAGGCAAATCAGAGCAGGACTTATATAATTAATGGTAAGGTCCTGGGGAGTGATGCTGAAGAAGGAGACCTTAGGAGTGCAGGTTCATAGTTCCTTGAAAGTGGAATCGCAGGTAGACAGGATAGTGGAGAAGGCATTTGGAATGATGGTCTTCATTGGTCAGGGAATTGAATTTAGGAGTTAGGAGGTCATGTTGTGGCTGTACAGGACATTAGTTAGGCTACTTTTGGAATATTGTGTGTAATTCCAGTCTCCCTGCTCTAAGAAGGATGTTGTGAAACTTGTAAGGGTTTAGAAAAGATTTAAAAGGATGTTGCCAGGTTTTCAGGGTTTGAGCTATAGGGAGAGGCTGAATGGGCTAGGGCTATTTTCCTTGGAGCATCAGAGGCTGAGGGATGACCTAATAGAGATTTATAAAATCATGAAGGGCATGGATAGGGTAAATAGACAAGATCTTTTCCCCAGGATGAGGGAGTCTAAAACTAGAGGGCATTTAAGGTTTAAGGAGCGATGGAAAAGATATAAAAGGAACCTCAAGGGCAACTTGTCATGCAGAGGATGGTGTGTGTTTGGAACAAGCTGCCAGACGAAGTTGTGAAGGCTGGTACAATTACAACATTTAAAAGGCATCTGGATAGATATGTAAATAGGAATAATTTAGAGGGATATGGACCAAATGCTGGCAAACGAGACTACATGAGTTTGGGATATCTGGTCAGCATGGACAAATTGGATCAAAGGGTCTGTTTCCATGCTACACATCTCTATGACTCCATGACTCAAAATCAAGCTCACTGAACAATTTGCAGCAGTGTAACTGCAGGAGTGCAAGAGAATTACAAGGTCGTTATATGTTTCTACCCCACTGTTAGCTTCAGATACAAGAATTGAAGTAGTCCCCCCATGCACTGTTATTCTTCATTTGAAAAAGCTTGGTCTCTTGCAGTCTTGCAGTATTCTTCAGGGTTCCAAGAAATGCTGGATTAGGAAAGATTTAATTTGTTCTTGGTCTGTTTTTCAATCTAGCACATAATTGAGAAATAATCTATTTCTCTACAATAATTAAATTGTTAGTGTAAAGCTTTTCTTTTCTGATGTTGGGTTTTGCAACTACACCTGAAACAACAGACTGTGGCATTGATTGTCCAGGACGTTACAATCAAGTTGTCTCATGTGGAATATCTTTCAGATGAGAAGTCTGTCTCCTCTGGTATAATGATTTAGAATCATACAGTAATAGAGATCTACAGCACTGAAATGTCCTTTTGGTTCAGTTCATCTAAATGGTCAAATAGGCATCTACCTATTCTAATCCCATTTCCTAGCACTGCGCCCGTAGCCTTGTATATCTTGGACTGTCAAGTGGACACCTCAATCATTCTGAACTGTTATGAGGATTTCTGTCTCTACCACCCTTACAGACAGTGAGTTCCAGATTCCAAACATTCTCTGGGTGAAAAAGTCTTTCCTCACATGGCCTCAAAACCACATGGTCCTTTACCTTAAATCTATGCTCCCCAGTCATTGATCCCTCCATCAAGGGAAATATTCCTACCTGTCTACCCTATTTATGCCTCTCATAATTTTATATATCTCAAAATGCCCCCTTTTAATCTCCTCCACTCGATGGAAAACAATGCAAGCCTGTCCAATTTCTCTTCATAACTGAGCTTTCTATCTCAGGCAACATCCTGGCATATTTGCTCTGCATCCTCTCCAATGTTATCATATTTTCCTGTATTTATATTGTGCTCTATGTAGTCAACACATTACTTTGTTCTTGTTTTCATTGATTGAAGTTGTTTTCGAATTATTGAATAAATTGTTGTTTTGATATCAACACTTAAAGTTGTTGGAGTTTTTGCTCTTTTAATTGTTTAGAACATCAAGTGCAGTTTTCTTTTCGTAATATGGCATTTGCATAAAGAAGCATAAAAATTTCCCTTGCCTGTTGTTGTTAAAGTATTGTTTTCGAGCAAATAGGTCAAAACTTTACTAACTCACTGTTTGAAGTCTTAACTGTGCACATTATCCTTGCTTTTCAGGTGAAAACAAAACTTTTATGTCCCTTCCCTCACAGGATTGAATCTGCTCTGGGTGTCTGATCATTTTTTCACACGTACTCAATTCAAATTTCTCCATTTGGCTGCTAGTTAGCTTCTACTGCTTACATTGATATTTTAAATGGCTGCTTTCCTTCCTACTGACTGTAAAGGTTGTTGTTAAACTTAGAAATGATCAGGTGGTTTCACTGGAGGCATTTCTTTCTTGGTATGTTTCTGACCCAACAGCTATTCAGTTCTGTAGCCTTTTTTTTCTGGCCACTGACTGTTCATAAAGTTGTACCCAACAACTTTTTTAAAGAAGAAATATTTTGAAGTTTTCTCCAATTGTGTCTTCGTAGCAGAGACAATTTTCTAAGCAGTGTATCCCATAGCTGCGGCAATGCTTTGTGATATGATTTGATGCTACACTATGAGTTTGGCTTGTGTGTTCTCTTTCAGCAGTCTGCACAATGTAAAGAATGATCTTATGCCTAAAACTTCCATTTACCACATATTAATCGTAAACACTGCTATAGCCTCACCAGTGTCAACACGGTTTCATGAAGGGTAAGTCATGCTCGATAAAGATGCTGGATTTCTTTGAGGACATAACCAGTGAGATGGATAATGGGGATTCAGTTGAGGTGTTATACCTCGACTACCTTAAGATATTTGCTAAGGTGCCACATAATGGTCTAATCCAGAAAGTTAAATCTCAGGGGGTTAAGGGTAGGTATTGTCTTGGATAGAGGGTTGGCTGACTGATTGAAAGCAGAGGGTCCAGATAAATGGGTTCTTCTCTGGATGGCAAACTGTAACTAGTGGGGAGCTGCAGGATCCAATTCTTGGACCTGAACTATTTACAATGTAGATAAATGATCTGCAAGCAGAGATAGAGTGTAATAGCAAAATTCACGGATGATAGCAAAATAGGTGAGAAAGTAGGCAGTGATCACGAGATAAAGAATTTACAGATGGATATTGATAGGCTAGAAAAATGGATCAGAATTTGGCAGTTGGAATTTAATGTGAAGGTTGTCCATTTGGCTGGAAAAATGAAATTGCAAATTATTATTTAAATGGGAAGCAGATTCAAAGTGCATCATTACAAAGGGCTCTGGGTGTCTTTCTGCCTGAATTATACAAAGTGGGTATGCAGGTGCAGACTATGAGAAGAAAGGCAAATGGAATCCTGGCATTTATTCTAAAAGGACCGCATTATAAAAGGACAGACGTGTTGCTCCAATTACAACAATGTATTGTTATGTGTTGGTAAGACCACATCCAGAGTGTTGTGTCCAGTTTTGGTCTCCTTACCTGAGGAATAATGTGGTGGCACTGGAGGCAGTTCAGAGCAGGTTCACCAGATTGATTCCACAGACAAAAGGGCTGTCATATGAGGAGTGCTTGAATACTTGGACTTATTCTTCTGAACTCCTAGTGAGTACAAGGTGGAAGATCTGATTGAGATATATAAAATGCTAAAGGGGATTGATCAGGTGGACTTCGAGGAAATGATCCCCTTGTGGGACAGCCTTGAGCAAGTGGTTACAGACACAGTGTGAGGAAAAGTAGGTTCAAAACTGAGCTGAAGAGAAATTACTTCTTTTAGAGTGTTGTGAATCTGTGGAATTCATTGGCCCAGAGTGCAGTGCTGGCAGAATCAATCAAAAGATTCAAGAAATAAATATTTGTATTTCTGTTGAAAAGCAGCATAAAGGACAGTAGTGTGGAGTTGAGACGAGGATAAGGTCAGCCATGATCACGTTATAGGGCAGAGCAGGCTCGAAGGACTGAATTGCCTTCTCCCACTCCTAATTCCTGTGTTCATATGTTCCTATATGATAATCATAGATCAACTGGGCCCTAACTTATAGTTACATTAGGCAATGAATAACCGACCCCTTTATGTATTCAAGTTAATGTTCTGTCTTTATTTCTTCTAGTGAATCTCACTTTAATGTGTCTTTCAGAGCAATCCCTCTGAAGTGTTTTAACTTCATGCCATGTCTCAATAATTTTACACAACAAATCCTCACCATTCAGACATTCACAAAAAGCTATCATGGTCTCTGGAAGATGCTAACAAACGCAAAGTCCTGAACATTGACACAATGGCTATCACAGACAACCCATCCAAAGAACTTGGAAATATTCACGCAAACTAGTATTTCAAGGGAAATTCTGAGAGCAATGTGGCAGATAATTGGAGAGAAGATGCCTTCCTTGTTTTCCCTTTCTGGAGAGCTAGCATCCAATTCTGTAGTGAGGCACCTATAGACAAAAGTCATGGAACCAAGAATCTTCAACAATTGCAACATTTGGCATCCAGAGACCAACTAAAATCAAAATTAGCCCTATGTTAAATCGTTATTCCTTAAAGACAACTGAAGGACTTTATTGATTTGAATGATTTATTGTCACTTGCATTTTGCACTGAATAATATAGCTTCAACTGTCACCACAGTCCAGCGTTATTTTGCATAGCTTAAGAATATAAAGAGTAAAATGTTATAACTGATAGAGAGTGTCTCTTCCTTCTGCTGCCTCCACCACGAGTCCTGAGCTAGCTCAGGATATCTGTGCCACCACTCCTCCTCCATCGCCTCGCCACCATCTGTGCCAGAATTACCAGCGTAGGAGTTGTCACTCTTTCAGTGCTATCTCTTCGACGCTGGGTGAATAATATTCTTTAGTCTTCCTTTGTATTGATATCATTTTTAAAATTAAGTTCGTTGGGTTTGGCAGTAAATAAATTTACTCTGATTCTGATAAACCTTGCTGATTGCCTCCTTAATGTTCACAGCAAAAATATTTTTTTAATTGGAGAGTGGTGTAGCTTCATTTAAAATAGAGGGGAACACTTTCACTCCTTCCCACCTGGTCATAAGAAATATGGCATAATTTGTAGTTTTCAATTTATTGCATAATGTCTATTATAAATATTGGTGCATGCATTTTAATTAAGTGATGAATTTGATTTCATCATGGGCAGTATGCAGAGAATATTTGCATGTGTTTCAGGCTATGTAGGAAGAATACCAAGCCATTTGTTCTTTTGCAGTAGATTCATCAGCCACCAGCAGGACACAACACATTATCAGACAGTATTGCCTTCACAGCCACTACTTGAACAGAACTACTTCACCATCCCATCCCACATTTGCAGCCAGCAGGAAGATTGGCTAGGCTAATATTGTTTTCCTTAGAACAGAGGAGGCTAAGGAGTGACTTCAATCCAATTATACAAAATAATGAGCAGTTTGGTTAGAGTGAACGTAGAAGATCTGTTTCTTCAGGTGGGGGGATCAGTTAGCAGGAGGCATAGATTTAAGGTAGATGGATTAGAGCGGACATGTTCCAGGAGATGGTGAGGGTTTGGAATTTGCTATCCAGTTTGGTAGTTTAGGCAAAAACCATTGAAGAACAACATGAATCTGGACCTGTGCTCAGCGAGGATATGGACCAGGTGCTGGTAAGTGGAATGAGAATGGGACGTTCAGCTAACACTGACATGGTGAGCTGAATGGCCTTTTTCTATGCTGAAGCATTTCTATGGTTCTACTTAAATAACACTGCCATTCTCTTCTTCGTGCTAAGAGGATTAACACACATCTAGAACATAGAACAGTACAGCACAGAAACAGGCTCTTTGATCCACAATGCTGTGCCAAACATGACGCCAAATGAAACGAATCCCTTCTGTATGGCCTTGGTCCACATCCTTCCATTGCATGCACGTTCATGTGCTTATCTAAAAGCCCCTTAAATGCCCCTGTCATTTCTGCTTTCACCACTACCCGCAGTAGCACATTTCAGACTCCTACCACTTTGTGTAAAAGACTTGCCCCTCATATCTCCTTTGATCTTTCCTCCTCTCACCTTCAACACACATCCACTAGTATTAGACATTTCAACTCTGGGGAAAAAAGATCCTGACTGTCAACTCAATCCATGCATCTCATAATATTTTTAAACTTCGAACAAATCTCCCTTCAGCCTCCGCCACTCCAGAGAAAATCTGAGTTTTTCTAGCCACTCTTTATAGCTCATACCCTCTAATTCAGGCAGCAACCTGATCAACCTCTCCTGCATCCTCTCCAAAGCTTCCATTTCTTTCCTGTAATGTGGTGACCAGAATTGAACGCAATATTCTAAGTGCGGCCTAACCAAAGTCTTATAAAGCTGCAACATCCTGACTCTTATACTAATTCCCCGACCAATAAAGGCAAGCATTCCACATGTCTTCTTTACCACCCTATCTGCTAAAACCATTTGCCTATTAAGTGACTTTGCAGACACCTAATATCCTCCTTACAACTTGTTCCCTAACTATTTTTATATCAGCAGCAAATATGGCTGCAATACAGTTGATATCTTCATCTCTGCTATTAGTATTGATCACAAATACGTGAGGTCCCAGTGTAATCACTTTGGCACTTCTTTGATTGAATTGTGCTACTTGGAAATGAGTCATTTACTCTGACAGTTCCCTGTTAGTTAGCCAGTCCTCTATCCATGCTAATTCATCATGCCACCACTATACACCGTTATGCTGTGTGGCTACTTTTTTGGTAGCCAGGATTTGGAGGAGTCAGTGTTGGACTGGGATAGACAAAGTTAAGAAAAATCACACAACACCAGGTTATAGTCCAACAGGTTTATTTGGAAGCACTAACTTTCGGAGCATCACTCTTTCATCCACCTGATGAAGGAGCAGCGCTCTGAAAGCTAGTGCTTCCAAATAAACCTGTTGGACTATAACCTGGTGTTGTGTGATTTTTAACTTGGTTACTTTTTATGTAGCATCTTATCAAATGTCTTTTGGAAATCCAAATACATTACAATTATCGCATAGAATCTTTCAGTACAGAAGAATCACTTCAGCTGATTAAGTCTGCACTGCCAAGATGCCTACTCTCGTCCCACTTTCCTGCACTACATCCATAGCCTTGAATGTTATGATACTTCAAGTTCTCATCTAAGTTTTTTTTAAGTTGTGAGGTTTCCTGACTCAATTACTCTCCCAGGCAGTGCATTCCACAGCACCCTCTTAGTGCAAAGGTTTTTTTTTCCTCAAATCCCCTCTAAATCACCTGCCTTCCCATTAAAATTATCGAGTAAAAAATGAGGTCTGCAGATGCTGGAGATCACAGCTGCAAATGTGTTGCTGGTCAAAGCACAGCAGGTTAGGCAGCATCTCAGGAATAGAGAATTCGACGTTTCGAGCATAAGCCCTTCATCACCACATTTGCAGCATTAAAATTATGCCCACTTGTTACTGATCCTTCAACTAAAGGGAATAGCTGCTTTCTATTCACCTTGTCCTTGCCCCTCATAATCTTATAAAAAATTATCAGGTCCCCTTTCAGCCTTTTCTGCTCTCAAGAAAACAACCTGAGCATATCCAGCCTCTCTTCATAGTGGAAATGCTCCAACCCAAGCAACATCTTGGTGAATCTCCTTTGCATGGCCTCTAGTCCAATCACATCCTGAATTGCATTGTCCCTTTAGAGTTCCTTGGAGGTATAACTAATAAATTTGTTGACTACAATTTCCCTTTCACTAAACCATGTACAGCAAATAAGCCTTGCATGGAGTCCAATTGGTCCATGACAAATGTTTATGTTCCACTTCTCCCATCCTTCCAGCAAAACATTTTATTCCTTTCTCTCACACATTTTTTAATCTATCCTGTATAACCCAATATTTGTTGACTGCTTGATCTAATATTAAAACAATTAATTCATGCAGTTCCTACTGCATAACAGAGATGAGCTAATTTTCAGCAAACCAACTTCATTACTTTTCCTGTATTCTCCATTTTTTCCAGGTTACTTTCTTATCCTGCTTCATTACCTCAGTTTTGTTTTAATAAACCTCTATTTCTTCTCAAGCAGCTAATAAATCATTTAAGCAGTATATGCATTGGGGCGGCATGGTGACTCACTGTGACCAGAGAGCTAGGTTCAACTCCAGCCTTGAGTAACTGTGTGGAGTTTGCACCTTCTTCTTTTATCTGTATGGGCTTCCTCTAGCTGTTCCGATTTCCTCCCGCAGTCCAAAAATATACAGACTAGGTGGATTAGCCATGGGAAATGAAGGGTTATAGGCCTAGGGTGTGGAGGGGAGGAATGGATCTGGATGAAATGCTCTTCAGAGGGGCAGTGTGGACTCAATGGGCTGAATAGCCTGCTTCCACACTGTAGAGGTTGTATGTGTTCATAAATTCATTAATTGAGTATGTTGCCCAACAATTTATGAAAAATGACTCAACAATATACTTGGCAAAAACCCAATTAATCCATGAGGCTGTGCTTGAGTAAATTAACTTCCATTAATGTTGTCCGTGTAAGAAAAGCTTAAGTCGCAATTTTCTGAATTTATGCACCTGTCAACTGACAGCACATATTGAAAACTTGAGTAAACACTGCTTAAGACTTTCACATCTTTATTTTAATTAATTGTGGAACCAGAAGGCGTAAAGGCTAGAGGTTAACTTACAAACAAAATGTCAAAAAATTATGCCTAATGGCTGATTTTTCTAACAGTAAGGATTCTTCATGCTACTGTGAATGTTATTCGGTGTTAATGTTATTCTTGGTTATGAAAATGGTTATTCTTGGAAATTCCTTGCCTCAGCTGGAACATGTTACTTGCTCATCTGACCCAAATAAAATGGTCAATTAAAATTCAATGATGGCTATCATTGAACCATCCAGCTCTTATATGATAATTCGCAAAATGTTATCCCTCATTAGTCAACATTTTGTAGTAGAGATTTGCTAGCCGGAGGAAAAGGACTCCTTGACATTTAACCCAACCCTTGAATGGCTATACACATCAACTTTGTCTCTGCAAATCAGTCACAGTGAAATAATCTGTCAATAAAAGTAGAAAGGCATTCCTGCTCAAAAATTGTGTAAACAAAAAAAAATCAAAGAACACTCTCTTAGGGAGGGAACTTGTAAAACAAAGACTTACAGAATTGAAATCAGAAATTCATCTATTGTCCTTTGGTTGGTGGACAAGCTAAAGGAAGCATGTTGTGGGAGGTCCTCCCAATAGGCATTAGGGTGTCAGAAGGAGTCAGCCAACCTTCCCTTTCACTGGCTAGTACCCTACAAGGTCAAACCTACCTACCTGCCTGCCTAAGCTGGGCACAGACCACTCCTATCTCTCCTACATGAGCTGCAGCAAAGTTTAGGATTTTAAGTGAGCATTAATTTTCCAGTTAAGGGCCTCAATTTGGACATGGCCAAGTTGTGCATCCAACTCCTCCAGTGCAGCTTGTAAAATAGGGGTGGGGATATGTCAGCTGATACATAACACCCTAATTTTACAGTTCCACTTGCCTTCTCTCCTATCCAGTGACCTGTAAAATCCAGCCCATAGGACCACTAACAATAACTTTTGGATTTCTCCATGTTTGGCTATGCATATGCGGACTCCAGAATTTCCCATGCTTCACCAGGGAGTTTGGCGATGTAACAGTGCTGAAGACTGGCAGTTTCACCATCATTACTATCAGAAATCCTACAGAGGTAAAATTGGTGTTAGTGAGTTGCCAGATTCTGCTGCTCAAGAACCAGAAGTGCCCACATGTAGACAGATGGAAAGAAACAGCAGATTTTAATCTTGGAACTGGAATGCTCGTTTCTCCAGGATGTGTATTTTGATACAAAACTTATTCAACAAAAATAGCACTACTTAGCATGAAGTTACCAATGAATATTATCACAGTGATAACACAGAGGTGGCAATAACAACAAGGTGGTGTGTGGAAGCTTGATGAAGACACTCTGGTTGGAAATTTCTTTCAGGGGCCACGGCACAATATAGGTGGTCAACAGGACCCCAGAGGCAACCTTCCTGGAGATGTCTCTCAATTGGCCACTACCAGGCTTGCCATCTAAATAAGGATGATGGAGGCTACCTGTTCACACCACTGGCCCCATCAGAGATCAGCTGGCTGTCCAGCCTCAGCAAAGCTACTAGAACAAGAAGAAGCCTCCATTTTGAAGAATCTTTGTAGGAGAGGAAGTCAGCTCAACATGCTGCCAGATCTGTGTTCAGAGGGTAACTATCGACAATGTTGGTCTCTCTCTCTCCTATCATGTGGTAAAATTTTGCCCTTTCAGAATGTCAAGGTATTCATTAAATTCAATACAGGGGAGGCAATGATCATGGTATGATCACGAGACAATAATCCAGAGACCCAGTTCTGGGGACCTGGTTTCAAATCGCGCCAAAGCAGGTGATGCAATTTAAATTCAATTAAAATCTGGAATCAAGTTTAATAATGAACATAAAACCATTGTCAATCGTTGGAAAACCCTATGATTCATTGATACCCTTAAGTGAAAGCAACTGCCATCTTACTTATTCTGGCCCATTTGTGACTCCAGACCCACGGCAATGTGGTTGACTCTCAACTAGGGATGGGCAAGAAATACTGGTGTAGTAGCCAATGCCCTCATCCTGTGAACAAAAACAAAATCAGGATGACTGCCAAGTACAACAAAACCTTTCCATTATATTTGAAATAACTGTGCAATTAGATATGTTGAAAAATTGACAAATAAGCTCTGATTTCTCATTTTTAGTAAGTTTAGAACATAGTTGTACATGGCCCTAAATTTGTGGTCCATTGGTAAATAGAAAAATTGAACAATGTAAATAAAATAATTCTTTCTAGGATGCAAACTTTATTGATGTCCGAGAGGCTGAAACTCACTATGGTGAATACTTCAAAATTCATGAATGCTTTAAAACAGGTAATTATGTAATGAACAATTGACATTTTTTTCAAAATGATTCTTTGTAGATCAGATTGTCTGCAGATTGAGAAGGAATCAAGAAAATGAATTGAATGTTACCCTTGATTAAAAATTGCCCTTGTATAGAAATGAGAAATAACAATATAAGGGAACAGTCAGGTTCAGCAAGTTGATCAGTCATTGGAGTAAATGAAATACATTGCAGACACAAATACACTTAGATTATAAGATACAATCAAGTTTATAGAAGGTAATGATTAGTAGCATAAAAATCAATACAACATATTTTGCTTGAAAACAGACTATTTGGCTAACAATCTCAGACCCACAAAAATGGCAAAAAGCACACTTTATTAACTTCCTTAGCAGTACAGACCCTGTGGTAGCATACATATGTGAGGGTTTATTCAGTCTATGGAAATAATTCTAAAATGGACTATAGAAAGCTATTCCAGTGTAAGAACATAGAAAAATAAAACAAAGGAGTAGTAGTAGACTCTGAGCTTGTTCCACCAGTCAGACAGCAGTAAGTTGCAGCCTTAACTACACTTTCTTTTCTTCTCCGTTCTTCCCACTTTCTTGGTGGCACAATGGCTCAGCGTTTAGCACTGCAGCCTCACAGCAGCAGGGACCTGGGCTTGATTTCAGCCTTGGGTGACTGTCTATGTGGAATTTGCACATTCTCCCTGTGTCTGTGTGGGTTTCCTCCCAGTGTCCAAAGAAGTGCAGGTCAGGTGGATTTGTTGTGCTAAATTGCCCATGTGTTAGGTGCATCAGTCAAAGGGAAATGGGCCTGCGGAGGTTACTCTTCAGAGGGTTGGTATAGACCTGTTGGGCCAAGGGCCTGTTTCCACACTGTAGGGAATTTAATCTTTTTTTAAAAAACCCTCAAATATTCTTGTCAATCAATGACCTATCCAAATCAGCCTTGACTGTATTAAATGATCTAACCTTCATTGCTTGCTAGGGAAGAGAATTCCAAACACTAACAACACCATGAGGGAAGAAATTCCTCCTCATCTACATTTTAAGTGGGAGATACCTTGATTTTAAACTATGCCCCTTAGTTATACATTCCTCCAAGAGTGGGGAATGATCCTCTGCATCTAATTTGTCAAACGCCCTCAGAATTTTAAATATTTCAATTTTTAACAGAATCAGTGACTTCTGTCTTCTAAACCTCTCCTGCAGGAAGACTGGGAATCCTTCCGGATCTCTAGTGACAAATCTGTTTCAAGACATCCACCAATTTCTTTACTGTCATTCTATAGGCAAAGCATAGATGTCGGTATGGCTTTCCAAGCAGCTGAAGGGGAGACCGAAGAGGCCTTCCTTACACATTTGTTTCATTTATTTGTTTCATTCACTTCAGGAAGTGCAGGAGCATTCTTCCAAATCTCCCATTCCTCTTTCACTTTCCATCTGTTGACTGACTCACCAAAGCCTGTCCACCATCTACAAGGTATCAATCAGGAGTGTGGAGAAATATGTTCCACTTGCCTGGATGAGTGCAGCACAAACAACACTCAAGAAAATTTACACCGTACAGATAAAGAAGCCCACTTGATTGGTATTACATCCACAAGCATCCACTTCCTTCACCATCGACACTCAGTAGCAGCAGTGTGTACTATCTACAAGGTGCATTGCAGAAATTCACCAAAGATCCTCAGATAGCATAACTACTTCCACCTAAATGAACAAGGGTAGCAGATATACTGGAACACCACCACCTTCAAATTCCCCTCCAAACCACTTCACTGTTGCTGAAGCAAAGTCCTGGAATTCCACCTCCAATTGTGGGTCAACCTACAGCAGCTGGACTGTAGCAGTTCAAGAAGTGCACCATCACCTTCGCAAGGGCAACTAGGGACAGGCAATAAACAATGGCCAGCCAGTAACGCCCACATCCCACAAATGAATAAATAATAAAAAAGCAAAAGGAGGCAGTGGTATAGTGATAATGTCACCAGATTAGACTAGGACCAAGATTGTGTTGCTGGAAAAGCACACCAGTCAGGCAGCATCTGAGGAGCAGAAGAATTGACGTTTTGGGCATAAGACTTAAATCAGGCCCTTCTCAGGTCTATTTAGTACCACCTATGGCCATACTGGTCTACAAATGCCTGATCTCAGAAGCTAAGCAGACTCAGGCCTGGTTAGTACTTGGATAGGAGATTGCCTGGGAATATCAGGTGCATAAGGATTAGACCAGAGGACAGACGAATGGTGGAGCAGGCTTGAATGGCCCATTCTTGCTCCTACTTTCCTGTTTTCGGAGGCACCAGTTCAAACACTTTTATGGCAGTTGGTACAATTTAAATAGAATTAATATAACCTGAGATGGGTGATCATCACTGGTTGTTGTGAAAATCTATCTGGACTGCTGATTACCTTTAGGGAAACAATAATGTTGTAATTTTACCCACCTCTACCACTTCCTCTGGTAGCTCGTTCTGTATGTGCACCATCCTCTATGTGAAAACGTTGCCCCTCAGGTCCCTTTTAACTCTTTCCCTTCTCACCCTAAATCTATGCCCTCTAGTTTTGGACTCCCCTACCCTGGGGAAAATATCTTGACTATTCACCTTATCTATGTCCCTCATAATATCACAAACCTCTGTAAGGTCACTCCTCAACCTCCAACGCTCTGGAGAAAAAAGTCCCAGCCTAGCCAGCCTCTCTTTATAACTCAAATCCTCCAGTCCTAGAAACATTCTTGTAAATTTTTTTTGCACACTTTCCAGTTTAATAACATCCTTCATATAGCAGGATGACAGAATTTTACACAGTACTCTGAAAGTGGTCTTACCAGTGCATTTTACAGCCATAGGCAGTATTTAGGTGGCATGGTGGCTCAGTGGTTAACACCGCTGCCTCAGAGTGCCAGGGACTCGCGTTCAATTCCAGCTTTGGGCAACAGTCTGTGTGGGGGTTGTACATTTTCCCCATGTCTGTGTGGGTTTACTTCAGGTGCTCTGGTTTCTTCCCACAGTCTGAAGATGTGTGGGCTAGGTGGATTGGCTGAGCTAAATTGCCCATAGTGCTCAGGGATGCCTATGTTAAGGGTAAATGTAGGGGGATGGGTTACTCTTCAGAAGGTCAGTGTGGACTTTTTGGATCAAATGGCCTGTTTCCACACTGTTAGTTCAATGCTCAGACTAATGAAGGCAGGTGTAACAAATGCCTTCTTCATCATCCTGTCTATCTGCAACTCCACTTTCAAGGAACTATGTACCTAGAATCATAGAATCCCCACAGTGTGGAAACAGGCTATTTGGCCCAAAAGGTCCGCATTAACCCTCTGAAAAGTGTCCCACCCAAACCCCTCCCTGTCTGCTGTACCTCTAGGTCTCATCAACTGGACACCTTTACCCATTACTTGCTACATTCTAAAAAATATTCAAATTAGTAAGGCATAACCTCACAACTTTCTCTCATATGGGTTTCTAAACTGTTAGCCTCAACTATTTTTATACCAACTAATTGATTAAAGAAACTATTTAATGTTCCCTCAAAAGAAAAATATTTAAACTCACAACTGAGACATACCAGTCTGACTCATCTAGTATTCTTCAAAATGAAGGCTCAGTTGTGACCAGTACATTCATTTCCAAGTTCTTTTCACTGGTTTTTACCTCTTGGTTGTCAATTGTGTGTTGAATTTAAAAGTGAAAGATGAAGTAATCAATTGTTATCTCTAGAATCATCTCTGAACTGTCTTTGGAAATACTCATGAGCTGGCGACATGTTGTTTTGTTACCTCTCCAATGGAGGTTGGCCCAATCATAACACAATTGCTGCTCTTTTCCATTCACCAGTTGGGTGATCTGTGAAGAACTTAAGTCATTTTTGGGTAGAGTTTTCACTAAGGTGAACACAATTCACCCAAAATAGAACAAAACAATATCAGACATTGAGGAATTGCAAAACAACAATTGGTGGAACTTGACTTTCTGTCATTTTTTTTGTACTGGGTTCAAAACTGGAAGCTGGCCAAACCTGCAGACTGAATAAATCACCACGGTGAACTGCAACCTTTACACCCTTTTGTGGAGGCTCTTAAATTGAGCAATGTTTCGGCACAAAGCCCAGATTGATGTATTCTTAAAAATTTAGAAAACATTGCTAATTTAGTTAGAAACGAACTCTTGTGTATCTATGAAACTAGAAAGTGGTTCAGCACAGTTTCTTTTAGGCAATTTCAGTTGTTCAGTTATTTTCTGATAGCCTGAATGACCTTACCATACCATAGCGAGAGAGGCAACAAGTTATCATTTAATTTGAGGGCTCCCACACCTGAAGTGAGGGGAAGAAGTTGAGAAAGAGAGTCCTTCATAATACCTCAGCCGAGGCAGGAATTGAACTCAAGTTTTTGGTGTCACTCGACATATCAAATCTATTGTACAGACAACTGAGCTACCCAACCTCATCACTGATTATCTGTAACTCAAGAGATTCACTTCAATCAGGGCACAGTTCATTGCTTCATTGGTGCCCAAAGCCCCATCACCTTAAACATTTACTCCCTAAATATTATGGCACACTGTGACTGGAGAGTATAACATAGGAACAGTAAACCATTCGGCTCCTCAAGGCTGTTCTGTCATTCAATGGGACCGTGGCTGATCTGTGGCCTGACTCCGTTATCTGCCTTTGGCCCATATTCCATAATATCTTTGCTTATTGAAAAAATAATTCTAGTTTCTGCAGATGCTACTATGCTCACACTTTGGAGTTCCAGGCAGCAGAGAAATCCAAGGACACGTAGCCTGGAAGGACAGCGACAATGAGCACAGGAGGACACTATCAATTGCAAGTTCTCCTCCAAGTCACATACTCCAAACTACATTGCTACCCCTGCACCACTGATTGGTCAAAATCATGAAATTCCTTTCCTAAACACTCTATGGGAAGTTCAAGAAAGTGACTCACCACCATGCTCTGCGGGACAGTTGGGGTGGACAACAAGTGATAGTCTTAACAGTGCTGGTACATTCTGAGAATGAATAAAAAATTTAAATGAGGGAAGTCATAGTTCTTGGACTAGGCACTCATTAAAATCTTTTTTTGTGATTTAACTCATTTTCAACTGCATTAATAAAATATTAAAAGGTTCCTGTGGGGAAAAAAAAATAACCAGATCCTTCCTGAAACCTACAATATTGTGTTAATTTGCAGAGAGGTTTATGTTTGTGATTATGAAAAGAAGCTTGGGCTTGAAACTTGATGATAACATTATATCAGAAAAGTAGCACAATTTTGAGAGCAATTTGTGCTCAGAATACCAATCATACCCAAAGTGTTTTTGTTTATGCTTAAACTTCGGATAGCTGCAAGGAATTCTACGGTACAGTGTCTTCCTTTTTTCAGCTAAAAATGTTAAATGTTATTTCAGATTAAATGTTGTTTCAGATTAATGTTGCTGAGACAAAAATGTGGGAATGATTGAGATGTCAAAACCCTTTTGGCCATAAAGCCCAGTGCATCGATATGCAATCTGACCTCAAAAAAGTAACACTGTTGTTCGGAAATATTAATGCCTGCAGCTTCATTTACACTAAAACAAATGGTTTATGTATCATGTTTGTTTATCTGGTGGCAGCTTTCATTCTGAGTCAGAATGCTATAGTTTCCATGCTCACTTCAATACATAATTTCAATACATGAACTAGGCGAACTCTTCAGAGTAGTACTGACCGTACTGCAAGGTCTAAATTGCATTCCATTGGATTAAATATTAAACTGAGTCATAAACTGAATGTTCTAGTCAACGATAAACAGCCCAGGTCAGTTCTTGACAACCAGGATGTACTGGCATTCTCACTCAATAATTTTCTCATAGGTTATGAAGATTGAAAATTTCATGCTGAGTAGCCAGGGAACAAAATCCGTCACACAGCTCCCCACCAGCATTCTACAATGGAAATCAAATAGGGAATTCAGATATAAAGAGAACCTAACAAACACACCAGGAAGAAGGGTTATATATTGGTTATGATGATAGAATTAAATATGAAAATCAGAAGTTTGTTGAGCTGAATGATTTTGTTTTATGCTGTATAACCCTGTGTAATGAAATATCAGTCTCAGTATCGGCAAGTATACTATAATGGGAAGCAAATTGCAGGAACTTGCAAATTACACATTTTCACTCTAGCAGTAGCAATCACAAGAAAAAAACTTGCATATTCTTGGCATCGGCCATTACTATTGGAGGTTTTGATGCAGGTTCAACTTTAAATATGTGTTTCCTCTTTTTGACATTCTGCAATAAATTGTATTGACATGGATCTTATACTTGAATATTCCTCAGAGTTAAATGTCCCTTATATCATCTGCAACTGGAAATAAACATCAGGACTTGCTTTTTGTTCATTCATAATATGTGGGCATTCCTACCAAGGCTGGAATATATTGCCTTTGAAAAAGCAATGCATGGCAGTCGATAGGTTGCAGATATACCCTCAGCGCTATTAGGAAGGGAGTTCCGAGAACTTAACACAGCAACTGTGAAGGAATGGTATTATATTTCCAAGTCAGGATGGTGTGTTGCTTGGAGGGGAATTTGCAAGTGGTGGTGTTCCAATGCATCCTGGTCTCTTGTCTGTCGAAGGTGGTAGATGTCAGGGGCTTGGAACATGTTGTTGAAGGAAACTCAGTACGTTATTGCAGTGCATCTTGTAGACGGTGCACACGGCTGCCACTGCGTGTCACTGGTTGTGCCAGTGCAGGTTGAAGAGGATGGATGTATGCCAATTAAGCAGGTTGCTTTGTCCTGGATATTGTCAAGCTTCTTGAGTGTAATTACACTCATCCAGGCAAGTGCACGGTATGCCATCGCACGCTTGATTTAGAGTCATAGAGTCAATACAGCACAGAAACAGACCATTTGTCCAACTCATCCATGCCAACCAGGTATTCTAAACTAAACTAGCCCCATTTACCTGCGTTTGACCCTTATCCCTCTAAACATTTTCTATTCATTACTTGGCCAAATGCTTTTTAAATGTTATATTTGTATCTGCCTCTTGAATTGTAAATGATGGACAAACTTTAGGGAGTCAGAAGGTGACTTATTCTTGACTGCATTCCTAGCCTCTGATCTGCTCTTGCAGCCACAGTATTTGTGCGGCTCGTCCAGCTGAGCTGCTAGTAACCCCCAGGATGTTGATTGTGGGTAATTCAGTGATGTTAATGCCATTGAATGTCCAGGAATGGTGATTAAATTCATTCTTATTTAAGATGGTCAGTGCCTGGCATTTATGCAGCATGAATGTTATTTGCCACCAATTCGCATAAAATTGAATATCATCCAGGTAATGCTACATATGAAATAGACTACCTCAGTATCTGAGGAGTCAGAATAGTGCTGAACAAAAAACAAAGAACTTTGGATGCTGGAAATCTGAAACAAAAATAGACATTGCTGGAAAAACTCAATACGTCTGGTAGCAACTGTGGAGAGAAAGCAGAGTTAGCGTTTCAGGCCCAGTAACCCTTCACAACCGAATGTAACTAGGAAAATGTTGGTACATATGCTGAAGATGAGATGGAAAGGAGGGGGCATGGGAGGAGAAGCATTAAGTGATAGGTGAAGATGAATCCAGAGACAGAGAACAACAAATGGGCAAAGAATGAGTAACGGTCAGCCTGGGAGAATCAATAGCTGCTAATGGAGACTATTAGAACCTGACAATGGGAAGTTGTGGGAGCAACCCTTGTTATGACAATGCCTGGTTTGTGGGAGCAAGGGTAAGGACATGGGAGAAGATGCTCAGGCCCTAAAATTATTAAACTCGATACGGAGTCCAGAAGGATGCTGGATCCCCAAGATGCCGAACATGCTGTCAGTGAATATGCCCACTTCTGTCTTTATGATGGAAAGAAGGTCATCCAATAAAAAAATCGAATATTTGGCGTGAGATCCTGTATCAAGTGTCACTTTCAATCTATGCTATTGTGGTTTTCAATCCATTTATTTAATCGACTAAAGATAAAACTTTGCATTAGAACCTGTGTAGTAAGGATGTAAAATATCTATTTACGGTATATTAAACTCCATACTTGTACATTCCATTAAGAACTCTAATATAAGCTTGCTGTTTTGGAAATCCCATAAGAAAAGTATTCATATTTTTTTCTCAGTTATCTATTAAACCTGTAGGTGGCAATACAAAATGAGATCTTACCTGGAACAGCACGCATGCTATCCAATACTGTAATGAGAGTTGAGGGGAAGAAAACCTGATTTGAGCCTGCATGTAGTTACAGGCTAAGGTCACTGGATGGAGCCACAGCTATAAGGAAACACAGAAACATACTTTGAGGGTTATAAAGAGACTGAGGGTTGAATTTTACATTTTTTTGACTGAGCTTGAGTCAAGATTTTTTTGGTGAGATTCTCGCCACGAGACTGAGTAAGTCTTCTTGCTAGATCTTACCAATATAATGTGTTTCATGCCATTCTGATTTCTGCCACAAATGACCATGCACCATTCCCAGAACAATTTGCCACTCACCAAATATCACCACTGGCTCTGGTGCCATCTTTAAAAGACCAGGACAGTCATTGTCCATCTGGAGTTGTTCTGCATGGTTCCTGACATTTGCCTCAGAATGGCAGACAGGAATATTGGTGCTTTATTTTGAGGTCCTACTGGTGAGCTTTGATAAGATCACAAACACAACATTAATGAGTTGAGTTGGGTTTTAGATTAGATTACTTACAGTGTGGAAACAGGCCCTTCGGCCCAACAAGTTCACACCGACCCTCCAAAGATTAACCCACCCACACCCACTCCCCCACACCTACCCCTTCACCTAACACTACGGGCAATTTAGCATGGTCAATTCACCTAACCTGCACATTTTTGGACTTTGGGAGGAAGTTTGAGCACCCGGAGGAAACCCACGCAGACACGGGGAGAATGTGCAAACTCCACACAGTCAGTTGCCAGAGGCAGGAATTGAACCAGAGTCTTTGGCGCTGTGAGGCAGCAGTGCTAACCACTGTGCCACCATGCCACCCAAACAAGAAAAGTGACAGTTAATCGCTGTCATTTGGCAATTGCCTAGTGAGAATCTCAGCCCACCACCTCGAGGCGAGAGAATGTTAAGGTGGGCCTCACCAGGCTTCCCATTATATTCTACCAGACATCTCTCCAGAGCCTACCTCTCTCAGATGCTTATAAGATTCTTCCCTGAGAAACAAGTACACACACAGTTAGATCAGGATTCAATAAAGGTGAATTCAACCTCCCTTTTAATCCATTCTGACTTCAACCTATTTCCCTAGGCTGGAGCTAACCTTCAATGCAGGGCAGAACTCCAGCAGCATACCCACATTGCTAAGAAAGGCCTACAGTTAGGGATTGTGGAAAATCCTAAATTATCCTGTCAGACTGAATTGCTGCTGCACCAGGGGGGACAGCGAGAAAACTTCAAGGAATCGATCTCCCAGTTCCTGCTGAAGGCAGCAACCAATGCAAGCACTATCAGAATTTATGGACTTAATTTAGAGGGAAAGTCAGCCACTTCAAGGTCCTTCCCCTTCACTGACTGAAACTGTCTTCCATACCAGCACTTCCACTTGGCAATCCCCAAGAGGTGCACTGTAGGGAAAACCTCCACAGGTAGCAGGCGTAGTTCGAGTTAATTGCACTAGATTACCTACAGTTTGGAAACAGGCCCTTCAGCCCAACAACTCCACACCAACCCTCCAAAGAGAATTCCACCCATACCCATTTCCCTCTGACTAATCCACCTAACACTATGGGCAATTTAGCATGGCCAAGTCACCTGACCTGCACATCTTTGGACTGTAGGAGGAAACCAGAGCAAACCCACGTAGACACAGGGAGAATGTGCAAACTCCACACAGACAGACAGTTGCCTGAGGCTGGACCTGAATCTGGGTCCCTGGTGCTGTGAGGCAGCAGTGCTAGCCACTGAGCCAACATGCCACCCTTTTCAGTCCCAAGGTGCATGATAAGAAATTGTATTCTCAATCATAACGATTGTAAATCTGCCTGAGATGGTGAATTTCGTTGTCTAGAAACCAGCTATCAGTAAGTGAAGAAGGGGAGGATTAATTTTCGAGGAGAAAATGAGATCTGCAGATGCTGGAGATCAGAGCTGAAAATGTGTTGCTGATGAAGGGCTTATGCCCGAAACGTCGAATTTCCTGTTCCTTGGATGCTGCCTGACCTGCTGCACTTTTCCAGCAACACATTTTCAGAATTAATTTTCATCAGGTTATGAAGCTGAATAACAAGGTCCAAAGAATACATCAAAGTGCAGCTCTACTGTGCTTATCTCTTGGCCAGATGGTCTGACTTTAAGTGCCATTTGCCCAGAGAAGTAGTGCAACAAAACTAACTGTAAATACCTCAGAGAAAGCAATAGTGGACTTTGGCGTTCTGTTGCCCAGCTTTCTGAAAGTGGAGTCACAGATAGACAGGGCAGTGAAGAAGGCTTTTTGTACACTGGCCTTCATCAGTCAGGGCACTGAGTGTCCAAGTTGGGAAGTTACATTGCAGTTGTACAGGATATTGGTGAGGCTGAACTTGGAGTATTGAGTTCAGTTCTGGCCAACCTACTAAAGGAAGGATGTTATTAAATTGGAAAGAGTGCCGAAGAAATTTACAAGGATGTTGCCAGGACCCAAGGGTCTGAGTTATAGGGAGAGGTTGGACAAACTAGAACTTTTTTCTTCAGAGTGTAGGAGACTGAGGTGTGGGGGGGAGGGGAGCTCATAGAAGTGTGTAAGATGGTGAGAGGCATGGATAGGGTGAATGCAATTAGTCCTTTTCCCAGGGTGGGGGAATCAAGGACTAGAGGGCATCAGTTTAAAGTTAAAGAGGAAAGAATAAAAGGGAATCTGAGGGATAACTTTTTTTTACACAGAGGGTAGTATGCATATGGAATGAGCTGCAACTGAAGTGGTTGCAGTGGGTACATTAACAACAGTTAAAAGATATTTAGACAAATACATGGAGAGGAAAGGTTTAGAAGGATATGGGCCAAGTGCAGGGATATAGGGTTAGTTTGGGCCAAAGGGCCTGTCTCTGAGCTGTGCTCTATAACTCTAATTTCTCCTAGTAAAAGACAAAGCAAACTGTTCCCATTGATTGAAGAATCATAAAGCAGAGGACACAGATTTAAGCTAATCACCAAATGAAACAATGGTAACACAAGGACAAACCTTCTAACACAGCACGTGATTATGGAGTGGAGCAAACTGTCTGAGATTATGGCTTCCAAAGAGGAATTGGGTCATTAACCAAAATGGAAGATATTTGCGAACTATAAGGAAAATTCTATGAACTCAAAAGTAGCTTTACCGTTGCAACACGTAAAGGAATACTAACTGCATTCTTAAAAGACATGAAAATAATATTACTGCTACCATGCCTTTCTTCTCCCTATTCTCATTATTTTCTTTATTCTGTATTTATAATATTTATTTATTCATTCATGGGAGGTGGCCATTGCTAGCTAGGCCAGCATTTATTGTTCCAACTTACTTGTGTTGGAGAAGACGGTGAGAGCTGCCTCCTTGAAACCCCGTGAGTCTTGGTTGCAGGGATGTCTAAAGTGCTGCTAGGAAGGGAGGTCCAGGATTGTGACCCAGTGCTAGTGAAGCAAAGCTGATATATTTCCAAATCCACATGGTGTGGGGCTTGGAAGAGAACTTGGAGGTTGTGTACAGTTTAGAGTTTTGCAATTCAAATCCCAATATGATAGTTTTCATTTGAGATTTTAACCAATAAAGCAACAGGATACAGACTGGTGCAATACTCAGCAAACTGTAATCAAGTTAATACTTACTAAAAAGCAAAGCAGCTACTGTTTGGACACATTCAGCTGTTACTTTCCAAATCAGTTTAGGCACAGTTTGACACCCAGTCTCTCCACTCTATGGTCTGTTCCCCGGGACAGACATCAACACAAACATCGACTGTGCATTGAGGGCCATCAACTCAGTGGAAGATGCTCTTTGATCTGCCCAAAACTTGTTGGTCTTCCAGAGTAAGGAGTTGACCTTGACCGAATCTGGCAGACTGACATATTCCAAGGTCAAGGGCTACGTGCTAAGGGACACAATAAAGCTTAGGGTAGCTGCTGCTGAGGCACTGTCTGAAGTCTCTCGGCCAAAAT
The DNA here is from genome assembly GCF_020745735.1 of Hemiscyllium ocellatum. Taxonomy (NCBI): domain Eukaryota; kingdom Metazoa; phylum Chordata; class Chondrichthyes; order Orectolobiformes; family Hemiscylliidae; genus Hemiscyllium; species Hemiscyllium ocellatum. The sequence goes on along the minus strand of NC_083401.1, from coordinate 54,383,584 downwards.
TAAATGGGAGTCTGTTCAGTTATCAGATGCTCCCAATACCTCAAACGTGCATAAATGTCATCTTACAGAAGTAAGAGATACCTTAGGTTTGATTGTTGGACAAAGGAAGGAAGGCCAATGTTTGTTTGTTTTCTTCATATACCAGCTGAAAATGTGTTGCTGGAAAAGCGCAGCAGGTCAGGCTGCATCCAAGGAGTAGGAGAATCGACGTTTCGGGCATGAGCCCTTCTCATACCCGAAACGTCGATTCTCCTGCTCCTTGGATACTGCCTGACCTGCTGCGCTTTTCCAGCAACACATTTTCAGCTCTGATCTCCAGCATCTGCAGTCCTTACTTCCTTCTTCATATACCACTCTACAGAGCGGAACTGCTTTAGTAACTATGTAATATGTATGTTTTTTACAAATAAAGTATATTTTTGAAAATTAAAAGATGTGCCTTGAGGGCACTAGATCATCCAAAGCAGTTTCTTATTAGCTCTTTCCACGTCACAACCAACAGCATAATCAATTATATTATCACATTCTAATTTACCTAAGCTAAACAAAGCTCATTTGATCAATCTCACATTTCCCCATTTTATACGCTATCTTCCAATTGTTTGCCCACTCACTTAACCTGTCTATATTTCTTTGTGTCATCCTCATCACTTTTTTGTGTCATCCATAAATTTAGCTATTCTACATTAACTTTCCTCATCCAAATCATTAATATAAGTTGCAAAACATTGTAGGCCCAGCACTGATTCCTAAGGCATGCAACTAGTTACAGGTTGCCATCCTGAAAATGCCTCCCTTGTTCCAACTCTCTATCTTCTAGTACTTAGCCAATTCTCTATCCATGCTGATATGCTCCCTCCAACACTATGGATTCTTATTTAATTACACAGCCTAATATCTGGTGCCTTAGCAAACATTTTCTGAAAATCCAAAATTATTACACCCACTGCTTTCAATTTTTTGACCTTCTTGTTACTTTTCAAAGAATTCTCATAAATTTGTCAGGCATGATTTCTGTTTCATTAAGCCTTGCTGAATCTGCTGGATCATACTGCGTCTTTATAAATGCAATGCAATTAGTCTTTAGCTGTTTGGGACAATGTGACATGTGGACTCCAGCCAAGGTCTGTGCTGACGCATCAACATTTTATAATTTACATCAATGACTTAGACAAGAGGATTGAAGACATGGCAATTAAATTTGCAAATGACATCAAAATAGGTAAGAACAAATGCTGTGAAGAAGACATAAGGATGTTGCAGGTAAATAGGTAGGTTAAATGAGTTGCCAAACATATGGCTATGGAGTATGATGTGAAATGTGAAATTGTTCACACTGACAGGTAAATGAAAAAGCAAAGAATTACTTAAATGCAGAATGACTGTTGAATTGGAGGTGTAGAGGGATTTAGGTATTCTAGTGCATGAATCTCAAAAAGGCAGTAGGCAAGTACAAGGTTAATCAGAAGAGTAATGAGATGGTATCCTTTATTATAAGAGGAACTGACCATAAAAGAAAGTATGATACTGTTCAGTTATATAAGGTATTATTACGTACAGAATTGGTCTTTGTACTTGTGGAAGAATGTAAATGCATGGGAGTTGGTTCAGTGAAGGTTTACCAGATTGATACCCGGGATGAGTGGGTTGCTTTATAATGTTAGGTTGAACAAACCGGGCTTATTTCAGCTGGAGTTTGAACGAGTGAAGAATGAATTGATTGAAGTATTTACAATCCTGAATGGTCTTGACAAGGTACATGTGATAAGAATGTGTCCTTACATGTGTCAATCCAGAAATATGGAGCACTATTTTAAAACAAGTGGTTGCCCTTTAAGGGCAGAAGGAAATTATTTTCTCTCAGACGATTATGCAACTTTGCAACTCTCTGCCACAGAAGGTGGTGAAAGCAGGCTGATTAAATATTTGTAAGTCAGAGGTAGATAGATTGTTGCTAGCCTTTGAAACAAAAGTGAAAGTTAGGGTGTGGAAATGTGGAACTTTGAACACAAACAGAGCAGCCATGATCGTATTGAACAGCACAGCAGGCTAGAGGGGCTGAATGATCTATTTTTCCTCCCATTTTATATATACGTATGTAGCCAAGGTAAAGGGTAACATGCTTGTTTTAAATAGCGTTTAGAAGCAGCCTAATTTATGACAGACAGTTTGGTTTGACAACAACCCAACGGTTTAGTTATGTTCATGTGTGGAATTCAAACATCTTACCTGTCATGTAGTAGGGGGACATGGCGACATGATAATAAAGTCACTGAGCTAAGAGTTCAATAGTCCAAATTCCACCACAACTGTTGATGGAATTTAAATTTAATGAATAAACCTGGAATGTGAATCTAGTCTCAGTAATGTTAGGGCAATCAGCTGCCATTGTGATTTTTTTTTAACATCAACATGATGTGGCTATTGCTGGCCAAGTCAGTCGTTATAGCTCACCCATCACTGTCATTGAGAATGAGTGGTGGGCCTTTCTCTTGAACCTATGCAGTACATTTAATTTAGGTAAGCCCATAATAAAACTGTTACCTCCTCAAAGAATTCTAATCAAATTCTAATTCAAAATAAAATTTTGTCACAGACAATTTGTCCTGGTCCACCCATATTGATACCACAGTTTAACAAGCATACCAACACCGCTACTTCCTCAGAAATCTAAGGAAATTTGCATGTCCACAATGACTCCTACCAATATTTATAGATGCACCATGAAAAGGACCCTATCCGGATACATCACGGCTTGGTATGGCAACTGCTCCACACAAGACCACAAGAAATTAGACAATTGTGAACACAACCCAGTCCATCATACAAACCCACCTTCCTACCATCGACTCACTATATTTCCTGCTGCCTCAGGAAAACAACTAATATAATCAAAGGCCCCTCCCACCCCAGTTATACCCTCTTCTACCCTCTTCTGTTGGGCAGAAGATACAAAAGTTTGAAAACATGTAACAAGAGATTTAAGAACAGCTTCTTCCTCATCAGACTTATGAACAACCTCTCATATATTGAAATCAATCTCTCTCTGCACCTTCTCGGTAGCTGTAACACTGTAGAGTTCTGTTCTACTACCGTGATAGACTTATGTAAGGTATGATCTTTCCAAATAGCACACAAAAGAATCATTTTCACTGTATCTCAATTCATGTGGCACTAATAAATCAAATCAAATCAAATCAAACAACACTGTTCAGGAGAGAATGCCAGGTTTTATATCTAAAGACAGTGAAGGAATGGTGACCTAGTTTCAAGTCAAGATGGTAAGTGATTTGGAAGGAACTTGCAAGTGTTGGACTACTTATCTGCAAATATTGCTTCATGTAAAGACTCATAGAGTCATAGAGTCCTACTTTATGGAGACATACCCTTTGGCCCAAACTGGTCCATACAGACCAAAATGCACGCTAACCCCATTTCCCTGCATTTGGCCGATATCCTTCTAAACATTTTCTATCCATGCATTTGTCCAAATGCCTTTTAAAATATTGTTATTGTACCCGCCCCAACCACTTCTATTAGCAGCTCAATCCATCTGCATACCACCCTCTGTGTAAAAACATTGCTCATCTGGTTCCCGCTTATTCTTTCCCCTCTAATCTTAAACGGATGCCCTCTAGTCTATGATTCCCCAACCCTGGGATAAAGACTGAGTGCATTCACCCTATCCATGCCTCTCATGATCTTATACACCTCTATAAGGTTCCCCCTCAGTCTCCTATGCAATGAAGAAAAATGTCCTAGCTTGTCCAACCTCTCCCTATAACTCAGACCCTTGAGTCCTGGCAACATCCTTGTAAATTTCTTCTGCACTCTTTCCAGTTTAAGGACATCCTATAGCAAGGTGACCAAAACTGAACATAATTACTCCAAGAGTGCAGCCTCACCAATGTCCTGTACAACTGCAATATAACTTCCCAACTTCTATACTCAATGCCCTGACTGACGAAGGCCAGTGTACCAAAAGCCTTCTTCACTGCCCTGTCTACCTGTGACTCCACTTTTAGAGAACTGTGAACATGAACTCCAAGATTCCCCTGTTCTACTACGCTCAAAGTCCTACCATTCACCATGAAACTCCTGCCTTGATTTGACATTCCAAAATGCAAGACCTCCCATTTATCCATATTAAACTCCATTAACCATTTCTCAGCCCACTTCCCCAGCTGATCAAGGTAATGCTGCAATTTCTGAAAATCTTCTTCACTGACCACGATATGGCCTATTTTAGTGTCACCAGCAAACTTACTAGTCATGCCTTATATGTTCTCCTCCAAATCATTGATAAAGATAATAAACAGTAATGGGCCCAGCAATGACACAGTATGCATTCCGCTAGTCACAGGCCTCCAGTCCAACACGCATCCTTCTACTATTACTCTTCGCTTCCAATCAAGCCAATGCCATTCCATTCTCCCAGTTCGTCCATCTGCATTGCATTTATGCTGATGAGGCCAAGTTTGTCAAGAGAGCCTCCAAAATCTGCAACTTCATCCTCAACCAAAGATTCCCCAGCACTGTTGTCGACAGGGCTCTCAGCCAGGCTTGACCTCTCTCCTGCACTTCTGCCCTCACCCCCTCTCTTCCCTCCCCCATATGCGAAAGAGTTCCCCTTGTACTTACCTATCATCCCACTAGCATCCAAAAGATCATCAGCCACCATTTCCACCACTTCCAGCCAGATGGCACCACTAGAGACACATCCCCCCCCTCCCTCGTCCATCTTCTGTATGGGGTAAAAACAATTACTGCAGATGCTGGAAACCAGATTCTGGATCAGTGGTGCTGGAAGACCACAGCAGTTCAGGCAGCATCCAACAAGCAGCGAAATCAACGTTTCGGGCAAAAGCCCTTCATCAGGAATAAAGGCAGTGAGCTGGAAGCATGGAGAGATAAGCCAGAGGAAGGTGGGGATGGAGAGAGAGTAGCATAAGCAAATGTGGCTATGGTACCGAGCTTGTTTCATGACATGGTTGAAGAGCTCTCTCTCCACCCTGATTTGGAAGTGCAGATGGCTGTTCCTGCTTGCCGTAGCAGGTGCTCTGTTGAGAACTTTGGACGCTATCTGCCATCAGTCTGGGCTGTGTATGCTGATGCGGTAACAAGGATCTGTCGGGTGAGTACCTTGACTTTTCTTATTTTTGGTAGTTCTTACAAGTGGGTCTTCATCCTAGAAGGTGTCTTGAGGTCAGGGGTATTGATCGAGTTGGTGTCGGTGCTCTCAGGTGTCTTTGGTTGTCGGGTCTGTGATTCGTGGCTGATCGATGGAGGTTAGAGATGACTGTGCGGATCGTTCTTGGTGCGGTGGTCCTTCTCCTGGCAGTATTTGCAGAGGATCCTTTCCTCTTCTGTTTCAATGCCTTCTGACTTCTTCTTCTTTAGGGATTAGGCCCTCCAATCAGATAAAATGCAGGCCTCCTATCTCCCTGGTTTCCTACAGTAGTCTCTTCTGAGATGAATTGGTCTTCCTAATTATTAGAGTATGTGTAAATGTCTTTTCCAGGAGTTTTCTGATTTTATGGAATGTCCTGTGTTCATGTGATTGAATATCCATTGAAGTTGGAGGTCCTGGAATTTGTGCAGACTCCATGTTGTCTGAATTCAATTTGCCATAAAGTTGAGTTCATTGATCGTGTGGGGCTGAGGTGTGAATAGGTTTCCCAAGCTTCCAGACAAACTGACCCTGGGACTGTATATTCCAGCATAACTCAGCTGCTGTGGTTTCTATGGGGAGAAAGTGAGGTCTGCAGAAGCTGGAGATCAGAGCTGAAAATGTGTTGCTGGAAAAGCGCAGCAGGTCAGGCAGCATCCAAGGACCAGGAAATTCGACGTTTCGGGCATAAGCCCTTCATCAGGAATTCCAGCAATACATTTTCAGCTCTGCTGTGGTTTCTAAGTCAAGTTTAATTTTTTAAAACTCCAAGCTTCTGGTAGAAGTCTAGTAAGTTTAGATGGTAGGGAATCTTCTCAAAACGATTGAGATTTTTGCTCAGCCTGGAATCTGCAAATGCAATTGAGGGAGGTATTCTGCAGTCCTAGTCAGCCAGTGAGAGATGGATTCTTTCCTAGAGGAGTTCAATCATTTCATTTGGGGCATTATCTGTTTCCTCTGTTTGGGAGTCTGTGTCACCCTGCTGGTGAATCTTCACTGTCGAAATAGTGAGAGCTGAAGGCCAAAGCCACCACTTCTTTGGGACACAGATGGCACTTTAAATTGAGCATCCATCCCGCACCCCCCAACCCACCTCCCGTCACCAAGACAGCCTGCCTGGCAGTGTATTTCATTAATGATTAAGGGCTCTGACCTGAAATGCGATTTTCCTGCTCCTCAGATGCTGCCTGACCTGCTGTGCTTCTCCAACAACACACTCTCAACTCTGATCTTCAGCATTGCAGACCTCACTGTCTCCTAGTTGATTATAACCTTACTGCGAAGCCTCTTCCAAGGATGCCTACCTTGAAGAATGATTTGGAGATGCCGGTGTTGGACTGGGGTGTACAAAGTAGCACCCGGAGGAAACCCACGCAGACACGGGGAGAACGTGCAAACTCCACACAGTCTATCGCCTGAGTCGGGAATTGAACCCGGGTCTCAGGTGCTGTGAGGCAGCAGTGCTAACCACTGTGCCACCGTGCCGCCCACAGATTATAGTCCAACAGGTTTAATTGGAAGCACACTAGCTTTCGGAGTGACACTCCTTCATCAGGTGTTTGTGGAAGGCTCGATCGTAACAGAATTTATAGCAAACATTTGCAGTGTGATGTAACTGTAATTATACATTGAAAAATTGATTGTCTGTTAAGCCTTTCATCTGTTAGAATACAGTATTGTATCACTGTATCGCTATCACTGTATTCTAACAGATGAAAGGCTTAACAGACAATCAACTTTTCAATATATAATTTCAGTTACATTACACTGCAAATTTTTGCTATAAATTCTGTGTTACGATCGAGCCCTCCACAATCACCTGATGAAGGAGCGTCACTCCGAAAGCTAGAGTGCTTCCAATTAAACCTTTTGGACTATAACCTGTGGGCGGCACGGTGGCACAGTGGTTAGCACTGCTGCCTCACAGCACCTGAGACCCGGGTTCAATTCCCGACTCAGGCGACAGACTGTGTGGAGTTTGCACGTTCTCCCCGTGTCTGCGTGGGTTTCCTCCGGGTGCTACGGTTTCCTCCCACAGTCCAAAGATGTGCGGGTCAGGTGAATTGGCCATGCAAAATTGCCCATAGTGTTAGGTCAGGGGTAAATGTAGGGGTATGGGCGGGTTGCACTTTGGTGGGTCGGTGTGGACTTGTTGGGTCGAAGGGCCTGTTTCCACACTGTAAGTAATCTAATCTAAACCTGGTGTTGTGATTTTTAACTTTGTACCTTGAAGAAGTTCTCCTCCTCTCTCTCTCTTTACAATTCCTGATGAAGGGCTCTGGCCTGAAACATCGATTTTCCTGCTTCTCGGATGCTGCTTGACCTGCTGTGCTTTTCCAGCAACACACTCTTAACAATGTATTTCTTCTGCCTGGCATATGGCATCAGTTAAGATGTGCAATTCCTGTTTGTGGATCACCCTGGTCTTTGTAAGCCTTTACAGTGGCTGGCCAAACTTTGGAGCATGATCACCTTATGCCAGAGTTCTCCCCATCAGGGGTAGTGGCACTGCTCCAGACTCCTTACCTACACCAATATAGATTCAATGGTTGGTAGAGAAGAGGGCTTGATAGGGCTCACCAGACCCAGGGATGTGTTCAATGGCAGAGGTGCAAGTTGTTGAGGCAGCTCAGGCATTCAGGGGGCTTCTGATTGACCTGTGACCTTTACCATCTAGAAGAACAAGGACAACAGATACATGGGAGCATCAAAAACAAAAACAGAAGTTTCTGGAAAAGCTCAGCAGGTCTGGCAGCATCTGTGGAGAGAATAAAAAGGTAATGTTTCAAGTTGAGTGACCCTTCCTCAGAACTGATGGTAGCCAGCAAAATGTAAATATACATACAGAAGATAAAGGGGAGAGGGTGTAAAGAGTAAACATTAAGCGGGAATTGAGCCCAAAGAGAGAAAGAAGAACAGAGGACAGACAAAAGAGTGGATAACAATCTGGCTAGAAGGGTGAATAACTGTTAATGGAGACTGTTAGTGGCTAACAATAGGTAGTGTGTAATGGAAGACTATGCAATAACAAGGTCTGGCGTGTGGGTTTGGGGGCGAGGGCATGGGAGAGTTCAGGCCCTAAAATGATTGAACTCAATATTGAGTCCAAAGGGCTGCAGGACCCCAAATGGATAATGAGGTGTTGTTCTTCCAGGGTTCTTGAGCTAAGCTTCCCTGGAACATTATAGCACGCCTGAGACAGAGATGTTGGCCAGGGAACAGAGTGGTGTGTTAAAGTAGCAGGCACCTGGAAGCTCAGGGTCATAAATTCGCAGGCAGAATGCAAGTGTTCTGTGAAGCATTTCCCCAATGTAGAGAAGACCATATTGGGAGCAGCAAATGCAGTAGACTAGATTGTGGGAAGTGCAGGTAAAGCACTGCTGCTCCGAGAACTTATATTTGGGTCCTTAGATACTGAGGAGGGAGAAGGTAAATGGGCAAGTGTTACACCTTCTGTGGCTGCAGGGAACATGTCATGGGGCTGTAGAGGGGTTATGGAAGTAAGGGAAGAGTGCACCAATGTGGCCAAGAGGAATGGTCCATACAGAAGATGGCTGGAAGCATGGAGAGATAAGCTAGAGGAAGGTGGGGGTCGAGAGAGAGTAGCATACGCAAATGTGGCTGTGGTATCGAGTTTGTTTCATGACATGGTTGAAGAGCTTCAGGGCAGAGGAAATGACCTGGGAGTTGTAGTAGGAGTGGGACTCCCTGAGATTCTTGTAGAGAGAGGAGGAAAACTTCTTCAAGGCAGGCATCCTTGCAAGAGGATTCGCAGTAGGGTTAAAATCAATGAGGTAAATCAGGTTGTTCGAGGGGTGAGTGCAATTTCACTGAGACACTAAAATCCAACTAATCAAAAGAAAGAGGGAAAAGTGGGTTGGCAACTCTGCAGGGCATCCCAAGGTCAGGAAGTTATTCAGGTACTTGAGATTATATTACTATTCTGAGTGTAGCAGTAATGCCATACCTTATTCCCAATTCTTCCACCTCCGCTGTATCTGCTCCCAGAAGGAGCAATTCCACTCCAGGACATCCCAGATGGCCTCCTACTTCAAGGTCCACAATTTTCCCACAGACATGGTCAACGCCCTCCAGTGCATCTTCTCCACTTCCGGCACCTTCACCCTTGAACCCCACCCCTCCAACCGCAACAAGGACAGAATCCCCCTGGTCCTCACGTTCCACCCCACCAACCACTGCATACAGCACATCATCCTCCGCCATTTCTGCCACCTACAGTCAGACCCCACCACCAGAGATATATTTCCCTTCCCATCCCTATCTGCATTCTGGGCCGCCTCCAATGCCAAATCCTAGCCACCTGACACCTGGAGGAAGAACACCGCATCTTCTGCCTTGGGACACTCCAACCACATGGCATCAATGTTGATTTTACCAGTTTGCATCTCGCCTCACCCTCTGTCTCAACCCAGATCCAGTCCTCCAACTTGGCACTTGAACTGTCCTACCAGTCCATCTACTTTCCACCTACCCACCCCACCCTCCCCATTAACCTATCACCATAAATTCCTACCTGCATCTACCTATCGCTTTCCCAGCTACCTTCCCCTAGCCCCACCCCCACCCTCCTGTGTATCTCGCCTCCCACCCACACATTCCTGATGAAGGTCTTATGCTCAAAATGCTGATTCTCCTGCTCCTCAGGTGCTGCCTGACCTGCTGTGCTTTTCCAGTGCCACACTTTTTGTCTCTGATCTCAAGCAGCTGCAGTCCTCACTTTCTCATAGTTAATAACCTATGTTGGACGAATAGTATATTTTAGTCTTATTTGTACTTGACAGTGTTGATTCCACACTTGCAATTTGCTATTTTCTTTTGTTTTTCTTGTAATATATTCACCTTTCTATATTTTAGAAAAATATTCAATTTCATGTTTTAATAAATGCTGAGATTCTTTGCCCTTGAACACCTGCCTCCTGTTTTATCATGTCATATTTACTATCTTAAATCCAGTGTTAGGACGAGGGACCTGTTGGGTGATCTGGGCTACCTGAGAGTTCCAGCAGTGTGCGGATTACCCAATCCAGAGTTGCCTACATAGAGGACACCACAAAATTTATGTCCTTGGTATTCCCACATCCTCTACAGCTCAGTCAGGTCTGTGAACAGGAGAAGCATGTCACCAGAATAAGCCAAAAAGACTACTTCCACACCTGATTTTTTCAGAATCAATTGCAACAATCTTCTCCACAAGAGGACTCCAACTAGTTAAATATGATTTTCTATTCATAAATCTGTGCTAGCTATTTCCACTCAGATCAGTATTATACATCTAAAAAAAAACTCTACTATACATCTATTAAGCCCATCCTTCATTACAAGTTTGAACGTTTTACCTCTTACTGATGTCAGACTAACAGGCCTTTCAATCCGTGTTATCTCTCAGGCTCCCTTCTTAAGTAGCAGGGTAACATTTGCTACCTTCCAATCCATAGGAAAATAATCACTATCTCTATCGTCAGTTCCTTCATCATTCTAGGCATTAATGAACTTTCAGCCTCTTTAACATTTCTATTACAAATTTTCTTACTCGTACTAATTTCCCTCAACTTCTCATTTTCCTTAGACACATGGATTTCTTGTTCTGGGAGATTCCTTTTGTCTTTTCCAGTGAAAATAGTCAACACAATTGTTTAGCTTCTGTGCCCTTTCTCTATTCCTCATTATAAATTCTCCTTACTCCACATTTAATGTACTCTCACTTCTTTCAGCCAAACATTTGCTTTTCACCTTTGTTGATTTTTTTTTCCCCGAGATAGCATTCATATTCTATTCTCCATTTCCTTCTGAGTATCTTGGTCATCCTTTGCTGAATTTATAAAACCTTTACAATCCTCAGATTTACTATAATTTCTGGCAACATTTTAGGACTTTTCTTTTAATCTTATACAATTCCGAGTTTCCGATGTCAGCCACAGTTGACTAACCTCAATTAGTGCTTGCACCTTGAAGGAATGCAAATTGCTAGAAGTCATTTGATATTTCTTTAAAGACCATCCATTATTTATGTACAGTCATGACGTTTCATGTATTTTCCTATTCCAGTTCATGCCTCATGTCTTCATAATTTTCTCTATCCAAAGCTTATATACCCAGTACACTTGTAATCTGCAGTGTGACCATTTCCCTGTGCATGCTAGTCTTTTGTCTTGTCGATGCACAACAGTGCATTGAGACTCAGGCTGAGATACAAAAAAAGTGACTCTAGCTACTACACAAGTTCTGAAAACTGGAGTTCAGATGTGTGTGTCCAGGACACATGATACGTCCTTCATCTCACATATATCTCAAGGCGTCACACTCCTTGGCTCTTCAGACGTGCCATATAGTATCTTTAAAAGATATTTCTTACCTTTCGATAAAGCATGACCTATAACAACTTAATAAGCGATTTCACAGAAAAAGAGAGAAAAGAAGTTTATAGATTTAAACTTAAAGCAAATAGCCAATGTTCACTTTAAAATTAGAAATAATGACCAACCATAGCTATTATAGAGGATGGGACCAATCATACTTACCCACCAACAACTGCACTTGTGACCACACAACCATTGGATCCAGTGCAGGTTGCTCTCTGAATTCTTTTCTCTCTCATTTTTTAAAATTCTTGCAGTAAACCTTAACTAAGGAATCTCTTCCCCCCCCCTTTGCCTGGAATTCCCACTTTGACCCAAATTTCTAGATATTCATTCTGTCCCTACCACTCCAGTAAAGTCACCCTGTATGAAAGTGTAGAGGTATACTATATCTTTAAGAGAGTTGAAAATCTAGAAAAGACTGAGGAAGCCCAGAGAGTCCTGAACAAGGTAACAAAGTAACACTTGGTTGAAACAAATATCAGCAGATGGGTTGCCATGAAACCAAAACAAATTCAAATTCAGCCAATCAGTTTAAATTATGCCCCAAGATACCAAAATCCAATCAAATTTGAATTTAATGCTTTGATATTATTAAAACCAATGAAACGATCTGATGTCTTGGGGTATAAAACCGGACATTTTGAACAGTTAGGGGAGAACTGCCAAAGACCAACAAATATAAATTGGTAGCTGAAGAGCTCTCTGAAAGGTATCGGTCAGTGGCAGCAGAACATTGAGGCTGACCTGGAGGGAATCTACAGGGGCAAATCTACAAAATAGAATTGGCAAAGCTCACTGGTTTTGAAACATTTTTTTTTGTAGATCTTAATCGGAATTGTAATGTGAGTCTAGTATTGTAGAGTGGGAGGCAAAAGATCGGTTTAAGAGAAAAGAGTTGTAAATAATTGTTGATTTTAATACTCTTTGTTGGACGTTAAAGTAAAAATTAACAGTGTTATTCTTTAATAGTGACCTCAGGGATAGTTCTTTGCCTCTTGAATTTTAATAGATTACTGCATAGGGGTGAATCCTTTCAGTGTGGCTGGTGTAAATGAGCAGAGGGGTTTACCTTGTGTCGTAATGACCTTTACTTTGACCCTGTGGCTTACTTTGGCTATGCACTTTGAACAAATACTTCTTATAGATTTCTGATAAACTTAATTTTTTTCTTAATTTCCTGTGACAGTAACCTAATTCATCTGAGGAATTTTAGGTGCTTGATAGATTCCTACCATTATCGGACAACTGTCTGTTTAGCTGTGCTACTTTAACTTCCTTAAAGGCTATTGGTGCTAAGTCTGATTCTGAGTTTTATACAATAATTGAACTTGCAAAGGATTTATCAGTTGAATTCCCACTTTGACCCAAATTCCCAATTCTGTCTCACTCTGGCAAAGTCTCCTTATACTCTGACTGTGCACCTTAATCTCTTACTTGTGTTATTTTTCTTTGTATTTTCTTTTTTGACAATTTTTGTGTCATTCTCCTTTCCTCATCTTAGTTGTTGCTGTTTTCCATGAAGATTTATGGGTTGTTCTCCTTTCCTCCTTTATTAAGGAATATCTCAAACTCTGTGGGCGGCACGGTGGCAGAGTGGCTAGCACTGTTGCCTCACAGCGCCAGAGACCCGGGTTCAATTCCCGCCTCAGGCAACTGACTATGTGGAGTTTGCACATTCTCCCCGTGTCTGCGTGGGTTTCCTCCGGGTGCTCCGGTTTCCTCCCACAGTCCAAAGATGTGCGGGTCAGGTGAATTGGCCATGCTAAATTGCCCGTAGTGTTAGGTAAGGGGTAAATGTAGGGGTATGGGTGGGTTGCGTTCGGCGGGTCGGTGTGGACTTGTTGGGCCGAAGGGCCTGTTTCCACACTGTAAGTAATCTAATCTAATCTCTTTTCCAGATAAGAGTGCAGGCAGTGTGACCTTCTGAGCAGCTTGCTGTTGCTCCAATTTCCAATTAGCAGAAACAGCAAATTAGTCAGAGCAGGTTTTCATAGAATCCCTATAGTTTGGAAACAGGCCCTTCAGCTCAACAAGTCCACACTGGCCCTCCGAAGAGTATCCCAACCAAACCCATTTCCTTACCCTATTACTTTATTTACCCCTGACTAATGCAGCTAACCTACACATCCCTGTACACTATGGGCAATTTAGCATGGTCAATTCACTGGTTAGTAGACTCTGCTGCGGTCTCTATTATAGAATATTTCCCCAGGCACTTTCTCCAGCTCTCGTAACAACCTCCTCAGCTCTCAGCACCAAGTACTGGGTTCTCGTTACTGTCATAGTTTTCTGTGAGAAATCCTCCTTCCTCTGTTAACTCAAAGTGGTAGAGGATAAATCACTACTGAGTCTTAATGCAAAGAGACACTTGTCTTGCACAAGATGTAGTTTATTTGTTTTATACAAAACTATGGGAACTCAACACATTAGCACACTAAACAATTTGTGTCAGTGAGGTGTTGCTTGGTATTATAGTTGCTGCACCAGGAACTGTAGGTATTTTTAATCAGCCTGTTCAGACACATTATGATGTGTGTCTGGGCCTTATGGTACTTCATGGTGTAGTCAATTGCCTGAAAGTAATAGTTGCACATTGTAACTATGCCAGACCAGTCATGCAAAGACCAAGAGAAGACAGAGAAGACACATCTGTCTCCATTCGGACCTTTAACCAGAAACCTCAATTCTCCAACACAAGACTTTGTGACATCATCAGATTTAGTGGATCTTAACACAATCTCCTACATTCACCCTTTCAGAACCACTAACTTATACAATAATAATCAGGTGAAAATTGGCACTGAATCAAAGAAAGATGCATTAGAACAGAAAAAGGTTTGTTATGGAGGTTGTGTTTAAAGAGTGCCTTAAAAGAGTTGAGGGACAGGGCAGTGTGGGAATTGTTTTGATACTTTAAACACCATCAGTTGTAACAATCACAGATACAGATCTTTGTATTTAACAAGTCCATGTTAAGCATTCAAACAGAATAACTCAGTCAAATGGGTTGTACATCTCTATGACTCTAAATCATAAAAAATCATAATCTAATGGAATTGTTTTGTATCATATTTCACAGTAATAACTCAGATTATGATGCACAATGCCAGCATGACTACAAAAACAATTGTTTCCTTAATACATTTATACTAATTTGAACTTGATCTCTACATTTCATGTATAAAAGCAGCAAACTACAATGAATCAAAAGATATACAATGCAGACTTCAGATAACATTGAGCCATGAAAATACACATAACTTCATCTCAATCTCTCCCAATTATTCAGTTATCACTGCTATAGTTAACACTTAAGCTCTTAAGTCAGTTAATTATTATAAGCAGTAACTGAACCAACATCATGATAGCAAAAGATTTGAAGATATAATATAAAATGGCACTGTGGCAGATGATCAACCATATTGTAACTGAATGATAGAGGCAACTTGATGGGATAAGTGGCCATTCCTTCTCTTGGGTCTTTTTGGCCATACACTTGGGACATAAGCGAAAAGCTTTCTTTCATGTCCTGTGTACCTTTTTCACAAAGTATTCCTGATCAGCAGAGTGAAAGTTGTTTCAATTCATCATGTAATGATCATGCAAACGACACAGTATCTGGGCCATCTGGACCAACACTCCCATGAGGTTTAAAGTGGGACACAGCGGGACAAAGAAAGTCAGGGATACACAATCCAAATAAAAGAATAATAGAATTCTTCTGGTGTTGCAGGGAAGGGCCACACAATTCCTGAACTCATACACCCTTGGTTCAGATACAGACAAAACAGATAAATTGCAGAGGTGAGGTGAGAGTGAATGTGTTTGAAATCAAAGGCCACATTTGGCCAACTGTGGCATCAATGAGTCCTAGCAAGACTGAGCCAATGGGAATTGGATTGGGGGGGTAGGGAGTTCTCCAATGGTCGGATTCATTCCCAGTAGAAATGAAGATGATTGTGGTTGTTGGAGTTATCTCAGCTTCAGGATATCTCTGCAGGAATTCCTCAGGGTAGTGTCCTAGGCCCAACCATCTTCAGTTGTCTCATCAATGACCTTCCCTTCATCATAATATCAGAAGTGGGGATGTTCACCGATGATTGCACAATGTTCAGCACCAGTCGCGACTCCTTAGACACTGAAGCAGTTACATGTTCAAATGTAACAAGACATAAACAATATCCAGAAGAGGAAATGCTGGAAAATCTCAGCAGGTCTGGCAGTATCTGTAAGGAGAGAAAAGAGCTGACGTTTCGATTCTACCTGACCCTTTGTCAAAATAAACAATATCCAGGCTTGTGCTGGCAAGTAACATTTATGTCATTCACATCCCAGGTCATGACCATCTCCTCCAAAAGATAACCTACCATCAACCCTTGATTTTAATGGCATCACCAATACTGGATAACCCACTATTAATATCCTGACCAGAAGCTGAACTGGACTCGCCATATAAGTATATGATTACAAGTGCAAGTCACAGGCTAGGACTACTGCAGTGAGTAACTCACCTCCTGACTCCCAAAAGCCTGTCTGCCATCTACAAGATACAAGACAGGAGTGTGACAGAATATAGTTGAGAGCGTTTTGCTGGAAAAGCACAGCAGGTCAGGCAGAATTTGAGGAGCAGGAAATCGACATTTCGGGCCACAGCCCTTCATCAGGAAACATACCCTGATGGAATATACCCTACTTACCTGGATGAGTGCACTTTCAACAACACTAAAGAAGCTTGACACCATTGCAGACAAAATAGCCCACTTGATTGGCACCGCATTACTTCCTCCATCATTGATATTCTTCAGTACCATCTGCAAGATACCAAGGCTCCTTCCAAATGCATGACTACTATCATCGAGAAAGACAAGGGCATCAGATACACCTCCTGCAAATTCCCCTCCAAGCCACATGCCATTCAAACTTGAAAATATACCACTGTTCCTTCATTATCATTGGTTCAAACTTCTGGCACTCCCTCCCTCACGGCATTCTGACTGTGCCTAAACTAAATGGGCTGTAGCCGTTGAACAAGACAGCTCACCACCACCTCCTCAAGGGCAACTGGGAATGGGCAGTAAATGCTGACTAGCCAACGACACCCACATTCCACAAGTGAATAAAAAAATTCTCCTATGTTTTTTTCCCCACTAGTAAGGAGAAACAAGAAGAATACCTGTGTTTCTTAGATTGGGGGTGACCCAGGAAGGCCTTGGCCTGGATTAGTAGATGACTGTATAGCAGAAGCCTCCATGAAACTGCTCAGGCATTTACTCACCACACCATAAATATGACATGCTTCCAGGCAGAATCACAGGGAGAGAGCAAGTACGTATGACAAAATTCTCACTTTAAGGTGAATGCTGTAATTTAACCAGATGACCTCAACCATTATGGAGTATGAATCTATGGTGAGTGCCAACTGGGGGAATGTTTCTGGGCATAATGCCAACATATAACATTTTTTATTTCAATTTATTATTAACCTTCCTTTTTCCCTTGATTGATTGAAAATGCTGAAAATATTTAACTTAAAGATTTTAAAAATATTGATTAAATATCTATCTCAGACTCACATATACTTAACCTCTCCACCTCTCTCCCCACCAACCATCCCCCCCTCCACCTGCTCCCCTCCCCCCACCCTTCCACCCCCAACCTCTACAACTGTCTGTGGTGAAGAATTCTGCAGATTCATTTCACTCAGAAGAAATTCTTCCTTAGCTCTGTCTTAAATGTGTGGCCCTTCATTCTGAAATTTTGCTCTCTGGTCATGGACTTTCCCATAAGGGGACAATCCTCTCCACATCTACCCTGTCAAATCACATAAGAATCTTACATGTTTCAATAAGGTTGTCTCTCATTTTTTTAAAATTCTAAATGAGTACAGGCTTCTCGACCACTCCTCATAAGACAGTCTCTCCACATCTGGGAAGAGCTGAGTGAACTTTCGCTCGATTACCTCCAATGCCAGTATATCCTTCCTTTGATAAAGGGCCCAAGACTACACTCAGTCTTTCAGTTGTGGTCTGACTTGTGTCTTGTACAGTTTTAGCAAAACCTCTCCTAATTTTCTACTCCATTCCCATTTATATAAAAATGAATACTCGATTCGCCTTTTCTATTACTCGCTGAAATTAGCTGACAGCTTTTTGTGATTCATGTGATTCAAGAGACCACCATGATTGAATAAGCTTTCTGCAGTCTTCTTCTATTTAAACAACATTCTTAATAATGATATCCTTAACAATAATAGTCTCCTCTGTTTTTCCTCTCAAAATACATAACTTCACATTTTCCCACGTTATATTCTAACTTCCATGTTTTTTCCTACTTGTTTAACCTATCTGCATCCCATTTGATTTCCATCTATTTTTGCGTCATCTACAAACTTGGCTATAGTACATTCGCTTTTGTCATCCAAACTATATATATATATATATAGTAAATCTGCAAATGTTCTGTTTACATTTCTCTCTTTTTTAAGATGCTGACTGCAGAGTAACATCATGGAGAATGGCTCACTGCAACAGCTATCCCAAGACATTGCAGACCCAAGTACCTCTGGGAATTGTTGTGATGAGTTTGAACAAAGACAAGCATGAGATTCATTGATTATAACTGAGGAGAAGCAACTGGAGTGTCAGGAAGGTTAAGCTGGTTGCCAGCAAAACTTGTTTACCGTGTGGGAAGATTCTGTACAGTCCAAGCTAAAGTCTTTAAGCTTTTCAAGCAACACAAAGCAGCTGGCAAAGAATGTGCCTTGGTGCACTCAATGTCTAGCTGCCTGAATTTGACAGGTATTGTGATCACTGAGAATGTGTGTTGACAGCTGTATCACTCACACGGGGGAACACGTTACTGAGTCCCTCATGCTTATTACCCAGCTGAAGTGAGACAGCTTCCTCTCAAGATTCCTCACATCCAGCAGTGCCAAACAATCCCCTCCAGAATTGATGAGGTGCCAGAAAGGGGAGCACAAAGACAACAAGATTATTGCTGAGCAGGTACTCTGCCATAGGCAGGTGAACTAATTATTTAGCTAGTCCCTTGAATGATCCCAAGTGGAAAACTGAGGCATCATTCCCCCAAAGGCTTATTAACAAAACTTTCATTAGTCCTTTGTGGTCAGAGCTCGGAAGTAGCACAGAAAGGGATAAAAATGGTTGGTTTCAACTGATTCCATCATGTCCTGTTGGTTTTAATGGCCCACTTTGCCATTTACCAACAACTGAAATTATTCTCCCCAAGAATATTGAATGAATATTTCTGAATTTTGTATGTTTACGCCTTCTCAACTCTTTGAAATGGATTGCAGGAGACTTTAACTAGATATAAGTAGTCACAGATGAACATTTAGATAATCAATTTTAATTAACGGAGGTCAATTACATTCTGCTTTCTTTTGTTAGCAGGCTTTGAACTCCAATACGTAGGTGCATCTTATCATCATGACAACATACTGAAAAGTAGCTTTATTCGTGAATTCAAAGCATTAGAGTTCCTGATTCTAGTGGAATTTCATCCTGAATTTAAAAGCAGACATAATAAGCTCCAAAGAACCCCCATTCAGTACTAAAATACACAGATTTACATTAATCCTTTGTTTCTTTATGGCTGTTTCTCATTAACCAAGCTCATCAGTGCCACTGTTGTTAGCTGCCAAGGGGAAAATATTAATCATTTTTCATACTTATTGCTGGCTTGGTAACTGATTGGAGTATACTAAATAAGATACTGATTATCATTTTCATCTTCACTGCTGCCATTGCAGAACAGGAACAACATGAAAGCATACGAAAAATGTCAAATAATTTATCACAATGCTGCTAATGCCTGGGTTTTTGCTGTTTGACCGGTGTTGAAATAGGCAATTCAGGTGCTCTCCAGAAACAGACTAGACCCTCTAGCTCAGACAAATCCAAGATCTATACTGTCCACAGCAGACATTAAAGGCACATTTGTTCATTTAAAGTTGGGATTTTTTGGGAGTATCACAGGATTATGCAAATATTTGCCTTATGGGAAAAAAAGTGTTTGTGACCCTTCCTGAGGATTTTCCGAACTTACCTGTTGAGGACAAGGTCTGTGGTGGAGATACTGGATTTTCTGCCCCATTCCGTTTGCATGTGGAATATTAATAAGGCTTGGGGCTCTGAATGATGTAGTTAGACATCGGAGAAAAAAAAAATCCATAGATACATGCAGTTATTGTATTTGTCTGCAGCAACAGTCTTCCGCCTTGGTGATGGTAATTGTGATGGTTAGACTTTTGTCTTTATTACCTGGGCGGACTACCCTTCCATTAAAGAAACTGTTGATTTTATTCCATTTATTTCAAACTGCGTGTAAGCTGTCCACCAACAATACTTCGAACATATTCACCTTATTATTTTAAATTTGCATCATCTCTATGCCGATCTGGTCTCACTGGTGAGGCAGTGGCCAGTGTGCCAACAAGAGCAAACATTACCTCTAGCAGCCAATCCACATACAAGGGAATGGCCAGGTAAACTTTGGACTCAGTTACACATTGGCTATGCCAGTCCTTTCATGGAGTCAATGTTCCTGGTCATTGCAGATGCCCATTCCAAGTGATTGGACATGCATAGAGTTCATTGGCAAACTCAGGAATGACAACTGAAAAGCTGTGAGTATCATTTGCGATTCATGGACTTCCAGGAGTATTGGTCACAGAAAATGGGATGTCATTTACCAGCAGGGAATTTGAATAATTTCTAAAGTTGAATGGCATTTGGCATATTCAGGCAGCTCCATATCATCCATTGTCCAATGGTCTAGCAGAAAGACCAGTCTAAATGTCATAGGCGGGCTTAAAGAAATACCTACAGCTTCACTCGATACAAATCTACGCCAGTTCCTGCTTGATTATAGGAACACCCCTCATGCAACTACAGGGATAGCCCTAGCAGAGTTGCTGGTGAGGGACATTCTCTGCACCAAATCAGATATTCCCAAACCTTGGGGGGTGGTGAAAGACCAGTAGGAAAGCCACGTGCCTCCTTTAATAGTTAGACAATTTACTTCATGGAACAAAGTTTGCTGCAGAACCATAGAATTGGCTTGGTATGGGTACAAAGCAGCGTTGAAACGAGGTCAGATCCCACAACATACAAAAGTCAGCTAGGTGAGACTGTCTTGAAAAAACCATGTGGATCACATGAAAGCTTCTACCGCACAAACAGGGCAGGAATAGTACCCGGCCTTTCAGAATAGCCAGAAAAACTGCCAGAAATCATGGATTCTCTCTCTCTCTCTGTCTAGCATCGCGGAAACCTCAGAGCCTGGGATGTGTGTAGCCTGAATACCATCATCGCCAGAAGGAGAGAAGAAAACTCTCCCAAGATGTTCCACGCACAAGAGATGAGCTATGGTCCGGTACATGCCACCTGTGCCCAAGTTTGGGTCAAAGAAACCAGACATGAGGTGAAAACATTCCAGGAGAAGCTACAAGAGAAAGGGTAGGTTTACATCATCAGGCTTAGTCATGGATTGAAACCAGGGCCTGGTGGATCTCATTGACTACATGATCCTTGATTGGGCTTATTAACCTGGGCTAACCAGGAAGTCCTGGCTGACAGATATAAACAGGAAACTGGTGTTTCCTATCTTCCTGGTGTTGGAAATTGAATAAAGATTTGTGCACCTTGTGTCTCTCACTGTGTCTCACACCTGCACACACACACCATGGGTGCTGGGGAAAAAATAAGCACAACTGCAGTTAGGCGGTAGTGCAGAGGTTAAAAAAAAATTAACAAAAAAAAAGTAACCAGGACAGGTGATCACACAGCAAGAAAAAAATAAAAAAAAATAAACAGGAAACTGGTGTTTTCCTATCTTTACCGGTGTTGGAAATTGAATAAAGATTCGTGCACCTTGTGTCTCTCACTGTGTCTCACACCTGCACACACACACCATGGGTGCTGGAGAAAAATAAGCAAAAAGAGAAAAATAAAATAAAACAGGAGATTCTCACTGGTCAAAAAAAAAGAAAAATAAACAGGAGAGGCCCTTTGATGTGAAGGGCACTGCTTAAAAAGAAAAAGAAGAAAAAAAGAAAATATAACCAGGAGATTTTCCCCCATCGATTCTATTTTGATTTAATCTCTACCTTCCCCTCTGAGAAGGCTTGTCAATGGCTACCCTGGAGTTTCCTTTCTTCCTGATGTGGGAATTGAATAAAGATTTGTGCACCTTGAGTCTTTCACTGTGTCTCGAACTAGCACACAAAAAAAAGATAAACAGGAGTGTCAGGCATCCTGTTCCTTGAGAGCTGGCTCTGAGGCACATGGATCAGTGTCAAGGAAGAAGAAAAAAAGATAAACAGGAAACTTACACCTGCACACACACAACATGGGTGCTGGGAAAAAAAATAAGTACTACCGCAGTTAGGCAGTGGTGTGGGTACATAGAAAAGAGAAAAAGAGAAAAAAAACAGGAGACTACAAAGGTTATTGTTGCTGTCTTGGAATGTTTGAAACTGGGATTTGAGGTTTGTCCTCACTTCCCTGAAAACTGGTCGAACGGTAGGGTTCGGGGCCTAGCTTTGCTGCTCCTCTCCCTTGTAAAATTGCTGTCTCTTGGACAAAGCTGTAAATGTTAGTTGTTTGTAAACTGTTTTGTAATTGTCTAATAAAATAAAATAAAAATAAACAGGAGATTCAGAAGGGCTCCTCAGTCTAGTGGCATGCTCTGAGCTGGCTAGTCAGAGTCCTAGTACTGGGCACATTTAAATAAAGGATGTTTTGGTGACGGGATGTTGGCTTCTGTGCAGTTATTTCATATCCCCAACATCAGCATGAGCATTAATGTTTAACCTGCTTTTTATTTTTTCCCCCCCTTAACGCCTCGTCTGTGTTCTTTTTTGCTGATTTCCCTCTCTTCATCATTGCCTTCAGAATGCACTTAGTTGCAAATGTGAAAACTCTGTTTACTGACACTGAAATGGGAATATCTAAACATGGTGCAACATCTGCTAAGCCCCGTGGCACTTGTTTTTTGTAGTTAGTCACCTTTACATGTTGCCTTGTCTGACAGGCAGTCTCCTGATGCTGTGAGCATGAAGAAAATGTAAGAAATAACATTCAGTCTATGTTGTAGTAAAATATCAGCAATGATCAGTTTCATCAGCAGTAAAACAAAGATCACGAGGGATAGTAAAGAAAAATAGTTATTCCCACTTAACGGTCTATTGATGCACAACTTAAAAAAAATGCATTTCCATATATTTTTTAAACCTTCTCTGATGTGCTTCTTGTGATTTTCGGTTTATTAGCTCACATTATAGATGACAAAGTTGGGTTCATTTTGAATTAGATCTCTGGAAGTTTATTCACAACCACATATACACACTAATAAGACATCCTCAACTTACCAAAATATATCTGGCTATAATGCTTACTTAGACAACAGTTACATGCTACATGTTTGACAAGATGTCTAGTTTGCTTGCTGACTGAAAAACAGTTGAAGTTTTTATGCTTTTAATTTATAACTGTTATACTAGATATTCATGCATAGTGATGCCATTTAATTGTCTGAAAGTTATTGTGCCATTCTGAAATATATGCAATAATAGAATATGTCCTAACGTCTTATGAGGCTTTATGTCATTCTTTGTCGAGTAATGCTCTTGTAAAGCATGTTGGGATTTTGTAAATTGATAACGTAAATTTAAGTTGATGTAATTGTAATGCCTATAAAGAAATAATAAGTATGAAGCTATAAAGAAATATAGAGCTGATTTACCACAATGAGTGATTTAAATGCATGACAAGTGTATGCAGTGATTTACTGGAAAGGCAAGGTGCAATGATAGGTAAAAACAAGGACTGAAGATGCTGGAATCCAGATTCTAGATCAGTGTGGCGCTGGAAAAGCACAGCAGTTCAGGCAGCATCCAAGGAGCAGGAAAATCGATGTTTTGGGCAAAAGCCCTTCATCAGGAAGAGAGGCAGAGTGCCTGCAGGGTGAAGAGATAAAAAGAGGGGGGTGGGGGTGGGGAGAAAGTAGCATAGAGTACAATAGTTGAATGGGGGTGGGGATGGAGGTGTGATGAAGGGCTTTTGCCCGAAATGTCAATTTGCTGCTCCTTGGATGCTGCCTGAACTGCTGTGCTCTTCCAGCACCACTGATCCAGAATCTGATTTCCAGCATCTGCAGTCATTGCTTTTACCTCATTTATTTTAACCCTACTGTGAATCCTCTTGCAAGGATGCCTGCCTTGAAGAAATTTCCCTCCCCTCTTTACAAGAATATCAGGGGAGTCCCTCTCCCACTGCAACTCCCAGGACATTTGCTCTGTCCTGAAGCTCTTCAACCATGTCGTGAAACAAACTCGCTACCACAGCCACATTTGCTTCCTCAGTGCCTGCCTCCATAACCAACTCATCCCACACGGACTCCGGACCACCTTTAAACCAGCAGAGTTCGGACCCGAACAGGACAAACAGTACAGACTGCAGATTCAAAAACACCAGCAACGATTCTCCTTCAAGATCCTCCGCTCCAATGCGCCAATGCAGCAATGCGCCGGCACCTAACCTCTCTACAGTCAGCCCTGCCTCAGCTGAGGGCCACACACTCTCAGAATTGCAAAGGACCCACTCTGTACTACATCCTTAGGAGAATTCATACTCTCAACAAACAGTATTTCAATTCCATCTCAAACATCAAAAAGTGTAAGTACAACAAACTTTTATCTACCCACCTCCATAACCAGTGCTCCTCAAACATTCCAGAAGATTCCCCTGGCCTCGGAAACTACTCAGACGCCATTAGCCATGCAGCTGCCCCCCCCCATTGATTGATGATGTCACTTCCGCCCCACATCATGGCCACTCCCACAGCCACTTCTGCCCCTCAATAGCTCATGCATCACACGTGACATCACTTCCGCCCCTCATATCATTGCTGATGCCACACGCTCAGTGACTTCCGCCACCCCTACTGCTGTGGTCACCACCACTTCCACCCCCACCAGTGCCACTCACCTGCATTCTGCTGACCTGCCCCCCACAGACCCCACTGTCACTATCCCCACCCCCCCCAGAACCCCGAGGGGAACACTACCCCTGCTCATGACTGCCCTCCCATTTCCCCCACCACCACACCCACTCCAGTTACAGGTTCCGTCCCCACTCCCAGCTCCACACCCACACCAGATCCCAGCTCCCAGCCCTGCTGAGCTTTCACCATCCCTCCAGATCTCCCCCTCACTGAGGACGAATGATTAGTCCTCAGCAAAGGACTCACCTTCATCCCCCTCCATCCACGCATCAATGAATTTAATACTCGCTGTGACGTCAAACAATTCTTCCATCGCCTCTGCCTCCGAGCTTACTTTCACAATCAGGATTCCCACCCAGCTTCCGACACACTGCATCTACCTAGACATCCCGCGCTGGCCTATTACCTGCCCTTGACCTCTTCATTTCCAACTGCCGCCAGGACATTAACCCCCTCAACCTGTCTACCCCTCCTCCCCACTCCAACCTCTCACCCTCACAACACGCAGCCCTCCAATCCCTCTGCTCCAATCCCAATCTCACCATCAAGCCAGCGGATAAAGGGGGCGCAGTGGTAGTTTGGCGCACTGGCCTCTACACCGCTGAAGCCAAATGCCAACTCGAGGATACCTCTTCCTACTGCCCCCTGGACCATGACCCCACCCCCCATCATCAGACCATCATCTCCCAGACCATACAGAACCTCATCACCTCAGGAGATCTCCCACCCACAGCTTCCAACCTCATAGTCCGGGAACCCCACACTGCCCAGTTCTACCTCCTTCCCAAGATCCACAAGCCTGACCACCCTGGCCGACCCATTGTCTCAGCATGCTCCTACCCCACTGAACTCATCTTTACCTACCTCAACACTGTCCTATCTCCCCCCTTGTCCAGGAGCTCCCCACATACATTCGAGACACCACCCACGCCCTTCACCTCCTCCAAGATTTCCGTTTCCCCAGCCCCCAATGCCTCCTCTTCACCATGGATATCCAATCCTTCTACACCTCCATCAGCCATGACCAAGGCCTCCAAGCCCTCTGTTTCTTCTTCTCCAGACGTCCCCAACAGTATCCTTCCACCGACACACTCATTCGTTTGGCCAAACTGGTCCTCACCCTTAACAATTTCTCCTTCGAATTCTCCCACTTAAAAGCTTTTATTTCTGATGAAGGGCTTTTGCCCGAAATGTCGATTTCGCTGTTCCTTGGATGCTGCCTGAACTGCTGTGCTCTTCCAGCATCAGTAATCCAGAATGGAGGCAATAGGTCAGGGACGAGGGTGGCGGAAGGTAGCAAAGTCAAGGTACAATGGGTGAATGGGGTGGGGATGAAGGTGATAGGTCAGAGAGGAGAGTGGAGTGGATAGGCGGAAATGAAGATAGGCAGATAGGACGAGTCATGGGGACAGTGCTGAGCTGGAAGTTTGGAACTGGGGTGAGGTGGGGGAAGGGGAAATGAGGAAACTGGTGAAGTCCACATTGATGCCCTGGGGTTGAAGTGTTCCGAGGCAGAAGATGAGGCGTTCTTCCTCCAGACGTTGGTGGTGAGGAGTGGCGGTGAAGGAGGCCCAGGACCTCCATGTCCTCGGCTGAGTGAGATAGGGAGTTGAAATGTTGGGCCACAGGGCAGTATGGTTGATTTTTGTGGGTGTCCCAGAGATGTTCCCTAAAGCGCTCTGCTAGGAGGTGCAATGATAATTAGTTTGTCCTTTTTTTTGTTCTAGCGATATGCAGGAAAGAAAAAAATACCGGTGAGACTGGCTTGCTGAAGAATATAATTCAAGTCTGACATTTAGTAAGACCGTGCCTTTTAGGGTTCATTATATATTAATACATGAGAAAATTGGATGAGTATGAAGCAAAGCAATATGCTATCACAAAACTGCAGCTGTTGCCTATTCATGAGGGACTCAATGGTATAAGTTTGGGGGGGGTTCCCCGTTTTGTTTTAAGTGCTCGCTGCTATTATGTACTTTAAAAAACATGATAAAATATGAAAATTACCTTTGATTAACAAGCATTTCAGTGAAAATGATTTGTGAGCATGCAGCATGTAACATGCAATAATAGATGCCGGCAACTAGCAAAAGCATTGCATTTAAGATCTTTTAGGCAGAGTAAAGAAACACCTACAGACGGTGCAAAAGATTCATATTATCTGGGCATACACGATAAGCAGTTTAAGCACTTTGAAACTGAGAGAAAAGACTTCAATAGAATATTCTTAGGAGCACAGCTAACTCCGATAACCTGATTTACTCTGACACAGTTATCACATCTTTTACTCCATAAGACTTGAAGACTGAGGATCAATAGTTGGCCATTTGCTTGATCGAGTCTGTTCTATTGTTCAACAAGATCAGGACTGATCAGATAATTCTCAATTCCACTTTCTGCTTTTTTCCCCAATAATGTAGGAACAAGAGTAGGCCATTTAGTCCCTCAAGAAATGAGAGGTGCTACATTTGGGGAAAGCAAATCTTATACATTTAATGGTAAGATCCTATGGGGTGTTGCTGAACAAAGAGACCTTGGAATGCAGGTTCATAACTCTTTGGATGTAGAGTCGCAGTAGATAGGATAGTGAAGGCGGCATTTGGTATGCTTTTCTTTATTGGTCAGCGTATTGAGTACAGGAATTGGAAGTTCATGTTGCGGCTGTACAGGACATTGGTTAGGCCACTTTTAGAATAGTGTGCGCAATTCTGGTCTCCTTCGTATCGGAAGGATGTTGTGAAACTTGAAAGGATTCAGAAAAGATTTACAAAGATGTTGCCAAGGTTGAAGGGTTTGAGCTATAGGGGCAGGTTGAATAGGCTGTGGCTGTTTTCCCTGGAGCGTCGGACGTTGGGGGTTGACCTTATAGAGGTTTATAAAAACACAAGGGGTATGGATAGGGTAAATAGACAAGGTCTTTTCCCTGGGGTAGGGGTGTCCAGAACTAGAGGGCATAGGTTTAGGGTGAGAGGGGAAAGATATAAAAGAGACCTAAGGGGGTACTTTTTCACATACAGGGTGGTGCAATGTGGAATGTGCTGCCAGAGGAAGTGGTGGAGGCTGGTACAATTACAACATTTAAAAGGATGGGTATATGAATAGGAAAGGTTTGGAGGGTTATGGGTCGGGTGCTGGCAGTTGGGACTAGATTGGTTTGGGATGTCTGGTCGGCACCGTCGAGTTGGACCTAAGGGTCTGTTTTCGTGCTGTGCGTCTCTATGACTCTAAGCTGTTGCATCATTCAATGAGATCCTGGTTAATCTGTGGCCTAGCTTTGTATACCTGCCTCTGGCCCATATCCCTTAATGCCTTTGCTTAACAAAGGTTTATCTATCTCAGGTTTAGAATTAATGACTGATCCATCAGCCACTGCATTTATGGAAGAGAGAGTTCTAAACATCTAACATGGTTTCATTTAGAAATGCTTCCTAACATCTCTACTCAATGATTTGGCACTAATTCTCAGACTATGCCTCCTAGTTAGAATCCCCAAACAGGGGAAATAGTTTATCTTTATCGATCTTGTCTGTTCCTGTTAGTGTATTGAACTTCACTCAGATAACCCTTGATTACCTTACCAATTAATAATCTATTAGGAGAAAGTGAGGACAGCAGTTGCTAGGGATCAGAGTTGAAGAGTATGGTGCTGAAAAAGCACAGCAGGTCAGGCAGCATCTGAGGAGCAGGAAAGTTGACGTTTCGGGCATAAGCCTTTAAAGGAATGAGGCTTGTGGCTCAAGGGGGCTGAGAGATAAAAGGGATGAGAGTGGGGCTGGGGCGAAGGTAGCTGAGAAAGCTTCAGGACGTGGCTGAAGAGCTTAATGGCTGAGGAGATGACCTGGAGGTGCAGAGAGAGAGAGAGACTCACTGAGATCCTTGAAGAGGGAGAAGGAGGACTTCAAGGTAGGCATCCTTGAAATAGGCTTCACAGTAAGGTTATAGTCAACTACGAGCAAGTGAGGACTCCAGATGCTGGAGATCAGAGTCAAAGAATGTAGTGCTGGAAATGAACAGCCGGTAAGGCAGCATCCGAGGAGAATCAATGTTCCCCAGCCCCACTTCCCTCCCATTATTCTCTCAGCTGCCTTGGCCCACAAACCTCACTGCTGATGAAGAGTTTATGCCTGTTCCTCAGATGCTGCCTGACCTGCTGTGCTTTCCCAATGTCACACTCTTCGACGGCGACAATTAAAAATCTATGCCAGCTATGAATATTCTTAATAACTGAGCCTCTCTGTGGTAAAACATTGCACAGATTCACTACTCTCCAAGAGAAGAAATTCTTCCTCATCTTTGACTTAAGTGAGTGATTACTTACTCTGAGATTATGCGCTCTGGTCCTAAACTCTCCCACAAGTCTATCATCATCTATCCTAATAATCTTATATGATTCAGTAAGGTTATCGTCTAAACTCTAACAAGTGAAAGTCCAACTTGCTCAACTTCTCATAAGAAAACCTCTCCATACCTAGGATCAACCGAGGGAAACTTTTCTGAACTACCTCCAATGACTTATCTTTCCTTAAATAAGGGGAAAATGACACTGTATCCTGTATTCTAGCTGTGGTCTGACTAGTGCCTTGCATAGTTTTAACAATTTGTACATTCCATTCCTTTTCAAATATAAATTGACAGCCTTTAATGTTACCTAGCGAACTTGGATTCAACAGTGAACAGGAATATTGGCACTCACTGGCTATTTCTTGTTGCTGTAGTCCTGTACTTTTAATAGCATATGCTATTCTGATGCATTTTTTTTGTCATAATTTGATCAACAGCTCGATCACAAAATCTGCCTTAATTCCTACAGGACTCACACGCATTCTTTAATTACATGAGTTTTTAATCCAATACTCAAACAGTTCTTGTTGTGGTATGCCCTTCAAATTGCTACAGGCCCTGAAGCATTTTAGCAACTTGATTATCTTTGATTTTCAAGTAGAAAGCCCCAGTTCATAATTCTGGAAGTTCACCCTTAAGGCTGTTAGTCTGAGCCCAAAATATGCAATGAATCAGCCAGGCACAAACTGTCCTCTATCATGCTCTTACTCAAGATTTCAGCCAATTTCAATATCCAGATAATAGCTTACATCAGACCTGATCATAGACAGAGTGGCATTAGGACATACAATGAGAAACAGCAAAGGGAAATCTACTGAGGGAAATCTACTGAATGCTATCAATTTTCCTAAAGGACACCTGTTACATTGATCATGGAAGAGTTTGATTAATTAAAATAGAATCACAATAATAATGTGATGAATTTAAATAAATCAGCATGTTTGAATGTTAAATGGATGTGTTTTGTAACTCATTGGTGAGTCCACTATCCAATTCAAGATGAAATTCCACTTGAATCAGGAACTATGCTTTGAATTCATAAATAAGCAACTGTTCAGTCTGTTTTTGAGGTGGTATGATGCAACTGCACATCGGAGTGCCAAAGAATGCTGCCAACAGCAAGCAGAATCTGATATTGAACATTTAAAGGGAGCTGAAGCCTAGTGGTATTATCACTAGACTACTAATCCGTTGGCCTAGTTAATGTTCTGGGAACCTGGATTCAAGTCCTGCCATAATGGAATTTGAATTAAACAAAAATCTGGAATTAAATCTAATAATGACCATTATAATTGTTTGGAGGAAATCTCATCTGGTTCAATAATGCCTTTAGGAAAGGAAACTGCTGCCCTAATCTGGCCAACAAGCAGGAGGCTGGAAGGGCACAGCAAGCCAAGCAACATCAAGAGGTGGAGAAGCCAACATTTCGGTATAATCCTTCAGGATTGGCTGTAAGGGGAGATGCAGATAAAGGGGGTCGGGGGTGGGGAGTGCAGGTTGATGAAGTGGGGATGGATGAACAGAGGTGGAGGGTATGACCTAATCTGGTCTGGCAGACTCTTTGTGACTCTAGACGCACAACAATGTGGTTGACTCTTAACTGTCCTTTGGTCAATTAGAGTTGGGCAATAAATGTTGGTCTTGTCACTGGTGCCAACATTCCTTGAACATAAAAAAAGGAGAAAAATACTACTACACTATGACCCCTTGTCCCCTTTTATCTCTGGAACATTATACAGATTTATATTCCTCCAGGAATTCTGACCTCTTTATCTCCCCATCATTGGCAGCCACACATTCAGTGTCCACCACTGGCTCTTCCACATCGTGGATATTTGTGCCAGAATCAAAACCTCCCAAGTTAAATAAAGCTGCCTCTATCCTAAATTCTGTAAAGGTATCATTACTATGTCAGCATGATGTCTTTACAGACTAATTAACCTCTTGCCTTTTTGAGCGAGACTGCCAATTAGTGCCAAATCAAAGACTATTTTACATTCCACACCCATGCCAGCAGGAACAGGATTAAGAAGTGCAAGCTCACATCACACACAAACCTCATGGATATCAGACAAATATGTCAATGCGTTCAGTCTTGGAGAGATTTGAACCAAGGTCCTATCGGCAAAAATCTCATATCGATTGCACTGCCAGTTCTCTTAGAGTATTGCTTTAATAAAAGTACCACCTAGAAAGCACTTTGGCAGGATACATGGTATGATATTTTAATCCAGAATGTCAACTCTTCATTAGTTATATTGTGAATAATTAAAAGCCATCTGCCGCTTTTTAACAACCGAGTTACAGATTATTATAATTAGGTTAATAGTATTCCCCATATCTATAAAATTTGTATCATTATAACAAGACATTTCTGTTTCTATTTTAATGAAGGGTCAAGTTTAGGTCACCTTTGTAACTTCAAAAGCACCCAGTTGACAGATTGGTTTACACTAGCTCCTTTGTACCCAGCCATCACTAATGAGGACATAAATAGGCATTCGACAGTACAGAACATGAGGGCTGCTGAGAAAAAAGACACTGTCAAAGCTTTTACTTTGGACTCATCAAAACAATTTGCAAGAAATACTGAAATAGAGGGAAAGCAATGTTTATACTGTATGAGAAATGAATTATCCACAGGTTAATGTCTATCCTGATCATTTTTCACTTCATATTTCACAAGTTCATGCAATGATCTAAGGCCACCACGTTTAGGTCCAGAAAAGTGCCCAGTCTACCTTGGGTTATTCTAGAAGGGCAAGGTACCCTAAAGGTTTGAGCAACAGGTGAAGCTAGCTGTGTCGGGTTGCTACTAGCAACACGTGTAGTGTTTGCCACTAACTGTCAAATTAAAAAGACTTTCTGACACAGATGAGTGAATGTGAATTTCACTGCTGGTGCAATGCTAAGTATGTAGGTTATCTGTACCAAAGACTGGGAGATTGTATTGAGGAGCACGTACCTTCAGCTGTTTACAAGGTCACCAAACCCAACCAGCAAAACTGGAGGCAACAGGAGTTGGGAAAAACATGACTATTTGGAATCATACCTGACACAAAAGAAAATTGTTGTGGTTTGTGAAGGTTAATTGTCTCAACTCCAAAACATCTCCCCAGGAGTTACTTAAGGTAGTGATCCGAGCCCAACCATCTCAGACTTTCCCTTCATTATAATGTGAGAAGTGGGAAGTTCACCAATGTTTGCACATTGTTCAGCATCTTTCATGACTTTGTAGGTACTGAAGTAGTCCATATCCAAATGCAGCAAAATCTGTGCAATATCAATGTTTATGCTGACAAGTGACAAGTAACATTCACACCAGGCATGTACCAGGCAATGGTCATGTCCAAAAGTGAGGATTTAACCATTACACCTTGACAATCAATGGGATTATCATCACTGAATCCCCACTATCACCATGCAGCTTGTTCTGCTATAACACCGTACTTGCGTTCTCGTACGACCTCATGTTTTAGAAAATCATGCAATAGAAATAACAGTGCCTATGGGAAAAACAGGGTTAGAGGCGAACTACCTAAAATATCAGTAAAAATCAAAACAAAAGTAGTAGTTAGTTTAACACAATCGATAGTACAGTATAAGAAAATGTTAAAATCATATATTTTAATGAAATAATACAATCAATTTAACACTTTAAGGGGTTTCTGAGTTTGCTAAGTTCCATAACTGTATTAAGACAGGGGCTGAGGGTCAGCATCAGCATCATTACTTTCATATGCAGTTCTGGGTGCAGGGTTATGACAAAAGGAAATATTTAGTCCAGACATGGGTGGCTGTGGCTCATTGTCCTCAGACTGTTTCTTGGGGTTGGCTTAAAAAAGGCATCTAGTTTTTGCTGCTTTGCCATCTTTCTTCTTTCATGAAGCTGTTCATAGGGTGCCAGATAAGACTTTATGCCACAAACTGTGATCCTGCTGTATTCTGCATTGTAGTCATTGTCTACTAAGAGCTGCAGCTGCTTCTCAACTTCTCTTTTCTCTTCTGTCCTGAGGGAAGTGGAAAATTCTCATGTGCTGCAACCTGGACTTCATCGTCTTTATCTCAAACTTCAATTTCCCCTGCAGCAGCAAGTTGTTGTAGAAATCAGTCTCCATTTCTTCAAATCCAACTTGCTTTGCAAGAGTGATACAATGTTCCTTGATGGTTGGAAGCTCCTTTGATGGTTCAACACCTTTAAAATCATGAAGAAAATCTGGGAGAAATTTCTGCCAAATTGCATGCAAGCAGCCCATCACCCCAGGCCTCCACAATGATGTCAATATCCTTCTTAATGTTAAAGCTCTTCCAAAACTGAAGAGCACTATCCTCATTATCCCCCTCAGTAGCTGCAATCAGCTTCCTGAATGTGCACCTTAAACAATAAGCTTTAAAAGCTGCTATTACACGCTGGTCCACATGTTGAGTTAAAGAGATTGTGTTCAGAGGTACAAGTAGCTCTTTGATGTTTTCAGGAAGCTCACTAATGATGGGAGAATGACTTGGTCCATTGTTCAGAATGAGGAGAACCTTGAAATACAAATCTTTTCTCCTGCAATAATTTCTAAAAATGTCCTCAAAAACATCAACAATAAAGTCAGAAAAAAGGTTTGTTCTAACCTCTTTTGCTTGACCTGAAGTAAACACCTAGAATGGACTGAAGGTAAGTGGGGATGGAATCATGTAACAGCCAATGGGAGTTCATGTTTTTAAAAAGTCATTCTCCAATTCATCAAGTGCATTACAGCCACATCGCACTGACAAAATGCATGTTATAGGAGAATGACCTGTACTGGATGACACCATTTTCCAGAAATTCAAACTGGATCGAATATATAAGTACCATGGCTCTAAGAGTAAGTTTGGATCTAGGGATCTTGTAGTGAATAACTTATCTCCTGACTTCCCAAACGTCATCCAGCATCTACTAGGTACAAGTCAAGAATGTGATGAAATACTGCCAGTTGCTTGGATGAGCACAGCTCCAACAATGCTCAAAAAGGTGGACACCACTCAGGATTGGCACAACACACTACTCCCACCACTACTGATGCTCAATAGCAGTACAGAGTACCATTTATAAGATGTGCAACAAAATTTACCAATGCTACTCAGACAGTACCTACCAAATCCACAACCAATTCTATCAGGACAAGGGCAGCAGATACATGGGAACACCACCGCCTGCAAGTTCCCCTCTAAGTCACTCACCATCCTGACTTGGAAATAGTTCACTGTTCTTTAAGCGTCATTGGGTCAAAATCATGGAATTTCCTTCCTCATTGTGGATCTACATGAAGAAAATTGACAGCAGTAATTCAAAAAGGCAGCTCACAATCACCTTCTCAAGGGCAATTAAAGATAGCCAATAAATGCTGGCTGAGCCAGTGATACTCACATCTCATGTATGAACATTGATAAAAGGACAATATTTGTTACATAATTCTATACACACAATGAATAATTCAGAGAACCAATTCTGGATTATCATTCAGACTCACAATATGACACCATTGTGTGTACTAGAAGTTATATTTATTAATACACAGTGTGTTGTTCTTTGGAGACATTAAGAACATACATACACACTGTATCCACTCATTGAGTCATAGAGATGTACAGCACAAAAACACACGCTTCGGTCCAACTCATTCATGCCGACCAGATATCCAAACCCAATCTAGTCTCACCTGCCAGCACCTGGCCCATATCCCTCCAAACTCTTCCTATTCATATACCCATCCAAATGCTTTTTAAATGTTGCAATTGTACCAGCCTCCACCACTTCCTCTGGTAGCTCATTCCATACAAGTACCACCTTCTGCGTGAAAAAGTTGCCCCTTAGGTTTCTTTTGTATCTTTCCCCTCTCATCCTAAATGAATGCCCTCTAGCTCTGGACTCCCCCACTCCAGGGAAAGGACCTTGTCTATTTACCCTATCCATACCCCTCATGATTTTATAAATCTCTATAATGTCACTCTTCAGCCTCCAACGCTCTGGGGAAACAGCTATCCATCACACTCCCTAGCTCTTGTAAATTCCTCATTGCCTCTGTCACTCCAACCATTCCGTTCGATTTGATAGGATTAAAAGCAACAAAATAGGTGAGAACCCTTCACTGGTTCTGTTTTCAAGGCAATGCCTTAACTAGAATCAAGCAGGAGGCTGGAAGAACACGGCAAGCCAGGCAGCATCAGAAAGTGGAGAAGTGCATTTTGGGTGTAACCCTTCTTCAGGGGTGAGAGTATGGGAGTTGTGGATAAAGGGGGCGGGGAGGCGAACGGTTATGGGTGGGGAGGGAGGTGGAGTGGCGAGGTGGTGATAGATGAATACAGGTGGTGGATAGGACCTGGTAGGGCTATAGGAGGAATTAATCCTGTTCGTATCTGGAAGGTTAGTCAGAGGGATGGAAGGGAGGAGGCGGGGCAGGAAGGGAGTCAGGGGACGGGTGGGAAGTTTAATTGAAATTGGAGAACTCAATGCTGACTCCTCTGGGCTGTAGACTGCTCAGGTGGAAAATGAGGTGTTGTTCCTCCTATTTGCAGTCTGATTCATTGTGGCAATGAAGGAGACTGAGGTGTCCCCACTCATAACCCTTCACCCTCCCTCTTTATCTGCAACTCCCCCTAGCTCCAACTTCATTCCTGAAGAAGAATTATACCTGAAACTTTAATTTCTCCACCTCCTGATGCTGCTTGGCCTGCTGTGCTCTTCCAGCCTCCTATTTGTCTACTTTGGATTCCAGCATCTGCAGTAACAAGAGTCAACCTGTCAGAGTTAACAGTTAGCCATTATTAATGGCACATTTTCCATGGCAACACCTCTACCAAACCTAGTCTACTTGTCAACCAATCAGCACTCTGCTCTCAAAGAGTATAAATGTTATTTTCCATTTACTTTGGTATTTCTTGTAATCTGCCCTGACAATTGGAAGACAATTGCATGTGCTTTTTCCAGTAATACTGATTAGGATACATTACAGTCAAAATCCAAGATCATTAAAAAAAGAACGTCTTCACAAAAACCAGCACCCATATTATGTCAAGTGATTAACTCTAAGATATCGGCCTTGTCCCGTAACAATCTAGTGCCCTTTTAAATCAATCTTTTTACTTCATCTTTCTATGTATCCTACTTGGCCTAATTGAGAGGCTTGCTTTTTTCAATGGCGCTGCTATTCTCCAGTTATAGGTTTCAGATCAATGCTCAAATTAAGTGTGATGCACGACCAGCAGGCCTAGGATTAAACTGCTGTTTTCACATTGTACTCTACTTAGGAAAGTTTGTTCCAGAATGCAGCCTTGTAATGTGCATTCATAATAGTAAAAGTCCCAACTATTTGGAATTCTCACACACTTGAAATTATTTACTAATCAAAGTCGCATGAAAGCATTTTCTTTATCCAATTATTCAGGAACTGGTTCAAGAAGCCAGCACACCACCACCTTCTCTTAAAGGATCATAAATCTCTGGAATTCACTACCCTGGAGTGTGGGGATGCTGGGACATTAAGGAAATTGAAGGAGGAGAAAGACAGACTCTTAAATAATGATAGGCTGAACAATTATCACAATCAGGAAGGAAAGTGGAGTTTGAGGTCAAGACACAATCAGCCATAAGAACATAAGACACAGGAGCAGAATTAGGTCATTCAGTCCGCTCTACCATTTAATCTTGGCTGATATGCTTCTCAACCCCATACTCCTACATTCTTCCTGTAACCTTTGATCCCCACCCTAATCAAGAACCTCTCTATCTCTGCCTGAAATGCACTTAATGATTTGTCCTGGGCAGCCTTTCTGTGGCAATGAGTTCCACAGATTCACCACTCTCTGGCTGAAGAAATTCCTCTTCTCAGCCACGGTCACATCAAATGGTGGAGTACTCAAGGGGCTGAAGTGCCTGCTCCTGCATCTGGTTCTTGTGTTTTCAGGGGTAACTAGGGATGAGCAGTAAATTCTAGCCCAACCAGCAATATCCACATCCCACAAATAAATGTGAAAAGTTAAAAAGGGATGGGACAGAGTGGACTACCCAGCATGACCCTAGGCATAGGAAACTGCAATGGTAAATCCACCTCCTTCCTAACATGTGTTCGAATCAAAATTGGGAGACATAGAACATAGAACAATACAGCACAGAACAGGCCCTTCGGCCCACGATGTTGTGCCGAACATCTATCCTAGATTAAGCACCCATCCATGTACCTATCCAACTGCCGCTTAAAGGTCGTCAATGATTCTGACTCTACCACTCCCACGGGCAGCGCATTCCAGGCCCCCACCACTCTCTGGGTAAAGAACCCACCCCTGACATCTCCCCTATACCTTCCACCCTTCACCTTAAATTTATGTCCCCTTGTAATACTCTGTTGTACCCGGGGAAAAAGTTTCTGACTGTCTACTCTATCTATTCCTCTGATCATCTTATAAACCTCTATCAAGTCACCCCTCATCCTTCGCCGTTCCAACGAGAAAAGGCCGAGAACTCTCAACCTATCCTCGTACGACCTATTCTCCATTCCAGGCAACATCCTGGTAAATCTTCTCTGCACCCTCTCCAAAGCTTCCACATCTTTCCTAAAGTGAGGCGACCAGAACTGCACACAGTACTCCAAATGTGGCCTAACCAAAGTCCTGTACAGCTGCAACATCACTTCACGACTCTTGAATTCAATCCCTCTGCTAATGAACGCTAAAAACATGTCCCACAGATTAGTCAAGCATCAGTCTGACATAGCCATACTCACCAAGTCATACATTACAGACAATGTCCCAGACACCATCATCCCAGTACTCAGGTATGTCAAGTCCCACCTCTAGAGATGGCAGCACAATGGTTACACAGTCCTGTCTTGGAATACTCAATACCAACTCTGAACCCCATGAAGTCTCGTAACATCAAATAAAACTGGGACAGAAACCCCCTGCTAAGTACCACTAACTGTTATCCATCCATTTTCCTTTAATGAATAAATATTCCTCCAGTGTTAAACCACAACTGGAACAATCACCAAGGTTAGAAGGGGCAGAGAGTTTTTTTCTGGGTAGGAGACTTCAATGTTTATCACTAAGAATGGCTCAATACCACCATTACTGACTAAACTGGCCAAGTCCTAAAGGACTTAGTTGTTCGACTGGGTCTGCAGCAGGTGCTGAGGATAACAAGAGGAAAACCTAGCCTTATCTTCACTGATCAATTTGCCAGCAATGCATCTGTCATAGAGTCAGAGATGCACAGCATGGAAACAGACCATTCGCTCCAACTAGTCCATGCCAACTAGATATCCTAACTTAATCTAGGTCCCATTTGCCAGCACTTGGCTCATATCTGTCTAAACCCTTCCTATTCATGTAACTATCCTGATGTCTTTTAAAAGTTGTAATTATACTAGCCTCCACCACTTCCTCTGGCAGCTCACTCCAAACAGGCACCACCCTTTATCTGAAAACTTTGCCCCTTAGATCCCCTTTAAATCTTTCCCCTCTGACCCTAAACTTATGCCTCTAGTACTAGACTCCCCCACCCCAGGGAAAATACCTTGTCTATTTACCTTATCAATGCCCCTTATATTATAGACCTCCATAAGTCTATGACAGTATTCGTAGAGTGACCACAGCACAGTCCTTACAGAGTCAAAGTCTTTTGTGGATACCCCGTGTTATGTGGTACCACCACTGTACCAAATGGGACAGATTTCGAAAAAAAAAACAAACGAGTAATTCAAAATTAGACATCCATCCACCAAACAACATCATCAAGTGAGAGGCAAACCATGGTTCAAAGAATTCAGGAATGCAAGACAGGAGTTCACTAAGTATACCTGAAAGAGGTGCCAACCTAGTGAAGCTACAACAGGACTAACCGCATCAATGTGCAAAAGAGAGAGAGAGAGAGAGAGAGAGAGAGAGAGAGAGAGAGAGAGAGAAGAGGAAGAGAGAGAAAAGGGAGAGAGAGAAAAGGGAGAAAAGAGAGAGATCCCTTAACCAGCGGATTTGATTTAAGCTCTGCAGTCCTCCCAAATCCGATTGTGAATGGTAGTGGACAATTAACGAATTAACAAGAGGAAGAAGAGACTCGAAACGTCTTCATCCTCAATAATGGAGGAGCTCAGCAAATTCAGTTCAAAAGTTAAGACTAAAGCATTTTCAACAATCTTCAAACAGAAACGTTAAATGGAAAATCCATCTCAACTTCCTTCAGCCAATTTGACTCGTTCCATGACATGATTGAAAGAATACTGCAAAAGCTATGGGCCCTGATAGCATTCTGGCAATGGAATTGAAGACTTGTGCTCCAGATGTAGCTGCACCTGAGACAAACTGCTCCAGCTTGCAACATCAGAAACTACCTGACAATGTGGAAAATATCACAAGAACAATACAGCACAGGAGCAGGTCCTTCGGCTCTTCAAGCTTGTGCTGACACATTTTGCCCTTCCATTCTAAAAGGGTCTTCACTTGCAGGATCCATATCCCTCTATTCCCTTCCTATTCATATACATGTCCAGGTGCTTTTTGTATGCTGCTATTGTGTCTGTTTCCAACATCTCCTCTGACAGTGTGTTCCAGACACTCACCACCCTTTTGTGAAAGACTTCCCTCATTCATCTCCTTTAAACTTCGCCACTTACACAAATCCCCTGCCTTGGCACTTTGAACCTGTGCTCCCTAGTAACTGACCCCTCTACCCTGGGGGAAAAAAAAACTTCTTACTTTCCACTCCACCCATTCCATTCACAATCTTATAAAGTTCTATTAGGTCACCCCTCAAATTCCTGTGCTCCAGTGAAAACAAACCCAGTCCATCCAACTTTTCTTCATAGCTAAAATCCCCCATATCAGCCAACATCCTGGTAAACATTTTCTGTACCTTCTTCAATTCATCCACATCCTTCTGGCAGTGTCGTGTCCAAAACTGTTCACAATATTCAAAGTGTGGCCTAACTAAAGTTCTATAAAGCTGCAGTATAATCTTTCTCTCCTCATACTCAATGTCACTTCCAGTGAAGGCAAGTATACCATAGGCCTTTTTCTTTAACTCCCTTATCTATCTATGCTGCCATTTCATTGATCTGTGGACCTGCACACCCAGATCTCTCTGCATCATCAATACTTTTAAGGGTTCTGCTATTCACTGTATAATTTCCACCTGTACTTGACCTTCCAAATTGCATCCCTTCACATTTGTCTGGATTAAACTCTTTCTGCTATTTTTTTGCCCATGCCTCCAACTTTTACACATCCTACTGCATCCTCTGACAAACCTCATTATCCCAAATTGAAATGTGTAGCTTATTCAAGGAACAGCTACTGCATTGCCTTGATAACTATGTACCTGTCAGGCAGGGAGGAAGTAGTTGA
Source organism: Hemiscyllium ocellatum (assembly GCF_020745735.1). Classification (NCBI taxonomy): domain Eukaryota; kingdom Metazoa; phylum Chordata; class Chondrichthyes; order Orectolobiformes; family Hemiscylliidae; genus Hemiscyllium; species Hemiscyllium ocellatum. The sequence goes on along the minus strand of NC_083401.1, from coordinate 54,343,303 downwards.
GCGAAGGACCTGTGGTTTACTGAAGAAGCTGAATCTCTTGTCAAGAGGAAGAAGGCAGCTTATGTTAGGATGAGATGTGAAGGTTCAGTTAGGTGCTTGAGAGAAAACAATTAGCCAGGAAAGACCTAAAGAGAGCGCAGAGAGCCAGGAAGGGACATGAGATAGGATCAAAGAAATGGCTAAGGCTTTCTATAGCTATATCAAGAATAAAAGAATGATGAGAGAAAGATTAGAGTCAAACAAGGATAGTAGTGAGAAGTCGTGTGTAGAGTCTGAGGAGACTGGGAAGCACAAAATGAATATTTTTCCTCAGTATTCACACTGGAAAACGACAAAGTTGTCGAGGAGAATGCGGAGATATAGGCTACAAGACCGGAAGGAATTGAGGTTCAAAAGGAGGATGTATGAGCAATTCTGGAGTGTGAGAAAATAGATAAGTCTCCTGGCCTGACTGGGATCTATTCTAGGATTCTCTGGGAAGCCAGGGAGAAGATTGCAGAGCCTTTGACTTTGATATTTATGTCATCATTATCTACAGGAATAGTGCCAGAAGGCTGGAGGATAGAAAATGCTGCCCCTTGTTCAAGAAGGGGAGTCAAGTCAACCCTGGTAATTATAGACCAGTGAGCATTACTTTGGTTGTGGGTTAAGTGTTGGAAAAGGTTATAAGAGATAGTATTTAAAATCATCGAGAGAGGAATAAGTGGATTTGGGATACCTTTGTGAAAGGTAGGCTGTGCCTCACAAATCTTACTGAGTTCTCTGAGATGGTGACCAAACAGGTAGATGAGGGTTAAGAAGTTCATGTGGTGCATATGGATTTCAGTAAGGCGTTTGATAAGGTTCCCCACAGTAGGCTATTGCACGAAATATGGAAACATGGCATTGAGGGCGACTTAGTGGTTTGGATCAGGAATTGGCTAGCTGAAAGACGACAGAGAGTGGTGGTTAATGGGAAATGTTCATCCTGGAGTTCAGTTACTCATGGTGCACCTCAAGGATCTGTTTTGGGGTCACTGCTGTTTGCCATTTTTATAAATAACCTAGATGAGGACGTAGAAGGATGGGTTAGTAAATTTGCAGATGACACTTAAGGTTGGTGGAGTCGTGGATAATGCTGAAGGATGTTGTAGGTTACAAAGGGACATGGATAAACTACAGAGCTGGGCTGAGAGGAGGGAAATGGAGTTTAATGTGGAAATGTGGGGTGAATCACTTTGGAAGGAGTAACAGGAATAAAGAGTACTGGGCTAATGGTAAGATTCCTGATAGTGCAGAAGAGCAGAGAGATCTCATTATCCATGTATATAGAGCCCTGAAAGTTGCCACCAGGTTGATAGGTTTGTTAAGAAGACCTATGGTGTGTTAGCTTTCATTGGTAGAGGGATTGAATTTCAGAGCCATGAGGTTATGCTGCAACTGTACAAAACTCTGGTGTGGCCGCACTTGGAGTATTGTGTACAGTTCTAGTCACTGCATTATAGGAAGGACGTGGAAGATTTGGAAAGGATTCAGAGGAGATTTACTAGGATGTTGCCTGGTATGGAGGGAAGGTCTTATGAGGAAAGGCTGAGGGACTTGAGGCTGTTTTCATTGGAGAAAAAGAAGGTTGAGTGGTGACTTAAATGAGACATATATTCAGAGGGTTAGATAGGCTGGACAGTGAGAGCCTTTCTCCTGAGATGGTAATGGCTTGCATGAGGGGACACAGCTTGATAAAAAATAGGGCAGACATCAGAGGTAGTTTCTTTACTCAATAGTAGGGACGTGGAACGCACTGCTTGCAACAGTAATGGACTCACTAGGTTTAATGGCATTTAAATGGTCATTGGATAAACATATGGATAAAAATGGAATAGATAGGCTTCAGATTGGTTCCACAGGTAGATGCAACATCGAGGGTAGAAGGACCTGTATTGCACTGTAATGTTCATGCAATTCATGAATAGCAGAGGTCCCAGCACAGATCCCTGTGGAACACCACTAGTCATACCAACCCTCCCATTCTTCCACTGCTACCGTGTCTCCAATGACCAAGCCAGTTCTGTATCAGTTTGATACCATGTGACTTCATCTTTTGCACCAGTCAGCCGTGAAGGACCTTGTCAAAAGCCTTACTAAGTCCACTGTAGACAACATTAACCATTTTACCCTCATTAATCATCTTTGCCTTTTATTGAGGTGGTGACAATCAAGTTAGTGATTCACAACCTCTCCTGCACAAAACCATGCAATCACTAATAAGTTCATTTGCTTTGAAATGTGCAAAGATCTTCTCCCTGAGAACATTTCCCAGTAATTTCACTATCAGTGACATGTGACTCACAGACCTGTAATTTCCAGGATTATTCCTGCTCCTTTCTTAAACAATAAGACAACATTGGCTATTCTCCAGTCCTCTGGAACTGCCCCTGTGGCCAATCAGGATACAAAGATGCCTGTCAATACCCCAGCAATTTGTTCTCTTGCCTCCCACAACATTCCGGGATAGATCCCATTAGGACCTGGGGGCTTATCTACCTTAATACTTTTTAAGACACACAACACCCCTTCCTTTATAATAACGAATTGGCTTAGAAATTCGACACTCCCTTCTCTGAGATCATCTTCTACCAATTCTCTTTGGTAAACACTGACACAAGGTAGTCATTTAAAATCTCACCTACCTCTTCTGGCTCCACACATAGATTCCCTCCTTTATCCTTGAGTGGGCCAATCCTTTTCCTGACTAACCTCTTGCTTTTTTTATAAAGATGTATAAAAAGCCTTGGGTTTCTCCTTGATCCTGTTTGCTAACGTGTTTTCACAAACACTCTTAACCCTTCTAATTCCTTGTTTAAGTTCTTTCCCATAGGTTGTTCTGCTGTTTACGGTAATTGCATTCCTCTGCAACCCTGTGCTACAGAAAATCACGTTATAGAAACCAGCTATAGAAAGTGGAGCCAAAGAAGACCCCTACAGAAAATTGCTATACCTGTTTAGTAGAAAGTTTGCGTTATCTGAACATTCTTCACAATTTTCATTCGCATTATAGCTAATTTGCGTTATTGAGATGTGTGTTTTACCGAATGACCTGTACTTTCTTTATATGCTTCAAGCGCTTCATCAGTTCCCATCCTCCTAGACCTTATGTATGCTTCCTTTTTCCTTTTCACCAAAGTCATGACATTGATGGTCATCCAGAGTTCGTATTTGTAAATTGTTTGTAACTTACCTGGAAAATAACTTGAAAGTTTGCAATGGGTTTGCAGATACCCTCTACACTCTTAAAAGGTCCTCTTGTTGGCAAAATCCAGTAACTTATCTCTATTTTCCTGCCGATCACACAAAAAGCTATAGGGAAAAAAATACATTTGTCAAAAGGTGCATGAAGTCCAGATCACTATTTGTTTCCACACAAAGATCTAGAAAGAAGGGAGATCTATGCAGTGACAGATTGATTTACATTCTGTCTTAGCAATTCCTGAAATGGGTAGTTCAAAGAAACTAAATAAAGTCTTATGTCAAGCGCATTGCAGCAGACAGGATTAATGACTTGACACACGGTTGAGTTCCTTATGCCAGTCCAACTCAATAATTTTATGTAGACAATTTCCCCTGAAGAACTCCGAACGATATTAAGAGAAACATTCCATGAAGTAACTATTTTTTAAAAAGTAATTTATAACACTTATAAAACAATATATAAATTACATTATCTTAAAACTACTTTGTTTAGATGTCTCTAATCATTTTACAATAATATGTGTAGTAGGCTCTGTGGGATCAATCAAGTGGGAAGAAATGTGGTGAGAGGATATTATTGCAAAATAATTAAGATCCAATAACCTAAAGATCCAAAATTGGCTTACCGGTAGAGTAGTGATAACAGACTGTTTGTGACAGGAGACTGGTGTCCAGTGGTGTATACAACAGGTATCAGCGCTGGGCCCTTTACTGTTTACGTTATTTACAGTTGAAAATGTGGGAGAGATGATAAACAAGTTTGAGGGTGACACACAGATTAGCCAGAAGGTTAATAGTAAAGGAGGATGACTTGGGTCACCGTTGGTCTGACATCCAGTTTTGAATGAGTTACACCTTTCTCTAGTTCTATATTAGAATGGCCAAAACATTTATTTGATTTAGATTTAGATTTAAACTTTATTGTCAGTGTCCTCAAATACAGAAGTACAGGAGCACAGTGAAAAGCACATAATACTGCCACACACAGGCCCATTTTAGGTACAAGTACCTAAGTACAAAATCCTAAGAACAGAGTAGAAAGAAAAAAAATCAAAGTTAAAAGATAAACATTACAGTCCTTCTTAGTATTAAGTAGATAAATAAAGAGATAAAACTAAAAAATTCAAACATTACAGTCTTTCTTAGTTATGTTGGGACCACACTTCCTGAAAAGGGCTTGATCTCCACTATTTTGGCATACTTTCACTGCACTGGCTCAATCTCCCCTGTTCTCGAAGCCTTGGGCTGCCTGCTCTCAATGATGCTGTAGATGTTGGGTGAATTCTATTGCTGCGTACAGTTTGCTCTTGGGATTTCAGACCACTGAGGTCCTGATCCAGACCTTCAGCTGCTGCCATACACTGGACTGTCAAAGTACCAATCCATGCACCATCTGCACCAGGCCTTGACTTTGATCTGCATACTGACATTGGGAACTCTTCATCACTAGCTGACCACAGCAAGAATTCTGGTGTGGCCAAATTTTTCAACGAGCCCACTATCACTGCTACCGCTGCCTCTCTCCAGAAGGTAAAATATTGGGGAGAAAAACTAAAAACAAATTAAAACTAAAAAAAAGAAAAAGGAGAAGAATGCATGGAGTGAATGAAACCTACTCTGCCACCATCTTAAGTTGGGATTTGATCACTATTTTATGCACTGTTCCACTACAAAACACTCAGGCTAAATCAGAATGCAGTTTGTTCAGCCATTAAGAAAGCTATTTCAAAGACTCAAATGTTTGAATTTAGTTGGATGATGGATTTGAAGAATGGTGCAGGAACTTCTCCCAATGTCGTACAATTCCTTATCTACATGCCTGCTACAATAACCTTTCAGAGGTTAGATTCAGTGTCTTTACCTGTACAGTGATGAAAAGAATTGTGGCAAGAAGAAAGTTAAACTATTTGCTGTTGCTATTTTTAAGCTAGTGTTCAAAAGGTTCAACCAGGCTAAAGCAAAATCTATTGAATAGGTGCAGGCTCCCAAGCCTGCAGCTCGCATACGTCTTCTGACAAAAGTGATCAAATGACAAATGGGAATAAACTGAAGGTCAGACCTGGACTATTGTAATTTTTACAACATTATTGCTTCCTCAAAGAGAACTAAGGAGCATTTCTGACATTCTTCTAGGGGGTAGAATTCAGTCCACCCTTCCACGTTTTTCAGTTTTCTGCAATAGGCTGGCTTTTTCTGGGTGATTTAAATTGGATAACTTCTCACATCCTGCCAAATTCCAGAGGTCACAGGTAAGTGCATCCAAACACTTATGCCGAGTCAGGATATTTTTCTGCTTATTGTATGTTCATTAGAATTTGACTGCTTGGCCAAAGGTGGAGTTGAGTTTAGATTAGATTAGATTAGATTCCCTACAGTGTGGAAACAGGCCCTTCAGCCCAACAAGTCCACACTGACCCTCTGAAAAGTTACCCACTCAGACTCCATTTTCCTCTGACTAATGCACCTAACACTATGTGCAATTTAGCATGGTCAATTCACCTGACCTGCACATCTTTGGACTGTGGGAGGAAACCGGAGCACCCGGAAGAAACCACGCAGACACAGGGAGAACGTGCAAATTCCACACAGACAGTCGCCTGAGGCTAGAATCGAACCTGGGACCCTGGAGGTGAGGCAGCAGTGCTAACCACAGGGCCACCATTCTAAAGTTTATACCTGCAAGAAAGCATCTCAAAACCCACGTCATTATAATATGCTCTTTCCACAGAAAGAGCAACACAGCATCTGCAGAAATCAAATCCATGGATCTCAGAATAACTGTTTCATTCCCTTTAGTCCTAAACATCCTGGTAACCTGTTTCTGAACCTTCTTCAAAGCCTTCACATCCTTCTGGTAGTGCGGTGGCCAGAAATTTACACAATATTCCAAATGTGGCCTAACTAATGTTCTTGACAGCTGCAACGTGATTTACTAATTTTTACACTCTGGATGCCAACCAATGAAGGCAACCTTGCTATATGCCTTCTTGAACACCTTATCTACTAGTGTTGCCACTTCTAGCGAACTATGGACTTGTACACCTAGATCTGACCTGAATATTGATACTACGAAGGGTTTGGCCATTTAATGAATACTTCCCTCTTGCATTTGATCTCCCAAAATATATCATCTTACGTTTGTCCGGATTAAACTCCATCTGCCATTTCTCTGCCCATGTCTTTAGCCCAACGTATCCTGCTGGATCACTTGACAATCCTATCTGCAGTTCCCTCAATCTTTGGGTCATCTGCAAAACTTAATAATTAGACCACCTACATTCTCCTTCAAATCATTGATATATATTACCATCAACAGGGGTCCCAGCACTGATCCCTGCAGAACACCACTGGTTACAGATCCCCAATCCGAAAAACACACTTCCACCACTATTCTCTATTTGGAGGTCCGGTGTTGGACTGGGGTGTACAAAGTTCAAAATCACACAACACCAGGTTATAGTCCAACAGGTTAATTTTGAAGCACTAGCTTTTGGTGCCCTGCTCATTATTGAGGAGTTGCAATGAGCAACCACCGGATAAAGGAGCAGCACTCAAAGCTACTGCTTCAAAATAAACCTGTTGGAACTATAACCTGGTGCTTTGTGATTTTTAACCACTATTCTCTGTCTTCTATGACTAAACCAGTTCTACATCCATTTTACCAGCACATTGAAGATTCCGTGTAACTTCATCTTTTGGATCAGCCTGTCATGAGGAATATTGTCAAAGGTCTTGCTTAAGTGCATTATTTTGGACTAGAACAAATTCCGTCAAAATATATTAAGAAGGTGGCAAAGACCCTTTCTTTTTCTTATTTTAAAAGTAAATGTAAAGTGCTGCATTCCAAACTCAACTCAATTGGTCAAGCTACTTGATAGTAAGGTAAATTATTCATACGCTGTAGTTAAAATACAACAGGAGAAACTATAAAAGAATTGGCTTAGCTGTAAATGCTTAATAAAACAATAGATGCAGTAACTATTGGTAATTAAGGAATTCGTAACATCCCATAAACACACTCTTGGGAAAGGCAAAGTCAATACTATAGTTTGTCTCACATGCAATTCAGAGCTGAAAATGTGTTGCTGGAAAAGCGCAGCAGGTCAGGCAGCATCCAACGAGCAGGAGAATCGACGTTTCGGGCATGAGCCCTTCTTCAGGGATCACTCCTGTGCTTCTTCAGGAAGCACAGGAAGCAGCTCAGGAGAAAAAACATCAAGAGAAAACTCAGCGTAACAGTGAGAGATGTACTGGTGTTTCCAAACCGTGCTGAGACCACAGCAACTATTGCTGAAGACCTGAAACTAAAAAATCCTGGTTCTGTGGGAGCTTGACCATGCCCATTCAGGCTGCTTCTATTGTTCCAGCTTTAAAAAAGCAACCCCAAGACCTCACAAACTGTTCACTGGCTTTACAAATAGATAGCTTGGCACCTCAGTTAAAAAAAAGTCAAAATACACCTTAAAGTCATATCATCACACCACAGTCATCTACTGCTCTGTCCTCATCAATCACCTTTGTCACTTCCTCAAAAAACTCATTCAAGGTTATGGGACACAACCTTCCCTGCAAAGCCATGCTGCCTATTATGAATGAATCCATATTTCACCAAATGTGAGTAAATCCTAGCCCTAAGAATATTCTCTAATAATTTGCCTACCACTGATGTAAGGCTCACTGGCCTGTAATTTCCCAGATTATCTCTCTTGCCCTTCTTAAACAACGGAACAATGTTGACTTTTCTCCATTCCTTTGAAACCTGTATTGTGACTAAAGAAGATACTGTAAAGACTGGAATAAGGTCAGCCAGGCAGATCTTATAGAATGAGTTCCCTGATTTGGGCTGTTAATGGTTCAATCAGTGAGTCCTGGCTGACAGATATAAACAGGCGTGTCAGGTGTTCTGTTCACTCTAGGAGCTTGCTCTTAGTTAACTGGGTCAGTGTCATTACTCTGCATGTGTAAATAAAGGGTAACCTCATGGAGTTATTTCAGATACAAAGATTTCAAACAAAGGAACCAACAATTTCCTTATGTAGCTCCCTCAGCTTTCTGAGACAGATCTTATTCAGTCATCCAAGTCCTAGGAATTTGTCTATCTTGATGCTTTTCACAACACCCAACACTATCTCCTTTTTGATATTAAGATGCCCTAGAATATCACTATACTCCTCTGAAGACTCACCATCCACCATGCCATTCTCCTTTGTGAATACCAATGCAAAATATTTGTTGAAGACTTCACCCACTTCCTCCAGCTCCATGCATAAATTCTTTCCTTTGTCATTGCGTGATGGGGAGGTGCATATGCTGGGGTGGACAAGATCAGAAGTCACATGACACCTGGTTACAGTCCAACAGGTTTACTTGAAATCAGAAGCTTTTGGAGTGTTACTCCTTTACCTGAAGGACTTATGCCCGAAATGCCTATTCTCCTGCTCCTCAGATGCTGTCTGACCTGCTGTGCTTTTCTAGTGCAACACTTTTCAACTCTCATCTCGAGCATCTGTAGTCCTCACTTTCTCCCTGAACTCTGATCAACTGGCCTTTAAAAGATTTCCATACGCTAGATGTGGGTTTAGCCTTAAAGAGCTGCTTCCAATCTGCATTCCTCAGTTTCTGTTTAATGTTGTGGTAGTTTGCCATTCCCAAATTAAATACCTTCATCTGAGGACTACTTTTATCCTTATTCATAAGTAACTTAAAGCTTACTGAATTATGGTCGCTGTTTCCAAATTGATTCCCCACTGAAACTTTGATCACCTGGTCAGGTTCATTTCACAATACCAATTTTAGTATGGCCCCTTCCCTACTTGGAACATTTACATATTGCTTCAAAAAACTGTCTTGGAAATGCATATCAAGTCCATCCAAGCCCCTGGCACTAAGCAATTCCCAGTCAATATAGGGCAAGTTAAAATGACCCACAACAACAATTTGTCCATAATCTTTACACTGCTGTTTCCCTATCACCTGCTGATTGTTGGGAGGTCTGTAGTAATAACCCAAAGTAATTGCACCCTTCCTATTCCTGAGCTTTACCCATATGGCCTCGCTGGATGAGCCCTCCAAGGTGTCCTTCCTCAGTCTAGATGTGAGATTCTCACTTATCAGCAATGTAACTCACCGAACTCTTTTACATCCTCTCGGTCTTGTCTGAAACATCTGAATCCTACAATGTTAAGCTGCCAGTTTTATCCCTCTCTCAACCAAGAGTGGGTGTTACATTCAGCAATGGGAGCACAAAGATGCTTTCAAGGAGAACATCTCATTGACAGGTTCGTGGCAAGAAGATAAAAAGAGCAGGGAATTGATGGCACTAAGAACTGGATGTGGAGAGACACTGGCCTTCAGGGAAGGAAAATGACTCATCTCGGCTTAGTTTTGTAGCAGCTGCCCTTACTATACCAATGTTGTAAAACTGCAGATCTTCTGACTCTCAAACAGAACATGCATATGTATTTTTTTTAAGCTCTGCATGCTTACATGAAAACACAAAAAGCAGAGTAAAAGTTGGTTTCACTTCATAAGACAAAACATGGCACAGGAATAAAAAGATAGCCAATACATCAGATTTCACATGTACACTTTTATTGGTGTGTTACACTACCATGACAATGATCAATGACAAATACTGCATTGTAAAATGTTAAAAAAAGTCTATACACATTCCTATTTTCAAAAAATGTGAAACAAATTATTTCAAAATACTTGATAATAAATATAAATTATACTGAACTAAACATTTAAGGCATCATCTACTTGCAAATCAAATCAATGCAAAAGATTGATGGGCTTTCAAAAATTGCTTGGGAAACAAACTAAATAGTTTCCCTCTAAACAGTTTTTCCGAAGCAAATGTAAACAGGCAATGGCCACCATATGTGGGATTCATAGCTTTCACTTGTGATGCTTAACCACAAAACATCCTTAAATAAAGTATACAGAACCAGGAGTGCTCAATCATGTAAAATACATTGAATGTAACAATCACCACTGGGTTCAAATTTAATCCCCTCCCCTTTTTTTCAAGCTAGAAATGTGCCTTCAAGTCATGTTTGGATAGCTAAAAGGAGGAAGCAAGGAACCAATGGGATCACCCTCCAACACAGAAAACAGGCTTTTAAGTAAACCATGCACTTGGACAACTAACTTAAATGGCTAATTCTTGATGAAGTATTTAAATTAAATTGATATTTCAGGAACAGAGCAGATTGTACAATGAAGGATCCTGAAGTTTTTCTCAATGCAAATTGCAATAATCCTTCACAAACTTTCAGTTCAATCTCTAAATAATTATGTTAAATAGAATATTTTCTATGTTACATGGTAACACAAAAGCAAAAAAAAAAGAAAAATGAACAACTGCTGAAGCTACAATTTCAGGTAATGTTGCATAGACAATTGCAGTCCAAAATTCTAAGCACTAAATTGCTGAAGCACGCTGCACAAAACACTGTTCAGCCTTTTAAATCTGGGTTTGTTTTGGTGAAACATAGCAATCACGATCATTTTAAGATTCATGGAAAAGTTAAAACATTCTGGACAACTTTCACTTTTCAGTGCAAAAGTATTTTCAGAACTGAAAAGTTGTTTTACAATGGACATTTTAAATGATCATTCTCAACATGATAATGGTTGCTTAATAGATAATGGATAACAAAGATAAACTAGAGAAAACAGCAAATGTTGAAAAGATGACATTAAAACAAAATACCCAAACAGTACACAAAACATCTGTCAATGTCTGAAGATAAAAAGATAGCGCAACATTTCGACTGCAGACTATTGGCACTTGAAGGTTCTTTACCCAAAATAGAAACCTTTTTCTCTTTCAGATTCTGGTACATTGCTGGGCATTGACTACCATAAAACTGAAATTTTGCTGCAAAGGTCATCTGAAATTTGATATTACTTCATTTTATATTACAAACATAACTTTTGGCACAATAATTCAAATATGCTGTTTCTACCAAATCATTAACTAACACCTGTATAACAGTCATAAATGAAAACATTAAGTAGTGTTCAAATATTTAATGTACTTGTTTCACTGTGTTATACTTTTGTTTTGAAGTGATGTCACATTGCCAGGGGATCACAATCATGATACCTGACTCCAACATATATTAGAACAAATCTATGACAGCTCTAAATCTCTCTTCTCAGTACCCTGAAAGACTTTGCTTTTATTTTAATGCATATTGCCATCTGTCTCACATAAAAGGATAAATAATCTCGATAACGCATTCAGAAATCACACACACACACACACACACACACACACACACACACACCTTTCTTTTTAAATTGTGAATTTGAATTAAATATGTTAGATAACTTGAATATTACAATGTTCTTTATTTACATAAAACAAAGTTAGTGGCCAGAAAACAAATAGTTTATTTCAATGCTTTTAGTCTAATGTTCAATTTAAGGGTCCATTTCCTAAATTGTGCAATTTACTGCCATCAAAATCTAGATAGTAAACAATACAACAATAAAAGCAAGAGATTTAGAAAACACAATAAAATGGTGTGGCTGCCAGCTACAACTCAACACTAAGTAAGTGAAGCAATACATATTTGGAAAACGGAAATGCTAATAATAGAATTTTTGCACAAACGAAATTCAGATGTAAAAATGCAAACTATTTAAGTGTGGAAACACATAAAACATTATTAACAGAATTCTGGAATTTATATATTTGGAAGCTGAATATAAAAACAAGGAATCAATTTTAAGTTTGAACTGAACAATTATAGCTTGCACTTACATTATGCATTAAAATGCAGAACAAAATGCTTCCAGGTGATTAAGAGAAAGATTAAAAATGATACGAAAAGATGGGAGATATTACAAAAGACGACTACAGGATTGGTCACAAAGTTGGATATTATGTTGACCTTAGAGAAGAGGAAAATGTGAAGTAGAGGTGGTTAACAATAAAATCCCAGATCATTTGCTGAGGCACCTATAGGTAGTGCCCTAGTAATGGTGTCAAGAGGGAATGGAGTAAAATGCACGAGGCACAAATGGGAGAAATGCGAGTTTGGGTTTGAACAGTTGACAGAGGTTTGAAAAATAGGGAGGAAGCAGGCCAAGACAGGATTAAAACACAAGGAAGAGAATTTAAAATTGGACACACTGCAAGATCTGTAGGCCATCTATAGGGGAGACAGAAGACTGTGGATAACCAGGATCAACCTTGATCATATCGAATAGAACAGCAGGCTTGGAGAGCCAAATGGCATTCTTCCATCGCTATATTCTATTATATGACATTGATAGCTAAGATTTGGTGGAGTTGAAATTTTTCCAGACTAAAAACTATTGCAACAGCCAAGATTGGCTGCAATAAAGTCATAAGAGTTTCACTGGCAGATGGGCTGAATTGGTTGGATAGGGAGGGTGGGTGTTATGAAGACGCAAGCAGACAGTCTTTGTGATGAAGTACATGGGGCCAAATGTTCAGCTTGAAGTTCAATAAGGTACGGGAAGCTGGATTTATCTTTAAAAAATGGTTAACAGGTCTTCGTTGCCTGACCTCAATTTCTAACAGATCCTATTTTTGCTAGGATGAGAAATGTTGTGGAACATGACTGAAACAAGGGAAAGCTGAACTCAGCAGGGCCATCTAAACTCAGTCCATAGTCAAACCAACCTCCTTATGACCATAGCCAAGGTCTTAACCTGTAGTATGGAGTTACAAATATTTGGTAAACAGAAACGCTCTTGAAGAGAGATGGCCTGTCGAAAGTTCAACCAGTGAAGCTACTTAAATCCTCAGCCCTTTAACAATAAAACAAACAGCTTGCTTGTGTCAGTGAAAGATGAAAAAAAAACTCTGTTCCACCAGTTAGAATAATTCTTGTTGACGTGATTCCAAGGGCTCTTTATTAAAGCCTGACTACTTCTCGAGATCTATAATAATCCCAGCAGTGGGATTTCAGCTAACTTGAGTTTGATGGAAAAGGCAAAGGTTTTATTAAAGGATCATTATATTTGATAAGGGAGCGTGGAATGGAGTTTGCTTGCTTTTGTAAAGGATTTATTTCCTCATGTGCGAGGGGATGCAAACATTACGAATGGGCTTTTATAAATGGTAGTTTTGCTTATTATATGTGGAGCTGCAATAGATATTTAGACCTTTTTTGATTGGAATGTGGGCTTGAGGTGTGGCTATAGTGCACATTGGGTGAGTTTGCATGGAGTTTGGCAGGATGAAGGACAGTGGATCGGTTAGCATGAATTGGTATTAAGTTGGCATTGCAGGTATGAGAGATCACTTGACGGTGGGTAGGTGGGCATGAATTGGCACAGATGGGATATGTGAAGTGGATAGGTGAGGTCTGGAAGGCTAAAGTGTAAGCAATTGAGTGAGGTTTCCCTGAGGCAACTGTGGTGAGCCAGGAAATTTCCTGGTATGCACCATCCATCTTGGGTGCAAAGATCCAAATCAGGCATTGTAAAACAAAAAAAAAGAGCTGATTTGGCTTGGAACATTATCTAGAAAGGATGTGGAATCAGAGTTAAGGATGTGGATTAGTGACAGGGGCCAAAGACAACTGGTTTAGTCTCTTGAATATTTAACTAGAGGAAATTGTGTTTCATTGAAGACGGAATCAGATTAGCCTTCTGGCAACACAATGGTTATTTCATATTATTTAAGTAAAGCAAAGATTAGGAAGACTGGCAAAGGTAAGATCATGATTTGATGACTGGCTATGGTTTGAAGATTTATTCTGGGAATTAGATGTTACACTTCTGTAAAAATATTTGAATATGGTGATAAAAGGCAAAGTAGAGGGTTTTAGTATTAAAAGTTTTGAGAAATATGGTCATCAAGATGATGAGGCAGCATGAATAAAAGTTAGCTGTAATGCAGAAAAAAAAGCAGTTAATTCATTTTTATGAATAAGACATTTAGGACAGTAAATATTTGTATTAGAAACTGTGGGAAAGCACAGAACATAAAATGAAATTTGAGTTCCTGGACAGCTCCGTCTGAGAACTAATGGAGGGTTACTCCAATTGGCATGATGCACAGATTATGACAAGAAAAATGGTTGGAATAAATCAGAAGAATTATTTTCATTAAGACAGCTATTGAATATGAAATGCTTCATTGCAGCTAACTAGTGAGATTGAGACTTATCATTTAAAAGAAACTGAATAAGTATTTGTGAAAGAATAAATAAGATATAGATATAGGGCAAGAAAATGGATTTAGAGTTTAAAAATCTCTAACCAGTGCAACAGGCCAAATTTCACAAACAACAATTCCTTTTTCTAAATTGAGATTTTATAGATTTGCATATGAGCTTCGGAAATTTATATTTTCTTCCAGATTTACAATATTCAGTTTTGCTTTTTAAGTGCAACAGGATTTCTATAAGAAATGTTCTCTTGATTAAGTCCAAATAAGGTCTGGCAAATGGGCAATTTTCATCTTAAGTATTTTTTGATATTACAACAAGATCACAAGACAAGACAAAAATCCTACACATGGTGAGCATCATTGTATTAAAATGATTATAGTGCAACAAGATCACATCTATTGGAATAGGGTATTTTGTTAACTGGAAGCTTTAACAAACAGCAGCATTAACCTGAAGGCAAAGACCAAGTTATTCGGACAAGTCACTTTGTTTGCATGGAGTGTTAGCGTAGGACACGTGCATACCAGAACATATACAATACAACAGTGTGGTACTGAAACATCAAATAGCAATAATTAATTTCTTAGAAAGGTTCTGAAGTGGGGTGGGGGGAGAAGAGAGATAGCTTCTGCTTGGGACTCATGATACATTGGGTGGCAACATATTGAGTGTACAGTTGACTCTTTTAACGACTGCTTAAATTAACTTTAATTGAGTCTCATACCGCAAATAAAATTAGTTCAAAATGCCAGAAAAATTCTTCATTCTCGTGTCATCATAAACTCAGAATTCCTTTTCGTACTAATATCCACCTAAACGAGGTGAGGAATGCAGCATGATTATTCCTTTAAGTTTTGGTCCAACTCAATACAAGTGTCACATGGATAACATATTACTGTTTAGTTTTTCTTTATAAATATATGTACATAAATAAATAAACTAAAGTTGTCAATAATGAGCTTTTGAGACAGACAGTAAACATTAGACTAAATTTCCTGCTCAAATATTTGTAATCGTGATTAAAATATTGACACTTCAAATTCGAAATGTAAATTTTCAGAATTAGGAATTTTCATCCATTATGCTCTTTGATTAAAATAATCATCTAATTGTTGAGATGGGAGTACTAGGTGCGTCTGAAAGAGCAGTATTGAATCTCTCTCAATTATTGATATTTGGACGTTCTAACAACTGGCTTTGTTATTTCAGGGTTTCAGTGCTTTTGTCTTAGGGAGTTGGGCAAGGAATGAAACAGATTGTAAAATAGACTTGTGCAGAAACCATTTTCAACCAAGTAAACGTGCCCAACAGCCAAATAACAGTCTAGGAAGTTTCTCAGGAGCGTTGACCCAGTCCCCGCTTAATGAGGACCTCTGGTGACAACACATTTAAACCAACACATTTTCTATTCAACTAGCATGTATTTTACATTGATTAGAACTTAATCGGCCACGTGTGTGGGTTGATTTTTTTTAACCAATTAAAAATGAAGTGTGTCATTGAGGATGACAGAACACAGACTCCAAACAAGTTACTTGGAGTTATAATTTGCAAAATGTTAAGGTAAAATAAAACCATTTATAAATGATGCCAAATTACAACTATAATTATACCTATAATTTTGTTAATTATTTCAAGTGCAGGACACTAAAAATACTCCTCCGCTTCATTTAACTTATGTTGTCCATACAACACCCAGATTTGCATTTCTGTCCATTTCTAATATTTATAAATAAACTTACAATGAATTTTTCCCTCCAACATCGCAGTTTTTATCTTGCCAACTCTTCTATGTTCCTTTCACCAAAGTAGCAATATTAGTAATCTTTAAGCAGAGTTGCAAACAATATCCTTCCTCCCAAACAAATAGGTCACAAAAACCCCTCCAAAACAATACTAAAAGAAGTTTTATATGCATGTCATTTTAACATTGTATAGAAATGAAACAAATCTCCCTTTTTAAAGCATAATACATTCAAGGGGAAGATAACCTTAAATCCAACATTGACAAGAATCGTCTAAAACTTGTGTACACAAGTAACAGCACACTACACTACAATAAAGTGTACTCTGGTTACACCCATTGTAGAGTTTAGATAGATGTGTAAAATCTTTTAACAAAAGACTATGCTAGTGTTATCAAATTTTGAATGTTAATTTAAGTTAGAAACCACTAACAACAAAAGGAAATAATATATAAATTAGAGAGTTAAGACGACAATGCTTTGAAAAAACTTTGCAACTTTTAGGTTAAATATCATTGGCTCCAAATGCAATGGTAAACATATACATCGACATAAATCAGTACACTTCAAATATAAACAACCAAGTATGAGTAGACAAAAGAACTTAGATGCTTTGCTTTCAGCTCATGACTGAACTTTGAATCATGCTGAAGTAGTGCTCTACTCTGTCTCTTCCCTCTGCCCCACCCCCAGAAGCAAATGGGTGGGGGAAAATAAAAATTAGGATTATGCAACACAACCACTGCAAAGCAGTAGCATTGTCACCTTCTATCACACACAAATTCAACACTGCATTCACACTCACTTATGAATGCCACAATGATGGTCGGCTTTTTTTTAAACACGGACACAAAGTGCATGTCCTACCATAGGAGGAAGCAATGGCTGTTAGTTTTACAATTACAGTGAAGAGCATCAGTCACATTACTGAACATTGCAAGTAGTGGAGGTGGCCTGGCAACACATGCAGGTGGGATTTACTGATTTCGGGGGAATAAGATCCAAGTCTTCATCATCTGGAATTTCATCTAACCGGTAGCCATCTTTCAGGAGCTGGATATTCAAGTCTTGATTAATCTGCTATAAAGAGAGAAAAATGTAAGAAACTTAACTGATATTTTATTGGGTATGTGGAAATACTTTTGTTAATACTTTGTTAGATCAGCACACAAAAACAAGAAAAAAAATGGATCCGGTGGTAATTTTCTCCTCTCAAATCTTCCAAGTTGATTTGCAAACAGTAGGAAAAGAAATTTATAGAAAATATTTATTTCCCATCAAGAAAAGCAAGGAATGCTTATATATTCTCTACTCTTAATATGTGAAGATTAACGAGAGAACAGGTTATCTGTGCAGAGGAGGATATGGCGACAATCTACAAATGAAGCTTTGTGGAAGATGAATGACAAACTACAAGGGTTACTTTAAGCAAAGAAGGCAATATTCTCACATTAAGGTGGTGCTTTCCGACTGCCAATGACATAAAAATAAGGGAAGTTACATTGACATATCAATGTCACCTATGCACAAACTAAAACTATGCCTGTGGTGGCATGTTCAATAGTTTTCAGGAGAGGCTCAAGTGTTTCTTATTGCACAGATTTTCAAAATGAACATCTGTTTATTTGAATCTTTGGAATATTTAGCTCTTACAAAGAAAATTAGGATACCAATGATCTTATGTAGAACTTGTCATAGAATTGTACAATCCTACAGCACAGAAGCAACTATTCAGTCTATTGCGGCTACTGGTTTGAATGGCTGTCTCATTAGTCTCACTCTGCTCAGTTTCCAAAATTCTGCAATTATCTCCCCCAATTATTATCCAATTCTTTTTGGAGATTTCTACTGAATCTACTATTACTACACTTTCAGGCAATACATTCCTGAACACAACAGCCTGTTAAAAATCCCATTTTCACCTTTGGTTCATTTCCAAATCACCTTATAATCTACATCTTTTATCAACCAATCTAGCAGTGGAATCAGTTCATTTTTTTGCTCTGGTGAAAATCATATATGAACGCAAGTCAAATTAGAATTTGAATTAGGGTTACTGTCAAATGTATTCAAGTACAGGAATACAAGAGTACAACAACAAGTGTATAAAGTTGCTATTTCCAGCACTATCCTAGAAATAAAGAAACCTAGGTTCAAAATCTCAGGCATAATTTAGAAAAATGAAAAAATAAAGTTACATGTTCAGCATTACAGTCTTTCTACAGCAGGTGGCCCACATTGGGCTCCTTTGAGGCGGCTAGGGTCCATGCTGGGCTCCCTCAAGGAGGCTGGGGGTCCTTGCTGGGGTAAGAACATAGGAGAAGGTACTCCGACCCTAAAATTATTGAACCTGATGTCGAGTCTTAAAGGCTGCAGGTTCCCCAAGCAGAAAATAAGACACTGCTCTTCCAACTTGCACTGAGCTTCACACTTGTGAGGATGTGTAGTAAAGGTAATCGTGGGAGTCAATAAGTTTGCAATGGATACTGGTGGTATATGAATTTCAGTGGTGCATGATGCCAGATGTATAGATTGTATGTCCCAAAAACTGGTGGATTATATCATATAACATATCCCTTCAGCTATTCAGAACAAGCAAAGTACTGACCATACCCAACTGGTGTTTACAGAACTCTCAACAGTTTCCAACATTAGATGCAATTTCACAATTGGATAACCTTTGTTACATAATCCCGAGTTTCAAAGAATTATGCTGACAACCAGTTTTGGATTGACAGTAGAATTCACAATATAACACAACTGCACATACTGGAAATTATATATATTAATAGAATCATATAGCACAGATGTGGAGTTCTGACCCATCTAGTCTGCACTTTAAAAACTATTCTAAAATTATACTAGTTCTACTTTCCAGAACCTGGCCCATAGCCTTGAATGCAATGAACCTTTTGAATGTTGTGAGGTCTTCTGCCTACCAGGCAGTGCATTCAAAATTCCTACCACCCTCTAAACTTTCCCCTGTTACCTTTAAATTATGCCCCTTTGTTAACAACCCTTCAACTACAGGAATGGCTACTTCGTATTGACTATCCATGCCTGTCAATTTTGTACATATCAATTAGGACCCTTCTCAGACTTCTCACCTCAAAGAAAACAACCTGTTACTGGATGAATTCTGATTACAATGCCGTAAAGTATTCAGTCTGCTAAGCTTAAAATTTAAATTAAGTCAGACAATTAACTGTCAACTGGAATGAGTAGGTGCATTCTCCATGGCAACACCTCCAAAGGTCACTTGTTAATTCATCGGTATACTTCTTATGTAGTAGAAGTTTTACTCTTACATTTGTATTCTTTGTGAATTGTCCTGTACAAGTAGAGACGGCTTTGACAAAATGTGCTTATTTCAGCAAAACACAGTTCTGCATAATTAAATGGCTATAACTGATTTTATTATTTTAAATGAAACATAAGTGAAACTAAATGAAATATAATTGCTTGGACTATATGTAATATGTTCTTTTGAGTAAAGGAGCCACACTAGCCTCTTTCTAGTCCACAGACACCTTCTGTTCGCTGATCATTCAAAATGACTGTCTAAAGCTCCTAACTCATCTTGCTTATTTTAGCACTGAGATAAAGGAATTACTTTTTTGTGTCATTTTAACCTGCTTAAAGACAGCCAGGAAATTTATATTTTTGTTTTGACATTGGAAGGTCAGAGTTTTTGAAGTTTTCTGCAGATTTAGGGTAGAATTCAAAGAAAATCCCAGATACTTAGACAGAACGGTAGCTGAAGGCAGTTAGGTCAACAAGTTTGGGAAAATGGATAGTGACCAAAATAATGGTCAGACCAGTCAGTTTGACAGTGGGGAAACTTTGAGAATCAATAATGTGTGATAGAATTAATAGTTACATGGGCATGTATAGGTTGATTAGGGAAAGCCAGCAAGGATTTCTTGAGGGAAAGTTGATTTTAACTATCTTGCTTGAGTTCTATGAAGAAATTTCAGGGGCTTGATGAGAGAATGCTGTTAATGTGGTGTATACGGACTTTGACAAAGTACGGCACTACAGACGTGAAAATATTAGAGCTCTTGGAAGAAGACAACAGTAGCAATGGGAAGACAAAATTGACTGACAGGAACAGAAATTATTGATTAAATGGATATTTTTGGGTTGCAGTAAGGTTTGTCATAGAGTTCACCATGGGCCAGAAATGGGACTTCTGTTTTTCTGATTTATATTAATAATGTAGATCTTGGTGTCCAGGGGACAATTTCAAGGTTTAGGGACAGTACAGGATTTGTAAGTATTGTAACACTATGATGAGGACAAAGTAGAACTTCAAAATAATTTTGGTTAGAAACAAAAAAACTGCAGATGCTGGAATCCAAAGTAGACAAGCAGGAGGCTGGAAGAACACAGCCAAGCCAGGCAACATAAGGAGGTGGAGAAGTTGATGTTTTGAGTGTAACCTTTCTTCAGGACTAGGGTGGGTGTAGGGGGAGCTGCAGATAAAGGGGATGGTGGGGGCAGGGTGGTGAAGTGCGGATAGGTGAGGACAGGTAGAGGCTACTACCGGATTGGTCAATGGGAGGGATGAATCCGGTAAGTGGCGGGGGGGGGGGGGGGGGGGGGGGGGGGGGGAGTGGAAGGAGGGGCAGGGTTGGGAAGGGAGTTATTTGAAATGGGAGAACTCAGCGTTGATTCCCCTGGGCTATAGGATTCATTCCTCCCACGGACCAACCATGTCGTATCCTCTACTTGTCTTCACATATCCCCACTTCACCATTCTGCCTCCGCCAACCCTACCGCCTCCTTTAGCAAATAGGCCAAGCCAGCATTGTCCACACCCATGGCTGATGAAAAAAAATAGCTTTTAATTAAAGATTTATTAACTGCACAGCTGTTGTAATAGGACTTGCACCATGTTTGAGCGTCTGGATCTCTTGCTTACTAGTCCAGTGACATCATCACTATGTCGGCATATCCCCTTTGTCAAACAGCCTTCCTTGCCGATTGCCGAAACCTTCACCCCCTCCTTTCAATTTTTTTTCTTTATTTCAATTACATAAGGTATTTTATTTTAACTTGGGCATGGTGCTTGGTTTTTTTTTGGTCATTCCTCCAGGTTGCTGTGAAGGATGGCGGAGTTAGGAACATTTTTGATAACAATCAGACCTTGAAAGTTTAGGTACTGATAATGCATGGTCAGTATCCAGATTGTGATTGGGTTCTGTTCCAGAGATTGTTCACCCTTTGGCTTGAACACAAGTTAGAACACAATGCAAAGCAATGTAAAGCAGCTGTCCATAAATCCAGGAAATGCTCATATGCCAGTTCATTAAAAAATGAAGACCTATTTGGGATTGTGTTCATGAATATAAGCTCTCATAAATTGAGGACGCCTTTCATTGTATTTGTTGATAAAATTATGCACAATGATGTATAAAGAAATACCGAAAGAACTGCAGATGCTGTAAGTCAGAAACAAACAGAAGTTGCCGGAAAAGCTCAGCAGTTCTGAGCAAGAGTCACTGGACCCAAAACATTAACTCCGATTTTTCTACACAGATACTGCGAGACCTATTGAGCTTTTCCAGAAATTTCTGCTATTGTTTCTGATGTATGAAGAAAGCTTTTTTTCCCTCCAAGGTAGTGGCAGAGTAGCAGAGCAACATTTGGGTTCCTCAGCATATAAAGAAAAAGAAGTGAAGTGGATAGAGTAGAGCCTAGAGCTCCTAAACTCCATTTGCTTTACTTTTTTTCCTTTAAAATTAAAAAAATGTTTCTATTTATGATGGTATCTTCCGTTCTTTCAAAGAGTTCGGTTGGAAGCTCAGGCTCAACAAGGTGGCCTGCAATGAACCAGAATGGCAGTACAGACCTGACACCTGGCAGGGCAGGCTCCTGGTATGTTGGTCTTGCCCAGGAGGGGTGGTCTTGTCCTGGCATGGAGGTCACCTTTAGCAGTTTGGTCTTGCAACAGCTCAGCATGATGGTCTCAGCCTAGTGTTGCAGTTTCAGGCCAGTTTTACAGCATGCCCAGAAGCCAGGAGATTGAATCGTCCTGAACCTTTACTTTTTATCTTATTTCTGACTTCTGTCATTAAGTTAGTTGCTGTGTCAATTTAATGGTTTTTACATTTTTTTTCTAAAAATACATGCGATAATAAATTGTTATTCTATGCTTTCATTGCAATCCCATGATGTTGAGAACAGAAAAACAACTGAGGTTGCAAAGCCCATTGCAGTAGGTACTATAGGAGCAGATGACCCATGTTACGGTAATTAACAGCACGTGATCAAGTAAAGAATGAAACACCAGGTTCTGGTCAAACTACAAGAAAGGAATCTATTGAACTGAGTAGCAGGAATCAATACTTAGGTAAAAAGCCATAAATTAATTGACGCAATGGATCAAACAATAATAGAGATCAAATATAGTGTCACATATGAAGACTACCTTAGAAGACTGAAAAAAAAGATGTAATGGTTAAATTAATTTACACATTTTCTTAACTTTCTTTTGTCAAGATATCATTCTGTACAAATAACTCACCTCAGCTGAAGAATAACCTGAAGAAGAGTATCTTGACATATCAAAGTCATCATCACTGCAGTAAAATAGAAAGACGTTTTACTTTCAAATAATTGTAGCAGGTCTTCAGCCTTCTCTATATTATAAGTTATAGTGTAGATATGATGGCATGTAGTGTTTTAACTTTGAGGCAAGAAGTAATTAATTACAGGGCTCAATTTTTCAGAAGCAACAGCGCTTTTTTCAAAAACAGATACATATAATGGCTAGACACTAGTGTGGAATAGTCATGGTGAAAACTGGTTTCACAAAGATAAATGAATTCCATAAAAGTAGCTGCACAAGATCAACTTTTTCCCCCTATTTTACAGTGAATAGAATAGCACTCAGTATTGCAATGGACTTTTAAAACTATGTCATTAAGAAAAATGTCTTGGTTTCTACAAAGAGAAATCTGGAACAGCATTGGATACTGAAAAGTGAAGCAGTTTCTAGAGCTCTCTAACTTCAAATCAAATATGCATGAATGGAACCAGGAACTAGGCACCACTACTCAAGATATCTTTTACTACATAGTCACTGTGACTACATCATTGGTGAGAAAGTGGGTATCCTGTGGTATGTAACTCACCTCCTGATTCCCAGATTTGTTTCCATCATCTATGAGACACAAGTCAGATATGTGGTGGAATATTCTCCCTTGGACGGACAAGTCCAACACAACCTGCTTGATTGGCCCCTAATCGACCATCTTAAACATTTACTCCCTCTACCACTGAAACTATGGCTCTATAGTGCACCATCTACAAAAGTATATTGCTGCAACTCGTGAAGACTCCTTCAACACCGCTCCCAAGCCTACAATCTCTATTGCCTTAAAGCTAAGGGTACAGGTCAATAAGAACATCACTACTACGTTCCTTTCAGTCCGAGCTGAAAAGGTGAAATCTGTTTGGTTGGATCAACAGGGGGGTACAAGAAAGATTGGACACTGATTTTAGAGACAACCTTATAGAAGTTGACCAACAATAATGAACATGGATAAAAAGATTGGTGGTGTTTATTTTAAATAATGTAATTATAACAGCTTTAAAAAGGGGAAAACGAGAGATAGAGAGAGACAAACAAAGACAGAAGAATTCCATGGGAATGAGACTGAGAAAAACCAATGGAAAATATGCGAGAGAGACGATTTAGAGACAGTGGAGAAAAAAAAGCGTAAGAAATTATTAAAATGAGACTTCAAGCAGGGTGGGTGGTTCAGTGATAAAAGGAGGAAGAAAGGATCTGAACTCCAGAAATCTATTTTGGAGGTAAATAAATCCATGAACTTATGGAGTTAGAGAGGCATGGGTTTAAAGAAATGGTTGGTAGCAACTAAAATGAACCTATGATTGTATGTTGAAAAAATACAAAATAAAAGATTTTATTAAAATTTAATTTGATTTAATATTATCACATGTACTGAAATACAGTGAAAAGTTCTGTTTATTTGGCCATGGACAGCAAGGCCCAGTGGAGTTTGGTTTAATTGAATCAGTGAGAGTTGTGGGTATGTTCACCAAGCTGGAAAGTTGATTTGCAGATGTTTTGTCCCTTGTCTAGTTGACATCTTTAGTACTTTGGAGCCTCCCGTGAAGCGCTACCGTACTATGTCTTCTGAAATTTATTTGGTTCTGTTCCGGCTATTTCCAGTTGCCGATTCCGGTTGTGCGTTGTGGTGGCCGGTATATTGGCTCTAGGTCTATATGCTTGTTGATAGAGTCCGTGGATGAGTGCCATGCTTCCAGAAATTCTCTGTTGCCGTCTGTTTGGCTTGGCCTATCATCGTTGTATTGTCTCAGTTGAATGTGGTCCTTCTCATGTGTGTGTGGCTACTAGGGACAGCTGGCCGTGGTGTTTAGTGCCTAGTTGGTGTTCGTGGATGCAGATTGCCAGTTGTCTGCCTGTTTGCCCTATGTAGTGTTTTGTGTAATCTTTGCATGGAATCTTGTAAATTACATTTGTCTTGCACATGATGGGTATAGCGTTGTTTGTCCTGATGAGTTGTTGTCTTGAGTGTGGCTGTCAGTTTATGGGCTGTCATGAACCCAAGTGGTCAGAGAAGTCTGGCTGTCAGTTCAGATTTTTTTTTATGTATGGTAGCATGGCTGGTGGGTTAGGTTGTGTCATGTCCTCGTCATGTCGTTGGTCTGTTAGGCATCTGTGGATGAAGTTGCGAGGACACCTGTTCTAGGCGAAGACTCTATAAAAGTGATGTTCTTCCTCCCACCATTGGTCTAGAGTGCTGCAGCACATTGTAGCCCTTTTGAAGAAGGCTCAAAGGTAGGTGTGTAGGGGTGTGTCTGTGCGTGCATGTGCGTGTCTGTGCGTGCGCGTCTGTGCGTGCGCGTCTGGGATGGATTTGTGGTAGGACTGTTTGTTCCAGTCTTTGCATCACCAATTCTGTCATGAGTCCACAGATGAGTAAGCCCATAGGTGTTCCATTGATCTGTTCATATATTTAGTTGTTGAATGTGATACATCAAGCACAGGTCTAGAAGTTTGAATATGACTTCCTTGTTGATAGGTTCCCCATTGCGTTGTCTGCTCTGCTTGTCTAGGATTTTCGCTATTGACTCTCTGGCTGGAATTTTGTCAGTTGAAGTGAACAGTGCCGTTACATCAAATGAGACCATTGTTTCATCCCTGTCTATGTTTATGTTCTTGATGTTGTCGAGGAATTCCTGTGATGATTGAATGGAGTGTTTGGATCTGCTGATAAGATGGTTTAGCTTTTGTTCAAGTTCTTTAGCCAATTTATATGAAGTTGTTCCAGGGAGTGCCACCAAAGGTCTAAAGTTGTGTGTGTCCAGTTTGTGTATTTTGCATAATCAATAAAATCTTGGGTGTTGTTCTTTTTGGTTTTATCCTTTGTAGGTCAATCCTGGTTATTAGTCCTGTTTTTGTATGTTTCGTAGTGTGTGGTTTATTCTATTGGTTAGGTGTGGCATGACGTCACACTCTATCTCTAGGTATCTGCAAGTAGTTTCTCCGATTTCTGAATTTATTCAGTCTAATCCATGATAATCGTCATTCTGCCCTTGTCCGCTGGTACTATGATTATGTTCTTGCCATTTTTGAGTGTTTTTAGAGCTTCTCTCTCTTTGGTGTTGAGATTGTTCATTGCCAGTAAGGGTACAATGGATTGTCTGACTGCTTGCTGTTTGTCTTTGGTTACTCCATTAGTTCTTTATGTACATTCTAGTGCAACTAAGAAGTCTATTGTTTCTGCTTCCTTGTGATTGTAGCTGAGTGCCTTGGCTAGTACAGCTTCTTCTGTGTCTGTAAGCTGTCTGTTGGAGAGGTTTCCTACCCCGGTGTCTGTCGTGCAGTCTTCTCTCTGCTGTTGGTTAGCTTAGTCATTTTGTCTTGTAGTGCCATTCCCTTTCTGTACATGGTTCTGTTCTGTCCTATGATGATGGCCTGCCCAATAGTCACGGTCCACTTCTGACTGGTTGTTGTTTTTGGAATTAATATTTTTGGCACGCAATTTCTTGCCTGTACCTGTGTTATCTATTGTGTGCATCGGTAACCATAACCTGGATCATCTGGAGACCATTTTGTCTGGCTGTATTCCTGGCTTGTGGGTTGTTGATTGGTGGTCTACATATGACACAGGGTGGTCGCATTTGATTCCTCTGACATCCACGTAGGAATTGGGAGTTGTTCATGGGTAGTGCTTAGGCAGCTGGCACAGGATTCCCATTTCCTTTGTGGTCTTCGCTTGTCTCGCTCGTAGGTGTTCAAATTTGTGTAAAGTTTCCAACCACTGGGACTCATAACAGCTCATAAACGAACAGCTACGCTCAGATAACAACTCACCAGGATCCCATACTCATCATGTGCAAGACAATTTACAGTATTCCATGCAAAGACTGCACAAAACATTATATAGGGCAAACAGGCAGGCAACTAGCAATCCGCATCCACAAACACCAACCAGCCACGAAACGCCATGACCAGCTGTCCCTGGTAGCCACATACATAGATGACAAAAACCACAAATTTGACTGGAACAACACACCGATCATAGAGCAAGCCAAACAGAGGGCAGCAGAGAATTTCTGGAAACATGGTACTCATCCACGGACTCTATCAACAAGCACATACACCTAGACCCAATATACCTGCCACTACAATGAACTGGAACCAGCAACTGGAAGTAGCAAGAATGGAGCCAAATAAATTCCAGAAGAGACAGTACAGCAGTGCTTCACAGGAGACCTCAAAACACTGACGATGTCACCTAGACAGGGGATGAAACATCTGCAAACCAATATTCCAGCTCAGCAAAGATACCCAACAACTACAACAACCAGCATCCGAGCTACAATTCTTTACACAAACCTTATATAGTTGAATCAGATTTGGCGATGAATGGCTAAGTGTATGAACTTCAGCATTTTAAAACTGCAACGACTTCCTCCAAGGACAAGGGTAAGAAGTGTATGTGAACACCTTTAATCGTATCCCACACCATCCTGAAATGTACAGTGCCTTTCCCCAGCTTTGACAAAGGGTCAGTTAGACTCGAAACGTCAGCTCTTTTCTCTCCTTACAGATACTGCCAGACCTGCTGAGATTTTCCAGCATTTTCTCTTTTGGTTTCAGATTCCAACATCCGCAGTAATTTGGTCTTTCTTATGTTGATTTCCTGATTCAAAATCCTGAAGCTTGCCAGCCAATAGAGTTTCAGTATCTCTACCATATGAGCGGTAGTGATTCAAGGTAGTATAGAAAAATAAACAAATTTCTCCTTTAGAAACATAGAAGATAGGAGCAGGATTAAGCCTGCTCTGGATCTCTGAACTCTGCTCTTTTATTCAATAGGATTATGGATGATCAATGAGCTCAATATTCTAAATATGCCCTCCAAACATATCCCTTGATTCTTTAACCACAAGAGCTTTGACTTCAACCACTCTGTGATAGGGAATTCCAGACTCCACTGCCTCGGTGAAGAAATTTCTTCCACAGAAACATAGATGGAGGGGTGATAAATGATGACTTTGTCTCAAATATAAACTGGGTTGGTTTTGATAAATATATCTGCAAGGTGGCAGCAAGAGTATAAGAAAATCAAAGCAATTAAAACATTTTCAAGTTAAAAGCTTGCTTTTGCTGATGACTTTAGACCTCAATCTTTGGACATTTAAAAATCTAATTTGAAAAATGTAATTACAAGAAAAGATCAGTGAAAAAACTATACCTGTCAGTATCCAGAGCGACCAAAGGTTTTTCATCTGGGCTTTGATCTAGTGATGAATATCCTTTGTTTGGTACAACCAATCTGCCAAAAATCATTACAAATTACCATTGATCAACTTGTTCTTGTACATTTTATCCAACTCAGTTTTTCAGTGCAAAATGTCCCTGTATTTTTTATGCATTCACAGGATTGGAGAACCAATGGGTGCATTTGTTCCTAGCCCATAAACTGAATACTTTTTAATGCATTTCAGAAAAAAAAAATAATAAGCCACACTGTTGTGGAGTCACATATAGGCCAGTCTGGGTAAAAACAGCAGATTACTTTCCTTGGAGAACATTAGTAAACCAGAGTTGTCATGGGACATTTTACATTCCAGACTTATTACCTTAACTAATCTAATTTAAAGCCAACCAGCTGTGGCGAGATTTGCATCCATGCTGCCAGATGTAGTCCAGTAAAACTATCAGCACTTTTCTCACATATTGGACATTGTACATGTATGCATCAGCTCCTTTAAATCAGTGATGGCTTTGCAATCCCTTTTGAATTTGTTGTAAAGCCATTTCATATTAAAACAGATAAACTGAAAGCATTTGGGACTTATGCTTTTAAACCATATACATTTATGATGTTAAAGTTTCAAATAGGTCTGATGGTTCATCCTATAAATCATGCATATTTCTTTTAATCAATAATAATCATTAAAAGCTAGATAATAGATAAAATCATGTAGCTACTATTTGGCATGAATATTTTGACAAGAATGCACAAATGTGCATTGAATTAATTTTCTAGTTTGTTGATAGGCGTAAAGACCTTCAAAAATCTTGATTACCCCAAAATACAGAAGTTAGATCAGGTTTCCAGATTACCAGTCCTGCTCTTTGTAACTGCAAATCCATTTTTTAATTTTAATATCCATCTGCTTGTTAACTTTTGCTGCCCATCATTACCTCTGATACACTTCAAATTGGTCCATGTTCAGTATGCAAGACTTCAAACATACAGGGAAATTCAAAGTACAGTAAACATAGATTATTTAATCCATCCTGCTTGTTCCAATCATGGCCAATGTATGGATTACCATGTACACTGTATTATGCTCCAAAATCAATGATTAATCATGTACTTTAACAACACTGAATTTCTTTCCCTGAAAACCTCCACAGTGTTAATGTTGCTTTTGACCTCAATTTATCTTTTGAACAGATATTGATTCAGCTTCTTTAACAAAAGGAATTAATTACTTTTCCATTTATGTATTGCCCTGTCGGAAAATAAGTCTTTTTCTCTACAAATAGCTAACCTTACTTAAGGCATGCAAATATTGTGGTAGACTCTAGCTATTTTTTGCCAATTGTCTATGGCACGTAACTTATTTAGCTTCATATAAATGTTTGATTTGTACCTTTGCTTTCCCACAGGCTTCTTTTCTTCAGGGTTAAAAATTTAAACCACTTCAACCCTTTATCATACATTATACCTTAAAACTTCAAACTGCAAACCCTTCTACATATATATCCTCTCAGGTGGAGCAATCAAACCTGACAGGATATTACATATCACTCACAAATATTCTAGACAGAATAGATCATGAGAAACATAATGTTTGAATTTTTCCACGTAAAGATAAAGTTACCATAGTCTTATCATGCCATAAGTCTGCTCTCTCGGTAAAGATATATAACTCATGGTGAGTTAATGTGAGGGTCACCACACCTTAGCCATAGGGAGAAGTTAAGGAGAGTTCACCATGGTATCCTCAGCCAATGCAGCAATTGAACCCATGCTGTTGGCTGCAATCTGCATTGCAAACCAACCACCCAGCCAATTGAGCCAGGCAGAAGATGAGATGCTGTTCCTCTAGCTTCTGTTGACTTTCACTGGAGCACCGTTGCAGGCCTGAGACAGAAATGTTGGCATGGCAACATGGTGATGTGTTGAAGTGGTATGCAACTAGGAGCTTGAGGCAATTCTTATAGATACAATGGATATGTTCAGCAAAGTGGTTACCCATTTTATGTTTTGTCACTCCAGTGCAGAGAACACCACATTGCAAGCAGCAAATCTCTGCTTTACCAGGAAGGTGAGCCAGTGTCATGGATAGTCAAGAGGGAGGAAGTAACTGAGTGTGTATGACACCTTCTTTGATTGCATGAGAAGGCGCTATTGGGGTATGAGGTGGGATTGGTTGAGGAGGAGTGGACTAGGGTGTACCAGGAGGAACAGTCTCTACAGAATGCTGACAAGGGAGGGAGTAGAATGTATTCGGGGTGGGGGGGTGGCATCTATTGTACAAGGCAGAAATGGCAGCTTTGGATGTGGAGGTTTTTGGGATGGCATGTGAGAACAAGGGAGTTCCTATCATTGCTGCAGAAGGAAAGGGGTGAGGGCAGAAGTACGAAAATAGGTCAGACATTATGGAGGGATCTGTTAAATATGGCGGCAGAAAATACCCAAGTCCCCTGTGGACTTTAGTCATCAGTGAATCCTGTAATCATTAGAACAGATGTGACAGAGAGCGAGAAATTGGGAGAATGAAATGGAGTCCTTAGAAGAAGCTGGGAATGAGGATGTATAGTCAATGTAACTGTGGGAGTTGGCCCTTTTGTAATGGCCAGCCTACAACCAGAAATCAAATTTTCAGTTCTGATGAAGGATCACTGGACTTGAACTGTTATGTCTGGTTGTTGTCTTTCTTCAGCACATTCTGTTCCTGTTTCAGATCTTTAGCACCCACAATTATGTGTTTATTTTATCAGAATCGCCTTCTGAGGAAAGGCCAGAGTGGATAGGCCTATATCCTGTGGAGTCAGAGATGACTTAACTGAAGCATATAAAGTCCTGAGGGGATTTGACTGGGTGAATGTTGAAGGAATGTTTCTGAAGTTATTGTAATGAGGTCAGCCAAGTGAACCTTTCAGAATAGATGTTCCCTAATTGGGGCTGTTAACCTGATCCATTCGGAGATTCAGAGTCTCCTCAATTTAGGGGACTGACTCTGTGCTGGCTGGTGTTACAGTTGGTTTCTGCCTCCCTTTTTTCGGAGGGGGAAAACATAACTCCTGAACTGGCTGAATTATTTAGCCAGTTTGTTAACTGGCATTCCTTTTAGTGAGGACTGATTGTTAAACTCCTGATGCACATAATGTGTTTCAGGTGTAACTCAGTTCTCATTAGGGATTGTTGTTTCACGGGCTGGTTACAGCCTGTGTGTTACTCTTTTCACTTTTTGAGGAAAGGACAATGTTAATTTTGTGGGAGGGCTTAGTCCTTGGACTCTAGTTTCCTTTGTTGTTTTTTTGTATGTGTCTTCACTTTTTTTGGTGTTTGGACTGAGCCCTTGTGGAAGACATATATTTTACCAGAGGAGCTGTTCCTGTGGGGAGGCCTAGCCCTGGAACTGGGCCTCTGAAGATTGAATACCTGTGTGAGCACTGGGAGGTGAGCACTTGCTGTATCCTGGTGTTTGGGAGAAGACCTTTCCTTCAGGAGTGGACCAAACTCCTGTGAGTTAACTGCACCTGTACAATGTACTGTTCCTGTGAGTGGGTTTTCCAAGGCTGGGCCAGGACTCCATGGAGAGTGAACACCTGTGTGTTGTGCATTTCCTGCCTTCAGGAGTGGACTCTGCCCTTGGTTGGGGACCTTGTTGTTTTAGCGGTGGACTCTGCAGTTTGGAGTGGACTCCATTTTGGACAACGCACCTCAAACTGGAGTGGACTTCATTTTTGGGAATGGTCTCTATATTTTGAAGACTCTATATTTGGACTGTGTACCAGAAAGGACTCTGTTTGTTGGGTCTATCACCTGCACTGTCTTGTGTCCCTGGGTCTGGCAGGCCTTACTGTGAAGCTGGGAGGCTCATGGGTCGTCCTGAAAGCTGTCACCCCGAGAGCCGGAGGGTGGGTAGGCCATCCTGTGAACCTGAAGGTTGGTAGGCTGTCCCGAAAGTCGGAGGGTGAGTAGGCCACCCTGATGCCAGTCACCCCGAGAACCAGATGGTGGGTAGGCCGTTCTGAGTGCTGTCGTCCCGAGAAGGGGTGATCGGGACGGACTGTCCTAGAGTTGGTAAGAAGGTGTCAGAGCAGCCGAGAGCCAGAAGGCGCGTCGGGGCAGGCTGAGATCTGGAAGGCTTGTGGGCTACCTGCATGCTGCTGTTCCTGGGCAAGGGGACGGGCTGTCCTAGAGGTGGCCGGAAGGTGTCAGGATAGCCCACGGGCCGGACGGCGCATTGGGGTGGGTGAGAGCCCAATGGTACGTAGGTACAGACAGAGTGCCAGAAGGCAGGTAGCCAACCTTAGCACTGTCACCCCAGGTGGGTACCGGGGCGGGCTGTCCTAGAGGTGGTCGAAAGGTGTGTCAGGGCAGACCAAGAACTGGAAGGGGCATGGGATGGACCGAGAGCCTGAAGGTGTGTAGGGACGGGCTGCCTTAGAGTGGCCAGAAGGTGGGAGGGACGGGGGCTTACTGGGTCTGTACTGTCTGCACTTTCCTATGTAACAGGATTGTCTCATGTACAAATGCCATTGTTGATGTCTTTTCATATTTGAAACTGGGATTTAAGGTTTGTCCTCATCTCCCTGTAAACTGATTGAAGGGTAGGGTTTGGGGCCTGGCGTTGCTGCTCCTCTCCCTTGTAAAATTGCTGTTGTATACAGCTGTAAATGTTAACTGTTTTTCTGTAACCTCTTTTGTAATTGTTTAATAAAATAAAAAAAACAGGAATGTCCAAAGTTCTGCTCATCAAAGAGCCAGCTCGGAGCTGTCATATACTATACACTGTCATATACTATACACATTTAACTGAAAGATGACTTGGTGATGGGGTACCAGCCTTTGTGGAGTTATTTCAGTTTTCTCTTCTGCAAGGAATCTAGAACTAGGGGACATATTTTAAACACAAGGGGTCACCCATTTGAGACAGAGATGAGGACACACTTCTTTCTCTCAAAGGGTTGAGCATCTTTGGAATTCCCTTTTATTAAAGGTAGTAGATATAGAATCTTTAGAATTTAAGGCAGAAGTACATTGTGGATTTGATTACTAGGGGGATGAAGATTGTCTGGAATATGTAGAGGCATGGAGCTGAGGGCAAAATCAGATCAGCTGTGATTTTATTGAATGGTAGATGAGGCTCGAAGATCCCAGTGGCCTACTCCTGTTTCTTCTTATCTTTGTATATGAAACTTGCCTCGAGTATTACTCAAAATAATGAATATGCTGTTGTTCAATTGTTTGCCCTACTTAAGCGGACATATTCCTCCGTAATCTACCTCATAGCCCAGGTTGGAACCTCTTCTTGCCACAGTTTGATTTTTATTTACCCCCGACTTCTTTTTGCCTCCTTCCTCAAAGGAAATGATCTAAGGGTTTATCAAAAAGTCAGTTGCCGAGTGTTTTTCAAATTACCTAAAACAGCCGTACAACTGCGCATTGTGTCTTGGGGGAAACAAATTCTCAAAGTAAAGCCAGAGTCTGACCAGACCAAAGGATCATCCAGGATCTAATTTGAAGCTCGGAACAATATAATTTTGCCTAAAATGTCAAATCAAATCAATTTTCCACTGATTCTTGCAAGTGAAAAAGCAGAATGATCACTAGATGACATGTATTTAAAGTTTTGACAAGAGGTATCAAGTGGGGATTTTGGCAGTGGGGTGGGGAATAGGTGGGTGGTGAGGAAGACGACAATGAGAGAACAAATACTTTTTTAAAAATTCAGTTAGTGTTGTGACCTGGAATTCACTATCCACAATGGTGGCAGATGTGGAAGTGACCAATTATTTCAAATGGAAATTGCATTTGGAGGCTCTTGAAGGACGTAAACTTGCTGGGCTATGTGATACAGCAAGATAATGAGCCTGACTGAATGCTCTACACAGTGTTAGTAGAGTCTGGACAGGCCAAAAGGCTTCCTTCTAGTCTGTAATGACTATAATTGCACCATTCATGTTCTTTGTTCTTAGATTTCAAGTTCAAGTTAACTTGAATGATATCCTTTCTAACTGTGACAACGGTAAACTATCCCTCTTTGCCCTTCTTGACCTGTCTGGCACCCTCAACAGGGGTGACCACCAATCCTGTCTCAATGTCTCTTCACTGCCATTCAACTGAGCGAAGCTATTAACCTACTCAAAAACTGAAACTTATGTCATCATCACAGCTTACTTTCTTACCTAGCTTTGTATCAGCAGCAAACATAATTACGATATTTAACTCCTTCACCCAAGTCATGAATGCTCCCAACAGTGATCTTAGCACTGCTTCACTAGTAAGTCTGCCAACCTCTAAATGACCCAGTTATTTCTTCTGATCTTTGCCCTTTACCAAACCTGTATCCACACCAATATATTTCGCCAACCAAATTATGGACCAGCAATGGCAGGAGGTTCTATGTGTAATTTGGGATAAAGCGCAGAAATTCATCTCCAGGAAGAAGGGAGTATGAGGCAGTCAAGGACAGAAGGGAAGAAGGGAAGTCAAGGACAGCATAAAAGAAAAAGCAGACAGTGTGGTGAAAAATTAATGGGAAGCCAGAGTATTGGGAAGCCTTTAAAAACTAGCAGAGGATAACTAAAAAATAAATAAGGGGGTAGAAGATGAAATATAAGATTAAGCTAGCTACTAATACAAAAGAAAATTGCAAGAGTTTTTTTTAAGACATGTTAAAGGTAGGAGAGGGGCAAGAATGGACTTCCGGAAAATGAAACTGGAGAAGTAATAGTAAGGAACAAAAAACGGTGGAGGAACCGCATAGATATATTGTACCAGTCTTCACAGTGCAAGACAGCAGTATCTTGAACAGAGTCAGGGGGCAGAGATGAGTGTAGTGGCCACCAATGAGGAGATGATACTGGGAAAATTGAAAGGTCTGACGGTGGACAAATCACCTGGATCAGATGAACTATACCCTCGAGTTCTGAACACAACTAATCAAATTACAGTACCGATCTGGAAGGTGGAACTCAGGGCATTGTTGCTAAGTTTGCAGAGATACAAAGATTGGTGGAGGGATAGCTAGTGTTGAAGAAGCAGGGCGAATGCAGAAGGTCTTTGGCTTGAAGAATGAACAAAGATGGAATATGATGTGCGAAAATGAGACTATGGACTTTAGTAGGAAGGATATAGGCACAGACTATTTTCTAAATGGGAAAGGCTTCAGAAATCTGAAGAACAAAGGGACTTTGGAGTCCTAGTTCAGGATTCTCTTAAGATTGCCACTATTAGACTTCTTGTTCCCATGAAGTCTACAGTAGGTAAATGGACATGTAAGGGCCACAGTCTGACATGGGGGCATGAGGGATTTGGAGTGGTGTGTGCAGGGCAAATCCTGGCATGAGGTGCTAATGGATGGAGCTTGGAAAGTGTCCACTTGCTTTTATCGTCACTAGGATGATGTCACTAAGCATCAAATTGGACCTTTTTAAAATTCAACACCCAGAAGTCTGGTCTCCCAACCTTTCTTTACACACACCTGCACTGCAGGCATTTTCTCCAAAAGGCAGGGATCCCAAGAAATTCCCAGTTTTCACTACCTGTTCAGACAAAAAGAAAATCCTGGCCTTCAAGCCCAGGTTTGGTCACTATGACCAAGTTATCGTCCTTCTTAAACAGTGGCACCACATTTGCCAACCTCTAGTCTTCCGGCACCTCACCTGTGACTGTTCGATGATACAAATATCTCAGCAAGAGAACCAGCAATCACTTCTCTAGCTTCCCAAAGAGTTCTCGGGTACACCTGATCAGGTCCTGGGGATTTATCCACCTTTAACCATTGCGAGACATCCAGCACTTCCTCCTCTGTAATCTGGACATTTTGCAAGATGTCACCATCTATTTCCCTACAGTCTATATTTCTATGTTTGCCTTTATTGCTATTTGTGTCAGATAAAAATGCTTGAACTTTAACTTTTTGAACATTTTCCCTTGTTTGGTCTGAGATGCCTTCACCAAGCCAATTGCTTACAGAAGTATTTAACTTTTCTTATCTTCAACCCATCACCTTACAGTTAATTAAATAGACATTAAACTTACATAATTCAGTACCACAGAACATACAAGACTAGCATAAGATCTCTTATGGGAACTGTTTGCTTTCCCCAAGTATATATTGAGGTATAACAGTCGATCCAAGCAAAAGCCTGGTAGATTTCTGGTTGCTCATGTCATCTTCCCTGTCAAGTATTGGTTTTACAGGTTTACTTGGAGACGATGGGAATCTTATTGCCTTCCTCTTCTGTGCTGGATCATTCCAGAAACTACTGGCTATTGTATTTAGAAATTAAGTTAATGTAACATCTGTACCTTGTTCTTGCCATCACATTGTTCTTTTTTGGCTGCTGATTGACAGGGCTTCCAACAGTGCCATTCTTCAGTGACCCCTTCCTGGCTAGCTCTCGCTGCTTCTCTGTAAACAGACAAATTAAACACTTATATTCCCTCGAAGGCTCTCAGTATTAACATTTTTCCAGTAACACAAATATTGGCTCCAAAATATTTGAAGAGCTTAAAATTACTTTACATAAATTTATTTAAATGTACAAGAAATTTTACACTCAATCATCGAGAAGAACTCAACTCAGGAAAAAAGTGAATCAGGTATCTTCTATTTTTCAAAATTTATGTTTTGGATAAGTTTTTGTAAAGTTCAATAGTCACATTTGTATTAAAACTGAAATAAAAAATAAATCTGTAAATACCCTTTTCAAAAAGTAAAACATTTTTAATTCAGATAAATGCGAGGTGCTGCATTTTGGGAAAGTAAATCATAGCAGGACTTATACACTTAATGCTAAGGTCCTACGAAGTGTTGCTGAACAAAGGGTGCGGTTCATAGCTCCTTGAAAGTGGAGTCACAGGTAGATAGGATAATGAAGGCGGCATTTGGTATGCTTTCCTTTACTGGTCAGAGTATTGAGTACAGGAGTTGGGAGGTCATATTGCGACTGTACAGGACATTGGTTAGGCCACTGTTGGAATATTGTGGTCTCCTTCCTATCGGAAAGATGTTGTGAAACTTGAAAGGGTTCAGAAAAGATTTACAATGATGTTGCCAGGGTTGGAGGATTTGAGCAACAGGGAGAGGCTGAACAGACTGGGGCTGTTTTCCCTAGTGCGTCGGAGTTTGAGAGGTGACCGTAGAGAGATTTACAAAATTATGAGGCGCATGGATAGAGTAAATAGGCAAAGCCTTTTCTCTGGGGTCTGGGAGTCCAGAATAGAGGGCATAGGTTTAGGGTGAGAGGGGAAAGATATGAGAGAGATCTAAGGGGCAACTTTTTCACACAGAGGGTGGTATGTGTATGGAATGAGTTACCAGAGGAAGTGGTGGAGGCTGGTACAATTGCAACATTTAAGAGGCATCTGGATGGGTACACGAATAGGAAGGGTTTGGAGGGATATTGGCCAGTTGCTGGCAGGTGGGACTAGATTGGGTTGGGATATCTGGTTGGCATGGACAGGTTGTACCAAAGGGTCTGTTTCCATGCTGTACATCTCTATGACTGCCTTTAATGGCGCCATTTTAGATACAAGTACATAGGTACAAAACCTGGATACAAAAGAGGAATAAAAGAAAAAGTAGTAGCATTAGAGTCCAAAAATATAAGTTTGAAATATGACAGTTGTAAAAGGATAGACATTACAGTCCAGTAAAAAATTTCAAGTAGCAATAGCTCAGCACTCAGTCTAATTGCTTGTGCCAGGTCCTAATCCAACAACTGTCCTACTCTTCTCCAAGCCTCCAGTCTGCTTCACACCAGCAGTCAGCTGCCCCAAGTTGTGCTGCTCCGGGACTCGCTGCCTCTCACACAAACATCCTACCACTATGCCAATTTTGGATCTGTCATGCCAAGTTACCAGAGATCCCATGTGTTTCTACCTTTGGTATTGGTTTCCAAGAGAGACCTTGTTAAAGGTTACCACAACCCGATCCCCACCTCATAAAATGCAAACAAATATTTGTTAGGCATAACCTCGAATTGAATGCTAATGCATCCAAAGTGGCAAAGATTATTGGGAAACTAAAGGCTTGGAAATCTTTATAATTTTATTCATGGATTTCTATTGATCTATAAAGATGGGTAAGATAGATTTCAAGAGTAAAGTTGCTCAGAATATAAAAACAGGTAGCAAAAGATTTTAGAAATATTGAAGATGAAAAAGAATGGCTAACGTATACATTAGTTTTTTTAAGAGGATGAGAAGGCAGATTTAACAATGGAAAATGAGGAAATGACCGAGGTGTTGAACTCGTATTTTGTATCATTCTTCACAGTGGAAGACACAAATAAGACAATAATCGATGACAAGGAGGCTATGGCAGACAATGTCCTAGAAAAGATCATTATCACTAAAGAGATAGTGTTGATCAAGCTAGTGGGGCTAAAGGGAGATAAGTCTCCTAGCCCTGATGGAATGTATCCCAGGGTACTAGAAGGGATGGTGGGGAAAATAGCTTGTAGTAGTTTACCAAAATTTGCTGGACTCTGGGGTGGTTCTGGCTGATTGGAAATTAGCAAATGCGATGTCACTGATTAAAAGAGAGGGTAGACAAAAGGCAGGTAATTAGAAATTAGCATAACTTCTGAAGTGGGGAAAACATTTGAATCTGTAATCAAGGAAGAAATAGCAAGACATCTAGATAGAAAACTGTGCTATTGGGCAGATGCAGCAGGGGTTCATGAAAGGCAGGTCATAATTAACTAATTTACTGGAATTCTTCGAGGAAATCATGAGCATGGTGAACTGCGGGGAATCAGTGGATGTGGTATTTCTGGATTTCCAGAAGGCATTTGACAAAGTGCTGCACAAAAGACTGCTACAAAAGATGAAGGTGCACAGCAGTACAGGTAATGTATTGGCATGAATAGAGGACCGGTTACCTAACAGAAAGCAAAGGTGTTAAAAATGGGTGCTTTTTTGGTTGGCGATCAGTGGCTAGTGTTATGGCTCAGGGATAGCTGCTGGGGCAGCAAATGTTTACAATTTACATAGATGCTTTGGAGTTGGGGACCAAGTTTAGTGTCTCAAAGTTGGCAGATGACACGAAGATGAATGGTAGAGTTAGTAGGCAGAGGACACAAAGTCTGCAGAGGGATATAGGTAGGTTAAATGAGTGGGCAAGGGCCTGGCAGAGGAAGTACAATGTTAGTAAATATGAGGTCATCCATTTTGGTAGGAACAACAACAAAATAAACAATTTTTTAAAATCATGAAAAGTTGCACATGTTGCTGTGCAGAGGGACCTGGGTGCCCTTGTGCATGAATCACAATAAATTGGTTTGCAGATGCAACAAGCAATTAGGAAGGCAAACGGAATATTGTCCTTCATTGTTAGAGGGATGGAGTTTAAAAACAGAGAGGTAATGCTGCCACTGCATAGGGTGATGGTGAGTCACACCTGGAGTACTGTGTAGAGTTATGGTCTCCTTACTCGAGAAAGGATGTACTGACACTGCACAGGAGATTCACTAGGTTAAGTCTGGAGTTCACAGGGCTGGCGAATAAGGAGAGATCGAGTAGACAGCGACTATATTAATTGGAATTTAGAAGAATGTAGGGGCATCTTATAGAAATATAGAAAAATTATGAAGGGAATAGATATGATAGAAGCAGGGAGGCTGTTTCCACTGGTATATGAAACTAGTACTAGAGGACATAACCTCAAAATAAGTGGGACCAGGTTTAGAATTGAATTGAGGAAGAATTTCTTCACTCAAAAGGATTTTGAATCCATTGAATTCCCTACCCAGTGAAGCAGTTGAGCCTACTTCGTTGAATGTTTTTAAGGCAAAGATAGATATTTGAACAGTAAGAGAATTGAGGGTTAAAATGAGCGGGCGATTAAGTAGAGATGAGTCCTTGAAAAGGTCAGTCATGATCTTATTGAACGCGGAACAGGCATAAGGGGTCAGATGGCCTACTCCTGCTCCTATTACTTATGTTCTCCTTCTGACAAAATCATGCTCAATATACCGGATCAAATCTGGTCTCTCCAAGTATAGAGTAATTCTCTCCTTGCGAACTTTCTCTCATACTTTCCCTACCATTGAGAGAGACTGCGTAGACTGCAATTCCCCTAAATTTCTAACAATTAAGGGCGGCACGGTGGCTTAGTGGTTAGCACTGCTGCCTCATAGCGCCAGGGACCCAGATTCAATTCCAGCCTCGGGCGACTGTCTGTGTGGAGTTTGTCCATTCTCCTAGTGTCTGCTTGGGTTTCCTCCGGATGCTCCGGTTTCTTCCCACATTCCAAAGATGTGCAGGTCAGGTGAAATGGCCATGCTAAATTGCCCATAGTGTTAGGTGCATTAGTCAGAGGGAAATGGGTCTCGGTGGTTACTCTTTGGAGGGTCGGTGTGGACTGATTGGGCCGAAGGGCTTGTTTCCACTGTAGGGAATCCAATCTAATTCTGAAGGATCACTCTACTCAAAATGTTAACTCTGCTTTCTCTCTGCAGATGCTGCCATAGTTTCCCCTGCAACTTCTATTTTTATTGCAGTCAGATGTCCTTGCTTCTTTACTTAAATCATTTTGCAATGAAGGGTAACATAACATCTGCCTTTCCACAAGTTTGCTGCATCTGCATGCTTGATTGCAATGACTACTGTGCAAGGGCACTTAGGTCCCTTCGTACCTTAACCTGTGTTTAGCCCGACTGAAATGGACAACATAGTCATCCACCTTACACTAACATGTCATATATTTGCCCACTTGCTCAATTTGTCCAAGGGTCCAATCCCCAGTAGCTATTGACACTTAAAGTCCATTAATTCAGCTTTCCTCAGATGATAATCGAATGGCCAAGGAGCAGGAAGCGTCATGCTCCAAGGAAAATTTTTCTCCATTCTATTGCAAAAAATGGGTATTATACTTGTCTAGTACTGGGCATTCTGCACCAGTCAGCAACACAATAATTATTCATTAAAAACAGAGAATTTTAAAAATTCAAAACGACGAATTTATGACTGAATGATTTTTAGGCAAATCATCACAATCATCATGGGACAGCAATGACAATTTCCTTGAAACTCAATTACCTCTGGAGTAAGACTACGAAAACCAATATACAATTTAATGATTTTATAAAATCAATAAGCAGTAAAGACTGCTGCGATCTCCCAACTGTGAATCATTTATTGATTCCTTTAAGTATTATCTCCATTACACTTAAAATACTCTTGTTTTAATATTACATGGGGTGTTTTGAAGTCAATGTTAAATGCCGCTATCTTCTCCTACTTCAGGCTTCTTCCATTTACTTGGGGTCGTTAGAATTGAAGGAGTTTGCTTACATTTTGTACGGGAAATATATCCATTATTTTGTTCTTTATTAAAAATGATATTTAACTAACTTGTCCAAAAAAGGGTGTTTAAAATATTATCAATAAACATTTGTTTTTTTCTTGCATTCAAATAATTTTGAGAGGTAAAACAATTCAGCAGAAGAGTCTATTCACAGTTCTTCAATTATTGTAAATGGTTAGGCATTGATATTAGCTAAGTGTATCTTGGAGTCTGTCAAAGCCTTCCCACCTTCCACAGGCCTCATTCCTGATAGAAATTTAGATGTCCAACATTTCTCATTGTGATGTCACAGTTATGCCATAGGAGCTAATATACTGCAAAAATGCAGAAGTTACATTATTTCTTGTCTCACTTTATAATTTCCTTGGACCTGTTTGCAGATTTTGAGCATTAAAATTTCTTGTATGACCACGAGTACTGAGACTCAAAAATAGTGGCAGCTGATCAATAACAAAAGTGATTTTAAACAATCTATGGCAATAATTACTTGAAATAGTTCATTTTATATATCTTAAGAGTTGTGGAAAAGAAAAACTGGCAATGTTTATGATGATTTAAAAACTTTTGGCTTAACATTTATAAGACAAGTTCATTCGAGATGAATCTGTGACACTGACAGTGCTGACTGGTTTTATTTCAAAATAACCACGTTTCTCTTTACCTTCTACGTCCCTAAGTAATTGACAATGTTGTTAACACGAATAAAATCAATAGACAACAACAAACAAAAACTGCAGTGAGTCCTGAACATTGGGGAAATGAAGCAATGATGACTGAGCTGCATTAGCTAAAAGCACAGTCAAATTCAGAGTCAGTTCCAGCCTGTATTCTTAAAGCGTGTGGATTAACTATTCATTTATTTTTAAGCTTGCCCACAACACGTTAAAATTATAGATGCAAACTGAGAAACTGAAGAAAGTTAAACGATGATAATTAATCGTATTCAAAAAAGGCAACAAACTGCATGGTTAAGTTTTTCTTTGTTCCTGTGTTTTTTAAAGTGATGGAAGCAGAGTCTTTGCATATTTTTAAAACAGATGGTGAGATTGTTGGTTAGCAAAAGGTGAAAGATGATCAGGGAGACGTGGGAATGTGAATTTGAGGTTACAATCAGATCAGCAAAGATAATACTAGAATGATGGAGTAGGCCTAGGGGACTGATGGGCCGACTCCTGCTCCTTGTGTGGACAGGTTTAGTGCTATCAGATTCAGTGGATCAACCAATTGTTTTTCAAGATTGCTCAGTGGTGTCCTGAGCAAAAATAAATGCAAGGACTAAACGCTGAGAAATATTAATGTATTTGCACTTGGATTTACTCATGTAATAACCAGACAGCTTTCCAATATACCACATTTTGTTAAGAGAAGAAAAACAGATAAAGTGCAAAAATAACATCGCTATTACAGAAAGAGGGACAACTCTGGCAATTTAATGTTCTAGGGTATGGATGCTATAAAAAGAATAGAAAGGGAGGCAAGAGCGGAGGGGGAGTCATGTTGTTCCTAATCAAAAACATTACAGCTATACTTCAATAGGATATTAATAGAGGATCATCCAATGAAGCTGTATGGGTGGGACTGAGAAATAAGAAAGGGATGTTCACCTTGACGGCCCCCTAATATCAGAGGGAGCTTCAGCAAACATGCCGGAAGATCTCAGATATCTCTAAGAAAAAGAGAATTGTAATGATAAGGGGAGTTTAACTTTCCAAACATAGACTGGGACTGTCATCGTGTTAAGGGCAGGAATTTGTTAAGTGCATTCAAGAGCTTCTTATTCAATATCTCGATGTACCTACTAGGGAAGGAGCAATACTCAACTTTCTATTGGGAAATAGGTGACTGAGGCGTTAGTGGAGGAGCACTTTGGGACCAGTGATCATAATCTATTAGCTTTAAAATAGTAATTGGAAAAGATAGGCCTGGTCTAAAAACTTCTAAATTGGAGCAAGGACAATTTTGATGGTATTGTTTCATATATTGCATCAGCTGCATGATACTATAATATTCTTTTATTGTAACCTCTGCATCTTATGATCCTGCTCCAGATGAAGGAGCAGTGCTCCAAAAGCTAGTAATTCCAAATAAACCTGTTCGTCTATAACCTGGTGTTGCGTGATTTTAAACTTTGATGGTAATAGTCAGGAGCTCTCAAATTGATTAGGAGAGGCTGTTCATAAGAAAAGGGATGACAGGCAAGTGGGAGGCTTTCAAAAATGAGATAACTCGAGTTCAGAGACACAATGTTCCACTCAGTGTGAAAGGCAAGGCTGGTAGGTTTAGGGAATACTGGATGACTGGAGATATTGAGGCTTAGTCAAGAAAGAGGTGGCAAATGTCAGGTTTAGACAGTTGGGATCAGGTGAATCTCTGGAGGAGTATTTGGAGAGGGGGGGGGTTAGATTTGAATACATTTAACAGGCGATCAGGAGGGCAAAAAGAGATGATATAGCTTTGGCAAATAAGATTAAGGAGAATCCAAAGAGATTCTAAAAATATATTAAGGGCAAAGATTAGGTAGAGAGAAAATAGTGCCTTTAAAGATCAACATTTACGGTGGAGAACGACATGGAAGTTACGAAGCTTGGGGGAAAAAAACAATAATGTATTGAAAATAATTCATATTACAGAAGAGGTGGTGCTGGAGCCTTAAAATGCATAAAGGTAGATAAGTCCCCAAGACCTGATCAGGTGTATCCCAGAGTATTGTGGGAAGCCAGGGAATAGCTTGTGGTACCTCTTCCAAAGAAATTTGTATCACCTGTAGCCATAGGTGAGGTGCTGGAAGATTGAAAGTTGACTAATGTTGTGCTATTACTTAAAAGAAGGCTGCACGGCATTCATCCACAAACTCCATCAACAGACACATCGACTTGGACCCAATATACCAATCACTACAGCGGACAGCTGAAACTGACACCCGGAAGCGGCAAGGACAGACCACTATAAATGCCGGAAGAAACATCAAAGAAGCGCTTCGCAGGAGGCTCCAGAGCACTGATGATGTCTCCTAGCCAGGGGACGAAACGTTTGCAACAAAAACTTCCAGCTCGGCGAACAGAACCACTACAACAAGCACCCGAGCTACAAATCTTCGCACAAACTTTGATCAGGGAACTATAGACAAATTAGCAAGAGGTCAGTGGTGGGTATGTTGTTGGACAGGATTTACATGAATTTGTAAGGTAAGAACTGATTAGGAACAGTCAGCATGGCTTTGTATGTGGAAAAGAGTTGAATTTTTGAAGAGGGGATAAAGAAGGCAGAGTGGTGGACATTCTCTACA
Organism: Hemiscyllium ocellatum; assembly: GCF_020745735.1. Lineage (NCBI taxonomy): Eukaryota > Metazoa > Chordata > Chondrichthyes > Orectolobiformes > Hemiscylliidae > Hemiscyllium > Hemiscyllium ocellatum. The sequence goes on along the minus strand of NC_083401.1, from coordinate 54,298,811 downwards.
TGGACTTTAGCAAGGCCTGTGACATTGGTGGTTTAATGGACAAGATCTTGATCAGACCAAGGTATGGCAGATAGAGTTAACTTAGATAAACATGAGGTGTTACATTTTGGTAAGCCAGAGTAGGACTTACACAGTTAATGGTAGGCCCCTGGAGAATAATGTCAAACAGAGACCTATGGGTGCAGATATATAGTTCTTGCAAATCGAGTCACAGGTAGGCAGAATGGCGAAAAAACCATTTGGCACACTTCCCTTCAATGGTCAGAGCATTGAGTATAGGAGTTGGAATGTCATGTTGAGGCTTCAGCAATATAAAAATCTGCTTATCGTTGATTTGACTGATTATTACGTGCTGCCCCAAACTTCCATGCCATTTGCATACCTTTGCAATCTCAAAGTGTTATCTGCACACAGATATCTACTCACCCAAAATATAGGGCAAATCATCCATAAAATAAATTATCTATATCACAGCTGGACACATGACAGAGCAATTTTTTTGTTTAGTTCACCCTTTTCATTTAACACTCATTATAGAAACATACACAATAAGGTAAAATGTGTTTCCAGTAGTTTATAATTCAGAATTAAGTATCAAATTGGATATGGTGTTAGGAAATTATTGATGCACTAATAACTGAAGTGACTGATAAGTTTGTTCCATAGGAAATGTCAATTGAAACTAGATCCTCATCTACTCTTAAAGGGCATCAATTATCACATTTTAATCTCTCATTTTGTCCCCCCTGTACATTACTTGTTTTGTGGCAGGAGGGTTAGTATTTTTCAGAGTTACTATGCCTGCTTCAAAAGCAGTTGCTTAGCTTTTTTAAAACCGGAATTACCCTGACGTCACCTGAGTCAAATCAGTGATTATGCACTATATTAATGAGAATTAGCTGTCAGCATTTTGTTTCAGTGACTAGGAAAAACTCAGCCTTTCTCATGCTCCAGATTGGAACTGATTGAAATTCAGTTCTCAACATTTCAGCATGGCAGATTATATTTTTCAAATCCACGAAAGTGATTATTTGATTAGGGATAATTTGACATCAGAAGGCTTTTGTGTCAATGGCAACGTTATGGAAACTGTAGTTAAGAGGTGATATTTTATTTTGCCTGAACTCCAAAAGAAATTGGTTATCATATTCTGATTGTGTAAACCTGAGAGAGATAACCACTCCAAGAAGACTTGGATGTCAAAACATTATTTTCTTAAATTAGCATAATTGTTTAGCAGTGTAAAATAAGAATATGTGACTGCGAGCAAGTACTTTTCATTTCTATCCAGGAGTTAATTACACAAGACGAAGATGGCAATCCACAGCAATATGGAAGGTGGGGGTGTTGGATAGACCACACATTGCAAAAGGCAACAACATGTAACAGAGAGACATGGAGACAAAAGGCAAGACATACACACAGAGAGGCACATGGTAGAAGTGGGTCGGGGTGGTGGGGTACAATCAGAGAGTGTGAGGCCTGAGGAGTCACCATGGCCAGGATACACTAACGGATGGACTCCCCCCTCCGTGAGCTTTGAAACTCCATGATCATGACCATGAATTTTAGGTCAAAAACCTACATTTTATGGAAAACACAGTCTCTCATTATGATGGCCAACTAACAGGGAAAGATAATTATCCCCTATCTTTGTCCCTTTGACTTTAGCCCATCTGCCCTTCTTAAGGAATATTGCGTACTTCCACACATTCAGCCCACTGGGATTGCTCTGCCATTCAATGAGATTATGCTTGACCTGATAATCCTCAACTCTACTTTCCTGCCTTGCACCCATAAGCTTGAATTACCTTACTGGTAAAGAATCTGTCTATCTTGAATATAATTAATGAATTGACAGACTTTTGCAATTTAAGGGTTCCACGAATTCATTTCCATTAACGAGATAAAAAAAATCCTCATCACTGTCTTAACTGGGAACCCCGTAACTCAGGTCACCTGGTCCTAGAGTCTCCATAAGGAGAAATAAACTTTCTGCATTTGGCCCTTAAAAATCTTTCATGCTTCAATTTACTCTCTCCTGTGATGACAGATGCCTTTGAGGGGGATAGGTTTTATCCTAATTCTCTTGAAAAGGCATGTTGCAAACCTGGTGATAAGATGTCTCCTCCATGGAAAGCAGGATAAATAACTTTGGGATTTTTAAAATTAAACATAAGTAGTTGTGAGTAGACCCAGGGTTTTAGCTTTTGCTTTCAATTGTTGAGTTGGGGTTTTTGCAGTTGAAGTTGCCAGGTGCTGTTCTCTCTGTTGCTGCAAAAATCTCGAATTCTCTCTCTGCTGCTAGATTTCTTCTGCTTCTCCTATCTGAAGGAGATGGCAAGTGAGGGAAATCTGTTTTGCTAAATTCCCTTTGCCAAAGGTGTGTTTTTGGGATGCTGATATATTGGAACAGTTAATGAGTAGTACTTAACATATTATTTTGTTAAGTGTGTTGATAGAGGTAAAGTTATGTTACTTTTGTTTGTATTTTTACTGTGGTGTAGGAATAAACAAAGTGCGTTTTGCTTCAAGTCTAGTAGACCAACTGAATCCATCTGGAATGCAGCACTTTACACTTGCCTTTAAATAAAAGTTAGGGTTAGGCTATCTTCTTGATATGTTTTGCAAGTGTCTGGTCCATAACAGCTTTGGGCTCTGTCAGGATCAAAATCTCTAATTCCAGGTTGAATTTAGGATTACTGGATTCAAAGACATTCTCTTTGCATTCGGTTGGTTTAAATAAGGTGTGCCTGGTGTAATGAGGGCTCTTTCAGTGGCTAAGAGTTTCCTGGGTGTGGAAGAAGTTACTTGGGATGGTTTAGAGAAGGTGAGTAAGGCAATGCTTTCAGAATTGGCAGACAAGCTGGAGTTGAGGTTGTTTGTACCAGTGAGGAGAGAGGAGATGATTGCAGCAGTAGCTCAGCATTTGTAATTGCCAAAAATGCAATCAGAATCACTGAAAAGGCTAAACTACAACTGCAAACAAAACAACTTGAATATGAAAAGAAATTGCAACAGTTTGAGTTACAATTGAAAGCAGAAGGGAAAAAAAGAAAGAAAGAATAGCTCTGGCAGAAGAAAGCGATAATGTGGAGGTGCCAATGTTAGACTAGGGTGGACAAAGTTAAAAATCACAACACTAGGTTATAATCCCAACAGGTTTACTTGGGAGTACACTGTTGGAGCTCTCATGCTTCACCAGATGAAGGGAGAAAGAGAGATCTTGTGAACTTTTGAAATTGGAACTGAAAAGTGAAAGCCGACTTAAAATTAAGGAGTTTAAAAATGCACTTTCTGAAGTTGTGAGAACTCATCTGGAAGAGCAGAGAGTTAAAACTGCAAGATTGGCAGATGATTTATGAATCAATTCAGTCAAGGTTTGGCTTTTGACATAAATTTCAATTGGTGAGGGTTAGAAATTAGGGTAAAAGAGTAACCCTCAGGTGGTACAGGAAAAGGAGAAATCATCGAAGAGAATATAGTATGTTCACCACAGGTTAAAAATGAAACGCAGAAGATAAATTTTAAAAACGCAGGTGTTTTCACTGCAATAAGGTAGGACATGTGAAGTTGTCGTGTTGGTGGTTTGAAAAAAATCACTGGGAAGATGGATGATCCACTGTGTTTTGTTAAAGTGGCAAAGAGAAACAGAGTCTGGTCAGGTGTTGTTTGGTAAGAAGGTGCCAGATCTCTAAATAATGTACTTGCGTGGGTTAAATTTACTTTTGGGTGCCAAGAGAAACAGATAAAGAAAGTAAGATTTTAAGGGATGTGGGAGCAAGTCAACCTTGGAGAGAGGGAGGAGATGTGTAATTCAGAACAAGTGTTGCTAGAAAAGGTGGTAATATGTGGAATTCATGGTGAGAATAGACTTCCATTACATAAAGGTGAGGCTGGCGAGTCTGATAAAAGTGGTGAAGTGGTGGTAGGAGTAATAGAGAAATTCTCAGTTCTGGTAATACAGTTTATTCTTGGTAATGATATAGCTGGATCATAGGTGGGAGTGATGCCTACTGTAGTTGAAAATCAGACAACTGAGGTGTTACAGGAAGTATATCCTGAGATTTATCCTGACTGCACGGTAACAAGAACACAAAACCCTAGGTTGAAACAGGAGGAGAAATCAAGGAGTAAAGAGAAGGAAGTTGAAGTTCAGTTATCAGAAACTATGCTTGATCAAATAGTTGAGAAAAAACAAGAACAATTGGATGTTTTTAGCTGAAACTTTAGCTGAGTTACAACAGAAAGATGACAAATTTAATGTTGTATCAAAAACATACACAGAAGAATCAGTGTATCCTAGAATGTTACTCCCTTAAAAAAGTGAAGTCTTGATGAGGAAATGGAGACCATCACATATTCAGGCACATGAAAATTGGGCAAAGTTCATCAAGTAATATTGCCACTTGGGTACAGAAATTAAGTGTTGAGGGTAGAAGATCATATGGGAGCAAGGAAAACTCAACCCAATTACAAAAACATTTTTATTGGCCTGGGACTGCATAAAGATGTGGCTGAGTTTTGCTGGACCCATGTCATGTAATAGGAACACCTCAGGCAGCAATAAAACTAGCACCCTCAAACCTTCCAGCATTTGAGGAACCTTTTACACTAGTCTTAATTGGTCATGCATGTCCTCTCCCTAAAACAAAACCTGGGAATTAGTATTTATTGACCATAATAAATGTGTCTACTAGATTTCCAGGTGCCATTCCACTGCGATGAATCTTCACGAAAAGGACTATAGAAGAGTTACTCAATTTTTTTTTAAGCAAGATACAGGCTACCCACAGAAATATATTGGCTCAAGGATCAAATTTTACATCAAAGTTATTCAAGGAAATTACGAATAGCTTAGAAATAAAACAATTCAAATCCACTAAGTACAGTCCAGAATGGCAGGGAATATTAGAATGGTAGCATCGAACTTTAAAAACAATATTGGAGCTCAACAGTCAATATTTCCAGAGGATTGGGGTGAAGGAATTCCATTTGTATTGTTTGCAGTTAGGGATGTATTTAAATGAATCAACTAAATTCAGTCCATTTGAATTAGTTTTTGGACATGAGATGACAGGACCACTTAAATTAATTAAGGAGAAATTGGTGAGTTGGAGTTCAGAGACTACATATTTAGATTGAGAGAGAAATTTTAGGGGGAGATTAAACTGAGAAGGCGAGCTGACTAGATGGCGTTTAAAAATCGCACAGCATGTGATGAAACAGAAGTATGGCAAGTGGACAAAAAATTCATAATTTCGCTAGTGGAGATGAAGTGCCAGTATTGCTACTAGTGGTAGTTTGAACCTTTAAAAGAAAGATTTAATGGGCCTTATCATATCAAAAGGAAATTGAGTGAGGTGATAAAATTGCCAGATAGAAAGAAAACTCAGTTTCATATGAAAATGCTCAAAACAGAGGGATAGGAGCAGACAGTATAGGAAAGTATTTAATTGGAGGGAGGGGGAATTACAATGCTATTCGGCAAGAACCATGCAGTTTAAATTGGGAACAGATGTTCTCAGGGAAATGCACAACAGAAATTTGGAGGCTGTTTAGGGAGTACTGGGTAGGTTTGTCTCACTGAGGCAAGGAAGGGATAGTAGGGTGAAGGAACCTTGGGTGACAAGGGATGTAAAACATCTAGTCAAGAGGAAGAAGGAAGCCTATATAGGATTGAAGAGGCAAGGATCAGACTGGGATCTAGAGGATTACAAAGTAGAGTGGAGGCTGTTGTAGGTTGCAACAATACATTGACAGATGCAGAATTGGACTGATAAGTGGCAGATGGATTTAACCTAGAAAAATGAGATTCATTTTGGATGGTCAAATTTGAATGCCGAATACAGGGTCAAAGGCAGGATTCTTGGCCGTGTGAAGAAACAGAGTGATCTTGGGGTCAATGTCCACAGTTCCCTCAAAGTTGTCAACCACATTGGAAGGGTTAAAGGAGGCACAACAAGGGCCGAAGGGCCTGTACCATGCTTTGCTGCTCTATGTTCCATGTTTAACAGCAGTGCTACCCTCCTCCTCTATGCTCAAAACAAATCCCAGAGGCAGGACGGAGTTAAGCAAATCAGCACGGTGGTCAGCATTACATATTCTTAGTGCACAGCCTGCTCCGATCCCTGCATTGCCGAAAATCCAGAGGGAGGAAGACAGGAGATGGGTGCTCATTAGTTTTGTAGTTTTGCATCAAACTGGTCCTTAGCTAATATCATAACAAAATGTTTATTTTCCAAAGAATTCCACTTGGCTTTCTCAATTGACATAAATTTTACTATTGTAGTAAATAATCAAAAATACATGCATCAGTACTTATCATGACCATCAGAAGTCTCATCAATAATCACTTATGCAGGAAAAATGGCAGCCAATTAGCTCTCAGGAAATTCTGACAAATAGCAGCTGAGAGACTAATAACTAAGGAAGCATACAGGATCAGGGAGATTATTCTGGAGCTGTACAGGACTTTAGTTAGGGCATAGCTGGAGTACGGTGTGCAGTTCTCATCACCACGCTATAGGAAGTGTCATCCCATTCCCGCCTCAGTTGAAGCAAAACACTCGACACAGCATAGTTTTACCTCCTCCACCTTTATTCCGAGCCTTGGAAGGAGAGAGAATGATCACCCATGTGCACAGGGACAGGAGTACTCGGTCTTCTATCGAACAGCAGTTTCTTAATGAATTAAATAGTCATTTACAGAGAGAAGCATCCAGATAAGGCAACATACATATTAATTGGGTGACCGTTATAATCAGTGAGTGTCAATAGTAAAGATGAAGCCATCTGCTGTTAGACAATAAATGTTCTTAACTTTGTTAACTGGCTTCATATAATGAATACTTCTCCCCTTGTTAACTGACTTTACATACTGAATGCCTCATCTTGTTAAATGACTTTACATAATGAATGCTTTTACATCTTGCCAACCCACTACCCTTGCCCCCAACACCCCATTGTTTACTGTAAGTTCTTATTTGATCAGAGCCATGCTAGCTTAACTTCTGTTCCACAAAAACTCAAAATGGAATTCTTTCCCTACCTGCTCATACCTTGTACACTTTCTCAGAACAATGTGATTACACTGGAGGGGTTGCAAAGGAGATAAACTAGCATGTTGCCTGAGATGAAGCCGTCTAGCTATGAAGGGAAGCTAGATAAGTTTGGGTTTTCTTCTTTTTGGCAGAGAAGGATAAGGGGTGATCTGATTGAAATATACAGTATGAGAGCATTGATCAGGATGGGTGCAAAGTAGCTGCTCCCTTTATTGAAGCGTCAATGACAAAGGGGCATAGTTATAAGGTGAAAGGCAAAAGGTTTAGATGGGATTTGAGGGAACTTGTTTTCATCCAGAGGGTGCTGTGAATCTGGAATGCATTGCCTCGAAGGGTAGTTGTGGCAGGAAACCTGTTTTAAAAAGCACTTGGGTGAGGACTTGAAAAGGTCACAACATTCAAGGCTATGGGCCAATTGCTCGAAAGTGGGACGAGTATAGATTGCAAGTAGTTTTTTTTTAAATTGATGCAAACTTGATGGGCTGAAGGAGCTCTTCTGTACTCCATGATTTTATGAATGTGTTAATGATCAGATAATCTGCATTTTGTGATGTTGTTTGAGGAATAAAGATTGACCAGAATACCAGGGATCGCGCTCCTAGGCTCCCTTGAAATAGTGCCTTGGGATCTTTTACAAACAGCTCTCCTTGAATCAGATTGGGTTTTGGTTCCATTTCCACTGCTCTAGAATGTCAATTTTGATTTGTGTATTCAAGCTCTGAATGAACTTGAACCCAAACCTTTGATTCAGAGACAAATGCGCTACCAACTGAGACATAATTGACAATAAAAATAACAACATCAACTTCACAGTTTCTTTCTCTGGAGCTGAAAAGCACTTATTTCAGATCATTTTGGTGTTTGTTTCATTGCTAAAATAAGGCTACTGTAGCGTCAGTCTTGAGTTCTCATCTTTACACAACTGATTTGTTCTCAGTCTGGCCTTTAACCATTTTTAGAATAATACCTGATGCAAAGCATTCCACCGTAGTTTAATGATAAACATAAATAATTTCAAGCAGCAGCCAAATCATTAGCAACTACTACAGCATAATTATGTTTCACTGAACTTGAATTTGATGAGGTCACAGTAAGTGGCCTTGGATCTCTGCAGTCAAGCAACAAAAATAATAATTTAAAATGCTCCAGCCTGACTGTAATCATAGATCATACTGTAGTGTGTCAAGAACTGTTGTAATTATTCCCTTAGCACGGCTAGTACAAATAGTAGCAATAAAACTAACTTTGATTGTTTTATTGAAAGCAACATACTGCATATTAAATTTTATGTTTTGTTGACATTTTATTTTAATGTCACAAATATCTTTGTTTGAGCAAAATGCTCTACACCACTACGTTTCTATTAGAAATGTAGGAACAGTATTAGATCTTTATGGCTGTCAAGCTTGCTCCACCTTCAAACAGATCATGGGCCTCTTTCCCAAACTATCCCTGTCTATTGTTTCCCATCTTGAACCTGCTCAATGACATTTCCCATAGCCCTTGAGGGAAAGAATTTAAAAGGATTCACTATCCAAGTGAAAATATTCTTCATCTTCTCAACCTTAAAATGGTGTACCCCTTATTTTGATTAGGCTCAGATGTTTTAATGGTGATACAGCCGTTCCTGTAGCACAGAAACCTGGACACAGGAAACTCCAAGGGGATTGGCAAGGAAATCAAAGATTAGTTGGGAAATGATCCCATGCCTAGAACTCTCAAAAACTATCAACTGAAATCAGAATTCAGAGTTCTGCTACAGTTAAGTAAATAGTTGATCAGAAAAAGTTAGATAAAAGGAGGCCATTTAGCTCTCCCTAGCTGTTCTGCCATATTTTGTGACTTATGCAGATAAACATCCACATCTCTGCTTTGCACACCCTTAAGAATAACACCCTTTACTGTATATTATCTCTTCATGTTCTTGTACCAAAATGTACAACTTCTCTGCACTGAGCTTCATCTGGCACCTATCCGGCACTCCATTAACTTGCCGATGTTCTTTTGGATATTGTCCTCCTCAGTTTAGAATGTTCCCAACTTTTGGGTTAAACAAAACTTTTAAATTGAGCCCTTCATACCAAGACTCGATGATTTACATATATATCAGGAAAAGCAAGAGCCCTAATACCACTCGTGCGAAACACCAACATAAAAAAAATTATGATTTAATTACACAGGACACTGGTGAATTTGCATCTGGAGTTCAGAATCATAGAATGCTTACAGAATAGATAAAGGCCATTCAGCCTATCGACTCTGCACCAACCCTCCAAGGAGCAACCCATCTAAACTCATAACTCCCCATCCCCATAACATGACATTTAGCATGGCTAATCCACTTAACTTGCACAATCCTGGACACAATGGGGCAATTTAGCACCTGCAGTTTCTGACGCAGGTGGGGGGGGGTAATTGTTACAGGTCGGTGGGGAGGGTGGAGTAGGTTGGAGGGAGGAAGATGGACAGGTAGTACAGGTAGAGTGTGTGCTGAGTTGGAGGGTTGAATTAGCATGGCCAAACCACCCACCATGCCCATCTTTGATCTGTGGGCAGAAACTGGACTACCCAAACGAAATTTGCACAGAGAGAACGTGCAAACTCCAAATAGACTGTCAAAGCTGGAATCAAACCCCACTCCATAGCACTGTGAGCAAGAAGTACTAGCCACTGTGCCACTATGCTGCCCTGGTACAGCATTAAGCCTTGTATTGGACACCTTGTTGAAGGGAGGTGGTAAATGTACTGGAGGGAGTTTATAGTGGGTTTACCAGACTTATTAGTCCGATGGGCCTGTTTCTTTGTTGTACTGCTCTTTCTTGTCTCAAGTTTCTATCTCCAAACTTGAGGATAAAAACAAAGTGCTGCAGAAACTCATATGGTTTGGCAGCATCTGTAGAGAGAAACAGAGGTCATGGTTCAAGTCCAATGTCACTTCTTTGGACTTTGTATTTTATTCAGATCTCCAGCAATCGCAAATGTTAGATTTTAATTAAGATGTCTGCCTTGTAAAGTATGAAGACACATTGAATCAATGTGTTGGACGCTGTATCTACACATATTCAGAACTGGCCCTTGTGTTGCAATACAAATAAATAATTATTCCCTAAGATCAGGGAAAGTTATGCTCAGATTAATTGCCATCTCTTAATCAAGACAATACGGTCAGTAGCACTTTGCTATTTCTTTGAGCAGGACAAGGTCTGGAGTGACCACCCTTGACACCAAGTCTGCATTTGAGTGCGTGCGCGACATCAAGGAGCCAAAGCAAAATTAGAGTCAATGTGACTTGGAGGAAAATTCTCTGCTGATTGGGGTCATACTTGGCAGAAGGAATGCTAACTGTGATTGTTGTTGGTCCGTCATCTCAGCTCCAAGACATTGCTAGAGGAATTCTTTTGTCAGTTTCTAGCACTATCAAAAACATCCCCTCCATCATCAAGTCAGAAGCAGGGATGTTTACTGATGATTGCACAATGTTCAGCTCTATATCCAACTTACTGAAACAGTCAGTGCCCAAATACAACAAGACCAAGATCAGGATGACAAGTGGCAAATAATAGCCATGCTGCACAAGTGTTAGGCAATGAACAAATCTAAAGAGAACTTCAGCATCATCCAATAACATTCCGTATCATTATCATCACTGAATCCTCAATTATCAACATCTTAAGAATTACCACTGACCTGAAACTTTAAAAGCAGTAAAAAATATACGGTGGCCACAAGGGCACATCAGATTTTAGGAATCCCAAAGAGTAAATCACCTCCAGGCTCTCCGAAGTATGTCCACCATTTAGAAGGCACAAATCAGAGCAGGAATGGAACACTCAGCACTTTTCTCAATGAATACAGTTTCTAAAACACTCAACCAGTATGACACCATTTGGGACAGAGCCACTGTTGATTGACATCACACTCACAAACATTTGCTCCCTCCCACTGATGTTCAGTGGCTATAGTGCATTTACAAGATCCACTACAGAAAATCACTTAGGCTCCTTAGACAGCACTTTCCAAACTCACAACCAGCACCATCTGGAAGGAGGAAAAAGTGAGGTCTGCAGATGCTGGAGATCAGAGCTGAAAATGTGTTGCTGGAAAAGCGCAGCAGGTCAGGCAGCATCCAAGGAACAGGAAATTCGACGTTTCGGGCATAAGCCCTTCATCTGGAATCTGGAAGGACACAGGCCACCTTTTCAAGGCACTTAGGGATTGCAGTACCCTGCAAAGTTCACATCCCATGAATGAAAATAAAAGGCCGTAAAGTTGCATACATTTCAACAGTGGCCCAACTTCAAAGCACATCATCTGCTGTAAAATGCTTCAGAACACCTGGAGGTTGAGGTGTATGCAACCTAAATGCATTTTTAACAAGTTAAATTAATCATGAATTAATATTCAAAAAATACTGGCATGAGAACGGAAATAAATCTCTAGTACCTGATCACGCAAAAGCAAAGCTATTTTCCAAAATTTTCTTTATTCTGGAATTTAAGCCTTTAGATTAGAAAACTATAAACATGGTTCTAAGATTTAAGACTGAGGAAACAAAACTAGTAAATTATAAACCTGCTTAGTTTAACAACGATGTTAGAAAATTGTAACAACCAATAACTAATGGCAAAGTGATTGAGTCCCAAAGAAATACACAAGCTGCTTAGACACTACTCGTGGATTTGCAAAGGGAAGGTCATAACTAATTAACCCAATTACGTTTTTTGAGGAAGCAATGAAAATAGGTAAGGTTATACTTGTAAAGCTTATAGAGATATCAAATTGGATTTGATAATGCTTCATGAGACTGTTAGCAAAAAATGACAGTAAATTATAAGCTAGCATGAGAAGTTTTTTCTTTTTTTCTATTTTCTTTTGGATGGGGTGGGAGTGTTGCTGATAGGGCTAGCACTTGTTATGTGCATGAGCAGCTTTGAGTTAATACATAATGATTCCCAAGATTAAAAATAATATATTCTTGATTGAATGTGAGTTACTATTGGCATAGGTGTCTATGCTGGAGCCTCAACTACTCAGTGTATTTATTTACTACTTAAATAACACAAGTATGTATGATCCCAAATTGGCAGATTATACATAAAGATTAAAGTTATAACAGATAGCATAGACAAGAGGACAAAAATAATAGAAGACAGTAAAAGACTAAGGAGAAGGGACAAAATTGTCATAGATGGATTTCAAGCCTCAAGTTACCCATGTTAGACTAAAAGTAATAGTATAGATCAGAGTGCATATATGATGTTATAGAGGTTTACGGCACAGAAACAGGCCTGTTGGCCAACTTGTCCATGCTGCCCAGTTTTCACAATTAAACTAGTCCTATTTACCTGCGTTTGGTCCACATCCCACTATACCCACCCATCCATGTACCTGTCTAAATGTTTCTTAAGTGACAAAATATTACTTGCTTCTACCATTACCGCTGGCAGCCCGTTACAGACATTTATCACTCTGTGACCCCTCTGGACCCTTCTGTATCTCTCTCCCCTCACGTTAAACCTATGCCCTCTAGTTTTAGACTCCCCTACCATGGGGAAAATCTGTTGGTTATCTACTTTATCTATGCCTCTCATGATTTCATAGACCTCTACAAGGTCACCCCTCAATCTCCTGCACCCCAGAGAAAAAAGTCTCGGTCTATCCAACCTCTCCTTATAACTCAAACTTTCCAGTCCAAGTAGAATCCTAATAAATTTTTTCTGCACTCTTTCCAGTTTAATCATATCTTTTCTATAGTACGGCGAACAGAACTGCTCACAATATTCCAAATACGGCTTCACTAATATCCTGTACAGCTGCAACAAGACATCGCTACTCCTATACTCTATGCTCTGACCAATGAAAGCAAGCACGCTGAAAATCTTTTTCACCACCTTGTCTACGTGTGGGTCCACTTTCAAGGAGCTTTGAACCTGCACTCCTAGATCTCTTTGTTCCGTAACACTTCCCAGGACCTCTACCATTGACTGTGTAACTCCTGCCCTGGTTTGAGATAGCAAATACAACACCTTGTATTTATCTAAATTAAATTCTATCTGCCTTTCCTTACCCCACTGCTCGGTTGAAGAAGATCTCACTGTATTCGCATGCAACCTTTTTCACTGTCCACTATACCATCAAGCTTGGTGTCATCCGCAAACTTACTACATTCTCATCCAAATCATTTATATAAATGACAAACAACAATGGACTTAACAACGATCCTGTGACACATCACTGGTCACAGGTCTCCAGTCTGAAAAATAACTCTCTATCACCACCTTGTCTTCTACAGTCAAGCCAATTTTGTATCCCATTGGCTAACTCTCCCTGGATCCCAAGAGATTTAACCTTAAGCAACAACCCACCATGCGCTACCTTGCTAAGGTCCACACGTAAACAAAGTCTACTGCACTACGTTCAAACACTTTCTTGGTCACCCCTTCAAAAAACAATCAAATTCATGAGAACACAATTTTCCCACATAAAAAGCCTTTCTGACTGTCTCAAATGAGTACTTGCCTCTCCAAATGCTTGTAGATCCTGTTTCTCAGGATCCTCTCTGACAACCTACCCAGCACAGATGTTAGGCTCACTGGTCTATTCCCAGGCATTTCCTTGCAGCCTTTCTTCTACAGATCAGACATTGCATTATTCAAACATTGGACCTTCACTTTTCCTAGCTTGTCAAAGAGATGTAAAGTACATGCAGATTACTAAATTTTGCCCTGGTTTGTCTTACCAAAATGCAGCACCTCACATTTATCTAAATTAAGCTCCATCTGCCACTCGCCCAAGTCATCAAGATCACATTAAACTCTTAGATAACATTCTTCACTGTCCACGACACAACCAAATTTGGTATCACCTGTAAACCTATTAATCATACCTTCATAACCTGGTCTAAACTGTTTTCATAAAAGATGAATGATAATGAAGCCAGTACCATCCTTGCAGCACACTGCTGGTCACAGGCCTCCAGTCTGAACAATAATCTTCCACAACTACAATCTGTCTCCTACCGTTAAGCTAATTTTGTATCCAATTGGCTAGCTCACTGTAGATCCCATGTGATCTACTCTTTGCTACCTTCCCCCACCCTCCTCTCTGACCTCTCACCTCCATCCCCACCCCCATTTACCTATATTACTTTCTCCCCACTCCCACCCCCCTCTACAGGCACCCTGCCTCTATTCCTGATGAAAGGCTTTTCCCCAAAACATCGATTTTCCTGCTCCTCGGATGCTGCCTGACCTGCTGTGCTTTTCTAGCACCACTCTAATCTAGACTCTGGTTTCCAGCATCTGCAGTCCTAGGTTTTTACCTAACCTATTAATCAGTCTTCCATGCAGAACCTTGTTGAAAGCCTTGCTAAAGTCCATGTAGATATCGTCTACAGTTCATAGGGTCTGTTTCCATGCTGTACATCTCTGACTCTTCAGTCCAACCTGTCCATGCCGACCAGATATCCCAACCCAATCTAGTCCCACCTGCCAGCATCTGGCCCATATCCCTCCAAACCCTTCCTATTCATAAACAACTCACTGGGGCCTCTTTGTTTATGAATAGGAAGGGCTTGGAGAGATATGGGCCAGGTGGGACTAGATTGGGTTGGGATATCTGGTCGGCATGGACAGGTTGGACCGAAGGGTCTGTTTCCATGCTGTACATCTCTGATTCGATGAACTGCAGACGATATCTACATGGACTTTAGCAAGGCTTTCAACAAGGTTCTGCAAGGTAGACTGGTTAATAGGTTAGGCATCTATCTAAATGGCCACCTCTTACACAGTAGGGTCTTGGAGAGCGTTACAAAACACAGATCTCAGGGTACAAAATTATAGCTCTTTGAAAATGGAGTCACAGGTAGACAGGGCGGTGAAAGAGCCTTTTGGCATGCTAGCTCTCATCGGTCACAGCATTTAGTAGAGGAATTTGGAGTCTTATTGCAGCTTTACAAGACATTGGTGAAGCCATATTCGGAGTATTATGTGCAGTTCTGTTCACCCTAATATAGAAATTAAACTAGAAAGAGTGCAGAAAAAAAAATTAGTAGGATGCTTCCTGAACTAGAAAGCTTGAGTCGAAGGAGAGGCTGGACAAGCTGGGAATTTTTTTCTCTGGAGTGTCAGTGACTGATGGGTGACCTTACAGAGGTCTATAAAAGCATGAGGGACATAAATGTGGTAGATAGCAAACAGGTTATCCCCATGTTAGGGGAGTCTAAAACAAGAGGGCACAAATTTAAGGTGGGGGGGGGGGGGGGGAAGAGATACAGAGAGGTCCAGAAGGGCAATTTTTCAAAGTGGGTGCTGAGTGTCTGAAATAGGCTGCTCAAGGTTGTGGTGGTGGAGAGTACAATTTTGTAATTTAAGGAACATTTGGACAAGTGCATGGATGGGATAAGTATGGAGGGATATGGACTAAACACTAGCAAATGTGAGGAGATTACCTGTGAAAACTGGGTGGCATAGACAAGTCAGGCCAAACAGCTTTTTTTTCCACAACATAAACATCTATGACTCTACGACTAAGCCCTTAGCTCAATGTCAGTCCCAGTCTGTGTCTGGAAAGTTTGAAACCCTATAATATTACAATCCTATTATTTTTACAGATATTTGAGATTTCCCAACATATTTGCTCCTCAATTTTCTGCTGACTGCTGGGGGGCTATAGTACAACCCCATCACGGTGATCACCCCCTTCTTATTTCTGAGTGTGGCTCATCGCGTTTCATTGAATGACTGCCCAGGAATAAACTCTGTGATGTTTTCCCTATTCAAAAACACCAACCCCCTCCTCTCTTGCCTCCTTTGCTATCCTTCCTATAGTATCTATATCCTGGAACATTAAGCTGCCAGTCCTGTCCTATCTTTAGCTATGTTTGTGTAACAGCTATGATATCTTAGTCCCATATTCCCATCCATGCCCCGAGTTAATCTGGTTTACCTGTCAAGGCCACTGCATTGAAACAAATACGATTTAATTCATCAGTCTTACCTCATTCTCTGCTTCGCTTTTGCCTGCCTTGTCTATTTAATTTGCTTCCTTCAACTTCTGTACCAGCTTCAACCTGATCTCATTTTTCATAATTGCTTAGGACTTGTTCTCCTCCCTACCAAACTAGTTTAAAATACCCCTGAATACCGCTAGCAAGGCTGCTCGCCAGAATATCGATTTTCCCTCCAGTTCAGGTGCAAACTGTCCCTTTTGTACAGGTTACTTCTGCCTCAGAAGAGATCCCAATAATGCAAAAGTTTGAATACCAGTTCCTCAGCCACACACTCATCTGCCCTATTTTCCTATTCCTACTCTCACTAGCATGTGGCACCAGGAGTAACCTAGAGATTACTATCCTCCAGCTTGCGGTGGTTAACTCATGCTAACCTCCTATTCTCTCTGCAGAACTTCATCGCTTTCTCTAACTACATTGTTGGTACCCATGCATATAACATCCTCAAGTCGCTGACATGCCCCTTTGGGAATTTCTTGCAACTGCTGAGTGCCACAAGGATCAGTGCTGGGTCCTCTACGTTTTGTCATTTATATAAATGATTTGGATGTGAGCATAAGAGGTACAGTTAGTAAGTTTGCAGTTGACCAAAATTGGAGATGTAGTAGACAGCGAAGAGGGTCACCTCAGATTACAACAGGATCTTGACCAGATGGGCCAATGGGCCGAGAAGAGGTTTACAAAATTATGAGAGGCATGGATATGATAAATAGACAAAGTCCTTTTCCGGGGGCCGGGGAGTACAGAACGAGAGGGCATAGGTTTAGGGTGAGCGGGGAAAGATATAAGAGTAAAAACTGCAAATGTGTTGCTGGTCAAAGCACAGCAGGTTAGGCAGCATCTCAGGAATAGAGAATTCGACGTTTCGAGCATAAGCCCTTCATCAAGATATAAGAGACCTATGGGGCAACTTTTTACTGCAGAAGGTGGTACGTGTATGGAATGAGCTGCCAGAGGAAGTGTGGAGGCTGGTATAATTCGAGATAAATGCGAGGTGCTGCATTTTGGGAAAGCAAATCTTAACAGGACTTATACACTTAATGGCAAGGTCCTAGGGAGTGTTGCTGAACAAAGAGACCTTGGAGTGCAGGTTTATAGCTTCTTGAAAGTGGAGTTGCAGGTAGATAGGATAGTGAAGGCGGCGTTTGGTATGCTTTCTTTTATTGGTCAGAGTATTCAATACAGGTGTTGGGAGGTCATGTTGCGGTTGTACAGGACATTGGTTAGGCCACTGTTGGAATAGTGTGTGCAATTCTGGTCTCCTTCCTATTGGAAAGATGTTGTGAAACTTGAAAGGGTTCAGAAAATATTTACAGGGCTGTTGCCCGGGGTTGGAGGATTTGAGTCAGAGAGAGAGGCTAGAGCTGTTTTCCCTGGAGCGTTGGAGGCCGAGGGGTGACATTATAAAGGTTTATAAAGTTATGAGGAGCATGGATATGATAAATAGACAAAGTCTTTTTCCTGGGGCCGGGCAGTACAGAACGAGAGGGCATAGGTTTAGGGTGAGAGGGGAAAGATATAAAAGAGACCTAAGGGGCAACTTTTTACCGCAGAGGGTGGTACGTGTATGGAATGAACTGCCAGAGGAAGTGTGGAGGCTGGCACAATTGCAACATTTAAGAGGCATTTGCATGGGTATATGAATAGGAAGGGTGCAGGTTTACTCGCTGAGCTATAGATTTGATATCCAGACGTTTCATTACCTGGCTAGGTAACATCATCAGTGGCGACCTCCAAGTGAAGCGAAGCTGTTGTCTCTTGCTTTCTATTTATATGTTTGTCCTGGATGGGGTTCCTGGGGTTTGTGGTGATGTCATTTCCTGTTCGTTTTCAGAGGGGTTGATAGATGGTATCTAGATCTGTGTGTTTATGGCATTGTGGTTGGAATGCCAGGCCTCTAGGAATTCTCTGGCATGTCTTTGCTTAGCCTGTCCCAGGATAGAGGTGTTGTCCCAGTCGAAATGGTGGGTTTTTTCATCGGTGTGTAGAGCTACGAGGGAGAGAGGGTCCATGTCTTTTTGTGGCTAGCTGGTGTTCGTGTATCCTGATGGCTAACTTTTTTCCTGTTGGTCCGACGTAGTGTTTGTGGCAGTCCTTGCATGGAATTTTATAGATGACGTTGGTTTTGTTCATGGGTTGTACTGGGTCTTAAGTTTATTAGTTTTTGTTTGAGAGTGTTGGTGGGTTTGTGTGCTACTAGGATTCCGAGGGGTCTTAGTAGTCTGGCTGTCATTTCTGAAACTTCTTTGATGTATGGTAAGGTGGTTAGAGTTTCTGGCTGTGCTTGGTCTGCTTTTCGTGGTTTGTTCTTGAGGAATCTGTGGAATGTATTTTTTGAGTATCCATTCTTCTTGAGTACATTGTATGTGATTCTCCTCTGTTTTCCAAAGTTACTCTGTGCTGCAGTGCGTGGTGGCTCGTTTGAATAGTGTTCTGATACAGCTTTGTTTGTGTGTGTTGGGATGGTGACTGGTGTAGTTAAGTATTTGGTCAGTGTTTGTCGGTTTTCTGTATACGGAGGTTTGTAGTTCTCTGTTGTCCTTTCTTTCGACTGTGACATCCAGGAATGCGAGTTTGTTGTCGGTTTCTTCCTCCTTGGTGAACTTAATGACTGCGAGGGTGTTGTTGATTATATTGAATGTTTCTTCTATCTTGTTTCGTTTTGTGATGACAGAGGTGTCATCTACGTAGTGGACCCAGATTTTTGTTTGATGGTTGGTAGGGCTGGTAGGACTGGTAGGAAGGAAGGGTTTGAAGGGATATGGGCCGAGTGTTGGCAGGTGGGACTAGATTGGGTTGGGATAGTTGGTCGGCATGGATGGGTTGGACTGAAGGGTCTGTTTTCATGCTGTACATCTCTATGACTCTATGTCCTTGACCGAGCACCAGGGAGACAACGTGGCATCTTGAAGTCTTGCTTGTTGGCAAAGAAATCTGGTCTGTGCCCCTGACACGGGTCCATTTCACAATTGATCACTTTGACTTTGGCATACCCCCACTTAAAAGCAGTTAGTCATGATGCCAAAGACCTGGCTGTCAGTGCTATTTTCTTCTGAGAGGCTGCACCCCAAACCCCCAACAATATCAAAACAGTATACTTGTTAGCCACAGGAAACGTCTGCACTACCTGCCTGGCAATGTCCAAGCAGTCACCCATCTACCTGATGTGAACTGTGATGTGACCACCTCCCTGAAGCTACCATCTATCTATCATACTCTCTGCCTCTCTTATACTCATCAGTGCCTCCAACTGTCACTCCAACCGATCCAGGTTGGATGATAGGAGCTGCAGCCAAACACACTTCCTGCAGTCATAATCGCCAAGGACAGACAACTGCTCACTGATGCCCTACATCCAACAGAAAGGGTGTACAACTCTACTGACTGACATTTTGAAGAGAGATTACATAGGCTTGGATCCCTGGAATATAAAGGCAATCAATTGGCAAGATAATCTATGATGTAATCATAAAAGCAGAGATTTTTCATTCAAGAGAGGTTAAGAAACACTTTCTTAAACAACAGTACATAGAAATATGAAATATTGCCTGGTTTAACTCTACCAATTCATTTCAGAATTCTGAAACCCTCAATTATATCACACCCTAATTCAAAAGGAGACATTGTGGGGTGCCATTCCATTAATGTAAATGCAAGCCAAGAATGGCTAAACAAGCTCAAGGGTCTACTCCTGCTCCCATGTTTTAACAACGCTGCACCTCAGGAAGCCCATTAATGAAGCCAGCAATTCTTACTTCATCTTTTTAAAAAATTCATTTTGTGGAATGTGGGCATCGCTGACTGGCCTGTGTTTACTGTCCATCTCTAGTTCCTCGAGAAGGTAGCGAAGAACTGTCTCTTGAACCACTGCAGTCCACCTGCTGTGGGTTGACCCACAATGCCATGAGGGAACGAATTCCAGGACTTTCACCCTGTGACAGTGAAGGAATGGCAATATATTTCCAAGTCAGGATGGTAAGTGGCTTGCCAGGGAATATGAAGATGGTAATGTTCCCACATATCTGCTGCCCTTGTCCTTCTAGATGGAAGTGGTCGTAGGTTTGGAAGATGCTGTCTGAGGATCTTTGGTGAATTTCTGCAGTGCAACATGCAGATAGTATACACTGATGCAACTGAGCATCAGTAGTGGAGGGCGAGGATGCTTGTGGATGTACCATCACTCAAGCAGGCTGCTTTGTCCCTAATGGCATCAAGGTTCTTTTGTGTTGTTGGGGTCCACTCATTCATGCAAGTGGGGAGTACGCCATCACACTCCGAACTTGTGCCTTGTAGATGGTGGACAGGCTTTGTGGAGTCAGGGGGCGATTTACTCTTTGCAGTATTCCTAACCTCTGACTTGCTCTTTTATGTGGTGAAGGGCTTATGCCCGAAATGTCGAATTTCCCGTTCCTTGGATGCTGCCCGACCTGCTGCGCTTTTCCAGCAACACATTTTCAGCTCTGATCTCCAGCATCTGCAGACCTCACTTTTTCCTCTTTTATGTGGTGAGTCCAGTTGAGTTTCTATCAATGATAACTCCAAGGATGTTGATAGTGGGGGATTCAGTATTGGTAACACCATTGAATGCCAAGGGTGGTGGTTAGATTGTTTCTTATTTGTGATGGTCATAGCCTAGCATTGTTGGGTCACGAACGTTACTTGTCATTTGCAGTTCGCTCAGTCGTACTGCTGCTGAGTCACTCTTGGTGGTGGGCAACCAGAGTACATTGTTTGTCCTTGCCATCCTCTGTACTTCCTATAGGTGTTGTTCAACAATGGAGGAGTACCAATTCATTAGCTGAGGGTGGACGGTAAGTGGTATTCAGCAGGAAGTTTTCTTGCTTACGTTTAACCTGAAGCCATTAAACTTTGCGTGGTCCAGAGTCAATGTTAAGGACTCCAACAGCAACTCCCTCCCAACTGTATACCACTGTGCCACCACCTCTGCTGGGTCTATCCTGCCATGGAGGGATTTGAACCTGGGTCCCCAGAACATTATCTGGGGATCTGGATTAATAGTTGAAAATGTGTTGCTGGTTAAAGCACAGCAGGTCAGGCAGCATCCAAGGAATAGGAAATTTGACGTTTCAGGCATAAGCCCTTCATCAGGAATGAGGAGAGGGTGCCAGGCAGGCTAAGATAAAAGGTAGGGAGGAGGGACTTGGGGGAGGGGCAATGGAGATGTGATAGGTGGAAGGAGGTCAAGGTGAGGGTGATAGGCCTGAGTGGGGTGGGGGCAGAGAGGTTAGGAAGATGATTGCAGGTTAGGAGGGCGGTGCTGAGTTGAGGGAACCGACTGAGACGAGGTGAGGGGAGGGGAAATGAGGAAACTGGAGAAATCTGAGTTCATCCCTTGTGGTTGGAGGGTTCCCAGGCGGAAGATGAGGTGCTCTTCCTCCAACCGTTGTGTTGTTATGTTTTGCCGGTGGAAGAGTCCAAGGACCTGCATGTCCTCGGTGGAGTGGGAGGAACAAAATTTGGACCCAACCAGCACCTACCATCTGGATTAATAGTCAAGTGATAATACCACAAGGCCATCGCCTTCCCAAGGTACCTGAAGAAAAACTACATTTTCCTGACATGTACAAAGTTATTGTCCATTTTCAAAAAGGGGAAAAAAATCTTGTTCAACCTTCTATTTGTTTAACAGCAACCAAACAGTGTGTTGAACAATCAAATGGATTCCGTTTTAATGCAGACATTGTAATCCACTTTAATTTTTGTTAATAAACCTGGGCACCTACTTTAGGGTTACATTATTTTTCTGCGAAAGGGGCAAGGGTTTCCCATACAAAGTTCCCACCTATTTTTCTGTGTTTTTCACAGCACAGTGTGTAGCAGTTGCACAGTTTAGTGTGCAATTTTATTTGCACGAGTCAACTTGTTATTTAAAAGTAACGTTAATTGCTTAATTTGGCTATGCTAATCCATACACAAAAACAAAGTAAACATATCAAAAAGGATAAACTACATAGAAATGCAATAGTAATCCTTTATTGTTTACAGAGATAGAGTCATAGAGATGGAAAGACCCTTCGGTCCAGCTCGCAAACATTTGGATTGAAACAAGTCCATAATTCAGCAGATTCTTCGACATTCCAAACTAATTTATTTGCAAGTGTCCTCCCCAAGATCTTAAGGAAAATAAACAGTCAAGAGATTAAATTACAAAATTTTATTATTTTAAAATTGACAATCTAGACATTTTTAAGAAAAATATCTTGGGACGCAAAACAGTAATGGCAGTAATTTCATCCCCGAGATGTGGTTTCATAAGAAAATTCAATCATGCAACATCGCTGGCTGGGCCAGCATTTATTGCTGGTTCATAGTTGTTGTTAACAAAGTGGTAGTGAGCTGCCTTCTTGAATCGCTGTAGTAGGCCACTTAACGTTTTCCCAATGACACGTGTAAAGCTAAGTGTATATTATAAAATATGCTAATAGTACAGCATTGAGAAATTTTAGGAATAATAAAATCAAACAGAGTCAGAATGACTTCACGAAGTTGAAATCATACCTCATAAATTTGTTATAATTCTTTGAGGCATCATGCAGGATAGATAAAGGGGAACCAGTAGTATGTTTGGATTTCCAAAAGGCATTCAGTAAGTTAGTGCACACAAGATTACTTAAAAAACTAACAGCCCATAATGTTGTAAGAAGAGAGATTTGTCTCAACTAATGGAAGACAGACAGTTGGGACAAAGGAGGATGGCAACGTAGAGTGTCACACAATTAGTATGCTACAATAATGTGTAATATCCATTCATGATTTAGATGACAAAAGTGCATGTACAATTGCCAATTTGTGGATGACTGAAAAATAGGTGGGAAGGCAAGTAATGGGGATGAGACAATGTACAGATGGATATAGACAGGATAGGTGAGTGCTCAAAAGCTCGACAGATGGAATATAATATGAGAAAATGTGAGGTGATGCACTTTGGCAGAAAGAACAGAAGAGTTGAGTATTATTTATACGGGCAAAGACTGCAGAAAGTTGTAGCAGAGGGATATAGACATCCTTATATACGAATCACAAAACATTTGCATCCAAGTTCAAATGGTAATAGATAAAAATGTTCAAAAGAAGAGTATTAAAAAAAATCTTACTAAAATTATAAAAAGGTACTGATCAGACCACAGCTGGAATACTGTAAACAGTTTGAGACACCTTATCTGAGGAAAGATATACAGGCATTGGAGCCAGTCATGAGAAGATTTACTAGGTTGATTCCAGGTATGGAAAGATTTCCTGAGAAGTTGAGCAGAGTGAGCTTCTACTCTTCAGAGGTTAGATGAGATTAGACGTTATTGAAGATTATCAGGAGCCTTAACTAGGTAAATGCAGAGATTTCTCAGTGTGGGGAAGAGTCTAGGACTAGAAGGCATAATCTCAGATAAAAGGAGTTGTCCATTTAAGACAGCGATGATGAGAAATTACTTTTTCTCAGTCATTTAAAAAAAACATTAGATAAGGCCAGGGAATGGCAGGCCAGCCCAGCATTTATCACCCATCCCAATGGGTAGTTAAGAATCAACCAGTGCTGTGCGTCTGGAATCACATGTAATCCGTACCAGGTGAGGATGGCAGTTTCAATGGTCATCATTAAAGTCAATTCTAGATTTTTACTGGATTCAAATTTCAACTTCTGCCACGGCCTGATTTGAACCTGTGCTCTCAGAACTATCCCTGGGTCTCTAGATTAACAATCTAGTGGTAATACCACTAGGCCATCACTTTCCCTTAGAATCTGTGGAATCCTTTGTTGCAA
Organism: Hemiscyllium ocellatum; assembly: GCF_020745735.1. Taxonomy (NCBI): domain Eukaryota; kingdom Metazoa; phylum Chordata; class Chondrichthyes; order Orectolobiformes; family Hemiscylliidae; genus Hemiscyllium; species Hemiscyllium ocellatum. The sequence continues at coordinate 54,274,960 of NC_083401.1, read as the reverse complement.
AATATTGTAGAGAGGGTGATTCCTTAAGGATATTGAAGTCTGAGATAAACTTTTAATCAGTTAAGGGCATAAAGCAGAAAAGTGGATTTGAGTATTTTTAGATCAGCCATATATTTGCCTTTTACAAGGGCCCAAGAAAAAGGAGTTGGACCTGTTCCAAAATTTAGCATAACCATCACTGACCATAGGCTTCAACTTAACTTTTTCACTCACTTCCAATATATCGTAATTCTCAGAGACCAAAAATCTGTCAATCCCAGTCTTAAATGTTTTTACGATAGAGATTTCAGTTTTCTCCGCGTCAGAGAATTCAAAGAATTCACAAACCTCTGAATGAAGGGATGCCTTCTCAACTCAGTGGTAAACAATCGGACCCTTATCCTGAGGCAATGACCCTGTATTTTTTTATATCTACTGGCCAGTGCATACTTTATCAAGCCCTTTAGAGAATATGGATTTGCTTGACTTCTCCTCCCTTGGAATCTAATCTAATCTAAATCAAACAATGCTTCCATTGCAAATGTCAAGCCAAAACTGCACACAACACACTAGATGTGGTCTCACCAGCACTCTGTGCATATATAACAAAACCTTTTCATTCTGAACCAAGAACTCAAATTCTATAATTTCCCATTCCATTTCCCATATATACAACTCCACGTTAAATGGACTGTTTAAGCAGCTAAATATACAAATATTATTGGGGAAGAATAAAGCAAAAAAGAACAGGAAGAGACAAAGCTTTAAAACAAAGCTTTAATGAATATGTTTATATATTTATATATATCCTCCAATCTCTACACTTTGCAGACAAAACGTGCAGTTCTAGTTCACTCAGCGGGTTCAACCAAACGTGAATGAAAAGGAAGACAGAGAGGGAGAGAGGGATGAAGTAATAACTTGTGTATACTGAGGGAAAAATGTGAAAATATTTGAAGTGTAAAATTTCTCCACACAGACTAAAAGGTTTGTAAAAACAATGAGTATATTACTGAAACTGAAATTTATAACACTATATTTGTTAATTGACATCAATATTTATACTCCATAACTTGAGATAAAAATTATTGTAAAATAAGTGTGTACTGCATAAATATGAAATATGCAAAATTACTAGCTTTGGAAATGGGACAAAAATGGTTCTGCTAGTCTTGAAGATTAATGGAGTAGATTATTTTCCATGTTGTACAGCCCAGCTTTATCTACCTGTTTAATACAGTTTTGACAAAAAGTGTAACACCTTAAAAATTTCTTTTAAAAAAAAACTTGCGGTGTTCTTTTATCTTGAACTCATCAGAACTAGGATACAAGAAACAGACTTGGGGAGAAAAGGGACACGATGGTTGGTACAGTGGCTCAGCCTCACAACGCCAGAGACCCGGGTTCGATTCCGGCCTCAGGTGACTGTGCAAACTTCACACAACATTTTCCCCCATGTCTGCTGGGGTTTCCTCTGGTGATCTGCTTTGTGCAGATTAGGTGAATGGGCCACGCTAAGTTGCTCATAGTGTTCAGGGATGTTTCGGCTAGGTGTATTAGTCAGGGAAAATGTAGATTTGAGTTACTCTACATTTGGGTCTGGGTGGGATATTCTTCAGAGAGTCAGTGTGGGCTTGTTGGGCCAAATGCCCTGTTTCCATACTGTAAGAATTCTATGATTCTTTGATTATAAACTGCATGAGAAAAAGATGGTGACGATTGGATCATAATTGCCATGGAGATGCAGCAATACCAGTTAACTGTCAATCTTAATTCTCTGACCACAGAGGTAGATTCTGAATGGTTAGGGTATTTCTATGGAAAAGCTGAAGAGTTTGGCAATTTCCATAATCCCATTTTATTGAAAAAATCCAATACTATAAATTCCCTTTACATACAATAAAAAGGGCCCCGAGTATTTGTGTGCGTAACTTCTAATATATACAAATGTTATCAGTTCTTGATACATCAGATTATCAAATTCAGAGTTCAATCTAACTAGTTAAGAAAGTGATTTAAGTCATTTGGGCTACCAAAGATTTGCTGTTGTGAGATATTGTATTATAGATTTCTTTACGAACAAACTCACCATCTCACTACATTTATTAATATCACATTCCCATTCATTCATAACTCTTTACTAACTCATTCTGTTTACTATAAAGTGTTTTCATTCATTTATAAAACCAGGTTTTTATAGGACATTTTACTATTACAAGATAAACGAATTAAAACACCCCTTCAACCCCATTACTGCTTCTTTACACCTTCAACTCTTATCAGACCTACTTACATTAAAAGCTATCTCTGACTACTGACCTAGTCAGAAACAATACCCTCCCCGACCTCACGTCTCCACGACTCAACAAAACTTTGGAAACATTATAATTTTAATCAGCCCTTATCAACAATCTCTCTGACCAGAATAGATTACAGAACATCAAACAGTTTCCCTAACTAGTATGTACTTGTTAAATACATAATAAACAGGACCGCTATTAAAACAGCACTTCTGTGAAACTGCACAAATGAATTAAACTCAAACTGGCAAATAGTAAGCAAAATCTCACGACCCAGCTGCGGTAGTCAGTTTAATCTTCTTTGCAACTTTATTTACTGCATGTGTAATTTCAAACTTATTCAGATCATATAGGTCTCGTACTTTTACTAACGTTTACAAACTTAAAAGATAAAAAGGACTAGAACTTCTTAATTATACAAACAGACCAGACAAACAATAATCCCATCAGCAATAGCAGCCAGCACTTAGCAAAATGTTTAAACAATCTCTTGTTTTCCAAGGACAGATGTCACACAAACCTTTGTGAACAAGAGATAAAACTATGTAACACCATAGTGAGAGAATTTTATAAATGTAAGAACAGTGTACAAAGATGCTACTGTAAGAATTGCACTTCAGGATTCCATTGCCGCCTCGAACTGTGCTATTGAGGTTGCTGAATAAAGACGCCACGCACTAATTTTGGTCCTTATTTGAACATGCTCCCACACTGACTAAATACTAACTCATGTCTTGTTACAAGCGCCACTGTCAATAATGTTTAATACTACAAGATAATTCTACCACAGCACTTATCTATAATACTTTGAAAGCAAACTTCAACATGGAAACCATACAAAAAGCACCATCTGCCATACACTCAAAGATGAATGAAGTGTAGTAAACATTTTGTCTGCATCAGCAGAACTCTTCAATATTTAAACCACAAATTTCTTGGATTACCAAAACAATAGAAATATTGCAAACTTTTATGAGAATAATTTTATACACTTGATATTTGAACACAGCTGATCAATGAAGCCAGTAGAATAAGTGTTCTTTAAATTCCTGTATTTTACTGCACAATATATAACTACTTCAGAGCTAGGATTTTCCTTTCCTATTTTGTTACTAAATTTAGAACTTTTTTTGCAAGCGCATATGTAGAATGTGTGCATTGCGCCCATGGGAATGGCACTGCAGCAAAACTGTGCCACAATAAAATAAGCAACCAAACAGATTAAAGAATGTACAGTTCAACTGCAATGGGTCATGATGTTAAATGCAGTTCAGTCCTGAATGCTGACATGGAAGTACCAATTTTTTAATAGTAGAAATAAAAGTATGAAATAAACCAATATTGAATTTACAAATTGTAGCTCACCTATTTTCATCTGCAGTGGGGATGGCTTGTAATTCATTGCCACAGATTCGCTCTCGCGGGTGTCACACTCACCTTCAGAGATGGAGGTGGCTGTAGGATCCTGCCCAGAATGACAAAGTGGATTATTATTACATCACAGTCTAAAACTATATTCAGCAATATTTTGAAAAACTGTTAAGAATAAATGACTTAATGGTGACACCACTTTTTCAGCCTACATAACCAAATTTTCAGGCACATTAACTTGAGCTGAATTACGTTTTTTAAAAAAACAAAAGCATTCACAAGATGTGAGGATTGCTGACTTAGCAGCACTTACTGCCAATCCCTAACTGCCCTTGAGAAGGTGGCAATGTGCGGAGAACTTTAACCACTGCAGGCCATTTGGTGTGGATACATCTACTCTGTTGTTAGGGAGATTAATCAAACTAACAGATTGGTCTTCCTTGAAAATCATTCAGAGTATATCATTCAGTCCCTGATGCCTACTCTGCAGACTCTGCCAATCAAACAGATCTTTGTTGTCTGTACTGAAAATTTATCGATCTGCATTTATCCCTTGCCCTTAACACCCTTAAATAAAAACAGTATCACTGTTTTGAAGAAAAGTCATTCATCAGAAGTCGACAGATGCTGCTAGTCCTGCTAAGTATTTCAAACATTTTCAAACTTGTATTTGAGATTTCTAACAGTAGTATTTTGTGTGTGTAAGATCCGATGCCTATCAACTGCAGTCTTTTTTGGAAAAATTCCATATTTCTAATAACATTTATATTGTTATTTTGGGCCCTGACAACATTCTGGTAATGTACTGAAGACCTGTGCTTCAGAACTTGCTGCACCACTAGCCAGGCTGTTCCAGTATCGTTAGAACACTGCCCTCTGCCTAACTGTATTAAAAATTGCCTGGATATGTTCTGTTCACAAATGTAGGACAAATTTAACCCTGCCAATTATCTCCCTAACAGCCTACACTCAATCATCAGTAAAGCGGACTATGAAGCAGCATTTGCTTAGCAACAACCTGCTTACTGATATGGCTTGGGTTCCACCAGACCTCTCTGCAGTCTTGGTTCAAACACTGACGAAAGAGCTGAATTCCAGAGATGAAGTAAGAGTGACTTCCCTTGACATGAAGGCCACATTTGACCTAGTGAGTCATCGAGGAACCCAAGCAAAACTTGAGTCAATGGAAAATTGGCAGGAGGGGAGCTTTCTGCTGATTGAAGTCATACCTGACACGAAGGAAGATGGTTGCTGCTGGTGAAGGTCAGTCAACTCAGCTCCAGGACATCTTGTGGGAGTTCCCTAAGGAATATCCTAAGTCCAAGCATCATCAGCTGCTTCAGTGACCTTCCCTCCATCACAGGGTCAGAAGTGGGGATGCTCGATGATGCACAATGTTCAGCACCATTCAGGACTCCTTAGATATTGAAAGTGTCCAAATGCAGCAAGACCTGAACAATGTCCAGGCTTAGGCTGAAAAGTGGAAATTAACATACACACTACACAAATTCCAGGCAATTACCATCTCCAATAAGAGAGAACCTAACCATTATCCTTGACATTCAATGCCGTTACTATTGGAATTTCTGATTTCAGAAATGACTGAATTTACAACAAACAACATCTTGGGAGTTACCATTGTTTAAAAACTTAACTGAACTAGCCATTCACTATCTACAAGAACTAGGAATCCTACAGTAAGGAACTTGCCTCCTGACTTCCCAAAGCCTGTGCATCATTTACAAAGATAGAAGTCAGGAGTGTGATGGAAAACTCCCCACGTCTGAATAGGTGCAACTCCAATAAGAAACTTGACACACCTCAGAACAAGCAGCCCACTTGCTTTGGACCACATTCGCAGACATTCACTCTCTCCAACACTGACTCAGTAGCAGCAGGATGCACCATCTACAAGGTGTACTACACAAATGTGCCAAACCTCCTTGGACATCACTTTCCAAAGCCACAATGACTTCCGCATGGAAGGACAAGGGCAGCAGATACATGGGTTCATTATCATTTGCAAATTCCCTTCCATGTCACTCACCATTCTGACTTGGAACTATCACCACTCCTTCAGTGTTACTGGGTCAAAATCTTGGAACTCTCTTCCCAATGCCATTGTGGGTCTACTGCTACACATGGACTAAAGCAGTTCAAGAAGGCAGCTCATCAACAGTTTCTTAATGGTAACTATAAGTCCATAAGACCATAAGACATAGCAGTGGAAGTAAGGCCATTCGACCCATCGAGTCCACTCCGCCATTCAATCATGGCTGATGGGCATTTCAACTCCACTTACCCGCATTCTCCCTGTAGCCCTTAATTCCTTGTGACATCAAGAATTTATCTCTTCATTGAAGACATTTTGTGTCCCGGCCTCCACTGCACTCTGCGGCAATGAATTCCACAGGCCCACCACTCTCTGACTGAAGAAATGTCTCCACATTTCTGTTCTGAATTTACCCCCTCTAATTCTCAGGCTGTGTCCATGGTTCCTAGTCTCTTTGCCTAACGGAAACAATTTCCTAGCGACCATCCTTTCCAAGCCATGTATTATCTTGTAAACTATGGACGGCCTGACAGTGACGCTCACACCCCATAAGTGATTTCTTCAAAAATAACAGATTAATGTTCCCTTTTCTTGATTTCCCCACCAGGGAAATAATTTAACTGCATTTCCATTGTTTTAAATTAATGTTTATTAGATTACCCGCCAATTTTCTGCCCTCAAGAGAATACAAGCCAATGCTAGAAGGCAAAGTGCCCTCATATGTAACCTGTGAAACACTGATATAATTCTAGAGAATCTTCCACCCAATAACCTTTAATAAATTCCCCTCCTTTAATTTTCTCTGCTGAGGAAAACCACCTCAGCCTATCCAAGTGCTGTTCATAGATGAAATGCTCCGGTCTAGGTGACGTCTAGAACCTGCTCTGCACTCTTTCTACAACAATTACATCTGTACCATGGTAGTGTCTAGAACTATACACAGTATTCCAACTGTGGCTTACCTCCCTATTTTTGTATTCAAGGCTGGCAACTGGGACTAGATTAATTTGGATATCTGGTCAGCATGGACAAGTTGGATTTAAGGGTCTGTTTCCATGCTGCACAATTCTAAGACTACAACTCTAATAGATTCTGAATTAGTGGTGCTGGAAGAGCACAGCAGTTCAGGCAGCATCCAAGTTGCAGTAAAATCGATGTTTCGGGCAAAAACACTTCATCAGGAATAAGGCAAGATTCATGTATGTCTGGGCCACCTCATCTACCTATCCTGCTGTCTACAAAGGCATGCACGCCAAGATTCTGCCGAACCTTGAGTTAACAATACAAAACAAAAAGAAAATTGTTCAAAAGCTCAAAGTTTTGGTGAATGGGTATTATGTAAAGTTGGACAAAACTTTCCTTGAATTTTAATACAGATGCTAATTATAAGTTGGTGAAAAAGACACAGATCAACCCTATTAATGATATAAAATACTTTAAGGATTTTAAGTATTTTGGTTACGAGGCATCCTGTAATCACCAAATAGATTCTGCTAAGAGACAACAATGACAATAAGCTATATTTTGGGACAGATAGGTTTCACAAGATAAAAGAACCGGAAATTTAAAATACCAGCATTACCTGAAATTAAAAACAATTTCAGTAAAAACACTTAAATAAAAGCCCAACTTCAACCAAAGGTGGCATAATATGCCAATACCTTAAGTTTCAAAAGGATCCTTCTGGTACAAAATATTATCAATAATTAAGGTTGCAAAAGTTACCAATGACCAATATTAATTTAGTGACAGGATGTGGTCATTTTTAGCCACACTTAGTACTTAGGTACCAGTTAGAACCAAACATCCTTCATAGGCAAATTGTGATTATACGGCTCACATTAGCAGGATGAAGCCTAAAGAATAAGTTATGATATTTTACAAGTATCACCTGCTGAATAAGACATTAATCTAAGTGTCATTGACTCATAAACAGAGATATACAGCATGGAGACAGATCCTTCGGTCAAACTTGCTCATGCCGACCTGTTATTCCCAATTAATCTAGTCCCATTTGCCATCACTTGGCCCATATTCCTCTTAAACCCTTCCTCATCATATGCCTAACTAGATGCTTTTTAAATGTAATTGCACCTGCCTCCACCACTTTCACTGGCAGTTCATTCGATACATGCAACATCCCCTGCATGAACAAGTTACTCCTTAGGCCTTTTCCACGGTCATCTTAAACCGATGCCCTTTAGTTCTGAATGCCCATACGCTGGGGAAAAATTCATGCCGGTCATAATTTTATAAAGGTCACCCCTTATGCTCCGATACTTCAGGGAAAACAGCCCCAACTCAAACCCTCCACTACTAAACAAAATAAAATCCACAGAACAATGCAGCCGAGATTGGAGGGTTTGACTTAAGACCATAAGGCATAGGAGTGGAAGGAAGGCCATTCGGCCCATCGAGTCCACTCCGTCATTCAATCATGGCTGATGGGCATTTCAACTCCACTTACCCGCATTCCCCCCGTAGCCCTTAATTCCTCGAGACATCAAGAATCTATCAATCTCTGCCTTGTAGACATTTAGCCTCCCGGCCTCCACTGCACTCTGCAGCAATGAATTCCACAGGCCCACTACTCTCTGGCTGAAGAAATGTCTCCGCATTTCTGTTCTGAATTGACCCCCTCTAATTTTAAGGCTGTGTCCACGGGTCCTAGTCTCCTCACCTAACGGAAACAATTTCCTAGCGTTCACCCTTTCCAAGCCATGTATTATCTTGTACGTTTCTATTAAATCTCCCCTCAATCTTCTAAACTCCAATGAATACAATCCCAGGATCCTCAGCCTTTCCTCGTATGTTAGACCAACCATTCCAGGGATCATCCATGTGAATCTCCTCTGGACACGTTCCAGTGCCAGTATGTCCTTCCTGGGGTGTGGGGACCAAAACTGGACACAGTACTCCAAATGGGGCCTAACCAGAGCTTTATAAAGTCTCAATAGCACAACGGTGCTTTTATATTCCCAACCCTCTTGAAATAAATGACAACATTGCATTCGCTTTCTTAATCACGGACTCAACCTGCATGTTTACCTTTAGAGAATCCTCAATTAGCACTCCCAGATCCCTTTGTACTTCGGCTTTACGAATTTTCTCGCCGTTTAGAAAGTAGTCTATGCTTTTATTCTTTTTTCCAAAGTGCAAGACCTCGCTTTTGCTCACGTTGAATTCCATCAGCCATTTCCTGGACCACTCTCCCAAACTGTCTAGATCCTTCTGCAGCCTCCCCACTTCCTCAGTACTACCTGCTTGTCCACCTAACTTCGTATCATCGGCAAACTTCGCTAGAATGCCCCCAGTCCCTTCATCCAGATCATTAATATATGATGTGAACAGCTGCGGCTTCAACACTGAACCCTGCAGGACACTGCTCGTCACCGGCTGCCATTCTAAAAAAGAACCCTTTATCCCAACTCTCTGCTTTCTGTTAGACAGCCAATCCTCAATCCATACCAGTAGCTCACCTCGAACACCATGGGCCCTCACCTTGCTCAGCAGCCTCCCGTGTGGCACCTTATCAAAGACCTTTTGGAAGTCTAGATAGACCACATCCACTGGGTTTCCCTTGTCTAACCTACTTGTCACCTCTTCAAAGAACTCCAACAGGTTTGTCAGGCACGACGTCCCTTTACTAAATCCATGTTAACTTGTTCTAAATCAGACTCTGCTCTTCCAAGAATTTAGAAACCTCATCCTTAATGATGGATTCTAGAATTTTACCAACAACCGAGGTTAGGCTAATTCGCCTATAATTTCCCATCTTTTGTCTTGATCCTTTCTTGAATAAGGGGGTTACAGCAGCGATCTTCCAATCATCTGGAACTTTCCCTGACTCCAGTGACTCTTGAAAGATCTCAACTAATGCCTCCGCTATTTCCTTAGCCACCTCTCTCAGAACTCTAGGATGTATCCCATTGGGGCCAGGAGATTTATCAATTTTAAGACCTTTTAGCTTTTCTAGCACTTTCTCTTTTGTAAGGGCAACCATACTCAACTCAGTCCCCTGACTCCCTTTAATTGTTGGGACTCTTTTCCTGGATCATGGAGGTTGAGGGTGACCTTCTTGAGGTTTGTAAAAGAGAAGGTAAACAGCCAAGACATTTTTTCCCCTCAGGGTAGGGCAGTCCAAAACAGAATGACATAAGTTTAAAAGTGGATCGGGGTGGGGGAGATTTGATCTGAGAGGCAGCGTTTTCACAAAGAGGGTGGTGTGGATATGGAACAAGTTGCCAGAGGAAGGTTCAGAAGAGAGTACAATTATAATATTTAAAAGACATTTGGACAGGTACATGGATAAGAAAGGTTTAGAGAAATATGGTCAGATGGGGATTAGTCTTATTTAGAAAATCTGTTTGGCATGAATGAGTTGGACTGAAGGGTCTGGTTCCCTGCTGTGAGACTCTATGACTCTAATTGCAGATGCTGGAAATCATAGAACATAAAATATGCACATAACATATTCAGAAACAACCTGATAAACGCAGTCCACCGATTCCTGCATAATAGAGATAAACAGGATGACACAACATGCCCTGACACTCTAGCTGCCCTACCACACAAAGACATCCCGGAGATGATGACCAGATGACTCTGGCCCTGAGGCATCATGGTAGCCCACAAACCTATCACCACACTGAAACTGCTTCTGATGAATTTAAAGGACTCCATAACAACCAGCAGGACTAATTTCAAATACAAACTACCCTGCAAGGATTGTAACAAACATTACATTGGACAAATGGACAGGAGACTAGCTACTAGGATACACGAGGACCAATTAGTCACCAAAAGACATGACTAACGATCACTGGTATCCATACACAGTCGAAGACAGACACCAGTTTGATTGGGACAACATATCCATCCTGGGACAGGCTAAACAAAGAAACGCACGGGAATCCCTAGAGGCCTGACATTCAAACCGGAACTCCATTAACAAACATATAGATTTGGACCCCATTTAACCACCTCTTAGAAACAGAACTGAAAATGATATCACCTGCCATAACAAGCAAAGACAGGTAAACAGCAAGTGGGGCAGAACACCAACACTTCACCGGTGGCTCACTGATGATAATCACCTAGCATGGTGACAAAATGTCTGAGAACAAATCTACCAGCTCAGCGAGCAAACTTACAACCTGATCCCCAAATCTTCTCCACAATCTCAAAACCTTCCGTTTCTCCACACTGCCAAGAATCCTGCCTTTAACCTTGAAATCTGTATTCAAATTCAACCTTCCAAAACGATTCAAACTTTTCCAGCTTGAAGACCATCTGCCGCTTCTCAGCCCAACTCTGCATCCTGTCAATGCCCCGTTGCAACCTACAATAGCCCTTCACACTATCCACGCCTCCACAACCCTCATATCATCAGTAAACTTACTAACCCACCCATTCACTTCCTCATCCAAGTCATTTATAAAAATCACAAAAAGCAGAGGTCCCTAACACATTCCTGCAGAACACCACTGGTCATCGGGCTTCAGGCTGAATATTTACATCTACTACCGCCCTCTGTCTTGTATGGGCTAGTCAATTCTATATCCAGACAGCCAAATTTACCTGGATCCCATATCTCCTTACTTTCTGAATGAGCCTTCCATGGGGAACCTTATCAAATGCCTTGCTAAAATCCATATACACCACATTCACTGATCTACTTTCATCAATGGGTTTTGTCACATCCTCAAAAAATTCAACAAGTCTTGTGAGGCATGACTAGCCCCTCTCAAAGCCATGCTGACTATCGCTGATTAAATAATGCTTTTCCAAATAATCACAAATCCTGTGTCTCAGAATCCTCCTCAATAATTTGTTCACTAGTAATGTCAGACTAACTGGTCCGTAATTCCCAGAGTTATCCCTATTCCCTTTTGTGAACGTAGGATTAACATTTCCCACCCTCCAATCATCTGGTACTACTCCAGTTAACTGTGAAGATGCAAAGATCATTGCCAAAGGCACAGCAACTTTTTCCCTCGTTTCCCATAGTCACCTTGGGTGTATCCTGTTTGGCCCAGGGGACCTATCTATTCTCACGCTTTTCAAAGTTTTCAGCACCATCTCCTTCTTAACATCAACATGTTCAAGCATATCAGCCTGTTTCAGGCAGTTCCCGCAAACGACAAGGTCCCTCTCACTTGGTGTAGTCCATAGGCCTCCAAATATTTATTGCCCACCCCAATGTGAAGTTAACAAAGAAATAACTAATACCTGTAAAAATGGTACTGCAATTATCTTGGGGGATTTTAATCGACATATCAATTGGTTGAACCAGTTCGGTCAGGGTAGGTTTGAGGAGGAGTTCGTTGAGTGTTTCAGCGAGAGTATGTAATGGAACAGATGAGGGAGCAAGCTATCCTAGATCTGGCCCTGTGTAATGAGGCAGGAATAATCAGTGACCTCATAGTTAGGGATCCTCTTGGAAGAAGCAAACACAGTGTGGTTGAATTTAGAATATAGATGGAGGGTGTAAAGATAAAATCCAATACCAGAGTCCTGTGCTTAAACAAGGGAGACTACAATAGAATAAGGAAGCACTTGGCTAAAGTAGACTGGAAACAAAGATTTTATAATGTGACAGTTGACGAGCAGTGGAGGACTTTCAAAGCAATTTTTCAAAGTGCTCAGCAAATGTATATTTCAGTGAAAAGCAAGGACTATAAGAAAATGAGTAATCTGTCACGGGTGTCTAAGCAGATAAGGAAGACTATCAAATTGAAAGAAAGGCATAAAAAGTGGCCAAAAACAGCAGGAAACTGGAAGATTGGCAAAACTTTAAAGTTCAACAGAAAGCCACAAAAAGAGCAATAAAGAAAGGTAAGATAGAACATGAGAAAAAACTAGTACAGAATATAAAGACAGATAGCAAAAGTTTCTAGCAATATGTAAAAATGAAAAAGAATGCCTAAAGTAAACATTGGTCCTTTACAGGATTAGGAGGGGCATTTAGCTATATGATATGATGAAATGGCCGAGGCAATGAACTGTTACTTTGTATCGTTCTTCAATGGAGGACACAAATAACATGCCAGTATTTGACAAAGAGATGAGGGTAAGTGACGACCTGGAAATAATGGTTATGACAGAATAGGTAGTATTGGGCAAGCTAATGGAGCTTTAGAAATAGAATCATTTTAACTCCAGTTTGGGATACAGACAGATTCTGACCTCATACCTTTAATACATTGTCTGAGCCGAGATGTTACCTTTTGTTATAAAGCCTTAGGTTTTCACAAGAAGGTGAGTTAAAAGAAATTCTGGAATGTTCATATTATTGAACCGAAGCCTGCAATCCATTCTAAAGGATGAAAGACAACAACAATCCAGGTTTGCTCGATCTATCATTTCAGTTGCATGACATTGTGATTTTTTTGCTATAAATTAAGTGTCTTATGATCTAAGACTCTGCAACCACCTGGTGAAGAAGCAATGCTCCAAAGGCTAGTGCTTCCAAATAAACCTATTGGACTATAGCCTGGTATTGTGCGATATTAAAATTTATCCCTGATTAACAATGCCACTCCTCAACCTTCTTTACCTCCCTCCCTATTCTTTCTGAAAAATCTAAAATCTGAAACATTCAACAACCATTCCTGCCCCTGTGACATCAAAATCTCCGTCATGGCCAAAACATCATAGCTCCAGGTACTGATCCATGCTCTAAGTTCATCCCCCTTATTTCGGACACTTCTTGTGTTAAAATAGACACACTTTAACTCAAGACACTGATTTCAACTTTGCCCTATCAACTGTCTCTCCAACCTCTCAGACTCTCTGCATGTTGTATCTGCCTGGTCACCAGCTACTCCACCTTTAAATCTGCAGCTCGGTTCCCAGCTCCCTGCCAAATGAGTTGAAACCCTCTCGAAGAGCTCTCGCAAACCGCCTGCCCAAGATATTAGTGTCCGTCCAGTTCAGGCTCAACCATTCCTTGTACAGGTCACAGCTTCCCATGAAGGTATCCCAATGATCCACATATCTGAAGCCCTTCTTCCTACACCAGCTCTGCAGCCACATACTCAGCTGCACTGGCTCTCTGCTCCTAGCCACACTAGCCTGTAGCACTAGTAGTCAGTCTGAGATTACTACTCTTCTAATCCTGCTTTTTAGCTTCTAACCTACATTGTCTCTTCAGGTCTTCATTCATTGGTATCAATGGCATAGCTAGAATAATGTGACCACGATTTTTGGCTGCTTCCCTCCCCCTTAAGAATCCTGCACACTCGATCCAAGACACCCCTAACCCTGGCACCTGGGAGACAACACACCATCTGGGAGTCTCGTTCGCGACCAAACAATCTGCTTTCTGTTCCTCTAACCATTAAATCTCCTATCACGATCTCTTTCGTATTCTCCTCCTTCCCTCTGAGCCAGCCTGAGAGCCAGAGACCTGGCTGCTGTGGATTACCCCTGCTCAGTGCACCCCTCCAACAATATCCAAAGTGGTATACTTATTATTGAGGGGAAGACTACAGGAGATCTCTGCACTGCCTGCCTATTCCCTTTCGCTCTCCTGACCGTCAAACAGCCACCTTCATCGTGCAACTTATGACATGGTTAGAGCAGAGGCAGGAATGGTGTTGCAGGTTCAGAAATTTAAACGTTGCAAAAACGATAGGGAAGATGGTAAAAAGAGGGAGGGGTTTGGCATTGTTGGTCAAAGACAGTATTACGGTTGCAGAAACGACCTTTGAGGACGCATCTACTAAGGTAAGAAACAGGAAAGGACAGGTCACCCTGTTGGGGGAGTGGGGGAGGGGGTTTCTATTGGCCTCCAAACAGTTCCAGAGATGTAGAGGAAAGGATGGCAAAGACAATTGTCGATATTTTTCCTCAGTATTCACACTGGAAAAAGACAATGTTGTCAAGGAGAATATTGAGATACAGGCTGGATTAGAAGGGTCTGAGCTTATAGAGTCATAGAGATTTACAGCATAGAAACAGACCCTTCGGTCCAACCTGTCCATGCCAACCAGATATCCCAACCCAATCTAGTTCCACAGCCCATATCCCTCCAAACCCTTCCTATTCATATATTCATCCAAATGCCTTTTAAATGTTGCAATTGTACCAGCCTTCACCACTTCCTCCAGCAGCTCACTCCATACACATACCAACCTCTGTGAAAAAGCTGCCCCTTAGGTCTCTTTTATATCTTTCCCTACTCACCCTAAACCTATACCTTCTAGTTCTGGACTTCCCGACCCCAGGGGAAAGACTTTGCCTATTTATCCGACCCATGCCCCTCATGGGTAAACTTCTATAAGGTCACCCCTCAGCCTCCACGGAAAACAGCCCCAGCCTGTTCACCTCTCCCTGTAGCTCAAATCCTCCAACCCTGGCAACATCCTTGTAAATCTTTTCTGAACCCTTTCAAGTTTCACAACATCTTTCCGATGGGAAGGAGACCAGAATTGCATGCAATATTCCAACAGTGGCCTAAACAATGTCCTGTACAGCCGCAACATGACCTCCCAACTCCCGTACTCAATACTCTGACCTTTAAAGGAAAGCATACTAAATGCCTTCTTCACTATCCTATCTACCTGCGACTCCACTTCCAAGGAGCTATGAACCTGCACTCCAAGGTCAGCAACACTCCCTAGGACCTTACCATTAAGTGTATAATTCCTGCTAAGGTTTGCTTTCCCAAAATGCAGTACCTTGCATTTATCTGAATTAAACTCCATCTGCCACTTCTCAGCCCATTAGCCCATCTGGTCCAGATCCTGTTGTAATCTGAGGTAACCCCCTTCACTGTCCACAACCCCTCCAATTTTGGTGTCATCTGCAAACTTACTAACTGTACCTCTTATGCAATTCTGGAGAGTGTGAAAATAGATAAGTCCCTGGGTCAGCTAGGACTTATCCTTGGATTCTCTGTGAAGCCAGGGAGGAGCCTGTGGAGCCTTTGGCTTTGATCTTTATGTCGTCATTGTCTACAGGAATAGTGCCAAAAGACTGGAAGATAGCAAATGTTGTTCCTTGTTTAAAAAGAAGAGTAGAGACAACCCAGGTAATTATAGACCAGTGAGCCTTACTTCAGTTGTTAGTAAAGTGTTGGAAAAAGTTATGAGAGATTGGATTTATAATCATCTAGAAAGGAATACATTGATTAGGGATAGTCAACATGATTTTGTGAAGGGTAGGTCATGCCTCACAAACCTTATTGAGGTTTTTGAGAAGCTGACCAAACAGGTAGATGAGTGTAAAACGGTTGACGTGGTGTATATTGATTTCAGATTAGTGGTGCTGGAAGAGCACAGCAGTTCAGGCAGCATCCAAGGAGCAGTGAAATCAACGTTTTGGGCAAAAGCCCTTCATCAGGAATAAAAGCAGATAGCTTGAAGCGTGGAGAGATAAGCTAGAGGAGGGTGGTGGTGGGGAGAAAGTAGTATAGATTACAATGGGTGAGTGGGGGAGGGAATGAAGGTGATAGATCAGGGAGGAGGGGGTGGAGTGGGTAGGTGGAAAAGGAAATAGGCAAGTCATGGGGAGTGTTGAGCTGGAAGTTTGGAACTGGGGTGAGGTGGGGGAAGGGAAATGAGGAAACTGTTGAAGTCCACATTGATGCCCTGGGGTTGAAGTGTTCTGAGGCGGAAGATGAGGCGTTCTTCCTCCAGGCATCTGGTGGTGAGGGAGCGACGAAGGAGGCCCAGGGCCTCCATGCCCTCGGCAGGGTGGGAGGGGGAGTTGAAATGTTGGGCCACGGGACGGTGTGGTTGACTGGTGCAGGGGTCCCGGAGATGTTTTGTTAGGAGGTGCCCAGTCCCCCCAATGTAGGAGGAGACTGCATCGGGGAGCAACGGATACAATAAATGATATTAGTGGATGTGCAGGTAAAACTTTGATGGATGTAGAAGGCTCCTTTAGGGCCTTGGACAGAGGTGAGGGAGGTGGTGTGGGTGCAGATTTTACAGTTCCTGTGGTGGCAGGGGAAGGTGCCAGGATGGGAGGGTGGGTTGTAGGGGGACGTGGACCTGACTAGGTAGTCACGGAGGGAACGGTCTTTGCGGAAGGTGAAAAAGGGTGGGGAGGGAAATATATCCCTGGTGGTGGGTCTTTTTGGAGGTGGTGGAAATGTCAGCAGATGGTTTGGTTTATGCGAAGGTTGGTAGGGTGGAAGGTGAGCACCAGGGGCATTCTGTCCTTGTTACGGTTGGAGGGGTGGGGTCTGAGGGCGAAGGTGCGGAATGTGGATGAGATGCGTTGGTGGGCATCTTTAACCACGTGGGAAGTGAAATTGCAGTCTCTAAAGAAGGAGGCCATCTGATGTGTTCTGTGGTGGAACTGGTCCTCCTGGGAGCAGATACGGCGGAGGCAGAGGAATTGGGAACACAGGATGGCATTTTTGTAAGCAGTAAAGCATTTGATAAGATTCACCATGGTAGGCTATTGACAAAATACAAGGCATGGGATTGAAGATGATTTAGTGACTTAGATCAAAAATTGGCTTGCTGAAATTCGACAGAGTTGTGGTTGATGGGAAATGTTCATCTTCAAGTTCAGTTATTGGTGGTGTACCACAAGGATCTGTTTTGGGGCCACTGCTTTGTCATTTTTATTGTGGCACAGTGGCTCAGTAGTTAGCACTGCTGCCTCACAGCACCAGGGTCCCAGGTTCGATTCCAGCCTCGGGCAACTGCCTGTGTGGAGTTTGCACATTCTCCCAGTGTCTGTGGGTTTCCTCTGGATGCTCCTGTTTCCTCCCACAGTCCAAAGATGTGCAGGTCAGGTGAATTGGCCATACTAAATTGCCATAGTGTTAGGTGCATTAGTCAGAAGGAAATGGGTCTGGGTGGGTTACTCTTCAGGGGGGTTGGTGTGGACTTGTTGGGCCGAAGGGCCTGTTTCCACACTGTAGGGAATCTAATCTAAACTACCTGGATGAGAGCGTAGAAAGATGGGTTAATAAATTTGTGGATGACATGAAGGTCTGTAGAGTTGTGGATCATGCAGAAGGATGTTGAAGATTACAGAGGGACATAGACAAGCTGCAGAGTTGGGCTGAGAGGTGGCAAATGGAGTTTAATGTGGAGGTGATTCATTTTGGAAGAAGCAAGTGGTAAGATTCTTGGTAGTATAAATGAGCAGTGAGATCTTGGTATCCACGTAATTAGACCACTGAAAGTTGTCACCCAGGTTGATATGGTTGTTAAGGCATACGATGTATTCGCTTTTATTGGCAGAGGAACTGAGTTTCGGAACAATGAGGTTGTGCCACACTTTGGTGTAGCCACACTTAGGAGTACTGCGTACAGTTCTGGTACTGCATTATAGGAAGGATGTGGAAGGATTCAGAGAAGATTTACTCGGATGTTGCCTGGCATGGAGGGAAGGTCTTATGAGAAAAGGCTGAGGCACTTAAGGCTGTTTTTGTTACAGAGAAGGTTGAAAGGGGACTTAATTGAGACATACAAGATAATCAGAGAGTTAGACAGGGTGGACTGAGAGCCTTTTTCTCGGATAGTGATGGCTAGCACAAAGGGCATAGCTTTAAATTGAGGGGTGATAGATATAGGACAGATGCCAGAGGTAGTTTCTTTACTCACAGTAGTAGGGGCATGGAACACACTGCCTGCAAAAATAGTAGACTTGCCAACTTCAAGGACATTCAAATGGTCATTGGATAGTGGATGAAAATGGAATAGTGTAGGTTAGATGGGCTTCAGATTGTTGCACTAACCTGTGAAGCCATCGAGGACGAAAGAGCCTTCTGCCTTGGGACCTTCCAACCACACAGGAACAATATGGATTTCACCAGCTTCCCCATTCGCCAAACCCTCACCCCACCCCAACATATCCCAAATCTAACCTTCCAACTCGGCACCGCCCTTTTGAACTGTCCTACCTGACTGGCTTCCTTCCTACCTATCTACTCCACCCTCCTCTCCATCACCTTGACCCTTACTTTCATCTACTCATCACATTCCCAGTTACCTTCCCCTGGGTCCCAATGCCTCCCATTTATCTCTCAGCCCCCTTGTGCCATCCCCTCATTCCTGATAAAGAGCTTATGCTCAAACCATCGACTCTCCTGTGCCTCGGATGTTGCTTGACCTGCTGTGCTTTTCCAGCACCACGTTCTTCGACTCTGGTCTCCAGCATCCTGCAGTGCTCACCTTGTCCTGCCAGACCTGTTGACTTTTCCCAGCCATTTGTTTTTGTTATTAATCAAAGGTCACTGCAAAATCTCACTGACAACATTGATCTCATCACACTAACCATAAAACAAGTATAGCCCAACTCTGAAACCAATTACAAAGTAAAATGCTTAAATATTTCAATGATATAAGACTTGGCTTCCATAAATGAGTGAAGAGGCCTGTCAGCACACTAACATATTATATTGTGGTGAGTGCAGATTTGGACTAGACTCAGCGTCACTGATAGTACAGTTATTATCGGATTTCCATCAGATTTTCTGCCTCAAAATGGAAAACTTTCCAGAGAAAGTGCTTAAAGGCAGATCCAATTACAGCATTTAAACGACATTTATACAGGTGCATGAATAGGAATGATTTAGAGTAATGTGGGCAAAACACAGGCAAATGGGACTACTTCAGTTAAGGATATTCTGGTCTGTATGGCTAAAGCATAAGATGTAGGAGCAAAAATTAGATCATTCAGTCCATCACGTCTGCTCCGCCATTCAATCATGGCTGATACATTTCTCCACCCCATTCTCTCACTTTCTCCCTGTTTCCCTTGATACCCTTTACAATCAAAAGTTTATCTATCTCCATCTTAAATATACTCAAAGACATGGCCACCACAGCCTTCCGTGGCAGGGAACACCATAGATTCACCACTCTCTGGTTGAAGAGGTTTCTCCACACCTCTGCTCTAAAAGACCTTTCCTTTACTCTAAGGTGGTGCCCTTGGATTCTAGTCTCTCTCACCAACGGAAACATCTTCCCAACATCCACTCTGTCCATGCCATTCAGTATTCTGTAAGTTTCAATTAGATCCCTTGTCATCCTTTTGAACTCCATCAAGTACAGACCCAGACTCCTCAAACATTTGTCATCCTTGACGAGATGGGATTGACATTCACAAGGAGGTATGAGCAATTCTGGAAAGTGTGAAAATAGGTAAGTCTCCTGGGCCGGATGAGATTTATCCTATGATTGTCTGGGAAGCGAGGGAGGAGATTACAGAGCCTTTGGCTTTGATCTTAATGTCAATATTTTCTGCAGGAATAGTGCAAGACTGGAGGATAGCAAATGTTGTCCTCTTGTTCAAGAAGGGGAATTGAGACAACCCTGGTAATTATAAACCAGTGAGACTTACTTTGGTTGTGGGTAAAGTGTTGGAAAATGTTATAAGAGATAGGATCTATAATCATCTAGAGAGGAATAAGTTGATTAGGGATAGTTAACATGGTTTTGTGAAGGGTAGGTTGTGCCTCACAACCTTATTGAATTCTTTGAGATGGTGACCAAACAGGAGGATGAGGGTAAAGGAGTTCATGTGGTGTATATGGATTGCAGTAAGACATTTGATAAGGTTCCCCGCAGTAGGCTATTACACAAAATATGGAGCCATGGGATGGAGGGTGATTTAGCGGTTTGGATTAGAAATTGGCTTTCTGAAAGAAGACAGAGGGTGGTTGATGGTAAATCTTCATCCAGAAGTTCAGTTACTAGCGGTGTACTGCAAGGATCTGTTTTAGAGCCACTGCTGTTTGTCATTTTTATAAATGATCTAGATGGGGGCGTAGAAGGATGGGTTAGCAAATTTGCAGATGGCACGAAGGTTGGTGGAATAGTGGACAGTGCAGAAAGATAGTGTAGGTTACAGAGGGATATAGATAAGCGCAGAGCTGGGCTGAGGCGCAGCAAATGGATTGTGAGGTGATTCACTCTCGAAGGAGCAACAGGAATAAAGAGTACTGGGCTAACAGTAAAGATTCTTGGTAGTGTAGATGAGCAGACAAATCTTGGTGTTCATGTACATAGATCCCTGAAAGTTGCCACCCATATTGATAGGATTGTTAAGAAGGCATACGCGGTGTTCGCTTTTATTGGTAGAAGGACTGGGTTTCAGAGCCACGAGGTCATGCTGCAGCTGTACAAAACTCTGGTGTGGTCGCACTTGGGAGTATTGCATACAGTTCTGGTCACTGCATCATAGAAGTCACGTGAAAGCTTTGGAAAGGGTGCAGAACAGGTTTACTAGAATGCTGACTGGTATGGAGGGAAGGTCTTGTGAGGAAAGGCTGAGGAACTTGAGGCGGCTTTTGTTAGAGAGAAGTAGGTTGAGAGGTGACTTAGTCTTGTATGTCTCAATTATCAGAGGGTTAGATAGGGTGGACAGGGAGAGTCTTTTTTTCCCCCTCGGACAGTGGTGGCTAGCACAAGTGGACATAGCTTTAGATTGAGGGGTGATAGATAAAGGACAGATGTCAGAGGTAGTTTCTTTACACAGTAGTAGGGGTGTGGAATGCCCTGTCTGCAATAGTAATAAACTCCCCAACTTTAAGGGCATTTAAATAGTCATTGGATAAACATATGGATGAAGATGGAATAGTGTAGAATAGATAGGCTCCAGATTGGTTCCACAGGTCAGCATAACATCGAGGGCTGAAGGGCTGTACTGCGCTGTAATATTCTATATGTTAAGCTGTTCATTCCTGGAAGCATTCTCGTGAATGTCCTCTGAACATACTCCGGGGCAGTACATTCTTCCTGAGATATGGAGGCCCAAAATTGCACACAGTACTTCAAATGTTGGAGCAAATAATTTGTTTCTTTGTTTTATGACTCTTTGCTGAAAATCTCCATTATGTTCAAAGTTTAGATATTCATAAAATTCTAAATATACTTACCCTCACAAAGCAGCTGACAAAAAAAAACTGTCAGGTAAAGTGACAAATTCTAAATGATGATAGGGTTGCTCCAGATGATGGCAGGATTGAAGTTGTGAAGGTGGGGCTTTCATGGTAACCTCATGATGCATTTATGAATAGAATAGAATTATAGGCTTGATGTGGGGCTAAGTAATCTATTGATACTAGGTCTGCTTTTAAATATTGCTTGTTCCATGTGTTTGGAGAAATTTACACATATTGGCATAATTGTCAAAATTATTGAAAGTAGAATTACTCTGGATAAAATGTTAGAATGCATATTAATGCTTTGATGTTTTGATTATTGCAGCATATACTGAGATACAGTGAAAAGTATTGTTTTGTGCACTTTTCAGGTGGATCATAACTTACCTAAGTACATCAAGGTAATGGAACAGAATTATGAGTACAGTGTTACAGCTTCAGAGAAGGTGCAGAGATCAACTTTAATATTTTGGCAGCCCATTCCAGCAGGGAAGTAGTTGTTCTTGAATCTGTTGGAACTTGGTTTTTAAAAAGGGTGGAAGACAGTATAACCAGGGTGGATTGCTTTTAGTCATACTGGTTGCTGAGGCAGTGAGAGGTAAAGACAGAGTCAATAGAAGGAAAACTGCTTTTTGTAATGGATTTGACTATGTTCTCGGCATCACGTAATTTCTTTTGGTTTTGGGCAAAGCAGCTGCCATACCAAGCTGTGATACATCCAGATAAGATGTGATGCACCTATAATAATTGTTACGAGTAATTTTGGACATGCTGAACTTCTTTAGCCTTCGAAGGAAATAGAGGCTTTGGTGCAATTTGATTGCAGTGTTGATGTGAATGGACCAGGACAGATTACTGGTGATCATCATTTGCAGGAACTTGATATTCTCAACCATCTCCACTTCAGCCCACTGACACAGACAGGCATGTTCTCCTCTCTCTATGTCAAGTCAATGACCAGCTCCTTTGATTTGACGTCGTTGTTGGAGAGATTGTTGTCAATAAACTGTGACACCAAGCACTGTATTTCTCTCCTGCACTGTCTCTTCATTGTTTGAGATCGGACCAGTACAGTGTTTTTTGTCAACAAACTTCTAAATGGTGTTACAGTAGAACTTGCCACACAATCACAAGTGTATAGGTCATATAGTAATAGGCGGAGTATGCAGTCTTTTAGGCTGTTGAGGTTATCATGGAGGTGGTGTTGTTGCCTATCTTTGCTGATCACCATCTGTGGGTGATGGTAGCTGACAGAGGGTGGTAGTGGAGGACTACGTTTCAGACGGGGGGGGGCCTGTAATCAGTGGTGTTTCACAGGGACCAGTATTGGGTCTACGTTTGTTTGCCATATACAAACAACTTGTATGCAAATATAGGAAGTATATTTGCATACAACGAAACAACGAGCAGCAAAATCGACATTTCGGGCAAAAGCCCTTCATCAGGCTTTCGCCCAAAATGTCGATTTCGCTGCTTGTTGGATGCTGCCTGAACTGCTGTGCTCTTCCAGCACCACTGATCCAGAATATGGTTTCCAGCATCTGCAGTCATTGTTTTTACCTCTATGATTCTAAGTCAAGGATCCAGTTGCAGAGGGGAGAGCAGAGTACTAGGTTCCTGACTTGAGAGATAAGTTTGTTTGGAATCATGGTGTTGAAGACAGAACTGTAGTTACTAAGTTGGAGTCTGACGTAGGTATCCTTGTTATCTGTGTGTTTCAGGAATGAATGTAGGGTCAGGGAGATGGTGTCTGTGGTAGACCTGTTGCAACAGTAGGTGAACTGTCGAGCAGCAAGGCAATCTGTGAGGCTAAATGTGTACCATGACTAACTTCTTAAAGCACTTCATAAATTATGGATGTCAGAGTTACTGTATGGTAGTGACTGGGGGACACTGCTTAATTTTTTTTGGCACTGGCATGATTGTGATCTTCTTGAAGCAGGTGGCTTCCTAGGAAGGAGAGGTTAAAGAAATCTGTGAATACACTCAAAGGCTAGTCGGAGCAGGATCTGAGTGTAAGGCTAGGGATTCCATTCGGGCCAGTCGCTTTCCATGAGTTCACTCTCAAGAAAGCTAATCTGATATCTGTGATGGTGTTTGGGGTTCAGGTGCATGTGAGGTTTTCGAGGCTGGTGACATGTTTTGAATAGAAGATCAGTGAAACTAAGTATAGAAGGCATTGAGCTCATTGGGAAGGAATGAATTATTGCTAGCAATTTGACTTGACATTCCTTTATAGCCAGTTATGTCATGTAGGCCTTGCCACAAACGACATGTTCTCATCTGGTTAGTCTGGAACTCCAGTTTAGTCTGGTGATGTCTCTTGGTATTTCTGATGGTTTTGCAAAAGTCATACCTGGATTCCTGAATAGGTCATGGTCGTTTGGCTCGAACATTCAGATATAGACTTCGGTAGGGAGTAGATCTCCCAGTTCACCCATAGTTTCCATTTAGGGAACATTTGGATTTACTTCTTTGGCATGCAGTCTTCTGTATACTTACAAATTCATCAGTAACTGTAATGGCATACTGATTTGGCTTGGCCGCTGATTTCTTGACTCCACCGACTAAGCAGTCACGTAGGAGCTTATCTACTGGCTCAGACCAGTGCTGTACAACTCTGGCCCTCACACTTCCGTTTCCACTTGTAAGCCGGAATTAGGAACAAACTGTTATGACCTGATTTTCCAAACTGCAGCTGGGGGTGGACCTTTGATGTTTGTGTAGCAATGGTTAAGAATGTTTGGACGTCTGACGGGACAGGAGATGTGCTAGTGGTAATTTAGTCGCACACTCGAGGTTGACCTGGTTGAAGTCACCGTCTTTAATGATCTAGGCCTCAGGGTATTGTCTCAAGGCTACATATGATGATATACATTTCATCAAGTCCACTCTTCACGTCCACATGGAGTGGGATGTTTCTTACATCTGAAAATACCAATTGTCCTGGATTTCAAGCATGCATACAATTCAGACAAAAACTTCATTTTAAAATAAGCACTTGATTTTCATAACTACAGGATAGTCATATGCTCATAGAAATAGCTTATGCTCCCCTAGTGAAGTTGAGTCTTACATTCTAAGAAGTCAACTTTCATTCCTAGTCTGGTCTGGTGATCTCAGTTGGGAAATCATCAAGCAAGTGTCTCAGCCCAGAAAGTAGATATATGAGCAAATATCCTAACTTTACATTACAACGACTTTGTTGGAAAACATATCTATGACCATTCTGTTATCACTTTCCAATCTTAGTTGCTCGGCCTTGATGAAAAGTCTCAGATATGGATCATTCTGTTCCTTTCTTCACAGATGACTTCAGATCCGAGTATTTCCAGAATTTTGTGTGTGTTTGTTACAGATATATTGTGCTTCAATACAATCTGCAGGTGATTTATTACTTTTTTTTCCTGGCATGAATTATACTGTGAAATATTCTTAGCCTCCTTTAAAATCACAATATTGAAAAATATTGATCAGTTTCATTAGAAGTATTCAAAAGGCATGTTAGTTTGCCCGTTTATAACACATGCAACTCTAAGTCAAAAGATTAACTCAGAAAGCTCTACTCCAGTATCTGAATACACAGACTAATAACTTCAGTGCAACACTGAGCAAGTGCTACGTTGTCAGAAATACCATGCGATAACCACAATGTAATGTCAATACGTATCATCTGTTCAAGTTGCCAAAGGAAAATAAGAGACTGTTCAAAGAATGACATGGCCTACATTTGTTACTAATATAACACCAACCAAACAGACTAAGGTGTTCATTCAGCTCATTTGTTATTGCAGAACCCAAATGCTATACTCATCTAAACAAGAGTGATTACACTTCAAAAATAATTTTGAGATTCTCTTTAGCATACCGAAAACGTGATTTGTTTTTTCTTATTACAATACAGTCTTTTTATCTTTTGTGGAAAATATATTTCTCATCAAAAGTGATTTAAGTTCTATTTGTAGCATGATTCAGAATAGTAACAAACAGCAGGAATAAGAATATTAGTAGACTGTGGCATAATTTGTTTAAACCTATTGGTGCTCTATTTAAACGCAAATTTATAGACATCAATAACCTCCTAAAAAGATAAAACTGTCATCAGAGTATAATTGTCAGATCAGTGTTGTAGAACAGACCAAGGGGCTCAGGTACATAGTTCTTTGGAACTTGTGTCATATGTAGACAAGGTGGTTAAGACGACATTTAGCACGCTTGAGTGCATTGTTTAAGACCTTTGAGTTTACAATTGGAACATCATGTTGTGGTTGTACAGGACATTGGTGAGGCCTCTTCTGGAGTATTGTGTGCAGACTAATCACCCTGTTATAGGAGGGAGATTATTAAACTAGAGAGGTTTCAGAAAAGATTTACTAGGATGTTGCCAGAACTGGAGGGCTTGAGATATAAAAGTAGGCTTAAGAGGCTGGGAATTTTTTCACCATAGTGTAGGAGTTTGAGGGACGACCTTCTAGAGATTTATAAAGTCATGAGAGCATAGAAAAGTTGAATAGGAAAGATCTTTTGCCTCGGGTGGGGGAATTCAAAACTAGAGGGCATTTTTTTTAAACATGAGAGGACGAAGATTTAAAAAGGACGTTGGGGCAACTTTTTTTAATAGAATGGTTTGAGTGTGGAATGAACTGCCAGAGAAAGTGGTTGATGCAGGTACGGTTATAACATTTAATATACATTTGTTAAGTTCATGAATAAAGAAAAAGTGGAGGATATGTACCAAGCACAGGCCGGAGTGGGGGTTGGGGGTGGGGGGGGCGGTGGGAGAACTAGTTTAGTTTTGGAGCATGGTGGGTGTGGATTGGTTGGATCGAAGGGTCGCTTTCCATGTCGTATGACTGAGTCTGAAACAGACACAAGAAACCCAGAGTACTTCCCGAATATGAATTCAAATCTCTTAACTATACACCCTTGAAATATGAAAAATTCTTATATTTGCATTATATTTCACTGCAGAATAAAGGAAAACACATAGCAGTCACCCATCAAACAAAGAAACAGAAAAAATAGATGGAGTAGGCTATTCGTTCTCGGAGTGTACTCTGCCACTCAATAGTACCATTGCTGATCATCCAGCCATTCCCATATTTTCCCTATAACTTTTGATCCCTTTAGTCACGAGAACTATATTCACCTCCTTCTTGAAAACATGCATTTATTTTTACCTTGACTGCCTTCCATGTCACAGAATGCCATAGGCTTACCACTCTTGGAGGTGAAGAAATTTGTACTCACCTCATTCTTAAATGGCCTATGCTACATCCTTAAATTGTGGCTCCTGCTTTAGAACTCCCCAGTCATTGGAAACATCTTTCCTGCATTTATCCTGTCTATTCTGGTTAAAATTTTATAGGTTCCTGAGATCCCTCCTCATTTCTCCAAAGTTTAATGCAAATCCAGTAATCCAGTCTCTCTTCATATGTTAGTCTTGATATCCCATAGAACATAGAACAATACAGTACAGAACAGGCCCGTTGGCCCACGATGTTGTGCCGAACATTTGTCCTAGCTTAAGCACCTATCCATGTACCTATCCAATTGCCACCAATGATTCTGACTCTGCCACTCCCACAGGCAGTGCATTCCATGTCCCCCACCACTCTCTGGGTAAAGAACCTACCCCTGACATTCCCCCTATACCCTCCACCCTTCACCTTAATGTCCCCTTGTAACACTCTGTTGTACCCGGGGAGAAAGTCTCTGACTGTCTACTCTATCTATTCCCCTGATCATCTTATAAACTTCTATCAAGTCAACACTCATCCTTCGCCGTTCCAATGACAAAAGGCCAAGCATTCTCAACCTATCCTCGTATGACCTATTCTCCATTCCAGGCAACATCCTGGTAAATCTCCTCTGCACCCTCTCCAAAGCTTCCACATCTTTCCTAAAGTGAGGCGACCAGAACTGCACACAGTACTCCAAAATGTGGCCTTACCAAGGTCCTATACAGCTGCAACATCACCTCACGACTTTTGAATTCAATCCCTTTGCTAATGAACGCTAATATACCATAGGCCTTCTTACAAGCTCAATCCACCTGAGTGGGATCTTTCAAAGAGCTATGAACATAGACCCCAAGATCCCTCTGCTCCTCCACCTGACTAAGAACCCTACCGTTAACCCTGTATTCCGCATTCTTATTTGTCCTTACAAAATGGACAACCTCACACTTGACAGGGTTGAACTCCATCTGCCACTCCTCAGCCCAGCTCTGCATCATATCTAAGTCCCTTTGCAGCCGACAACAGCCCTCCTCACTATCCACAACTCCACCAATCTTCGTATTGTCTGCAAATTTACTGACCCACCCTTCGACTCCCTCTTCCAAGTCATTAATAAAAATTACAAACAACAGAGGACCCAGAACTGATCCCTGCGGAAATCCACTTGTAACTGGACTCCAGGCTGAATATTTACCATCTACCACCACTCTCTGACGTTCTCTATTCAACTGACCAAATTTCCCACTATCCCATGCCTCCTGACTTTCCGCATAAGCCTACCATGGGGAACCTTATCAAATGCCTTACTAAAATCCATGTACACTACATGCACTGCTCTACCCTCATCCACATGCTTGGTCATCTACTCAAAGAATTCAATAAGACATGTAAGGCAAGACCTACCCTTCACAAATCCGTGCTGGCTGTCCCTAATCAAGCAGTGTCTTTCCAGACACTTATAAATCCTATCCCTCAGTACCCTTTCCATTACTTTGCCTACCACCGAAGACTAACTGGCCTGTAATTCCCAGGGTTATCCCTATTCCTTTTTTTGAACAGGGGCATAACATTCACCACGCTCCAGTCCCCCGGTACCATCCCCGTTGACAGTGAAGACGAAAAGATCATTGCTAATGGCCTTGCAATTTCCTCTCTTGCTTCTCACATAATCCTAGGATATATCCTGGATTAGTGGTGCTGGGAGAGCACAGCAGTTCAGCCAGCATCCAAAGTGCAGCGAAATCGACGTTTCGGGCAAAAGCCCTTCATCAGGAATCCGGGCTTTTGCCCGAAACGTCGATTTCACTGCACTTTGGATGCTGCCTGAACTGCTGTGCTCTTGCAGCACGACTAATCCAGAATCTGGTTTCCAGCATCAGCATAATTGTTTTTACCTCTAGGATATATCCCGTCAGGCCCAGGGGACTTGTCTATCCTCAAGTTTTCCAAAATGCCCAACACATCTTCCTTCCTAACAAGTATCTCCTCTAGCTTAACAGTCCATTTCATACTCTCCTCTTCAACAATACAGTCCCTCTCATTTGTTAATACTGAAGAAAAGTACTCATTCAAGACCTCTCCTATCTCTTTCAACTCAATACACAGTCTCCCAATGCTGTCCTTGATCGGACCTACCCTCGTTCGCGTCATTCTCATGTTTCTCACATACGCATAAAAGGCCTTGGGTTATCCTTGATCCTACTTGCCAAAGATTTTTCATGCCCTCTCTTAGCTCTCATATTCCCTTTCTTCAGCTCTCTCCTGGCTATCCTGTATCCCTCCAACATTCTGTCTGAACCTTGTTTCCTCAACCTTATGTAAGCCCCCTTCTTCCTCCTCACAACCTCCCTCGCCAACCAATGTTCCCTCACACGACCATCTCTTTCCTGCCTGACAGGTACATACATATCAAGGACACGTCGTATCTGTTCCTTGAAAAAGTTCCACATTTCAATGACATCCTTCCCTGACAGCCTATGCTCCCAACTTATGCTCCTCAGATCCTGTCTTGCAGCATCATATTTACCCTTTCCCCAATTGTAAAACCTGTCCTGTAGCACGCACCTATCTCTCTCCATAACCAAGGTGAATGTCACAGAATTGTGGTCACCATCACCAAAATGCTCACCCACTAACAAACTCATCACTTGTCCCGGTTCGTTACCGAGTACCAAATCCAATATGGCCTCCCCTCAGGTCAGACAATCTACATACTGAGCTAGAAAAGCTTCCTGGACACACTGCACAAACACTGCCCCGTCCAATCTACTTGATCTAAACAGCTTCCAATCAATATTTGGGAAGTAGAAATCGCCCATGACTACTACCCTGTGGCTTCTGCACCTTTCCAAAATCTGTTTCCCAATCTGTTTCTCCACATCTCTGCTGCTATTGGGAGACCTGTAGTAAACACCCAACAAGGTGGCTGCTCCTTTCCTATTTCTGACTTCAGCCCATACTACCTCCAAAGGCAGATCCCCCTCGAACTGCCTTTCTGCAGCCATTATACTATTTTTAATTAGCAACGCCACACCCCCTCCTTTTTATACCAATCTCCCTAATCTTACTGAAACATCAAATCAATGAAATCATTAAAATTAGCCAAAACCTCATTAAATCATGTATTTCTACTATCATTTTATCAGAATTCCTCCTTCACTCTTAGATCTAAAGTGGCCAACATTGAAGTTAGTTGGGATTTACCACAATTCTCCACAGATTTGGTCTTTGCTCCTTCCCAGTAAAGCCGGGAACAAATGGCTAAAATGGCAGTGAATTTTAGGCTCAGCCAGTCATCATATATTTTAAAACTTAGGTGAGTACACTAAAATGCAAATTTTCACGTTTGAAAACTGGAAGTTATCACATTATCGGACGGGGACGGGGGCGGGGGTGGATGAAAGTGTAAGGGTTTGAATAAACCAATATTAAGGAACAATCTGTTTTATTGCTAACAATGAACTACCAAACCACTCCCCCTCCCCTCCCCGATTCTACAGCCCAAAACAAAAACAAGAAAAAAAATTCAGAAAAGAGCCGGAGCTTCTAACATCGCGGGGGAGTATAAATAAGGTGACCGGTGAAACTATTGAGCGCTGAAATAACATGCGTTGGAGGGTATTCGTTGGCTTTGCTTTAATCCTTACCAGCGGCTGTATTTCTGACCGGGCTGTGGGTACTTGAAATCGATCGATTTCTTCCATCATTTTGAATAAAACAAGTCGAGACGAAGGTGCGGCCCTTGCTTGATGTGATTAATTGAATGAACCCACCCTCCCAGGGCTGAGTATCTCAGTCTCCTCAGACAGTGATGGTGATGATGATACTGCTGCTGCTGCTGGTGGTTATTGCGGCTCCCCCGGACCTGGCCGCTCTCATTAACTCATCCCCTGCTTACCCATCCCTGGGCTCCCGCAGAGACAGTGACTCAACTCCAACTTCCGGCTGCGGAAGTGGCAACCACCGAGCGCCTCACAGGACCCACCTCCCTCTCTCTCCCTCCCTCCTCTCCGCGAAACAACCAACACCATCCGGCTCCTCTACAGGATCCCGCTCTAAATGGTCACCGAATAATTAAAAAGAAAATCAGCCCTTCCGGAAATTCCGGTTTGCTTTTGGATTTGACGGATGGTCATTTCCGGCCATGCCGGCGCGGCTGTGGGCAGGCCGGTTGTCCCGGGTTACCGCCCGCCGAATGGCGATTCGACAGTTTTTTTACCTTGCGATGGGATTTTTCCCCCTCCTCTTCTACCCTTCCTTCCCAAATACCCGACCATCTCTTTGATTAGTTTTATTGATACAGTTTGATCGTTTGCATTTTGTTAAACCCCGCTTAGTCGCTGTTTTAGTGATGGTTTGTTTGCGCGGCGGATGGTGGAAGCTGACGTTGTCAAGGTGACAAGATTCAACTTCCGCTGGTGCTGCAGCAAAGAAATTAAATGATCAGATTCACTTTCTTCACTTTTACTGTTAAAGAATTAGATCCAGTGCCTTTATTTTTACTGTTAGAATTAGATCGACTACTCTCTTCGCATTTACTGTTTAGAGTTAGATTCCCTCTCTTCACTTTTATTGTTAGAGTTAAAATTAGATTCTCGTTATTCTTACAGTTAGAATTAGATTCACTCTCTTCGCTCTCACTGTTAAGAGAGTTAGGTTCACGCTGCTCACTCTCCCTGCTTAATAGAGTTAGAAATAGATACATTCTCTCTACCTCTTCCTCTTAAAGATTTACTGTTAGACCCACCATCTCCATTCTCACTGTGAGAATTAGAGTTAGATTTATTTTCTTCACTCCTTGTCAGAGTTAGATTCTTCACTCTTAACATCGGCCTGACGTCGAGATGCCACTGAAAACTAGAACAAGATCGGTAATTTCAACAAGCATTTTTTCTTTCATTCTTATACTTGTTAATTTTTTTTGTTTTTTTTAATTTAAAATATTTATTACCTAGTATTAACTGTAACAGAATTTAATCAAATGCTAAAGACGTCACTGATTCAGGATAATTCATTTCAATCATTTTGCAATAGACCTGAAATGAAATGAGATGGTTCTGGATCTAGATTTAGGCAATTAAGACGTGGAGGTGGAAGGAGTACTCGTCAGAGAGTGCTTTGGAGCAAGTAATTATAATTCATTATGTTCCTGATGATTAGGGAGTCCAGAAGCAGGGACCACAGTATAAAGATATGGGATAAGGCAATAAGTAGTGAGATGTGAAGACATTGCTTTACCCAATGTGTACTTTGTCTATGAAATTCTTTGTCATAGAAAGCGGTTGAAGTCAAAACACTGAATGTTTTCAAGAAAGAATTGGATATAGTCTTTGCAATTAAAGGGTTCAAAAGGTATGGAGAGAAAGTGGGAACCATGAGTTGGATGATCAGCCATGATAATATTGAATGGTGAAGCAAGCCAAAAGGACACATGGCCTACTCCTGCTCCTATTTTCCATGTTTCAGAATGAATTTGGGAATTGTTGAAAAGAACAAAGATACATCCACAATAAAATAACACATTTGGGGAAAGCTGTTTTTATTAAGTTGAGACATAATTTTGCAAAACTGGACTGGGAAAAGTTACTTAAGATAAGTCTGTCTCAGAGATAAAGAGTGTTCAGGACAAATTCCACTCACCTTAATGTGTCACTGCCATAGAAATTGATCCATAGTGGGGGTGATGACTTGGTTGTATTATCGTGCAATTATTAATCCAGAGACACAGGTAATGTTTGGAGAACTCATGTTTGAATCCCACAATGGCAGATAGTAGAATTTGAATTCAATAAAAATTTGGAATTAAAAGTCTAATGATGACAATGAAACTGAAGGTAAAAACAAGGACTGCAGATGTTGGAAACCAGAGCCTAGATTAGAGTGGTGCTGGAAAAGCACAGCAGGTCAGGCAGCATCCAAGGAGCAGGAAAATCGATGTTTTGGGCAAAAGCCCTTCATCAGGAATAGAGGCAGGGTGCCTGCAGAGTGGAGAGATAAATGAGAGGGGGTGGAGGTGGGGAGAAAGTAGCATAGAGTACAATAGATGAATGGGGGTGGAGATGGAGGTGATAGGTCAGAGAGGAGGGTGGGGGAAGATAGCAAAGAGTATAGTGGGTGAATAGGGATGGGGATGAAGGTGATAGGTCAGAGAGGAGGGTGGAGTGGATAGGTGGAAAGGAAGCTAGGCAGGTAGGACAGGTCATGGGGACAGTGCTGAGCTGGAAGGTTGGAACTGGGGTGAGGTGGGTGAAGGAGAAATCAGGAAACTGGTGAAGTCCACTGTTGTTGATTGTTGGAAAAGCTCACTTGAATCACTAATGTCCTTTAGGGGAGGAAACTTCTGGCCTTACCTGGTCTGCTATCCAGATCGACAGCAATGTGGTTGGTTCTTAGCTGCCCTCTAGATAATAAATGCTGACCCAGACATCGATGCTCACATCTGTGAATGAACAGCGAAATGGACTCCTGATACCCATCATTCCACTCCCATGGTGACAAAGGCCATAATGAATAGCTTCAGTTGAAGATGGGTTTTGCCCTAGTTGCCTTTAACAAGGAACTTATCCAGACAATTTCAAATTCATTCTTGAAAAAGACTTTGCCCACCAAAACAGTATCACAAAGACTGAGATTACGTTTTAGCTAACACCAAGCACATGTTATGAAGTTGTAACTGTTGATGGCACCAGTCTCAAAGTCACAGAAAAATTCTCATACCTTAATAGTGTGCTCTGTAATGAAGACACCATCCAAAATTATATTCATTTAGAAAGCAAATTGTGACTTTGGCCAAATGTTTGATCATGTCTGAAAGCAGAACAACATGAAATTCAAGATCAAAATCAAATGTTAACAAATGTGAAGTCATCCATTTTGGTTGGAGGAACAGTAAAAAGGATTATTACTTGAATAGTTAAAAAGTTGCAGCTTGTTGCTATGTCAAGGAACCTGGGTGTCTTTGCGCATGATTCACAGAAGGTTGTTCTGTAGGTACAACAAATAGTTAGGAAGTGTGGCAACACAGGATAAACCCTTTGCTAATTTAAACCAACAACACAGAAAAGATACACCCCGTGCTGTAATCTGCTAAAATTTGAGAGGCAAAGAACTACCCCAGAGGTAAATATTTAAAGTATAAACTAACAACTTTACCCATTTTAAACAGGTATGCTGTTTTGGAAAATGTAGGGGATGATGGATTCTCAGGGGAATATAGCACGAACAGCCAAGTTGACTCTATGACTTCTTCAAGTCTAGCAGAAAATATTAACTAATAACTATTTCTCTAAACCTATTTTTTACCTTCCCCTGTACAAGACTGGTCGGACAAAAATCCCAATTATGATTTTAAAATAATACAATCATATTTCAAAATCAGTCAGCTTTGCCGATTATCATCTGTAGATTTTCCTCTGTCTTTTTTTCTTCTTAGGGATTCTGTTTCACAGGTCTTTGATAGATAAAGGCACCTTTAAGTGTGCAGATGTTTCTGCAAGCAGTCTCTCTAGTTGATGCTAGCTGCTCTTTGCTGGTCTGGGTAACTGTTCAAAATGTCTGATATTTATACACCAAAGCATCGGATCGTTTCATTGGTTTTGATATTATTAAAATACTAAATTCAAACTTCATTGGAGTTTAATATCTTGGGCATAATTTAAACTGCCAAACATGAAATTTGTTTTTGTCTCATAACAACCCAGCTACTGCTAGCTGTTTGACCAAATGTTACATTGATACCTTGTTCAGAACGTTTTGTGCTGTGTCAGGTAGTTCTGCTTGTTTTTCAACTCTCTTAATTGTACAGTACACCTCTACACCTTCATAACACCTCTCCTTTTAAAAAACCATCATAATGAAATGATGGCTTCATTTGTTTCTTCTATTCTTTAGACACATTACCAAACACACAAACTTTAAGATCATATTAACTACCTCCCACCTATATATAACATTGAATAGATGCATCTTACCTATACTTTATCAGTTAAATCCACAATAACGCATCTGCGATTACATTCTTACGACCCACAACATGTATGATATTTAAAATTAAAAGTCTGTAACATAAGACTCCATTGAAGGAGTCTTATATTTTTGTTATTAAAGCGTTCTAAGATTGTGATCCGTGTACACAGCCGATTCAAGCTAAAACTGGTACAGTGGTTAATATTGTTTTCTAATGTTTGAATGCCTCCTGACATGGTCTGTTCCCTGAAACTTTGTGTTCTTCTTCAGCAAATTGATTAATGGTACCACTACAGTGCTGAAGTTTGGAACAAACTTCCAATAGAATCTGCTTAGTCCTAAGAATCAAAGCATCTCTTTCTGTGAGGTTTGTCATGAAAATTCCTCGATGACTTTTGTCTTTGCGTTCCATAAGTCAACCTTCCATGACCGATGTTATGTCCCAAGAACATCTCTCTGCTTTCGCAAATTCAGTTTCATTTAAGTTTATTACCAGTTTTGCTTCTCATAGTCATTCGAACAGCTCTGCCAACTGTACCATGTGATCTTTCCAGGATTTACTAAAGATCACTACATGATCCAAATAGACTGCGCAGTTTGTTAACCCAGCCACAACTCTGTTCATAAATCTTTCGAATGAGGCGGATGCGTTCTTCATTCCAAAAGGCATCACTTTAAATTGATATAGCCCACTTGGGGTTACAAACACAGAAATGTTTTCTGCCGTCTCTGATAAAGGTACCTAAGGGAACTAAGATGATCGGCGAACTCCACTCACTCTGGCTTGGTTCGATGATATCCTCGTCGAGCAGGGTCTCCACCTCCTTCTGGACCTGACTGGCTTTGAAAGGATTGAGCCGATAGGGGTGTTGTTTTATTGGAGCACTATTCCCTCCATCTACTTCATGTACAATAGCATTATTCCTCCCTAGCTGATTCTTACGTATGTCCTCATGCTGCATAATAAATCTTTCAACTGTGTTCTATGCTCCTGAGACAGATAGTTTACTAAACTGTCCCACTTCTCAAAGTCCACCACCTGGACTTGATTCCTCACTCTGTGGAGCAGTAACTAACACCTGATTTCCAGTTCTTTCCCTCTAGTATAACATGGTTTCAGCATGTCCACATGACATACCTGATACCTGATTTTTCTATCTGGCATCTTTAATACATAGTTCACCTTACTCAACCTTCTCTCAATTTGACAGGGACCACTAAGCCTGGCTTTGAAGGGATCTCTTTTCATTGGGAAAACATCTGAGTCTCAGAGTTTCTATCTGCCCCCTGCTTCATTCTATGCTGTACCCTCTTTAGGTGATGTTTAGCTAACTCACCTACTCAATTTTATCTCTCCCTCACCTCTGATACATAATCTGAGTGTGAGATTTCCAACTTTCGTCCTGTCAATTTTTCTTTAATTAATTTCAAAGGACCACTTCATGCCCCAATATTAACTCGAAGGGAGTGAACTGAGTAGATTCATTTGGGACATCTCTAATGCCAAACAATACAAATGGGATACCTTTATCTAATCATTTAGGTCATCTTGACAATATGCTGTCAACATGGTCTTCAATGTCTGGTGCCACCTTTCTCAAGTTCCCTGGGATTCAGGATGATATGCACTGGATTTAAAGTGCTGTATACCTAAGCTATCCCTAGCCTCCTTAAACAGCCTAGAAGTAAAATTTGACCCTTGGTCTAACTTAATCTCTCTGGGTCGACCATACCGTGTGAAGAAAGCTACTAACTCATCGACCACACTTTTTGCCTTGATACACTGTAATGGAATTGCCTTTGGAAATTTGGTAGGCGCATCCAGTAACAAGGTCTGGTTCCCACTTTTAGTTCTTGGGATGGAATCAATTGTGACGCATGTGAAAAGTTCTTCCAGTGTGGGAATTGGCAACAAAAGCGCTGGTTTTATTAGCGCTTGTGGTTTACCTACCATTTGGCATGTATGACACGCATGGCAAAAGTTAACCACATCCTTGTGCATTCCAGACCAATAAAAATATTTTTGTACCTTAGCCTGATTCTTTCTTACCCCGAGGTGACCTCCTACAGGTAGTTTGTGTGCTACTCGTAACACCTCCTGTCAATCTGGTGCACTTTGGCCCATTTCTCCTCTGCATTAACCTGTCCTGTTCTCCATTTCCACCTTAGGATTTTATCTTTCAGATAATAATCCTCAGGAATACTCTCTGCCTCCTTTTTGGAGGACACATCAACATATATATCTTTTATCGTCTTGTCTTGCTGTTGCAAGTCACTTTGTCTTTTAGGACTAAACACTTCTGTCTGACCCTCTACCTGTTGAGGTTTTTTCTGCACCACTGCATCAAACAGGATGTCCCCGAACTGAAATTCAACTCCTTCATCTTTACTTTTCCCTTCGTGCTATGACTCATGATAGTGGAATCTCATTACTACAAAGTCTGGGAAAATATCAGGATATTTCTGTTTTAACTCCTCAGTTTCTTGGACTTCCTTGGGCTTCTCCATAACAAAGAGTAACACTCCCACCTTGGAATCTGCTAAATCATTCCCAAGAAAAAACTGGATCCCTGTTAATTACTCCCACTGTTACTTCCTCAGTCTTAAGTTGGCACTCCAACCTGATCTTACATAAGGGGATGCTAAATTTCTGTCCATCTATCCCACAAATTACCACACTCGTGGGTAACAGATCAGAAAGAGTGCATATTCGCTCATTTCTTATAATCAGCGACTGGTTAGATCCTGTATTTCTCAAAATTATAACATCTTGTCCTTCTCCCCTGTTCTCTCTGAGTAAACTTTACCCACAGAGGCAAATTCTTTGTACAGATCAAGTACTAACTCCATACCCAACCCCTGCCGAGGCTGTGCACTCTCCTGCAGTTCCTTGGTTCTTCTTGGAATTTCCTTTACTATCTTCACTAATGCCACTGGCATAGCTTCTTTTATCACATTTTTTTCCCACAGTGCTTTTCTTCAACAACCAGCACTGTGACTTTACATGTCCCGCTTTACCACAGTGGAAACACCTGAGGCCATTCACCTCCACTTCACCTTCCTGGGCTTCTTTTTTAACCTGTGGTCAGTTCTTACCAGTGTTCTCTAATCTTTCTTTCGTAGTGCGGGATCTCTCCTTCTTCCAACTTCTATCCCTCACAGGACGAAATTCTGGCTGGAAGCTTGTCTTATGCACCAACATGTATTTGTCTGTTACTTCTGCTGCCCTTCTCATCTCTGGAACTTTCTGTTCCTCCACGTGAACTCTTACCATCTCTAGAAGTAAGTTTTTACACTCCTCCAGCAGAATAATCTCTCTGAGAGCCTCCTAGGTCCTATCTTGTTTTAAAGCACGCACCCATCTATCAAAATGACTATGTTTAATTCTTTCAAACTCAACTTAAGTCTGACCTGGTTCCTTTTGAAGCACTGTCTATATGCTTCTGGTACCAATTCATAAGCACTTAAAGTAGCCTGTTTAACCTCTTCGTAATCTCTTGACCCCTCATCTGACAGCGCAGCAAATACCTTACAACTCTGCCTACCAGTTTAGTCTGAACTAGCATTACCCATAAATCCTCGGATCACCCAATCTGCCTTGCCAATTTTTCAAATGAAATAAAGAAAGCTTCAACATCTTTCTCATCAAAATGTGGCAGAGTTTTGACATATATCACTACCTTCTCTTTTAATCTCCATCCTGTTAACTTGACTTTGCTGACTAAGTGGCAACTTCTCAAGTTCAAATTCTTTCTTTCTTTTAGTCTCTCCCTTTCTCCTCTCCCTCTTTTCTCAGCTAAGAACCTTCTCTTTCTTTTTTCTCTCTTCTTTCTCTTTCTCCCTTTGTTTATTTTCTAACTCCATTTTCCTCAATTTTAATTTAAGTTTTTCACCTCTACTGCACTTGTCTGTTTCTCTCACACACCTAAGTGTTTGAATAATTCCCTCATCATTTCAGCTGTACTTTTGCCCCTGGTTAAACCCAAATCTAATTTCTTTGCTAATTCTGAAAGTATGGCCATTTTCTTTCCTTCTAAACTTTCTTGACAAATTTGAGATTCATCTTCAAATCCCACAACCTCTTCAGCAATTTTAAGAGCCATTTCACTCACTTTTAATTAAACCAACCACAAGTCACCAGTATTAAACAAATTGTGTCACCGATATGTTGTTTAAAGATCTCGGCCACTAAGCTGTGAGTGTTTAAATCTTTTGGGCTTTTTCGTACCCCGGATCTATTCAAATCTCTCTAAACCTGTTCATATCACAAACCCCAGCCCTAAACTGTTCAAATCTGAATGATGAGTCTCCAAGTTATCATGACACAGGGTTAACACCTCTGCTAATTTAAACCAGCAGCACAGAAAAGATTCACCCCGTGCTGTAATCTGTTAAGATTTGAGAGGCAAAGAACTACTCCAGATCTAAATATTTAAAGTTAAATGAATAAATTTATTTCTTTAAATCTAACAGAAAATATTAACTGAGAATTATTTTAACTCCTTTCTTGTAACCTATCTTTTACATTCCCCTCTACCATATCGGTCCAATAAAAATCCTGATTACGATTTACAAAATTTATAATCATGTTTCAAAACCAGTCAGCTTTGCCGAGTGTCCTGTGTAGACTTTCCTCTATCTTCTTCTTCGGGATTCTGCTTCACAGGTCTTTGATAGATAAAGGTACCTTTAAGAGAGTAGATGTTTCTGCAGGCAGTCTCTCATGTTGTTAATGTCTTGGCTGCTCTGGGTAACTGTTCAAAATGTCTGATATTTAATCACCTAAACATCGGATCGTTTCATTGGACTACATTCAAATTTGATTGGAATTTAGTATCTTGGGGCATAATTTAAAGTGATTGGTTGAATATGAAATTTGTTTCTGTCTCATAGCAGCCCAGTTACTGCTAGCTGTTCAACCAAATGTTACATTGTTACCTTGTTCAGAACACTTTGTGCTGTGTCAGATAGTTCTGCTAGCTTTTCAACCCTCTTAAAGGTACAGTACCCCTCTACACTTTCATAACAGGAAGACAAATGGAATTTTGTCTTTCATTACTAAACTGATTATGTTTAAAAGCAGGGAGGTAATGTTGCAGCTATACAAGGAGCTAATGAGGCCACACCTGGAGTACTGTATGCAATTTTGGTCTCCTCACTTGAGAAAGGATGTACTGGCACTGGAGGGGTGCAAAGGAACTTCACTAGTCTGATTCCATAGTTGAGACGGTTGGGTTATGAGGAGAAACTGAGTAGACTGGGATTATAGTCATTGGAATTCAGAAGAAAGGGCAGGGGTGTTATAGAAACATATAAAATTATTAAAGAGAATAGATAAGATAGAAGCAGAGTGGATGTTTCCACTGGCAGGTGAAGTTAGGAGAAGAGGGCATAGCCTCAATATTAGAGGGAGCAGATTTAGTCCTGAATTGAGAAGGACTTTCTTCACAAAGAGGGTTGCTAATCTGTGGAATTCCTTACCCAATGAAGTAGTTCATGCTACTTCAGTAAACTTTTTAAAAACTAATTTAGATTTGTTTTGAATAATAAAGGAATTAAGGGACGTGATGAGAGTGCAAGTAAGTGGATCTGAGTCCACGTAAAGATCAGCCAGGATCTTATTGAACGGCGAAGCAGGCTCGAAGGGCCGGATGGCTTACTCCTTCTCCTAGTTCTTATGTTCTTATGTTCAAACTCTTAACGGGCCATTGTCTTTATTACCCTGCTGTGTGGTGCAGAATCCTTGGTCTACTATAAACTCCATATGAAAGCTCTTCCACAATTAACACCTGTAAATATCACAGATGTTCAACAGCAGGACAAAATCAGAAACACAAAGGCTTTTATTACTTTGAGTTCCACAGCATGGAAAATACCCTGCAGAAAATTCAACTTAAATGGATTGGCAGTGTCTCCCAGATGGATAACTCCAGACGATCTAATCAGATCTTTGATGGGCACTATATCAAGCCAAGATTAGAATGGTGCCAGAAAGACTCAGCAGATTAGGCAGCATCCAAGGAGCCGAGAAAGCAACGTTTTGGGCAAAAGCCCTTCAACAGGAATGAGACTATATCAAACCAAACAATAACAAAGTAATCAGAGCAAAGGACACAATGCTATAAGAAAAAGTCTTATAAACTTTGGTATTACAGACCACTTCTCTTGGGAAAGCAATTCTGTGGACCGGTCAATGTGGTGCAGCATGGTTTGAGGACCATATGAGTCAAACTTGCAATAGATGTCATGTCCAAGGGTAGTTTCAAAAGTTTTCCCAAACACCAATAGTGTTGACATGAAGTACCGTTTTGTGCTCGTTCATGCTAATCTTGCATCAGAATCCTTAGTTATGACAGAAACCACCAAAGACAATAATATCATTTACAATTTGGACAGTACTATCACCACTGC
Organism: Hemiscyllium ocellatum; assembly: GCF_020745735.1. Taxonomy (NCBI): domain Eukaryota; kingdom Metazoa; phylum Chordata; class Chondrichthyes; order Orectolobiformes; family Hemiscylliidae; genus Hemiscyllium; species Hemiscyllium ocellatum. Next base: position 54,233,785 of record NC_083401.1, on the reverse strand, counting down.
TGACCCTCTAAAGCACTAGGAAATGAAGAATATCGAATTACTTTGATGACATTCCTGATGTCGTGGAGTGCAAAGGACATTAGTGAACCAGTTAGTTTTACTGACAATCAATAACAGTTTCATGGTCATCATTATAATCTTAATGCCAGATTTTTAGTTAATTTAAATTCCTCTATCTGATGTGGGAGGATTCAAAACTAGGTCTTCAGAACCTAATCTGAAGTCTTCAGATGAATAGTCTAGCGATAATACCACCAAGTATAGCTTCCCATATGATTGAACCTTTACTCATTGGAATCGACAAGAATGAGAAGGCGACTTTATTGAAGCATAAGATTCTTAGGGGATTTGACTAGGTAGATGCAGAAAGATTGATTCCCATTGTGGGTGAGTCTAGGATCAGAGGACATAATTTCAGAAGAATGGGTTGAACATGAAAGAGAGAGATGGAGAAGAATGTCTTCCCTCAGATGGCAGTGAATCCGTGCAATTCTTTACCACACAGGGGTTGTGAGACTAAGTCATTAAGTACATTTGAGGCTGAGGCCAACTGATTTTTAATTGATAAGAAAATCGAGAATTATGGGGAAAAGGCAAGAAAATGGAGTTGAGGATTACCAAATCAGCTATGATCTCATTAAATCACAGAGCAGACTCACTGGGCTGAATGGCTTACTTCAGTTGCAATGTCTTTAAGACAATAAGATATGGGAACAGGAATTGACTGTTTAGCCCCTTGAGCCTGCTTCACCATTCCATCGGATCATTGCTGATTCAACATTCCTTATGTCTACTTTTCTGCAATTTCCTCGATTCTCTTACTGATCAGGAATCGATCCATTTCAGCCTTAAATACATATGTAGACTCTGTCCACACGGCTCTCAAAACCTTCTGAGAGAAGAAATTCCTCCTCATCTCAGTCTTAAATTACTGTCCCTTTATTTTGAGACTATGCCCTCTAATCCTAGACTCTCCCATGAGGGGAAACATCATCTCAGCATTTACCCTGTCAAGCCTTTTATTAAGCCTATTTTGCTTCCATGAGATCACCTCTCATTTTCTAAATTCCATCTTTGCCCTTTGCTCATAAGGCAATTCCTCCATACCAGGGATTATCCTCATGAACTTCTCTGAACTGCTACTAATGAAATGATATTTTTCTTTAAATAAAGGGACCAAACTGCTCCCATTAATCCCAGTATGGTCTCACTAGCAAGACCTCCCTCCAGTCTCTTTGAAAAAATAATCAACATTCCATTAGCCATTCTGTTCCAGTATTTTGCAGGTTGTCTCCAATTAAATAATACTCTGTCCTTTTATTCTCCCTTCCAAAATAAACAACTTCATATTTTCTCATTTTATACTCCATTTGCCAACTTTTTTCCCATTTATTTAACCTTTCAATATTGGTCTGTGAACTGTTTGTATTTTTCTTGCAACTTGCCTTTCCACCCATTTTTGAGGTGTCAGCAAATTTAGCTACAGTACATTCACCTGCTTCTTCTACGATATCAAATATGTTAAAAATAGTTGCATTTCAAGCACTGACTCCCATGGAACCCCATGGTTACAGGTTGCCAAGCTGAAAAAGAACTTTTATCTCCATTCACTGTTTCCTGGCCATTAGCCAGTTCTCTAACAATGCCAGTATATTACCTCTAACACCATGATTTGCAGATGCTGGTGTTGGACTGGGGTGTACAAAGTTAAAAATCAAACAACACCAGGTCATAGTCCAACAGGTTTAATTGGAAGCACTAGCTTTTGGAGCTCCGCTCCTTCATCAGGTGGTTGTGGAGGACATAATTGTAAAGCATAGAATTTATAACAAAAGTTGACAGTGTAATGTAACTAAAATTATACATTGAAAAATACCTTGATTGTTGACTCTTTCATCTGTTCGAATGCCATGATAGTTTCACTTCAACACATGAAAGAAGTGAAATATCATGATTTTTGAACAGATGAAAGACTCAACAGACAATCAAGGTGTTTTTCAATGTATAATTTCAGTTACATTACACTGTAAATTTTTGCTATAAATTCTGTGCCTTACAATTATGTCCTCCACAACCGCCTGATGAAGGAGCAGCGCTGCAAAAGCTAGTGTGCTTCCAATTAAACCTGTTGGTGTTGTGTATTTTTAACTTCTAATACCATGGGTTCTTAGAGGTGGGGAAACTCAAGGCCGATCATGAACATGCTTCAAAAATGAATGATGTTAAAAAAAAGAAAAAGCACTCTACTTGAATGCAGTCAGTATTCACAACAAGATAGATGATTTAAAGGCACCAAGAAATATGTTTATGATAGATTGCCATTATAGAAATGAGGCTGAATGGTGATCCCAGCAGGGACTGAATATTCAAGGATATTTAACATTTAGGAAGAGCAGACAAGAAGGGAAAGGAAATGGAGTTGCAATGACAATCCGAGCTAGGATTAGCATATTAATAAGGGAGGATCTCAGATCAAAAGAAAAGTGTGTGGAATATGTTTGACTGGAGCTAAAAAAAATCAAGGAGCATGAGAAACTATTTGGAGTTATTTATAGGTCACTAAATAGTATTGGTAATGTGCAGCATGGTATAAATCAGGAGGTGAGAGAAGCTTGTAGCCCATGGAACACAGTAAACACTGATGACTTCTATCTATATATAAACTGGGTAAACCAACTGAGCACTGAAGCTGTGGAGGACAAGTTTCTGGACTGTCTTTGGGATGGTTTTCTGGAGCAAAGTGTTGAAGAGTTTTTGAGTTGACTACACAGCAAGGCTATTTTAGATCAAGTCTTATGTAATGAGGAAGGATGATTAATAATCTTGTGGAAGAATCTCATTGGCAAGGATCAGTGCTTGGCCCCTAGCTGTTCGCAATATGTAGCAATGATTTGGACTGGGGATTGAATGTACTATTTCCAATTTTGTGATGGTATGAAACTAAGCAGGAGTATGTGTGGTGAAGAAGATGTGCAACATTTTCAAGAAGCTTTGGGCAGGCTTAGTGAATAGACAGATGGCATATTAGATTAGATTAGATTAGATTACTTACAGTGTGGAAACAGGCCCTTCGGCCCAACAAATCCATACCAACCCGCCGAAGCGCAACCCACCCATACCCCTACATTTACCCCTTACCTAACACTACAGGCAATTTAGCATGGCCAATTCACCTGACCCGCACATCTTTGGACTGTGGGAGGAAACCGGAGCACCCGGAGGAAACCCACGCAGACACTGGGAGAACGTGCAAACTCCACACAGTCAGTTGCCTGAGTCGGGAATTGAACCCGGGTCTCAGGCGCTGTGAGGCAGCAGTGCTAACCACTGTGCCACCGTGCCGCCTATATAATATAAAACATGCGACATTATCCACTTTAGCAAGCATGGCAATTGTACAGAGTATTTCTTAAATGATGAGAAGTTGGAAAGTTTATACTTGCAAAGGGATTTGAGTGTTCTTGTCAATTAGGCACCTAAGGTTAACATACAGGCAAGGCAAACAATTGGGAAATATTCATTAAGGTGTTATTGCATGAGGATTTGAGTGCAGGAGTAGTGAAATTTTATTTAAATTGTATTTGAACTTGGTTAGATCACACCTGACTACCGAGTGCAATTTTGGTCTTCTTATTTAAGCAAAAATATTATTGCCAAGGGAGATTCCATTTAGGACCGAGAAAGAGAAATTTTTGTCAGAGGATTGTGAATCATTAGAATTCTCTACCCCAGAGCATTGTGGAAGCTCAATTTTTCAGCATTTTTCAAGTAGAGATTGGTAAAGTTTTGAATATCAGTGGTGGTGTATAGAGTTGTTGCGATAGTGTAGGTAAAAGGAGCTAAAGTGTTAGATCATCATCATATTAAATGATGGAGCAGGCCCGACGGGCTTAGCAGTCTACTCTTGATACTAGATTCCGACAAAGATACAAGTTCCTGCTTACAGATCCATTTGTCCTTTTTTTCTCCTGTGTTGCTCAAAAGTAGCTGTTGAAATGCTGCTCAATATAGTTTTGGAACTAGCTCAACTGTCTCTCCAAGCTGGTGAACTGGCAGGTGAATTTTTTCTCATTCGTTCATGGGAAGCAGGCATCACTGGCTGTGCCAGTATTTATTGCCTATCTGTAAATGTTCCTTGATCTGAGTAGCTTGAGAGGGCCATTTCAGAGTGCAGTTAAGAATCAACTACATTGCAGTGCATTTGGACTTGTAAGATAGGAACATATGAATAAGAATAGTCCATTCAGACTATCAAGCCTCTTCCCCCATTCAAGGAGATCATGGCTGATCTGTGACCTAACTCCATTTACTTGATTTTGGCCCACAAACCCTTAATACTACTGCTTAACAAAAATTTTTGTACCTCTGATTTAAAACTAACAAATGATCTGGCATCAACTACCATCTGTGGAAGAGTGCTCTAAATCTTTACCACCCTTTGTGTGTAAAAGTATTTCCTAAATCTCTCCTGAACAGTCTGACACTTATTTTTTAGACTTAGCCCCCTGGTTCTAGAATCCCCCAACCAGTGGAAATAATTTTATCTTTATCTACTCTATCTTTTCCTGTTAATATATTGAAAATTTTGATCAGATCACTCCTTAGCCTTCTAAGTTTGAGAGAAAACAGGCCTAATTTATATAATCTTTCCTCATAACACAACTCCTGAAGTTATTCTTGTAAACCTACATTGTACTTCCTCCAAGGCCAGACTAGGTAAGAGTGGCAGATTTCCTTTTCTAAAGGACATTAGTGAATTAGGTGTGTTTTCACGACAATCAGCATTGGTTATGTGATTGCCATAAGGTCAGCATTTTTCATTAAAATCAAATTTCACTATATGCACCGGTGAGATCTGAGTCCATGTTCCCAGAGCAAGAGCTTGGGGCTTTTGATTATTGGTACACTGGATACTGCCACTATGCCATTATCTTCCACTCATTTCAGCTCCCAATATGTTAAATTATCACTTAACAGGAGAAATGAATTTCTTTGCACTGACTCAGTTACTTGACTTTGATGTCTTTAGACAAAACGGTAATTTTAGTGCAGATGGTTTGCTTGTTCTACAGAGATGAGATTACCTACAGTGTGGAATCAGACCTTTCGCCCCAACAAATCCACACCGACCCTCCGAAGAGTAACCCACCCAGACCTATTTCCCTCTGACTAATGCACCTAACACCATGGGCAATTTAGCATGGCCAATTCACCTGACCTGCACATCTTTGGACTGTGGGAGGAAATAGGAGCAGTCAAAGTGGCAGATGGAGTTTAATTTAGATAAACGTGAGGAAAGCAAATCTTAGTAGGACTTATACACTTAATGGTAAGGTCCTAGGGAGTGTTGCTGAACAAAGAGACCTTGGAATTCATAGCAGGTTCATAGCTCCTTGAAAGTGGAGTCGCAGATAGATAGGATAGTGAAGAAGGCATTTGGTATGCTTTCCTTAATGGTCAGAGTATTGAGTACAGAAGTTGGGAGGTTATGTTGTGGCTGTACAGGACATTGGTTAGGCCACTGTTGGAATATTGCATGCAATTCTGGTTTCCTTCCTATCAGAAAGATGTTGTGAAACTTGAAAGGGTTCAGAAAAGATTTACAAGGATGTTGCCAGGGTTGGAGGATTTGAGCTATAGGGAGAGGTTGAATAGGCTGGGGCTGTTTTCCCTGTAATGTCAGAGGCTGAGGAGTGACCTTAGAGAGGTTTATAAAATCACGAGAGGCATGGATAGGATAAATAGACAAAATCTTTTCCCTGGGTTGGGGGCGTCCAGAAGTAGAGGGCATCGGTTTAGGGTGAGAGGGGAAAGATATAAAAGAGACCTACGGGGCAACTTTTTCACGCAGAAGGTGGTACGTGTATGGAATGAGCTGCCAGAGGAAGTGGTGGAGGCTGGTACAATTGCAACATTTAAAAAACATCTGGATGGGTATATGAATAAGAAGGCTTTGGAGGGATATGGGCCAGGTGCTGACAGGTGGGACTAGTTTGGATTGGGATATCTGGTCAGCATGGACGAGTTGGTTCGTAGGATCTGTTTCTGTGCTGTACATCTCTATGATGCTATGTCTCTATTTACCACTAACCTATCTATTAGCCCTTCAAATACTTTCAGCAACCCTTGATTTGAGCTCCTTAAGTGATTGCACTGAAATCAAATTTAGTCTTCTCAGCAATTGAGACATCCTAAGTAAGAAATATTCTGATTTGAAGCTTATCTTGACTGTTCTACCATTTGGAATTTACTCCAATTTATTCAATGTATTTCATTGTAGGTTTGACATTTTGCTATTTTTTGGTTCAAGGCATTGGGAATAGACTGAATGTTTTGTAAATTGGAAAAGTTTGAAAAGGAAAATGAGGTGGACATGCTGACATTGTCTGTCATTGGATGCAAACTTTGAAATAATTGTGATTTTAAAAATGAATTATTAGTCAAGTAATAATGCAATAATATATGTTATTTTCCTAATAGGTTACTGCCCCGCCTCCAGTACCATCTGCTAAAGCTGCATCAAAGAAGTCAAAGAAGGTTAGGAATTTTGTTTGATAACAAATGTTAATTTGAAAATGAATAATTTAAAAACACCAATACTTAATAATCTTATGAAATGATTACTACTATTTGAGAACAAAAGTTTTATGACATAACGTTAGACTAGATAAATGAATTGATTCAGAGATGACTTGTTAGAACCCAAGGCTCAGAAGCGTGTTTATCGTCTATCCATTTTTCTGGTGCTGAACATTAGAAACATTATCTTCTAATATGGCAGTCAGGAAGCTTATGTTAGACTTGGAGGTTCATTGCCAACATATTGGATTTTACGTGCCTATGAAAATTACTGAATAACTTATGCAAATAAGGGTTGAATAATTGTAGCATGTGTTTGTGAAATTGACTTGTCCTTCCACCGGCTTTGTCACGTTTTAGAAGTTGCCTTGCAATTTGTGGCACTAGCTTCTGAGAAGGACCATTGTTCAGCATGAAAAGAACAAAAAATATTTGCCAATTTAGCTTCACAGAAACAATTGAAAATTTATAATACAGAGATGGAAGTATATGGGAAGATGAGAAAAACTTATGATGAAGTAACAAATTACATGTTATAATGATAAATTTAGGTGAGGAAAAATGAAGATGCACAGCACCACATTTGACTATCAAGGTCATTATGTCTCTTCACTTTTATGCCATGGATCACTTTCAGGATACAGGCTGATATCAATTATATATTACAGTTTGCAAAACAGATCTGCATTAGGAAGATCACTGGGGTTTCTTACATTTTTAGAAACACCTACATCTCACTATCTGTGGCCAGATAAACGGGGGATCAGAGAGCACTAAACTTTGCATTAAGTAAAAACTGAAAAAGCTGCAGATGCCATAAATTGCTGGAAAAGCTCAGCAGGTCTGACAACCTCTGTGGAGAGAAATCAGAATCAGTATTTCAGGTTGATGTTCTGGGAAGGGTCACTCGACCTGGAACATTAACTCTGATTTCTCTCCACAGATGCTGCCAGACCTGCTGAGCTTTTCTAGCAATTTCTATTTTTGTTACCAAACTTTGCCCACGACAGGCTCCTCAGGGAACAAAGCACCACGCACTATCCCCATATTGCCTTGTATGTTCACCAACATCAACAACTTTGCTTCTTTGTAAATCATAAAGCTTTAACCCACTTGACCGTCAGCTGATTTGCAGCCACACACAATTTATGATGTGTGTCTGAAGCATTTTTACAGCACTCATGAATAATTTATCCTATGCCAATCATTTGTGCCCCTTTTATTCCTGCTAGGCCATCAAGTAAAAGGTTTGTTACTTGGGCCTTCGGCCCAACAAGTCCACACCGACCCGCTGAAGTGCAAACCACCCATACCCCTACATTTACCCCCTACCTAACAGTACGGGCAACTTAGCATGGCCAATTCACCTGACCCGCACATCTTTGGACTGTGGGAGGAAACCGGACCACCCGGAGGAAACCCATGCAGACACGGGGAGAATGTGCAAACTCCACACAGTCAGTCGCCTGAGGCGGGAATTGAACCCGGGTCTCTGGCACTGTGCTAACCACTGTGCCACCGTGCTGCCCCATTGTTGGCCAGCAATGCTGTCCATGCCTCCACAAGTGAACTAAATCCTACATCAACAACTCCAGGAAACAACAGTTTCCTCCAACTCTTTGTTCCCTGACTCTTGAACATTCTAATGTCCACTCCACCACTCTACCTTCCCAGCCCCATAACCAATCACTATCACCTTGTTTAATGATTTGAGATCCTGTCACTAGCTTCCTTGGCTACAAACTTGGACATTTGTTTGATAGCCTTTACAGCCTATTTTAGCAATGTCTTAAGAATAGTCCACTTTGTTCATTTCTAATATTTCCATTTTTGATTTGCATCCATTTTCTTTGTAATTGTGTTTCAGTGAAGCTTCTTGGAACAGTTTTTTTTCTAAAGTAAAGATGATTTCAAAAAAAAAGGTCATTGTTGCAATTAGTGCTGTTGTATAAACCATATTGTGATGCTGTATGCTTGGTCAGTTTTGGAAATATTATTATCTGATTGCGACTTGGATATTTGCTGGCTAATTACTTCAGTAGCAGTGTAACCTTTTGAAAGAATTTTATTAGAACAATTTATTTATTGGCATAGTTTATGAATACGTGCATCTAGTTATACTAATTCATGCTTCTAAAAGCTGCATAATTATTGCTCGCAGAATTAAAACTTTCACTTTGTTACAGGATGATGACGATGGAACTGAAATGGGAGATGGAGATGACTGGAATTTGGGGAAGTCACTCATCAAACCTCCTGATCAGCTGGATCTTACTGAACAAGTGAGTAACATGCTATGATTTAAATATTTATTTTATGGCAAATTAGAGCATTTTTGAAATTAAAGTTGTGCAAGAATCTTTAAAATATATGTTCATTATATTTATTTTCTAATAACTCTTTTGAAACAAGTTTCAAATCTTTTCTAGTAACAATGTGGTTACTATTCCATACACTGAAGGATAGATATATTGAAAGTATTTCTGCCCCTCAAATCTTTACAGTTTTATTACCTATGGTGCATCTTTTTTTCTGAAGACAGCACCTCTTTTTGAGATATAAATCCATTACATTTCATGTGGAATTTGCACTTGTGGCAAAGGATTGGAGAATTGCAAATGTTAAATCCTTGTTCCAAAATGGGTGTAAAGACAACCCCATGACTACAGGCCAGTGGGTTCAACGGCAATGGAGGGAAAGCTTCTAGAGACAATAATTAGGGACAAAGTTTGTAGTTACTTGATGAACCACAGTTTAATTCAGGAAAGCAGGAAGGTTTGCCGAAGGACAATCATGTTTAATAACTTGTGAGTTTTTTGATGAGGTAATAGAGAGAATTATTGAAGGTAATGCTGCTGATATGAACTCCCAAAAGGTACTTTGTTAAGTGTCCAACTGGCATGTGACCAAAGGTAGAACTGAATAATCGTTAACATAGGTATGAATATGGTTGAGTGACAGGAAACAAAGAATAGTTATCATTGGATTTAAGATGTGAACTGTGCAGTGGCTAATCTAGAACTATAAAATTGGTGAAATTCTTAAGGGGATTGACAGGGTAATTGCTGAGAGGATAATTGTCCTTGTGGGAGAGTGTAGGATAAGAGGAGACAGTCACAGAATAAAGAGGCATCAATTTAAGACTGTGATTAGAAGCAATTTCTTCTCTTGGTTGTAAGTCCTTGGAACTCATTGCCACAGAGAGTTGTGGGGCAGAATCCTTGTGTCAGAAAGATAGATTCTTGATAAGTAGGGGAATCAATGGTTACCGGGAAATGACTGGAAAGTGGATGTGAGGAATGTCAAATCAGTCATGACCTTATTGAATGGCAGAGCAGGCGCGAGGGGCCTGTTCCTATTTTGTATGATCTTATTGAATGTGTGACAAAGAGGTGGATAAAATCTTACGCAGAAGTGTGAAATGAATAACTTTGATTGGCAGAACATGGTACAAAAATATAAAATAAAGCTTACTATCCTTTAAAGGCATGTGGGAGCACAGGAAACTATTTCAATGCAAGTCAATTAAGATGACAGGACAGGTTAAAGTAGCAACTATTAAATCATTTGGAATCCTACGCTTTGCTAGTAGGAGCAAGGAATACAAAAGTAAGGAAACTATGTTAAATGTGTGCAGAGCAACTGGTTTATTGCATCCTGTTTGTATCACTCTTTAAGAAGGATATAAAATTATTAGAGAAAATGCAGAGAAGATTTAAAAGAATGGCCTTAAGGGTGAGGAACTAAATGTAAATAGATTGTTTAAGTGGGAAGCATTTTCCTTGGAGAAAAGCTTCAGAGAGAATTTGATACATATATTTACAATATGAAGGATCTGGACATTTAGGTAGGGGAAATCTATGGTCATTGACAGGATAGTGAACAATAGGACATAGATGAAAGAATTGACATTATATCAATGGTAACCTGAGGAAAATGCATTGCCTGAGAGTGTGGCGGAGGCAGAGTTAACTGGGAAGGAGTTTTGCCTGAAAAGGAAGAATTTCCATAGCTATATGGAGAAGATGGATTTTTGGCATTAAATATGATGCAGATACAATGGGCAGAAATTTGGTAGGGGAAGAGGGCAGATGGTTTGTCTCTGAATGGGATGTCCGCCTTCCAGCCAGGTTTTGGCTGGGTGAGCTTGCACCTTCTCCCTGTCACTCAGGAGGATATCCTGCTTTCAGGATTTGCTGGCCACTACCCTTACAGCAGCGCAGTGCTGTGGAGTGTGCACTGGTGGGAGTGCAGGAAAAGGCCCGAGAAGATCAGGGCTGGCAAAGAAAGGTGTCTCAAGATTTTATGAAAAGTAAAGATTGTAGCATGGAGGAGACACGTGTGCAGAGACTTTCTGCCAACTGAGAAAATATTGAACAAGCCTAAATTGCTGCAGCCTGCAACCCATTCTCAAAGATGAAAGACTTAACAGCAGTCTGGGTTTGTTCAAAATATCGTTTCAGTTGCACTGTAATCTTTTGCTATAAATTCTGTGTCTTGTGGTCCTGCTTCACAGCAACCTGATGAAGGAACAGCGCTTTGAAAGCTAGTGCTTCCAAATAGACCTGTTGGACTATAACGTGATGCTGTGTGATTTTTAACTTTGTCCACCCCAGTCCAACACCAGCTCCTCTACATCTTAACTGTTCCAGACAATTCACCCTATTTCTATGCATTTTAAGTTTGGTTGAAGTGGTTCATAGCTTTTAACACTTCTTCAGAATTCATCTTTGTTAAGATTATTTTCCAAATAAATTCCGTCCACTAAGTTCAAGCCAGTAAATCTCACAAACTTCGGCCTGTAGGACCATCATAGACTGCAATTGCAGCTTACCATCACTTTTTTTAAGGGCAACTAATAGTAGGTAGTGAATACTGCCCAGCCAATGGCACCCCATCTCAAAAGCAAATTTTAAAAAATTCACATGGGAAAGAAACTATCTGAAAATGCTATATTCCTCAAAACAACCTGCTTAGTCTTAATAAACCATAGCAGTGCTGTAAACATTCAATATATTTTAATAGTCTTGGATGTTTTTCTTCAAAATATATTCTTCCTCACTTAAGGAATACATAAGATAACAAAACTGGTTTCCATTGTAACAGAAAATCTCAAATGAGATGATTTACTAATTCCACAATTTAAAAAAATTACAAACAATGCACTTTAAATGAATAGGTGTACTACTATACCAAAACTATCAAAAGGTGTGACACCAAATCTAATAGAGTCCAGTTCAGTATTATTTTTAACTATTCAAAGATACCTAGGAATATCTATGAAAACAATATCCTTCAACATTTAAGCTTTTACCTTAAAGCCCCAAGTAAGCACCCTCTCCCAGTGGGGAGAAATATATTTTGAGAAACCTCCTTGAGGGTTTTTGATTGCTGTCAAATCTACAGTCAAGAATTTTATGTTGTTCTGATCCTCCCTCCTTTGCAGATGTGTTTGCCTTTTGTTTCCATGTGATGCTGTGAATAATGTTATTCCTTAATTATTCAACAAGGTTTCCTTTGTAAAATTGTGAGCTTTTACCTAGTCAATTTGTTTGTGGTGTTTTTAACTATTATATGAAGACTCAAGCCTCCTCCTGAGTGACACATTGGTATCAATAACACAGTAAAAAAAAGGGATTAAGTCTTGCAGAGTGAATATAGGAAGTTGGGCAAGATGTTAAAAAGCACAACTTGAAGGGTAGTAATCTTTGGAGTACTCTCAGTGCCACATGCTAGTAAGAGTAGGAATAAGGTGAAGAGGGCAGATGAATGTGTAGCTGAGGAGTTGGTACGGGGGTAGGGATTGACATTTTTGGATCATTGGGATCTCCTCTGGTGTAGAAGTGACCTGTATAAGAAGGAAGTGTTGCACCTGAACAGGATATAGACCAATTTCTGGGCAAAGATTTGCTGGAGCTATTCAGGAAGATTCAAACTAGTCTGGCAGGGTTGTGGGACCCTTAGCAGTTATGAGGCAAGAGAGAAGGTTGAAGCTGATGCAAAAGTTTAAGGGAACAACTTAAATAGACAAGGCAGGCAAGAGCATAGCAGACAACCAAAGATTGATGGATTAAGGTACAGAGGTCTGACAAGAAAGGCAGATGAAGTCAGGGCATGGATACGAACATGGGATTGGAATATCATAGCTTTTATAGAGGGTGGCACCGGACTTGCATCTCAATATTTGGGGGTGTAGATACTATAGGACGGTTAGGAAGGGAGGCAAGAGAGGAATGGGAGTGGTGTTTTTAATTAGGGATAACATTATGGCATTACTTAGGGAGGATATTTCTGGGAGATCATCCAGTGAAACGGTGATCACCTTTATGGGATTGTACTATAGACCCCCAATAGTCAGCGAGAAATTGGGGAGGAAATATGGAGAGAGATCTCAGATATTTGTTAAAGAAATAGGGTTGTAATGGTGGGGGATTTAAACTTTCCAAAGATATACTAGGACTGCCATAGTATTAAAGGCTTGGATAAGGAGGAATTTGTTAATTGTGTCCAAGGAAATTTTCTCAAGCAAGTAGATGTACCTACTAGAGAAGGAGCAAAATTTGACCTTCTCTTGGAAAATAAGGCAGGGAAAATGATCGGGGTGTTGGTGGGGGAGCACTTTGGGAGCTGTGACCATAATATAATTAGTTTTAAAATAGTTCTGGGAAAGGATAGGTTTGGCCTACAAGTTAAAGTTCCAAATTGGGGCAAGGCCAATTTTGACAGTATTAGACAGGATCTTTCAAAAGCTGATTGGGGAAGGCTGTTTTCAGGTAAAGGGATGTCTAAGAAATGGGAGTCTTTCAAAAGTGAGCTAACAAGAGTTCAGGGACAACGTGTTCCTGTGTTGTAAGGGGCAAGGCTGATGGGATAGGGAACACCTTTTGACTCGAGATATTGACACTTTGGTCAATAAAAAGGAGGCATATGTCAGGTATAGACAGACAAATGAATCCCTTGAGGAGTATGGGGTGTAGGAATTCACTTAAGAGAGAAATCAGGAGGACAAAACAGGGACATGAGATAGCTTTGGTAGATAAGGTTAAGAAGAATCCAAAGAGATTCTACAAGTATATTAAAGGCAAAAGATTAATTAGTGAGAGAATTGGCCTCCTTAAAAAATCAACGAGGTCATCCACGTGTGGAACAAGAGATGGGTGAGATCCTAAACAAATATTTCATGGCAATATTTACTGTAGAAAAAGACATGAAAGCTTTGAAACTCGGGGAAATAAATAGTGATGTCTTAAAAAGAGATCATATTACAGAAGAGGATGTCGTAAATGCATAAAGATAGAACTATCTCCAGGACCTGATCAGGTGTATCCCAGGACTTTGTGGAATGCTAAGGAAGAAATTGGTGGCCCTGAGCAAAGATATTTGTATCATTGACTGCCATGGATGAGATGCTGGAAGACCGATGAGGCTATTTAAGAAAGTTTGCATGGAAAAGCCAGGGAACAAGAGACTGGAGAGGCTGACATCAATGGTGGATAAGTTGTAGGAGGTGCTAATGAGATGCAGGATCTACATACATTTGGAAAGGCAAGGACGTATTAATGATAGCCGGCATGGCTTTGTTCATGGAAAATATTGTCTCACAAACTTGATTAAAGTTTTTTGAATAGGTAACTAAAGATAGATGAAGGAGTGGTAGATGTTGTCTACATGGACTTGAGCAAGGCTTCGACAAGTTTCTGCACAGTAAATTGGATATTAAGTTCAATCACATGGAATCCAGGGAGAGCTAGACAATTGGATACAAAATTGGCTTGTTGGTAGAAGACAGAGAGAGTTGTTATGACCTGTGACCAGTGGTAAGTCACAACCATTGATGCTGGGCCCACAGTTGTTCATCAAATCTCTAAATAATTTGGATGAGAATCTAAGAGATAGGGTTAGTAAGTATGCAGATACCACCAATTTTGGTGTCATAGTAGACAGTGAAGAAAGTTATCTAAGATACAACAAGGGTTTAATTTAGGTGTTGCAATTTGGGAAGACAAACCAGGTCAGGACTTATACAGTTAATGATAGTGCCCTGGAGAATGTTGTCGAACAGAGAGGATGCAAGTAAATAATTCCTTGAAAGTGGCATCACAGGTAGACAGGGCAGTGAAGAAGGCATTTGACATGTTTGCCTGCATCAGTCAGAGCACTGAGTATCATGTTACAGCTGTACAAGACATTGCTGAGGCTACATTTGGAGTACTGCATGCAATCTAGTCATCCTGCTATAGGAAGGATATTATTAAACTGGAACGGCTGCAAAAAAGATTAACAAGGATGTTACTGAGACTAGAGAACTTATACAGAGAGGCTGGATAGTCTGGGTCTTTTTTCCTCTGGAGCTTCAGAAGCTAAAGGATGATCTTGTACTGGTTTATAAAATCATCCGGGGTGTAGTAGTCAAGGTCTTTTCCCAGGGTAGGGGAGTCTAAAACTAGAAAGCATAGTTTTAAGTTGAGAGTAGAAAGATTTAAAAGGGACATGATGGGCAAGTTTCTCATACAGGGAATGTACGTGTATTGGAGGAGAAAGTGAGGACTGCAGATGCTAGAGAACAGAGCTTAAAATGTGTTGCTGGAAAAGCGCAGCAGGTCAGGCAGCATCCAAGGAACAGGAGATTCGACATTTCGGGCATAAGCCCTTTCCTGAAGAAGGGCTTATGCCTGAAACATCGAATCTCCTGTTCCTTGGATGCTGCCTGACCTGCTGCGCTTTTCCAGCAATACATTTTTAATCTCTAATGTACGTGTATTGAACAAGCTGCCAAAGGAAGGAGTGGAGTAGAATTATAACATGTAAAAGACGTTTGGACAGGCACTTGGTTAGGAAAGGTTTAGAGCGATATGGGCCAAATGCAGGCAAATGGTACTTGTTCAGGATGAGAAACTTGGTTGGCATGGATGTGTTGGGCCGAAGGGCTTGATACCATGCTGTGTGACTCTATGATTCTAGAAGCAGGCAACAGTGTTCTTGACTGTCTTCTCCTGATGTTCCTTTTTCCCCATCCACACAGACCCGATCAAAGTGCTCATCCTCTCCTGTACTTCTTGTTGGGGTGAGGGATTACATTTCGGGCACCTGTCTTCTGGTGCAGTCCCTCTTCTTCTCATTAGAGGCAATCTTATCAAGCAGTAAGAGAAAGGGAAGGATTGAATGTGATGGCAATGCGTGCACTTTGTGAACTTGCATAAACATAGGCATTCCTCTGCAGTAGGTAAAAGAAGTGCATTGCCTGGGATTTGGTTGAACATTGGCTGCGTAAGGAATCATAAAGAGTTTGAGAAACATTCTGCAATGTGTTGGTCTTGTATTTTGTGAGTGAGGATGGGAACTTAAAACAAGAAAGCAAGGATGACTTGCTTTATATTGAAATTTCAAATGTACTCTGTTTGGTTATATTTTAGGAATTAAAAGAAGAAATTACTCGTGTTCTTACAGCTGATAACCCCCACGCTCCTGAAAATATTGTGAGATTCAGCTTTAAAGTGAGTAATGTAATTATGTAAATTGCATGCATATTTTGTGTAATAATAATTAATATGTATATTCAGAAATTTTTGACAGAAACTTCGATCAAAGTTAGATCACATGCAATACAGAGAGAACTAATCATTTGAATACAGAGTTGGCTTGAAGGTAGAAGGCAGAGGTTGGTGGTGGAGGGTTGCTTTTCAGAGTGGAGGCTTCTAACCAGCAGTGTGCCACAAGAATCAGTGTTGGATCCACTGCATGTCGTCATTTATATAAATGATTTGGATGTGAGGTTAGTAAGTTTGGAGATACGGTTAGTAAGTTTGCTGATGACACTAAAATTGGAGGTGTAGTGAACAGCAAGGACCTTGATCTGATGGGCCAATGGGCCAAGGAGTGGCAGATGGAGTTTAATTAAGGTAAGTGTGAGGTACTGCATTTTGGAAAGACAAATCAGGGCATGAATTATGCACTTAATGGCAAGGTGTTGGGGATTGTTACTTAACAAAGAGACGTTGGAGTAAAGGTTCATAGTTCCTTGAAAGTGGAGTCACAGGTAGATAGGATAATGAAGAAGGAGTTTGGTATGCTTTCCTTTATTGGTCAGAGCATTTAGTTCTAGGAGTTGGGAGGTCATTTTGTGGCTGTACAGGACATTGGTTAGGCCACTAGTAGCATACACCAGTCAACCCCTGCTATAGGAAGGATATTGTGAAACTTGAAAGGGTTTAGAAAAGATTTACAAGGATGTTGCCAGGGCTGGAGGGTTTGATCAATAGGGAGAAGCTGAAAAGGCTGGGGAATTGGAAGCTGAGAGGTGACCTTTTGGAGGTTTATAAAATCATGAGGGGCATGGATAGGGTAAATAGACAAGGTCTTTTTTCTGAGGTGGGGAGTGCAAAACTGGAAGGCATAGGTTTAGGGGGAGAGGGGAAATATTTAGAATGGGCTTTAAGGGGCAACCTTTTCAAGCAGAGGATGAAGCATGTATAGAATGAGCTGCCAGAAGAAGTTGTGGAGGCAGGTACAATTGCAATATCTAAAAAGCATCCAGATGGTTCTATGAATAGGAAGGGTTTGAAGGGATATGAGCCAAATGTTGGCAATAGGAACTAAATTTATTTGGGATATCTGGTTGGCGTGGACGAATGGACTAAAGGGTCTGCTTCCGTGC
The DNA here is from genome assembly GCF_020745735.1 of Hemiscyllium ocellatum. Lineage (NCBI taxonomy): Eukaryota > Metazoa > Chordata > Chondrichthyes > Orectolobiformes > Hemiscylliidae > Hemiscyllium > Hemiscyllium ocellatum. The sequence continues at coordinate 54,216,552 of NC_083401.1, read as the reverse complement.
TGTACATCTCTATGACTATGATTCTAAAGACTGATATCCATAGGTTGGAAATTCTGACGGAAATGGTCAAATATATATCAAATTAAAATAATATAGTATATTTCCAAAGTCCTCAAACATGTTGGCTGACAAATTGGGCTTAATGTTACCTTTTTCTGGTTACAGTAAGTGCTGTTAGGGATCCAGTAAGTTGTATCTGTTGTACACACACATTTTTGATACAATGTATATGAGATGACATCTGAAAAAGGCATTCATCCATGTATAGTGAATTTTCATTGCAAGTATGTAGAATAGATGGATCATGAAGTCAACCAATGTAAAATGCTGATCAGATTCCAGCACTACTGTCTTAGAACATAGAAGGATACAGCGCAGTACAGGCCCTTCGGCCCTCGATGTTGCGCCGACCGAATCCTACCTAACCTATACTAGCCCAATAACTTCCAAATGCCTATCCAATGCCCGCTTAAATGACCATAAAGAAGGAGAGTTCACCACTGATACGGGCAGGGCATTCCATGAACTCACAACCCGCTGTGTGAAGAATCTACCCCTAATATCTGTCCTATACCTACCACCCCTTAATTTAAAGCTATGTCCCCTAGTAACACCTGACTCCATTAGCGGTAAAAGGTTCTTAGTATCTACCCTATCTAAACCCCTAATCATCTTATACACTTTTATCAGATCTCCCCTAAACCTTCTCTTCTCCAATGAGAACAGCCCCAAGTGCCTCAGCCTTTCCTCATAAGATTTTCCTACCATTCCAGGCAACATCCTGGTAAACCTCCTCTGCACTCGTTCTAAAGCTTCCACATCCTTCCTATAGTATGGCGACCAAAACTGCACACAATACTCCAGATGAGGCCTCACCAGAGTCTTATACAACTGCAACATGACCTCAGGACTCCGGAACTCAATTCCTCTGCCAATAAAGCCCAGTACACCATATGCCTTCCTCACAGCACTATTTACCTGGGTGGCAACTTTCAGAGATCTGTGTACATGGACACCAAGATCCCTCTGCTCATCCACACTACCAAGTAGCCTACCATTAGCCCAGTAATCCATCATCTTGTTATTCCTACCAAAGTGAACGACTTCGCACTTAGCTACATTGAATTCCATTTGCCACATTTCCGCCCAGCTCTGCATCTTATCTATATCCCGCTGTAACCTACCACTTCCTTCCTCACTATCCACAACTCCACCGACTTTTGTGTCATCCGCAAACTTGCTTACCCAGCTTTCAAGTCCTTCCTCTAGATCATTTATAAAGATAACAAAAAGCAATGGTCCCAAAACAGATCCTTGTGGTACACCGCTAGTAACTGCGCTCCAAGATGAACATAATCCATCAACTACTACCCTCTGTCTCCTTCCAGCCAGCCAATTCCTAATCCAAACCTCTAATGTATCCTCAATGCCATACCTCCGTAGTTTTAGCATTAGCCTACCATGGGGAACCTTATCGAACGCCTTACTAAAATCCATATACACAACATCTACTGCTTTACCCTCATCCACTTCCTTAGTCACCTTCTCAAAGAACTCAATAAGGTTTGTGAGGCACGACCTGCCCTTCACAAAACCATGCTGGCTATCCCTGATCACGTTATTCCTATCCAGATGTTCATAAATCTTATCCCTTACCATTCTCTCTAAGACTTTGCCCACCACTGAAGTCAGACTCACTGGCCTATAGTTACTAGGGCTATCCCTATTCCCTTTCTTGAACAATGGGACCACATTCGCTATCCTCCAGTCCTCTGGTACTATTCCCGTTGACAATGACGACATAAAAATCCAGGCCAATGGCTCTGCTATCTCCTCCCTAGCTTCCCATAGGATCCTGGGGTAAATGCCATCAGGCCCAGGAGACTTATCTATATTCATCCTTTCCAATATTCCCAAAACCTCTTCCCTGCATATTTCCAGGGCATCCATTCTAATTATTTGTGATTCCATATTCACGTCAGCAACAGTGTCCTGTTCCTGAGTGAATACTGATGAAAAGTACTGATTTAATGTCTCTCCAATCTCCTCCGCCTCCACATACAACTTCCCACTACTATCCTTGACTGGACCGATACCTACCCTAGTCATCCTTTTATTCTTGACATACCTATAGAAAGCCTTTGGGTTTTCCCTAATCCTACCAGCTAAAGACTTTTCATGTCCCCTTCTCGCTTCTCTTAGCTCCCTCTTTAGCTCCTTCCTGGCTACCTTATAACTCTCAATCGCCCCTACTGAACCTTCACGCCTCATCTTTACATATGCCACCTTCTTCCCTTTCACAAGGGACTCCAATTCCTTACTAAACCACGGCTGCCTCACAAGGCCCTTTACACCATGCCTGACTGGTACATACCTATCGAGGACACGCAGTAGCTGCTCCTTGAACAATCCCCACATCTCATTAGTGTTCTTCTCTTGAAGCCTGTTTTTCCAATCCACACATCCTAAGTCATGCCTCACTGCATCATAATTTCCCTGCCCCCAGCTATAACTCTTGCCCTGCGGCGCACGATTATCCCTCTCCATCACTAAAGTAAAAGTCACCGAGTTGTGGTCACTGTCCCCGAAGTGCTCACCTACCTCCAAGTCTAACACCTGGCCTGGTTCATTACCTAGAACCAAATCCAATATAGCCTCCCCTCTTGTTGGCCTGTCGACATATTGTGTCAGGAAACCCTCCTGCACACATTGTACAAACACCAACCCATCTAATGAACTCGAGCTATAGCTCTCCCAGTCAATATCTGGGAAGTTAAAGTCCCCCATAACAACCACCCTGCTACCTTCACTCTTTTCCTGAATCATCCTCGCAATATTATCCTCTACTTCTCTAGGACTATTAGGAGGCCTGTAGAAAACACCTAACAGGGTGACCTCACCTTTCCTATTTCTAACCTCAGCCCAAACTACCTCAGATGGCAAGTCCTCTTCCATCGTCCATTCCACTGCTGTGAACTTCATTTTCCAGTTAACATGCATTAAGCAGCTTGAAGCATCTCTTGCCAGTATTAACTACTCAACAGTGTGTTTCTGATTGATTCTAATTCTCTTCTACAATTCTACAGTCATAGAATCCTTATAGTGTGGAAGGAGGCCATTTGGCCAATTGAGTCCACACCAATTGAGTCCACACCTCTGAAGAGCATCCTCCAATCCTATCCCTGTAATCCTGCATTTCCCAAGGCTAATCCACTTAGCCTGCATATGGACTGTGGGAGGAAACCAGAGCACCCAGAAGAAACCCACATTGACATGGTGAGAATGTGCAAACTCCACATAGACAATTGCCCAAGGGTGGACACGAACCTGGGTTATGGTGCTGTGATGCAGCAGTACTAACCACTGAACCACCATGCCTCCCCATTTAGACAAGCATTTGTTGCTTTCTCTGGTTGTTAAAAGTTGCAAACGTATACAGAATGATGTACTGAATAATTTTTTGCTGACTTCCGTTAAGTTGTTCCTATACCTGAGGCATGATATTTACGTTGTATTGCATGCTTTAACCAGTATGTTCTGTAATGTTCTGTGGGTATCTTGAGTTTCTGAATGGCTCCAAAGAAATACAAGACTGTCTCTCTCTTCCTTTTCTGATACACATTATTGATTATTGAATTCGTAACACAAAAACAATTATCTCACACAGAACAGTGGACATTATCGATTAGGCATGTTAGAAGTGATTATCACAAAATTTACTTAAATGCAGATGCAAGAAATTATTAGTACTTGGATTTGATTTGGAGAATTTTCAAGTCTTAAAGTAATAATCATGAATTCTATTTCATGAACTATACGGCAATAATGTATTGACAGTAAGACAAAATTTACATGTATGCACTAAAATAACATAAGGTTTTTGCAGCAAAAAATCATTCACTGTGAGTTTCTGATGCTTCATTATCGTAGCACATCACCAAACATCATGTTAGACTCCTTCGCACTAACTTTTTGATTCTGCTTCTTCTTCTTCTTATACAGCTCCTTATGTTTTAGAATAACGTTTTCAGCTTGGTTCAATTGGTTCTAAATTGGCTGATGAGTTCAATGCAATATAGAATCATAGAATTCTTACAAGGCAGCTAAATGCCATTCGACCCATTGAATCCACACTGACCCTCCGAAAAGCAACCCACCCGTAATTTTCTTCCCGTAATCCCACATTGACCATGGCTAATTCCCCTAGCCTGCACATCCCTGGACAGGATGGGCAATTTAGTACGGCCAACCCACCTAACCTGCACATCTTTGGACTGTGTGAGGAAATCAGGGCACCTGATGGAAACCCATGTGGACTTGGGAAGAAGAAGCAAACAGTGCAACATGCAAGGCAGTGATGCTTGAAGGATTGGATAGATAAGCTGACTGTGTCATTTTTACTCTCTCCAACATTCCCTTTGCCCCTCCGCATTCCTGACCAAGTCTTTTATTTAATCAGTCACAAACCAGAGACTTCCATTAGTCAAATGGAATGTTTGACTTATCTAACAATGCTTTGAAGATATCCATTAAGTCTTTTGATAGTCCTTCTGGGAATCTCTTGCTGTGACTAAGTTCCATGTACATCAGTTGCTTCAGAAGCTTAATGTCAGGATATGATGTGCACCACTGGGAGGAGCTGATTTTAAGTGTTAAGCATCTCAATGGTCTGCAAGTTAGCTTGGGAGAAAATACTGCTCACGGACTGTCTTTGTTGCCAACAGATTTGCAAGATCTTGCAAAGGTAATGCTTGAGGTATATCCAGCACTTTTGGGTCATTGCTACTTGGTAGATCATGACCTAAGTCTCTGATTTGAGATAAAATAAAGAACTGCAGATGATGGAGATCTGAAACAAGCAAAACCAAAAGCATGAACAGAAGCAGAAATAAAATTGCTGGTTTTCCAGCAGTTCTGTTTCTGTTTGATTTTGGTTTTGAGATCCTTTCAGTCAAGCACTTCTTTTCTTCAGTGTAATAAAGTCCTGGCCAATATATTGGAGGCGATTTTCGGACTGTTGATCTTAATCAGTTCAGAGTAGAGGGGACCAGCTGGAAGTGAACCTTAAATTTCTGGTTTTTAATAAAAGGCCCATTTTCTCATAATCTTTGGAGAAGGAATCAATAAACCCTTAGAATACAGTTTCTGGTGAGTGCAGGCACAAATGACCTGCACATGCAAGAGATCAGTGACAAAAGTTGGAAGGAGTTTGATTTCAGAGTGAATGTGGAAGAGGTTGAAGTTTCCCATCTGTTTCTTAAATTACCTCCATACTTTCAGATAATGTGCTGGAGGTTTGGTGTAGTATTACGAGAAAATGGGGACAAACGTTGGCGCTTGAAACCCTTGTCTGACCTCACAATGATAGGATCTGTGCTGGTTATTTACAGGAATGGATCCTCACCAATGGTTTTTGCTTATAGTTATCCCATGACATATTTTCAATGTCAGCCTCAGTACTCTGACCTGAGCTTTTTAATCAAACAAAAGATATTATAAAGGGGGATGATAAAATTATTCTTCCATTTAAATTATCAGTTTTGGCACTTTTGATAAAGAGCTTGAAAGAACTACAGTTCAAACATCACATTGGAACTGCCAAAAGACAACCATAAATTGTTCCCTTCCCAAAAAATCTTGAAATTCATATACTGCATCCATATTCAGTGGAAGGATGGTGTTATTATATTGCCACTGGTTTTGATCATTAAACCATTGTCATAAAAACCTATCTGTCGATTAGGGAAGGGATAAAAAACATGATCTGACCTACATGTAATGTCAATAATGTGGTTGACTCTTAACTGCTGATTTTAATGGCCCTAGCAAGCAATTCAGTTGTACCAACTAGAAAACCTCAAAAAAAGAATAAAACCATCTGGCATAGACTAATGCTCTGGAAACAATAATGCTCCCCTTACCCTGTGATGTCCTCCTTGACAATATTTACATGCTAATGCTAAAATTGGGAGAGCTGTTTCACTGACTAATCAAACAAGAGCCTGACATAGTCATCCTTATGGTATCCAACTTTGCATACAATGACCAAGACAACATCATCACCTGGCTTTGTTCTGTCCCTCCAACAGAGACACTCAACAGAGGTGGTAGCAAAGTGATATGCAGTCAGGAGGCAATTGTCCTAGAAGTCCTCAAAACTGACAGTGGACTGCACAATTTCTCATATTCAAACATAGGCAAGGAAGCCTTCTGCCAATTACCATGTGCATACTCCTAACCCCAACCCATCCTTTTAGCTGATGAATCAGTACTCCTCCATATTAAACATTGTGAGAGGTGACACAGTGGTCAGCACAGCTGCCTGACAGCACCAGGGACCTGGGTTCAATTCTGGTCTCAGGTGACTATGCGAAGATTGCACGCCTTCTGCATGCCTGCGTGAATTTCCACCATGTGCATGGTTTCATAGTCCAAAGATTATGTGGATTAGACATGCTAAGTTGCCCTGTAGTGTCCAAGGATATGCAGGCTAAGTGGATTAGCCATAGTAAATGTGGGTTTACGGGGATGGGTAGGTGGGATCCTCTTTGGATGGTCGGTGTAGACCTGATGGACCAAAAGGCCGCTCTGTGCACTGTAGACAATTATTCTATGGTCATTTGGAGAAAGCACTGTGTGTGGCAAGGCACAAAACATACTCTGTGTTCGAGACTTTAATGCATATCACCAAGAATAGTTTGACAGCAACACCACTGACCGACTAGTTGAGTCCTAAAGAACATCATCATCTACATGTTCCCCTGCAAGTTACTCTCCATCCATACATTGCTATGCCTTTAGCGTCACTAGGTCTTGATCCTGAAACTCCCTATTTAATGGCAACCAAGGCCTACTTAGAACAAATGGGCTGCAGCAGTTTATGAAAGCAGCTCACCACTACCAGGGCAACTAGGGATGGACATTAAATGCTGGCCTAGCCAGCGATGTTCACATTCCCATGAATGAATACTAAAAAAAAATTCAATAAGGAGTGTTTTGAAAGTCATGTTTTCCTTAAGGACTAGGAAAACAGTGCAGAGCATACCAAGCAAATAATCCTTCAGAAAGCATTGAATGTGTAAGTTTTGGTCATTTCTTTAATCTGTTATTCATATTAAAGATGGTGTATAAAGTAAGTTTAGAGAAGCATTAGTCAAAGTTTGACTATTTAGACACTTTTTTTATATACATTTATTTTTGACAAAACTTTCAGTATTTGTAGTGAAATCATAAATACATTCAGTATTCACAATGTGGTTTCGCTACAGGTTTTCATAAAAGTATTATTTTTCATCATAATTATTTTTACCAGTAAGATGAATTGTTAACTCACCATTTTCTTTTGCATTAAAGGAAAGGGCTTATAAGCAAGTCCCAGTGATCAGCCAGATGGCCATTCATTTTGCACGTGATGGAAACCTACTGCACAAAGATTCAGATGAAGCAAAACGTCAACAATCTAGAGGGAAACTTTCTGAAGGTATTTATATTTTGTTTTAAGTTGAGCCCCAAAAAAAAATAAGTATTTCTGATTTGGAAGATGGTTCAGTGGAGTGGGTTGGCGTGGTAGCTTTTTAGCTAAATTGGTGTGCATACCATAATGAGGAAAACTCCTTCTGCTTACACAAAGGATTCCAAGTTAATGATTTTTGGCAGTTTCAACTCATTTATTGGGATGTCTGGTCAGCATGTAAAAGTTGGACTGAAGGGTCTGTTTCCATGCTGTATGACTCTTTGACTTCTTTGTGTCCACATCGTAAAATGGGCAACTATTCTGCATTGTATTACAGTTGCATCTTCCACTATTATTAATGACATCTGATCATCTTTTTGATGTTTTCTTTGTCTTCATAATGGGAATAGGATGTATATGAAAATAGGTTTTCATTATTTGCAATATCCAGTTCATTTATCTTGCAGTACAATTTACTTAAAGACAAAATAATTCAGAAGATGACAATAGATATAACACTGTTTCCTAAATAAATGAAGTCAGATGACCGACCAAAATGACAATTTAATTCAGAAGAAAATTGTTAGTGACAAGAACTAATCTACTCCATTAAAATTATCTGCAAATTTTGAATTATGCACCCTATATTGGTACGTGAGTATTCTTTGTGCAGAGTGAACAGATCAGAACATGAGACCATGATTACAGAGCAAAATCAGTGAACCTGCTTATCAAACAGAGAGCTAAACCCAAAGGAAATTGTCTGTTGGATAATCAAACTTTAACTTTGGAGACCCTGTCTTCAACCTGTGCAGCCTTTGAGTGCAACATCTGACATCGTTGAAGCATCAGATTTACCTTTAAATCATCCTCCTCTGTCCACGCAGGACTCACCTTCATCCTCCTCCGTCCACGCAGGACTCACCTTCATCCTCCTCCGTCCACGCATCAATGAATTTAATACACGCCGTGACATTGAACACTTCTTCCGCCGCCTCCGCCTCCGAGCTTACTTTCACAATCAGGACTCCCGCCCACCTTCCTAGGACCCCTTCACTCACCTCCAACACACTCCATCCACCTGGATACTCTGCACTGGCCTATTACCTGCCCTCGACCTCTTCATTTCCAACTGCCGCCGGGACATTAACCGCCTCAAACTGTCTACCCCCCTCCCCCAATCCAACCTCTCACCCTCACAACGCGCAGCCCTCCAATCCCTCTGCTCCAATCCCAAACTCACCATCAAGCCAGCAGGTAAAGGGGGTGCAGTGGTAGTCTGGCACACTGACCTCTACATTGCTGAAGCCAAATGTCAACTCAAGGACACCTCTTCCTACTGCCCCCTCGACCATGACCCCACCCCCCATCCCCAAACCATCATCTCCCAGACCATACAGAAGCTCACCACCTCAGGAGATCTCCCACCCACAGCTTCCAACCTCATAATCCGGGAACACCGCACTGCCCGGTTCTACTTCCTTACCAAAATCCGCAAGCCTGACCACCCTGGCCGACCCATTGTCTCAGCATGCTCCTGCCCCACTGAACTCACCTCTCCCAACTTCGACACTGTCCTATTCCCCCTAGTCCAGGAACTCCCCACATACGTTCGAGACACCACCACGCCCATCACCTCTTCCAAGACTTCCGTTTCCCTGGCCCCCAATGCCTCATCTTCACCATGGATATCCAATCCCTCTACACGTCCATCTGCCATGACCAGGGCCTCCAAGCCCTCCGTTGTTTTCCTCTCCTGACGTCCCCAACAGTACCCTTCCATCGGCACTCTCATTCATTTGGCCGAACTGGTCCTCGCCCTTAACAGTTTCTCCTTTGAATCCTCCCACTTCCTCCAGGCCATGGGGGTAGCCATGGGCACACATATGGGCCTCAGCTATGCCTGTCTCTTTGTTGGCTACGTAGAACAGTTGATCTTCTGTAATTACGCCAGCACCACTCCCCACCTCTTCCTCCGCTACATTGATGACTGCATTGGCGCCACCTCGTGCTCCCACGAGGAGGTTGAGCAATTCATCAACTTCACCAACACATTCCACCCTGACCTTAAATTTACCTGGACCATCTCTGACACCTTCCTCCCCTTCCTGGACCTCTCCATCTCCATTAATGACGACCGACTTGACACTGACATTTTTTACAAACCCACCGACTCCCACAGCTACCTGGATTACACCTCTTCCCACCCTACCTCTTGCAAAAATGCCATTCCGTATTCCCAATTCCTCCCCTTCTGCCAAAGCTGCTCCCAGGAGGACCATTTCCACCATAGAACACACCAGATGGCCTCCTTCTTTAGAGATCGCAATTTCCCTTCACTGCCCTCCAACGCATCTCAACCACACCCTGCACCTCCACCCTCAGACCCCACCCCTTCAACCGTAACAAGGACAGAACACCCCTGGTGCTCACCTTCCACCCTACAAACCTTTGCATAAACCAAATCATCCACCGACATTTCCACCACCTCCAAAAAGACCCAACCACCAGGGATATATTTCCCTCCCCACCCCTTTCCGCCTTCCGCAAAGACCGTTCCCTCCGTGACTACCTGGTCAGGTGCATGCCCCCTTACAACCCACCCTTCCCATCCTGGCACTTTCCCCTGCCACCGCAGGAACTGCAAAACCTGTGCCCACACCTTCTCCCTTACCTCCATCCAAGGCCCTAAAGGAGCCTTCCACATCCATCAAAGTTTTACCTGCATATCCACTAATATCACTTATTGTATCCGTTGATCCCCATGTGGTCTCCTGTACATTGGGGAGACTGGACGCCTCCTAGCAGAGCGCTTTAGGGAACATCTCCGGGACACCCGCACCAATCAACCACACCGCCCTGTGGCCCAACATTTCAACTCCCCCTCCCAATCGGCTGAGGACGTGGAGGTCCTGGGCCTCCTTCACCGCCGCTCCCTCACCACCAGACGCCTGGAGGAAGAACGCCTCATCTTCCACCTCAGAACACTTCAACTCCAGGGCATCAATGTGGACATCAACAGTTTCCTCATTTCCCCTTCCCCCTCCTCACCCTAGTTCCAAACTTCCAGCTCAGCACTGTCCCCATGACGTGTCCTACTTGCCTATCTTCTTTTCCACCTATCCACTCCACCCTCCTCCCTGACCTATCACCTTCATCCCCTCCCCCACTCACCCATTGTACTCTATGCTGCTTTCTCCCCACCCCCACCCTCCTGCTAGCTTATCTCTCCATGCTTCAGGCTCTCTGCCTTTATTCCTGATTTACAAAGTTAAAAATCACACAACACCAGGCTATAGTCCAACAGGTTTAATTGGAAGCACACTAGCTTTCTGAGTGACGCTCCTACATCAGGTGATTGTGGAGGGCTCGATCGTAACACAGAATTTATAGCAAAAATTTGCAGTGTGATGTAACTGACATTATACATTGAAAAATTGATTGTCTGTTAAGCCTTTCATCTGATAGAATACAGTGATAGTTTCACTTCTTTCATGTGTAAATCACAAAACCCTTCTTTTTAAAGTTGCATTCTTGGGTTCGCTGCTCACAATGGTGATAGCTAGACAAAATGTTGAAGGTGTTAGCCCCCTGTGTTCTCTGCATATGACCTGATGTTTAGATTGATTCTAATCTAATAAGTGAGATAACAGTGTTTTACATAAATACCTGCAGTTTTTGAGCTAAGAGTTCTACATGAATGTATGCAGTTCTTGAGCAACGTGGAATGTAACTGTGCAATACAAATTCACCACACAAAATATGTGTGTGTGTGTGTGTGTGTGTGTGTGTGTGTGTGTGTGTGTGTGTGTGTGTGTGTGTGTGTGTGTGTGTGTGTACCTTTATAGACACACACACTCCCACGCTCACACATGCACCCCCTCGCAGACTTCAGACACTCTGCACACACAGCTCAAAAACTGCAGGAATTTATGTAAAACACTGTTATCTCACTTAACAGACAATCAATTTTTCAATGTATAATTTCAGTTACTTCACACTGCAAATTTTTGCTATAAATTCTGTGTTACGATCAAGCCCTCCACAATCACCTGATGAAGGACCGTCGCTCCGAAAGCTAGTGTGCTTCCAAGTAAACCTGTTGGACTATAACCTGGTGTTGTGTGATTTTTAACTTTGTACACCCCAGTCCAACACTGGCATCTCCAAATCACATTTATTCGTAATGAAGGGCTTTTGCCCGAATCGTTGATTTTACTGCTCCTCGGATGCTGCCTGAACTGCTGTGTTCTTCCAGCACCACTAATCCAGAATCTGATTTCCAGCATCTGCAATCATTGTTTTTACCCTGTTTTTACCTTTAAAACATAACAGTCTACTTAGAGATGTGACTGCCACCTAGTGCTGTGTTAATGGATTTGGTTGAAGCATCTGAAAAAGATTTAATCAAATTCAAATTTTATAGAGAGATTTTTATCACATAAGGAGACACAAGATGTATAGGATCAGATTGAATTTTGAACAGTGACTTAAATGGTGACATTTCTTGAAAGTTGTAATGTTTTTCTGTTTTCTAACATCTAATGCCCTTTTTTTTAAAAATGTGAATTCACTACAACAAGGCAAAACAACATAACAGTCTACTGTTATCAGGGCGGCACAGTGGCACAGTGGTACAGTGGTTAGCACTGCTGCCTCACAGCGCCTGTAGACCCGGGTTCAATTCCCGACTCAGGCGACTGACTGTGTGGAGTTTGCACGTTCTCCCCGTGTCTGCGTGGGTTTCCTCCGGGTGCTCCGGTTTCCTCCCACAGTCCAAAGATGTGCGGGTCAGGTGAATTGGCCATGCTAAATTGCCCGTAGTGTTAGGTAAGGGGTAAATGTAGGGGTATGGGTGGGTTGCGCTTCGGCGGGTCGGTGTGGACTTGTTGGGCCGAAGGGCCTGTTTCCACACTGTAAGTCTAATCCAAAAAACATGGGAATGGATGCACTGGAATCAGAGATTCAGAACAATTTTCAGTGGAACAAATGATTTAATTGCCTTCGTTTTTAATTAAATCAGCACTATTCATTAAATGGGAAAATTGGAGTCACCTATTCAATACCAGGCCCTGATATGATCACTTCATCACAGGCCATTGAAGCTCCTGAAAAATTAGAATTTTAGCTTTTTTGACACTATTATTCATATCAACGCAAAATTGGATTTCATGTTCCAAATGTTTGAGAACAGAACACCTGTGTTGAGCACTAAAAGCCCTCCTAATCAGCAAGCATGGTGGACAGGAAATGTTTGGTTGGTTCAAAACTGAAGTGTGAAACCACTTCTCTATAATCTGCATCAGAAGCCATTAAAGAAGTCCTTATGGGAATAAAGACTTTACTTAGTTTCTTTGATTTTGGTATGCCCCACTGCCTGACCTGCAGTGATGAACTTGCTCATGAACACTGAGCTAATTGAAGAAAGGACGCCATGCTACCTTGATTTAAAGAAATTACTGAAAACCTTTCTGTTAAGTCAAACTGCTGGCTTCAATCTATTTTATAGGATAATTTGCCACACAGGAAAATGTACTTTGTCTCCAAAGAACAGCATATTACACTGCAGTTGATTGCTTGAGAAAAAGTTTGAACGTAGTTGGAGGTAGTCTCATGAGGCTGCCTCCATGGTCAGAAGAGGAGGAACAGTAAAGAAGCTAGCAGAGAGCTGGAGCAGCTGACACAGTGGAAGAGAAAGAGGCATTGCACAGATTGCAAAAAAGTCTGAGATCAGTGCTGGAGAAATTCAGCAGTTCTGACATGAGTCTGATATGACTCTTATTCAGAACCTGAACTGATTACTGTCCTATTATACCATCGTGCCATTCCCCAGATATATCAATGTCTCTTTCTGCAGGCATAAAAAAGGATAGTTGCAGTAGTTTGAGGTCAGCTTTCTGAGCCCCAGGAAATACCTTCGTTTTTAATTAAATCAGCACTATTCATTAAATGGGAAAACTGGAGTCACCTATTCAATACCAGGCCCTGATATGACCACTACATGATCACTTCATCACGGGCAATTGAAGCTCCTGTGCTAAACCATACTCTAAGATGGTGGCACTGGCAAGGTAGGGTCCATCCACTCTGGATGGCTGCTTCCTCCATTCTTTCCTTTTTGTCTTCTTTCTTTATCTTTTTCTTCGTCATCTTTCAGTCTATAGCAGCAGAGGAGGTGACATTGCAGAGGGAAGCAGCCATACTGAGACTCTTGGTGAGGTGGGCACCTGGCCTGGCAGCGGAACCAGGGATTCCTGGTTGTGGCATACCTGGACTGGGGATTCCAGATATCAGTGAGGCAGCTGCTGAAGTGGTAGTCATGTAGTATGCCCAAATTGGGGATTCCAGGTATCGGTGAGGCGGTGACTTCAGCAGAGCCAAGTACTCCTGGTTGCTGTTAAACCGGAGAGGGGACTCCTGATTATCAGCATGGTCGTGATGGCACCTCCTGGCTGTCATAGACCTGGAGCTAGGGTCTCCTGGTTGCCGGCGAGACAGCAATGGAGCAGACCCAGAGATTCCTGGTTGTGGGATGAGTGTGGTTCTGGCATCAGTGGCTCATTAGCAGAGTTGGCCCAGTGATGAGATGATGGTGCCTGAAGAGTGGTGACTCGAATGGTAGTGGTTCCATGCTGATGGTGGCATGGATGTCATTGTCAGTCAGCTCAGAGCTTGGGACTCATGGTGGAGGCAGTGGAACGAAGATGGACTTTCGTTCAATGTTGTCTTTTTATTCTTTCAATTCTTGAAGTATTGGAATGGCACCAGATTGTAGTGACAGTTGAAACTGTTCAGTGTGTTTTACCCTGTTCATTGTAGCATATAAGTGACAATAAATCATCATTCATTTAGCCCCTTATCAATGACATTCTCTCCCTCATAAAAGCACGAAGAAATGATTGCACAGTTTGTAGTTTCTTTTGTAATCCTCAGATAATGAAGCAGACCATGCCCACATACAGCAAAAGCTGGGTAGCATTCGGGTTTGGATTCATTAGTGGTGAGAAACATTCATGTTGCACACATGCCTGGTAATGACTACCTTAAACAAGGGAGAATATAACAACCTCCCTTTAACATGCAACAGTATCAACATTCTGATAGTTACTATTGACCAGAAATTTAACAGGATCAGTATTTAAATACTACAAATACAAAAACAGATTAAAAATTGGGAATTCTATGTCAAGTAACTCACTTCCTTGCTTCCCAAAGTCATAGAGTTGTTTAAGTTGCCACTCGGCTTTCTTTTTTAAGTGTCTTTCAATGGACTGTGAACTTCGCTGCCAAGCCATAATTTAATGCTCAGTGCCACTTGCCTTGAGAGTTCATTGACCTGCCATTTACAAGGTATAAGTGTGATGAAATGCTCTTATTTGAATGAATGTAGCTCCAAACACAGCTCTACACCTTCTAGGGTAAACCAGCTTGTTGATCGGAGTCCACTTAGGCATAAACTCCATCTATCATTGATGTGCAATTGTAGTAGTGTGTACCGTCTATAAAATACGTTGCAACAATTTACCCGCAAACTCTAACAGCAACTTTCAAATCCATTACTTCAATACCTAAAGAGCAAGGGCAGCAGATGCAATGAAACACCATCAACTGCAGGTTTCCCTCCAAGTTATACAAAATCCTGACCAGCAACTGTATCACCGGTCTTCCACTGCCAGTAGGTCAAAGACCTGAAACTTCCTTGCTAACAGTGCACTTTTAACCTACACCAGATAGGTTTATATTGTTCATGAAACTGTCTTACCACTACCTTCTCAAGATTAGAGTGGTGCTGGAAAAGTACAGCAGGTCAGGCAGCATCACAAGACCGGGAAAATCGACGTTTCGGGCAAAAGCACTTCATCAGGAATGAGGCAGGGAGCCTCCAGTGTAGCAAGATAAATGGGAGGGGGGTGTGGCTGGGGAGAAGGTAGCTAACAATGTAATAGATGTGCACCTCTATCCACTTATTGTACTCTTAGCTACCATCTCCCCAGTCCCACAGCCCCACCCCCCCTCCCATTTATCTCTCCATCCCGGAGGCTTCCTGCCTCATTCCTGATGAAGGACTTTTGCCCAAAACATTGATTTCTTGCTCCTTGGATGCTGCCAGAGAGGAGAAATTGGACATTTGTACTGCTGCACAATTTAGAGTAATGTACGACACATTTACTTTTGCACTGGGATGCATCACTGTGCAACGACTCTAGTAGCCACACAATCAAGCAGACAGTTCTACCAAGACAGAAGCTATGACCACACATTGTTACTGGAATCAGAAATACTTTGATTTATTGGTTATCACAATGAGTCGTATTCTGTAACTCAAAGGGCTATCAACCCAGTTTTGCTGAACCAACAGTGCAAATATATGTTTTGAGATGAAGCCGGATTGTTTTTTTTAACCAAACTGCTAGAGAAACTCCATAGGTCCGGCTGCACATGTGAAAAGCAAGCAGAGTCAACATTTTGGGTCCACTGACCTTTCCTCAGAACGAGTTAATTCTGTTTCTCTGTACACCGATGCTGCCAGACCTGCTGATTCCTCCAGCAGTTTCCATTTTTGTTTTAGATTTCCAGGATCCACTATTCTTGGTTTTATTTTGTGTTGTCTGTATCAGAGGTAGAAATTGTGGGACCCTGTACAAAAACATTTATATTATCTATAACTACAGGCGAGTGCTGGACGATTGGAGAATGGCTAATGTGCCTTTTTTTAAGAAGAGATGGAAGGAGGAGCCTGGGAACTATAGACCTGCGAGTTTGACTTTAGTGGGAGGCAAGCTTTTGGAAATGATTCTGAAAGATAAGACTTATATCATTTGGAGAGGCAAGGAATGATTAGGGATAGTCAGCATGGTATTGTGTGAGGAAAATTGTGTCTCACAAACTTGATTGAATTTTTTGAGGAAGTAACCAAGTAGATTGATGAGAGCAGAGCCTTTGACAAATTTCACATGGTAGACTAATTAGTAAAGTTCGATCATATAGGATTCAGGATACGTTTACCAATTGGATACAAGATTGGTTTAATGACAAGAGGCAGAGAATAATGGTGGAGGGTTGTTTTTCAGACTTGAGGTCTGTGACCAGCAGTGTTCCACAGGGATCGGAGCTGGGTCCACTTTTTTTTGTAATTAATGTAAATGATTTTGATGAGAATATAGAAGACAGTTAATAGGTTTGTAGGTGACATCAGCATTGGTGGCATAGCGGACAGTAAAGAAGGACATTTAAGATTATAGAGATCTTGTTCAATTGGGTCAATGAGCTGAAGAGTGACAGATGGAATTTAATTTGGATAAATGCAAGGTATGCATTTTGGTAAAACAAGGGTAGCAGTTAATAGTTGAGAGTGTGTTGCTGAAAAAGCACTGCAGGTCAAGAAGCGTCTGAGGAGCGGGAGAAACAATGTTTTGGGCCGGAGCCCTTCATCAGGCTTTCCTGATGAAGGGCTCCGGCCCGAAACGTCAATTCCCCTGCTCCTCGGATGCTCCCTGACCTGCTGTGCTGTTTCAGCAACACACTTTCGACTCTGATCTCCAGCATCTGCAGCCCTCACTTCCTCCGTTTACAGTTTATAGTTTATAATTTTGTAGCACAGAGAGACGTAAGGGTTCAGGAATATAATTCTATGAAATTTGCACCACGTATAGATAGGATGGTTAAGAAGGCATTTAGCACACTTGTCTTCATTGCTCAGACCTTTGAGTATAGGAGTTGGGATGCTATATTCAGGTTGTCCATGAAGTTGTTGAGGCCTCTTCTAGGATACTGTGTCCAGTTCTAGACGTCCTGTTATTGGAAGGATAACCTAAAAAAAAGGACTCAGTCGGCTGAACAGGTAAGCTACTTAGTGTTTTTGTTTTGGAGACTAAGTATAAGACGTAAGACGTTTGATTTAAAAGCGCGCACCTCCGAGGTTTTGACCTCAGTGCTACAGCGGGCGCACAGAGATGGGAGCCAGAAGGTAAGCGGAGACCAGTTTAAATTAACGTTTTTCTTTTCGCAGTCTGTGTTTTTTTCAACTAGGAGCGGGAACCCAGAAGTCGTCAACAGAGGCTTCTGGGAAGGTAAGAACTTTGAGTGGAGAAGGAACCCGAGACACTACACGTGTAATGTCTCCCACCCTCCCTCCTCCTCTAACCTAAAAAAATGACTCAGTCGTCTGAACAGGTAAGCTACTTAGTGTTCTTGTTTTGGAGACTAAGTGTAGAGTTATGGCAGCGCAGGCAGTGGAATGTTCCTCTGCAGAATGTTTCAGGTAGGGGTGACCACCGATGCTCCTGCCGACTTCACCTGCAGGAAGTGCAGCCAGCTCCAGCTCCTCACAGACCGCGTTAGGGAACTGGAGTTTGAGTTGGATGAAGTGAGGATTATTCGAGAGGCTGAAAGGATGATAGATAGAAGTTACAGGGACATAGTTACGCCAGAGAACAGAGGTAGCTGGGTAACAGTTAGAGGTGGGAAGGGGAGGAACCAGGCATGCAGGGATCCCCTGTGGTCGTTCCCCTCAACAATAAGTATACCGCTTTGGATACTGTTGGGGGGAACGGCCTAGCAGGGGTAAGCTGCAGTGACCGGGTCTCTGGCATGAGGTCCGGCTCTGAGGCCCAGAAGGGAAAGGGGGAGAGGAGGAGAGCGCTAGTTATAGGAGACTCTATAGTTAGAGGGACAGACAGGCGGTTCAATGGACATGGGCGAGTCTCTCGGATGGTTTGTTGCCTCCCGGGTGCCAGGGTCCGACACGTGTCAGACCGTGTCTTCAGAATCCTTAAGGGGGAGGGTATGCAGCCAGAAGTCGTGGTGCACATTGGCACCAACAACATAGGTAGGAAGAGGGGTGGGGAGGTCATTCAGGAGCTCAGGGAGTTAGGCTGGAAGCTAAAAGCTAGGGCAGACAGAGTCGTCATCTTTGGGTTGTTGCTGGTGCCACGTGACAGTGAGGCAAGGTAGAGAGAGAGTGCAGTTGAACACATGGCTGCAAGGATGGTGTAGGAGAGAAGGCTTCAGGTATTTGGACAATTGGACTGCATTCTGGGGAAGGTGGGCCCTGTACTAGCTGGATGGGTTGCACCTGAACCAGAAGGGCACCAATATCCTTAAAGGCTAGCACTCTTCGGGGGGGGGGTTAAACCAATTTTGCAGGGGGATGGGATCTGGACTTGTAGTCCAGCAAGTAGGTTAGCTGTTTTTCAGGATGTCCAAGAATGTAGGGAGGCTGTGGAGAAGGTAGCACTGACAGGAAATACTTGCAGACACCGAGATGGGCTCAAGTGTGTATACTTCAACGCAAGGAGTATCAGAAATAAGGTGGGTGAACTTAAAGCGTGGATCGGTACTTGGGACTACGATGTTGTGGACATCACGGAAACGTGGGCAGAAGAAGGACAGGAATGGTTGTTGGAGGTTCCTGGTTACAGATGTTTCAGTAAGATTAGGAGGGGTGGTAAAAAAGGAGGGGGGGTGGCGTTGCTAATTAGAAATGGTATAACGGCTGCAGAAAGGCAGTTAGAGGGGGATCTGCCTTTGGAGGTAGTATGGGCTGAAGTCAGAAATAGGAAAGGAGCAGTCACCTTGTTGGGTGTTTGCTATAGGCCCCCCAATAGCAGCAGAGATATGGAGAAACAGATTGGGAAACAGATTTTGGAAAGGTGCAGAAGCCACAGGGTAGTAGTCATGTTTGATTTCAACTTCCCAAATATTGATTGGAAGCTGTTTAGATCAAGTAGATTGGACGGGGCGGGGTTTGTGCAGTGTGTCCAGGAAGCTTTTCTAACTCAGTATGTAGATTGTCCGACCAGAGGGGAGGCCATATTGGATTTGGTACTCGGTAACGAACCGGGACAAGTGATGGGCTTGTTAGTGGGTGAGCATTTTGATGATGGTGACCACAATTCTGTGACTTTCACCTTGGTTATGGAGAGAGATAGGTGCGTGCAACAGGACAGGTTTTACAATTGGGGAAAGGGTAAATACGATGCTGCAAGACAGGATCTGAGGAGCATAAATTGGGAGCATAGGTTGTCAGGGAAGGATGTTGTTGAAATGTGGAACTTTTTCAAGGAACAGATACGACGTGTCCTTGATGTGTATGTACCTGTCAGGCAGGAAAGAGATGGTCGTGTGAGGGAACCTTGGTTGACGAGGGAGGTTGTGAGGAGGAAGAAGGAGGCTTACATAAAGTTGAGGAAACAAGGTAGTGGGAGACTGTGTATTGAGTTGGAAGAGATAGGATAGGTCTTGAATGAGTACTTTCCTTCAGTATTTACAAATGAGAGGGACCGTATTGTTGAAGAGGAGAGTATGAAACGGACTGGTAAGCTAGAGGAGATACATGTTAGGAAGGAAGATGCGTTGGGCATTTTGAAAAACTTGAGGACAGACAAGTCCCCTGGGCCTGACGGGATATATCCTAGGATTATGTGGGAAGCAAGAGAGGAAATTGCAGAACTGTTGGCAATGATCTTTTCGTCTTCACTGTCAATGGGGGTGGTGCCAGGGGACTGGAGAGTCGCGCATGTTGTGCCCTTGTTCAAAAAAGGGAATAGGGATAACCCCGGGAATTACAGGCCAGTTAGTCTTACTTCAGTGGGAGGCAAAGTAATGGAAAGGGTACTGAGGGATAGGATTTATGAGTATCTGGAAAGACACTGCTTGATTAGGGACAGCCAGCACGGATTTGTGAGCGGTAGGTCTTGCCTTACATGTCTTATTGAATTCTTTGAGTAGATGACCAAGCAAGTGGATGAGGGTAGAGCAGTGAATGTAGTGTACATGGATTTTAGTAAGGCATTTGATAAGATTCCCCATGGTAGGCTTATGCAGAATGTCAGGAGGCATAGGATAGTGGGAAGTTTGGCCAGTTGGATAGAGAACTGGCTAACCGGTCAAAGTCAGAGAGTGGTGGTCGATGGTAAATATTCAGCCTGGAGCCCAGTTACAAGTGGAGTTCCGCAGGGATCAGTTCTGGGTGTTCTGCTGTTTGTAATTTTTATTAATGACTTGGAAGAGGGAGTCGAAGGGTGGGTCAGTAAATTTGCAGACAATACAAAGATTAGTGGAGTTGTGGATAGTGAGGAGGGCTGTTGTCGGCTGCAAAGGGACTTAGATATGATGCAGAGCTGGGCTGAGGAGTGGCAGATGGAGTTCAACCCTGCCAAGTGTGAGATTGTCCATTTTGTAAGGACAAATAAGAATGCGGAATACAGGGTTAACGGTAGGGTTCTTAGTAAGGTGGAGGAGCAGAGGGAATTTGGGGTCTATGTTCATAGCTTTTTGCAAGTTGCCACTCAGATGGATAGAGCTTGTGAGAAGGCCTATGGTGGATTAGCATTCATTAGCAGAGGGATTGAATTCAAGAGTCGTGAGGTGATGTTGCAGCTGTATAGGACCTTGGTAAGGCCACATTTTGGAGCACTGTGTGCAGTTCTGGTCGCCTCATTTTAGGAAAGATGTGGAAGCTTTGGGGAGGATGCAGAGGAGATTTACCAGGATGTTGCCTGGAATGGAGAATAGGTCGTACGAGGATAGGTTGAGAGTGCTGGGCCTTTTCTCATTGGAACTGCGAAGGATGAGAGGTGACTTGATAGAGGTTTATAAGATGATCAGGGGAATAGATAGAGTAGACAGTCAGAGACTTTTTCCCCGGGTACAACAGAGTGTTATAAGGGGACATAAATTTAAGGTGAAGGGTGGAAACTATAGGGGGGATGTCAGGGGTAAGTTCTTTACCCAGAGAGTGGTGGGGGCATGGAATGCGCTGCCTGTGGGAGTGGCAGTGACCTTTAAGCGGCAATTGGATAGGTACATGGATAGGTGCTTAAGCTAGGACAAATGTTCGCCACAACATCGTGGGCCGAAAGGCCTGTTCTGTACTGTATTGTTCTATGTTCTATATTATCAAGCTGGAGAGAGTTCAGAAGAGATTTATCAGGATGTTGCCAGGATTGGAAGGTTTAAGTTATAAGGAGAAACTGGAACTTTTTCACAGGAGCTTGAAGGGCGATCGTGAATTATAAAATCATGAAGTGAATAGATAAGATGAGTTCCAGGTGTCCTTTTTCTAGAGTAGGGAATCTCAAGATGAGGGGGCATATTTTAAGATGAGAGAGCAAGATTTAAAGAAGACATCAGAGGCAACTGTTTTGCACACACAGTGGTTCATGTGTGGAATGAACTTCCAGAGGAAGTGGTGGATGCAGGTAGAATTACAATATTTAAAAAACATTTAGGTAAGTAGATGAATAAGAAATATTTAGAGGGATATGGGCCAAGTACAGGCATGTGGGGCTTGTTTTGTTTGGGACTATGGTGAGCATGGATTGTAGGACCAAAGGGTCTGTTTCTGTGCTGCATGACTATCAGTCATCAGTTTGTGGAGTATACAGAGACTACAAGCACAAGAGCAGAACAGTTGTGGTGTCGGTGGCACGATGGCTCAGTGGTTAACACTGCTGCCTCACAGCACCAGGGACCCGGGTTCAATTCCAGCCTCGAGTGACTATCTGTGTGGAGTTTGCACTTTCTCCCTGTGTCTGCGTGGGTTTCCTCCGGGTGCTCCAGTTTCATTCCACAGTCCAAAGATATGTAGGTTAGATGAATTAGCCTTGCTAAATTGCCCCATAGTGTCCAGGAATGTGTAGCCTATGTGCATTAGTCAGTGGAAATGTAGTGTAATAGGATAGGAGAATAAATCTTGGTGGGATACTCTTCAGATGGTAGATGTAGACCTTTTGGGCCGAAGGGCCTGTTTGCACAATGTGGGGATTCTATGATTCTTTGAAAATGTATCAGATGTAATGCATCAATTTAATTACACGTCTTCCATCATTCACTCCCTCACCACTCAAACACAGTAACAGCAATGGGTACTATCTATGTAAAATACGCTGAAACAATTACTTGGGTAGGTGGACATAGACTGCGTGACTGCTTTACAAAACACCTCTGTTCTCTCCACGAAAACGTAGAGTTGCCTGCCACTTCTACACACCACCTTGTTCCCTGACTATTCCCTGTCTCAGGCTTGCTGCAGTGCTCTCTTGCAGCTTAGCACAAGCTGGAAACACAGCACCTTATTTTCCACTTGGGAACTCTACAGTCTTCTGGACTCAGTATTGAGTTCAACAATTTTAGGGCTTGAGGTACCTTCTCCCATGTCCTTACCCCATACACCAGGTCTTGTCATCACAAAGTCTGCAATTACACACAACCTATTGTTAGCACTAATTGTCTCAATAATAGCTATTCATTCTCCGAGGCTGACTGTTATCCACTTCTTTTTCTTCCAACTGTTCTTCCCTCCCCTTGGGCTCTGTCTCCACCTACCATTTACTCCTCACACTCTCTCCTGACCCGATCTTTTGCATTAAAAGCAAAAGGGTCACTGAACCCAAAATGTTAGCTCTCCACAGATACTGCCAGATCTGCTGAGTTTTTCGAACAATTTCTGTTTATGTTTCTGACTTCCAGCATCTGCAGTTCTTTCAGTTTTTATTTTATTGATAATGGGCATTCGGCGATGGTAATATCTTTGAATTTAAGTATGATGGTTGGATCCTTCTTGTTGGAGAAGGTCATTACTTGACTTTTGTATAGTGCAAATATTGTTTGTGATTTATCAGCCTGAACGCTGTTTGGGGGTCTTGCTGCTGTGGGACATGATGCTTCAGTATCTGAGGATTTGCGAATGGTACTGAACATTGTGCAGTCATTAGTGAACATCCCTACCCTGACCTTCATCTTCGGAAGACTCCATTTTCATTTAGAGTCATGGAGTCAGAGGTGTACAGGGATCCTTCCATATCTGCCACAAATTCACCTGCACCTCCACACACATTATCTATTGCATCCGCTGCACCCGATATGGCCTCCTCTATATTGGGGAGACAGGCCGCCTACTTGCGGAACGTTTCAAAGAACATCTCTGGGACACCCGGACCAACCAACCCAACCACCCCGTGGCTCAACACTTCAACTCCCCCTCCCACTCCACCAAGGACATGCAGGTCCTTGGACTCCTCCATAGTCAAACCATAACAACACTACGGTTGAAGGAAGAGTGCCTCATCTTCTGCCTAGGAACCCTCCAACCACAAGGGATGAACTCAGATTTCTCCAGTTTCCTCATTTCCCTTCCCCCCACCTTGTCTCAGTCAAATCCCTCGAACACAGCACCGCCTTCCTAACCTGCAATCTTCTTCCTAACCTCTCCGCCCCCACCCCACTCCGGCCTATCACCCTCACCTTGACCTCCTTCCACCTATTGCATCTCCAACACCCCTCCCCCAAGTCCCTCCTCCCTACCTCTCATCTTAGCCTGCTGGACACATTTTCCTCATTCCTGAAGAAGGGCTTATGCCCAAAACGTCGAACCTCCTGTTCCTTGGATGCTGCCTGACCTGCTGCGCTTTTCCAGCAACACATTTTCAGCTCTATTCATATACCCCTCAGAATGCCTTTTAAAAGTTGTAATTGTACCAGCCTCCACCACTTCTTCTGGCAGCTCATACCATACACACAGCACCCTCTGCATGAAAAAGCTGCTCCTTACATCCCTTTTAAATTTTTCCCCTCTCACTCTAAACCTATGCCCTCTAATTCTAGACTCCCCCATCCCAGGGAAAAAATACCTTCTCTATTTACTCTATCCATGCCCCTCATGATTTTATAATCCTTTATAAGGTCACCCCTCAGCCTCTGATATTCCAGGGAAAACGACCCCAGCCTATTCAGCTTCACTCTATAGCTTAAATCCTACAACCCTGGCAACATCCTTGTAAACCTTTTCTGAACCCTTTCAAGTTTCACAACAGCTTTCCAATATGAGGGAGACCAGAATTGTACACAGTATTCCAAAAGTGGCCTAATCAATGTCCTGTACAGCCGCAGCTCCTATACTAAACGCACTAACCAATAAAGGAAAGCAAACCAAATGCCTTCTTCACTATTCTATCTACCTGCAACTCCATTTGCAATGAACTATGAACCTGCACTCCAAGGTCTCTTTGTTCAGTAACATTCCCCAGTACCTTACCATTAACTGTATAAGTCCTGCTTTGATTTGCCTTTCCAAAATGCAGCATCTCACATTTATCTAAATTGAATTCCATCTGCCACTCCTTAGCCCATTGGCCCATCTGATCAAGATCCTGTTGTACTCTGAGGTGACTCTCTTTGCTGTCCACGACACCTCCAATTTTGATGTCATCTGCAAACTTACTAAAACCATACCTCCTATGTTCACATCCAAATCATATATATAAATGACGAAAAGTGGACCCAGCACCAATCCTTGTGACACACCAGGCCTTCAGTGTGAAAGGCAACCCTCCACCATCACCCTCTGTCTTCTACCTTTGAACCAGTTCTATAACCAAATGGCTAGTTCTTCCTGTATTCCATGAAATCTAATCTTGCTAGCCAGTCTACCATGAGGAACCTTGTCAAACACCTTACTGCAGATCACATCCACCACTCTGCCCTCATCAATCCTCTTCGTTACTTCTTCCTATGCACAAAGCCATGTTAACTATCCCTAATCAGTCCTTGTCTTTTAAATACATGTAAATCATGTCCCTCAGGATTCCATCCAACAACTTGCCACCACTGATGCCAGACTTACCTGTCTATAGTTCGCTGGCTTGTCCTTATTACCTTTCTTAAATAGTGGCAAGACATTAGCCAAGCTCCAGTCTTCCAGCATCTCACCTATGACTAGAGATAATACAACTATCTTAATAAAGAGCCCAGTAATTACTTCCTTAGCTTCCAGCAGAGTTCCAGGGCACACCTGGGGATTGATCCACCTTTTTGCATTTGAAGACATCCAGCACCTCCTCCTCTACAATATGGACATTTTTCAAAATGTCACCATCTATTTCCCCACATTCTGTTTCTTCCATGTCCTTCTCCACAGTAAACTCCTGCACCACGTCCCCTACAGTTTCACACATAGGCTACCTTGCTGATCTTTGAGGGGTGCTATTCTCTCCCTATTTATTCTTTTGCCCTTAATGTTTTTATAGAATCCCTTTGGGTTATCCTTAACCCTATTTGCCAAAGTTATCTCATGTCCCCTTTTTGCCCTCCTGATTTCCCTCTTAAGTATACTGCTATTGCCTTTATACTCTTCTAAGGATTCATTTGACCTGACATATGCTTCCTTCTTTTTCTTAACTAAAACCTCAATTTCTTTCAGCATCCAGTACTCGCTACACCTAATTGGAGGTGTCGTGGACAGCAAAGAGGGTCACCTTAGAGTACAACAGGATCTTGATCAGATGGGCCAATGGGCTAAGGAGTGGCAGCCTTTCTTGCGTTCTAACAGGAATATACTTTCTCTGGACTCCTGTTATCTCATTTTTGAAGTCTTCTCATTTTCCAAGTGTCCCTTTACCTGCAAAAATCTGCCCCCAAACAACTTTTGAAAGTTCTTGCCTAATACCATCAAAATTGTCCTTTCTCCAATTTAGAACTTCATCTTTTAGATCTGGTCTATCCTTTTCCACCACTATTTTAAAACTAATAGAACTACGGTCGCTGGCCCCAAAGTGCGCTCCCACTGACATCTCAGTTACCTGCCCTGCCTTATTTCACAAGAGTAAGTCAAGGTTTGCACCTTCTGTAGTAGGTACATTCACACACTGAATCAGAAAATTGTCTTGTACACACTTAGCAAATTCCTTTCCATCTAAACTCTTAACACAATGGCAGTCCTAGTCTACGTTTGGAAAGTTAAAATGCCCTACCATAACCACCTATTATTCTTACAGATCACTGGTATCTCCTCACAAATTTGTTTCTCAATTTCCCGCTGACCACAATACCATCCCAATAAGGTGATCATTCCTTTCTTATTTCTCAGTTCCACTCAAGTAACTTTCCAGGATATATTCCCAGGAACACCCTCCCTAAGTACAGCTGTAATGCTATCCCTTATCAAAAGCCCCACTCCAACTCCTCTCTTGCTCCCCTTTCTGTCCTTCCTATAGCATTTGTATCCTGGAACATCAAGCTGCCATCCCTGACCATCCCTGAGCCAAGTCTCTGTAATTGCTATGACACCATAGTCCCATGTTCCTAACCATACCCTGAATTCATGTGCCCTCGCTGTTAGACCTTTTGCATTGAAGTAAATGCAGTTTAATTTATCAGTCCTACCTTGTTCTCTGCTTTGTTCCTGCCTGCCCTGACCATTTGACTCCTTTTCCCAACTGTACCAGTCTCAGATTGATCTCTTTCCTCACTATCTCCCTGGGTCCCACACCCCTCCTTACTAGTTTAAATCTCCCCAGCAGCCCTAACAAATCTCTCTTCCAGTATATTAGTCCCCTCCCAATTCAGGTGCAAACTGTCCTTGTACAGGTCACTTCTACCCCCAGAAGAGATGTCAATGATCCAAAAATATGAACCCATCTCCCCTGCACCAACTCCTCAGCCACGCATTCATCTGCTCTATTCTCCTATCGCTGCCCTCCCTTGCTTGTAGCACTGGGAATAATCTAGGCATTACTATCCTCGAGGACCTCCTATGTAATTCCTACCTAACTTTCCACATTTGCTCTTCAGAATCTCATCCTTTTCCCTTCCTATGTCATTAGTTCCAATGTGTACAATGACATTCTGCTGGTCCCACTCCCCTTTGAGAACATTCTGCGCTCTCTCCGAGATGTCCTTGACTCTGGTATCAGGGAGTAAAAAGTGAGGTCTGCAAATGCTGGAGATCAGAGCTGAAAATGTGTTGCTGGTTAAAGCACAGCAGGTCAGGCAGCATCCAAGGAACAGGAAATTCGACGTTTCGGGCCAGAGCCCTTTATCAGGAAGGGCTCTGGCCCGAAACGTCGAATTTCCTGTTCCTTGGATGCTGCCTGACCTGCTGTGCTTTAACCAGCAACACATTTTCAGCTCTGGTATCAGGGAGGCAACACACCATTTTTATTTCTTGCTGCCGGCCGCAAAAACGTCTGTCTGTGCCTCTGACTAAAGAGTTTCCTATCACAATCGATCGCTTGGAATCTGACGAACCCCTCATTACATTACAGCCATTCTCAGTAACAGAAGCCTGGCTGATCGTGCTATGTTTCCCTGAGATTCCATCATCCCCGATATTTTCCAAAACAGCATACTTGTTTGAGATGGGGATAGCCACAGGAGACTCCTGCATTTCCTGCCTCCCTCTCCTACCTTTCCTGGAGTTAACCCATCTACCTGACTATATCTGCAAATTTTCTCCCTTCCTCTAACTGCCATCCATCACACCCACATGCTCCTGTAAATTACTTATTGCCTCTAATGTGGGCTTCAGCCAATCCATGCGATATGATAGGATTTGCAACCAAACACACTTCCTGCAGACATAATCATCAGTAACATGGAAACATTCTCTAATATCCCACATCTGGCAGGAAGAGCACATTGCTCTATTAAAGGCCAACTTTGCTCCTTCACAATCTACAGACGCAGAAAATAAAACCAGACTTACAGCTCTAAAAACACTGCTCTTGGCTAACTTAGTTTTTATACTTTATATTTTTAAAATTTAATCAATAAAACATATCATCAAGAAAGAACCCACTCTACTCACTATTGTAGATTTACAGCAAGGTTACACTTAAAAACTATGCGCTTAACTATTCCTATTGTGTGAGCTCTCCTACACAAGTTCCTCCAAGGTCAGCTGTGAATTTCACTACTCGTTAATTTTTCCTTGAAGCACTCTGGTGTCCAGAGATACTTGAACTCAAACAGCAAAGGCAGTAACTGTGCAGATTCACTGTGTGTCAGACAGCAGTGTAGGTTTCTTTCTCTGACCACTGTCTTTGTCTGTCTTCATCCTTCTTAAAGTGCCATTGTTTTGATCATTTTTCCCCCAAAAAGTCCAAAACAATGCAACAGTATATAAAACAGTAATTGCTTCTCCTGGAATCCAAGGAAATCACCTCCAACACCTAAAATACCCCAAAAAAAGAGCAGCTGTTACAGCCACAAGTTTTTTTTTCCATCCTCCATCTTGAATTATTAAGAATCCTGCTTTTGTCAGGTGTGATTCCAATCAGTGGAGAGTTTCCTCCTTTAGTTCCTTGTCAGGATATGGGCAAAACACAGGCGAATCATCTAGTTCAGTTTAGGAAACCTGGTTGGCATAGACACGTAGGGCTGAAGCATCCATTTTCATGCTTTATGGCTTATATGATTGACAAGGATACTATCCAGAATAGAAGATTTGAGTTATAAGGAGAGGCTGGTTAGGTTGGTACTTTTTTCCCTGCAGTGTAGGAGGCTGAGGGCAAGTTTGGGCTCAAATGAGAACCATCGACAGTGGCTGCATTGGTGAGATGTGCCCAAAGTGGACTTATGGCAGCAGCGGAGCCAGTGGCATCAGTGGAGGCTACATTGGCAAGGTCCAGCACAGATTCATAATGGCAAGGGCACTGGTGGAGTTGAAATGGCACCAAAGAGTGGTGAATCTCATTCCAATGGCAGCAGCATGATGAATGGGACTCATGGTGAAGGAGTTAACAAGAAGGACTGTAAAATTGAATACTTTTTCTTTATTTTTTTTGTTTTATATTCTATGTTTTGGTTTATTTTCTGTGTTTTAAGATGGCACTGGAGAGTTTTGTAACAAAATAAGCGTGACAGTAAATAAAGAAATCAGCAAGGTAAATTGCCAAGGCCTTTTTCCCAGAGTTGGGGAGTCTAGAATTAGAGGATATAGGTTTAAGGTGAGAAGAGAAAGATTTAAGAGGGACCTGAGGGGCATATTTTACACACAAAGGATGGTGCACATATGGAACGAGCTGCCAAGGAAGTGGTAGAGGCAGGTACAGTTACAACATTTAAAAGACATTTGGACTGATGCATGGACAGGAAGGTTTAAAGGGATATACGCCAAATGGGACTAATTCAGTTATGGAAATCTGGTCGCATGGGCGAGTTGGGCTGAAAGGCCTGTTTCCGTCCTGCATGCTCTATGACTGTATAACTGTAAGAATAATAATACATTTGTTTATCTGATTTCCCTTTCAGAAAACCATGTTTACCCTGCCTGATTATCTTCATCTATAGCTAGTGCCATTCTGTAACCTTTTAGTAACGTTCTTCCTATGACCGATGTTAAGCTAACTGGCCGAAAGTTCCCTGCTTTGTTTATTCCTCCTTTATTGAGTAATGGAATTGCATACATCATGTTGCAATGAAATGAGACCCTCTTAAAATTCAGGGAAGTTTAAAATATCAAAACCAACACATCAACTCACTCTCACTTGCCACTTCTTTGAAAACCTAAGGATGATATCCATCAAGAACTAGGCACTTCTAAGCCACAGATCCAGCAATTTGCTCAATACCATTTCCTTGGTGATTATAATTTTCTTGAGTACCTCCCTCCCACTTCCATATTCACAGCTATTTCTGGGATTTTACTTGTATTCTCAATAATGAAGTCTAAGAAATGCCTTTTCAAATATATTTTCCTTTATTTCATTTGTTCACGGGATGTGGGTGTCACTATTTTGGGTGTCATTGTAGTTCAACCATAATATTATGGCCTTTCGCATTCCATTATCCAGAGAGTGATGCTGAAGATATTAGTGCACCTCTTCCATCTGAAAGTGCAGAGAAAATGGATACAGAAGAGGAAGAACTCCCTGACACAAAGGTACATGTATGTAATTTGGACAACCTATTTGCACAAACCCATACAATGGATGATAAAGATCTGTTACATTCATCAGCATAAGAGTGCATACTCGCTTGAGAGAGCTAGCAATCTGGGTGCTAGTTGGGGACAAGAAAAACAAAATGAATGAGAAATTCCAGAAATTTGCTCCATTCTCAATTTTTAAAAAATCTTTCCTGAATGTGGGTATTGCAGATGAGGCCAGCACTTGCTCCCCAACCAGTTACCTTTGAACTGAATAGTCTGGAGTAGGGTGGTTAAGACTCAACTACATTGATGTGGATCTGGTATCACAGGTAGGCCTGATGATTTAAGGATGAATAATGTTCCTTTTCTGAAGAGGACATTAGTCAGCCAGATGAGTACTGCAGTTTAAGATCTTGGTGAGGCCACACCAGGAGTGTTTTATGCATTTTGAACTCCTTGTCTTAGAAAATATATAACTGCCATTGAAAATTCTACTGGTTCCTGTACGAGCTGATTTATTGAATGAGGACAGATTGGGTCAGCCAGCCCTAGTTTAAAAGAATGACGAAGGATGTCACTGAAACATAAAATTCTG
Organism: Hemiscyllium ocellatum; assembly: GCF_020745735.1. Taxonomy (NCBI): domain Eukaryota; kingdom Metazoa; phylum Chordata; class Chondrichthyes; order Orectolobiformes; family Hemiscylliidae; genus Hemiscyllium; species Hemiscyllium ocellatum. Next base: position 54,185,856 of record NC_083401.1, on the reverse strand, counting down.
GCAGAGCTGGTCAGACTGAATTAAGGGATTATAGTTCCTCTGACTAGGATATCCAGAGCAATGTAACACGGTCTCAGTTTAAATTAGATTCCCTACAGTGTGGAAACAGGCTATTCAGCCCAACAAGTCCACACAGACCCTCTGAACAGTAACCCACCTACCCCATATTTAACCTTGACTAATGCACCTAACACTATGGGCAATTTAGCCTGGCCAATTCTCCTAACCTACACATCTTTGGACTGTGGGAGAAAACTAGAGCTCTCAGAGGAAACCCACACAGACATGGGGAGAATGTGTAAACTCCATAATCCGTCACTCAAGGCAGAGATCGAACCCAGGTTCCTGGTGCCGTGAAGCAACAGTCCTAACCATTGAGCCACCGTGCCACACCACGGGCGGTACAGGACTCCAATATTGGGTATTAGTGAGGATGAAATATTGTTCCCAACCTTCAGTAATTGTAGCCTGTGGGTCAGGAAACTGAGGATCCTGTTGCAGAAGTGGGGCTTAGTCCGAGATCACTAAGTTTAGTAATCAGTCTTGAGGGGATTGCAGAATATGCTGTCTACTCCCTAACTGTTAAGTTTCCAATGACTGCAGACTTTCTGTTCTCATTCTACTTTGTTCCACACCTTGGACTGATTTTTGTTCTCTTGTCACATGGAAAGCATTCTGGTTTTCACCTCATAGCGTACATCCTTTGATGAGGAGAAATTTCTTCACACTGAAAGTGGTGGACCCACAGGATTCCTTACCATAGAATGCTGTGGAAGCTGTCACTGAGTATATTTAAGAATTAGCTAGATTTCCAGAGGGTAAAATTATCAAAGAGTTTGATGAGAAAGTGAAAATAAGATAGTGGGTTAGAGGAATAGCCATGATCATGTTGAATGGGCTTGATAATCTGAAGAGCCTACTCCTACTTCTCCTCCTATTTTTTATACTGCTATGTTTCCCTATCTAAGTTCATCTTCAGTTGCTCCAAATGTCATTTACACCAAGCAGACAAAACACACTTCTGGATTCTCAGTCATTATTGAATTGAATTGAATTTATTGTCACATGTACCGAAGCACAGTGAAAAGCTTTGTCTTGTGAGCAATACAGGCAGACCACATAGATAAGTAAATAATAGATAAATAAATAATAAGTAAACAGCAGCTAAACAAAAACACAGGTACAGGCAAATGTTTAGAGTTTGTGAGTCCATTCAGTATTCTAACAACAAGAGGGTAGAAACTGTTATGAAACCGGCTGGTGCGTGTGTTTATATTTCTGTACCTTCTTCCTGATGGCAGAAGTTGTAGAAAAACATTGCCAGGGTGGGATGGATCTTTGAGAATGCTGGTGGCCTTTCCTTGACAGCGGGCTTGGTAGATGGATTCTATCGATGGGAGGTTGGCCTTTGTGATTGTCAGGGCCAAGTTCATTAGTTTCTGTAACCATCTCTGATCTTGAATGCCATATGAAGTAGTCATACATCCAGACAGAATGCTCTCGATGGTGCACCTATAAAAGTTGGCAAGGATATTTGCCGTCATGCCAAATTTCCTCAGCTGCCGGAGGAAGAAGAGATGTTGTTGGGCCTTTGTAACCAGTGCGTCCGCATGAAGAGTCCAAGCAAGCTTGTTGTGGATGACCATTCCCAGGACCTTGACACTCTCCACTCATTCCACTTCTGTGCTGTTAATGTGCAAGGGGGCATAAGTAACATCCCACCGAAAGTCAATAATGAGTTCCTTGGTTTTGCCGACATTGAGAGCTAGGTTGTTCTCAGTGCACCATTTTTCCAGGTCTTCCACCTCTCATCTGTAGTCTGTTTCATCGCTATGTGAGATTCGACCAACTATGGTGGCGACATTGGCAAACTTGTAAATGGTACTTGGTGACGCAGTCATGGGTATACAGTGAGTACAGTAGGGGGCTGAGTATGCACCTGTGGGGAGACTCCAGTTTTGAATGTTAGTGAAGATGAAATATTGTTCCCAGTCTTCACTGATTGTGGCCTGTGGGTCAGGAAACTGAGGATCCAGTTGCAGAGATGGGTCTTAGTCTGAGATCACAAAGTTTAGTAATCAGTCTTGAGGGGATTGCAGAATATGCTGTCTATTCCCTAACTGTTAAGTTTCCAATGACTGCAGACTTTCTGTTCTATTTCTATTTTGTTCCACACCTTGGACTGACTTTTGTTCTCTTGTCACATGGAGGACATTCTGGTTTTCATCTCATAGTGTACATCCTTATCCATAGATAGCAAATACATCATACCTGTTGGTCAGGACTGCTCTGCCCTTGGTTTCCCATAACTAGTCAATTACTAATAGTTACACACTCTCCCCTTCGTACTTCTGTGCTTTTTTTCTGAGGCCTGACTGAACACTAGAGAAAACCATCTGTATATTTCTCCCTGTTTGGGTCAGACAGGTCAAATACAAGTCAGAGACTCTTGTATTTGAATTTCAGTTCAAAGGGTTGAATTTCCTTGGCATTAGAATCTTGTTGTACCTAAATGGTATCCTGATCATTCCCATGTCATCAGCATATCTGCTGATATAACCCTCCAAGCTTGCCATCCTATTAAAGGTAGATTTCTGAGGCTGGATGTTCAATTGGAGAGCCCACAGCTATGTTACACTGGCAGACACACTGGGAGAAGTAGGTCTTAATTATCCACAGAGAGGTCACCATTAAAGAAGTTTGAAGCTAGCAGTGCCATCAAGATGGAGGAAAAGGCCCTCTGGTGAAACATAGTTGAGGCTTTCCATTCCTGTGGTCATTCACTGGTCATGGAGCCTACACCTCTGGTGCCATTGTCACCTACTACTGGAACGCTAACTACAATGCATTGCCAGTCTCCATACTTTATATCATGCTGCTGTAATGACAGTTGGTGAACAGTTGCTAGGTTTAGTATTTTTAATATATGAAAGTACTGTCACACACAACTGAATGTTGTTTTTTACCCATTGCCAAATCACCTGTCGCATTTTATTTTCATCTATTAACCACCACCCGGAAATCATTTGTGTTTTCTAACTGATTAGTTTATGTGCAAAGCCCATAAAGGGCAATGCAGACCATCAAAGGTGTAGGAGAAATCAGAATAAGGGAGGGGACTACATCAAAATGGGGTTGGATGGGTCAATAAAGCACTCTATCCACTGTGATACGCACCTCTCTATGTCGGCATCGACAGCATTGGTGGACAAGGCATGTTCCCTCTCCAAGGACACCTGGGCATGAATTTAAGTTGTTAGGTCTCTAAATATTGGCCCCTAAGTAGGGCCTTAATTACTCTGATTGGCTGCTAATTTCCTTGAAGCAGGCAGGCAATCCCTTGTTTGCAGACAAGCTTGGAAAATTTCTGCTAAACCAATAATTGGCAAGCCACCCTGATGTAGCATCCTCAATTTTGTAGTTCCACCACCTGCGACCCCATCTCCAAAGGCTTGGGAAATTTATTTCACAGACACTGAGCCAATGTGTTCCAAGCAAGAGATGTGATTAAAAGCAACAAAAGACAAAAAAAAAGATAAACTTTCAGACTGAATGTGCACACAACATCAAGATGGACAGCAAAAACTTTAAATATAGAAAAAAGTTGGGCCAAAGTTAACATAGGCCCCTTTGGGAATGAGGCTGGGGCAATAGTAAGGAAATAGAGGAGTTGAATAAATACTTTGCATCAGTCTTCACAGTAGAAGACATGAATAGTATTCCAAACTTGCATATTTTACATAATTAAATAATCAAGGGGCAAAAGGAGGAGAGGAAATTAATATAGTATCTAAGATTAGAAAAAAATGTGTAAGGGAAAATAATGAGGGTAAATACTGATAAATCACCTGGAATGGATGAGATGCATCCTAGGTTATTAAAAGAAGTAGTTGCAGAGACAGTGGATGCCAAAGTAGTTATCTTCCAGGAATTGTCATATTGCAGAAAAGTCTTAGAGGATCAAAATGTTACCAATTAAAAGGGAAGAAGATATTAAACCAATGTATATAGACCAGTCAGCTTAATATGTGTTATTGGGAGAACTTCAGAATCTATTATAATAGTGAAGCAGATAGAAAATCATAATATGGTCAAGCAAAGTAAGCATAGCTTCACAAAGGAGAAATCATGCCTGGCAAATTTATTAGAATTCTTTGAGGAGGTAACAAGTAGGAAACAGTAGGCGAAGCAGTGTGCAATCCATTCTGTGTGACTATATCAAGCTGTTGCCTGACTAGTTTGTGAGACAGATCTTCCAAATTTGGCACTCGCTGTCAGATGTTTCCATTGTTCTTAGTTGTTTTAATTTTCTAGAGGTAATTTTAACACTGCTAATAGTACTGCTCCCCTTTTAATAGTTGGTTGCTGACTGGCTCTGTTTGCTTTTAAGCTCCTGTTTATTTGAAGATACTCTCACAGTATTCCAACTGGAATCATTTTTCTTCTTTCTTCCCAAATAGTGGTGGCTTTGTTAGAGTTGAAGATTTCTTCAGCTGAGCACTGAGGTTGTACAGGTCGTTGGTGAGGCTCCTTTTGATGTACTGTGTATAGTTCTGGTCGCCTGTTATAAGATGAATATTATTAAATTCAAGATGGTTCAGAAAATATTTACTTGGATGTTGCTGGGACTGGAGAGTTTGAGTTATAAGGGGAGGCTAGATAGGCTGGGACTCCTAGGCTAGTGTGTAGAAGGTTGAGGGTGACCTTATAGGGCTTTATAAAATCATGAGGAGTGTAGATAGGGTGAATGGTAAAGGTCTTTTCCCTCGGGTGGGGGAGTTTAAAACTTGGGGCCATATCTTTAAGGTGAAAGGAGAAAGATTTAAAAGGCCTCAGGGGCAACCTTTTCACACTGACAGTAGTTTGTATGTGGAATGAACTGCCAGAGGAAGTGGTCAGTGCAGGTATAGTTACAACATTTAAAAGACATTTGGACAGGCATATGAATGGGAAAGGTTTAAAGGGATATACGCTAAACACAGGCAAGTGGGACTAGTTTAGTTTGGGAAAGTTGGTCGGCATGGATGAGTTGGACTGAAGGGTCTGTTTCCATGCTATATGTCTCTGATTCTGACTCTATTTGGATTTTCAGATTGCATTTTATAAGGTTCTACACAAGAGGCTGCTTCATGAAAGTAAATTACTATAGTAAAAAATGAGGTCTGCAGATGCTGGAGATCACAGCTGCAAATGTGTTGCTGGTCAAAGCACAGCAGGTTAGGCAGCATCTCAGGAATAGAGAATTCGACGTTTCGAGCATAAGCCCTTCATCAGGAAACTACAAATACTATAGCCAAGTTTGTGGATGATACAAAAGTAGGTGGCAAGGAAAGTCATGAGGATGAGAAAAATGAGTGTTGAGGGATATAGTTGAAAATGTGTTGCTGGTTAAAGCACAGCAGGTCAGGCAGCATCCAAGGAATAGGAAATTCAAGGAACTTCCTATTCCTTGGATGCTGCCTGACCTGCTGTGCTTTAACCAGCAACACATTTTCAACTGTGATCTCCAGCATCTGCAGACCTCATTTTTTACCTGTTGAGGGATATAAACAGGCTAAGCGAGTGGGCAAAAACTTGGCAGTTGGAGTATAATGTGGAAACATGTAAGGTGTGCACTTTGGCAGGAAGAACAGATAATTGATATTATTTAAATAGAGAAAGACTGCTATAAAACAGAGGAATTTGGAAATCCTCATCCATGAATCATAAAAAGGTAACATCTAAGTTCAGTGGGCAATAGGGAAGGCAATTTTATTTCAAAACTACACAAGGCACTTGGCAGACCATAGTTGGAATACTGTGAACAATTTTGTACTCCTGATCTACAGGAAGATACATTGGCATTGGAGGCAATCCAGAGAAGATTCAGTAGGCTGGTACCAGATATGGAGGTACTGTCCTATGACTTCAAGTTGAACAGGTTGGGCCCCTAGTCAATTGTGATTTGGAAGAATGAGATGCAATCTATAGTACCACACAAGATTCTTGGGGGATTTGACAGGATAAATGCTGAATGATTCTTTCCCTTTATGGAGAGTCTAGGACCAAAGAGGGTAATCTCAAAATATGGGTTGCTCATTTAAAACAGAGATGAGGAGGATTTTTTTTCAACTAAAAAGTATGGAATCTATGGAATTCTCACTGCAGCTGGCTGCCAAAGCTAGGTTGTTACGTATATTCAAGGCTGAGATGGACTAATGTTTAATCAGTAAGGGAATCAATAGTTTTGTGGAAAAGGCAGAAAAATGGAGTTGATTTATCAGATCAGCCATGATCTCGTTGAATGGTGGAGCAGTGCTAGTAGGCTTTTTTACTATTCATTCATGAGACAAGTGCATTGCTGGCTAGGCCAGTATTAATTGTCCATCCGTAATTGCCCAGAGGCAACCACATTGCTGTGGGTCTGGCGTCACATGTCATCCAAACTAGGTAATAATGGCAGTGTCCTTTCCTAATGGACATTAGTGAACCAGATAGGTTTTCCCCAACAATTAGTAATGGTGTAATGGTCATCACTAGACACATAATTCCAGATTTTTATTGAATCCAATTCAGTTGAATTCCACTATCTGCCGAGGCAAGTTTCGAACCCTGGGTCCCAGATAATTACCTGGGTCTTTGTATTATCAGTCCAGCAATAAAAACACTTGGCCATCACTACCCTAAATGGTTGATCTACTTCTGCTTCTACATTTTATGGTCTTATGGTATTTGAAAATATGGTGATTTGCAACAATTTTACTGTCGACAAATGTGGCATTAATGTCCACAGTTTCCTACTGCTGCTTCAAATTTGTTTTTTCTTATTTCCTGGAAATGGTTTATCTCCATTCAGCAAGCGGATAGACTTGTTTTAACATCTGATCTGAAAAACTGCACTTCTGAAAAAATAGCACTTCTAAAGTACTGTGTATTCTGGCAGAGTGCCACTTAATTGTTCACGCATTAGAAATCACCTCTAAGAAAAGAAATATGTACAATTTAATTTGTAGCTTAGTTAAATGATATTTTAGCATAAACCTGTGGCTGAAATGTAGGCATTTCATGTATTTGTTTACGTATATTATTTTACAGGGAGCTGAAGAAGAAGAAGAGAAGGAAGTAATAAGACCACGACAGGAACGGAAGATTCCCAATCAGTTCAACTTCAGTGAAAGAGCTTCTCAGACTTTCAACAACCCTATGAGGGTATGCCATTGCAACCTTTTCCTTATTATTCAGGATTTTTACCCTGTAAGACTGAAGAAATAGCAATATATTTCCATGTCTGGCTGTTGACTGGCTTGGAGAAGTTGGTGATGTTCCCATATATCTGCTGCATTTGATCTGCCTCGTGGTCATGGGTTTGGAAGGTGTCATCTTGGTGATTTTCTGCAGTACATCTTATAGATGGTAAAGACTCAAGGTTTGTGAGAAGATTTGTAGCTCGGGTGCTCGTTGTTGTGGTTCTGTTCGCCGAGCTGGGAATTTGTGTTGCAGATGTTTTGTCCCCTGTCTAGGTGACATCCTCAGTGCTTGGGAGCCTCCTGTGAAGCACTTCTGTGATGTTTCCTCAGGCATTTATAGTGGTTTGTCTCTGCCGCTTCTGGTTGTCAGTTCCAGTTGTCCGTTGCAGTGGTCGGTATATTGGGTCCAGCTCGATGTGCTTATTGATTGAATCTGTGGATGAGTGCCATGCCTCTAGGAATTCCCTGGCTGTTCTCTGTTTGGCTTGCCCTATAATAGTAGTGTTGTCCCAGTCGAATTCATGTTGCTTGTCATCTGAGTGTGTGGCTCTTAAGGATAGCTGGTCGTGTCGTTTCGTGGCTAGTTGGTGTTCATGGATGCGGATCGTTAGCTGTCTTCCTGTTTGTCCTGTGTAGTGTTTTGTGCAGTCCTTGCATGGGATTTTGTATACTACATTGGTTTTGCTCATGCTGGGTATCGGGTCCTTTGTTCTGGTGAGTTGTTGTCTGAGAGTGGCTGTTGGTTTGTGTACTGTTGGTTTGTGTACTAATATTCGCCAAAAACGGAAACCCGCGCAATTTCATCAACAGATGCCTAAGGGAAAGATAACGGAACGAGGACATGCCGCAACCCAAAGGACTGGCCACACTACCATACATCAAGAGCATTTCCGAACTGACAGCCAGACTACTGCGACCACTAGGACTCATAACAGCACACAAACCAACGGCCACTCTCAGACAACAACTCACCAGAACAAAGGACCCGATACCCAGCATGAGCAAAACCAGTGTAGTATATAAAATCCCATGCAAGGACTGCACAAAACACTACACAGGACAAACAGGAAGACAGCGAACGATCTGCATCCATGAACACCACTTGTCACGAAATGACACGACCAGCTATCCTTAATAGCCACACACGCAGATGACAAGCAACATGAATTCGACTGGGACAACACTACTATTATAGGGCAAGCCAAACAGAGAACAGCCAGGGAATTCCTAGAGGCATGGCACTCATCCACAGATTCAATCAATAAGCACATCGAGCTGGACCCAATATACCGACCACTGCACCGGACAACTGGAACTGACAACCAGAAGCGGCAGAGACAAACCACTATACATGCCAGAGGAAACATCACAGAAGCGCTTCACAGGAGGCTCCCAAGCACTGAGGATGTCACCTAGACAGGGGAAGAAATGTCTGCAACACAAATTCCCAGTTTGGCGAACAGAACCACAACAATGGTAAAGACCGCTGAGAACTGGTGGTGAAGGGATTGAATATTTATGGTCATGTTGCAATCGAGTGGGTTGCTTTGTCCTGTCAAGTTTCTCGAGTATTGGATACTGCATTCATCCAGATGAATGGGAAGTATTCCATCATACTCCTGACATGTGCAGTACAGATGGTGGGCAAGTTTTGGGGAGTTAGGAAACGAGTTAGTCGCTACAAGATTTCTAGCCTGTGTCCTGCTCTTATTGCCATAATACCCATAGGAGGTAAAAACAATGACTGCAGATGCTGGAAACCAGATTCTGGATTAGGAAGGGCTTTTGCCCGAAACGTCGATTTTGCTGCACTTTGGATGCTGCCTGAACTGCTGTGCTCTTCCAGCACCACTAATCCATTATACCCATATGGCTAGCCCATTTCAGTTTCTCGTGAATAGTGGCCTCCAGGATGTTGTTAGTCAAGATTCAGTAATAATGACACCATTGAATGTCAAGAGTTGGTAGTTAGATTCTCTGTGCTTGGAAATGGTCATTGCCTGCATTTGTGGGGCACAAATGTTACTGTTCACGTAGCAATTAATTTTAGATTAGATTAGATTCCCTATAGTGTGGAAACAGGCCCTTCAGCCCAACAAGTCCACACTGACCCATGAAGAATAACCCACCAGACCCATTTCCCTCTGACTAATGCACCTAATACTATGGGCAATTTAACAAGGTCAATTCACCTGACCTTCACACCTTTAGACTGTGGGAGGAAACTAGAGCACCCGGAGGAAACCCAAGCAGACACAGGGAGAATGTGCAGATTCCACACAGACAGTCGCCCGAGGCTGGAATCGAACCTGGGTCCCTGGCGTTGTGAGGCAGTAATGCTAACCACTGAGCCACGTAATTCTGTCCCACCCCTATCTCATGTCAACTGCATACTGGGAGCTTGATCATTGTTCAGAAAAGGTAAGCCAGTAAGTTTAAACAATATAGTTTACCTATCCCTCTGGGTAAGAAGCAGTGCACTTCCCAGCTCCACATGAAGATTTTGGACCTTGCTTATCCCAGATTCCTCCATTCTGATTGTGGCTGGGAAGGGCCTCCGAAATCACAGACATGAAAGACATGTTGATCACAATCAGAAAGCATCCTATGGGCTAAAACAATCACTTCCCAAATCAGCCCCCAGATCCTTAGTTGATGACTGGGGATTGTGCACGGATAACTGAGTCAATCTGAATTAGTATCGGTGCCATTCAGTGAAGAATGTATTATAATTCAGGCTGGCCGGTCTTCCATTTGCACAGTTTTTTCTGGTTCACTATCCACCCAGGGAAATGTTTTCTTCATTTCAATCCCTGTTTTAAACATGAAGCCAGAGTGTCTTTTTGGCCTGCCTTGATATTGCAGTTATAAATGATAAACTTCACATTTTCAGGAAACAATCATTATTAAAAAATTCTCCAGTAATTGCTTTGATAAGTCAGATAATAGCATACCAAGAAATCAGTGTGTGATCTGCAAAATGAGATTAGAGTATGTAAATATGCTGAAAGACAGTGTACATCCTCCTTTTTCATTCTTTCAAAGGATGTTGGCGTCACTAACAAGAACTCAATTTGTTGCCCGTGCATAATTGCCCTTGAACTGGATGGGTTGCATGAGGGCATTGTTGTTGGAGTCACATGCTGACCAGACCAGGGAAAGATGGTAGACTTTCTTCTCTAAAGGAAGTAAACCAAATCGATTTTTATGATAATTGAGACTAGGTTTCATGAACACTATGACTGAGACTTGTTCTATGTTCCAAATTAATTTATCTAATTTAAATTGCATCAACTGTTATGGTGGGATTTTACCCTATGCACACAAAGCATTAGCCTGGACCCCTTTTTTGCTGAGCCAGTGCTATCAGCATGGCAGCATCATCAGACTGACGTCTGTTGACAACTGCTCAGCCTCCTCTTGCTGAGTCATAGAGATCAATACCATTAAACAAGGCCCTTTGGTTCATCAAGACTGTGCCAGTCAAAAACAAACACATAACTATTCTAATCCCATTTCCAGTACTTAGCCCATGGCCTTGTATATCTTCGCCTTACAAGTGTACATCTAAATACTTCTTAAATGCTGTCAAGATTTCTGCCTCTATCACCCTTACAAGTAATGAGTTCCAGATTCCTACCACCCTCTGGGAAGAAAGAAAATCCTCAAGTCCTGTTTAAACCTTTTCTCTTACATTAAATCTATTCCTTCACTGAGGAGAAATGTTTCTTCCTGTCCGTTGTTTCTATGCCCCTCATAATTAATATATCTTCAACACTTTCCCCTGAGTCTCCTTTGCTGTAAGGAAAACAACCCCAATCTATCCATCCTCTCTTCTTAACTAAAGCTCTCCAGCCCATTTACATTCTGGTAAATGTTCTCTGAACTGTCTCCAGTTCTTCTTTTTAATGTGGGTTCCAAAAGCTATTGATTCTGCTTTTTTCATGGAGGCAGACAGGGCAGCACCAGGTTCACAACATGCCCTTCAAGAGAACCAGGACAGACAAATCCCTCTTAACGGGACATAGAGTCACTTCTCTCCCTGCCGTCACCCCCCTCCCCCCCAAAAATAAATATGAACCATCAGTATACACATATGGATTCATTTTCAAAGACTTTATCAGGATAGGATTTATAATCATCTAGAAAGTAATAATTTGATGAGGGATAGTCAACATAGTTTTGTGAAGGGTAGGTCTTGCCTCACAAACCTTATTGAGTTCTTTGAGAAGGTGACCAAATAGGTGGATGAGGGTAAAGCGGTTGGTGTGGTATATATGGATTTCAGTAAGGCATTTGATAAGGTTTCCCATGGTAGGCTATTGCTTGAAAATGTAAAGGCATGCGATTGAGGGAGATTCAGCAGTTTGGATCAGAAATTAGTAGCTGAAAGAAGACAGAGCCATTGCTGTGTGTCATTTTTATAAATGACCTGGATAAGGACGAGAAGGATGGGTTAGTAACTTTGCGGATAATACTAATGTCAGTGGAGTTGTGGCAATGCGGAATGATGTTGCAGATTACAGAATTTAATGTGTACAAGTGTGAGTTGATTCACTTTGGAAGGAGTAACAGGAATACAGGATAAGATTGTTAGTAGTGTAGATGAGCAGAGAGATCTCAGTGGCCATGTGCCTAGAACCCTGAAAGTAGCCACCCTGGTTGATAGGGTTGTTAAGAAGGCATACGGTGTGTTAGCTCTTATTGATAGAGGGATTGAGTTTTGGAGCCATAGGGTCATGTTGCATACACAAAACTCTGATTCAGCCTCACTTGGAGTATTGTGTACAGTTCTGGTTGCTGCAATATAGGAAGGACATGGAAGCTTCAGAAAAGATCCAGTGGAGATTTACCAGGATGTTGCCTGGAATGGCTGGGAGGTGTTATGTTGAAAGGCTGAGGGACTTGAGACAGGTTAAGAGGTGACTTAATCGAGGCATACAAGATGATCAGAGGATTAGATAAGGTGGACAATGAGAGCCTTTTTCCTTGAATGGGGATGGCTAGCACAAGGGGACATAGCTTTAAACTGAGGAGTGATAGATATAGGATAGATGTCAGAGGTAGTTTCTTTACTCAGAGAGTAGTAAGGGCATGGAATACTCTGCCTGCAACAGTAGTAGACTCGCCAACTTTAGAGGCATTTAAATGGTCATTGAATAAATATTTGGATAATAATGGAATACTATAGGATAAATAGGCTTCAGATTGGCTTCACAGGTTGGCGCAACATCGAGAGCTGAAGGGCCTGTACTGAGCTGTATTGTTCTCTGTTTAGTCTCCCTTTATTAGTATGCTACAGATATGTAGTATTAGTATGCTGTAGATATGCATTACCTTAAACCTAAGCATGCAAACATTCAAAAACACAGGCAATCTCTGTCCATTTCTTCTTCCATCGAACACCTCCATCTTCCTTCATCAAAGTCGTGACAACAGCAATTGTGTCTTCTCCTGTGTAATTTTCAAATTGAAGGGTGTGTCAATAAACTCCATCTAAATGGCCTGGTATTTTTATCCTTAAATTTTTCTCCAAACATTAAGCTGTTATAATTAGTATCTTCAATTGTCTCAGATACATTACTGACAACATAATTGCTGAAATGTTGCAACGCCAACGCCAAATTCAAAACCTCTTTCTCAATCATAGGATATTTCTTTTGATAAATATTCAACCTTCTGGAAAAATATCCAATAGGTCTTTTTATCCTCTCATTGTCTTCTTGTAAGTACATCCATATACTCATCGATAGCCACCTTGATTGACTTTGTATAATTAGATGTTACTAACACTGATGGTCAACACACCTTTCAGGCTGTCAGCTGTCTTCTGACACTCTTCCAACCACTGAAATTTTCTGCACTTCTTCAACAGATCAGTCAGTGGAACAACCACACTGGTAAAATTCGGTACAAATGTCTTATAAAAATCACTCAGTATCAAGATTCATAGTACTTCCGTCTTTGTCATCGGTCGGGGAAACACCCCAATAATCTTTGTTTTCCATGGAGTCATATGTCCGTATCCAATGATATGGCCTAGGAACGTGACTTGAGCTTTTGTGAATTCACTCTTAGCCAAGTCTGCCTCCTGAAATCGGTCAAATAATTCTGCTGGATGCTCCAAGTGTTCCTTCCATGTGTGACTAAAAATCGCCAGTTGGTCTTTATTGGGTAATCCTGAAATAACCTTATTGGTTAGCCTTTGAACTGTGCTTGGCACATTCTGCATACCAAATGGCATGACTTTAAACTGGTAAAGTCCATTTGGTGTCATGATAGCTGAAATTTCCTTTGCTGTTTTGGATAAAAATACCTGCCAGTATCCTCTCAGTAACTCACAAATATAAGCTGCTTGTCCCACCTTCCAAACATGGAATAGGATACAAATTGGATTTTGTGATTGCATTGATTTTGCAGTAGTCCATACATAATCATTGGGTACCATCTGGTTTTGGCACCATTGTTATGGTTGAACTCACTTCAATTATGTCATCTCTGATTTCTTTGTGAACCGATGCCAATTCTAGACAGTTAATCTGATAAGGATGTTGCTGAATTGGAACAGCATTTCCTATATATCTATCATGCATAATCAGTTTAGAACATCCCAGCAAGATGGCCACAATAACCTGGTCCACACCTGCCTGAGCACACAACTGCCTACCTGCCCTACCTCCCTTACCTCACATTCCTCTCCTTGCCTTCCCATCATACCTCGTTTGACCTTTTCTGCTCAGCCAGCCTCGGGGACTGAGATTGAGCACTGCTCCTACCGTCTTCTGGCTGCCTTTGAACTAGTCACCTGGCAGACGGAGCTCCTGTTGCTGCTTTAGCCTCTCAAGGCCTCATTGGTGAAGTGCAGCATTCCCATACACATCTGGGAATCACTGGCTCAAGGCTGTCTGAAGCGAAGGAGGAGCATTCAGAAAGGTGTTAAGCACCCCGAGACTTGCCATTGGGAAAATATGGAAGCGAGATGAAAACATCCCTTCCCATGACCACCACCTGCCCAAGTGTAACAGACCCTGTAATAGCCACATCAGTTTGTTTAATCACCTATAGACTCACCCTGAGAGTGGATGACAGTCATCCTTGCCTGCGGGGACAGCTGATAAGTACATTCCAGCTTATTCCCACGTATCTCCCCATGTTATTGTTATTAGTATTCCATGCCATTTTAATTTTCCTCTGGAAGGTAACTCAATAATTTATCCCAATTTGTGAGAACTTTCACATTGTCCAATTTAATTTAAGGAAAGTCAAATTTAAAGTCAACTGAACTTGCTTCTTCATTCTGTATTATAACTAGGAACGCATTCTGTTTACTTTCCTTCCCTATCAAAATGCTGTTTGAGCATATTCACTTGACACACTCTGAGTTTTCCTTCTATCTGGAGTTCTGATAAATTTCATAAAACCCACTAAAACTTGCCTTTAAAGGTTCACCTACCATTGTGTCTAACACTTTGTCTTCACTCACAACATTACAAACTTTTGATCTCATTTGTTTCCTCTTTCATTGCATGCTGTGCAACTTTTAAATGCTATCTAGCCAACTCACCTGCTGTATTTAATCTCTCTCTAAAATTTGACACATAGTCCAAGTATGTAGTCTCTGAACTCTGACTCACCAATTTCTCCTTAATTATTTTCAGTGGTCTGCTCACTTGATGTGCAAAAACTAATTCAAATGGACAGAATTTAATTGATTCATCAGGTGCATCCATAATTGCAAAAGATACAAATGGAATTATTTTATCCCAATCCTCTGGATAGTCTTGACTTTATACCTTCAACCACTTGAATGTACATTGTTATCTATTTCTTCAAGACTTAAGTTTTAAAATAGTAACATTCTGGGATTCATTCAAATTCTTCTTCTGTGTATGCTTTTTGAAGCAACTGTTTTGCTTTTTCACCTTTCTGTTGTAACTCAGCTAATTTCTCTGATCTAAAGGCATCCACTTTTTCCTCCAATTGTTCTTGTTTTCTCTCAACCATTTGAACAAATATAGTTTATAGTAATTTAACTCCAACTTTTTGATCTTTATTCTTTGATTTCTCCTCTTGCTTCAACTTATGGCTTTGTGACCTTGTTACCACGCAGTCAAGAAAAATCCCAGAATATACTTCTTGTTACACTTCAGATGTCTGATTTTCCACAGCTTTTGAAACTTGGCATCATTCCTACCTGTGATCCAGCTATATTATTACTGAGGATAAACTGTATTTCCAGAACCGAGAATTTCTCTTTTACTCCACCACTTTTTGCCAGACTGTCCAACCTCACCTTATGTAATCTTATACATCACCTTATATATCTCCTTACATCTTCTCACCATGAATTAGACATAGTACCACCTTTACTGGCAATACTCCTTCTGAATTACGTATCTCCTCATCTCTCACCATGAAAGACTGACTTGCTCCCATATCTCTGAAAATATTTATTTCTTTACCTACCCCTCCTGGCATACATGAATAAACCTTACCAGACACAAATAAATTCTTTAGAGACCTCGCACTTCCTTCTCAATCAAATCCTGACCAGTTTGTACGTTCTCTGGCAGTTTTCTTTTAGCTTCCTGAGTGCTTTCCTTTAACACTTCAACAAAACTCATTGATTTATCCTTTTTTCACACATCCATCTTCCTGTGCTTCTTCTAAACCACCAACATTGACTTCATGTGGCCTACTTTATTACAATGAAAACATCTAAACTCTTCAACTTCTCTTTCCTCCTCATGGGGTTTTTGTTTTACCCTTTGGTAAACTACCTTTACAATCTTCAGTGAGATCTCCTTTTTTCCCTTACCACCTTACGATTTCTGTTTTCCCCAGTCTCTATTTCTCACAGATTGAAATTGATGTTGTGGACGCCAAACTTTGATTTATGAACCAACTCATAATCATTTGCCATTTCCATGACTAATCTTACAGTCTTTAACGCTCTGCTTTTCCGCACGAGTTCTCACCATTTCAGGAAGTGAATTTTTGAACTTCTGCAAAATAATTGTCTTTCTAAGAACATTGTATGTTTGATCTATTTTCAATGCCTTTATCCATCTATCAAAATTACTTTTTTTTTATCCTTTCAAATTCAAAGTACATTTAACCAGGTTCTCTCCTTAGGTTCTTAAAATGTTGTCTATAGCCTTCTCATACTGGTTTACATGCACTTAACATGACTTTTTTCACCTCCTCATATACCTGAGATGCTTCCTCTGAAGGTGATGCAAATACCTCACTAGCTCTACCTACCAACTTTCTTTGGATCAACAAGACCCACATGGTCACTGGCCATTTCATTCGTTTAGCCACTTTCTCGAATGAAATAAAAAAAAGTTTCTGCATCTTTTTCACCGAACCTTGATAATGCTTGGACATGTTTAAGCAGATCCACACCAGGGAGATTTGTTCTCCATCACTGTGCTCATCACTACTCCCACCTTTCACATCTACTCCACCATTTTAAATCGACTTTCACTTTTCAGTTCCAAGTTCCAAAGTGCAAAAGTCCTCTCATTATCCCCCTTTCTTGTGTTTTCAATTGTAACTCAAACTGTTCCATTTCCTTTTCATATTCAAGCTGTTCACTTGCAATTGTATTTGAGATATTTCCAATGATTCCAGTTGCATTTCTGGCAATTGTAAATGCTGAACTAACGCTGCAATTCCCTCCAATTTCCTCATGGGCAAATCCCATCTTTTCCACCCCTTCTGAAAACATTGCTTTGCTCACCATCTGTAAACCACTCCAAGTGAGTTCTTCCAGGAAACTCTGAGCCACTGAAAGAGCCATTATTACACAAAGCACTCCCTGTGTAAACCAGATGAACGCGACACCTGAAAAGAGAAAACCCAACCTGGAATTAGAGATTTTGATCCTAGGTCCTTGAAAGCCCCCCAATTTGTTATGGACCTGACCAAACCCCATCAAATCATATCAAGAAGATAGCCTAGACCCTAACTAGTATCTTATTTTGTGGCAAGGGTAAGGCACTGTCCTCCAGATGTGATTTGATTGGTCAAACTACTGGGCTTTAAGAAAAACACACTTTATTCTTACACTACAGTTAAAGTGGAAAGTAAACAATAATTGAAATAACTCTAACTCAATTTAGAGACTTAATAATATAATGTTATTTAACTATTACTCATCTACTGTTGCAATATAGCAGCAATGTTACAATATAAATAGACCCTTGGTAAAAGCAAATTCAATGGAACAGATTTCCCCCACTTGCGATCTTCTGCATCCAGGAGAAAGGAAAAATCAAAAGCGTGAATCTAACAGTGGAAAGAGAGCTCAAGCTTTTGCAGCGTAGACAGGCAGGAGGCTGGAAAAACACAGCAACCCAGACAGCATCAGGAAGTGCAGAAGTTGAAGTTTCAGGTGTAACCCTTCTTCAGGACTGGTGATGGGAGTAGGGCGAGTGCAGATAAAGGGAGAGGTGGGGGCAGGGTGGTGAAGTGGGGATTGGTGAAGACAGGTAGAGGATAAAACCTGGTTGGTCAATGGGAGGAATAAATCTGGTTGGTGGCAGGGAGCAGTGGAAGGGAGGGGGATGGGCTGTGAAGGGAGTCAGGAGATGGGGAGGGAGGTTATTTGAAATTGGAGAACTCAATGCTGAATCCGCTGAGCAGTAGGGAGCCCAGATGGAAGACGAGGAGTTGCTCCTCAATAGGAGCTGTGGTTTGTTTTGGAAATGGAGGAGGCCAAGTTTGGTCATGTCGGAAAGGGAGTAGTTAGAAGAATTGAAATGAACGGAGACGAGGAGGTCCAGTCGGCCCCTGTGGGCCTGATCGAGATACTCAGCTACCTGTTCCCTGAGTTTACGTTTGGTCTCTCCGATGTAGAAAAGAACACAGCAGGAGCACCTAATGCAGTAAACTAGGTTGGAAGAAAGGCAAGTGAATCTCTGTCTCACCTGGAAGGACTGTTTGGGGCCCCGATTGGAGGTGAGGGGGGTGGTGTACCATAGGTTTTGCATCTTTTCTGGTTGCAGGGAAAGGTGCCTGGCAGTTTAGTGATGAGGATGCATTGAACCAAGGATTGTCAGAGGGAATGGTTCTTCTTGAAGGCAGAGAGGAGTGAGGAGGGGAAGATGTTCTTGGTTCTTGGAGTCTATTTAGAGCTGGCGGAAGTGTTTAGGGATGATGCCGTTGGATGCCGAGACTGGTGGGGTGGCAGATGAGGACAAGGGGCCTCTGTCTTTATTGCATTGGGGGGGGAGGGGCATAGTTAGAGCAGTTGAACTGGGAATTGAGTACGATGGAGGGCACTCTGGATGATGGAGGGAGGAAAAGCACGTTGTTCAAAATAGGTGGACATCTGGGGTGCTCGCAAGCGACTAACTATACCTCTTATGATCGCATCCAAATCTTTTATATAAATGACAAAAAGTAGAGGACCCAGCACCAATTCTTGTGGCACTCCACTGGTGACAGGCCTACAGTCTGAAAAACAACCTTCCACCACCCCCCTCTGTCTTCTACCTTTGAGCCAGTTCTGTATCCAAATGGCCAGTTCTCCCTGTATTCCGTGAGATCTAACCTTGCTAATCAGTCTCCCATGGGGAACCTTGTCGAACGCCGTATTGAAGTCCATATAGATCACATCTACCGCGCTGCCCTTATCAATCCTCTTTGTTACTTCATCAAAAAACTCAATCTGGTTTGTGAGACATGATTTCCCACGCACAAAGCCATGTTGACTATCCCTAATCAGTCCTTGCCTTTCCAAATACATGTACATCCTGTCCCTCCAACAAGTTGCCCACCACTGAGGTCAGGCTCACTGGTCTATTGTTCCCTGGCTTGTCCTTACCACCCTTCTTAAACAGTGGCATCACATTTGCCAACCTCCAGTCTTCCGGCACCTCTCCTGTGACTATCGATGATACAAATATCTCAGCAAGAGACCCAGCAATCACTTCTCTAGCTTCCCACATAGTTCTAGGGTACACCTGATCAGTTCCTGATCACTTTTACGTAACCAATATCCCTTGTCAGGGGGCTGAGAGATAAATGAGAGTGGGGGTGGGGCTGGGAGGAAGGTAGTTGGAAATGCGGTAGGGAGATGAAAGTGGGCATGAAGGTGATAAGTCAGAGGGTGGAGTGGATAGGTGGGAAGAAAGATAGACGTGTAGAGCAGTTCAAGAGGGTGATGCTGAGTTGGAAAGTTAGACCTGGGATAAGGTAGGGGAGAGGAACTGAGGAAACTGGTGGAATCCACATTGATTATATGTAGTTGGAGGCTCCTAAGGCGAAAGATGAGGTATTCTTCCTCCAGGTGTTGGTGGTGGAGGAGGCCCAGGACTTGCATGTCCTTGGCAGATTGGGAGGGGAGTCGAAGTGTTTGGCCACAGGATGGTGAAGTTGTTTAGTGTGAAACGTTCTGCAAGTTGGCATCTGTCTCCCCAAAGTAGAGGAGACCACATTGAGAGCAACGGACATGGTAGATGATGGATGTGGAAAGATCCATTGGGGCCTTGGACGGAGGTGAGATGGGGAGAGTGGGCACAGGTTTTGCACTTCTTGCCGTGGCAGGGGAAGGTGCTGGGAATGGAAGGTGAGTTGGGTGAGGGTGTGGACCTAACAAGGGAGAGAACGGTCTATCCAGAATGCAGATCGGGGTGGGGAGGGGAAATATACCCCTTCAAGAGAACCAGGACAGACAAATCCCTGTTAAAGGCAAATATCATTCTACATTTGCCACTCATCAGCCCATCTATGTCCTCCTGTAATCAAATGTTACCCTCTTGACTATTCACTACCCTGCCAGTTTTCATATCATGCATGAAATAAATTGATCAACTGTCCTATGTTCGAGTTCAAATTGTGTATGGTTTCCAACATGGATCACTGTGGAACCCCACTGGACGTAGGTTTGCAGTCACAAAAGTGCCCCCCAACCATTCCCCTTACTTCCTGCCACTTACCCAATGTTGGAATCAATTCGCCAAATTTCATTGGATCCAATGGGCATTTACCTTTGCTCTCTCATGTAGGACCTTTTCTAAAGCTTTGCTGAAGTCCAGGTAGACTATGTCAAATGCATTGCTGCCATCTACACACACGCAAAAACAGAAATTGCTGGAAAGACTCAGCACATCTGGTAACATTTGTGGAAAGAAAGCATGAACTGAAGAATACTTTTGAAGAAACGTCACTGAACCCGAAATGTTAACTCTGTTTTCTCTCTACAGGTGCCATCAGGTCTGCTGAGTTTTTCCAGCAATTTCTGTTTTAATTTCTGACTTCCGGCATCCATAGTTCTTTGTTTTGTTTGCTATCATCTACACACCTGGTCACCTCCTTGAAAATTTCAAGCAAGTTGGTCAGGCACGACCTTCCTTCACAAAATCATGCTGACTGTTCCTGATTTATGACTGTCTCTCCAAGGACAGATTGTTCCTCAGAATTGCTTCCAATAGTTTCAAAACTACTGAAGTGAGATAGATCGCCTGGAGGACCCTGGGTTTAGTCCTTGCGCCCCCTTTGGATAACAGTTCTACATTGGCTGTCCTCCAGTTTTCCGACATCTGTCATGTGGCCAGAGAGGAATTGGAAATTATGGCCAGCATCCCTGCTATGTTTTTCCTTGCCTCCCTCAATATTTAATTGATCCCTGGAAATTTGTCTAATTTTAAGCCTGTCAGACTAGTCTGCACTTTGTCTCTGTCTGTGGAAATTTCTTTAAGCATATTACAGACCTTCTTATGACTTCTATACTCACATCACCCCTCTAACTAGTGAACACTGATGCATAGCATGAATTTGGAATCCTACTTACGTCGACTGGCTCCATGCACAAATTGCCACTGTAACAAATACTGGACCCTACTCTTTTCCTCGTTGAGAGTGTGGTGCTGGTCAGGCAGCATCCAAGAAGCAGGAAAGCCCTTCATCAGGAATGAGGGTGGGAGCATGGGGGTAGAGAAATAAATGGGAAGGGGGTGGGGCTGGGGGGAAGGTACATGAGAGTGCAATCGGTGGATGGAAGTGGGGGTAATGCCATGTGGTTGGAAGGACCCAAGGCAGAAGATCAGGCATTCTTCCTCTTGGTGTTGGGTGGTTAGGGAGTGGTGATGGAGGAGGCCCAGAACCTGCATGACCTTGGTGGAGGGCAAGGAGGAGTTGAAGTGTTCTGCTACTGGGCAGTGAGGTTGGTGGGTGTGCGTATCCTGGAGATGTTCTCTGAAGCGCTCTGCGAGTAGGTGTCCTGTCTCCCCAGTGTAGAGGAGACCGCATCGAGAGCAACGGAGTCAGGTCCATGTTCCCCAGCAACCCACCCTTCCCTCCTGGCACCTTCCCCTGCTACCACAGGAATAGCAAAACCTGCGCCCAAATGTCCCCGCTCACCTCCGTCCAAGGCCCCAAAGGAGCCTTCCACATCCACGAAAGTTTCACCCGCACTTGCACACAATTCATTTACTGTGTCCGTTGCTCTTCTACATTGGGGAGACAGGATGCCTATTCGCAGATGAAGGGCTTTTGCTCAAAATGTCTATTTTCCTGACCTGTTGTGCTTTTTCAGCACCACACTCTCGACTCTAATCTCCAGAATCTGCAGTCCTCACTTTTGCCCACTCTTCTTCTAGTTAGTCAGTTCTGAGGAAAGGTCATTTGACCGGAAGTATTCTCTCCACAGGTGTTGCAAGACCCACTGAGCTTTTCCAGCAGTTTCTATTTTTGTTTCTTTCCTTAGTTATCCTTAGTTATCCTTTTATCCTGAAAGAAGCTGCCAAACCTGACCCTGTCTCAACCAAATCTCAGTGACAGCAATGACATCACACCCAAATAAAACCCAAGCTTGCAAAAATTTATTTTGTATCATTATCTTTCAATTCTTCAAGGCCTCCTATCCATCTTTAAGCCATCTGCAGCCTCCTATATATGATTTGGAGGAGCCATTGTTGGACTGGGGTGTACAAAGTTAAAAATCCCACCACACCAGGTTATAGTCCAACAGGTTTATTTGGAAGCACTAGCTTTCGGAGCGCTGCTCCTTCATCAGGTGTTGTGGAATATAAGATCATAAGACACAGAATTTTTATAGCAAAAGTTTACAGTGTGATGCGACTGAAATTATATATTGAGAAGGTTCTGGATTGTTTGCTCAGTCTCTCATCTTTTGGAATGAACATGTTGGTTTCAGTTCTTTCATATGTAAACCTCAGAACTTCTTTAAAGTTACATTCTCAAGTGAACTTTAACAATTGGTGCCATGTCGGCTCAGATAATGCATTGATGGTGTGAGGTGCCCTGTGTGACACTGTCTGTGCCACAATGTTAGACTGATTCTAATCTAAAAAATGATCTACAGAATCTTACATGGGTTTCATGCCTTAGTGTTGTGTAATTTTTTATATGCTGTTATATTCCTCTGCAGACAACTATTCCAAGTCACTAACAAATGGATGTCCTAATATTCCTGTATTTGTCCAGTTATTTACACATTTTCCATCTTCATATTAAGTGATTAAAAAAAACAATATTAAAGTTTGTTGTAGTGCCTCAAAGGTCAATATTTTTAAAAAGAAATTTGAATTCCCAGTGGCCAAAAGGAAATCGTTCTCCAAATTTAAAGTTTTAAATTTTTTGTGGAAACACACAAAGTAAAACCAGCACCAACAATACATTAATTCAGTAGACAATGTTAGGACCCCAACTGATGGAACTACTGGACAAGGCAGATCCTAAAGCATATCCATATCATTTGATGTCATTATGTTGGTTTGGTTACTGTTTTATTGGAGGTTGTTTAGCTCATTTGGCTGGACAGCTGGTTTGTGATGTAGAGTGACACCAACAGTATGAGTTTTATTTCCACACTGGCTGAAGTTGCCCACCTTCTTAACCTTGCGCCCCATTTTGTGTGGTGGTTCTCAGTTTAAATCACCATGAGTTGTCTCTCCCCCCCCCCGCCAATGAGTGAGTGGTCCTCTGGGACTAAGGTGACTTTACCGTTGCCAATAACCATTTATAAAATCTAACATTACTAATAACTGTCTGTAACTTTTGAGATTACCAGTCTGTCTAACATCAGCACAAAAACCTTTGTTATTGTTTGTAGCTGTGCAAACCTTGCACCTCCTTCTCAGCAAAACAACTCTTTAAATTTATCTGTTGTGAATTCAGAAGAAGTCACATGATCCCCTTGATTTCTCTATAATTCA
Source organism: Hemiscyllium ocellatum (assembly GCF_020745735.1). Taxonomy (NCBI): domain Eukaryota; kingdom Metazoa; phylum Chordata; class Chondrichthyes; order Orectolobiformes; family Hemiscylliidae; genus Hemiscyllium; species Hemiscyllium ocellatum. The sequence continues at coordinate 54,162,443 of NC_083401.1, read as the reverse complement.
ATAATAAATTATAAATACTAAATTAAAAATAGAATCACAAAACAAAGAAAAAAATAATTTATATTGTGTTTATCACAACCACCACTTAGCTCAAAGTGTATTATATCCAATGGATTTCCTTTGCTACCTACTTTGAAAGTGGATAGGACAGCAATGGAAAAGAAGGAACAACTGTGTGACATTCCAATATGAATTATTTTTCTCTGGAATTCCTACGGGTTCCTCAGTTTATCACATGAAAATGCCTTCAGTGCCTCAATTCTCAGCCTAATTCACTGTATCCAGGCTGTAGTCCTTGAGAATGTTATGTGCATCTTGATGCTCCACTACTTTGGGTAGAAAATCAAGGTTATGACTTGCTGAGTCCCACCTGTTGCAAATAAAGAAAAATAACCTAATAAAGGCATCTTACATCTAATTTTCCGAAAGTTTTTTTTTCTATTTTCTAATATCACCAATAGTTTAACTATTGAGATTTAATTTCAGCTGATACTTTTAATCCACCTTCTTTCAAATTGGGAGCCTATGATCCTGTTAAATGTTCAGCCAGCCTCTTTTTGTTGCTGCAGTGTGGTCTATTTGGATTTTTCTTCTGCTGACGAGAATTTTACCAATGTTTAGATAATAGCCTCCACCCCACTAAACTAAACCATGGCCATTGATGCACTTGGTATTCTTCAGAAGTCTCACGCCAGTACTTCACAAGTGAGCAAAGATAAAAGGGTTTAATGTCTAATTCAAAATATAATGCAGCACTGCCTTGGTCTTGCACGCTACAGATTCTGGAGGGGGTATTTTAACTCACGTGTCAGTGATTCAGAGGCAAGAGTACTATCACTGAGCTCAAGCAAATGAAGGCATAACTAGCAAGACTATTATGGACTGTGATCGAATGACTTAATAGTGTCAAGTACCTCAATTCTGCACCTATATCTTAGTATAACTGGGTATGCTATTCAGGAGATCTGGGGGCACAGCATTGAGCCAGCCATAATAATCTTAGACAACTCCATAATCAACCAGGCGAAAATGAGGACTGCAGATGCTGGAGATCAATCAAGAGTGTGGTACTGGAAAAGCACAGCAGGTCAGGCAGTATTCAAGGAGCAGAAAAATCAATGTTTGGGCAAAAAGTCCTTCATCATGAATTCCTGCCAAAACTTTGATTTTCTTGCTCCTTGGAGACTGCCTGACCTGCTGTGCTTTTCCAGCACCACACTCTCAACTCCATAATTAAACCTAACCTATCTTTCTGCCATCTGGGTCATTATCTTGGTCAGCTAATGTTTTGATGGTCTGAGGTTGTTGAACTGCAGCGTCTGTTCATTGTATCTCTATCTCTGGCTCTCCAATAAAATTGTAATGAGATCCAATCTACAAATCGATCAGATTTTCTGTGTTTGGAATCAAGCAAAATATAATAAACACTAATTATTTGATGTAGAACATGCCACAGCCAATAATGATAGCCTGTTTGACATTTTTGTGCTAAATATTTTCTGTCCTTCTCAAAGGAAAATGGATGCCAGACAGAACCACCTCCCAGAGCAAGTTTCTCTTCTACAGCAAATCAGGTGATAATCTGGACATATATTATTTCCTAAATGCTCAATGACAAACAAATTATATGCAAATGCTTATGAATATCAGAAAAAGAAAAGATTGGAAAGCATTACTATCTAGAAAATAATGTCTGCTGTCAAATGCATAGACCATTTCATTGTACAAATGAAGTATATGATACTGAGAAAAAGGACACATTTCATTAAGCTTTTCTTTCTGTACTGATCAGAACATAGAGTCATAGAGACGTACAGCATGGAAACAGACCCTTCGGTCCAACCCGTCCACGCCGACCAGATATCCCAACCCGATCTAGTCCCACCTGCCAGCACCATCAGCATTTTTTTTTCTTTTTATCTTTAAAGTGCACAAATCTTTATTCAATATCCACCACCAGGAAAAATAGGAAAACACCCAAGTGGCCTGTGACAAGCAGTGCCCTTCACATCAAAGGGCATCTCCTGGGTTTTTTTTCCCATGGTGTGTGTGTGCGCAGGTGTGAGACACAGTGAGAGACAAGGTGTACAAATCTTTATTCAATTTCCACCACCAGGAAAAGTAGGAAAACACCCGAGCATCAGCATTTATACTGCATGAGAGGACAGTGCTGATTGGCTGGGAACTGGACTTTGATTGGTAGAGACAATGCAATGGAGAATTCATTCATTAAGGAAATCAGGTCCTAGAGACTTCACAGCCATAAGCCCGGTTAGTTTTCACAGAATGTTTTCTCTCATAATCATGATGCCCCTGTTTTTTTTTTATCTATCTGTACGAGTAGCGCAGTATTAATGTGGCTGGTCTTGTTTAGGCTCAGTTTGACAGATATATCCTGCTGTCCTCAGCCTGCTCAACATTTAATGTTACTGAGCCCTCTAAGTAATGGCTATTTTAGTTCTCAAAGCAAATAACCAATATAACATTTGACAATATGTTCAACAAGTCTAAGGTACAAAGCTAACTTGGTTACCAGCTTGGGCAAATTGATGGATAGATATAGATAGGTTGAGTGATGTGCCAAAAATCTGGCAGATAGAGTTTAAGTTGAGAAAATTTGATGTTGTTCATTTTGGCAGAAAGAATAAAAAAGCAGAATATTACTTAAATTGAGAATGACTGTGGAAATCTTACGAGAAGAATGATTTATATGTTCTAGTGCTTTTTAAAAATATTCTCTTGTGGAACATGGGTGTCACTGACTGTCCAGCATTTATGGCCCCTCCCTCATTGTCCTTAAGCAGATGGTAGTGAGCTACAGTCCATGTGCTGCAGCTAGCTCCACAATGCCATTAGTGAGGGAATTCCAGAACTTTGACCCAGCAACAGTGAAGAAATAGTGATATACAATATTCCTAAGTCAGGATAATGAGTGGCTTGGAGAAGAACTTGCAGGTGATTATATTCTCATGTGTCTTCTGTCCTTCTTCTGATAGAAGTGATCATGAGTTTGGAAGGTTCTGTCTAAGGATCTTTGATAAATTTTGGCAGTGTATGTTTTAGCTAATAAGCATTTCTGCTATTGCGTGTGAATGCTAGAGGGAATGAATGTCGTGGATGTAGTGCCAATCAAGCTTCTTGAGTGTTTTTGGAGCTGCATCCATCCAGACAAGTAGGGAATATTCCATCACATTTCTGACTTGTGCCTTGTAGATGGTGAACAGGCTTTGAGAAGACAGGAGGTGGTAACATGAAACATAAATAGAGTACGCAGGTACAGTATAAAATCCAGAAGGCCAATGGGATACTATCTTTTCTGACAAGAGGAATTAAACATAGAATATTATTCTTGAGTTAGATAGGAAATTGGTGAGACAATATCACTGATGTTGTGGTCTCTTTATTTAAAGAAGGCTGTCAATGAATTGGAGGTGGTTCAAACAAGATTGATACCTGGAATCATTCTGTTTTATGAGGATTGTTTGGACAGGCTTGGCTTGTTTCGAAGAGTTCAGAAGAGTGAGCATGACTTGATTGAAGTGTATAAGATTGTGAATGGTCTTCACAAAGTGGAAATGGGAAGAACGTTTTCTGTTGTGGATCAGTCCAGAATTAAGGGATAGTGTTCTAAAATTAGGGGTTGCCATTTTAGGACAGAGATGGGAATTTTTTTTCCTCTCAGAGGGCTGTGCAATTTTGGAACTCTGTCTCAAGTGCTGATGTAAGTGGAGTCATTAAATATTATTCAGGTGGAGGCTGATTTTTTTTGGCAAAAGAAGCAAACATTGTGTGTAGATGGGAATTTGAAACAAACAGGTCAACGTGATCTTACTGACTGGCAGAACAGTCTTGAGGGGCTACGTGCTCTACTTCTGCTTTTTTTATGTTCTTGCCATCTGATTTTGCTAGATATGGTACATGGAAATTAATGATTTTCCAAATTAGTCATAATTTATTTCAATCCATTTTATTTGAACATTGTCCTGTTCATTAACTATCTTTTGGTGGCTGACAGACCTGACTTGTTAAATATTTTATACTATTTAAGCTCCACTCGTGTGAAGTGTCTGCTGTCCACCATATTTCTGAGATGCCAAAGATGTTAGCACTCTCAGTAACTGCTTCATTTTTACTATTTTACTATTTACTAGTGGGAAATATTTGATGCCTATGAGGAAGTATTAGCAAAACAAGCAATGAAGAAAGAGAAGCAAAAGCCGCATACTGTGAAAAAAGATGAAGTATCAAAGAAAAAAATTTCAGCTGTTGAAAGCATGGTAAGTGATTTGTCATATCTAATCCAAAACCAAATCAATGCCTTACATGACGTCTCTAATGTAGTACTTCAGAATAATGCTGGAAAGCAAACATGACATAGAGTTATTTGTCAATTAACAGTCACCTTCTTAAATTTCTGTCCCTGCTCCATGCACCCCTACCTTCTCAACAATTATAAGGAGGCCATGAACTCCTTTGCCACCAAAAATTGAACCATTGACTTTGTTTCTCTGCTCCTTTTGTTTGTGCACCAAACAGAAAACCCCTTTGCCTTCTTCCTGTTCAGAAGATTTGTTCTTGCATATTGAGGTTCTTTTTTTGGCTCCATAGTATTGCTGAAAGTGGGACCCGATAATGGTGCAACTGGACTAAAAGAGCATCTCAAACCTAAGTAAAGAATGAGGCAGTTTATCTGCTGAGCCAATGTATTGTCTCTCTCCTACCATAAAGACAAATTATTCTGTTACTCCAATGGAAATGGAATAAATAGCCATGGTCTATATCTAGTACTTCAAAGATGCAATGTTTCAGATGATGATTTATTTAAAAATAGTTTGATACTCTCTTGGTGTCATCCCAGTCAGGTGTAGTAATCAATAGATAAGTGGTATGAGCCATCTGATTTCTTTCCCAGACACACCATTGAATATGTGGTGGCTTGGCTTCTCTCACTCCATTCCTCATTCTTCTAATTTCTGCACAATCCCAGCCACCGCTGTTATGGATTAGGCCAGACTATTCAAAACATTCTTAAGCAGGCAGACCATAACTTTGCAATTTGTTTTGGTAAGTATATAGTGAACATTACCCAGAGTAAGCTAGCTAGGTTGAGTACTAGAGTTTAGAACAGACAAAAACTTATTCACAAATTTACACAATAAAACTCAAAGAACAGAATAAGGAACTCCTACAGAACTCATCTATCCAAACTAGACTTAATTATGCTGTTCCGAATATACACAACAATCCCAATGAGCAAACATCCTTGAAACTCCAGTATAAATGGAACACATGCTTACAGGTTGAGGTTGAAGGGCAGAAAGAGAGAGAGAGATCTTCCACATAGCTCACTGTTGAATTCCTTACCAGTTCAGACTGAAATAAACTGCTCAGCTCAGCTAGAGAGCTGACCATTCCCATTTCTTTATACAGATCGTTTCTAAAACATGACCACTTTGGCCTGAAGTCTCATCTGTTTACATATAAACAAAAGGCCTCTCAAAATCCTTTTCATCTTTGTACCAAACCAGACTGATTGGAGCCCGGCCTGGTTTATTACCCCTCTGAGAAAATCAAGGACAGAGTATCCTTGAGGTAAAAACAGTGACAGCAGGTGCTGGAAACCGGATTCTAGATTAGAGTGGTGCTGGAAAAGCACAGCAGTTCAGGCAGCATCCGAGGAGCCTGAAACGTCGATTTTCCTGCTCCTTGGATGCTGTCTAAACTTCTGTGCTTTTCCAGCACCACTCTAATCTAGAACAGAGTATCCTTAAGCCAAGGAACAGCTTTTAGCAAAAAACGGACTAGCTTTGTGACACCTCCCACCCTTAAAACAAAAATGAACCATCAATACCAAAAGATGGCTTCATTTTTAACCCTTCAAAACCCGGTTAGTAGTCTAAACACTCATATACACTATACTGACTATAAACATGCAAACATACACAAACTTATGAAAATTTAGGCCGCGGTACACCCACCACCGAACATTTCAATATCTCATTCACATCTCGATAACACATCAAAAATCACGTTTTCGAGACCTACCACATGCACAATTGTCAAATTGAATGGCTGCAGTAACAAGCTCCATCTTAACATTTTTGTCTTTAAAGTTCTCCACAAATGTCAATGGGTTGTGATCAGTATATATGATTGTCTCAGATGCATTGCTGGTAATATAAACACTGAAATGTTGAATGCTAACACCAAGCTTAAAGTCTCTTTCTCCACCGTTGAATATATCTGTTGATGAACTTTCAGCTTCCTAGAAAAATACCCGATTGGTCTGTCTATCCCTTCATCATCCTCCTGCAGGAGCATCACACGACACCCGCATCACTGGCATCGATAGCCACCTTGAAAGGCTTGGTGTAATCTGGTGTGGCTAATACTGGGGCAGTGGTTAACACAGTTTTTAGGCTGTCAAATGCCTTTTGACAGTCTGCTGTCTACTGAAACTTCTTGCCCTTTTTTAACAATTTGGTGAGTGGAGCAGCCACACTGCTAAAGTTAGGCACAAACTTTCGGTAAAATCCATTCAATCCCAGGAACCGTAGTACTGTTTCTTTCGTTGATGGTGTGGGAATTCCCTAATTACTTTCATTTTTGTATCTCGTAGGGCCATTTGTACATGTCCAATAACATGGCCTGGGAAGGTGACTTGGGCTTTGGCAAATTCACTTTTAGCTAGGTTTACCACCAAGCCTGCCTTCCGAATTCGAACGATTAATTCTGATAAATGCTGTAAATGTTCCTTACATGAGTGACTAAAAATCATCAGGTCATCAATATACACCACACAGTTGGGTAATCCGGCAATGACCTTCTTAGTCAGTCTCTGAAATATGGCTGGAGCGTTTTTCATACCAAATGGCATTATTTTGAACTGATATAGTCTATTTGGTGTTATGAAAGCTGAAATTGCCTTTGCTCTCTCTGAAAGAGGTACTTGCCAGTAACCTCTGAACAAGTCCAACTTAGAAATGTAAGTTGCTTGTCCCACTTTTTTGACACAGTCCTCCAACTGTGGAATTGAATATGTATCAGTCTTTGTAACAGTGTTGACTTTGCAATAATCCACACATAACCATTGGGTGCCATCTGTCTTTGGCACCATGACTATGGGTGAGCTCCAGTCACTGTAACTTACTTTGCTAATGCCATCTTGTAGCATGCACTGTAACTTCTTCTGAACCTGTGCCAACCTGAGAGGGCGATGTCTATGAGGATGTTGCTTAATTGGAACAACATCTCCTATATGTACACCATGCACAATTAGGTTAGTGCTTCCCACTTTATTTCTGCATATTTCCCCATGTGATAGTAATAACTCTTTAAGGTCATTTCGATTTTCTTGTGGAAAGTAACTCAATAATTTATCCCAATTTTTGACAACTTCCTCATTGTCCAATTTGATTTGAGTAATGTCCAATTCAGAATCCTCTGCACTTGGTTCTTCCTTCCATGATGTAATCATTAACATCATCTCCTCTTCCTTCCTTCCCTATCAAAATACTTTTTAAGCATATTCACATGATACACTCTGTGAGATTTCTTCCTGTCTGGAGTCCTTATCAAGTAGTTCACCTCACTCAATATCTTCTCAATTTGATATAGTCCATTAAACCTTGGTTTTAAAGGCTCTCCGGTAAATGGAAGTAACACCAACACCTTATCCCCAATTGCAAAATTGCAAATTCGTGATTTGTTATCCACTTCCTGTTTCATTATATGCTGTGATACATTTAAATGCTGTCTAGCACTCACTCACTACAGTTCATTCAGCCTTCAACATATTATCCCCCCGTTCCCCAACCCCGTACAACACCGCCCCCGCCCCCAACCCTGTGCAAAACACCACTCCCCGCACCCATCACTGCCCCCAACCCCATGCAACACTGCTCCCCGCCCCAACACCGCCCCACCCCAACTCCGTGCAACACCGCACCCCGCCCATGACACCGCCCCCGCTCCAACACCTCCCCCTCCCCCAACCCTGTGCAACACTGCCCCCTGCCCCCAACCCCGTGCAACACTGCTCCCCGCCGCAACACCGCTCCCTGCCCCCAACCCCACGCAACACCGCTCCCTGCACCCAACACCGCCCCCCTGCCCCAAACATATCCCTGCCCCCAACCCTATGCAACACCTCCCACGCCCCCAAAGTCGTGCAACTCTGCCCCTGCCCCCAACCCCGTGCAACAATGCCACCCCAGCTCCCAACACCGCCCCTGCCAGCAACATTGCCCCCCACCCCCAACTCTGTGCAACAATACCACCCTGACCCCAACACCGCCCCTGCCCCCAACACTGGTCCCTGCCCCCAACCCTGTGCAACACCGCCAACCCCGCCCCCAATATCGTGCCCCACCCCCAACACCATCCACAACCCCATGCAACACCGCCCCCACCCCAACCCCAACCCTGTGCAATATCACCTTGCCCCAACCCCGTGCTACAACCCCTGCTCCCAACCCCATGTAACAATGCCATCCCTGCCCCCAACACCGCACCCCCGCCCCAATCCCGCGCAAAACCACCACCCCCGCCCCCAACACCACCCCAAACCCACCCCAACCCCAACCAACATCGCCCCCCCTGCTCCCAGCACCGCCCCAGCCCCACACAACACCATCCCTGCCCCCAACACTGCCCCAAACCCACGCAGCACCACTCCCCCAGCCCCCAACACAGCCACCAACCCCGTGAAACACCCTCCTGCCCCAAGCTCGTGCAACACCCCCCTGCTCCCATCCCCATGTAACACCCACCACCCCCAACCATGTGCAACACCGCCCCTGCCTCCAACCCCTCGCAACTCTGCCCCCAACGCCGCCCCAACCCTGCGCAACACCAACCCCTCCGCCAAAACGCCCCAACCCTATGCAACACCCCCCTGCCCCAAACTCGTACAACACCCCCCGCTCCCAACCCCATGTAACACTCACTGCCCCCAACTCTGTACACATCCGCCCCCTCTCCGGTCTGTCGGACTGGACACCAACAACAAGACTGCTGCAGTTGCCTTTGTTGGTTAAGAATCCAAATAGAGCATGCGAGTGCGTGCACACATACACATAATTCTAGTGCCCTCTGCCCTGTACAGGACCATGTTGGAGAGTTTATCTGAGGAAGTGGGGGTGGGGGGGGAGGTTAGGGTACACCCCTCTGTAGAACTCCAGGGAAAGTGTGGGGAGAGAGAGAGAGAGGGTGGGAGGTCAGTCATTTGGAGATGGTGCCTGTTTAATCACAGTAAACAAAAGACGCGATCGCTGTTGGAAACACGTTCTTGATGTAATGTTTCTATCGGGGCCTCGAGATCTCCTTTGGATAATCTGATTTTCGGATAATTGGTATTCGGATAGCCGAGGTTCCTCTGTATACCCACGACTGCATCACCAAATATCAGACTAATGCCATTTACATGAAACAAGTTCACTGATGACACCACCATAATCGGTTGAATGCCAAATGGCAACAAAACAGACTACAGATGGCAAGTGGAAGACCTGGAAAAATGGTGCACTGAGAACAACCTAGCTCTCAATGCCAGCAAAACCAAGGAACTCATTATTGATTTTTGGCTGGATGTTACTCATGTGCCCCTACACATTAACAGCACAGAGGTGGAACGAGTGGAGATTGTCAAGTTCCCGAAAGTAGTCACCGCAACAAATTTTCTTGGACTCTTCATGTGGATGCACTGGTTACAAAGGCCCAACAATGTCTCTTCTTCTTCAGGCAGCTGAGGAAATTTGGCATGATAGCAAATACCCAACTTTTAGAGGTGCACCACCAAGAGCATTCTGTCTGGATGTGTGACTACCTGGTGTGACAACTGTACCATTCAAGATTGGAGACAGTTACTAAGAGTGATGAACTCGGCCCAGACAATCACAAAGGCCAACCTCCCATCTATAGAATCCATTTCCCAGACCCACTGTCAAGGAAAGGCCGCCAGCATTCTCGAAGATCCATCCTACCCTGGCAATGTTTTACTACAATCTCTACCAGTGGGGAGAAGGTACAGAAGCCTGAACACAGGTACCAGCTGCTTTAGAAACAGTTTCCACCCTACTGTTGTTAGAATACTGAATGGACCCACAAACTCTCAACATCACCAGTACCTGTGTTTTTGTTTTTGCTGCAGTTTCCCTATTATTTACTTATCTGTGTAACTTAACTCTGTGATCTGCCTGTATTACTCGCAAGACAAGGTTTTTCACTGTGCCTCGGTGCACGTGACAAGAAAATTAAATTCAATTCAATTCAGTTCAATTCTCCAGCTCTATTTAATTGTTCTCTAAAATTTGACACATAGTCAAAATGGTGGTCTCTGAATTCTGACCTATTAATTTTCCCTTAATGAATTTTAACAGTCCTCTTATTTCATGCCCAAAAGTTAATTCAAATGGACTGAATTTGGTCGATTCATTCGGTGCATCTCTGATTGCAAGAAGTACAAACAGAACTCCCTTGTCACAATCAACTGGATAATCCTGATCAAAAGCCCTTAATATGGTCTTCAGTGTTTGATACCATAGTGCTCCTGTGATTCTGGATGGTACACAGTAGATTTGAATTGCTTTATTCCCAAGTTAACCATTACCTCCTTGAATAGTTTGGATGTGACGTTTGATCCGTGACCTGACTGGATCTCTGTTGGTAGTCAGCATCTAGCAAAAGATTTAAGTGGTTCTTCTACTATATTCCTGTCAGGGTGAAAGGGAAGGCTGGTAACTATAGGGAATGCTGGATGACTAAAGGAATTGAGGATTTGGTTAAGAAAAGGAAGGAAGTATATGTCAGGTCCAGACAGGATAGATCGAGTGAATCCTTAGAAGAGTATAAAGAAAGTAGGAGTATAATTAAGAGGGAAATCAGGAGGGCAAAACGGGGACATAAGATAGCTTTGGCAAATAGAATTAAGGAGAATCCAAAGGAGTTTTACAAATATATTAAGGAATAAGGGTAACTAGGGAGAGAATAGGGCCCCTCAAAGATCAGCAAGGCGGCCTTTGTATGGAGATACTAAATGAATATTTTGCATCAGTATTTACTGTGGAAAAGGACATGGAAGATATAGACTGTAGGGAAATAGATGGTGACAACTTGCAAAATGTCAAGATTTCAGAGGAGGAAGTGCTGGATGTCTTGAAATGGTTAAAGGTGGATAAATCCCCAGGACCTGATCAGGTGTAACTGAGAACTCTGTGGGAAGCTAGAGAAGTGATTGCTGGGCCTCTTGCTGAGATATTTGTATCATCGATAGTCACATGTGAGGTGCCAGAAGACTGGAGGTTGGCAAACGTGATGCCATTGTTTAAGAATAGTGGTAAGGACAAGCCAGGGAGCTATGGATCAGTGAGCTTGACCTCAGTGGTGGGCAAGTTGTTGGAGGGAATCCTGAGGGACAGGATGTCCATGTATTTGGAAAGGCAAGGACTGATTAGGAAAAGTCAACATGGTTTTGTGAGTGGGAAATCATGTCTCACAAGCTTGATTGAGTTTTTTGATGAGGGCAGAGCAGAAGATGTGATCTATATGGACTTCAGTAAGGTGTTCGACGAGGTTCCCCATGGGAGACTGATTATCAAGGTTAGATCTCAGGGAATACAGGGAGAACTAGCCATTTGGATACAGAACTGGCTCAAAGGTAGAAGACAGGGGTGGTGGCGGAGGGTTGTTTTTCAGACTGGAGGCCTGTGACCAGTGGAGTGCCAGAAGGATTGATGCTGGGTCCTCTACTTTTTGTCATTTACAAAAATGATTTGGATGCGAGCATAAGAGGTACAGTTAGTAAGTTTGCAGATGACACCAAAATTGGAGGTGTAGTGGACAGCGAAGAGGTTACCTCAGATTACAACAGGATCTTGACCAGATGGGCCAATGGGCTGAGAAGTGGCAGATGGAGTTTAATTCAGATAAATGCGAGGTGCTGCATTTTGGGAAAGCAAATCTTTGCAAGACTTATACACTTAACAGTAAGGTCCTAGGGAGTGTTGCTGAACAAAGAGACCTTGGAGTGCAAGTTCATAGCTCCTTGAAAGTGGAGTCGCAGGTAGATAGGATAGTGAAGAAGGCATTTGGTATGCTTTCCTTTATTGGTCAGAGTATTGAGTACAGGAGTTGGGAGGTCATGTTGTGGCTGTACAGGATATTGGTTAGGCCACTATTGGAATATTGTGTGCAGTTCTGTTCTCCTTCCTATCGGAAAGATGTTGTGAAACTTGAAAGGGTTCAGAAAAGATTTACAAGGATGTTGCCAGGGTTGGAGGATCTGAGCTACAGGGAGAAGCTGAACAGGCTGGGGCTGTTTTCCCTGTAGCGTCGGAGTCTGAGGGGTGACCTTTACAAAATTATGAAGGGCATGGATAGGATAAATAGGCAAAGTCTTTTCCCTGGGGTTGGGGAGTCCAGAACTAGAGGGCATAGGTTTAGGGTGAGAGGGGAAAGATATAAAAGAGACCCAAGGGGCAACTTTTTCACGCAGAGGGTGGTACGTGTATGGAATGAGCTGCCAGAGGATGTGGTGGAGGCTGGTATAATTGCAACATTTAAGAGGCATTTGGATGGGTATATGAATAGGAAGGGTTTGGAGGGATATGTACTGGGTGCTGGCAGGTGGGACTAGATTGGGTTGGGATATCTGGTCGGCATAGACGGGTTGGACTGAAGGGTCTGTTTCCATGCTGTACATCTCTATGAGTCTATGAACCCTTTTAGCGGTGATGTTGTGTAATGGGATTTGATCTGCAAATCTAGTTGACACATCCATTATTGTTAATAAGTACTTATTCCCACTTTTTGTTTGAGGTAGGGGAGCAATACAATCAATCAAAACTTTTGTGAATGTTTGCTTAAATGCTGGCATAGTTATTAAAGGTACAGGTTTTATTACTGTCTGTGGTTTTACGATTGACAGACATTTATGACATGTCTCGCAAAATTCAACTACATCCTTGTGTAGTCCAGACCAGTAAAAATGTCCTTGTATTTTAGCTTGTGTTGTCCTCACCCTAAATGATCTCCAAGTGGTAGCTCATGCACCACTTGCAGTTCCTCCTTTCTGTCCCCTACTGGCAAAACAATTTTATGAATCTCTGCCCATTTCTCATCTGTTTGAATATGTGATGGTCTCCATTTCCTCATTAAGACATCATCTGTTAAGTAATAACACAGGAATGCGTTCACTTTCTTTCTCTGTAAATGCCTTTTGATAAAACTGTTTTAAGTTCTCATCTTTCTGCTGTAACTCAATCAGCTTAGCAGAGCTAATGATACTGCCATGTTTACATAGTTACCCCTTCTCTGTTATACTTTTCTGATCAATAAAGGTCTCAGATAACACTACGTCAGCTTCCTTATTTGTGCCTTTTGTTCCCTCCTGCATCAGCCTGTGCCTCTGTGATCTTTTGATCACACAATCAGGGAAATTTCCTCGATAAACATTCTCCATGTTTTCAGTAGCCAGCATCTCCACCAACTTTTCTACTGGAGTAGGCAGCACGATTTTACTGCTCCTTGGATGCTGCCTAAACTGCTGTGCTTTTCAAGCACCACTCTAATCCAGAATCTGGTTTCCATTATCTGCAGTCATTGTTTTTACCTAGTGAATCATTTGCAAGGACAAATTGTATTCCTGGATTTGAGAGTTTGTCCAGTCCTCCTACCACAAATTCTCCACTTTTTTCTGGACTCTCTTGCCTCACTTTACATAATTGAACATGTTTTGGCTCACCATGAATTCCTGTTACCAGTACCTTTTCTGACGATAGACCCTCAGGAGTACATATCGCCTCATCCTTTAGCATTGCAGACCGAGAGGATCCTGTGTCCCTTAATGTTGTCACCTCCTTACCTACTACTCCTGGCCTATGTGAATAAACTTTACTCTTGCATGTATATTTTTAAGGCGATCTGGCACTTCCTCCTTAATCAACCTCTGATCATCATATACACTCTGAGGCAGTTGTCTAACCTTTCTTGTGTTTTTTTGTTACTAGTCCAGCAAAACTCCCTTGTCTGGTTTTCCTCCACCTGGCTTTCTCCAAGCCCACCAACACTGTGGTTTTGTGTGGCCCACATTATTATAATGAAAATACTGGAGCTTTTTAACTTCTTTGTCCCCCTCAAAGGTTGCTTTTTTTTACCTTGTGGTAAGTTCTCCTTATGATCTTCACTGAGATCTACCTTTCCCTTTCCACATGAGGATTTCTATTTGCCTCAATTTCTATCTCTCATGGACTGAAATTGATTCTGGAAGCCAAAGCGTGTTTTATGGACCAGCTCATAATCATCAGCTACTTCAGCTGCTAACTTGCTATTTTAACACTCTGCTCTTCCACATGAGTTCACAGTACTTCAAGCAGTGAATTTTTGAATTCCTCCAAAATAATTACCTCTCGAAGGGCATCAATTTTTAAAGCTCTTATCCATGTATCGAAATTACTCTGTTTGATCCTTTCAACCTCAAGAAAGGTTTGACCTGGGTCCCTCCTTAGATTCCTAAAAAGTTGTCTATGGGCTTCTAATACAAGCTCATAAGCACTTTAAATGGCTTTTTTCACCTCCTCATCATCCCCAGACACCTCCTCTGATAGTGATGCAAATTTCCCACTAGCCCTTCCTACAAATTTCATTTGGATCAATCAAATCCACATTGCCACTGGTCACTGCATTTATTTAGCCACTTTTTTGAATGAGATGCAAAAGGCTTCCATATCCTTATCATCAAATGTAGGCAATGCTTGAACATACTTAAACAGTTGCTCACTAGGCTTCCGACTACCAGGGGCATGCTCATCCTCACTCTCTTCCTCACTAAGCCTACCCTCAATCTTTATTTCCAGCTTTTAAGCTGACTTTCCTTTTAAAGTCAAGATTAAAGTGGTGCTGGAAAGGCACAGCAGATCAGGCAGCATCCGAGGAGCAGGAGAAGGGCTTTTGCCCGAAACATCGATGTTTCCTGCTCTTCAGATGCTGCCTGACCTGCTGTGCTTTTCTAGCACCACTCTAATCTTGGCTCCAATCTCTAGCATCTGTAGTTCCCACTCCTGCCTTTCCTTTTTAAATGTCAGTTTTTCAAGTTCAAAAGCTCTCTTCTTCTTTCTCTTCTGCTTCAAATCGTACCTCAAACTGTTTCATTTCTGCTGCCCTTTCCTTATCTCTCACCTCTGACTCAAACTGCTTCATTTGCAGCTTAATTCTTGCCATCCCTATAGATCCTGAGGGTTTCTCCAGCAAGTTTAAATGCTGAGCTACTGCTGCAATTATCCTTCCTTTCCTCACGGAAGCAGGCAGTTCCAATTCCAAGTTCTCTGCTAATTTGGTCTTATTCACTTTTTTCAAAACTTCCAAAGTCACCGCATCCACATCCAGAAAACGTTTGGCAACTGAAAGAGTCATTCCTATCCCAAGCTTTGTCTACCCAACCAAACCAATACCCAAAATAAAGACACTAGCATCTACCACTCGCTGTTTAAAATCCCACAAAGAGCTCCCAATCTATTTTGGACTGGGCCAGACTACTCAAAACATTCTTAAGCAGGCAGCCCAGACCATAACTTTGCAATTTGTTTCAGTAAGTGTGCAGTGAACATTACCCAGAGTAAGCTAGCTAGGTTGACTGCTAGACTTTAAAACAGGCAAAAATATATTCACAAAATTACACCGTGAAACACAAAGAACAGAATAAAGAACTCCTACAGAACTCAGTCTATGCAAACTAGACTTAATTATGCTATTCTGAATACACACAACAGTCCCAATAAGCAAACTCCCTTGAAAATCCAGTATAAATGGAACACATGCTTACAGGTTGAAGTTGAAGGGCAGCTCATTATTGAACTCCTTTCCAGTTCAGACTGAATTAAACTGCTCAGCTCAGCTAGAGAGCTGACCACTCCCCTTTCTTTATACAGGTCACTTCTAAAACATGACCACTTTGGCCTGAAGTCTCATCTGTTTACATATAAACAAGACCTCTCTAAATCACTTTCATCTCTGTACCAAACCAGACTGATCTCAGCCCAGCCTGGTTCACTAGCCCTCTGAGAAAATCAAGGGCAGAATATCCTTGAGCCAAGGAACAGGTTTTAGAGAAAAAGGGACAACTTTGTGCTTTATGTGCTTCCCTTCTAATAGATCAATGTTTACACTTTTCTAAAGATACTTTCTACTGAAACGTTTGCAATGGAAACATTATTGTTATATTTTACCCACCACACCACTGAGTTGTTGACAAAAGTTTCCAAAGATTTTAAGGTCTGTTCCAAACTGGTGCCTTCCATATCCTTACATGCCTGTAAGTGGACAGGGATGATAACCCAGATACTTCCAGAAATATTGATTCATTGCTTTTAGCTTAATGTTTTATATGTCTCCCCCTCAACCCTACCAAGGTATTACAGAAGTTTGTGAGGTGACTTGGAGGTCACAATCCATTATTGAGACCGATGTTGCATCTGACGCTGATGCCCCCCACCCACCAGATTTGCTTGTTTAAATATGCAGGCGTCTAGTTCTTCCCTGATCATAGAGTCATAAGGCATGAAATTAGACTCTTCAGTCCAACTTGTCTTAAACTGATCTAGTTCCATTTGTCAGCATTTAGTCTCTATCCATCTAAACTCTTCCTGTTCATGTACCCATCCAGATACCTTTTAAATATTGTAATTCTACTCGCCTCCACCATCTCCTCTCATAGTTTGTTCCATACATGCAACACTGTGTGAAAAAGTTGCCCCTCAGGTCCTTTTTAAATCTTTCCCCTCTCAATTTAAACCATTGCCCTCTTGTTTTGCACTCCCCTACCCTGGGAAAAATACTTTGGCTTTTCACCCTAACTATACCCCTCATGATTTTGTAAACCTCAGCCCCCAATGCTCCAGAGAAAAAAGCCCCAGTTTATTCAGCCTCTCCCTGTAGTAGAAACCCTCTAATCCCTGCAAGACTCTTGTAATTTTTTTTCTGAACCCTTTCAAGTTTATTGTGAAAATTCAGGTTTTAAAATGATATGCCAGACTAAAATCACAACTACATAGATGGCAGTCTGAGCAGAACAGTAGGAATATAAAAAGTCTCAAAAGTCTTTCAGAACAAACCTTTCTCCTAAAAGAAAAAGATATGGATATGACCAAGTTCTTCTTGTACTCTGCCAGATTTAATTTATTCTCATAAAACAAACGGTATCTCAAAGATTGCTCAGCAATCTCCTGGAACCAAGAGAAAAATGTTCCCTGTCCTTTCTGTCCACACCATACCTGATCTAAGTGAGTGGAAACATCAGTGTTTCACAGTATGTACAATATACAAAAACATGCCACTCAGCAGAACTGATAGAAAAAAAAGCCGTCAGTCTCCAACAAATCAGTATTCAGAATAAACCACATACTGTATTATATGACTGTTCAAAAATAGCTAGCATAATTGGTTGTTCACTGAACTGTGCTGTAACAGAAAGAACATGTGTGAAATAGATTATCATCTTTGTCACTCTTAGCACATTTTGCACCCACAGAACTTCCTCCACTCTTTTGCTTTTTTATTGGTTTCTCTACTGAAACTGAATTCTTTCTGTTAGCCTGTAAAATAAACAAAGAATACATCATCGTAATTAACTTCTTCTTAAGATATAGAAGAGACGGTACGAACTCAGACGATAGAGCAAAATATAAAAGTACTAGGTTTCTTGTTGCCAAGAATTTGTATTTCGAGGTCAATTACCTTGATAAGACCATAAGACCATTAGACACAGGAGCAGAAATTGGTCCATTCAGCCCATCGAGTCTGCTGCACCACTCATAGCTGGTACGTTTCTCAACCTCATTCTCCTGCTTTCTCCCCATAATCTTTGATCCCCTTGACAATGAAGAACCTATCTATCTCAGTCTTAAATATACTCAATGACCAGGACTCCATAGCCTTCTGTGGCAATGAATTCCATAGATTCAGCACTCTCTGGCTGAAGAAGTTTCTCGTTATCTCCATTCTGAAAAATCTTCCCTTTACTCTAAGGCTGTAAGGTCTGCTAATGGTTTGCCAATTATCAGTCCAAACCTGAATATTGTCCAGGTCTTGTTACAAATGGGCATGGAGTCCTTCAGTGTCTGAGATGTCACAAATAGTACTGTGCAATTATTTATAATGGTATTAAATGATTGCATAACAACATTCCTCTCGATAAACATTTGTTACTCTATTTGTTTATTAATACCTATTTGTTCCAGAGTGATGATATTTCAAGAGTTAGTAAAGTTGCCAAAATAGTGGAACGGATGGTGAACCAGAACTCTTTTGATGACATTCTACAAGGTAACCTAGAAATTTAAAATTGAAAACAAACAAAATAAGGATGAAATATACACCTATTAACCCTAAGCATCTATTTCATTCAAAAGAAATTGAATGGAGATTTGATAAAGATCTACAAGGTTAAGGGAAAGCTGTTACACTAAGCTGATTCAGCAAGAACTTGGGGGCAGAGATTTAAGGTATTGGTGAGTGTTGCAGGGAGTTGTGAGGAAGAGCTTTTTTTATTTAGCGGCAGGTAATAATCTAAAACTCATTCGCCATGAGATTGCTGAACCCAAAAATGTCAATGTAAACTGAACAGAACTTGGGGGCAACAAACCTGTAGGATGGTGGAGATACAAGAGAGGAATGGAATTAACTGGGTTGCAACACAGAGAGCTGGCATGGATTCAGTGAACCAAATACCTTGTGTGCCATGACGAATCTCTGAATTAAAGTTGAAATATACATTTTTAAACTAATTTGCTATTTTATATCCTGATATTTAACTGACAACAGGGACGTGGTAGCATTTTGGTAATATTATGAGAGTAGAAATCTAGAAATCCCAAGCTAATGGTTTGGGGACATGGGTTTGTATCCTGCCATGGCAGGTGGTGACATTTAAATTCCATAAAAAGCCAAAATAAAAGACTAGTCTAATGGTGACCATGTAACCACTATCTATTATCCTAAAAAGTTCACTAATGTTCTTTAGGAAACAAAATCTGTCAGCTTCACCTGGTCAAACCTACCTGTGACTCCAGACCCACAGCAGTACAGTCGATCTTTAAGTGTCCTTTGGGCACTTAGGGATGGACAATAAATGCTGGCCTGGCTAGTGATGCTCACATGCTGTGAATGAATAAAGTAAAACTACCATGTGAATGGCTATTTGTGCCAGGATTTTCAATCCTTTATCCAAAGTAAAGAAAAGCTTCTCATTTCACTGTTAAGACTGATAGCAGAGGTGACTATGGCATACTTGGGTGTTGAGGCCTGCTATAGACTTCCCTATGAATGCCCATGCAGACTCAGTCACTGGGATAGGAGGCAGCATATGGGGCTCATTGCAGACAGCTCTGATGGGTGTGAGTATTCCGAGCCGAGTTCCCACTTTCCTGTGCCTTTCTTCTCCCTGACCAATCCATATTCCTTGGTTAGCCAAGATCAGAAAAGTTATTTTAGTGCTCAGTGAGGAACAGGAGGGCTAAAGTGAGGTTTCCTTCATTTTCATGTAAAATGTGGTGTCTAGCCATTGGTGACGTCTAAGATATGCTTGTTTCATAAAGGTTGCCACTTTATCTTATGGAAGTAAACATCAGCACAAGTGCCTGAGCTTTTCTAATTATGTCAATTCATAAATAAAACTGGAAATAAAACTGGCTTATGCTAACAGTGAGATAAGGAAACAAGTTTCAAAAGGAATTTATATCATCAATCTATGAACTCTGGAGGAAAGGAGATCAGACACAATGAAAAATTGACCAACGTTTCACCACAAGATAATGTTCCATTGTTCGCATAAACCAGTTTCAATTCTGACAATCTGTCTCTACTGAAAAACAAAAGAAATATTTTATTTGTCCAAGTTCAGTTGCCAAATTTTGAATTTTCCATATTAAATCTGTACATTTTTAAACAATAGTATCCTTCCATCATTATGTAAGTATAGTGTTAATTCAGTGTTCATGTTTTATTTTCTTAATGTAGATTTTAAGTATTTTGAAGATCCTTCTGATGAATTCCGGGATCAAGAAGGCACTGTTCTACCTCTGTGGAAATATTTTTATGAGAAAGCTAAAAGATTGGCAATTACTGGCATGTGTTGGTGAGTATTATAAAATGTAAAATGCAATGTAAATCCAACAAATGGCAGTGAAAGAAAAAAGAATTGCATTTAAATGATATATTTGTTACTTTTGTTAAAACCTCTTTTTCATACGCAGAGAGAATACATACTTTAAATGAGGTCAATAATGAGTCAACTTCTTCTACTAGTCAGACCGCAAGAGAAACTCTGTTATTTTTTCAATAATAAAATTTAACTTTTAAAACCCACCTGAACCAGCCAAATAGGCTAAGTATGTTTTATTTTTATATCTCATCCAAAACATGATACCTCTCACAATATCTTAATAATTCCGTGTTGTTGTTCTATCAGCCTAGATTATGTACTCAAGTTCAGAAAATTGAGTTTTAAACTATATTTTTCTTCAAAGGAGATAGATATGGAGATCAAAGAAGGGGAAGTCACAATGTTTGTTAAATAAGACCATAAGACGTAGGAGCAGAAATAGCTATTCGACCCATTGAGTCCGCTATTCAATCAGGTAATAGATTATCTGACAATTAGAACATAGAACATTACAGCGCAGCCCTTCAGCCCTTGATGTGCCAACCTGTGAAACCAATCTGAAGCCCATCTGACTAACATTATTCCAATCTCATCCATATGCCTATTCAATGACCATTTAAGTGCCCTTAATTTGGCGAGTCTACTTCTGTTGCAGGCAGTGCTATCCATGACCCTACCACCCTCTGAGTAAAGAAACTACTTCTGACATCTGTCCTATATCTATCACGCCTCAATTTAAAGATATGTCCCCTTGTGCTAGCCGTCACCATCTGAGGAAAAAGGCTCTCACTGTCCACCCTATCTAACCCTCTGGTTATTTTATATGTCTCAATTAAGTCACCTCTCAACCTTCTTCTCTCCAGCAAAAAATCCCTCAGCCTGCCCTCATAAGACCTCCCCTTCATACCTGGTAACATCCTGGTAAATCTTCTCCTCCAAAGTTTCCACATTCTTCTTATAATGCGATGACCAAAGTTGTACGCAATACACCAAGGTGGGGAGTAGAGACAACCCTGGAAATTATAGACCTGTGAGCTTTACTTCAGTTGTGCCCTTAGTCTGGCTGCACCACAGTTTTGTATAGCTGCAGCATGACCTCATGGCTCTGAAACTCAAATCCCTCTACCAATAAAAGCTAACACATCGTATACCTTCTTCACAACCTTATCAATCCGAGTGGCAACTTTCAAGGATTTCTGTACCTGGACACTTAGATCTCTCTGCTCATCTACACTACCAAGAATCTTACCAGGTTAAAAATCACATAACACCAGGTTATAGTCCAACAGGTTTAATTGGAAGCACACTAGCTTTCGGAGCGACGCTCCTTCATCAGGCCAATACTCTGCATTCCTGTTACATCATTCCAAAGTGAATCACCTCACACTTGTCCGCATTAAACTCCATTTCCCACCTCTCAACTCAGCTCTGCAGCTTATCTATGTCCCTCTGTCACCTTTGTTGTTATCCATAACTCCACCAATCTTTGTCATCCGCAAATTTACTAACCCATCCTTCTACGCCCTCATCCAGGTAATTTATAAAAATGACAAACAACAGTGGACCCAAAACTGATCCTTGCAGTACACCACTAGTAACTGAACTCCAGGATGAATATTCCCCAACAACCATCACCCTCTGTCTTCTTTCCATGACCCAATGTCTGATCCATACCACCAAATCACCCTCGATCCCATGCCTCCATATTTTGTGCAATAGCTACAGTGGGGAAGCTTATCAAATGCCTTATGAAATCCATATACACCACATCAATCGCTTTACCTTCATCCACCTGTTTGGTCACCTTCTCAAAGAACTCATTAAGGTTTGTGAGGCATGACCTAACCTTCACAAAACCATGTTGACTATCACTATCACCATATTCCTTTCACGATAATTATAAATCCTTTCTCTTATAACCCTTTCCAATACTTTACGCACAACTGAAGTAAGGCTCACAGGTATATAATTTCCAGAGTTGTCTCTACTCCACTTTTTGAACAAGGGAACAGCATTTGCTATCCTCAAGTTTTCTGGCACTATTCCTGTCGACAATAAGGATCAACATAAGGATCAACGTCATAGGCTTGGCAATCTCCTCCCTGGGTTCTCAGAGAATCCTAGGATAAATCCCATCTGGCCGAGGGGACTTATCTATTTTTACACTTTCCAGAATTGCTGAGCCCTCCTCCCTTTGCACCTCAATCCCATCTAGTCTAGTAGCTTGTATCTCAGTATTCACCTCGACCACATTGTCTTTTTCTTGTGTGAATACTGACGAAAAGCATTCATTTTGTGCTTCCCCCATCTCCTCTGACTCCACACGCAACTTCCCACTACTTGTAAATCTCAAGTACCCTAACTAAGCCATCACATTTCATCCTAACATAAGCCTCCTTCTTCCTCTTGACAAGAGATTTAACTTTCTTACTAAACCATGGGTCCCGCGCTCAACTACTTCCTCCCTACCTGATATACTTATCAAGGACCCATAAGTAGCTGGTCCTCGAATAAGCTCCACATTTCAATTGTGCCCATCCCCTGCAGTTTCCTTTCCCATCCTATGCATCCTAAATCTTGCCTAATCACATCATAATTGCTCTTCCCCCAGCTATAACTTTTGCCCTGCGGTATATACCTATCCCTTTCCATCACTAAAGCAAACATAACCGAATTGTGATCATGATCACCAAAATGCTCACCTACCTCCAAATCTAACACCTGGCCATGTTGATTACCCAGTACCAAATCTAATGTGTCCTCACCCTTGTTGGCCTGTCTATATACTGTCTAAGGAAAACCTCCTCCACACACTGGTCAAAAACTGACCCACCTAAAGTATTTGAACTATAGTATTCCCAGTCACTATTTGGAAAATTGAAGTCTCCCGTAACAACACCTGTCACTCTCGCTCCTATCGAGGATCATCTTTGCTATCCTATCCTCTACATCTCTGGAACTACTCTACCCTATAGAAAACTCCCAATAGGGTAACCTCTCCTTTCCTGTTTCTAATCACAGCCCATTCTACTTCAGAAGACAAATCCTCAAACATCCTTTTTGCAACCATAATGCTATCCTTGACTAACAGTACCACACCACCCCCTCTTTTACTACTTTCCTTGTTCTTACTGAAATATCTATATCCCAGAACCTACAATAACTATTCCTGTCCCTGCTCTACCGATGTCTCTGAAATGACCACAACATCGAAATCTCAGGTACCAACCCATGCTGCAAGTTCACCCACCTTATTCCAGATGCTCCTGGCGTTGAAGTAGACACACTTTAAACAACTTCCTGCTCGCTGAAGAACTTTTGCGACCTCGAAACCTTATCTCTGACCTCAATACTCTCAACCTCCTGTATATTTGAACTACAATTTCGGTTCCCATCCCCCCTGCTGAATTAGTTTAAACTCACCCGAAAAGTATTAGCAAACCTCCCCCCCCCACCCCCCCACCCCCAGGATATTGGTACCCCTTTGGTTCAGGTGAAGACCGTCCTGTTTACAGAGGTCCCATCTACCCCAGAAAGAGCTCCAATTATTCAGGAATCCAAAACCCTCCCTCCTGCACCATCCCTTTAGCCTCTTGTTCAACTCCTCTCTCTCCCTCTTTCTCGCCTCGCATGTACGTGGCACAGACAACAAATCAGAGTTAACAACTCTGTTTGTTCTAGCTCCAAGCTTCCACCCTATCTCCCTGAATTTATGTCTTAAATCCACATCCCTCTTCCTACCTATGTCATTGGTGCATATGTGGACCACGACTTGGGGCTGCTCCCCCTCCCCCTCAAGGATCCTGAAAACATTCTTAACTCCACTTGCCTTTTCCCTATAACCCTTGATTCCTTTACAGTCGACAAATATCTATCTCAGCCTTGAGTGCACATACTGACTCAAG
Organism: Hemiscyllium ocellatum; assembly: GCF_020745735.1. Taxonomy (NCBI): domain Eukaryota; kingdom Metazoa; phylum Chordata; class Chondrichthyes; order Orectolobiformes; family Hemiscylliidae; genus Hemiscyllium; species Hemiscyllium ocellatum. The sequence goes on along the minus strand of NC_083401.1, from coordinate 54,138,386 downwards.
CAAACCATGAAAGAAATTCCACTGATTCACATCTCTCTGAAAGGAGGAATTCCTCTTCATTTCTGCCTTAAATCTATGATCTCTTATGTCAAGATTCGACTTCTTCATCCTCGGCTGTCCAACGATTGGAAATAATGTCTTCACGTCTCTCCTGTCAAGCCCCCTTAAGAATTTTGTATGTTTCTGTCAGGTTATCTCTAATCCTATTAAACTTTAATTAATACAAGCCCACCTAATCAAGTTCTCCTCATAAGAAAATACTTCCGTCCCTGGGATCAACTTTGTGAACATTGTCTGGATAGATTCCAATCCCAATCCCAGTATATCTTTCCCTAGATAAGGGGGCCAAAACAATACAACTGTGAGCATTCTATAAGAAGCATCAAATGAATTGAACTGAGAAACAATAAAAAGGGGATCACAATGTTACTCTAGAACCCACAAACCCACCCCTATCCTGTCACTTCACCCAGCCCTCATTAAAATAATGAGAGGGAGTCATAGAGACGTACAGCATGGAAACAGACCCTTCGGTCCAACTCGTCCATGTCGACCAGATATCCCAACCCAATCTAGTCCCACCTACCAGCACCCGGCCCATATCACTCCAAACCCTCCTATTCATGTACCCATCCAGATGCCTTTTAAATGTTGCAATCGTACTAGCCTCCACCACTTCCTCTGGCAGCTCATTCTATACACGTACCACGCTCTGTGTGCAAAAGCTGCCCTTAGGTCTCTTTTATATTTTTCCCCTCTCACCCTAGACCGATGCCCTCTGGTTCTGTACTCCATGACCCCAGAGATGACACTTTGTCTAATTATCCTATCCATGCCCGTCATGAATCTCTATAAGGTCACACCCCAGCTTCCGACGCTACAGGGAAAACAACCCCAGGTTATTGCTGGAAAATGTTGCAACAAAAAAAAAGTGAATTTTTTTTCAATCATCCGAATAGTAGCTGGATTAATTTCAGTGTAAAACATAACAAATACAGCAAGAAGAATGGAAAATGGAAATTTAGTTAAAGAGCATTGAATTCTCTTTGGATAAATAAGAGGTGATTTACTCAGACATGACAGAGAAGGCAAAGAAGTACTGGATGCATGTAGGACTGAGGATCAAAGGACCTAAGTGTGCATGTCTACTGGTTCCTTACATTAGTGGGGCATGTGGATAATGTGGTGAAGGCACTTGTCTTTCTTAGCCAACGCAAAGAGTTTAAAAGCAGGGAGGATATGTGGTAACTGCATAAGAAAGTTGTTTAGTCTTCACCTAGAATATTGTTTTCAATTCTTAAATCCTGGAAACCATCCAGCCATTTGCTTGTTAGGGAGAGATGACTAGTAGTGATTTAGCCATAAATATCACCATAACTTAGGCAAAGGGAGAAATTGAAAATGAAGAAATTTCATAGTACACCTAGCCATGGTAACCTGTTGGCATCACTCGGCATTGTAAACCAGCTGTCCAGCCAACTGAGCTAACCAAATTTCAAAGCCATGTTATATATAGGATACGATTGCAGTGTCAAGAATGCAGAGAAAATTCATCAGGATGTTCCCCAAGCTGGAAAGATTTGGTTATGAAAAGAGACTGGAAATATTTTCCTTTCAGTAGAGGAAACTGAGGAAGACATGACTGAGATGTGTAAAACTAAGAGGTATATTAGTAGGCTAGACAAGAAAAAGCTTTTTCCTTTGCTGGAGGAATCAGTTTAAGGTTAAAAGTTCAGAGTGGATGTGAGGAAATTTTCTTTCACCCAGAGGATGATGGGAATTTGGAATTTGCTACTTGTAAAGATGGTTGAGGCAGAAATCTTCATAATGTTTAAGAAGTATTTAGATATATACAGTACCTGCAACGCTAAGGCATACAAGGCTGAAAACCAAGTTCTGGAAATGAAACTAGAATAGTTAGGTGGTTGTTTTTAACCAACATAGGATTGATGGGCCAAACGGTCTTTGGCTATGTTCTGGACGTCCCTGGCTCTATGAATCTAAGAGGGGGCACTTTGGTCTTAGTTTTAAATAATTAGTCTAGACTGATGGTGGAGTTATAAATGATGATTATAATTCAGATAGATGTGGTGTAGTTGTAGAAAAGGGGAGAGGTAGTCCAGAAGTTTACTTTTAAAATGGGAAAAGGCTAATTTCACTAAACTGAGAAGTGATTTGACAGAAGTCAACTGGAAAAGGTAACTTGAAGAAAGATGTCAGAACTAAAAGCAGTGTTCAAGGAGGTGTTAAACAGAGTTCAGAACATATTTTGAGTATGGGGCTCAGCTGCTCATTGGCTCATGGAGCAGAGTCGGCCGCATCCACACGGCTTCATCATTATCTTTCCAGCTCGTCACATTTCTCCATCTTTTAGTTGCCCCTGAGGCCACCTCTTGATGCCGTTCTGCAGGATGCTAAGCCCTGCACATTTCCATGCATTAAACAATAGAACATAAAACAATACAGCACTGTATCAGACCCTTTGGCCCATCACGTTTCTGCTGGCCATGATGCCAATCTAAACTAATCCTGTCTGCCTCCTCATGGTCTATATCCCTTTATTCCCTGCTTGTTCATGGGTCTGTCTAAATGCCTCTTAAATGTTATGGTATCTGATTTTTTGACCTCTCCTGGTAGTGTGTTCAAGGCACCAGACAAAGTAGACCATAAGACCAGAAGACATAGGAGTGGAAGTAAGGCCATTCGGCCCATCGAGTCCACTCTGCCATTCAATCATGGCTGAGGGGCATTTCAACTCCACTTACTCGCATTCTCCCCGTAGTCCTTAATTCCTTGTGACATCAAGAATCTATCAATCTCTGCCTTGAAGACATTTAGCGTCCCGGCCTCCACTGCACTCTGCGGCAATGAATTCCACAGGCCCACCACTCTCTGGCTGAAGAAATGTCTCCGCATTTCTGTTCTGAATTGACCCCCTCTAATTCTAAGGCTGTGTCCACGGGTCCTAGTCTCCTCACCTAACGTAAACAATTTCCTAGCGTCCACCCTTTCCAAGCCATGAATTATCTTGTGAGTTTCTATTAAATCTCCCCTTACTCTTCTAAACTCCAATGAATACAATCCCAGTAAAAGTAAAAAAAATAATAAAAGGCAAACATACTGTCAGATGTGTGTGTTTGGCTGTGAATAAGTCTGGTACAATAGAGGATCAAGAATGCATCAAGTTTCAGAGAAATATAAGAATACTAAGATAGAAAGTGTAGAGGATTTTAAATACACAAATATTACCTGAGACAATTATAATGTGAAAAGTCAGATGAGAGCAAAATTTTTAAACTGCAACCAGGAGAACTTTTTTTGTTAGCCAGTAGTTAGAAAGCCCAACAAAAGAGGGGCATTTCTGAACATAATGATCAAAAATGAGCACCTGTCAGGGAATAGTTTGGAGATAGTGACCTGAACTCAGTTTGATTTAGGATAATTATGGAAAAGAATGAGGATCAACCAGAACTAAAATTACTAAATTGGAGCAAGATTAGTCTTATTCAGGTAATTATAATTTGGCTTAAGTGGACTGGGCAGCTACTTGGAGAAAATACCAGGAATTTAGTGCAGATATGTTTCCATAAGGCAAAGGGTGAGATCAAGACTGGAGAATCTGGATATCAAGGATATAAAAGCTAGTATTCAATAAAAAGGAGAAATTTATGGTAGATTCTAAAGGTTCAGAGTCAGTAGAAGAGAATAAAAAAAGTCCAGGGGATCTTAAAAAGAAAATTAGGAAAGCAAAGAAAGCATGAGCAGGTCGTCCAAATGATATATATACAAAGAAAAAGAGAATAACTAGGGAAAGAATAAGGCCAACAGGGACTATAGAGGTAATCTATGTGTGAACCTAGACAATCTTAGCTGAATCCTCACTGAATACATTGTGTCGGTCTTTACAATAGAAAAGACAATGCAGGTATAGACATTAGACTGGAGAGTTATGAAATATTAGGAAAAAAATTAACATAGAAAGGAAAGAGGAAGTGGTGAGTTTAACAGCATTAAAGTGGTTAAAGCTATGTGCGATGTATCCCAGATGTTAATGGAGGCAAGGGAGGAAGAATGAATGTAGACATAAACTGCAGGAGAATATCAATGAAGAATTGGTAAATAGAATTCAACCTTAAAAATACAAGGTAAATTCCAGGCCATCTCCCCTCCTTGCCCAGCACCGCAGTACCAGGAAAATTCTATTCTCAATGAAGCAATGTCAGTGTTAGAAATGAATGAGTTGTGCTGTGAAATGGCTATCATTCAGTCTCTGTGAAAAATGTGTTAGAGAGTCAAAGAGTCATACAGCATGGAAAGCTTTGGTCCAACTAGTCCACACCAACCATGTACCCAACCTAAACTAGTCCCACCTGCCTGCGTTTGGCTCATATTGGTCCAAAGCTTTCCTATTCATATACTTATCCACATGTCTTTGAAATGTTGTGACTGTATCTGCATCCAACAATTCTTAGATTAGATTAGATTACTTACAGTGTGGAAACAGGCCCTTCGGCCCAACAAGTCCACACCGACCCGCCGAAGCGCAACCCACCCATACATATACCCCTTACCTCACACTACGGGCAATTTAGCTTGGCCAATTCACCTGACCCGCACATCTTTGGACTGTGAGAGGAAACGGGGGCACCCGGAGGAAACCCACGCAGACACGGGGAGAACGTGCAAACTCCACACAGTCAGTCGCCTGAGGCGGGAATTGAACCCAGGTCCCTGGCGCTGTGAGGCAGCAGTGCTAACCACTGTGCCACCGTGCCGCCCAATTCTTCTGGCAGTTTATTGCACACACTAACCACTCTGTGTCAAAAAGTTGCTTCTCATGTCCTTTTCAAATATTTCTCCTTTCACCTTACAAACGTGCCCCTTAGTTTTGAACTCCCTCACGTTAGGGAAAATACTTTTGCTATTCATCATATCTATGCTCCTCATGATGTTATAACCTTTATAAGGTCACCCCTCGACCTCCAATGCTCCAGTGGAAACATTCCCAGCCTATTCAACCTGTTGTTATAACTTAATCGCTCCATTCCCAGCAACATCCTGGTAAATCTTTTCTGGACTCTCTCCAGTTTAATAAAATCCTTTCTGTAACTGGACATCTCGAACTGCACACAGGACTCCAAAAGAAACCTTAGCAACATTCTGTCCAACCTCACCTCAACATGATGTCCTAACACCGAAGCAATGAAGGCATGCATGCTACACACCTTCTTAACCACACTGTCTACCTGCGCTGCAAATTTCAAAGAATTATTTATCCGAATCCCTAGGTCACTCTATTCTCCAATACTCTCCAAGGCCCAACCATTAACTGCATAAGTCCTGCCTTTTTTCTATTCCAAAACGCAATATCTCGCATTTATCCAAATTAAACTCCATCTGCTACTCCTCGGCTCATTGACCTAATTGATCAGATCTCTTTGTAATCTTAGATAATCTTCTTCACTATCTACTACAACAATTTTGTCCAAAAATACTACACAGCAAAAATAAAGAATTTAGGCATCAGACGTCAAGCTGTTAGAGTAACATTCTTGCTGTTGTTTTTGTTTAATTTAATGTTTACTCCATGAACAACTTTAAATAATGCCATTTCAGTGTGGCACTTTTAACTGTTTTAGCTACTGTGTTAACTGAATTATGTAGTGCTTAGTGATCATTTTGCATGTACGTTATAATTATTAATCTTGCCGCGGACAGATGATGCCACAAAACATTTTGAGTTCTGATTTGCTACGCCACACATTTTTATTCAGTTAGGATACCAATTAAACCTTCTTGGACAAACAATATCTCAGTTGTAACAACTGCTCTGTGAAATACAAGTATTTCGCCAGGAACAGCACGAGCAGGTCACAGAATGGAAGCTATTTTGCAGCGGGATGAGAAAGAAAGCATGAAATAAACAAGCAAAAATCGGAATCAAGTTAATTGAAAGCTGGCAATAAATATTGGCCTAATGAATGATACTGAAACCCCATCAATAAGTTTAAAAAAAAACAAGCAAGAAAACACTAAGTAACTTGTATTTTTGTTCATAACTTTCAGGAATCCAAAATACCATGATCTTTTTGCAGTTGGACATGGCTCCTGTAAGTTGAAATTTGAAATGTAGTTCACTTGATTTGTGTGTATTATATTTTTATTTTACAAGTAATTGTAATATAAGTTTTAATGCTGCTTTATATTTGCACAGATCTAACAAAGGCACTACATCTTTAAGATAGCTAGATGACATCATGACCTGTCTCCACCTTATTCTCTGTACGTTTATTCATGCAGTTAGTCTATTGGCAAGCAGACAGACAAACTGCGAATCAGTCAGTCAGCTTTGTATATAATATAATAGTAATATGCAAGTCTGAGATGACATATTAATGCCCATAGTTTGTTGTTAACAATATTCCAGATGCCTGTCTGTGGCATATGTAATATGGGTTTGGTTATATAGGCTAACAAAGAGAAGACCACAAAGTACATCCATACCCTTTGAAAAGAATTTTAATAAAACTTTTGCTGCTAATCTAAACATTCATCCTAATTCTCTGATTTGGATTCAAATATAGATAAAGGAAAAGTGCCTAGCTGTACATGGACATGTTTAGAATTTTACAGTACTCCACTGGTGGATCTGAATATTATGGAATAGGTCCCATAACATTTAGATACTGTCAACCCTGCTGCCTACGGAGCCACCTCAAACTCTCTCTCATTTTGCATGCAGCACATTTGAAGTTCCCTATTGAATTTTCTTCGATCACCCTTTCAAGCAGTTCATTCTGACTCATAACAATCGTCTCAAGTTGTTTTGCCAATTATCTTATATCTGAGTTCTCTAGATTTCAACTCTGCACCTGTAGTCTGTTATCACTGCAGCACAGCCTTTTTATAAATTTGTCTAGCTTGCTGCCAACTTTTCCAATGGGTCGCAGGTAACCCCAATACCTTCCCTACCCCTCTGCAAAATCCAGCTATATTGATAAGCTGCTTTGTGTTATCGGCAAACTTAAATTTTAATTGTGTTTACACACATTTTGAACAAATATATTCCTGATAAGGATTTTGGCAGTCAAAGTTACATCTACTGAAATGCTTAAAATCAAAATAAAGAAGAAGGGAAAGGATTCAAAAAAGTTTGATTTGATGACCATTACATTTCCACAGATATTGGGGATTTTTACAGGTGCCCCACCAGCATATTTATAAACTGGGGTTTGGGCACTTAACTAAGACAGGTGACTATCTCACAAGTTGCCTGCTTATTCCAAAGTTGTCCTGTACAGTGCAGTAAGCAGGTAAGCTATCAGTTAGCTTTTTTCCACTGTAAGGCCTATTGGGGCTCTTAAATGGCCAAGTAGTGACCAGTTAAAAACTTGTTTGTGTTCCATCTGCAATAATATGGCGGGCACAAGAAGTTGAAACTGAGGAGACCAACTTGCATTTTCATCAATTCAAGTGAAAAGTTGGGAAGGATTCTTCCAAGGATGCTGTGTAAATCCAGCCCCAATATGATGTTTTCCCACACCTTCCCCCAACTTGGTGACTCCCTCTGGCATTGAAAGCCTGGCCCTGCCTTTTATATACCTCACTGTTCCTCCCAAGGATCCTCCGTCTTCCCCCCAACCATCAAGGACTTGACTCAATCTAGTCTCAAAATTATCATCTCCTTGGAATTCCCATGTAATTCCTACAGGCACCCCTACTAAGTTTTGGATAACTTAGCTAAGAGCCAATGTGATTGGCTGGCCGAATTTTAAGACACAGTCAACTTTTCCTTTAGGACACAAATCTGACAATTACATTGTTAAGATTGTCAATAGCCTAGTATTGCAACAGGCAGCTTTTGCTAAAGTCACTCAACTCAAACTAACTTTTCAATTAGAGGGACAAGCAATGTAAGGCCCCATCACCACCAGCCTGCTGCCTTGATTTGCTGAACATTTCCATCTATTTGTCTTTATATTTTCACATGTACAGAAGCTAGTTTTCTTTTGTTCTCCTCAATAAGCGTGACTCACTGCTTTTTCTAACACCTTAAGAAGTTTATTATACTTGTAAGATGATCTGTTATTCTAAAACCATGCTGATTCTTTCATAGAATCTACGGAATCATTTCAATTATTTTTCAACTAGTAATGCTAAGCTAGCCAACTTGACTAGGGCAGGGCAGTAGTCATAGTCTGCATGGATTTCAATAAGACCTGTGATAAGCTTCCACATGGTTGGCTGCTCTGGAAGGTTAGATTGGTTGGAATCCAGAAAGAGTGGCAAATTAGATACACAATTGGTGGTAGGAAGTAGAGAGTAGTAGTAGAAGGATGCTTGTCGAACTGGAGGCCTGTGACTAGTGGAGTACCTCAGGAGTCAGTGCTGGGCCCATTGCCCTTTAGCCCAACAAGTTCACACCCCCCTCTCCAAAGAGAAACCCACCCAAACCCATTGCCCTACCCTATATTTACCCCTGATTAACACGCCTAACACTGTGGGCAATTTAGCATGGCCAATTCACCGGACCTGCACATCTTTGGATTGTGGGAGGAAACCGGAGCACCAGGAGGAAACCCAAGCAGACACAGGGAGAATGTGCAAACTCCACACAGATAGGCGGGAATCGAACCCAGGACCCTGGGTCACTGAGCCACCGTGCTACCCACCAAGGTGAGGATTTCAGCAGCAAATGATATGACACAATGCCAGAGTCAAGCAATGGTATTGAGATGAAAAAAGGCAGTCTTGATGGTAGTTTCAACTCAAGTCAAACATAACATTGAGGTTATGAGCAGTGTTGCTCAGTGTAACACAATCACTGTGTTGGAAGCAGTCGACATAAAACTGAGCTTGAAATGAACATCAAAAACAATTTCAAGTAATTTCAACTGATTGGCTGATTGAGGAAGATACCTAACCTATTGTGTGCTTTATTTGTGAGCTTTTGGAGGATAATTCTATGATCTGCTTCCTGTGTAGATGTACCCTTGGGTTACCTTCGGATATAGTGGGTGACCAAACCATATTGTTTTTCTCATGAATTTTAATGGTCAATAATTTATTTGCTTGTAGTTAAAATCTCCTGGGATACAATCCTTGACTGTATCTAATCACAGAATCACCTCATTGATCTCAGGTGAAAGATTGCATATTTGTTTTTAAAATTTAGATGCATGAGGGCAAGAGAAGTTATTCCTCTAAACATTTACTTAATTCTCCTTTAAAATTTGCATGAGACTGTACAAGGTCAGTCTTTAAACTTATTAAAGCCAGAAAGACCATGATGCTACTTGCCATAGGACTTGGAAATAAAATGTAACTAATAATTGTTGAAAAGCCTGGTAGTGTGATGTCTGAGAAAACCATGAGATGTTTAGATGTGGTTTTTAAATATTCACGAGAGGACAAGGAAGCTAATATGTGACAGATAACCTTTTAAGGAATAGGTTTCCACATGGGAGTGGAACTGTGTGTTTTCTTATGAAAATGCTGAAAATTGTTTGGCTCTTTGCAGAAGTAATATACCATATGTAATTCTATCATAAGTGAGAAATTCTCCTATTGTTGAGATACCACCTGAAATCAACAATATGAGTTTTCACATATATGTTTATATTGATAAATCCATTTCCTTTCTATATATGTGTGAATTAACAAAACATAATTTTCAAATTATTGGAAGTATTGAAATTATTGAAATATTTCTTGAAGGGATCTTGAAGGTAAAAATATTTCCCAAACAGTTAATTAGTGCAGTTCACTCTTAAATATGATATCTGTTGAAAAACAGTACTCCTATTAAAGGTGTTGCCTATTATAGAAATGCCAAGGATGATTTGAAATCTTACTGCTTGTAGATAACATCGTGAAGTGAAGAACAAAATAAATGTAAATCAGATGAATTGTTTGTTCTCTGGCACAATGGGGATTCTCACTGCTGGAAGGGAATAGTATGGCCAGCGAACTGGATTGTATATAATAAATGTCAGCCAAGGCATCTCGAGTGAAAAGAGTGAAAAGCATTTTTGTACATGTTGACGTTAAGATTTTGACCATTGAAATTTCAGCAATGTTTTCTTTATTTGCTCAAAGGATGTGGATATTACTGGCTAGGCCAGCATTTATTGCCTCTCTCTAATTGCCCTGGGCATCATGGTGGCTCAGTGGTTAGCATTGCTGCCATACAGCACCAGGGACCCGGGTTCTCATCAAGCCTCAGGCGCCTGTTTGTGTGAAGTTTGCACATTCTCCCTGAGTCTGTGTGGGTTTTCTCCGGGCGCTCCAGTTTCCTCCCACAATCCAAAGATGTGCAGGTTAAGTGAATTGGCCATGCTAAATTGCCCATAGTGTTCAGGGATGTCTAGGTTAGGTGCATTTGGCAGAGGTAAATATAAGATGATAGGGTAGGGGAATGGGTCTAGGTGGCTTACTCTTTGGAGGGGTCGATGTGGACTTGTTGGGCTGAAAGGTCAGTTTCTACGCTGTAGGGATTCTCTGATTCTATTCTATTCTGGGGTAAGTGGTGGTAAGCCTACATCTTGAATCACTGCAGCATTTGTGGTCAGTAGGGATACCTGCTGTAAAGATCAAGAGAGATCCAGGATTATCACCTAGCAACAATAAAATAATATATAGTTCCAAGTCAGAATGCTGTGTAACTTGGAGGGAATCCTGCAGGTGCTGGTGTTCCCAAGCATCAACCGTCCTTGTCCTTCTCATGGTAATAGTGATGGATTTAGAAGGTGCTCCTGGAGGAGGCTTTGTGGCTTACTACAGCTAGCTTTGTAAATGGTACACATTGTGTCAACTGTGCACCAGTGGTGAAGGGAGTGAATGTTGGATATGATGTCAGCCAAGAGAGCTGCTTTGTCTTGGGATGGTATAAAACTTCTTGAGTGGGCAGTGCACATGTCCAAGCCAATGGAGTGTATTCCACGACATTCCTGATTTGTGCCTTGAAGGCAGGCATTGGGGAGATAGCAGGTGAGTTACTCAACAGAGATTTCCTAGTCTCTGATCTGCTGTTGTAGCCACAGTGTATGTGAATATTCTAATACGGTTTCTAGTCAATAATAACTTCCCAGGATATTGCTTCCATGATGGTAAGGCCACTGACTGTCAAGGGATAATGGTTATGTAAAGGTGATCAGGACCTGATCAGGTGTACCCTAGAACTCTGTGGGAAGCTAGAGAAGTGATTGCTGGGCCTCTTGCTGAAATATTTATATCATCGATAGTCACAGGTGAGGTGCCAGAAGACTGGAGGTTGGCTAACATGGTGCCACTGTTTAAGAAGGGTGGTAAGGACAAACCAGGGAACAATAGACCAGTGAGCCTGACATCAGTGGTGGGCAAGTTGTTGGAGGGAATCATGAGAGACAGGATGTACATGGATTTGGAAAGGCAAGGACTGATTAGGGATAGTCAACATGGCTTTGTGTATGGGAAGTCATGTCTCACAAACTTGATTGAGTTTTTTGATGAAGTAACAAAGAAGATTGATGAGGGCAGAGCAGTAGATGTGATCTAGATGGACTTCGGTAAGTTGTTCAATGAGGTTCCCCATGGGAGACTGATTAGCAAGGTTAGATCTCAGGGAATACAGGGAGAACTAGCCATTTGGATACAGAACTGGCTCAAAGGTAGAAGACAGAGGGTGGTGGTGGAGGGTTGTTTTTCAGACTGGAGATCTGTGACCAGTGGAGTGCCACAAGGATTGGTGCTGGGCCCTCTACTTTTTGTCATTTACAAAAATGATTTGGATGCGAGCATAAGAGGTACAGTTAGTAAGTTTGCAGATGACACCAAAATTGGAGGTGTAGTGGACTGCGAAGAGGGTTACCTCAGATTACAACAGGCTCTTGACCAGATGGGCCAATGGGCTGAGAAATGGCAGATGGAGTTTAATTCAGATAAATGCGAGGTGCTGCATTTTGGGAAAGCAAAGTTTAGCAGGACTTACACACTTAATGGTAAGGGCTGGGGAGTGTTGCTGAACAAAGAGACCTTGGAGTGTAGGTTCATAGTTCCTTGAAAATGGAGTCGCAGGTAGATAGGATAGTGAAGAAGGCGTTTGGTATGCTTTCCTTCATTGGTCAGAGTATTGAGTACAGGAGTTGGGAGGTCAAGTTGTGGCTGTACAGGATATTGGTTAGGCCACTGTTGAAATGCTGTGTGCAATTCTGGTCTCCTTCCTATTGGAAAGATGTTGTGAAACTTGAAAGGGTTCAGAAAATTTACAAGGATGTTGCCAGAGTTGGAGGATTTGAGCTACAGGGAGAGGCTGAACAGGCATGGACTGTTTTCCCTTTACTGTCTTTCCCTTTCACAGGCTGAGGGGGGTGACCTTACAGAGGTTTCCAAAATTATGAGGGGCATGGATAGGGCAAATAGACAGCCTTTTCCCTGGGTCGGGGAGTCCAGAACTAGAGGACATAGGTTTAGGGTGAGAGGGGAAAGCTACAGAAGGGACCTAAGGGGCACCTTTTTCACACAGAAGGTGGTATGATATGAGTTGCCAGTGGAAGTGGTGGAGGCTGGTACAATTGCAACATTTAAGACGCATTTGGTTGGGTACATGAATAGGAAGGGTTTGGAGGGATATGAGCCAGGTGCTGGTTGGTGGGACTAGATTGGGTTGGGATATCTGATCGGCATGGACGGGTTGGACCGAAGGGTCCGTTTCCATGCTGTATATCTCTATGATTCTATGACATGAGTACCTGCTGCACACATGATGGCTGGTGTCCCACATGTAATGGTAGTTTCTGTGTCAACATTCAGGCATGTCTTGCAGTGTTTGCCATAACATGGTCATAGAGTGTTGATGTTGTCCTGAAAGCTGGATAGTTTGGCACAAACAATAGTCTAAGTTTTGGCAGTTGTTTAAAGGTGAGAAATGGAGGCATAGGAAAGATCTTGGAGAGATGCTCATCCTCGTCGATAATGTGTTGCAGGCTGCGAAGAACATGGCATAATTTCTCTGCTCCTGGGAAGTACTGGATGACAAAGGGTACCCTATCAGTTTTATTCTATGTCTGTCTCCTCAGGAAGTCGTTACAGTTTTTCACTGCGGCACGTCGGAACTAGCGATTGATGAGTTTAGCATCGTATCCTGTTCTTATGAAGGCATACTTCAGCACCTTCAGGTGTTCGACACATTTCTCTTCATCTGAACAGATGCTGTGTATATGTAGGGCTTGTCCGTAGGAGATGGTTGCTTTAATATTTTTCGGGTGGAAACTAGAGAAGTGCAATGTTGTGAAGTTATTTGTTTGTTTGTGACAGAGCGAAGTACTGGGGCGTCCGCCCTTGCTGAAGATGTGTGTGTCCAAGAGTGAGACTGATTCTAAGGTGTAGTCTGATGGGATGAAACTTGTTGATATCACTATGTAATCGTTTCAGTGACTCCTCGCCAAGGGTCCACAGAAAGAAAATGTCATCAGTTCATCTGGTGTATCCTGTTGGTCAGACGCTCCGTGCAGCAAAGGAGTCTTGTTCAAACTTGTGCATGAAAATATTGGCATAATGAGGTGCAAATTTGGTCCCCATGGCTGTTTTGTGTGCCTGGATAAAGAGCTGATTGTCAAAGGTGAATATGTGGTTGAGGATGAAACAGATCAGCGGTAGCATGGTACCGGGAGATCGGCAGTTGTTAATATTGAGTACTGAGGCTGTTGCAGTGATGCTATCATCATGGGAGATGATAGTGTAGAGTGCCGAAATGTCAGTTGTGACAAGGAATGTTCCATGTTCAACTGATCTGTGGGTGCTGAGTTTCTGTAAAACATTTGTAGAGTTGTGACAGATGCTGGGGTTCCATGTACAAGGGGTTTCAAAATGCCTCTGACACATTCACATTCACACATTCTCATAAGCATATACTCCTTCACACTCGCGCACACACTCTATCAAGCACACACGCACACACACACTATCTGTCTCTCTCTCTCACACACGCACACACATTAAGACTATGGGATGAATTTGCATTTGCAGATTTGTATTTGCAAATACATTCTATTTTGTTCAGAAAGCTACAATCTATCGGCAGCCAGTGTGACGTTTTATAAATTCCTGCTTCGGAAATAAAACCAGTCTGACTCCAGATAGGGATACAGACAGACTCCAATCTCACACCTTTAATGCATTGTCTGAGCTGAGATGTCACTTTTTTTTATCCATTAGTAAAACCTTATGTTATCTTGAGGCTGTGACTTGAAAAAACAGTTCTGGGATTTACATATCAGTCAATCGAAACCTGCATCCCCATTCTAAGTGATTAAAGACTTAACAGTTTCTCTCATACATTAAATCAGTTGTATGATACTTTGCTCTTTTACTTATAAATGCTGTCTTCTATGTACCTAGTCCACTAGCTACCTGATGAAGATGCAGTGCTCTGAAAGTTTGTACTTTCAAATAAACCTGTTGGACTCTCACCTGGTGTTGTGTGATTTCTAACTTTGTCAACCCCAGTCCAACACTGACACCTCCACATCATGTTTTATTCGTATTTGCTCATGCACGCGACCGAGTTTGCTGATCAACTTTGGAATTTTCTTGAACACCAAGTCCCTTAATTTGGTAGCTCTCTGGCCTTTTATATCTTGGGTCCCACTCTATTCAACTACACAGGTGACCTGACCTCAGGCTGACCTGTGGCTTGAACTTCTGGGTCCCACCAGAGTTCACCAGCACATTCCCGATCTCACTCAGCCACTGTGCTGTGGTGAGCGTGGGTACCACCCAAATCTAATGCACTAATTAAACTTCCTGGCCTGAAGATCAGATCTGCTCTATTGAATATCAGCAGAAAACACAGTGAGCTTAGGAAACTAGATACTCATAAATTATCATATGATTTATCATCCACTTTCACAGATGTCTGGGCCAATCCAAATCACAGCACCATTGTTAGGATGAATTTAACCCTTTATTTCCTCCTCTACCTGAAAAGACTCAGGTTTTTTTATTTATATGTTTATTCATGGGAGATGATCATATCCAAAGATGACATACAACTCAAATTTGAAGTCATAGAGATGTATAGCACGGAAACAGATCCTTCGGTCCAACTCATCCATGCTAAACAAATATCCTAACCTAATCTAGTCCCATTTGCCAGCGCATGGTCCACATCCCTCTAAACACTTGCTACTCATATACCCATCCAATGGCTTTTAAATGTTGCAGTTGTACTAGCCTCCACCACTTCCTCTGGCAGCCCATTCCACGCACCACTCTCTGTGTGAAAAAGTTGCGCCTTTATCTCTTTATATCTTTCCCCTCTCAAAAATTTGTATCACAAGAAAAAAGATTTTATATTAGTTTTACAGATAACATGTTTCTAATTGACTGTTCCTACAAAAATAATTTCCAATAAAAAAATAACACTTTATCCATTCCTATCCAGTCATGTTTGCAAAGTTCAGATTTTACGCATGATTATATTATCCAATCAGGTTCAAACTAATACACATTATATTATCCTAACATATCATTCAATGTCCACATCCTATATTGTGCATAATGTTTTATTTCCAAGTTAAAAATCATACAACACCAGGTTATTTGGAAGTACAAGGTTTCAGAGTGTTGATCCTTAGGTAGCTAGTGGGCCAGGATCATAGGACACAGAATTTATAGTAAAATATCAAAGAGTCATATAATTGATGCGATGTATTGATCAAACCTCAATGGCTGTTAAATTTTTAATCACGTAGAATGGGGTTCCAGGTTTCAATTCATTAATATGTCGTCACATTCCTGAGATAACTTAATGTTTATTTAAAAAAAGGTGGCACCTCAGCTCAGACATTACATTAAAGGTGTGAGGTTAGAGTCTGTCTGTATCCCAGCCTTGAGTCAGACTCATTCTATTTCCAAATATGGAATTTATAAAATGTCACATGGACTGACTGACAAATGTGAGGCAATTGTGGTCACTGTCACCAAAGTGCTCTCCACTGTGAGATCTGACACCTGTCCTGGCTCATTGCCGAGCACCAAATCCAAAATGGCATCTCCTCTCATTGGCCTGTCTACATACTGAGTAGGAGACCCTCCTGAAGGTTCCAGTCAATATTGGGAAAGTTGAAGTCACCCATAACAACAACCCTACCACATCAGCATTTTTCCAAAATCTGCCTGCCTATGAGTTCTTCAATCACCCTACTGCTATTAGGGAGTCTGTAGAAAACCCCCAATGAGGTGGCTGCACCCTTAGTGTTCCTAACTTCCACCCTTCCTCAACAACCTTCGTTTCTGTAGCTGTGATGCACTCTCTGATTAACAATGCTACACCCCCTTCTCTTTTTCCACCCTCCCTGTTCTTTTTAAATGTTCTAAACCCTGGAACATCTAGCAACTATTCCTGCCCCTGTAAGACCCACGTCTCCGTTATGGCCACAGCATCATAGTCCCAAGTACTGATCCATCATCTAAGTTCATCACTCTTATTTCTGACACTCCTTGTATTAAAGCAGACACACTTTGTTTCATCACATGAAAAGCCTTCCTGATAGATTCACTACAGCCTGTCACTGCCCCATCTGCAACTACCTCCTCTCAGATATGTAGCTCTGGTTCCCGAACCCTTGCCAAACTAGTTTAAACCCTCCCGAATCACACGAACAAATCTCCCACCCAGGACATTTGTGCCCATCCAGTCCAGGTGCAAGCTGTCCTTCATGTACAGGTCCCACCTTCCTCAGAAGGCATCCCAATGGTCTAAATATCTGAGTTCCTCCCTGCTGCACCAGCCTCGCAGCCACGTGTTAAGCTGCACTCGCTGACTGTTCCTCACTTCACAATCTTGTGGCACCGGTAGCAAACCTGAAATCACTACTGTACTTATCCTGCTCTTCAGCTTCCAAACTAACTCACTGTAGTTACTTTTCAGATCCTCAATCTCTTTCCTGGCTATATCATTGGTGCCAATATGTATCACAATTTCTGGCTGCTCACCCTCACCCTTCAGAATCCTGACACCTCCCTCCCCTTCCTGGTCCTCTCCATCTCCATTAATGACGACCGACTTGACACTGACATTTTTTACAAATCCATCGACTCCCACAGCTACCTGGATTACACCTCTTCACACCCTACCTCTTGCAAAAATGCCATCCCGTATGCCCAGTTCCTCCGCCTCCGCCGTATCTGCTCCCAGGAGGACCAGTTCCACCATAGAACACACCAGATGGCCTCCTTCTTTAGACACTGCAATTTCCCTTCCCACGTGGTTAAAGATGTCCTCCAACGCATCTCGTCCACATCCTGCACTTCTGCCCTCAGACCCTACCCCTCCAACTGTAACAAGGACAGAATGCCCCTGCTGCTCACCTTCCACCCTACGAACCTTCGCATAAACCAAATCATCCACCGACATTTCCGCCACCTCCAAAAAGACCCCACCAGCAGGGATATGTTTCTCTCCCCACCCCTTTCCACCTTCCGCAAAGACCGTTCCCTCCGTGACTACCTGGTCAGGGCCACGCCCCCCTACAACCCACCCTCCCATCCTGACACTTTCCTCTGCCACCGCAGGAACTGTAAAACCTGTGCCCACACCTCCTCCCTCACCTCTATCCAAGGCCCTAAAGGAGCCTTCCACATCCATCAAAGTTTACCTGCACATTCACTAATATCATTTATGGTATCCATTGCTCCCGATGTGGTCTCCTCTACATTGGGGAGACTGGCTTTAGGGAACATCTCCGGGACACCCGCACCAATCAACCACACCGCCCCGTGGCCCAACATTTCACCTCACCCTCCCACTTTGCCGAGGACATGGAGGTCCTGGGCCTCCTTCACTGCCGCTCCCTCACCACCAGACACCTGGAGGAAGAATGCCTCATCTTCCGCCTCGGAACACTTCAACCCCAGGGCATCAATGTGGACTTCAATAGTTTCCTCATTTCGCTTTCCCCCACCTCACCCGAGTTCCAAACTTCCCACTCAGCACTGTCCCCATGACTTGTCTGGACTTGTCCGACCTGCCTAGCTCCTTTTCCACCTATCCACTCCACCCTCTCCTCCCTGATCTATCACCTTCATCGCCTCCCCCACTCACCCATTGTACTCTATGCTACTTTCTCCCCACCCCCACCCTCCTGCTAGCTTATCTCTCCATGCTTCCAGCTCACTGCCTTTATTCCTGATGAAGGGCTTTTGCCCAAAACTTCGATTTCGCTGCACTTTGGATGCTGCCTGAACTGCTGTGCTCTTCCAGCACCACTGATCCAGAATCTGGTTTCCAGCATCTGCAGTCATTGTTTTTACCTCATGGCTTTGTGAGCGGCAGGTCATGCCTCACAAATCTTATTGAGTTCTTTGAGGAAGTGACAAGACAGGTCGATGAAGGTCAAGCAGTGGATATGGTGTATATGGATTTCAGCAAGGCATTAGATTAGGTTCCCTATGGTAGGCTCATTCATAAAATCAGGAGGTATGGCATACAGGGGGATTTGGCTGTCTGGATTCAGAATTAGTTGGCTGACAGAAGGCAGGGGGTGGTTGTAGATGGAAAATATTCTGCCTGGACGTCAATGGTGAGTGGTTTCCCACAGGGCTCTGTTCTTGGGCCTCTGCTCTTTGTAGTTATTACTACAAAGATGACTTGAATGAGGAGGTTGAGGGTTGGGTTAGTAAATTTACTGATGACACAAAGATTGGAGGTGCCGTTGATAGTATCGAGGGCTATTGCAGGCTGCAACGTGAGATATACAGGATGCAGAGCTGGGCTGAGAAATGGCAGATGGAGTTCAACCTGGGTAACTGCAAAGTGATGCATTTTGGAAGGTCAAACCTGAATGCAGGATTAAGATTAGATTAGATTAGATTAGGTTCCCTACAGTGTGGAAACAGGCCCTTCGGCCCAACTAGTCCACACCGACCCTCCGAAGAGTAACCCACCTAGATCCATTTCCCTCTGACTGATGTATCTAACACTACGGGCAATTTAGCATGGCTAATTCACTTGATCTGCACATCTTTGGATTGTGGGAGGAAACTAGAGCACCCGGAGGAAACCCACGCAGACATGGGAAGAATATGCAAACTCCACACAGAAAGTTACCCAAGGCTGGAATTAAGCCTAGGACCCTGGTGCTGTGAGGCAGCAGTGCTAACCACTGAGCCACCGTGCCACCACAGGATTCTTGGCAGTGTAGAGGAACAAAGAGACCTTTGTTTGGTGTTCAAGTGCATCGATCCCCCAAGTGAATAGGATTGTGAAGAAAGCATAAGGTGTTTTGGCTTTCATTAACAGGGGTTCAAGTTTTAAGAGCTGGAGGTTTTGCTGCAGCTGTACAAGACTTTGCTGAGACCTCACTTGGAATATTGTATCCAGTTCTGGTCGCCCTACTATAGGAAAGATATAGAGTGAGAGCGCAAAAAAGGTTTACCAGGATGCTGTCTGGACTGGAGGGCTTGTCTTACGAAGAGAGGTTGACTAAGCTCAGACTTTTCTCTATGGAGAGAAGGAGGAAAAGAAGTGATCTGATCGAGGATTACAAGGTCATGAGAGACTTGGATAAAGTCAGTACCAGAGACTTTTCCCCAGGGCAGGATTGACTGGCACGAGGAGTCACAGTTTTAGGATATTAGGAGGAAGGTATAGCGGGGATGTCAGAGGTAGGTTCTTTACACAGAGAGCTGTGAATGATGGAATGCATTGCCAGCGGTGGTGGTGGAAGCAGTCATTAGGGATATTTAAGCGACTGCTGGACATGCACATGGACAGCAGTAAATTGAAGGGTGCGTAGGTTAAGTTATTTTATTTTAGATGAGGAATAGCCCTTGGCACAACATCTTGGTCTGCAGGGCCTGTTCTGTGCTGTGCTTTTCTATGTTCTATGTTCTATGACTGCTTACAGATTGTGTGCTTTTGAACAAAATAGAATGCATCTGTAAATATAAATCAACAAATGCAAATGCAAAATCACCCCATAGGCTTATACATATGTGCACGCACGTACACACGTGTGTGTGTGTGTGAGAGAGAGAGAGAGAGAGAGCTGGGTATGAGAGAGTTTCTGTGTGAATGTGATCATGTGCAATGACTGTGTGTGTGTATGTGCGTGGCTGTGTGCTTGTGTGTGAGTGTTTGTATGAGAGTACAGTGAGGTTACCAGAAGTGAGACATGAACCCAAGATCCTGGTTGAGGCCATCCTAATGGGTACCGAACTTGCCTGTCAGGTAAGCATTACAGGCTTTAAGTAGACCAGAGTAAAGGGCTGACCACTGCACTAGTCCCCAGTCCAACAGCCATCCAGTCCACTCAGGCCTTTACCCACTGGCCATCCCTGCTCTGCTCGAGCCTCCAGCCACTGGCCAATTCCACATCGCTCAGGCCTCTGGCTCATTAGCCATCCGCACTCCACTCGGACCTCCAGCCCACTGGCTATCCCCACTCTGCTCGAGCCTCTAGCCCACTGGCCGTCCCTGCATTGCTCAGTCCTCCAGTCCACTGGTCGTCCCAGCTTTGCCCGAGCCACCAGCCCACTGGCCGTCCCTGCATTGCTCTGGCCTCCAGCCCACTGACCGTCCCTGCATTGCTCTGGCCTCCAGCCCACTGGCCGTCCCTGCATTGCTCGGGCCTCCAGCCCACTGGTCGTCCCTGCATTGCTCGGGCCTCCAGCCCACTGGCCGTCCCTGCATTGCTCGGACCTCCAGCCCACTGGCCGTCCCTGAATTGCTCAGACCTCCAGCCCACTGGCCGTCCCTGCATTGCTCAGGCCTCCAGCCCACTGGTCGTCCCCGCTCTGCCCGAGCCTCCAGCCCACTGGCCGTCCCTGCATTGCTCAGGCCTCCAGCCCACTGGTCGTCCCTGCTCTGCCCGAGCCTCCAGCCCACTGGCCATCCCCCCTCTGCCCAAAGCACCAGCCCGTTGCCCATCTCCGCATTGCTCAAGCCTTCAGCCCGCTGACCATTCCCACATCGCTCAGGCTTCCAGCCCACTGGCCATCCCCACTCTGCCTGAGCCTCCAGCCCACTAGCCATCCCTGCTCTGCCCGAGCCTCCAGCCCACTAGCCGTCCCTGTATTGCTCGGGCCTCCAGCCCACTGGTCATCCCCGCTCTGCCTGAGCCTCCAGCCTATTGGTAGTCCCTGTATTGCTCTGGCCTCCAGACCACTGGTCATCCCCGCTCTGCCTGAGCCTCCAGCCTACTGGCCGTCCCTGCATTGCTCGGGCTTCCAGCCCACTGTCCTTCCCGCTCCACTCGGGCCTCCAGCCCACTGGTCGTTCCCGCTCTGCCCGAGCCTCCAGCCCACTGGCCGTCCCTGCATTGCTCAGGCCTCCAGCCCACTGGTCGTCCCTGCTCTGCCCGAGCCTCCAGCCCACTGGCCATCCCCCCTCTGCCCAAAACACCAGCCCGTTGCCCATCTCCGCATTGCTCAAGCCTTCAGCCCGCTGACCATTCCCACATCGCTCAGGCTTCCAGCCCACTGGCCATCCCCACTCTGCCTGAGCCTCCAGCCCACTAGCCGTCCCTGCTCTGCCCGAGCCTCCAGCCCACTAGCCGTCCCTGTATTGCTCGGGCCTCCAGCCCACTGGTCATCCCCGCTCTGCCTGAGCCTCCAGCCTATTGGTAGTCCCTGTATTGCTCTGGCCTCCAGACCACTGGTCATCCCCGCTCTGCCTGAGCCTCCAGCCTACTGGCCGTCCCTGCATTGCTCGGGCTTCCAGCTCACTGTCCTTCCCGCTCCACTCGGGCCTCCAGCCCACTGGTCGTTCCCGCTCTGCCCAAGCCTCCAGCCCACTGACCGTCCCTGTATTGCTCGGGCCTCCAGCCCACTGGTCGTCCCCACTCTGCCTGAGCCTCCAGCCCACTGGTAGTCCCTGTATTGCTCTGGCCTCCTGACCACTGGCCATCCCCACTCTGCCTCCAGCCCCTTGGTCGTCCCCGCTCTGCCCGAGCCTCCAGCCCACTGGCCGTCCCTGCATTGCTCTGGCCTCCAGCCCACTGGTGGTCTCCATTCTGCCTGAGCCTCCAGCCCACTGGCCGTCCCCACTCTGCCTGAGCCTCCAGCCCACTGGTCGTCCCCACATTGCTTGGACCTCCAGCCAGCTGGTCAGCCCTGCTCTGCACAAGCCTCCAGCCCACTGTACCTCAGGAGAGAATACCAAGAGGGGAAATGGCACAAAAAGAGAGGAAAACAGGAAATAAACAGAAGGAGCGCAGAAGCTCTGGTTGGACCGTCCGGCTCTGCTGCATCTTGACTGGAGCTAAAGACAAGTCCAGTACCGATTCCAGACTTACAGTGCCAATTTAACTCTAACACTAAACTGCTGAGAAAGTAAACACATGGTCTTCCTTAAAACCAAGCATATGTTTGACTCTGTTATCATAGAATGATTTTGCGCAGAAGGAAGCCATTTAATCATCATGCCTGTGCCTAATCTTTGGTGAAATTATTCGATTAATCCCATTTTCCAGCTTTTGTATCCCCCACCATTCAACTCAATGTTTTGCTCAAAGTAAAGGGTGTTCATGATAGAAAGTGGAAACGATTTTTTAGGGCTACATTGGCTACCAACAATACATACATTCCACAAGGGGGCAGCATGGCAGTGGTCTGACATTAATTCTATTTTCTACTTTGCCATATTATTCATTTTTCTTTTGAATGCTACTATTGCATCTGCTACATTACAACTCATTGTATTAAAAAAAACTTTCCTCGTGGCCTCTGCTTGTTGAGTCACATGGAAATGATCATGTTGAGTCACATGAAAGCCCATCGCCAATATTCATGACCTTGAAGTGACATCATACTGAAATTGAGGGACAGCTGATGAATGCTGATATTTCAAGTATTGGTCACCAAGGCTCCTTTTATTTATGCATGAACAGTCATCATCTTCAGTACTGCTTCATTCAGAGTCAGGTACCAAAGTACCTGAAGAAGGGCTTATGCCCGAAATGTCGATTCTCCTGTTCCTTTGATGCTGCCTGACCTGCTGCGCTTTTCCAGCAATACATTTTTAAGCTCTGATCTCCAGCATCTGCAGTCCTCACTTTCTCCTCAGGTACCAGAGTGTCAGCATCTTTGAAACTCCCTTTTTTATATGTCAGGCAGGGCTCCCTGGGAACATGTTCTATGAGGTCAAGCTGGCTCATTACGATCCCCAAGGGACTGATAAGCAATATCCCAGTGTACTTACATCTACATCCCTCACTACATCCCTCGCCCTCCCTTTATCTTGGAGAGTGTCCTGGGGCATTTTAGTACTGGGTCAGTTTCCTCCAATTTGGCATCCATTACAGGTGACATGTAACACATGGAGACTCGCCTCTTGTGCAGAAGCACATTGGGAGAGGTTCACTGTCTTCTGGCAGCAAAGGCATCAAGTCTACTTCTTCTGAAGACTCGACGATGCTTGACAGACAGCGTGCAGTCACGGGTTCCAGCAGCCTTTCCGACTGCTCCAAGGGGTAGGCCAAGTCTTGCTCTGGCACCATTTGCAAATTCACATTTGCAAGCTCCACATGCTTGTTCAGGACTGTTGCACTCATCCGCACTTTCTACATCACCTTGCATTGACCATGCGTCTTACCCATTTTTGGGCCATTTCTCTGATTCTTAAACCAACTTCATCCCCTGCATCAAACTGTCTCTTGCTTGGCAGAGTCGTTTGTCTGGATTGGCATCTCTAATGCTGTTTCACCTCCCTCCCTCTCTCAAGTCTGAGAAGATCAGACTTAATCTGGTGTGGAGCCTTCTACCCATGAGCAACTCTGCCAGTGCTATCTCTTGGTATCTAGCAAGGCTGTGGGCTTTTTGGTCAAGCCATCCTTCAAAGTTTGGACTGCTTCTTTCTGCCAGACCATTGGATCATGGGTGGTGTTCTTTTATGTCAAATTCCATTCAACTTTAAAAAATACAGTACTCAAATTCCCTGTGGCTAGATGATGGCCTGTTATCTGCAACAGCACCTCTGGGACTGCATGCTTTGAATAACACGTGGTTTTTCAATTGTCATTCTAGTGTTTGACGAATGGATCCTATGCACATCCAACCACTTTGAGTGAATGTCTACAATGACTAAGAACATTGAACCCATAAAAGGACCTGCACAGTTGACATGCAGTCCAGCATATCATTTGCCTTCTTTAAAGCCTGCCACACCTGTAATTTCCCTGTTTTATCTCTCCCTCCTTTTTTAATTGATCGGTTTACATTAGCTACCCTTCAATCTACAGGAACAGTTCCAGAGTCTACAAAATCTTGGAAGCTGACCACCAATGCATCCACTATTTCTATGATCACTTTCTTAAGTACACTGGGATATTGCTTATCACTACCTTGGGAATTAATTGACCTTTCATTCCATCAGTTTCCCCAAAACCATTTCCCTGCTGATACTGATTTGCTTTGATTTCTCCATCTCACTTGGTCCTTGTTCACCAAATTTTTTGTGACATTATTTGTGTCCTGCTTTGTGAAGACAGAACTAAAATATGCATCTAATAGGTCTGTCATCTCTAAGTTCCCCATTATAACTTCCCCTGTATCTGTATGCAAAAGGACTTACATTTGTCTTCACTAATCTTTTTCTCTTCACATACCTATAGAAACTTCTACGATCGATTGAATGTTCCCTGCAAGCTTATTCTGGTATTATTAAGCTGTTAGGACCTGAATAGATTCTTTTAAGATCTGATCAAAATGATTACATGAAGATATGTGCAATTAAATATATAGCTAATTTATTAGTTTAATCTACTTAATATACATTTTAACTATAAGCAAATTGGTGAGGTTAATATACTTTATACATATTTAACTAATGAGTCATATTGCCTTGTCTTCATGCCGGGGACATTGGACGGCTGGCACTTGGAGCTTTATCTCAGATTTCATGGCATTCGCCTCACAAACTCCAGTGTAGGTTCATGGCCCCAGTCTCATGAACCTGATCCGACAGGGAAAGTCCAAGGAGTGGGAAAAAGTGCTTGATATTAATACTGTTCTGGTTACATGCTGTCTCACCATTTTGTAGTACTTTCAGTACTTTTCCAGATATTCTGTTATGCAGAAAACAAGTCGAAAACATTTCCAGGTGACTCTGTGTCAACTACTTAAAAGATGATTTCCACAAACTGTCAAGGTTATGCAGTTACCTCCCAACAAAACAGGCTGCTTTTTCACTAGATCTATTTCTATGATTTTTTTCCACTTTCTTATATGCTCATTGTCATTCTTTTGTTTTTGCTCTTTGCCCCCTCTTTTCTGTCTCTCTCTATAGGTTCATATCCTTCTGCCATTTTAAATAAACTAGTTTAGCTTAGTTTTAGTTTTGGAAACCTAGAGAGTGGAAGTTCTTGAAAGGAGACATGACTTGAAATGAGAATGGGACAATTCAAGGAATAAATGACTTTGGTAGAAAGTTGGTTACTATAACTTCCAGACCAGGAGTGGTTGGTCAGAAATCAGCAGGTTCTGAAAAGACTGAGAAAGTCTAAGGCTTCAGCCTTGTGAACATTCATTTAAGGATACCTCGGAGTTCAAAGCAATGAATTGGGGAAGTTCTGGTGAGTCAAATTTAAAATTTTGAGATAGTGGGGTAGTTTCACTGGATGTAAAATTGTACAGTGATGGTTTTGTGGTATAGATGAGACAGGTTTTTACAATGTTTTATGATTTTCAATTTGTATTCTATGTTTAGATAACTTATTTTATTTTAATATTTTCATTTTGTTCATTAAACTTCTGTTTATTCTGTGATTCTTCATCACTTGGCCTTGCTGTTAACTTTCATCTGTTCTTGCCCCATCTTCAACAAAGAAGCAGCAGCTGTCAGTTTATGCACATTTCTGGGGCTCATGTTGGCTCTTCCTGTCTGAGGCCAAATTGAATTGAGTACACACAAAGAAAACTTTTTCTAAAAAGACTGTGCTTTATTTTCTGATAGAGGAGAAGCGTATATTAATTAATCTCACCTGAAATCTTAAATCATTGCTCATTGGAAACATTAATTACACACAATTACATTATCCAAATATTTGAATGCTTACTTCACCAGAACTTTCTGAAAACAAAATATATATTTTTCAACAGTAACATCTTGCACCAGTGATGTCTGACTTAAATTATATTTTCATCTTTGTTTGGAGAATGATCTCTCAATGTCACAACATATGTTTTGCTAAAACTTGCAGAATATCATAAGAACATAAAAAACGGGAGAGGGAGTAAGCCATCAGGCCCTTCGAGCCTGCTCTGCCATTCAATAAGATCAAGGCTCATCTTTTTGTGAACTCAGCTCCACTTACCCGCCCACACACTATTACCCTTAATTCCTTTACTATTCAAAAATCTATCTCTGCCTTTTCAATTTTTCTTGGCTTGAACTGTTGAAAATCTGGTCCCTCTGCATATAATGATTAAAGTGTGGAACTTGCCACTATTTGAACATTTTCTTTTGCTACACATTTGATATGCAATCATTCTTGAAGAAGTTTTGCAGTGTTTATTTAAGTTTTTTTTTCTTGTACCGAAAATAATTCCAAATCTTTAATAGTGAAATTAGGGACAGAATTTCACTGGGCATCAGATGCCAGGCTATGAGACAGGAGCTGTTGGTAGCTCCCAATGCACTCCTGCTGACAGGTAGGTTTCCAATGCTTGGGACAGCAGAACACATTTGTCTCAAAGTAAATTTGGAAGTCATTTCAAAAAATTAATAGCCCATTGAAAGGCATTTACACAGGCCACTCACAAAGAGTCATAGAGTCATAGAGATGTACAGCATGGAAACAGACCCTTTGGTCCAACCTGTCCACGCCAACCAGATATCCCAACCCAATCTAGTCCCACCTGCCAGCACCCGGTACATATCCTTCTACCTTTGAGCCAGTTCTGTATCCACATGGCTAGTTCTCTCTGTATTCCATGAAATCTAACATTGCTAATCAGTCTCCCATGGGAAACCTTATTGAACACCTTGCTGAAGTCCATATAGATCACATGTACTGCTCTGCCCTCATCAATCTTCTTTGTCACTTCTTCAGAAAACTCAGTCAAGTTTGTGAGACATGATTTCCCACACACAAAGCCATGTTGACTATCCCTAATCAGTCCTTAACTTTCCAAATACATGTACATCGTGTCCCTCAGGATTCCCTCCAACAACTTGCCCACCACTGAGTTCAGGCTCACCGGTCTATAGTTCTCTGGCTTGTCTTTACCGTCCTTCTTAAGCAGTGGCACCACGTTTGCCAACCTCCAGTCTTCCGGCACCTCACCTGTGACTATCGATGATACAAATATCTCAGCAAGAGGCCCAGCAATCACTTTTCTAGCTTCCCACAGAGTTCTTGGGCACACCTGATCAGGTCCTGGGGATTTATCCACTTTTACCTACTTCAAGACATCCAGCACTTCCTCCACTGTAATCTGGACATTTTGCAAGATGTCACCATCTATTTCCCTATGGTCTATATCTTCCATATCCTTTTTCACAGTAAATACTGATGCAAAATATTCATTTAGTATCTCCCCCATTTTCTGTGGCTCCACACAAAGGCTACTTGCTGATCTTTGAGGGGCCCTATTCTCTCCCTAGTTACCCTTTTGTCCTTTAATATATTTGTAAAAACCCTTTGGATTCTCCTTAATTCTATATGTCAATGCTATCTCATGTCCCCTTTTTGCCCTCCTGATTTCCCTCTTAAGTATACTCCTACTTTCTTTATACTGTTCTAAGGATTCACTCAATCTATCCTGTCTGTACCTGACATATGCTTCCTTCTTTTTCTTAACCAAACCGTCAATTTCTGTAGTCATCCAGCATTCCCTATACCTACCAGCCTTCCCTTTCACCCTGACAGGAATATACTTTCTCTGGTTTCTTGTTATCTCATTTCTGAAGGCTTCCCATTTTCCAGCCATCCGTTTACCTGCAAACATCTGCCTCCAATCAGCTTTCGAAAGTTCTTGCCTAATACCGTCAAAATTGGCCTTTCTCCAATTTAGAACTTCAACTTTTAGATCTGGTATATCCTTTTCCATCACTATTTTAAAACGAATAGAATTATGGTCATTGGCCCCAAAGTGCTCCCCCACTGACACCTTAGTCACCTGCCCTGCCTTGTTTCCCAAGAGTAGGTCAAGTTTTGCACCTTCTCTAGTAGGTACATCCACATACTGAATCAGAAAATTGTCTTGTACTCACTTAAGAAATTTCTCTTCATCTAAATCTTTAAACTATGGCAGTCCCAGTCGATATTTGGAAAGTTAAAAACCCCGACCATAACTACCCTATTATTCTTACAGATAGCTGAGATCTCCTTACAAGTTTGTTTCTCCTTACAAGTATGTTGTCAATGGCAGAATGTATGCCCAGCTGTTATGTGAGGAGGCTGCCAGTTGTATGGAATACTACCAGCCATTTGCCAAGGTTGTTGAGATTGGAATTTTAAGTATATTCAAGGCTCACATAGAGTTTTAAACATTCTGGGAATTAAAGGTTGTAAAGAAAGGGCAGTGAAGTGGAGTTGAGGATTATCTGATCAGCCATGATATCATTGAGTGACAGAGCAGACTCAAGAGAAAAATGGCCTGCTTGTGCTTATGGAGTGCATTGAAGCCAAATATTCCAAGGCCTCAAAAGGGGCCTGTTATGGAGTGATATTCCTGTCAAACCCAATACGGACGGATGGACTCAAATCTGTTTCCTGTGCCCTTCCTATTTGGTCGATTGTAAAAATGTTACCTCAGCATGTTCACCACTCTCGGTGGTCTCAAGTGTCAGAGTTCTTGATCATTTGAATGGTCAGCAGAAAGCCAATTTGCCAATCTTGTTAGTTCACAGCTCAGGTCTACAGATCTTAATTGCCTCCTTAAGCCATAAGAGAATAAGACACAGAAGCAAATGTATGGCATTCAGCCCATTGAATCTGCTCTATTATTCAAGAAGATCTCTTACTGATTAAAAATCTGTCTATCTTAGCTTTGAAATACTTAATAATCAAGCCTTGACAGCACTCTGCGATAAAGCATTTCACTGATTCACTATCCTGTGAGGGAAGAAATTCCTTCTCACTTCTCACTTAAATGAGTGAGGCCTTGCTCTGAACTGTGCCACTTAATTTCATACTCTTTGACAAGGGGAAACAACCTATTTGTATCTAGCCTGTCAAGTCACGTACGTCTCTGGTATGTCTCAGTAAAGTATCCTTGCATTCTATTCAACCTGTCCTCACAATCGTGCTAAACCTAGGATCAACTTAGTGAATGTATGTTGGACTGTCTCTAATGTCAGTACACCTTTCCTTTGAATATGGGATCAAACTGTTCATAGTAGTCAATGTGTGTTCTAACTAATGTCTTGCATAGTTTTAGCAAGACTCTCTATTGTTATAATTATTCCCTTTAAAATAAAGGCCAATTTTTAATTTGTATAACAAAGAACAGATTTGGTATCCTCTCCTTTAGTATTGAGTACAGGAGTTGGGAGGTCATTTTGTGGCTGTACAGGACATTGAATAGGCCACTGTTGGAATATTGCGTGCAATTCTGCTTTCCTTCCTTTTGGAAAGGTGTTGTGAAACTTGAAAGGGTTCAGAAAAGATTTACAAGAATGTTGCCAGGGTTGGAGGATTTGAGCTACAGGGAGAGGTTGAATATTTGAACTATCAGGAGCGTTGGAGGCTGAGGGGGGTGACCTTATAGAGGTTTATACAATCATGAGGCGCATGGATAGGATAAATAGACAAAGTCTTTTCTCTGGGGTAGGTGAGTCCAGAATTAGAGAGCATAGGTTTCGGGTGAGAGGGGAAAGAAATAAAAGAAACCTAAGGGACAACTTTTTCATGCAGAGGGTGGTACATGTATGGAATGAGCTGCCAGAAGAAGTGATGGAGGCTGGTACAATTACAACATTTGAAAGGCATCTGGATGGATATATGAATAAGAAGGGTTTGGAGGGATATGGGCCTGGTGCTGGCAGGTGGGACTAGATTGGGTTGGGGTATTTGGTTGACATGGACAGGTTAGACTGAAGGGTCTGTTTCCATGCTGTACAACTCTATGACTCCATGACTCTCTGGCTGTCTTACCTGCTGAACATTTATGCTCGATTTTTGTGATTCACATGGACCTCTAACTCTCTCGGTGTTGAGCTTGCCGCAGTCTTTCTTCATTCAAATAATATTCAGCTCCATTATTCTTCCTACCAAAGTGCATAAGCTCACATTTTTCCATATTATATTTCATCTGCAAGGCATTTGCCCACTCACCTAACCTATCTATATCTTCCTGTAGATTTCTTATGTCATCCTCATGACTTGATCTCTCATCTATTTTCATGTCATAGTTAAATTGATGCTATAGTACATTAACTTCCCTTATCCAAGGAATGAATGTATATTGTAAATAGTTGTAGCCCCACTCAAGAAAGCACAACAATGCTTCCACTTCCTCAGAAGGCTAAGGAAATTTAGCATGTCCATAATGACTCTTTCAGATTTTTATAGATGTAGCCTAGAAAGCATCTTATCTAAATGTATCATAGCTTGGTACTGCTCTGCCTAAGACAAGAAATTGCAGAGAATTATGAATATAATCCAGTCCATCATGCAAATCAGCCTTCAATCTATTGACTCCGTCTATATACAATGCTGCATTGGGAAAGGAACCATTAAAATCAAAGATCCGTCCCACCCCGATTGTGCCGTCTTCCATCAGGCAGAAGATACAAAAGTTTGAAAACATGTACCAACAGATTCAAAGAACAAAGAACAATACAGCACAGGAACAGGCCCATCGACTCACCAAGCCTGCGCCAATATATTTTGCCCTTCTATACTAAAATTGTCTTCACTTACATCCGTATCCCTCTATTCCCCTTCTCTTCATTTGTTCATCCAGGTGCTTGTTGAATGCGGCTATTGTATCTGTTTCCACCACTTTTTCTGCCAACGTGTTCCAGGCACTCACTGCCCTTTTTGTAAAAAATGTGTCTTGCACATTTCTTTTAAACTTGTCCCTTAGCACCTTGAACCTGTGTCCACTGGTAATTGACCTCTCCACCCTGGGAAAAAGCTTCTTACTTTCCACTCTATCCATACCATTCACAACTTCTTTCTGGTCACCCCTCAATCTCCTGCCTTCCACTGAAAACAAACCCAGTCCATCCAACCTCTCTTCATAGCTAAAATCTCCCATACCAATCAACATCCTAGAGTGGTACTGGAAAAGCACAGCAGTCAGGCAGCATCCGAAGAACAGGAAAATCGACGTTTCAGGCAAAACTATATGCAATATTCCAAGTGTGGCCTAACTGAGGTTCTATACAGCTGCAGCATAACTTGTCTATCTTTATATTCAGTGCTCCTTCCAAAGAAAGCAAGCATGCCATAAGCCATCTTTACTACTTTATCTACCTGTGCTGCCACCTTCAGTGATCTATAGACCTGCACACCCTGATCCCTCTGCATATCAATACTCTTAAAGGTTCAGCAATTCAATCTATAATTTCCACCTTCCAAAATGCATCACCCACATTTATCCAGATTAAACTCTATCTGCCATTTTTCTGCCCATGCCTCCAACTGATCTATATCCTGCTGTATCCTCTGACAATCCTCCTCACTACCAAGAACTCCACCAATTGTTGTATTATCTGCAAACTTAGTAAATAGACCATCTTTTATGTAGATCATGAGCAACAGAGGTACCA
The DNA here is from genome assembly GCF_020745735.1 of Hemiscyllium ocellatum. Taxonomy (NCBI): domain Eukaryota; kingdom Metazoa; phylum Chordata; class Chondrichthyes; order Orectolobiformes; family Hemiscylliidae; genus Hemiscyllium; species Hemiscyllium ocellatum. Next base: position 54,106,687 of record NC_083401.1, on the reverse strand, counting down.
GCACTGATTCCTGTAGAACACCACTAGTTACAATTCTCCATTCCCAAAAGTGTCCTTCCATTGCTGGCCTCCGTCTCCTATAACTAAGCCAGTTCAATGTCCATCTTGCCAGCTTACCTCTGATACCATTTGATTTAATCTTTTGTACCAGTCTGCCATGAGAGATCTTGTCAAAGGCTTCACTGAAGTCCATGTAGACAACATCAACCGCTTTAATCTCATCAAATATCTTCGTCACCTCCTCAAAAAACTTGATCAAGTTAGTGAGGCATGACCTCCACCACATAAAACCATGCTATTTCTAATAAGTCCATTTGCTTCTCAGTGCGTAGAGATCTTGGTCTATAAGAATCTTTTCCAAAAATTTCCCTAACCCACCAAGTGAGTCACACAGGCCTGTAATTTCAGGAACAGATTCAAGAACAGATTCCCCACTGTTACCAATTTTTGAATGAACCTCTCAAATAATAAAGGAGGTAAAAACAGTGACTGCAGATGCTGGAAACCAGATTCTGGATTAGTGGTGCTGGAAGAGCACAGCAGTTCAGGCAGCATCCAAGGAGCAGCGGAATCGACGTTTCGGGCAAAAGCCCTTCATCAGGAATCTTCTGGATTAGTGGTGCTGGAAGAGCACAGCAGTTCAGGCAGCATCCAAGGAGCAGCGAAATCGACGTTTCAGGCAAAAGCCCTTCATCAGGATTCCTGATGAAGGGCTTTTGCCCGAAACGTCGATTTCACTGCTCCTTGGATGCTGCCTGAACTGCTGTGCTCTCTCAAATAATAAAGTTGATCTTTCTCTGTACCTTCTCTGTAGCTGGAACACTATATTCTACATTATGTTCTATTACCCTGATGTACTTATGTATGATATAATTTGCCAGGATAGCACGCAAAACAATACTTTTCACTATATCTCAACAGGTGACAATAATAAATCAAATCAAATCACATCACCAGTTACAGGTTGCCATAGTGGAAAAAGCTTCCCCAACATTATCCTAACTCTGTCTTCCATTAGGTAACCAAATCTCAATCCTTGCTAACATACTGCTCCAACATTTAAAATTAATTTTTTCTATTTTTTTTCTTCAATGCTTTTCATTGTTCATCAACTGTCTTTGCTGCCAATCTGCTTTTCAACGCAGCCAAATCTTTGTACTTACTGTTGATTAAGTTTCGTACAATTATTTCCAACCAAAATTTTTCACTCACAAACTGAGTTTTTAATTCTACCTTGTAATGGTGACTGCTTCTGAGATCATTTATTAAAGGGGTCTCATGATGCATTACAAGGTGCAAACTACCATGATCTCAGGTTGGGCACTCAACATATTGTTCTAGGAAACTGTCTTGAATACACTCTATGAATTCTTCCTGATAACTAGTTCTGATTTTCACAATCTACATAAAGGTTAAAGTCATCCATGATTAATGTATTGTCTTTTTAATGTGCCCTTTTTTTTGTACTCCAGTAAAGCTAATGTTAGGTAATCTATAGGCTGCTTCTAACAGTATCTTCATGGTTTCACACTCCACTGATTTTTTTTTGTCTTCTCATCCAAAATCATTTCTTGCTGTTGCATTTTTAAGACTTATTCTTTTGTTGGATAAGGGCATCACTGGCTGACCATAAATGTTTCATCTCATACTAACAAAGCTACACCATCATACTGGAGAAAGTGAGGACTGCAGATGCTGGAGATCAGAGCTGAAAATGTGTTGCTGGAAAAGCGCAGCAGGTCAGGCAGCATCCAAAGAGCAGGAGAATTGATGTTACGGGCATGAGCCTGAAGAAGGGCTCATGCCCGAAACGTCGATTCTCCTGCTGTTTGGATGCTGCCTGACCTGCTGTGCTTTTTCAGCAACACATTTTCAGCTACACCATCATACAGTCCACACTTCCTGTCCTTTTAAAAAATTCCATACACATAAATATTTAGTTACCAGCTTTGTTTTCCTTTATATTAGAATTAGCATTTTTGTCACATGTACTCACATGAGTACAGTGAAAATTTACAACTCGCCACTTACGGCGCCATCTTTGGTACAAAAGTACCTAGGTACAAATTCTGCCGTTCAAGTACTTTGGGGAAAAAAATAGAAAAATAAAGAAATAAGAAGTCCAGCTTTGCAGATTATAGGAATAAATTAGAAGACAGAAAAATTTAAAAAAAATTAAAACAATGGTCGTTCCAATCCAGTCTATGTTGGTACCTAGCATCCAGTCAGCAGTGAGCTTTGACTCCAGACTGTGCTCAAGGCCAGGAGACCACTCAAGATCAGACCATGCTGGGCCACTGAAAGACCATCATGCAGAGTTGGGAAGATGCCATGAGGGGCTGTGAGATGCCAGGTCAGGCTGGGAGGATGCCCTGTCAGGTTGGGAGGATGTCATGTCAAGCCAGGAGGCTGCCATGCTGGCTCTGTGCTGAATCTGAGATTCTGCCATGTCAGGCGAAGAGGAAGCCACGCTGGGCCAAAGAATTGCCCTGTCAGGCAGGAAGATGCCTCACCAGGTTGGGAGACTGCCATGCTGGGTCTGTGCTGAGGCCAGGAGTCCACGGCCGAAAGTTCAAGTCTGTGCCGAGGCATGTAGTCTCAGGCTGAGAAGAAAGAAGAAAAAGAATAGAGAAAGAAAAGAGAGAGAAGAAAAGGAACGGACAGAGCAGATGAGCTCTGGCTGAAGTGAGCTACTCTGCCACCACCCATGTAACCATACAAGTGAGCTTTAAAGTCATACACATTAACCTCCATTTGTGTTGTTAACTCATTTATTTTGATCTGAAGACTATGTTCATTTATATAAACATCCATAGTTTTGTCTTTTTTACCATTTTCCCTATTGATCCTATTTGCTACCTTGTTTAAAATGTTTGTATACTTTGTCCCTTCCTGCCCCACACTTGAGTGTTATGACCTCAAGGTAATGATGCCATATTATTTTTCCTTTGGAAGTCTTTAGAACCATAGAATAGAATCCCTACAGTGTGGAAGCAGACCATTTGGCATAACATGTCCACACTGACCCTCTGAAGAGTATCCCACCCAAACCCATTCCGTTACATTTCCCCTGACTTATGCATCTAACCTACACATCCCTGAACGCTATAAGCATTTTAGCATGGCCGATTCACCTAATCTGCACATCGTTGGACTGTGGGAGGAAACTGGAGCACCTGGAAGAAACCCACACCAACGCGGGGAGCATATGCAAACTCCACACAGACAGTCACCTGAGGCTGAAATTGAACCCGGTTCCCTGGTGATGTGAGGCAGCAATGCTAACCACTGAGCTACAATGCCTTTGTTTGCTTGTTCTAGAGTTCTACTCCCCTCTATTTAGTTAAAGCTTCTTCTGTTCTCCTAGTTCCTTGATTCTCATGGCAACATTGTGGAGATGTCCTACTCCCACCTGACCCTGCTTCCCATCCATGTCTGCTGGTCACCCATATCCAACCCAATGGCAGGATCTCCACTGTTTTGAAAAAGAATCCTGCCCTTAATATCTGTAAATAAGTTTGTTTATCTTCTACTTTGGTTCATGAAATATTAATTATTGTTTTCTACCTCACTCTTAGATGATTTTATGAAACAGAACCGTGGCATGCTTCTCGTATTCTCACTGAAAAATCCAACCTACCCTGAATACCAATACAGTTCAGACAGCAGTGTCTTATGCCTGGATTTCCACAATATGTATCCTCATCTGATAGCTGTTGGCTTTTATGATGGTTGTGTTGCTGTCTATAATATCATGGAAAATGCTACAGGACCTACTTACAAGAGTTCACCTAAATCAGGCAAGCACACTGATCCTGTTTGGCAGGTTAGTATTGTAAATGAGGTATTTCAAATAGGATTTACAACTTTTGGAGAAATATTATTTCTATTTATTTATTGAAATATTTGAATTCTATTTATTTATTGAAATATTTCAAAATGCAAATGTCTGTGTCTCCAGATAGCTTAATGGCTTTTTTTGGTATTTGTTGGAATGTCAGAGAACATTAGTTGACAATAACTGTTCAAGTGTTTATCCTTCTAAATGGCTGGATCATTTAAAGGCACAAAAAAGTGGCCTGCTCTATAGAGAAGGAGGTGACATAAGAGAAAGGAAACTACTTCTTTCAATATTTTGCTTGACTGTTACTGCTCATTAAATTATCATCCTAATCGTTTAGTTGTCAGTGTTATTTGCCATTAATTTCTACCCTTTCCAAGAAACCTGAAATTACCAAGGACAATTGATTCTCATTGAAATGATTCCACAGAGGCCATCACCAAGTCAGCCTTTATTTTCATGTGAACAGTCCTTGATTATAGTACACCTAATACAGAGTCAGGCACCAGAGTGGCAGCAGCCCTGACACTCAACCTTTTTATGTCAGCCAGGCCTCCCTTATCGGACCATATTCAGTCCCAGTTAGGGAATTCATAATTGTATGAGTTCCAGTTAGCTGATCGTGTTACAGTCTCTACATCCTTCCCCTCTCTCAGTCCACAGACATAGGTCAGTCCTTTCTCTTTGAGAGTCTCTTGGAGCGTTTTAGCACCGGGTCAGGTTTCTTTGACTCGGCATCTAACATGGGCAGAATGCAATGCATAGGAATTCAATTCTTGTGCTTAGAGTGCCTTGGTCTCTTCTTCCAGTAGCAAAAGCATTGAGGTGGCTACTTCCATCACTCTAATTCAGAGGACTGAAAAACTTTTGACAGAGTAAATTCATGGATTCCAGCAGTACTTCCAAAAATTCCGAGGGCAGGGCACATGATGCTCCCACATTGTTTGCAAATTCATGGCTCTTGTAAGGTCAACATGCTTATTCAGGGCAATCAAACCTACTGAAACTCAACACATCCCTGGTATTGAATACACATTGACTATGCCCCTTATCCATGTGAGGCCATTTCCACAACTCATACACAAAATACCATCTCCTGTATCAAACTCTCTTTCACTTGGCAGAGTCTTTGGTGTGGCATTTGAATTCCTGATGCTGTTTCACCCTCTCCCGAGGTACAAGAAGATCTGACTTAACTTGGTGCGAATCTTCTACCCATTAACAACTCTGCCAGTGCAATCCCTGTTTTTGCATATGGGGATCCTTTAATCAAACAAGAATTGTAGCAACTTGGTGAGGCTGTAGGCTGTAGGCTGTTTCTTTCAATCCAGCCTTTAAAGTTTGGATCGCCATTTCTGCTTGACAATTGAATGATAGGTTGTACGGAGCTGTACTTATGTCAAATCCCATTCAACTTTAAGAAATACCCAAAGTCTCCTGGTAAACAATGGCCAATTATCTGTGACCAACAATTTCAAGACTCAGTGTGTTTGAGAAGATGTGTGCAGTTTTTCTATAGTCATCCAGCGTTTTACGTTATGTACATTGAGTCACTGTGAATGGGCACCTACAATGACCGCGAACATTGACCTCATAGTCGACATACAACCAAATCCATATTTTACCTGGCCATTCCCGTGGATGATGCTGGCAGTAATTTCTGTCCTTGTTGACACTCTGGACATTGCTCCACCAATGTAGCTATGTCTGCATCCAGGTCTCGTCACCAGGCATAATTTCTCACCAATGTCTTCGTTTTGGAGACCCCTGGTTGGCCCTGATGGAATTTAGACATTATTTGGTGATTACTTTTGCTTTGAACAATCAGTCTTGTTCCCATAACAAAATACCATCTTCTTCGATGAACTGGTCTTTCCAGGTCCAAAAATGTTTCAATTCTAGTTGTTATGGACTTTTGGTTTCATTAATACAAACTGTTTCAGTTTGAAAAGGACTGGATCTTTCTGTGTCCAAAGTTGATATTGTTAGCTGCAGCCAGGAACGTGTCCAGAAATTTTAATATCATTGCAGACTCTTCCAATAGGAATACCATGAATAGTGTGTCTGCTAATGGGAGGCAGCTCAATGCATCCACTTTCACTACTCAGCCTCCCAGAAAGTATTCTAACTTAAAATTATAAGCATTTCGCATTACAGCCCACTGCTGAATACAGCCTGAAGCTATGGGCGCCACTGTCTTGTCCTCTTTATGCAGATCAAGTCACGTTTTCTGCTCTGTGATTATCACAAATTTCATTCATGAAGGTATTTATCAAACTTCCTACCTCCAAATGTGACCACCAATCCTTCATTTTTTTTCTAGGTAAATATACACTCTGCATTAGCCAAAGTCCTGAATGCATAACTTAATAGGCATTCATGTCAATTGGGCCACCAATGAGCTAATAGCACTCCAATGCCATATCGTGAGGCATTTCTGTTTAATACTAGATCCTTCTTGGGATCATAGTTTGCCAATACTCTAGAGGATGATTGCTATTTCTTTATTTTATTGAAAGCCATGGCTTGACTATGCAACCATTTCTAAAACAATTTAGGAGTTGATGCAAAGGTACAGATGGATGCCAGGTTATGTATGAACTTTCCATTATAATTTACCATCCCAGAAATGACCTATGCTCCAGGACAGCCATGGGAGCCTGGGCACCTTTGACTGCTCTCACTTTATCTTCCAATGGATGTAGTCCAATCTTGTTAACTCGGTGGCCCAAGTAGGTCATTTTGAGGGACCTGAACACACATTTTTCCCACCTTAGACATACACCTGCCTTGGAAAAACACCTTAGGATGATATCCATGTTCACTAAGTGTTCCTTATTATTTTTCCCTGTTATCAGAGCATCACCTAGGTAAATGGCAACCTGAGGTAAACTTTGCAAAATGTTCTCAATCAACTGCTGAAACATTGAACAGGCTGACATACACCAAAAGGCAGTCTTGTGTATTGGTACAAACCGCTACGGGTATAAATTGTAGCATATTTATGGAAATGTTGGTCTGAACACAATTGCAAGTTGGCATGACTCGTGTCCAGCTTGTGAAGGATAGACCCAGCTTTGCTTAAAAATCCTCTGTCTGATGGATTGAATATTTATCCAGCTGTGCGAAAAGGTATATCGATTGTTTAAAATCCCTAAAAGGCAAACTGACCCATTGGGCCTCAGAATCAGTACGACCAGTTCCTACCATTCTACAAATTTGAATGGATTGACAGTTCCTTCACTTTCCAGCCTTCTGATTTCTGCTTTTACTTTTTCCCGTAAGGCCAATGGTACTGAGTGGACCTTGCAGATTCGTGGTATTGCTTCCTGGTCAGCATGCAAAGTGGCCTTGGATCCTCTGATAATCCCTAGACCTTTTTGGAAGACTTCTGGGTATTTAATGAGGACTTCACTCAGCCAGCTGTTTTCTAATTGAACAATATTGAGCCAGTCTAGATAAATCTTTCACAATCAGTTTTGCCCCATTAAGCTTGGGCACAACAATTACTTGGATCCTAATGTAGTTACTGATAACTAGCCAGCTGCCTTTTGAAAGAGACTGGAATCAAAGTTGTGTCCTTAATCTGTAAAGGTTCCCCATTAGAGGTTCTCAGCCCAGCACAAATTTAAGGGCTGGAGTCCAGAGCGAATTCTATTAAAACTGGTTCTGCAATAACTGATACTGGTGCAGCTGTATCGACCCCCATTAGAACTAGGTGACCACTTAACCAGACATTTATCTTGATTGGTTCTGATTTGAATGTTGCTAAGCAATTTAACTTTTCCAAATCAGATGTAGGTGGACTTTCCCGTGAATGAACTCTTTTGGATTCTGGCCTGTGAGTTATCTTACTCAGTTCAGCTTTGGCAGAACTCTTTTGCCGTCTAGAGTTTGCCTACAGGCAACAATTAAAATGGCTTTCCAGTCAGGATCCTGAAGAAAACTTTAACAGTCAGGCTGAGGCTTTGCTTTGTTTTAGGGTTTTGCTGTGGGCCAATCTTGAGTCACTGTGATCAGGATATGCTCTAATAGAGACTATGCAACTGCTTGCACTCAAATGCTGGTCCCCAAGCTCAGTCAGACTGGTGTACTTCCGTCGAAATACCTTGCAACTGATATGCTCCACTTGTCACATTTTGCGATGATTAAGCCTGTTGTTGCCAGTTTGAAGTCTAAATGAGCTTCTGCTAGCAGGCATTTTGAAGAGTTACATCATTAACAACACATACCAGATGGTTTCTAAGCATCACGTTAACAGATAAACCAAATTCACAGCATTCTGCCAGTTGTCTTAACCTGGTCAAAAACATCGATGTGAATTCCCTGGTTCTCAAACTGCTAAGTAAAAGCCATAGTGGGTCAGAATTAGAGGCAGCTTGGGATCATAATATTCCTTAACTATGTCAAGCAATTCTTGAAAAGTTGTGTTGTCTGATACCCCTAAGGGAAAGTTAGGCTCCTAATTACAAAAAAAGCAGCAGTTATTTGCCCAGAAAAAATAAAATATTTTTGGGCAAATAACTGCTGCTTTTTTTGTAATTAGGAGCCTAACTTTCCCTTAGGGGTATCAGACAACACAACTTTTCAAGAATTGCTTGGCATAGTTAAGGAATATTATGATCCCAAGCTGCCTCTAATTCTGACCCACTATGGCTTTTACTTAGCAGTTTGAGAACCAGGGAATTCACATTGGTGTTTTTGACCAGGTTAAGCCAACTGGCAGAATGCTGTGAATTTGGTTTATCTATTAACCTGATGCTTAGAAACCATCTGGTATGTGGTGTTAATGATGTAACTCTGCAAAATGCCTGCTAGCAGAAGCTCATTTAGACTTCAAACTGGCAACAAAATATTTTTTCCACACACTGGGTCCAGTATGCTCAATGGCAGGGTCAAGCTTCCTAGTAAAAACATGATGTAAGAAAATGCTTACACCAATTTAAAGCCAACTGTTGCTAGTGAGTTTCTTCAGAATCGTATCCCACTCTCATCAATACTGAAATAACTCTACAGAGGCCAGTATCCTGCCACCAAGTCACCCTTTATTTACATGTGAACAGTCCTTGATTATAATACTGCCTCATGCAGAGTGAGGCACCAGAGTGGCAGTATCCCCAACACTCAACCTTTTAGTGTCAGCCAGGGTTCCCTGATTGGACCAGATTAACAGAATATCAGTTCCTTGATTGAGACTATGAGGTCTAATTGGCTGACATCATTACAATCATTGCACCAGTTTGGAAGGGAAAAACCCTTAAGAATTCCAACTTTGAAAGCTAACGGCTCAACCCTGAATGACAATGGAGGCACACCATTCCACTCTGGCATCTCCCAAAGATAGGTATCAGGCTTCTGAAATACTCTTTGCAGGGAGTTGATTCCTTTTGTTATGAAGATGTGGTTGTACTTTAAGAGAGTTAAAAGCAGCAGAATTGGCCATCACAGCACCAAGTATTCTCAATAAGGCAACAATGTAACATTTGGTCAAACAACTCGATTAGCTCAATTCAAGTTTGAATTGAGTATATTGACAATCTTAAAAGCCAATGACACACTCCGATGCTTTGGGGGTATAAGAATGAGGAAAATTGAACAGTTGAGAGGAGAACTGACAAGCCCAGCATAAAAAACAGACTGCCTGAAAAATAGGTCTGTTAAAAAGGTACCTTTTCGATCAGTACCCTCTGACACAGAAATTCCTAAGAAAAAGTAAAAAAGACACAGGAAGGTCCGAATAGAAGAATGAAACCTGCCTGATTTTGTGTGGTTTGTGTGGTTTTGTAAATCTTTATTGGGAGTTACACAAGGGAAGGTAAAACATAGGTTAGAGGAAGAAATGTGATATAGTTGTTTGTTAATTATTCTCTATTATACTTTAAGAAATAAAGTTGTTAATTTTTACTTTAAATAGTTCTTGGCTACTCAAAATTTTACAGATTACTGCATGGGATAAATCTTTGCTGTGTTGTTAGTTTTAAATTAAGCAGAGGGTTTACCTGTATCATAACAGTTTGGAGGCTCGTCTGGGATTTGAACTAGTTGAGACAGATTGAATAGATTTGGGGATACGAAAATTCCTAGCAGATTTAAACACTTGCAGGTTTGTGTCCTCAATCTTTAAATAAAATGTAGACGAGAAAATTTGTTTAATTTCGTGACTTGTAGTTGATTAAATTAAAAGTGAGAGAAATGGCTCTTGAAATTGCTAAAGAGATTCTGGTATTTGAGAGTGATTCTCAAATTTGCCAGGAAAGTTTAGAAGGAAGTAAAAAGGCCATACTTTTAGAATTAGCAAATAAGTTAGATTTGGGTTTAACCAAGGACAAAAGTAAAGCTGAAATTATAAGGGAATTACTCAAATGCTTAGGTGTGTCAGTGAAACAGACAAGTGCAGTACAGGTAGAAAAACCTAAATTAAAATTGAGGAAAATGGACTAAGAAGATAAACAAGGAGAGAGAAGAAAAAGAGAGAGACAGAAGGTTCTTGGCTGAGCAACGAGAAAGAGAAGAATGGGAGAAAGAAAGAGAGAGAGAAGAAAGGAAAATAGAAAGAGGGAGAGAAGAGAGAGATGGAGAGAGAGAATTTGAACTTGAGAAATTGTGACTTAGTCAGCAAAGTCAAATTAACAGGATGGCGATAAAAAGAAAAGGTAATTATATATATATATGTGTGTGTGTGTGTGTGTCAAAACTCTGCCACATTTTGGTGAGAAAGATGTTGAAGCCTTCTTTATTTCATTTGAAAAATTGGTTAGGCAGATGGAGTGGTCCAAGGATTTATGGGTAAACTGATAGGTAGAGCTAGTGAGGTATTTGCCACATTGTCAGATGAGGTGTCAAGAGATTATGAAGATTTGAAGTGCTTATGTATTGGTACAAAGACACAAAGAAGGAACCAGGTCAGATTTATGTTGAGTTTGAAAGAATTAAACATAGTCATTTTGATCATTGGATGTGTGCTTTGAAAATTGATGGGACATTTGAGGCTCTAAGAGAGGTTATTCTGCTGAAGGAATTTAAATACTCACTTCCAGAGATGGTAAGAATTCATGTGGAGGAACAGCAAGTTCAGGACATGAGAAGTGCAGCAGAATTAGCAGATGAGTACATGTTCGTGCATAAGACAATCTTGCTGCCAGAATTTCGTCGTGTGAGGGATAGAAATTGAGAGAAGGGGAGATCCTACACTATCAAACCAAGAGTAGAGAGCACTGGTAAGAGTTTACCACAGGATAAAAAAGAAGCCCAAGAGGGTGGAAAGGAGGTAAAAGGCCTCAGGTGTTTCTATTGTAGTTAAGTGCGTCGCGTAAAGACATCGTGCTGGTCATTAAAGAAAGGCACTGTGGGAAAAGATGTGGTAAAAGAAGCTAAGCTAGTGGCATTAGTGAAGGTAGTAAAGGAGACCCCAAGAAGAGCTGAGGAGCTGTAGGAGAGTGCACAGTCTAGGCAGGGGCTGGTATGGAGTTAGTGCCTGATCTCTACAAAGAATTTGCCTCTGTGGGTAACGTTTACTCAGAAAGAACAGTGGGAGAAGGACAAATAGTTATAATTTTGAGAGATACAGGATCTGACCAGTCTCTGATAGTAAGGGATGAGCGAATATGCACACTTTCTGATCTGTTACCTGAGAGTGTGGTAATTTGTGGGATAGATGGACAGAAATTTAGCATTTCCCCTATGTAGGATCAGGTTGAGTGCCAATTTAAGACTGAGGAAGTAACAGTGGAAGTGATTGATAGTGTCAATTCCAGGAATTCAGTTTATTTTTGGGAATGATTTGAGAGGTTCCAAGGTGGGAATGACACCCCTTGTTGTGGAGAAGCCCAAGGAAGACCAAGACACTGAAGAGATAAAACAGAAATATCCTGGCATTTTCCCAGACTGTGTGGTAACCAGATCCCACTATCATAAGTCACAGCACAAAGTGAAAAATAAAGATAAAGATGAAACAGTTGAAGTTCAGTTAGCGGATACCCTGTATGACGTAATAGTGCAGAAAAAACCTGAACAGGTAGAGGGTCAGATAGAAGTGTTCAGTCCAGAAAGGCAAAGGTGACTTGCAACAGCAAGACAAGATAATAAAAGATATATGTGGATGTGTCCTCAGAAAAGGAGGCAAAGAATATTCCGCGGAGAGTTATTATCTAAAAGATAGAATCCTAATGCGGAAATGGAGACCACGGCACGTTAGTGTAGAGGAGAAATAGTCTGAACTGCACCAGGTTGTGTTGCCGGTAGCATACAGACAGGAAGTGTTATGGGTAGCACATCAACTATCTGTAGGAGGTCACCTGGGGATACGAAAGACTCAGACTAAGGTACAAAAACATTTTTATCGGCCTGGAATGCACAAGGATGTGGTAAACTTTTGCCGTATGTGTTTACATGCCAAAAAGGATAACAAAGGAAGGCTGTGTATCGAACCTGAGAGAATGGGTGAGATTCTGAATGATTACTTTGCATCGGTGTTCACTGAGGAGAGGAACATGATGAATGTTGAGATTAGAGATAGAAGTTTGATAAGTCTGGATCACGTTGACATAAGTAGGGAAGATATGTTGTGTAGACTAGAGGTTATTAAGGTGGACAAATCCCCAGGACCGGATGGGATCTATCACAGGTTGCTGAGGGAAGCGAGAAAGGAAATAGCTGGGCCCTGACAGATGTCTTTGTGGCATCCTTAAATACAGGTGAGGTGCTGGAGATGTTGTTTACCTTGTACAAGAAGGGCAGTAGGGATATTCTGGGTAACTACAGACCAGTGAGCCTGACATCAGTGATGGGAAAGTTGCTGGAGAAGGTACTGAGGGATAGGATCTATTTATATTTAGAAAAGAATGGGCTTATCAGTGATAGGCAACATGGTTTTGTGCGGGGGAGACCGTGCCTTACCAACTTAATAGAATTCTTCAAGGAAGTGACCAAGTTGACAGATGAAGGAAGGGCTGTTGATGTCATATATATGAACCTTAGTAAGGCGTTTGATAAGGTTCCCCATGGTAGACTAATGGAGAAAGTGAAGTCATATGGTGTGCAGAGTGTTCTAGCTAGGTGGATAAAGAACTGGTTGAGCAACAGGAGAAAGATTAGTAGTTGAAGGGAGTTTCTCGAAATGGAGAAAGGTGACCAATGGTGTCCCACAGGGGTCAGTGTTGGGGTCACTGTTGTTTTTCTTATACATAAATGATCTGGAAGAGGGTACTGTTGGTATGATCAGCAAGTTTGCAGATGACATGAAGATTGGTAGAGTAGCAGAAAGCATAAGGGACTGTCAGAGAATACAGGAGGATATAGATAGACTGGAGAGTTGGGCGGAAAAGTAGCAGATGGATTTCAATCCATACAAATGTGAGGTGATGAATTTAGGCAAGACTAATTCCAGAGCAAATTATACAATGAACAGAAGAGCCTTGGGAAAAGTTGATGGGCAGAGAGATCTGGGAGTGTAGGTCCATTGTACCCTGAAGGTTGCTGCACAGGTGGATAGAGTAGTCAGGAAGACATATAGTATGCTTGCCTTCATCGGACAGGGTATTGAGTATAAGGGCTGGCAAGTCATGTTAAAATTGTACAAGACATTGGTTCGGCCACATTTAGAATACTGTGTACAGTTCTGGTCGCCACATTACAAAAAGGATGTGGGCGCTTTGGAGAGGGTGCAGAGAAGCTTTACGAGTATGTTGCCTGGTATGGAAGGTGCTAGCTATGAAGAGAGGTTGAGTAGGTTAGGTTTGTTTTCATAAGAAAAAAGGAGATTGAGGGGGATCTGATTGAGGTTTACAAAATCATGAAGGGTATAGACAGGGTGGAGAGAGACAAGCGTTTTCCCAGGGTGAAGGATTCAATAATGAGAGGTCACGCTTTCAAGGTGAGAGGTGGAAGGTTTAAGGGGGATACCTGTGGCAAGTACTTCACACAGAGGGTGGTGAGCGTTTGGAACGTGCTGCCAGCAGTTGGTAGAGGCAGGCACAGTAGATTCATTTAAGGTGCATCTGGATAAATGCATAATTACGTGGGGAGTAGAGGGATACGGATGCTTAGGAATTGACCGACAGGTTTAAGTCAGTACATTTGGATTGACTCAGGCTTGGAGGGCCGAAGGGCCTGTTCCTGGACTGTAAATTTTCTTTGTTCTTTGTTCTAAAGCCACAGTAGTAATAAAACCAGCACCTTTGTTGCCAAATCCCACATTTGAAGAACCTTTCACGCGGGGTTATAATTGATTGTATATGTCCCCTCCCAGAACTAAAATTGGGAACCAGTACTTGTTAACCATAATGGATGTGTCTACCAGATTTCTAGAGGCAATTCCATTACAGAGTATCAAGGCAAAAAGGATGATATGGAAGTTAGTAGCTTTCTTCACATGGTATGAGCTACCCAGAGATATTCAGTTGAATCAAGGGTCAAATTTTACTGCTGGGCTGTTTAAGGAGGTTATGGATAGTTTAGGTATACAGCACATTAAATCCAGTGTGTATCATCCTGAATCCCAGGGAGCTTTAGAAAGGTGGCATCAGGCCTTGAAGACCACGTTGAGACCATACTGTCAGGATTGCTCAAATGATTGGGATAAAAGTACCTCATTTGTATTGTTTGGCATTAGAGATGCCCAAAACAAATCTGCTCAGTTTACTTTCTTTGAGTTAATATTCGGTCATAAAGTGAGAGGCTTTTGACATTAATTAAAGAAAAATTGACAGGACCAAAATAGGAGATCTCACACTTAGAATATGTATCGGAGGTGAGGGAGAGACTAAATCGAGTCGGTGAGTTAGCTAAACAGCACCTAAAGAGGGCACAGTATAGAATGAGGCGGGTGGCAGATGAAAGCTCTGAGACTCAGACGTTGAGACTCAGATGTTTTCCCAAGGGGATAATGTGTTAGTATTGTTATAAATTATAGGAGATCCCTTCAAAGCCAGGTTTAGTGGTCCCTATCCAATTGAGAAAAAGTTGAATCAAGTGAACTATCTCGTAAAGATGTCAGATAGAAAAAAAATGTATTGGGTATGTCATGTGAATATGTTGAAACCGTTTTACACGAATGGGAAACAGCTGTTAGTTACTGCCCCGCAGAGTGAGGAATCAAATCCAGATGATGTGGATTTTGAGGTGCCTCAAAATAGATTAAAAATGAAGAAGTCCTTGAGGAGTGGGATGTGTTAGATAGCTATCTGTCCCAGGAGCATAGAACAGTTGAAAGATTTGTTACTGCAGTACAAGGACATATGTAAGAATCACATGGGAAGGACTAATGCCATTGTACACGTGGTAGATGTAGGAAATAGTGCTCCGATAAAACTACACCTCTATCGGCTTAATCCTTTCAAAGCCAGACAGATGCAGATGGAGATGGAGGCCATGCTCGACGAGAACATCATCGAACCAAGCCAGAGTGAGCGAAATTCGCCATTCGTCTTAGTTCCCAAACTGGACGGGACTCAGTGATTCTACATGAATTATCAGAAGGTCAATGCTGTTTCAAAATCGGACTCATATCCAATTCCTAGATTGGAGGACTGTATCAAGAACGTCAGACAAGCCAGTTACATTACCAAGTTGGACTTAATGCGTGGTTACTGGCAGGTACCTTTATCAAAGACAACGAAAGAAATTTCTGCATTTGTAACCCCAAATGGCCTATATCAGTTTAAAGTGATGCCCTTTGGAATGAAGAACACACCCGCCATATTCCAAAGACTCATGAACAGAGTTGTGGCTGGGTTAACAAACTGTGCAGTCTATTTGGACAATGTAGTGATCTTTAGTAAGTTCTGGAAAGATCACATGGTATAGTTGGTAGAGTTCTTTGAATGACTACGAGAAGCAAAACTGGTGATAAACTTAAATAAAACTGAATTTGTGAAAGCAGAGGTGACGTTCTTGGCACATAACATCGGTCAGGGAAGGTTGGCCTCACGGAACGCAAAGTCAAGAGCCATTGAGGAATTTTCATGAGCAACCTCGAAGAAAGAGATGTTTTGATTCTTTGGACTTAGCAGATTCTATCGGAGGTTTGTTCCAAACTTCAGCAGTGTAGTAGCACCATTAACCAATTTGCTGTAAAAGAGCACAAAGTTTCGGTGGACAGAACCATGTCAGAAGGCATTTAACCAGTTGAAATCGATATTAATCACCAAACCAGTTTTAGCTACACAAAACTTTTCAAAACCTTTTAAAGTTGCCACTGATGCTAGTGACATTGGAGTTGGAGCTATACTCCTACAGGAAGATGAGGATGGGATTGAAGTGGCAGTTGGTTACTTTTCAAAGAAGATCAACATCCACCAGAGGAAATATTCCACAATCAAAAAGGAACTATTGATTTTGGTACTGGCCTTACAGCATTTTAACGTGCATGTCATAATCAATGTGTTGGAGAAGGTTGTGTACACTGGCGAACATTTTGAAGATACGAATATGAGACTATTTTGTTGGAGTCTTATGTTACAGACTTTTAATTTAAAAATCATACATGTTACGGGTCAGAAGAATGTAATCACAGATATGTTATCATGGATTTAACTGATAGAGTTGAGAGGAGATTTGTTTTTATTTAGTGTTATATATGTTGTGGTTCCGTTCGCCGAGCTGGGAATTTGTGTTGCAGATGTTTCATCCCCTGTCTGGGTGACATCTTCAGTGCTTGGGAGCCCCTGTGAAGCACTTCTGTGATGTTTCCACCGGCATTTATAGTGGTTTGTCTCTGCCGCTTCCGGTTGTCAGTTCCAGCTGTCCGCTGCAGTGGCCATTAGATTGGGTCCAGGTTGATGTGTTTGTTGATAGAATCTGTGGATGAGTGCCATGCCTGTAGGAATTCCCTGGCTGTTCTCTGTTTGGCTTGTCCTATAATAGTTGTGTTGTCCCAGTCGAACTCATGTTGCTTGTCATGTGCGTTTGTGGCTACTAAGGATAGCTGGTCGTGTCATTTCGTGGCTAGTTGGTGTTCATGGATACAGATCGTTAGTTGTCTTCCTGTTTGTCCTATGTAGTGTTTTGCGCAGTTCTTGCATGGGATTTCGTACACTACATTGGTTTTGCTCATGCTGGGTATCGGGTCCTTTGTCCTGGTGAGTTGTTGTCTGAGAATGACTGTTGGTTTGTGTGCTGTTATGAGTCCTAGTGGTTGTAGTAGCCTGGCTGTCAGTTCAGAAATGTCCTTGATGTATGATAATGTGGCTAGTCCTTTGGGTTGTGGCATGTCCTCGTTCCGTTGTCTTTCCCTTAGGTATCTGTTGATGAAATTGCGGGGGTATCCGTTTTTAGCGAATACATTGTATACGTGTTCTTCTTCGTCTTTTTGCAGTTCAGGTGTGCTGCAGTGTGTTGTGGCCCTTTTGAACAGTGTCTCGATGCTATTTATTTTGTGTGTGTTGGGGTGGTTGCTTTCGTAGTTCAGGACTTGGTCTGTGTGTGTGGCTTTCCTATATACCTTTGTGGTGAATTCTCCGATCGGTTTTCTCTGTACCATCACGTCTAGGAATGGGAGTTGGTTGTCCTTTTCTTCCTCTCTAGTGAATCTGATTCCTGTGAGTGTGGCGTTGATGATCCGGTGTGTGTTTTCTATTTCTGTGTTTTTAATGATTACAAAGGTGTCATCTACATATCTGACCCAGAGTTTGGGTTGAATTTGTGGTAAGACTGTTTGTTCTAATCTTTGCATTACCACTTCTGCTATGAGTCCAGAGATGGGTAAGCCCATGGGTGTGCCATTGATTTGTTCATATATTTGGTTGTTGAATGTGAAGTGTGTGGTGAGGCACAGGTCCAGTAGTTTGAGTATGCAGTCTTTGTTGATAGGTTCCCTGTCTTGTTGTCTGTTCTGTATGTCCAGCAGGTTGGCTATTGTTTCTCTGGCTAGAGTTTTGTCGATAGAGGTGAACAGTGCCGTTACATCGAATGAGACCACAGTTTCTTCCTTGTCTATATATATATTTCTGATGAAGTCCAAGAATTGCTGTGTTGACTGTATAGAGTGTCTGGATCCACTGATCAGGTGTTTCAGTTTCTGCTGTAGTTCTTTAGCAAGTTTGTGTGATGGTGTCCCTGGTAGTGATGGGTCTGAGTGGGATGTCTGGTTTGTGTACTTTAGGTAGTCCATAGAATCTGGGGGTGGTGTTGCTTTCAGGTTTCATTCTCTGTCGGTCAAACCTGGTTATCTGTCCGTTTTTTTGCAGGTTCCTCAATGTGTTGTTTATCCTATTGGTGAGCTGTGGGGTGGGGTCAAACTCCCTCTTTTGGTAGGTGTTGGTATCTGCAAGTAGTTGTTGCGCTTTCTGGGTGTACTCTGCTTTGTCCAAGATGACCGTCATTCTGCCTTTGTCTGCTGGTAGTATGATTATGTTCTTATAATTTCTTAGTGATTTTAGTGCTTCTCTCTCCTTGGAGTTGAGGTTGTGTGTTTGTCTTTTCCTTGTTATCAGGGGTACGATACTTTGTCTCACTTTTATTGTGTCTCTTCTGTCAGTCCATTGTTTCTGAGTGTGCATTCTAGTGCTGCTAGGAAGTCTATTGTCTTGGCGTCCCTGTGGTTGTAGTTGAGTCCCTTGGCCAGTATTGTTCCTTCCATGTCTGTGAGCTGTCTGTGGGAGAGGTTTCTAACCCAGGTATGTGTTGTGGTGTCCTCTCTGTTGTGTGTTAGTTTGGCCATTTTTTCTATTAGTGCTGTTTTTTTGCGGTGTGTAGTCCTGTTCTGTACTATGGTGAAGGCCTGTTCTATGGTCCGGGTCCATTCCTGATTGGTGGTTTTTGAAATTAATGATTTTTGGCGTGCAAATTTTTGCCTGTACTTGTGTAGTCTATTGTGTGCATCTGTAATCATTACCTGGGTCATTCTGAATTTGTTCTGTCTGGCTGTGTCTCTGGCTTGTGGGTTGTTGACTGGTGGTCTGTATCTGACACATGGTGGAAGGATTCGATTCTTTCGGCTTTCATGCAGGAATGTGGCGCTTAGGCGGTTGGCACAGGATTCCCATTTCCTGGCTTGTCTTAGCATCTCTCGTCCGGAGGTGTTCAAAGTTTGTGAGAAGATTTGGAGCTCGGGTGCTCATTGTTGTGCTACTGTTCGCCGAACTGGGAATTTCATCAACAGAGGCCTAAGGGAAAGACAACGGAATGAGGATATGCCACAACCCAAAGGACTAGCCACATCAAGAACATTTCTGAACTGGCAGCCAGACTACCACAACCACTAGGACTCATAACAGCACACGAACCAACAGTCACTCTCAGACAACAACTCACCAGGACAAAGGACCCGATACCCAGCATAAGCAAATCCAATTTAGTGTACAAAATCCCATGCAAGGACTGCACAAAACACTACATAGGACAAACAGGAAGACAGCTAACAATCCGTATCCATGAACACCAACTAGCCACGAAACGACATGACCAGCTATCCTTAGTAGCCACACACGCAGATGACAAACAACATCAGTTCGACTGGGACAACACAACTATTATAGGACAAGCCAAACAAAGAACAGCCAGGGAATTCCTAGAGGCATGGCACTCATCCACAGATTCTATCAACAAACACATCGACCTGGACCCAATCTACCGGCCACTGCAACAGACAGCTGGAACTGACAACCGGAAGCGGCAAAGACAAACCACTATAAATGGCGGAGGAAACATCACAGGAGGCTCCCAAGCACTGAGGATGTCACCTAGACAGGGGACAAAACATCTGCAACACAAATTCCCAGCTCGGCGAACAGAATCACAACAAGCACCCGAGCTATAAATCTTCTCACAAACTTTGAATGTTATATATATACGATATATAGGAAAAAGTTAAGGTGAACATATATTAAAGTTATCTGTATGTTAGGGTAAGGTCTTTAAAAAGTAGAGAAAAATATGAAACCATCTTTTCATTGTGATGGTTCATTGTTTTCTTAAGGTTGGAGGTGTTATGAAGACGTGGGTGTACTTTAAGAAAGTTAAAAGCAGCAGAACTACCGGACACAGCACCAAGTGTTCTCAATATGGCAACAATGTAACACTTGATTGAACAGCTCGATTAGCTTGTTGCCCGGAGATAAAAACATATTGGAATTCAGCCAATCAGTTTAAATTATACCCCAAAAAATAGCAAACTCCAATCCAGTTTGAATTGAGTATATTAACAATCTTAAAAGCCAATGACACAATCCGATGCTTTGGGAGTATAAGACTGGGGAAAATTGAACAGTTGAGAGAAGAACTGACAAGCCCAGCATGTAAGCAGACTGCCTGAAAATAGTTCTCTTCAAAAGGTACCTTTGCAATCAGTAACCTGTCATGCAGAAATTCCTAAGAAAAAGAAAAGAAGACACAGCAAGATCCAAATAGAAGAACGAAAGCTTCCTGGTTTTGAGATCAAAAATGTGTTTTTGTAAATCTTAATTGGGAATTTTATCAGACTAGTATTATAGAAGGGAAGATAAAAGATAGGTTAGAGGAAGAAATAGTAAATAGTTGGTAGTTAAATATTCTCTGTTATACTTCAAGAAATAAAGTTGTTAATTTTTACTTTAAATAGTTCTTGCTTACTCAAATTTTTACAAATAACTATGCTGGATAAATCTTTGCTGTGTTGGTCGTTTTCAATTAAGCAGGAGGGTTTACCCCGTGTTGTAACACTTTTCTCGTCACTTAAAGCAAAACTTGGTTTATTGTGATTGCAGCAGGCTACTGCCTCTCATGAGAGTATCTAAGACTGGAGGTTGGCAAACGTGGTGCCACGGTTTAAGAAGGGTGGTAAAGACAAGCCAGGGAACTACAGACTGGTGAGCCTGACATCGGTGGTGGGCAAGTTGTTGGAGAGAATCCTAAGGGACAGGATATACATGTATTTGGAAAGGCAAGGACTGATTAGGGATAGTCAACATGGCTTTGTGCATGGGAAATTATGTCTCAAACTTGATTGAGTTTTTTGAAGAAGTAACAAGGAGGTTGATGAGGGCAGAGCAGTAGATGTGATCTATATGGACTTCAGTAAGGCGTTTGACAAGGTTCCCCATGGGAGACTGATTAGCAAGGTTAGATCTCACGGAATACAGGGAGAACTAGCCATTTGGATACAGAACTGGCTCAAAGGTAGAAGACAGGGTGGGGGTGGAGGTGTTTTTCAGATTGGAGGCCTGTGACCAGTGGAGTTCCACAAGGATCGGTGCTGGGCCCTCTACTTTTTGTCATTTATATAAATGATTTGGATGCGAGCGTAAGAGGTACAGTTAATAAGTTTGCAGATGACACCAAAATTGGTGGTGTAGTGGACAGCGAAGAGGGTTACCTCAAATTACAACAGAATCTGGACCAGATGGGCCAATGGGCTGAGAAGTGGCAGATGGAGTTTAATTCAGATAAATGTGTGGTGCTGCATTTTGGGAAAGCAAATCTTAGCAGGACTTATACACTTAATGGTAAGGTCCTAGGGAGTGTAGCTGAACAAAGAGACCTTGGAGTGCAGGTTCATAGCTCCTTGAAAGTGGAGTCGCAGGTAGATAGGATAGTGAAGAAGGCGTTTGGTATGCTTTCCTTTATTGGTCAGAGTACTGAGTACAGAAGTTGGAAGGTCATGTTGCGGCTGTACAGGACATTGGTTAGGCCACTGTTGGAATATTGCGTGCAGTTCTGGTCTCCTTTCTGTCAGAAAGACATTGTGAAACATGAAAGGGTTCAGAAAAGATTTACAAGGATGTTGCCAGGGTTGGAGGATCTGAGCTACAGGGAGAGGCTGAACAGGCTGGAGCTGTTTTCCCTGGAGCGACGGAGGCTGAGGGGTGACCTTATAGAGGTTTACAAAATTATGAGGAGCATGGATAGGATAAATAGACTAAGTCTTTTCCCTGGGGTCGGAGAGCCCAGAACTAGAGGGCATAGGTTTAGGGTGAGAGGGGAAAGATATAAAAGAGACCTAAGGGGCAACATTATCACGAAGAGGGTGGCATGTGTATGGGATGAGCTGCCAGAGGATGTGGTGGAGGCTGGTACAATTGCAACATTTAAGAGGCATTTGGATGGGTATATGAATAGGAAGGGTTTGGAGGGATATGGGCCGAGTGCTGCCAGGTTGGATTGGGATATCTGATCGGCATGGACGGGTTGGACCGAAGGGTCTGTTTCCATGCTGTACAACTCTATAAGACCATAAAACATAGGAGTGGAAGTAAGGCCATTCCGCCCATCGAGTCCACTCCACCCTTCAATCATGGCTGATGGGCATTTCAACTCCACTTACTCGCATTCTCCCCATAGCCCTTAATTCCTTGTGACATCAAGAATTTATCAATCTCTGCCTTGAAGACATTTCACATCCCGGCCTCCACTGCACTCTGCGGCAATGAATTCCACAGGCCCACCACAGTCTCGCTGAAGAAATGTCTTCGCATTTCTGTTCTGAATTTACGCCCTCTAATTCTAAGGTTGTGTCCACGGGTCCTAGTCTCCTCGGCTAACAGAAACAATTTCCTAGCGTTCACCCTTTCCAAGCCATGTATTATCTTGTAAGTTTCTATTAAGTCTCCCCTTAATCTTCTAAACTCCAATGAAGGTAGGTGAGCACTTCGGGGACAGTGATCGCAACTCGGTGACTTTTACTCTAGTGATGGAGAGGGATAAGTGTGCACTGCAGGGCAAGAGTTATAGCTGGGGGCAGGGAAATTATGATGCGGTGAGGCATGACTTAGGATGTGTGGATTGGAAAAAAAGGCTTCAAGGGAAGGACACAAATGATATGTGGAGCTTGTTCAAGGAGCAGCTATTGGGTGTCCTTGATAAGTATGTACCAGTCAGGCAGGGAGGAAAGGGTCTTGTGAGGGAGCCGTGGTTTAATAAGGAATTGGAATCCCTTGTAAAAAGGGAAGAGGGCGGCCTATGTAAAGATGAGGCGTGAAGGTTCAGTTGTGGTGATTGAGAGTTATAAGGTAGCCAGGAAGGATCTAAAGAGAGAGCTAAGAGCAGCGAGAAGAGGACATGAAAAGTCCTTGGTTGGTAGGATTAGGGAAAACCTTAAGGCTTTCTATAGGTATGTCAGGAATAAAAGGATGACTAGGGTAGGTATCGGTCCAGTCAAGGATAGTAGTAGGAAGTTGTGCGTGGAGGTGGAGGAGATTGGAGAGACACTAAATCAATACTTTTCGTCAGTATTCACTCAGGAACAGGACATTGTTGCTGATGTGAATATTGAGACACAAGTGATTAGAATGGATGGCTTTGATGTATGTAGGGAAGAGGTCTGGGGAATACTGGAAAGGGTGAAAATAGATAAGTCCCCTGGGCCTGATGGCATTTATCCTAGGATCCTCTGGGAAGCTAGGGAGGAGATAGCGGAGCCATTGGCCTTGATTTTTATGTCGTCGTTGTCTACAGGAATAGTGCCAGAAGGATAGCGAATGTGGTCCCCTTGTTCAAGAAGGGGAGTAGGGACAGCCGTTGTAACTATAGGCCAGTGAGTCTCACTTCTGTTGTGGGCAAAGTCTTAGAGAGAATTGTAAGGGGTAGGATTTATGAACATCCGGATAAGAATTATGTGATCAAAGATAGTCAGCATGGTTTTGTGAAGGGCAGGTCGTGCCTCACAAACCTTATTGAGTTCTTTGAGAAAGTGACCAAGGAAGTGGACGAAGGTAAAGCAGAAGATATGGTGTATATGGATTTTAGCAAGGCGTTCAATAAGGTACCCCATGGTAGGCTACTGCAAAAATTACGGAGGTATGGCATTGAGGGTGCATTAGAGGTTTGAATTAGGAATTGGCTGGCTGGAAGGAGACAGAAGGTAGTAGTTGATGGTAAAGGTTCATCTTGGAGTGCAGTTACTAGCGGTGTTCCACAAGGATCTGTTTTGGGACCATTGCTGTTTGTCATTTTTATAAATGACCTGGAAGAGGGGCTTGAAGGCTGGGTGAGCAAGTTTGCGGATGATACGAAAGTTGGTGGAGTGGTGGACAGCGAAGAAGGATGTGGCAGGTTACAGCGGGATATAGATAAGTTGCAGAGCTGGGCAGAAAGGTGGCAAATAGAGTTCAATGTAGCTAAGTGTGAAGTCATTCACTTTGGTAGGAGTAACAGGAAGATGGATTACTGGGCTAATGCTAGGCTACTTGGTAGTGTGGATGAGCAGAGGGATCTTGGTGTCCATGTACACAGATCTCTGAAAGTTGCCACCCAGGTTAATAGTGCTGTGAAGAAGGCATATGGCGTACTGGGCTTTATTGGTAGAGGAATTGAGTTCCGGAGTCCTGAGGTCATGTTGCAGTTGTATAAGACTCTGGTGCGGCCTTATCTGGAGTATTGTGTGCAGTTTTGGTCGCCATACTATAGGAAGGATGTGGAGGCACTGGAATGGGTGCAAAGGAGGTTTACCAGGATGTTGCCTGGCATGGTAGGAAGATCGTATGAGGAAAGGCTGAGGCACTTGGGGCTGTTTTCATTGGAGAAAAGAAGGTTTAGGGGAGATTTGATAGAGGTGTACAAGATGATTAGGGGTTTAGATAGGGTTGACAGTGAGAACCTTTTTCCGTGTATGGCGTCAGCTGTTACGAGGGGACACAGCTTTAAATTAAGGGGGGGTTGGTATAGGACAAATGTTAGGGGTAGATTCTTTACTCAGCGGGTTGTGAGTTCATGGAATGCCCTGCCAGTAGCAGTGGTGGACTCTCCCTCTTTATGGTCATTCAAGCGGGCATTGATTAAGCATATGGAGGTTATTGGGCTAGTGTAGGTTAGTTAGGCTTCGGTCGGCGCAACATCGAGGGCCGAAGGGCCTGTACTGCGCTGTATTTTTCTATGTTCTATGTCTATGAATACAATCCCAGGATCCTCAACTGTTCCTCGTATGTTAGATCTACCATTCCAGGGATCATCCGTGTGAATCTCTGCTATGATAGAGTCTGCCCCATTGTTCCACATTCATTGACGGTCGCTGAATTCCCCACCATCAACATGTGAGAATCACCATTGACAAGAACTTAATTGGACCTGATAAATTAATATAATGGCTGCAAGTGTGGATGATGATGGCAAGTGAATTCATCCTGACTGCTCAAACCCTGGGTTTTGAATTCACAAGTCAATGTACACATGCCACTTTCCAGCATGAAGGCAGCTCTAAAAAAGACGTGGGAAAGTTAAAACGATTCAAGACAAAGTAGCCCACTTGACTGGAACCTGGTTCAAAATCTTTGTTGCCTCCACCAGTGGTGGATGGTGATGAGAGTGTATATAATCTACAGGATTCAGTACAGCTACTTGCGAAGGGTTCTTCAATAATACCTCCCAAACCTGAAACCTCTGCTGCTTATAAGTTCAAGGACAGCAGGTGTACAGGAACTCTACAAGTTCCCCTCTAGCTCATACACAATCATGACTTGAAATACATTACCATTGCTTCATCGTCCCTGGGTTCAAATTTTGAAATTCCCTATTTCGCAGCACTATGAGATTACCATCAAATGTGCAGTGGATCAAGAAGGTGGATGATTGTGATCTTCTCAATGACAGAGAGTAGTAAGGATATGGAATGCTTTGCCTGCACCAGTTGTAGATTCGCCAAGTTTAAATGCATTTAAGTCGTCATTAGACAGGCAAATGGACGTACATGGAATAGTGTAGGTGGGATGGGCTTCCGATTAATATGACAGGGTGGCGCAACATCGAGGGCCGAAGGGTCTGTACTACGCTGTAATGTTCTATTTTCTATAATTAGGGATGCCCAAAAAATGCTGACTGTTAGGGAATTGTAATAAAATTGTGCCCTCATTTCAAACAATGAAAGAAGTTCAAATCAATTCAATACCTCTCAACATTTCTCAATTTCACTTACTTAATATTCAGAAGTAGACATTTTTGTTGCCAGAACATAGATGTTGCTGGCTATAATAATATTTATTGCTGAACCCAACTTGTAAATGTGGTACTGAACCACCTTTTGAACTGTGGTGTAGGTATATCCACAGTACTGCTAGGAAAGTATTTCCAGCATTTTTACCTAGCTACAATGTTGGGATGGCACTGTAGAAGTATATGTGGCATGGAGGGGAACTTGCAGATAATGTTGTTCCAATGCATTTGCTGTACCTGTCTTTGCAGTGGTAGGAAGGGAGGTGTTGACAGATTGTCCTTGGTGAATTAATACTATAGACCTTGCGTATGGTACTCACTGCTGCCACTATGTGTCAGAGGTGGAGTAAGTAAATATTGAAGGTGATGGATAAGGACCCAATTAATGTCGTCCTGGATGGTGCCTAACTTCTTATGTATTATTGAAGAAACTTACAGGAAATCGGTTGACCAGTTTGTAGAAACCCTCCACTCTGTCTCCAAGCATGATCATGAGCTAACTGGTTGCCAACCATTTTAATTTTGACATTGCTCTTATGTTGACCTCTCTGACCTTGGCCTATTACATTTTTACAATGAAGCTCAATGTGAGTTGAAGTATAATCCCTTGTCTTTCAATATTGACTTTATCAATCTCAGACCATAATTTCCAACCCTTTTTTTGCCCCTTCTTTGCATGTTTAAATTTTTCTCTCAATTTTGCTTTTGGATGGCAGCTCACCTTTGTCATTTTTTTTTATCGAATCAAAAGCAAAAAACTGGATGCTCAAAATCAGAAACAGAAACAGGAATTGCTGGAAAACCTCAGCAGGTCTGGCAGCATCTGTGGAAAGAAAGCAGAATTAACATTTCAGGTCTGATAACCCTTCTTCAGAACTAATTGTTATGTTATCTTTTCTTGATTTGTTTCTTTTGCTCCATCACCAATCCCTTTAACACTGCACTATTAATTCCGGATTACTCTTCTATTGTATCCCAGACTTTCCCTTTGTCCTTTTCCACCTTCTTCAAAATCATCACCCTCAAATCTATTACATCTGGTGAAATGCCACCAATTTGAAACATGCAGCTGAATCTTTTTTTTGGCTAAGTCTGAGTTGGAAGATTTTTTGCCATGAGATTTCTAAAAAGCTTTCTCACTTGATCTCACCAATTTCACCTTTTTAATTTCCTTCCAAGTTCTAATAGCATCTCCCATATTCGATCTCCACCCTCTCTTGCTATTTGCTGTTCCAATAGCAACTTACCACACAGCAGAAATGTCAGAGTTCACCTGCATCCCTCATGTCCACGCCTTCTTTAGAAATTTGTTGTGCACTGAGACAAGCACTGCCAATCCAGAAGTGTCCTGCATGATTCCTGACATTTGCCCCAGACATGGCAGACAGGGGAAAACCGGTGCCTTGCTCTGCAGGTGTTAAACTAGAGGTCCTTTCAAATGCGATAGTATCAACATAGAAATATAAAATAGGAGCAGGAGTGAGCCATCTGGCCCGTTGAGCCTGCTCCATCATTCAATATAATTATGGCTGATCATTCAACTTCCTACTATGTTTCCACTTTCTCCTGATACGACTTGATTGATCTTTAGTCCTTTTAGCTCTAAGAACTGTATCTACCTCCTTCTTGAAATCATTCAGTGTTTTGGACTCAAATGTTTTCTGTATCTGGGATAGCACGGATTCACCACTCTGCGTGAAGAAATTTCTTTTCAGGGAATGATAGTAGGTACTTGCATTCAGATTGAAGACCAAGTTCGTGAGGAGTTAAACATGGCCAAGATATCTCCAAACTGAAACCAAAGGGAGAATCCTCAGGAAAACTTCTACTGCAGAAGAGAGAAACAAATTGAAAATAAAAGATATTGAGAGGGAAAAATGAATTACCCGAAAACTCTGGCGAACTGTACAAGATTTTGAATTGGCTTCTAGAAAGTGAATTTATGCTTAAAAGATCAAATAATATAAACAAAGTTGGGGTTTTGGTTGTCAGTAAAAGGAGAAAGTGGTAAATTCTACTTATTGGTTTAAATTATAAGTTGTTGACAAAAATAAAATATTGTTTAATTTTGGGTGTTTATTCTTTAACCATTAATAAAGTAAAATTTAATTTCAAAAGTGAAATCCTGACACATCATCCTTTTAGCTAATAACTTTGCATTAAACTGTTATTAGTCTCTACGGAGATTGGAAGAGCATCATTATTTCAGAAACGTTAATTAATTGTATTAATCATCTGTGATCCTATTTTCTTTGGTTGAGGAAGCAATACTGTCCAAACAACAGAACCCTGTGTACTTCTTCAAATCTTTTAAAGTTCAATGTTTTTCACTTGTGGTTGAGGCCAAAGCCTAGGATCCATAACAATAAGATAGTCAATAATAAATCCAATAGGAAATGAGAAATTCATTTACCTGGAAAGTAGTTGCCAGAAAAATTGATTGAGGTATCTTACATGGGTGCATTCACAACAAACATGGATAAGATTCTGAAAAGAAAGGAATCAAATGATCTGTTGTTGTGGTTAACTGAAGAGAGCGGAAGGAGTCTGACATGAAAGATTAAAACTGCCAAGGACATGAGGGCAGAATGAGTCTGTCTGTTTAATTTGTCCTGCAACTGATTCAAATCCAATACACTATATCTTTTCATTGTGACAGACGTAACAGATCTCAAATGTTTTTGCTCCACAGATTCAGCTGAACCTGCTGAATGTTTATTGCTTTTTTATATTTAAATATTTAATATAAATATATATATTTATACCCTGAGGATAGCTGTCCAAAACTGAAAGCAATACTCCAGATGACTCTGTACAACTGAATTATCACTTCCTGGCTTTAGAATATCAGCACACTTGAGATAAAGACTTTTAGTCTCTTTAATTACATTTTGTACCTATATGGTAATTTTAGTGACACATGTTCATGAACAACAAAACCTCTGTGTTCTTCAGTAGCACCTTCATCATACGCTGTTATTCTGAATCATCTTCATCAAATCCAAAATAAATGACATCAAATTATATCAAAGCAAACTTCATCTGCCAAACTTTCATCTGATGACTCCCTCTTACGTTTGCCTGACGCAATTTATATAAATGTTACTGATCCCAGTTTAATTAGATGACTCTCATTGTCATTGACTATATGCTGTTCAGTCACACAATGCACAAAAATTGCTTTCTTTGCTACGTAGCATAATAAGTATCATAATTGAAAAATATTAAAGAAGCAAAGCCTTGCATGAGATAATAAATGTTTTACACGCATATCTGTTTGCATTTTTAACTGCTAGACACAATTAACACTTGTAGTTGTGTTCGTTTCTTATAATGCTGGTGTCAGCACTCTGTGAATATTGCAATATTCAGAGGTATAGACTGTTCAAGGAGTCTAGGAGAAAGTGAGGACTGTAGATGTTGGAGATCAGAGTCAATAAATGTGGTGCTGGAAAAGCACAGCCAATCAGGCAGCATCCTAGGGGCACGGGAGTCGACATTTCAAGCATTCCTTATGAAGAGCTTGTGCTCAAAATGTCTACTACCCTGCTCCTCAGTTGCTACCTGACCGGCTGTGCTTTTCCAGTTCAAGGACACTGTGATAAGTATTAGTTATTCATTTCTGCCTAGCAAAAGACACAGAGCCTGTTGACAAGAATATCACTAGGTGATTCAAGACAGTTTGGGAATCATTGAAGAGAAGTTAAAACGCTTTGTTCCCTCTAAGCTGCATGTGGCAATCAGCAATGACACATCAATTGCAGCATTGACTCCAAGTTCTGGAAGTTAGTGCTGTGCATGGTTCTCAGACACTAGTGCAGCTGGAAAGAAAACTAGAGAGAACACTATTCAAAGGTGAGCAGGGAGTGTGGTTAGAAAGAAGACCGTGATGTGACAAAAAAACAAACTCCATGTTAGGCTGAACTACTGTTAGCTGTGCTGCTAAAGGTAACTGAACTACATGGGTCTGTGTAATTAAGATTCAGTAAAGTGCTAAAGTAGTTGAATAGCTCCATGTAATGATGTCTCACAGAAGTCCTATTAGCTCAAAGGTCTCTAGAGTGGCTGGTATACAATAGTAAACCAGTGATTGGGCTTGAAAGTCATAAACAAAGTATTTGTTTTGTGCAACGGAACCGATTAGAGCTCAGAAAACACGTCCTAGCAACTATACTAGCTTGATGAAGCTTGTGCAAGACAGGAGTTGTACTTATGCTGGACGTAGTTTCCAATAATCAAGGAAGTGCAGTCACAGGAGAGAAAAGTGGACTACCCAGATGATGGAGTGGCATGCAAGGGAATCCAAGGCGAGGTCATTCTAAGTGAATAATCCTATTCCTATGTGAAGATTTAATCAGATTTGGTGACCCACAGTGTCATTAACATCTAGGGGATTGCTAAGAAATTTGTGAGATGTGTTTAAATCGCACTTGGAATTTAATGTATCTGTGGAGAGTTCAGCCACTGTTTGTTTGCTATGCTTATTTCTCCAGAGGTTGAGTTTGGGATTTTAGAATATAAATCATACCTTTCTTTGCCCAGTTGTTCAATTAAGTTTCATTTGTAATAAAGTAGCTTTTCTTTGTTGATGGAAGAAACCTGGCTGAATTGTTTCTTATATAAACCAGTTACAGCTTAAACCCTACATAATTGGCCGTAACACCAGCCTGGGATGCTGGCTAAATTAAAAATTTGTTTTGACCAGTGGAGGATTGGGACTAAAATGGAAGTGATACATTCCTGCAACCTTGATCATAATATTACTTACTTTTTCCAGGTAAAATGGCAAAAAGATGACTTGGACAATAATATCAACTTCTGTTCCATCTCTTCAGATGGACGGGTTGTTTCTTGGGCTTTAATTAAGGCAAGTGCTTTCCTACTGATTTTTATTTTGTTGATGCTTACATTGTCAATTATTATCAGTTTCACATCATCTACCAAATCCGAACAAATTAGAAATTGGCAATCGGGACAGGATTATTAACACTATAAGTTGATAGCATTATTAAAATGTTACATCGCTATTTATTATAAAGAAATCACTAAAAGTATGACAACCCAAAATCTGAAACAAAGCATAAATTTTAGGAATATGCAATAGTTCACACCAAATAAACCAGTCAACCAGTTATCATTGATGGGAAGTTATTTGAAATCATTAACAGATGTAAAATTTTTTTTAATTTGTAAAGGAATGGGTTAAGGAGTTTAAAAACATATTGACTCCAATTTTCCTGAAGTTAGCAACTCCTTTCTGTATCCAGAAGGTTGTGCCTGAGTTTCGGATACATACCACTTTGGCCAGTGGGAGAATGTAGTGACTCATTACCTGGAAAAATCAAACTCAATGCAGAGTTCAAACTGATCCATTTGTGCCATAACAAGGACCTTAACCCACAGTGAAGGTGTTACAAACTTTTACAGAAGTTGGAAAAGCTCTTCCATGTGGCTATGGTGTGCAGAACTGTCAAGTGATTTTGGGTACGCTGATTCTGAAAATTTCAATGTATAAAGAAGCAGGCAGCTGCATGGAGGCATCCTCTCACAGGTTTCCAGGGGTTGTGTGGTGTCATCAAAGCTTCAGTAGCCTAGGAACAGAACCTCTGGCACCAAAGTTTGTATTAGCAGCTTCAATTATGTTGCTCGAGGGTTACCCTTTCTATTCTGTGAGGCTGTCTGCTTGTAGTAAAAAGTGAGGTCTGCAGATGCTGGAGATCAGAGCTGAAAATGTGTTGCTGGTTAAAGCGCAGCAGGTCAGGCAGCATCCAAGGAACAGGAAATTCGACGTTTCGGGCAAAAGCCCTTCATCAGGCTGTCTGCTTGTCCCATTTAAAAATGTGTATAATGATTGACCTTCCAAGAGCACCTCCATTTTGAGGAACATGCACAATCTTGCTGCCTTACAGCACCCATGTGGTAGCATTGCGGAGACTCCAAAGTTGCCAGTTCTCTAGTTAGACTAGCTGTTGTCCTTAATGGGCTCCCTCTTATTTGTACCAATTCGTAGTTGCCTCTTCCTGACAATATTGGAGAGCCTTGCCTTCCTCAAGTGGAAAGTGGACCCAGGTGCTCCACCTGGGTAGAAGAGCCTGAGAGAAAAAATTAGAATACAACTAATGTTTTCCCATATTAATATGTCAAGAGTTTAGTTTAGAAAGCACAGTTACTAAAGTGACTCAAGAATATTCTTCCTGTTTCCAGGATGAAATTGTTTATACAGATATTATCAAACTTACAATGGATGGGATTTGCAAGGATGCACTGGAAAATTTGCAATTGCAAATTATGGGTAAGTCATAACTTTGTCATCTATCAAACAATTAATTGCTGACAAAACAGCCATTGATTACATTTTCCTTCAAAGACATAAGTCTTTACACAGTACTGTTCTACGACAATTGCAAATTTAGATGATTAGATTACTTACAGTGTGGAAACAGGCCCTTCGGCCCAACAAGTCCACACCGACCCGCCGAAGCGCAACCCACCCATACCCCTACATTTAGCTGAAAACTGAAACATAATGCATTATTTACTTTGTTCACTTGGGGAAAAAAAGTCTCCCGATGTAAATAAATTGCAATTATAAGACAAAAACTACACTTTTCACTTTCTTGTTCAATAAACCATGGATTCAGAAAGCCTCTTATGTTAATCATTAAATCCCTTCAGACAGAGAGAGACATATACATACATATCCCACATATTACTAATTAAAAATGCAATCTCTAAAATAAATCATCTTAAAATATAAAAAAGACACAGAACTTCCATCACAAAACACTGCCTTTATTTTACAGGACTTTATTTTTCCAGATGAAACTAACTTTTTCAAAGTTTATTTACAGTGGTTTCAGAAATTTCAGGCCACTACCATGCCTCAGTGTTAGCAATGGCATCTGTCCTCGAATTTATTTAGCATTACATGGTTGGTTTATGGAATAAGCCATTCACCGTATCATATATAAGAATCTGAATTATTATTGACTTCATTGTGCCATTAATACAGTTCACCATAAAAAAATCCAGCACTTCTTTGTTTCTTTCTACTGAACTGACAGGATTTAAGTAAATTAGAAAACATTATTGCATTAGAAGAGATTTGCTATAAGGTTCACTTAGGAGAAAGTGAGGACTGCAGATGCTGGAGATCAGAGCTGAAAATGTGTTGCTGGAAAAGCGCAGCAGGTCAGGTAGCATCCAAGGAGCAGGAGAGTCAATGTTTCGGGCATGAGCCCTTCTTCAGGAATGAGGAAAGTGTGTCCAGCAGGCAAAGATAAAAGGTAGGGAGGAGGGACTTGGGGAAGGGGCGTTGGAAATGTGATAGGTGAAAGGAGGTCAAGGTGAGGGTGATAGGCCGGAGTGGGGGAGGGCGCGGAGAGGTCAAGAAGAAGATTGCAGGTTAGGAAGGCAGTGCTGAGTTTGAGGGATTTGACTGAGACAAGGTGGGGGGAGGGGAAATGAGGAAACTAGAGAAATCTGAGTTCATCCCTTGTGGTTGGAGGGTTCCTAGACGGAAGATGAGGCACTCTTCCTCCAGCCGTCATGTTGCCATGGTCTGGCGATGGAGGAGTCCAAGGATCTGCATGTCCTTGGTGGAGTGGAAGGGGGAGTTGAAGTGTTGAGCCACAGGGTGGTTGGATTGGTTGGAGGAATAATTGTTCATTTCTGCTTGGCACAAATATAAATTTGGATAGGTGGCCTGACCATGCCTAACAAGGGAATTTGGGCATAATATTAGCATACAATTTCGCTAAAAAGAAGAGCAGCAGACTTGAGGATTGGCAGCAGTTTAGATTTCAGCGAAGGAGAATAAAGGGATTGATTAAGAGGGAGAAATATAATATGATCTTTAGCTTGTATGGCATAAAACAAGCTGATTGTAAAAGCTTCTGTAGGGATGTGAAAGAAAAGTTAGTTAAAACAAATGTAAGTCCCTTACATAAAGAACTAGAGCAAGCTATAATAGGGAACATAGAAAGGGCAGACCAATTAAATACATATTTTAGTCTGTCCTCAAAAAGGACACAAATATGTTGGGAGATGCATGATCTGTTAAGAGAGAATTGATGGGTGAGTGTTTTTATTGCTCAACTATTAATCCAGAGATCCGGGTAATGTTCTACATGTACAGATTTGAATCCCACCATGCCAGATGGTGAAATCTTAATTCAATTAAATCCTCCAATCAAGAATCTAATGATGACCATTTAACCATTATCAATTACTAGAAAATCTATCTGGTTCACAAATGTCCTTTAGGGAAGGAAACTGCCATCCTTACCTGGTCTAGCCTCCACATGACTCCAGATCCACAGCAATATGGTTGATTGTTAAATGCTTGCTGGGCAATTAGGGATAGACAATAAATGCTGATCCATGCAGCAACACCCCCATCTTGTGAATGAATTAAGAATTTTAAAAAACTGAAAGGTATCAGTGTTAGTAGGGAAATGGTGTTGGGAAAATTGATGGGATTAAAGTCGTTTTAATAGACTTGTTGGTGGTCATCTTTCAAGATTCTGTAAACTCTGGAATAGCTTCAATGGATTGATGAGTAGATAAGGTAACCCCACTATTTTAATAAAAAAGGTAGCGAGAAAATGGAATTAGAGATAGGCTCGGCTAACATCAGTATTGAAAAAATGGCAGTCGATTATAAAAGATTCAGTAGCAGCGTACTCAGAAAACAGTGAAAGGATTGGACAGAGTCAGCATAGATTTCCAAAAGGGAAATATTGCCTGACAAATCTAATGGAATGTTTTGAGAATATAACTAGTGGAGTTGACAAGAGGGAGCCAGTGGATGTGGTTTGTTTGCAGTTTTAGAAGACTTTTAATAAGGTTCCGCATAAGAGATTAGAATATAAAATTAAAGTGCAAGAAATTGGGGATAGTGTGCCGACATGATTAGAGAATCAGATGGCAGATAGGAAACAAAAAGTAGGAGTAAACCAGTCTTTTTCTGAGTTGCCAGACAATAGTTAGACACAATGATTATTGGGGTACAATAAGGATCAACTAGCTCCCCAGCAATTCAGAATATATATTAACGACTTAGATGAGGGAACTGAATGTAATATCTCCACACTTTCAGATGACATAATGTTGGACTATAACCTGGTGTTGTGTGATTTTTAACAATATAATCCCACCTGCCAGCACCCGGCACATATCCCTCCAAACTCTTTCTATTCATATACCCATCCAAATGCCTCTTAAATGTTGCAATTGTACCAGCATCCACCACTTCCTCCGGCACCTCATTCCATAAACACACCACCCTCTGTGTGAAAAAGTTACCCCTTAGGTCTCTTTTATATCTTTCCCCTCTCACCCTAAACCTAAGCCCTCTAGCTGTGGACTCCCCGACCTCAGGGAAAAGACTTTGCCTATTTATCCTATCCATGCCCCTCATAATTTTGTAAACCTCTATAAGGTCACCCCCCCATCTTCCACGTTCCAGGGAAAACAGCCCCAGCCTGTTCAGCCTCTCCCTGTAGTTCAAATCCTCCAACCCAGGCAACGTCCTAGTAAATCTTTTCTGAACCCTTTCAAGTTTCACAACATCTTTCCAATAGGAAGGAGACCAGAATTGCATGCAATATTCCAACAGTGGCCTAACCAATGTCCTATACAACCGCAAGATGACCTCCTAACTCCTGTACTCAATACTCTGACCAATAAAGGAAAGCATACCAAACGCCTTCTTCATTATCCTATCTACCTGTGATTCCACTTTCAAGGAGCTATGAACTTGCACTCCAAGGTCTCTTTGTTCAGCAACACTCTCTAGGACATTACCATTAAGTGTATAAGTCCTGCTAATATTTGCTTTCCCAAAATGCAGCACCACGCATTTATCTGAATTAAACTCCATCTGCCACTTCTCAGCCCATTGGACTATCTGGTCCAGATCCTGTTGTAATCTGAGGTAACCCTCTTCACTGTCCACTACACATCCAATTTTGGTGTCATCTGCAAATTTACTAACTGTACCTCTTATGCTCGCATCCAAATCATTTATGTAAATGGCAAAAAGTAGAGGGCCCAGCACCGATCCTTTTGGCACTCCACTGGTCACAGACCTCCAGTCTGAAAAACAACCCTCCACCACCACCCTCTTCTACCTTTGAGCCAGTTCTGTATCCAAATGGCTAGTTCTCCCTGTATTCCCTGAGATCTAACCTTGCTAACCAGTCTTCCATGGGGAACCTTGTCAAACGCCTTACTGAAGTCCATATAGATCGCATCTACCACTCTGCCCTCATCAATCCTCTTTGTTACTTCTTCAAAAAAACTCAAATCAAGTTTGTGAAACATGATTTCCCACACACAAAGCCATGTTGACTATCCCTAATCAGTCCGTGCCTTTCCAAATACATGTACATCCTGTCCCTCAGGATTCCCTCCAACACCTTGCCCACCACCGAGGTCAGGCTCACTGCTCTATAGTTCCCTGGCTTGTCCTTACCACCCTTCTTAAACAGTGGCACCACGTTTGCCAACCTCCAGTCTTTCGGCACCTCACCTGTGACTATGGATGATACAAATATCTCAGCAAGAGGCCCAGCAATCACTTCTCTAGCGTCCCACATAGTTCTTACACCAGACACTGAAAGTAAGCATGCAAGTGCAGCAGGCAGTGAAGAATGTAAATAGGATGTTGGCATTCATAGCCAGAGGATTCGAGTACAAGTGCAAAGAACAGAGAATCCTCATAGTGTGGAAACAGACCAATCCCTCCGAAGAGTAATTCACCCAGACCCATTCTCCTACCCTGTTATCCTACATTTACCCCTGACAAATGCACCTAACTTACACATCCCTGATCACTATGGGCAATTTAGCATGGCCAATTCAACTAACCTGCACATCTTTGGATTGTGGGAGGAAACTGGAGCACCCGGAGAAAACCCACACAGGCTCAGGGAGAATGTGCAAACGCGACACAGACGGGCGCCTGAGGCTTGAATCGAACCCGGGTCCCTGGTACTGTTAGGCAGCAATGCTAACCACTGAGCCACCATACCATCCAGGGCAATTAGAGAGAGACAATAAATGTTGGCCAGTAACAATATCTTTCTGGCCTTAGTCAGAGCACAACTGGAATATTGTGAGCAGATTTGGTCTCCTTATTTGAGGAAGAATGTGCTGGCTATGAAAGGAGTACAATGAATGTTTACAGGGCTAATTCGTGGGATGGCAGGACTGATGTAAAAGGGAAACCGGATCAATTAGGACTGCACTCCCTGGAATTTGGAAGAATGGGACAAATTTCATAGAAATCTAAATAATTCTAACAGGACTAGACAGGGAAAATGAAAACATCCTGAACCGGGATCACAGTTTAAGAAAAAATGGGTAAGCCATTGAGGATTAAGATGAGGAGGAATTTCATTACACAGAATAGTGAGTCTGTGAAGTTCCTAGTACAATAAGCAGTTGAGGCCAAAACATTGAATATTTCAAGACAGAGTTGGATATAGATCACAGAATCACAGGACTGTTATGACGCAGATGAAGATTGTTCAGTCCAATTGTCCTATACCGGTTCTGTTGCCCAGTGCCAATCTCCTGCTCTTTCCTTGCATCACTGTACACCATTTCTCCAGGCAGTGCATTCCAAACTGTAAATATTCGATCAATGAAAATAATTTCTGTTCTTTTTTATAAGAGAGAAAAGGGGAACAGCTTCTCCCTATCCACTCTATCCAGCCTGGTCATGGTTTAGAATACCCCTCACAAATCTCCTCTAAGCCTTCTTCTCTCCAACTTGCATATTCTTCAATCTGTCTTCATAACTGAAACCATTCATGAAAGTGTTATTGTAAATCACTCCTGCACTGTCTCCGATGCATTCATAAGCATATGTCAGGTATAGATAGGAGAGAAGGAATGAATCCTTAGAAGAGTATAAAGGCAGTAGGAGTATACTTAAGAGAGAAATCAGGACAGCGAAAAGGGGGCAAGAGATAGCTTTGGCAAATAGCTAGTATCCAAAGGGATTCTACAAATACATTAAGAACAGCAGGGTAAATAGGGAGAGAATAGGACCTCTCAAAGATCAGCAAGGGAGTCCATGTGTGGAGCAGCAGTAGATGAGGGAAATATTAAACCAGTATTTTTCATCAGAGTTTATTTTGGAGAAGGACATGGAAGATACACAATATGTGGAAATAGATAACGACACCTTGAAAAATATCCATATTACAGAGGCGGAAGTCTTGGATGTCTTGAAACACAGAAAAGTGAATAAATCCCCAAGATCTGATCAGGTGTACCTAGAACTCTGTGGGAAGTTAGGGAAGTGATTGCTGGGCCCCTTACTGAGATATTTGTGTCATCAGTAGTCACAGGTGAGGTGCTGGAAGACTGGAGGTTGGCTAATGTGGGGCCACTATTTAAGAAAGGTGGTAAGGAAACATCAGGGAACTACAGAGCAGTGAGCCTGACATCGATGGTGGGCAAGTTGTTGGAGGGAATCCTGAGGGACAGGATGTACATGAGCTTTGAAAGGCAAGAGCTGATTACGGCTAGTCAGCATGGCTTTGGGAATGGGAAATCATGTCTCATGAACTTGATTGAGTTTTGATGAATTAATAAAGAGAATTGATGAAGGCAGAATGGTACATGTGATCTATATGGACTTTAGAAAGGCGTTCAACAAGGTTCCTCATGGGAAATTGGTTAGTGAGAAGAGGTCACATGGAATACAGGGAGAACTTGCCATTTGGATAAAGAACTGGCTCAAAGGTAGAAGACAGAGGGTGGTGGTGGAGGGTTTTTTTTCATACTGGAGGCCTGTGACCAGTGGAGTGCCACAAGGATTGGTGCTGCCACTGTTTTTTGTCATTTATATAAATGATTTGGATGTGAATGTAGGACGTATAGTTAGTAAATTTGCAGATGACGCCAAAATTGGAGCTGTATTGACCAGTGAAGAAGGTTGTCAAGCGTGTGGTGCTGGAAAAGCACAGCAGGCCATGCAGCACCCAAGGAGCAGGACCTCAGAGTACAACAGGATCTTGATCAGATGGGCCTATAGGCTGAGGAGTCGCAGATCTAGTTTAATTTAGATTAATGTGAGGTCTGCATTTTGGAAAAGCAAATCAGAGCAGGACTTATACACTTAATGGTAAGATCCTGGGAAGTGTTGCTGAACAAAGAGACCATGGAGTGCAGATTCATAGTTCCTTGAAATTAGAGTTGCAGGTAGATAGGTTAGTGAAAAATGTGTTTGGTATGCTTTCTTTTATTGGTCAGAGCATTGAGTGTAAGAGTTGGGAGGTAATGATGTGACTGTACAAGGCATTGGTTCGGCTACTTTTGGAATATTGTGTCCAATTCTGGTTTCCCTCCTATCGGAAAGATGTTTTGAAACTTGAAAGAGTTCAGGAAAGATTTACAAGGATGTTGCCAGGGTTGGAGGATTTGAGCTAAAGGGAGATGCTGAACAGGCTGGGGCTATTTTCCCTGGAGCTTTGGAAGCTGAGGGGCGACCTTATAGATGTCTATAAAATCATGAGGGGCATGGATAGGATAAATAGACAAAGTCTTTTCCCTGAGGTGGGGGAGTCCAAAACTAAAGGGCATAGGTTTAGGGTGAAAGGGCAAAGATATAAAAGGGCCTTAAGGGGCAATGTTTTCACACAGATGGTGCTGCGTGTTTGGAATGATTTGCAGAGGAAGTGGTGAAGGCTAGTACAATTACAGCATTAAAGGCACCTGACTGGGCACATTAATAGGAAGGTTTTAGAGGGATATGGGCCAAGTGCTGGCAAATGGGACTAGATTAGGTTAGGACACCTGGTCGGCATGATCGAGTTGGACTGAAAGGTCTGTTTCCATGCTATACGTCTCTATGACTCTATTATAATGCGGCACCCACAACTGCATATAGCACCTCAGCTGAAGTATCTTGTACAAATTCAAAATCACCTCCCTGTTCTTAGGTTCTATGCTCTCTTTAATAAAGTGAAGAACCCTGTCTGTTTTATTAACTGTAATCTTTACCTCTCCTGTCACATCAATGATTTGTGTACTTGTACACCCAGGTCCCTCTGCTCCTGTACCTGCTTTAGAATCATGCTTCAATTTTTGTTCTTACAGTAGGGATCAAGAGACATATGAAGAAAACATGAACAGGTATTGAGTTGGTTGATCAGCCATGGCCCACTCCTGCCCCTATTTTCTAGGGTTTCTATGACTCTCTGCTGCCACCTAAAAGAAAGCTCACTGGATCAAGTTCCAATTAGTTAGTTCCAAACTGTGTTCTTGGTACATCATGTGCCTCAGTGATGATGTTCCACCTCACCAGAAACTGCCAGCCATTTGGAGGAAAGGGGTTCCTGCTTCTTAAAGATTCAGATAGTCTTTGGGAGAATTTAACAGTAAAAATGTCAACTCCTTTCAGGTTTGCCAGCATGGGTGTCATGGGAAAGAGGTGTCAAAGACAATGATATGGTGACTTTCACACCACTCCCTTATTCCTACATCCCTGTTTCTAATTGCTCCTGGGACAAGTGGAACCATCCCTGCAACCCAGCATGGCAGTTGCTCTGTTTCCTCAATTGGGAAAGCAACCACTTTTTGTATCTGCCAAAAATGCAAGTATCAGGCCAGTGGAAACATTAAGGTTTTTAAATTACCATTAATTGGCCCCGGTGGTGACTTTCTTTACCGACATTTAATTGCTAAGGTGGTGAGAAGGCTGTGGGTATCTCTCCAAATTAGGGCAACTTGTCCAATTATTTGCCCTTCGCACCATCTTCCTTGCCAGACCCAAGGTTTTGAAAATTTTAGCTATAAGCTCCTGAGA
Organism: Hemiscyllium ocellatum; assembly: GCF_020745735.1. Taxonomy (NCBI): domain Eukaryota; kingdom Metazoa; phylum Chordata; class Chondrichthyes; order Orectolobiformes; family Hemiscylliidae; genus Hemiscyllium; species Hemiscyllium ocellatum. The sequence goes on along the minus strand of NC_083401.1, from coordinate 54,066,188 downwards.
GATCTTGACAGGGTGAAAGCTGAAAGGATATTTCCCTTTGTGTAAAAGACCAGATATAGGTGATGTGATTTAAAATGAAGGATTCTCTCACTAAAGACTGAGTTGAGGGAAGTTCGAACTCCTGAATGAATCTATTGTCAGAAGGCAACATCATGAATCTATGTAAAGCTAAAATAAATAGATTATTAATGAACAGATGAATCAAAGGTTTTAAGGGATAGACAGGAAAGTGGAGTTAAAACCACAATCATTCTATCATAACATATTAACATATCGTGGAACATGTTTAAGGGGCCTAACAGCCTACTGTTGCTCATAATTTATATGTTTATATGACATTCGTTTTCAGACATACCAATAAGAACAAGGGTTTGGCAAAATCCTCTAAACTTTCAAATCTGAACCCTTCACATTTTATGTATTCATAGGATGTGGAACTTCCTTTGACTTCCATAAACAGAAGGACAATTTGTTTCTAGTAGGCACAGAAGAAGGAAAAATACACAAGGTAGGATCACAGTAAATAATGTTTCAGATTGCTAAAAAAACCAACAGAAATGTTGAGATGTATTGCAATATGTTAGTCATATAGGTCAAATCAAAACATATCAATACATATGCTTTCCCACAGTCTCTATTCCATCTCCTTCAATACTGTGGTACGTAGATCATCACATCTTAGGTATTTGTCTCATATGAGGCCCGGTTCATTTCTCCAGTGATACTTTTTATAAAAAACTAATTTCTTTTAGTCCCTCATGCTCAGTAGTCACTTGGATCTCCAATATCTTATCAAGATTTCTTGTATCGTCTTCTGTGAAGACAGAAACAAAGTAATTACTTAACCTCTCTGCATTTCTTTTTTGCCGTTTTAAATTATACTGCCACTGCCTGTAATGGACTCACTTTTGGCTTTGCTAATCTTTTCCTTTTTAGATACTTGTAGAAGCTTTAACAGTCTTTGTTTCTTGCAAGTTTTATGCATATACTGTAGTATTCTTCTTTAACAAATTTCTTCAGTGTCATTTGCTGAATTATAAAATGCATTTTTTTCACATTAGATTTTGGTGTCTGAGAGGAATGTATGTTTGTTGTAAACCATGTATTAAGTTTTCATATACCAACTACTTCCTGTGTACCTTTATACATTTTCAATGTATTTTCCTCAGCTACTGCAGCCAACCTGCCCTTTTATACTTTCGTAGCTCCCTTTGTTTAGATTTAACACCCTAACTTTGAATTGAACTGTATCTTTTTCAAATGTCATGGAAAATTAAATTATTTTGTGGTCACTCTTCACTAAATATTCACTTACAAGTATAATAGCATTTTCTCAATTCCAAACTCTTTGGTGTCGGATTTCTTCGACTTCAGGAGGGCTGTGAATTGAACTAAAGTGGACTTTGTCTTAATTTGTCTCAGTTTTTTCTCTTTTATATACATAATTTCTGTCTTTTAAAATGGTGCCAGAGTATGGCGACATAAAACATTTTTCACTGTATTTTAGAATCATAGAATCACTAGTGTGAAAACAAGCCAATCGGCCCATTGAGTCCACACGGACCCCTCCAAAGAAACAGCAAGTGTGCATATACAGTAAGATCTGGACAACATTCAGTTTAGAGCTGACAAATGACAAGTAACATTTAAACTATACAAGTGCCAGACAACGACCATCTTCAACAAGAAAGAAGCTAATGACCTCCACTTAACTTAATGACATCACTATCACCATCAAAATCTTGGGAAACTGAACTCTGGATCAACCTTGTAAATACTATGGGTGCAAATTCAGTTCACAGTGAATCCTGTGGTAACGCAATTCTTTTCTCCCAATGCCTATCTACCATCTACAAGATACTAGTCAGAAATGCGATGGAATATTTTCCACTTATCTGTATGATTGTCATTTTTAGAACATGCAACAAGGGTTGACATCATCCAGAAAAAAAAATCAGCTCACTTAATTGGCTTTCCATCCACCTTCAACATTCACTACTTTCATCACTGACACACAGCAGCAATGGTGTGTACTATGTACAAGATGGACTTCAGTAACTTACCCAGGCTCCTTCAACAGCTCCTTCCAAACTCACAACATCTACCACTCAGAAGGACAAGAATAGCAAATGCGAGGAAACACCATTTACAGCAAATATCCCTCAAGCGACACAACATCCTGACTTGGAATTACATCATTGTCCCTATCATTGAGTCAAAATCCTGCAACTCTCCCGACCAGTATTTTGAGGGTACCCACATTTCAAAGTTTGCAGCAGCTCAAAAAGACAGCTAAGACATACCAATAAGATTAGAACATATAAACTTGGAATAGGTAGCTAACTGGATAGTCAGCTGGCTACAAAACAGAAAACAAAGAATAATAGTTGCAGTCAGTTATATGGAAGCCATGTGATGGATTTTGTGTGACTTATACATCTTTTAATGTCACTTATTTTAGAGTTAGATTCTTAAATTTTGAACTATTCATATATTGCTTGGAAAGTGTTTCATGATTAATTGAAGAGTATTTCTGCAACAAAAGTGATAAAATAATTTGGGAGAGATAATCTTGAAGAATGAATGAGTTTTTGTTTATATTGGGAAGATTTGGAGTGCATCTGATAGGGCTGCAGAATAGGACTCACTGGGTAGCTCTTTCAAGAGCAGGTACAGACACGATGGGTCAAATGGCTTCCTTCTATGATTCTTTAACTCCTCATCGTGATCGAACAGGAGCAGATAAGGAAGGTTAAAGTGATAAAGCCTCAATTACAGCACCATTCAGCAACACTGAGACAACGTATTTGGACAATGTTAAGGACAATTGAAGTATATATGTTTGTAGACACTAGGCTCACATTTTCAAGTCGTCTTAGACATTCTTACCACTGGCCAAGACCGAATTCACCAAACCCTTATGGTAATTGGTATGCACTGGCTGTCCCAGATTAAAAGAATTCACACACAGGAATTTTCTAGCAATCAAAATGAAGTTTCTCACTTGGAACATCAGGGCTGACATGGACAGCTCCAAAAATAATGGCAAACTGCTATCATTGTCCATCAATGTTACATCTTTCTCTGAAAGATTTAATTAGAAATCCTTTCTTTTCACTGCTGTAAAGTTGAATGTGTTACAATAAATGCAGGTTTGTTTTACTGAAGCAAACCTGGTCTCAATTGCTTTTGACCTGAGTAATAGTCAGTCTGAGTCGAAAAGGGTGCTGCTGGAAAAGCACAGCAAGTCAGGCAGCATCCTAGGAGCAGGAGCATTTCTGATGAAGGGCTGATGCCCAAAGCTGTGACTCTCCTGCTGCTCACTTTCTCCTGACAGACAGTCAGGCAAATTGATCATATTAGTAGTCTCATTGTAATTTTATGCATTTATTATAGATTTTGTAATGGCTTATGGAACAATGGGGCACAATTATCTTCCCTACAAAACATGATGCAAGTACCTCATTCTAAGCATTGACATCTGCTGAAGTACATCACTATCTGAGCAATATGTCTATCATTTGAACTAATACCTATTTTATTCTGTCATCAGTATCAATGTTGCTCCAAAGTAACAAACCAAACTGAAACATTTCTGCAGGTGAAGCAGTACAGAAGCACTTAAAAACCCTAATGAGAGAGCTATCTGACAACTCCTAGTCACCCAGAGATGTAAAGTGTCCACAGCGCCTGGTCTGCCTGGAGAGCTTCCATAATCAGTACCTGTGAAGAAATTCTCAATGACTCCGACAGGTGATATCAACAGTAGCTAAATGAGTATGATCTGTACCTTTTTTGCCTCAATATGCCACTTCCCCACTGGGAAATCTACAGAACTTTTGGGAACTTGTTCAACTTCCATCACCTGCAGGCAAGTCCAAGGTCACCACAACCTGTCACTGATGTACAATATGCAAACAGTGCTTGCATCTGTGCACACTCAGGCTGAGGTCCAAGCCATTGTCAATACCTTCACTAAGGCATATTTGAGCAAAGCTTTTACACCAAATGTTGTAAGGCAAAGTTCTGAACCAACCTACCCCTGCCACACCAAATTGTGCATACCTCTGTTTATCAAAAACAGTTTATCAATAGTGAGGCTTTTGACAACTTACAACACTTTTCATAACTTGGGGAACTACTGACACCAAGGGCAGACATCAATAGGTTCAATGCTAACTTGGGAATACTAGCTGCACTCATGGTGCCAGTGCAACCTTTAATTATTTGACGAAGACGTTGTTTGAAGATCAGGACCTCAAACCCAACACCAAGCTGCTTCCACAGGTTTCTGCAGACTCATTGGCAACATCAATGTCAGTGTTTTCTCTCAACCCAGCATTCCCAGCACCAAAGAACTGACCATGTTCAATCAGCTTCACTGAACAAACCATACTGTTGTCATGCCTGATATGAGACTCTCAAAACAAGTGCTGTTCTCAAAGATATAACATGGCAAGCAAGCCCCAGGAGGGAAGATGACATGCTTCAAGGACTCCATCAAAGCCTCCTTGAAAAGAGCAACATTCCACCGACACCTGGGAAACCCTGGCCCAAAATGGAGTGAAAGCATCTAGATAGGATCCTTGCAGTATCGATAGAAGAATGAGCTTGTGGCAACCTGGGCATCCCACACTCCCCTTCTCACAGTCACTGTTCCACTCCATGATCATGCATTAGACTCTTCAGTCATCGGAAAGTTCACCTCTAGTATGGACTGCCAATAAAGAAGGTAATCCTTATCTGACATTCAAGGTAGACCTGCACAGTGATCCCCGTGCTTACCTAAAAATTGACAGCTGAGAAACATGGTAACATAGGAATTAGGAGTGGGAGTAGGCAACTTAGCCCTTCAACCTCACATGCAGATTGAAGGTAATAATATCCAAAGGGAATAAAAATTCCTCCAAAATTCCTCCAGATCACTTCCATCACAGTGAAGGCACATTCTTAGAACAATTCCTGTAATTAAAGGGGTTGTCTTTAAAGGGGAGATATTTCAGATAGTCAAAGTACTTTCCCACAAGATAAAAAAATGGGACAAGCAAAGCTAAAGGTCCTGGTCTACAGAAGAAAGAAGAGAAAAAATGAAACTGATAAAGGCTGCACATGATAGCATAGTCACTAAATGAGAACTACTGTGTATATTGAAATTCAGAGAGGAAATGAACAACAAAATAGGTGCAGAAATCAGAGTGTGAGAAAAGGCTGGCAGACAATAAATAAATGTTTGACATATCAGTAGTGAAAGGATGGAAAAGTAAGGAGTAGGACCAATCAGGGACTCAAAAGAGGCAGAGGACATACCCAACATCCCTAATGAGGACAGCTACATGATATAGCCCTGGCTATCAGCTGGCTGTGTAAGCATGATGCTGAAAAAAGAAATATAAAAAGAGTAGGCCACTTGGCCACGAGTCTGCTCCACCATTCAGTAGATCATGGCTGATCCAAGCCGACTCTCTTCACATCCACTTTCCTGTCCTTTCCCCATATTTTTAGATTCCCTGACTGATCAAGAATCTGGGTCAACCTTAAATATATGCAAGGGCTCTCCCCCAATAGTTGGCTGTGGCAAGACATTCCATGTACACACAATCTCCTGAAGGAAATTCCTCATTGTCTCAATCCTAAATTGGTATCCCTTAATCCGAGACTATGCCCTCTAGTTCAAGACTCTCCCATGAGGGAAAGCATCTACTTTAGAGTCCAGTACATTTCAATGACAGCACATCTCAATCTGCTAAATTGGAATGAGTCCCAAGCTTTTTTACCTTTGCTGAAAAGACAATGTGGGTATCATCCTCATGAACCTTCTCTGATCTGCCTCCAATGAAATGATAGCTTTTCTTAGATAAGAGGACCAAAACTATTCACAGTTCTCCAATATGGTCTCACTAGCACCTTGTTGCAGTATGACTTCTCTACGCTTGAAATAAGGGCCATTCCATTAGCCTTGTCAATTACCTGCTGCACCTATTTGCTAACTTCCTGTATTTCATGCACAAGCACGCTCAAGCTACTTTGTGTTGCAGCTTTCTGCAGATTTTCTCCATTTAAATAATGTTCTGTTCTTTTGTTTTCCCTTTCAAAGTAAACATCTTAACACTTTCCCATGTTATACTCTATTTGCTAACTTTTTGCCCACTTACTTAACCTATCAACATCTCTCAGTAATCTGTTTGTATTCCTCTCTCAACTTGGCTTTACACCTATTTTTATGTTGCCTACAAATTTGACTACAGTACATTTGCTACTTTCCTCCAAGTGACCAATACATATTATAAACAGTTGTGGTCCCAGCACTGATCCCTGTGGAGCTCTATTGTCACAGGTTGCCAACCTGAAAACGAATACCTTTATCCCCAACTCTGTTTCCTGCCCATTCACCAATTTGTAATCCATGCCAATATATTATCTCCAACACTATGGATTCTTATGAATTAACCTTTTGTGAAGTATGTTCTCAAAGTCCAAACACAACACATCTACCTGTTAATTAATCAACTCTGGTTGAGACTGCTTCAGAAATCTCTGATAAATTAGTCATACACTATTTCCTTTCATGAAGCTATGCTGACTCTACTTATTGTTGGAAAAGTATTGGATAACATTATTTCTTAATAACTTTATCCAATACTTTTCCAACAATAAATATGAAGCTAATTGGCATATAGTTATCTGATTTTACCTCCCTCCCTTACTGAATAGGGATGTCACATTGGCAGTTTTCCAATCTTCTAGTATTTCTCCAGAATCCTCAGATTTTCTGGAAAATTACAACAAATGCATCCTCCATCTATTTAGCTACTTCTTTTGGGAAACTAGGATGTAAACCATCAGGACCAGTGTATTTTTCTGACATAAGATGTATCGAAATTACCTTGCTTAATGTGCCTACCTTGATCCAATCATTGTCTGCTGTAGAAAATAATGCAAGTGAGCAATGTAGTATATGAGTGTCAGTGTTAGTGTGAAGCCAGGTATGTAAGTTGGATGTCTCAAAAACAGGCTAACAGTATAAATAATGCATCTTTTTGACTGTTCACAGTGAGCAATATACCAACTGTGATCAATCTGCCTATGCTTTCAAAATTCATAACTTAGTGTCAAAACATGAGATGTAAATTTGATATTGGACATCATTGACTAAATAATTGTAACTGTATTACAGAATTACACTAGAAACCAATTTGAAATTATTTGTTCGGCTTGCAATGTGACTCATTTTTACATTCTAGAAGCGACATTTATTTTCACTGAAGATCCTGTTCTTCACAGGCAAATGGAATATGTTCATTTTGCACCTTATTCATTGAGTAAAGTGTTATGGATATAACCAATCCTGATTGCATCCCCATGGCAATAATCTAACCAATCAGAATCTACCAACTTATTTGAAATCAATAAATTATGCAAAACAGTTAACAAATCTTGCTGTATCTTCAACCAAATGTAGTCCAAGCAATCAGCATGGATTCTTCTCATGCTGAATAGAAGTTTTTTTTTGTTACATTTCATATGTACAAGATGAAAAGCTTCAATTTCATGTGTCTTCTTAGTAATGTTTAATAGTATTACCACGCAATTATATAAGAAAGGTATTGGTTGTTGTCTGATTCATAGGACCAAAGGGACAGTTGAGCAGGAGTCTTTCAGCTCTTATGGCCTACTCTACTCTTCTAGATCATGGCTGATCACCTACTCCAACTCCATATTACTGCACTATTCTCATAGTATCATTAGCAAATAGAAATCTATCTTCAATTTACTTGATGAATAAGCTTCTCCTGCCTGCTGGGACAGAGAATTCCACAGTTTCATAGAATCCCCACAGTGTAGAAACAGCTCATTTGACCCAACAAGTCCACACCAAGCCTCCAAAGAGTAATCCACCCAGGCCCATTCCCCTACCACTCTACAATTACCCTTGCCTTATGCACCTAGCCTACACATCTCAGAACACTCTGAGCAATTTAGTATGGCCAATTCACCTAACCTGCACATCTTTTGGATTGTGGAAGGAAACTGGAGCACCCGGAGAAAACCCATGCAGACACGGAAAATGTGCAAACTCCACACAGACTGTCACCTGAGGTTGGGATTGAACCCAAGTCCCTGCCACGGTGAAGCAGCAGTGCTAACCACTGAGCTACCATGCCATCCATGATGCACAACCCTTTGAATGAAAACAAAATCTCCTTATCCCAGGCTTAAATGGCTTGCCCTTTTTTTCTGCAACTGTGTCATCTGTTTCCAGATGTCACAGCCAGGTGAAGCATCCTTTCTGCATCTATTCTGATTATTCCTTTAAAAAGTTAAAAGTTCCATGAGTTTCTTCTAAAAGTTTCTCTGCTCATTCTTCTAAACTGCAGCAAATAAAGATACAATCTCTTTATTATTAATCCAACTACATCCGGAATAAATGCAAAGCTTGACTGTACTCCCTCTTTAGCAAATTTATCCTTCCTTAGGCAAAGGAACTGGAACAGCACAAAATACTACACATGCATTCTGACCAGTATTCTGTCTAATTGAAGCAATAATTCTTTGCTGTTGTATTCAAATCCTGTTGCGATAAAGGTTAACATATTGTTTGCCTTCTGGTTGCTTGCTGCAACTTCATTCTAGCTTTCATTGATTTATTGTCAAGGACATCTAGGTAGCATTTTCTCTCATTTTCATCCCAGCTGAACTGGCCTCAAAGGTCCATCTGCAGCAGTGACTTCCAGAACTGGGAATCACTGTTACAATCAACATGCTGCTACTGATTGCTGTGTATGGAAGACTGGAATAGTTGTGTACACATGCAGCTGTGCAGCTGAAAGGGAGTGTTGAATCTTGGTTCCTTTGGACATCAATATTTTCCAATCTCACACCATTTTCGAAATTTTATTCATCTTGGTTCTTTCTACCAAGATGGATAATCTCACAGTTATAAATCTCTTAGGTCCAAATCCCCCTGAAACCAATTCTATCTTCTCCATTTCCAACAAGTTTTGTATGATCTACAAACTTGGTAATATTACAATGGGCTCCCACATCTAAATTATTGATATAGATATGAACAGCTGGGGCCTAAACACTGATCCTTGTGGTAACTTATTGACAATAACTTGGGTTGGTTGGCTTAGTTGGCTGGACCAACTAAGGAGGCTGGAAGAACACAGCAAGCCAGGCAGCATCAGGAGGTGGAAACGTCAACATTTCTGGAGTAACCCTTCTTCAGTACTGAATGGGTGTGGGGGAGCTGCAGATAAAGGGAGTGGCAGGGGCAGGATGATGAAGTAGGAATTGGTGAAGACATGGCTGGTCAATGAGAGGAATGAATCTGGTTGGTGGCAGGGAGGAATAGAAGGGAGAGAAAGGGGCTGGGAAGGGAGTCGGAGGATGAGAAGGAGTTTATTTGACATTGAGTACTGCAATGTTGAGTTCTCCAGGCTGTAGGCTGCCTAGGCGGAGATGAGGTGTTGTTCCTCTAATTTGTAGTTTGGTTCGTTGTGGCAATGGAGGAGGCCAAGAATGGTCATGTCAGAAAGGGAGTGGGAAGGGAAATTCAAACGGGCAGTGACTGAGAGGACTGGTCGGCCGCTGCAGGCCCAGCTGAGATGCTGAGCGAACTGTTCCCTAAGTTTACGTTTGATCTCCCTGATGTGGAGAAGATCACAGCGGGAGCACCTGATGCAGTAAACTAGATTGGAAGAGAGGCAGGTGAATTTTTGTCTCACTTGGAAGGACTGCAATGGGCCCTGGATGGAGGTGAGGGGGGTTGTGTACTAGCAGATTTTGCATCTTTTCTGGTTGCAGGGGAAGGTACCTGGGGGCTCGGGGGTGTTGGTGAGGAGAGTGGCGCAAAATAAGGACTGTCAAAGCGAACGGTCCTTGCGGTAGTCATAGAGGGGTGGGGAGGGGAAGAGGGACTGGAGTCTAGTTGGAGTTGACAGAAGTGTTTAAGGATGATGCATTGGATGCAGAGACTGGTGAAGTGGTAGGTAAGGACAAGGGGGACTCTGTCATTATTGTGTTGGTGGGGGCTTCAGAGCAGTATAATGTGAAATGGAGGTGGTGCGGTCAAGGGCTGCCTGGATGACAGAGGGAAAGCATTTTGTTTGAAATAGGTGGATATCTTGGATGCTCACGAGTGGAATGTCTCCTCATGCAAGCAGATGCAGCGGAGGTGAAGGAATTGGGAGAAAGTGATGGAGTTCTTGCAGGATGCTGGGTGGGAGGAGGTGTAGTCCAGGTAGTTATGCGAGTCTGTGGGTTTGTAGTAAATGTCCATCTGGAGACAGTCACTGGAGATGGAAATGAAGAGGTCAAGAAGGGGGAGGGAGGTGTCCGAGATGGACAAGTGAATTTGAAGGTGGGGTGAAAATTGTGGGCGAAGTCGCTGGACTACTCCAGTTCAGCCTGGGTGCAGGACACTGCACTGATGCAGTCATTGCTGTAATAGCAGAAGAGTTGGGGCACAGTGCCTGTGTAGGTAATGAAGAGGGAGTGTTCAACATTGCAAGTCTCCCACCCAGTATCTTCCCCTGGTACCTTCCCCTACATCCAAAATAGATGCAAAACCTGTCAGTACCCCCCCCCCCCCCACCTCCATTCAGGGCCCTAAGCAGTCCTTCCAGGTGAGACAGGGGTTTACCTGCATCTCTTCTAACCTAGTTTACTGCATCAGGTGCTCCCGATGTGGTCTTCTCTGCATCAGGGAGACCGAACATAAACTCAGGAAATGGATCAACAAACATCTCAGCCAGGCCCACAGCGGACGTCCGGACCTCCTAGTCACCACCCTTCCCACTCCCTTTCTGATATGATCATCCTTGGCCTCCTCAATTGCCACAATGAACCAAACCACATATTGGAGGAACAACACCTCACCTACCATCTGGGCAGCCTATAGCCCAGAGGACTCAACATTGAGTACAGCAATTTCAAATAACCTGCCTTCCCATCCCCTGACTCCTTTCCCAGCCCTTCCCTCTCCCTTCCACTCCTCCCAGCCACCTACCAGATTCATTCCTCCCATTGACCAACCAGGTTGTACCTTCTGCCTGTCTTCACCTAGCCCCACTTCACCATCCTGCCCCCCGCCACCCCTTTTATCTGCAGCTCCCCTTAAACCCTCCCCCAGTCCTGAAGAACGTTGCCTTCTTCACCTCCTAATGTTGGCGGGCTTGCTGTGTTCAACCAGCCTCCTGCTTGCCTACTTGGGATTCCAGCATGTGCAGTTTTCTTTTCCTCTCTAACTTAGTTGACTAGACAGCTGAATTGCAATGGAGACAGTGAGGTCTGCAGATGCTGGAGATCAGAGTTGAGAGTGTGTTGCTGGAAAAGCGCAGCAGGTCAGGCATTTCCGAGGAGCAGGAATATCAATGTTTTGGTCTTGAGCCCTTCATAAGGAATCAACTGAGTTACAATGCAGAGTGATGCCAACAGTGAGTGTGTAATTCCTACACCAATAGAGGGAAATATAAAGGAATCCCCTTCTCAACCACTCCCCTTGCCTAAGGGATGGCGATCCTCAGGGTAAACCCCTCTCTAATGAGAGAGCAGCCCTATGGTATGATAGGACTATTGCAATGTAAATTTTAATAATCTGAGAATGAACCATTTATTCATATTCTCTGCTTTATATGTGTTATGTAATCCTCAATCCAGCTAGTACATGATCACCAATGCTTATGATTTAATTTTGTTTTCTAACCTCTTGTGTGAGACTTTATCAAAAACCTTCTGAAAGTTCTAATGCACCATGTTCACTGGTTGGCTCATATTGACTTTGCTCATAACGTCGACTGGATGGTGAAGTGGGGCTAGGTGAAGACAGGCAGAAGGTACAACCTGGTTGGTCAATGGGAGGAATGAATCTGGTAGGTGGCTGGGAGGAGTGGAAGGGAGAGGGAAGGGCTGGGATAGGAGTCAGGGGATGGGAAGGCAGGTTATTTGAAATTGCTGTACTCAATGTTGAGTCCTCCGGGCTATAGGCTGCCCAGATGGTAGGTGAGGTGTTGTTCCTCCAATATGCGGTTTGGTTCATTGTGGCAATTGAGGAGGCCAAGGATGATCATATCAGAAAGGGAGTGGGAAGGGTGGTGACTAGGAGGTCCGGACAGCCGCTGTGGGCCTGGCTGAGATGTTTGTTGATCCATTCCCTGAGTTTATGTTCGGTCTAGGGCCCTTGTTTAGCCATGAGGGCTATGTTTGTCAGTTTGGGGGCCCCTGGCAGGAAGAATCCCATATAAATACGGGTTTTGTTATGACTTGATGTAATTCTACTTTGAATGCTTATTTGTTTATTTATTTACTTACCTTTTTCTTTTTTGCACTCTTTTTGTTGTTGGTTATGTACTATACTGTAGTTTTTTTTAATATATAGAGATTTTCTTCTCATATTTTGTGTTTTAGTAGTTTGTAGAGTAGATTAGTAGCTAGCTTTTCTTATATTGATATTGTCACTATTACTGTAAACTGATTGTTCTGTTTTGCATTAGTTTTATAATTTTGAAAAATACCTAAAAACTCTTTTTAAAAACTCTATCACATTTGTCAAACTGGACTTCCCTTTTTAAATTCATGTTGATTCTGTCCAATCAGACATTTATTTTCTATATTTCCAGTAATCACAGCCTTTCTCTTGGCTTTGTTTCATTTTATAATGCACCAAGTTGAGGATGAGACTGGTTAGGTTCTACACTTCTCCTGTTACTTTGTGTATATCGTCTTGACAATAAATAATTCAGTATTGTTAAATAATTCATGTTTGTTGTATTCTTTAGTGCTCCAAGGCTTATTCAAGTGAGTTTTTGGATACTTATGAAGCCCATCATATGGCAGTGGATGCCTTACACTGGAATACATTCCATCCAGAAATTTTCATTTCATGTAGTTCTGATTGGACGGTGAAGATTTGGGATCACAATTTAAAGTAAGTGCAAATTGGGAAGGTGAATGCTGTACTGCATCATTGGACAAATGCACTGGATCTGAAACCATATCTCACTGATTAGAAAGGAATCTCAATCATTTTGCTTCAAAAACAAAGCCAATTTAATTTGTGAAAATTAATAATATTTTATTTAGCTTCAGAATTTGCAATCTTTCCTGTTTATTTATTGTCATGAATTCACTCCAAAGCTTCCTACTTTATCACTCCTCTCTCCCCTTTGCAACCCCTCACCACTACACTCCCCATCCTTTGCAATGTCACATCTCCCATTTTACAGCTGCTCTTCCAACTTTGCAGCCTCACTGCTCCCCCCTTGGCCTCACTCATCCCTTTCCCCAACATTGTTCCCTACGCCTTTAACTCTCCAGCCACACTCCTATCCTGACATTACCACTATTATCCTCCAATCTTATTTCTGAACTCTTATCTTCTGAGCTTCCCAATGACAAACAGTGTATAGATAAGCTGAATAGCCAAGGTCTTTTCCCAGGGTAGGGGAATCCAAGACTAGAAAGCATAGGCTTAAGGTGTGAGGGGAAAAATTTAAAAGGGACGCGAGAGAAAACGTTTTCATACCTAGGGTGGTGCATGTATGGAACAAGCTGCCAGTGGAAGTGAGAGAGGCAAATTGCAATACTTAAAAGACAGGTACATAGATAGGAAGGGTTTAAAAGGGGTATGGGCCAAACTAAGGCAAATGGAACTAGTTCAGTTTAGAAAACCCAGTAGGCGTAAACGAGTTGGGTTGAAATGCCTATATCCATGCTGCTTGACTCTGTGACTTAATGACTATATAACTAGATAAGGTAGCAAGGATCAAGGTCCCATTGTACTTGGAGATAACCTTCTTCACTGTCTACTACATCACCAATTTTGGTGTCATCTGCAAACTTACTAGCCATGTCTCCTATGTTCAAATCCAAATCATTTATATAAATGGCAAAAAGCAGTTGACCCAGCACCGATCCTTGTGGCACTCCACTGGTCACAGGACTCCAGTCTGAAAAGCAACCCTCCGTCACTACCTTCATCCTTCTGCCTTTGAGCCAGTTCTGTATCCACATGGCTAGTTCTCCCTGTATTCCATGTAATCTAATCTTGATAAGTACTCTACCATGAGGAGCCTTGTGGTACACCTCACTGAAGTCCATATAGATCACATCTGCCGCTCTGCCCTCATCAATCCTCTTTGTTACTTCTTCAAAAAACTCAATCAAATTAGTGAAATATGATCCCCACGCATAACACCATGCTGATTGTCTCTAATTAGACCTTGCTTTACCAAATACACATAAATCCTGTCCCTTAGGAATCTCACCAACAACTTGTCCACCACTGATGTCAGGCTCACCGGTGTATAGTTCCCTGGCTTGTCCTTACACCTTTCTTAAATAATGGTGCCACGTTAGCTAATCTCCATTCTTCTGGCACCTCACCTGCGGCTGTCAATGATACAAATATCTCAGCAAGGGGCCCAGCAATCACTTCTCTAGCTTCCTGCAGAGTTCTAGTGTACACCTGATCAGGTGCCAGAGATTTATCCACTTTTATGCATTTTAAGACATCCAGCACCTCTTCTCTGTAGTATGGACATTTTTCAAGATGTCTATATTTATTTCCCTACATTCCATATCTTCCATATCCTTCTCCTCAGTAAACACTGATGCAAAATACTCATTTAGATCTCCCCCAACTCCTCTGGTTCCACACATAGACAGTCTTGCTGATCATTAAGGGGCCGTATTATCTTCATGGTTAGTCTTTTGTCCTTAATGTAGTTTTAGAATCTCTTTGGATTCTCCTTCACCCTATTTGTCCAAGTTATCTCATGACACCTTTTTGCCCTCCTGACTTCCTTCTTGTGTATACTTCTATTGCCTTTATACTCTTCCAGGGATTTACTCAATCTCTGCTGTCTATACCTGGTGTATGCTTCCTTTTTCTTGACCAAAACCACCATTCCCTACACCTACCAGTCTTGTCCTTCACCCTAACAGGAGCATACCATCTCTGGATGCTGGTTATTTCCTTTTTGAAGGCTTCCCATTTTTCCAGCTGTCTCTTTTCCTGTGAATATCGCCCCCAATGAACTTTTGAAAGTTCTTGCCTTCCTCCAATTGAGAACTTTAACTTTTATATCCAGTCTATTCTTTTCCGTCAATATTTTAGAACTAGCAGAATTATGGTCCCTGGCCCCAAAGTGCTCCCCCACTGACACCTCAGCCACCTGTCCTGCCTTATTTCCACCTTTGAGTGCAAGTTCATAGCGTCTTGAAAGTGGAGTTGCAAGTAGATAGGGTAGTGAAGAAGGCGTTTGGTCTGCTTTATTTTATTGGTCAGAGTATTGAGTACAGGAGTTGGGAGGTCATGTTGCGGCTGTACAGGACATTGGTTAGACCACTGTTGGAATATTGCGTGCAATTCTGGTCTTCCTATCGGAAAGATGTTGTGAAACTTGAAAGGGTTCAGAAAAGATTTACAAGGATGTTGCCAGGGTTGGAGGATTTGAGCTATAAGGAGAGGCTGAACAGGCTGGAGCTGTTTTCCCTGGAGCATCGGAGGCTGAGGGGTGACCTTATAGAGGTTTACAAGATTATGAAGGGCATGGATAGGGTAAATAGACAAATTATTTTCCCTGGAATTAGGGAGTCCAGAACTAGAGAGCATAGATTTAGGGTGAGAGGGGAAAGATATAAAAGAGGCCTATGGGGCAACTTTTTCACACAGAGAGTGGTACATGTATGGAATGAGCTGCCAGAGGAAGTGGTGGAGGCTGGTACAATTGCAACATTTAAGAGGCGTTTGGATGGGTATATGAATAGGAAGGGTTTGGAGGGATATGGGCAGGTGCTGGCAGGTGGGACTAGATTGAGTTGGGATATCTGGTCAGCATCGAGGGGTTGGACAGAAGGGTCTGCTTCCATGCTGTACATCTCTAAAACTCTATGACTTTAATAGGTCAAGTTTTTCTCCTCCTCTGGTAGATCCGTCCACACACTGAATCAGAAAATGTTCTTGTACACACTTCCCAGATTCTTCTCCATCCAAGCCCTTAACACTCTGGCAGTTCCAGTCTATGTTTGGAAAGTTATATCCACTACCATTACCACTCTTACAGTTATTCTTACAGTTAACTGAGATCTTCCTAAAGATTTGTTTCTCAATTTGCCACTGCCTATTGGGGGGTCTATGTGCAATCCCAATAAGGTAATATCCCTTTCTTGTTTCTCAGTTCCACCCAAATACCTTCCCTGGACATACTCCCAGGAACATCCTCTCTAAGTACAGCTGTAATGTTATCCTTAATCAAAAATGCCAAACACTCTCCTCTCTTGACCCCCATTCTATCCTTCCTATAGCATCTATACCCTGGAACATTAAGCTGCCAGTCCTGAGTTATATCTCCATAATCACTATTATATCCCAGTCCCACATTTACAACTATGCCCTCAGTTCGTCTGCCATACCTGTGAGGCCTTTTACATTGAAATAAATGCAGTGTAATTTGTCAGGCCTACCTCATTCCCTGCTTTGTTTTTGCCTGCCCTGACTGTTTGACTTGCTTCTTTTCCTAACTGCACCAGTCTGAGACTGATCCCCTTGCTCATTATCTCCCTGGGTCCCACCCCATCTCACACACACACAAACACACACACACACACATATAAATCCTTCTTATACAGGTCAGTTCTACCCTAGAAGAGATTCCAATGAACCAAAATATGAATTCTTTTCCCCTCCCCCAGCAGCTCAGCCATGCATTCATCTCCTAGGTCAAGTTGGCAAAAGGAGGGAGAAAGCGTTGTGTATTCTAAAAGGTATTAAGGTGGCCAAGTCACCAGGTCCAGATGGGATCTATTGCAGGTTTTTGAGGGAAGTATGAGAGGAAATGGCTGTGGCTTTAACAGATATCTTATCAGCATCCTTGAACAATGGGGACATCCCAGAGAACTGGAGAATTGCTAATGTTGTCCCCTTATTTAAGAAAGGTAGTAGGGATAATCCAAATAATTACAGACTTGTGAGCCTGACGTCAGTGGTGGGGAAGCTGCTGGAGAAGATAATAAGGGATAGGATATATACTCATTTGGAAGAAAATGGGCTCATCAGTGATGGGAAGCATGGTTTTGTGCTGGGTAGGTCATGTCTTACCAACTTAATAGAATTCTTTGAAGAGCTGACAAAGTTGGTTGATGAAGGCAGGGATGTAGATGTCATATAAATGAACTTTAGTAAGGCATTTGACAAGGTTCCCCATGGTAGGCTGATGGAGAAGGTGAAGTTGCATGGGGTCCAGGGGGTTTTAGCTAGATGGGATAGGTGGATGAACTGGTTGGGCAACAGAAGACAGAGAGTAGTAGTGGAAGGGAGCTTCTCAAAATGGTGACCTGTGAGTAGTGGTGTTCCACAGGGATCCGTGCTTGGAGATTTGTTGTTTGTGATATACATAAATAATGTGGAGGAAGGTGTAGGTTGCCTCATTAGCAAGCTTGCAGATGACAGTAAGATTGATGGGGTAGCAGATAGTGAAGGGGACTGTCAGAGAATACAGCTGAATAAAGATAGATTGGAGAGTGGGCAGAAAAATGGCAGATGGAGTTCAATCCAGACAAATGCGAGGTGATGCATTTTGGAAGATCCAAATCAAGAGCGAACAATACAGTAAATGGAAAAGTCCTGAAGAAAATTGATGTACTGGGTGTTCCGGTCCATTGTTCCCTGAAGGTGGCAACGCAGATCAGTAGAGTGGTCAAGAAGGCATATGGTGTTATGTTACAGTTGTATAAGACTTTGGTTCAGCCACATTTAGAATACCGTGTGCAATTCTGATCACCAAATTACCAAAAAAATGATGCTTTGGAGAGGGTGCAGAGAATGTTGCCTGGTATGGAGGTTGCTAGCTATGAGGAGAGGTTGAGTAGTTTAGGATTATTTTCATTGGAAAGACGGAGGTTGAGAGGGGACCTGATTGAGGCCTACAAAATCTTGAGAGGCGTAGACAGGGTGGATTGCAAGAAACTTTTCTCCCAGAGTAAAGGACTCAGTTACTAGGGGTCACAAGTTCAAAGTGAGAGGGGAAATGTTTATGGGAGATATGCACAGAAAGCTCTTCACACAGAGGGTGGTGGGTGCCTGGAACGCATTGCCAGTGGAGGTGATAGGGTTGAGAACGATAATGTCATTTAAGACACATGCATGCGCAGGGAGCAAAGAGACAAGGATCCTTTAAAAACAGACAGCAAGTTTAGATAGAGGATCTGGATTGATGCGGGCTTGGAGGGCCGAAGGGCTTGTTCCTGCGCTGTAATTTCCCTTGTTCTTTATTCTCTATTCTCCCATTCTTACTCTCACTAGCTCGTGAAGTAATCCAGATATTACTACACTCAAGGATCTACTTTTTAACCTCCTGCCTAATTTACTATCATTTTGTCCAAGAAAGCTATTAAACAAAGCATAACCCCATTTACAAAAATGTATTTACATAGTATTTCACAAAATCTGTCTTAATATAAAAGAAGAAATGAAGTTTTAAAACTAAGTGAAAGATACTGCTCAGAAAGAGTGCGATGAATGACTATTACAAGAACTCAGCCAACCCAAGAAATATACTATTGGGGGGTTTATTATAAAGTCACATTACTTTAATCATGGTTGATGTGTATTTTCCTTCAGGAACCCAATGTTCACATTTGATCTTAATGCACCAGTTGGCGATGTTACTTGGTCACCATACTCTTCAACTGTGTTTGCTGCCGTTACAACAAATGGAAAGGTAATTACATAGTAATAATAAAAACAAAGAACTGTGGATGCTGGAAATCTAAAACAAACAGAAAATGCTGGAAAAACTCAGCAGTTCTAGCAGCATATGTTGAGAGAGAAGCAGAGTTAAATGTAGGGGAATGGGTCTGGGTGGGTTGCTCTTCGGAGGGTCGGTGTGGACTTGTTGGGCCAAAGGGCCTGTTTCCACACTGTAAGTAATCTAATCTAATGTTTCGAGTCCAGTGACACTTCATCAGAACGCTCTGCTGAAGGATCACTGGACTCAAATTATTAACCATGCTTTTCTCTCCACGTACGCTGCCAGATCTTCTGAATGTTTCTACCACACTGTGTAATAAAAAAGATATTTTCATTTATTTATATTATGAAATATCTTTTTCCATGCCAGGCTCAATTAATTGTTCAAATTTTGTATAGTTACTATCTTAAAGATACAAGCAGGTTGTTATTCCAATCTGATAACTAGGTAAACAGTGCTGGAGAACAGAAATATTTAATTTTGTAATTTCAGTATCAAAGGTAATTATTGGCATGATGTACACTGAAGCTTCTTGATCAATGTCTGGATATTCCTGAATTGGTGTAACATCAATGTTACAACATCTAGGGAAAGAGAGAAGTTCAGAGGGAAAAAGAGTTCTGATTTAAGAGAAAGGTGGGCAGATTTATAACTTTGACTGAAGTTGACTGGAAACTATTCAGATAAAATCTTGTTCTTTTGATACTCACTGTGGAGTTAGGGATAAAAGCGGGCCAGTGTTTCTTTTTCAAAAGATGGCATTCTTTTTAGCCAATTACATGTTAATATGAAGGAACAACACCAAACTAAATGGGTAGGTGGTCTGTTGTTTCTGTCCTCTGCCATGATCGCCTAGAATTAACTTTCAGGCAACATATTTAAAAGGCATCTGGATAGTATTTCACTTCCTGCAACCCAAGACCCTCACTTACTACCTGTTCGTCACGCTAACCCGTTATGGAGAGATCAGAGACTTGGGAAAAAGGAAGGACATGATTTATCAACACCTCCCTAAAAGGCCGATTTCAGGCTGAAAAACACTGCAAAAAAGTTTTCAGCAACTTAAAGGGTTTTCAAATGTTTGTCTCCCATTTATTTAAAATGGTAATTAAAATAGTGAATGCTAGAAAATTTCCAGTGATTCATTGTAATGTGTTACAATTTGGTTTGAAATTCTAAACATAATGGGATGTTATTCTGCATGCTGTTTTGTGATATATGATACAAAAGAGATGAAAATAAGTTAAGAGGCAAGAAATCCTTTATATATTTCATCAACTGCCAGCAGTAAATGCTCTTCAGCAGGTCTTTCACTGCCCACATATGTGGGTGGCAGGAATGATTGGATCATGTAATATATAAAACAAAATATCATCAGTCTCTCAAGTTCTGGTTAAAGTTGGGTGGAGATCAAGCCTAAAACCTCATCTGCTTTGACGAAATGCAGTTCAAACTAACACAAAATTACTTCTTTCACAAACATGTCAAGGATAGTAGAACAACATTTTGATGCAGTCTTATAGATAACTACACTTAAATGACATAAGACGCTAGTTTTATGTGATTTGAAGAACTATAATTTTCACTTTCACTGTTTTCTCTTCCCTTAACTACCAGAATTTGGATATTTTTTCTAACAAGAATACTGAGACATAAATAATAGAAGTAGGATTAGACCAGGAAAAAGAATTACTAGTAGTACAGTCTGCTTCAGCAAGGTTTCACAATTTAATCATATCGACCGGGCGCAGATTTGTCCAGCAACACAGAGGTTAAAAGCTACTGTGTTCCTTGGAGAAATTGTGCAATTGAATTTGAACAATTAGCAATTTTATATGTTTCTTAAGAGACAGTACAGCCTTAATTAGAAAGGAAAGCCAATGAAATGTAATGAGGTGACATTATGGACAGCAGGTTAATCCAATGATATTTCTTGGGAAACAGTATTGTCTTGCGCGCATTATCGTCTCATACTTGTGGTTCAAGGTTAGTCAGAATAGTTAGTTAATGTCTTATGATTCATATTATGAAGACTTCATTGTGTGCTTTATATTTTAATTCAGCTAGCTCAGCAAATCAGAAATGCAGCTTCCAACCATTTTATCACAATATTAACCTGAAGCCATTTTGTTGTGTTACTTTATATTGAAAAGCCATTTAGTGATTAATAAAAGCTTGCATAGATTTGTTGCTCCTGACAACAGCCTAAATCCAGATTTTAGATCCTCAAGTGCATTAAGTATATGAGGTGGGAGGCTATGTTGCAGATGTACAGGACATTAGTTTGGCCACTTTTGGAGTTCTGGTTTCCCTCCTATTGGAACGATGTTGTGAAATTTGAAAGGATTCAGGAAAGGTTTACGAGGATGTTGCCAGGGTTGGACGGTTTGAGCTCTAGAGAGAAACTGAATAGGCTGTGACTATTTTCCGTGGATTGTCGGAGCCTGAATGGTGACCTTATAGAGATTTATAAAATCATGAGGGGCATGGACAGGGTGAGTAGACAAGATCTTTTCCCTGGGGTGGGTGAGTCCAAAATGAGAGGGCATGGGTTTAAGGTGAGAGGGAAAGATTTAAAAGGGACCTAAGGGGCAACTTTTTCATGCAGAGGATGGTGCATGTATGGAATGAGCTGCCAGAGTAACTTGTGGAGGCTGGTAAAAATACAACATTTAAAAAGCATCTGAATGGTTATATAAATAGGAATGGTTTAGAGGGATATGGGCCAAATGCTGGCAAATGGGACAAGACTTATATTGAGTATCTGGTTGGCATGGACAAGTTGAACCGAAGGACTGTTTCCATGCTGTATATATCTGTGATTGTATGACTAACAGGTGATTCAGAATCTCCTCAGTTCATGAACTAAAACAAAGTTAAAAAAGGAATGAGGAGAGGGACTGGTGTGCAAAAGGAGTTTTAGACTGAGTAGGTTCTGTGGCTACGTTCATGCCTGGGTGTCCTTGGAGAGGGAGTACACAGTGTCCACCAATACCCTTGATGCCTTTCTAGATGTAAAGAAAGAATTTGAACTGAGTATCAGAGCGCTATGTAGCACTGTACCACAGTGATAGAGAGAAGTGGGTACTGCAAATGCTGGAGATCAGAGTCAAGATTAGAGTTGTGCTGGAAAAGCACAGCAGTCAGGCAGCATCCGAGGAGCAGGAAAATCGATGTTTCAGGAATGATGATATTGATCCTAGTGATAGTGACCCTACCTTTGAGCCAGGAGTCCTGGATTCAAGTCAAACCTGCTTGGGAGGTGTTGAATGACAGTTGCAAACAGGTCGATCAAAAAATATTAAGACTGAGTAGGAGAACTCTTGTGGTGCAGTGGTCTCTACCTCTGACACATCTGAGCAGACTGATGAAAAATATCTGAGGAGTGAGGCTGTATTTTGATTGAGCCCTCTCCCCCTCCCCCTACCTTTCCCTCACCTTTGATGATTCACTCCAATCGGCCAAATGGCCTCTTTCTTCCTCAAAACATTTCTGTGATGTGGTGCTTCATTCAGGAGAATTTTATTGATTAGCATCTTTCCAATCCAATGAGAAAGGCTTTGGTGGACCTGGTTCTGGCAACTGTGATAATTCAAAAGGATTAACTGACAGTACAGAATAATTTAGTAGAAGCTGATCGGTTTTTTAAATAGCAGTTATTTATTGAAAATGGTCAGGAGAAATCTTGAGCAAAAAACTAATTAATTGCAGTAGACTCAATTTTATTGGGATGAGACATTCTTGATGGAAAATTAATCAAGAATAATTAGCACGTTTTTGTTAAGGGAAGGTCATGTCTGACCGACCTGGTTGAATTTTTTGAAGAGGTAACTAGATGTTTAGGTAAGGTAAGAGCCAATGGGATCCAAGGGAATTTGGCAATTTGGATCCAGAATTGGTTGAGTGGCAGGAAGCAGTCGGTGATGGTGATGGTCAAAGGGTATTTTTGTGACTGAAGCCTATGTTCACAGATATAAGTGTTTGGGCCCTTGCTGGTTTTGGTTCATATAATTTAGACTTGAGTATAGGAGGGTTGATTTGTAAGTTTGCAGATGATATGATAATTGGATAGTATATAGTGAGGAGGATAGCCTTAGGTTACAGGAAGATATAGACAGGCCAGTTAGATGGGCTGATTGGTGGCAAATAGAAGTCAATCCAGATAAGTGTGAGGTGCTGCACTTGAGAAGACAAACAAGGAAGGGAATATATGATGGATGGTAAGGCCCTGGAAAGTATTGAGAATCAGAAGGATTTAGTGTGCCTGTCCACCGATACAGTAAGGTAGCAAGGACAGGCAGATAAAGTGGTTAAGAACACAAGAACGTAAGAAATAGGAGCAGACCATTTGGTCCCTCAAGCCTGCTCCGCCATTCAATAAAATCATGGCTGATCTTTTCGTGGCTGAAAATGTGTTGCTGGAAAAGCGCAGCAGGTCAGGCATTATCCAAGGAGCAGAAGAATCAACGTTTCGGGCATGAGCCCTTCTTCAGGAATATTTTCATGAACTCAGCTCCAGTTACCCACCCTCTTATCATAACACTTAATTAATTTACTGTTCAAATAGCTATTTATCTTTGGCTTGAAAATGAGGTGACCTCAACGTGGGCAGGGAATTCCACATTCACAACCTTTTGAGTGAAGATATTTCTCCTCAACACAGTACTAAATCTGTGCCCCTTATGCCTGTGTTCCCCAGTTCTAGTTTCACCAACCAGTGAAACAATGTCCCTGCTTCTATCTTATCTAATCCCTTAATAATTTTATATATTTTAATAAGATCTCCCCTCATTCTTCTATACTCCAATGAGTATAATTCCAGTCTACTCAGTCTGTCCTCAACAGCCAATCCCCTCAACTCCAGAATCAACCTAGTGAACCTCCTTTGTTCCCCTGCTCCAATACTTTCTCAGGTAAGGAGACCAACACTGTACATAATACCCCAGGTGTGGCCTCACTAGCACTCATACAGCTGCAGAATAATCTCCCTATTTTTAAACTCAATCCCTCTTAAAGCATATGGGGTATTCGCCTTCATTAGCTGAGATATGGAGTTGAATAGAAGGGAGCTTATGCTGGACATGTATAAAATGATGGTTAGGACACAGTTAGAGAATTGCATGCAGTTCTGGAATCCATATTATAGGAGAGACATGATTGCACTTGAGAGATGGCAGAGAAGATTTATGAGGATGTTATCTGTGGTGGACAGTTTTAGTTTTGAGAGAGGGACTGGATAAACTTGGATTGTTTTCCTTGGAGCAGAGGAAATTGAGGGGGGAAAAGATGGAGTTGTAGAAAATTGTGAGGGACAGGAAGAATTTTTTTCCCTTAGTGAAGAGATCAATGTTTAGGGGACATAGGTTTAACATAAGGGGGAAGGAGGTTTTGAGGGGAAAGGAGGGAAAATGAATTTGCCTATTTGGAATCTCGAATTCATTGTCTGCAAGGATTGTAAACCTTTATAACAGTTAAGTATTTAGATGTGCACTTGTAAATGCTAAAGCATACAAAGACACAGGCCAAGAGTTGGAAAATGGGATTAGAAGAGTTAGGTGCTTGTTTTTAAGCACAAACTTAGTGGGCAAAAGGGCCTTTTTCTGTGCTGTAAAACCTCTGATAGAATTGTAACGGACAAAACTAACAGAATAATTAACTTTCCTTAAAGAGGGAATCATTGAAGTACAATCCCGTGAGAGAGAAAGGTAGAGATTCAAAACTAAATCTGCCTGGATGATAAGAGATAAAGATTAAGGTGAAGTAGAAGAAGGGTGCATCCGACAGATGTCATGTTGATAATAGAAATGAGAATGTAGAAAATTCAGAGGGAATGTAACAGAAAATAAAAGCAAAGAGAATTAAATAATGTTCACGTCTAAAATAAGAAATTATCCCAAAATAGTCTTCTATAAACAACTGGATTGTAAAAAATGTATGAAGAGAAGAGCGACCCATTTTTGGTTTCTACTCAGTCCTATCTTTGAAGCAAATGAGGATACTTACGATGTCACAATGAAAGAAAATAGTTAAGAAACTGAATGGACTAGTAGTGAATAACGAGGAGATATTAAAGGCTGTCTGTGATTAAAGTTCATATGTCACAAGGACCAGGTAGGATGCATCCAAGGGGATTGAGGGAAGTAAAGGTGGAAATTATGGAGGTCCACACCATAATATTCTAGCCTGCTGATAGAGTTACATAAGAGACGAAAGAACTGCAAATGTTGCACCCTTGTTCTAAAACAAGCTTAATGATATGGTTTAGTCTTGAGGGGGAGTAACTTAGCTCGCTGATATGGGGACTCTAGTTAAGGGAATTACTGGCTAGATTGAATTTCATTGATGGGAGAGAGGATAGGGAATAGCATTTCTGGAGGAGAAGATCACATTTACATTTGTGATCTGAGCCATGCCTGTTGATCCTAATATTAACAACAAATGGAGTTAATACCCAACATGACAAAATCTAGAGTGGAGTCAAATAGGCATTTGGTGTTTCTGAAATCGAAACATAGATTTCCTGTGGGGAGGGGTATACAGGTACTAGGCATGCAAGTCTGCACCTCCTAAAACAGTGCCTTGTCTATCCAGCAAACAAAAGGACAAACTTTCAGTTTGTCATCTGAAATGCAAGGACCATGTGCTCTGACATGTTCAAAAAAATGTACTCCATAGCAAGTGTGCAGAAAGATGGAGGGACTGACTGAGAGTCACACAAAATTAGTGTCATCATTGCTGTACTCCAAGACACCAGATTAGCTGAAACAGGCTTTATTTGTGAAGCAATAACATGGAAAGAGTGCTGAAGACTACTATAATCACGTAATAGGCTTTGCAGTGAGCAAGTGGTTGGCACAATCAGTTGAGTCCAATCGTGAAATTAATTTTAATGGTCTTTCCAAGAAGGATGTTAGAAACAATATTTGGCAAAATATTAGGTATGGAATATTGTTCACAAGATCAAACTGGCAAAATGAAAGGCTGCTGCTGGCATTCCAAAAGAAGGAGCATTTTTGGAAGAAGATTTCTCACCAATGTAGGGGGCCTGGAATTTGCTCATGATTGTCTCACTTAAGGAAGATGTTATGAGGTTTCTTAAGACCATGCTTCAGAA
Source organism: Hemiscyllium ocellatum (assembly GCF_020745735.1). NCBI lineage: Eukaryota > Metazoa > Chordata > Chondrichthyes > Orectolobiformes > Hemiscylliidae > Hemiscyllium > Hemiscyllium ocellatum. The sequence continues at coordinate 54,040,322 of NC_083401.1, read as the reverse complement.
GACTTGCTCAAAGTCATCCTTCTGTAGAGGCTATGGTACAATATGCCTAAGTGGTTGTGATATTGAAGTTCATACAATACTTCAAGTCTACAGGTCATAGAAACAAATAAGGAGGCACTGTTAGCTTTCATGAAGCCTGCAAAGTTTGAACTAGAAGTCTTAAAGCTGAAACCAGAACTCTTAACCTATCTAGAGGCACGTTGTTTTCAGTCTGCTATCTGCAAGCTGGCATTTAAAGCAAAGAGATAAACTTCTGAGCATTTATAGACATGCTGTTGACAAATTGCTGCAGATCAAAAAACTTTGAGAGTGGCACAGAAATAGTTTATAATGTTATGCATAAATCTTCAAAGATTTACTGCAACCTTGAATATAGTTGGAAAATGGGGACAAACAAGACCGATTTCAGGATTCATAACCCAAAACATGTGCAACATAGCTCACCCAATCTTAGGCTGAGCAATATTCAGGTGACCCTGTTGGCAGCTTAAAACAACTTTCTAGCAAATTTAAATATATTAGTATGGAGCTAAAAGCCTATATGTACTTTTCTGTACCTATCTTTTGAACATAACTTAGAGACAACACATTTTACTTCATTTTAACTGTTTATATAACACCAGATGACACTAATATATTATTAGCAAGGTACAATATTTTTTGAGATTACACATTGAGGCATGGGAAGGTAATGCATAAATATTGTCATGGACTTGGAAAACTGAATGGCCTACTTCAGAGCTACAAATAGTTCATAATGCCTTGTAATTTTGTAAAGCTTAGAATAAGAGTCTAAAATAAAGATATGCATGTTTTTCTACAGTGTAGTGATATTTGGAATAGTCTCTAAGCTAAAAGTAATGCAGGGTTAATTCAGTTTTACAGAGAGAGATGATGAAAAGCAAATTAAGACTCCATTTCAGGGTTATAAGGATAGAGTTGGGAGATGATTAAATTCCAAAAGATTAAAGAGTCTTCTCTTACAACATAATAACTATGCAGAATAAAATCCAGTTATGTTGTGTTGGTTAATTATTTTGATAGATAAAAAAACAAGTATGACTAGGATTAAGATTATCATTCTGCTGAGAATATGGAATTTGCCATCTGTGGAAAGTAACTTTGGGAATGGAGCTAGAGATGAGGATTAAAATTGGAGGGAACATTAACCACTCTCTGAGCTAGGAAGAAATCACAGAATCACTCAAATGCTACAGCACTGAACAAGGCCTTTTCACCCAGCATGTGTATCATCCTCGCTGAAGAAGCTATTTACGTGAAATAAAACAAAGCTGTGGATGCTGAAGATCTAAACAAACAAAAACCAGGAATCGCTGGAGAAACTCAGCAGGTCTGGCAGCATCCAGAGAGAGATGCAAAGTTAACGTTTTGTCAGAAGAAGGGTCACTGGACTCAAACTGTAAACTATTTCTCTGCACAGATGCTGCTAGACCTGTTGAGTTTCTCCAGCAATTTATTTTGTCTGTTTAAGTAATTTACCTATAGTTCTACTTCCTGTTCTTCTTCCCAATTCTGTGCATTTTCTTTATCAAATCATAAATCAAATTCCTTCTTAAATCCCTCAATTTAATCTGCCTCAGTCAAACTGAAAACAATACACTCCAGGTCCCAACCACACACAGTGAAAATGTTTTTCCTTTGGAAACAGAATGTTCCCATTTGCAATTAAAATGTTTTGTTGAGTGAGATGAATGGCACCTGGTCTGCAAGGCTCACAGAGACTTTTTCATGTAATCTTCTGCTCTTCACCTCATTAATTATGCAACACAGCTGCCTTGCACCCTTCTCAAAATCTCAGGACGAAACATCAACATTTTCGCCACTGCCAAGAATTTGCAACATTTACACAGCTAATACCATGTTTAAAACCCAACTGCACTATATACCCTGTAAGCTAGAAAGTAAAGTTTATACCCCAATTCGTGAACAGGGATGCAGAGTTGCTTACGGATGGGGTGGCGGACTGGAGGCCACAACCTTTGGCCATCTGATTGGTGCAGGAGGAAATGCCATCAGGCCCAGTTAGCCTTAACCATAAAGCAGGGAGGTGATAGTGAGGACTGCAGATGCTGGAGATCAGAATCAAGAGTGTGTTGCTGGGAAAGCACAGCAGGTCAGGCAGCATCTGAGGAGCAGGAGAAGTGACATTTCTTGATGTAGAGCTTATACCTGAAACGTCGATTCTCCTACTCCTCGGATGCTACCTGACCTCCTGAGCTTATCCATAGGGCTGCCCACATTAGTGCTGTGGAGGAGGATGCCCAGATGTACAAGAAAAAGCACAATGATGTTTTGTGCACTACAAGGATAGGAAACACCATTTTCTCCATTACCTCACACTGACAGAGCCACCTCTCACTCTGCCGCTGCCACTGAACATATATCTCACCAAATTCATAAACTGCAAATCTTACTTTTGCATGCATCATGTCCATTCAGTGTCTCTTAGCTACCTGATCTTCTAAATTATTAACTGATCTTTTTCTCTCCACTTCCTGCTCACTCACTGGGGACACACAACTCCTGCTCATGTATCACCACTAATAGCTCTTCCATCCAATTAATCATACTCAATTCCTCCTTTAATGTCTTAATGGAGGAAAACTAGGCTACACCCAAACTGATGTCTGCACAGCTTCCCAACAGACCCACCTATGGTCTTTGTTATACTTCACCTGCAGGCCTGACAGTGTCCTAACACCGAGAATGCAAGCACTTGCCTCCGGACACTGGAATGACCAAACGATTGACTGACTGTGGCCAACAGGTAAAAAATGAGGTCTGGAGATGCTGGAGATCACAGTTGAAAATGTGTTGCTGGTTAAAGCACAGCAGGTTAGGCAGCATCCAATATTCCTTGGATGCTGCCTAACCTGCTGTGCTTTAACCAGCAACACATTCTGACTGTGGCCAACACCCTAGCTTAGAATCGGATAAACGTCTTGATTGTGTGGCAGTATCCTGACTAACCATAGTCCCTGATAATCATGATATAACATTGATAGTCCATCTCAGTGGGTGCTTAAGCTAGACTACAATGCAAACATATTCCAGTGAGCATTGCTACATCTCTGCAACTGGTTGAAGAAAAAATACTCAGCCTGCCCTCAGAGGACTGTCAGAGACTGGCACTTACATAGTCTTGAAAGGGTAGGACCCAATGATATCAGCCATTAAGAATTTTATTTAAATGTACCAACTGACACGGGGGTGTCGTAATTGTTTGTTGAAGGTAATCAGGAAATGTTGGAGAATTCTACCAGTGCTGTATATATCATGTAGCTCCAGCGTGCAAGTGTTTGGCTGCCTAAGGAACACAAATGGCCGTAGAGAGGCAGCTCCTGCACACTCAGTAAATGCCAGACAACATACATAGATCCGAACTCCATCATTACAATCATTTATACTCTGCTCCAACAGCAAAAAAAACAGTAAGGTTAGAGATGTTGACCTCACTCTAGGGGCCACTTCCCCTCAAGGAGTCAGGATGCTACCAGGAGATATCCAAATGGAGGAGAAACTACATGTAGGACCACCAGAAGTCTAATTTCAGAACAATCTGGGTGCCTGGCCCACCTCCAACCAGTCAGGCATACCAAAACCCATGCAAACTAATCTGAGCAAGGTGAAGTTACATTTGGGCAGCACATAATCAATGGGCCCTCTGTCCATAAATACTTGCAAGGTTGCCTCCCTAAAGCTCTAAGGCCAATGACATTCACTAAAACTGCATATAATCATGGACCCGATAGGACTGTTCCCCTTTGATGTTCATCTTTCTGATGCTGGAGATTTCACAAAATTAGAGTTCACAGTGCACTAAAATTGAAGGGCAATAATTTAACAGGAGTATATTGAATATTAACATGGTGTACTGATTATTCCTTTCTACAAGGTTCAGGAAAACAGACTCATTAACTACTTTTCCATGGTTTAATTCGTATATTCAAAATTCTTCGAATTAGAAAAGCACTGCAGAAAGGGTTATAGTTAGTCAAGAATAATGCTGCATGCTGAGTTAGATAATGTACAATTATTCTTAATTTATTTTTAAGGCAAGAAGAAATCTTTCCAAGCCTTTTCTCAGGAGAAGAAATAGATTGATTGAACCCAGTGATAGGAGCAGGTTTTATATGATCTGTAGTGGGCACAGGATTCAATTAATTGTCTTTTTCTTGTTCTAAGCCTTCCTTGCTTGGTCTGTAGCAAGTTCCTAATAATTCAATATTTGCTGAGAAATTACTAAATACATTAAGACATTTTGGAATTTTTTTTGTGTAGTGTCTTGTCATTAAAATTATTGAAATCACTTTCAGCGGTTGTATGATCAACGTGCCCTTGAAACAAATGTCTGGATACAAGCACTAAATTATTTAATCAGGGTAAGGGAATTATAGTGATGAGTTGCTACAAGTCTACTGCTGATTCAAAAACGTTTTTAGAAAGCGGAATTGCATTTATACGTATAGACAAATAAAGAGAGCAACTTATGTTGGTTTTGTATGTAGCTCCCTTGTTCAATAGTAATGTGTTAAACATAGCAATGTAAACAATTCAGCAAGGTCATGATTTTCAAGTTTTTGACCATTAATTTCTAACCATTAAAGCAAAAGTAAAGTACTGCCTATGTTGAAATAGGAACAGAAGGTTGGTTTCCTTCTTATGGACAGAGCAGAGATGTTCTATAAAACAGTCAACTAGTCTCTGTTCGGTCTTATCAGTGTAAAGGAGAGGACAGATTTTGAAAATTTCCATGACCTTCATAGTCCTACACCCTTCATTGTAGAGGCCAGCGTGATTCTGATCTAGGGAAGCCCTGCCTGAAGGTTCCATCCTTTTATCAAAAATTGTTCCCTGTCATTCCCTCAACAACCCAGCACAATGAAGTTCATCTGCAAACATGATTTGCATGCTTTTCCAGGACCCAGAGAGTGGCAAGGCTCCTGGCCATCCCCTTCCGGACTGACTGTGCAATCCCCACCAGAATTACTTAAAAAGAGAACCCCAACTAAATATGGATCAGCTCTGAAACCAATGTCTCCACCCAACTGACCCACCTGCAATTCCGGACTGGTATTTCTTGATCTACAAAACAAATCGTGGTCTAGTACCCAAATTACAAGAACATGAATCCAAGTGTCTGGTAGGAGCCAAATGTCTGACCATATGAGGTCATTCCCCTGGACTGCAATTGGACAACCCCTGACTGATTGTAGCTCCTTTTGACTCCACCAAGGATTGCTTCCTTATGACTTTCACGCATGGTTGATACTCATGCAGGTGTCAAACCACTTGAGTAGGTGTCGAACACTACAAGCTATAGCACAGTGTTTCATAGCAACAAATCCACTCCACACTATGAGAAGCTACCAGCACCACCCTCTTTATGTCACAGAGGCTTAAAGCCTGTAATTGATCACTGAAGATCCTGGTTACTAACAAGAGTGAGAAGCACATTAGGGTCTGTGAGTAAAAAATGAGGTCTGCAGATGCTGGAGATCACAGCTGCAAATGTGTTGCTGGTCAAAGCACAGCAGGTTAGGCAGCATCTCAGGAATAGAGAATTCGACGTTTCGAGCATAAGCCCTTCATCAGGAATAAGAGAGAGAGAGCCAAGCAGGCTGAGATAAAAGGTAGGGAGGAGGGACTAGGGGGAGGGGCGATGGAGGTGGGATAGGTGGAAGGAGGTCAAGGTGAGGGTGATAGGCCGGAGTGGGGTGGGGGCGGAGAGATCAGGAAGAGGATTGCAGGTTAGGAGGGCGGTGCTGAGTTGAGGGAACCGACTGAGACAAGGTGGGGGGAGGGGAAATGAGGAAGCTGGAGAAATCTGAATTCATACCTTGTGGTTGGAGGGTTCCCAGGCGGAAGATGAGGCGCTCCTCCTCCAGCCGTCGTGTAGTTGTGTTCTGCCGGTGGAGGAGTCCAAGGACCTGCATGTCCTCGGTGGAGTGGGAGGGGGAGTTAAAGTGTTGAGCCACGGGGTGATTGGGTTGGTTGGTTCGGGCGGCCCAGAGGTGTTCTCTGAAGCGTTCCGCAAGTAAGCGGCCTGTCTCACCAATATAGAGGAGGCCACATCGGGTGCAGCGGATGCAATAGATGATGTGTGTGGAGGTACAGGTGAACTTGTTATTCCTGATGAAGGGCTTATGCTCGAAACGTCGAATTCTCTATTCCTGAGATGCTGCCTAACCTGCTGTGCTTTGACCAGCAACACATTAGGGTCTGTGAGCCAATATGTGATTTCTGAAGTTAATGAATGTCCACCAAAAAAGCAATGTGAAGTAGACAGAATTTGGTAGCCTCCAGACAAGTGCAGAGTGAGTGAAAGAAAGAAGGTAAAGTACCATATAGGCATCCTGTGCAGATGAATAAGGTAAGTGCCCTGTGCAGGAAGTGACCTGGCAAAAGCATACAAGTTGTAAAGTGTCCCTGAGCTCCAAAGTGGTGTGTTAAAGGATTGAAATTAATTGGTCTGAGAGCAGGCATGATGCGGTGAGAATGGTGGTTTGCCAGTGGCAATATATGTGGATGAAGGGTTGAGGAGTATGATGACCATGGAACACACAGGAGCTTGTGCTGAAGACACATTGGATAACGACCATGATAAGAAATCAGCAATCTGCAGCTACAGCTACCCATTCTGATTTGCATGTCAGAAATTTGCACCTTCTAGTTTCTTGGGAAGATAAAGAGAATTGAAAGTGACAAATAAGTATAATTAATGAGATGCAAATAGATGGAAAGAAGGCAATTCTGAATGTTTCAAAAGTTCTTGACGTTATTCATGCCACATCAGCGAGGAATAAAAGTTTGCCCTGTGGGATGAAGTGAAGTGGGAAGAAAGTCGAAATGAGAAGAATTAAGCAGAATTATACCATAAGCTTAATTGGTGTCAGCTCATCATGATCCATGGCCTTAGTCTTGACTGCTTTGATGATGTTGAATATAGTCGCCTTGCCGGGGTAATGTTGTGTACATATGACTGGTGCTCATAAGTTGTCCAGTAAGCAGCAAGGGAACTGTGCCAGTAAGTATGACGCAATACATTTGGATAATGTGCCTATCACTGAGAATGTGTATAAGATGTGAGATGCAAGTGTGAGGCTTGCAACAATGTAACATATGTGAAACTGAGAGGAAACTATGCATGTTAAATACAAGGTAACTGTTGAAAGGTGAGTTAAAGGAGGGGCAGTCAATTAGAGAATTTATGGAGCTAGGCGGAAATAGTTTGCTATATTGAAGTAAATTTTATAAAGTGATCTTAATTTATTGTGTGAAGTCGGTGTTAAATGGCATGGAAGGAAAATCAATTATTATTTTGAACCTGAGCAAGGACAATGTAATGTATTATTATAAAGTGTGTCCTTGTGTCGTTCACTCAGTCATTTATGCACAATGTACATCCTCATGACATATCATAAAATTGTTTCAGAATCTCAAAGCCCTGACACAACAAGTCCCATAGTAAGGATGCTAACAGGGTGACCAATCATCTTGGATTTTCCAGGACCACTCCTGTATTTGAGGCCTGTGTCCATGGCACAGAATATCTCTTGCTGTTGGTCCTATTATCTGATGCTTCAATCTTTGTGCATTTGCTGTCTTTTAAAGGATTTGCTCTGTCAGGTCTGGCAGGAGCCCAGCCAATGAATGTTCAAGTATCCTCTAATTTAATATCTAACACAATATGTGACGGAATTTTATAAGGCTATTTTACTTGTATTGATTTGTAGTGGAAATTATAATTAATTTAATAAAACAAAGAATTATATGCAGTTTAGATCTCACCACAAGATGAATTGTCCTGAATGAATTATTTAAAATTATTCACCATTTAAAATGCAGATTCTTTTATTTAGCACATAGGTACAGCACAGCATAGGAACAGTCCCTTTGACCTACCATGTCTGTGCCAACCATGATGCCATTCTAAACTAATCCCATCTACACATGGTCTGTATTCACTTAGTCCCTGCCTCTTCATATAGCTGTCTAAATGCCTCTCAAATGTTGCTATTATATCTGCTCTTACCACCACCCCTGGCAATGTCTTCCAGGCATCTACCAGTCTGCAAAAATTCTTGCCTCGTACATCTCACCTTAAACCTCTGTTCCTAGTATTTGACATTTCCACCCTGGGAAAAAGACTTTGACTATCCACCCTATCAATGCCTTTCATGATTTTCTATATTTCTGTCAGGTCATATCTCAATCTCCTATAGTAAAAACACTTATCCACCCTCACCTAAAAGCTAATATAGTCCAATCCAGTCAACATCTCAATAAACATCTTTTGCACACTCTCCAAAGCCGCCACATCTTTCCTATAATGTGGCAACCAAAACTGCACACAAAACTTCAAATGAAACTGAACTAAAGTTTTATACAACTGCAGCATGACTTGCCAACCTTTATACTCAGTGCCCTGATCGATGAAAGCAAACATTCTATATACCTTCTCTACCATCTTATCCATTGTGTCACCAATTTCTATGCTCGAGGCTTGAATCCCAAGATCCCTCCATGTATCAGTGCTCCTAAAGGTCCTGCCATTTACCATACTTTCTTCTTGCATTTGACTTCACTTTTCCAGATTAAATGCCATCTGCAAGTTCACTGCACTACTTTCCAACTGATCTATATCATGCTGTGACACTTACTAATCAAAACACCTAGATTTTCATCCAAATAAATTTATAGATATGACAAAACAATAGAAGTCTCAGCACTGAACCTCACAAGTCTCCAGTGAGAAAAGCACTCCTGTACAACTACACTTTGTCTTCTATGACCAAGCCAATTTCGTATCCAACTTACCAATTCACCCTAGCTCCCATGTGAATTAAGCTTCTGGACCAGTCTACCGTGAGTGATCTTGTCAAATGCTTTAGTAAAGTCCATGTAGACAACATCAACTATTCTACTCTCAATCATCTTCAAACCTTCCTCAAAAACTCAAATTTAAGGGACAAGATTTCCCGCCCACAAAGTCATGCCAACTATCTGTAATAAGTCCTCTTTTCCAAATGTAAGTAAATGCAATGGCCTTATGGTATTATCACTTGACTGTTAATCCAGAATCTTAGTTCATGTTCTGGATTTGAAGCCTGCCATGGCAGATGGTGGAATTTGAATTTAATTATAAAAGACACATTTTCTGATGTTAAGAGTCTACTGACGACCATGATTCCATTGTTGATTGTCAGAAAAACCTGTGTGATTCACCAATGTCCTTCATGGAAAGAAACCTGCCATTCTTATCTGGTCTGGCCCACATGTGACTCCAGAGCCACAGCAATGTGATTGGTTCTCAACTGCCCTCTGAAATGGCCTAGTAAGCCAATCAGTTCAAGGGCAGCAAGGGATGGGTAATAAATGCTGGCTGCCAGCAATGCCCCACATTTGAATATTTTTTAAAAAACTGTCTCTAAGAAATTTCTCCAGGATAGGATGAAGGTGTAGGAAAGCCACTTATTTCATCAACAACAATCATGGCCAATGGCTTTTGTTGAAAAGTTTGTTACCAGAAAACTAATCTCGAATTACACCTTGAGAATTTCTGCAGGAGTCTCGGCCTCAACTCCAAGGTGTAGCCTATCATGAGCTGTATGTTATATCCAGTATTCTATTTACTGAAAATGGGGTGTTGCTTAGCCTTTCATTGGATGCTTGGGGAAGAAAGCATTATTTAAAATGCCAGGATTGTAATGACAGAATACGAGAAACTGTTGTAAACAGAAAGTCCAATAAAATGTCCTGTTTCAAATTCTTTTGTATTTAAATCAGTCACTCATCTGTAGCAAATTGCCAGATTCTCTGAAGGCATGTAAACCCTCTGAAAGACAGCATGTGGAACATTCAGACTTTGAAATTGATAATAGTTCTGGAATGATGGAGGGGCCCTGGATCTGTGAAACTGTTCGAATATTACTGTTGAAAATAGATTAAAGGGATCTGTAAGAAGTGGATTGACCTTAGAAGCTGCTGGCTTCAATTATATTAAAAAATGAGTCAGAGGCTAGGTAGCCCAACTCCTGATTTGACCCTGTCCACTATCTACAAGGCACATCTCAGGAATATAATCAAATATTTTGCACTTGCCTGGATGAGTGTAGCTCCAATAGCATGAAAGTTCAACACCATCGAGGGCAATGCAGTCTGCACCAGCACCACATTCACCAACTTAAACATTCACTCATTCCTACCATTGATGCACAGTGACAGTCGTGTGTACTATATACAAAATATACCGAGGCAACTTACCAAAGATCCTTCAGTAGGACCTTACATACCCGTGACCTCGAACAATTATAGAAGTAAACACATGGGACCAAACCTGAATATACCCCACAAATCACACACCATGTAATTCCTTCATTTTGGCTGGATGAAAATCCCAGAATTCCCTTTCTAACTGCACTGTTAGTTTACCAAAACCAGATGGATTGCTGTTGTTCCAGAAGGCAGTTCATCACCACTTTCTCACGAGGTAATCAGGAATGGGCAATAAATGCTGGTCTTGCTAGTCAAACCCATACCTACTGGAAGCATAAAAGCACACCCTGCTTTGCTGGCGACTTCTTCCCCATAAGCCACATCATACTACACCCATCTGTCTCCAGGGATCCTGTGATAATACCTACAAAGGCCTCAGATTATTTCCAGAAGCAGAATCAGTTTCAGGGGCTTTGCCAGGAAAGGAGAGCTGCCAATTAGAGATGGGAACGTTAGGATTATCATTCTGCTCAAGACTCAATACGATGGAGGCCTGATGCTGTTAAGTACCTGCTTGCAAAGGAATGCCAATGTGCCTCCCAGAGTTAAGCAACGCCAGGTTTCGACCAGCCCCCTAATCAGATGGTAGGCCTCCTACTGCTGGAACATTACTTCTATAGGTATTAACATTCAGCTTTACTGAAATAAACTTGCATGATAACTTTAATTTAATATGACATCTGAGTTGTAAGGATTAATGACAGGAAGATTCTATGGAAGCACAGGACTATTCCAATAAATAGAAATATTTTGTAGAAAGTTTGTTAGCGTGTACCCTGAAGGTGTTGCTGAAAGTGAACTTTGACATCAAGGCTAACGGTAATCCAAGATGGAGGACAGGAAAAATTTCTGGCTGTAAGAGCTGCTCCTTTTTTTGAGGTATTTTAGGTGCTGGAGGTGATTCCCTCGAATTCCAGGAGCGTCAATTACTGTTTTATATGCTGTTGCATTGTTTTGGAACTTTGGGGAAAAAAAGTCAAAACAACAGCAGTTTTAAAAGGGAGAAGAGCAGACAAAGGAAGCACATGGTGAGGACAGTGCAGGAGAGAGAGATAGAGAAAGAGAGAGAGAGAGAAAACCTGCACAGTTGCCTCCTTTGCTGTTTGAATTCGTGTATCGCTGGACATTGAGTGCATCTGGGAAAATTAGCCAACAAGGAATTTCACAACTAATCTTGGAGGAACTGTTGGGTGAAGTTTACACCACAGAATCAGATAAGTTAATTGTTGTTTTAAGTCTGTCCAATAGAAAGGCTACAGTAGTGGGTACAGTGGATTCTTTCTTGATTATATGTTTTTGGAGATAAGTCTCTTGATTGAACTTAAAATATAAGCCGTAGCTATTAATTTAACCTGGAGCAATGTTTGTAGAGGAATAAGACGGTGTTATTTTCTGGGTCTATAGATTGTGAAGGAGCAAAAATGGCCTTTGCAGTGATATGTACTTCTTGTCAGATGTGGGAGTTTAAAGAGAGTTTAAGGGTTACTGCGGATTATATTGGCCATAAATGCTGTTGGATGCGAATCTTATCAGATCGAGTGGATCGGTTGGAGAGACAGATAGAAGCAATGAGGAATTTGCAACAGCAACAGTATGTGATGAATGGCAGTTATAGAAAGGGGGGAATATCTCAGATACAGTCACATAGTTGGGTTAAGTCCAGGAAGGATAAGAGAGGTAGGCAGCTAGAGCAGGAGTCTTTTGTGGATATATCCATTTCAAACAGGTATGCTGTTTTGGAAAATGTAGGGGGTGATGGATTTTCAGGGGAACGTAGCATAAACAGCCAAGTTTCTGGTATTGAGACTGGCTCGAATGCGACGAGGGGTACGTCGGCTTCCTTGTGTTAGGGGATTCTGTACTCCGAGGTACAGACAGGCCAGCAGAGAAAAAGCAGAATGGTGTGTTGTTTCCCTGGTGCCAGGATCAAGGATGTCTCAGAGAGAGTGTAGAATGTTCTCACGGGAGAGAGAGGCCAGCAGGAAGTCATTGTCCACATTGGAACCAACGACTTTGGAAGGGAAAAGGTTGAGACTCTGAAGGGAGATTACAGAGAGTTAGGCAGAAATTTAAAAAGGAGGTCCTCAAGGATAGTAATATCTGGATTACTCCCAGTGCTCCGAGCTAGTGAGGGCAGGTATAGGAGGATAGAGCAGATGAATGCATGGCTGAGGAGCTGGTGTATGGAAGAAGGATTTACATTTTTGGATCATTGGAATCTCTTTTGGGGTAGAAGTGACCTGTACAAGAAGGACGAATTGCACCTAAATTGGAAGGGGACTAATATACTGGCAGGGAAATTTGCTAGAACTGCTTGGGAGGATTTAAACTAGTAAGGTGTGGGGGGTGGGACCCAGGGAGATAGTGAGGAAAGAGTTCGATCTGAGACGGGTACAGCTGAGAACAGACGTGAGTCAAACTGTCAGGGCAGGCAGGGACAAGGTGGGACTAATAAATAAACTGCATTTATTTAAATACAAGGGGCCTAACAGGGAAGGCAGATGAATTCAGGGCATGATTAGGAACATGGGACTGGGATATCATAGCAATTACGGAAACATGGCTCAGGGATCGGCAAGACTGGCAACTGATTGTTCCAGGATACAAATGCTACAGGAAGGATAGAAAGGGAGGCAAAAGAGGAGGGGGGGTGGCATTTTTGATAAGGGATAGCATTACAGCTGTGCTGAGGGAGGATATTCCCGGAAATACATCCAGGGAAGTTATTTGGGTGGAACTGAGAAATAAGAAAGGAATAATTACCTTATTGGGATTGTATTATAGACCCCCCAATAGTCAGAGGGAAATTGTGAAACAAACTTGTTAGGAGATCTCAGCTATCTGTAAGAATAATAGGGTGGTTATGGTAGGGGATTTTAACTTTCCAAACATAGACTGGGACTGCCACAGTGTTAAAGGTTTAGATGGAGAGGAATTTCTTAAGTGTGTACAAGACAATTTTCTGATTCAGTATGTGGATGTACCTACTAGAGAAGGTGCAAAACTTGACCTGCTCTTGGGAAATAAGGCAGGGCAGGTCACTGAGGTGTCAATGGGGGAGCACTTTGGGACCAGTGACCATAATTCTATTCGTTTAAAAACAGTGATGGAAAAGGATAGACCAGATCTAAAAGTTGAAGTTGTAAATTGGAGAAAGGCCAATTTTGACGGCATTAGGCAAGAACTTTCAAAAGCTGATTGGAGGCAGATGTTCGCAGGTAAAGGGACAGCTGGAAAATGGGAAGCCTTCAGAAATGAGATAACAAGAATCTAGAGAATGTATATTCCTGTCAGGGTGAAAGGGAAGGCTGGTAACTATAGGGAATGCTGGATGACTAAAGAAATCGAAGGTTTGGTTAAGAAAAAGAAGGTAGCATATGTCAGTTACAGACAGGATAGATTGAGTGAATCCTTAGAAGAGTATAAAGAAAGTAGGAGTATACTTAAGAGGGAAATCAGCAGGACAAAACGGGGACATGAGATAGCTTTGGCAAATACAATTAAGGAGAATCCAAAGGAGTTTTACAAATATATTAAGGACAAAAGGATAACTAGGGAGAGAATAGGGTCCCTCAAAGATCAGCAAGGCGGCCTTTGTGTGGAGCCACAGAAAATGGGGGAGATACTAAATGAATATTTTGCATCAGTATTTACTGTGGAAAAGGATATGGAAGATATAGACTGTAGGGAAATAGATGGTGACATCTTGCAAAATGTCCAGATTACAGAGGAGTAAGTGCTGGATGTCTTGAAATGGTTAAAGGTGGATAAATCCCCAGGACCGATAAGACTATAAGATATAGGAGTTGAAGTAAGGCCATTCGGCCCATCGAGTCCACTCCGCCATTCAATCATGGCTGATGGGTATTTCAACTCCACTTACCAGCATTCTCCCCGTAGCCCTTAATCCCTCGTGACATCAAGGATTTATCAATCTCTGCCTTGAAGACATTTAGCGTCCCGTCCTCCACTGCACTCTGTGGCAATGAATTCCACAGGCCCACCACTCTCTGGCTGAAGAAATGTCTCCGCATTTCTGTTCTGAATTGACCCCCTCAAATTCTAAGGCTGTGTCCACGGGTCCTAGTCTCCTCACCTAACGGAAACAATTTCCTAGCGTCCACCCTTTCCAAGCCATGTATTATCTTGTAAGTTTCTATTAAGTCTCCCCTCAATCTTCTAAACTCCAATGAATACAATCCCAGGATCCTCAGCCGTTCCTTGTATGTTAGACCAACCATTCCAGGGATCATCCGTGTGAATTTCTGCTGGACACGTTCCAGTGCCACTATGTCCTTCCTGAGGTGTGGGGACCAAAACTGGACACAGTACTCCAAATGGGGCCTAACCAGAGCTTTATAAAGTCTCAGTAGCACAATGGTGCTTTTATATTCCAACCCTCTTGAGATAAGTGACAACATTGCATTCGCTGTCTTAATCACGGACTCAACCTGCACGTTTACCTTTAGAGAATCCTCGGCTAGCACTCCCAGATCCCTTTGTACTTTGGCTTTACGAATTTTCTCACCGTTTAGAAAGTAGTCTATGCTTTTATTCTTTTTGCCAAAGTGCAAGACCTCGCATTTGCTCACTTTGAATTCCATCAGCCATTTCCTGGACCACTCTCCCAAACTGTCTAGATCCTTCTGTAGCCTCCCCATTTCCTCAGGACTACCTGCCTGTCCACCTAACTTCGTATCATCTGCAAACTTCGCTAGAATGCTCCCAGTCCCCTCATCCAGATCATTAATTTAATGCGAACAGCTGTGGCCCCAACACTAAACCCTGCGGGACACCGCTTGTCACCGGCTGCCATTTCGAAAAAGAACCTTTTATCCCAACTTTCTACCTTCTGTCAGACAGCCAATCCCCAATCCATACCAGGAGCTCACCTCGAACACCATGGGCCCGCACCTTGCTCAGCAGCCTCCCGTGTGGCACCTTATCAAAAGCCTTTTGGAAGTCTAGGTAGACCACATCCACTGGGTTTCCTTGCTCTAACCTACTTGTCACCTCTTCAAAGAATTCCAACAGGTTTGTCAGACATGACCTCCCCTTACTAAATCCATGTTGACTTGTTCTAATCAGACTCTGCTCTTCCAAGAATTTAGAAACCTCATCCTTAATGATGGATTCTAGAATTTTACCAACAACCGAGGTTAGGCTAATTGGCCTATAATTTTCCATCTTTTGTCTTGATCCTTTCTTGAACAAGGGGGTTACAACAGCGATGTTCCAATCATCCGGGACTTTCCCTGACTCCAGTGACTTTTGAAAGATCTCAACCAATGCCTCCACTATTTCCTCAGCCACCTCTCTCAGAACTCTAGGGTGTATCCCATCAGGGCCATGAGATTTATCAATTTTAAGACCTTTTAGCTTTTCTAGCACTTTCTCTTTTGTAATGACAACCATACACAACTCAGCCCCCTGACTCCCTTTAATTGTTGGGATATTACTCATGTCTTCCACTGTGAAGACTAGCTCAAAGTTCTCCTGCTATTTCCTTATCTCCCATCACTAGGCTTCCAGCTTCAGTTTGAAGTGGCCCAATTTCTACTTTTGCCTGTCGTTTGTTTCTTTTGTATTGAAAGAAACTTTTACTATCATTTCTAAAATTACTGGCTAGCCTACCTTCATATTTGATCCTCTCCTTCCTTATTTCTCTCTTTGTTATCCTCTATTTGTTTTTGTAGCCTTCCCAATCTTCTGATTTCCCACTGCTCTTGGCCACTTTATAGGATCTCTGTTTTTCTTTAATACATTTCCTGACTTCCTTTGTCAGCCATGGCTGTCTAATCCCTCCCTGGATAATCTTTCTTTTCTTGGGGATGAACCTCTGTATAGTGTCCTCAATTATACCCACAAACTCCTGCCATTTTTACTCTACTGTCTTCCCGGTTAGCCTCTGCTTCCAGTCTATTTTTGTCAGTTCCTCTCTCATGCCCTCATAATTACCTTTATTTAACTGTAACACCATTACATCCGATTTTGCCTTCTCTTTTTCAAACTGCAGACTGAACTCTACCATATTATGATCGCTGCCTCCTAAGGGTTCCCTTACTTTAAGATCTTTTATAAAGTCTGGTTCATTACAAAGCACTAGGTCCAGAATAGCCTGCTCCCTTGTGGGCTCCATGACAAGCTGTTCCAAAAAGCCATCCTATAGGGAATTCATGGAATGCTTTTCTTTGGATCCACTGTCAACATTATTTACCCAGTCCACCTGCATATTGAAGTCTCCCATGATCACCATGACCTTGTCTTTCTGACATGCCTTCTCTATTTCCCAGTACATGTTGCGCCTCTGGTCCTGACCACTGTTAGGAGGTCTGTACATAACTCCCATTATGTTTTTTTTGCCTTTGTGGTTCCTCAATTCCACCCACACAGACTCCACATCATCCTACACTATGTCATTCAGTGCCATGGATTTAATTTTGTTCTTAACTAACAAGGCAACCTCACCCCTTCTGCCCACATCCCTGTCTTTCGATAAGTTGAAAATTCTTGGTGGTTTAACTGCCAGTCCTGACCCCCCTGCACCCACGTCTCTATGATGCCTATCACATCATAATCATTAACTATGATCTGTGCCATCAGTTCATCTGCTTTGTTACGAATGCTACGGGCATTCAGGTAAAGTGCCTTAATGCTAACTTTATCATTAGAGATATTGGAAGTCATAAGATGTCCGAAGTTATCCTTCCTTTTTGCTACATTCCCAGTCTGCCTCGAGTTTAAATCCGCCTGCACATATGCTATCCTGTTGCTTATCTTTCTATTTAACTCCATACTCCCTGGCGCTTTCACTTTCCCTTCCCCCCAACTCAGAAGTTTAAAGTCCTACTGACCACCCTATTTATCCTCTTCGCTAGAACATTGGTACCTGATCGGTTCAGGTGGAGACCGTCCCAACGGTACAGATCCCCCCAGTAATCCGGAGATTATATCCCTTGAGGACCAGTTCTTCAATTTCCTTCCTAGTGCTTCGTAATCCCCAAACAGGTCCTCCACCCTAGTTTTGCCTATGTTGTTAGTACCAACATGGACCACAACAACTGGATCCTCCCCCTCCCGCTCCAATATCCTTTCAAGCCGGTCAGAGATGTCCCGCACCCTGGCACCGGGCAAGCAACACACCATGCGAGACTCCCAATCCACCTTGCAAAGGATACTGTCTGTCCCCCTAATTATAGAATCCCCTATAACCACTACTTGTCTATTTGCTCCCCCCTCTTGAATGGCCTTCTGCACCATGGTGCCATGGTCAGCTGGCTCATCCTGTCCAGAGCCCTTTTCCTCATCTGTACAGGGAGCAAGAATCTCATATCTGTTGGACAAAGTCAAGGGCTGAGGCTGCAGTGGGCGGCACGGTGGTACAGTGGTTAGCACTGCTGCCTCACAGCGCCAGAGACCTGGGTTCAATTCCCGACTTAGGCGACTGACTGTGTGGAGTTTGCACGTTCTCCCCGTGTTTGCGTGGGTTTCCTCCGGGTGCTCCGGTTTCCTCCCACAATCCAAAGATGTGCAGGTTAGGTGAATTGGCCATGCTAAATTGCCCCTAGTGTTAGGTAAGGGGTAAATGTAGGGGACTGGGTGGGTTTCGCTTCGGCGGGTCGGTGTGGACTTGTTGGGCCGAAGGGCCTGTTTCCACACTGTAAGTAATCTAAATCTAAACTCAGGTTCCCCCTACCTCCCTCACTTACAGTCACATTCTGTTGTCCCTGATCACTAGCTGAATGTGAATTACTTAATCTCCCAGGTGTGACTGCCTCCTGAGACAAAGCGTCCAGGTAACTCTCCCCCTGCCGGATGTGGCGCAGTGTTTGAAGCTCAGATTCCAGATCATCAACTCTGATCTGGAGTTCTTCCAGCAACCAACACTTGCTGCAGATGTGGTCACTGCCTTTCACAATGGGATCAGCCAGCTCCCACATCATACAGCTACAGCACATCACCTGCCCAGCCAGCTCTGCTCAGTTAATTACTTTGTTACTTTGTACAGGTTTGAGTTAAAATACTTTCTGATACCTCTCCGCTATAGTCTTTTCCTAAAAAAGAATTAATAGATATACAAAAAAAAGTAAATTTTTAACCAGTCACTGGTAAAGAAATAGAAAATCCTTACCTTAAAAAAACCAGTGTAGTTAAGGAGGTTGGAGGAGGAGGGTGGGTGGGAGATACGACAGTTGTAGAATCTCGGGTTGAGCCGAGTTCCTGATTTATATACTCACTGCTTTCCTTCCCAGCTGCCCCTCTGGTCGTCATCACTTCCCCCTACTTCTCCCGCTCTTTCTGTGAAGAGAAAATTTAAAAACACCGCTGCCCGCTACCAGTAAGTAATTTTAAAACAAACCGTCTTACCTTAGCTGTAGTCTTCCGGGTTCGTTTTTACTCAGCCGCTGCTTCCATTCAAACTACTAAGGTGATGTGCTGTAGCTGTATGATGTGGGAGCTGGCTGATCCCATTGTGAATGGCAGTGACCTGATCAGGTGTACCCAAGAACTCTGTGGGAAGCTGGACCTCTTGCTGAGATATTTGTGTCATCGACAGTCACAGGTGAGGTGCCGGAAGACTGGAAGTTGGCAAACATGGTGCCACTGTTTAAGAAGGGTGGTAAGGATAAGCCAGGGAACTATAGACCAGTGAGCCTGACCTCGGTGGTGGGCAAGTTGTTGGAGGAAATCCTGAGGGACAGGATGTACATGTATTTGGAAAGGCAAGGACTGATTCGGGATAGTCAACGTGGCTTTGTGTGTGGGAAATCATGTCTCACAAACTTGTTTGAGTTTTTTGAAGAAGTAACAAAGAAGATTGATGAGGGTAGAGCAGTAGATGTGATCTATATGGACTTCAGTAAGGTATTCGACAAGGTTCCCCATGGGAGACTGATTAGCAAGGTTAAATCTCATGGAATACAGGGAGAACTAGCCATTTGGATACAGAACTGGCTCAAAGGTAGAAGACAGAGGGTGGTGGTGGAGGGTTGTTTTTCAGACTGGAGACCTGTGACCAGTGGAATGCCACAAGGATTGGTGCAGGGCCCTCTACTTTTTGTCATTTACATAAATGATTTGGATGCAAGCATAAGAGGTCCAGTGAGTAAGTTTGCAGATGACACCAAAATTGGAGGTGTAGTGGACAGCGAAGAGGGTTACCTCAGATTACAACAGGATCTTGACCAGATGGGCCAATGGGCTGAGAAGTGGCAAATGGAATTTAGTTCAGATAAATGCGAGGTGCTGCATTTTGGGAAAGCAAATCTTTGCAGGACTTATACACTTAATGGTAAGGTCCTCGGGAGTGTTGCTGAACATAGCTCCTTGAAAATGGAGTCGCAGTTAGGTAGGATAGTGAAAAAGGTGTTTGGTATGCTTTCCTTTTTTGGTCAGAGTACTGAGTACAGGAGTTGGGAGGTCATGTTGCAGCTGTACAGGACATTGGTTAGGCCACTGTTGGAATATTGCGTGCAATTCTGGTCTCCTTCCCATCAGAAAGATGTTGTGAAACTTGAAAGGGTTCTGAAAAGATTTACAAGGATGTTGCCAGGGTTGGAGGATCTGAGTTACAGGGAGAGGCTGAACAGGCTGGGGCTGTTTTCCCTGACCGTCAGAGGCTGAGGGGTGACCTTATAGAGGTTTACAAAATTATGAGGGGCATGGATAGGATAAATAGGCAATGTCTTTTCCCTGGGCTTGGGTAGTCCAGAACTAGAGGGCAAAGGTTTAGGGTGAGAGGGGGAAGATATAAAAGAGACCTAAGGGTCAACTTTTTTACGCAGAGGGTGGTACGTGTATGGAATGAGCTGCCAGAGGATGTGGTGGAGGCTGGTACAATTGCAACATTTAAGAAGCATTTGGATGGGTATATGAATAGGAAGGGTTTGGAAGGGTATGGGCCGGGTGCTGGCAGATGGGATTAGATTGGGTTGGAAATCTGGTTGGCATGGACGGGTTGGACCGAAGGGTCTGTTTCTGTATATCTCTATGACTCTATACATAAAAGAAATATTCAAAACATAGATGATCAATAATTGACTGAGAAAATTTAAAATACCCAAATGTCACATTTGATAAAACAACGTGAATCATTAGATTAGACTAGATTAGATTAAATTTGATTCCCTACAGTGTGGAAACAGGCCCTTCTGCCCAATTCGTCCACACCGACCCTCCGAAGAGAACCCAGCCAGACCCATTCCCTCTAACTAATGCAACTAACTCTATGGGCAATTTAGCATGACCAATTCACGTAACCTGCACATCTTTGAAGTGTGGGAGGAAACCGGAGCACCCGGAGGAAACCCACGGAATCACAGGAAGAATGTGCAACTCCACACAGACAGTTGCCAGAGGCTAGTTACTCATTTTAAACTGTTTCATAGAATCATACAACTCTGGAAATTGATCCTTCATATATATGATTGTTTTTGATATTTATGCCCTTCATAAGCAGAGAAATGTTCAGTTGAGGCATTCAAGAGGATATTGAATGATTATTTGAGTAGAAGTAATGTAAAAGGGTATATGGAAAAAAATGCAGGAAATTGTCAGTTGGTAATGATGGCTCATTTGAAGAACCAGTGCAAACAATAAGCTGAATGGCCTCCTTCCGCACTATAACACCTCTGTAATTCTATGATTTATGTTTGAGTACAAGAAAGGTGGTTCAGGAGAAGGCACAGACAAAAACTGCCTTGAGGCTTCAGTAAATTTATAACTGCCTATTACATAAGAAAACTAATACTGCAATACACCATTTTAAGAGATATACCAAGCTTTCATCTAACTTTTATAATATTGATAAACTATTCCATGGATTCTACCATCTAATGCTAGTCAGTCTACTCCACAACTGCACTCTACTTCACTACACTTTTTTAAAACAATCACGTGAGTAGACTTTACATTTGTTTCCCTCTTCTTTCTCTTCCCTAACACCAATCACACAAAGCTATTTATGCCTAATGTGAAGCATCTCTGTACAGCATCACAAGGTTACTCCCAGAGTCCCAAAATAGTACACAGCATTGGCTAGTCTCAATCCCTGGTATAATGCAGCCTCCTCCACAGAACTAATTGCAAGGATTGATTGCAAGACTGCTGTACAGGTCCCTCCTGTCCTGGAAGAGATCCCAATAATCCAAATAGCTGAAACCTTCCCACTTACACCATCTCGTTAGATTACTTACAGTGTGGAAATACGCCCTTCAGCCCAACAAGTCCACACTGAAACTCCGAAGAGCAACCCACCCAGACCCATTCCCCTACATTTACCCCTTCACCTAACACTACAGGCAATTTAGCGTGGCCAATTCACCTGATCTGCACATTTTTGGACTGTGGGAGGAAACCAGAGCTCCCGGAGGAAACCAATGCAGACACGGAGAGAATGTGCAAACTCCACACAGACAGTTGTCTGAAGCGGGAATTGAACCTGAGTATCTGGCACTGTGAGGCAGCAGTGCTTAGCACTGTGCCACCATGATTTTAACTTTAAAATCTTCCTATTTCTGATCTCACCAGCATGTGACACAGGGAATAATCCTGAGATTACAATCCTAGAGGTCCTGTTTTTCAACTTTCTCCTTAACTCCCTAAATTCCCTTTACCGGACCTTGTCTCTCTTTCTGCCTGTGTCGTTATTGTTAATATGTACCACAACCTTTAGAAGCTCACCCTCCCCTCTCAGAGTGTCCTGTGGCCAGTCAGAGACATCCTTTGCCTGGCACCAGGGAAGCAACACACCATCCTAGAGTCCTGTTTGTGGCCACAGAAACACTTACCTGTGGCCCTGACTATAGAGTTTCCGATCACTAATGCTCACCTGCACATCAAGCCTCCCTGCTGTACAACAGAGCTAATCATGGTGTGATTGATCTGATAGCTACTGTTGCTTTCCCCTGAGATGCCAACATAGAACATTATAACGCAGTGCAGGCCCTTCGGCCCTCAATGTTGCGCCAATCTGTGGAACCAATCTGAAACCATCTAACCTACACTACTCCACCCTTGTCCATATGCCTATCCAATGACCATTTAAATACCCTTAAAGTTGGTGAATCTACTACTATTGCAGGCCTACTACTCTCTGGGTAAAGAAACTACCTCTGACATCTGTCTTTTATCTATCACCCCTCAATTTAAAACTATGTCTCTTCGTGCTAGCCTTCGCCGTCCTAGGAAAAGGGCTCTCATTGTCCAACTTAACTAATGCTCTGATTATCTGTTATGTCTCAATTAAGTCACCTCTCAACCTTCTTCTCTCTGACAAAAACAGCCTCAAGTTCCTCAGCCTTTCCTTGTAAGGCCTTTCCTCCATACCAGGCAACATCCTAGTAAACCTCCTCTGAACCCGTTCCAAAGCTTCCACATCTTTTCTATAATGCAGTGACGAGAACTGTACACAACACTTCAAATACGGCCGTTTTGTGCAGCTGCAGCGTGATCTCATGGTTCCGAAACTCAATCCCTCTACCGATAAAAGCCAACACACTGTGTGCCTTCTCAACAACCCTTGAGTTTCCAGAAAAAATCCAACTGGGAGAGGAATAGCCAAAGGAGACTTCTGCACTAACTGCTTTTATCTCTGGCAGTCACCCATCTACCTGCCTGAACCTTTTGTCTGACCACATCCCTAAAACTCCTGTCTTTAAAACTTCCTGCCTCAGTAAATCTAACTGCTACACCAACCAACTGTTTGGTCTGAGAGGCGCTGCAGGTGGGCACACTTCCTGCAGACATAGTTGTTTGGGGCATTCGACTATCCCTGGTCTCCTATATCTAACAGGTGGAGCATTCCACTCCACTAACTGCCGTTACTACCCTCTAATAACTGCTAGATTAAATGTCCTTACCTTGCCAAGCCTTAATGTTGTTTGCCCTCCCCAGCAAGGCTCAATGCTCATCAAAGCAAGCACTTTGACCTCACAGTCGAGAATATGGTGCTAGAAAAGCGTGGAATTCCTGATGAAGGGCTTATGCTCCTCAGATGCTGCCTGACCAGCTGTGCTTTCCCAGCAGCACACTCTTGACTCTGATCTCCAGCATCTGCAGTTCTCACTTTCTGCTTTGACTCACAGCCCATTTCCAAAATGGTCACTCCCATGAGATCTTGCCTTCCTTTCATATGCTGTCAATAGGAAGGAAAAAGTTCTCCCACAATACCCCTCAGTCACTTCTCACTACCACCCTCTGTCAAATCTTCTTCTTACAGTTGAGGACAAGGGCCCCCCCACAAACTTCATCTGAGTTGTGATGACTGAGCAGACTTCCCCCAGAACCGTCCTGTTCAGTCACTTCCTACTACCACCCTCTATTCTTACGAAAAATATGTTCTTATATTTCCTCATGATGCAACTTCTGACCTATTGACAAGTTGTGTTTGTCAGTTAGCATGTATAGTTTACCTAGACTGAATGACCTTGTAGCATCTCAGTTTACTATCTTATTGAATTTTTTGCTCATTAAGTAATCTGATTCCTGATTCTTTCCTGTAGTGGTTTTAAAATTGTTGCTGCAGCTCTATTCCCTCTTGAAAAGAGTTTTAGCTGTTCTACTGATGATAAGACTATATGATGTGCAAACTATCTGACATTCCTTGCTTGACTTTGAAACATTTCCCTTTTGCTCTTGCTTGGTCTACGTAAGCAAAATTTTAATTATTTAAGCTTCCAATCCTCATTAGATGGAGATGCTCTGCCAGAGGACTGGGTAATTGATGTTTTCTTAATGTATTATCTTATGAGTATCACTAGAAAGGCAAACATTTGTTGCCCATCCATATGTACCCCTTGAAATGAGGCGATTGTCTATACCAAATTTGTTCAAAAAAACAGAGGCTGAGGCAGTTTAAAGGTCTAAACAAAATGATAATTTGGAAGAAAATTAATGAATCACTTAGACAGTTTCAAAGGGGTGGCGGACTGGAAGGGGGAGTTGAATGCACGTGAATGAATTCAACCCGTATTGTGACATCGAACTTCCACCATCTCTGCTTCCGTGCTTACATTTTCCATCAGGACTCCCCCCCCCCCCCCCCAACCCTCCGAGGACCCCTTCTCCTGCCTCCAATAAATTCCATCCATTTGGACACCCTTTGCTGGCTTATTACCCACCCTCAATCTCTTCATTTCCAACTACCACCATGACATTGATCGCCTCAACCTGTCTACCCCCCTCAGCCACTCTAACCTTTCACCCTCGCAACACCCAGCCCTTCACTCCTTCCGCTTCAACCCCAACCTCCTCCTACTGCCCCCTCGACCATAACCTCACCTCCCATCATCAAACCATCATCTCCCAGATCATCCACAACCTCATCACCTCAGGGGAAATGCTATTTACAGCCTCCAACCTCATAGTCCAGGAACCCTGCACCACCCAGATCTACCTGCGATCCAAAATTCACAAACCTGACTGCCATGGTCGACCCATCGTCTCAGCCTGCTCCTGTCCCACCAAATATATCTCCACATATCATGACACCATTCTGTCCCCCTTGGTCCAGGATTTCTCCACATACGTTTGAGACACCACCCACGTCCTCTACCTCCTCCATGACGTTTTGTCCCCTAGCCCCCAATGCCTCATCTTCACCATTCACATCCAGTCCTTATA
The DNA here is from genome assembly GCF_020745735.1 of Hemiscyllium ocellatum. Lineage (NCBI taxonomy): Eukaryota > Metazoa > Chordata > Chondrichthyes > Orectolobiformes > Hemiscylliidae > Hemiscyllium > Hemiscyllium ocellatum. The sequence continues at coordinate 54,015,401 of NC_083401.1, read as the reverse complement.
CACATCTGTCCACCAATGATGAAGGCCTCCAAGCCCTCCGTTTCTTCCTGTCCTGCTGACCCACGCAATACCTTTCTGCTGACACAGTCATTCGATTGGCTGAACTAGTTCTCCAACTCAACAATTTCTTCAAACCAATCCTCCCACTTCCGCCAGACCAAAGGGGTAGCCATGGGCACACACATGGGCCCCGGCTATGCCTGCCTCTTCATCGGATACGTAGAAAAGTTCAACTTCCACAGCTACACCAGCACCATTCCCCACATTTTCTTCCGCTACATTGATGACTGTATCGGTGACACCTCGTGCTCCCAAGAGGAGGTTGAACAGTTCATCAACTTCACAAAGAACTTCCACCCTGACCTCAAGTTCACCTGGACCATCTCGGGCACCTCCCTCCCTTTCCTAGACCTCTCCATCTCCATTTCTGGCTACCAACTCAACATAGACATCTAATTCAAACCCACCAACTCCCCTACCTCCTGTAAAAATGCCATCCCTTACTCCCAATTCCTCCCCCTCTGCCACATCTGCTTCCAGCAGCACCAATTCCACTATAGAACATCCCAGATGGCCTTCTTCAAGGATCACTATTTCCCTCCTCCCCCAACATGGTCAACGATGCCCTCCAGCGCATCTCCTCCACTTCCCGCACCTCCGCCCTTGACTTCCACCCCTCCATCCGCAACAAGGACAGAGCCTCCCCCCACCACCACCAGTCCTCACCTTCTACCTCACCAACCCTCCGGATATATCATTATATCCTCTGCCATTTCTGCTACCTACAAACAGATCCCTCCACCAGAGATATATTTCCCTCCCTACCACGATCTGCATTCTGCTGAGACCATTCCCTCCACGATTCCCTTGTCCATACCTCTCACCAACTAAACCTCCACTCCTGGCATCTTCCCTTACCAGTGCAGGAAGTATAAAACCTGTGCCCATATCCCCCCACCCTACTTTCATCCATGGCCCCAGAAGATCCTTCCATATCTGGCAGAGATTTTCCTGCATCTCCACACATGTCCTCTACTGTGTCTGTTGCTCCCGACGTGGTCTCATCCATACTGTGGAGACAGGATGCCAACTTGCAGAATGTTTCAGAGTACATCTCTGGAACACACGCACTAAACAGGACCACTGTCCTGTGGCTGAACCCTTCAACTCCCCCTCCCACTCCGCCAAGAACATGCCTCAGCTTTGAGATTTATGTCCTATTTGCTGGTACGGGTTTCAATCATTCATGCAATTTCATGGAAGCACTGTTCTGTCAGTTAGTGTATGAAGGGATTATGGCCCAGTTAAAAGGTACTGATCCTTGGATGCACTTTCCTGAATTTGAAAAAAAAATTCAACACTCCATTTTGTTTTGTCTGCATGAGCTAACTTTATTTCTAAATTAAGGGGTGGTAGGTATAGGACAGATGTTAGGGGTAGATTCTTCACACAGCGGGTTGTGAGTTCATGGAATGCCCTGCCCGTATCAGTGGTGAACTCTCCTTCTTTATGGTCATTTAAGCGGGCATTGGATAGGCATTTGGAAGTTATTGGGCTAGTATAGGTTAGGTAGGATTCGGTCGGCGCAACATCGAGGGCCGAAGGGCCTGTACTGCGCTGTATCCTTCTATGTTCTATGTTCTATGTTCTATTTCCATGTTTCCACAGTTATTTTTATTCCATAGGTTTATTCCATGATGACAATCCTATTTTATCAAGCTTATTTTGGAAGCCCATGTGCACAACATCAACTCTGTTACTCTCATCAGCTCTCCCTGTGAGCTCAATCAAACACTCTACCAAATTAATTAAAAGTAATGTAAAGCCCAAAATCATGTGGGCTTTCCTCAATTCATCCACATTTGTTTAAGTGACTTGTTAATTTCTTTCAATCATCTTTTTTGGCTTTTAAACGGCCTGTGCTGCCTGTACTGTTCTGTAGAAGCTGGTAGCACTGTAGTATTGCTACTGCACTAACAGTCATACCTGACACATAGCAAGATGGTAGGGCTGAATGGAGGTCAGCCATTTCAGCTTCAGGAGTACCTCACAGTATTCTAGGCCCAACCATTTTCAATTGCTTCATCAATGATCTTTTCTCCATCATAAGGTCAGAGGTGAGAATGTTTTACGCTGACTGCACAATGTTCAGCACCATTTGCAAATCCACATATGTGGAAGCAGTATATGTCCAAATGCAGCAAATACTGGACGATATCCAGGCTTGGGCTGAAAATGGTAAGGAACATTTGCAACACATAAATCCCAGGCAATGACTATCTCCATTAAGAGACAACCTAACTAGAGTCTCTCAACATTCAATAGCGTTACTATCACTGAATTCCCCATTATCAACATCCTGGCTATTAACATTGACCAGGAACTAAACTGGTCTTACCACATAAATATAGTGATTACTAAAGCAGGTCAGAGGCTAAGAGTCCTGCAGTGGGTAATTCACCTCCTGACTCTCAAAGTCTATCCACTTCGACAAGGAAAAGTCAAGAGCGTGATGGAATACTCCTCACCTGCCTGGATGAGTCCAGTTTTAATAACACACAAAAACTTGATACCATCCAGGATGATGCAGCCCACTGGATTAGCACTGCATCCACAAACATTCAGTCACTCCACAACCTTCTTTGGATGAGGCACCTGTCTGTATTGTATGGGGTCGCAGGTCCATGCACGGTGTGCATTTCAGTGCGTAGTACAAGAACATCCACCCCAGTGCCATCCTCTAATCTCTGCCTGGCCATTTTTCCAATCTTTACTTTTCTGGCTTTAAGGGGTCATAAACATGCTGCTAGGATATACAGTCTCATTGCTTTCACTGCTAGAGTCCCTCTGTTTCTCAAGGGCAATAGCTCTATTACCAACGTAATAGAGTTTTTTGAGGAAGTGACCAAGTAGATAGATGAAGGAAGGGCTGTTGATTAGGTTCCCCATGGTAGACTAATGGAGAAGGTGAAGTCACATGGTGTGCAGGGTGTACTAGCTAGGTGGATAAAGAACTGGTTGAGCAACAGGAGACAGAGAGTAGTAGTTGAAAGGAGTTTCTCGAAACAGAGAAAGGTGACCAGTGGTGTTCCACAGGGGTCAGTGTTGGGGTCACTGTTGTTTGTAATATACATAAAATGATTTGGAAGAGGGCACTGTTGGCATGATCAGCAAGTTTGCAGATGACATGAAGATTGGTAGAGTAGCGGAAAGCATAAGGGACTGTCAAAGAATACAGGATATAGATAGACTGGAGAGTTGGGCGGAAAAGTGGCAGATGGATTTCAATCCAGAAAAATGTGAAGTGATGCATTTCGGCAAGACTAATTCTAGAGCAAATTATACAATGAACGGAAGAGCCTTGGGAAAAGTTGATGGGCAGAGAAATCTGGGAGTGCAGGTCCATTGTACCCTGAAGGTTGCTGCACAGGTGGATAGAGTGGTCAAGATGACATATAATATGCTTGCCTTCATTGGACGGGGTATTGCGTATAAGAGCTAGCAAGTCATGTTAACATTGTACAAGACATTGGTTTGGCTGCAGTTAGAATAGTGTACAGTTCTGGTCGCTACATTATCAAAAGGATGTGGACGCTTTGGAGAGGGTGCAGAGAAGGTTTACGAGTATGTTGCCTGGTATGGAAGGTGCTAGCTATGAAGAGAGGTTGAGTAGGTTAGGTTTGTTTTCATTAGAAAAAAAGGAGATTCCATAACAAGAGATCACGCTTTCAAGGTGAGAGGTGGAAAGTTTAAGGGGGATACACGCAGCAAGAACTTCACACAGAGGATGGTGGGCGTCTGGAACACATTGCCAGCAGAGTTGGTAGAGGCAGGCACAGTAGATTCATTTAGGATGCGGCTGGACAGATGCATGAGTAGGTGGGGATAATACAGAGGATTAGGAATTGACCGACAGGTTTAGGCAGTACATTTCGATCGGCTCAGGCTTAGAGGCCTGAAGGACCTGTTCCTGTGCTGTAAATTTTCTTTGTTCTTTGTTCTTCTAATTTAACGAATCACTTCCGGGATGTCTCGACTGATTGGGTACAAATTTTGTGTGGGCGTGGGAACTAGGGAAGAAACTTAAAGGATTGTATCTCAACCTTCAGTTTCTTGTTCTCTTTTTCAAGCAGCTGATTTTTAAGATGAGTTCTTTCCTGTTTGAATCTTTCTTTCTGCAGCTGTTCATGCATTGTTTGTAATTGCTCTTTAAGTTGGGTTTCTTCATGATCATGGGCTGACCGAGACATGACTTCATTTCACTGGCAAATTTATCCCATTAATACAAGGGACCATTTAATTCTGTCTTTATTTTACTGTTCAGTGGGTTTTCCCCAGACCCATCTCATGTCATCCAGGGTCCACTGTCCTTGGAGCATATTATACTTCTGCCCAATTTTGGTTAGGGTCTTCCTGAACGAGAACTGTACCTCAAGGTAGTTCTGTAACTGCCACAGCATTTCTTCCTCAGTTACATCAGGAGAGGCTAATCCATCGCTGGACATTATAACAATTTCCCGGGGTCATTCATGATCACCCTAATTCACACATCTTGAACAACTTTCTGCTGTAGATAATTCCCTGCAGTAGACTATGTCAGTTGATCTGAAGTCTCAATGCAGGGTATTTGAATTAAAATAACCAACTCACAAAAGGTTCAGGATCACAATCAGGACTCTAAGAAGGAAGCTTCTTCCCCTCAAATAACTGTCAGTGATCGGTCAGTTTAAACATTGTCCCCAGCGATCCTACCGACTCTGCCAAGTTGTGGGATCATGTTCAAATAATGACCGGGAGCAGAGAGTGGTGAAAATAGTCTCAATCGCAGCACAAGTTCAAGGCAGCGAGAGAATCCCGAAATATAGTTCTTGCAATTGTCCCTTTATACACAGTTCTTACATATATTAAAATTCCTTTACTATGGTATTACTTTTCTTATCTATAGTTCACAAAGGTTCGAAAGGCTTCTGTCCTGGGAGAGAGAAGCTGGGATAAATGCTGGCTGCTACTTCTGAGGGGATTAAAAATGTCTCTCTGGTTTACTTGCATAATTAGGAGGTGTTATTCCTTTTGTCTTTTTAATTAGTAATTATGAGTAAAAATACTAGGCCTGTACGCTCCAAAAAATTAGAAATTGTACCTGTACTTAATAAAAGAATAAAGGACATAACACTGATTGCTGCAGTGAGATTTATTTATTATTTGCTGATATGGGTTTCAATCATTCATGCAATTTCATGGAAGCACTGTTCTGTCATTTAGTTTCTTGAATGGATAATGGCCCAGTTAAAAGGTAACTATTGGGGAAACTATTCAGTCCAGGAGATGGTTGGTAAGTGCTGATTAATATTATAATGTTTCATGGAAATTTGATGGGGATGGTATTGTTCTGTGTGCTACACGTATTCGGAGGTAAACACTACTTGTAGCAAGGGCTGATGAGGTGTGAAAGTGCAGTAAAATATAGTGAGTTGGTGAATGAGTTAATAAGAATAACCTATAACACAATCTATCATATTGCACATAGACTCCAGTGGTTCACTACCAACTTCTCAAGCGCAACTAGGGACTGGCAATAAATGTCCCAGCCAGTGATGGCCATATCCCAAAGTGAATAACGAAATGTTAAGGTTGGAATGAGAAACAAAAGGAAAAGCAGCAATTGAAAGATAATGATGAAAAACTATTGTAAAGGGGTAAATTTGAGTCAGAATTAAGAGGCAAATCAAAGATGAATAGTTTATATAGTTTTTGTCTTCAGGATATTGAAACAGTACAGAGAATCATAATGTAAATTAAGATGAAATTGGATAGTAGTTGGACCCAGAATGAAAGGAAGACTGCAATTCAGAAGGTGAAATGTGAAGGTTCCATTGATAAATTGAATGGAAAGGTACGGTCAATTCAGACGGAAAAGAAAGGTAAATAGTCATAGTTACAGCTGGGATATATGTGAGGCATATAGAAGATAAAGCAGAATTGGAGATTATGGGGAATGTACTGAAGAATTGGAGGCTGAAGAGAGAGAAGCCAAGTTTAGAGTTTCAGAGATTGGGAAAAATATAGAAGCTTTAAAAGCCTGGAACAAAGAAGAAGGTGGATTAGGGTTAGAGAATGGTGAGAAGGAGAGGTGTAGCATAGTACAAGATAAGATATGAGAGCTTACAGCTGAAATTTTAACTGTTATGACCTTCCAGAAAGGATGGCAGAGTATTGGGAGCTGTGGAGGGAAATGGTCACATTGTTCAGCTTTGTTGTGGAAATGTACAATTGGAGAAGCAAAAATACTATTATCGCCAATACCTTCAGGTGTACAAGCAGCTTTAAAGCCCAACTGTGTATCTCTGCCAATATTGCCTGAGGCATGGGAAAATTCCAGCCCTTTTACAAAAAAAAATCCTTATTTATGAAGTAATTTGAACTCTGAGCCTTGAAATGTGCCTGTCAATGAGCGCTCTCCAGCAGTAGGTGCAGGAAATAGTATTCATGCATTCTATGCTGCCCTTGCCAGTAGGCTGCTCCGTTTTTGGCTCTGGACCACCGCTGAAAAAGAAATTCTTGAATTCCCACCAAATCTGTTACTGGCTGTGAAGACAGTCTTTGAAAAAGATTAAATGGCAGGGCTTCTGATCAAAATACTCTTTCCCACCCACATATGACTGAGAAATAGGAAAGGGATGATCACCTTATTGGGTTTGTATTATAGACCCCCCCAATAGTCAAAGGGAAATTGAGAAACAAACTTGTTAGGAGATCTCAGCTATCTGTAAGAATAATAGGGTAGTTATGGTAGGGGATTTTAACTTTCCAAACATCGACTGGGACTGCCATAGTGTTAAAGGTTTAGACGGAGAGGAATTTCTTAAGTGTGTACAAGACAATTTTCTGATTCAGTATTTGGATGTACCTACTAGACAAGGTGCAAAACTTGACCTACTCTTGGGAAATAAGGCAGGGCAGGTGACTGAGGTGTCAGTGGGGGAGCATTTTGGGGCCAGTGACCATAATTCTATTAGTTTTAAAATAGTGGTGGAAAAGGATAGACCAGATCTAAAAGTTGAAGTTCTGAATTGGAGAAAGGCCAATTTTGACGGTATTAGGCAAGAACTTTGGAAAGCTGATTGGAGGCAGATGTTTACAGGTAAACGGATGGTTGGAAATACCATGAGCAATAACAATACCATTAGCAAATTTGCTGTTGATACTAAGCTGGGTAGCAGGGTGGAATGTAATGAGAATGTTAGAAGATTACAGGGTGACCTGGACAAGTTAGGTGAGTGGTCAGATGCATGGCAGATGCAGTTTAATGTGGATAAATGTATGGTTATTCACTTTAGTGGCAAGAACAGGAAGGCAGATTACTACCTAAATGGAATCAATTTAGGTAAAGGGGCAGTACAGAGAGATCTGGGAGTTCTTGTACACCAGTCAATGAAGGTAAGCATGCAGGTACAGCAGGTAGTGAAGAAGGCTGATAGCATGCTGGCCTTCATAACAAGAGGGATTGAGTATAGAAGCAAAGAAGATCTTCTGCAGCTGTACAGGGCACTGGTGAGACCACACCTGGAGTACTGTGTGCAGTTTTGGTCTCCAAATTTGAGGAAAGACATTCTGGCTATAGAGGGAGTGCAGCATAGGTTCACGAGGTCAATTCCTGGAATGACGGGATTACCTTACACTGAAAGACTGGAGCAACTGGGCTTGTATACCTTTGAGTTTTGAAGACTGAGAGGGGATCTGATTGAGACATAAGATTATTAAAGGTTTGGACACTCTGGCGGAAGGAAACATGTTTCCGCTGATGGGTGAGTGCCGAACCAGAGGACACAGCTTAAAAATACAGGATAGACCATTTAGGACAGAGATGAGGAGAAACTTCTTCACCCAGAGAGTGGTGGCTGTGTGGAATGCTCTTCCCCAGAGGGCAGTGGTGGTCCAGTCTCTGGATTCATTTAAGAAAGAGTTGGATAGAGCTCTCAAGGATTGTGGAATCAAGGGTTATTGAGATAAGGCAGGAACAGGACACTGATTAAGGATGATCAGCCATGATCATATTGAATGGTGGTGCAGGCTCGAAGGGCAGAATGGCCTAGTCCTGCACCTATTGTCTATTGAAAATGGGAAGCCTTCCGAAATAAGATAACAAGAATCCAGAGAAAGTATATTCCTGTCAGGGTGAAAGGGAAGGCTGGAAAAGCACAGCAGGTCAGGCAGCATCAAAGGAGAAGGAGAATCGACATTTCAGGCATTAGCCCTTCTTCAGGAAATTATGCCCGAAACGTCGATTCACCTTCTCCTTTGATGCTGCCTGACATGCTGCGCTTTTCCAGCAACACATTTTTAAGCTTTGATCCCCAGCATCTGCAGGCCTCACTTTCTCCTGAAAGGGAAGGCTGGTAGATATAAGGAATGCTGGATGACTAAAGAAGTTGAGGGTTTGGTTAAGAAAAAGAAGGAAGCATATGTCAGGTATCGACAGGATAGATCGAGCGAATCCTGAGAAGAGTATAAAGAAAGTAGGAGTGTACTTAAGAGGGAAATCAGGAGGGCAAAACGGGGTCATGAGATAGCTTTGGCAAATAGAATTAAGAAGAATCCAAAGGGTTTTTACAAATATATTAAGAAACAAAAAGCGTAACTAGGTAGAGAATAGGGCCCCTCAAAGATCAACAAGGCGGCCTTTGTGTGGAACCACAGAAAATGGGGGAGATACTAAATGAATATTTTGCATCAGTATTTACTGTGGAAAAGAATATGGAAGATATACATTGTAGGGAAATAGATGGTGACATCTTGCAAAATGTCCAGATTACAGAGGAGGAACTGCTGGATGTCTTGAAACGGTTAAAAGCGGATAAGTCCCCAGGAATTGATCAGGTGTACCCGAGAACTCTTGGGAAGCTAGAGAAGTGGTTGCTGGGCCTCTTGCTGAGATAGTTGTATCATCAATAGTCATAGAGGAGGTGCCGGAAAACTGGAGGTTGGCAAACGTGGTGCCACTGTTTAAGAAGGGCGGCAAAGACAAGCCAGAGAACTATAGACCGGTGAGCCTGACCTTGGTGGTGGGCAAGTTGTTGGAGGGAGTCCTGAGGGACAGGATGTACATGTATTTGGAAAGGCAAGGACTGATTAGGGATAGTCAACATGGCTTTGTGTGTGAGAAATCATGTCTCACAAACTTGATTGAATTTTTTTAAAGATGTAACAAAGAAGATTGATGAGGGCAGAGTAGTAGATGTGATTTATGTGGACTTCAGTAAGCCGTTCGACAAGGTTCCCCATGGGAAACTGAATGGCAAGGTTAGATCTCATGGAATACAGGGAGAACTAGCCATTTGGATACAGAACTGGCTCAAAGGTAGAAGACAGAGGGTGGAGGTGGAGGGTTGTTTTTCAGACTGGAGGCCTGTGACCAATGGAGTGCCACAAGGATTGGTGCTGGGCCCTCTACTTTTTGTCATTTACATAAATGATTTGGATGTGAGCATAAGAGGTACAGTTCGTAAGTTTGCAGATGACACCAAAATTGGAGGTGTAGTGGACAGCGAAGAGGGTTAACTCAGATTACAACAGGATCTGGACCAGATGGGTTCATGGGCTGAGATGTGGTAGATGGAGTTTAATTCAGATAAATGCGAGGTGCTGCATTTTGGGAAAGCAAATCTTAGCAGGACTTATACACTTAATGGTAAGGTCCTGGGGAGCGTTGCTGAACAAAGAGACCTTGGAGTGCAGGTTCATAGCTCCTTGAAATTGGAGTCGCAGGTAGATAGGATAGTGAAGAAGGTGTTTAGTATGCTTTCCTTTATTGGTCAGAGTATTGAGTACCGGAGTTTGGAGGTCGTGTTGCGGCTGTACAGGACATTGGTTAGGCCATTGTTGGTATATTGCGTGCAATTCTGGTCTCCTTCCTATCGAAAAGATGCTGTGAAACTTGAAAGGGTTCAGAAAAGATTTACAAGGATGTTGCCAGTGTTGGAGGATCTGAGCTGCAGGGAGAAGCGGAACAGACTTGGTCTGTTTTCCCTGGAGCGTCGGAGGCTGAGGGGTGACCTTCTCCAGGTTACAAAATTATGAGGGGCATGGATAGGATAAATAAATAAAGTCTTTTCCCTGGGGTTGGGCAGTCCAGAACTAGAGGGCATAGGTTTAGGCTGAGAGGGAAAAGATATAAGAGACCTAAGGGCCAACATTTTCATGCAGTTGGTGGCACGAGTATGGAATGAGCTGCCAGAGGAAATGGTGGAGGCTGGTACAATTGCAACATTTAAGAGGCATTTGGATGGGTATATGATTAGGAAGGGTTTGGAGGGATATGGGCTGGGTGCTGGCAGATGGGACTAGATTGGGTTGGGATATCTGGTCGGCATGGATGGGTTTGACCGACGGGTCTGTTTCTGTGCTGTACATCTCTATGTGTCTATGACTTCTTGAACAATGCTTTGCAACAATCCAAGATCATGAAAATTCCTTTTAAAAAGCAAGTTTTTTTCCTGAATTCAGAGGCTACTAGGAAAGTCATTAATATGCACTGAGTTTTAGCTTACAATGTGATCTCATTGCGACAACATATGTAAAAAGTTAAGATTTCTTATTTAGAAACATTTTTGCCAGACCAATAAAACAGCAATTTTAATTTTAATTAAAGCTCTTGTATTTTGCAGTGATTTTTTTGTTTGCATGTCTAGATTTATATTCTACTAATTATTGGATTACTTCCACAAACCTCTTAGTGAAGAGATTTCCCAGCTCATTTTATTGTTTTTGGTGGGGGTATGGAATTGTTATTCAAGAGCCTAATGTACAAAAGGGCATTTATGAATGAATTAATATTGCAGTATTGTCATCAGGAAGAGCAAACAATGCATTTTACATGGTGAGCAATAATCTACTCAATTTTTGTGCATGTTTTGTTTCAGTTTTTTTTATTGTCCTTAAAGGAATAATTATAATATAACCATTTTTTTCTTTTAAGAGTAAGGTACATGCTCTATATTTAAAGTGTTGTTTACACTTTACCATATACGATACCATTCAGGCAAGATCTGTGGATAGAGCATTCCTGGATCAAATGTACAAGGATAACCTTGGCACAATAAGATTGTGAAAAAGTAGATCACTCATTATGTGTAAAATAAGGAAGCTTAAATTTAAAAAGATAGAGAATACCTAACTGATGTTATGATTTACAACCTGTTGCTAATTGATCCATTGTTAAAGCAATAGCCAAGATAAAATAAAAGCTCCACTTCGGCATAACATGATATACAATCTAGTTAATGACACTGGTGTTCAGGAAAATCAAACATTTGAATGCTATCTCATGATTTAGTCAACCTGTTTAATGAACACTAAAATCATACAGCTCATAAAGGTTACAAGTTCAAACCCTGGTTTATGCTGAACCAGATGTTCTATGCTGGCTAATTGGAGGTTGCTACTATTGGTTTCAGAGCTCAGAAGAATAATCAATCAATTTTTATATCCCTGATTGCAATTCAATAATCTGTACAGGAATTGGACATAATTTACTAAGATGCTTCATCTCCACAGTTAAATAACCTACAATATTCAATGAAAATGTTCATTGTGAAAACAATTAGTATTAGTGTTGTTGAACAAAACAGCACTGGACATATTTAATAGGAACATTTAAGTTTTTTTCATGTGAATTTGAATTTTTTCCCAGTTGAATCATCATCATTTTAGTAGGAGGTCCAAGATTGCATTCAAAGTCCACTTAAACAAATCATTTCTAACAAATCAAGATAAAGTTATATTTATTAATTAGACATGATTTGTGGAAAATATCACATCTCAACATTATGGCAAAGAAGTAGGAGTATGTTGCAATTGTATTTATTGAGGAAAGGAAAAAAAAGTCTTTAACAGATGTGCACATAAAGGCCAAATCCAACCCACAAGAGTCACATTGCTGTTGCTCTACTGAACGAATCTTAAAACCAGGTCATCAATATGCATTTGTGTCATAGCCACATCAGCTGGAGGCAGTAAAAGTTGTAAAATGTGTCATTAAAACAGCTGTGTTGGGATTTTAAGGAGATGACGGAAAACAGAGTCAGACAGCCAAAAATCTGTTGATAATTCATCACTCTGCAGCCTTTGGCTGTGAATTAGATTAGATTACTTACAGTGTGAAAACAGGCCCTTCGGCCCAGTAAGTCCACACCGACCCTCTGAAGAGCAACCGACCCAGACCCATTCCCCCAACACTACGGGCAATTTATCATGGAAACTCACCTAACTTGCTCATCTTTGGACTGTGGGAGGAAACCCACGCAGACACGGGAGAACGTGCAAACTCCACACAGACATTTGCCTGAAGCGGGAATTGAACCCAGGTCTCTAGCACTGTGAGGCAGAAGTGCTAACCATGCTGCTTTAATGTGCATTACAGGTCCCTTGCTCGCCGTTTGGAGAATCTTAGAATCTGTATGTTCCATCTGTGGGAGAAGCCTGATGAAATTAAGTAAAGATCAAGCACTTATTAAACATAGACTCATAGAAAATAGGAGCAGAATAAGCCATTCAGCCCTTTGAGCCTGCTTTGCCTTTAATTAGATCATGTTTGTTCTTCTCACTTAGTTGCCGGTTTCTGCTTCTCACCCATATCCTTTGATCCTTTTGACCCAAATGCTATATCCAACTCCTTAATATCATACAATATTTTGGCCTCAACTGCTTTCAAAGGCAGAGAATTCCACAAACTGACCACTCTCTAGGTAAAGACTTTTTTCCTCATCTCTCTATCCTAAATGGTTCACCCATACCTTTAGACTATGACTGCAATTGGTGAGCGTTGAGCATTCCCTAGGATTTAGGACCTCCGCGCCTTTGTACCTGGTGAGTTGCTGGCCTGTTGAATACAGTACTGACAAGTCTCCATTTTGAGCAATGTCAGTCATGCTCTAAAGACTTCAGTAGGCATTGCCATTCAAGTGGTCAGCCGGGGCACAATGAACAAACAGGGAGATGGTTGTGGGAAGGAGTGGCAGAGGGATTTGGAGCCACTGACAGGGGGCTGGTTTACAGTATCTCACCTTCTTTGATATTGAATTCCTCAACTGGGTGCTGAGTGTCTGAAAATGTAGTGTCCTCCTCACTCCATGAGATAACAGACAAACTCAGTGTTTGCTAGGCAAGCTTCAAGAGACATGGAAGAGGTACATGAATCCTGTCTAATCTCAGAACTGCCATTAAATTCTGGTGGGCTCAGAGATAATTGGTGTCAAGTGGCCATTTAATGAGCCTAACCAGCATCTGCCTGTGAGTAGATGAATTGCACACATTGACACCATCCCACAACTAGCTTAATTACGGAAGGTTTCCTGATGCCAGTGGAACAAATGTGTAGCCTCCTGTACCATTAAATGAGTCTGGCTGCCATGTTTTATGCATAATGAACTAAATTAAATTCCACCAATTACTTAATTATTCTGGTGTACAATGAGAAATATCACCAAACTGTGAAATACACAACGCAAAAGGGAATCTAATAACATGTCACAAGCTATATAGAGAACATTTTTATAGATAACTTACATATAAATATCTTTTCGCACAATTTTTTTCTAATTGAGAGATGAGCTTGTTCATCTTATTTGTCAGTTTAATGCTTCTACACTCACCCCACCTCTGTTTTGTTAGTTTAATGAACTGTTCCAGCCACTTAAATGCTCTTGGAACAGTTGTTGAATTTCATCAAGAGACACTAGGATCCAGAAATATCTGGCTTTCATGTGCACAAACTTTTAAAAAAAATTATTCCAGTGGTTTGGCCAACATGTGTTTTCCATCCCTAGTTTCCTTGAGCACACAGGCATAGAAAATAGGAGCAGTAGGTCATTCAGCCCTTCAATCCTGCTCAGTCATTCAATATGATTATGGTTGATCATCCAGCTCCGTGCCCTGTTCCCGCTTTCTCCTCATACTCTTTGCTCCCTTTAAGCCTAGGAATTATATCAAACTTTTTTTTAATTCACTTATGGGATCTGGTCATTCTGACTGGTTAACATTCATTCACTGTCCCTAGTTGCCCTTGAGAAGGGGATAGTGAACTGCCTTCTTGAACTGCTACAGTCCATGTGCTACAGGTTGATCCACAATGCCTTCAGGGAGAGAATTCAGGATTTTAGCCTAGTAGTAGTGAAGAGGGATTTGCAAGTGGCGATGGTGTTTTCAGCCATCAGTTGTCCTTCTCCTTCGAGATGTACGATAAGTGACTGTGGATTTCGAGGGTGCTGTCTAAGAATCTTTGATTAATTTTTGCAGTGCAATTTTATAGCAGTACACACTGCAATGTACTGAGCATTGGTGGTGGAGAGGGAGGATGCTTGTGTTCAGTGTATTAATCAAGCGAGCTGCTTTGTCCTGGATAATGTCAAGTTTCTTGATTGTTGGAGCTGTTCTCATCAGGCAAGTGGAGAGTATTTCATCTCTCTTCTAACTGGTGCCTTGTAAATAGTGGACAGACTTTGGAATTCAGGAGGTGAGTTATTCACTGCAGTATTCCTAGGCTCTGATCTGCTTGTGTCACTACTGTATTTACATCCCGAGTCCAGTTGATTTTCTAGTGAATGGTACCTCCCAGGATGTTGATAGTGATGGCAAATCATTGAATATCAAGGCTTGGGCGTTCAATTGTCTCTTATTGGTGATGGTCATTGCCTTATATTTGTGTTGCACGAATGTTACTTGCCACTTGTCAGCTCCAGTCTGGAAATTGTCCAGGTTTTGTTGCATTTGAACATTTCAATATCTGAGGATGGCAGCTCAGTGGCTAGCATTGCTGCCTTACAGCTTCAGGGTTCAATTACAGCCTTGGGTGACTGTCTGTATGGAGTTTGCCAACTTTTCCCTGTGTCTGTGAGGGTTTGTGCTGGATGTTCTAGTTTCTTCCCACACTGTAAAGATATGCAAGTTAGATGGATTAGCAGTGGTAATTGCAGGGTTAAAGGTGATAAGGTGGGGGCTTAGGTCTGAGTTTGATGTTTTTCAGAGGATCTGTGCAGATATTATGGCTGAATGGGTTTTTTACACTGTCAGGATTCTGTGATACAAATGGTACTGATCTTCGTGCAATCATCAGCGTACAATCTTACTTCTGATCTTATGATGAAGGGAAGGTCATTTCATGAAACAGCTGAAAATGGTTGGGCCAAGGACACTACCCTGAAAACCTCCTGCAGAGATATCTTAAAGCTGAGATGACTGACCTTCAACAAGCATATCCAGATTCCCGAGTATGAATCCAACCAGTGGAGAATTTGCCCCCAGTTCCCATTCATTTCAGTTTTCCTAGGGCTCCTTGATGCTACACTCAGTCAAGTGCAGCCTTGATGTCAAGGGCTGTCACTCTCATTCCACCTCTGGAATTCAGTTTTTTTCTCCATGTTTGACCCAAGACTGTGATGAGGTCAGGAACTGAGATGCCTTAGTAGCCCCACCTGCCTGTTCCTGGTCCATATTCCTCCAAACCTTTCCTATTCGCGTATCTATCCAAATGTCTTTTAAAAGTTGTAATTGTAGCCACATCCACCACTTTCTCAGGAAGTTCATTCCACAGGCGAACCACCCTCTGTGTTAAAAATTTGTCTCTTATATCTTTTTTTAAATCTCTCACCTCTCACCCAGAAATGTGCTCCCTAATCTTGAAATTCCCCATCTTGAGGGAAAGACAGTTGCAATCAACTCTATCTGTATTTCTCATTGTTTTATAAAATTCTATCAGGTCATCGCTCAAACTCTGACACTCCAGTGAAAAAAGGCCTGGCCTTTCTTTATAACTCAAACCTTCCATATCATGTAACATCCTGGTAAATCTCTTGTAAACCCTCTCCAGCTTGATAACATCTTTCTGAGAAACTGGACAACCTGAACTGGATATAGTATTCCAGAAGAGGCCTCACTAATGTCCTGTACAATCGCAACATGACTTCCCAACTCCTACTAAAAAGACTGAACAATGAAGGTACTCTGTCTATACGTAATGCAAACTTCAAAGAATTATGTAGCTGCATCCCAAAAGGTCCTGTTCTCCAACATTACCCATGGCCCTACCACTAATTGTATAAGCCCTCATTTGTTATACCAAAATGCAATATTTCACATTTATCCGGATTGAACTCCATCTGAATTTTTTCAGCCCTTTGACTCATTTGATCAAGATCCCTTTGTAATTTTAGATAACCTTCTTCACTATCTACTATGCCACCAATTTTGGTGCCATCCACAAACTTACTCACCAAGCCTTCTATATTCTCATGCAAATAATTTATATGAATGACAAACAAAAGAGGACCCAGAACCAGGCCTTGTTATCATGTAGTCTGCCATTGCACACTACCCATTGTTAGAAACGAATATTAACAGCTATTCACCCTCCCAGCCAGATCATAATCGACTCCTTTGTCCAACTGTTTTTCTCTCTCTTTGGGCTCTATCCCTACCTATCATTTACTCCTTACTCCCTCCCCCCCGCAACCTATCTTCTGCATATAAACCAACATTTTTCTAAATACCATCAGTTCTGAGGAAGGGTGACCGGACCTGAAATGTTAACTTTGATTTCTCTTCACAAATGCTGCCAAAGCTGTTGAGCTTTTCCAGAAACTTCTGTTTTTCTTTCTGATTATCTCTAATCAATTTTTGCCTCTATACATGTCCCTAGATCTTATCTTTTATAATCACCTGTAACAATTTACCCATAATCAAAGTCAGACTCACAGGTCTAAAGTTTCCTGGTTTCTCCTTGCAACCTTTCTTAAAAAAAGATACAACATTAGCCACCATCCAGTCATCAGGCTCCTCACCTATAATTAAAGATGATGCAAATATTTCTGCAAGGACTCTCATAATTTCCTCCCTTACTTTCCCTAACGTTCTGGGATACATTAGATCAGATCCAGGAGATTTATCCACTTTTTTTTGTATTTTCTTTTCTTTATTCATTCATGTGATGACAGCATCCATGGCGAGGCAGAATTTAATGCCCATCCCTAATTGCCAAGAGGGTAGTTGAGAGTCAACTACTTTGCTGTGTGTCTGGAATCACATGTCGGCTGAACCAGGTACGGATGATAGATTTCCTTCCCTAAAAGACATTAGTGAACTAGATGGGTTTTTCCAACAATTGCAATGGATTTACAGTACATTAGATTCTTAATTCCAGATATTTATTTAATTCAAATTCCACCATCTGCCATGGCGGGTTTCGAACGCAGTTCCCCAGAACATTATCTCAGTCTCTGGATTAACAGTCCAACGATGATAAACTCATAAGATTTTGGGGTAGAATTAAGCCATTTAGCCATTGAGACTGTTCCACCATTCGATCATGGCTGATATGCTTCTCGCCCTATTTTTCTGCCTTCTCCCCATAACCCTTCAAACAATTATCAATTATAATCTGTCTAACTCCTCCTTAAATTTAGTCACTATTCAAACATCCACCACACTTTGGGGTAGCACATTCCACAGATTCACAACCCTTTGGGAGATGTTTCTCCTCAACTCTTTTAAATTTGCCACCCTTTATCCTAAGATTATGACCTCTTGTCCTAGAGTGCCGCACAAGCTCAGTTGGCTGAATTGTTGATTTACAGAGCAGTGTGATGCTAACAGCATAGGTTCAATTCCCATTACTAGTTTGAGGTTACCATAAAGCTCTCTTCTTTTCACCTTCTCTTCCCTCACCTGAGGTCTGTTGGCCTTCAGGTTAAATCACCACCAGTTGCTTCTTTCTAGTAAAGGAGCAGCCCCATGGTCTGGTAAGACTATGGTAGCACAACAGTAGGAGCATCCACCTATTGATCAAGAAAATTTTTCTTGAACACATTTCTTCCAATGTGTACATTAATTTTTGGCTTCTCAATCTCACCTTTAACAATATACTTGAAACGTTTAGAGATGTTTTTAATCCTTGCCCCTAACAGGAGAGTCTCGGATAAAAATAATTCCATTAAATCTTGTCAAATGCTGCCTAACACAAGAATCATTACAAGTGTCCCAAATCTGACTAGTCCTTCTATTTTCCTCAGAGACCTGGAGATCTTTGAACTACCTTCTTACCTTTCATGACAGTCTCTTATCTATTCTATTGTGTAATAACTTGTATAAATCTATTAGCCAACTCACTCTATATACCTCATATATGATCTTCATAACATGAAGCTTCGACAAGGATGCTTCAATAACATGTTATATGTATAAAATAAACTATCCTTCATTGCCTACAGAAAATAATGTTAAAATGGAAAAAATTAAAAATACTTATACATATCAAACATATAAAATCTAAATTAAAATCAGCCTCTTAGCTGAATAAAACATGACTCCTCTTCAGTAAATTCCTTGAAGAAAAAACATTTTCTCCAGAGCTGACTACGTATAGAACTCTCCGAAATGAAAACACAACTCCTTATTTTAAAACAAAACTATTCAGTTTTTCAAACAGGACCTTGTCAATGTTTAAAAAACACTCTAAAACACATATAGACTTTTTAAACTTCTGAATTAAGAATAAAAAAAACTCAGCCATTCATTGAAGACTCCAAAAAGCTCATTTTTAAAAGAAAGGTCAGTTCAAGAATAAAAATCAGGAATTTGTTTTGCTTGGTGTTTTGGTTTTTTTAATGTTAATGAAACAAAATAGAAGAAAAATCTTATTGGTAAATATAGTTACTGTAATAAATGTAAAAACAAACAATAATAAGTCTTTAACTAATCCTGCAACCCAGGAGCAGCAGCAAGATCCACACTGCTCTCTCTGATGCTCTCTATAATGTTTGGGATGTTGTCTTTAAGGTATGATTCTGTGAGCATGGCTATGTCAGGCTGTTGCTTTACTAGTCTGTGAGATAGCTCTTCCAAATTTGGCAGCAGCTCTCAGGTGTTAGTGAGGTGCACTTTGCAAGGATGACAAGGCTGTTTTTGCTGTTGTCATTTATGGTTGCTCAGTCAATGGCAGGGAATTCAAATCAGATTTTAGCCTTATTCATCTAAACAAATCTAGTCTAGTTAAATGTAAATGTTAATCTTCAAAATCATCAAGTGTAGCACAGAATCATGGAATAGTCACAATGGAGGACCTAGAGGTGTATTGAACATTATAAGGGATCTGCATAGGCATTTTTAAGGTCTTGGGCACTTTCCTGGCATTCACCCACCCTTGGAAAAAGCAGGGTGATGAAATCAAGGCATGGAAATCAAAGGACAACTACAGACACTCCCAGCTGCCAAGGTCCTTATTTGAGTTTCATTCCCATTTAAATGTATTCTCTCCTTATATTGAGTTAATTCTTGTCTATCTAAACTGACACATTGTTTTCTCACTACCTCTCCTTAAATTTGCCATTAGTCACATGGCCTCAATAGCACCTAAATAAGATGGCAATAGTTATTGAGTCACAGAGCACAGAAAGAAACCCTTCAGTCCAACTCATCCACACTGACCAGACATCCCAATCTGACCTAGTCCCATTTTCCAACATTTCGCCCATATCCCACTAAACCCTTCCTAATTATATACCTATTCAGATACCTTTTAAATGTTATAATTGTACCAGCCTCCACCACTTCATTGGCAGTTAATTCCTTACATGTCGCACACGCTGCATGAAAATATTACCCCTCAATCCTTTTTAAATCTTTCCCCTTTCACCTTAAATCTCTGTCCTCTAGTTCTTGACTCTTCCCACTTTAAGAAAAAGACTTTGGCTATTCACCCTATCCATGCTCCTCATGATTTTATAAACCTTTATGGTCACTCCTCAGTCTCTGACGCTCCAGGAAACATAGCCCCAGCCTAATCAACCAGTCCCAGAATCTTCCAACTAAATCGCTTTTGCCACCTATCAAGTTTAACAACGTATTTCCTATAGAAGGGTAACCAGAATTATAGGCAGTATTCTAAAAGTGACCTCACCAATATCCTGTACAGCCACAACATGATGTCCTAACACCTGTGGTCAATGTTCTGATGAATGAAGGCAAGTGTGCCAAATGCCTTCTTCACTACCCTGTCCACTTGCAACTCCACTTTCAACAAACTATGCAGCTGCACTGCTAGATCTCTTTGCTTGGCAACACGCCCAAGGCCCTGTCATTAACTGTGTAAGTCCTACTCTGGTTTGCCTTACCAAAACCTCACATTTATCTAAATTAAACTCCATCTACCATTCTTCGGCCTATTGGCCCATCTGATTCCATTGTACTCTGAGATAATCCTCTTCATTGTTTACTGCACCACCTATTTTGGTGTGTCCAATATTTATATCCAAATCATTAATGAAGAAAAATTGTAATTTTATAATCTTCTCCCACCTTCTCATTTAATCTTCACAGTTCATATACCAGTTCTTAGCGAAAATGCAAATTTCAATTGAGTACCTCAATAAATATTAATTTTTATTGAGGAAAAGGTTCTGCCTTATAGTCAGTTAATTTTTCAACTTTTTTTCAATTTACCAGGTTCACGTTTTTGATTTGAACGTTAATAAATATGAACCGATCTGCGAGCAAACTATTGTGAACAAGAAACGAAATAAACTCACACATATTGCATTCAATCCAACCTACCCTATTATAATGGTAGGAGATGAACGTGGTGGTGTATCAATCTTAAAACTCTCTCCAAACCTTCGCAAACAACCTAAGGTAAGAAACTTTCTTAAAGCTGTACTTAAACATGCAGCAGAATGCCAATTTTAATCTAGAATATATTAAATTTGTTATTTTTTGCAAGGTATTAACGTACTTTATTAATTAATGTTAAGCATGAAGTATGAATAAGGCATATTTTGACATCACAGAAGTGCTATACATTAAGAGCTAGCTTCTCATATTGAGGAGCACTAAATACACACGATGTCGAATAGCACAATAGAGAACCGCCTCATAAAATGTGTGCAAGACTCAGTAACAGCCCTGTTTTGATGTAAGTGAGCGGAGATCTTTGGTAAATGAACAGAGTTGTGGCCTTGGCTAAATATATTGCATCTGTCTTTATGAAAAAAACAGAAGCTAATAGCTTTGTGATATGATCATTGCTCTGTTAATGCAGAAACTCAGGTAATGTCCTGGCAACCTGGTGAGAATCCCACCATGGCAGATGGTAGGATTTGAACTCAGAAAATATCTGGATAAAAAAATCTAATGATGCAACCTCTGTCAATTGTCAGGAGAAAACTCAATCTAATTCACTAATGTCCTTCAGCAAAGGAAATATGCCATCTTCACCTAGCCTACGTATGATTTCAGACCACAAGCCACTCAATTTTAACAATCGCTACAGAGTTTCACAAGAGAAATTAAACTGGATAGACCTAGGCATTAGAAATGACAACAGCAAAAAATCAGCTATGTCAACCCTGCAAAGTCCTCCCTTACTAACACATGATGACTAGTGCTAAAATTGAGAGAGTTATCTCACCAACTAGTCATGCACCAATCATACTCATAGAATCACACCTTACAGAAAAATATTCCAGACATCACCATCACCATCCTTGGATCGGTCCTATTCCACTAGCAGGACAGATCCAACAGGTGTGGTAGCATAATGATATACAGTCAGGACAGATTTGTCCTGGGAGTCCTCAACATTAACTCAAGGTCTAATGAAGTTCCATAGCATTAGGTTAGACATTGGCTAGGATGCCACCCACTGACTAAGATGTATCATTCCCTTGACGTAAGCACCGAGAATGGCAAGGGTGCAGAATGTACTCTGGGTGGGGGATTTCAATGTCCACATCAAGGTTCACCAGAAACATTAATGACAGAGCTGATCAAGCACTAAAGGACATAGCCGCAAGTCTGAGACAGATAGTGAAGAACCAGAAGAAGGAAGAACATACTAGACTTCATTCTTACCAATCTGCCTGCTGCAGAGGAATCAGTCCTTGGCATTGTCAGTGAGAGTGACCACCACACACCCCATATGGAAGTGACATCTCATCTTCACATTGATAATACCTTACACTGTGTTATGTGGTACTGCCAGTGTGCTAACAGATAGTGTGCCACACTTCAAGCAGATCTAGCAATTCAGGAGTGAGCATCTATGAGGCACTGTGCACCATCCGCAGCAGAACTGTACTCCAATACAATCTGCAATCTCATGGATCAACATATTCCCCCACTCTGCCAATACCATCCAGCCAGGGGACCAACTCCCTGCTTCAATTGGGAGTACAGGAGGCCATGCCAGGAGCAGCACCATGCATGCCTAAAAATTAGGTATCAACTTGGTGATGCTACAAAACAGGACTACTTGAGTACCAGACAGCAAGTGATAGAGCTAATCAATTTTACAATAGATCGGACCTAAGCTCTGCAGTCCTGCTACATTCAGACGTCAGTGTGGTGGACAACCAACCAAATCTCTGGAGGAAGAGGCTCATAAATATCTTGATCCTCGATGTTGGAAGAGCCCAGTACATCAGTGCAAAGACGAGGCTGAAGCATTTGGAACCATCTTCAGCCAGAAGTGCCAAGTGAATGGTCAATCTTGACCTACTCCAAAATTCTCCAGCATCACAGATGCTAGTCTTCAGCCAATCAATTCACTCCACGTGATCTCAAGGGATGGTTGGAGGCACTAAATGTGGTGAAGGCTTTGGGTCTTGACAACCTTCCAGCACTAGTACTGAAGACACGTGCTCCAGAACCTGCCACACCACTAGTCAGTTTGTTACTGGATAGTTAGAACACTGGCATCTACCCAACAATGTGGAATATTGCCCAAGTATGTTCTGTACACAAAAAGTGGGACAAATGCAATCAGGCCAATTACCACCCCAGCCTACTCTTGATTTTCAGTAAAGTGATGTAAGGCCTATCAAGGAGTGGGGTCGGTTAGCTCATTTGAGTGGACGATTGGCTTGCGATGTTTCAATTCCTCCACCACCTGAGATTACCATGAAGTATTCTCCTTCTCAACCACTCCCCTCACTTGTGTGTAAGGTGAGTCTCAGGACCAATGAGCTTGTGACCTTACTGCAGCCTCAGTTGAAACATGGATAAAAAGTTGGTGAGAATTTTTAGCCATTGACCTCAAAGTCATATTTAACAAAGTGTGACATGAATGAGCCATAGAAAAATTAGAGTGAATGGAATTGGGGATAAACTCTGTGATGGTTGGAGTCATTCTTGGCACACACAAAGAAATTTGGAAGCAGGATTCCATTCTGGGATTCATATGATATATAATGGATCATTGACACTAACAAGTTGTTCTGGATAACCAAACCTCACAAAGGTCACTTCTCCAATGTTTCAATGATTTTCTCTGGAGATGTCGTCTTTAAGATACAAACTTCAAGCCATTTAGTATGAACATTAACCACTGAGAAAAACATTCACCCTTCAAAAGGTCCAGCTTAGTCAATAATGATTCTTTGCTATGGCCTTTCTGGCCATTCCCATTGGTATAATGACAAGAATAGAGGTAGGTTAGAGCAAGCTGCACATATTCCCACTTTCTCCTCAATTTTGGAGTTGAGCCCTGGCTATCAAAAGTAGCTTCTGGTTATCTCCTTCATTCTGACAATGCCACAGTGACCTTTGCATAGTTGATTTAACACACATTTCCTTAGCTGAGGTGGAATGATGACCCTCATTTGCCAGAGGAGACATCTGCTCATATGAATACTTCTCATAGGTCCAGCTTCCATTTGACACATGGCTTCAGTTCTGAGGTTATTACTGTGATCTTGCCATGAAGTGTCACATCCATCATTTTGGATAATTTCTAATATACCTCTTAACATGTTCTGCCATTACTGGGTGTTCTCTACTTTGCTCAAGGTAGAACATTTCTACTTAAGAACGGTTTGTAGCCCATTCATTAAGCAAAGGTAATCTAAGCAGCGCATCAGCATTCCCAAATAAGTTGAACTGACAATACCTAATTGTAGAAATGGGTTGATAGCTACATCAGGGAGGAGAAAGTGAGGACTGCAGATGCTGGAGACAGAAGTTGAAAAGTGTGGTGCTGGAAAAACACAGCAGGCCGGGTAGCATTCAAGGAGCAGGAGAATCGACGTTCTGAAGAAGGGCTTATGCCCGAAATGTCGATTCTCCTGCTCCTCGGATGCTGCCTGGCCTGCTGTGTTTTTCCAGCACCACACTTTTCAAAACTGATAGCTACATCACCCAACTCAGCATATGGCTTTCTGTGATAGAAGGTGGCCCTGTATGAGGACCAATGGTGCGAACAATGGTTTGTGGTCTGTTACTAGGGTAAATTACCGGCCAGACAGATATTGGTGAAATTGTCTCATGACAAACAAAATTCCTAGAGCTTCTTTCTCTATTTGTACATAGTTCATTTCTATTCTGTTTAATGATCTTGATGCAAAAACTTTTAGCTTCTCTTCACCCCATGATTAAAATATATCTAAGTAACACTGGACCTCTTCCAATCCACTTAACATCTGATCCATAGCAAATTCAGAACTGAAATGAGGAATAATTTCTTCATCCACAGG
Organism: Hemiscyllium ocellatum; assembly: GCF_020745735.1. NCBI lineage: Eukaryota > Metazoa > Chordata > Chondrichthyes > Orectolobiformes > Hemiscylliidae > Hemiscyllium > Hemiscyllium ocellatum. The sequence continues at coordinate 53,990,889 of NC_083401.1, read as the reverse complement.
TGGTTACCCTGTGAAACTCATTGCCCGCAGAGGGCCATGGAGGTCGAATCATTAAGTCTATTTAAGACAGAGATAGTTAAATTCTTGATTAGTGAGGGGATCAAAGGTTACAGGGAGAAGACAGGAGAATGGAGTTAAGAAATAAATCAGTCATTATCAAATGGTGGAGCAGATTCAATGGGCTGAATGGACTAATTCTGTTCCGATATCTTATGGTCTAAAATTTTTTTGGTAAGGTATAAGGTCAAGTCTTGAGACTGCACATTTACATGAATCACTTCGTCTACACATGTTCTTAGAACAACTTTTGTGGATTGCAGTACAATGTGACTTGCTGCTTCTGCCACACATTTTCAGGTATCAATAATTCCACTGTTCCAGTGTCCACCTCCATCCTTACCAGCTTGCCATTCAGCAAGGGAGTGACCCAGTATCAGTTGGTGTTGCCAGCAATGGCCAATATGCTTAATAACAGCTCCTGTTTGAATTGTAAGTCTGGGCTTTCTTCATGTCCTTCTCAATCATTTAGATCTTTCTCTTCGGTTTCTGGACTTACTATTCGTTCTTCACGTCTTTTTCTCAGACATGATGGCAGTTTTGTGTCTGTGTCGATGCTTATCTCTCAACTCCCATTTAGTGAACTCTGTCAGCCTCCAATTTGTGTACTCATACTCATGCTTAGCTGTTGAGCTTCCTTGGCTGCTTATTCCATCAAGACTGTTATTTCCAGTTTCTTCTTAAAGTCTTGGTCCCTTTCTATCAGGGGAGGTGATGGCCTAGTGGTATTGTCACTGGACTGTTAATCCAGAAGCAAAGGTAATGTTCTGGGAGCCTGGGTTAGAATCCTGCAACAATAGTTCCAACGATGATGGAATTTGAATTTAATAAAATCTGGAATTATGTGTCTAATATGGACTATTTCTCGTCTTAAACTGCACAGCTTATCTGTCTCTGATAGTGTCATTTAAATTATCTCCAAATTAGCAGGATTACAGTAACTTCTTTAAAATTGCTGTAAAGTGGGAGATAGATTCACAATCATTCTGGTTGTGCTTGTGGAATTTGAATGTTTCAGCAATCATCAATGGTTTTGGTGAAAAATAGTTCATACAATTCCTACTATTTCTTCATATGTTTTGGAACGCAACTTCTCTGGCCATAACGGACTCCTCAGGAGGTGAAAAGTTATTCCTACATAATACTCAGGAATGCAGGGAGGACAATATATACTTTATTAGCTAAAACAAAATAATTGGAACTCTTTGTGTTGGATTTCCAGCTATCTGTGTTTTCATCATACAGTCACATGGTGCTAAATTTTCTTTTTTTTTAAATGGGAAAGGTCTACATAGCACAATGTACCACAATGCAACTTTTGGCACTACATCACCTTTTCCCATGTAAAACAAGGCATTCCCTGGCTTCCTGTTTCTTTCTCTAACTAAAAACATTTCTCTTCATGTAATAACTCATTATTCATAGTCTTCCATCAGCATGGAGCACATGGCGAGTTTCTTCTGCATTGTTCACTTCTTTCCAGTGCAGCGATGGCACCTTTTGATTTCCTTTCTTTTTTCTGTTGAAGTACTTCCGAGATCTGCAAAGAGGACCACAATTTGTTTTCAGTGAATCAAATGGATCTCAAAGCACTTTTGATCCTCATTACCAGATCTTTACCTGTGTTCAGTTCCAAGCAGGTCACATGTTAAACAGCCAGAGCTTTATTATGGAGATGTTCACTCTACAGGCAGCAAGGCACATTTACAACTTGGACTCAAGCTCCTGAAACATACCAAAATACAGACAAGAACATAGACCAAACAGTTTCCCACCCAAACTGGCCAATGACATCATCGTTACATTTTGTGATCGGTCTCTCAAAACGACAGTCCAACATACACAATTACACAACATTACATAAGGTACAATAATTGTGATCTTAAATTGTGCAGAAGAATTTCTGTTCTTTACATTAGTGCTTGGATACCTTGTAGGCTTTGTACAAAAGACCAATCCATCCTGCTTGGTTTTCTCCAAGGCTCTTCACCATGGCAATTAATCTCTTGCCAGCACAAAAGAGGAATCTTTGCCTTGTGAATTCTTGAATAAATTTAACTACATTTTAAAGTTATTTTTGTTGCTTCTCAATGGTTTTCTGTCAGTGGCAGTTCAAACAATTTCAATATGCACTGCATCATCAAAAGCAATCTACTTGTTTTTAATGTCTGCTATTCCAACTGATGTTCTTGTCTGTATTTTGGTATGTTTCAGGAGCTTGAGTCTAAGTTATAAATGTGCCAAATTACTGGATGAGTTCACAATTATGCAGTCATTCTTGTTCTGTATTTTTACTATCTTTACAACTTTATCAACTGATGCTAGGTTCCCTTTTATCTGAATTGACTTATTTTGTCTGGAATGTCAGTGAATTGCATTTGTTTTTAATGAAACAAAGAAATGCTGAGATATTTACATCATCAATAGTCACAGGGGAGGTGCCGAAAGACTGGAGGTTGGTTAATGTGGTGCCATTATTTAAGAAAGGTGGTAAGGAAAAGCCAGGAAACTATAGACTGGTGAGCCTGATGTCAGTGGTGGGTAAGTTGTTGGAGGGGATTCTGAGGGACAGGATTTGCATGCATTTGGAAAGGCTAGGATTGATTAGGGATTATCGACATGGCCTTATGTGTGGGAAATCATGTCTTACTAACTTGATTGAGTTTTTTAAAGATGTGACAAAGAGGATTGATGAAGGCAGAGCGATGAACATTGTCTATTTGGACTTTAGTAAAACATTTGACAAGGTTCTGCATGGTAAACTAGTTAGCAAGGTCAGATCTTATGGAATACAGAGAAAACAAGCCATTTTGACACAAAATTGGCACAAAGGTGGTGGTGGAAAGTTGCTTTTCGGACTGGGACTAGCAGTGTGCTGCAAGGATTGGTGTTGATTCCACTGCTTTTTGTCATTTATATAAATAATTTGAATGTGAATTTAGGAGATATGGTTAGTAGGTTTGCAGCTGTCACCAAAGTTGGGTAGTGTAGTGAACAGCGAAAGAGGTTCGCTCAGAGTACAATGGGACCTTTATCAGATGGGCCAATGGGCCGAGGAGTGGCAGATGGAGTTTAATTTAGACAAATGTGAAGTGCTGCATTTTGGTAAGGCAAATCAGAGCAGGATTCATACAGTTAATAGAAAAAACCTTGGGGTGCAGGTTCATAGTTCCGTCAAAGTGTAGTCGCAGATAAATAGGATTTTGAAGAAGACATTTGGGGTACACTTGCCTTTATTGGTCAATGAATTGAGTATAGGAGTTGGAAGGTCATGTTGCTGCTGTACAGTATATGGGTTAGGCCACTTTTGGAATACTACATTCAATTTTAGTCTGCCTACTGTGGAAAGGATGTTGTGAAACTTGAAAAGGTTCAGAAAAGATTTACAAGCATGTTGCCAGGGTTGGAGGGTTTGACCTATAAGGAGAGGCTGAGTAGGCTGGGGTTGTTTCCCCTGGAGTGTCGGAGGCTGCAGCTGACCTTATAGAAGTTTATAAAATCATGCCGGGTATGGATAGGGTGAATAGTCAAGGTCTTCTCTCCGGACTAGGCAGTCCAAAACTAGAGGGTACAGGTTGAAGGTAAGAGGGGAAAGATTTAAAAGAGATTTTGTAATGAAAATTTATTTTATCTGTGAAAAAGGATTGCAGAATACTCAATCTATGCAGAGATAAATGATAATGTCCCAACAAAAATCAGATTAACTTATTTTGTGGAAAAGAAAATGAAAGGATAGGCAAGGCTACAATCTGATAGCATCCATATTCCCTTATTTGCTTTTACTTTTAATTTGTTTTGTTAGAAATATTGTTGTTGTTGTTGTTCCCCCTTGCAACCTCCATTTTATTCAAGAAGAAAGGACATTACAGTTTTATGCTATGGTAATTGCCTCATTGTTGCACCACATCACTTGTTATCTTTAGAAGGTCCAGTAGTCTTTTCTGATATACAGTAGTTTTCTGTATAAGATTGTTCCCTCTAGATACTTGCCTGTGTAAGTTAATTGAGTTTGAATATGCCAGAAAGAAGTAAGTGGGAAACTGAAAACTCAAGAAAAAAAATCAATCAAAGAGGCTAATTGCATATGACCTTTCTGTCAAGGGGACTGGGGTATAAAGAAAATTAAGCTGTCTTCCAGTTGAATGGAACCTTGATCAAAAATTATGTTCAGTTTCAGATAATCTATTTTAGTACAAAGTAGTGCAGATGGGAGGAGCAAGTTCCAAAGGACACCAAGAGATTACGTAATTAGGATAATCTATAACAGTTAAAGTTTAATATCAGCAAGTGTGAGATCATCTGCTTTGAACTGAAGATAAGCCAAGAAATACAGGATTCCAAGTTCACTTAACTACTTTTGAAAATGAATTTTATATCAAGGTGGCTGAATCATTTATGTAAATGATTTGAATATGAACATACAAGGTATGGTTAGTAAGTTTGCAGATGACACCAAAATTAGAGGTGTAGTGGACAGCGAAGAGGTTATCTCAGAGTATAATGGGATCTTAATCAGATGGGCCACTGGGCTGAGGGGTGGCAGATGGGATTTAATTTAGATAAATGTGAAGTGCTACATTTTGGAAAGGCAAAGCAGGGCAGGACTTATACACTTAATGGGAAGTGTTGTTGAACAAAGAAGCCTTGGAGTGCAGGTCCGTAGTTCCTTGAAATTGGAGTAACAGGAAGATAGGATAGTGAAGAAGGCATTTGGTTAATGCATTGAATATAGGAGTTCGAAGGTCATGTTGCTGCTGTACAGGGCATTGGTTAAGCCATTTTTGGAGGACTGTGTGCGATTCTGGTCTTCCTGCTATTGGAAAGTTGTTGTGAAACTTAAAAGTGTTCAGAAAAGATTTACAAGGATGTTGCCATGGTTGGAGGGTTTGGGCTGTAGGGAGAGGTCGAATACATTGGGACTGTTTTCCCTGGAACATTGGAGCCTGAGAAGTGACCTTACAGAGGTTTATAAAATCATGAGGGGCATGGATAGGGTGAATATCCATGATCTTTTCCCCAGGGTGGGGAGTCCAAAACAGAGGCCATAGGTTTAGGGTGAGAGAAAATGAATTGAAAGGAACCTAAGGGGCAGCTTTTTCATGGAGAGGGTGGTCTGTGTATGGAATGAGCTGCCAGAGGAGGCAGGTACAATAACAACATTTAAGAGGCATCTGAATGTGTGTATGAATAGGAAATGTTCAGAAGGCTGTGGGCAAAATGCTGACCAATGAGGCAAGATTAATTTAGGATAGCTGGTCGGCATGAACGAGGTGGACTGAAGGGTCTGTTTCCACGCTGTACAGTTCTATGACTCTCTGGCTCATTACAGGGATTGTTTTTCCTTGAATAGAGCCTTTGTCAGACTCTGTCACAGACTCTGTCAATTTTTCACCTTAACTTTGGAGGTAGTGCAGTACAGATTCATCAATATCAGGACCCACATAGCTAAATGAGGAGTACAGATTACAACTTGGCTTGAATGGTAACTGTGTCCATTTTTTCCATTGTGCCCAAGGATACTACTATCTTTCTTTTCTGATACCTAAACAAATTTCGCATGAGCATAAGAGATATAGATTAGTATGACACTGAACAGAGCTGGTGTCAAAGAGGTGAAAGGAAAACCCAATACATATTTTTAAAGGTGACATGGATTTGTCTGACATTGACTTAGTGGCAAAAAACAAAGCAAAACAGATGAAAGATGTAAATAAATTGCTCTGCAACAGATGCCATGGCCTATAAATGACCAGCATGTTTCAATAACAAAGTGCTTTCATTTAAAGTGCAAAGTAAGCTATACAATTATGGTTTATGATGTGAAGATGCTGGAGTTGGACTGAGGTGAACAAGACCAAAAATCGAACAACACCAGGTTATAGTCAGACAGGTTTATTTGAAATTGCAAGTTTTTGGAGCTCTGCTGCTTCCTCAGGCATGGTATGATAGGGAGGTATAACACACAGTATTTATAAGCGAAACGTCATCAACATTAAAACTAGCTGCCTTTGTTGAATCCTTTAATCGTTTAGGAGGTAGACTGCTGATTAAATTACAAAATCCAGATTCCTTTCAAGTCTTTTTCCCCGATAATTAAAGATTTTAATCAATGTACAAAGAGTGATATTTCAGGTTAGACAATGCATTTTAGGTGCGAGGTCCAGCTTTGAGTCTCTGTTTTAAGCTGAGGTCCAGTTTTATTTTAACAGAAAAGAATCTTGAATGAAATAATTCTCCCAGCATGTGCTTAATATTTTCATAAACATTATCTTTTCATTTTTAATTAAACCTGAATCTTCCTGTACACTGCGCCAATTCTGATTGGCTAACTCCTAAACTGAGAAGTTTTCTTGTCAGTATTCGTTATTGCACGCAGTTAGGACATTTTTCAATTCCAGGCATTATCACACTAGCGTTAGTACATTGATCACTTATGGGTCACAATTGGCATCAGGGAGGGAAAATCATCCACGGGTAAAACGTGAGGTCTGCAGATGCTGGAGATCAGAGCTGAAAATGTGTTGCTGGTTAAAGCACAGCAGGTCAGGCAACATCCAAGGAACAGGAAATTCGATGTTTCAGGCAAAAGGGCTTATGCGCGAAACATCGAATTTCCTGTTCCTTGGATGCTGCCTGACCTGCTGCGCTTTAACCAGAAAATCATCCATGGGGCTTACCACCGCAAATTTAATTGGGGTGGAGGTGAGAAGGTAATTCACTCCCCAGCTGTGACTCTTCTGCCTGATTAAATGACCTCCTGCCATTAAATTCATCATTGGGTATGATACAACAGCTCTGCTATATGAATGAGGCTAACTCTGGAATTAAACACGATCAGCTTTCAAACGATGCACTGGGCCCTCCCAAATAGAATTAACTTGAGGTTTTCAGGGGTTCTCCAGCCAACTGCTAGGGGTCTCATCAGGTCCTCAAGATTATGCATTTCCATGGAAAACAACTCAAATATAAGCAGGAAATCATGATCACTCTCCAGTCCTCCAGCACAAATCCACAATCAGCAGAATTGTGAAATATTCATTTCCATAAAAACCCAGAAAGTCCATCCTAAAGCATAAGTTGGAGGGCTGAGGCATCATGTGGAAAACCAAGTTAAGTTCAGCATGTCTGTAAGCAATAACCATTTCATTATCATTTTACTTCTGGAATGAAAGACATGAGGTATGATGAGGACATGTATTACTTGAAGTGTCAAACCAAAATTGCAATTTGAAGGAGTTGGGAGTTGAAAGCAAGAAGTGACAAACTTTTAGAATGGAGTTAAAATGGACAAAGGCTGTTTCCAGCTTTGGTGGCAAATGCCTTGGTGTGCTGCTAGGGGATGTGAGGAGACACAGGAGGATACTCTTCTCATGTGAAAGAAACTTGTTGTTGCCAAAGAATGCTGTGCTCCAGGGAGATTTGAAAGAAAAAAATCTTACAAAAATTAACAGTCAATGAGAAGATGTAGAAAGTTTTAAAAAACAATGAAAGACAACCAAAAAAAAGGGAGAAAATAAACGTTGAGGCAACTTTGAGGCAAGTGATATCAAGATGGACAGCAAAAAGCTTCTTTGTATAGTGTGGGCCTAGTGCAGGAAGGTTTGTCCAGTTTAGGCAGTGGTATACTTTTGACAGTGCATGGCAGGACAAAGGTCTCCTTCTATATTGTATGATTTTATCATTCAGCAACAAAACATAGAGTCATAGAGATGTACAGCATGGAAACAGATCCTTCAGTCCAACTTGTCCATCCTGACCAGATAGCCTAACCTAATCTAGTTCTATTTGCCACACTTGGCCCATATCCTTTTAAACTAGGTAAAAACAATGACTGCAGATGCTGGAAACCAGATTCTGGATGAGAGTGGTGCTGAAAAAGCACAGCAGTTCAGGCAGCATCCGAGGCGCAGGAAAATCGATTTTGGGCAAAAGCCTTTCATCAGGAATAGAGGCAGAGTGCCTGAAGGGTGGAGAGATAAATGAGAGGAGGGTGGGGGCCGGGAGAAAGTAGCATAGAGTACAATAGGTGAGTGGGGGGTTGGGATGAAGGTGATAGGTCAGAGAGGAGGGTGGGGGAAGGTAATTCATCCATCCCCATTCAGGCATTCTGTCTGTATTCCTGATGAAGGGCTTTTGCCCGAAACATCGATTTTCCTGCTCCTCGGATGCTGCCTGAACTGCTGTGCTTTTCCAGCACCACTCTATCCCATATCCTTTTAAACCCTTCCTATTGATATACCCATCCAGATGCCTTTTAAATGTTGCAATTGTACCAGCCTCCACCACTTCCTCTGGCAGCTCATTCCATACACGTACCACCCTCTGTGTAAAAAAGTTGCCCCTTAGGTCTGTTTTAATTTTTTTCTCCTCTCACCCTAAACCAATGCCCTCTTGTTCTAGACTCCCCCATCCCAGGGCAACGATCTTGTCTATTTATCATATCTATGCCCCTCATGATTTTATAAACTTCTATAAGGTCACTCCTCAGCTTCAGACGCTCCAGGGAAAACAGCCGCAGCTTATTCAGCCTCTCGCTATACTCAAATCCTCCAACCCTGGCAACATCCTTGTAAATCTTTTCTGAACACTTTTGAGTTTTACAACATCTTTTCAATAGGAAGGAGACTAAAATTGCATACAATATTCCAAAGGTGGCCTAAACAATATCCTGTACAGCTGCAACAGGACCTCTCAACTCCTGTACTCAATGCTCTGACCAATAAAGGAAAGCATACCAAGCGCCTTCTTCACTATCCTATCTACCTGCGACTCTACTTTCAAGGAACTATGAACCTACACTCCAAGGTCTCTTTGTTCAGCAACACTCCTCAGCAACTTACCATAAAGTATAAGTCATGCTCTGATTTGCTTTTCCAAAATGCAGCACCTCACATTTATCTAAATTAAACTCCATCTGCCACTCCTCAGCCTATTGGTCCATCTGATCAAAGTCGCATTGTACTCTGAGGTAACCTTCTTCATTATCCACTGCATCTCCAATTTTGGTGTCATCTGTAAACTTACTAACTGTAACTGTAGGCCTCTTAGCTTAACATCTTTTATTAGTAAGATCTTATGTTCTGTTATAAAAGATGTAAAAACAGAGCATTTAGAAATAAATAACATAGGCAGTCCCCAAGTTGCGAATGGGTTCCATTCTGGGGTCCCCTCACAAGTTGGTTTGTACACAGAACACAATGTAGGACAATATAAATGTAAATACAGCAAAAGGTCACACGCCGGATCTTTCAAATTCCACCCCTATATGAGATTGCATTTGTAAGTGTGAGTGTTCGTAAGTTGAAAATGTTTGTAAATTGGGGACTCCCTATCTCGTCACACACAGTCAGTATTGCTTCCAGAAGGGGAAATCACATTTGACAAAATTAGGCTACATAAGATAAAAGCCCTGGATGTTGAATATAATATCTTAACATAGAGGATTGGATAACAATGAGAAGACAGTGAGTTGGGTTAAGAGGGGCAGTTTGAGGATGGGACCGAGCACTTTGTGGAATATCACAGAAATCAGTGCTGAGGCCACAATTATAAGAAAGTGAATGTACTATAGCCAAGTTTGCAGATGACACAAAACAGACCATTTAGTCATCGAGATCTATAACACAGAAAAAAGCCCTTCAACCCATTGTGCCAGTCAAACGCAACCATTAACTATTCTGATCCAATTTTCCAGCAATTGACCCATAGCCTTGTATGCCTTGGCATCACAATTGTACATCTAAATATTTCTTAAATGTTATGAGGGTTCCTACCTCTACCACCCTCACAAGGCAGTGAATTCCAGATTCCCAACACCATTTGTGTGAAAAAGACATGACTCACATTTCATCTAAACTTTCTGCCTCTACTTTAAGTCTATGCCCCCAATCATTAAAATGTTTTTTTCCTGTCTAGCCAATTTAGGCCTATCACAATTTTATATATCAATCTCAATCTCATCTCCTCTGGTCTAAGGAAAACATCCCCAATCTGTCCAATCTCTCTACATAATTAAAACTCTCCAGCCCAAGGAACATCCTAGTGGATCTCATCTTCACCCTCTCTGGTACTACCATATAATTCCTATAAAGTGGATTCCAGAACTGCACAGAATCCCCCAGCTATGGCTTTATAGATGTTGGGAAGGAAAGTGGTGGGGATGACACAAAGATTCTGCACAAGTTAATCAAGTTGGCAGAAACTTGGCAGATAGAATATAGTGAGGGCAATGTGAGATTATGCAGTATGGCAGCAAGAGTAGAGGGTGGTCACAGAGTCTGCTGCACTACCCACCTTCCTCTACTATCCTTATTGTCCATCCATGCCCTTTCTGCCTGCTCAGTCTTCAAGTTCAGTATGCCCACACATGAAATATGCTACCTTTAATATATTCCAGGATAGAAGGTCATAAGGCGAGACAAGAGTGAATATTATTTCAATGTGAAAAGACTGCAGAAAGCTATATCAGAGAGGGATTTGGAAGCCCTCATGCATACATTACAAAACGCTGGATTACAAATTCAGCAAGGACAAGCAATAAATGCTGGTCAGCCAGCGATACCCACATGACACAAATGAATAAATAAAAAAGGTAATAGTCAAGGCAAATGAAATGTTGACTTTCATTTCAAAGGGAATGGAGTATAAAATAGCTAAGTCTTGTTTAAAATATAGAAGGTGCCAGTTAAACCACACCAGGAAGACTGTGAACAGTTTTGGACTGTATATCTAAGATACACTGGCATTGGAGGCAGTCCAGAGATGGTTCACTAGGTTGATCCTGGGTATGGACAAACTGTCTCATGAAGAGATATTGAGTAAGTTAGGTCTCTACTCATAGAGTCAAAGACCTGTTCAGTATGGAAACAGACCCTTTAGTCCAACTCGTCCATGCAGACCAGGTATCCTAAATTAATCTTGTCCGATTTGCCAGCATTTGACCCAGATCCCTCTAAACCTTTCTGACTCACTTACCCATCAAATGCATTTTAAAGGTTATTATTTTACCAACCTCCACCACTTCCTCTGGCAGCTCATTCGATACACCCATCACCCCGACATGAAAGTGTTGCCGTTTTGGTCCCTTTTAAATCTTTCTTCTCTCACCTTAAACCTATGCCCTCTAATGTTGGACTCCCCCCATCCCAGGGAAAAGATCTTGCTTATTTGCCCTATCCATGCCCCTCATGATTTTATAAACCTCTTTAAGATCACCCCTCAGCCTCTGACACTCCAGGAAAAATAGCCCCAGCCTATTCAGCCTCTCCCTTTAGCTCAAACTCTCCAACCCTAGCAACATCCTTGTAAATCTTTTCTGAACCCTTTCAAGTTTCACAACATCCTTCCAATAGCAGGGTGACCAGAATTGCATGCAATATTCCAAAAGAGGCCTAACTAACATCCATTTGAAGTTTAGAAGAATGAAAGGCATGTTTTATTGAAATATATAAAATTCTGAGAGGTCCTGACAGAGTAGATGCAGAAAAGTTGTTTTCCCTTGTGGGCAAGTCTACGACCAGAGGGAATAATCTCAGAGTGAGGTGTTACCAATTCAAGATAAGAAGGAATTTCTACTCTGTGGATTTTGTTTGCTGTAGAGGCTCTGTAATCAAGTATACTCAAGGTTGAGATAGATTTTGAATTTTGAGAATCATGGACTAAGTCTCCTTAATCTCTGTTCTGTAATTTTCTACAGTCTTTCTCCTTTTAAATAATATTCAGCTCCAACAATATGGGCTCTGATCTTATTAAGTAGCCTAATATGTGATACCTCACCAAATTCCTTCTGAAAATCCAAATATATTTGTTCCACTTCTTCCCCTGTATTTATCCTGCTTTTTACAGCCTCTTCAGCTTCTCTTATAACCCAAATCCTCCAGTCCTGATACCATGCTTGCAAATCTTTTCTGCACACTTTCCAATTTAATAATATCTCTCCTATAGCAGAGTGACCAGAACTATACGCAGTACTCCAACAGTGGCTGCACCAATGTCTTGTACAGGCACAACATAACATCCTAACTCTTACGCTCAATGCTCTGACCACCAAAAGCAAGCATGCCAAATACCTCCTTCACCACCCTGTCTACCTGTGACATCACTTTCAAAGAACTATGTACCTGAACCCCAAGGTATCTCTATTTGACAACACTCCCCAGCACCAAACCATTAACTGTGTATGTCCTGCCCTGGTTTGTCATTCCAAAATGCAACACCACACATTCATCTAAACTAAATTCCATCTGACACTTTTCAGCCCGTTGGCCCAGCTGATCAAAATCCTGTTGTACTTTTACATAACCTTCACTGGGAGAAAGTGAGGACTGCAGATGCTGGAGATCAGAGCTTAAAAATGTGTTGCTGGAAAAGTGCAGCACTGTCCATGATATCACCGCAAGCATACTAATCATACTTCCTGTATTCTCATCCAAATCATTTATGTAAATGACAAACAACAGTGGATCCAGCACCAATTCCTACTGACCGCGGTTGGTCATAGACCTCCTGTCCAAAAAACAACCTTTCTACCGCCATCCTCCAGTTGGCTAGCTCTCCCTGGATCCCATTTGATCTAATTTTGCTAAGCAGTCTACTATGCAGAACTTTGTCAAAGGCCTTACTAAAGTCCATGTAAATAACGTCTACCACTCTACCATCATCTACCTTCAAGTCACATCCTCAAAAAGCTCAGGTTTGTGAGCACAATGTCCCATGCTTATGCTGACTATCCCTAATCAGCCCTTGCCTCTCCAACTGCATGTAAATTCTGTCCCTCAGAATCCCCATCAATGACTTACCCACCATTGACATCAGACTCACTGGCCTATAGTTTACTGGCTTTTCTTTGCGGCTTTTCTTAAATAAAGGCATAACATTAGCACCTTACCAATGCTGTACATGATATAAATATCTCTGTGAGGGGCACACAATTTCTTCCCTAGCTTCCCACAATGTCCTAGGATATACTTGATTCGGAGAAAGTGAGGACTGCAGATGCTGGAGATCAGAGTTGAAAGTGTCATGCTGGAAAAGCGGAGCAGGTCATGCAGCATCTGAGGAACCGCCTGAAACGTTGATTCTCCCACTCCTCGAATGCTGCATGACCTGCTGTGCTTTTCCAGCACCACACTGTACACTTGATTAGGTCTTGTGGATTTATTTACCTTTGTACGTTTTAAAACCTCCACAACTTCCTCTTATATTATGTGGACTGCTTTCAAGTTATCACTATTTATTTCAGCACGTTCCTTATCTTCCATAGTCATTCTCCACAGTAATTACTAACACGAAATATTCATTTAGTATCTCACCCATTTCCTGTGGTTCCATACATTAACAACCTTATTGGTTTTTAAGAGACCCTAATCTCTCACCAGTTGCTCTTTTGTCCTTAATGTACTTGGAGAATCACTTCTCCTTAACCTTATCTGCTAAAGCTATCTTATATCCCTTTTTTACCCTCCTGATTTCCTTCTTAAGTATGCCCCTACTACCCTTAAATAACTTTAAGGATTCACTTGAGCCCAACTGTCTATACCTGACATTTGCCTCCTTTTTCTTGACCAAAGCCTCAATATCTTTAGTCATTCACTATTCTCTACTCCTACCAACCTTGCTGTTCACTCTACAAGAATATACTGTCTCTGAACCCACATTATTTCACTTTTGAAGGCCTCCCACTTGCCAAATATCCTTTTACCTGCAATCAGCCTAACTAATCAACTTTTGAAAGTTCCTGTCTAATACCGTCAAAATTGGCTATGCTCCAATTTATAACTTCAATTTTTATGCAAGACCTATCCTTTGCCATAACTATTTTAAAACTTGTAGAATTATGGTCACTGGTCCTAAAGTCCTCCCCCAGTAACATTTCAGTCACTTGCCCTGGCTTATTTCCCAAGAGAAGGTCAAGTTTGCTCCCTCTCTAGTAGATACATCCAGATATTGATAAAAGAAAATTTTCTTGAACACATCTTAACAAATTCCTCCCCATCCAAGCTCTTAACACTGTGGCAGTTCCAGTCATCATTTAGGAAGTTAAAATCCCGTGCTCTTACAATCCTATTATTCTTACAGATATCTGAGATCTCCATACATATCATCTGTGGAGCCAGGACTTTCCAGCATCCACAGTTCTTTGTGTTTTTTTCATTTCACCTCAGTGGTGGAGAAACTATTGGAAGCAACTCTGAGGGATGAGTTTAATTTGCACTTGGAGAGGCAGGGATTAATCAAGAACAATCAGCAGTTTTGTTGAGGGAAAGTTATGCCTGACCAATTTTGATTGAATTTTTGGAGAGGTGACCAGGTATGTAGATGAGGGCAATGTATTTGAAATAATCTACTTGGACTTCAGAAAGGCTTTTGATTAGATCCCGAATGGGAGACTAATACCGAAGATAAAAGCCAATGGGATCCAAGGAAATTTGGCAAATTGGAGGTAGAATTGGCTGAGTGGCAGGAAGTCAAGTGATGGTCAAGTATTTTTGCCACTGCAAGTCTATGTCCAAGGATCAGTGTTGAGACTCTTACTGATTGTGGTGTGGATAAAAGATTTAAATTTGAATGTAGGAGGGTTGATTGTAATTGGTACATTAATCAGTTGCGTGTTAAATAGTGAGGATGATAGCCTGAGGTTACAGGAGGAAATAGATGGACTTGTGAGATGGGTTGATCAGTGACAAATGAACTTCAATCTGGATAAATGTGAGGTGATGGACTTGGGCAGGACAAAAAAGTTAATACATGATGAACAATAGGACCTTTAGAAGCATCAAAGATAAATGGGTGGCACGGTGGCACAGTGGTTAGCACTGCTGCCTCACAGCGCCTGAGACCCGGGTTCAATTTCCGACTCAGGCGACTGACTATGTGGAGTTTGCACGTTCTCCCGTGTCTACATGGGTTTCCTCCGGGTGCTCCGGTTTCCTCCCACAGTCCAAAGATGTGCGGGTCAGGTGAATTGGCCATGCTAAATTACCTGTAGTGTTAGATAAGGGGTAAATGTAGGGGTATGGGTGGGTAGCGCTTCGGCGGGTCGGTGTGGACTTGTTGGGCTGAAGGGCCTGTTTCCACACTGTAAGTAATCTAAAAAAGTAATCTAAAAGATCTAAAAAGGACATATCCACTGGTCCCTTAGGATATCAGGATAGGTAAATAAAGTGGTTAAGAAGGTGTGTGGGATACTTGCCTTTATTAGCTGAGTTTAAGAGCACGGAGGTTATGCTGGAACAGTATGAAACATTGGTTAGGCTGCCAATAAAGTATTGCATTCTTTTCTGGAATTCACATTACAGGATTGCACTGGAAAGGATGCAAAGGAGATGTACTGGAATGTTGACTGAATTGTAGAGTTTTAGATATGAAGAGAAATTGGATACACTATGTTGCTTTCCTTGGAGCAAAGCAGATGGAGAAGAGACTTGGTTGAGCTGCTTAAAATTAATGGGGGGGATGAATGTGGTAAATACTTTTGCCCTTGATGTAGGACTCAGTGACTAGAGGAGATAAATTTATGGTATGGGGCAGGAGGTTTGGTTGGGATAAGGAAATTGTTTTGACCCAAAGGGTGATGAGAATCTGGAACTCACTGTCTGTAAGGGTGTTCGAGGCAGAAACCCTCATAACATTTAAGTAGTATTTAGATGTAGTCTTTCATTGCCAAGGCATACAAACTATGGGCCAAATGCTGGAAATGAAATTATAATAATTAGGTGCTTGTTTTGATCAATGCAGAGGTGATAGGGCCAAGGGTCTATTTCTGTGTTGTAGACTTCTATGACTCAATGACACCACGTTTACCCTCAACATTTGTTTTCTAACTCATTGTTTTTAGGTCATCTTTTATTGGTTCCTAATCCTCTGATTTATCAGTAATCTTTGCTTCACTCTGTGCTTTTCTTTCAATTTGACATTATCCTTAAATTCCTGGTTAACCATGGTTGGTTTATTCCCTACCTAGAATCCTCTCCATCACTGAAACATATCTTGGTTGTGAGCCTTAAATTAGTTTCTTAAATGTCTGCTGTTCTTCCTCAACTGTCTTTGCTGCTAAATATCTTTCCCAGTCCACTCCAGCCGGCTCTGCCCTCATTTGTTTTGCAATTGTTTAAGCTTAATGCAGTTGTTTCTGAACTAAGTTATTCCCTCTCAAACTGAATACTACAATGTTACAATAGCTGTTTCTAAGGGGATTTTTAATGCTGACATTATTTCTTAAATCTGTCTTGTTACACATGACTGGATCCAAAATAGCCAGACCGCTGATTGAGCTCATAACATATTATCTCAGAACTGTCCTGAATACACTGTATGAATTCGTCCTCGTGACTATCTCTGCCAATCTGACTATCCCAATCAACATGGAGATTAAAGTTATCAATGATTTAATGTACTGCCTTTTTGTCACATGCCCTCATGGTCTTCTAATCTATTCTGTGTCACATTATTTAGCCACTTTTAGGGGGTCTATAGACTAGTTCTACGTTCTTCTTTCCCCTTTTGTTTCTTGTCTCCACCAAAATGGATTCAATGTCTTCCAATCAAAAATGATTTCTTGTTATTGTATTTATTTCATCTCATATCAACAATGCTACCCCACCACCCTTTCCTTCCTGCCTGTTCCTTTGACAAGGGATGGTGGTTAGATTGTCTCTTAGTGGAGATGGTCAATGCCTGACATTTGTGTGATATGAATGTTTCTTGCCACTTCTCAGCCCAAGTCCCTCTGGTTGTATTTGAACATGGACTTCTTCAGTACCCAAATGGTGCTGATCATTGTGCAGTCATTAATGTACTTCTCTACTTCCAACTTTATGATGGAGAGAAGGTTATTGATGAAGCAGCTGGAGATGGTTGGGCCTGGGATACCAGCAGAGATGTCCTGGAGCTGATATGACTAACCACCAACAACCACAACCGTCTTCCTCTGTGCCAAGTCTTACTACAACCAGCGGACAGTTTGCCCTTACATAACCGGGTAGTGTCTCCCATCCATCCTCCTCCTCTGACCGAAAAAAAAAGGTTCTGTGCACCAGATTGGTAAGGTGACTAGTTTTTAATTTTTTTTTAGATTTCAGTAGTCTTGTTGGGAATTTAGAACAGTGGGAATGGAGGTTAGGGCAGTTGAATGTTCCTCATGCAGAATATGGGAGGTAAGGGTCACCACAAGTGTCCCTGCTGACTTCCTCTGCAGGAAGGGCACCCAACACCAGCTCCTTAAAAACCGTGTGAGGGAACTGGAGCTGGAGCTGGATAAACTTTGGGTCCTTCGAGAAGCGGAGGGAGTTATTGAGAGGAGTTACAGGGAAGTAGCCATACCTCAGATAAAAGAAGAAGGGAAATGGGTTACCATCAGGGGATGGAAAGGGAACTGGCAGACAGTGCAGGGATCCCTGTGGTCATTCCCCTCAATAACAAGAATACCGTTTTGGATACTGTTGGAGGGGGGACTAACCACGGGTAAGCAATGGGGCACAGAGTCTGTCACTGTTGCTCAGAAAGGAAGGGAGAAGAGGAGCAGAGCTTAGTCATTGGGGACTCCATAGTTAGGGGGACAGACAGGAGGTTCTGTGGGAATGAGAGAGACTCGCGGTTGGTGTGTTGCCTCCCAGATGCCAGGGTACGTGATGTCTCCCTATCGTGTTTTCAGAATCCTTGTAGGGAGGAGGAGCAGCCCCACTCATGGTCCACATAGGCACCAACACATAGGTAGAAAGAGAGATGGGAATTTAAGGCTGAAATTCAGGGAGCTCAGATGGAAGCTTAGAGCTGGAACAAATAGAGTTGTTATCTCTGGTTTGTTGCCCGTGTCACGTACTAGTGAGGTGAGGAATAGGGAGAGGGAGGAGTTGAACATGTGGCTACAGGAATGGTACAGGAAGGAGGGTTTTGGATTCCTGGATACTTGGGACCCTTTCTGGGGTAGGTGGGACCTCTATAAACAGAATAGTCTTCACTTGAACCAAAGATGTATCAATATCCTGGGAGGGAAATTTGCTAACGCTCTTTGGGACAGTTTAAGCTAATTCAGCAGGGGATGGGAACCTAAATTTTTGTTCCAGTATACAGAAGATTGAGAGTAGTGAGGTCAGAAATAAGGTTTCAAGGTTGCAAGAGGGCACTGGCAAACAAGAAGTTGGTTTGAAGTGTGTCCACTTCAATGCCAGGAGCATCCAGAATAAGGTGGGTGAACTTGCAGCATGGGGTGGTACCTGGGATTTTGATGTTGTGGCCATTTCGGAAAAATGGATAGAGCAGGAACAGGAATGGTTATTGCAGGTTCTGGAATTTAGATGCTTCAGTAAGAACAGAGAAGATGGTAAAAGATAGGGTGGTGTGGCATTGTTAGTCAAGGACAGTATTACAGTGGCAGAAAGGACGTTTGAGGACTCGTCTATTGAGGTAGTATGGGCTGAGGTTAGAAACAGGAAAGGAGAGGTCACCCTGTTGGGAGTTTTCTCTCGGCCTCTGAATAGTTTGAGATTTAGTGGCAAGTGTAGCAAAGATGATTCTTGATAGGAGCGAGAGTAACAAGGTAGTTGTTACGGGGTCTTTAACTTTCCAAATATTGACTGGGAAAACTATAGTTCAAGTACTTTAGATGAGTCAGTTTTTTGTCCGATGTGTGCAAGAGGGTTTCCTGACACAGTATGTAGACCGCGCTGAAAATGTGTTGCTGGAAAAGCGCAGCAGGACAGGCAGCATCCAAGGAGCAGGAGAATTGACGTTTCGGGCATGAGCCCTTCTTCAGGCTCATGTCCGAAACGTCGATTCTCTTGCTCCTTGGATGCTGCCTGACCTGCTGTGCTTTTCCAGCAACACATTTTCAGCTCTGATCTCCAGCATCTGCAATCCTCGCTTTTTCCTACAGTATGTAAACAGGCCAACAAGGGGTGAGGCAACTTTGGATTTGGTAATGGGTAATGTACTCAGCCTGGTAAGCACTTTGGTGGTAGTAACAATTCAGTTATGTTTACTTTAGTGATGGAAAGATGTAGATTTACATACTGCAGAGCAAGAGTTATAATTGGGGAAAAGGCAATTATGATGTGATTAGGCAAGATTTAGGATGCATAGGATGGGGAAGGAATTTGCAAAGGATAAACACCATTGAAATGTGGAGCTTATTCAAGGAACAGCTACAGCGGGTCCTTGTTAAGTATGTACTTGTCAGGCAGGGAGGTAGTTGTCGAGCAAGGGAGTCGTGGATTACTAAAGAAGTTGAGACTTTTGTCAAGAGAAAGAATAAGACTTACGTTAGGATGATTTGGAGATGCCTGTGTTGGACTGGGGTGTACAAAGTTAAAAATCACACAATACCAGGTTATAGTCCAACAAGTTTAATTGGAAGCACACTAGCTTCCGGAGCACTGCTCCTTCATCAACCACCTGATGAAGGAGCAGCGCTCTGAAAGGTAGTACTTCCAATTAAATCTGTTGGACTATAACCTGGCGTTGTGTGATTTTTAACTATGTTAGGTTGAGACTTGAAGGCTCAGTTAGGGTGCTTGAGATTTACAATTTAGCCAGGAAAGACCTAAAGAGAGAGCTAAGAAGAGCCAGGAGGGGACATGAGATGTCATTGGTGGAAAGGATCAAGGAAAATCCTCAGGCTTTCTACAGATATATCAGGAATACCAGAATGTCTAGAGTAAGATTAGGGCCACTCAAGGATAGTAGTGGGAAGTTGTGTGTGGAGTCGGAGGAGATAGGGGAAATGCTAAATGAATATTTTTCGGCAGTATTCACACTAGAAAAAGACAATGTTGTTGAGGAGAACATTGAGGTACAGGCAATAGACTAGTTGGGATTGAGGTTCACAAGGAGGAGGCGTTAGCAATTCTGGAAAGTGTGATAATAGATAAGTCCCCTGGGCCGGATGGGATTTATCCTAGGATTCTTTGAGAAGCAAGGAAGGAGATTGCAGAGCCTTTGGCTTTGATCTTTATGTCATCATTGTCTACAAGAATAGTGCCAGAAGGCTATAGGATAGCAAATGTTGATCCCTTGTTCAAGAAGTGGAGTTGAGACAACCCTGGTAATCATAGACCTGTGAGCCTTACTTCGGTTATGGGTAAAGTGTTGGAAAAGGTTGTAAGAGACAGGATTTATAATCATCTAGAAAGAAATAAGTTGATTTGGGATAGTCAATATAGTTTTATGAAGGATAGTTTGTGCCTCACAAACCTTATTGAGTTCTTTGAGAAGGTGACCACTCAGGTGGATGAGGGTGAAGTGGTCGATGTGGTGTGTTTGGATTTCAATAGAGTTGTGGATAGTGCCGAAGGAAGTTGTAGGTTACAGAGGGAGATAGGTAAGCTGCAGAGCTGGGCTAAGAGGTGGCAAATGGAGTTTAATGTGGAAAAGTGTGAGGTGATTCACTTTGAAAGGAGTAACAGGAATGCAGAATACTGGGCTAATGGTAAGATTCTTGGTAGTGTAGATGAGCAGAGAGATCTTGGTGTCCGTATACATAGATCCCTGAAAGTTGACACCTTGGTTAATAGGGTTGTTAAGAAGGCATACAGTGTGTTAGCTTTTATTAATAGAGGGATTGAGTTTCGAAAACATGAGGTCTTGCTCCAGCTGTACAAAATTTTGGTGTGGTGTGCTTCAAGTATTGCGTACAGTTCTGGTTACCATATTATAGGAAGGATGTGAAAGCTTTGGAAGGGGTTTAAGAGGAGATTTACTAGGATGTTACCGAGTATGGAGGGAAGGTCTTACGAGGTTTGAGAGACTTGAGGCTATTCGTTAGAGAGAAGAAGATTGAGAGTTGACTTAATTGAGATGTATAAGATAATCAGAGGATTCGATAGGGCGGAGAGTGAGAGCCAGTACCCTCGAATGGTGATGGCTAGCACGGGAGGACATAGCTTTAAATTGAGGGGTGATAGATTGCTCTTCGGCGGATCGCTGTGGACTTATTGGGACGAAGGGCCTGTTTCCACACTGTAAGTATGTAATCATAAGATATACGACAGGCATCTGAGGTAATTTCTTTCCACGGAGTGTAGTAGGGGCATTGAATAGCCTGCCTGCAACAGTAGTAGACTCACAAACTTTAAGGGCATTTAAATAGTCATTAGATAGACATATGGATGAAAATGGAATAGTGTAGATTAAATGGGCTTCAGGTTGGTTCCACAGGTCGGTGCAACATCGAGTGCCGAAGGACCTGTACTGCCCTGTAGTGTTCTATGTTCTGTAAACATTAATTCCAGTTTCTCTGGGGCTCTTTGATACCACACTCAGTCAAATGTGGTCTTGGTGTCAAGACCTGTCACTCTCACTTCACACCTGGAATTCAGCTGTCTTGTCCATGTTGAAATGAAGACTGTAATGTGGTTATGAGCTGAGTGGCCCTGGGGGAACCCAAACTGGGTGTCATTGAGCAGCTTATCGCTGAGCAGGTAATATTCAATAGCACTGTTGCTGACATATTCCATCATTTTACAGATGGCGGAAAGTAGACTGATGGGGCGATAATTGGCCAGGTTAGATCTGTGGTGCTTTTTATATCCAGGACAATCCTGAGCAATTTTCCACATTATCAGGTCAATGGGAGATTTCAATGTCCATCATGAAAAGTGGCTTCGCTGACAAACAGGAGATTGGAAGAACACAGCAAGCCAGTCAGCATCAGAAGTGGAGTGGTCAACGTTTCGGGTGACCCCAACGTCACAGATTCCACTCTTCAGCCAATTAGGTCCACTCCACTGTGCTATCAAGAAACAGTTGGAGGCACGGTATACTGTCCTGAAGAAGGTTACATCCAAAACGTTGACTTCTCCACCTCCTGATGCTGCCTTGCTTGCTGTGCTCTTCCAGCCTCTTGCTTGTCTGCGAAGCCACTTTTGATGATGGACATTGAAATCTCCCACACATAGTGCATTTTGCACCCTTGCCACCCTCAGTACGTTCTCCAAGTGTTGTTCAGCATGAACGAGTATTCATTCATCAGCCAAGGTAGAACAGTGTGTGATAATCAGCAGGAGATTCCCCTTCAGTGGAAGGTTTTTTTAAAAATACAGTCTGTTCTGATATAACGTGATACTTCCATTCTCATGCAATCTTGCAATCTTGCACAATAGCAGCATCTTTTAAACTAATGGGGCCAAAATAATGTTACAGCCAATAACAGGTAAGGAAAGTTTGCGTTCTACAAACAGCAGTCTAAATTCTTTAATCGGGTTAAAGCCAATTTGTGTTGAATTACTGACTGTAGTTGCACACTTCTACACTAAAAAATCATCCTGAACACAGTTTCTGCAGATTAATGAGATTGTAGCTAAGCCATCATTTATGCAGAAAAAAATTTCTATTAGTGCTTGAAACTGGATCTCAAATGTGATCTCAATCCTGACTTAGATTTTACCTTTGACTCAGCATTAATCAGCACAACATCTGCTACATTTTCCCATATTGTAACTTCTGAACTTAATTCACCATAGCATAGAGATTTCATGTGAACGTGAAACAGAAGAAGCGAACAGTAAGGAAGCAGGTACCTGAGTGTTGTTGAACTCCAAACCTATATAATCCTCACACCCAGAAGGAGTGGAATGCATTCCTGATCCTGGAAGTCTTTGTATGAGGCCAGGCATTGCCAATGTGAGTGGAATGATTTTGTGATCTTGGGGAAAACATAACTGCTCCTCCAGACCCATAATCTGTAAAAAGATTTTCTGAAGTAACCCAGTCCCTAAACTATTTGGAAAGTATATCCAGCCTGGGGATTACTGGATTAAACCTACATAACAGGTTAGACAGGCTATTAACATTGTTCATAGACTCATATATCAACCTACCGTTTCCTCCACTACATCGATGACTGTATCGGCGCTGCCTCGTGCTCCCACGAGGAGGTTGAACGGTTCATCCACTTTACCAACACCTTCCACCCCGACCTCAAATTCACCTGGACTGTCTCAGACTCCTCCCTCCCCTTCCTAGACCTTTCCATTTCTATCTCGGGCGACCAAATCAACACGGACATCTACTATAAACCAACTGACTCCCACAGCTACCTAGACTACACCTCCTCCCACCCTGCCCCCTGTAAAACCGCCATCCCATATTCCCAATTCCTTCGTTTCCGCAGCATCTGCTCCCAGGAGGACCAGTTCCCATACAGTACAGCCCAGATGGCCTCCTTCTTCAAGGACCGCAGATTCCCCCCAGACATGATCGATGATGCCCTCCACCGCATCTCCTCCACTTCCTGTTCCTCCGCCCTTGAGCCCCGCCCCTCCAACTGCCACCAGGACAGAACCCCACTGGTTCTCACCTACCACCCCACCAACCTCCATATACAGCGTATCATCCGCCGTCATTTCCCGCCACCTCCAAACGGACCCCATCACCAGGGATATATTTCCCTCCCCTCCCCTATCAGTGTTCCGAAAAGACCACTCCCTCCGTGACTCCCTCGTCAGGTCCACACCCCCCATCAAGCCAACCTCCACTCCTGGCACCTTCTCCTGCAACCGCAAGAAATGCAAAACTTGCACCCACACCTCCTCCCTTACTTCTCTCCTAGGCCCCAAGGGATCCTTCCATATCCGCCACAAATTCACCTGTATCTCCACACACATTATCTATTGCATCCGCTGCACCCGATGTGGCCTCCTCTATATTGGGGAGACAGGCCGTCTACTTGCGAAACGTTTCAGAGAACACCTCTGGGACACCTGGACCAACCAACCCAACCACCCCGTGGCTCAACACTTTAACTCCCCCTCCCACTCCACCAAGGACATGCAGGTCCTTGGACTCCTCCATTGCCAGACCAGAACAACACGACGGTTGGAGGAAGAGCGCCTCATCTTCCGCCAAGGAACCCTCCAACCACAAGGGATGAACTCAGATTTCTCCAGTTTCCTCATTTCCCCTCCCCCCATCTTGTCTCAGTCGAATCCCTCGAACTCAGCACCGCCTTCCTAACCTGCAATCTTCTTCCTGACCTCTCTGTCCCCACCCCACTCCGGCCTATCACCCTCACCTTGACTTCCTTCCACCTATCACATCTCCATCGCCCCTCCCCCAAGTCCCTCCTCCCTACCTTTTATCTTAGCCTGCTTGGCACACTCTCCTCATTCCTGAAGAAGGGCTTATGCCCGAAACGTCGAATCTCCTGCTCCTTGGATGCTGCCTGACCTGCTGTGCTTGTCCAGCAACACATTTTCAGCTCATATATCAACCTACCCATTTTTCATCTCTGTTACATTTTGAAAGTATTTAGGATCAGGTTTGAGAGTTTTTAAATGTTAACATCCACATCACCTGTTCTGGCATTGAAAATTTATACTTTTTGTTCTTGGCTCGTGATTTTTAATATGTTGCTGTTTCCACTTCATTATATGTTTAAATACGTCAAGTTACATATCAGTAGACTTTTTCAAAATTTCTGAGTCAGGTTTGAAGTGACTCATAACTTAAGAACATAAAAATCATAAATCTCTATTCCTCAGGTGCTCTTTTTTAAGTCTCTCTGATTTTTAAAATTAAACTCCAAACACTAATCTGATGGAGCTGGAAATTAAGGTTTTTCCTCTGAACAAAATTTATTTCTCGGGAAGAGCTATTGCCCCCATTTACTAATAATTATTTCTGTTGAAAAATTGCTTGCATTATATATCAGACTTTTTTGATGTTGTGCTGTAATGTTGTGGCTTTAATACTTAATTTCAACTCGAATATTGCAAACTTTATTTCAATTGTTAATGAAAAGACAATGTACAGAAAATTAGTTTGTGTCAATTGTTTGGCTGACATAATTTGTCAGTTGCAATGGAGGTGGAGAACATGCAAATTTAGTGATGCCTTCTTACTGACCAGATTGCAGCATTGATCCAAATCAGATCCATCTTGTCAAGACCATATGACCATTAGATTAGGAGCAGAAATTAGGCCCTTTGAGTCTGCTCTGCCATTCAGTCATTGCTGATAGATTTTTCAGGCGGAGATGGGTACTGCAGATGCTGGAGATTGGAGCCAAAATTAGAGTGGTGCTGGAAAAGCACAGCAAGTCAGGCAGCAACAAAGGAGCAGGAAAATCGACATTTCGGGCAAAAGCCTTTCCTGAGGGCTCATTTACTCCCAATGAGGGGCTTTTTCCCAAAAGGTTGATTTTCCTGCTCCTCGGATGTTGCCTGACCCCCTGTGCTTTTCCAGCACCACTCTAATCTTGGTCGGTTTTTCAACCTAATTTTCCCACTTTTTCCCCATAACCTTTGATTCTCCTTGGCAATCAAGAACTCAACTATCTGTTTTAAATATACTCAATGACTTGGCCTCCACAGCCCTCTGTGGCAATGATTTCCACAGATTCACTACCCTTTGGTTGCAAAAATTTCTCTTTGTCTTTGTTCTAAAGGGTCTTCCTTTTACTCTAAGGCCGTGCCCTGGAATCCTTGTCTCTCCTGCCAATGGAAATATCTTCCCAACATTCACTGTTTCTCGGCCATTCAGTATTCTGCAAGTTTCAATCAGATCCCACCTCATTTTTCTAAACTCCATCGAGTATAGTCCAGAGTCCTCAAACATTCCTCATATGTTAAGCCTTTCCTTCCTGGGATCATTCTCGTGAGGCTCCTCTAGACAAGCTCCAGGGCCAGTACATCATTCCTGAGGTATGGGGTCCAAAATTGCTCACAATATTCTAAATGTGGTCAGACCAGAGCATTATAAAGCCTCAGAAAAACATCCCTGTTTTACATTCTAGTATCTTGAGATGAGTGACAACATTGTATTAGCCTTCCTAACTACTGACTCCACCTGCAAATTTACCTGAAAAGAAATGTGAACTAGGATTCCCAGGTCCTTTTGCACTTCAAATTGCTGAATTTTCTCTCCATTTAGAAAATAGTCCATGCCTTTATTTATTCTACCAAATTGCATGCCTCACACTTTCCCATGCTGTATTTCATCGACAACTTCTTTGCCCACTTCCCTAACCCATCTAAATCTTTCTGCAGCCTCCCTGCCTCCTCAATACGACCTGTCCCTCCCCCATCTTTGTATCATCTGTACACTTAGCCAGAATACCCTCAGTTCCTTCATCCAGATCATTAATGTATAAAATGAATAGTTGTGGTCCTTAATGCTGACTCTTTTGGAACATTAGGCATCACCGACTTCCATCCCTAGAAGGTCACTTTTATCCCCACCCTTTGCCTTCTACCAGACAGTCAATCTTCTATCCATGCTGATACCTTGTCTCTAACACCATGGGCCCTTACCTTACTCAGCAGCCTCCTGTGCAGCATTTTATCAAAAGCCTTCTGGAAGTCCAGATAGATAAAGTCCATTGACTCTCCTTGGTCTAACCTGCTTTTTACCATCTCAAAGAACTCTAACAGATTTGTAAGGCATGATCTCTCCTTGGTGAAAACAAGCTGACTTTGCACTAATTTACCATGTACTTCCAAGTATTCAGAAATCTCATCCATCACAAAGAAATCCAAAATCTTACCAACTACTGAGGTCAGGCTAATCAGCCTATAATTTCCTGTTTTGTTTGCTTTACTCCTTCTAAAACAGTGATTACATGAGCGATTTTCCAGTCCTCTGGGACCCTCCCTAACTCCCTACCTCTTCAGCTCTCTCCTTTAGAACTCTGGGATGTAGCCCATCTGATTCAGATGATTTATCCACTTTCAGACCTTTCAGTTTTTCCAGCACCTTCTCCTTGGTGATGGCCACCGTAGTCATCTCTACCGCCTGGCCCTGATTAATTTTTGGGATATTACTCGTATCTTCCCCCGAGAAGACCCACACAAAGTTCTTCTTCAGTTCCTTAACGATTTCATAGAACATAGAACAGTACAGCACAGTGGAGGCCCTTTGGCCTTCCAAGTTGTACCAAACATTTATCTTATTCGATGATCAAACTAACCTACATGCCCTTCATTCATGTGCCTTTCTGAAAGTTGCTTAAATGTCCCTAGTGTATTTGACTCAACAGACTCAAATACCATCCCTGATAAAGGGCTTTTGCCCAAAACATCAATTTTCCTGCTCCTTGGATGCTGCCTGACCTTCTGTGCTTTTCCAGCACCACACTCTCAACCCTAATATCCAGCATCTGCAGTCCTCACTTTGGCCTACCAATGCTGGCAGTGCATCCACGCACCAACCACTCTCTTTGTAAATAACCTACCTCTGACCTAGAGATTAGATTCCCTACAGTATGGAAAGTGGCCCTAGAGCCCAATATGTCCACATCGACCCTCTGAAGAGTAACCCACCCGGACCCATTCCCCTACCCTACATTTACCCCTGGCTAATGCATCTTGCACTATGGGCAATTTAGACTGGCCAATTCACATGGCCGCACATCTTTGGATTGTTGGAGGACACTGGAGCACCCGGAGGAAGCCCATGCAGACATGGGGAGAATGTGCAAACTCCACACAGACAGTCAACCAAGGTGGGAATCGAACCCGGATCCCTGGCGCTGTGAGGCAACAGTGCTAACCACTGAGCCACTGCACCGCAGTACACGTCAATAGTTAGGAAGAAACAAGATTCACTGCTGGAATGAAATCAGGATCGCCAAATCATAAGAGGCTACAACAGAACGCTGAGTTGCTTGACTAGCAACACAACACTGGCAAGGAGGTAGAACAGCGAACTTTTGATACAGCAAGTAGGCACCACTGGGATTTGAGCCATCTAAACCCACCTCCTCCCTAAACCTTCCTCCAATCACCTTAAAATAATGCCACATCATAATAGCCATTTACGCCCTGGGAAAAAGTCCCTGGCTATTCACTGTATCTATGTTTTTCATCATCTTGTACTCCTCTATCAAGTCATCGTTCATCCTTCTTTGCTCCAATGAGAAAAGCCCTAGCTCACTCAACCTTTCTTCATAAGATACGCCCTCCAGTCCAGGCAGCATCCTAGTAAATCTCCTTTGCACCCTCTGTAAAGCTTCCACATCCTTCCTATAATGAGGTGACCAGAACTGAACACAATATTCCAAGTGTGGTCTGACCAGGGCTTTATAGAGCTGCAGCTTAATCTAGCGACTCTTAAACTCAATCCCCTGAAAGCCAACACACCATGTGCCTTATTAACAACTCTAGTAACTTGAGTAAAGGAGAAAGTGAGGACTGCAGATGTTGGAGATCAGAGTCAGAAAGTGTGGTGCTGGAAAAGCACAGCAGATTGACTCATGCTCGAAACAGTGATTCTCCTGCTCCTCGGATGCTACCTGATTGGCTCTGTTTTTCCAGCACAACACTTTATGACTATCAATTCTGAGGGATCTACGGACATGGACCCTACAACCCCTCTGTTCCTCCATACTGCCAAGAATCCTGCCTTTAACCCTGGAATCTGCATTCAAATTTGAACTTCAAAAATGAATCAGTTCTCACTTTACAGGTTGAATTCCATCTGCCACTTCTCAGCCCAGCTCTGCATCTTGTCAATGTCCCTACAATAGTCCTCCACACTATCCATAGCTGGGCCAATCTTAATGTCATCGGCAAATGTACTAACCCACCCTCCCACTTCTTCATCCAAGTCATTTATAAAAATCATAAAGAGCGGAGGTCCCAGAACAGATCCCTGCAGAACACCACTGATCACTGAGCTCTAGGGTGAATACTTTGCATCTATTACCACCCTCCGTCTTTTATGGGCCTGTACCCAGATAGCCAAATGTCCCTATATCCTATGCCTCCTTACTTTTGTAATGAGCCTACCATGGGGAACTCTATCAAATGCCTTGCTTCCCTTGCTTTTTCATGCCTCCTTCCAGCTCTCCTAAGTCCATTCTTCAGTTCCTTCCTGGCTACCTTGTAACCCT
The DNA here is from genome assembly GCF_020745735.1 of Hemiscyllium ocellatum. Lineage (NCBI taxonomy): Eukaryota > Metazoa > Chordata > Chondrichthyes > Orectolobiformes > Hemiscylliidae > Hemiscyllium > Hemiscyllium ocellatum. The sequence goes on along the minus strand of NC_083401.1, from coordinate 53,962,010 downwards.
CTACAGCCCTGTCTGATCCTTGCTTTCTCAACATTAAGTTTTGAAAAGTGTGGTGCTGGAAAAGCGCAGCAGGCCAGGCAGCATCCGAGGAGCAGGAGAATCGACGTTTCAGGCATAAGCCCTTCTTCAGGAATGAGGCTGGTGTGCCAAGCAGGTCTACCTTTCTCAACATTAAGTAAGAGTCCTTCTTCCTCTTGACTTGATCCACATCTCTTGTCATCCAAGTTTCCTTCACCCTACCATCCCTTCCTTGCTCAGTGGGACAAGCCTATCCAGCACTTGCAGCAAGTACTCTCGAATCAACCTCCACATTTCTGTTGTGCATTTTCCTGAGAATATCTTTCCCAATTTATGCTCCACAGTTCCTGTCTAACAGTATTGTAATTCCCTCTCCTACAATTAAGTACTTTCCCATGCTGTCTGCTCCTATCCCTCTCCATGAATAAAGGTCAAAGAGTTATGATTACTATCAGCGAAATGGTCTCCCATCGAGAGATCTGACACCTGACCTGGTTCATTGCCAAGTACCATGTTCAATAGTCAGCCTATCTACATATTGAGTAAGGAACCCTTCCTGGACACACCTAACAAAATCTGCTCCATCCAAAGTATTTACTCTAAGGAAGTTCCAATGAATATTAGGGAAGTTGATAACATCCATGGCAACAACCCTGTTACTCTGCACCTTTCCAAAATCTCCCATCCCAATCTGCTCCTCCGTTTTCTATAGATCCTGTTGGGATCTATAGAAAACTCCAATAAAGTGACTGTTCCTTTCCTGTTTCTGACTTCCACCTACACTAACTCTGTAGATAAACCCTCTTTGATGACCTCCCTTTCTGCAGCTCTGATACTATCCCTGATTAGCAATGCCACTCCCCCACCTCTTTTACCTCCCCCCCTATTTCTTTTGAAATATCTAGAGTCAGGACCATCCAACTACCATTCCTGCCCCTGTGATATCAAAATCTGCGTAATGGCCACAACATCATAGCTCCAAGTACTGATCCATGCTCTAAGTTTATCACCCTTATTCCTGACACTTCTTGCATTAAAATAGGCACACTTCAACCGCTCACACTGACTGCAACTTTGCCCTATCAACTATCTATCCTTCGCACAGACTCTCTGAATGCTGTATCTACCTGTTCACCAACTACCCCATCCTCTGATCCATAGTTCCAGTTCCCAACACCCTGCCAAACCAGTTTAAACCCTCCCAAAGACCTCTAGCAAGCCTCCTGCCCAGGATATTGGTACCCTTCCATTTCAGGTGCAATCCATCCTCTTTATTCAGGTCTCACCTTCCCCGGAAGGGATCCCAATGATCCACATATCTGAATCTCTCCCTCGTACACTAGCTCTGCAGTAACGTGTTTTGCTGCACTCGCCATCTGGTCCTAGCCTCACTAGCCTGTGGCACCGATAGCAATCCTGAGATTAATACTGTCATCCTGCCTTTTAGTTTCCAACCTAACTCCTTATATTCCCTTTTCAGGACCTCATCCCTTTTCCCAGCTATGTCATTGGTACAGAGCCAGGCTGAGTGCCAGAGACCTGGCCGCTATGGCTTTCTCCTGGTAGGTTGTCCCCCTCAACAGTATCCAAAGTAATGTACTTATTATTGAGGAGAACAGCCACAGGAGTCCCTGCACTGTCTGCCTATTCTCTATCCCTCTCCTGACTGTCACCCAGCTACTTTTAACCTGTACCTGAGATGTGACTACCTCCCTCCAACACCTCTCTATCACCCCCTCAGCCTCCCGAATGATCCAAAGTTCATCCAGCTCCAGGTCCCTAATGCAGTCTGTGAGGAGCTGGAGTTGGCTGCACTTCTCGCAGTTGAAGCCAGCAGGGACACCAGTGGTGGTCCTTACCTCCCACATCCTGCAAGATGAGCATGCAACTGCCTTAGCCTCCATCCCCTCTGCTCTAAATTGTCAAAAGAGATTTTAAAAAAACCTTAACAACCCTTCACATAGAGTCTTTTTTTTTGTTTAGAGAAGGAGGAGGAGGAGTACAGGTGGGAGACACTACACATTTAGTGTTTCAGGTTTAGCCACTACCTGACTGTATAAGTTCATTTACCCAGCAGTCCCCATGTCCGAGTCCACTCCTGTTCAGCCTTTGCTCCGCCGATTTACAAGGTAAGTATTCTTTATGGAAATTTATCTTCCCAGCTTCCCCCTGGCTCGCGCTCTCTTGACTCCCGGTGGTGACAATATTTTTGTCCCCCATTTCTTCTTCTCCAGTATCTGGCTGCCTGAATGCTCAGCGGGAGGGCCAAACAGTGTGCAGATAACACATGCTGCAGCCTGCCTCTTTTTAAAAACAGTCTTCCCCTTTTTTTTCTTGAAAGCTGTCTGCCCTTTTACGTGCTGCAATTCTTGCAATTTCGAAGAAAAATAATTGGGACACTGAAGCAGATGGCAGACTCACAAGTTCTTTGATGAGACAATGTGTAAAGGACAACAATCTAAATTAATTGGTAGCAAGTGGCCAAGGAGCTCAATTCCAAGAATTCCAAGCCTGAGGACCTGTTGGCAGTGCAACAATTGATCTCCCATGGGGATCATGTTCAGCAAATATAACTTTAGCTCACATCTCTTATGCACCACACCATAAGCATCTCATACTGTTCAATGCAACACATCCCTATCATTCACCCATTAGCACTGTATACAAGAAGCAGGACAAATCCAACTCAGGAAGTTAACCACACCATCAATCTACTCTTGACTATCTGTAAAATGATAGTAGGTTTCATAATGCTATCAAACATCATTTGCTCAGCAATAACCTGCTCACTGAAGCTCAGTTTGGATTCCACCAGGGGTAGGAGAAAATGAAGACTGCAAATGCTGGAGATCAGAGTCAGAAAGTGTGGCGCTGGAAAAACACAGTAGGTCAGGCAGCAACCGAGGAGCAGGAGAACCAATATTTCGGCATGTGTGTGTGTTTGTGTGTGTGTGTGTGTGTGTGTGTGTGTTGGGGGGGGGGGGGAGGGGGGTTGGGAATGGAGCGGTGTGGGGACAGAGGGAAGCGGGCTGAGATGGATAAATGGGGTGTAGGAAGCTGGGAAGGCGATGGGTAGATGCACATGGGGGGATTGGTGGTGATAGTTCGGAGCGGAGGGTGGAGCGAATAGGTAGGAAGGAAGATGTACAGGTAGGACAGTTCAATAGGGTGGTGCCAAGTTGGAGGTTTGGATCTGGGATGAGGTGGGAGGAGGCGAGATGATGAAACTCGTGAAGTCAGTGTGAGTCACGGAGGAATGGTCTCTGCTCTGACTTATTGCCATCATCCCTCAACCTGCATTTACCAATTGCCTTCCCAGCTGCCTTCCTCCAGCCCCTCATACCCACCCCCCACATTTCTGATGAAGGGTTTGTGCCTAACACATCAATTCTCCTGCTCCTCAGATGCTGCCTGAGCTGCTGTGCTTTTTCAGCGCCACACTTTTTGACTCTGATCTCCAGCATTTGCAGTCCTCACTTTCTCCTAGTTGTTGTAACCTTATTGCGAAGCCTGTTCCAAAGTGGTTGCTCTTGACATCAAGGCTGTATTTGGCCAAGTATGGCATCATAAGTCCTAACAAATTAGGCAGTAAGAATCAGAAGGAAAGTCTTTGCTGGTTGGAGTCATATCTGACATAGGAAGAAGGTCAGTTATCTCAGCTTCAGGACATCTCTACAGGAGTTCCTCAAGGTAGTATCCTAATCAGAACCATCTTTAGCTTCTTCAGTAACGATCTTCCCTTCATCATAGAACTGGGGATCACCACTCACAATTGCACAATGTTCAACACCATTCATAACTCCACAGGTACTGAGGTAAACTGTGTGTAAATACAGTAAGACCTGTACCATAGCCAAGTTTAGGCTTACAACTGGCAAACAATATTCATACTGACAAACAAAAACAGAAATTGTTGGAAAAGCTCAGTAAGATTCCTCCAGAATCCTGAGGAAAGGTCACCAGACCTGAAACATTAACTCTGATTTCTCTCCACAGATGCTACCAGACCTGCTGAGCTTTCCCAGCACTTTATGTTTTGTTTCTAATTTCCAGCATAGGCAGTTATTTTGGTTTTTATTCATGCCATGGCAGGCAATGATCATCTTCAGCAATAAAGAATGTAATAATTGCTCCTTGACATTGTATGATACTAAAATCACTGAATCCATCGTTATCAACATCCTGCACGTTACCATTGACCATAAACCAAATGCTGTGGCTACAAGAGCAGGACAGAGGCTAGGAATTCTGCAGCAGTTAATTCACTTCCTGACTCCCAAAGCTTGTCCTTCTATATGTCAGGGGTGTGATGAAATACTCTGTACTTGAATGGATGGAGACAGCTCCAAAATCACTCAAGAACTTTGAAACAACCCTGGACAAAGCAGCCCACTTGATTAGCATCATAAGTACAAAGATTCACTCCCTGCACCAATGATGCTCAGTAGCAGCAGAGTGTACCATCTATAAGATGCACTGCAGAAATTCACCAAGGTTTCTTAGACAGCACTTTCCAAATCCATGACCATTATCATTAAGAAGGACAAAGTCAGCAGGTACTTGTATGTTCCCCTCCAAACCACTCACCACCCTGCCTTGAAAATAATTTGTCATTTCTTCAAAGTTGCTGGGTCACAGTCCTAGAACTCCATCCCCAAGAACATTGTGGATCTTCCTAAACCCTATGGATGGCACCAGTTCAAGAAGGCAGCTTACTACCAGTTTCACAAGGACAGTTCTGGAAGGGCAATAAATTCTGAACCATCCAGCAAAACTCATATTGGTGATTATGGAAATAGCTGCATTATGCCCCTTCTCAATTCCTTGATATCCCTCATCTGCTATTTAGCATGATCAGGAAACTATTGATGGTGTGACCATGAACTCCTTGCTATCCTCCCACATTTCTTCCCTCATGCCAACATTTCCTTTTTTGATTTCCAACTAAATAACCCTTAAGAACTCCTGACTCCATGCTCCACTACGGCTCACCCAGGAGGAGGAGCAATGGCAGCAGCAAGGCACTTCTGAACATTCTTTGTCACTTGATCTGACATTTCCAACCACCAGCTGAGATACTGGCACAAGATTAATCTTAAAGGTAAGTGCAGAGTTAAGATCTGCACATAGTTAGTCACTAGTATGTGTGGACAACAGCCAGGCCAAGATGAAAAAATTTTCTTTTGTCCCCACTCAGCAGAGAATGTAGTCATATATGAGTTCAGCTACAGGGACTCAGATGAGCTCTTTGATGGATTGTTAATCGGAAAATTTAATGACTTTACATTTAAAGATGCTGGATGCAATAGCTGGTCTGCCAGATATCCTGCTGTGTCTTTGGCAAGGAACAGCTTGGCAGTCAGCATCACATAGTGTTTGTTCCATCTTCCTAGTGTGCTGTTGATAGAAAGGTACTGAAATTGCAGCCTCCCTGGCTTATTGCAACCTTTATGCAGACAAGCCACCACATTTTCTGTCTTCTCTCTGAAAGTGCAGCAACAATCCCAGCCAAATCTAGGAACTCATCAGAATATATTCCAATACATTCTATCACCCTTACAGATACTTTTCAATAGCAAGAGAATCACTTCACACTTCTCTGCATTAAACTTTATCTGCTATTTGTGCATCCATTCCCCCAACTGTGTCTGTGTCCTTCAGAAGATTTACAATACCATGCAAATTTTAAGCTTGTGTTTTTTAATAGGTTATTAATATATAACAGGAAGAGAAGTTGCCCTCATACTCTTTGCTGGTGAACTACACCATTGACATTGACACCATCCCCAGTCCAAACACCAATCAATAACCCATACTCTGATTCTGGTCACTCACCCAATTTTCTATTTGTAATGTTTGTATTATTTTTATTCCATGGGCTTGAACTTTGCTCACACATTTATTGTGGGCCTATTTATCAAGAGTTTTCTCATGCAGAACTTCTTGAGAGTTTGTGGGGCTGCAGAAAAGTGGCTAGTGTTCCATCACATTTCTGACTTGTATTTTGTGACAGGCTTTCCTGGCCAGGAGGTGAGTTACTTGCCATGGAATTCATAGCATCAGTCCTCCTCTCATAGCCCTAGTTTTACTATGGTTGATCCAGTTCAGTTTCTGGTCAATGGCAACCCCAATATATTGACACTGGGAGATGTGTTAATGGTAATGCCAGTAAATGCCGAGGGACAATGATTAGATGCTCTCTTGTTGGAGATGTTCATTGCCTGCCATTTCTATGAAGTGAATATTACTTGTTACTTGTCAGTCCTAGTCTGAACATTGTCCAGGTCTTACTGAATGTGGATGCAAACTGTTAATATATCTGAGGATTGGTTAATGGTATCATACACTGTATAATCAGGAACTCTTAAAAATCCTTTGATATTGTGATGTTTTACCTCCAACAATCACAATTATCTTCTTCTGTGCTAAGTATAATTCTAATATATTGACAGTTCTCCCATTGATTCCCTTTGACTTCAATTTTGTTGGGTCTCAAATGCTGCATTAGATACTCCATGTCAAGGGAGACAATTTCAGTCCCCCTCTGGAATTCAGCTTTTGTGTATATGTTTGAACCAAGGCTACAACAAAGCCCGGAACTGTGAGCCTGGCAGAAATCAAACTGAAAATCACGGAGCAAATTGTTGTGGTGTAGTTGATGTCTGCAAGCAGTGCTCAGGACAGCTTCTATCATTTTGCTGATGTTCAAGATGGATTGATCAAGTGGGAGTTGACTGGATTGACTTTGACCTGTATTTTTCTGTTTAGAACATTCCTGAACAATTTCTCACATTGATGAGTAAATATGATTGTTGTGGTTATAGTAGAACAGATTGGCTCAAATGTTCCTTGTTCTGGAATAGATCTTCAATACTATTGTTAGAATGTTGTAAAACCCCCGGGCTTTACAGCATCCAGTGTCTTCGACGGTGCGTTAATATCACATAGCTTGAATCAAATTGATTTCATAATGCTGGAAACTTCAGCAGCTGGATCTCTCACTCATCATTTCTGGCTGAAGGTAGTTGCAAATGTTTCAGCCTTGTGTTTTGTGTTGACATGTGAGGCTCCCCCATCATTGAAGTTAGTTGTTCATTTTACACTACCATGTGCTGGGGCTGCAAAGCTTTGATCTTATCTGTAGTTTGTGTGTTCACATAGACCTCTCTGTAGCAATACTGTTTTTGTTGTTTAATGTGCATTTGTCCTGTGTGGAAGCTTCGTCAAGTTGGCATCTTGCACTCTTCAAAAAACCAGGATCGATCTCTTGGTTTCATGGTAATCATCCAGTCTAAGAGATTGCAGATTATAGTTGAATGAAATTCAGCTGCCATTAATCACCCATAGCACTTCAATGATGTCTAGTTTTAGGCTGGTTCAATTCTGTTCTGAATCTATCCCATTTAGCACAGTGATATTGCTGCACAACACAACGGATGGTATCCTCAGTGTAAGACTGCGGTGGTCACTTCCATAAAGACTGTCGTGGGTTGATTTATCTGTGAAAGATAGATTGGTGAGGGTGGAGTCAAATATGTTTTACTTTCTTTGCATCGCCTGCCACAGGCCTGGTTACCAGATATGTCTTTCAGAATGTAGTCAGTTTGGTCAATAGAGGTGCTACCAAGCCATTCTTGGTAACTGAGGGCGAATGTTGAGGGCTTCCAGGGCAACTTCCTGTAATTGTGTACCTGCACCTCTGTTGGATCCATACTGCCAGTGAGACAAGGCATTTCCAGGGATGGTGGAACAGTCTTGGACATTGGTTGTAGCGGACAATTTGGTATGACTATGTTAGCTGTTGCTTATCTAGTCTGTGGGCCAGCTCTCCCAATGTTGGTACAAACTCCAGATTTTAGTCAGGATAACTGAAAACTCAGTGGGATTGCATATGCTGTTGTCATTTCCATGGATACCATGTCAGACTCTACTTTTACTCTTTTTTTAAAATAGTGGATCATAGCTTTGTATAATTGAGTGGCTTGATAGGCCATTTCAGAGTTCAGAGTCGACTACATTGCTGTGAACCTGGACTCATATGCAGGCTAGGCTGGATAAGGATGACAAATGTCCTCCTTGAAAGAACATGAACAACTTGTAATAATAGATAATGCTAATTGAATTTTTGGATGACTTAAGTAAAGCATTGGATAGGGAATTTCTTTGGATGATATTTATATGGATTCCCAGAAGGCAGCTGATGAAATCTCTTAAAAATAGACTGTGAATAAAGCATGAAGCTCATGGAATTAAGGGCTAATTATTGGCCTGCTTAGGAAATTGGCTGAGTGGCAGCAGACTGCGAGTAGGAGTAATGGGTGGATACAGTAATTGGCAGGATGTGACTAGTGCTGTCATTGATAAACAAAGAAAATTCATGGAACCGAAAGAATCCATTTGGTTGAAATGAGTGCAGTCCAGGCTAATCTCACTTTCCAGCTCCTTGTATGCAGTTTATGGCACTTTGAGTGCACATCAGAATATCTTCTAAATGCAGAGGGTTTTTGCCTCTCGCAGTCTTTCAGATAGTGAATTCCAAATATCTAACACTCTCAGCATTAAACATTTCACCCAAACTCCCCTCTTATCCTTCTGTTAACTACATTAAATCTATGTCCTTGGTTATGAACCTCTCTTCCTATCCACTGTTTTTAGGTGAATTAGAATTTAATACATCTCAACTAAATTTTCCTTCAGCCTCTTCAGATCCACAGAAATTAATTTCAGCCTATCTAACCTTTTCTAATAGCTAACTTCCTGCATTTCTGGCAACATTTTCATGAATCTCCTCTGTACTCCAGTGCAGCCATGTCGGTCCTGTCATGCAGTGACCAGAACAATATGCAATACTCCAGCTGTAATTTTAACTAGTATCTTGGCCTTACTAGAATATTGTACAGAGTGAAGAGTATGGTGCTGGAAAAGCACATCAGGTCAGAAAGCATCCAAGGAGCAGGAGAATCAATGTTTGAAGCCCTACATCAGGAATGAGGCTTGAGGGTCAGGAGGCTGAGAGATAAATGGAGGGGGTGGCGCTGGGGGGGAAGGTAACTGGGAATGCAATAGGTAGATGAAGATGGGGAAGAAGGTGATAGGTCAGAGAGGAAGGTGGAGCGGATAGATGGGAAAGACAATGGACAAGTCAAGAAGGCGGTGCCTAATGGGGAGAGGGAAAATGAAGAAACTGGTGAAATCCACATTAATCCCGTGTGGTTGCAGGGTCCCAAGGCGGAAGATGAGGCGTTCTTCCTGCAGATGTCGGTTGGTTAGGGTTTGACGATGGAGGAAGCCCAGGATCTGCATGTCCTTGGCAGAGTGGGAGGGGGAGTTGATGTGTTCAGCCATGGGGCAGACTCCCACAGCTACCTGGACTACATCTCTTCCCACCCTGCCTCCTGTAAAAACGCCATCCCTCCTTCCCAATTCCTCCGCCTCTGCTGCAGCTGTTCCCAGGATGACCAATTACACCATAGAAAATCCCAGATGGCCTCTGTAATTTCCGCCCCCCTCCACAAGGTCAACAATGTCCTTCAGCGCATCTCCTCTACTGCCCACACCTCCGCCCTTGAACCCCACCCCTCCCAACACAACAAGTTCTTCCAGAGCAGTTCAAACACTAGCATCTAGCCGACAATGTGGAAAACTGCCAAGGTATGTTCAGCACACAAACCCAAATCCAATTCCAACCTGACCAATTGCCAGCAGGTCAATCTACTCTTGATCATCATGAAAGTGATGGAAGGTGCCATTAATAATGGTCTTGAGCAGCACCTGCTCAGCAATAACCTGCTCCACCAGGGCAACTCAATTCCTGACCTCATTACAGCCTTGTTTCAAGCATGTACAAAAAATGCAGAATTCCAGACATGTGAGAGTGACAGTCCTTGACATCAGACTGCATTTGACTGAGCATGGCATCAATGAGCTCTAGAAAAACTGGAATCAATGGGTGAGTGAGAGCAAGCTCTCTACTGGTTGGAGTGATACCTGGCACAGTGTGGTTGTGCTGGTTAGTCATTTCAGCTCCAGGACATCACTGCTTGAGTTCCTCAAGGTAGAGTCTGAGGGCCCAACCAATTTCAACTGCTTCATCAGTGGCCTTCCCTGCGGCATAAGGTCAGAAATAGTAATTTTCACCGCTGATTGTACAATGTTCAGCACATTCACAACTCCTCAGGTACTGAAGCAGTTTATGTTCAAATGCAACAAGACCTGAATAATATCCAGACTTTGATTGAGAAGTGGTAACATTCACACCACACAATGCCAGACAATTACCATTTCCAATAAGAGGCAAATTAACCTCCACCCCTTGACATTCAAAGGTATTAACATCACTGAATCCACCATTATCAATATTCTTCGTGTTACCAATAATCCAAAATTCAACAGCAGTCACCAAATAAATAATGGCTACAAGAGCAGGTCAGAGCTAGGAATACTGTAGTAGTCAATTTGCCTACAGACTCTCCAAAGCCTGTTCATCATCTACAAGGCACAAGTCAGGATTGTAATGGAATACTCCCCACTTAGCTGGATGGGCGCAACTCCAACAACACTCAAGAAGCTTAACATCCCCAAGTCCAATTACATCAATTCCCAGGTGTTTCAGTTTGGGCATGTGCTAATCATGCAATGCCAAGTTTAAACTGGCCCACACCATATTTGTCAGAACTGTAAACATTTTCTCTGTAAATATATATGCAACAGATCGCCAAATTGCTTCTTGTCAAATTTATTTTCTGTTATGCCAATTTACCATGCTTTATAATACTCATACTTGATCAAACCTACATTGGTGTTGCACATATCCCTTACTCCACTAGATTTTTATTTGTTAATATTCAATGTCTAAATGTGTGTGTTCTGACAAGGTTAGGACTTATTACGCCAAGACCATAAGAAAAAAAATCAGTGGCTTGCTAGGACACTTGAAAGACAACTACGATTCATTTCAATGATGTGGGACTTGAGTCACCAGATAAGGACAGCAGCTTTCCTTCTTTGAAGAACATTTGGAAACCAGATTTATGACAGTCTAACAGCTTTATGTTAACTTTTCTTGATGCCAGCTTTTTTATTTACTGTTTCTTATTTGAAATTTCAATATAAATATCTGTAAATTTTTGCATTCACCTGTTACCTTGAGGTGACATTTCAGAGCCCTGACTTTAACTCTTCCAGTAAATGGCTATTCTGAGCACATGATGACTACAAATGTTATTGCAAATACCTTATAAAGGTTTGGGTTCTATTTTGTTCAGGATGCTTGCTCCTGGTTTGCTGCTGTGCAAGGAACTCTGGGAATCAGGTATTACCAGCAGTGAGGAAGGAAAACCAAGGATAGGGAATAAAGGAAACAGAAGTTAGGGCAACTTTTGGCAGAAGAGAACAAACAGACGACAGGAACTTTAAATTCACTATAACCAATAGTAATTCACTGAAATAACATAGACAGTAAAACTAATAACATTTTGTTTCCTCTTAGAGCCAACAGAAATAACTTAAATCATTCATAGGGCTAAATTTTAACGGATGACAATAAAGAGGGCACATGAAATATGTCAGGTGACTGCCCCACCACCTTCCCACCTACACTGAGCCCCATTCTCATCATTCAGGTGGTGGCGAAGGGCTAGTCTACCTGACCTTAGGCCAATGAAGCTCTTAAGTAGCCAATTATTGCCCACTCAAGGTCCTAAATCTGCATCCATGCTATAATACACTGGGCAGAGGCAGGTGGAAGAACTGAGAAGATGTTTGTTGTAGACAATTTATTGAAAAGAGAAGAAGGAATGATTGGTACATAATTTGGGTAGCACCTCTTTTAAGATCATGTCACACTGTCTGTCCCAGGACTTGATGACCAAGGAGAGTGCACTTGTAACACAGCCAGACAGAATACCAACTTGGATATCACTTTAACACATACCAGTGGTCGACAGTAAGAGTGGGAGAGATTTTTGATCAGTCATTTGAAAAAAAAGTGAGAACCTCAACAATAACTATCCAAAACTCCAGACATACATGTAAATTGTGCATGTTGCCACAGCAACACAACTCCCTGCATGAACTGCTCCACGATACCACCTTACACATTAACAGGTCTAAAATAACCTGTTCCCTGGTTTAATTCCAGAACACATTATTCTTGATTTATACTCTGTCCTGCAGTGTAGCTATTGGCAAAGGTTCACTAAATTACTCCTTTCAATAACTTTGTTACTATGTATTATCTCCACTCAAACTGACTCTGCATTTTCATCCTCCAATCTAAGTTTATTTTTCACAATTGTACTAACCTTATTCATTATTAACAGACCCACCTACCTCCTTTACAGTTTCTCCCTGTTTTACCAAATAAGTTTTAACATTGAGCATGTAGCACTTTGAAACTATATCTCTGTAATGGCAATCATTGGATGCTTTCATGGGATCTGGGTGTTGTTGGCAAACATTTGTTATCCATCCCAAACTGCCTTTGAACTGAGTGTTTTTTTGGCCATTTTAAAGCAAAGTCCAGAGTCAACCAATCTAATATAAGTCGGAATAAAATGCAGACCAAAACAAATAAAGACAGCAATTTTCTTCTTAAAGGACATTAATGAACTAGATGTGTTTTTATAAGAATCGATGAGAGTTTCATAGTTTCCATTACTGACCTAGCTTTCGATTCCGGATGTTCATTAATTGAATTTGAATTGTTTGATAGGAATTGCACTCATATCCCCAGAGCATTCTGGATTACTAGTCTAGTGACATCACCATTAGACTACCATTTCCCCCTATCACTAATTTCTATTTTCACTTTAAATTTGTCTATCTTGATGTGAATGTTGTGTAAATTCAGACAAATAGCCTTTAATTATGTTCTTTTGTTAACCATTTTTCCTTACTTTGACCTTATTTTACAATAGGTGTTTGCCTATTATTTACTTATCTATGCTATTTAACTATGTGACCTGTCTGTATTGCTCGCAAGACAAAACTTTGCACTGTGCCTTGATACATGCGACAATAAATTCAATTCAATTCAATTCAGTTTAATTCAGTTCTATTTATTCTTATGTGTGTGCCTTTTGTCCGGTCCTGTCACAGGCTGGTTATCATTATCAACAGCACTGCCCTACACTGTTGCCTTGTTCTTTGACTTTCTAAATATCCCTCATGTGAATACTCCACTCCCATTTAATTTTAAAAAATTATTTATAATCCTAGTTATATGATTCTGCACGTACTAGTCGAAGTGCATTCAGGTGGAGACTATCCCATTAATACAGATTCCTGTTTCCCTAATACTTGTACCTTATGGTTCAAGATCAATTTCTCCCATAGCAAATTTGCTGATGATACAAAGCTGGGTGGCAGGGTGAAATGTGATGAGGATGTTAGGAGATTACAGGGTGAACTGGACAGGTTAGGTGAGTGGGCAAATGCATGGCAGATGCAGTTTAATGTGGATAAATGAATGGTTATCCACTTTGGTGGCAAGAACAGGAAGACAGATTACTACCTCAATGGAATTAATTTAGGTAAAGGGGCAGTACAGAGAGATCTGGGTGTTCTTGTACACCACTCAATGAAGGCAAGCATGCAGGTACAGCAGATAGTGAAGAAGGCTAATAGCATGCTGGCCTTCTTAACAAGAGGAATTGAGTATAGAAGCAAAGAGGTGCTTCTGCAGCTGAACAGGGCCCTGGTGAGACCATACCTGGAGTACTGTGTGCAGTTCTGGTCTCCAAATTTGAGGAAAGACATTCTGGTGATTGAGAGAGTGCAGCGTAGGTTCACGAGGTCAATTTCTGGAATGGAGGGATTACCTTACACTGAAAGACTGAAGCGACTGGGCTTGTATACCCTTGAGTTTTGAAGACTGAGAGGGGATCTGATTGAGACATATAAGATTATTCAAAGATTGGACACTCTGGCAGCAGGAAACATATTTCCACTGATGGGTGAGTGCCGAACCAGAGGACACAGCTTAAAAATACGGGGTAGACCATTTAGGACAGAGATGAGAAGAAACTTCTTCACCCAGAGAGTTGTGTCTGTGTGGAATGCTCTGCCCCAGAGGGCAGTGGAGGCCCAGTCTCTGAATTCATTTAAGAAAGAGTTAGATAGACCTCTCAAAGATAGTGGAATCAAGGGTTATGGAGATAAGGCAGGATGAGGATACTGATTAGGAATGATCAGCCATAATCATATTGAATGGCGGTGCAGGCTCGAAGGGCTGAATGGCCTACTCCTGCACCTATTGTTTATTGTCTATTGTCATACCCAGTGTGAGCCATGCATTCAACTCTCTGATTTTATTTCCCTATGCAATTTGCTTGTATCTCAGGTAGCAATCCGGAAATTATAACATTTATTGTTTTGCTTTTTAATCTTGTCTCTAGTGGCTCATACTCCCACAGCAGAACTTCTTTTTAGTGTTTCTTAGTCCTACCTATGTCATTGGTACCACATGGATCAAGACAATTAGATTCTTCCCCTCCCATTCTAAGTTTCTGTCTAGCTCCTGAGAAGTTGTTGTTAGCTCTGACACCAGAACAGCATCTATCCCCGTGACAACTACAATTCATTTTTTCTGCTCCCAGTTGATTAAATGCTTACATCATGGTGCTACAACCACTTTGTTCAACACCACTACAGGCTTGCCGTCTTTCATGTAAATTGTGAAAACATTAAATCCCTTGAACAACTGAAAGGGCTGAGGTTCCTCCATTCCTACCTTCTTGATCCAATTTCTTACCTCACTTACAGTCACACCTTCTTGATGCTGATGACAGACCAAATCAGAAGTACATAACCTTAAAGTGTGACTGTCTCCTGGAATATAGTGTCCAGGTAACTTGTTGCATTATGATGTCTGCAGATTGTCACCTCATTGTCAAAGTTCCTTCAGCTGCACATACTTACTGCAGCTGCAATTATTGTGCATCACACTAATCCAGCAGCTCCATTGCCTGCCCTGATCTGTTAATGCTGTTTTATTTTAAATAATTAGACTTTAAAGTTAGTAATATCTCTCCACTGTCATCTGTAAATATGTTAAGCAATTTAACTAATTAAGCTATAAGTTTAATGAACACCTTTGAGGCTTGGGCTGATAAGTGGCAATTAACATTCATGTCACATAAGTGCCACACACCCACCATCTCCAACAAGAGATAAATGAAACATTTCCCCTTTTCATTCAATAGCGCTATCATCACCGAATCCTCCATTATTGACATTCTTGAGGGTGGGGGTGGAGTCTAGACTAGCTCAGCTGCAAGAGAAGATCAGAGACTAAATTTTTCAGTAACTCCCCAAAATCTGTCCACCAAAATTTCCAGCAACCTGAATGCTCACTCTCTACAGTAGCAGGGAGGTATGACAACATTGAGCCATGAGATCCTCTCTGCACCTTGGGTTATTTATATATTATCTGGTTTACTGCTGTCACTTTGTAATTTTAGCTCCTCTGCACCAAGGTACCACTCTCACCAAATTTCCATTGCCATTCTGTTTTGCAAGCCACTTCATTTAGTTCTGTGAGCAGAGTCTGTTTGAGATAGACCAATGTTTCTCCAGCTCTCATCTGCATCTATCCAGCACAAGGAAGAAAATGAGAAGTATTTGTGCCAGCAGCTTTTTAAAGTAGCAAAAAAAACGGATACTTACTTAACCATAACCTGAATTTCTTAAGTAACTATGAAGAGAAAGTATCAATACCAATTTACATTTACATTTTCAAATCCATGGTGTTCAAAACCAGTTGAATTTAGTATGATGATATATATCTGCATTTCTACCGCACACTGTATTTTACAGTAAAGTATTCTATACACAAGTGAGAAAAAAAGCTGAAAGTAATGGGGGAAATTAGGGATGTGTTTGTGTTTTTGCTGGTGGTCCACTTAGTTTCTTATTAATGAGCAGTGTAATTATAAAACTCAGTACAGTATACAAGAAAGAGAAGGCAGGATATAACATCCCATCTTCAGACTAGTAATTTTCATTGCATGCCGTTCATTGTAGAAGTGTCACTTCTGAAATAATAAGGTATACATCTCAAACTACATTCTAACAGTACTGATAGTCCCAGATACTCTAAGTTACTACAAAACACTGGGGGATATCCTGAAGGCATGAAAGTTTCTATTTAAATGCAAGTCTCCCTCCATTCCATTAACATTTAGCATAATTCTCAATAATTAAACTGTTTACATACTTTGGTTTAACAGTTTCAGACTTTGTAGACCAAAAGGCCCATACTTGTCCATACATTTTTGCATTTTCTTTATTACTAAGTGTGTCAAAATCCAATTGCCAATACAAATAGTTTTAAAATCATGTTTGCTGCAGTTGTTGCAGCAAACAGATTTAGCCAACATCAAGTAACCTCCAATAGTGAGAACAGTATTACAAGAAAAAGGCTCATTTCTGGCACTAACCCAAGATCTAAAGTTCACTCCAGGAGAGCTTGACATATTCAACTATGTAGGCATAGAACAAAAATACAAATGGAATGACTTAAAATCCCCACTGTGGGGACTTACTAAATTCCAGAATTTCCGTTAAGATCTCAAACAAATCTTTTCAGTGTTTTCACTCCAAACTGTAGTTTACTTGTTTTTTTGCACCATTGTGAATTTTCCACATGAAATTTGTTTTAATTTATTTAAACTTGACCCACAGTTTCCTATTTGGAGTTACGTGAAGAATATATAGTGAGCCCATTTTATACAGTATTTTATATGGTGATTCTGTAGCATTGTTAAATAACCCATGATGAACAGGTTTTGATGGTAACAGGGTAGGGATAAAGCTGAATGATAAATATGACCTTCTCTAAATAATTCAAGCCCAATTCATGGTGGATTGATGAAAAACCTATGTGGTGATGTCCAATGTCAACATGAAGGTCAAATTTAAGTGGGTTCATTGGAGGGTAAAGCAATGAGGTAAGGTTTCCTAAGCATGCTAGGAATAGCAGAATTGTAGACATACTTCATGATAGGTTTTTTACTTCATTACACTACCACACAATAGAAATTTTCCTGAATATATCTTCCTAATATATACTCCTAATCTCACACCACCATCTACTCATCATACTTGCATTCCTAACTACCACTGCAAGTTAAGGGGAAAATCACGTAGTTGTGTGCTGATTATTAAACTCTTTTGCTCAGCAAAGAAACTTTTCTCCTCAAACTAACCTGGTTTCTAAACTGAAACTGAAAATGAAATAGCAAAGTGCTAATCTACATACCACTGTTTTCCCTTTTTTTGTTAAAAACAGTCTCTGCTGCTGAAAAATAGTAGGTAACCTTTAACTCTGGCACAGGGGAAGATGAAATTGGCTGCCTACTACTGTAACCCACTCAATTTTTCTTAACTGTTGAAAGTGTTGAAACATGGATGGAAAATCTGATCTTGTCAATTTTGGAGAAATTGATGTTCCTAAAAATGTGACATCTTACAATGTAATTGTATAATCGAACCAAATAAAACTTATAAGTGTTTCTCTAACAATGCAATAAAGTATATTGCTTTTTTTTGCTCTAAACTATTATCTCTTTCAATTTTAGGCAAAGAAAGGACAAGAAGTACAAAAAGGGCCTGAAGTGGAAATCGCTAAAATGGACAAGCTACTGAGCCTGGTTAGAGACCCGGACATGAAACAGAACTAATTTTACTCCATCAAAATGTCCAAATGTATCAGTACTCATTTGGATCATACAGATGCGCATGTATGTCTCTGCCAACCACATTCAGAAATGAGGAACTGGCTAACCTTTATGGAATCATATTTAAAAACACATTGTAATATCCTCATAGAAAACAATGGTTTCACATTCACATTTTCAGCAAAACCCATAAACATAACACAATTGTAAGTTTTTTTTTCCCTGCTGTTTAATGATAGCTCTGATAATCTATAAAAACAAAGATATGTTAAACTTGTATCTACTTTTCTTCTGGTACACCTTACAAGTAGTATATGCTATTTGGTTGTGGATAAATGACTTCATCGCTAAAACATATTTTCCAATTGTATAAGAATTCTATTATTAAGCTAATTAAAACTATGTTAATACTAGTATATTGAAGAAACTGAGGCTTTTCACTCTGCGTCACTGTGTCCTTTAGGTTAAGTGGCTGTTTTTAACTAAAAAGACATGATGCAAAATAGGTAATTGTCACACCTCCATATTCAATAGGCTATATTTATAACAGGATTATTTGTATTCTTTTACAAATTTATATATTGGCAAAATATATCACTGTAATGTTCTTTCAAATGAACTTCCATTTTTCTCTATTTTCCTTTGCCTTACAAAAGTCTACAGTGAAATATTATCCCTAAATTTAACAGTTAGTCATCTCTATTATTTTCCTAGCTTTGATTCTTTATACTGTATAAGCTGTTCATCTGTGACATATTCTCTGTCTTTCAGTACTGAAGAAGGGTCAGAAACTTGATATGTTAACCCTACATTCTTGTCTTACATGCTGCTTAACTTGCCAAATATTTACAGTATTTTCTGCTTTCACCTCCATTATTCTAAAATGTACAGGCTGCTGAGTCCAGTGGGAGATGAATCTTTTGGAGGTGAATTCTGTTGATTGGATTTACAATGAACCCAGCTTCTGCAAAAGAAGCAGTCCCGACAGAGACATGGCTTCTATTTTAATAAATGCTTTGTACTGATATATTTTAAAAATAGAAAGCACTTTACAAGCACATAAATATATATATTTAAGAATGTAGATCTATTTTCTTTTTCCGTCACCAGGGCTAGGTATTAAAGGTGAAATACATACTTGTTTTCAATACATACATTAGGATTTGTTACACTAGATACATGTTAGCTCTGGTTTCACTGGCATCATAGGCAAAATTTAATGACTGCAAGAGTCACCCTACTGCCACTTTCAGTATTTGCTATTTAATGTGGCATCAAACAGAGAGATCTTTCCAAATGTGATTTGGAAATTTTCTAATTGCACAAAATGATAGAAAAATATCTTCAAATATTTATTTCAATCATTTGTGTTTTCTTGATAGTGAGCATGAGTGGCACATCTGTGTCCCTATCAATAAAAGTTGCTATAGGCAGTAGATGGGAGATTTAAATTGAAAATACCTTGAGGTGTTTGCATTGACTGAACAATGCATTTAGCTATATGGCATGCTTTATAAAGAGGATGTAAGGCCTCCAAATCCCATTGCAATCTATTCTCCACACTACCCTTTCCCTATGGTGATTGAAGCCATGGCTAAGTTTGAAAGCCTGCTCCAAATCTGGGGAAAAAATGTTGTGTTTACAGGATGAACTGAATGCCATTTAAATACATTTATTATGGAAAATCCCAGCTCATATGCTTGTTATTCATTCATGAGATGTGAACATCATTAGCTAAGTCAGGATTTATTGCCCATCTCTAATTATTTAGAGGGCAGTAAAAAATCATTCACATTGCTTGGAATCATGTATCAGCCAGCCCAAGTAAAGAAAGCTATTTTCTTCCCTAAAGGTCTGAACCAAATGGGTAATTCTAATTCTATTTACTAAGATCACTGGATCGTTACGTGGTTGAATTTGGATTTTTTTTTATTTTTATTGAATTCACATTTTATCATCTCCATGGTAGGATTCAAGCACACATCCCAGAACGTTAGCCTGGGGTTATGAATTAGTAGCCCAGTGACATTGCCACTACACCACCACCTCCTCCAATGTCATACTAATTATTCCAAGTTCATAATTACAGGCAAAGCTCCTGTAATACTTCCTCAATTCAAGCAATAAACCTCCACTGGCTCTGGTAGAATTGTTCTATCTCTGCCTGCTGTCCTTTGTTGCCTATCACAGTAAAATGAGCAACTTGTGTCATACTAAAGGCAATTTACTGCAAGACACCTCATTTACTTATAACCGTCAAGGAATAAGGGTTTAATGCTGAATTAAAAACAAAGAAATGCTAGAAATGCTCATCAGCAATTCCTGAATTGAAATGACAACTCAGTTGTGGCACATCTGGCACAAAAGGAAGATGTTTGTAGATGTTGAAGGTAAGTCAGCTCAGTTCCAGGACATCCCAGCAGGAGATCTTCAGGTTTATAGATTCCTCAGACATTATAATAGGGCACTTGAATAAGTTCAACGTAATCACACAGAGCCAAAATAGTTTTGTCAATGGGAAATCATGTTTAATTAAATTATTGGGGTTCTTTGAAGAAATAACTTGTGCAATAGATAAAGGCGAACCAGTGAATGTATAACATTTAGATTTTCAGAAGGCACTACATCAAATTATTGAGAAAAATAAAAGCTCATTGAATGGGGAGTAACATATTGGCATGGACAGAAGGTAGGAAGTAGGTCTTTTTCAGACTGGCAGGATATAAAGAGTCATGGGACTTCAATTCTTTACAATTCATATAAAGGATTGGATGAAGGAATTAAAGGTATGGTAGCGAAATTTGCTGAGTTGTGAAGTGCATATAAGGAGCCTATTAAGGGATATAGCTAAAGTGTGTGGGAAACGATCTGGCAAATGGAGAAGAATGTGGAAAAGTGAAATAGTTCATTTTGGCAGAAAGGATTCTCGGTGTCCCCATGCACGAATCACAGAAGGTTAATATGTAGGTGCAACAAATAACAGGAAAACTAATAGAATGTTAAGGTTTGTATGAGGTATGTAGAATGCAAGAGGGGAGAGGTTATGCTTCAGTTATACAGGGCATTGGTGAGACTGCATACGGTGTACAGTGCTAGCCACTGTAATTACTGGAAGCAGTTCAGAGAAGGTTTACTAGACTAATGTCTGGAATAAGGCAAAGGTATGGACTGCAGATGCTGGAGATTAGAGTCAAGAATGTGCTGCTGGAAGAGCACAGCAGGTCAGGCAGCATCCGAGGAGCAGGAAAATCAATGTTTCGGGCAAAGATCCTTCATCAGGAATAAGCAGCTTTCCTTAGGAGGAAATGTTTGATAGGCAACTCCTCTAGAGTTTATAAAGTCAGAGATGGACATAATTGAAATGTTAAACTCCTGAGGGAACTTGCTGGGTTAATGTTGAAAGGACATTTCCTCTAGTGATCATTCTTTAAAACAAAGATGGAAAACTTTCTTTCTCTCAGAAGGTTGTGAGTCTTTGGAATTCTACAGTGAATACAAAATTTTAAAATATTTTTCAAGCAGAAGGAGACAGATATTTAATTATCGAGGGAATGAAAGATTATCAGGTGATGTGCAAGAAGTTGGAGTTGAGGTTAAGATCAATCAAGAGCTTATTGAATTGTGGAGTGGGCTTGAAAGGTTGAGTGACCTATTCTGGTTCCTTGTTTGTAATTTTGGTCTTTGGCACAACCATGTACAGCTGCTTCATCAATGGTTTTACTGCTGTCGTAATGTCAGAAGTGAGGAAGTTCTGTGATGATTGCACAATGTTCTGCATCAATCATAACTCCTTAGATACTCAAACGGTCCATATCCAAGTTTGGCTCATAAGTTACATTTGTACCACACAAGTGTTAGGTAATGACCATTTCCAACAAGAGGAAAACTAGTCAAAAAACCACTTTTAAGGTATTACCATCACTGAATCCCCTACTATCAATGTTTTGGGAGTTAACATTGATCAGAAACTCAACGAGACTAACCAAAAAAGTATTGTCGCTACAACAGAAGGTCAGAGGCTAAGAACTGTGCAGCGAGTAACTCACCCCTCACATTCAGAAAGCCTGTCTGCTGTCTCCACCCCCAGCACTCAGTAGCAGCACTATGAATCAAATACAAGATGCAATACCAAAATTCAGCAAGGCTCCTCAGCCAGCACCTTCCAGACCCACAGTCACTACCCTCAAGAAGGACAAGGGCAAATACATGAGAACATCACCACTGAGCTTATTCCTGCTTCCAGCAAGGGATCCAGCAATTGGAGGCTGCCAGTGGCCCTGCCTGAGCATGTCCCAGGACCTGATGGTGACACCGGTAGTTATAGAATCAGAGGCAGCGGCGGCAGTAGGAGGAGATCTGAGACAGTGGCATCATCAGCAACAAGCACTCAGCTCCTCCTGAGACTCCAGGCTGAATGGAAGTAAGACTTTAATTTCTTGTTCCTTTTGTTTTTTTTATTTCTTTTATCTTATTCTAGTTTTGTAATAATGTGTGCCAACACTTTCATTATTCTCCCATTTTCCTATACTTGACTACACGTGACAATAAAAACTAATTCTAAACCACTCACTATCCTGACTTGGAAATACATTGCTGTTCCTTCAGTATTGCTGGATCAAAATCCTGGAACTCCCCCCTTAACAGCATTGTAAATCTAGCTACAACAAATGGACTGCAGTTCAAGAAGGCCACTCACCACCACTCTCTCAAGGACAATAAGTGAATAACTGCTGGCCAGCCAACATAAATACATAATCAGAGATGTACAGCATGGAAACAGACCCTTCAGTCCAACCTGTCCATGCTGACCAGATATCCCAACCCAATCTAGATGCACATGCCAGCACATGACTCATATCCTTCTAAACCCTTCCTATTCATATACCCATCCAAATGCCTTTTAAATGTTGCAATTGTACCAGCCTCCACCACTTCCTCTGGCAGCTCATTCCATACAGATACCACCCTCTGCGTGAAAACGTTACCCCTTAGGTCTCTTTTATATCTTTCCCCTCTCACCCTAAACCTATGCCTTCTAGTTCTGGACTCCCCCACCCCAGGGAAAAGACTTTTCTACTTATCCTATCCATGCCCCTCATAATTTTGTAAACCTCTATAAGATCACCCCTCAGCCTCTGACATTCCAGGGAAAACAGCCCCAGCCTGTTCAGCCTCTCCCTATAGCTCAAATCCTCCAACCCTGGCAACATCCTTGTAAATCTTTTCTGAACCCTTTCAAGTTTCACAACATCTTTCCGATAGGAAGGAGACCAGAATTGCACGCAATACTCTAACAGTGTTCTAACCAATGTCCTGTACAGCCGCAACATGACCTTCCAACTCCTGTACTCAATACTCTGACCAATAAAGGAAAGCATACCGAAAACCTTCTTCACTATCCTATCTACCTGTGACTCCACTTTCAAGGAGCTATGCAGCTGCACTTCAAGGTCTCTTTGTTCAGCAACACACCCTAGGTCTGTACCATTAAGTATATAAGTCCTGTTAAGATTCGCTTTCCCAAAATGCAGCACCTCACATTTATCTCTCTCCTCAGAGAAGCTATACGGTATTTCCAGCAGTTTCTGATTTGTTTCAGATTTCCAGTATCTGCAGTAATTTGACTTTGTAAACATTCATTTTGCTCTGGCTTGAGATCACTGAACTGCATTGCCTGCAATTTGCAACTGCTCCAAGCTCTCCTCCAATCCAATCCAGCTTTTTAATCGAAACTACCCCAAACCCTCTATTCCTCATCAGCCACAATGCCAAGGCTTCAAACTGTAAGCTGTAGGTTTACATACTTCCAAACTTAGGTATTCATACAGAATAAAAGTTTAAAGGTTTATTTTGTTTAAGTTAATCAAAATGGGGAAGCATTGTGTGTTTATTAGTTTGCGTTATTACCTGAAGTCAAGTTGTACTGATTGTATTAAGTCAATTCAAATAATCTCAGCAAAGTATATCTTCTGTGAAAGAAAGGAGCTTAACAATCATGTCCACCATTATATTACGTGCCTTCTCTGTTCAACTTCATAAAGACTGAAGATTCACAATTTAGGGAATGTACAACAGATATCTGTACTTTAAAAAAAACAAAGTACTGCAGATATTGTAAACCTGAAACAAAAACAGAAATTGCTGGAAAAACTCAATAGATCCAACAGCATCTATGAAGAGAAAGCAGACTTACCATCACGGCATTCCACCTGCGTCAGATTCTATATTAATGCTCCACCAGAAACTTCAACTATAAACACGACATGTTGAATACACTGAGAATTTCCCCCTGGTCATTATAAACTGTTGAATTCTGCTACTAGGAACTTAAAAACTGCAACTCTGGCACGAATGGATTTTTTTTCAAGAGGTAACTTGAAACTCCCTCACCTTCATCCACCTTTCGCTTTTTCAGCTACCTTCCCCCCCACACCCCTCCCTTTTATCTCTCAGCCCCCTTGAGCCACAAGCCTCATTCCTTTAAAGGCTTATGTCCGAAACGTCAACTCTCCTGCTCCTCGGATGTTGCCTGATCTGCTGTGTTTTTTCCAGCACCACATTTTTCAACTCTGATCTCCAGCATCTGCAGTCCTCACTTTCTCCATTCTAAAGATAGTCTGTCACCCTGAACAGCAACAACAAGCGGGAGATAAAGCCTCAAACCGTATTTACAGTACTTAACGCGATTTCCTTGATTTTCCACTTGTTTATCTGCTATAGGGGAGGGCAACAGAAGGTTTCGTTAACAATTCTGAAGAAGTCCTATCGGATTTGAAACGTTAACTCTGCTCACGCGTCCGCAGATGCTACCAGACATTCTGAGTTTCTCCAGCACTCTCTGTTTGTTATCTGATGCAAAAAAAAACTTAATTTACTCCACATTGGCAACCTTTACCAAACAGACTTGAACATTTGGTCCTTTCATTCCCACCGTGTTCGCCATACGGGTAAACCACCTGAAACACAGCATTTAATCCAAACTATTCACCGCCGTGACTTTACTACCAAATACTATTTCTGTTCTCGACCAAGGTCGTTGTAGCATCACAAATCCAACATCAAAATCTCCTGAACTATCAATGAAGGCACCATTCCTCCTTACACCTTTTCAGGGTTATATATATATATTTTAATAGCGTTTAAAAACCGAAAAAATAAATTTTCACAATAACCGTGCCATTTTGTACAGATGTATGTAACTTGGAATTACTAAAAACAAAGAAATCCAAGTAAATATTTGAACAGTGCAAGTTGGCAAATGCTTATGAAATCCCATCGAAGGTGCCAAGATTTTGTTTTTAATTGGTTATACAAAGCTGAGGGGAGCCGCGCCAGACGGTGAAGAAAAAAGACTTCAGTCTCTCTGGTTATGGAAGCACGTTCCGGCTTTCTCGCTGGATACACAGCCTTGGAGTGAGCCCGCATTGGGCGGATAATGGCGCGTAAGGCAATTCAATCCCAATTCGACACGGCGCTTCAGACCGATCTTTATACTGTTTGCTTATTGCGATGTTTGTTTTAAACAAAACAGATTTCACGCCCCTCTCTGCCGATCTGACACTGACCGGATCCAAATCCTGGGCATTCTATCCTTCCAGACTTTGTCAGAGAGTTCCACGGTTATTTTTTTACTGAGTTTTTTTTTAAACGTGATCCACTATTTCGCGGATTCTCTTCACTTTTTTTTTGCTCTTTGTAGTTACGTGCTTCAGATTTTGAAAGAAGGAACGACCTTCCAGCTGACATTCTCGTGTTTCTGCCTTTCCATTGAACTCGCTGTCTGAGTGTCTATATTCCTTTTGCTTGCCCACCTTTAAGAGACGCTCGCATCTTAATGTCAGGGATTCAGTAAGTATTTCTCTTCACTTTTTATTTGCCCCAAGTCAGCGATCGGGGTCTTCTCCTCCGCTGTGGAAGGCTGCCTGCAAGCCTTGTACAAGATAGCCAGCAGCACCAACACCAGCAGCGCCAAGATACAGTTGAACACGATGGCGATGATCGCCCCTGTCGATAAAGGAGAACTCATGGCAGAGCAGCGCGCAAATCCAGACCGTTGCAAGGAAACCTAGAGAAAGATCGAGGGAAGGCAGGATGGGTTCAGTTAGCCCGGGGTGCGCGAACTTCCTGATGCCTGCCCCTGGGTCAGAAGCCTATCGGATACTGAGCGACCCATCCAACATTCAAGTTGCGGTGGAACGCCTGCACAGAAAAGCTTTCCCAGAATGAGAGAGCGGAATCCTTCACCAATCCAACTGACGATCCAGACCCTGTTTAAAGTCACAGGGCACACTGACTTCGGAGATGATTTCCTCTAGCGCGATCCCCGGGCATATATTTGATCAAAGCAGACTTGGTGCCCTGGAATGCATTCACTCACGCCCGACACTGCACTCGTTCTGCCCTGCGTCCAGTTTCCGCACAGAGCTCTTCCAGAGATCCCGGTATGGAAGCCGCAGATGTGTGATCTTCACCCCTCAGCAAGCGCACCCTGCAAGCTCCCCCTTCTCTGGTCGCTCCCTTCCTCTGGACCTCCGCACTCCAACCCCTCCTCTACACTTCTGAGTTTGCCAAGTTGACAGATACGTTAAGGTTTCCCGGCTAACTCGGTCCCCACGGGTGATGATGAAGACATGGGTCTGTTGGAGCTCTTGGTGTCCCGGTTGGTAATGGAACACTCACTTTCCTTTCAGCTGTTTCGCTGCAAACCTCCGCGCCAGTAGTGGCTGCTGCTGGTTCTGGTCTGGGCTGGGGATGGGAAGCTGTCTGTACCTCAGGCTGGATGCGCCCGCCTCTCTCGCTCTCTTCCATTGGCTGCTGTGTCAGCACTGGACGCATTATTCATTATCAATTGGTCAGTGCACAGACGTCCGCCCCTTTCTCCAACCCATTTTTCAGTATAGGGATCCCCACCTCCTTCCCCATCTCTAATTGGTCATTGCATCGGCGCCCCGCCTCTTTCCCCATCCCCTCCCCATTGTCATCCAGCCGGGTGACATTCTATTTTAGAATGTCGCTTCTGTATTGGAATGTTGGACCTGCAGCGCTCAGTGCGGATAGGTTGGAAGCATTGCCAGTCACAGACTTACACTGACTGGGGCTCCACTGGAGGGAGCACGACGGGTTTTCAAAGTCGGAACTCTGCAGAGCAGCTCCGGAAACTGTTTGCATATCACCAACATCAACCATTCTGTGGGAAGAAAGTAGTTAACGTTCGAGTCTGGTGAGTCTTCATTAGAATCCAGACCCCGGACTTGAAACATTAACTCTGTTTTCTTCCCACACGTGCGGAGTTTCTCCATCAATTTCTGTTATTGTTTCAGATCTCCAGCATCCGCAGTTCTTTGTTTTATGTTATTGTATCAATATCGACACTATTTACAATACATGGCTGCAAATACCGTGCACCTGCCAACGGGCAGAAGCTGTAAATGGGGAATTATTCTGCTGTTATAAAAGCAAGATATCACGGATGCTGAAAATCTGAATAGGACATAGAGAATGCCGAGAAATTCAGCAAGTTCTGTACGCGTCTGTGCAGAGTGAAACGGAGTTAACGGTTCGAAGCTGGTTATTCTGCTGTTACAATGCGTCCATGTTTCCTAAAACCAACACAATATTGTTCTTTAGACAATTCAACTTCAGTTCAGTTTAATTGTGGAGAAATCACGGAGAATGGAATCCTTCTGTCAGTGGAATCAAATTCTATTTTTCTCTTCATAAATGCTGCCAGTCCTGCTGAGATCCTCCAGCATTTTCTGTTTTTGTTTCATACTTCCAGCATCCACAGTTCTTTGCTTTACTTAAGGAGGAAACCAACACTTCACTAATGAGACCAACTTACTTCATGGCAAATGATGAAGGGTTTATGCCCGAAACGTCGATACTCCTGCTCCTCGGATGCTGCCTGACCTGCTGTGCTTTTCCAGCTCCACACTCTCCACTCTTATCTCCAGCATCTGCAGTTCGCACTTTCTCCAGCATAATTGCAAATGTCTTGACTGGAAGATCTGAAACAGATAGAGTCAGAGAGATATAGAGATATATAGCACGGAGACAGACCCTTCGGTCCAACTTGTCCATGCTGACCAGATATCCTAACTTAATCTAGTCCCATTTGCCAGCACTTGGCCCATATCCCTCTAAACCCTACCTATTTATGTACCCATTCGGATGCCTTTTAAATTTTGTACATAAATTCCTTCCAATTCCATACTGGGATTAAGCAAGATTGCTGGATAATCCCTATAGCATTTACACTTGATTGACGCTACCTAGTCACCTCATCAAAGTATTGCCCTCGGGTATATGTATTAAATACTGCCTAATTGGAAAACTCAAAAACCACATTTGGCTCTGCATTAAAACTAAAGAGACCATTATAGACCCACACAATTTACAGTTTCCACCATAAAAGCAATTAGGAATGGACAATAAATGCTGGAACAAATCAGTGACATCCACATCCTATGAAAAGAAAATCAAAAAATGACCAAAATGGTAAATCAGTAATGCTTCAGTGCACCGGAGAATTTGAATAGCAATGCTTTGGCCACATTGGCAGTCTGGAAATCAGTGGGACAACTGTTAAAGAAATGTCAATATTGTTCTTGAAGTCAAGTCCTCAATATTCAGGCAAAGCTCCTGCAACTGTGATGGACTGGATGTTGTGTCCGGATGGTTGAAAGACATCTCTCACAGGGCCTGTTCTCTCAACCGTAAAACAGGCAACATTCCAAAACCTTCCACTTTGAAATCCCCTGTAGTAACATTAACTTTAATGACTGGCAGAAGTTTCCCACCAGTTGCTAGACACCCTTAGCACCTTAATGATGAGGCAGAGAGGAAAAGGAAAGAAGTAAATCCTGCCCTGGAAATTCCACTACCTCACAGGGAGCCCTATTTTAAAAAAAAATTCATGGAGCGTGCGACCCCAGACTATTGCCAGTGTTTGTTTTCCAGGCTGAATTGCCCTTGAGAACGTGGTAGAAGAGCAATGGTCAAGATATATTCATGGTGCTGTTAAGAAGGAAAGTTCTAGAAACTGCCGAAAAAGCATGTTGAAAATTGACCCCCTTGGTCTCATAAAGATCCATAACAGAAACCAATGATCTGGAGTTGATAGCTTCCTTGAATCAAACGGCATTTGATGATGGCAATAATGGCTGGTTTTAGGTTAGTGACTTATACTATCAACCTAGAATCCCTTGTAATGCATTGGACAGACAAAAACATTCATGTCCATTAATTCCACCGGGTTAGTTCTTTCCGGTTCTTACCTTTTACCTCCTTCAATGCAATTCTGACAGAGGAACAAGTAAAGGAAAATGAGGTGAAACTGAATCAAAGCTGCTCCCTGATGTTTGTAAGAATGATAATAACAAGGAAGAACCTTTGGAATGATTTCATTCTGCCCTGCTTTCCTCAAACCACCACACCATACAATTTGTCTCCTTACTCTCAGGCATGAGCTGAGCATCTCAATGAGGCAGAGATTTGTGGTCTCAGCATGTGATGGCAGATGATGCACAGTGTACAAGGGAAGTAGAGAAAGTAAGAGTGACAGAGCACATGCTGCACTGTTAATGGAGGTTGAGGAGAAATTGGCAACAGCTTCAGAGTTAATGAGGCAAAAGTTAACTGATCATGAGAAGCAAGATGACTAAGGTACATCTTACATATGCGCAAGCTCTGTGATCAGTCTTCAGATCGGGGAAACTGACAAATATCATCAACTGTAACACCGTCCTTTGCAACATCACAATGAAAGCATTAGCTTGTCCTCAGAATCAGCGAAGCAATGTGGAGCATCGGAACCACAACTGTAAATCTGAAAGCACAGGCCGCACTCTGGAAACAACAGAGGACAATTTGGAGTGCAACATAGTTGCAGCTTCCAGACTCTGATGATCACTATGTTCCAAAGTTATTAGAATTTCTTAACTACCATAAAACCAGACATTCTGCTGTTCATTAAAATCACAGATATCAAATGAACAATGGGAGGGTAATGGCCACATCTGACATTGTTAATATTATTATCTCTGAACATTTGAATTTGCCAGACACCTGCTTCTTTAAGCCATCACGGCAATGAAAACTGGAATGGAAATTGTTAGAATCTATTAATCTATAAATGGAATATTTAAAACAGCATGTTAAAATTAGACAGAATCAATGTGTATTTATGTACAGCCGCACAATGGCTCAGTGGCTAGTGCAGCTGCCTCACAGCACCAGGGGCTTGGGTTTTCTTCCACCATCTGGCAACTGTTTGCGCATTCTCCCCATGTCTGTGAGGGTTTCCTCTCACAGTCCAAAGATGTGTAGTTTAGGTGGAGTGGCCATGCTAAACTGCCCATAGTGTCCAGGAATGTGTGGATTAGGAGGATTAGTCATGGGAATGATAGGGTTGGGGTTGGATATGGGGGCTATGATCTTCAGAGGGTTGGTATGGACTGGATGGACTGAATGGCCTGCTTCCACAGGATTTATGCCTGAAATGTCCACTCTCTCACTCCTTGGATGCTGCCTTTCCTGCTGTGCTTTTGCAGTGCCACACTTTCCAACTCTATTTCACCAGCATCTGCAGTCCTTACTTTCTCCCTGTAAGGATTCTATGAAAGGAAATCATGTTTGACAAGTCTTTTGGAGATTTTTGAAGACGTTGCTTGTAGCATAGCAAAGGAGAATCAATAGATGTGATGTGTTTGGATTTTTAAAAGGCTTTTGGTAAGAAGGTTAGTAAATAAAATTAAAGAGCATGAGATTGGCGGATTTACTAGTATGGACAGAGAATTGGTTAACAAATACAAAGCAGAGAGTGAAAATAAATGGCTTAGTCTCAGGAATGGTAGGCTGTTAGTAGTGAGATACTGGAAAGGTCAGAGTTAGTTTGATAACTGTTCACAAACTTAATGAATTATTTCGACATGGGACAAAAATGTATTGTTTTCAAATTAGCTAATGACACCAAACTGGGTGGGAACTGAAGTAGTGAGTTGTTTTCATCAATTAAGTGCAACTACAGGATACAAAACTTAAAATTTGGTCCAAAAAATCATTCACAAAATGATGACTCACTTTTCTTGCAAAAATAATGGCTGCTTCCTAACACAATCTGCAACAGCTGTCCCAGTTAAGAAGTTAAATAATTCAATCGAGTGAAACATGCCCGGTGAGAACATAAACTCAGTTGTCATTAGCTTTAAGGTTAATGTCGTTTCTGAATTTTGCATACAGCTGGACTTTAAGATCTGATAACACCTGTTGAATTGATGGAGGGAGGCTTCAACTACTTGGACAGGCTAATTGAATGGGCTAGAATGTGACAAATGGCTGATAATGTGAATGAGTATGAAGTTATTCACTTTGATAGAAAAAGCAGAAAGGCTAAAATGGTGAGAAATTGGGAAGTGCAAGTGTTGAAAAGTATCTGGATGTCTTTCTCTATAAGTCATTAAATCTAACATACAGCAATTTGGAATGCAAATGTTGACATTCATTTCAAGGGAATTTGAGTATACACATAGAGATGTGTTGCTGCAGTCATACAGAAGCTTTTTGAATATACAGCTGGACTATTGTGTGGAGTTTAGATTTAGTTTTTTTTAGATTACTCACAGTGTGGAAACAGGCCCTTCAGCCCAACAAGTCCACACCGACCTGCCAAAGCGCAATCCACCCATACCCCTACATTTACCCCTTCACCTAACACTACGGGCAATTTAGCATGGCCAATTCACCTAACCTCCACATTTTTGGACAGTGGGAGGAAACTGGAGCACCCGGAGGAAACCCACGCAGACACGGGGAGAATGTGCAAACTCCACACAGTCAGTCACCTGAGGCAGAAATTGAACCCAGGTCTCTGGCGCTGTGAGGCAGAAGTACTAACCACTGTGTCACTGTTTTCTTTAATAAATGCAACAAGAGATTTGAACACATGTAAGGTGATGAGCATGAAAAAGGAATGCTTTATTCCTTTGACATCCAGTCATTAGATACAGAAAGGGAAATTAAGGATAAAAAAGAAACTATTTATAGTATGCACATGGAACAAAGCCTATGATTTGCATTTGACTGAAGAATCTTTTGTCTATCTGCTCTACTTTCCCATCAACCTTCCTTCGACATTTCGTTTCCCAGCATGAGTCTGACTGACTTCTCTAGTTGACCCATTCATTGTCGACACCTGCCAGTGGAGGTCTTGGTGAACTGCTCGTATTATGGACCAGGCCAGATCCCTTCAAAACAGTTCAAGAAACTAGCTCAGACCCTAGCGTGGCTCATTGTTTTAAGGAGGACAGGAGTGGATATACCAGGAGTGATGCACCTGGCCCAATCACTTAGTTTAAACAAAACAAAATTTATTTGCAAGATTACCGAATGAAACACAAACAAAAGAGAACAGAGAATGGTGACTTAACTTATCTGAAAATCCAACAGATTATAAAGAACAAAGAGCAAAGAAAATTTACAGCACAGGAACAGGCCCTTCGGCCCTCCACGCCTGAGCAAATCTAAATCTACTATCTAAACCTGTCGCCCAATTCCTAAGCATCTGTATCCCTCTGCTCCCGACCTACTCATGCATCTGTCCAGACAGATCTTAAATGAATCTACCTGCCTGCCTATACTATCTCTGCTGGCAATGCGTTCCAGCCACCCAACACCCTCTGTGTAAAGTACTTGCTGTGTGTATCCCTCTTAAACATTCCACGTCTCACCTTGAAAGCGTGATCTCTCGTTACTGAATCTTTCACCCTGGGGAAAAGCTTGTCTCTATCCACCCTGTCAATACCCTTCATGATTTTGTAAACCTCAATCTGGTCCCCCCTCAATCTTCGTTTTTCTATTGAAAACAAACCTAACCTTCTCAACCTCTCTTCATAGCTAGCACCTTCCATACCAGGCAACATCCTTGTAAACTTTCTCTGCACCCTCTCCAAAGCATCCACATCCTTTTGGTAATGTGGCGACCAGAACTGTACACAGTATTCTAAATGCGGCCGAACCAATGTCTTGTACAATTTTAACATGACCTGCCAGCTCTTATACTCAACACCCCGTATGATGAAGACAAGCATACCATGTGCCTTCTTGACCACTCCATCCACCTGTGCAGCAACCTTCAGGGTGCAATGGACCTGCACTCCCATATCTCTCTGCTCAACAACTTTTCCCAAGGCTCTTCCGTTCACTGTATAATTTGCTATAGAATTAGACTTGCCAAAATGCATCACCTCACATTTGCTTGGTTTGAACTCCATCTGCCACTTCTCTGCCCAACTCTCCAGTCTATCTATATTGTCCTATATTCTTTGACAGTACCTTATGCTTTCTGCTATTCCACCAATCTTTGTGTCATCTGCAAACTTGCTGATCATACCAACAGTGCCCTCTTCTAGATCATTCATGTATATCACAAACAACACTGGTCCCAGCACTGATTCCTGTTGAACACTACTAGTCACCTTTCTCCATTTCAAGAAACTCCCTTCAACTCCTACTCTCTGTCTCCTGTTGCTCAACCAGTTCTTTATTTACCTAGCTAGAACACCCTGCACGCCATGTGACTTCACTTTCTCTATTAGTTTACCATGGGGAACCCTATCAGATGCTTTACTAAAGTCCATGTTTACAACATCAACAGCTTCATCTATCAACTTGGTCACTTCTTCAAAAAACTCTATTAAGTTGGTACAGCACGTTCTCCCCTGCACAAAACCATGTTGCCTATCACTGAACATAAATAGATCCTAAACATAAAAAGATGTTCTAATCATAAATAGATCCTATCCCTCACTACTTTCTACAGCAACTTTCCCACCACTGACATCAGGCTCACTGGTCTGTAGTTACCCAGAATATCCCTACTTCTTATTATCCCCAACTTAATGATGCAGTTCCAAATTCCTGCAGCAATCCCCATAAACACTGCTTGGCACAAAAGGAAAAATCAAACACAGGGTCTTACAGGAGAGAGAGAGAGAGAGAGAGAGATGTCAGAGAGATTCAGCATGGAACATCTTTATTCAAGTCGCTGTTTCATTGACAGCACCTTGAAAACTAACTGCTTGCTAAAACCAACCCAACCCAAACCAGAGTAAACTGACCTGGGAGAACTGGCCACTCCCCTTTCATTGTACAAGTGTTTTTTTGTATTTGAAAGCCTTTACCCTGAGGCAATAACTGTTAGGTATAACCAATTGGTCCTAAAACCTATCCAAGCTAGACTTTCCAGAATCTTTGTGTTTATGACCCTCTGAAAAGAAACCAAGGACATGACCTTGTCGAAGGAGCAGCGTCATCACACTCAGAACTTTGCTCAGTGCCTTCCTGCACCTACTGCTGTAAGACCTGTTACACACTAACGGATATACTTACAATACAAGATATTCAGTGCTGGTCACTAGATGAACCCATATGATAGTAGGATTATTTTATAAGGAGAGATTGAGCAAACTGGGTCTACATTCTCTCGAGTTTTGAAGAGTAAGAGGTGATCTCATTGAAACTTATAAAACACTTCCAAAGAAAGGATGTTTTCCTGGCTGGTGACACTAGGAGCTGTAATGTTTGAATGAGCAAGCAAAAAATTTAATTTAGGTTTGTTTTTCTGGGAAAGTCAAGAAAAGAGGAAGACCTAATACATTTGACAGGATGCTCTCAGGCAAACTGTTTCCAAAGAGGGACTGCAATCCCTTCCCTGGGTGAGTTTCCTGCTGATCGCCTCACTTCAATGAGAATATCATTGTTTGATTGTAGACCTTGAGGGAGCATGCTATTATATAAAAATATATGACCCTATCTGTCTTCTGCTTACTCCAAATTTTCCATTGCACACATTTATGCCAATGAAAAATAACTTATGATTGCTTGCCTGCTTGATTATCTGTAGGAGGTTTTTTTGTACATATTGTGCTTGGCTTATAATTAGTAATTGTGCCAATGATTTGATATTATGTAAGGCAATTGAAAGTACCATTTTCTGAAGCACCTACTATTCTGACTGTGTATGATGCAATTCAACTAATGTGATTTTGCATATTTTGTCATCAGTTTAAGGTTGTTGTTTCAAAGATGAGATTTTGCACTGACATATAGCCCAAAGAGGACTGGGAATTGATTGCCTTTTAGGATTTGTATTGATATTATTTTTGGTCTTTCCCCATTATGATCAAGATCACAATTATTTTCCTGATGCATTTGCTAACCTTATGCACCTTCATTTAATGCTAATGCATCATATTAAGTCGAGTAAGTGCTTGTGGGAAGCCTATACCAACAACCACAAACCGTGCAGTGAATTTTCCATGGTAACTTCCAAGTCATACTTCATTTCATATGCATAGCAAGCTCTGAATTTAAAATAAAATGAGTTCTGTGATGTTGTAAATGCAGCAGCCATTTAAAAGTGGCATAGTTTTGATGAATTTAAGATCTATAAAGCCTAGAAGTACATTCCCTGCAGTAATGAGACTACACTGTCAACAACACCATCGGGTTGGGAGCTTGGAATTTGGTTCCTAAATCTGCAAAAGTATATAAATATATCAGAGGTAGTTTACTTGACTCAATACTGGGATTATCATATAAAGAAAGTTTGTATCGGTAAAGCTACAGCCATTCAAGAAAAGAGATCTTATGGAACATAAAAGATCCCAAGGGGATTGATCAGACAGATACCAAGAGGATGTTTCCTCATGTAGGTGTGACTACAACTAGAGGACACAGTTTAAAATCAGGATATATTCCTTTCAAAGTGGAGATATTTCCTCCCTCACACAATCATTTGTCAGTTGAACTCTCTTTCCCAGAAAGCAGTGGCAGCTAGTTCATTGAATTTATTCAAGGATGAGATCAATAGATGTTCGACAGCCAAAGGTTAGTGGGGCAGAAAACAAAGTGGTTTTGACACCACAATCAGTTTATCGGTAATTTAATTGAATAGAAAAGCAGGCTGAAAGGGCCAAATGCTGAAAACGTGTTGCTGGAAAAGCGCAGCAGGTCAGGCAGCATCCAAGGAGCAGGAGAATCGACGTTTCGGGCATGAGCCCTTCTTCAGCCCTGAAGGAGGGCTCATGCCCGAAACGTCGATTCTCCTGCTCCTTGGATGCTGCCTGACCTGCTGCGCTTTTCCAGCAACACATTTTCAGCTCTGATCTCCAGCATCTGCAGTCCTCACTTTCTCATGAAAGGGCCAAATGACCTACTCCTATGTTGCTGTGCTGTCAGGTAGGAAGTTCAACGAATGAGAGGACTGTTGTGCAGAACTTGTCAAATTCACCTTCACTCCAATGCACTACATAAACAGATAACTGGATAAACAAAAACTGAATAACAGAATGACTGCAAGGAAAGTCTCATCACCTGATGGGAACTGCCTGCAGCTAACCTTATTTATAGGGTTGTGATTATTCCTTTACTGTTCAAAAAGGCATAAAGAATGTGGTGAATATGAAGTTGAAGCAAAAGATAAGTCTTTTGGATAGATCAGTTCATGGAGTCATACAGTTCTGCATATCCCTCTTACATTCTTATGTGTTGTGATCTTTATTGCTGACCATGTGCTAAATTATTTGAAGAAAACAGGGCTTTTTTGACTATTTAGTGTGTAATTAGCATCTGTTTTTATATTAAAATAAAGCTGTCACAAGCTGGAAGGCATTTTTGTTTGAAGAAGTGTTGTAGATTTGGGAGTGGGTGAGGGCTTAAAAAAAAACTAAAATTAAAGAGGCGCTGGGAAGCCAACTCCAACCTACCAATGTTTGTTTATAATTGTTGCGTTAGACCAAGTAGGAGAAGCAAGTTATGAGTTTCAATATTGTTTTAATTTAAATTGAATTGTTCATTACATATGAGTTTAACCTGGAGTTTTCAATTTGGATGCTTTTACGATGTACCTGGATCTTACTGATGAAAGAGGACACAGCTGCAGCAGTTGATATGTGGCAGAAGAAATGAAAGACAAAATCTCCCATTGAACACTGAAAATTGATGGCTAATGTCTGGCTTAATGGCAAGAAATGTTTTTGTTCACCGGACTTTTTTGCTAGAGATTAATTTCAGGTTATTGTCACTACAGGTTGATATCATTATTCTGGAGGTTATTTTCATTACCCTGGAGGTCAGTTGCACTACTTTTGTTTGTTTGTCTAACTGGAAAAATTCAAGAATTTATGTCATGAGCAGTGATGATAATGGGATACCAGTCGATGTGATGTATTTGGATTGTTATAAAGTTTCACACAGAAGTTAGAAAATAAAATTAAAATGCTTTGGATTGATGGTAATTTACTAGCATGGATTTAGAGTTGGTCCACAAGCAGGAAAGTTAGATTAAGAATAATTAGATCATTCTCAGGTTAGCAGGCAACGACCAGTAGAAGCTGCAAGGATCACTGCTTGATCTCCAGCTGTTTCTAATCTATATTAAGGATTTGGATCTGGGGACCATTTGTAGTTATTCCAAGTTTTCAAATGATACAAGAGTAAGTGGGAATGTGAACTGTGAGGAGGAGATAAAAAGGCTTCAAGGAGACTGAGACAGACTGAGTGAATGTACAAGAGTATGCAGATGGAATATGATGTGGATAAGTGTAAGATATCCACTTGATAAGAAACAGATGTGAAGATATTTCTTAAATGGTTAGAGATTGGAAATGTTGAAGTCTAAAAGTGTCCTTGTTTATAACTCATTGAAAGTTAGGATGCAGGTATAGCAAGCAATTTGAAGGCAACAGTATGTTCCCTTTATCGAAGGGATAGCTTTTCTTAACACTGGGACCAGAACTGCACACAATACATCAGGGTGTGATTGCTCACATTCATGTTCTAGACAATGGAAGTAAGGCTTCTTTGGTCCTCTATATAAATCTTCTTCCAATAAAAGCTTTTATTGGAAGAAGATTTATATAGAGGACCAAAGAAGCCCTACTTCCATTGTCTAGAACATGAATGTGAGCAATCACACCCTGATGTATTGTGTGCAGTTCTGGTCCCAGTGTTAAGAAAAGCTATCCCTTCGATAAAGGGAAAATGTACCAGACTGATTCCTGGTACGGTGAAACTGTCATATGACCAAGGATTCTCTGAAGTTTAGAAGAATGAATTGCAATCTTATTGAAACTCACAATATTCTTAAAGAGATAAACAGGAAGCAGAAAGTATCTTTCCCCTTGCCGTTCAGCAGTTTAGGATGAAGATGAGGAAAAATCATGTCACTCAGAGCCCGTGGATACTTGGTGTTCTATACAGCAGAGTGCTGCGAAAAATCAGCCATTCATTAAGTTCAAGATAGAGACTGATAGATTTCTAGTTACTGATGACATCAAGGATATGGAGATAGTGCAGGACTATGTCATTAATCAGCCATGATCAAGAATAATGAAGCAGGCTTAAGGAGGTGAATGGCCTGGTCCTATCCTCTATGTTTGTTTTTGTCCACATTGCAGCTTTAATCTCTCAGATCAGTGTGGGTGCTGGTTATGCTGCACTGACTTTGGCCTCAGATGAGGAGCAAGATGATTAGTATCATCAACAGTGCCAGCAGCAAGAGGAGCAGAACACCAACAGGAGCAGCAGCAACCTTGGTCTGTCACAGTACAGGGAAGAAGGAGTGAGTAGAAAACCATAATCCAAATAGGCTTCATCAACTGGACGCATGTATCATTCGAAGCACTGCCAGAACAAACTGGAGCGTTCAAGAATGGCAAGAGCTTTCATTCCATTAATGTTCAGCTGGTGGGCAATCACAAAAATGTGAATATGTAAAGGGTGTGTGGCATTCCTGAACTACTACCATGTTGCCTCCATCTTCTAGCAGTGTATCCTCCCTGTCTCTTTGCACCTGAAAACAGGCTTATATCTGACTACTCAAAGACAAGAGGTACTCGTGGAAAATTAGACCGATGGCATTTATGACAAACTGAACAAATGAGGCCTAGGAACCCCACAATGAAAGCCAGCTGAGAGTGAGCAGTTGACCAAGGACATGCTGAGATTTACCTCAACTGCCTAGATAACTGGAGGTGCCATCCAATGCATATAAGCTGGGGACGTCTGAATAATGATGATGTGCTGTACTCTGCAGATCATTACAAAATCTTCAGAAAGAGGAAGACGCAGAGCACAGAGGCTTTTCACAGGAGGAATGTCGAAGAACCGATGTCCGAGTAACAACGCATGTTGCTTCCTCACACCAGTGAGTTTCAATCAGACTCCATGGTGCAGCCTTCTGGTCAACCACATGGTCTAACCAGGGACTGTGACATAGCATGTGTGATAATGACTGAGATGGAGCCAATGGGTGAACATCTGTATCTCGTTTCATTATGATTCACATGATCGATCTGCACCTTCCACCGCCACACTGTCTCATACTACCCTGCTCACAATGAGCCAGAGAACACTTTGTTGCAGATCTATGAATAACAGATGGTTATTCAAGATCTAGATCATCATGAACCCTGTTTAAGGCAGCATTCACAGTGCACAAGCCATTAGTGAGGATATGCAAACATGAATTTGATACTGCATGATAATGCCCTCTGTTCCCATGATGTAGGTCTCATGACCAACTCCTGTAACATAAGGACACTCATACATGAGACCAGTTCCTCCAATTTCTCTGAAAGAAAGACAGACAGATCTCCACCTTGCTGAAAGGTATCTCTTAATGATCACAGGACATTCAAAAGCAATTTGCAGTTAATGAAGTACTTTTGAAGCAATCTCCTTGATATGGTTAAAAATCACACAACACCAGTTTATAGCCCAACAGGTTTATTTGGAAGTACAAGTTAGCTACCCGATGAAGGAGCAGTGCTCTGAAAGCTTGTGCTTCCAAATGAGCCGGTTGGACTATAACTGGTGTTGTGTGGTTTTTAGCTTTGTTCACCCTCGTCCAACACTGGCACCTCCACATTGTGGCTCTTTAACATGGGAAAAGCAACACCAATCTGTGCACAACAATCTCCCACAAACAGCAATGTGGTACTGACCAGATAATCTGGTTTAGTGTTGTTAATTAAAGGATAAATATTGGTTAGGACTCTGTGATTTTTACAGTGACCCAAAAAATCTTGGTTTGACACTGTAACTAAATGATGAGACCTCCAACAGTGCAGCACTCTGCCTTGATTTCTGTACTCAAGCCTGAGAGTGGGAATTGAATTCACAATTGTTTGACTCAGTCTTCTGCAAGGGTACCCAGTGCAATTGGAAAATATGCCAGGACATTGCTCATCCTACACAGCTGCACCAGAAATATCTTCTCTTTTGGCAATCCCTGAATCTCAGCAGACATAGCCAGCTGAGCAAAGCTTGAAATGGGTATGCCCTCCAGTG
Source organism: Hemiscyllium ocellatum (assembly GCF_020745735.1). Taxonomy (NCBI): domain Eukaryota; kingdom Metazoa; phylum Chordata; class Chondrichthyes; order Orectolobiformes; family Hemiscylliidae; genus Hemiscyllium; species Hemiscyllium ocellatum. Next base: position 53,921,964 of record NC_083401.1, on the reverse strand, counting down.
AGGTCTCTTTGCTTCTATCCTTGACTCTACTAACACTGAACTCATTTGTGATGTGTGAGTCACCAGGTGAAAGTTCAGCTGTCTTATTTACCAGTCCCATCAATATGTCAGTGTATGAGTTGATGCATGGTCCACATGGGTTTTGTGATGGTGTAATCTCACAATTATGTAACGTTCTCTGCAGAGTTTGTATCTAGCTCCTGGACACCCTCTTGTGGAATCCTTGGTGATTCTGTGTCAGATTGACGATATGAACTGGACCTGAAAAGATAGGAGTATTTGAAATGGTCATTATCTACAGGTTGTACTTCACTGACTACTGGCTTCAAGTCGATACAACAACAGAGTATTGTAAGCCACATGGCTGTTTGATATTTAGGGTTATTGGCAAGTAGCTGCGATTCCCCTGTCCCTTGAACTCAAGTAACCAGATTTATATCAAGACTGCTGATCATTAATGCTCCTTCCTCTATGAGACAGTTGGAGAACCAATTCTGGTTTTCAGCCTCACTCTTGTGATCTAGCTTGTCTTCAAAGGTGGGGATGGAGGGGGGAGGAAATGCATATAAATTGACTGGATGGACAAGTAACACATGTTGAAGGGTACAATGAGAGAGAGATGTGACATTGCATTCTTACAACACATGCTAGTGTAGATGGCTGGATAACAAGGTGAAGAAGTAATTTGGACTGTGGAGAGAGTTGGTTTGAGAAGGAAAAGTGAACTGTTTGCATTCTGCACTTTGGAATATTCTGAATATGCCCCACACTTACCTGATTGGGTTACTAAATTACTTCAGACAATGAATCCAAGAGCGTGGCACTACATTCCTACTGTTGTCAATCTGAGTAATCGCCTCAAAAGCCTTCTTGTTCCCAATGAGTCCACTTTTATGAGTGCAGTTACTAGCGGTGTTCCGCAAGGATCTGTTTTGGGACCATTGCTGTTTGTCATTTTTATAAATGACCTGGAGGAGGGGCAAGAAGGTTGGGTGAGCAAGTTTGCGAATGATACAAAAGTCGGTGGAGTCGTTGACTGTGAGGAAGAATGTGGCAGGTTACAGCTGGATATAGATAAGCTGCAGAGCTGGGCAGAAAGGTGGCAAATGGAGTTCAATGTAGGTAAGTGTGAAGTGATTTACTTTGGTAAGAGTAACAAGAAGATGGAGTACTGGGCTAATGGTCGGATATTTGGTAGTGTGGATGAGCAGACGGATCTTGGTGTCCGTGTACACAGATCTCTGAAAATTGCCACCCAGGTAAATAGTGCTGTGAAGAATGCGTATGGCGTACTGGCTTTTATTGGTAGAGGAATTGAGTTCCGGAGTCCTGAGGTCATGTTGCAATTGTATAAGACTCTGGTGCGGCCGCATCTGGAGTATTGCGTGCAGTTTTGGTTGCCATACTATAGAAAGGATGTGCAGGCATTGGAACGGGTGCAGAGGAGGTTTACCAGGATGTTGCCTGGTATGGTCGGAAGATCGTATGAGGAAAGGCTGAGGCACTTGGGGCTGTTTTCATTGGAGAAAAGAAGGTTTAGGGGTGACTTGATAGATGTGTACAAGATGATTAGGGGTTTAGATAGGATTGACAATGAGTCAATTATTACAAGGGGGCATAGCTTTAAATTAAGGGAAGGTAGGTATAGGACAGATGTTGGGGTAGATTCTTTACTCAGTGAGTCGTGAGTTCATGGAATGCCCTGCCAGTAGCAGTGGTGGACTCTCCCTCTTTATGGTCATTTAAACGGGCATTGGATAGGCATATGGAGGATAGTGGGCTAGTGTAGGTTAGGTGGGCTTGTGTCGGCGCAACATCGAGGGCTGAAGGACCTGTACTGTGCTGTATTTTTCTATGTTTCTATGTTTCTATAACATCCTTCCTCTTCCTGCGATGATGAGGGGACAGTATCTACCTCCAAGCCCTCACAGCCCCCAGCACTCATCCAGGGATGAAACCATGAAGTGAGGTATAGTATAAAATTGGAATGTTAGGAGTCCATCCACGCAATTATTCCTTTGATTCCCAACATCCAAAATCCAACAATGATCATCTTTGCAGAGTCCCTCAGAGGTCCGGAGACTAAATCAATGCACGTGGATATCATTATGTTTGCTTGATATAATTGGTTGTGAAAGCTGGAAGTCAAAAAGCGTGATGAATCTCACTTACTTTGAAGATTCCTACCTACAGGTGCAAATTAAAATTGCCCCCATGATTTGAGAAAACTTCACACTCGGCAAAATAAAACGCAGCAGCGTGTTTTCAGTGGGGAGCTACAAAGTAAACAGCAGCCTGATTTTCCATCTCTCCGTTTCTTTCTATCCACTGAGAAGAACATTGTCTTACACAAGTTCACATCCAGAAAGAACACTTTATATCCCATCGGCCGGCATAATTTATTCTGCACATGCCAAATGTTAAAAAGCTAATTAGGTGAAAGCTAATTATGTGAAGAGGTAAAGTAAATGAGTTTAATGGTCCACTTTACCATTTTACTGTTAGGTTGAGTTCACCTGTGGGAGTTAATTGCAGGTGCAGATTTTGAATATTGTCTTTGAATTGATTTTCAAAGAAAAGGTTGCGTCAGGAATTAAAACATGATGTTGTCTCCAGCCTCTCTTTCCCTTTCAAAGTTTTGAATGATATTGCCTCCTCCCAAGTCCCTACACATTTTCCTCCTAACTCCACAGTGGGAACCTGGCTACACTGCCCCCCACTCCCAATGGTCAGCCTTCAGTTCCATGCCATCTTCAGTAAAATGGCCCATGCTACCATTCTCAAAGTCACATGTGTCATGAGTGTGTGATTGTGACCATGAATGCTTCCATGAAAAATTATCCTTTCTCATGCTCTCCCACTGAACAGTACAGTGGGGTTGTGGCAATGTCACTGGCCAAGTAGTCCAGAACCAACCCCCTATCCCTCCCCCCACCCAAAGGCTAATGTTCTGAGGAAATACGTTGAATCCCAACATGCCAGATGATGAAATTTGAATTCAATAAAAATCGGGAATAAAAAGCTTGTTGATTGGCAACCACAGCAGCATCCGTGGAGCCGGAGAATCAACATTTCTGGCATAAACTCTTCATCGAGAATACATTTTCAAAGAATTCATTCCTGATGAACGACTTACATCCAAAATGTCGATTCTCCTGCTCCTGGGATGCTGCCTGACCTGCTGTGCTTTCCCAGCACCCCACTCTCGACCCTGATCCCCAGCATCTGCAGGCCTCACTTTCTCATATTGGCAGGCATGTAATCATTCTAAAATCCCAGTTGGATCGTTCACGTCCTTTGGGGAAGGAAATCTGCCTCTCGTCCCTGATCAGGCATTCATGTGACAGCAGCATTACAGCAACGTGGTGGACTCCAACTGTTCTCTGGGCAAGAACAGGATGAAATGCTGGGCTAGCTCAGTCAGAGCAAGAGAGGGAGAGGATGAAAAGCAGTAGGAGTAGTAGATAGAGAGGATCGAACTCAGTCAGAACGGGAGTGGGTCAAGCTCAGTCAGAATGGAAGAGGATAGAGCTCAGTCAGAGACGGGGAGAGACAGAGAGGATCGAGTGCAGTAGAAGTTGGAGAGGGAGATGATTGATATCATTCAGAGAGGGAGAGAGAAAGGATCACGCTCAGTTGGAGAGGGAGAGGGAGAGGAATTAGCTCAGTTAGAGAGGGACAGAGAAAGGATCGAGATCAGTCAGCGAGGGAGAGGATGGAGCTCAGTTGGATTTGAAGAGGCAGAGTTCAAATTCAGTGGGAATGGGAGAGAGAGAGGATCCAGCTTAGTTGGAGAGAGAGAAAGAGAGGATGGAGCTCAGTGAGAGAGTGAGTTGGAGAGGACCGAGCGCAGTCAGAATGGGAAAGGGAGAGGATCGATCTCAGTTGGAGAGGGAGAGGGAGAGGACCTATCTCAGTTGGAGAGGGAGAGGGAGAGGACCGATCTCAGTCGGAGAGGGAGAGGGAGAGAATCAATCTCAGTCTGAGATGGAGAGGGAGAGGATTGATATCAGTCAGAGAAGGAGAGGATCAAGCTCAGTTGGAATGGGAGAGGGAGAGGATCGATCTCAGTTTGATTTGAAGGGGGAGAGGTCAAGTTCAGTGGGAATGGGAGAGGGAGAGGATCGGGCTGTCAGTGTAGGAGAGGGAGGTGATCAAGCTCAGTAACAGAGGTAGAGGGAGGGGATCAAGTTCAGACAGAGAGGGAGAGCGAAAGGATCAAGCTCATTCAGGGAGGGAATGGGAGAGGATTGAGCTCAGTCGGAATGGGAGAGGGAGTGGGACAGGGAGAGGATTGAGCTCAATCATAGAAGGAGAGCAAGGATTGAGCACCGTCAGAGAGGGAGAGAGAGAGAGAGAGCATCGAGCTCATTCAAAGCGGGAGTGGGAGAGGTTTGAGCTGATTCGGAGCGGGAATGGGAGAGGTTTGACCTAGTCGGAGAGAGAGAGGGAGAGGATTAAGCTCAGGTGGAGAGGTATAGGACTGGAGCTCCTGATGTGATATCATGGTTCAATAAGTAAGGTAAGCAAAGATGGTTGTTTGTTTGCCACCTCAGAGACCAGTACCGGGATGGGGAAAGCGGAGAGTAAAGTCCTTATTTTGTGATCTGTAGTTTGGAATAGAGAGTCAGAGAGTATGAAAGAGAGAAATCTGCTTTGGTGAACTGTGGTTAAGGTTGAGATGTTTGTTCCTCCTCAATAAGATTCACAATGGCAGTAGAACTTGACCCTGTGGATAGTTCTTCTTGTAATATGTGGGAAATCAGGGACCTTTCCAGTGTCCGTGGTGATGATGTGTGGAGGAGGTATGTTCAGATGCAGCTCCTGGTTTGCCACATGGAGCTGGGGATGGACTCACTCTGAGCATCCATGAGGCCAAGAACACTGTAGATTGCACATTTAGTGAACTAGTCACACCAGCAGTAAGGTCTACACGGACAGAGGCGAATTGCATGACCACCAGGAAACCTAGGAAGCATGGGCAGGCAGCAGCAGGAGTCCCCTTTAGCCATTCCCCCCTCAGACAGAGATATCATGTTGGATACTGTTAGAGGGGTAGGGGGCTGGCGTCTCAGGGGAACGCAGCAGCAGCCAAGTTTGTGGTCCCACAGTTGGCTCTGCAGCACAGCAGGAAGAGCTTTAGTGATAGGAGACTTGATGGGAAGGGGAACTGATGGCTGTTCTGTGACAGCAAACGAGATTCAAATGGTACACTGTCTCCCTATCATTATTATTTACTTATCTATGTTACTTAACTCCATGATCTGCCTGTATTGCTCACAAGACAAAGCTTTTCATTGTGCCTCTGTATATGTGACAATAAATTCAATTCAATTCAATTCCCTAGTGCCAGGATCAGGGATGTTTCAGAGCAGCTACAGGGCATTCTGACGGGGGAGGGTGACAAGTCAGCAATCATAGAACATGGCAGTACCAATGACATTGGTTAAAAAAAAGAAACGAGGTCCTGCAGCAGGAAGTTCGAGAGTTAGGTGGTAGTTAAAAGAGGGAGACTACTTCCAGTGCACATTCTCCTGAGTATAGGAGTATAGGAATAGGAAGATCGGCTAAATGGTGGTGGAGGAGAGGGCTTTAGATTTCTGGATCATTCTGGACAGTTTCTGCAGTAGGTGGGACCTGTACAAGCTGGACAGGTTGCAGCTGAACCAGAATTGGTCCAATTCCCTTGCTGGGAGGTTTGCTCATGCTGTTGAGGAGGTTTCTGGCAGGGGGAGAGTGACCAGAGGGGAGGCAAAGCCCAATGCGATTTAGAAGGAATGCAAGGACAGTCCAGTAGGCAGGGAACACATGGACAAGATAAGGCACATGGGAGGTGAAGAAAGCTAAATTGTGTCGATTTTAATGCAGGGAGCTTGACTGGTAAAGTGGATGAACTTAGAATGTCGATCAGCACATGGAAATATGATACTGTTCCAATCACTGAGACATAATCAAAGGAAGGACAGTATTAGCAGCTCAACATTCCAGGGTATAGAGGTGTCAATAGTAACAGGGAAGGAAGTAAGAGAGGTGGGGGCAATGCATTATTGTTAAAGGAAAACAATACTGTTGTAATGAGGGAGGATGACCTTGAACGGTCTTCAAATGAGGCAATCTGAGTCCAGTTTTAAAGTAAAAAGGGATGATTAGTTTTCGGAATTACATTACAGACCTCCCAAGAGTAACAGAGAGATAAAGGACCAGATGTGTCAGCAAATCATGGAAAAGTGAGAGAAACAGTACAGTAGTAGGGGATTTCAACTTTGCTAATATTAACTGGGATCACCTTCATGTGAAAGGATTAGATGGGATGGAATGTTTAAATGCATCTAGGAGAGCTTTCTTATGCCAGTACATAGATAGTCTTATAGAGATAGGGCAGAGCTAGACCTAATCCTAGTGAAGGAAGCCAGTCAAGTGGCTGAAGTTTCAAGTATTTTAGGTATAGTGACCATATCTTTGTACGTTTCAAAGTCATGATAGAAAGGAAAAAGCTAAGCATGCAGTTAAGTGCAGAAGTTAAATGTATAAATTGGGGGAAGGCTGATTTCAATATCGTTTGACCCACGGTGGCTCAGTGGTTAGCACTGCTACCTCACAGCACTGGGGTGTCAGGTTCGATTACAGCCTCGGGTGACTGTCTGTGTGAAGTTTACACATTCTCCCTGTGTCTACATGGGTTTCCTTCAGGTACTCCCGTTTCCTCCCACAGTCCAAAGATGTTTTGGGACCATTGCTTTTTGTTATCTTTATAAATGATCTAGAGGAAGGACTTGAAAGCTGGGTAAGCAAGTTTGCGGATGACACAAAAGTCGGTGGAGTTGTGGATAGTGAGGAAGGAAGTGGTAGGTTACAGCGGGATATAGATAAGTTGCAGAGCTGGGCGGAAATGTGGCAAATGGAATTCAATGTAGCTAAGTGCGAAGTCGTTCACTTTGGTAGGAATAACAAGATGATGGATTACTGGGCTAATGGTAGGCTACTTGGTAGTGTGGATGAGCAGAGGGATCTTGGTGTCCATGTACACAGATCTCTGAAAGTTGCCACCCAGGTAAATAGTGCTGTGAGGAAGGCATATGGTGTACTGGGCTTTATTGGCAGAGGAATTGAGTTCCGGAGTCCTGAGGTCATGTTGCAGTTGTATAAGACTCTGGTGCGGCCTCATCTGGAGTATTGTGTGCAGTTTTGGTCGCCATACTATAGGAAGGATGTGGAAGCTTTAGAACGAGTGCAGAGGATGTTTACCAGGATGTTGCCTGGAATGGTAGGAAAATCTTATGAGGAAAGGCTGAGGCACTTGGGGCTGTTCTCATTGGAGAAGAGAAGGTTTAGGGGAGATCTGATAGAAGTGTATAAGATGATTAGGGGTTTAGATAGGGTAGATACTAAGAACCTTTTACCGCTAATGGAGTCAGGGGTTACTAGGGGACATAGCTTTAAATTAAGGGGTGGTAGGTATAGGACAGATGTTAGGGGTAGATTCTTCACACAGCGGGTTGTGAGTTCATGGAATGCCCTGCCCGTATCAGTGGTGAACTCTCCTTCTTTATGGTCATTTAAGCGGGCATTGGATAGGCATTTGGAAGTTATTGGGCTAGTATAGGTTAGGTAGGATTCGGTCGGCGCAACATCGAGGGCCGAAGGGCCTGTACTGCGCTGTATCCTTCTATGTTCTATGTTCTATGTGCAGGTTAGGCAAATTGGTCATGCTAAAATTGCCCATAGTGTTAGGTACATTAGTCGGAGGGAAATGGGTCTGGGTGGGTTACTCTTTAGAGGGTTGGTGTGGACTTGTTGGGCCAGAGTACCTGTTTCCACACTGTAGGGAATCTAATCTAATCTGGCAAACATAGACTGGGAGCAGCGACTTGCAGGCCAAGGATACGCAAGTTCTGGGCTTCCTCCACCACTAAATGCTAACCGTCCAACACCTGGAGGAAGAACACCTCATCTTCTACTTGGATTCTCCAACCACACAGGATCAATGTTGATTTCACCAGTTTCCTCATCTTCCCCTCCCCCTTCCCCGCCATGTCCCAGATCCAATCCTCCATCCCGGCACTACCTCTGTTCTACCTGTCTATCCTCCTTCCCACCTATCCACTCCACTCTCCACTCCGACCTATCACCATCACCCACCCCCACTTACATCTACTGATTGTATTCCCAGCTACCTTCCCCCCATGCCCATCCCCTCCTACTGGGCCCCCGCACCTACATTCCTGATGAAGGACTTATGCTCGAAGCATCGATTCTCCGACCCCTCAAATGCTGCCTGACCGGCTGTGCTTTTCTAGCACCACACTTTGCGACCACGATCTCCAGCATCTGCAGTCCTCACTTTCTCCCAGTATGGAAAATGGGAGTCTTTTAAAAGTAGTATAATGAGAATTCTGGGCTAGCATGTTTCTCCAAGACTCCAGGGCAAAGACAAAAAATCCAGGGACCCCGGATGTCAAGGAATATTGAGATATTAATGAAGAAAATGAAGGAAGCATTTGTCAAGTACAACATATTAAAAACATGGGGGGGGGGGCTTCAAAAGTATAGAGAGTGTAGGAGGTTGCTTAAAAAGACAAAGCGGGAGGACAAAGAGGGGCCACGGAATATCTTTGGCAAATAAGAAAAAGGAAAACCTCAAGGCATTTTATAAGTATGCTAAGAGTATGAGGATTACCATGGAAAAAGTGGGGACTATAGGAGACCAAAGGGGCACCCTGTATGTGGAGCCAGGTAATGTGGAAAGATATTAAATGAATACTTCTCATCTGTATTCGTAAAGGAGAAAAACATTGTTGCTGGGGTTTTCATTTGGGGTGGTGAGGTTCTAAAGATTATTGAGGAGAAGGTCTTCGATGTTTTAGTGGGCATACAGGCGCAGAAATCACCAGGGCCTGATAAGAGGTATCCCAGACTGCTATTGGAAACAGAAACAGAATCCGCCTTCCTGAAAGACCCTCTACATAAAAGAACTACTTTCCATCAAGATTCTAACGCTATCATCACCATCACTAAAAACGTTTGCACCATTGGGTGTGTGGGGGGGATCAGCTCCAGGATCAGCTTCTTGTTTATAGCCCACTGTCAGAGAATTTTACCGCTGGCATGACTGGGATCAGGCTGCCTACCCCAGAATGCAATAACCAGTTTAACCAAGTGAAGGTCCTACGATAGCTCATTTTGCCATTCAGTCATAATTTTGCTGACAGTGTCTCCTTCTTCCACCCACGCATCCTGTCACATGAAGAGGCCATTCAGCTAAATGAAGGCACCCTCTTGATGGAACCCTGAGGGGTAGAGAGGACACTTCTTTGAAATCAATGATTGGACCGTACAGAGAGAGAAGACAGCTCCTACATCCCAAGGATTTCCCCAGTAATCAGCCCTTAAAGTCCTGTTTACTGAAAGTAGCAGATCTCCAGACTGTCTCAGCAGCAGCCAGCTATTGGTCCTGATGGGGATGCTGAGTTGCTGACCATCTCACTAGGGACAGGCTGCTATCCTGAATACTTAATTAATTGCTGAATTTGAAATTCAGGGGCAGATCATGTCATTCTCCTGTGTCTGGCAACACTCCTATATCAGGTAATTTGATAAGATCCTCCTATTGATCTCTACACATTTGCATTCTTGGTTTTTAGATTACTGCATTCCCTTATCCTTTTTGATTAGATTCTTTACTTGCATATTTTAGTGATCTCTATTTGACCTAGATCTATATAACATCCTCAAATACTCTTCCCTAGTCTTATAAACAACTGAGCAGGAAAATGCAGGACAGACAGTTGTGGATAAGTAAGCACAGGATCTGGCCTTAGGCCGATCAATCCCACTACAAATCACTTTGAGTGGCAGGAAAGGTTTAAGAGCTTAAATTGTATCTTCCTTTTCCAGTGTTGTTATATGAAATGTCCCCTCTCTAGTCAAAAACATTTCCTCAAATTACTTAGATTGGCACTTTCAAATGCCTGGGTTTAGCTGTTGGCTCTCCATTAACTGTGATAGGCTGGAGATGATGCAGTGATAGCACGAGATCAATAATCCAGCCTGCCAAAGGAAGAATTAAGAGAAAACTAAAAAAAGGAATTATATCAAACAACTTGGCATCGACCTCCTTAATAGAATCATCGAGCTGAATAGCACAGAAATAGACCCTTTGGTTTATGTTGAACACTAATTGGAAGAAGCAAGACGCTGGACAGAATACAGAATGCATGCTGGGTGGACACTTTAATCACCAAGTGTGGTTCAGCTGAACCATTACTAATTGTGTAGGCCAAGCCCTAAGTGACATAACTGCCAGACTGGGACTGCAGCATGCTGAGAGATCCTGGAAAAGGGAAAAACATGTTTGATCTCATTGTCACTAATCTACCTTCCATGTAGTATTGATGTGAAAATAGTCATCTACACTGGCCTTTGCATTGGAACACCACCACCTACAAGCTCTTTTCCAAGCCAAACACCTTCCTGACTTAAACTGTTATCACTGTTGTTTCACCATTGACTGTTTGTCCTAACAGTACTGTGGGTGAATGTGCCCAAGGGATGTTGTGGTCAAGAAGGCAGCTCACCACCACCCTCTCAAGGGTAATTAGGATGCCAGCAATGCCCACATGCCATGAACAAGTAAATAACAACGTATCTGCAGCCATCAATTTACTCAGTTGTTCCTCTACCTCTGTAATTGGTGCCTTTCTGCCACTAACACTATTTCTCATTTATTGTTTCTCCTGATGTAGTCCCTATTTTTGTTGACTCTAAGTGATTCAGACTTGAATGTACTTGCTACTTCACTGCTTTAGCTATTCAGCGCCAGGCATGACTGTGCAGCAAGCACAATTAGGCCTGTTCTCCTCTGCTAAAACACCTCCTTTCAATTCATTGTTCAGCTACACACAGTATCGTTTTATGAACCTCACTGTTTATGTTATTACAGGCAGATGGATGGAAGAGGTAGCATTTCTCACTGCTGATTTCTAAGTTATTAATGATAAAGTTGTTACAAGGACTTTGTCATCCCATATACAAATGTATTGTAATGTACAGAAAACAGCCGAGTTTTATTCCCATTGAGTACCATTGCCAGTTGTTTGCAGATTTAGATATGATTTTGGTATTTTAAATGCATCACATAAATTTTTCTTTTACCACACAACTTTTGCCCTTATTTATGTTTGAGTTCCATATTCTTTTAAAAAACCTTGTATTTTAATGGTACTTTCACAACCACTGGATATCTCAAAGTACTTAATAACCTTTGAAGTATTTTACAAATGTAATCATGATTGTAATGTTGTTAAGGCAGCAGTCTCACAACAGAACCATCACAATCAACAATGTGATAATAACCAGTTAATCTGGTTTTCTGATTTGATTGACGAGTGCTTATTAACCAGAACTCCTTAGATAACTGCCCTGCTCTTTGTCATAACAGGATCATGGGATCTTTTACATGTACCTGAGCAGACAGATGTGGTTTCTGGTTAGTATTGGAAAGACAGCATCTATGATCAGTTAGCATTCCCTCGGTACTGAACGAGTGTAAATTTGTGCACTCAGTCTCTTAAGTACAACTTGAACATTGTGTCTCAAAGACATGGATACTTTCAATTGGGTACAACTCATACTGTAAAGGAAATAGTTCCAAAATTCTTAATATTAAATAATTTAATATTATACTATAAATTGTACATCTACTACATAATAATTGAGTAATAAACTGAACTTCAAAGTTCAGCACTTATTTGCAAAAATTCAGATACAGCCATTTAAAAAATATCCAATATCTGTTCCACACTTGATTGAACCATTGAAGAAGAATAACCTCTTTAGCATATTTCTCTGAACTTGGACTTTCCACTGTGACAATGCATTATCAACAGTTATTCAGTTCTGTCACAACAAAACTAACATTACTCTCTGACTTCTAAAGCATGGTATAGCAGAATGTGTTTTACAGCAATACTGACTGACAAGGAGAAGGACTGTAATTCACACAGGTTTCATTTATTATATATATTTTTAAAACTTCTATGAGCTTAGTTTTCGATTATTGATCAATTAAGTATTGGTTGGTTTTATTTTATCAGAATAGAAGACTGTCAATCAATGTTAAATCCTTCAAATTCTTCATAAGTGGCCTGTAAGTTCTGCAATTCATTGCCTGTCTGAACCTGCTCAATGCAGACCCTGTTGGTTAGCAGACATTGTTCTAATCAGCTTTACTAAGGGGTAATATTGGTTTTGTGCTTAAAGTTAAAGCCACTAGAAACTCGCACAAACTCAAATGCATGGCTCCTATTTCATTTTTATTCTTGAGGCCCTGGAACTCAAACTAACATTTTCAATGTGTCAGGAGGGTAGGTAACGTGTCAAAAATATTCTTCAACCAACTTTGTGCTGATGCCACACCCAAGACCAGTCCAACTTAATTTTTAAATCTCATTTCATCAATTAGTATGTCCTTTGAAACAAATAGATCTTTTCTAATGAGAATCCTATGCAGAATACTATTTTGATTATCACTGAAGCTGCTATTGGTAGTTCCTCAATGGAGTCACAAACCATTAGCAGCATTCACATTCCTTGTGACTCTGGTGCAGTCATTATTTCAGCAGATTCTGAAGAATGGATTATAGTATGCTGAAGGGCCAGAGATCACCTTTAGTGGTAGACCAACTGTATGTTTCACTGATCCAATGGCCAAATTGTCGATAAGACAAGTAACTAGTACAGATAACTTGCCCTGAATATTAAAATTAAGCCTGAGCTTGAAAATGCAAGTAGGCTGCGCCATATCAGGATACTTTGTCATATCATTTAAAACCAAAATTTTATTTTTCGATGAAGGCCTACAACCTTTCCATCCATTCCTAGCTTCAGTACCCTATCCATTTGAACAGAATTCATTCCCCACTTCCCATCGTAAAAGGTGTTTTAAATATGTAAGAATTTAGGAATTCCTATTAATGTGTCAGTGTTGGCACATATAAAACAGTCACCTCTGAAGGTCAAGAATTCAAGTCCCGATACATAATCTTGATTGTGTAATCTAGGCTAGTAATTTAGTGTTATACTGTATGAATGCTGCACTGTTAAGGTGTTATGTTTTGTTTGAGATATTAAAAGAAGAATTACCAGTCATAGAGTCATAATTAAATCATACAGCATGGAAACAGACCCTTCAGTCCAAACAATCCATGCCAACCATAATTTCAAGCTAGACTAGTCCCACTTGCCTGCACTTGCCCCATATCCCTCCAAGCATTTCTTTTTCATGTATTTATCCAAATGATTTTTAAATGTTGTAATTGTACCTGCTTCTACCACTTCCTCTTGAAATTCATTCCACATACGAACCACTCTCCCTGTAAAAGGAATATCCCTCATGTCATTTTAAAATCTTTCTCCTCTTGCCTTAAAAATATGCACCCTAATTGTGAAATCCCTTGCCCTACGGAAAAGACACCTGCCATTATCTATAATCCTCATTATTTTATAAACCTCTGTAAGGGACACCTCTCAACCGCTTACACTTCTGTGAAAAAGGTTCTTGCCTATCCAGGCTCTCCTTATAACCGAAACCCTTCATTTCCGGCAACATCCTGTGAAACATCTTCTGACCCCTCTCCAGCTTAATAATATCCTTCCGATAGCAGAGAAATCAAAACTGCACACAGTACTCCATAAGAGACAGGAGCAGAATTAGGCCATTTGGCCCATTCAACTGTGGCTGATGTGTTTCTCAATCCCATTCTTCTGCCGTCTCTCTGTAACCTTTGATCCCATTACCAACCAAGAACTCCTGTGACAATATTTGAAAATCAAAGGCTTTCTTCAAGTACCCTGTCCAAGGTTTATCCTTCAGTCAACTAAAACCTGAAATATATTATTTAATTATTAAGTTCATAGTTTTTCTTTGTGTTGTTGCATGCTAATTAGATAGAGTGTTTCCTACATTACAAAGGTGCATGCATTTCATAATTGCTTTATTAATTCTAAAAGTGATTTAGATGTCCTGAGGTCATAAATAAGTATTGTATATATGCAATTTCTTTCTGCAGGTTTTTGTGACAAATGGCATTGAGAAATTAGGTATGTTCACTTGAGAACACTGCTGACTGCACAAGGTCCACAGATTATGAATTGAAACTATTAACCAGCATCAACAAAAATTTGCAAAGGGTATTTTAATGTAATGAAATGTCTCAAGACACTTTAAAGGAGCATAATCCGGCAAGGTTAACACAGAGCCAAAGAGTGAACCTTTAGGATAAGTGGCCGAATGTTCAGCCAAAAAGGCAATATCTTAAAGTCAGAGAAAGAGATAAAATGGTCAAGAGGGAATTCAAACCTTAGAGTCCAAATAACTGAAGATGCAGCCATCGATGGGGAAAAGAAGTTAGGGAAGCACAGTGTGAAATCTGAGTAAAAGCTGATTTGACATGACAGTAGAATTGTGTTAAATCTGTTCCAAGTAAAGCTTCAATGTTGTAAACATTGTATTTATGTAGACAGGCATCTCTGCTAGATTTGTCTTGAGGCTGAGTAGACGTCTCACAGCTTAAATAACGAGGCACTGTTTTCCGAAATCAGATTTATATTACTCTCAGCTTCACATACCTCAAATACAAACTGCTCGCCTTTGATATGTTCTGTTGCAAATGTAGGATGATGTGGGTGGAATATAAGTATTGCCTCAGCCTTTTGAGAAACCACTTTTTTTGCTGCAAAAATAGAAATAACAGCTACTTTACACACATCCGCATTCACTGTATATGTTCTATCGTTCAAAATTAATTAAGGAAGTACCTCTTCAGGTAACTAGCCAATATTTCACCAGAACTTTACAGTTTCTGTTAACTAGCAACGTGGGTGTGCAATTCTCACTTGTGTGGGAATTTCATGATCATTATTTTTGGCAATATTTACTAAGAGCATAATTTTGTTTATTACTTTAATGAGCCAAGAGTATGTGCATCTCATTGAATTTTGCCATCTGCCAACAATCCACACAACACTATTATCAGAACCTAATATTCTGAAAGATGATCATTATATGAATCATTTATATTCTAATAAACTGGTTCATTCTTTTAGATGATTATTTGAGTGAATGACTTAGTGCTGGGTATTAAAATAATAAACATGTTCATTCCAGAGCTGGAAGGGTGGCAAGAGGCAACATAAAAGTAAATGTATTTATATATTGCCATTCACAACCTTCAGATGACCCAAAGTGCTTTAAAATTGTCAAGTACTGATGAAGTATATTCACCATTTTATGAAATGTGTCAGTTAATTTGCACACAAGGGTCCGGCAGCCATAATGTGATAATAACTAGATAATTTTTTGAGTTATGTTGTTTGTGTAATTAATATCAGACAGAATGCCAGGAAACAACCCCCTTGTTTTATTCTAAGTGCCATGGATAATAAGCATCTCCCTAAGATGGAAAACTGATCCACAGTTGATTAATTCATACAAAGAAAGTTGCCATAATCTGAGCAGACCATAAGGCTGCTCTCTTATTAAAGAAAGATGATTGGTAATCCTGAAGGTCACCATGCCTCAGGCAAAGGGAAAAGTTGAAAGGGAGAGTCCCTTGTGGTAACCTCAGCTGGTAGCAGGTATGGAATCCACATTGTTTGCATCACTCTGCATTGTAGCCAACTGTAAGACATCATTGCTTACTGCACTTGACAGGACAAGTATCAGCCTAAATTCTATGCTCAAGTCACTGGGTGACTATGGATATTGATGAGAAAAAGTAGACATATGATGCATACTGGAGTATTAATAGCAATAAAAATCAGGGAGAATATCACAAATACAGGAGAGAGGGTAAGGCTAGAATAAGCCTGATGAAGGGCTTATGCCCGAAACGTCGAATTTCCTATTCCTTGGATGCTGCCTGACCTGCTGTGCTTTAACCAGCAACACATTTTCAACTGTGATCTCCAGCATCTGCAGACCTCATTTTTTACCCTAAGGCTAGAATAAGGAAGGCTAAGAGGAAGCATGAGGAAAGGTTGGCAGGCTGAAACAAAAAGCAAAATGTTCTTCAAATGTATCAATAGTAAAAGATTAATGAAGGCTAGATTGGGGCCCATAAGGAACAAACAAGGCAAGCCACTCACCAAAGCAAAGGGAACGGAGATACCAAATGAGAAAAGTACTAAATTAGAAATGGTTACAATAGCCTAGTTAAAAATGTTGGTGTTGAGCAACTGAGCAGAAAAGTGATAGATGAAGAAAAGTTGCTCATTCCTGATGAAGGGCTTTTGCCCAAAACATTGATTCTCCTGCTCCTCAGATGCTGTCTGACCTTCTGTGCTTTTCCAGCACCACACTCTAGACTCTAATCTCCAGCATCTGTAGTCCTCACTTTCGCTTTGCTAATAGTGTGGCAGTACACCAGGTAGAGAAGTCACCAGACTCTGATGGGATGATGACTAGATTGCTGAGAGAGGTAAAGGAGCAAATCGCACAGCCACTAACAGGAATTTTCCAGGCCTCTCTGAACACAGGATTAGTTCCGGGGGGATTGGAAGATTACAAATGTGACATCTTTGTTTAAGAAAGGGGGCAAAAGATAATTCAGGAAACTACAGACCTGCCAGCTTGACTCAATACTGGGAAAACCCATGGAGCCATAACGCGGGATACAATAAATCTGCACCTAAAGAAAAATAAGCTAATATTTGACAGTCAATATGATTTTGCAAAGGGCAGGTTAAATCTGAGAAATTTAATGGAGTCCTTTGACAAGCTAACACAGGCAGTGGCTGAAGGTAGTGCTATAGATGGTGTATATTTGAGCTTACAGAAAATGTTTGATGTGATCTCACATGTCAGGTTGTTTAGCAAATTAGAAATGTTTGGAATTGATGAATCCTTGGCAGCCTGGATTAGAAATTGATGAAAATATTGGAAACAGAGGGTCAGTGTAGATGAGCATTCTCACACTGGGGATGACTTGAAAGTGGTGTTCTCCAGGGACTCGTGCTTTTACTGATTAATATAAACCATTTGGAGGTGGGTGTTTAGGGCAAAATCTTGAAATGCGCAGATAATACTAAGCTAGGGAGAATAATGAATTGTAAGGATGATAAGCTGACTGCAGAGAGACCTCAATAAGATGGCTAAATGGCCCAACACTGGCAGATGAATTACAAGGCAGAGAAATGTGAAGTAATTCATTTTTGTCAAAGAAACTTGGAGAGACAATACAGCTTGATGGTACAACTTTGATGGGAGTGCAGGAGCAGAGGATCCTGGGGTTCATGCACATGATTCTCTGAAGGAGACCAGGCAAGTTGAAGCAGTTGTTAAGAAGGTTTATAGGTTCCTTGGAGACATGGAGTATCAAAGCAGGGAAGTGATGCTACATCTCTACAAATTATTGGTCAGACCATATTCGGAGTATTGTATCCAGTTCTGGGCAACTTATGAAGGAAGGTTGTTAAAGACTTGGAGAGAATTCAAAGGAGATTTACAAAGGAGAATGATACCAGGAATGAAGCATTTTAAATTCAAGGAAGGCTTCGAGAAATCAAGCTTAGTCTCCTTGGAGCAGAGAAGATTAAGAGCTAACTTTGTTGAGATGCGCAAAGTTATGAACAATTTTGACAGGGTAAAGAAGGGTATTCTGTTTCCAATAGTTGGTATATAAGGAACTTTGGGTCACAAATTCAAGGTTATCAGCAAGACATGGGAGTGAGATAAGGAGAAACTCTTTATTGAGAGAGTTGTTAGGATTTAGAATGAGCTGCCTGGGAGAGTGGTGGAGGTAAATTCCCTTGGAGGTTTCAAGAGAGAGCTGGATATATATTTCAAAGTGATGAATTGAGAGGGTTATACAGATTGGGCTGGTGAATGGGACTGGCTGGGTAGCTCTTTTGGGAATTGGGTACAAGATACAATAGCCGCCTTCTATACTATAATATTCTATGATTCTATGAGTTTAAACTTGAAAGAAATAAAATTGTTTTAATAATGAGTAATCACTATGAAACTATTGACTGCTGAAAAATGTCATCTGGTTCACTGAAGTCATTTAATGACAGAAATTTGTCATCTATACCCTGTCTGGCCTATACACAAATCTGGATCCACTATAATGTGGTTGTCTCTTAGTTGATTTCTGAAGTGGCCTAACAAGCCACTCAGTTTTATCAAACCATTATGGCAAACCATAATACGACTAAAACATGGCATAAGTCTGGAGTCTTTTGGGAGACCACTAAGTTCTCGTCACAAATAACTTTGTGATTTCTGCTAAAATTGGGAGACCTTGTTCCATAGACTAGACCAGCAACAACCCGAGATGTTCATGCCCACAAAATTGTTCCCATCACCATCCCTGGATACTTTCTAGTCCATTGACAGGATAGACACAGCAGAGGTGATGGCACAGTGGTATACAGTGAGAGTGAGTTATCCTTGTCATCTTCAACATTGACCTATGAAATTTCATGGCATCAAGTTAAGCATCAGCAAAAAAACTTACTGCTGATTACCATCTACTGTTCTCCCTCAGCTGACAAATTAGTCCTCTTTCATGTTAAGAGCATTTAAAAAGCAAAAGGATGTCTTGGGAATAGCAAAAGCACAGGATGTACTCTGAGTGCAACGACCATCACTAAGAGTAGCTTGGTAGCGCTGTTACTGACCAGCAGGTGGTAAGTGATCATGGGAAAATTCCACTTGACCTCTCCTTTAACAATCGACTTGTGATAAATAGAAAATGAAATAAATACTGGTGTCCCAATAAATGAAGAGAAAATGGAAAGCAGGCACAGCCTGGTAGTTACCTCATTAATGTTTAAGTGTCAGCGTTCATTCAGTCCTGGATACCTTTCTAGCTTAAGATTGTGGCTAGTAGAGACTCAGCTAAGTTGATTATTAGAATTGCTTTCAAATTGCCTGTCCAGGACTGCTGCAGACATATTCCTTCCATCCCCACTGGGAAATCTTGGGTCTACCCTGGTCTCAATGTCCCTCCTCCAGTCTTGACTGTATCATTTTCAAACCTCTTGAACATTTTGAACATTTATTTACTTTGGTAACCTCTGCAGCCTGAAATTCTGTTTCTTCCTACCTGCCAAAATAACCACATTGAGATCTTGTAAGAATGCCACCACCCCCTCCCCCCACCCCCAGCCCTGCCATTCCCACTGCAAAAAAAAGGAAATGGACCTGCAAATGACATCACAATGATGCCCTGGGGAGAGCATTTCCTTCCTACATTGAGACTCACTCACTACACTCCCACCCAATGTTCATTTTATGAATAGTAAGTGTAGAAAAGTGAAGAGAAGCAGAAATTCACCTGATTCCATGTTTCCCAGTTGCTAAATGATTAACAGAAATGACAACATAATACTTGAATTCATGAGCTCACAAAGAACATTAGCTGACAAAAGAATCTAAATTATTAGTGCCGTCACAAATAAAACACAGTACATGTTGGGTTATTGTACAACAAAAAGAAAAGATTTAATCATGCCAGACGACAAGAGAAATTATAATATTAAAATCATCAATCAAAGTCATTTTGGAATGGAACAGTGCACTCTAAGTGCTAAAGAATTTATATTTTGGCTACAAATGTTGACCTAGAGGCAGAATGTCAATCTTTAAAGGAGACTTTGAAAGCTTAAGTACTGTGTACAGTGTGACAGAAGACTTGATTGAGTTTCATTGACAATTTCAAACTAATAATAGGGTATTTCTCAAAATGTATCTAAGTACCCAAACTGGTATGTAGAAAAGAACACGATTGTCAGAGCACAGCCTTAGGGTTCAGTACTTTTAAGGTAATATCCAGCAATTTAACTCTAATTGTTGTAATGGAAAATCCCCTTAGGTGGTGGTACAAAACTAACTGTGTTGCACTGCTGCTAATGTTATATCTGAACAATATTCAGTTTAGTTGGCACTCAAGATAACTCCCAGAATATTGTAATGCAGAATTAAGCCATTCAAATTATTTAGCTTGTGTCAGTTCTTTGACAGAGCTAACAAATGCAAGATCATAGAACCTTAGAAATATTACCACACAGAAAGCAGCTATTCAGCTCCTCATGTCTGCAGTAGCTGTATAAACTAGCCACGCATCCTAAACCTACTTTCCATCATTTGGCCGATAGCCTGGTAGGTTTCAGCACTTCAGGTACAGATCCAGGTTCCTTTTAAGTGAATTGTGTGTATCCACCTGTTCAAATCCCAGCAGGTGATATTACCAGACAAGTCAGACCCCAAAATGAAATCTGTTTGTTACTTTTCTTTAATTAACATGGTGGTCATTCATTAAAACATCACACCGAGCGTCAGAGTTTACATAAGAACTAGGAGCAGAAGGAGGCAACTCCGCCGCTCAAGCCTGCTCCACCATTTGCTTTGCCTGATCTCATCTTGGCCTCAACTCCACTTCCCCGCTGACTCTCCTGTATCCTTCAAACCATTATAAATTAAAAATCTGTCTATATCCTCCTTAAATTTACTCATCTTGACATCCACTACACGCTGGGGTAATAAAATCCACAGATCTGCTACCCTCATGCTAAAACGTTGACCTCTTATCTAGATTGTCTGGCACAAGACAAGTTTCTTGAATAACAAAACAGAAATGCGTAACACAAGAGTCAAAAACAATAAAGACTCACAAAATCAAGTTATCCAAACATCAAAACAAAGTTTCAATCTATTCCACCAACACTATCACTTTACAGTGATTTAAATCCAGAGAAATTGCTCCTCTAAGTTTGATGTGGAGATATTGCTGTTGGACTGGGGGGAGCAAAGTTAAAGCAGGTAGCTGATGAAGAAGCAGCGCTACAAAAGCTTGTACTTCCAAATAAACCTGTTGGATTATAACTTGGTGTTGCATGATTTTTAAATTATTCCTTTAAGGACGGCACGGTGGTGGTTAGCACTGCTGTCTCAGGGACCCAGGTTCAATTCCTGCCTCGGGCAACTGTCTGTGTGCAGTTTGCACATTCTCCCCGTGTCTGCGTGGGTTTCCTCCCAGTGCTCCGGTTTCCTCACACAGTCCAAAGATGTGCAGGTTAGGTGAGTTGGCCATGATAAATTGCCCATAGTGTTAGGTGTAGGGAAATGGGTCTGGGTGGGTTGCTCTTCGGAGTGTCAGTGTGGACTTGTTGGGCCAAAGGGCCTGTTTCCACACTGTAGGGAATCTAATCTAATCTTAAGTTTGACATAGCTGATTCTCCACCCTTGCCTGTGGACTGTGTTGCCTTCTTACAGGAATAGTCAAAAAACGAAATGCTCAGACTTTCCCAACTTTTTAATAATCTGTTAATTTCTAACTAAACGCTCCTGGTCGAGAGGTTGCTCCAACTAAAAGTTTCCAATGAGGTATCTCTACTTTCTCTGTTCAGTTCTATATACTAATTTTAGAAGAGAAACTATATTTGCTTCCTAATCCCAATAAAGTCTCCTTTGATCTGTCCCAAAACTTTTGTCATTTATCTCAAGAGGGTTGGAATATAATAGCACTGTTGTGCAACTGAGACTTTATAAAGCTCTGGTTAGGCCCCATTTGGAGTACTGTGTCCAATTTTGGTCCCCACACCTCAGGAAGGACATACTGGCACTGGAGCGTGTACAGCGGAGATTCACACGGATGATCCCTGGAATGGTAGGTCTAACATATGAGGAACGGCTGTGGATCCTGGGATTGTATTCATTGGAGTTTAGAAGATTGAGGAGCAATCTAATAGAAACTTACAAGATAATACATGGCTTGGAAAGGGTAGATGCTAGGAAATTGTTTCCATTAGGCGAGGAGACTAGGACCCGTGGACACAGCCTTAGAATTAGAGGGGGTCAATTCAGAACAGAAATTCAGAGACATTTCTTCAGCCAGAGAGTGGTGGGCCTGTGGAATTCATTGCCGCAGAGTGCAGTGGAGGTCGGGACACTAAATGTCTTCAAGGCAGAGATTGATAAATTCTTGATGTCACAAGGAATTAAGGGCTATGGGGAGAATACGGGTAAATGGAGTTGAAATGCCCATCAGCCATGATTGAATGGCAGAGTGGACTCAATGGGCCGAATGGCCTTACTTCCACTCCTATGTCTTACAATCTTATAGTCTTAAAACTGATTTCTGCACTTTCTTAGCTAAAATCAATCCTTGAGCTAAAATTAACCCTTGAATATCTACACTCCTTGTCATAAACTAGTATAATACAAACAGTCTTCCATCAATGCTCCAAATGTATCTCTGTCCCCTGACATACTGGGTAAGTTCATTCTTTAAAATCTGATTGAAGATTTGTAGCTCGGGTATCCGTTGTTGTGGAAGCCCGGCGAGCAGAACCACAACATAAGTTCATTCTTCTGGCAAGACTGTTCGATGCAGTTTCTTTTAAATCCTTCAGAAAAGTGGCCAACCCCATATATCATTATCCAAATTCTAAAGAGATTGATATTTATATCAAAATCAAATGCCCAATATCATATAAAATAAAATAAAGAATTGTGGATGCTAGAGATCTGCAGCAAAACCAGAAATGGCTGACAAAACTCAGGTCTGTCAGCACCTGTGGGAAGAAAGCAGAGTTCATGTTTCGAGTCCAATGGCTATTCAGAGTTCTGATTTCGATTTCAGCTTTGGTTTCACCTGTTACCACATGTCTCAATCATCAAACTGTGCAGTGGATTCCAAATACCTTCTTCATATCTCTTCTGATCTTTCAACAAATTTCCTTAAATCTGTGCCTCATGTTAATTGACCTCTCCACCAGAGAAAACAAGTCTCCTTGGCCCACTCTATCCAAACACTTCATCATTTTGTTCACTTCAGTTGAACCACATGCCTCCTCTACTTGCTGAAAAACAACTTTAGTTTTTGCAATTTTTTCTCATTGCTGCAATTTTCAAGTCCTGTAAACATTCTTATAAACCTCCTCTGTACATTCTCCAGAGCAATTACATTGTTCATCTAATGTGATGATCATTAATGAACATTAATGTCATTAATTTTGTTGTTAATTTTAGAATTTTCTGAAGAATAGTAATTCATGTACATTATTTTCACACATTTCCTCAATCTCCACTTAACTCAATAGCTCAAATTCTCACATACTCTTCAAAGTCTTGCATGAATGGAAAAGAGGGAACAACTCACTTCTCATTTCCCTAGCATGAACAAACCTGGTGACATAGTGCAGGTTATTGTAACAATACATGCAGTTTATTTTTTGTTTAGTGCTTATAATGTTTGTATTTTACTTCATAGTACAAAGCCTGAGTATTGCTGAAAAGGAGGCATGCTATCAACACTTTTTCAACATACACTTGTCAGAACAGAACCACAATATCAAGGGAACAACGATCCATAATATATGAGGAGATGTTTTTGACTGGCCAACAACGAGACCCCACCTGGCAGAAACATTATTGTAGAGAATGCACAGGAAACCATTAACAAGTACAGCTAGACATTTCATGCTACTAATTATGTGGTAGCAATATTCAGCACTAAAAACCATATCCATCAAGCCAAAAAGACATTCTGCTTACCACATGAATGGGATATGTGCTACATAATCTTCAGAGCTGTCTTAATGACAGCAACTGATACATTCCAACAACTGCTGTATTGTACCAAATAGCAGTTCCTTTGACTGATTGCAATAGGCAGAATATGGATCACACTAACCTACCGTGTACTTGCAAAACTCTGAATATAGATGTGATGTCACAATTGAAGAACACTTGCTAAACAATCCTGATTGCACCAAGCATTGTACCAAGAGTTTAAGGTTATCAGTCATACATGCAGAATGGCTCATTGTCACATGCTAGAAGTCACACAGGGCCCTATCCTTCACAAACAAGAAGAACATGTCCACGCATTATACCTTTTCAAGAAACATTTGAGGTCAGCAATATACTGGTGTGATCCCCATGACAATACTTTGACAATCAGAATTGGTTTGCCTTTGCCCAGGTTTGAACTTAAACAAAAGCAAACAGTTAACTGTTCCCTGTTGTATTCTCCATGGCAACACACCTGCCAGTCAGGTTTCACTTGCCAGCGAGTCAGCACTCTCTTCTCATTCAGTATAGATTACTGTGTCCTTAGAGATTTAATATTCTTCTGATTCTGTCATAATGAATGCAAGAAAAAAGGTTTTGACAGCATGTCTGTTTTGCTTCCTTGTTTGTCTGTTGCATGGTTTTCTAATAAATGCGAATAAAAAGACTCCCTACATGTAAATGGAGTATTATATTGTACTGGTCAAAGTAACCTTCACAATAATTTCAGGGCAAGGTTCCTCACCCATTCACAATAAATGAAGAATCTTGATGTGTGCACCGTGTTCAGTTCTAGTTACAATGTCATAAAAAATCTATAAAATTTGCCAACAAAAGAAACGACTGAGATAAGAGAAGATTGTGAAGACACTTCAGTGTATAGAATGGAAAGCAAGCTCAGGGAGAATCACATCATTTTAAAATAATATTAAAAGACATATCAAACAAACAAGATACAATTTAAACTTTAACTAGGAATATCCCATCAGACAGAATTTTCAACACATTGGATTTTTCAATGGCTAGATATCATTTTTGCAGTTACAAATGACAATTGCAAGTTGAGGCCCTGTGGAATTTCTGATGTAGCAGACCCCAAATAAAATGCCCACAAAATTGAATATGCTGAATGGCAGTTCATCTGTTCTTGGAACCTTTAAAAGTATCCATTTATGTCAGATAATTTACAGGGTTCCACAAATGAGTTAAAAGTTACCCAGGAATTGATGGATGATTAAAAACCAAGTGTAACTCTTGGGTAACTATTAAACTGACCAGCTCCAGCCAACTCACAATTACTCCCTTCCCCAAGACCCCTTACATCGCCTGCATCCAGAACCAACCACCCAACCTACGGTCAGACCCGACAACTCACTCCCCTGAAATGCCAAACCTGACATTCCTCCGGCCACTGACTTGACTCCCTCCTCCCAACACTCCATCAATCACCCCCCCCCACCCCCGCCCCCACACCCCCTACCCCCTGTAACCCACCTGACCCGATTCACTCTAACTTACTTTAAACACTCCATCACTTATCTGCAACTTTACCCAGATGGCAACTGACGTACTCTCCTATCCTAACCACTTGGTATCCTGCCCACTTAATTCCCTGACACCTGGCACTCTAGCCCATACTTACCTTATGCATTTGCTCTTTCACAAGAGCTGACAAAATAATGACATGCTACTTAATGTTTACATTATAGAAGGCAGAAAAGATTGCCTTACAAAGGTGATGAGGTTTGACTTCCCCCAACTATCCTGCGCTAAGATCACCTGATGCTCACTGCATTTCTAAAGAATTGTAATCCAAATCTCTTGCCAGACCTGCAGAGCTCTTTCTTGATGAAAAAAAGTAAGAGTGGAGTGGCAATCTGACTCCTCAGAAAATCCGGCTCATTAAATTTATATTGAGCAATTATTCAGAACAGATGTTGGAAAGAGTTTTTCTCTGAGTGATAAATATTTGGAGGAATACATTCACTCATACTGAAAGTAAATACATTAGGCACTTGAAGAGTGTGACAGAATACTATAATGCTTAACTCATCATACTCAATTAGCTTCCTTTTATTCATTCCCTGATGATTGTGTCACTGGCCAGGCCAGCATTTATTGCCCATCCCAGAGGGTTAAGAGTCAACCATTTTGCTGTGGGCTCAGTCACATGTAGGCCAGATCAGATAAGGATGTAAGATTTCCCTCCCTAAAAAACATTAGTGAACCAAATGGGTTTTTCCAACAATTGGCAATGATCATCTTTAGACTCTTAATTCCAAATATTTTATTGGATTCAGATTCCACCATCTGCCGTGGCAGGATTCAAATGCGGGTCCCAGGAACATTATCCGAGTCTCTGGATTAACAGTCCAGCAGTAATATCACTAGACCATTGCCT
This sequence comes from Hemiscyllium ocellatum, assembly GCF_020745735.1. Classification (NCBI taxonomy): domain Eukaryota; kingdom Metazoa; phylum Chordata; class Chondrichthyes; order Orectolobiformes; family Hemiscylliidae; genus Hemiscyllium; species Hemiscyllium ocellatum. The sequence goes on along the minus strand of NC_083401.1, from coordinate 53,895,988 downwards.
CCCCAAACATAGTGAAATTTATTATATAAATAAAAACTTTCTTTCCTTCTCAGAATGAGAAATTTAGCAAATAGAAATCTCAAAGGAGATAATTAGATGTTCTAGGTGAGAGCAAAGAGTTGTGCATTCAAAATTTTTCGATCTTTATCTGTAGAAGTTTAGAACTTCAACCAAATATTCTCTCTTATCTTGTTCTGAAGCACTGATTATTTGCTGATACTTCTGTAAAGTGCTCTAGGAAATTTTATTCTTTTAAGTACCATGTAAATACTGGTTGTTATTATTTGTGATAATACACACTCAATAATTCAGCCAAAAACAATTCCCTCTGATGGCTGTACAATGAGGTATGTGATGTGAAACATAGAAATCTAGAAACATAGAAGATACGAACAGGAGTAGGACATTGGATCCCTCTAGCCTGCTCCACCATTCAATAAAATCCTGCCTATCACCAAGCTCAATATCCTAATCCCTCCTCTCCCAGCTTCGTCCCTCCCCATATCCCTTGACTTGAGGAAAGCAGAGAGTGGGAATAAAGGGGTCTTCTTAACAAAGGCAGCCCGTGACCAGTGAAGTTCCACAGGGGTTCATCTTGGGACCACAACTATTCACATTATACATTAGCGATCTGGATGAAGGAACTAAGAACATTGTTGCTAAGTTTGCAGATGAAATAAAGACAGGTGGAGATTTACAAGAATGATCTCAGGAATGAAGAGCTTGTTCTATGAGGAATGGTTGAGGACTCTAGGTTTGTACTCAGTAGAGGTTAGAAGGATGAGGAAGGATCTGACTGAGACTTAGAGAATACTGAGCAGCCTTGATAGAGTGGACAGGGAGAAGATGCTTCTATTAGTAGGAGATACAAGAATCGAAGGGCACAACCTCAGAGTGAATGGATAACCCTTCAGAACTTAATTAAAGAGGAATTTCTTCAGCCAGAGGGTGGTTAATCTGCAGAGCAATATCTAGGCCATATCATTGAATGTATTTAAGACAGAGATAGATTCTTGGTTGGTACAGGGATCAAGGGTTACAGGCAGGAGAACGGGGTTGAAAAACAAATCAGCCATGACAAAATGGTGGATACTCGATGGGGAGAATAGCCAAGTTCTGCTTTGATATCTCATGGTCTTATCCCATTAGCCACAAGAGCTATATCTACTTCCTTCTTGAAAAACACAATGTTTTGGCCTCAGCCACTTTCTATGATAGTGAATTCCACAGACTCATCGCTCTCTGGGTGAAAAATGTATCCCCTCATCACAGTCCTAAAATGTTTGCTCCTTATCCTTAAACTATGACTCCTGGTTCTGAACTCCCCCACCATCAAGTACAGCCTTCCTGGGTCTAGCCTCACTAATCCTATAATAATTTTATAGGCTTCCATGTGATCCACCCTCATTCTTTTAAATATCCATAAATATAATCCTAACTCTATTTTTTCTCATACATCAATCTTGCTATCGCAAGCATCAATTTGGTAACCCTTTATCGCAGTCCCTCTATAGCCAGAACATCCTCCCTCAGAGAAGACCAGACTACATACAGTATTCCAGATGTGGCCTCACTAATGCCTCATCAATAATTGAAGCAAGATGCCTTTGTTTCTGTTCTTGAATCCTCTTACTATGAAACTGAACAGATAGCTTAGGATCTTTGCTGCCTCTGTTGTTACTTTCACCAACTGGTGCATATGGACACCAGGTCACTCTGACAATTCCCCTCTCTCAATTTACAGCCATTCAAGGAATGATCTGCCTTCCTACTTTTGGTACTAAAAAAAATAATCAACATTATACTATATTTGCTCACTGACTCAGCCTGTCTGAATCACACTACAACATTGTTGCATGTCTTATGAAGAAGCATTGAGGAAGTTAGGACTTTTCTCATTGGAGCGAAGGATGATGAGAGGTGACTTGATAGAGGTGTACAAGATGATGAGAGGCAAAGATAGAATAGATAGACAGAGACTTTTTCCCAGGGTGGAAATGGCTATCACAAGGATGCAAAATTTTAAGGTGATTGGAGGAAGGTTGAGGGGAGAGGTCAGTGGTAGGTTCTTTACAGAGAGTGGTGGGTGCATGGAATGCGCTGTGAACAATGGTATTAGAGTCAGATACATTAGGGATTTTTAAGAGTAACCCCGTAGCTCTTAAACTCAATCACTGTATGAATTAAAGCCAGCACACCATACACCTTCTTCAGATTTCAACAGCGGGAATCGACAGAGCACGAGCCAGTGGGCAATCGGGATGGTAAATTTCCATAAAGAATACTTACCTGGTGAAGTGGCAGAGCAAAGGCTGAACAGGAGCAGACACAGACATGGGGACTGCTGGGTAGGTGAGCTAATATATTTGAGCAGTGGCTAAACCCAAAACACTAAATGTGTACTGTCTCCCACCTGTCCTCTTCCTCCTCCAACCAAAAAAAACTCCATGTTGGGGGTTGGTAAGTTAAGATGTTTTGAATCTGTTTTGGCAATTAAGGGGGGGGTTTGGAAGTTAAGGCAGTTGTATGCTCCTTTTGCAGGATGTGGGAGGTAAAGGTCACCACTAGTGTCCATGCTGCCTTCACCTGCAAGAAGTGCACCCAACTCCAGCTCCTCACAGACTGCATTAGGGAGCTGGAGCTGGATCATTCAGAAGACTGAGGTGGTGATAGAGAGGGGTTATAGGTAGGTAGTCACACCTCAGGTACAGGATAAAGGTAGCTGGGTGATCGTCAGGAGGAAGCGTGGGAATATGCAGAGAATGCAGAGTTCCCCTGTGTCTGTTCTCCTCAATAATAAGTATACTGCTTGGGATACTGTTGTAGGGGTGAACTACCAGGGGAAAGTCACAGTGGCCAGGTGTCTGGCACGCAGCCTGGCTCTATCTGAAGAGAAAGGGGGGAGAAGGGGAGGGGGTGGGAAATAGTAGAGTGATTGTGATAGGAGATTCAATGGTTAGAGGAACAAACAGAAGATTCTGTGATCAGGAACAAGGCGTTCAGATAGTATGTTACAACCAGGATCATGGATGTCTTGGATCAAGTCTACAGGATGCTTAAGGGACAGGGCAATCAGCCAGTAGTCATGGTTACACCTCAGTACCAATGGTGTAGCTGGGATATGGGATGAGGACCTGAAAAGGGAAGCTAAAGGACAGGATGTGCAGAGTAGTAATCTCAGGATTGCTACAGTGTTAAAGGAGCAGCATCATCACAGAAGGATATGGAAGCTTTGAGGAGGGTGCAGAAGAGATTTACCAGGATGCTGCCTGGTCTGGAGGACATGTCTTATGAAGAAAGGTTGTGGGAAATGGGGCTTTGCTGTTTGGAGCAAAGAAGGATGAGAGGTGACTTGATGGAGGTGTAAAAGATGATGAGAGACTGAGATAGAGTCGATTGCCAGAGGCTTTTTCCCAGAGCAGAAGTAGCTATCACGAGGGGGCATAATTTTAAGGTAATTGGAGGAAGGTTTAATGGAGAGGTCAGAAGCAGTTTTTTTTACACAGAGAGTGGTTGGTGCATGGAATGCACTGCCAGCATTGGTAGTAGAGTCAGATACATTAGGGGCATTTAAACAACTCTTGGACAAGCACATGGATGATAGTGAAATGTAAAGTATGAAGGTTAGTTTGATTTTAGAGTAGGAGAAAAGGTTGGCACAACATCAAGGGCCAAAAGGCCTGTACTGTGTTGTACTGTTCTACACACTGTTCTATCCTTCCTGTAGAAGGGTATCAGAATTGTATTCAAAAAGTGCCCTGACCAATGACTTATACAGTTGCAATATGATGTCTCAAATCCTATACTCAGTGTTCTGACCAATAAAGTCAAGCATGCCAAATGCCTTCTTCACCATCCTGCCAACCTGCAACTCCACTTTCAAGGAACTATGTAACTGCACCCTTAGGTCCATTTGTTTAACAACACGCCCCACCTCATCCTAAATTAACCCGCCTCTTGAACTGTCCTACTTGTCCATCTTCCTTCCCACCTATCTGCTCCACCCTCCTCATCAACCAATCACAAATACTCACCACCTATCACCTTCCCAGCTGCCTTCCCCCCAGCGCCAACCCCACCCCCACCCCACCCCCATTTATCTCTCAACCCCCTCATTCTTCCAACACTCTCCCTTTCAACCCCCAACATTCCTGATGAAGGGCTTATGCCCAAAATGTCAATTCTCCTGCTCCTCGGATGCTGCCTGACCTGCTCTACCTTTCCAGCACCACACATTCTGACTCTAACACTCCCCAGGTGCCCTCTGGAAGTCTATGAACACTACATCAGCAGCGTTACTCTTATTGAGCTTTTCTGTTACCCACTCAAAAATCTCTAACAAGTTTGTTAAACATAATTTTCCTTTAGATGTCCATGATAATTCTTCTTAATCAAGCTGTGCTTTTGCACCTGATTATTAAATCTATCCCTAACAATTGTTTCCAGAAGATTCCCCACTACTGGAGATAAACTGGCTAGTCTATAATTGTTCAACTTATCCTAACAATTGTCTTTGAACAAGGATGTCTGCCATTTCCAGTCTTCTCGCACTTCTCTCAGTCTAAAACCAAAGGATTAGAGCCAATGTTCCCATGATTTCAACTCACATTCCTTCCATATTCTTGAAGGCATATGATCTGGTCCTGGCACCTTGTTAACCTTAGGTACCAAGTGTCTGTACAACATATCTTCTAGTTTCTCTCCTGTCAATATGATTTGGGTAACATTCGCTCCTTGGTAAAGACAGGTGCAAAGCATTCACTAAACACCTCAGCTATGACCCTACCTCCACATTCCTTCATTGACCTTATTCCTCTTTTTACCCCTCATTCACTATTATATTGGCTGCCAGTTATTTTCTCATTGCTTCTCTAACATGCATTTTTTCCTCCCGTCTGAACCTTCTGCTTTCCTCTAAGTCATCATTTGTATTTTCTTCCTTTCACTTTTCATAATCACGCTTTCTTCTTTATCTTAATTTCTGTCTCCTTTGCCAACCACCGAGCCCTAGATTTACTTGCCTTAACTTTTCTTTCTTTTGCTCAGTACAGTTCTTTGATTTAAGCAAGATAAATTATTAGTTTATTATACAACCAGCGATGAAAAGTACTGTCAGGGCAACCCATAATTGAGTCATAACATGGCTGTTAAGGCTGCCCATAACTAAATAAAAACCGAAAAATCTGTGGTTGCTGTAAATCAGAAATAAAAACAGAAAATGCTGGAAAAGCTCCGCAGATCTGGCAGCATCTGTGAAGAGAAATCAAAGTGACTGTTTTGAGTCCAGTGACCCTTCCTCAGAACTGGTAGATGGTAGATAAGAGGGTCACTGGACCTGAAACATTAACTTTAACTTCTTGTCACAGATGCTGCCAGAGATGCTGAGCTTTTCCAGCAACTTCTGTTTTTGTTTCTGCCCATAGCTAATGCCCACAGTAACATTTTTCAAGGTTGCTGAATGTGCAATCATTCTTGCAAGAACATAGAAGATAACATGTAATATGTGATAACAATAGCAACACTGTACTTTATACAGCAGCTAATGAGTTGCAGAATTAGTTATTTCTTTTTAATTATTTAAGTCATCTGTAATATACTAAAAATGTCAGTAAAAGCATACAGTAAAATGCACTACCCCTCCCCCACCACCACCCCTTCTTGCATCTTTTGTATTCTATATAATGAAAAATTTAAAAGTTCCCAAAATTCAATGGAGGCCTGAATACGGTGACACCTTAGTCTTGCATCTTATCACTTAGATTGGAAGATCTGAAAAGAGTCAATCAACAATCTCTTTGAGATTTCAGAACCAGCAAAGATTATTGGGGTTGGAGGATTTCTGGCTGCAAGTGCGGATTAGTCCATTGCTGCTGTCATGGCCCTACCACGCTCCCCCTATCCACACACAGCACCATACATCATAATGGGTTACCTTTTGATGAAAGGAATCAGAGAAGCATAAGCAGCAGAATAAGAGCAGGAGAAAATAGTAATGGATTTTTTTTTGCTGCTCATTTTAAGCATGCTCCTGAAACCAAAGGGATGGAATATTTGGATCAGTTTTATTTAGAACATAGAACATAGAACATAGAACAATACAGCACAGAACAGGCCCTTCGGCCCACGATGTTGTGCCGAACACCTATCCTAGATTAAGCACCCATCCAAGTACCTATCCAATTGCCGCTTAGAGGTCGTCAATGATTCTGACTCTACCACTGCCACAGGCAGCGCATTCCATGCCCCCACCACTCTCTGGGTAAAGAAACCACCCCTGACATCTCCCCTATAGCTTCCACCCTTCACCTTAAATTTATGTCCCCTTGTAACACTCTGTTGTACCCGGGGAAAAATTTCTGACTGTCTACTGTATCTATTCCTCTGATCATCTTATAAACCTTTATCAAGTCACCCCTCATCCTTCGCCGTTCCAACGAGAAAAGGCCGAGAACTCGCAACCTGTCCTCGTACGACCTATTCTCCATTCCAGGCAACATCCTGGTAAATCTTCTCTGCACCCTCTCCAAAGCTTCCACATCTTTCCTAAAGTGAGGCGACTAGAACTGCACACAGTACTCCAAATGTGGCCTAACCAAAGTCCTGTACAGCTGCAACATCACTTCACGACTCTTGAATTCAATCCCTCTGCTAATGAACGCTAATACACCATAGGCTTTCTTACAAGCTCTATCCACCTGAGTGGCAACTTTCAAAGATCTATGTACATAGACCCCAAGATCCCTCTGTTCCTCCACCTGACTAAGAACCCTACCGTTAACCCTGTATTCCGCATTCTTATTTGTTCTTCCAAAATGGACAATCTCACACTTGATAGGGTTGAACTCCATCTGCCACTCCTCAGCCCAGCTCTGCATCATATCTAAGTCCCTTTGCAGCTGACAACAGCCCTCCTCACTGTCCACAACTCCGCCAATCTTCGTATCATCTGCAAATTTACTGACCCACCCTTCGACTCCCTCATCCAAGTCATTAATAAAAATTACAAACAGCAGAGGACCCAGAACTGATCCCTGCGGAACTCCACTTGTAACTGGGCTCCAGGCTGAATATTTCCCATCTACCACCACTCTCTGACTTCGACCGGTTAGCCAGTTTTCTATCCAATTGGCCAAGTTTCCCTCTATCCCATGCCTCCTGACTTTCCGCATAAGCCTACCATGGGGAACCTTATCAAATGCCTTACTAAAATCCATGTACACTACATCCACTGCTCTACCCTCATCCACATGCTTGGTCACCTCCTCAAAGAATTCAATAAGACTTGTAAGGCAAGACCTACCCTTCACAAATCCGTGCTGGCTGTCCCTAATCAAGCAGTGTCTTTCCAGATACTCATAAATCCTATCCCTCAGTACCCTTTCCATTACTTTGCCTACCACAGAAGTAAGTCTAACTGGCCTGTAATTTCCGGGGTTATCCCTATTCCCTTTTTTGAACAGGGGCACAACATTCGCTACTCTCCAGTCCCCTGGTACCACCCCCGTTGACAGTGAAGACGAAAAGATCATTGCCAACGGTACTGCAATTTCCTCTCTTGCTTCCCACATAATCCTAGGATATATCCCGTCAGGCCCAGGGGACTTGTCTATCCTCAAGTTGTTCAAAATGTCCAACACATCTTCCTTCCTAACAAGTATCTCTTCTAGCTTACCAGTCCGTTTCACACTCTCCTCTTCAACAATACGGTCCCTCTCGTTCGTAAATACTGAAGAAAAGTACTTGTTCAAGACCTCTCCTATCTCTTCCGACTCAATACACAATCTCCCACTACTGTCCTTGATCGGACCTACCCTCGTTCTCGTAGGTCTTGCTAAGTGCCATTTAAATATAAACCTATGCAGGACTTACGTGGGAGGTGATGGCTTTGTTGTATTGTCACTAGACTATTAATCCAGAGAGTAAAAAATGAGGTCTGCAGATGCTGGAGATTACAGCTGAAAATGTGTTGCTGGTCAAAGCACAGCAGGTTAGGCAGCATCTCAGGAATAGAGAATTCGACGTTTCGAGCATAAGCCCTTCATCAGGAATGAGAGAGAGTAGCCAAGCAGGCTAAGATAAAAGGTAGGGAGGAGGGACTTGGGGGAGGGGCGATGGAGGTGGGATAGGTGGAAGGAGGTCAAGGTAAGGGTGATAGGCCGGAGTGGGGTGGGGGCGGAGAGGTCAGGAAGAAGATTGCAGGTTAGGAGGGCGGTGCTGAGTTGAGGGAACCGACTGAGACAAGGTGGGGGGAGGGGAAATGAGGAAACTGGAGAAATCTGAATTCATACCTTGTGGTTGTAGGGTTCCCAGGCGGAAGATGAGGCGCTCCTCCTCCAGCCGTCGTGTTGTTATGTTCTGCCGGTGGAGGAGTCCAAGGACCTGCATGTCCTCGGTGGAGTGGGAGGGAGAGTTAAAGTGTTGAGCCACGGGGTGGTTGGGTTGGTTGGTCCGGGCGTCCCTGAGGTGTTCTCTGAAGCGTTCCGCAAGTAAGCGGCCTGTCTCACCAATATAGAGGAGGCCACATCGGGTGCAGCGGATGCAATAGATGATGTGTGTGGAGGTACAGGTGAACTTGTGGCGGATATGGAAGGATCCCTTAGGGCCTTGGAGGGAAGTGAGTGTGGAGGTGTGGGCGCAAGTTTTACATTTCCTGCGGTTGCAGGGGAAGGTGCCGGGGGTGGAGGTTGGGTTGGTGGGGGGTGTGGATCTGACGAGGGAGTCACGAAGGGAGTGGTCCTTGGAGGGGAGGGAAATATATCCTTGGTGGTGGGGTCCATTTGGAGGTGGCGGAAATGACGGCGGATGATACGTTGTATGCGGAGGTTGGTGGGGTGGTAGGTGAGAACCAGTGGGGTTCTGTCTTGGTGGCGGTTGGAGAAGCGGGGCTCAAGGGCGGAGGAGCGGGAAGTGGAGGAGATGCGGTGGAGGGCATCGTCGATCACGTCTGGGGGGAATCTGCGGTCCTTGAAGAAGGAGGCCATCTGGGCTGTGCGGTGTTGGAACTGGTCCTCCTGGGAGCAGATGCGGCGGAGACGAAGGAATTGGGAATATGGGATGGCGTTTTTGCAGGGGGCAGGGTGGGAGGAGGTGTAGTCCAGGTAGCTGTGGGAGTCAGTCGGTTTATAATAGATGTCTGTGTTGAGTCGGTCGCCCGAGATAGAGATGGAAAGGTCTAGGAAGGGGAGGGAGGAGTCTGAGACAGTCCAGGTGAATTTCAGGTCGGGCTGGAAGGTGTTAGTAAAGTTGATGAACTGTTCAACCTCCTCGTGGGAGCACGAGGCAGCGCCGATACAGTCATCGATGTAGCGGAGGAAAAGGTGGGGGATGGTGCCAGTGTAGTTGCGGAAGATGGACTGTTCCACATATCCTACGAAGAGGCAGGCATGGCTGGGGCCCATGCGGGTGCCCATGGCAACTCCTTTAGTTTGGAGGAAGTGGGAGGATTGAAAAGAGAAGTTATTCAGGGTGAGGACCAGTTCAGTCAGTCGAAGGAGGGTGTCAGTGGAAGGGTACTGGTTGGTGCGGCGGGAAAGGAAGAAGCGGAGGGCTTTGAGTCTTTCGTGATGGGGGATGGAGGTGTACAGGGACTGGATGTCCATAGTGAAAATAAGGTGTTGGGGACCGGGGAAGCGAAAATCCTGGAGGAGGTGGAGGGCGTGGGTGGTGTCCCGAACGTAGGTGGGGAGTTCTTGGACTAAAGGGGACAGGACCGTGTCGAGGTATTGGGAGATGAGTTCGGTGGGGCAGGAGCAGGCTGAGACAATGGGTCGGCCGAGGCAGGCAGGTTTGTGGATTTTGGGCAGGAGGTAGAAACGGGCGGTGCGGGGTTGTGGGACTATGAGGTTGGAGGCGGTGGATGGGAGATCCCCTGAGGTGATGAGGTCCTGGATGGTCTAGGAGATGATGGTTTGGTGGTGGGAGGTGGGGTCGTGGTCAAGGGGGCGATAAGAGGAGGCGTCCGCGAGCTGGCGTTTGGCTAATCCAGAGAGCCTGGCAAAGGTCTAGGGATCTGAAATCAAATTCTGCTTTGGCCATTGGTGGAATTTGAATTCAATAAATATCTGCAATTAGGAGTCTAATAATGACCATGAAGCCATTGTTGACTGCCAGGAAAAACTCACCTGCTTCACTACTGTCCTTTCAGAAAGGAAACGGCCATTTTTACTTGATCAGACCAATGCATTGCTCTAGATCCATGGTAAAGTGGCTGACTCTTATCTGCTGTCTCGAAAAATAAGGAATGGGCAAGAATTGCTGGCCCAGCCACATCGTTGAATAAATAATGAAAAAGCAACATGTTGGGATGTATTTACATAAAAGAAAGCCCTAAACTCCAGATTATAGCAATAATTAATTGCCTTGTTGTAGTGTCATGAAAGCAGAAACAGAATTGAATAGTAGAGAATGATTTTTAGCTTCATAACATTGATGTAGCATTGACTTCTGGGTATCTTATAATACAGAGAGGAGGAAGAGGGTGCAGAGAATGTTATGCATATTATTTATTGGAAAAAAATCACTCTTCGAGTTAATTAACTAAGTGCCTGGGAAAAGAGGCAAGAGTTAAGCAGGCTTAAATGGCATCATTATTGGCTGTTCCTCAATTCAAGAATGATGTCCACACAGGGAAATATACTTGTACCTTAGATTGTCTTGCTATTGAACAGGCTGATTCTCAACCTACAGCTCTTAGGGACATATAGCAAGATGTCCCTTGAAGGAGCAGAATTCGAGTGCAGGATTATGATTCCTTTTTATTTCATTTTGGGGACTGCCTTGGAACATCATATCTAGCAAAGCAGTCAGTGGATGTGCTAAGACCTACAAATCATCTCCTTGTCCATGGATTCAAAGGAATAGTGACAGTCAAGCAAGGATGAGGTATGTGGAGTCACACCTGGTCTTAGTCCTTCTCAGGTTAAGGGACGAAGTGTCACTACTTCTTGCATCTAGTACTATCTCTCAGTATGCTCCGAGTGTGGATGACAGCTGCTCAGTCTCTCTATCACTAACACCTCAGGTTGCTGTGTAACATTGGAGGCTGCTAGACACATGGAGGGGTCTCTCAGTATACCGTCAACATCTCTGTCTGCCCCCAACCTCTCATCTCCATTTCCCATACAATACACCACTGCTGTAGCTCTACTGCAGCCTTTTCAGTTTCCTAACAGCCTTTGGGATCTTTCTTGTCCTCCATCATTTTTCCTGGAATGTTTTCATTTGGTAAACAGTGGGTTATTTACATTCTTACATTTTCAGGTTTCCTGAACACTCCATTTTGCTCTTTCCCACTTCCCCATAAACATCAGGGGCTAGGATTCTTGTGATAAATAAATTTATACACACAATGCATACACTAATGTTTACCTGTAAGGAAAATGCTTTCTACATTCTCATATCGTAAGTTATTCCTGACATAAATTAAGCAACCAAAGTAAACCACATTATCAAGACTTGATTAACAGCTGTTCTGTACGAAATAAATCAAACCTTTGTCCATCACTAAAATCCTCATCGCACACTGGTTCTCCACTCAATGGAGGCCTGAATACATTGACACCTTAGTCTTGCATCTTATCATTAGATTGGAAGATCTGAAAAGAGTCCATCAACAAACTCTTTGAGATTTCAGAACCAGCAAAGATTATTGGGGTTAGAGGATTTCTGGCTGCAAGTGTGGATTAGTCCATTGCTGCTGTCATGGCCCTACCACACTCCCCCTATCCACACACAGCACCATACATTATTTCAGGTAAATGCCAATTCAACATAAGGAGATATAATAATGTATCTTTAAATAAAAGGAGATTTCAGTCCCCATTGGGTTAAAATGAACAAGGACAAGCTGTTTGCGACTTGAATTCAGATTGAACTCTCTCCATTGTGTGGAAAAGAAAAGAAAGAGGTTATTGAATCATTGCAATCTCTGAAAAGGAATGATTTGGAGATGCCGGTGTTGGACTGGGGTGTACAAAGTTTAAAAAATCACACAACACCAGGTTATAGTCCAACAGGTTTAATTGGAAGATCACCTGATGAAGGAGCATCGCTCCGAAAGCTAGTGTGCTTCCAATTAAACCTGTTGGACTATGACCTGGTGTTGTGTGATTTTTAACTCGGAAAAGGAAAAGCTAGACACAAGAAAATCAAAGGTTACCTTTGGTAAAAACAGAGCCAAGAAGAAGATTGACTTCAGTAACATGCTGAAGCTGAAGGAATTAACAAGCAAGCTGAAACACCTTGCAGCTGTGAGGTGTGATTGATCACTGGGGAGTATTTGGAAGGTGTGAAAAATTATAATATTGCTGGAGCAACTACTCAATTGCTAATTACCTCTAAATGCCTGTTTCTTTACACCAATTGATTTCAGTTTCTAACTAATAAACATAATGTTTACCACAAAATTCCATTGTTGACCATATTCCAATTCTGTAACACTTGTCAAAGAAACAGGAAGGTATTACATGAAGTGTTAGCAATATGACATAAGTAATAGGCAGCACAGTGGCTCGGTGATTAGCACTGCTGCTTCACAGTATCACAGACTGGATTCAATTCCAGCCTTGGATGACTGGGTGGCATTTGCCTGTTCTCCCCATATCTGCATGGGTTTCCTCCAGGTGCTTCACTTTCCTCCCAGTCCAAAGATGAACAAGTTAGACTGGCCATGCTAAATTGCCTCAGTGTCCAGGGATATGTAGGTTAGGTAGATTAGCCATTGGAAAAAATGAAGGGTTATGAGGATTGGGTCTAGGTGCAATGCTCTTCGGAAGTTCAGTGCAGACTCAATGGGTTGACTGGCCTTTATCTGTATAGGAGGGATCTATGATGGAGTGTCACCTATCATTTAGTTTACAGTATTGTTGTCCATAGGTTAAATAGTTGTACATTCAAAACCCAGTCCATAGACTTGAGCACAAGCTTTCGACCATATGACCTAAAGACATAGGATAAGAGGTAGTCCACTCAGCCCATCAAGTCTGTCCACAACTCAATGAGGTCATGGCTGTTCTAATAATTGTCAATTTCACTTTCCTGCCTTTTCCTATAACCCTTGATTCCCTTAACCAATTAAAAGTCTGTCTTTCACAATCTCTAAAGCCCTCTCTGCCTTTAAAACCCAAATTCACAACCCCACGATAAGAAATTTCTGGGAACTCCAAGGTGGTCTGGGATATTTTCTGCTTACCTGAGAGGGCAGACAAGCAGGAGACTGGAAGAACACAGCAAGCCACTCAGCATCAGGTGGTGGAGAAGTCAATGTTTTGGGTGTAATCCTTCTTCAGGACTGGGGTTAGGTGTAAGGGGAGCTGCAGATTAATGGGGGTTGGAGGAGGGTTATGGTTTAGGAGAGGGGCAGTGTGGTGTGGTAGGGATAGGTGAGCACAGGTAGAGTGTTCGACCTGGTTAGTTGATAGGGGAAATGAATCCGGTTCATAGCTGGAAGGAAGGATCAATCAGAGGAATGGAAGGGAGGGGGTGGGGCTGAAAGGGAGTTGGAGGGTGGGAAGGGAGGCTACTTGAAATTGGAGAACTCAATGTTGTGGTTCTGTTTGCCAAGCTGGGAGTTTGTTTTGCAGACATTTCGTCTCCTGTCTAGGTGACATCCTCAGTGCTTGGGACCCTCCTGTGAAGCGCTTCTGTGATGTTTCCTCCAGCATTTATAGTGATTTGTACCTGCCGCTTCCGGTTGTCAGTTCCAGCTGTCCACTGCAGTGGCCGGTATATTGGGTCAGGTTGATGTGCTTATTGATAGAATCTGTGGATGAGTACCATGCCCCTAGGAATTCCCTGGCTGTTCTCTGTTTGGCTTGTCCTGTAATAGTAGTGTTGTCCCGTCGAATTCATGTTGCTTGTCATCTGAGTGTGTGGCTATTAAGGATAGCTGGTCATGTTAGCTGATAGCTGGTTTCGTGGTCAGTTGGTGTTCATGGATGCAGACTGTTAGCTGTCTTCCTGTTTGTCCTATGTAGTGTTTTGTGCAGTCCTTGCAAGGGATTTTGTGCACTACATTGGTTTTGTTCATGTTGGGTCCTTCGTCGTGGTGAGTTGTTGTCTGAGAGTGGCTGTTGGTTTGTGTGCTGTTATGAGTCCTAGTGGTCACAGCAGTCTGGCTGTCAGTTCGGAAATGTTCCTGATGTATGGTAGTGTGGCTAATCCTTCGGGTTGTGGCATGTCCTCGTTCTGTTGTCTTTCCCTTAGGCTTCTGTTGATGAAATTGCGTGAGTATCTGTTTTTGGTGAACACCTTGTATAGGTGTTCTTCTTCCTCTTTTTGCTGTTCTGATGTACTGCAGTGTGTTGTGGCCCTTTTGAATAGTGTCCTGATGCAACTTCGTTTGTGTGTGTTGGGGTGGTTGCTTTCATAGTTCAGGACTTGGTCTGTGTGTGTGGCTATTCTGTATACCTTCATGCTGAATTCTCCGTTCGGTGTTCTCTGTACCATCAAGTCTAGGAATGGGAGTTGGTTGTCCTTTTCTTCCTCTCTAGTGAATCGTATTCCTGTGAGTGTTGAGTCCTCGAGGCTGTAGGCTGCCCAGGAGGAAGATGAGGTGGTGTTCCTCCAATTTGTGATGGGATTCGTTGTGACAATGGATGAGGCTGAGGATGGTCATGCCGGAAAGGGAATGGGAGGGGGAATTAAAATGGGTGGTGACTGGGAGGTCAGAGTGGCTCCTGCAGGCTCCAGGGCATGAATTGGAAATCTGATCAAAAGACCAACTTTTCAAACAGTTATTCAGTGACTGTGAAGTGTTAGATGTCCTGATGCTGTGAAGGATGTAAGTTCTTCCTTCTTTTACAAGTCAGCATCACTGTTTGCACCTATAATATGAACACTTAATGATGTTCTCCCAGAAGCATCTAGGCCACCTTATACTACTGGTTTTTGTGTTGGTATGAATTTACAGTTTTTGAACTGCATAATTTGTGCTTTTCATTTTTGCTTGAAATGTTCCTTAACTGTTGAGTTGCAATCTGTTGCTATTTTATGAATATTACATTTTAGTCAATCAGCTGCAATCAGCTGCAAAAGGCAGGCACAATGAACTTTAGTTGATAAAAAGTGCCAGATATATTCCATTTGCAGAAAGAATAATGGTTACAAACTTTAAAGTGAGAGACTACTCTTTGGCAATATATTATTATAATACTCTGTGTGTCAATGGCTTGCAGTGATTGAATGGATGAAACTCATTTATCAAATGGCAGTCTAGAATTTTGATTGGCATTTTGCGAATTGAATTCTATGATCCAGAAATAAATGCGAACAATGAAAATAGCAATTCTAGAGAGAACAGTTTCAAATACGTCCTTCGAACAGAAACATGAAAGATCATTTTCTTCTGCAGATTTCGTATGAGAATTGGTGGTCTTGCCTATTGTACCTTGGTTTGGTTAATGTGCTCTTTTATGTCTTAACTTCTTTTAAGGAGCAGATAAATGAAGATTTGTTAAAAACGAATGTTCCAAGATTCATGTAACCATCGTTGTGGTTGCCCTTGAAGGGATGAAACTTTGGGTGTAAGACAATTATAGCTTAATGTACAGTACTCTAGTCTCTGGGAGGGTTAAAATCAAGGCTAATGTTCCAGTACAGTGTAGCAATGAAGAACCACTGCACTGTTAGAATTACCTTTTGAATGAAATTTTAAAAAGATCCTAAACAGTTTGCTTGTGTGAGTATATGAGATGTTATGACACTAATTTAGAGATGAGCAAAGGACCATTCCCTGGTGTTCTGAGCATATTTATTCCCTGATCAATATGTTACAACAAAAACATAATCTTTTCATTATTACTGTTATGTCTTCTTGTTCCCATCAATTAGAAATATTGCATGAGATGCAAGCTTCTTTGAACGTAGATCTTGCTGCTTTCCATTGTGTGTCAAAAAGTGGGGTGCTGGAAAAGCACAGCTGAAAAATGTGTTGCTGGAAAAGCACAGTTAGTCAAGCAGCATCCAAGGAACAGGAGAATCGATGTTTCAGGCGTATGCCCTTCTTCAGGAATGTGGGGGGACTCAAGAGGGATGAGAGATAAATGGAGAGGGGGGTGGGGCAGAATATTTCAGAGTACAACTCTGGGACACATGCACTAAACAATCCCACTGCACTGCGGCGGAACACTTCCACTTCCCCTCTCACTCCGCCCAGGACATGCAAGCCTTGGGTTTCCTCCACCACCAAATTCTAGCCACCTGATGTCCGGAGGAAGAATGCCTGATCATCTGCCTTAGGACCCTGCAACCATTTGGGATCAATATCGATTTCACCAGTCTCCTCATCTCCCTCCCTCACCTTATCCCAGATCCAACCCTCCAACTCAGCACTGCCCTCTTGAACTGCCCTACCTATCCATCTTCCTTCCCATCTATCTACTCCACCCTCTGCTCTGATCTATCACCATGACCCCCCACCTTCATCTACCTATCGCATTCCCATCTACCTTCCCCCCAACCCCACCCCCCTTCCCATTTATCTCTCAGTGACCTTGCTCCCCTACCCACCCCCACCTTTTCCTGATGAAGGACTTATGTTTGAAATGTTGACTCTCCTGTTCCTTGGATGCTGCCTGACCAGCTGTGTTTTTCCAGCACCATCCTTCTTGTCTCTAAAGTCCATCATCTGCAGACTTCACCATTGTGTGTGGTGGATTGATAGATTAAGACATTGCTAGAAGGATAAAAGCTTTAAAAGATTAATGTGTAGCAATATCATTGTGCTAAATGAGATCGATGCAAAGAAACCTTGCAATTTAAGATTAAGCATCCATGAAGCACTGTGGCCTGTCGGAATCATACTCGAACACTATCTGTAACCTCATGGCCTGGCTTTTCCCCTGCTCTACCATTACCATTACCTCAGTTCAATGAAGATTGCAGGCGATCATATCAGGAGCAGCACTTGGCATATGTAAAATGAGGTGTCAACCTGATGAAGCTACAAAACAGAACTACCTATGTGCCAAACAGTATAAGTGACAAGTGATAAACAGAGCTAAGCAATTCTACAAACAACAGATCAGATCTAAACTCTGCAGTCATGCCACATCCATCCATGATCGGTGATGGCAATTAAACAACTCACTCAAGGAGGAGGCTTCCCAATCCTCAATGATGGGGAGGCCAGTATCACGCAAAAGATAAGGCTGAGGCATTGGCAACAATCTTCAGAAAGAAATGTCAGGTGGATGATCCATCCCAGCCTCCCCATCATCAGTCAATTTGATTGGTTCCACATGACAGCCAAGGCTAAGACAGACAGACTTTGAATCAGTAAGGAAGTCAAGGGTTATGGGGAAAAAAACAGGAAAGGGGAGTTGAGGATGGTCAGATCAGATTAATGACTGAAGAGACTCCAGGACTTGACAATATTCTATCAAGAGAACTGAATATGCATATTCCAGAACTCGTTGCATCCCTGGCTGAACTGTTCCAGTACAGTTATAATCCCGACATCTTCCTGACAGTGTGGAAAATTGTCTAGGTATGTCTCAAGTGAACCAACAGTCTGTCTCCTGCAAACTAATGGAAGCCTCTGGAGAAAAGGGACTGAGAAAGAACCAGCAGGAGAATGATAAGGATCATCTGAACAACCCATGAAAAGAAATGTCCTTCAGCATTCCTTTGCACATAACTTGTTTTCTCTGACTCTTTGGCTACCTGTATCTATGCATAAGGAAATGTTTATAAGGGAATTAGATTTCTGATTGTTAAATTGATAGATAGTTTATAATATTTACCTATAACTGGAGACTTGATTTGTAATCAATAATTATTCTTCTTAAGTACAGGCTCAAGATTTTTATCTACCTGGATCTATAAATCAGGTAAAGTGATGAATATTATGCACTAATTTGAAAATCTTTGGTCTTTGCAAGGAATCCTGAATTAGCATAGCTTGCTTACCAGTCTGCTCCCCCAGTGGGTCATGATCCTTAGCTTAACTGAAACAGACTTTATATCCATTTCTTCCAATCAAAGATACCCATCCCTTATTAACAGTGCCACTCCACCTTATTTTCCTTTGTGCTTATTCTTCCTAAATGGCAAACATTCTTTAATATTCAGTTCCCAGTCTTGGTCACCCTGCAGCCACATCTTCAAAATGGTAATTAAATCATATCCTCTACTTCTGTTAGTATCATGAATTCATCTATCTGGTTGCAAATGCTGCATGTTTTCAGATAGAGTGCTTTTAATTATGCCTGTGCAATAGTGCACGTGGCATCTAAGGCTATATATTCACATAATTATTAATTCCTAACTTTTTATAAATAACATAATAATACAGCCATCCAACTGTTGTTTATAGGACTTTGCTGTGTGCAAAAATTGGCTGTAGCAGCCATCTCCCCCCAACAATTCTTTAGTTCAAAACTGCTGCTGATGCAGCCTGCATCATAAATAAGCAGATACATTCACCCAATACGAATGCCATTCAATGACTATTGCCAACAAGAGACAATCTAATAATCTCCCTTTGATATTTAATGCAATTACTATGGCTACTATTCCACCATCAATGTCTTGGTGTTGCCAATCGACTGAAACCCAATTGGACTAGCAATATGAATACTGTAGCTCCAAACGTAGGTTGGAGTCTGGCAATTCTGTGATGAATAACTCACCTTCTGACTCTCCAAAGAATGCCAACCATCTATAATGCACAGATCAACAGTGTGATGGAGTATTCTTCACTTGCCTGGATGAGTGCAGCGTCATTAATAGTTAAGAAATTTCATCCAAGCCAAAGCAGCCCACTGGATTGGTATCACATCCATAGTCAAACATTCAGTCCCTCCAGAGAGAGATTCGGCAACAGCTGAGTTGAGGAAAGTCACCAGATGTCACAGAGATGTAAGTGGATAGACTTTATAGTCGTGGAGTTATGTGGTCAGCAATTCACCTTCGGGGCAAATTATGACACCAGAGCTTCTGTTCCATCATTGAGTTAAAATCCCGTCACTCAATACTTACCACCTTCCCAAGACTTATTCTCATTGTGCAGAATTACACCAGGGTATCTTCAAAGTGGATTGGAAATTACAAATTTGTAGTTGTAAACCCTTTTAATTGTTGGGTCTTTAATACTGTAACATAGCATTATGTTTAAACGAGATGAAGGTTAACCTATAAAATGATATGACACAAGCAGGAATATGGTGGCTCGGTGGCTAAGTGGTTAGCATTGCTGCCTCATTGCACCCAGGACCTGGGTTCGATCCCAGGCTTGGGTGACTGTCTATGTGGAGTTTGCACATTCTCCCTGTGTCTGTGCGGGTTTCCTCTGGGTGCCCCAGTTTCCTCCCACAATCCAAAATGTGCTGGTCAGGTGAATTTGTCATGCTAAATTGCACATAGTGTTAGGTGCATTGGGCGCAGAGGGAAATGGGTGTGGGTGGGTTACTCTTCGGAGGGTCAATGTGGACTGGTTGGGCCAAAGGGCCTGTTTCCACACTGTAGGTAACCTAATCTAATCAATTGAGTCTGCTCTGCCATTTAATGGGATCATGGAGAGGACAATCCTCAACCACATTCCTGCCTTTTCACAAAAAGCTTAATTCCTTCATTGATGAAAAATCTATCTATCTCTGTTTTGATGTACACTTATGACACAGCCTCAACCTGCAATAAGAATTCCATGATCTTCTGAGAGAAGAAATTCTTTCTCATCTCTGTCTTAAACAAAACAACTCTTTATTCTGAGATTATGTCTTGGAGTCTTAGACTCTCCCACAAGGGGAAACAACTTTTCCACTTCTATCCTGTCAAGTCCTCTGTTTGTTTTATGTTTCAATAAAGCCACCTTCTAAACTTCAACGAGCACAGGCCCGACTAACTCAACCTCTCCTCAAAATAATCCCTTCAACCAAGGATCAACCTTTTCTGGGCTGTCCATAATACCAGCATGTCTTTCATTAGATAAGGGGACTGAAACTGTTCATAGTATTCCAGCTCTGGTCTAATGATTGCCTTTTGGAGCTTTAGCAAAACCTCCCTACTTTTACACCCCATTCACTTTGAAATAAAGACTGACATTCCACTTAACTTTCCCATTACCTGTGAACTTCTTATGCATGAATATTCCCAAATTCCTGTTGTGTAGATTTCTACAGACTTTCTCCATTTAAATAATATTCAGCTCCTCTATTCCTCATGCCAAAATGCAAACCATTTTTCCACTTTACATTCCACCTGCCAAGCTATTTGCCCACATGCTGGGCTCTGTTCCAGATTGGCAACACAGAAGAGATGGTGCTGGGATGATGTACGAATCCTTCCTGGAAACAGCTAGTCAGGAGGCTGCTTGTGTTTGGCCCAATCAGTGACAGCAAGTGATTTTTTTTTCAGAAGGAGGTGCAATCAGCAGGTCCCCTCCAATATTCAAACTGTAGCTATACAGGGACAGATGCGTGCTCAGGGACAGGTAAAAGATCGTGAGAGGCTCTCCAAATGGATGGGGCACTCTGCAGGATTGGTAAAAATATTTTAAGCCAATATCCCTCCTGGCTACTGCAGCTATTGAGAAAATCAGAGGAGAGGATGGGATGGCACTGCTACGGTGATGGAAGTGAGGGTTCAACGACTCATCCCTCCAATACGCGCACACACACACACACACACAGCACACACACACACTGAGACACAGAGCTGAAAAATGTGTTGCTGGAAAAGCGCAGCAGGTCAGGCAGCATCCAAGGAGCAGGAGAATCAATGTTTCGGGCATAAGCTCTGAAGAAGGGCCTATGCCCGAAAAGTCAATTCTCCTGCTCCTTGGATGCTGCCTGACCTGCTGCGCTTTTCCAGAAACACATTTTTCAGCTCTGATCTCCAGCATCTGCAGTCCTAACTTTCTCCACACTGAGACGAATGCATGCAAGGTAAATGAAACATAAGAGTAAGTAAGGAAATAATAACCAGCAAAAAAAACACAAAATGAGACAGAGGTTATGATTTAAATCTTTGAATTCAATTTTGAATCAAGAAGGCTGTAAAGTGTCCTTCTCTTGACCTTCTGTGGAACACAACAGTAGACCAAGGATAGAAAGGTCAGAGAGTGAACAGGTTGGAGAATTAAAATACACAGTATTGAGAAACTTGGGGTCACACTTAAAGATTGAATGGTGATGTTTCACAAAACTGTCTGCATCTGGCATTCCCAGTGCAGAGGGCACAGGGTCAAGTGACACCAGCCTGATCATCGATTCATGAAATATCTTTTTTTGTGGGAGTGAAATCCATGCCAGTGCTTGGGAACTGCCAGGACTGACACCGTCTCGGCAGTTGCTGACCGTGGTCCTGAATTCAGGAGGTGATTGCTATCCCGGCTTATCTACTTTGGAAAGTTTACATGAGGAAGACTAATTTTGAAAAGAAGACTGTTCCTGCCACATTGCTCCCAAAATTAGCGTAGCATGTATGAAAAAGTAAGGTGAAGAGGGCTAAATGTCAGGGGTTCAGACTGACTATTGCTTGAGTACAAACAGCACATAGTACAATATATCCACGAGACCCAAGGGTCAGCTTACACTGAAGCCAACAGTCAAAAGCCTAAGTAACGAAGATCCACAAATCATGAAGTAATGTTTTGTAAAGATGATATTTTATTTCCTACAAATCATTAAGCACTACTGGTAATCAAATATAGTGCCTTATTGTGGTGAGTCTCAATTAAAATACCACACTGCTTATCAAAAGCCTTCAATAAATGTGAGCAGGCATATATATCAATATTGTGAAGGTTCATGGAAGCTCATTTTTTATGCATACTGGTATATACAATTTTGGTTGCACTAAAATATTGTGGAATGAACATTTCAGAAGCAACAATAAATCAGAAAATGAAAAGGAAGAAGGAACTCATGAAAATCACAAGCAGCAGAGAAATGGTACTAAGTAAATTAATGGAGCTGTGAGGTGACAAGTGCACTGCTTATCAAGTGCACCTCCTGATTAACTTATAGGGTCATAGAGTCATATAGCACAGAAACAGACCTTTCAGTCCAATCGCTCCTTGCTGACCATAATCCCAAACAAAACTAGTCCCACCTTCCTGCACTTCAAAAATACCCCTCCAAATAGTTTTTATTATAACTTTTGCAACACACCCTACATCCAGCATTTGCTCTGGAAGTTCATTCCACATGCAAACCACTGTCTGTGTAAAAAAATTGCCCCACATGTCTTTTCTCTTCTCACCTTAAAAACATGTCCCTTAGTCTTGAAAGCCCCCTTAAAGGGAAAAAGCACCTGCCATTCATCTTATCTCTACTATTCATTATTTTATAATCCACTACAAGGCCTCAATCTTCTATGCTTCAGTGAAAAAAGTCCCAGCCTATTGAGGCTCCCCTTATAACTCAAACTGTGCCAAGAGTGTGGTGCTGATAAAGCACAGCAGGTCAAACAGCATCTGAGGAGCAGGAGAATCGACATTTCAGGCATAATCCCCTCATCAGGAATGAAGCTTGTGAGCTGGGGGTTAGACAGATAAATGGGGATGGGAAGGTGGAGTGGGGCTTTGGGGGACAGTAACTGAAAGTGCAATTGGTAGATGAAGGTGGGGGTAATTCAAACCCTCTATTGCCAGTATCAAGATCCTGATAAATCTTTTCCGTACCTTCTCTAGCTTAGTAATATTCTTCTATAACACGGAGACCAGAATTGGACAGTGTTCCAGAAGAGGACTCACCAATATTCTGTACAACCTTAACATAACATCTCAACTCCTATACTCAAAGTTCTGAGCAATGAAGGAAAGGGTGCTAAACGTCTTCTTAACCGCCCTGTCTATATGTGATACAAACTTCAAAGGATTATGTACCTGAACTCTTAGGTCTCTATGTTCTACAACACTGCCCAAGGAGAAAGTGAGGTCTGCAGATGCTGGACATCAGAGCTGAAAATATGTTGCTGGAAAAGCGCAGCAGCAACACATTTTCAACACTGCCCAAGGCCCTACTTTTAATTGTATTATTCTTGCTTTTGCTTGTTTTACCAAAATGCAATACCTTGCATGGATTTAAATTAAACTCCATCTGGCACTCTTCAGCCCATTGACCCAATTGATCAAGATCTCTTTGCAATATTAGACTTCATCTAGGGTCTTAAATAATTGGCCACTGAGATAGTTTATGTAGAATTATTCTTTTAAGTTTAATTTACATTCAGCCTCAGTTCAACACTGTAACAGGGTGAAAATATTTGTGTGCAAATACGGTGGTTTATTGAAATGGCAGGCAATTGGAACGTCAAGGACATTCTTATGGATAAAGTAGAGATTTTCCACAACATAGTCACCAGTCTACATTTGGTCTCACAAATGGAGAGGAATTTGCATTGTGATCAACAAATATGGTAGACTAGATTGAATGAAGCACAAGAAAAATGCTGTTTCACCTGAAAGGTGTGTTTGGTTCGAGACAGGGAGGAGGTGAAAGAGTAAGTGTTACATTGCCAGTCCTTTATGGACCCCCACACACATCTCTTTGTCTGAAACATCAATGATATAATCAGTGTTGCTTCCTGCTCTCCACGCACACATATCTACAAGTGATGCATTCAGAAATGGAGAGAGATCTAAAATAAGAAACTACAGGTCAGATATCTTAGGATTTCTCCTAGGAAATACGTTAGAAGCTTTTATTAAACTTATAACAGGCCACTTATATAAATTCAAGATAATCATGTCAAGTCAGCATGACTTTGTGAAAGGAAAGTCATGTTTGACCAATCTATTGCCGTTCTTTGAGGAGGTAACATACATTGTGGACAAAGATAAATTGGTGGAGACACTATACTCGGGTTTCCAGAAGGCATTTGCAAAGATATCATATCAAAGGATATTGTGAAAAATTAAACCATGTTAACCATGGTGTAGGGTTAACATATTGGTATGGATAGAAGATTCACTGGCTAGCAGGAAACAGAGGGTAGACATTGCATTTGAAAAAGATTTACTCTTAAGTTGTGTATCACAGAAATTGGTGCACAAACCGCAACTGTTTACAATTTATAATAATGGCCTAGATATGGGATCAAAGATGTAGTTGTGAAATTTGCTGACGACCCTATATAGCTGAGAAATTAAATTGTGATATGGAGGCTTCAAGAATATAGAGACAGGTTAGAGAAGAGGGCAAAGCTGTGAAATGGAGTAAAACTTGGGAAAACATGAAATTGTCCATTTTGTCTGGAGGAAGTTCTTGGTTAGTATTTAAATTCAAGTCACAATATTTACTTTACCAATAAGGGAACAAGAGACAGTCTTGTGCAGTAACTCTAGAAACTTTACTTAATTAGTTGTACTTTTCAAAGCAGGAACAATAATTTGACAAACATGCTACATCTCTTGCTTTCCAGTTCAGCTTAGTACAGAGGGTTGATATTTGGTTTCTGGTCTTTTTTCAGGAACTCTGGTGTCTTCTCCTTATGACTGGACAGCAGAGTAACTTCAACTTCAAACATGGCGCATGCCTTTTTTTTTGTTTGTTTTATTTTTTTTTCTTCTTTTTTTCCCACACTACCGCCTTATTTTTCCCCAGCACCCATGGTGTGTGTGTGCAAGTGTGAGACACAGTGAGAGACACAAAGTGCACAAATCTTTATTCAATTTCCACCACCAGGAAGATAGAAAAACACCCGGATGGCCAGTGACAAGCAGTACCCTTCATATCAAAGAGCAGGGACTAAATCAAAATAGAGTTGGAGGGGGAAATAATTCACTCCACTCCCTGCGGCGCCCACCTCTTCCTGAACAACTCCAGGGTGTTGGTGGACACCGCGTGCTCCTTCTCCAAGGACACCCGGGCTCTAACGTAACCGCGGAAGAGGGGCAGGCAGTCGGCCCTAACGACCCCCTCCACGGCCCGCTGTCTGGACCTGATTATGGCCAGTTTGGCTAGGCCCAGGAGCAGACCCACGAGGAGGTCTTCAGACCTGCCCTCCCTCCTCCGTACCGGGTGCCCAAAGATCAGGAGCGTTGGGCTGAAGTGTAACCAAAAGCAGAGGAGAAGGTTTTTCAGAAAATCAAAAAGGGAGTGTAAACGCCCATATCCAATATACACATGGTCCACGGACTCCACAGCGCCACAGAACAAGCAGTTGGGCTGGGATTGTGCATGCCTTATTAACTGAAAGCTGCTTTTAGCATTTTCCAAGGCAGCATGACAAATTATAGCATTATATTCTGATTGGCCTAGGTGAAGTGAGGCACATATCTAATGGGGTGTGAGATCAATCTCTAATCGGCTGTTTTTTTTTCTCTTTTTTTTCTTTTTTTAAAACCCCCACACTACCGCCTAACTGCGGTAGTGCTTATTTTTTCCCCAGCCCCATGGTGTGTGTATGCAGGTGTGAGATATAGTGAAAGACACAAGGTGTACGAATCTTTATTCAATTTCCACCACCAGGAAGATAGGAAAACACCCAAGTGGCCAGTGACAAGCAGTGCCCTTCACAAAAGGCAATGCTGTGTGACAGCCCTAGTTTTTTTTAACCCCCACACTACCGCCTAACTGCGGTAGTGCTTATTTTTCCCCAGCACCCATGGTGTGTGTGTATAGTTGTGAGACACAGTGAGAGACACGAAGTGCACAAGTCTTTATTCAATTTCCACCACCAGGAAGATAGGAAACACCTGAGTGGCCAGTGACAAGCAGTGCCCTTCGCATCAAAAAGAGCAATGCTGTGTGATCAAACAGTGAAGGGGAGGGACTAAATCAAAATAGAGTTGGAGGGGGAAATGATGCACTCCACTCCCTGCAGCGCCCACCTCTTCCTGAACAACTCCAGGGTGTTGGTGGACACCGCGTGCTCCTTCTCCAAGGACATCCGGGCCCTAATGTAACCGTGGAAGAGGCGCAGGCAGTCGGCCCTCACGACCCCCTCAACGGCCCGCTGCCTGGACCTGTTTATGGCCAGTTTGGCCAGGCCCAGGAGCAGACCCACGAGGAGGTCTTCAGACCTGCCCTCCCTCCTCCGTACCGGGTGCCCAAAGATCAGGAGCGTTGGGCTGACGTGCAACCAAAAGTAGAGGAGAAGGTTTTTTCAGAAAATCAAAAAGGGAGTGTAAATGCCCACATCCAATATACACATGGTCCACGGACTCCACAGCACCACAGAACAGCAGCAGTTGGGCTGGGAGTATGCATGCCTTGTTAACTGAAAGCTGCTTTTAGCATTTTCCAAGGCAGCATGACAAATTATAGCATTATATTCTGATTGGCCTAGGTGAAGTGAGGCACATATCTATGTGGTCTAATGGGGTGTGAGATCAATCTCTATTTTTTTTCCTTTTTTTTTCTTTTTTTTCTTTTTTTTTCTTTTTCCCCACACTACCGCCTAACTGCGGTAGTGCTTATTATTTTTAACCCCAGCACCCATGGTGTGTGTGTGCGCAGGTGTGAGACACAGTGAGAGACAAGGTGTACAAATCTTTATTCAATTTCCACCACCAGGAAAAGTAGGAAAACACCCGAGTGGCCAGTGACAAGCAGTGCCCTTCACATCAAAGGGCAATGCTGTGTGAACAAACAGTGAAGGGGAGGGCAGGGACTAAATCAAAATAGAGTTGGAGGGGGAAATGATGCACTCCACTCCCTGCAGCGCCCACCTCTCCCTGAACAACTCCAGGGTGTTGGTGGACACCGCGTGCTCCTTCTCCAAGGACACCCGGGCCCTAACGTAACCGCGGAAGAGGGGCAGGCAGTCGGCCCTAACGACCCCCTCCACGGCCCGCTGCCTGGACGTGTTTATGGCCAGTTTGGCCAGGCCCAGGAGCAGACCCACGAGGAGGTCTTCAGACCTGCCCTCCCTCCTCCGTACCGGGTGCCCAAAGATCAGGAGCGTTGGGCTGACGTGCAACCAAAAGTAGAGGAGAAGGTTTTTTCAGAAAATCAAAAAGGGAGTGTAAATGCCCACATCCAATATATACATGGTCCACGGACTCCACAGCACCACAGAACAGCAGCAGTTGGGCTGGGAGTATGCATGCCTTGTTAACTGAAAGCTGCTTTTAGCATTTTCCAAGGCAGCATGACAAATTATAGCATTATATTCTGATTGGCCTAGGTGAAGTGAGGCACATATCTATGTGGTCTAATGGGGTGTGAGATCAATCTCTAATCGGCTGTTAAGGGTGATTGATGTTGACAGATATCACCTCCCACAATTTCCTGATTGGTTCTTTAATGTGACAATTATACAAGAACACATTCTCTTCATTATAGTTTTATGACCCTTGTTAAGGCAGGAGGATAGTTTGTGTTATCTTCCTTGATCATTTGATGGGGATAGGGAGATATTTATTGTAAGGAGCCCATGATTGATTCTTGAATTCATCACTTACATTTTCATTTAATCGATATAAGTTCCTTATTAAATTAAACATTTGACCCTTTACTTTTAGGACCTGTTTGGTGTTGTTTTTGACCCTGTGTTTGAGTATGCCAGTACAAGGTTCTTAATTTTTAAGATAAAGGATGCAATGAAAAAACACTCATAACTTCAGAACAATATGAAACCAATACAAAAGATGCTTAAGTACAAAGATAAACAAATTATTATTCAGAGCATGCTTAAAGAATAAGTGAGTTATTTTATTAGAATTAGTCATAATGTAGTCTTAGGTAATAAAATTCTAAAGCCTTCACTGATGTGAATTTAAAGCTAATACAAATGTTACATTTAGTCAAATCTAATTGTTTCTCTGTTATGACAATACAATTTGAAACAAAGCCAATGTATAGCACAAATATTATTACTTTCTTCATCCTGTAACTCCCTCTTTGCCTTACTCTTTTGCCAATTTGGGAATTACCAATCTGGGAGAATCTTACCTTGTGCAATTCAACCTTCAGGGCTCCATTTCCTTCAGATTAGTTCTGGGAAATGGAAATAAGCTTAACAGGAACTTCTGACATTGGTTGGTTGTGTAGTTTTGAAAGATGCTAGTGTGTTATCTTCATCTTGTTCAAAAGCCCATTGCGCATTTCTTTATGTTTTGCTAAGCAGTGTCACATGATATTAAAGTGATAAAATCTATAGCAGTTACAGTTAAGCAGAATAATAGGTTACATTAATGAATACATTCTTGTTTTAATTTGTGCACAGGATGTGGGATGCTGAGGCCTGGGCCAGCATTCATGACCCATCCCTAGTTGCATTTCAGAAGGTAATGGTGAGCTGCAGCTTTGAACCACTGCAGTCCATTTGATTGGAGTACACTCGCAATGTCATTAGTGAAGGAGTTCCAGGATCTTGACCCAGGGACTCAAATTTGAAAGGTGCTGTCACCTACTCTGACTGTTTTCTTGAATCCCCACAATGTGGAAACAGGCCATTCAACTCAACGAGTCCACACCAACCCTCTAAGGAGAATCCCATCCAGATCCATTCCCTGTACCCTATCCCTGTAACCCTGCATTTCCCATGGCTAACACAGCTAGCCTGAACACTATGGGTAGTTTGACATGGCCAATCCACCTTCATAACCTTCATCTCCCACCTACAGTTTTCACATGTTCAAATACCTGAGCTTGGTGTTCTCTATTCCTCAATTTATCTTGGCTTATATTTTATTCTTCGTGGCATGGTGTTCTTCTTATGGCTGTATCCTTCACCAAAGAAAATAAGCTTAGAACTCAATGCTTTCATTTCTTCACTTCCATTTAATTTCTATCTTGTTCTGATTTTTTTCCAATCTAGATCTCAGCATTACATTAACAGTTATTCTCTAAGGTTTGGCATGTTTTAAAATGAATGAATTTAGCTGGAAGCAAGATCAGTTTTGCCATTTACAATGCTGTGAGCAAAAAGAAGAGTGACTGATAAAAGCTTGAGTACTGCAGTCCTGACCGACAGCTTGCAGTTCAAAGAGCTAAGATCATATGATAATGAGTTGCTGAGGACAAATCTTGCCGCAAATGTTCAGCACTCAACCTTAGAGAACTGCTTATATTATGAAGCTCTGACAGTAAGCCATAACGTGTTCTGAAACTTTCACTAAGTAGCTGATGACAGACTAATTATTGCTCAAGGTCCCTCTGTGTATATTTTTATCATACAAATGCAATAAACAGAGCAGATGCAGCTGCTATGGTTTCTTTCCATTAGGTGATAATTTTGTGAAAGAAAATTATGAAGGAAAATTTGAGGGAGTCTGATTAATTGGAACCCCAAGAGAGGAACTAAGTTTTGATTGCTAGCAAATTGAAGTCATTATTGTTACATAACTTTTGGTTAGCTGCTTTCATTCACCATCTGCTTCAGAGATATTCACCAACAAAGCTATCTTGCTGTGTATATTTGTTCTGTTGTCATCTGACAAAAAAGTCATTAAGAATTATTTCTTTACCAAAGGCTTCAGATATCAAGTCATCCAATCCAACAAGAAGAATGCACATGAAGAAGTTTTGAAACAGTGCAGAATTGAATTACATTATATTTGATCATGTGAGTCTGTTTATTATTGATGCTAACTGTGCTGGATTGGCCAAGCCTGGGTATGCACAGAGAGAAAAGTAAGCAAAGCTGATTAAAAGCTGTTAAAAGGAGCTCAAAGAATGGATTAGATATGATAAAGCAAGTTATATGAAAATAAATTGTTATGCACACAAAGTAGAAAACCAACTCTGCATACATTTGACACATGAAAATATAACAGTCTTGTTCTACTTTGTTAGTTGCTGGAAATATGGCGTGAGACAAACTCTGGCCCTAGAGAAATAGAAATCTAACTTCAATGTCAGTGCTGTGTTTTCAGGACAGCATCTGGATACAGTTACCATTTTAATCATGGGATTGATATTGAACACAGTCTCCATTCCCCCAGCAAAGCTGGCAGCAGCTGTGCAAGGTCCAGGCAAAATATCTGTTTGGAACTCTTACAGTGGCTGATAAAATTGACAAAGGTAGCTAGATAGCCAGATCATATAATATATTCAAAACGGTTTCTTGTAACAATATGTTCTAAAGTAAACCAAAGAGCAGGCTATACTATTTCAATGAGAGTAAGGCTCTACAAATATTTGCCAAGTAAAAGAGTAAGTGTAGTCGGTATTGGCCCTCTAGAGAGTACGTCTAAGTAATGAAAAGTCACCAAGAGTAGCTTATAACTGACTACCAAGCTAGTCAGACCCTGAAGGACATAGTCGCCACTTTTTAAAATTAATTCATGGAATGTGGGCATCAATGACTGGACAAGGGGACATGATGGCCTAGTAATATTATCGCTGGACATTTAATCCAGAGACCAAGGTAGTGTTCTAGGGACCCAGGTCTGAATCCTCCCATGGCTGATGGTGGAATTTGAATTCAATAAAAATCTGGAATCCATTGTTGATTGATAGAAAAATGCATCTGGTTCACTGATGTTCTTTAGAAAAGGAAGCTGCCATCCTTACCTGATCCGGCTAAAATGTGACTCCAGACCCACAGCAATATGGTTGGTTATTAACTGCCCTCTGGGCAATTAGGAATGGGTAATAAATGCTAGCCTAGCCAGAAATGGCCTCATCCCAGGAATAAATAAATAAAAAGTATTTGCTGCCAACCTCAGGTGCCCTTGAGAAGCTCCTGGTAAGATGGCTTCTTGAACTGCTGCTGTCCATGTGCAGTAGGTAGAGCCACAATGTCATCCTTACTTCAACCCAAAAACTTAAAAGGAGCAATGATATGTTTCAAAGCCAGGATGACATGAAAGTGATATTGTTACCATGTATCAGCTGCCTTTGTCTTTTGAGATGATAATGCTTATGGATTTGGGAGTGCTGTCTAACAAGCCTTGGTGAATTTCTGCGATGCATCTTGTCAATGATACACTCTGATGCTATTCCCAGTGATGGAGGGAGTGAATGTTTGTGGATGGGGTGCCAATCAAGCGGGCCCTTTGTTCTGGATGGTGCCAAGCTTCTTGAGTGTTATTGGAGCTGCACCCATCCAGGCAAGCAGGAAGGAATCCGTCACACTTCTGACTTGAGTCTTGTAGATGGTTTTATGGTGTTGTGAGGTGAATTATTCTCTGCAGGATTTCTAGCCACTGACCCATTCTTGTAGTTGCTGTACTTATATGATGAAACCAGTTTGATTTCATGGTCAATGGCAATAGAGAGTGGAAACTTCAGCAATGGTAATGCCATGGAATATCAGGATAGATGTATTCTCTCGTTGGATATCGCTTGGCATTTGTGCAGCATGAATGTTATTTGTCAGTCCAAAGCTGGATTATCTGCATCTTATAGCATTTGGACATTGACTTCTTCAGAATGTCAGTCATGAATGCTGCTGAACATGGTGTAATCGTTGGCAAACATTTCCACTTTGACCAATGATGGAGGGAAAGTCACTGATGAAGTAGCTGAAGATGGTTGGGCCTGGGACACTAAACTGAAGAACTGAAACCTAGATGACTGACATCCTATAGGAACTTCTGCAGAGAAGTTGAGATTACTGATTTCCAATGACCTCAATCATCTTCCTACTTGCCAGGTGTGATTCCAACCAGTGGAGACCTTGTTCCCGATACCATTGATTCCAATTTTACTAGGGCTGCTTGATGCCTCACTCAGTTGAATTGAGGTCAGGAACTCAGAGCCTCTGGCAGAACCCAAACTGGGTGTCACTGTTTAGGTTATTGCTGAGCAGGTGCTGCTTGACAGCAGTGTTGATGACACTATCATCAGTAAAGGCTAATAGGGCGACTTGTCTTGCTTTTTGTGTACAGGACATACCTGGGCAGTTTTGCACATTGTTGAGTGAATCCCATTAATGCAACTGTACTGGAAGAGCTTGACTAGGAAAGTGGCAAGTTATGAAGCACACATCTTCAGTACTTTTGCCACAATGTTGTGGGGCCTCAGACTTTGTAGTATCCAGTGTCTTCAACCATTTCTTGATATTATGTGGAGTGAATCGAATTGGTTGAAGACTGGTATCTGTGATGCTGGGGACCAGTGAAGGAGTTTGAGATGGTTCATCCACTTAGGACTTTTGGCTGAAGATTACTGTGAAACCTTCAGCCTTATCTCTCACACTGAATGTACTGGGCTCTTGCATCGTTGAGGATGGGAATATTTGTGGAGCCTCCTCTTCCAGTGAGTTATTTAATTGTTTATCACCATTTATGGACTGCAGAGCTTAGATCTAATCTGTTGGTTATGGGATTGCCTAGCTCTGTCTGTCACTTGCTGCTTAGGTTGTTTTGTGTGCAAGTGTTTGGTGGCTTTACCAGGTTGACGCCTCATCTTCAGGTATACTTGGTACTGATCCTGACATGCCCTCCTGAACTTTCCGTTGAACCAGGGTTGATTCCCTGGCTTGAGGGTAATGGTTGAGTGGGGGATATGGAAAGTTACTGATTCTGCTGGAGTGCAGGTCTTCTGCTGATGATGGGCCCGCTGTACATCATGGATGCCCAATCTTGGGTTGCTATATCTGTTTGAAGTCTGTCTCAGTTAGCCTTCGATAGTGCTATACAACAGGATGGAGGTTATTCTCAATGTGAAGATGTGACTCCATCTCCACAAGGACTGTGCAATGGTCAATCTTATCAATACTGCCATGGACCGATTGGTAAGGATGAGATCAAGTATGTTTTTCCCACTTGTTGGTTCCCTTGCCATCTAATACAACCCAATCTGGCAGCAAAGACCTTTGGGATCTGACCAGATGCCAAGCCACTGTTGTGAATATTGAAATCCCCCACCTAAAGTACACTTTATGCTCTTGCCATCCTCCGTGCTTCCTCTAAGTGTTCAACCCGGAGGAGTATTGATTCATCAGCTGAGAGAGGATGATACGTAGTAATCAGCAGGAGATTTCCTTCCCCACATTTAAACTGAGTCAATGTTCAGGACTCCCAGACCAGCTCCCTCCCACCTGTATACCATTGTGCCACCATGTCTGCTGGGTCTGTCCTGCTACTGGGAAGGACATACCCAGAGATGGTGATAATGGTGAATCAGACATTGTCTGTCAGGTATGATTCTGTGGGTATGACTATGTCAGGCTGTTGCTTAGCTGGTCTGAAGCTCTCCCAATTTTGGTAATAACCCCCAGATATTAATATGGTGTACTTTACAGGATCGATAGGGCTGTTTCTGCCATTGTTTTTCTGATACGTAGGTCGATGCCAGCTGATCCATTCGGCTTCATTTCTTTGAGATTTTGTAGTGATTGGTACATCTGAATGGCTTGTTGGGCCATTTCAGAACCAACTGAGAGTCAACCACATTGAGAACAGATCTAGCAGCTTAAAATTGGGCTTTCCCAACATGATGATATAGCCCACCAAGAGCAACAACAAATTGTATTCAACCAGAATCTATAACCCTGTGATCCAAAATGCTGTTTCATTCAGTCTGCTGTTACCAAAAGCCAGTAAATCAATCCTAATTCAGTTAGACACTCATGCAGGACTAGCTGCAGGTATGAAGTGATGTGCTGACCTGATGAAATTACAACACAGGAGTAACTGCTTCCTAAACGTGGAAGCAGGAGAGGGACATAGGAATTAGGAGCCAGGAGAGGCCATTTGGCCCCTTGAGCTTTCACCTCTATTCAATAAACTCATGGCTAATCTGGTAATGGCCTCAGCCCAACTTTCCTGTTCACGCAATATAACTCTTTCTGCAGGTGCATAAGAAGATTGCTCATTAACATCTTCCACAGGGCAATTAGAGATGAGAAATAAATGCTGGTCAAGCCATTGATACCAAAATCACTGAAATCCCCTAATTCCCCTTTCAATAATTTGAATTCACACCCTCCAATACTTTCTAAGGAAGAAAAATCCAACCTGTGACCTTCAGAGAAAAAGATATTTCTCATTTCTGTTTGAACGTGAGACATCTTACTCGTTAACAATGTACCTTAGTTTCAGTGTTCCTGCAAGAGGAAACATCCTCCAGGTATACACCTTATCCATTCTGCTCAGGAGAATAACATTAGACAGACAGAGCTAAATAATCTCAAAGGGTAAAAAATGAGGTCTGCAGATGCTGGAGATCACAGTTGAAAATGTGTTGCTGGTTAAAGCACAGCAGGTCAGGCAGCATCCAAGGAATAGGAAATTCGACGTTTCGGGCATAAGCCCTTCATCAGGAATGAGATTTTGAGTCGGTCGCCTGAGATAGAGATGAAAGGTCTAGGAAGGGGAGGGAGGAGTCTGAGACAGTACAGGTGAATATGAGGTCGGGATGGAAGGTGTTAGTAAAGTTGATGAACTGTTCAACCTCCTCATGGGAGCACGAGGCAGCGCCGATACAGTCATCGATGTAGCGGAGGAAAAGGTGGGGGGTGGTGCCAGTGTAGTCGCGGAAGATGGACTGTTCCACATATCCTACAAAGAGACAGGCATAGCTGGGGCCCATGTGGGTGCCCATGGCAACTCCTTTAGTTTGGAGGAAGTGGGAGGATTGAAAAGAGAAGTTATTCAGGGTGAGGACCAGTTCAGTCAGTCGAAGGAGGGTGTCAGTGGAAGGGTACTGATTGGTGCGGCGGGAAAGGAAGAAGCGGAGGGCTTTGAGTCCTTCGTGATGGGGGATGGAGGTGTACAGGGACTGGATGTCCATAGTGAAAATAAGGCGTTGGGGACCGGGGAAGCGAAAATCCTGGAGGAGGTGGAGGGCGTGGGTGGTGTCCCGAACGTAGGTGGGGAGTTCTTGGACTAAAGGGGACAGAACCATGTCAAGGTATGCGGAGATGAGTTCGGTGGGGCAGGAGCAGGCTGAGACAATGGGTCGGCCGGGGCATTCAGGTTTGTGGATTTTGGGCAGGAGGTAGAAACGGGCGGTGCGGGGTTGTGGCACTATGAGGTTGGAGGCAGTGGATGGGAGATCCCCTGAGGTGATGAGGTTATGGATGGTCTGGGAGATGATGGTTTGGTGGTGGGAGGTGGGGTCGTGGTCGAGGGGGCGATAAGAGGAGGTGTCCGCGAGTTAGCGTTTGGCCTCAGCGGTATAAAGGTCGGTGCGCCAAACTACTACCGCGCCTCCCTTGCCTGCCGGTTTGATGGTGAGGTTGGGATTGGAGCGGAGGGAGTGGAGGGCTGCACGTTCTGAGGGTGAGAGGTTGGAGTGGGTAAGGGAATGGACAGGTTGAGTCGGTTAATGTCGCGGCGGCAGTTGGCTATAAATAGATCGAGGGCGGGTAAGAGGCCAGCACGGGGTGTCCAGGTGGATGGGGTGCGTTGGAGGCGGGAGAAGGGGTCGTCAGAGGGTGGGCGGGAGTCTTGGTTGTGAAAGTAAGCGCGGAGGCGAAGGCGGCGGAAAAATTGTTCAATATCTCGCCGCGTGTTGAACTCATTGATTCGAGGGCGTAGGGAAATGGAGGTGAGGCCTCTGCTGAGGACTGATCTTTCATCCTCAGAGAGGGGGAGGTCTGGAGGGATGGTGAAGATCCGGCAAGGCTGGGAGCTAGGACCTGGTGTGGGACTGGAGCTGGGGGTGGGGGCGGTGTTAGGGGCGGGGGCAGAGATCAGCGTAGGGGTGGGGTTAGACGTGGTGACATTGCTCGGTGTGGGGGCGGGGTCAAGCGTGGGGGCGGGGTCATGCGTCGTGACGGAAATAAGCGTGGGGGCGGGGTTACGTGTGGTGGCGAAAGTCGGCATGGGGGCGGGGTTATGCGTGGTGATGAAGGTTTGCGTGAGGGCGGGGTTACGTGTAGTGACGTAAGACGGCGTGGGGGTGGAGAAACCTGAGGCGTTGTGGTCCTGCAGGTTAGTGATGTCAGTGGGGGCGGAAGTGGCTGCGGCAACGGCAACCGAAGGGGCGGAAATGGTTGTGGCGACGGAAGAACCGTAGTCATTCCCGGTAGCCGCGGGGGTCGCGAGTCCGTCGGCGATCGTGGAAGCAGTTGTCTGTGCGGTGATCGCCGGGGTGGTTGTTTGGGCGGCGATCGCGGATGCTTCGAGGTCGGTGGGGGCGGAAGTGACGTCACGGTCGGCAGCTGCCGTAGGTGCCGCGGGCGCTGTAGCGGCCACATGTGTAATGGCGTCCGACAGGCCGATAGAAGATTCTGGAACAGTTGAGGAACCACGAGTCTGGAGGTAAGTACATGAAAGTTTTCGGTACTTACTGTCTTTAATTTCTGATATGGCTAGGAAGAACTGTTTGTTTAGTGTGTGGATTCTTCTGTAGATGAAGAACAGCAGGGGTCCTTTGCAGGTCTGTGAGAGTGTTGTCCTGAGCTGGGGTAGGGCTGATTGCAGGGAATGTAGGTAGCAACGCATGGCTGCAAGGGTGGATCGGAGGATCCGGAGGGAGATCTGTTGCTGGAGGCTTCGGATTTGTTGTAGGTACAGGTTGTCCTGGTTGGGTCCAAATTTTGTTGGTTGGAATGTAGTTCGGAGTCCGTGTGGGATCAGTCGGTTCCGTAGGCAGGTGCTGAGGAAGGAGATGTGGCTGTGGTAGCGAGTCTGTTTGAGAACGTGGCTGAAGAGTTTCTGTGCAGAGGAGATGACCTGGGGGGTGCAGTGAGAGAGAGACTCACTGAAATCCTTGTAGAGGGAGGAAGAGAGCTTCTTCAAGGAAGGCATCCTTGCAAGAGGATTCACAGTAGGTTAAAATCATAAATAATCTCACAGCCAAGAATCAGATCACCATCGTGTGATGTCGTATGTTGACTTGGAGAAAGCTAGGACTGCAGATGCTGGAGATCAGAGTCAAGAATGTGTTGCTGGAAAAGCATAGGAAGTCAGGCAGCATCCGAGGAGCAGGAGAATCAATGTTTTGGCATATGCCCTTCTTAAATGATGGTGGACAACTAAATAGCTATCAGGAGTAGGAGGATCTATGAATCTCCCTATGCTCAATAATGGCAGAAAAACATACATAAGTCATAAAAATCAAGATTGAATGGTTCTCAACAATGTTCAGAAATGTCCAATTGTTGATCCATCTCAGTCTCTTCCTGAGATCCCCACCAAATACCAGTTTTCAGCCAATTAAATTCATTCCATGTGATGTCAAGATAACAGTAAACATGCTGAATACAGTCAAGGTCATGACAAAACATCCCAGCAGGAGTACTGAAGGCATATACGACATGGTAGCTCAGTGGTTAGCACTGCTGCCTCACAGCGCCAGGGACTCAGAATCAATTCCAGCCTCAGGTGATTGTCTGTGTGGAATTTGCACATTCTCTATGTCTGCATGGGTATTCTCCAGCTACTCTGGTTTCCTCCCCAGTCCAAAGATTGGGCATTAGTCAGGGGTCAATGTAGAATAATAGGTTGGGGAAATGGGTCTGCATGGGTTACTATTTGGAAGGTCCGTATGGACTTGTTGGATTAGTGGTGCTGGAAAAGCACAGCAGTTCAGGCAGCATCCGAGGAGCAGTAAAATCTGCAGAGTGCCTAAAGCCTGTATTCCTGATGAAGGGCGTTTGCCCAAAATGTTGATTTTACTGCTCCTCGGATGCTGCCTGAACTGCTGTGCTTTTCCAGCACCACTACTGCAGAATCTGGTTTCCAGCATCTGCAGTCATTGTTTTTACCTATGGACTTGTTGGGCCAAATGGCCTGTTTCCACACTACAGGGATTCTATTATTGTGGACTATTTGTGTCTTTTGCTAAATCTTTCCAGTACAGCTACAACAAGGTCAATTACCTAACATGCTGGAAAATTGCCCAGCTATATCTTGTTCTTGAAAAATAGGAGTAATTCAATCCAGACAATTACTAACCTGACAGCCAAAGTGATCAAATGGTTGTTGACAATGCTATCAAGCTACACTTGCTCCACAATAATCTGCTCAATGATATTCAGGAGGAAGTGAGGACTGCAGATGCTAGAGATCAGAATTGAGAGTGTGGTGCTGGAAAAGCACAGCAGGTCAGGCAGCATCAGAGGAGCAGGAGAATTGACGTTTCAGGCATATGCCCTTCATCAGGAATGAGGCTTGTGGGTCAGGACTGAGAGATAAATAGGAGGGGGTGGGGTTTGGGGAAAGGTAGCTCAGAAAACGATAGGTGGATGAAGGAAGAGAGAGAAGGTAATAGGTCAGAGGGGGAAGTAATAGACAGGTCCAGAGGGTGGTACTGAGTTGGAGGCTTGGGACTGGAATAATTTTGGGGGGAGGGGAAATGAGGAAGCTTTTGAAATCCACATTTATCCCGTGTGGTTGCAAGGTCCCAAGATGGAATATGAGGCATTCCTCCTCCAGGCATCGGGTGGTAACTGTTTGGCAGTGGAGGAGGCCCAGGACCTGCATGTCTTTGACAGAATAGGAGGGGGAGTTGAAGTGTTCAGCCACAGGATGGTGAGGTTGTCCCAAAGATGTTCTCTGAAATGATCTGCAAGAAGGCGTCCTGACTCCCTGATGTTCAGTTTGGTTTCTGCAAAGACCAATCAATTAGCAAGCTCAAAAGCGGTCAATTCCAGAGATGGCGTCACAGTACTTAAGACCATAAGACCATAAGACATAGGAGTGGAAGTAAGGCCATTCGGCCCATCGAGTCCACTCCGCCATTCAATCATGGCTGATGGGCATTTCAACTCCACTTTCCAGCGTTCTCCCCGTAGCCCTTAATTCCTCGAGACAACAAGAATCTATCAATCTCTGCCTTGAAGACATTTAGCGTCCCGGCCTCTACTGCACCCTGTGGCAATGAATTCCACATGCCCACCACTCTCTGGCTGAAGAAATGTCTCCGCATTTCTGTTCTGAATTGACCCCCTCTAATTCTAAGGCTGTATCCCCGGGTTCTAGTCTCCTTGCCTAATGGAAACAATTTCCTAGCATCCACACTTTCCAAGCCCTGTATTATCTTGTAAGTTTCTATTGAATCTCCCCTTAATCTTCTAAACTCCAATGAATACAATCCCAGGATCCTCAGCTGTTCCTCGTATGTTAGACCGACCATTCCAGGAATCATCCGTGTGAATCTCTGCTGGACACGTTCCAGTGCGAGTATGTCCTTCCTGAGGTGTGGGGACCAAAACTGGACATAGTATTCCAAATGGGGCCTAACCAGAGCTTTATAAAGTCTCAGTAGCACATCGCTGCTTTTATATTCCAACCCTTTTGAGATACGTGACAACATTGCATTCGCATTCTTAATCACGGACTCAACCTGCATGTTTACCTTTAGAGAATCCTCGACTAGCACTCCCAGATCCCTTTGTACTTTGGCTTTACGAATTTTCTCACCATTTAGAAAGTAGTCTAGTACTTGTTCTTGATATCGAGATCATCAAGATGATCAAATGAATCATCAAGGAGACCTTATAAAATGTGAATAAGTGGGGAGTTTTCCTGTTGATTGCACAGACCTGTACAACTCGTCAGAAACAGAAACAGTCCATGTCTGAATGCAACAAGAGCTGGGCAACATTTTAGATTAGGGCAAGGAAGTGCAAATGCATTCATGGCATTCAAGCCTCAGAGGTTGTGAGTGTGAACACACACCCTCAATTCACCCAAAATTTAGAACATATGGGTGCTCTGAGGGGTGTAGAGGCTTGAGCACTTGATGGATGCATCCAACCTAACCAGAACAGTTCATCTGAATTCCAGAATACAATTCGAGACCTGCATTAAACTGCCAAATTTAGCAGATTGAGTGACTGGATTGTACAGGCAAAGAAAAGCATTTATCCTTTGGTACATTGCCCTGATGAGTGCAAGATGAAAAGCTTCCACAAAAGATGCTTTCTTTCAGTAGTACAAAAGCTTTTTCTTTTTATAGTCATGTGCCTGTGGAAACTTCGACAGCTAGTTTCGAGTGCCTTTATGGCTTCTCACGGTGGGCTGTAGCTAACTGTCATGAGGAACTTTTCCACAGAATTCTGTCATAGCCATAAAATCAGAGAGTCTTACAGCACAGAAAAAGGCTCATCAGCTCTTCAAGTCTGTGCCAGTCATAAACAACCACTTAACTATTCTAATCCCATTGTCAAATCCCATGTCATTCCCATTTCTTTAATTACTTTCCAAGTTTGTTGATCTTTATCCCTATTTTTGGAATATTTTTCCTCTGTTGTTCTGTGTATGTATATATACATATATGAAATATTTGTTTTTAAAATATTTTCTAGTACTGAAGCAGAACATCATGAATTAGAAATGCTCTATGCTTTCAGGCAATCATTACTGATCACCATCGATGCAAAATTTCCTTTCATAATGAATTTAGTGGAGTATTGAACCTTAAAAGCAAGAAAGGGTCAGTCTTTTCTCTTAGGCAAAATTGAGGACTGCAGATATTGGAGATCAGAGTCGAGAGTGTGGTGCTGGAAAAGCACAGCAGGTCAGGCAGCATCCGAGGAGCAGGAAAATCGACATTTCAGGCAAAAGCCCTTCATCAGCTTAATCTTGTCCCTTAGTGTCACCATCAACAGAGCCACAGGAACATTTAGAACAATACAGCCAGTTTTGGATCTTTGTGTCAAAAGGGGAAAGATCAGGTGTAATTATGCTGCTGACTACTATTTAGTGTTTTTCAAGACAGCAATGGAACAGGTTTACATGTGATACCTCGCTTGATCAATAACCTGACTGTTTTGCTTACAACTGTGGAAAGGGTGAAGTAGGGCGGCACGGTGGCACAGTGGTTAGCACTGCTGCCTCACAGCGCCAGAGACCCGGGTTCAATTCCCGCCTCAGGCGACTGACTGTGTGGAGTTTGCACGTTCTCCCCGTGTCTGCGTGGGTTTCCTCCGGGTGCTCCGGTTTCCTCCCACATTCCAAAGATGTGCGGGTCAGGTAAATTGGCCATGCTAAATTGTCCATAGTGTTAGGTAGGGTGTAAATGTAGGGGTGTGGGTGGGTTACGCTTCGGCGGGTCGGTGTGGACTTGTTGGTCCGAAGGGCCTGTTTCCACACTGTAAGTAATCTAATCTAATCTATTCGACCATACCTGTATCGTTAAAACCACATTCAAACAGAGAATTAAACATCATATACGACATGGGATACCATTGTATTGCTGCTGGCTCTTTGCAAAAATGATCAAATTAATCCAACTGTTTTGCTCCTTCCTCACACCTTTGCAGTTTTTTTTCTTTATAAGTGCATTGGCAGAGACAAAAATGGACCTAAAAAGTGAAAATGTACAGCAGCTTCCAGCGATGATCACCATGACTCTGTCTGGGTGGGACAAGCAAACTGCTGAAACATTTCAGAGACTTGTAAATTTATTGCTCCAAACTAGTACATTCAGACAAAAAAAAGGCAGTACTTTTTCATGTTTTGCCAAGTATAGGTGTGAGTCTTTCGGGGGAAACTAACACGCCACCCACACAAATGAAATAACTTGTCAGAACACCTCGGTGCAAGTATTTTGCCCTGTCACAGACCACAGCATTGCCACCCTGGGACACCAGAACCGAACAGTTAATTAAAGGCCAGCATTTTCTGGGCACCAGTAAAGGACTGCTCCTCGAAGGACCAGAAGGCAAGTTGTTTTATACACTATTTGCAGCATGGGAAAAACAATGATTGCTGACGCTGGAAACCAGATTCTAGGTTAGAGTGGTGCTGGAAAAACACAGCAGTTCAGGCAGCATCTGAGGAGCAGCAAAATCGACGTTTCGGGCAAAAGCCCTTCATTAGCAATACAGGCAGAGAGCCTGAAGGGTGGAGAGATAAATGAGAAGAGGGTCGGGGGGTGGGGAGAAAGTAGCATAGAGTACAATAGGTGAGTGGGGGAGGGGATAAAGGTGATAGGTCGGCGGGGTGGAGGGTGGAGTAGATAGGCAGAAAAGAAAATAGGCAGTTAGGACACGTCATGGGGACAGGGCTGAGCTGGAAGTTTGGAACTGGGTTGAAGTGGGGGAAGGGGAAATGAGGAAACTGTTGAAGTCCACATTGATGCCCTGGGGTTGAAGTGTTCCGAGGCAGAAGATGAGGCATTCTTCCTCCAGGCGTCTGGTGGTGAGGGAGCGGCGATGAAGGAGGCCCAGGACCTCCATGTCCTTGGCAGAGTGGGAGGGGGAGTTGAAATGTTGGGCCACAGGGAGGTGTGGTTGATTTGTGCGGGTGTCCCGGAGATGTTCCCTAAAGCACTCTGCTAGGAGGTGTCCCATCTCCCCAATGCAGAGGAGACCACATCGAGAGCAATGGATACAATAAATGATATTGGTGGATGTGCAGGTAAAACTTTGATAGATGTGGAAGGCTCCTTTAGGGCCTTGGATGGAGGTGAGGGAGGTGGTGTGGGCGCAGGTTTTGTAATTCCTGCGGTGGCAGGGGAAGATGCCAGGATGGGAGGGTGGGTTGTAGGGGGGCGTGGACCGACCAGGTAGTCACGGAGGGAACAGTCTTTGTGGAAAGTGGAAAGGGTTGGGGAGGGAAATATATCCCTGGTGGTGGGGTCTGTTTGGAGGTGGCAGAAATGTCAGCGGGTGATTTGGTTTATGCGAAGATTGGTAGGGTGGAAGGTCAGCACCAAGGACAGAACGCCCCTGGTGCTCACCTTCCACCCTACCAATCTTCGCATAAACCAAATCATCCGCCAACATTTCCGCCACCTCCAAAAAGATCCCACCACCAGGGATATATTTCCCTCCCCACCCCTTTCCGCCTTCTGCAAAGACTGTTCCCTCCGTGACTACCTGGTCAGGTCCACGCCCCCCCCACAACCCACCCTCCCATCCTAGCACTTTCCCCTGCCACCGCAGGAATTGCAAAACCTGCGCCCACACCACCTCCCTCACCTCCATCCAATGCCCTAAAGGAGCCTTCCACATCCATCAAAGTTTTACCTGCACATCCACCAATATCATTTATTGTATCCGTTGCTCTCGATGCGGTCTCCTCTACATTGGGGAGACTGGACACCTCCTAGCAGAGTGCTTTAGGGAACATCTCCGGAACACCCGCACAAATCAACCACACCGCCCTGTGGCCCAACGTTTTAACACCCCCTCCCACTCTACTGAGGACATGGAGGTCCTGGGCCTCCTTCACCGCCGCTCCCTCACCACCGGACGCCTGGAGGAAGAACGCCTCATCTTCCACCTTGGAACACTTCAACTCCAGGGCAACAATGTGGACTTCAACAGTTTCCTCATTTCACCTTACCCCACCTCACCCCAGTTCCAAACTTCCAGCTCAGTACTGTCCCCATGACTTGTCCTAACTGCCTATTTTCTTTTCCACCTATCCACTCCATCCTCCACCCCTCCTGACCTATCACCTTCATCCCCTCCCCCACTCACCTATTGCACTCTACGCTACTTTCTCCCCATCCCCACCCTCCTCTCATTTATCTCTCCACCCTTCAGGCACTCTGCCTGTATTCCTGATGAAGGGCTTTTGCCCGAAACATCGATTTTGCTGCTCCTTGGATGCTGCATGAACTGCTGTGCTTTTCCAGCACCACTCTAATCCAGATATTTGCAGGATGGGGCATGTGGGATGGGGGAGGGGGGCTGTGGCAGGGGTATATTATGATTTTGAGAGGCAATTGCGTGCCTTTCCCCCAGATTGGGGCAGTAGGAGACCACCTCTCCAATCTGGCAGGCAGTTCACCCTGTTTTCCCATTCAAGAAACTCATGATCTTCCTTGCTGCTGGTGAAACAGGAGATTGGGAGGTGGAGAATTCAGCCCTCAACTGGCCACAAAAGATGTGAAAGATCCCCATGGCCACATAAGTGCCAAGATAGCAAGGGATGTGTGAGTTTCTCTCTGAGGCAAACATGCCCTGTTAATTCTCTTTCCTGTCACCCCACCTGGGGAGAGCTAAGCAAATCCTGGCCAAAGTTATTTTCCTCTACTGTTTCATCAGAAGATTGATTCCTCTTATTTAGAAAACCTTCCACTCAAATTAGATTTAGATTTATACTTATACAGTCACAGAGTCATAGAGATGTACAGCATGGAAACAGACCCTTCGGTCCAGCCCATCCACATCGACCTGATATCCCAACTCAATCTAGTCCCACCTTCCAGCACCCAGCCCATATCCCTCCAAATACCCATCCAAATGCCTTTTAAATGTTGCAATTGTACCAGCCTCCACCACTTCCTCTGGCAGCTCATTCCATACACGTACCACCCTCTGTATGAAAAAGTTGCCCCCTTAGGTCACTTTGATATCTTTCCCCTCTCACCCTAAACCTATGCCCTCTAGTTCTGGACTCCCCCACCCCAGGGAAAAGACCTTGTCTATTTATCCTATCCAATCCTCTCATAATTTTGTAAACCTCTATCATGTCATCCCTCAGCCTCTGACGCTCTAGGGAAAACAGCACCAACCTGTTCAGTGTCTCCCTATAGCTCAAATCCTCCAACCCTGGCAACATCCTTGCAAATCTTTTCTGGACCCTTTCAACTTTCACAACATCTTTCCGATAGGGAGGAAACCAGAATTCCAAT
The DNA here is from genome assembly GCF_020745735.1 of Hemiscyllium ocellatum. NCBI lineage: Eukaryota > Metazoa > Chordata > Chondrichthyes > Orectolobiformes > Hemiscylliidae > Hemiscyllium > Hemiscyllium ocellatum. The sequence continues at coordinate 53,851,667 of NC_083401.1, read as the reverse complement.
TGTGATCTAATTACTGTGACTCCACTTTCAAGGAACTATGAACCTGCATTCCAAGGTCTCTGTTCAGCAACGCTCCCCAGGACCTTACCATTAAGTGTATAAGTCCTGCTAAGATTTGCTTTCCCAAAATGCAACACCTCGCATTTATTTGAATTAAACTTCATCTGCCAGTTCTCAGGCCATTGGCCCATCTGGTCCAGATCCTGTTGTAATCTGACATAACCTGCTTTCCTATCCACCACACCTCCAACTTTGGTGTCATCTGAAAACTTACTAACTGTACCTCTTATGCTCGCATCCAAATCATTTATATAAATGACGAAAGAAGTGGACCCAGCACCGATCCTTGTGGCACTCCACTGGTCACAGGCCTCCAGCCTGAAAACAACCCTCCACCACCACCCTCTGTCTTCTACCTTTGAGCCTGTTCTGTAGCCAAATGGCTAGGTCTCCCTGTATTCAGTGAGATCTAACCTTGCTAATCAGTCTCCCATGGGGAACCTTGCCAAATGCCTTACTGAAGTCCCCATAGGTCTACCGCTCTGCGCTCATCAATCTTCTTTGTTACTTTCTCAAAAAACTCAATCAAGTTTGTGAGACAAAGCCATGTTGACTATCCCTAATCAGTCCTTGCCTTTCCAAATACATGTACATTCTGTCCCTTAGGATTCCCTCCAACAACTTGTCCACCACTGACATCAGGCTCACTGGTCTATAGTTCCCTGGCTTGTCCTTACCACCCTACTTAACAGTGGCACCACGTTAGCCAACCTCCAGTCTTCTGGCCTCACCTGTGACTATTGATGATACAAATATCTCAGCAGGAGACCCAGCAATCATATCTCTAGCTTCCCACAGAGTTCTCAGGTACACCTGATCATGTCCTGGGGATTTATCCACCTTTATGCGTTTCAAGACATCCAGCACTTGCTCCTCTGCAATCTGGACATTTTTCAAGGTGTTACCACCTATTTCCCTACATTCTATATCTTCTATATACTTTTTCACAGTAAATACTGATGCAAAATACTCCTTTAGTATCTCCTCCATTTTCTGCGGCTCCACACAAAGGCCACCTTCTGATCCTTGAGTAGCCCTATTCTCTCCCTAGTTACCTTTTGTCCTTAATGTATTTATAAAAACCCTTTGGATTCTCCATAATTCTATTTGCCAAATTTATCTCATGTTCCCTTTTTGCCCTCCTGATTTCCCTCTTAAGTATACTCCTTTTGCCTTTATACTCTTCTAAGGATTCACTCGATCTATCCTGTCTATACCTGACATATGCTTCCTTCTATTTCTTAACCAAAGCCTCAATTTCTTTAGTCATCCAGCACTCCCTACACCCATCAGCCTTTCCTTTCACCCTGACAGGAATATACTTTCTATGGATTATTGTTATCTCATTTTTGAAGGTTTCCCATTTTCTAGCCGTCCCTTTACCTGCAAACATCTGCCCCAATCAGCTTTTGGAAGTTCTTGCCTAATACTGTCCAAATTGGCCTTTCTCCAATTTAGAACTTCAACTTTTAGATCTGGTCTATCCTTTTTCATCACTGTTTTAATCTAATAGAATTATGGTCACTGGCCCCAAAGTGCTCCCCCACTGACACCTCAGTCACCTGCCCTGTCTTATTTCCCAAGAGTAGGTCAAGTTTTGCACCTTCTCTCATAGGTACATCCACATACTCAATCAGAAAGTGTTCTTGTATACACTTAAGAAATTCCTTTCCATCTAAACCCTTAACACTATGGCAGTCCCAGCTGATGTTTGGAAAGTTAAAATCCTCTACCATATCCACCCTGTTATTCTTACAGATAGCTGAGATCTCCTTGCAAGTTTGTTTCTCAATTTCCCTCTGACTATTAGGGGGTCTATAAAACAATCCCAATAAGGTGATCATCCCTTTTTATTTCTCAGTTCTACCCAAATAACTTCCCTAGATGTATTTCCGGGAATATCCTCCCTCAGCACAGCTGTAATGGTATTCCCCCTCCTCTCTTGCCTCCCTTCTATCCTTCCTGCAGCATTTGTATCCTGGAACATGAAGCTGCCAGTCCTGCCCATCCCTGAGCCATGTTTCTGTAATTGCTATGATGTCCCAGTCCCATGTTCCTAACCATGCCCTGAGTTCATCTGCCTTCCCTGTTAGGCCCCTTACATTGTAATGAATGCAGTTTAATGTATTAATCCTACCTTGTCCCTGCCTGCCCTGACTGTTTGTCTTGCTTATGTTCTCAACTGTACCAGTCTCAGATTGATCTCTTTCCTCACTTCCCCCTGCAGCCCCCTCCCCCCACCTTATTAGTTTAAATCCTCCCGAGCAGCTCTAGCAAATCTCCCTGCCAGTATATTAGTCCCCTTCCAAGTTACATGCAATCCATCCTTCTTGTACAGTTCACACCGACCCCAAAAGAGATTCCAATGATCCAACAATGTGAATCCTTCTCTCATACACCAGCCCCTCAGCCATGCATTCATCTGCTCTATCCTCCTATTCCTGCCTTCACTAGCTCATAGCACCGGGAGTAATCCGTTACTACTCTTGAGTACCTCCTTTTTAAAATTTCTGCCTATTGTCATATGTACATAAAAAATACAGTGAGAAGTGTTTTTAGAGTCATAGAGAGTCAGAGTCCTACAGCACAGAGACAGAGCCATTGGCCCAAACTGGTCCATGCTGACTCCCTACGCTAACACCATTTCCCTCCACTTGGCCCATATCCTTCTAAGTCGAGAGTGTGGTGCTGAAAAAGCACAACAGGTCAGGCAGCATCCAAGGAGCAGGAGAATCAATAGTTTGGGCATAAGCTCTTCATCAGGAATGATGAAGGGTTTATGCCTGAAACATTGATTCTCCTGCTCCTCAGATGCTGCCTGACCTGCTGTGCTTTTCTAACACCACACTCTCGACTCTGATCTCCAGCAACTGCAGTCTTCACTTTCTCCATTTCCTTCTAAACCTTTCTTATCTATGTATTTGTCCAAATGCATTTTAAATGTTATTAATGTATCCGCCTCAACAACCTCTGCCAGCAGCTCATTCCCTATGCGCACCACCCTCTGTGTAAAAAAAAAGGTTGCCCCTTAAGTTCTCTTTTATTTTTTCCCCTCTAACCTTAAACTGATGCCCTCGAGTCATTGATTCCCCAACCCTGGGAGAAACTCTGGGACCCTATCCAGGTCTCTCATGGAGAAAGTGAGGACTGCAGATGCTGGAGATCAGAGCTGAAAATGTGTTGCTGGAAAAGCGCAGCAGGTCAGGCAGCATCCAAGGAACAGGAGAATCGACGTTTCGGGCATAAGCCCTTCTTCTGGCATCTCCCCAATATCTCCCTCCAATTACCTTAAAAGTATGATCCCTTGTGACAACCATTTCTGCCCTGGGAAAAAGTGTTTAACTATCTACTCTGTCTATGCCTTTCATTACCTTGTACACCTCAATCAAATCACCTCTCTTCCTTCTTCTCTACAGAGTGAAAAGCACTGGTTCACTCAACCTCTCTTCATAAGACAAGCCCCCCAATCTAGGCAACATCCTAGTAAATCTCCTCTACACCCTCTCCAAAGCATCTACATCCTTCCTACAATGAGGTGAACAGAATTGAACACAATATTCCAAGTATGGTCTAACCATGGTTTTATAGAGCTGCAGCAAAACATCGTGGCTCTTCAACTCAAACCCCCTATTAATGAAAGCCAAAACACCATATGCCTTCTTAATAATCCTATCCACTTGGGTGGCAATTTTGAGGGATCCATGTACATAGACCTCAAGATCCCGCTGTTCCTCCACAGTGCCAAGAATCCTGTCTTTAACCCTGTATTCAGCATTCAAATTTGAGTTTTCAAAATGAATCAGTTCGCATTTATCCAGGTTGAATTTCATCTGCCACCTCTCAGCCCAGCTCTGCATCCTGTCATATCTTGTTGTAGCCCGCAACAGCCGTCAACACTATCTACAACACCACCGACCTTTGTGTCATCGGCAAACTTACTAACTCACCCTTCTACTTCTTTGTCCAAGTCATTTATAAAACCTACAAAGAGCAGAGGCCCAAGAACAAATCCTTGCAGGAGACCACTGGTCACCGACCTCCAGGCAGAATACTTTCCAAGCACTATTATTCGTTGTCTTCTTTCAGCTAGCCAATTCTGTATTCAGACAACCAGATTTCCCTGTATTCTATACCTCTCAATGTTCTAAATGAGGCTATTATGGGGAACCTTATCAAATGCCTTACTGAAATCCATAGACACCACATCAATCTTTTGTCCTTCATCAACTTGTCTCATCATAGCCTCAAAGAACTCAATAAGGCTTGTGAGGCATGATCTGCCCCTCACAAAGCCAAGCTGACTATCTTTAAACAAACTATGTTTTTCCACAAAGTCATAAATCCTATCTCTCAGAATCCTTTCCAATACCTTGCTTACCTTAGACAGAAGACTGACTGTTCTGTGATTTCCAGGGATTTCCCTATTCCCTTTCTTGAACAGAGGAACAACATTCACTTTCCTTCAATCTGGTACTACTCCTGTGGAGAGTGAGGATGCAAAGATCATCGCCAGAATCGCAGCAATCTCGTTCCTCGCTTCCCGTGGTAACCTTGGATGTATCTGTTCCAGCCTTGGGGACTTATCTATCTTGATGCTTTCTGGAATTTCCAGCATACGCACTTCCTTAATTTCAATCTGTTCAAGCCTCTTAACTTGGTCAAGGAGTTCTCACGATCAACAAGGTCCCTCTCTCTAGTGAATACTCAAGAAAAAAAACTCATTTAGGGTCTCCCCTACCTCTTCACTGTCTATGATACCACCTATGTTAGTGTTATCTTCAAACTTACTAATCATGCCTTGTACATTCTCACTCAAATCATTGATCTAGATAACAAACAGCAATGGGCCCAGCACTGACCCCTGAGGTACTCCACTTGTCACAGGCCTCCAATCCGACAAGCATCCTTCCACTATTACCCTCTGCTTCCTACCATCAAGCTAATTGTATACCAAATTTGGCTAGTCCCCTGGATTCCATGTGATCTAACCTTCCAGAGGAGTCTATCATGTGGAACATGATTAAAGGCCTTACTGAAAACCATATAGAGTACATCTGTCACCTTGCCCTTCCTGGTCAACCTTCCTGGTCACTTCATCAAAGGACTCTAACAAATTTGTGAGGCATGATCTCCCACTCACAAAGGTGTGCTAACTGCTCCTAATCAAACTCTATCTTTCCAAATGCCTTGATAAATACCTTATCTCTCAGAATCTTCTTAAGTAACCTTCCCAACAAAGATGTTAAGCTTACTGGTCTATAGTTCCCAGGTTTTTCTGTACAGTCCTTCTTGAGTAATGACACAACATTTGCTACCCTCCAGTCTTCAGTGTTCTCAATATTTCTTGTCATCCACATTCCCTGTTCCTGTCAACCTTGTCCTTCACCCTCACAGGAGCATATAGACCTTGAATTCTAGCTATCTCACTTATATAGGCCTCCCACTTGCCAGAGGACTTTTGCCTGCAAACGATGTACTCAAATCAACCCATGCAAGCTCCTGTCTAAATCCATGAAATTTGCTTTGCCCTAATTTAAAACTTGAAGCTGTGGACCACTTTTGTCTCTCTCCATAACTATGTTAAAATGAATAAAACTATAGTCACTGGTCCCAAAGTGCTCCCCCACTGTCACCTCAGTCACCTCTCCTGCCCTATTTCCCAAGAGTAGATTTTTATATACAATTTATCCACAAATGATCGCTATGCACCATCATGAAACACTGAATATAATTAAAGCGTTTATTGCAATAGAATTCATCCATCACACTCTCTCTCTCTCTCTCTCTCTCTCTCTCCCTCTCTCTCTCTCTCTCTCTGCTTCTTGTTCCTCCTCTGCTGCTCCTCCAGTCACTGTTTAACATTGGCTAGAGTCTCTGAAACTGGCTCTCAGCTCTCAGTTATGGGCTATGTCTGACTGGAGCCATGGGCCTGTGGATGTGTGGGTTCCTTACCTCCTATTCCCCATCCAGTGCTCCTCCAGATGCTGCTGCCAGTCATTTGGGGTCCTCCGCTGTTCCTTTCGCCGATGCTTCCACTCCTTCAGGCACCTGGGCCTAGGCAGGAACCTGGAACTTTGGATCCACTGTGAGTCTGAGACCTGCTCCTTGCTTGCTGGGTGACCCTGGGCTGGAGTGGAGCCATGTCTGGCTTGTCCTGGTACTGCTACCTGAGGCCTCCTCCTTCACCTACCATTTCCTTGGCCATAAATAAATGAAAAAAGATAAACAGCAAAAGCAAAAAGAAGAAACAAGAAAAACAGAAAAAAGAAAAGCGAGATGGAAAGCAGACAGGAGGAGACAAATCCTGGACTCAGCCTTACTACTCCACTGCCATCTTGAACCAATTGAGAAAAATGTCAGATATTGTCATATGTTGTGCATACACCTTTATGGACGTCTATTGTTAAGTACTGTTAATCACTGCCCAGTTGATCAGAATATGATGTGTTAGCCCCATAACTTTTAACAACAGACAGCAGGATGGAGATCAGATGTTATATGTTACTTTGGTAATGATCATTATCTTTAAATGATCTTTTCTTCAAATAAACATTGCCCATTGGTGTTTCACTGATCCTGTTATAATTATATCAAAAAGATGAAGGTGAAACTTGTTCACCCAAAGGGTAGTGGAAGCCTATAATCACACCTCAAAGAGCTTCCTGAGCTTATGTTAGTTACAAATTTCAAAACTGAGTTGAATCAGTTTTTGTTAGGCAAGGATATTAAAGAGGGTAAAAACAATGACTGCAGATGCTGGAAACCAGATTCTGGATTAGGGATGCTCTTCCAGCACCACTAATCCAGAAAAAGAATATTAAAGGTTATAGAACTGAGACTGGTAAGTGATGTTAAACAGCATATCAGCCATGGTTGCATTTACTAGCAGAATCCTTTGGAGAGGCTGAATGTTTGATTTTTGTTTCTACATTCCTACATTTCATGAAGAATGGGCAAAAGTAGAAATTGATGGATGTGGATCCATAGAGCACAATTGCTTGGTCGTCTTGGAAATGAATAACTGATTTTTAACGGGCAATTTCCTCATTGTGTCTAGAACTAGAATCTTATGGAGGCCATAGAATCGTAGAATTAAAACAGCACAAAAATTGATCCTCCCGTCCAACTTGTCCACACCGGCCAGATATTCTAAACTGATCTAGTCCCGTTTGCCAGTATTTGGCCCATATTCCTCTAAAACCTTACTGTGCACGTACCCATCCAGATGTTGTAATTGTACCCACCTCCACCACCTCCTTTGGCAACTTGTTCTATGCACGCACCACCCTCTGCATGAAAACGTTACAGCTCAGGTCTTTGTAAATCTTTCACCTCACACCTTAAGCTCAAAATTAGGGTCCTTTCCCTGGGGTAGGGTAGTTAAAAACTAAGAGGCATATTTGTAAGGTGAAAGGAGAAAGATTTAAAAAGGACCTGAGGGGTAATCGTTTTACACAGAGAGTGGTTTGTGTATGGAATGAACTGCCAGAGAAAGAGGTGGATGCAGGTATAGTTACAACATTTAAAAGACACTTGAGTAAGTTCATGAATAGGAAAGGTTTGGAGGGATGTGCGCCGAATGCAGGCAAATGGGACTAATTTATTTTGGGAATATTGTTTGGTGTAGATGGTTGGACCAAAGAATCTTCTCTGACTGTATGACTCTATGCCCTCTAGTTTTGGACTCCTATACCCTGCGGAAAAGACCTTGGCTATTCACCTTAGCCATGCCCTCATATTTTATAAACCTCTGTAAGGTCACCTATCAGTCTTTGATGCTCCACAGAAAGTAACCCCAGTCTTTTAAGCCTTTCCCTATGGCTCAAACCCTCCAGTCCCAGCAGCATCCTTGTAAGTATTCTCTGAACCCTATTAAGTTGCTTCCTCAATTTCTTTTTAAATTTACTCATGGGACATGAGAATTGCTGACTGGCCTGCATTTATTGTTTGTCCCTAGCTGCCCTTGAACTGAATGGCTTGCTAGGCCATTTCAGAGGCAGTTGTGCTGTGGCCTGAAGCCACAGGTACGCTAGACTAGCTAGGAATGGTAGAGTTCCTTCCCTGAAGGACATAAGTGAGCCAGATGGGTTTTTCCTGACAATTAGCAAAGGTTTCATGGGCATCAATCAATTATTAATTGCAGACTTCTTCAAAATTTGAATTCTAATTCCATCATTTGCTAAAACAGGGCTCGAACCTGAGTCCACAGGACATTAGTTGAGTTCCTGCATTAATAGTCTGGTGATCATACCACTTGGCCATCAATTCCTCTTCTGAGTCCATTCAAAGAGAAACTAATCAGAGAACATTTGGCCCAGGAACAAGCTGTTGTGCAACTTGTCCAGTGGTAAGTATCCAAAAAATTATTTGGGCTTCCTAAACTCATGGGGAGCCAGCAGGCACTAAATTTGTATTGACATTACTGATGTTGTCAGAAGAGAATAGTTTCACATTGTCAACAAGAAGAAATCTGTGACTATACAGGAGCAGAAATATTCTCCATTCCTTAAATCACTTCAGATCCTTCAGATGTCAGAGCTGAGCAAAATTTATGAATTGAAACAAATGTTGACAACAAGAATGAACAGTTCAATCCACTCATGTTCACTAAGGAATTATTAACTGAATATATGTGAACACCAAAGCTGCAGAACAAATTGTTTTTGAGGAATTGAATTCATTGACAGAGGATGGGATGACACAAGGTCAAGAGGAGCATTTCAATTTTTCATCTTTCAAAGCAGAATTATCAGTACTAATGACAAGAGATCATGCTAGGTTAACAGCAATCCTTGAGTACAGTGGTTGCGGATAGGAATATGTCTGGCACGCTAGTACAAGAAACATAAAGGGCAAAATAAAATCCAAACTAATCAAACAGATGAAGTAAAGAGTCTACATATTTCAGCACAGAACTGTCATACACAAGTACGTAGAGTCTAAGAAACAGCGAGAAAACATCAACTAATATGTAAGCAGTTGATGATCCCTTTGAATAAAATTGTGATTTTTCAGAATTTTTCCTGAATCTGAATAAGCAGGGCTCTGGAGAGGGCTTTAAACTAAATAGGAGGTGGGGGATGGGAGTGTTTGGAGAGGAGAAATGTAGATTTATAAAGCAAGAGGCTTTGGTAGAACTACAGAGCAGTTATTTGGATAATCATATCCAGAGTTGAATAGGAAGGGACAGAGTGTATAAACATATAAAAACAATAACATATAAACATAGAAAAGTTGTATTAAAGGGGAAGAATAGTAAGAAAGCAGTATTAATGGCTCTTTAATTGAACAGTATTCAGAGCAAAATAGATAAATTAATCACACAAATACAATTTAATGGATATGATCTTAGAGCCATTACAGAGACCTGGTGACAAGGAGATCAAAGATGAGACATAAGTACTCAGAGATATGAGAGAGGCAGGAAGGAGAGGGTGTTGGGGTAGCATTGTTGACAAAGAATGGGAGAAGCACAATAACAAGAAATTATCTTGAATAGGAAGATGGGGAATCCATATGAGAGGAGGTAAGAAATAAAAAGGGGTCAGAGGAGTCTATAGGTCTTCTAGCCACAGCTATCCAGTGAGACAGAAAAAACAGGAGATCATGGAGATCATGTAACAAAGCAGTGGATGTAATACATTTGAAATTGGCAGAATTGTACTACCTTTTGATAAGGTCATACAAATGGGCTTCTTAATAAGATAAAAAAAACATGATATTGGGGAATTACACAAGCGTGGATAGGAGATTGATTGATTAACAAGAGAGTTGGGATAAGGAGAACATTTTCAGGATGGCAACCTATAACCAGTTATGAGCCACAAGGATCAGTGCTGGGCTACAAGTATTTACAATATATATTAATGATGTGGATGTGGAAAATGTAAGTACTGATTTACAGGCGACAGAAAAGTAGATGGGAAGGCAAGTGGAGGAGATGCCTCAAAAAGTCTGCAGAGCATTACAATCAAGTGATTGAGAGAAAAAAGTGGCAATATTATATAATGTGGAGAAATGTGAGGTAATGCACTTTGGCAGGTAGAATAGAGGAATTGAGTAGTATTTAAATGGAGGAAAACATCAGAAAGCTATGGAGCACAGGGATTTCAGCATCCTTATCCAAGAATTACAAAAAGTTAGCAGCTAAATTCAACAGGTAATAGGGAAGGCAAATGGAATTTTTGTCTTTACTTCAAAGAGAATGAAGTGTTAAAGCAGTTTTTGCTACAAATATACAAGACCACAACTGGAACATTGTGAACAGTTTTAGACCACTTATCTAAGGAATGATATACTGGCATTGTAGATAAAGTAAAGAATGAGGTCTGCAGATGCTGGAGATCACAGCTGCAAATGTGTTGCTGGTCAAAGCACAGCAGGCCAGGCAGCATCTCAGGAATAGAGAATTCGACGTTTCGAGCATAAGCCCTTATGCTGCCTGGCCTGGCATTGTAGATATCCAGAGAAGGTTCACTATACTGATAAATGATATGCAAGGATTGCCTTATGAGGAGAGATTGAGTCAATTAGGTGGATTCTGGGTAATTCAAGATGGAGGATGGCAAAAATTTCTGGCTGTAAGAGCTGCTTCTTTTCTTTGAGGTATTTTAAGTGTTGAGGGTGATTTCCTCGAATTCCAGGAGCAGCAATTACTGTTTTATATGCTGTTGCATTGTTTTGGAATTTTGGGGAAAAAAAGTCAAAACAACATCAGTTTTAAAAGGGAGAAGAGCAGACAAAGTAAGCACATGGTGAGGACAGTGCAGGAGAGAGAGAGAAAGAGGGCAAGAGGGAAAGAGAACGAACCTGCACAGTTACTGCATTTGCTGTTTGAATTTGTGTATCACTGGACATTGGAGTGCATCTGGGAAAATTAACAAACAGTGAAATTCAGAACTAATCTTGGAGGAACTGTTGGGTGAAGGTCACAGCACAAAATCAGATAAGTAAATTGTTGTTTTAAGCCTGTCCAAGAGAAAAGCTGTATTAGTGAGTACAGTGGGTTCTTTCTTGATTCTATGTTTTTTGGAGATAAGTCTCTTGATTAAACTTAAAATATAAGCCATAGCTATTAACTTAACCTGGGGCAGTATTTGTAGAGGAATAAGACGGTATTATTTTCTGGGTCTGTAGATTGTGAAGAAGCAAAAATGGCCTTTACTGTGATATGTACTTCTAGTCAGATGTGGGAGCTTAAAGGCAGTTTAAGGGTTATTGCGGATTATATCTGCCATAAATGCCGTTGGATGCAAATCTTATCAGATCAAATGGATTGGTTGGAGAGACAAATAGGAGCGATGAGGAATTTGCAACAGCAACAGTATGTGATGGATGGCAGTTATAGGAAGGGGGGAGCGTCTCAAATACAATTACATAGATGGGTTAACTCCAGGAAGGGAAAGAGAGGTAGGCAGCTAGAGCAGGAGTCTTTTGTGGATATACCCATTTCAAACAGGTATGCTGTTTTGGAAAATGTAGGGGGTGATGGATTCTCAGGGGAACGTAGCACGAACAGCCAAGTTTCTGGTATTGAGACTGGCTCTAATGCAACGAAGGGTACGTCGGGTTCCAAGAGATCAATTGTGTTAGGGGATTCTGTAGTCTGAGGTACAGAGAGACGTTTCTGTGGCCAGCAGAGAAAAAGCAGAATGGTGTGTTGTTTCCCTGGTGCCAGGATCAAGGATGCCTCAGAGAGGGTGCAGAATGTTCTCACGGGAGAGAGGGGCCAGCAGGAGGTCATTGTCCACATTGGAACCAATGACAGAGGAAGGGAAAAGGTTGAGATTCTGAAGGGAGATTACAGAGAGTTAGGCAGAAATTTAAAAAGGAGGTCCTCAAGGGTAATAATATCTGGATTACTCCCAGTGCTACGAGCTAGTGAGGGCAGGAATAGGAGGATGGAGCAGATGAATGCATGGCTGAGGAGCTGGTGTATGGGAGAAGGATTCACATTTTTGGATCATTGGAGTCTCTTTTGGGGTAGAAGTGACCTGTACAAGAAGGACGGATTGCACCTAAATTGGAAGGGGACTAATATACTCGCAGGGAAATTTGCAAGAACTGCTTGGGAGGATTTAAACTAATAAGGTGGGGGGTGAGACCCAGGGAGATAGTGAGGAAAGGGATCGATCTGAGATGGGTACAGCTGAGAACAGAAGTGAGTCAAACAGTCAGGGCAGGCAGGGACAAGGTAGGACTAATGAATTAAACTGCATTTATTTCAGTGCAAGGGGCCTAACAGGGAAGGCAGATGAGCTCAGGGCATGGTTAGGAACACGGGACAGGGATATTATAGCAATTAGGGAAACGTGGCTCAGGAATGGGCAAGACTGGCAGCTAAATGCTCCAGGATACAAATGCTGCAGGTAGGATAGAAAGGGAGGCAATAGAGGAGGGGGAGTGGCATTTTTGATAAGGGATAGCATTTCAGCTGTGCTGAGGGAGGATATTTCTGGAAATACATCCAGGGAAGTTATTTGGGTGGAACTGAGAAATAAGAAAGGGATGATCACCTTTTTGGGATTGTATTATAGACCCCCCAATAGTCAGAGGGAAATTGAGAAACAAACTTGTAAGGAGATCTCCGCTCTCTGTAAGAATAATAGGGTGGTTATGGTAGGGGATTTTAACTTTACAAACATCGACTAGGACTGCCATAGTGTTAAAGGTTTAGATGGAGAGGAATTTCTTAAGCATGAAACAAGAAAATTTTCTGATTCAGAATGTGGATGTACTTACTAGAGAAGGTGCAAGACTTGACCTACTCTTGGGAAATAAGGCAGGGCAGGTGACTGAGGTGTCAGTGGGGGAGCACTTTGGGGCCAGTGACCATAATTCTATTTGTTTTAAAATAGTGATGGAAAAGGATAGATCAGATCTAAAAAGTTGAAATACTCAATTGGAGAAAGGCCAATTTTGATGTACTAGGCAAGAACGTTTGAAAGCTGATTGGAGGCAGATGTTCGCAGATAAAGGGACGGCTGGAAAATGGGAAGCCTTCAGAAATGAGATAACAAGAATCCAGAGAAAGTATATTCCTGTCAGGGTGAAAGGGAAGGCTGGTAGGTAGAGGGAATGCTGTATGACTAAAGAAATTGAGGCTTTGGTTAAGAAAAAGAAAGAAGGAAGCATATGTCAGGTACAGACAGGATAGATCGAGGGAATCCTGAGAAGAGTATAAAGGAAGTAGGAGTACACTTAAGAGGGAAATCAGGAGGGCAAAAAGGGGACATGTGATAGCTTCGGCAAATAGAATTAAGGAGAATCCAAAGGGTTTTTACAAATATATTAAGGACAAAAGGGTAACTAGGGAGAGAATAGGGCCCCTCAAAGATCAGCAAGGCGGCCTTTGTGTGGAGCCACAGAAAATGGAGGAGATACTAAATGAATATTTTGCATCAGTATTTACTGTGAAAAAGGATATGGGAGATATAGACTGTAGAGAAATAGATGGTGACATCTTGCAAAATGTCCAGATTACTGAGGAGGAACTGCTGGATGTCTTGAAACGCATAAAGGTGGATAAATCCCCAGGACCTGATCAGGTGTACCTGAGAACTCTGTGGGAAGCTAGAGAAGTGATTGCTGGGCCTCTTGCTGAGTTATTTGCATCATCGATAGTCACAGGTGAGGTGCTGGCAAACTGGAGGTTGGCAAACATGGTGTCACTGTTTAAGAAGGGCAGTAAAGACAAGCCAGGGAACTATAGACCAGTGAGCCCGACCTCAGTGGTGGGCAAGTTGCTGGAGGGAATCCTGAGGGACAGGATGTACATGTATTTGGAAAGGCAAGGACTGATTTGGGATATTCAACATGGCTTTGTGCATGGGAAATCATGTCTCACAAACTTGATTGAGTTTTTTGAAGAAGTAACAAAGAAGATTGATGAGGGCAGAGCAGTAGATGTGATCTATATGGACTTCAGTAAGGCGTTCGACAAGGTTCCCCATGGGAGACTGATTAGCAAGTTTAGATCTCATGGAATACAGGAAGAACTAGTCATTTGGATACAGAACTGGCTCAAAGGTAGAAGACAGAGGGTGGTGGTGGAGGGTTGTTTTCAGGCTGGAGGCCTGTGACCAGTGGAGTACCACAAGGATTGGTGCTGGGCCCTCCACTTTTTGTCATTTACATAAATTATTTGGATGCAAGCATAAGAGGTCCAGTTAGTAAGTTTGCAGATGACACCAAAATTGGAGGTGTAGTGACAGCGAAGAGGGTTACCTCAGATTACAACAGGATCTGGACCAGATGGGCCAATGGGCTGAGATGTGGCAGATGGAGTTTAATTCAGATAAATGTGGGGTGCTGCATTTTGGAAAAGCAAATCTTTGCAGTACTTATACACTTAATGGTAAGGTCCTGGGGAGCGTTGCTGAACAAAGAGACCTTGGAGTGCAGGCTCATAGCTCCTTGAAAGTGGAATCGCAAGTAGATAGGATAGTGAAGAAGGTGTTTGGTATGCTTTCCTTTATCGGTCAGAGTATTGAGTACAGGAGTTGGGAGGTCATGTTGCAGCTGTACAGGACATTGGTTAGGCCACTGTTGGAATATTGCGTGCAATTCTGGTCTCCTTCCTGTCAGAAAGACATTGTGAAACTTGAAAGGGTTCAGAAAAGATTTACTAGGATGTTGCCAGGGTTGGAGGATTTGAACTACAGGGAAAGGCTGAACAGGCTGGGGCTGTTTTCCCTGGAGGGGTGACCTTATAGAGGTTTACAAAATTATGAGGGGCATGGATAGAATAAATAGACAAAGTCTTTTCCCTGGGGTCGGGGGGTCCAGAATGAGAGGACATAGGTTTAGGGTGAGAGGGGAAAGCTATAAAAGAGACCTAAGGGATAACTTTTTCATGCAGAGGGTGGTACGTGTATGGAATGAGCAGTCAGAGGAAGTGGTGGAGGCTGGTACAATTGCAACATTTAAGAGGCATTTGGATGGGTATATAAATAGGAAGTGTTTGGAGGGATATGGGCCGGGTGCTGACAGATGGGGCTAGATTGGGTTGGAATATCTGGTTGGCATGGGCAGGTTGAACTGAAGGGTCTGTTTCCATGCTCTACATCTGTGATTCTATGACTCTAATTGGGCCTGGACCTGTTGGAATATAAAGGAACGAGAGGCAACTTTTATTGAAACGCATAACATTCAAGGGAACTTGACATGGTAATATAGAAAGATCATTTCCATTTGGGGGAGAGCTAAGGACCAGAGGACATCATCTCAGAATAAGTGGTTGCACATTTAAGACAGAGATGAGGAGGAATTTATTCTCTCAGAGAGTTGTGAATCTGTGGAATTCTTTACCACAGAATATTCTTTACCATATTGAGTATAATGCTGTGATAGAAAGAGTTTTACCTAGTAAGGGGATTAGAGAGAGGGCACTAAAGTAGATTTGAAAATTATCAGAACAGATATACTCTCTTTTAATGGTGGACAGACTTAATGGGCTGAATGGTCTACTTTTGTTCCCACATCATGTGGTCTTGTGATCTGCTCTAGTGGGATTTGAATCTATGATTCTGATTGAGATGATGATCTGCCTCCTTCTGCTAGAAATTCACTTCACAATCACCAGCATGAGGTGAAACTCTGCATACACACCCATTTCCTGAGAGCAGGCTAGAAGACTAGAAGGCTATAAGATTGATTGCCATGGCAGTGGTGCTGTTTTTGCTGCCTACCCATTTTGCTTGTGCTTTATCTCAAGTTGGGAAAGCTTCAGATAGCTCATTAATGACAACTTAAAGGAGTCCTCCATCAACTGATGATCTTTTAGTGATGATAAGAAGCTTTCACATTATGTGCTAAGGTAAGTGACATCCTTCCACTATTAGCAGCTTGTGCTAAAAGAGAAATGGCCCTCTGCCGCCTTCTACTAACCCAAGATGCCTAATCCTTCCACTGCTCCCATCCTCTCAAAACCAGTTTCAAATTCCCATCCCACAGTCCTTCTTGACTGACCCAGGCTGAAGTCTCCAACGTAGTTTCTCATCTGATTCTCGGAGGTGAAATTGCCAAACGTGTCTTGCCTGAGCCATTTAAAAGCTGACTTTAATGCCTGACCACAGCCTCTCTAAAGTGTCTGTCTCAAATGTGTTTACGTGTGGCATTAACACTTCAACAAATGCTTGCAGTCCTGAAAAACATTGGCTCAAAATATCCCAATTTTGTGTACATATACTGAATGTGAAGATATTCCTTTATTTCTCTGCTATTTTTAAATGATTAATGCCTCCTCTAAAACATCAGGCAGAAAAAGCTTATTTTTAAAGTAGCTAATATAAAGACATCTCACCCAGCAAGAGTAAACGTTAATGCAACAATACATTCAGCTGCTTAGCAGCGTCTATTGAAATTTCATTATTGGGGCTCAAGTTACTTGAATATTTTTCGAAGACAATGTCAATTACCACTTAAATGTTACAAAATGTCTGTGGTACATCTTAGTAGCAATCTAGTCTGATATTTGTAAATGTTCTGGGAATTATTGACTCTCCTTAAAAACATTCTTTTCTCGTAATTCAAACTGAGCTTGGAGCAGGATTTGGTTGTGAAACTGCATACCACAGTCTGACCTCAGCAACATGAAATCAGCCAACTATCCACTTTAGATAGATTCCTGATGTTATCCTTGCGCTAAGTGGGACTGTACTGCCTTCTGGTGGATGTTACACTCACAGGGGGTCATAATGTCAGTCTAAAAGAGTGTGGACAGTTTAACTAACCCACTGAGAGGGCAAGATTAATATCAGTCCTGGAAAGTTAACACAAGAATTTCAGCTGCAATTGTATTCTCTATCTTTCAATTGATGTTATACAATAGTCTATTCATAAACTCAATTGAAAAAGCATTAGTTCAGTTTCTAAGGCTCCCTTGTGCTCGAGATTTTTAAAATGCCTGAAGTTTTGTAAGGGCAGACTGAACCTTTGAGAGCCTCATTATTCGAATAATGGTGAGTGTGCAAGTGATAAACTAATACTGTTGTTGAAGATTAATAAATAATATATGAATTGTAAGACTGAGATGCTGCTATCTTCTACTTTCACAAAATACTGAAGGCCACACCCTACGCATGCTCTTATGAATAGCTCCGATCATATTGTTTACCACTTCACTTTAAGATTAAACAAAACATTAAACATAAGAATTTTGATTTTCGAATTACAATACAACAAATTCAAAACCTTGATGGGAGATGGGTGAGATCGCAAAATGTGCTCTGAAAAGGCTAAAACTTGTTAATGAGGCTCCCTTTGAGCTCTACTCAGTGTGAGATGAAGGTTTGCACAATTAGTTTCTAAGCAACTTGAACTATTCAAATATTAGCAACAGAGGATTTAATCATGTCAGACTAAGTCCTAATGTGATTTCCAATTTCCCACAGTTTATATGGATTAAAAGTGGCAATGGTAAATCACTTAAAAGCACTTTAGCTCACATAATACTGTCAGCACAAAGAGTGTTCGAAGCTCACTAATGCCAAAAGACTTGGATAGAATTCGAACAGTTAATCACATGGAACAATGAAACAATGTGTATTTTGTATTACACAAAGCTGTAAATAGCTGTAGAGCTGAAAGGAGTACTTATCCATGCTCCTACACAGCTTTTGCACTTGTTTACCCTAGAAATGCTGATAAGGTCATAAATTTAGTATGTAGTCACAGCTAAGGTGATGATTTAGAAATCCTTTGGTGGTATCACTGCATGGGTTTCAATCCTGCTGACTACAGTCCCTGCTTTTCATTTCTCTTTTCAGAATAGAGAGCCACCAATTTAAGACTGAGATAAGGAGGAAGCTCTTCTCTCAGAGAGTTGTGAATCTGTGGAATTCTTTGCCACAGAGAATTATGGTGGCAGAGGCCGTGTCTATGTTCATGGCTAACAAATTCTTGATCATTAGGGGATTACCGGGAAAAGGCAGGAAAGTGGACATATCAGATCAGTCATGATCCTGTTGAATGGTGGAGCATGCTTGAAAGGCCAAGCAGCCTACTCGTATTCCAATTTGTTATGGTCTTTTGGTCTTAATGTCTCCTTTGTCTTGTTCCTATCCAGAAACATATCCAATCTGAGGAAATTTACTTTTGATTTTACACTTTTATTGCAAACTGCAGTAACAAATGAGAGACTGTCTGCCCACATTACCACCCATCCTATTTCTCACTGTGATTTCTGATGATTGTTGGACACATCTATCCTTAACATTTGATTATTTTATTTCAGATTTCCTGCATCTGCTGTGTTCTATTTTTGGTTGGTTTCAATAGGGTTTGCATACCACAGACAGTTACATACAATGTTGTTAGTGCAATTAATGAATTGTAACCTTGGAAGCGAAGGAACATTTTTAAATGATGTCTGAACAGTCACCTTTTGATCGTTCATGGTAAGGAACACAAGCATTGTAAAACAGTGGAAGGATGGGTCCATGATAAGTACCAGACATCCTTTATCTAGTGAGTTTTTGGAATGTGTGGCTTGCTTCTCTCAATTTCCAGATGGGGTAAGATAAATTAACCTGTTTCCTAAACTATATTGTTGTATTTAAGGTGGACAAGTTCACACCGACTACACTGGCAGCCTGCTCCTTTGCTGCTGTACTGTTGTCCTTAGGGCTATTCTGTACCCAGTGCCATTCTTCCTTAATCTTCCTTCCTTTTGCATCATCTCCACAACTACATTCAAGAAGCCACACTCTTCAGTAAATACATATGGTAAAATTCATATAAGGGTTCTCTCGATCATCCATCATAATTTTATTGGACGTTCAGCAGAGATCCTGAAGAATTAGTGAAAGCTACTCATTTCTGTGATTCTTCCAGTCTAAAGCTTCAGGTCTTTTGAAGGAATGATGGTTCACTTATTGAAATTAACTTCCCTGAGTGTCTCTTGACTCACCAAATGCATTGTCTGGTGAGCATAGTAATGATGGGTAAGTGAAACATAGGCCTGGACAGGGTCTGGGTGACTTCATTTTAGGTTAAATAGATTATATTAGAATGAAAACAAAATCAAAAAGCCTATGAATGGCAATAATATAAATAAAAATTGAAATTCAGGAATGAATCAACATCAAAAAGAGAAAGATATGTTAATGTTTTGAATCTTTTCGTTGAATAGCATTTACTTTTAAATTAACTCAGATCTTGATTCCCGTCCAGAATGCCATTCATTCTAACATGCAAAACCTTGCAATACTTAGAGTCATGCAGTGTGGAAACAAACACATTGGTCCAAAAAGTCCATGCTGACCATAATCCCAAACTAAACTCCTCTCAACTGCCTGTTCTTGCTCTATATCCTTCCAAATATTTCCCATTCATAAAATATCTTTTAAATGTTTTAACTGCAGCCACATCCACCACTTTCTCTGGAATTTCATTCCACAGTGAACTACTCTGTATAAAAAAAATTGGTCTCATATCTTTTCAAAATCTTTTTCCACTCACCTTAAAAATATGCTGCCTAGTCTTGAAATTTTCGAGTAAAAAATGAGGTCTGCAGATGCTGGAGATCACAGCTGCAAATGTGTTGCTGGTCAAAGCACAGCAGGCCAGGCAGCATCTCAGGAATAGAGAATTCGACGTTTCGAGCATAAGCCCTTCATCATCTTGAAATTCCCCACATTAGGGAAAATACATCTGCCATTCACCTTATCTATACCCCTCATTACTTTATAAACCTCAATAAGATCATTTCTCAACCTCCTATGCGCCTTGAAAGAAATCCCAGCCTATCCAGCCTCTCCTTATAACTCAAACCCTCCATCCCTGGCAACATCATGGTAGATCTCCTCTGAACCCTCTCCAATTTAACATTATCCTTCCAATGACAGGGAGACCAGAACTGGATACAGTACTCCAGGACAGGCCTCACCAATGTCCTGTACAATCTCAACATAATGTCCTAAAACTAACTATATTCTAAGCTCTGAGCATTGAAGACAAGCATGCTAGGAGCCTTCTTTAACCACCTTACCTTGCAAATAATGCAAACTTGGCACCTGGAAAACACAGATTTCCGTTGGAGGACCAAACAGTCTCTTTGCTTTGTATTCTTCTTTCTAACGTGTTTCCAATTCATTTCTTATTATCCCACTATCCGTCCACTATCACAAAGATGACAGAAAACATCACAAATGAACCCAGCACAATTGAAGCTGTGTCTATCAAGAGCAAAAGAGGACTAGCTCCACCGAATCTCACATGACAAATGTGAGATTCATACTCATTTTAATCTTCATATATCCACACACCATAAACATCTCAGGCAATAACAAATATCACATCAAAAGCATCTAATAAAGAATACTTCCTGCATACAGCTCCAGTCATAGAGTCAAAGTCATAGAGATGTACAGCATGGAAACAGACCCTTCGGTCCAACCAGTCCATGCCGACCAGTTATCCCAACCCAATCTAGTCACACCTGCCAGCACCCGGCCCATATCCCTCCAAATCCTTCCTATTCATATACCCTTCCAAATACCTCCTAAATGTTGCAATTGTACCAGCCTCCACCACATCCTCTGGCAGCTCATTCCATACACATAACACCCTCTGCGTGAAAAAGTTGCCCCATAGGTCTCTTTTATATCTTTGCCCTTTCACCCTAAACCTATGCCCTCTAATTCTGGACTCACCGAACCCAGGGAAAAGACTTTGTCTATTTATCCTACCCATGCCCCTCATAATTTTGTAAACTTCTATAAGGTCACCCCTCAGCCTCCGACGCTCCAGGGAGAACAGCCCCAGCCTGTTCAACTCTCCCTATAGCTCAAATCCTCCAACCCTGGCAACATCTTTGTAAATCTTTTCTGAACCCTTTCAAGTTTCACAACATCTTTCCAATCGGAAGCCGAATAGACTTTCAAAGATAAGGCATAAAAATGTGTCAGTCCTGACTGTTTACTGCCATCGTATTAGCTCTTGATAATGGAATGTCCTCTGAGACACAACCTTAGAATCATAAAGATATGCAGCACAGAAACAGACCCTTTGGTCCAAGTCATCCTTGCCAATCCTAAATAAATGTAGTCCCATTTGCCAGCATTTGACCCATATCCCTCTAAACCCTTCCTATTCATATACACATCCAGGTGCCTTTTAAATGTTTTAACAGTACCAGCCTCCATCACTTCCTCTGGCAGCTCATTCCATACACACACCATCCTCTATGTGGAAGAGATGCCCCTTAGGTTCATTTTAAATCTTTCCCCTCTCTCCTTAAACCTATGCCCCCTAGATTTGGAGTTCCCCATCCCAGGGAAAAGACCTTGCCTATTTTCCTTATCAATGTCTCTCATGATTTTATAAATCTGCATAAGGTCAAACCTCAGCCACTGACACTTCAGGGAAAATAGACCCAGTCTATTCAGCCTTTCCCTATAGCTCAACCCCCTTCCCTCCCAAACCTGGCAACATCCTTGGGAATCTTTTCTGAATCCTTACAAATTTCACAACATTCTTCCTATTAGAAGGAGACCAGAATTGCATGCAGTATTCCAATAGTAGCCTCACCAATGTCCTGTACAGCCCCAATATGACCTCCCAATTCCTATAATCAATGCACTTAACAATAAAGGCAAGCTTACAAAACATCGTTTTCACTATCTTATCTACATGTGATTCTACTTTCAAGGAATGAAGAACAGGCACTCCAAGTTCTCTTTGTTCAGTGACTCTTCAGAGGATTTTACCATTAAGTGTATAAGTCCTGCTATGATTTGCCTTTCCAGAATGCAGCACCTCACATTTCATCTATATTAAACTCCACCTACCACTCCTCAGCTCATTGGCCCATCCGATCAAGATCATGTTGTACTCTGAGCTAACCTTCTTTGCTGTCCACTACATCTCCAATTTTGGCATCATCTGCAAACTTATTTACTATACCTCCTATGATCACATCAAATCATTAATATAATTCATGAAAAGCAGTGGACATTGTACTGATCCTTCTGGCACACCATTGATCACAGGCCTCCAGGTTGAAAAGCAACCCTCCATCAACACACTCTGTCATCCACCTTCAAGCCAATTCTGTTTCCAAATATTTAGTTCTCCCTGTGTTCTCCCTCTAATATGCTTCAGTTAAGTGTTACTTTAATCACAAGCATAGGACATTAATAATGAACAAATTAAATCCCAGAGTGCAACTTGATTTGATAGAACTTAACATTTTTTAACTATCAAGATCAGTTACTGAACACAATCACAAGACTATAAGAATACTTCTAATAAATAAATACTGATTTATGGAATCAGAAGAAAAACATGAGTTACATTACTGTATTGTTAGGCTGGAAGTACCTAACGAGTTCTTTAAGGTCTGATCATAATGATTACAAGAAGGCATGTGCACTGCAACATATAACTATTTCAGTAAGGCATTCAACAAGGTTCCCCATGGGAAACTGATGAGCAAGGTTAGATCTCATGGAATACAGGGAGAACGAGCCATTTCGATACAGAACTGGCTCAAAGGTAGAAGACAGAGGGTGGTAGTAGAGGGTTGTTTTTCAGACTGGAGACCTGTAACCAGTGGAGTGCCACAAGGGTCCACTACTTTCGTCATTTATATAAATGATTTGGATGCGAGCATAAGAGGTACAGTTAGTAAGTTTGCAGATGACACGAAAATTGGAGGTGTAATGGACAGCAAAGAAGGTTACCTCAGATTACAATAGGATCTGGACCAGATGGGCCAATGGGCTGAGAAGTGGCAGATGGAGTTTAATTCAGATAAATGTGAGGTGCTGCATTTTGGGAAAGCAAACCTTAGCAGGACTTATACACTTAATGGTAAGTTCCTCAGGAGTGTTGCTGAACAAAGAGACCTTGGAGTGCAGGTTTATAGCTCCTTGAAAGTGGAATCACAAGTAGATAGGATAGTGAAGAAGGCGTTTGGTATGCTTTCCTTTATTAGTCAGAGTATTGAGTACAGGAGTTGGGAGGTCATGTTGCGGCTGTACGGGACATTGGTTAGGCCACTGTTGGAATATTGCATGCAATTCTGGTCTCCTTCCTATCAGAAAGATGTTGTGAAACTTGAAAGGGTTCAGAAAAGATTTACAAGGATGTTGCCAGGGTTAGAGGTTCTGAGCTAAACATCTGAAACAGACAAAGTCTATTCCCTGGAGTTGGAGAGTCCAGAACTAGAGAGCAACAATATAAAAGAAACCTAAGGGGCAACTTTTTCATGCAGAGGGTGATACGTGTATGGAATGAGCTGCCAGAGGATGTGGTGGAGGCTGGTACAATTGCAACATTTAAGATGCATTTTGATGAGTGTATGAATAGGAAGCGTTTGGAGGAATATCGTCCGGGTGCTGGCAGGTGTGACTAGATTGGGTTGGGATATCTGGTCGGTATGGACGGGTTGGACCGAAGAGTCTGTTTCCATGCTGTACATCTCTGTGACTCTATGACTCTCTTTATTAGTTTAATCGACTTTATACATATGCAAACTAATGAGTGTCACTGCATTGTCTTCACTTTGGGGACTTTGGATAACCGGTACATGGAACTCTATTTCAGAGTCTATGGCACTAATCTCCTGAACCTCAATCTGATTGTGAAGGTCCATGTCCCCACTCTTGTGAACTTGATCTGATGGGGAAAAGTCAAATGAGTGGGACAAAGTCTCTGATATTAATATTATTCTAGTTACATGCTGTATCACTATTTCATCGTACTTTTACTACTTTTCTAGACATTCCATTGTACAGTGAACAAGTTGGAAGTACCTCTAGATGGCTCCGTGTTAACTACATAAAGGAATGGCTCCCACAGACAATCAAGGTTATGCAGTTACCTCCCAATAAAAACTGACCTTTTCTTTACACTAGACCTAGCTTCATATAGTTTCCCACCTTGCTTCAATTGCTCATTGTCATGTCCAATTGACCCTTAACCATGAACCTTAATGGTCTGGCTTGGTGATAGAATTTCTAAGTCTAACACTACAATTACCCCTAGACTAAAAGTTGAGAAAGCTTTCAGTACAAACGCTAACAAAATGATTCAAGCTCACACTATTCCTTTTATCTCAGCAATACCCTTACAAACACCAAGTCCCAGCAATGATTCACCATGATCTCCATACTAAGGCATCTTGCTCAGACTGGGCATAGCTGCAACTGATTTCCTTTTATCAAATTTCTGCCTCTTCACAAGATCATTTATTCATCTGTTACCTCAGTTTGAGAGACCTAAAATGAACTGCAAACTAAAATTGTTATTGTTTTAACTTCAGAGCAAAGGCAATTCCCTAAACAGCTGAATTACAGGATTTACAAAGGAACATAGGAATTAGGAGCAGGAGTTGACAATTCAGCCCTTCGAGCCCACTTGACCATTTAACTTGATCATGGCTGATCTTATCCTGGTCTCAACTCCTCCACTTTCCTGATTAGTCCCCATAGCCCTGTATCCTGCTTTTCAACAAAAATCTACCTAGTTCTTTCTTTGAATCTGTTGATTGATTCTGCCTGCACTGCACTCTGGAGCAGTGAGTTCCACAGATTCACAACCATGTAAAAGAAGTAGTTTCTCCTCAGCTCAGTTTTGAAACTCCATTTTTCTCTCTATATCCATGACCTCTTGTTCAAGTCTGTCCTACGTCAGTCAGATCCATCCTCATTTTTACGAACTCCAGCAAATACAAGCCCAAGCTATTCAACCACGTCTCGTATGACAGCCCTTTCATCCCTGGAATCAATCTGGTGAACCTGCTCTGAACCGCCTCCAGAAATATTACATCATTTCTCAAGGAATAAGACCAAAAGTGGACACAATACTCCAGGCGTGGTCTCATCAAAGCCTTACATAATTTAACAATACTTCTTTACTTTTATAATCCAGTCCTTTTGCAATAAATGCCAGAATTCCATTTGCCTTTCTTATTATATGCTGAACTGCATACCTACTTTCTGTGATTCATGCACAAAGACACCCAGATTCCTCTGTATTGACACACATGTATCTGCTCCCCATTTAACTAAGAACTTTCCCTTTTTTTTCCCGCCAAAATGGACAACCCCCCACACATCCACATTAAACTCTATCTGCCAGGTGGTGGTCAATTCTCCTTGTCTATCAATATCCACCTGTACATTCCCTACCTCCTCATCACTGCCTGATTTTCCCACCTATTTTAGTATCATCTGTGAACTTTGCTACATTACACTCTGTACCTGCTTGCAGATCATTCACATAGATTGCAAATAGTTAAGATCAAATATCTAAACCATCTGGAACCATTAGTACAGTTTGCCATCCAGAGAAGGACCCTCTGCTTTCTGTCATTCAGTCAATAGTCTACCTAAGCCAATATTCTACTCTTAACCACAGGGATTTAACCTACTCAGTCAGCCTTTCATGAGTACAATGTCAAATGCTTTATGGAAGTCTAGATATATCACATCTACTGGATCCCCTTTATCAACCTGTCTGTTTACATCCTCAAAGGATTCCAGCAAGTTTGTCAAGCATGATTTGCTCTTCATGAAACCATTCTGACACTGGTGAATTGAGCTTTGTTTTTCCGAATGCTGAGTTATCTCCTCCTTTATGATTGACTCCAGCAACTTCCAAGATATACGTGACAATAAAATCATTTATTCATTCATTTGTTCGCTCACTACAAAGGTCAAACTAATCGGTTGATAGTTTCTCACTTTTTCCCTATCTCCTTTTTTGAACAGGTAGTCACATTAGCATTAAGGCAAAAGTGAGGACTGCAGATGCTGGAAACCTGAGTCTAGATTAGAGTGGTGCTGGAAAAGCACAGCAGGTCAGGCAACATTTGAGGAGCAGGAAAATCAGATTCCTGATGAAAGGCTTTTGCCCGAAACATCGATTTTCCTGCTCCTCAGATGCTGCCTGACCTGCTGTGCTTTTCCAGCACCACATTAGCATGTTTCCAATCCATGATACTTTACAGAATCCAGGAATTTTGGAAAATCATTAACTAATACATCCACTTTCTCTACTATCGCCTCCTTTAATATCCTAAGGTGCATGCCATCAGGTCCCAATGACTTATCTGCTTTTTATCCCATCAGTTTACTTCATACCTCTTCCTAGTAAAAGTTATTTCACCAAATTTCTTTTGTAGTAACTATATTTTGTGGGGAAGACATTGCCTTCCACTGTGAATTTGGAGCCAAATTATTGGTTTAGTGCCTCTGCCGTTTCTGAGTTTCTCATACGTATCTCACCAACTTGGTCCATAAAGTACCAACATTTACTTGCACTATTCTCTTCCTTTTTATATACCAATAAAAGCTTTTGGTCTCAGTGCTTTTGGTCTCAGTATTTTCTGCTAATTTCTTTTCATAGTTCATTTTACCTCTTTTAATTTTGTTTTTAGTAACCCTTTGCTGACATTTAAAATTTTCCCAATCTTCCAGAATGCCACTAACTTTTGCCATATGATATGCCCTAGTTTTTGTCGTTATGTTATCTTGACTTCCTTATTAAGCCATGGATGATTCTTCACTTTTTTAGAATTCCTCTTCCTTTCAAGTATAAACTTTAATTGAAGGGTAATTAATATCTCCCTAAGCATTTGCCACTGTTCTTCAACTGTCCCACCCTTTAATATATCTGCCCAATCCACTTGGGCCAACTCCTTCCCCAGGTCTGTATAATTACCTTTGCCCACCATTAGAACTCTTGTATGTGATTCTGTCTTCACTCTTTCACTCTGAATTTGAAACTCTAACATGTTGTGGTCACTCCTTCCAAGAGGATCCTTAACTACAAGACATTTATTAATCTTTTCTTGTTATGCATTCTAAATCTAAAGTTGCCAGTTCACTGTTTAGTTCTATGACATGTTGCTCTAAAAAACAATCCCTCATACACACTATGAAGGCTATCCTTGCCAAGTTGATTAATCCTATCAATATGCATGTTCAAATCACCCATGATTACTGTTATGCCTTCTCATAAACCCAAATTATTTCCTGGTTTATGCTATGCCCAACTTTGGAAGTACTGTTCAGGGCCCTGAAAATTACTCCACCAAGGAGTTTCTTCTCTTGCTTTTTATTTCCAAACAGATTGATTCAACATCTTGGTCCCGAGTACCAAAATCATTTCTTTATTCAGCTTTGATGTCATCCTTAACCAATAAATTAACTCCACATCCTGCTCCTTCTTGTCTTTCCTTTTAGAATACCGAGGACCCATGGATATTTAACTGCCAGTCCTGATCTTCCCGTAACCATGTTTCAGACAGCCCCACCAGATCACACCCATTTGGCTTTATTTTGGGCCATTAACTTTATTCCTAATTTTGCGTGCATTTAGGTACAAGGCCTTTAAAAAATGTTTTACTGGCTCACTGTTCTCTTTCAATACACTTTCCACATTGTCCATCCCTATTTATTAATTCCTGATAACACTGAGCCTCATCTTTATTATTTACTCCAACTTCCAACTTACCTTTTGATCTTTTATGATTCTTTCCTTCACCATGGTTGTCAGACTGGCCCTGCCTGTTTATTCCATTAACGTCCACCTTCTGCTTATATTCTGACCTGTTGCTTTGGTTCCCACCCCATTACCTTATTACTTTAAATCCACCCCAGTTCCATGATCAAAACTCCCCATCAGGATTTTAGTGCCCCTCAGTTAAGATGCAACCTGCACTTTTTGTACAGGTACTACATGCTTGGAAGAGATCCCAATGATCTAAAGACCTAAACCATGCCTCTGTCCCATCCTCATTTCCTGAACCAGCTCTTTAACCATGTGTTAAGCAGTTCTACCTTCATAGTCCTTGTTACACTACCACATGGCATGGAGAGTAATCCTGATATTAGAACCCTGTTGGTCTTGCTTTTCAACTGATAGCCTCAGTCCCTGAACTCTCCTTGCAGGGACATGTCACTCTTCCTGCCTATATCATAGGTAGCAATATGTACCATGACCTTGAGCTGTCCACCCTTCCCCTTCAGTATGTCCTGAGTACGGGTGGAGATACCCTCGACATGGCACCAGGGAGGCAACGCATCATCATGGAGTTTTGTTTGCATCCAAAGAATTGCCTGCCTGTATGTCTAACTATTTCTTGGAGAGAATCTAACCATTTTGCCTCCATTCTCTGGCACATACTGACTAATTTCTGGATTTTTTGATCTCTCTGTGGATCCCTGGATCCATATCTCTGTGCAACAGCATTATTTTTTTTCTAGCTTTCTTTGAAACAGTATTTGGTTCTGACACCAAAAGGGGAAGAGTGTTGCCATTGAAACTGGATGCTGTGATCCATCTGCACATGCACATTTGTGTTGCCAAAATCCATCTGCTCTTGCACAGCAGTTATCCTCCTGACATACAACACTGGTGTAAACTTGTCCTTTGTTTTTAACATAAACAGATAGGAGTGAAAAGAGTACAGCTTGAACAGTTATAATTCACATAGCCTCCCATCCCATTAACCCTAACAATGCTAGTTATAGTGGTGGAGTGGTAATGTCACTGGACTAGTATTCCAGACTCCCAGACCAATGTTCTGGAGACATAGAGTCATAGAGATGTACAGCACGGAAACAGACCCTTCGGTCCAACTCATCCAGGCCGACCAGTTATCCCAAACCAATCTAGTCCCAGCATCCGACCCATATCCCTCCAAATTGGTTCCTATTCATATACACTTTTAAATGCATATGCCTTTTAAATTTTGCAATTATACCAGTCTCCACCACATCCTCTGGCAGCTCATTCCATACACGTACCACCCTCTGTATGAAAATGTTGCCCCTTAGGTCTCTTTCATATCTTTCCCCTCTCACCCTAAAGCTATGTCCTCTAGTTCTGGACTCCCCCATCGGAAAATACTTTGACTATTTATTCTACCATGCCCCTAATGATTTTATAAACCTGTCTAAGTTCATCCCTCAGCCTCTGACGCTCCAGGGAAAACAGCCCTAAGCTATTCAGCCTCTCCCTATAGCTCAAATGCTCCAACCTTCGCAACATTCTTGTAAATCTTTTCAGAACCCTTTCAAGTTTCACAACATCTTTCTAATAGGAAGGAGACCAGAATTGCACGCAATATTCCAACAGTGGCCTGACAATGTCTTGTACAGCTGCAACATGATTTCTCAACTCCTGTACTCAATACTCTGATCAATAAAGGAAAGCATACTAAACGCCTTCTTCACTATCCTATCTGCCTGTGACTCTGCTTTCAAGGAGCTATGAACCTGCACTCCAAGGTCGCTTTGTTCAACAACACTCCCGAGGACCTGACCATTAAGTGTATAAGTTCTGCTAAGATTTGCTTTTCCAAAATGCTGCACCTCACATGTATCTAAATTAAACTCCATCTGCCACTTCTTAGCCCATCTGATCAAGATCCAGTTGTAATCTGAGGTAATTTTCTTCGCTATCCACTACACCTCCAATTTTGGTGTCATCTGCAAACTTACTAATTTCCCTCTAATGCTCACATCCAAATCAGTTGTAGAAATGAAAAAAATAGTGGACCCAGCACCGATCTCTGTGGCACTTCACTGGTCACAGGCCTCCAGTCTGAAAAACAACCCTCCACCACCACCTTCTGTCTTCTACCTTTGAGCCAGTTCTGTATCCAAATGGCTAGTTCTCCCTGTATTCCATGAGATCTAACCGTGCTAACCAGTCTCCCATGGAGAACCTTGTGAAACACCTTACTGAAGTCCATATAGATCACGTCTATCATTCTGTCCTCATAATTCCTCTTTGTCACTTCTTCAAAAAACTCAATCAAGTTTGTGAGACATGATTTCCCATACACAAAGCCCTGTTGACTATCCCTAATCAGTCCTTGCCTTTCCAAATACATGTACAACCTGTCCCTCAGGATACCCTCCAACAAATTGCCCACCACTGAGGTCAGGCTCACTGGTCTATAGTTCCCTGGCTTGTCTTTACCATGCTTCATAAACACTGGCACCACGTTAGCCAGCCTTCAGTCTTCTGACACCTCACATGTGACAATTAATGATACAAATATCTCAGAAACGAGCCCAACAATCACTTCCCTAGTTTCCCACAGAGTTCTAGGGTATACCTGATCAGGAAGAAAGTGAGGACTGCAGATGCTGGAGATCAGAGCTGAAAATGTGTTGCTGGAAAAGCGCAGCAGGTCAGGCAGCATTCAAGGAGCAGGAGAATTGACGTTTCAGGCATGAGCCCTTCTTCAGGAATGAGGAGAGTGTGCCAAGCAGGCTAAGATAAAAGGTAGGGAGGAGGGACTTGGGGGAGGGGTGTTGGAAATGGGATAGGTGGAAGGAGGTTAAGGTGAGGATGATAGGCTGGAGTGGGGATGGGGACGGAGAGATCGGGAAGAAGATTGCAGGTTAGGAAGGTGGTGCTGACTTCGAGGGTTGGGACTGAGACAAGGTGGGGGGAGGGGAAATGATGAAACTGGAGAAATCTGAGTTCATCCCTTGTGGTTGGAGGCTTCCTAGGCGGAAGATGAGGCGCTCTTCCTCCAGCCGTCGTGTTGCTATGGTCTGGCGATGGAGGAGTCCAAGGACCTGCATGTCCTTGGTGGAGTGGGAGGAGGACTTGAAGTGTTGAGCCATGGGGTGGTTGGGTTGGTTGTTCCGGGTATCCCAGAAACGTTCTCTGAAATGTTCTCTGAAACGTTCTGAAACAAGTAGGCGGCCTGTCTCCCCAATATAGAGGAGGCCACATTGGGTGTAGCGGATGCAGTAAATGATGTGTGTGGAGGTGCCGGTGAATTTGTGGTGGATACGGAAGGATCCCTTGGGGCCTTGGAGGGAAGTAATTCTTGTGGATTTTGTGTTTCAAGACATCTAGCACTTCCTCCTCTTTTGGGTGAGTGCTGAACCAGAGGACACAGCATAAAAATACGGGGTAGACCATTTAGGACAGAGATGAGGAGAAACTTCTTCACCCAGAGAGTGGTGGCTGTATAGAATGCTCTGGCCCAGAGGGCTGTGGAGGCCTAGTCTCTGGATTCATTTAAGAAAGAGTTGGATAGAGCTCTCAAGGATAGTGTATTCAAGGGTTATGGAGATAAGGCAGGAACAGGATACTGATTAAGAATGATCAGCCATGATCATATTGAATGGTGGTGCAGGCACGAAGGGCAGAATGGCCTACTCCTGCACCTATTGTCTATTATCTGTAATCTGGACATTTTTCAAGCTATCACCATCTATTTTCCTAAATTCTATACCTTCCATGAACTTTCCCACAGTAAAAACTGATGCAAAATACTTGTTTAGTATTTCCCCCATCTCCTGCACTCCACACAAAGGCAGCCTTGCTGATTCTTGAGTAGCCCTATTCTCTCCATAGTTACCCTTTTGTCTTTAATGTATTTGTAAAAACCCTTTGGATTCTCTTTAACTCTATTTGTCAAAGGTATCTCATGTCCCCTTTTTGCCCTCTTGGTTTTCCTCTTAAGTATACTCCTGCTGCCTTTATAGTGTTCGAAGGATTCATTTGATCTATGTTGCCTATACCTGATATATACTTCATTCCTTTTGTTAACCAAACTCTCAATTTCTTAAGTCATCCAGCACTCCTTACACCTACCAGCCTTTCCTTTCACCCGGACTGGAATTTACTGTCTCTGGACTCTCATTATCTTATTTCTAAAGGCTCCCCATTTTTCCAGGTTTTTGTGGGCTACCATGATGCCAAGTGATCTGAGTAGTCTGGCAGTCATTTCGGAGATGTATTTGATGTAGGGAAGAGTGGCTAGGGTTTCTGGAAGTGTTTTGTCTGCTTATTTAAACCCCCTGAGGAAAAGAACAGGAAGTGACTTCGCCACATGAAATGACATCACCACAGGAAATGATATCGCCACCCCAAAGAAACCCAAACATATAAATAGAAAGCAGGAATTATCAGTGGTGCTTCACCTGAGGCCCACTGAAGATGTTACCTAATAGGGTGATGAAACGTCGGGAAATGAACCCTCCAACTCAGTGAACAAACCCACATACAGAAACTCAACCTGAGCTATAAATCTTCTCAAAACTTGCTGAAACTGGAATTCTTATACAGAGGAACCTCAATTATCCAAACAAGATGGGCAGGCACTATTTCGCTCAGATAATTGATTATTCGGTTAATTGATTCACTGCGTCTCCTCTGGGGCTTGGAGTTTTCTGTTAAGTCCACTCCCCATTCAGGAGACAAGGTAGCAGCACACCGCGCGTGAGCCTCCGCCCCTCAATCACGTCCAACACCACCGGTCCCCCTTCCACTTGGCAATCCCGTCCGACTTGAGTTAAGCCTGTTCTATTTCTGAAGTAGGAATTTGTTAAATGTTACATGGATTGACTGCTTGCATTGTCAGTCTGTAGATTGTGTCTGAACAAAATAGAATGTATCTGCAATTACAGTTCTACTAATGCAAATGTGTGTGTGTGTGTGTGTGTGTGTGTGTGTGTAATGTAGTGGGGTCACCTGTCGTGTGACATGAACCCTCCTGGTTGAGGCCATCCCCATATACCAAACGTGGCTATCAGCCTCTGCTGAGCCACTCTGCATTGTTGTCTATCCCGAATTCCACCTTGGAGGATAGTCACCCGAAGTTCCGAGGCTGAATATCCCTGACTGCTGAAGTGTTCCCCAACTGGGAGGGAACTTTTCTGCCTGGCAATTGTTGCACGGTGTCCATTCATCTGTTGTCATAGTGTCTGATTGGTCAAGCCAATGTACCATGCCTCAGGGTATCCTTGCCTGCAGCGTATGAGATGGACAACTTTGGCCGAGTCACATGAGTACCTGCCACCCATGTGTAATGGTAGTATCCATGTTGACACTCTGATACGTCTTGCAGTGGTTGCTATGACAGGGTTGTAAGGTGTTGTGGTTGATGTTGACCTGAAGGCTGGACAGTTTGCTGTGAACAATGATCTATTTAAGGTTTGGCGGTTGTTTAAAGGCAAGAAGTGGAGGCATAGGGAAGGTGCTCATCCTCGTTGATAATGTGTTGCAGGCTGCGAAGAGTATACTGTTGGTTTCTCCACTCCTGGGAAGTACTGGACTATGAATGGTACCCTATAAATGAACCTGAACCTGCAATCCATTGTATAAAATGAAAGACTTAACAGCAATCTAGATTTGTTCTATATACCGTATCAGTTGCGTGCATGACACTGTAATCCTTTGCTATAAATTCTGTGTCTTATGATTCTGCTTAGAAAATGTTTAGGATACTCAGCAGGTAAGGCAGCAGGTCTGCAGATGCTACACATTTTGTTGAATCTCTGCAACAGCAGAATTTTTCCCATGCTCTGCAATCTGCAGTTGTTGACAGTACATAGCTTTAATGAAATATACGCTTCAGAATTCAGGAGCATGCTCCTGTCACACTTTACATTTTTCATCTGCCATTTTTACGGGTTACTCTCATCATCTTGTAGTTCTGGTCACTGTTAAATTTTACTGTTTCACACCTTCCTCTTTCCAAACCATTTCAGTCCCAGAGTTGCTTTAATGTCTCTTGTTACCTGTGCCTAGTCCTATTTTAATGACTCTAAATCAATGGTAAACCTTAAAGCTAATGTTTCTCTCTCTCCAAACTTAATATTCTACAAGTCACAGAAAATCATAGTATCATTTATGTCGTGGAAATCGGCCATTGGGCCCATTACTTTCATGTTGTCTCTGTGGGCCAACACAGTGAGTCCAACTGTCCCATCTTATCCTTGTAGCCCTACAATTTTCATTCCTTCAAATGCCTACCTAATTTCCTTTTGAAAT
This sequence comes from Hemiscyllium ocellatum, assembly GCF_020745735.1. Lineage (NCBI taxonomy): Eukaryota > Metazoa > Chordata > Chondrichthyes > Orectolobiformes > Hemiscylliidae > Hemiscyllium > Hemiscyllium ocellatum. The sequence goes on along the minus strand of NC_083401.1, from coordinate 53,817,848 downwards.
CATTCATTATTTCAGTTTTTACTGTCTTCTACAAATTGGTTACAAGGCAATGCCCTCATTGTGTGAAAAAGGTCTCCCTCATGTGATCCCTGAGTCCTCTGCCCAAAACCTTATATGTGTCTCCCTTTATCCTTGTACCATCTACAAGTGGAAACAATTTTTCTTTTGTTTACCTTTTCCAAACTTGTCATAACTTCCCTAATTTTTATTCTTATATTCACAGCTTGTTTTTAATTCCTGAACTGTCCAGTAGTTTTTAATGCTGGATTCTTAATTTGTCCCTTCTCTTTTATACCTTCATGGCATCTCATATATGGACTTTGTCTTTTCATCAAACATTAATTGCAACTAAAAGTATCCCCATTCCATTTTCACATGACATTTGATGTTGGAGAAAGAGGGACTTGCCCCTTGTCATCTGGATATTGTCGAGTGGATATTTGAAACCGATGAACTGAATTTGCATCTGTCTCATTATCCTGCAGCAAGAGGTTCATCATAGCTGCAATATGAAGTTCATTAAAGTTTGATTCAACTCTTTATTTGTTGTTCATGTATTAGTTTAGACTGCTCAATTTTATTTCTGCTTGCAGGGATATATGTTTCTTTGCTTTCTCTTTCCTCTACTCCTTAAATTTGAAATTAAACTTCTGATATAACCTATTATTGCTTCCCATAATGTCTATCCCATGTTATAAATAATCAAAATCAAGATATGACATTGGGAGCTCTGAAGCAGGAATTTGGTTAATTTTGGGCTATTCCATTTCAATGTGGCTGCACTCCCTAGTTTGGCCATGGTTAGGAATAGTGACATCATTAATGTGCTAGGAGCATAAGATCAGCATGGTAGGATTGTAGGATAGATTAATAGATTCACAACAAAAAGATTCCATGGATAAGCATGGATATATTGATGATACTATTCCAATAATCAGTTGGCTAAGGAAAAACGATGAATAAATCTGACACTAAGCTTCCAATGACAAATACACTGTTGCAAATTTTACAAATAATCCTCTGATGTGTTCTATTTGTCTCTGTAAATGACAGTTTTATCTCAGAGGTAACCTTTTTGCTTTGGAGTTTGACAGTTGAGAGTCCAAATCCTACTCCAGTTTCCTGAATGCATAATCCAGGCTGACATTTTCTGTACAGTACTGATGAAGGTGCTCTCTTACAGATGAAAAGTTAGTTTGAATTACTGCCTACTCAGAATGATATAAGGATTCCATGACTTTTTTATGAATAAAAGTGAGAGACTTGTCCTCACTATTTATTCCTCAATGAATATTATTGAAATATTTACTTTTTGATTTCACTCATGCATTTATTTTCATTGTGACAGTGATCATAATTCAACATTGGCTACACTGTGAAGTGCTTTGAGGCATCATGAAGATGTGAAATGTACTGAGCAATTACAAACCCTTTCTTTCTTTATAATAAAGTGTGTATGTATTTCAGTGAGGTCTTAAAAAACATTCCCTTCTACAGGTTGTTCTAGAAGCTTAAATTTACAGAGGCTTTTAAAAAGTAAGATTTGGAGTTTTGTTTGAATCAGGATAAGAAACCAAAATAGTGAAAAACGGAAGTGTTCTATGGTAGCTTCATCATTAACACTCTGACCCCAGCATACAGATATGTTTGGTTGGTGCCTGGCCGACCGACAGAAATATTCTTGTCGCAATTTGTTGTCAACATTTAACGCTCTTGACAATGCTGTTGAGGCATCACAAAGACTGATGAAATCATTCTGTCCAAGATCATCTTTGTCTACATTGAAATATCTACTATTGCTATTTAAAGTTTTATTCAAGCCTTGTTATTTCCAGTGTCTTACTCATCAGTCTCGTTCCACAACCACCTGATGAAGGAGTAGCACTCCGAAAGCTAGTATCTCCAAATACACCTGTTGAACTATAACCTGGTGTTGTGTGATTTTTAACTTTTCACAATCTGACAAAATCTTCCACTTGCTCCTATGCCCCAGTGAATCCTATCAGTAATTATCATCACTTCACAGATGACCACATAATGCAGACTTTTGTGTTTTTATCAAAATAAGACTATAAGTTTTCTATATAAGGGTATAGATAACAGTTGAGTAGTTGTCACAGTTTCCTTGTTAATGGAATCCAACACCCAGTTACCTGATTAAGTGCCAAGATTAATCTTTTTCCTTTCAGTTCAATGATTGTGGCCAGAAAATTCATCTCCCTAGTGCTATTTGTTTTAAAGCTAAATATGTGGGTATGCTAGCAGAATGCTGTATGGCTGGATTTATGAATTTCTTCGAGTAAATCATGACTGGCTAAGTACCTGGAATGTTTTGATGAGGTGACAGAAATGGTTGAACAGCTATTGATATAGTCTAAATGGACTTCCAGAAAACATTTGATAATAGGCTGCGCAACAGCTTTCCTGAAGAAGGGCTTATGCCCAAAACATCAATTCTCCTGCTCCTTGGATGCTGCCTGACCTGCTGCACTTTTCCACCAACACATTTTTCAGTTCTGATCTCCAGCATCTGCAGTCCTCACTTTCTCCTGCGCAACAGCCTTGTAAGCAAAATTGAGTTCACAGGATAAAAGAGACACGAGCAACATGAATACAAAATTGATCCATTCCAAAGCTGATTTCCATACCTCCGCCATTTGGAGGCCCACCTTATTCAACATCATCTCAAATTGTCCTCCCTGCTCCCTGACATGGTATCTACTGATGCCAGCTCTGGTCCTCCATGCTGGTCTTTGGAGGCTGTGGCAGTAGTCACTGTCAATAAATTCCTTCCCATAGCCCACCATGATTTCTGATGCTGTTTCACCTATTCCTCCATACATCTTATTTCTACCCCCTTATCCATCATGTCCCCCACCTCTGATATGTAGTAGGCGAGAAGTGAGCAAGTGCTAAGATAGCAAGTGAGGAACCCTGAGGTGCAACATGGTCCAAATTGTGAGCTGGGTGCCTGTCCTGATGAAGGGTTATGCCCGGAATGTCAACTCTCTTGGTCCTCAGTTGCTGCTGTGCTTTTTCTAGCGCCATACTTTTATCGATCCTGGCCCTGAGCACAAAATGTCCTTCCAGCAGTCTCTCGATGCCAGTTGTTGGTGCGCCCTGCAGTGCAGGTCTGTAAGTATCACCAGGATGGTTGTGGAATGGATAAATGTCAGATGCCCATATCTGTGGGTGAGAAGTGCATGCAGCTGATATGCGTGGAGGATGCTCTGAAATGCTGTTTTATCCTGTGCAACATGGAAACTGTTCACAGCCAATGGTGAACTGAAGTCCCAATTGACCTCCATGTCGAGAACTGTCTTGCACCTTCGATAAGGTGGGAAGCTGAATATTGATGAGACAAGTTCTGCTGTTGATAAAATCTTTGAACAAGTTATAATCCACGTTAATTGGCAGCTTGCTTCCTGCAACCCAGTGAGAAATTCACCTGTCTGCCTGGCAGACGCACAAAGGATGCAGCAAGTTGCTCCTGACTTTGAGATAAGCCTTACAGAGTTCTCGCTCAATTCTGCTGCAAATCTTGCCATAGCCCATGTCTTTCAGGTCCCTTAATGATTTCAACCTGTAAGTGTGTCCTTGTGAGGTGTTCTAATCAGGTTTGGGTAGGAATTATTGCTAGAGATAGTTCAGAATACGTGAGCCTGCAGTGTGCATTTGTGAACATTACAACTGGATAAAGAATGTGCAAAGAGCTTCAGCAGTTGTTAAACACATGATAAACGGGAAGTCATGGCTGAAATGAGTGTTGCTGTCTTACACAACGTAATGTGTAATGCAGTGAAAAACTAGTATTAAAACCAACATTAGAATTGAATATCGATTTGCAGACAGAAAATATCTAAAATAAGAAGTTAGAATGTGAAACAGATCTCTCCCTAAGTTTAGCTCAAATCAGACAATGCCAGGTGCAACATCTCTGAACAAACAGCAGCTAACAAGGCTGAGGACCTGGGCCTTTACTGGTATAATGTAATTGAGAGTGTTTTACTCTCTGCTGTGTATCTCCGAAATAGTGAGTCTGCATGTGTAGTCACATCATCCAGAGCACAGACAGACACAAAGCAGCTGCTGAAGGGGCTCGCACAGTTAAAGAAGAAGTCATAACCTTGTCAAGATCCCCTTCTCCCAGTGAAGTTAAAATCCTCATTGGAAATCTAAATGCATTTTCAATGAAATTCAATCACTGTTACCATGAGAGTATGTTTATATTTAGTCAAAAAGTTGCTAAAGCGATGTTGTTCACAAGTATGAACGGCTCAAAGTGGTTTTGAAAAGGGAGTTAAAAAGATGGGGGAAATGGTCTGAAGTCTGAAAATGCTGTGTGGGCCTGTGTTGATTTACAGTTAAAAGATTGACATATTTTGATATGAGTTGTGAAAAGCTGTAGTTTGTTTTTCAACACTTAAAGAAAAGCCTAAGGTTTCAACAAAAACCTAGTTTGAACTCAAAACTGTAAACAGAAAATCAACTCTTTCCACGAGTATGTAAAGATGGCCTTCAGTCATCAGCGGGGTGGGTATTCTCTGTGCTTTTTGTTCACAGACTTTTGCAAGCTTAAAATGATTTGCAGCAACTTCAATAATTTGCTGAGACCTTGGAGAAGCAACAAGAAATGAAAATGTTTTGCTGACAGCTTTCTTCTAATTTACCACACAACCTCTGTATTCCGAATATGTATTTTAAGCTCTACTAAATGGTAAGTTTCCAAATTTAAAGATATGGCTGAATATTATTAAGCTGATGGGCTGGTAACCAGCCACAGATGAAGTTGGTTTTTAAAGATTTCAAGAGCCAGCTAAATACAGATACTAAAGCATAAATCCAGAGGTCTTGCAAATTCAATCATTTACCTTTGGACTAAAAGTTTCATTTTTTCAGAGACTTGGCCTTGAACAATCAGTCACTATTTCAACTCTTCAGCCAACTTAATTCACTCCATTTAATCTGAAAAAATGGTTGAAGACACTGGATACTGCAAAGGCTATGGTGCCCTGACAACATTCTGACAGTTGTACTGAAGACGTGTCTTCCAGAACTTGCTGCTCCCCAGCCAAGCTATTCCAGTACAGTTGCAACACTGGCAACTTACCTGACAATATGGAAAATTTCTCCGGTAAGTTATGCACAAAAACAGAACAAAACTAACCCGGCTAATCTTTCTACTCTCAATCATCTGTAAACTAATGAAAGATACCGTCGACAGTACTATCGAGCACCACTGTTTGGCGCTGATCTGATCTTTTTGTGTTCCTTCAGGGCCACTCAGCTCCTGACCTCATTGCAGTCTTGGCTCAAATATGACCAAAGAGCTGAATTCCAGAGGTTAGATGTGTGACAGTGAGGCCGTTGATATCAAGGCTGCATTCAACTGAGTGCCACATAAAGGAACCCTAACAAAATTGGAAACAATGGGAATCAGAGGGCAAATTGGTTGTATTCATTCTGTCACTTAATAAGATGGTTGTGGTTGTTGGAGGTCAGTCATCTCAGCTCCAGGACATCGCTGCAAGCATTCCTCAGGATATTGTCCTAGGCCCAAACATCTTTAGCTGCTTCATCAATGACCTTCTCACCATCATAAGGTTGGAAGTGGGGATGTTCACCAAAGACTCCACAGTATTCAGCACCATCCCGATCTGAAGAAGAGTCACCGACTCAAAACTTTAACTTTATGTTTTGCACACAGATGCTGTTAGATTCACTGAGTTTTACAAGGCAGTTATTTTGTGCTTGTGTTAGATCTCCAGCATTGTTAGGTCTTTGTCTTATTTTAATTAGGGGAACAGCTCGTGATTTAGAAATAGCTACTTAATTAAGAATAATTGTGGGATGTTGCAAAGGATACTTCCCACTCAAAGGGAGGTTGTAGGAAATTGGAGATTGATGAAATGATACTTTTAGAATAGAAATATTTATTAAGGATTAATAGGCATAGCATTAGGGACATTCAGCAGAGAAACTATTTTCATTCTCTCTCTGATAATACACATAAACAGACCCTGGAAGTGTCTGGTCACATGGGTCATCTTTTCCTGTTGACACTCCAAGGTGTTAGGATAGCTCCTTTTCTATGTAGGTGTTTAGAAAGAGCCAGGAGAAGTTCGTGGCATAACATAAGCTGTCCTTGAACCAGGATGTGGGCAAAATAGGAGGGGACCACTTTGACACCTGGGCACTTGCCCAGTATTCATGGATGGAAGAGATATTAACAAGTGATTGACAAGGCAACCTCTCAGTCCCAGAATTAGGGTGTATCAACAAGTTCTCAAAGACAGGGGATAATCCTCTTTCTCCAGGTGTCATTACTTACCCTCTTTGACAGAAAAATGTATCAGGAAAGATGGAAGAAGACTAAGGGAGAGTCCTGTATTGTCTGGTTAGAGAGCAGAATATGCCTCCACAAACTACTGAGATGAACATATTTTTATCAACTGTCCATTTGTCTTCTGATATCAATGAATCACCCTCAACTGTCACATTTTATATAACCTCCTGTCTATTTAGCTGTGGTACTCTATTCAAACTACTGCTTCTTGATAATCTATGAAGCATATCCTTGATATAGGATGATAGCCTTTGTGGTCCTGCTGAAGAAGGAAGTCTTTTTCACAGGAAGTGTCTCTCAATGAGTTCAGCTGGTTGTGTCATATGCCAGGGTTATTGCAGGGTTGTCTTAAAGAGATGAATGCTCGATAAGTCATCACATTAATATCAGGAGGTCCAGTTTCTTTACTGAACTTAAATTTAGGAATTATCCTGAGAGAGGTTTTTAGAGATTTAACAGTCTCCAGCTTAAAAAACAAAGAAACCAAAACTTTTTTCAGTCGCTGCCATCTATTTTGTTGTGTTCTGCAGACTGCCAATGTCTTTTCCTGGGTCCTGGAAATTTCTGTATCAAGAGAAAAGTTTCAGCCACACACTTGGCTATTTTCTAATCTGAATCCCTGAAAGACAGTCGTTACCAATAGATCATGGATGGTGGTACTGTTTAGATACAGCAAACGTTTTATTCACTGGCATCTATGGGACCAGGACTGTGCTGTTTGATAAAGAGGATCATTTAATCAATGTAAAAACACACTAATTAATAGAAACATACATGTACAATATAAATCACTTAAATAATAATGCAACTTTGTCTTAAATAAAACTTAATGGCAGAGAGCTTTGTCACTCATACCCTGCACTGACTATTCTGACATTGTAGAGATTGTGGTATTTGAGGTATATCATCTCTGCAGGTTTATCAAGATTGCTGGTTCATAAGGTGCCAGTTAACACAAATTTGATGTATAGCGTATTAGGACTTCACTGCAAAGTCTGAAGTGGTGAATTGCTTGTGGAATTTTGCATTGAGCTACCTCAAACAGTTTGTAAGGATGAAAACCACCTGGTCATTTTAATTTAAAAATCACACATCACCAGGTTATAATCCAACCAGTTTAATTGGAAGCACTAGCTTTCGGAGCGCTGCTCCTTTATCAACCACCTGACGAAGGAGCAGCGCTCTGAAAGCTAGTACTTCCAAATAAACCTTATGGACTATAACCTGGTGCTGTGTGTTTTTTTTAACTTTGTACAGCCCAGTCCAACACCGACATCTCCAAATCATGATGGTCATTTTAGACAAGCATTTGAACTGGGTTGAGTTATCAAGCTCATTTTTTGGATTTGATGCATCGTAACTATGTTGTAGTAATGGAAAACCTGAGGAAGATTATTTTGATAAATTATGAAAAGGTAAATTAAATACAAATCATGTATTCTTATTATATTTACTTTTTGTCAAGCTTTTCTTTAGGGAAGAAGTAGGAATAATGTAAAGCATGAAAGCCAAGTTATATTTCATGTGGCTGTGCAATCCTGTAAATTTGTGACATCCTAAAGCTACATTCTCCACAACTTTGTTGTAAATACTTGAAATGTTAATTGGAAAAACTGACCTTCATTTAAATGCAATTCAAATATCTATTTATTAGATTAGATTACTTACAGTGTGGAAGCAGACCCTTCAGCCCAACAAGTCCACACTGACCCCTGAAGCACAACCCACCCATACACCTACAGTTAACCCTTACCTAACACTATGGGCAATTTAGCATGGCCAATTCACCTGACCCGCACATCTTTGAGACTCTGTGAGGAAACCGGAGCACCTGGAGGAAACCCACGCAGACACGGGGAGAACGTGCAAACTCTACACAGTCAACGTGCAAATTCCACACAGTCAGTCACCTGAGGCGGGAATTGAACCCGGGTCTCTAGTGCTGTAAGGCAGCAGTGCTAACCACTGTGCCACCTTGCCGCCCATTTAAATTGAAGAAATTCTGGTTGTCATTCCACTTTACATCAAATGATAAAAGCAGTTTGACCTACATTTGTTAGAGTTCAGAAAAATGAAAGGAGACTTTATTGTAAATGCATTATTCTCTTGATAGGGTAAATGCAGAGAAGTTGTTTGCCCTGGTGTGGAGACTCAAGGACCGGGAGATGATCACAGAGTGAGGGGCACCCATTTAAGACAAAGATGAGGACAAATTTCTTTTCTTTTGGAAGATAGTGAATCTGTGAAATTCTTTATCACAGAGGGATGTTGAAGCTGTTGTTGAGTGTAGATCAGAGTGGTGCTGGAAAAGCACAGCAGGTCAGGCAGGCAGCATCCAAGGAGCAGGAAAATCGACATTTCGGGCAAAAGCCCTTCATCGGGGATAGAGGCAGGAAGCCTCCAGGGGAGAGAGATAAATGGGGAGGGGAGATGTGGAGAAGGCAGCAAAAGTATAATAGGTCAGAGGAGATGACCTGGGGGTTGCAGTGAGAGAGAGAGAGACTCACTGAGATTCTTGTGGAGAGAGGAGGAGAACTTCTTCAAGGTAGGCATCCTTGCAAGAGGATTCATAGTGATTCATAACGAGCCAAAAGTGAGGATTGCAGATGCTGGAAGTCAGAGTTTAGATCAGAGTGGTGCTGGAAAAGTACAGCAGGTCAGGCAGCACCCATGGAGCAGGAAAATCGAAGTTTTAGGCCAAAGCCCTTCATCAGGAATAGAGGCAGGAAGCCTCCAGGGTGGAGAGATAAATGGGGGGATGGAGGGGTGGGGGGAGATGGATGTGTTGTTGAGAGTAGTCAAGGCTGAGATAGATTTTTAATCAGTATGGGCATTAAAGGTTGTGAGGAAAGGCAGGAAAATGGAATTCTGAGTTATCAGATCAACCATGATCTAATTGAAGGGTGGAGCAGATTCAATGGACGGAATGGCTGACTTCGCCTGTCTTTATGAAATTTCTTGTTCACAAATTTCATGACCCAAAAGACTCTTAATAAATGAACACTTAAAAGAAGAATCACTTTCAAAACCAAGCTGGTAAATTATCTAGTGATTGTTCTTTCACATGTTTTCCATCAGAGACTATGAATAACCAATCTGATTTTCTAAACTTGAGTATTTTTCCAAAATATTTTCTATATAAATCTTTTAAGGTGCTTTTTCAGGTGTCCTTTAAATATAAATTATGTTTCCATTTGTCTCTTGATATATTTGTATCTTCAAATATTCAATTACTTAAAATTCGAGGGAATACAGGATTTATCAGTACATTGGGCGGTACAGTAGCTCTGTGGTTAGCACTACTGCCTCACAGCGCCAGGGACCTGCGTTTGATTCTAGCCTTGGGCAACTGTCAGTGTGGAGTTCGCACGTTCACCCCCTATCTGTGTGGGTTTCCATTGGTTGCTTCGGTTTCTTCGCATAGTCCAAAGATGTTAAGTGAGTCGGCCACGCTAAATTGCCCACAGTGTTCAGGGATGTGTAGGTTAGGTGCATTAGTCAGGGGTAAATGTAGAGTAATAAGGTAAGGGAATGGGTCTGGGAGGTTACTCTTTGTGGGCCAGTGTGGACTTGTTGGGCCAAATGGCTTGTTTCCACACGATAGGGAATCTATGATTCCATTTTCAAATTAGTTTTGATTAGTCAACTGCCTATTTTTAGGTGACCGTGGACCCTGAATACCAAATGCATATATTGGGACACAGCTTCTGAATTGATGGCACAATATAAAAATAAATAAGAAAATGATGTATTTGAATACTGATTTGCAATTATTTCCATTGAAACAGAAATATAACCTTTCATCACCTTCAGCCTCAGATCTATGGGTTATTGTTGCCATGTATAAGGAAATTTATTATTAGTCCAAATAATGGAAAGTGCTCTGCTTTTAAAAGGGAAAAGAATATTTCTTCAATTTCAGCAGAAGTGTCAGAACATGTTGGTGCACTGATGCCATATAATGCAAATATGTCAGTGATTGCCTAGAGGTAACTGATCCAAGCTAAATTGTTCCATTTTTGATGGAACATAAAATTACATTTAATGTTGAGTTGGTGCTGCTTATAGCAACCATTAGGCTTGAAGGCTGTGATTCCTTCAATAGTAGCCTGCTCCTCAAATGACCAAAGGTCACTTTGTTGATGGAAATCAAATTTCTTGAACTGATGAAAAGCAGACAGCAAGAAAACATAAACAAGAGGAATGAGAAGAAGCAGAGCAATAGCAAAAAATATCGGGATTTAATAAAATATCAGAGAAGTAAAACTGGGAGAGAAGAAAAGCAGGCCAACAATGGAACATGTGATTTTGTTTTTAAAAAAATAGCCTAGCAATCATTTTTTTCAATTAAAATCTGCTGCTGAAAAACAAGGGCCTACACTTCATAGAGTTTTGTACATACACAAAAAGACCAGCTGTTCTGTCTGAGCAAACAGGATTGCTCTTAGCTGACTACAGCCAACAGATGCAGCACCAAAGCTATTAGAATAATTGCATATGACTGAATTCCAAGAATGTTTAAAATGTGACCTATTAGTTTTGGGAACACTGGAGGCAGGAAACTGGAATACTCCCAATCTGCTGGTATCTAAGAGTGAAGACAGTGGCAACTAGCAAAGGTCCTCAAAGAATAATATTTTAGCCTTGAACACATTGAACTGGCCAATCTGCAGGGTGGGATTCGAGATGGGATATGCTCTTGCACATCATTCAATCAGTCTTCATGAAAATTAAAACTTAACCACACCCATAGATCTCTCTTCAGAGCAGAATCAGTTGTCTCCTTTGCAATTAGTATTGCCCACTACTCATCTAAAATATTCTAATCATGCACCTTATCAACACTGCAAAACAAAAAGAAAATGGCAGAACTCAGCAAACCACAGGTATCAAAATTGCCCCAATATTTAAGACGAGGAAATTTCTGCACAGGTAACTAATAACACAGACACATAACGATAGGTCCTATTAATCATGGTGGTTTTTCACAGATTCTGCGTGCAACAGCCTCTGTTTCTGAGCCAGTCCAACAAGTAGCACGCTTGCTCCTTGGGTCCCTGAACCAGGTTCATGTCTCCTGAAGTAAACTGTGCATAGACATGGGAACTAATCCAATGAAATTTACATTCAAGCCTTAATTTTCATTGAGGAGAAAGTGAGGACTGCAGATGAGCAAACTATAGACATCTGTCACAGTTGAATGAGCTTGGTGCTTTACTTCAGAAATGATTTGGAGTTGTTGGTGTTGGACTGGAGTGGACAAAGTTAAAAATCACACAACACCAGGTTATAGTTCAACAGGTTTATTTGGAAGTACGCTAGCTTTTGGAGTGCTGCTCCTCCATCAGGTGGTTGTCACACCCACCTGATGAAGGAGCAGTGCTCCGAAAGCTAGTGCTTCCAAATAAATCTGTTGAACTATAACCTGGTGTTGTGTGATTTTTAACTTCTTTCTGAAAGCTGCTGATAATTTGCTGCAGGTCACTTGAGTTGTTCCCAGCTGGTAGGCCCCTTTTGGAGTACTGTGTCCAGTTTTGATCCTCAGACCTCAGGAAGGACATACTGGCACTGGAGCATGTCCAGCCGAGATTCACACAGATGATCCTTGGAATGGTAGGTCTAACATACGAGGAACGGCTGAGGATCCTGGGATTGTATTCATTGGAGTTTAGAAGATTAAGGGGAGATCTAATAGAAACTTACAAGATAATACATAGCTTGGATGCTAGGAAATTGTTTCCATTAGGTGAGGAGACTAGGACCCATGGACACAGCCTTAGAATTAGAAGGGGGTCAATTCAGAACAGAAATGCGGAGACATTTCTTCAGCCAGACAGTGGTGGGCCTGTGGAATTCATTGCCGCGGAGTGCAGTGGAGGCCGGGACGCTAAATGTCTTCAAGGCAGAAATTGATAAATTCTTGATGTCACAAGGAATTAAGGGCTATGGGGAGAATGCGGGTAAGTGGAGGTGAAATGCCCATCAGCCATGATTGAATGGCGGAGTGGACTCGATGGGCCAAATGACCTTACTTCCACCCCTATGTCTTACGGTCTTATGGTCTTATGACTGAAAAGTGCAGTGATTGATGTAGGCAAAAACACCCAGAGAGCTGGCTGGGTGAAACAACAAAAACTCAGGGTCAGAGGCTATCAGGGTGCAGACAGTTCATTCCAAACAGAGCACTGAGTTATAAAGTGAACAGTCGCAGAATGGTTTGCTGGTAAGTGTTGTAAAGAAAGAAACCATCTTTCTGTCCCATACATATTTGTGCAGCATAGTTTCATCTTATATAGTTATCAACAGATATATAGCAAGAAGCAAAATTCTGATGTGAATTGAATGAATAATCCAAATTTAAAACTATAGCTAATTGTTGCAATTTTTAGAGATTGATATATTTACAAATGAAATGCAAACACTGTAAGTGTTGTTTCAAGATCATGTATTCACATTATTACAATATCTGGATCATTTAAACTTTACAATCTTGAAACTAGGTCCTAGAATATTTAAACTGGTTTTCTTTCAACACTCTAATCAGTGCTTCCTAAATGTTTTCCCACTGTGAACCTATTTTGAGTCAGCGAGCCAATTTTCAAACCTCAGTGGGGACTGAGACAGCAGGGTTTGGGGACTGTGAGAGCAGGAGCTTGTTAAAGCCGGAGTATAGTGTGATGACTTGGACATAATTCCTCAGTGGCCTCTGCTGCCTTAGCAGTCACAGCAGCATTGGTCAACTCATGATCCCAAATTGGGATCCCGACCCCATACTTTGGGATGCTCTGAGCTAAATGAATGGCAAATTCAGTGTGTATTACATCTTACATGTAGAACCAACCACTGATAGCTTGTGGTTAGAATAAAGTGCAGACACCAATCCTCCTTTCTACTCTTGTAACTGAATAAATGCTCGTAAGGAATGGCTCGGTGGCTCAGTAGTTAGTACTACTGCCTCAAAGTGTCAGGGACCCAGGTTCGATTCCAGCCTTGAGCAACTGTCTGAGTTTGTACATTCTCCCCGTTCCTGCGTGGGTTTCCTCCGAGTGCTCCAGTTTCCTGCCACAGTCCAAGATGTGCAGATTGGGTGAATTGGTCGTGCTAAATTACCCATTGTGTTCAGGGATGTGTAGACGGTACATTACTCAGGAGTAAATGTAGAGTAATAGGGTAGGGAATGGGTCTGGGTGGGTTACTGTTCTGAGGGTCAGTATGGACCGTTGGGCTGTATAGCCTGTTTCCACACTGTAGGGATTCTATGAACCCACGCTACTAGAGGACTTGAAAAATTGAGGTATCCCATCTGGAACCATAATAACTTGGGGATGTGAAAAACAGAGTCACACAAAACCTACTGAGGTTTGATTCCAGGGCAAGAAGAAGACCAAAAGACAAGTTTTAAAATTATTTTTCAGGTTTCCTGGGAAACTGGGCCCTCCTTCTCAACCTCTCTTTTGCTTGAGGCACAGCGACCCTCAGGTTAAACCACAACCAGTCATCTCTCTCTCGTTGGAGAACAGCCCAATGATCCAGTCCAACTTATTTTTTACTGCCAGTGCTTCATAAGGAAGCCAGGAACCTATCTTATACAAAGCTTGCTACTCCTTTTCCAAATCATGGTTAGATCCCAAACTCCAGCTACATCCAGAACATCTCACAGTCAAGTAAACCAGCCACAGACTTCCATTCCCAAGAAGTGGGTGGCACGGTGGCACAGTGGTTCGCACTGCTGCCTCACAGCGCCTGAGACCACAGACTGTGTGGAGTTTGCACATTCTCCCCGTGTCTGCGTGGGTTTCCTCCGGGTGCTCCGGTTTCCTCCCACAGTCCAAAGATTTGCAGGTCAGGTGAATTGGCCATGCTAAATTGCCCGTTAGTGTTAGTTAAGGGGTAAATGTAGGGGTATGGGTGGGTTGCGCTTTGGCGGGAAGGTGTGGACTTGTAGGGCCGAAGGGCCTGTTTCCACACTGTAAGTAATCTAATCTAATCTAAAGTGTGGAAAATGCTCCCATATTCATATCAAACTACCCCATAATCTCCATGCTCCAAACCCTAAGTCTGGCCCACAGTCTCAAATAAATCTCAGGAACCATTCCCATAGGAGCCAAGTTGCAATCCAGCTCATCAGCCACGTTGTCAATTTGATCAGCTGAGAGTCCACAGGCATTACTTCAGAGAGGTCCCGTCAACATGCATTTGCTTTCCTTGCTTTACCCAATTTCTCCCACTACATACGCCCAAACTGTCCCTGCCTCCTCCTTCATAAATGGGCCTTGAATTCTGTACAGCTGCAAATGTGTTGCTGGTCAAAGCACAGCAGGCCAGGCAGCATCTCAGGAATAGAGAATTCAACGTTTCGAGCATAAGCCCTTCATCAGGAATAAGAGAGAGAGAGCCAAGCAGGCTAAGATAAAAGGTAGGGAGGAGGGGCTAGGGGGAGGGGCGATGGAGGTGGGATAGGTGGAAGGAGGTCAAGGTGAGGGTGATAGGCCGGAGTGGGGTGGGGGCCGAGAGGTCAGGAAGAGGATTGCAGGTTAGGAGGGCGGTGCTGAGTTGAGGGAACCGACTGAGACAAGGTGGGGGGAGGGGAAATGAGGAAACTGGAGAAATCTGAATTCATACCTTGTGGTTGGAGGGTTCCCAGGCGGAAGATGAGGCGCTCCTCCTCCAGCCGTCGTGTAGTTGTGTTCTGCTGGTGGAGGAGTCCAAGGACCTGCATGTCCTCGGTGGAGTGGGAGGGAGAGTTAAAGTCAGTTTGGTTTTGTAAGGTTGTACATCCCATCCTAGAATGATACAGTAAATGACAGTTTTTTTTTGCCCATTAGAATATAATTTCTGAAGAACATTCTGGGCAGCACAGTGGCACAGTGGTTAGCACTGCTGCCTCACAGCGCCAGAGACCCGGGTTCAATTCCTGCCTCAGGTGACCCTCTGTGTGGAGTTTGCACATTCTCCCCCGTGTCTGCGTGGGTTTCCTCCGGGTGCTCCGGTTTCCTCCCACAATCCAAAAATGTGCAGGTTAGGTGAATTGGCCATGCTAAATTGCCCGTAGTGTTAGGTGAAGGGGTGAATGTAGGAGTATGGGTCTGGGTGGTATACGCTTTGGCGGGTCGGTGTGGACTTGTTGGGCCGAATGGCTTGTTTCCACACTGTAAGTAATCTAATCTAATCTAACATTTATGTCAGTGCAATCTGGAGCAACACAGTAATTCTCAAGGGAAAGTTATTGGCCTATAGCATGTCCCTGTTTCACTGTCTGATAACATTAGATCAGTCTGTCTGTAAATTATGTTTTTCTATGTGTGTATTCAGCTATCAATGCTCAGTTACAATGATTGCCTAGCTCATATCACCCAGATTTTTTTATGACAACCTGATTACATTTTGAGATCCTGAATGGCTCACTGCCTTCAGTATTTATTTAAATGTAATACTCTGCTAATGTTTCTGCTACTGGAGTATGCTACTCTCTGTTATGAATAAAAACTCAGATCAGTGCAGGAATATAAATTCCATTAACGCAAGGCATTTGCAGAGTTGAGGACTTTAATGGATGAAGAGCTCCGATAGTTTGAGACATCAATGAGCACAGGTTAACGTGGGAACCCCAGGAGCTGAAAGTATTTCACACAATGGGGGAGTTTTAATATTGTGTCGGGGAGAGGAGTAATAGGGACAGGAACACTATTAAAAACCTGAAACGTGACAACAGCAATAACTTTTTTTGGTACAAGACAACTTTATCATAATAAAACGTTCTTCATAGAAGCATTACAAACAAAATATGATGAGTCATAAGAGCAGATACTGGGCCGGATGCTCAGAGCTTGCTTCAACAGTTAATTTTTAATGAGGGAATGAAAGGAGGAATATACTGTTAAGGTGGATTAGTATGGGGAAGCAATAACAGAATTTAGGATCCGGGGAAGGCAACACTAATAATGGAGCAACTGAAAGTGGGAAGCTTAAGAAATTAGATGAGTGCATACACCTCAGGGGGCTGTGGGGCTAGAGGAAATGACAGATGTAGGGTAGGGTGTGGCTGTGGAAGGATTTGACAACACGGCCAGGGCTTTTTAACATTACAATGTTGCTTGACAGGGAGCTGATGTCAAATGGAAAAATGAGGACTGCAGATGTTGGAGAGTCAGAGTCGAATAGTGTGCACTAGAAAATATCTCTGTGGGCCCCATACCATCTGCGCTGTTAGTCTGATGTGTAAAAGCTGTCTCGGGCTAGCCTCTGTTGGTTCCACTCGATTATTCTTTTAGAGGGGAGGTGTAAATTGGCATTCCAGGCCTGAACAACAGTCCCAGGCAGCAATCTCCTTTTCTAATCCTGTTGGCTGGCTTGTGTATTTCCCGCAGACTCAGTCCAGCTGTCCCTTTCCTTTTCAAAGTTTTGGAAGTTTACACTTCTGCTCAAAAATCCAGAATTTTGTCCGTATGGTTTAATACTGGGGACTTTTGCTCAATCTTACAATGGGACTTGGACATTCTAGATGAGTGGAGTTCTGAAGAAGGGTCACTGGACCTGAAACGTTAGCTCTGCTTTCTCTCCATAGATGCTGAGTTTCTTCAACAATTTCTGATTTTGTTTCTGGTTTCCAGCAACCAAAACTCTTTGTTTATTTGTTTACTTACATGTGTCTGCCATTGGTCTTATTACATGCAGCAGTTAGAATGGTTTAAACTTCTATCACCATATATACGTTGACTCTCAGTTTTTGTGACAAAGAAAATCATTTGATCAAGGAATGTGCAAGCACTCCCGCATCTCTTACTACAGCAGCCGCATTCCAGTTGGACCACACATACTTCAAAGACCAGCCTTCATTTCATTTACTCAAATTTATTGCAAGAGAAATGGATGCATGCCACGTGAATGACAGAGGATTTACCTAATATTTAAACGGGGAGAAGGGTGGTTAGAATTTGCTGTTGTTGTGGGACAAGGCAAGGTTGGAAGGATTACTGATGCCAGACTAGTGAGTAAACACCTACATTGACACCCTAGTACCCCCTTGTCACAAACATCCACTCACTTCCTTTTACCTTTTAACCATCAATGAAAAAAAGCTTTCACCTTGATTAATCTCCCTTCTAATTCTCCAATCACAATTGGGAGAATATATGCAGCTTGTGACAAGAGGAAAAATATTCAAGTAAAAAGGCAAAGGGCAGAAAGTAGATGAGTAAGTTAATTTGACAAAGAAAATGCGACTTCAGTTGCTGCAGATTGACAGTATTTTAACTTTAGCCACCTAATATCTACATTAAGCATTCTAGGATGTGCTATAATATGGTTATATATAGAATGAATCTCCCTTTTCTATGACCAATTATGATTGTCACACTGAGTGTCTAAAAACCATTCCCTGTACAAATGACAGACAATGATTATGAAACATTGTACATATATTTTCAGCACTGAATATTGATTTTAGTCAATAGATGTACACAGCATGGCACCTTCTACATGGAATTTAGAATCAGCGTGAAAAGACAACCAACTTCTTAAGCCTTTAAGACATGCATTTTGTCCTGTTTAGTTTTATGAAGAGAGGTTGAGACAAAGACACTGGGTAGTCAGTTCCCAGGCAATAAAGCAAACAGCTTGTGAGGGCTTGGGCTTTTTTTACAGTTGCAACAAAAGCAGCAGCCTGAATGGGTAGGGTCAAGCTCCCCCAGAACCAGGATTTTAGTTTAACTTCTAGTAATTACTTGGGAACTTGAAACTGAATATGGAAGCTGTTAGTCATCTCTCCGTTACAGCTAAAATCCTGGGTTCTCTTCCTGCTGCTAGAATTGCATGTGAGACAATCTATTTTACTGAATTTGCATTTGCCAACGGCGTGTTTATGTGATATTACTCTATTGGAACAGTTGCTGTTTTGTAATTAAATAATCTATTATTCTGCTACATTTTCCAATAGAATTATATGTCTCATTCTGTCTGTGCATACATGACCTGCATGTTCTTGTTTGCTATGATCTGAATTGAACTGAATTGAATAGAATTGAATTAAATTGAATTTATTGTCATGTGTACTGAGGCACAGTGAAAAGCTTTGTCTTCCGAGCAATACAGGTACATCACAGAGTTAAGTAGCATAGATAAGTAAATAATATGTAAACAACGGCAAGAACAAAAACACAGGTACAGGTGAATGTTAGAAGTTTGTGAGTCCATTCAGTATTCTAACAACAATAGAGTTGAAACTGTTTTGAAATGGCTGGTGCATGTGGTCAGGTTTTTGTACCTTCTCCCTGGTGGTAGAGGTTGTAGAAAAACACAGATAGGCTGGGATGGATCTTTGAGAATGCTGGCAGCCTTTCCTTGACAGTGGGCCTGGTGGAGAGATCTGCCTGTACTGCTCACAAAACAAAAGCTTTCACTGTACTTTGGTACATGTGACAACAATAAATCATATCAAAATTATATAATTTCTTCTTTCTTTTGTTTGTAATTTAACTATAGTGTAAGAATAAAATGTGTTTTCTTCAAGCCTGATAGTGTGACCAATCGAATTGCATCCAGAACACAATGCCTTATGCTTGCCATTAAAATAAAAAAAATGGCGTGGTCTAGTGTATCTTCTTAATATACTTTATGGAGCTTTGGTCTGGTCCATAACACTATGTCAGTCCCTAATCAATAAATAAGTAGCATAGTTTGAACCCATTGTGTAAGTTAGCAAAATGAATTCAATCTCTTTCAAGACATTCTGGGAACTCAAGGGTTAAACATTCCACTACTAAACACTGCAGTACCAATTGCATGTCTGTCCTCTTACAGAATAAACAGAACATCTCAGTAGGGAGGAAGCTGACTGAATCTTAGAGAAGGAATCCATTGGAGTCACACATGTGGATTCCTCTGCAGCCTCAGGCTAAGGTAATTGTCCCCTCCAGACAAGACTGATAGCATTAGCCACAACTATGATAAACTGCCTCCTGCTCCCATTATCTTGCTTCCCCTCCATATTAGCATTGGTATGTGAATCCCCCCTTGAGAACAGGTAAAACTCTTCTGTCTTAATCTCCTCCCATCAACAGATGACCATGAAGAATACAATAATCCATTCACCCGTTATCACAGGACATCGACATTCACAGGGCCTTGTAAAATTATAATTGCCCATTTTAAACAATGTAATGACAATGAACCATGTGACTTATAAATCTTTCGTTTTACTCCTATAAAAAGTACTGCCTTTGTGTGTGGAGCAGAGATTCGTGGAGAAGTGTCACAACAAGTAGACACATTACCACTTTTGGGGACATTGAGAATTTCTTGCTGGCTGTCCAAAAAAAAATCCACTGTTTGACTAAACCTTGTGTCATCCAGATTTAAAACTGAAGGAATGAGTCTCCAGCCTGGTAAATTTAAGGTTTATAGGCAGAGAAGCTGTTTGACAGTAATTAAGACATATCATACCATCAAAAAACTACTTTAATTAACATTAACAAGCCCTAGTTTCCATGCAGTCCATATCTACCATGAATTCCATATTATTCCATAAATGTGCAGTCAGGTGATGAAGGCCATTCTCGATCAGTTTACTGAGAGGCAGCATACCTTATTCATAAATTTCTGGATCCTTTCTTTTCACTGCTCATCTACCCTTGCCCGGTGTTACAGTGCAATTTTCTCATAAGTAAGGGTGAGAACCATTTCATTTCCTACTAATTTCACAGGAAAGCCAATATCCAGGACATCTATGGAGTAGCCATGTCCAATATGACAGACAGAATATCACCAGCACAAGACATTGTAAAGAGAAATGTAAAGAGAAAAGGTGTACAGATCCACCTCGATTATCCAAACATCAATTATCCAAATTTCAGATTATCAGAACAAGATCTTAACGTCCCATAAAAATGCTACCCATTATCCAAACAATCTGTTAACTGAACTCTCAGTTACCCGAACAAAATAGTCCTGGTCCGTTTCATTCAGATAATCGAGGTTGTTCTGTATAATGTATTTCCAGGCTACTATGTGTGATATATTGTCAAGCTGCTGCCATTCACTTCATTATCACTTTAATACAAACAAAGCAGATACTTGGTAATTGGTGAGCTAAAGAAAAACTAAACAAAAGCACACTGGGGGAAAACAGCACAGATATTATATTATCAAGCAAATCTTGCCTCAGCTCACTTTATAATTCAGTCCAGCCTGATTGCATCCAAAAATATTCCAACAATCTGTCATTGTCAACTGCCCTTCAATCTGATGGAAAAACAGTCACAGAGATGACAGGTTTATTAATGGTGCTGGAGAAATGTATAATTTTCGGTGTATTTGAAATAAGCCAGAAAAAACTGATAAAAATAGTATAGCAACAAAACAAACAAGTATTCGGTTGTTGCAATTGTTCACAGTCACATTGTTTAAAGTTTGGCAGAACTGAAGATTTAAAATAGTTATCCCTGTAGTTATTAACTAGGTTTATATGTTCTGCAGCATTTCCCTATCTTGGCAGCTATAAGTACTCGACTGAAGCTCATTTTGTTTATTTTAGGCATGAAGTGCTGAGATTTTCAAAGTTGTTGAAAGAAAAACATACAATGAATCATGTTCGATCTGTGAGAAATACATAGTGGAACGTTGTCCTGTCAGATGTCAGAAATTGGCCTTCAATAACTTTAGTACTTGTTGGCAGCGAGATAAATCCCATTTTTAGATAAAATCCCAAGAAAACATTTACTCTGGTAATGTTTTCATTTTCTTGTTTTTGTAAATGACATTCATTTAATTATATTGAAAACAATGTGTTTCATGATTACTATATATGGTTGAGGGGAGACCTTGTGGTGCAGTCGTCACCATAGCCCTATTCTGTCACGAGAGAGAGAGAGAGAGAGAGGAGATAAAACTGGTGGTAGTTTAATCTGAGGGTCACCATGCCTCAGACGAGGGGAGAGCTCAAAAAGGAGAATCCTTCATGGTAACCTCAGACAGTGCGGGATTTGAACCCATACCATTGGCATCACTCTGCATTGTAAAGCAGCAGGTGAAAAGTCAAGGTTAGAGTGGTGCTGGGAAAACACAGCAGGTCAGGCAGCATCTGAGGAGTAGGAAAATCGACGTTTTGGGCAAAAGCCTTTCATCAGGAATGAGACTATATGAAGTCAAACAGTAACAAAGTAATCAGTGCAAACGACACAATGCTACAATAACTGACGGTTATTAGCGGTGTTACTAGCAGTGTTCCGCAAGGATATGTTTTGAGACCATTGCTGTTTGTCATTTTTATAAATGACCTGGAGGAGGGGCTAGAAGGTTGGGTGAGCAAGTTTGCGGATGACACGAAAGTCGGTGGAGTTGTTGACAGTGAGGAAGGATGTGGCAGGTTACAGCGGGATATAGATAAGCTGCAGAGCTGGGCAGAAAGATGGCAACTGGAGTTCAGTGTAGGTAAGTGTGTAGTGATTCACTTTGGAAAGAGTAACAAGAATATGGGGTACTGAGCTAATGGTCGGATACTTGGTAGTGTGGATGAGCAGAGGGATCTTGGTGTCCATGTACACAGATCTCTGAAAGTTGCCATCCAGGTAAATAGTGCTGTGAAGAAGGCATATGGTGTACTGGCTTTTATTGGTAGAGGAATTGAGTTCCGGAGTCCTGAGGTCATGTTGCAGTTGTATAAGACTCTGGTACGGCCGCATCTGGAGTATTGTGTGCAGTTTTGGTCGCCATACTATAGGAAGGATGTGGAGGCACTGGAACGGGTGCAGAGGAGGTTTACCGGGATGTTGCCTGGTATGGTCGGAAGATCGTATGAGGAAAGGCTGAGGCACTTGGGGCTGTTTTCATTGGAGAAAAGAAGGTTTGGGGTGACTTGATAGAGGTGTACAAAATGATTAGGGGTTTAGATAGGGTTGACCATGAGAACCTTTTTCCACGTATGGAGTCAGCTATTATGAGGGGGCATAGCTTTAAATTAAGGGGTGGTAGGTATAGGACAGATGTTAGGGGTAGATTCTTTACTCAGCGAGTCGTGAGTTTATGGAATGCCCTGCCAGTAGCAGTGGTGGACTCTCCCTCTTTATGGGCATTTAAACGGGCATTGGATAGACATATGGAGGATAGTGGGCTAGTGTAGGTTAGGTGGGCTTGGATCGGCGCAACATCGAGGGCCAAAGGGCCTGGACTGTGCTATATTTTTCAATGTTCTATAATAAAGAAGAGTCTTAAAATCTTTGGTATGGAGGTGAGAGAGGCTGTGTGGGTGCAGGTTTTGCAATTCCTGCAGTGGCAGGAGAAGATGCCAGGAGGAGAGGGTCAGTTGGTGGGGGGGGGGGGCGTTGGACCTGATGAGGCAGTCACAGAGGGAACGGTCTTTGTGGAAAGTTGATAGGAGTGGAGAGGGAAATACATCTCTGGTGGTGGAGTACGTTTGTAGGTGTGATGTATATGGAAATTGGTGGGGTAAGGTCCAGAGAGGGTTCTGGCCTTGTTGCGTTGGAGGAGTGGGGTTCAAGAGTGGAGGTGCCGGAGGTGAATGAGCTGCACTGGAGGGCATTATCAACCACTTGTGATGGGAAATTGCAGTCTTTAAAGAAGGAGGCCATCTGGTGTGTTCAGTGGTGGAATTGGTCCTCCTGGGAGCAGATGTGGTGGAGGTGGAGGAATTGGCAATAAGGATAGCACTTTTACAGGAGACAGGGTGGGAGGAGATGCAATCCAGGTAGCTGTGGAGGTTGGTGGATTTGTAAAAGATGTCAGTGTTGAGTTTGTCATCGCTAATGGTAATGGAGAGGTCCAGGAAGGGGAGGGAGGTGTCTGAGATGGTCCAGGTAAATCTCCATGGTTACACGGGCACCATTCCCCACCTTTTCCTCTGCTACATTGATGACTGTGTCGGCGCCAACTTGTACTCCCATGAGGATGTTGATGAACCACGTGGTTGATGATGCCCTCCAGCGCATCTCATCCAGCTCCCACACTCCCGCCCTTGAACCCCACCACTCCAACCACAATGAGGACAGAACCCCCCCTGGTCCTCACCCCACCAACCTCCATATACATCGTATCATCCTCTGCCATTTCCGCCACCTCCAAATGGACCCCACCAGCAGACATATATTTCCCTTCCCACCACATCTACTTTCTGTAAAGACCGTTCCCTCCATGACTGCCTCATCAGGTCCATGTCCCCCAACAACTCACCGTCTCCCCCAACCCCCCTCCTCCCACCGTCTTCTTCCCTTGCCACCACAGGAATTAACAAACCTGCGCCCACACTTCCCCCCTCACCTCTATCCAAGGCCCCAAAGGAGCCTTCCATCTCCATCAAAGCTTCAGCTGCACTTCCACACATGTCATTTGTTGTATCCGTTGCTCCTGACGCAGTCTCCTCTACATTGGGGAGACAGAACGCCTACTCGCAGAGCGCTTCAGACAACATCTCCGGGACACTCACACTAACCAACCCCAATGCCCCGTGGCTGAACACGTCAACTCCCCCTCCCACTCCACCAAGGACCTGCAGGTCCTGGATTTCCTCCATCACCACTCCCTAACCACCCGATGCCTGGAGGAAGAACACATCATCCGATTTGGGACCTTCCAACCCAATGGCATCAGTGTGGAATTCACCAATTTTCTCTTTTCCCCTCCTTTGACCTTATCCCTGTTCTAACCTACCAGCTTAGCTCCGCCTTCATGACCTGTCCTACCTGTCCATCTTCCTTCCCACCTATCCAGTCCACCCTCCCCTCCGACCTATCACCATTACCTCCACCTCCATCCACCTATTGTAGTCTCAGCTACTTTCCCCCAGTCCACCCCCCTGCCATTGTGTCTCCATCCCCAAGGCTTCCACACTCAACCCTGATGAAGGGCTTTTGTCCGAAATGCCAATTTTCCTGCACCTTGGTTGCTGCCTGAACTGCTGTGCTTTTCCAGCACCACACTCTCGATTCTAATCTCTAGTATCTGCATTCCTCATTTTTTCCTAGACATGGATTATGTATGCTCCTACATCTTATGGTTTTATAGTAAATGCATCACCATGGGGCATCTCGCACCCATGTACCATCATGGCTAACATCCACTTCCTGCATCTGTATGCTGACAACTCCCAGCACGACTGAACCACCACCACCTTGGCTGAACACTTCACTGCTGCTATCGTATCAGATTGCTGGTCTGACGTCTATGGCTGGATGAGTGTAAATTTCCTTGAATTGAATTTGGCAAGATTGAATCTATTGTTTTCAGCCCTCACTCCAAATTCCATTCCCTAATTATCAATTCTATCCATTTTTTGCGGTAACAGTCATTAGATTCATAGAATGAGAGAATCCTGACAATATGAAAAGAGGCCATTCAACCCATTGAGGAGAGGTGATAGCCTAGTGGTATTATTGCTTTGCTGGCACGGTGGCTCAATGGTTATCACTGCTGCCTTACCAGTTCAGGGACCTGGGTTCGATTCCACCCATGGGCAACTCTCTGTGTGGAGACTGTACATTCTCCCCCTGTCTGCGTGGGCTTCCTCTGTGTGCTCCAGGTTTCTTCTACAATCCAAAGACATACAGGTTAGGTGGATTGGCTATGTTAATTGCCCATAGTATCCAGGGATGTGTAGGCTGAGTGGGTTAGCCATGGGAAATGCAGGGTGACAGGAATGGATAAGGGTAGGGTCTTGGTAGGATGCTCTTTGGAGAGTTGGTGTGGACATAATGGGCTGGATGGCCTGCTTCCACACTACTGGGATTTTTTAAAAAAGCAGCCATCCCTCCAAAGAACATTCCACCCAGATCCCAGTTACCTATCCTATCCCCATAACCCTGCATTTCCAATGGCCAATCCATTGTGGCCTGCACATTCCTATACACTATGGACAATTTAATATGGCCGATTCACTTAACCACTGTTATAACGGTTCTGAGGAAGGGTCACTTGACCCAAAATGTTAGCTCTGATTTTTCTCCACAGATTCCGCTAGACCTGCTGAGCTTTTCCAGCCATTTCTATTTTTTGTTTGTAATCATGAATAACTTTCTTCTTTGTGAAGGATCTTTTACATCCACCTCAACAGCCACTTTAATATCTCTTTTGAAAGCAACCACCTCCACAGTACAGTATTCCCTCCGCCCTTGTTGATTTATCTCTGAAGTAGAGCTCAAATCCTTGTGTGCTATCTTTCGAGCCATACTATCTACTAATTCATGGAGGCATGAACTTATTCGCACTTGCTAAAAGGCCTTTGTACATTTAAAGCATGATTGTGCAGACTCTCATGTCGTCTTTAGAATTAGCTTTGTTGTCACATGTACTCACATGAGTACAGTGAAAAGTTTATAAGTCGCTACTTCTGGCACTATCTTTAATACAAATGTACCTAGGTACAAATTTTAAGTTCAAATTCTTCGGAAAAAAAATCAGAAAAATAAACAAAAAGTCCAGGAGAATAGACCTTTGTGCCATCTTGGTTATAAAAGTATAAAATCAATGGAATAAATAAGAAAAATAAAGAAATAAAGAAATAAAAAGTCCAGTCCATGCTGACACCTAGCGTCCAGGCAGCGCCGATGTTCACTGTAAGGCTCACGAGAGCAGGAGTGTGGGGGTCCGCGCGCTAGTTCACCTCAAAGCCGAGTGTCCATACTGGCTTCACCTCAAGGCCTAGAGTCTGCACTGGCTTCACCTCAAGGCCGAGGGTCTGCACTGGCTTCACCTGGACGCTCTTGAGGCCGGGAGTCTACACTGAGGCTGGAAGTCCACAATGGTATGCTTTCCTTTATTGGTCAGAGTATTGAGTACAGGAGTTGGGAGGTCATGCTCTGGCTGTACAGGACAACGGTTAGGCCACTCTTGGAATATTGTGTGCAATTCTGATCTCCTTCCTATTGGAAGAGTGGTGTGAAACTTGAAAGGGTTCAGAAAAGATTTGCAAGGATGTTGCCAGGGTTGGAGGATTTGAACTAGAGGCAGAGGTTGAATAAGCTAGGGCTGTTTTCCCTGGAGCGTCGGAGGCTGAGGGGTGACCTTATCGAGGTTTACAACATCATGAGGGGCATGGATAGAATAAATAGACAAAGTATTTTCCCTGGGGTGGGGGAATCCAGAACTAGAGGGCATAGATTTAGGGTGAGAGGGGAAAGGTATAAAAGAGACTTAAGAGGCAACTTTTTCACGCAGAGGGTGGTACGTGCATGGAATGAGCTACCAGAGGAAGTGGTGGAGGCTGGTATAATCACAACATTCAAAAGGCATTTGGACAGGTATATGAATAGGAAGGGTGTGGAGGGATGTGGGCCGGGTGCTGGCAGGTGGGACTAGATTGTGTTGGTATATCTGGTCGGCATGGACAAGTTGGACCGAAGGGTCTGTTTCTGTGCTGTCCATCTCTATGACTATGACTCTATGACTTCACTCAAAGCTCAAGAACAGGAATAAGAAGAAAGAATAAAAAATGGCATGAAATGAGAAAAGAAAAGAAACGGATGGAGTGGTGGGATATCTGGTTGGCATAGACAGGTTGGACCGAAGGGTCTGTTTCCATGCTATACATCTCTATGACTATGACTCTATGACAAGCTCTGGCTGAAGAGTCCTACTCCATTATCATCTTTGGTCATGAGGAAATCACCTCAAGCTGCCTTTAATTTGGTTACTTATTAACAAATCTCACAGACAATAGAATATAGAACATTACAACATAGTACAGGCCCTTCAGCATTCGATGTTGCGCTGACCTGTGGAACGAATCTGAAGCCCATCTAACATCCACTATTCCATTCTCGTCCAAATGTCAATCCAATGACCATTTAAATGCCCTTAAAGTTGGCGAGTCTCCAACTGTTGCAGGCAGTGCGTTCCATGCCCCTACTACTCTCTGAGTGAAGAAACTACCTCTGACATCTCTCTTATATATAACACCTCTTAACTTAAATCTATGTCCCCACATGCTAGCCATCACCATCTGAAGAAAAAGGCTCTTACTGTCCAACCTACCTAATCTTCTGATTATCTTATATGTCTCAATTAAAACACCTCTCAACCTCTTTGCTCTAACAAAAACAGCCTCAAGTCCCTCAGCCTTTCCTCATAAGACCTTCCCTACCAGGTAACATCCTAGTAAATCTCCTCTGAACCCTTTCCAACGCTTCCACATCCTTCTATAATGCAGTGACTAGAATTGTATGCAATACTCCAAATGTGGCCACATCAGAGTTTTGTACAGCTGGAGCATGATCTCATGGTTCCAAAACTTAATCCCTCTACCAATAAAAGCTAACACATCGTATGCTGCCTTTACAAACCTTTCAACCAAGGTGGTAACTTTCAGGGATCTCTGTACCTGGACAACGAGATCTCTCTACTCATCTACAAGACCAAGAATCTTACCATTAGCCCAGTACTCTGCATTCTTGTTACTCCTTCCAAAGTGCATCACCTCACACTTGTCTGCATTAAACTCCATTTGCCACCTCTCAGCCCAGCTCTGCAGCTTACCTATGTCTCTCTGTAACCTACAACATCCTTCATTACTTTTCACAACTCTACCGACCTTAGTGTCATCCACAAATTTACTAACACATCCTTCGACGCCCTCATCAGGTCATTTATAAAAATGACAAACAACAATGGACCCAAAACAGATCCTTGCGGTACCTCTCTAGTAACAGAACTCCAGGATGAATATTTTCTATCAATCATCACCCTCTGTCTTTTTTCAGCTAGCCAATTTCTGATCCAAACCACTAAATCACCCTCAATCCCATGCCTCCGTATTTTGTACAATAGCCTACTGTGGGGAACCTTATCAAACACCTTACTGAAATCCATATACACCACATCAACCGCTTTACCCTCATCCATCTGTTTGGTCGCCATCTCAAAGAACTCAATAAGGTTGGTGAGGCACGACCTACCCTTCACAAAACTGTGTTGACTGTCCCTATTCAACCTATTCCTCCCTAGATAATTATAAGTCCTATTTCTTTTAACCCTATTCCAATACTACTTTATCCACAACAGAAGTAAGGCTCACAGGTCTATGAATGCCAGGGTTGTCTCTACTCCCCTTCTTGAACAAGGGAACAACATTTGCTATCCTCCAGTCTTCTGGCACTATTCCTGTAGACAATGACGACGTGAAGATCAAAGCCAAAGGCTCAGCAATCTCCTCCCTGGCTTCCCAGAGAATCCTCGGATAAATCCCATCACGTGCAGGGGATATCTAATTTTGCACTTTCCAGAATGGCTAACACCACCACCTTATGCACCTCAATCCCACCTAGTCTAGTAGTCTGTTTCTCAGCATTCTTCTCGACAACATTGTCTTTTTCTAGTGTGAATATTGACGAAATGTATTCATTTAGTGCTTCCCCTATCTCCTCTGACTCCATGCATAACTTCCTACTACTATCCGTGATTGGCCCTAATCTTATTCTAGTCATCCTTTTATTTTTGATATACCTATAGAAAACCTTAGGCTTTTCCTTGATCCTATCTCATGTCCTCTCCTGGCTCTTCTTAGCTCCCTCTTTAGCTCCCTCATGGCTAAATTGTAGCTCTCAAGTGCCCTAACTGAGCCATCACATCGCATCCTAGCATAAGCCCCTTTTTTCCTCTTGACAAGAGATCCAACTTCCTGAGTAAACAATGGCTCCCGCATTTGACCACTTCCGCCTTGCCTGACCGGTACATACATATCAAGGATCCATAAGTAACAGGTCCTTGAATAAGCTCCACTCCCCTGCAGTTTCCTTCTTTATCCTATGCATCCTAAATCTTGCCTAATTGCATCGTCATTGCCTTTCCCTCAGCTATTATTCTTGTCCTGCAGTATGTACCTATCCCTTTCCATCACTAAAGTAAACATAACCGAATTATGGTCACTATCACCAAAGTGCTCATCTACCTCCAAATCTAACACCTGGCCAGATTCATTACCCAATACCAAATCCAATGTGTCCTCCCCCCTTGTTGGCCTTGTCTACTTACTATGTCAGGAAACCCTCCTGCACACATTGGACAAAAACTGACCCATCTAAAGTACTTGACCTATAGTAGTCCCAGTCAATATTTGGAAAGTTACAGCCCTCATAACTACCTTGTCATAATCAAGTGAAACAATGATTTAAACTTTATTGCATGTAGCAACCAAAGTAAGACCCTTCAAGTAAGCAAGTTTGGCCTTACAACTCAACATGGCTATTGCCTGAGTAATCGTGGAATCTGGCCAGGACTCCAATCAAAAGTGTCTATCTTTGGAATTGTCCAGAATTCAATCCTTCTACAGTGTTGTTCTTTCAAGTTCTGCCCTTGACTTGTTCTGGTGTTAGATTCTCATTCAGTTTTCTCTCTTTCATGTTTGTGGCCTGATGTTATTGATGATTCAAAAGATTCTTTGAGTCCCAACATTGTTTACATATGTGGAGACCTGTCTGTAGCTTGCCTCCTGATCAGAAGTAGCTTCCATTTTCTTTTCTACATTTGGGTTTAGCTGTCTGTTTATAAAGTATAGCTTTTCCCGCAATTAACCTCTTTACCTTGGGATATTACTTCTGCAGACACTTAATTGCACATTTGTCATGAGGCAGCAGCTTATTAAGCAGTGTTCTCTCCTCTCTCCCAGGAAACAGTTTATTTTGTTGTTTAACTTTTTCTTTCCAGGAATGACTAATTTGCATTTTGCTTTTAATTCCTTTATAACAGTTTATCCATGCCACACTCATCTCAGCAAACAATTTATTCCAGAAAGAGTTTATGCTGTTTCTTTCAATCCATGAAGTTATTAAAGTTATGAAATTGACATCATCACAATGTGCTTTCATTGTGTTGTAATGTGTGTACAGCATTACAGTACAAGTTGCCTGACTCAAAACCTGACCCAAAACAGTGTTCTGGATTCTGTGCATTGTTCATAATTTTCAGCTACATTCTTCAATATAAAGAATAATTACTCATATATTATACTTAAATTAAATAGCTTGGATATGCCCAAAGATAAACAAATGAGCTGTTTATATGTTCAGTATCAGACAGTGAGGTACATAATACTTAATGTAAATTAGATTTCCTCTCCATAATCAAAAAATATCTTCCAATCTTGATCATGCCTTTAGCTTTCCTGCCATAATTTCCACATGTTGTTCATTATTTCATTTGGAGAATGCTTCAGAGTGTTTTATTATATGATATCACTTCCATCCTCACCTTTACCTGCCTATCGCATTGCCAGGTACCTTCCCCCCCAGCCCCACCCCCTTCCATATATCTCTCAGACCCCTTGGTCCACAAGCCTCATTCCTGATGAAGGGCTTATGCCCGAAACGTCGATTCTCTTGCTCCTCGGATGCTGCCTGACCTACTGTGCTTTTCCACCACCACCACACTCTTCTACTCTCTTCCAATCTAGTTTGCTGCATCAGGTGCTCCCGATGTGATCTTCTCCACATTGGGCAGACCAAACATAAACTTAGGGAATGATTCATTGAGCATTTCAGCTGGGCCCACAGGGGCTGACTGGACCTCCCAGTCACCACCCAGTTCAATTCCCCCAACCACTCCCTTTCCATCCTTGGCTTCCTCCATTGCCACAATGAACCAAACCACAAATTGGATGAACAACACCTTCCACCTGGGCAGCCTATAGTCCAGAGGACTCAACATTGGGTTCTCGAATTTCAAATAACCTCCCTTCCAATCCCCTGACTCTATTCCCAGCCCCTCCCCCTACCTTCCACGCCTCCCTGCCACAAACCGGATTCATTCCTCCCATTGACCAACCAGGTCATACCCTCTGCCTTTCTTCACCTATCCCCAATTCACCACTCTGCCCCTGCCACCCCCTTTATTTGCAACTCCCCCGACATCTACCCCCAGTCCCGAAGAAGGGCTTCACTCAAAAAGTCGACTTCTCCACTTCCTGATGCTGCCTGGCTTGCTGTGTTTTTCCAGTCTCCTGCCTGTCTACTTAGCATGCATTTGTAGCTGCTAGGTTAATTTTCTGCTTTATGACACCAACAACTTATATTTAGAGTCATAGAGTCATAAAGATGTACACCATGGAAACAAACCCTTCAGTCCAACTCATCCGTGCTGACCAGATGTCCATAATTAAACTCGTCCCACTTGCCAGCACTTAACCCATTTCCCTCAACACCTTTCCTGTTCATATGCTCATCCAGATGCCTTTGAAATGATGAAATTATACCAGCGTCCACCATTTCCTCTGGCAGCTCATTCCATACACACATCACCCTCTGTATGAAAAAGTTGCCCTTAGGCCCTTTTACATTTTCCCCCTCTCATCCTAAATGTATACCCTCTAGTTCTGGACTCCCAACCCAAGGGAAAATACCTTGTCTATTTACTGTATCCATGCCCCTCATGATTTTATGCACCTCTATAAGGTTACGCATCAGCCTCCGATGCTCTGGTCTATTCAACCTCTCCCTATAATTCAAATTCTCCAACTCTGGCAACATCCTTGTAAATCTTTTCTGAATCCTTTCAAGTTTCACAACATCCTCCTTGGAGCAGGGAGACCAGAATTGCACGCAATATTCTAAAAGGGGCCTAACCAAATGTCTTGTAGAATTGCAACATGACATCCCAACTCATTTCTATAGTGCTCTTAAAATAACAAAATACTGTAAGGTATTTCACAAAAATATAAAACCTTTACACCAAGCTACATATTACATCAGATGGTCAAAAGCTTATTCGGTCAAGAAGGAAAGAGAGAAGGATATGCAAGAGACAGAGGGGTTTTAGTATAGCTGGAAGAGATTACAGAGACAGAGAGGGACAAGGTCATGAAGAAATTTGAAAAGGTTGAGAAATTCAAAAACATCGTGCCAATGTCGGTCAGAAGAGAGAAAAGGTGAAAAGGACTTGAGTGCAAGTTAGGACATGAGCAAAAGAGTTTAGATAACCTTATATTCTTTTTATTACAAAAAACAAACAATTAGAAAGGTCTAAACACAAACATCAAAAAACAGGTTTAACACCTTCATAATAGTATCCACTAGTATCAATTCCAGAGAAACGCACTCCTTTCTCAGTGATTTAATCTTGACTAAACAGAGGCTTTCTCATTTCTTCCTTAAACTGTAGAGATAGTTCCTTTCCAAATGCAGTTCAGAAAAAAAACGATTTCCCTTTTGAGCTGAACTGTTTTCTTCTGAATTGAAGTCAACACAAAATCAATTTTTTTTTCCTGTTTATTCGCTCTGTCATAAACTCAAAAGTATAAACATTTTGTCCATTAACCGTTAGGGTCTGCTAGGCACTTAACTGCAGTCATTTGCCTTCTTAGAGCTGATGAGCTTTTGCTGACCTTTTGAAATATCTTCACATCCATCTGCCTTGACGTTGATATTCAAATCTAAACATGTATTGTACTTGTTTTATTACAGTGAACATACAAAAATTGACATTATATTTTTGCATGACACCACCAAGGAGTTACATATGGATGAGATGTATGAGGAGGCTAAGAATAGACCATTGAGAGACACCAAAGGTAATGATGCAACAGCAGGAGCAGAAGGAAAGTCAATTGATAGTCCAGGCATGAGTAGAGAAATAAAATTGGAACTGGATGACAGCAGTCACTCAGCTGGACAATGGCACAGAAAAATTGGAGGAGGTTAGTGTGGTCAGTTACGTCAAACACTTCAGAGATGTTAAAAAGGACGATGAGTGATAGTTTATCTGTATTTATTTAAATTGGCTGCCAGTTGGGATTTAGGGAAAGCATGAACATGAAAGCAGCAACTGACTGGATTGTCTCAGACTCTCAGTGATGAAGTTTATTAGAGAAACATGGGAAAGGAATTTATGAAGATAAAACTGCTTCAAAAGGATTAAGCAGTAGTGGCACATGCCTTTTGAGGCATTATGGCTGAAAATGTGTTGCTGGAAAAGCGCAGCAGGCCAGGCAGCATCCAAGGAACAGGAAATTTGATGTTTCGGGCATAAGCCCTTCCTCAGGAATAAGCCCTTCATTCATTCCTGATGAAGGGCTTATGACCGAAGCATCGAATTTCCTGTTCCTTGGATGCTGCCTGGCCTGCTGCGCTTTTCCAGCAACACATTTTCAGCTCTGATCTCCAGCATCTGCAGACCTCACTTTCTCCTTTTGAGGCATTATCAACAGCTGAATGAATCAAATAATTATTTATTATTAAATTGACAACTATGACTTCAAAAGCTGAAATCAGAGTCATAGAGTCATAGAGATGTGACATCACAGAAACAAACCCTTTGGTCCAACCCGTCCATGCCAACCAGATATCCCAACCCAATCTAGTCCCACCTACCAGCATCCGGCCCATATCCCTCCAAACCCTTCCTATTCATATACCTATCCAATGCCTTTTAAATATTGCAATTGTACTAGCTTTCACCACTTCGTCCAGTAGCTCAATCCTTTGTGTGAAAACATTGCCCCTTAGGTTTCTTTGATATCTTTCCCCTCTCACTCTAAACCTATGCCCTCCAGTTTTGGACTCCCCCATTCCAAGGAAGAGACTTTGTCCACTTATCTGGTCCATGCTCGTCATGATTTTATAAACCTCTATAAGGTCACCACTAAGCCTCCGATGCTCCAGGCAAAGCAACCCCACCTGGTTCAACCTCTCCCTATAGCTCAAATTCTCCAACCCTGCCAACTTCCTTGTAAGTCTTTTCTGAACACTTTCAAGTTTAGCAACATCTTTCCAATAGGAAGGAGACCAGAATTGCACGCAATATTCCAACAGTGGCCTAATCAACGTCTTGTACAGCCGCAACATGACCTCAGAACATTGTTTCAACGAGCCAACACACACTGTAGAGCAAAAGAAAATCACCTATACAGTGTACCAAAAAGAATGGGTACCCAATGAACACAGTCTGCCGATTTCTCAGCAACAAACCCAAACAAGCAGACAAAACACATCCAGAAACATACCATTAAGTGTATTTGTCCTGCTAAGGCTTGATTTCCCAAAATGCAGCACCTCACATTTATCTAAATGAAATTCCATCTGCCACTTCTCAGCCCATTGGCCCATCTGATCAAAATCTCATTGTAATCTGAGGGCTTTGAAAATTTAATGACACTGAAATTTAAGATATAAAGACATTGTTAATGGTGCACAGATTATCTGATCAGACGAAACAATTCAGTAATGCTGTAGAAATGTCTGATTCTCTAGTGCTGTTGGAGGCATTCTAAGAGTTAATGCATAAGTGCCTGTAAAATCTACACACCAGGATGAAAGAAATTGCTTTGGACATTGCTTACTGATGAATGACTATTGTTGTCTTGGCAGTCACTGCATGAATGGAGATATGATTTGGAGATGCAGGTGTTGGACTGGGGTGTACAAAGTTAAAAATCACACAACACCAGGTTATAGTCCAACAGGTTTAATTGGAAGCACACTAGCTTTTGGAGCAATGCTCCTTCATTAGGTGACTGTGGAGGGCTCGATCGTAACACAGAATTTATAGCAAAAATTTGCAGTGCGATGTAACTGAAATTATACATTGAAAAATTGATTGTCTGTTAAGCCTTTCATCTGTTAGAATACAGTGATAGTTTCACTTCTTTCATGTGTAAATCACAAAACCTTTTTTTAAAAGTTGCATTCTCGGGCTGGCTGTTAACAATGGTGATAGTTAGACAATATGTTGAAGGTGTTAGCCCCCTGTGTTTTGACCTGATGTTTAGATTGATTCTAATCTAAAAAGTGAGATAACAGAGTTTTACATAAATTCATGCAGTTTTTGAGCTCAGAGTTCTACATAAATGTATGCAGTTTTTGAGCAAAGTGCAATATAACTCTGCAAGTACAAATTCATCCAAAATATATGTGTGTATGTGGGTCTTTGTCTGTGTGTGTGTGTCTGTCTGAGGTGGGGGTTGTTAATGTGAGAAAGTGTGTGAGTGTGTGTGTGTAGTGAGTGCAGAGTGTCTTAAGTCTGTGAGGGGGTGCATGTGTGAGTGTGGGAGTGTGTGTGTCTATAAGGGTATGTGTGCGTGTCTGTGTGCGCATCTGTGTGTAGCTGTATCTGTGTTTATGTGAGTGTGTGTGTGTGTAGGAATATGTGTGTGTGTGTGTAGTGCAATGGTGATCACCTGTAATGTGACATGAACCCAAGGTCCCGGTTGAGGCCCTCCCTATGGGTACCGAACTTAGCCATCAGCCTCTGCTCAGCTACTTCCTCTGCTGCCTGTCCCGAAGTCCATCTTGGTGGATGGTTACCCGAAGGTCTGAGGCTGCATGTCCTGGACCACTGAAGTGTTCTCCAACTGGGAGGGAATGCTCCTGTCTGTTGATTGTTGTGCGGTGCCCATTCATCCGTTGTCGTAGCCTTTGCTCAGTTTCCCCAATTAGATTAGATTAGATTACTTACAGTGTGGAAACAGGCCCTTCGGCCCAACAAGTCCACACCGACCCGCCGAAGCACAACCCACCCATACCCCTACATTTACCCCTTTTACCTAATACTACGGGCAATTTAGCATGGCCAATTCACCTGACCTGCAGGTCTTTGGACTGTGGGAGGAAACCAGAGCACCCGGAGGAAACCCACACAGACACGGGGAGAACGTGCAAACTCCACACAGTCAGTCGCCTGAGTCGGGAATTGAACCCGGGTCTCTGGCGCTGTGAGGCAGTAGTGCTAACCACTGTGCCACCGTGCCGCCCACAATGTACCATGCCTCCTGGGAGTGGAGGGGGGTCTGGGACGTGTTCCAAGTCTTGGGAGGAGCGTATCAGCAAGGTGAGGCAGAAACTGGGCAAATGGTAGCTACGGTCACTCTCTATCGTGGGAAAAAACCTGGTCATCAGGTGTGAGGCACTGTCATTGCTGTGAAACGTGGCACAGGTCTGGCCTATTCCCAGAACCTGTGCCACTGCAGTCACCTGAGCCATCTTCCATTTTATATGGAGATCAAAGATGGACCAGGTTCGAAGGGATTCGATAAAGATCTGGGCAATGGGGGAAAAAACACACCCAATGCCACCTTCACCCTGATGGCCACCTTTGTGTGTTGCTGCATCAAGCTGTGCGTGGATCCCGGTATGCAAGCACCAAGTGTCACTACATACTGAGGTTCTACCTGTCCCCGGTGTTGCGAAGGATGGGCCTGGCCTCGCTGCCGCGGAACGCTCTGAGTAGTTGGACCATTCTGTATCACCTGTCCTTCGTGGAGAAGTTTATGAAGAAAAACACCTTTGACCACAAGTCCATCAGGAAGTGGTCAGCAAGTAGTGTCCTTGAGACCCTTCAGAAAAAGGAGAGGGCGGATCCTATCGAGTGATTCCTGAGCAGACTGTCAAAGTCATTTGGCAGAAAGCCCCATCGCCAGGACTTTCTAACAAGCACCAAGACATGGCTTGGCTGGTGGTGTGAAGGGCTCTGCCTGTGAGATCCTTTATGCACACCCGGACTCTCAGCCGCACCGTACGCTGCCCTCAAAGCGGCTGCAGAGGGGACGAGACTGTCACACACCTCCTTCTGGAATGTGCCTATGCAGAAGGAATGCAGTGGTGTTTGTCGAGGTTCATCCCGAGCAGCGCCGTGACGCGGGACTCCGTGCTCTAGGTCTGTTCCCCGGGATGCACACCGAAACGAACATCAACTGTGCCTGGAGGATCATCAACTTGGTGAAAGACGATCTTTGGTCTGTCCGAAACCTGTTGATCTTCCAGCTGAAGGAGTTGACCCCGACTGATGCAACTTCGTTTGTGTGTGTTGGGGTGGTACAGAGAACACCAATCGGAGAATTCAGCACGAAGGTATACAGAAAAGCCACACACACAGACCAAGTCCTGAACTATGAAAGCAACCAACCCAACACACACAAATGAAGTTGCATCAGGACACTATTCAAAAGGGCCACAACACACTGCAGTACACCAGAACTGCAAAAAGAGGAAGAAGAACACCTATACAAGGTATTCACCAAAAACGGATACTCACGCAATTTCATCAACAGATGCTTAAGGGAAAGACAACGGATCGAGAACATGCCACAGCCCAAAGGACTAGCCATACTACCATACATCAGGAGTATTTCCGAACTGACAGCCAGACTGCTGCGACCACTAGGACTCATAACAGCACACAAACCAACAGCCACTCTCAGACAACAACTCACCAGGACAAAGGACCCGATACCCAGCATGAGCAAAACCAACATAGTATACAAAATCCCATGCAAGGACTGCACAAAACACTACATAGGACAAACAGGCAGACAGCGAACAACCCGCATCCACGAATACCAACTAGCCACGAAACGACACGACCAGCTATCCTTAGTAGCCACACACACAGACGACAAACAACATGAATTCGACTGGGACAACACTACTATTATAGCGCAAGCCAAACAGAGAACAGCCAGGGAATTCCTCGAGGCATGGCACTCATCCACTGATTCTATCAACAAACACATTGACCTGGACCCAATATACCGGCCACTGCAGCGGACAGCAACTGACAACCGGAAGCGGCAGAGACAAGCCACTATAAATGCTGAAAGAAACATGACAGAAGCGCTTCACAGGAGGCTCCCAAGCACTGAGGATGTCACCTAGAAAGGGGACGAAACGTTTGCAACAAAAACTCCCAGCTCGGCGAACAGAACCACAACAACTTCCCCCGTCCCCATGCACTCCTTTGCTCCCTGGACAGTTCTACCTGCTACCCTATTCCTTCCCACTCCCCAATCACCAGCCACTCTCATAATCTCCACCTACCCCCGCATTTGTCACCTTCTCCCCATCACACTCACAGTGTGCAACATATCATATGTTAACTGTAATCTTTGTATGGCAACATCGCTGTGATTGTCTTCTTTGTAGGCTCCAATGAAGTGACTGGTGGTATCACTGAACCCTGCTATTAAACAGATGGTGTCTAAAACTCTATGGAAACACAAGTTGGAAGAAATAGGGGACAGGATGGATTGCAGAATGAAATGTAGCTCCCAGACATTGTGACAAACATTTCTCAGGGCTTTATAATTCTGGCAGCTTCTGCTCATCTAAATCTGCGTTGGTAAGTGGAGCCATAGATCCAGTGCCAAGTGGAATGGTGAAAGCTGCAATTCACTTGCACAACACCACTATTGTTGAGGTATATCCCTTCCTGTTTTCAGAAATGAATGCGTGTTCTGCAACAACCCTCAAAGTGCAATTATCATCTCTTACACTGAGGGTCTTGGGGACATCAGCCACACAGAAAATGATATGGGCTCTGCTTCTCTGCTGACTTGCTGGAGTTTTTACTGGGCTGCTACTCTGTACATCGGTGATTTGGAAAAATGTTCTTATTGCTCCCTGGCTGATGTTGCAAATTGTTAGTTGTAGCTGCCTTGAAATGACCCTGTGCAGTGTAGAAACTTCAGAAGTGGAGAAACTTTGTTCATTTCAATTTTACAAGCTCACTGTATCAATTCTACATGGTAATTCTATAAAATTAGCCAGAAATGTCACCCTATACTTATATGTAAATGTTCAGATATTCTAAGAAAATTCCTGCTTGTGGGGTAAGTTCCTAGTTTTTCAGATGTTATGTAGCTGTTATTTTCAGTCAGTTGCTATGTGCATTATGCATCATAGTGGCATGTGGGCCAGCTGCCTGGAATGCTAGTTTGCAAAGCGAAAGTGAGGACTGTTGATGCTGGAGATTAGAGTCGAGAGTGTGGTGCTGGAGGAGCACAGCAGGCCAGGCAGCATCGGAGGAACAGGAGAATCGACGTTTCAGGCAAAAGCCCTTCATCAGGAATGCTGTGCTTCTCCAGCACCACACTCTCAGCTGCTAGTTTGCAAAGTAGAGTGATACCACAACATGGGTTTAATTCTTATACCAACTATTACCGTGCAGGATTCACGGCCACCTCTCCCCTTGCCTGAGGTGTGGTGTCTTTTGGGTTACATCACCACTTCTGTCTAATGACAGAGTTAAGACAATGACAACTTTATCGTTACTATAATGGAATAACTGATTGCAGCTCATATGCTGCCACCTTCAGGCTAATCTAATAGCTGCTGTTTATTTTGTAATCTTCGTATTCATTGCAATGGTGGAGGGTAAAGTCACAAGACTTGCCAGACCATAGGGCTGCTGTCTCAGAGGAAGATAACCAGTTTGGCTCCCAGCATTGCCAATAAATAAATCAACAGCAGATGTACATCTTACAGCAATATTAAGGAACTGCATATATGGAATCTGACAACTTTTGATCCATTTGATAAACTTCATCTGGAATAAAGGCATGCATATAACAGCTGTTGTGGGTATGTTCACCGAGCTGGGAAGTTGGTTTACAGATGTTTCATCCTCCTTCTAGGTGATATCCTCAGTGGTGTGGAGCCTCCACTGAAGGGCAGAATGCCGAACCAGAGGACACAGCTTAAAAATACAGGTTAAACCATTTAGGACAGAGATGAGGAGAAACTTCCTCACCCAGAGTGGTGGCTGTGTGGAATGCTCTGCCCCAGAGGGCAGTGGAGGCCGAATCTCTGGATTCATTTAAGAAAGAGTTGGATAGAGCTCTCAAGGATAGTGGAATCAAGGGTTATGGAGATAAGGCAGGAACAGGATACTGATTAAGGATGATCAGCCACGATCATATTGAATGGCGGTACAGGATCGAAGGGCAGAATGGCCTACTCCTGCACCTGTTGTCTCCTGTGAAATGCTGCTGTACTGCGAGGGTTGGAATTTGTTTGGTTTTGTTCATGTTGCTGTTCCAGTTCCAGTAGTTCATTGCAGTGATCTGTATATTGGGTCTGGTCTACAACTGAACAAACCAGATAAAATCTTAATAGTTACTCTAAATATTTTACTAATCACACAAATCATAAATACTTTCTCAAACATATTAGCTTTAAATTTATGTTGAAAGAAGATTGCAATTTTTCACATCCTCAAAGTATTAGACAATAAAGTTAGAGATGAAAATAATTTGTAAATTTAATAATTGGAACTGATTCAAAAAGAGGCTCTTACATAAACAAAAATTTTTAATAAGTGACATTTTCACAATTTCAATATTCCAAACAGTATAAAATATATATGATAAACTTACAGGTCTTCCAGAATTGAGTCGGCAAATGGGACTGACTGCACAGGAAGCTGGATCAGACTTGATGGCCTGAATGGCCTTTTTTTGCATCATAAATGAATGTGTGAACAAGTGATCCTCTACTGAAAACTCAGTTCTTCACAGTTGATGCTAATGAATTCCAGGCATTAGTAAACAACAAAGGGGCACAGTTCATTAGAACACATTACTCAGTCCACATACAGTAGCTGTCAATATTTAAGTTAAAAGATGCTATTAACTGAATTGCAATGAGCTCACATTGTCCATTCACTATTGAACCTGGCAAATGCTTAAAATTTGACAACTGCCAAAAATAGATGTTTGGTTTCTTATGTTCTACATATATTTTCACTTAAACCAGCATGCTGAGATGTGTTTTGTTACAAATGGAATTGTCCTCAGCTCATTTTGTGTCTCCTAATCTTAATTTAATTCTGTCAGGAAAAAGCAAGAACAGTTCTATTCATATGCAAAGAGTGGTGTTCATCAACTCAATTGAAATGTTAAAAATATCAACTCTGATATTTGAAACATCCTTTGATGTAAACTTTCACATTCAGAAATAATTATTGAGACACACAGCTTTAAGAACTTGATCCAAAAAACATGTTGATTAAAATCAAAATTTTCTTAGTATCTTAAATCAAACAGCTTGTGATGAAACAATATTCCAGTGAATGATTGGGAATGTTTTGAACATATTGTTTGCAAGGCACTAGCTTTTATAGTTGCTTTGTTGTATATGAAAGTGAATACTTCTTTGCAGCTCGTAGCTATTATCTTTTCCAGTTTAAAACAAAAGGAACAATTGTTCTATCAATACCTAAACAAAGTTTTAGCTTCAACTCATCCCATCGTATAACATTTGGTAACATCAGACTTTCAAATCTTTTGCAATCAGTACGACTAATAAAAGTTCAGCAAAATTCAATAAATACTGGGAGCAAAACTACTTTTGTCCTGAACAAGAGGCTCAAACTCCAGATTTCTTGCTGTCTTAATGATCTCAAAACCTCCCCATGACAGGCAGCATTCGGTCTCCTAAGGAGAAAGTGAGGACGGCAGATGCTGGAGCTCAGAGTCAATGTGTGGTGCTGGAAAAGCACAGCAGGTCAGGCAGCATCTGAGAAGCAGGAGAATCAACGTTTTGGGCATAGGCTGTTAATCAGGAAGCCCTACACTCTCGATTCAGGCTCCTAGGCCTGGGCCTTGTCCACTCCTTTCTTCTCTTCACATTTTTCTCTTTTCACCATTTCTCAATCTTTTCTTCTACCTTTTGGCCTTCTTTTGATGGGCTTAGCCACAACGACGGCGGTGACGAAGTGGGCACACCTTGAGACTCATGGCAAGCTGGGTGGCAGTTGCAATAGTGCTGCATTGGTGGACTTGGCACAGACACCTTTGCAGCAGCAGTGTTGCTGGGCCCACCGAGTGCCTAAAGGAGCAGTGGGGTCTCAGGCTGGCTGAGTGCTTTGCATTGCTGACCTCAGCATGGGAGCAAAGGTTAGCCTCATGCCGGTTCTCGCTCGATGCAGAAGTCGCAGCATCAGGGAGGAGAAGCCTGTAGCTGGACCCATGGCTTAGCCAGGACTCGGCAGGTGTAGGAGCACTGGCGGAGGCAATGATCACATCTGAGACCCAGAGCCCGTTTCAAAGATCCCAGAGCCTAAAACAAGAAGGAAATGCAAAGATCAACTCTATTGCCGTATTTTCTAACTTTATATTCTGTGTTTCAAGGTGGTACTGAAAACTGATGACACTAAACACTGCATTTCATTGTATACATAATAAATGTGACAATAAATAAATCTAATCTAATTGAAAAACATAAGGATTAAGGTCTGCACTCTTGGTTGCTATTCAGTCTTGATGTAGTGTCCAAGTGTTCAGATGTCAAGATCAGGGTCCACTGTGAAAATCCGGTTGAATAATGAAACTTATGAGTTTTACTACTATAAAGGGCAGCCTGTATACCAGCAGCTGCAAATTCACCTGCATTCCAGTTTGGAACTATAGTCTGCTAAATTGGAGATCTTCTATCATAACAGAACTGTAGTTGTACCAAAATCACAAGGTTAGCAAAGGTTCCAGAAGGTGCCTCAGTATCAGACTGTCATAAACAATTAGCGATGGATAACATTAATGTGATTATAACAATTTTCTTCAAATTGGTTAAGTCTACATTTAACACAAGAAGAATGATCATTTGAGCAAAGGTTCAGAAAGAAGAATCTAACATTTTCAGAAAAAAAGAAATAAAACTGGAACACAAAAAGCAAAAGCTATTTCCAAAATTTTTTAATTTGATAAACAAATAGAACATCATGTATTATCAACAGCATCCTTCTAATTTTTTTTTGTATTCCCAGCACCTCAGCTTTTGGACTTTTTAGGCCTTTCTCCTCTTCCAGATCCACCATGATGCTTACCCCCTTTCCCCAGCCCATCTCCCCCCTGTCTTTTTTTCCTTTGAACCTGACCCTCCTCTTTTAAGGAATGTATCCACAAAGCATCAAAGGACCCAGGAGCTTGGTAGCCAGGCTCATTTGTATGCAGAATGTCTTTAGACAATAGAATGCAAATAGCAGGAAGGTTTCTTTTCACAGTTAAGCTATCTAACCCTGCCTCTGAAACAACAGGCTCCCAGAGTTCCTCAACCTGTTTATAAAACAATTTGGTAATTTGATGGAGGCCTTTTAATCTTCTCTTCATGATCTCCACACAGGTGATTGCTTTGCTGACAGCCTTCCCAGTGCCGGTGAAAAGGATCTCTCTGATATTGTCTGATTCCATCTTTCCAATAGCGTATCCCATGAGATTTCGGATTTTGCTACCTTCCTTCACCTTCATTTCAATAATATCTTTTCGAAGATTGGCAACTGGTAGTGGACAAGGGAGTTCTGTGATCTTCGATTTTTGGTAGTTTTCCATTTCAAGAAATGCCTTACAATTCTACGGTGACAGAAATCAGAACCTGTAAACATAAATGCATAAATATTAAAACTAAGAATCTAGAGTGTCTATTTTGACTTTCATTCTAATTTATTACAAACTTTAAAATGCATTATACTTGTGTCTTACTGAAAGTGCTGACTCATTCTAATGGTAGAAACTGACAATCCGAGTAGTTCTTTTTGGTGACCATTAAACATGACAATAACTTGACAATGGAGGTGACTGACTTTGCTTGACATTCAAATATGCACGAGTGCTGAATTTTGGAGAATACTACCGAGTGTAGCTTCTGCTATTTTGAAGATTGAAGCCATGCTACTGCAGCAACTGAGGTAAACGAGCACAACATAGACAGCAGATTGAACTGATTCAGTTACAATCGAGTGGTGATATATTCTTTACGTTAGAAAACATTTCAGAGTAAAATTCCACTTAAGAGTCATAGAGATGCACAGCACAGACATAGACCCTTCGGTCCAACTCGTCCATGCTGACCAGATATCCTAAATTAATCTAATCCCCTGTGCCAGCATTTCCCCCATATCTTTAAATCCTTCCTATTCATATACTCATTCAGATGCTTTTTAAATGTTGGAATTGTACCAGCCTCCACCACTTCTTCTGGCAACTTATTCCATACACACATCACCCTGTGTGTGAAAACATTACCCCTTAGGCCCCTTTGAAATCTTTCCCCCTCTCATCCCAAACCAATGCCCTTTAGTTCTGAACTCCCCCACCCAGGGAAAAGACCGTAGCTATTTACCCTATCTATGCCCCTCATGATTTTATAAACATCTATAAGGTCACCCCTCAGTCTCCAACACTCCTGGGAAAACAGCCCCAGTGTATTCAGCCTCTCCCTATAGCTCAAACCTCCAACCCTGGCAACATCCTTGTAATTTTCTTCTGAACCCTTTCAAGTTCTAAAACATCCTTTCTATTGGAGGGAGGCCAGAATTGCACTCAATATTCCAAAGTGGCCTAACCAATGAACCGTAAAATTGCAACATAACCTCCCAACTCC
Source organism: Hemiscyllium ocellatum (assembly GCF_020745735.1). Lineage (NCBI taxonomy): Eukaryota > Metazoa > Chordata > Chondrichthyes > Orectolobiformes > Hemiscylliidae > Hemiscyllium > Hemiscyllium ocellatum. The sequence continues at coordinate 53,773,427 of NC_083401.1, read as the reverse complement.
TATACTCAATGCTCTGACCAGTAAAGTATATCAAGTACATTCTTCACTAACCTATCTACCTGCGACACTACTTTCAAGGAACCATGAATCTGCACTCCAAGGTCTCTTTGTGTAGCAACACCCCCCACCATCCCCCGGACCTTCCCATTAAGGTGTTCAAGTCCTGCCTGCACTTGTGGTGCTACTTTAGCAGCAAGTGCTTTGTGCATAATTTTAATTGTACACACCAATTCCTTCTCACCCAACCTTCATTTTAAGTATTTGAATTTCAATTGAAACATTTCTATTTTCTAACTTTGTTACAGCCAGTCCATTTTCTTATATCCTGAGAATCGCTGAATTCTGGATTCTACTTTATACAAACTGAGCATGAATCTCTCTCTTGTCTTAGCTTGTTAATCTACCGCTATAGAGGCAGGGTGTCAAATGGGTTCAATGACCTCGTTCTGCACCATTTCCAATCTCTGATGTTTGTAAACCCCAGAAACGCAGAAATTTTCTCAAAATGCATATTCAGATAAATAATTTCCAATACACCGTCAAGTGATGAGCTGGAAGTGGAACTTGACAGTACACAATAATAAATAATGTACAGGAGTCTACATGGAAAGATTTTCTGTAAAACACAGAAAAGGGAAAGCATCACCAAAAAATGCACTATATGAAAGCTGGGTGATTTCAGCAACAAGACAGAGTGGAGAATAATTATATCCAATTACATGAGTAAATTAATAAATCCCATGCACTTGTAACTTCATTCTCCAAGCAAGGTGAACAAGGAAATTATCTAATTAGATTAGATTAGATTAGATTACTTACAGTGTGGAAACAGGCCCTTCGGCCCAACAAGTCCACACTGACCCGCCACCCACCCATACATCTAACACTACGGGCAATTTAGCATGGCCAATTCACCTGACCTGCACATCTTTGGACTATGGGAGGAAACCAGAGCACCCGGAAGAAACCCACGCAGACACGGGGAGAATGTGCAAACTCCATACAGTCGGTCACCTGAGACGGGAACTGAATCCGGGTCTCTGGCATTCTAGCTCGGAATAACTACTCTTCTCTGCCACAGTGGCATCTGGTCTTTTATTTCGATGAGAGCAACCAGAGCCTTGATTTAACATCTTATGCGTAATACAATATCACTGACTCCTCAGTACTACACAAGAGTATCAGCCTTCACATTTTGTTGAATTCAGTCCAGTGGGGACTGCAACACACCATCGTTCCAACTCTGAGGTTGAGTCATGGATGGCACTTAAATAACAGAAAGTACATGGCTACTGGAGATCTAAAATAAGAATTTAAATCAGCAGCAGGCCAGGCTTCTCTCTCCAGAGACAATGCTTTCAATTACCTTTCACCAAAACTATCCAAAATTGGAAATGTAAAATTTTTCAAGCAAGTTGAGAGACAAGCAAAGGTGGTGATGAGGAAAAATGCGCAGGTGTGATACTGTGGATGGAAGAGAGATTAGAGGATCAAGAATGGTGTAAGAAGAAAGAAGTTTACAGATCAAATACACATTTGTGTGCTAAAGTCATGATGTCTCACTTCAATTTATAAGGGCTTGGATCACACATGCAGTAGTGTGTGCAATTTGGGTCTCTTTGTGTTCAGCAAAAACATCTTTTCTGAGATAGAGTGCAGTGAAAGTTCCAGTATGGCAGACCTGTCCTGTGAAGAGAGACTGAGCAAAGTGGGCCTGCCTTTTCTATAGTATTGAAGGATGAATAGTGATCTCATTGAAAAAAACACTATTTTAAAGCAAGACAATACAGATGGAGGTGACACATTTCCTCTATAGGGGGCAGATTTCAAAATGAGGGGTTTGCCATATGGGCCTGAGATGAAAAGAAATCTTTACCTTTGAAAATTGTGAACTTTCAGAATTCTCTATCATTGAAGATTGTGAAGGCTCAGCCTCTGAGTATGTTTAAGGTGGGGATGGATACGTTTCAGAAAACTGGTGCCATACAGGGTTATGGGCTTGGGGTGGGGAAAACACACAAGTGTTTAACAGTCATATGTATACTGAATGGGAGGGCAGTGTCCAGCAATTGTTATGATCTGGAATTGATACAGCTGCTCCTCACCACCTTTCTCCTCTTTAATTACTTACACTTTGCAACTTTCCCGTCTGACATTATTTGTAGATTAGATAAGATTCCCTACAGTGTAGAAACAGGTCCACACCGACCCTCCGAAGGGTAACCCACCCAAACCCCTTTTCCCTCTAAGTAATGCACCTAACACTATGGGCAATTTAGCATGGCCAATTCAGCTGACCTGCACATCCTAGGGCTGTGGGAGGAAACCCACGCAGACACGAGGAGAATGTGCAAACCTGCACACAGCCAGCCACCCGAGGCTGGAGTCTGGTGCTGTGAGGCTGCAGTGCTAACCATTGAGTTCACTTTCTCAGCTCCAATGCTCTGATATTCTAACCCATCCCGCTTCTCAAACAATCGTTAATTGTTTTTTCTTTACTAGAAGGCTGACCTGCCGAACTTTTCCAGTTTCGTTGCCAACGCACCGAATGTTCAGCAGCTGCTCTTCCAGCTCCCGATTGTGCCCCTCCCCGCAAGCTCCCGGGCCCCGAGTCCTCCCCGCTCCGGGATCCCACAGCACCAGGCCGCCCCCACCACCACCACCACCTTGTCCTCGGCTCTGACGTAATTTCCTGCCGGCGGGCGGAAGTGGCGCTGACAATGGCGGAGCTGAAGAGGTTGCAGAACCGTCTGGAAAAGCTCGAGACTCAGCTGTACGGAGAGAGGGGGAGACAGGCCGGACAGGTACCGGGGGAGGGGAGGAAGAGAGAGCCAAGCCAGATAGTTGGCAGGTGGTATGTTGGAGAGGAGGCAGTTGGTGAGAGCGAGGCGAGAAGTAGGAGGCTGGCTGGCTGGCTGGCTGGCTGGGTGGGGGTGTGTGTGTGTGTGTGTGTGTGTGTGTGTGTCTGGCTGGCTGGCTGGCTGGGTGGGGGTGTTTGTGTGTGTGTGTGTGTGTGTGTGTGTGTGTGTGTGTGTGTGTGTGTCTGGCTGGCTGGGTGGGGGTGTTTGTGTGTGTCTGGCTGGGTGGGGGTGTGTGTTTGTGTGTGTGTGTGTGTGTTTGTGTGTGTCTGGCTGGGTGGGGGTGTGTGTTTGTGTGTGTGTGTGTGTGTGGGGGGGGAGGGGGGTTAGTGTGTGAGAGAATGAGGGGGCAAGAGAATGGTAGAGGGATGAGGGAGTGGAATGAATTGGGGCTGAGTTGAGAGAGAATAGAGTCATAGAGATGTAAAATACAGAAACAGATTGTCTGGTCTAACCAATGCCAGCGTTTGGCCCATAACCCTCCCTGTTCATATACCCATCCAGATGCTTTTTAAATGTTACAATTGTACCAGCTCGTTCTATACACGCACCACCCTCTGCATGAAAACGTTGCCCCGTAGGTCTCTTTTATAGCTTTCCCCTCTCACCCTAAGCCTATGCCCTCTAGTTCTGGACTACCCGACCACAGGGAAAAGATCTTGTCTATTTACTGTATCCACGCCGTTCATGATCTTGTAAACCTCTATAAGGTTACCCATCAGCCTCTGATGCTCCAGGGAGAACAGCCCCAGCCTATTCAGCTTCTCCCTATAGCTCAAATTCTCCAACCCTGGCAACATTCTTGTAAATCTTTTCTGAACTCTTTCAATTTTCACAGCATCCTTCTGACGAGACTAGAATTGCACACACTATTCCAGAAGTGGCTACCCAATGTCCTGTATAGCTGTAGCTCTGACCAATAAAAGAAAGCATGCCAAATGCTTCTTCGCTATCCAAAGTACAACTCCGCTTTCAAGGAACTCTGAGCCTGCACTTCAAGATCTCTTTGTTCAGCAACACTCCCCAGGACTTTACCATTAACTGTATCAGTCCTGTCCTGATTTGCCCTTCCAAAATCCAGTACCTCACATTTGTGCAGGGATAGCACAATGGAGAGAGGGGAGAGAGGTGAAGGGAGGGGATGGAATCGGGGACAAGAATGTGGAGCATGGTGGTGGGGTTTGAACTAGGCTCTCTATCCACCCTTTCAAGTAGTAGTCATACAGCACAGAAACAGACCCTTCGGACCAACCAATCCATGCCAAATATAATACCAAACTAAACTCGTCGACCTGCCTGCACCTGCCCCAAATCCCTCCAAATTTTTCCTATTCATGTAACTCTCCAAACGTCTTTTAAACTTTATAATTAAACTCACCACTTTCTCAGCAAGTTCATTCCACACGTGAACCACCCTCTGTATAAAAGATTTGCCTCTTGTCTTTTTTAAATTTCTCTCCTCTCAAAAGTAAATCCCCCATCCTAGGGATGACACAACTACCATTAACTCTACCTATCTATACCCCTCATTATTTTATAAACTTCTATTGTATTGCCTCTCAACCTCCTGCACTCCAGTGAAGCAAGTCTCAGCCTATCAAACATTTCTTTGTAACTCAAACCTTCCATACCTGGCAACATACTGGTAAACCTCTTCTGAACCCTCTCCAGCATGATAATATCCTTGCTGTAACTGGGCGACCAGATCTAGACACAGCATTCCAGACAAGGCCTCAATAATGTCCTGTACAACATCAACATGACTTTCTAACTCCTTTACTCAAAGTACTGAGCAGTGAAGGTAAGCGTTCCAAATGTCTTTTAAACCACCTGTTTATATGTGATGTAAACTTCAAAGAATTATGTACCCGCATCCCTAAGTCCCTCTATCCTTCCCCAAGGCCCTACCATTAGTTGTGTAAGCCCTACCCTTGTTGTACCAAAATGCAATACCTCACATTTTTCCAGATTGAACTCCATCTGCCATTTTTCAGCCCATTGACCCATTTGATCAAGATCCCATTGTAATCGTAGAAAACCTTTTTCATTGTCTAAAATGCCAGCAGTGTTGGTGTCATCCGCAAACTTACTAACAATGCCTTCTATATTCTCATCCAAATCATCTATATAAATGACAAGCAGAAGAGGACCCAGAACAGATCCACATGGACCACCGCTGGTCATAGGCCTCCAGTCCGAAAAGCAACTCTCCACCTTACTGTCTTTTGCTGCTCAGCTAATTACGTATCCAACTGGCTAGCTCATCCTGAATCCCGTGTGTCCTAACTTTACTAATTAGTCTACCATGTGAAACCTTGTCAGAGGTTTTACTACAATCCAAATAAACAACCTCTGCAGCTCTGCCATCATCAATCTTTTTGGTAACTTTCTCAAAAAAACTCAATCAAGTTTTGGGACATGGTTTTCCTCTCACAAAATCATGCTGATTATTCTTAATCATCTGTTGCCTCTCTAAATGTCCATCATCCTATCTTTTATAATCACTTCCAGCAATTTACCCACAACCGAAGTTGGACTCATAGGTCTGTAGTTCCTTAATTTTTTTTCATATAGCCTAGGCCCCTTCAAAATCTTGTGTATTACGTGGAAACATCCCTAATTAGTCTGTTTTCCAAATAATATAGATCCAGTGTACTTAGCCTTTTATCACACAAGTTAATCTATTGAAACCATAGTACAGCCTCCAACTCAATTCTGTCCCTCAATGTAGAGATTGAAGCTACAGTCAGCCTTACAGATCTGATCCTTGTGTTTAAGCAAGCCTTCATTATTTCTGTGGCAATGTTTTCTGCCACCATTAGCAATGATATCTGTTATAAATATAAGAATAGTTAAAAATACCAATTAATGAGACAATTTTAATGAAATAGTATAACAGGTTACAGACTACAAAGTAAAGTTTTCTTTGCAATCTGCAATAATCACAGTGCCACATGTATAGTATGGAATCATTTGTGTGCTGGTGTCAATGAACAGATCCTATTTCTGTATTCTGATCATATTGTAATACAGACAAACATGCTATTTGTCTTAATTGCTTACTGTGCCTGAATATGTATGTATGCCAACTCTTTCTGAGCATCAGCATTTATAAGTTTCACACCTTTTAAATATTCTGCTTTTCTTGTTTTTAATGCTAAAATTAATACTCACCTTGCACAACCCAGCATATCATTCCATTTGCCACATTGTTGCCCACTCGCTTAGTCTGTCCATATTTCCTTGGAGCCTCTATATGTCTTCCTCATTTTACAGCTTACATTCCCAACCATCTTTGTATCTTGTACAAGTATGGATTTGTTACTCTTAGTTGCTTTATCTACAAGTACATTATGAATACCTGTGCCCTAAATTGATCCTTGCAGTCTGATACCAGTTGTCGCCTACTGTGACATAGTATAGCTATTATTAGGATCCTATAAACTCTCCCACCAATGTTTCCCCCGTTATTCCTGATCTTAGCGCATACTGTTTTGGCTTTCTTCTGAGCCAAGATCCTTTCTCACTATTGTCCTTCTATTGTTTTTTCAATATATTAAATGTCTTGGTTACCTTGTAGCTGTATCCCTGCAATTTCAGTTGTTATTTACCTCTATCTGAGTGACTGTCTGAATGCATGAAATAAGGAAAATAAACCAATAAGCAGTCTAATTTCCCTTCCCCTGCCTCCCTTTGAGTTTAAATGTTCTCCATGTCCCTGCTTATTTTGTTAGGCCAGAGATCTCATCCTAATTCATGTGAAACCCATCTGAACTCTGTATTTCTGTTAAGAATCAAAGGCCTTTTTTCTTACACCATTCTTTGAGTCACCACATTGATGTTTGAATTTGCTGTACATTATGCCAGTAGCTGTGTGGCTCAGTAAACTAATTGGACGTTGTGACATTTTTTTATTATACATTATTGGGATGTGGTCATTGCTTGCATTTATTGCCTTTTTCTAATTGTCTGGACAGCAGTTACAGGTCACCTACATTGCTGTCAGTCTGGAATCATGGACGTCAGGCAAGGATGGCATTTTCTGCCCCTAAAGGACAATGAAATGGATTTTTATGACAAATAATTTTATGGACATCATTTGACTTTTAATTTCAGTTTCTAAAAATTATACTCAAAATCCGTCTGCCATAGTGGAATTCATATTCATTACATTAGGCTGGGTTGTGAATTATTAGTCCAGTGACATTATTGCTATGCCACCATCATCTTACTTTTGACCATGGAATCAGCTGAGTTTGAAGAATTACATCATTGGTTCTCACTCAAAGTATGCTTCCGCAACTTGTGAAAAACACAACTTTCGGAACCTCCACTTGCAGTTAGAGAGGACTGAACTCTTGGTTTATTCACAATTTTCAATAAATTTAAATATTGTCAGTTTCAAAAATGGACTTCAATGAATAGCTTATTTGTATTAAAAAGTCAATCAATGCATAAAAATTGCTTGGGAATATTTATATGGACTGATTTTTGAAAGCCATTTTCCAGTTACCTGCTGGTTTACTGACTTGTCTTACATTTGATAATTCTGGAAAGACTTTGCTTCTTTTGTTTCGGATCACTTGCAGGCTCTAGTGGCCAACATTAAGTAGTTCAGGTTTACAAGGTTAAAAATCACACAACACCAAAGTTATAGTTCAACAGGTTTAATTCGAAGCAGTAGCTTCCAGAACATTGCTCCTTCATCCACCTGATGAAGGAGCGGCACTCCGAAAGCTAGTGCTTCCAATTAAATCTGTTGGGCTATAACCTGGTGTTGTGTGATTTTTAACTTTGTACACCCCAGTCCAACACCCGCATCGCCAAATCAGGTTTACAAGAGATTTTTATTTGGTATTTTCAGCTCTTGGGGATCATAGCATAGTCCACAAAATTCCTCCTCAAATAATCCATTCTAGATGATAAAAGTAAATGCACTTAAGAAAAATAACCCATTTGTGGGTCACCTTCTCGTGGTTAATTGGTGGTCTTCAGTATGTGATAATTTGAATTTCACAATTGATGAACTGAAAACAAAGGAGATGAGATAAAATCTTGGCAATACTAAAACTATAATTATCATTAATCAGTTGTTCCGTTAAAAGTTTGTCAGTTAAAGTGGAAGTTTTTGAGAAGGCCCACATTGTTGCATAGATCAAACTATAAGCTTCAAAGGCAATGAGCGTTTTGAATTTCACTTATTTTCAACATCCTACTCATTGGACCTAAAGGTGTATGAGCAGTAAGTAGGACATGTAGCCCAACAAGTCTGCTCCACCATTGTGGGTCCATGGCTGATCTGATAATTCTCACCTGCACTGTACAGCCTTTTTCCCAGAACTCTTGATTCTCTTAATGATTAAAAATCTGTCCATCTCCGCCTTGAATGTACTTAATGACCTAGCCTTGACAGCCTTCTTGTAAAGAATACCACAGCTTCTTTATCCTCTGAGAGAAGACGTTTCTCCTCATCTCTGTTTCAAATGTAAAGCTCCTTATTCTGCGATATGCTGTCTGGTCTTGGACTCCCTCAAGAGAATGCGTCTCTCCTGTCAAGTCCTCTAAGAATCTTCTGTCTTTCAATAAAATCACCTTTGATTCTTCTAAATACCAATGAGTACAAATCTAACCTACTCAACCTCTGCTCATAAGACAGTCCCTCCATACCTGCTATCAACCTAGTGAGCCTACTGTGGATCAGCTCCAATGTCCGGATATCTTTCTTTTGATAAGGGCCTCAGACTGTTCACACTGTTCCAGCTATGGTCTGACTAGTGCCTCATTGTTTGAGCATAACTTTCCTAATTTTAAACTCTATTCACTTTGAATAAAGACCAACATTCCATTTGTCTTCCCTATTACCTGCTGAATCCTGATGCTAGCTTTTTGTGATTCAACGGTTCAAATCGTTGTGTAGTTTTCTGCAGTCTTTCTCTATTTAAATAACATTGAACTTCATAACCTGTCATTTTCCCACATTAAGTTCCGTCTGCCAAGTTTTTCCTCACTTATTGAACTGGGTCACAACCCTCTGCAGACTTTGTGACATCCTCACCACTTGCATCCCCATTTATTTTTCTATCATCTCCAAACTTGCCTATAGTATGTTCACTTTCCTCATCCAGGCCATTAATACATATTGTAAATAATTGTGGTCCCAGCACTGATACTTGTAGCATTCAACTAGTTACAGGTTGCCATCCTGAAAATGACCTCATCCCAACTCTTCCTCTCTTCTATTAGTTAGCCAATCCTCCATCCATACTAATATGCTACCTTCAATGCCATAGGCTCTTTTCTTGTTAAGTAATCTAATGTGTAGTATTTTATCAAACACTTCCTGAAAATCCAAATATATTACATCCACTGCTACTCAGTTGGATAGACTAGGTTTGTTTTCACTGGAACCAGGCGGTTGAGGGGCAACCTGATAGAAGTTTATATGATTGTAAATGGCATGGAGAGAGTGGAAAGTATGAGGCTTTTTCTCAGGATGGAGGGGTCAGTTACTAGGGGGCACAAGTTCAAGGTGTGGGGAGGTGGGGGGGGTGCGGTGTTTAAAAGAGATGTGTGAGGGAATTTTTCCACACAAAGGGTGGAGAGTGCCTGGAGTACATTGCCAGAGGAGGCGATGGAAGCAGACACAATAGTAGCATTCAAGAAGCACCTGGAAGAATATGTGAATAGGAAGGGAATAGAGGGATGCAGATACTGAGAGTGAAGACAGTTTTAGTATGGAAGGGCAAAATGTGTCGGCGCAGGCTTGGAGGGCCAAGGGGCTTGTTCCTATGCTTTTTGTTCTTTGTTCCACCTCGAAAAAAAGTCTGGTAAATTTGTCGATATGATTTCCGCTGCATGAAGACATGCTTATTCTGCTTGATCATATTATGTATTGTGGTTCTGTTCGCCGAGCTTGGAATTTGTGTTGCAGGCGTTTCGTCCCCTGTCTATGTGACATCCTCAGTACTTGGGAACCTCCTGTGAAGCGCTTCTGTGTTGTTTCCTCCGACATTTATAGTGGTTTGTCTCTGCCGTTTCTGGTTGTCAATTCCAGTTGTCCGCTGCAGTGGCCGGTATATTGGGTCCAGGTCGATGTATTTGTTGATAGAATCTGTGGATGAGTGCTATGCCTCTAGGAATTCTCTGGCTGTTCTCTGTTTGGCTCGTCCTATAATAATAGTGTTGTGCCAGTCGAACTCATGTTGCTTATCATCTGCGTGTGTGGCTACTAAGGATAGCTGGAGTGTTGTTTCATGGCTAGTTGGTGTTCATGGATATGGATCGTTAGCTGTCTTCCTGTTTGTCCTATGTAGTGTGTTGTGCAGACCTTGCATGGTATTTTGTATACTACGTTGGTTTTGCTCATGCTGGGTATCAGGTCCTTTGTTGTCTGAGAATGGCTGTTGGTTTGTGTGTTGTTATGAGTCCTAGTGGTCGCAGTAGTCTGGCTGTCTGTTCAGAAATGTTCTTGATGTATGGTAGTGTGGCTAGTCTTTTGGGTTGTGGCATGTCCTCATTCCGTTGTCTTTCCCTTAAGCATCTGTTGATGAAATTGCGGGGGTATCCGTTTTTGGCGAATACATTGTAGAGATGTTCTTCTTCCTCCTTTTTGCAGTTCAGGTGTGCTGCTGTGTGTTGTGGCCCTTTTGAACAGTGTCTTGATGCAACTTCTTTTGTGTGTGTTGGGGTGGTTGCTTTCGTAGTTCAGGACTTGGTCTGTGTGTGTGGTTTTCCTGTATACCTTTGTGGTGAATTCTCCGTTCAGTGTTCTCTGTACCATCACGTCTAGGAATGGGAGTTGGTTGTCCTTTTCTTCCTCTCTAGTGAATCGGATTCCTGTGAGTGTGGCGTTGATGATCCGGTGTGTGTTTTCTATTTCTGTGTTTTTAGTGATTACAAAGGTGTCATCTACATATCTGACCCAGAGTTTGGGTTGAATTTGCAGTAAGACTGTTTGTTCTAATCTTTGCATTACAGCTTCTGCTATGAGTCCAGAAATGGGTTAGCCCATGGGTGTGCCGTTGATTTGTTCATATATTTGGTTGTAGAATGTGAAGTGTGTTGTGAGGCACAGGTCCAGTAGTTTGAGTATGTAGTTTTTGTTGATAGGTTCCCCATCTTGTTGCCTGTTCTGTATATCCAGCAGGTTGGCTATTGTTTCTCTGGCTAGGGTTTTGTCGATAGAGGTGAACAGTGCCATTACATCGAATGAGACCATAGTTTCTTCCTTGCCTATATGTATATTTCTGATGAGGTCCAAGAATTCCTGTGTTGACTGTATAGAGTGTCTGGATTAGAGTGTCAGGTGTTTCAATTTCTGTTGTAGTTCTTTAGCCAGTATGTGTGATGGTGTCCCTGGTAGGGAATTCCTAGAGGCATGGCACTCATCCACAGATTCTGTCAACAAACACATCGACCTGGACCCAATATGTCGGCCACTGCAGCGGACAGCTGGAACTGACAACTGGAAGCGGCAGAGACAAACCACTATAAATGCCGGAGGAAACATCACAGAAGCACTTCACAGGAGGGTCCCAAGCACTGAGGATGTCACCTAGACAGGGGACGAAACGTCTGCAACACCAATTCCCAGCTCGGCGAACGGAACCACAACAACGAGCACCCGAGCTACAAATCTTCTCACAAACTTTGAACATATTATGTATTTTTAAATGCTTTGAAAATCCATCTTTTAGAACACAGTCTAGCATTTTTCCAATAAAACTTATTAAGCTAACTGGCCTTTTGTTATTTTTTCGGCTCCTTCCCTTTTTTATAAAGGTGTTACATTGACTGTTTCCCATTACTCTGGAGGACTTTTCTAATGATTCCTGGAAAATTGCTAGCAATATATCAACTTTCTCTGTAGCTGCTTCCTTTAATGTACTAGGATGCATTCTGTCAGGTCTAGGGGATTTTATCTCCTCTAGCTCCACTGATTTCCCTAGCACTTTTAAGTGACATTTCTTGTATGTATTTTCTCTTCTTTTGCCCCTTGATTATTTGGTAATTTTGTAATGCTATTAATGTTTTCTACTGTGAAGCCTGATACATATTATTTATTCAACTCCCTTGTCATTTCATAGTTCCCCATTATTAGCCCCTCAGCTTCTTTTTCCTTATGAATATTTAAATAAGCTTGATATGACTTGCGAGTTTTCTTTCGCCCTTCTCATTTTTTTTAGTTTATCTTTTGTTGGTCTTTAAAACTTTTCCAATCCTCTGACTTACTACTAATCTTTGTCATGTATGCTTTTTCATTCAATTTGATGCTGTTTTTAACTTCTCCAGTTAACCATGGTTAGCTTATTCCCTTCTTTAAATCTTTCAACCTCACAAGAATGTGCCTTTGCTGTGAGCCATGAATTTTTTAAAAAATGTTTACTGTTGTTCCTTAACCGTCTTTGCTGCTAAATGCCTTTTCCCCAGTCCACTCCCGCCATTTCCACCTTCATTACTTTGTAATTACCCTTAGTTAAGTTTAGAACAGTTGTTTCCGACTCAAGTTTCTCCCTCTCAAGCTGAATGTTAAACTCTGGAACAATATGGTTACGGTGTCCTAGGGAACCTTTTACTTTGGCATCATTTACTACACATCACTAGGTCTAAAATAGCCTGTTGGAATCACAGGATACTTTCCTAGGAAGCTGTCCCAAATATACTCTGAATTCATTCTCATGGCTTCCTGTGCCAATTTGATTATCCCAAGTTGCATAAAGATTAAAGTCGCCCATGATTAATATACCGCATTTGTTACATGCTGCCATGATCTCCTGACTTATTCTATATCCCACCATATAGCTACTGTTGGGGTCCTGTAGACTACTCCTACTCTTCTTTCCCTTTTTATGTTCTACCTCCATCCAAATGGATCTAAGATTATTTCTTGCAATTGTACTTATTCCATCCATACCAACAATCCTATTGTTTCTTTCATGTCTGTCCTTTGAAAAATCACATACCGCTGATGTTCAGTTCCTAGCTTTAATCTCCTTAAAATCACATGGTTTTAAGATCAGACCCTTTAACATGTATTTGTGCTGTTAATTCATTTATTTTGTTCTGAATACTGTGTGCATTCAGTTAAAGAGCTACTAATTTTGTCTTTTCCCCCTTTGATACTATTTATTGTTGTTTAGTTATGTTTGTAGACTCTGTCCCTTTCCGACCCACGATGGATGTTGTTATCTAAATAGCTGCAATATCCCTTTGCCTTATAAGCCTATGTTTTCCCACTTATTAAATCCATTCCCCTTCTGATTAATTTATGTCCTCTGTAGAGCACTAGTTATTTGGTTTGCCAGAATATTGGTCCCCGCATGGTTCAAGTGAGGCACATGTAACCAGGTCACTCCCTTCTATCCCAGGTCTGGTCCTATACACCATAAACTGAACACTATTCCACCCACAGCAATCTTTGAGGCACTCATTTATCTCTTTGACTTCCTTTACCCTGTGTCAGTTTGCCCATGACTGGAACTAATTCAGAGATTATCTGGAGCAAAATGTCCAGGTAACTTTCCCGTTTCCTGAGGTGGCACAATCTCTACAATTCAAACTACAGCTCCTCAACTTGGATCTGAACTTCCTTGAGCTGTAAAGACTGAGTACAGATGTTTGCTCTGAATCATATTGATGTCCAACAGTTTCCACATGTTTCAGCAAGAACACCTGTCATGCCATCACTGTTGTATTTGGTTTAACTGATGATTTATTAGTTGAGATTTCCTGCTCTTTACACTTCACTCTAATGATATTTTGTTCTTTTATAAACTAAAGGAAAAATGATCTCACCAATATTAATCTAATACTTGAGCAATTATTTTTAAGAAAATATTGAAGTGAAACACTAGAGACCTAAACAAACCAAAGACCTTACGTTTTCTTTAAAGAATAAAAATATTCAACATTCCTCACCAAGTAACTGGTTTCACTGGAGGTCAGTCTCTTGATCCATGTCTTTTATCCTCTTCATCTGTCTGTCGCTCTGGACAATGTACTTCTTACAAAGATTCTGGATTAGTGGTGCTAGAGGAGCACAGCAGTTCAGGCAGCATCCAAGGAGCAGCAAAATCGACGTTTCGGGCAAAAGCCCTTCATCAGGAATAAAGGCAGTGAGCCTGAAGCGTGGAGAGATAAGCTAGAGGAGGGTGGGGGTGGGGAGAAAGTAGCATAGAGTACAGTGGATGAGTCGGGGAGGGAATGAAGGTGATAGGTCAGGGAGGAGAGGGTGGAGTGGATAGGTGGAAAAGGAGATAGGCAGGTCGGACAAGTCCGGACAAGTGGGCGGCAAGGTGGCAGAATGGTTAGCACTGCTGCCTCACAGCGCCTGAGACCTGGGTTCAATTCCCGACTCAGGCGACTGACTGTGTGGAGTTTGCACGTTCTCCCCGTGTCAGCGTGGGTTTCCTCCGGGAGCTCTGGTTTCCTCCCACAGTCCAGAAATGTGCGGGTCAGGTGAATTGGCCATGTTAAATTGCCCGTATCCTTAGGTAAGGGGTAAATGTAGGGGTATGGGTGGGTTGTGCTTCGGCGGGTCGGTGTGGACTTGCTGGGCCGAAGGGCCTGTTTCCACATTGTAAGTAATCTAATCTAATCTAATCTAAAAGTCATGGGAACAGTGCTGAGCTGGAAGTTTGGAACTAGGGTGAAGGGGAGGTGAGAGGATAGTTTGTGATAGGGTGGAGCTCCTTTTGTCCTGTTTTTCCACCCTCCCAACCCCCAAACCATCCCAAAATAATGTGTTTAAACTTATTGCTTTTCTAATTTTAACCCATGTAGATGGAAAATCATAAACCTGAGATGTTACCTTTACTTTTCTTGCCAAATCTGCGTATTTCTATCGTTTTTGTTTTTATTTCAGGTGTCTAGTTTCTTTGATGTAGGTTTGCTCACTGTTTGTTTTCAGACGTTTCATCACCATACTAGGTAACATCTTCACTGAGCCTCCAGACGGAGCACTGCTGATGATTCCTGCTTTCAATTTATATGTTCAGGTTTCTTTGGGTTGTGATGTCATTTCTTGTTCTTTTTCTCAGGGGGTGGTAGATGGGGTCCAAGCCAATGTGTTTGTTGATAGAGTTCCAGTTGGAATGCCATGCTTCTAGGAATTCTCATGCGTATCTCTGTTTGGCTTGTCTGAGGATGTCCCAGTTGAAGTGGTGTCCTTCCTTATCGGTATGTAAGGATACTAGTGAGAGAGAATCATGTCATTTTGTGGCTAGTTGATGATGTTCAAGTATCCTGATGGCTAGTTTCCTGCCTGTTTGTCCAATGTAGTGTGTGTTACAATTCTTGCACGGTATTTAGTAAATTACAATAATTTTACTTGTTGTCTGGACAGGGTACTCCAAGTTCATTAGCTCCACTTTTAGTGTGTTGGTGGGTTTGTGGGATACCATAATGCCAAGGGGTCTGAATGGTCTGGCAGTCATTTCCAAGATGTCGTTGATGTAGGGGAGAGTGGCTAGGGTTTCTGGATGCGTTTTATCTGTTTGTTTGGGTTTCTTGCTATCAAATCAGCAGACTGTGTTCATTGGGTACCCACGAGTATCCAAACAGAGGCTTCACTTCATCTGGAGGCTCACTGAAGATGTTACCTAGTATGGTGATGAAACGTCTGAAAATGAACCTTCCAGCTCAGCAAGCAAACCTCCATCCAGAACCTCAACCTGAGCTACAAATCTTTTCAAAAACTCATGAGTTTCTTTTGGAGATCAGTTACAGCTTTTTACTGAAAATACATGGCAAAGTCAAATTTAAAATTAGTTTGTTTAAGCATTATTGACCCACAATTTATTCAGCTTTGTTGTTTTCCAGTTTACAGATGGCATCGTAAAAGTTCAGGCTGCACTGGGGAATATTTCCAGCAAAAGAGAGAGGATAAAAACTTTGTATAAGAAGAGTAAGTACAGACTACTCTGTTTGAAGCAAGTTTGAGCTATGTAGATTGCACTTGTGCTAATTCTTCATCTTTTTCTTGTCTGCAAAGAGATTTTGAACATTTTCACCCTTCATTTCGCTGTTGCTCATAAAAGTATCTCTAGACCCATTTCCTTTTAAAAGTCATTTTCTTAAATTTAGGATCTAAGATGGAAAACAAATGGCACAGCTGTTTGAAACCCATAGATGAAAAAATTGGAGAAATAGAGAAAGGATGATACAAGAAGTGGTAATCCAGTAACTGCAAGTTTAGGCTTCAAAGCTTTGGTAGTGGTGTATGTTAAACAGAAAAGTGAGAACTTTCATGTTTTTAGGAAGAGAAATTGGAAGTCCACACAGTAGAATAATGTTGGCCCTTTTAGATGCAAGACAATCTTGGCCATTTTTAGAATATATGGGGAACTGAGCGTTGAAGGAAAAAATGAGACTTAAGTTGTTGGTGACAGCTTCAGTAGTGGAGACGGTACTGATAATCTGTTTCTTGTCAGGTGATTATTGCTCTTAGCTGTACTAGGAGAAAATGGGGTTCGGTAGGCTCTTACTGGATGGCTGTTTGTGATGCAGAGTGACTCCAACATTGTGAATTCAGTTCCTGTACTGGCTGAAGTCATTATAAAGTTCCTTCCTTGTTTATCTTGCCTGAGGTGTGGTGATCCTTAAAATAAGCCATGACTAGATGTCGCTGTCTAATGAGAATATAGCCATCTGGTCATAGAGATGGACAGCACAGAAACAGACCCTTTGGTCCAACTCGTCTATGCAGATCAGATATCCCAACCCAATCTAGTCCCACCTGCCAGCACCTGGACCATATCCCTCCAAACCCTTCCTATTCATATAGGTAAAAACAATGACTGCAGATGCTGGAAACCAGATTCTGGATCAGTGGTGCTGGAAGAGCACAGCAGTTCAGGCAGCATCCAACGAGCAGCGAAATCGACGTTTCGGGCAAAAGTCCTTCATCAGGAATAAAAAGCCTTCCTATTCATATACCCATTCAGATGCCTTTTAAATGTTGCAATTGTACTAACCTCCACCACTACCTCTGACAGCTCATTCCATACACGTGCCACCCTCTGAGTGAAAAAGTTGCCCCTTAGGTCTCTTTTGTATCTTTCCCCTCTCACCCTAAACCTATACCCTCTAGTTCTGGACTCCCCCACCCCAGGGGAAAGACTTTGTTTATTTACCCTATCCATGCCCCTCATGATTTTATAAACTTCTATAAGGTCACCCATCAGCCTCAGACCCTCCAGGGAAAACAGCCCCAGCCTATTCAACCTCTCCCTATAGTTCAAATCTTCCAACACTGGCAACATCTTTGTAAAATTTTTTCTGAACCCTTTCAAGTTTCACAACATCCTTCCGATAGAAAGATAGGAACAAGAATTGAGTGCGCCCTGCTGTTTAATATGATAATCGTTGATCGAAAATGGCAGTGCCTTTTACTCAGCCTGTCCCAAAAACCCTGTATCCTCTTTGTATCATCCTCACCACTTGCTTCCCACCTATTTTTGTGTCATCTACAAACATCTACAAATGCAATCGTACATTCGCTTGTTTCACTCAAGTCATTAATATATGTTATGTGTAATTGTGCTTCAGTATCTCACTAATTACCATCTGCACCCTCTTCCAATCCTGTATCCATGCTCATATACTATTCCCAACCCTGTGGGTGCTTCAGTAGCTTTATATGCAATATCCTATTTTGGAAATCCAAATATATTGCACCCAATGGTTTCCATGTGATGTATCTTGCTTAATACATCCACAAAGGTTTCTGATACTTTTGTGAGGCATGATTTTCATTTCATGAAGCCATGCTGATTGTAATTATATTATTCATTTCTAAGTGCTCTGCTATTATGTTCCTTATAATAGACTCGCAATAGCACTTGTTAAGCTAACTTGCCCACAATTACCTTTTTTGTCTCCATCCCTTTTTGAATACGAAGATATACTTGTGAATTGCAAAGGTGGCAAGGGACAAAAGTCATTTATTTGAATAAGCCAAGAAAGAAGGAATATTTCAAACATTGAGAAAAACAAAATGCGTTTTTCTTATTGCTGAAGAACTTGCCTGATCCATTAAAGAACATTGAACATCTAGATGGATTCCTCATGGCAATTTCATACGGGGACTAAGAATTGAGGTTTGAAGTGCTCAGTTCATGCATTGTGCGATTGACTCTAATTTTATAAGTACAAAAATGGATAGAGTAAAGCTGTTACGCATCACAAGGTATCTCAAAGAAATTGGGCTTTCCAGAATTTATTTGAAGTTGGTGGAAGAAGCAGATGCTAATAACAGTAGCATTTCTTTGTCTGCCTTTATCCACATCATCATCTTGTGCATCTCTTCGATTTTTCCTTGTGATCTGATATCTCAAAAAAACTGCCCTAATTTCTCCAACTTGACCTTACAGAGAAAACATAAATTCTCTCTCCCTGAATTGGCAAGTCTTCTCTTAACCATGTCATGGTCCTCCGCATACCTCCTAAATTGTTGCACAAAACTGTGCAGATCTCTAACTGCAGCCTGGCCAAAACATTACAAAGCTTTAGCACAATTTCCTATGCAAAATTGTGCCATAATACCTATCGCACCTCTTTCTACTTCTCTGCTTTATGCTTCCTACATCACTCCTTTTCAGTAGGCATTGGTATCGTCACTGTTTGGTACATCTTCAAGTCTGGTATCATCGGCAAATCGGCCTACTTACTTTGCATTCCATATCCAATGTTTTTACATATATCAAAACGGCAGTGGTCCATGCACTGGTCCTTGAAGAACACCTACCATCCTCCAGTCTGAAAAACAACTTACCACCACTTGCTGTTTTATTTCCTTTTTATTCAAGTTGACAATGATTCCCCAATTCCTTGAGACTGAATTCTTATAAAAAGCCTGTTGTCTATAGTTGGTTAGTTGTTTTCTTGAAAATCCATACAGAAGCATTCATTGTATTATCTTCAGTAGTCTTCTCCAATAATTTATTTACTCATGGGTTGCCTGGGTCAGCATTAATAGCCATTCCTTAGTTGCCCTTAAGAAGGTAGTGGTGAGCTGCTTCCTTGAACCACTGCAATGCATGTCCTGTGGGTAGACTTCAATGCTGTTAGGGAGAGAGTTCCAGGAGTTTGCTCCAGCAATACTGAAGAAATAGAAATATATATTGTCTGGTATTTGTGTGGCATGCATGTCACTTGCCACCTGTCAGCCCAAGCCTGGATATTATCCAGATCTTGCTGCATTTAGTCAGGGACTGCTTCAGTATGCGAGAAGTTGCAAATGGTGCTTAATGTTGGGCAACCATCAGCAAACATTTCAAGTTTTGGCCTTATGAAGCAGCAAGATGCCTGTGCTTAAGACATTGCCATGTGGAACTTTTGTAGAGGTGTCCCAGAGCTGAGCTGAGCTGGCTGACCTCCAGTAACCACATCCATGTTCCTTTGTACCAGGTATGACTCCAACTTGAGGGATTTCTCTTGAATCCCATTTACTCTGGTTTTGATTCAAAAGTTCAAATAGATTAGTCAAGTGTGATTTTTACAAATATTTACAAATGTTTACAAATATTTTGCATAGATTTTACAAATCTATACTGACTTCCCATAATTAATTCAAATTTCTCCAAGCACCTGCTGAATTTTTGTTGTGGATTATTTCCATAGCCATATGCATAATTGGTGGTAAACCAACCAGCACGTAGTTACTCCAAATGCCCTTATGACCTTTCTTGAATAAAGGTGTTGCATTTGCTATACTCCACTCTTCATAACCTTCCCCCATGTGCTGTGAAAACTGAAAGGTTATGAGGAATCCTTCTGCTATCTTCGCCTCCACTTTCTTTGTATATCTGAAGTACATATCATCCATACAGGTAATGTTTTCGAGTGTTAGCAAAGCCAGCCTTTCCAGCATACCCCATCTGTCCGTTTTCACATGATGTATTACTTCTATTATCACTGCTTCTGCTGATATTTTGTTTGTATCTTGTTCCTTGGTAAACGTTAATTAAAAGTACTCAATAAGTATTCTTATTTTCCTCTGCACCTTGAAGCATATGTCATTTTCTTTGTCGTCACTAAGACTCAGCCAGCCTCATAGGAAGTAGTCAAGCTAGGAAGCTGTGGTTTACTAAAGAAATCAAATCTTTGTCGAGAGGAAGAAGGAGGCTTATGTTAGGATGAGATGTGAAGGCTCAGTTAGGGCACACGAGAGTTACAAGTTAGCTAGGAAAGACCTAAAGAGAGAGTGAAGAGAAGCCAGGAGGGAACGTGAGGAGTTGTTGGCAGATGACATCAAGGAAAACCCCAAAACTTTCTATAGGTATATCAGGAATGAAAAAATGATGGAGAAAGATTAGGGCCAATCAAGGATAATTGTAGTTGCGCATGGGGTTCAAGGAGCGAGAGGAAGCACTAAATGAATATTTTTCATCGGTATTCACAAATGGAAAAGACAGTGTTGTCAAGGAGAATACTGAGATGCAGGCTACTAGACTAAATAAGATTGAGGTTCACAAGGAGGAGGTGTTGGCAATTTTGGAATGTGTGAAAATAGTCAAGTCCCCAGGCTGGATGGGATTTATTCTAGGATTAGGTAAAAACAATGACTGCAAATGCTGGAACCCAGATTCTGGTTAGTATCTGAGGAGCAGTAAAATCAACATTTCAGGCAAAAGCCCTTAATCAGGAATACAGGGATTTATTTTAGGATTCTCTGGGAAGTCAGGCAGGAAATTGCCAAGCTTTTGGCTTTGATCTTTATGTCGTCATTATCTACAGGAATAGTATCAGAAAACTGGAGGATAGAAAATGTTGTCCCCTTGTTCAAGAAGGGGAGTAGAGACAACAACCCTGTTAATTATAGACCAGTGAGCCTTACTTCAGTTGTAGATAAAGTGTTGGAAAAGGTTACGAGAGATAGGATTTATGATCATCTAGAGAGGAATAAGTTGATTAGGGGTAGTCAGTGTGGTTTTGTGAAGGGTAGGACGTGCCTCACAAACCTTACTGAGTTCTTTGAGATGGTGACCAAATAGGTGGATGTGGGTAAAGCGGTTGATGTGGTGTGTATGGATTTCAGTAAGGTATTTGATAAGTTTCCCCACAGTAGGCTATTGCGCAAAATACAGAGGCATGGGATTGAGGGTGATTTAGTGGTTTGGATTTGAAATTTGCTAGCTAAAAGAAGACAGAGGATGGTGGTTGATGGAAAATGTTCATCATGGAGTTCAGTCGCTAGTAGTGGACCGCAAGGATCTGTTTTGGAGCCACTGCTGTTGGTCATTTTTATAAATGACCTAGATGAGGGCGTAGAAGGATGGGTTAGTAAATTTGCAGATGACACTAAGGTCTGTGGAGTTGTGGATATTGCTGAAGGATGCTACAGGTTACAGAGGGACATGAATAAGCTACAGAGCTGGCCTAAGAGGTGGCAAATGAAGTTTAATGCAGAAAAGTGTGAGATGATTCACTTTGGAAGGAGTAACAGGAATACAGGGTACTGGGCTAATGGTAAGGTTCTTGGTAGTGTAGATGAGCAGAAAAATCTCGGTGTCCATGTGTATTGGTCTCTGAAAGTTGCCACCAGGTTGATAGGATTGTTAAGAAGGCATACGGTGTGTTAGCTTTTATTAGTAGAGAGATTGAGTTTCAGTGTCATAAGGTCATACTGCAGCTGTATGAAACTGGTGAGGCCTCACTTGAAATATTGCATACAGTTCTGGTCACCGCATTATAGAAAGGATATAGAATATTACAGCGCAGTACAGGCTGTTTGGCTCTCGATGTTAAGCTTTGGAAAGAGTTCAGAGGAAATTTACTCTGATGTTGTCTGGTATGGAGGGAAGGTCTTATGTGGAAGGGCTGAGGGACTTGAGCTGTTTTCATTAGAGAGTAAAAGGCTGAGAGGTGACTTAATTGAGACATACAAGATAATCACAGGGTTAGGTAGGGTGGACTTTGAGATCCTTTTTCCTTGGATAATGATGGCTTGCACGAGGGACATAGCTTTGAATTGAGGGATGATAGATATAGGACAGATGTCAGAGATAGTTTCTTTATTCAGAGAGAAGTAGGGGTGTGGAACGCACTGCCTGCAACAGTATTCGACTCGCCAACTTTAAGGGCATTTAAATGGTCACTGGATAAACATATGGATGAAAATGGAATAGTGTAGGACAGATAGGCTTCAGATTGGTTCCACAGGTTGGCGCAACATCAAGGGCCGAATGCTATAATATTCTGTGTTCGTGTTACTATTTAACCATAATAACATATGGTGCTGGAACTAATCCAGAGGTTAGTACCTTTATAATACTATTAAACTTCCTCCTTAACGCCTGAAAATCTGCCCTATGACCACAGTATCTTGCTTTTCTATCATTAGTATGGTTGTGTTGCAAAACCGCTGGCTCACTTACTTTTCTGGATAATATTACCCCCTTTGGTGATGCCTTCATTTCTGGAACTAGAGAAGCAACACGACATGTAGGACTCTAATGTTAGTTAAAGAAGTGAGTTGCTATTCCCTAAACTCTGGAATCTCATGTAGTCACTTGCTCATTGCTGCCATGATCTGGACTGCACTACTTTAATTGTTATCATTTTTGGCTGATTCCAGTGCTGATGGTTAGTTGGGGAGTGGCACTTCTCCAAAAACTCCTGCACTTCTTTGCAGTTCCTCCACTTCCGAATGACTGTCCATCAACTGTCCTGAGCTCTCATTATCTGGGGAGACGTCTCTCGGGGCATAAAATCCAGGAAACATTTGGAAATTCTGCGCTTGGGCTTCAGCAGCTAGAGACTGCTCCTCCACACACCATTCCCCATTGCTCATGAAACAACTCTGAATATCACATGTCACTGAGAGTGCAAACAGAAGGTCTCAGCTGTCCATCCTTGAACTAAAGAAGAAGATCTATATTTCCTCTGTGAGAATATAGTTTGTATCTTGTCCAAGAGGCTTTTACCAAGGTGGTCCATAACTTCAGTATTGCAATATTTTATGGTCCAATGTAAAGCAATAATGTGCCTTAATGATCTCTGATAAACTGTCTTTGTTGTGTTATGTACATTATCGTAAAATATTTCAAATAATGGCATGAAAATTGGGCTGCTTTTCTAGTTGTTCTGTTTGGATGTCTTTCCTTTTATATTTAACATGCTTACTTTGGTGGCTTTTACTTTCAACAGTTTTGTGTTATAGGATTTTTGGAAAAGCTGCTGTAGCACTGTTAAGGTCAGCATACATTTCTGGGAATAAGTTGAAGAGATTAAGGACATTCTTTTGTTCTTGTCATCACCTAGTAATCTTTGTACATCAAAGCCGAATAACGTGTTAGCTTTAGGTCATGGTATGTAATCAAACAACTAACTTTACAACATCACCTTGTTATCTCTTATAGAAAAGTATGCAGAACCTTGTTCGTCATTGTCTTTTATCAATTGGAATGTTTGATCAAATTTTATTAAAACTCCTGAAGCATACTGTTGATATTCTGGAATTCATCCTTTTCAAAA
The DNA here is from genome assembly GCF_020745735.1 of Hemiscyllium ocellatum. Classification (NCBI taxonomy): domain Eukaryota; kingdom Metazoa; phylum Chordata; class Chondrichthyes; order Orectolobiformes; family Hemiscylliidae; genus Hemiscyllium; species Hemiscyllium ocellatum. Next base: position 53,750,094 of record NC_083401.1, on the reverse strand, counting down.
AAAATTTAAAACACTTTTGTTTCTGGATGCTAATATAATCCATTCATTACACCTGCATGTAGAATCCAAAAAAACCCTGCTAAATTTTCCCCTTTTTAATATAAGAATGTAACTAGTTATTGTATAATTTCTATACTTTCAGTTGATGATCTGATAAAGTACTTGGACCCTCAGTATATTGATAGAATTGCAATCCCAGATGCCATGAAACTAGAATTCATCCTAGCAGGTAACTGTCTGTTTATTGAGGTAAGGAGAACAATGATCTTTTAAATGTTTTGAAATTTAAGACAGATTTTGTGGGGGGAAAAAGAAGTGCAGGAAGAAAATTGAATGTTATCTTTTAAACTTTAATGTTCAAAGGTACTTCACAAATTACCTGTGATTATTCATTCACAATTAACTTTACTTTCAAAGTGAAAGATGTGTGTACTTGAGTTTGCTTTAATTTCTAGAAAATTATTGTTTGATCCTTCAAGTTCACAAAAATTGAAGTAGTGAATAAAAGAGATTCTACAGAAATTATAATACACTGCTGACTCATTAACAAGCATGCCAGTGGACATCAGTGAGAAGATAAATAGGAGCAGGAGTGGGCCATACGACCCTTTAAGTCTGCTTCTTCATCCACTATAACTATGGCTGATCTTCGGCATCAACTCTATTTTCTCACAACATTGCTTATTCACCTACTACTATGATATGTCCAGTACAAGTGCATTATACAATGAACTTTCACAATGTTTTTAAAAGCTACGAGCTTGAGTCCTCTTAGGTCCTCCCAACCTGGTCCTCCTTGATCTGAAACTATAACCAGTAGTTGTAAAGTCTACATCACGCATGCAACTGTCGAGCCCTCCAAAATTTTATAAGAATCAAATAATTGTTATGGGGCATTCGTATCCGCAATGACTATTTGTAATTTTCTAATCAGCAAATATCATACTCCGCTTGTACTAGGATGTCACCACTAACCAATAAAATCATTTCAGCGATCTACAGTCAACCATAATTTGACAGTGTACTTACTTAAGCGGTGGGTGCCATGGGCATGTTATGGCTGGAACTGGCTGAGTTTCAGTGACATCCTTGCATCCTATAGTTGATGTCTGCTGACATTTTAGTTGTGGTCAAAGTGCTAAATAATAATTTGAGTTCATTGGACTGCTATTAGAATCTGGAAAAAGATAATTGGTGAAATTGAAGGAGACAGTGAATTGGTAAGTAATTAATTGTGGCAGTAGTGCTACAAATCCAACTCAGCTTTGAGGACTATACCACATGCTCCTTCACTAAAGGATTGCACGACATAAAGGGTGCGGATGTAAATATTTCTAATTAATCCATTCAAACACGTATGAGACATGTCTGGGGCAGATAAGGATTGAACCCGAACCTTCTGGCCCAGAGGTGGGTCACTACCACTGTACCAGAAGAGCTTTCTTATCAAGGACATAATGTATTGCAGTTTCTCACCTGATCATTAAACAAAATTACCAATTTGACCATTGTTTTTGTCATTGCAGTTTCAGTGACCATTATGACTGATTTCCTGTCTTGATTAAGGAAATAATTTTTAATAAGAAAATATTTATTTTGCATTTAATTCTGAGAACAGGATATGTGTGCATTATTTGAGAGATACTATTTTTTATTAGCTCTGTTTTCTTTGCATTATAGAGGAACATTTTATCCATTCTCAAGTGCGCCTTTTAGAATCTGTGAAAAAGCATCAACCATACCTTGAGAGTGAACACATTAAAGGTAAGTGCAAGCAATTACCTGAGAAAGTGTATCACTTAACTCAATCCTGTCAGGTTTTTGAATCATAGCACTGCTTATTTATCCAGCCAATGGTTCTCATTTTCTTCAAATTTACTGTCTACTGGGTACAAGTTTGCTCTTAAAATTGGATTAAGGATCTGAAATGGTTGGTTACGAGCAAAACTGCCCTTGTCTTTTCGCGCTTCTATCCCTTAGCCCAGTTCCACCCCTCCACCCCCCCTGCCACACACACACACACACACACACACACACACACCACACACACCACACACACCACACACACCACACACACCACACACACACGCACACAACTGCTCTCATTTCCACCTCGTTGTTTTGAATGTGAGGGCAAATTCTCTATATTAAAGGAAATAATGAAAAAATCCAATTTGTTGCTTATGTACTTGCAGCTGTTCCAAACTATTCATCAAAGGTGCAAGCATTGACCCAGGTTCAAATTCAGGAGCAGGTACTGTATGTACTGCAAATATTTAGCATTTCTCTAATTGATTTTATTATATGGAATGAACGTCAGTTAATGATCAATTCTGGTAAAACTTGTGATACTACAAGCTTTGTTTCTATATGTGTTGTTCTTTCTATTTTTTGAAATAAGTGCAACAAAATAAATAAAATCTACCAGTCCTTTCATCAATTTTATTGATCATTTTGTTTTCATTGGTAATCCTCTTTCTGTCAATTTTTTTCTCATGTTTTATTGCAGGATCAATGTAATGCGATTACAGAAGATGTAAGCAAGATGCTGGATGAGTATAACAAAATGGTATCCTTTGGTTTCTATAATCCAGGTTTTTGTAATGGTCCATCAGATTAACTTAATAATAGAATTCTCACTTACCACAGTAACATTACCTCCTCTTTATGTGGTTTTAAAGAGTCATAACTGCCTCCGTTAGGGGCAACTCATCTGGATATAGGGGTGGGTGGGAGGTCTGTTTAGCCCCAGACCTGACTTGAGACTTTTAAACTTGTTTGTGTTATGCAGTCAGAATCCACTTCCTTGTTTCACTATTTTGAATTACCTTTGGGTTCTAATATGGATTGATCTTGTCATATTTAATATTCAGGGAGGAGAAAGTGAGGACTGCAGATGCTGGAGATCAGGGTTGAGAGTGTGATGCTGGAAAAGCACAACAGGTCATGCAGCATCTGAGGAGTAGGAGAATTGACTTCTCAGGCATAAACTCTTCATCAGGACTGAGGCTTGTGGTCCGGGGTGCTGAGATAAAATGGGAGGGTGGTGGGAAGGGGTGGGGCGCGGAGGAGAAGAGAGTGGGAGCGGGGGTAGCTGAGAATGCAATGGTAGATGAAGGTGGGGAGAAGGTGATAGGTCAGAGAGGAGGGAGGAGTGGATGGATGGGAAAGGTGATGGACAGGTCAGAGAGGACCGTGCCAAGTTGGAGGCATGAGACGGGGATAATGTGGACAGAGGGGAAATGAGGAAACTGGTGCAAACCACATTGACCCTGTGTGGTTGCAGGACCCCAAGGCAGAATATGCGGCATTCTTCCTCAGGAGTCAGGTGGTTAGGGTTGCGGATCGTTTCAGAGAGCATGTTTAGGGCACCCGCACCAACCAACCCCAATACCCCATGGCTAAACACTTCAACTCCCTCTCCTACTCCACCAACGCATGCAGGTCCTGGGCCGCCTCCATTGCCAAACCCTTTTTTTTTCATTTAAATACCATCATTTGAGGCTAATCCAAATGACATCTAGATAATTTGAAATTTAAAACGTCTCATCAATTAAATATATTTCTAGATGGTTGTAAATATATATTTCATTGATTTTTGTTAACAAGATTTCTAATATTTACCATGGCCAACTTTGCAAGCGACACTCTAGAGATAAGTTGTAATAAGAAATTTACAAATAGATATGGATAGAATAGGTCATTGGTTAAAATTTGGTAGATGGAGTTTAACGTAGGTAAGTATGAAGTTGTCCATTTTGGTCAGAGAAATAGAAAAGCAACTTATCTAAATAGAAATTTCAGGATGGTTTGGTGTAAAGGGATGTGGGTATCTCATGCATGATTTGCAGAAAACGGCTTTGCAGTTACAACAGGTAATTATGGCAAATTGGAATTTTGGCTTTTGTTGCTAAAGGAGAAGTGTATAAAAGTAGGGAAGTATTACTGCAACTGTATAAGCATTAGTGAGACCGCATCTGGAATTTTGTACATAATTTTGGTCCCCTTATTTGAGGAAGAATGTATAAAACAACCTCGATTATCCAAACAAGATGGGTGGGGAGTATTTTGTTCGAATAAATGATCTGATCATAAGCAAAGGAAGCATTTATGGATCCTTGAGATCTTGTTCAGATAATCCGGAATTCGGATAATTGATGTTCGGATAACCGAGATTGTTCTGTAGTTGCACTGGAGGCAGTTCAGAGGAGTTTCGCTGGATTTCTCAAGATTGTCTCAATAAGAGAGATTGAGCAGTTTAGACCTATACGTTTTGGAGTTTAGAAGAATGAGACGAGGTGTAATTGAGACACGATGGCAAAGGGAATTGGTAAAGTAGACATAGAAGGATGTTTCCTCGTGGGCCAATCTAAAACAAAAAATCATAATCTTAGAGTAAGGGGTAGCAGATTAAAAACAGCTGAGGAAAAATTATTTCTCTCAAAGGGTTGTGAGACTGTGGAATCCACTACCTCAGAGTGCAGTGGATGCAGGAGCACTTACAGAGCGATTATTAATTAGTAACAGGTTAAAGGGTTATGTAAAGCAGGCAGAAAAGTGGATTTAAGGCTAAGATGAGATCAGCCATAATCAGCCATAATCAGACCAGACACAAGGACTGAGTTATGCACTCCTGATCCTAGTTCTTGTATTGTTAGAATAGGGACTTCTGCAGGGAATTGAACTGCTGATATTTCAAGAATCTCATTGACAGGAGTCAGCAGATATGAGACAAAATGAAAGATGCATTGAGCTTTGGTCCAAAAGTGGGCTATGTCATTTTTAAGTGTGTAATTGTAGTTGCTTTTAGTGAATCCATCATTCATGGTAACTTCAACATGAAATTATTATTGACATATTTCTCATTTTGACATTTTATGCTTCTGAAGCACATGAATAAGTAACTTTTTAAAATCAACTTGATTTATTAAATGGGATTTAATTTACATTTGGAGTAAATATTTAAATTTTACAATTTGAGACCTTTCAGGATTCTACAGATAGTTTGATCTTGACAATGACCTTCAGATTCTACTCCTCTCAAAGCAGTTTGTTCAGTGGGAAGAACTACTTACCAAGCTTGAAGCTGCAAAGCAAATAAAGCCAATCGCTGACTGATATCACATCACATACCCTGGGTGGATCAAAATATTATGTGGAAGTGGAACAAACCATTCTTTTTGCTATCTATATAGTATTGTATATGTAATTAGTAATACTGAAAATATTATTATTTGAAAATATTCTCTAGGATGTATCTCCTATTAAAATGTCTTGCAATTGGAGAGCTAGCATTGTATTATAGTGTGGCAGGATGAATGACCTATTAATTTGGAGTGTCACATTTCTAGGTTTACATTCTAATATTTAAAACTTGAGCTAACCATATAATGTAATTATTCATATTTTAAAAGCAATGGTTTATTCATATTTGCCAATGATTGCCTTCCTTTTACAACATTTAAAGATTGGGTATTAGTATGATATGATGCAAAACTATTTTGTGCAACCTCTGTAATATAGAATATTTTGCAGTTTACTATCTCATTCGACAGTTTGTTAAGAGGATTGTATATAGTTATATTAAATCCTTTTCTGTTTTGTTGGCTACTATGATAATTAATCTGCAGTGTGAGAACTAAATACAATGTTATTAGGGGGGGGTGGGGCGGGGGGGAGGGGATTTTAATAAGTTCCAGTGCAATCCCTGCCGATTATGGCTAGATACCAAAAGAGTTCACTGAGCACAATATGAAAGGGGGATGGTTTGGTTTGAGCAATATGCTTAAAGAATGCATTATGCACTTAAAGTCTTGAGCAAAAATTGGTATTAGCAAAAATAACTAATAAAGTCACCTGATTATGCCAAGCAAGGTTCTTCTTTGTATTAGCCATTAGATTAATTTGCTATTGCCCACTCCCAAGGAAATATTAAGGCACCTCCCCCTGAAGAGAGGACTCTTGATTAAATTTAAAGAGGTTTGAAGGTCATCTGTGTCCGATATTCCCAGACAGTTTCCCATCTAAGTGTTAACAAGCTCCGACCTGGTTCAAGTTCTGTTTTGAGTTGAGCTAATGGAATGGTGGAGCTAATCCAATTTTATGATGATGCAGCAGGTGTTTCCCATTAAGAGGATAAAGCTGTGAAAAGCTCGTGAGTGAGATATGACTCATGTAATCTTGTTAAAATAAATCAAGTCTAAATAACTAAATCAAATGCATATATTAACGTCACAAAACCTAGTGGTCATGGAAGTATTCCATTCACTACATTAACAGGATTGCAGTGCGTCATTTCACAGGAATGTCATCACAAGAATTCTAGGCAGTAAACCATGAGTTATCCACTGAGCTGTGCACATGTACATGTACACATGCAGAAAAGGGCAGGTGATGACTAACCAGTCAGTTGAGCTATCGTGCATCTGGGCTAGGCATAACCTTTCCAAGCTTTCATCCCATTTCCCCCTCAGCCAAGAAAAGTAAAGCAGTCTGCGCTCAGAACTTATCTAGCAGCAGCTTTGTTTTCCCTGCTTAATTTTTTTTCTTTCCTCTGCCCTTATTCCATCCATTAAAATACAACATATTATAAAATATTACTTGAATATCTTTTCCTTCCACATTGGGGTGTCAGTCACCTACCATCTGGTATCTTAAGTAATTCTATCTTTTTTTAAAGTTGTGGAGTTTCTTTTCCATATCGAGCATCTTTTTTTATTCGTTCAATGTTCTTAATGCCACTGCTTCTAAGTTTTCTCATATCTGAACAAATAAATCTTTGGTAATATGTGAACTGCAATGGCACGTGTCAATATTTATATTGTAACAAAACTGCCAACTTTGTCTTGCTTCCTTGACAATATTTTTTATTAAAGTGCAATGGTAACTTTAGTGCAGTGACTGAATTTTTCATAGTGGGTTTACCTAGGATATGAGCTCATTCATGTGTTAATCTGGCTCTGCTGTTCAGGAGCTAAGCTGGAACGTTCCTCCCTTAACGTTGTGAAGGGAAGTTGCAGGAGACCACAGTGAGAAACATCTGATTTTACATTGACTGCTTTTGAACTATTCTGAACACTTGTGGCGCACCCACACGCTACGTGCGCCAACAATTTCTTCCAACAGTCCCGGATCTTTCACTGTCTAACATAGGACTGTGCTATGTAGGTAATAATTTTATCTTCCAGCCTCATTCCCTGTGTGTCTCAACTAAGGTTAACTTTTATAATATCTGAAATTTCTGCTATTCAACAGTTTAAGAATTTCCCATGTGCTATGTTATGGTAATTGATGGCTATTAAACAATGTAACAATTTATTAGCTGTCAACTGAACGTTTTGCAAGGTTTTGATCATGTCCAGTATTTAAGAGAACCAAGCATGGGGCTCAGGATGTGTAGCGGTCATGTCCCTACCTCTGAATCAGGGGGCCTGGTTTCAAGTCCCACTTGCTCCAGATATAAAGTTAACAATCGCACAATACCTGGTTTATTTGGAATCACTAGCTTTTGGAGTGCTGCTCCTTCATCAAGTGGTTGTGGAGTATAAGATTGTAGGGCACAGAATCTATAGCAAAAGTTTACAGTGTGATGTAACTGAAATTATATATTGAGAAAGATCTGGGTTGTTTGTGAAGTCTGTCATCTTTTAGAATGGGCATGTTGGTTCCAGTTCTTTCATATGTAAATCCCAGAACTTTCTTAAAGTTATATTTTCAAGTGAATTTTAACTAGGCCAACATGGCACCTATTGTTAATGCATTGAAAGTGCGAGATGCTCTGTGTGATGCTGTCTACACCCCAATGGTCAGACTGATTTTAATCTAAAGAAGGGACTTACAGAACTTTGCATGGATTCATGCAGTTTTTGACCAAATTAAAATGTAATTCTTTTAAGTACAAATTCACCCCACAAACCTGTGTGTGTGTGTGTGTGTGTATAAAGGGGTATAAGTCTATAAGAGGGTGCATATAGGAGTGTGAGAGCTTGTGTATGAGAGACGGTCTGCGTGAGTGTATGTGTCTGTAGGAGTGTGTGTGTGTGGTGCTGTAGGGTCACCTGTAGTGTGACATGAACCCAAGGTCCCGGTTGAGGCCATCCCCATGGGTACCAAACTTGGCTATCAGCCTCTGTTCAGTCATTTTGCGTTTTTGCCTGTCCCGAAGTCAGACTTGGAGGGTGGTCACCCAGAGGTCGGAGGTCAAACAATCTAGACTCTTGGTGCGACCTTCTCTAAGCCTCCACTTCTTGCCTTTAAACAACCACTAAACTGCAAACAGATCATTGTTGCAGCAAACTGCCTGGCTTTCAGGACAACACCATCCAACCTTGTCATGGCAGAGGCTTCAAGATGTGTCAGAGTGTTGACATGGATACCGCCATTACACGTAGGGATACCACCCACTATGTACATGTCAGGTACTTGTGACTTGGCCAACATTGTCTATCTCATACACTGCAAGCAAGGATGCCTTCAGGTATGGTACATTGGTGAGACTGAGCAGAAACTATGGCAATGGATGAATGGACACCACACAACAATCAACAGACAGGCGTGTTCCCTTCCAGCCGGAGAACACTTCAGCAGCCCGTGACATTCGAACTCTGATCTTTGGGTGACCATTCTCCAAGGCTGACTTCAGGACAGGCAACAATGCAAAGTGGCCGAGCAGAGGCTGTTAGCCAAGTTCAGTACCCATGGGGATGGCCTTAACCAGGACCTTAGGTTTATGTCACACTACAGGTGACCCTACAGCACCACACACACACACGTGCAGATCCTCTCTCACATTCACACCTCAGACTTAAAACCCTTTACACTCACACATATTCACTCTCACAGACACTCCTAACTGCCCGCCTGCTGCGCACCCACATGTGCGCACACACATGCAAGCACATACATATATGTTTGTGGGGTGAATTTCGACATCTTATTTTGCTCAAAAACTATGAATCTATGTTAGATTCTGTAAATCCATTTTTTCGATTAGAATCAGTCTGAACATTGGGGCACAGATGGTGTCACACAGGGCATCTTACACCTTCAATGCATTGTTTGGGCCAACATGACACCTATTGTTGAAGTTTACTTGCAAATGTAACTTTTAAGAAAATTCTGGGATTTACATATGAAAGAACTGAAACCAACATGCCTATTCTGAAAGATGAGAGACTTAACAAACAATCCAAGTCTTTCTCAATATATAAGTTCAGTTACATCACATTGTAACTTTTGGTATAAATTCTGTGTCCTTTGATTATATATTCTGCAACCACCTGATGAAGGAGCAGTGCTCTGGAAGCTGGTGCTTCCAAATAAATCTATTGGACTACACCTGATGTGTGATTTTTAACTTTATACACCCCAATCCAACACTAGCACCTCTAAATCATTGCTCCAGATATGTGTCATAACATATCTGAATAGGTTGATTAAAAATATCTACAAATGAACCAATGTATTTCAGCTGACTGCTAATTTGAGGAGCAATTTTGTCTTGAATTGTTCTGCTAATATGTCCTAGCATGTTTTTACTTTTACAGCAGCCATCAGAGATTTAGGTGCCATTAATTCCCAAGTTTTTTTTTCGCTGCAGTTGTGAGAATTGATTTTCTTTTTAAATAAAATATGCCTAGAACTCCCAAATGTTATAAACCTAAAGTTCCATGATTATGTGGAAAAATCCTATTTCAATTTGAACAGTTTGACTGTCAGAAGAACAGCCTAGTTCCTTCTGATTAACTGTCTGACTTTAAAGTGGCATTAACTAATAAAATTCTCATTCAAGATGGCTCACTAAACGAGTTTTGAAATAACATTGCAAGAGTGCACAGCATTTGGTTATCTGCCTCAAAGCACTACTCAAATTGGCTTTAATTATAGTCACTTGGCCAAAATCATCAACCAAAGATACTGCACAGTGTGATAAAAGACAAATGAGTGACTAGATTTTTTTTCATGGTTGAAAAATGTGTTGCTGGAAAAGCGCAGCAGGTCAGGCAGCATCCAAGGAGCAGAAGAATTGACGTTTCGGGCATAAGCCCATCTTCAGAAATCCTGCTCCTTGGATGCTGTCTGACCTTCTGCGCTTTTCCAGCAACACATTTTTCAGCTCTGATCTCCAGCATCTGCAGTCCTCACTTTCTCCTTTTTTTATCATGGTGTTGATTTAAGTTACTATTTGCCAGGACATCAGAAGATTTCCCTACACTTCTTCAGATAGGGCCTTGGGCTCTGAGCATCTTGTCTGAGGAATCATAGCTCTGAAAATACATTGCATATATAGTGATGCACTGAAGTACCTGTCAAGATGTATTAACATCTGAAACAGGAGTCAAATCCTCAAATGTTTTTGTTTCAAATTATCTAACATGCTTTTAAATATCTTGACTGCACCTGCCTCCATCACACTTTCAGGTAATGCATGCCTGAACCTAACCACTTGCTGCACAATAATACTTGTTTTTATTGTTTTTGCTTTTTCAGCTAATTTTTGAAATCTATTTCTCTTTATCACCATAATCAACAGCACACTCGATCCCTTTCACATTGTACAGATTACTCATAATTTTGAATACTGCTATCAAGCTTTTTCTGAACCCTTTGAGCAAAATAATCTTAATTTCTAAATTAATGCAAGACAGTCAATCTGGCTTTGGCAAGAGCAGATCATGTCTGATTAATTTAATTGAGTTCTTTGACGAAGTGATAGAGGTAATAGTTGAAGGTAGTGCTGTGGATGTTGTATATTAAAACTTTTAAAAAGCATTTGATATGGTGCCGCATGGAAATTATCAAATTAGAAATGTTTGGGATTGATGGGCCCTTGGCAGCATAGCTTCGAAGGTGGCTAAAGGATTGGAAAGAGAGAGTTGTTATAGATGGGCACTTCTCAGATTGGAGATGAGCTGAAAGTAGTGTTCCCTAGAAATTGGTGTTGGAACCCTCGCCTTTTCTGATATAAACAACTTGGAGATGGTGTTGACAAAATTTCTACATTTGTAGATTTTATTCTCTGAGGAGAATAATTGTGAGGATAATACTGACTGACTTCGGAGGGAGGTTGACAAGTTAGCAAAAATTCAATGCAAAAAAATGAGGCAATGTATTTTGCTCGACAAAACATGGAAAGGCAATACAGGCAAATTTGATGAGAGTACAGGAGCAGAGGGACCTCAGGGCTCAAGTACATGATTCTTTGAAGGTGGCCAGGCAAGTTGAAACAGTTGTTAGAAAGGCTTATAGATTCATTTGGTTTATAAATAGTGGCATAGAGCATAAAAGCAAGGAAGTGATGCTACACCTGGACAACTCATTTTGAAGACTACATTTTGACTATTGTGTTCAGTTATTTAAAGAAAGATATTAAAGCTCTGGAGAGAGTTCAAAGAAGATTTATTAGAATGATACCAAAAATTAGGTATTTTTGATCCAAGGAAAGATTAGAGAGATTGGGCTTGATCTCCTTCGAGCAGAGAAGATTAAGAGGTGGCCTGATTGAGGTGATTACAAACAATTTTGACAGAATAAAGAAAGATATTCTATTTCCACTAGTTGGGATGTAAGTAACGAGGGATCACAGCTTCAAGGTTGTAAGCAAGAGAGCTAGGAGTGAGATTAAGAGAAATGTCTTTACTCAGAGACTTTTAAGGACTTCAATTATGTTTCTTGTGAGAGTGATGGAGGAGGGTTCAAAGAAAAGCTGGATATATATTTGAGAGGAATGAAGTTAGAGGGCTGTAAAGTAGGGTTGGGGGGGGGAGCGGGATGATGGGTGGATATTGCACTATAAGACTATAAGACTTAGGAGTGGAAGTAAGGCCATTCGGCCCATCGAGTCCACTCCGCCATTCAATCATGGCTGATGGGCATTTCAACTCCACTTACCAGCATTCTCCCCATAGCCCTTAATTCCTTGTGACATCAAGAATTTATCAATCTCTGCCTTGAAGACATTTAGTGTCCCGGCCTCCACTGCACTCTGTGGCAATGAATTCCACAGGCCCACCACTCTCTAGCTGAAGAAATGTCTCCACATTTCTGTTCTGAATTTACCCCCTTCTAATTCTAAGGCTGTGTCCACGGGTCCTAGTCTCCTCACCTAATGGAAACAATTTCCTAGCGTCCAAGCCATGTATCATCTTGTAAGTTTCTATTAAATCTCCCCTTAATCTTCTAAACTCCAGTGAATACAATCCCAGGATCCTCAGCCGTTCCTCGTATGTTAGACCTACCATTCCAGAGATCATCCATGTGAATCTCCGCTGGACACGCTCCAGTGCCAGTATGTCCTTCCTGGGGTGTGGGGACCAAAACTGGACATAGTACTCCAAATGGGGCCTAACCAGAGCTTTATAAAGTTTCAGTAGCACAACGGTGCTTTTATATTCCCAACCCTCTTGAAATAAATGACAACATTGCATTCGCTTTCTTAATCACAGACTCAACCTGCATGTTGAAATCCTCCCTCATCCTCACCTTGCTCAGCAGCCTCCCATGTGGCACCTTATCAAAGGCCTTTTGGAAGTCTAGATAGACCACATCCACTGGGTTTCCCTGGTCTAACCTACTTGTCACCTCTTCAAAGAATTCCAACAGATTTGTCAGACACAACTTCCCCTTACTAAATCCATGTTGACTTGTTCTAATCAGACTCTGCTCTTCCAAGAATTTAGAAACATCCTTAATGATGGATTCTAGAATTTTACTAGCTGGGTAGCTCTTTTGAGATCAGGTACAGAGATGATAGGTTGAATAGTCTGCATTTGTACTGTAAAATTCTATGATTATATTCTCAAGTCTATCTTCATCAGTAGAGTTCCTCCTCCTGGAAGCAGTTTGTAGAGACTTTACACACTAATCAGCAGTTTGTTGCATTGAAGAAGGTAAAGAAAACCCTGTTTCTTACTGCAGTTCTATTGAAATGGAATCTCCAGCAGCTGATGATGATGCTGATGTCATCTTACAAGATTGTTTAGACTCTGCAACAATTCCTACAGGTTGAAGAGTAGCTAATATAACCCCATGATTTAAAAAGGGACATAGGAGGAATCGGAATTATAAACCAATGAGTTTGAAGTCAGTAGTACTGAAGTTGCTAGAGTCTATTATCAAGAGTTTTATAGCAGAGCACTTGAAAATCAATGGCAGAATCACACAGTATGGATTTACAAAACGCGAAATTATGTCTAACAAATCTGAGAACATAGCGGATTCCATCAGGAGAGCCAGTGGATGTGGTTCATTTGCACTATCAGGAAGCTTCTGACAAAGTCCCATTTGAAATGAATGTGTAAAATTTAAGTGCATAGAATTGGGTTAGTGTATAGAAATGGTTAGAACATTGTCAGACAAGAAACAAAGAGAAAGAATAATTGGGTCTTTTTCTGAAAGGTAGGGGTCTTGCAGAGATCGGTACTGGGATCTCAGCTGTTTACAATAAATATTAAAGGATTTAAATGTGGGAACTGAATGTAATATCTCAAAATTTGCAGATGACACAAAGTTGGGTGGGATTGTACATTGTGAGGAGGATGCAGGAATGTTGCAGTGTGATTCAGACAGGCTGAGTCGGGCAAATGCAGTATAATGTGAATGAAGTTTTTAGTACGAAAGTAAGAAGACAGTTCATTACTTGAATGGCTGTAAATTGAGAGAGGGGAATTGTCAGAGAGACCTGGTGTCCACATGCACCAGTTGGTGAAAGTAAGCGTGCAGGTACAGTAGGCAGTAAAGGTGCCAAACTATTTGTTGGGCTTCATAGTAAGAGGATTCAAGCACAGGAACAAAGACATCTTGCTGCAATTGTACAAAACATTAGTGAGGCCACACCTGGAATATTGTATGTAGTCTGGTCTTATAGAGGGAGTGCGGAAAAGATTACCAAATCAATATTTGAGATAGCAAGACTGATGTATGAGAAAAGATTGAATTAGGGTTTCATTTACAGACATTTAGAAGAATGCGGGTGGATCTCATAGAAACAATTCTCACTGGATTAGACAGTATAGATCCAGGAAGACTGTTCTTGATGGTGGAGGAGTTCAGAACCAGGTGTCATGATTTAAGAATAAGAGGCAAACGTTTTAGGACTGTGATGAGGAGACACCTTTTTCACCCAGAGAATAATGAGTCTGTGGAATTCATTATCACAGAAAGTGGTTGAGGCCATTGTGATTTTCAAGAAGGAAGTAAATATAGCTCTTGTGGCTAATGGGATAAGACCATGAGATATAGGAGCAGAATTTGGCCATTCACCCCATCGAGTCTCCACCATTTGGTCATGGCTGATATGTTTCTCAACCCCATTATCCTGCCTTCTCCCTGTAACCCTTGATCCCCATACCAATCAAGTATCTATCTCTGTCTTAAATACTTTCAATGACGTGGCCTAGATAGTTCTCTGCAGCAATCCGTTCCAAAGATTAACCACCCTCTGGCTGAAGAAATCCCTCCTCAATTGAGTTCTAAAGGTTTATCACTTCACTCTGAGGCTGTGCCCTTGGGTCCTAAGTCTCTCATACTAATGGAAGCACTTTCTCCCTGTCCACTCTATCAAGGCTGCTCAGTATTATCTAAGTCTCAATCAGATCCTCCCTCATCCTTCAAACCTCTATTGAGTACAAATCTACAGTCCTCAACCATTCCTCAAAATAAGCTCTTCACTCCTGAGATCATTCTTGTAAACCTCTGCCTATATTTGTGTCATCTATAAATTTAGCAACAATGCTATTAGTTCCTTCGTCCAGATCGTTAACATATAATGCAAATAGTTGTGGTCCCAACACGAACCCTGTGGAACTTCACTTGTCAGTGGCTGCCATTATGAAAAAGACCCCTTTAATCCTACTCTCTGCCTCCAACGTCAAGGGATACGGGGAGGGCAGGAGGGGAGGGATTAGAGTATTGAGCTTAGTGATAGGCAGGATCATATTGAATGGTGGAGCAGGCTGGAGGGATCCAATGTCCTACTCCTGTTCCCATCTTCTGTACTTCTAGATTTGTATGTTTCACATCACATATCTCATTATACATTGATCGGGGTAATTTGTTTGGCTGAATTACTGAGCATGTGTTATTACAAATAATGACATCCTGCATTTATATGGCACTTAAAAGAATAAAATTTCCTCGAGCACTTTACAGAAGTATAAGCAAATGATCAGTACCTTCACAACAAGAAAGAATATTTGAGTAGGAGTTCCAAACTGGAACACACAAATATAGACTTACAATTTATATATTACAAATTTCTAATGTATAGTTCTTTGCTCACTCCTGGAGCACCTATTTATCTCCCTTGAGATTTCTATTTTCTAAATTGCTCATTTTGAACCCTTAAAGGTAGCTGTCTCATTGCACCTAATTCTAAACAAGAAATTGCTTTGTTTACAATGGAACCAAATCTGTAATAAACATTCCTTGGCATTTTTGTTTTGGAGGGAGGTGAGGAAGCAGAGATATTTTAAACTTGGATCAAAAGTAACTCAGTGAAAGTAAAAGTGTGTTTTGGATGTTCAGATGTTTTGTTTTTTAGAACAGAATTTATTTAACCAGGATTAGTTGATCTCACCAACACTCTGTACGGATGTAACAAGACTTCCATATTTTAAAACTCCAAATCCTAACGATTAGGGCAAAAATTCCACTTGCTTTCCTAATTATTTTCTGCATCTGCATGCTTCCTTTTGTGTTTCGTGCAGAAAAGCACTCAGATCTTTCTGTGCTACAGTTTTTTAGACTCCATTTAAGTAATCTTTTGATTCTACTAAGCAAAGTGCATGACCTCACACTTTCCAACATTAAACTCCATTTGCCAAGTTTATGTACTCATGACAAGTTACCTTCCCACCTATTTCTGTGCTGTCAGCAAATTTGGATACATTACACTGACCTCTCCTCCAAGCCAGTTAAATAGGCAGTAAATAAGTGAGACTCCAGGATTCATCTAAGACCACGTGTCTAAGACCTTGTGATTCTGAATCCAAAAGGACATCGTGTAAAGGTTGAAAACAAGACAGAGAAGGAAACATAATGAAATGGTCAAATCAGGTGCAGAAAAGGAGGTGATTGAAAGAAACAAAAATCCACGAAACGAAAAGTTAACAAAATCATTGTGAAAATGCTTTGAGGATCTGCAGGTATGACATGCCATTGTTTTCTTTTGTTCTTTTTTTCTCGGCATGAAAGGTTGAATTTTACTAGTAACTATGTCTTTATAATGTGAAAATCCAACCCTAAGTGCCTGCAGTGTATTTTGTTAATGTTTATGGTGCAAATCCAGCAATTTCTTACCATTGGTCAGGGACACTAGACGTGATTTCCTGCTTTTGCAAGGTTAATGAAGCAATGCAAATCATCTCGCAACTTGTAGCAATCCACAACTTATGGGCTATCTATTATACATCAATTTCTGTTTCACTATGTGTTTCACAAACCTACTATTAATGTCCCAGCAATTTCTGGGGCTGGTATTCAAGAGTTTTCATCAAATCGACCACAGGGAGTGGATAAACCCCAGAGCTCACAAAGATTAGATTACTTACAGTGTGGAAACAGGCCCTTCGGCCCAACAAGTCCACACTGACCCGCCGAAGCGCAACCCACCCATACCCCTACATTTACCCCTTACCTAACACTACAGGCAATTTAGCATGGCCAATTCACCTGACCCGCACATCTTTGGACTGTGGGAGGAAACCGGAGCACCCGGAGGAAACCCACGCAGACACGGGGAGAACGTGCAAACTCCACACAGTCAGTCACCTGAGTCGGGAATTGAACCTGGGTCTCAGGCGCTGTGAGGCAGCAGTGCTAACCACTGTGCCACCGTGCTGCCCCTTTTTTACATTGAGGGCTGAAGAGCCTGTACTGCACTGTAATGTTCTATGTTAGATTAGATTAGATTACTTACAGTGTGGAAACTAGCATATATAGCAGTATAAGAATTGGGCTATTCATGTTTTTTTAAAAATTCAATTACAGAGCAAGAGCTGAATGTTTATGGAAAACTGCACAATGTCCAGCCAACTGCTTAATGTTTTTCCCTTGTTTATTGTGCTTGTCCTTATTCATAAAAACATTCCAGCAAGAAATTTACCAATTTACTTAATTACAAAATGCCTTTCCTTTAATGGATGCAGGAATTTTACAACAAACTATGTAATTTGACTCCCGTGTGAAACTTAAAACTGCAATCAAGTAGAATTGCTTCATCTGCGCCATTAAACAGCTAGAGCAAAGGTGAGCAGTTGAGGAAAGTTGCTGCACAGTATAATGTGTAGATGGAGACCTGAGAGACAGAAAGACATATGACCTAGAATTTGTCAGAATGCAGCTAGAGAATGCCTAAAAAGATGACATTTGAGTAAAATAAAGCATTTAACCTGTCAGAATAATCAGCATGTTTCGATATTGAGTATATTCTGATGTATTGCTTCCCCACTCATTATGTATTTAACGGTAAATGATATAGACACCAGTGAGAGAGGAGTTGAATTTTATGTCAATTGGGTTTGGAGAGGATTGGAAGCTGTTGTGGAGAATTAGTATTATGCTGGATATGATTGGTCAAACAGTCTGTTTCTGTGTTGCATGTTCTGTATTATTCTCTGTAGTTAGTGGTGACTTTGATTTTATGTTCCAGTATTGTTTCGAATTCCTCCACAGAATGCTGTTCATTTTCAACATGCACTGCAAGTGAGTGAGGCTCCCTGCTAGTGTCCTGGCAGAAATTATTGTGATGTGAGGAATATATATTAATGTCTTTTTTTTTGTTTGAATGTTTGAGTTTGAACTCGTGACAGATGGCTGTTCAGTATGTCTGAAAGGGTTTAATTAACTTGAAAGTATATTTATAGCCATGGTGATTGCTTTTAAAATATGTTTATGTTGGGAGAATTTACAAGCAAACAAAGTAAACAGTGTCATGCATAAACTTTTCAGGTTGAAGATTCAGAGTCTTTTGTAGGTGGAACACATATAAGTTGGAAAACAGTTACTTAGTTTCCATTTAGAAAGGTATGCAAGGTTCTTAGCTGAAGCTGGCTATGTCAAGCTGTCACTCCTGTGGAAAAAAGAAGACTAGGTGCCAAGGGCACAGCCTTAGAGTAAAGGGAAGACCTCTTGGAATGAAGGTACAGAGAAACCTCTTCAGGCAGAGAGTGGTGAATCTATGGAATTCACTACCAAAGAAGGCTGTGGAGGCCAGGTCATTGAATATATTTAAGACGGAGATAGATAGGTTCTTGATTGCCAAGGGGATCAAGGATTATGGGAAGAAAGTAGGAGAATAGAGTTGAAAAACTTATCAGCCATGATTAAATGGCAGAGTGGACTCGATGGGCTGAGCGGCCTAATTTCTGCTCCTAGATCTGCTGGCCTAAGATAGCTTTGGATTGTTAAACTTCGGTTACTTTAATGTAAGGAGTTAAGTAGGCATTCCAGATTACTTTGGTTAAAACCTGAAGGGGTTGAAGTAGAGGAAGTCTGAACACAGTTGTATGGTGGACCAGGAAGAGACTATCAGATTTTCATGAATGGGAATTAAATTCACAGCTAAGTCAAACCCTATGTGGGATAGAGAAGAGCGTTGTCCCTGGTGTTTCAGTACTGTATTTGGATGCTGTTAGGATTAATGGGGTTGTATTTTTAACTTGTATTTTAAATTTTAAGTATGTGGTATGACAAGGAGTAAACCCCAACCTGCTAACTTAAACCAGCAACACAGAAAATATTTACCCCATGCTGTAATCTGTGAAAATTTGAGCTGCAAAGAGCTATTCCAAAAGTTACTATTTAAAGTAAAAATTAACGACTTTATTTTTTCAAGTCTAACAGAGAGTAATTAACTAACAACTATTTACAACTCATTTATCTAACCCAATATTTTACGTTCCCCTGGTCTGATAAAAAAATCCTGATTACGATTTGCCTTAAAAAAAGTCACATTTCAAAACCAGTCAGCTTGCTGAGTCTCTACTGTAGATTTTTCTCTGTCTTTTTTCCTTCTTCTCTGGGGGATTCTGTTTCACAGGTTGTTGATAGATAAAGCTACCTTTAAGACAGCAGATGTTTCTGCAAGCAGTCTCTCTGTGTTGCTGCTTGGCAGTTCTCTTTGCCGCTCTAGCTAACTGTTCAAAATGTCTGATATTTATACCCCAAAGCATCAGATAATTTCATTGGTTTTAATCTTGTCAAGTTAATAAATTCAAACTTGATTGGAGTTTGTTATCTTGGGCATAATTTAAACTGATTGACTGAATTTGAATTTGTTTTTGAATTCAGGCAACCCAGCTAATCTAGCTGTTTAACCAAATGTTATGTTTTAAATTTTCCAGTACTCTGTGTGCTTCTCTAAGTCCTTTCTAGCTTTTTTACTCTCTTAAAGGTACAGTACTCCTAAAACTTCATAACAGCTCCATCCTTAAGAAAAAAAAATGAATCCTCATAATGAAAAGGTGGCTTCTTTTGTCTTCTATTCTTTGAACACATCATCACATCATCACATACAGATAAATTCACCTTAAGTTCTTCCCTATATATTATGTAACTTTGGATAAAAACAAATCTCATCTAAACTTTGTCAGTTATACTCATGATAACGCATCTGTGATTACATTCTTATTATCCGCAACATGTATGAGTTTTAAATTAGAAGTCTTTAACATAAAAGTCCAACAAATTAGTCTCACATTCTTGTCTTTAAAGTGCTCTAAGAAGTAAGAGGATTGTGATCCATGCACACAACCATCTCCAACACATTGTTCGTGGTATACACATTAAAATGTTGTAATGCCAATACAGACTCCATAGTTGTTTTTCGATCATGAAGTATTTCCTCTGGCGGATGTTGAGCTTCTTCGAAAAGTAACCAACTAGCAGTTCAGTCCCATCTCCATCTTCCTGTGGCAGTACAGCTCCAACTCCTATGTCTCTAGCATTGATAGCGACTTTAAAACATTTTGAAAAGTTTGCTGCAGCTAAAATTGGTTTGGTGGTTAATACTGCTTTCAAATGGTGAAATGCCTCCTGGCAATGTTCTGTCCACAGAAACTTTGTCTTCTTCTTCAGCAAATCACTTAATGGTGCCGCAACATCACTGAAGTTAAGAACAAACCTCCAATAGAATCCACTGAGTCCTAAGAATCGGAGCACCTCTTTCTTCGAGGTTGGTCATGGAAATTCCTCGATGGTCTTCATTGTTTGCACTCTGTGAGGCCAGTCTTCCATGACCAATGTTATGTCACAAGGACGTCACCTCTGGTTTCGCAAATTCAGTTTTATGTAAGTTTATTAATAGTTTTACTTCTCGTAGTCATTCAAAGAGCTCTGCCATGTGATCTTTCCAGGGCTTACTAAAGTTCACTGTATCACCCAAATAGACTGCACAGTTTGTTATCCCAGCCATAACTCTGTTCATGAGTCTTTGGAATGTGGCAGGTGCGTTCTTCATTCCAAAGACTCATGAACAGAGTTATGGCTGGGATAACTTTAAATTGATATAGTCCATTTGGGGTTACAAATCGCTGTCTCTGATAAAGGTACCTGCCAGTAACCACGCAGTAAGTCCAACTTAGTGATGTAACTGACATGTTCAACTGTCTTGATTCACTCTTCCAAACTTGGAATTGGATATGAGTCCGATTTTGTAACGGCGTTGACCTTCCAATAATTGTTGAGTCCCATCCAGTGTGGGAACTAAGACGATTGATGAACTCCACTCACTCTGGTTCAATGATATCCTCATTGAGCATGACCTCCACCTCCTTCTGGAACTGTCAGACTTTGAAAGGATTAAGCTGATAGGGGTGTTGTTTTATCAGAGCAGTATTTCCTACGTCTATTTCATGTCTAATAGCAATAGTCCTTACATATTTCCTTGTACTGCAGTAACAAATCTTTCAACAGCTTTCTCTGCTGCTGAGACAGAGAGCTCACTAACCTATCCCACTCCTCGAAGACTTCTTCATTTTTTTAATTCTATTTTAAAGCACATCAAAAGTCACATCATTTGGATTTGATCCCTCACTTTGCATGGCAGTATCTAACACCTATTTCTCTCTAGTATGTGTGATTTCAACATGTTCACATGACATATCCAATACCTTTTTTTCTATCTGGCATCTTTACGAGATAGTTCACCTAAATCAACTTTTTCTCAATTTGATAGGGACCACTAAACCTGGCTTTGAAGAGATCTCCTATCCTCATCCACAACAAGCTTTCTTGGGCTCTTCATGTGGACGCACTGGTTACAAAGGCCCAATTCTCTTCTTCCTCAGGCAGCTGAGGAATTTTGGGATGTTGATGAATACCTTTGCCAACTTTTATAGGTGCGTCGTCGAGAGAACTCTGTCTGGATGTATAACTATCTGGTATGCCAACTGTACCACTCAAGATCAGAGATGGTTACAAGAATGGTGAACTCAGCCCAGACAATCACAAAGGCCAACTTCCCATCTATAGAATTCATCTTCCAGGCCCACCGTCAACGAATAGCCGTATTCTCAAAGATCCATCCCACACTAGCAATATTTTTATAAAATCTCTACCATCGGGGAGAAGGTACAGAAGTCTGAACACACGTACCAGTGATTTTGCAACAGTTTCTACCCTACTGTTGTTCGAATATTGAATGGACTCACAAACTCTTAACCTTCACCCTGTATCTGTGTTTTTGCTTTTGCTGCTGTTTATTGATTATTTACTTATCTGAAAATGTGTTGCTGGTTAAAGCACAGCAGGTTAGGCAGCATCCAAGGAACAGGAAATTCGACGTTTCGGGCCAGAGCCCTTCATCAGGAACACATTTTCAGCTCTGATCTCCAGCATCTGCAGACCTCACTTTTTACTCGACTATTTACTTATCTGTGCTACTTAACTATATGATCTGCCTGTATTGTTCACAAGACAAAGCTTTTCACTGCCTCTTGGTAAATGTGACAATAAATTCAATTCAATTCAATGTAATTCAAAAGACCTCTCACATCATGCCCGAATATTAACTTGAATTGATTGAACTGAGTAGGTTCATTTGAGGAATCTCTAATGGCAAACAATATAAATGGGATATCTTTATCCCAATTATTTGGGCAATCCTGACAGTATGTTCTCAACATGATCTTCAAGGTTTGATGCCACCTTTCTCAAGCTCCCTGGGATTCAGGATGATACACATTGGATTTAAAGTGTTGTATACCTAAACTATCTATGATTTGGTGATCCCGGTGTTGGACTGGGGTGTACAAAGTTAAAAATCGCACACACACACACACACACACACACACACACACACACACGCACAGAGGCACTCCTATACACACATACATACGGACACACGTATCCACAGACATGCACACAGACACACACACACACACCCCCTTACAGACACACACACACTCCCACACTCACACGTGCACCTCCTCACAGACTTAAGACACTCTACACTCACTACGTGCACACACACATACACTTTCTCACACTCACAACCCCCAACCCAGACAGACACACACACACACAGACGAAGACCCACATGAACACATATATTTTGTGGGGTGAATTTGTACTTGTAGGGTTACATTGTACTTTGCTCAAAAACTGCATGCACTCATGTAAAACTCTGAGCTCAAAAACTGCATGAATTAATGTAAAAACTCCATTATCTCACTTTTTAGATTAGAATCAATCTAAACATCATGGCTTAGTGAGAAAACACAGAGGGCTAACACCTTCAACATATTGTCTACCTATCATCCATTGTTAACAACTAACCTGAGAATGCAACTTTTAAAAAAAGGTTTTGTGATTTACACATGAAAGAAATGAAACTATCATGGTATTCAAACAGATGAAAGACTTAACAGACAATTTTTCAATGTATAATTTCAGTTACATCACACTGTAAATTTTTGCTATAAATTCTGTGTGTTAGGATTGAGCCCTCCACTATCACCTGATGAAGGAGCGATGTTCCGAAATCTAGTGTGCTTCCAATTAAACCTGTTGGACTATAACCTGGTGTTGTGTGATTTTTAACTAAGCTATCCATAACCTCCTTAAACAGTCGAGCAGTAAAATTTGACCCTTGGTTGACTAAATCTCTCTGGGTAGCCCATACCATGTACAGAAAGCTATTAAAGTCTCTACTACCCTTTTTGCCTTGATAGTCCATAATAGAATTGCCTCCAGAAATCTGGTAGACTCATCCATTATTGTTAACAAGTACTGGTTCCCACTTTTAGTTCTCAGGAGGGGATCTACACAATCAATTATAACCAGCGTGAAAGATTCTTCACTTGTGGGAATTGGCAACAAAAGTACTGGTTTTATTGCCGCCTGTGGTTTATCGACCATTTGGCATGGTCTCCATTTCCGTCTAAGGATTTTTTCTTTCAGATAATAACCCTCCGCGGAACATTCTCTCCTTTTCAGAGTATGCACCCACGTATATATCTTTTATCATCTTGTCTTGCTGTTGCATGTCCCTTTGCCTTTCAAGACTGAACACTTCTATCTGACCCTCTGCATGTTCAGGTTTTTCCTGCACCATTACATCAAACAGGGTATCCCCTAACTGAACCTCAATTCCTTCATCTCTATCTTTACTTTTCACTTCATGCTGCGACTTATGATAATGGGATCTGGTTACTACACAGTCTGGGAAAATACCAGGGTATTTCTGTTTTACCTCCTCAGTTTCTTGGTCTTCATTAGGCTTCTCCACAACAACAAGAAGCCTTGGATCCTATCCTTGGATCCTATCAAATCATTTCCTTGGATCCCTGGAACTGACACTCTGTCAATCACTACCACTGTTACTTCCTCAGTCTTAAATTGGCACTCCAACCTGATCCTGCATAGGGAAAATGCTAAATTTCTGTCCATCTATCCTACAAATTACCATACTCTCGGGTAACAGATCAGAAAGAGTGCACATTCGCTCAGCTCAGCAACTGGTTAAATCCTGTATCTCTCAAGATTATAACTTATTGTCCTTCTCCCCTGTTCTCTCTGAGTAAACTTTACCCATAGAGGCAAATTCTTTGGAGAGATCAGGTACTAACTTCATACCCAGCCCCTGCCTAGGCTCTGCACTCTCCTGCAGCACTTCAGCTCTTCTTGGGGTCTCCTTTATTACCTTCACTAATGTCACTGGCTTAGCTTCTTTTACCCCATCTTTTCCCACAGTGCCTTTCTTTAAAGACCAGCACTGTGACTTTACACGTCCCACTTTACCACAGTGGAAACACCTGAGGCCTTTCACATCCTTTCCACCCTCTTGGGCTTCATTTTTTAACCCGTGGTAAAATCTTATTAGTGTTCTCTACTCTTTCTTTCATAGTGTAAGATTTCCCATTCTCCCAACTTCTATCCCCCATAGGGCGAAATTCTGGCCAGAAACTTGTCTTATGCACCAAGGTGTACGCATCTGCTAATTCTGCTGCCCTTCTCACTTTCTGAACCTTCTGTTCCTCCATGTGAATTCTTACCAACTCTGGACGTGAATTTTTAAACTCCAGCAGAAAAATCTTTCGTACAGTCTCAAAGGCCCTATCTATTTTTAAAGCATGCATCCATCTATCAAAATGACTATGTTTTATTCTTTCAAACTCAACGTAAATCTGACCTGGTTCCTTCTGAACCACTGTTTATATGCTTCTGGTACCAATTCATAAGAACATAAACTTGTTTTACCTCTTCATAATCTCTAATCCAGAGTCTGGTTTCCAGCATCTGCAGTCATTGTTTTTACCTAGTTGATCTTAACCCTACTGCGAATGCTCTTGCAAGGATGCCTGCCTTGAAGAAATTTTCCTCCTCTCTCTACAAGAATCTCAGGGAGTCCTTCTCCCACTGCAACTCCCAGGTCATTTCCTCTGCCCTGAAGCTCTTCAACCATATCCTGAAACAAACTCATTACTTCAACAATTTCCTCATTTCCCCTTCCCCCACCTCACCCTAGTTCCAAACTTCCAGCTCAGCATTGTCCCCATGACCTGTCCTACCTACCTATCTTCTTTTCCACCTATCTACTCCATCCTCCTCCCCACCCCCGACCTATCACCTTCACCCCTCCCCCACTCACCTATTGTACTCTATGCTACTTTCTCCCCACCCCAACCTTCCTCGAACTTATCTCTCCACGCTTCAGGTTCTCTGCCTTTATTCCTGATGAAGGGCTTTTGCCTGAAATGTCGATTTTGCTGCTCCTCGGATGCTGCCTGAACTGCTGTGCTCTTCCAGCACAACTGATCCAGAATCTGGTTTCCAGCACCTGCAGTCATTGTTTTACCTAAATGACTTACTAGGTCTGTCCATCATTTTAGTCTGAACTAGCATTACCCATAAATTCTCAGCCCACTCCATCTGCCTTGCCAATTTTTCAAATGAAATAAAGGAGGTTTCAACATCTTTCTCATCAAAATGTGGCAGAGTTTTGAGTATAAATACTCCTTCTCTCATACACCTTCTCTCTTCATCTCCATCCTGTTAACCTGACTTTGCTGACTGAGTTGCAACTTCTCAGGTTCAAATTCTCTCTCTCTTTGTCTCTCCCTTTTTTCTCTCTTTTCTCTCTCTCTTTGCTCAGCTAAGAACCTTCCCTCTCTCTCTTCTCCTTCTCTCCCCCACTCTCTTTCCTCTCTCTCAGTTTATCTTCTAACTCCGTTTTCCACGAATGTAATTTATGTTTTTCTACATCTACTACACTTGATTATTTCTCTGACACACCCAAGTGTTTGACTAATCACCTGACAATTTCAGTTTTACTTTTGTCCTTGATTAAACCCAAATCCAACTATTTTGCTAATTTTAAAAATATGGCCTTTCTCATTCCTTCTCAACTTTCTTGACAAATTTGAGAATCGTGTTCAAATCTCAGAACCTCTTTAGCAATTTTAAGAGTCTTATCTCTCACTTCTAATTTAATCAGCCATAAGTCACCAAAATTAAACAAATTGTCTCACCTACACTTTATTTAAAGTTCTAGGACACTAACCTGCAAGTGTTTAAATTAACTGGGCTTTTTCATACCCCAAATCTATTCAAATCTGTCTAAACCTGTTCAAACTGCAGATGAAAGCCCCCAAGCAGTTATGACATGGGGTAAACCATACCCTCCCCTCCCCCCAACTAATTTAAACCAGCAACACCAAAAAAGATTTACCCCGTGCTGTAATCTGTGAAAATTTGAGATGCAAAGAACTATCCCAAAAGTCACCATTTAAAGTAAAATTAACAATTTTATTTTTTCAAGTCTAACAGAAAATAATTAACTAACAACTATTTACAACTCATTTATCTAACTGGTTTGATAAAGTATCCCAATTACGATTCACCTAATAAAAAATGTAATCCCGTTTCCAAACCAGTCAACTTGTTGAGTGTCCTCTGTATTTGCCTCTGTCTGCTTTTCTTCTTCTTAGGGATTCTGTTTCACAGGTTGTTCATAGATAAAGGTACCTTTAAAAGAGCAGATCTTTCTGCAAGCAGTCTCTTTAGTTGTTGGTGCTTGGCATTTCTCTTTGCCACTGTTTGCCACTCTGGCTAACTGTTCCGAAATGTCTGATATTTATACTCCACAGCATCAAATCACTTCATTGGTTTTAATATTGTCAAGGTAATAAATTCAAACTGGATTGGAGTTTGGTATCTTGGGGCATAATTTAAACTGATTGGCCGAATTCAAATTTGTTTTTCTAACCTGGCAATCCAGCTAATCTAGCTGTTTGACCAAAAATTACATTTTAAATTTTCCACTTCTCTGTGTGTTTCTCTCAGTCCTTGCCAGATTTTCCACTCTCTTAATGGTACAGTACTCCTACATCTTCATAACATGTGTGTTACAGCTAAATAGTTTGTTTCATTCCATGTTGTCTTCATTTTGCTTAATAAACTTCTGCTTTTGGAGAGTACTGTGTGTAGTTCTGTTCACCCTACTATAGAAAGAATATTATTAAACTAGAAAGAGTACAGAAAAGATTTA
This sequence comes from Hemiscyllium ocellatum, assembly GCF_020745735.1. Taxonomy (NCBI): domain Eukaryota; kingdom Metazoa; phylum Chordata; class Chondrichthyes; order Orectolobiformes; family Hemiscylliidae; genus Hemiscyllium; species Hemiscyllium ocellatum. The sequence goes on along the minus strand of NC_083401.1, from coordinate 53,723,108 downwards.
GTAGGATGGTATTAGGACTGTAAAGTTTGAGTTTTAAGGAGAAGTGTGATATGCTGGAACTTTTTAACTCTAGAGAGTAGGAGACTAAGGGGTGACCTTAAAGAGGTTTATAACAGCATGAAAGGCATAGACAAAGTAAATTGCTAACAGCTTTTCCCCACGGTAGGGGAGTCTAAAACTAGGGGGCATAGGTTTAAGGTAAGAGGGGACGGATATAAAACAGTGGGTGAGTATCAGGAACGGGCTGCCAGAGTGATGGAGCAGGCTCAAATGGCTGAATGACTTACGCCTGCTCCTATATACTATGATTCTATGATTCTATATGCAAGGTACAAGTCAGACTTGTGATGTCTAAGCAGCTAGAAGGAAGAAGATGAGGGGAGAATAATAGTTTTTGATGTGTGTGTGCACTTGCGCGCATGTGTGTGCACGCACGTGTTTTTGGGGGGGGGCGGGGGCGAGGTGGTGGGCTGCTCGGAACTAGCTGAATGGACAGAAAGACAAATGAGTTGGTCAGGAATAGAAGGTCAGGAATCAAAAGATTGCTAAGTACAGTTGTATGAAGAAAGATAGCCAAGAAGAGACATTGAAAAAATGTCTGATAGTCTTGTCCTGACAACAATTCAAGTGGGAGATGAGGAAAAACAAAAGAGGAAGAAGAAAAATGGGATTGGTGGGCAACATTGAAAGGTAAATTATGGGAAGCTTGAAAAGAAGCAAGATGATGTCAACTGTTAAAAGTAACTGTTAATTAAAACTTTAGTGACAGTGAATGACTGATCCCATATAAAAATAAAACTCAGCATCATGGAAGAATTTCTAATTATGAAATGATGGGATAGGAGAGACAGAATCAGACTGTTTCCAGTAGTTTAGGGGTTGTGAACAAGGGTCATAGATAGAAGAAAAAATTTAAGACATTAGGAAAAGAGGCAGAAGAAATTAAAAAAGAGCAGTGTGGAATTGTGAAATTCAGTTCCAGGGTTTGGTGGTTAAGATATAAACTGAATGCAGTGAAGATTTGTTTGAATAGATGAATAAAGGAAAAAGGATAAAGGAATATGGTCACATGGTGGCTAAAGAGAGCTTGAATAACAGATGGGTACAGGCAACAGAAGAGATGGGGCAGACATTGGTGGTATTTCAAAGGTTGAACTAATTAGTTTTGATAATGGAGACAATATTAAGTTGGAAACTGAACTGGGACCAAGTAAATTGTTGAGACTGCAATCTGGTTCTTCCGCCGCCTTCGCCTCCGCACCTACTTCTTCAACCAGGATTCTCGCCCATCCTCTGACGACCCATTCTCCCGCCTCCAATACACCCCATCCACTTGGACACCCCGTGCTGGCCTCTTACCTGCCCTCGATCTCTTTATAGCCAACTGCCGCCACGACATTAACCGCCTCAACCTGTCCCCTCTTACCCACTCCAACCTGTCCCCTCTTACGCACTCACCCTTGGACCGTGCAGCCCTCCACTCCCTCTATTCCAACCCCAACCTTACTATCAAACCGGCAGACAAGGGAGGCACGGTAGTATTTTGGCAAATCAACCTTTACACCGCTGAGGCTAAATGCCAGCTCGCGGACACCTCCTCCTACTGCCCCCTTGACCATGACGCTACCTCCCACCACCAAACCATCATCCCCCAGACCATCCATAACCTCATCACCTCAGGGGATCTCCCATCCACCATCTCCAACCTCATAGTCCCACAACCCCGCACCACCCGTTTCTACCTCTTGCCCAAAATCCACTAACCTGACTGCCCCAGCCGACCCATTGTCTCAGCCTGCTCCTGCCCCACTGAACTCATCTCTGCATACCTCGACACGGTCCTGTCCCCCTTAGTCCAAGGACTCCCCACCTACGTTCGGAACACCACCCATGCCCTCCACCTCCTCCATGATTTTAGCTTCCCTAGTCCCCAACGCCTTATCTTCACCATGGACATTCAGTCCCTGTACACCTCCATCCCCCATCACGAAGGACTCAAAGCCCTCCACTTCTTCCTTTCCCGCCGTACCAACCAGTACCCTTCCACTGACATCCTCCTTCAACTTACTGAACTGATCCTCACTCAGAACATCCCTTTCCAATCCTCCCACTTCCTCCAAACCAAAGGACTAACTATGGCACCCGCATGGGCCCCAGCTATGCCTGCCTCTTCGTAGGATATGTGGAACAGTCCATCCTCCGCAGCTACAATGGCACCACCCCCCACCTTTTCCTCCGCTACATCAATGACTGTATCGGTGCTGCCTCGTGCTCCCATGAGAAGGTGAACAGTTCATCCACTTTACCAACACCTTCCACCCCGAACTCAAATTTACCTGGACCATCTCAGACTCCTCCCTCCCCTTCCAAGACCTCTCCATTTCTATCTCGGACGACCGAATCAACATTGACATTTACTATAAACCGACCGACTCCCACAGCTACCTAGACTACACCTCCTCCCATCCTGCCCCCAGTAAAAACACCATCCCATATTCCCAATTCCTTCGTCTCCGCCGTATCTGCTCCCAGGAGGACCAGTTCCAATACCGAACAACCCAGATGGGCTCCATCTTCAAAGACCGCAATTTCCCCCCAGACATGATCGACGACGCTCTTCACCGCATCTCCTCCACTTCCCGCTCCTCCGCCCTTGAGCCCCGCCCCTCCAATCACCACCAGGACAGAACCCCACTGGTTCTCACCTTCCACCGCACCAACCTCCATATGCATCACATTATCCGTCGTCATTTCCGCAACCTCCAAACGGACCCCACCACCAGGGATATATTCCCCTCCCCTCCCCTATCAGCGTTCCGAGAAGTCCATTCCCTCCGTGACTCCCTCGTCAGGTCAACACCCCTCCCCACCAACCCAACCTCCACTCCTGGCACCTTCCCCTGCAACCGCAAGAAATGCAAAACTTGCGCCCACACCTCCCTCCTTACTTCCCTCCAAGGCCCAAAGGGACCCTTCCGTATCCACCACAAATTCACCTGCACCTCCACACACATCATTTACTGCATCTGCTGCACCCGATGTGGCCTCCTCTATACTGGGGAGACAGGCTGCCTACTTGCGGAACGTTTCAGAGAACACCTCTGGGACACCCGGACCAACCAACCCAACCACCCCGTGGCTCAACACTTCAACTCTCCTTCCCACTCCACCAAGGACATGCAGGTCCTTGGACTCGTCCATCGCCAGACCATAGCAACACGACGACTGGAGGAAAAGTGCCTCATCTTCCGCCTAGGAACCCTCCAACCACAAGGGATGAACTCAGATTTCTCCAGTTTCCTCAATTCCCCTCCCCCCACCTTGTCTCAGTCCCAACCCTCGAACTCAGCACCACCTTCCTATCCTGCAATCTTCTTCCTGACCTCTCCGCCCCCACCCCCACTCCGACCTATCACCCTCACCTTAACGTCCTTCCACCTCTCGCATTTCCAATGCCCCTCTCCCAAGTCCCTCCTCCCTACCTTTTATCTTAGCCTGCTTGGCACATCTTCCTCATTCCTGAAGAAGGGCTCATGCCCGAAACGTCGATTCTCCTGCTCCTTGGATGCTGCCTGACCTGCTGCGCCTTTCCAGCAACACATTTTCAACTGCAGTCTGGTTCAGACTAATTAATAATCAGGAAGAGACTGAATTAGTGGCACATGTTAGGAGCCTGTGGAGACTTGATGTGCAGATCTATACAGGAATTACTTGAGAAGATTTAACTTCTGATGAGCAATTCCCTTGCTGACCATGACCATCTGAGAATTACTCCAACTGTGTTAGTGTTGTAGATTTTGAGTAATTCTGTGGTATTAATCTCATTAGTTATTAGGAAATGCTAGGCAGATTTAAACCTAGTCTAATACTTGTGTATATATACAACCAGTGGAGACAATCAGTAGCCTGTGGCTCAGGAAGACCTTGAAGTTCATGCAGTGAAGTGTACCATGTCCTGGATAATCTGTAAACAAGGATGATTCTCCTGAATTATTAGTGACTCTTATATACTTATGATCCATAGTTTTAGCTGTGCAGCTAAAGGTTCGATTAAACCAACACTGACAAGAATTTGAATTAATACAACAACCTAAATGAAGTAAATTTGTCCAAGGTACTTCACAAGAAGATCGTTGAATACAATTTGACACAAAATCACAAGATAAATTACGAGGGCATATGAGCCAAAAGCTTAACCAATGAAGTAGGTTTGAAGGAATGTCACCGAGAAGGAATGAGAGGTGTAGAGACAGAGACTTTTAGGCTGAACATTTCAGATCATGGTTGTCAATGATGAAACAATGGAAATTAGGAATTCTCATGAGGCCAGAATTGGAGGAGTACAGATACCTTGGAGTGTTGTATAGCTGGAGGAGTTTACAGGAATAGGGAGAGCTGAGGGTTTTGACAATAGAATGAGAATTTTAAAATCAAGTTGATGCTCAATTGGAAGCTGGTGTGGGGTCAGCAAGCAGAGAAGCAATGGGGGGACCAGACTTGGTAGAAATTAGAATGTGGCTGCAGAATTTTGGATGAGGGAGGGTGGAAGCTGGGAGTCTGTGCAGAAGAATCAGAATAACAAAGCATAGAGATAACAAAGGGATTAATGAGGGTGTTAGCACTAGATGAACTAATGCTAAAATAAAATCAGACGATGCTACAGAGATGAATGTAGTTGAAGGTGACTTCAAATGAAATAACATGGTTATGAACTGTCCCATTTAATCAAATATAGTTGCTAGGGAGAAGGAAGGGGCATCCAGGGAGCAACATTTGGGGATTGAAGACAATAGCTTCGGTCCACTCAATCCATTGCTGGATTAATTGCAGGAAATTTCTGCTCACCCCATTACTGGATGAATAATTTATCTCAAATTAAAGACAGTAAAGCCAGTTCAAAAACTGGTCCTTTTTCAGATGATGTTGCCAAGGATAAGAAAAAAAAGAAGCCAAGGTCTTAAGGGGATTCCAGAGGTAAACAGAGCAAGAATAGAAAAATAAGCCATTGCAAGTCATTCTCCATCTATGACTGGACAGGTAACGGTGGAGCCAGATGTGTCCTATCCAGCGAGACATCAGAGGAGACATGCTAGAGGAAGGTAGTGTAGATGACTGTGTCAAAGATTGTAAATAAGTCAAGAAGAATGAAGAGGAAACATTTAGCTTTATTGCAGTCTCATGAGAAAGCATTTGTGGCTTTGAAAAGAACTATTTCAGCAGTGTGGTGAGAATAACAATAGGAGGGAATCAAACATGCAGCTGCATGCCCATTTATATTACATAGGTCAGGTCAGAACAGGATCACCTTTGAATGTGAAGCCTTCCATGATCAGGTGACCCTTTTGTTCAAGTATGAAGAACAAGGGCCTTGGAATCATACAGCACAGAAATAGATCCTTCGGTCCAACTTGTCCATGCTGACCAGATATCCACTACATTGGTGATCCATTCAATACTTGTAACTCTTATGAAACTGAAACTCAGCAAGAGTCAGTGTTTACACAAGCTGAAAATTGATTTAAGAAAATAACTGCAGCATATTTTGGAAACTAGCATCTAATCATGTAAAACTGAAATCTTATGACCGCAGTTTCGTTATTCAGGAGAAAAAAGTGTACATTAAAGTCAAAAATAACTTTTGAAGTGCCATTATATTGTACTTAGATAAAAATGTTTAATTTGATCAATAACATTTGAAGAAATCTCCTGCTGACATTATTGTGGTTGGATAGAAATTTGGGGTATGTATGTTTGTAGAAGATGAATACAATTCTGTATTGGCTGTTCCATTCTATTAAAAGGTCAAAATGTGAAAGCTGAACAAGTAACCTCTTTCAACATTTTTCAAAGAACATCAAGCACTTTAGAAGGAAATACTTGGAGAAGCATTGTTCTTTCTGTTTCTTTCATGTAATCTTTGAATCTGCTCCATCTGGAAACCACTGCTTCTTGACCTCATCCAGGATGGAGTCACACTTCCTAGCAGCCTCAGATGGAGAGATCAAACACACAAACATTTTGCCTTGGAGTGAAACTATTTCTTGGTAGATTATTCCAGATAAAATACAGAGACTTAACACTGTATGGCAGTCATTGAATGTTAAAAGACTTTCTGTTGAAGGGATGAAAATCTGATTGAAATGAAAAATCAGGTTGCATTGAAATCCTCGGTGACTTTAAAGTACTAATATATTTTACAGTGAGATTATTGGTTGTAAGATCAATGCAGCTGTAATTCATCACATTATAGTCTGCTAACTTCAAAAAGCTCATTAAGTTTTACTCCACTTCAATTATTAAATATGGTATCTGTTTGGATCAGAGGTAGATTCCAGGTTAAATCCCTGAACTCAGACAGTGTTATAACAGGAATGCGCGATTAGCCAGGTTCACAGTAGATCACAGGCAGATGGAAGATGATCAAACTTCTCTCTGCTGTTATTTATTGAATCATCTGTATGGAAGCAAACTAAGCTGAAAATGTGTTGCTGGGAAAACGCAGCAGGTCAGACAGCATCTAAGGAACAGGAGAATCGCCTTTCGGGCATGAGCCCTTCTTCAGGAGGGGCTGAAGAAGATTCCTGAAGAAGGGCTCATGCCCGAAATGTCGACTCTCCTGCTCCTTGGATGCTGCCTGACCTGCTGCGCTTTTCCAGGAACACATTTTCAGCTCTGATCTCCAGCATCTGCAGTCCTCACTTTCTCCTGGAAGCAAACTAAGTCTAAGCAATACAAGCTGCTCACAGATGAGCTCCTCAAATCCAACTTTCTCCTTAACTTCCTATATTCTTTTACTAATTCGGAAGCTCGGCATTGAATACCCCATCCCCCACCTTTCTGACCATCATCCACCAGTGCACCACTCCCTGATCCCTGTTGTTAAAGTAGTGTTTCTCAAAGACAGCATTAAACTGCAATGACCTGTTAATATCATAAGGACTTGGGTGGGGAAAGGTCAATCCTGTCACCCTGGGTCTCCCAGTAACTATTGGCAGATCTTTCCCCTATCTGAGGTAGCAAGAATGCTGATGAGCAAGATTCATTTTTAAAATTTCTTTGTTGGCATCACTGGCTAGGCCAGCATTTACTGCCCATTCTGAACACCCAGAGGGCAGTTAAGAGTCAACCACAATGCTGTGGTTCTGGAGTCACATGTGTCCTTCAATAATATCCTTTCCTAATGGACATTAATGAACAAGTTGGGCTTTTCTGACAACTGACGACATTTATGGTCACCATTAGATGCTTAACTCCAGATTTTTATTAAGTTTAAATTCCGCCAAGGTGCCAATGTGGGAACCTGGGTCCCCAGAATATCGCCTGAGTGTTTGGTTATCACCTCCCAGATTAGAGTTAAAGTTAATTGGGTGAAAGTCAAAAATCCGGCTGTTGTCACACTCACCCCACTAAATGGTGACAGAGCACTGTGCCATGCAGTTACATGTACACACCTTTCAATGAATAAAATATTCATTCTTTCCTGCTGCCCCCTATCACAAGGCTCTTGCTTTTTCTTGAATACATTAAGATAACTCTCCTGAATAAGTACTTACACGTTAGATGGCAAGTTCACAATCTAGCCATGAGGTGGTGAGAAACCTATTCCTAGTTTTGCATCTCATCATTAGATCCACTTAACATTTTGACATCGCATTTCCAATTTTCCTGTCTGCAATTGAGAAACTCAGTGACAGACTGAGTGTCATTGAGTAGGACTTTGTGAACAAGTGCAACTTGATAGCACTGTCAATGATTTCTTCTATCACTTTGAGAGTAAATGGAAGTACTGGAATCCTCCACTTTGAGGATGGGGATATTTGGGGGTCCTCCTCCTCCAGTGTGTTGGTTAATTGTCTTCCACCATTCATGACTGGAAGTGGCAGGACTTGCAGAGCTTTGATCTGATCGATTAGTATGGGATCACTTAGCCCTCTCTACTGAATAAGCTTCAGGTGTTTAGCATGCACGTATAATCCTGTATATTGTAGCTTCACCAGCTTGATACCTCAAGTTTAGGCATGCCTAGCACTGCTCTTTGCATACCCTACTAAACTCATCTTTGAACATCCAGATTTCCACTGCTGGCATCTTGTGGTATTTACCACTTTTATCAGTCTGTGATGCTGGGTAAAGGTTGTTTAAGGTAGTGTACTGCTACCAATCTCCTTTGTTTTTCATTTCTCTTGTACCTGTCTACTGATTAGAGTTTGGACATTTTGCTATAAACTCTGTGTCTTATGAACTTATATTCCACAACTCCCTAATGAAGGAGCAGTGCTCTGAAACCACTCCTTCCAAACAAGCCTGTTGGACTGTAACCTGGTGTTATGTGATTTTTAACCTAGATTAGTGTTAGATTATACACCACCAGAGAAATGCTACAAATACATTTCCCCCCAATGAAAGTTACAGTAATGTTCCTTCTCTCCATCCATAGATTGTATACGACACCAGTAGAATGATGCAGCATCTGCATTGAAGGTTTGTTCATCACTATTAACTCATTATACAATCATGAAAATAAATATATTGCATTTACCACTATTCAAACTCCCCTTATGCCTCACTTCACATGAAGGTTGTCTGGATTTACACTTTCCTGAGAACACTTTAGACTTGGAAGAATATAAAGTTTCTTATTTGAGAAAACTGGACCCTATTGCTAATCTATGGATAATTTATCTGTTGCTGCTGCCTTTCCTTCTGTCAGTAATTACACTTCAGTAATATTGCTCTTGAAGGGATGAAATCAGTTGTTTCAGCTTTTTCTTTTCATCTGGATTTTTTTTCTCCTTGTTGCGCTATTAGATTTTCAATGTTGCGAGCACAATGCATTTTCCTCAATGAGCACTGTTGGCATTTTGTGCAATCTGTGACCTTTACCAGTGGCTGGTATTGGTAAGAGTTGTTTGAGATAGTTTGTTGCCACCAATGTTCCTTTTTCTTGGTTGTGTTCAGTGATTAATTGGAGAAAATACTCTTCCATACAGCATCTAGAGAAGAAGGAGTATTCTTAGAAAACAAGGATCATAACAAAAAAAGCACAAATTACATTTGGTCAAGCATAATTACCAGGACTTTGGTGAGCTGGTGCAGATCCATCTGTTCCCTCTAAAAGCTACAGTAGCACACCTTATCTCCATTCATGAACTGTGTGTGATATCAACTGAATGGTGAAGTCACTGTACGTGAACATTAACTCCCTCAGAAACATTACCTTCTTAGTTGGTTTCCTGGCTTGATGGTAATCATTGAGTGGAGGATAAGCCAGGCCATGAGGTTGCAGATTATGAATGAAGACAATTCTGTTGCTGCTGACAGCCCACAGCATCTTCTAAATTCCCAGTCTTGAATTTCTAGACTTATTCAAAATCTATTCCATTTACCGCTTAACAGGATGGAAGATATCTTCAATGTGAAGATGAATTTCTTCTCCACAAGGACTATGTGGTGATCATTCATACCAATACTGTCATGGACCAATGCATCTATGACAGTTATATTGATGAGGACGTCACAGTATTCATGGAGGAGTGCTGGTCGAAGAGCCATGATCATAGAGTCACAGAGTCATAAAGCACAGAAACAGACTCTTTGGTCCAACTTGTCCTTGCTGACCAAGTTTCCCAAACTAAACTAAGTCCCATTTGTTAGTGTTTCTCCCATATTCCTCTAAACTTTTCCTGTTCATGTACATATCAAGTGTTGTAAATGTTGTAACTGTACCTATATATAACATGTCCTCAGGTTGTTCATTCCATGCATGAACTATGCTCTGTGTGAAAAAATTGCCCTTCAGGTCCATTTTAAATCTTTCCACTCTCACCTTAAAAATATGCCCCTAGGTTTTGAACTCCCCCACCATAGGGAAAAGACTTCTGCTATCCAGTGTATCTATGCCCGTCATGTTTCAGTAAACCTCTATAAGGTCACTCCTCATTCCAGTGAAAAAAGTTCCAGCCTATTCAGCTTCTCTTTGTAACTAAAACAGTAAGTTGCAATCAGAAAATTCCCATGTTTGCTCTGAGTCTTTGTGGGGTCCAGAGTCAACATTGTGCAATCCGAAGCTAACCCCTTCCAATATCACTGTGGCATGGTATCTATGGGTGTTTTTCCTTCTGGTGTGACATACATAAGGAAGTGATGATGGTCTCTGGGACTTTGTCTATAAGGTATGATTCTGTGAGCATGATTATGTCAAGCTCATGTGGTAGCTCTCATAATCTAAAATGATACAAGCCCGTAGTGTTATTCAGAAGGATTTTGTATGATCGATAGGGTTAGGTACATCTTTGTTGTTTCCCATGCCTAGGTCTGTGAGCAAAATGATCTGTTGGGTTTCATGCTTTCTTTTAGTCTTTGTTCATCCTGTGTAAAAATTGTGTACAGTTAGGCCATTTGAAAGCACATCTAAGAGTCAAACACATTGCTGAGGATCTAGAGTCGCATAAGATCAAGACCATATAATGATAGAATCTTTTCTTCCTTCAAGAATTCAATCTGATTTTCTTTTATGATAATCAAACATAACTTCAAGATCACCGTTAGTCTAGATTTTAATTCCACATTTAATAATTGGAAGGGTTCAGAAGACCGATGCAATGGTGTTGCCAGGGTCAAAGGATTTGAGCTATATGGAGAGGCTGAATAGGCTGGGGCTGTTTTCCCTGGAGCTTCGGAGGCTGAGGGGTGACCTTATAAAATCATGAGGGGCATGAATAGGATAAATAGACAAAGTCTTTTCCCTAGGGTGGGGAATCCAGAACTGGAGGGCATAGGTTTACGGTGAGAAGGGAAAGATATAAAAGGGAAATATGGGGCAACATTTTCACACCGAGGGTGGTGCTTGTATGGAATGAGCTGCCAGAGGAAGTGGTGGGGGCTAGTCCAATTACATCATTTAAAAGACATCTGGATGCCTATATGAATAGGAAGGGTTCAGATGGATATGGGCCAAGTGCTGGCAAATGGGACGAGATTAGTTTAGGACATCTGGTCGGCATAAATGCGTTAGATGAAAGGGTCTGTTTCTGTGCTGTACATCTCTATGACCCTGACTCTAATTCACTTCAACTTTCACCAACTAGCATGGTGGGATTTGTACCCAGGTTTGCAAAGCATTAACCTGGGTCTCTGGATAATTAGTCCAGTGATGCTACCTCTACACCACTGCTCAATCCTCTGAACTACCTCCCTGACCATCAAATTACACCCTCAATCTCACAACTGGTGCATCGTCTGCCCAACCAAACCTGACTACTCTTCTGACTACCCAACTACCTCTTGACTATCTTCCTCACTTAACCACCCCATTCTTTGACCACCAACAACCCTCATGTTCTGACTTACTGAATTACTAACTAACCCTTCTTACTCATCTCTGTGAAAGCTGGGCTCAGAACATCTCAATAGAAATATACAATAACATTGAGTCGTGAGTCTGACAATAACTGTTGCTGCTCAGAAAATCTAGTTAAAAATCGCACAACACCAGGTTTATTTGGAATTGCTAACTTGCAGAAAGTTACTCCTTCATCAGGTAGCTGTGGTTCAGGATCATAAGACACAAAATTTATAGCAAAAGATCACAGTGCTGTGAAGCTATAACAATATGGAGTCATGGAGTCATAGAAATGTACAGCATGGAAACATACCCTTCGGTCCAACCCATCCATGCCGACCAGATATCCCAACCCAATCTAGTCCCACCTGCCAGCACGCTGCCCATATCCCTCCAAACCCTTCCTAGTCATATATACATCCAAATGCCTTTAAATGTTGCAGTTTTATCAGCCTCCACCACTTCCTCCGCCAGCTCATTCCACACATGTACCACCCTCTGCGTGAAAAAGTTGCCCCTGAGGTCTCTTTTATATCTTTCCCCACTCACCCTAAACCTATGCCCTCTAGTTCTGGACTCCCCACCTCAGGAAGAGACTTTGTCTATTTATCCTATCCATGCCCCTCATGATTTTATAAACCTCTATAAGGTCACCCTTCAGCCTCCGTTGCTCCAGGGAAAACAGCCCCAGCCTGTTCAACCTCTCTCTGTAGCTCAAATCCTCCAACCCTGACAACATCCTTATAAATCTTTTCTGAACCCTTTGAAGTTTCACAACATCCTTCCAATAGGAAGGAGACAAGAATTGCATGCAATATTTCAACAGTGGCCAAACCAAAGTCCTGTACAGCTGCAACATGACCTCCCAAAACTGTCCAATAAAGGAAAGCATACCAAACGCCTTCTTCACTATCCTATCTACCTGTGACTCCACTTTCAAGGAGCTATGAACCTGCACTCCAAGGTCTCTTTGTTCAGCAATGCTCTTGAGGACCTTACCATTAAGCGTATAGGTCTTGCATCTAGATTGCTGTTAAGTCTTTCATCTTTTAGAATGGTTTGCAGGTTTCAGTTCATTAATATGTAAATCCCAGAACTTCTTTCAAGTCACATTCTTGAGATAACTTAAGATTTTATTTAAAAATTAAAACTCTGGCACCTCCACATTATGGCTCAGAAGATGTAGACCAATAGCTTAAAATGTCATTATCCAGACGTACTGGATGGTGTCTGAGAAGATATTTTACTTTTAGTGAAGCGACAACTGTTTTTCTCTCCTACCCTACCATTTGCTGCTAATTTTCAATTGCATTAACTGAGCATCAAACAAATTACCAATAATTAACAGCATTTTAGATTTAATCTCCAAAGTTAGCCGAAGTTGCATTATTATAATTGATATACAGAACAACCTCGATTATCTGAATGAGACGGGCGGGGAGTATTTTTTTTCGGATAACTGATTGTTCGGATAACGAATAACGCCGGTACGGGACCTTGAGATCTTGCTCGGATAATCCAAACTTCGGATAATTGACATTCGGATAACCGAGGTTGTTTTGTAGCTGCTGTGTTTGATATGACAATGTTGGTCAGCAGGGGTCCCTCTTGGTGTTCTTATAGGAATCACTGTGCCATAGAAAGTTACCAAACAGAAAAAGTACAACTGAAATGTTGATTTGGAATGTAACAAAAATCCTTCACGAAGGATGTAAATAAAAAATATGCATCAGCTTATTGTTTACACAGTAACAAAGACCAGATTAGACCATCAGCTCAGTCCTCATTTCATATATTTTTGAAGTTGTCATACTAATAAGTTGTTAGATATTTCCTTTATTTTCTTTGAGTTTCGGAGGTACCACTGCTGTTTGTAACTAGTCAGTTGAAAAAAAGAATTGCCTGTGTTTCTATTCAAATCCAGCCAGGACATCTGGAGTTGGCTTAGGCCTTCCCCCTGAAGCAGACATTTCTATTCCCACCCTGTCTGAACACTTTCAAAAGTCACACAACACCAGCTTATACTCCAACAGATTTAGTTAAAACCACAAACTTTTGGAGGGCTGCTCCTTTGTCAGGTAAAAACAATGTCTACAGATGCTGGAAACCAGATTCTGGAGTAGTGGTGCTGTTCAGGCAGCATCCGAGGAGCAGTAAAATCGACATTTAGGGTAAAAGCCCTTCATCAGGAATAAAGCCTTTGTCAGGTCAACTGATAAAGGAGCAGAGCTCCAAAAGCTTGTGATTTTCAATAAATCAGTTGGATATAACCTGGTGTTCTGTGACTTCTGACTTTTGACTCCACTCCAGTCCAACACTGACATCACATCTGAACACTGCCAAAGAGATAGGGAGCCAATGTAGACAAAAAAAACGACCTGACACCATTTTCTGACAGCAATCACTCCATTTACAGAAGACAGCATCAGCCAAAATTGCCTTCATTGCTTATGACATTAACATTTCTTCTTGGTTCAAAAGTTATACATCATTAACTATGTGATAGAAACTTTGTGTGAGAAATTCATAACAACAACAATGTGCTAACCTTTGGTCATAATGTCAGTAGCTTAAACAAATTACTTTTGTGAATGGGCTTAAACTACATCCATTAGATATCCTCTTTTAGTTTGATGGCTCCTTTATATTGAGTGAACGCAAACTGCCCTATTTATTGATTGAATGTAGCAAGCTACTTAAAGTCAGTGGATTAGCCAAGCTCTCAAGGCCATGCGCCCTGAAGTCCTGAGGTACCACATTTAATGAGGAGTTGAATCAATGCCATTTAATCTGTATCTAACAAATACCTGGGTATGCAGCATAGCTAGTTAGAAGAGTGTGGACTCAATGAAGAAAAGGTTTGTTATAGGCAAAGGCTAATAAATATGAGGCAAACTTTATTTTGTCATCCACAATACTCTTTCCTTTCGTGTGCAATCAATAGTTTTCAGTGATTATAGACCTTGTGATCCAGTGTACTTTTTTTTTCGTGACAGGCTATCCGCAAGCTTTCTGGAATCTGCCTGCTTTGATCTCACCTTAAATCAATCAATCATGCTGACAGCTTGTATGAAATCATTCCCTGCCAGGTCAAGGGTGAGCCACTTTTTGTCTCCCAACGCTCAGTGCTGTGGCTGCAGTTCTAGCTCTGAGGAATGAAGCTAAGCCAGTCTTTAAGAGGTGAGGGCAGGGGGTGGGGAAGATGTAACAGTGGAATATTACTGCTACTGAAACCAGGATGTTTCACCACACAAGGCAGGCTGTTCATGTTATTTCTGTCTGTATGGAATGCAAGAGTCAAAGTTAAGATTGCAATCTTACAATGATGTAGCTTCGTCAATTATCTAACGTATTAAAGTATAGAAACTAGAGAACTTTCATTACTGGTCGCAATTTTGCACTGTTGTATTTTAGTCTAGAAATAAATAAGATAAATGAAAATCTAAATTAAATCAGAAAAAGTTGAAAATATGCAAGTTTGCCACCTTTTTGTTATCATTAGGTACTGTCCCTCTCCCTTTAAATCTGATGTCTCACAACTCTCAACCTCAATCCCTGCAACCCATTACCCCATTCTAGCCTCTCTTTCCTTCACTTAAAAGCATTGTCAACCTTACAAATTTTCTACAAGTCTTCCCTGCACCCCATAATTGAATATTTGGATCAGACTAATGAACAAATCGTCTTCAGTGTCTTAGGTGACATTACACTAATTCAAGATGTGGTAAATTTGAAAGATAAAGAAAAAACGTTTGGAAATGCTCGACAAGTCTATCCATTAACGATGGAAAAATTAACATAGTTACAGGTTTGGCAGGCTAGATTTTCATTCTGGTAGTGGTAGTCAGCAACGATCCTGGTTCTGCCTACCTATATCAGGAACAAGAGGGTTTAGAGGCATGATTCTTCATTGCTGGGTTGGGTAAGAGGAAGAGTGGATGTCAGAGGCATGCTGGGAGGTGAGGAGAGTGGAATGGGAGGTGGGCTCAGACTGAAATAAAGCCACCCACTGCCAAAGCAGCCATGCCGAGTTGCCAAGTACCGAGACAGTTTATTTAAAGGAACAGCCTCAGTGTTGTGGGACTTTGACACAATTATAATGTAATGCCCTTTAATCCTAACCCCTCACACCACCTCAACCTTCATATATTCTCAATGCCCCGTCCATGCCATCGTATTCCGTTCCACCCAGCTCCCCATGGTCCTTCATGGAATGCATTCCAGGCTATGATACCCACCCACCCCCTATGACCGCTCTTGTGTAACATACCCAGCAAGGCCCCAACCTATACCCATTCCCTTCATTACCCCATGACAATCTACGGAACTTCCATGTACATTTGCCCACAACATAGAGTAAAGAAAAAAAAATAATCCTATTGTGATAACAGGATGTGTCCAAAAATTGCAAAAGATGCGTGTACATTACTTTCCACTTTCTTTAAAAAAAACACAGGCTAATAGAAGTGTCAGTTATCTAGACTTTAAAATATAAATAGCAGAATCTGCAAGCACTTGAAATCTCTATCTTGTGTCAACAGATATTGTGGAATTAGCAAAGATTAGAGAGCCAGAGCTCTCATTCAAGCAATGTTTTTTCCAGAGGCTTAGGTATTTCAAGAGACTAATAGATGTCTGGGCTTGCAGTCAAGATTGCATAATGAGACAGAGTGAGGAACATGCCCTCATGTGAAGGTGAAGGAGGAGTCATGGCAGCTGGGTGAAGGCAGAGCCTATCATTAAGGAAGGTCTGAGGAGAGACTTTTGAACTTATCTTGCAAAAGATTCCCTAATGAAGACACTACAAAGAGACTATGAAACACATGTCCTTTAAATTCTGGCCCAAACCCATGAAAATTATGAAAGACTATGACATGTTGATCTCTATAACACAGCTGACTAGATAAAGAATGTAGGGTGAAATTTTGCAATCAGCCCATGCCTGTAAAGGACCATGGTGAAAATCAGGAACCTGGGAGTAGGGATCAGGAATTCTGGAATTGGGATCTACTCAGCTTTTTAACTGTATTTGTTAATCAGCCCAACTCAGGAAAATTACCCAGGCCAACGTTGAAGACTTGTGAAGATCCCAGACCTCTCATGGTGAATCCTTTTTCACTGTTCACAGATGATGCCAGACCTGCTGATAATTTTCAGAACTTTCTTTTTTTTTATCATAGGTGTCAATTGCCACAACTGTGTCGTAGTGCACAATTTCTCTGTGTCCAGGTTTGATCATAACATCCCCTGTGGGGGTTACAATGAAACATAGAAACATAAACATTAGGAGCAGGAATGGGTCATTCAGCCCTTTGAGCAGCTCTACCATTCAATATGATCATGGCTGATCCAATGTCTCAATGCCATATTCCCACATTCTCATCATGCTGATACATTTAAAATCTAAAAAGTCTTTGTTGAATGTATTCAGTCACTTAACCTCCAAGACATTCTGTGGTAGAGAATTCCACAGGTTAACTATCATTTTAATGAAGAACATTTTCCTCATCTCATTCCTAAACAGCCTACCCTATGTCCTGCAGTGTGTCCCGTGGTTCTAGATGCCCAAGCAGGGAAAATGTCGTCTTTGCATCTTATGTGTCCAGCCCTACATTTTAATCAGATCCCCTGTCATCCTTCCAAACTCTAATGAATACTAGCTAAATCAATCATTCCTCACAGCACGGTCCTGCCATCCCTGGTATTGGTCTAGTGACCTTTGTTGCACTTCCTCTATGGCAAGAGCTTCCTCTCGTAGGTAGGAAGTCCAAAACTACATGCATTACTCTAGGCATGGACTAACCAAGGCCCTGCTTAACTATAGTAAGGCATCTCTACTTCTGAACAAGCACCTGAAGATGGAACAAGGGCTTGAAAGCTTGCTTTTTCAAATAAACCTGTTGGACTATAATGCAGTGTCATGTGATTTTAGACTTTAAAAATAAAGGCCAATATACCATTTGCCTTCCTGGTCGCTTTCGTTCCTGCCTGTCTAGTTTCATTGACTGGTGTACAAGATTACCAGATTTCCCTTTTTATATGCACAATTCCCAATATATAACTCTTTAAATAATACTCTTCTTTCCTGTCTTTCCTACCAAAGTAGACAACTTGTTAGGAGAATTAAGTCTTGCAATTCTTTTGCTAATCATTTCTATATATTCAAACAAACATTCAGCCATATTTCAATGTATAATAAATAGCACCAATACAGCACAAAAAAAAGATTGGTTGTCATTTTAACATGGGTGAGCACATGGTATTGCATGCAGGGGAATTTCATGACACAGGGAAGCTGGCTCCAATCCACTGATTTCCAAGATTTATCAAGAAACAAGAATGGTTGATAAACAATCTGATCCTAACAGATGGATTGCTATTTTATCATGGAGCGCACCATTGCTGGAGTCATCGTAGTCTCAGTGGTACTCCAAAGACAATATAGAAGGAGATAGCAATTTCGACTTTGTCACCAAACCCAGGAAGAATACAAACCTCCAGAAGCTCCAAAGAACCAGCAAGCAAAGATACACTCAGGGGAACTCAGGATCTACAGGTCTTGTTCACATTTTCTTCAAATGTCTGAAAGACAGTGTAGGGATCTATTAAGAATGTCCCAGGCCATTACCCCTCAACCATGATATCTGCCAGATGAAGATTTGCACTCAGAATGGCAATTTCACCATCCCCCCCACCATCTCAGAGGCGGTCAAGGTCATAGTTGCCCTGAATGTTTATACCAACAGCCAGATTCAAAGTGTAACAGGAGATCAGTACATCATCCCACAGACCCTGACCCATAAGAGCATCCTGCATGTTACTGATACTATTTTCATCAGATAAAGGGACTTCATGTCCTTCTCTTGTGACAAGGAGAGTCAAGCAGCTTGGCTGTGAGGTTCACGACCATCGGTGTCTGTACCAAGGTGCAGGACAATATCAACTGCATTCATATTGCAGTTTTGTTCATTAACAGAAAAGGCTTTCACTCCATCAATAATCAAATTCTATGCGCCCATTGATCCAAATTCTGGAAGTCTGCACCAGATATCCCGGGAGCTGCCATGACTCTTAAATTCTAGCAATGACACAGGCTCCTGCCTCCTTCCAAGGTCCTCAAGTCATATAAGGATAAAGTTTGGGAAATAAGGGCTACCCCATCTAAACATGGAAATGATGCTTTACTGAACCATTAGCCTGACGCAGAATGAAGATATGTTTTTGTGCCTCACACTTGCACCAGGACTCTTGTAAAAGAGACCATAAGCCTCTTATTAGTCAAAACATTGAGTATAGGAGTTGGGAGGTCATGTTGTGGCTCTACAGGACATTGGTTAGGCCATGTTTAGAACATAGAACATAGAACAATACAGCACAGAATAGGCCCTTCAACCCATGATGTTGTGCAGAACATTTGTCCTAGTTTAAGCACCTATCCATGTACCTATCCAATTGCCGCTTAAAGGTCACCAATGATTCTGACTCTGCCACTCCCACAGGCAGCCCATTCCATGCCCCCACCACTCTTTGGATAAAGAATCTACCCCTGACATCCCCCCTATACCTTCCACCCTTCACCTTAAATTTATGTCCCCTTGTAACACTCTGAATATTTTGGAATATTGTGTACACTTCTGATCTCCCTTCTATAGGAAAGATGTGAAACTTGAAAGAGTTCAGAAAAGATTTACAAGGTTGTTGCTGAGGTCAGAGGGTTTTAGCTATAGGGAGAGGTTGAATAGGCTGGGGCTGTTTTCTCTGGAGCGTCGGAGGCTGGGGGCTGACCTTATAGAGGTTTATAAAATCATGAGAGGCACAGATAGGATAAATAGACAAGGCCTTTTCCCCGAGGTGCGGGAGTCCAGAACTAGAGGGCATAAGTTTAGGATGAGAGGGGAAGATTTAAAGGAGACCTAAGGAGCAATGTTTTCATACAGAAGGTAATGCATGTATGGAATGAGCTACCACCAAAGTGGTAGAAAGTAGTACAATTACAACATTTAAAAGACATCTGCATAGGCTTAGAGGGATATGGGCCAAGTGCTGGCAAATGGGACTGGATTAGACCATAAGACCATAAGACCATAAGACATAGGAGTGGAAGTAAGGCCATTCGGCCCATCGAGTCCACTCCGCCATTCAATCATGGCTGATGAGCATTTCAACTCCACTTACCAGCGTTCTCCCCTTAATTCCTCGAGACAACAAGAATCTATCAATCTCCTCAAAAGGAGATTGATGAGAATTTGTTTTAAGCTGCTGGCTATCTTGAGGGACTTCGTTACACAACACTCTGATATAAGAATCAAACGTCTTAAAAGCGATCTAAAATTAATTTAGGGTATCTGGTCAGCATGGATGAGTTGCACCAAATGGTCTGTTTCCATGCCGTACATCTCTATAACTATAACTGAAGATTCCTGAAGAAGGGCTTATGTCCGAAACGTCGAATCACCTGTTCCTTGGATGCTGCCTGACCTGCTGCGCTTTTCCAGCAACACATTTTCAGCTATAACTATAACTCCTTGACATTAACTAATACTCAGCTTTGCAGTAAAGCCTACAAAGTGGGCCTACATTGTGAGGAATATTGAGCTCTTCACAGCAGACGCAGAGCTTGTGTGATGTACTGCACATAGTGGACAAACAGCAGCTTTTTGAGGTTGTAGATGAGGATGAGAAATTGATCAGAAGGGCAATCCAAGAAAGCATGATAGAGCAATGCATCATTGAGCCAGAGGGGGCAGAGATCCCTACTAAGTGTAGAGGACATGTGGAGTTTGTTACTTTTGCAGTTTTTGACCTTTTGTGTTGCTAAATAAACATCTCATTATCCTTGTGATTATGCACTTGATATCTTTAGGTAATCCCACTTTAAAGTACCTGCATGTAAAATTTCTGACTGACCGCTTGGGAAAAGCATCACCTGAGGCTAAGGTTAGGTAGCTTTTAAGACGTTTGATTCTTATATCAGAGTGTTGTGTAACAAAGTCCCTCAAGATAACCAGCAGCTTAAAACAAATTCTGATCAATCTCCTTTTGACCATTCCTTTCGTGGTAAGTCTTCAATGTTTTAGAGTGTATATCGACTGCTAAGTTGCCCGGAAACATTCGAACATCCTCTAGAACACTATTGTATCTGTGCGAGGCAATGCAAGGTGCAGCTTTTCTTGGCAGGCCAATGTTCTAAGATGCTCATTGTACATCAGTCAGCCTTGAAAAACAGGGCACTCCCTTGAAAAGCTGATATCTAGAATGAACCTTTCCATGCAGAGATGTGTCACCACTGATTACTTACTCTCACTCTCAAGGCTGTAAGCGTGCAGCCCAGACCTATCACAATCCCCGCACAGTGCATTTATTCGGAGTGATGTCTTGGCTACTGTCCTTCAAGGATCCATGACATCTGAACTGTTTGCAATCAAGGAATCATTTGTTCATGAAAGGTGAGCAAAGCACGGCCACTACAATTTCTATCATTCTTGGGATATTTAAAGATGTTGCTTAAGTCTCGCATGGGTTTAACTGAACCAAATCCAAAATTAACAAAGATCTTAGAGCAGACATACTAAAAGTGCAAGTGAACTTGAGAAGATTAGCTACAGGAGCAGGAAGAGACCATTTGGCCCCTCAAGCCTGCCCTGCCATTCAATAAGCTATTGGCTAATCTGTTCCTGGTCTCAACTCTTCTTTTGCGCTAACCCTGAACTTCAGATATTTCAAAAATCTATCTCCTCTTTAAATACTTTCAGTGATCTACCTTCACAACTCTCTGGAATACAGAATTTCTGACATTCAATGCCCTTAATGTGGAACTATCTCCTCTTTCGAGATTCTGTATTAGTGGAAACATCTTCTCAATATTTGCCAAGCCCCCTCAGAACTTTGTAGATTTCAGCAACATCATCCATCTAGTGAATAACAACCATTCTTAGCCATTCTTGATTACTCAACTTCTTCATCTCAGGATTCAGTCTAATGAATCTCTTTTGAATTACTTTCGATGTCAGAATGTCCTTTCTCAAATATGGGAATGAAAAACTGCCACCTCACCAACACTCTATGCAGGTATAAGACTTACCCAATTTTAAACTTCAACCCCCTAAGAATAAAAGTCAAAGTTAATTTGGCTTCTTACTTGCTTGCTGTATCTGCATGCTAACTTTTTCTGTGTTGTATTCTCATGAATTCCCAAAACTCTCAATGCTGTATAATTTTGGAGTCCCTCACCATTTAATTGATAGTTTGCTTTTTGATACTTCCTAGCAAAATGCATGACCCTGCACTTTCTAACATTAAACACCATCTGCTAAGTTTTTGCCCACTTACTCAACGTATGTAGATTCCCTTGCGGATTGTTTATGTCCTCATCACAATATACGCTCCAACATATTTTGCATTGTCTGAATATATAGATACATTATGTTGTCCTAACTCCAAGTCAATAACATAGTTAATCAATAATTAAGAATCTAGAACTGATCCTTGTGGCACTAGTTATATCTTTCCAATCTGAAAATGCCCCTTAATCCCAGCTCACTTCTTCTATGGATTAACTAATCCTCAATCCGTGCTAATGTAATCCCTCCAATAAATTCTATCTTGTGCAATAATACTTTTTGTGGCACTTTACCAAATGCCTTCTGGAAATCCAAATATTATATCTACCAGTTCACCCTTATCAACTAATTATATTATATCCTGAAAGAACTCCAGTTAATTTATCAAGCATAATTTTCCTTTCACAAAACCATGTTGACTCTGTTTCATTATTAAGATTTTCTAAATGTCCTGTTGTTTCTCTCTTAATAATGGGATTCCCATCAAAAGACATTTGTCTAACTGCCCCATATTCATTCGCAAAAGTGAAAGATTTTTTATATTAATGCATCACCCATGCCACCTATATAACCTCACAACCTTTCTTCTTCCTCTGCCTCCCAAAACATCCTCATTCGATAGCTGGAGTGGAGGGAGACTGCTCTGTGAGTGGCCCTGTTCATGTGCAAAATCTGTCAGTTATACGCTATTGTCTTTAGGCCTGAAGGTCCTAAACTTGCCCAGATGCAGGTTCACTGTCCTCCACAGACAGGCAGGAGGTAGACAGTCAAGAGTAGAGTGATGCTGGAAAAGCACAGTAGGACAGAGGAGCAGAAAAAAAATTGATGTTTTGGGCAAAAGACCTAAATGTCGATTTTTCCTGCTCCTTGGATGCTGCCTGACCTGCTGTGCTTTTCCAGCACCACTCTAATCTTGACTCTGATCTGCAGCATCTTCAGTACCCACTTCCACCTCGGAGATGGAGGGGTAAGCAGCTCTGGAATGCCGTCAGAAGAAAGCTTCTGCTGGTCCTGTCTGTCTGCCATTCCTGTGGCTTGTGGGGCATTTGCTGGCCTCAGTCTGTTTTTCTGAGAGGAAGGAGCACCTGGAATGATATCAAGGTTTCTTGTTTCTCTGTCACTCTCCTTGCCATTGGTGATAAGCACATATAACTAGAGCAATGGAGTACAGATCCAGGTGCAGCTCTGGCAGGCACTGAATCTTCTGGATTTGGCTGACTATGGTGGTGCCATGGAGGTAGTCAAGTGGATAAGTATTGATACTGATAACACTGGTGAGAGATGTGTGTATTGGCAAAGGTTAGAGGGAGCCCTGTGAATGGTCATTAACCTTTGCCTTGCATTGCTGGGAACTCTACTTCACTTGGGACCAGATCTAGGTTGGCCTAGTCTGGTGGCATGGCCTCCTGTGGCAGTCAGCTGGATAAAGGACTACCTTCTTCTCCACCACTCCATCCACCTGTGACTTCAGATCTATCCATGGTGCAAAACGTGAGTCTCTTTCCTCTGGTCTTAAAAATGTGTTGCTGGAAAAGCGCAGCAGGCCAGGCAGCATCAAAGAAGCAGGAGAATCAACGTTTCGGACATAAGCCCTTCTTCAGGAATCCGAAACGTGGATTCTCCTGCTTCTTTGATGCTGCCTGACCTGCTGCGCTTTTTTAAGCTCTGATCTCCAGCATCTGCAGTCCTCACTTTCTCCTAGTCTCGTTCCTCTGGGCCATGTTCTGAAGGTTGAAGGTCTTGTACCACAACTTGAGGGCCAGTTGTGGCTTGGGAGTGTCCTGCAGAGTTTTATGAAGGATGCCAGTCAGATGAAAAACAACGGGTTCTGGTAGCAGTGGGCACAGTGACTGTGTGACTCCCTGAGAAACTGACGCAAGAGCCCTCTTGCATTATTAATGAGGTGAAGTGCAAAATATTGCATGAAAACAATCACGGCAAGCCAGGGCAAATTGGATGCCATGAATCTCACTTTTTAATTGCGTGGAAGAATTACCAATTGCTGTTACTAAAAATATTAATATGATGAAAATAGAAAGGGCTGAAATTATACTTTACGGCCCGGATATCAAGTATCACATAAGTATCCAGTATCACATCAAAGAAAAGAACTGGCGGGATGATATGCATTATTCTTACAGAATTCAACAGATATTTTTTCCAGTAATTTTGAATGCAAAGAAGATCAGCAGCTTCTAGTTTGGCAAGTAACCTTAAATGTGAAGTCTTCTTTGCTGGGCTTCAAGCAATGTTTCATGCTCAAGTCGTGAAGATGACCTTAGCAGCTTCACTGCAACGAAATAGAATGGTATGAAGGTGCTGAAAGTTGTCTATTCCTTCACTCTGATTGTCAAGGCTCTGTTGATTGATTTTACTGCCATTCTTCTATTGACAGTTTCGACACAAATTAAGAATTTTTTTTGTTATAATTGAAACAAATGTACATGTCAATTCTTTTTGAAATTCTGCTGTCACATTGATGCTTTTGCCCTATGTCGATGCCTGTAGAGTAAGGTGAATAGTTCTGAAAACTGAACAGGGTAAAAACACCGACTAATCATTGTATGGCTCAAATATAACCATGTCTTTAGGGCATGTGAGTAAGAATCAAAACAAATGATTGTAACCTTATATAGATTATTGGTGAGGGCACATTTGGAATACTAAGATGATTATGTGATCCAGCATTCCCAGTGGAACATACAAGGAACATATTGTGGGAAAGCGGAGTGCTGCAGCCCATGAATTTCCATTCATTCATTTTAATGGATGCTTGCAATTACACACAATGTATTTCCAGTGCATGCTAACACTTGCTGAGAGCAGTGGAATGAAGAATTATTCTGACTGTATGCAGTTTAGCACAGACTTTCTTGACCATTTAAGGAGATAATGAATCAAATTCAAGTCAAAATAGCTTGAAGATCCGGAGATATCAAATGGAGGAAAGAATCTGCATTGACAGCTTATGCTGTAGTTTCCTGTGCTCGCTATAGAGTGGCTCCCAGCTGTCCACAGTCACATTTTTCATCTTCCTGCTATTCAGCTGTTTGCAATGGAGAAATTCTAAGCTGTTCTCTTTAAATTATATCACCAGGATGACTTGTCAGAGCAGGAGCGCCTGGAAGAAAATTAACATTTAAAAAAAGGGAAACTTAAGACAATCCTATTATTTCTATTTTATTTTCTATAGAAGAGAATATTATGTTAAATAATAAAACATTTCACTTGAACTTTCTTTGCCTTTTAAGAGCAGGCCCAACAAAAGTAAGAAATCTTTCAAAATACACAAAGAACCCAGAATGAGAATTGGATAAGCTATACAGCTATGTAAACAATGTAATAAGAGATTGAATGATTGTGATTGCTGAGAATAACAGCAGGTTTTCAAAACATAAATGCAATAAACAACAGATGGAAGGAAGGGTTGGCCCACTGAAATTGAGAATGGGAAACTGCAATCTGAAGACACTTCAGTAGACACTTTGTTAAATTGCTTCCTCACGTCTGCCTTTACCTAAAAAGCAGTTGCAAAGTTTTCAAGTTAGGTATCAGATTTTCAGGAGACAGAGCTTGATAGCTTACAAGTAATAAAAGGTACAGCTACAAGAAGATAAACTACTGGCAAATTGACAGTGCCTGGTGTAGACAGCTTGAAAACAAGAATATTAAAGAAGATGGCAACTAAAAGGCTGAAAATAGTGAAAATGTATTTAATGCAAAGATTCTTATGATTTAATGTGACTAATAAACTCAGTTAATTAAATGTACAAAGGGACAGGCAGTACAATTATAAAGCCTAAAGTATCTTCCAAGTAACACTGCAGATGCAGTACATGTTTAAAATTTTTAGTGAAGGAAAGAAGTGTAAACGATATAGATCATAAAAGTTACCTACGGATTGTAGTGATAAAATCAATGATACCAAGAGTACAGTATTATTTGGAAGCACCAGCTTTTGGAGCGCTGCTCCTTTATCAGGTGGTTGTGGAGTATAAGATCGTAGGACACAGAATTTGTAGCAAAAGT
The DNA here is from genome assembly GCF_020745735.1 of Hemiscyllium ocellatum. Lineage (NCBI taxonomy): Eukaryota > Metazoa > Chordata > Chondrichthyes > Orectolobiformes > Hemiscylliidae > Hemiscyllium > Hemiscyllium ocellatum. Next base: position 53,697,398 of record NC_083401.1, on the reverse strand, counting down.
TTATGGTGTGATGTAATTAAAATTCAGTTACATCTCACACTGTAAACATTTGCTATAAAATTTTATGCCCCATAATCTCATACTCCACAACCATGTGATGAAGGTGCAGTGCTCCTAAAGCAATGCTTCCAAATAAACCTGTTGGACTATAGCCTGGTGTTGTATGATTTTTGACTTTGTACATCCCAGTCTAGCACTGGCATCTCTAAATCAAGAATACAGTAGTTAGCTGCAATGAGATAGCCCAACAAGTTATTGATCTTATCAACAGAGAAATAAAATACAGATCTAATGATAGCTTATGGTTTTTCTAATTGGAGTTATGTAGAACCCCACTCTGAGACTTCTACACAGCTATAGTTACTGATTGGTAATTTTAAAAATTTGATTCTGACAAAATATAAAGATGAGCAACACAATTCATTCTGGATGTCAGAAGTTTAATTTATGAAGAAATGTTAAGCAAGTTGTATTTAAATCCTTTATACAATAGATTCTGAAATGGTTATTGAAGGTACGTGACAAAATTGAATTAATAAATTATTCACGTTAGACAACAAGTGAAAGGTTCAGAGTATCGAATGAAGGAATGTTTATATTTTTCAACAGAAACAAATAATAGCCAGGAGAAACCTACCAGACAGACAGAATAAGAAAGAGTTGAATGCATTAATGGAAAGAGAAGGGAACAGGAGATATGAGGGTTGAAATTTCTTTGTACGATATTAACAATAAATATTCTCACATGGGGTTGCCCTGCCCACAACTTTTCTGGATTTATTAAGACACGACACTCTACCACATTTATTTTCCAATGGGTCTATTTAAAATCACAAGCTTTCGGAGTGTTGCTCCTTCATCACTTGACAAAGGAGCAGTGCTCCAAAAGCTTGTTATTTCAAATAAACCTGTTGATCTATAATCGAGTGTGATGTGGCTTCTAACTTTGTCCACCCTAGAAACAAATTAATGCAGATGCTGGAATCTGGACTGAAGACAACAAATGCTGGAGATAACAGTGGGTCAGACAGTATTCAGGGAGAGAGCAAGTTAACATTTCAAGTCGAGATAATTCTCCAACAGAGCTGAAGTAAAGTGTGGAGGGCACAGTATGTATGTAATACTTTGGTGTTGGGCAGGATGTGGGGGGTGGTGGTGGAGACGGTAGTGGGTATAGGGTGCTGGTGGAGAGAAAATGTTGGTGGCAAAACAATGTCGTTTCTCCTGCCAGGCCTTGTGGAACACCGACTGTCTTTGCACAGGCAGGACCCCAACCTTCCTGCAGCCAATCATTTTAACAGTGTCCTGTCTGTCCTTGACCTGTTGAAGTGTTCCAGTGAACCACAGCGCAAAGTGGAGGAACAGCATTTCACCTTCAGAATAGACACTTTACAGCCTTCTCGATGGAACATTGAGTTCAAAACCATCAAATTGTGAACCAGTTCTTACCTTTCTTTTAGCTTGTTATCATGTCCTCCCCTCCCCTCATCCCAGTGTCTATCTTTTTAAGCCTGGCAAGAGTCACACATTGTTCTGCCATTCTCATATTCCGATCACTTAATCTGAACGATCAACATCTTTTTGCCACTAGCACCCTACACTCCCTATCCTTACACTTCTCCTCCCCAAACTATGGTATATGCTGTCCCCTCCGCACTTTACGTCAGCTCTGATGAAGAGTTATTGAGACTCGGAACATTAGCTTGCTCTATCTCCATGGATGCTGTCTGACCTGCTGTGATCACTAGCATTTGCTGTTTTTCAAAAAAAAACTAGCCTACTGGTGACAGTATAATGGTTGTTCAACACCAATCAGTCCCCTATTGTCCTTTAGTAAAAGGAATATGTCTGGTTTGGCCTATGTGTGATGACAGCAGTGTGATTGACTTTTAATTATTCTCTGGTCAATTAGGGATTGATGAAAAATGGTTGCATAACCAGTGACACCCACATCCCCTGAATAAAAAAAAAAGGCAGGGTGATCTAATCTCAGTTTATGATGAGAGAATATTTATTGTTTGTGAAGAAGACTATTAATATAAGATAGAAATGTAAGAAATGCAATGAGAGTTCGATTCGATTCCCTACATTGTGGAAACAGGCCCTTCAGCCCAGCGAGTCCACACTGAGCTTCCAAAAAGTAACCCGCCCAGAATCACTTCCCTACGCTTACCCCTGCTGAATGCACCTAACACTATGAGCAATTTAGCATGGCCAATTCATCTGGCCTGCACATCTTTTGGAATGTTGGAGGAAACCAGAGCACCCAGAGGAAACCCACACAGACATGGGGAGAATGTGCAAACTCCACACAGACAGTTGCCTAAGGTCAGAATCAAACCTAGGTTTCCAGCGCTGTGAGGCAGCAGTGCTAACCACTGAGCCACGGTGCCACCAATTCAGAAGAAACCTCTTCACCAAAGATTCGATAAGGTTCCCCATGGGAGACTGATTAGCAAGGTTAGATCTCATGGAAGTCAGGGAGAACTAGCCATTTGGATTCGGAACTGGCTCAAAGGTAGAAGACAGAGGGTGGTGGGGGAAGGTTGTTTTTCAGACTGGAGGCCTGTGACCAAGGGAATGCCGCAAGGATCGGTGTTGGGTCGTCTACTTTTTGTCATTTACGTAAATGATTTGGATGCGAGCATAAGACGTACAGTTAGTAAGTTTGCAAATGACACGAAAATTGGAGGTGTAGTGGACAGCGAAGAGGGTTACCTCAGATTACAACAGGATCTTGATCAGACGGGCCAACGGCTCAGAAGTGGCAGATGGAGTTTAATTCAGATAAATGCGGGGTGCTGCATTTTGGGAAAGCAAAACTTAGCAGAACTTATATACTCAATGGTAAGGTCAAAGGGAATGTTGCTGAACAAAGAGACCTTGGAGAGCAGGTCCATAGCTCCTTGAAAGTGGAGATGCAGGTAGATAGGATAGTGAAGAAGGCATTTGGTATGCTTTCCTTTATTGGTCAGAGAATTGAGTACAGGAGTTGGGAGGTCATGTTGCAGCTGTACAGGACATTGGTTAGGCCATTGTTGGAATATTGCGTGCAATTCTGGTCTCCTTCCTATCAGAAAGGTGTTGTGAAACTTGAAAGGGTTCAGAAAAGATTGACAAGGATGTTGCCAGGGTTGGAGGATTTGAGTTATAGGGAAAGGCTGAAACGGCTGGGGCTGTTTCCTCAAAAGTGTCAGAGGCTGAGGGGTGACCTTATAGAGTATTACAAAATTATGAGGGGCATGGACAGGATAAATAGATAAAGTCTTTTCCCTGGGATCGGGAAGTCCAGAACTAGAGGGCATAGGTTTAGGGTGAGAGGGGAAAGATATAAAAAAGATCTAAGGGGCAACTTTTTCACACAGAGGATGGTACATGTATGGAATGAGCTGCCAGAGGAAGTGGTGGAGGCTGGTACAATTGCAACATTTAAGAGGCATTTGGGTGGGTATATGAATAGGAAAGGTTTGGAGAGATATGGGCCGAGTGCTGGCAGGTGGGACTAGATTGGGTTGGGATATTAGATTAGATTAGATTACTTACAGTGTGGAAACAGGCCCTTCGGCCCAACAAGTCCACACCGACCCGCCGAAGCGCAACCCACCCAGACCCCTACATTTACCACTTACCTAACACTATGGGACAATTTAGCATGGCCAATTCACCTGACCCGCACATCTTTGGACTGTGGGAGGAAACCGGAGCACCCGGAGGAAACCCACGCAGACACAGGGAGAACGTGCAAACTCCACACAGTCAGTCGCCTGAGTCGGGAATTGAACCCGGGTCTCAGGTGCTGTGAGGCAGCAGTGCTAACCACTCTGCCACCGTGCCGCCCACTATCTGGTCGACATGGACAGGTTGGACCGAAGGGTCTGTTTCCATGCTGTACATCTCTATGACCCTAATTGAACACACTACCATAAGGAGTGTATGATGCAAATAATATTGATGCATTTAAGAGCAAAATCATACAAGCAAATGAGACAGAAGGGAGGGGAAGATTACAGTGATATATTTAGGTGGAGAAAGATGGGTGGGTCTTCAAGTGGAGCATAAGCACCAGGTTGGGTTGAATTGCCCTTTTTGTGTTCTTTATAATTTGTTTCCTTTGTGAGCTGACTGTAGAAAAAGCCCACCGATAAAGTCATTTAAAAGAGAATAACAGAATGCTTTTAACTTTCTGATTTGTTGTGAGGATATTAAAATGTGAATGGTCGCTAGCCTTAGTTGGCATCACTGTTACAGCTTCCTTTGATGTCAGTGACAATCAGTTACCGCACAAATGATGGCAAAATGTAATCCATTAATGTGTCTTTCTCTCACAAATACCGACTATCTATTGCAAATTTCTGATATTTTGAATTTACTTCTAATTATATAATTGTAAGTTGTTCATTTTGCTGAATTCTGCAGATTTAAACAGGATTAATAGTTCTGGTAAATACTAACTATCTGTAATACACAAAAATCAGAAGACAGCATCAATGACAGAAATAAAATTAGAAAAACAATATGAAATCTTCATGGCATGGTGATGTTAAGCAGAATTAGGAGTATTAATTTAGATTTGTAAAGTTCTATAAAAGGATTTAATGGAAAAATCAAATGAATATCCAATTTGTTGAAGTAATTAAATAAAGTTATTTAAATTCAATAAAGTGTCATCCTTATGTTTCTTCTATATACTCTTGAGGGGAAAAAAAGTCATCAATTAAAAGAAGGAAATTTCTTCAGCTCATTACCTGTAAATATTGTTTTATTCAAAGTTAAAAATCACACAACACCACGTTATAGTCCAACAGGTTTATTTGGAAGCACTTGCTTTCAGAGCGCTGCTCCTTCGTCAGGTGGTTGTGGAGTATAAATTCATAGGACACAGAATTTATGGCACAAGCTTACAGTGTGATGAAACTGAAATTATACATTGAAAAAGACCTGGATTGTTTGTTAAGTCTCTCATCTTTTAGAATGGGCATGTTGGCTTCAGTTCTTTCATACGTAAAACCCAGAACTTTCTTAGTTATATTTACAAGTGAACTTTAACAATAGGTGCCATGTTGGCCCAGATAATACATTGAAGGTGTGAGGTGCCCTGTGCAAGATTGATTCTAATCTAAAAAAGGGATTTACAGAATCTTACATGGATTCATGCAGCTTTTAAGCATAATAAAATGTAATTCTGCAAGTACAAATTCACTCCACAAACTTAGATGTGTGTGTGTGTGTGTCGGGTGGGGTATGAGTGTCTGTGAGAGAGTGTGTATGTGTGAATGTGAGTGGAAAGGGGTATAAATCTGTGAGAAGGTGCGTGTGGAAGTGTATGTGTGAATGTTTGAGAGAACGTTTGTTTGAGAGGGGATTGGCATGAGTTATGAGTCTATAGAAGTGTGTGTGTGTGATGCAGTGTGGTCACCTATAGTGTGACATGAATGTTTTATTCAAATGCAGTTTTACCATGTTCTTCCTGTGCTTGCCACATATGTAAATGTTTTGTGAACACTTTAGAGGACCTGAATGAAGGAATTTAAATTATGTACAGATTTCTTGACAAAAAAAATCAAAATCAAGAAATGCCACCTCTACACATCCTTGACACTGAGAACTCAATTAAATGAAACATGGAGCAAAGAATGGAGGAGTCAAACCTGGCTAAGTGGTTGGCATTTCACTTTTGAGTCTGGAAATTATCAATTTAAATGACACATCCATGTGAGTTTGTAATCTCACCTGAGAGTCCATTGTAGCATTGAGGTAGTTTTGTACTGTCCGAGGCTTCGAGTGAGCTGTTAAATCAAGATCACAACTGCCCTCTTAGATGTGGTCCAGTAGCAATATTTGCAGAAGAGCAGGAGAGTTCTCCAGTCCACTGATCAACATTTATATCTCAGTCGCCATAATAAAAATGTTTTACCTGGTCCTTTAATGCTTAGGATCAAAAACTGGATGGTGATATTAGACTGGCTAGCCCTTTCTCATCTGGCATCGTTACAATGAGCCAAAGGATCTTCTTTTGTGTTGTGAATGTTTTTACGTTTCTATCATCTCACTGCTATATGTGGGATTTTCCTATGCTTCATTGGCTTTCAGACTTTTAGGAAAGCCTGGAGTTGAGATAGGTGGAATTTAAATGTTAGTTCATTTCATCACTGCAAGATGTCGAATGGATCATTGTGTGTCAAAGATTTATGAGTGAAAGAACAAATAGCAAATAAAGCACACTGGCAATTGTGTCTTATTCAATGAAACTTATTTACTTTATTTAAATAGACGAAAGTGGGAATGCAGGTGCTGGAGATTAGAGTCAAGATTAGAGTAGTGCTGGAAAAGCACAGCAGTTCAGGCAGCATCCGAGGAGCAGGAAAATCAACGTTTTGGGCAAAAGCCCTTCATCAGTGTAAGGTATAGGGTTAAAATTGTGCAGAATAAGGGAACAGGTGTTGCTTCTGCAAAAGTTTACATTATAAAATTAGGCTGCACATGCAAATACTAAACAGTGAGAAACAAAAACAGGTAGAATTATCTATGACTAATAAGGCAGAGCAATCGTGGAGTGGGATGTACCAGGCATAGGAAAACAGAAGAAGCGAAAACAGGTAGAATTATCTCTGACTAATAGAACAGAGTGACCGTGTAGCAGGATGCACCAGTAACAGGAGAATAATGTGCTAGTCTCAGGAGGGATGTGGCCAATGGATGGAATTTACTTTGGCAGGAAAATCGCACAAAGACAGCAAACTATGCCAGGATAGTCACATATAAGGAATGAGATAAGAGTAAGGGGCGACAGGCTTAGAGCAATGGGAGAAGTAAACAGAAGCGGAGAGAAGCTAGACAAAGGTGGAGCAAAGCTAGAGCTTGTGATAGGCTACGCTCTACAGTAAAAGTAACCAATGGGGTGAAAGGGGAGGACCGAGAGATGCAGTTGAACAGCATACATCAGAATGTAACCCTCAGATCAGTGTGCTTACTCGTTCGGCACCCGTTCTTGCAAGTACGTATCAATAAAATTCGCTGCTTTAGAATTTGATTCGGACTGAAATTTATTAATATGTGAGTTTTGTTTCTCACAATTGGGGGGGCTCGTGTTTGGGATATCCATCATCACTGGCAGGTTGGTACCCTCGACGGCTGGAAAGACGCGTCCTGTTCCTTTTAGAACGGTCCCGTGTTCCTCATCGGTGGGTTCCCCGTTCAGGTTGACTAATTGAGATCCGATGAGAGTCTATCTGAACTAGGTGAAAGTAAGTAGGCACAGGGAGCCAGGCAACTCCATGCATGGACCAAGGTAGGGAAATTGACTTTTAAGAGCTGCCTTGGTGGCTGGGATTGAGTTCTAGTAGTTGATAAGTGTCTTAACGAAAGAACTCAATATGGGCTGTGCCAAGGGTAAAGTATAAGCCTTCGAAAAAAAATGGGTGTGAAGGCAGGGTCCCTGACAATATACCTCCAGAAAGTCCGTTGGGCAGGATGTTGTGGAATTGGAAAAATAATACTTGCACAAGGGGAAGAGATAGCAAAAAGATGATTAAATATTGTTGCTTTGTATGGACTAAGGAATCCATTCTTCGTCCTGCTGTCTTCTGGCCAAAGTACGGGTTGGATGAAGACTGTGTTTGTAAATATTTGAATTTATATGTTAACAGAAAACAGCCTTTCAGTCAGGAGGGATCAGAATATGCATAGTGTTGGAAGGGCTAGTAGCTGAAGGGCTGCTGAGGATATACTTCATAACTAAATCATGGCCAGACATCAAAAAAAATTTCTGAAAATAGATGGGTGGAGTGAGAAATCATTTGAATTGTTAAGAGATGCACAGAATGTGTTTGTAAAGACAGAGGATGAAAAGCAAAAGCAGAAGGCAAAAATGATGGTAGCCACGGTTGACGAAGTAGTCAAGAAAAGAATCGAATCAGTGACTAGCAACCGGAGGGGAGGTGGCAGCACGTAGAACATAGAGGAAGGGGTAGAGGACGAGGAGGACCTTTCGTAGAGTCCAGTCAACATAGACAAGGACAGAGGTGGAGACCCCAACAAGCAGGGTATTACATCCAGAAAAAAAATTCAAAAGATAGAGGGGTGGAGCGAGAAGCCTCTAGAGTTGTTGTTGCGGGAAGCTCAAAAAGTGTCTGTGTGATACTGTGTGTGTGTGTGTGTGTGTGTGTGTGTGTGTGTGTGTGTGTGTGTGTGTGTGTGTGTGTGTGTGTGTGTGTAATTGAGCAATGACTGGTCAGGACTACTTAAGAAAACTAATTTTGGATTTAAATTAAGGGACTAAAACCGGGTAATAATAGTGGACTTCAAAGTTCGGAACTGTATGCATTTTACATTTTAAATATTAAATACTGAATAAATGAATTTATAATATATAAATATATATTTACAAGTAAGATTCCAAAATGTATAGTTAGGAACAGGCTTTAAAGTTAGACAAGCATAAATTGATAAATTGGTATTTGAAGCTATAGGGAGCAAGAAATATTACAATATTTCTTAAAACAAAAATAAAGGTTTAAACAAAACATTAGGTGATGAAGAATGGTCATTAGGTGGCCCTAAAGCTATTCAATTGGTTAAATCAGCTCAGCAATTGATCTGGCAACGTAACATGGGAGCAGGAACGAAAGAGCTAATTGGACTATGGCAACAGTTTTCTGATGAGATGCATGAAGAATCAGTTTTGCGCTCATGACAAGATACTGCCACCAAACTGGGGATTGAATTAACTGCAAATGGTGCTATGAAATGTGTTGAGGTTTTTAAAAATGAATGTGCTCAAGCAAAACAATTACAGAAATAGAATGAGAAGTCGCAAATGACTGGTAACAAACAGAACTACGCAATTACAGTTTCTAAAATGTTTTAGACACTTGTTGCATTTCCACCCTGAATTCAGATAATGATTATTTTATTTATATTATATATATAAAATTAATAATTAATATTTATAACATATCAATTGTATTAACCTGAATCAATATTAATTGACAGGATTCCTTCACACTCTCTCAGTGACCTGTCATATTGATTCATAGCTAATTTAAAACATGACAGCATTAATTCATTATTAATTAAAGAATGGAAAGCTCCATTACTGGCCAGAGTGTGAAGACAGTGGCAGCCACAGCCTTATTGACAGAGAAGAGTCAGGAACTTACTTTTGGGGGAGCCTTAATAGTCAACACCCCACATCAGGTACAGATCATATTAAATCAGAAAGCAGGGTGGTGGCTTACAGACACTAGAATTCTAAAATATGAAGCAATTCTAATAGAGAGGAATGACCTTACACTGATCACAGGCATTTGTCTGAATCCAGCTACCTTTCTCTGGAAAGGAGAGGATGAAGCTCCCTCAGACCCAGAACATGACTGCCTCGACATTATAGAATATCAGACTAAAGAAAGAATGAACCTTAGAGATATCCCTCTACATGCAGGGGCCAGGCTGTTCATTGATGGGTCCTCCAGAGTCATTGAAGGTAAAAGACACAATGGATATGCAGTAGTGGATGGAATAGAGGGGAGTGTTATTGAGGCTAGTTGACTACCCAATGATTGGTGGCACAGACTTGTGAACTTTATGCACTAGGAAGGGCTCTTAAGACCTTGGAAGGCAAAGAAAGAACTGTATCCACAGATTCTAAGTATGTCTTCGGGGTGGCACACACGTTTGGGAAGATATGGCAGGAGAGGGGGCTCATAAACAGTAGAGGTAAAGAACTGGCTCATGAGGAATTGGTAAAGCAAGTATTGGAATCCCTTTCATTGCCAAAGGAAATAGCAATGGTCCGTATAAATGGACATCAGCAGGGAAATGATCCCGAAGCAAAGTGAAATAGATTGGCTGATGAAGTCGCTAAGGAGGCAGCTCTGAACCCTCAACCCGCTACAATATAGATTTTGGTACCGATGGTGCAGGAACCTGGGGGGAGACCGATATCTAGTGCTAATGAAAAGAGAGAGTTAGAAGAACTGGGAGCTACGCAGACAGTAGAAGGGCGCTGGATGCTACCCGATGGCTGGGAGATGCTAAATAAGATGATGCTGTGAGAAATTATGGCTGTCTTGCACCAGGGGAGTCTCTGGGGAGTGCAAGCAGTATGTGTTTTGGTCTTAAGGAAATATGGATGCAAAGGGATCTATACGATAGCCAAACAGATATGTGAGGGATGTATAACATGCAAGGAAATCAACAAGAAGGTATTGAGGAAACATGTCCTAGGACGGATAGACCATTTCAGAGCATTCAGGTAGATTATACCAAATTACCCCGAGTGGGAAGACTGAGGTATATGCTGGTAATGGTTGATCACCGATCTGGATGGATGGAGGCGTACCCTTTAGCCACTGCCACTGCACGTGGGGTGTCCAAGATAATACTTGAACACATAACTCCGAGATACGGGATAGTGGAATGCATAGATTCGACCAGGGAACTCATTATTACTTCCAGGGTACTCCATGGAGTAATGAAGGGGTTAGGTATCTCCTGGGAGTTCCACACCCCTTGGCACCCACCTTCATCAGGAAAGGTTGAGTGAATGAACCAGACACTCAAGAAGCAGTTATCGAAATTAGTACTAGACTCCCTTGGACTAAGTGTTTTCTATAGCCCTTTTGCAAGTGCGGACAGCCCCAAGGAAAGATATGGGGCTGTCCCTTTATGAGATATTGTTTGGCCTGCCCTATCTGGGAACGAAAGGGGAACTGCCAATCCTGGACACTAAAGATGTGTTCTTTAAAAAGTATATACTGGGCTTGTCCTCCTCTTTCTTTTTATCTTAGGAAACAAGGATTACTGGCACAGACTCCAGCCCTTGAAATCACCGTTCATCCCATCCTGCCGGGAGATTGGGTCATGGACAGAAATTAAATTGCACCCAGATTGGGAGGGACTGAAACTGAAACAGACTACTGAAACGGCGGTACGCGTGGCGGAGAAAGGCTGGAATCACTACACCAGGATTAAAGGACCAGTGGAATCCCCGGTTAAGAAAGAAGTCTGGACAGCCGAATCGATGGAAGAGCCACTGGAACTCAGACTCAAAAGTAACTGATTCTTATGCAGACATGGGATAGTTTCTTTTTGATATCTATATATTGTATTGCATGTTCAATCTCTCGGTCCTTCAATACTATTATACTATTGTAGGATGCTGGGGACGCTTAGGGTTACCATATTAGCCTATTTAGTGTTGGGATTTTATCAAATGATGTTGTCATCTCCATATTTGTTATTAACAGTCCCTGAGTCTGAATATTCACAAGTAATAGAGGTCGATGCTTGCAGTCTAGTAGAATGCACAGATGTAAAGTATCAGAGGGAGTATATTTGCTCTGAAATCCTTCTTAAGACCCTACCAGACACAAGTTACGTTTCGCAAAAATCACCACCTGGCATCACTATCCACAGAGCCCCCTTTCGCCCAGCCCTAGACTATCCTGACATAAATTGTCTTGATGAGTGAAAAGACAAAGAGCTTTGACAAAGTATGTATTTTCTCATCAGTAATTAATTAGTCATCCTTTTGCAAGTTGTAAGTTACCTTCGGATGTCAAAATACCTTAAGTGAATTCTCAGGTAGTTTTAAAGTCAGAATTAAGCAGAATCCTATAGCTCTCATTTCACCAAGCAATTAATTTAACTTAACCGTTTATTTAAAGCACAAGTATTTCAGAAATCACTGTTTTAGCAGAAAGTTGCATTATACATTTCACCTCATAATTCTGCACTGATAAGTAGTGACTTGATAAATCAGTTGAACCAAAATGTGAAGCTTAAGTTTGGCAGATTTTTCATTTTCACATTATTAATTGCACTTCTCATTTTGGCCATAAGATGGCACTAACAGTTTGACTTCAAAAATAATACATAATCACCTGCAAAGATGAAGTCAAAAATCACGTAACACCAAGTTTTGGTCTAACAGGTTTATTTGGAGGCATCAGCTTTCGGAGCGCTGATGAAGAAGCAGCACTTTGAAAGCTAGTGCCTGCAAATAAACATATTGGACTATAATCTGGTGTTATATGATTTTTAACTTGGTCCACCCCAGTCCAACACCGGCACCTCCAAAACATACCTACAAGGACCTGAGTCCAAACTTTTCTTACTTTTAATTTGAAGAGTAACTGATGAGTTAGTGAGCTTCTCACTTAGATAAAAAGTGAAATAGTAACAAAATGCAGAGTAAAATCAACACAAGTTTCCTAGTCGGCTACCTAAGAAGTTAAAAATCACACACCAGGTTATAGTCCAACAGGTTCAATTGAAACACACTAGCTTTCGGAGCGACGCTCCTTCATCAGGTGATAGTGGAGGGCTCAATCCTAACAGAATTTATAGCAAAAATAAATTGTCATAGCCATTGCTCAGTTTCCCCAATGTACCATGCCTCCGGGCATCCTTGCCTGCAAAGTATAAGATAGACAATGTTGGCTGAGTCACATGAGTACCTGCCATGTACAAGGTGGGAAGTATCCCCACATGTAATGGTGGTATCTATGTCCACACTCTGACATGTCTTGCAGTGCCTACCGTGACAGGGTTGTATGGTGTTGTCCTGAGAGCCAGGCAGTTTGCTACGAACAACGATCTGTTCGAGATTTGGCTGTTGTTTAAAGGCAAGTAGTGGAGGTGTAGGTAAGGCCTTGGTGAGGAGTTCATCCTCATTGATAATGTGTTGCAGGTCATGAAGAACATGGAGTAATCTTTCAGCTGCTGGGAAATACTGAACAATGGATGAATGGGCACCACACAACAATCAACAGACAGAGGGTTCCTTCCCAGTTGGGGAACACTTCAGTGATCCAGGACATTCCGTCTCGGACCTTCGGGTGACCATCTTCCAAGGTGGACTTCGGGCCAGGCAGCAGAGAAAAATGGCCAAGCAGAGGCTAATAGCTAAGTTCCATACCCATAGGGAGGGCCTCAACCGGGACCTTGGGTTCATGTCACATTACAGGTGACCACCATTGCACTATACACACACACAGATACTCCTACACACACACACTCTCACATACACAGGCACTCCTATACACACATACACACAGACGCACACATAGACACCCACACACACCCTTACAGACACACACACTCCCACACTCACACATGCACCCCCTCACAGACTTAGGTCACTTTGCACTCACTATACACACACACATACACTTTCTCACACTCACAACCCCCAACCTAGACAGACAGACACACACAGACAGACTCAGACCCACATGCACACATATATTTTGTGGGGTGAATTTGTACTTGCAGGATTACATTGTATTTTGCTCAAAAACTGCATGCATTCATGTCGAACTCTGAGCTCAAAAACTGCATGAATTTATGTAAAACTCCGTTATCTCACTTTTTAGATTAGAATCAATCTAAGAATCAAACCAAACACCTTCTTCAATATCATATCTACCTGTGATTCTACTTTCAAGGAGTTCTGAACCTGCACTCCAAGATCTCTTTGTTCAGCAACACGCTCTAGGACATTACCATTAAGAGTATAAGTCCTGCTAAGAGTTGCTTTTCCAGCACCTCACATATATCTAAATTAATCTCCATCTGCCACTCCTCAGCCCATTGGCCCATCTGATCAAGATCCTGTTGTAATCTGAGATAACCTTCTTCACTGTCCACTACACCTCCAATTTTGGTGTCATCTGCAAACTTACTAATCATGACTCTTATGCTCACATCCAAATCATTTATATAAATGATGAAAAATAGTGGACCTAGCAGTGATCCTTGTGGCACTCCACTGGTCACAGGCCTCCAATCTGAAAAACAACCCTTCACCACCACCCTCTGTCTTCTACTTTTGAGCCAGTTCTGTATCCAAATGGCTAGTGCTCCCTGTATTTCATGAGATCTAACCTTGCTAACGAGTCTCCCATGGAGTACTTTGTCGAACACCTTACTGAAGTCCATATAGATCACGTTCACCACTCTGCCCTCATCAATCTTCTTTGTTACTTCTTCAAAAATGCAATTGAGTTAATGAGACATGATTTCCCACGCACAGAGCCATGTTGACTATCCCTAATCAGTCCTTGCCTTTCCAAATTCATGTACATGCTGTTCCTCAGGATTCCCTTCAACAACTTGCCCACCACTGACATCAGGCTCACTGGTCTATAGTTCCCTGGCTTATTCTTAACACCTTTTTTAAATAGTGGCACCAGTCTTCTGGCAAATCACCTGTGACTATCAATGATACAAATATCTCAGCAAGAGACCCAACTATCACTTCCCTAACTTCCCTCAGAGTTCTTGAGTACACTTGATCAGGAACTGGGGATTTATCCACTTTTATGCGTTTCAAGAAATCCAGCACTTCCTCCTCTGTAATATGAACATTTTTCAAGATGACACCCATCTATTTCCCTACAGTCTATACCTTCCATGTCCTTCTCCACAGTAAACATGGATGCAAAATACTCGTTTAGTATCTCCCCCATTTTCTGATGCTCCACAGAAACATGGCTCAAGGATGGGCAGGACTGGCAGCTTAATGTTCCAGGATACAAATGCTACAGGAAGGATAGAAAGGGAGGCAAGAGAGGAGGGGGAGTGGCATTTTTGCTAAGGGATAGCATTACAGCTGTGCTGAGGGAGGATATTCCCAGAAATACATTCAGGGAAGTTATTTGGGTAGAACTGAAAAATAAGAAAGGGAAGATCACCTTATTGGGATTGTAATTATAGACCCCCCTAATAGTCAGAGGGAAATTGAGAAACAAATTTATAAGGAGATCTCAGCTATCTGTAAGAATAATAGGGTAGTAATGGTAGGGGATTTTAACTTTCCAAACATAGACTAGGACTGCCATAATGTTAAAGGTTTAGATTAGATTAGATTAGATTAGACTTACAGTGTGGAAACAGGCCCTTTGGCCCAACAAGTCCACACCGACCCGCCGAAGCGCAACCCACCCACTTACCCCTTACCTAACACTACAGGCAATTTAGCATAGCCAATTCACCTGACCCACACATCTTTGGACTGTGGGAGGAAACCGGAGCACCCGGAGGAAACCCACGCAGTGTTTAGATGGAAAGGAATTTGTTAAGTGTGTACAAGAAAATTTTCTGATTCAGTATGTGGTTGTACCTACTAGAGAAGGTGCAAAACCTGACCTACTCTTGGGAAATAAGGCAGGACAGGTGATTGAAGTGTTATTTGGGGAGCACTTTGGGGCCAGTGACCATAATTCTATTAGTTTTAAAATAGTGATGGAAAGGATAGACCAGATCTAAAAGTTGTAGTTCTAAATTGGAGAAAGGACAATTTTGACATTATTAAGCAAGAACTTTCAAAAGCTGATTGGGAGCAGATGTTCGCAGGTAAAGAGACAGCTGGAAAATGGGAAGCCTTCAGAAATGAGATAATGAGAATCGAGAGAAAGTATATTCCTGTTAGGGTGAAAGGAAAGGCTGGTAGGTATAGGGAATGCTGGATGACTAAAGAAATTGAGTGTTTGGTTAAGAAAGAGAAGGAAGCATATGTAAGGTATAGATAGGATAGATCGAGAGAATCCTTAGAAGAGTGTAAAGGCAATATGAGTATACTTAAGAGGGAAATCAGGAGGAGAAAAAGGAGACATGAGATAGCTTTGGCAAATAGAGTTAAGGAGAATCCAAAGGAGTTTTACAAATACATTAAGGACAAATGGATAGCTAGGGAGAGAATATCAGCAAGTAGCCTTTGTGTGGAGCTGCAGAAAATGGGGGAGATACTAAACGAGTATTTTGCATCATTATTTACTGTGGAAAAGGATATGGAAGATATAGAAAATCGCAAAATAGATGATGACACCTAGCAACATGTCCATATTACAGAGGAGGAAGTGCCGGATGTCTTGAAATGCATAAAGGTGGATAAATCCCCAGGACCTGATCAGGTATACCCAAGAACTCTGTGGGAAGCTAGAGAAGTGATTGCTGGGCCTCTTGCTGAGATATTCTTTTCATCGATAGTCTCAGGTGAGGTGCCGGGAGACTGGAGGTTGGCAAACATGGTGCCACTGTTTAAGAAGGGTGGTAAAGACAAGCTAGGGAACTATAGACTGGTGAGCCTGACGTCGGTGGTGGACAAGATGTAGAAGGGAGTCCTGAGGGACAGGATGTACATGTATTTGGAAAGGCAAGGACTGTTTAGGGATAGTCAACATGGCTTTGTGCATGGGAAATCATGTCTCACAAATTTGGTTGAGTTTTTTGAAGAAGTAACAAAGAGTATTGATGACGGCAGAGCAGTAGATGCGATCTATATGGATTTCAGGAAGGCATTCTACAAGGGTCACCATGGGAGATTGATTAGCAAGGTTAGATCTCATGGAAGACAGGGAGAACTAGCCATTTGGATACAGAACTGGCTCAAAGGTAGAAGACAGAGGGTGGTGGTGGAGGGTTGTTTTTCAGACTGGAGGCCTGTGACCAATGGTGTGCCACAAGGATCAGTGCTAGGTCCTCTACTTCTTGTCATTTGCATAAATGATTTGGAATCAAGCATTAGAGGTACAGTTAGTAAGTTTGCAGATGACATCAAAATTGGAGGTGTAGTGGACAGTGAAGAAGGTTACCTCAGATTACAACAGGATTTTGATCTGATGGGCCAATGGGCTGAGGAGTGGCAGATGGAGATTAATTTAGATAAATGTGAGGTGCTGCATTTTGGGAAAGAAAATCTTAGCAGAACTTATACACTTAATGATAAGGTCTGAGGGAGTGTTGCTGAACAAAGAGACTTTGGAGTGCAGGTTCATAGCTCCTTGAAAGTGGAGTCACAGGTAGGTAGGATAGTGAAGAGGATGTTTGGTATGTTTTCTTTTATTGGTCAGAATATTCAGTACAGGAGCTGGGAGGTCATGTTGCGGCTGTACAGGACATTGGTTAGGCGTTGGAATATTGTATGCAATTCTGGTCTCCTTCCTATCGGAAAGATGTTGTGAAACTTGAAAGGGTTCAGAAAAGATTTACAAGGATGTCACCAGGGTTGGAGGATTTGAACTATAGGTAGAGGCTGAACAGGCTGGGACTGCCTTACCTGGAGCATCGGAGGCTGAGGGGTGATTTATAGAAGTTTACAAAATTATGAGGGTTGTGGATAGGATAAATAGGCAAAGTCTCTTCCCTGGGATCGGGGAGTCAAGAATTAGAGGGCATAGGTTTAGGGTGAGAGGGGAAAGATATAAAAGGGACCTAAGGGGCAACTTTTCCATGCAGAGGATGGTACATATATGGAATGACCTGCCAGAGGAAGTGATGGAGGCTGCTACAATTGCAACATTTAAGAGGCATTTGGATGGGTATATGAATAGGAAGCATTTGGAGGGATATGGGCTGGGTGCTGGCAGGTGAGACTAGATTGGGTTAGGATATCTGGACAGCATTGATGGTTTGGACCGAAGGGTCTGTTTCAATGCTGTACATGTATATGACTCTATGACTCTATAAGCCGCCTTGCTGATATTTGAGGTGCCCTATTCTCTCCCTAATTTCCCTTTTGCCCTTAATGTATTTATAAAAACCTTTTGGATTCTCCATATCTCTATTTGCAACGCTATTTCATGTTCCCTTTTGACTTCCTGATTTCCCTCTTAAGTATACTCCTACAGCATTTATATTCTTCTAAGGATTCACTCGATCTACCCTGTCTATACCTTACATATGCTTCCTTATTTTTCTTAACTGAGCCCTCAATTTCCCTACACCTATCAGCCTGTCCTTTCACCCTGACAGGAATATACTTTCTCTTGATTCTCTTTATTTCATTTCTGAAGGTTTCCCATTTTCCAGCCGTCCCTTTACCTGCAAACATCTGCCCCCAGTCAGATTTTAAACGTTCTTGCATAATACCATCAAAATTAGCCTTCCTCCAATTTAGAACTTCAACTTTTGTATCTGGTCTATCCTTTTCCATCACAATTTTAAAACAATAGAAGTATGGTCACTGGCCCCCATGTGTTCCCCCACTGAGACCTCAGTCACCTGCCCTGCCTTTATTTCCAAGAGTGGGTCAAGTTTTGCACCTTCTCTGGTAGGTAAATCCCCATACAGAATCAGAAAATTTTACACTACATACTTAAATTCCTCTCCAGCTAAACCCTTAACATTATGGCAGTCCCACTCTATGTTTGGAAAGTTAAAATCCCCTCTCATAATCACCCTATAACTCTTACAGATAACTGAGAACTCCTTACAAGTTTGTTTCTTAATTTCCCTCTTACTATTAGGAGGACTATAATACAATCCCAATAAGGTGATCATCCCTTTATTTTTTCAGTTCCACCCAAAAAACTTCCCTGGATGTATTTCCAGGAATATCCTTCCTCAGTACAGCTGTAATTCTAGCCCTTATCAAAAACACCACACCCCCCTCCTCTCTTGCCTCCCTTTTCTGTTCTTCCTTTAGCATTTGTGAAGATATTTGACAAGTTGAAATGCAGGAAATTTGGTTCCAAGTTTCTAGAGGCACTGATTCCCCTGGGTTCTCCTGACCTCATGAAGGTGTTATAGTTAACTGTCCAACATATAACCTGATCCCAGCAATGCCAATTGAATAAAGGCCTCCTTCTGCGTCCTGTCAAACCTCAGAATCTTTTTTCACAACTTGCACTCCACAAAATTCCCAGACCTTAGGACTGTTCAGCAGTGATAAAAATTGCTCTAACATACTGTCTGTGCTCTATGATTTTAACCTTCCATTTAAAGTGCATACATTCTTTCAGAAGCTTTTGTTCCCAATACTGCAGATCTCTGAATATTTTTCAATATTCCTTTTTGCCTACCTATTCCCATTTTGCTGGGACTATAAGGCTGTGACCCATTTGATCTACCCCAATTTTTTCGTCTAAAGATCCCATCCCTTGCCATGCTACTGAAAATGTGTCTTACAAAACATATCACATGATCCTGATTTGCCAACATGGAAATGCAGATGTCAGGGTCTACCCTGGGTGTTAATGTGCTAATGTCTTTGCTATTATGACAACCAGATCCCCCAGCAGCCAACATTAAAATAAAACGTCAAACTCTCCTTGAACAGCAACATACATTTCTGCTTAAGTTACAAGAACATAAGGTAATGAAACACTATATGCATTTATCATGATCTGGAATTTCCTTCCCTTGATTGTGAAACCTTCAACTGTTTAAAGTTGCCTAAATGACTGTAGATACGCATATTGTTCTGTGGTAGAAAGTTGGTTGATGATACAGTGCCAGCTTACGAAAAATTACATTGTAAAGTCATTTTTAAGTGATAGCGATGGCTATTATTTTTTGAATGTTGCAGCCCAACACAAAATGGAATTTATAAGTTAAGATATAACTATGTTTTCTCTATACTACTAATGATTGAACCAAATGTTGCAAATCACAAGAATAAGTTATTTTTCTTGGACCAAGGAGATCTGAGATTCCCTGAGAGGAGTAAAGCTGGCACAGGGATGGACAGACCCACATTAACAAGGAACTCCAATGATTTCTTGGAATGATATATTACTCAGGAAGACCGATGGTGAGATTTGAAAGGTTTATTATAAAAAACAATCCTTACTTTTATGATCTGTAGAAGTCTATAAACATCAATACTGACACAAATCATTATAAGTTAGCTGCTCTATTACTCAGGAATTTGATGAGTGGAAGGGGAACCTCTATACATCTTACATAAGGATTGATTTATTCTTTAATTCATTTGTGGGACGCTGATGAAGCCAGTATTTATTGCCCATTCTAATTACACTGAAGCAGCAGTCTTGTTGAACCACTGCAGTCCGTGTGGTCTAGGTATACCCAAAGTACTGTTAGGAAAGGAGCTACAGGATTTTGACCCTGCAATGATGAAGGAATATCAATATAGTTGGAGTCCTCATCTGTCTCTAACTATGTTCCTCCAGATAGTTTTGGAATGTTCTGTGATAATCTTAGTAAAATGCAACTTGTGGGCATAGATACAGCCAATTAGAGAAGGGTATCAACTTTGGCAAAATACACTCAAATGCGGAAGTCAGTATTGCCACGACCTGAAACATCTCCATCCACTATCACCCCTCTCTGCTTGAATGAGCTCATCTGTGATGATGCTGCCCCCCTTTAACAAGGTTATGTTGTCCTTGGGTTTTTTCTCGGAGAGGTCAAAAGACTTAAACTCTGAGACGTCTAAGTTAGAAAATAACATGTAGAACATAGAATATTACAGCCCTCGATGCACCAACCTGTCATACCAATCTGAAGCCCAACTAACCTACACTATTCCATGTACGTCCATATGCTTGTCCAATGATGACTAAAATGTACTTAAAGCTGGCGAATCTACTACCGTTGCAGGCAAAGCAATCCATACCCTTACTACTCTCTGAGTAAAGAAACTACCTCTTACATCTGTCTTATATCTATCACCCCTCAATTTAAAGCTATGCCCCCTCATGCTCGCTGCCACCATACTTGGAAAAAGGCTCTCCCTGTCCCCCTATCTAACCCTCGGATTATCTTATATGTCTCTATTAAGTCACCTCTCAACCTTCTTCTCTCTAATGAAAACAGCCTCAAATCCCTCAGCCTTCCCTCCAAACCAGGCAACATTCTAGTAAATCTCTTCTGCACCCTTTCCAAAGCTTCCACATCCTTCTTATAATGCATTGACCAGAAATGTACACAATACTCCAAGTGCGGCCTCACCAGAATTTTGTACAGCTATAGCATAACCTCATGGTTCCAGAACTCGATCCCTCTATTAATAAAAGCTAAAACATTGTATGCCTTCTTAACAACCCTGTCAACCTGGGTTGCAACTTTCAAGAATCTGTGTACTGGACACCGAGATCTCTCTGCTCATCTACACTACCAAGAATCTTACCATTATCCTATAACTTTGCATTCCGGTTACTCCGACCAAAGTGAATCACCTCACATTTGTCCACATTAAACTCTATTTGCTACTTCTCAGCCCAGGTCTGCAGGTTATCTATGTTTCTCTGTAACCTACACATCCTTTGTCACTATTCACAATTCCACCTACCTTAGTGTCATCTGCAAATTTACTAACCCACCCTTCTACGCACTCATCCAGGTCGTTTATAAAAATGATGAACAGTAGTGGACCCATCACCGACCCTTGCGGTACACCACTGGTATCTGGACTCCAGGATGAACATTTCCAATTAACCACCACCCTCTGTCTTCTTTCAGCAAGCTAATTACTGATCCAAACTGCTATATCTCCCACAATCCTATTCCTCCGCATTTTGTACAATAGCCTACTGTGGGGAACCTTATCGAACGCCTCGCTGAAATCCATATACACCACATCAACCAGTTTATTCTTATCTACTTGCTTGGTCACCTTCTCAAAGAACGCAATAAGGTTTGTGAGGCATGACCTACCCTTCACAAAACCGTGCTGACTATTCCTAATCAAATTATTCTTTTCTAGATGATTATAAATCCTATCTCTTTTAACTTTTTCCAACAGTTTACTAACAACTGAAGTAAGGCTCACTGATCTATAATTACCAGGGTTGTCTCTACTCCCCTTCTTGAACAGGGGAACCACATTTGCTATCCTCCAGTCTTCTGGCACTATTCCTGTAGACAATGACGATTTAAAGATCAATGCCAAAGGCTTGGTAATCTCCTCCCTGGCTTCCCAGAGGATCCTAGGATAAATCCCATCTGGCCCAGGAGACTTATCTAATTTCACACTCTGCAGGATTTCTAATATCTCTTCCTTGTGAACCTCAATCCCACCTAGTCCAGTAGCCTGTATCTCAGTATTCTCCTCGACAACATTGTCTTTTTCTAGAGTGGATACTGTCGAAAAATATTCATTTAGTGCTTCCCCTATTTCCTCTGACTCCACACACAATTTCCCACTACTATCCTTGATTGGCCCGAAGCTTACTCTCATCATTCTTTTATTCCTTAAATACCTATAGAAAGCCTTAGGGTTTTTCCCTGATCCTATCCACCAACAACTTCTCATGTCTCTTCCCGGCTCTTCTGAGCTCTCTCTTTAGGTCTTTCCTGGCTACCTTGTAACCCTCAAGCGCCCTAATTGAGCCTTCACATCTCATCCTAACATAAGCCTTCTTCTTCCTCTTGACCAGAGATTCCACTTCCTTCGTAAACCACGGCTCCCGCGCTCTACAGCTTCCTCACTGCCTGATAGGTACATACTTATCTAAGTTAAAGGGTTTTAGGGCCAATTTGAATATAGCTAACAGATACTGCCTCAGGCAAAAAGCTTTTAAGTTTAAAAAAACACTTTTACAATGAAAGGGGTGTGGCCAGTACTTCGGTTCAGCTTTTCTCTGGTTTGGTTTTGGCAGTCTGGCTGTTCACTGAAAGCAGTCAGACAGTTTTGAGGCTGCAGGTCCAAGAAACAGCTACATGGAAGAGGGTGTTCCATGCTGACCCTCCCTACCTGTTCCATTCTCCCAGTTTCTCCGTGTCTGTCCCACCTATTCTGATAATGCCACCTTCTGCACTTAGCTGCCACTTATGGTTAACAGGGCCTTATCAATGTCTGACTCACTTCCTACAATTCTGCCCTAAGCCCTTCTCTTGTCTTCCATAAGAATGATAGGGTTCCCCAGTCCTCACTTTCCATCCCACCAGATTCTCATCCAAAGGACCCTAAGCCCCCAAATCCATCTCCAGTGGGATGCCACAACCCGACATGTATTCCTCTCACCTCCCTTGTCAGTATATCGCAGAGTCCTGTCCTTTCAGGGCACCTCAGTCCACCCGTCCTTCACTCCCAACAAGTCCCCACACCCATAAGGCACCATCCCATGTAATCACAGAAGGTGCAACACTTGCTCGTTTACTTCCTCCCTCCTCACTGTCTGAGGGCCCAGACACACCTTCCAGGTGAATTGTGATTTTCCTGCATTTCTCTCAAACCAGGATACTGTATTCACCGCTCTCAATGCGATCGGCAACTATTTTGTGGAGTACCTTCATTCCGTAAAAAGGTCCCTGAGCTTCCTATTGCCTGACCCTTTAACACACCACTCTGTTCCCTGGCCATCATCCATGTCTCAGGTTTGTTGTAGTGCTCCAGTGAAAGTTCAGCACAAGCTGGAAGGGCAGCACCAAATTTTCAGCTTGGGGACCCTGCAGCCTTCTGGACTCAATATCAAACTCAATAATGTCAGGAGCTGAACACTTTCTTCCATGTCTTTTATCCATCCCTCCATCCCCTGCCCACCCATCACATGGGCTGCTTTGAGCAAAACAAACCCATTTTCCAGTGAGTGAATTTTTAAAAATGTTTGTCTGGTAACAAACAGGTCCTAGTTCCTGCAGCCAATCTCATCAAAACTCGGTGACCTTGGATCAAGGGACATGACAAAAGAAAGTTGACTACTAACCACTCTCACTAATAGAACTTGACCTCCTAGTAGGAAACCCTGTGCCCTAAAACAATGCCCCTGCTGCCATAGTTACTTCGACATATTTTAACTCTTTCAACACACATTTCACGATTGAATGCAATAAACTTATGCCATAAATTCCTGACTTTATATTTCATTTGGTTTTATTTTTCATGGTATATTTGTTTCATTCACATTTTTCCTCAGGTACTCTGAGCTATTAGAATGATTGAATCCCTACAGCGTGGAAGCAGGCCATTAGGCACATCAAATCCACACCGACCCTCCAAAGAGCATTCCACCCAGACCAACCTCCATCCTCATAACCCTGCAGTTCTCATGGTTAATCCCCCGAGCCTGCACATCTCTGGAGGTGATGGGCAATCTACTGAACCTGCACCTTTTTGACTGTGGCAGGAAGCCAGACCAAACCCAAGCCAAAACGGGAAAATGTACAAACTCCATAATGATGCCGTCTGATGTTGGAATCAAACCTGGGTTCCTGGTGTTGTGAGGCAGCAGTGCTAACCATCCAGCCACCATACTGCTTATTACTTGGTGAAGGAAAGCAGTAAGTGATAGGCAGAGGCATGGAAGATGAAGAAGCTCCATTGAAAATGCAGAACAATGATAGAAACTGGCCAATCTTATTTTTAACTTTTAACGCTTTCAATTCCTGAAAGAAGATATTGGTGGGAATAGTGTACAGATCCTTAAACAATTGGCATTCCATGGGAAACGCTATAAATCAACAGTAAATAGGAGCATGTGAAAAGAATAGAGCAATAATTATGGGTGACTTCAATCATGATGATTGGGCTAATTGAACAGGAAGGGTAGCTATGACAGCAAATTCATAGAGTGCATTAGGGATAATTTCCCAGAGCCAACCAGGAAGCAGGTTATCTTGGATATGGTAATGAGTAATGAGGCATATTTAATAAATGACCTCAGAGCAAAAGATCTCCTTAAGGAAGCGTGATTGTAACATAATCGGATTTAATATTCAGTTTGAGAGTGAGAAACTTGCATCAGAAACAAATAAGCTATGAGAGCAGACCAGTGAGGAATATTAAAAACTGAGAATAAGGCATTCTTTAAATATATGAATAAGAAAAAAATGGTTGAAGTGAATATCGGTCCCTTGGAAAATGAACCTGGGGAGTTATTGGGGAATAAGGAAATGGCGGAGGAGTTAAATGGATATTCTGCATCAGTCTTTACTGTGGAAGATACTTCAAAATCCCATTAATACTAAAGATACAGGAGAGAATTCAGTTCTATCACCATTACTAGAGAATTATTATCAGACAAACCAATGGGGCAAAATTCAGATAAGTCCCTGGCCTGGATGCCTTACACCCTAACATCATAAAAAAAAGCTAACTACAGTAATAATGGGTGCATTGGTAGTAATTTTCTAAAAATCATTGAATGATGGCAAATACCAGAGGATTGGAAAATGGCCATTATGGCACCTCTATTCAAAAGAGAGGATAGAGGCATAAAGCAGGTAACTAAAGGCTGATCAGCCTAACAGCTATTGTTGGGAAAGTATTAGAATCAACATTTAAGGAAGTAATAGCAAAACATTTGGAAAAATCACCATCTAATCAGTCAGAATCAGCATGGCTTCATGAAAGGGAATTGAACCTGACAATTTTATTAGCTTTTTGAGGAAGCCTCCACCAGTATAGATTGAGAGGAACCAGTAGATGTATTGCATTTTGAATTCCAGAAGGTGTTTGACAGGTATCTCACAAAATTCTTAGTCCAAAGATAAGAGACCATCGTGTTGGAGGTGTTAAATTGCAATGAACGAAGAATTGAACAATAGGCAAGACACAATGAGGTGAGATAAAGGATTCTTTTTCAGGTTGGTAGCTTGAATCCAATGGCATTCAACAGAGATAAATGCTAGGACTGCAATTATACACAATACATATTAATGACTTGGAGGAAAGAAACAAATATACTGTAGTCAAATTTGCAAATGGCTCAAAAATAGATGAAAAGGCAGGATGCAAGAGGGATACAAACGTTTTATGAAGAGATATTGATAGGTTATGTAGTGGGGAAAAAGTTGGCAGGTGGAGCATGATTTCGAAAGATGTAAAGTTATTCAGTTTGGAAGGGAGAACAAAAGAACAGAGTATTATTTAAATGGAAAAAACTGCTGATAGCTGCAAGAAAGAAAGAGGCTTGGAGTACTTCTGTATGAAACACAGAAAGCTAGTACACAGCAGGTAATCAGGAAGGCTAATGGAATGTTGGCCTTAATTTCAAGGGAGTTGGAGTGTAAGAGAAGAGAAGTCTTACTGTGAGTGTACAAGGTGCTGCTGGGACCACATCTGAAGAACTGTGAGCAGTTCTTGTCCCTTTATTTAAGAAAAGAAATAATTTCTTTGGCAGTTCAGAGAAGGTTCACTAGGGTGATTTCCTCAGGAGAGGTGATGGATCAATGCTATCATCACTGGACTATCAATCCAGAGACATAGGCAATGTCTTGGGGACCTGGGTTTGAATCCTACCACGGCAAATGGCAGAATTTGTATTCAATAAAAGAATATGGAATTAAATGCTTAATGATGATCGTGAAGCCATTGTTGATTGTCCCATCTAGTTTACTCATGCCCTTCAAGGAAAGGAAACTGCTATCCTTACCTGGTCTGGCCTACCTGTGACTCCAGACCCATAGCAATGTGGCTGACTCTTGACTGCTCTCTGGGCAATTAGGGATGGACAATAAATGGCCATCGATGTGCTCATTCTGTGAATGATTTTTTAAAAAAATCCCTGGTATGAATGATTTGTCTTGTGAACAAAGGCTAAACTACTCACTGGAGTTTAGGAGAATAAGAAGTGATCTCATTGAAACATGTAAGTTTTTAAGGGGCTTGACAGGGAAAATGCTGAGAAGGTGTTTACCCTCATGGGTGAATCTAGGACCACAGTATGCAAATTTCTTGTGTGCGTTTGAGGCTGAGATAGTTAGCTTCTTGATTAGTAGGGGAATCAAGTGTCTCATGGAAAGGGCAGGAATGTGGACAGGAGGAATTTTGGTAAAAACAAGGACTGCAGATGCTGGAAGCCAGAGTCTAGATCAGTGTGGTGCTGGAAAAGCACAGCAGGTCAGGCAGCACCCGAGGTGCAGGAAAATCAACGGTTCAGGCAAAAGCCCTTCATCAGGAATAGAGGCAGGGTGCCGGCAGAGTGGAGAGATAAATGAGAGGGGGGTGGGGGTGGGGAGAAAGTAGCAAAGAATACAATGGATGAATGGGGGTGGGGATGAAGGTGATAGGTCAGAGAGGAGGGTGTAGTGGATAGGTGGAAAGGGAGATAGGCTGGTAAGACAGGTCATGGGGATGGTACTGAGCTGGAAGGTTGGAGCTGGGGTGAAGTGGGGGAAGGGGAAATGAGAAAACTGGTGAAATCCACATTGATGCCCTGGGGTTGAAGTGTTCCGAGGCGGAAGATGAGGCAATCTTCCTCCAGGCGTCGGGTGGTGAGGGAGAGGTGGTGGAGGAGGCTCAGGACCTGCATGTCATGGAGATGTTACCTAAGGCGCTCTGCTAGGAGGCGTCCAGTCTCCCCAATGTAGAGGAGACCGCATCGGGAGCAACGGATACAATAAACGATATTGGTGAATGTGCAGGTGAAAATTGATGGATGTGGAAGGCTCCTTTGGGGCCTTCGATGGAGGTGAGGGAGGAGGTGTGGGTGCAGGTTTTACAATACCTGAGGTGGCAGGGGAGGGTGCCAGGATGGCAGAGTGGGTTGCAGGGGGGCGTGGACCTGACCAGGTAGTCATGGAGGGAATGGTCTTTGCAAAGCGGAAATGGGTGGGGAGGGAATATATATCCCTGGTGGTGGGGTCTGTTTGGAGGTGGCGGAAATGTCAGCGGATGATGAGGTTTATGTGAAGGTTTTGGTAGGGTGAAAGGTGAGCACAGGGGGATTCTGTCCTTGTTACGGTTGGAGGGGTGGGGTTTGAGGGCGGAGGGGCAGGATGTGGATGAGATGCGATGGAGGGCATCTTTAACCATGTGGGAAGGGAAATTGTGGTCTCTAAAGAAGGAGGCCATCTGGTTTGTTCTGTGGTGGAACTGGTCCTCGGGATCATTTTTGCAGGAGGTAGGATGGGAAGAGGTGTAATCCAGGTGGCTGTGGGAGTCGGTGGGTTTGTAAAAAATATCAGTGTCAAGTCAACCATCATTAATGGAGATGGAGAGGTCCAGGAAGGGGTGGGAGGTGTCAGAGATGGTCCAGGTGAATTTAAGGTCGGGGTGGAATGTGTTGGTGAAGTTGATGAATTGCTCAACCTCTTCGTGGCAGCACGATGTGGTGACAATGCAGTCATCAATGTAACGAAGGAAGAGGTGGGGAGTGGTGCTGGTGTAACTACGGAAGATGGACTGTTCTATGTCACCAACAAAGAGGCAGGCATAGCTGGGGCCCATACGGGTGCCCATGGCTGCTCCTTTGATCTGGAGGAAGTTGGAGGATTCAAAGGAGAAATTGTTAAGGGTGAGGACCAGTTCATCCAAATGAGGAATGTTGGACCAGCCATGATCCTATTGAATGCCAATGCAGGAGTGAAATGCCAAATAGAGTCATAGAGTTATGGAGATGTACAGCATGGAAACAGACCCTTTGGCCCAACCCATCCATGCCGACCAGATATCCTAACTCAATCTAGTCTCACCTGCCAGCACCTGGCCCATATCCCTCCAAACCCTTCCTATTCATATACCCATCCAAATGCCTCTTAAATATTGCAATGGTACCAGCCTCCACCACATTCTCTGGCAGCTCATTCCATACGCGTACCACCCTCTGCATGAAAAAGTTGCCCCTTAGGTCTCTTTTACATCTTTCCCCTTTCACCCTAAACCTATGCCCTCTAGTTCTGGACTCTCTGACTCCAGGAAAAAGACTGTCTACTTATCCTATCCATGTCCCTCATGATTTTGTAAACCTCTATAAGGTCACCCTTCAACCTCAAGCGCTCCAGGGAAAACAGTCCCAGCCTGTTCAGCGTCTCCCTATAGCTCAAATCCTCCAACCCTGGCAACATCCTTGTAAATCTTTTCTGAACTCTTTCAAATTTCACAACATCTTTCCGATAGGAAGGAGACCAGAATTGCATGCAATATTCCAACAGTGGCCTAACCAATGTCCTGTACAGCCACAACATGACCTCCCAACTCCGGTACTCAATACTCTGACCAATAAAGGTGGCCTATTCCTGTTTCTATTTCTTATAGTCTTATGGTTTTATGGATATAGGCTGGATGGACCAGCTTGTCTCATTGTAAAATTGAAAGTTGAAACAATGATAAACGGTTTTATATTTAGTAATGATATAAATGGACATTTACCTTGATGCAGAAATAAATTAAAATGTGATTGGATGTAATTGTGTATTGTTTTAGCTTGTTACTGAAGTGCTTCAAAACTATTGTCAGGATTTAGAACAATTCATTGGTGATGTTATGGTAACCGCTAGTCTGAATATTGCACTTTAGCTTGTAAGCTTTGTTCTGCATAACTTTTAAAAGCTTTAATTGCAGCAGTAATATTAAAATGAGCAAAACAAGGACTTCTGGGTTTGTGATCCTGAAACAGGCGTGTTGAACAGAAGATGATGAAATAAATGGTAACCATACTTTTAACACGTAGCACAAGAATTGCAAACTCTGCTGTGTACTGCAAGGCACAACGACAGTCACCATTCCTTCAACAGTCCCAAACTATACTCAGGAACTTGTTACAGCTTTCAGAGATTAAATGTTTTCTTATGTTTCAAAATTTAGTTGCTGTTACTCTTGTTATTTTTTGCCTACCATCCAATTGATCCCTAAAGCATATTAAGAAAATCAGTAATCTTCCCCAGAGGGATTTTAAAATGGTTAAGGTTTGTATTGTTTCCTGTTGTCGTACTTTAGGAGCAATCACTCTATAAAATTCCAGTTGCATTTCGAGCAGCAGGCTTGTTTTCTTTCCTGGTTATTTGTATATTTTTAATATTTGTTTATTAACCTCTCTAAAATTATATGAAAATATTTGCATTGTACCTTTTTTTTCATGCACACTACTTAGTGCTATACTGATTTTCTGTACAAAGAAGGAGGCTGGTACAATTGCAACCTTTAAGAGGCATTTGGATGGGTATATGAATAGGAAGGGTTTGGAGGGATATGGGCTGGGTGCTGGCAGGTGCAACTAGTTTGGGTTGGACCAAAGGGTCTGTTTCCATGCTGTACATCTCCATGACTCTATGATGACAAGCATGTTGAAACTCATGTTCTGCAACTTTGTGAACTTCCTAACCCCACTGAGATGGGAGGCAGATGGACTTGTGCAGTGAAGCCACAATGGAAATGAAAAACGAGCTTACATTTATGTAGAACTCTTCACAATCTCATAATTTCCCAGTATGTTTGACATTCCTGATGAAGGGCTTATGCCCTGCATCTGACTCTCCCGCTCCTCAGATGCTGCCTGACCTGCTGTGCTTTTTCAGCACCACACTTTTCGACTCTGATTTCCAGTATTTGCAGTCCTCACTTCCTCCCAGTATGTTTGATAGCCAATTAAGTTATTTGATAAATAGCCATTGTTGTAAAGTAGGAACTGGAAGAGCCAATTTATCACAGTAAATGTTCTCCGAACAGCAATGAGAGAATGACCAAATAATCTGTGCTGTGATGCTCACTAAGGGATAAATATTGGCTAGGACAATAGGATGACCCTGTTCTTCTTTGAAATACTACCTTTGGATCTTTTACATTGGCTTGAGAGGGCAGACAGGGCCTTGATTCATCTAAAGGGTGGTATCTCTCACAGAGTAGCACTTCCTTAATACTACAATGAAATATAAATCCACATTCTGTGTTCATATTGTCTGGATCAGTGCAAAGAATTAAAAGGGACAATTTTCCATTTTCTTGTTTGCAGCCACCCAGTGAAAATGAGCAAAGGTGCATGCTACATCCTATTTGCCAAGCAGTTAGAAACTGTTACAAAACATGGTTCCTCTGCAATCTCCCTGCATTACCTTCTACTCAAGGAAAGCTTTGTCCATTTGTTACAAAATACATGACAATGCCTGGAGAGATGATTAATACATGGAATTAATAATCTGACCCATCTCCAACATGAAGCTTTAAACTTTCAAATTTTTAAATGATCCCATGTCAAACACATTGCGGGCAAACAAAAAAAACCAGATGAAATAGCACTGGTCACACGAAGTCCCACCTTATAAACTGTGAATTGAAAGAGAAGCGGGGGAAATGATTTACAGGTCATTCAGTTAATGATTGTAAAGTAGTGGAACCACAAGGGCTACTGTGATGAATTATAGTGCACCTCTCCAACCAGCCAGAGACTGGTTACTCGATGAATCTTTGAACATAATAGGAAATTTTTCTGGGTCAAGTCCACTGAGTGCAGCAAATATTGAATAGTCAGATGGCATGTTCCTATAAGGAGTGACCCAACTCTTTACCATTTTCATCAGACTGTTGCCTGTTTTCCATTTTTTGCTGTGCTCAGGTGATGTAGTATGTCTGACTCCAGGAAACACTCCTTCATCTAACAACAACAAGAACAATATGTTTTATAATAGTGTCTTTAACATAATGAAATGTAATGCTCCACAGGAGCATTATAAAACTGCGTATGACACCAGCAACATCAGGACTATCGATTACTGGCTAACAGACTGAAGTCTAACTGAAGGATTTATTGTCATTTGAGCTTTCTCCTAATGCTCTTTATTTGCACTGACATTAAAATGTAACTTCTTTTTTAGTGGGCTTGAGTTGGTGAATAAAACTGCCTCCCTTCTCGTCAGCCACTTTTGGTTTTGTTCTGAAAGTTGCTGTGTTTGATTGATAGGCTGACAGCAGCACACTGATTATTTTTGTTTGCAATACTATTACGTTAGAGCCAAGTAATTTGATCATTTGTTGTATCAAAGAGAAGGTATTCTGATACCCTTAAGATAATTGTCAAAAGAACTAGAGATGAGTCAAGGAGGATGAATGAGTTGTTATGATCTGAAATTCATTGCCTGAAAGCGAGGTGCAAGCAAATTTAATAAAAGGGAACTTGATATATCCTGGAGGATGCAGTTTTACAACAACTGTGAAATGACATGGATGTGGGAAGCACTAAATAGGTCTTACTAAGGGCAGAATGGCCTTCATCTGGGTTATGTGGTTCTGTGATCTCATAACAATTTGAAGTGCTCAAACGCACAATGCGATTGCATTGAATGTGATTAATTTAGCTGCAAAATACTTGTACTGTCAACATTTTAAAACTTCAGAGGCCATAAGGTCTTGGTTGTTTCTAAATATAGCTTTATGCTATAGTTCTTTGTTTTCTCTACTGTATGCTCAGCTTTAGAGAAGGTGGTTTGCTTTACAGCCAGGGCATTTCACAAAGTTGGATTGGGTGTTACTTCGCTGACACTGTCTATTTGTGATATAAATGAATTGCAGGAGAGGTGGTTTCTCATGTGTTGCTGGTGAAATGACACCAAGCAGCTCCATGGAATTACAAGGCTATAGTTTCACACAGAAGATTAGAAGCAAAATTGCAAATGTTGAGGCACAAGAACATATGCCCTGTGAGACTCCACTTATCATGTCCTGTCTATCAAACAAAGACCCATTTTTTTGTGTACACTCTGGTTTCTGTCATCCATGGACCTGAAGCCATTGGGCTTTGCCCAACTCACCAGAATCCAAGTGGCCAAACCCGCTGAACTGGCAAGTCTGAGATCTTGAAGCAATGATGCAGGGCTCCTGGCCAAAACATCAATTTTACAGCTCCTTGGATGTTGTTTGACCTGCTGTACTTTTCCAGCACCACTCTAATCTTGAATATGATCATGGCTGATCATCCAACTCAGTATCTTGTTCGAGCTGTCTCCTCTACCCTTTGGCCTCTTTAGCCCTAAGAACTAAATTGAATTCCTTCTTGAAAATATCCAAGATTTTCACCCCAACTGCTTTCTGTGACAGAGAACTCCACTGGCTCACCACTCTCTGAGTGAAGGAATTTCTCCTC
The DNA here is from genome assembly GCF_020745735.1 of Hemiscyllium ocellatum. NCBI lineage: Eukaryota > Metazoa > Chordata > Chondrichthyes > Orectolobiformes > Hemiscylliidae > Hemiscyllium > Hemiscyllium ocellatum. The sequence goes on along the minus strand of NC_083401.1, from coordinate 53,664,918 downwards.
ATCTCAGTCCTACATGGACTATCCTATGTCCTTAGACTGTGCCCCTGGTTCTGGACTCCCCAGTCATCAGGAATATCCTTCCTACAGTCACCCTGATTGAATTTCATAGATTTCTATGAGATTCACCTCATTCTTCTAAACTCCTGCAAACATAGGCCTAACCGATTCAATCTCTCTTCATACGTCAGTCCTGTCTTCCCAGGAATCACACTAATAAACATTTATTGCACAATTTCCAAAGCCAGTACATCTTTTCTCAGGTAAGGAGAACCAAACTGCACACAGGTATGATCCCACATGTATGGAATGAGCTGCCAGAGGAACTGGTGGAGGCTGATACAATTGCAACATTTAATAAGCAGTGGATGGGTATATGAATAGGAAGGATTTGGAGGGATATGGGCTGGGTGCTGGCAGGTGGGACTAGATTGGGTTGGGATATCTGGTCGGCATGGACGAGTTGGACCGAAGGGTCTGTTTCCATGCTGTACATCTCCATGACTCTATGTGCCTTTTCCTGTACTTGAATCCTCTAACTACAAAGGATGACGTTCCATTTACCTTCTTCATCACTTGCTGCACCTGCATGCTTACTTTCAGCAAATTGTGTGCAAGAACACTCAGGTCTCTTTACAGCTCACCCTTTCCTCATTTTTCACCACGAGGATAATAATCTGCCTTTTTGGCTTTGCAACCAAATAATCTCAGTTATTCACATTGTACTTCATCTGCCACACACCTCTCATCTTGACACTCTGCATCATCCTCACCATTTGCCTTGCAGCCAGTTTTGTGTCATCTGCAAACTCAGGGATACTACATTTAGTTCTCTTATCTGAATAATGAATATATAGTGTAAATGGCTGGGGTCTAAGCCTTGTGGTACCCCACTAGTCACTGGCTGCCACTTGGGAAAGAACCATTTATTCTGACTCTTTATTTCATGTCTACTATCCAGTTCTCTCTCCTTGTCAATACTTGTCACCACCAGTGCTATAAGCTTTAATTTTACATTCTAATTTCTTATGTGGGACTTTGTTGAAAGCTTGTTGAAAGTTTAAGTTAACCACATCCACTGGTGCCCCATCATCATCTCTACGAGTTACAACCTCAAAGAATTCCAACAGATTTCACTTTCATACTGGCTCAATCCGATGCTGTTGTTTTCCAAGTGCTCTACTATTAAATCTTGATAATGAAGTTGAGCATTTTCCCTACTTATAATGCCAGTATATCGAGTCCCTAATTGCTTTCTACAAGCCATAAAATTGAAAACAGGCGAGGGCAATCTAAGTAATCAATAATTGTCCATTTAAGGCAAAAGCAATTAGAACACTCTGGGCTTCATTTGCACCTGTAACAGTGCAGCAAGTTTGGGCAGTCAGTGGGAAGTCCAATCTTGGAATTTTCCAGATTACCCATTCCACATTCCCCCATCCCACTATCCTTGGCCTGGAAACCAGAGAGCCATAGAATCATAGTGATGTACAGCACGGGAAGAAATTCTTTGGTCCATCTCATCCATATCGACCAGCTATCCCAACTTAATTTAGTCCGATTTGCCAGCACTTGGCCCATATCCCTCTAAGCCCTTCTTATTCATCTACCCATTCAGATGACTTTTAATGTTGTTATTGTACCAGGCTCCACCACTTCCTCTGGCAGCTCATTCCATACATGCAGCACACTCTGTGTGAAAACATTGCCCCTTAGGTCTCTTTCACATTTTTCCCCTCTCACCATAAACCTACACCCTCTTGTTCTGCACTGCCCCACCCCAGGGAAAAGACTTTGTCTATTTATTGTATCCATGCCACTCATGATTTTATAAACCTCTGTAAGAACATCCCTCAGCCTCCGATGCTCCAGGGAAAACAGCCCCAGCCTATTCAGCCTCTCCTTATAACTCCAATTCTCCAACCCTGGCAACTTCCTTGTAAATCTTTTCTGAACCCTTTCAAGTTTTGCAACATCCTTCTGATAGGAAGGAGACCAGAATTGCATGCAATATTCCAAAAGTGGCCTAACCAAAGTCCTGTACAGTCACAACATGACCTACCAACTCCTAAACTCAATAAAATAAAACTCTGACCAATAAAAGAAAGCAGACCAAACACCTTCTTCACTATCCTATCTATTTGCGACTCTACTTTCAAGAAACTATGAACCTACACTCCAAGGTCTCTTTGTTCAGCAACACTCCCTCAGACCTTACCATTAAGTGTATGTCCTGCTAAGATTTGCTTTCCCAAAGTGCAGCACCTCACATTTATCTGAATTAAACTCCATCTGCCACTCCTCATCCCATTGGCCCATCTGATCAAGATCCCTTTGTAATCTGAGGTAACCTTCTTTGCTGTCCACTACATCTCCATTTGCAAACTTACTAACTATATCCAAGTTAACTAACTAACTTTATTCACATCCAAATCATTTATATAAATGACGAAAACTAATGGACCCAGCACTGATCCTTGTAACACATGACTGGTCATAGGCGTCCAGTCTGAAAAGCAACACTCCACTTTCTACCTTCGAGCCATTTCTGTATCCAAATGGCTAGTTCTCACTGCATTCCATGAAATCTAACCTTGCTAACGAGTCTCCCATGGGGAACCTTGTCGAACGCCTGACTAAAGTCCATATAGATCACGTCCACCAGTCTGCCCTCATCAATCCTCTTTGTTACTTCAAGTTAATGAGACATAATTTCCCCCACACGAAGCCATGTTGATTATCTCTAATCAGTCCTTGCCTTCCCAATTACATGTAAATCCTGTCCCTCAGGATTCCCTCCAACAACTTGTCCATCACCGATGGGAGAAAGTGAGGACTGCAGATGCTGGAGATCAGAGCTGAAAAATGTGTTGCTGGAAAAGCGCAGCAGGTCAGGCAGCATCCAAGGAGCCCGAAACATCGATTCTCCTGTTCCTTGGATGCTGCCTGACCTGCTGCCCATCACCGATGTCAGGCTCACTGGTCTATAGTTCCCTAGCTTATTCTTACCACCTTTCTTAAATAGTTGCACCATGGTAGCCAACTTCCAGTCATCCGGCACCTGATCTGTGACTATCAGTGATACAAATATCTCAGCATGTGGAGGCCCATAAACATTCCTGAGACAAAAATAAAAATCTCTGGGAAAGCTCAGCGGGTCTGGAAGCATCTGTGGAGGGAAATCAGAATTAATGTTTTGGGTCGAGTGACCCTCCTTCTACTTTTGTCTCTGATTTACAGCATCCACAGTTCTTTCAATTTTTATAAAGTTATTCTTTTTTCTTTATCAAGAAGTTTCCACAATTTGTTGTCCAGAAAGAAAATCAGAAATACCTATCTGATTTATTAGCTGAGTTGATTGCTGAACAGGGTCATGGTATCATTAGTAACAGAAAGTGAACCCATAATGACTAGTCTAACAGAACTGCTCACCTCAAAGCTTTCTTAATTTCCTATTCAAGACTGTAGCCTTTCAGAAAAGTTAAATGAAAATTGTCATTCAGGTCAGGACTGACATTTTCATTTTTAACATGAAATAATTAAGAAATTACAAAATTGCATTTTAAAACATTTGCCCACAGTAAGGTAACTTTTTCAGAAAGAATTTCGGAGAAGAACTTGATGCAGAATTGAAAACTAGAGAAGAAGTAACATTGGGAATTTCACCAGAAATTGCCAGAACGTGTCCATTTTGGCAAGTCTTGTAGTTGTGGGATGGGGTTTGGATTTATCTCCATGAGCCTCAATGAGGATTCTCATACTATTCTCTGAAACATGTCTCCTTAGTTATGCACCACAGCTCTGTGGCAACTGTGTTGACTTTCGCCAGAGGAGGAATTAACAGCCACTAATGAGACCCCCAGCATCATACTTCAAATGTGAATGTGCACTCAGTCAAATGCTGGCAGTGCACAGTTCCAGAGTTACTGTGGTGTTAGCAGTTCAGAGGAGTGCACAGCAAAGCTACAAGAAGGTCAATGACCATCTCCACTCTGCCATTCTTCTCTCTATTAGCTCATATTGACTCTATTATTGCTCCTGCACACACCTCCCTATGAGACTCAAGGTCTCACTGGTGCTTGCATCATCGCTCTCACCCACTGAATCTCCCAGACTACTAACTCTGCTTCCTACTCACTCAGTCCAACCCAATTGTCAATGCCCTGCATCAGTTGGAGAACTTCAACACTCTTCCTTGAATGGTGCCTGATAAATAAAGCTAAATGGGGATATGTGTCATTATTAGGACCTCAGTTCAACTGTTTACTGAGCAGCAGACCCTCTGTCCAATGAAACATGGCGGATTGCTTCAATGTAGCTGCCCAAGCTGCCCCTACTCTAATCTTTAGAACCCTAAAGAATTCCCCTGTGCCTGCCAGCCTGGTGGTCTTTGTACTGTGCTCTCTTCAATGACACAAACTCAGCAAGCTGCCTCTGAATGATTGTTTTGGTTGGGGACTTTACCAGTGGACTGTTAATTGAGCCTAAATGTTAAATGGGCCAGGATTCCATCTTCAAGAACAGGGCTGGCAGCCTAAGTGCCCTGTTGAAATTTCATTCAAGAGTTCAATCTAACTTTGTAATGAAGATTCGCCCATTTCTTTCAGACCAGTTTCAAAAGAGATCTGTACTTCAAATCATAGTAATATTTCAATATTTGAAGAAACACATAAATGTTAAGTATTCAATTCATATTGACTTGGCTTCACATTGGTCTGCTGTCTCAAGTTTGGTGTCAAACATTTTGCAATAATTACAGTCAGGTCTCTAATTAAGGTCCTGCATTCTAATTCCAGTGTGCATCAATGGATATTAGAAACTGAGTTACATGCTGGCAAAATTCATAACCTTTTGATGACTGCTGTAAAATCCTGTTACTTTGTTCTTCACACTTGTGGCATCCATCAATTTGAAGGAGTCAGCAAACAGTACAAATGGAATTGAAACCTCGGGACCACAGTGCTATTACATTTTTTGACATCTTGATGAAGTTGTGTTTGACCTGCAGGGAAATATGTCAATTTCTGGCAGCTGAGGTTCACCTTTGAACTTACCTGCAGTAACTAGCGTGATTCATGAAATAGGGTCTAACTGAGGAGAGAAAAAATATTACCTTGGAAAGCTATTTTACCCCAGAAAGTGACAAATGAAGTATTGTTTCTGTCTCTGAATTTTTCAAAACTCATTGGAACCCGAATGAAGTTGAAATTGTTAATGTATTGAACAATAATATTTTACTGTAATTAATGTTAGAATTAATTTTGTTTGTATTTGGCAGGCACTCCATAGTATTCATTATTTTCTTGCCCAATGTAAATTTCTCAAGCTGCCATACATGTTAGTGATAGCAAGTGGGAAACAGCAGTATAGCAAAGGAGTACATTATATCAGGATCCTTTTCAATACTGGTTTATTCCAACTTATTATTTTTATTGGATGTTCTCCTGAAGGCACTGGTTTGCACTGGGATACAGTTTCACAGGCTACAAGTAAAGTGATATGAGATAATATCAACAGGCCATTTCCCCACACAGCAGTGGAACGCAACTAGAGCTAGCCCTGCTATCATTCAACTTCAGTCCACATGCTTTCCAGTGAGGCCACTGAACTAAGGGAAGACACAGATAACTTGGCTAATTTTTCACTCATTCCTCATACAACCACTACCTCAGTTGAGATTAACTAATGTAAAACAGACCAAAGATCATATCTGCAACATGATTCATCTGGATAGAGTTTGTTATATTTTCATTGAGGAAGATCAGCACAATGTCTATCAATGTCATATAAGAATTGTAGAAACCAATTTATGCATAGCAATCGCCCACAAATAGCAACGTGTTCATGATCGGATAGCATTTTTATTTGTGTAATTTTAATTAAGCATTTAATATTTGCCAGGATACCAGAGATAACTCTGCTACCCTTTTTTCAAAATTGTGCCATATTATGTTCTATGTCTACCTAACAGAGCAGACAGGTCCTTATTTTAACCACAAAATTGCAGCTTTGAAAGTGCAGCAGTTGTGCATTTTTGCAAAGTATTGCCAGCTGGACTTTATGCTCAAATGTTTGGAATGGGGTTTGATCCACACAAATAAAAAAAAGTCACAGTGGGGAGTCAGGAGAGCAAATACCCAGGTATAAACATTTTTAATAGTTGGAAATGGAAAAGGTTACCTTTCAGCATCAGGGACAGTACAGACGAGGTGGTGGCCTCACAGTATTATTGCTGGACTGTTTAATCCACCTGTTTCACTGATGTCCTTCAGAAAAGGAAACTGCTGTCCTTATCTGGGCTGGCCTACTCGTGACTCCAGGCCCTCGCAATGTGGTTCACACTTAGTTGGGCAATTGGTGAGAGGTAATAAAGTGTGGCCAAGCCAGCAACTCCCTGATACCACGAATGAATTAAAAAAGTCTGCAAAGATCAGGGTACACAAAATCTGCAAAGAAAAATCACCAAGAAGGCAGAAGATACTGCAACTCGAAAGTTACATTTTTCTTTTATGTTTTATGAATTATTTTATTTTAAAAGTTGGTTCACTTGTTAATATAGAAATTTAGCAATATAGATTCTTTATACTTAAAGGGTGCAAATTTAAATCATTTTCTTCAGTTTAGGTCAGTCACATGGAACCTAATTCTAATTGGAAACATGATTGACTTAAGTTATTTCAAGAATGTGACTGTAACCTTGAGTGAGGATTAATTGTATCCCAAAAAAAGTACTTGAGAAAGACAGAAAGTTTTTAAAGCTTCTCGAAAGATCACTATTGTTTTCAGAGTCCAGAATGAATGACATTGATGCCAGCAGAAACCATCACACATCAAGTTTAATTGCTGTGAATACTGTTCATAGCTTAAGTTTCAGGAAGCTACTGGCAAACCAGATCAGCTGTCTCACAAATACAATTGTGATTTATCCAAAGTCCACTGTGGTAATGCTTTTCCACACTGGGTGGTGTGTCTTGGTGTTGACAAGCAATTTAAAGCCTGTGGAAAACTCAGCTAGTTTTCTCTTGTGTGAAGCTGAAAAACAGACAAATATCATCAGAAGGTGCCACGTGAGCATAGATATTGGCTAGCGTAGAAGGCTGTCATAGGATAGAGCAGCATGTCTCAGTTGCAGATTTGAGCAGGGAATTGCCAGATGGAGTTTAATCCAGGCAAGTGTAAGATGCTGCATTTTGGAAGATCAAATGTTTAGGAAAAGTACACAGTTAAAGGCAGAACCCTGAACAGCATTGATGTACAAGGGGATCTTTGGGTTCAAGTCCATAACTCCCTGAAGGTAGAGATAGATAGGGTGGTAAATAAGACATGTGGTCTGCTTACCTTTATTGCTTAGGACATTGAGTACAAGAGTCAGAATGTCATGTTGCAGCTTTATGTAAGACTTTAGTTAGGCTGCACTTTGAGTATTGTGTTCAATTCTGATTGCCATATTATAGGAAGGATGTGAAGGCTTTGCCGAGGTGCAGAAGAGGTTTACCAAGATGCTGCCTGGATGAGAGGGAATGAGCTATAAGGAGAGGCTGGAAAACCTCAGATCATTTTCTGTGGAGCAGTGGAGGCTGAGGGGAGACTTGATAGAAGTCTGCAAAATTACAAGTTGCATAGATAGGGTTGACAGTTAGAATATTGTTTACAGTCTTCTAGTGTCTAATACTAGGGGGGACATGCATTGAAGATAAGAGGGGGCAAGTTCAATTTTTTTCTACTGAGAGTGGTAGATGTTAATGGAGGCAGATGTGATAGAGCATTTGAAGGGCTTTTGGATAAGCACATGAATATGGAAGGAATGGAGGGAGATGGACCAAAGGTAGGCCAAAGGAATTAGATAATTTTCTGTCATGTTCAGCACAGCATTGTGAACTGAAGGGCCTATTCCTGTGCTGTTCTGTTCTATGTTCTACGTTTTATGTTCTATGAGCGTCGCAAAGCAAAAAGTCAAGAAATTGTAGCTATGGCCCTGGAAATACTCTGAGTTGTCTTTCAGACACAGCAACAACTCATGTGACCAGTGACCATAGGCTGCTTGGATGTAGGTGCTCTCATAGACATTGTAACATGTGTCAATGCAATGGGTGACTGAAACATTCCATAAACTACAGGATTGCCCTATTCTCTGGAAATCAGGAATACAAGAATTTTCCTTGACAACAATGATGACCACAGAAACTTTTCAGAACATTTGAAATGCAAGCCTCACTCATAAAGACTGGAACAAATATTTTCTTTCTTCATAGCAATAAATGTATACGTGGGAAAAAAACAAATGAACAGATAAAAACATGAATTCAGAGCAGAAGTATGCCATTTGGTCTGTTGAGCCTAATATTCCATGCCTTAATGTCATCACTGATTTGATCTGATTGCATCCAAACCCTACTTTCCTGGCTTTCCTCAATTGCTGTCACATATTGTAGTAATTATAACAAGGTCAGCCATGTGGAACTCACAGAGCTTCCTGACTGGGGCTGTTAATCTGAACCAATCAGGGAGCCCTGGCTGACAGATACAAACAGGAGTGTCAGAGGTTCTGTTCACTCCGAGAATTAGTTCTGAGGAAGCTGGATCAGTGTCAAGGACTTTCCAAGCATAAATATAGGGTGACTTAGTGATGGGATACAGGACATTGTGGAATTATTTCACATACCTGACAAGGGGAGGTGATGACCTAATGGTAATATCTTCAGACTGCTAATCTGGAGACCCTGGTGATGTTCTGGGGACTGGCGTTCAAATCCTGCCATGGACGAATTCAATAAAAATCAGGAATTAGGAATCTACCAATGACCATAAATCTATTGTCAATTAATAGAAAATCCTATTGGTTCACTAATGTCCTTTAGCGAAGGAAACTGCCATCCTTACTTACATGTGAAAAAAGGTGTAAAAAGGGATGAGAAACAGAAAAAAAAGCAGCCAAAGGGGAAAAGCCCAGATGCTGCCTACTCCACCGCTGCTATCTTAGAATATGCTTCCCCCTCAACTTTTTCTCTCACCTATGGGCTGTAGGTGCCACCTTACAAGAAAGATATGAATGCATTGGAGGAGTGATCTACAAGGAAAGAGAAACTTCAATTATGAGAATAATTTGAAGACATCGAGACAGTTCTCCTTGAGAGAAAAGAAGGCTTAGAAGATATTTGATAGAAAAAAATAAGTGAACCTGATGGAGCAAATAGGGAGAAGCTGTTCCTGCTCATGAAAGTAAATAAATGAGGGGGTATTGATTTAAAGTGAGGTATGAAGAAGCACGGGTGATGTGAAAAACAAACCTTTTTCGCAGAGCAATAGTTTAGTGTATAGAATGCACGACCTAGAGATGTAGTGGAGGCAAGTTCAATTAACATATTCAAGAGGGCGTTGTTTGATTATTTGGATAGAAATAGTATGCAAGCCATGAGCAATAGGTATGAGATAGATACATAGTCACAAAACAGTATAGGCATGATGAGCTGAATATGCCATAAAAATTCTGTGATTCTATGAAAGCTTGCAACTGTACGTGCCTTTGCACGTTCTATAGAGTACTGGTATTGACAATAGACCAGTAGTCCAGAAATGCAGGCGAATGCTCTAGGAGCAAGGAAGATGGTATAGTTTCAATTGAATTAATAAATATGAAATGGATCATTAGCCCACTCCCAGTCATGAGATTATTGGCAATAATCAGAAAAACCCATCTGGTTCCCTAATGTCCTTCAGGGAAGGAAATCTCTCATCGTCACCTGGTCTGGCCCACATGTGGCTCCAGAAATAAATGAATGTAGTTGACTGTTAACTGTCCTCTGAAATATCCAAACTAGACTCTCAGCTCAAAGGAAATTAGGGAGAGACCACAAATACTGGTCTCGCTGGCCGTGTCCACATTCCATAAAATAATAAAGAGAATCCTAAGCATACACATCTTCCTGAGCTAAGCAGTGAAGTTAATGATCAATATTTATGTGATAGCAATCAAGAACAGAAGATCAAATTTTTGTAAATGAGGAGTGAAACATGAATTTTGGATCTCGACTAATAAAACCAGGAAATAATGTGCTTGTGAAATGTGATGGTCATGTTGGAATGACATCCATTTTTAAAATACAAAAGGATCAACATAATAACCAAGAGCAGGAGTAGGCCATTTAGTCCTGCTGTTCTGGCTGTTCTTCCATTTCAACCCCATTTTCCCCACGTTCTTTGGTGTTCATAATATGGAGAAAACTATCAGTCTTGGTCTTACATAAGAACATAAGAAAATGAGATCTAAGAGCAGGAGTAGACAATTCAGTTCCTTGCCATTTCATACGATCTCATCCTGGTCTCAATTCTATTTTCCTGCCTGCTCTCTGTAACTTTTCAACCCATTACTAATTAAAAATCTGTCCACATTCTCCTTAAATTTATCCCATGTCCCAGCACCCACCACACACTGGAGTATTGACTTCCACAGATTCACAACACCATAAGAGAAGGAGTTCTGACTCATCTCTGTTTTAAATCTACTACACCTTATTCTAAAACAACGACCTCACGTTTTAGATTGTCTACATGAGGAAATATACTTTCTAAGTCTGCTTTGTCAATCCCTTTTATCATATTATATATTTAATTGAATATCCTTTCATTTTTCTAAACTTTTTTAGCATGTAAATTGGAAGGGGACTATTATATTGGCAGGGAGATTCACTAGAACTGCTCAGGAGGATTTAACCTAGTAAGGTGGGTGGCGGGGGTGGTGGGGGGGAGGGGGAGCATTGGGGGCAGGTGGTGGTGGGTCCCAGGAAGATAGTGAGGAAAGATTTCAATCTGAGACTGGTACAGTAGAGAACAAAGGCGAGTCAAGCAAAACAGGGAACAGGTAGGACTGATAAATTAAACTGCATTTATTTCAATGTAAGAGGCCTCACAGGAAAGGCAAATGAACTCAGGTCATGGTTAGGAACATGGGACTAGATGTCAGAGCAATTACAAAAACATGGCTCAGGGATGTACAGGACCGGCAGCTTAACGTTCCAGGATACAAATGCTAGAGAGAAGGAGGAGTGGTATTTTTGATAAGGGATAGCATTACAGTTATACTGAGGGAGGATATCCTCTGAAATAAATTCAGGAAAGTTATTTGGGTGGAGCTGAGAAATATGAAACGGATGATCACCTTATTGGGATTGTAATATAGACTCCCTAATAGTCAGAGGGAAAATGAGATAAGGAGATCTCAGTTATCTGTAAGAATAATAGGGTGTACAAAGTTAAAAATCACACAACAACAGGTTATAGCCCAACAGGTTTGATTGAAGCACACTAGCTTTTGGAGTGTCGCTCCTTCATCAGGTGGTAGTGGAGGGCTCAATCCTAACACAGAATTTATAGCAAAAATTTACAGTGTGATGTAACTGAAATTATACATTCAAAAATTGAATGTCTGTTACGCCTTTCATCTGTTAAAATATCACGATAGTTTCACTTCTTACATGTGTAAATCACAAAACCTTTTTTTAAAAGTTGCATTCTTGGGTTAGCTGTTAACAATGGTGATAGCTAGACAATATGTTGAAGGTGTTGGCCCCCTGTGATCTCTGTCTATGCCATGATGTTTAGATTGATTCTAATCCAAAAAGTGAGATAACGGAGTTTTACATAAATTAATGCAATTTCACAATGGATGTTTCAGCACTCTACACCAGCATCCCCCACAAGGATGGCGTCGCGGCAAGAGCCTCAGTACTCAACACCAACAACTGCCAATCTCCAAACACCATCCTACCATTCATCTGCTTTATTCTTAATCACAACGTCTTCACCTTTGACAATCAGTTCTTCATCCAGACATACGGAACAGCCATGTTTGCACCCCAATATGCCAACATTTTTATGCACAGGTTCAAACAAGACTTCTTCTCTATGCAGGATCTCCAACCAACATTATACACCAGGTACATTGACGACATTTTCTTCCTCTGGACCCATGGCGAGGTGTCACTGATAACACTGCACAGGGACATCAACAAGTTTCATCCCACCATCAAACTCACTATGGACTATGCTCGACTGTCTGTCTCATTCTTGGACACATGCATCTCCATCAAGGATGGACACCTCAGCACAACCCATAGACAACCACTCAATGCTCACTTCTCTAGCTTCCTTCCCCTATGGACAAGCCCTATGCATACATTGGATCTGCTCAGATGAGGAGGAATGTGACGGACACTTGGAAGTACTCGAAGATGCCCTCAGAAAAACAGGGTACGATGCCCAACTCATCAACCGCCAGTTCCGATGTGTCACAGCAAGGAACCATGATGACCTCCTCAGGAGACAGACAGGGTACCCTTCATTGTTCAGTATTTCCCAGGAGCTGAAAAACTACACCATGTTCTTTGTGACCTGCAACACATTATCAATGAGGATGAGCACCTCACCAAGACCTTCCCCACACCTCCACTACTTGCCTTTAAACAACTGCCAAACTCAAACAAATAGTTGTGTGTAGCAAACTGCCTGGCTCTCAGGACAACTCCATACAACCCTGCAAGACGTGTCAGAGTGGGAACATAGATACCACCATTACGCGTGGGGACACCTCCCACCTTGTACATGGCAGGTACTCATGTGACTCAGCCAACATTGTCTATCTTATACGTTGCAGGCAAGGATGCCCGGAGGCAAGGTACATTGGGGAAACCGAGCAAAGGCTACGGCAACGGATGAATGGGCACCGCACAACAATCAACAGGCAGGAGTGTTCCCTCCCAGTTGGGGAACACTTCAGTGGAGGACATTCAACCTTGGACCTTCAGGAGACTATCCTCCGAGGTGGACTGCGAGACAGGCAACAGCGAAACGTGGCCAAGCAGAGGCTGATAGCTAAGTTCGGTACCCATAGGGAGGGCCTCAACTGGGACCTTGGGTTCATGTCACATTACAGGTGACCATCTTTGCACGATACAGACACAGATACTCCTACACACGCACACACATACACTTAGACGTGCACACAAACACCCACGCACACACTTCCACACTCACACATGCACCCCCTCACAGACTTAAGACACTCTGCACTCACTACACACACACACACTTTCTCACACTCACAACCCCCAACCCAGACAGACAGACACACACAGACAGACAAAAACTCACATGCGCACATATTTTATGGGGTGAATTTTTACTTGCAGGGTTACATTGTGCTTTACTCAAAAACTGCATGAATTCATGTAAAACTCTGTTATCTCACTTTTTAGATTAGAATCAATCTAAACATCATGGCATAGACAGAGAATACAGGGGGCTAACACCTTCAACATATTGTCTAACTATCACCATTGTTAACAGCTAACCCGAGAATGCAACTTTTTAAAAAAGGTTTTGTGATTTACACATGTAAGAAGTGAAACTATCATGATATTCTAACAGATGAAAGGCGTAACAGACAATCAATTTTTAAATGTATAATTTCAGTTCCATCACACTGTAAATTTTTGCTATAAATTCTGTGTGTTAGGATTGAGCCCTCCACTACCACCTGATGAAGGAGCGACGCTCCGAAAGCTAGTTTGCTTCCAATTAAACCTGTTGGACTATAATCTGGTGTGTGATTTTTAACTTTGTACACCCCAATCCAACACCAACATCTCCAAAACAATAATAGGGTGGTTATGGTAGGGGATTTTAATTTTCCAGACATAAACTGGGACTGCCAATGTTAAGGGTTTAGATGGAGAGAAATTTGTTAAGTGTGTACAAGACAATTTTCTGATTCAGTATGTGGATGTAACTACTAGAGAAGGTGCAAAACTAGACCTACTCTTGGAAAATAAGGCAGGGAGGCGACTGAGGTGTCAGTGGGGGAGCATTTTGGGAAAAGCGAACATAAGTGTATTAGTTTTAACATAGTAATGGAAAAGGATAGACCAGATCTAAAAGTTGAAGTTCTAAATTGGAGAAAGACCTATTTTCATGGTATTAGGCAAGAACTTTCAAAAGCTGATTGGGCACAAATGTTTGCAGGTAAGAGGATGGCTGGAAAATGGGAAGCCTTCAGAAGTGAGCTAACAAGATTCCAGCAAAAGTATATTCCCGTTCGGGTGAAAGGAAAGATTAGTAGGTATAGGGAATGCTGGATGACTCAAGGAGCTGAAGGCTTGGTTAAGAAAAAGAAGGAAGCATATGTCAAGTATAGACGGGATATACCGAGTGAATCCTTACAAGAGTATAAAGGCAGTAGGAGTATACTTAAGAGGGAAATGAGGAGGACAAAAAGGGGACATGAGATAGCTTTGGCAAATAGGGTAAAGGAGAATCCAAAGGGTTTTTACAAATACATTAAGGACAGAAAGGTAACTAAGGCGGGAATAGGGACCCTCAAAGATCAGCAAGGCGGCCTTTGTGTGGAGCTGCAGGAGATGGGGCAGATACAAACCGGATATTTTCCATTAGTATTTACTGTGGAGAAGGACATGGAAGATATAGAATGTAGAGAAATAGATGATGACATCTTTAAAAATGTCCATATTACAGAGGAGGAAGTGCTAGATGTCTTGAAATGCATAAAAATGGATAAATCCCCAGGACCTGATCAGGTGTACCTTCGAACTCTGTGGGAAGCTGGAGAAGTGATTGCTGAGCCTCTTGCTGAGATATTTGTATCATTGATAGTCATAGGTGAGGTGCCGGAAGACTGGAGGTTGGCTAACGTGGTGCCACTTTTTAAGAAGGGCGGTAAGGACAAAGCAGGGAACTATAGATGAGTGAACCTGATGTCGGTGGTGGGCAAGTTGTTGGAGGGAATCCTGAGGGATAGGATAAACATATTTGGAAAGGCAAGGACTGATTAGGGATAGTCAACATGGCTTTATGCATGAGAAATCATGTCTCACAAACTTGACTGAGTTTTTTGAAGAAGTAACAAAGAGGATTGATGAGAGCAGAGCAGTAGATGTGATCTGTGTGGACTTCAGTAAGGCGTTTGACAAGGTTCTCATGGGAGACTGGCTAGCAAGGTTAGATATCATGGAATACAGGGAGAACTATCCATTTGGATACAGAACTAGCTCAAAGGTAGAAGATAGAGGGTGGTGGTGGAGGGTTTTTTTTCAGACTGGAGGCCTGTGACCAGTGGACTGCCACAAGGATCGGTGCTGGGTCCACTTCTTTTCATCATTTATATAAATGATTTGGGTGTGAGCATAAAAGGTATAGTTAGTAAGTTTGCTGATGACTCCAAAATTGGAGGTGTAGTGGACGGTGAAGAAGATTACCTCAGATTACAATGGGATCTTGATCAGATAGGCTAATGGGCTGAGAAGTGGCAGATGGAGGTTAATTTAGATAAGTGTGAGGTGCTGCATTTTGGGAAAGCAAATCTTAGCTGGACTTATACACTTAATGGAAAGGTCCTAGGGAATGTTGCTGAACAAAGAGACCTTGGAGTGCAGGTTCAAAACTCCTTGAAAGTGGAGTCGCAGGTAGATAGGATAGTGAAGAAGATGTTTGGTATGCTTCCATTTATTGGTCAGTGTATTGAGTACAGGAGTTGGGAGGTCATGTTGCAGCTGTACAGGACATTGATTAGGCCACAGTTGGAATATTGCTTGCAATTCTGGTCTCCTTTGTATCGGAAAGATGTTGTGAAACTTGAAAGGGTTCAGAAAAGATTTACAAGGATGTTGCCAGGGTTGGAGGATTTGAGCTATAGGGAGAGGTTGAATAGGCTAGGGCTGCTTTCCCTGGAGTGTCGGAGGCTGAGAGGTGGCCTTATAGAGGTTTTTAAAATCATGAGGGTCATGGATAGGATAAATAGGCAAAGTCTTTTCCCTGAAATGGGGGAGTCCAGAACTAGAGGGCATAGATTTAGGGTGAGATTGGAAAGATATAAAAGAGACCTAAGAGCAACTGTTTCACACAGAGGGTGGTATGTATATGGAATGAGCTGCCAGAGGAAGTAGTGGAGGCTAGTACAGTTGCAACATTTAAAAGATATCTGGATGGGTATATGAATAGGAAGGGTTTGGAGAGATATGGCAGGTGGAACTAGATTGGGTTGGGATATCTGGTCTGTATGGACGGGTTGGACCAAACTGTCTGTTTCCATGCTGTACGTCTCTATGACTCCAGTGATGATGGACCTAAACTGCTTAAAATTCCATCTGTCTTGAATGCACTGAATGACTTAATCTCCACAGATTTCTCAGGAACACAATTCCAATGATTCAACATATTCTCAGCAAAGAAATTACAACTTATCTCTGTCCTAAATGGCTTGTACTTTATCTTAAGACAGCATCCTTGGTCCCATACCCCTTGGATTGACTATTTGGTGTGTGGTCAGTGGTAAGGAATATGAGGATGTGACTATAAGTGAGGCTGGTAAAAGTATCCAGGAAGTAATGCTGAAAGAGTCTCAGCTCTTGAGCTTGTCCAACACATTTGAATCTCTTCCTCTCTGTGTGGATAATAACAGGGGCTGTAGGGAAGGTGAGCAAACTGACCACAGCACTGTGGTACAGTGGGCCATTCAAGGGGAGGGAGACAAGAGACATGTAGTTGTAATCAGAGATAGTATAGTCAGGGAGAATAGATGCTGTTCACTATGGCCAGGATCAAAGTCCCAAAGACTGTGTTGCCTGTCTGGGGCCTGAGTCAGGATATCTCATCAGGGTTGCTTAGGAAGTTGGAGTGGGAGGGGAAAGATTCAATTGTCATGGTCCACATAGACACCAACGATATAGATAGAAAGATGAATGTGCTGAGAGAAGATGAGCAGCTAAGGATTAAATTAAAAATCAGAACATGAAAGGCAATAATCTTTAGATTAGTACCTGAACTGTGATCTAATTGGCACAGGGATAACAAGACTGAAGAGATAAACGTGTGACTCAAAGATTGGTGTGGGAGAAATTGATTAAAATTCATGGGACATTGACATCCATACTGAGGAAGAAGGGGACTGTTGCAGTAGGAGGGGCTCCACCTGAATCATGTTGGGACCAAAGTGCCAACGAATTGTATAACTAAGGCTGTGGGTAGGGCTTTAAGCTGAATGGGGGTGGGGGGGGGGGGGGGGGGGGGGGGGAGGCGCGGAGAGCGTAAGGGATGTATCGAGATATTCAGTTCCATGAAAAATTATGGAAAAGGTTAAAGTGGAAGAGGGCTCAGCAGATGTCATTAAAATTTTCAGAACAACAAATATGACAGTGAGTATGGAAAAGTTTTCTTGAACAGTTGACGATTTGTGAGCACTAGGGGAACCATAATTCAAGTAGAAAATTTTGCATGTGTTGTCTGTAAATGTTTCCATCACTCCATAATGAAACATTCATATTCAGACAATCAAGTTGACTTATGAAAACTCACACTCTCTATATTTCATTCTGTGCTATTTTCAGACAACCATTGACTCATTTATAGTAAATGAATGTGACATGAGCACTAAATATTTGGTTGTGAAATTTGTTGATCAGTATATATATCCACAATGTTCAAACTGTTTTTACTTTAACCTAAAGGAGGAATTTGCATCTAATAACATCCTTGCTCCCTTGACGGTGTCCCATAGCTATTCACACCTGCTGAATTATTTTTCAAAGTATAACTAATGTTTTATTTGCATATTTTGCAGGCAATGAGTTTCAAACAACAGTTAATAATTATTGTCCAGTTAATTTGATTTGATAGTGTTAATTGAGCATGAATACGAACCAGGACATTGAACAAACTACTTCTTTTTCTTCCCAACCTCAGACGGAGTATCTTTGCATTTACTTCAAGAGACAGACTGACCCCAGGTTTAAAATCTCATCTGAGATAGGCCAGCTGTAACAATTCTGCTTACTCAACACAAGACTGAAATGTTAACATTGCTCCAATGCAACCTTTAGGCTTCTGTATTCAATTTGTTTTAGAAATTTCTGTGAAGGACCTGATGTTGTGATAAAAGTTATAGTAAATTTTGCCTCCATGCTTTGTTTAATTTTTTTCTGTGGAAGGTGTGCTTTCAAATTATTCATTTCTGTGTTATTTCAGTACCTTTGTTAAAATGCAGTTACAGATTCCATTGATTTCAAAAGATGTAGCTTTTCTAAGTCAAAATAATATTATTTTGCTCTCAGGTCACTTGTTGAGAAGTTAAATGGATTTGTCTGCCACCATCAGTACAGAAATTATGAAAGTAGTACATTTTTCCAAGGTTATGTGTAATGTGAGATTATTGAATTACATTGGTTACTATGGCATCTTTTTTGAGATGAGGAATCATTTGTTGCTCTAGAATTAGTGACATTTACAAAGAAGCATTTCTCTGACCTTGCTTTCAGTAAATGTAGTAACAAAAGAAGCTGCCTTCAAACTGATGTATTTACAATTCATCTCAAACCCAATCAAATCATACCAAATGGACACTGAAAATCAAGTGTAAATGTTTGTTTACAAAGTGAATTCTGAAAGAGTGGTTCCACTGGAATTTTCAATTCAGCACTTCTTCATTGTGGACTTTTTGAGAGCTGGATTTATAATAATTGGTCTGGTATTTTGCTCATGTAGTCCCATTCTCCTTTAATAACCTTTCTTTACTACAAGTTGGGGAGTGAGTGTTAACTTGCAGGAGCATGAATAGATGGTAAGGTTAAAAGTAGAGTCACGGAGTCATAGAGCTGTACAACATGGAAACAGACTCTTCTGTCCAACTAGTTCATGCTGACCAGATATCCTAAATAAACCTAATCCCATTTGCCAGTATTTTGCCCACATCCCTCTAAACCCTTCCGATTCATGAGGCCACCCACGTGCCTTTTAAATGTAATTGTACCAGCCACCACCACTTCCTATGGCAGCTCATTCCAAACACACATCACCCTCTGCATGAAAATGTTGCCCCTTGGGTCTCTTTTATATCTTTCCCCTCTCACCCTAAACCTATATCCTCTAGTTCTGGACATCCCCACGCCGGGGAAAAGATTTGACTATTTACCCTATCCATGCACCTCATGGTTTTATAAACCTCTATAAAGTTGTCCCTCAGCCTCCAATGCTCCAGAGAAAACAATCCCACCTTATTCAACCACTCCCCACAGCTCAAACCCTCCAACCCTGGCAACATCCTTGTAAATCTCTTCTGAATGCTTTCAAGTTTCACAACATCCTTCCTAAAGGGAGACCAGAATTGCATGCAGTATTGCAAAAGTGGCCTAACCAATGTCCTACCCAGATACAACATGACCTCCCAACTACTATACTCAATGCACTCACCAATGAAGCAAAGCATACCAAACACCTTCCTTAATATACTATCTACCTGCGACTTCACTTTCAAGGAATTGAATTAAATTGAATTTATTGCCACGAGTATTGAGGACTATGAACCTGCTCTCCAAGGTCTCTTTGTTCAGCAACACTCCCCAGGACTCTACCATTAAATGTATAAGTCCTGCTCTGATTTGCCTTTCCAAAATGCAGCACCTCATATTGATCTAAATTAAATTCTAACAGCCACTCCTTGACCCATTAGCCCATCTGATCAAGATATCATTTTACTCTGAGGTAACCTTCTTTGCTGTCCACTACCCCTCCAATTTTGGTGTCATCTGCAAAAATACTAATCATACCTGTGGACTCTGTATTGATCATTGTGGCACACCACTGGCCATAGGCTCTCTGTCTTCTACCTTATAACCACTACTACATCCAAATGGCTAGTTCTCACAGTATTTCATGAGATCTAACCTTGCTAATCAGTTTATCATGAGGAACCTTGTCTAATGTCTTATTGAAGTCCGTATAGATCATGCCAACCACTCTGCCTTCAACAATTTGCTTCATTACTTCTTCAAAAAAACTCAATCAAGTTAGCATAAAGCCATATTGACTATACCTTGCCTTTCCAAATACATGTAAATCCTGTCCCTCAGGATTTCTTCCAACAACTTGCTCACCACTAATGTCAGGCTCACTGCTCTATAGTTCCCTAGCTTTTCCTTGCAACCTTTCTGAAATAGTGGCACCACGTTAGCCAAGCTCCAGTCTTCCAGCACCTTACCGATAGCTATTGATGATACAAATATCTCAGCAAAGGGTCCAGCAATCACATCCTTAGCTTCCCACAATGTTCTATAGTACACCTGATCGGGTCCCAGGGATTTATCTACCTTGATGCACTTTAAGACATCCAATACCTGCTCCTCTGTAATATGGTCATTTTCAAGATATCACTACTTATTTCCCTATGTTCTCTAGCTTCCAAATCAAAATGTAGAAATTGACAATGGATTAAAAATTGGCTTCACGTGCTGAGTCAGTAGTTAAGGGCACTCCTTTGGCTGCCTATGAGTAACACCTTGGGAGAGATGGATTGTCAGTTTCAATGGCCCAGTTTATCAGAACGTAATGACTGTCTAAATTCATTGCCATGACTCTGCTAAAACTGGCAACAATGTTGGTTTCTGGATTTTACAAGCCCATGGGTGGATTGGGATGGCGGAGGGCTTAAGTTTCGGGGTCATCCAGCGGCAACCATTCCTAGTCTGCAGTCACCAATCCCCATTCTTCCACAACTGTGGAGAAGACACCAAAAGGACCATCTACCCATCAGGTAACTGGAGTTAATTAATATTCAATTAAATGCCATCTCCTGATGCCACTGGAATTACCCTTCAGTGGGAAAGCCGCAAATATACAACCAGCCGTCACACTGCTCAAAATTGTAGCCAGTCAAGTTGGGGTGGGTTGGGGATCTCACTCTTTAAAAGACCTCTGTTTCCATTGGAAACCCCTCCCAAGGTCTTTCCATCCTAACATTTCCCTTGCCCACTGCTATCTTGACTTCAAATTCCCATGTCCTTGCCTCCTCACTGCCTGCTAACCTGGCCCTGGCAAAACCTTAGACTTTTGGCGCCACTGCAGCATGCCAACTCCAGACTGGCTGCGGTCCCAACAGTGGCCACCGCTCCTGGTGGTGCTGCTGGAACAAAAGAACTACTTGCCATCTAATTGACTGGCTGCTCCTAGAGGTAGACCTCTACTCGAGAGTGGGGCCAAAGACCTGGCTTAAACCAATTAGCAGGCTGGCAGCTGGTAAATGACAGTGTAATAAGTTAACCAAATAGAGGTGGATTTACACCCAACTTTTACATCAGGGGATACCTGAAGCCTGTAGACAAGCAGAGCAAGGTGCAGATCCACTGGTTGGATGTGTGATTCTGCATTCTCTGAAATGTATATTGTTGAGCCACCCTGCACGACAATTGATAGGAACTCAGATGGATAAACAAAACAATGCACATTAGCATTACTGTTAAAACCCTTTGAAAAAGTCAAATATTGTTGAATGACATGTCCTGGTTTTGTTTTAAATGGTGTTGTAAATTAATAATTATTGCTAAACCTGCTCATTGACCCCGAGAAGCTAAATTTAAGTTGATGGAATGTTATATTCCTCACTATGATAAACAAATTTTACTGAATTTATGGAAGTATGTTTACCATTTTTTGTTTTAACTTCAATTTTATCCATAATTTACATTTCTATCTCAGAATTAAATGAATGATAATTAAGTGCTTCTAATCTCTTGGCTTGCCGTCTGAGATAAATTCAATATGATTGGCTTGCCCCATTGTAGAGATCTTAGTGTGGAAACACTCTTTGACGTCAGTGGCAAACTATTACCAATATGTTCATCATCAAAGTACAACACAATGAACACAGGTTCCAGAATTTAAATGTGCTTGCACAGGATTCTGTGATCGTGCCGATGAATGCATGATGAGAACAGAAGGACAATTGGAGGAGACTGAAGAAATGACAGGGAAAAGTAACAATGGGGACTGAAATTTCAGGGCAGCTTTCTACTTGGTTGTGTAATGACTTTGTTCAAAGTACTTGTGCTGAGAGCTGGCTTTCACAATTTTGAGGATTGCTTGTACAACTTCAGAGGCTTGTGCATCTGATCTCCACTTTGCAGATCTGATCTATTAGATTGGTACGTACGTTTAAGTTTGATTTTAAATCTCAGATGAGGACCAAAATGACCAACTGCCAGCACCAGCAGCAACTACCTGCTCCTCACAGAGCTGATGGTTTATTGGAGAAAGGGGATTATCAAAGAGATGCCGTCACAAGACGTTACAATAAAAGACAAAATGTAAAGGCAGAGAAACAGGTCCGTTGACATCTCAAAGTTCCAGTCTATCAGGAGGCTTGGGGTCTGATGTCAATGGGTGGAAGATATATATATATAGCCTGCTAGAGAACGTGATTAGTAGTTCACTCAATCTGAAGACCATCTTTTACCAGGAGCTGTCAAATTCACTGCCACCCTCAGCCTCTTTGCAATTAAATCCTTCCAGGGGTCTGCTGGACACACTTGCAAGATCTTGCATTCAATAGCCCACAAATACAATAGTTCTTTACACCACCACCCCCAATCCCACACGCTTTAATTTTATATGCTTGTCTCTCAAGTGGGACATTATCGAAAGCCTTTTGAAAGTCCAACTCAACAATGTCCAGTTGCTCTACCTTATCAACTCTACTCGTTACATCCTCAAATGTTGCCAGCAGATTTGTCAAGCATGACTTACTTCCTTTTCATAAAGTAAAAAATGAGGTCTGCAGCTGCTGGAGATCACAGCTGAAAATGTGTTGCTGGTCAAAGCACAGCAGGTTAGGCAGCATCTCAGGAATAGGGAATTCGACGTTTCGAGCATAAGCCCTTCATCAGGAATGAGAGAGAGTAGCCAAGCAGGCTAAGATAAAAGGTAGGGAGGAGGGACTTGGGGGAGGGGCGATGGAGGTGGGATAGGTGGAAGGAGGTCAAGGTGAGGGTGATAGGCCGGAGTGGGGTGGGGGGGGAGAGGTCAGGAAGGAGATTGCAGGTTAGGAGGTCGGTGCTGAGTTGAGGGAACCGACTGAGACAAGGTGGGGGGAGGGGAAATGAGGAAACTGGAGAAATCTGAATTCATACCTTGTGGTTGGAGGGTTCCCAGACGGAAGATGAGGCGCTCCTCCTCCAGCCGTCGTGTTGTTATGTTCTGCCGGTGGAGGAGTCCAAGGACCTGCATGTCCTCGGTGGAGTGGGAGGGAGAGTTAAAGTGTTGAGCCACGGGGTGGTTGGGTTGGTTGGTCCGTGCGGCCCAGAGGTGTTCTCTGAAGCGTTCCGCAAGTAAGCGGCCTGTCTCCCCAATATAGCGGAGGCCACATCGGGTGCAGCGGATGCAATAGATGATGTGTGTGGAGGTACAGGTGAACCTGTGGCGGATATGGAAGGATCCCTTGGGGCCTTGGAGGGAAGTGAGTGTGGAGGTGTGGGCGCAAGTTTTACATTTCCTGCGGTTGCAGGGGAAGGTGCCGGGGGTGGAGGTTGGGTTGGTGGGGGGTGTGGACCTGACGAAACGTCAAATTCCCTATTCCTGAGATGCTGCCTAACCTGCTGTGCTTTAACCAGCAACACATTTTCAGCTCCTTTTCATAAATCCCATGTTCACTTTAGCCAATCCTGTCACTGTTTTCCAAGTGCTCTGCTACTAAACTTTTTTCCCACTACTGATGTCAGGCTAACCAATCTATAACTCTCTATTTCCTCTCCACCTCCTTTTTAAAATAGTGATGATACATTTGCTATCCAATCCATAGGAACAGTTCCAAAGACTATAGAATATTGAAAGATGGTCACTATTTCTCAGGCCATTTCCTTAAGTACTCTGGGATGCAGATTATCGGGCCCTGGGGATTGATACCTCGAGTGGTTCAAAAAGACAGTTCACAGCTCAGCTCACCACTACCTCCTCAGGGGCAAATATGAATGGGCAATAAAGGCTGGCCTAGACAGCAATTCCTACATTCCAGGGCAGGCCATTCAACCCTATGATTCTGCTCTAACCTTGAAATAATTGTTTTTTTTTACTTCAAACCCACTTTGCCATGATGGCCCCAAATCTTTTGATTTTCTTCTTGACAAAAATCCATCAGCCTTCTTCTTCAACATACTTAATAACTGTGTATCACCTGTCAGTCTTCTAAGCTTCACAGAATATATATTCATTCATTCAGTCAGTTCATCCTAGGAATCAGTCTAATCTGGTCAATTCCTCTCCCATTAATCCCTTTTGACTCTGCTCAATAATCCTGATTTTTTAAGTGCTCTGTTATCTCATTCCCAATAATAATTTCTAGCATTTTCTGTACGTGGAGTGTTAGGTTAACTGATCTAACACTCATTGTTTTCTCTGTCCTTCGTTTCTTGATTTGTGGGAAAACATTACCTTTTATTTGTTCTGAGTATTTCCAGAATTTTCTATCTCCATTCATTAGCATCTATATTCTTAATATACTTGCAAGTTTACGAAAAATAAACTGCATATGATATTGCAACTGTTGTCTAACCAATGTCTTATACAATTGCAGTAAAACTCTTTTACATTTATATTCTAATTCTTTTGTGATAAAGATTGATATACTGATTGCTAAAGTCATTCATATAAACTGTAAGTAGCTAAGAAGGAAGCATTGACTCTTAAGATGCCCCATGACATGTCTTCCTGATAATTGTCTGTTTTTGGCTTCTTTCTGTTTTCTGTCCATTAATCAACCCTCAATCATTATCCTCAAAACACAAACATATTTGCTAATTACAATTTCCCTTTCACAATTCCATGCTGATTTGCTCAAACATATTGTGATTTTCAAAGTGTCATGTTATCTGAATTCTAATAATGGATCCTACCATATTCCCCACATTTGACATAAGACAAACTGACCTATTGCTCCCTCTTTTCCAAGTACCCCATTTCTTAATTTGTGGGTTATATTACCTTTTATCTGCTCTGAGTATTTTCAGCATTTGCCATTTACATTTATTTCTATCCATTCTATTCATTCAGCCATTTTAAATTTATTTCCTCTGCTATCGCTTACTAAAGATTTGTGTCTTTTCTTCACTCATTCTGATCACTTTTACCTAAGTTGTTTGCTTTCTGAAATGTCCCACTACCTTCTTTGTTTGTTAAAAGCCCTGTGTACCACCTTTGTTATTTGGTCCATCAGGACACTGGTCCCTGCTTAATGGTAAAGTCCTCTCTCATCACAATACTACACTTAGTAGAGAGGACCAATTATCTCCCTTTCCCATGCTAATTTACATTCATTTTACGCTTTTATTCTTTTTTCTCTCTTCCTCCATTATTTCAAACTTTTTGTCTTTTGCACTGGTCCTCTGTCTCTGTCAAAAGCAAAGCAAAATTTAAAAATCTAATTTTGAGCACCTTTTAGTTTTGAAGAAGAGTCATACTGGACTCAAAAAGTTCCTCTAGTTCCCTCTCTACAGATGCTGCCAGACCTGTTGAACTTCTCCAGCATTCTCTGTGTTGGTAACCAGCTTTACTTGTTACTCAAACTTTTTTATTGATATCCTGCAATGTCTATATCATGTTAAAGACAATGATCTAATAATCAATTTCTTATCTGTGAATTAGTTGATTTAAAGCAGTAAAGTACATTACAATTGATAAAGCTCAGATTAAAAAAAAATCTATGTGCACAGTTTGCAAATCTAAAGCAGATTGACTTCTTGGTAGAGTCACAACATTTGACATCCACAGCACTTTAGAGTATTTAAAGGTGAAAGCTCTTAATGGTAAGGTACACATACAATAATGGGCACCTTGAGCTTTAGCTCAACATCTCTGAGCTGAAGATCTTTGAGTTGTGGGTGTTCACCACGGATGTGGTTATCCTGAATTTTAATACTTCTTACAAATTTGTTTCCACTGAATTGCAGCCTGCACTGCCATCTGTCTTTATCCCTGTTTTATTTATTCAATTAAAGTTTAAATACCTACTCATCTTAGAGGTTTCTTAAAGCTAGCCAATTAATTTCTTCATCGAGTGCAAGTTAGATTAAATTAAATATTTGCTTACAGTTTACACCTACCATCCCTTCCTTGCTGTGACATATTTTACAATCTTCTTCTCAAACCATTCACATAATCACTGCCTGCTTTTTCTTCCACTTTCACTTTGACCTCAAATCTTTTCAATGCTTTGTGGGTGCCCTTACTCTTTCTCATTGGTGGAGCACACATGCACACGGGTGGGCAAGGCAGGACGAAAGGGGCAATTTTAACCACCCAAGCTTAAAGCACGCTTGCCTTCATTGCTTAGTCCATTGAGTAGACATAGAACATAGAACATAGAACATTACAGCACAGTACAGGCCCTTCGGCCCTCAATGTTGCGCCGAATTGTCATACCAATCTGAAGCTCATCTAACATACACTATTCCATGTATGTCCATATGCTTGTCCAATGACGACTTAAATATACTTAAAGTTTGAAAATCTACGACCATTACAGGCAAAGCATTCCATACCCTTCCTACTCTCTGAGTAAAGAAACTCTGACATCTGTCCTATATCTATCACCCCTCAATTTAAAGCTATGCCCTCTTGTGTTCGTCATCACCATACTTGGAAAAAGGCTCTCCCTATCCACCCATCTAACCCTCTGATTATCTTATATAGTCGTTAGGAAGTCATGTTGAGGTTGTACAGAACATTAGTGAGGCCTTTTCTGGAATTCTGTGTCCAGTTCTGTCAACCTGTTATAGAAAGGATATTAATAAGCCAGAGTGGGTTCAGAAGAGATTTACTTTACACTTCTTTTTCTGCTTTTAGAGTTTATGAACGTGCTCCTAGAACCATTTATTTCTTTACACTACTTAGATTCTCATGTTTCAAGGAATAAAAGTGAATAATTATTCAAAATAAACCAATGCAACCTTCAATATGTTGCATGTGTCATGATAGTTGCACTAATGACTGTTACAAGCATTGCGAGAGAGGCAAATTAACCCAAATGTTTCACACATTCAAACAATCTGCTTGTGGCTCATAGGTTCATGTTGTTTATTTTGTCTACTATTGCTGCTCCTTTAGTACTCATCCAGGCTGTCATTGTTACATGCTTCCCAAAATATTTGATCAGCTATGAAACCTTCTCAACTGTGAATGCTAATATTATCCAGATTGATATTATGTTGATCAAGTCTTCTGTCATTCTTTCTGCCCAAACGCCTTCTACTTAGTCCATTGTGCGACATCCATTGTATTAGTCTGGTGTGTTCAATGGAGACAAGGGGGGAGCGTTGAAGACCTTGAGCTATTCGTGGATGAGATTTGTCACTGATAATACTAAGTCAGAAGTTATCCCAGTCCAACTGCACCTGTACAACATACTTGTACTGTTGTAACCTCAGCACAAAGGTTCTTAACATTCTTGTGGATATTGCAGTTTCCATTATTTTCTTTGTCACTTAATGTTTGTCATGGAATTTAGCAGCTTGACTTTCAATCTGGGATTTAGATCCTGACCTCCATGATCTGAGTCACTGATCCATTGCAACTGTAAAATACAAATCACACGATTGTAATGAGCACAGCCTCTAATTAGTGACAGTGAACACTGCCAAGAGGTGAGAGCTGACTCATTTATAAGTGCTCCTTTATTTTTAAACAATGATACCCACTTCTAGATTCTTCCTCATGAGCAAACATCCTTTGAATATCCTTCTGGTCAAGTCCCCTCAGGATCTTAAATGTTTCAGTTAAATTACTTCTGACTCTTCTAAACTCCAAAGGCTATAGGCCGAGCCTGTCTGGCCTCTCAACAAAAGGTAATCAGCTCATTCCAGGTATTAGGTTGAGTAAATCTACAATGAATTGTATGCAATACATTAACATCCTTCCATAACTACAGTGACCAGTATTGGTGGTCTCACAAATGTCCTGTTTCACTAAAACATAACTTCACTACTGTTGCATTCAATTCCTTTGCAATAAACCTTAACATTTATTAGCTTTTCTGATTACTTGCTGTACCTTCATACTAACCTTCTGTGATTCATGCACTAGGACATCCAAATTTCTGCATCTGTTCTGGATTAGGCCAGACCATTCAAAGCATTCTTGAGCAGGCAACCCAGACCATAACTTTGCAATTTGTTTTGGTAAATGCACAGTGAGAATTACCCAGAGTAAGTTAGCTAGGTTGACTGCTAAGTTTTAAAACAGACAGAAATTTATTCACAAAATTATGCAATGAAACACAAAGAACAGAATTAAGAACCCCTACAGAACTCAGTCTATCTAAACTAGACTTAATTATGCTGTTCCAAATAAACACAACAGTCCCAATAAACAAATCCTCCTTAAAACACAGTTAAAAATGGAACAGATGCTTACAGGTCGAAGTTAGAAGAGCAGAAAAAGAAAGAGAGAATTTCCACACAGCTCACTGTTGAAATCCCAACTAGTTCTGGACTGAACTGCTCAGCTAGAGAACTGACTGCTCCCCTTTCATTATACGGGTCACCTTCAGTCCTGATGAAGGGCTTTTGCCTGAAATGTCGATTTTCCTACTCCTCGGATGCTGCCTGACCGGCCGTGCTTTTCCAGCACCACTCTAATCTAAACACTTTTAAAACATGACCGCTTTGGGCTGATGTCTCATCTGTTTACATATAAACAAAAAGGCCTCTCAATACCCTTAAATCTCTGTACCAAACCAGTCTAATCAGCACTGGGAGCGTTTACAACCCCTTTTATAAAAAACAAAGACATAGTATCCTTGAGAAAATGAACAGCTTTTAGAGAAAAGGAACCAGCCTTGTGACATGTCTCAGAGCTGTGCGATTTCTAGCTATTTAGATAATACGATTTTTAAAAATTCTTGCTGCCACCCTCCCACAAGATACTCCATTCTCCAGACCTTTGCCTACTGATTTAACCTATCTGTATCCTTTCTAGGTTCCTTAAGTCCTATTCACAAATCTCTTTCTTACTTATCTTTGTGTCATCAGCAAATTTAGCTACCACATACCTTTGATCCCTTCTTCCAAACAATTTATATAAATTGTAGTGTTGAGGCCCCAGCACTTCACCCTGTGGTACACCACTAGTGACATCCAGCCGTCTGATAAAGACCCACTTATTCCCACTCTATGCTTCCTATTTGCAAACCAATCTTCTACCCATGCCAATATGTTATACCCAAATGGAATACATTCACTGGTTCCATTTACTACATCACAAGTTATTTCGTTGAAGAATTCCAATTAATTAGTTGAACATGATTTCTATTTGACGAAACCATGTTGGCTCTGATTATCTTGAATTTATCCAATAATGTCTCTAACATTTTCCCTCTGAGTGATTTTAAGCTAACTGGCCTATAGTTTCCTATTTTCTGTCTCCCTCCCTTTTTGACTAAAGGAAGTAATGTAAGCTGTTTTCTAATCTAAATTAATCTTCCCTGAATCTAATGAATTTTGAAAAATTAAAAACAATGCATCAAATATTTCTCTCCAGTTGTCAGTGGCTGTCGTCAAGTGATAAACCATCAAATTGAAGAGTTTCTTTCTAAGGCGAAGGCTTAGCAAGCCCATTTTAGAGATAGAACTTTCAAGGTGAGAGTGAAGATCTGATGAAAGGTCACAGACCTCAATGTTTCTGCTGGCTTTTTTTCCAGAGCTGCAGTTTTGAGCAGCATTCTCTTCTTTTATTGAGGGTTGTGATGACAATGACTCAAATACAAATAGGAAACTGAAGCTCTGTTCATTCACTTTTACACTGAGCTAAGTCACACTTCGGTTCAAGTTTCAAGTATCATAAGCATTCAAATTACACGAAGTCTTGACTATTTTTCACTGACACTTTTCACGTTCCTCCCAGACATCTCTCCTTCAATGATTATATTGGAGTAATTTCCATTGGTTAAGTTCTGTTCCTGTGTGCATCAGTATTTTAAGCCTGCCCATCATTACTTTCTATGTCCTTCTTGCAGATTTCCTCAAGGTTACAAAAATGTTTATTCCTCTGGAATGTGATGAAACTGGTATTTCATGTTGTGACTATTGAGAGAATGGTATAAAGGTAGAAGTCATGTGGACAAGCTATTAGATTTAAGAATTAGAGTTTGGTGAAGAAAAGGCACTGTATCACTTTCATTCACCTTTGTGTATACAATAGGAAAATGGGCTCAAATATTTGCAACCTCAGTATTCCGGAGTACATATTAGGATTCATCCGTCCACGACCTCCTACTCTAACTTATTATCTTTATTTTCTTTCAAAGTGACTTTCATCACTGAAGGCATCACTACATATCTGCTTTTCCCTTGATTCACACTGCAATATAAAGTTCCTGATGAAG
Source organism: Hemiscyllium ocellatum (assembly GCF_020745735.1). Taxonomy (NCBI): domain Eukaryota; kingdom Metazoa; phylum Chordata; class Chondrichthyes; order Orectolobiformes; family Hemiscylliidae; genus Hemiscyllium; species Hemiscyllium ocellatum. The sequence continues at coordinate 53,634,719 of NC_083401.1, read as the reverse complement.
GGCTTTTGCCCAAAATGTCAATTCTCTTGCTCTTCAGATGCTGTCTGATGGCTATGCCTTTCCAGCACCACACTCTCAACTACAATATACAGTTGTCAATCTAGTGGAATGGTATTGGGTATCCCAGAAGGAACATATAAATGCATTCTCATTCTACTTTGTAAAGGGCCATAGAATAACCACCATAGAGTCATAGAGATGCACAGAACGGAAACAGACCCATTGGTTTAACTTATCCGTGCTGACCAGATATCCTAAACTAATCCAGTCCCATTTGCCAGTTTTTGACCCACATCGCTCTAAACCCTTCCTATTCATATACCCATTCAGATGCCTTTCTACTACTCCACTACTTTCTCTGGCAACTCATTCCATACATGCACCACCCTCTCCGTAAAATTGTTACCCCTTCGGTCCCTTGTATATCTTTCCCCTCTCATCTTAAACCTATGCCTTCGGGTTTTGGATTCCCATATCCTGGGAAAAAGTCCTTGGCTTTCATCCTATCCATTCCCCTCATGATTTTATAAACCTCTAAACCTCAGCCTCCAATGTCACAGGGAAAATAGCCACAGCATATTCAGTCTCTCCCCATCACTCAAGCCCCCCAACATCAGCAATAACCTTATATGTCTTTTCTGCATGCTTTCAAGTTTAATAACATCTTTACTATAGTTGGGAGATCAGAATTTAATGCAGTATTTGAGAAATGGCCTCACCAATGTCCTGTACAGTCGCAACATTCATCCCAACTCCTGTACTCAATGCACTGACCAATAAAGAGCTACAGGGAGAGGCCGAACAGGCTGGGGCTGTTTTCCCTGGAACATCGGAGGCTGAGGGGTGACCTTATAGAGGTTTACAAAATTATGAGAGGCATGGATAGGATAAATAGACAAAGTCTTTTCCCTGGAGTCGGGGAGTCCAGAACTAGAGGGCATAGGTTTAGGGTGAAAGGGGAAAGATATAAAAGAGACCGAAGGGCAACTCTTTCACGCAGAGGGTGGTATGTGTAATGAGCTGCCGGAGAATGTGGTGGAGGCTGGTACAATTGCAACATTTAAGAGGCATTTGGGTGGGTATAAGAATAGGAAGGGTTTGGAGGGATATGGGCCGGGTGCTGGCAAGTGGGACTAGATTGGATTGGGATATCTGTTCAGCATGGACAGGTTGGACTGAAGAGTCTGTTTCCATGCTGTACATCTCTATGACTCTATGACTCTAAATCAGATTGCGTATGTCTTGTGGGAGTTTGGTCTCAAATTATGTCTCGACTTTCAAGATGAACTCTTTCACTTTTAGTGGTTTAGCATTCCTGGTCTCACTCAATAAAGCAGCCTGTCAATGCTTGTCCAGACCAGTGACATAGGAATGTCTGAGTTATGACCCTAATCCCGGATACTGACTCTCTTATGCCACCAGGCTTGTTTGGGAATGTACACGGTTTCTCGAACTGCTGACTAAGTTTGGGTATATCCAAGTCTCATCCTAACTTCTAGTTTGAAGATTCTGCTGGAATCCTCTGGAAGGGTTTCTAAACCTCAGGGTCAACACGTTAATCTGATGCCAACAAAAGAAAAATGGCTGGAGTTTTGGCACAGTATTAAGTAGCGCTTTGAATCTAAATATTTATTTACCTTTGGCCTATTGTCAGCGTTTGGATAAATATATCTGATATTGTAAAAGGTGCCCTGGTGAAAATGAGGTTAAATCTGTGTGATGATTTTGAATTACTAGTGAAATGCTGCACAATCAAATTTATGGCTCTGCATTAATCATTCGTCCTTCCCCAGGACATTACACACTCCATCCTTTGTTTAGAATCACGTACATGATTGTTTAGCAAACAAGTGGAGACGGTTAACTAATGCAGGCATGAGCTGCTGAATACTTTGGGTTTGTTTATGTCTATAATAGCCCATTTTCTCCTGTCATTCTTTTAGATTTATGGAACCACAAAAAAGGAATTCTTCAGATAATTAAAACAAAATAATTTAAGTGATTGGTGGCCAATCTGCCTTTAATAATTTTTGTAATTGTGACTCTACCCCAATTTCAGCTCATCCAACCGAGGAGGAAGCTGTGGTGCAGTGAGATGGGTAGGGACCTTCTCTCTCAGATTCTGTTAGGAACTCTGTCTTCTGTGGGAGTAGCAGTTTTCTAGTTAGAGTTTATCACTGAAATATAGTTCCATGGTCAGTCATATTCAGTGTCAACTCCACTGCAAATTTTCATCAAAATATTGTTCACCTCAGTTACACCTAGAAATCTGGCACCAGCTTGTGGGAAGATTATAATACTCTGTAACCGCAAATCTGAGTGTCACTATCTGCTCCTTTTTTATCTATCCTTCTTTCCTCTCTTTTTCAACTGAGTTGACATCCTAAAATTGAAATCAACACTTCAGGTTAACACAACATTCAAAGTTAACCCAACTTCAGAAAAGTTAAGGGACAATTCAAGACCATTTTTAAAAATTCATTCAAAGGATGTGGATGTTGCTGGCTAGGCCAGCATTTATTGCCCATCACCAAGACCCAAAGGGCAGTTAAGACTCTTCCATATTGCTGTAGGTTGGAGTCACACATAGACAAGATGAGTGTTCTGAAGAATGGTCACAGGACTTGAAAAATTAACTCTGTTTTCCTTTCGCAAAAGCTGCTCGACCTGCTGAGTTTCTTCTGCAATTTCTGTTTTTGCTCATTTCAGATCTCCAGAATCACAGTTCTGTATTATTTCAAGGAGAACAGATTTTATTCCCAAAACAAATTAATGTACTAGTTGGATTTTTATGACAATCAACAGGGGGTATAAGGTCAAATTAGAATAATTACTTTTAATTTTAGCTTTCTTATTGAATCAATTCGAATTGAATTGATTTGAACAATGTACTTGGGTTCTACATTACTTCGAGGAGAAAGTGAGGACTGCAGATGCTGGAGATCAGAGCTGAAAATGTGTTGCTGGAAAAGCGCAGCAGGTCAGGCAGTATCCAAAGAGCAGGAGAATTGATGTTTCAGGGCATAAGCCATTCCTGAAGAAGTGCTTATGCCCGAAACGTCAATTCTCCTGCTCTTTGGATGCTGCCTGACCTGCTGCGCTTCTCCAGCAACACATTTTCAGCTTCTACATTACTTCGGCCAGTGATATGATCACTAAACCACTTCCCGTGTATGGGGCATTATAAGAATGGTATTAGCTTTCTGTTTATGTTTGATTTCAGCCATTTATCACACTTTTCCAGTGTTTCTTCCCTTGCTGCTAGAAAAGTCAATTTTTGCCAGAACCATTTTGGGAAAAGAAGTCTTTTACTAATTCAAAGGTAGATACTTTAGCTGCATCCCTGTGTATATCAAGCTTTACAGGAGTTAGAATCATAGAATCCCTACAGCTTGGACACAGGCCATAAGACCATAAGACCATAAGACATAGGAGTGGAAGTAAGGCCATTCGGCCCATCGAGTCCACTCCGCCATTCAATCATGGCTGATTGGCATTTCAACTCCACTTACCAGCGTTCTCCCCGTAGCCCTTAATTCCTCGAGACAACAAGAATCTATCAATCTCGGCCTTGAAGACATTTAGCGTCCCGGCCTCCACTGCACTCCGTGGCAATGAATTCCACAGGCCCACCACTCTCTGGCTGAAGAAATATCTCGGCATTTCCGTTCTGGATTGACCCCCTCTAATTCTAAGGCTGTGTCCACGGGTCCTAGTCGCCTCACCTAACGGAAACAATTTCATAGTGTCCACCTTTTCCAAGCCATGTATTATCTTGTACGTCTCTATTAAGTCTCCCTTCAAGTCCACACCGATCCTCCAAAGAGTATCCCATTCAAACCCATTACTCTACATTTACATCTAACCAACACATCCCTGAACACTATGGACAATTTAGCATGGCCAATTCACCTCACCTGCACATGTTTGGACTGTGGGAAGAAACCCACGCAAACACGAATATGCAAACTCCACACAGACATCATCTGCGGCTGGAATCGAACACTGGTCCCTAACACTGTGAGGCCGCTGAGCCACCATGCCATCCTGGCAATGTGTCACTGAACTTTTCTGTGAGATATTTTGGGGGATTTATTAGGTCCCAAACTCATCCTATATCATTTTTCAGTCCTTGTGGTTAGAACGTTGTGCAGAATTAACTGCAGCATTCCAGGATGCTTTTCCAGAAACAGAGATGATATGCCTAGAGGGTCCCAGTGGATTTTCTAGACTGCCTTTCTGTATGGGGAGTACTTGTGGTGTTCAATTGCACCCTATTTTTCAGCCCATATTAAGCTGTTACTCTAAAGACGTGCGGAAAGCTAGGATATAATTTCATTCCTGTGAAAGTATGATGGACAGAGAGAATTGTGATACTCAAAAGGAGCAATATATAAAAATGATCATGTGCATTCAGCATTATCTAGTATTTCATCGATTTTTGCCTTCTATTTGGTGAGTATTGTAAGAGTATTAACTGATCCAGTTGTGAAGTTGTGCCATGGTGTTGGTTTATGGCATCAGGAGAAACTGGGTAATTGAGTCAATATTAACCAGCATTTATTATGGCATTTGAGAATAGGGAAAACATTACTTTAATTAGAACCATATCTGTAAACCAATCAATAGAATAATTGTGTTCAACCAATAAACATCATCTTTCCTACTTCCCTTCTCACAGCATGTTCTTCAGGCAGATGGATTAGCTTGTAACTCAGAACAGCAATACATTCATCTCGTATCTTTCCTTCTATTACTGCTTTGAGGGCCTGTTTTTAATGCTGGAGAAGGTGATTAAGGAGGCACCAAACATCATCCATCATCATTCAGAGGTTGTCAGTGTAGGCGACAACTTTCTACAGGGCAGAAGACTTCTGAGCTGAACAAGTTCATGAAACACAAAAGAATGGTCACTCATGAGTGGGCCTTTTCGGTTATCTGATGCAGCAATCACAGGTGGATTATGTTACAAGCATTATGAGAAAAACTTCTCCCATTTTTTATCAACTCGTCAATGCTGAGCCTAACCTTGAGCAATTAATTTCCAATAGCTCTCTCTCTCCTATTTATTTATTTCTTGACAGTGCATTGTACTGCATGCTGTGCAACAAAAGGAAGTGGCTATTCTGCCTTCACGGTAAATACATTAACCAACTTGCCACCGGTGATTTCAGGTCAAATATATATCTAAAGTCAAACAACTATTGACTGCTCTGCAAACCACCTGGATTAAAAGAAAACACTGAGAAGTGTGCAACAAAGGAAATATAACCCTTTGACTATGAATCTTCACTTCTGAATCTCTCAATACTATCCCATTATTTTATGAGCTGTTTATTTCTCTGTTGCAAGTAATCTTTTAGAGAAGAGTTTTAAAATAGTAGCAAAGTTATAGACAGGAAAGAATGCGTGTGCAAAACCTACTGGAACAGAAATATGTATTTCTTTTATTTAACTACTATGAATCCTTGGAGCCAAATGTGAGAGTTCACCTCACCAGCTGAGCCTAAGATGTAGCATCCACCAGTTAGTCAGCAGATGGCACCCTCCTTGGTAAGGTACAGCACTATTTTTGTCTCTCCACATGTACTGAAGGTCCAGTGGTGAAGATTGGTTGTGGATTAGTGGTGCTGGAAGAGCACAGCAGTTCAGGCAGCATCCAAGGAGCAGCGAAATCGACATTTCGGACAAAAGCCCTTCATCAAGAATAAAGGCAGAGAGCCTGAAGCGTGGAGAGATAAGTTAGAGGAGGGTGGGGGTGGGGAGAAAGTAGCATAGAGTACAATAAGTGAGTGGGGGAGGGGATGAAGGTGATGAGTCAGGGAGGAGAGGGTGGAGTGGATAGGTGGAAAAGGAGATAGGCAGGTAGGACAAGTCCGGACAAGTCATGGGGACAGTGCTGAGCTGGAAGTTTGGAACTAGAGTGAGGTGGGGGAAGGGGAAATGAGGAAACTGTTGAAGTCCACATTGATGCCCTGGGGTTGAAGTGTTCTGAGGCAGAAGATGAGGCGATCTTCCTCCAGGTGTCTGGTGGTGAGGGAGTGGTGATGAAGGAGGCCCAGGACCTCCATGTCCTTGGCAGAGTGGGAGGGGGACTTGAAATGTTGGGCCACAGGGCAGTGGGGTTGAGTGGTGCTGGTGTCCCAGAGATGTTCCCTAAAGCACTCTACAAGGAGGCGCCCAGTCTCCCCAATGTCGAGGAGACTGCATCGGGATCAACGGATACAATAAATGATATTAGTGGATGTGCAGGCAAAACTTTGATGGATGTGGAAGGATCCTTTAGGGTCTTGGATAGAGGTGAGGGAGGAGGTGTGGACACAGGTTTTACAGTTCCTGCGGTGGCAGGGGAAAGTGCCAGGATGGGAGGGTGGGTTGTAGGGGGGGCATGGACCTGACCAGGTAGTCACGGAGGGAACGGTCTTTGCGGAAGGCAGAAAGAGGTGGGGAGGGAAATATATCCCTGGTGGTGGGGTGTTTTTGGAGGTGGCAGAAATGTCGGCAGATGATTTGGTTTATGCGAAGGTTTGTAGGGTGGAAGGTGAGCACCAGGGGCGTTCTGTCCTTGTTACGGTTGGAGGGGTGGGGTCTGAGGGCGAGGTGCGGGATGTGGACGAGATGCGTTGGAGGGCATCCTTAACCACGTGGGAAGGGAAATTGCAGTCTCTAAAGAAGGAGGCCATCTGGTGTGTTCTATGGTGGAACTGGTCCTCCTAGGAGCAGATATGGCAGAGGCAGAGGATTTGGGAATATGGGAAGGCACTTTAGCAAGAGGTAGGGTGGGAAGAGGTGTAATCCAGGTAGCTGTGGGAGTCAGTGGGTTTGTAAAAAATGTCAGTGTCAAGTCGGTCATCATTAATGGAGATGGAGGTCCAAGAAGGGGAGGGAGGTGTCAGAGATGGTCCAGATAAATTTAAGGTCAGGGTGGAATGTGTTGGTGAAGTTGATGAATTGCTCAACCTCTTCGTGGGAGCACAAGGTGGTGCCAATGCAGACATCAATGTAGCAGAGGAAGAGGTGGGGAGTGGTGCCGGTGTAATTTAACTCTTTTTGCCACTTTGTGTTCTTCCCACAAATGTTGCCAGATCTGCTGAGTTTCTCCAGCAATTACAGTTTTTTTGTTTCAGAGTAGAGATTAAAACTGACATCTTCTCGGCCTATCCTAAAACAACAGCAAAACAGTGTGGACGCGGCAAATCTGAAATATAATCAGAGAATGCTGGAGAAACTCAACAGATTTGGTAATTGTTATGGAGAGACTCTGATGACTTCAGAACTGAAGATGGCTTTTATATTGTAGAAAAAGTGGAGGGCAACAACTGGAACAGACAGGAAAGTCAGGGGAAGGTTAGAGAGTGAAGGAGTTTAAAGATCAAAGGTGTCACTGAACAAAGGGTAAAGATATTTCAATATATATAAATTCAGACCTATCTCACACAATTGTTTCTCTACAAAACAACATTCTGCAGAGGCTGGAAGTCTGAAATAAAAATTCAGAATGCTGGAAATGATCAACAGCTCAGATATCTTCTGTGAAGAGAGAGAGTTAATATTTCAGAGCAATGACCTTTCATCAGAACAGAGGAATGATATCAGGTTTCACAGAAGCAAAGAGGGATCATGGGAAACAAAATCAAAGAGAAGATTTCTGATCGGGTGGAAGGAAAGAATATTAACTGGCAAAATTCTTCATGGTACGAAAGGGAAAGAACGTGATAATGGGTATAGTAAAGAACTGGAGATGTATTCAGGTGAAGTGTGAATAGCAATCATTTGAATGCAACGTGTAGAAATAAGAAATAAAATAAAATCCAAACCAAATAAAGACAGTGGTTATGATTTAAAATTGTGAAGTTTATTATTGAGTAGAGAAAGCTATGAATTGTTGAGTTCAAAAATTAGGTGCTGTTCCTTGAGTTGGAACAAGCTAGCAAGGACAGAAAGGTCAGTAGAAACTCCAGTTTCTACACACTTGTTGGTGTCAGTTAGCTCAGTTGCTGGACAGCGGGTTTGTAATGCAGAGTGACGCTAACAGTGTACAATTCTTGTACTAGCTGTGGTTACCATGAACCCCTTGTTTTCTCAACCTTGTCACAAGCCTGAAGTGTAGTGTAGTGACCTTTAGATTTACACTCACTGCTATAAAGGTAATGGTGACTTTACCTTTATATTCTTGTGAGTGAATAGCAACAGGCTTTATTGAAGATGACAATATGTAGAATATTTGGATCCAGACAGACCCAGAGCCATTGCTCAGTAGCTTCACTTGGAGGGAAGGTGCATTTCCCTTGACAGGAGCAAGGTGAGGAATTGAAAAGACAGGTGACACGAAGCTCTGATGTCACCATCCTTTGACTTGGCACTCTGCTGCTAACATTTCGTTCCATGATTTTCTTTTGCTGGTTCAGGTCTTTTTTGCTCGTCTTCTTCCTTCTCACTACCCTGATGTCTGCCTCAGCTCTACTTGTGTTTGTGTGTCCAACATTGTGATCTCCATTAAAGCATAATGAAGGCTGAGTTATAACATTTGTATGAGGAACAGCATTTGGCGAGTTCCATATCAGGGGTTACTCAATAAGGAAAGCTAGCGATTATGTTCAATTATGAAATGTTATGTTGCCATTGGATCATTTCTGTGATTTGATATATTTCTCACAGCCCAGGCTTCAATGATGACAACATTATACTGTCCTGAGGCTAAGTTGGTGAAGGAATAGCTGCTACGCCCAGAATTGATTACCCAATCTGTTTCACTCAGAATGTGCCATGAGACCCTTCCTCTCCACCCTCCCCCTCTGAACACTGTCCCTCAGAATGTACCATCAGGCGCTTTTGCTCTGACCACTGTCCCTCAGACTGTACCATCAGGCCCTCCTCCTCTGAGCACTGTCCCTCAGACTGTACCATCAGGCCCTCCCCCTCTGAACACTGTCCCTCAGACTGTACCATCGGGCCCTCCTCCTCTGAGCACAGTCCCTCAGACTGTACAATCAAGCCCTCCCCCTGTGAGCACTGTCCCTCAGACTGTACCATCAGGCCCTTTTGCTCTGACCACTGTCCCTCAGACTGTACCATCAGGCCCTCCCCCTCTGAACACTGTTCCTCAGACTGTACCATCAGGCCTTCCCTCTGTGAGCACTGTCCCTCAGACTGTACCATCAGGCCCTCCCCCTCTGAGCACGGTCCCTCAGACTGTACCATCAGGCCCTCCCCCTCTGAGCACTGTCCCTCAGACTGTACTATCAGACCTTCCCCCTCTGAACATTGTCCCTCAGACTGTACCATCAGGTCCTCCCCCTCTGAGCACTGTCCCTCAGACTGTACCATCAGGCCTTCCCCCTCTGTACACTGTCCCTCAGACTGTACCATCAGGCCCTCCTGCTCTGAGCCCTCAGACCGTACCATCAGACACCCCCCCCACCCCAACTCTGAACACTGTCCCTCAGACTGTACCATCAGATCCTCCTGCTCTGAGCATTGTCCTTTTAATGTTGTGAATTTTTATCATCATCCTGTGGAAGATGGCAATAAAATGGCAACAGGCCTTTGATCTGCCCGTTTTGACTTAGCTGGTGTCTGATGCTGGAAACCAGATTCTGGATCAGTGGTGCTGGAAGAGCACAGCAGTTCAGGCAGCATCCAAAGTGCAGCGAAATCGACGTTTCGGATAAAAGTCCTTCATCAGGAATAAAGGCAGTGAGCCTGAAGCGTGGAGAGATAAGCTAGAGAAGGGTGGGGGTGGGGAGAAAGTAGCATAGAGTACAATGGGTGAGTGGGGGAGGGGATGAAGGTGATAGGTCAGGGAGGAGAGGGTGGAGTGGATAGGTGGAAAAGAAGATAGGCAGGTAGGACAAGTCGGACAAGTCATGGGGACAGTGCTGAGCTGGAAGTTTGGAACTAGGGTGAGGTGGGGGAAGGGGAAATGAGGAAACTGTTGAAGTCCACATTGATGCCCTGGGGTTGAAGTGTTCCGAGGCAGAAGATGAGGCATTCTTCCTCCAGGCGTCTGGTGGTGAGGGAGCGGCGTTGAAGGAGGCCCAGGACCTCCATGTCCTCGGCAGAGTGGGAGGGGGAGTTGAAATGTTGGGCCACGGGGTGGTGTGGTTGATTGGTGCGGGTATCATGGAGATGTTCCCTAAAGCACTCTGCTAGGAGTTGTCCAGTCTCCCCAGTGTAGAGGAGACCGCATCGGGAGCAACGGATACAATAAATGATATTTGTGGATGTGCAGGAAAAACTTTGATGGATGTGGAAGGTTCCTTTAGGGCCTTGGATAGAGGTGAGGGAGGAGGTGTGGGCACATCCTACAGTTCCTGCGGTGGCAGGGGAAAGTGCCAGGATGGGAGGGTGGGTTGTATGGGGGAGTGGACCTGACCAGGTAGTCACGGAGGGAATGGTCTTTGCGGAAGGCGGAAAGGGGTGGGGAGGAAAATATATCCCTGGTGGTGGGGTCTTTTTGGAGGTGGCAGAAATGTCGGCGGATGATTTAGTTTATGCGAAGGTTTGTAGGGTGGAAGGTGAGCACCAGGGGCATTCTGTCCTTGTTACGGTTGGAGGGGTGGGGTCTGAGGGCGGAGGTGCGGGATGTGGACGAGATGCGTTGGAGGGCATCCTTAACAACGTGAGAAGGGAAATTGCAGTCGCTAAAGAAGGAGGCCATCTGGTGTGTTCTATGGTGGAACTGGTCCTCCTGGGAGCAGATATGGCAGAGGCGGAGGATTTGGGAATACGGGATGGCACTTTAGCAAGAGGTAGGGTGGGAAGAGGTGTAATCCAGGTAGCTGTGGGAGTCAGTGGGTTTGTAAAAAATGTCAGTGTCAAGTTGGTCATCATTAATGGAGATGGAGAGGTCCAAGAAGGGGAGGGAGGTGTCAGAGATGGTCCAGGTAAATTTAAGATCAGGGTGGAATGTGTTGGTGAAGTTGATGAATTGCTCAACCTCCTCGTGGGAGCACGAGGTGGCGCCAATGCAGTCATCAATGTAGTGGAGGAAGAGGTGGGGAGTGGTGCTTCCCCGACCTATCACCTTCATCCCCTCCCCCACTCACCTATTGTACTCAATGCTACTTTCTCCCCACCCCCACCCTCCTCTTGCTTATCTCTCCACACTTCAGGCTCTCTGCCTTTATTCCTGATGAAGGGCTTTTGCCCAAAACGTTGATTTTGCTGCTCCTGGGATGCTGCCTGAACTGCTGTGCTCTTCCAGCACCACTAATCCAGAATCTGGTTTCCAGCATCTGCAGTCATTGTTTTTTACCTCTGTGAAGGTTGATTGTCTAAGGGCCCTGGCTTGAGCTGTTTAAAAGCTGCACTCTTGCAGAGATAGTTCAAAACCTGCCATTTGGCAAATAGTGCTTGTCATATGTACCATGATCATCATCATTGGCAGTCCCTCGCTGATGAGGATAACTCTTTTCCAGTCTCAGGATAGGCCTGTAGTGGCTGTACAGACTGATGCAGCTTCTATAGGCTCTGCTACACAAGGTAGTCACTGGAAGCGGTGGATGGGGCATTGGTGTGGCAGTATGCTGTTTTGGCTTTGTTTGCTTGGCTTCCGTTTTGTTCCCAATGGCATGTCTCAAGGTGCTCGATGCCTTCCCGGATCCTACTCCTAGAGTTTGGATGGTCTTAGGTCAATAATTCCCAGCTATCTGTGGGAAAGCCGCTCTTCGCCAGTGAGGCCTTGAGGGCAATAACTTTTTAGTGACTTCCCATGTTTTGGTCTCTGAGCCAAAGGCTGTGTGATGATCAATCCTGCTCAGGAAGGTTGCGCCATATGGCACACCAGGGTGGAAGATGAGCATTAAGTTGAATGATTAACTCATCACAGCATTGTTGTTGTTTTGTGGGTATGTTCGCCGAGCTGGGAAATTGATTTGCAGATGTACCTCCCTGTCTAGTGTTTTGGAGCCTCCTGTGAAGCACTGCTGTACTGTGTCTTCTAGAATTTATTTGATTCAGTCCCTGCTGCTTACAGTTGCCTGTTCCGGTTGTTTGTTGTAATGGGCGGTCTGTTGTGTCTAGGTCTATTTGCTGGTTGATGGAGTCCATGGGTGAGTGCTGTGGAGAGTATTTGCCGAGAACGGATATTCCTGCAAGTTCATCTGCAGATGCCTAATAGACCAACAACATGACAAGGACATGCCACAACCTAACTCCATAGCCACACTACCATACATTAAAAAAATCTCTGAACTGACAGCTAGACTTCTCCGACCACTCGGATTCATGACAAGCCATAAACTGACAGCCACTCTCAGAGAACAACTGACCAGGACAAAAGGCCCTATACCCATCACGTGCAAGAAAATTGTAATTTACAAGATTCCAAGTAAAGATTGCACAAAACACTACATAGGGCAAACAGGCAGACAACTGGCAATCCGCAGCCACAAACACCAACCAGCCACGAAATGCCAACACCAGCTGTCCCTAGTAGCCACATACACAGATGACAAGGTCCACAAATTTGACTGAGACAACACAACAATGATAAGACAAGCCAAACAGAGGACAGCCAGAGAATTTCTAGAAGCATGGCATTCATCCAAAGATTCCATCAACAAGCACATAGACCTAGACCCAATATACCAGCCACTACAGCAAACAACCGGAACCAGCATCTGAAAATGGCAGGAAATGAATCAAATAAAATCCAGAAGGCACACGACAGCAGCGCTTCACAGGAGGCTCCAAAGCACTGAAGGTATCACCTAGATCGGGGACAAAACGTTTGCAATTCAGCTTCCCAGATCGGCGAACATACCCACAAAACAACGACCACTGGCACCTGAGCTACAAATTTTTACACAAACCTTGATTATCCCAGAATTGTATTTGAGAAGCAGCTCCAATGGTTTCAAACACTCTGTGAGTTTTTATCAGTCAGCAATGTGTGGCAAAGAGGAGTGAGAAGGGTTCCAACTCTGATGCCCATTGTTGTCTTCAACCTAGTGTCAGTAAGGTGTATGCATGATGATCTATGCTGAGGATTAACGGTAGAGCAAATGCTGAGGTCAGGAGGGATGTGACAATAAAGCTCCACGTGGATCCATCAAGTTTACAATGAACTTTTACAGTATAAGTTTCACAAGTTTACTTTCTCCAATGTCTGCTGTGAATTTTGCTGTTTGCTTATTTTTCTTTAGAATGAACTGCGAGGGTCAGAGGTACTTGAAACTGGACAGTGAAGGCATAGCTGTGCAGGTTACTGCTGGATGAAGGGCTTGTGCCCGAAACGTCGAATTTCCTATTCCTTGGATGCTGCCTAACCTGCTGTGCTTTAACCAGCAACACATTTTCAACTGTGATCTCCAGCATCTGCAGACCTCACTTTTTACCCCAGGTTACTGCTGGGTCAGACAGCAGATTAGTTTGAATCACTGCCCATGTGGTCACTGCCCATTGTCTGTCTTCCTCCTTTTTAAAGTGCCATTGCTTTGATCTTTTCTTTCCCCCAAAATTCCAATACAATGCATCGGCTTATAAGACAGTAGTTACTGCTGCTAGAATTCAAGGAAATCAGTTCCAACACTGAAAATACCTCCAAAAATAGGTTTGGAGGGTTTGGGCTCCAGGCAGAGGTTAAATAGACTGGGGCTATTTTTCTTGAAGCTTGGGAGGCTGAGGGATGACCTTCCAGAGGTTTATAAAATCATGAGGGGCATGGATAGGATAAATAGATTTTTCCCTGGGGTGTGGAAGTCAAAAGCTAGAGGGCATATGTTTAAGGTGAGAGGGGAAAGGTATAAAAGGGACCTAAGGGGCAACTTTTTCACCACAAAGATGGTTTGTGAACGGAATGAGGTGGTAGAGGCTGCTACAAACACAGAGAGTCAAAGAGATGTACAGCATGGAAACAGACACTTCGGTCCAACCCGTCCGTTAGATGGGTATGTGAATAGGAAGGGTTTAGCGGGATATGAGCCAAATTCTGGCAAATGGGACTAGATGTATTGAGCACATCTGGTCGGCATGGATGATTTGGATAGAAGGGTCTGGTTCACTGCTCTACATCTCTACAACTCTGTGACTTTCCGAAGTATCAGCATTCATGCCAATGCTCCCTGACAATTTCCAGGATAATTTCAGAGGTGGCGGTAAAATTTGGGAAAACAGAAGCCTTCATTGCTCTGGCATATATAGAAAATTGAGGAGGGAGATGATGAATGCTTATTAGGTGGGAAATCAGAAACAGCGTTCAGGATCTGAGCAACGCAGGCTAAGGCAAGAGGAATGATAAAATCAGGCAAGGTGATCGGTGAAGTTCATCTCAGTGTTAAGATTATCTCATTGTGTTCACTTTTCTTCATCAGTGTCATGAGATTTACTCGAGGCAGTGAGAGTTCACAATTGATGCTCATTATTTCTTGTTAAGCTCGTCAACAGTGGGGTTCAATTTCGGCATCAGCTGAGGTCACCATGAAAGCTGTGCCTTCACATCCTTGCCCCACACCAGTTGGTTCTCTGGTAAGGAGAGAGCAGCCTTTGGTCTGCTCGAACTGTGATGTTTTTCATTCTCATCTATGGAGAAGCAGATTTAATGCTTTGAGTTAATATGACTTTTCTTCAGAACCGATGAGAGGTGGAAATTAATAGATTTTATGCTTATAAAAGAACATGAGGTACAAGTGGAGCAGAAAAAAAATATGTCAGGGAAAATGTTAGAGGGCAAGAGAGCTTATAGAACAAAAGGAAAGCGGATTGGTAATGATTGGCAGGAAGTAACAAAGTGCTCATCCACAATAGGTGTTAATAGCAGAATAAAGGTCAGCTCTGTCTGAAAGCAACAAGCATGAAAACATGATGCAGAGCCTTGGGGGGAAAATGTTATCAAAATAGAAGTCAGAGTTCATGGCCTGATGTTATTGAAGCCAATGTTGCATCCAAAAAGCTGTGAAGTGAGTTGTGAATATGGAAAATTAGATACTGTTCCTCACTAGAACTGGCTGAGGAAAGACATGTAAGCACAAAGCAAGACGTTGTATTGAAATGGCATGTGACCAGAAAGTTGGGGTCATGCCTGTGGACTGAGCAGAGGCGTTCTCCAAAGCAGAAACCCAATCTAAACTTTGGGTTCCCAGTGTTAAGGATTGGGGTGGCACTGTAGCTCTGTGGTCAGCACTGCTGCCTCACAGTGCCAGGGACTCGGGTTCGGTTCCACCTTCAGGAGACTGTGCAAAGTTTGTATATTGTCACTGTGCTTGTGTGGGTTCTTCCGGGTGCTCCAGTTTCCTCCCACAGTTCAAAGATGTGCAGGTTAGGTAGAGTAGCCATGCTAAATTGCCCATAGTGTGCCAGCTAGGTGGATTAGCCACAGGAATTGCAGAGTTTCAGGGGTAAGGTGGGGGAGTGATTTTGGGTAGGATGTTCTTTGAAATGTGGTGTGGACTTGATGGGCTGAATAGCCTGCTTCCACACTGCAGGGATTCTATGATTCTATAATCAGCATTGTTCTCATGCCATGAAAGAATACATTTTTAAAAACTCCCTATCTTTGCTCTGTATCAGAGAACAACCTGGACACAATAGCTGTCCTTGTCTGTGATACACTCAGCTTGTGAAAGAAAGTCCCTGCTTATTTGAAAGGAAGAATTAGGATATCATCCATGCAATGGATTAACTGGTCGAGTTTGTTTGCTTTATTCATCTACCTATTGGCATTACTTTAGCATCAGTACTTTTTCAAGGAAAATGACAAATATCCTAGACCAGGAGGTGTTCCAACCTGTGTGATGAACAGTCTCAGTGGTTAGGATTTTGGGTTCAGGGGTAGTTAGCAAATCCAACTGTTCATATCAAGCCAACTAAACCGTTCCCTTCTTCTAGCTTTATCAGATACAATGGATGGCACGAGGTTCATTTCCCTCTCTCTGACTTTGTTTAACTACGTGACATCCACGCAAATTCACAGTGAGCTGTTTGGTTCGGCTAGAACACCAATTCTGTTTTTGCTTTGTCACTGGCGAAACCACTTTCTGATTTAGAATTTCGGCTCTTCTTTGAGTGAAGGAAGAAATAATTTTATTACCTGCTCAATCTGAGAAAAAGCAATGGTTGTTTTCTTTCATTGTTCTTTCACCAGAAACTTATTTTGAGAGATGGTAAGTCACAGGGCAAGGGACAGAGATCATACCTTTCAGGCTGTGTTGTTACAAATCCATTTTTCTCTGCTCTGCCAAGCATTCTGCTAAAATATGTTTTGCCAAGTCTCACACCATTGTCTTTCTGAAGCTGAATACTCTGCAGGTAACCCTTCATCATCTAACACGTGAACTTATCATATAATTATGAATTAAAGAAGAATTTCAGATTTCTTGGCACCAATGTAGTTGGGCGGTTTCACTGTTTATGGATGGAATGATAACTTAGTGCAGCCAGTTTGAAACATGCTGTACAAAATCCCTAGATGTGCATCAAGCTGTGGTCAGATCACAGCAACCAACTTAGGTCTGTATTTGTTGTCTTTAAAAATAGCCTTAGTTCGTGAACGTTTCAGGTATTAAAATCAAGAGATGGAAGGTGGGTATTGATTGTGTTTTCCACTGTTGTAATATAATAAACACACTTGATTTTGAATCATGTTTACTCCCATATACAGGGTTTCTCTTTCTTTATATAGTGTTGCAGCTAACTGATCTTTTACTTTGAGTTGAATGTCTCCTGGTCCCAAGAGTCAGATGGTGGATGGTTGGGGCTGTTTCTTGTTTAAGCAGTTTCCTCTGTGTGTTCGTACTGAGGCAACTGCTACAATGTCTAATTTTGTTTTGTTTATTTCTTTTCAGAAGTTTAATAATGCTCCTTGGATCATGTTATTTCTCTCAGGAATATTACTTAATTACTTTTAGTCTTTTCTATGTCTCAAGTTATAAGATCTGGTGCATTTTCCTTACATTTTTGAGCATGATTCTTTTTGCTGTGGTAAACAGATTTCAAATGCTCCTTTTTCTGACAACAGTGATACATCATGGTAGACTTTTTCCTGCCACAGCAAAGTCATTGCCCAGTGGCAAGCATTGACTTCTCTTAGAGCTGTCCTAACTTCAGTTGAGGAGCACTTTTTACTTATTTAAGCTGCAAATGATACTGCTTCAATTGGTTTGTTCCACAAAGCAGCCATGTTGCTTTGAAAAAAGCCTCAGTTATTTTCTCACTCAAATTGCCTTTCAAATTACACCATATTGTTTGTGTCAAATCTTCCCCATATCTGATGAAGTCTCTTCCAGGATTCTGACCACATGCAGATGGCAACTGGATCATCTTTCAAGGTTGCATATTCATAATTATCTGCCAAGTAATTACAGGGTATTAATGAAAGAATCTATAATCTCCCAGCTTTTGTGTGTGTTTGTTTAATTTTGCCTATTCTCCAATTGCTTTTCTTCAAAAGGTGAATGAATTTTGAAAGTCCCAGTGACATCTTTATCAATATTGATTTCTACATTTATACCCTGCTTCATAGAGTCATAGACCCTCCAGTCCAACTCATCCATGCTGACCAGATATCCCAACCCAATCTAGTCCCACCTGCCAACACCCAGCCCATATCACTCCAAACCCTTTCTATTCATATACCCATCCAAATGCCTCTTAAATGTTGCAATTGTACCAGCCACCACCTCTTACTTTGGCAGCTCATTCCATACATGTACCACCCTCTGTGTGAAAACGTTGCTCCTTAGGTCTCTTTTATATCTTTCCCCTCTCACCCTAAACCTATGCCCTCTAGTTCTGGACTCCTCGATCCCAGGGAAGAGACTTTGTCTATTTATCCAATCCATGCCTCTCATGATTTTATATACCTCTATAAGGTCACCCCTCAGCCTCTGACTCTCCAGGGAAAATAGCCCCAGTCTATTCAGCTTCTACCTATGGTTCAAATTCTCCAACCCTGGCAACATCCTTGTAAATCTTTCTGAACCCTTTCAAGTTTCACAACATCTTTCCGATAGGAAGGAGACCAGAATTGCACACAATATACCAACAGTGGCCTAACCAATGTCCTGTACAACTGCAACATGACCTCCCAACTCCTGTACTCAATACTCTGACCAATAAAGGAAAGCATACCAAACACCTTCTTCACTATTTTATCTATCTGCGACTCCACTTTCAAGGAACTATGAACCTGCACTCCAAGGTCTCTTTGTTCAGCAACACTACCGAGAACCTTACCATTAAGTGTATAAGTCCTGCTAAGATTTGCTTTCCCAAAATGCAGCACCTCACATTTATCTAAATTAAACTCCATCTGCCACTTTTCAGCTCCTTGGCCCATGTGATCAAGGCCCTCTTCTAATCTGAGGTGACCTCTAATTTTAGTGTCATCTGCAAACTTACTAACTATACCTCTTATGCTCACATCCAAATCATTTATATAAATGATGGAAAGTAGTGGATCCAGCACCAATTTTTGTGGTATTCCACTGGTCACAAGTCTCCAGTCTGAAAAACAACCCACCATCACCACCACCCTCTGTCTTCTACCCTTGAGCCAGTTCAGCATCCAAATGGCTAGTTCTTCCTATATTCCATGAGATCTAACCTTGCACACCAGTCCCCCATGGGGAACCTTGTTGAAAGCCTTACTGAAGTTCATATAGATCACGTCTACTGCTCTGCCCTCATCAATCCTTTTTGTTACTTCTTCAAAAAACTCAATCAAGTTTGTGAAACATGATTTCCCATGCACAAAGCCATGTTGACTCTCCATAATCAGTCCTTGCCTTCCCAAATTTAGGTATATTCTGTCCCTCAGGATTCCCTCCAACAACTTGCCCACCACCGACATCAAGCTCACTGGTCTATAGTTCCCTGGCTTGTCCTTACCACCCTTCTTAAACAGTGGCACCACACAAACATCTTTTGGAATGCCATGGATTACATGGAGAATAATAATCATTTGCTCTTTCTTTGATTTAATCGCTCCCCCTGAAGTATTTCTTTCTGTACCAGTTTATCAGTTTTCAGCTCATTTAGGGGCTTCCAAGTGATTGAAAGTTTTTGATAGTGTCAGAGTTTGTTTCCCTGGCTTCTGTTTTATTGAAGTTGCTTCCCCCACTACACTCTTTTTACTGTCACTCTGCTCATGGCTGCTCTCCAGTTGCTAGCTTTTCTCTTCATCCTATTGCTCTGTCCTGTTGCTGATTGGTTTTGCCTTCAATGTTTTTTGTGTTGCTTATCTTCTGCTGCTGGGTCAGTCACTCACTTGTCACCTTCTGTTATCATGGTGATGAAAAATAGAAGAGAATGTGGCATATGTAAGATCTAGAACACAATGACTAGAAATTGTGCTATTGGTAAGATTACTTTCTATTTAACATTCTGTGAACCATTTAGACTATTAAGCTTAGCATGACGCTGTACACTGAATTATCTGTTTCAGGGATCTACTGCCGTGTGATCTCTTGCATTTCTTCTGATGTAGGCTGACTATTTTTATATTACAGAATCACAGAATCATTACAGAGTAGAAGGATGCCACATTTGGATGACCATGCATGCATGCACAGGCTCATTGGCACTGAGCAATGATGCTCAATTAATCTCCTGCCTTCTCCTCATTCACTAGCACATTATTTTTACCCAAATAATCAACTTAGGCCCTCAGTCGCCCGCTTTCATACATCATTATTAACCCTTTAATCATACTTTACTCACCTGCTTTGAAAATTGATCAAATCTAGGTCATGTGTATAAAGTGATACTATCATTTTATATTAATTCCCAACAGAATTAACTATAGGAAAAATGACTGCATCAGTATCATCAATACCCAGTTTTGAATTAATGTATTGCAGACTCACAAAAGGCCTATATGTAATGCTGTTATGAAGTCAGTAATGCAGGGTATTTGACAATGTCAAAGTTCAAATAGGATGTCAAAAGCTGCAAATGGGCATCAAGTCTGTAAATTGCTGTAAAAGCAGGTGGTAACAGTTATGAGTTCACATTTTCACATGAGTCACAAGTGTTCTTACACATTTTCAGTACGCTATTCCAATGAAACATAAGGAGCAAATGAAAAGTAATCTTGCTCAAACAGCTTTGCTGGAAAACATCAAATACATGACATTTTTCTTAGCTGCTTTACTGTGTAGATTAAAAATGGAATTTTATTGTGTGTGGCTGTGTCTGACCAGGTTTAACACCTAAAGAAAATTGGAACTGTGAATGGCAATTCAGCTTAGGACAGGTTTACTGTATTTTTTTTTAGTTGCCAGTTAACTGCCCTTGAGAAGATAGTAATGAGCTGCCTTCTT
Organism: Hemiscyllium ocellatum; assembly: GCF_020745735.1. Taxonomy (NCBI): domain Eukaryota; kingdom Metazoa; phylum Chordata; class Chondrichthyes; order Orectolobiformes; family Hemiscylliidae; genus Hemiscyllium; species Hemiscyllium ocellatum. Next base: position 53,614,458 of record NC_083401.1, on the reverse strand, counting down.
GAACCGCTGTGGTCCATGTGGTGTGGGTAATCCACAAAGCTGGGAGAGAGAGTTCCAAGATTTGACCTAGCAACAATGAAGAAATGGCAATGCTGTTTAGTGGATAGAGGAGTCTTGTGTGTGGTGTTCACATGTGATAGAATGTGCAGATTTGCAAGATGCTAATGAAGGAGTTCTGATAAAATACTTCAGTGCAAGTTGTGGGTGGCATACACTACTGTTTCTATGCATCAGTCATTGAGGAAGTCAAGGTTCGATGTGTGAAATATGGTGTCAATTAAATGGATGGCTTAGTCCTTGACGGTGTCAAGCTTCTTGAGTTTTTGTCAACGGTGCACTTATAAGGACAAGTAGTGAGTATTTCCTCAAACTCCTGATTAATGCCTTGTAGATGGTGGACAGGCTTTAAGGTCTTTGGGCTTTGAATTGCTCAATGCAGAATGCCTACTCTCTCACCTGTACATTTAGCCACATTATGTATATGACTGACCTAGTTCCATGCCTGGTCAGTGCTAGCCCTCAGGATAGTGATATTTTTTGGTGGGATGTGAGGGATGGGGAGTCAGGGTTTAGAGTGCTCCTGAACATTGAAGGAATATAGTTGGATCCTCTCTTTTTGGATTTGGTCACTGCTTAGTACTTGAGTGGTGTGAATGTCACTTATCAGCCCAAGCCTGGATCTTGTCCACATCACTAAATGTAGTTGATCCAACTCCCAATAGGTCCAAATTACCTTCTCTCTTAAAGTACATGCTTTAACTTTTAAAAACAATTAGCTAGTAAATGCACAGTGTGATATAATACTGAATCTTATGGATTGCAGCACTCCAGTTAAATACTCAGTTTGCCTTGTGTTAGCTGATCTCAATCAACATGATAGTAAATGCAGGTTAGTTGACATGCTCTGGGTTATGGTTAATGAAAACAAATCCAGGTTCCTGCTCCTGATTACTCTTGAATCTGGTGGCATGTAGAGTTGATTCAATATGAACACGTTGTTACAGACAAGATCAGGCTTGATGATGCTAATTTTCAGTTGAATTGCTTACTGACATGTCAGAAGTCACATGACATCAGGTTATAGTCCAATAAGTTTATGTGAAGTCACAAACTTTCAGAGCACTGCTTCTTCATCGGGTGACTTCTGACTTTGTCCACCCCAGTCCAACACTAGCACCTTCACGTCATGTTTAGTATGATCACTGTAAAAGTGCATGTACAAAAATGGTAATTTGGAAATACACTATAACAAAATAGTACTGAAACATGCCGATGTATCTACTGAATCTGTGTTGGCAGCTTTTTCCAAATAAACTATCTACTTTTTATACTCAATCCTTCTCAACCAATTATCTGAGCCCCCTGACTCAGGTCTGATCTTTGGAAAAGATGTTATATTCTTACAACACTCTATGGGATCATATATCCTTTCTGACTTCCCCATAATTTGTCTGAGAGTTATGTTTGTTCTTTGCTTTCTTGTTCACAGTGGGAACAGTCCAATTACTTTTTATCCAGTCAAAACCAGGAAGGTTTGTGAATAGTTTCATTGGGTCACTGTTTAACCTGGGCCTTGCTATAGCAAAATAGAATAGTCTTATGTCCTTTAGGGAAGGAAATCTGTTGCCCTTGCCTTATCTGGCCTCCATGTGCTTCAAGATCCGTGGCAAAGTGGTTAACTCTGAATTGCCCTGTGAAGAGACCTAGGTCGAAAAGTATGGCCCAGGAAAAGCACATCAGGTCAGGCAGTATCCGAGGAGTAGGGGAATTGAGAATCTCCTGATGAAGGACTAATGCCTGAAATGGCAATTCTTCTGCTCTTCAGATGCTGCCTCTCCTGCTGTGCTTTTCCAGCACTACACTCTTCAACCCTGATCTCCAGCATCTGCAGTCCTCACTTTCTCCTAATCTCTGAAATGATCTACAAAATCAATCAGTTCAAGATAAATTAGGAATGGACAATATATATTTGAGCTGCACTCAAATCCCATGAAAGAATAAAAAAAAGTCCCAAGTCAGAAAATGCACCAAACTCTGCCTTCCTCTGCCTTTGTAACAGGACAAGCTACAAATTTTCAAGTCTAACTTCTGAAGCCTGTCCTTGTAACTTAAACTCCTCATCCCTCTGTTGCATTTCAGTGAATGTGCACGACAAAGTTGTCTTGGTTTACCATTAGGGTAAAAAATGAGGTCTGCAGATGCTGGAGATCACAGCTGAACATGTGTTGCTGGTTAAAGCACAACAGGTCAGGCAGCATCCAAGGAATAGGAAATTCGACGTTTCGGGCATAAGCCCTTCATCAGGAATGAGGAGAGTGTGCCAAGCAGGCTAAGATAAAAGGTAGGGAGGAGGGACTTGGGGGAGGGGCGATGAAGATGTGATAGGTGGAAGGAGGTCAAGGTGAGGGTGATAGGCCGGAGTGGGGTGGGGGGGGAGAGGTCAGGAAGAAGATTGCAGGTTAGGAGGGCGGTGCTGAGTTGAGGGAACCGACTGAGACAAGGTGGGGGGAGGGGAAATGAGGAAACTGGAGAAATCTGAGTTCATTCCTTGTGGTTGGAGGGTTCCCAGGCGGAAGATGAGGCGCTCCTCCTCCAGCCGTCGTGTTGTTATGTTCTGCCGGTGGAGGAGTCCAAGGACCTGCATGTCCTCGGTGGAGTGGGAGGGAGAGTTAAAGTGTTGAGCCACGGGGTGGTTGGGTTGGTTGGTTCGGGCGTCCCAGAAGTGTTCTCTGAAGCGTTCCGCAAGTAAGCGGCCTGTCTCCCCAATATAGAGGAGGCCACACCGGGTGCAGCGGATGCATTGGATGTGTGTGGAGGTACAGGTGAACTTGTGGCGGATATGGAAGGATCCCTTGGGGCCTTGGAGGGAAGTGAGGGAGGAGGTGTGGGCGCAAGTTTTACATTTCCTGCGGTTGCAGGGGAAGGTGCCGGGAGTGGAGGTTGGGTTGGTGGGGGGTGTGGACCTGACGAGGGAGTCACGAAGGGAGTGGTCTTTGCAGAACGCTGATAGGGGAGGGAGGGAAATATATCCCTGGTGGTGGGGTCCGTTTGGAGGTGGCGGAAATGACGGCGGATGATACGTTGTATGTGGAGGTTGGTGGGGTGGTAGGTGAGAACCAGTGGGGTTCTGTCTTGGTGGCGGTTGGGGGAGCGGGGCTCAAGGGCGGAGGAGCGGGAAGTGGAGGAGATGCGGTGGAGGGCATCGTCGATCACGTCCGGGGGAATCTGCGGTCCTTGAAGAAGGAGGCCATCTGGGCTGTGCAGTGTTGGAACTGGTCCTCCTGGGAGCAGATGCGGCGGAGACGAAGGAATTGGGAATATGGGATGGAGTTTTTACAGGGGGCAGGGTGGGAAGAGGTGTAGTCCAGGTAGCTGTGGGAGTCAGTCGGTTTATAGTAGATGTCTGTGTTGAGTCGGTCGCCCGAGATAGAAATGGAAAGGTCTTGGAAGGGGAGGGAGGAGTCTGAGACAGTCCAGGTGAATTTGAGGTCAGGATGGAAGGTGTTAGTAAAGTTGATGAACTGTTCAACCTCCTCGTGGGAGCACGAGGCAGCACCGATACAGTCATCGATGTAGCGGAGGAAAAGGTGGGGGGTGGTTTACCATTACTAAATGACCCATTACCTGCCTGAAATTTCTGTGTTATTATTAACTTCTTTCCTCGCTATCATTTCCCCATGCAGTTTCCTCATTGCTATCCATCATAAAATTTTCTCATTGCTATCTTGAAATGACAGCCTTTGTGTTCGTCATACTTATTAGTGTCCTTGAGTCACATTCACAGTATTTATTCTGCCCTTCCCATCTTTTCAGGCTTGATAGCAGAGACTGGTGCTTCAGTTCTGTGTTATGGTTGGTATTATTGTACAAGGTTACTGCTGAATCTGCATTTGCACCACTCAACCTGATAATATCATAAACAGTCTGAGTGGATAAAGTAAACTTTCACAGAGAGCACATGTATACTGCGCAAGTCCTAACAATGTTGCCTGAAGATGCATAATTAAGCCATAAGCCATCTTGTTCACTAAGAACGATCTGTCTTCTGTATTGATTATTGATATCATTCTGGATGATGTATTCTCTATCAATGGTCATTAAACAGGCCTAAGACAAAGGATTGTTGGCAATAAAAAACTCCAACAGCCCTTACCCTGAACAATATATGGATATGACAGAAAACAAAACTATGAGATGCCAGAAGAGGCAATTATGTAATGGGGGACTCATGATGTTGATGACTTCTCCTTCATTTGGGTTGGTAGGAGCTCATAAAATCTTTCCACAATATCAGAGTTTTACAAGGATAATCATGCTCATGAAAGGAGATTTAATGTTGTTGTCTGTCGGACTAAGATTTAACTTTCCCATGATTTCATACTTTTTTAATTCACTCATGGCCATGGGCATCACTGGCTGGCCAGCATTGTCCGTCCCTAAGTTCCCTTGAGAAGGTTGTGGCCAACTGCCACCTTGAACTGTTGCAGTCTACATGTTGTGATTTGACTCATAATACCATTAAGTCGGGAATTTCAGGATTTTAATGCAGTAACAGCGTAGGAATGGTGATATATTTTTGTCAACATGGTAAGTGTCTTAGAGGGGTTCCCATTATCTGATTCTCTTGTCCTTCTAGATAGAAGTGGTCGTGGGTTTGGAAGATGCTGGCTGAGAATCTTTGGTGAATTTCTGAAGTGCAACATGCAGATAGTACACATGCTGCTACTGAGCATTGGTGATGGAGAGATTGGACAGATGGATGTGGTGCAATTCAAGTGGGCTGCTTTGTTCTGGTTGGTGTCAAGCTTGTTAAGTATTGTTGGAGTTACACCCATCCAGGCAAGTGGGGAGTATTCCACCACATTCCTGACTTGTGCCTTGTAGATGGTAGGAGAAAGTGAGGACTGCAGATGCTGGAGATCAGAGCTGAAAATGTGTTGCTGGAAAAGCACAGCAGGTCAGGCAGCATCCAAGGAGCAGGAGAGTCGACATTTCGGGCATGAACCCTTCTTCTTGAAGAAGGGCTCATGCCCGAAACGTCGATTCTCCTGCTCCTTGGATGCTGCCTTGTAAATGGTAGACAGGCTTTGGGGAGTCAGGAGGTCAGTTATTTGCCACAATATTCCTAGCCTCTGATCCACTCTTGTAGCCACTGTGTTTATGTGGTGAGTCCAGTTGAGTTTCTGGTCAATGGTAACCCCAAGGATGTTGATAGTGGGGGATTCAGGAATGGTAATTCCACTGAATGTCAAGGAGCGGCGATTGGATTGTCTCTTGTTGGTGATAATCATTGCCTGACATTTGTGTGGCACGAATGTTACTTGTCACTTGTCAGCACAAGCCAGGACATTGTCCAGATCTTCTTCTTTTTGAACACAGATTGCTTCAGGACCTGAGGAGAGGGTGCAAATGGTGCTGAACATTGTGCAATCATTGATGAAAGTCCCCACTTCTGACTTTATGATAGAGGGAAGGTCATTGATGAAGCAGCTGAAGATACTTGCGCCGAGGACGCTATTCCAATGGAACAGTTTGAAAGCAAAAAAAAATTTACTGTTGTCACCATACCTTTCTTTATTCCTGTGAGCTATATCATTCCGTGATCATTTGTACTTCAATTAATTGTGGCTCCCATTGATTTGGTTGCTCCCATCAATGTCAAATGAAGTATGATAAAGAATCAGAATAACTGTGCAAAAGGAAAAAAGGCCAGCATTCTCAATAAAGACTGACCATTGGTCTAAAGAATCAATGTAAAGATTACAAAAAGGCTCTCAGTGACCAATTGCCTCTGCTTTTGATTGATCTCTACCCCTGCGTCCCGACACTCAAAGCTAGTGTTCCAATGTTATATCATGTGGTTGACGACTTAAGGAATATTTCAATAAGTAGAACAATGCCATCCATAAACTTGTCAGTGAGATAAAACAAAAAGTTATAGCCTCAAGGCTATTGAAACTTAAGACCTTCTTGCTTTTGACTTTAATACTGTAATGTGCTCTGTTTGGAATGCCAAGGAGCTGGATTTAACTGAAACAGTGATGATGTTGTGGATGCTGTTTTACTGGGCTTGCTGCTAGCAGCTGCTCTTATTTCATTTTAGATTTGTAAATGTACCGGTGCTGTCAACTGGCACACAATACAAAAAGAAAATGGGAAAAAAAAACAACAGAGACATCTGAGAAAAGAAAGTGACCAAAGGTCTGTTCGGTAGGTAAGAATAACACTTTAAAGAGACAAAACTCCCTTTATTGACCTGATCAGGTTGAATTTCATAAAACTCTCTCTCTATGGCCCTCAGACACTTAACAAAGAAAAGTATTTTTAAGCAGCTCCAGCCAATGGGTTAACGGTACAAAGAGAAATCTACTTAATTTCAAATACCAGTCACAAGTTTGCTCAGCTCTAACTGGAAGCATTTTTCTGCTTTATTGGCTACTGTGCATATCCAGCAATCTCTGTTTCAATTTTGCGTAGTAATTCTGACAGTTTGGATTTGACTTGCCTGTAGTGCTATGCCTATGTACCTTCTACGCAATCTACCATAGGTGTCATATTCCACTTCAGAAAATCAAACAGACCGCTTGGCAAAATCTATACTGTGTAGTTAAACACCTGCTTTGATTCTCCTCTGAAGCTAAATTTGACCTTTCCTCCCCATCTCATTAATTAATTCATTATGACATTGCAACTAATGTGAGGTGCTGTCTTAATATTTTATCCTTTAGTTCTTCCAAATCTATCATGCTGCATTTTTTTGTTTGGATTGCAAGTTTTTTTTAAATTACAATTTAAGTTTGTAAATTGGGCAAAAATCATGGAATGCCTACAGAGTGGAAAGAGGCCATTCAGCCCATCGATTCTGCACTGACTCTCTGAAGGGCATTCCCATCCCAGATTTCATTCTATCCCCATAAAGCCACATTTATCATAGCTAACCCACCTAGCCTACATATCTTTGGACACTACTGAATAGTTTCCCATGACCATTCCACCTGACCTGCGCATCTTTGGACTGTGGGAGGAAAGCAGAGCACCTGGAGCAAACCCACACAGACACAAGGAGAATGTGCAAACTCCATACAAACAGTCACCCGGCTTCGTGATGCTGTGTGGAAGCAGTGCTAACCACTGAGCCATATATTCCCCAAGTGAACAAATGTTACCAGAGCTCTGATCAAGAATTTAATGTCAAGTATTTCCTCTATACAGATGTTGACTTATCTTTTCAGCAATTTCTCTTCTTATTCATCATGGGCAGTCATTGCTCCCAGATGGTCCAGCCAGGGCTGATAAACTCAATGTCCTCTCATCAACTGAATGATCTGTGCTCTGAAATTTCTTCGCAAATTCCCACCACCTCTCCACACCCCACTCTTACTTGAAATGCCTTATGAAAATCAACCTCCGAGACTAAGGTTTTGATTACATCACTTCTTCTGTCCATCCTTGTCCCAAAATATTTAATAATTTTACCTCTATGCATCTCATTTGAAATGCATTTTTTTTTTGTTTGTTTTGAAGGTTATTTATAAGTGTAGTGTGTGAAATAGTGAAAAGTGCTTTGGCCACAATCATATTGAAGAAAATCTCTCAAATATCGACACAAGCGACTTGATCTTTTTTGTAATGTGAATGAGAATGATAAATATTGTCCAAGATGAGAGGATAACTCCAATGCTTTTCCAAATATTACTCTAGAATGTTTTACATCCACCTCAGAGGAGAATTAAATTGGCTTACATATTCCCTCTGCTCCATGAAATGGCAAATCTCATACTCTACAGGACCAACCTAATTGGGTTCAAAACTAGACATGGCAGGGTGGATTTTAAATACAATGAACAAATCTGGACTATAAAGCTAACCTCAGTAATGGTGACCATGGCAACTATTGTTGACTGTCATAAAAACTCATTTAGGTAGGAAAATGTGGTCCTTTCCTAGTCTGGCTTATATGTGATTCCAGACCTAGAGCAATGTGATTGATTCTTAACTGTCATCTGAAATGGCTTGGCAACATATTCACAGATAATTGGGGATGGACAATAAATGCAGACCTTGTTGGCAACACCTCCATCCCTTGAAATAATAATTAAAAATGTAATTGATGCAAAAACAAACACTTTGGCCATTTTTGTCGTGCAATTACCATTAACAGCACTTTGACACGTTGCTGATGAGACCTAAGTCTCATAACATCTAATCTGCTACTTCTTTTTAAATTAAAAGCTCAAGTCTTTTCCAGAGGCAGAGCATTGACTTCACTCATTTTGCCATCCCTTAATGCCCTTTACATGAATTGGCTTGGACCTTTACATTATTGCTGCAATAAGAACAAGGATTGTCGCTATATCTCATATCATTCAATTTCAATCTATATTTGATTTTTTTTTGTTATTCTGTCCAATTTTTCATGCAATGAACAAACTTAACATGATATATGATTATTTATGAATGCAAACTAATTAGAGTTTTCTTCCAATTAACAAATTGGTTCTGAAGCAGCTTGATAGATAAACAAACAAAATGTGATGACAAATGAGGTGTTTGCATTAAAGTATTCGATCCACTGTATTGAAAAATGGTCTACATCCACCAAGCAGCAATAGGGATCCTATCTCTTAACAAGCTGCTAACCAAACTGCTGCTCACTGAGCTACGTGATAAAAAAAAGTGCTGAGCTTAGTACACGAAATCTTTCGGTGAGTTTTTTTTTCTGCCATTAACAGCTGATAGTCTTAAAGATGATACTATCTGTCCGTGCACAACAGACAAATGAGAAATAAATGAGAAAAAGGTTGTTTGAACCCTTGCTATCTGACATCTTTTATCCCGTCTATTCGTGACAAGAGCGAGTCAATGGCCTGACTGAGTCAAAACATAGATAACTGTATTGAATGATAAAAGTGATTGTGTCTTGTAAGACAAGAAGGAAATTGCAAAGTCAAACGCAATAAGTTGTGCTGAACACAGAGATACTTTTAAAAGCTGTGAAAGAATTTGTTATTCTTTGGAGAATACTTTGTTAAAAGGGAACTATGACTCTGTTTGGGAGGAATGGAAAATGTCAATCATTCAGTTCTGGGAGAGACATATAATTTTGCAGTAACAATGTGACACCCCTCAAATTGCAGCTACATGTTTTCTTCTGTGCGATAATATTTTCACATCACTAATTATACTGACATGATAAAAATTATTTTATTGTCTCACTTCATACTGAAGGAAATCGTTTTAGTATGTTGTTGTGTTGTGTGCAAGAGATGTTCTACCCTGATTGTCCCTACCTTTGCTTGTATGACAGGAGCAGTGGTTAAAATAAATTATGAAAATAGAGTTGGGATATTTTCATTTCATTTTTCTGTTGCACTGGATTTAGGTTTAGGAGCGTCAGAAATCCCATAATATTTTGACCAAGTTACCATGTTTATATTTGTTAAGAACATGAAAGGAGCAGGTGAATTCCTCAAGCCTGTTCCACTCTCCAATACAAACTCAGCCTCAACTTTGCTTTCCCACCTTGATTCCCACCCTCAAATCTACTTAAGTCTTAAAAGTACTCAACAATTGAGTATATACGGATGTGATCTTACCTCCAGTAATGTATTAAAACTGTTTCAGCAGTGATTGCTCATAAAATATATTTTAAAAATTGTGAATACTGTTGTACTGAAGGATCCAACAGACAGAATCACTGAATAATAATAATGAAGAAGGAGGCCTGAAAGAGACAGTTTGCGTTGGCACTCTGCATATTTTAACTTCGTGCCAAATTGTTGCCTTTTCCCTGTAATCCCGCACATTGTTTTTATTTAATTAATCATCCAATGCCCTCTTGAATGCCTCAATAGAACTTGACTTCATCACACTTCTCGGCATTCCCTAACAGCTCACTTTGTGAAAAAGTTTTCTTGTTTCTTTTGCAAAGCACTTTAAAACTGTGCTCCTCTGGTACTCGATCCATGTTCAAGAAGAAACAATTTCTCCATTTCCATTCTGTCCAGATCTCTCAGGATTTTGAAAACTTCAACAAATCTGCTTTTAGCTTTCTCCTCTCCAAGGAAAACAGTCCAAATTTCTCCAAACCTTTTCATAACTGAATTCTTTCATCCCTGGGACTGTTCTTGTAACCCTCTTCTTTTGATTTTGATTTGGTTTGAATTTAAGCTTTATCGTCACATGTACTCAAGGACAGAAGTACAGGAGTACAGTGAAAAGTGCACAATGTCATCACACATGGCGCCATTTTAGGTACTAAAGTACCTAGGTACAAAACTTAGGTACAAGTCGTAGCATTGAGAAACAAAGCTACAAGTAAAGCATTATTGTTGTTCTTAGTATAAGTAAAAAAATAAAGTTAACATTACAGTCCTTCAGAATATTAAGTGGAAAAATAGAGGAATGAAAGTAAAAGTTCAACAGTGTTTCTTAAGTCCAGCAAGGACTTGGTCTCCTCCACTTTGGCCAGCTCTGTGGGAAACCTTGGCTTTCCTGCTGTTGACACTGTAGATGCCGGGGGACCTCCCTCACTGATACTTCGGGCTCACTCTAACCACGTTGGGCTCAAGCTCACAGCTACGTCCTCATACCAGACGTCCAGCCAATCCCACTTGGGACCCGCAGCTGCTGACACACTCCCCATGATGCCATTGCTGTTGTTGCCTCTCTCTCCAAAGCATTGACTCGATTTAATCAGTGTTTTACATAAGTTTATCATTACCTCCTTACTTATGTACTTTGTGTCAAAACGTGTACCAGTGGAAAAGCACAGCAGGTCATGTAGCAACCGAGGAGCAGGAGAATTCAGGCATTAGCCCTTCATTGGGAATGTACTCTATGTCCATATGAATGAGGCCTAGAATACTTTATTGGTTATTAACAGATCTTTCTATCTGTTGCCTTAATGAATCATATATGTTTACACCTAGGCCTTGCTGCTCCTACACATCTTTTGGAATAGGACCATTTATCTTATACCATCTCTCCATATTCTTTGTAACAAAGTGCCTCACTTCTTTACATTGAAGTTCATCTGCCACCATTCCACCCACTCCACCAACTTGTCAGTGTCCTTTAGTAATTCTATTCTGTTCAGCTCACAGTTTACAAATGTCCTGAATTTTGTTTGATCTGTGAGTTTTAAATTGTCTCTTCATACCAAGATCCAAGTCATTTATATTCAACATTATCTATGGCATCGTATCAGACAGCTTTGAAAGTTCATGTGCACCACATCAACAGAATTCCCCTCATCAACCCTCTCTGTCATCTCTGCAAAGTTTTATTTAAACGTTTTTCAGTATACATCGATGCTAACTCTTCTGAATTAGTACACATTTTACCGTGTGGCTACTAATTCTATCTTCAATAATTGTTTCCAGATGTTTCACCATCACCAAAGTTAAACTGACCTGTCTGTAACTTCAAGGCCTATCTTTATGACCATTTTTGAATGAGGCCATATGTTTGCAATTCTCCAATCTTACAGCACCAGTCCTGTTATATATAAACATTACATTTACAGACAAATATCTTGGTTGATATAAAGCTATGAAGTTACAGATAACAGAATGTTTCCACGTACAGTCATGGTCCCAACACAGAGCTCTATGGAATTCCACTAATCCCTGGCTGCCATTCTGAAAAAGACTCCTTTTATCTTGCCTGGCACTTCATTAAGCAAATCCTCATCACCTTTCTGACTCTAATGAAATTAAGCCTGGCACAGGGAGGCCTATGGTCCCCCAGCCCCATTCCCCTCCCCACCATTTATCTCTCAGCCCATTTCGTTTGCCACCCCCCCCCCCCCCCACCCCCCACCACCCACAATTTCTGATGAAGTGCTTATGCCCGAAACATCAACTCTCCTGATCCTTGGATGCTGCCTCAACGGCTGCACTTTTCCAGCACCAAACTCTTTGACTCTGATCTCCAGTATCTACAGTCCTCACTTTCTCCTTCCATCCTACCTCTACTTGAGGCCTGGAGTTTCCAGTTCAGGGCCACTGAAGTGAAACTGAACTGGACTAATCAAATGGAATGTTGGTCTTTATTTAGAGCCATAACGTCAAACAGTACAGAAACAGGCCCTTCATCCCATCATGCCTGTGCTGACCAACAAGCACCAAAATACAGTAATCCTATTTACCTCCACTTAGTCTGCTATGGTGGTCATCAAGGAAATGGAGTATAAAAGTAGGGAGGTCTTGCTAAACTATAGAAGGCACTAGTCAGTACACAGCTGGAATTATGAGGACAGTTTTGGGCCCCTTATTGAAGGAAGCTATGCTGGCATTTGAGGCAATCCAGAGAAGGGTCACTAGGTCAATACCAGATGTAGAGGAACTGTGTTATGAGGAGGGTTTGAGTAGGTTGAGCCTGTACTCATTGGGATTTAGAAGAATTCAAGGTGACCTGAATAAAACATGTAAGATTCTTTAGGGAACTTGACAGGGAATATAATGAAAGGTTGCTTCCCCATTTTTTCCCCCCTATGCCAGCTCTGTACCAACCGGTCCTTAGAGCCATAGAGTAATAGAATCTACAATACAGAAAAAGATCCTTAGGCCCACTGAGTCTGTGCCAGTGAAAAATAAACATTTATCTATTCTAATCTTATTTTCCAACACTTGGCCCATAGTTTTGTAGGACTTAGGATCACATCTAAATGCTTCTTGGGGAAAAAGGTTTTCTTCCTGTCTACCCTATCTATGCCGCCCCCCCCATAATTTTAAACATCTCAGTCATGTTCCCCCTCAGTCTCCTCTGCTACTAAGAAAACCACCCCAGTCTATCCAGTCTTTCTTCATAACTAAAACTCTCCAACTGAGACAACATCCTGGTAAATCTCCTCTGGACCCTCTCCAGTGCAATCACATCCCTGCTGGATTCCAGAGCTGCTTACAATGCTCCAGCTGTAGCCTCACCGATATTTTATATAGTTCCAGCACAATCACCATAATCTTAATGTCTATACCACTGCTAATACAGGCAAGTATCCCATAAGCCTTCTTAACAACTTTATCTACCTAGGAGAAAGTGAGGTCTGCAGATGCTGGAGATCAGAGCTGAAAATGTGTTGCTGGAAAAGCGCAGCAGGTCAGGCAGCATCCAAGGAACAGGAAATTCAATGTTTCGGGCATAAGCCTGATGAAGGGCTTATGCCCGAAACGTCAAATTTCCTGTTCCTTGGATGCTATCTGACCTGCTGCACTTTTCCAGCAACACATTTTCAGAACATTATCTACCTATCCCATTGTCTTAAAGGACCAGAGATATGCACACCAAGATCCCACTGAACCTCAGTGCTTCTAAGGTTCTATTGTTGATTATGTCCCTCTTAACCTTTCCTATTTAAGTACCTGTCCAAATGACTTTTAAATGTTGTAACTGTACCTGCATCTACCACTTGCTCTGACAGTTCATTCCACACAGGAACCACCTTCTGTGTGAAAAAGTCACTCCTCAAACCCATTTTAAATCTTTCCCCTCTTATCATAAACCTATGCCCTCTAGTTTCCAATTCCCCTACCCTAGGGAAAAGACTTTTGCTATTCACCTTATGTCTGACCGTCATGATCTTATAAACCCCTATAAAGGTCACCCCTCAACCTCCTATACTCCAGGGCAAAAATCCCAGCCTTTCCCTGTAACTCAAACCCTCTAGTCATGATAACAGTCTTGTAAGTCTTTTCTACATACTTTCCACATTAATAATATCCTTCCTACAGCTGGGTGATCAGAACTGAATGCAGGATTCAATAACTGGCTGCACTATTGTCCTGTGCAGGTGCACCATTATGTCCCAACTCAATGCTCTAACCAATGAAGGTAAGAATGCCAAATGCCTTCCTTACTACACTGTCTGCTTCTGACTCCACTGTCAGGGAATTATGCTTCTTAACCCCTAGGTCTCTCTGGTTGACATCACTCCCCAGGGCCCTATCATTAACTGTGTCAGCCCATCTCTGGTTTGTCTTAACAAAATGCAACACCACATCGTTATTTAAATTAAACTCCATTTGCCACTCCTCGAAATTGTGGTCTTTATACTATTGTCAGGCATGGGAAGGAGTGAGCAGAACAAATTGTGAGGTGTTCAGAGCAAAACCGTGGGGAGGCAAGTAGTGAGCATGACACATACAGTCTACAGAGGGATAGAGATAGGTTAAGTGAGTGAGTAAAAACTTGTCAGGTAGAATGATTCCATTGAACTGTGAGCAGCCTCATACTCTTTATCTTCCCCTCCTGTAAAAACTATCCTCGACCCCTCTACTTTGTAAACTGATGCCCCATCTGAGAATACCTTTTCCAGTCTTGAATGACTTTACATTCAGTAGAAATGAATTAAAATAGTCAAGAATCAAGGTTAAAAATAACAGCAAAAGAATCTATCTTTACCACAAAAGTAACACACCATCAGAAAAGAGATAAACAGCATGAAAAGTGCAAACAGAACTAATGGGAATAGTTAGGATAGGATGGGAATAGATGGTAAACAGCTCGAATGATTGCTTCCTCCAAGTTTCATAAGGGATGATATGAACAATGTGCCTTTTTCAGATAGTGATATTCAAAATAAAATCCATAGCTTTGATATAAATGATGTGGAAGTCTTAGACAGGCCAGAAATGCTCAAAACAAATAAATCAGCAAAGATAGAAGAGATTTAGTCAAAGTGCCAAGAGAAAAGGAAGGAAGTATGTAAGGAGGAGATTGAACATGGGAGAGGAACCAGTAAATTATAAACAGACGAATGCAGTGTTCATTTAAAACAAAAGGTGACAAATGCAACACAGGCGTGTACAGACTCATTAATCTTATTTCAATTTCAAGTGAAATAATGGAACCAATTGTTAGGAGTAAATCTGAAAGTTATCTTCACATAACTGGTAAATAATAGTTCTTGCAGCTCTATAGGGAAGCTTCTGCTGGTCTTCACCTTTTTGAAAAAGTGGCAATCAAAGCTGATTGTGGGGAACATGGCAACATGGTAATGCCTTGGTTATGAAGAGCTATTTGATAATGTCCAACACTTAAATCGAAAACTAAAAGGATTCAAGGTAACCCATGCAAATGCATTAAAAAAAATTGGCTGAAGTATAGAGAAGTACAGCAATTCTTCAACAGAATACTAATACTAATTTACATTAATGATCTGCATTCAAAGTCAATGCAAAGTCATCAAACATGCAGATAATACTGCAGATAATACTCAAGCCAAATTTGAAGAAGTAAACCATTGAGCTCATTCAGTCCATTTCAGCATTCAGTAAGATCAAAGCAGAGCTTATATATCAACATTTCTTCAATCTACCCCTGGTTCCTTTCATTTCAAAAATATAAATTTATTCCTGACTTGAACAAACTCATCAACTAAGCACCTGCATGTACTAAGAATTCTAAGGATTCTAAACCTTCTAAATCTAAGGATCCATTCTTAAATGGATGATTCCTTAGCCTGGAACTAGGAAGAGTCCTACATCAAGTTTGTTGAAATGTTTGATGAGCCATGATTCATTGCAGAGTAGGTGAGATGATCAGACTCACCTGCTCGTGTCCAGCAAAAGGAAACCATTTGGAAAATCCCTCTAAGAATTTTATATTTTTCAATATGATCACCCCTCATTCTTCTGAACTGCAAATAGTAAAGATCTGTTCACCTCTTTTTCTCCCGGTGAAAGAGTTCTCTCACATCCACATGAGAGGCGCAATAAAATCAGGGAAATCAACTCAGGAATCACAGAATAAATTAACCAAGATAAACTAACTAGCAGATCATTGACAGATGAATACAAAACAAAGTAAACAGCATGTATGATAAGAACGTGATAAGCATAATAAGATTGCACCGATTAGTTTTTATCCATTTTAATAAATTAACATGAGTAAAGTAGTAGACATAAATATCCCAAAGTGTATTCCTAAATGATCCACAGTGAAAAATAGAATATTGTTGTCACTCAATTATATTCACTATATCCTTAACAGCATTTGGACAGAGTGTATCTCTTCACATTTTTCCTCATTCATGTTTTAATGC
Source organism: Hemiscyllium ocellatum (assembly GCF_020745735.1). Lineage (NCBI taxonomy): Eukaryota > Metazoa > Chordata > Chondrichthyes > Orectolobiformes > Hemiscylliidae > Hemiscyllium > Hemiscyllium ocellatum. Next base: position 53,598,413 of record NC_083401.1, on the reverse strand, counting down.
TCTTAAATGTCAACGATCAAAATTAGCACATTTTCAAGTTATTTTTAATTGACATATTGTAAAAATGATTTACTACAAAGCCCACCAGAGACTAAAGATTTTTTTAAAGAGTTCAAATTGCATAACTAAGCAGTAGAAAGTGTATGTTGTATACCGTAGCTAGTTTATTTGTGGATCCTTGAAGTTAACATATTCACAAATCAGGGTTAGGATTACCAGCATTCATCTTCAAAATGGGAAAGCAACTTGCACCATCGTATATTTCTTGGTGGTTGGACACATTCAGATATTTCCTAGTGACAGATTTAGAGCGCGGTATAGGTTTAACCAAAATACCACTTGACCCTTTGACTACTGACTGTCCTTAGCGACTTTCAAACACACATATCAAACACGATGAGTAGAAAGTATTCTCCGTGGATTTCAGTTGTTCAATATTCCAGAAAACCAATGCTGAATGTAATGGATAAAGCATTAAATTGCTCTTTTTCAAAATGAATGATGTACTGAAAAGGTGTAAACACTAAAAAAAATTAGGAGTTGAAAGCATCAGCCAAGTCTCTTCTCTATTTCCATCTGTAACATTTATATGCATCATTTATTGGATTCTATGCGGCTGGTTTGTTCTCTTGCAAGGGTGGGATTCAGCCAACTTGTTTTATCCACTTTCATAATGCAATGCAATCTTCGAGATTGATGAAGTAGTCTATGAGATTAAACAAAATACTGAAACAACTCATAGAATCATAAATTTTGACAAAACAGAGGGAGGACATTTGTTGTTGCAGGTTCTGAGAAGGAGCAGTGATACTATGTCTCACACCCCCTCTTTTTGCCTGTATGTCAGAAAGTTCTTCATCCTCAAATAATAGTACAACTTGCTGTTAAAGTTACTTATCAAAATAGCTTTCTTGATCTTTTCTGGTAAAGCGTTCCAGATTCCCAAAAAGCTCTGAGCGAAAAATATCACCCTATTTTTTGCCAATTTGGTGGGACAAAAACAGAAATTGCTGGAGAAACTCAGCAGGTCTGGCAGTGTCTCTGGAGAGAAAGCAGAGTTAATGTTTCAAGTCCACTGACTCTTGTTTAGAACTGTCTAATGGAACTGCCTTAATATTGACTAACATAATAGGGATAGAAAGCTCTATTGAAAGCAGTTAATGCTGCTCCCAATTGATGGGAAAGGCATCAAGATATACCAATCTGTTTGTTTTTAGCTGGAGTGGAGACCATGATGTCTACAGCATGGTGCCCAAAATTGTTCAAACTGCTCCCACTGATGTTGAACCAGTGATCTTTCCAATGTGCACTCTTTGCTTTTACATTCTATTCCTCTATCTGTTAAACCAGGAAGCCTTTTAAAAAAAAAAATCTTATTAATTTGTGTATAGACATCAAGGTCACTTTCTCATCTATACTGTTCAAAACTACACCATTTCTAAAGCACAGTCTTTCCATATTAGTTCTCTCAATGTGCATTGAGGTAAGTGCTTTGAACTCTATCCACAGCTACACACTCACACATCGATACACACACACGTTGCTTGCACACATATATATCTGACTCATTCCCTCATCCACAAGTAAATTCTCACTCATTCTGTCCCTCTTACACACTGCCTCTCTTTCTCTTTCTCTCTCATAGTCTCTCACCCATACACACAGTCCTCAACCGTTGCCATGACAGAAATCAACTCTGTTACAGCAAAAATGCCGGATGAAGTCAGGAATCCTCAGGCCTGTTGTCGAACCTGGCATTTCTAATTTTCAAGCTGGCAGGATTTTGGGGGCTGGAGTTTATTTACATGACCAGCTGCCTTCACTGAAACAAAATTTTGGATTCCCTGGTGTTTGAAACTCAGAGTGTGGAGATTGCATCACGTATGAGCAGATCTGTTCTCTATGCATTTCCATTGGATGGGCATGGAATCCCTTTGAGACCTAAGACACCCCTGTGGGTATGGCTCCAGGTTACTTTTGAGATGGACGTGTCATCCAGTTGTGTGTCAGCAGGTATCCTTTTTTGGTAAGGACCAGAGATCCTTCGAGGGATTCAGATTCCTGTTGGGACTACTAATATTGGGGGAAATTGTACATTAAATGTGCATAAAACCCTTAGAACTTCTCCAGACCCATCAAGAAATATCAGGAATGTCAATAAATGTAATGATCAGACAGGAAGTATCCAGAAATGTCAACAAGTGCTGATCTGTCAAGAACTGTCAACAAGTGAGAGTTTTTTAACAAGCATCAACAAATGTCACTTTTTTTATGAATGAGATTACTTATCTGAACAGAATGTAGTCTACAACATAGAATTTAAAGCCATATGGAGTTATAGGATAGAGCGATGTCTGGATGCTCTTTGGAGGGATGGTGCAGACACGATAGACTGCTACAGTATCTGAGGAGTTGCAAATGGTGCTAAACATTGTGCAATCATTGGCAAACATCTCCACTTCTGACCTTGTAACGGAAGGAAGCTGAAGATGGTTAGGCCTGGGATACTACCCTGAAGAACTCCTGCAGAAATGCTCTGGAACTGAGATAACTGACCTCTAACAACCATGACCATGTTTCTATGTGTCAGGTATGACACCAGCAAGTGAAGAGTTTCCCCCGATACCCATTGATTAAAGTTTTGCCAGGGCTTCTTGATGCCACACTTGGTCAAATGCAATCTTGATGTCAAGGACTGTCGTTCCTACCACACCTCCTGGAGTTCAGCTCTTTTGACTATGTTTGAACCAAGGCTGTAATGAAGTCAGGAGTTGAGTGGCCCTGGCAGAACCCAAACTGGGTGTCGTCGAGCAAGTGCTGTTTGACAGCTCTGTTGATGACACTTTCCATCACTTTACTGATGATTGAGAGTAGACTGATGGGATGGTAATTGGCTGGGTTGGATTTGTCCTCCTTCAGTTTATGTGCAGAACATACCTCAACAATTTTCCACATTGTCAGGTAGATATAACTATACAAGATCAGTTTGGCTAGGGGAGCTCAAGGTTTGAAATTATTGTCGGAATATTGCCAGGACCCGTAGCCTTTGCAGTATCCAATGCCTGCAACCATTTCTTGATATCACGTGGAGTGAATTGAATTGGCTGAAAACTGGTGTATGAGATGCGGGGATTACTGGAAGAGGCCGAGATGGATCATCCATTTGGCATTTCTGGCTGAAAATCTTTTCTCAAATAAGGGAAGCAAAACTGTGCTTTGCCAGGGCTTCAGGTGCGGTCTCGCCAAGTTGACATCTCATTTTTAGGTTTGCCTGATGCAGTCCCTGACATGGCCTCCTGCACTTTTCATTGAACCAGAATTGAACCCCTGGCTTGATGGTAATGGTTGAGTGGGGGATATACCGGGCCATGAATTTACAAGTTGTGCTTGAGTACAATTCTGCTGCTGTGGATGCCCAGTCTTGAGTTGCTGGGTCTGTTTGAAGACTGTCCCATTTAGCATGCTGATAGTGCAACAAAACACAATGGAGGGTACTCTCAATGTGAAGGCAAGACTTTATCTCCACAAGTTTTGTTTGGTATCATTCTTATAGACACTGTCATGGACACATGCATCTACAGCCTGCGGATTGGTAAGGATGTTGTTAAGTGTGTTTTTCCCTCTTGGCTATTTCCTTTACCACCTGCCACTGACCCAGTCTAACAGTTATGCCCTTTAGGACCCAATCAGCTCAATCAATAATACTGCTGTGAACCATTCTTGATGGTGGACATTGAAAGCTAGAGTACATTTTGTGTCCTTGCCACCCTCAGTCATTCCCCTATTTGTGCTGTTCCACATGAGGAGAATTTCTTCAGCAGCTGAAGGAGGAAAGTACATGGAGGAGGAGGTTTCCTTGCCAATGAATAACCTGAAGCCATGAGTCTGCATGGAGTTCCAGAATCAATTTTGAGGCCTCCCAGGGCAACTTCCTCCTGATCATATAGCACAGCTCTGCTAGGTCTGTCCTACTGGTGGGACAGGACATATCCAAGGTTGGTGATGGTAGTATCTGGGACATTGATTGTAGGGGAGAAAGTAAGGTCTGCAGATACTGGAGTATCAGAGCTGAAAATGTGTTGCTGGAAAAGCACAGCAGGTCAGGCAGCATCCAAGGAACAGGAAATTTGACGTTTCGGGCATAAGCCCTTCATCAACAGGAAATTCGACGGTTGGAGGAAGAGCGCCCCATCTTCCGCCTCCAACCACAAGGGATGAACCACAAGGAAGATGGGGCGCTCTTCCTCCAACCGTCGAATTTCCTGTTGATGAAGGGCTTATGCGCGAAATGTCAAATTTCCTGTTCCTTGGATGCTGCCTGACCTGCTGAGCTGTTCCAGCAACACATTTCCACATTGATTGTAGGGTATGGTTGTGTGACTATGACTATGTCAGGCTGTCGCCTAACTAATTTTAGCATTAGCCCCCAGATGTTAGTAAGGAGGGCTTTGCAGGGTCGATTGGGCTGTTTCTGTCATTATCTTTTCTGGTGCCATGTCAATGCCAAGTGATCTGTCCAGTTTAATTTCTTTGTTGAGACTTTGTAGCGATTGATACAACTGAGTAGTTTGCTAGGTCAGTTCAGAGGGCAGGTGAGAGTCAACCACATGACTGTGGGTCTGGAGTCACATGTAGGCCAGACCAGGTGTGGATGGCAGATTTCCTACCCTGAAGGATATTAGTGAGCCAGATGGGTTTCTCCTGACAATTACCTATGGTTTCATGGTCATCAGTAGATTTTTAATTCCAGATATCTTTTGCTGAATTCAAATTCCACCATCTGCCGTGATGGGATTTGAACCCATTAGCTGAGTTTCTGGATGAATCATCTAGCAATAATACCATGAGTCTCCCTCTTCCATGCTGAGAACTTATGTGTCAACACAGCTGACCAATGTGTGAGCCTTTGAGATGCAAATACTGAAAGATGGACAAAGATCCGCCAGCCCATTGAGCTTCCCACTGAACTATAAAATGTTGTTAGTAATTCCCTATCTGCCATGTTCAAGGACCTCAAGGTGTCCTGTTAGTCCACAAGTTGAGATGCTGTGATTTATCAAGATTGAAGCTTGAAACTATAGGCAACGTTGACTGAAGAGTTTGATGAAAAAAGAGGGGAATTGGATCTACTTTTTCAACTTCAAGAATAGTTTTTTTAAATTTTTTAATCATAATATAATGTTCAGGAGTACTCTTTATTCACCCCCTACCACCTTGAACTTTCTTGCCTGTGACTTTGGAATGAGAACCAAAGTGTTCCCATTGGTCTAGCAGGCAGCTGTTTTATCAACCTGTGTTAACTTCTTTTTCATATCTGATTTATTGCTTAGTCCCATAAGTTCATGGTCCTACCATCCAGCAGTCTAAAGTAATGTTGCACACATGCATAATATTTTGCGTACAGTACTGGAAAATTTGTTTCAAGCAGATGTCATGCTAAAACTAATGGATTTTTCACTCTCTAAATAGAACATATCACAGCAAACACTCAGTTTCTGGCATTCCTTCAATTGTGTTAAATACTTTATAATTTCTATAAATTAATTTTCACACTCTGTATGAATTTTGGTATCCTATTCACTGTTGAGATGTCCTGAGTATACTGTTACAATAATAAAAATTAGATAGTGATTCTTCATAAAATATGTTGCTGCTTATCAGAAATCTTGCTATTGTGATTGCTAATAAGAATATTAATTGAGATAATGAAACAAAACCCTGGAAATCCAATACCATGTGCCACACTCACAGCAAAAATCTGGTTTGCAAGAATGATTCTCACTTTGGGATAGCTTCACTTTGGCTCTGTTAGGGAGACACTGAGGGCGTGCTCTGTTTTGCACGGTGGCAGGAAGGAGCAATGTAGGATTGTAGAGGTCAAGTATCATGTGCTCATCGTGCTGTGTGGAATACAGAAATCTGAAGTCATCAGAATATAAAACCCCATTGCAAAATGATGAAAAGACAAGTATTCCTTTAGAACAGCAAATTACTGCAGCTGCTGACAATCTGAAATGAAGACAGAAAACGTTGCAGGAACTCAGCAGATCTGATTGCACTTGTGGAGAGACAGAGTTTGTATTTCAAATCCAAAGACTCTTACTCAAAACTGAAGGGAGCACACACCATGCTCACATTCTTAAAGAAGTCCACTCTATTTCCCACCATGAGCATCCCCTTTGTCTTTCTCTCTGGGTATACAAACCTTCTGTCCCACTTGATCAGTGGCTCAATTTATCAACAACATTAAAAAAACCTTTTTCCAGTCCCCTTTAGTTCCAAAGAAAATAATCTTTGTGTTCAAATCCATAACTCTCTTTCTCTCCTGATAGATGCTGCCAGACGTAGAAAGTTTCTCAGTATTATCTGCATATGACATCTACAGCCCTTCCTTCATCTATCAACTTGGTCACTTCCTCAAAAAACTCTATTAAGTTAGTAAGGCACGATCTCCACCGCAAAAAAACCATGTTGCCTATCGCTGATAAGCCCAGTCTTTTCCAAATATAAATAGATTTTATCCCTCAGTACCTTCTCCAGCAACTTCTCCACCACTGATATCAAGCTCACTGGTCTGTAGTTACCTGGAATAGCCCTCCTACCCTTCTTCTATAGGGGGACAATATTAGCAACCCTCCAGTCCTCTGGCACTACACTTGTGTTTAAGGATGCTACAAAGATATCTGTCAGGGCCCCAGTTATTTCCTCTCTCACCTCCTTCGCAATCTGGGATAGATCCTATCTGGTCCTGGGGATTTATCCACATTGATATCCTTCAGTCTAGCCAACACATCTTCCCTCCTTATGTCAACATGATCCAAAGTAAACAAAACTTCCATCTCTAATCTCAACATTCAGCATGTCCCTCTCCTCAGTGAACAGTAATGAAAAGTAGTCATTGAGAATCTCAGCCATTTTTTCAGGTTTGACACACAACCTTTTTTCATTATCTTTTAATGGATCAACACTCTCTCAAACTATCCTCTTGCTTCTTATATATGAATAAAAGGCCTTGGGATTCTCCTTAGTTCTGCTCGCTAAAGCTGTTTCATGACCCCTTTTAGCCCGTTTGATTACTTGTTTAAGATTAGTCCTACTCTCCCAATATTCCTCCAAGACCTGTTTGTTCTTAGCTGCCTGGGCCTTATGTACACTTCCCTTTTCCTCTTGGCTAGTTGCACAATTTCTCCTGTCATCCACAGTTCACGAATCTTGCCTTTCCTATCCTTTGCCTTCAACAGGACATGCCTATACTGCACTGCCGTTAGCCTATCTTTGAAAGCCTCCCACATCTCAAATGTGGACTTCCCTTCAAATAGCTGTGTCCAATCCACACTTCCCAGCTCCTGCCTAATTTTGATATAATTGGCCTTGGCCCAGTTTAGTACTCTTCCCTTCAGACCATTCTCATCTTTGTCTATGAGTATTCTAAAACTTACAGAATTGTGGTCACTGTTCTCAAAGAAATCCCCCACCGCAACTTCTACCACCTGGCCTGGCTCATTCCCCAGTACCAGGTCCAATATGGTCACTCACCTCATCGGACTATTGACATACTGCTCTAGAAAACTCTCCTGGATGCTTCTTACAAATTCTGCACCATCCAGACCTCTGACACTAAGTCTATCCCAGTCAATGTTGGGAAAATTAAAATCTCCCATCACCACCATCCTGTTGCCTCTACATCTTTCCTCAATCTGTTTACCTATTTGTTCTTCTACCTCACGCTCACTGTTGGGAGGCCTGGAGTACAATCCCAACAATGTAACTGCACCCATCTTATTTCTCAGCTTGACCCATAATGCCTCACTGCTCAAGCCCTTCATAGTGTTTCGGTAAGAACAGAGAAGATGGTAAAAGAGAGGGAGGTGTGGCATTGTTAGTCAAGGACAGTATTGCAATTACAGAAAGGATGTTTGGGGACTCATCAACTGAGTAGATGGGCTGAGGTTAGAAACAGGAAAGGAGAGGTCACCCTGTTGGGAGTTTTCTATAGGCCTCTGAATAGTTCCAGAGATGTAGAGGAAAGGATAACAAAGATGATTCTCGATAGGAGTGAGAGAGATAGGGTAGTTGTCATGGGGGAATTCAACTTTCCAAATATTGACTGGGAACACTATAGTACAAGTACTATAGATGGATCAGTTTTTTGTCCAGTGTGTGCAGGAAGGCTTCCTGACACAGTATGTAGGCAGGCCTATAAGGGGCGAAGCCACATTAGATTTGGTACTGGATAATGAGCCTGGCCAGGTGTTAGACTTGGAAGTAGGTGAGCACTTTGGTGATAGCGATCACAATTCTCTCATGTTTACTTTAGTGATAGAAAGGGATAGGTGTATACCATGAGCAAGAGTTACAGCTGGGGGAAAGGCAATTACGATGCAATTAGGCAAGATTTAGGAAGCATAGGTTGGGGAAGGAAACTGCAAGGGATGGGCACATTAGAAATGTGGAGCTTATTCAAGGAAAAGTTCCTGAGTGTCCTAGATAAGTATGTACCTGTCAGACAGGGAGGAAGCTGTAGAGCGGGGGAGCTGTGGTTTACGAAGGAAGTGGAATCTCTGGTCAAGAGGAAGGAGAAGGCTTATGTTAGGATGAGATGTGAAGGCTCAGTTAGGGCACTTGAGAGTTACAAGGTAGCCAGGAATGACCTAAAGAGAGCTCAAAAGAACCAGGAGGAGACATGAGAAGTTGTTGGCGGATAGAATCAGGGTAAATCCTAAGGCTTTCTATAGGTATTTAAGGAATAAAAGAATGACGAGAGTAAGATTCGTGCCAATCAAGGATAGTAGTGGGAAATTGTGTGTGGAGTCAGAGAAGATAGGGGAGGCACTAAATGAATATTTTTCGACAGTATTCACTCTAGAAAATGACAATGTTGTCAAGGAGAATACTGAGATACAGGCTACTACACTACGTGACGTTGAGGTTCACAAGGAGTAGGTATTTGAAATCCTGCAGAGTGTGGGAAATGTAGGAGAAATCCTGCAGAGTCCCCTGGGCCGGATGGGATTTATCCTAGGATCCTCTGGGAAGCCAGGGAAGAGATTGCCGAGCCTTTGGCATTGATCTTTAAATCATCATTGTCATAGTGCCAGAAGACTGGAGGATAGCAAATGTGGTTTGCCTGTTCAAGAAGGGGAGTAGAGACAACCTTGGTAATTATACTTCAGTTGTTGGTAAAGTGTTGGAAAAGATTATAAGAGATAGGATTTATAATAATCTCGAATAGAATAATTTGATTAGGGACAGTCAGCACGGTTTTGTGAAGGGTGGGTCGTGCCTCACAAACCTTACTGAGTTCTTTGAGAAGGTGACCAAACAGGTAGATGAGAGTAAACTGGTTGATGTAGTGTATATGGATTTCAGCAAGGTTTTCGATAAGGTTCCCCACAGTTGGCTATTATACAAAATGCAGAGGAATGGGATTGTGGGAGATAAAGCAGTTTGGATCAGTAATTGGCTTGCTGAAAGAAGACAGAGGGTGGTGGTTGATGGGAAATGTTCATCCTGGAGTCCAGTTACTAGTGATGTACTGCAAGGGTCGGTGTTGGGTCCACTGCTGTTTGTCATTTTTATAAACAACCTTGGGATTGGTGTGGGGAAGAGGGATTCCACTTCATGGGACATTGGCATCAGTTTTGGAACAGGGGGGATCTGTACCGTTGGGACAGTCTCCACCTGAACTGATTGGGTACCAATGTTCTAGTGAAGAGGATAAATAGGGTGGTCAGTAGGACTTTAAACTTCTGAGTTGGGGGGAAGGGAAAGTGGAAGTGACAGGGAATATGGAGTTAAATGGAAAGATAAGCAACAGGACAGCATATGTGCAGCTGGATTTAAACGCGAGGCAGACTGGGAATGCAGCAAAAAGGAAGGATAACTTAGGACATCTTATGACTTCCAATATCTCTAATGATAAAGTTAGCATTAAGGCACTTTACCTGAATGTTCGTAGCATTCATAACAAAGCAGATAAACTAATGGCACAAAATATAGTGAATGATTATGATGTGGTAGGCATCACAGAGACGTGGTTACGGGGGGTCAGGACTGGCAGTTAAACCTCCAAGGATTTTCAACTTATCAAAAAGACAGGGAGGTGGGCAGAGGGGATGGGGTTGCCTTGTTAGTTAAGAACAAAATTAAATCTATGGCACTGAATGACATGGTGTCGGATGATGTGGAGTCTGTGTGGGTGGAATTGAGGAATCACAAAGACAAAAAAACCAAAATGGGAGTTATGTACAGACTTCCTAACAGTGGTCAGGACCAGGGGCGCAACATGTACCGGGAAATAGAGAAGGCATGTCAGAAAGGCAAGGTCACGGTGGTCATGGGAGACTTCAATATGCAGGTGGACTGGGTAAATAATGTTGCCAGTGGATCCAAAGAAAGGGAATTCATGGAATGCTTCCAGGATGGCTTTTTGGAATGGCTTGTCATGGAGCCCACAAGGGAGCAGGCTATTCTGGACCTAATGCTTTGTAATGAACCAGACTTCATAAAAGATCTTAAAGTAAGGGAACTCTTAGGAAGCAGTGATCACAATATGGTAGAGTTCAGTCTGCAGTTTGAAAGAGAGAAGGCAAAATTGGATGTAATTGTGTTACAGTTAAATAAAGGTAATTATGAGGGCATGAGAGAGGAACTGACAAAAATAGACTGGAAGCAGAGCCTAGCGGGGAAGACAGTAGAGCAAAAATGGCAGGAGTTTGTGGGTATAATTGAGGACACTGTACAGAGGTTCATCCCCAAGAAAAGAAAGATTATCCGGGGAGGGATTAGACAACCATAGCTGACAAAGGAAATCAGGAATTGTATTAAAGAAAAAGAGAGATCCTATAAAGTGGCCAAGAGCAGTGGGAAATCAGAAGATTGGGAAGGCTACAAAAACAAACAGAGGATAACAAAGAGAGAAATAAGGAAGGAGAGGATCAAATATGAAGGTAGGCTAGCCAGTAATATTAGAAATGACAGTAAAAGTTTCTTTCAATACGTAAGAAACAAACAACAGGCAAAAGTAGACATTGGGCCACTTCAAACTGATGCTGGAAGGCTAGTGATGAGAGATAAGGAAAAAGCTGGATAACTTAACAAGTACTTTGCGTCAGTCTTCACAGTGGGAGACATGAGTAATATCCCAACAATTAAAGTGAGTCAGGGGGCTGAGTTGAGTATGGTTGCCATTACAAAAGAGAAAGTGCTAGAAAAGCTAAAAGGTCTTAAAATTGATAAATCTCCTAGCCCCGATGGGATACACCCTAGAGTTCTGAGAGAGGTGGCTGAGGAAATAGCGGAGGCATTGGTTGAGATCTTTCAAAAGTCACTGGAGTCAGGGAAAGTCCCGGATGATTGGAAGATCGCTGTTGTAACCCCCTTGTTCAAGAAAGGATCAAGACAAAAGATGGAAAATTATAGGCCAATTAACCTAACCTCGGTTGTTGGTAAAATTCTAGAATCCATCATTAAGGGTGAGGTTTCTAAATTCTTGGAAGAGCAGAGTCTGATTAAAACAAGTCAACATGGATTTAGTAAGGGGAGGTCGTCTCTGACAAACCCGTTGGAATTCTTTGAAGAGGTGACAAGTAGGTTAGACCAGGGAAACCCAGTGGATGTGGTCTATCAAGACTTCCAAAAGGCCTTTGATAAGGTGCCACACGGGAGGCTGCTAAGCAAAGTGAGGGCCCATGGTGTTTGAGGTGAGCTACTGGGATGGATTGAGGATTGGCTGTCTGACAGAAGGCAGAGAGTTGGGAGAAAAGGTTCTTTTTCAGAATGGCATGGTTCAGTGTTAGGGCCGCAGCTGTTCACATTATATATTAATGATCTGGATGAAAGGACTGGGGGCATTCTAGGGAAGTTTGCAGATGATACGACGTTAGGTGGACAGGCAGGTAGTACTGAGGAAGTAGGGAGGCTGCAGAAGGATCTAGATAGTTTGGGAGAGTGGTCCAGGAAACGGCTGATGGAATTCAACGTGAGCAAATGCGAGATCTTGCACTTTGGAAAAAAGAATAAAAGCATAGACTACTTTCTAAATGGTGAGAAAATTTGTAAAGCCAAAGTACAAAGGGATCCGGGAGTGCTAGTCGAGGATTCTCTAAATGTAAACATGCAGGTTGAGTCCGTGATTAAGAAAGTGAATGCAATATTGTCATTTATCTCAAGAGGGTTGGAATATAAAAGCACCGTTGTGCTACTGAGACTTTATAAAGCTCTGGTAAGGCCCCATTTGGAGTACTGTGTCCAGTTTTGGTCCCCACACCTCAGGAAGGACATACTGGCACTGGAACGTGTCCAGCGGAGATTCACACCGATGATCCCTGGAATGGTTGGTCTAACATACGAGGAACGGCTGAGGATCCTAGGATTGTATTCATTAGAGTTTAGAAGATTAAGGGGAGACCTAATTGAAACGTACAAGATAATACATGGCTTGGAAAGGGTGGATGCTAGGAAATTGTTTCCGTTAGGTGAGGAGACTAGGACCCGTGGACAAAGCCTTAGAATTAGAGGGGGTCAATTCAGAACAGAAATGCGGAGACATTTCTTCAGCCAGAGAGTGGTGGGCCTGTGGAATTCATTACCGCAGAGTGCAGTGGAGGCCGGGATGCTAAATGTCTTCAAGGCAGAGATTGATAGATTCTTGATGTCACGAGGGATTAAGGGCTATGGGAGAATGCTGGTAAGTGGAGATGAAATGCCCATCAGCCATGATTGAATGGCGGAGTGGACTCGATGGGCCGAATGGCCTTACTTCCACTCCTATGTCTTATGGTCTAACCTGGATGAGGGCATAGAAGGGTTGGTAAATTTGCAGACAACACTAAGGTCGGTGGAGTTGTGGATAGTGACGAAGGATGTTGTAGGATACTGAGAGACATGGATAAGCTGCAGAGCTGGGCTGAGAGGTGGCAAATGGAGTTTAATGCAGACAAGTGTGAGGTGATTCACTTTGGCCGGAGTAACCGGAATGTAAATGGTAAGATTACTGAGCTAATGGTAAGATTCTTGGTAGTGTAGATGAGCAGAGAGGTTTCGGTGTTCAGGTACACAGATCCTTGAAAGTTGCCACCAGGTTGACAGGGTTGTTAAGAAGGCATACAGTGTTTTAGCTTTTATTAATAGAGGGATTGAGTTCTGGAACCATGAGGTTATGCTACAGCTGTACAAAACTCTGGTGCAACCGCACTTGGAGTGTTGTATACAGTTCTGGTCACCGCATTATAAGAAGGATGTGAAAGCTTTGGAACGGGTGCAGAGGAGATTTACTAGGATGTTGCCTTGTATGGAGGGAAGGTCTTATGAGGAAAGGCTGAGGGACTTGAGGCTGTTTTTGTTTGAGCGATGAAGGTTGAGAGGTGACTTAATACAGAAATATAAGATAATCAGAGGATTAGATAGGGTGGACAGGGAGAGCCTTTTTCCAAGTTTGGTGATGGTGAGCATGAGGGGGCATAGCTTTAATTTGAGGGGCGATAGATATAGGTCAGATGTCAGAGGTAGTTTCTTTACTCAGAGATTAGTAAGGGTATGGAATGCTTTGCCTGCAACGGTAGTAGATTTGCCAACTTTAAATACATTTAAGTTGTCATTGGACAAGCATATGGACGTACATGGAATAGTGTAGGTTAGATGGGCTTCAGATTGGTATGACAGGTTGGCGCAATATCGAGGGCTGTAATGTTCTATGTTCTATAGGTCCCCCTTTAGCACAGCCATGATACCATCCCTGACCAGCAATGCAACTCCTCCCCACCTTGAACCAAGTGTCTATGATCGCAATAACATCATACTCCCAGGTACCAATCTAAGCTTTAAGTTCACCTGCCTTATCGACTATACTCCTTGCATTAAGGTAAATACACTTCAGGTCACCAGTTCTTTTGCGTTCATCTGCCCTCTGTCTACTTTTCCCCTTGTTAATGCCAATTTCATGATCCTTACAGTCTCCAGTTTTCACTTTGTGGTTTACTTGTCTTCTCTTCTGGATCCCAGCCACCTGCCACATTACTTTAAACATTCCTCAACAGCAAAAGCAAAAACTCCCCGATGACATTATTTCCAGTCTAGTTCAGGTGTAGACCATCCAATTTGTAATAGCCCCGCCTTCCCCAGAACTGATCCGAATGTCCCCCAAACTGAACCCCTCCATTCTATACATCCCTCAAGCCATGTTTTCTTCCTACTTAATCTTTTGTTTCTACCCTGGCTAGCATGTGGCATTGGTAGCAATCCTGAGATCACAACCTTTTGATGTCCTCCACTTTAACCTCTCTCCTAGCTCCCTAAATTCTGCTTTCAAGACCTCATCTCATTTCTTACTTATATCGTTGGTGCCTATATGCACCATGACAACTGGCTGTTCACCCTCTGGCTGCAGAGCATTCTGAAATCAGTGACATCCCTGACCCAAGCACCTGCAAGGCAACGTACCATCCGGGAGACTCGTCTTTGGCCACAGAACCGCCTATATACTCTCCTTACAATAGAATCCCCTATGACTATGGCCCTATGAGTCTTTTTCCTGCCCTGCTGAACAGCAGTTCCCACCACGGTGCCATGATCCTAGCAACTGCTGCCGCCCCCCCAACAGTATCCAAAACGGTATACCTGTTTTGGAGGGAGATGACCGCAGGGGACACCTGCACGGCCTTCCTACTCTTTCCCTGTCTTTTGGTCACCCATTCACTATCTTCCTCAGGCACCATCTTTTCCTGCTGGCACCTCTGCCACTGGCTCACCATCACTTGTTCCAGACCCATCAAGGTCGGAACTGTAGGCAACCTTGACTAAAGAGCTTCATGAAAAGAGAGGGAATTAGATCCCAGTGATATTTACTTTCTCTTGTCATGGCCCACCTCATCGATGCTGCCATGATGCCCTTCTGCTACTGCTTCATTGCTGCCAGCACCGGACCTAACCAACAAATCAGTTGCCAATCCTCAAATACTGAATTTTCATGTCGTCTGCAAACTTACTCCATCTTTCGCTGCTGGGTCCCCCTCAGTGACATTGCCTCTATCGATGATTCCGAGGTCTTAGAGATGTACAGCATGGAAACAGACGCTTTGGTCCAACACATCCATGCTGATTAAATACCCTAATTAATCTAGCCCCATTTGCCAGCATTTGGCCCATATCCCTCTAAACCTTTCTTATTCACGTACTCATCCTGATGCCTTTTCAATGTTGTAATGATACAAGCCTCCCCACCTCCTCTGGCCACTCATTCCATACACACACCACCTTCTGAATGAAAAGGTTGCCCCTTTGGTGCCTATTAAATCCTTCCTCTCTTACCTTAAATGTATTCCCTCTAGTTTTGGACTCCCCTACCCCAAGGAAAAACCCTTGTCTATTTATTCTACCCATGCCCTTCCTGATTTTATAAACTGCTGTAAGTTCACCTCTCAGCCTCCAACGTTCCAGGGAAAATAACCCCACCCTATTCAGCCTCTTCTGTGGTTCAAACCTTCCAACCTTAGCAACATCCTTGTACATCTTTTCTGCACCCTTTCAAGCTTCACAACCTTGCTCCTATTAATAGAGTCCAGAATTGATGATAGTATCCCAATGTCCTGTACAGCCATAACATGACCTCCCAATTCCTATATTCAATGGACTAAACAATAAAGGAAAGCATACCAAACGCCTTCTTCACGATCCTATCTAACTGGAACTTCGCTATCAAGGAACTATGAACCTGCACTCCGAGATCTTTTTGTTCAGCAACATTCCCCAGCACCTTACTATTAAGTAGGCAAAAGTGAGTATTGCAGATGCTGGAGATTCAAGAGTGTGGTGCTGGAAAAGCACAGCAGGTCAGGCAGCATCTGAGGAACAGGAAAATCGACGTTTCAGGCAAAAGCCCTCCCAGTCTGCTGAGGACATGCAGGTCCTGGGCCTCCTTCATCGCTACTCCCTTACCACCCGATGCCTGGAGGAAGAACACCTCATCTTCTGCCTCGGGACCCTTCAATCCCATGGCATCAATGTGAATTTCATCAGTTTCCTCATTTCCCCACCGACTACCTTATCCCAGTTCCAACCTTCCAGCTCAGCATTGCCCTCATGACCTGTCCCATCTGTCCATCTTCCTTCCCACCTATCTGCTCCACCCTCCCCTCTGACTTATCACTTTTACTCCATCTCCATCCACCTATTGCACTCTCAGCTAGCTATCTTACCACAGCGCCACCCACCTCCTATTTATCTCTCCACCCTGGAAGCCCCCAGCCTCATTCCTGATGAAGGACTGTTGCCTGAAACATTGATTTTCCTGCTCCTCGGGTGCTGCCTGACCTACTGTGCTTTTCCAGCACCACACTCTTGACCCTTACCATTACGTGTATAAGTCCTGCCCTGATTTAACTTCCCAAAGTGCAGCATGTCACATTTATCCAAATTAAACTCCATCTGCCACTCCTCAGTCCATCGGCCCATCTGTAGTGCCCTTCTCTATTGTCCAATACACCACCAATTTTGTCGTCGTCTGTAAACTTACTAACCATACTTTTATGAGAACTCTGTGGGAAGCTAGATAAATGATTGGTGGGCCTCTTGCTGAGATATTTGTATCATCGATAGTCACAGGTGAGGTGCCGGAAGACTGGAGGTTGGCAAATTAGATTAGACTTTTTTTTTAGATTAGACTTACAGTGTGGAAACAGGCCCTTCGGCCCAACAAGTCCACACCGACCCGCCGAAGCGAAACCCACCCATACCCCTACATTACCCCTTACCTAACACTACGGGCAATTTAGCATGGCCAATTCACCTGACCCGCACATCTTTGGACTGTGGGAGGAAACCGGAGCACCCGGAGGAAACCCACGCAGACACGGGGAGAACGTGCAAACTCCACACAGTCAGTCGCCTGAGTCGGGAATTGAACCCGGGTCTTCAGGCGCTGTGAGGCAGCAGTGCTAACCATTGTGCCACCGTGCCGCCCACTAATATGGTGCTGCTGTTTAAGAAGGGCGATAAAGACAAGCCAGGAAACTACAGACCAGTGAGCCTGACCTCAGTGGTGGGCAAGTTGTTGGAGGGAATTTTGAGGGACAGGATGTGCATGTATTTGGAAAGGCAAGGACTGATTCAGGATAGTCAACATGGCTTTGTGAGTGGGAAATCATGTCTCACAAACTTGATTGAGTTTTTTGAAGAAGTAACAAAGAAGACTGATGAGGGCAGAGCAGTAGATGTGATCTATATAGACTTCAGTAAGGCGTTCGACAAGGTTTCCCATGGGAGACTGATTAGCAAGGTTAGATCTCATGGAATATAGGGAGAACTAGCCATTTGGATACAGAACTGGCTCAAAGGTAGAAGACAGAGGGTGCTGGTGGAGGGTTGTTTTTCAGATTGGAGGCCTGTGACCAGTGGAGTGCCACAAGGATCGGTGCTGGGTCCTCTACTTCTGTCATTCACATAAATGATTTAGATGCGAGCATAAGAGGTACAGTTAGTAAGTTTGCAGATGACACCAAAATTGGAGGTGTAGTGGACAGCGAAGAGGGTTACCTCAGATTACAACAGGATCTGGACCAGCTGAGGCAATGAGCTGAGAAGTGGCAGATGGAGTTTAATACAGATAAATGCGAGGTGCTGCATTTTGGGAAAGCAAATCTTAGCAGGACTTATACACTTAAAGGTAAGGTTCCAGGGAGTGTTACTGCACAAAGAGACCTTGGAGTGCAGGTTCATAGCTCCTTGAAAGTGGAATCGCAGGTAGATAGGATAGTGAAGAAGGCGTTTGGTATGCTTTCCTTTATTGGTCAGGGTATTGAGTACAGGAATTGGGAGGTCATGTTGCGGCTGTACAGGTCATTGGTTAGGCCATTGTTGGAATATTGCTTGCGATTCTGATCTCCTTCCTATCGGAAAGATGTTGTGAAACTTGAAAGAGTTCAGAAAAGGTTTACAAGGATGTTGCCAGGGTTGGAGAATTTGTACCATAGAGAACATGCTAGGGCTGTTTCCCTGCAGCATCAGAGGCTGAGGAGTGACCTTATGGAGGTTTACAAAATTATGAGAGTCATGGATAGGATAAATAGACAAAGTCTTTTCCCTGGGATCAGGGAATCCAGACCTAGAGGGCATAGATTTAGGGTGAGAGGGGAAAGATATAAAAGAGACCTAAGGGGCAACTTTTCCACGCAGAGGGTGGTATGTGTATGGAATGAGCTGCCAGAGGATGTGGTGGAGGCTGGTTCAATTGCAACATTTAAGAGGCATTTGGATGGGTATATGAATAGGAAAGGTTTGGAGGGATATGGGCCAGGTGCTGGCAGGTGGGACTGGAGTGAGTTGGGATAACTGGTTGGCGGGGACAGGTTGGACGAAGGCTCTGTTTCCATGCTGTTCATCTCTATGACTCTATGACGCTATTTACTGAGGAAGTCTGAACTACTTCACTGGGCAGGGAGTTCCATAAATTCACAACCCTCTGGGTGATGAAGTTCCTTCTCAATTTAGTCCTAAATCTGCTCGCTCTAATTTTGAGGCTTTGCCCTCTTCTCCTAGTTTCACCCACTAGTGAAAACATCTCTACAGTTTGTTGGGTCTCCTCCACACTGGGCCCACTCTCCTCCATGCTGTGTTTGCTGTCTTCCCGTACTGGGCTTGCTCTTCTCTCCGCTGGACCCACTCTACTCTGCACTGAGCTTACTCTCCTCTGCACTGGGCCCACTCTCCTCTGCACTGGGCCCACTCTCCTCTGCACTGGGCTTACTCTCCTCTGCACTAGGCCCCTTTCTCCTCCACACTGGGCCCAGTCTCCCCCACATGTGGCTTCTTCTCCTTCACATTGACCTTGCTCTCCTCTGTACTGGGCTCACTCTCCTCCACACTGGGCCCAGTCTCCTCCACTCTTGGCTTCTTTTCCCTCGCACTAGGCCTGGTCTTCTCTGCACTCGGCTCACTGTCCCTCCATAAGTCCATGCCAGGATAACTTGCTGCCACTGATACCGTCCAAACTCTTCACAGTAAGAAAGTAAAACATAAATAAAAGGGAATAAAAAGGAGAAACAAGAAAAGTGAAAAAAAGGAAAAACAACTGAAAAGATAATCAGACAGAGTGGAAGAGATCTGAGCTGAGGAGCCCTACTTTGCCACCATTTTAGATCTAGATAAGTCAGTGCCATGTTATATCATTGTGAGAAAATAATAAATGGTTCTTCTGTCTGCAGCTGCTCTCCCCTCGAAAAGACATTCACTTTAAAGTTGTTCCTCTAGTAAACTCTATTTGTTTTTCATCTAGAACTATCCAATAGTGGTGACTCCATACCTGGCAAGCATAAATTATATATTTTTTCTCAGAAATAAGCTATGCCTGATGTTGAAAATCTTCAACCTCTCATTTTGTCACATGTTATTTCCAGAACCTTCTGGCCTGCTCCAGTTGAACCTGCTGAACCAGTCCAGTTAGTTCCTACCCCCACAATGCTCACCTACTTTTCATTAATAGATTAAAGCTTGGGAGAAAATCAGACACAATCTGCATCCTACAGCAGGAAATACAGTCTCTAAATTGATAGAGAAAAGGTACAACAGATTTATGAGCCTCAGACAGCATTTTTAAAAAGAGGAAATGGCTATGATTTTCTAAATTAGAGAGCAATGTGCACACAACCATGTATTATGCAGTAAAGGATCAGCTGTTCCACAAGAACTTGGACCCCGGCAATCCTAATTGCCCTCCTGTTTCCTGTTATTTGAAGTGTTGAATGATATCAAGGATATGATTCATGTCTAAATGGATCACTTAGCATGGTAAACCACAGCAATCTGAGAGAGAGGCGATTCCTGAAAAAAGCATCAAAAGCTGTTAAGATAATGATTTAACTCTTTCATCTCTGCATCATGATTAAGATGAAAGATTTGTGCTGCAATGCTGTGCAAGTATGACACAGGGTAGAATCTTGGGACATCCGAAATCAGATAAATGTCAAATTTCTGTCGGGTTTCATGGAGGGTTATTCTCTGTAGGTCTAAACAGGTTGTCTCATATAATTGTTCCAAACCTGTCCCATAAAATCACACATTAGGATTCATGGTGTCCCGCTCACACAGTCATAGAGTTAGACAGCGTGGAAACAGGCCCTTCAGTCCAACTTGTCCATGCCAACCAGATAGCCAAGAATGATCTAGTCCCATTTGGCAGCACTTGGCCCATATCCTTTCCTGTTCACATACCCATTCAAATGCTTTTTAAATGCTGTAATTGTACCAGCCTCCACTACTTTGTCTGGCAGCTCATTCCATACGCGCACCAATCTCTGTGTGAAAAAGTTGCCCCTTCAGTCCCTTTTATATCTTTCCCCTTTCCTCTTAAACTTGTGTCCTCTAGTTTTGGACTCCACTACCCTGGGAAAAACTTAGTTATTCACCCCTCATGATTTTGTAAACCTCGTAAGACTCCGGCGCTTCAGGGAAAATA
The DNA here is from genome assembly GCF_020745735.1 of Hemiscyllium ocellatum. Taxonomy (NCBI): domain Eukaryota; kingdom Metazoa; phylum Chordata; class Chondrichthyes; order Orectolobiformes; family Hemiscylliidae; genus Hemiscyllium; species Hemiscyllium ocellatum. The sequence continues at coordinate 53,577,967 of NC_083401.1, read as the reverse complement.
ACCGCAGTCTATTCACCCTCTCTCTTTATAGCTCAAACCCTGGCAATAGGTTTGTATATCTTTTCTGAATCCTTTTAAGTTTCACAATATCTTTCCTACAGTAAGGAGACCAAAACTGAAGACAGTATTCCAAAAGTGGCCTAACCCGTATTCTGTATATCCACAACATGACTTCCCAATTCCTACACTCAATGCACAGGCCAATAAAGGCAAGCATGTCAAATACCTTCTTCACTATCTTGTCTACCTGTGACTCCACCTTCAAGGAACTATGAACCTGCACTTCAAGGTCTCTTTATTCAGCAACACTCTCCAGGGTCTTACCATTAAGAGTATAAGTCCTGCCTTGATTTGCCTTCCTAAAATGCAACATCTCACTTTTATTTAAATTAAACTCCATCTGCCACTCCTTGATGTCTTTGAGATAAAGGCCTGCACTCCATTGCTGAAGCCATTGGAGCTCAGCACCAAGGTGTCTCTTCCTTATTAGGAGATAGGGTGCTGCGTATAGGCACCAGGCAGAGGCTGAAGCATATCCAGGCCCTGCAGGAATCTCTCCACAGGACAGTCCAGAGGTGCTTGGCCTTCCATTTCCACCCTGCCTGCCACCCTCAGGCTTGTGAGAGGCCAAGTCATTAGAGGCTAAGATGTTGTTGACTGATGATGACTCTCCATCCTAATTTTCGTCTAATAAGAAGTGGCACTTGTCTTAAGCAAGATGTAGTTTATTGTATGTTGGCAGCAGCTGTGACAGACATTGTAACAGAAATGATGAGGAGGATCTGGATGGTAGATCATAGTCCTTCAAGATCAAAGCTGTTCTCCCAGGAATCCTTATGGCATTAACATAGTCCAATGTTGTCGAGGAGAATACTGAGATACAGGCTACTAGACTAGACAGGATTGAGGTTCACAAGGAGGAGGTGTTAACAATTCTGAAAAGTGTGAAAATAGGTAGGTCCCCTGGGCTGGATGGGATTTATCCTAGGATTCTCTGGGAAGCTAGAGAAGAGATTGCAGAGCCTTTGGCTTTGATCTTTATGTCATCATTGTCTACAGAAATAGTGCCAGAAGATTGGAGGATAGAAAATGGTGTCCCTTTGCTCAAGGAGAGTAAAGACAAGCCTGGTAGTTATAGACCAGTGAGCCTTACTTCAGTTGTGGGTAAAGTGTTGGAAAAAGATTATAAGATTATAATCATCTGGAGAGGAGTAAATTGATTAGGGATAGTCAACACGGTTTTGTGAAGGGTAGGTTGTGCCTCACAAACCTTATTGAGTTCCTTGAGATGGTGACCAAACAGGTGGATGAGGGTAAAGCTGTTGATGTGATATATATGAATTTCAGTAAAGTGGTTGAAAAGGTTCCCATGGTAAGCTATTGCACAAAATACAGAGACATGAGACTAAGGGTGATTTAGTGATTTGGATCAGAAATTGGCTAGCTGAATGAAGACAGAGGGTAGTAGTTACTGGAAAATATTCCTTCTGGAGTTCAGTTACTGTTGTTGTACCGTAGGCATCTGTTTTGGGGCCACTGCTGTTTGTCATTTTTATAAATAACCTAGAATGAGAGTGTAGAAGGATAGATTAGTAAGTTTGCTAGGCAAAAGTGAGGACTGCAGATGCTGGAAACTAGAGTTTAGATCAGAGTGGTGCTGGAAAAGCACAGCAGGTCAGGCAGCATCCAAGGAGCTGGAAAACTGACATTTCGGGCAAAAGCCCTTCATCAGTAATAGTAAGTTTGCTGATGACATTAAGGTTGATGGAGTTGTGAATAGTACTGAAGAATGTTGCAGGTTAGAGAGGAAGATAGATAAGCTGCAGAGTTGGACTGAGAGGTGGCAAATGGAGTTTAATGTGGAAAAGGGTGAGATGATTCACTTTGGAAGGAGCAATAGGAATGTAGAGTACTGGACTAATTGTAAGATTTTTGGTACTGTAGATGAACAGAGAGATCTCAGTGTCTGTGTACATAGATCCTTGAAAGTTGCCATCCAAAGTTTATAGGAGAAAGCGAGGTCTGCAGATGTTGGAGATCAAAGTTGAGAATGTGTTGTTGGAAAAGCACAGCAGGTCAGACAGCATCCGAGGAGCAGGAAAACTGACCTTTCAGGCTAGAGTGTCCTGATGAAGGGCTCCGTCCCAAAACATCAATTTTCCTGCTCCTTGGATGCTGCCTGACCTGCTGTGCTTTTCCAGCAACACACTTTCGACCTAGATTGATAGGGTTGATAAGAACGCATGCCGTGTGTTAGCTTTTATAGGTAGAAGAATTATGTTTCAGAGCCACAAGGTAATGCTGCAGCTATACAAAGGTCTGGAGTATTGCATACAGTTCTGGTCACCACATTATATGAAGAATGTGGAAAGGGTGCAGAGGAGATTTACTAGGATGTTGCCTGGGATGCAGGGAAGGTCTTATGAGGAAAGGCTGAGGAACTTGAGGCTGTTTTCATAAGAGGGAAGAAGGTTGAGAGGTGACTTAATTGAGACATATAAAATAATTAGAGGGTTAGATAGGGTGGACAATGAAAGCCTGTTTCTTCGGATAGTGATGGCTATCCTGAGGGGACATAGTTTTGAACTGAGGGGTGACAGATGCCAGAGGTAGTTTCTTTGCTCAGCAGGTAGTAGGGTGTGGAACACACTGCCTGCAACAGTAGTAGACTCACCAACTTTAAGGGCATTAAAATGGACATTAGATAAACGTGGATGAAAATGAAACAGTGTAGGTTTGATGGGCTTCAGATTTGTTCCACAAGTCCTTGCAATATCGAGGGCCGAAGGGCCTGTACTGTGATGTAATGTTCTATATTCTGTGTTCTTCAGCATTAACTATTCCAGACATCAAATAGAATATCTTCCCCCAAGCATTTGTTTCACATTATCAATATTTATCCAGCTGCATAGATGAATCTTACCCTTACCCTATCTCCCTCAAAGTGTCTAACTTCACAAATTCAGGCAGTTTGAAGGTGTCACTATTCTCTCAAAAGATGCGTTCTTCAAGTTTGGAAGATTAATAGACTCTGACTTGACAATGTTTGACTTTGATTCTGTTCCTGACAGTCCGAGCTCTAGGTGTATCTGTAGACTGGAGGACCTTTACAGTTTTAGGTTTCTTCCCTTGGAGGATGCATTTTTTTACTGAAAACATAAAAACTAGAATCGGGTACAGGTCTTTTGGCCCTCGAGCCTTTGGTATTCAGTTTATGGCTATTAAATGCACTGTAGCAGCATGCACTGCGATTCTGTCTCCAGGTAATTGTGAAATCTCATCGCTTCATCAGTAATGGCTCCACTCAGCCACGCTCCACCCAAGTCCCCCTCCTCTGTTGCATCAAGGCGGTATGCTGGAGTGCCTTTGGCCAATGCTCCATAACCTTCCATGCCCTCCTCTGCTGTAAGGAGGGTAAATATAGGATGTTGTTTATGAGAAATAGATTGAATGAAGAGGATGGATTAAGAACTTCTGTGGAGTCAAACTGTGAGCTGTGAGATGGCATAAAGATGAGTTTTGGCAGTTCAGACATGTGAAGGATTCTCACAAAAGAGAAATGGCTGGAGCTGCAAGGTGTGCTAGTCTCAGAAGTGCTATGTAGGAGAATACTGGGCAAGTCTGAGTGTGGGGTTGGCTCAAAAAGTGGTCAGCACATAACTTTTCTCCCCTCATGAAAGATTAATGCTTCACAATGTTTTACTGTTTACCAACCGTCTGCTTCAGCATTTGGTCTGAGAGGCTGCCCTTTTCCTCATTTCAGCTGGGGGATAAAACCACTTCGCTGAGGGCACCTACAACTGGCAGCAGGCAAGAGTCAGAGGATTTGGGTGGAATCCAGGGTTATGGGGACAACTTGCCCAATCCCATTACATTCAACAATATTTCAAAATTCTGGGCAAGGCTTAAAGAGAATTGGGAAGGGGTGAGTAAATGTTCATTGCTTATGTGGAGGGTAATCAACAAGGATGGGTGATTTGAATGGTGTGTTTCTGTTCCTTATGCAGAATACATTTTGGATATGGTGGATGTGATATGTGTTAATGGTCCAGTTGTGTGTTCTAATTGCAGCACAATGAATTGTGAAATCAGATTAATTAAAACTGGTGATGTTTGGGCTGGCCTCAAACAAAATAACCGTGATTACAAGTAAAATCCAATTGGACCATCAAAGTGATTTAGTGATTATTTTCTATCGGGGGAGTACTTAATAAAGAAAACAATTCTTTTTGCATGTAAACATAACAAAAATGTCATTCATTAATTTATTCAGTTTGAGTTAAGATGTTGTTTAGCTGTTTGTCAGTCTGTCTCTTCATCCTTAACCACAGCCTTTTAGTTTGATTTCTTCAAATGTTAAGCAGAATAAAATGCCTCCCTCAGAGGCGAGTTCGGAATTGAGTTTAAGGGCAGGCATTGTGACTGGGTAGGACAGTACAAGTTGTGATTATTTCAAACATTAAGGTTTGTCGGTGGCCTTCCCCCCGATTACTAACTGAGATCTTCAAATACATAATTAATGGCCGTTGACAAACGCTATCCCATTAAGCAACCGGGATCAAAAGGAACTCACCATGCAGGCAGACCAATGAGCATAGACATCCTGTAGGGTCAAACTCCAGCCGAGAAAAGGGGGGGAGGGGGCAGGCAAGTGGGTGTGTCCTCCTCCCTCCCTTCCCCCACCATTGACAGACAGTGTCTGATAGCAAGATCCAGCAGTGGGAAAGAGGTGGGCCCACCTTTCCTACCTGTGGGAATTTCCCTCCTCTTTTTTCCACTGAGAGCACTCTGCAGTGACTCCTCGTAACTGTTTCTTGACTTACTTTCTGTGACCTCAATCACAGCATCCAGCAATCCCATATTCAGCATTGGTGGAGGGCCTCGAGTGACCGTAGCCAGCCTTCCTGGTAGTGGTGCCAGTAACTGAGAGTCTGACAGAGCTCCAGGGCAGGATGCCTGTCCTCTTTGAGGGTGTGCAGCAATTAAATGATCTCAAGGAATTGAGTGTCCAGGTAGCAGTATTCCCACTACTACGTACGGACTAGAATCATAGAAAGTCAGGCAGCATTGGAGGAGCAGGAGAATCAACATTTCGGGCCGGAGCACTTCATCAGGAAATTCGGCCTGAAACATTAATTCTCCTGCTTCTTAGATACTGCCTGGCCTGCTGTGCTTTTCTGGTATCACACTCTCAACTCTGATCTCCAGCACCGCAGACTTTATTTTCTCCGAGAATCATAGAAACTCTACAGTATGGAAACAGGCCATTAGGCCAATATGTCCACACCGATCCTCCAAAGAGTATCCCACAGACCCATTCCCCTACCCTATTACTCTACAATTCCCTGACTAATGTATCTAACCTACACATCCCTGAACACTATCATACTTTGGCACAGCCAATTCACCTAAGCTGCACATGTTTGTATTGTGGGAGGAAACTGGAGCACTCAGAGGAAATCCACGCAGACACAAGGAAAACATACAAACTCCACACAGACAGTCATCTGAGGCTGGAATTGAACCCGGGTTCCTAGTGATGTGAGGCAGTAGTGCTAACCACTGAGCCACAGTGCCGCCCTCAAATCCCTTGGAATTCCTCAACACTGAGTCAGCAGCTGTGCCATCAGTTTTGTATTACCTTCATTAAATGAAACCCAATGTCTTCACATTTAAAAACGATAACGTAACAATAGGTTTGAACAAACCTATGATTGTTTACATTCATCTTCACACTCTAAATAGGGCTGAAAGTGATAATCAGAATTGTATGCATCATTTTTACAATGAACATTTGGTCTGTTGTTTGGGAATGTTTGATTGGTTTATTGTTGCCAGATGTATCAAGTTACAGTGAAAAGTGTTAGTTTGCGTGTTATATGGGCAGATTCTACCATAAACAGTGCATCAGGGCAGTAGAACAGAGTGCAGAATACAGTATCACAGCTGCAGAGAAGGTGCAGAGAGAGATCAATATGAACGCTTGAGAGATCCATTCAAAAGTCTAATATCAGCAGGGAGAAGCTGTTCTTTAATCTGTTCGTACACATATTAAAACTTTTATTTCTTCTTCCCAAAGGAAATGGATGGGAGACAGTTATAACCAGGGTGGGAGGGGTCTTTAATTATGTTGGTTGTTTTCCCAAGGCAGCTGGAAGTATAAATGGAGTCAATGGATGGAAGGCTGGTTTGTTTGATGTACTGGGCTATGTTCACTGCAGTTTCTTGTGGTCTTTCGAGGACCAGTTACCATACCGCACTGTGATGCAGCCAGATAGGATGCTATATTGCATCTATAAAAATAGATAAGAGCCCTTGTGGACAGGCTGGATATCCTTAGCCTCCTGAGGAAGTAGAAACATTGCTGACCTCACAAACTGTTTTAATTCCGAAACTATTTCTGTCTACAAGTAAAGCTCTCTTCAGAAATTACATGCAACAGTTAATATTGTTAAGCACTAAAAATTCAATATTGCATGCATTTTAAAGGACTCTCACGTTTTTATGCTTCCATCACAGCCATAGTCAACATGTCTCATACCTGCCGTGTGGAATTAAATTAAGACAGATTATTAATGTAGTAAAATGTTAAATGTTCCTATCATGGAGACTGATATTAGACCATAAGACATAGGAGCAGAAATTAGGCCATTCAGCCCATCAAGTCTGCTTCATCATTCAATCATGGCTGATAAGTTTCTCAACCTCATTCTTCTGCTTCCTCCTCGTGACCCTTGATCCCTTTGATACTCAAGAACCTATCTATCTCACTCTTAAATATACTCAATGACTTGGCCACAATAAATTCCATAGATTCACCACTCTCTGGCTGAAGAAGTTTCTCCTTATTTCTGCTCTAAAAGGTCTTCCTTTTACTCTAAGACTACGCTCTTGGGTCCTCGTCTCTCCTACCAATGGAAACATCTTCTCAAAATCCATTCTATCCAGGCCATTCAGTATTCTTCATGTTTCAATTAGACCTCCCCACCTCCCCCCCCCCCCCCCACCCCGCCTCATTCTTCTAAACTCCATCGAGTATAAACCCAAAGTCCTCAAACATTCTTCATATGTTAAGCTTTTCATTCCTGGGACCATTCTTGTGAACCCCTTCTGAACACACTCCACGACCATTCTTCCTGAGTTATGGGGCCCAAAACTGTGCACAATGCTCCAGATGTGGCCAGAGCCTTGTACAGCCTCAGAAGTACATCCCTGTTTTTATCTTCAAGTCCTCATAAAATAATTGCCACCATTGCATTTGCCTTCCTAACTATTGCCTCAATCTGCAAGTTTGCCTTTAGAGAATCCAGAACTAGAACTCCCAAGTCTCTTTGCACTTCAGACTTCTGAATTTTCTCCCCACTTAGAAAGTCCTCCATACGTCTATTCTTCCTCCCTTACCCTTTCCCATGTTGTACTACATCTGACACTTCTTTGCCCACTCTCCTAACCTGTCCAAATCATTTTGCAGCCTCCCCCCCTCCTCAATGCTACCTGTCCCTCTACCTATCGTTGCATCATCTGCAAAGTTAGCCAGAATGCCCTCAGTTCCATCATCTATATCGTTAATGTCTAAAGTGAAAAGCTGTGGTCCCAACACTAAGTCTTTGTGAAACACCACTAGTCACCAGCTGCCATCCTGAGAAAGACCCGTTTATCCCCACTCTCTGCTTTCTGCCACACAGCCAAGCTTCTAATCATGCTAGCACCTTGCCCCCAACTATGGAGGCTTTTCTTACTCAATAGCCTGCTGTGCAACACCTTATCAAAGGAGAAAGTGAGGACTGTAGATGCTGGAGATCAGAGCTGAAAAATGTGCTGCTGGAAAAGCACAGCAGGTCAGGCAGCATCCAAGGAGCAGGAGAATTGATGTTTCGGGCATAAGCCTTCCTGAAGAAGGGCTTATGCCCGAAACATCGATTCTCCTGTTCCTTGGATGCTGCCTGACCTGCTGCGTTTTTCCAGCAGCACATTTTTCAACACCTTGTCAAAGATCTTCTTTAAGTGCAGATAGATAACATCCATTGCTCTCTTTGGTCTAACCTGCTAGTTACTTAGAGTCATAGAGTCATAGAGATATACAGCATGGAAACAGACCCTTCAGTCCAACCGTCCATGCTGACCGTATATCCCAATCCAATTTAGTCTCTTTTATACACTTCCCACCCTCAGCATGAAAATGTTGCCCCTTAAGTCTCTTTTATATATTTCCCCTCTCACCCTAAACCTATGCCCTCTAGTTCTGGACTCCCCGACCCCAGGGAAAAGACTTTGCCTATTTATCCTATCCATGCCCCTCATAAATTTGTGAACCTCTATAAGGTCACCCCTCAGCCTCCGACACTCCAGGGAAAACAATCCCAGCCTGTTCAGCCTCTCTGTGTAGCTCAGATCCACCAACCCTGGAAACATCCTTGTAAATCTTTTTTGAACCCTTTCGAGTTTCACAACATCTTTCCGATAGGAAGGAGACCAGAATTGCATGCAATATAAAAAATGTTGAGTTTTTACCAGAGAGGGGGTAATTGGCTAGGCGTTTAGATCAGAGTGGTGCTGGGAAAGAACAGCAAGTCAGGCAGCATCCGAGGAGCAGGAAAACTGACGTTTCGGGCAAAAGCCCTTCATCAGCCATTCCTGTAATAATAGTAATTGGCCAGGCTCCAACTCAGCTGGGTTTGAAAGATTTATTGGGGCCCTTTTTGTTTACCCCTAACAGATAATGCCTCCAGCCTAATGTTTTCATGTCTTAAAAGAAACGGTACAATCAAAGGGGAATGGCCAGCTAGCTGTCGAGCTAGCCTTCATTTAGATTAGAGTTTTGAATTCAATTCAGCAGCAGTGTGTATGAAGAAAGGCTGCTGGGACAAATCCAGCTGGGTCCTCTGTCTCTCTCTAACTTCAAGCCTGTAAGCCTTGGTTTGTTTCATTTTCATTCTTTGTGCAAAGGGATGTGTTCATTGGGATTGAGGATTTGGTTAAGAAAAGAAGGTTTGGACAGGATAGATCAGGTGAATCCTTAGACAAGTATAAAGGCAGAAGGAGTATACTTAAGAGGGAAATTGGGAGGGCAAAACGGGGACATGAGATAGCGTTGGTAAATAGAGTTAAGGAGAATCCAAATGGTTTTTACAAATACATTAAGGACAAAAGGGCAACTAGGGAGTGAATAGTGGCCCTCAGAGATCAGCAAGGTGGCCTTTGTGTGCAGCCACAGGAGATGGGGGAGATAGTAAACAAGTATTTTGTATCAGTGTTTACGGTGGAAAAGGACATGGAATGTAGGGAAATAGATGGTGATATCTTGAAAAATGTTCATATGACAGAGGAGCTGCTGGATGTCTTGAAATGCATAAAAGTGGACAAATCTACAGGACCTGATCAGGTGTACCCTAGACATCCAAGGACAGCTAGGGAAGCAATTGCTGGGCCTCTTTGCTGAGATATTAGAATCATCAATAGTCACAGGTGAGGTGCCGGAAGACTGGAGGTTGGCTAACGTGGTACAAGTGTTTAGGAAAGGTGATAAGGACAAACCAGGGAACTATAGACCAGTGAGCCTGACATTGGTGGTGGGCATGTTGTTGGAGGGAATCCTGATGGACAGGTGTACATAGAAAGGCAAGGACTGATTAGGGATAGTCAACATGGTTTTGTGCGTGGGAAATCATGTCTCACAAACTTGATTGAGCTTTTTGAAGAAGCAACAAGGAGGATTGATGAGGGCAGAGCGATGGACATGACCTATATGTACTTCAGTAAGGCATTTGACGAGGTTCCCCATTGTAGACTGGTTAACAAGGTTGGATTTCATGTAATATAGGGAGAACTAGCCAGTTGGATACAAAACTGGCTCAAAGGTAGAAGACCGAGCATGGTGGTGGAAGTTTGTTTTTCAGACTGGAGGCCTGTGATCAGTGGAGTGCCACAAGGATCAGTGCTGGATCCACTGCTTTTCACTACTTATATAAATCATTTGGATGTGCACTTGAAGGATATAGTTATTAAGGTTGCAGATAACATCAAAATTAGAGGTGTAGTGGAGAGCGAAGAAGGTTACCTCGGATTAAAACAGGATCGTGACCAGATGGGCCAATGGGCTGATGAGTGGCAGATGGAGTTTAATTTAGATAAATGTGAGGTGCTGCATTTTGGAAAAGCAAATCTTATACACTTATGCATTTAATGGTAAGATCCTCGGGAGTGTTGCTGAACAGAGATCTTGGAGTGCAGATTCATAGCTCCTTGAAAATAGAGTCACAGATAGCTAGGATAGTGAAGAAGGTGTTTGATATGCTTTCCTTTATTGATAAGAGTATTGAGTACAGACTTTGGAAGGCCATGCTGTGACTGTACAGGGCATTGGTTGGCCACTTTTGGAATATTGCATGCAATTCTGGTCTCCTTCCTATCAGAAGGATGTTGTGAAACTTGAAAGGGTTCAGAAAAGATTTACAAGGATGTTGCCAGGGTTGGTGGATCTGAGCCACAGGGAGAGGCTGAACAGGCTGGGGTTGTTTTCCCTGGAGCGTCGGAGGCTGAGGGGTGACCTTATAGAGGTTCACAAATTTATGAGGGGCATGGATAGGATAAATAGACAAAAGTCTTTTCCCTGGGGTCGGGGAATCCAAAACTAGAGGGTATAGGTTTAGGGTGAGAGGGGAAATATATAAAAGAGACCTCAGGGGCAACTTTTTCACGCTGAGGGTGGTACATGTATGGAATGAGCTACCAGAGGAAGTGGTGGAGGCTGGTACAATTACAACATTTAAAAGGCATCTGGATGGGTATATGACCAGGAAGGGTTTGGAGGGATATGGGCTGGGTGCAAGCAGGTGGGACTAGATTGTGTTGGGATATCTGGTCAGCATGGACAAGTTGGATCAAAGGGTCTGTTTCCATGCTGTACATGTCTATAACTCTGTGTTGTAAGTATTTTCAGAACAGCATCATTAATTCGGGATAGTCTGTCAGATTTTGGATATGATAAGCTATCCGGTATTCTATTTTCTGTTCTTTGTATTTCATTCTGTAATCTTGTCAGTAAATTCTGTTTGTTTAAAACTTGGTAGTTGGATCAGCTAATTCACTCTGTGAATATCCACTATACACTTTCCTAAAACAAATAGTAAAGTTACTGCCTGGGCTCCCTGCTGAAAAATGTTTTGAGGTGTCAGGCCTGCTCCATAACAGACTGGGGGCTCTTTGCGAGTGTTAGGTGTTTGTGGCTTTTATTTTGAATGTTGATTTGGTTGGTTTAAACTGTGTTGGATCGCAATGGCTCTTTTAGTCACCAAGAAGGTTCTGGAGGTGGAAGAAGTGACCTTGGGGGTTTTACAAAAGGCAAATATGACCAAGCTATGGGAATTAGTAGACAAGCTGGAGTTGTAGTTAAGTCCCAATGTAAGGAATGACGAGTTGATTGCAGCAGTAGCTCAGCATTTACATTTGCTGGAAACTTCATCAGGATCTGGAGAGATGGCTAAACTCCAATTGCAAATGAAGAAGCTTCAATTAGAAGAAGAAATGAAACAGTTTGAATTATTATTAAAAGCAGAAAAGAAAACACGATTTGGCTTCCAGAATCAATTTCAGTCCATGAGGGATCGAAATTGGGGCAAAGAGAAATCTTTCATGTGGAAAGGGAAAGATAGATCCCAGTGAAGTTAATAAGGATAACTTACAACAGGATAAAAAGGAAGCTCATGAAGGGGACAAAGAAGGGAAAAAGCTTCAGTGTTTTCATTGCGATAAAGTGCGCCACATGAAGTCACAGTGTTGGTGGGCTAGGAAAAAAACAGATGTAGGAAAATAGGACAAGTCTGGGAGTTTTGTTGGAATGTTAGCAGAAAGCACACTGGAAGCTAGAAAGCTGCATCAGAGTGTACAAGCTGATCAGAGGTTGATTAAGAGGAAGTGCCAGAGCTGCTTAGAAAATATACTTGCAAGGGTAAAGGTTTATTCACATAGGCCAGGAGTAGCAGGTAAAGAGGTTACAATATTAAAGGACACAGGATCCTCTAGTCTGTAATGCTGAAGGATGTGGAGACATGTACTTTTGGAGGACTATTGCCAGAGAAGGTACTGGTAACAGGAAATCATGGTGAGACAAGAAGCGAGGACAAAGTGAGGTCTGCAGATGCTGGAGATCAGAGCTGAAAATGTGTTGCTGGAAAAGCGCAGCAGGTCAGGCAGCATCCAAGGAACAGGAAATTCGATGTTTCGGGCATAAGCCCTTCATCAGGAAAGCGCTCAATTACGTAAAGTGAGATTAGAATGTCTGGAAAAGAATGGAGAATTTGTGCTGGAGTACTGGACAAACTCTCAGCTCCTGGAAAACAACTTGTCCTTGCAAATGATATAGCTGATTCACAGGTATGTATGCTGCCTACTGTGGTTGAAAAGCCAGTGGGGTCTCAGGCAACTGAAGCAATGCAGGATGTTCCATGATTGTGTAATCACCAGTTGAAGCAGGAGAGATCAAAGTGTAGAGATAAGGAAGCTGAAGTGGCATTAGTAGAGATGGTGTTCAATCAGAAAGCTGAGACAAAACAAGAGCAAATAAGAAATCACGCAAATATCTTTAGCTCTGCAAAACCCATTGACTTACAGCAGAAAGATGAAAATTAAAAGCAGTTGTATCAAAAGGCATATACAGAGAAGGAATCTGAATATATCCCTGAGTGTTATTACCTGAAAAATGATGTCTTAATGAGAAAATGGAGACCATCACATATTCAAGCAGATGAGAAATGGGCAGAAATTCATCAAATTGTCTTGCTCATGGCTTATAGAAAGGAGGTGTTGCAAGTGGCACGTGAGCTACCACTTGGAGGTCACTTAGGTGTGAGGAAAACACAGGCTAAAACACAAAGGAATTTTACAGACCTGGACTGCACAAGGATGTTGTTGAAGTTTGCCAGACACGTCATACATGTCAGGTAATTGGAAAACCATAGGCATAGGTCCCCTGATTGCAAAGGTCCCCTACCTCAAACAAATAGAATCAGTACTTGTTAACAATAATGGATGTATCAACTAGATTTCCAGAGGTCAATCCATGAAGCAATATTACATTTAAAAGGATTGTAAAGAAATTACTCAAATTATTTACTAGATATGGACCAATAGAGATACAGTCGGATCAAGGGTCAAACCTCGCATCCAAATTATTCAAGGAAGTTATGGGCAGCTTAGGAATGAACAATTCAAATCTACAGCGTACTATCCAGAATCACAGGGAGCACTAAAGAGATGGCATTAAAATCTAAAGACCATGTTGAGGACTTGCGAAATTGAGGACTATCCAGATGATTGAGATAAAGAAATTCCATTTATGCCTTTTGTGATCAGAAATGCATTAAAAGAATCAACCAAATTCAATCCATTTGAATTAGTTTTTGGGCATGAAGTGAGAAGACCATTAAAATTGATTTAGGAGAAATTAGTAAGTCAGAATTCAGACACCACGCATTTGGACTATCTGTCAGATTGTAGAGAGTGATTAAATAGAGCTGGGAAGTTGGCTAGACAGCATTTGGAAATATGAATGAAACAGGAAGCAAACAAGAAATCAAAAATTGGCAGTTTTACAATCGGATTTTTAGGAATCGGTGAACCTTTAAAAGCAATGTTTAGTGGACCTTGTCAAATCAAAATGAAATTGAGTGAGGTGAACTACTTGATAGGAACTCCAGACAGAAAGAAATCTCACGGAGTGTGTCATGTGAATATACTCAAAAGGTATTTTCATAGGGAAGGAAAGTAGGAGGAGAAGGTGTTAATGTTTCCAACACAGAGGGAAGAACCAAGTTCAGAGGATTCTGAATTAGACATGCCTCAAATTTAATTGAACAATGGTGAAGTTGTCAAAAATTGAGATAAATTATTGAATTACCTTCCTGAGAAAAATTGACATGATCTGAAAAAATTATTACAATCACATGGGGAGATATGCAGAAATAAACTGGGAAATACAAAACTAATTATGCATGATGTAGATTTTGCTGTTCCGATTAAACAACATCCTTATAGGCATGAACCCTCTGAAGTTGGCACAGGATCAGAAGGAGGTTGAACGCATGCTCCAAGATGACATAATTGAAGTGAGTTACAGTGACTGGAGCTCACCTATGGTAATGGTACCAAAGGCACATGGTCGCCCACGGTTATGTGTGGACTATTGCAAAGTCAATGCAGTTACAAAGACTGATGGATATCAAATTCTGCAGTTGGAAGACTGGGTTAAAAAGGTGGGACAAGCAACTTACATTTCTAAATTGGACTTGCTCAGAGACTATTGACAATTACCTTTGCCAGAAAGGGCAAAGGCAATTTTGGCTTTTGTAATGTCAAATGGACGATATCAGTTTAAGTCATTATTATTTGTTATTTGAAGACAGTGTTAACCACAGCCCAGTATTAGTTATGCCTGATTACGCAAAGCCTTTCATGGTGGCTATCGATGCCAGCGATGTGGGCGTCAGTGCTGTGCTACTGCAGGAAGATGACGATTAGATAGAAAAATATATCGGGTATTTCTCCAGGAAGTTGAACGTTCATCAGCAGAAATATTCAACATTGAGAAAGAGATTTCAAGCTTGTTGTTGACAGTACAACGTTGCTGTGTTTATATCACAAGCAACACATCTGAGACAATCGGTTACACTGGTCATATCCCATTGACAATTGTGGAGAAATTTAACGACAAGAATGCCAGACTCTTTAGATGGAGCCTATTGTTATAGCCATTTAATCTGAAAGTTGTGCATGTGGCAGCTCGAGAAAATGTGATTGCTAATGCATTATCAAGACTGAAATGAGAGATGGAGGCAGTTGGCAGTGAAAGAACCACAGACTGAATTCAAATGTAGTTGTGCATGTTTTCATGTTTAGAGTGTGTATGTGTGTTTTAGGGGACCAGCCACTACTTTTGGGAGTTTTGAAAATTGAAGCCATCTTTAGATATTGATGGTTCACTTTTTTTAAGGGGAGAGGTGTCACAATGTTGGTCTTTTTACAAGGTTACTATGCACTTAACTTTTTTTCCAGAGAGGAGGTAATTGGTCAGGCTCCAACTAGACTGGGTTTGAAAGGTTTATTGGGCCCTTTTTGTTTACCCCTATCAGATAATGCCTCCGGCCAAAGGCTTTCATGTCTTTAAACAAATTGTATAATCAAAGGGGAGTGACCATCTAGCTGTAGATAGCCTCCACTTGGATTAGAGTTTTAGATTCAGTTCAGCAGCAGTGTATGTGAAGAAAGACTACTGGTACAAGTCTGTCTCTCAAACTTCAAACCTGTAAGTCTGGTTTGTTTCATTTTTACTCTTTGTGCTAACAAATGTGTTTATTGGGATTGTTGCAAGTATTTTTGGAACAGCATCACAAAGGCAGGATAGTCTGCCCAGTTTCGGATACGATAAGTTATTTGGTATTTAATTTTCGGTTCTTTGTGTTTCATTCCGTAATTTTGTAAATAAATTCTCTTTGTTTAAAACTTGGCAGTCAGATTAGCTAATTCACTTCGGGAATATCCACTATACATTTACCTAAAACAAAAAGCAAAGGTACAGTCTGGGATACCTGCTTAAAAACGTTTTGAAGGGTAGGGTGTGGTCCATAACACATGCTTCTTTTTCCTCGAGATAAATCTCTGCTGTATCTCCTAAATTACTACCAGAAACTCCTGCCAATGCTTTCCACTGAGTAGGATCAGAAGTACTGTCCTCCTGGGGCAGAGAACACCTTTCCTAACAGCTGAGTCGCATGTGTGCCCAACATCCAACCCCTCCCCCACCTAGCCCCCTGGCCCGCCCCTAACCTCCATTTCATGTGGGTACGCTCAGGACTGAGTGGGACATACTGGGTAAGCTATACTACCTGAACACATCAAAAATAAACAGAAGCCCAAATCCCCTCTGGGACACACATGATCTTACTAAACGATTAGGCACCCAAATTTTAGAGGCCAGTTCCTGGTTTTCAGCATTTGAATTGGTGCACATCTGGGATTCAATTTTGTCCCAGCGATTGAATACCACAATGTTGCTGCAGTAGCGAAAGGTTCCACCTTTTCTGCTGCATGGTTGTGCAACCGTGCAGTGGGGGATTGTGTGAGAAAAGATGCAATGAGCCATGAAGGGGAATCCTCTGTGAAATTTTCTGAAATGCCCAAAAATAGAAAACTTCAACCCATTGGCTATGTTTCTGTCGACGTCTGCTGCTTAATCTGCTAAGCATTTCGAGCAATTTTAGTTTAAATTTCCAGCACCTGAAACAAAACAGTACTGTTTTGATTGTGTTGTGTTGTGCAGGCTATTTGAAAAATAAAGATACACTTGTCAAGAAGGGATATCATTAGCATAGAAACACAAAGATAAGTAAGGCGGATACAGAAAAAAACTATGCAGGGAAGTTGGCAACTTCAAAGGATTATCACTGGATTGCCACCTGAGCACGAGAGTAATCGGACAGATGATACACGTGGCTTGTGAAGGGTTAGAAGATCATCTCAGGCTGAGTTTTAGAGGGGCCATGAAGTGCTCCATGAAGGAAAGTTGCCGAGCAGCTGACAGACCATGGAGAAGCCTACCCCTCAGCCATGATGCATTGCCCGGTGGGCTAAACAGGGAGAGAGTCCAACTTCCTCCTTCATAGAACATAGAACATTATAGCACAGTATAAGTCCCTCAGCCCTCAATGTTGCACTGATCTGTGGAACTAATCTGAAGCCTGTCTGTCCTACACTATTCCATTTCATCCATATGTTTATTCAATGACCATTTAAATACTCTTAAAGTTGGCAAGTCTACTACTGTTGCAGGGAGTGCAACACATTTTCAACAGTGTGTTCCATGCCCTTACTACATGCTGAATAAAGAAACTACCTTTGACATCTGTCCTATGTCTATCATCCCTCAATTTAAAGTTATGTTCCCCTTGTGCTAGCCATCACCATTTGAGAAAAAAGGCTCTCCCTGTCCACCCTATCTAAACCTCTGATTATCTTATATGTCTCAATTAAGTCACATCTCAACTTCCTTCCCTCAAACAAAATCAACCTCAAGTCCCTCAGCCTTTCCTCATAAGATCTTCTCTCCATATCAGGCAACATCCTAGTAGATATCCTCTGAACCCTTTCCAAAACTTCCACATGCTTCCGATAATGCGGTGACCAGAATTATATGCAATACTCCAAGTGCGACTGCACCAGACTTTTCTACAGCTGCAGCATGACCTAATGGTTTCTAATGAAGGGCCTTTGCCTGAAACATCGATTCTCCTGCTCCTTGGATGCTGCCTGACCTAGTATGCTTCTCCAGCACCACACTCTGGACTCTGATCTGCAGCATCTGCAGTCCTCACTTTCGCTTAGAGTCTCCGAAACTCAATCCCTCCACCAATAAAAGCTAACACACCATATGCCTTCTTAACAACCCTATCAACCTGGGTGACAACTTTCAGGGATCTACATACATGGACACTGAGATCTCTCTGCATCTTCTACATGACCAAGAATTTTACCATTAACCCAGTACTCTTTATTCCTGTTGCTCCTTCCAAAGTGAATCACCTCACACTTTTCCACATTAAACTCCATTTCCCACCTCTCAGCCCAGCTCTGAATCTTATCTATGTCCCTCTGTAACCTGCAACATTCTTCAGCACTGTCCACAACCCCACCAACCTTAGTGTTATCGCAAATTTACTAAGCCATCCTTCTTCGCCCTCAGCCAGGTCATTTATAAAAATGACAAACAGCAATGGCCCCAAAACAGATCCTTGCTGTACACTAGTAGTAACTGAACTCCAGGATGAATATTTCCCATCAACCACCATCCTCTGTCTTCTTTCAGCTTGCCAATTTCTGATCCAAACAGCTAAATCAACCTCAATCCCATTCCTCTGTACTTTGTCCGAAAGCCTACAGTGGGGAACCTTATCACACAACTTACGGAAATCCATACACACCAGATCAACCGCTTTACCCTCATGGACCTGTTTGGTCACCATCTCAAAGAACTCAGTAAGGTTTATGAGGTACAACCTACCCTTCACAAAACTGTGTTGACTATCACTAATCCATTTATTCCTTTCTAAATGATTATAAATCCTATCTTTTACAACGCTTTCCAACATTTTACCCACAGCCAAAGTAAGGCTTGCTGGTCTATAATTAACAGGGTTGCCTCTACTCCCTTCTTGAACAAGGGGACAACATTTTCAATCCTCCAGTCTTCTGACACTATCCTTATAGACAATGATGAAATAAAGATCAAAGCCAAAGGCTCTGCAATCTCTTCCCTGGCTTCCCAGAGAACCTTAGGATAAATCCCATTCAGCCAAGGGCACTTACGTATTTTCACACTTTCCAGAATTGCTAATACTTCCTTCTTGTGAACGTCAGTCCTGTCTAGTTTAATGGCCTGTATCTCAGTACTCTCCTCGACAACATTGTCTTTTTCCAGTGTGAATACTGACAAAAAGTGTTTATTTAGCACTTCCCCTATCTCCTCTGACTCCACATACAACTTCCCACTATTATGCTTGATTGACCTTAGTCTTTCCCGAGTCATTCTTTTGTTCCTGATGTACCTGTAGAAAGCTTTAGGGTTTTCCTTGATCCTACTTGCCAACAACATCTCATGTCCCCCTCCTGGCTCTTCTTCACTCTCTTTTTAGGTCTTTCATGGCTAACTTGTAACTCTCAAGCACCCTAACTGAGCCTTCATGTCTCATCCTAACAAGCCTTCTTCTTCCTTTTGACAAGGGATTTAAATTCTTCAGTAAACCACAGCTCCTTCGCTTGACCACTTCCTCCTTGCCTGACAAGTACATCTTATCAAGGATAAACACTAGCTGTTCCTTCAATAAACTCCACATTTCTATTGTGTCCAGCCCCTGCAGTTTCCTTCCTTGTCCTATCCATCCTAGATTTTGCCAAATTGCATCATAATTGCCTTTTCACCTACGATAACTCTTGCCCTGCGGGATATACCTAGCCCTTTCTGTTGCTAAAGTAAATATAAGGAAATTGTAGTTACTATCACCAAAGTGCTCACCTACCTCCAAACCTAACACCTGGCCAAGTTCATTACCCAGTACCAAATCCAATGTGGTCTCACCCCTTGTTGGCCTGTTTACATACTGTGTCAGGAAGCCATCCTGCATACATTGGACAAAAACTGACCTATCTAAAGTACTTGAACTATAGTATTTCCAATCAATATTTGGAAAGTTAAAATCCCCCATAACAACCACCCTGTCACACTCACTCCTATTCAGAATTACTTTTGATATCCTTTCGTCTATTTCTCTGGAATTATTCAGAGAAACTTCCCAACAGGGTGACCTCTCTTTTCCTGTTTCTCACCTCAGCGCATACTACCTCAGTAGATGAGTCCTCAAATGTCCTTTCTGTCACCATAATACTGTCCTTGAATAACAATGCCACACCTCCCCCTTTTTCACCACCTTCTCTGTTCTTACTGAAACATCTAAATCATGGAACCTGCAAAAACCATCCCTGTCCCTGCTCTATCCATGTCTCCGAATTGGCCACAAAATCGAAGTCTCAGGTACCAATCCATGCTGCAAGTTCACCCCCCCTTACTCCGGATGCTCCTGGCATTGAATTAGACACAATTCAAACCACCTTCCTGCTTACCGGTGAAATCCTGCAACCTTGAAACCTCATTTCTGATCTCACTACTCTCAGCCTCCTGGACAGTGGAATGACAATTTAGATTCCCATCCCCCTGTTGAATTAGCTTAACCTTCCCGAAGAGTATTAGCAAATCTGACTCACCACCTCCCCCGCCGCCATCCCCCCCATCCCATCCCTCCACCCCCCCCCCCCCCCCCCCCCGCCTCCCACAGGATATTTATTCAGGTCGACCATCCTGTTTGTAGTGGTCCCACCTACCCCAGAATGAGCCCCAATTATCCAGGTATCTGAAGCCCTTCTCCTGCACCTTCCCTGTAGCCACATGTTCAACCCCTCTCTCTCCCTATTCATCACCTCGCTGGCACGTGCCATGGGCAACAAACCAAAGATAACAACATCCTAGTTCCCTGATTTTCTGCCTTAAATCCCCATCCTTTTTCCCACCAATGTCATAAGTGCCTATGTGGACCACAACTTGGGGCTGCTCCCCCTCCCCCCTAAAGTTTTCAAAAAATACGATCCGAGACATCACAAACTCTGGCACCTGGAAGGCAACACACCGACATTGAGTCTCTCTCATTCCCACAGAACTTTCTATCTGTCCACCTAACTATGAGAAACTCTCGCAGGAAGGCGAGAGCTGTTGGCCAACCTGATTCACAAGCAGCTCTAGCAGTCCTAGCAACACAAGAACTTAGTATTGACCAATCCCGAAACTGCAAAGAAGTTCAATGGATCCCACAGCGAGGCAAGTCCCGGATTACTAGGTCAGGGAGGGATTGGGCAGCCAAGGAAGGTGGACGAAGGCTGCTGGTATAGGAGGTACGATAGGAAGAAACAAAGGTGAAAGGTTAGTATTATGGGGAGGTGTGCCTCATTCACAGAGGGCAAAGCTTTGAATGATCTGCTCCCTTTCTTTTAGCCTTTTTGTTACTTGTGTTAAAGTAAGTAACCTGCTCATTCCTGCCAATATTATAGCCTAGAAAGCATAAGATTCTTGCCAATTAGGTTGATAACAAGATGTATCATTATTTATGTATTTTCAAATACTGCCCACCTACCGTATTCATGTGGTTGGGGTAAGGGCAGCCAGAAAGGTAGTGTGTTGGGCAGTTTTCCTCTTTCCCTGCCTGAACCCCGTGCTCCCCACCCCCACCCCCACTCCACCCCACTCCACCACACCACTGTGAAATAAAACATAGCCCATCAATTTCCTTCTTTGCTTTGTAAGATACAGATGAGATCTACTGGAAATGTTGCTTGAGGAGTCCTGTCTAACAGTCATAGAGATTGGTCTTATATGCACTGACCTCACTTGGTGTCACTCTATGAAGAAAAACATGGTCAGAATTCAGCATCAAACAAAAAGTTCTTACAAGTTTAACAAATGGGAGTCGATCACTGAAATGCCACCATGTTGTAGACATTTTGCTTTTATACCTGATGAGCTAAGAGCTCCTATATCATCAAAACCAGAAATGCGTAATGTACTGAAAGATGAAATAGATTTTTGTTGTAGTTCTACATTTATACATGTATTTTAGTCACAGGTATGTCCGTATCTAAGCTAATTTTACGTTATTCAGTTTACAAACAGTAGCAGGCTTCCATCAGTGTGTAATGCTTCAAGTCATCCCAGTTAGGTTGTGCTGTGATTTTACTGAGGTCAGCCAGGTGAGCCTCATAGAATATGAGTTCCCTGATTGGGGCTGTTAACCTGGTCCTTTTGGGGAGCCCTGGCTGAAAGCCATAAACAGGAGGTTCTATTCATTCTGAGAGCTGGCACTGCAGAAGCTGGATAAGTGTCAAAGACCTGCAGTATGTTCATGCACTTGGATACCAGCCTATGAGTTCTCTTAGTCAATTTATGTCTAATGGGACTCTTTTGCTGTCTGGAGTCTGCATACCATGGCTTGCCAGCCCAGGTTCTGAAGAAACTTTTAACCATTTGGCCGAGGCTTGGCTTTGTTTTTGAGCTTTGTTGTTGGCAGACCTAGAGTCCCTCTGTTCAGGATGTTTCCAGAGTGAGGCTATGCATTCACTCAAGTGGTGTTCCCCAAGCTCAGTTGGACAGGTAAGGGTATCCACTTCCATCGGAATATCCTACAACTCACATAATCAGAAAATCCCTACAATGTAAGAACAGGCTGTTCAGCCTATTGAGTCCATAATGGACCTCCAAAGATCATTCACCCAGACCATTCCCTTCCCACCCCACCTGATAAATCTGCATTTCTCATGGCTAATCCACCTAACCTACAGATCCTTGGAAATTTAGTATGGCTAATATATCTAGCTGCACATCTTTGGATTGTGGGAGCAAACCAGAGCACCCAGAGGAAACCCACATAGACACAGGGAGAACATGCAAACTCTACACAGACAGTTGCCCAAGAGTGGAATTGAACTTGGGTCCATGGTGCTGTGAGACAGCAATTCTAACCACTGAGCCATTGAGCCACCCAGATCACATGCTTCACTTGTCACATTTCCCAATGATAAAACCAGTTGCAGCCTGTTTGAAGTCCTGTTGAGCTTCAGTTAGTAGATGCTTCTGCATGGTTACATCATTAATTCCATTCTTGTCACCACTGAAATAACTGCACGGAGGCCAGTATCCTGTCACCAAGTCACCCGCCGTTTAAATGTGGATAGTCCATGACACTGATCCAGCTTCCTCAGAGCCAAATCTCAGAGTGAACAGAACTTTTGACCCTCCTGTTTATATCTGTCAGCCAGGGCTTTCTGATTGGGTCAGATTAACAGCCCAAACCAGGGAACTCATATTCTATGAGATTCACCTGGCGGACCTCATTACAATCACTACAGATGGGGTCATAGACTGAAACCTTCATGCCCTCAGATCATATTCTTCGATATAGTTATGCTATCATGACCATAACTTTTACATCATATTGTTTACCAGCTGTGGGATGTAATCCACCAATCAAATAATGAGATGAGTTTGGGATAGATAAATATGTCCCGTTGTATATTTTTTGAGTTGTTATAATCGATATGGTAGGGGGTTGGAACCTGAAAACAGATTCAAACAGAACAAGTTCAGAATAGGAAACGGGAGACCTAAAAATTACCAAGTGAGTTGTTGGAAGGGATTCTGAGGGACAGAATTTACATGCATTTGGAAAGGCAAAGACTGGTTAGGGATAGTCAGCATGGCTTTCTGCATGGGGAATCGTGTCTAACTTAATTTAGTTTTTTTAGAGAAGGCGACAAAGAAGATAGATGAAGGCAGAGCATTACATGTTATCTTTTTGGACTTCTGCAAAGCATTCAACAAGGTTCCACATGGTAGGCTGGTCAGTAAAATTAAATTAAATGTGATCCAGAGGGAGCGAGCCAACTGTCATGTTGCTGCTGTATAGGGCATATACAGAGTCATGGAGTTTTACAGCACAGAAACAGACCCTTAAGTGTTCAAGGTTTGTGCAAAGGTTTGTAGCTCAGGTGCTCATTGCTGTGGTTCTGTTCGCCGAGCTGGAAGTTTTTGTTGCAAACATTTCGTCCCCTGGCTAGGCGACATCATCAGTGCTTTGGAGCCTCCTGCGAAGCGCTTCTTTGATGTTTCTTCCGGTATTTATAGTGGTCTGTCCGTGCCGCTTCCGGGTGTCAGTTTCAGCTGTCCGCTGTAGTGGTTGGTATATTGGGTCCAGGTCGATGTGTTTGTTAATGGAGTTTGTGGATGAATGCCATGCCTCTAGGAATTCCCTGGCTGTTCTCTGTCTGGCTTGCCCTATGATAGTAGTGTTTTCCCAGTCGAATTCATGTTGCTTGTTGTCTGCGTGTGTGGCTACTAGGGATAGCTGGTCGTGTCATTTCTCTGGCTAGGGTTTTGTCAATCAAAGTGAACAGTGCCGTTACGTTGAATGAGATCATGGTTTCTTCTTTGTCTATGTGTGTATTCCTGATGACGTCCAAGAATTCCTGTGTTGATTGTATGGAGCCAGAGAAACAATAGCCAACCTACTGGACATACAGAACAGAAAACAGGAGGCGGAACCTATCAACAAAGACGGCATACTTTAAACTATTGGACTTGTGCCTCACTACACACTTTACATTCAACAACCAGATATATGAACAAATCAACGGAACACCCATGGGATCACCAATCTCGGGACTCATAGCAGAGGCAGTTATGCAAAGGTTAGAACAAACAGCCCTACCACAAATTCAACCCAAACTCTGGGTCAGATATGTCGATGACACGTTTGTAATCATCAAAAACACGGAAATAGAAAAAACACACCGGATCATCAACGCCACACTCACAGGAATCCGATTCACGAGAGAAGAAGAAAAGGATAGCCAACTCCCATTCCTAGACGTGATAGTACAGAGAACACCGAACGGAGAATTCACCACAAGGGTACACAGGAAAACAACACACACAGACCAAGTCCTAAACTATGAAAGTAACCACCCCAACACACACAAACGATGCATCAGGACACTATTCAAAAGGGCCACAACACACTGCAGTACACCAGAACTGCAAAAAGAGGAAGAGGAACACCTATACAAGATATTCGCCAAAAACGGATACCCGCGCAACTTTATCAACAGATGCCTAAGAGACAGACCACGGAACGAGGACATGCCACAACCAAAAGGACTAGCATCAGGAGCGTTTCAGAACTGACAGCCAGACTACTGCGACCCTTAGGACTCATAACGGCACACAAACCAACAGCCACGCTCAGACAACAACTCACTAGAACAAAGGACCCGATACCCAATATGAGCAAAACTAATGTAGTTTACAAAATACCATGCAAGGACTGCACAAAACACTATATAGGACAAACAGGAAGACAGCTAACAACCCACATACACGAACATCAACTAGCCACGAAACGACACGACCAGCTATCCCTAGTAGCCACACACGCAGACAACAAGCAACATGAATTCGACTGGGAAAACACTACTATCATAGGGCAAGCCAGACAGAGAACAGCCAGGGAATTCCTAGAGGCATGGCATTCATCCACAAACTCCATTAACAAACACATCGACCTGGATCCAATATACCAACCACTACAGCGGACAGCTGAAACTGACACCCGGAAGCGGCAAGGACAGACCACTATAAATACCGGAAGAAACATCAAAGAAGCTCTTCGCAGGAGGCTCCAAAGCACTGATGATGTCGCCTAGCCAGGGGACGAAATGTTTGCAACAAAAACTTCCAGCTCGGCGAACAGAACCACAACAAACAGACCCTATGGTCCAACATGTCCATGCCGAGCCGATATCGTAACCTAATCTAGTCCCATCTAGTACCAGCCTCCACAATTTCCTCTGGCAGCTCATTCCACACACACACCAACCTCTACATGAAACAGGTCTCTTTTATATCTTTCCCCTCAAGTTCTGGACTACCCCACACCAGGGAAAATTCCTTATCTGTTTATCCTATCCATGCCCCTCATGATTTTATAAACCTCTATAAGGTCACCCCTCAGCCTCCAATGTTACAGAGAAAACAGCCCCAGCCTGTTCAGCCTCTCCCTGTAGCTCAAATCCTCCAACCTTGGTAACGTCCTTGTAAATCTTTTCTGAACCCTTTTAGGTTTTGCAAAATCCTTCCAATAGGAAGGAGACCAGAATTGTATATAATATTCCAAAAGTGACCTAACCAATGTCCTGTACAGCCTCAACATGACCACCCAACTCCTAAACTCAATAATCTGGAGAATTTCCATTGCACTTCCTCTGTGGTCAGTATATTCTTTAAAAAAAAAGTGGGCGGCACGGTGGCACAGTGGTTAGCACTGCTGCCTCACAGCGCCAGAGACCCGGGTTCAATTCCCGACTCAGGCGACAGACTGTGTGGAGTTTGCACATTCTCCCCGTGTCTGCGTGGGTTTCCTCCGGGTGCTCCGGTTTCCTCCCACAGTCCAAAGATGTGCGGGTCAGGTGAATTGGCCATGCTAAATTGCCCGTAGAGTTAGGTAAGGGGTAAATGTAGGGGTATGGGTGGGTTGCGCTTCGGCGGGTCGGTGTGGACGTGTTGGGCTGAAGGGCCTGTTTCCACACTGTAAGTAATCTAATCTAATCTGACCAATAAAGGAAAGCTACCCAAATGTCTTCTTCACTATCCTATCTACCTGCGACTCCACTTTCAAGGAACTATGAACCTGCACTCCAAGGTCTCTTTGTTCAGCAACACTCCCTAAGACTTTACCATTATGTGTATAAATCCTGCTCTGATTTGCTTTTCCAAAATGCAGCACCTCACATTTATCTAAATTAAACTTCATCTGCCACTCCTCAGCCCATTGGCCCATCTGATCAACATCCCATTGTAATCTGAGGTAAACGTCTTCACTGTCCACTATACCTCCATTTTTGGTGTCATCTGCAAACTTACTAAATATATTGCTATGTTCACATCCAAAGCATTTGTATAGATGACAAAAAGTAGTGGACCAAACATGGATCCATGTGGCACTCCATTGGTCACAGGCCTCCAGCCTGAAAAACAACCTTCCATCACCACCCTCTGTCTTCGACCTTCAAGCCAGTTCTGTATCCAAATGGTTAGTTCTCCTCGTATTCCATGAGATCTAACCTTGCTAACCAGCCTCCCATGAGGAAACTTGTCGAATACCTTACTAAAGTCCATACAGATCATGTTCACTGCTCTGCTATCATCAATCCTCTTTGTTATTTCTTCAAAAAACTCTTTTAAGTTCATGAGACATGATTTCCCATACACAAAGCTATGCTGACTGTCTCTAATCAGTCCTTGCCTTTCCAAATACATGTATGTCCTGTCCCTCAGGATTCCCTCCAACAACTTGCCCACCACTGACGTAAGGCTCACCAGTCTATAGCTCTCTGGCTTTAGCTTACCACCTTTTTAAAGTAGTGGCGCCACATTTGCCAACCTCCAGTCTTCCAGCACCTCACCTGCCACTATCAATGATACAAATATCTCACCAAGAGACCCAGCAATCACTTCTCTAGCTTCCCCAGAGTTCTATGTTACACTTGATCAGGTCCTGGGGATTTGTCCACTTTTATGCAATTCAAGACATCCAGCACTTCCTCCTCTTCAAGTGTTATCGTCTATTTCTCCAATTTCTTCATCTTCCATGTCCTCCTCCACAATAAACACTGATGCAAAATAATCATTATGTATCTCCCCCACCTCCTATAGCTCCACACATAGGCTGCCTTGCTGATCTTTGAGGGGCCCAATTCTTTCCCTTGTTACCCTTTTGTCCTTAATGTATTTGTAGAGTCTTTTTGGATTTTTCTTAAACCTATTTTCCAAAGCTCTCATGTCCCCTTTTTGCCCTCCTGATTTCCCTCTTGAGTATACTCCTACTGCCTTTATACTGTTGAAAGGATTCATTCAATCTACCCTGTCTTTACCTGTCGTATGCTTCCTTCTTTTTCTTAATAAAAACCTCAATTTCTCTTGTCATCCAGCATTCCCTACACCTGCCTGCCTTTCCTTTCACCATAACAGGAATATACTGTCTCTGGACTCTCATTATCTCATTTTTGAAGGCTTTCCATTTCCCAGCCATCCCTTTACCTGCAAGCAGAAATGTTGGAGGTTTTTGTAAAGCATTTAACAAGGTCCTACATGACAGATTGATCAGAAAAACAAAAACCTATGAAATGCAGTTAAATTTAATAAATTGGAAGTCAATTAGCTGCAAGACAGGAAACAAAATGTAATGGTCAATAGATGCTTTTATGAATAGAGAGTGGCTTCAAGTGACATTCAATAGGGCTCAGTACTGGTTGCTTTGCTGTTTGTTGTATAAATTTACGATTTGGATTTAAATATGAGGCATGATTGGGAAATTTGCAAATGACACAAAAATTGGGGATGTAAGGAAGGGGATAACAGGAGGATATTGAGAGGGCTAGATGCAGTGAGAGGCATTGGAGTGGGTATCCACAAATATTGAAGGTGGTAGGACAAATAGATGAAATGATAAAGGAATCATTACTGAATTAGACAAATGCACTGACATAATTCTGGAATTATGTAAAATGTTATTAAGGACAGAGCTAGAATTGTATGCATTTTTCTGGTAATCATATTTTAGGAAGAACATAGTGGGCCGTACAGTCATCGAGTGAGACAGCATGGAAACAGACCCTTCAGTCCAACCAGTCCACGTCGACTATGTTCCCAAACTAAACTGATCTTGGTTACCTGTGCTTGGCCCATATCCCTCCAAACCTTTCCTATTCATGAACTTATCAAACTTTTCTTAAATGTTGTAGATGCACCTTCAGTCACCACTTTCTCTGGCAGTTCATTCCACACTCTCTGTGTAAAAGATTTGCCCCTCATGGCCTTTTTAAATCTTTCTCCTCTCACCTTAAAAATATGCCCCCTAGTTTTGAACTTCCCAACCCAAGTGAAAAGCCCCTTGTCATTCACATTGTCTATGCCATTGCTGATTTTATAAATGTCAATAAGGTCACTCCCTCAACCTGCTGTGAAAAATGTCCCAGCCTTTCCAGTCTATTTTTGTGTCTTAACACCCTGGTAAATCTTGACTAAACACTCTCCAGTTTAATAATATCCTTCCAAAGAAGGGTGACCAGAACTGAATACAGTACTCCAGAAGAGGCCTCACCAACATCCTGTAGAACCTCAACATGACGTTCTGAGTCCTATACTCAAAGGTCTGAGCAATGAAGGCAAGCATGCTAAATGCATTCTTAACCACCTTGTCTATCTGTGAGGTAAATTTCAAAGAATTATGTATATGAACCCCTTGGTCTCTCTGTTCTAAACCACTACCCAAGGCACTACCATTAATTGTATAATTGGTCTGGAAAGAGTGCAGAAAAGTTTTACAAGAATGTTGCATGGGCTTGAAAATTGCAACCAAGGGAAAGATTGATTAAATTAATGTTGATTTCCTTAGAATAAATGAGGCTGAGAAATGACAAAATAGAAGTGTCCTAAATATTGAAGGGTTTGAAAGGTCTGTTTCCCATGGCAGAGAGATCAATAATCAAGGGGCACAGATTTAAGACGATTGCTCGAAAAATTAGTGGAATATGAGAAAAACGTTTTCAACAAAAGGTGGTGGCTGCTTTGAGTTTGCTGCCTGATTTCCAAATATTCAATTCATTTGAAAGCTATCTGGAAATGCATCTGAAGTCCTGACAGACCAGTTGTTGGGAAGGCAGATTAGAAGGGACAGCTCATTTTTTTCTCAGAAGGCTCACTGACAATGAGGTGAATGGCCTCTCTCTGTGCTTTTTTTTAGTTGTATGGGGTTGTCTATGAATATTGTCTAAATAATATGTGTATCAAGAAAAAAGAACCAATTTTGGATAAATAAAGATGAGCTACAAAAAAATCATGATCCGATTGAATAACAAAATAGACTCGAGAGGCTGAATGGCCTACTCCTTTCCCTATATTCCAGTAACATTGATCAATTCATTTCCATAGGATTGATACTAGAAAAGCTGTCACATTGACATGTTTATTTTCTTATTCTGTCTTTTAGGTTTCAACATTTAATAGCTTTTAATGAATAGAATCAATTTTAACATTTTAGTTATTCTATGTACTGTGTCCGATAATTGTATTTTAATTAATTGAAGTGCTAAACCCAACACATTTAACGCTCTAGAGTTTAATATACTATACCATCTCACAAATTAATGTACCTTAATTGAATAAATGGGTGTAACAACATTATACTGTTAAAATAAGAAATAATGAAAGTGAAAGTTGTAAATGCACGATTGTTTAAATTATTTATGTCAGGAGTTAATAGTACCCATGGGAAACATAATGTCTAAATAAAATACATATTATGAGTCTAATGTTACTATAGCATATTACCTCACGTCTGGAATGATGCAGTATTGGTTACTGATATAGCAATAAAAAGAAGTTGATTAAAATTTGTTTAAATGTGTTGTCCTGCAGAAAATTCAGTAGTAATTAAAGACGATGTTTCTTGATAAATATGTTACAGTGTACTGTCAAACAATGGATATTGAACAGTCAATCATATTGTAGAATAGTGACTGCTATATTATTCATAGGTTGACAAGTGAGAAGAGAAAATACTTAAATGTTTGGTTTTAAATCAATAATGCATTATATTACATGTCTTAATCAACATCAACAGCAAATGTTTTTTGTCCACTTTTTTTAATTGTCTCCTCTTTTGAAAGCATTGACTTTTTTCAATGGGATTATGGCTTCATGAGACCACCCAGGCTATCCTTCACATGTAAGCCTTAGAAAGGAGTGCATTGAGAAAAATAAATGCTAACCTAATTTGAACGAGATATGACCTGCTTCAAGGGACATAAAGCTGTTAAATTGGAGCGGAATTTATTCTTTGAAAATATCTCTTCTTATCCAGAGTTTGCTGACTCTTACTGGGATATATTTCCATGGGTGTTGTCAACCTTTCACTCAAGTTGTTATTCTCAGCAAGAAAGGTAGAAGAGGAAAGAATATTTTGATCACAGCTGTGCTTATCACTGTCCTAACTGGTTGTCGAAGAAACTGCACTTTCATTTGTAACCGCACATACACTATAATAATTATGAACAGGACTTCTACTTGATTTTCAATTATTACCTATAATCCTCCAATTTCCTCCTTTCATTCATGATCTGCCCTCACCTTCTTCCTCTCTTGGCTATCAGCTATTGCAAAGGGTCGAGAGTGTGGTGCTGGGAAAGGACAGCAGGTCAGGCAGCGTCCGCAGGAAAATCGATGCTTCGGGCATAAGCTCTTCATCAGGAAAGAGGGCTCACTCCCAATGAAGGGCTTATGCCCAACATGTCATTCTCCTGTGTCTCGGATGCTGCCTGACCTGCTGTGCTTTTCCAGCACCACTCTCTAGACTCTAATCTCCAGAGTCTGCAGTCCTCACTTTCTCTAGATATTGCAAAGGTCCAGCAATGGCTTTTCTTCTTGCTCTCACTCGTTTGACTCTGGACTCACCTGATGAATTTCTTAAATCTCATCCTCCAAAGACACAACACTCCATGACCCTTGCATTGTCAGACTGCTTGTCCGATGTCCAGTCTTGGATGAGTTACAATTTCTATTGATTCAAAATTTGAAAGGTCAAAGTTAATCGGCAATTTCTCACTGGAGCGGGACATCTCACTGCAGTCAGTTTGATTTTACCTCTACAAGTTACTGGAAGTGTAACCTGATAGTGTGTTGAGAGCAATGGAGCATCTGTATATTTAGTGAATGGTGGGACCAAAAGTGTATCTCAGTAATCAATGAGAATTAAAGATTAAGTAAGACGCAGAGGAACAAAAGGCAAGGTCTATTTATTATGGATAATTTCAAATCAAGAACAGAATGAAAAATAAAAGACATAAAAGAGAGCTTGGATTCAGATAGAGTCAGTAAAAGAATTTTAAAAATTAAGATTCAACATTTAAAACAAAAAACCTTTGTTCCCCTACATGTAGTAAATTATAAATGAGGGTGAATAGTTTAATTTGTTTCCTTTCCAAGCCAGCATAATTGCTTCATGTCGTCACAGTCTGACCAGACCATAGGCCTGCTCTGTCATTACAGAGAGATGACTGGTGGTGGTTTAACCTGAGAGCCACCATTCATCAGGTAAGGGGAGAGGTTGAAAAGGAGGGGCCTTCATGGTAACCTCAGCCGGTAATGTAGTTACACTCTTTATTACCAGTCCTAACTTTCAATAGTGAGTTTAATGGGCAACCTATGTACGAGTTAAAGAAGTTCTTACATATGTTAAACCAGTTTATTTACAATTGTGTGCAGTTTTGGGTGCCACACCCTTGGAATGACGTGATTACATTGGAGAGAGTGACGGGGAGGTTTCTGAGACCAGATTCAGGGATGAGACATTGTAGTCATGAAGAAAGATTGGAGACCTTGCTTTCCTTGGAGAGAAGAAGGTGAAGAGACAATTCCATAGAAGTTTTCAAAACCACAAGGGGTCTGGACAGAGTGGATCAAGAGAAATCGCTCACACTCATAAATAATCTCGAACCAGAGAGCATGGTTTTAAAGTCTGTTACAAGGAAGCAAATCTGAGGTGAGAAAAAATAAAACTTTTCACAGGTATTTCGCATTCCACAAGTGGAATGCACTGCATGGAAGTATGGCAGAGACAGGTTCAACTGAGACATTCATGAGGGTATTGATCAACTATTTAAATAGAAGCAATGTGCAGGGTTAGGTGGAACAGGCAAGAGATTGGCAGTAAGTTAAATGCCCAGAGAGCCACTGCACATACGAGGACTGAATGAGTCATTCTGCACTGTACCAATTCGTGATTCTGTAATAACCTATTTTACCCTGAGTTGGACTTCATATTGACTGTATTATATAGACTACCTACATCCAACTTCATAATGAATTGACTTCTCCCCCTCCCCCTTAGTTAATTGCTTTATTCAAGCCTTTATTATTGTCAGACTTGATTCCAGACATGAATGCATCAATTTTTAAATTCTTCAAATCATGTTTCAATCTTTCCACGACCCCATTCCTTTATATTGCTGTATTAACTCACCAAAAACTTGTTGTGGTTCTACCTCTAGCTTCTTATGTCCAGCATGGGAAGACATGCTGCCCGAATATTTGCACGCTAACCTCTGGAAATGCTTCCCCAAATCTCTGTGAATCTCCTACCTCTTTGTTCTGCACAAGACACTCAATAAAATATATCACTTTCATCAATCTTTTAATCACCCATCTGAATTTTTCCTTCTTTGGTTGGTTGCTATTGTTGACATTTTCTCTCTAAACCCTCCAAAATTCCTTAAGACCATAAGACATTGGAGTGGAGGTAAGGTCACTTGGCCCATCGAGTCCACTCTTCCATTCAATCATGGCTGCTGGGCATTTCAACACCACTTACCCACACTCTCCCCAAAGCCCTTAATTCCTTTCGAGATCAAAGGGTCAGTTAGACTCGAAACATCAGCTCTTTTCTCTCCTTACAGATGCTGCCAGACGTGCTGAGATTTTCCAGCATTTTCTCTTTTGGTTTCATATTCCAGCATCTGCAGTAATTTGCTTTTATTAAGAATTTATCAATCTCTGCCTTGAAGCCATTTAACATCCCGACCTCTACTGCGCTCAGTGACAATGAATTCCAGCCCTGACTGTCTCATCACAAAATCAGGATTGATATCACAAGCTTTCAATCTACATGGTTTAATGCCACATTAATTTATTCATCAACTGAGAACGTGAGGACTGCAGATGCTGGAGATCAGAGTCAAAACGTGTGGCGCTGGAAAAGCACATCCGTCATTCCAGGCAGCATCCAAGGAGCAGGACTGTCAATGTTTCAAACATAAAATTTTTATCAGGAATTCATCTTTCTGATGAAGAGCTTATGTTTGAATCGTCGACTTTCCTGCTCCTCGGATGCTACCTGACAAGTTGTGCTTTTCTAGCACCAGACGTTTTGACTCATATTCACCAATTGAGCCAGTCTAGCTATTTTCATCAATTTCATATTCATTGGAGGGAGGATAGATGAAGTAAATAAAAAAAGAGATATAATTGCATGTGGTTGGAAGTAATCAATATTAGATAAATAACACAATGGCCAAATTAACAATGACTCCTGGTTTTAACTTGATCTGTTTGTTGGTTCTATTTCAGATGCCCATTTTGAAACTACCCAATTTAAACTCCATTATCTTTAAGGAGTATAAAATCAGTAATAGTGTAAACGGTGGTGGGGGTGTGGTGTTGGAACTGGTGGGTTGAATCAAACTAATTCAATATTGGAAAGCATTAAAGGAAATGCCAGTCATTTTCTGTTATCTGATTGACTATGACTAATAAATCAACATGGAACTGCACATCTGAGTGGTGTTTCCTTATGCTAGTCAATGAAATGTCTCATTACAGTGACAATGTCACTTCCTAATCAATATGATATCTCTATTATCATCAAATTATCTTTCACTACCCATTGTTGCATCTCTCTTATCAACAATACACCTCCAATGATGGTAACATTTCCAAACCATAGGCCTTTTTTCTGTGATTCTTTCTTCTCCCTCTCAAACCTAATATTAAGTTTAATCATATTATTATCACTGTTTCAAAATGTGGCTCAATGTAATTAGTTAGAAATATTTGGTTAATTTCTCATCATTCAATTGACTTATGGCCTATTTCTTACTCTAAAATGTGTCACTCTATTAAACTACACAAAATATCATAGAGTTGTAGAGACATAGAGATATACAGCACAGAAGCAGACCCTGCGGTTCAACTTGTCCTAATGTAATCTAGTCCCATTTGCCAGCATTTGGCCTATATCCCTTAAACCCTTCCTATTCATATAGCCGTCCAGATGCCTTTTAAAGGTTGCAATTGTACCAGCCTCCACCACTTCCTCTGGCAGCTCATTCCAGACATGCACCAGCCTCTGCGTGAAAAAGTTGCCTCATAAGTCTCTTTTATATCTTTCCCCTCTTACCCTAAACCTATACCCTCTAGCTCTGGACTCCCCCACCCCAGGGAAAAGACTTTGTCTAGTTATCCTATCTATGATTTTATAAATCTCTATAAGATCCCCCCTCAGCCTTCAACACTCCAGGGAAAACAGCCCCAGCCTATTCAGTCTCTTCCTATAGCTCAAATCCTCCAATAGCGGCAACATCCTTGTAAATCTTTTCTAAATCCTTTCAAATTTCCCAACATGCTTCCAATAGGAGAGAGATCAGAATTTCATGCAATATTCCAAAAGTGGCCTAGCCAATGTCCAGTACAGCCACAACAGATCTCCCAACTCCTGTACTCAATACTCTGACCAATAAAGGAAAGCATACCAAATGCCTTCTTCATGATCCTATCTACCTGCAACTCTACTTTCAAGGAGCTATGAACCTGCACTCCAAGATCTCTTTATTCAGCAACACTGTCTAGGACCTTACTATTAAGTATATAAGTCCTGATAAGACTTGCTTTTGCAAAATGCAGCACCTCGCATTCATCTAAATTGAACTCCACCTGCTACTCCTCAGCCCATCAGCCCACCTGATCAAGACTCCCATTGTAATCTGAGGTAAACTTCTTCGCTGTCCACTACACCTCTAATTTTGGTGTCATCTGCAAACTTACTAACTGTGCCTTCCATGTTCATATCCAAATCATTTATATAAATGACAAAAAGTAGTGGACTCAGCACCAATTCTTGTGGCACTCCACTGGTCACAGGCCTCCAGTCTAAAAAAGACTACCGTCCTCACCACCAGCCTCTGTCTTCTACCTTCGAGCCAGTTCTGTATCCAAATGGCTAGTGCTCCCTGTATTCCATGAGATCTAACCTTGCTAATCAGTCTCCCATGGGGAAGCTTGTTGAACGTCTTACTGAAGTCCATATAGATCACATCTACTGCTCTGCCCTCATCAATCCTCTTTGTTACTTCTTCAAAAATTTCAGTCAAGTTCATGAGGCATGATTTCCCACTCACAAAGCAATGTTGACTATTGACGATGCCCTCCACCGCATCTCCTCCACTTCCCGCTCCTCCGCCCTTGAGCCCCGCTCCTCCAACCGCCACCAAGACAGAACCCCACTGGTTCTCACCTACCACCCCACCAACCTGCGCATACAACGTATTATCCGCCGCCATTTCCGCCACCTCCAAACGGACCCCACCACCAAGGATATATTTCCCTCCCCTCCCCTATCAGCGTTCCGCAAGGACCACTCCCTTCGTGACTCCCTTGTCAGATCCACACCCCCCACCAACCCAACCTCCACCCCCGGCACCTTCCCCTGCAACCGCAGGAAATGTAAAACTTGCGCCCACACCTCCACACTCACTTCCCTCCAAGGCCCCAAGGGATCCTTCCATATCCGCCACAAGTTCACCTGTACCTCCACACACAACATCTATTGCATCCACTGCACCCGATGTGGCCTCCTCTATATTGGTGAGACAGGCCGCTTACTTGCGGAACGCTTCAGAGAACACCTCTGGGCCGCCCGAACCAACCAACCCAATCACCCCGTGGCTCAACACTTTAACTCCCCCTCCCACTCCACCGAGGACATGCAGGTCCTTGGACTCCTCCACCGGCAGAACACAACTACACGACGGCTGGAGGAGGAGCGCCTCATCTTCCGCCTGGGAACCCTCCAACCACAAGGTATGAATTCAGATTTCTCCAGCTTCCTCATTTCCCCTCCCCCCACCTTGTCTCAGTCGGTTCCCTCAACTCAGCACCGCCCTCCTAACCTGCAATCCTCTTCCTGACCTCTCCGCCCCCACCCCACTCCGGCCTATCACCCTCACCTTGACCTCCTTCCACCTATCCCACCTCCATCGCCCCTCCCCCTAGTCCCTCCTCCCTACCTTTTATCTCAGCCTGCTTGGCTCTCTCTCTTATTCCTGATGAAGGGCTTATGCTCGAAACGTCGAATTCTCTATTCCTGAGATGCTGCCTGGCCTGCTGTGCTTTGACCAGCAACACATTTGCAGCTATTCCTAATCAGTCCTTGTCTTTCCAAATATGTGTAAATTCTGTCCCTCAAAATTCCCTCCAACAACTTGCACACCACTGACGTCAGGTTCACTGGTCTATAGATCCCTGACTTGTCCTTACCACCTTTCTTAAATAATGGTATCTCAGCAAGAGGCATAGCAATCACTTCCCTAGATTCTCACAGAGTTCCAGGGTATACCGGATCAGGTCATAGAGCCATAGAGATGTACAGCATTGAAACAGACCCTTCGGGATCCACCTTTGTCATCCAGGAGTTCATTATTTTTATCACATGAAGTATTTACTTTTATCACATGAAGTATATACTTGTGAGTTAAAACCTCACAACCACAAGGCCCAAGTCACAAACCCCACCCCAGACACACACAAACCCACATGCACACATACACATACACATTTGTGGGGTGAATTTGTACTTGCAGAGTTACATTGTACTTTGCTCAAAAACTGCATGAATCCATGTAGACTCTGTTAACTCATTTTTAAAATTAGAATCAGTCTAAACATTATGGCACAGGCAACAGCACACAGGGGGTGAACACCTTCAACATATTATCTGGACTGACACCAATTGTTAAAGTTAACCTTTAAAAGTTAACTTTTAAAAAATGTTTTGTGATTTACATATGAAAAAAGTGAAACTAACATGGTCATTCTAACAGATGAGAGACTTAACAAACAATCAAGGTATTTTTCAAGTATAATTTTAGTTACATCACACTGTAAACTTTCGCTATAAATTCTGTGTCTTACAATTGTGTACTCCACAACCAATTAAACCTGTTGGACTATAACCTGGTGTTGTGTGATTTTTAACTTTGTACACCCCAGTCCAACACCCGCATCTCCAAATCAAGTCTAGCGTAAGTTTCAAATTTAATATTTTATGGTCTCTGTCACAGACACCCTACACATTTCAGAGGCAGAACTGTAATATAAGTGTGGAATTAGGGAATCATCTTGCTCCATCTGGTTCCTGAAGAAGTTGTTTTTAAAAGTTGGTTCATAAAGCTCCTTGACAGGTAACTGTAGCACCTTCTGAAGAATCTTGATTGAGGTGGTCTGCACATGTCCCAGTCTCAACACAATTACACAAATAGCGCTCCAGATATATGATGTCATGCTCATTTTCCCAATATGTAAGGGAGCTGAGGCCTGAGTGAAGAAGTTACTGGAGGCAACTGAGACATGGCCCAGCCTAACCTCAACATCTAAAGGAGAATTGATTTTTTTTCAGCCATCCTTAGAATACGAGGTGCAAGCCACACAGCTTCTTGAATATGCTTTGCCACTGAATAGGATAGTAGCTGATAAAATCGTGGCCTCACTCCACTTTCCCATCCGAACTTCTATTCTCCTCGACTCCATTGTAGATGAAAAAATCTGTTTAATCCTCTGGGGAGAGGATTTTTAACAATTTACAACCCTCGGAGAGGAGAAATCTCTCTTCCATCTTAAATGGGAGACTTTAAAAATCTTATTCATTTATGGGATGTGGGTGTTGATGGCTGGTCAGCATTACTTGTCCGTAGCTAGTTGTCCTTGAGAAGGGGGTGGGTGAGCTGCCTTCTTGAACTGCTGCAGTCCAACTGCTGTGGGTTGCCCACAATACCCTCCAGGAGGGAATTCCAGGATTTTGACCCCGCAACATTGAAGGAACAAAGATATATTTCCAAGTCAGGATGGTGAGTGCCTTGGAAGGGATCTTGCAGGTGATGGTGGTGTTCCCATATATATGTCATACCCTGGCATTTGTGTGGCATGAATGTTACTTACCACTTGTCAGCCCAAACCGGGATGTTATCCAGATCTTGTTGCATTTGGAAACGGGCTGCTTCAGTGTCTGAGGAGTCGCAAATGGTACTTAACATTGTGCAAACATCAGCAAACATCTCCACTTCTGATATTGTGATGGAGGAAAGCAGCTGAAGATAGTAGGGCTGAGGATGCTAACCTAAGGAACTCCTGCAGAGATGTCCTGAAACTAAGATGACTGACCTACAACTTCCATAACCATCTTCTTATATGTCAGGTATGACTCCAACCACCAGAGATTTTGCCCCCGATATCCATTGATTCCAGTTTTGCTAGGGCTCCTTAATGTCACACTTGGTCAAATGCTGCCTGATGTCAAGGACTGTTACTCTCACCTCACCTCTGGAATTCAGCTCTTTTGTCCATTTTTGAACCAAGGCTGTAATGAGATAAGGAGCTGAGTGACCCCGGTGGAACCCAAACTGGACATCACTGAACAGGTTATTGCTGAGCAGGCGCTGCTTGATAGCACTGTTGATGACACCTTCCATCACTTTACTGATGATCAAGAGTAAACTGATAGGGTGGTAATAGGCCATGTTGGATTTGTCCTGCTTCATTTTATGTACAGGACATACCTAGGCAAGTTTCCACATTGTCGGGTTGATACCAGTGTTGCAACTGTACTAGAATAGCTTGGCTTGGGGAGCAGCAAGTTCTGGAACACAAGTCTTCAGTACTATTACCAGAATGTTGCCAGGGCCCATAGCTTTTGCAGTATCCAGTGTCTACAACCATTTCTTAATATCACATGGAGTGAATCGAATTAGCTAAAGACTGGCATCTGTAATGCTGGGGACCACCGGAGGAGGCTGAGATGAATCATCCACTCAACACTTCGAGCTGAAGATTGCTGTGAAACCTTCAGCCTTATATTTTGCACTGATGTGCTGGCGTCTTCCATCATTGAGGATGGGGGTATTCCTGGAGCCTCCTCCTCCAGTGAGTTTTTTTAATTGGCCACTAACATTCACAACTGGATGTAGAAGGACTGCAGAGCTTAGATCTGATTCATTGGTTGTGGGATCACTTAGCTCTGGCAATCACTTGCTGTTTATGCTATTTGACATGCAAGTAGTACTTTTTGGTGACTTCACCAGGCTGACACCTCATCTTCAGGCATGCTTGGTGTTGCTCCTGGCATGCTTTCCTATGTAATCCATTGAATCAGGGTTAATCCCCTGGCTTGATGGTAACAGTTGAGTGAGGGATATGACAGGTCATGAGGTTGCAGATTGTGCTGGAATACAATTCTGCGACTTTTGATGACCCACAGCAGCCCGTGGATGCCCAGTCACGAGTTGTTAGATCTGTTCAATTTATCATGGTGGTAATGCCACACAACACGAGAGGTTATTCTCAATGTGAAGGTGGGACTTTGACCGCAGAAGGACTGAAGAGGTATGGAACACTTGGCAACATGCTCAGTTTTCTTTCTCAGTTCATTGTCATCCCACCCACCACCACCACTCCCCCACACACCCAACCCCCACCCACCCATCTCCTCCACTACCCCACTGCTCATCTTCCACTCCTCTGGCATTGATTTCCAGATTGATTTTTATATTCCTTACTCTTTCATCATTATGTCACAAGAAGAAAAGAAAACATTTAGAATACCTCAGCAGGTCAAAAGTTTACTTTTCAGGCCAAGGACCTTTGATCAGATATGTTTTTCATGGATTTCTGTAGGATCAACAGTAGCAGTGGGGTAAGGGATGAGTTCGAATTGGCTCCTGAACCTCACTTCCTACTATGAATTCCATACAGGGGGTTAGCTAACTTACCTCTGAGAGCAGATGGGTGAGAAGGTAGAAGGAGAGAAATTAAGGTTAGCAATTGTTGAGGCATACACACAGCGATGAGTCTGGCATTCCAGTTTTTCTTCATTTAGTGCCATTACATAGCAAAGGAAAATCTAATCAGTTGACGCCAGACCAGTTGTCTATCTAGGAATCCAAACAATTATTTGATGTTGCACTGACTGATTTGTAACTGTTTTGCTATTGTTTAACAATTGCTGGGCCAAAACCCTGGAGTTCCCTCTCTAACAGCAGTGTGGGTGCACCGAAGCCAGACGAACTGTAAAGATTCAAGAAAATGTCTCATCATCACCATCACCACCACCACTACCACTACCATCACCTTCTCAAGGATAACTAGAGCTGGGCGGCTACTACTGGCCAAGCCCGTGACACCCACATCCTGCAAAAGAGTTAAACAAAAGCAAACTCAAGAAACACAAAAGTTTGATGAGTTTCTTTCTGGCTGTGTTTTAATTAAGATTCAGTGTAAAAAGTCATTTGGAACATTTAGAAAATTTTTTAAAATGAAATTCTGAACCTATAACATTTCTTTTTTAAATTTTTTTTCTCTCTGAGATTTAAACTGACATGTTAAATAAATGATTGATCCAGCCTTTAAAACTTGAATTGCTGATTAACATCAAGCTCAATACAACAACAGAAGACAGAAGAGACTTGGATACAATTCCAAAGATTATCATTTCTATTATAAACCTTCATCCAATATTTTTCTAATGACCTCAACCTATTTTAATTAAAATAGTAGACAAATCAATTTATTGAGCACTCACTTGCAAATTTTCATGCATCATAATTTCAGTGCAAAAGATGAGTGATGAATGATACTTATTGTCACATGTATTTGGGAAAATGCAGTGAAAAGTGTTTTGTCACCACAATCCAGTGCCACTTTGGATTACAAAATGAATAAAAATAAATTAGTTAAATAGAGCTTCAACTTCTGTTCAACTAGCCAAAAAATATAAAGACTGATAAATAAGAAATAATGTTCCCTTTTCAGTCCTTGTTGCCAAGCACAGCTCCAGGTATTGTTCAGGTCTTTGGGATTTCTGTAAGGTGTTCCAATCTTTGGGCCACAATAAGTCTCATTCCAAGTCCAGAATGCCCCAGGAGTGCCTGGCTCTCTTACTTCCGCATCGCTATAGAAGCCATGTTATTTTATCACTAGCAATAAACTTATGCTGTAGAAAGTACAAAAGTGAGGCTGTCCAGTGCATCAAAAGTATATATAAAAAAGTTATAGACATCATCTGGAGTGAAAAAGCTCTTAGCCAAAGTCTTTTGCCTTGAGATTTTTCTCTTTCATTATGCTACCTGTCAGACAGAAAGGAGACCATGATGGATGAAGTGCTGCCATAGTGTTTTACTTTGTCAGAAAACTGTGCAATTCCTGGGTTTGTGCCTTAAGGTTGGCATTATTAATTAATCTTTGAGCGGCCAATGTACTCCCTCCGTGCTGGGCTCAGGACTCGAAGCACGCACCTGAGGCCTCAGAGTTTATTAACCCTGCCAAGATCTGATACACAATAATGGGCAGAGGTGAGACCCCAATTACATCTCAAATCAATCTGAAGCAGCCCATGCTGCTTTCCTCCTGAACCCAGTGGCGCGAGCTGCAGCTTCGACAGCTTTGCTCATTAGACCATTTATTCAAGCCACACAAGAGAATGTTAAAGGATTTCTACCACCACTGATACTTCACCATATCACCATCAGTGTCTGTTCCATTTACTTACTCTTTCAGTCAGATACTTAATAATGCTTAATAATCAGGACACTTTACAGAGTTGGCACTTTGTGTACATCCTTCAAAAATATTGTTTCTATTATTACATTTTTTTGTTTTGCAATAATTATTAATCCTTGACTATTAAGATGTGTTCAGAAAAAGAAGAAAATGTAATCATTCAGATGGTACTATCTTTAAAAGTGTTCCCAATTTCATTTGCATGATGTAAGGATATAAAGCTGAGCAAGTTATGCTATGATTGTACAAAATCTTAGGCATATTCAATCCAGAGTACCGTGTTCGGTTCCTGAAATGAAGTTTAGGTAGGATATATTGAACTTGGACTAGGTACAGTGGAAGTTCATCAGACTGATACCAGGCCCACATGTTTTATTAACAGAAAAGGTTGCATTCACTTAGCCTGTATTTCCCTTAAATGTTAAAGATCAATAGGCAATCTAATTCAGGTGTTCAGGAGGACTTGATATTGTAAATAGAGGAAATCTTACTCTGCAACTTCTCTATATGATAATTTATAGGAGTTGCATATCAACACAGTCTGAGAAAATCACAAGGTTTTGATGGAGATCAAGATGTCATCTCTGGCTCCTGCTAGGCCTCGTAATTGTACCTTACTACTTAGTGTAACTTCTACATATTGCCATCATGCAATAAACTATATATTGTTGTATAAAGGCTAGTGCCTCTTTTGTTAAAGTGAAATCGTGGTTCATTTGCCAACAGCACACTCGAATTTCAAGAGAGTAGTGGGGCAGAGGTGACTGTAAGTAAGGTGACTGGGGAAGCTTAAAGTGGATAAATCCCAGTCTACATCCCAGGGTTCAGGAGGAGACAGCTGAAGAAGCACTGGTGGTGATCTTTCAGGAATTACTGGAGTCATGGAGGGTCTCAGATGATTGGCTTTGATTTAATTTGTTTTTGTCACATGTATCAATATAAAGTGAAAAGTATTGTATAGCATGCTAATGAGACAAGTCATACCTTACATAAGTACATCTGAGTAAGAGAACAGAATGCAGAATATGGTGTTACAGCTACAGAGAAGGTGCAGAGGAAAGTCAACTCTAACATATGAGAGATCTCTTCAGAAGTCTGATAACAATTGGAAAGAAGTTGTTCTTAAATCCATTGCAACACGTTTTCAAAATTTTGTAGCTTTGACCTGATAGAAGAGAATATAACCAGGGGGGTGGAAGGGACCTTTGA
Organism: Hemiscyllium ocellatum; assembly: GCF_020745735.1. Lineage (NCBI taxonomy): Eukaryota > Metazoa > Chordata > Chondrichthyes > Orectolobiformes > Hemiscylliidae > Hemiscyllium > Hemiscyllium ocellatum. Next base: position 53,535,183 of record NC_083401.1, on the reverse strand, counting down.
CTATGATGGCTCCTTTCCCAAGGCAACAGGCACTGTAGATTGAATCAATGGAAGAGAGATGGTTTTCATGATGGACTGGGCAATGTTCACAAATATCTGTAATTTCTTGCAATCTTGGAGGGAGTAGTTGCCATACCACACTGTGATACATCCAGATAGGATGCTTTCTAAGTTGCATGTAAAAAGACTGGAATTGGCTAATGTAGCACCCCTGTTTAAGGAAGGAGGGAGGCATAAGCCAAGAAATCATAGGCCAGTTAGCCTGACATGGTCATTGGTAAGATTTTAGAGTCCATTATTAAGGATGAGATTGTGGAGTACTTGGAAGTGCATGGTAAAATAGGGCTGAGAGAGCGTGGACTTGTCAAAGGGAGGCCATCCCTGAAAAATCTGTTAGAATTCTTTGAGAAGGTAATGATCAAGCTAGACAAAGGAGAGCAGTGGACATGATCAATTCAGATTTCCGGAAAGCCTTTAACAGATCACTGCTCAAAATATAAGAGCCCATGGTGTTAGAAATAAGATATTGGCATGGGTAGAGCATTGGCTGATTGTCAGAAGGAAAAAAGGGTCTTTTTCTGGATGACAAGTGGAATTCTGCTATGGTCCATGTTGGGACGATGAGTATTTACTTTATACATTAATGATCTGAATGAAGGAACTGAGAGCATTGTTGCTAAGTTTGCAGATGACACATAGTTAAGTGGAGGGCCAGAGAGTGTTGAGGAAATGGAGAGGCTGCAGGAGGACTTGGCCAGACTAAGAGAGTGGATTATCAAGTAACAGATGGAATACAATGTGGGAAAGTGTGAGGTTATATACTTTGATAGGAAGAACATAGGCATAACCTTTTTTCTAAATGGGAAAAGGCTTTGGAAATTTGAAGCACAAAGGGATTTGGGGGTCCAACATTAGGATTATCTTAAGGTTTGGTTGGAGGTTAGGAAGGCAAATGCAATGTTAATATTCTTTTTAACAGGGCTAGAATGCAAGAGCAGAGATGTCTTACTATACAGCTCTGGTTTGACCATATTTGGAATACTGTGAGCAGTTTTGGGCTCTGAATCTCAAGAAGGATGAGCTGGACCAGGAGCAGGTCCAGAAGAGCTCGGCACAGTGGCACAGTGGTTAGCACTGCTGCTTCACAGTGCCTGAGACCCGGGTTCATTTCCCGACTCAGGTGACTGACTGTGTAGAGTTTGCACGTTCTCCCCGTGTCTGCGTGGGTTTCCTCCGGGTGCTCCGGTTTCCTCCCATAGTCCAAAGATGTGCGAGTCAGGTGAATTGACCATGCTAAATTGTCCGTAGTGTTAGGTAAGGGGTAAATGTAGGGGTATGGGTGGGTTGCGCTTCGGCGGGTCGGTGTGGACTTGTTGGCGTGGGCGGCACGGTGGCACAGTGGTTAGCACTGCTGCTTCACAGCGCCTGAGACCCGGGTTCAATTCCCGACTCAGGCGACTGACTGTGTGGAGTTTGCACGTTTTCCCCGTGTCTGCGTGGGTTTCCTCCGGGTGCTCTGGTTTCCTCCCACAGTCCAAAGATGTGCGGGTCAGGTGAATTGGCCATGCTAAATTGCCCGTAGTTGTTAGGTAAGGGGTAAATGTATGGGTACAGGTGGGTTGCGCTTCGGCGGGTCGGTGTGGACTTGTTGGGCCGAAGGGCCTGTTTCCACACTGTAAGTAATCTAAGAGATTTTCAACTAGGATCCTAGTGATGAAGCGGTCATCATATGAGGAGTGGATGAGGACTCTGGGTCTGTACATGGTGGAGTTTAGAAGGATGAATAAGGGGATCTGTTTGAAACTTACAGAATACTGAGGGGTCTAGATAGAGTGGGGAGAAGATGTTTCCATGAGTAGGATAGACTAAGGCCAAAGAGCACAGTGGCATAGTGAACTGAGATGAGGAGAATTTCTTCAGCCAGAGTGTGGTTTATCTCTGAAATTCATTGCCATAGAGGGCAGTGGAAGCCAAGCAATAGCTAAGCTAGATGTGTTCTTGATTAGTAAGGGAATCAAAGATTATGGAGAAAAGGCAGGAGAATGAGTTGAGAAACATATCAGCCATGATCAAATAGCAGAGCGGACTTGATGGGCTAATTCTGTTCATATATCTTGTGGTCTAATGGTCATATGGTGGAGCAATTTAGCTATGAAGATATGCTAGATAAGCTCAGCTTGTTTTCTTTCGAGCAGAGGAGTCTAAGACAAGACCTGATAAAGGTGTATAAGATTATGAAGGAAATGGACAGGCTGGATAGAAAACAACTATTCCTGATAACTGAAGGGTCAATAACAAGGGAGCACAATTTTAAGGTGAAAGATTTAGAGGGGATTTTACAAACTTTCCTTGCATCCAGAAAGTGGTAGAGGTCTGGAATGTACGGTCTGGGAGAATAGTTGAGGCAAGAAACCATATGAGCTTTAGAAAGTTCTTGGATGGGTATTTGAAATATCGTAACATTCAAGGCCGTGGCCTAGTTTGGGCAAGTGTGACTAGTAGATTGTGAGTAGATATTTTTGTCAGTGCTGACTTGATGGGCTGAAGGATCTCTTCTATATATGACTCTATGCACTGGACGTCTTCATGACCTCCCTTCTATGCTTGTACATAGCAGACGGCATAATATTGTCAATATCTTCATCTCAACTTTGAGAGGGGCCATATACATTAACGATCATCACCAAAGTCCTCATCCCAATGGCAATGAGTCCCAAGGTTTGCTTTGAATTTACAGCTGCAGTTGCAGCAGGTGGCAGATTTCAGTGAAGTTTTATTGAAGTCCATTTGTTTCACACTGAATTTCAGATCACTCAGCACCTGACCACAGCCCTTTTCTCTTCTAACTCCTCCTCCCTCTCCCAGGAGTGAAATCTGAGAAGAGAGAGAAAGGAAGAGAGATAGAGACAGAAGAGAGAACAAGAGAGTAGAAGAGAATTAGAAATGGAGAGAGAGAGAAATGAAGAAGCCAAAAGGTGCATCAGCTCAATATGCAAACTCAGAGAAAATAAACAGTGGAATCGTGGCAACTTCATAAGCTGATTTTTGGTTAGTTTCCAATCTGTTTGCAAAGAGCAAGAGTCATTGGAGCTGATTAGTGAGCAATTTTACTTCCTAAATTCTAGTCTCCAGTATAGGTAAATAGTCTGAAAGTAAACTTAAGGTATGACAGGCTAGCTCACTGTATTGAATACCCATCCTTTCCTACATAGGGAGTTGTGTGTGCTTCTTATGGCCTTGATCATGTGTGTGGGAAGCATCACCAACTGCAAGCACTTGAGCTTCAGGTTTTACAATTTGTACAGTGGCTGGAATCACTTTGCATTCGTGAAGCTGAGAATTACATTTAACAAAGTGGTCAGTAGGGTTCCAAATGAATTCTTTGTGTCAGTGTTCACTAGTGAAACAGGTAATGTGCATATAGAAATCAGAGAGAAGAACTGTGATATATTTAAAGATGTTCACATAGACAGAGAAGGCCCTGAATGCGCTGGCTGGCTTAAAAGTAGATAAATCTCCTGGACTGGATGAAATGTATCCCAGGCTGTTGAGTGAGGCAAGGAAGGAAATAACAGGAGCACTGACAATAATTTTCAATTCCACTCTGGCCACGATGGATTGGAGGACAGCCAATGTAGTAATGATATTCAAGAAGGGCTATAGTAGGAAAACCAGGAAACCAAAGGCCAGTCAGTCCAACTTCAGTGGTGGAAGCAATTCTGAGTGACAGAATTAATCTGCATTTGGAAAGGTAGGAATTAATCAAGAACAGTCAGCCTAATTTTGTTAAGGGGAGGTCATGTCTGACCATTTGATGGAATTTTTCAAAGAGGTGACCAGGACTGTAAGGGCATTCAATGGACTAATAGGACATCAGCGAAGTTTTTGGTCGGATCTCAAATGGGAGACTAATGGCAAAGGTAACAGCCCATTGGATGAAAGAAATTTGGCTAATTGGATCTAGAATTGGCTGAGAGGTAGGAAGCAGAATGTAATGGTAAAAGGGTGTTTTTGTGACTAGAAGCCTCTGTCCATTGGAGGTCCACGGGGATTTGTGTTGGGCCCTTTGCTTTGTTGTTTATATAAATGATTTAGACTTGAATGTAGGGAGAGTTGACCAGTAAGCTTGTGGATGACACAAAAATTATTGGGATGATAACGAGTGAGGAGGATAACGTTTAGATTACAGGAGGTGTGTGGTGGTGCGAGGACAAACATGTCAAGAGAGTATATGGTGAATGATAGGACTATGGGAAGGGCTGGTAATCAAAGGGACCTTGGTGTGCATTCCATTGGTTGCTTAAGATAGTGGGACAGGTAAATAAAGTGGTTAAGAAGGCATTTGTAATACATGCCTTTATTAGCCAAGGCATGCAGTTTAAGAGCAGAGAGGTTATGCTGGAACTGTACAAAATGCTGGTTAGGCCACAACTAAGGTATTGCATGCAGTCTGGAATCCACATTATGGAAGAGATATACAGCACTGGAGAGAATGCAAGGAGATTTACCAGGATGTTGCCTGAACTGGAGAGTTTTAGTGACGAAGAGAGATTAGATAAACTGGTATTGTTTTCCTTGGAGTAGAGAAGGGTGGGAGGAGGACATTGTTGTGATGTATAAAATTGAGAAACATAGGGTAGATGAGAAGAAATGTTTCCCCTTAGTGGAGCAAGCAATGATGAGAGGCAAGGGGCAAGATATTTAAACAAGATGTGAGGAAAACATTTTCACCCACTGGGTAGCGGAAATCTGAAACTCACTGCCTATATGGGTAGCAGCGGCAGAAACCCTCATAACATTTCAGAAGTACTTAGATATAAACTTACAATGCTGAGGACACAAGGCTGTGGACTAAGTGCTTGAGAATAGGATTGGAATAGTTAGCTGTTGTTTTTTAATCATTACAAATTCAATAGGGTGAAGGCCTCTGTGACGTCATGACTCTAACTTAGCTTTGACAACAGAATTGAAAAACATAAAAAATATTGATCGACAAGACCATGATTGGGCTATTCAGCTCAACAAGCCTATTTGATCATGGCTGATATGTTTCTCAACACCATTCTCTTGCCTTCTCCTTGTAACTCTTGATCTCCTTACTAGTCATGAATCTAAATACAGTCAATGACTTGCCCTCCTCTACCTTCTGCAGCAATCAGTTCCACAGATTCACCACCCTCCTCATTTCAGTTCTCAAGGGTCATCTTTAACTGTGAGGCTGTGCCCTTGGGTCTTAGTCTTTCTAACTCGTAGAAGCATCTCCTGCACGTCTACTCTATCCAGGCATCTCGGTATTCTGTAGATTTCATGGGGACCTTTGTCATCCTTCAAACTCCATCTAATACAGAGCCAGAGTCCTCAACCACTCCTTATATGGCAGACCCTTTATCCCCAGGATCATTCTTGTAAACCTCATCTTGACTTTCTCCAAGACCAATTCATTTTTCTTTAGGTATGGGACTCAAAACTGCTCACAGAATTCCAAATGTGATCTGACCAGAGCCTTATTCAGCCTCCGTGGTACACCGCTGCTCTTGTATTCCAGCTCCCAAAATGAATGTTGACATTGCAATTGCCTTTCTAACTTCCAAACTAAACCTTCATTTTAACATTAAAACAGAATTCTGAACTAAAACTCCCAAATCCCTTTGTGCTTCAGATTTTCGAAGTTTTTGCTCATTAAGAAAACATTATACGCCTCTATACTTTCCATCAAACTGCATGACCTCAACTTTGCCACATTGTATTCCTTTTCTTCCTCTCTTGTGAATCAAATTCCTGTGAGTGTGGCTTTGATGATCCAGTGTGTGTTCTCTATTTCTGTGTTTTTAATGATTACAAAGGTGTCATCCACATATCTGACCCAGAGTTTGGGTTGAATTTGCGATAAGACTGTCTGTTCTAATCTTTGCTTTACCGCTTCTGCTATGAGTTTAGAGATGGGTGAGCCCATGGGTGTGCCGTTGATCAACACTCACAGGAATCCAATTCACTAGAGAGGAAGAAAAGGACAACCAATTCCCATTCCTAGACGTGATGGTACATAGAACACCTAACGGAGAATTCACCACAAAGGTATACAGGAAAGCCACACACACAGACCAAGTCCTGAACTACGAAAGCAACCACCCCAACACACAAAAAAGAAGTTGCATTAAGACACTGTTCAAAACGGCCACAACGCACTGCAGGACACCAGAACTGCAAAAAGAGGAAGAAGAACATCTCTACAATGTATTCACCAAAAACGGATGCTCGCGCAATTTCATCAATAGATGCCTAAGGGAAAGACAACGGAACGAGGACATGCCGCAACCCAAAGGACTAGCCACACTATCATACATCAGGAGCATTTTCGAACTGACAGCCAGACTACTGCGACCACTCATAACAGCACACAAACCAATAGCCACTCTCAGATAACAACTCACCAGAACGAAGGACCCAATACCCAGCACCAGCAAAACCAATGTAGTATACAAAATCCCATGCAAGGACTGCACAAAACATACATAGGACAAACAGGAAGACAGCTAATGATCCACATCCATGAACACCAACTAGCCACGAAATGACACGACCAGCTATCCTTAGTAGCCACACATGCAGATGACAAGCAACATGAGTTCTACTGGGACAACACTACTATTATAGGACAACACAAACAGAGAACAGCCAGGGAATTCCTAGAGGCATGGCACTCATCCACAGATTCAATCGATAAGCACATTGACCTGGACCCAATATACTGACCACTGCAATGGACAGCTGGAACTGACAACCAGAAGCGGCAGAGACAAACCACTATAAATGCCGGAGGAAACATCACAGAAGCGCTTCACAGGAGGCTCCCAAACACTGAGGATGTCACCTAGACAGGGGATGAAACGTCTGCAACACAAATTCCCAGCTCGGTGAACAGAACCACAACAATGAGCCCCCGGCCTACAAATCTTCTCACAAATTTTGCTCTTTACCTCCTCAAAGAACTTTAACTGATTTTTTAGGGATGACCTCCCTTTGACAAAGGCAAAAGTGAGGACTGCAGATGCTGGAGATCAGAGTCAAGAGTATGGTGCTGGAAAAGCAGAGCAGGTCAGGCAGCATCTGAGGAGCAAGAAAATTGATGGTTCGGGCAAAAACCCTTCATCAAGAATGAGGCTGGGAACCTTGGAGACGAAGGTCTTTTGCCAGAAACATCGATTTTCCTGCTCCTCGGATGCTACCTGACCTGCTGTGCTTTTCCAGCACCACATTATTGACTCCCCTTGACAAAGCTATGCTGACCCTTCCTTATTTTACCATGCAATTCTAAGAAAACACTGCAATCTCAACCTGTACTGGCCAGTGAAGAAGATTACCTCAGAGTACAACAGGATCTTGATCAGATGGACCAATGAGCTGAGGAGTGGCAGATGGTGTTTAATTTAGATTAGTGAGACATGTTGCATTTTGGAAAGGCAAATCGTGGCAGAAGTTATACACTTAATGGTAAAGTCCTGGGGAATTTTGTTGAACAGGTTCATAGTTCCTGGAAAGTGGAGTAACAGGTTGATAGGATAGTGAAGAAGGTTTTTGGTATGCTTTCCTTTATTGGTCAGTGCACTGAGGATAGGGATTGGGAGGTCATGTTGTAGTGGTACAAAACATTGCTTAAGCTACTTTTGGAATATTGTGTGCAAATCTGGTCTCCCTGCTATAGGAAGGATGAAACTTGAAAGGATTCAGAAAAGATTTGCAAGCATGTTACTGGGGCTAGAGGATTTGAACGATAGGGAGATGTGGAGTAGTTTGGGGCTGTTTTCCCTGGCATGTTGGAGGCTGAGGGGGTGACCTTATAGAGATTTATAAAATCATGAGGGTCATGGATAGAGTAAATAGACAAGGTCTTTTCCCTGGTGTGGGGGAGTTCAAAGGTAGAGGGAACAGGTAGAAAGTGAGAGGGGAAAGAGTGAAAAGAGATCTAAGGGACAACTTTTTGCATGCAGAGGGTGGTACAAGTATGGAATGGTATGATACCATTGCAACATTTATAAGGCATCTGGAAGGGTATATGGATAGGAAAGGTTTAGAGGGATATGGCCAAATGCTAGGAAATGGGACTCGGTTAATTTAGGATATTTGCATGGACAAGTTGGATTTAAGAGTCTGTTTCCATGATGTACATCTCTATGACTCTATAATAAAGGACTCTAAAATCTTCCCAATGACTGAGGTCAGGTTAGCCAACCCATAATGTCCTGTCTTCTGCCTCCCTCCCTTCTTAAGCAGGGGTGCTATATTAACCATTTTCCAGTCTTCCAATGATTCCAGAAAGATCACCACTAATGTCTCTACAATTTCCTTAGCTATCTCTTGTCGAACTCTGGGTGTAGTTCATCTGGTCCGGACGATTTGCTCACCTTCAGATTTTTCAGCTTTTTCAGCATCTTCTTCTGAGTGATGGCGGCGACACTCACCTCTACTCCTGACTCTCTTGAAGTTCTGGTATGCTGCTGCTGTACTCCACCATGAACCATGATGCAAAGTACCTCTTCAGATCCTCTGCAATTTCTTTGTTCCCCATTACTGCTTCTCCAGCCTCAATTCCAGTGGTCTAATGTCCACTCTTGACTCTCTCTTACCTTTCATATAGCTAAAGAAGCTCTTGCTATTTTCTTCCATAATACTATGTAGGTCATCTTCATAGTTCATCACCTCCTCTCTACTGGTATTTAAAGGCTTCCCATTAATCTTCACAACATTGTATGGCTTTTTTCTTTTGCTTCTATGCTTTCCTTGAACTTCCCTTGTCATTCATTGTTGCCTCATCCTCCCCTTAGTGTGCTTCTTCTTCCTTGGGAAGGATTTTCACAGTGCCTCCTAAATTACTCCAGAAACCCCTTCCATTGCTGCTTCACTGCATTTCCTGCTAGGCTGCCCTCACAAGAACTCTGGCTGGTTCCTCCTTCATATCTTTGTAATTACCTGTCCTAAACTCTGATACCATTACATCTGACTCAAAAAGTTAAGGGGACAATGGAAAGAAGTAGCTTGTGAATCCTGTATGGAACTGGCAGGCAGCACTCCTGCTCCTCAACAAAGTAATACATAAAATAAAAGCTCGCCAGAAGCTACTCACTGTGTTCTCTTTAGAAGCCATTGATCAACTCTCAATTGGCTAAAAAAACTAATGGCAGCATGTTGCGGTCACTCACTAATGAATTTAAAAAGGGAATCTTAAATTGCTGTTAGACACTGTAATTTAGTTAGACTTGCACAACAACAAACCATTTAGACCAATGGATCTACGCTAGAATTTAAGCTCCACACAGCCTCCTCCCATCAGACCTTGTTCAAGTACATTTTTTCTTGATTTCCTGTTCATCCCAACCACTCTGTGAAGTGATATGCAATGCAGTTAATATACTTTGCAGCGTTGGATCTGGAGTTCTACACAGGTGGTGAGTGGTGGGAATATGTCTCGGTATCTTGGATATTTAAGTGCTTATTTTATACCATTCATCTAGATGGACCAGGGCAGCAGTTACATGGGAGGACCACCACCTGCAAGATTCCCTCCAAACCACTTGCCATTCTGAATTGGAAATATATCGCCATTCCTTCACTGTCGCTGAGTCAAAATCCTAGAATTCCCTCCCAAAGGGCATTGTGGGCCAAACTGCAGTAGGTGGACTGTAGCAGTTCAAGAAGGCAGTTCATCACCACTTTCTCAGGGGCACCTAGGGATAGGCAATAAAAATGCACCAGCCAATGGTGCCCATATTCTGTAAGTAAATAAAAAAATTGTTAAACAGGCACATCACAAAATGAATTTCTATGCCATGGTTTTCAAGTAGGCTGGTGGTGGTTGGAGGTTAGAGTTTAAATTCCTTCACTAAGATTTTGCTCTGTATCAGCCCAATGAGAAGTCTAAGTATTTTGACGGCAGAGTGGAAAATTGCACATTTTTTCACTTTCAAGATATTTTGAATGTTATTTTACTTGTTAAATAAATCTCAAGAGATTTAGGTACAAAGTATGGTACCCCTATCAAAGCTGTGTGCGTTCTTGCTATGTTCAGACTAAGGGAGCCAAGTCATTCTCTTATATCTTGCTTGAATGGATCTGACTTCAGACACAGTTTATTCTGCTCAGAGGGTTGAAGAGTTACTATATCTGAGCCCAATCCTGCCATCTACCAACATCACACGTGCATTAAAAACTGGCGACACCCCTGACAGGATACTAGGAGACTGAGGCCAATCGTACTATTTCTGTTAGTGAGCTTTGAGAAGATTTGTAGCTCAGGTTGAGGTTTTGGATGTAAGTTTGCTCGCTGAGCCGAAAGGTTCATTTCTCGACATTTCGTTCCCCTACTAGGTAACATCTTCAGTGGGCCTCAGGCGAAGCAATGCTGAAAATTCTTGCATGTAAATTCTATTTACATGTTTGGGTTTCTTTCGTTGGTGATGTCATTTCCTGTGATGATATTATTTCCTGTGGTGAAGTCACTTCCTGTTCCTTTTCTCAGGGGGTGATTGATGTGTTTGTTGATAGAGTTCCAGTTGGAATGCCACGCTTCTCAGAATTCTCGTGCGTGTATTTGCTTGGCTTGTCCTAGGATGGATGTGTTGTCCCAGTCAAAGTGATCTCCTTCCTCATCTTTATGTGAGGATACTAGTGAGAGAGGGTCATGTCTTTTTGTGGCTAGTTGGTGTTCATGTATCCTGGTGGCTAGTTTTCTGCCTGTTTGTCCAATGTAGTGTTTGTTACAGTCCTTGCACAGTATTTTGTAAATGAAATTAGTTTTGCTTGTTGTTTGGATAGAGTCTTTCAAGTTCATTTGCTGTTGTTTTAGTGTGTTAGTGGGTTTGTGGGATACCATGATACCAAGGGGTCTGAGTAGTCTGGCAGTCATTTCCGAGATGTCTTTGATGTAGGGGAGAGTGGCTAGGGTTTCTGGGCATGTTTTGTCTTCTTGTTTGGGGTTTTTGCTGAGAAATTGGCGGACTGTGTTCATTGGGTACCCATTATTTTTGAATACACGGTATAGGTGATTTTTCCCTGCTCTGCGTAGTTCCTCTGTGCTACAGCGTGTGTTAGCTCATTGAAATAATGTTCTGATGCAGCTTCGTTTATGAGTGTTGGGATGATTGTTTTCTGTAGTTCAATATTTGGTCAGTATATGTTGTTTTCCTGTAGACGCTGGTTTGAAGTTCCCCATTTGCTGTTTGCTCTACTATGACATCTAAGAATGGCAGTTTTTTGTTGTTTCCCTCCTCTTTAGTGAATTTTATGCCAGTAAGGGTATTATTGATGGTCTTGAAGGTTTCCTCTAATTTGTTTCGTTTAGTGATAACAGAAGTATCATCCACATAGCAGACCCAAAGTTTGGGTTGGATGGTTGGCAGACCGGTATGTTTGAGTCTCTGCATTACAGCCTCTGCTAAGAACCCTGATATCGGAGATCCCATGGGTGTTCCGTTGGAACAGCACATCCATCCTAGGACAAGCCAAACAAAAACATGCATGAGAATTCCTAGAAGCATGGCATTCCAACAGGAACTCTACCAACAAACACTTCGAGTTAGACCCCGTCTACCACCCCCTGAGAAAAGGAACAGGAAATGACTTCACCACAGAAAATAACATCACCACAGGAAATAGCATCAGCAACCCAAAGAAACCCAAACATATAAATAGAAAACAGGAATTTTCAGCATTGCTTCACCTGTGGCCCACTGAAGATGTTACCTAGTAGGTAACAAAACATCTGAAAATGAACCTTGCAGCTCAGCAAGCAAACCTACATCCAGTAGTATTTCTGTCTCTAATCCGGTTCTTATCGCGATCACATGATCCAAACTGAGGATCTTCCTGATTCAGATCATTACTTATCCACTTAGCTCAAAGAACTGGCCATGTTCATAAAGTTCAACATTGATGTGAAGCATTTTCCTCTTTGGTAACTACTTACAATTTGGTGCTCCATATGGCTACATTGATGAAACAAATTGGTGACCACTGACAAATTTAGCATCTGACAATCACAGCTTCCTGCATTCAGTTATCCAACTGTATGCACAGTTAGACTCGAGTTACTGTACTCTGTGCAATTTTAGTAAAATGTCTTCATTTACATTTCAGAATGAGGCTATTCAATTTAAAAGATTGATTCAACCTGAAGCGTAAAACATATTGAATCAACTGTTGTAGAAACAATAGAAACAGTCAGCTGTGTATCCTGGAAACACAAGCTGGGCTGTGTACTGGTTGCATGATAAAAACTCAAAAATAGGATCTTATTTTAATAAACCCATCAGGAATTGTAAAATTGATTGGACCAGCTGCCACACAGCATATGCATCCAGCTGACCCAATCCATTTTACCAAGTTAGATCAATCCTGATGCTTGTACTATAACTCGGCTCACTTGTTTAGCTCAATACATTTAAATTGTAACTGTCCAAATGTTTTTTTTTTGGCTCACCCTGGGCATTTGTGCAACCATTAAAATCAGACATTGCTTGGCTTTGATGGGAACATGTCCTGTTGTTCCTCACTGTCTTCCAGGTCCTTATGTGTGTTCCTTGGTCTACATCTTGTGGTCCCAATCACAGTGAGCGCTGAGACATTCAGACACTGAGACACTGTTGAGGGCCTCCACTACCCCCTCACATTTGAATCTCTAAATTGTTGTTTATCAGAATGGGTTCCTGGTCCAGTCAGAATCTGTTGCTTGTAATCTTGAACCGACTGCCCAGGATTTAAGTGCTGATTTATTTCGGGCTGCTCCTAGCAGAGGTTAACAGCTTGTTTTGTGAAGCAACCCTACATTATAGTGACACTATGAAGATAATGTAGTTGTGTGTGTTGTGTGAAGACTCAATGAAAAGATTCCTGGTGAAAGTTTTCACAATACCCAGGCTCCCCCCACCGCGCCCCCACCCCCAACCCTACCGCCCCTGCATTCCTACACTCAATCACCCTTTGCATCACATACCAGCCCGCCTCAACCCTATCTCCTGCTTCACAACGTCCTCCCAATTTTGCCATTTCTGCTCCACCCCCCCCATGCCAGACTCACCCTTCAAAGCTTCATTTTCCCGTCCCCAGCTTTCCAGTTCCAAGCCACATTCATTGCATTTATCTCCAACCCTGATCCCCACTTTCCCATCACCCCCCAGCTCTGATCCTCAATTTCCCATCACCCCTTTCCCCAGCTCTGATCGCCACTTTCCCATCACCCCCGGCTCTTTCCTGCTCTCCATAATCCTCACATCATCTCCAATCTTATTTTCGTCCCTTTCCCCCAGTAAGCTGGACTGAGTACCAGGGATGCGATGGGATCAGGAAACCAGGGTACTCAAAGGGAAGCAAAGGCCGGGAAGAAAATGGAGCTGGGGCTCTTGGATGCCCACAGCTCGGAGATCCAGGCATGTTACCAGCAGGATAACAAAGATGCTAGCACCAGTTGGAGGAGGGGGTGGTGTGGAGCTGCAGCCCAAAACAGATAAGAGCCACTCAACATTCTTGGAGGCCACTCAATCATGTGAAGTGAGAACACTCCAGAGATTCCAATGCCTTTACTGCCCTCAGTCATGGTGAACCTCTCAGCGTTTGCTGCTAATGGGTCAACAAGAGCTAGTTCTATCCAGTCAGTCGTGTCCACCACCTCTTCATGACTGACTGCAAGATCCAGCCAGCATGATTTTAGCACTGTAAAGGTATTTAGTTGTAACATCACAGGACCATAGAAAGAGAAGTAAGTTATTCAGCCCAGTGAGCCTCCTCCCCCATTCAGTATGATCATAGCTGATCGAACAGTTTGATGCCTTTTACCCATACTATTACCATAGCCCTTATCTGTGATGGTAATCTAAAATTTATCAACCTCCACTTTAAATGTACTGAGCCTTCCCCATTGTAAACAAAAATGTAAAGAAATTGTGTCAGCTTCAGTGTTCAGAGAACCACTGGACAATGGCCTCAGCACTGAATGAGTTAATGTTCCCTACGATCATGATACCATTCAGGAATAGAATAGGGTCAACAGGATAGGTTTAGCAGTGCGATGGTTATCAACAGAGAGGAGTACTGGGGCCATTGCTAATTTGATGCTGGATCTTTCAGGCATCTGTGGGAATTGCCTGTAATGAGTGCGGCATTGATTTTGCTATTAAGTGAGGGTCCTGCAGCCACATAAAGTCCAGTTGCTAAATTCATACAAAGCTTCTGATTTGCTAGGTCTTAATCTCAAATGCAAACTTATTGCCTTAACAGTCCAGAAATATGAATGTAATTCAAAGGGATACATATCTCCGTGAAGATTAGTCTCTGTTTGGCGTTGATCTGTGAACTATTTTCTCCTTCACTGCAATATGACAAGCCATTTGTCTCAATGTGCAGATCTTTGAAAAATGCTATCCAATTAGCTTCACTCCCTCATCACTACTCAGTGCTATACTTATTTTCTTTTCAAGTATATTAATTTCTATTTTTAAAGTTATAATTGAATCTGCATGCATCATTCCAGGGAGTGCATAACAACTCAGTGCAACAAAGTTGAAAAGTTACCTTCTCATTTCATTCTGATCTTTTTTTGCCAATTACCTTAACTCCAGTACACCGATGTAAAATATTGCAATTGCTGCTACTGGGACATGTAAACAGAAAATGCTGGAACCAGATCCACGAACATAGTGGGGAGAGGAACAACGTTAGCTGGCAAAAGGTTATCAGACTGAATTGACTGGAGCAGCACACAGACACACTTAGGAGCACGCTGGCACTAAAAGAGTCATAGGCAGGAGTTACAGGGAGGTGTCTTCACAAGGTTGAAGCAGATAGATGGGTGATGGTCACAAGGGGCAGGCATTCAGTGCAGGAGTCCCATGCGGTTGTCCCCGTCTCAAACAGATATACTGTTTCAGGTAATGTTCGAGTTCAAAGCCTATCAGGGGATGACAACAGCAGTAGCCAGAACAGTGGTACCACAACTGGCTCTGTTGTACAGCAGGGTGGGGTGAGGTGGAAGCAAGCAGTGGTAGCGGCTACTCAAGAGTTAGAGATACAGACAGGCATTTCTGTGGCAACAAATGAGACTCCAGTATGGTGTGTGGCTCACCTTATGCCAGAGACCAGGATGTCTCCGAAGTTGCTCAGGACATACTGAAGTGGAAGGGTGAACAGCCAGGGGTCAACTACACATTGGTATCAATGACATAGGCAGGAAGAGTTATGACAACTTATAAGGAAAGTCCACGGAACCAAGCCATAAGTTGAAAAGCACGACCTCCAGGGTTGCATTCTCAGGATTACTTCCTGTGGCATGTGGTAGTGTAGCAAGGAATAGGAAGATAGTACAGCTTCATACATGGCTAAAGAGCTAATGCAGAGGGGAGAGTTTCAGATTTTGGATCATTGGGATTTCTTAGAGTCAGGGAGTCATAGAGATATATAGTATTGAAACAGACCCTTCAGTTCAACTCGTCCATGACAACCAGATATCCTAACCCAATCTAGTCCCATTTTCCAGCACGTAGCCCATATCTCTCCAAGCCCTTCCTATTCATATACCCACCCAGATGCCTTTTAAATGTTGCAACTCTGCCAGCCTCCACCCTTCCTCTGGCAGCTCATTCCATACACGTACCACCCTCTAAATGAAATTGTTGGCCTTAGGTCCCTTTTGTATCTTTCCCATCTCACCCTAAATCTATGCCCTCTAGCTCTGGACTCCCCCACATTTGGGAAAAGACTTTGTCTATTTATCCTATCCATGCCCCTCATAATTTTAAAAACTTCTGTAATGTCATCTCTCCAGGGAAAACAGCCCCAGCCCATTCAGCCTCTCCCAATAGCTCAAATCTTCCAACCCTAGCAACATCCTTGTAAATCTTTTCTGAACCCTTTCGAGTTTCACAACATCTTTCCGATAGGAAGGAGACCAGAATTGCATGCAATATTCCAACAGTGGCCTAACCAATGTCCTGTACAGCCGCAACATGACCTCTCAACTCCTGTACTCAATACTCTGACCAATAAAAGAAAGCATACCAAACACCTTCTTCACTATCCTATCTACCTGTGACTCCACTTTCAAGGAGCTATGAACCTGCACTCCAAGGTCTCTTTGTTCAGCAACACTCCCTACAACCTTACCATTAAGTGTATGAATCCTGCTAAGATTTGCTTTCCCAAAATGCAGCACCTCACATTTATCTAAATTGAACTCCATCTGCCTTTCTTCAGCCCATTGGCCTATCTGATCAAAATCCCATTGTAATCTGAGGTAACATTTTTTGTTGTCCACTACATCTCCAATTTTGTTGTCATCTGCAAACCTACTAACTATATCTCTTATGTTCACATCTAAATCATTTATAGAAATGATGAAAAGCAGTGGATCCAGCACCAATCCTTATGGCACTCCACTGGTCACAAGCTTCCAGTCTGAAAAGCAGCACTCTATCACCACTCTCTGCCTTCTACTTTCAAGCCAGTGCTGCATCTAAATGGCTAGTTCTCCCTGTATTCCATGAGATCCAACCTTGTTAACCGGTCAGCCATGAAGAACCTTGTCAAACTGAAATCCACATAGATCATGTCCACCAATCTGCCCTCAATAAGTCCTCTTTGTTATGTCTTCAAAAAAACTCAATCAAGTTCGTGAGTCCTAATTTTCCCACATGCAAAACAATGTTGACTATCTCTAATCAGTCCTTGGCTTACCAAATGCATGTAAATCCTATCCCTCAGGATTTCCTCCAATAACTTACCCACCAGTGATGTCAGGTTCACCATTCTCTAGTTCCCTGGCTTTTCCTTACCACCTTTCTTAAATATTGCCACCATGTTAGCCAACCTCCAGTCTTCTGGCACCTCACCTGTGACTATTAATGTTGCAAATATCTCAGCAAGGTGCCGAGCAATCACTTCAAGGCAGGTGGGATCTGTGCAAAAAGGACAGTTTGCATCTTAACTGGAGGGGCCCTAATATCCTGATGGGGAAGTTTGCTAGTGCAACTAGGGTGGATTTAAAGTAATAAGACGGGGAGGTGGGAATCAAAGCAATAAGTCAGAAAGTGAGTAGAAGGTAGAGGTTAATGGGAATAACAGGCAGGGCCAGTCGAATGACTATGGTGAGTGAAGGAATCATGAAATCAAAATGTGGGTTGAAATTTGGAGTAAATGCTGGAGGTGAGGCTCAGTGTTCTCAGGGATTAATAAATAGGGATGGTGAGTTTGGAAAACATAGTACACAAGAAAATATTAAGAGAAAGACAAACTAGTAAAACCTACTTAAAAACTTTGTACCCAAATGCATGCAGCATTCAGAACAAATTTGATATGCTGACAAGACAAATAGAGATACGACCTGGTGGGGATGACTGAAACATGGACGATCAGGTAAATGTTCAAGGATACTCAGAGTTCTGGAAGGATAGACAGAAAGGAGCAAGAAGTGGAGTTGCTTTTTGGTTAAAGATAGCTTTTGAGTAGAAATAAAAATGGAAGAAACCGATTGGCAGGAGCACTTACAGGCCCCCAAACAGTACTTCCGAAGTAGGGCATAGCATAAACCAAGGAATAATGAGGGCTTGTGAGAAGGGCACAACGGTAGTTAAGGGTGATTTGAATATGCATATCGACTGGATTAATCAACTTGGCAAGGGTAGCCTTTAAGAAAGGCTTACAGAGTGTAATAAGGAATTGTTTTTTGTAGCAACATGTCATATAGCTGACCAGAGAACTGGCTAGCTTAGATTTGGTACTATGTAATGAGGAAGGATTGGTAAATGGTCTTGTTGTTAAGGATCCTATTGGAAGGAGTAACCACTAATTGCTAGAGTTTCAAATTCAGATTGAAAGAATGAAGATAAAGTTGCATGCAAGTGTTTTAATTTTGGGCAAAGATAATCATATAGGCCAAGGGAAGGAGTTGGCCCAAGTGACTGAGCAAAAATATGAAAGGGTAGGACAGTTGAAGATCAGTGACAAATGTTTAGGAAGATACTAAATACCTCTTAATTAAAGTTTATACCTGAAAGGAAGAAGAATTGTAAAAAGGTGAAGAATCATCCATGGCTTAACAAAGAATTTAAGGATAACATAAAGACAAAAACTAGGGCATATCGTGTTGCAAAAGTCAGTGGTACGCTGGAGGATCGAGAGAATTTTAAATGTCAGGAAAGGATTACAAAAAACAAAATCTATTGAGCTGAAATGAATTACGAAAGGAAACTAGCAGTATACATAAGCATTGATACCAAAAGCTTCTATCGGCATATAAGAAGAAAGAGAATAGTAAAAGTAAGTGTTTGCCCTTTACAGACCAAATTGATGAGATAAGGGAAATTCAGAAATGGTAGAGGCACTAAACCAGTAGTTTGTCTCATTTTCACAGTGGAAGATAATTTCTGCAGAGTAACTTGGTTAAATAAGTATAACTAGGGAAAAGGTATGAAGTAATATGATGGGATTAAATGCAGGTAAGTCCCTGGGATCTGATGGCCTGCATCCTAGGGTATTAAAGGAGGTGACAGTAGAGAAAGTGGATGTGTTAGTTAATGACTTTCCAAAATTGTCTGGATTCTGGAAAGGTGTCAGTGGATTGGAAACAAGCTAATGTGACACCCTTTTTCAAATAGGAGATAGGCAAAATGTGAGAAACTATAGACCAGTTAGTTTGACCTCTGTTGTGGAGACATTGCTGGAGTCGATCATAAAGGAGGAGATAACTGAACACTTGGAAGAACAAAGCCCAATTCAGCAGTGTCAGGACAGTTTCATGAAGAGCAAGTCATGCTTGACAAAATTGCTGGAGTTCTGTGAGAATGTAACCAGCAAGGTGAATTATGGGGATCCAGTGAATGTGGTATATCACGACCCTCAGAAGGCATTTGACAAGATGCCACATAAAAGATTGATTCAGAAGGTTAGATTCCAGGGAGTTAAGGGTAGAGTATTGACTTAGGTAGAGGATTGGCTGACTGATAGAAATCAGAGGGTTGGCATACATGAATCCTTCTCTGGATGGTGATGTATAATTAGTGGAGTGCCACAAGGTTCACTTCCTGGACCTCAACTATTTACAATCAATATAAATGATGTGCAAGCATGGACAGAATGTGACATAGCAAAATTCAAGAATGATACTAAAATAGGTGGGGAAATAGGCAATGATGGGGAGTTTACAGGGTTTACAGATGAATGTTGATATGGCAGATGAAGTTTAATGTGTATAAGTGTGAGTTTGACTATTTTGGCCAGAAAAATAAAAGGGCAAATAATTATTTAAATGTGAAGCAAATTCAAAGTGTGTCAGTACAGAGGCATCTGGATGTCTTTCTTAATGAAGTGGGTATGCAGGTGCAGCATATATAAAGAAAGGCAAATGGAATCCTGATATTTATTTGATTTGATTTATTTATTGTCATGTGTCACGTGTACAGTGAAAAGTATTGTTGGTGAGTAGTACAGGCAGATCATAGCAAGCAAGGACATACAGATCATAGGGTGAAAAACTCTTGGCCAGAGTGAGGCACACAGGTTAAACCACACAGGACAGGTGTGAGGCAAAAACAACATTAACAAGATCAACATACACCTGATAAAGAAGCAGCTCTTCAAAAGCTAGTGTTTCCAAAAAAACCTGTTGGACAATAACCTGGTGTTGTGTGATTTTAACTTTGAGCACCCCAGTCCAACACCAGCTCCTCCAAACCACATCAATATTATTTGAAGTTTTGGAGTCTACTCATCAGTATAATGACGGCAGGGAAGAAAATGTTTTTGAACCTGCTGGTGCACGTGTTCAAGTTTCTGTATCTTCTACTTGGTGGAAGAGGTTGAAGGAGAGGGTGGGATGGGCCTTTGATGATGTTGTTTCCTTTCCACGGCAACAAGAAGTGTAAGTGGAGTCCATGGATGGGAGGTTGACTTCCGTGATGGTCTGGGCTGTGTACACAAGCTTCTGTAGTATTTTTTACTGTCCTGGGCAGAGCAGTTGTCATACCAGGTCATAATGTTCTCAGATAGTAGGCTCTCAATGGTGCATCTGTAGTAGTTGTTGAGGGTCCTTATGAATATACTAAATTTCCTGAGCTGCCTGAGGAAGAAGAGACACTGATGAGCCTTCTCGACTGCCACATCTATGTGGGACACCCAGAACAGGTTGTTGGTTATTGTCACTCCTTGGAACTTGGTGCTCTCAACCCTCTCAGACACCACTCTGTTGATGTCAAAGGGGGAATGTCCTCCTCATTCCTTTCTGAAGTCAATGGTCAGTTCTTTAGTTTGGCCAGCATTAACCGGAAGGTTGTTATCATTGCACCACATCACCAAGCCCTCTATTTATTGCAAAAGGAATGGATTTTAAAAGTAAAGAAGTGATGTTGCAGTTATCCAAGGCTTTGGTGAGACCACACCTGCAGTATTGTGTCCAGTTTTGTTCTCCTTACTTGAGGAATGATGTGGTGGCAGTTTCAGGAGGTTCACCAGATTGGTTCCAGGGATAAAAGGTCTATCTTACAAGGAGTGGTTGAATAGTTTGGGCTTGTAATCATCGAAGAATGAGGAGGGATCTGATTGAGGCATATAAAGTTATAAAGGGGATTGATAAAGGCGGATGTTGAACAGATGTTTCACTCATGGGACAGTCTCAAACAAGAGGTTATAGATGCAGAGTGAGAGGAGGTAAAGTCAAAACTAAGATGATGGGAAACTGCTTCTCGTTGATTCTGATATTGATCCCAGAGTGCAGTGGAGACAGAATCAATCAACAGATTCAAGAAAGAAACAGATATGTTTCTGATGAAAAACAAGTTAAAGGGCTATAGGGAGCAGGTAGGAAAGTTGAATTGAGACTAGGATAAGATCATCCATTATCATGTTAGATGGCGGAGTGGGCTCGAAGGGCTGAATTGTCTATTCCCGCTCCTAATCCTATGATCCTATGAAATGTTAACACTGTTTTTGTCTCCACAATGCTGTCAGAGCTGCTGAATATTTTCACATTTGTTGTTTTATGACCTTAGATCATATATTTCTCCATAAGTTGCTGCATCAACATCCAACAATGTTGACATTATAAACTATCAAGAGAGTTAGGTTAGACACCTCCAATCGAAATCTCGATTTTACAGGTCCCTCAATAATACCAGTGTTGAGGATTATCGGATCAGCTACATTCTCTTGAGCTGACCCGATGGCCTGAATGCTCTTACATCTTTTGATCTTACATGAAGAGACTGGAGGAACAAAAGAACAAAGAACAAAGAAAACTTACAGCCCAGGAACAGACTCTTCAGCCCTCTAAGCCTGAGCAAATCCAAATCTACTGTCTAAACCTCTTGCCCAATTCCTAAGCATCTGTCTCCCTCTGCTTTCTACCTACTCATGCATCTGTACAGATGTATCTGAAATGAATCTACCATGCCTGCCTCTACCACCTCTGCTGGCAACGTGTTCCAGGCACCCACCATCCTCTGCGTAAAGTATTTGCTGCATGTAACCCCCTTAACTTTTAACCTCGAAAGTTTGACCTCTCATTATTGAATCCCTCATCCTGGGAAAAAGCTTATCTCTATCTACCCCGTCAATACCCCTCATGATTTTGTAAACCTCAATCAGATTCCCCCCCCAATCTACTTTTTTCTAATGAAAACAAACCTAACCTACTCAACCTTTCTTCATAGCTAGCACCTTCCATACCAGGTAACATCCTCATAAACCTTCTCTACCCCCTCTCCAAAGCGTCCACATCCTTTTGGTAATGTGACAACCAGAACTGTACACAGTATTCTAAATACGGCCGAGCCAATGTCTTGTACAATTTCAACATGACCTGCCAGCTCTAATTATCAATACCCTGTCCGATGAAGGCAAGCATACTATATGACTTGTTGACCACTCTATCCACCTGTGCAGCAACCTCAGGGTACAATGGACCTGCACTCCCAGATCTCTCTGCCCATCAACTTTATCCAAGGCTCTTCCGTTCACTGTATAATTTGCTCTAGAATCAGTAATGTTCCCGCCACTGACGTCAGGCTCACTAGTCTGTAGTTACCTGGAATATCCCTTACTACCTGCCTTGTACAGGAGGAGTTGTAACAGAAGTTTAAAAATCTCACACGTTAATTTTAAAACCAATTTTGTACTGGTTTCCTTTTCTAAAGGGACAAAGTGTGGACACCTGAATAAATCTTCTGAGAGCATCAACCGCCCCACCCCCCACCCCCTCCTTTACACCTCATCTGGTCCAGGGCTCTTTGCAGTGCAATCGCTCTCCTCTTTGCCAGATATAGTGTCTAAGATCTATCCCTGACCTGTCTGAAATGAGCAAATAATGTGATTGGAAGTATCAACTTTCAAGTAACATAGAAAGAAAGCTGATAACATTTCCAGTTTGATTACATATAATATGAATCATTGAATCACTTTGCAAATCAGAAATAAGCATAGTCTGGACACCAGTGGGATTCATTCACTGGAGTTGTCTGTATTAATTGCAAGGGAATTAATAATCATGGAATCCTTTGCTTTTGCAGAACATTTTAAGCTCAATTTTATAAAATAAGATAAATACAGACAAATTCAACCTGGATCCAGAAATATGCTATAAAATAAATTATATAAATATTATTGTATAAAAAATTATATTTACAGGAATGAAATAAATTATATCATTACAGAAGTGAAAAAAATATGTCATTCAATAGTATAGAATATTCTGGTTTCTACGCCTTCACTATACCTCAACTTCCTCAAAGTTAGTTTCCAGTAAAATTTCATGGACCTTAATTTCAATGCGCTGCAGTGAGCATAATGTTGAGTCATGGGATATCAGGTAAAAAGGGCTGAAGAAGGGCTCATGTCCGAAATGTCGATTCTCCTGCTCCTTGGATGCTGCCTGACCTGCTGCGCTTTTCCAGCAACACATTTTCAGCTCATGGGATATCAGGCCAATGTAAGCCCCTGAAAGTGTTCATATGCCTTTATAAAATCTGTAAGGCAATGCTTTTAACATTTGTTTTCAGATAGACACTTAATAAGGGCAAGTTCACTTTCTGAAAAATATACTGAAAATCTTTCAACACTTATCCCACGAAACACATAGACATTTGCAACGTGAAGGAATCACTGAAGGGAACAAACATTTGCAGAAGTGTAGCAAAAGCTGGATGAAATGGCCCACCCATCCACCTCCTCTAACCTTATACACCAGGAACACTTCAGGTAAGCTTCTCTTCTTTTTTTTCACTTTCTGATAAAGGACTAGCAGGGATGGTAGTGCAGGGAAAAGAATGTTCCTCCTGCATAATGTTTGAGGTGAGGACTCCATTAGTATCCAATCCAAGTACATCTGCAAAGTGCACCCAACTCTTGCTCCTCCAAGATCGCCTTAGGGAACTTGAGCGGGAGTTGGATAAACTTCGGATCATTTGGCAGGCAGAGTCTGTGATAGATAAGAGTTACAGGGAAGTAGTTACTCCTAGGCATGAAGAAAGAAGGTAACTGTTAGAAGGGGGAGAAAACAGTCAGTGCAGGGACCCCCTGTGGTCATTCCCCTGAAAAAGAAGATTACTGATTTGGATACTGTTGGGAGGGATAACTTACCAGGAGCATACATTGGGGTGCAGGTATCTGGCACAGAGTCTGTCCCTGTTGCACAGAAGGGAAGTGGGTGAAAGAAAGAGGGTGTTAGTCATTGGGGACTCAATCGTTAGAGAGTCAGATAGGAGATTTGTTGGGAGCAAAAGAGACTCATGGTTGGGGTGTTGCCTCCCAGGTCCCATGATGTCGCAGATCGTGTCTTTGGGGTCCTGAAGGGAGAGGGTGACCAGCCCCAAGTCATGGTCCACATGGGTACCAACAACAGAGGTATAAAGAGGGATAGGGATGTAAGGCAGGATTCCAGGGAGCTGGATGGAAGCTGAAAGCTAGAACAAATAGGTACCTGGGACTTCGATGTTGTGGCCATTTCAGAGACATGGAGAGAGCAGGATCAGGAATGGGTGTTGCAGGTTCCAGGGTTTAAAGCTTTCATTAAGATCAGGGAAGGCAGCAAAAAAGGGGGAGGTGTGGCTTTTAGTCAAGGACAGTATAACGGTGGTTGAAAGAACTTTTGACGAGGACTCGTCTATTGAAGTGTGTGGGTTGAGGTTAAAAACAGAAGAGGCGAGGTCTCACTGCTGGGAGTTTTTTTATAGGCCCCCGCAAAGTTCCATGGATGTGGAGGAGAAGATTGGCAAAATGATTCTGGGTAGGAGTGAAAGGAACAGGGTGGTCACTATGGGGGACTTTAACTTCACCAAGATTGACTGGAAATACTATGACTCTAGCACATCAGATGGATCAGTTTTTGTCCAATGTGTACAGGAGGGTTTCCTGACATAGTATGTCAAAGGGTAGACAAGAGGGGAGGTCACACTGGATCTGGTGCTTGGTAATGAACCAGGCCAGGTGTTTGATTTAGTGGTAGCTGAGCACTTTGGAGAGAGTGACCATAATTCGGTTACATTTAGTTTAGTGATGGAAAGGGATAGGTACATGCCACAGGGCAAGAGTTATTGATGGGGCAAGGACAATTATAATGCAATTAGACAAGACTTAGGAGGCATAGAATAGGGTAGCAAAATGCAGGGGATGGGAACAATCAAAATGTGGAGCTGGTTTAAGGAATGGATATTTTGTGTCCTTGATAGATATGTCCCTGTCAGGCAGGGAGGAAGTGATAAGGTAAGGTGGTTTACTACAGAAATTGCACCTCTTGTTAAGCAGAAGAGGGAGGTCTATGTGATGTTGAGACAAGATGGTTCAGATGAGGCAATGGAGAGTTACAGGTTAGCCAGGAGTGATTGAAAAAGAAGTTAAGAAGAGCAAGGGGGGGGGGGGCATGAGCAGTCTTTAGCAGGTAGAATAAAGGAGCACCCTAAAACTTCCTATAGGTATCTGAAGAATAAAAGGATGACTGGGTAGGATTAGGGCCAGTCAAAGGCAGAAGTGGGAAGTTGTTTGTGGATCCTGTGGAGATCGGAGAGGTGCTAAACAAATATTTCTCATCTGTTTTCACTCAGGAAAAGGAGAATATTGTAGAGGAGAAGACTGAGATATAGGCTATTAGACTAGAAAGGAATGAGGTTAGTAAGGAGGAGGTGTTATCAATTCTAGAAGATGTGAAAGTAGATAAGTCCCCTGGACTGGATGAGATTTATCTGAGGATTCTCTGGAAAGCCAGAGAGGAGAAGGTGAAGCCTTTGGCCTTGATCTTTGAGTCATCATTGTTGATAGGTTTAGTGCCAGAGGATTAGAAGATTGCAAAAATGTTGTGCCCTTGTTCAAGAAGGGCAGTAGAGGTGACCCAGGTAATTATAGACCAGTGAGTCTTATGTCTATTGTAGGAAAAGATTTGGAACGGCTTATAAGAGATAGGATTTATAATCATCTAGTAAGTAACAATTTGATTGGAAATAGTCAATGGCTTCATCAAGGGCAGGTCATGTCTCACAAACCTCACTGAGTTTTTTGAGAAGGTGACCAACCATGTGGATGAGGGTAGGGCAGTTGACGTAGTGTACATGGACTTCAGTAAAGTCTTTGAAAAGATTCCACATGATAGCCAATTGGAGAAAATGCAGAGGCATGGATTGAGGGTGATTTAGCAGCTTGGATTAGAAACTGGCTTTCTGTAAGAAGGCAACGAGTAGTGGTTGATGGAAAATATTCAGTCTGGAGTCCGGTTATTAGTGGTGCACGCACAAGGATCTGTTTTGGGACCGCTGTTGTTCGTCATTTTCATAAACGGCTTTGGACGCAGGCATAGGCGGATGGGTTTGTAAATTTGAAAATGACACTAAACTCGGTGGAGTAGTGGACAGTGTGGAGGAATGTTGCAGGTTGCAGAGAGACTTGGCTAAACTGCAGAATTGGACTGAGGGGTGGCAAATGGAGTTCAATGCAGATAAATGTGAGTTGATTCACTTTGGGAAGAATAACAGGAAGGCAGAATATTGGGTCAATGTAAAGATTCTTGGTAGTGTGGATGATTCCTGAAAGTTGCCACCTAGGTTGAGAGTGCTGTTAAGAAGGCATGCAGTGTGTTAGGTTTTATTGGTAGAGGGATTGAGTTCTGGAGCCATGATTTCATGCTGCAACTGTACAAAACGCTCGTGCGACTGCACTTGAAATATTGTGTACATTCTGGTCGCCCATTACAGGAAGGATGAGGAAGCATTGGAAAAGGTGCAGAGGAGATTTACCAGGATGTTGCCTGGCCTAGACAGAAGGTCTTATGAGGAAAGGCTGAGGGACTTGGGTCTGTTGGCATTGGAGAGAAGAAGGCTAAGAGGGGATTTAATAGAGACATACAAGATGATCAGAGGATTAGACAGGGTGGATAGTGACAGTATTTTTCATAGGATGATGATGTTGGCTTGCACGAGGAGCATAGCTGCAAATCAAGGGTAATAGATTTAAGACAGATGTCAGAGGCAGGTTCTTTACTCAGAGAGTGGTAAGGGTGTGGAATGCCCTGCCTGCCAACGTAGTTAACTCTGCCATATTAGGAGCATTTAAACAGTCCTTAAATAAGCATATGGATGATGATGGGATAGTATAGCATGATGAACTTAGATTAGTTCACAGGTTGGCACAACATCGAGGGCTGAAGGGCCTGTCTGCACTGTATTGTTCTATGTTCCAGGGCCTGAAGTAGTTGACAATCTTTCCACAGATTCTGGATCAGTGGTGCTGGAAGAGCACAGCAGTTCAGACAGCATCCAACGAGCATTAAATCTTTCCACAGAATTGAGTGGCACGGACAATGGTGAGAAAGTTGGGAAAGTATGACAAGAATGGAAAAATCAAATGGAAAAAATAATTTCTGATTTCTCCTTTCAGGTTTAAATATACAATTCTAAATCTAGCTAATGAGTGGTAATGACTTTATTCTATGTATTTGCATCTTGTTATTAGGTAACTTTACCTCACTGCTATACAACAACCAATTCTCCCCAACATCCCTGAGAAACTAGAAGGTGCTAAATGCCAAAATGAAAGTTAGAATAATTACCTGACATTACCAGTTCGTTATATGCTTTTTGGGTTCCTCATCCAGCTGCACTGTCATCTCCATTCCCTTGCAAACTTCATGACACCATCGTCTTTGATACTTACTCCACACAAATGGACATTGCCAAGCCACTACATCATTATGACTACTTTGAGAATAAATCAGACACCACTTCAGGACTTCAAGACATTACTTTGGTATTCAGGGACACTTATGTCTTACATATAACAACCAAGTGCCTTAAGCTGCAGTGACAACACAAACCTCATGCATCGACATGAGAGATATTGAGTTATAGAGATATACAGCATGGAAACAGACCCTTCGGTCCAACCCATCCATGCCAACCCAGATATCCCAACCCAATCTAGTCCCACCTGCCAGCATCCAGCCCATTCCCTCCAAACCCTTCCTATTCATATACCCATCCAAATGCCTCTTAAATGTTGCAATTGGACCAGCCTCCACCACTTCCTCCAGCAGCTCATTCCATACACTCACTACCCTCTGTGTGAAAAAGTTGCCCTTGGGTCCCCTCTCACCTAAACCTATACTCTCTAGCTCTGGACTCCTCCAGCCCAGGGAAAAGACTCTGTCTGTTTATCGTATCCATGCCCTTCATAATTTTGTAAACCTCTATTAGGTCACCCCTCAGCCCATTGGCCCATCTGATCAAGATCCTGTTGTAATCCGAGGTAACCTTCTTCGCTCTCCACTACACCTCCAATTTTGGTGTCATCTGCAAACTTACTAACTATACCTTTTATGCTCACATCCAGCACTGATCCTTGTGGCATTCCACTGGTCACAGGCCTCCAGTCTGAAAAACAACCCTCCACCACCACCCTCTGTCTCTTACCTTTGATCCAGTTCTGTATCCAATGGCTAGTTCTTCCTGTATTCCGTGACACCTAACCTTGCTAACCAATCTCCCATGGGAAACCTTGTCGAACACTTACTGAAGTCAATATAGATCACATCTACCACTCTGCCCTCATCAATTCTCTTTGTTACTTCTTCAAAAAACTCAATCAAGTTTGTGAGACATGATTTCCCACACACAAAGCCATGTTGACTATCCCTAATCAGTCCTTGCCTTTCCAAATACATGTACATCCTGTCCCTCAGGATTCCCTCCAACAACTTGCCCACCACCAACATCAGGCTTACTGGTCTATAGTTTCCTAGTTTGTCCTTACTACCTTTCTTCAACAATGGCACCACGTTTGCCAACCTCCAGTCTTCCGGCACCTCACCTGTGACAATTGATGATACAAATATCTCAGCAAGAGGCCCAGCAATCACCTCTCTAGCTTCCCACAGAGTTCTAAGGTACATCTGATCAAGTCCTGGGGATTTAGCCACCTTTATGCACTTCAGAACATCCAGCACTTCCTCCTCTGTAATATGGACATTTTTAAAGGTGCCACCAATACTTGTTTAGTATCTCCCCTATTTTCTGCCACTCCACACAAAGGCCACCTTGCTGATCTTTGAGGGGTCCTATTCTCTCCCTAGTTACCCTTTTGTCCTTAATGTATTTGTAAAAACCCTTTGGATTCTCCTTAATTCTATTTGCCAAAGCTATCTCATGAACCCTTTTTGCCCTCCTGATTTCCCACTTACGTATACTCCTACTTCCTTTATACTCTTCTAAGGATTCACTCGATCTATCCTGTCTATACCTGCCATATGCTTCCTTCTTTTTCTTAACCAAATCCTCAATTTCTTTAGTCATCCAGCATTCCCTATAGCTACCAGCCTTCCCTTTCACCCTGACAGGAATATACTTTCTCTGGATTCTTGTTATCTCATTTCTGAAGGCTTCCCATTTTCCAGCTGTCCCTTTACCTGTGAACATCTACCTCCAATCAGCTTTTGAAAGTTCTTGCCTAATACCATTAAAATTGGCCTCTCTCCAATTTAGAACTTCAACTTTTAGATCTGGTCTATCCTTTTCCATCACTATTTTAAAATGAGTAGAATTACGGTTGCTGCCCCCAAAGTGCTCCCCCAATGACATCTCAGTCACCTGCCTTGCCTATTTCCCAAAAGTTGGTCAAGCTTTGCACTTTCTATAGTAGGTACATCCACATACTGAATATGAAAGTTTTCTTGTACACACTTAACAAATTCCTCTCCATCTAAACCCTTAACACTATGGCAGTTCCAGTCTATGTTTGGAAATCCTCTACCATAACCATCCTATTATTCTTACAAATGATTAGATTTGTGGAAACAGATCCTTCAGCCCAACAAGTCCACACCAACCCTCCAAAGAGGGACCCACCCAGACCCATTCCCCTCCAGGCAATTTAGCATGGCCAATTCACTTAACCTTCAAATTTCTGGACTGTGGGATGAAATCGGAGCACACCCATGCAGATAATGTGCAAACTCCACACAGGCAGTTGTCTGAGGCAGGAATTGAACCCGGGTCTCTGGCGCTGTGAGGCAGCAGTGCTAACTGCTGTGCCACCGTGCCACCCATACTAAAGGAGACAGCTGATATCTCCTTATAAATTTGTTTCTCGATTTCCCACTGACTATTAGGGGGTTTATAATACAATCCCAGTAAGATGATCATCCTTTTCTCAGTTCCACCCAAATAACTTCCCTGGATGTATTTCCAGCAATATCCTCCCTCAGTACAACTGTAATGCTATTCCTGATCAAAAATGCCACTCCCCCTATTCTTGCCTCCCTTTCTATCTTAAAGCTTTTGGTTTACATTCTTTGTCCTCACTCACTTTGCTCTTACTTGGGGCCTGCCAACCTCTGCACTTGCATCGCTTTTCAGTGCAGAGGAAGAGGCACACAGCTTGTCACATCCAGAACTCTTTATAGTCAAGGGATGGATATATTGCTGTGCAGCGCCTTACTACAGCATGTCCCAGCAGCTTAAGCAGTAAAGACACTTCACGTGAGTCAATGAAATATCCATGGGTGTGAGTGAAAGGAAACCAGACTATCATGAGGTTAAGACGGACTGCAGTCAGTGATGCCACCACAGTCAGTCAAAAGGCTTGACTTACCGGAGTCCAGGGATCAATATCCTTGCATTCTGCATGCTGGACCATAGTCATTCCATCACACTTTGGACTTACCCCTGCTAGATGGTGAACAGGTTATTTGTCACAGAATTCCCAGGCCCTGACCTGCTTTTGTAGCCACAGTATTTATATCGCTGGTCAAGTTCACATTTTCAAAAATATGCTGAATACCTATCAACACTTATCCTACTAAACACATAGAACTTATCAACTTGTTGGAATTATTGAAGATACCAAACATTTACAGAATAGTAGCAAAAGCTAGATGAAATGACCCCCATCCTGAAGTAGTTGACAATCTTCCTTTCTACTAATGATCAGTTTTGTGAATTTAAGGACAGATGTTAGCTCCAAAATAGGGTGATGGTCAGTTCTCTTACCTGCCTGCTGTACAGTTCTGGATGTCCACTGCACATGCAGTGATCTCTCACCAGTTTGACATCCGGGCAATTCTTGTAAAAGTGTGCCCACAAACTCTGAGGCCATTTGTAGCATCCCTAAAACAAACACTACTGATCACAGTTTCTCACCCATGCTTGTCGTTGTAAGCATTTAACCAAACATACAACTGTAGAGAGAAGCCAAAAAGTAATATTGTTTGAGTAAATTCCAGTAATTGGATGGCTACAATTTCTGAGCAGAGTCCACTGAGCAGATTAAAGTGATGATGAAGACAAAGTGTTGATTCAAGAATTCCTTTAAAATGGCAGTCACACAGAATTATGATTAGTTCCAACATCCTTCAGGTTGCATTTTTACTACCGCTTTCAGTGATTAATGGATATTTATTTAAACAAGAGCAGTGATGGTATAATTGGCTTCGATGAGCTACTGACCCCAGCAGTGCAAGAGATTTAATTAACATACACACACTATACAATCAATGAAGTACCCTGGGTTAATTATTGCCTGTCAATTCAGTTCCTTTTAATTTCCTTCACTCCTACCCCCACCCCTTCAAACCAATTCTCACCTTTGCTTACCCCCTCTCCTGAAGGTTCTGATTCATACCAGTCTTTGTTTCCAGTGGCAATACTATTTTACTTAAATAACCATTTTTCAAGTGCGAACACAGACACAACTCAGAACACACAAGAAGCTTTCCAGAGAATAACACTGTTTAGAAACTTTGTATGAGTTTCTTCCCTCCCCTAGCTGAAAGGATGTATGTAGTTTGGCACCTTTAACATAATAAAGCATGCTGAAATGTCCCATTTTTAAAATTCATTTGTAAGATGTGAGCGTCTCGGCTGGCCAGCATTCCTAGTTGCCCTTGAAAAGGTGGTGGTGTGCTGCCGTATTGAATCACTGCAGTCCACAATGCTGTTTGGAGGGCAATTTCACGATTTTGACCCAGCAACAGCAAATGATTGAGAATATATTTCCAAGTCAGGATGGTGAGTGGCTTGGGAGTGAACTTGAAGGTGTTGCCATATATCTGCTGCCCTTGTCCTTCTAGATGGAAGTGGTCATGGGGTTTGGAAAGGGCTGTATAAAGATCATTGGTGAATTTCTGCAGTGTATCTTGTAAATAGTACACACTGCTGCTACTGAGCATCTGTGGTGGAGGAAGTGGATGCTTGTGGTTAATCAAGCAGGCTGTTTTGTCCTGGATGGTGTCAAGCTTCTTGAGGGTTGGTGGAGCTGTACTCATTCAGGAAAATGGGGCGTATTGCACCACACTCCTGACTTGTGCCTTGTATATTGTATATAAGCTTAGGGAAGTCAGGAGGTAAGTTATTGACACAGTATTCCAAGCCTCTGACCTGCTCTTGTAACCACCTGTGTTTATGTGGTGAGTTCAGATGAGTTTCTGGTCAATGATAACACACAGGATGTTGATAGAGGGAGATTCAGTGAAAGTAACATCATTGAAGGCCAACTGGCAGTGGTTAGATTGTCTATTAATGGTGATGGTCATAGCCTGACATTTGTGTGGCACGAATGTTACTTACCATTTGAATTTGAATTAGTTTTATTTGAATTAGTTTTATTGTCACATGTACATATTCACCTAAGTACAGTGAAAAGTTTGCAAGCTGCCATTTACGGCGCCATCTTAGGTAAAGTGTACCTAGGCACAGGATCTTGGTACAAAACAGGAAAATAAAGAAAGTAAGTTAAGTTAAACATTACAGTCCTTCTTACTAAAATGTTGAAGAACAAAGAAACACAGTTAATAGTTCAACATTGCAATCCTTAAGCGCTGGGCTCACACTTCTCACAAGAGCTTGACCTCCCCTCCCACGGCCCGCCCTCAGGTTTGCCTACTCACACCCTCACCCCACCCCCGGCCCTCAGAGTTGCCTACTCCTGCCCCCACCCCCAACCTCATCCCTCAGAGCTGCCTACACCCGCCTCCACCCCCCACCCCCACAGCCAGCCCTCAGAGCTGTCTACTCCCACCCCTATCCCCACTACCTGCCCTCAAGGCTGTCTAGTCCCACCCCAACCCTCACTGCCCATCCTCAGGGCTGCCTACTCTCATTCCCACACCCACTACCGGCCCTCAGGGCTGCCTACTCCGGCCTCCACCACCGGTCAATCCTGGATATTGTCCAGATCTTATTGCACTTAGACATGGCCTGCTTCAGTATATGAGGAGTTGCAAAGGTACTGAACATTGTATAATCATCAGCAAACATCCCACTTCTGACTTTGCAATGGAGGGAAGGTCACTGATGAAGCAGCTGAAGATGGTTGGGCAAAGGACACTACGTTAAGGGGCTCCTGCAGAGATGTCCTAGAGCTGAGATTACTGGCCTCCAGCAACCACAACCATCTTCCTATGTGACAGATATGACGCCAACCACCAGAGATTGCTCCTTGATACCCATTGATTCCAGTTTTCCGAGGGCTCCTTAATGCTACACTCAGTTGACTGCAGCCTTCATGTCAAGGGTTGTCACTCTCACCACACCTCTGGAATTCAGCTTTTTTGTCCATCTTTGAACCAAGGCTGTAATGAAGTCAGGAGCTGAGTGGCTCTGATGGAACCCAAACTTGGTGTCATTGAGCAGGTTATTGCTAGGCAGATGCTGCGTGATAGCACTGTTGATGTCACCTTCCATCACTTTACTGATGATTGAGAGTAGACTGACAAGGCAATAATTGACTGGGTTGGATTTGTCCTGCTTTTTATGTAAATGGACATACCTGGGCAATTGTCCACACTGTTGGTTAGTTGCCAGTGTTGTACTGGAACAGCTTGGTTAGGGGAGCAGCAAGTTTGGGAGCACAAGTCTTCAGTACTACTGCCAGAATGTTGTTAGGGCCTGTAATCTTTGCACTACCCAGTGTCTCCAACTGTTTCTTGATATCATGTGGAGTGAATTGAATTGGCTGAACTCTGGTACCTGTAATTCCGGGGACCACTGGAGCATAATCAAACAAAACTTAAGACAGAGACAAAGGAGATATTAGGATAAGCTATTAGACGCTGAGTCAAAGTGGTGAGTCTTCAGGGTGTCTGTTTCTGTGCTATATGACTCTATAAATGCTCTAAAAGTGGACAGAATCAATAAGTTTAAGGAGGAAATTCCAGAGCTTTGGGTCTAAACAGGTGAAAGCACACAATTGGTGGTAGTTTGAAGGAATGGGCAATGCAAAAGAGGACAACAGTTTTCAAAGGGTTGTAGGGCTTAAAGTGTGTTATAGGAATTAGGAAGGATTGAGGCTACAATTGGAACACAAGGCTGTTCATTTCAAAACTGGGCATTGTAGAACGAGGAGCCTGCATAGATCAGCAAACTCAGGGATGATGAGTTAATAAGTTGAAATATAGTTTTGCAGATCATCATTGATGTTTAATAGGGCAATAGCAATGCATGGGACAGTTAGAAAAATCTACTACCTTTGGTATCTTATACGTTGCATCTTTTATTAAACCATATTACCAGCTTTAACACAAATGGTTTAAAACATGAAGTAGTGTGTTAAAAGATGTCACTCATTCGTGAAAATAAAAAAAGAAATCACACCTGCAATCATCAAGAAAAACAATTGTTGCCAAATCCCTAAAATGCCAAAAAGCAGCAATTGTGATTATTCAATCACCATCCCGTTCATGGAAGAACTATTGTCAGTGTACATTAACTCCTTTGACTCACTGCAGGCATCCCTACAGGACAAATGCTACTATACATCAAACACATTCACCCTCTTCTCTATGTTTCATAATTCTTTGTCTCATCAAGGAGTTCATTTAATTATTT
The DNA here is from genome assembly GCF_020745735.1 of Hemiscyllium ocellatum. Lineage (NCBI taxonomy): Eukaryota > Metazoa > Chordata > Chondrichthyes > Orectolobiformes > Hemiscylliidae > Hemiscyllium > Hemiscyllium ocellatum. Next base: position 53,500,855 of record NC_083401.1, on the reverse strand, counting down.
CTCAAACCAATTAATCCTACTTACTTCATAGACCTGTGCGAGTAATGTAAATGACAACTGTGTTACGATACTTTTGAAAACATTCCATCTCACTTCCCTCGCTACTCCTAAACCTTTATTATTGTCCATTTCCTGGAAAGATTAACTCTCTGAGAAGTCTGAGCAGATTTATTGTCTTCTCTCTAATAAATATAGTTGTAATTTTTTTTTTGCAAAGCATTTTACCACTTAAAACATTTAATAAAGTTATTTAGATATCAAAATTAAATTTAAAAAATCAAAGTATATTTCATAATGATATAATTAACAATATTTTTCAACTGGTATGTAAACTGTCGGTGAAAGTTTCTCAAAAATGCATACTTTATAATACAAATATGCCTCTGGAAATCTGCTGTAATTACCCTTTAGGGAGATAGTCTAACTCAGCTCTAACAGCATTGTTGGCAGCCATCCAGGACACAGGTCAACGGTCTGAATTCCAGCCAATAAAATCTACACAGAGTTATCTTGCAGCATTGTGATGATAGAAGCTTGTGAACAGAGCCTGGAAAATAAACAGAGATATCACCATTCAATTCAACCTAACTCGATAGAGATATAAAATGATGGGCTGTCAGCAGAAGTAAAAGTACAGTACATTTTGAAACAGGGATACACAATAAATAAACCTGTAGCCCAAAGGTCACATTTATTGTAGTGGTATAATGGAACCCTTCATGCCTTTTGAATCCTGCAATTTTTCTCCTTTTAGCAGCATTGATGTAATGAGTATTCTGACATTTTATTGATCAGTAGTACAGCCTGATGCCTGCCTGAAATCCAGCCTTCAAATTATTTTTAAAAACCATGATTTAACACTTCTAACCTTTACAGTGTGAAGGATAATTTGTGGTTTAACCTTTTGAAAATGGCAGTTGGAAATGGATGAAATAAGTAAGGGTACATTTTTTTAAAATGATACTACAATTATGATCAGCCATTTGATTTTCCTTCACAATATTGTGCTCTAAAGCCATTGATAAAGAAATAAAATTTCAAAACCCAAATGATGAATTACAAAGGTTTAAGCAGAACAAAGTGATTATTAAGTATCTTCAATAAAGTTTTTTTATCCCACCATCCTGATTGCACAGTGCCAGATACCATTATTGATATGCTACATTGCCAAACAGCTCAGGTACAAGACAGCTTCAGTCCCTGGGCTGTGTGGAATTGTTTCACTCAAGCTGAAACATTTCAACACCTTGACAGCTAAAAAGGGATATAATATCCAAATTTAGGGAGAGAACAAATCAGCAAAAGTTTTAAATCCAAGTATTTATAAAATCAGTGCATATCCTCCATTGTTGGCTTGACAATCCCCCAGTCCTTAGTCACACCACTTTTTCTGACATAATTGTAGACCACTTCCTTTGATGTAACATATTTTAACTTATTTTGTTAAACATAGTTTATTTAACTTTCCCTTTGGGTATTTGTGCCTTAAAAGGAATGTTCCTCTGTTGTGGTCTATCATATTATGGTTACTATTTCCAAAAGACTCCTTTGTAACAAGTTTATTAATTAGGTCCTTTTCAATGCATAATGTTATAGCCAAAACAAAACGATCCTTATTTGGATCCACAATGTATGATTCAAGAAACCCGTTTCATAGATACTCCAGGAATTCATCCTTCAGAGCATGAACATTAGTTTAATTAGTCTGGTCTACATGTAAATTGAATAGGTTCATTACTACCAAAGAGAAAGTTGAAGTTAGAAGGGCAGAAAGAGAAGAGGGAGAGTTTCGCAACCTGTTTCCACACAGCTGAACTCCTAACTAATTCTGGACTGAACTGTTCAGCTAGAGAACTGACCACTCCCCTTTCATTATACAGGTCACTTCTAAAACATGACAACTTTGGCATGAAGTCTCATTTGTTGACATATAAACAAAAAGGTCTTTCAATTCATTTTTATCTCTCTACCAAACCAGTCTAATCGGAATCCGGAGCTGGTTTACGACCTCTCTGAAAAAAAAATCTAAGGACACAGTATCCTTGAGAAAAGGAACAGCTTTTAGAAAATAAGGACCAGCTTTGTGACAACAGGCTTGGAGCATGTGCAAAAAAGTGGCAGATGGACTACAGTGTCAGATTATGCACTTTGGTAGGAAGAATAGAGGCTTAGACTTTTCTAAATAGGGAAAGGCTTCAGAAATCTGAAGCACAAAAGGAGTCCTAGTTCAGGATTATTTTTTGGTTAACATACAGTTTCAGTTGGCAATTAGGAAGGCAAATGCAATATTAGCATTCTTTTCAAGGGGGTTAGAAATAAGAGAAAAGACGTACTGGTGAGGCAGTTTAAGGCTCTGTCAGACTGCATTTGGAATACTGTGAGTAGTTTTGGGACCCATATTGAAGGAAGATGTGCTGGCCTTGGAGGGGGCTCAGAGGAGCTTTACAAGAATGATTCTGGGAATGAAGAGCTTTATGTATGAGAAGCAGTTGATGACTCTGGGTCTGTACTTGATGAAATTTAGAAGGATGATGGTGGATCATATTGAAACTTACAGAATATTGAGAAGTTGGGATAGAGTGAATATGGAGAAGATATTTCTATGAATAGGAAAGACCCCAGAATGAAGGGCTGACCCTTTAGAACTGAAATGAGGAGGAATTTCTTCAGTCAGGGAGTTGTTATTTTGTGTAACTCATTACCACAGAAGGCGGTGGAGGTTGAGTCTTTGGCCAGTAATAGATTCAAGGGTTGTGGGGGGAAGGCAAGAGAATGGGGTTGAGAAACATACTAGACATGATTGAATGGGCTTTGATGGGTCAAATGGCCTAATTCTACTCTTATATCTTATGGTCTTACATCCATTTAACTATTTTCTTTAGAATGTTGGACACGCCTCTATCAAAAGATAATCATCAACTGAAATTCTGGCTACCCCTAGTACTCTTTGACACCCTTGGTAGTTAATAATCTATCTATCTCTGCTATAAGAACATTCAATGACACTGCCTCTACTGTTCTCTTGGAAGAGAGGTTCACAGATTCACAACCCTCTGAAAGGAAAATATTTCTCCATATCCCAGTTTTAAATGAGAGACCTCTTACTTTTAAACTGTGTTCTCGTCTTCCCACAAATGATGACATCTTTTGAAGATCCACTCTATCAAATCCCTTCATATGGGCTTTGTTCACAAAAACCAGTTGAATGAATCTTCCCTGAACTGCTTCTAATGCAGTAATATCCTTTAATGTCTTAAATAAGGAGGCTAACACTATGCACAGTTTAAATATATGGTCTCACCAACTCCCTCCAATTGTAGGAAACTATCTCTACTTTTATGAAAACTGAAAGAACTGCAGATACTGAAAATCAGAGATAAAAACTCTGACCTAACTGGTATGTCTAATGAGTTGCAGTTTAACAAATATTGAGTTCAAAGGACCATCGCCCATTTTAAAATGGATTTATTATCATATACTCCCTTAGACATCATTACAGTGGGGATAATGTTGCAAGTTTGGAGATATTCATTTGTGAAGCCTGGGTGGTAGTGCTTGGTGCCAAACCTGATGGCTCCATGCTGTCCCTCTTTCTTATGGAAAATAAACTTCCTGTTTTACTGTGTGATTGTTCTTATTCCCTCAGCATCTCCCTAATATTGTCAAAAGATCTAATGGAGGCAGTCCAGAGAAGGTTCACTAGGTTGATTCTGGGTATGTATGGATATTCTTATGAGGTATGATTGAGCAGATTGGGTTTGTACACATTGGAGTTTGAAAGAATGAGAGGATATCTTATTGAAACATAGAAGAGTTATGGGGCACTTGACAGGGTAGATGTGGTAAGGTTGTTTCCCCTTTGAGAAGGTGGCATAATTCAGAAAAATGGGGTTGCATATTTAAGACAGATACCAGGTGGAATTTCTTCTATCAGAGGGCAGTAAATCTGTGGAATTCTTTACAGCAGAGTGCCAACGAAGCTGAATCATTCAGTATATTCAAGGTTGAGATCAACAGATTTTTTAATCAATAACAGAATCAAGAGTTATGGGGATAAGATAAGAAAGTAGACTTGAGGATTATCAGAGATCCATGATCTGACTGAAATCTGAATTGACACAATGGGTCAAATCGCCTACTTCTGCGTTTACATCGTATAGTCGCATGGTCATTGACTTGATCTGTTAACTTCAAAAGACATCCATGCGTTCTTTAAACTTGTCTTGAGTTTGCTTACCAAAAAGACATGAGATTCTGCATGTCCAGGATGAATAGCATTAACCATGCAAGTACCATTCACATAATTTATCTATTGTAGTCTGAATCTTATTGATTTGGTCTAAATTATTAACCCTCTGCTCATTTATTTCATTATCCATGAATTAAGAATGGTTTAAATTGAACCTTCGCTATATTATTGACAAAATTGATGAACAACAATAGTTTAAGTGCAGAGATCTATGAAACTCATCCACAATTCTGAAACTATATTTAATTTTAAATCTGCACTGTTCGGAGCTGTGTTACTTCATAATTAGCAATCACCCTTTTTATACAAAAACAACGTTATCATTTCAATTCACAGACTGATGTGTGAAATCTCAACACCATACATTTGAAGAAGGAATCAAAAATATGAGCAAATTCAACATTAAAAATTATGGTAAAGTGACGTGACTAGCAATATAATTGGATCCGAGCTGATTTATTCAATCACTGATAAACATCCACGGATATATATCCTATTAAAAAGACAGGTGGACAGAGGGAGTAGGATTGCCTTATTAGTAAGAAATGAAATTAAATCGATAGCACAAAATGACATAGGGTCAGATGATGGGGAATCTGTGTGCGTTGAGTTGAGGAACCGCAAAGGTAAAAGAAAACCTTAATGGGAGTTATGTACAGGCCTCCAAACAGTAGTTAGGATGTGGGGCGCAAGGTACACCAGGAGAAACAAAAGTGTGTGAAAAAGGCAAGGTTATAATGATCATGGATGCTTCAATATGTAGGTGGACTGGGAAAATCAGGTTGGCAGTGAATAGCAAGAAAAGGAATTGATGGAATGTCCACGAAATGGCTTTTTGGAGCTGCTTGTGTTGGAGGCCATTGGGGAGAATGCAGTTCTGGATTTAGTGGTGTGCAATGAGGCAGATGTGATAAGGGAGCTTAAGGTGAAGGAACCTTTAGGTGCAGTGACCATAATGTTAGAGAATTTACTCTGCAATTTGAGAGGGAGAAGCTGGAATCAGATGTAACAGTATGATAGTTGAATAAAGGCAACAGCCAAGGCCTGAGGGAGGAGTTGACCAGAATTGACTGGGAGAGGAGCCTAGCAGGAAGGACGGGTGGAACAGTAATGGCAAGGATTTCTGGAAGTAACTCGGGAGACACAGCAAAAATTCACCCCCAGGAAAAAGAAGCATACTAAAGGGAGATGAGGCAACCGTGGCCGACAAGTGAAATCAGGGACAGCTTAAAAGCAAAAGAGAAAGCATATAATGTGGCAAAGGGCAATGGGAAGCAAGAAGATTAGGAAGCTTGCAAAGACCAACAGAAGGCAACTAAAAAAAGGAAAAAAGAGGGAGAAAATTAAATATGTGGGGAAGCTAGCCAGTAATATAAAACAAAATTGCAAGGATTTCTTTAGATATGTAGAGGGCAAAAGAGAGGCAAAAGTGGAGATTGGACCGTTGGAAAATGACAATGAAGAAATAGTAATGGGGAACAAAGGAATAGCGGAAGAACTGAACTTTGTGTTAGTCTTCATGGTGGAAGACACAGGTAACATTCCAAAACTTCATGAGGGTCAGGGGGTAGATGTGACTATGACGGCCATCACCAAGGGGTAGGTGTCAGAAAAACTGAAAGGTCTGAAGGCGGATAAATCATTTGGACTGGAGTTCTGAAAGAGATAGCTGAAGCGATAGTGGAGGCTTTGTAGTGATCTTTCAGGTATCACTGGATTCATGCAGGGTCCCAAAAGACTGGAAAAAGCCACTAATGTAACTCCCCTGTTTCAGAAGGGAGTAAGGCAAAAGGCAGGAAATTACCAGCCGATTAACCTGATCTCGGTCGTTGATGAAATTTTTGAGTCCATTATGAAGGATGAGATTTCTGAATACTTGGAAGTACATAGTAAAATAGAGCAAACGTCAGCATAGTTTCATCAAGGGGAGGTCATGCCTGACAAATCTGTTAGGATTTTTTGAGTAAGTAATGAGTGGTTTAAACTAAGAAGAACCAATGGATATTATCTACTTGAACCTCCAGAAGACCTTTGACAAGGTGACGGACAGGGAGGCTGCTGAGTAAGATAAGGGCCCATCATAGTAGAAGCAAGGTATTAGCATGGTTAGATGAGTGGCTCTCTAATCAGAGGCACAGACAGACAGCTGGCAGCGAACAATCAGAATGGTGTGTTGCCTCCCTGGTGGCAAGATCAAGGATATTTCAGAGAGGGTGCAGATTGTTCTCAAGGGGAGACAGACCAGCAGGAGGTGACTGTACACATTGGAACTAATTACATAGGGAGAGATAAGGATAATATACTGGCAGGGAGATTTGCTAGGGCTGCTTGGGAGGATTTAAACTGGTACGGTTAGGGTGAAATGGGACTCAGGGAGATAGTGAGGAAAGAGATCAGTCTGAGACTGGTACAGTTGAGAAAAGAAGTGAGTCAAGCAATCAGGGCAGGCAGGAACTAAGCAGACAACAATGTAGGACTGATAAGTTAAACTGCATTTATTTCCTTGCAAGAGGCGTAACAGGGAAAGCAGGTAGAACATGAGGACTGCAAATACTGGAGCTCAGAGTCGAGAGTGTGGTGTTGGAAAAGCACAGCAGGCCAGGCAGCATCGAAAAGCAGGAGAATCAACTTTTCATGTATAAGCCCTTCATCTTGATGGAGGGCTTATGCCTGAAAGGTCAAGTCTCCTGCTCCTCTGATGCTGCCTGACCTGCTGTGCTTTTCCAGCACCCTACTCTTAACAGGGAAGGCAGATGAACTCAGGGTATGGTTAGGAACATGAGACTGGGATGTCATGGCAATTGCAGAGACATGATTCAGGGATGGACAGGACTGGCAGTTTAATGTTCTAGGATACAAATGCTACAGAAAGAATAGAAAGCAAAGTCAGAGAGGAGATGGAGTGGCTTTTTAGATGAAAGGATAACATTATGGCAGTACTTAGGGAGAATATTCCTGAGAATACATTATTTGGTAAGTTATTTGGGTGTTACTGCGAAATAAAAAAGGGATGATCACCTTATTGGGATAGTATTATCGACCCCCCCCCCCCGCAACAGTCAGTAGAAATTGAGAAACAAGTTTGTGTTGCAATGTCAGTTACCTGGAAGAATAATAGAGTGGTTATGGCAGGGGATTTTAACTTTCCAAACATAGACTGGCACTGCCATAGTGTTATGGGCTTAGATAGAGAGGAATTTGTTAAGAAAACTTTCTGATTCAGTATGTGGATGTACCTACCAGAGAAGGTAAAAAACTTGACCTACTCTTGGGAAATAAGGCAGAGCAGGAGACTGAGGTGTCAATGGGGTTGCACTTTGGTATGCTTTCCTTTACTGCTCAGAGTATTGAGTACAAGAGTTGTGAGGTCATGTTGCGGCTCTACTGGACATTGGTTAGGCCACTGTTGGAATATTGCATGCAATTCTGGTCTCCTTCCTATCGGAAGGATGTTGTAAAACTTGAAAGGGTTCAGAAAAGATTTACAACGATATTGTCAGGGTTGGAGGATTTGAGCTATAGGGTGAGGTGAAGTAAGCTGGGACTATTTTCCCTGCATCACCGGATGCTGAAGGGTGATCTTATAAAGGTTTATAAAGTCATGAGAGGCATGGATAGAAGAAATAGACAAAGCCTCTTCCCTGGAGTGGAGGAGTCCAGAACTATAGGGCATAGGTTTAGGGTGAGAGGGGAAAGATATAAAAGAGACCGAAGGGACAAGTTTTTCACACAGAGGGTGGTATGTGTATGGAATGAGCTGCCAGAGGAAGTTGTGGAGGCTGCTACAATTGCAACATTTAAAAGGCATCTGGATGGGTATATGGATAGGAAGGGTTTAGAGGGATGTGGGCTGGGAGCTGACTGGTGGGACAAGATTGGGTTGGGATATCTGATCGGCATGAACGAGTTGGACTGAGGTCTGTTTCCAAGCTTATATTTCTATGATTCTATGACTTTATGACTTTCGGGCCAGCGACCATAATATTATTAATTGTAAAGTACAGATGGAAAAGAATAGACCGGATCTAAAAGTTTAAGTTCTAAATTTGAGGAAGGCTAATTTTGAGCAAGAACTTTCAAAAATTTATTTAGGGCAAATGTACACAAGGAAAGGGACAGCTGGCAAATGGAAAACCTTCAAAAATGAGATAACAAGATTCCAGAGACAGTATATTCCTGTCAGGGTGAAAGGAAAGGCTGGTAGATTTAGGGGATGATGGATAACTGGAGAAATTAAGGGTTAGGTTAAGAGAAAGAAGGAAGCATGTGTCAAGTATAGACAGCAGAGATCAAGTGAATCCTTAGAAGAGCATAAAGGCAGTAGGAGTATAGTGAAGAGGGAAAAAGGAGAGCAAAAAGTGGACATGAGATAGCTTTAGCAAATAGGTTTAAGGAAAATCCCAAAGGGATTCTACAAATAGTATTTTGCATCAGTATTTACTGTGGGAAAGGACATGGAAGATATAGGATGTAGGGTCATAGATAGTGACATCTTGAAAAATGCCCATACTACAGAGGAGAATGTGCTAGATATCTTGAAATGCATAAAGGTGGATAAGTCCTCAGGACCTGGTCAGGTATACCCTAGAACTCTGTGGGAGGCTGGGGAAGTGATTACTGGGCATCTTATTAAAATATTTGTATCATCGATAATCACAGGTGAGGTGTCAGAAGACTTGAGATTGGCTAATGTGGTTCCACTGTTTAAGGATAAGCCAGGGAACTATAGACCAGTGAGCCTGAAGTTGGTGGTGGGCAAGTTGTGGAGGGAATCCTGAGGGACAGGATGTACATATATTGGAAAGGTAAGGATTAATTAGGGATAGTCAACATGGCTTTGTGTGTGGGAAAACATGTCTCACAAACTTGATTGAATTTTTTGAAGAAGTAACAAAGAGTATCGATGAGGGCAGAGTGGTAGATATGATCTATATGGACTTCAGGAAGGCGTTCAACAAGGTTCCCCATGGGAGACTGGTGAGCAAAGTTAGATCTGATGGAATACAAGGAGAACTAGCCATTTGGATACAGAACTGGCTCAGAGGGTTGTGGTGGAGGGTTGTTTTTCAGACTGGAGGCCTGAGACCAGTGGAGTGTCACAAGGATCAGTCCTGGGTCCACTTCTTTTCGTCATTTATTTAAATGATTTGGATGTGAGCATAAGACATATAGTTAATAAGTTTGCAGATGATACCAAAATTGGAGGTGTAGTAGGCAGCGAAGAAGATTACCTCAGATTACAATGGGACTTTGATCAGATGGGCCAAAGGCTGGGAAATGGCAGATGGAGTTTAATTCAGATAAGTGCGAGGTTCTACATTTTGGGAAACCAAATCTTAGCAGGACTGATACACTTAATGGTAAGGTCCTAGGGAGTGTTGCTCAACAAAGAGACCTTGGAGTATAGGTTCATTGCTCCTTGAAAGTAGAGCTGTAGATAGATAGGATAATGAAGAAGGCATTTGGTATGCTTTCCTTTATTGGTCGAAATATTGGGTACAGGAGTTGGGAGGTCATGTTGTGGCTGTATAGGACATTGGCTAGGCCACTGTTGGAATATTGCATGCAATTCTGGTCTCCTTCCTATCAGAAAGATGTTGTGAAACTTGAAAGGGTTCAGAAAAGATTTACAAGGATGTTGCCAGGGTTGGAGGATTTGAGCTATAGGGAGAGGCTGAACAGGCTGGGGCTGTTTTCCCTGGAGCGTTGGAGACTAAGGGATGACTTCATAGAGGTTTACAAAATCATGAGGGGTATGGATAGGATAAATAGACAAAGTCTTTTCCCTCGGATGGGTGAGTCCAGAACTAGAGGGCATAGTTTTAAGTTGAGAGGGGAAAATTATAAATGATACCTGAGGGGCAACTCTTTCACGCAGAAGGTGGTACGTGTAAGGAATGAGCTGCCAGAAGAAGTGGTGGAGACTTATACAATTGCAATATTTAAAAGGCGTTTGCATGAATATAGGAATAGGTAGGGTTTGAAGGGATATGGGCTGGGTGATGGCAGGTGGGACTAAGATTGACTATGACTCTATGATCTAAAAACATTAAGGACAAAAGGATAACTAGGGAGAGAATAGGGCCACTCAAAGATCAGTAAGGCAGCCTATGTGTGGAATCGTAGGAGACAGGGGAGATACCAAATGAGTACTTTGCATTAGTGTTTACTGTGGAGAAGGCAATAGAAGATATAGACTGTGGGGAAATAAACAGTGGCATTTTGGAAAATGTCCATATTACAGAGGAAGAGGTGCTGGATGTTTTAAAATGCATTAAGGTGAATAGATCCCCAGAATCAGAAAAGATTTACAAGGAAGTTACCAAGGTTGCAGGATTTGAGGTATAGGGAGAGGGCACTTTTTTCCCTGGAGCGTCGGAGGCTGAGGGGTGACCTTATAGAGGTTTACAAAGTTATGAGGGGCATGGATAGGATAAATAGACAAGGTCTTTTCTTTGGGTTGGGGAGTACAGAACTAGAGGGCATAGGTTTAGGGTGAGAGGGGAAAAAATATAAAAGAGATGTAAGGGGCAACTTAAGGGGAAATAGTGGAGACCAGTACGATTGCAACATTTAAGAGGCTTCTAGGTGGTAAATGAATAGGAAGGGTTTTAAAGGACGTGGACCGGGTGCTGACAGATGGGACTAGATTGGGTTGGGATATCTGGTCGGCATGGACAAGTTGGACCAAAGGGTCTGTTTCCGTGCTGTTCACCTCTTTGACTCTATGATTCTATAAATGACACTTCAATTAAAAATGGAAATTTTACATGAAATAATTGATACAGAAATGCATGTTATGCAACTGAAATCATTTGTATATTTCCCTGCAAGAATGTGTCAAAACTCAACTGATTTGGCCTTTGAACTGTATTCAACAGCAGATCGATATTCCGTCTCAGATCCCCAGATATGCCTTGTTGAAACAACTTGTGTCTACCAACACTCTTTTATTTGGGGCATGTCAGACTAGATAAAATAGCTTTCCAGTTTCTATCATACAATCATCAAAACCCAGTTTATGAATTGGTCCTATGTAACAAACTCTCACATCTTTTATGTGCCTGAGATACTTATGCCACTGTTTAACCAGAGCATTACTTATGCTATGAATTTTTCACACGACCATATGTCACTTCTCGAAGAGCTTCTGGAATTATATTTTTCTTACTGCCAAACAGGAAGCCACCTTTTTTTTTGTTGATAGCTGGAATTTCTTCACATGAATTTTGTGCTCACCTTTCTGTCTCTTTCTGCTAGTTACTATCATCCACCAGCTCTCCATTTTCCTGAACATATGACTTCCTGTTGTTACTGCTGGGTATCCCTTTACAATTGGTGCCACCTCCCAGCTGCCCTTTTCAAACCGTTATCAATTCCACTGGCATTTTAAAAAATTAATAAATTTTCCTTACAGTACTCTTTGAGATTGCATGTTATCACAGAATCAAAACCATGCTTTCTTCCTGTAATGTAAAAACACCGTTAGTATAGTTGGTAATGCTTTTGGTGGCAAGATATAATCTTACTTAGATCTCCTTTAAATGATTTACTGAAGCAACAATGTCATTATTCCTACTTTTACCCACCTAAAGGTTTTAATATTGTCAAGTGATGCATTCATTTCAACTGCAATTTAATGAATAATATAAATGGCATAAAGTCTGTTGGAGTTCTTATTTCTTTACAGCTCCAATTTGCCTTATTGATAATATAAATTCCCACATTAAATCACACAACATTTAGAGAACAAATAAGACTATCTGAATTCTGGATCTGGTAAGTCAGATATCTTTAAAAAACATTCAGATGATGTGGGATTTGTTAACTAGGCCAGCAGTTATTGACCATCCTCAATCGTGCTTGATGTAGTTGTGTTGGCACAACTCACTAAAATTCAAAATGTTGTTTATTATTGGTGCAAACACCAAATTTCAATGACAAACTGCCCACTTCTCAGGCTCATTCATATTGTCAATCACCTCAAAGAATACTTTAAGGAAATCTTGTAATGGATGTCTAAACCTCCAAAATGGCAGGCAATGAATGTGCTTTGTGCACTCATCATATTGGTTAACACAGGATGTCCAAAATCCATTCTGTAACATAGCAGGAAGTCCCTTTATATATACAAATACAACCACTAACAGTTCCTTGGTGACACTTTAATAAAATAGGGTTGTTCCAAATACAGCTGATTTTGGGCTTAAATTCAAATATTCTACGTTGATCATATTTGAAATTAACAGTTGTACTAACTTACAAATATCCTTTAATCAAATGATTGATTTGCATGTAACTACTAACTATCTGTGACTTACTAGTAATCAGGGATATATTTGTGCATTATGTCATCTAAGTGAGGGGCAATGAGAAAATGCAGTAGTATATCTTAATCCTATTCTGCAGAAAATACAATGGGAAAATTAAATTGTACTCACTGTTGCACAATAAGCATGGCTCAGATTCAGCAGAACTATTTTTCGAGTCCACATTACAGGTTGATAGCCCTTTGGGGGCAGTGACGACTCATGCTTCATGAGCCAGGAGTTCAGAGCTGCCTTAGTTTTGAATTAGCCACTCAAGTCTATAAGAGATTTGATCATTTATAGGAGAGGCCGCGTACTTCATAGTGAGGAGTTAACTGCTTGTTCTGACTGGTTTAACAGCTTTTTGTTAGCAACAATGTTCTCTCTTAGCTACACATGTGCTGCTGTGAAGATAGCATTCAGGCTGCATACAAGCTGTCATATTTAAATTAGTGTCTGTGAAAAATAAATTCAATATACAGTGTATAGTAATAAAAAAAGTTACACTCAACAAATAAAATACATATTCATTGTCATCACACTTTTTATTTGACTATATACTGATTACAACCTGAGTAAGCTCTGCACACAAGTCAACACAATCTGCAGAGAGTGGAGTGTAACTATTTGGTAACTGTGGGAGTGAGTTTTTTTCCTTATTTTTCTGTTCTTTTGTTTTGTGAACTACATAGAACAGTGGAGGCAGGACCAGACCAAGGTCCAAGAGCTGGGATATTATTAAGGGATTAATTGAGACGCCCTAGGAATAAGAGAATAAGTCAAAGAATAAGAGGAGACCAAAGTTAAGGTAAAGGGAGTATCTTTAAAATTAAGAAATTAGAAAAATTGACAAGTAATCCAAGCTTAAGTCATGGCAAGTGAGGTTAGAGTAGATTAGATTACTTACAGTGTGGATACAGGCCCTTCAGCCCAACAAGTCCACACCGACCCTCTGAAGAGTAACCCACCCAGACCCATTTCCCTCTGACTAATGCACCTAACACTACGGCTAATTCACCTAACCTGCACATTTTTTTGGGAATGTAGGAGGAAACCAGAGCAGACACGGGGAAACTGTGCAAACTCCACACAGACAGTTGCCTGAGGCGGGAATTGAACCTGGGTCTCTGGTGCTGTGAGGCAGCAGTGCTAACCACTGTACCACCATGCTGTTGGATGGAATGTGCAGCTTGTCAAATGCTGGAAGTTTTGGACCTTACCGGTGTCCTGGATGACCATGTTTGCCAGAAGTGATCGTAATTAGAGAAACTTGTTCTCCATGTTTTGAAGCTGAAACAGTGGCTGGAGACAATGTGGCACATCTGGAAGGCCAAGAGTTACATAGATAGCACATTTAGAGAGGTGGTCACACTGCAGCTCAAGGAGCTGGCGGTACAGAGGGAATAGGTGATGGCTGGGCAGTTAAAGAGAATCAGGGAGTTGATGTAGGAGTCCCCTGGGGTCCTACTCATAAATCAGTTTTGCATTTTGGAAGCTGATGAGTGTGCTGATTCCTCAAAAGAGTGCAGACAGAACGTTGTTTCTGGCATCACAAACAGCCTGATCATGTAGGAGGGGAGAAAGAATGCAGGAGATATACTGATGAGGGTATTCAAGAAAAAGATGGGAAAGCAAGCTGTGAGAGGGATACAAACAGTTTACACACAGATATTGATAGGTTAAGTAAGTATGCAAGTGATTGGCAAATGGAGTATAATGTGCAAAAATGTGAAGTTGTTAATTTTGAAAGAGAGAATAGAAGAACAGAATATGATTTACCTGGAGAAACATTGCAGAAAGCTGCACCAAAGGAGATTTGGATTACTTGTACATGAAACACAGAGCGCTAGCACACAGGTACAGCAGGTAATCAGGAAGGCTAATGGAATGTTGACTTTTATTTCAAGGTGTTTGGAGTATAAGAGTAGAGAAGTGTTAATGCAACTGTACAAGGTACTGGTGAGACCACATCAGGAGTTCTGTGAACAGGTTTGGTTTCCCTAGTTTAGGAAAGATTTCATTGGAGACAGTTCAGGGAAGGTTCACTAGGATGATCCTTGATATAAAAGGATGATTGTAAGAGCAAAGGCTAAACAGATTGGGGACTTGACCTGTGGCATTTAGAAGAACGAGAGGTGATCTCATTGAAACATATAGGATTCATATGAGACTTGATTGGGTAAATGTAGAAAGGATGTTGCCACTCATGAGAGTCTAGGCCCAGAAGATGTAGTCTCAGAATGAAAGGTGTCATTCTTTGACTATGTGAAAGATATATTTCCTCTCTCAGAGGATTGTGAATCTTGGAACTCTTTGCAACAGTGAACTGTGGGGACAGAGTCCTTGTTTAATTTTGAGTTTGATTTACTGTTGTTACTTTAACGAGAGAGTGAAAAATGTTGTGTTGTGTGGTATACAATCAGATTGTGCAACACAAAATGCATCAAGGTAGTGGAACAGAGTGTAGAACATAGTGCTACAGCTGCAGAGAAGGTGCAGAGAGAGAGATCAACATTAACAGTTGAGAGGTCTATTCAAAAGTCTGATAACAGGGTGGGGAAAAACTGTTCTTGAATCTGTTTGTACTTGTATTCAAACTTATATCTTTTGTCCAATGGAAGAGGGTGAAAGAGAGTATAATCAGGATGGGAGGGGTCTTTGATTATGTTGGTTGCCTTCCTGAGGCAGCAGGAAATATAAATTGAGACAATGGATGAGAGGCTCCTTTGCCCGATAGACTAAACTGTGTTCACAACTTTCTATAGTTTTTTTTGTGGTCTTGGGAAGAACAGTTGCCATACCATGCTGTGATGCATCCAAATGGTGCATCCACAAACATCACTAAAAAAAGTTTGTGAACATGTCAATTTCTTTAGCCCCCTAAGGAAGTAGAGACTTTGTTGTGCTTTCTTGACAATTGTGCAATTTGGGTGGAGCAGGACAGATTGTTAGTGATCATCCCTTGATGCTCTTGACTATCTCCACCTCAGCACCATTGATGTAGAACAGGGTAAGGCTGAGATTGATAGCTTCTTGGTCAGTAGGGGAATCAAGGCTTATGGGAAAAATGCAGGAAGGTTGGATTAGATATGATCCTATTGAATGGTGGAGCAGGGTTGAGGGGCTGAATGGCTTACTCTGGTCATGTTTCTTATGATCCCTAATGATATTCTGAAATTCATTAGTTCAAAGATCATACAGGCATTGCTGCAGCAGTGCACAGAATATCAGGATAGTGTTCTGTGTCGTTGGTGCCACCCTGAATTGGAAGTGGAGTTAGGCAGTGGAGTAAAGAACAGAACCTCAAACGTTGTAAGCTCTGGATTACTCTAGTGCCATGCCAGTGAGTCCAGAAATCAGAGAATGCATGGCTGAAGAGATGGTGAGGGAGGGAGAATTTTAAATTACTGGATTATTGGGACCATTTCTGGGATCTGTACGTTGACAGGCCGATGAGGGGAGAGGCAATTTTGGATTTGGTGCTCGGCAATGAGCTGGGGCAGGTGTCAGATCTTGCGGTGGGAGAGCATTTTGGTGATAGTGACCACAACTGCCTCACATTCTACATAGCTATGGAGAAGGAGAGAAGCAGGCACAATGGGAGGATAATTAATTGGGGAAAAGGAAACTATGATGCTATCAGACGTGAGTTGGGAAGCATGGACTGGGAGCAATCACTCCATAGTAAGGGCACTACAGACATGTGGAGACTGTTTAAGGAACAGTTGTTGCAGGTGATGCATAAATGTGTTCCTCTGAGACAGGCAAGAAGGGGTAAGATAAAGGAACCTTAGATGACGAGAGTGGAGGAGCTTCTCGTCAAAAGAAAGAAGGCAGCTTACGTAAGGTGGACGAAGGTTATGCAAGGGTCTTGCTCAGCTCTGGAAGATTACAGGCAGGAGAGGAAGGAGCTCAAAAATGGTCTGAGGAGAGCCAGGAGGGGAAGCGAAAAAGGCTTGGCAGGAGGGATTAGGGAGAATCCAAAGGCATTTTACTCATATGTGAGGAATAAGAGAATGATCAAAGAAAGAGTAGGGCCGATCAGGGAAAGCATAGGGAACTTGTGTATAGAATCTGAGGAGGTAGGAGAAGCCCTAAATGAGTTTTTTGCTTCTGTCTTTACGAAAGAAAAGGACCTTGTAGTGAATGAAACCATTGAGGAGCAGGTAAGCATGCTGGAACGGATAGAGATTGAGGAAGCTGATGTGCTGAAAATTTTGACAAACATTAAGATTGACAAGTCGCCAGGGCCAGACCAGATTTGTCCTCGGCTGCTTTAGGGAGCGAGAAATGTGATTGCTTCGCCTCTTGCAAAGATCTTTGCATCCTCGCTCTCTACCGGAGTCATACCTGAGGACTGGAGGGAGGCTAACGTAATTCCTCTCTTCAAGAAATGAAATAGGGAAATCCCTGGCAATTACAGACCAGTAAGTCTCACGTCTGTCATCTGCAAGGTGTTAGAAAGGATTCTGAGGGATAGGATTTATGACCATCTGGAAGAGCATAGCTTGATTGAATGCAGTCAGCACGGCTTTGTGAGGGGCAGGTCATGCCTCACGAATCTTATTGAGTTCTTGAGGATGTTATTAGATAAGTTGATGAGGGTCGAGCAGTGGATGCAGTGTATTTGGACTTCAGTAAGGCATTTGATAGAATTCCTCATGATAGGCTCGTACAGAAAGTCAAGAGGAATGGGATACAGGGAAATTTAGCTGTCTGAATACAGAATTGGCTGGTTGACAGAAGACAGCGAGTGGTAGTGGAAGGAAAGAATTCTGCCTGGAAGTCAGTGGTGAGTGGTGTTCCAAAGGGCTCTGTTCTTGGGCCTCTACTCTTTGTAATTTTTATTAATGATTTGGATGAGGAGATTGAAGGATAAGTTAGAAAGTTTGCAGACGACACAAAGGTTGGAGGTGTCATTGACAGTATAGAGGACTGTTGTAGGCTGCAGTGTGACATTGACAGGATGCAGAGTTGGGCTGAGAGGTGGCAGATGGAATCCAGCCTGGATAAATGCGAAGTGATGCATTTTGGAAGGTCAAACTTGAAAGTTGAGTGCAGGATTAAAGACAGGATTCTTGGCAGCGTGAAGTAACAGCGGGATCTTGGTGTGCAGGTACATAGATCCCTTAAAATTGCCACCTAAGTGGACAGGGTTGTTAAGAAAGCATATGGTGTTTTGGCTTTCATTAACAGGGGAATTGAGTTTAAGAACCGTGAGATCTTGTTGCACTCTATAAAACTTTGGTTAGACCGCACTTGGAATACTTTGTCCAGTTCTGGTCGCCCTATTATAGGAAAGATGTGGATGCTTTGGAAAGGGTAAAGAGAAGGTTTACCAGGATGCTGCCTGGAATGGAGGACTTATCTTACAAAGAGAGGTTGACTGAGCTCGGACATTTTTCATGGGAAAAAAGAAGGAAGAGAGGGGACCAAATTGAGGTGTACAAGATAATGAGAGGCATAGATAGAGTTGATAGCAAGAAACATTTTCCCAGGGCAAAAATTGTTAACATGAGGGGTCATAGTTTTAAGCTGTTTGGTGGAAGGTATAGAGGGGATGTCAGAGGCGGGTTCTTTACACAGAGAGTTGTGAGAGCATGGAATGCGTTGCCAGCAGCAGTTGTGGAAGCGAGGTCATTGGGGATATTTAAGAGACGGCTGGACATGCATATGGTCACAGAAATTTGAGGGTTCGTGCATTAGGTTTACCTTACATGAGGATCAAGGGTCGACACAACATCGTGGGCTGAAGGGCCTGTTCTGTGCTGTACTGTTCTATATTTTATGTTCTAAGTGGATCAGTCTGCATCTGAATCAGAACGTTACCAAAATCCTTGTAGGTGGGTTTGCTGGTGCCGTTGGGAGGTATTTAAATTAGTTCAGCAGGGGAAGGGGACACAGAAGTGTCAGTACAATAGGGACACAACGTACTTTAGTAAAGGAACCAAGGCATAGGGAATTAGAACTGCAATGTGGAGGAGCTCTTTCTGCCAGAGGGTGGTGAATCTTTGGAACTTATTGCTGCAGAAGGCTGTAGCTGCCAAGTCATTGAGTGTATTTAAGACAGAGATAGATAGATTCTTGAATGACAAAGGATTATGGGGAGAAGGCAGGAGAATGGGGTTAAGAAACATATCAGCCATGATCGAATGGCAAAACAGGCTCAATGGATCGAATCGTCAAATTCTGTTCCTATATCTCACAGTCCTATGGTAGTGTTGCATTAGTAATTAAGAATTCAATTACTGCAATAAAAATGGACTATATCTTGGAAGGTGCTTCAAATGAGGCTTTGTGGGTAAAGAATTAACAGGGAGCAGTCACGCTGCTGAGTGTGTATTATAGAGTCCCAAATAGTCAGCAGGCAATAGAGGAGCAGATATATAGACAATTCACCGAGCTGTGTAAAAACAATAACAGGTTAATTATATTCAGAGATTTCAACTTCCACAGCATTAACTGGGGTAGTATAAAGGGTTAAAAGTGTCTTGTTATGCATTCAGGAGAATTTTATTAAATTAAGGCAGGATCAGGGCAAATCAAACTGGGAACAACTACTTCTGGGTAAAACTAAACAGAATAGTGGTGGTGGTGGGGAAGGAGGGGGGCATTCTAAATGAAATTGGCACGAGAACAGATCCAATATGTTCCCTTTAGGGAGATATGTAGGACAACAACCCTAGAGAACCCTGGATATCTCAGTACATTCAGGATTGGATAAGAAGGAAAAGAGAGGATTTTAGCAGGAACAAAGGGAGCAAATCAATGAAGGAGGATAGAAATGGAAAACCTTAAGAAAACAGTTAGGTAATCAAAGGCATCCACCGCCTTCTGCAGCAATGAGTTCCACAGATTCATCTTCTGGCCGAAAGAACTCCTCTTCATTGTAGTTCTAAAGGGTGAGCCTTTCACACTGAGGCTGTGCCTCGAGTCCTAATCTATCCTACTAATGGAAACATTATCTGATGTCCACTCTATCCAAGACATGAAAAGCACTGTGGGTGAAATTAGATATTCTATAAGTATGTCAAGGGGATGAAGATAAGCAGGGAAAGAGTAGGACCCATTAGGATCGAAGGGGTCAATCTGTGCGAGGTACTGGAGGGCATTAGTATGGTGTGGAACGAGCACTTCACATCTGTATTCACTTCAGAGAAGGAGTATATGGGCAAGTCAGATCCAAGATTGGCCTGGCAGTCAGAGACAAGGTTTAGTGGTGGGAGGTTATTTGTGTAATTCAAAACCAGTGTTCAATGACAGGGATTACTGCTGGGTCTTTTACATTTAGTGATTATATATATATAAAAGAGAAGTGGGGACATGATAAGTAAGTTTACAGATGTCACAAAATAGTTGACAGTGAAGAAGTAGGTCTTAAATTACAGGATGATATGGAAAGGTAGAGCAGCCTGGTAGATCAGTGGCAAGTGGAATTTAACCCTGATATTTTTGAGATGATGCACTTTGGAAGAGATAACAAGATAAGGGAGCATTCAATGATTCGCAAGAAAGCATGGCTCAGTGGAACGGAGGGATCTTGGAGCACTTATCCACAGATCTCTGAAGATGGCAACACAGGTTAATAGGGCAGTCAAGAAGGCATATGGGACATTTGCATTCATATGTAGTATAGATTATGACAGCAGGCAGGTCATGACAGAGCTGGACAGAGCTTGGATGAGGCAGCATTAGTGAAAATCTTATCACCACAATATAGGAAGGATGTAATTGCACAGGAGAGGGTGCAGAGGAAATTCACCAGGATATTGACTGGGATGGAGCAGTTTAGTGATGAATACAGGCTGGAGGAGTTCACGTTGCTTTGTTTGGGGTAGAGAAGGCTAAGGAGTGTATGGATTATGGAGGGCATGGAAAGGTTAGATAGAAAGCATCTCTTTCCTATCATCAAAGGGTCAATAATAAAAGGTATAATTTTAAAGTGAAAGACAGGAGGTTTCGAGCAGATTTGAGGGGAAAACAACCGACAGGCTGGTGAGAATCTGCACTGCCTGGATGGACAGTTCAGGTGGGAAAAGTCACAACTTTTAAAACGTACTTGAATGAGTACCTGAAATATCATAACATTCAAGGTTATAGGCCAAATGCTGGAAGGTGAGGAGGATGCAGAAATGTTGCTGTGTGATTTGGACAGGCTCAGTGAGGAGGCAAATACATGACACATGCAGTATAAAGTGGATAAATGAATAGGAAGGCCAAGTATTATTTCAATGGCTGTGTATTGAGAGAGGGGAATGTTCAATGACACCTGGGTATATTTGTGCACCAGTTAGTCATACAGTCATAGAGATGTACAGCATGGAAACAGACCCTTCGGTCCAACCTGTCCATGCCGACCAGATATTCTAAACCAATCTAGTCCCACCTGCCAGCACACAGCCCACATCCCTCCAAATCCTTACTATTCACATACCCATCCAAATGCCTCTTAAATGTTGCAATTGTAACAGCCTCCAGCACATCCTCTGGCAGCTCATTCCATACACGTACCACCCTCTGCGTGAAAATGTTGCCCCATAGGTCTCTTTTATATCTTTCCCCTCTCACCCTAAACCTATGCCCTCTAGTTCTGGACTCACACACCCCAGGGAAAAGACTTTGCCTATTTATCCTATCCATGCTCCTGAAAATTTGGAAACCTCTATAAGGTCCCTCCTCAGCCTGTGATGCTCCAAGGAAAACAGCCCCAGCCTGTTCAGCCTCTCCCTGTAGCTCAAATCCTCCAACCCTAGCAACATCCTTGTAAATCTTTTCTGAACCCTTTCAAGTTTCACAACATCTTTCCAATAGGAAGGAGACCAGAATTGCACACAATATTCCAACAGTGGCCTAACCAATGTCCTGTACAGCCGCATCATGACCTCCCAACTCCTGTACTCAATACTCTGACCAATATAGGAAAGCATACCAAATGCCTTCTTCACTATCCTATCTACCTGCGACTCCACCTTCAAGGAGCTATTAACTTATACTCCAAGGTCTCGTTGTTCAGCAACACTCCCTAGGACCTTACCATTAAATGTATAAGTCCTGATAAGATTTGCTTTCCCAAAATGCAGCACCTCGCATTTATTTGAATTAAACTCCATCTGTCACTTCTCAGCCCATTGGCCCATCTGATCCAGATCCTGTTGTAATCTGAGGTAACCCTCTTCGCTGTCCACTACACCTCCAATTTTGGTGTCATCTGCAAACTTACTAACTGTACCTCTTATGCTCGCATCCAAATCATTTATGTAAATGACAAAAAGTAGAGGATCCAGCACTGATCCTTGTGGCACTCCACTGGTCACAGGCCTCCAGTCTGAAAAACAACTCTCCACCACCACCCTCTGTGTTCTACGTTTGAACCAGTTCTGTATCCAAATGGCTAGTTCTCCCTGGATTCCATGAGATCTAATCTTGCTAATCAGTCTCCCATGGGGAACCTTGTCGAACGCCTTACTGAAGTCCATATAGATCGCATCTACTGCTCTGCCCTCATCAATCTTCTTTGTTACTTCTTCAAAAAACTCAATCAAGTTTGTAAGACATGATTTCCCATGCACAAAGCCATGTTGACTATCCCTAATCAGTCCTTGCCTTTCCAAATGCATGTACATCCTGTCCCTTAGGATTCTCTCCAACAACTTGCCCATCACCGAGGTCAGGTTCACCGGTCTATAGTTTCATGGCTTGTCTTTACCGCCCTTCTTAAACAATGGCACTACATTAGCCAACCTCCAGTCTTCCAGCTCCTCACCTGTGACTATTGATGATACAAATATCTCAGCAAGAGGCCCAGCAATCACTTCTCTAGCTTCCCACAGAGTTCTCGGGTACACCTGATCAAGCCCTGGGGATTTATCCACCTTTAATCATTTCAAGACATCCAGAACTTCCTCTTCTGTAATCTGGACATTTTGCAAGATGTCACCATCTATTTCCCTACAGTCTATATCTTCCTTATCCTTTTCCACAGTAAATGCTGATGCAAAGTATTCATTTAGAATCTCCGCCATTTTCTGTGGCTCCACACAAAGAACACCTTGCTGATCTTTGAGGGGCCCTATTCTCTCCCTAGTTACCCTTTTGTCCGTAATATATTTGTAAAAACTCTTTGGATTCTCCTTAATTCTATTTGCCAAAGCTATCTCATGAACCCTTTTTGCCCTTCTGATTTCCCTCTTAAGTATACTCCTACTTCCTTTATACTCTTCTAAGGATTCACTCGATCCTTTGTGGGCGGCGCGGTGGCACAGTGGTTAGCACTGCTGCCTCACAGCGCCTGAGACCCGGGTTCATTTCCCGACTCAGGCGACTGACTGTGTGGAGTTTGCACATTCTCCCCGTGTCTGCGTGGGTTTCCTCCGGGTGCTCCGGTTTCCTCCCACAGTCCAAAGATGTGCGGGTCAGGTGAATTGGCCATGCTAAATTGCCCGTAGTGTTAGGTAGGGGTAAATGTGGGGTATGGGTGGGTTGCGCTTCGGCGGGTCGGTGTGGACTTGTTGGGCCGAAGGGCCTGTTTCCACACTGTAAGTCTAATCTAATCTATCCTGTCTATACCTGACATATGCTTCCTTCTTTTTCTCAACCAAATCCTCAATTTCTTTAGTCATCCAAAACTCCCTATACCTATCAGCCTTCCCTGTCACCCTGACAGGAATATACTTTCTCTGGATTCTTGTTATCTCATTTCTGAAGGCTACCCACTTTCCAGCCATCCCTTTACCTGCGAACATCTGCCTCCAATCAGCTTTCGAAAGTTCTTATCTGATACTGTCAAAGTTGGCCTTTCTCCAATTTAAAACTTCAACTTTTTGATCTGGTCTATTCTTTTCCATCACTATTTTAAATTTAATAGAATTATGGTGTCTGGCCCCAAAGTGCTCCCCCATTGACACCTCAGTCGCCTGCCCTGCCTTATTTCCCAAGAGTAGGTCAAGGTTTGCACCTTCTCTAGTAGGTACATCCACATACTGAATCAGAAAATTTTCTTGTACGCACTTAAGGAATTCCTCTCCGTCTAAACCTTTAACACGATGGCAGTCCCAGTTGATGTCTGGAAAGTTAAAATCCCCTACCATAACTACCCTATTATTCTTACAGATAGCTGAGATCTCCTTACAAGTTTGTTTCTCAATTTCCCATGACTATTAGGGGGTCTATAATACAATCCCAATAAAGTAATCACCCCTTTCTTATTTCTCAGTTCCACCCAAATAACTTCCCGGGATGTTCTTCCAGGAATATCCTCCCTCAGCACAGCTGTAATGCTATTCCTTATCAAAAATGCCATTCCCCCTCCTCTCTTGCCTCCCTTTCTATCCTTCCTGTAGCATTTGTATCCTGGAACATTAAGCTGCCAGTCCTGCCCATCCCTGAGCCATGTTTCCGTAATTGCTATAATATCCCAGTCCCATGTTCCTAACCATGCCCTGACTTCATCTGCCTTCCCTGTTAGGCCCCTTACATTGAAATAAATACAGTTTAATTTATTAGTCCTACCTTGTCCCTGCCTGCCCTGACTGTTTGACCCACTTATGTTCCCAACTGTACCAGTCTCAGATTGATCTCTTTCCTTACTATCTCACAGTTTCTCACCCCCCACCTTACTAGTTTAAATCCTCCCAAGCAGCTCCAGCAAATCTCCTTGCCAGCATATTAGTCCCCTTCCAATTTAGATGCAATCCATCCTTCTTGTATCGGTCATCTAGCGCAAAAGAGATGTCATTGATCCAAAAATGTGATTGCTTCCCACATACACCAGCTCCTCAGCCATGCAGTCATCTGCTTTATCCTCCTATTCCTGCCCTCACTAGCTCGTAGCACTGGGAGTAATCCAGACATTACTGCTCTCGAGGACCTCCTTTTTAAATTTCTGCCTAACTCTCTGTAATCTCCCTTCAGAATCTCAACCTTTTCCCTTCCAATGTCATTGGTTCCAATGTGGACAATGACCTCTTACTGGCCCCTCTCCCCTGTGAGAACATTCTGCACCCTCTCTGAGATATCCTTGATCCTGGCACCAGGGAAGCAACTCACCATTCTGATTTTTCGCTGCTGGCCACAGAAACATCTGTCTGTACCTCGGACTACAGAATCCTCTAACACAATTGATTTCTTGGAAGCCGATGTACCCCTCATTGCATTAGAGCCAGTCTCAATACCAGAAACTTGGCTGTTTGTGCAATGTTCCCCTGAGAATCCATTACCCCCTACATTTTTCAAAACAGCATATCTTTTTGAAGTGGGTATATCCACAAAAGATTCCTGCCCTAGGTGCCTACCTCTCTTACCTTTCCTGGAGTTAACCCATCTATGTGACTATATCTGAGACATTCCCCCCTTCCTATAACTGCTATCCATCACATACTGTTGCTGCTGTAAATTCCTCGTCGCTTCTATCTATGTCTCCAACTGATCCACTCGATCTGATAAGATTTGCATCCAACAGCATTTATGGCAGATGTAATTCCCAGTAACCCTTAAACTCTCTTTAAACTCCCACATCTGACAAGAAGTACATATCACTGCAAAGGCCATTTTTACTCCTTCATAATCTACAGACCCAGAAAATAATACCGTCTTATTCCTCTGCAAAACACTGCACCAGGTTAAATTAATAGCTGTGGCTTATATTTTAAGTTTAATCAAGAGACTTATCTCCAAAAAAATATAATCAAGAAAGAACCCACTGTACTCACTAATAAAGCCTTTCTCTTGGACAGACTTAAAGCAACAATTAACTTGATTCTGTGTTGTGAACTTGGCCCAAACCGATTTCTCCAAGATTAGTTGTGAAATTTACTGTTTGTTAACTTTCCCAGATGCACTCCGATCTCCAGCGACACATGAATTCAAAAACAGCACAGGCGGCAACTGTGCAGGTTTTCTCTCTCTCTCTCCTGCACTAGCCTCACCATGTGCTTCCTTTGTCTGTTCTTCTCCCTTTTAAAACTGCTATTGTTTTGACTTTTTGTTTCCAAAGTTCCAAAACAATGCAACAGCATACAAAACAGTAATTGCTGCTTCTGCAATTCGAGGAAATCACCTCCAGCACCTAAAATACCTCAAAAAAAAGAAGCAGCTCTTACAGCCAGAAACTTTTCCCATCCTCCATCTTGGATTACCCAGAATCCCTGTTGAAAATAAGTGTGCAGATGCAGCAGGCAGTAATGAAGACAAACTCTATGTTGGCCTTCATATCAAGTGGATTTAAGTATAGCAACAAGGATGTCTTTCTCCAATTGAATTGGGCATTGGCAAAGCCAAACCCCAAATATTGTGTGCAGTTTTGGTCTCCTTTTGGATGTTCTTACTATTGAGGGAGTGTAGTGAAGCTTACTACATTGATTCCTGGGACAGCAGCACTGACATATGAGGAAACATTGAGTTGGTTGGGATTGTATTCACTAGAGTTTAGAAGAATGAGTGGTGATCTCATAAAAACCTATAAAGTTTAGACAGGTTAGAAGCAGGAAAGCAATTGTTGATGATAGAGAGCTCCAGAACCTGGGGTCATTGATTAAGGACAAGGAGTAAACCTTTTAAATGAGGAAATGAGGTGAGATTTCTTCACTCAGAGGTGTGAGCCTGTTGAATTCTCAACCACACAAAGTGGTTGAGGTTGAAACTTTGAGAGTTTTTAAGAAGGAGCAAGATACAGTTTTGTGGCAAAAGGGATCGGGGTATGGGGGGGAGGAGGGTTTACTTTCTTTTTTAATTCACTCATGGGACATAAGCATTGTTGGCTGGCCAGCATTTATTGCCCATCCCTAGTTGCCTTTGAATGAATGGCTTGCCACGCATTTCAGAGGGCAATTGAGAGTCAACCACATTGTTATGGGCCTGGAGCCACATATAGGCCAGACCAGGTGAGGATGGCAGATTTCCATCCCTGAAAGATGTTATTGAATCAAGGCATTGTCTTAGATGATCTGCCATGAATGTATTGAATGGTGGAGGAGGCAAAAGGGGTTGAATCATCTGTTCCTGCTCCAGTTTTTATGTTTGAGTGGGACAAGTGTAGATTTAGAGTAGATTTTGTCAGAAATCAGTGTTGGTTCAGATTTGATGGGCTGAAGGTTCTTTTCTTTTATATGATTCTATGAAGCCAACTGCGCAGACATTATTTCAAGCTGTAATGTGCTTGATAAAAATATATGAGCACATTAGCACATTCGCAATTTGTGAAATTATCTAATTGAATGAAACCTTCCTCAAATCACTGACAGTAATTGCAAATGAGCATGTTAATGCTACTACAATTATAATATTGCAAACTCACCTTCCTGAAAACCAATGATAGCCAAAAACTGGATGTGTTTATAATCTTCAGCAAAATTTTACAAAACTTTATCAGGTAGCTCAGTGGTTAGCACCACTGCCTCATAAAGCCAGGGACCTGGGTTTGATTTCAACCTCAGGTTACTATCTGGAGTTTGCAATTCTCCCCATATCTGCATGGATTTCCTCCAGGTGCTCTGGTTTCCTCCCACCATCCAAAACTGTGCAGGCTACATGAATTGGCAATAGGAAATGTAGAGTTACAGGGATAGGTTGAGATCTGGTTGGGATGCTCTTTGGAGGGTGGTTTTAAATCGATGGGCTGAATCTACACGAGGGATTTTATGATTAAACAGTATCATGAAGCACCACATTGGCACAATGTAGCTCCAGATCAGTTACTGGCTTCATTGCTTCTTGCACTGCCCTTTCTTAGGCTGTGAGCAAATCTTCACACCACCCAACTTGGTTTGAGCTAAACTGCCCACAGGCCAACCTGTTAGACCCAAAATCCAGAAATAACTGAAATCCCATACACCTCATTCCCAAAGCTGATGGATTTGAGAATATATCTGTATAATATACTTTCACACTAATGCATAAAATTCATCTCGACTTTCAAAAGTGTGTTGCACTTTCATGAACAGAAATAATATCATTGTTATACTTGGATTTTTCTTATGCATTTACAGCATGAATATTGTAATGTCATATAGCACAAAAACTATAAATGCAACACATACAAAATTCTCATTTGTTTCTCATAATTTTTCATAAGCTATTATTTTCTTCCAGTGTCTTATATCCAATTTTGGAACAAAGTAAATTCTTAGACAACATTTTATTTTACACTAATGATTGGAACACATACCTTCATACTATTTTCTCAGCTTGAAGTAATTTAGACCACAGATGTTGATGACAAGTAGTGTCTTCCTCCCACATAGAAAATTGATATGAGAACATTATTATCACAGGATTCTACACAGATTATCTAATGAGAAACTACATCTTTCTCTTGGTGGCAGACACAAAACATCTGTTTATATTCATGCATTACTGGAGGCAAGCAAAATCCTATTAATGAAAGATTCATTGACTAGGAACAATTACTCAGACACCAGTTAATTCTCCCCAGTGCTTGTTCAAGTAGAAAGGATCTTAGACATAATTGATGAGTTTGCATTTATAAAACATGATAACATGTTTTTAGGAGGGTCATAATTGCTCTACACCTCATGAAACACTCTTTAAGTGCAACTGTGTAGAATCTTATGACAGATTTGGCACAGAAAGAGACCATTTGTTCAAGCAGGACCATGTGACTATTTATGCTTTACAGACATTGCTCCAGCACTGGCATCTATCTGGCATTTGTAAACTTTCCCAGGCGCACATAAGAAGCAGGGCAAATCTAACCCATTTATTCCATCAATATATAAAATACATGGAAAAAGGTACCATAATTCTACTATCACATGAGAGAGAGAGAGAGAGAGAGAGAACTGATGGTGGTTTAGCCTGAGGGTCACCACATCCAATTTCAATGCCACTTCAGCAAAGCCTTGTTGAGGGTTGAGCAGATGCCTAATCACAAGCAGTTCTCGAGTGCCAGTAACCTAGCCTGTTTCTGTATTGACTAGCTACAGTGAAGTGTCAATGACATGATGCCATATCATAAGTTATCATGGAAAATAAAAGCACATGGTTTAAGAGGTAACTCAAGCTCTACTGGTGCACTGCTAGGGACCCCATCTCTGAGCCAGGAAGCCTGAGCTCAAGTCCCAACCTTTCTAAATGTGTGTAGTAACATCTATTAACACGTTGATTAGAAAATATTGATAAGGGATAACATATTAATATGAACTGAAGTTTCACTGACTGGCAGAAAATACAGAACGTGTAGTTGATCCTCCCCTGATTGGCAGGAAGTGACAAGTGTAGTCTCACAGAAGTCTGTGTGGGTGCCTCAACATTTTACAGTTTACTTCAATGACTTGGATGAGATGAACAAAGGTATAGTGACTCAATTCACTGATGACACCAAGTCATGTAGGAAAGCATATCATAAAGAAAACAAGATGGATAAGAAAGAATGTCAAGAAGAAAAATTGTGACGTTTGCAAATGAATATAGACAGATTAGGTCAGTGAGGGAAAAGTGAGGACTGCAGATGCTGGAGATCAGAGCTGAAAATGTGTTGCTGGAAAAGCGCAGCAGGTCAGGCAGCATCCAAGGAACAGGAGATTTGACGTTTCGGGCGTAAGCCCTTTTTCAGGATTCCTGAAGAAGGGCTTATGCCCGAAACATCGAATCTTCTGTTCCTTGGATGCTGCCTGACCTGCTGCGCTTTTCCAGCAATACATTTTCAGATTAAGTCAGTGGGCAAAAACATGGGATATGAATTATAATGTCGGAAAATGTGAAGAGCTCCGATTTCCCACTGTATGTATGATATTTTGGCAGGTTCACCCTTCCAGCAAAAAGTAGATCCGTCGGAAATAGGGCCGGAAAAAAGACTTCAGCACCCAGGTCCTGTGCATCATTTTAAAGGATCTGTGGAACAGTCCTCACTTTCCCCTCACTGACCTAATCTGTCTATATTCATTTGCAAACGTCACAATTTTTCTTCTTGACATTCTTTCTTATCCATCTTGTTTTCTTTATGATATGCTTTCCTACATGACTTGGTGTCATCAGTGAATTGAGTCACTATACCTTTGTTCATCTCATCCAAGTCATTGAAGTAAACTGTAAACTGAAACTACAAAAGCCAATCCTTTGCTTTTATGTGGAAACTATTCATTGTAAATTTCACCTCAAGAAAGGATCTTAAATTTTGTGACAAACATTTCTGTAAACAATTCGGACAAGCCTTTTTAGTTGAAACATCACAGTTTAACAAAAAAAAAGCCATGAATGTAGCCATTAAATCACACAAAGGAATTGTCGTCACATGATTGAGAAATGTATAAATTTTGGAATTTCAAGATTGCAACAGAAACTTGTTTAGACTACAAAAAAAATTGTCCCCAGTGATAAAAAAAGTTGTTTTCAAAAGTTAAATAATTGAGAGAATAGTGACCGGGTTTTATACAACTTTGTTGCTCAACTGTACAAAGTGGTGAGTTGACATCGGCATTTACCATTTTATAAAGATTGACAGAAGAACTTATATTTTTAAAATGTGCTACAAACTATAATGACATGAAGTAAATGATGCAGACAAGAGTGCATGCAATCATAAGAGTTTTAATAAATTGTAATTTTATATGACTTTTAAAAATATATCTTTTGTGTTTGTTTGCTGCTGATTCTATTGTACCATCATTTTGTTTAAAGAAATAACTCTCTCAACTTTAAATTACTCCATATTATAAAATTGCATTCTTCTGAGTTATCTTCAAATTACTAATCTGAATCTGTTCAATCCATGTTTTTGATTTGCTTTGAGCCTTAGAAAGTGTTAGTCAATTTGTGCATGGAATGATCTGAACATGACTGTATCCATCAGTTATTTGTGGTGCTGTTTAGACTCATGACATGGACCCAGGCATTTCCATTGTTTCTTGAGTTATACTAAAACCTTGTTTTCAGATTCATTATCTCAAATCTTTACTCAAAACCACTTCTTGAGGGATGATTCAATTCAAATGCTTTAACTTAACACTATCAGTGATATAGTTATGGAGTTAGTTTAAAACTTAGTAGCGTTGTTAATTAATATTGACAGATCACTTGTCGACTCTCGAAATAGACAGAAATATTCTGTGACACTTAGTTGTCTGGCTGTGTGTGAATTCGCTGTACAGGTCAAAAGTCAGTAAAATCAATGGCTATTGAACAGAGCAACTGTCGAAAGAACAGCGTTTGTATTGCCACTGGAACTGGTTCACTCAATATAAATAACAGGAAGCTAGACTTACTCCTTTCTCTTTCATGCCTCTCAGAAGTACAAAGGAAAATGATAGGGTGTAAACATTCAAACCTTCCACCTGTTGTGGAATAGAATATTAGCTCAACTTTACAATCCCCATAAATCTTGACCCACTCATTGCCTGTCAATTTTTGGTTTAAATATACATGACATCTGAGCGACACACATTCACTAACTTTTTAGTGAAGAAATTTATTTTGCCAAGAAAATGACTCCTTATTCTGAGAAAATGAATTTGTTTCAAGATTCTCTAGTCAAGGGAAGGTGATGGCCTAGTGGTATGATTGCTAGACTAATAATCCAGAAATTCAACTTATGTTCAGGGGACTTGAGCTTGAATCCCACCATGGCAGCTCATGGAATTTGAATTCAATATTAAAACAAAAACTGGAATTAAGAATCTACTGATGATCATGAAACCATTGTCGAGAAAAATCTACCAGGCTCACTAATGACTTTCAGGGAAGAAAACCTGCTGCCTTCAACTGGTCTGTCCAACATGTGACTCCAGACCCACCAGTATAGTGGTTGACCCTTAACTAGCCAATGGGCAATAGATACTTGCCTACCCAGTGATACACACATCTCATGAAATAATATATATTAAGAAAAAAGTAGACACCTTTCCACCATGTCCAACCTTTAACATTTAATTTGCTGCAGTTAGATAATCTCTAATTATTCAAAAGTATGAGAAATATAGATCTAATCCACTCAATTGCTTCTCATAGAACAATGCATCTAGCTTCATCTTGTATGTGAAGTGGGAGACATCACTCTCAGGCCTCATCTACATAACTGATGTAACTTGTAAGTTTTGAGGCTGATATTCAAGCATTGTTCCTTGTATATTTCACTGTTTACAACCCGCCAACTCCCCAAAACAATACTCTAGTTTTGCCTAGATAATCAATATTTTAATGTTACTTCCAATCTTACGCCCCTAATTTTGTGTAATAAGCTTTTTGAAAATTTAAAATGTACTACACACACTGATTCTCTTTTATAAGTTAGGATCTGAGCTACAGGACATCTCTGCAAGATTTCTCAGGGCAGATGGTTGCCTAAACAACCTGTACAGAGAGGTTATAAGGCATCCCATGAGCAGATGGGTCTTGAACACTACCCCCCTGGCTCAGAGACAAGGACACCACTAATGTGACATAACAGCCCATTGCTTCGGGATAGTGTAGTGGGTCCAACTGTCTTCAGCTGTTTTATCACAAGATCAGAAATGGGAATGTTCACTGATAATTGTGCATTTTTCAACAGCATTCACAACTCCTCAGAAACTGAAACAATCATTTCCAAATGTAGAAGGACAATATCCAGGCTTAGACTGATAAATGGCAATTAATGTTAGCATCACACAAGTGTCAGATAATGATCATCTCCAGCAAGAAATAATCAAACCATTGACCTTTGATGTTCTTTGACATTACCATCACTGAATCCCCTCATGTTAATCTCGAGGGTGTTAACCAGAAATGGAACTGGACAAGTCAGAAATACTGTGGCTATAACGGGAGGTCAGGGAATAGGATCTCAGCAGCAAGTAACACCTCCTGACTCCCAAGGCCTGTCCACCATCTAAAATGCACAAATCAGGAGTGGGATGGAAGACTCCCCACTTGCCTGATGGGTGCAGTTCCAAAAACATTCAAGAAGCTCAACACTACTCAGATTTAGCAACCTGTTGATTGGCACAACATCCACTTCCTACACCACAGATGTAGCAATTGTGTGTACTATCTAATTAGAAATTCACTAATGCTCCTTAAACAGCATCTTCCAAACCCACAACTACCATTATCTGGACGGACAAAGCAGCAAATATATGGGAACATCACCAACTTTAATTTTTCCTCCAAGGCACTTATCATCCTGACTTGGAAATATATTGTTGTTTCTTCATGTTGCTGGGTCAAAATCCTGAAATGCCACCCTATCGGCAATATGGGTCTATTTACAGTAAATTAACTGCAGCAATTCAACAGGCAGCTCACCACCAACTTTCCAAGGGCAATTAGGAATGGGCAATAAATGCAGATCCAGCCAGGGATCTCTGGAATTGACAGATTTTTTTTTAAAATGCTAGTTATAATATCAATAATCACCAGGAGACTTTTCAAATTTAGTTTGCCTTTCAAAAATCATATTCAATCATATTATGATTATATAAGTGCCACATTACCACCTCCCTAACAGTAAATTTTAGTGTTTTGCTGATAGCAGGTTTTTGGCTAATTACTTATCATCATTTCAATTTTTTTCTCTATCTCCTTTCACATATAACTGGTTTCCATTTGTTACTTTGGTTATTGTTCTAAACAGAGAACCATAAACCATTCTAAATTCTTTTTATTTAATTTTTCCTAAATGAGGTCAACATTGATCACAATATTAAATATGGGTGCAGATAAATAGCATGAGTTAAATTTTATTTTAACTCAAGCTAAGTTAAAATAAAATTTATGAATAAGGGCGGTAGACTACATCAATCAGTTGAACTGGAAGTAAATGTGCTCTCATTTTCTACACCAGTATTCTCTTCATACACTGAATAGCACACTTTGTTGGATTTGCCTGATGTAACCAGACTCTGCTATATTAAGGACTGTTGTGAAAACAGAGTCAGACACGGATGTTTTATACGTAGATACACATATGTTTATATACGTATAATTTTACTACTCTGTCAGCTTTACAAGGAATCTTGCACCTACACTGAACACCATAGGGACCAAATGCAATTTGAGCTAGACTTTATATTAATGAGAAACATCTGTCTTAAATAAAAAATTTCAGTGTTGCTTCACTACAAAACAGACCACACAAAATATAATGTATTTCTTTGTTTCTGTTGGCATTCCAAGTGAATGCCTTGCTAATAGATTTACGAACGTAGCTATTGCACTGTATTTTAAAAGAAGTGAATTTGCATAGGTTTAGAAATGTACACAGGTTGCAGCACTGAGGCAGGAAAAGGTTTATTTTCCTATTAGGTCAACAACCCTTATCAATCCCTATTATATCCTGGATTATCGGGTAATTCATTATCTCATTTCTGATGGCTCAAACAAAATTAACAATGTCTATCTTAAGATAATTTCATTCATGTCAGCATGTAATGTGTGCAGAGAAAATACTTGTGTTAGTTTGGTCTCGGGTATTTCTGGTGAATCCATGAATAGGAAAGGAATTGAATTTCTCGATGCTCTGTTTCTTTTGAATCCTCAGAGGTCTTGCACAACACAACTAACTGGGTTTTGGAGATAAAAATTAAACCTGAGAAGTCAGGTTTTGTAGTTAACAGAAAGAAGGGAATAGTAAAATCAAGTAGGTCAAGTGACAAAGCATATAGTTTCTTACGCTTTTCTCATTGTTCGGAAGAAAAATAGCTGCAACACAATGTCTGAGGCAGATGAAGAGGGAACAAACAAGAGGGTAAAATATACTTGACCTAATCTTTGCCAATCTGCTGGCTGCAGATGCATCTGTCCATGACAGTATCAGTATCAGTGACCACTACACAATCCTGCCTTTACATTGTTTTAGATTACTTACAGTGTGGAAACAGGCCCTTCGGCCCAACAAGTCCACACCAACCTGCCAAAGCGCAACCCACCCATACCCCTACATTTACCCCTTACCTAACACTACGGGCAATTTAGCATGGCCAATTCACCTGACCCGCACATCTTTTGGACTGTGGGGGGAAACCGGAGCACCCAGAGGAAATCCACGTAGACACAGAGAGAACGTGCAAACTCCACACAGTCAGTCGCCTGAGTCGGGAATTGAAACCGGGTCTCAGGCGCTGTGAGGCAGCAGTGCTAACCACTGTGCCATCGTGCCGCCTATAGTGCTATCACAATGCTAAATGGGACAGATTTCAAAAAGATCTAGCAACTCAAGACTGGGCATCTATGAGACTCTGTGATTCATCTGCAGTAGACATGTACTTGAAAACAAGCTGCAACTCCATGGCCTGGCAGATCCCCAACTTAATCATTACCATCAAGTGAGAATTTAACCCTGGTTCAATGGGAAGTGCGGGAATGCATGATAGGAGTAGCACCAGGCACTCCTGAAAATGAGGTGTCAATCTGGTGAAGCTACTAAACAGGTCTTTTTACAAACCAAACAGCATAAGCAGCAAGTGATAGACTGAGCTCAATGATCCTATAATCAGATCTAAGCTCTGCAGTTCTGCTATGTACAGTAGCGAATGGTGGTGGACAATTAAAAAACTTGTTGGAGGAGGAGGCTCCACAAATATCCCCATCCTCAATGATGGAAGAGCCCAACATGTCACTGTAAAGATAAGGCTGAAACATTCGCAGCAGTTTTCAGTCAAAAATGTCAAGTGACTTCCTCCAATGGTCCCCAGCATTCAGTCTTCACCCAATTTGATTCACTCCGTGCAATATCAAGAAATGGTTAGAGGCACTGGATATTGCAAAGGCCATGGCCCTGACAATATTCCAGCAATACTACTGAAGACTTGTCCTCCAGAATTTGCTTCTCCCCTAACCAAGGTGGTCCAATGCAATTACAAGCTAGCATCTATCTGACAATCTGGAAAGTTTCTCAGGAATGTTTGGTCTATAAAAGAAAAGGACAAAAGCAACCCAGTCAATTAATATAGAACATCTAACAGTACAGCACAGGAACGGCCCTTTGGCAATGATGTTGTGCTTAACATGAGATCAAATTAAACTAATTCCTTCTGCTTGCACTTGGACCATATCCTTTCATGCATTGCAGATTCATGTGCTTTATCTACAAGTCCTTTAAATGCTCTTTACCATATTTGCCTCCACTACCATTCCTGGCAGTGTGTTTCAGACTCCTACAACCCTCTGTGTAAAAACCCTGCCCCTCACGTCTCCTTTGAATTTTCCCCTTCTCACCTTAATATATGCCCCCTATTATTAGACATTTCAATTCTGGGAAAAAGATACTGACCATTACCTTATCTATGCATCATATAATTTTATCGTCTTCTATCAAGTCTCCCCTCAGTCTTTTCCTCTCTAAAGAAAACAACCTGCGATTTTCTAGCTTCTCCTTATAGCTCATACCCTCTAAGCCATGCAGCATCCTGGGAAACCTCTTCTACACCCTCTCCAAGGCCTTCACATCCTTCCTGGTGACCAGAATTGAATGCAGTGCTCGAAGTGTGGCCTAACCAAAGTCTTATAAAGCTGCAACATGACATTCTGACTGTTGTACTCAATTTTCTGACCAATAAAGGCAAGCATGCCATATGCCTTTTTTACCACTCTATCTACTTGTGTGGTCACTTTCAGGGGACAATGGACTTGAACACCAAGATCCCTCTGTACATCAATGCTGTTTGGATCCTGCCTTTAACTGTATATTACTGCCCCATCAGTCTACTCTCAATCAAAGACAGAAGTGGGAAGTTGAAGGTGGACCCTGTGGAGATCGAAGAGGTGTTAAATGAATATTTCTCATTGGTTTTCACTCAGGAAAAGGAGAATATTGTAGAGTAGAAGAATGAGTTATGAGATATTAGACTAGAAAGGATCGAGGATAGTTACAAACAGGTGTTATCAATTTTAGAAGGAGTGAAAGTAGACAAGTCCCCTGGGCCGAATGGGATCTATCCAAGGATTCTCTGGGAAGCTAGAGAGGAGGTAGTAGAGCCTTTGGCTTTGATATGTGAGTCATCATTGTCTACAGGTTTAGTACCAGAGGACTGAAGGATTGCAAATGTTGTGCCCTTATTAAAGAACGGCAGTAGAGATGACCAGGTAACTTTCGAGCAGTGACCCTTATTTCTGTTATAGGAAAGGTTTTGGAAAGGGTTTAAAGAGAAGAGATTTATAATCATCTAGCAAGCAACAACTTGATTTCAGATAGTCAACATGGTTTCATCAAGGGCAGGTTTTGTCTCACAAACTCTTTTTTTGAGAAGGTGACCAAGCATGCAGATGAAGGTAGGGCAGTTGACGTGGTATACATGGACTTCGGTAAAGCCTTTGATAAGGTTCCACATGGTAGGCTGTTGGAGAAAATGCAGAGGCATGGGTTTGAGGGTAATTTAGCAGTTTGGATTAGAGACGGGCTTTCTGAAAGAAAGCAGCGAGTGGTAGCTGATGGAAAACATTCAGTCTGGACTCCAGTTACTAGTGGTGTGGCACAAGGATCTGATTTGGGACCACTACTGTTTGTCATTCTTATAAATGACTTAGATACAGGCATAGGTGGATGGATTAGTAAATTTGCAGATGACACTAAAGTCGGTGGAGTAGTGGACAGTTTGGAAGAATGTTCCAGATTGCAGGGGGACTTAGATAAATTGCAGGATTGCGCTGAGAGGTGGTAAGTAGAGTTCAATGCAGCTAACTGTGAGGTGATGCACTTTGGGAAGAATAACAGGAAAGCAGACTACTAGATTTTGGATTAGTGGTGCTGGAAGAGCACAGCAGTTCAGGCAACATCCGAGGAGCAGCAAAATCGACGTTTCTGCCAAAAGCCATTCCTGATGAAGGGCTTTTGCCCGAAATGTCGATTTTGCTGCTCCTCGGATGCTGCCTGAACTGCTGTGATTTTCCAGCATCACTAATCCAAAATCTGGTTTCCAACATCTGCAGTCATTGTTTTTACCTAGGCAAAGTACTAGGTCAATGGAAAGATTCTTGGTAGTGTGAATATGCAGAGGGATCTCGGAGTCCATGTACACAGATCCCTGAAATTTGCCACCCAAGTTGATGGTGCTGTTAAGAAGGCATACAGTGTATTAGGTTTCATTTGTAAAGGGATTGAGTTCCGGAGCCGAAATATCATGCTGCAACTATACAAAACGCTAGTGCCGCCACACTTGGAATATTGTGCATAGTTCTGGTCACCATATTTCGGGAAGAATGTGGAAGCATTGGAAAAGGTGCAGGTGAGATTTACCAGGATGTTGCCTGGTCTGGAGGGATGGTCTTATGAGGAAAGGCTGAGAGACTTGGGTCTGTTCTCAGTGGAAAGAAGAAGGCTAAGAGGGGATTTGATAGAGACATACAAGATGATCAGAGGATTCGATCGGGGAGACAGTGAAAGTCTTTTTCCTAGGATGATGACGTCAGCTTGTACGAGGGGGCATAACTACAAATTGAGGGGTGATAGATTTAAGACAAATGTCAGAGGCAGGTTCTTTACTCAGAGAGTGGTAAAGGCGTGGCATGCCCTGCCTGCCAATGTAGTTAACTCAGCCACATTAGGGAGATTTAAACAATTCTTGGATGAGCACATGGGTGATGGGATAGTATAGGGGGACGAGCTGAGATTAGTTCACGGGTTGGCGCCACATCGAGGGCCAACGGGCCTGTTCTGCGCTGTATTGTTCTATGTTCTATGTTTCTGTTCTATAAGTAAAGGTGTCATCAAGCAGCACCTTCTCAGCAATAACCTGCTCAGTGATACCCAGTTTTGCTTCCACCAGGGCCACTCAGCTCTTCATTTCATTATAGACTTGGTTCAAACATAGACAAAACAGTAGAATTCCAGAAGCGAGGTGAGATGACAGCCCTTGACATTAAGGCCATATTCGACAGAGTGTGGCATCAAGGAGCCCTAGAAAAACTGGAATCAATGGGGATCGGGGGCAAACTCTCCACTGGTTGGAGTCAGACTTGTTACATAGAAAGTTGGTTGTGGTTGTTGGAGGTCAATCATCTCAGCTCCAGACATGTCTTCAGGAGTTCCTCAGGATAGTAACCTTGGCACAACCATCTTTAGTTGCTTCATCCTTTCCTCCATTCATAAGGTCAGAAGTGGGAATGTTCACTGATGATTACACAATATTTACACCATTTGCAATTCCTCAGATACTGAAGCAGTCAATGATCAAATGCTTGGGCTGAAAAGTGGCAAGTAACATCTGTGCCACACCAATGCCAGGCAATGACATCATCAATAAGAGACAATCTAAACACCATGTCTGAACAATCAATGGTGTTACCATCACTGAATCCCACTATCAACTATGAACATCCTGGGGTTATTATTGACCAGAAACACAATTGGACTCACCACATAAATACAGTGGCTCCTAGAGCTGATCAGGGGCCAGGAATAATGTGGCAAATAACTCACTTCCTGACTCCCGAAAGCCTGTTCTCTATCTACAAGGCACAAGTCAGGATTGTAATGGATTGTTCCCCATTTGCCTGTATAGGTGGAGTTCCAACATAACTCAAGAAACTTTTCACTATCCAGGACAATGCTTAATTGAAACCATTCCCTCCACTACCGATGCTCAGTACATTCTACAACATTCCCTGAAGAAATTCACCAAAGATCCTTAAATAGCACCTTCCAAGACCATGACCACTTCCATCTAACAGGACAAATCAGCAACTACATGGGAACACCACCACCTGCAGGTTCCCCTCCAAACCACTGACCATCTGGCTTGGAAATATATTGCCATTCCTTCATAGTCTCTAGGACAAAATCCTCGAATTTCCTCCTGAATGGCATTGTTGGTTTCCCCACAGTACATGGACTATAATGGTTCATGAAGGCAGCTCACGTTCCACAAGTGAATAAAATCAAGCAATGCTGAAATAAGTAAACTTTGTTTGCCTTTTATTCTGTAAATTCACTTGTTGTCTATGAAAGGATTCATGTCTGGGCTTAGCTTGCTAAACTGTCTCTGATTCCTTTTGCAATGATTGAAAAAATGGATGTGATGGCATGGGTGAAAGATTCAATATCCTGCTCATGTCTGGGGCTGCAGAGTCACATAATTACGCACAGCACAGTATGGGCACATTCTTGTCTGTAAGGTGTTGAAATCATTTATGTGAGTGACCACTACAGCTGGTCCAAGAAAATAGATTAGGTTGGCAGGGTGGCTGAGAGCCCCACACTTTGTTAATGGAGACACTGCCTGAAATGGAGAATAGCATAGCAACAGTACAGAGCAATCAGTGCCAGCAAAACAAAAGCACATACAGCAATCCAGCCAAAAAATAAAAGAGTAATAACTTTACTTGACTAAACAATGTAAAAGGAGTCAATGCCACTTGCACAATAGAAGACATGTCAGACATTTCCACTCATCCTCCTTTGATCCTTGGTTAAAGTCAATGAATGGTTGGTCACTGTTGATAATTACAAACCAGTAAGCTCCATTATTATTATTCTTCCATTATATTATTTTTCACTTTCCAACGTGCAGTCACCCCATTGAAAATGCTTGATCTATTCTAAGTGTAATGCAGGTACACCTGTTGTGGAAATATAAATCCATATGAACAGGGAGTTGAATTGAGATGGGACTACAAGACTAATGGAGAGGAAGAAAGCCTAACAGCAGGTGGAGAGTTATGGTGGCTAGAGATTTAAATGTGTTTGGAAACCAATGTGTGACTGACAGGAGGAGTTAGAAATGGGCCACCAACCAGCATTGTTGAAATCCCAAATAATCTGGGAAAAACTGAAAGAAGAAAATGATGAGCAGGTAGATGAATTTATATAAATGATTTGGATGTGAAAATAAGAGGTATGGTTAATATGTTTGCAGATGACACCAAAATTGCACGTGCAGTGGCTAGCCAAGAAGGTTACCTCAGAGTACAATGGGATCTTGATTAGATGGACCAATAGGCTGAGGAGTGTCAGATGGAGTTTACTTTAGATAAATGTGAGGTGCTGCATTTTAGAAAGGCAAATCAGGGTAGGACTAATACATTTAATGGTAATATCCTGGGAGGAGTTGCTGAACAAAGATATTGGAGTGCAGGTTCATAGTTCCTTGAATGAGGAGTGTCAGATAGTCAGGATAGTGAAGAAGGCATTTGTTATTCTTGTCTTTATTGGCCAGTGAATTGAGTATCAGAGTTGGAAGGTCATGTTGTGGTTGTACAGGACATTGTCGAGACCACTTTTTGAATACTGCATGCAATTCTGGTCTCCTTCCTATCAGAAAGATGTTGTGAAACTTGAAATGGTTCAGAAAAGATTTACAAGGTTGTTGCCATGGTTGGATGGTTTGAGTTATAGGGAGAGTCAGAATAGGCTGGGGTTATATTCCCTGGAATGTTAGAGGCTGAGGCATGACATTATCGAAGTTTATAAAATCATGAGGAGCATGGTTGGAGTAAACAGAAAAGAGCTTTTCCCCAGGGTCGGGATGTCCAAATCTAGGGGGCACAAGTTTAAGGTGAGAGGGGAAAGATATAAAAGGGACCTAAGGGGCAACTTTTTCACACAGAGGGTGATACATGTATAGAATGAGTGCCTGAGGAAGGAGTAGTGGCTGATACAATTACAACATTTAAAAGGCATCTGGATGGGTACATGAATAGGAAAGGTTTTAAAGGATATGGGCCAAATGCTGGTAAATGGGAACCAGGTTTATTTAGGATGTCTGGTCGGCATGAACAAGTTGGACTGAAAGGTCTATTTCCATGCTGCACATCTTTATGATTCTATGACTCTATGAAAGGTTCTAATAATGAACTGTTCTGCCAAAGTCATCATTCCTTTGTCCAATTCTTTTTCTGATGTTGTTTGTTTATGGTATTGTTTTTATTGATCTTATAAAAGTAAGTGTACTTCAAATATACTTTATTAGTTATAAAGTCATCCTAAGGCTATGAAAGGTACAGTTTAATGACAAGTTTGTTGTTTCCCTTTACACTGATTATGATAGATCCAATTTTGCCTGAATAGTTTTGTGATGAAATCAGGCTTACAGGAAGACGACCTCTCTTTGGGACACGAACAGAAAATGCAGGAAGTATTCAGCAGGTCAGGCTGCATCTGAGGAGATAATGACTTGATGGCATCATATCAGAACTGGGAGAAGTTAGATGCATATTGGTTTTGTGCAAGGGATGGGGGTGGGGATGAAGGTTTGTGATTGGATAGAAGACAGGAGAGTTTGAAAGTCAGATCTATAAGTCTTGTAGGGTCAAATGGAATGGTGATGGGTTCAGGTAAACAGATACATAATCAAAGAAAGTGTGAGAAGTATGGTGTGCTTAATTTTTGAAAATAAAATTAAGAGGAAATCTAAAGCATATAAAAAAAAGGAAACAAAATATGGGAACAGTGTTTACCAT
The DNA here is from genome assembly GCF_020745735.1 of Hemiscyllium ocellatum. Taxonomy (NCBI): domain Eukaryota; kingdom Metazoa; phylum Chordata; class Chondrichthyes; order Orectolobiformes; family Hemiscylliidae; genus Hemiscyllium; species Hemiscyllium ocellatum. The sequence goes on along the minus strand of NC_083401.1, from coordinate 53,458,978 downwards.
CTGATGTTGTTAAACTCAATATCATGTCCAGAAGATGCACCTAATTGAAAGATGAGCTGGTTCTCCTCAAGCTTACATTGACCTTCGAAGGAAGAGCGTTACAGGCCAAGGATGGAGATGTCAGCAAAGTGTGGAATTAAAGTAGAAGGATGGTAGAAGCTTGCATGTTCTTGGAGAGTGAATAATACTGTTCTGCAAAATGATCACTCAATCTGTCTTTGATCTCCAGTATAGAGGACACCACTTTGTTGGCAGTGAATACATAAGATTCAATTGAAAGCAGAATATCCAAATTATTGCTTTACTTGAATGGAATGTTTAAGCTTTAGATTTTGAAGACTGAGGAGATAAAGTGGCAGATGTTGCATCTCCTGCATTTGTATGGAAAGTTGCTGTGGAGAAGGACTGTTGGGGTGATTGAGGAAACATTTATTTAAGTCTTGCTGAAATATGAAGGGAGTGCTTGAATGGCAAAAGTACAATATTCAAACCTGGATAAGAGTTTTGAGATAATGAAATTTCAAAATGGAGGAAATATACCAGTCCTAAAACAGAGCACATTTTCATTGAAATACTTGTTTTGTTAGTCACTGAATGTCTCTTCACAATTCATTATAGGATGATTCATATTTAATTTCAGCAGGGTGTAAATTAGAAAATCTTTGTATAATGCAAACATGCTATTGACAAGATAACAGGTGCAGAAAGAATTATTTAAGTTCACAGTGTTACTTTGAGGGCAGCTGTGCTTGAATAGATTGATGAATATAACAGATTAAATGAATTATTTTCATCAAAACTGCAAAATGTTAAAGGCCTGTGAATGAACACAAGCTGGAAAGCTCAGTGTGACTCATGGTTTATTTTGTAATTACATGCTCTGCATGCAATATTTTGTGCCAATTGAAAAAGCACATGGTTGGTTCGTTACTGTGGCTGCTGGATAATACAATTATTGTTTAAGTTTCTGATTTTTGACACCATCAAAGGTATTTAGTCAGATTAAAGGCTATGGAGCAGATTTTCACTGCCTATTATGTTCAAACAACATTATAAATACAGTGGAAGGATTTCTCAAGTTTGTTAATTCATACATAATCATAATATTGGTTTTTTTTTAATTTCACTAGAAACAGAAGAAATCTCCTACTATGTTTGTGTCATGCCAACCCAAAGAAAATATCTTGATCTAATTGCAACAGGTCTGTCCCCAAATGATTCAGCAAGATGGCAGCCATCCATGAGTATAATAAATTTTAATCCAGATTTGAAGCCCTTCCAGATGATGAGATTTGAATTAAGGTATGTCATTAAACAGTTCATATTCAACATTAAAATGAAGGTTGCAATTTTTCTACATGCAAGACAACTGTAAGTTAGTTAGAACTGATTATTATAAGGCAAACCTTTTCATCTCTGCTTCAGAATTCTTCCTGCATTTCAATCATTCTGTTTTATTGTATTTCTTATCAATTGTTACAGCATGAAAAATTATTGTGATCACATATAAATGCTGTATTTTCACCAGATGATTCTGTAACCTGTGTTTCTGACGTGGCTCCAATACCTCTTTTCCACAATAGTTACTGTTTATTGTTGTGGTTCTGTTTGCCTAGCTGGGAGTTTTTGTTGCAAACATTTCGTTCCCTTTCTAGGTGACATCTTCAGTGCATAGGAGCCTCCTGTGAAGTGCTTCTGTGCTGATTCCTCCGGCATTTATAGTGGTTTGAATCTGCCGCTTCCGGTTGTCGGTTGCTGTCCGCTGCAGTGGCCGGTATATAGGGTCTAGGTCAATGTGTCTGTTGATAGAATTTGTGGATGCGTGCCATGCCTCTAGGAATTCCCTGGCTGTTCTCTGTTTGGCCTGCCCTATAATAGTGGTGTTGTCCCAATCAAATTCATGTTGTTTGTCATCTGAGTGTATGGCTACTAGGGATAGCTGGTTGTGTCGTTTCGTGGCTAGTTGGTGTTCATGGGTGTGGGTTGTTAGCTGTCTTCCTGTTTGTCCTATGTAGTGTTTTGTGCAGTCCTTGCATGGGATTTTGTACACTACATTGGTTTTGCTCATGCTGGGTATCGGGTCCTTTGTCCTGGTGAGTTGTTGTCTGAGAGTGGCTGTTGGTTTGTGTGCTGTTATGAGTCCTAGTGGTCGCAGCAGTCTGGCTGTCAGTTCAGAAATGCTCCTGATGTATGGGAGTGTGGCCAGTCCTTTGGGCTGTGGCATGTCCTCATTTCGTTGTCTTTCCCTTAGGCATCTGTTGATGAAATTGCGTGGGTATCCGTTTTTGGTGAATACCTTATATAGGTGTTCTTCTTCCTCTTTTTGTAGTTCTGGTGTGCTGCAGTGTATTGTGGCCCTTTTGAATAATGTCCTGATGCAACTTCGTTTGTGTGTGTTGGGGTGGTTGCTTTCATAGTTCAGGACGTGGTCTGTGTGTGTGGCTTTTCTGTATACCTTCATGGTGAATTCTCCAATCGGTGTTCTTTGTACCATTATGTCTAGGAATGGGAGCTGGTTGTCCTTTTCTTCCTCTCTCGTGAATCGGATTCCTGAGAGTGTGGCGTTGATGATTCGGTGTGTGTTCTCTATTTCTGTGTTTTTAATGATTACAAAGGTGTCATCCACGTATCTGACCCAGAGTTTCAGTTGTAATTGCGTTAAAACTGTTTTTTCTAATCTTTGCATTACTGCTTCTGCTATGAGTCCGGAGATCGGTGAGCCCATGGGTGTTCCGTTGATTTGTTCATATATCTGGTTGTTGAATGTGAAGTGTGTTGTGAGGCACAGGTCCAGTAGTTTAAGTATGCCGTCTTTGTTAATAGGTTCAGCCTCCAGTTGTCTGTTATGTATGTCCAGCAGGTTGGCTACTGACAGCCAGACTGCTGCGACCACTAGGACTCATAACAGCACACAAACCAACAGCCACTCTCAAACAACAACTCACCAGGACAAAGGACCCGATACCCAGCATGAGCAAAACCAATGTAGTATACAAAATCCCATGCAAGGACTGCACAAAACACTACATAGGACAAACAGGAAGACAGCTAACAACCCACATCCATGAACACCAACTAGTCACGAAACGACACAACCAGCTATCCCTAGTAGCCATACACTCAGATGACAAACAACATGAATTTGATTGGGACAACACCACTATTATAGGGCAGGCCAAACAGAGAACAGCCAGGGAATTCCTAGAGGCATGGCACTCATCCATAAATTCTATCAACAGACTCATCGACCTAGACCCTATATACCGGCCACTGCAGCGGACAGCAACCGACAACCGGAAGCGGCAGATTCAAACCACTATAAATGCCAGAGGAATCAGCACAGAAGTGCTTCACAGGAGGCTCCCAAGCACAGAAGATGTCACCTAGAAAGGGGACGAAACGTTTGCAACAAAAACTCCCAGCTCGGCGAACAGAACCACAACAACGAGCACGCGAGCTACAAATCTTCTCACAAACTTTGAGTTACTGTTTATTGAGGAGAAAGAAATTACCCAGAGGGTGTGGGTAATTACCCTCTGCAGCCTCCCTTATTCCTCAACACTACCTGCCTCTCCACCTCTGTTTGTATCATTTGCAAACTTAACAACAATGCCCTCAGTTGTTCATCTAGATTGTTAATCTAAACCATGAATGGTTGTGATCCCAACACTGTGCCGGTGGAGCTCTGCAAATCACTGGCTGCAATCCTAAAAAAAACTCTTTATCCTGACTCTCTGCCTTCTGCCAGTCAGCCAAACCTTTATCCAATACCTTGCCTCTAACACCACAGGCTCTCATCTTATTTAACAATCTTTTATGCGGCACCTTGTCAAAAGCCTCCCGGAAATCCAAATAGTTTATGTCCACTGGCTGTCCTTTATCTAATTTATTTGTTACCTCTTCAAAGAATTCTAACTGATTTGTCAGGCATGACCTCCCCTTGATGAAGACGTGCTGATGCAGCCCTATTTAACCTCACACTTTTGAGTACCGCACAATCTCATCCTTAATAAAAGACTCTAAAATCTTACCAGTGACTGAGATCAAGTTAAATAGCCTATAATTTCCTGTCTTCTGCCTTCCTCCCTTCTTTAATAGGGTGTTACATTAGCCATTTATTAGTTATCTGGGATCCTCCCTGGCTCCTGTGATTCCTGAAAGATCACCACCAATTCCTCCACAAACTCCTCAGTTATCATCTTTCAAACACTGGGATGTCATCCATTTGGTCCAGGTGATTTGTCCACTTTCAGGCCTTTCAGCTTTCTCAGCATTTTCTCCTTAGTGCTGGCACAATACCCACCTCTACCCCCTGATTATCTTGAAGTTCTGGTATGCTGTATGTCCTCCACCATGAAGGCTGATGCAAAGTATCCATTCAGTTCCTCCCCTGTTTCTTTGTTCCCCATTTGTACTTCTCCAATCTCATTTTCCAATAATTCAATGCTCACCCTTGCCTCTCTCTCTTACCTTTCATATATCTAAAGAAACTGTTGCAATCTTCTTTAATTTTACTAGCGGGTTTACCCTCATATTTCATCTTCTTCCCCCTCCTTGCTTTTTTAGTATCCTCTGTCATTTTATAAAGACATCTCAATCCTCTGATTTCCCACTAATCTTCACCAATTGTATGTTTTTTCTTTTGCTTTGATGCTGTCACTGACTTCCTCTATCTGCCATGATTGCCTTGTCCTCCCCTCAGTAAGTTTTGTCTTCCTTGGAATGAATTTCTGCTGTACCTCCTAAAAATACCCCCAGGAACTCCTGCCATTGCTGCTTCACCATCTTCCTTGCTACGCTCCACCCTCACCCCAGCAACTCTGGTCAGCTTCTCCCTCTTTTCTTTGTCCTTACCTTTACTCAATTGTAGTACTGTTACATCTGATTCCAGCTTCTCCCTCTCAAATTGGAGGGTGAATTCTATCATATTATAGTCACTACCCCCATGGGGGTTCCTTCACCTTAAGCTTCACAATTAAATCTGCCTCATTCCAAATCACCAAATCCAGAATTGCCAGTTCCTTAAAAGGCTCTACCAAAAGCTGCTCCAAAAAACATCTAATGGATTTTCCACAATTTCCTTTTCTAGCAATCTGCTACCAACCTGATTTTCCCAGTCCGCCTAGATATTGAAGTCCCCCATGTTGATTATAAAAGTGCCTTTCTTACATGTCTTTTCTATCTCCTGCTTTTATTTTCTGCCCCACAATAAATGTAATATGTAAGCGAAGATTCTTATCACTGACATCTCATTCATGTGACCCTTTCTGACACTTTTGTATCCTTTCTGAAGTGTGGTATTCAGAATTCAGCATCAGTACTCCAGGTGAGATTGAATCCAGTGTTTTATACAAGTTTAACAAATTTTGTCGTTTTTATTCTTAATACTCTTAATGTTGAAATCTAAGATATTGTATGTTTTATTAACTGCTTTATGAACCTGTATTGCTATCTTCAATCATTTATGCACTTATGAACCCAAGTTCATCTCTTCCTGCATTCCAAACAAAATTCAAACCTCTATTTATTTTTGTTCAGCCAACTGAAATTGATTGATCTCACATCTCTGTATTAAGCCCCATCTACCATCTGTCTATCCATCTCACCAACCTATCCGTATCCTGTTGAAGATTCTTGTTACAGTTCACAATGCTTACAAATTTTGTATCTCCACAAATTTTGACAGTGTGCCCTGAACTCCAAGGTCCATGTCATTAATAAAAAGAAAGAGCGAGGCTCCCAAACAGTGATCACTTCTGAACACTATTGTAAACCTTCCTCCAATCTGAGAAACATCCATTAACCACTCCTCTCCTTCCTGTCACCCAGCCAATCATCCCCATGCTGCTATTATCACTTTTATTCTGCAAGTGTTAATATTACTCACAACTCTGTTGTGTGGAACTTTGTCAAAAGCTTATGCATGTCAACAGCATTTAGCCTCTCTGTAAAAAAAAACTTATTAAACATGATTTGCCCTTAATTAAGCCTGGACTGAAATTGTATAATGAAGATTTGGGAATGGAGCAGTATCAGATGGAATTTTGTCTTGGTTCAGTGACGTCACAGTGGGTAATCCTGGGATGATCACTGAATGGACTGGTAGAATTGATGATTCTTTGGGAAATCCAAGAAGAGGATTTCCAGGCACACCAAAAATACTTGAATACTTTCTATGTAATTTTGTGAACAAAAACCTTTAAAAGCCATTGATTACATTGTTTAATGCCAGATAGACAGAGAGTGTACAAGTGATGAAGGTCTCCTATTTATGTATTTAAACATCTTCCTGTTTCGATAAGGTGCACATGTTACTTGCTAAAATCGAGTCAGGTTCATGTGGGCATTCATGGAGCAGCTGAAGTAAGGCCCACCTCTTCTTCTCCATTATTTTCAATTGGAGTCCACTCATTTCTCAAGCAAGATATGGTCAGCTGACATGTAATAATCACCATTTATCTTGATACCTACAGATCCCCTCCACCCAGTATCATACTGTAACTACATGAACAGGCCAGTGACTAAAAATGACCACATTATCGACTTCTTCACGTGATTTACAACAGTGAGTGCAGAATCACTCTGGGCCATTTTTGCCCATCTTGCAACGGGTACTTACAAAAACATAGAGCCATAGAATCATGGAGATGTACAGCACAGAAACAGACCCTTTGGTCCAACCCAGTCATGCCAACCCAGATATCCCAACCCAATCTGGTCCCACTTGCCAGCACCCAGTCCTAATACCTCTAAACACTTCCTATTCATATACCCATCCAAATGCCTCTTAAATGTTGCAATTGTACCAGCCTGCACACTTCCTTTGACAGCTCATTCCACACACTTCCCACCCTCAGCGTGAAAAAGTTGTCCTTTAGGTCCCTTTTATATCTTTCCCCTCTCACCCTAAACCTATGCCCTCCAGTTCTGGACTCCACCACCCCAGGGAAAAGACTTAGCCTATTTATCCTATCCATGCCCCTCATAATTTTGTAAACCTCTATAAGGACACCTCTCAGCCTATGACGCTCCAGGGAAAACAGCCCCAGCCTGTTCACCCTCTCCTTATAGCTCAAATCCTCCAACCCTGGCAACATCCTTGTAAATCTTTTCTGAACCCTTTCAAGTTTCACAACATCTTTCCAATAGGAAGGAGACCAGAATTACACACAATATTCCAACAGTGGTCTAACCAATGTCCCGTACAGCCGCAACATGACCTCCCAACTCCTGTACTCAATACTCTGACAAATAAAGTAAAGCATACCAAACTCCTTCTTCACTATCCTATCTACCTGCGACTCCACTTTCAAGGAACTATAAACCTGCACTCTAAGGTCTCTTTGTTCAGCAACACTCCCTGGGACCTTACCATTAAGTGTATAAGTCCTGATAAGATTTGCTTTCCCAAAATGTAGCACCTCGCATTTATTTTAATTAAACTCCATCTGCCACTTCTCAGCCCATTGGCCATCTGGTCAAGATCCTGTTGTAATCTGAGGTAATCTTCGCTGTCCACTATACCTCCAATTTTGGTGTCATCTGCAAACTTACGAACTGTACCTCTCATGCTCGCATCCAAATCATTATGTAAATGACAAAAAGTAGAGGACCCAGCACCGATCTTTGTGGCATTCCACTGGTCACAGGCCTCCAGTCTGAAAAACAACCCTCCACCACCACCCTCTGTCTTCTACCATTGAGCCTGTTCTGTATCTAAGTGGCCAGTTCTCCCTGTATTCCATGAGATCTAACCTTGCTCATCAGTCTCCCATGGGGAACCTTATCGAACGCCTTACTGAAGTCCATTTAGATCACATCTACCACTCTGCCCTCATCAATCTTCTTTGTTATTTCCTCAAAAAACTCAATCAAGTTTGTGAGACATGATTTCCCAATACACAAAACCATGTTGACTATCCTTAATCAGTCCTTACCTTTCCAAATACATGTACATCCTGTCCCTCAAGATTCCCTCCAATAACTTGCCCACCACTGAGGTCAGGCTCACTGATTTATAGTTCTCTGGCTTGTCCTTACCACCCTTCTTAAACAGTGACACCACATTTGACAATCTCCAGTCTTCCAGCACCTCACCTGTGACTATCGATGATACAAATATCTCAGCAAGAGGCCTAGCAATCACTTCTCTAGCTTCCCACAGAGTTCTCGGGTACACCTGATCAGGTTCTGGGGATTTATCCACTTTTATGCGTTTCAAGACATCCAGTACTTCCTCCTCTGTAATATGGACATTTTGCAAGATGTCACCATTTATTTCCCTACAGTCTATATCTTCCATATACTTTTCCACAGTAAATACTGATGCAAAATATTCATTTAGTGTCTCCCCCATTTTCTGTGGCTCCACACAAAGGCCGTCTTGCTGATCTTTTAGGGGCCCTCCCTAGCTACCCTTTTGTCCTTAATATGTTTGTAAAAAACCTTTGGATTTTCCTTAATTCTATTTGCCAAAGCTATCTCATGTCCCCTTTTTGCCCTTCTGATTTCCCTCTTAAGTATACTCCTACTGCCTTTATACCTTTCTAAGGATTCACTCGATCTGTCCTGTTTATACCGTACATATGCATCCTTCTTTTTCTTAATCAAACCATCAATTTCTTCAGTTATCCAGCATTCCCTATCTCCACCAGCCTTTCCTTTCACCCTGACAGGAATATATTTTCTCTGGATTCTTGTTATCTCATTTCTGAAGGCTTCCATTTTCCAGCCGTCCTCTTACCTATAAATATCTGCCTCCAATCAACTTTCGAACGTTCTTGCTTAATACCATCAAAATTGGCCTTTCTCCAATTTAGAACTTCAACTTTTAGATCTGGTCTATCCTTTTCCATCACTAGTTTAAAACGAGTAGAATTATGGTCGCTAGCCCCAAAGTGCTCCCCCACTGACACTTCAGTCACCTGCCCTGTCTTATACCCCAAGATTAGGTCAAGTTTTGCACCTTCTCTAGGAGGTACATCCACATACTGAATCAGAAAATTTTCTTGTACACACTTAACAAATTCCTTTCCATCCAAACCCTTAACACTATGGCAGTCCCAGTCTATGTTCAGAAAGTTAAAACTTCCTACCATAACCACCCTATCATTCTTATAGCTGAGTTCTCCTTACAAGTTTATTTCTCAATTTCGCTCTGACTATTAGGAGGTCTATAATACATCCCAATAAGGTAATTATCCCTTTCTTATTTCTCAGTTCCACCCAAGTGTCTTCCCGGGATGTACTTCCAGGAATATCCTCCCTCAGCACAACTGTAATGCTATCCCTTATCAAAAACACCACTCCCCCTCCTCTCTTGCCTCCCTTTCTATCTTAAAGCTTTCCTTCCTGTAACATTTGTATCCTGGAACATTAAGCTGCCAGTCCTGCCAATTCCTGAAACATGTTTCTGTAATTGCTATGATATCCCAGTCGCATGTTCCTAACCATGCCCTGAGTTCATCTATCTTTAGGTCCCTTGCATTGAAATAAATAATTTATTAATCCTACCTTGTCCCTGCCTGCCCTGACTGTTTGACTCGCTTCTGTTCTCTACTGTACCAGTCTCAGATTGATCTCTTTCCTCACTACCCCCTGGGCCTCACCCCATCCCAACCCCCAGCCACCCACCACCCCCCAACCCCCACCTTACTAGTTTAAATCCTCCCAAGCAGCTCTAGCAAATCTCCCTGCCAGTATATTAGTCCCCTTCCAATTTGTGTGCAAACCATCCTTCTTGTCCAGGTCACTTCATATCCCAAAAGAGATTCCAATGGTCCAAATATGTGAATCCTTCTCCCATACACCAGCTCCTCACCCATGCATTCATCTGCTCTGTCCTACTATTCCTGCCCTCACTAGCTTGTAGCACCAGGAGTAATCCAGATATTACTACTACTACTTCTCCTTTTTAAATTCCAGCCCAACCCTTTGTAATCTCCCTTCAGAATCTCAACCTTTTCCCCTCCAATGTCGTTGGTTCCAATGTGGACAATGACCTCTTGCTGGCCCCTGTCCCCTTTGAGAACATTCTGCACCCTCTCTGAGATATCCTTAATCCTGGCACCAGGGAAGCAACACACCATTTTGCTTTTTTAGGCAACTTTATGTGATCATTTCATATCAACAGTCAAATTGAAATATTTGATTATTTTATATATTCAACATTTGATTTCCTTTTGAAACAAATTGCAGGAAGTTCCACTTTGATGCACAATGCCTGCCAAGCACTGGTTAATAAGAGTAACACAATTTACTAGCATTGTCCAGATCGGCTGCTAATCATTTCCCCTATAAATGTTATCTGCAAATGTAATTACAGAAACTAAGACAGTTTAATGAAATGTTTAATGCCAGGTTGCTAATTCAGAGGTTTCTCACCTTTAAGCCAAGCGTTTTGGTGCAGAGTCTCATGGCTCTCATGCTAATCTTACATCCTTGTTGAATATAAGGAGTAACTTTGGAATTTCAGTGTGGGCTTAATCTTGGTGCCAGACATTCATATACTTGTTTTCATCTCATCTTTCTTCGTTAATTTCCCTTGAATCATTAGTCATTTGCAGACTCAGAAGGTGTACAATCAGTGTTCCCTGACCTCTGCCCTTACTATCTTTGAGAATGAAAGTAGATGCAATCGTTTCAGGTATGTGAAGTCGTGAGCTGAAGAGGGTGGGGGAGGGTGCAACACCTCTCCAATCATTTTTTATTTCACAGCATTTTTTGACAAATCTTCATTAAAAGATTCTGTGAAACAGTTCAAATATCTATAATCCTTTTGCAATGAAAAGTTGAGAACTGTTTGAATGATATTAAAATTAATGTATATTTTTTAAAAAACCAAGATTATCCTGATGTTAAACTTATTTTTTTAAAAAAGTTGCATTTCCTCCATTCTCAATCTTAAACCCATTGATCCTTGCTGAGATACAGTTCAGAGGTTCTGCTAGGCCTCAAGTAACTCATTTATGTAGCCATTCTTCAATTGTGAACTCTGACAGTGACAGCAGGGATTCTCTGTATGTTTAGGCCATTTTAGCAGCAGTAATTAAAGGCCAGAGGAAATCCAGCAGGCACATATTCACACATTTAATGACCTAACAGAGTACTTATAGACATGACGCCAGCCCTTTGTATATGCTTGGCTATAATTTAATAAGCCATTAATGACAGTGTAATGGTAGTGAAATGGCATGCTTCATACTTTTAATCAGTGCTGCAATTAGAAGAAATCTTAGGTGTTATTTAGGGCAGCACGGTATAGAACACCAGAAATATCTTAACGATTGTGGGAGTTTAAATTTATTTCAGAGCACTTGAGTGATATTCTTAGACTTTTCTATCATTCAGGGCCATTTTGGGGGCTGAGCTGCCCTTCAAGATGCTGCGGTATTCAAGCTGCAAGAACCATTTCCCAAATTCTGCTCTTTCTGACCCCTGCCTGAAACCTGTGAGGCTTACATAGGGGCAGAATCATGTAGGAACCTGAACAACGTGGACTAGGGCAAGATTTGAGTCAGAATCATGCAAAACCTCGGGTGAGGGTGACCTTGATTTTGGGAGCAACTCACTGCATCTTTTATGCATTTGCCAAATGGTGTGATAAGTATCTCGCTTAGCAATAGCAATTTGCCAGTTGAAGGGGATTATATCTTGTTAAATGCCTTATTAACACCACAACTCACCTCATTAATATTCAGCTTCAATATCTCCAAAACAAGCTAGACAGAGAAAATTTTTTGACAGATGTCAGTGTGGGTGACTTCAGCTCACCTCTATCTCTGAGAACCTTCCATGTTACTCAGCAGCAAATAGTATCCCAAGACACAACCTTCGGGCACCCAACTTTGCACAGGCACTGATGTCCAACTCCTCACGATCATGATGTTGCGATCTGATCTACTTGCAGAATGCACAGACTTCCATTAAAGGGGATTCCAGAAACCAGAATTGTAAGGGACACTTTGTGCAGACAGGGAGGCTCCCAGCTCATAGGTTGAACTAAGTTGCTCCTCAGGGTTGCTCATTTGCTCCATTAGTCCCTGCTCTCTTGGTCCCTTACTGTATGCTCACAGAGTCAATGCTATGTTAGCACTTTGGTGCTTCAGTGATATCCAAACACTGTTGCTGCTAACCTTTGAGGTCATTTTTGTTGCAGATAGGCTGCATGTTTCTTAGGAACTCTTCCGGTTGTGGGTAGGGAATAGTCTTTGTAAACAGCACACCCAGGCATCAATCTAACAGCCGCAGCATGTGCCATGGGCCTGTGTAGTAAACACACTGCACACACTGTACAGCCAAACAACCATGTTGGAAACTGAGTGCAGGTTCTTCTTCAGTCCTGTCAAAATGGAGGGCACTGTCTGTCAGGGGGTTTCACTGTCATTAGCTGAAAATGTGTTGCTGGAAAAGCACAGCATGTCAGGCAGCATCGAAGGAACATCTCCTGTTCCTTGGATGCTGCCTGACCTGCTGTGCTTTTCCAGCAACACATTTTCAGCTCTGATCTCCAGCATCTGCAGACCTCACTTTCTCTTCACTGTCATTAGCCCTGGCCATAGTCTGAGGGCTATACACCAGTCAGGCATCTGCTTGGGCTGCTTGCAGTCAGGAGATAGAACACAGTGTCAGGGACCCAGGTTCGATTCCAGCCTTGGATGACTGTCAGTGTGGAGTTTGCACATACTCCCTGTGTCTGCTTGGGTTTCCTCCAGGTGCTCCGGTTTCCTCCCACACTCTAAAGATGCTCAGGTTAGGTGGATTGGCCATGCTAAATTGCCCATATTGTAGGGTGCATTAGTCAGAAATCAATGTAGGGGAATGGGTCTGGGGTGGGTTACTCTTTCGAGGGTTGATGTGGACTTGTTGGGCCGAAGGGCTGTTTCCATACTGTAGGGAATCTAATCTAATCTAATCTAAAAATAACATAGAACAGTACAGCACAGTCCAGACTCTTCAGCACTTGATGTTGTGCTGACCTTTTATTCCACTCTAAGAACAGACTAACTTACATCCGTCACATTTTACCATCATCCATCTGCCTATCCAAGAGTCACTTAAATGTCTCTAATGTATCTGACTGTACTACCACTGTTGGCATTCCATGCACCCACCACTCTCTGTGTAAAGAACCGACTTCTGACATCTCCCCTGAACCTTGCTCCAATTACCTTAAAATCATGCCCACTCATGATAGACATTTCCAGTCTGGGAAAAAGTCTCTGGCTATCCACTCTATCTATGCCTCTCATCAGCTTGTACACCTCTATCAAGTGGTTCTCACTCTTCTTTGCTCCAGTGAGAAAAGCACTAGCTCCCTCAACCTTTCTTCATAAGACATGCCCTCCAGTCCAGGCAGCATCCTGGTAAAAGTCCTCTGCACCCTCTCTAAAACTTCCACATCCTTCCTATAATGAAGCAACTAGAACTGAACACAATATTCCAAGTGTGGTCTAACCAGAGCTCTAGAGAGCTGCACCATAACCTCACAGCTCTTAAACTCAACCCTCCTGCTAATGAAAGCCAACACACTATTTGCCTTGTTGACAACTTTGAAGGATCTATGGACAAGGACTCCAAGATCCCTCTGTTCCTCCCAACTGCCAAAACTCTTGCCTCTAACCCTGTAATCTGCATTTAAATCCCACCTTCCAAAATGAATCACTTCACATTTTTCCAGGTTGAACTCTAGCTGCCACTTCTCAGCCCAGCTCTGCATCCTGTCGATGTCCCATTGCAATCTATAATAGTCCTCCACATGATCTATCATTCTACCAGTCTTTTGGCAAACTTACTAACCCATCCTTTCACTTCCTCATGCAAGTCATTTATAAAAATCAGAAAGAGCACAGAACAGATCCCTGCGGAACACCACTGATCACCAAGCTCCAGGCTGAATACTTTCCATCTACTACCACCCTCTGTCTTCTCTGGGCCAGCCAATTCTGTATTCAGACAGCCAGATTTCCAAGTATCCCATGCCTCCTTACTTTCTGAATGAACCTACCATAGGGAGCCTTATCAAATGCCTTGCTAAAATTTATATGCATCACATCCACTGCTCTACTTTCATCAATGTATTTTGTCACATCCTCAAAGAATTCAATAAGCTTGTGAGGCATGACTTGCCCCTCAGAAAGCCATGCTGACTATTTCTAATCAAGCTAGGGTTTTCCTAATACTCTGGTCTCTCAGAATCCTCTCCAATAATTTTCCCACCACCAACGTAAGACTGAAATTCCCAGGGTTATCCCTATTTCCTTTCTTGAGTGAGGGAATAACATTTACCACCTTCCAATTATCTGTTACTACTCCAGTGGACAGTGAAGATGCAAAGACCATCGCCAAAGATGCAGCAATCTCTTCCCTAGTTTCCCGTAGTAACCTTGGGTATATCCCATCTGCCCCAGAGGAGTTATTGATTCTCAATTTTTTTCAAAATTTTCAACACATTCTCTTTCTTAACATCAATCTGTTCGAGCATATCAACGTGTTGCATGCTGTCCTCACAAATGACAAGGTCCATCTCACTAGTGAATTCTGAAGCAAAGCATAAATTAAGAACCTACCATACTTCCTCTGACTCCAGGCATAAGGTCCCTCCACTATCCCTGATTAGCCCTACCCTAACTCTGGCCATCCTCTTGTTCCTCTATAGAATGCCTTGGAGTTTTCCTTAATCATACCTGCTAAAACTTTTTCATGCCCCCTTCTAGCTCTCCAAAGTCCATTCTTCTGTTCCTTCCTGGCTACCTTGTAATCCAAAGTTTGTGAGAAGATTTGTAGCTCAGGTGCTCATTGTTGTGGTTCTGTTCGCCAAGCTGGGAATTTGTGTTGCAGGTGTTTTGTCCCCTGTCTAGGTGACATCCTCAGTGCTTGGGAGTCTCCTGTGAAGCACTTCTGTTTTGTTTCCTCTGGCATTTATAGTGTTTTGTACCTGCCGCTTCCGGTTGTCAGTTCCAGCTGTCCGCTGCAGTGGCCGGTATATTGGGTCCAGGTCGATGTGCTCATTGATTGAATCTGTGGATGAGTGCCATGCCTCTAGGAATTCCCTGGCTGTTCTCTGTTTGGCTTGTCCGATAAAAGTAGTGTTGTCCCAGTCAAACTCATGTTGCTTGTCATCAGAGTGTGTGGCTACTAAGGATAGCTGGTCATGTCGCTTCATGGCTAGTTGGTGTTGTTTCGTGGCTAGTTGTTGATTCAATCAACAAGCACATCAACCTGGACCCAACATACCAGCCACTGCAGTGGACAGCTGGAACTGACAACTGGAAGCGGCAGATACAAGTCACTATAAATGCTGGAGGAAACATCACAAAAGCGCTTCACAGGAGGCTCCCAAGCACTGAGGATGTCACCTACACAGGGGACAAAATGTCTGCAACACAAATTCCCATCTCATCAAACAGAATCACAACATACCTTGTAATCCTCTTGAGTCCTCTCTGATCCTTGCTTCCTTCTTCCTCTTGACTAGATGTATCTGATAACAATCTGAGGAATTGGCCATGGTCAGTTCTGTCGATCAGCAGTGAATAGTCACTCAGGGTCTGCAAAGAAAGTGGTCGGGGGTCTGGTTAGTCATGCCTCAGAGCTGCTTGTTGAAATCAGTCAGAGTTCTGGTGTGAATATGATCCTGAGGGTTCATCCATAGATCAAGGAGGGTGCAAGAAGAGGCCTTTTTTGAGCAGTGGGAAATTCACTGCCAAAAATGGTGGAGGAATCAAATCTTGGTGGTTGGAGAGCATTTGTAGAGATGGAGACAAGTACAAAGAGAGGGAGCAGCCTCAAGGTCGATGGAGAATATGCAGAACAGCAGGGTAGGCTACAGTAAAGGATTATATTCAAAGAATCATAGAATCCCTAAAGTATGGAAGCAGGCCATTCAACCCATTGAATCCATACTGACCCTCTAAACAGCATCCCACCCAGTCCTACCCCCACCCTTTAACTGTAACCCTGCATTTCGCATGACTAATTAATCCACCCAGCTTGCACATCCTTGGACACTATGGGCATTTTAGTATGGCCAATTCACCTAACCTGCACATGTTTGGACTATGGGAGAAAACCGGAGCACCCAGAGGAAACCCATGCAGACATGGGGAGAATCTGCAAACTCCACACAGATAGTTGCCTGAGGCTGGAATTGAATCCAAGTCCCTGGCACTGCCACTGAGCCACCATGCCACCCAGTTACAATCATATTCGCAATGACCACCACCATAGCCTCTGTAGAAAGAACATACAGGTGTAAGATGATTATGGTTCTCAGAAGTCAGAGAGGACAATGGTGGCAAAGATCAATGTGATGGGTCTCTGCATGGAGTCAGAATGAGATGAAATGGGCAGTTTGGCTAATGCAAGCTAAAACAGGACATGGAGGGTCTGGGGGTGGGGGGTACCTCGTAACCAGGCAGATCAGACAGTGTTCACCATGAACGGTGATCCCTGCCATCACTTGGCATTCTGTTGTATAGGACTTTATTTAAGCCACCTTTAGAATGTTGTGTACAGTTTTGATCACCACACTACAAGAAGGATGTGGGAGCTTTGAAGAGGATACAGGAAGGATTTACCAGGATGTTGCCTGGTTTGGAGGATATTAGCTACAAGGGGACATTGAACAAATGTGGTTTGTTTTACTTGAACATTGCGGGGGTGAGAGGGCAACTTGAGAGAAATTTACAAACTTATGAGAGGCATGGATAGTCAGAGTATTTTTCTCTGGGTAGAAATGTCAATTACCAGGAGGTATCGGTTTAAGGTAAAAGGGAAAAGTTTAAAGAAAGTATCAGAGGAAAGTTTTTTACACAGAGGATGGTAAGTGACTGGAATGTACTGTCAAAGGAGGTGGTAGAAGCAGATACAACAGCAGCATTTAAGAGGGACCCCTTACATGATAGATGATAGATAGATACATGAATAGACAGGGAATACAGGGATACAGACCATGTAGAGGCAAACGATTTTTAGTTTAGAAAGGTGTTTTGTATGCCAGTGCAGGCCTAATGGGCATTAGGACCTGCTTATTCTCCAGAGGTGAAAACAAGGGGAAAATGGCTGGGATAACTTCCACATGGACAAAAAAAGCAGGATTCATGTCTGCTGGAATTAATTGATTGAATTGTGGCTTCTATTTCACAAGTAGATACAGTGAATATGTCATCACCACGCTCTGATACCATATAGAAGATATTAATGGAATACAATTAAAAACAGAGTCTTTCCTCCCTTCTTGTGCTCCATTTGACTTGGGGGGTGGGGGTGGGGTTGGTAATCTCTACAATGTGCTCTGTGCCCATCACCGCATCACAATCCATTCCCACTCCATCATCACTATTGCTCTGCCACCAGGTGTACCTCACTGGGCCTCCCACGCCACTGCTGATGCTACTGTTACTCCCCATCGATCCACCAATTTGGGCCTACCGCATCTCTGCAGCTGAAACACACATCCCGATTCCCACACCAACCATAGATGCTGCCTTCTCCATCAACCGCAGAAGCCACCGTGTCATTGCAGCCATCTTGAAAACCAGTGCTGCCATATTATAAACCAGGACAGACCCCTAAAAATATTTCAAGAAAGTAACTGCGCCAATCTTTTTCTTATTTTAAAGACAGATGTGAAGTGGGTGTTCCAGGTGTGATGCAACTCATCAAACCACTCGACTTCAAGCAGAAAATAATTTATTTAAACACTACAGTTGAAACACAAACAGAAGAAAGCAGAATTTAGAATAGATTGACTATTAGAAAATTTAACCGACCCGACACAGTAACTATTACTAATTAACTGTTCCAATACAGTTCCAATCCATCTTGGTATAAATACATCTCCTGGCAAAAAGGAAAATTCAAACAAAGATTCTTTCAGGGAAAGGGAACAGCATGCAGAGAGAGATCATAGAGAAAGTCAGAGCAATCGTATACTGAAGCTTGCGGCTCTTCTGGACTCCAACATCTTGTGACTGCCACAGCTAAAAACAAACTAAAACTGGGAGAACTGGCCGCTCCCCTTTCATTGTTAAACTGCTTTATCAAAAACCCGAAGGCCTCTTACACTAGACTCTTCGGCACCTCTGCCTTTACAACCTCTCTTCAAATAAAACCAAGGACAAAAATGACTCTTTTAAAGTGACAGCATTGTTACAGCCATCACTGCCTCAAGTCCTGCGCTGGGCTCACCAACCAAGTCTCCATGGTCCGGCGATCTCTCTCACCACTGGGCCCACACTGGCTGCTGCCACGAACTCTGTGAGGGCTCACTATCCCTGAGGGGCTGAACCTTGCCGGTATGCTGCACGTGTTTGGCCAGTCAGGCCCACACTCGGCCTACTAAAAATGTCGAAAAGGCTTTTAAAGAGAAAAAAAGGAAAAAGAAAAAGTGAAAAGTAAAAGTGAAAAGAAAATAAAGAGAAAGAAAGAAAGCAAACAGAAGTGGACAGGCCCCGGGGCCAGGAACTCGAACACATCATTGATACTCTGCCACCATTTTACAGAGGAACATTTAAGGGACAAATACATGAAGCAAGCATTAGCAAACGCCGACTACATTTCATTGCAACTGTTTCATCATCTATTTGCAGAAAAGGATAATCACTGAGACCAAATGCTGATCAAAGCCACCACTCCATTTGTCCTTGCCAGTTGAACATTGGCATCTCAGTGACACTGAGATCTGCAGCAATAATTTAAAAAGAGGTAAATGCTGGTTAAACATGACACATTGTTCACACAACGTCCAAGGGCCCTCATCTGCAGGCAATGTTGCCAGTGACTGTTTTCAGAACTAAAACCTGTTTGCTCTTTAAGTTTCCAAAATAGGTCATTGGCAGCAAGAGTCCTACATCCAGCTGCTGTTTGGATCTTGATCACCGTGGCTGTCTTCCAAAGAAGCTGAAGGTAAGTGGAGCAGATGGCACGCCCAAGAGCAGCAACAGGCTGCCATGGAAGATGAGGAGCACACAGCACAGGGATGGATCCAGGTTTCAGATCTCCTCAAGATAGGGAGGGGGAGGGAGGGAGGGATTTACTGGAGGCCCAGAGTTTTCTCAGCCACATCTCCATTTCCTGGCAATGAGCAAGGCGCAGGTGCAGTGCAGGTTCCATATGTCCCAGGATACTGTGATGGAACTGCACTGGATGTAGTAATTGGACCTAGGAATGTGAGGCCATCTTCTCTCAGTGGCTGTGAATGTGACAGCCTGTAATGACACTCCAAGTAGTTGGGCGTTGAGCTATGCCGTGAAGAGCTATGGTCATAGTGGGCAGTCCATGTCCCTGGGTAATCAGCCTTGTAAGGATCCTTGACCATAAAAAGGCCCAGAGACATTTGAGTGCTCCAGCGGTTAGGAGTTGTGATGGGCACACACCTTCAGGAAGTGGCAACAGTGATTGCAGATTGGCTGCATGTTAATGGAATCGGACCCCTTCCCAGTGATGAATTCTGCAGTGTTGTGATACCATCCTATCAGCACTATGTGTGCATAGTCGGTGACACCCTGCACCATGGGGGATGCCAGCAATGTTCCTGAATCTTCCTGCCCAGGCTGCGGTACTGACCTCGTCAATGGGGACCAAAATGAACCAGTAATCTTGTCTCTGTGCCCTCAATCACTGTCCTGATACGTTGATGGATGCTCAACAGAAAGATCCTACACCAATCCCTTCACTGTTACCATATCTTGAAGGTGTGTGCCCATCATCCTGGCAGCTGCCATAACCCCCACCTCCTGGAACATTCAAATGTCTCTGGACCTTTTTATGGACTGATGTGGGGTGTCATTACAATGCTGCCACTGCTTCAACAGGGCTATGGTACAGCACCATGATCAGTCTGGGGCTGCCTCCAGTTCAGCCACAACAGAGTGAGCCACATCATCCTGGCATGCTGGGGTCAACAATCAGATACTGAGGAGCTGAGGAAACCACAGCCTCCTTCCTAGGACATTGAGAAGGATAAAGGTCTTATTTTAGAAGAATGTGGGGAAATCTTACAGAAACATATAAAATTATGAAGGGAGTAGATCAGAAAGATGTAGAGAGGATGTTTCCACTGGCAGGTGAAACAAGAGCAAGAGGACATAGCCTCAAAATAAGAGGAAGCAGATTTAGGATTGAATTGAGAAGGAACTTCTTCACCCAGATGGTTGTAAATCTATGGAATTTCCTGCCCAGTGAAGTAGTTGAGGCTTCCCCAGTAAATGTTTAAAGCTAAGACAGGTAATTTTTAAACAGATAATTTTTGAAGGGTTATGGTTAGAGGGTGGGTAAGTGGAGCTGAGTCCATGAAAAGATCAGCCATGATTTTATTGAATGGTGGACCAGGCTCGATGGGCCGGACGGACTACTCCTGCTCCGAGTTCTTATGTTCTTGTGCATGCCAGAATTTAGCTGTGTCAAGTGCCCCATACCAGACAGGACCAGATTGGTATCCAGTTCCAGTAAATGATAGCTGGGCACAGCAATGTATCATGGACTGTAAAGTAGTCAATGGTGCCAGTACAAGGAGTCCTGATTCATGAAGATCACATACCCATCCAGACTTATGAAGATCCAGCTTATGAACATTTGTACTTACGATCTATTAAATTTCCATCATACGAACATCACTTGTACTTACAAACTGCTGCTCAACATTGTGTTGTGTTGTGTTTCAACTTGCTAATGAACTCAGGAAAGGAACTTGCTTGCAATCTTTATTTGCTTCATGATGTGGGGCAAATGGAAGCTTTTGTTTAGTGTTTGTTTTTGCCAGCTTTAGAACTGAAAATGTGTTGCTGGAAAAGCGCAGCAGGTCAAGCAGCATCCAAAGAGCAGGAGATTCGACGTTTCGGGCATGAGCCCTTTTTCAGCTCTTTGGATGCTACCTGACCTGCTGCGCTTTTCCAGCAACACATTTTCAGCTCTGATCTCCAGCATCTGCAGTCCTCATTTTCTCCTTTGCCAGCTTTAAACAAAGCTCACATTTGGAATTGTTTGATTAGGCTACCTGTATGTGGTGCTTCCTGCTGACCAATGATACAATGCAGGTGTCCAACGGATGATGGGCAGTGAGTAGCCAGATTTCCATTGTTCCATTGTTTAAAGGTACTGCAGTCTTTAAAAGATGGTGGAGGTGCAGGGATGCCAGTCTTCTGGCAAGCATCATCTGAATGGCAGGTTGTTCCTGGAACAGTGCTTGGTAAGATGAGGCTGGAATTGAGCTGAGAGGATTGCATGCGGGCAGGGTATGTAGTTAGTAATGTGAAAAGCTCTGTAACTAGCACTTAACCAAAAGAAAACCTGCAAGATTCAGTTCATAAAGTTGCCCTTGAAGAATTTTTGTGGGGCAGTTCAGTGCCAAATCTTTTCACTACAAACTGGACTGGGTACTCAAAGAATAACCAATCTAATGACTAGTAGGCTATTTGGCAAAAAAAAACCCCAAAAGAACTGCTGTTGTTGGAAATCAGAAATAAAAATAGAACTTGCTGAAAAATCTCAGCATGTGGGGTAGCATAGAGTCATAGAGTAATAGAGATGTACAGCACAGATACAGACCCTTTGGCCCAACTCGTCAATGCTAACCAGATATCCCAATGAATGTAGTCCCATCGATCAGCACTTAGCCCATATCCCTCTAAACCCTTCCTATTCATATACCCATCCAGAATGCTTTTAAATACTGTATTTATACCAGCCTCACCACTTCCTCTCATTCCATACATGCATAACCCTCTACATGAAAAATTTGCCCCTTATTTCCTTTATAAATTTTCCCCTTTTACCTTAAACCTATGCCCTACAGTTCTGGACTCCCCCACCCCAGGGAAAATATCTTGTTTATGTCCTCTTTCCACGCCCCTCATGATTTTATAAACCTCAATCAGGTCACCCCTCTGCCTCCAATGCTCCGGAGAAAATAGCCCCGACTTATTCAGCCTCTCCCCACAGAGCAAACCCTCCTTTTAAGTATTTTCTGAATCCTTTCAGGTTTCACAACGTCCTTCTCTTAAGTGGGAGGCCAGAATTGCACAGAGATTCCAAAAGTGGTCTAACCAATGCCATGTACAGCCACAACATGACCTTTCAACTCCTGTACTCAATGCTCTGACCAATAAATGACTTGGATATTGGACAACCACATGATGAAGAAGCAGTGCTTCAAAAGCTAGTACCTCCAAGTAAACCTGTTGGACTATAACCAAGTGTTGTATGATTTTTAACTCTGACCAATAAAGGAAAGCATACCAAATGCCTTCTTCATTATCCCACCTATCTGTAATTCCACTTTCAAGGAACTATGAACTTGCACTCCAAGGTGTCTTTTTCAAGCAACACCCTCCAGGCCCTTATCATTAAGTGTATAAGTCCTGCCCTTTTCCAAAATGCAGCACCTCACATTTATCTAAATTAAACACCACCTGCTACTCCTCAGCCCATTGGCCCATCTGATCAAGTTCCTGTTGTACACTGTCCACTACACCTCCAAATTTGGTGTCATCTGCAGACTTATTAACGGTACCTTGTATGTTCACATCCAAATCGTTTATATAAATCTGGGGAGAAAAATGAAAGATAATGTTTCGGGTCCAGTGACCCTTCTTCAGAATCCACAGGCTATTTGGCAAAATGGTTGAGAAAACTATAACCAACTTGAGTGTGTCCTTTTCTGACACGCCAAAATAGTAACTTAGAAAATGGCAATGGATAGTAAAACCAACATGTTATAGGCTGTAAAAACTGAAAGCTGGATAGCATTCAGAATGTGAGTTGATCTTTCTTCACTGGCACATAACCATTGAGAAAAACTACTCCTTTTCCAATACTCTCTGAGCAGAGATCAACTACAAACAACACAAACTAGCAATCACACCTGCAAATTAAATGATTCATTTACCCAAATGAACTATTTCAAGTAAGTTGTGAAGTTTGGAAAATGGTAGGTCAGTGCACCAACATATTTCAGTTAAATCTGAAACTGCCTACTTATGTTGATGTGGATGTTTCTGAGTGCCATTACGCAACAAACGATAGGGGCTGATGTCAGTCAGTTGCCCAAGACCAGAAAACAACCAAATTGTTGTAATGCAGACAGCTCTTACATTATCCTCTGATCTGGAGACTGAATTCTACCTTTTTAATTCTATAGAAAAGTAGCTATATCCTATTATATGGTCTGGCAGCATCTGTGGAGCGAAATCAGAGTTAACGTTTTGGATCGAGTGACCATTCCTTGGACCTTCAGAACTCAGTTCAGAAGAAAGGTCACTCGACCCGAAGCGTTAACTGTGATTTGTCTCCACAGATGCTGCCGGACTCGCTGAGCATTTCCAGCAATTTCTATTTTTGTTTCTGATTTACAGCATCAGCGGTTCATTCGGTTTTTACATCCTGTTACATGTTGGTTTTAGTATCCTAATTAATTAAGCAACTGTTTTTGTAACTGTAGTATTTATTGGTTCTTTCTAAAATCTTTTCCCATTAATGACCAGTGGTGACTTGTGCTGATAATGCTGTTGAAATTTTAACGTTAACTGTAATTAGTTCTTGGCACTGGTAAAAGAAATATGCTGTTAAAATCTTATAATAACCTTATCATGCCGCATTACTTATAAAAGCTACATCCTGAACCTTTTGAAAATAAGTTAAGTGGAAACCAATTTAATTTGTAAAAAATCTAAAATCACTAATCAGGCCAATAACTTCTAAGATGGGTGTCAAGATCCAAATACTCATTTCCTCCCTATTTAGAGCACAAAGTTCAGTTCTGGATATCACATCTCAGGAAGGATATTTGGTCTTGTAGAAAAGGCTGGGAGTGTTGGTGTGGTATAATGTAAAAACACTCAATTTTATCAAGGTTTAAAGAAAATTACATTGTGAAGATAAGTTGCATAGACTTGGCTCCTATCCTTTTAAAGTTAAAAGTTTGTGAAGTAATCTAATTCGGCATTTAAATGGCAAAACAATTTGATCAGGCAAATACTTGTGAGAGAAACTAGAACAAAGGGGAATAAATCTCAAAGTTACAGCTTGACAATTTAGCAGTGTAATCAGAACCGTGATCATGTGAAGTGTAATGGAATCTGAAACTTCCTCTCTCAAAAGGTTGTGAATTGTAGGATGACTAATGAATATTTACAAAATTGAGATTGATAGATTAATATTTGGGAGGGGTATCAAGTAGTGCGGTGAATAAAAGAGTAAATGGAATTGAGCTGCAGCTTAACTATGAACAGATTAAATGGCAGAACAGACTCATGGAACTAAAATATATCAAAGAACTGTGAATGCCGTTGATTTGAAACACAAATAGAAAGTGCTGGAGGAATCGCAGCAGGTCCGGCAGCATCTGTACTGAACAAGCTAAATTAACATCTCGAGTGTAGTCAAGATTAGAGTGGAAAAGCACAGCAGGTCAGGCAGCATCCAAGAAGCAGGAAAATCGATATTTCGAGCAAAAGCCTGTCATCAGGAATTTCGAGTGCAGTGCTGACATACTTGTATTCTAAATAATAATATCTGGTTGCCCACTCCAAAACATTGCACATTTCTAGCAAGTTTCCCGCTTGTTGTTAGCTTCCCAGAACACAGACTTGTCACTGAAATTTGACAGTGCATCCGTCACTCAGGGAGATTCTGTAAACCACAAGCTTGAATTTACAGGAGGGTGCTCTGTTACTCAAGTACAGTAAGCAAACTTTCCATATGTTCTATCATAAAGATGCAGACCCAATTTAAAATCCAGGGATTATAAATTGGGTCTGCCTCCAGCATTGACCAAGCTAGGGAAGGTGGTGGTGTAGTGGTAATGTCTTCTGCCCTAGTAATCCAGAGGACCAGGAACATTCCATGTTCATGGTTTGAATCCCACCTTGGCAGATGGTAACACTTGCATTCAATAAAAGTTTTGAATGACAATCTACCCTGGTGACCTTGTAAGTCAGGGGTCAGAGGTTAGTGCAGTGGCCATCACTAAAGAAAATGTGCTGGAGAATCTGAAAGATCTGAAGGTGGATAAATCACTCAGACTGATGGACTACACTCCAGAGTTCTGAAGGAAATTGTTAATGAGAATGTAGAGATCTTTCAGGAATCACTGGAATCAGATTAATGTAAAGGAGGGAGTGCGGCAGAAGACAGGGAACAATAGGCCAGATATGTGGACCTCAATCATTGGTAAAGTATTATCATCCATTGTTAGGGATGAGATTGCAGAATACTTGGAAGTGCATGGTAAAATAGGCTGACACCTATTTCACAGCTTTATCAAGGGGAGGCCATGTCTGACAAATCTTTTAGAATTCTTTGAGGAGATAATGAGCAATTCAATGAAGGAGAGCCAGTGGACCTGATTTATTTGGATTTCCAGAAGCCTTTGACAAGATGCAACACAGGGGTCTGCTAAATAGGATAAGAGCCCATGAGGAGGTTCTGGCATGGATAAAGGATTGGCTGAATGACAGAAGGCAGAGAGTGGGGATAAAGGGTTTTTTTCAGGATGGCAGCTGGTGACTATTGGACTATCACAGGGGTCTGTGTTGGGACAACTACTCATGTTATACATTAATAATCTGGATGAAGAAACTGAGGGCATTGTTGCTAGGTTTGCAGATGACACAAAGATGGATGGAGGGACAGATAGTACTGAGGAAATGGAGAAGCTACAGAAGGACTGGGACAAGCTAGGAAAGTGAGCAAAGAAGTGGCAGTTGGAAAATAATGTGAAGTTATGATATTTGGTAAATAGAATGGAGGTGTAAAAAGTTTTCTGAACTGGGGACATTTTCAGAAATCTGAAACACGAACACATAACCAGATACTGCTTTGGATCATTTCCTGGACGATCAACAGAAATTACATGTCACAGCTCTTAGGTACATGAATGAGGGGTGTAATCCTATTAAGACACAACAACAAAATTGCTTTGTGATGATTTGAGCTAGTGTGACGTTTGCTTTGCTTGTGATTCCTAAAATGTTTCTATGGCCTAAACAACAATAAATGTTTTAAAGAGGTGTCATGAGGATTCTCCCTGACTAAATATTGTCCCCATTGTTACCTTATTCCCCAATCTTTGCTTTCGGGTTGCTGATGGTCCTAACTGTAAAATAGGCAAGACACCTGTGGAGATAATATTAAGTACTTGCTGCCTGGGCAAATAAGTTAAAGGAAGCCCAATAAGAATTGGCTGCAGGTTTCCCAATTGTGGGCCATTGGTTTGTGCCCAAAAAAACAGGTCAAGTTCTAGACACTGCCTTTTGTACACGTCTGACAAACAGAGTGCCATACCAGTCGCTTTCAACACTTTTGCTTGGAAACAAAAACTTTAATATCATCAAAAAAACAAACATCAGCACCATATTTCAACCTGAGACCAAGTTCACTCGAGCTCGATTTGAACTTGTGGTGACTGCCCTAACCCAAGACTTACTGGATCTCCATCACATGCAAGCTCAGCAAAATCTTGCTTACAGTGCAGGCTCCAAAATAATTTTGGTATGATCAGTAGCATTGCTGTGCTTAATTGAAATTTGATAATCAGGCAAAGGATCTTGGTTACCAGTTTTTATGGATGCAATCAGGATGGAACAGATGGTACGGATCTCATAACAAAAACCCATGGCCTCTGCCCAATGAGCATGCCACAACAGGGCTAACAGGCAGCATTATTTTCACGACTCCATTTAAATGATTTGAAATCCATGGCCATCTTTTCTATATCTAACATTGTAATGAATTCATACATTTGGCTCTCACCAACCTTTCTACAACATTTACACCAGGAAGATAATTTGGCTTTATGACTGAAATGGCTGGAAGAGACTATGTAGATTGTAAATACTGATTCCTTAAATCAGCTCAGACTTAGTAAGCAGCAGCATTTATTATCCATTCAAAAATTAATCAGTGCAAAATCGAAACATGTTATTTATTTGTAGGACAGCATTAGAGCAAAACCATTAAGTGCTAAACTGTGATTTTCCAAAATAAGTAAATTGATGTTTTTTTACAAGTTTATTGTAGTTTCATTGATTTTTACTGTGGGCAGCAGTGATGCATAAAATTAACACTGCATTTTTAAGACGGGGATTAATCTAACCATGACAGGACAGCTCATTACAGAGGAATACTGCTAATTTGTTTTTGTTTATTCTGTGGTGTAATGTAACAGTCTTCAAACTCAATAATAACTCTATTACTGCAAATCACTAAACAAACATCCCAGCTCGCAAATCTTGACTGCTTCTAATTAAACACAACTCTCATCCTTTAATTAAGCAATCTTTTTTTTCATTTTAGCTGCTGAATGCAGAGCAGTCTTGACATCATTAGTTTAATTGCTTGCAGTGCTTTCTGGGAATCAGTCTCTTGTCATGCAAAGCTTTTAACTGTGTTTACACTAATTGGCTGTTTTCATTACCTCCCATACTTGTGATTAGCTGCTTTATTTCCATTGGAGATGGCGCCTCAGTTATTAAGCAATGATGCAGACTGATAAACAATGCACGTAATTTGCCTTTACAAATTATTGCATGTTAAACAATTCAAGGCACAAGCCATACTAGTGAACTGATTAAATATGCAGAATGATAGATAGGATGAGAGATTTAGAAGTCAAACAGCAAAATCAGATTGTTTGGATCATGTCATAAACCATGGAAGTTAAATTGGATGAAGTTTTCGGTATCTGCCTAAGTTTCATCTTTTCACTTTAGAAAACATGGCTTTTGAAAAGTAGTCACTGTTGTAACATGGAAACTTGCACAGAGCAAGATCCCACAAACAGCAACAAGACAGGTAGATGATCAAATACTCTGCTTGAGTGATGTTGGTTAGATATTGGGAGAACTCCTTTGAAGAATGCCATGACATCTTTTTGTATCTGCTTCAGAGGTCATACTGCTTCATATGTAACCTTGCATTACTGATTGGGCAGTCCTCCCTCAGTGCTGCAAATTTCAAATACATAGAAAAGGTTGGTGAGGATGATGTCATGACAGCGATCTTTGTTACAGTCAGAAAAATATCTTATTGATTGAAGTCATTTTGAGAAGGGTTCTGTCCACAGATATTTGGGAAATTCTCAGTCATCTTGGGAAAAGAGTATCTTCATTCACTTGGATGAAATTGCCATATTGGTAAAGGAAAACCAAGTTCTACATTGAAAATATCATTTAAAAAAGGAGGAACTTTAATAGCTTTTAGTTTTAGTACAATAATATGATCTATTTGATAGATCAGCAAATTAGCAGATATATAAAGTACATAGAACATAGAACATTACAGCGCAGTATAGGCCCTTTGGCCCTCGATGTTGCGCCAACCTGTCATACCAATCTGAAGCCCATCTAACCTACACTATTCCATGTACGTCCATATGCTTGTCCAATGACGACTTAAATGTACTTAAAGTTGGTGGATTTACTACCATTGGAGGCAAAGCATTCCATACCAATACTACTCTCTGAGTAAAGAAACTACCTCTGACATCTGTCCTATATCTATCACCCCTCAATTTAAAGCTATGCACCCTCATGCTCGCTGTCACCATACTTGGAAAAAGGCTCTCCCTGTCCACCCCATCTAACCCTCTGATTATCTTATATGTCTCTATTAAGTCATCTCTCAACCTTCTTCTCTCTAATGAAAACAGCCTCAAGTTCCTCAGCCTTTTCCCGTAAGACCTTCCCTCCATACCAGGCAACATCCTAGTAAATCTCCTCTGCACTCTTTCCAAAGCTTCCACATCCTTCTTGTAATGCGATGACCAGAACTGTACACAATACTCCAAGTGCAGCCGCACCAGAGTTTTGTACAGCTGTAGCATAACCTCATGGTTCCAGAACTCGATCCCTCTATTAATAAAAGCTAAAACACTGTATGCCTTCTTAACTACCCTGTCAACCTGGGTGGCAACTTTCAAAGATCTGTGTACTGGACACCGAGATCTCTCTGCTCTTTTACACTACCAAGAATCTTACCATTAGCTCAGTATTTTGTATTTCGGTTACTCCGACCAAAGTGAATCACCTCACACTTGTCCACATTAAACTCCATTTGCCACCTCTCAGCCCAGCCCTGCAGCTTATGTATGTCTGTCTGTAACCAACAACATCCTTCGTCACTATCAACAACTCCACAGACCTTCATCTGCAAATTTACTAACCCACCCTTCTAGGGCCTCATCCAGGTCATACTGGACTCCAGGATGAACATTTCCCATCAACCACCATCCTCTGTCTGCTTTCAGCAAGCCAATTACTGATCCAAACTGCTATATCTCCCACAATTCCATTCATCTGCATTTTGTACAATAGCCTACTGTGGGGAACCTTATCGAACGCCTTGCTGAAATCCATATACCACATCAACCGGTTTACTCTCATCTACCTGTTTGGTCACCTTCTAAAAGAACTCAATAAGGTTTGTGAGGCACGACCTACTCTTCTCAAAACCGTGCTGACTATCCCTAATCAAATTATTCTTTTCTAGATGATTATAAATCCTATCTCTTGTAACCTTTTCCAACACTTTACCAACAATTGAAGTAAGGCTCACCGATATATAATTACCAGGGTTGTCTCTACTCCCCTTCTTGAACAGGGGAACCACATTTGCTATCCTCCAGTCTTCCGGCACTATTCCTGTAGACAATGACAATTTAAAGATCAATGCCAAAGGCTCGGTAATCTCCTCCCTGGCTTCCAAGAGGATCCTAGGATAAATCCCATCCAGCCCAAGGGACTTATCTATTTTCATACTCTGCAGGATTTCTAATACCTCCTCCTTGTGAACCTCAATCACACCTAGTCTAGTAGCCTGTATCTCTTTGTTCTCCTCGACAACGTTGTCGTTTTCTATAGTGAATACTGTCGAAAAATATTCATTAATGCTTCCCCTATCTTCTCTGACTCCACACACAACTTCCCACTACTATCCTTGATTGGTACGAATCTTACTCTCATCATTCTTTTGTTCCTTAAATACCTATGGAAAGCCTTAGGGTTTACCCTGATCCTATCCGCCATCAACTTCTCATGTCTCCTCCTGGCTCTTCTGAGCTCTCTCTTTAGGTCTTTCCTGACTACCTTGTAACCTTCAAGTGCCCTAACTGAGCCTTTAGATCTCATCCTAACATAAGCCTTCTCCTTCCTCTTGACCAGAGATTCCACTTACTTCGTAAACCTTGGTTCCCATGCTCTACAGCTTCCTCACTGCCTGACAGGTACATACTTATCTAGGACACTTGGGAGTTTTTCCTTGAATAAGCTCCACATTTCTAATGTGTCCACCCCTGCAGTTTCCTTCCCCATCCTATGCTCCCTAAATCTTGCCTAATTGCATCGTAATTGCCTTTCCCCTGGCTGTAACTCTTGCCCAGTGGTATACACCTATCCCTTTCTATCATTAAAGTAAATATAACAGAACTGTGATCGCTATCGCCAAAGTGCTCACCTACTTCCAAGTCTAACACCTGACCAGGGTCATTACCCAGTACTAAATCTAATGTGGCTTCGCCCCTTGTAGGCCTGTCTACATTCTGTGTCAGGAAGCCCTCCTGCACACACTGGACAAAAAACTGATCCATCTATAGTACTTGTACTATAGTGTTCCCAGTCAATATTTGGAAAGTTGAAGTCCCCCATGACAACTACCCTGTCTCTCTCACTCCTATCGAGAATCATCTTTGCTATCCTTTCTTCTACATCTCTGGAACTATTTGGAGGCCTATAGAAAACTCCCAACAGGGTGACCTCTCCTTTCCTGTTTCTAACCTCAGCCCATACTATCTCAGCTGATGAGTCTCCAGACATCATTTCTGCAACTGTAAAACTGTCCTTGACCAACAATGCCACACCTCCCCCTCTTTTACCATCTTCTCTGTTCTTACTGAAACATCTAAATCCTGGAACCTGCAACAACCATTCCTGTCCCTGCTCTATCCATGTCTCTGAAATAGCCACAACATCGAAGTCCCAGGTACCAACCCATGCTGCAAGTTCACCCATCTTATTCTGGATGCTCCTGGCATTGAAGTACACACTTCAAACCAACTTCTTGCTTGCCGGTACCATCTTGCATCCCTGAAACCTGATTTTGGACCTCCCTACTCTCAACCTTTTCTGTACATGAACTACAATTTTGGTTCCCATCCCCCTGCTGGATTAGCTTAAACCCACCCCAATAGCCTTAGCGAATTTCCCCCCCAGGATATTGGTACCCCTCTGGTTCAGATGAAGACCATCCTGTTTTTAGAGGTCTCAACTATCCCAGAAAGAGCCCCAATTATCCAAGAATCCAAAACCCTCCCTCCTGCACCATCCCTGTTCAACTCCTCTCTCTCCCTATTCCTTGCCTCACTAGCACGTGGCACAAGCAACAAACCAGAGACAACAACTCTGTTCGTCCTAGCTCTAAGCTTCCATCCTAGCTCCCTGAATTTCTGCCTTAAATCCCCATTTCTCTTCCTACCTATGTCATTGGTGCCTATGTGGACCAAGACTTGGGGCTGCTCCCCCTCCCTCTCCCCCTTAAGGAGCCCAAAAACACGATCAGAGACATTATGAACCCTGACACCTGGGAGACAACACACCAACCGTGGGTCTCTTTCATCCCCACAGAACCTCCTATCTGTCCCCCTAACTATGGAGTCCCCAATGACTACTGCTCTGCTCCTCTTCCATCTTCCCTAATGGCCACAGGGGATCCCTGCACTGCCTGCCAGTTCCCTTTCCATCTCCTGACTGTAACCCATCTGCCTTTTCTAATACCTTAGGAGCAACTAACACCCTGTAACTCCTCTCAATAACTCCCTCTGCCTCCCGAATGATATGAAGTTTATACAGCTCCAGCTCCAGTTCCCTAACGTGGTTTTCGAGGAGCTGGAGATGGGTGCACTTACCGCAGATGTTGTCAGCAGGGACACTAGTGGTGACCCTTACCTCCCACATTCTGCACGAGGAACATGCAACTGTCCTAACCTCCATCCCCACTGTTCTAAATTCCCAAAGATACTGTTGAAAAAATAAGGAATAAAAAATAAACTCGTTACCTTACCAACCTTTTTTTTTGGTTAGAGGAGGAAGATGGGTGGGAGAGACTACCTGCGTAGTGTTTCGGGTAACGCAACCACACAAATATATGACTTCCCAGAAATCCTTCTCTCCTCCCTCGCACCTCTCGGCAAATGGAGGCCAGACTCATTTCCAAGATGTCAATTCCCATGATGTCAAACAGCTTAGGTATTGAACAGCAAACCATATACAAAACAGGTAATGACATTTCTCTACTGCATGGGAAGAATATTAGGTCATGTGTTACATGAATCAAGTGTGTGGTGCTGGAAAAGCATAGCAGGTCGCTCTATATCTGAGGAGCAGGAGAATAGATGTTGTGGCCATAAGCCCTTCATCAGTTCATTCCTGATGAAGAGCTTATGCCCGAAACATCAATTCTCCTGCTCCTCGGATGCTGCCTGACCTGTTGTCTCGACTCTGACATCCAGCATCTGAAATCCTCACACTGTCCTATGTGTTACACAAACAATACTTCTATGAGAAATGGATTATGTTTGAAAACCTTATAGCTGTTGATCAATATGACCTCAGTGTTGGGTAAGTTGTTGGAGGGAATCCTGAGGGACAGGATATACATGTATTTGGAAAGGCAAGGACTGATTACGGATAGCCAACATGGCTTTATGTGTGGGAAATCATGTCTCACAAACTTGATTGAATTTTTTGGAGAAATAATAAAGACGATTGATGAGGGCAGAGTAGTAGATGTGATCTATATAGACCTCAGTAAGGCGTTCGACAAGGTTCCCCATGGGAGACTGATTAGCAAGGTTAGACCTCAAGGAATAGAGGAATAGAGCTTCGGCGGGTCGGTGTGGACTTGTTGGGCCGAAGGGCCTGTTTCCACACTGTAAGTAATCTAATCTAATCTAAACTAGCCATTTGGATACAGAACTGGTTGAAAGGTAGAATACAGAGGGTGGTGGTGGACGGTCGTTTTTCAGACTGGACGCCTGTGACCAGTGGAGTGCCACAAGGATCGGTGCTGGGCCCTCTACTTTTTGTCATTTACATAATGATTTGGATGCGAGCAGGAGAGGTACAGTTAGTAAGTTTGCAGATGACACCAAAATTGGAGGTACAGTGGACAGCGAAGAGGGTTATCTTAGATTACAACAGGATCTGGACCTGATGGGCCAATTGGCTGAGAAGTGGCAGATGGAGTTTAATTAAAATAAATGCGAGGTGCTGCATTTTGGGAAAGCAAATCTTAGCAGGACTTATATACTTAGTGGTAAGTTCCTAGGGGGTGTTGCTGAACAAAGAGACCTTGGAGTACAGGTTTATAGCTCCTTGAAGGTGGAGTCGCAGATAGATAGGATAATGAAGAAGGCGTTTGGTATCCTTTCCTTTATTGGTCAGAGTATCGAGTACAGGATTTGGGAGGTTATGTTGCTGCTGTACAGGACATTGGTTAGGCCACTGTTGGAATATTGCATGCAATTCTGGTCTCCTTCCTATCGGAAAGATGTTGTGAAACTTGAAAGGGTTCAGAAAAGATTTACAAGGATGTTGCTGGGGTTGGAGGATCCACGCCAACCAGATATCCCAACTTAATCTAGTCCCACCGGCCAGCACCCGGCCCATATCCCCCCAAACCCTTCCTATTCACATACCCATCCAAATGCCTCTTAAATGTTGCAATTGTATCAGCCTCCACCGCTTCCTCTGGCAGCTCATTCCATACACGTACCACACTCTGTGTGAAAAGGTTGCCCCGTAGGTCTCTTTTATATTTTTCCCCTCTCACCCTAAACCTATTCCCTCTAGTTCTGGACTCCCCGACCCCAGGGAAAAGACTTTGTCTATTTATCCTATCCATGCCCCTCATAATTATGTAAACCTCTATAAGGTCACCCCTCAGCCTCCAACGCTCCAGGGAAAACAGCCCTAGCCTGTTCAGCCTCTCCCCATAGCTCAAATCCTCCAATCCTGGCAACATCCTTGTAAATCTTTTCCAAGCCCTTTCAAGCTTCACGACATCTTTCTGATAGGAAGGAGACCAGAATTGCATGAGATATTCCAAAAGTAGCCTAACCAATGTTCTGTACAGCAGCAACATGACCTCTCAATTCCTGTACTCGATACTCTGACCAATAATAGAAACCATACTAAACGCCTTCTTCATTATCCTATCAACTGCGACTCCACTTTCAACGAGCTATGAATCTGCACTCCAAGGTCTCTTTATTCAGCAACACTCCCTGGGACCTTACCATTAAGTGTACAAGTCCTGCTAAGATTTGCTTTCCCAAAATGCAGCACCTCGCATTTACCTGAATTAAACTCCATCTGCCATTGGCCCATCTGGTCAAGATCCTGTTGTAATCTGAGGTAACCCTCTTCGCTGTCCACTACACCTCCAATTTTGGTGTCATCTGCAAACTTACTAACTGTACCTCTTATGCTCGCATCCAATTCATTTATGTAAATGACAAAAAGTAGAGGACCCAGCACTGATCCTTATGGCACTCCACTGGTCACATGCCTCCAGTCAGAAAAACAACCCTCCACCACCACCCTCTGCCTTCTACCTTTGAGCCAGTTCTGTATCCAAATGGATAGTTCTCCCTGTATTCCATGAGATCTAACCTTGCTAATCAGTCTCCCATGGGGAACCTTGTTGAATGCCTTACTGAAGTCCATATAGATCATATCTACTGCTCTGCCCTCATCAATCCTCTTTGTTACTTCTTCAATTAACAGTTTTTTTCCAAACAGTGAAGTCATATTCTGTGAGATTCATCTGGCTGACATTGCTACAATCTTAAAAATGTTAACAAGTGTCCATAATTGAATGGGGCAAAGCAGCTTGGAGAGCAATGTTATGTCAGGGCTTTAGGACCTTGGAGCAACCTTCTGAGGATGTCACAAAGCTCCCTCGTCAGGTCCACTCGCCCCACCAACCCAACCTCCACTACCGGCACCTTCCCCTGCAACGGCAGGAAATGCAAAACTTGCGCCCACACCTCCTTCCTTACTTCTCTCCAAGGCCCCAAGGGATCCTTCCATATCTGCCACAAATTCACCTGCACCTCCACTCACATCATCTATTACATCCGCTGCACCCGATGTGGCCTCCTCTATATTGGGGAGACAGGCCGCCTACTTGCAGAACGCTTCAGGGAACACCTCTGGGACACCCGAACCAACCAACCCAACCACCCCGTGGCTCAACACTTTAACTCTCCCTCCCACTCCACCGAAGACATGCAGGTCCTTGGACTCCTCCATCGCCAGAACATAACAACACGACGGTTGGAGGAAGAGCGCCTCATCTTCTGCCTGGGAACCCTCCAGCCACAAGGGATGAACTCGGATTTCTCCAGTTTCCTCATTTCCCCTCCCCCCACCTTGTCTCAGTCAATTCCCTTGAACTCAGCACCGTCCTCCTAACCTGCAATCCTCTTCCTGACCTCTCCGCCCCCACCCCACTCCGGCCTATCACCCTCACCTTGACCTCCTTCCACCTATCACATCTCCATCGCCCCTCCCCCAAGTCCCTCCTCCCTACCTTTTATCTTAGCCTGCCTGGCACCCTCTCCTCATTCCTGATGAAGGGCTCTGGCCCGAAACGTCGAATTTCCTATTCCTTGGATGCTGCCTGACCTGCTGTGCTTTAACCAGCAACACATTTTCAGCTCTGATTTCCAGCATCTGCAGACCTCACTTTTTACACAAAGCTGCTTCCAACAAGGTATAAGTAGCTCACCGTGGAACGAGTTAACTAGATTAGAAATGTAGTTAACAGTGTCTTAACAATCTAACAAAATGTGCTGAAGCTGTTTTGTCACGTGCAGTTATATGTAATGTTCTACAGAAGTCGAGAATGTGATGCAGGAAAAGCACAGCAGATTAGGCAGCATCCAAAGAGCAGGAGTATCAACGTTTCGGGCATAAGCCCTTTGTCAGGAATGACAGGAAAGATGATGAATCCTGATGAAGGGCTAATGCCTGAAAAGTTGATTCTCCTGCTCCTCAGATTCTGCCTGACCTGCTGTGCTTTTCCAGCACCACACTCGCGACTCTGATCTTCAGCATCTGCAGTCCTCACTTTCTCCCAGTGTTCTACAGAAGCCTGAGTTTGGCTAAGGCAGTTCTTAACTTCATCTTCTCTTCAAGTGGTTTTTCTTGAACCCAAACTTTGAAGTGTGGCCCTCAACTCCATATGGTGAAAGCACCTTAACAGGCAAAAGCATATAGAAAAACCTTTATGCTTTATCTTTATCTAAAACCATTTAAATCATTGGAAAGCCAAAGTTACAATTTATTTGACAATGCAGCATTCATTTAAAAACCACACATGATCTGTCATCATGAGCATGCCTTCAGCTCCTACTGTTTAGTTTCAAACTCATGAGTAACCATCCTGTCATCTGGATGCTGAATGCAGAATTCATAATGGACAATCTGTAAAGCCCATGTATCATTGCCATATTTCCACTTTTGTTAGTTAAAAATTTGAAAAGTGCAAGGTACTTTATTTTGGTAAAAGGTGTTTTATTTTGGTTTGGAAGAGCTGCCCTTCACTTACTGTGCTGTGATGCCCTGACTGTGACATGCGTCCTTACACTTCAGTGACTCTTCCCCTAAAACTTTAAAACATGGCTGCCTGTTCACTGCGTATGCTGTATGTTTGCTACATAAGCTGTGTGCACGCATTGTACTTGTGAAACGAACATAGCACCCTGCCATCAGTGTACCCATAGACTGCAGACTGCTTAGTAACAAGACATGATCCTTTTTGCCTTTCGTGTCTTTTTAAAATCTTTCTCCTCTTACCTTAAAAATACGCCTCTAGTCGTGAAATCCCCCATCCTAGGGAAAAACCACCTGCCATTCACCTTATCTATGCCCCTCATGATTTTATAAACCTCTATAATCTAACCTGTTAACCTCCTATACTCCAGTGAAAAAAACTCCCAGCGTATCCAGTCTCTCCTTATAACTCCAACTCTCCATTCCTAGCAGGATCCTGGTAAATTTCTTATGAACACTCTGCAGTTTAATAATAGGTAACCAAAACATCGATTTCACTGCTCCTCGGATGCTGCCTGAACTGCTGTGCTTTTCCAGCACCATTCTAATCTAGACTGCAGTTTAACAATATCTTTTCTATATCAGGGAGACCAGAACTGGAGACAGCATTCTAGAAGAGGCCTCACCAATATCCTGTATGACCTCAACATAACTTCCCAACTCCTATATTCAATGGCCTGAGCAATAAGGCAAGCATGTTTAACCAGCGTATCTCTATGTGAGACAAAGTTCAAAGAATCATGTCACATGAAATTGATTGAGTTTTTTGACGAACTAACAAAGAGGGTTGATGAGGGCAGAGGAGTAGACACGATCTATATGGATCTATTCAGTAAGGTGTTTGACAAGGTTCACCATGGGACACTGGTTAACAAGATTAGATCTTATGGAATGCAGGGAGAACTAGCCATTTGGAAACAGAACTGGTTCGAAGGTAGAAGACAGAGGGTGGTGGGAGAAGGATGTTTTTCAGACTAGAGGCTTGTGACTAGTGGGGTGCTACTTTTTGTTATTTGCATAAATTATTTGGATATGAACATAAGAGGCATTGAGGTACAGTTAGTAAGTTTGCTGATGACACCAAAAGTGAAGGTGTAGTGGACAGTAAAGAATCTTACCTCAGATTACAATGAGATCTTGATCAGATGGGCCAAAAGGCTGAGGAATGGCAGATGGAGTTTAATTTAGATAAATGCAAGGTGTTGCATTATGAGAAAGCAAATCTGAGCAGGACTTATATACTTAATGGTAAGGTCCCAAGGAGTGTTGCTGAACAAAGACACCTTGGAGTGCAGATTCATAGTTCCTTCAAAGTAGAGTCACAGGTAGATAGGATAGTGAGGAAGGCATTTGGTATGCTTTCCTTTATTGGACAGTGTATTGAGTACAGGAGTTGGGAGGTCATGTGGCTGTACAGGACATTGATTAGGCCACATTTGGAATATTGCATGCAGTTCCAGTCTCCTTTCTATTGGAAGAATGTTGTGAAACGTGAAAGAGTTCAGAAAAGATTTAAAGGGTGTTGCCAGGGTTGGAGGACTTGAGCTATTAGGAGAGGGGTAACCTTATAAAATCACGTGGGGGATGGATAGAATAAATAGACAATGTATTTTTCCTGGTGTGCGGGAGTTTACAATTAGAGGGCATTGGTTTAGGGTGAGAGGGGAAAGATATAAAAGAGACATAAGGGGCAACTTTTTCACACAGAGGGTGGTGTGTGTATGGAATAAGCTGTCAGAGGAAGTGATGGAAGCTGGTATAATTGCAACATGTAAAAGGTATCTGGATGGGCAAATTAATAGGGAGGGTTTGGAAGGATACAGGCCGGATTCTGGCAAGTGGGACGAGATTAGGTTGGGATATCTGGTCGGCATGGACAAGATGGACAGAAAAGTCTGTTTCCGTGCTGTGTATAACTCTATGGCTCTAATTATGTCTCTGAACTCCAAGATCTTTTTGTTCTACAACACTGCCCAAGGCCCTATGTTTAATTCCACCCTACCAACCTTCGCATAAACCAAATCATCTGCCGACATTTCTGCCACCTCCAAAAAGACCCCACCACCAGGGATATATTTCCCTCCCCATCCCTTACCGCCTTCTGCAAAGACCGTTCCCTCTGTGACTACCTGGTCAGGTCCACGCCCCCCCCCACAACCTACCCTCCCATCCTGGCACCTTCCACTGCCACCGCCGGAAGTGCAAAACCTGCACCCACACCTCCTCCCTCACCTCCATCCAAGGCCCTAAAAGAGCCTTCCACATCCATCAAAGTTTTACCTGCACATCCACCAATATCATTTATTGTATCCGTTGCTCCCAATGCGGTCTACTCAACATTGGGGAGACCAGACACCTCCTAAAAGCTTTAGGGAACATCTCTGGGACACCCGAACTAATCAACCACATCGCCCTGTGGCCCAACATTTCAACTCTCCCTCCCACTCTGCCGAGGACATGGAGGTCCTGGGCCTCCTTCACCGCTGCTCCCTCACCACCAGACGACTGGAGGAAGAACGCCTCATCTTCCGCCTCGGAACACTTCAACCTTAGGGCATCAATGTGGACTTCAACAGTTTCCTCATTTCCCTTTCCCCCACCTTACCCTAGTTCCAAACTTCCAGCTCAGCACTGTCCCCATGACTTGTCCTACCTGCCTATCTTCTTTTCCACCTATCCACTCCACCCTCCTCCCTGACCAATCACCTTCATCCCTTCCCCCACTCACCTATTGTACTCTATGCTACTTACTCCCCACCCCACCCTCCTCTAGCTTATCTCTCCACCCTTCAAACTCTCTGCCTTTATTCCTGATGAAGGGCTTTTGCCCGAAACGTCAATTTCGCTGCTCCTCGGATGCTGCCTGAACTGCTGTGCTCTTCCAGCACCACTAATCCAGAATCTGGTTTCCAGCATCTGCAGTCATTGTTTTACCCTGTTTAATTGATTAAGTCTTGCCTTTGTTTGTTTTACCAAAATGCAATAACTTACTTTACCCAAAACTGCCACTCTTCAGCCCATTGATCAAATTGATCAAGATTTCTTTGTAATCTTAGATAACTTTCTTTACTTTCCACTATAACACCAAACTTGGTGTCACCTGCAAATGTACTAATCATGCATTTTACATTCTCATTCAAATTGTTTATATAAATTTTGTTATAAATAAAAGTAGACTTAGCACCAAAAACCGTGGAACGTTGCTAGTCACACACTCCAGTCTGAAAAACAATCCTTCACCATCACTTTCTTTCTCCTGCTGTTAAGCTAATTTTGTCAATTGACAATTCACCAGTGCCCGAGGAAAATCTTGCCACTTTGCAGTGAAAAGAACAAAGGATGGGGCAAAATCTCACATTGTGATTCATGGGATTTCTCACCAGATGATAAATAAATAGACCAGGTGCTGGCAGGTGGGACTAGATTGGGTTGGGATATCTGGTCGGCATGGACAAGTTGGACCAAAGGGTCTGTTTCTGTGACGATACAACTCTATGATGCTGTTGCTCAACTCACCACAGCCCTCAATGCTCAGACTCCTATAAGATACTACCTTACAGCTTTCTCCCATGTTGTGTAGAACAGTTCACAGTATTGATCCTCTCTTCAACAAATGTTTCTCAGTCTCATTGTCCTGGCGTTTTCTAGAGCAGTCACTTCAAATTTCCTGACAAGTCCAACAAATTTTCTAAAATTTATGGAGCAATTCAATTCATTTTATGTTTCTCTCTTTTGGTGCATTTTGAGCTAATCAAGGTAAGTGATAAGTGGCCCAACTCACCTTATTAATATTCTGCTACCTATTTTACAAAACACTCCAGACATGTTAAATGTTGAGATAGCTGGACATAGAAATAAAACTAGGTACTCGGTAAATTCAGCTCATTACTTGCTCCCAAGAACCTCCATGGTAGATGCCAGGCACCGACACCTAAGGATACTCACCATTGACATTGGCTACACGCATCCCAAATCTGTGGACAATGGCATCTAATATGTGTCAGCCTCTAACAACCCTGATGGCATATCTCTAATGCACATATGTGTGCTTCTGCTTTTCAGTGCTGCAGTGGAAATGATCATTATAATGCTCCAGTAAGGACAGTTTGCACCTTGGGATGCCCCAAGCTCCATCTCTGGGCCTTTTGCTCACTGTCACAGCACACATTCTTTCTTCAGATGGATTGTTTGCATCTTGGAATGAGAGAGAGAGAGACAGGTATGGTAGAAGATGAAAGTGAGTGGCACAGCTGTCATTTTTGGCAAGGTGTCCCGAGCACATGAGTAGACAGTACAGTGAGCATACAGGATTAGTAGTTGCCGCCATGAACATGCCTCAGGTCTGTGCAGCCAGCAAGAAAATTAGAGGGAACACTGAGAGTGAAGTGTGAAAGAGAAGATAATGGTATTTATCCTGACAGAACAGAAGAGGTGATTGATCTTCTTTCTACATTACTCCAGACAGCTGAAATTGCACTGACCCAGCTGGCATCATCAGTCCAGGCTGGCATGGTCCAGTATTTTAGCCACCACTGCTGGTCCTCAGGAAAGAACAAGTACCCCATTTCTGTACCAACTCTCTGAGCAGGACCGCCAGGTCTCTTCTCATGAAGCAGTTTCCCCTTTTCTATGATGTCCACATCAAATATCAGGAACCATGCCATTCTGTTCTGGGGAGACAGTGTTTGTCCGAGTGTACAAAACACTTTTAAAGATGGAGCGAGCACAAGGGAAATTGGTAAATTCTGTGATACCTGCAGTTACGCGAACAGAAGATGTAAAACTGGGCTGGAATCAGACACGAAGGAGACAAATGGGTGAGGTTGGTGGTTAATGAGGCAACTTTTGTAAGGTAGGTCAAAAATCCTACTAGGCCTCATACAAACTAAACTGATCAATTCAATTTGATCTTCACCAAAAGCATCTTAAGTTTCAGAAGATTGTTAGTGTTGTGAAAAATAGATACTTAGGAACTTGTACTGAAAACAAAAAAATGCTGAAGATCACAGCAAGTCAGGCAGCATCCATGGAAAGGCAGCAAGCTAGAGATATCTCTCAACTTGAAATGTTAGCTTGGTTTCTCTCCATGGATACTGCCTGACCCACTGTGATCTCTAGCATTTTTTTATTTTCAGTCCAGATTTCAGCATCTGCAGTAATTTGCTCCTGCTTAGGAACTTATTCTTAGCATCAAGAACCCCGCAGGTAAAGTTTTCTAGTGGGTTTCTTGGTGCTAAACTATTTGTTGGCCTGCAAAACCTTAACAATTAATGGAACATGACAACAAGCACATGTGACTACTTTACTACTCATAAAGTATCCCTGGTGTTAGATTCTGATTGTGTTTGCCAGGGAGTTGATTTGAACTTGATTGCCAATTCAAACAGCGTATTACTTGAAGAGATACCAAGATAGAAAGACAATGGAGAAGGAAAAGTTGACTAATTCAAATTCCATCTTAGATGATTTCTAACGATTAGAGCAATAATAGGCTCAAAGTAGGGGCAAGACCTTATTTCAGCTCCCACCGATTTCTCTGTATAAGAGGAGATAGGGTAATTAACCAAAATATGTGCAGATTTGGTGCATGTCGGAAAGTAAAGCTGATCTGTTCTCGTTCATGTTGTTTTGCCCAAAGCAAACAGCATAATAAATGAACAAATTGGAACAACCATAATGTGATATCTACACTAATTCATGTTTATTGAGCAGACCCAGAATAAAATGTCTGCATAGACTTTTTAAACAGATACAGACACTGTCTGAAATTGCCGGCATGCTTAACATAAGGGACATCTTTGTAATTGACTCCTTTGGTACTGGCAAATTGTCAGCATAACTTTCTTCATACTGGCACTGTCCATGCTAAACATAAATAGCGTAAATGGAGGGGACTGTATAGCTTTTCTCTAACACTGTGCATCATTTGTGAGAATGACTTTGTGATGGAAGTGAATGCAAATTAATGAAAGCAGTTATATTACATCAGCATAAGTAAATGTTCTGGTTTATGTGTTAGTTTGGCTTCCTCACTCCATTCCGATCTAAATTTGCTTGAGTACCATGTGAGGATCTAAGTGAAGACTTTCAAAAATAACCAATGCCAGGGCTGGATTTTGAAATTGCTGATAATAAAGGATATGCTATTCAATTCTATTCT
This sequence comes from Hemiscyllium ocellatum, assembly GCF_020745735.1. Taxonomy (NCBI): domain Eukaryota; kingdom Metazoa; phylum Chordata; class Chondrichthyes; order Orectolobiformes; family Hemiscylliidae; genus Hemiscyllium; species Hemiscyllium ocellatum. The sequence goes on along the minus strand of NC_083401.1, from coordinate 53,416,210 downwards.
AATAATTTCATCTACTGATTTTGAAAGTAATTATAGATGGCAGGAGAGCCTTTTCAATCATTACCAACTTGTTGAACATGCTGCACTTTTATGGTATCTCATCGAATCATTTCGATAATAGTGAGATGGGACTGGAATCAGACGTGATGAATGGGTGGAGGGTAGGTGCTTAGTGAAGTGACTTTGGTCAGGTACAGCAAGAAAATGTACTCCGAAACCACATTATTTACCAGCAGAATGATCATACCGCAGGTGAAAAAGGTAAAGTAATGATTAACTGTGAGACAACCAGACAGTAACAGTTTTGAAGAGTTAATATCAGATAAATGGCGACCATCAAAGTTTCAAAGTTTATAACAGTTAAGTCATTGAATTTGATTTGAATTGATTTATTTGATTTGATGTAAGCTTTATTGTCACATGTACTCGAATACTGAAGTACAGGAGTGGAGTGCAAGGTGCACAATGTCGCCAAATATGGCTCTTTCTCACGTATGAAGGTACCAAGATATAAGTAGCAACATAGAGGAATAAAATTAAAAGTTACGTATTACTGTTGTTTTCAGTATAAGTAGAAAAACAATGAAATAAAGTTAAAAGTTAACAATTCAGTCCTTCCCAGTATTAAGTAAAAAAAAAGGTAAAAGTTCAACAGTCTTTAAGTGCACTCCCTGCAAGGACTCTGTCTACTCCACTTCAGCCCACTCTCTGGGATACCTTGACCTTCCTGCCCTGGACACTGTAGATGCCGGGGGACCTCCCTCACTGATACTTCGGGCTCACTCTAACCATGTTGGGCTCAGGACCATAGCCACTTCCACACGCCAAACCTCCAGACGACATTGTTCAGGACCACAGCCGCTGACACACTCCCCGCGATGCCATCATTGCTGTTGCCTCTCTCTCCAGAACTCAATAAGTGAAAAAAGACAAGAATGAGAAAGAAAAAAAGAATGTAGCAGCTTGGAGTGGACAGGACTACCATGCTGGTATCACCATCTTGAATAACTGACTCACCCTCCCCTCCCTGCTGCTGATCCCGCTCTCTCTCCTCCACGCATTAATTTAACAGCCTATTAACTTCTATAGAATCTAACATCTTAACTTGTATAGCTTAATGAAAGGAGCTACATTTAATGCCAATGTGAGAAAATCCAGGCTAACATGATGTCACCTGCAAATTGCTATTAATGGACAACTTTGCTCCTCCTAGTTAGCAAATCTCAATGAAACAGAATATTGTTTTGTTAGTACCATTTATCATTAGGAAATACATGAAAGCACTGAAATGACTTCAACAGAAAATTATACATTTATACAGAAATATTGTCTGCCAACCCCAACCTACTTTATCTCTCTCCTTGTTCTATCAATTGAGAACTAGCTCTCCAGTCCACTATGCCACATTCGTTAAATGCTCACTGCAAACTCATGCTCCATGGATAACCCATCCTAGCAGCACTTGTCTACTTGGACATGTGGATACATGATTCAAGAACAGGAGTAGGTCATTCAGCCTCTCACATCTGCTCCATAATAAGATTATGGCTGACCCAGTTGTGATTAAATTCCCCATTCTCATTTATTCTGAAAACCTTTGATTCGCTCCTCTAATAAGAATCAAACTACTTCCACTTTTAAAAAGATTCAATGACTCCACCTCCATCACGTTCTGAGGCACAGATACCCAAAGTTGAATGATCCTCTGGGAGAAAATTGCCCTCTTTGTCTCTATCCCAAAAAGGTAATCTCTAATTTTAAAACAGTGATCTCTCCCTTGTTCTGAATGCACTCATAAGCGAAAACATCATTTCCATATCCACTTCGAGCCATAGAAATGTACAGCACGGAAACAGACCCTTCAGTCTAATCCATCCATGCTGACCAGATATACCAACCCAATCTAGTCCCACCTGCCAGCATCCAGCCCATATCCTGCCAAACCCTTCCTATTCATATATGCATCTAGATGCCTTTTAAATGTTGCAATTGTACCAGCCTCCACCACTTCCTCTGGCAGCTCATTCCATACATGTACTACCCTCTGCGTGAAAACGTTGCCCCTTAAGTTTCTTTTATATCTTATCTCTCTCACCCTAAACCGATGCCCTCTAGATCTGGATGCACCCACCCCAGGGAAAATAGCCCCAAGCTGTTCAGCCTCTCATCATAGTTCAAATCTTTCAACCCAGCAATATCCTTATAAATCTTTTCTGAACTTTTTCAAGTACCACAACATCTTTCCGATAGGAAGGAGACCAGAATTGCACGTAAAATTCCAAAAATGTCATGTCCTGATGTCCTGTCATGTCCTGTATAGCCGCAACTAGACCTCCCAACCTTTGAGCCAGTTCTGTATCCAAATGGCGAGTTGTCCCTTTATTCAATGAGATCTAACCTTGCTAACCACTCTCCCATGGGGAACCTTGTCGAATATCTTACTGAAGTCCACATAGATCACATATACCACTCTGCCCTCATCAATCCTCTTTGTTACTTCTTCAAAAAAATCAATCAAGTTCAAGAGATATGATTGTCCACGCACAAAGCCATATTGACTATCCCTAATCAGTCCTTGCCTTTCCAAATACATGTACATCCTGTCCCTCAGGATTTCCTCCACCAATTTGCCCACCACCGACGTCAGGCTCACTGGTCTATAGTTCCCTGGCTTGTTCTTACCACCTTTCTTAAACAGTAGCATCACGTTAGCCAACCTCCAATCTTCCGGCACCTCACCTCATAGATGAGATAAATATTTCAGTAAGTGGCCCAGCAATCACTTCTCCAGCTTCCCACAGAGTTCTAGTGTACCTCTGATCAGGTCCTGGGGATTTATCCACCTTTATGTATTTCAAGACATCCAGCACTTCCTCCTCTGTAATATGGACATTTTGCAAGCTGTTACCATCTATTTCCCTATGTTCTATACTTCCATGTCCTTTTCCATGATAAATATTGATGCAAAATACTAACTTAGTATCCCCCCCCATTTTCTGCCCCTCCCCATAAATGCCACCTTGCTGATCTTTGAGGTGCTCTATTCTCTCCCTAGTTACCCTTTTGTCCTTATTGTATTTGTGAAAATCCTTTGGATTCGCCTTAACTCTATTTGCCAAAGCTATCTCATGTCCCCTTTTTGCCCTCCTGACTTCCCTCTTAAGCATACTCCTACTTCCTTTATACTCTTCTAAGGATTCAGTCGATCTATCCTGTCTATACCTGACATAAACTTCCTTCTTTTTCTTAACCAAACCCTCAATTTCTTTAGTCATCCAGCATTCCCTACACCTACCAATCTTTCCTTTCACCCTAACAGGAATATACTATTTGCAAGGCTTGTGAAGGTTTGTAGTTCAGGTTGAGGTTTAGGGTATAGGTTTGCTCGCTGAGCTGTAGGTTTGATATCCAGACGTTTCATTACCTGGCTAGGTAACATCATCAGTTGCGACCTCCAAATGAAGCCAAGCTGTTGTATCCTGCTTTCTATTTATATGTTTGTCCTGGATGGGGTTCCTGGGGTTTATGGTGATGTCATTTCCTGTTTGTTTTCTGAGGGGTTGATAGATAGTATCTAGATCTATGTGTTTGTTTATGGCATTGTGGTTGGAGTGCCAGGCCTCTAGGAATTCTCTGGCATGTCTTTGCTTAGCCTGTCTCAGGGACTGGCAGGAGACAACAGCTTCACTTCACTTGGAGGTCAACACTGATGATGTTACCTAGCCAGGTAATGAAACATTAGATTAGATTACTTACAGTGTGGAAACAGGCCCTTCGACCCAACAAGTCCACACCGACCCGCCGAAGCGCAACCCACCCATACCCCTACATTTACCCCTTACCTAACACTATGGACAATTTAGCATGGCCAATTCACCTGACCTGCACATCTTTGGACTGTGGGAGGAAACCGGAGTACCCGGAGGAAACCCACGCAGACACGGGGAGAACGTGCAAACTCCACACAGTCTGTCGCCTGAGTCGGGAATTGAACCCGGGTCTCAGGCGCTGTGAGGCAACAGTGCTAACTACTGTGCCACCGTGCCGCCCACAATCTGGATATCAAACCTACAGCTCAGCGAGCAAACCTACACCCTAAAGGAATATACTTTCTCTGGATCCTCATTATCTCATTTCTGAAGGCTTCCCATTTTCCAGCCATCCCTTTATCTGCGAACATTTGCCCCGAATCAGCCTTTGAAAGTTCTTGCTTAATACTGCCGAAATTGACCTTTCTCCAATTTAGAACTTTAACTTTTAGATTTGGTCTATCCTTTTCCATCACCATTTTAAAACTAATAGAATTATGGTCGCTGGCCCAAAAGTGCTCCCCCACTGACACCTCAGTCACCTGTCCTGCCTTATTTCCCAAGAGTAGGTCAGGTTTTGCACCTTCTCTGCTGAGTATATCCACATACTGAATCAGAAAATTTTCTTGTGCAAACTTAACAAATCCCTCTCCATCTAAACCGGTAACACAATGGCAGTCCCAGTCTACGTTTGGAAAGTTACAATTCCCTACTATAACCAACCTATTATTCTTACAGATGTCTGAAATCTCCTTACAAATTTGTTTCTCGATTTCCCTCTGACTGTTAGAGGGTCTATAATACAATCCCAATAAGGTGATCATCGTTTTCTTACTTCTCAGTCCACCACTTCATAAATACCATTGAGGATCTCATTTACTTCACTCTTTTAAACTTCAGTGAAAACAAGCCAACATTCTTTTATCTTTCCAGGTATCTGTTGGGCAAACTCTCTCTCTCTCTTTCTCTCTCTCTCTTCCACTTCCTGAATTAGGGCTATTATTGAAATTATTTTTTGTACCCTCTATAGTTATCTATCTAGAGTATCCCCATTTACTTCACATGGATGCATCTTGCCAATTAAAAGAAAGTTGAGGGGAAATTGTCACATTGATTCAAGACCTTTCATTGACAATAATAATGTTGCCATTATCATCCCTTCACTGTCTGATGCACTCCAAAGCTGAAAATTGACACCATTGTTTAGGCAAGTGGGGTCACATATAAAATATTGTGCAAAGTTATAGACATCATGATTCTGGTCAAAATATTGGAGATACAGAAGAGGGCACAATATGTGATTCTTCAACTTAATATCTGGAGAAGGGGTACAATTTTGATGAAGGATTTATAATAGTTTTAAATTCCTTGCAGCAAAGAAGGGGAGGGAGCTGATTAAAATGTTCAAAATAACCAAAAGCATATGATATCAGTGCAAGTCACCAGAGTCCAGAACCATTATATCGCAGCTACCTGACCACCCCAGGAAATCCCAAGAGCCAATCTTTTTTTTCTGCGAAGCTGTTCCAAGAATGATTTCTATTTGATCAATGTATATCTCGTTTACGAAAAACAAAAAAATCATGCAACTGAATGTGCACTCTGCTGATTGTAAATAAGCTGTGTTTCTTTTAAGGCAATCCATTGCACTCCATTATTAGAAGATCATGTCACAGACTGCATGGGTGGCTGCCTGATATCCAAGAGTGTTGTTGTCAATATTAGCTCATTACTTCATGAAGAAACTGGAAATGCAACCCATATGGTATGAGAAGGAGATGCATTTACCAATATGCAATCAGTAAGTTGGACAGATCAGATAGACCCTTCAACATATCCAAGAAACTGGAGGCAAAATCCCATGGTTTACCACTACAGCAAGTATGTTGCAGTATTGACTCCAGTGGAGGTTGTCAAAGGGCTACTGCCCTCATCTATCCCCTCCTTCATCTCAGCAGGTGACGGCAGACAGCATTTCAATTTATTTTATTTCTGTTCTTTAGGATGTTCAGGTGCTTGCTACTTATTTGGTGAACTTGGCAACCCTAAACAGTAGATTCAGATTTTTTTTTCGAGGAATTGTGGTGTGAAGAATGGCACATCTGCTTTGGAGCTCTTCTGAGTTTCCTTTGAAAATTCATGTGCACATAATCCCCTCAGTCTAACTTTCATGTGTGTTCTCTGATGAGTAGTTATTTACATTGGAGCACAGCAGAGGGGGAAGAAAACTGCTCCTCATTTTAAGCCCACAAGATATAAGATGTAGAAGCAGAATTAGGCCATTTGGCCAATTAAGTGTTCACCGCTATTCAATGAGATTATGGCCGCTCCAATAATTCTCTCTGCCACTCTCCTGCCTTTTCCACATAACTTTGATTCCCTTCGTATGCCAGAAGCTCCAAGAGTGTGTTTGTCAGGATTCATGGCATCTTGAATTTAAACAAGTGATATTGTGATATTCATTCCTGCTTGCAATGAACTTAAAGATTATTATAGTGATTTCCTGCTACATTGTCAATGCTACTAATAAAATCCCATTTTCACAAATAGTACCCCGCAAAGCTGTGATTACAGTGATTTTGTAAACATTACGTCAATTGTTCTCTTCTCCTTCCTTTTCACTAAAAAGGGATACATCAGGCCTACTGTGTCTTTAACCAAGGATCCAAATGTCAAGTAGTTTGTCAATTATGTCCTGCAAAAATAGCAACAGAGCTTATCGCCCTAAGCTCTCTTGTTCATTTCAGATGATGCAGTAACAGTTACAAACGTATTTAACAACATGCCTTGTTGATCAGATAATCAGTTTCTGAGAAATGTTGTCATGAAATGATGTTCCAATCCAGCTATCTCTTCATTACTCCTTAGCCACGTTGTACTGGGCCCAGTTCCCTCGGGCAAAATGAACTGCTTTAATTTAACCTTTATCAGGCAAGGTTTTTCTCTAAAACCACAATAATTTCCTCCTCTCTGAGGGGCAGAACTGCCCAATTGTATCTATCTGCCGTCCTGATTTAATTTGGTTGTTCCAAACTTTGTTGACATTTCAAAGTGGCACTCCTAAATTTTGTCTCATCTCAAAAGTTTTATTTAAATTGCAAGAGCTGCAGTCAAAAATATTTTAGTTGGTTCTAACTACAGTTTGTCCACAGAAGGATGCAGACTTTTTTTGTATCACTGTGCATCACTGACTGACCGAGTATTTTTTTTTGCCCATCCCCACTTGCCCTTGAGAAGGTCATGATCAGTGGCTTTCTTGAACCACTACAGTCCTTTTGCTGTAAGTAAATCCGCAATGCTATTAGGGTGGAATTTCCATCATTTTGATCCAGACGCACTGAAGGAACAGTGATATATTTCCAAATCAGGCTGGTGAGTGGTTTGGAAGGGAACTTGCGGGAGGCGAAGTTCCCATGAATCTGCTGCCCTTGTCCTTCTAGATTGTAGTGGTTGTGGATTTGGAAGGTGCTGTCTAAGGAGCCATGGTGAATTTCTGCAGTTAATCTTGTTGATAGTACACACTGCTGCTACTGAGCATCAGTCGTCAAAGGAGTGGATGTGGTGTCAATCAAATGGGCTGCTTAGTCCTGGATGGTGTCAAGTTTCTTGAGTGTTGTTGGGGCTGCACTCATCCAGACAAGTGGGGAGTATTCCACCTGTCTTAAAAGCAAAATATAGCAGATGCTGGAAATTTGAAATGAAACCATTCAAAACATTGATCCCTTCCCCTGTCTTAGCAGATGCGGTCAGATCTATTTGAGTTTTGCCAGCATTTTCTGCTTCTGTTACAGTCCTGACTTGCATCTTGGAGATTAGATTACTTACAGTTTGGAAACAGGCTTTTCGGCCCAACAAGTCCACACCGACCCACTGAAGCACAACCCACCCAGACCATTCCCCTTCACATAACACTACGGGTAATTTAGCATGGCCAATTCACCTGGCCTGCACACCTTTGGATTGTGGGAGGAAACCTGAGCACCTGGAGGAAACCCACACAGACACAGGTAGAATGTGCAAACACCACACAGTCAGTCACCTGAGATGAAAATTGAACCCGGGTCTCTAGCACTGTGAGGCAGCAGTGCTAACCATTGTGCCACTGTGCTGCTGGTGGACAGGATTGGGCGATCATGAGTTGAATAACATACTGCAGGATTCCTAACCTCTGGCCTGTAGCCCCTGTAATTACATGGCCATTCAAATTCAGTTTCTGGTCAATGGTAACTTCCAGAATGTTGATATGGGGGTTTCAGTGATTGTGATGCTATTCAATGTCAAAGGGCAATAGTTTGATTCTGTTTTGTTGGAGTTGGTCAATGCCTGGCATTTGTGTGGTGTGAGTGTTATTTGCCATTTGTCATCTCTCTCACTGCCATTTCAGTGAGTCCCTCTCTCACTGCACTTCCTTGAAGAAGCTCTCTTCCTCCCTCTACAAGGATTTCAGTGAGTCCCTCTCTCACTGCACACCCCAGGTCATCTCCTCTGCCCAGAAGCTCTTGATCTCCAGCATTTGTCATCCCATGCCTAGATGTGGTGGACATGGACTTTTTCAGTATCTGGGATGATGCAAATGGTGCTAGACATTGCAATCATCAGCAAACCACCCCACCTCTGACCACTTGATTAAAGGCAGCTCATTGATGAATTAGCTATGGGTGGATGGTGCTAGATTACTACCCTGAGGAACTCCTTCAGAGATGTCCTTTAGATTTCTGACCTCCAACAGGCGCAATCATCTTTCTACGTCCTCGTTATGGACCTAAACAGTGAAGAATTTCCCCATTGACTCCTATTGACTCTAGTTTTACATGCGCTTCTTGATGTCACACTTTGCAATGATATTCTGCCCCATCATGGTACTCTTCTTAGTTGTCTGACACAGAACATGTCTCCAGCAAGTTGCCCTCCAATGAGCTGGAACTATGCTTTCCCCTTCCTTATTATATCCTCTCCATGCCCACTGCCCCACCCTGTGGAGATCCTGCCTCTTACATCAAACTCTAACAGCACCCATATCTGCAGTGATGACTGTGAATGTCAGATCTCAGCTGCATGAATGGGACATTGAGCTATTGGTGCAGGTGACCAATCATCCCGGATCTTCCAACACATTTCTGGAATGTTTTGGCTTGATGTTCTGTGGCCTGGCTATGGGATCCCTGGAGCACTATTTGTCTTGAAATTCCCAGGGCAGTGATGGAAGAGTTTGCTCAAGGTCTCCTCTTACTGCTACCCAATCACTGTTGGTGCCAATACATGCCCAGTCCAGGGCTAGCAATGACAGAATGCACAGCCACAGCCAGAAAGGAGCAGCAGCACTCATGGCTGGTACAAATGTCCTTGGACATGGCCGGGGTGGGCTTCCACAAATTTCTGACCCATACACTGCAAGATAGGTAACTGCGCCTCCTCCACAATAACACTGAACATTGGAGCACCCTCCTCCTCCCCCCCAAGGATGTGGCCTCAGTCCCCTACTGTACACCCTGTACACCCATGACTGTGTTGCCAACTTCCAAGTGAACGATATCTACAAGTTCGCTGACAACACAACTATGTAGGACAAATATCGAACAATGACAAGTCAAGATACAGAAAGGAGATAGAGGGCTTGGTGATGTGGTGCAATGAGAACAACCTCTCTCGTAACGTTAGCAAAACTAAAGAACTGATCATTGACTTCAGAAAGCAAGGAGGCAAACATACCCCCATCTACATCAATGAAACTGAGACTGAGAGCGTGGAGAGCATCCTCGGAGTGACAATAACTGACAACCTGTCCTGGACCTCCCATATAGATGCAATGGTCAAGAAGGCACAACAATGCCTCTTCTTCCTCAGACAGCTCAGGAAATTTGGCATGTCTGTAAGGACACTCACCAATTTTTGCAGATGTACCAATTAAAGCATACTGTCTGGGTGCATAATGGCCTGGTTTGGCAACTGCTCTGTCCAGGACAGTAACAAATGAAAGAAGGTTGTATGCACAGCCCAGACCATCACGAAAGCCAACCTTCCATCCATGGACTCCATTTACATGGATCGCTGCTACAGAAAGGCCACCAACATCATCAAAGACCCATTGCACCCTGGTAATGATCTCCTACAACCACTACCATCAGGTGGAAAACACAGAAACCTGAACACATGCCCCAGCAAGTTCAGGAAGAGCTTCTTCCTGGCTGTTATTACACTGGTGAGTAGACTCTCTAGCCTCAAATAAGGCTGATCTTGATAACATTGACCTCGCCTAAAGTGTGTCCAATGCAATGTAAACTTTTTGATCTCTACATCCTTGCTTACTATGATCTGCCTATGCTGCCCGTAAACAAAGCTTTTCGCTGTACTTCGGTACACGTGACAATAAAGAAATCAATCAATCATAGCTTCCAGGCGTAGATGGATGTTTCTGGTGGATGGAGGCAGTGCAGGATGTTGGCATCAGTGGCACTCAGACCTGACAATCCCCCTCAATAGTGAATGGTCAGACATAGGTCAGTGGAGGTCTCTGGCAGTGGAGGGGTGGGTTGGGTTTGGTACCAGAGTGAAGGTGGAGGAGTTGTGATAGGCCCATGGAGGACATTGGCGATCTAGAATGGGTTGATGGAGTAAGGTTCGTGGGGAAGGCAAGCAGGGCTCCTGGAGACCTGAAGTTGGGCAGAGTGGTGGATGCCCTGAAAAGCTGGGGGTGGGGGGTAAACCAAGCAGGCTGCTCTACAGTCCCACCGGCAACTCCTCCTTTCTTATGTCTTGTTAGCCCCCCAATGCCCCACCAAAGCCCCTGCTCTTCAGATCTTGTCAACAGCCATCTTGCAAACCCACCTGTAGCACCTCCAACAGAGTTAGTCACCATGTTGGTGACGGGATAAGTATGAAATAGAATTTGGAGATATGTTCACTGACCTTGACCACTCACGTAAGTTTATCTGAACCTTGGAACCCTGTCTTTAATCTGTTGTCTCTTTCACTTCACTCATGGTGTCTTTGAGAGGTGCAAGCTATAGCTGTAATTGATTTGATTTGATTTATTACAGTCATGTGTACTGAAGTACAGTGAAAAGTGTTGTCTTATATGCTTTACAGGCAGATCATACTATACATGTGCATCAGGGTAACAGAACAGAGTGTAGGATACAATGGTACAGCTTCCAAGAAGGTGCAGAGAGAGATCAACATTAACATTAAAGAGGTCCATTCAAAAGTCTGTTCATACATGCACACAAACCTTTATATCTTCTGCCCAAGGCAAGAAGGGGAAGAGAGTATAACTGAGTGGGAGGGGTCTTTGATTATGTTGGTCGTTTTCCTGATGCAGTGGGAAGTACAGATGGAATCAATGGATGGAAGGCTGGTTTGCGTGATGGACTGCACTGTGTTCATGATTCTCTGCAGAATCTCTCGGTTTTGGGAAGAGCAGTTGCCAAACCACACCGTGATGCATTCAGGCAGGATGCTTTCTATGGTGCATCTATAAAAATTTGTCAAAGTCTTTATGGACATACTGAATTTCCTTAGCCTCCTGAGGAAGTAGATACGTTGTTGTCCTTTCTTGACCAGTGCCAACATGTGTGGACTAGCATAAATTTTTCATGTAGACAGAGATGATACTTGTCTCACACACAGATGCTGAGCAGCAGCATGCTAAGCACTGACTGCACTATTATTGTGGAAATGAGCAGGCCGCAAAACCCGTTTGTGCTTCTGGCAGTACTTTAAAAGGAAATGGGATTAATTGTGCATTGTGATTCCTGCATTGGCACTGAACATTTAGCCTTCTACTCTCAGGTCTCCACATCACTCTCCTCCATTTATGAATGAAACTATAAAAACCTTTTCTCCTTATTTCTTCTATTTCCACTGGAAATTTACTACACAGAAAGGCCTGCTACTTTACTCATTTTGAAGCTGCTGACGATCTAATCACCTTCTTATCTCTGTATTTGTCACACACTTGCTTATTCCCCATGAGAATTTATTTATTGCCTCTGGCATATTGGCACACATTTCTCCTGTGATTACTGATGAAAAGAACTCCAACAAACCCTCATCTTTCAGATTATCCCTTTTATCCCAGTGTGGTCCTTTACGTTCTTTCATGTTCTATTTGTTACAAATGTTACCACCAAACCCTTCTTACTCCCTCTGTTACTTGCATCAATTTGCTGTTTCTGTTGTTCCTTACGTTCTTGCTTTCCATGCTATTAACTCTGTTTCCCTGGGAGTAAACTATCTTCTGATTGCTATCTTCACTGTAATCAATTAATGCAGATGTTTTATTCTTGCCTTGCACATAAGCTTTCAGTTTTGCTAAAGTCACAAAGAAGCTTAAGAATCTCAGTAGTTCAATAGCAGGGGCATGGTCATATGTTAATATAGCAGTTTCTTTCTGCCATAATTTAAATGCTGCACTTCCCCACCTATACTGCTCACACTCACAGGTTGGGCTAAAATCGAGGCTGCAAAATTTGAAATCTAGAATGTGCACCATGTGTATGATATAGTCTATCTGCTATACAAAGTCATCTCTTTGAGGTGGTCTCAATACTGTTATAACTGGCAAATGCCATGTCTTATCACTGCAAATGACAGTAGAAGAAAATTCTTATGAATGTGTTGCTGAAGGACAGCCAAAAGTGCATTTATATTGGATTGTCTGATGCATTTTGTCCATTGGTTTCTGTCCAAAAATGGGTGTTATGAACAACAAACCAGCAAGGACTATTGAACAAAACCCTTATATCAATTTCCAAAAGACCCTCAAGGCTTAGATTGCAACAGTCCAACTTTGTCAAGGTATTGCACTCTTTACATCGACTGGAAGTTCTTCAGCTTCCTCAGGTTCTGTGACTAGGAGAAAGTGAGGACTGCAGATGCTGGAGAGTCTGAGTCAAAAAGTGTGGTGCTGGAAAAGCACAGCAGATCAGGCGGCATCCGAGGGGCAGGAGAATCGACGCTTCGGGCATAAGCCCTTCATCAGGAATCAGATTCTGCGAAGTTGGCAATACACCAAACAGTACAGAACAATCTTGTAACTTACTTTTGAACAAATTGACAAGTTTTTTATGAAGAACATTAATAGTGTGGATCTTCAACAAAATCTCTACATAAATGTGCAAAACTGAAGAAAAGAAATCCAGAATATATGGAAATAAATGATTGCAGATGCTGGTAATCTAAAATAAAAACAGGAAGTGCTGGAGAAATTCAGCAGGATTGGCAATATCTGTGGAGAGAGAGACACACACGCAGAGTTAACACGTAGTTTGAATCTAATATGACTCTTCTTCAGAACTCAAGAGGGATCTTCTGACGAAGTCATATTAGGCTTGAAACCTTACCTATGTTTCTCTCTCCACAAATGTGCCAGATCTGCTAAGTTTTTCCAACACTTTGTCTTATTCGAGACAGTATCATTATAAGGCAAAGAAGCTATAAACTATTTTTCACAACATTCTGTGTGGTTACATATTGTGCTTTTATGAACATTCATCTAGCGCAGAGTTGAGCCAAAGGATAAAGGTTTGATTCTAATATGTCTTTTAAAAACGTTTGGATTTAATTGCTAAATTGAGTTGTGTCCTTGAGCACACACACAATTTGTCAAGAAATCAACATGAATCTTTTTTACAGTACAAATGTTGTTTTCCCTTTACATTGGCTATTCTTGTGAATTGACCTGCATGCAAGATGAAAATCTTCAACAAAATTACAGTTGAAACTTTTAATGAAAATGATCAAGTACAGAAAATGCTGGAATTACTCAGAAAGTCAGGCAGTATCTATGGAGTTAATGGTGGTATTTAAGATAGGAGAAAGTGAGGACTGCAGATGCTGGAGATCAGAGCTGAAAATATGTTGCTGGAAAAGCGCAGCAGGTCAGGCAGCATTCAAGGAGCATGAAAATCGACGTTTCGAAACGTCGATTTTCCTGCTCCTTGGATGCTGCCTGACCTGCTGCGCTTTTCCAGCAACACATTTTCAGCTCTGGTTATTTAAAATAACCCACCAAAGTGGATTTTGTGGTGGAGAGGTTCATAGAATGGATTTGGAACAGTTGAGTAGAAACCAGGGTGGTGTACAGTGATGGTTAATAAAATAAAATGCCCAGTAGAAAGGTAGTAAGGCAATAAACTTGAGTCAGTGTAACGTGTTTAGGTAGTTATGAAAGGTATTAATATTTATTTCTGTGCTGCTAAATATATTGCATTTTCCTTTCGGAACTAAAGAGTGGCAAGAAGAGATAATAGGCCATCAGACACCAGCTAAGTCAAAACTGGCAGATCAAAGGCCTGTTGCCATTTCATTGCCATCTTCCACAGGACGATGAGACAAATTCACAACATTAAAAGGACAGTGCTCAGAGCGGGAGGGCCTGATGGTACAGTCTGAGGGACAGTGCTCAGAGGGGGAAGGCCTGATGGTACAGTCTGAGGGACAGTGCTCAGAGGGGGAAGTCCCTGATGGTACAGTCTGAGGGACAGTGCTCAGAGGGGGAAGTCCCTGATGGTATAGTCTGAGGGACAGTGCTCAGAAGGGGAGGGCCTGATGGTACGGCCTGAGGAACATTGTTCAGAGAGGGTTGGCCTGACGGTACAGTCTGAGGGACAGTGCTCAGAGGGAGATGGTCTGATGGTACAATCTAAGGGACAGTACTCAGAGAGGGAGGACCTGATGGTACAATCTGAGGGACAGTACTCAGAGAGGGAGGACCTGATGGTACAGTCTGAGGGACAGTGCTCAAAGGGGGAGGGCCTGATGGTAAAGTCTGAGGGACAGTGCTCAGAGGGGGGAGGGCCTGATGGTACAGTCTGAGGGTCAGTGCTCAGAGTTGGGGGGGTTGTGCCTGATGGTATGGTCTGAGGGACAGTGCTCAGAGCAGGAGGGCCTGATGGTACAGTCTGAGGGACAGAGATCAGCGGGGGGGAGGGCCTGATGGTGCAGTCTGAGGGACAGGGCTCAGAGAGGGAGGACCCTGATGGCACAGTCCAAGGGACAGTGCTCAGAGGGGGGACGGCCTGGTGGTACAGTCTGAGGGACAGTGCTCTGAGGGGGAGGGCCTGATGGTATGGTCTGAGGGACAGTGCTCAGAGGGGGAGGGCCTGTTTGTACAGTCTGAGGGACAATTCTCAGAGGGGGAGGGCCTGATGGTACAGTTTGAGGGACAGTGCTCAGAGGGGGGAGGACCTGATGGTACAGTCTGAGGAACAATGTTCAGAAGGGGGAGGGTGGAGAGGAAGGGTCTCATGGCACATTCTGAGTGAAACAGATTGGGTAATCAATTCTGGGCACAGCAGCTATTACTTCACCAACTTAGCCTCAGGACAGCATAATGTTGTCATCATTGAAGCCTGGGCTGTGAGAAATATATCAAATCACAGAAATGATCCAAGGGCAACATAACATTTCATAATTGAACATAATCACCAGCTTTCCTTATTGAGTAACCCCTGATATGGAACTCGCCAAATGCTGTTCCTCATACAAATGTTATACCTCAGCCTTCATTATGCTCTAATGGAGATCACAATGTTGGACACACAGACACATGTAGAGCTGAGACAGACATCAGGGTAGTGAGAAGGAAGAAGACGAACAAAAAAGACCTGAACCAGCAAAAGAAAATCATGGAAAGAAATGTTAGCTGCAGAGTGCCAAGTCAAAGGATGGTGACATCAGAGTCAGAAGTCTTGAGCTTCTTGTCACCTGTCTTTTCAATTCCTCACCTTGCTCCTGTCAAGTGGAAATGCACCTTCCCTCCAAGTGAAGCTCCTGAGCAATAGGTCTGGGTCTGTCTGGATCCAAATATTCTACATATTGTCATGTTCAATAAAGCCTGTTGCTATTCACTCACAAGAATATAAAGGTAAAGTCACCATTACAGAGAGGAGAGCTGGCAGTGAGTGTAATCTAACCGCACAACCCAGATGGCCTCCTTCTTCAAGGACCGCAGATTCCCCCCAGACGTGATCGACGATGCCCTCCACCGCATCTCCTCCACTTCCCGCTCCTCCGCCCTTGAGCCCCGCTCCTCCAACCGCCACCAAGACAGAACCCCACTGGTTCTCACCTACCACCCCACCAACCTGCGCATACAACGTATTATCCGCCGCCATTTCCGCCACCTCCAAACGGACCCCACCACCAAGGATATATTTCCCTCCCCTCCCCTATCAGCGTTCCGCAAGGACCACTCCCTTCGTGACTCCCTTGTCAGATCCACACCCCCCACCAACCCAACCTCCACCCCCGGCACCTTCCCCTGCAACCGCAGGAAATGTAAAACTTGCGCCCACACCTCCACACTCACTTCCCTCCAAGGCCCCAAGGGATCCTTCCATATCCGCCACAAGTTCACCTGTACCTCCACACACATCATCTATTGCATCCGCTGCACCCGATGTGGCCTCCTCTATATTGGTGAGACAGGCCGCTTACTTGCGGAACGCTTCAGAGAACACCTCTGGGCCGCCCGAACCAACCAACCCAATCACCCCGTGGCTCAACACTTTAACTCCCCCTCCCACTCCACCGAGGACATGCAGGTCCTTGGACTCCTCCACCGGCAGAACACAACTACACGACGGCTGGAGGAGGAGCGCCTCATCTTCCGCCTGGGAACCCTCCAACCACAAGGTATGAATTCAGATTTCTCCAGCTTCCTCATTTCCCCTCCCCCCACCTTGTCTCAGTCGGTTCCCTCAACTCAGCACCGCCCTCCTAACCTGCAATCCTCTTCCTGACCTCTCCGCCCCCACCCCACTCCGGCCTATCACCCTCACCTTGACCTCCTTCCACCTATCCCACCTCCATCGCCCCTCCCCCTAGTCCCTCCTCCCTACCTTTTATCTCAGCCTGCTTGGCTCTCTCTCTCTTATTCCTGATGAAGGGCTTATGCTCGAAACGTCGAATTCTCTATTCCTGAGATGCTGCCTGGCCTGCTGTGCTTTGACCAGCAACACATTTGCAGCTGTGATCTCCAGCATCTGCAGACCTCATTTTTTACTCGAATAATCTAAAGGTCACTACACCTCAGACTTATGACAAGGTTGAGAAAACAAGGGGTTCATGGTAACCACAGCTAGTACAAGAATTGTACACTGTTAGCGTCACTCTGCATTACAAACCCACTGTCCAGCAACTGAGCTAACTGACCCCTATAAGTGTGTAGAAACTGCAGTTTCTACTGACCTTTCTGTCCTTGCTAGCTTGTTCCAACTAAAGGAACAGCACCTAATTTTTCAACTCAACAATTCATAGCTTTCTCTACTCAATAATAAACTTTACAATTTTAAATCATAACCACTGTCTTTATTTGGTTTGGATTTTATTTTATTTCTTATTTCTACATGTTGCATTCAAATGATTGCTATTCACACTTCACCTGAATACATCTCCAGTTCTTTACTATACTCATTATCATTTTCTTTCCCTTTCGTACCATGAAGAATTTTGCCAGTTAATATTCTTTCCTTCCACCCGATCAGAAATCCTCTCTTTGATTTTGTTTCCCATGATCCCTCTTTGCTTCTGTGAAACCTGATATCATTCCTCTGTTCTGATGAAAGATCATTGCTCTGAAATATTAACTCTCTCTCTTCACAGAAGATATCTGAGCTGTTGATCATTTCCAGCATTCTGAATTTTTATTTCAGACTTCCAGCCTCTGCAGAATGTTGTTTTGTAGACAAACAATTATGTGAGATAGGTCTGAATTTATATATATTAAAATATCTTTCTCCTTTGTTCAGTGACACCTTTGATCTTTAATCTCCTTCACTCTCTAACCTTCCCCTGACTTTCCTGTCTGTTCCAGTTGCTGCCCTCCACTTTTTCTACAATATAAAAGCCATCTTCAGTTCTGGTCATCAGAGTCTCTCCATAACAATTACCAAATCTGTTAAGTTTCTCCAGCATTCTCTGATTATATTTCAGATTTGCCGCGTCCACACTGTTTTGCTTTTGTTTTAGGATAGGCCAAGAAGATGCCAGTTTTAATCTCTACTTTGAAACAAAAAACTGTAATTGCTGGAGAAACTCAGCAGATCTGGCAACATCTGTGGGAAGAACGCAGAGTTAACATTTTGAATCTGGTGACCTGTCATCAGAACGCAGGACTTGAAATGTTAACTCTGCTTTCTTCCCATAGATGTTGCCAGACCTGCTGAGTTTCTCCAGCAGTTCCTATATTTGTTTCAGATCTTCAGCATCTGCAGTTCTTCGTTCCATTTTAGTTGATGCAATAACCAAGACAACCAATCAGCATTTTCCTTTATCAATTATTCAGCAATGTGCTTCTTTAAAGTGCATTTAAGTGGATCCTAGCTGATGACAGAGTTAGCTATAACCTGATACTGCCAATAGACTGAGTGTTTAGTAATTTAGACTGGAAGAGTGTCCAGTCGGGCAAGAAAGCAAAGACTGTTCACCAACCCTGGAGCTGTAATCCCAACTAGTGAGAAAAATTCAGAACGAAGCAAAGTGGACAAAATTGACTTCAGAAATAGATATGAGCACAGGCATCTCTCATTGAGAAACTGACCAAAGCAAATCTATTTATGTGTATAATACTAACTGCTTGCAGAAATTCACACGCACATTCAAATAGACTTTCAATTTACAGTTTAATTTCTGACCGGTTTACAAAGAATAACTCCAATGCCAAAGCAAAACACCATTTTAACACAAACATACTCTTGACAGTGTATTTGTTGATATAGCATCTCTTTCCTTTCTAAAATTCTAATCCAGAAGATGGTTTCAGGATTTACTGAAAACAGTTTTATTACTGAATAAGGATACTACAGACGCATATGGAAATTCATTCAGAAAATTGGGGTGGGGGTAAGGAAATGTGGGTAATTCAGTAGACTTGACCAATTCTTATTTATTTTTCTAATAGTAAAACAATCCTAATATTAATTGACTAATAATATTGTTCCTATGGGTGAATAGAAAAATTTCATTTAGTAAGAAAAATTGTGCTGCTGTTGACAATAAATGATGAGCAATCACACACATTACTGGTAAAAATCCAGAGTGAGTGAAACACTTTAAGAAGCTGTTTGGTTGATTGATTTAGTCAAGTATACATTCCAATTATGCATATTCCATGGGCATCAAATTGGAGAGAGGAATTCTCCAAAGAAGCAGCATTTTCTAAATGTACGAGAAGTCAAATGGCAAAGAAAGTCTTTTTTTTTCGATTGATACCCCTGAGCACCACAATCCAGCTTTCACTTAATGCACTGGATTAGTCAAGAAGAAAACAAAAATAAAGTTTCATACACAGCTAGTAAGCCATTTTAGAATCTAAAGTCCTACTGCGTAGCATTGCAAAAAAGCCTAAACAAAGTGAACAACACATAATGGACACAAGAAATATTTACCAGCAATGTGCTACTGTTCAACAAAGTGTGAAATGTATTGTTTGATCTTTGGTACACAGCAAAAAAAAAAGCCACCATTAAACTTGGTTCACAGTCAGCTAGAATTCCAGCTAATGGCAACTTGTTCCCTTCCTAACACCCTGCAAAGATCCTAATGATGCGACTGGGAGTTGACAATCTGCTATTCAGAATAATGAGGTAGGTGTACAATAGAATATTCCCTTCTTTGGTACAACATTACAAAATTTAAAAAAAAACAGTGATTGGTGAAAATAAATGCTTCACAAGTGGCTTTACAATAAAAATACAAATTAAATAAAATGACTTCTATGAGGTATATTATGAGCATCTCTCTTTTTTTCTTATTAAATGTTAATTAGAAGATTCACGAGGTATTCGGCTGCATCTGTGAAGAGCAAATGGACAGGGGTAGAGGCAGAGGTTGCCATTTGAGTTTATCAGAAGTCAAGAAAAAGAAATCAATATACCAGCAAGATACTTCTTTCAGACTAAATTCTATAGACTTGACAAGCCTTTGCAATGAGCTGTTGGATTCTGACAGCATTAATTTGAACAGACACACCTCCACCTCCCCCTTGATTCCATTCAACAGCCTGGGTCAGTGCATCACTGTCAACATGATCATCTGGCCCTATTCAATAAAGCCACTTAATTGATAAAACTGCCCCACTGCTTCTTTTTCTTTCTCTTTGTGCACTTAATCATAAATCTCCATATTATTGCTGCACAGGGACAGACGTGCAGCCATCATTGTGAACAACAGGACATGGATGATAAGACAGAATTGATCCCTGTAACACAGTTGTAGCTTTGTAAAAGGTCAGGCCCCAGATGTATTCCCAAGATTCTTGCCTGATATGGCAATTTCCTTTCGAGATCCTGTACCGTATGAACAATCCTTAAGCTGTTTTCTCTCTCTATAGTCTTATGAAGATTAAACTTCCTTCAGTATTTCAGTGTCATTCACACCAAACTCCATAAACATACAAGTATTAATCAGCCCATTTAAAAACTGTTCCCTTGCTTCAATATTGTACTATTTTCATTTTTCTTTTATATTTACTTTATATTAATATGATTGTTGAATTCAGCCCTGTGATTGACGCCATATATCCTGATAAATTATTCCTCTCTTTGGTAAAAGCTGAGTTACAGTATGTGTTTTTTTTTCCTGAAAACAACTGATTATTGAAATAAAATAATCAATCCCCCTAGATCATGAAACATTATTAAGATGCAAATATGATCAATCGCTATTCTTTTTTTTCCTTTTCCTCCCCTTCTTTTTGGCCACATCTAATAAATCTTCCAAAAACTGAACGTTTCTGCAGTACACAATAAAATAGACAAGTGCGTCCAATCAGAATGGTCATCCTGAACCTCATCACCATCTTCATTGAAGAGTCTGTGGTTTTGTGGATGTCCATTTAGAAATATAAGTGTCAACCCACTTACAGAAAGCAACAGATTTACGCAAAGTTAAAATCTCTGATTTTGTTTTCTTTTTCACAAAAATTTAGTGGATTCCAGTCCAACAGTGATTAACTGTACAATATAGTAAATGTGACCCTCATGCATGATTGAGTTTATTTTCCCCATCACTTCACCTGCAAAGTTATTAATATTCTCATTGCAAACTTTCCTTGCAAAAAAAAAATACACTCTCAAAAAAAAACACCAGAGTCTTCCAGGACTGTCTTGTGTGATCTCCTGCATATTGTTGAGGCTTCAAGGTGCAGAACTGGTCGGAGTGTGAATGTGAGACGAGGAAGAGGAAGGCTGGGCTTGTGCTGCTAATGCCGGACTAGGCATGCCCTGAGAGCTGCTGCTGTTCCCATTGCTACCAGACATTGCAGGAATGACTGGCCTTCGTGCGAAGAGAACCCCTGGGGAAAAGTAAAAGTTAGAATTTGCTATCTAATACGAACAGACATATATGCAATGGAACACACGTGAGCATAGCACATGCTCAACAGACAGATAGGTATATTCTATTCCACTCTCTAATTAAACTCAAGTTAGTGTGAGGGTGGGTTGGAGACTCAAACAGTACCATTTTGGGTTCTATCTCGGACTAAAATTGAAAATAAAGAGGCAGTTTATTCTGTATCTTCCAACTGGCCATTGAGAAACAAGTCATTCCACTGGGACAAATGAACAATGCATGTAAGACACTGCCTCTACCTGGCTGTATCTGAAAAATCCAGTAAAACGCTGTACATACATAAAGAAACTCTGGTCTGTTTCAACCAGTAGGACTGTGTGTCTATTTGCAGGAATTTTCTAAATTTCAGCAGAGTAAGAATCTTTGTTGTTGGTCGAGCAGGTAAAATATAATGGAGGTTATTAAAATGACACCAGCATTTGATAACTACAGATATGCTACTTTCTCTTGGAGCAGGATTTCACAAACAAGAGGGCTCAACCTTCAAAACTATTACCAGGTCATTTAAGAGTTAAATGCAAAACAGGTTTCAGACAAGTGTCAGTAGGTGCCCAGAACTCTGTTCCCAAAAGGCTGTGGATGCCATATCACTTTAAGTTACCAAGATGGAGATGAATGTACTTTTGTTCGGTAAAGGCACAAACGTACATAGATCAAAGAGAGGTGAATGTTGTTGAAGTACAGATCAGCCTGGACATAACAAAATGGAAGAACACGTTTGAGAGGCTGACGGATCAATTCTTGTGTACTTTATAAGGCCATACAATTTTGCATTGCATGAAATTGGCTCATGTGCCAAATTGCCAGTGTCATACACTCCTGTATAATTAGCTTGTTAATATATACAATGAATAACAATATAATTTTTACTGCATTTTGCAGTTTATTAAGACGTATCACTTGCATTATCAATTTGATTTTGTCAGGTATCTGGACAATTTGTGGTTGTGAATGAGTTTTGCTCTTGAGTATTTTCACGAGTTGATTTGTACGCATGTTGGAGCACAATACTAGGACGATCCCTGGTATGGAGGGATTATCTTATGAGCAGAGCCTAAACAGGTTGGGACTGTACTCACTAGAGTTTAGGAGAATGCGAGGTGATCTCATTGAAACACATAGGATTCTTAAGGGGCTTGACAGGGTAAATGCCGAGAGGATGTTTCCTCTCATGGGAGAGTCTGAGATGAAAGGGCATAGTCTCAGATTAAAGGGACACTAATTTAAGACTGAGATGAGGAAGAATTTCTTCTCTCAGAGAGTTGTAGTCTTTGGAATCCTTGCCATAGAGCTATGAGGCAGAGTCCTTGTGTATATTTAAGGCTTTAGATAGATTTTTGATCAGTAGAGGAATCGGGTTTACAGGGAAAGGGCAGGAAGGTAGACATGAGGAGTGTTGGATTAGCCATGATCCTATTGAATGGCTGAGCTGGCTTAACGCACCAAAATGGCCTACTCCTGTTTCTATTTCTCAACGTCTTATGGTCTTATGGCAATAAAACATTTGTTCATAAGGATGAGGAAACATTCACATGTTGGCTCTTTAAAATTAATATTAATACAGCCCTGTATGGGAGTTTCTTCAGAAGCATGAGTATTCATAAGTTAGATGTTCATGAATTGGGGATCATCTGTACAATTTTAGTAGGTAATAAATATAGAAGTAAATTCATAGTTATCTGAAAAATCCATTTTGATTGCAAATTCCTCAAATTTATAGTACATTCTATTTTAATTATGGAGAACCTTAGGTTACGGGTGGCCTGGTGACTCAGTGGTTCACACTGCTGCATCACAGCAGTGACCCAGGTTTGATTCGAGCCTCGGGCGAATGTCTATGTAGTTGTCCACTGGGTGCTCTGGATTCCTCTCACAGTCCAAGGCTAGGTTGATTGCTATGCTAAATGCAGGGTTATGGGGATAGGGTGCAGGGCTGGCTCTGGGTGGGATGCTCTTTGGAGGGTTGCTGGACTGGATGGGCCAAAAGGCCTCTTTCGACCCTGTAGGGATTTTATGATTAAACAACAAGGCCTGCTGTGCTAGCACAACTGAAACTAAAAAGAATATAAGAGAAAATAATGAGATTAAAAAATAGCAAAATTAGAAGGGAAGTGCCATTCTTTTCCCGTGAGTTTTCAATGAACCCACATTTTTCAGCCACAAAGAATATAATGAGCTTCATTTCAGTGATTATAGTATTTGTGGGGGAAAGTATGCAATCCCTTTCAATGCAAAATTATTCTGAGTTTATTTCCATTCAGCTCTGAATAATGGGATCAGTATAGGATTTGATGCTGTAATGCCAAATAATTTCAACTTAAAATCTTGTTTTATTTTGCACAATCATCCTTTTTGTTTTTTTAATCTTATTTTCCTGACTTCCATTCTATCACAGACTTTCCATCTTATTCTTTCCCCTCTCACCATTTTGTTTGCCTCTGTACTTACTTAAACCCACTGCACATTGAAAATGTTAGCTTTCTTCAGTCGTCAACCTGAAATGCTAACTGTGCCTTTTTCCATGATAAGGGCATCTTTTATTTTTCCAAATTCCAATGAGTAAAGACACAACCTACTGAACTTCTGCTCATCAGAAAATCCTTCTGTGGTTTCCGCTGTTAACTTCCTGGATTTCATGCTGCCTGACCTGTTGAGTATTTCCAGCCTTTTGCATTTACATTTCAGTTTTAGATCTTGGTTCTGAAGGTACTGAATGTTATTTTGAATTTTCAGTGACTGCATACAAGAGTGCTTTGGTGGTGACCACCTCAGTGTCTTCAGTACTATATCGAATACAGAAGCTAGCCTTTGGCAGTGCTTTACAAAAGGTTATCAGGAAGGACAGGGTCTGAGGGTCATTCAGCACACAGTTAGTCACGATGGCCAAATTTGTTTCTGACAATTGTGGGTAAGGGTGAACTATCAATGTTATCTACCTACTTGGGATCCTGAGAAGATATCACAAAGTGGATGCTAAAAGGGTGTGTTCTCCACTGGAAGACATGAGGAAGCACAGTTTAAAAATCAGGGTTCTTCCAATTAAGGAGGTGTTGAAAAGAAATATTTTCTCTTGAAGGCTCATGAGTCTTTGGAACTCTCTTCCCCAGAGAGTGGTGGACATAGATTTATTGACGTAAAGGTAGATGCGCCCTTGACTAACAAAGGAATTAGGGGTAGATTAAAATCATAGCTTCATAGAATCTCCTCTCACTTTAAAAATGTGCCCCTGGTTTTGAATTCCCCTGCCTAGAGAAAAGACCTTTGCTATTCACCTCTCTTTGTCCCTCATGATCCTGTAAACGCTATGTAAGGTCACCTCTCAACCTCCTACATTCCAGTGAAAAAGGTCCCAGCCTATCCAGCCTACTTTGATAACTCAAACACTCCATTCTCAGCAGCACCTTTGCAAATCTTTTCTAAACCCTCTCCGATTTAATTTTCTAGAATGGTGGAGCAGGTCTTGATGGGCTGAATTTCCTACTCCTACTCCCAAAGTCCTTTGATGCTGGAATCCATCCTGCAACATAAAAATGTAAACACCAGCATTCTTTTGCACACTGGAATGATTGGAAATATAAACAGGGGCTATGGATAATTATGGCTGGCATGGTATCAGGCAACTCAAGAGAGGCTTTAAAGTATAGAGACTGTGCCATCTGTCATGAAAGATGGTGAATATTTCACTGCAGTTCCACGTGCTGTCTTTTTTTCTGGTCAAGACATAGAATGACACAGAGGCTCAGTGGTTAGCACTGCTGCTTCACAATGCCAGAGACACTGAGTTCAGCTGCACCCTCCGGAGATTGTGCAGAGTTTGCACATTCTCCCCGTGTCTGCATGGATTTCCTCCAGGTGCTCTGGTGTCCTCCAACAGTCCAAAGATGCGCAGGCTCGGTGGATTGGTCATGCTAAATGGCCCATAATGTCTCAGGTTGTGCAGGCTAGGTGGATTAGCCATGGGAAATGCAGGTTTACAGGGATGGGGTGGGTCTGAGTGGTTGCTCTTCAGAGTGTAGGTGTGTACTTGATGGGCTGAATGGCCTCCTTCCACACTGTAGAGATTCTATGATAATGTTTGCAACAGCTATCTAAGATGCAGATTTTATTTTAGGATTGTTTGCGTCAGTGTTTAGCACAACATTCCCTGATAACAATTCCAATCCTATCCACATATTCATCCCATCCCTCTACCTCCTCATTCAATCTTATTTAATTCCATGTTTCCATCTGCTCCTTGAGGAGCAGGTGGAAATTAAAGGGTAAGTGAACACGGCAGAGAAGGCGCTGGGCTACCAATGCTTATACAATGGTAATTAAACCCTCAGCTCAACAACACAGTCTGGATTCTGCAGCCTGTTTCTCAATCTAAGACAATGAGCACAATCGACCACAAATCAACAAGGGCAATTTCAAGATATTTAACTTTTTTAACTGCATCGGACTGCCACTTCATTAGAATGGATTTTATAGTAAAGACATCAAATTGTGTATAGAACTTAACGCCACTGCACTGCTATAAGTTATTGGATTTCCTGCTTGCAATTACATCGGAAAACAGCCTTCTATTTACCTGTGTAGACAACTCCATTTATTTCTATTGACATGTTGATGCTGCTAATGCCATTTGTAGACAGGTTCAATGCAGTTTCTTGTCTGTCATCTGCTGGGGAAAGCAAGAAGAAGAAAATACCAATATGAGTGTCAAAAAGTAAAATAGCTGAGAGAGTAAACTAGAGATGATAAGCTGACTCCTGGGACCTGATCGCACTGGGATATTTGATTACTAAGTTTCTCTTAACAAATTGTCCAAATGTTTTTCTTCCCCTTCCTTACATGCCCGAAGCTGAAGATGAAATTGGGTGTAATTAGTGAAATTCTTTATAACCTACAGTTTTCTTTCTAACTAGATTCTATCAGCTGTTAAAAATGAAGTATGGGGAGCAGTTGGCATCTAACCAATGCTTTTTAGTTATTCCTCCTCTTTTATACCTTGATCTGTCGTATATTATGAGGTTTTAGTTTACACCCAGATTTTGTAATAAAAAGGTCCTCTCTAGATTAGTGGTACAATATTTTGTAAGCCAAAAGGATATCTATTATGACAGGCATAAGACAAGAGAAAAATAATCCTTGACCTATCAAAGTTCACTCACCTGATTTAAACTTGAAGCAAAGCTTAGCCATTAACTGTCAGTCATCATCTAACTAGTGCACTCTCTAAGGCAACACCTCTACCAATCGAAGTCCATTTGCCAACCAATCACCATGCTCATGTCACATTTATACTCACAGTATAAATATTGTGTTCCGGTTTGCAGTTATCACAATGAGATCAGCTAGGTGGACCTCAAAGAATACAAGTTCCTTGATTGGGGCTGTTAATCTGATCCAATTAGAGAGCCCCACTGACAGATTCAAACAGGAGTGTCAGAAGTTCAGTTCACTCTGACAGCTGGCTCTGATGAAGCCGGACCAATGTCAACGTGCAAATAAGGGGTGACCTGATGATAGTATACCGGCTTGTGTGGAGTTACTTTACCTTTCGGAGTCATAGAGTCATAGAGATGTACAGCATGGAAACAGACCCTCCAGCCCAACTCGTCACTGCCAACCAGATATCCCAACCCAATCCAGTCCCACCTGCCAGCACCTGACCCATATCCCTCCTATTCATATACCCATCCAGATGTCTTTTAAATGTTGCAATTGTACCAGCCTCCACCAATTCCTCTGGCAGCTCATTCCATACAAGTGCCACCCTCTGCTTAAAAAGTTGCCCCTTAGGTCTCTTTTATATTTTTCCCCTCTCACCCTAAACCTATGCCCTCTAGTTCTGGACTCCTCCACCCCACAGAAAAAAAAACTTTGTCTATTTATCCCATCCGTGCTCCTCATGATTTTGTAAACCTCTGTAAGGTCACATCTCAGACTCCGACGCTCCAGGGAAAACAGTCCCAGCCTGTTCAGCCTCTCCCTATATCTCAAATCCTCCAACCCTGGCAACATCCTTATAAATCTTTTCTGAACCCTTTCAAGTTTCACATCTTTCCGATAGGAAGGAGACCAGAATTGCACGCAATACGACTTTTACATTAGCAGTCTTGCGAATTCTTGAATACAAGATGAAAATCTTCAACTAAAGCAATTTTTTTTCATCAAGTTCTCTTTCACTGAACAACTATTGAGCTTGAAGCAATATTTGTACTTCTGATGTGTCACTTATCTGGACCTCATGTGAACAGTGAGTATGAAGTGTGTGCTTTAGCAGGCATTCAACCATAGACCAAGCATTGTCAGTATCATTGAATCTTAAAACACAGAGAGTTATTTGGTTGGTTGTTGACTTCGTGAAAGAGTTATCCCATTTTGCAGATACACCTTTTCTCCTCCCTTCAAACTGCTGTTCAACTCTTCTCAAATTATTCTTGAATCTTGTTCACTACCTATCCAGTGAATGCTTAGGATCATGGGTCTTAGGAACAGGAGTAGACCATTTGGTCCTTCGAGCCTGTTATGATGATCTGGTTGTAGTCTCAACTCCAGTTGCTTGCTTGCTACACTATATTCCTTGTCAGTTAAAATTTATCTAAAACTGCATTGAATGCATTCAATGAACACCAAATCTTTCCACTACCCAACCCCACGCTCACCTCTGCTATTTGCTGTGAAAGAGTACCACAATACCAATGACACTTGGAGAGAATAAAATGTTTCATCATCATCTTAAAAGGCCCTTATGCTGCAACTGTTCCTTTACATCTGGTTTCTGTGACAAGGGAAATTCCTTTCGGAATCCACCCCATCAAAACCCCTCAGGATCTTACGTGGTTTAATAAAGTAAACTCATTCTAAACTCCAATGGATAAAGGTCCAACCTGTTCAATCTTTCCGCCTAAGATAAAGTTAAATAATCACATAACACCAGGTTATAGTCCAACAGGTTTAAATGGAAGCACTAGCTTTCGGAGCATTGCTCCTTCATCAGGTGGGTGGACCTGGTGTTCTATGATTTTTTAACTTTGTACACCCCAGTGCAACACCAGCACCTCCAAATCATGCCTAAGATGAACCCTTCATCTCAGGAGTAAGTCTAGTGAAACTTCTCTGAGCTGCTTCTCATGCAAATTTTGTCTTTCTTTTCAATTAGACAATACTTGGATGTGGTTTCACCGAGGTCTTATATAGCTGCAGTAAAATTTCCCAACTCATTTTCTATTCCTCTTGCAATCAGCAAAAATATTCCAGGTTTTTCTTCTTAATCACCTACTGTACCTGCAAAGTAACATTTTGTGATTGAAGTACCACGATCCTTCTGTATTTCCGAGTTCTGCAATTTTTCTCTGCAATTATACACCACAGTAACTGTCTGCATCAAAAATGTTTTGCTTCCTTAGAAAGGCCACATACCATCAAAAGGTACAAAGCCAGAGGGTAAGCTCAGAGGAAAGTAAAGTTGCTTACAGTACCAACATCTGCACAGGATGTTTTCAGGTACCAACAGAAAACATCACTTACTCAATCTTATGCAATTAAAACAGATGCTGAGAACAGTGGGCTAAAGAGAGTGAAGCTACTACTATGAGCCACAGGAAAGAGAAAGTTACATGATGCAAAAGTCAGCCATTAAAATAACAGACATGTTGCAAGTTTCCTTAGTGAATTATGAAGTCCTTAGATCAAAACCATTATATGTTGCACAACAAACACAGACTTTAAAACAAAAACATAATGAAAAGGAAGCAGAAACTGCATCAAATTGAAGGCTAAAATGTTGTAGCACTTGCTTTAATTAAATGTTGAAAATTACTGACAAGAAGGCTGATCCATAATATGACATCATGTTCTCCTGCAGGTGGTGAGCCTGGAGGTGAAAAGGCATTTAATCATGCAGACTGGTAGCATACTCTAACCTCTACAGTTTTCTCAGCTCCACCAGCATTAAATTCAGGGAGAGAAGGTCCATGGTTGTGTGCTAGCTGCCCCACCACCACTTGAGGCATACGGATTACACTTCATACTGAGCATTGTCCATTATCAGGACTCAGTGCCCCTTTTCACTTCACGTTCCACAATTTCTTTCAGTGCTTTTCCCCTTATTCTCCACAATTATTCTATTCAGTTGTGTAACCTTTTTTTTAATCACCTTTTACTATTAGTCTCTTGTGTAAGAAGTGAAGCAAACTATTCATTTTGCATTGTAACCTTCATTCAGTATAAGATTTATTTTCTTCACTTCAAACCAATTTTAAACTTTCTTTAACAATGCTTTTACCTTTAATGTCAATAAAATTCTTTATTAGTCCTTTTTTAATAACTGCAGGGATTTTTTTCCTGGGCCTCTTCTTCTTTTCCACATTTTCCCATTTCCCATCTACATTTTCAATTCTGCCCTTGGTAGTATTTTGTACACCACTTCAAAGTATTTTCATCGAATCACAGAATTATCAAATGGTGCAGCATAGAAGGACTATTCCACCTATTGGCTCCATGCAGCTCCCTTTAAAAAAAACTCAGCTCATTCTATTCCCTTACATGTCATATTTTTAAAAGTTTCTTTTAAAGTCTGGTCACTTTAATCATCTCAGGAACGTCAATTTTGTTTGTTACATGCTGTTTACTTCTTGTTGGAACATGTCTCATCTCTATAGTAATTATCACTTTGAAGGTTTCAATTTTTTGCACACTGCCATTTCTGTTCATTTCTCTTTTCTCTCTAACTTGTCTCCTATTCACATCATCTGGGATCATAACAAGTGCATACCTGTCTATGCCAGGTCAGATGACCAAACCTCTCCACAGAGAACTGAAATTTCTTTTCCCAAGGAAATCACCTTGGCGCCAGGATGACTCCAAAAATGTTTACACATAGAATAAGAGTACAGCCATCACTTGGTCACTAGACTGCTTGTATGTGGAGTTCTCACCCTCATTTCATAGACAGAAAGTACACAGATTCCTTAAAACTGAAATGCTACACAGCAGAACTGCCATTAAATATGTGAGTGCATTTCTGTTATGATCTCAAATGAAACTTTGACGCACATTACACCCTAATCCACTTGTGTTTTCTCCAGTTGTAAATATAGAACTTCTGCAGCACCTACTTGCCTTTCAAAGCCCAGTCATAGTATATCGTAAAGATTGAATATATAAGCCTGTGTTCTCGGAGTAGGTATCTGGATAATGTCTTGCAGCAGCTGATGCTCCACATGGGTTAAGACACCACGGCGACAGAATGCTGAAGGTTTGACTCAGACCTTGCTCAGGGTATAACTTACAAATGCATACCCAATATTGATATTTGAATATGAAATGTGGGCAGATGTTTTATTCTACAGCACAGGCATATCTCACTTTCTGGGGAATGAAAAAAATTTAATAAAAGCAGAAGGTCTTCATACGCAAGTATGGAAGGTGAGGACCATACGATATGCTGTCAAAAGTACATTGAACATCACTCTAACGAAACAGAAATAAAAGGTCTTTTAGTATAATCTGCTAGGATGTTCCCATGTAAGGCAAACATTATTATCTGATTATTTGAACAAATTACACAGTATGCTACTTCAAATGTACAATTATATAGAACATCTTAACAGCTAGTCAGACGATATTTAATTATTACTTCTTGAAAAAACTATAGACAAATGTTCATGCCCACAGGGAAGAAGACAGTAAGTTTAGAAAACAAGACTAATTCAAGCAGAAACTAACTGAATTTAAATTTCAAAAACCTGCAGGACAGATGGAAGGAGGTCAGGAGTGCCATACATTGACATGAGGGAAAAGAATTAATTAAATTCAGAGACAGTGAAATGGGTCTCGGTTTCAACACAACAAAATATACATGTAAGCCTGTTACTATGGCAACAAGATGGAAATGACAAAGAAACGTATTCTAGCAAATAAGTAAAGAAAGGAAAGCATGTTGGTCATAGAGAATTTAAGATTCCAAGTGAACAAAGAGAATGTTGCTTTTCATGGTGATGATGTGCAACAAGTTAGAGTAGGGCAGGACAGTGGCTCAGTGGTTAGCACTGCCGCCTCACAGCCCCAGGGTCCCAGATTCGATTCCAGCCTTGGGTGACTGCCTGTGTGGAGTTTACATGTTCTCCCTGTGTCTGTGTGGGTTTGCTCCGGCTTCCTCCCACAGTCCAAAGATGTGTGGGCCAGGTGAATTGGCCATGCTAAATTGCCCATGGTATTAGGCGCATTAGTCAGAAGGAAATGGGTCTGGGTGGGTTACTCTTTGAAGCGTTGGTGTGAACCTGTTAGGGCCTGTTTCCACAGTGAAGGGGATCTAATCAAGATTAATGAGAAACCTGAGACAGAATGTAATGTCTTCACATGAATTTCCCCTCCTCACCTTACCTCTACTATTGATTTTAATATTCATAGGGATCTGTGTTGCCATGGCCAACAGGTTCTGCTGCAGTGCTTGTTGCATAAGTCGTTGCTGTTCTTCTGCCACAACTGAGACCTTTTTCTCTGGAGGCTCCCCGGAATCCAGCTTCTCACGCAGCTGGTCCAGGGCAGCGGCCTGAGCTGCTGCTACCTGTGCAGTGGCTGCCTGGGCTGCAACAGCCTGAGCTGTGGTCACATGATGACCAGTGATACTGAGTGGGATTGCTATTCGATTGTGTCCAGCTGTCGAGGGCATCGATTCTTCTAGAACAAAAGGAGAGAAGGAAACAAACCATTACCAAAAGATGAGGTCACTGCAAAGAATTCCATCAAATCCATAATAGGACCACAACTTACATTACTGCCACACCTCAGTCAGGTCATGAGGTTTACAAGGGTCAGATTTTGATGGATTACAAAAATAAAGATTTGATTAATAATTCTTAAGATTATCTGTGAAAATCACTACTAATATAATTACTAATCACTAATAATATACCTCTAAATAATACACCTGAAATTAAAAAAAACTTTTGATGAGAATCTTTGATATTTTTATTCCTAGCCTTCCAGTACTTTTTAGCTCATAGCCTCCAAAGAATCCCAAATTGACAGGACATGTAATCTATTCTGCACTGTATGGTGAAAGATGCATTTTAAAGGGAGAAAAAGTGCCTTTTTGTTCATCAATGTCAATCTGAAAATTATGTGAAGTTCACAACTCTGGTGGAATTCAGATGGTGAGGTGGCTACATCAATAAGTGGCACCTTTCCTGATGAGAGATGAATTCTCATTCCAGAGGTGAAGTCATTGGTAATTTTTGCCTTGTGGGCCACCAGCAATTTAAAAATGCTCCAAAGGTACCACAGAAATTCTACAAGAAATATCCTGGTTAACTAATGCACCCTCTCTGGACTTTGCCTTTAAATAAGACATTCTAGTAAATCCATTATTTTCGTGCACCAATTTGTTAATATCAGAAAATTGCACTTCTAGGTTAAGTGTGACAATGATCAATCATTCTTTTGTCCTATTTACCTACCCATTAAACCGAAATTGCCTACTC
Organism: Hemiscyllium ocellatum; assembly: GCF_020745735.1. Classification (NCBI taxonomy): domain Eukaryota; kingdom Metazoa; phylum Chordata; class Chondrichthyes; order Orectolobiformes; family Hemiscylliidae; genus Hemiscyllium; species Hemiscyllium ocellatum. Next base: position 53,383,575 of record NC_083401.1, on the reverse strand, counting down.
ATTTTCTCACAACAGTCATTCTTATTAAAAAAGTATTTTCAAGATCCTCGCATCTGCTGCTCTGCGTTTTGGTGATTATGGGAAGGAGCTGCTGAACAGGTCTACAAGAGCTGGTACTTCATTTTTGTCTTTCGAAGGACATGTAAAGATCATGGGCTACATTTGCTGCTAAAAGCAAGGTGGGCCTAAGAACATTTAAATGGTCCTGTGTAAAGTAGCCAGCATTTCTTAGGGACTGTCCATGTGCAGTTAAATGTGAAAATCCAAATGCTGCTGTCTGAGATGCTCACATCCTTGAAAAGCTTTTCAAAAATGGCCAGCCCACCATCCAACTCATTGTTCAATCACTTTGAATTTAAACATTTGAATTCAAATGACTATTAACTGTCAAGCAGCATGAATAGGTGCATTCTTCATTACTCTAAACAACCTCTCTGGCACAGAAAATTAACGTTAGACGCACACTGTCTCATTCCTATGGTTTTTAATTAGTGTTGGATACATTAAATATTGATTTAACAAAAAGTGCATTAAAGCAAAATACTATGGACACTGGAGATTTGAAATAAAGCCATAAAAAGCTAGAAAAACTCAGCAGATCAGGCAACATCTATGATGAGAGAAACAGAGTTAGCATGAGGACTCCAAAAGTTTTTCTTCAGAATTGAAATGGGCTGGAAAATGATGGTTTGTGCTGTTAGCAAAGGGGGAGGAGGGGCAAGTGGAATAGGCATCATGGTGGACGAACAGGTGTGAAGTGATTTGTTAAAAAATCTGATAGAAGTATGTTGCTGCTCAATTCTTAAACATTAATAACAACTTTAAAGGACAGGAGCTTCCTGTGCACTGACAGCTGTCAGTTCTATAAATTCAGAATGAATCAGTCATCTTTATGAACATGGGACAGCCAGAAGTGAGGTGACTACAATGTAATTTCAGTTATTTTCCCTTGCTATGAAGAAGCTTAGGTCTCCAAGGATCGGTACATGGAATGGAAATTCAAAAGACTGGGCATGAGGTGACAAATGGAACAAATCAACTCTTGATTTCACCCAACTGTAACACTGAAAGAAAATGCAAAAGCACTTATGTCATAAATTACATTTCCTGCTTAGTTGGCTATGATGTTTACACACAATTTGAAATTTAATTACATTTATGAAAAACAACATTGTGCCTTTGTTTCATTAATTTAATAATGAAATCTTGTATTTGCTGGAATCACAGTTTCTTTGTTTATAAAATCATTGAATGACACAGTACTGAATGAAACCATGCACTCCCTATTGAGTCTACATCAGATCCTTGAAAACACTGCCCAATTAGACCTACACCCTAGTATTTTCCTCATAAGCATGCAATCTCTTTCCTTTTTGGTTATGTAGCCAATTTTGTTTTGAAGGTTACAACTGAATCTGCTTCCATCGTCTTTTCAAGCAGTGCATCCCAGAATATAACATCTTGTTGGAAAAGATATTTTCACTTTCCCCAGATTGCCTGGTTATCAACCTCTTCATCCACCCAATCAAAACACACAATTTTGATCACCTCTACTTATACTCCCTAAACATCTCTGGCCTAAAAAAAGAATCCCAGGTCCTCTATCTCTCTAAATAACTGAAGTCTTTCATACCTAGAACTATTTGATAGCATCATTCAGCACAACACCCACAAGAGATCAATAGTCAGACACTGAATAATACTCTCATTTACGGCTTTTGTTCCCTTGGGTTCCAGCCTGTAGGAACACCAGGTAAACATGTTTTGTTTGACAAAATTAATCAAGTTTGCTTAAGTGCAATTACAGTGGTGTGTTTTTTTTATTAAGGCAGTGCGTAAACAACTGATTGCACATTTCTCCTTGCATTTCCCATACTTTTATATTTAAATGAATTGTGGTCGAAGAGAGATGCGGTAACTACTGGTTAAGTGAAACTTTGCTCAGGACCCAGGAAATCCTTAATCCACCTTTGAGTGATGGCTCAGAATGTTAATCATCATCAGCAATTAATCACTTCAACCATGAAACAAGACATCACTGTTCTAATCTCAGTGTCCTGATACTGTTTTAGATCTTCCTATATTTGCTGTTTATAGCATGATCTAAAGATCTTTGATTATGTTGCAACTGTCTCCTCAATATCAATTATTTCCCATGTTACAGAATAGACGCTAAATGCACTTATTAGTGACAGGTATCAGTGACACATACTAATAAAGCATGCCATGTTTAAAACCTCAGTCCCATACTTAGGAATGACTAAACTTTCTTTATATACATACAAGAATGAATGAAGGTGACCAAAATGGTGGACACTATAGTGAAAGGAAGTGCTTCCCCTTACACGATCATTTCAAGGATTGATTTTAGTTTTATAACTGTACATATGCTTAATGTGCACACACATTCTTATCCTTGATTTCTCCTCATCAATAACTTGAATGCTTAGACAAAGATACTTACAGTGCAAGCTACAGCATATCAACTGCGACTAAGTAAATACGCCTTAAATGTTTAACTCAATGCACAAAAGAATTTGAGTCCCTGGGATATTTCTCCTTGTCTCTACACAGAAACAAAGTTACAAGCCAACTATATGCCATTGTGCCTCTTGAAGACTGTATTCCATTAATTCAGTGTTTTACTATGTAAAAATCTAAACACAATACCTTTCTTTATAGAAAATCCATGGCTAATATGGCTGCCATTATGTGTGGATATAGCTATAGTAGGCATCTGTATCTTAGGAGAAGATAAGATAGTAGGCGTCCCCACAGGGGAATAGTTAAACAATGTAGAACCATAACTCTGCCTTCGGCCCTCTCGTCTGTTGCTATCAATAGCTGCCTGCAACTCTCCAGGTGAGCTCAGCCCTCGCTTTTCACATTCATATGGATATAAGTACTTCATGTATCTGGAAGGCAATGTAAAGAAAAATGTTAGATATAGGTGCAAATACTTTCTGAAACATAATTCGTACTATTGCATTCTCATTCTCTTCAATGTGTGCTTGGTGTAATTCTGGGACTGTAACATTTTTGAATCTATTACACCCATCATGAATACCAAATTCTACCAGAACAAAACGTAGTAAACTTTACTTTAAACTTCAGACCACTCTTCCTTAGAATCATCCTTCAATTTTATTTTAGAAATCATGCCTTTTACAGCGCTATGTGATGTGCTGTCAATTTCTAATCTGTAAAGAAAGCGACTGCATAACACAATGTCACACTGAAGCAGTAAGGGTTCACGGTATTTTACTGTATTATTCACTGTAACGTGCAAGTGATAATAAATCATTCTCATTCAAATTAATATGAAAATTCAATTGTCGCTCAGAAAACTCGGGTTTGTTGAGTACACAATAGGGACATTATGGAAAACTAATGGATGGTCATGATTTGGAGATGCTGGTGTTGGACCGGAGTGTATAAAGTTAAAAATCGCACAACATCAGGTTATAGTCCAACAAGTTTAATTGGAAGCACTAGCTTTCAGGTGGACACCCACCTGATGAAGGAGTGTTGCTCCGAAAGCTAGTACTTCCAATTGAACGTGTTGGACTATGACCTGGTGTTGTGTGATTTTTAACTAACTGATGGTGGCATTGTTTGGGGGATTTCCATTCAGCTACAGGTAGTTTTGGGGCTGAGATATATTGGTTAGGACGAGGAACAGTTTGATTAACAGGATGGAGAGCGTGCATAGGAAATACAGGGGATGGAAATGTCTTTTTTTGGGTGGGGAGGGATGTACATTGTCATAGTCACAGGATAGCCGAGCAGGAGGCAGTCACCCCTTCTCTGGCAATAATACCTTCAGGTTTCACATTGTTCCTTGGACTCTTGGCACCAGCCTACTTCACAATGGCAGAAATCCAAGTATGGTGGAAGGAGATCATCAATTGGCTGTTTAACAACTATTAACTGGACACTGCCATAGTGCTGAATTTTACAGACCCACATGCCATTCTACTCCCTTGGAAAATGGAGCATTCTGTCCTTGTTGAATGAATTCCCAACTGCTGCAGCTTGTCAGTATTCTACTTTATAAACTTGCATGACCCACTTCTGAATAGAATTACAATGATAAATTGGAATATCTTTGTTTTGGAAGAATGAGGTGGGAACTATAGTTTGTATTTTTTGGCATTAATACTCCAATACATTAATTGGACTGAAACCTCTATGTTTCTACATTGTTCAACAAATTAACGTGTTCAAAAGACTGGATGTATTGAAGACAAATTCGCTGATGATAGGAACACAGGCAGGAAAGCATGTTGTGAGGAGGACATAAAAAGTCTGCAAAGTAATATAAATAAGTTAAGTCAGTGGGCAAAAATTTGTCAAATGGAGTATAATGTAGGAAACACATAATTATTCACATCAATAGGTTGAATAGAAAAATTGGACAATTATTAAAATGGGCAATGTTATGGAATGCAGCAGTACAAAGGGATCTGGACTTCCTTGTATGCACATATCACAAAGGTCAACATGCACATACAGCAGTAACTAGGAAGATAATAATGTTCTTCTTTAGTGCAGAAGGGATTGAATATAAAAGTAGGGAAATCTTGCTCAAACTATACAGGACATTAGTGAGACCAACCTGGAGTCCTATTCAGAGTTTAGGTTCCCTTATTTGAAGAAGAATATATTTGCACTGGATGGAGTTTAGAGAAGGCCTGTTAGGTTAATTCACAGCATGAAGGATTTTCATCTGAGAAAAGGGTGAACAGGTTGAGCCTGTATCCATTGGAGTTAGAAGAATGATCTTATCGAAAATGTATGGTTAGAGTCATAGAGATTACATCATGGAAACAAAACCTTCTGTCCAACCCATCCATACCGAACAGATATCCCAACCCAATCTAGTCCCACCTGCCAGCACCTGGCCCATATCCCTCCAAACCCTTCCTGTTCATATATCCATCCAAATGCCTCTTAAATGTTGCAATTGTACCAGCCTCCAACACACCCTCTGGCAGCTCATTCCATACATGTATCTGCATGAAAAAGTTGCCCCTTCGGTCTCTTTTATATCTTTTCCCTCTCACCCTAAACCTATGCCCTCTAGTTCTGGACTCCCCAACCCCAGGGAAAAGACTTTGTCTATTTATCCTATCCATGTCCCTCATAATTTTGTAAACCTCTGTAAGGTCTCCCCTCAGCCTCCGACGCTCCAGGGAAAACAGCCCCAAGCTGTTCAGCCTCTCCCTGTAGCTCAGATCCTCCAACCCTGGCAACATCCTTGTAAATCTTTTTTGAACCCTTTCATGTTTCACAACATCTTTCTGATAGAAAGGAGACCAGAATTGCATGCAATATTCCAACAGTGGCCTAACCAATGTCCTGTACAGCCGCAACATGACCTCTCAACTCCTGTACTCAATACTCTGACAATAAAGGAAAGCATATCAAACGCCTTCTTCACTATCCTATCCACCTGCGACTCCACTTTCAAGGAGCTATGAATCTGCACTCCAAGGTCTCTTTGTTCAGCAACACCCCCTAAGACCTTACCATTAAGTATATAAGTCCTGCTAAGATTTACTTTCCCAAAATGCAGCATCTCGCATTTATCTTAATTAAACTCCATCTGCCACTTCTCAGCCCATTGGCCTATCTGGTCAAGATGCTGTTGTAATCAGCGGTAACCCTCTTCGCTGTCCACTACACCTCCAATTTTGGTGTCATCTGCAAACTTACTAACTGTACCTCTTATGCTCGCATCCAATTCATTTATGTAAATGACAAAAAGTAGAGGGACCCAGCACTGATCCTTGTGGCACTCCACTGGACACAGGCCTCCAGTCTGAAAAGCAACCCTCCACCACCACCCTCTATCTTCTACCTTTGAGCTTGTAATGTATCCAAATGGCTAGTTCTCCCTGTATTCCATGAGATCTAACCTTGCTAATCAGTCTCCCATGGGGAACCTTGTCGAACGCCTTACTGAAGTCCATATAGATCACATCCACAGCTCTGCCCTCATCAATCTTCTTTGTTACTTCATCAAAAAACTCCATCAAGTTTGTGAGACATGATTTCCCAAGCACAAAGCCATGTTGACTATCCCTAATCAGTCCTTGGCTTTCCAAATGCATGTACATCCTGTCTTTCAGGATTCTCTCCAACAACTTGCCCACCACCGAGGTCAGGCTCACTGGTCTATACTTCTCTGGCTTGTCCTTACCACCCTTCTTACACAGTTGCACTGCGTTTGCCAACCTCCAGTCTTCCAGCACCTCACCTATGACTAGCGATGGTACAAATATCTCAGCAAGAGGCCCAGCAATCACTTCTCTAGCTTCCCACAGAGTTCTCGGGTACACCTGATCAGGTCCTGGGGATTTATCCAACTTTAATCGTTTCAAGACATCCAGCACTTCCTCCTCTGTAATCTGGACATTTTGCAAGATGTCACCATTTATTTCCCTACAGTCTATATTTTCCATATCTTTTTCCATAGTAAATACTGATGCAAAATATTCATTTAGTATCTCTCCCATTTTCTGTCACTCCACACAAAGGCCACCTTGCTGATTTTTGAGGGGTCCTATTCTCTCCCTAGTTATCCTTTTGTCCTTAACATATTTGTAAAACCCCTTTGGATTCTCCTTAATTCTATTTGCCAAAGCTATCTCATGTCCCCATTTTGCCCTCCTGATTTCCCTCTTAAGTATACTCCTACTTTCTTTATACTCTTCTAAGGATTCACTCGATCTATCCTGTCTGTACCTGACATATGCTTCCTTCTTTTTCATAACCAAACCCTCAATTTCTTTAGTCATACAGCATTCCCTATACCTACCAGCCTTCCCTTTCACCATAACAGGAATATACTTTCTCTGAATTCTTGTTATCTCATTTCTGAAGGCTACCCATTTTCCAGCCGTCCCCTTACCTGTAAACATCTGCCTCCAATCAGCTTTCAAACGTTCTTGCTTAATACCGTCAAAACTGGCCTTTCTCCAATTCAGAACTTTAACTTTTAGATCTGGTCTATCCTTTTCCATCACTATTTTAAAACGAGTAGAATTATGGTCGCTGGCCCCAAAGTGCTCCCCCACTGACACATCAGTCACCTGCCCTGCCTTATATCCCAAGAATAGGTCAAGCTTTGCACATTTTCTGGTCTGTACATCCATATACTGAATCAGAAAATTGTCTTGTACACACTTAAGAAATTCCTCTCCATCTAAACCTTTTACACTATGGTAGTCCCAGTCGATGTTTGGAAAGTTAAAATCCCCTACCATAACTATCCTATTATTCTTACAGATAGCTGAGATCTCCTTACAAGTTTGTTTCTCAATTTCCCTCTGACTATTGGGGGGTCTATAATACAATCCCAATAAGGTGATCATCCCTTTCTTATTTCTCAGTTCCACCCAAATAACTTCCCTGGATGTACTTCTGGGAATATCCTCCCTTAGCACAGCTGTAATGCTATCCCTTATCAAAAATGCACTCCCCCTCCTCTTTTGCCTCCCTTTCTATCCTTCCTCCAGCATTTATATCCTGGAACATTTTGCTGCCAGTCCTGCCCATCCCTGAACGATGTTTCCGTAATTGCTATGATATCCCGGTCCCATGTTCCTAACGATGCCCTGAGTTCATCTGCCTTCCCTGTTTGGCCCCTTGCATTGAAATAAATGCAGTTTAATTTATTAGTCCTACCTTGTTCCTGCGTAACCTGTTTGAATCACTTATGTTCTCAGCTGTACCTGTCTCAGATCGATCTCTTTCCTCACTATCTCCCTGGGTCCCACCCCCCACACCTTACTAGTTTAAATCCTCCCAAGCAGTTCAGGCAAATTTCCCTGCCAGTATACTAGTCCCCTTCCAATTTAGGTGCAATCCGTCCTTCTTGTACAGGTCACTTCTCCCCCAAATGAGATTCCAATGATCCAAAAATGTGAATCCTTCTCCCATACACCAGCTCCTCAGCCATGCATTCATCTGCTCTATCCTCCTATTCCTGCCCTCACTAGTTCGTAGCACTTGGAGTAATCCAGATATTACTACCCTTGAGGACCTCCTTTTTAAATTTCTGCCTAACTCTCTGTAATCTCCCTTCAGAGTCTCAACCTCTTCCCTTCCAATGTCATTGGTTCTGATGTAGACAATTACCTCCTGCTGGCCCCTCTCTCCCGTGAGAACATTCTGCACCCTCTCCGGGACATCCTTGATCCTGGCACCAGGGAAACAACTCACCATTCTGCTTTTTCTCTGCTGGCCACAGAAACGTCTATCTGTACCTCTGACTACTGAATCCCCTAACACAATTGATCTCTTGGAAGCCAACGTACCCCTCGTTGCATTAGAGCCAGTCTCAATACCAAAAACTTGGCTGTTTATGCTACGTTCCCCTGAGAATCCATCACCCCCTACATTTTCCAAAACAGCATACCTGTTTGAAATGGGAATATCCACAAAAGACTCCTGCTCTAGCTGCCTACCTCTCTTACCCTTCCTGGAGTTAACCCATCTATGTGACTGGATCTGAGACTTTCACCCCTTTCTATAACTGCCATCCATCACATATTGTTCCTGTTGCAAATTCCTCATCGCTTCTCGGTTGAGCTGCTTAGAGGACACCTCCTCCCATAGGGAATCTAAAATTAGAGGGGATGCTTTATAAGTAAGTGGTCTCCCTTTGAAGACAGCAACGAAGAGGAATTTCTACACTCAGTGGATCATGCATCTTTGGAATTCTCTAGCTTAGAAAGAAGTCAAGCTTAGGTCATTCAATATATTCAAACCTGAGTTAGACAGATTTTTGATTTAGAAGGAGCCAAGGGTTATAAAGGGCAAGCAGGAAAGGGGAATAATGCCCACAATCAGATCAGCCATAATCTTATAGAATGACCAAGCAGATTCAAAGGTCAAATGGCCACCTTATTCTGTTCTTCCACTAGTACACTCAGTGTTATTGATATCTTTCAAAATTGTTACTTTTGAAGATGAAAGCATTAAATTATTCTTCATGTAAATTTTAGATCTGAACTGATCTTAGGTAATTGAACTCAACCCGAGCTTCAATCGTGACTTTCTGTTCTGATGATATGGAGATATATTTATAAAGAGAAATATCATTTATGTGAAAGGTGCATGAAGGCAAAACAACAGCAGGGTTTTCATAGCAACAGCAAAGAGATAAATATTTTTTAACTAAGCAAAATGTAGGTGACTCATTAAAGATCAGAGAGAACTTCAAGGTAAATAGGAGAGATGGTCAGAAAATATGTCACTATGTGAATGATATTAGGAGTAATTTCTTTCAGAGTTCAGTATAGGACTGTAGTTTAAAGTATTTATATAATGTCTGAAATGCAGCAAGATACTTAGATACCTACATCCAGAACCTCAACCTGAGCTACAAATCTTCTCAACACTTGCTAAGATACTTAGGAAATTATGGAACTGTTAGTTTAACATGTATGAAGAAAAAAAAAGAGGAAAAGTATGTATTTGTAATCATGTTATCAGATTGCCCCAAAAACAACATGATATTTTTCTCTCAAGCATAGAAGTCCAGTAAGATATATGATGCAAGTTTTTAACCTGATAAAATACTTTGGTAAAGTGGAACCAAGTAAACTTTTTAGCTGCATGCAGACCTTAACGACAGGGAATTAAATTTGCAAATTAAGGATATCAAAAGAAGACGATAAGAGGGAGAAATATTTTTACAAAACAATGCAGAACAGGTCACTGGCAGGAGTTGTGGAACAAGTGCTCCTAGTCAGTTTCTGAAAAGATTTGGGCAAATTCCTGTCAACAAATGAAATTTGGTGCGTAAGAAATTTGTGGGCAAGTAATTGTGGACTTATTAGTAAAGAGAAACTGCTCTGCTGAAAGGCATAAACTTTAAACTTGGTTAGGTGTGTAAAATGGAGAGTCTCAGATTAGCCACCGACTGATCTACACTGCTATTGAAGTCATCCCGGACAAAAAGGGTTCTGCTATTGTTACTTTCCTGTGCTGCTATGAAGAATAGAAACTCCAAAAAACTGTGGTTTGGAATTGTTTGAAAGCATGATTCAGGAATCTACTAACATTCACCTGGAAGAATAGACACTATAGTTTCAGAAACACCAACCATAGTTCATGAACCTGTTAGATGAGAAATACCTAAATAAAAATAGACACAAGCAAGTAGATATTATTCATACTGACTTTCGTATGTTTTTTGATAATGTTCCATATGTAAAGCTTTAAAGGTCACTAAGGATCACGGATAGAATGCAAATTTGAAGAATCCCTACAGTGCAGAAAGAGACCATTTGGCCATTGAGTCTGGACCAACCCTCTGAAGAGCATCCCACCCTGACCCACCACCGTCCCCATCCTACCTTCATATCCCTGAACACATTTGCTAATCCACCTAACTTGTACATCCCTAGACACATTATGGGGCAATTTAGCATAGCCAATCCACCCGATCTGCACGTCTTTGAATTAGTTCACTAGATTTAGAATTGACTTTGCTGTCAATATCAGAAAATGCCATTAAACAGAAATCTGATGGAAAGAACAGTCTTTATTGTTTAAAATAGCTATTTCATGCTGTCTGTGACCTTAAACTGCTAAACAAGCAGCCTCTTGTGTCTTTCAGTGTTGTTTCTCCATTGCTTAACAGAATTTTTTATGTTGCTTTCTCTTCCTAACATGATGGCAATTAAAGGTCTGAAAAATACTGGTGCTGCACTTATAATGTACAAACAATGGTCTAAGCATTGATTGATGCTGACTAAATTAAAATGACATAACAAACCAGCCTATAGGAATTACCTGTTGAGCTGAGTTTGAGAGGCCTTTATAAGTCACCTAATCATTGAAGCTTATGATTGTGTTAAGCTGAAATGTAGTGTTTGAGTTGGGGCAGCTCCCACATCATAGCACCTAATCCCTCTGGATTGTAGACTCTACTTCACAGTCCCTCATAGGTAGTGGCACAGTATTCATGTCACCGGACTAGTAATGCAACACCCCAGGCTAATGTTTTGTGCCTACGTTTGACTCCCAGCACAGAAATGGTGAAATTTTGAATTCACTAAAATTTGGAAATAAAAGCTAACCAAATGCTGACCACGTAACCCTTGCAAACTGTGGTTAAAACCCAAACTGGTTCATTAATGTCGTTCGGAGAAGGGGAAATCTGCTACATTTACCTGATCTGGCCTATATATGACTGCAGACTCCCAGGAATCTCGCTGAATCCTTCATGCCCTCCGAAATGTCCTGGAGCAAGCCATTCAGTCGCATCAAAATGTTCTGAAGTATAAACAGGACGAACAACCTGGCATTGACCTGGGCACCAGAAATGACAACAGGAATGCAGGCCCGTTGACCTTGCAGAGTCCTCCTTACCAACATGTTTTGGCTTGTGACAGAATTTGGAGAACTGTCTCACAGAATAGTCAAACTAAACCTGAGATTATTCCTGATGAAGGGCTTTTGCCCGAAACGTCGATTTTGCTGCTCCTTGGATGCTGCCTGAACTGCTGTGCTCTTCCAGCACCACCAATCCAAAATTTACCTAAACCTGAGATAAACATACTCACAGATTACACGCAATGTCCCAGACATCTCCATCACCATCACGATCACCATCACAATCTTGGGCATAGCCTGACAAACTTGTAGAGAGACCTAACAGAGGTGATGGCATACCAGTACATAGTCAGGAAGGAGTTGTCTTCAACATTGACTTCAGAACTTTCTGATTACCATCTACTGCCAAGCTCTTGGCTGATAAATCAGTTCTTCTCCATGGTGAACACCACTGGAGGAATCACTGAGAGTGGTCAATTTATATCACATGGATTCCATACATTCACTCCACCTATCAAGTAACTGCTAATGACATTCGATACCACAAAGGCTTTGGGTCCAAACACCATTCTAGCAATAATACCAAAGATTTATATTTCAGAACAAGCAGTGCTATTCTAGTACAACAGCAACACTGAAACCTACCTAACAACATGGAAATTTACACAGTAAAGTCCTAAATGCTCAGATACTGGAACAGGACATGTCACGGACAATCTCCATACCTGAGCTGATATGTAGCTTTAACACTCATGTCACAGAAATGCCAAGAAAACAGCATCTCCAACAAAAAAGGATCTAACCATTTCTCCTTGATGTTTAATGGCATCACCATTGCTGAATCCCACACTATTATCATCCAGGGGTTTACCACAGCCCAGAGACTGAACAGGACCTGCCATATAAATGCTACAGCTTTGAGTGACAGCTTTGGGCATAAGCTGTTCATCACATTCCTGATGAACAGCTTATGCCCAAAACGTCGACTCTCCTGCTCCTCGGCTACTGCCTGACCAGCTGTGCTCTTCCATCACCACACCATCCAGGACAAAGCAGCTTACTTGATTGCCATTCCATCCACTGACTTCAATATTCACTCTCTCCAGCACTTACACACAGTGGCAACGCTGTGTTCTATCTAAAAGATGTACTCTCCAACGATATCCCAACAGCACTTTCCAAACCTGCACTAATTACCACCTTGAAGGACAGGGCAACAGATACATGGGAACAAGACATCCTGTAAGTTCCCTTTTAAGTCACACACTACCCTGATGGGGGAGTATCTCACTGTCACTCATTCAAAGTCCTGTAAGGTCCTTCCTAACACCATTGTAAATCAACCTGCACTTCAATGACTATAGCTGGTCAAGAAGGCAGCTCATTGTCACTTTCTCCAGAGTAATTAAGAATGGATAATAAATACTGGCCTAGCTAGCAATGCCCAAATCCCACAAAGGAATGTAAAAAGTTCTTCCATTACGGACCACATGTCATTATCTCGCCCAATCATTCCTGATCCCAACAAACTCCGGCACTACCTATTTTTTAATTTCTTAAATATTAATCCGTGAATATTCACCAAAAATGTCTCAATTTTAAAACATGCCATATTGTTTTTGAAATGCTCCATCACCTTGCTTCTCACTATCTATGTAATTTCTTTCAGATCCACAAACCTCTGAGATACCCATGCTCTTCTCATTCTAGCCTTCTGAGTGTCCTGAATTTATTCACTTGATAAACAGTGCCAATGTCTTCAGTTGCCAAGATCCTAAGTGCTGGAATTCACTCCCTAAGTCCATCTACTTCACTTTCCCCTTTTAAGACATTCCTTACAATGTACCTTTTTGACCAAGCTTTTGGTACTTTCACCTAATAATGTGGTTTGGTGTAAAAGATTTTTAGTGACCTTTAGATATTACCTGCACTGACTCAGTTTACTACGAAGGACTGTCCTTCTGAACCTATGCCCTCATATTAAACCAGTCATCTCCCTCTAATGAGATAGCAGCTTTGTGGTTAGGCAGACTATGGTGACTTTATTTTATTACACTACTTTGAATCAGATATTTAAACATAAACCTCCAAGGATCGCCATTGTTGAATATTTTCTCTTTCATTTGCCGTACAAGTTGTGAACCCTTACTTTGGGTTAACTGTTGGAATGGACAGATAATTTCTCTAATCTTCACAGTTTTTAAATTGCTTATTTATTTTATTCACCACCATATTCCACAGCCCGCAGTTCTGAAATTAGCTAGTCACTGCCTCAGTCAACAAGGATTTTGTATTGACTATCAGGAAGTCCTGCTTTCTGACTTACACAACACCCAAAACATTTTCCATCTGTTTACCTTAGTGACCCAACTGAGTTTGGCAATGTATTGAGTGGACAACTGTAGCAAAAATAAGCAATGGATGACAATCCTGATACCAGCTGGTTCAGAATCATACTGTCATACTGCACAAGCAGCGTGCCTATATAGGGATATTTCTCAGATCATTCTCTTGTAATATTAACTACAAAATACTTTTTTATAACTTACTGGGTTCTCAAGGTGAAAGCAGCACTAGTAATAGAGGTAGGGAGGTTGAGGCCTTTGGTGATTTCGCGCCAGATCTTCTTATTGATGACTTCCACTAAGCCGCCTTTTTCAGTGACCAGCTTGTACAGACTGTACAGATCTAACACCTGCTTGGCCATGATGGGAATCCGATTCACTGGAGTCCCTGTGTAAATGAAAAAAATATCCACAATCAATTGCATTAGCTTCAACATATCGACAGACATCCCACTGTTATAGGCCAATTAATTTGACCAAGTAAAACACCTAATTGCTCACTTTCTGTCAAAAAGGAAAAATATTTACTCCTCTTCTTGGGGTATTGACGTTACAAAGATAATTAATATAACAATTACTACTGTATTGTGTTCAACATAATTTAAAGAGAAGCTAGATCTAGAATATTTAGCTCCAACTTGTTTTTTTTTAATGGAGGAGCTGGAGAGCATGGTGTTGACCCAAACTCAATGACAACACTCATGTGAAGACGAAAAAGAGTGAGACTAAACAAAGAAGTGTTTAGGTGACACCAAACTTAGAGTTTTAAGAAAGTTGCGGAGCAAATGAAAAGTAACCCATACTAGCTCTTCCAGGTATTCAGTTACATCTATTATTTTGTTATTTTTATACATTCCCATTTAGCTAATTATCTTCTTGAAACTCCTCCGGCCTTTATTTCAAATAACCTATGGAACTGTTTGCCTTGGAGTAATATAAACAATAGAATGGATCTATTCAGTCTGATCAAATGCATCGATTTCACTCCTGCTATTACCAAAATTATAGAATTAGTCTGGTTTAATTGTGAGTGAAAACTAACTGTCTGTAAAGATGATCACTCTGGTAAGAAGTAAAAATAATAAACTGAAAATGAGCAAGATTAAGTATTCAGTAATGAGTAGATATTCAGTGATGCTCGTAGATAGACCTAAATGTAGCAGTCTAGATTTTATTGAAAGTCCAGGGCACCTTTCTCAAAAGAAAATAGTGACAGCAGGTGGTTAAATGATTTAACAGAGGCACTGAAACCAAATGTGTTCATTGGAGACCAATCAGTGCAATCCCAGATGTCATTGCATTTTGGCTCAGTACTTAGCACTGTTGCCTCACAGCACTAGCGACGTCAGGCGACTGTGTGGAGTTTGCACATTCTCACCGTGCCTGCCTGGATTTCCTCTGGTTATTCCAGTTCCCTCCCACAGTCCAGAGATGTGCAGGTTAGGTGACTGGCCATGCTAAATAATATCCAGGCATGTGCAGGCTAGGTGGATTAGTCATGGGAAACACAGGGATACAGGAATGGGGTAGGTTTGGGGGGATGGATGTTCTTCAGAGGGTTGGTCTGGATTTGATGGGATGAATGGCATGCTTCCACTCTATAGGAATTCTATCCAGTTCCTCAACCCAACCATCACCAACAATGATTTCCCACTTCTCTCACCACAACTGCGTCACTCTCTAGGTTAAGTTTGGGAATGCGAATGAGTTTGCAATGTTTAGCCACATTCAAAATATTGTCAAATCTTCCAATGATGAAACAGCTCTGTCAATCCTCAGCTTAAACTGGACACCAAGCATGAGCTGGGAAATAAGATGAAATGTAGGTTAGACCCAGAATTCATTAACCTCAACATAACTGCCCTGGAATCATCCACAAACATTTAACAGGATCAGCTATTTGCATTCTATGATTAGATTAGATTAGATTACTTACAGTGTGGAAACAGGCCCTTCTGCCCAACAAGTCCACACCGACCCGCCGAAGCGCAACCCACCCATACCCCTACATTTACCCCTTACCTAATACAACGGGCAATTTAGCATGGCCAATTCACCTGACCCGCACATCTTTGGACTGTGGGAGGAAACTGGAGCACCCGGAGGAAACCCACGCAGACACGGGGAGAACATGCAAACTCCACACAGTCAGTCGCCTGAGTCGGGATATGAACCCAGGTCTCAGGCGCTGTGAGACAGCAGTGCTAACCACTATGCCACCGTGCCGCCCACACGGTGGCCCATTATAAATGCCAGATAAAGGTTGAATGATCTGTATCTGTGGACTCATCTCCCCTTCTTCAAAAAATGAAGGGTGAAGAATAGAGGTCAGAAAAAGTGTTGAAATGAGGAATTGGGGCTTACCGCCCTGAAGTGCATTCTGTCTTCTTGCATTTGCCAGTGTTTTCAATCACGACTCTACACAAGTACATGTGAATAGTTGGGGGATGTCAAAATCTGGGACCTCAGCCCAAACCTATCCCACTGAAATGCTGCCTCTCCCTGAAGTGCCATGTGAACATGACAGCAAACATAAGGTAATGACACTAGAAAAGATAGGCCTAGGAAATGCAGCAAGTAGAGATAAAGAACTTTGTTGCAGTCTCATTTATTTCTAATTGCTTTTCAGATGAAGGTCTCAGTGTTAGCTGGTGCTCCTGGAAAGAGTCTACTGCAACACGCCCTTGATTTTATTTTTGGGAGTGGGTTTCCACTTGTTGATTAGGATCCTGTTTGTAGCTTCTCTGGTCATGTTTGGATCAAGGCAGATACTCCATCCTCAGCTTTTGGCATCAGGATCATGAAACTCTCACCCTAAATCCAAAGGTACAATTAACATTTTTCTAAATTATTGATGCCCTGAACGCATTCTGTCTAATTTGTGCAATACTTTGGCACAGCAATTTCAACCGGGATCCAATGTATATTGCTTCAGCTTTTGAACAAAACCATCACATTTGCTGGGGTTGTTAAATGCTCAAACCGCACTGCAGATATCATGAGATATGGGATGATGTATCAATATAGAAGGCAGATTATTGAACCTGATAATGTGTGTGTAAGTGGTTCTTTTGTATGCTTGGCCTTTCTAATTAACCCGAGGTTAGCCAAGAGAGCAGTGTAGTAAGCTGTGGATTTATGATAATAGCATAAAGACTAGTTCATTAAATATATGCCTGGCTGTATAAATCTTAGTGCACACAAGTGTTTCCTTCAAGGAGAACTTAGAAATTACATTGGCATGGAATTTGTATTCAAAAATGTCGCATCTTTCCCCGTGAACCAAATAAAGACGGAAATATTTGGTGTTTCAAAATTATCTACTTCATGGTTTTAATTTCACTCTGGTCTTCAGAGAGTTTAACACTCCCAACATTGACTGGTGTATAAATTCAAACTCTGGACATATCCTCAGAATTCAAGGTGTTGATTTTTTTGTAAGTATCCATTTTTAAGGGGGTGCAAGGGCCGAGTGCTGTACATCAACATATTATTTTCACTCCTGTAGCTCGATTCAAATTCATGCCGAGTCAATTACCCTGGAGCGACAACTTGAATTTCCATCTTGCATTCATCAGGATAAATACAAGAATACCAAATTTCAAACAATCATAGCAATTTCTTATTTTTGTTTATTCATGGGATGTGAGCATTGCTATTTGGGGCAGCATTTTTTGTTTGTCCCTAGTTTCCTTTGAAAAGGTAATGGCCCAGTCAGCAACTGCCGCATCCCATGAAAGAATAAAACAAAACTACAGGAGAAAGAAGTGCTGATTGATTGGTAAATTAATTCTGATTGGTGAGGTTTTTCTATGGAGACAGCAACAGGCAGCTATAAATCCCACGTATTCAGTGTAGTCTCTTGCTTACAGAGAATGACTCACTGCATATGAGTTCAATTCATTTCTAGCCAGCATGAATACTATGAACCTCACAAGCACAACCGACTTTCATAAATTGGTTCTCAGTGTAGCTCTTCCTGGACTCAGGTTTGTTTAGCATGTGATGGGCAATTACTAAAATTGTTTTCTTTAACCTGGAAAGAAGCCCAGTGCATAAAGGTGCATGGCTATACTCATCTTCACAATGACTGACAATGGTGTTTTGTCCTGCTCTGGGGTTGCAGCTGTGGCTGCAGTTGGTGCCAGTTGAGGATCTCCTGAACAAAGCAAACCATCTGCCATGATAGCCCTTATTTAGAACTGCTCCTTGAACATCCTGGGTAGGTTTTCTTCTGCTCAGAATGTTTTTCCTACTTCTCCCTCTTCCATCTGTTTGTCCTGCTGTGCCTCTAACACTCAATGCCATGTACTGATCCAAGGTAAACTCCTGTCCTTATATTTGGGAGCAAGTACTCTGTGCAGAGTTAGATCTAAATCCATCAGCATGTGTCCTATATCTCCCTGCAGACTAGAAGATCTTTAAATAAACCACGACTACAGTTGAACCAAGGGCCAAAATCAACCAGCAATTAACCAGAAAAGTAGTTTGTAATCCCTTCAAACAGCTTACTAGAGGTTCCTTTCTGCTGCTGAAAACATGTTCAATCTTACATGGTGAGAAGACAGTTTTATCTGGAGAACTGAGTTGAAAAGTATCGGTACAGTTATGCAGCCAGACCAACATCTCCACAAAGTGGAATTCAGTTTGACTTAAACAAGAACAGTACATATGTATAACAGCTTTCATTATGTAAGCAAACAGACAGTTACAGTATTAAGTACCGAGGAGCCCAATTTCATGCTCAACCTGTTTTTATGAAATTAACCCATTTCAGCATTTAAACACATTTGTTTAAAATCAGTTATATTTTGTTACAAAACTCTATAAAAGAGAGGCAGCTATTTAAGTTAATTATATTTTTGACAAGAAGTTGGATGTGCAATTATTCATATTTAAATGTTTTTTGAATATTGAAAATTAAACTCAAAGTCTTCTTGAGAAAAACCAACAGATCCCATTTTTAATCTACAACAATGTACTTTTGGGCCAGATTTTCATGCAGTCAGGAAGATTCCATGGGCCTTTAGAAATGGTGAGGGGGTATTAATGTGGATATACTGTCCATATTTTCTACAAATCCAATTTTAAATCTCTGGTTCATCAGCCTAACCTCCACCTCTGCCTTGCCCATCCCCTCAACTACCACCCTTTTCTGCCCCCCACCTCCCAAATCCCCAGGCTGAATTTCGGATGGGTGACTGTGGAGCAGTGGGGCAGTATGGTGTCGTCTAACCAGCCTTGGCATTTGGCCTTTCCATCGTCGCCTACGATCTTTTTTCAGGATTGCGGGCCTGGTTCAATTGTGACCCGTATCTTAGAGACAAAATTGGATTTGGGGTCTTTAAACTGAGGGGGATGCAGAAAGAGAAATTTCCAAACTCAACCTCACTGCCTTGGGAGCAAAGATCTGTCCTTATGTCTCGTTGCAAAATGAATCAATTGGGAATATTTTTTTCCTATGAATGCCATGATCTACAAGCAGAACTCTTTGTTGGCAATGAGTTGTTTAACTCCTTCACCTTCATTAGCTTCAGCACAAAAGTATTAGGTAAATCCAATTTAATGTGTAAAAGCAAGTGGTATAAAATTAATGAAAAATTGGTGCATTTTTACTCAATTGAAACAGTGTTTTTTGAACTCAAACTGACACATTTTTATTTTAACCAATTCACTTATATTGCTAACTCTATGCCGATGTTTTTTTAAAAAAAGTGATTTCAAAAAAATACAGTTTGCATTTCATATTTCTCATGGAATTGCTACAGTGCAAAAGAAGACCATTTGGCCCATTGTATCAGCACTGGTTCTTTGAATGAGCAATTCTGCCACATTCACAATATAATCCTATACATTCTTCCTTTACAGGGAACAGTCTAAATTTGCATTAAATGATTTGGTTCAACCTGCCTCCATCACAAGCTCAGATGTTAAAGTTCTGAATTGGAGTTAGGCAAGTTTTGCTGGCACAAGCCAGCAACTTTCAAAAGTTGATAGGAGTAGACTGTCCACAGGAAAAGGGACTTCTGGCAAGTGGGAGGCTTTCAAAAGCAAGATAATAACAGTACAGAGACAAGATTTTCCTGTCAGACTGAAGGGTAAGGCTGGTAGGAGTTGCAACAATGCATGAATAGAAATATCGAGGCTCTGGTCAAGCATAAGAAAGCAGCAGATATCAGGTACAGACAACTGGGATCAACTGAATCTCCTGAACAGTAGAAGGCGAGTAGGGGCATTCTTGAAAATGAAAATCAGGAGGACAAAAAGGGGATATGAGGTAGCCTTGGCAGATAAGGTTAAGGATTATCCAAAGTAATTCTACATGTATGTTAAGGGCAATAGAGCAACTAGGGGAGAACAGGGCCCTTTAAAGATCAACGAGGTTGTTTTCATGTGGAACCACAGGAGATGGGTGAGATACTAACCGAATATTTTGCTGCAATATTTATTGTGGAGAAAGACTTGGAAGCTAGGGAACATGGGAAATAAATATTGATGTCTTGAAAATAATCCACATTACAGAAGAGG
The DNA here is from genome assembly GCF_020745735.1 of Hemiscyllium ocellatum. Lineage (NCBI taxonomy): Eukaryota > Metazoa > Chordata > Chondrichthyes > Orectolobiformes > Hemiscylliidae > Hemiscyllium > Hemiscyllium ocellatum. The sequence goes on along the minus strand of NC_083401.1, from coordinate 53,363,350 downwards.
AGGTGCTCGTAGTCTTAAAAAGCATAAAGGTAGATAAATCATCGAGACCTGCTCAAGTTCCACACCAGAGATTAGTAAGGAAAATTAAGGCTCATTGTATCTGGGGTAATGTATTGACATGGATAGAGAACTGGTTGGCAGCCAGGAAGCACAAGTTGGAATGAACAAGTCCTTTTCAGAGTGCCAGGCAGTGATGAGTGGGGTGTCGCAGTGTTCAGTGCCGGGACCCCAGCTGTTCACAATACACATTAGTGATTTGGACAAAAGAATTGACTGCAACACCTCTAAATGTGCAGATGACATTAAGCTGGGTGGCAGTGTGTGCTGTGAGGAGGATGCTAAGAGGCTGCAGGATGACTTGGATAGACTGGCTGAGTGGGCGAATACCTGGCAAATGCAATATAATATGGATAAAATTGAGGTTATCCACTTTGGTCACAAAGTAGGAAGGCAGATTCTTATCTGAATGGTGGCAGTTTAGAAAAGGTGAAGTGCAATGAGATCTGGGTGTCATGGTGGAACAATCACTGAAGGCTGGCATATAGGTGCAGCAGGCAGTGAGGAAAGCTACTGGCACACTGGCCTTCATAGCAAGAAGATTTGAGTATCAGAGTAAGGATGTCGTGTTGCAGTTATACCGGACCTTGGTGAGGCCTCACCTTGAGTAATGTTTTGGTCTCCTAGTCTGAGAAAGGACATTCTTGCTATTGAGGGAGTCCCAGTTCACCAGACTGATTCCCAGAATGGCAGGACTGACATATGAAGAAATACTGGATTGACTGGGCTTGTACTGACTGGAATTTAGAAGAATGAAGGGGGAATCTCATAGAAACAGAGAAAATCCTGATGGTACTCGACAGGCTGGATGCGCAAAGAATGTTTCTGATGTCAGGGAAGTCCAGAGTTCGGGGTGATAGTCTAAGAATAAGGGGTAAGCCATTCAGGACTGAAATAAGAAAGAATTTCTTCACTCAGAGAATTGTGAACCTGTGGAATTCTCTTCCACAGGAGGCAGTTGGAGCCAGTCCATTAGATATATTTGAGGGGGAGCTAGACATGGTCCTTGTGGCAAAAGGGATCAAGGCGTATGTGGAGAGGACGGGAATGGGAAACTGAGATTGCATGATCAGCCATAATCATATTGAATGGTGGTACAAGCTCGAAAAGCTGAATGGGCCTACCTTTGCGCCTATTTTTTAGGTTTCTATGTTTCTAAGTATATTCAAGAACATTTTACGAAGTGAGGGCCCCTAGCAGAGATACAACCACAGGCGAGGTGTCAGAGGACTGGATGTGGCTAATCAGGCTATTCCTGATAAAGGGCTTTTGCCCGAAACGTCGATTTTCTTACTCCTCGGGTTGCCTGACCTGCTGTGCTTTTCCAGCACCACTCTAATCTCAGCACTGGTTTCCAGCATCTGCAGTCCTTGTTTTTTACCTGGAGGTGGCTAATGCTGTGCGCAGGGGAAGTTGTTGGGAGGGATTGTGAGAGACAGGATTTACCTGCATTTGGAAAGGCAAATTAGCAATAGTCAGCAAAGTTTCATGCATAGGAACTCATGTCTTACAAACTTGATTGAGTGTTTTGAGAATGTGACCAAGAAGATAGAGGAAGGCAGAATGGTAGACGTTGTCTACTTGGACTCTAGCAAGGCCTTTGACAAGATTCTACATAGTAAACCACTTAGTAATGTTATATCACCTGGGATTCAGGGAGAGCTTGCCAACTGGATGCAAAATTAGTTTGATGGTAGGAGATAGAGGGTGGTTGTGAAGAGTTGTTTTTCAGACGGGAAGCCTGTAACCAGCAGTGTTCCCCAAGGATCGCTGCTGGGTTAAATGTTGTTTGTCATATATACAAACGATCTGGATCAGAACATATGAAGCATTGTTAGTAACTTTGCAGATATCACCAAAACTTTAGTGTTCATCCCAGAATGCACCAAGTCTGCTTATTTGAACAGCCTCTTATTTTTATACTTTGAAAGCATCCAACTTGTTCTGAATAAGTGGTTCCAACTTCAAGTGGGATACATGATGCTGCAATCAACCCGAGTCTTGTCAATATTGCACCATTTCCTTGGAGTTTCTTTACTGTTACTCAGTGAAGATCCATTACTCTCGCAGAGCAAAACCTTAATAACTATCAAATGGCCCATCTATTAAATTTGATTATCGATATCATTGCTGCCTTCGTAATATATAGCTCAGTTTACAATTAATTTGTATTTGCTGAAGAAAATCAACACTAAGTTTAAACCAACACATTTTTGATCTAACACACCTTTGATAAAGCTGACAATCTGGGTTCAAGTAATTAATAAATCAATATACAGTAATTTAATTAAAACTAAACAAACAATGATTCTTCATAGCCATGATGAAATTTGATTTCTTTACATTGAAATGCAATACAACTTCAGCACAGATGGGTTAACCATGAACTGTATGCCATCTCAGGTGTATCACTGTCCCTAGTTTCCACAGAAGGAGAAAGTATTTTGCCCACATAGTGAGACTGAAAATGGCTAGTTCTGTATAATTCGAGTAAAAAGTGAGGTCTGCAGGTGCTGGAGATCAGAGCTGAAAATGTGTTGCTGGTTAAAGCACAGCAGGTCAGGCAGCATCCAAGGAACAGGAAATTCGACGTTTCGGGCCAGAGCCCTTCATCAGGAAGGCCCGAAACGTTGAATTTCCTGTTCCTTGGATGCTGCCTGACCTGCTGTGCTTTAACCAGCAACACATTTTCAGTTCTGTATAATTCCCATGCATTTGCTGGTGGTGTGGTCTGCACAATATTGACAGAGGTCAAAATGTCACCCTGTTTGCTAAGAAAATGTGTTAAAAACATGGTTAAGTATGGTGGTTACTAGAACCACTTTGTGTGATTGTAAAACAATTTGTGACAACATATTTTACTTCCATATTTTCAAATCTTTGGAAAGAAATAAATGAGAGAAGGGTGTTTCTAAGTTCATGCAAAGCATTATAGACAAACTCTACAAATGTGTAAACATGTGCAAAGTTAATACTCTCCTTAAATCCCTCTCTCACTGCACACCCCAGGTCCTGAAGAAGGGCTCATGCCCCGAAATGTCGATTCTCCTGCTCCTTGGACACTGCCTGACCTGCTGCGCCTTTCCAGCAACACATGTTCAGCTCTAATACTCTCCTTAAACCACTTTATCCAATGTCCTTAGATTTGCACTATTTTGTCATTTGTGACTATCAGTAATGGTGAATTAGTGCATGGATCAAAATAATTGACCATCCTTCAGTGATTCAGAGTTACAAGTTTGCAGTTATCATCTTAATTAGAAGTAGCTCTGCAAGATATGGGGACATGGTTTCACAGAACTCACAACAGATCAAATACTAAACTACACTAAATCATGAATGTTAATCTTGCATCATCTTTCCAGGCTGCAGCTGGAAGCTGCTGTCTCACTTGGTACCATTAAACTCCCAAAACAAAACATTTTAACAACTTAAAAGAAATGAAGGCAAGGGCCAGATTAATGAGCCCAAAAGAACTGTCGATATCTAAGACTACACAGCAATCTCTTAAATATTGCTCCATGAGAAACAAATGTAGTATATAGCGAAGTGAAGGAAGATTCTGTGAGATAGCTAGCCACATTACTCAAAAACACAAAACATACTGACTGGAGGTTTTGTCTTGATATAATTGAATATATTGAAATTTTCATCCTTACGAGGAAGGAACCATTATCTGTCTAGCAGTCTTAACAAAGGCATGAAAACCAAGCTGGAACAAGTACCTGCAACTTAATTGTAACATTTTTTTTTGAAAAAGAATTGTGGCTGAGTGTTTTGTTTGGTTTTGAAAATGGACTCAGGCTGCATTGCCTGGTCTGATAAAGGAGATTTATCCGTTTTCAATATTCAATCAGATGTATTTTACCTGAAATGCACCGACAATAAAAAGCAAAAGAATTCCATGACCGGTATAACTTTTGTCAGCAGCTGCTGGCAGTGATGGGTCATGCATCATTCTTAAGAGAGAGTAATCACAGATAACACTGAAATTTTCTTGTCAGCACAAAGGCAAGTGAAGCAAAGCTTGCACCCCAAATTAACCCTTTTCTGCCCTTGCGATTTTAACACGGTTCTCCCGACACTTTTCAGAAGATGTAGTCACTGTGACATCACGAGCAAAACAAATAAATAAATTTGGAGGCACGGAGTTTGAATCAAAAATACATAATGCTGAATTATGAGTAAAGTAAATGACATTTGTTGCCACTTGTCACCTTTTGAATAGTCAGCCAGTTTAGTGTCATTCCATAATGATTTTGCACTCGATATTCATATATGTTGATGCTAGTTCAGAAAAAACAAGAGCAACTTCCATTCACAAAGCAAAAAACAGAGAGTGCTGGAGAAACACAGAATGTCTGGCAGCATCTGTTGAGAAAAGAATAGAGTTAACGCTTCAAATCCAGCGACGAAGAATCTGAAATGTTAACTCGGTTTTTCTTTCAACAGATGATGCCTGCTGAGTTTCGCCAGCAATTTCTGTTTTGTTTCAGGTTTCCAGTATCTGCATTTCTTTGTGAGTGCATTCAAATATTGTGATTAATATAATAAAACATTCCTGAATGCATCAAGTAAAACTCCCTCAGCTGCTTCAGGAGACATCAGGCCACATGATAAAAAGTTTGTTCAAAAGGATAAATTTTTCAGCAGCGCATTAAAAAGCGGAGAATGAGTTGGAAAAGTAGAGAGGTTTAAGTCAAGGAATTCCAGAGCTTAGGACCTTAGCAACTGAAAGCATGACTGCTAAAGATTGAGCAATTAAAATCAGGATTGTTCAAGAGTTCAGAATTAGAGGAGGCAAGATATCTCAGAGGGTAGTGGGAGTAGAAGAGATGACAAAAACAAGGAGGGGTGAGTTCATAGATGGATTTGAAAATGAGAATGAGAATGTAAAAATCAAGGTGGACATCTCCTATAGCATTCCAGAAAGAAGTGGGGACTTTGACTTTTGGATAACTAACTGGGTGGTTGCCCCCCCCCCCCCATAACAGAGAGGTGACTACCATTTAATTCAGAATCAGAAACTGACCTCGGGGGGGGGAGGTGGTCAATCAAGCTCAATGCCATTTTGAGGAGGGCAGGTCATGCTCTGAGGTACTTCTGTATCTCCCTTCTCTAAATTAAATTCAGTCTTGTTTGTCTTAAACATAAAAAAGGAATGTTTCAAGCAGTGTTTGACATTTCCTTTTTTGCTTTATCCAGCATGGTAGACAGGGCACCTCCTGGACAGATGAATTATGGAATGTTTAAGAGCTCATTTGTGTCTTTTGTTTCTATTCACATGGTGTGGGTGTCACTGTTCAGGCCAGCATTTATTGCCCATTCCTAATTACCCAGAGGCAGTTAAGAATTAACCACACTGCTGTGGGTCAGCGGTCACATTTAGGTCAGGCCAGCAGGTTCCTTGCTAAAGGATATGAGTGAACAAATCATGACAACCAACAATGGCTTCATGGTCATCATTAAACTTCTAATTTCACATTTTTTTTAGTTCAAGTTCACCATCTACCATGATGGGATTTGAACCCAGCACTGCAAAACATTAGCTAGCTCTCTAGGTTATTATGTCAGCGATAACACCACTAGGCCATCTCACCCATTCCACCAAAAAACAATGGCAATAACACCAATGAATGTCTTGGCTACTATGTAGTTAGTGGCAAGAAAGAGAACAAAGAATTAATCCAAGTTTTAGTAAATGGTTCAGTTCTTATTTTAAAGTGAGATCACCTGTCCCTGTAATTTGATAATATTTCGATTTGATACTGAGTTAAGTTGCAGAAGTATCAGTAATTTGGGAAGCTGAGTTGGCAGGCAGGGACACTAAAAAGAATTATACTGCATAAAATAAGAAGCTATAAGGCACAAACTTGAGATGCTAGAGTATCATCTTAAAATCTGCCCTAAGATGATCCATAGTGTTTCACACACTGCATTGCAGGCTCTACAGGAACAGATATTACTGCAAACTGGAGTTATCAAGCACATTGAAGTTGAATGATTCAATGATTTAATATAGAGTAAATAGATTTATAGACTCAAGGCATGAGCATCTACAATATGAAACCTTTTTGTCAATGATTTATCATAGTTCTTTTTATCTCAGTGAAGATGCAGTTAATAGCCAGGCACATGAAACAGAAAACAGTCGGCCAGAATTTTGGTACGCTAAGTGCAGAATATCAATGTTTTAGCTGTCATTACATCCTAGTTCAACTCTGCAGACATGACCACTTGTTACTTTGCCATCAAATCTGTGAAGCGCAATTTAAGCCTACACCACTGTAATTCCACAGTCTGCCACTGCTTCTGTTCACAAATCTAACTATTATGTAGTACATCAGTTTACAATGTGTAGCACAGTGGCGAAATATAGTTTATTTTACTGCCTTCAGATGGTAAGGTGAGGAAATGTGATGTATCTTGAAGCTGAGATAAAACAACAAGTTCATTCTGTTTGATGACCGGACTAACTGTAAATTATCCAGATACTGGGCAGGTAAAGGCACACTCTGGGAAGCAATGGACCAACAATAGCGACAACTTGAGATAATTGAAAATGAGAGAAAAATGTGGTTGGCCCAGAAATGATGGGATTTATGTCCCAGTCATAATGGTGGGCAACTTGAAGTGGAATTTAGAGAAAATGCTGTTTCATAGATTACAGCACAGTTCAGGCTCTTTGGCCCAAAGTGTTGTGCTGTGCATTGATCTTAATCTAAGACCAACTTAAACTGCACATTCCTCGATATACAGCCATCCATGTGCTTGTCCAGCACTCTCTTAAATGTTCCTCATGTCTCTGACTCTACTACTACCACTGCCAGTGCATTCTACACACCCACTACTCTCTGTGTAAAAAACCTACCTCTGACATCTCCCCTATATGTTCTTCCATTCACCTTAAAATTATGACCCCTCGTGACAGCCATTTCTGTCCTGGGGAAAAGTCTCTGGCTATCTACTCTATCTATGCCTCATTACCTTACACACCTCTATCAAGTCACCTCCCATCCTTCTTTCCAGTGTGAAAAGCCCTAACTCATTCAACCTCTCTTCAAATAACAAGCCCTCCAATTCAGACAGCATCCTGGTAAGTCTCCTCTGCACCCTCCCTAAAGCATCTACATCCTTCCATTAATGAGGTGACCAGACATGCTCACAATTTTCCAAGTGTGGTTAAACCAGGGTTTGATAGAGCTCCAGAAAAACCTCACAGCTCTTAAACTCAACCCCCCTGTTAATGAAAGCTGAAACACCATTTGCCTTCTTTACAACTGCATCAACATGGGTGGCAACTTTGAAGGATCTATGCACATGGACCCCAAGATCCTGCTGTTCCTCCACACTGCTAGGAATCCTGTATTAAGCATTCAAATTCGACCTTCCAAAATGAATTATTCTGCAGTTGTCCAGGTTGAGGATGTAAGATTTGGGAGGTGATGCTGAAGTAGTCTTGGCAACTTGCTGCACTGCACTATAAACCATACCACAGCCATGGTATGCAAGTGGTGGAAGGAATGGATGTTTAAGAAAAGGATGAAATGCTGATTTAAAAACTTGCTTAAATTTTGGTTGGTGTGTGAATCTCATACAGAACCTGCTTCTGGATCATAATTCAGGCTGGTCATACCTTGTGCTGGAACAGCAATGAACATGCTCTTTAGTCCAAAGAATTCTGGAACCAGAGGTATTAATGGGATCAGCTAGGCTATCAAGTAATTTTCAGAGTGATATGCTGTCCAAATATCAGACTTGAGAGATGGCACATAAGTTCCAACAGTATGTATCAAATTTACATATTTTAATGGTTCAACTAAAAGGCTAAATAAACAGAATATATGAGGAACTATATTTACTCTAACTCATGAACAATCAATTTGATCACTTGATCGTGACATATAAATTGTGACCTGAGGTACCTCAACATATATCCTCTGTTGTGTTGCATCCATCTATTTACAGTTCTACACAATTGTTGTCGATGAGTGCAGTGTTTCTGTAAATCATTTAAATGTTGGAATTTAAAAACATAAGGAAAATTTCTAATATTTAAAGCATTACATATTTTTCCAATTATGACATTAATTTTACAAAAAAACTGATGTGCTATATCCTTAACAAGATGAAATCAACAACAATGAAAACAAAAAATGTGTTACTTATTTTTGTCACGAACAGCATCCAGTGCTTCTCGGTCAGGTACAGTTCTGGATCAAAGACCTTTGTCTATGATACATTTTAAATCCAAATCTCAGCAGACTACTCACTACGCCAGAAGCAAAAATTTTCTATTTCCCATTCTATCTATCCTCTGAGTCTCTGAGGAAGATGAGCCAATTAGTGTTAGATTACTGGTAGCTTGGATCGTGGATTTAAACCAAATGGGAACTGAATTAAGACTTACACACATTGACCAGCAGAGAAAGCAGATATGCACCTGAAGTGCATGCACATTGGATTTATATTAAATTTAAAGGCACAAAGACAGTGTTCTCCTCTAACTGATTCACCAGCTTCTTTTATGCTGTTGAAATAACTTTGAAATAAAAGTTACCAGTTCTGCTCTCTTTACCTTTACTTCAAAACTGTGGAATATCTTTCTGTCCTCCTGGCAACCACAGATTGATTTTCAACATCAAAATTACATCTGAATTTATCTTGTCTTCTTGGTTTTTTTTAAACCTCTGGCATTCTCCTATAGTATTGTTCCACCTGGCCTTGCCGGTTAAGTAAGTACTAGCAATGATTTTAGAATTTTAACTTTAATACATAAATTTACTTTCAGGCAAAGGAAATGAAATTCAAAGAAGAGTTATGAAAGGGCAAATTCAATAAAATGCATCTTTGGTTAACTTGTTAAATTCATTTTATTTCTTAATTATGTTTAGCTCACTGACAATAGCCACCAGTCTGGTATGAAATACAGTGGCAATGGTTTTGGAGTTATAACCAAAGATTGTGAGAATGAATTAAATACATCCAGCAATTATTTGCCTACTGTTATCAAAGAATATGTTTAACAAACTTTAAACAAGGGCAAGTAAACTATGAACTCTATCTGATTACCCTAGATATAATTAGATCAATTTGTATAATGAGCTAAAGGAACTGGCTACAGGCCTTTTCAACAATAGGAAATAAACTAATAACTTTGCCAGATCTGGCCTAGATATGATTAGATTTGCCCAATGTCTAATATTTTAAAGGAGCAGGGCACAGGGGGACCCCACAACAGGAACAGAGAAGAGAACCATGCAACAGGCAGTCATCAGCAACCACAGAAAATCAGATATCAATGTAGGAGGTAGAGGACTGGCAGCTTAATGTTTCAGAGTGGAGAATGTTTCCTTACTGATTAAGGAGACTGTCACAAATGTACTTGGATGCTCATCTAGCGAGGTAATTTGAAAGGTGTAATCACAATGGTAAGGTTTAATACATAGGCCTCACAATAGCCAATGGGAATCAGAAGAACAGTGGGCGGCACGGTGGCACAGTGGTTAGCACTGCTGCCTCACAGCGCCTGAGACCCGGGTTCAATTCCCGACTCAGGCGACTGTCTGTGTGGAGTTTGCACGTTCTCCCCGTGTCTGCGTGGGTTTCCTCCGGGTGCTCCGGTTTCCTCCCACAGTCCAAAGATGTGCGGGTCAGGTGAATTGGCCATGCTAAATTGCCTGTAGTGTTAGGTAAGGGGTAAATGTAGGGGTATGGGTGGGTTGCGCTTCGGCGGGTCGGTGTGGACTTGTTGGGCCGAAGGGCCTGTTTCCACACTGTAAGTAATCTAATCTAAACAGATATGTAAGCAGATCATGGAAAAATGTAAAAACAACTGATGAAGGCAAGCATGTTGTACACTTTCTTTATCACCTTATTCATTTAATTAATTAATATTCATTAAGAACAGGAAGACAAGTGTTGTGTCAGTGTTTGCAAGTGAAAGCTCCTGGATACTACTATGATCCCAGGCTAATGCATCTGCAGGAAGTGGCTGAAGTTCAAGCAGCTTCAGCTGAGAATTTATGAGCTGGAGGCTGAACCACAGGCTTCCCAGCTACGGAGAATGAAAATAGCATTTTCTGGCTTCAATCATTAGATTATAAAGTTCTCATTTCCAAGTATACCCCTGCCCCTGGTCATGTTTCTTTTTCATAGTGAATGGTAGGCCCAGATGGGTGCTGTGGAACAGAGACACCCAAGGGTGCAAATAGAGAGTTCTTTGAAAGTGGTGTCATAGGTAGACAGGATGGTGAAGAAGTCATTTGACACACTTCCCTTTATCAGTCACAGCACTGAGTACAGAGTTGGGATGTTATATTACAATTGTACAAAATATTGGTAAGGCTACACTTGGGATGCTGCATACAGTTCTGGTCAATCTGCTATAGGAAGAATTCTATTAAACTGGAAAGCGTGCACAAAAGGTTTACAAGGATGCTACCGAGACTGGAAGGTTTGAATTAAAAGGAGAGCCTGGATAGGCCGTGACTTTTATTCCCGAGAGTGTTAGAAGCTGAGGAGTGACCTTATCAAGGTTTTTAAAATCACGAGAGGCGTAAATAAGGTGAATAGACAAGGTATTTTCCCCAGAGTAGGGGAATTCAAAACGAGAGGGTATAGGTTTAAGGTATGAAGGGAAAGATTTAAACAGGACCTGAGGAGCAACTTTTTATTCAGAGGCTGGTCTGTACATGGAATGAGCTGCCATAAGAAGTGGTAGAGGTGAGTACAATTATAACATTTACAAGACATTTGGACAGGTACATAGGTGCTAAAGGTTTAGAGAGATATGGATCAAATGCTGGCAAGTGGGACAAGTTCAGTTTAGGAAACTTGGTCAGCATGGATGAATTGGGCTGAAGGGTCTGTTTCTGTAATTATGACTCTCTGACTCTACTTACATAGTATTGTTGGGGCTGAGCAGAGGTTTGATTGTCTGCTTTGAATCTGGCATGGATGAAACACATGACTCTCCAAGTCAAACTACAAAATTAATTTTACAGAGGAGGGCAGTGAAGTTCAAAAATCGTCTATTGAAACCTCTCCCAGAATCTCACTGCCTGGACTAGGGCATAGTGGTATCCAAGCTCAAACATTCTTACTATGGTTGCCATATTAGTCCTGATTATTGTGACTTTGTTTCTTATATCTTTTCGTAGGACCTCCCAAGTTGGGGAAAAGGTGTTGTGACTAGTTGTGTTCGTGAGGACTGGAGATGCTGGAGATCAGAGTCTAGATTAGATTCAAGCAGTTGTTTTTAAGTTGTGAAGTTGGTAATTACTGTATTACTGATTTAGAAAAGTAATGCAATCAACACCAAGCGTGTTTGGAATAAACTGCCAGCAGAAGTGGTAGATGCAGGTACAGTTACAACATTCAATAGATAGTTGGATAGGTACATGAATACAGCTTCAGGGGAATATGGGCCAGACACAGGTAAATAGGACTAGATTAGTTTGGGAAACTTGGTTGGGGTGGACGAGTTGAAACGAAGGGTCAGTTTCCATGGTCTGTGACTCTATGACTCTAAATGAACAAGAAACAACTACTAATTTGTTAGTGCAATCAGATATTATTCTTTATTTTTAAAAGGGGTGGAAATTCTAGAGATCGCATGATAAATGACAGTCAAACAAATCTTAATACTACCTATGTAATCAGAAATATAGTTGTTCTCCTTTTGACATACAAAGAGAATGGATATTCTAGGGATGTATTCCATTTTCTCCTTCTTGCAGTCAGCTTGTTAGTTTCTAACTTCCTTTTATTGTGTCAATGCTTCTCTGCTGACCAGAAAAAATACTGCTCAGTGGAACATAACAGCAGAGCAGGTGTCCAAGCTATTTAGCCTCTTGGGCCTTTCCAGCATTTGCTGAGATTACAGCTAAACTGCAACCTAACTCCATACACCTGCCTTTGCTGCAAACACCTTAATACCTTTGTTTAACAGTAACCTATGAATCACAGATTGAAATTTAGCAATTAGAGTCATAGAGATGCACAGCACGGAAACAGACCTTTTGGTCCAACTCACCCATGCCAACCGGATATCCCAACCCAATCCAGTCCCACCTGCCAGCACCTGGCCCATATCCCTCCAAACTGATTCCTGATGAAGGGCTTGTGCCCGAATGTCGAATTTCCTGTTCCTTGGATGCTGCCTGACCTGCTGTGCTTTAACCAGCAACACATTTTCAGCTCTGATCTCCAGCATCTGCAGACCTCACTTTTTACCCATATCCCTCCAAACCCTTCCTATTCATATACCCATCCAGTTGCCTTTTAAATGTTGCAATCGTACCAGCCTCCCCCACTTCCTCTGGCAGCTCGTTCCATACACGCACCACCCTCTGCATGAAAAGATTGACCCTCAGGTCTCTTTTATACCTTTTCCCTATCACCCTAAGCCTATGCCCTCAAGTTCTGGACTCCTCCACTCTCAGGAAGAGACTTTGTCTATTTATCCTATCCATGTCCCTCATGATTTTATAAACCTCTATAAGGTCACTCCTCAGTCTCTGATGCTCCAGGGAAAACAGCCCTAACCTATTCAACCTCACCCTATAGCTCAAATCCTCCAACCCAGGCAATATCCTTGTAAATCTTTACTGAATCCTTTCAAGTTTGACAACATCCTTCCAATAGGAAGGAGACAAGAATTGCATGCAATATTCTAACAGTGGCCTAACCAATGTCCTGTACAGCTGCAACATGACCTCCCAACTCCTGTACTCAATACTTTGACCAATAAAGAAAAGCATGCCAAACACTTTCTTCACTATCCTATCTACCTGCGACTCCACTTTCAAGGAGTAATGAACCTGCACTTTAAGGTCTCTTTGTTCAGCAACACTCCCCAGGACCTTACCATTAAGTGTATAAGTCCTGCTAAGATTTACTTTCCCAAAATGCAGCACCTTGCATTTATCAGAATTAAACTCCATCTGCCACTTCTCAGCCCATTGGCTCATCTGATCAAGATCCCATTGTAATCTGAGGTAATCTTCTTTGCTGCCATGACAGCTCCAATTTTGATGTCATCTGTGAAAGCCAATTGGAGTTTTGGTGAAAAATGTGAAATAAAACACATCTTTTCTGTTTCAGAAACTGCTTCACCTCTAAATTGAAATTTAGCTTCAGCTCTCCAACATTCATAGTCCATTTTTGGCACAAGATTTCAGAGTACAAAACAGAGTGTACAGGGAATGGATATCAGGAATATTTGTATGGAGAATTATTTTTAAACGAAAGAGAAATTCAATAGCATTGCACCAGTCCCTTGCGGGTTAATTCAATCTTGGGATCAAATTTGCTTCCTGGTTAAATAAGGCCACTGCGAACTCGGATTTATTTGCTCTCAAGGCTAACCTTGCACCAAATCTATTCACCTGGCTAATATTATGATTTCAAACTTCTCATCTTCATTTTCAAATTCCTTCTCATCCTCACCGCGCTTCCTTTTACTGCAAATTCCTCAAGTCCCACAAACCTCTGAGATATCTGTTCTCCCCTAATGTGGCTTCTTTTAAACAGGTTAACATCACGCTCGTAGTGGCGGTCACGCCTTCAGTTACTTAGGGCCTAAATTCTGGATTGTTCTCCCTAAACCTTTCTGTCTCTCCACATTGATTTTGTTGTCTAGATATAACTTAAAACCTGTGACTTCAACCAAGCTTTTGGTGATCTGCCCTAATGATGTTTATGTAGCCTGGTGTCAGACCACACTTCATAATAATCATGTGAAGCCTGCTGGGGCATGTGTTATATTAAAGGTGCTAGGCATCTCCTCTGACAATATGTTTGAAATAGAAGAAAGGCAAAATACTGAAGCTCTGAAATAAAATCAGAAACACTCAGGCAGCATTTGTGAAAAGTAAGATGAAGTTGTTGACAGTGTGGAAGCAGGCAATTCAGCCCATCAAAATTACACCGAACCTTCGAAGAGCATCCCACTCAGACCTGTAATCCTGCATTTCCCATGGCTATCCACCAAACCTACACAGCCCTCAACACTATGGGCAATTTAGCTCAGCCAGTCCATTACACATGTACATCTTTGGACTGTGGGGGGAAACTAGAGCACCTGGAAGAAACACATGCAGAACAGGGAGTATGTGTAAACTCCATGCAGACAGTCACCCGAGGCTGGAATCAAATCTGGGTCCCTGGCGCTATGAGTGCCAACCACTGAGCCACTATATTGACTATGCTCTTCTTCAGACATGCAAAGCTACAGAAAGGAGTAGAGTTGCAGGAAGAGAAAGACCCAGAATGACCAAAGTATGCAATGGGAAGAAGACAAACCAGATGTGACTACTATCCCTTCAGGATGCAACCACATACCTGTCAAGATGAGAGGTATGAAGAGTTCAAGAATGCTGTTCTATTCATTGAAATAAACAGACACATTACAGCAGGAGCGTGGAGTTTCACACTCAAAATCTGGGGCTCTTTGCAGCTATGATATCTTTCTCATTTGCTTCCTGTTATTCCTACCTGGTGAATCTGCTGTGTTTTTAGAAGAACTGGTGGCAGGTTACTGGGTCCCTGCTCTGACACCTGAAGTGTTCACGACAGATATAGTATGGGTTTGGAATGTATCAGGGAGTGATACACCATTGGAGTGACCTAGCTGTATATATTCAGGGACAGACTCAGTCACTGTGGCAGGAAGCTGCCGGTAGGGTTCAGTTTAGTTACAGGGGGAAGGGTTCTCACTGTGACAATGTCCTTTTTACATCTTCCCTTTCACAGTCCACCTGCACTTCCCTGCTAGCCAAAGGCTTGGACAGCACTTGGGTGTATTTCAGCAAGCATTGAGAACAAAGGAGAGACTTTCCTCAGACAAGTGTAACTGACTATCAGGCTTGTTAACACTTGGTGAAATGTAGCAACCGATTCTCCAGCAAAGTGGCTACTGCTTCCATGATAGTGGAGTTCAGAACAAATATCTGAGACATCATGGACCTGCTTTAGACCTCATTTCCTCCCATCTCTCTCCAAGAATTAATGCTGTCTTTGAAGTACAAACAGTTCTTGGTTGCTGCTCTACAAGTTCCCACGTTGTGGATGAACCTCAAGTTTCAAAATTTGTGTTCAGCTGAGCACATTTTCTGCAGGACTACCCTGTCTCAAAACATGTTCTTGCTCACACGGGTTGTGCTCCTCACCATGTGACAACCAAGTTCTCTCTAAGGCTGTGCCTTCTATATTTGTGCTTAGGATGTGCATGACAGAGTGAAAATAATCCTCTGGGGATTCCATGGCTTCCCTCTACAGCAACTCTTCCCCCATTTTTGAAGGACCAATGCAGGATAAAGGATTCAAGTTTGCACTGACATGAGGAACAAGTTGAATCTTGATGTTGTGTGGATCATGACATTTCAGTTAGTGGTGATATCAGTTGAATAGGAGTGATGCTAAAGTGCCAAGAGGCAATGGGATTTCAAATGTTAGGAGCAGGTCTGTGGACACATCTCACCACTGCCCATACCTAGCACCTGAACCATCCTTTGAGGTCTACTCCGTAGGCAGGCTATAAATGCAACTCCACCACAGATTATGTACCTCCTGAGAGTGAAGGGGATGAGTATCGTGATTGTAGCGAGGTCAACCAGGTGGACCTCACATAATATGAGTTCCCTGATTTGGGCTGTTAGTCTGGCCCAATCAGGGAGCCCAGGCTAATAAATATAACAGGAATGTCAGGCATCCTGTTCAAGTCGAAGAGCTGGATCTGTGCCAGGGAATGTCAACATGTACATAAAGGGCAGCTTGGTGATGGGATACCAGCCTCTATGGAATTATTTCAGTGGTAGTGACATAAAAGCACAATCCTGAAGAGATAACTCGCTACAGTCGTCTTTGAATAGGGGTAAGCATTTCTTGCTTCCTGGCATTATCTGAGAAGCTTGACTCATTTAATCTGGCTGTCAAAGACTGGGCCCAGTATGTGGAAAGAACACGTTATTTTTTTCCGGGCAAATGACACTGGGGCAGATGAAAAGCAATGAGTCATTCTACTGACAGTTTTGCGAACCTGCAACTTTCTGTTTGGTGACCAGGATTGGATGCATTGGTAGGGCATTGCCCAGAGTGGCAACAAGGACAAAAGTTACTGCCAGCAGCTTCCCCACATACGTACAATGGTTGAGTTAAACCCTGGGATTGGTTGTACTTTGACCATGCGGCTCTTTCCATGGGCTCAATGTTCTTAGTCATTGTGGACATCGATTCAAAATGGTTGGATGTACACAGAGTTCTTTTGTCAAACACAGGGATGACGGCAGAAAAACTGCGCGCATTTTTTGCAATACATGGGCTCCTGAAAGTGTTGGTCACAGATAATAGGCCATCATTTACCGGCAGGGAATTTGAGTATTTCCTAAAGTCAAATGGTATTCGTCTTACAACGAAAGCTCCACGCCATTTATCATCCTCCTAGCAGGAGGATCAATCCAAACCATGAAGGCAGGCATAAAGAAACAGCCTACAGCTTCACTTGATACCAAACTAGATACCTGGTTCCTATTTGATTAAAGGATCACCCCTCATACAGTTACAGGGATAGCTCCAACAGAGATGCTAATAGGGAGAAGTCTCCACACCATGTTAAAACTGATCTTTCTGGACGTGACGGGCAGAGGGTAAAACAGCATCATGAAGACCAAGGCCAGACACAAGACATTGCTAAGTGAGAGAGGCAGTTTACTTCAGGGGGTGAGGTTTGGTGTAGGGATGATGGGAATGGCCCTGCAAGGGTGAGAGACATGGTCAATGCGAGGTCAGGTCCAGTAACGTATAAGGTTCAGGTAGGTATGATGGTTCTGAACAAACACGTGGGCCATATGAAAGCTACAAACTCACAAACAGTGCTGGAGCAAAATGAGTTCAGCTCCTCGACTGCCTTTCTGACTGTTCCAAAACCTGTGGGTTCTCCCTCCCTGTTGAGGATACCTCAGAATTTGAGATGGACACAGCGGATGTTCCTGCTTCGACGCCTTTGCAGCACGAAGAGGAGAATACATTTCTTCTGAGACATTCTGGTCTCAAGAGGCGAGTTATCTAGTATTACACATCATCTGTATCAGAGGAATTGGAGGAACCTGATCAGGTACTAAAATGCCCCATGGGGAGGTACAAGGAAAGGCATCAGCCTATGTCCTCAGACTCAGGGGGGGAGGGATTTAATGATTGTAGTGAGGTTAGCCAGGTGGACCTCAGAGAATATGAATTCCTTGACTGGGCTGTTAATCTGGTCCAATCAGGGAGCCCTGGCTAACAGATATAAACAGGAGTATTAGAGGTTCTGTTCACTCTGAGAGCTGTCTCTGACAGAGCTGGATCAGTGCCAAGGACTCACTTGTGTAAATAAAGGATGACTTGTTGATGGGATACAGGCCTCTGTGGAGTGTTGACTAATTTGAGAAGCTGACTGGAGAGACATGAATACATGGATTAGCATGCTGTGTCAGTCAAAACAGAACTGTCTGGGTGAATGCTGGAGAGGCTACAGAGTGGTAGATAACACATGAAAATGGTATGAAACTCTCTTTTCCTATCATCAAGAAGTAATTAAACCTTTCCTGATACTGTATCCAGATCCTGGACATTACGCTTTGTTTGCTGACAGCTTCCACATGGTCCAGCCCGACAGATTACGTAGCACATCCCTCGTGTTCATCACTGCCACCAAGTTGAGCTTCAGGTAAAAGCCCAAGAACTGAGAGCATCCTTCCTTCTATTTATTTGTCTCTCCATATCTTCACATTCCAGATTACCTGCAGCTATTCTGATCACTACCTGAGCCCTTTTAAATTGCAACCCCTCGTTGATGGAAATTCATTACTGCACCTACATTCTGGCATTGTCTTGAGATCTGCAAGCAGGATGCTAATGCAGTGGCTAAGTAAAGAACCACAGCAAAGCCCTCGATATAATAAACAAGTTCCTAATCCATTACTGGCCTTCCCCTGTATGTGCATCCCTGAGGAGAAAGGTCTGCTATTATGTCCTGATGCTTCAATGTATAGGTTCCATACCAGCATCATGTTTTGCTTGTTACCAAAATCTAAAGCTGAAGTTTATAGCAACTAGTTGAATGGAAAATGATCATCGATCTGATGGAACCTGAAAATCAAATGTTCATGCTGCTGTTTCAGGTTGGATTGTACTCTATGCATTGGAGGCTAGTCTGTTCTGCAGAGACTGGAATCAAGTTTGGTTAGGCCACTTTCAGAATATTGCGTGCATTTCTGGTCTCCTTCCTATCGGAAGGATGCTGTGAAACTTGAAAGGGTTCAAAAAAGATTCACAAGCACGTTGCCAGGTTGTATGATTTGAGCTATAGGGAGAGACTGAATAGGCTGGGGCTGATTTCCCTGGAGCGTCGGAGGCTGAGGGCTGACCTTATAGATGTTTATAAAATCATGAGGGGCATGGATAGGGTAAATAGACAAGGTATTTTTCCTGGAGTGGGGGAGTCCAGAACTAGAGTGCATAGGTTTAAAGTGAGAGGGAAAAATTTGAAAAGGACGCAAGGGGCAACTTTTTCATGCAGAGGGTGGTACGTGTATGGAATGAGCTGCCAGAGAAAATGGTGGAGGCTGGTACAATTACAACCTTTAAAAGGCGTCTGGATGGGTATATGAATACATGACTACTGATGAAGGGCTTGTGCCCGAAACATCGACTCTCCTGCTCCTCGGATGCTGCCTGACCTGCTTTGCTTTCCAGCACCACATTTTTTGACACTGACATATGAATAAGAAGGATTTAGAGAGATATAGGCCAAGTGCTGGCAAATGGGACTAGATTAGTTTAGGATATCTGGTCTGCATGGACAAGTTGGACCGAAGGGTCTGTTTCCATGTTGTACATCTCTATGACTCTATAACTGTGTTTTAGTTATTATCAAAGCAGATTTCCATAATTTGACAAGCAACTTTTCCATTTGCTGAACTGTTATGACAATTGACCATAATTGGTGAAAGGCCTTTTTAAAAAAAGCAAACATAATATCCAACAATGACAAACTCACAGTGCTGCTTACCAAACAAACGCAACTATCTCTGCCAACAGTTTGTAATACAATGCTGAAATCATCAAATCATGGCGTAATGTCAACAAGTCACTCAGCTGTGAGTTAACTCATTGCCCTCCTCAAACTCTTTTGTCTTCTATCTGTTACCATTAAAGTGAATCTCTGAGTTGAATTCTCACTCTCGGAATATTCCCAGCTCAACAAACTAGGTCTACAGTGGTTCACAATCTTTGTAAGTGATTTGGATGGGGAGCCAATTATAATAATTCCAAATTTGCTGATGACACAACTTTGATAAGAATGTAAGTTGTGAGGAAGGAACAAGAAGACTCCAAGAGGACTGGAACAGGCTAAGTGAAAAGGCTAGAACATTACAGGTGGAATATAATATGACTGAGTGTGAAACAGAAATGCAGAATATTCCTTAAAGGGCGCCAGTTTGAAAAACGAGGGGGTCCAAAGCGACCTGGGTACCCCTGTTTGTGAGTTACTTTTAATTATCGTGCTGCAGTTGGGAAAGCATTCACTGTATTGGCTACACTGCAGGAGGCTTTGAGTATAGGAGTCAAGATGTATTGCTGCATTTGTGTACAGCCTTGGGGAAACATCACTTAGAGTTTTGTGTACAGTTTTAGTTCCCTTATCTTAGGAGGGATACAGCTGCCATAAAGGGTGTGCAGTGGAGGTCACCGGATTAATCTCTCGGATGTGGAATTGTTTTGTGAAGGGAGACTGGGGAGACTGTCTGTTTTCCCTCATCTTTCAAAGAGCGAAGGTGTACTCATTGAAACATATTAAGTTGTTACAGGATATGATGGGGTGGATGTAGATGAAATGTTTCCCCTGACTAGTGAGTCAAAAAGCAGAGGACATAATCTCAGGATATGATATAGACCATTGCAGATTGAAATAAAGATGCATTTCTTCCCTCAAACGGTGATGAATTTGGAGATTCAATACCTCACACAGCTGTAGAAACTCAATCATTAAGAATGTTCAAGACAGCAATTAATAAATTTCTGGAGGCTAGTGACATGAAGGGTTTCTGAGATAGTGTGAGAAAATGGCATTGATATAGACGATCAGCCATGATCGAAATGAATGGTGGAGTAGGTGCAATAGGCTCCTCATCATATATTCACATAATGATTTAATAACTCCATAATGACTTAATTTTCTTTAGGCTTTTTTTCATGATACTGTGATCAAACTGAAATGGGTTGGGAGTCACAAATGAGATGTTAAAGAGTGACATGCAGTTCTGCAGCTGTAGGTTAGACTCTCTTCTTCAGGAAATGAGGTGCAAATGGAACAAAAACAGAAATTGCTGGAGAAATTTAGCAGTCTCGCAGCATCTGGGAAGAGAAACACAGATTTTACGTTTCCGTTCCAGTGTTCCTTCTTTAGAACACTCGGAAATGTAGTACTTCAGGAGAGGCAGGGAGGGTTGGAGATGGTTTGATTGTCATACATTTTCTCAAAAAAAAGTCAATCTAGTCCTGCGGGACATTTAACAAAAACATTTGAATTCAAACTGCACTCACAGTTCAAAAGTTCCATCTAAAGCTACCATCAACTGTAGTGTAAATGTAATAGAAGTTTGAGCATTTCAACATTCCTGTCCAGGAATTGCAATATTACAAACTTGCCATGAGTTGCTCTATTACAGGGGTGGGAAACCTGTGGCCTTAAGGCCACATGCGGCTTTCTAGGCCATTGTGTATGGCCTTTTGAATGAATCTAAATTTTGCAGATAAAAACTTTTATTTTTTATTAATATGTTTTTTTTGTCCTTTATTATTTTTATTTTAACCTTAAAATGAAATAATCCTCACAGACTGACCGTCACAATTAAAAAAATGTGAATTTTGAGAAATATATAATTGAAGTTTCTTGGATGAGATTTTGTTAGATTACAACTAACATAATGCGGCCTTCCAACATGAAATGGTTCCCCACCTCTGCTCCATTACATGCTAAACTGTGAATTCTTTCCATATTAATAATACAGAAGTAGAGTAGCAGTCTGCTTAAAAACAACACAAGAAGTGGACATAATCTGGTTTTGTTTGTTTGGCAGGCATATATTTAATTATTTATAGGAAGTACTTTCTGAAATGTAATCAAAATTTCATTAACGTTGACAGAAGCAACATCAGTTAAAAATGTTGCTTATTTGTAAGTCTGTGAACACTATATATCTCCTCATAGAAACAAAGGATCGAATTCCAAAGACATTTTTTTTAAAAACTGACTTTCCGTTGAGCGATGACTGAAACATGCCAAGGGTTTTGTCTTTGAAGTCATTCCAAAATGTTTTATTGTGCTAGTGTTTTGGGTAATTATAAAGAAACAAAACCAAGTTAATTCAAAAGAAAATGCTGATCTTGACAGAAACTATAATCAATTTATACTAATAGTCTGTAGAATCCTATTAATCACATGCTACTCTCTGTGTACTACTGTAGGATCCCTCCATCCATTCTTGACTTTCTAAGTGTTGGAGAAATGAAGGCACAACACTTTGGAGAATCAGTTTAAAAATAAAAAGTGCGCAGTTTTACTCCACTTACAAAAAAGATGATTTAACAGCAAAGATTTATTGACAACAGACTGTTCTGACTACATTTAACACTCTGAGGCTTCTGTGACAAACCTTTGCCATTTGGCAGGCTATGATTAATGATTGGAAGGGTCAAAGGGCAGTGTAAAGGGCACTGACCTTCCAGCTAGTTTTGTCTCACGGGATTCGGAATCATACAACAGAAATTCACTTTTAAGCTGTACACAGCTGGAATCTTCAATGATACATTGATTTCAATCCTGAGGTGGCAGATAATTATTCTGCAAACAGGCCTATTTTAATTGTAAATACATTTTTAAACACTTTGGATCAAAAGTGGTTCAGATTTCATTCCATTTGTTTGCCTCATTTTCATTCCTACATTGGCTTTGTTTTTACTTTTACAGAAGTATGATCGTACTTCTGGATAACATGACAGTTAGATCCACAGAATCAAAAAAAAGAAGAAATTGGATCTGTTCTAAATGCATTTATTCAAAATTCATTTATTCTGGAAAGTTTATTATGGAACACAGAATTACTGACCAGTGTATGAAGCCATCAAAAATGGCCTCTTAACCAGTACATTTCCATTTCTTGAAATCACAGTAAATCTTTGGAAAAGCTGCCATCACATACGTTATGTTGCATTGTTGACAGCGAGCACCCATTTTAGATTTAAGTTGTACTTCATGTACATCATTATTCTGTTGAAAGCTTTAGCATTTCAACAAACTTTCATAGTAACAAAATTGACACATCACATTGAAGAATTGATCAACTGGACCTTTCATTATAAACTTCAACCTTTTGTTACATGATGAATGGACCACACCAAAGGTAATGAATCTGGATTTTCATGCAGTTGGTGAGACTCTGAAGGCCATTAGAAATGTTAGGCGGAATCTGATTCTGGGATATTTGACCCCTTTCGGTGCCTCCAATTTCTGTAAGCAGAGGATAAAGTTATGGGCTGGTGTGAACTGCAAGCTCATCACCTCTGTACCCAGATGTGGCTGTCTCCATTGTGGAGATAGGTACCTTCTGGAGCTTGGAGCTAGAGAGGACTGCAGAGGCTGGAAGGTTAGACTTGATAAAATGTGAAGCTGGAAAAAGCTCAACAAGTGAAGGTCTGTCCAAAACGTCAACTCTTCTGCTCTTCTGATGCTGCTTGACCATCTGGGGCTTAGGGGAAGCTATTCCAATAGACTAATGGACATCTGAGTTCTCAAGGAAGAAGGCATAGGTTGACATGAAATATGAGGGGGTTAGCAGAGTGGATAGAGGGGCATGGATTACCTGGTTGGGACATCGGGAGTTGAAGTGCTTGAAAGATTTCATTTGCTCCCCAAATCCCATGCCTCCCTCAGAAATCAAAATTCCATCCATCTCAACTGTACACATCTGCAACCCTCTGGAGTAGAGAATTCCAAAGATTCACAACAATCTAAATGAAGGAATTTCTCCTCATCTCACTTCTAAAGGTTCAACCCCTTATCTTAAGGCTGTACCCTTGTCCTGAGCCACAGCAATTGATTTTTCAGGTTGCCTGTATTGTCAAGCCCTTTTGTTGTCTTAAATGTTTCACTGAGATCACCTTTCAACCTTCTAAACCCCTAATTCAATCAGCCTCAAGACAACCATCTCAACTCCGCAGCTGATCAAATATGCCTCTATTATACATCTATTCCTTAGATATAGAGATCATATTTCCAGTATTCCAGGAGTCCTCATCAAAAAACCTATATAGTTGTCGCAAGACTTCCTTGTACTGCAGTCGTCTGTCATAAAGATCAATATGGCTATATCTAAAGGCTAACCTTCAGTAGCCAACAACATGGAAAGGTTTCACACTTATTCTAATCTATTATCATAGACAACAACCTTAAACTTTCCTATACTCCTGTCACTTTGTTGCCCATCATCTTGTTTATATTAGCTTGCATAATTATAGATTACAGTTCTACACAGCTTTGCATCATCACCAAGCTTGGGTAAATTATTCTTGCTCTCTGTGTCAATGTAATTCACATATTAAGTAAATAACTGAGGGTTCAGCATTGATCACTGAGTATTAACCATACACGTGGCATCTTATCAAACATCATTTGGAAATCCAAGTTTGTAGTTCAACATTTTTAGGAATGGGGAGTCAAAGGAGAATAGCAATGGCAGTGCCACTATTATGTTTATGTCGGATGGAATTGGAAAGTTTACTGGAAAAGCAGTCAAACTTGCCATGGGCAAAGATGTGGATCACATTTCTGAGAGCTATGGACAAATGACATAAGGGGGGTGGATGGCAAAAACTGCAAACAAAAAATACAGCCATGGAGTGAATGCAGGACTGGATAAATATTGACACTTCAAATCATTGCAGTCCCCTAATGAGTAAAACTATTAGGGAATAAAACTATACAGAAGGATTCATTTCTGTTTTCTTTTTGAGGACTCTTCTTGAGATTTTCGAGGGCTACCAATTGATTTTGTGGGCTAAATTATGTTTTCTGAAGGTTCCTTTTCAGCCCCATGAGCCCGTTCATCAGGTGATGGAGCGATATCATAATAGTACCTTCTGTACATATGCTCATATGACTCATACAGTCATATGAGTCTTTGACTCATACAGAAGTAGAATTAGAATTTATTCAGATTCTCAATAAACATTACAGTCCATTAAACTTGAAGACACTTGACGTCACAACACACAGCAAAAACATTAATTTCTTAAACTTCACAGTATTTAAACTGCCACAAGACCGAAGGCATAATTTAGCAACATATGTTCCTTTTCCTGAAGTACCTAACACACGTCTACACACATAAAGCCACTACCCTCAGCACACTTTCCGCAACCTGGTGAGGGGTCACAGCTAAATTTTTGCATGTATGTCAGTTCCAACATTCAAGTAATTCACAGCACACAAGACACTTTGAGGCAAGGGTTTGTGGTACAATGGTAATGTCCAGACCTCTGAGCCAGAAGACTTAGCTTCAATTCCCACCTATCCTGGAGGTCTATCCTAATATGCTAAACAGGTTGTTTACAAGTAATTACCATAAGTAATCCACTAAAATTGACAGCAGAGATGACCATGACACTTAACAAATAAATATCTTGTGGTTTTGTCCCTACCTTTGGATAAGAAGGTCTGAGTTTAAATCCTACCTGCCCCAGAATTGTGTCCTAATATGTCCAAAATAAAATTACTGCAAAAAAAATTGGGGTGTGATAACATAAAAATCCAAAGGGTTATTGTTGAAACTATTCAATATTAAATTATACAATTGACACAGTGTTCATTACAGTAGGGAGCAAGGCCCTGGAGGAAGACTCAGGCATGAGACAGGAACCAAGGCTAAGCAGTGTAGCTCAGGCCCCAGGGAGTTTGTAGTTTGACTCTCCCCATTGCAGTGTCCTTTCCCCACAACTCCGAGTCTCTTGACCTGATACCCCAGGCCATGGCATCACTCCCCAGGCCTTCGCCTTCACCACACAATCCCATTACCTGGGACCTGAGCTACACTGCTCAGCTTTAGTTCCTGCCTCATACTTGAGTCTCCCTCCAGGGCCTTACTACCTGCTCTCTCAGCAGGTCTGACCTTCTCACTTCCAGTTCGTCCAACATTGCTACCATTCATCCAATCACAGCTGGCTTTCTCCAAGAATTCATGAACTCACTATAAACCTGTCAGCAATAAGTATGGGAGAGAACTGGTCCATGATTGGACAAGCAGCTTCTCATCACTTTCTTCTGTCATGTTTAAGGAGCTAAATTTTCTCAGGGTTGTAGCCCCTGTGAGTGGACTTCCTTAGGTGATAGCATTCCTGGGTTTGGAGGGTACTGTTTAAGTAAACCTGGTAAGTTATTGCAGACAGGGCCAAGGAGAGAAATCATGGACCCTGATGTTCGTACTGGGATCCTTATTCGTGCTGTTAAATCTCATCACTTAACCTTCAACAGCATCTGTCAAATATCTTTGTGATATGTTTGGGTTCTATAGAATAGTACAGGAACCCACTGTGACTGCACCAGTACTTTTGAAGAGAAATCTGGCCAGTTATACCACAGTTCTCTCCAACCTCTGCTACCAGCTGTTCATTCCCATCTATTTCTCAAATTCCATTTGAACACTAACATGTACACATATCCACTACAATATTAGGGAGGGAGTGCTTTCTAATCATAAACTTTGTTTGTGTAAAATGTTGCTTTGTGTCATTGCTGGTTCTTGTGCCAATCAATTGAAATGAACTGAGACTGGAGCTATCTGAATATTAACCTGGAGTCATTGGAAACAGTTTTTTAAAAAATTATTCTATCTAGATCCTTCATAATTTTGCCTGCAGTTTCTCGGCTCTTGGGAGAAAAAACACAGCATCTCTGTAATCCCTCACCCCTGGAACCATTCAAATAAATCTCTCCTCTCGAAAGCCTCCATATCCTTTTGGTGCTCACAAACTGGAAACCATAGTTACAGCAGGCACACACTGTTTCATATAGGTTCAGCAAAACCATCTTGATTTTAGCACTCTATGCCTCTATTTAAAAGGCCTACCGAAAGTTTGGATTCTGTATAATGTACTTTGCAACTGTGACTTTGTCAGACATAACTTGGTTGATCACATTATGTAGGAGGAGAAAGTGAAGACTGCAGATGCTGGAGATCAGGGGGCGGCACGGTGGCACAGTGGTTAGCACTGCTGCCTCACAGCGCCAGGGACCTGGGTTCAATTCCCGCCTCAGGCGACTGACTGTGTGGAGTTTGCACGTTCTCCCCGTGTCTGCGTGGGTTTCCTCCGGGTTCTCCGGTTTCCTCCCACAGTCCAAAAGATGTGCGGGTCAGGTGAATTGGCCATGCTAAATTGCCCGTAGTGTTAGGTAAAGGGTATATGTAGGGGTATGGGTGGGTTGCGCTTCGGCTGGTCGGTGTGGACTTGTTGGGCCGAAGGGCCTGTTTCCACACTGTAAGTAATCTACTATATCAGAGCTGAAAATGTGTTGCTGGAAAAGCGCAGCAGGTCAGGCAGCATCCAAGTAGCAGTAGAATCGACGTTTCGGGCATAAGCCCTTCTTCAGGAATCTCCTGTTCCTTGGATGCTGCCTGACCTGATCACATTATGTAACCAATCTTCTTTGACCCAACCCAATGTCAAATCATTTTTCCACCTCCTCAGGGCTCTTCCTGAGGGCTACTTTTTAATTTTCAGGAACATCTTTTTCATTCTCACCAGCTCATTTATTAGGTGATGCAGTCACTGAAATATTTTCTGTAATTGTTTTTAATATATGGGGCATTTGGACTCCTACAGAACAGGATTAGAAGAATCCATCAATAATTTCGATAATCAGTTCTCTTAAACTCAAAGCAGAAGCACACAAGAAAGGTATCCCATTCCTCATTACGAGAGTACTTTACTTGGCAGAATACAACTTGCAGAAGTTAGCACAAAAGATTTTCCAAAATAACTGAAGCACTTCATCAATTATTAATCTAAAAGCTCCTTCCACAGATTAGTAGTCAAACTTAGAATTATAGAGTCATAGAGATGTACGGCATGGAAACAGACCCTTCGGTAAAACCTGTCCATGCCGACTTGATATCCTAACCCAATCTAGTCCCACCTGTCAGCGCCCGACCAATATCCCTCCAAACCCTTCCTATTCATATACCCATCCAAATGCCTCTTAAATGTTGCAATTGTACCAGCCTCCACCACATCTTCTGGCAGCTCATTCCATAACCATACCATCCTCTGTGTGAAAAAGTTGCCCCGTATGTCTCTTTTATATCTTTCCCCTCTCACCCTAAACCTATGCCCTCTAGTTCTGGACTCCCCTACCCCAGGGAAAAGACTTTGCCTATTTATCCTATCCATGCCCCTGATAATTTTGCAAACCTCTATAAGGTCACCTCTCAGCCTCTCCCTGTAGCTCAAATCCTCCAACCCTGGCAATATCCTTGTAAATCTTTTCTGAATCCTTTCAAGTTTCACCACATTTTTCCGATAGGAAGGAGACCAAAATTGCATGCAATATTCCAACAGTGGCCTAACCAATGTCCTGTATAGCCGCAACATGACCTCCCAGCTCCTGTGCTCAATACTCTGACCAATATAAGAAAGCATACTAAACGCCTTCTTCACTATCCTATCTACTTGTGACTCCACTTTCAAGGAGTTATGAACCTGCACTCCAAGGTCTCTTTATTCAGCAACACTCCCTACGACCTTACCATTAAGTGTATAAGTCCTGCTAAGTTTTGCTTTCCCAAAATGCAGCACCTCACATTTATCTGAATTAAACTCCATCTGCCACTTCTCAGTCCATTGGCCCATCTGGTCAAGATCCTGTTGTAATCTGAGGTAACCCTCTTCGCTGTCCATTAAACCTCCAATTTTGGTGTCATCTGCAAACTTACTAATTGTACCTCTTATGTTCACATCCAATTCATTTATGTAAATGACAAAAAGTAGAGGGCCCAGCACCGATCCTTGTGGCACTCCACTGGTCACAGGGGTGCAGTCTGAAAAACAACCCTCCACCACCACCCTCTGTCTTCTACCTTTGAGCCCATTCTGTATCCAAATGGCTAGTTTTCCTGTATTCCATAAGATCTAACCTTGCTAATCAGTCTCCCACGGGGAACCTTGTCGAACGTCTTACTGAAGTCCATATAGATCACATCTACAGCTCTGCCCTCATCAATCCTCTTTGTTACTTCATCAAAAAACTCAATCAAGTTGCTGAAACATGATTTCCCACGCACAAAGCCACGTTGACTATCCCTAATCAGTCCTTGCCTTTTCAAATACATGTACATCCTGTCCCTCAGGATTCTCTCCAACAACTTGCCCACCACCAAGGTCAGGCTCACTGGTCTATAGTTCCCTGGCTTGTCCTTACCACCCTTCTTAAACAGTGGCACCACGTTTGCCAACCTCCAGTCTTTTGACACCTCACCTGTGACTACCAATGATACAAATATCTCAGCAAGAGGTCCAGCAGTCATTTCTCTAGCTTCCCACAGAGTTCTCGGATACACCAGATCAGGTCCTGGGGATTTATCCACCTTTACCAGTTTCAAGACAACCAGCACTTCCTACTCTGTAATCTGGACATTTTGCAAGCTGTCACCATCTATTTCCCTACAGTCTATATCTTCCATATCCTTTTCCACAGTAAACATTGATGCAAAATAGCCATTTAGTATCTCTTCTATTTTCTGCAGCTTATACATTTCTATTGTACATGGATAAGACAAGAACATTTTATCCAGGCATTCGCAATTCTATTTATAGCATCTCAGATGTCAATCATAGATTTAAAGTTAACAGTGGACAAAATGTTAACAGCATGTACTGTATTCTTCCCCAAATTGTACCTTTTGATCTTATGCAGTATTAAGCTAAGAGTTCCTTTTTCATTACCTCAGAAGTTCAATGTTTTCCTTGCTCTAAGTTCATTGAGTTTTCCCTTGTTGGGCAGGTTAACAACTGATCTCCCTCGTTATAAACCCCCATCTCTCCTCACTCCACCTCTATACAGCCAACTTCTTTCCTGCTGCCCCTTGAAGCAAACTTATTCAACCCTATTTCTTGCAGATATCTTATCCTGCTCCATTCCATGCAACCTCATTGTCCCTTGTTGTCTGCGCCTTTCCCTCACCCACCCTTCAGTTTACTTCTATCCCTCTGATCCACGCAGCTGTCCCTGTTAATTCCCCACCTTTACAGCCTCCACCAATCCACCTCTCGCAGCCTCCTCAAAATCATGGGCCCATGCTTGGCAATCCCCAGGGCTCAGACCTCGGTCAATAAACCACAGGGCTTAGACTCACACTCAGCAATTCTGATTAGTTCACAAGAAATAGAAGCAGAATTAGGCCATTTGGCCCATCAAGTCTGCTCCACCATTCAGTCATGGCTGACATGTTTCTCCAGCCCATTCACTTGTCCTCTCCCCAGAACCCTTGATCCTGGTACCGATCGAGAACATATCTCTGTCTTAAATACATTCAATGACTTGCCCTCCACAGAACTCTGTGGCAATGTGTTCCACAGATTAACCACCCTTTGGCAGAAGAACTTCCTCCTCATCTCAATTCTAAAGGTTCGTCCCTTCATTCTGAGGCTGTGCCCCCCTCTCCTACCGGCTTCTCAGTATTCTGTAATTTTCAACCGGATTCCTCCCCCCCCAATTTCTTCTAAGCTCTATTCAGTACAGACCCAGAGTCGTCAAGTGCTCCTCATATGACAAGCTCTTCATCCCCAGGATCATTCTGGCAATCTCCTCTGGAGCCCCTCGAAAGCCAGCTCATCCTTCTTTCGGCATGGTGCCCAACAATATTCCAAATATAGTCTGACCAGAGCCTCATACAGCCACAGCAATATATTTCTGCTCTTACATTCCAGCCCTCTTGAAATGAATGCTAAAATTGCATTTGGCTTCCTAAATGCCAACTAATCCTGCACGTTAACCTTAAACAAAATCCTGAATGAACACTCCAGAGTCCCTTTGTGCTTCAGATTTCTAATGCCTTTCCCTGCTTAGAAAACAGTCTATGCCTCTATTCTTCCTAACAAAGTTTATACCTCATACTTTCCCTCATTGTATTTCATCTGTCACTTTTTTGCCCAGTCTCCCAGCTTGTCCAAGTCCCACTGCAGCCTCCCCACTTCTGTCTGTCCCTACATCTATTCTTGTGTCATCTGCAAACTTAGAAACAATGCCCTCAGTTCTTTCATTCTGATCATTAATGTGTAATGTAAGTAGTTGTTGTTCCAACACTGATGCCTGTGGAGCTCCACTAGTCATCAGCTGCCATCTCAAGAAAAGCCCCTATATCCTTACTCTGTGCCTTCTGCCAGTCAGCCAATCCTCTGTCCATGTCAGTTCCTTGCCCAAAATATACCATGGACTCTTATTTGATAGCTTCATGTGTAGCACCTTGTCAAAGACCTTCTAAAATCCAAATAGATCACATCCCCTGGCTCTCCTTCATCCAACTTGCTTTTTATCTCCGCAAGGATTCTAACAGGTTTGTCAGGGTTGACCTCTCATTGATGAAGCTGTGCTGACTCTTCATTCCACCAATGTCCGGATACTTTGCATCATCCTCCGCCATTTCTGCCAAGTACAGACAGACCCCACCACCAGAGATGTATTACCCTCCCCACCCCTATCTGCATTCTGTAAAGACCATTCTCTCCATGATTCTCTTGTCAGATCCACGCCGACCCCCTCCACCCCAACACACCCTCCCGGCACATTCACCTGCCACCGCAGGAATTGTAAATTCACCCGCACCTCCCTCTCACCTCTGTCCAAGGCCCCAAAGGAGCCTTCCACATCCATCAGAGTTTTACCTGCACTTCCACACATGCCATTTACTGTATCCATTGTTCCTGGTGCAGTCTCCTCTACACTGGGGAAACAGGGTGCCTACTTGCAGAATGCTTCAGAGAACATCTCTGGGACGCCTGCACCAACCAACCCCACCACCCTATGGCCTAACACTTCAACTCCCCCTCCCACTCCGCCAAGAATATGCAGGTCCTGGGCCTCCTCCATTACCATAACTTAACCACCCAATGCCTGGAGGAAGAACACCTCACCTTCCATCTTGGGACTCTCCAACCACATGGCATCAATGTGGATTTCACCAGGTTCCTCACTTCCTCCTCTAACACCCCCACCCCCCCCACTTTATCCCAGCTCCAACCTTCCAGCTTGGCACCACCCTCATGACCTGTCCTATCTGTCCACCCATCTTCCTTCCCACCTATCCACTCCACCCTCCTTTCCAACTATCACCATTACCCCTACCTTCATCTACTTATTGTATTCTCAGCTAGATTCACCCCTCCTGTCCCGTTCAGCT
Source organism: Hemiscyllium ocellatum (assembly GCF_020745735.1). Taxonomy (NCBI): domain Eukaryota; kingdom Metazoa; phylum Chordata; class Chondrichthyes; order Orectolobiformes; family Hemiscylliidae; genus Hemiscyllium; species Hemiscyllium ocellatum. The sequence goes on along the minus strand of NC_083401.1, from coordinate 53,331,800 downwards.
CTCCACCCCCTTGGTTTACAAGCTTCATTCCTTATGAAGAGTTTTTTCCAGAAACGTCGATTCTCCTGCTCCTTGGATGCAGCCTAACCTGCTGTGCTTTTCCAGTACCACTCTCGACTCTATTTTACCAGCACTTTCAAGCGCTCTGCAATTTCATTCTTAATAATGGACTCTAAAATCTTACTGACGATTGAAGTCAGGCTAATCAGCCTATAGCTTCCTGTCTTCTGCCTCCCTTCATTCTGAAACAGGGGTTGACATTAACCATTTTCCTGTCTTTTGAGACCCTCCCTGACTCCAGTGATTCCTGAAAGATCACCACCAATTCTTTTATAATCTCCTCGGCTATCTCCTTCAGAACTCTTGGCTGTAGTCCATCTAGCCCAGGTGACTTATCCAGCTTCAGACTTTTCAGCTTCCCCAGCACCTTCTCTTTTGTGTTTGCCACTACACTCACCTCTGCCCCTGACTCCCTTAAAGTTCTGGTATACTGCTGTTGTCTTCCATTGTGAAGACAGATGCAAAGTACTTATTCAGTTCCTCCATCATTTCTTTGTTCCCATTATTACTTTCCCAGCCTCATTTTCCAGTGGGTTCAATATCCACTCTTGCCAGTCTCCAGGGACCCACACTCAGCAATCCCAGGACTCGAAGCTATATTTGGCAATCCCAAGAGCTCAGACCCTGGGCATTCCCCAGTATTCAAAGGTGTGCTCAGAAATCCCAGCAACTAAATTCATTGCAGATACTTAAATCCCAGCTCTGCCTCAAATCACAGCCTTGACAAAGGCTATCATGAGACCAGGAGCTGGGTTAGTCTAGCGGCATCCTAACTAAGCATCTGACAGTAGATTACTATTAAGAAAGTGCTGTCAATTAAATGTTCCATGACTCTGCTGATTACTTTTTTTTACATTTGTTCATGAGATTATGGGCATCACTAGTTGGGCCAGTATTTATTGCTCATCCCACATTGCCCTTGAATTGGCTGACTTGCCAGGGCCATGTCATAGGGCAGTTAAGAGTCAACCACATTGCTATATAGAATCATAGAATTTGTACAGTGGAGAAGCAGCCATTCAGCCCATTGAGTCCATACTGACCCTCCAAAGAGGTTCAAGAATCATGATATTGGAGATGCCATAAGTGTCCCGTTGATTTGTTTTTAGGTCTTGTCAGGATTCTTGGCAGAAGCAGTTATGCAGAGGCTCCCACGAACAGCCTCCCCATGATCCAGCCCAAGCTTTGGGTCATCACGAAACAGAACAAATTGGAAGAAACCCACAAACACATATACAACATCTTTACTGGTATAAAGTTCACCAACTAGGAAGAGAACAACAACAGACTCTCTTCGATGTCACAGTAGAACGAAAAGCCAATGGAGAGCCTGCAGATCAGTGTCTACAGGAAAGCGACACATTCAGACCAGATATTGAACTACAGGAGAAATCATCCCAACACCCACAAACAGAGCTGCATCAGGTCATTATTTAAATGAGTCACAACACAATGCAGCACCCAGGAACTACGCGAAGCCAATGGAAAACACCTATACAATGTAATAATGTAAAACAGACAAGCGCAGTCTGCTGATTCTTACACAAAAATACCTAAACAAGAAGACAGAACACGCCCGGAGACTCTAGCCACACTACCATATATTAAAGACATCTCGGAGATGACGACCAGATTATTTGGACCCCTTAGCATCACGGTAACCCACAAACCTACCAATACACTGAAACTGCTCTTGATGAATCTAAAGGTCTGGTCATCATCTCCAAGATATCTTCAATGTATGGTAGTGTGACTAGAATCTCTAAGCATGTTCTGTCTTCTTCTTTAGGTTTTTTGTGTACCAACAATCAGCAGAATGAGGACTGCAACAAACATTACATCGGACAGATGGGCAGGAAACTAGCCACCAGGATACACAAGCACCAACTAGTCACCAACAGACACAACCAACTATCATTACACACAGACAATAAGGGACACCAGTTCAACTGGGATAACATATCCATCCTGAGACAGGCAAGACAAAGACACGCACGGAAATTCCTGGAGGCTTGGTATTCAAACTGGAACTCCATCAGCAAACATATCAATTTGGTCCCCATTTATCAACCTCTCAGAAAAAGAACTGGAAGTGATATCACCCACCGCAGCAGATCAAGAAGATAAATAGCAAATGGGATAGAACATCAGTGCTTCACCGAAGGCTCACTGATGGTGTTACCGAGCATGGTGACAAAACGTCTGAGAACAAATCTTCCAGCTCAGCGAGCAAACTTACTACCTGAACAATGGTGAAGTTTAACACTGCCATGAGTTGCCCTATTAAATATTGCTTAATGTGCCAATGCAGGAAGTGTGTGAGATTTCCATGTTTGTGTTCATAGAGTTGCTGAGGAAGACAATGCTGAATAAAAACGCAATCTAATTACTGTCTCAGACCTGAAAGGTTATTCCATTAGGTAAAATCTATAGGGATGGTATATCCTCTCTTTCAACAGTGATCATTCTTGCAATTGATAATTATATAGTTTCTTTCACTTGGAAAGCTGGAAAAGAGCTTGCCAAAGTTGAGAAGTTATTTGAGTTAAAGAATAAATTGAAACATTGCAACAGAAATGATTTCAATCTACAGCGATGATTTCAATGAGGAGCAATCTACAGTTTATTCTACTTCAGCATTTCAAAATTCCCTCATTTTATCCACTTGCAAATGTTCTTACACAACTCAAAGTAAGTCACCGAAAGCAGAACATGCCTTCAGATTCTGAGCTCTCTGCATTTCATTCTGCAAGCTTTTATTATCTCCTTGTTAGCTGTAGAGATGCCTGCAAGTCAGCAATGGAAATTTTACTGTTCCATCCCAGGAAATGTCACAGACTACACTAAACATGAAAGGATTTTTCATTTGCTTTGCAGTTTGATATTTTATTTAAAAACTGCCATTAAATAAAACCCTTATCACATGAATATTTCCTCTCTTTGTTAGTATAAGCAAAAATCTGGCTCATATATAATGGAGAAAAAACATATTTCGTATTCATCTTGGACTTTTCACTACCATTAGTGAACTTAAGAAATATAGTCCTTGATATCTATACGTTTTGGTGAAGGTAACAACTTCTTAAATCAATTTGTGCTCAGATGGAGATAAAGCTGCATTGTTAGTCCATCCTCAGTTGCCAGTTCAATTGCTTTTCATGCTCCAACAAGGAGTCAAAAGACTTAATAGATAACTAAATCATGCTATGCTGAATGAAAAACAGCAGCATGCAGATCTTAATGTAATCAACATAAGGTTCAATACTAACTGCAACATGTGTTAATATTAATAGTAATTGGAATATTATGGGGAGTCATCAATGGTCAAAAACTATGTGGGACTCTCTGGCAAATGCACCATGTGAGTAATACATGATTTTTTTTATTGTTCATGTGATAAGGGTATTATAGCCCATTCTTAATTGCTCTGGAAAATATAGTGATAACCTGCCTATTGAACCGCTGCAGTCCTTCAAGTATAGGATACTCACATGCTGTTACAATGGGACCCAAAAAGAATGTCAAGAGATCAAAGTCAGGATTGTCTGTGGCTTGGAGGGAAATATGCAGGAGGTGGTTTTCCTGCATATCTGCTGCCTTCATCTTCCAGGTAGTAGAGGAAGGTGTTATCAAAGGAATCTTCGAATGTTACTGCAGTGTATCATGTACATAGTAAACACTGCTGCCATTGTTCATTGATGGCGAGGTGAGCAGATTTTGAAGATGGCAGATGGGACATCAATCAACTGTGTTGTTTAAAGTCTGGTTGAAGATTTGTAGCTCGGGTGTCCGTTGTTGTGGTTCTGTTCGCCGAGCTGGAAGTTTTTGCTGCAAACGTTTCGTTCCCTGGCTAGGGAACATCATCAGTGCTATTGGTTTACCACTATAAATACCAGAAGAAACATCACAGCAGCGCTTCACAGGAGGCTCCAATAGCACTGATGATGTTCCCTAGCCAGGGAACGAAACGTTTGCAGCAAAAACTTCCAGCTCGGCGAACAGAACCACAACAACTGTGTTGTTTTCTCCTTGATGCCAATTTGAGTGTTGTTGTAGCTGCACGCATCCAGGCACATGAGAAATATTCCATCGCAGTCCTGACTTGTGCCTTGAAGATAGTGAATAGGCTCTGGGGAGTCAAGAGGTGAGTTACTCACTGCAAGATTCTTTGGCTTTGATCTGGTTTTATAGTCATTGTTCAGTTTCTGGTCAACGATATCCCCAAGATATGGAATTCAGCTACGATAATGTCATTAAACATCAAGGGAAATTGTCAGATTCTGTCTTGCTGGAGATGGTCATTGCCTTGAACGTTTGTGTTGACTGTGTCACTTGCCAATTATCAGCCCAAACCTGAATATTGTCCAGGTCTCGCTGCATATGACACATCTGAGATAGACCATAAATGGTGCTGAATATTGTGTAAACAATCCAACTTCTAACCTCATAATGGAGACTATAGATGATCAGTTGAAGATATTGGGATTAAGACACTACCCTAAGGAACTCCAATAGTGATTTTCTTGGGCTGAAACACAGGAATGGAAGAATAGGTCACTTGGCTCTTTGTGCCTGCTCCACTATTCAATGTGATCTTGGTTGATCATTCTCATTACTCTGTCTTCATTTTTGCCCTATATCCTTTGAGGTCTTTAGCCCTAAAATTATATATATTTCTTTCTTGAAAACATTCAATGTTTTGGCATCAACTGCTTTCTGTAGCAGAAAACTCCCATCTCAGGTGACTGACTGTGTGGAGTTGGCACATTCTCCCCGTGTCTGCGTGGGTTTCCTCCGTGTGCTCCGGTTTCCTCCCACAGTCCAAAAATGTGCAGGTTAAGTGAATTGGCAGAGCTAAATTGCCCGTAGTGTTAGGTGAATGGGGTAAAAGGAGGAGAATGGGGTCTAGGTGGGTTGCGCTTTGGTGGGTCGGTGAGGACTTGATAGGCCAAAGGGTCTGTTTCCATACTGTATCTAATTTAATCTAATCTAATTGCACATGCTGGCCAATCTCAGAATGAAGAAATTTCTTGTCATCTCAGTCCTCAATGACGTACCATGTATCCTCAAACTGTGACCCCTGGGAACATCCAATCTGCATTAACCCTTTCTAGTCTGGTTAGAATTTTATAAGTTTAATAAGATCCCCTCTACTTCTTCTAAACTCCAGTCAACACAATCATGTAAATCAGCCTCCCATCCACTAACTTCACCTAAAATTCCTACTGCATTGGGAAAGCAAGTAACATAATCAAAGATCCCTCCCACCCTGGTTATACTCTCTTCCACCCGACATGTATGAACAGATTCAAGAACAACTTCTCCACTGTTATCAGACTTTTGTATGACCCTCTTTAACGTTAATGTTGATCTCTCTCTCTGCACTTTTTTGGCAGCTGCGACATAGTACCCTGCACTCTGTTCTGTTACTCTGAAGCACGATCTGCCTGTAAAGCACATAAAACAACACTTTTCACTAATTCGGTACACATGACTGTAATAAATCAAATCAAAATCCAGTGAATGGTTGAATTTTGCACTACCTTTTATGACTGGCTTAGCAGGACCGTGGAGCTTAGATCTGGTTGGTTGATTGTGGGATTGCAGGGCCTTTATTTGTGTGTTGCTTCCACTGTTTGGTATTTAAATAGTCCTGTGTGGTATCAGGTTGTCACCATACCTAGTACTGCTCCTGACATATACTCGTGCACTCTTCAATGAACCTGGGTTGATCTCCTTGACTTGTTGTTAATAGCAGAGTGCAGGATATTCGGGGCAACAAGGTAACAGATTGTGGGCGAAGAAAAGCCTGGCTGCTGCTGATGGCCCATAGAACATAGAACATAGAAAAATACAGCGGAGTACAGGCCCTTTGGCCCTCCATGTTGCGCCGACCCAAGCCCACCTAACCTACACTAGCCCACTATCCTCCATATGCCTATCCAATGCCCGTTTAAATGCCCATAAAGAGGGAGAGTCCACCACTGCTACTGGCAGGGCATTCCATGAACTCACGACTCGCTGAGTAAAGAACCTCCCCCTAACATTTGTCCTATACCTACCACCCCTTAATTTAAAACTATGCCCCCTCGTAATAGCTGACTCCATACGTGTAAAAAGGTTCTCATGGTCAACCCTATCTAAACCCCTAATCATCTTGTACACCCCTATCAAATCACCCCTAAACCTTCTTTTCTCCAATGAAAACAGCCCCAAGTGCTTCAGCCTTTCCTCATACGATCTTCCCACCATACCAGGCAACATCCTGGTAAACCTCCTCTGCACCCGTTCCAGTGCCTCCACATCCTTCCTATAGTATGGCGACCAAAACTGCACGCAATACTCCAGATGCGGCCGCACCAGAGTCTTATACAACTGCAACATGACCTCAGGACTCCGAAACTCAATTCCTCCACCAATAAAAGCCAGTACACCATATGCCTTCTTCACAGCACTATTTACCTGGGTGGCAACTTTCAGAGATCTGTGTACATTGACACCATGATCCCTCTGCTCATCCACACTACCAAGTATCCGACCATTAGCCCTGTACCCCATCTTCTTGTTACTCTTACCAAAGTGAATCACTTCACACTTACCAACATTGAACTCCATTTGCCACCCGTCTGCCCAGCTCTGCAGCTTATCTATATCCCGCTGTAACCTGCCACATCCTTCCTCACTGTCAACAACTCCACCGATTTTCGTATCATCCGCAAACTTGCTCACCCAACCTTCTAGCCCCTCCTCCAAGTGATTTATAAAAATGACAAACAGCAATGGTCCCAAAACAGATCCTTGCGGAACACGGTTAGTAACTGCACTCCAAGATGAACCTTTACCATCAACTACTACCCTCTGTCTTCTTCCAGCCAGCCAATTCCTAATCCAAACCTCCAACTCACCCTCAATGCCATACCTCCGTATTTTTTGCAGTAGCCTACCATGGGGAACCTTATCAAATGCCTTACTAAAATCCATATACACCACATCTACCGCTTTACCCTCATCCACCTCCTTAGTCACCTTCTCAAAGAATTCAATAAGGTTTGTGAGGCACGACCTGCCCTTCACAAAACCATGCTGACTATCCTTGATCACATTATTCCAATCCAGATGTTCATAAATCCTATCCCTTACAATTCTCTCTAAGACTTTGCCCACAACAGAAGTGAGACTTAACGGCCTATAGTTACTAGGATTATCCCTACTCCCCTTCTTGAACAAGGGAACCACATTTGCTATCCTCCAGTCTTCTGGCACTATTCCTGTAGACAATGAGGACATAAAAATCAAGGCCAATGGCTCTGCAATCTCCTCCCTTGCTTCCCAGAGAATCCTAGGATAAATGCCATCAGGCCCAGGGGATTTATCTATTTTCACCCTTTCCAGAATTTCCAACACCTCTTCCCTACATACCTCAAAGCCATCCTTTCTAATTAATTGTGACTCAATATTCACATCAGCAACAATGCCCTGTTCCTGAGTGAATGCTGACGAAAAGTATTCATTCAGTGTCTCCCCAATCTCTTCAGCCTCCACACACAATTTCCCACTACTATCCTTGACGGGACCTATTCCTACCCTAATCATTCTTTTATTCCTGACATACCTATAGAAAGCCTTTGGGTTTTCCCTAATCCTACCAACCAAGGACTTTTCATGTCCCCTCCTTGCTGCTCTTAGCTCTCTCTTTAGATCCTTCCTGGCTACCTTATAACTCTCAATCGCCCCAATTGAACCTTCACACCTCATCTTTACATAGGCCGCCCTCTTCCCTTTAACAAGGGATTCCAATTCCTTATTAAATCACGGCTCCCTCACATGACCCTTTCCTCCCTGCCTGACAGGTACATACTTATCAAGGACACTCAATAGTTGCTCCTTGAACAAGCTCCACATATTGATTGTGCCCTTTCCTTGAAGCCTACTTTTCCAAGCCACGCATCCTAAGTCATGCCTCACCGCATCATAATTTCCCTGCCCCCAGCTATAACTCTTGCCCTGTAGTGCACACTTATCCCTCTCCATCACTAGAGTAAAAGTCACCGAATTGTGGTCACTGTCCCCAAAGTACTCACCTACCTCCAATTCTAACACCTGGCCTGGTTCGTTACCCAGAACCAAATCCAGTATGGCCTCACCTCTTGTCAGGAAACCCTCCTGCACACATTGGACAAACACCGACCCATCTAACGTACTCGAGCTATAGCTTTCCCAGTCAATATCTGGAAAGTTAAAGTCCCCCATAACAACCACCCTATTACTTTCACTCTTCTCCTGAATCATCCTCACAATCCTTTCTTCTACATCTCTAGAACTATTAGGAGGTCTGTAGAAAACTCCTAACAGGGTGACCTCACCTTTCCTATTTCTAACCTCAGCCCAAACTACCTCAAATAGCGAGTCTTCATCCATCATCCTTTCCACCGCTGTAATACTATCTTTGACAAGCAATCCCACACCTCCCCCTCTTTTACCCCCACCTCTGACCCTACTAAAACATTTAAACCCTGGAACCTGCAACAGCCAATCCTGTCCCTGTTCTACCCATGTCTCCGTAATAGCCACAACATCGAAATCCCAGGTACCAACCCACGCTGCAAGTTCACCTACCTTATTTTGTATACTTCTCGCATTGAAGTATACACGCTTCAAGCCACCTTCCTGTTTACAGGCACCCTCCTTCGAGATTGATGCCATGTTCCTAACCTCCCTACACTCCAGGTCCTGCACCCTAAAGCTACAGTCTAGGTTCCCATGCCCCTGCAGAGTTAGTTTAAACCCCCCCAAAGAGCACTAGCAAACCTCCCCCCAAGGATACTGGTGCCCCTCAGGTTCAGGTGGAGACCATCCTGTTTATAGAGGTCCCACCTTCCCTAGAAAGAACCCCAGTTATCCAGATACTGGAATCCCTCCCTCCTGCACCATCCCTGCAGCCATGCTCTCTCTCCCTATTCCTCGACTCTCTAACACGTGGCACGGGTAACAAACCAGAGACAACAACTCTGTTTGTTCTAACTCTGAGCTTCCAACCTAGCTTCCTGAAAGCCTGCCTAACATCCTCATCCCTCGTCCTACCTATGTCGTTGGTGCCAATGTGGACCACGACTTCGGGCTGCTCCCCCTCCCCCTCAAGGACCCTGAAAACACGACCAGAGATGCCATGTACCCTTGTACCTAGGAGGCAACATACCAAACGTGAGTCTCTCTCGCCCCCACAAAACCGCCTATCTGCCTCGAGCTATCGAATCCCCAATAACTATTGCTCTGCTCTTCTCCAGCTGAAAATGTGTTGCTGGTCAAAGCACAGCAGGTCAGGCAGCATCCAAGGAACAGGAAATTCGACGTTTCGGGCCAGATGAAGGGCTCTGGCCCGAAACGTCGAATTTCCTGTTCCTTGGATGCTGCCTGACCTGCTGTGCTTTGACCAGCAACACATTTTCAGCTGTGATCTCCACCATCTGCAGACCTCACTTTCTCCTCTGCTCTTCTCCACCCTTCCCTTCTGAGCAATGGGGACAGGCTTGAACCCCGTTGCTTACCCCTCGTCAGTCATTCCCCCCACAAGTATCCAAAACGGTATATTTGTTCTTGAGGGGAACGGCCGCAGGGGGTCCCTGCACTGGCTGCTTCCTCCCACTGTCACCCATCTGTCTGCAATCTTTGGAGTTACTACTTCCCTAAAGCTCCAATCTATGACCCCCTCTGCCTCCCGAATGATCCTAAGTTCATCCAACTCCAGCTCCAGTTCCAGTTCCCTAACACGGTCTATAGAATCATAGAGTCATAGAGATGTACAGCATGGAAACAGACCCTTTGGTCCAATTCGTCCATGCCGACCAAATATCCTAAACCCAATTCAGTCCCACCTGTCAGCACCTGGCCAATACCCCTCTAAAGCCTTCCTATTGATATACCCATCCAGATGCCTATTAAATGCTGCAATTGTACTAGCTTCCAACACTTCCTCTGGCAGCTCATTCCATACACTTACCACCCTCTGTGTGAAAAAGTTGCCCCTTAGGACTCTTTTATATCTTTTCCCTCTCACCATAACCCTATGCCTTCTAGTTCTTGACTCCCCCACCCCTGGGATAAAAAAAACTTTGTCTATTTATCCTATCCATACCCCTCATAATTCTGTAAACCTCTATATGGTCACCCCTCACCTCTGATGCTCCAAGGAAAACAGCCCTAGCCTACTCAACCTCTCCCTATCCCTCAAATCCTCATATCCTGTCAACATCCTTGTAAATCTTTTCTGAACCCTTTCAAGTTTCACAACATCTTTCCAATAGGAAGGAGACCAGAATTGCACACAATATTACAACAGTGGCCTAACCAATGTCCTGTACAGCTGCAACATGACCTTCCAACTCCTGTACTCAATACACTGACCAATAAAGGAAAGCATACCAAATGCCTTCTTCACTATCCTATCTACCTGCGACTCCACTTTCAAGGAGCTATGAACCTGCACTCAAAGGTCTCTTTGCTCAGCAACACTCCCGTGGAGCTTACCAAAAAGTGTATAAGTCCTGCTAAGGTTTGCTTTCCCAAAATACAGCACCTCACATTTGTCCAATCCTGCATTGCTGCTTCTGCTCAAAGTCTGTCCCATAGAGAACAATGTTACTGTCAGACAACACCCTGGAAAACATCCTCAACATGTGTCTTTGTAAGGACTGGGCAATAGTTATTTTAAAAAATATTGTCATGCACAGATGCAGCTGTGGCAAGTAGAATGATGGGGACAAGGTTTAATAGATATTTTCCCTCCTGTTAATTCTCTCACCACCTACTTCAGATTTAATTGAGCACCTTTGTCCTTTAGGACACGACCAGCTCAGTCAACACTGGTGCTACTGAGCCATCTTTGGTGATGAACATTGCAGTCCTCCACCCAGGCCACATATCTATTTCAATGGGCAACTGTGGCAGTTGTATTTCATTGATTAATTTATACTACATAATCTAAAGGATAACTACTCCATGTTGAGCATAAAAACCCACGTAACACATGAGGTGCAACTGAACCATGTGAAGCTCAATGAATAAGTCAAATAATAAATGATGCTCTACGGCTACTCAAAAACAAAGGGATTCAAGTCCATCACATGAAACTTGATAAGCAACACTGAGAGGCTGGTCAACAGTTAATCTTACACATGGGATGAATAAATAATTGTGCAATATGACTGGCTCTGAAATGTATACTGTACAGGCAAAGAAAGGCTTATTTTAGTGTATGCTGTGCTGAACTATTCAATATCACAAGGTAGCAATGGTGGGAGTACAGTTGACATCCAGTTGACATCAGATAGCAATAGAGATGCCAAATCATCCATGGGCTTGAGTGCAAGTCATGCTCCTAATCATTCGAAAATGAATGATGCTCTGAATTATGATATGATTCATGGATATTATGATACAGCATTAAGACAATCTTTGATACTCTCACAACTAAATAATCAATTGACAGTACAATTGCAGATGAAGAATTGGTATTTAAGCTATGATACTGCATTGTGATCAGAACTTGTGAAAATATCTTTATGCATTGCATAACATCTTAAAGAAACAGATGAAGAATATTGGAGTTGAAACAAGACATGATTGCTAAGTTGCCCTCCTACCACCTCCCTCAAGCATCAAACCATGAGAGATTGACTAGTTTCCATTTATTGTTTGCATATTACTGCGAGATCCACCAGAGATTTAAGGCTGGAAGGATAACTGCAAATTCCAGAATGTAGGTTTGACTAATTTTTTAAAAAATATGTATTTTTCAGTCCATTTACAATCTCTCTTCAACAATTATATTATATTTGCATTTTCAATCAAAAACCATGTTGAAAAGTTATATACAAGACGGAGCAGGATAGCTTTGTGGTGTTATCGCTAGACTATTAATCCAGAGACGTGGACAAAGTTCTAAAGACCCAACTTTGAAACCTGCCATGGCAGATGGTGGGATTTGAATTCAATAAATATCTGGAATTAGGAGTCTAATGATGACGATGAAACCATTGTCGATTGTAGGCAAAGCCTATCTGGTTCACTAATGTCCTTCAAGGAGGTAAACTACCATCAATAGCTGGTCTGACCTACATGTGACTCTAGACCCACAGCAATGTAATTGACACTGAACTGTCCTCTGGGCAACTAGGATGGGTAATAAATACTGGCCTAGCCAGTGATGCCCACATCCCATGAATAAATAAGAAAAATGAAATCAGCATGACACAATTGCTGAGAATGGCTTAATTCAGTTCACAAATAGCTATGTACATTTAGACAGAGGGGCTCAAGCCTTATTCATAGGCAAACAAATTTCACCTCACCCATTATTGTAATACATCAGAGAATTCTACACAACTGAACTTCTCACTTAATGATTACAAGTGAGCAGCTCTATCTGCTCCTGGAAATCTAATACCGCATCCTCTCTCCCCAGTTCTGTTGCTTCCTTATTGATTGCAAGCAGCAAGAATACTATTCATTCTAATATTGAGTAGGAAAGTTGTACAGGTCCATGAATAAATGTATGTAACTATCTGTAGTGGATAATTACTGACACCCAATGTAAAATGTGAAGGTCAACTTTAATTCTGACGCAATCAGATGGGTACGACTTACTGAGGGTAAAAACACTGCCTGCACAAGGAAAAACAGGTGACCAGAAATCTGGATCGATTGAGAACTTGGGCTGTAGTATGTTGAATTAAATTGAATCTTGACAAGAGCAGACAAATGAAATGGCAAAAAGAAAAGCAAAATGAGAAACTGGCATTAATTTGGCAATTTTCGCATTCATTAGCCAGAAAGGTACTTTTTGGAGGTAACACATGACTCTAATAGCAGCATGATTGCAACCAGCTGATCTATTTCTTCTTGTGATGTTAACTGAGGAATACATATTGGCCAGAGAAAATCTGTGATAACATCCCCACCCTTACTCAAAACAGTGCCTTGGGATGTTCGACATCCACACAAGTAGGAGTATGGGCCTTCAGTTTGACAATGGATCTGAAATTCCGAACATCCGACAGTTAAGCTTCCTCAGTATTGCATTGGAATGTGAGATTTGATTTTGCGTTCAAGCCCTGGAGTAGAACTTGAAACCAGAACCATGTGATTTGGAGGGAAGTGCCCTATCAACTAAATCAATGCATTCAATACTTTATAAAACAAGGGCCTATGGCTGGGGTAATTTAACTGATTAATGGAATGGCTAACAAATAGTTGATAAGAAAGTTGATAAGAGAGTTGAGGATGGCAACTTACAACTCGTGGAGTGCCACAAGTTCAGTGTGGGGCCCACAATTAGAGCCATAAAGATGTACAGCATGGAAACTGACCCTTCGGTCCAACTCATCCATGCCAACCAGATATCCCAACCTAATCAAGTCCCACCTGCCAGCACTTAGCCCATATCCCTCCAAACCTTTCTTCTTCATGTTCCCATCCAGATGCCTTTTAAATATTGCAATTGTACCAGCTTCCACCACTTCCTCTGACAGCTCATTCCATACACGCACCAACCTCTATGTGAAATAGTTGCCCCGTAGGTCTCTTTTATATCTTTCCCCTCTCACCCTAAACCTATGCCCTGTAGTTCTGGACTCCCGCACCCCATGAAAAAGACTTTGTCTATTTATCCTATCCATGCCTATCATGATTTTATAAACCCCTATGAGATCACCCCTCAGCCTTTGACACACCAGGGAAAACAGCTCCAGCCTGTTCAGCCTCTCCCTATAGCTCAAATCCTCCAACTCTGGCACCATCCTTGTAAATCTTTTCTGAACCCTTTCAAGTTCCACATCTTTCCGATAGGAAGGAGACCAGAATTGCACACAATATTCGAAAAGTGGCCTAACCAATGTCCTGTGCAGCCACGACCTGACCTCCTAATTCCTATATTCAAAGCTCTGACCAATAACGGAAAGCATACCAAATGCTTTCTTCACTATTCTATCTTCCTGTGACTCTATTTCAAGGGGATATGAACCTGCACTACAAGGTCTCTTTGTTCAGCAACACTACCTAGGACCTTACCATTAAGTATATAAGTCCTATCCTGGCTTGCTTTCCCAAAATGCGATACCTCGCATTTATCTAAATTAAACTCAATCTGCCACTCCTCAGCCCATTGGCCTTATTTATAATGTCTTGAATGGGCAAAGTGTCTGTACTAGATGAGTTTGCAGATGAGACAAAATTAGGGAGGAAGACAAGTAGTGATGGTGACACAAAGAATCTGCAGAGCGATACAGACAGGCTAAATGAATGGGAAAAAAATTGGCAGATGGAATTTATATGTGGGGAAATATGATGGTATGCACTGTCGGAGGAAGAATAGAGGAACTGAATATTATTGAAATGTGGAAAAAAACTGCTAAAAACTCAGGACAGAAGGATTTTTCCAGTCCTCATTGTTGAACCACAAAAAGCTAGCATCTAGGATGAGCAGGTAATAGGGAAGGCAATGGACTGTTTGCCTTTTTTTTTGAAAGTGAATGGAGTATAAAGTAGGGAGGCTCTGTTAAAATTATACAAGGCACTAGTCAGACCAATGCTTGAATACTGGGGACAGTTTTGGGCTCCTTACTTTAAGGAAAATATATACTGTCATTAGAGGCTGTCCAGAGAAGTTTCATGGGTTGGTAGCAGGTGTGGAAGGAAGGCAGGTGAGTAGGTGGGGAGGAAATCTTAGTTCTGTTCATTAACTGCTACAGCACGAATGGAGAACAGTTTTCAAACTAGTAAAACACCATCTCATGAGCCACCTTGTCTGGTCTCTTCCTGAACAAAGATCTTGTTTATTAACTTCAGGAACAAATATAATGACTGAAAAGAAATGTTTTCTTCTATTTTTGACTTAAGGAAAATTCTTAACCCATTGACAGCTGCATTTGCACATACTGAAAGGAGTCCACAATTAAAGCATAAGGCCCTATGCTTGGGTCTTGAGCAATTAAACAGGTTACAGAGTTGTAAATAATTTAAACAGTTATCACAAACAAGGGTTGAAATGAATAAAATCAAACACATTTCAGTAAGAGAAAAGGATGAAATGGATAGAAAACTAAAGCAAATTAGGTTTCTGTTTAAAAAAAAATAAACATTTTAACTTAAAAGGAAAATAATTGGAAATAAAGCCAAGAAAAACATAACTTATATAAGACCACTTTATGAAGGCACGACAAATGTACTGAATAAGTACTTTAATTCAGTTTTCATAGAGGATGTGCGTATTAGGAATGTAAACGATGAGATTCCTTAAGAACAGTTAGGAGACTTAAAAACAGGTTTGTGCTATTTAGCCCAATGAGCCTGTCCTAGCATTCAATTTGATCACTCAACATCATTGAGTGGAGAACTTCACTATCATCTCAGTCTAAAATGGCTTTTCTTTGATACAAGGCAAGCCAGCAGAGAACAAGCAAAGTCACCAACTTTACCTCATGTTTCTACACCACCTTGTCATCGTCTTTTCTTATAACCATTCTCCAAATGTTGTCATATCCTTTATAATAAATTTTAATAATTTCCCCATTCATTCCCCCTACAGATTCATTAGAATGTTCTGGAGATGATGGGGAGTTACATTTAAGAAATAACATTTTATTCCATTCTGGTTAAGAAGTGATGGTTGACAAATCTTTAAAATTAAAAAATATTACAATAGGGTGAAACATTGTTTTCAGAATGGTATTGCCAGTCCACCAATATAAAGATAATAATCAAAAAAAAATGAGGTTAGAACAAGTTATTTAGTTATCCATGGCTTTAATTATCTGTCACCAAACTCTTGTTGAAGCAGAGTCCATAAATTCTTTTAACAGAAAATTGGCTGCTTCAAGAAGAGTAATATTAAAAGGATTGGGGAGTGAATTGTGGCATGCAATTAAATCAAAGAATGCTGGGGATGGAAAAATAGTCCAAATTGTTGTTTGTATGCTGTAAAAACCAGAATTTCATAAAATAGCATTGACAGTTTTAGCTGTCAATCGTGATCATTGTGAGAGTTTCCATTATAAGCAGTATATTTGAGGTAACAATGTAAACCTTGTTAACCCAAGCAAATAGTGACAGTAACATATAGTTACTCTCTTTCATCCTTGCATCACTATCCATGTCTTTTTCACTCGTCTTGTTCTCAGTCTTGTTTTTTATACATCTTGATTCATTTGTCACAGCCTGGCTCAGTATCTCTGGATTAGTGGTGTGCCGGGACATTAACCGCCTCAACTTGTCTACCCTATCCCCCACTCCTTCTCTCACCCTCACAACGCGCAACCCTCCAATCCCAACCTCACCATCAAGCCAGCAGATAAAGGGGGTGCAGTGGTAGTATGGTGCACTAACCTCTACACCGCGGAAGCCAAATGCCAACTCGAGGACACCTCTTCCTACTGCCCCCTCGACCATGACCCCACCCCTCCATCACCAAACCATCATCTTCCAGACCATACAGAACCTCATCACCTCAGAAGATCTCCCACCCACAGCTTTCAACCTCATAGTCTGGGAACACTGTGCTGCCCGGTTCTACCTCCTTCTCAAGATCCACAAGCCTGACCACCCTGGCCGACCCATTGTCTCAGCATGCTCCTGTCCCACTGAACTCATCTCTACCTACCTCGACACTGTCCTATCCCTAGTCCAGGAACTCCCCACATACGTTCGAGACACCACCCATGCCCTCACCTCCTCCAAGACTTCTGTTTCCCCGGCCCCCAATGCCTCATCTTCACCATGGATATCCAATCCCTCTACACCTCCATCTGCCATGATCAGGGCCTCCAAGCCCTCCGTTCTTTCCTATCCAGACGTCCCCAACAGTACTCTTCCACCAACACTCATTCGTTTGGCCGAATTGGTCCTCACCCTTAACAATTTCTCCTTTGAATCCTCCCACTTCCTCCAGACCAAAGGAGTAGCCATGGGCACACATATGGGCCTCAGCTATGCCTGTCTCTTTGTTGGCTACATAGAACAGTTGATCTTCCGTAATTACTCCGGCACCACTCCCCACCTCTTCCTCCATTACATTGATGACTGCACTGGCCCCACCTCGTGCTCCCATGAGGAGGTTGAGCAATTCATCAACTTCACCAACACATTTCACCCTGACCCTAAATTTACCTGGACCATCTCTGACACCTCCCTCCCCTTCCTGGACCTCTCCATCTCCATTAATGACGACAGACTTGACATTGACATTTTTTTACAAATCCACCGACTCCCACAGCTACCTGGATTACACCTCTTCCCACCCTACCTCTCGCAAAAATGCCATCCCGTATTCACAATTCCTCTGCCTCCGCCTCCGCCGTATCTGCTCCCAGGAGGGCCAGTTCCACCATAGAACACACCAGATGGCCTCCTCCTTTAGAGACCACAATTTCCCTTCCCACGTGGTTAAAGATACCCTCCAATGCATCTCGTCCACATCTCGCACCTCCGCCCTCAGACCCCACCCCTCCAACCGTAACAAGGATAGAACGCCCCTGGCACTCAACTTCCACCCTACAAACCTTCGCATAAACCAAATCATCCACCGACATTTCCACCACCTCCAAAAAGACCCCACCACCAGGGATATATTTCCCTCCCCAACCCTTTCCGCCTTGCACAAAGACCGTTCCCTCCGTGACTACCTGGTCAGGTCTATGCCCCCCTACAACCCACCCTCCCATCCTGGCACTTTCCCTTGCCACTGCAGGAACTGTAAAATCTATGCCCACACCTCCTCCCTCACCTCTATCCAAGCCCCTAAAGGAGCCTTCCACATCCATCAAAGTTTTACCTGCACATCCATCAATATCATTTATTGTATCCGTTGTTCCCGATGCAGTCTCCTCTACATTTGGGAGACTGGGCGCTTCCTAGCAGAGCGCTTTAGGGAACATCTCTGGGACACCCGCACCAATCAACCACACCGCCCCGTGGCCCAACATTTCAACTCCCCCTCCCACTCTGCCAAGGACATGGAAGTCCTGGGCCTCCTTCACCGCCGCTCCCTCACCACCAGATGCCTGGAGGAAGAATGCCTCATCTTCCGCCTCAGAACACTTCAACCCCAGGGCATCAATGTGGACTTCAACAGTTTCCTCATTTCCCTTTCCCCCACCTCACCCTAGTTCCAAACTTCCAGCTCAGCACTGTCCCCATGACTTATCCAGACTTGTCCTACCTGCCTACCTCCTTTTCCACCTATCCACTCCACCCTCTCTTCCCTGACCTATCACCTTCATCCCCTCCCCCACTCACCTATTGTACTCTATGCTACTTTCTCCCCACCCCCACCCTTCTCTAGCTTATCTCTCCATGCTTCAGGCTCTCTGCCTTTATTCCTGATGAAGGGCTTTTGCCAAAACGTCGATTTCGCTGCACCTTGGATGCTGCCTGAACCTCTTGCTCTTCCAGCACCACTAATCCAAAATCTGGTTTCCAGCATCTGCAGTCATTGTTTTTACCTCTGTATCTCTGTGTCACTTGTGGACATAGTACAATGTGCTTCAAGTGCTTACAAACCTCGCACAAGTACAAGTCAACAAACTTCACATCTACTTCCCCTATTCATACTTTATTTAGATCTGTAGTCTGAAACACATTTTAACTTTACCTTTGTACCAACATGGACAACACTTCAAAAGCAATTCCTTAGTTGTGAATTTCTTCTGGGTGTCATGAGGATATAATTAAATGGTTTACAGGTGCAAATTCATTTTGCATTTCATCCAATATCAAATTATATATTTTAGTCTATCATGGTATTTTATCTGTGTATGAGCATAACATTACTAAGAAGATGCACAATGCCAAATCAATATTGCAAGTATTTCAACAAGAAATATCCCTGAATAGAATTGTTGAGCAACACCATCAAACATAAGGGCTGCCAAGTTGGTGAACCCATGTTACTAAAAAAACTATTGGACCTTGGAAGTACTGTTATGGCACGTATCACAAGATTATATCACATAGACTTGAGGCTCAGTGGTGCAAAAGCAAATTTAATCCTTTCGTCACTATAATTTGCCAATTTTGTATTTATAACTTTTATTGAAAAATAAATGATGCAAGCAAAGAGTGACATGAGATTTCATGTTAATTTTTGTTAAATCAACATTACATGAGCAGAAATAGACTATTTTAGAAGCATTGTAAGAATGTTTGATATGGATCATACAACTACTTTCAGTGTTTGCAAATATATTCCCATTTCACTTGTCTGCACCACAAATGTAAGCTACTAGGAGGATACTGCAGAAGGATAGTTAACATTTGTTGTCTATTGTTTTTCAGCTCTTTTCCCTTCGACCAACATCATTAACCTACACTGGAGTACAGCCTCGGCATGAGCCCAGAATCACTTGCTCAAGTCGTCATTCCTCATCCAGTGACCAGTGTCAGGCTGAGGAACTTTGGGATCATTACTACCAAGCTCATTCCTATATATCTGACATCTTTCTGTATCACATTCCGACAAGGCTCATTAGTGGAATGAAGGAGAATCATAACATCCTTATCAATGCCCATGTCAACTTACTTGGGAGTGCAAAGGGATTAAGCAGAAGCCTTGTTGTGTATATGACCTAATACTCAGTGCCGTCATGTTCCGATATTGTATTGTCATCTTTGTTACTGAGTTAGTCATGTGAAAAATGTAGAAGACTGAAGAATAAAATGCAGCTGTTTCATAAAAAGAACATCTAAGAGGCATTTATCAAATGACCTGGTTGATCCAGCCATCGAGGAACATTGGTTTCATAATATTTATTGAACAATTAATGAAAATTCCTTTTATAAAAGAAAGTAAGTGAAAACAAGTTGGAGATTAACTGGTAATTGACAATGCTATACCATGTTATACCTGAATTGGTTTTTATATCAAAAAATGCATTTTTGTTCAATCAACATTTTACTGATAAACTGCTAATATTTCAAGCACCAATATGTATAGTTTCTGGGAATTATTAATCTTCTGGTCCATGAATCTAACTCTGAAAAGATTAATGTTTTCGGTTGAGCAGTAAATCATGAACCTTCAAGCAAGGTTTGTTTTCTATTGAATGGACATTTCATTAATGCCAGCATCTGCACCGAACACCCATTAATATATTGCAAGAAAAGTGCCTAAACTACTCCTTTTATATAGCTGAAAATCATAGGTTAACGGTTAGTGACTTTTCTTCATCATGGTTATTGCATACTGCATTTTCTATCGATACCAATATATAAATGTATTGTTACAAATGTAACTATTAGGAGCAGAGTTTTCACTCAAACACTGGCTGACTGATCTCATCTGAATTAAACTTAGGATGAAGATGAAGTTAATTAAGGAAAAATGTTCTGTTATTAGACTTGGGTAAATTAAGGTATTGTGGTAATTGGTTGACTAAAATGTATGCCCAGATTAGTTTAATTTAATGTCTAATGCCACGGAAATTTCATCACTGTTAGCTATTCAATGAACTGTGGCTCAAATAAAAAGCAGAAAGAACTGTGAATGCTGGAACTCAGAAACACAAACAGAAAATGCTGGAAAGACTTGGCAGGTCTGGCATCATCTATTGAGAGAAGTAAGAGTTAACATTTCAGGTCCAGTGACCCTTCTTTAGAACCTGTGAGACCGAATGCCCTTTTCCGGCAATTTCTGAGGATTAAATACACCATTTGCTAAATGTCTCTTGGATACTCTGTTTATGAATTTGTTTCTGGAGCTGGATTTTATTCGTCAACCTTCTCATGTTTTAACATGAAAACCTATGTAACAAAAATGACAATATAATGTCCGAACGCAATTAGCATACATCCTCAAGCCTCTCCCTCATTTCCCCATGTCAGTGTTGGAGCTCATTTGAAAACTCCAAAGTTATGAAATTAGTTATGAAACTCCAAATCATGAAAGTTATGAAATGCAGTTTTCTCATGAACAATTGTTTATACTTTGCTAACAATGTACTTGTCGGAAAATTATGCACACACCAAAATTTGAAATAAGAATATCACATACAAAGTGCGCTGATTATTTATCACAACATCTTAAATTGTTTCCATTATTAGGGAAAGATTTGCCTCCAGCTTGGCTTCTTATCTTTATCACCTCTAATTAGCAGTAACATGTTATTTACACTACGCTGCTCTATTGAAGATCACTGCAAGCTTAAAATATCTTGGGCAATGTGCAATTCTCCAGTCCATTCAATTTCTTAATATACTGTCGACTTTAACAGTCCCCTTTTCTTAGAAATATTTGTTGACCATTCTTCCAGGTTCGCACCTCTCTCATTTCTTCACATTTTCCCAAGTCCTTGACTTTCTTAGGCATTTACAAAGCTATGTTTCATTAATATCTTTAATGCTTCTGTTCATTACTTGACTGAAACTATCTCCTTCATGATTCAATTTGAAATTCCTCTCTTCATTTTATATATACATATATCTGACAAGATCATTTGATCTGTGCACAAAGAATGGGAGAGAAACTCAGCAGGTTTGCTGGCATCTGTCAAGAGAGAAATTAATGTTTTGGTTCTGGCATGTCTCTTCCTCAGAACTCTGAAGAACAGTTCTGAAGCAGTCGTACCTGACTCAAAATGTTAACTCTGTTTTTCTCTCTCCTCATAAATGCTCAGACCTGTTGAGTTTCTCTACTAGTGTTTTTTTTGTTTCAGACTGCCAGCATCCGCAGTATCTTGTTATTGTTATAATATTATTTCAGCATCCATTTCATTACTGTTTGTTGCATCTGTGTATAAACTGGTTATCGCATAACTGTCCAATAACAATTGTACTTCAAAAATACTTTGTTGGTTGTAAAGCACTTTGGGACATTCTGAGGCCATTAAAGACATACTTCAATCAAAGAATTGTTGTGATGCAGAAGAAGGACATTCAGCCTACTAACTCCGTACAGAATAAATGTAACCCCTTGTTTCAAAATCTGTTTTTTTTCATTAAGAAAAATGCAATCCAATACAATAGAATTATTAAAAACCATTTACGGCTGTGAAAGAGTATCTAGAAACAGATTGTTTCCAGCAGTTAAGGAGGCAGGAATGAGACCCATATACACAAGTTTAACTACAAGAGATTTGAAACAGACGTTATCGGAAATTTGTTTGCACTGTTGAAAGTGCAAACTTCCCAGGTTAACGATTGAGAAAACTTAGCATTTAAGATTAGGTTAGTTAGGTGCTTGAAAGAAATTGAGCTATAAGGTTTAGGGTACGGAGTATAATTAGAACAATTTGTCCACAAGGAATATTAATGATGATATGTTCTAGTTCAGCCAAATAGCCTATTTCTATGTTATAGATTCTATAGCTTCTTTATGAGTTAGTAAATGCTGATGGTGTTAAGCAATACTGGAATAAATATACCTATTTTCTTGCAACTTTAACTAACACATCAGGTTTTACTGAATTCAAATAATCATTCTGAGACTGTGATCAAAGATTTTGATCTATCATTGAAATATTTTCAGTAATTTAAAGGTTAATTTCTACGTATTAAATTGCCTTTGCTATCTGTGACCTTGATTATGGATTCATTTCTGAAAATTTACGAGAATGGGATTGTTTCTGTCAAATTTAACTTGCAAATTAATAATGTGTGACAACATAATGTTGTAACACATTAAAAAACATTTCTTATTCTGTGGTAGAAGAGTCAGAAAATACAACTGCGGTTTACTTAACTTTCATGTTTTAAAATTCTTTCTTGAGGGTTGAGGGTAGCAATTGCAAGACCAGTAGTTGTTGCCCATTCATAACTGCTCTTGAACTTAGTGATTTACCAAGTCACTTAGGTGGGCAATTGAGAGTCGACCACATTATTTTAGGTTTGGGACAGTGGTCTCCAATGTGTTTAAGCACAAGGTTACATTTTGAATTTGTGTGCAACCCAGGATCCACCGCAAAGAAAATATGGAATGAACAGTTCATTTTTAATGCTTTATGAATCAAAAACCAAGTAGATATAATTATTCATTTTGTCCTCTCCTCATCAAGTCTCAATATGACACCATTGCCAGTGCCATGATATAGTTTGAGTTTGCTAAATGTATATTGTCCACCAAAGGAATATCAGAGAGACTGATGTGTACTTGGACTTGATCATCTTCATTTGGGAGAACGCTGTGTTACACAGGTATGTGGAGTCAGAGTAAGCTTTCACTGTAAAAGCACAGAATGATAGGAGTAGGTATTTTCCTACCATTTCCAAGTCTCCAAACATTGTTGTCCCTTGATTTGAATTTCGGCTTATAATCATTTTGCAATTTAATTATCTCTATGTTATCTCTATTGCTTTAAAAATCAAACACATGATGGAATTTGGTAACCAATCCACCAATGTCTACTTGAAGAAATAGGACAGCCATAATAATTTGTTCCATCACATCCAATTTCTGAAATCTTTTGTTGAATTCTTCGGCTAACTTGCTCAGGCATGCACAGACGTTTTTCTGATGGAAATATGTTACTTTGATTTTTTTTCTAGTATTTATTTACTCCAAAATTGGGAAGTGTTGCAGCAATTTATTTTTTGATTGGGAGATCCAGTTTTGTTTGCCAGCCAACACTGATCTTGTGTGTTAAATCAATGCCCATTCCCTGCATTCACAGTTTAGTTCATT
Organism: Hemiscyllium ocellatum; assembly: GCF_020745735.1. Classification (NCBI taxonomy): domain Eukaryota; kingdom Metazoa; phylum Chordata; class Chondrichthyes; order Orectolobiformes; family Hemiscylliidae; genus Hemiscyllium; species Hemiscyllium ocellatum. Next base: position 53,308,078 of record NC_083401.1, on the reverse strand, counting down.
TAAGTTTTGATGTTATGTCTGTAAAAATCATGAAGTTGAGCAACCACTCATTATCTGACAGCTCACAGCCAATCTCATTCCTTGAGTTCTGAAAAGTGATGACTTCAGCCATTAGATCTAAATATCTTTGCAGGGCAAACCTTCAACTTGGCCACCTCACAACAGCATGGAGGGTGAATTCACCATGGACAGCATCGGGTTAGTTGAGTAAGGATTTAAATGAGTGATGTTGAAGAGCTGAACAGCTCTTGTTCAAATCGAAATTCAAATCTTTAAAACAACTTTAATTCGATGAGAAAAGCCCATAGCTTTACTTACTAATGCTGCTGGTGGATTGTACGATGTCAATTGGTGAAAGAAATCATGATTATTTCAGTAAAAAGCTCATATTTGTTCTAAACATAGCTGGTCTACCATTAACAGTGGTGGAAACCATTTTTTTATTAAAATGTATTTCTCAAGTGCACAGTTTTTGAATTAATTGTAGATATCTTCACCCCTTTTATTTGCTCAACAAGCAAAAGGGTAAGAACATTGTCTTTAGCTTTTATTCCCTGAAAAACCATGCACAGCAAACAGCTGTCATGTTGAAGGATTTAGTGAACCACAGAGTCCCGCAGATCCTGCTGCCTTTGGACAAAGGTTCCACTCACCCTACTATTGTGAAAGCATTCAGTGATATACTCTAGATTGCCATAATTATTTCTTCTTTATTCTGAAAGTCTTTGAATAGTCAATGACCACAGATATTGCTTGTTTAATTACTTTGCCATCTATGAATGATTTTTTTTGTTTTGTCAAAAGATGAAAAATGCTAAATGATGCTTCAGTACAGTCCTTACCTTTTGCTGCTGGTTTAAAACGAAATGACTGTTTGAGGTTTCAACCTAGCTTTCAACTTGTCAACCTACTTTGTCCTAAGCATGCTGATGAAGGGAAATCTATCCTTGAACTTACTTTCAAAATTATCATTTATAAGTGGTGTCATTCCAAATTGCCCTTTTAACTTATCAATATACTTTGGTGACATATAAAGTAAATACTCTTATTTTATACAATTATGAACCATAATTAATTTATCCATTCAGTGTGCAAGTTGTACCATTTAGGTTTCTTTATAATGACCCAGCTTCATCACTCATTGTTATTGTTTTCTTATGTTGTTAGTGACTGCAGGTTTGTCTTTGGATAGGCCCCTCTGGAACTTTATTTTGCATTCAATATACAACGTCATGGTCATCATTGGACTCTTAATTCCAGATTTTTTTCAATGAAATTAATTCAACCATTTTCCATGACAGGATTCAAAGTGGTCCCCCAGAACATTACTTGGATTTCTGGATGAATAGTCCAGCAATAATTCCACTGGTCAATTCCACAGTCCAGAATGTTGTTGGCTTCTTTCAAGTGTGGAAGCTTGTGAGGTCCCTTCAGTGGCCATGATTTGATTCCAGGGCCTCTAGTCAGCTGGGGATGCTCAAATTTTGGATGTGAGATGTGGCATAAATTTTTCTTTGTCCTGCATGAATTATTAGATAAACAGCTGAAGTAAAGAAACTGCTGGTCTACAGAGATCCAGCACAACTAGCTGAGCTGCTCTTGTAGAGAGTCTACATAGATGCGATGGGCTGAATATCCTCATACATTTCTAGTACTGGCTGCACACATACGTTTTTAGTATACTGCTTTTTGATTGGTTTCCACTGACACTACAAACTGCAATAAGAGTCCATCTGGGCTGAAGTGAAACACAACATAACAATCTAGTAAAACCAGTTTAGACCATGCACTTTTCTCTACCTGCACAACTCCCAGAAGCAGAAGTTATGCAGTAGAATGATGATTGATGTATGTACAATGAGGGGGACAAGGGAACAAGGGTGGGCAGTGACATTGACTGTCAGAGACACCGTGATCAACCAGCTGAATAAAATCTACGCGTTAGAGACTGGGGGTCTTGGGTCACAAGTGGGTCAGACTAAATAAAGATGGTAAACCAGATGGATTTTTATGACATTTGCTGATAGTTTCATGATCACTGCTACTGAGACTGGTTTTCAACTATAATGGGAAATTGACAAATGGGTAATTGAAAGGTGTGTGAAACTGGTGAAATTCACACTGAGAATTCAGTTATCTGCATTGGGAAATGTTGCCTAGGTAGAAGTCTTTTTAACCTGCTGAACAATACTGTAAAAGTTGCACTGTTTCCAATGTACACTGACATCATAAATGTGTTCTTCAGAATTTCCATTTGTCAGTCTGTCTTCCAGAATCATAAAGATGCTATTTTACAAACTGTCGGCAATTTTGTTAGAAATAAGGAACATGGGAAACATATAAACTCATTATATTATTCTGACATATTGTTACCAACTGAATTCTTGCTTCAGGGTGCAATTAGAAAGACAGCCTACTGCTGCCAATGATATTCTTTATCTTAGTGCGATTGCCAATTTCATACCAATTTGTGTCAATGATCAAACAGGTTTTGTACATGATCTCAGCAAACATTATATTCGAAACTTCTAAATTTAGTTAGAGGGAAGAGGAGCTGAGAAAGAGGAAATTTTCCACCCATTGATCTGGACATCAATCAAACCTCAGTTGACTTATTGTCCATGCTCCAAACATTCAGAAACCTTCAAATAATTAAGGCCTGTGTCCTTTGCATTTTTAATAAAACATGTGTTTTCATAGTTTGGGCCGCACTGATGCCCTCAGACAAAAGATCAATGAAAATCAAGGATTGGTGTAAGGGGCCAATATTAGACACCTTGAAACAAGGTATTGCAATAGATCATGAATCAACTATTGACAGTTTCCAACAATTGGTGAACTGGTACAAAGACCAAGGATTAACATTGAAATAAGCAAAAGAAGAAGTTAAAAGATGTTAGTGTGGTGAATAGAATCGGTAGGAATGTAGGTAGCAACTATAGCATAATTTAGTAATGAATTGATTTAAAAAAAACTAAAATCTTTAAGAAGCATAAAGAAGAGGAATCAGGGTACTAAGATGTGATTAGAGTAGTTAGTTCCAGTACTAGAGATACACTGAAACTGATTACCTTCTACTGTACTGTATTCTCCATTGTCAGAATAGCCAAATGAGCCGACAGTACAAGCCAGATTTTTGGATGGTTACAGAGGTGACTGGGCAGAAAGTGAGTGTGAGATGGCTGGTATCTTGATAAGACCCTTCTCCCACCATTACAGGAACTAGCCAGTCAATGGGTACATTCCCTTATCCACCCCTTCCACTGTGACTGAGGAAATATTCAACCCAAGGAAAGATGCAACTGGCGGGGAATCCAGCATTTCCGAATAACTTAGTGAACCCCTCAAATAAAATAAGACACTATAGAGGCTGGAAATCTGCAACAAACAAAGAGTATGCAGGAGAAACTCAGTAGCATCTGTGGAAAAAGAAACAAAGTTAGCCTTCTGAAGAAGAATAACATCATGCTCACTGCATAGGTGCTGCCAGACCTGTTGAGTTTCTCCAGCATTCTCTGCATTTGGTAAGGAGCCCCTCGGCTCCCAGTGTGGACAGATTGCTTCATTGGTGTCCTCAGGTCACCTTGTGGAAGAGGAAGTGCTTCCGCTTTACCCACACAATAGTAATAGCCCAGAAACTGTGGCCATTCTTATTTAATATTTCTTTTAAACGTTATGCTGAGAAGCAAGTCCACCTTGAGGTGTCCTGTCTCTCACCCTTGCCTGTGTTATCAGGCGGCTGTACTCTCAGTGCAGGACAGTCTCCCATTAATCGTCCAGCATCAAGGATCCATCTGCCATTCTTAATTGGGCAGCAAGTCTGCCCCCAGCCATTGTTTTGAGAATTACGTCAAGTAATTATTTCTAGTGTGGTCCTGAGCAGCAAACTGCCTTCAATCCTGACATCAAGGTCACAGTCTATGTTGAGGCGAGAGAAGAGGGAGAGAAACACAACATACTCTGAAAACAGGCATGGGGATTGATGTCCATTGACCTGCACCTAATGCTTCTGATACAAGCAGCACACAAACTTCAAGCTGCCAGGTCATTTGAATGATTGTAACATGCAGCAAATGCTAACCATGTTGGTGATGCACTAGACCACAAAGACTGCAATGATTCAAAAGGCAGCTCACCATCTGCTTCTCGAGGCCAATGAGGGATGAACAACAAATGCTGCAAAAACCAGCAACATCCACACGCCAATAACAAATAGAAACAAAGTAATTGTTTATTCTTAACCGTAGCATTACAACGTTAGCCTTGGTGGTCGAATTTTAATAACATGATGTGGCATCACAGCAATACTTATCAGGTATGTTTCTTCCTGCTGACACTGCATGCTGGATTCTATAATCACAAATGGACAGACATCCATTCCCCACCCCCTCAAAAACCTGACCCTAAGTGAACAGAAAATATGGCACAATGATATTGTGTCAGCAATGTAACATCATCATACCACTCCCCAATAGATACCAAAATCTGGAGGGTGAGGAAGGAGACGTGCCATTTTCTAAAGGATCATTAACAAGCTATTGAGCTTGTTCAGGATCTAATCATCTGCAATTTCTCATTGCCAGAGCTTTTTCGGGGCATCTGATCTGAATATGTTTGAACATGTTTTACAGCAGCGATAACAAAGACAGAAGAACATTAGGACTCTAGATAAATGCAACAGCAGCAGCCTCTTCTCAGGATGGTGATAGCATGTTTGTTCCTTTAAAACTTCACTTTGAATCTTGTCAGAAAGAAAAAAAAATTCTAAAAGCAGAGGGCATTTAAATAAGTAACTTTCTGCTTAAAGCATTACTCTCCTTCTCCCTGCAGGGACAGGGACAGAATGCCCGGGCTGATGTTCTGAGCACACTGTATTCTCTAAACCCCAGCTTCTGGGGACTCACTCTCCTAGGCACTGTCCCTCTGCCACATGATGTCCCTGTCTACAATCCCAATTGAGCATGAAGTCAACACCCAGCCTTCTTTGCTCCTGACACTTTTAATTAGTGTCCTTTCCATTGGATGTATTTTAATTGACCATCAGACACAATAGTTGATGAGCTGAGATGACGGGAGTTGTGGGGGGCTAAGTGGGAACATGGTGACCAGTCACTTTCCCCTTCAATTCCATTAAACTTCTGGAAAACATTAAATCCAAACTATGGTAGAATCATACCAGAAATCAGCTAAAGGTTAATTTTGTTGAGTTTCATGAGCGTTCTTCTCTCTCTGCGAGGTCCAGCTTTTCATGCTGTCTTCCTAAACATGCCTCATTATCTCTGCAAAATGCAGCACAGTACTGATCAAACTAGTTGCGTCCTAAAAGATTTAGCTGCTAGACTGGGTGTGCAGCAGGTGGCAAGGGAATCAACAGTATGGAAAAACATACTTGACCTCATCAGGGCGGCATGGTGGCTCAGTGGTTAGCACTGCTGCCTCACAGCACTAGGGTCCCACGTTTGATTCCACCCTCGGGCGACTGTCTGTATGGAGTTTGCACATTCTCCTCGTGTCTGCGTGGGTTTCATCCCCATGGTTACAAAGATGTGCACATCAGGTGAATTGGCCATGCTAAATTGCCCATAGTGTTAGGTACATTATCAGTGGGAAATGGGTCTGGGTGGGTCACTCTTTGAAGGGTCGCTGTGGACTTGTTGGGCGAAGGGCCTGTTTCCACACTGTAGGGAATCTAATCTAATCTGATCTAATCTTACCAATTTGCCAGCTACAGATGTATCTGTCCATGACAGTAACAGTAAGAGTGACCATCACACAATCATTGAATAGATAAAGTCCTGCCTTCACATTGAGAATTGGTACTATCACTGTGCTAAACAGGACAGACTTCGAACAGATCAGGCAACTCAAGTTTGGGCATCCACAAGGTGCTGTGGGCCATCAACAGCAGCAGAACTATACTCCAGCACATTCTGCAACATCATGGCCCGGCATATCCCCCACTCAGTCATTGCCATCAAGCCAGCGAATCAATGGAGAGTGCAGGATCAGCACCAGGCATACTTACAAATGAGGTGTCTACTTGGTGAACTTATTTGCTCACCAAACAGCGTAAGAAGCAAGTGTTAGACGAAGCTTAGTGATCCCACAAACAATGGATCAGATCTAAGCTCTGCAGTCCTGCCACATTGAGGCATGAATGGTAATGGGTAATTGAACAACTCCACATATATCCCTATCCTCAATGATGGGAGAGACTAACACATTAGCGCAAAAGGTAAGGTGAAGTATTCACAGCAATCTTCAACCAGCCAAGGGCAGAGTGCATGATTCAAAGTGACTCCTCTAGTGATTCTCAGCATCACAGGTTCCAGTCTTCAGTCAATTCGATTCACTGCGCATGATATCAAGAAACAATTGGAGGCACTGGATACTGAAAAGGCTATGGACACATTACAGCAACATTACGGCAATATTACCAAAGACTTGGACTCCAGAACTTACCAGAATAGCTCCCTAGCCCAGCTATTGCAGCAAACTCTTCACTAGTTGGAGTCATATCTGGCACAAAAGAAGATAGTAGTGGTTGTTGGAGTTTAGGAGAAAGTGAGGACAGCAGACGCTGGAGATCAGAGTCAAAAAGTGTGGTGCTGGAAAAGCACAGCCGGTCAGGCAGCATCTGAGGAGCAGGAGAGTTGACATTTTGAGCATAAGCTCTTCATCAGGAGTGGCTGTTGGGGTTTAGTCATCTCAGGTCCAAGGCATCTCAGGAATTCCTCAGGATAGTGTCCTTGACACAACCACCCTCACCTGCCCTTCACCATTAAGGTCAGAAGTGGGGATGTTCATTGATGATTGCACAATGTTCAGCGCCATTAGCAACCCCTCAGATATTGAAACAGTCCATGTTCAAATGCACAAGATATGGACAATGTTTTGGGCTAACAAGTGGCAAGTAACATTCACACTACACACTTGTCAGGTAATGATCACCTCCAATAGGAGACAATCTAATCACCCATGCCTACATCTTCCTGGTTGTCTGAAATGCAGAATGCACTCTGTTTCCCAATATTTACAATCCTTGCCTTATTCAACACAAAATATAATTTAGAGAAAAGATGAAAATAGACCTTTCAACTTGTTCACACCACCAGTGTGGACCTGGACCAGGGAAAGCACTCTTGCTTATTTCCAATCCCATTCAGTCTACATGTCTGGTCTCAATCCCATCCCAACACATGGTCAGCTTGTAAAGCAAATGCATTCACAACAAAACTAAAAATATTCCACGGTTACAAAATTTTACAAACAACAAGCTCATTTTGCTTCAATATTTCAATTGCCAATGACTTGATGAATATTGGCATTTCATCACACAAACTCAGGAAGGTCATTCCATTCTTCTGCATCAAAAAGGTGATGCCATAATTTTGAGTTCCCAGCAGAGTATCACACACTCACGAACCACTTTTGAAGACAAAATTGAAATATAGCACCCCTGAAATTCTGACCTACACTCCCTAAAATGCACTGCACTCTGTTAGAAATATCAAAATCACTCATGAGTCCAGTTTGCATGTAATAAAATCCATTCAAGCTTGTAGTTTATCTGAGATCATTTGATGGTCACTGAATTTAAGTAAGTTCAGCCGAAGTGCTTCCAGAAGTTACTGAAGGAAAATGAGAAATATGGGAAAACACGGTATTTGATGGGATGTTAATGATTCATGTTGGAGGTTTCCTCCAAATTACAAGGTTTGAGTTTTTGAAAAATCAGCTTTTGGATCTGACTGAGTAAGTTCTTGTGAAGTACTCCCATTCTTGCAGATGCTTACTGTTTTGTGTGATACAATTTTCCTGTATTTAAATTTTAGATCCAATTTTAAGCCAGGTAATTTTGCAATACATGGAGGTGACATAAGGATGATCTGTATACAATTTATATAGGTCTATATACATCTTTGTACAATTTATATAGATGATTTGGAGTTGGGGACCATGTGTAATTTGCAGCTGAGTGGCAGAGCAAAGTGTGCAGAGAACTTGAAACTTTGCAGAGGAACATGGATAGATTGAGTGGGTGGAGAAAGGTCTGGCAGATGGCGTACAATGTTAACAAATGTGAAGTTATCCATTTTGGTAGGAGTAATAGTAAAAGGGATTATTACTTGTATGATAAACAATTGCAGCACGCTGCTATGCGAAAGGACCTGGGTGTCCTTGTACATGAATCACAGAAGATTGGTGTGAAGGTACAACAAGTAATTAGGAAGGCAAATGGAATTTTGTACTTCATTGCTAAAGGGATTGAGTGTAAAAGCAGAGAGGTTATGTTGCAGCTGTACAGGGTGCTGGTGAGGCCACACCTGGAGTTGTGTGTGCAGTTTTGGTCTCCTTACTTGAGAAAGTATATACTGGCACTGGAGGTGGTACAGAAGAGATTCATTAGGTTGATTCCAGAGTTGAGGAGGTTGGCTTATGAGGAGATACTGAGTAGATTGGGATTATATTCATTGGAATTCAGAAGATTGAGGGGAGATCTTATAGAAACATATAAAATTATGAAGGGAATAGATAAGATAGCAGTAGATGTTTCCACTGGAAAAGCTAGGAGAAGAGGGCATAGCCTCAAGGTTAGAGGGAGCAGATTTTGTACTGAATTGAGAAGGACCTTCTTCACCCAGAGGGTTGTTAATCTATGGAATTCTTTGCTGAGTGACGTAGTTGCTACTTCAGTAAACATTTTTAAAGCTAAGGTAGGTTTTCTTTGAAAAATAAAGGAATTAAGGAATACAGTGAGAGCACAAGTAGGTGGATCTGGCTCCATGAAAAGATCAGCCATGATCTTATTGAATGGCGGAGCAGGCTCAAAGGGCTGGATGGCGTACTCTTGCTCTTATTTCTTATGTTCTTAAGATTATAAGAAATTGCAACAGGATTAAGTCATTTGGCCTCTCAAGCGTGCTCTGCTATTAAATATGTCAGTGATGCCAAGTTTGGGATTTGAAAGGGCCACTTAGCTCCTGATTTCATTAAAGCCTTGGTTCCATCCCGGACAAAAGAGGTGAATTCAAGAGGAGAGGGCAAAGTGATAGCGCTTGACATCAAGGCTGCTTTCGACTGAGTGTGGCATCAAGGAGCCCTAGCAAAAGTAGAAGCAATGGGTATTGGGGGCAAACTCTCCACTGGTTGCAGTCTTACCTGACATATAGGAACATGGTCGTGGTTTTTGGAGGTCAGTCATCTCAACTCCAGGACATCCCTGCAGGAGTTCCTCAGTGTCCTAGACTCAACCAACTTTAGCTGCTTCATCAATGACCTTTCTTCCATCATAAGGTCAGAAATTGGGATATTTGCTGATCAGTACCATTCATGACTCCTCAGACACTGAAGCAGTCCATGTTCAAATGCAACAAGATGTGGACAATGTCCAGGCTTGGACTGACAAGTGGAAATAACATTCACGCCACACAAATGTCAGGCTATGACCATCGCCAAACAAGACATTCTAACCACTGCTCCTTGACATTCAGTGGGGTTACCATCACTTAATCTCCCAGTAACAACATCCTGAGGTTATCATTGACCTGAAACTTAACTGGGCAGTGGCTATAAGAGCAGGACAGAGGTTAGGACTACTGCAGCGAGTAACTCACCTCCTGACTCCTTAAAGTCTGGCTACCATCTACAAGGTACAAATCAGGAGTGTGATGGGTGCAGCTCCAACTACACTCAAGAGGCTTTATGCCATCCAGGACAAAACAGCCCATTTGATTGCCAATGCATCCACAAGCATCCACTCCCTCACTACCGATGCTCAGTAGCAGCAGTCTATATTATCTACAAGGTGCACGGCAGAAATTCACCAAAGATACTCAGACAGCACCTTCCAAACCCACAACCACTTCTATCTAGAAGGATATGGGCAGCAGATACATGGGAACATGACCCCCTGCAAGTTCCCCTCCAAGCCACTCGCCACCCTGGCTATGAAATATATTGCGCTCCTTCACTGTCACTGGGTCAAAATCCTGGAATTCCCTCCCTCATGACATTGTGGGCCAACCCACAGAAGGTCGACTGAAGTGGTTCAAGAAGGCATCTCACCACCTTCTCATGGGTAACAAAGGACGGGCAATAACTGCTGCTTAGCCAGCAGTGCCCACATCCCACAAAATGAATTTTAAAAATGTTCATGACTGATCTGGCATTCCTCAAACAAAACTGAAAATGTGTTGCTGGAAAAGTGCAGCAGGTCAGGCAGCATCCAAGGAGCAGGAGATTCAACGTTTCGGGCATAAGCCCTTCTTCAGGAATTCCTGAAGAAGGGCTAATGCCTGAAACGTTGAATCTCCTGCTCTTTGGATGCTGCCTGACCTGCTGCGCTTTTCTAGCAACACATTTTCAGCTCTGATCTCCAGCATCTGCAGACCTCACTTTCTCCTTCCTCAAACAAAAGTCAGGATGTCATGTTGCAGCTTCATAAGACTTTGGTTAGACCACGCTTATTACATTCAAGTCTGGCCCCCACATTAAGGAAAGAATGTGCAGACTTTGGAGAGGGTGCAGAAGAGGTGTTGCTTGGATCAGAAGTTATGAGCAATAAGGAGAGGCTAGAAAAACTCAGGTTGTTTTCTTTGCAACGGTGGAGGCCAACAGGAGAATTGATAGAATCTACAAAATTATAAGATTGGTTTGACAGTCAGAACTTTTTTCCCAGAGTTGAAATGTTTAATACTAAGGGGCATGTATTTAAGGTGGAACAGGAAAGTTAAAAGGAGGTTTTAAGGGTAAGATTTTTTACACAGTGAGTATTAGGAGTCTGGAACACACTGCCAGGGGTGGTGGTGGAGGCAGATACGATAGGGAACTTTTAGATAAGCACATGAATATGCAAGAAATGAAGGAGAATATGGACCAAGGGAGACAGAAGTCAGTAGTTTCATTTGGCATTATGTTCAGCTCAACATTGTGGGCTGAAGGATCCTTTCCTGTGCTGTTCTGTTCTATGTTCTATATCCACTTTCCTACCTTTTTCCCTTAAATCAAAACCAACCACACTTCTTCAGTGTTCCTGTCACTCATCCATATAACTTCTGGAGAACACCTTTGCAAATAAATAAAGACCTCATAAATATTGATAATATCATTAACACCCTGACATAATTCTGCCATAACCAATCCCAGCCAATGTTTCTCCATTTTGTAGTTCCAGATGGGATTGCACAAAATACTAAACTCCCAGGTGAGCAGGGGCGAACTGTCTCTCTTTCACACTATTAAAGGGACCATTTCAACTAGGCTTTCTAGAATTGACAAAATAACAAGTTTATTCATTGCTAAATCAAACAAAAAATAAGAATACAATGGACATGCATGAAGATTAGAAAATAAAGTCCAAAAAGATAAAAGTTTTTTAAAAAATTCATCCTCTGAACTGATCAAAGAGTGAGATAACTGAACATTGCAGTTTTTGCAAGGGATATTACCAGTATCATTAACCTTAGTAGTCGAAAATTTGATTTTGAGATCCTTGATTTTGTAGTCGATCAAATTCTTTGGACTGTGGGAGGAAACTGGAGCAAACCCACATGGACATAGGACGATCATAGAAACTCCACACAGACAGTCCCCCAAGTGCTAACCACTGAGCCACCGTGCCGCCCTGTTGAACAGTTCTCTTCAATGGTGTGTCACTTTGTGATTCTATCAACAACTGAATTCGCATCAGGGCAAAAAGGAAGTGATATAATGCTGGTTTAGTGTTATCGTAGCATCTAAAGACATTGGGCTTGCAACCCCATCTCCTAGGTAAAAACAATGACTGCAGATGCTGGAAACCAGATTTTGGATTAGTGGTGGTGGAAGAGCACAGCAGTTCAGGCAGCATCCGAGGAGCAGCAAAATCAACACGAAGGGCTTATGCCCGAAACGTCGATTTTGCTGCTCCTCGGATGCTGCCTGAACTGCTGTGCTCTTCCAGCACCACTAATCCACAACCTCATCTTCTGCCCTCTCACCACCATCAGATTGTGGATACCACAGGCAGCCCAAAGATTCATGACAATAATTAAGATTTGATTTTAGAAATCTTTCTAACCTTAACAGTGTGCATCAAAGCCCTCATCCAACTCCAACTTATTGTGATCATCAGTCACTTATTGGAAGCCCAGAAAGGAAAAGTGGTCCAAAGAGTGCGCTGCCCATAATTTTAAATTGGCTTAAATGAAATTAATCCTCTAGCCCTGAGGTAATCCAAAAGAAAATTGGGGGTAAAAACTGGGGGAAAAATGACAGATATCATTCATAACCATAATTATGTTTTAATCTGCTTGATGGAAATCAATAATAACTTAATTCTAATCAACTTATCATGAAATTTCCAACCTCACTGAGGAGCAATATTGATGCCAATTCACAACCACTTGCTGGCAATGCAAGTTTGTGCAAGGATATTTCCTTATTTATGTCAGCAAATCCTGACATAATTATTTAGAAGCAAGATGGACAGAAAGTGGATCATCAGGGAATATTATAGATGCAAGTTAATGAGTTTTAGAGTAGATTTTCGATAGTTATGTTTCTATGCTTTGGACATTTCTCAAACAGGTTATATTTTTAATCTGGAAGGGAATCCAGAGATATGGGGAAAAGACAGGAGAGGGGAATTAGTCATTAGAAGATTAATCAATTAATGGCAGAACAGACTTGATAGGCTGAATGCCACCTGTTCGTAGATCTTCTGGTGTTTGTTGTCTGTTTGTTCAATTTTTCCTCACAAGATAATTCCTCATTCTAGGTTTTGGTTCAGTCAACCTTCTCTGAACTAACTCCAATGCAATTAAGTATGGTTTCCAATTCTGTGTACAGAATTCAAGGTAAGGTCTCCCTAATACTCTATATAACTGAAACATAATCTCCCAACTATGGTATTGAATCCCCCTCATGATAAATAATAATATTCTATTAGCTTTCCTTATTACATGCCATATCTGCATAAGACCTTTTGCAATTCATCCACAAGAATCCCAATCCCCTCCACAACTCAAAGCTCTGCAATATCTCACCATTTGGGCTATGCGTCTTTCATATTCTTCCTGCCAAATGGATTTTCTTTTAAACCATTCATTGAATGTGAATGTTGCATTTATTGCCTATCCCTAATTTCCCATGCCATTTTAATCACCACCGTCCACTTTGTACAGGTAGAAATAATACTGTGGAGTGAGATCCAGGACTTTGATCCAGCAACAATGAAGGAACGGTAATATGTTTCCAAGTCACGATGGTAAGCAAGGATGTTCCCATGTGTCTGTCACCCATGTCTTTCTAGTGGGTAATAATAGTGGGTTTGGAATGTGCTGTCAAAAGGAGCCTTGATGAATTTGACACTAATTCAATTCAAATGCCATTCAGTGAGATCATGGCTGATCTGATAATCCACAATTCCATTTTCCTCCTTTCTCCTCATAAACCTTGATTCCCTTACTGATCAAAAATCTGCCAATCTCATCTTGAATATATATGTGACCCAGCCTCAATAGTCCTCTGTTGTATAGAATTCCACAGATTCACTATCCTTTGAGAGAATAAATTCCTTCTCATCTCAATCTGAAATGTGTAATCTCCTATTCTTGCCCTCTGGTCCTAGACTCTCCAACAAGGGGAAAACAACCTTTCCGCATCTATTCTCTCAATTTCCCTAAGAATCTTGTATATTTCAATAAGGTTACCTCCCTTTCTCTGGACAGCCTCCAAAGCTGGTATATCCTTCCTTATACAAGGAGCCTAAATCTGTTCACAGTATTCCAGCTCTGGTTGAACCAAGACCTCCCCATTTTTATACTCCATTCCTTTTGAAACAAAGGACAACAGTCCATTTGCCTTCCCATTACCCACAGAACTTGGATGCTAGCTTTTGTCATTAATGCATGAGGACTTCCAAAACCACTGTACTTCAGTTTTCTACAGCCTTTCTACATGTGACTAAAATGCATCTCCTCTATTCTTCTGCCAAAGTTTGAACATCACATTTCCCCTCTTTTGTATTGACAGTAAATATGTCAAACAAGCCTTCTGCCATTAATCTAAGTAATTTATAGAAATTGCAATAGTTGAGACCCTAAAAATGTTCTATGTACTCCTCTTAAAGGCAATCTTTTCCCATGTAACTTCTTCAGTTTATATGTGGATTAAAATTGTCCATGATTATTGTCATTTTTTTTTCTGACAAGCTATCATGCTATGCTGCACTTTACCATGTCTGTACAATGTGGTTACTGTTCGGGGATGTACACCTATTCACATGAGTAAATTCTTGACTTCACCATTTCTAATTTCTACTCAAATTGTTTTCACATTTTAGTTTCCTGAATTTAGTTCACCCCTGTCTAGTATATTCATACCATCATTAACCAACAAGGCACACCCCTTCATCATTTCCTAGTTTCCTGTCATTCCTATATATCCTGTACAATCCATGTCATCATACCACCATGCCTCTGACTTGGTAACCAGGTAGTTATTACTCAAATGTATTTGCACTACCAGTTCACTCATTTTGATTTGAATTATATGTGCATTCAGATATACAGCCTGTAGTTGTATTATTTTACTATTTTTGTACATCCTAGTCATATCTGTTAGTTGACCCATAGATTCATCCTCTCTCGCCCTCCTGTTATTGATTTATCATTTCAGCTAATTTTTAATTAAGCTACTTTCTCTGGAAACCTTGTCAAAACCTTGCTTAAGACTGGCAGTTGCAGACTGTAAACAGTAGGTTTCCATTTAATGCCAACTACATACTAAATTAGATTTGTACAAGATAAAAATTTAACTTTGTTACACAAGAATTGTACGTATTCAATTCTCGGACCTCACTTTCTGACTTTTAAAGTGCACGCTGGTTTGAGTTGTGAACTCCACCTCCATTTCATTGTAGACATGGGAATATCCAAACTCGACAATTTTCTTGAGTTGTGTCAGCTGTACAAATGAAAACTTCAAAGATGTTGTGAACTGTAGTCTGTTATGAATCAAATTCCAATGGACCAACTCATGACCTGTATGCTGGGCAATGCCTCTTCATCCACTTGCCATGACTCCTCATGTTCAAAAACTCATTTTACTACAGGTCAACCATCAATACCTCTTTAAAGTACCAATAGTAAACACTGCAAGCACTTGAAAACGCAATCTAGTGTAACTGACTGTGCAATTGGCAATGGAGAACAGAGAGCTAAAGCTATTAAACAATGTTGTTTTTGCAGCACTCAGGTGTTTCAACAAAATCATGATTCTGAGCTTTCAGGCAAGCATGCAAAATGGGGCTTATCGTAAACATTCTCCTGAGGCAGACAGGAGAAGCAGAAACAATTTCTCAATTTGGCTATCGACCTAAATGATGAAGATCCAGGCCTACATGTGGTGTTTAATCTTCCTGAAAACCTGTATATGAGATACCTACAATGAAAGGTCTGAGCAGTCAACAAATATCAGCTGCTGCAACACTTTGGTCTTTGTATTTTGGCTCAGGAGGGGAAAAGACTTGATTTCAGATACTTAATACTATTCTTTATCTCTTCTCGAAACTATACAACCGAATACCAGAAGAGATGAAGATGAGAACTGGCTACAGTGTTTTCTTTGATCATGCTGACTATCACTTGCCAGACTCACATATAAAGAGATTGGTATTTGAGATGACGCACTGAAGGATTACTAGTGAAGTAGCTAACTGCAATGAATCATACTTCAATGCAAGTCTTTGCACTGAGTACAGGAACAACAGCAGGCAATAACTGATTAAATAAAAATAGTCGATCAGTTCTGGCAACAATTAGTACCATTGAAAACTATATTCCTGGTGTAAGCATGTTTTTGGTTGAGAAACCAAACTTGCTCTTAATATTCTTAGCAATAATTATAAATTCAGCAAATTACTGGAGCAAAGTTGATGATTGAGTGCACCGACTAATTCCATATGACAGCTGAAATGCTTAATGGTTGTAACTCTAATTCCCAAATTGCCATCAGTTGTAACAATACAGCTGTCCTGCAATTTGTTTCAATTGAATAAATGAGTTCAAATTAATTTTAGAAATGTTTGAAGGTTCAAATCATTTAAGCTAATATGGTCTGCAGATTATTTGGCAATTGTTTTCAGTCACAAAATGATGAGACCTTCAGAAGCAGCTACATAAAAACCTAGCAAAAAATATTCCTGCCAACTGCAAAGAATGCTCACGGAAGGAAAAGCCACTTGTCTGTTTTTGAAATTTTGGAGATTTATATCACTAAGAACTCAATAAACTTTGATGGCTGCTCACTAAGGATGAACTTTTGAACAGTAATAAGCATTCAAATGACTCTATGGCTAAATGCACTATTCAGGGAGCTACTAAGGTCAATCTTCACTTTTGGCCGGTTGCACAGGCAGAATTGGCAGCAGACTGCTCGTTGGAGGCTTCGAGGTTGGAGCCATTTTGAGGGCCCAGCCACAGCTACATCTATGCAATAAAGCTATAGACATGCCAATGCAACCTGCTTCTTGACCTCTGGGAACTCTCAGCCCGGTGTGGCCTCAGTGTGGACTTCCAGTCCTGAGGTGATTCCTCAAAGTGCGGTCCCACTTCATTGAAGAAAGACTGTAATGTTTTAACTTTCAAGATTTGTTTATTTTCTACTTAAAACTAAGAAGGTTTGAAATGTGCAATTTATAACTTTATTTCATATGTTTTACATTATACTATAATTACGTGCAATGTTTAGCTTTTAACTTTGTTCTTTCTTTCTACCTTGTTCTCAAGATTCTGTACCGACGTACTTATTGCTAAGATGGCACTTTATGTGGCAAAGTTAAAAATCACACAACACCAGGTTATAGTCCAATAGGTTTATTTGGAAGCACTAGCTTTCGGAGTACTGTTCTTTCATCAGGTAGCAGCGCTCCGAAAACTAGTGCTGCCAAATAAACTTGGCGGACTATAACCTGGTGCTGTGTGATTTTTAACTTTGGCCACCCCAGTCTAACACTGGTTCCTCCACATCATGACCTTGTGTGGCAACATTAAACACTTCTATAATTGAGAACACATGACAATTAAATCAAAATCCAAATCAAAAATCAAAAATTTATTTCGGTCAGCCAACACTTAGGATGCTCTAGTGACCTCAGGTCAGACGCATGCTAAGTCCAGGAGTGGCATGATGACTGGTGGGTTGTTGGCATTCAAGTGAAAGCAGAGTCTGATATTATTGTCGGAGAATTCAGAGGAGCTCCTGCTGCATTGGTTGTGAGTAAGGTTAGGTGGGAGTTAATTTGTAGAAATTAATCCTACCATCTCACTTATTTTTACACCCTTTATACATCACAAACATTTGAAAATAGCAAGGTTGGTCACTCCAGTGGTCTCTGATTATTTTAACATTTGGTTTTATTACACAGCTGAAATACATTGCTTTTTAATGTTTTCCTTGGCTAAGCAACAATTGCAGCTTCTAACATCAAAGTACCACAATATAATATTTTTATCTATGGCAGTAATGAAGATTTGAGTTTCAAATCTAAGTGAGGGTCATGTTGCTGTTCTGTTTACAAGCTATTACTGTCGAAGGGTTTACAGGGACTTATTATTCTACAGTTGAGCAAGCAGCACAGATGTTTGTTAAAAGTTGAAGCTTTACAACCAAAGACTTACATATGTATTGCCAACCGTCAACACAATAGCTCCCAGGCACTGAACCCAACCTTAATACCACGAAAGCACATTATTAGGATAACTCCTGACTATATATCAAATTGAGACACAGAAGATGTTTATCAGAAACTGCAGCTGCTGAGTGGCCACTTCCAGCTCCTTTCCCATGCATATTTACATCCTTTAATTATCTGAAACAAGTGTTCGGAGGCTAAAGAATGGAAGTCTAGGCAGTCTTTCAATTGAAATAATGCCGCACAGTTACATTTATGACTTCCTTTCTTCGCACTGCCCTGTTATATCAAATGGGCCTCTTCTGCTTGTTTCCTCAGAAATGAGCACAGTCTTGTGGTTTTTCTTTCTCTCCATGCCTGCAAAGATTTCTTTTATTACATCCTGCACTCGCAGTTTGTTATTTTATCGTCGACCATCTTTTTCTTGTGTTGTTTCTGATGATATATGGATCTCAGGAACTGACCCAGAAAATTCCAGAACACTAAACAATCACTGTGTCTGACAGAACAGCTGTCAATTTATTGTTCATTAGTGTGTCATTTATAGGTTTGATAAATTGTAACCCTCCTTTCACTTCCCTCCCCACACAGCCGTATCCACAGAACTGTGACTACCATTCTGTTTTACTGACAAATTGGCAATGAATAAGTCGACAGTCATTCTTGCACGGATATGAGGATTATTTGATCTCTCCTCTTCATGTGCATTAAAATACAAGGGGCTGATTAATTAGCTTCTACATGAAAATACCAACCTGTTTGCCTTGTATAACCATAAGAATAAACACTTTGCCTTCAAGGCTATTATTTCATTTAATGGGATCATCGACTGATCTGTGACCAAACTCAAGCTACCCATCCTTTCTTCATGCTTTCAGAGATGTGCGTACGGATGGCAAGGTCAGCATTTGTTTTACCCATCCCACCTTCGAAATGAATAGATTGCTAGGCCATTTCAGAGGACACTTAAGGGGCAACCACATAGCTTAATACCTTTGGTTAATAAAAATCAACCAATCTCAGATTAAAAATTAAAAATAGATCTCACATAAATTACTGTTTGTGGAAGAGGTTCCTCACTTCAATCGACCTTTGTGTGTAGAAACATTTCCTATCTTCACGACTGAATAGGTCTGGATCCACCCACGATCTGACAAGTCCTGGACCCTCTTTAAACTTGAAATTTAGAAAGTATCTGACCTGCTTTGGCAACTGTTTTAAAAATGTGTGCATTGTTTTCACTGCACTGAGGCACCTTGTTTACCTCCACATGTCCAACAATGGGACTTGAACTTAATCTTCTGACTTAAAAAGACAAGAGAACTATTCATGAACCATGACTGTAATAAAATGTAAAATTTTGTCATTCATCCTGAAGGTGTGAATGTCACTGGCTGGAGCAGCATTTAGTGTTCATTCCTAATTACCCTGGAGAACATGTTGATGAACGGCCTTTTTGATTGCTGCAGTCTATATGCTATGGGTACACCACAATATTGTTCAGGAGTGAGTTCCAGAGCTTTGACCCAATGGGAATGAAGGAACAGTGAAATAGTTCCAAGTAGAATGGTGTGTGACATGGAGGGAAATTAATAGCATTCATTTGTAACTATATGGTAGAGGTTGTGGGTTTGAACTTTTCTGTTGAAGGAATCTTGGTGAGTTGTTGCAGTATATCTTGTAGATTGTACACACTGCAACCACTCTGTATCACTGGTGGAGGGAGTGAATGTTAACATTTTAGACATGATGCCAATCAAGCTGCTTTGCCTGGGTGATATCAACCTTCTTGAGTGTTGTTGAGCTGCACTCATGAAAGCAGGTGGAGGATATTCCATTGTACTCCTGATTTATGGCTTGTAAATAGTGGAAAGGCTTTGAGGAGTCAAGAAGTGAGTTACTTGCCACCGAATTCCTAAACTCTGACCTGTTTTGGAGCTACAGCACTAATATGGCTGGTTTAGTCTGTATCAAGATTAGAGTGGTGCTGGAAAAGCACAGTGAGTCAGGCAGCATCCGAGGAGCAGGAAAATCGAGGTTTCCAGCAAAAGTCCTTCACCAGGAATCCTGAAACGTCGATTTTCCCACTCCTTGGATGCTACATGACCTGCTGTGCTTTTCCAGTACCACTCTAATCTTGACTCTGATCTCCAGCATCTGCAGTACCCTCTTCTGCCTGGTTTAGTTCTCTATCTGGTCAATGGCAATGGCCAGGATTTTAATAGTGGGAGATTGAGTGACGATAATGCCATTGATTGTCAAGGGCAGTGATTACATTCTTGCTCAATGCCTGGCACCAATGTGGTGCAAATGTCACTTACTACTTACTGGCCCAAACACCAGTGGTGACTAAACATCAAAATCCTGAAACTACTTCCCTAACACCACTGTCA
Organism: Hemiscyllium ocellatum; assembly: GCF_020745735.1. NCBI lineage: Eukaryota > Metazoa > Chordata > Chondrichthyes > Orectolobiformes > Hemiscylliidae > Hemiscyllium > Hemiscyllium ocellatum. The sequence goes on along the minus strand of NC_083401.1, from coordinate 53,288,008 downwards.
ATGCCCATACACCATTAGGGACAGCAAAAGTACATGGTGAGTCTTCATGGCTTTCTCAAGAGAAGTTGTAGCTGAGCAATAAACATTCATCATTGCGAGGGATACTTATATCTGTGAACAAATAAAAATATCACTATAATCTTTCGTTAAGTCTCAATGTGTCCAAGAGAACAATTACTTGCACACTATCTTCCTGGAATATGCAAGGAAATTTCTACGAGAATAGGGCTCTTCTCTTTTACAAATGCTTCCATGGAATAAAACATAAATGGTAGCATTTTGGTTAGCAACGTATTACATATTACATATGTCAGCCTCCCATAACACTCCTAATGAAGGGTCCCTAGGTGCTTCCCAACCGCCTTATCAAAACAGTTCTTATTAGAACATGTAAAGAGATATTAAGTCTGAAGACCAAATATTTGGTCAAAGACAGCGTAGATTTGATCTGTAATACCCTCTCCTTAGATTAATTGCCCATTGATAATGACTCGAAGAGTGTGCTGCTGGAGAAGCACAACCAGTCAGGCAGCAGCCAAGGAGCAGGAGAATCGATGTTTCGAGCACAAGTCCTTCATCAGGAATGAGGAATTGATGATGACTGCCTGGGCATCCACCTCTGAAATACGTTTGAGTGATAAAGAGCTGCAGACACCCAGGGAATTATAAGCCAGCAAAACAGCAGGATATAATATTTAAAGACAAAATCCACGTAGAAAGCTCACTTTGATCTACCATTCAAAACATTTTGAGAAGCAGTTTCTTTCATACCGATGATGAACTTCCTATTTCTACTAGAAAATTGATTCTTTGCAGCCTTGGGTGCATTAAATTATTATTAAAACCTCATGAAATTATGGTAGCTTCCCTTGGAGACCTAATTGTCATCATTTGGAAACACGTGACTTTATTCTATGTTTTTGCTGCTGCGAACATCATATGTGGAAGGGTTAAATCAAAAGAATCGGAGTAATACAGAAAGGTCATGCTCTCACTCTAACAGGGTGAACATACAGTAATAAATTTCACCATTTGTTTTGCCATGTGTATTGAGTGCCTGTGAGCTCAATTCATTGCCCAGTCTTCACTTACAAAACAATAACTATCGAGTAATAATTAGAGTCATAGTCACAGAGATGTGCAGCATAGAAACAAACCCTTCGGTCCAACCTGTTCATGCCAACCAGATTTCTCAAGCCAATCTAGTCCCACCTGCCAGCACCTGGCCCATATCATATCCCTCCAAACCCTTCCAATTCATATACCCATCCAAATGCCTCTTAAATGTTGCAATTGTACCAGCCTCCACCACATCCTCTGGCAGTTCATTCCATACACATGCCACCCTCCGTGTAAAAATGTTGCCCCTCAGATCTCTTTAATATCTTTCCCCTCTTGCAATAAACCTATGCCCTCTCGTTCTGGACTCCCCGACCCCAGGGAAAAGACTTTGTCTATTTATCCTTACCATGCCCCTCATGCTTTTGTAAATCTCTATAAGGTCACCGCTCAACCTCCAACGCTTCAGGGAAAACAGCTACAGCCTGTTCAGCCTCTCCCTATAGCTCAAACTCCCCCAACCCTGGCAACATCCTTGTAAATCTTTTCTGAATCCTTTCAAGTTTCACAACATCTTTCCGATAGGAAGGAGACCAGAATTGTGCGCAATATTCCAGCAGTGGTTTAACCAATGTCCTGCAACATGACGTCTTGACTCCTGTACTCAATATTCTGACCAATAAACGAAAGCATATCAAATGCCTTCTTCACCATCCTATCTACCTGCGACTCCACTTTCAAGGAGTTATGAACCTGCACTCTAAGGTCTCTTTGTTTAGCAACACTCCCTAGGACCTTACCATTAAGTGTATAAGTCCTGCTAAGATTTGCTTTCCCAAAATGTAGCACCTCGCATTTATCTGAATTATACTCCATCTACCACTTATCAGTCCACTGGCTCATCTGGTCAAGATCCTGTTGTAATCTGAGGTAACCTTCTTTGCTGTCCACTACACCTCCAATTTTGGTGTCATCTGCAAACTTACTAACTGTACCACTTATTCTCGCATCCAATTCATTTATGTAAATGACAAAAAGTAGAGGACCCAGCACCGATCCTTATGGCACTCCACTGGTCACAGACCTCCAGTCTGAAAAACAACTCTCCACCACCACCCTCTGTCTTCTACCTTTGAGCCAGTTCTGTATCCCAATGGCTGGTTCTTGCTGTATTCCATGAGATCTAACCTTTCTATCCAGTCTCCCATGGGGAACCATGTTGAACGCCTTACTGAAATCCATTTAGATTACATCTACCGCTCTGCCCTCATCAATCCTCTTTGTTACTTCTTCAAAAAACTCAATCAAGTTTGTGAGACATGATTTCCCACGCACAAAACCATGTTGACTATCCCTAATCAGTCCTTGCCTTTCCAAATACATGTACATCCTGTCCCTCAGGATTCCCTCCAACAACTTGCCCACCACTGACGTCAGGCTCACTGGTCTATAGGTCCCTGGCTTGTCCTTACCACCCTTCTTAAACAGTGGCACCACGTTTGCCAACCTCCAGTCTTCCGGCACCTCACCTGTGACTAGCGTTGATACAAATATCTCAACAAGAGGCCCAGCAATCAATTTTCTAGCTTCCCACAGAGTTCTAGGGTACACCCGACCAGGTCCTGGGGATTTATCCAGTTTTGTGCTTTTCAAGAGATCCAGCACATCCTCCTCTGTAATATGAACATTTTGCAAGATGTCACCATCTATTTCCCTACAGTCTATATCTTCCACATCCTTTTCCAGAGTAAATACTGATGCAAAATACTGGTTTAGTATCTCTCCTATTTTCTGCGGCTCTACACAAAGGCCGCCATGCTGATCTTTGAGGGGCTGAAAATGTGTTGCTGGTTAAAGCACATCAGGTTAGGCAGCATCCAAGGAACAGGAAATTCGATGTTTCGGGCCAGAGCCCTTCATCAGGAATTCTTGATGAAGGGCTCTGGCCCGAAATGTCGAATTTCCTGTTCCTTGGATGCTGCCTAACCTGCTGTGCTTTAACTAGCAACACATTTTCAGCTCTGATCTCCAGCATCTGCAGACCTCACTTTTTACTCGATGATCTTTGAGGGGACCTATTCTGTCCCTAGTTACCCTTTTGTCCTTAATGTATTTGTAAAAACCCTTTGGATTCTCCTTAATTCTATTTGCCAAAGCTATCTCATGTCCCCATTTTGGCCTCCTGATTTCCCTCTTAAGTATACTCTTACGGCCTTTATACTGTTCTAAGTATTCACTCGATCTATTTTGTCTATACCTTACATATGCTTCTTTCTTTTTCTGAACCAAACCCTCAATTTCTTTCATCATCCAGCATTCCCTACACCTCCCAGTCTTTCCTTTCATCCTAATAGGAATATACTTTCCCTAGATTCTCATTATCTCATTTCTGAAGGCTTCCCATTTTCCAGCCACCTCTTTACTTGCAAACATCTGCCCCCAATCAGCTTTTGAAACTTCTTGCATAAGACTGTCAAAATTGGCCTTTCTCCAATTTCGAACTTCAACTTTTTGATCTGGTCAATCCTTTTCCATCACTATTTCAAATCTAATAGAATTATGGTCGCTGGCCCCAAACTGCTCCCCCACTGACACCTCAGTCACCTGCCCTACCTTATTTCCCAATAGTAGGTCAAGTTTTGCACCTTCTCTAGTAGGTACATCCACATACTGAATCAGAAAATTGTCTTATACACACTTAACAAATTCTTCTCCATCTAAACCCTTAACACTATGGCAGTCCCAGTCTATGTTTGGAAAGTTAAAATCCCCTACCATAACCACCCTATTATTCTTACAGATAGCTGAGATCTCCTTACAACTTTGTTTCTCAATTTCCCTCTGACTATTAGGGGGTCTATAATACAATCTCAATAAGGTGATCATCCCTTTTTTATTGCTCAGTTCCACCCAAATAACTTCCCTGGGTAGTTCCAGGAATATCTTCCCTCAGCACAACTGTAATGCTACCTCTCTCCTCCTCCTCTCTTGCCTCCCATTCTCTCCTTCCTGTAGCATTTATATCCTGGAACATTAAGCTGCCAGTCCTAAACCATATTTCTGTAATTGCTATGATATCCCAGTCCCATGTTCCTAAACATGCCCTGAGTTCATTTGCATTCCCCGTTAGGCCCCTTGCATTGAAATAAATCCAGTTTAACTTATTAGTCCTACCTTGTCCCTGCCTGCCCTGACTGTTTGACTCACTTTTGTTCTCAACTGTACCAGTCTCAGATCTCTTTCTTCACTATCTCCCTGGGTCCAACCCCATCCCTCTTCCCCACCTTACTAGTTTAAATCCTTCCAAGCAGCTCTTGCAAATTTCCCTGCCAGTATATTTGCCCCCTTCCAACTTAGATGCAATCCTTACTTCTTGTACAGGTCACTTCTACCCCAAAAGAAATTCTAATGATCCAAAAATGTGAATCCTTCTCCCATACACCAACTTCTCAGCCATGCATTCATCTGCTCTATCCTCCTATTCCTGCCTTCACTAGCTCATAGCACCGGGCGTATTCCAGATATTAGTACTCTCGAGGACCTCCTTTTTAAATTCCTGCCTAACTCTCTGTAATTACCTTTCAGAATCTCAACCTTTTCCCTTCCTATGTTGGTTCCAATGTGGACAATGACCTCTTGCTGGCCCCTCTCCCCCTTGAGAAAATTCTGCATCCTCTTTGAGGCACCCTTGATCCTGGCACCAGGGAAACAACACACCATTCTGCTTTTTCGCTGCTGTCCACAGAAACATCTGTCTGTACCTCAGACTAGAGAATCCCCTAACACAACTGATCTCTTGGAACCCGAACGCACCCCTCGTTACATTAGAACCAGTGTCAATACCAGAAACCTAGCTGTTCGTGCTACCTTCCCCTGTGAATTGATCACTCCCTACATTTTCCAAAACAGCATACTTGTTTGAAATGGGTATAGCCACAGAAGTCTCCTGCATTAGGTGCCTACCTCTCTTACCTTTCCTGGAGTTAACCCATCTATGTGACTGTATCTGAGACCTTCCTCCCTTCCAATATCTGCCATCCATCACAAACTGCTGCTGTTGCAAATTCCTCATTGCTTCTAACTGTCTCTCCAACCGATCCATCCGATCAGATAAGATTTGCAACCAACAGCATTTATTGCAGATATAATCCACAGTAACCCTTAAACTCCCACATCTGACCAGAAGCACATATCACTCTATTAAAGGCCATTTTTGCTCCTTCACAATCTACAGACCTAGAAAGTAACACCATCTTATTCCTCTACAACACACTGCCCCAGGTTAAACTAATACTTATGGCATATATCTTAATTTTAATCAAGAGATAATTTCTCAAAAACACTTATAATCAAGAAAGAACCCACTCTACTCACTACTGCAGACTTTCTGTAGGCCACTTAAAACAATGAACTTATCTGATTCTGTGCTGTGAACTTTGCCCAAACAGCTCCTCCAAGATCAGTTGTGAATTTCACTGTTTGTTAATTTTCCCAGACGTACTCTGATGTCCAGTGATACGTGAATTCAAATAGCAAAGGCAGTAACTATGCAGGTACACTCTGGTGTCAGTTTCTTTCTCTCTCTCTCTCTCTCCTGCACTAGCCTCACCATGTGCTTCCTTTGTCTGTTCTTCTCCCTTTTATAACTGCTGTTGTTTTGAGTTTTTTCCCCCAAGTTCCAAAATCATGCAACAGCATATAAAACAGTAAATGCTGCTCCTGGCATGCGAGGAAATCACCTCCAGCTCCTAAAATATCTCAAAAAAGGAGCAGCTGTTACAGCCAAAAAATTTTCCCATCCTCCATTTTGGATTACCCAAGTTTCAATTAGTGAAGGCTGTGTTTTAAATTCCCATATTTCCTCCTCTGCCCTACTGAAAGCATTAGCTAAGGCTTTGAAATAGATTACCGCTTAACAGGTGCCAGTTACACTCTGCCACCTTTAACAAATGGGCATTCGTCATATGTATAACCAATGTGGTGAGGTCAATTGAGTTCTCACAAACCACTTTTGTGGAGTTTGAATTCACAGTACTCTTGCCATGGATATTAATGGAATGAGTGTGAGAATCAAGAGGTATTGTACACAATGTTTCCAAATAATAACATTCTATTATTGCTTTGCATTGTGTGTAGGTTTTTCTTTAATAAAAAGGGGGAAGGTGGGAACTCTGCATCCCATTTGATAGTGGAGAGAAAATCTGGGAGGGCAGTTTAAAGGTCCCTGTCCACCAGTTTCACTAAAATCATATTTCCTGCTTGCTAGGACTTGTTGCTCCTAAACCCATTTCCAGGTAATTTCACTTACTTGCAGGAGATAAAGAGTGACTGGTTCACTACTTATAAAGGCTCTAACTTATCTACTAATAGCAGCAACTGCTGAGGGAAAGTAAACTAGCTTTCCTCGGGTTTTAGGACTTTTCTTTTATTGCAGAGGCAAAGACCTTCTCTTTCAGATGTCAAAAGGCTCGTGACTATCTCATTCACACAATAAGATGTTTAGTTACCTGGGAACCAATCATACGCTGTTAGTTGGCAGAAGGCATTTGACATCAACAACAGGTGATCACTACACAAATCAATCAGATACTTGTTGCCAACTGAAACCTATCTTATTGAAATTCCCATGTTTTCCAGTTCATATGCAACTATCCCACTGGTGGAACAAACAATCATGCGAATAGCACTTACAAACTAGTAGATTTCTTTTAATAGGTACACCGATGTGTGGTTTCTGAGACAGTCTCTTTTTTTTGCATTTTGTTCAGTAAAGAAGTGTATCAGCAATTACACACAGCATTGCTAGGACCACATGTATGCAGTTTTGATCTCCTTGCTTAAAGTTGTTTAGCGGTGCTGCGACAAAGGTTCACTCGATTGTCTCTTGTATTGAAAGTGTTATCCTAACACATAAATGTTGCCCTCTTCACACTTCACATCAGCTCTGGTGAAGAGTCATCTAGATTCCAAACATTAGCTCACTCTCTCTCCATGGATGCTGCCTGACCCACTGTGATCTCAGCACTTTTTGTTTTCAGTACAGATGCCAGCATCTGCAGTAATCTGCTCCTACATCGTGTATTCCTATGAGGACAGATTGAGTAAAATAGATCTGCACAGATTGAAATGGAGAAGAATGAGATGTGATAAGACTCAAGAGCAAAAGTAGGTCAGTCAATTCATTGAGTCTGCTCCACCATTCAATGTGATGATAGCAGGTCTAATATCCTCAGCTTCTCTTTCCCCATAACCCTTGATTTCCTTACTGATTAAAAAATCTATCTCAACCTTGAAAAGACTAAATATTCCAGCCTCTACAGTGCTCTTCAATAAAGGTTTCTAAAGATTGACTGCCTTTAGAGAGAATAAATTTCTCCCCATCTCAGTCTTAAATGGGCAATCTCATCCTCTGATAATATACCCTTTGGTCCTAGACTCTCCCAAAAGAGAAAGCAATCTTTCTACATCTAGCCTGTTAAGTCCCTTAAGAATCATATCCATTTCAGTAAGGTCTTTTCATTTTCTTCTATATTTGAATGAGTACAAGCCCAATTCACTCAACCTCTTATCACATGAAAATCTCTCCATTCTCAGGGTCAACCCAGTGAACCTTCTATGGACTGCCTCCAGTGAAAATAGGTTTCCATAGGTAAGGGAATCAAAGCTGTTCACTGTATTCCACGTATCCTCTAACCAGTGCTTTGTACAATTTTAGGAAAACCTCCTGATTTTTAAACTCTATTTTCACTTTAAAATAAAGGCCAATATTCCATTTATCTTCACTTTACCTGCTGAAATTGTAATGCTAGCTTTTTGTGATTTAAAGACAGGAACTCTCAAATCTTTCTGCTCCATACATTTCTGCAGTCTTTCTGCATGTAAATAATATTCAGCTCCTCTATTCCTCTTGCCACAGTGCATAATGTCATATTTTCAAACATTGTATTCCATCTGCCAAGTTTTTGCCCAATTACTTAACCTGTCTGTATCCTTCTGTGGATTCTTTATGTCACTTTCACTACTTGCCTTCCTACCTATTTTTGCATCGCCCGTAAACTTACTTACAGTTCTTTCACTTCCTTCATCCAAGTTATTAATATATATTGTAAATAAGTGTGGGCCCAGCACTGATCACTGTGGTATTCCACTAGATCTCCACTCCATTCTGAAACTGCCTCATCTATCCCAACTCTCTGTCTCCTTTTAGCTATCTCATCCTCTATCTATGTTATTATGTTACCTCCAACACCTCTTGCTTTATTAAGTAGCTTATCATGCAGTACCTTATCAAACACCTTCTGGAAAATTCAAATATTATATATCTGCTACTTACCCTATAATCAAGAGTTGATAAAATGCAGAGTTGGAAAAAGCACAGAAGGTTAAGCAGCGTCAGAGGAGCGGGAGAGTTGATGTTTTGGGCAGGACCTGATAATTTACCCTGCTTGTTACTTCCTCAAAAACTTCTAGCAATTTTGTGAGATTTGATTGCCCCTTCATAGAAGCATGACAACTCTACTTTATCAGATTATGCATTTCTAAATGCTCAGCTCTGGCATCCTTTATAATAGACTCTAATGTCTTCCCAATAATAGATGTTGAGCAAACTTACCTGTAAAAACCTTTCTTTTGTCTCCTTTTTTTAAATAGAGGTTTTACACCGGAAGTTTCTAATCCTCTGGGATGGTTCTAGAAGTTTATTAAATTCAAATCTGACATGGTAGGATTTGAACCCACATCCCCAGAACTTGAACCTGGGGTTTTGAACTATCAGCTTCCCTGATTATTATTACCCCAGCTTCGTTCACCAAAAGGCTTTTGTTCATTTTGGCTTTTCTTTACCTTTTTATATGCAAAGAAGCTCTTGCTATGTATCTTGATATTACTTGAAAGTTTTAAAGTCAAAATGATTCTTTTTTTTGATTATCTTTTGGTTCTTAAAAATTTCCTAATCCTCTGTCTTCTCACTAGTCTTTACCACAATTTATGTTTTTGTTTCTTTCAAGTTGATACTACTTGGGCAGCATGGTAGCTCAGTGCTGCCTCACAGCACAGGTTCAATTCCAGCCTTGGGCAAAGTCTGTGTGGAGTTTGCACGTTCTCCCCATGTCTGTGTGGGTTTCCTGTGGGTGCTCCAGTTTCCTCCCAAAGTCCAAAGATGTGCTGGTCCGGTGAATTGGCCATTCTAAATTGCCTATAGTGTTAAGTGCATTAGTCAGAGGGAAATGGGTCTGGGTGGGTTATTCTTTGGAGGGTCGGTGTGCACTTGTTGGGTCAAAGCACCTGTTTCCACACTGTGGGGAATCTAATCTAATCTTATCTTCTTTTAGTGGTTAGATGACATTCATCTTTGACAAGTTCAGTTGTTTTCTGAGCAAGCGCAGGTTCTTTGAAGAATAAATTCTCACTTATGTTCAGTTCTGTAATCTCCAACCCACTAGACCATGGTTAACGATAGTCAGCTTATCCCCTTTGTAGACTGCTTCTTTCTTACTGGACTATATTCACCTTGCAAGTCATGAGCTATTTTCTTAAGCATTTGCCTTGTTCCTCAGGAGAATTAGCTTTGTGGGCTTGGATAAAATACACCATTCCTTCAGTCCAGTGAAGGGATGACCTCAAATCCAAAGGCTCCTTATTCCAACTGTATTTGTGCTAACTTCCTTTCCCTGTCCAGCCGAGCTAGTTCCACCTTCGTTCCTTTATTTAAGTTTAGTACAACTGGTTCCAACACAAGTTGCTCCCTGTCAAACTGATAGCTATATTCTACCATGTTCTGGTCTCTGCTTGGATCTACAACATATTGTTCTAGATAATCGCCCCAAATATACTCTAAATCCTTCCCCATGTCAACCTCTGTCAATCTCACTTTTTAATCTACATAAAGATTAAAGCTACCTATGATTAATCTATTGCCTTATCTCATTGAAATCTATAATATTCACAGTGATTAGACATGCCAGGAACCTAAAACATAGGATGCACTTTTGGAACTGAGGTCATTTCTTCACTCAAAGAAGCTGTGTGCTTTTGGAATTGTCTTCTTCAAAGGGCTGTGGATATCCTGTCAATGATTACTGAGCTTAAAAATGTGTTGCTGGAAAAGCTCAGCAGGTCAGGCAGCATCAAAGGAACAGGAGAATTGACGTTTCGGGCATAAGCCCTTTTTAAGCTCTGATCTCCAGCATCTGCAGTCCTCACTTTCTCCTCAATGATTACTGAGCTCAAAGATCACCCACCAGTTCTGGCTGCATACCTCAGATTTTGATGCTTTCCCAGCATCAGTGCAGGTTGTCTTGCTCCCTCGGCCTCAGCTAATCTAGCAACTAAAGGAAGAGAAGAAATATTGCATAGAACAGATCATAGTTTTTATGACACTGGACCGAAAGAGCAGTGTATTTTCTCCAAGCCCACAAAGCTAATCTGTTCTCCTTCTTGAATCAGATCCTCTTCCCTGTGGACATCAGCTGTCAGTCAGCCTTCAAGCACTTCCCCCCATCAATGAACTATCTTCTATGTTTACTGAAGATTTCTTCCAACAATCACCAATCATGGCCACCAACTCTGCTGCCATCACTGTACCCCATCTTCACACCTCTGTGATTAATGAGCATTTATGATCAATAGCTCCATTGGGAACATTGATCCTCAGTTGTCATCAATACCCAATCATATCTGCCTGTCCCCATCGATAATAGTCATCATGATTAACAACGATTTTCTCTGATCAGTAACCACACTGGCATCACTAACCCTGACAATTACTGAATATGCACACTGTTGACATATCCCTATATCACTGCTCCCCTCACAATAACCAGTTCTATCCTATTAGCACTGCTACCTCTGACCTGTCCATCTGTGATCCCCCTCCTTGATCAGTAACAATTTCACCACCAACAACATCTTGCCTAAATAATCACCACCCATTCATGAACACTGATTCTATTGTGTCATCACATCCCCCAGTCCATAGCCGAAACACCATGTAAACCATGATGTTAAAACTCCATGGCATTTAGCTGATCAATACTCCCCCCAGTACCAGCTTGAAATCCCCAGTCTAGTAAATATCAAATCTATTAACTTTGTCTCTCTCCACAGATGCTATTTAATCTTCCAAGTATTTATGATACTTTGAATTTTTATTTCATATTCACAGCATGCATTGTATTTTGTCTTATTTAATATGATATTTATATTGCCAAAATGCCTCAGAAACAGCATCATCCAGAGAGAGAAGAAACCATAGGTTAGGAGAGACTTGTGGTCCCTGCCTTCATATTAAAAGTTGTGGCCAACATTGTTGCTTTCAGAGCTGGCATTCTGTATCTGTCTATTGTTGGTGAAGGTGTCAGTCAGCACGTATTTGTCCAGCAATGTCATTTTTACATTATTTGTTTGCAAAAGACAAGATCCCACACATGAATATATAAGGCTTCTAACACACGTAACTGAGCCATACTGTAAATTGACTATCTAAATTATGTAATTCTTAGCATAATCTGATTGTTTAGCAATTGCTGTCCAATTGCTGAATCACATCTAATGTTGGAGGCTATGTTCTCAGTTTGATCTGATTGGATACATACAGCAAAAATGCTGGAGAAACTCGGCAGGTCTGGCAGCATCTGTGGAGACAGAAATAGAGATAAGGTTTTGAGTCTGAAATGTTGAGTTCTTCAGAAGTGAAAAAGAATATTAGTTTCAGCTTTCCAGAATCCAGTGTTTTGCTTTTATTCTGGTTAGGTACACACATCTTATGCACAACGGAAGGGGTCACTGGTACATATGGTCTATACACTTGCCATCACACCAATATTGTAACTCATACAACCACATTACCCATTTCTGTTTCGATTAGATTAGACTAATTGTGGAAACAGGCCCTTTGGCCCAACAAGTCCACACCGACCCGCCGAAGTGCAACCCACCCATACCCCTACATTTACCCCTTTACCTAACACTACGGGCAATTTAGCATGGCCAATTCACCTGCCCCGCACATCTTTGGACTGTGGAAGGAAACCGTAGCACCCGGAGGAAACCCACACAGACACGGGGAGAACTTGCAAACTCCACACAGTCTGTCACCTGAGTCGGGAATTGAACCCAGGTCTCAGGCGCGTGAGGCAGCAGTGCTAACCACTGTGTCGCCGTGCCGCCCACACGTAGTGTTGTTGGTAGAATATCTACTTTGGCTTGATAGCAGCATCCCACTAGTGGAGAATTCCACTCATGTTCCTGCTGCATTGTAGTATAATGAAACAGCTAGCTTCAACTCCTGATCACATTTGTAAAACATCTAACCTTTATATGGCAATCTGAGGTACACTGGGCATTTTTCAGGAGCAAAGGTTGTGGCTATGGGGTCCACTCATGAGTTTAGTCAAAATACATTGAGCAATGATTTGGAGATGCTGGCGTTGGACTGGGGTGTGCAAAGTCAAAAATCACACAACACCAGGTTATAGTCCAACATGTTTAATTGGAAGCACACTAGCTTTCGGAGCGACGCTCCTTCATTAGGTGATTGTGGAGGGCTCGATCGTAACACAGAACTTATAGCAAAAATTTGCAGTGTGATGTAACTGAAATTATACATTGAAAAACTGATTGTCTGTTAATCCTTTCATCTGTTAGAATACAGTGATGGTTTCACTTCTTTCATCTATAAATCACAAAACCCTTCTTTTTAATGTTGCATTCTCGGGTTAGCTGCTAACAATGGTGATTGCTAGACAATATGTTGAAGGTGTTAGCCCCCTGTGTTCTCTGTCTATGACCTGATGTTTAGATTGATTGTAATCTAATAAGTGAGATAACAGTGTTTTAAATAAATTCCTGCAGTTTTTGAGCTCAGAGTTCTACATGAATGTATGCAGTTTTTGAGCAAAGTGCAATGTAACTCTGCAAGTACAAATTCACCCCACAAAATATATGTGTGCATGTGGGTCTTTGTCTATGTGTGTGTGTGTGTCTGTCTGGAGTGGGGGTTGTGAGTGTGTGTGTGTGTGCGCGCGTGTGTGTGTGTAGTGGGTGCAGAGTGTCTTAAGTCTGCGAGGGGTTACGATCAAGCCCTCCACAATCACCTAATGAAGGAGCGTCGCTCCAAAAGCTAGTGTGCTTCCAATTAAACCTGTTGGACTATAACCTGGTGTTGTGTGATTTTTAACTTTGTACATTGAGCAATGATCTGGTCAGGATAGCCATTATTATACAGTATTGCTTTGATATGCTCTATTTTTAGAGTCAAAGAGCTGTACAGCATGGAAACAGACCCTTCGGTCCGACTCATATATAGCAACCAGATATCCTAAATTAATCTAGTTCTATTTGTCACCATTTGGCCCACATCCCTCTAAACAGTTCCAATTCTTGTACCCTTCCAGATGCCTTTTAAATGTAATTGTACCAGCCTCCACCACTTCCTCTGGCAGCACATTCCACACATACACCACCCTCTGCATGAAGAAAATTACCCCTTCAGTCCCTTTTATATCCTTCCGCTCTCATCTTAATCTTATGCCAACTAGTTTTGGACACCCCCACCCTGAGGAAAAGACCTTGGCTGTTCACCTTAGCCATGCCCCTCTTGATTTGATAAACTTCTATAAGGTCACCCACCCCTCAGTTTTCTGCATCAAGCTTTCACAGTGAGCAAACTGTTTGGGTTCTACATATGAGGTGTTGATAGATTAATAGAATTGTTGGAATCCCAGTGAATACATTGACCAGTGAAGGTGAGATTGCAGTAGTCAGTAATAGAGAACTCTCTGGCAGATTTCTCAATCAGTGCTTTGAGGAAAGGGAGCTTATTTCATTTCAAGGGAGAATTTGAGCACAGGTTAAAGCCCATTAATGTGCGTAAGGAAAAAATGTTCCAATTCACTTTTGAAGTGAAAGTAATTGATTTTCACCTTTTAATATTCTGGCAGTTCCTATTTATAAGGCCTTCTACTTGGCAAGCGCTGCAACTTTTGCTGGGTTAAGCCTAAATTTCCACTACAGTGTGAAGCAGTCAGACGTAACAGATGCTTAATCTGTGGGAAAAGGAGCAAATCTGTCTGGAGCTCCATAAAACTGAAAATTAATTGCACCTTGCCATTGGAACATAATTCCAGGATGTTGCCTTCCCTTCTGCTCTGAGCCTGCCCTCCAGCATTATTTGAACAAAAAGGATTAGACAAACATGAAACTCAGCTTAAAAGACAGAGTCTGCATGAACTTTACGATTAGAAACTCACATGAAAAAGTGAAAAAAGGCTTTTAGATGCAGGAAATGAAAATGCAATCAAATTTGTAGCTGTTTAATGATGTTGTTCCAAAACACAATAGCTGCTTCAATCACCACTGATGTTTTTATTGCATGTCATAGAAGAAATTTGTTTATTTACTCTTGCTTCTTGTTTCAGGTAGTTTTAAAGTCTGAGAAGTGCTGCACATGCATTATCCCACGCTTCTGGTGTGTCACTTGTTCATTTATTATTGTTATCACGCAGTTATCAGATCCAGGTCATTCTGGTATAACGCGCAGTTCATCAACACAAATTGGCGAGAACGTGACTGACAAATAGGAGACACTGTTTGTAAAGCGTGAGCTTTTAAAACATGTGTTGGCTATAACACAATTGCATTGCCAACACTAAGTGCTATTTTTATAGTGCCATTTTTATATAGTTTGGGGTCACACAAGAACACAATCATCGCATTATAGAAGAACTAACTGTATATTTTATGTAATGAAACCTTGCCTAATTTATCTCAATTTTAATGTGTAAAAGTTATGTAAAAATAGAATGGCACCTATGGCATGCTCCACGCCAGCAAATTCTGTCCTAAACATCAAACCAACTTTTACGTTTTAAAACTGGACACAGAGGCTGGAAAAATGGCCGCCCAAGGGTCACCTGACTCATTTTACAGATTATGACCACTTCCCTGTCTCAAGAGGAAATAAAAGAATATCCTAAATGGGTGTGAATCAATGCCCTTCCCTGAAACCAATCTTGTTTCTCTCTCACACATGTTGCCAAACCTGCTGAGATTCACCAGAATTTTCTATTTTTGATTCAGATCTCCAGTAGCCATAGTACTTAATGTTATTTATAATTTTCTGTAGCTGCATAGGACCTTGGTGAGACAATGTCTGAAGTACTACATACAGTTTTTGCCTCTTCATTTGAAAAAGAGATAATGGCTTTAGAAGATGTTCAGAAAATGTTCAAATGAATCATTCTTTGGATGAAGGGCTTATCGAAGGGAAGAAAAGGAAGAGGCCAAGACATACTTGCCTCTATTAGTCATTGTGTTGAGTATAAGAGTTTGGATGTCATGTTGTGGATGTACAGGACATTGTTTAGGCCACTTTTGGAATATTAAATTCAATTCTGGTCTCCCTGCTGTAAGAAATATGTTGTTAAACTTGAAAGGGTGCAGAAAAGATTTACAAGGATGTTGCTGGGGTTGGAGGGCTTGAGCTTTAGGGAGAGACTGAACAGGCTGGGGCTATTTTCCTTGCAGCATTACTGATTCTGGGATGACCTTATAGAGGTTTATAAAATCATGAGGGGTATGGATAGGGTGAATAACCAAGATCAGGATAGGGATAGGAGAGTTCAAAACTAGTGGGCAGAGTTTGAAGATGAAAGGGGAAATATATAAAAGAGACCTAAGGGGCAACCTTTTTTCACGCAGAAAGTTGTGCATGTATAGAATGAGCTGCCAGAGGAAGTGGTGGAGGCCGATTCATTTAAAAGGTATCTTGGTGGGTATATGAATAGGATGGGTTTAGAGGGATATGGGCCAAATGCTGGCAAATGAGACGAAGTTAGTTAGGAGATTTCATCGGCATGGACGAGGTGGACTGATTCTGGTTCTGGTCTGGTTCTGTGTAGCACAGCTCTATTACGCTACATCCATTGGAGTTTAGAAGGGTGGTTGGCTTACTTTGACATACAAGGTCTGAGGGGATGAGATAGGGTGCATACCTGAGAAGTTTCTTCCCGTGGGGGAGATTAAAACCAGACAATATAGTTTAAGAACAAGAGATAACTCTTTTAAGACACAGAAATGAGTAGAAATGTTTGTCTCAGAGGGTCATTAAAGTGTGGAATTTTCTCCTTCAGATGGTAGAAAAGTTGTTTTTAAATCTATTCAAAGATAAGCAACAAAGCAGCCAAAGTCTATGGGTAGCAGCCAGAAAACTCAAGATGAAGCCACAAGCAGACTACCTATCATCTCATTGAATGATGGTGCTAGCTTGCACAGTTGCATGATCTACTCCTGTAACTAGGTACTACGTTCCTATATTCTACCTCATGTTACTCATTTAAAACTTTGCTGAAAACCCACTTCTTTGACTAAATTTTAAGTCATCTGACTAAATACCTCCTCATGGGGCTCAGTGTCATATTTTGTGATATATTGCTGCTGTAAAGCACCTTGAGACTCTTTATTATATTGAAACCTCTAAATAAATCCAAGTTGTTATTTTTTAACAAAAGAAGGGTCAATAACGGAAAATAAAAAATTGAAAATATTAAGAATTGAGGTATTTCAGGGATATTGATGATATGAATTTAAGTTTTAATTTGAATGACCTGCTGATTTCTGAAAGGGATTTGAACTGCTTTGTATTCCTGAGGGAAAAAAAAAGAAATAAACTTGAGAATGGTACAGTAGGTCATGATGACAATAAATTAATTCTACAAGAATGGCGAGATCATTTTCTCCAAAGTCATTATTAAATTGTGGACAGTAAAAAGAAGCAATAAGGCAAACTTAACAAAGATCGAAGCAGGGAAGCACTTCTGTAAGTAATACTGCAATTGAACAACATTCGGTAAATCATCCTAAATCTGCTAAGAATTATGGGACAACCAATTTAAAATTGACAGTCAGGCTTGATGAAGGTTTTCCTGATGAAAGGCTTATGCCCAAAATGTCGATTCTCCTGCTCCTCGGATGCTGCCTGACCGGCTATGCTTTCCCAGCACCACACTGTTCGATTCCGGCATGTAGTCCTGTTCTTTGCAGATAAAAAGATTTCTCCACACAGTGTGCCTATTTCAACATCACAAACGTAACAGCTATTCCCTGGTTCACTTAACCAGGGCAATTCCTTGACAATCAGATACAGCCTGCCTGTTTCAAATGTTATCAAAACTTGGCAGTTAACTACTAATCATCATTTAGCTGGTGAATTCTCTGTGGCAAAATCTGTACTAAACAGAGTCAACTTGCCAATCAATGAGCACTGATTCATTGGACCAGCTAGATAAATTCTGTAGCCACAAGAGTATATTAGAAGCTAGGAATTCTGTCATGAAGAGCTCACCTCTCACTTCCTAATGTCTGTCCACCATTTACAAGATACAAATCAGATGTGTGGTGGAATACTCCCTACTTGGTTCAATGAGTGGATGAGTTCCAATAGCATACAAGACCCCTGGCATTTATATCCAATCCACCATCTTCAACATTAATCCCCTTCACACAGTGAGAATGGTGTGTACAATCTAAAAGATGTACTACATTAACGTACTAAGGCTCATCTGACAACACCTTCCAAATCCACAATCTCCAGCACGATAAGGGCAAGGGGAGCAGATAGAGTCATAGAGATGCACAGCACAGAAACATACGCTTCAGTCTAACTTGCCCGTGCTGACCAGATATCCCAAACCAATCTAGTCCCACCTGCCAGCACCTGGCCCATATCCCTCCAAACTCTTCCTATTCATATACGCAACCAGATGCCTTTTAAATGTTGTAATCATACTAGCCTCCACCACTTCCTCGGGCAGCTCATTCCGGACACATACTATCTTCTGTGTGAAAAAAAAATGCCACTCAAGTTTCTTTTATATCTTTCCCCTCTCACCCATAACTTATGCCCTCTAGTTCTGGACTCCCCCACCCCCAGGGAAAAGACTTTGTCTATTTATCCTTACCATGCTCCTCATGGATTAATGAAACACTATAAGGTCACCCCTCAGCCTCCGACATTCCAGGGAAAACAGCCACAGCCTGTTCAACCTCTCTCTATACCTCAAATCCTCCAACCCCGGAACATCCTTGTAAATCTTTTCTGAACCCTTTCAAGTTTCAGTATATTCTTCTGATAGGAAGGATGCCAGATTTACACGCAATATTCCAAAAGTGGCCTAACCAATGTCTTGTGCAGCCGCAATATGACCTCCCAACTCCTGTACTCAATACTCTGACCAATAAAGGAAAGCATACCAAAAGCCTTCTTCACTATCCTATCTACCTGCAACTCCACTTTCAAGGAGCTATGAACCTGCACTCCAAGGTCTCTTTGTTCAGCAACACTCCCTAGGACCTTACCATTAAGTATATAAGTCCTGCTAAGATTTGCTTTCCCAAAATGCAGCACCTCACATTTATCTCAATTAAACTCCAGCTGCCACTTCTCAGCCCACTGGCCCATCTGATAAAGGTACTTGGAAACACTATATCGCAAGTTCCCCTACAATCACACATCATCCAAACTTGAAAATATATCATTGCTCCATCATAGCTGTCGTGTCAAGAACCTGGAATTCCCTTCCTAACAGCACTGCGGGAGCTCCTATGCTTCAATATCTGCAGTGGCTCAAGAAATCAACTCACCACCACCTTTTCCAGGGTGCTTTGCAATGGCAACAAATGTTGGCTAATTCCCATATCCCATGAACGAATAATGGAAAAAAAAAGTACAAGATCCCCTCAAACTTCACCATTTGTGAGCCAGTAATGTTAAAATTTAGCTGGGGTTGTGTCTAAGAGTAGGGAATCCTGAAATTCATCCAAGAGAAAGTGAGAATTGCAGATGCTGGAGATCAGAGTCAAGACGGTGTTGCTGGGAAAGCACAGCAAGTCAGGCAGCATCCGAGGAGCAGGAGAATTGACATTTCAGGCATAAGCCCTTCATGATTCCTGATGAAGGGCTTATGCCCAAAATGTCGATTCTCCTGCTTCTCGGATGCTGCCTGACCTGCTGTGCTTTCCCAACAGCACACTCTCAATCCTGAAATTCATGCCAAGTACAACTTAGGAAAACAAACAGACATCATATCTTGGAAAGAGTTTGAGGAAACTGAGTTAGTTTTAGATTGCTTCCATGAATAACCAGCTGAAACACTCTGTAACAAAAGTTTCCTTCTAGGTTGTCAATCTGAAATGATTTGATTTGATTTATTGTTGTCATATGTATTGAGATACAGTGAAAAGTATTGTTTTACAGGCTAACCAGACAAATCATACCTCACATAATACATCAAGGTAATAGAACACAATGCAGAATACAGTCCTACAGCTACAGAGAAGGTACAGAGACAGATCAACTTTAATATATGAGAGATTCATTCATAAGTCTGATAACAGCGGGGAAGAGGCTGTTCTTGAATCTATTGATGTGTATTTGCAAATATTTGTATCTTTTGCCCAACAGAAGAGGGTGGAAGAGAGTATAACAGGGGTGGGAGGGGTATTTGGTTATGTACTATGGCAGTGGGAAGTGCAGACAGAGACAATGGAATTTTGTAGAATCCTTACAGTTTGGAAGCAGGCCATTTGGCCCATCAAATCCACACTGACCCTCCAAAGAGCATTCTACCCAGACCCAATCCCAACTTATTCCTCTAACCCTGGATTTCCCATGGTTAATCCATCTAGCTTGCCCATCTTTGGATTGTGGGAGGAAACTGGAGCACCTGAAGGAAACCCAGACAGATACTCCACACATAACAGTCACCCAACGATTGACGTGAACTCAGCTTCCTGATGTAATGGGGCAGAAGTACTGACCATTAAGTCACCATGCTTTCCTGAATGGAGGCTGGTTGGGTGATGGACTGGCTTGCGCTCAGTTTCACCTTTGAAAATCAACTTTATGATTCCTCTATCCATCCTTGGGTCAAATCCCAAGCTGACAGTGAAGACAAAAATGTCAGTCTACAACACCTATATCATAAGCACACTGCCGTATGGCAGTGAAACGTGGACTATGTATCCGAGGAAGGAGAGAGACTGAACACCATGTACTTGAGGTGGATCTGCCATATCCTGAGCATATCATGGCATGACAGAGTGTCCAATGCAGTGGTCCTATGTCATGTTGCCCTTCCCAACATGTACACTCAGCTCAGGCAGTGGAGACTGCGCTGGCTGGGCCACGCCCACCACATGGAGGATTGCCGCATCCCAAAGGATATCCTCTATGGAGAGCTCGCACCTGGGAAGTGACCCACTGGGTGTTCCCAGCTTGCTACAAGGACATCTGCATGAGGGACATGAAGGTGCTTGAAATCATTACGGAGTCCTGTGAAAGGCTTGCAGCTGACCGCATGAGATGGTGAAGGACTGCACCAACACCTCAAAACAGGGGAAAATAAGCTAATGAGTGCTGCAGCAGACAAGGGGGCACAAAAGAAAGAGTGCAGCAGCTCTGGCAGATCAATGACCACATATAGATGTGACCTCTGTGACCGGGACTGTCAATCCAGCATTGGTCTCTTCAGTCACAAGCGACGTTGTTTCAGGGATGCAGAAAGCTAGAACAACAAGGATGCAACTCATGGTCAGCCATGACCGGAAAGGGCCTCACTTATCAATGCTCCGTTTAGCTATACATTAATTGTCTCAACTAGGCTAAGAATAGAAAAATCGACTATGAGTTCTATTATGAATGACCTTCACATCACCTTCACTATCACCATTAGGGAAGGTGATTGCCTCATGGTTATCACCAGATTGTTAATCCAGAGACTCAGGTAATGTTCTGGTTCAAATCACACCATAAGAAATTTCCATAAAAAGTCAGGAATTAGGAATCTATTGATGACCGTGAAGCCATTGTCAATGTCAAGGGGGAGAAAACCTCATCTGGCTCAATAATGTGCTTTCAGGAAAGAAATTGCTATCCTTACCTGGTCTGGCCTACCTGTGACTCCAGACCCTCAGCAACATGGTTGACTCTTACCTACCCTTTAGGATTGGGCAAGAAATGCTGGCCTAGCTAATGATGCCCTGATCCCATGAGTAAATTAGAAAAAATCATCTGCTGAGTATTTGTGTTATTTTCTCATTTTATTTGATCATTTTACTCAATCTGTCAACCCAGGTGGAACGTTGGGTATATGAACAGCAACTAAAAACAGACGTTCAAACCAATAATCATGTCTCATGCAGTTAGATATTTGCAGTCACTCTAAATCAGCTCACTTACAATGAATGCCTAATTGAATGGAACAGGAGGATACTTGGAAACCTTACCCCACCAAAAAGGCAATACTTTCATAAAGTTAACATTTTTTCAAGTCTGATCAGAGAAATCAAAATATATTTACTATAACTACCAATATAAATGATCTCCAAAGCTTTTCTTATGTGAAGAACAACTAAACTCACCCTGCACCCTTTATTACAAATGATTATCTCACACAGTAACTCTCAGTCACTGTAGTTTTGATGTGTGCATGAACATGACATACAATGATGTATGCCCACATACTACATTCCAATAAAGTTCTGGCCTTGCTGATAATCTGCTGTTTAAATTTTTTTCTCTACTTTTAACAGCCAAGCTCTCAACCTTGACTTTAGTACAGAGAGTTCCCCAGTAGCAGAAGACCGAAAGCTTTAATCAATAAATAAGTCAAATATGTTTAAAAACACAGTAATAGTCTGAGATTCCATACCATTTTCTTTTCATTTGCATATGGACTATGGAGCATTACACTTTAAAAGGGGATTAACTATGCAAACTCTGACTCAATGTCTGTGAAAATAAAAGATTCATTCATTGTCCCTATTCACCTCCCTCCCCTGAAGCAGACTTTTATAAAGTCCAACAAAGCCCCACCAAAACACTGAAACAGCCTGACTGCAAGAAACCAGCCAGAGTCAAGAGTGTGAGTGCAGCGAAGTCAGCACTGGGACTAAGGATCAACATTGACTTCTCTATGATGTTTAGTGTTAGAAGCGAATTGATGTATCATAAAGCATCAGCATCCACATCGGTACACTGCACCATTCTTTTAAGGCTTAACTTTGTCTGTGTGAGCAGACTTTGATGCTACTCCAGGTAACCCAAAGGTTGCACTATATTGGCAATTGCGCACAAACTCTGGTGTCTCAGGAAGACAGCCTGTTCTGGAAAAAGAATGGCTGCCTTGCAGCAGGTTTTATCCATACAGGGCTGTTAGCCCATTTAGGGCGAGCAGTACTTGATATATCAGCAGTGCCAGCTGAAGCACTGATTGCTGTTATCACCGTCAGTGACAAATAGGTGAGCCGCAATATCATTTGGAATCATCGAGGGGGATTAGTCAGGATGGAAGTGACCAGGATTTGAAAGGTCACATGGAGAAGGCAACTGGGGGAAATAAAATCTGTGATGGGACTAGAAAGCCCAATAAAGAAGGCTCCACATCTGCCTACCACAAACTAATGTGGAGAAACCTGCTGGGCTGGCCACTGCGTGTTAAATGTTGGAGGTGGAAGGTTGAGCCCCTTCAAGTGGGCAGTTCATGCCCATTTCAGGGCCTTATTGGCTCACTGATGGGCAGATGACTCTAAGCTGCCATCCCACTTCCCAATCACTGCTGGTTTAAGTGTGGTAGCTGAAGGGATGGGGGGGGGTGGGGCAGGGCAGTCTCTGGATTTAACTTGATGTCTTGCCCAAACCCTTAGACAGGGATACACAAACACAAACACAAAAGATGCAAATGTAACTTAATTAAAGCTGCACACTCACCCCTTTTTTGCATAAAACTGAATAGATCATCCAGAAATTCTTTTCTCTTCGGATCATCATCCAGCTCATACAGCTGAAAGATAAAATAAAAATAAACTTTAGTTGATGCCATGTTCTAAGCCTAAAGATTTTACTGCACAAACAGGCAATAAATTGCCTGCGACCTACAGGGCTGAGCAAGCTCCCCAGTGGTACTAATAGTTTTGATCGTGGGGGTTCTTTACTTGACTAGAGAAGTGGGGAGCCTTGTTGAGCCTGTTAAGGTTGGGGAGCCTTCAAAGGTTGCCCAAGTAATTTGCTGGAATCCTGGGCCACTGCAGTGAAAAGACAATTCAGAGGGGCAACTAAAAAATGTCAAAGGAACTTTGAAATTTTCAATATGACAAGGCAGTGCAGTGTACCCCGCCATGCTGACTGGTTTTAAAGGGCTAATTGAAATTCATTATCAAGATTTCTCTCATAATAGATTCCAGCATTTTACTAGCAACTAATGCTTGGCAAACTGACTAACTTTATCGCCACACTTTCTTAAAAATGGTGGCTGTTGCATTAGCAAACTTTCAATCTGACAGGATTGTTCCTTAACCTGAGAATTTCTGGAAAATCACAGCTAGTGCCTCCATTACCTCTGCAGCTTTCTCTTTTTGAACTCAACAGGCCTTCCGACCCTGGGTTTTTTGGATTTCTTATGATTTTTGGTAATTACATTAATTTCTTCACTCTTTCTTATCCTTAGGTATTCCACTATTTCTAATATGCAAACTTTGTCTTCTACTTTGAAATCCTACATTTTACATTTATTTCCAGCTCTCTGTATTCTGCTTGCAGGAGTCCATCACCCTTTTTACCAAAGTAGTTGGTATCTACATGAACTATGACTTGTTGTTGTTCTCCCATTCTGCTTCAGATTGTCCTGCAGCTGCTCAATGACATCTTTGATCCTGCCTCCTGGATGGATGTTACATCTGTGGCTGTAAAACATTTATCTCTTTCCCTTATGATGGAATCCTCTAGCTCTATAGCTCTTGCACTCTATTTCCCGCTGCACATCCACTCATCTTCCCCCACCCCCAGCACCACTGTCTACACATGCAACTCAGGAATTGCTGGAGCATGTGGCTTGCTGCATTCCCCTGAGAAATCATTTTCTCCAGCAGTATTCGAAATGGAAAATGGATTGGATTCTGCCTGTGCACTCTTTATCTGCTGTGTGACCATCTCACTGACCATACCTTCCACCTAGCTTTCTGCCTTGTGTGAACTCCCACACTGACTCCAGCCACTGGTCCTGATCCAAAGCATGGATTTCCAGTAGCTGCAGCTGGAGTGCCTCCTGGACATTAGCCTGTCTTTCCATTTCACACAAGACAAGCACTCCACCTCACTGAGCTGCTCAAGCCATGAATTATCCCTAAAATAAACTCTTGCCACTGGTTTAAGAAATATAAAAGTAATTCCAATGAGCTCCAATGAATCTAGTTCTGTCTCTGACTGCACATCTCGGGGCCCTCACCTTTCAAATTACATACCTCCCCCCTTACTTCCCTCCAAGGCCCCAAGGGATCCTTCCATATCCGCCACAAATTCACCTGCATCTCCACACACATCATTTACTGCATCCGCTGCACCTGATGTGGCCTCCTCTGTATTGGGGAGACAGGCCGCCTACTTGCGGAACGTTTCAGAGAACACCTCTGGGACACCCGGACCAACCAACCCAACCACCCCATGGCTCAACACTTCAACTCCCCCTCCCACTCCACTGAGGACATGCAGGTCCTTGGACTCCTCCATCGCCAGACCATAGCAACATGACGGCTGGAGGAAGAGCACCTCATCTTCTGCCTAGAAACCCTCCAACCACAAGGGATGAACTCAGATCTCTCCAGTTTCCTCATTTCCCCTCCCCCCACCTTGTCTCAGTCCCAACCCTCGAACTCAGCACCACCTTCCTAACCTGCAATCTTCTTCCTGACCTCTCCGCCCCCATGCCCACTCCGGCCTATCACCCTCACCTTAACCTCCTTCCACCTATCGCACTTCCAACGCCCCTTCCCCAAGTCCCTCCTCCCTACCTTTTATCTTAGCCTGCTTGGCACAGTCTCCTCATTCCTGAAGAAGGGCTCATGCCCGAAACGTCGATTCTCCTGCTCCTTGGATGCTGCCTGGCCTGCTGCGCTTTTCCAGCAACACATTTTCAGCTCTGATCTCCAGCATCTGCAGTCCTCACTTTCTCCTTTCAAATTACATATTCAAGTATAGAAGCCATCCAACTTTCCATTTCCTTCAGTAGGATAATCATGATTAAAATTCAACACATGTCTGCATTAGAAATCAACTGCTTTACGTCATAAGGCACTATTGAAATTACCTTCAAATAATATGGTACTAAGTAAACGCTCCCCTGTTAGACATATTGAAAGACTTGCATTGAAGAAGCATCTTTCCTGACCATCAAGTACCTCAAAGCACTTACAGCCAACAAAGTATTTTTCAAGTGTAGATCACTGTTGTAACGTAAAAGACACAGAAGCCAATTTGTACACAGTAAACTCTCTCACAAGCAGTAAAGATCAGATCAACTGCTTTTGTGATGTTGACTAAACAATAACTATTGTCCAAAAAACTACAGAGAATTCCCTCGCTCTTCTTCAAAATGATGCCATGGGATCTCTTCGAGACATGAGAGGGCAGCTAGGACCTTGCTTTAACACTCATACAAAAGACAGCATCCATCAATAATACCTGTCTTCTAGGAGAAAGTGAGGACTGCAGATGCTAGAGATCAGAGTCGAGAGTATGGTGCTGGAAAAGCATAGCCAGTTAGGCAGCATCCGAGGAGGAGAAGCGACATTTTGAGCATGAGACCTTCAACAGGAATGAAGCTTCATCAAGAATACCAGTCTACACCTATCCCCACTGCACCACCCTGCCTCCCCCACACCCCCACTTTATCTGTAACTCTCCTTACATGCACCCCCAAGTCCTGAAGAAGGGTTACACCCAAAACGTTGACTTCTCCATCTCCCAATGCTGCCTGGCTTGCTGCGTTCTTCCTGCCTCCTGCTTGTCCATCAACAATACGGCAATCTCTCAGTGCTGCACCAGAACATCAGCAAGCTACACCTTACTAAATTAAGGATATGTACAGGAGATTTATTTACATTTGCAGTTTCTTTACTTGTATTTGCTCACACAGCAATTTTACATCATCACTTAAATGTCCCGCGGAGTAACGTTCAGGTTGTTCTGCAGCCACACAATACACAGTGAGCAATGAACATTAGCCATGACTTTTGTGCTCAATTCTCAGTATGGGACTTGAACTCAAAACTCACAGACATGATCATTACCGACTGAGATACAGCAACATTCAAACTTAAAATTTTATAAATTGTTCTTGACAGTGTCATGTGTGGACAGTAAAGACTCTTAGGTGCAGTTCAGTCAGCCAACTATTCCCTCAACTATCATTAATACAAAGTGACTAATTTTCACTCATAAACATCCCTTGCTCCGTGATAGCCCTCCCTCCACACACATAGCACTCAAATGTGGACAAAGAACCAAAATAAAGCAACAAGTGACTTTCTAATTTATTGAATTAGTTCCCTTGCTGGGGAAGTGTCTGGATTCCTGGCTGGTAGAACTTGCACCTGTAATAGGCTGGAGCTTCAGGAACATATAACCATAAAAGGACAAAAAACATAAAGACCTCTGAAGCTGGTTTCGTCTTTGCACATATGGCTAGCACAAGTTCCTGCTCCTGTTGCCCAACTGTAACCAGTCAAATCCAGGAGGCAGATATCTCCAATCATAAATAAATGGATGCTCAGCGTCTGCTGGGTGAGCGTTCAGGGAACCTTTGAAAAGTTTTTTTTCCTAGCAGTCCACTTGATTGGAACCCATGCTGTTGTTCTGCACTCACCTTGCTTGTCGCCCCTCAGCAATATTTCTATATGTTCTCCTCATCACTAATCCCCTATACACTGCTGCTGCCGCTGTGGGCAAACAGAAAAAACAATAATCCACTTCAATTTGGCAACTTACCTATTCAGGCTGTGCTGCACATTGGCAGTGCATCAACTGCCTTACAACCAGCACAAAATTCAATAGGGTTGCCCTTCAGGCCATCATCTGCCATTTCTCTTTCACACACAACACACACTTACATATGAAAACCACCTCAGCTCTTGCTCATTAATAACCTCATTGCTGTTTGTTTTGCCATATGCAAATTGATCACTGGTATTGTCTATGCATTAGGGTGACTACATTTCTAAGAAATACTTTATTAGATATAAAGCATGTACACATATCCTGATGATACTTAACACAATATCAAGTTTCCTCTTTTCTTGCATTCATCAGACATTTTCCATCCACTACTGTTGTAAAAATGCAGAGGAATAGATTTGAAATTATTTTGCAGGTCTTGATCCCTTTGCCCGGCTCAGATTCCAAAGTTTTATAATAGCTACATATTTGTAGCAAACCTCTCACATTTGATTATTGCTTTTTCAGTTTAATTGGCACCTATACGCCCACGGACTTATTATCAGAGATGTTGTCAAGACAATGTAAAAGTGGTCTTTCTCAGTGACTTGAAGCATAGTGTTATTGAAAACTGATAGATCCTGTTTTGCCAGGTTGTTAGCTGTATGCATTTTAATATCTTTTCTGTACAACAATATCAATTGCAGCAGTTCCAACTCATAACATTTCTTCATCATTTAAAGGTGCTTTTGACCAGATTCTCAAAGAATGTTTTTCATGACTGCTAATGATGGCATAATACTATTTTAAAAATACTTTTGTTCTGTTGCTGTGTACACTAAAAATCAGCAGAACTCCCATTGTTAATAATTAAAAACATTGCAACAGAGAAAATATATTAAAAGAAAAAGGAAGAGGAGGAGGATATAATCAAACCTCATGTTAACAAGTCATTTTCTTTATGATAAAATATTAGAATGAATAAGGAGAAGCTTATTACATATGACAGAACATGTATCTGTGCAAATACAGACAGGTACAGCCTCTTTATAACCAATTGCATCTTCTATCTCATTCCTTAACAATGTTGAAAACCTGTTAGTAAACAAATGTGTAAGGCTCTAGCATTCTGGTCCAATGAAAGTGTCATCATTTTCAGCCCATTACCTCTGAAGTATGAATGAATGTCTGAGCAAGTACAAGAATGATGAGGTGTGTGTAGTTTTGACTCTTCTGTTATAGAAGAAAGAACTTGAATTTGTATAGCACTATTCACATTTGTCTAAACTTAGTCAGAGGGTGGGTTCTGCCCCACAAACTTCACTTCTCCCGGGGATTCACTTTCCTCAGCGACAAAACTGCTCAATTAGTCTTGCACTATTACAAACATGGCCAGCAAATTGTAATTTTTAATGTTATACTCATGCACAAAGGAAATTTATATGTTATAAGAAGCAAAACTTAACTAAAAGAAATTAAACTCTCCCTGACATTAACCTTGTCCAGCTGTCTGAATAAATCCAATATGTTGTTTTAAGGCATAGTTAAGAACTAGAGATTGAAGCAAAAAGGTGAATATCACGTTAGACATTGATGTGAAAATGGTGAATAACAGCAATATTTTACCAACGTTTGTTCCCTCAGCTGTCTACAAGTTAACAATATAGTTCATAATTCACTTCCATTCATTGATAACTGGTTAAACAAGTTAAATGTCAAGACTACCAACAGCCCGATTTTTCAATTTAACCCTTAACCATTTCATCACAGTTCATAAAGCATATCACCGATTCTTCCCAAATATTAACTGCCTGTTTTTTGCACACTATTTCTATGTTTAAAATTACTTTATTTTCAAATTTTACTTTGCATTTCCATTTTGCATTTATGAAATTTTTGAAAAGCACTGACAATATCTTACAGATAGTCTAGATTTTTCAAATAGTACAGTTTTAACTTAGCTCATTATTGTGAACAGATTCATACCGATGTTTAAAAAATACTGATCATGAAATCTTGATGACAAAACCATATGGATTATCACATCACATTGTTATTTTCTCTACTCAAAAGAGAGATTGTTTTGACAGGACTTTTTTCTTTTATTCGCTGCCACTTGCTAATAGAATTCTCATGTTTCAGTCAAATGATTCCATTATTTTTACCAATTATTGATGTTGAATAATAAGCTTCCTGGGACTGACATGTGATCATCTTTAAATATTGGTACTAAATGAGTTTGTTTCTAATTTGGTGGGGGCTCACAAGTGTTCAATGATTCACAATAAGACCATGTTTAAAGCTATAGAAAAGATCGAGATTAAGAAGACCATTAAAGCTACGTGAGGCTGTTTTCCAGTTCCTGCCATGTTAAAGCCAGAAATACCTATGAACCAACAGTAAAACAGTCAAGGAGTCACTTTACACAGTCTACCGTCAAACAGCAATTTATATGTCACAGCTTATTTTACTGCATGCCTTGACCTCTGACCCTCCCTGCTGACAGCAATGGGCATCTTGCCAAATCCTCACACTTAAAGCTGTAAAATAATCCACAGAGAAAAGCTGTGATAAAACTACCGAAGCCTAACTCTTCCATAAATACTGCAACTTATAGCTGTTTAAATTAAATAGTACAAACTAAATACAAGACTGTGCATTTTTAATGATGTTAGGGTGTCCAAAAGTGCTTTACAGCTACTGAAATATTTTTCTGAAATGTTGTCATTGCTGTAACATTGAGATTCACAATAACTAATTTGCTTACAAACAAAATGAGTCACATAACCAGATGGTCTGTTTAAATGAACAAAATCAGAAATTGTTGGAAAAACTCAAAACATCTAGCAGCATCGGCAAAGAGAAATCAGAGTACACTATCAATGTAGTATATTATCAGGTCCAATGATCCTTCTTCAGAACTGACTGTAGTTCAGAAAAGGTTGGTATGTCTGCTGGGGAAATGTAAAGTAATAGGGGAGAGAAATGAGTCTGGATGGGATACTCTTCAGAGGGTCAGTGGACCATTCCTGATGAAGGGCTCTTGCCCGATCCATCAATTCTCCTGCTCCTCAGATGCTGCTTGACCTGCTTTTCCAGCACCACACTCTCAACTCTGATCTCCAGCATCTGCAGTCCTCACTTTCTGCTTGTTGGGCCAAATGGCCGGTTTCCATATTGCAAGGATTCTATGATTTTATGAGTTGGGGTAAGGACATGGGAGAAGGTGCTCAGGCCCTAAAAAATTGTTGAACTTGATATTGAGTCCAGGAAGCTCCAGGGTTCTCAAGCAGAAAATGAAATGTTGTTCTTCCAGCTTGCGCTAAGTTTTGCTGAACACCGTAACAAGTCCAAGGCAGAAATGCTGGTGCATTGAAATGCCGGGTAACTGGAAGCTCAGGATCATTTTCTCGGATAGAACCTAGGTGTTGTCTGCCATTTCAACAGACCTTTCATCTAGGCAAGTGGAGAGTATTCTAGCACACTCCTGACCTATGCTTTATAGATAGTAGACAGGCTTTGGGGAGTCAGAAAATCTAAAATATCCAACTAACAACACTGTTGTCAGTGAGATATTCTCTCAGTATTGCACTGAAGTGTCTGCCTGGATTATGCTCAAGTCTCTAAAGTGAGTCTTGAATGCATGACCTTCCAACTCAAATATGAGCACGGTACTAAGGAACCAAGGCTGGCAACTTTCATTGTCTCATTTGTAAATTTTAATTTTAATGCCATATTTTAATTAACTCTAGAGCTTAATTAATTAAATAATCAATGTTGGTTAGTACTAATCTCACTGGATAATGTCAGATCTTTCACAGTATGGTTAATGAATCACAAACATTATGGCCTAACTTTTTTGTCATATTTTTCATTCTGGATGTTTTTCTTCTTTTTTCTACCAATGTTTTCTCCTCTCTATCTTCCTTCTCTCCTGAAGATTTCAAATGGTTTCACATGCTCCAAGCATCCTCAGTTACTTGAACCAAGCACCCACTTTTAATATGTGCAATCACCAGTTGAAAAGCAGGAATCTTACTCATGAAGTAATTAGTTGCTGCATTGGTATTGGTCAGAAAGAGAATATGGGAGAGATTTCCAAGTTGTTACATTGGAGATCATTTGACATTAAAAGCCTACATTTAGTTAGCACTTTACACGCCCAACTAACTGTCTCAATCCACATGACAGTATATGAAGTGGAGACTGTCAGATTTACAATTCCACTGAAAACTAGCATGATGTCTGTGTTCGGAGAGTCATTTTTTTTAATGAATAGCCACTGCTAGTAACACAGATCTTTCCTGCCTTGTGAACTCCTGCAGATACCAGGGTGTGTTTCCTTCCTTCAGCAGCTATACATACCTGAGAAGCTGACAGCTTCGTTAGCTCCTGTAACACAAGAACAAGACCTAGATGACACAGTAATGAAGGGGTCAAC
This sequence comes from Hemiscyllium ocellatum, assembly GCF_020745735.1. Classification (NCBI taxonomy): domain Eukaryota; kingdom Metazoa; phylum Chordata; class Chondrichthyes; order Orectolobiformes; family Hemiscylliidae; genus Hemiscyllium; species Hemiscyllium ocellatum. The sequence continues at coordinate 53,256,749 of NC_083401.1, read as the reverse complement.
AGAATCGTCTTTCTGCTCCTATCTAGGTATATTACAAACACAGGTACTTGCATGCCTAAGCTCAAGCTAAGTAATTCAGACATAATTTATAAGTTTTATCATACTGCACAGAGACACAACAAGATGGAGACTGAGATCTTTATAGCATCAGGTCATGTGGTGATGATGCCATGACCATGTCCCTTAAAAGTATATGGTAAACTAGCTATGAGCCTTAACACAAGAATAATAGCTAAAATTGGGACAGTTCTGATAACTGCCAGTAATTCCTTAATAGTTATTTTACACCCAGGCCTTGGAATTGAAAATCTACTGCTGCATTTCACAAGTGACAAAATAAAGCAACGACTTTTTGTGTTCCAAGCCTCTCCACTTTGCAACCCTTTTCTCTGTCTTTAGAAACATCTTCAAACTTACAGTGTTGACCACTTATTTTAATATCTTCTTACATGATTCAATATCAATCTTTCTTAATACACCATGGGATCTTTTATGTTAGGCTGCTCTATAAATGCCAGTTGTTCTTATTCACCATTATCCAAATAGTTAAGGTGAATTTTGATCACAGTTAATAAAAATTAAGTACCATTCTTTCAAAACAGGTTTAGAATTGAATTAAACAAATTCCACAAAGAAAATTTTCCCTAATGTGGAACTTGGTTTTTGAACATTTTCTAAGAATTGGTGAGAAATCTTCCATTGATTTGTGGTCTATCATTTTTATTGGTGTGTCAAATATTAGAAAACTATTTCATATATTTTTGACCCTGTCAAAGCTGAATAGCTTTCACATTTGACACATGTTTTTAACCAGAAAATGGCAAAAAATAATTTCTTTTCTCTGTGACTTTCAGAATTACATAGTATTTCTTCACGTTCATACACAATTAGCTTGATGGTAGGATGCAGAGGGAAATAGTGGAATGATGCTTGTTGGACTGGAGACCTGTGATTAGTGGTTTGCCTCAGGGGTTGGTGCTGGGCCCATTGTTGTTTGTTATCTATTTCAATGATTTGGATGAGAATGTATAAAGGTATGATTAGTAAGTCTGCATATGACACTGAAATAGGAGATATTGTGGACAGTGAGGAAGGTTATCAGAAATTGTGGCAGGACCTTGATCGGCTGGGGAAGTGGGCCAAGAAATGGCAAATGGAGTTTAATAGATAAGTGTGAGATATGCATTTTGGGAAAGTTTCATGGCGATTAGTTGGGCCTTAAGGAGTGTGGTGGAACAGAAGGACCTTGGAATTTAGCTGCATGGTTCTCTAAAAGTGGAGCTACAGGTAGACAGGGCAATGAAGAAGGTTTTTGACACACTGGCCTTCATCAGTCAGGGCACTGACTGTAGAAGTTGGGAAGTTATGTTGCAGTTACACAAGACATTTCTGAGGCTGCACTTGCCGAGTATTGTGCTCAGTTTTGGTCACCTTGTTGTAGAAAGGATGTTAGTAAGCTGAAGAGTGCAAAAGAAATGTAGGATATTGCCAGGACTCAAGGGTCTGAGTTATAGGGAGAGGGTGAACAAGGTCGGACTTTTTTTCGTTACAGCACTGGTGACTGGGGGTATTTTTAGAGAGGTGTATAAGATCATGTGAGGCATGGATTGGGTGAATGCACTGAGTCTTTTACTCAGGGCATTAGCTTTAAGGTTAAAGGGGAAAAATAAAAAGGAACTTGAGGGGCAACTTCTTTTTTACAGAGTGTGGTACACATACGTAAGGAGCTGCCAGTGGAAGTTGTTGAGGTGGATACATTAAATGCATGGATAGGAAAGGTTTAGAAGGATTTGGGCCAAGTGCAGGGAAATGAGGTTAATGTGGATGGCGTGGACCACTTTGGGCCGAAGGACCTGTCTCTGTGCTGTAGGACTTTATAACTGTTCACTCTTCAACGGCTCACCTCAAAAATAGGATGAAGGAATTGCCCCTTGAGTTATATTAAAATTGCCCTGGTGGTCCTAATCAATCCCAATAGTTCAGGTGGTGAATATACTGCTAAATGTGGTAATGAGCCATGCAGTTAACAAGGGTGCTAGCTTGGAAAGTGTGTGTCCATGCGTGTAAGAAATTGTGTGAGTATCAGAATTGAATTTGGCTATATTTTGTCCTACAGTCAAACTTACATTTCAGGTCCCATGTAAAAAGTAGACATTTGTCTGGAACACTGACAATTCGTGTACACCGTGGCTTTTTAAGGAGATAGTGGGGGAAAAATCAAAGACGGGGAAATGGCAGAAAATTAAACTTTTTGACCTTCTGAGATAAAATACAATGAGAGACTTCTGACTCACTACCACAGTGCAAGAATGGAGTGGTACCAAGATAAAAGTAACCATTGCCCACATGGTCTGAAATCAGAAGACACAAAGTTATAAGCTATCAGGTTTATTTGAAATCACAAGCATTTGGAATGTTGCTCCTTCAGGTGAAGTGAGAAAGAAGCACACAGGCACAGAATTTATAGGCAGAAAGATCAATGGGCAGAGAGATGAAAAGATCACATAAATGGTGTGTGTGCAGCATCGACACATTAAATAGTAAGTCTCTGTCGGTGATCAAGAGTGTCAGACGATGTGAGCAAAGTGTCAACAGCTGAATATCAAGTGAAGGGATAACCTATAATCCAATGAAATGATGCAGAGAGATAATTACAAAAAATTAAAAGTCAGGTGGTGCTGGAGACAAACCAAATGACTAGAATAACATAATAGGTGTAATATTCATATGCTGAGGTTCTAACCAAAGTAATAAGTAATCTATTTTGGACTGGGTCTGGGTAGAATGTTCTTTGGAGGGCCAGTGTAGACTTGATGAGCCAAATGGCCTGCTTCCACACTGTAGTGGTTCTAGTGATTCTAAAAACCACCTCACTTTCTGCTGAATCCTCTCTGGTCCCCTCATGATGTCATTATTGTAAAGGTTCTAGGCTGTTGAGTGTTCATTCAGGACTGATAGCTCAAGCATTTGATTATAATTATTATATTATAAGATTATGAGGGTCATGGACAGGGTGGCTATGAGACAATAGTTCCCCTTAGTCAAAGAGTCAATAACAAAGGGGCATCATTTTGAAATGAAATACAGGAGATTTAGAAGTGCTTTGAGGAAAGAATTTTTCACTCACAGTGTGGTGGGAATCTGGAATGCACAGCCTGTGAGTGCAGTTGAGGTGGCGAACCTTACAACCTTTAAAAATACTTGGATGAGTATTTGAAGTGTCGTAACATTCAAGATGATGGGCCTAGTGCTGAAAAATGGGATTAGTGTCAATTTTATGTAGCTTTGACAGCACGGACCTAATGGGCTGAAGGGCCTCTTCTGTACTGTATAATTATATGATTCCACAAGAATAAAGTCATGAAAATGGCCTCACAATGAACTTATCAGATAGGCACAGTGGATCATCCCACATCAAGTGTATGGAATCACTAAATTGAAGTGTGGTTAGCTTTAGAGATGTGAAGACATTAGCAAATGAGAAGAAATTTAAAAATACAAAGAAATCATAATAATAATTCTATAGCTTGACTGATATAATTAAAATAAATTTATTTGCTCCAGTTACAAGATCAAGTTATTTCCTCAATGTTTATTAATATTTATTCTCCTTTGGTATCTGTTAAAATTCAGAAATATTGGCATACTTTGCATTATATGTGAAATAAAAATGCATTCACTTGTTCATTTCAACTGAATAAAATGTTCACAAAATAATGGGGGCCTATGTGTGTGGGAGCACCTGTGAGATTTCTTTCAATTATACCTTCTGAGTACCCTTAGATTTGAAGCAATGTATCATATGAGCTGCAAGTAACAGGTTAATTAACAAATGCACCATTATTGACATTTGTTACTGTACTGTCATGAGACACTTGCACTAAGACAAATGAGCCCCCTGAAGCTCAGCAAGTAGTTTTAACACTTTCACGAGATTAGTGGGATTGCAACAGTTGTCAACACTGCTTGTGCCTTATACTCTTAGATCCTTTTACGTCAAAGTACTCATCAGTTATTTACAGTCATGATCATCCTTCAGTTCAGGCCCCTATGCACTCATTTCAACAGTGGTCTTTGTAAAAATATAGCACTTCACTAGTTAGAACGTGCTAACCTGAAAAAGACCCATTTTTCCCTACGCGCTGCTTATTGTATCATATTACATTCAGTGAAAGACTTTATTTTTGCATTTTGTGAATGTCTGAGGGAGAAGGGTAAAAGTGTGTGCACAACTTTGTCTGGAAGATTTAGACACACTGCATTCTTTTTCCCTTTTTCAGAACAGCTGTGGTCGCCTTGGGCAGAATCTAATGCGATTGCCAAAGACAGGTTTGCTGATGGGTGGAGCAAATTTAACCAGACAAATTTGGTGTTGGGTAGGGCACAGCCACCACCTTCTCACTTCAGCCTCAAATAAGTTAAAGGGCTGGAAGTGTCGTGGACTTCCCTGCCACTAACTCAGGCTGAGAATGGAACAGTTCAGTGATGTACAGCTTTCCACAGGGTGTTTTGCATGTTGAGGTCTGGCAATCAATGGTCCTTTTTCTTACAGGATCTGTGACATTCGCACAATGCAAACAAGAATAAGTTAAAAATTTCACCTATGTCAGATGCTATCTTTGCAAACTGCCCTGTTTCACAGCGGTGAAAGGACATCACTAAATATGTCATGCAATCGATGTGAATGAAAAAAATGGGAATGACCTTCTGAAAAACAGGGCACCAGAAATCAGGCCCCAGAGATAATAAGTGAATAGTTAGTAGTGTATTAGGCCTCATCAATCCTGGAACTCAAACGGTTCAATAATGGATATTACTCAGGAGCTTGACACAAGAACTGTACGGCATAATTTTCTCTGTGAAATATGTATTTGTGAGCACATCTTACATTTGTAAGGTAAATGATATTTAAGTTGTTATAACAGTAACAAAAGCTTATGATATTGGAGGTCATTGAGCTAATCATAACGTAAGTACTGCACAGCTCCTTTATAGTGTGTAACTCAGCCTCTGGGATTGAGGTAAATTCCTATAAAAATAAATTTAACAGGACACTTTTCAAAATATATATCTGTCTTTACCTAATTCTTTTTCCCTTTCCCAAATATTCTTATGTGAGTTCTAGATAGCACAGGATTCATGTCCCATACTGAGATTTGACAATCAGCTGGCAGCTTGCTCTGAATTCTCTGTTCTTTAATTCATCACTTTAAGATTCAAACCCAGTCAAAACATTTTATCCTCAGTGTGGGAAAACAGCTGGCTACTCTTCGCAGATACTGGAGATGACAACTGACAATTCTTGTACAAGGAATCTGGCAATAATCAGTGTCAGATCACTCTCAGGTTGAGGTTTATTGCCCACATGTGGGTGAGGATCCCACTGTCTTCCCAACTTTGCCAGGGAGGAAGGGCTTATCTATGCTCTTGTAGCCCTGCTGGCAACTGAGGAATTTAAGTGGGGCTGCAACCCTTCACTATTACACCAGGCACAGGCAGAGAAGTCACTATAGATGAAGCCAAAAAACCAAATCCAATGCTAGCCCTCAGTTCAGTATGGGTGATATTCACTTCAGTTCAGTTCCTAGAATCAGGAACTTGGCATGGGAAATGGGGAGGCCATTGAGAGCTACCACTCCCATCCTGTACTTCCCATCTCCTCCTCACTGACCTTTGGCTTAGGGCTCTCATTGATCTTGAGCCATTGGTGTTTACATTGAACACAGCGGGTACTGCTCCCTTTGATACTGGTTGCCAGCCTCAGATTGGCTGGAAGTTCTCAGAAGGCCTTAACTCCTAGGAAAGCCACTGTTTTTAGCTAACACTTAAGGACGCTTAATTCAAGGGAACTCCAGAAAGGAGACACCATGGAGTTATAGCCAGCTCTCTAATGACTAGACAAGACACCTCATCCCATTATTAAACACTGCCCTTGAGCACAGAGAGCTTTTATTCCACTGAGGAGTGTAACATTGTTTCAAGGATGTGAAGAAACAATGGACAAAGTGGACCTTGCTACTAGGAGTCACTGATAAAAAATCACCAAGCTGGTGGATCTCATCTGATCTTGCGGAAAAAATATTGTGTGATTTCAAGCAACATTGATCTGCAACATGTTGAGGATGTCAAGAGTGTGGTGCTGGGAAAGCACGGCCAGTCAGGCAGCATCCGAGGAGCAAGAGAGTCAACGTTTTGGGCATAAGCCTTCATCAGGAATTATGTCCAAAATGTCGACCCGCCTGCTCCTTGGATGCTACCTGACCTATTGCGCTTTTCCAGCACCACACTCTCGACTCTAATCTCCCAAATCTGCAGTCCTCACTTTCTCCAAAGTACTGAGGATGGCAAATTAAGAGATTAGATATTGACGTGAAAGTTAAACAAACCTCAGTTTTTGAATAAAAGCTCAGGTATGAAGGGGGCATGCTGCAAGGCAGAAGCTGTTACTTTGTAGTCTCTAATGGCTCACCTTGTAGAGAAGAAAAAATTGGGAAGATAATTTGTGATAACACCTTCTTTAAGTGGAGCAGACTGAAACAGTTGGTTACTCATACTGAAGCATATGTGTTAAACCAAGAACCTCTAACCACCTCTCACAAGTTTTTGCTTTTAATCTGTTTTTATTATTTTCTTCTATACTCAGCAGCTACTGTGACATCTGTTGATGGAACTAGAAGCTTGTAGGTGCATGACCTACATCGATCCTCAAATATGTCCCTGGTGTGAATATTGATAAGGACTAAGCATCCTTACTTTCCTCTCACCCTAGTCCATGTGGCATTGAGTGCAATTATAGTGTAGCTGCTACTGCACTGCTTGGCAGACCAGGTATCAAACCTGGAAATGTATGGTCTGGGTGGAATAATTCACGTCACATATTTCTGTATATTCATCAAATCTTCCTCTACTTGACTGTAATGTCACCTTCATGGTTCAGCTGCTGGCCCTGCACCTGCTGCTTGTTGTTGGTTTTCCTGTCGATGGATTAAGAATGCACTGCACAAACAAGCGAAATGGAAACATCATTAATTTAAAACAGTGCAGATAAGCCCCTCTGCAATCCCACCAGGTAATTACTGACATTGCCACTAAACACTGAAGGAGTTTAATGAGCTGTGTTCTTTAATTGGTTGATTACACAAGGTGCCCAATTAGATCACAAACTGTAAAACACTTATACTTACATTTGGATTTAACACCTCCTTGCATTTTCATTCACAGCTTCCAGTCTGAATCCAATTTTATGGGAATGCAGTCTCTTGCTGTTTATTTGGGGCACCATTTCACAGGCACAGACTCGAGTTTAAGATTCAAATTTTCAAGAACATGCCTTAAAACAAACCTCTTGCTTTCTGTAATATTGATTCACAAGGAATGCAGGCAATAATGCACATGGGATACAGAGGAGCCGGATATATACCTGATGGGGAATAGGATCAGAGTTTATTGGGATAGGCTGGAAACAAAAATGATGAAATACTCCATGGGGCAATGATGGAGGTTCCTGTTTCTAGGGCTGGGAGATGGAATGTTGTCTGTGGAGGGCAGGAGGTCAGGGTTGAATAGTGGAAATTTGAGGATGGATGAATGTTCCAGAGTTTTGCTTGATTTCCTTTGGGGACCAGGAAGAATTTATGTAGAACATATTCTTCAGGAGATTAAATGTTTGGGTAGAGTCTCTGAGTTTTTGCTCCACTGGTAAGATGGTCACTTAAAAACTATAGGGTTTATTTTGCCAAGTGTATGGCAAAATCCTGCATTTGTAGACTAAGGACCATTACCTGAACTCATGAATAAAATTTCAGTTTGATAATCTGATTTGTTATTCTGAGTCAACTGAAGCAGAATTAAGACATTAGAAACATAGATGAATGTCAGAACAAAATATTTAAAAGCACGTAAGCTTAACCTGCTGAAGAGTTTTTCTGTTTTTAGTTCAGATTTCCAGTCGCCATATTCTGTCAAAAAATCTATTTTGTTCTTAACAGTCTAAAATTTTTAGACTTTTTCTCATCAGTACTCCTGGACGGAAAACATGGGAGCAGCATACATTCCATTATACACTTGGGGACATTAAAGGCTGCAGCTAAATCTCTCAAACATTAATTGCATTACTTTGTCCAAATTTTGGAACAAACAGCAAAAGGTTGCACAGATGCAGTTGGTTCTGCAGTTTTATATTAAATATCACAGACATGAGTGGCCACTAACAGATACATCTTGCGAGAAAATAAATGAGATTAATGCTGAAGTGATGTTGCATTTTACTTGTCCCTGAACACTTCGGTTTTGCAATGGCTTCAATTCCAGAAGATGTAAGGAGGAACTATACAGTGACAAATAGAGAGTGGATTGAAGCTTGCAGCAAGCCAAACACAAAGGTGCAGGTCTAATATTCTGCTGTCAGGAGAAAGGAGCCAGCCAGTAGGATGTTAGTGCACAGATGTTACTTACCAATGCACTGAACTAGAGAAACACATGTAAAAACACTTTAAAAGAGCCACATGGTTGAAACTAGCCATTCCTCTGGGAGGTTTGAAATTTTCATTTTCACATCCTGGTGATAATCCAACCCTTGAATGAATCTGCTTGATTTTTATTTCTAATAATTTCAATGGGACAAATATCAAGAGACTTCTATAGACAGTCTCCCATAGACTTTGTTGGATTATGGTCCAGTCAGTGAAGATCAAAGTTTACCCTTATTCACTTTAGCACATATCCACCTCAACCTCTGACATAGTTATTTAAACACTGAAAATATAAGACAGAAATAATGAACACAGGCTAAAAATAACTGACATACACAACAGTATTTAAATAATAAAATGGACTGCTTTTTTGGCAATTCTCCTATCATCATAAAATCAAACGAAACATTGCTAAGTTAAATGCGGTAGTTTTATTTTACATCTCCTCCAGCTGTTGCCTTTGACAGGAAGCTTCACATCAGACAATGTAATGACAGAGAATGAGGTTCAATGTGACAGAGGAAGCTCAAACTAGCTGACATGAGAAGCACTGACATTTCCTCCAGCCTTCATCTATTTAAAGAGTATTTTCTTTAAATCAAATTATTGTACCTCATGAAAGATAGCAAATCAAATTATACACTGCCATGCAGAAGATTATCTTGAGAAAGTACATGGCAAACAAAAGCAAACAGATCACCTATTGGTATCAATACATTTAGAATCACAAAATGAGGTTGCCAGGGTTTACAAGACTCTTGGGTCTTTTACATTTTTCCTAACTTCCTCGTCTCAGACTAATCTGTGCCCCGATCCCCGCATTCTTGCAACTGCCTCAGTATTCAAGGAAAATAAGTCAATGAACAGAAAGAAATCATTCTTCTAAAAGGGCAACACAACATTACCATGAGCTTTGCTTTGTGCTTTATCTTCCAAAGTCTTCAAACAACATAGTATGAGAAACCTTCACAAATACTTATTGAGGGAGGTATGCAATCCCCATTTCGCGTTCAGTAGAAAATAATAAATAATTCATAACTCTAGTGCTTAAAATTTTAACTGTAACCTATTTCTTATGTAGTTTTTATTTGTAGTTTTCCCCACTAACTACAGGAGTTGCCTGCTTTATCTCATTCTCCACAGAGGTTCCAATCAGACAACTTCCATTCAAAGACTCCAGATCGAAATCATTGATTCAAAATGCACAGGCTAATAAATCTCTACAAAAACAGTAACTGGATTCAAGCAATTATTTAAATAACAGATTGTTAATTTTTTTTTTAAAATGCCAATTAGGCACATGTCTGAATAAATCACCCAATATGTTTGCATTTGAAATTAATGGCTGAATTCCTCCCTAATGCAAACTGCTTGGACACAAAAGTAACTGAGTGAAACTGGTTTTTAACTCCTTAATAACTGAAACAATAAAGTCAATAGCAAATTAACATCTAAACAAAGATGTTTTGTTCCCACAAATTATATAAACACTTTCTATCGTTTATAACATTTTAGCCCAGAAATAATTGTTCCTGACAAATGTGCAGTATCCTATAAAAAAAACTTGCTGTACAGTATTTTGCCAAAGGGGTTGTGACATTGTGACAAAGGGTCATTGGACTCAAAACATTAACTTTGTTTTTCTCGCTACAAATGCTGAAAACAACTAGACCCGCTGTTTTTCTCCAGCACTCTCTTAGTGTTTCAGACTTCCAGCATCAACAGTATGTTGTGTTTATTTTAGCAAAGTGGTTGGTGCCCTCAAGAAGTTGACAGTGAACTGTTTTCTGAGCAGTCCGACAGCTGTTAAGATACTCATATTGATGTTAAATGGAGAAGAAGGTATTAAAGTATAGAATCACTGAATCCCTACAGTATGGAATCAGTCCTTTTGACTTATTTAGCCCACACTGCCCCTTCAAACAGCTTCCCACCCAGTCTCACCCCACGACGCTATCCCTGTAACCCTGCATTTCCTATGGTTAATCCATCGAGCCTGTACATCCCCGCACACTGTGGGCAATTTGGAATGGCCAATCCATCTAACCTGCACATCTTTGGGTTGTGGAAGGAGTGCACATAAATTCCATACAGGTAGTGACCCAAGGCTGCAATCGAACCCAGGTCCCTGGCACCGTGAGGCAGCAACGCTAACCATTGAGCCCCTCTAATACACCCAAGTCAAGATAGCGTGAGCTTGAAGGGAATTTAAGGTCATATGACCAAACAAAATAGGAGTAGCTCAGTCGGCCCTTGTAGCCTGCTCCACCATTCAATATAATCATGGCTGATCCGAAATCCTCATGTTCCCTTTCCCGTGTTTTCTCCTTAACCCTTAATTTTCTAACTGATCAAAAATCTATCTGACTCAGCCATAATTAAGAATCTAGCTATCTCAGCCTTAAAGATGGTGGTAAAGATGGTGGTGTTCCCATTGGCTTCGTGCCCTTGCATTTTGAGGTGCTTAAGAGTTAGGTTTGAAAGAACAGTGTAAGACACAGGACCAGAAGTTGGCCATTCAGCCCCTCGGGTCTGTTCCATCATTCAATCAAATCGTGGTTGATTTGATAATCCTTAATTCCACCTTTCTGCCTTTTCCCCATAACCCTTGATCCCTTTACTGATTAAAAACTGTCTATCTCAGCCTTGAATATACTTAATGATCCACCCAAGCAGCCCTCTGAGGTTAAAACAAAATCTATAGGTTCACTGCCCTCAGAGAAGAAATTCCTCCTCATCTCTCTCTTAAATTGGCTACCTTTTATTCTGAGATTATGCCCTCTTCCCTTAAATCCACCAACAAGAGAAACCAACATTTCTGCATCTACCCTGTCAAGTATTTTAAGAATCTTGTATGTTTCAGTTGGGTGGCCTCACATTTTTTTATGTTCCAACAAGTATAGGTTCAATCAACTCAACATTTCATAACCCGAGTATCAGCTGAGTGAATCTTCTGTACTGCCTCCAAGCCAGTATAGCTTTCTTTAGATAAGGCTCCCAGACTGTCACAGTTTACAGGCTGTGGTCTGACTTGTAACTTGTACCATTTTAGCACCCTATATTTATACTCGTTCCCTTTGAAACAAAGCCCAACATTCCATTTGCCTTCCCTATTACCTACTGAACTTGGAAACTAACGTTTTGTGATTCACGGATGAGAACTTCCAAAGCCCTCTACTCTGCAGCTTTGTGTACTTTGTCCACTTAAGCAATATTCAACTCCTCCATTCTTCCTGCCAAAGTGCAATACCTCACAATTTCCCATACTATATATCACCTGTCAACTTTTTGCTCACTCACTAAACCTAAGTATCTTTATAGACTATGGTGCCATCGACGCTACTTGTCTTTCCATCTATTTTGATGTCATCTGTCAACTTTGCAAAAGTAGATTCATTTCTCTCATCCAAGTTATTAATATATATTGTAATTATGTATGGTTCTAGCACTGGTCTCCATGGCACACCACTAATTCTAGGTTGCCAATTTGAAAATTTTCCAGTTATCTCAACCCTCTGTCTTTTAATCATCAGTCAATCCTCTATCAATACTACCTCCAACGCCATGAGCTCTTAGAGTCATAGAGATGCACAGCATGGAAACAGACCCTTCAGTCCAACCCGTCCATGCCGACGAGATATCCCAACCCAATCTAGTCACACCTGCCAGCACCCGGCCCATATCCCTCCAAACCCTTCCTATTCATACACCCATCCAAATGCCTCTTAAATGTTGCAATTGTAACAGCATCCACCATATCCTCTGGCAGCTCATTCCATACACATACCACCCTCTGTGTGAAAAAGTTGCCCCTTAGGTCTCTTTTATATCTTTCCCCTCTCACCCTAAACCGATGCCCTCTAGTTCTGGGTTCCCCAACCCCAGGGAAAAGACTTTGCCTATTTACCCTATCCATGCACCTCATAATTTTGTAAACCTCTATAAGGTCACCCCTCAGCCTCCGAAGCTCCAGAGAAAACAGCCCCAGCCGTTTCAGCCTCTCCCTGTAGCTCAGATCCTCCAACCCTGGCAACAGCCTTGTAAATCTTTTCTGAACCCTTTCAAGTTTCACAACATCTTTCCAATAGGAAGGAGACCAGAATTGCACGCAATATTCCAACAGTGGCCTAACCAATGTCCTGTGCAGTTGCAACATGACCTCCCAACTCCTGTACTCAATACTCTGACCAATAAAGGAAAGCATACCAAATGCCTTCTTCACTATCCTATCTACCTGCGACTTCACTTTCAAGGAGCTATGAACCTGCACTCCAAGGTCTCTTTGTTCAGCAACACTCCCTAGGACCTTATCAATAAGTGTATAAGTCCTGCTAAGATTTGCTTTCCCAAAATGCAGCACCTCGCATTTATCTGAATTAAACTCCATCTGCCACTTCTCAGCCCATTGGCCCATCTGGTCCAGATCCTGTTGTAATCTTAGGTAACCCCATTGCTGTCCACTACACCTCCAATTTTGGTGTCATCTGCAAACTTACTAACTGTACCTCTCCCCTTACGTGTAGCACCTTATCAACCAGTTTCTGAAAATCCAAATATATTACATCTATTGCCATCCTTTATTTATCCAAGAGTTACCTAGAGTCATAGTCATACAGATCAGCTATCATAACAGATAGACCATATCATAACAGATAGACCATGTTGATCAAGTATCCTAATCTAAACTAGTCCCATATGTTGGCATTTGGGCCATTGCTTTTGAAACTTTACCCATTTATGTACCTGTCCATATGCCTTTTAAATGCTGAAATTGTCCATGACTCTTCCACTTCCTCTGGCACCTCATTCTGTACATGCACTATGAAAAAGTTGCCTCTCAGGTCCCTTTTATATTTTTCTCCTCTCACCTTAAACCTATGCCCCGTAATTTTGGACTCCCCTACATTTGGAAAAAGATCTTGGCTATTCACCTTATCTATGCCCAACATGATTTTATAAACAACACTCCTTCACTCCAGGGCAAAAAAAGGCTCAGCTATTCAGCCTCTCTTTATAAATGAAAGCTCTCCAGCAATAACCTTGTAAATATTGTCGACACCCTTTCTAGTTTGATATCTGTCATAAAGCAGGATGACCAGAATTGCATGTAGTATTCTAACAGTGATTTCACCAATGTCCTGTATAGCCGCAACATGATGTCCCAACTCCTTTTCAATGCTCTGACCAATGAAGGCAAGCATGTCAAACTCCTTCTTCACCTGCGATGCCAGTACCAAGGAACTATAACCTACATCCCTATGTTCCCCTACCTAAAAACACTCCCAGAACCCTACCATTAACTGTGAAAGTGCTGTCCAGGTTTGCCTTACCAAAATGCAACACCTCACATTTATCTAAATGTAACTCCACCTGCCACTTCTTGGCCCATTGGCCCATCTGATCAAGATCTTGTTGTACTCTTAGATAACCTTCTTAGATAATAGTCCACTACACCCCCAGTTTTGGTATCATCCGCAAACTTACTAACTATACCTCCTGTAAACTCATCTAAATCATTGATATAAATGACAAACAACAGTGGACCCAGAACTGATCCTTGTGGCACACTGCTGTCACAGTCCTCCAGTGCCAATTACAACCCTATACCACCACCCTCTGTCTTCTACCATTAAGCCAATTTTGTATCCAGTTGGCTATCTTCCCCTGGATCCCAAGTGATCTAACCTTACTAACCAGTCAACCATGCGGGACTTTGTCAAAGGCCTTGTTAAATTCCACGTAGACAATGACTACTGCTTTGTCTTCATCTGTCTTCTTGGTAACCTCTTCACAAAATTCAATCAAATTTGTGAGACACAATTTCCCATGTACAAAGCGATGCTAACTATCCCTAATCATTGTATTTCCAAATGCTTGTAAATCCTTTCTCTGAGAATCTCCTCCGACAACTTATCCACTACGGATGTCAGACTCACCAATCTTTAGTTCCCTGGCTTTTCCTTGAAGCCTTTCTTAAATAATCCCTCTAAGAATTCCAATAAATTTGTCAGACATTGCGTCCTCTTCATGAAGCCATGATAAAGGGCTTATGCCCAAAACATCGATTCACCTGCTCCTCAGATGTTGCCTGACCTGCTTTGCTTTTTCAGCACCCCACTCCCGACTCTGATCTTCAGCATCCGCAGTCCTCACTTTCACTTAATTCTTTAAAGAGCCTATGTTTTCTTTGGTTTCTCACTTAATTTTATATACCTAAGGAAGGTCTTGATAGTACTTGTGCGTTTACACTCAAAAATTATTTTCGTCACCTTTACAACTTTTTGGTTGAAATACAAGCAAAAATATTAATAGCTTTTAGAATGTACTGAAAGACCTGCGAGCAAGTGTAGTACATGAGGTTAATAATTACATGCTGCATCATGAAACAATACTGCATCATCAGTCATATCAGCTGATGCCAGCTCACATGAAATTTGGTCCTGAATGTGCTGGCAAGAAGCTTGTGGACTGCTGCATTACTGCCCACAGATTCAGTTTAACATTTTTTTCACGGGTGTTTGAAGCATATGCTTTTCTCAGGCAGAAGAGTCTTCAACATAGCATATGCAGATTGCACTCCCATCATTTAGATCGGACACAAGGTTTTTTGATGGCCTATTAAATGCAGCAACTAATGCTCATGGCCAGCTTGTTAGAAGTAGTCAGAGTAGAACCAGAAGCCTCAAAGTGTCAAGAACCAAAATGCTAATTTCATCTCTGTTGATAAGGACAGTCTAGACTTCTCGTAACGCTTACCAGGTGACTGGGCTGTCCATTCCACTGGACCATGCCGGGATTTTAAGTAATTTTACCTTTCACATTCTAGTCATTCTTTTGCTTTGTATTCAAAAGTATTCTTAAATTGTTAGAAGCATTAAAAAAAATTCATTTCCACATATCAATTTTATATTAATATAGTCAATACTTTATTTATATTTGTTTATGCTGCTTAAAATGTCTCAGAGCATAAGATGCATTCCTTACATTCATGGGAAAACCATGGGTTCAGAATTTGATCAGGAATCTCAATGGGAACACCCACAATGCCCTGTACTGGGACACCTGAAGGCCAAAGGCATATTTCTCAGTCTATGAGTCATAGAATCATACAACATTGAAACAGACCCTTCAGTCCAACCCATCCATGCTGATCAAGTTTCCCAAACTAAACTAGTCTCACTTGCCTACATTTGGCCCATATCCCTCCAAACCTTTCCTCTTCATGTACTTGTTCCCCCAATTTTCTTTGAAATGGTGTAACTGTACTATGACTTCCTCTGGCAGTTCATTCCATACACTAAGCACCCTCTGTGTGAAAAAGTTGTCCTTCAGGTTCCTCTTAAATCTTTCCTGTCTCACCTTAAAAATATACCCCCTAGGTTTGAAATCCCCCACCCAAGGGAAAAGACCTTGCTATTCACCTTACCCATGCCCCTCATGACTTTATAAACTTCTGTAAGGTCACTCCACAGCCTCCTACACTCCAAGGAAAAAGGTCACAGCCTATCCAGCCTTTCCTTATAACTTAAACCCTCTGGTCCCAGCAACATTCTGATAAATATTTTCTGAACATTCTCCAATTTAGTAATATCCTTCCAATAGCAGGGTGACCAGAATGGTACCCAGTATTCCAAAAGTAGCCTCACCCATATCATTAGAACCTAAACATGACGTCCCTACTCCTATACTCAATGGTCAGAGTACTGAAGACAAGTGTACTACATCTCCTCAAGGATGCTTTCTCTCTCCAGCATAACAAGACATGCAGAAGGAATCTCATTTACACCCATAAACATTTGAAGATGTGGTGAGCAGGCTGTAACTGTTCCAAGGAAATTCCCAGCCTCTGATTTCACTTGCAAGTTAAAGGTCCATTTAATGCTGTAGGTTCTCGGATCTGTCTCAGCCCAGTGGAATCTAAACTAAAATTGTAGTGAGGTAAAGACATATTTCAGCATTGCCTCCCAAAATACGCACTCAGTTACAATCAAAGGAACAGGAAATCTACGCCTTGCCCCGGGAAGCCTGCCGTTTGCATTTTCAATGGGAGAAAATAGTACAAAGACTAATCTTGTCTGTTGAGCCTTAGAGAATGGGTTAAATAGCACGATTTCAGTCTCTTTAACTTCAACACTTTTTTTTCTAAGCTTGCTGAATATACAACAATTAAATTGTGGAGTTGCTGGATTTGTACACTGTTCATTGATACTGGACTTCCTGCATTTAATCTACTCCCTCTTTCACCTTTTGAAAGTTCTGGCTCATATCGCGACAAGATTTTATCTGCCTGAGTATCCTGAATGGGCATTCATTAGGTATAAATCAATGCAGTAAATGTTAGCAACTATTCAAGAAAGGGGCAAACCTCACCTACAGTCCTTCATCTGCACCTGCTGGACACCAATCAGAAACCTAGCTAATTTGACTCTTCCTTTGTTCAATTCAGCATCACTCCAGCTGTCTTTATGCTGACCAGGTGACTCTTTACACAGACTAAACTTTAAAGGAGGGATTTTCCAGATTTGCATGGCACCAGAGCATTGCACCAGAGTAATTATCATCCAAGCCTACAGAGAAGATAAAAGGTAGAGAGTAATTTTCACCAATAGATCCTTTATTCGCCTCTCCTTACTTCAGGGGAAAGCCACAGACACATTGCAAAATTGGTATAATAGAGGATGACCATGAAAACCCTGAGGTCAATTTTACCCTGGGTGGAATTTTAACCATGGCATTCTGTTCCCAATGGCAAAACCAGAAATGTATTCCAGTTCGCACATACTTCAAGTTAAGCTGTGAATTGCTGGTAATGTGCCAGGGAGTGAAGTGTGATCAGATAGCAGGTACGCGTTGGTGTAACTTGCTGTCAGAATGTATTGCAGCAAGAACAGACAGGCTTTCACAGAGCATTCTACTCAAGCAGGGAGGTTCGGCATCATAGCCACAACTTTCCAACTCCATAGGATCCACTTGTTGTTGACCGAGTTCACTCAAACTTCTCCCCCAACCATTCTTCCCAACTTCTCCGCTGACCAGTAGCTAACCTTCTCATCATGTTCAAGCATCTTCAACCATAAAGATTATCTTAAACCTTAAAAAGCCAGGACTTTTAAAAACCAGTGACACCCTGGGCAGCTCCGCTGTGCAGGAGAGGAGGGAGAAGGTAAATAGAGAGTGATATGAAGAGCATTTGTTAGTTAGGGAAACAGACAGGTGTGTGTGGAACAAGCAGAGATCATGGTCCAGTTTCTTCCAATGTCTTAGGAAAGGGGAGGGGGTCCTGAAAGCAGACTTTAGGAAGCTGCAGAGATCTCAGGATTACTTACAGTCCCACATGCAAAACTGCATAGAAATAAGAAAATGAGTGATTAACCATGTGGCCCAGAAAGGTAATGGATGAGCAAAAGCAATACATTTCTTAGGCATTGGGCCTGATGTTGGGAAAGGTGGGACCTGTCCAGACTTTAGCATTAATATCTTTGCAGGGTAATGTCAGTAATTCTGCATGTCGACATGAAGGTCAAAAAGACACACAATGTCAGAAGGAGAGGACCAGGAGCAAAGGATGTTGTGGCCCATCTAGGAAACGTTACCCTTCCAGTGGAGAAGGCCATCCAGCTCACAAAGGGAGGAGGAAGGTCAGGCAACAGCACACAGTGAAACTGAAATGGTGAAGAGGCAACCATGTTGGTGCTAGCCCAGGGACATATAGGAGGCAAGTTAGAAAATGTAATGTGCTCATACTGTGCTTCTCCTTGTTCTCCACACAGATCACTCTGATCCACAAAACAGGCTGCAGCCATGGCACAAACCAGAAGATTTCTCTTCTGGAGACAAGGAGACTCATGCTCCAGAGGATGTACCTTCACCTGCCTCAAGAGCAACCTTCAGAAGTGCTGCTACATCGGGTCCTGGGCTGCTTGTGTGCTGAGTTAGGATCGCTCTCTGGTGAATACATTGCTCACATATTCCAGCAGCTGAGGGAGACTGTGATAACTAGGTCCTCTGACGCTCAAGCTTACAAGGAATCTGTTGGAACTGCCTCTTCCTCAGACTCATTCAATTCAGCCTCATTTAGGGAGAGGATATGCTCCTCCTATCGAAACAGATGTCTACATTGCATGGCCAGATTGCGTAATGCTTAGTAGACAATGATAAAAGATGATGCCTTTGGAGTGCAGACTGCAAAGTCACTCCAGAATTGGCAAGGCAGAGGAAGCATAGTTTAAATAAGCCAATAGTACATCCAACAATTGCTTGGATTGAGATGTAAGCTTGACTGCACCCTTTTCTGTTGCCCTCTGGAAATGCACTGACGGTGTCATCAGTCATACCCACGGATCACCCAAGATATAGATTTCAAACTGGACTGGGACCTGAAACAGCTCTAGAGACTGAGTTGAACAAGATGTAAGTGTTGTGGTAGCTACCTTAGAAAGAAGCACAGACCTGACTGGTCATCTACAGGTCACACTTTTTCCAAGAGGACTCTTCCAAGTAATCATACATGAACCTTTCAGTTCTAGAAAAGTTTCAGAGGATTTGAAAAGTAATATCCTCTATCAAAAATGAAGGGAGACAATAAAACAGTAGCTATAGGTGAGTTAGGTTAACACCTGTCAGTCATTGGGAAAATAATGGAACCTATTATAACAAATGTCATAGCAGAGCATCTAGAAGTAGACGATATGATCAAGCAGAGTCATAGAATTCCTTTATGAGGTAATAAGCACAGTAGATGAAGGAGAAGCGGTGGATATAAAATATTTTAACTTCCAAATAAGGTCAACATGTAAAGCCATGGCTTATATATAGGATAATATATTAGTGTTGACAGAAGGGCCATTATGACACTGTGGTAGTGGCACTACCTCTGAGCCAGGTGATTTGAGTTCAAACCCCATCTGCTCTGCATGTCATAATACATCTGAAGAGCCCAATTAATATATGCAATAGGATGGATAGTTGAGACTTGAGATAAAGGGGGATATTTTCAGATAGCAACCTGCAACTAGTGGAGTGTCACTAGGAATCTACGCTAGAACCACAATTATTTATAATATATTGATGATGGAAGGGCCAAGTTTACAGCTGATATAAAAATTGGTGGGAAAGCAGGTAATGAGGATGACACAGAGAATGCAGAGTTATGTAGATATGTTGAGCGACTGGGCAAAAACTTAGCAGGTCAAATAAAATATGGGAAAATGAGAGGTAGTGCACTTTAAGAACAGAAAAGCTAATATTATTTAAATGGGAAAGACTGCAGAAAGCTACAGCACAGAAGGATTTATGTATTAGTAACTGAAAGTTTGCATACCATTTTGGCAAGTAATAGGAAAAGCAAATGGAATGTTGGTCTTTATTTCAAAACAAATGGATTATGAAAATAGGGAGGCAAATGATTGACCCATTCA
This sequence comes from Hemiscyllium ocellatum, assembly GCF_020745735.1. Taxonomy (NCBI): domain Eukaryota; kingdom Metazoa; phylum Chordata; class Chondrichthyes; order Orectolobiformes; family Hemiscylliidae; genus Hemiscyllium; species Hemiscyllium ocellatum. The sequence continues at coordinate 53,236,861 of NC_083401.1, read as the reverse complement.
AAGGGTCAACTGCCCTACCTCTGTTCCTACATCTTAAGGTCATCCGTGCATTTACGCACGCTGTGATTCTCCTTCTGCCCTCCCTTGTGACACAAAGTTCAACAAGGTAAACCTCTGCCCTTTGCCACAACTGTACAAAGTCAACTGTCGCAAGTAACCTATTAACAAATGTGAGTTGGGTTCCATGAGATTTTCATGCACTGCCATCTTAATCATTGAAGGCAAGATGTAACTACAAAGAGTTTGACTGGAATGAGCATTCAAATGAACTGCAAATGCATTGCAAGCAGCTACCCACCAAAGGACAGTCTGCGTGTCAGCCCATTGCTGCTGATTTAATCTCTATATTTAAATCTGACATGGAGAGAAGTAAAATTTTAGATCCTGCTTTATCAAGTCACCTCATCTGCTTTGTTTTACACTCTTGCAGGCCTGATCAAATCTCCCTGCCTCTTTATTTTGGCTGTTATTGCATTATAAATTCTGGGACAGAATTATAATCTTGATGTCTTCTATCACTGTTTGCTCCAGGGCAATTGCATGCTTCAGTCAATGAAATAGTGAGCTCAAAGGCTGGTTTACACACCACTACTTTCATTCCACATATGGGTATTGCAGAACAATCTGAATTCTGAAACTGACAGTAGTTGTTTTATGTACAAATTTCACCCAATAATTAATGTTGCTTTGATAACATGCTGGCACCAAATAAAAGCAATGCAGATCTAAGATCATGACAGGCATGGACAGGGTGAATGCACTCAGTCTTTTTTTTCCCAGGGTTGGGAATCGAGGACCAGAGGGCATCGGTTTAAGTTTAGAGGGGAAAGGATAAAAGGGAACCTGTGGAGCAAAGAGGGTGGCACACATATGGAATGAGCTGCCAGTGTAAGTGGTTGAGGCAGGTACACGAACAACATTTAAAAGGTGTTGAACAAATACATGGAGAGGAAAGGATTGGAAGGATATGGGCCAATTGCAAGGAAATGGGGTTAGTGTGGGCAGACATTTTGGTCGGCATGGATCCTAACTACAGTCCCTTCAATCACAACCACTGCAGCAGTCAGACAAATAAAAACCATCTAATGCTTTTTCTTAAACAATTTGCTACCAAAATTACTCTTTTCCACACCCCATGGTGACGTTATGAGGCTGATGTTTACACTCTAATGCTCATGAGTTTGCAAGTGCACAGGACATAGATTTCCTTAGATGGCATTCCCAAGGCCGTCACACCTAATGTGGTTTGTGGTTTCTGAGATGTTAGTCCATGTCATTTACCACAAAGATTGGGTTCTGTTAAGATAGATGTCTTCAACTTTATCACTAACACTAAAATACAAACATAAAGTGTGAGAGAAACTCAGCAGATCTAGCAGTATGTTACTCTGAAGAACAGTCTTACTGGACTCAAATATTAATTCTAATACTCTCTTCTCAGATACTGTCAGCTTCTCCAGCAATTCCTGTTTTTACTCCAGATCTCCAGCATCCATAATACTGTGCTTTATTAACAACATGAATGAGTTATATGGCTACAATATCACAGACTGAAAGCACATAGTCTGAATTCTGTGCTTACTGATGTTACTGTCCATTTCATACACATAGCTGACTGACTGAACACACCATTTCACATCATTTCACAGAAAGAGGGACTGAAGGTGATGAGAGTAGCATTATACTGGATCATCCCATGAATATCTCTCGTGCAGAATCTATGGCATAATACAACATTCTTTCCTTTCTCTTTAAAGAATCGGAACCAGTTTCTGATAACATTTACAAGGTTGCATATATTGTATCTATACATTCAGATGATGCTTTGGTGGATGTATGATACAGCCAGATTTAGTCCTTATATGCTTATCATGACTTGCCGATGTAGCTTCATTTTGCTGTGTATTATCTGTCATTGCAGATACATGTGTATTATTTGTCATAGATATGTGGTTGCTGTCTGGCATAATATGTTCAGGATTAATGTTTTCCTCCTGTGTGATGGGTGATTGATGCTATACAGTTTAGACATATTATCCATTTCTTCACAGAACTTGACCATTGTTGACTACAATGTCATGTCATTACTGGATACAACAATTTAATATCTTTCCACCGGCCTATGAATTTGTATGAAAATATTGAACTCTTACCTATTGTGTAGACTTATGTTATGGTAATAGCCTGCATGTTCATTGGTCATGCTGTTGTAGCCCATTTTCTCTTCCATCACTACATTATATACAATCAGTCAGGGAGTGAAACTGAAAGGTTAATATGTCAATGATTCCTTCGATTTTATTGACATACCTGCATGCTATCAATGGAATTTTGGAAGATTTTTGGGCATTATTCCTCAGTAAACTCTTCTTTACATATTACTGTGGAGCATTGAGCTATTGTGTTGAATTCACTGGTTGATTGGAGTTCCTACACATTTTACTCCAACATTCTCTTTTAGAACATATCTTAAATATGCCATGAAATGCCTGACACTACCTTTCCTAGGTGAGATAAGCCACACCTCATGCTATATTTGGATATTCCGCTGAACCTGGTGACAGACAGCTCCAATAGTTGTTCTAGGGTCAAGTACACGCAGATGCAGCTGGCTTGTGACAATTGATTCAAATGGGAGTAAGTGCTTAAATACAGGTTTGTAACCCTTATTCTTGGTTGTAGTTGTAACTTCAGCTTTGAACTTAGACATGTTGATTGATGACTGATAGGAAAATAACTATTCACAACTGTCATGCTTCTTTCACCTCTTCATCTGTCAGATACTAGTTCTTACCATTAACTAGCTGTCAGAACTAGCTTTTACTGCAGTTCCTGCTACCATGATCCAATTTATGATTTTCTACCTGTGAGCCAATGTAACACATACCAGAAACTGGGTTCTGTTGAGATAGGTGTCTTGAATTTTCTCAACATCACAAACTATTTTAACAGCTACAATATCAAAGATTTACACAAATAATCTAGATTCTGTGCTTACTGATGTTAAAGTATATTACACTCATATAACTGACTGAATATACAATAGACAGGATAACTGAAGGCTACACAAATACTTTATACAGGAATGTCACAGATCCATGATATCATGTAACTGCCTTAAAAGGTACATTGTAGACAAGCAGAAGGCTTGAAGAACATAGCCAAGCCTGGCAGCATCAGGAGGTGGAGAAGTCAATGTTTTGGGTGTAACCCTTCTTCAGGACTGGAGTGTGGATGTAAGGGGAGCTGCAGATAAAGGTGGTGGGGGGTGCAGGGTGGTGAGGTGGGGATAGGAGAACATAGCGAGCACAACCTGGTTGGTCAATGGGACGAATGAATCTGTTTGGTGGCTAGAAGGAAGGGCCGGTGAGAGGAATAGAAGGGAGAAGGGAGGAGCCAGGAAAGGAGTCGGGTAATGGGAAGGGAGGTTGCAGAAAGAGGCATGTTGGTCACTCTGGCTGTGGTATGGTTGGTCTAAGAAATTGTAGGGAAGGGAAGTACACTGCCTATCTGGTTAAGAATCTATGTCATAATACATGACTACCCACTCTCACCTCTTTGTAAATTTACAGTAGGATAGTAATAATGATGCTAACCAACCCAGCAAGCATTGCTCCAACTGAGGCCCTTAAGGGCTGCTTCACTGCAGGACACAATTTCCAGGCTGGCAAGAGACAGGGCAAGGAAGGTGCTTAGAAAGACACCTTGAGAGGGAAGGTGGGGAATGGGGGTGGCAAGTCCATCAATTTGCTCCAATTAGATATTTGTAAGACTGCCTCATATTTCTGTTTATCCCATACCCAATCACAGCTGCTATTCAAGTAATTATGCTTCTGATGGGTGGCATGGTGGCACAGTGGTTAGCACTGCTGCCTCACAGCGCCTGAGACCCAGGTTCAATTCCCGGCTCAGGCGACTGACTGTGTGGAGTTTGCACATTCTCCCCGTGTCTGCGTGGGTTTCCTCCGGGTGCTCCGGTTTCTTCCCGCAGTCCAAAGATGTGCGGGTCAGGTGAATTGGCCATGCTAAATTGCCCGTAGTGTTAGGTAAGGGGTAAATCTAGGGGTATGGGTGGGTTGCGCTTCGGCGGGTCGGTGTGGACTTGTTGGGCCGAAGGGCCTGTTTCCACACTGTAAGTAATCTAATCTAATCTAATCTGATCATCAGTGATTTCAATCTTGATTGTACTGTATGATCACAACAAGTCATATCACCTTCAACAGGGTTGATATTTCAACAACTTTTTAATTCTACGCAATTAAGAAATTTCTTAGACTGACCGTACCTACAGCCAGTTTGATTGACATTCCCTTTCTCCTCATTTAATTTTATAAAAATTCTATCCTATAATTTGCATAAGCAAACAAACTTTGATATTAAGTCAGTGAAATCCCTCATGAGTTAATATTTCCAAATTAATCTGATTCCTCAGATCCAGTAATCTCTCAATGTAATCCCCTGGCCAATGTGAACTTTCAGTTAATATGATCTCACAATGAATGTGACCTCTGAGTTATTGGAATTCATCAGCTTTATACAGCACTGAGAATGCTGGAGAAACTCAACAGAACTGGCAGTAATGGTAGAGAGAGAAACAGAGTTAATATTTCAAGTCCAGTATGAATCTTCTTCAGAATTCTGAGTTCAGGGGTTTGGAAGAAAAATTATATTGGACTTTGAAACACTAACTCCACAGATGCTTTTCCAGCATTCCATGTGTTTGCTTCAGGTTTCTAGCATCTGCAGTATTATGCTTCTATTTCACCAGAAAATGTTTGATTAATTGTCCCCATCCTGGCTCTCTGAAAGAACTATCTACTCATCTAATTCTGCTGGCATTTCTCCATCTTTTGGCAGTTCATATCTCAGTTATTTTTCTACTTTTGTTTTGAAAGCTATTTTTTATCCTGAAAGAGTTATTCTGTGTTCTAAAAGCTTTCTTTTCTAAAATAAAAAATCTACATCTTCTTTCAATGTTTTGGAATGATCAGAAACAAATGCTTTCTGGAATCTTCTCACAAACAAGAGGATCATAAAATCCCTACAGTGTGGAAGCGGGTCAATCAGCCCTTCTAAAGAGCATCCCACTCAAACACCACCCCCCCCCCCCCCCCCCCCATCCCCATAACCCTGCGAATCCACAGCTTATCCACCTAACCTCAACACCCCAGATAATATGGCCAATCCACCTAACCCAGATATCTTTGGACTGTGGGAAGAAACACATGCAGACAAGAGGAGAATGTACAAGCTCTACACAGGCAGACACCTGAGGCTAGAATTGAAATTGGGTCTCTAATGCAGTGAGGCAGCAGTGTTAACTACTGAGCCACCATGCTGCCATTTCTCCCAATTTATTTTATCAAAACTGTTCATAATTTTGAATACCACTTTTAAATCTCCTCTTAGTCTTCCTGGTTCAAATGAAGCACCCAGTTCTCCAATCTCGCTGCAGAATTAAGTTCTTCCAACTCCAGTACCATTATACTGAATTCCCCGACAATTTTATCATGGCCTTGAAATCCTTTCAAAAAGTAAGGCACACGAAAATGAACAAAATATTCTAAATTCATTCCAAATTGTGAAGTGCTTGCAAAGGTTTCTGAGGCAAATGAAAGTGATTCTTTCTTTATATGAATAGTCTGGACGTTGTTGAAGCAGTATGCAAAAGTATTCAGGAATGACAGAATACACAGACGCATTAGTTCAGGCGGTGCCTCAGAAAAGATTGCAGACATTGGAAAAATCTTCGCACATTCCTACAGATACAGGATGTTCTTCAGCAAGAATGGGAGCAAGACAACTAAATGAATGACACCAGGGATTGCTTTGTTGCACCGTAACGTGAGAAAACAAATCAAAATTGTTGTCGTTAATAGTGATTTATTGACTATCTGACTGCTTACAATTCAAATAGTTGTGTACACTGGCTAACTTCCAGCGTTACTGGATCTGATCCAGTGTGAATGTAATTGTATGATGTAATGACCCCAGAATTAAAACTGGTTTTATGGTTTCTGAGTAGAAGAGCCAAAACCCATCTGTAAATATCACAAGCTGCTGAATTTATGGTGCTTTTCACACTAGTCTTACAAATTCACACTTATTGTAAATTTACAGAGGAAACTCTAGTTAATGGCACATGTATGGTATACTATTAAAAGAGAAAATGCTGGAAAATCTCAGCAGGTCTGGCAGCATCTGCAAGGAGAGAAAAGAGCTGACATTTTGAGTCTAACTGACCCTTTGTCAAAGCATTTTCTCTTTTGGTTTCAGATTCCAGCATCCGCAGTGATTTGCTTTTATATGGTATGCAATTACTTGTTTATCACAATTAAAAATATTTTCTTAAAATCTCAAATTTTGGTAAGATACTTATTCTGCATCTCATGCTCATGGCCAGCAAGTTAAAACTGTAAGCTGCAGTGAGAAATCAGCAACAAAGTCAGTGCAGATATTTGCTCATCAGACTCACGACTTTGTGTCTCAGTTTTAGAACACAGAACACAGAAAAGTACAGCAGAGAACAGGCCCTTTGGCCCATGATGTTGTGCTGAGGATTATTCCTAATCTAAAATATAATAACCTAACCTACGCACCCCTTAATTAGCTGCTATCCATGTGCATGTTCAGCAGTTGCTTAACTGTCCCTAATGACTCTGCTTCCACCACCACCGCTGGCAACACATTCCCTGCACTCACAACTGTCTACGTAAAGAACCTACCTCTGCCGTCTCCTCTCTACCTTCCTCCTAATATCTTAAAACAATGACCCCTCCTCGTGCCAGTCAATCCTGCCCTGGGAAAAGTTTTTGGCCACTGACTTTATCCAAGTGTCTCATTACCTTGTATACCTCAATCAGGTCACCTCTCTTCCTCCTTCTTTCCAGAGAGAAAAGTCTGAGCTTAGCCAACCTTTCTTATAAGGCAAGCCCTCCAGCCCAGGCAGCATTCTGGTAAGCTTTCTTTGCACTCTCTCTAAAACCTCCATAAAATTCCTATAATAGGGTGACCAGACTGGACACAAAATTCCAAGTGTAGTCTCACCAGGGTCTTGTAGGGCTGCAGCAAAACCCTGTGACTCTTAAACTCAGTCCCTTGTTAATGAAGGCCAAAACACCATATGCTTTCTTAGCAACTCTATCCACTTGGGTGGCAACTTAGAGGGATCTATGCAATTGAACACCAAGATCCCTCTGTTTCCCCCCAACTGCCAAGAATCCTGTCTTTAATCCTATATTCAGCATTCAAGTTCGACCTTCCAAAATGCATCACTTCACATTCATCCAGGTTGAACTCCATCTGCCATTTCTCAGCTCAGCTCTGCATCCTGTCGATGCAACGCTGCAGCCTGCAATAGCCCTCGATACTATCATTGCCACCTCCAACATTTGTGTCATCGACAAATTTACTAACCCATCCCTCAACCTCCTCAGCCAAGTCATTTATAAAAACTACAAAGATTAGAGGTCCAAGAACAGAGCCCTGTGCGACATCACTCATCACTGACCTCCAGGCAGAATACTTTCCATCTACAATCACTCTCTGCCTTCTGTCAGCCAACCAAATCTGAATCCAGACAGCCAAATCTTCTTGTTTCCCATACCTCCTGACTTTATGAATGAACCTACCATGGGGAACCTTATTAAATGCCTTGCTGAAGTCCGCATACACCAGATCCACTGCTCAACCTTCGTCGAGCTGTCCCATCACTTCCTCAAAGAACTCAATAAGATTTGTAAGGCATAACCTGCCCCTTACAAAGACATGCTGACTGCCTTTAATCACTCTATGCTTTTTTGAATAGTCATAAATCCCACCCCTTAGAATTCTTTCCAAAACCTTGCTGACCACAGACTTAAGACTGACTTGTCTGTAATTGCCAGGGATTTCCCTATGCCCCTTCCTGAAAAGAGGAACAGCATTTGCCTCCCTCCAATCCTCCGGCACGACTCCCATGGAGAGTGAGGAAGCAAAGATCTTCTCCAACGGCTTAGCAACCTCCTTTCTCACTTCCTAGAGCAGGCTAGAATAAATCTGGTCTGGCCCTGGAGACTTATTGATCTTAATGTTTGCCAAAGTTTCCAGCTTATCAACTTCATCAATCTTTATCTGTTCAAGCCTGTTTCCCAGTTCCTCAAAGTTTTCATTCACAACAAGGTCCCTTTCCTTAGTAAAAACCCAAGCAAAAAACTCATTTAAGGCTTTCTCCATCTGGTCAGACTCCACGCACAAGTTCCCTACACTATCCCTGACCGACCTTACCTTCTCCCTGATCATTCTCTTATTCCTCACATATGAGTAAAATGCTTTTGAGCTCTCCCTTATCCCTCCTGCAAAGCATTTCTTGCGCCCTCACCTGGCTCTCCTAAGTCCATTTCTGAGCTCCTTTCGAGTAAGCCTGTAATCCTCTAAAGCTGTGCTAGATCCTTGCTTCCTCCACCTTACAGAATCTGCCTTCTTCCTTTTGACGAAAAGCTCCTCGGTTCTTTGTCATCCAAGGTTCCTTAATCTTACCCCTTCTTGCCTGTCACAGAGGAACAAATTCATGCATCACTCGCAACAATTGCTCCTTAAACAGTCTCCACATGTCTGTTGTGCCCTTTCTGTGGAATTGTGGATTGCTCCCAATCTGTACTTACCAACTCCTGTGTGATAGCGTGATACTTTCCTTTTCCCTAATTAAATATCTTCTCTTGGTAACTGTTCCATTCTCTCTCCATGGCTGTGGTAAATGTAAGGCAGTTGTGGCCAGTATCACCAAAGTGTTCTCCCACAGCGAGATCTGACACCTGTCCTGGCTCATTGCCGAGCACCAAATCCAAAGTGACCTCTCCCCTCATCAGCCTGTCCACATACTGAATAAGGAAACCCTCCTGAACACACCTGACAAAAACATCTCCATCCAAACTATCTGCACTAAGGAGGTTCCAGTCAATATTGGGAAAGTTGAAGTCGCCCATAACAACAACCCTGCTACATTTGCATTTTTCCAAAATCTGCCGGCTTATGAGTTCTTCAATCTCCCTACTGCTGTTAGAGGGTCTGTAGAAAACTCTCAATGAGGTGGTTGCTCCCTTGCTGTTCCTAACTTTCACCCATACTGACTCAGTAGATAAACCTTCCTCAACAACCTTCGTTTCTGCAGCTGTGATGCTACACCCCCTCCTCTTTTTGCACCCTCCGTGTTCTTTTTCTATCCTCTTTGCCAGAAAACAACAATACACATTTGCATAGTACCATTAATGCAGGAAATCATCCGTGTCCCTCGGAAGCAGAACCATCCAACAATCAACACCAAGCTGAAGAAGATGATATTAGGAAGGATGTTTAACAGCGTAGTCAAGAAGGTCAGACTTAAGGTGTACAAAGTTAAAAATCACACAACACCAGGGTTATAGTCCAACAGGTTTAATTGGAAGCACACTAGCTTTCAGAGCGCCGCTCTTTCATCAGATGGTGAAGGAGCCTGATGAAGGAGCAGTGCTCCGAAAGCTAGTACTTCCAATTAAACCTGTGGGCCTATAATCTGGTGCTGTGTGATTTTTAACTTTGTACACTCTAGTCCAATACTGGCATCTCCAAATCAAGACTTAAGGTAGATATTAGAGTAGGAAAGTTGGAAGAGCTTACAAATCTCGGGAGGAAATTCCAGAGCTTAGGTACTCGCCAGGTGAAGGATGGCTGCAATGGTGGGTCAAAGAGATTGTGTGAAGGGAACAAAAAGGCATGAGCTGATGGAACAGCATTCTCAGAGGGCTGTTGGGCTTCATATAGATGCAGAGATATGGAGGAACATGGTTATGTTAAGATCTGAATGTAAGAATGGTAATACTATCTTTGAATTGTTGGCTGAACAGGTATCAATGTATGTCACGATGGCAATAGTGACAGCAAACTGGTTAGGCTTTGTACAAAAGTTGGGGGAATTGAATATTTGAATCCCTACAGTGTGGAATCAAGCCATTTAGTCCATACTGACTCTCCAAAGGACATCCTCGCCAGACCTATCTTATCCCTGTAACCCCATATTTCCCATGGCTAACCCACTTAGCCTGAACATCCCTGGGCATCCCTGGGCACTATGGCCAATTTTCTATGGCCAATCCATACAATCTGCACTTCTTTGGACTGTGGGAGGAAACCAAAACATCCAGAGGAAACCCACACAGACACAGGGAGAATGTGCAAACTCCACACAGAAAGTTAGCAGAAAGTGGAATCGAACCTGGGCCTGTGGCACTGTAAGGCACAGTGCTAACCACTGAGCCACCATGCCACACTATTGGATGCCCCACTGGTTCTCCAGAATTCTTTCAGCTACTCACAACTGTTCTGTGTTTTTTTTAAATTGGCATAAAAGACTTCATGTACTGCATTGCTTTAAGATGAACAGAACATTTTCACATTGATTGTACTGTCAAAATGCAGCTCTCAATCAACAACAGTAAATTTAATCATCTGTTGTTTATTAAGCCTTGTCATGAATACATGAGCTGCCACATTTGCCATTATATCAAAACAAGTACACATTTTTAAAACATGTAATTTCAAAGGCAAACCTTGAATGAGCCAGGCTTCCTGACAATTAAACATTTGTAAAATAGACAATAGATGATAGGTGCAGGAGTAGGCCATTCTGCCTTTGAACCAGCACCACCATACATTATGATCATGGCTGATCATCCTCAATCACTATCCTGTTCCTGCCTTATCCCCACAATCCTTAATTCCACTATCCTTAAGAGCTCTAGCCAACTCTTTCTTGACTTGGCCTCCACAGCCTTCTGGGGCAGAGCATCCTATACACTCACCACTCTCTGGGTGAAGAAGTTTCTCCTCAACTCTGTTCTAAATGGCGTACCCCTTATTTTTAACCTGTGTCCTCTGGTTCGGGACTCACCCATCAGCAGAAACATGCTTCTTGCCTTCACGGTGTCCAATCTTTTAATAACCTTATACATCTCAATCAGAATCCCCTCTCAGCCTTCTAAACTCAAAGGTATACAAGCCCAGTCGCTCCAATCTTTCAGCGTAATATAGTCCCGCCATTCCGGGAGTTGACCTCGTGAATCTACGCTACACTACGCTGGGAGGCAAAATTTCTGGTTTTAAACAAACATTGCATGCTCACCACTGTGCCATGCACTAAGACAAGGGTGGAAATGGGAATTTCATAGACCAAATAGGTGGTGTTTAGAACATGGGACCCAGATGGCTCTAATCTTCAGTCTGCAGTGAAATAAAACTATGTTACAATATCTACTGCACAAACAGTAGTACTAAGACCACAGGCCTTATTACACAGGAACAGGAGTAACCCATTTTGCCCGTCAAGCCTGCTCTCCCATTTAATAGCATCGAGCTGATCGGACATTTCCAATATCCACTTTCCTGTGTTTTTTCCCGTAACCCTGATGTCAATGCCAGTGGGTGAGTGCAAGAATTGGGATCAGCATCTGTGCCTGGGAAACACCAAAGGGCATTGGGGAAGAGTATGTCAGGGAGCACTCTTTTTCTTTACCAACCAGGCTACAAGGAATTCTTGCAGGAAATACCTTCAAGCCGTACTGCTGACCTTGTCACTTTGGTTTCCTAATTTCTAGAGTTAATTTTCCACTGAAATGTTGTTAATACATCTGAGTTGCAACTTTAACACGTTCGGCAGGCCCAGCTACATGTGAACCCTGTCTCCATGAAAACAGAGAGGGCAGGAATGCAGCATTATATACCAATCTACAAACTATCATCCTAAATCTAACCACTTCCACTGCAATGACAAATGTTGAACGAAAGCTGTCAACAATCACTTTCCAGCTGTTAAAGCTACCTTCAGTCCGATAGATCACAAGTGAAGTTATATATTTCCCTGATTATTTCTGAATAACACACATAGATTCAAATTGAAATGAATGATTAAATCTTACTGATGCATTAGGACAGAAATACTCCTTTTTAATTTAATGTTCTTACTTGAGCATGATATTGTATTTGAAGCAATGCTCAGGGAGCAATATGCAAAGGTTTATAGCTGCCACTGTCTCTGGAAGGAAATCAACATGTTGCAGTATATTTACAAAATCAGCAACTGGTAATAAAGCATAATGAGCATGCAGTATATTGAACAAAACTGAATCTGAATATTGTGTTAGTAACCAGCAATTTTCCTCACGTTTTAATTTGATATTGTAATATTGTAAAGCTGCAAAGGATTCTTGGTCTAACTTGAGAAATTATTTGTTTGAGTAACTCAAACAGTTAGGGTCCTCCTGTTATCAGATAAATCATCGGTTTGTACATGGAAATTAACAGAAATAATTGTTGGAACCCTATACAAGTTAATAAACTTCTAATGCAAATAATATCTAAAACACAATGTAAGGAGCAAATAAGAAACACTGACAGTGATTATTATTTCTGTATTTGCCCAATGATGCTTGTAAAAGACATTTAGTACCAGAATGAGATAATGAGATAGACTCCAGGCACAATGGACTATCCTGGAGGAGCTAACCAAAATTTCGAATGGGTGTCGAATGTGCATTACCAGTCTGTGTTTGCTACCAATGCTGTGGGAGAATGTTTCAGTAGTAGTAATATGAACCTACTCTTAAGTTGAACCTGGTGTCTCAGATGTAACATATCACCAACTAATATGTAACCAACGTAATTATTATTCATCAAGATTGACCCTATCTTCACGTTAAGATATCATGTAGGCATCTTCCCTCACATGGTATCACTAACTTAGACCAACCTCAGCAAGAAGGATTGGTCCTAACAAATCTACTCAAAATCTCAGAGAGTTCAGCTGTATGATCACAGTGATATAAGATTGCTGATACAGAAATAGCCAGCTATTATGTACTTCCACCCCTCCCTCCCCACCCCCCATTCTCCTGTGTTTGTGAGCTGCATTTCCTCCAAAAGGGGAGATGAGACTGTTTCTGGGTCCCAATCTAACATCCAAGGGGAAACAATCATGGAGGCACACCCTTAATTGGCATGCAGACAGGTTTCCTGTATAATTAAGGTCACAGGTGGACTATCAAAATTAGGGAATTAATCAGAAGTGCGCTGGTTTCAAGTAAGCAGACTATAATGGACGACAAGTACCTGAGAGGGTATTTTAACATGCAGGCTCCCTCTCACCGACTTTATATTTTACAAAGAGCTCTTAAGGCATAAATACCCCAGGGAAAAATGATTCAAACAGTGTCTAACAAGGAAATGTGAAGATGATGCTGAAACTACAAATGCTGGCGATCACAGCAGATCAGGCAGTATCCATGGAGAGACGGCAAGCTAATGTTTTGAGTCTCGATGAGTCTTCCGCTGAAGTGAAATTTTGTTCAAAGAAAGAGTCATGGAGTTATATGGCATGGAAATTGACCCACTGGTCCAATTTGTCTGCATCGACCAAATACCTTTAACTCATCTGGTCCCATTTTCCTATATCTCTCTAAACCCTTCCTTTTCATATACCGATCCAGATGCCTTTTAAACGTAATTGTAACAGCTTCCACCACTTCTTCTGGCAGCTCATTTCATAAATGCACCACCGTCTGCATGAAAAGTTGTCACTTTGGTCCCTTTTATATCTTTCCCCTCTTACCTTAAACCTATACCCTCTAGTTTTAGACTCGCCTATAATGGGGAAAAGATCTTGTCTATTTACCTTATCCATGCTCCTCATGATTTTATAAACTTCTATAAGATCAGCCCTCAGTCTCTGATGCTCGAGGGATAAAAGCCCCAGCCCATTCAGCCACTCCCTATAGCTCAGACCTTCCAATCTCATCAATATCCTTGTAAATATTCTCTAAACCCTTTCAATGTCACAACATCTTTCCTATAGCAGGGAGACCAGAATTGCACACAATATTGCAAAAGTAGCCCGACCAATATTCTGTATAGCTACAAAGGAGCCCAGCACTGGGGAGAGATCGAGCCATTGTGGGGAGTGTAAGCCATCATGCGAAAGCCCTGGGTGGAATGTCTGCAGGCCCGTGGCTAAAGAAGGATGGTAGTTCTTTACTTTATCTATTTTAGATTACAGATGCTAATGTTTAATTTTAAAATTATTTCTTTATTTTTCGACTTTTACTTTAGATTTTGTACTTAGATACTTTTATACTTAAGAAGGTGCAGGGAATGGTGACTTTGTACACTTTTCACTGTACTCCTGCATCCCTATACTTGAGAAGATGTGATAATAAACTTCACTTTAACAAGATGTCCCAACGCCTATTGGTTAATGCACTGACCAATAAAGGCAAACATGCCAAACACCTACTTCACTCTCTCTAGTCAGGGACTCAGACAGACGATTTTGTGGCCATCAGCAAGACATCAGAGTGGTGCCAGGGTCAAGGATGTTTCAGAATATTCTGAAAGGGAAGAGTGACCAGGAAAAGGTTATTGTACCTGTTGGTACCAAAAACATGGGTAGAGAAAGGGATGAAGTTCTGCAGAGAGAATATAAGAAATTAGGAAGGAAGTTAAAAAGTATGTTGTTAAGGGTACCAATGTCTGGATTACTCCCAATGCCATGTGCTGGTGAGAGGACAACTAACAAGATAGATCTGATGAATACATGGCTAAGGAGCTTGTGTAAGGGACAAGGATTCATATTTTTGGATCATTGGGATCTCTTCTGGAGTACAAGTTTAATGTATAAGAAGGATGGGGAAGGGGACCAATATCCTGGTAGCGAAATTTGCTAGTGCTATTCAGAAGGCTTTAAATTAGGAAGGGGAGGGTGTGGGACCCAAGTGATAGTGAGAAAAGAGGTAGGTCTGAGACTGGTACAGTGGGAAAGGGTTATGGTTAACGCAGAATGTTCAAGTGATTTGAACATGTGGTAGTGGTCCCTCTGGAATACATATGGGCTGTCTTTCATTAAAGACTCTCTTCATGGTGGAGCTTTATAAGAAAGGTTGGCTATCTATGATGCTTGAAAGTTGAAAAATGAAACATTTCTGCAGGCCTTCTTTGTCCTGGGGGCTAGGTATGTGTGATACATTTGTGATGTTGGGTCAGGACAGATCCCACAACCTGAACACATAGAGACAAAAATGTTGATCTGATCTACATTCATCTGACACTTCTTGGTGTTGAAGACCTGGCCATCACTACAAGCTGCCACTGTCAGTGAATGTAACTTCAGGCCATGTGTTTCTTTGGCTTTTTTTTTGCTCCCTCACTGTAATATCATCAGCAATACATACTCATCCAGAAATACATTTTGTAATTCGGCCTATGCACTGCTTGAACAGATCCGACTGACAGTTAAATCAAAGGCAGTCCACAGAAATAAAATCTTCAAAATGACAATGATACTGGCAAAATAATGAAGATGTGACAGACCTGTAAACATGTAAACTTACAAATTAGGACATTAGCTCTCCATGGGTGGGACTTTCATCTTTGGGTTCCTCCATTCTGTGGGAGTGCCCTCTGGTGGTCTGGCTGTCAAATGGCTGTGAGGCAGTTAATTCCATAGGCCATCACAGAAAGATAAGCATGGGGCTCTCTCAGTGGCTGAGCCCCTGCTACCTCTGTAAGATTCCAGCCACTGTTACCATTTCTGAATCTTTTTGTTTAGTATTTGCTAATTTTCTCAGTTGGTGGAAATACAAGACATTGAAGTACTGGTAAAACGCAACAAGATGGCAACGATATTAGCTTTATTCTTCAAATGCACATCTATCATGGGTTCCACAAACTATCTAGTTCTCTGAATTCTCATCATTTTTATTTGGATAAATGTCCCCTCTCTTCTGTGACCCAGTTTGACTTCAGCCCAGATTGATCTTTATTTGATCAGCTGACAAGGCTCTAAATGAAATGAATTGGGGCCAGTTTTATGTCAACCTATGTCCATTCTGTTTGCAAGCTAACTCCCAGCCAACAACAGTAAACCATGGAATTTCTGCCTCATTCCTTTTCACAGGTCCTTCAGAAATTCCACCAGAGAGTGACAAGAATTCCAGCATTTCCATGCATTTACAGGAAAAGAGGCACAAATACAGATGTAAACTCCACTGTGGATATTTTACAGACCTACCTGAAGCATTCGTGATTCAAATTGGAAGAAATATTTCTTTACACATATGGCGGTGGCTCACATTTGATGTCTATTGTACTTTTTTAATACTCCCTTGTGATAGTTTATTTGTAAATCTTTCATGGGAATGAAAACATGATTGGCAAGGACATTTCTTGCCCTTGAAAAGGTGATGGTGAGCTGCCTTCTTGGACCATGGAAGTCCATTTGGTGTAGGTAGACTAACAATGCAATTACACAAGGAATTTTTGAATAATGATGCTGAATGTCGTGAGTTTGTGGTCAATCCTGGTAGTGTGGAAATAGACGTTTCAGCCCAACAAGTCCACACCACCTCTCCGAAGATTAATCCACCCAGACCCACTTCCCCTACCCTATATCTACCCCTGACTAACACACCTAACCTACACATCCCTGAACACTACAGGCAATTTAGCACAGTCATCTCACCTAACCTACACATCCTTGGATTTTGGGGGGAAACTGGAGCACTCAGAGGAAACCCATGCAGACACTGGGACAATGTGATAAGTCCACACAGACAGTTGCACGAGCCTGGAATCAAACCCGGGTCCCTGGCACTGTGAGGGAGTAGCAGCTGTGCTAACCACTAAGCCAATGTGTCTCCCCTCAAAAGGATCAAAATATACAGCGAAAATTTGGCTACAGCTCATAAAGTCCCAAGGAGCAAAAGAAATAAAGATCAAGTCAAAGTTTCTGATCATGTCACTCAGTAGTTTGTATTATATTGAATTTGCAGTGAGTTCCCCTGGATATCAGCTAGGAACTCAAACCAAACTAAGATTTCTTTTCTCTCCAGATACAAAGTCAGTTTTCATTTAGCACTCAGTAGAAGTTAGGGAATCAAATTTACTATCTAGTAGGCTAACATATTTGATTACCACTTTGGGAGATGCATTCGTTAATGAAGCTTTTGAAAGTAGCCCTCAATGGACAAAGCATGTCATATGCTCTCAGGTGAAGACTGAGCATGCTATCACTTGAAACATTGATACTTTCCTTTCACATTATGATCATACAGGTCTGTTTATCTTTCTGAGCAGAAACTGCAAGCCTGTACTCTTGTCACGTAACTTGGCTGGACACCAAAGCAGATTGAAAATACAATTACAATACTGGAACTCATGTTCTGCTCCCCATACTGACTCCAGCAAAGCTCCATGGTAATTGTTTCCATAAAATTGCATTATGGAAAACTGCAGTGAGCAATGTTATGAGATAAATGGTTATTGTGTTTGTACCAAATTCTTCTACATGCTATTTTAAGTGAACCACTAGCTCATAGGTTAATATTCTCATTAAACTGGCAGAGAAAGGCATTTGATATGAGTCCCATTAAGCACTTATAAGATAACATTGTTCATTGAAATTTCCAAGCTATTATTTTTACAAACACAAAAGCAAGACATGCCACCATGTGTGAGGCAATCAATGAAAATAAATCCTGCCTGTTCATTTGGCTAAGCAGCATTTTCAGATGCTTCAATCTTGTTCTAGATCTCTCCAGTGAATAAGGCCTTCAACTGTACTTCATAGCTGTGACCATTTCCTTTGGTTAAATTATTAAACAGCACAGTTTGAATTTTGCAGGAAGGCAAAGATACTCCAAATATAAAATTCAGTAAATCAGTATTTGTATTTAATATTAGTCCTCAAGCAGAACCAATTATCTTCCAAAGAATAAACCTAATGTGCTTTCCTCCTAATACTGTGGTTCATGTTAAAATGCCTCCTGAAAGTTAAAATGCCTCCTCTACATTCAATTCTTATAGAGGGAATACCTATGGTTTCCTTTTCAGATTATCATAAATTATTTATCATGAATCACAACTTCATTTTTAAAATTGAGTATAGCTTGAAGTGTGAACAGCAATAGTGCAATTTTCCAAAGTTTGAAAAGACCGTGGAGGGTTGAGTTACGAAAGGCCCAGTTTCAATTTTTAAAAGAAAGACTGTAGAAAGAAGGGGAGAGAAAGGGACGGATTTTGTTTAAGGCTGCAATGAGTAAAATTGGAGCCATCAAATCAACTTTAATATTGCAGTGGTAAAGGAATAGAATAATACAGGTGCCTCATTTTCCCTATGTCCAAGCAACATTTCCATCCAAGTGTTTTATGGTTTGGAGGTTCTGGGATAGATGACCCCAGACAAGGCTTCCTAATTAATGTCATGATTCCAGATGGGACCACTAAATGTTTACGAGCTGGTATCTTTCTATTTGAAGTTGACAAAGTTTGGATTTCATGTGCTTACAAAGAATATCCACAATATTACATTTTTAAACAAACAAAATAAACCACTATACATGGTTAGAAAAGAAAACCTATCTACAATATATAGACAAATCTGCTCTAACATTCAGAATTAATGTCAGATAAATAATGGCTAACAGACAAACTATGGTCAAACATCCAATAGACCCAATAGTGTTCAAGACAGATTCCATTGATATCTCAGCAACCACCTAGTTGTTTTTGATTTACTTCTTCAACTGAGCAGACCTACCTCTGAGACTGTATCATAAAACTCTTGTCGGACTATATTCCAGTCTCTAAATATAGGCGCAGTCCCCAGCTCCTCAGTCATGTTCACCTCACAGGTTCACAATATATTTTCTCAAGATTGCAACCCACAGGGCTTTAGTAGGCTGTAGTCCAGTATCTAATCACTGAACAATTTCAGCACTCTGGCTGCTCTGAGCAGAACCTTACATCCCATGAGCTGTCCTTTATCCCAGTTGGAGCCAACTAACAGCAGCAATATGGCAACAAGGAATCACCTTCTCACGGATAAACTTAATGGCCTTTGAACTGATTTGAGTGACCTCACAACAAGCCCTGCCCTTGTTCCTCGGCAGCATCAAAAATAAGTTGCATCAGACCATCTTGTGTTTCAAAGTTATAATTTTAATCGGCTGCCAGCCCGCACAACAAAAGATACAGAAAATGGATTTTACCATCGAAGTACAGAGACATGAAAAATGAAATAAAAGAGAGTGCACAGCATTAGCAATGAAAGGGTGGTCAAAGGGCCGGTAGGACCTTTGAGGAACAAAACAGAGACCTACTGGTGGACACAGAGGCATGGTTGAAGCAACAAATGCCTGCTTTGCCTTTGTTTTAACTAAGGAAGATGACTTCAGCAAAGATACAGCAAAGAGGAAGGTGCTAGGATTGTAGATGAAATTGAAGAGGAGTTTGGCAGTACTAAAAGTTGATCATTCAGTTGGTTCAGGTAGGATGCATCAAGGACGCTCAGGAATGTAAAGATAGTTGAAACTGCAACAGTGCTGGCCACAAACTTCAAATCCTCCTTCAAAACACCGGTCGTTCCAAAGGACTGGAGACATTCAAACAGTACTTGAAAGAGAAAGATAAACCTGACACATGCAGGACAGTCAGTTTAATGACAGTGATGGGAAGCTGTTAGCAACAATAATCAAATTGAAAATTAATGGCCATTCACACTAGCATGGACTAATAAAAGAGGGCCAACATGGATCTTTCTAAAGATAAGTTGTGTTTCATTAAATTGATTTAAAAGTTTTTGGATGAGATGACCATGAGAATGGATGAGGGAATCCATGCTGGATATTAGAAGTCAATCAAAGGTCAGTGGGGATGTTCATTTGTGATTCTACAATGTGCAGCACCTTTTGGGACTCCTCATATACTGAATAACTTCACCTCACTAATACTAGGTGACATGCTGGCTTGGGCTAACAAGTGACAAGTAGTATTCATGCTACACAAATACCAGGGAATGACCATCTCTAAGAGAGAATTTAACCAGCTAAGCTTGACATTCACTTGCATTAATATCACTGGATCCCCACTGTCAAAATTCTGTGAATGATCTTTGACCAGAATGAATTGGACCCTCCATATAAATACAGTTGCTACAAAAGCAGGTCATAGACTAGGGATCCTGCAGCAAGTAAACTAAGTCCAGCATTTACAAGTCAGGAGAGTGATGGAATATTATCCATTTTCCTGGATGACTGCAGTTCTAAGAACTGTCAAGAAGCTGGAAACAAGCAATCCATTTGACTGGCACCCCACCCACCACTTTTAATATTCACTCCCATCACTGCTAATGCACAGTACCAGCAGTGTGCATGGTCAGCAAGATTGAGGGCAGCAGCTCATTAAGCGCTTCAACAGTGCCTTCCAAACCCATAACCAATACCAGTTTGAAGGACATGCTCTTTTGCAACTACAATGCCTCTTCATTATCACTGTGTCAGAGTCCAAGTGTTCCCTCCCTAACAGCGTAGTGGGTTTACCGTCACCCCAAGGACGTAGCCACTCAGCTCACCAGTACTTATCAAGAAAAATTAGGCATTTGCAATAAATTCTGGCTCAGTCAATAATCCCCATGTCTCATGAGCAGTTAAAAGCATCCACTTACTTTTAAACTATTTTGGATTTAGGATTGTCAGCCTGGCTCACATTATAGTGCACTTACATGCAAACTACATTCATGAGTGCGCAGGACTCTGTTCTTTGCATGTAGACGTACTGTGCTTGTTCCAACTCAACAAAGTTGGTGACTGCCATTTCTTGTGACTGGTTCAATTCCCAGAGCACTGCCCTGACCAATAAGAAGCTATCAGCTTGGATTAAAATTTAAACAAAGCTGGCATTTAACTGCCAGTCATCATGAATTATCTATGCATTGTGCATGGCATCTCCTTTACCAATCAAATTTCACTTGCCAACCAATCAGCATATTCCTATTATGCAGTATGAACATTGGTATTCACCTTGAATTGATATTCTTATTAATTGTCCTGATCAGTGCCAGAAGAAAAGCTTTGATAAAATGGTTCCTTTTTCATGAACACTCTAGTTCAGTACTACTAAACAACTATTTCTAAATTATCCCTGAGTTGCTCTCTTAACTATTCATCCAACTAATGACTTACTCAGGAGCAACCTGAACTCTGAGACAGAAAAATGTTAGTTCATTTTCACTCCAGGACTTGAGCACGAAGGGCCAGGCTGACACATCAGTGCTACACATTTGAAAATGCCAGCTTTTGGATGAGTGTTGATCTAAGGCTCTATGTGCCACGCCAAGTGGAGGCAAACAATTTACACTATTTTGAAAAAGAATGGCTGATTTATCTCTGGTGTCCTGGCCAATAATTATCCCTCAATCAACATCACAAAAAGCAAATTATCTGATTACTGTTTGTGGTAACACTAATTAGCTGCTATGCCTCCTATGTTACAATGCTACAACTGAAAGCACTTCATTGGCTGTAAAGCAGTTTGAGTTAACCTGCTTCATAAAAGGTGCTATAAAAATGCAAGTCATCTTCAATTATGTGGAATAAATAAGATTAAAAAGAAATGACAGTCTATGTTAGCTTCCTCATTTTACAAGTGATGTTCATAAAATTATTGTTAAGAATAAGTTCTCAAACCTCCAGCTGAGTGAGCAAGGTTGCAAACACAAATCAGTGGAAATGTGTAAGGGGCCTTCAATGTTCTGCATTTCCATCTGAGAAAGTGACAAAATTCATTAAACTCAAACCTACATTTTCATGTTATCAGAACACCAGAAAGGAAGCAGTCATTTATATACTAACAGGTGAGGAAATCCTTTGGCTGTTCGCTCCCAGTTAACATCATGTCACCTTAATGCACTGTCATGCCTGCTGTGCTATGCCATGTCACCATTAGAAAATCCTGTCATACAGTGCACCAAAGCAGCTTGCAATTATAATACTTCACCTTAGGTAAGTCTTTCAAAAATCAGTCTTTCAAAAATCCTCTGAGGCTTCTAATTGCACAGATTAGTGCATTAGTTCTCTACATGCAATTGGAAAGTGTTCACAAGCCCATTCTCAGTGAGGCACAATACCCTGTAGGTTATCTCTGTGCTATATGAAATGCTTCATGTAATTGCAATCATTTGTTTGGTTCAGCCACATACTGTTTTCCTATTAACAAGCTATAACAGTGACAGTATCAATATATAACCTTGGACCTTAGCAAACACCACTCTCCAAAAGCTACTAAATGGTTTGAAGAATTTTTTTTATATAAAAGTAAGATAAATTGACAATATCGCAACAGCTATTCTTACATATCTCTCAGGATTTTACTTCAATTTAAGTCAATGCAATGTTTCAGTATTACCCATCTCACACTATAATGTAAAGTGAAAATCACTCCTAAAGACTTGTAATCGAATAATATCATGTCTGCTCTGATGGGATCCTCAGAAATTTGAATAAAACCTGAAAGAACTGCGGCTGCTGTAAATCAGAAACAGAAACAGAAGTTGCTGGAAAAGCTCAGCAGGTCTGGCAACATCTGTGCAGAGAAATCAAAGTTAACACTTCAGGTATGTTTACGCTTCCTCAGGTCACCGAACCAGAAACATTAACTTTGATTTCTCTTCACAGATGCTGCCAGACCTGCTGAGATTTTCCCGCAACTTCTGTTTTTGTTCCTGGGAAATGTAACCACATCTATAACTTGGGAGCCTCCTTTCACTGAGGGTGGGAAAATATGATAAAATTCACCACCATCTTCAATATTAAAGCGCAACCTTTGATAAACTAAAGAAAAGGATATTTGGGGACCAGGATAACAACCCCAGGACCAAGGAGATGTTTCATCATGCAGAAATGATCCCTGTGTTCCTTGTATTTTCTGATATTTAGATATCAGCATGAGACATCTTAACATATTGATGAACTACTTGTCAGGATTTTACCAGATTTGGGAGGCAGGGTGGGAGATGTAGGTGCTAGTTAAATTGTATACAGTGGGTCAGATTGTCTCCCCCACATGTGACCACTGTTGGGACTAACTGAGCAGGTCTCATTTCATACCACAACATCCTGCATCCCAACTCACCTTGTAGCACTCAGCTCACTGTCTCTACACAATCTTTGAAATAAATTGGCAGGATTGCCATTCTAATGTGAACATCCTCTCCCAGTTAATAATCCCAGCACTGAGGCACCAATCACCCAGAACCAGCTTTGATGGGTGGTTTACAGTGTTCACATGTCAGGAGAAAAGATAGAGAAATAGAGAAAAGGACTTTACTGTGAATTTTCTTGAATCAACTAAGAACTAAGAAAAGGCAATGAGAAGAATGGTGAGCAAGTTGTTTTTTGGGACAATTTTGGCCAGGATAGCATTATCGTAAATGTGTTACTCCAAAACAAACAATCAGATCATAGCAATATCGTAAAAGTGTGGCCTCACAAACATCCTGTACAACTGCAATATAACTTCCCGACTTCTATACTCAATGCCCTGATTAATGAAGGCCGATGTGCTGAAAGCCTTCTTCACTGCCCTGTCAACCTGTGACTCCACTTTCAAAGAGCCATGCACCTGCTCCAAGGTCCTTCTGTTCCACTGCACACCGTTAGGCCCTACTATTCTCTATCAAATAATGTGAAAGGAAACATAACATTAACCATGATGACACACTTTACCATTCTTCCAAAATTTACCTTACAAGTTTGACAGCATTCAAGTCCATATAGTTTTGTGTCCATAACCTGTCCATAACAGACAAAAATAAAGCAAGCTACTTCAGGTAGATGTTTCAAGAAGAGTCATATTGACTGGAATTACAATATTAACCACTTCTCTCTCCACCGAGCTACTGAGTTTCTCCAGCATTTTCCATTTTATTGCAGATAGAAAGAAAGTTTGTTCATATCCCTGTTTCCTTCATACAGGGCGGCACGGTGGCACAGTGGTTAGCACTGCTGCCTCACAGCACCTGAGACCCGGGTTCAAGTCCCGACTCAGGCGACAGACTGTGTGGAGTTTGCATGTTCTCCTCGTGTGTGCGTGAGTTTCCTCCGGGTGCTCCGGTTTCCTCATTCCAAAGATGTGCGGGTCAGGTGAATTGGCCATGCTAAATTGCCCATAGTGTTAGGTAAGGGGTATGGGCGGGTTGCGCTTCGGCGGGTCAGTGTGGACTTGTTGGGCCGAAGGGCCTGTTTCCACACTATAAGTAATCTAATCTAAACTTTTATGTACTTCTCTCAGGACGTAGACTTATTGTGAAAGGGTCTCAAAGCTAATTCAGAACTATTAGTGCTGCACAAAATGCACACTTACAGTTTTCATTTCCCACCAATATTCTGTTGCAGCTTTCTGAGAAAACATGTTTATTCTGACCAGTGTTGGTCACAATCTTGTGCTGTAGGGTTGCAGCCTCTCACTGTACTTAGAATGTTATACCTTATAGATTTCTGTTTCTGTAAATTTCAATTCAGTCTGAAAAACTTTGTTAGATGTTGAAATCAATTGATGAAATAATTGCCCATAAACTGTCAAAACCTCAATATAATCCAAACAAGACCACATCCATGTACTTCCACTTAATTTTCATTGTGGACATCTTAAACCTGGGATTTGGTTATCCTGTATTCACAGCAGAGTATTTTCTGTCATTACAGCAACTAATCAGTTACATTACTTTCAGTATACGCTAACACTGTACATCATGATGAAACCATGTCTTCTTTTCCCTTTCTTCTTCAGAAGCTAAACCAAAAACATACCTTTGGGTGTGACACACAACGTAGATACACGCACGAATGGGAATGCACATGTTACAAAATTTAAGGTAAAAATTTTAACTTAACTGATTCGCGAGGGAATTGGATAAAAGCAAATTACTGCAAATGCTGGAATCTGAAACCAAAAGAGAAAATGCTGGAAAATCCCAGCAGGTCTGGCAGCTTTGACGAAGGGTCAGTTAGACTCGAAATGTCAGCTCTTTTCTCTCCTTAGCAATTTCTCTTTTGGCCACGAGAGAATTGGTTGCATTGGCCAAATTGCTTTCATCCTGTACATTTTTATTTAATGGATGAATTTCATCAAACTGAAACATTAGCTCTCTTTCTCTCTACAGATGCTGCATGGCCTGCTGAGTATTTCCAGTACATTTTGTTTTAATTTGAATTTCCAGCATCCACAGGACCTAACGCTTGACTTAATGCAGTTAACTAAGTTTAAAGGGGTACCAAGTAAATCGGTGTCTTGTTCTGAAGATGAATGGGAAGGGACTGCAAGAGAGTGCTTGGCTTTGAGGTGATGGAAAAATGGATCAAGTCATCACTACAAGGTTGGGAAAAATTTGAGTGAGAATGACAGAAACAATAGAGGCAGAGTGCAGGAATTCCACTGTTTATCACAGTGGACACCACCTACTCAATATACTCAATACCACTAGGAGAAAGTGAGGACTGCAGATGCTGGAGATCAGAGCTGAAAATGTGTTGCTGGAAAAGCTCAGCAGGTCAGGCAGCTTCCAAGGAGCAGGAGAGTCGACGTTTCGGGCATGAGCCCTTCTTCAGGAATGAGGAGAGTGTGCCAACGGGCTAAGATAAAAGGTAGAGAGGAGGGACTTCCTGAAGTCCCTCCTCCCTACCTTTTATCTTAGCCTGCTTGGCACAGTCTCCTCATTCCTAAAGAAGGGCTCATGCCCGAAACGTCGACTCTCCTGCTCCTTGGAAGCTGCCTGACCTGCTGCGCTTTTCCAGCAACACACTTTCCTACTCAATACCACTGTTTATCACAGTGGACACTACCTAATTAATACACTCATTATTTTCTGATTTTATCTCCAATATCCAGTGTCTGCATTTTTCTGCTTGTCATGTGCTCCATGTGCTATTTGCTCCTTGTTTGAAACAAAAACAGAAATTGCTAGAGAAAGTCAGCAGGTCTGAAGAACAATTCTGAAGAAGGATCAGTGGACTAGAACATTAACTCTGCTTTCTCTCCAGAGATACTGTCAGACCTGCTGAGTTTCTGTCGTAATCTCTGTTTTTGTTTCAGATTTTCAACAAAGTCCATTGTTTGATTGTAGTGTTATGCTCAATAACTATGTTTGGAGAGTCACTGGGGCTAACAAGTCATCTCTGCTATAAGCCCTGGGAGAGTGGATAATAAGTTCATTAGTAGGAGCACTGATCAAGCAATATTTTCTCTCCTGGATGATGTGAAGTCTTCAGAGAGCTGTTGTGTTGCACCCATCACAGTAAATGTTGAGTGTTCCATCACATTCCGGATTTAACTGGTTGTAGCTGTTTTTAAGGGCCAGGAGGTGAGCCTTCTATCTGCAGAATATCCAACTTTTCAATTTTAACTGAATTACCTTTCTATTCAACTGTAAACTGTTTGTTTAGTAAGTAAGCGCAATATTCTCAAGCTTCCCCCATTCTGGCAACAGCCCCAGAAAATGAACGGTTAAGGAAGTGGATATGCTTGCAAAGACAGCATTAAGCTTACTAAATGCAACCTGATTATACATTAACCTTGGTAACCAGCAGATTGCCAGGATACCAGTCAGTTTATAAATTTAATTTGAACAAAATGTAATTGATTCACAAGTTTGGATTATTGCAGAAACTTATTAATTAGGTCAGACTGTGGTAAGCAAAATGTTTCCCTTAATCCAGGCAGTCCATTTAAACAAATATTGAAAAAACTTAACTCTAAGACCATAAGAAATCAATGCCAAACATCCTCTTACAACAGATAACTGCCAGATACAGGGCCCACTAACTGGTGAATCTTTCACTAAACAGAACTCTATTAAATTACACCATAATGAAATATCAGTGTCCGTCTGGACGGACACCACAGTAAACCCACATAAACAATGTAGGCAAACACCTTCTCACATTCTGGTACACAAATTGATATTTGTTGTAATGAAGCACATAAATGTATCATCAGAACTTTGTAGAACAATTATTATTAATACACAGTTTGCAAGAAATGCAAATAACCTTCCGAACTGGCTGTGTGGTAGCAATCTCACTGCTCCCTTGGTTTGTGCATTCAATTCAAGAACCATCTGCACTGCAATTTCAATACTGGCAAAATGCAGAACACTGTCTTTCATGTATATGGAAGAGAACACGGAAGATCTCCTATTCTTGGAGTCAATATCTGTCTCCCAATCATCGTTAGTAAGAGGTCATTAAGCTCATTGCTCTTGAGGAACCTTGCTGTGCATCTTCTGCCAAATGTACTTCTAAGCAACCTAACAGTGAATAGAATAGATATAGAAGATGTAGATTCCCTACAGTGTGAAAACAGACCCTTTGGCACAACAAGTCCACACTGGACCTCCGAAGAGTAACCCACCCAGACCCATTCCCCTATGCTCTACATTTACCCCAGACTAATACATCTAACCTACACATCCCTGACCACTATGGGCAATTTAGCATGGCCAACTTACCTAACCTGCACATCTTTGGATGTGGGAGGAAACCAGAACACCCCGAGCAGTCACCCGAGGCAGGAATTGAACCCAGTTTCCTGGCACTGTGAGGCAGCAGTGCTAACCACTGAGCCACCATGCCTCCCACAGAATAATCAAGTAATTTATTATCACTTGTATTTTTATAAAGAATATGATGGAAAATGGTTAGATCACCAACTCTGGTGCCTATATTAATAACAGAAATTATTCATAAAAAGTAATTAAGACAAAGTCCATCTTTGTTCAATCCAGGGTATCTTGGTCCCAAGGTGGAAAAGACAGGAACTGTGTTCTTCATCGCTGTTGGAAGGTGACATTGAAGCTCCTGAATCTCAGGCTGTTGGTATCCTGGGCCAGACCACCATGCTGCCAAAGACACCGCTGAAGAAGATCACCATGCCGGGCAAGACTCCACGGACGCTGCCTCAAGGAACCCTGGGCTGTCAGAATCGTGGGCCAGACTCACTACACTGCCAAAGCAGATGACCACTCTGCTAGCCCCACTAGGACCCAGCTGCAATGGCCAGGAGGTGCGGACCACACTGCCTTCGCTGCTGCAGTAACCTCCTGAAACATCTTTTCTCCATTCAAGCCGATAAAAAGCAAGATGAATTTTGATTTTGAACATAAATAAATGAAACAATAAAAAGAAAGGAAGCCGCAGGCCTGGTGATTGAAGCAGACAGGCTCATGTGCCCAAACTCTTATGAGAATTTGACTGAATAGAAAGCTTCCTGAATATCTGAAGTATGTGAATGTTGCTACATTAGGCAAGTCCTTTCCTGTGATCCAGGTGTATGAGTGTGTCCACTGAGTCAGGGCTTACTGATAAATCTGATAAAATATTTCTATAACAAAACAGGAAAGTTATCCACAAGTACACATTCTGCTTTCTCATTATAATTTGTAAAGTTATAGTCAATGTCCAACTGAAACATCAACCTTTCTTTCTCTGTCAGACACTGACTGACTTCACCCGTGGCCACACAATCACATTGGCTTCAACCCGCAATTAATTGGCACCAGTGAGATTTGAACATGGTGTGGGTGCCCTCTGCTGTACCCATTGTTAATCAACTGGCAGCTTTGTAGTATTGGAAAGACCTCACCTGAGGATTGCATCCATTGGACAGCAGCAATCAGGAGATTACTTTCCTGAGTTCAGGAGACCTCTGGCTGGTGCTGCCAAAAAAATGAAACCTTGTCTGCTTTGTTTTGAAGGGTAGCCTGCAGTAGCGCCATTATAGACTATAACAAATAGGAACAGGAGTGGGCTGTTCAGTCCCCGCAAGCCTGCTCTGCCATTCATGGCTAATCTAATATTCCTCACGTCCACTTTACTGCATTTCCCCCTTAACCCTTAATTCCTCGACTGATCAAGAATCTACCTCAGCCTTAAATCTACAGAAGGACTGCCCCCACAGCTCTCTATGGCAAGGAGATCCAAAGACTCTTGACCCTCAGAGATTAAATTGTTGCTTACCTCAGTCTGAAATTGGTGTCCCTTTCTGTTAAGATGATGACCTCTGGTTCTAAACTATCCCATGAGTGGAAATATTCTTTCAGCATTTACCTGTCAAGCCCCTTAAAGAATCTGATATGATTCAATGAGATCACCTCAAAATCTCCTAAACTCCAGTGAGTACAGTGCCAATCTGTTTAGCTTTTTCTCGTAAGACAATCCCTCCATACCAGGGCTCATCTTCGTTGATCATCATCTTTAAATTGGCGCAGTATGCTTGGTGTAGTCATGATGTTCCATATAACATGTTTGTGGGACACACATGATGGATCAGCTGTCCCTCAGCCCTGTCATTTTCAAATACTGTATTTGTTTGTTGGCATCAATAACGGAAGCTGAGATTTTGAACCATAAACCCCTCCCCCATCCCATCAATTTACAACTGCTGGCTGATCAATTTTCAAGCAGGATACTGTCAATCATCATTAGAAATTACTGCCAGTGCCTTGGGAACATCTATGACGAAATGGGTCATGATACAGGATACTGCAAAGTCTTTGTGCACTGACCACAGTGGTACAGAGTCAAAATCCTCTCTAACAACATTGTGGGTGCATCGGTACCAAATAAATTGCACCATTTCAAGAAGGCAGTTTCACCACTACTTTCTCACAACTAGGGATGGGCAATAAAATTGCAGGCTCAGGAGACTATACAAAATGGACAACATTAAAGAAACATGAAAGGACAACATACCCTCCAAGAAATACCTGTCATGAACATTTCTGGTGCATTTTCTTTACCGTTGTCTCTCTTCTGAATTCTCATCACTATGTGCTGACCTTTAGTGACTGTTTTAACATTAACATTGGAACAACTACAATCATGGCCACCACCAAACCTTAGAGAGACAAGTGAATTCCAGAGAAAGAGAGGTGTATGGGATTACAACAACTGTGCACATGCAAGAACAAAAACTAAACAAATGGACCCAAATAGCCTACCTCCAGATGTCAACCGCTATGTAATTCCTCGTCAATTAATGCCACTCCCCACATTAACGATCAGGGGGAAGGCTAGGTCTTTCTGATGCTCATTGAAATGTAGCCTGGCACAAGGCTGCCCATTTTGCAGACTGGTTGGGAGGGCAAATGAAAATCACCTATCTGGATCACCACGGCTGAATGTCTACTGAAGTAGCCAGAATCCCCTCACCACTTGCCTAACCACTGGCAATCATTCCCGCAAATTCCCAGCAGAACTCGACAAACACCAAATTCCCTCTCCTGCCAACAGCCAAGCAGTGATTCTTGAAGTTTTCTGTCTGGGGGACAAGGTATGAATATATAAATCGATCAATAAAATTATGAGGGACATGGATAGGGTAATTAGACAAGGTCTTTTTCCTGGGATGGGGGAGTCCAGAACTAGAGGGCATAGGTTTAGGGTGAGAGGGGAAACATTTAAAAGGGATACAAGGGGCAACTTTTTCATGCAGAGGGTGGTGCATGTATGGAATTAGCTGCGAGAGGAAATGGTGGAGGCTAGTACAGTTGCAACATTTAAAAGGCATCTGGATAAGGATATGAATAGGAATGGTTTAGAGGGATAAGGGCCAAGTGCTGGCAGATGGGACCAGATTAGGTTCGGATATCTGGTCGGCATGGACGAGTTGGACCAAAGGGTCTGTTTCCATGTTGTACATCTCTATGACTTTATGACTCAAAATCACTTTAAACCTTTGTGTGAGAGACTGTCATTCATTGAACACACACTCCACACCATCCCAACAAATCAAATGCACCCATCACACCACTGTGTAATACCAGTGGATGATCTAGTAAGCATGCTATGTCAGCAGCAGTTGGAATTCCCAGAGTGGTCTAGATGTCATGGCATCAGTTTATAAATCATCTGTGCATTTGTATTCACCAAAACAGTACATGTTACTCATTCATCTGCAGAGTTAAGGTTAATGGATAAACATTGGAGAAAAGTAGCTTTACTCCCAAGACCCAAAGCCCATTGCAATGTTAAGCATCCCAGATTGTAAATATTAGCTGAACTTACTCAGGGTGGTAATAGGGCTATGCCCATGACTATGGTGGGAAAATTGAAGTCAGCATTTAATCTGGGAAGAGTTTGCCTGCATGTGTGTGAATATCAAGCCAAGGAATGACTATGCTTGGATAGTGTATCCCCAATAACTTATCTGCAATCTGACATTCACATATGACTGTGGGTGGGGTATCAAATAGTGCATGGTTGTGGAGTCAAATTAATAAAGGAAACAAAATGAAACTGAAATGGGGTGAGTTAGAGTGGGGAAAGCATGAAATTAAAAACAAAATCAGCAACTCCTGGAAAAAAACAGCAGGTCTGGCAGCATCTCTGGAGAGAAAGCAGAGTTAACGTTTTGAAATATAAACATTTCTCTCCAGAGATGCTGCCAAACCTGCTGTTTTTTTTCTGGCGATTTCTGTTTTTGTTTCTGATTTCCAGCATCTACAGTTCTTTGATTTTATAGAAGCATAAGATAAGATTGTCAGTTCAATCGTTAACTTTTGCTGAGTTAATTGAAGCCAACTGAGGTAGCAACCCCGGGTTACCAAAGGGAAAACAAATCAGATAGAGCTCCCAATTTTAACAATTTTATGTCAACTCTTGCTGAAAGTGTACACGGGAGGATGAATTAGGAAGGCAGTCCCAAGCAAGGCTGCTGTACCAGCCACACTCTATTAAAACTGAAGTATGGCTAACTGAATAAAAGTTGTTGGATGGCCACCTATGCCTTGGAAACAGCTCAGGAAGGGAACCAACAGCCTCAGGTGAGCAGGACAGAGAAAACATAGAAAAAAGAACAAAAAACTGTAGACATCCCTGAATGAATAATTCCCATGTAACGAACCTAGACTGAAATACATTTCTTGCACCAGCCAATGCAACTAATGTTAACAAAGGAGGAACATGCGAACTCCACCTCATTAAAAATCACACAACACCAGGTTATAATCCAACAGATGCTGCCTGACCTGCTGCGCTTTAACCAGCAACACATTTTCAGCTATAATCCAACAGGTTTATTCGGAAGCACTAGCTTCATCAGGTGAAGGAACAGTTGTTCTGAAAGCAAGTGCTTCCAAATAAACCTGTTGGCCCATAACCTGGTGTTGTGTGATTTTTAATTTTGTCCACCCTAGTCCAATACCAGCTCCTCCACATCATGACAAACTCCACCCAGATAGTCACTCAAGCCTGGAATCAAACCCGGGTCCCTGGTACTGTGAAACAGCAGTGCTGGCCACTGGACCACCATGCTACAACATCCTCCAAACAAAGGTTACATACCATACAGCATTATTTTGACTACCATGGTCAATTGTTAGTAATTTTGTGTTTGATAAAATTTGATAGCAGATCATCTTTCAACATGATAATTCCAAACCAAGCCTGTGATTCTGAGTACTCTCCTAGTTATACAATAAAATAGGGAATGTATTTCACGACATCGATTCCAAAGTACCATGATGTAACATATAATCCCAAACAAAACATTACATCCAACATAGTTACTCCAAAGCAATAAGTTTCAATGGACACACTCCAAAGCTGTGCATTATCCCAGATATCATACAATGCAATAGGTAATGTTGGATGCAATCCAAAATCATGGTTTCTGCACGGTGGCTCAGTGGTTAGCACTGCTGCCTCACAGCACCAGGGTCCCAGGTTCGATTTCAGCCTCGGGTGACAGCCTGTGTGGAGTTTGCACATTCTCCCCGTGTCTGCATGGGTTTCCTCCGGGTACTCCAGTTTCCTCCCACAGTCCAAATATGTGCAGTTCAGGTGAATTGGCCATGATAAATTGCCCATAGTGTTAGGTACACAGTCAGAGGGAAATTGGTCTGGGCGAGTCCCTCTTCGGAGGGTCAGTGTGGGCTGGTTGGGTCGAAGGGCCTGTTTCCACACTGTAGGGAATCAAATCTAATCTAATAAAGGAACGCCTGATACACTGTATTGCAGTGGCCATCTAAAACATTGTTCTTAGAATGCCATTGGCACTAGCCATTTTTAATTAACTATGATTGTTGTGCAGCAGTGGCACAGGCTGTACCTATGGACTGGTGCAGTCCTGTGCCAATGGTGCCCCCACAATAGACACAACACCCAAGAATGAGGAAGAAATGGTGAAATGTGAGCATGCGTGACTGTGTGTGAGTTGGAACTGAACTGGGATTTGGTGATATTGCTTCCTATCCTTTTCAGTGGCTGGTTTGCATGCTATCCAGGGCCAGAATCCGAGCCTGATCACCTACATTCCAGAGCCTTAAAACAGGTGGCTGCAGTGAACTACCAACATGTTAGCTTTGATCTTCCAGAACTCACTATGCTTTAGTTTTGATCTTCCACAATTAAACTGGGCCACTTTGGATTGAAGGTAACCAACATACTCTTACTATTCATGAAATGTACATTAAGACTATGCAAATTTACTCAGGACATGACAATTAAAGAAAATGTGCAATATATAGATCAATGCTTTCTTAAACACAACTACGAGAGTGGCAGTGTGTCAAGATAGAAAGGTTCAATTGAACACCTTTTTAAAAGGCTGGTGAATATATTAAGTAGACTGATCACAAGTGGTCTCTTCCAGTTCTTTACATTCCTGTGTACCTGGTGACATTCCCAAAATAGTGTGAACTCTTTAATAAACAGGGCCTTAAATAAACACTGAACTTATTATGCTAAAGTAATATATTTCAATGACATGCTGTCAGTAAGTTTACTCATTAACAGCCCAGTTCAGTTTACTGTGGTTAGTTTATGTTTCATCCTTTCTAATGGAAGTACAGTAGTAAATTCCAAAAGAATAAGTGAGCGAGCAAATATTTTGCCAAGTGGAGTTAAACACGAGCAACAATGAGGCCAGCCATTTTGGATGAAAAAGAGGTAAGTGTGAGTATTTTGCAAATGTTGAGAAATTAAGAAAAGTGTAGGTTCAAAAAGATTCAGGAATCCAAGTACACAATTCATCAAAATATTACAATCAGACAGGGAAAGCAGTCAAAAAGACCACTGAAACTGGATTACAAAGGGTTAAGCTGTGTGTGTGTGTGTGTGTGTGTGTGTGTGTGTGTGTGTGTGTGTGTGTGTGTTCAGTTTTAGGTATAGCACCTGAGGAAGGATCTGTCTTCAATTGAATTACCTGACATTGGTAACTGGGATGTCCTTAAGAAGCCATCCTCTTCCATTACTGTTGAGCCTTTCCTCCACCACCCTAGCGAACACTCCATCCCTGGGAACTCTATCCCAGCCCGCCTTTGAAGTACTCATCGCCAAATCTCTGGAGATGCCATTGAGAAATACCAACAGTTGCTACTGTTGCTCGTGGTTGCATTGACAGTACTATCTACCTGCCAGCCTCTGATGGGCCAGTAGCACTGTGGGGTGAGGTTTTGCACCCTTCCCCCAACCACCTTAATTACTGGTCTCTTAATTCAGTAGAAGGTGCTACAATACTGCAGTAAGTGCTGGATTATCTCATATTAGTGTGATGGCTCCTGTGGAAAGTAACATTGGGCTTTTACTGTCTCTCTATAATTGTGGGCTGAACCCACACTGGCACCACTAAATTCTGCCCTGCGAATCGATTTCCATCGATTAAGGAAATCAAGACAGAGGTGGCATAATCTTAAAATTAATATAGGTGATGGAGGAGAAAAATAAGGAATCATCTTTTCTTCTAAAAGGCAGCGGAAATCAAATTCTCTGCCCAGAAGGCAACAGATACTGAGAAAATAAAGCTTTCAAGACTGATACCATTGGATTTTTGTTGTAGAAGGTTAAATGGAGTTGAGGTACAAATCAGCTGCAATTTAGATAAATGGCAGAGCTAGATTGAGAGACTGAAAGGCTCCTTTGGAGTTAACCTAACCTCTGGATTCTGTCTCCTCCCACTCAAACTTAACATCAAATTATGACCATGTCACGGTCACGGTTTGCGAAATGTTCCACTACCATCAATCCGTTAACTAATGCTGGCTTGTCAATCATCAACAGACCCAGTATGACCTGTTTCCCATTGTTTTAGGAAACCAACAAAAACTGAAATTGCTAAAGAAACTCAGCAGGTCTGGCAGCATCTGTGAACATAAAGCAGAGTTAATGTTTCAAGTCCTTTGACTATTTTTTAGAAAGTTTTCTTTTAATAAATCATCTTGAAAACATTTGAAAGATTTGCCGTCTTTATGTCTTGTTCTGTTCTGCTTCTTCTTATCTAACTGAAAATTAAAATCACTTAAAATAACCACATTGCTTTATTACATGCTTCCCTGCCCTTTATGTTTATATGGGAAAGTGAGGACTGCAGATGCTGGAGATGAGAGCTCAAAAATGTGTTGCTGGAAAAGCGCAGCAGGTCAGGCAGCATCCAAGGAGCAGGAGAATCGATGTTTCGGGCATAAGCCCTTCTTCAAGAATGAGGAAGGTGTGCCAGGCAAGCTAAGATAAAAGGTCGGGAGGACGGACTTGGGGGAGGGGCATTGGGAATGCGATAGGTGGCAGGAGGTTAGGGTGAGGGTGATAGGCTGGAGAGTGGGGTGGGGGCAGAGAGGTGGGGAAGAAGATTGCAGGTCAAGAAGGCAGTGCTAAGTCCAAGGGTTGGGACTGAGATAAGGTGGGGGAGGAGAAATGAGGAAGCTGAAGAAATCTTCATTCATCCCTTGTGGTTGGAGGGTTCCTAGGCGGAAGATGAGGCACTCTTCCTCCAGGCGTCGTGTTGCCATGGTCTGGTGATGGAGGAGGCCAAGGACCTGCATGTCCATGGGGGAGTGGGAGGGGGAGTTAAAGTGTTCAGCCACGGGGTGGTTGGGTTGGTTGGTCCGGGTGTCCCAGAGGTGTTCTTTGAAACGTTCTGCAAGTAGGCAGCCTGTCTCACCAATTTAGAGGAGACCACATCGGGTGCAGCAGATGCAGTAAATGATGTGTGTGGAGGTGCAGGTGAATTTGTGACGGATATGGAAGGATACCTTGGGGCCTTGGAGGGAGGTGAAGGGGGAGGTGTGGGCGCAAGTTTTGCATTTCTTGCAGTTGCAGGGGAAGGTGCCGGGTGTGGAGGTTGGGTTGGTGGGGGGTGTGGACCTGACGAGGGAGTCGCGAAGGGAGTGGTCTTTACGGAATGCTGATAGCAGAGGGGAGGGAAATATATCCCTGGTGGTGGGGTCCGTTTGGAGGTGGCAGAAATGACGAAGGATGATACGATGTATCTGGAGGTTGGTGGGGTGGTAGGTGAGGACTAGTGGACTTCTGTCCTGGTGGCGATTGGAGGGGCGGGGTTCAAGGGCGGAGGAGCGGGAAGTGGAGGTGATGCGGTGGAGGACATCGTCAACCATGTCTGAGGGGAAATTGCCGTTGTTGAAGAAGGAGGCCATCTGGGTTGTTCGGTATTGGAATTGGTCCTCCTGGGAGCAGATGCGGCAGAGGCAAAGGAATTGGGAATATGGGATGGCGTTTTTATAGAGAGCAGGGTGGGAGGAGGTGTAATCTAGGTAGCTGTGGGAGTCGGTTGGTTTATAGTAAATGTCTGTGTTGAGTCAGTCGCCCGAGATAGAAATGGAGAGGTCTAGGAACAGGAGGGAGGAGTCTGAGACGGTCCAGGTAAATTTGAGATCGGGGTGGAAGGTGTTAGTAAAGTACATTGGCCTCCTCTACATTGGTGAGACAGGCCGCCTCCTTGCAGAATGTTTCAAAGAACACCTCTGGGACACCCGCACCAACCAACTCAACCGTCCCATAGCTGAACACTTTAACTCCCCCTCCCACTCCACCAAGGACATGCAGGTCCTTGGCCTTCTCCATCGCCAGACCATGGCAACACGACGCCTGGAGGAAGAGCGCCTCATCTTCCACCTAGAAACCCTCCAAACACAAGGGATGAATGCAGATTTCTCCAGTTTCCTCATTTCCCCTTCCCCCACCTTATTTCAGTCCCAACCCTTGGACTCAGCACTGCCTTCTTGACCTGCAATCTTCTTCCCGACCTCTCCGCCCCCACCCCCTCTGCGGCCTATCACCCTCACCTTAACCTCCTTCCACCTATCACATTCCCAACGCCCCTCCCCCAAGTCTGTCCTCCCTACTTTTTATCTTAGCCTGCTTGGCACATCTTCCTCATTCCTGAAGAAGGGCTTATGCCCGAAACATTGATTCTCCTGCTCCTTGGATGCTGCCTGACCTGCTGCCCTTTTCCAGCAACACATTTTTCAGCTTTATATTTATATACCCTGCTACTACATGACCCTATGATTCACTACATGATCCACTACTGTCAGAAAGTCCATAAGTATGTGACTTCAGGATTTTGAATCATTTTCTGTTTTTCAATTGTAATGTCAGCATTTTTTCAAGTCTATTTACCTTAATTAATTTTTGTTTTAGTCGATTACTGAAATTTTGTCTTCTATCAAGATTGCTACACCTATTTCCAAATTTTTCAATGTTTTCGAAACACAAGTGGCCAATTGAGACTCAAGCCCTGAGATTGCACCAGAGTGGCATTCATCCATTGGAGAATGATCAAACACTATAAAAGATCCTCCAGAATTCTCTGTGTCTCCTACCCATACAGAATGAGTGGCCTTCTCTGCACTGGACCTAAAGCACTTGCCTCTTGCATTGGTCTCTCACGTTCTCATTCTTTGTCACTCAATAACTTACTGTCTAACTGTCTGTAACCTCTGAACTATTTGTCAGGGAACCCTGAACTGCTTTGATTGTAAACCTTGTGATGAGCCCCACCCGTGACTGAATTTAGAGGCTATTGGAAGTCAAATGTATCAATTCCTTGGAACTGGGCATTCCCTGAATTTTAGAATGTTCACAGCATGCTGGCTTTCAAAATACAAATTGCAGGCGACAAAAAAAAGGAGATGAGCACGGATATATACAGCAGAGATATGGATCCCTGTTGCCATGGAATCATATTCCAATGCAAATCGCCAACCGCTTTAGATATACAAGAATCAAATCAGTATGTAATCTTAACAGAGAGAGACAGAGAGAGTGGGATCTATGAGGGTGCAAAAATAAAATGTGGATGCCCACGTTGACAGGTCACAAGAAGCAAGTATGCTGACAAAAAGATAATAACAAGGGCTCCAAAAATTTTGGAATACGAGTCTGAGTTAGTGATACTTCATTGACACTTAATCAACCCTCATTTGGAAATTTAGACACTGAATCTCTGAAACAATTGACCTTTCAAACATTACATGCAGTGCAGATTCACCAGCAAGGCATAAAGGATTAAATTATGACATCAGGTGGATGGCTTGTAGTCCTGTGAAGATTGATGGGTGAAATTTTTAAAATAAAAAAGCAACTTGATTCAAGAGAGAATATTTTGCCTCACAAGGAACACCTATAACAAGGAAGCGTTTATAAAAAATTATCAGTATGCTATTTAGGAATAAAATCTAAAACAATCTCTTT
Source organism: Hemiscyllium ocellatum (assembly GCF_020745735.1). NCBI lineage: Eukaryota > Metazoa > Chordata > Chondrichthyes > Orectolobiformes > Hemiscylliidae > Hemiscyllium > Hemiscyllium ocellatum. The sequence continues at coordinate 53,198,546 of NC_083401.1, read as the reverse complement.
CCATAGGAATAAAGAAAAGACTTGAATTTACACAGTGCAGCGAACCACACACAACTGCCACATATCTCAATAGTGCTTTACAGCCAATTAAATACTTTTGAATTGTACTCAAAGGTTGTCATAATGCATGAAACACTGTAACCAATTCATATATAGCAAATTCCCACAAACAGCCGATTATAATGACACTATAATTTTTTTTGGGATGATGACTGAGGGATAAATGTTGGGCAGGTGACAGGAAACAACTCCCTTACTTTTCATTTAAATAGCATCATGGACCTCTTAGATCCACCCAAAAAGGCATGAAGGGAGACCTCATCCAAAAGATGGTACCTCCAACAAGGCAGCACTTACTCAATATCAAACAGAAATACCAGATTTCATTTTTGTGTTCAAATGGGACTCAAACCAGAACTGTGTGGTCCAGAGACAAAGTACTACCAACTGAGCCAAATTTGGCATACCAAATAAGGAAAAGAAGGACTTGTATTTATATTGTGTCTTTAACAATCTCAGCACATTAAAACCCCATTACAGCAAATGAAGAGCAGCCACTGCTATAATATGGAAAACGGCAGCTAATTTGCACACACGAGGTCCTGCAAACAGCATTACTATGTTGTCTAGATAATCTATTTCATTTCAATTACTAGGGACAGTAAAATAACTGCACAGAGGCCTCTATCCCATCACCAAAACACCCTTTATTTACTTGTGAACAGTACACTGACTGTAGCAAACCAGCTCAAAGTCAGGCCTCTCAACTGAGGAAAATTCGAAATCTCCTAGTTATTTGGAATTTTTTTGGTTATGTTTTTATCTCCTGGTTAAATTGGTCAGCCAAGGCTTTCCAGATGGCCCAAGTTAACAACCCCTATCAATGACCTCATGGCCAGCAAGATTCAACTGGTTTCAGTCATTAAGATAGGCAAAAAATGCTGGCCAGCCAGCAATGCTCATGTCCCACAAGAGAATTAAAAAAGGTTGAAAGAGAAATGAAAGCATAGAAATCAGACCACAAATGCCAGGCTGAATAAAAAATCCATCCATCTAGGAGATTTCAATGTAAGAGAGGCATGGGAACAAATGTGGAGAAATGGATTTGAAGTAAAGATTGCCATGGTGTAACTAAAGGGGCACTGCCTTTGCTGTTTGAATTCATGCATCGCTGGACATTGGAGTGCATCTGGGAAAATTAACAAACAGTCAAATTGACAACTGATCTTGGAGGAAATGGGCAAAGTTCACAGCACAGAAGCAGATAAGTGTATTGTTTTTAAGTGGGACCTACAGAACGTCTGCAGTAGTGAGTAGAGCGGGTTCTTTCTTGATTATATGTTTTTGGAGATATGTCTCTTCATTAAATATAAGCCATAAATATTAATTTAACCTGGGGCAATGTTTGTAGAGGAATGTTTGTAGAGGAATAAGATGGTGTTATTTTCTGGGTCTGTAGATTGTGAAGGAGCAAAAATGGTCTTTAGTAGAGTGATATGTGCTTCTTGTCAGATGTGGGAGTTTAAAGAGAGTTTAAGGTTACTGCGGATTGTATCCGCCGTAAGTGCCGTTGGTTGCCAATCTTATGAGAATGGTTCGGTTGGACAGACAAAGAAGCGATGAGGAATTTGCAACAGCAACAGTATGTGATGGATGGCAATTATAGGAACGGGAGGAAAGTCTCAGATAAAGTCACATTGATGGGTCAACTCCAGGAAAGTTAAGAGAGGTAGGCAGCTGGTGCAGGAGTCTTTTGTACCTATAACCATTTCAAACAGACATGCTGTTTTGGAAAATGTAGGGGGTGATGGATTCTCAGGGGAACATAGCACGAACAGCCAAGTTTCTGGTATTGAGACTGGCTCTAATGCAACAAGGGTACGTCAGCTTCCAAGAGATCAATTGTGTCACGGGATTCTCTAGTTCCAAGGTACAGACAGATGTTTCTGTGGCCAGCAGTGAAAACTCAGAATGGTGAATTGTTTCCCTGGTACCAGGATCAAGGATATCTCAGAGAGGGTGCAGAATGTTCTCACGGGGGAGAGGGGTCAGCAAGAGGTTATTTGGGTGGAACTGAGCAATAAAAAAGGGATGATCACCTTATTGAGATTGTATTATAGACCCCCTAATAGTCAGAGGGAAATTGAGAAACAAACTTGTAAGGACATCTCTGTAAGAATAATAGGGTGGTTATGGGAAGGGATTTTAATTTTCCAATCATAGACTGGGACTACCACAGTGGTAAAGGTTTAGATGGAGAGGAATTTGTTAAGTGTGTACAAGGATTTTTTCTGATTCAGTATGTGGATGTATCTACTAGAGAAGGTGCAAAACTTGACCTATTCTTGGGAAATAAGGCAGGGCAGGTGACTGAGGTGTCAGTGGGGGAACACTTTGGGGCCAGTGACCATAATTCCATTAGATTTAAAATAGTGATGGAAAAGGATTGACCAGATCAAAAAGTTGAAGTTCTAAATGGGAGAAAGGCCAATTTTGGACAGTATAAGGCAAAAACATTCAAAAGCTGATTGGGGGCAGATGTTCGCAGGTAAAGTGATGGCTGGAAAATGGGAAACCTTCAGAAATGAGATAACAAGAATCCAGAGAAAGTATATTCCTGTCAGGGTGAAAGGGAAGGCTGGTAGGTATAGGGAATGCTGGATGACTAAAGAAATTGAGGGTTTGGTTAAGAAACAGAAGGAAGCATACGTCAGGTACAGACAGGATAGATCGAGGGAATCCTTAGAACAGTATAAAGGCAGACGGAGTATATTCAAGAGAGAAATCAGGAGGGCAAAAAGGGGACATGAGATAGCTTTGGCAAATGGAGATAAGGAGAATCCAAAGGGTTTTTACAAATATATTAAAGACAAAAGGGTAACTAGGGAGAGAATAGGGCCCCTCAAAGATCAGCAAGACAGCCTCGGTGTGGAGCCGCAGAAAATGGGGGAGATATTAAACGAGTATTTTGCATCAGTATTTACTGTGGAAAATGATATGGAAGATGTAGAAATGAGCGAAACCTTGCAAAATGTCCAAATTACACAGAGGAGGAACTGCTGGATGTCTTGAAATGCATAAAAGTGGATAAATCCCCAGGACCTGATCAGGTGTATCCTAGAACTCTGTGGGAAGCTAGAGAAGTGATTGCTGGGACTTTTGCTGAGATATTTGTATTATCGATAGTCACAGGTGAGGTGCCGGAAGACTGGAGGTTGGCAAACGTGGTGCCACTGTTTAAGAAGAGTGGTAAGGACAAGCCAGGGAACTATAGACCAGTGAGCCTGATGTCAGTGGTGGGCAAGTTGTTGGAGGGAATCCTGAGGGACAGGAGGTACATGTATTTGGAAAGGCAAGGACTGATTAGGGATAGTCAACATGGCTTTGTGTGTGGGAAATCATTAAAAGAGACCTACGGGGCAACTTTTTTACACGGAGGGTGGTACGTGTATGGAATGAGCTGCCAAAGGAAGTGGTGGAGGCTGATACAATTGCAACATTTAAAAGGCATCTGGATGGGTATCTGAATAAGAAGAGTTTGGAGGGATATGTGCCAGGTACTGGGAGGTGGGACTAGATTGGGTTGGGATATTTGGTCGGCGTGGACAGGTTGGACCGAAGGGTCTGTTTCCATGCTGTCCATCTCTGTGACTCTGTGACAGAGCAGGCTCGAGATGGTGGATGGCCTATGCCCAGGTTTTCCATCTTTCTATATGAGAAGAAGGTCTCATTAGTATCCCCAACTAATGAGATTCATGACAAATACTAAAGTTTTGAGACAGAAATTGAAGATTTAATTTCAGTATAGGATTTCTATTTATGATGAAAACAGACCAGACAACTAAACCTTCCAAAGTAGACAAAATGTAAACTCACAGGCATTTACAAAGAGAATAACATCACAATATTCCATGGTTTTGAACAAACTTGATTGAGTATTTTGATGAAGTAACAAAGAAGATTGATGAGGGCAGAGCTGTAGATATATGGACTTCATTAAGGCGTTCAACAAGGTTCCCCATGGGATATTGATTAGCAAGGTTAGATCTCATGGAATAAAGGGAGAACTAGCCATTTGGATACAGAACTGGCTCAAAGGTAGAAGACAGAGGGTGGTGGTGGACAGTTGTTTTTCAGACTGGAGGCCTGTGACCAATGGAGTGCCACAAGGATCGGTGCTGGGTCCTCTACTTTTTGTCATTTACATAAATGATTTGGATGCTAGCATAACAGGTACAGTTAGTAAGTTAGAGATGACACCAAAATTGGAGGTGTAGTAGACAGCAAAGAGGGTTACCTCAGATTACAACAGGTTCTTGACCAGTTGGGCCAATGGACTGAGAAGTAGCAGATGGAGTTTAATGCAGATAAATACGAGGTGCTGCAATTTGGGAAAGCAAATCTTAGCAGGACATATACACTTAATGGTAAGGTCCTAGGGAGTGTTGCTGAACAAAGAGACCTTGGAGTGCAGACTCATAGCTCCTTGAAAGTGGAGTTGCAGGAAGATAGGATAGTGAAGAAGGCATTTGGTATACTTTTCTTTTTTGTTCAGGGTATTGAGTACAGGAGTTGGAAGGTCATGTTGCGACTGTACGGGACATTGGTTAGGCCACTGTTGAAATATTGCATGCAATTCTTGTCTCCTTTCTATCGGAAAGATGTTGTGAAACTTGAAAGGGTTCAGAAAAGATTTACAAGGATGTTGTCAGGCTTGAAGGATTTGGGCTATAGGGAGAGGCTGAACAGGCAGGGACTGTTTTTCCCTGTAGCGTCGGAGGCTGAGGGGTGACCTTATAGAGGTTTACAAAATTATGAAGGGCATGGATAGTGTAAATAGACAAAATCTTTTCCCTGGGGTCGGGGAGTCCAGAACTAGAGGGCATAGGTTTAGGGTAAGAGGGGAAAGATATAAAAGAGACCTACGGGGCAACTTTTTTACACGGAGGGTGGTACGTGTATGGAATGAGCTGCCAAAGGAAGTGGTGGAGGCTGATACAATTGCAACATTTAAAAGGCATCTGGATGGGTATCTGAATAAGAAGAGTTTGGAGGGATATGTGCCAGGTACTGGGAGGTGGGACTAGATTGGGTTGGGATATTTGGTCGGCGTGGACAGGTTGGACCGAAGGGTCTGTTTCCATGCTGTCCATCTCTGTGACTCTGTGACAGAGCAGGCTCGAGATGGTGGATGGCCTATGCCCAGGTTCTCCATCTTTCTATATGAGAAGAAGGTCTCATTAGTATCCCCAACTAATGAGATTCATGACAAATACTAAAGTTTTGAGACAGAAATTGAAGATTTAATTTCAGTATAGGATTTCTATTTATGATGAAAACAGACCAGACAACTAAACCTTCCAAAGTAGACAAAATGTAAACTCACAGGCATTTACAAAGAGAATAACATCACAATATTCCATGGTTTTGAACAAACAAAAAACATTTTACAATACAAAGTTAGAACATTAATACCACCTCCCCTATATACACACTTAGAATTATCTTGAAGTAAATATCAATCACAGATTAACTGTGGTCAAACACTTCACAGAGTACAATAAATAGCAAATGCAAAAGAGTCAGATTCCACTGAATTCTCAACAACTACTCCCCACCATCTCCAAGATATTAGTGGCACTGTGGGACCGTCAGTTCTTATTAAAACTTTACAAAGAGTTCCAAGTCTCTGGTTTCAAAGTTTCCAGCTTTGAATTCCCTCAAAAAACTATTCCATCAAAGACGACTTGAACAACTACTTACGTTCTGGTAGTTCATCATTCCTAACCTTGGCCTACATTTTCCTAGATTCTGAAAACTTTGTTTCTGCACTTACTTTCAAGCACAACTCCAGTTTGACATAGAAACAATGTTTCTGTGTGTTAGCCTCACCAAACCTGTAGTGTTCCTGGATTGTTTTCTGAGCTCTAATCTTGTTCAGCAGCACTACATAAATACTAGATATGGGCTTTTCAACTCCCATGCTCATCCAAAGCCATCATGGCTTCTATGGCTTTCTTGAGCCCTAACTCCGCCACCTAGTTGTAACTACTAGCTCCTAGTTACTCCTATGTGTTCTAACAAAACAAGACTATCCAATAGATTTTGGACCTCTTCCCTGGTTTCCCATTACACAGAACTAGTAACTATCTCAGCTGTACAGCTGATAGCACTTGCCTTGCATGAAGCCTGTTTCTCTTTTTTTAATTCACTCTTGGGATGTGGGCATCACCAGCTGAGCTAGCATGTATTGCTCACCCCTAACTGCCCTTGAGAAGGTAGTGGTGAATGCCTTCTTGAACTGCCGCAGTCTAATGATGTAGGTGTACCCATAATTTTTTTAAGGAGCGAGTCCAGAATATTGACCCTGAAACACTAATGCAATAGTGATATGTTTCCAAGTCTGGATGCTGAGTAGCTGGGATGGAAACTTGAAGGTAGGGGTGCTTGTATGTATCTGCTACCCCTGTCCTTCCAGATGGTTGTAGCACCGTCCAAACCCACTACTATCTTTGGAACTTAGTGAATTTCTGCAGTGCTTCTTGTAGATGATACACACTGTTAAAACTGAGCATTGGCGGTGGACAGACTGAATGCTTGTGGTTGTGGTGCCAATTAAGTGGGCTGCTTTTTCTGGATGATGCCAAGCTCCTTGATGTGTCGTTCAAACTACATCCATCCAGTGAACTGACTTTCACTACTCCACTCTCCAATTTTCTGTAACAAATGAATTGTTCATCAGTGACTGTTTTGAAAAATGTATAACAAGCCCCAATCTTGTTCCCGGCAGAATCAACTTGAGCAGTATTGGAACTTAAACGCAAACCCTTGGAACTATTTATTCTCTGAATGTTACAATGCTACAATGTTCACTGTTTGTTGATTTATAAATTGTTTCATAAGATGCAAGTGGATCCCAATAAATAATAATTTGTAAAATTGATTGTTTTCATTGACAGACCCTGACTGTTACATAATTAATTTAACAACACAAGGCAGAGCTTTTACTTTTGCTGCAAGCAGAAAACTAGATGTAATTTAGGTTCCTTTTCAGATGTGTTATTTTTGCCTCCCAACTATTTGAGTTTACAGTCAGTCTTTTTCTATCAATAAATATAAAATCTGTCATGCACCTAATTCAGCAACATTTTCTAAAAATAAATCAGTTTAAATATTCTTTGATATGTTTAAAAGTGATAAATAGGTTGAGTTTGATTAATGAACTTAATAAATCATCAATCTTAAATCATTATGTCAACCTTTATCCATGAGTAACCTGACTGTAAATGACTGAAGAATAATTTTTAAATAAATATACCAAATCATTTTCTGGTTGTATTGAGGTATAATTCTCAGTTTCATATTAAGAAAACAAAAATATATTCAAAAGTTATTTTAAACTTTAAAACTATGGTGCAATTGCACTGAACTATTGTGCCCACTCTTGTTCCTCTTTTTTAAGGTCTCTTGGTTAAAAAAAACACTCTGAAGGTCTGCAGGAGAGTGCAATTGGTGTCGCCTCACAATTTGAATCAATTGATTTTGGGGGCAAGGTCAGATTTATAGATGAGCCAAGCTTCGAGCATGATTTATTTTTCAACCAATACAAATGATCATGGTAACTTGATTAGTGACTGACATCATTTATGCTTAAAATTCTCCAATTTTTTTTGTGAGGCACACACTAAATACAGGTGAATTCCACAGAGAAAAACAGTGCAACTGAGTTAATACCACGAAAAGCAACTCACTGTTGTGTCAAGGTTGAACTCAAAATGCTTTTGTATCAGACGTCTTTTCTCATCCAGTTTGCAGGAATGCTGAGGTTACAAAAGCTCTGTTCACATTCATCAGAAATAATTATCTGCATTGCCATGACATTTCTACCCAAATAGCTAAATTTCTGTGCGCCAACATTTTCCAATCTCAACTTTGCAATATGTCAAAATTTGACCTGAAGGCTTTGTGAAGACGTTCGGTAAGTTAAAGAGGTGATGAGATACTATTACATAAAGGAAATGAATTCATGGACAGAAGGCCAGGAAAAGACCATGGTGTAAATTAGATTTTCATTCTCTAGGCTCTGGTCCATTTTCAGCTTTATTAAAAATCAGGCCTGGATCTGCATTGGGATTGAATATCATTGATGAGAAAAATAAAAAATGCCCATTTTGGAATAACCAAACCTCTTATTTGAACACCGGTTTGGCCCGATATACTCTTTCCTTCTCCTGAACATGCTGGGATATGCTTCCACTAGAACTGGTTATATCCTGCTTCCAACAAACTATCTTTTTTTGCATTGACCAGTGAATATGATCAGTTATGGGAGGTATCATTTCCCATTCAACTTTATATTGTATGTTTATTTAACTCTTTCTTACTTGACTTCTTCAGTTTAAAACAAAGAAACTGTCATACAATCAGATTCAACACTAACTTCCAAACAGAGGCATAGCTGTTTACAAAAAACATTTATTTCTGGATACTAAATTAGAGTGAAACAATTTTTCTGAATGCTGTGATACACTGCCATCCATTTAAAATGTTAAATTTCTATTAAAGTTATTTTATCATATGCTGTATTTGCCATCTTTCGTTGACCTATAGAGAGCATTTTCTCCTGGTTAATAGAATCGAACTAAATGTTATGGCACAGAAGGAGGCCAGTTATCCCATTACATATGAGCTGACCCTCTCAGTGAGAGATTCACTTTGTATTCCTGATGAAGAGCTTATGCTCGAAACATCGACTTTCCTGCTCCTCGGATGTTGCCTGACCGGCTCTGCTTTTCCAACACAACACTTTTTGACTTTGAACTCCAGCATCTGCAGTCCACACTTTCTCCCTGCAATTTCTTTTTCCCTTTAAAATGACACTACTAAACCTACTTCCACCACAACTTATCGCAGTACATGCAATTTGCAATGTGAATAAGTTCTTTCTCATATTACATTTGCTTCTTTAGTCATAAATTTGTTCGCTCTAATTCTCAATCCTTCCAAAGATGGTAACAGTTTCTCCCTTCTGACTCAATCTAGAAACCTTATGATTTTGAGTACCATTATCAAATCTCCACTTCTACTGGAAACAACTCCAATTACTTGAATCTATCTCTGTAACTGAAGGTCCTCATTCCTAGAATCACTCTGGTGATTTTCTTCTGTACTCATATCTTCATATCCTTGCATACATGAATTAGGAGCAGGCACAGGTCATTTAGCTGCTGAGCCTGCTCCACCAGATAATATGATCATGGCTGATCTGATTACAATCATAAAACTACCATTTGCCTGATAGTATTTCACTTTCATGTCCACCAAGAATCCTCTGCATGAAAAATATTCAAAGTAGGTAACCTCAGATTACAACATGACCTTGATCAGATGGGTCAATATGCTGGAAGTGGCAGATGGACTTTAATTTAGATAAAAGTGAAATGTTGCATTTTGAAAAGGAAAATCAGGGCAGGACTTCTACAGTTAATGGTAAGGTCACAGGGAGTGTTGCTGAACAAAGAGACCATGGAATGCATGTTCATAGTTCCTTGAAAGTAGATTCCTAGGTAGACAGGAGAGTGGAGAAGGCATTTGGTATACTTTATTGTCAGAGTATTGAGTAGAGGAGTTGGGAGCTCATGCTGTGATTGTACGAGACATCGGTTTGGCCACTTTTGGAATTGTGCATTCAATTCTGGCCTCTGATTCTATAGGAAGGATGTTTTTAAATTTGAAAGTGTTCAGAAAGGATTTACGAGGATATTGCCAGGGTTGGAGGATTTGAGATATAGGGAGAGGCTAAATAGGCTGAGGCTGTTTTTCCTGGATCATCAGTGGCTCAGGGGTGACCTTATAGAGGTTCATAAAATCATGAGGGGTATGGTTACGATAAATAGGCAAGGAGTTTTTCTTGGGGTGAGGGAGTCCAAAACTGGAGGGCATAGGTTAGGGTGAGAGAGGAAAAATATAAAAGACCTAAGGACGACTTTTTCACATAGAGGGTGGTGTGTGTGTAAAATGAGCTGCCAAAGGAAGTGGTGAAGGCTGGTACAATTACAACATTTAAAAGACTCTTGGATGGATACATGAAAAGGAAGAATTTAGAAGGATATGGGCTAAATGCTGGCAAATAATACTAGAATTATATAAGATATCTGGGCGGCACAGACAGGTTGGACTGAAACATCTGTTTCTGTGCTGTACATCTCTGTGACTCTTTGACTCTGCTTCTATTACCTTTTCAGAAAGTGAGTTCTGAAGACTCATGATCCTTTCTGAAGAAGAATTTCACCTCACCTTTGTGTTAAATGAGTGACTAGTTGTTTCTACACAGTGTCCACATTGTTAGTGTCAATGAAATCACCTCTTATTCTCTAAACTCCAGGGATTCTACCTGGCCAATCTTCTATCATAGGACAGTCCTTCCTTAAGTGTGGATTTGGTGCCCAGAACTGGAAACAAAATTCCAGCTGAGGCCGAACCAGTTTTATATTTCTCATTCGTTGCTTGCTTTTATATACTCTGCAGCTATTTTATAAGATCACCAGGAATAGGAGCAAGAGACAATTCAGGTCATCAAATTTACTCCACCATTCAGCAAGATTGTGGCTGACTTGATTGGGGTCTTAGCAGCACTTTCAAACCTATCCCCAGAACCCTTGATACCTCTGACAATTAGAAATCTGTCTACCTTAACCTCGAATGTGTTCTATTATCCAGGCTCCACAGTTTGTGAATACATTGCATTCACAAACAGGCAGATGGAATCTTCCTGAGCTATGAATGATATGGGCCATGATGAGAAATTCAAGAGAATCACACAAGGAGTTGAGCAAGATTTTTTCTCAACATTGGGGAACTACACCGCATTTTCCATATATGTTCTCAACGTCGAGATGTATTTCTTGCTAGTGAACAGTAAGAGACCTATTAACAGGGATTATCACTCATTTTCACTCTTATTACTACTTTCATCACCCCACCCAATGAAAAGAAACTAGATGCAAAACACACCAACACCATAAAGTCAGGTTGTTTATTTGGTTACTCCAGATTGCCACTTCATTCCCCTGCTCTCTATCTTGGGCACCCAACACCAATGTTTTCAGGATATGCTCCATATGTAATGGCTGTATGCACTTCATGGCCATGGCCACTGGCAGCCGAGGAATGCTGTGGGGCCAAGGACAACCGTGCAGCTCATAGATTGGACTAGTGACAGCTCATAGAAACACAGAAAATAGATGCAGGAGTAGGCCATTCAGCCCATTGAGCCTGCACCACCATTCAATATGATCATGGCTAACCATGCAATTTCAATATTCCATCCTCTCTTTCTCCCAATTCCCCAATGATCCTTTGAGCCGCAAGAGCCATGTCCAGCTCCCTCTTGAAGAATATAATGAACTGGCCCCAACAGCTTTCTGTGGTAAAGAATTCCACAGGTTCATAACTCTGACTGAAGGAATTCTTCATCATCTCAGTCCTGAATAGCTTACCCCTTATTCCTTGACTGTGACCTTTAGTTCTGGGCATCCCCAACTTCGGGAACATTCTTCCTGCATCCAGTCTGTCCAGTCCCATCATGACACCCCCTCATTGTTCTAAATTCCAGTGAGTACAAGATCAGTCATAGAGTCATAGAGATGTACAGCATGGAAACTTTCCAGCATTTGCTGAGATTACAGCTAAACTACAACCTAACTCCATACACCTGCCTTTGCTGCATATACCTTAATACCTTTGTTTAACAGTAACCTATGAATCACAGATTGAAATGTAACAATTAGAGTCATAGAAATGTAAAGCATGGAAACAGACCCTTCGGTCCAACACGTCCATGCTGACCAGATTTTAAAAAACCCAGATTCTGGATTAATGGTGCTGGAAGAGCACAGCAGTTCAGGCAGCATCCGAAGAGCAACCCACCCAGACCCATTCCCCTACATTCACCCCTCACTAATGTCCATCCTCAGACTAGGAGACCAAAACTGCACACAATACTCAAGGTGTGGCTCTAGTCAAGCATGTTCACTTGCTTTCTTAGCACTTAGTCACTAAATGCTTGCAGGGTTTCTGCCTGGCCTTGCCTTAGACCATAAAGTCTAGAAATAGGCCATTCAGCCCATTGAGTCACTTTCGCCATTCAATGAGGTAATGGCTGATCTGATAACCCTCAACTTCACTTGCCTGCCTTTTCCCCATAACTTTTGATTCCCTTATTGATTAGAAATCTGCCTGTTTCGGTCTTGAACATACTTGACAAATAAGCTTCAACAGTCATCTGCAGTAAAGAAATCCACAGATTCATTACCCTCTGAGAGAAGAAATTGCTTCTCATTTCTGTCTTAAATGTGTGACACTTATTCTGAGATTATGCCCTCTGGTCCTAGGTTCTCCAGTAAGATTAGATGATTAGATTAGGTTCCCTACAGTGTGGAAACAGGCCCTTCCGCCCAACAAGTCCACACCAACCCTCCGAAGAGCAACCCACCCAGACCCATTCCCCTACATTCACCCCTCACTAATGCACCAAACACTACAGGCAATTTAGCATGGCCAATTCACCTAACCTGCACATCTTTGGACTGAATAAAGTGAACCAATCTCTCAAAATCCAATATTTCAAATCTCTTAAGAATCAGGTCACCTCTAATGTTTCTAACTTAATAAGGACAGGTCCAAACCACACAACCTCACCTATAAGATAAGCCCTCCATACTTGGAATCAACCTATGGAACCTTCCCTGGGCTATATGAATGCTGATTTATCTTTCCTCAGTTCATGGCCTGCCAGCTGTGCTCTGATAGTGCCTTGTACAGTTTTAGCAAAAACCTCCCTATTTTTATATTCTATTCACTTTGAAATAAAGCACATTTCACTTGACTTCCGTATTACCTGCTGAAAATGAATGTTAACTTTTTGTGATTCATGCACAAGGACTTCCAAATCCCTCTGTGCTGCAGCTTTCTGAAGTTCCTGCCCATTTAAATAAAATTCAGCTCCTCTATTCTTTCTGCCAAAGTGCATTGTATTTCATGATGTGCCTTGCCTTTTATTGCTTTAACAATTTTATACTTTAAAGACTGGCATTATGTCTTGCCTTGTAGCTTAGCTCATATACAAAGGCAGGCAGTATGTTCTGCCTGTCAGCAAGAGTGAAAGAGTTGGGCAAGTTGCCCTACAGCACTGTGTTATTTAATCTCCTACCTACTGTTTGAGCCCGCACACTGCATGGCAAGTATACTGCACGTGGCCATGTGACCATGTCTCAAAGTAGAAGAGGAGTAGCACAAAGAGACAGAGTGATACAGTATAGAAGAGTCTGTGCTGACCTATGTACACTAATTCCACTTTCCAGCACTTGGCCATAGCGTTAAATGTAATGATACTTCAAATACTCATCCAAGTACTTTTTAAAGTTTGTGAGGTTTAACTACCCACCCAGGCTGTGCATTCCAGTCCTCCTCTACCCTCTGGGTGGAAAGGTCTTTTTCCCTCAAAATCCCCTTGAAACCTCCTATCCTTCCCCTTCAAATATGCCCCCTCATTATTGATCCTTCAATTAAGGGGAACAACTGTTTCCAATCCACACTGTCCAGCTCCTACTAAATTGTACATCTCAATCAGGAACACCCTCAGCCTTCTCTGCTCGAAAGACATAAACCTGAGCTTATCATGCCTCTTCTCGGTGTTAAAATGCTCCATCCAAGCAACATCCTAACAAATTTCCTCTGCACCCCTCTAGTGCACCCAGACCTTTCCTTTAGCATGGTGATCAGAACTATGCACAGTACTCAGCTGTGGCGCAACTGAAGTTTTGTATTACTCCAACATAACCTTCCTACTCTTATAATCATAGTGAGGTGTCCCATATGCTTCTTAACAACCTGAAAAAACCTACTGAACTGCCTTGCGGGAACTGCCTTGTGGACAAGTACTCCAAAATCACTTTGCTGTTCTGGGCTTTCTAGAGTCCTGCCATTCTTTAAGTATTCCTGGCACCTTCCTCTGCTACCGCAGAAATTGAAAAACCTGCACCCACACTTCACCTCTCACCTATGTTCAAGGCCCAAAGGAGTCTTCCACATCCATCAAAGTTTTCTCTCCACTTCCACACATGTCATTTACTGTATCCATTGCTCCCGATGTCTCCTCTACACTGGGGAGATAGGACGCCTACTTGCAGATTGCTTCAGAGAACATCTCCGGGACACCCACACCTGCCAACCCCACTGCCCTACGGCCGAACTTTAACTCCCCCTCCGATTCTGCCAAGGACATTCAGATCCAGGGCCTCCTTCATTGCCACTCCCTGACTACCTGAGCCTGGAGGAAGAATGCCTCATCTTCCACCTTGGGACCATCCAACCTCACAGCATCAATGTGGACTTCCCAGTTTCTTCATTACCCTCCCCCAAACTTATCCCAGATCCAACCTTCCAACTTGCCACCACTCTCAAGACCTGTCCTGCCTGTCCACCTTCCTTTCCACCTATCCACTCCAGCCTCCTCTCCAACCTATCACCATTACCCCCATCTCCATCTACCTGTCACACTCTCAGATACCTTCCTTCACAGCCCTATCCTGCTCCCATTTATCTCTCTCTACCCCCTTGGCTCACAAGCCGCATTCCTGATGAAGGGCTCTCGCCCGAAACATTGATTCTCCTGCTCCTCGGGTGCTGCCTGACCTGCTGTGTCTTTCCAGCACCACACTCGCAATTCTTTGAGTATTCATTTATCTTATTACTTCTTCTAAACCTCATACTTGTCAGGGTTAAATTCCATCTGCCACCAACCTACTGACCTGACCAATCCATCTATAGCTTCCTGTAACCTAACACCTTTCATCTCATAATTAAGCATCCTACCAATCTTTATAATCTGCAAATTCAGAGCCATAGAGTCATAGAGAAGTACAGCACAGAAAAAGACCCTTCAGTCCAACTCAAAATGATTCAGCAGCAGTCCATTCATTTCACTGTGGCTCAACCAAATCATTGCAAGAGCTAACCAGTCAATCCCAATATAATGCCCTTTCCTCATCGCCCTATTTACCTTTCCCCATTTAAATATACACATTCTTTTTGGAAAATGTTCTATTGCATCTTATTTATTGACTTCTGCATTCCAGATCATAACAAGTTTGTCAAAAAACAGAGGTTGCTGGAAAAGCTCAGGAGGTCTGGCAGCATCTGTGAAGAGAAATCAAAGTTAATGATTGGGTCTGGTGACTCTTCCTCAGAACAGATGTTGCCGGACCTGCTGAGCTTTTCCAGCAACTTCTGTTTTTGTTTCTGATTTATAGCATCCACAGTTCTTTCGATTTTCATAACAATCCTGTATATTTTGAAGAAATCACCATACCTCAGCTCTTTATTTTGCCAATTACCTTATACTTACATGCAATTAAGATATAAAATTAAAGGATTATGCAGCACTGCACTGCAATTCCAAACCTATCATCTTTCCTTTCTTTGTAAACTGGATAAATAGCATCAGCTGCTCCATTCTTCAGCCCACACTCCCACACCAAACTGACCATGACCAAACACCACTCTCTTTCACATGAATCTTACCCTTCTCCAAGTTTGCACTGACCCATTTCTGATTATTAAATAAGGTTCATATTGCAACATGGGTCCAATAGTTCAAACTAATGTTTGCAAACGACATGAGATACAAATACGCAAAATAATTATTTATGAGGCATTTTATCATTATCATTTATTTACAAATGCTCATTCAATCAATCATGGTTCAACGATAAATGGAAAGAGATGATGTATTGGAAACCCACGGTTGTACCCATGTCACGACTGTGGACAAAACTAGGCTCAACTACAGGAATCAATTTCTAAATCACAAAGATATATAAAACAAATCTGGTCGAACCATTCTTCAGAAAGCAAAGGAGGTTTTAGGTCCCCTTCATATTGAACTGGCAGTTTTAAAGCCTAATTTAGGCCCCATCTGCTAAAGATCGTTTTACAATGAGTGAGGTAGGAGCTAGATCTTCAGGGCTACCACAGCCACTAACGGAAGGTAAGTTTTTTCTCAATGATCGTGTGGTACTAGAGGTGACAGGAGTGTTCCCCTCACTGCACAATATTCTGATTGCAGCCTGCCAACCTGTCATTGCCAATTTATTCCCTTATTGTTGCGTTAAAGTTAGTGCCAGTGATGCAATTAGCATAACATTCACTCTCTTAAATAGATAAGCTCATGTGGAATCCTATCTGGGAAGTGTCAATGAAGCCCAGGGTGCAATGCCTACTGGCCTGCAGGCTTTCTTATGCAACCTTTCCTGCTCCACTGAATTTTAAAAATGAGGGTAAAAAACTAACAACTGGCATTATGTGGTACAAGATTCTAAACATCTCAGACATCTAATTTGATTGAGATTTTTGGAAGAAGTAACAAAGAGGATTGATGCAGGCAGAGTGATGGACATGATTTATATGGACTTCAGAGGAGCATTCGACAAGGTTCCTGTTAGTAGTTTGGTTAGCAAAGTTAGACAAACATGGAATTTGGGAAAAAGCAATTTGGATACAGAACTGGCTCAAAGCTAGAAGACAGAGGATGGTGGCGGAGGGTTGTTTTTCAGACTGGAGGCCTGTGACTATTGGTTTGTCACAAGGATCATAGCTGGGTCCACAGCTTTTATATAAATGATTTGGATGTGAACATAGGAGGTATAGTTAGTAGGTTTGCAGATGACACCAAAATTGGACGTGTAGTGGACAGTGAAAAAGGTTACTTCAGATTACAATGGATCTTGATCAAATGGGCCAATGGGCTGAAGAGTGGCAGATGGAGTTTAATATTGATAAATGTGAGGTGCTGCATTTTGGAAAGGCAAATCAGAGCAGGACTGTTGACAATTATACTTAAAACACAAAAAAGACAATTTCCAAATGGTGTGTTTGTCTGACCAACAGGCTACACATTACTGGGATTTTTCAATCTGCCAAGTTCTCTGATCAACCAACAATTAAACACTGCTGCATTTGAACTCGTGTGTACTTAACCATTGGACTTCATGTCTTTAACAAGCCACAAACCAGCGTGGTTGGCAATCTAACTAACTCTAAGAAATACTGTGTATCCCTGACCTTGGGTCAGGAGACCTGAGTTCAAATCGTACCTGCTCCAGATATCTGTCACAAAATGTTTGAACAGGTCGATTAGAAATAGATAAGTGCTGTGACAGATCTACGATCCCATTTTAAATATGTGGAATTCAGTGATAGTGCTCCCACCCCTGGCTCAGAAGGCCTCGGTTAAAATACTGCCTTTTCCAGAGGTATGTCATTAAACATCTGAGCAGATTGATTAAAATATCTGTATTAAAGTTATGAAATGTGTTCAATGTGTTTCGGGTGCCACATTTTGAAATGAAAAGTATTAAAGGAAGCCATCTCCTGATAGTTTATTCTGACCTCGAACTGACCTCAGAATCTGCAAAAAAGCAATTAGCTTCTAACTAGTCTCCAAAAGGCATAGTAATTAGATTCTAAGCCCATAAAAGGATCCACCGTTTAAACACCATTATACTTTAGGAGCAGACTGATACATTGTGTGTTGCACAATATAATTATCCTTTCCGTGTTAACAGGATATCCTCCAAATTACTGAAATAACACCACGGGATAACAATTAATATTATAAAAATCTCAAACAAAATTGATTTTGGTCACCGTAATTAGTATAAGGAAGGCTATCGAGCTTCCCACACAATCATGTATTCCACTGAAAATGATGTACAATATCGACTGCAGTATTAATCTTCCCTAACCCAAGCATTTGCCACTCAGTACTCATGGTATTATCGAAACAAGCCCACACAGCCTCAGAGGATGCTCAGGAGCATGAAGTTAATTAGAGTACAGCGTACTTCCAGCTGGTACTGAGCCAAATGGCTGCTTGCCAGGTCTTGGTTCAATTCTCAGCCAGAAGGTACAGCGAGAGAGCTGACATAATGAGATGTATAAGCTAACATGAAGCAACACACTTGATGAAACAGCTCTAGTAATAGGCTTTGTGGGTACTTGAGTTGATAGGCTGGATTAAGTGGCAATGAGTTGATGCTGTATTGGCAGCACTAAGTGTTTTACTACATTACAACAGCAGTTACACCCTAGAGGAGCAGAAGTCAAATTGTTCACTCAAATGTAGATGGTTCTGGAGAGAGCAACTATTCACAGGAAAAAAAAACGCTTCACCTCAGGATCCAGTTTTCCTCATTATTTTATCATTTGTCCCTGAATATTTTTGCTTGCCTAATTCCTCACTGTCAGTTCTAATTGCAAAATTACAAAACATATGTTGTAAATCACAGAAGGAAATAAGAGTCTCCTACTGCCTTCAGCTTCAATCGCTGGATGGTTAATTTCCAGAAAGGCAGTCCTAAGTGCTATTAGGTCATTCTGTTAAAAAAGTGAACTGTAAAATTTACTCTGTATTTTGTTATCTTTTCATTTTTCCTTTTGTTAGGCAGGTCATGATAATCCCTGCAGGTACGTTGGGATAAGGGAGAGATTTAGTCTTGGAGTTCAGCCCTCAGCACTATTAAATTCTCTCTCATAGCAAACATTTCAATACTCCTCCCCCATTTCTTCAATTGTAATTTCAATCAGTTTCTTTTACATTTGAGAATAAAATGTTCATTTTCTTTTCCTCACGTTATGTTATCTCTTGTTCCCCTGAGGGTCATAACTCACATATTTGGGTAATGTTTAATGGCCAAGGCAGCCTTCCAATATTTTATCTAAATGTTTCTTTTCAAGTGAGAATGTGGAAAGCATTGACAGGTTATTCTATATTCTAGTTCTTCACTCATTGATCTGATCCTACCGATTTTGGATTTTCACATGTGCACATTTGCCACAGGAATTAACTGTTAAATTGAAAACTTGGAATTTCGGCAGATTTTTCCCTCTCTCGATTGGAACATTAGCTCTGGATCAGGCCATTCAGTTCCTTGACCATATTCGGCATTTCCATTAATGCACCTTGACTTCAGAACTCATCCCTATCGAATCAAAAATCTTACTAATCTCAGTCTTGAAACACAACATTGAATAAACATAGAGCAGGAAACACACAAACAGGCTTTTCAGCCCACCATCTCTGTGCTGACCAAATACCTATCCTAATCTAATCCCATCTGCCTGCATATGGTCCATTTCTTGCTGTTTACGTGTCTGTTTAAATGCCTCTTAAACATTGCTAATGTATCTGTTTCTATCACGTCCCAGGCAGCCCATTTCCGGGCACCTGCCACCCTCTTCGGAAAATCTTGCCCTGCGCATTTCCTCTGAACTTTAGCCATCTCACTTTAAAACTCTGCCCCCTGGTATTTGACATTTCTACTTTTGGAAAAAAGACTCTGACTATCCACAAAAACCCTAAAGAACTGTTGATGCTGGAAATCAGGAACAAAAACTGAAATTGCTAAAAAATCTCAACAGGTCTGGCAGCATCGTGAAGAGAAATTACAGCTAACATTTCAGGTCCAGTTACTCTTCCTCAGAACTGATGGTAGCTAGGAAAAAGATGCATTTTATGCAGAAGATAGGGTGCAGGGTAGGGGGAGAGAAAACAATAAGTGGAGGCAGTGCCCAAAGAGAGAGGTAAACAGTTGCACAGACAAAGGTGTGGTTTAAGGGTTCTGGATCAGTGGTGCTGGAAGAGCACAGCAGTTCAGGCAGCAGTTGGATGCTGCCTGAACTGCTGTGCTCTTCCAGCACCACTGATCCAGAATCTGGTTTCCAGCATCTGCAGTCATTGCTTTTACCTTTTACAAAGGTGTGGTTTAAGGTCAGTCTTGGGGAATGAATAGCTACTATTGGGATTATTAACAGCTGGTTGTGTGGTAGCAATCCACATGATGCCAAGGTCTGGTGTGTGGGGGTAGGAAAGCATGGGGAAAGGTGTTCCAGCCTGAAAATACCTCTTCTGCATTGGGGAATCAAAACGCAGACTGGGTGACCACTTCGCAGAACACCTAGCTCTGTCTGGAAAAAGACCCTGAGCTTGCTGTTGCTTGCCACTTTAACATACCATCAAGTTCTCTGGCCAACATCTCTGTCTCAGGTGTAATGCAGTGCTTCAGCGAAGTTCAGTGTAAGCTGAAAGAGCACCTTATTTTATGCTTGGGGGCCCTGCTGCCTTCTGGACTTAATATTGAGTTCAACAAGTTTAGGGCTTGAACTCTTTCCCCATGCCTGCCTTCACCTCCACACACCAGGCCTTGTCAGTCACATCGGCTGCTAACACACATTACCCACATATGGGATGGTTTAAGCTATAGGGAGAGGTTGAATAGACTGGGTATTTGTTCCATGGAGCGTCAGAGGCTGATGGGTGACCTTATTCCTGACATTTTTAAAAAATTGAATTCAAACTTCATCATCTAAGGTGAATTCAAACCCAAGTCCAAACAGTATTAACCTGGGTTCTGGAATTGCTTGTCTAGTGACATATTCTAGAAGGAAAGGTAGATGTACATGTAAAAGAGAAAGGAATTGAATGTTTTGCTGCTAATGTTAGATGACGAAGGAACAAAGAGTTTATGTGGGAGATAAACACTAGAATACATCCAATGGGCTGAAGAACCTGTTTCTATATGGCAAATTCTGTTCCATCATCAATCATTCTATGAAGAGATTGGATAGTAATTTGGGAAAAATAAACTTGCTATATTACAGGGATGGAATGGGACTGACTAGATTGCTTTCCAGAGAGGTGGCATGGACTCGATGAGTGAATGGCCTTTTTCTGTGCCTTAGCATACTGTTGCTATGAGAATGGAATAAATAGACTAACAAAGGAGGTAATTAGATACATTTCTGTGAAACTAACAAATGAAATATCTTGAATCATTTTATGTACCGAAGGTATTGATTTATTCAACAACCAAAATAACAACATTACTAATTTAGTTTTAAGCAAAATGTTTTCAATCTATTTTCCTAACAGAGTTATCAATTCTAAATTAAAATAAATCTTTGAGGAGCTGTCTGAATATCAAACACAAGTTGGCACATTACACAAAGCACCATCCACGTCTTTAGCAGGATACACCTGCTGCAAAAAAAGAAATGAATAATTCATTCTATAATAATCTGCTGAGACCTTATACTGTACCTGTTCCTGATCACTCATTTAGAAAACAGGGTTTTGGCTGTTAATTAACAAATAAAACAGATCAGGTTCCTCTCCTTACACTATACTACAAATCTAATTCAACAAGATACAGCTGCCTGTAAAGAGCTTTTTGATCATTTCCCCTGATAGTCACTTACATTTTCAAATACTTTTTTAAAAAATGATTAAAAATCTGCTTTTATCTCCAGTTATTTATTTATTATCTACTAATTTGTTTTTACAATATTATTATTTTTACCTTTTATTTACAATTCTCCAGTTTTTTTCTTATTTGTAATGTAAGAACATTACCAGAAATGAATTCCTTCATCTGCTTTGAAATATACAAATTTCTCCAACATGACATTCATCCCTGAATTTACGACTGCACACAACAATTTATTAGCTTTGAATACTTAATCAACAAGAAAAATGAAAATTGGCATTGACCAATAAATTGACAGACAAAATGCACAGAGATTCAACTGGGGAAACAAATTCCATTACAAAGATTTATGCAGCTGATAAGTAAATTAGGCTAAGTGCTCTCTCTCTCTCTTTCTCTCTCTAATTAGAATTATTGTTGTTAATGCAATATTGGGATAGATTTGACTTGAACCCCACATGTGGAACAACATTGTTTTCTTTAATTTGTCCACTTATCCCATCACAACTCTGCACCTTATATGGCAGACAGATGGAACTGTTTAGTGACTGCTGTGCAGTGGTAGTGCCTTACCTCTGAGCCAGGAGTCCTGAGTTCAACTCCCATCTGGCCTGGAGGTATATAATAATTTCCCTAAGCAGGTTGATTGGAAAACACCTGCAATGTTAGGACTAACAGTGATATGAGCAGAGTTGGAATCAGGAAATGTTTTGCTTACAGAAACATAGACAGGAGTAGAATTAGGCCATTCGGCCCTTCGAGCCTGCTCTGCTATTCACCATTCCATACTACATACAATTCTTATTGAAGATTGAGGACTTGGGTCTGGATACACAGAAACAGTCCCTCCCAGCCCCAGGCTAATACTTCAGAGGAACACAGGGATGTTTGGCCCCAATAGATATGCTTTCTCGCTCATAATCCTAACTCTCACTGTGTCAACAGCTCTGTGATTTAAGGTAGTCAGTACCTGAAAGAGTTAACTGACATTCTGTGACAAATTCCACCCATGAAGATATAAAGGACTATTCCTGGGAGGAGCTAACCAGTTGTTCAAGTGAAGTAATGGCTCTAATAATAAGGTGCATTTACCAGTACAGCCTGAGATCTTATAAAGGATTTTCATGTAACTCAAATATAATGTAACTAGCTATTAAGAATAACATTATTAAACTATTCTATTTATCAAGACTGAGCCTTTCTCCTGCTGAAGACTTCATATGGACATCTTCCACCATTTGATATCAATACTTTAGGTTAATACCAAGAAAAAGGATTGGTCCCAGTGAATCTTCAAAGACATCTCAGATGGTTCTGATGAATATGACTGCAACAGATACTACACCAGCTGAGACCGTGTCCAAAAATAAATCAAGTTCCACTAATATATGGAAACTCTGGGACAGTTGAAGATTAAAGTAGTAAACCCTTCTATAAAATAGGGAGTCAGTCCCAAAGTTAAACTAATATCTAAATATGTTTCCTTTCTGGCAATTCCTGAAACTGAACCAGTGCCAATCATAATGTTTTTCAAATCCTTGGATTTAACTGGAGTCACCGAAACCTGAAACATTAACTCCACAGATGCTGCTAGATCTGCTGAGTTTTTCCAGCAATTTATGTTTTTGTTTGTGTTTGAGATCCAGAGGGTTACCCTGATGACTGAGCAGCCCAAAGTCTCAATACATTTACCCAGGTTTGCACTCTGGACACAATACTCCTGTTTCGCTGCAAAGTGCTGGTCCAACACAAGACAACAAACATGAGTGATACACGGTGACTAACATAGAAAACAGATGCTTTGGGATATCTCCAAAAGCAGTTTGGATCATGGTGTCCCACTAGTCAACTACTGTCCACCTCAAGTCAGGAAGCCACTAATTAGTAAGGGGCTAATACCCCCATAGTACATCTGATTCAATAGACAGTTTCAGCTTAAAGCTTCAGCTCAACAGATAAATCCATCACACTTCGAAACAGGAATTAGGAGTGGGAGTAGGCAATTCAGCCCTTCGAGCCCGCTCCACCATTTAACATGATCGTGGCTGAC
Source organism: Hemiscyllium ocellatum (assembly GCF_020745735.1). Classification (NCBI taxonomy): domain Eukaryota; kingdom Metazoa; phylum Chordata; class Chondrichthyes; order Orectolobiformes; family Hemiscylliidae; genus Hemiscyllium; species Hemiscyllium ocellatum. The sequence continues at coordinate 53,175,173 of NC_083401.1, read as the reverse complement.
CTTATCTTTGTCTCAACTCCACTTTCCTGCCAGCTCCCCAGAGTCCTTTATCCAGCTTTTCATCAGAAACATATCTATTTCTTTCTTGATTTGGAGGTGCCGGTGTTGGACTGGAGTGTACAAAGTTAAAAAAATCACACAACACCAGTTTATAGTCCTATAGGTTTATTTGGAAGCACTAGCTTTCGGAGCACTACTCCTTCATCAGTTGGTTGTAGATCATAAGACACAGAATTTTTAGTTTACAGTGCGATGTAACTGAAATTATGTATTGAAAAAGACTTTCCTTTCTTGAATCTGTTGATTGATTCTGCCTCAACTGCACTCTGGAGCTGCGAGTTCCACAAGCTCACAACCCTCTGAGAGAAGTAGTTTTCTCCTCATCTCAGTTTTGAACTTACCTCCTCTCACTTGTTGGGACTGGAATCAAGCCCATAGGACCATGCTTAGCAAGCCAAAATGAGGCCAGTGGCTCTTGTGCTCAGCAACACCAGTGGGAAGGTTGTGGCTGCAGCTTGGAGGACAATCTTCTACTCACTGCGTGTTCCCCCTGACCTTTCCTAGCATCACACAGCAAACCAGGCCAAGGCTGACAGGCTCACCTATAGCTGGGTTAATATGAAGCTGTCCCCTTTGGGTAGGCTTTAATTGGCCTCAATTGGCAATAGGAAGGCTAATGATGAACACAATTGTAGTGAAGGCAGCTAAGTGTTGTGGTTCAGGCACCACACCATTCTTTTTAAAAATTCATTCATAAGATGTGGGCATCACTGGCTGGGCCAACATTTATTGCCCATCCCTAGTTGCCCATAAATAAATGCTCTTCTGCCTTAAACATCTTAAGTAAATGCATGATTTAGAGTAGAAGAGTCCTCATAAGGCAGTCTTTCAACTTCTGGTTTTTATCTGAGTACATTGCACCGTTGAGGATGCTCACGTTTCAGGCAGCTTTCCTAGTTGTTCAGGCTGTACAGTGCACCTTCCCAGCTACACCAGAGTGGAAACAATGTAGAAACAAACAATGAGACAACTGTCTTCAAGAATACTGTTGTATCAGCTCTTTCTTGACATTTAAAAGTGTCACAATCATACAAATGGCATTATTGTTGCTTTACACATATATCGGCTCCCTTGACTAGTGAAATTCTAGTTATGTTGATTATCTTGTGACATTTTGATGGACAGTGCATGAGGTTAATTTTCCTTAATAGATTATTCATTAGGCACTGAGCATTACAGGGGAGAAGCTTGCAATCTTCCTGTCAGGGATTATTTGCATCACTTGGGTGCACTAGCGGATACTGAGATGACATGAAAGTACAGCTAGAAAGTTAAGGTCCTAGAAATTATTCTCAGGATGAAGAAATGGGAATAATTGAGAGAATATGCCTTCCCAATTGCTTAACCATTGGCCAAAAATTGAGACCCCTGCTCTGTGGCTGGGGAAGGGCTCTGCAGCTGATATCTTAAAGCCACATTACAGCGAGTTCGGCAACACTCACAGTGAGGAGAAAGTGAGGACTGCAGATGCTGGAGACCAGAATTGAAAAATGTGGTGCTGAAAAAACACAGCAGGCCAGGCAGCATCCCAGGTGCAGGAGAATCAACATTTCGGGCATACGCCCTTTTTCAGGAACACTCACAGTGAAGCAAATGAAGCATAATATCCTATCTTATGTAACAGGCTCTGTCCTCCACATGTAGTAAACTCAGAACTTCTCAAATCATCGAAGATAGTTTCAGGAATGTACAAAATCTAGGGAGGAAAAATGTAGACTTGATGTTAACGGTCACAGCTTCTCTTTGCTTTTCACTAAAGTGGGGAATGTGCGATAAGTGATTGAACAGTGAAGCCTTGGACACTTGGGCCTGAATTGTTTTCTTTAGGCTAGTGTTCCAGGCCAACTCATGCCCCTCACTCACCTTATGCCCCATAGAATACCCATGATCCATCCATGCCATTTTATATTCCATGCTACTTCATATGCCACCTCATACTCCCATGTTATCTCTGTAGCTATTTTCCAAAGCCTGACCACCATCTACAAGTCAGGACTCCCCCTTGCCTAGTTGGGTGCAGTTCCGACAATACTCGAGAAACTTGACACCATCCAGGACAAAGCAACACACTGCATCCACAAGTATTCATTCCCTCCACCACTGACACTCAGGAGCAGCAGTGTGTACTATCTACAAGATGCACTGCAGAAATTCACCAAACATCTTCAGACAGCACCTTCCAATTCCATGAACACTTCCTCTCAGAACGACAAGGGCAGCAGATATTTGGGACCACCAGTTACAAGCTCCCCTCCAAGCCACTCAACATTCTGACTTGGAATTACATCATCATTCCTTCACTTACTCTGCGAAAAATTGTGAAATTCCCTCCCTGAGGATATTGAGGCTTAACCTACAGCATGTAGACTCCAGTGGTTCAAAGAGGTAGCTCACCACCACCTTCTCAAGGGTAACTAGGCATGGGCAATAAAATGCTGGTCAGTCAGTGATGCTTAGATTCATATGAGTGAATTTCACCGAGTATCAACTATGGGAGACCTCATGGCACAAACTAATAAGACTGGCCATTTGGTAGAAGTGTAGCAATGCTAGCCATGCTAACCTCATGAAACATTCACAGCAAGTTACAGTCAATTTGATACAGGCAACAACTTACCAGAATCATTTCAAAAGCACTGCTGCCTCATAGCACCAAGAACACTGGTTCAATTCCAGCCTCAGGTGTCTGTCTGTGTGGAGTTTGCACATTCTCTCCGATTCTGCATGGGTTTCCTCTGGTTTTATCCCACAGTCCAAAGTTGTGCAGGTTAGGCGAATCAGCCATGCTAAATTGCCCATAAGTTTCAGGGATGTGTAGGTTAGGTGCATGAGTCAGGGGTAAATGTAGGGGAATGGGTCTGGGTGGGATACTTTTCAAAGGTTTGATGTGGACTTGTTGGGCCGAAGGGCCTCTTTCCACACAGTAGGGATTCTAATCTAACACAAATTTTTCTCAGGTCTTTAAAACCCTTTTTGAAAGGATTAGAAATACTATGGACTGATTCCAACAGAAAACCTGAACTCAATGTTTAAAACTCAAATCATATTCTCTCTTCCCTTCCCAAAGGCCCTAACTCATGCTTGGTTACTGTTCCAATGGATGTTAGGAACCCACTTATTCCTATTACAAGTGTATATCTTCATACACGAGCCTTGATAATGAGTAGCATCAGTCTGGTCAATTGTGGTGGTGAGCATAAAACTCATCCTACCATCAACACTTGTTCTCTTCTAACAGCAACAGCCCTGTCTGAAGTCTTCCTTACTCCTAGACCAGCGCAGGATGAGGCTAATCAAATCACCCTGAGGTTTCTTATTCCATCTGGCTCAAGATTGCATGGGGGGAAGGGGTGGGGGGGGGGGGGGGTGGGGAGGGAGGATTCCTTTGAAGGATTGATTGGACAAACACTCTAAAATTCAGAATTTCAAAAATGTTGATGTTAACAATGTTGTGTGACACCATAACTATAACACTAGCCAGTGAAGAAAAGTGAGTCAGACGTACAAACATCTACAATCCCCGCCCCATGAGCGAACATACAGGTCCTGTTCAATTCTAATTTCTTCAGGTCTCCAACCTTCGTTTTAGGGTCAAAGTTTTAAGGACCAGAGACAAAAAACATTTAGTGACCATGGTGACTAAAATAATAAGGACCATATAGGGTTGACAAGCTGTTAAATTGCCTTAGAACGGTAAAATTTACGACTGGTGGCCTAGCAGTGGATTTAGTTGCCGTGGATTGCAAGATTCAAATTAAATTTTACTGCAAATCAAACCATGTGCTGCACAGCTGTTCCCTGTTGCACAGAAAGGGGGAAAAAAAACCTGGTACACAAGTAAAGATGGTCAAAGACCAGCATTTACCAGCCAATAGAAGCTGACCTTGTAAATTCCTCCTTTTGCATTTATTGCACTTTGGGTAGGGAGCAATGTTTTGCTCCATTCAGTTCATGGTGTCCCTGTCAGTTTGATCAGAGGGATCTTTGAGCAGGCAGTTAGAAATAACTGAAAAAAGACCTATGGTAGGGAATCCTACCAACCTATTATTGATGACAATATTCATGAGTCAGATCTCTATTCTCCAGACAGTCCCTTTCTTCAGTTCTATTTCCAAAACATTGCAGCAGTGATTGCAAAAGAAAAGAGGAATTACAGTGCTTGAACTCTGCACTAAATATCAGTAAATGCTGGAATTGAAATAGCAGATCAGCATCTCAGTTTTTCAGCAGGAATTCTACATGGATTCTATTGGATTCCTTCACTGGAGTGCCTTACTAGCATTTTGAACAGAGAAATATTTCAGAGACAGTAATTGAGATAAACTAAATACTTTGGAAGTCTATTTAACATATTGACAGATGAAATCAAGTCAGTTATCCAAATATCACTAGTGTCTTGTTTTGTGCTTGTTATGAGAGCATTACAGTACATGGTCAAAGAAAATTCTGGAAGAATGCCTTTGTAACAGTAATTAACTGTCTAAAATAGATAGGCTTATAAAGACCAACTGACTTGGCTATAAGCTTCTGTATAGACTACCACTCTGACTATTTCTGCCCTTATTCTGTAGTACCAAATGTCAAAACATACATTAGAGAGAGCACAGACCAAAGATCATTATTTATTTATGGTAATCTCTGAATAGCTTCCAGGCAGAAACAATTCAGTTTCTATTTCCAAACGACAGGTGATAATGTTCCAGTTCAGAGTGCCTTGGGTTTAATATTCTTACATTTCACTTACATATCGCTTATCCTGCTAATGTTTATCTTTTATTCTCCTGACAACTCTGGCTCACACTAGGTTTTGGCTTGTGCATTGTCCTGGTGATTATCCTTTATGCTTGAGGTCAACAGGAAAGACAACGATGGAGAACATAACAAGTCACCCCCAATCCTATTTTCAACCTAATCTTCTCGTCTATGCATTCATACTGAAGGATCAGAATAAGTACAGGGCAACCCCCTTATCTGCAGAATCATCTTCCACAGTTTCAATTACCCATGGTTTTCCATGGCCCAAACACATAAAACGAAACATTCCAGAGCCAGGGACGAGGAGGCTGCCGGGAAGGTATGTTTCCCATTTAAATGATTGGATTTGCTCCTATTCACGGTTTTGGGCTTCCACTGTAGGTCCTGGAGCATGTCCCCCACAGTTGCGGAGGGGGGGTTGACTGTATAAACCCAAACAAAAGTCAGTGGAATCTTGCCAAACCCCTGAATGATGTGGGCTATGGCAGAATTTTGGGGAAATGGCTGATGGAATTCAACGTGAGCAAATGCGAGGTCTTGCACTTTGGCAAAGAGAATAAAAGCACAGACTACTTTCTAAACGGTGAGAAAATTCATAAAGCCAAAGTACAAAGGGATCTGGGAGTGCTAGTCAAGGATTCTCTAAAGGTAAACATGCAGGTTGAGTCCGTGATTAAGAAAGCGAATGCAATGTTGTCACTTATCTCAAGAGGGTTGGAATATAAAAGCACCGTTGTGCTACTGAGACTTTATAAAGCTGTGGTTAGGCCCCATTTGGAGTACTGTGTCCAGTTTTGGTCTCCACACCTCAGGAAGGACATACTGGCACATGTCCAGCGGAGATTCACACGGATGATCCCTGGAATGGTTGGTCTAACATATGAGGAATGGCTGAGGATCCTGGGATTGTATTCATTGGAGTTTAGAAGGTTTAGGGGAGACTTAATAGAAACTTACAAGATAATACATGGCTTGGAAAGGGTGGACGCTAGGAAATTTTTTCCGTTAGGCGAGGAGACTAGGACCTGTGGACACAGCCTTAAAATTAGAGGGGGTCAATTCAGAACAGAAATGCGGAGACATTTTTTCAGCCAGAGAGTGGTGGGCCTGTGGAATTCATTGCCGCAGAGTGCATTGGAGGCCGGGACGCTAAATGTCTTCAAGGCAGAGATTGATAGATTCTTGATGTCACGAGGAATTAAGGGCTACGGGGAGAATGCAGGTAAGTGGAGTTGAAATGTCCATCAGTCATGATTAAATGACAGAGTGGACTCAATGGGCCGAATGGCCTTACTTCCACTCCTATGTCTGATGGTCTTATGGAAATCGGTGAACTGCTGTTCTGAATCGTCGAAATGGAAAAGTTATATTTTCCAACCATGTCCCAGACATCGAGACAAAATTGTTTCCAGTGAGTAGTGAGGGGACTATTAGCTCATTATCACCCTCATTAGTACTTAACCTTAGCAATATGCGGACATCCATTCTCCCACCACCTGGACAGAAACCAGACACCAAGAATTCCTGACTAATTTCTTTTTGTGGGATATTATCATTCATTGTTTGGAAATAGAAACTGAATTGTTTCTGCCTGGAAACCAAGGAGGGGCACCAACTTCCCCTGTGTGTGGTGTGTGGAGCATTCCTTGTTCCAGTCCTAGCCTTGCTCCCACCCACAACTTTTTTTCTGATATATTGATGATATAATCAGTACTACCTCCCTTTCTCACCTGGAATTGACAAGTTTATCAACTGCACTTCCAATTTCCACCCTGCTCTCACCTTCACCTGGTCCATCCCTTCCTTTCCTTGACATCTGTTTCCATTTCTGTGGATAGACTGGCCACCAGTATCCACTATAAAACCACAGACTCCCACAGCCACTGTACATCCTCTCACCCTGCTTCCTGTAAAGGCTCTATTCAATTTTCCCAGGTCCTCCATCTCCGTTACATTTGTTCTGATGATGCCAACTTCGATAAAGGAACCTCTGAAATGTCCATCTTCTTTCTCAATGGAGGATTCCCCAATACTGATGTCAACAGGTCCCTCAACCAGGTTCCGACCCATCTTCCACACTTCCGTCATCACCCCTTCTCTTCCATCCCTCAGCAGTGATAGGGTTTCCCTTGTCCTTACCTACCATCTCACCAGCACCAAAAGATCATCATCTGCCATTTGTGCCACCTCCAGCGAAATGTCACCCCCCAAGCACAAAGTCCCCTCTCCTCCCTTGTCAGTCTTCCACAGGGACAGTTCTCTTTGACACACCCTGGTCCACTCTCCCTTTACTCTCAACATTCCCCCACAGCCCTATGACACCTTCTACTGCAACCGCAAAAGGTGTAATACCTGTCCATTCACTTCCTCCCTCCTCAGTATCCAAGGGTCCAAACACACCTTCCAGGTGAAGCAGCACAAAAAAAGACCCTGAGCTTCCTGTTGCCTGTCACTTTAAGACACTTTAACACACCATCCTGTTCTTTGGCCCACATCTCTTGCTACGGTGCTACAGGGAAACTCAGCACAAGCTGGAAGAACACCGCTTCATTTTCCACTTGGGGACCCTGCAGCCTTCCAGGCTCAATATCGAGTTCAATAACTTTAGGGCTGAAGCTCTCCCATGTCCTTATTACAACCCCAATATCCTGAACTTGCTAGTACGTACCCAGCTGCTAGTACACACCATGTTAGAGATGAAAAAACTGCTGATTCCAGAAACCAAAGTAAACAGGCAGGAGGTTGGAAGAACACAGAAAGCCAGGCAGCATCAGGAAGTGGAAAAGTCGACGTTTCAGGTGTAACCCTTCTTTCACCAGTCTCCAAATCCAAAACATCATACTTTACCACATCCGCCAACTCCAACTAGCCCCCACCACCAAGAACATCTTCCCCTTCCCACCCTTCTATGCCTTCTGCAAGGACTGTTCCCTTCGACTTTCTGTGGTTTGCGCAACTCTCCCCACCAACCTCCCCTGAATCCCCTGGTACCTTTCCCTGCAATCGGAAAAGATGCAAAACCAAACACCACCCCTCTCACCTCATCCAGGGCCCCAAACAGTCCTTCCAGGTGAGACAGAGGTTCACCTGCCTTTCTTCCAACCTACTTTAGATTAGATTCCCTACAGTGTGGAAACAGGCCCTTCAGGCCAACTAGTCCACACGTACCCTCTGAAGAGTAACCCACCCAGACCCATTTCCCTCCATCTAATGCACCTAACAGTAAGGGTAATTTAGCATGGCCAATTCACCTGACTTGCACATCTTTGGACTGTGGGTGGAAACCGGAGCACCCGGAGGAAACCCACGCAGACACAGAGAATGTGCAAACTCCAGCCAAGGCTGGAATCGAACCTGGGAGCAGGGACCCGGGTTCAATTCCTGCCTTGGGCAACTGCCTGTGTGGAGTTTGCACATTCTCCCCGTGTCTGCAAGGGTTTCCTCCGGGTGCTCCGGTTTCCTCCCACAGTCCAAAGATGTGCAAGTCAGGTGAATTGGCCATGCTAAATTACCCTTAATGTTAGGTGCATTAGTCAGGGGTGAATGTAGGGGAATGGGTCTGGGTGGGTTGGTCTTCAGAGGGTCGGTGTGGACTTGTTTCCACACTGTAGGGAATCTAATCTAATCAAAACCGTAGTACTGTAAGGCAGTAGTGCTAACCACTGAGCCACCATGCCACCCCACTTTATTGCATCAGATGCTCCCGATGTGGTCTTCTCTTCATCAGGGAGACCAAACGTAAACTGAAGAAATGGTTCATTGAGCATCTTAGCTGGGCCTGCGGGGGCTGACCAAACCTCTCAGCCACTGCCCATTTTAATTCCCTTTCCCACTACTTTTCCAACATAACCGTCCTTGGCCTCTTCTGCTGCCACAACGAACCAAACCGCAAATGAGAGGAACAACATCTCAACTTCTGCCTGGTCAGCCTACAGCCCGAAGGACTCAAGCTTGAGTTATCCAATTTCAAATAACCTCTCTTCCCATCCCCCGACTTCCTCCACTCCTCCCTGTCATCAACTGTGTTCCTCCCATTGACCAACCAGATCATACCCTCTACCTGTCTTCACCTATCCTCACTTTACCACCTTTATCTGCAGCTCCCCCTACAGCCACCCCCAGTCCTGAAGAAGGGTTACACCTGAAACACTGACTTCTCCATCTCCTGATGCTGCCTAACTTGCTGTGTTCTTCCAGCCTCCTGCCTGTCTATACCGATACACACCACCCATTGTTAGCAAATAACAGTCTCCATTAACAGTTATTCACATGCCTAGCCAGTTCGTTATTCATTCCTTTATCTTTAACTGCTCTTCTCTCTCTCTTTGGGCTATTTTACCTATCATTTACTCCTTACTCCCTTCCCCCATCCTACCTTCTTCATATAAACCAACATTTTCATAGCTACCACCAGTTCTGAGGAAGGGTCACTCAACCCAAAATGTTAACTCTGATTTCTCTCCACAGATGCTGCCAGACCTGCTGAACTTTTCCTCCAATTTCTATCTTTGTTCTTCTTCTCTGCTAGGTCCAGGCCAAATGTTAAAAACCATGCAGGTTTGTCTGGTACACAACAGCCTTTTAAACAGGGTAAAAACAATGAGTGCAGATGCTGGAAACCAGATTCTGGATTAGTAGTGCTGGAAGAGCACAGCAGTTCAGGCAGCATCCAAGGAGCAGCGAAATCAACGTTTCGGGCAAAGGCCCTTCATCAGGAATAAAGTAAGAGAGCCTGAAGCGTGGAGAGATAAGCTAGAGGAGGGTGGGAGTGGGGAGAAAGTAGCATAGAGTACAATGGGTGAGTGGGGGAGGGAATGAAGATGATAGGTCAGGGAGGAGAGGGTGGAGTGGATAGGTGGAAAAGGAGCTAGGCAGGTAGGACAAGTCCGGACAAGTCATGGGGACAGTGCTGAGCTGGAAGTTTTGAACTAGGATGAGGTGGGGGAAGAGGAAATGAGGAAACTGTTGAAGTCCACATTGATGCCTCTGCTGAGGACATGGAGGTCCTGGGCCTCCTTCACCACCGCTCCCTCACCACCAGGCGCCTGGAGGAAGAACGCCTCATCTTCCGCCTCGGAACACTTCAATCCCTTTTAAACATGGTACCTGGACCAAGAATCCCAGGATAACAATACGGCACCTAGTTTATCGGGCATGTTTAAGGTAATGGCACTACAGAACTTGCTAAGCCCCGTGGAGATAAATCCTCACGAAACTTAAAAATGACATATAGCCAATATCTGGTCAGAAGTGGGTACTGCAGATGCTGGAGATTAGAGTCAAGGTTATAGTAGTGCTGGAAAAGCTTCTGCCTGAAATGTCGATTTTCCTGCTCCTCGGATGCTGCCTGGCCTACTGTGCTTTTCCAGCACCACTCTAACATTGACACGTAGCCAACGTCTGGCAAGATTCAGCCCAGATTCTTTTTCTGACCAGGATGGTTGTAACTACAATCAGGGAACTCATTACTGTCAAACTTGGGACCAAGATATCACAGTCTCACAGTGAATAGCTCAGTTGTTGCTTTTGTATAACACAGACAATATCGAATTGACAGCCCACTTTACATCCATCCCAATTTTTACTTCCTCTGGGTTTTTATGCTAACAGTCTTACACGTGCGCACAAAATAAAAGACCCCTCCCCTACTGAGCAGTGAACGTAGCAACAGATTGAATAGGGAAGCACCTGCCAATTGTTGCTAAATACTACTATAATCTTCATTTATACATCATATTGCACACTCTTTATTTCTGATTGAAGGGTCTATGTTGTATTTTTCAACAACAATACTTTATTTTGGATCTGCCTGCAATATTATGACAGCAAGAGTGTGACAGAAACTATCATTCCATTCTTTCAAAGCATGATGATCTGAACATTTGCTTGATTTCTATGCTCATTAAGGTTAAACTTAACAAACTCAATTACAAGGGGATATAATTTTAAAGTGAAAGGCAGGTGATTCAGAGGGGACTTGCGGAAAATCTCTTTCACACTGTGGGTGGTCGGGTCTGGATCGCACAGCCTAAGGTAGGAAACCTCAGAACTTTTAAAAAGTAATTGAATGAACGCTGAAAGCTTCCCAACATTTAAGGCTATGTGCCTTGTGTGGGAAAGTGAGGTGAGTTTCAGTAATGGTATAGCTTTTGGCAGTACAGACTCAGGGGACCGAAGAGCCTTAAAGGTACTGCATGACTCTATAAACTTTTAAAAGTACATATGGATCAATTCTAATGCTGTCTGCAATATGGGTCTGGAGACCAATGGATTAAAATAGCAATCACCTATCATGCCTGGCACTTTCTCAGTTGCCATTATTGTCACAGCCAAGATTTTAGAGGCAAAATGGCCAGCTACAGGAGGCTTTTGGAGACTTCATTAATATTTAAGTATTCCTTGAGGCCCCAAAAAGAAACCTTGATCCTCCCCTCCTCTGAGCGTCCCTTCCCTTCCCCAGGCCATAGTTGACTCCTGACCTCTCCAACCACTAATGTTATGCTGGGGACCTCTCCTCTAGTCCCCAGAGGAGATATCCTGTTGTTTGAAATCCTTTTCCACACTGCCATTCCCATCAGCTTCAAAGGGAAATCTATGTTGAAATACAATTATGTGAAATCAGGAATTAAAAAGATCCAGGTCCTCACACAAATATAACACCCATTGTAAACCCCAGGCTACAGTGCAGTGTCGAGGTTTTACTGTGAGTTTAAAGCACTTAAAGGTTTCCTCCTTCATTAAACCAAGTAACTCTCTTGTAAAGTAAGCTGATTGATTATCCATTTTTGTCAAACTGTAGTGCAATGTGTCTATTAATAAAACTTTTGCTCCACAATCTTCTTGTCACTTTCTGATCAGATTCATAAGTTCAAATCCAAACTGCCATCAATTACTTCTTTAAAGGTGAGGAGGAAATTCCCAACACTTTGCCTCTGGGAGGTATCACTGGCTGTCCACATTGCCTGACCAACCAGTGAACAGGAAACTATCTCCTTATTTCCAAAGCGTCAGCGGGCACCCATCTCACAGTAAGGACATTTCAGGCTGTCACCTGCTGTGTGTTTCTGACCTTCAGAAGACATTTGTTTCTTGAGAAATGAATACTTGAAGTGAAAGCTTCCTGCCTGTCAAGCTGAACTTAAGAGTATGAGCAGGTATAGTTCATGCTATGCTGGAGTCAGCTCTGCCATTTAATTAGATTCTGATTGATCTTTGACCTCAAATTCACTTTACTACCCTGATTCACACATCCCTTGATTTTTCTCCAGTCCAAAAATCGATTGATCTTAGCCTTGGATATCCTCAACAACTGAGTGTCCACAACCCTCAAGGGTAAAAAAATTCCAAAAATTCATAATCCTCACAATGAAGAAACTTCTCCCCATTTCAATGCTAACTCCTTATCCTGAGATTATCAGTTCTAGAGTCTCCAGCGACTGAAAACAGTCAGTGCATTCAGTATAAGAATTGGGAGGTCATGTTGCGGTTGTATAGGACATAAAGTAGGCCACTTGTGGAATACTGCATACAATTCTGGAAGGGTGTTGTGAAACATGAAATGTTGCAGAAAAGATTTGCATTATGATGCCAGGGTTGGAGGGTTTGACCGATAGAGGCTAAATAGATTCAGGCTATTTCCCCAGGAGCGTCGGGGGCTGAGAGGTGAACTTACAGAGATTTAGAAAATCATGAGGGGCATGGATAGATTAAATAGACAAGGTCATTTCCCTGTGGTTGGAGAGTCAAAAACTAGACATTTAAAGCGAAAGGGGAAATATTTCTCACGGTGCGTAGAATGAGCTGCCAAAGGAAATGGTGGAGGCTGGTACAATTACAACATTTAAAAGGTATCTGGATGGTTATATGAATAGGAAGGGTTTAGAGGGATATGGACCAAATGCTGGTAAATGGGACTAGATTAATTCGGGATATCTGGTTGGCATGGATGAATTGAACTGAAGGTCTGTTTCCGTGTTGTACATCTCTATGACTCAAGCCCCCTCAGAATCTTATACGTTTCACTTACATCACTTCATTTTCTAAACTTCAGTGATTATAGGCTCACTCTGCTCAATCTCTTCTCACAGCACAATCTCCCAACCCTGGAAACAATCTACACCAAAAATATCAATTTGTGCATTATCTGTGTCATCCTTATAGCTTATTTCTGAATCTTTCCAATTCTGCACCCCAAAGGCTGTGAAGCTCAGTTATTGATTATGTTCAAAGTAGAGATTGGTTGATTTCTAATGGTATTAAGGGACTTAAGGCTAGCTGGTGGAAGCTGGTACAATTACAACATTCAAAAGGTACCTGAATGGGTGTATGATTAGGAAGGGTTTCATGGGATATGGGCAAAATGCTAGCAAATGGGACTAGATTAATTTAGCATATCTGTTTGGCATTGATGAGTTGGACTGAAGGGTCTGTTTCTGTGCTGTACATCTCTATGATGCTGAAGCAGGTTCGAAGGGCTGAATCACCTACTCCTACATTGCTCCATAGTTTTGCATCAGCAGAAACATAGGATATATTATACTTGGAGCCTTCATCTCGGTATTTTCTAATCAACCTGTTCTGAAATTATTACATACCTCTGGAACATTGCACACAAAAGCCCTTGGCCCCTTTGTCTAATATTTTTTAATATTTTCTAATGGCTCCTTTGTCTAAAATAGTAACACAACTTGTAAACAGCTGAGACCCCAGCACTGATCCCTGTGGCGCCCAAACTGGAACTGACTGTCAACCTGAAATAATCTATTTATTCCTTTCCTCTATTTTCTGTCCTTTGACCATCCTCTATCTATTCTAGAATATTAGCCTCAAGCCCATTAGTCCATATCTTGCACAAGTATTTGTGTGGTATCGTATTGACTTATGGAAATATAAACATGCTGCATCCTCCAGTTCTCATTTAACACTCTGCTGGTTATATCCTTAAGAAAACTTCAAATTTGTCAAAACTAATTTCCTGTTAATAAATCCATGTTGACTTAGTCTAATCATATTATCATTTTCCAAATGCCTTATTACTACACATCTGATAATCATTATTAAATCCAGTATTTTCCTAATGACCATTAACTGATTGTGCCAACATTAAAACTGTACAATTTATCCAACAATTAATTGCAATAAATTCAAGTTTACACTGAAGCGAGTAAATAGTAATATAAACAATATACAAGGTAAAAGAGGACATTTTTCGGAATCCTACAGACTCAGCCATCAGCTCCATATGATCTAACGTCACTATGGCATCTTTATGCAAAAACTCAGTAGCTAATTCTTATAGCAAAGATATGTTAATGAAGGAAAGATACACCGAGTTTCTTAGGAATCAATTTTTTTCACTAACTCTGTCAAGGAAGTTTTCAAAGGTCCATGTTCATAAATGTCTAGCCATGGTGACTCAATATGATAGCAGCAAGGTTAAATTTAATCACTCAGGACCGGGCACTTGATAATATTCCAAATCATTCCCATAGCAATTCGGGGTCAGCTGCCTAGATAACCTGTGAAAGACATCACTCCACGATGATAAACTACATGTCTTGAACTAGTTAACCAGTACTATCTGAGACACACTTGAGGGATTTCTAAACCTTCTGTGGGCTTATAGAAGTAGGGGCAGAGTGCACACGCATATCAGAGAAGGCAAACTCTACAAGGATCACTAGGTAGTTCAGTTTGAAGATTCGTAAGCATGACAATGCTTTTGTGTGTACCAAAACAACATTGGTCAGAATCATTCTTTCACATAAGTCTTCTGAACAACACATGGCAAAAGGGAAATTTTAGATACTTAGACTCAGCTACAATGCTGACAGAATTAACAAAACAGAAGTTTGAGAACAAATACCATGTGCTTCTCTCATGCTCCCTACCAAGGTTAGTAAGGAAGTAGATTATTTTCTAAACTTCAGTGATTATAGGCCCACTCTGCTCAATCTCTTCTCACAGCACAATCTCCCAACCCTGGAAACAATCTACACCAAAAATATCAATTTGTGCATTATCTGTGTCATCCTTACAGCTTACATCCTTACAGTTAGACACATGAGGAAAGATGCATTTTAATCCTTAAGTACCTCAAAAATCCACGATCGATGCATGTATATTGGGTGCAAATCTTAATGTTACTTAACACACTTTTGTTGATGGAATACATTGAATGAACAGTAGATGAAGTCTGCCCAATAGCCCTTAAGCCCAAGAGGCAAAAACTATTTTCAGAGTTGGTTTCCTTTGAATGTGACTGCTGAGCTGCCAGTACTCAATCCATGTTTACAGGCAACCAGCCATTTGGCAAGAAATCGACAGCTCCTTGACTGAGTCAAGCCAGGTCATTACTCAAAGGTTTATGGGGGAGGATGGGTGGGAGTTGGATGAGTTAAAGCAATTTGGGGAAATAGAGTCATGAATGGGCAATTGTTTACCAGCTGACAGGGCTAAATGATCAACATTCAACACCAATGGGGAATTAATGCCCCAAACTTCATCAGAGTTCTGCAGACAGAAAAAAAATTGAATTTACACATTAATAAGGCATGCAGTAGTTGCAGATAGGAGATTCAGCCGCTCATCATGAAATCCACTTGTAGGTCAAGTCAAAAGGGTCTCATGTATTCTGTGATTGTGTTCTTAAAATTACCTGCCCCTCCTTTGGTTTACATTATGAATGGGATGGTAGACTTACTTCATGCAGATAAATCAACAGCAAATACTATCGTTTGAAAGAAACTTTGCAGCTTTCCTGAAGACGCAGTAAATTAATTCAGTAAATGGTTGAATATTATAAACCAGCAACATCCATTATTCAGTCTCCTTTTTTAATTAAATTAAGTAATCCCAGCTTTTAGGACCACACAATGAGCTTCAGTGCACCAACCCTGAGATTATGATTGGCTGATTTCACTGCCGCACCTGAATTTTGACCAAAGAGACAAGATTCAATCATTGAATTAACTTCCAGGTATTAAACCTGTCACTGGCCAGAAGACTTTTTTTACTGATTGTATTTCATATTTCCACCATCCACTGTATTTTGCTATTACACTCCTTATTTCTGTTTGCTAATACATCCTAAATAAAATATAAGTGAAGTGACCTGACAACCACACAGGGGTCCATTCACTAATATTTCAGAAAGAGGTGGCAAGATTTGGAAATAAGTTACTTAAAAAACTATGCTTTCACTGAAATGCAATTTGTCACAGAGAAAAGAATTAATTTAACAACTATTCAGAAATATCAATCACAGTAACTGAAATAAGAAAATATATAGGATTGCCTTGACCAGCTATATCATATGAAACTGGTAGTTACCAGGTTTGGTCTTCCAATATGTTAGGTTAATGCTCATGGAAAAGAGTTGAAGACCTTATATCTTTTTAAGGCCGTATGTATTGTATCAGTTTTAAGCAGTCTCTGAGAAGCATCAACCAAATATCCCTTATCCCAGTCTCACAATTGACCCAGTTATGACCAGCTATTGAAACATGGTAGACAACTAGGAGACAGTGAGGGCTGCAGATGCTGGAGATCAGAGTTGAGGGTGTGTTGCTGGAAAAGCACAACAGGTCAGACAGCATCCGAGGAGCAGGAAAATCGACCTTCTGGACCAGAGCCCTTCATCAGGAACTACCTGTAATAGGTCTGTTATAAGGTGCAAAGTAAATTTTTATTGATTTTAAAATATAAATAAACAAAATTAAATATGTAATGAAATAATGAGCTTGTAGCATTAGAGTAATTAATAATTTAACTGTGTGAGCATCGATTGAACTGACTCCTGTTGTGTACTGGTGAAAAGACACTCAACCACTGCAATCCATCCAAGCAGTTATCTTAGAAACAGAAGTTATTTTGAAGCAAGAAGTAGATTTCTCAATGATTTGGCGAGCCTGTCCAATACAGTAGCTGGTCCCTACAGATCAGAGAAGTCCCAGTCTTTGCTGTTATTTGCAGCAGCAGTAAGAACTAATGATTTCCTCCACTTAACTTAGTAATTCCATGTTGCCAATTAAGCAACCCTTTACAGAATCCTGAGGACGTATCTTCCTTTGAGAGCTGGATGATTTCAGTGAGGATGATGAGTTCATAAGGACTCAAGAAATGTCAGTGCAATAGCAACTGAAGTTTTTTGCCTCCACACTCTCATTTGCAGATGGCTTCCCCCCAACCCACCCACCACCCATCACACACATCTGAATGGGTCAGAACAGCCTGGAAAGCCACCTCCATTTACTAGACAGGCTGTTATGATGTTGTACATGCTGCAGCATGATCATAGGCAAAAACAAATCTGCACCAGGTATGGTTCTTTCAGTGCACCTGAAGCATGTCACTGAATGTTTCCAAGCAATTACCACATCAGATAATCTGATTACTACATCAACATGTGATAATTGCTGCATTGACTACTGACAAAACATACAGTGACAAAACATCAGAATTTGGCAACCATGTACACATCTCTGCCCTTCATGTCAAGCCCAAAACCCTCATAAACAGAAAGGATTTGTACTCAATTACCAGTTGGGTGCAAACTCAACACAGAAATGCACAGCAATGAGCATTAAACAGGATTTGATTAGATTAGATTAGATTAGATTAGATTAGATTCCCTAGTGTGGAAACAGGCCCTTCAGCCCAACAAGTCCACACCAACTCTCCGAAGAGCAACCCTCCCAGACCCATTCACCCCTGACCAATGTACCTAACACTACGGACAATTTAGCATGGCCAATTCAACTAACCTGCACATCTTTGGACTGAGAAACAGTCATGACACATTTGTTGTGCAATAGTTGAAGAAATCCATATATTTGGAAGGAAAAAGCACGCATATGGGAAACAAGAGCTGGCTTCTGCATCTCATTAAGATACCTCTTAAATATTGCTCCTGCACCCGCCTCCACCATCTCCTCTGGCAGTGCGTTCCAACATTTACCACCCTTTGTGTAAAAAAGCTTGCCTCTCACATCTCCCTCGGAAACTCCTTCACATTTGAGGAATATACCAGTCTTGAAGCCTGGTTGT
The DNA here is from genome assembly GCF_020745735.1 of Hemiscyllium ocellatum. NCBI lineage: Eukaryota > Metazoa > Chordata > Chondrichthyes > Orectolobiformes > Hemiscylliidae > Hemiscyllium > Hemiscyllium ocellatum. Next base: position 53,157,311 of record NC_083401.1, on the reverse strand, counting down.
TGTTTCTAACTTTTCATCTCTGTCTGCGAGACTTCTGCACCTCTGATGCTGCCTAGCTTGCTGTGTCCTTCCAGCTTCCTGCCTGTCGACGATGCTAGAAAAGTTTGCCATCCAGACTTGCTCGATGAAATAATGTGGCAAATGGCAATGGTGCTGGACAGAAGTTCAAATTGTGCCTTCTGGCCTGGAGGGAAAAGTTACATTTAACTTAGATTTTCCCATGTTTGTTCAGAGAAGATTGTAATGTAAATATATATATATATATATATATAATAAACATATATAAAAATGACGGTGACCCTTCAAAGCCAATCAGTTTCTTCCTCATTTTCAGCAAGGTGGCTCAGAGTTTCAAAGAAAGATTTTGAGATCAAGGTGATTCCCCCATGGCAAGAAGTAATCTCAAAACATCGCTTTGTTAACCATTTGATTATGAGAATGTAGGCTGATTGATTAAAGGTCATACTTTGCATGGTGATAATTTTCAAAAAGAAATCTAATTAAGCAAATGCTGCAGAAAGGAAGTTTTGGAAGTTAAATAACTGCATTTATGGATAAATTATGCTTTATGCATGCAGTATAGTATTTATCGGTGAGATCAGTCTTGCTGAATGTAGGCTGTACTCATCTGAAAGTAGATCCAGCGCAGTTCTATCTTTTGCTTAATTCATTCATGGGAATGTGGGTGAGCCAACATTTATTGCCCATCCCGAGTTGCCCTTGAGTTGTGATCAATTTACATTGGTGGAACAAAGAGAAACTTTCAGGCACCTTTATGATGCTTGTTGAGGACGTTGCACAAGGAGGGTCTTCAGAATTTGTGTTCTGTATTATGGATCAAATCTTAACTTGACTCTGCTTCTTTCTCCAAAGATGTTTCCAGATCTGCTCAGTTTCTCCACTGCTTTTTGTTTTGATTTCAGATCTGCAACATTTGCAGCATTTTGCATTTCACTAAGAAGATTGATTGAACAATCATAATGGTTACATGTACAGGCAAGACACAATGCTAATAATGGCATATTGGCACTTAAATCCATGATGAATATGATGATCGCTGGATGAGCCCTCCAAGGTGTTCAGCTCATCCCTTACCAAGAAGAGAACTTGTTGGGAGATTCTCCCTTATCAGTAACAGAACTTCTCTGCCTGCTTTATATCCCTCTCTATCTCACCTGAAACAGCTAAATCCCAGAATATTAATCTGCCAGTCCTGTTCCTCTCTAAATCAAGTCTCTATAATAGATACATCATAATTCAACATATTAATCCAAGCTCTCAGTTCATCTACTTTACAAATCCGAGCAAAACTGAAATCATTTTGAGGACAAGCAAAACATTAAAGAAATTAAATTTGGAGACCTAAATGGCCGAAAGGACATGAGATTAGTCTTAGTGATGTTTCCTGTCTAATCTAGCCATGTTTTAGTTTTCAAGGGCTTTGGTTTAACTGTCACTAACTTCTTAGGTGATGCAGTCACATTACCTGCTGATTTTGTGTCGATATTTGGGGCATTTGGACTCACACAGAAGCAGAATTAGAAGAATTCTTTATTGAATCATTCATGGGATGTGACCATCACTGGCTAGGCCAAACTTTATTTCCCAACTCTATCTGCCTGTGAGAAGGTGGCACTGACTGCCTTCCTGAACCATGACAGTCCATGTGTTGTATGCAATCCCACAATGCTGCTGATGAGGGAATTCTTGGATTTTGACCCAGCGACAATGAGGGAATGGTGACATATTTCCAATTCAGCATGAAGAATGGTTTGGAAAGAAACTTGCAGTGATATTGTTCCTATATATGTGCTGCCATTGTCTTGATGGAAGTAGTCGTGGGCTTGGAAAGTGCTACTGCAGTGAATTTCTGTCAAGTATCTTGCAGATAATATACTGTCTAGTGTATTATGTAGGCTGTATGAAACACTCCCCATTTGCCTGGATGAGCTAATGAGTGGAAAGTGTTTCATACATCCTCAATATTCCATAATATCCTCAATGATTATCACCATCACAACATACAGAAAGCATTAATTTCATAATATCACAGTATTTAAATTGTTACAAGGCAAGAGACTTAAGTTAACAATGAAAGTTTACTTTTCAATATAACTTACACTGCACACAAAATCATCCTAAACCTTTCTTCATGATTGGTGAGGTCACAGCTAATACATTTCCATCAAATATTCCAATGTTTAACCACGCAGTTGCTACCATTTTCATTATATCACAAAGCTCATTCTTAGAATTTAACAATTGATACAGTATTCATTACAGTAACATCTACATTATTCTCCATATAGTAGCTCCTGAATATGCAGCCTTAAGCTTGAGATACCATGATCTTTAAAAAGCAATTCAACACCTTAGTGATTTCAAATTTTCCAGCTCCTAGTAATTGAATGTTTGTTTATTCACAGGTTTTGAAACTGTTATCTCTTCTTTACAGCCTCTCTTTCCCACTCATGAATCCATCATTTCTGCACTGACCCCAATGCAACCTCACTTTCTAATCCCTAAATTTCAGCCTCTCTCTCTCTCTCTCTCTCTTGCTCTCTCCCCTCACATACATAACATTGGAGTCTCCCTCTCAGTCCCTCCCACCCTCTGTAAGCACCTTGTCTCTCACACACACCCATTGAAGCTTGATTGTTTCTCTTAAACCCCACAGCCTCCCTATCTTTCCCTCATCTTGCAACTTTCCTGTCTCCCATCCTCCCCTTGAACTTTAAGTTCGTCAAGTGTTCCTTTGTTGGCAGGATCGAAACTATTCCCTCTCCCGAGGTCACCATATTTGTCCCCCTTCCAGTGTACCTCTCCTTCCCAGCATCCATGCCTCCCATCCCTTGTCTCTTAACACCTCTGGTCCATCCCTGTCTTGCAGCTTTCCTATCTAAACCCCAGTCCCAGTGCAGGCTCCTTGTTTCCCTCTCAACTCTGCCTCCCCCCCTCCCCATTGTGGCCTTCCATCTACCCTCAGACACTTTGTATTCTTGCATTACCCTGTAGCCCCCTTGGGACATCCCCATCGGACTCCCCAGTCTGCTTATAACTCCTTGCCCCTCCATCCCCTGCTAGTGTCCACATTTTGTCTAATCCTCTTGGAGCCTCTTTGTCTTCTTTCGGCATCATATTTTCAACCACCCTACTCTATTTGCAGTATTCCTCTTCTCTCTCATTCCACTCATTACCCTCCCACAATGACACCTTCCTTCTCCAATCCAGACCCAATAGACAGACAGCTGTCATGGCAAAAGATCCAACAAGTCTGCTAATGCTTCAAGGACCTTATCCCCAGTCCCTTCCAGTCGCCGCATACTCGTGTCCCCAAATCACAGACCACCTGCCCCAACGTCCTAGCATTCACTTCTGTGGAAATTGTTCACTGCGCCACTTCCTTATTGAATTAATGTCTACTCATCTAGCCATGGGCTGGTTCTCTCCCATGTTTGCAACTATCCATATCCCCTATCCTTTCCCTCTTTTACTTTGCACTTCTCTGCAGCTCCAAGACTTGAAAACTGGAGATTTGTTCCCACAAGTCTTATTTGCTTGCTTTTCAGTTACAATGTGTCAAGCTGCACTGAATTCCATACAGGTTCTGGAAACTAGGCACTGATATTGAAAACCCTTTGAATGAAAGAGAGTTAAATCCAGGCAATTGACTGAAAAGAAAAATATACCGGCCATGCAGGGAGCAATTCTATGTAAATAATGCTGAAGTCACAGTTTGCAATATCATGTTCAAAAACAGAAATAAAAATGTACGCAAGAAATCTATGATGCCTGCGAATGTTTAATTCTTTCTTTTGATGGTATGTATCTTTCAAATCAATGAAGTGAAAATTGATTTTTTTTTACTGACCAAATCTTCCAAAAGCCCAAAAGACAGCTATCGACCAGCTCAATGCTACAGTCTTTCCACCTTCTAATGAGCCCTGATGGACTAAATGGTCAAGACTGTTCACCGAATATCACGGACTGCAAGGCATTAGTTTCCTGACAGCCAATACAATCAATATTTAATGCAAATTGCAGCTAGCATGCACTGTATCCTCAAGCAACCCTCCATGTCAGAGTCAATCCCACATTTATTTAACCAGTAATACAGTCTTTATTTTATTCCATCAATGGATTTGAGCTATAACTATCTCTGAATGATCTTGAAGAGGTAGTGATCAGCCATTCGACTGAATCGCTGCTGAATGTCTGCTTTTGGGTAGGATTTTCATGATGAAGGAATGATGATATATTTCCAAGTCAGGATGGTCTACGGGCTGCAGAGGAATTTAAAGGTGGCGGTGTCCCAATGATTCAGATTCCATATCCCTCTAATTGGTACAGTAAAGCGATTAGGAGGTTGAAGAGATCTTCATAAGTCATTCCAGTGCAGATGGTAGAGAATGATCCCACATTTTGCCTATTAACTGCTTGAGGTAGCAAGATAAAAGGTAACAGTCAAGTCACCATATTCCTACTAGATCACAAGGCTGCTCCCTCATTAGAGGGAGAGAGACAACTGGTGTGGGTTTAACCCAAGGATCATCATGCCTCAGGTGAGGGGAGCGGTTGAGAAGGAGAGTCTTTCATGAGAACCTCAGCCAGTGTGGGAAGTGAATCTAGACTGTGGTGTCACATTACATCACAAAACAACGGTCCAACCAACCAAACTAACTGATTCCAAGTAGGCGGAATGTCATTCAAGCAGGCTAATTTGTATCGTTTGGACCATAGGTCAGAAGAACATAGGAATAAGAGTAGGCTCTTCAGCCCATCAAGCCTGTTCCACCACTTAATGAGTTTCCATAGCTCTCTGTATTAGAGAACACCAAAAAATTTTAACACTGGTAATAAAAGAACTCCTCATCTTGGTCCTAAGTAGCAAAACCCCTCATTATGTAATTGTGCCCCTGATTCTCCCCAACTAGGGCAAACATTTTACCTGCACCTACCCTGTCTATCGCTTTAAGTACTTTGTAGGTTTCATTGAGATCATCTCTTATTCACCAAAACTCATAATAATACAGTCATAAGTTGACCAATCTCTCATCATATAACTGTCCCGCTATCCAAAGATAGCAGGAACCATCATTGCACTCCCTCTAAGGCAATAATGTCCTTCCTGAGATAAGACGAATAATCTACACACAATACTCCAAGTATGGTTTAAGCAAGATTCTTTCCAATTGACGCGTGACAGCAGTACTCCTGTACTCAACTCCCACTGAGATAAAGGCTAACATTCCAATAGCCTTTCTAATAGCCTGCTGCATCTGTATGTCAGCCTTTGGTGACTTATTCACAAGGAAACAGAATTGGCTCAAAGGTCAAAGGCAGAGGGTGGTGGTGGTGGTGCGTTGCTTTTCAGAGTGGAGGCCTGTGACAAGTGGTGTGCCATAGGGATTGGTGCTGGGTCCACTGCTTTTTGTTATTTATATAAATGATTTGGATATAAACATAGGAGATATAGTAAGTAAGTTTACAGATTGCACCAAAATTGGAGGTGTAGTGGACAGCAAAGATGTTATCACAGAATACAACTGGACCTTGATCAGATGGGCCAATGGGCTGAGGAGTGGAGATGGAGTTTAATTTAGATAAATGCAAGGTGCTGCATTTTGGTAAAGCAAATCACTTATGCATTTAATGGTAAGTCCTGCGGAGTGTTGCTGAACAAAGAGACCTTGGAGTGCAGGTTCATAGTTCCTTGAAAGTAGAGTCACAGGTAGATAGAATAGTGAAGAAGGTGTTTGGTATGCTTTCCTTTATTGGTTAGAGCATTGAGTACAGGAGTTGAGAGATCATTTTCTGGCTATACAGGACATTGATTAGGCCACTTTTGGAATATTGTGTACAATTCTGGTCTCCTTCCTATTGGAAGGATGTTGTGAAACTTGAAAGGGTTCAGAAAAGATTTATAAGCCAGGTTGCTATAGGGAGACGCTGAAAAGACTGGGGCTGTTTTCCCTGGAACGGCAGAGGCTGAGGGGTGACCTTATCGAGGTTTATGAAATCATGAATGGCACGAATATGATAAATAGACAAGATCTTTTCCTTGGAATGATGGAGTCTGGAATTAGAGGGCATAAGTTTAGGGTGAGAGGGGAAAGATATAAAAGGGACCTAAGGGGCAACGTTTTCACATAGAGGGTGGCTGAGCTGCCAGAGGAAGTGGTGGAGGTTAGTACAATTACAACATTTAAAAGGCATCTGGATGGGTATATGAATAGGAAGGGCTTAGAAGAATATGGACCAAGTGCTGGTAAATGGGACTAGGTTAAATTAGGATATCCGGTCGGCATGGATGAGTTGGACCGAAGGGTCTGTTTCCATGGTGTACATTTCTATGACTGTATGACTCTATACCCGAGTCCCTTTGTACGTCTGCACTGTCCCATGTTTCAGCATTTAATACATACTCTGTATGTCTGTTCCTCCTGCCAAAGTGGATGGTCTCACATTTTTTCCACATTATATTCTTTCTGCCACGTTCTTTCACAATTACTATGCCTGTTCAAATCCTCCGGAAGTTACATCTTCCACACAATATATATTTCCATTTAATTTTAATCATCTGCAAGCTTGGAAATATTGCATTTCATTCACACATCCAAATCATTGATGCATATTGGGAACAGCTGGGACTGATGTACTGACTTTTACAGTACCTGGCTACTCACAACCTGCCAGTGTAAGAAAGGTCCATTTATTGTGGGCGGCACAGTGGCACAGTGGTTAGCACTGCTACCTCACAGCACCAGAGACCTGGGTTAAATTCCTGACTTAGGCGACTGATTGTGTGGAGTTTGCACATTCTCCCCGTGTCTGCGTGGGTTTCCTCTGGGTGCTCCGGTTTCCTCCCACAGTCTAAAGATGTGCAGGTCAGGTGAACTGGCCATGCTAATTTGCCCTAGTGTTAGATAAGGGGTAAATGTAGGAGTATGGGTGGGTTGTGCTTCGACGGGTCGGTGTGGACTTGTTGGGCCGAAGGGCCTGCTTCCACACTGTAAGCAATCTAATCTATTCCTACTCTCTATTTTCTGCCTGTTAGCCAATCCTTAATTGATGCTCATATTATTCCAAGCCCCAAATACTATAATTTTGCTAACCAGCCGACTGTGGGAGACACTATTAAATGCCTCTTGAAAATCCAGATATCCTTTCTGCACCCTTAATCTATCCAGTGCAATCTTAGAACGTAGAACAGAAAACATTACAGCGCAGTACAGGCCCTTTGGCCCTTGATGTTGCGCCAACCTGCGGAACCAATTTGAAGCGCATCCATCCTACACTATTCCATTTTCATCCATTAGTTTATCCAATTACCATTTAAATGCCCTTAAAGTTGGCGAGTTTACTACTGTTGCAGGCAGTGCATTCCACGTCCCTACTACTCTCTGAGTAAAGAAAACACCTCAGTTTAAAACTATGTCCCCTCATGCTCACCATCACCATCCAAGGAGAAAGGCTCTCACTGTCCACCCTATCTAACCCTCTGATTATCTGATATGTATCAATTAAATTACCTCTCAACCTTCTTCTCTCTCACAAAAGCAGCCTCAATACCTCAGCCTTTCCTCATAAGAACTTCCCTCTAAATCAGGCAACATCCTAATAAATCTCCTCTGAACCTTTTCCAAAGCTTCCACATCCTTCTAATAATCCATCCATTTTACTCAGACTAATTTCTGATAATTCTTCCTTCTTTCGCTACCTTTTGAATATCTAATTCTGAGAGATTTCTTTGTATATTCCTCAGTGAAAACAGACACAAAGTAATCATTTAGCTCATGTCATTCCTTGGTGTGCCATTATAAATTCTCCTGACTCTGACTGCAATGGACCCACATTTGTATTCGCCAAACTTTTCCTTTCTAAGTATTTGTAGAAGCTCTTACAGTTCATTTTTATACATTTTGCTCGATTACTTTCATACTTTGTTCTCCATTTCCTTTTCAGTTTCTTGGTCTTCCTTTGCTATATTCTAAAATAAACCCTCAAAAACTTCAGACTTTGTACAATTTCTGACCACAGTATGCACATGATCTCCCGAACCTTGGCCATTCGTCCGCTTATCTATACATCTCTGTTGGTTTGTTAATAGCCGAGTCCAAAAGATCACTGAGTGGTATATCAGGCTTAGCAAGTTCTGTTTTCCAGCTGTTTTCTAAATGTAAGTGCCATGGCCATTTTTTTCCTCCCATAGCTGTGGATTTGGGTCAGTGCCTTGTTCACAAGAATGTGCCCTGAGCCAACTCTAGATAGATTACCCCCTCCATGGGTTTATGGGCTGCTTATCATTTGCTCCTGGCTTGGGAGTGGGATCTACAGGCTGCATTTAAAGATGTAAAGATTTGTTTGTTTCGTAGCTGCCTCACTCACCCCTGGTTTAATGAAGGCATTGGCTCTTCATGTGTCCCAGGCAGTAGTCATTTGCAAGCATTCTCGGTATCTGGCTGGATATATCCAATCTTCCCTTCAGCACGGGCATGGTTCACTTGCTCTTCAACCCACTTGTCTCCTCTTCAAAGATGTGAAAAGTTTTGTATCAGTCATTGTCACCCCCACCTCCCAAATCCCAATCTGTGCACAATCACACCTATTGTGCACATTATTCCGCAGATGATGAGAAGCCTTTAGACACATTAGCATGGAAACATTATCAATTCCTTGTTTTTTCACTTTACTTGTGCTGTTAGATACAGACCTAGCTGTCTATCCCCTGAGATATGATTGCCCATCTGCGCTACTAGTGAGAAGAAAGGTGTTTGTGAATGGGGGAAGTTAGGAATTAAAGAACTCTGAATGAAAGGTGGTTCACTGTCATCAGAGCCAGAGGTGATGCAAAACGATAAAGCATTTTATGATTTCTATGCCCGAGTTACCTGTTCATCCAAAGTCATGTTTTTGAGGTTGTGATCTTGTCCATGCAAGCCTTTGTTAAAAAACTCTCAGATTTACTTGTTTCCTGGTTGGGATGAAAGATCTTTAAGCTATGGAGCAACGTCGCTCCTTTTCTGTTCATTTTTAAATATTTTTATTGAAAATTTTAACATGTTTTAACAAGTTTACAAAAGAAAACTAAAAAAAGCCTAAGTATAATCATTGATATACGGTTGAATCTTAAATAAATGATAACCAAAATCTATCAAACAAAAGAGAAATACCAAGAGGAAAAAAAAGACAAAACTCAACTAACTACTTGTCTAACTTACAACTAACCAGAGTTATCATTAAAATTCTTACATTATTCAAGAGAAAAAAAAATCCAACGGATAACACATAAATTGAGCAGTGATATACGAATGTGTCAACATCAGATCACAACAAAACCCATATTTATCCAAAACATCCCGAGCATAGAGCATATAAAATTCACAAAAATAAAAGCTCTTTAGTACATTCAGATCAATATAATAAAAAAAACTATTTCTAAATAGTAAAAAAAAGTATAAAACGTATTTAAATGGAGATCCTCCCCCTTATTCCCAGGGGGCATCACTTCCTTTTCAAAAAACTTCATCATAACCTCTCCGAACCAGTGCCCCACCCTTGACCCAGACACCCTACGATAGGATAAAGAAAATTCAAGTATAGTACCGAACTAGAACTAACAGTGAGTAACCTATCCCCCACCCACACCATCACCTGGATATATTTGGTAATGTTAATACCATATATGAACATATATGACTATAAAATTACAGTTGCTGAAAATGTGTTACTGGAAAAGCACAGCAGGTCAGGCAGCATCGACATTTCGGGCATGAGCCCTTCTTCAGGAATGAGGAACACTTTCCTGCTCCTTGGATGCTGCCTGACCTGCTGCGCTTTTCCAGCAACACATTTTCAGCTCTGATCTCCAGCATCTGCAGTCCTCACTTTCTTCTATAAAATTACAGTCTCAGCAAATAATAATTAAATATATTAATACAAAATAACAGGGGAAAACAACCCCACTCTCAAGGACAAAGATAAAGTAAGATAAGGTAGCCACCTTCCCCCCATCTACATTAACTAGACCCCCGGCCTATATATATAAAAAAAAAGGGAAAGGAAATCGCTAAGTAAAGGATGAATAAATAAACCTTTCTTCCCACTCCCCGGAGATAATATTAAAAAGTAAGATAATGAAAGGAAAAAAAGGGGGTGGGGTGGGGTAAACCGAAGTGGGGGTAGGGCAAAAGAACATCAGTTAACTCTTATAATTTGTCTAAGAGAGTCCAAACGTTCCTTGGCATTCTCCGGTGATCCGAAGTTAAACACAGACCCTTCATGGCTAAAGCATAGCATAGCTGGGTAGCGCATGGAGTATTGAATGTTTAAATCCCTTAAACACTTCTTTGCTTCATCAAACACCTTCCTCTTTCGGACCAAAGCTGGGGAAAAAGTCCTGAAATAACATAATCTTGGATCCTTTATAAGCCATGGCTTGGCGATCTTTCCCAAGATTTCTGGAGGCTTCCAAGAGCATCTGCCTCACCTTATAGCTCTGCAGCCGGAACAGGACGGGGCGGGGGCGCTGTTTCAAGCCGGGTCCACATATTGCAACCCGGTAGGCCCATTCTACCCTTACCTTGCCTGATCCAGCCTCCAGATTCAATAACTGCGGAAGCCACTATTCAAGGAACCTTGTAAGCTGGCCTTCTTCTTCCCGTTCGGGAAGGCCCAGCAAACGAATGTGATTCTCTAAGGTCCAGTCTTGCTGCTCGAGAGTCTGGACCGGATCCACGGCCGAGTCTGCAATGGCCTCAGAGGTCGCGACCTTTAACTCTGCCTCTCCAACTCGGCATTCAATTTCTTCGATGTCTCGGCCGTGCTTTTGTAGCGCTGCCGAAAATGAATTCCACTGACTTTGGGATTCTTCTATGAAAGCATCGATCTTCACATCGAGTTTGGAGATTATTTCTGCGAGGCTCGCCACCATAGGTAAGTCCCCTGGGGCAGCTGCGGACGCCTCTGCTGCAGCTGGGGAGGATGGGGGAGGGGCGCCTGCCTGCTGAGAGCTGCGGGCTCCTTTTCCCCCAGTCATTTTTACAGGAGACTGAACTGTATAAATTTAGTACTAAACCACTAATTATATTAAGTAAAAACTATTTTTAATTGATTTGGTGAGTGTGGTGGAGGAGGGTGGCCCACTTTGCCCTAGGTCTTGGGAAAAGCACTGTAGACTCAGACTTGCTGAGTTGCCACCATCTTGAATCCCCCTCCTTTTCTGTTTTAAGTGTAAACCATGGCAGATGGACAGCAGAATGAGTGTCAACAACCAGACATCACCCAAGAGGAAAGATTAATGGGAGCTAGCGGAAACAGGAACTGCTGGAGAAACCCAGCAGATTAGATTACTTACAATGTGGAAACAGGCCCTTCAGCCCAACAAGTCCACACCAACTCTCCGAAGAGCAACCCACCCAGACCCATTCCCCTACACCTAACACTACAGGCAATTTAGTATGGCCAATTCACCTAACCTGCACACATTTTTTTGGACTGTAGGAGGAAATCAGAGCACCCAGAGGAAACTCCACACAGAAAGTTGCCTGAGGCGGGAAATGAACACGGGTCTCTGGTGCTATGAGGCAGCAGTGCTAACTACTGTGCCTCCGTGCCACTCTGCCAGCATCTCAGAACTCAACTCTGAAGAATCATTGAGTCCCCAAGTGGAAGCAAACCACTTGGCCTATTGAGTCCATTCTGACCCTACGGAGAGCATCAAGATGGTGGCAACTCAGCAAGTCTGAGTCTATAGTGCTCCTCCCAAGACCTAGGGCAAAGTGAGCCACCCTCCTCCACCACACTCACCAAATCAATTAAAAATAGTTTTTACTTAATGTAATTAGTGGTTTAGTACTAAATTTATACAGTTCAGTCTCCTGTAAAAATGACTGGGGGAAAGGAGCCCGCAGCTCTCAGCAGGCAGGAGCCCCTCCCCCATCCTCCCCAGCTGCAGCAGAGGCGTCCGCAGACCCACCCAACCTCTGTAATCCTGTATTTCCCATGGCTAACCCTCCTAGCCTTTATATTGCTAGACACTATGGGACAATTTAGCATTTCCAATCCACCTAACTTGCACACCTTTAGACTGTGGGATGAAACCAGAGCACACGGAGGAAACCCTCACAGACACAGAGACAATGTGCAAACTCCACAGACAGTCGGCCAAGGCTGGAATCAAACCCAGGTACATGGCACTCGGAGGCTGCATCACAAGTTGAACATGAGACATAGTGAGGATTGTGCTAAGACCATGCTTGCCTGAATACAGGTACACACTGGGTGCAAGATACCCATGCTGCCAAGTACACTTTCAGCCCTGTAGTCTCTCTGCCATTTCCGCTCTGACACAGGATTATCAAGGTTTTGGCAAATTGGGATAGCAGGTGATCCGCAACAAACACTGTTTGCCTGACTACATCTGGTGCTCGTGAAAGCTGGAGACTGTGGAGAATCAGGACAAGATCAATAGGAGATGGAGAGGAGATAGAAGAGTCAAATGCACAGCTGTACACCGAGAGTGTGAAATAACCCACAAACATCGCCCTGGACCTGATGTATCTCAACACTTTCACTCTCACCCACTCAGTCCATCAGTACGTCAATTACTCACCCTCACACACTGAATTCTGTCAATCACCCACACACCTCCCATCACTCACACACCCTCACTCACTTGCTCACTCACCTAGTCAATCACTCAGCCACTCGTTACTCATCCAGTTGACTTACTCACTCACCCTAACTCACTCAGTCACCTTCAATGATGCAATCACTCATCTCTCACTCACTTTGTCAGTTAATCTCATTCATACTTACTCTATCACTCATTCACCCTCAAATCATCACCCACACACACTAAGCCATGCAGCTTCAATCATTCAGCCACTCACTCTGTCATTCACCTTTGTCCACTCTCACTGAGTGACAAGATCATATTTTTTGGATAGCATTGGAATACCAGCCTCCACCAACCATTTCTGACTGGTAATAGCTGACTGGTCACAACCAGTTGCCATAAAAAACTGACATATGTAAATCCTCCTGGAACCCCATTGGTAGAATTAAGGAGGGAAAGCTTAAGCTCAGAAATTTTCAGCGCAGACATTCCCTCTCACAACCTTATCTCCTCCAATGTGTTGGCTATTTTTGGGTCAAATTGTGTCTGCATCATAGAATACTGTTCATATTCCCCTTTGGCTGATTCCTCCTTGGCTGTTCTCCATTTCTTGTTGACTTACACTAAGCTGGAGAAATTCAGGACTATTAGTTTACTGACAACATATTGATGAGTTCTTGATCCATTAATTAATCATTCAAGGGGCAGCACGGTGGCTCAGTGGTTAGCACTGCTGTCCCACAGCACCACCGTCCCAGGTTCGATTCCAGCCTCAGGTGACTGCCTGTATGGAGTTTGCGCATTCTCCCCATGTTTGCGTGGGTTTCCTCCTGTTTCCTCCCACAGTCCAAAGATGTGCAGGTCAGGTGAATTGGCCATGATAAATTGCCCATGGTGTTAGATGCATTAGTCAGAGGGGGATGGGTCACTCTTCGGAGGGTCGGTGTGGACTAATTGGGCCAAGGGTCTGTTTCCACACTGTAAGGAATCTAATCTAATCTAAACCTTACACAGCAATCTAGTTGGCTATCAACTGACCTATGCCGAGAGTGTGGTGCTGAAAAAACACAGCAGGCCAGGCAACATCCGAGGAGCAGGAGAATCAACGTTTTGGGCAAGGGCCCTTCATCTCGACTCTGATCTCCAGCAGAATCTTGACTCTGATCTCCAGTATCTGCGGTCCTCACTTTCTCCTATCAACTGATCTGTCTCTGTTTCTGGTATTTTCCATTTCTATTTCAGAATTTTAGCATGAGCACCTCTTTTATCTCTTCAGACAGACAACTGAACCAATTATACATAACACCTGAGTTGAATCAATCATAACACGAAAGACATTATAAATTACAGGCCTGTGCTGTTTTGTAATGTAACAGCTGCAATTACAAGATCCTAAAGGCTTCCAATTATTGAACAGCTACTCACAGGTGCTTTTTACATTCCTCATGTCAGCCAGGTCTAAGGCCTATGCAGATTACTGTAAATGCAAAGGCTCAAGGTGTTTGTTGCTGAAATAACTCCTGATAACAGAGTATTATGGTTAGACTCCAGCTGCGCAGCACATTACAGTGCCTGAAATACTGAATGAGAGCAACAGTAACCTTGATCAATAGTGATTGTCTTAACAAAGGGAAAGCAACAGTATAAAAGTAAGCCAGTAATACATGGAAATTAACGTCCTAGTCCTTCTCGAGATTCACTTTGAGGTAGACAGAACGGGTTGGACCAGTACATGCTGTTCGCATGTTTTACTGGTTTTTTTTAACTTTTTATGAGCACAAAGGAATCAGGGTTAGAATGACAGTGTGGGGGAGGGAGGAATTTCTCCCTGAAGGATCAGGTGTTAAAAGCACTGTCCAGTTTAGTTTAAGTGCCATAAGAGATGAGGAAACTCAAACGCTAGTGTAGTGTTCTAAGTTAGCCTCAGCCAGCACGACAGCTGAAGTGTTACCATTGGTCTCAGTGGCCATGCATTAGGAAAAGACAAGCCAGATTTCCATTCACTGTGTAGAACAGCCCATTGCACACATGCAGGCATTCAATGCAGATAGCATACCTCAGCTGAAAAAGCAACCCCACCCCTCCTAATGGAGTAGCTGGCTGCCTGGATGATCTACAGCATAAATCAGTGGCTGAAAAACAGAGGAGAAAATAATGGAAGGTGGAAACAGCTGTAGCTTGCAATATTCATCTAAACTGAATTTCAAATACAAAGGACACTGTACTTAGAGTTGACTACAAAGTGGACCCGAAAATTTGTAGATTTTCTTTAACCAGTATTGGTTTTTATGTCTAATTTTAATGTCTAAATGCCGTTAAAAAATATCTTGTCAGAAAAGCCTAAAGGATTACAAAACTGACAGATTTAAGTTTTACAGAGAGCTGTGCAATTTCCCCCCAGACAGGTTTTATCTGGGGAAACAAACTGCAGCTGTAATAGTATTTGAGTTTTACAGTGGACATGCATCACCTTAGTAATCAACTGCAGATCATTTCTCAATAAAGCCTTGTAATGGTCTTACATCATTGATTACATTTTCTGTGACAATCGGCAAATGTTCGATGAGACGCACAACAGTTGTGACATAGCCTGTGCTACAGGAAACTAACTAAAATCCACATAGAACTTTTCCCACATCAACGCAAAACTCTTGGAAGAGTTAGTAAAGAGTGAATATGAGGTATTTATTTAAATTCAGGGTACAGAAAACCAAAGAAAATTTCACTCTCATCAAGATTTATGGTGCTACATGAACCCTTTTATTAGATTCCTGACTAGCAGTCACTCCAAGCTATGCATAATTTGCTCTATGTCAGCTGAACCCTTCCTGTCCAATAATCACCCCCAGGTATCCATTATTTGCTATAGAAACCATTCAAACCCTCAATTAGATTCCTGCCTGGTAATCACTCCCAGGTGTACATTATTCTCCTTAATAACATTTTGAAAACGCCCTCTGCTCCTGAAGTTGCGACACAGAAATGTCACACATGCATAGAGCTCTCATTATGTATCCCAGTTGCAACATTTTACATGAATATTGGTACTTGTCCTATAAAAAAGTACTTCAGATTTCATTAACTGACATCTTAAAGTAACTTGTCAGGTCCTTTATGGCAGACAGAGAAAGTAGGTTCATTTTAGATTATTGTCTCGCTAATTTATAAATGTTATTTTTATCCGGGTTGTGGGTGGTGTTGGTAGAGGTGATGGTGGATCTCAGGGTGAATAAGTGGTTAATGGGAAAGTTTTTATCTAAGAAAATGGAGGTGGAAGTAGTGAAATCACCATGTGCTGCCATGAATTATGCATAACGATCAAAAGCAATTTCTTTATGTCTCTTTGCCATTAATAATGCATAGTTACAGCTTGTTTCCCACTTTATTGGTATATGTCAAATAGTTCCTGTCTCCTGCAGCTCTCAATTTAGCCAGATACAGCTGTGTTTAGAAGGTTATGCTCGTTAACTTTGTAAAATAAATCGTTGTCACTGTTATAATGAGGGATAAAGATAATGCAGAGGCCATCCTGAAGACGAATGCTGGAGCTGAACAAACTTAAGAGATCTGTTTATGACCTTAAATTGAGAAATGTCATTGTTTTGTTCTGATGGATATTTTAGGGTCATTTCACTCCCCTTTTAATAACTTAACATTTACCATTTCCAAGTCAAATGATTGTAATTTTTTCCTAACCTAATCATGTGAATGAAGGGAAGTTTTCAGTTAGAATTGCTTAAGCTAAGCCAAAAACTGTGTGTAAAATACCAAGAGTGCAGGATTACTGAAAGAATGAAAGAGCTCTGAGGTATTTTCTAATCAAGCTGTTCAGTGATATTATTCTACACCGTCGGAGGAGATGGATATTCCACCTGGACTTCTGGCTCAGAAGGAGGGATACTGCCACTCCACCACAAGGACTCATTAAAGGGCGTTTATCACGCTGGTGAAACTACACCTCAAATTTTGCTCTCAACAACTCACCTACCCCATTGTGTCACATTCTTAGTGATCACCCATGTCACAGTCTGCTTGATTTGTGATGTCAAGGAGCCAAATTGGGGAAAATCATCAGAATTCAGTCAGTCAGATACACGATTAGCTTGACATCAGATTAATTTGTTTTTCATCTGCAATTTTAATCCAAGTTCCCATGCACCTTCTAAAATGAACATAAACGATTCCAAACCATTGTTCTGAAGAACATGCTGGAAGCCCTAGGGTTCTGACAAATATTTATCCCTTAACCAACATCACTAAAGTAGATTGCCTGGTCATAATCACTTTGCTGTTTGTGTGAACTTAATAAATGCAAATTCACTATCACAATTTCCTGTATTACACCAATGAATACATTTCAGAAGTATTCTGCTAGCTGTGCAAGTATAAGTTTTTTTCTTGTTCTAATAAATCACTATATTATGAGATAAATTGCCTATTACTGACTTAACATTGTAGATAAACTAGATCAAACATTTACTTTGGAACTCTGGCCTCCCTCTTATCATTCAGGATTGCTACCTCTGTGCCAAGGAGCTTGGGTTCAAGTCCCACCTGTGATAGAGGAGTGTCATAACATCCCTGAACGGGTTGATTAGAAAATATCTAAATCAATTCCATCTTTATCAAAGCACAGTTGCTATTTTAACTGATCAGGTTCAGGAAACTGGAACTTCCCACAGGTGATCCTGCTTCCTAGAATTCGCGTCCAGAGGCTGAAGCACTACACTCCATAATGTATCCAACAACTGGCTTTGTGGCAAGGTGTAGGGGCAAACAGGAACAACATGTTCGCAGGTAAAATAATCTGAATCTTTAAAATAATTTTTTAAAATGTGATTTTAGGAAATTATGTGCAATTAGTACTCTCGACACTCAAGTGACTCCATAGAATTAAATTTCATTGGTATTCAGAAGTTTGTTTATTTATAACATTCTGAGATAGAAACATTGAAACGTGAAACATAGAAAATAGAGCCATAGAGCAATAGGCCATTCACCCCTTCAAGCCAGCCTCTCCCATTTAATATGATCGTGGCTAATCAGTCCACTGTTCCTGCTTTTTCCTCATATCTTTTGATTCTTTGAGCACTTAGGACTATATCTAACCTCTTCTTGAAAATATTTAATTTATTTTTACCTTAACCACTTTCAATGCACAGAATTGCACAAACTCACCATTTTCTAGGCAAAGAGATTTCTCCTTATCTCAATCCTTCACTTGCTTTATCAATGACCTTTCTTCCATCATAAAAGTCAGAAATGGAGATGATTGGTATTTGCAGATACTGAAGCAAAGCCTTTCCATGCATCAAGACAGGGTCAATTCTCAGATTTGAGCTGATAAGTTGCAAGTAACATTCACATTATACAAGTGCCAGGAAATGACCAGCTCCAACATAACAGAATCTACCCATATTAAATTGACATTCAAATGCATTACCATTGTTGAATTGCCCAATGTCAAAATCCTAGTGGTAACACTGACTAGAAACTAACCTGGACCAGCCATATCAGTACCACAGCTGTAGGAAAAGGTCAGAAGATGGATATTCCACAATGACAAGGGAAGATATAAAAGGGGCAGCTTTTTCATGCAGAGGGTGGTGCGTGTATGGAATGAGCTGCCAGAGGAAGTAGTGGAGGCTAGTACAGTTAAAGCATTTAAAAGGCAGCTGGACAAGTTGGACCGAAGGGTCTGTTTCCATGCTGTATACCTCTATGACCTAACAACGAAGACCTGAATACCATCTATAAGCCACAAGACTGATGGTTGATAGAATATCCTCAATTTGCTTGGATGGATACAATTCCAACAGCATTCAAGAAGATCAGGACAAAGCAATTCAGTAAAATCTGCACCCCATCCACCACCTTAAATAAACAGACTCTTTGCAATTGATGGACAGTGTGAAACATGTAAAAGATGCATTGTTACTCGGCTTTCAATAGCACCTTCGAATCCCCTGTGTCTAGCAGCTAGAAAAAACAAGGGCAACAGACACAGGGGGACATCACATTGCTTAGAAGGGGCAAATCTCATTGGGAGTAGAAGAGCAAAGGGATCTTGGAGTGCAAATATATCAATCAATAAAAGTTGTGCCACAAGTTAGCAAGTAGATAATAAAAAGCAGACGAAAAACAAGTCTCATTTTCCATGGGATAGAATATAACTGTTCTGAGCCTCGGTTACACCACACTTTTATTACCACATGCAGTAGTGGCTACCAGATTATAAAAAGGATGTTTTGCAATTTACCAGCCCAAATCTGAGGCAGCAGAGAAGCTCTTGAAACTAATAAGGATAACATCAATAAATGACTTATAGCACTGGTTTTTATTCTCTCAAAAAAGGACTAAGAGGTGACCTAAATTTCTGAAGGTTTTGATAGTGTCATTACAGGTAAAATGTCTCCTGTTGAGGGCAAGACCATAATTAGAACCATCAATAAAAGGTACTCACCAAGAAATAGTGAATTGAGAAGAAACTTACTTACTCCAAGAGTGGTGCGAATGCGGAACCTGATGTGTAAGGGAGTGGTTGAAGTGAATAATTTTCAGGACAAGCCAGGCTGTTGAGGCTGGGTCATTAACTCTATTCAAGGCTGAGACAGACAGATTTTTAATCAGTAAGGGAATCAATAGTTATAGAGAGAAGGCAGAAAAACAAAATTGGGAATTATCAGATCAGCGGAGTAGACTTGCTGATCAAATGCATGCCAACATCATAAGACCCCTTTCTCTCACCACCCCACAATGTATAAATTTTGTTGCTTTGCATTCCACACTGCTGTGACTTGAATTTGTCATTCACTTTGATTCAAACAATTCAATGATTATGCAGAGTCAGATTTTCTTGGCAATTCAGAGGCTTATTGGCATGGAACTGTCTGAGATGGAAATCTTTGCTTCAAATTCACTGAGTCATGTGTAATCGCTAACCCATTAACTGGCCTTTTCCTCATGACAGGGCCTGTTTTTCTGAATCAAAATGTGAAAAAAAAGTCTCTGCATTGTTGCATTATTCATGATATGGCCTCTTGTTCTTTATGTAAACAGACAAACAGAAACGGCAACAAACTGCCCAGTTACAAGAGGAAGCCTCATTATGGGAATGTCATAGGTGCAGACATGTATCCATTGTCTAATTGTTCCATGCAGCAAACTGTTATATCTATATAACTTCTTTCACATAATGAAGCATTCCAAGGTTCTTCACAGAAGCCTCACAAAACAAAGCGTCAGAACAATCCGCATAAAGGGATTAGGTTAGATGACTGGAAGTTTGATCAATGAGGTGTAGTTTAGAAAGTGTCTTAAAGAAGGAAAGCAAAATAGAGAGGCAGGGAATTCCAGAGAGGTTGGGAGGGAATTCCAGAGCTTGGGGTCATGGCAATTGAAGGTACAACCATTAATGGTGCAACAATTATAACTGGGAATGCAAAGAGGCCAGAATTAGAGAAAAGAAAAGACACCAATGAATAAGTAGATGATTCACTATAAATCAATTAGATCGCAAAGGGACCAGAACAAGAAGTGTTGCAGGAAAACTAATTTCAAAGTGTATGTACTGATTGGCCATTGGCAGGAATATGTTCTTTAAAATGCCCAAGGAATGAATTTGATGGATTGGGCTCCTGCCTGCAAGGTCGGTGCCAAACTGATCAACATGTAGCGAGGGCACTCCACAGTCACGATGTACTCTAGGAGGCCTTGGGAGATAAGGGTGGTATTTCTGTGACAAGAGGCCTCACCTTCAAAAGGCAGCCAACAGCTGTAGCTGTCTCACAGCTCAGTGATGGGCTCCGCAGGGATGGCAAATAGGCAGGAGATGAAAACAGCATAGTTTTCAAAGACAGGTAAGTTGGGGATATTGAACAGGCTGGATAGAGACTTGGCTGAGGCAGGTGGCAGAGAGGTATTAGTGGTCAGGTGGGAAGTAACATCTTCCTGCCCATCTTCCCAGCAGCCTGGTTAAAACAAAGTGACCCTCTGACCTCTGCCTGTCTAACCAAGGGAATTGAATAACTGAATTCATAGAATCCCTGTAATGTGGAAGGAGGCCATCCAGCCCATTGAGTCCACACCAACCCTCCAAAAACCATCCACCCAGGCACAACCGCCTACCCTATCCCTGTAACCCTGTATGTCCCATGGCTATTCCAGCTAGCCTACACATCCTTGGAGACTACAGGGTAATTTAGCATGGCCAATCCACCTAACCTGCACATCTTTGGACTGTGGGAAGAAACTGTAGGTGGCACAGTGGCTCAGTGGTTAGCACTGCTGCCTCACAGCGCCAAGGACCCGGGTTCAATTCCCACCTCGGGTAACTGTCTGTGTGGAGTTTGCACATTCTCCCCGTGTTTGTGTGGGTTTCCTTTGGGTGCTTCAGTTTCCTCCCACAGTCAAAAGATGTGCAGGTTAGGTGAATTGGCCATGTTAAATTGCCTGTAGTGACAGGTGCATTAGTCAGGGTGGGTTGCTCTTCGGAGGGTCGGTGTGGACTTGTTGGGCCGAAGGGCCTGTTTTTACACTGCAGGGAATCTAAAAAAAAGAAGCATCTGGAGGAAACCCATGTGGACACAAGGAGAATGTGCAAACTCCACACAGACAGAGTCCAAGGTGAGAATTGAACATAGGTCTCTGGTATTGTGAGGCAGCACTGCTAATCACTGAGCCACCCAATTAATATTCAGGTCAATTAGCTTATTAAGATCCTCAAAAATCTTGTTTTGAAATGTCAGACAGGCTGCTGATTTCAAAACCCTACCACCTAGCATTCTATAGGGAACAGGTCTTGGACGGGCAAAGGGGCTGTGAGTCAGCCAGTTGTCATATTCCACATGCCCCACTCTGCTAAAAACGCAGCTGATGTGGGGTGGTCAGAAATTCCATCCCAGGATTGAAAAGCATTGTTTTAACTTGCTCAAGAACAGCAGATGAATGAAATACTTATGTACCACTTGGAACTGGTTCTCCTACGTAACCCCTGATGTCAGTTAATTAGCAACAAAAGGAATGCACTCTGTGTAAAATCAAAAGAAAATACAATAATGCCCTTTTCTCGTGAGCTTTCAACTGCACCAGGAAGGCTGGTTCTTTAAAACTTGCAAACTATTTCCTTCCTCGGAGAGCTGCGCACCAGAAAACACAATAGTATCTTTGCCAGAGGAGATGCTTGTATTTCAGGTCAGGTCAAATCACTGTGAAGGTACAAAGGCTGGAACTGTGATTTTTGGCCTAGCTTTTATCAGTAAACCTGTTTGTTTTTCACACATTCTATTGCATTTGAATTGAAAATTAATTTTCTACCCGATGTCAAGCGAAGGAAACTTCAAAAGGGCTGAGTACATTATGTATTTTTAGTCATTACTGTATAAAATGATAATCATTCATATGTTAAATTGGATATGTGCTGTTCAGAGAGTAGGAGTTCCTGCTCCACAATGAAGACTCGCCGTCCTGCTGTGTGGCACAATTATTGCAAGAGATATTCCAGATCTCAAATCTGAAAACCTTTTGGTCAAAACATCAACATTCCCTCTTTTTATGTCCTGCAGGTATAAACAGCATCAGCTAATGTTCTTTAGAGAAGGAAAACCCAACCTCTTTTGATCATGCCAACATGTGACTCCAGACCAACAGGAATGTGGTTAACTTTTCGACAGTTAGGGACGGGCATGAAAATGATGTCCACATTCTGCGAGTGAATTTTTTAAAAGTCAACCGGCCACCTCGCAACACGTCCCCTCATCGACCCGAGGACAACAGCATACATGCCTCAGAAGATACGCTGGGAAGACTGCCCCCTACACCCTCCAATAGTTTAAATACTGACACCTTTGAGGGTATTTGAGCTTGTTTAAAGTCAGGGGTATGAGCTGGTGATCACATCACTCTCCACAGCTGTCTAAGGGAGAAATCTCTCAGGTCGCTTGCACTTGGTGGACTTTCAGAGACTAGGAACCTGGTCAATCCAGAGTAGGAGTGGACCCTGCGGTGTTGGCCATTAACAACTTCAGACACAGGAGCAGCAGACAGGCTTGCTGATGACTTTGGACAAACTGCTTCAAAGAACTGCAGCAATTCTGTTGGGACCCTGCTGCCTAAGGCATTAGAACTTCTAGCTGCTAAAGAGAGCCATGTCCAGTCATATCAGAGTCCACTGGATATATACACAGATCTGCACTCCATCGCTCTAGTCATTGATGCTCAGCACCAACAGCAAGGTGGCAGGGGAATGACAAACCTTAACCTCACTCCAGGTGACCATTCCTCACAAGGAGCCAGCGTGGTGCCAAGTAGTACCCAGCCAGAGAAGGAAAAGCATACAGGGTATGCACAGTTGCTGCCGATGGAGTGTGCCCTGACATCTTGGTGCTTGGGGTCCAAGATAAAAATCCAGAGGAGCAAAACAGCGAGGTCGAGATGCCAAGGAACTGCTGTGACTTCCATGTTGAGACATGCTGCTGTCAGCCATCTAGGGGGTAGGTGAATGGGGAAACCCCACAGTGATGAGGACAGATTAACCAAAAATTACATGATAATGCATGCAAATAATTCACAGCCACCTACTAGCAAGAACCTCATCTTGCAGTTCAACATTTGCTTGAAAAATGAGGCTGGGACTTTCAATGTTGAGAAGTTCTTCATTAACCGGTTTAACGATTTCCCAACTTCCTCACTATGAGCCCTACCTCATTCAGCAGCTGGAGAGTTTCTACCCAAGCAGCTTAACTTGGTTTCTCCACAGCTGCTTCCTGACTTGCTGAGCTTTTTCAGCATTTATTTTTGTTTGTGTTTCAGATTTTCAGCACCATCTGTCCTTTGCTTTGCAAGAACAGTGCCAAGCAATCATAAAATCTGTGGATCAGATCACACCTCCACGGTTCTACCACATTCAGTGGCAGACCAGCAGAATAAGGTGATTTTATAAATATAATTCTTCCAGCTATAGTAGAGCACAGCACAGTATGCAAAAGCAAGACTGCCATCATCAACCAGATGTTGCAAGCTGGAGGATCGAGCCTAGGTTCTTCCTGAGGTTGGAGGGTGTGAGCTATAGGAAGAGGCCGAATAGGCTGCAGCTTTATTCCCTGGAATGTTGGAGTCTTACAGGTGACCTTATAGAGATTTATAAAATTATGAGGGGCATGGATAGGGAGAATAGCAAAGGTCTTTCTCCCAGTGCGGGTGAGTCTAAAACTAGAGGGCATAGGTTTAAGGTGAAAGGGCAAAGATTTAAAAAGAACCTGAGGGGTAACATTTTGGTTTTTGAGGGCAATGAATGGATGGAATGAGCTGCCAGAGGAAGTGGTGGAACTCTTAGAAGGTATATAAGTTGGGTATATAAATAAAAAGGGTTTAGAGGGATAGGGGCCAAAAACTGGCAATTGGGACTAGATCCAATTGGGATGTCTGATCGGCATGGGCGAGTTGGACCAAAGGGTCTGTTTCCATGCTGTACATCTTTATGTCCTACCTGAGGATTGGTGCTCCAAAACTAACTGTGCCCCAAGACCATCTTTACAGTACAGCTAAAATATTTCAACCAACAATGTGGAAAACCACCACATTTAGTGCAACATCAGGCCATTCTGCATTATCAGCAACGTGGTGGATGGTGTCGACATTTCTATCAATTGGCACTTCCATCAGTAATTCACTGATGCAAAGTTTGGCTTCCATCACAGTCACTGCACTTCAAACCTCATTAAAGCCTTGGAGTAAAATGGAGAAAGGAGATGAATTCCAGAGGTAAAGTGAGAATGACTGCCTTTGACAACAAGGTAGCATTTGACCAAAAGTAATATTAAGGCACCCCGGAAAAATTAAAATCAAAAGGAATCAGGGATAACTTACAAAACCAAGTTGGTTGTGGTCATAGTGTCAGAGATTCAATCATCTTCAGATATTCCACCAATGACTTTCCCACTTTATAAAGTCAGAAGTCAGGTTGGTCGTTGATGATATTGCAACGTTCATTCCAATTTACAATTCCTAAGGTACTGAAGCAGGTATCTGTAAGCTGGACAATCTTGTGCTTACAAACAACAAGTAATATTTGTGTTCCACCAATGAAAGACAAAGATTACCCCAATATGACCTGGATACAATATGACCATCCCCCCCTTGATATTCAACATCATTGCCATTGCTGAATTCCCATAATCCACATCCTGGGAAGTTACACCTAATCAGAAGGAATTGAACAAGCCATAATAATACTGTCACTACAACAGTTCTGCAGAGAATAGGGTTTGTGATGCAAAAAACTCATCTACTAACTTTCAAAGTCAGTCCACCATCTCCACGACATAAGTCGGGAGCCTAAAGGAATATTCTTCACTTGCCGAGGTCAGCACAGCTCCAACAATGCTCAAGAAGCTTGACAACGTCCAGCCCACGTAAGTAGAATATCGATTTGCCTCTTTCAGGATTGACACAGAGGCAGAAGTGTATAACAATTTCATGGTAGAGGGATTCACCAAGACTCATAGAGTCATAGAGATGTACAGCATGGAAACAGACCCTTCAATGTTGTGGTTCTGCTCGCCGAGCTGGAAGTTTTTGCTGCAAACGTTTCGTTCCCTGGCTAGGGAACATCATCAGTGCGGTGGGAGCCTCGTGTGAAGCGCTGCTTTGATGTTTCTTCCGGTATTTATATTGGTTTGTTCTTGTCGCTTCCGGGTGTCAGTTTCAGCTGCAGTGATTTGTATCTGGGGTCCAGGTCGATGTGTCTGTTGATGGATGTTCTTGCCGTTTCCGGGTGTCAGTTTCAGCTGTAGTGGTTTGTATATGGTGTCCAGGTCAATGTGTCTATTGATGGAGTTTGGGGATGAATGCCATGCTTCTAGGAATTCTCTGGCTGTTCTCTGTCTGGCTTGTCCTATGATAGTGGTGTTTTCCCAGTCAAATTCATGTTGCTGGTTGTCTGAGTGTATGGCTACTAGAGATAGCTGGTCGTGTCGTTTTGTGGCTAGCTGATGTTCGTGGATACGGAACGAGGACATGCCACAACCAAAAGGACTAGCCACTCTACCATACGTCAGGAGTGTCTCAGAACTGACAGCCAAACTACTGCGACCCTTAGGCCTCATAACAGCACACAAGCCAACATCCACGCTCAGACAACAACTCACTAGAACAAAGGACCCAAAACCCAGCATGAGCCAAACTAACGTAGTTTACAAAATACCATGCAAGGACTGCACAAAACACTATATAGGACAAACAGGAAGACAGCTAACAATCCGCATCCACGAACATCAGCTAGCCACAAAACGACACGACCAGCTATCTCTAGTAGCCATACACTCAGACAACCAGCAACATGAATTTGACTGAGAAAACACCACTATCATAGGACAAGCCAGACAGAGAACAGCCAGAGAATTCCTAGAAGCATGGCATTCATCCCCAAACTCCATCAATAGACACATTGACCTGGACACCATATACAAACCACTACAGCTGAAACTGACACCCGGAAACGGCAAGAACATCCATCAACAGACACATCGACCTGGACCCCAGATACAAATCACTGCAGCTGAAACTGACACCCGGAAGCGGCAAGAACAAACCAATATAAATACCGGAAGAAACATCAAAGCAGCGCTTCACACGAGGCTCCCACCGCACTGATGATGTTCCCTAGCCAGGGAACAAAACGTTTGCAGCAAAAACTTCCAGCTCGGCGAGCAGAACCACAACAACGGATACCCGAGCTACAAATCTTCAATCAGATTTTAGACCCTTCAATCCAACCCGTCCCAACCAGATATCCCAACCCAATCTAGTCACACCTGCCAGGACCTGGCCCATATCCCTCCAAACCCTTCCTATTCACATACTCATCCAAATGCCTCTTAAATGTTGCAATTGTACCAGCCTCCACCACATCCTCTGGCAGCTCATTCCATACACATACCACCCTCTGTGAACAAGTTGCCCCTTAGGTCTCTTTTATATCTTTCCCCTCTTACCCTAAACCTATGCCCTCTAGTTCTGGACTCCCCGACACCAGGGAAAATACTTTGTCTATTTATCCTATCCATACCCCTCATAACTTTGTAAACCTCTATAAGGTCACCCCTCAGCCTCCGACGCTCCAGGGAAAACAGCTCCAGCCTGTTTATCCTCTCCCTGTAGCTCAGATCCTCCAACCCTGGCAACGTCCTTATAAATTTTTTCTGAACTCATTCAAGTTTCACAAAATCTTTCCGATAGGAAGGAGACCAGAATTGCTCACAATATTCCAACAGTGGCCTAACCAATGTCCTGTACAGCCGCAACATGACCTCCCAACTCCTGTACTCAATACTCTGACCAATAAACGAAAGCATACCAAATGCCTTCCTCACTATCCTATCTACCTGCGACTCCACTTTCAAGGAGCTATGAACCTGCACTCCAAGGTCTCTTTGTTCAGCAACACTCCATGGCCCACCTGGTCCAGATCCTGTTGTAATCTGAGGTAAACCTCTTCACTGTCCACGACACCACCAATTTTGGTGTTATCTGCAAACTTACTAACTGTACCTCTTATGTTCGCATCCAAATCATTTATGAAAATGACAAAATGTAGAGGGCCTAGCACCGATCCTTGTGGCACTCCACTGGTCACAGGCCTCCAGTCTGAAAAACAACCCTCCACCACCACCCTCTGTCTTCTACCTTTGAGCCAGTTCTCAATCCAAATGGCTAGTTCTCCCTGTATTCCATGAGATCTAGCCTTGCTAATCAGTCTCCCATGGGGAACCTTCTCGAACGCCTTACTGAAGTCCATATAGATCACATCTACTGCTCTGCTCTCATCAATCTTCTTTGTTACTTCTTCAAAAAACTCAATCAAGTTTGTGAGACATGATTTCCCACGCACAAAGCCATGTTGACTATACCGAATCAGCCCTTGCCTTTCCAAATACATGTACATCCTATCCCTCAGGATTTCCTCCACTAACTTGCCCACCACCGATGTCAGGCTCACTGGTCTATAGTTCCTTGGCTTGTCTTCACCGCCCTTCTTAAACAGTGGCACCACGTCTGCCAACCTCCAGTCTTCCAGCATCTCACCTGTGACTAGCGATGATACAAATATCTCAGCAAGAGGCCCAGCAATCACTTCTCTAGCTTCCCACAGAGTTCTCGGGTACATCTGATCAGGTCCTGGGGATTTATCCACCTTTAACCGTTTCAAGACATCCAGCACTTCCTCCTCTGTAATCTGGACTTTTGCAAGATGTCACTATCTATTTCCCCACAGACTATATCTTCCATATCCGTTTCCACAGTAAATACTGATGCAAAATATTCATTTAGTATCGCCCCCATTTTCTGTCGCTCCACACAAAGGCCCCTGATCTTTGAGGGGCCCTATTCTCTCCCTAGTTACCTTTTTGTCCTTAATATATTTGTAAAAACCCTTTGGATTCTCCTTAATTCTATTTGCCAAAGCTATCTCATGTCCCCGTTTTGCCCTCCTGATTTCCCTCTTCAGTATACTCCTACTTTCTTTATACTCTTCTAAGGATTCACTCAATCTATCCTGTCTATACCTGACATATGCTTCCTTCTTTTTCTTAACCAAACCCTCAATTTCTTTAGTCATCCAGCATTCCCTATACATACCAGCCTTCCCTTTCACCCTGACAGGAATATACCTTTCTCTGGATTCTTGTTTTCTCGTTTCTGAAGGCTTCCCATTTTCCAGCCGTCCCTTTAGCTGCAAACATCTGCCTCCAATCAGCTTTCGAGAGTTCTTGCCTAATGCCGTCAAAATTGGCCTTTCTCCAATTTAGAACTTCAACTTTTAGATCTGGTCTATCCTTTCCATCACTATTTTAAAACGAATAGAATTATGGTCGCTGGCCCCAAAGTGCTTCCCCACTGACACCTCAGTCACCTGCCCTGCCTTATTTCCCAAGAATAGGTCAAGTTTTGCACCTTCTCTAGTAGGTATATCCACATACTGAATCAGAAGATTGTCTTGTACACACTTAAGAAATTTCTCTCCAACTAAACCTTTAACACTATGCCCTTCAACAATACTTTCCAAATCCTTAACTACCAAAAGGGACAAGGACAGCAGATGCATGGAAATGTCAATGTGGGTTCTCCTTCAAGCCATACACCATATTATCTTAGAACTACAATGTAATTCCTTCACTGGATATGAAGCAGCTCGTTATATGATTGCTTTGTCATAACATGTGGTGTGGGGGTATAAAGAACTCAATCTACCTTACCGCAATTCATTTGGAAGGAAGGCATTCTACGAAAGCATGCTCCTCTGTTGTAACCTGATACTTGAGTATTTGGTCAGACACTTATCTGCCAGAGGAATGTAATGTTTGCACGTAATGCAAACTTTATGTTACATTAGTTGCAATCAATGTATATTGAAGTTTTCAATATCCTAACATCAAGGCTTAAATTTTTGTGTATAAGTTATTTTTCAAGCTAGCCATGAAGTTTTCCATGAATCTATGACATATTAAATGTCTTTTGACTGGTACTGTTTCCCACAATTACCTCTTGGGCTCTCAGTGAACCAAGACCTACCCCAGCAGCACATGGACAGGATTATTGAAAATGTACCTGATTGTGATTGTAAACTGATAATATTGCTAAGACAATGGCAAACATGACCACAATTTAATCTACTAATGACAACAGTGCAGCAACAAGGATTGGCATTTAGCAGCACAAAGTGCCAGGTTCAACCTCAGCTGGATGGTCTTCTTTGGGTACATTTACTCCACCTGTGGAATTTATCCCAATCTAGGTTGGATCAAGGATGTTAAACAACGCTAACCCAAGGGTTAGAGAGGATCTACGACACTGCCTTGGCATTTTTAATTTCCATTCACCATATATTTCTAACTTCGTGAACAAGATATTTCCACTGAGAGATTTGTTAAAGTAGGACATCTCCAATGTGTGGCACAATGACCAGTAATTGCGATTCATTCAAACAGGTTCAAACAGGCAAATCTTGACAGCTGCAAAGCTATGACCTCGGAAAGTTATGATTCTTAATTTGAAAGCATCATAAAAAAGCTCAGATATGTGTCTTTGGTAGCATCAAAAATGTATTGCCTTTGGTTTGAAAACATTCTCACCTGCAAAAGCAATGCCTCTAAAATAGAACGTGAGACATCCACTCTGGTAATCAACAGCTTAGAATTCCATACAGATTTAATTGGCAAGAAATTCACCGTTGAAATTTGTCCTAAGATGTTAAAAATGTTACACTGCAAATCACTATCAAGTCCACTGCCATATTTGCAACATCAACTCATCAAAATATAATAAATATAAACCTGACATGCTGAGCAGTATGCGACCCACACAAAGGCCAACATAATCCTTTTGATCTACATTGCTACTCTAGACCAAAAAGGTGAAGACATTGTTGAGGTTGTTCTGTTATACTTTGGCCACAGCCAGTTTCAATAGGCAACTGCCAAAGATGATTAGTGAGAAAAGTTGCAAAAGATCATTATCAACTGGCATGACAGTTTAAAAGATGTATTTTAGAAGATTTGTTCATTTTGCCCATACTGCGATGAACATGGTATATTACCAGCCAGACCAGTTGCATAATATCGTTGTCTGAGCTCTATGGTACATGAGTTTAAATCTCCCAATGGCAGATAATGAAATTTTAATTCGGTTATTAAAGAAATTAGAATTAAAAGTGAGTCTAATAACAGTGACCATGAAAGCACTGTCAATTATTGTTAAAACCAATCTTGTTTCACTAATAAATGTCTTTCAGAAAAATCAACTAGGTAAAAACAATGACTGCAGATGCTGGAAACCAGATTTTGGATTAGTGATGCTGGAAGAGCACAGCTGTTCAGGCAGCATCTGAGGAGCAGTAAAATCAACGTTTCTGGCAAAAGCCCTTCATCAGGAATATTCCTGATGAAGGGCTTTTGCCCGAAAAGTCGATTTTCCTGCTCCTCGGATGCTACCTGAACTGCTGTACTCTTCCAGCACCACTAATCCAAAATTTCAGAAAAATTAGCAGTCCTCACCTGTGCTGGTAACTTCAGGTCCACAGCAGTGCAGTTTATACTGACACGGCCTAGCAAGTTATTTAATTGTAGTGCAATAGCAGCAATTAGGGATGGGCAATAAATCCTGGCTTCAGCAGTGATTCCCACACAAACCAGAAGTCAGCATGTTATCTGAATGGCAATAGATTGGGAATGCGAGTAGTACAATGAAACCTGGGTGTGATTTATACCAGACACTGAAAGTAAGTGTGCAGGTGCAGCAACCAATGAAGAAGACAAATGGTATATTAGCCTTCATAGCAATAGGATGTGAGTAGTGGAGCAGATGTCTTGCTGTAATTGTACAGGGCCTGATGAGATTACACCTGGAGTATTTTTGGCAGTTTTGGTCTCCTTATCTGAGGAAGGGTCTTCTGGCTGTGGAAGGAATACAACAAAGGTTTACCAGACTTCCTGGGATGGCAGGATGGACCTATGATGAGAGAGTGGTTTGTTTAGGATACACTGGAGTTTAGAAGAACAATTGTCTTACAGAAAGCTATACACTTCTAACAAGGCTAGACAGGGTAAATGCAGGAAGGATATTCCTGAGGAAGGAGAGTCCAATGCCAGGGATTACAATCAAAGCACAAAGAGTAGGCCATTTAGGACTGAGATGAAGAGAAATTTCTTCATCCAGACGGTGTTAAGTCTGTGGAATTCTCTGCCACAGAAAGTATTGAATGTTTCAGGAAGGAGACAGATATAGTTCTAAGGGCTAAACGGATCAAAGGATATGATGCAAAAGCAAGATTGGAATATGGAGTAGGGTGATCAGCCATGATTATATTGAATGGCGGAGCAGGCTCAAAGGACCAAATGGCATACTCCTGTTCCTGGTTTCTACATTTCTGTCCTCAATGAAAGTTAAAACAAGTCACGGCACGGTGGCACAGTGGTTAGCACTGCTGCCTCACAGCGCCAGGGACCTGGGTTCAATTCCCACCTCAGGCGACTGACTGTGTGGAGTTTGCAAGTTCTCCCCGTGTCTGCGTGGGTTTCCTCCGGGTGCTCCGGTTTCCTCCCACAGTCCAAAGATGTGCGGGTCAGATGAATTGGCCATGCTAAATTGCCCATAGTGTTAGGTAAGGGGTATGGGTGGGTTGCGCTTCGGCGGGTCGGTGTGGACTTGTTGGGCCGAAGGGCCTGTTTCCACACTGTAAGTAATCTAATTTCATTTTCAAAGGCAAACAAGTCTTAGTACAAAATGCAGACATGAAGACATCGTACCGGTTTTATACCAGGAATGTACAGTTGTTGAATAAGCAAAACAGCTAGCTCATTAATCTGTGCATTAGTTGGGGATGAATAATGATATTTAATGACCGGGGTCTTCCTGAATCCTCCAAATTCTTTGTTGGCCTCCCAACTTCACAAACTTTATCCAATATCTTCAAGGTACAAGTTGGAAGTATAATAAATGATCTATTTAGATTAGATTAGACATCTCCATATGCCTGAATAAGACAATCTCCAATCACATTCCTGATGAAGGGTCTATGCTCGAAACATCAATCTCCCTGCTCCTCGGTTGCTGCCTGACTTGCTGTGCTTTTCCAGCACCACACTTTTTGACTCTGATCTCCAGCATCTGCAATCCTCACTTCCTCCAAGCTCCAATAATGCTCAAAATCATCCTGGACAAAGCAGCACATTTGACTGGTATTCTATTCTCTACCTGAAGTATTCACTTTCTCCATCACTGAAGAGCCATTGTTGAAGTGCAATCTACTAGATGCACTGCAGCAACTCACCAAGTCTTTTCGATAGCACATCCCTAAACCTGATCTCAACATCTGGGTTAAGGGCAGCAGGTTTATGAAACACCATTACCTGCAAATTCACTTCCAAGTCACACAATATTCTGCCTTAAAATTTAGCTTTGATTTGATTTGTTGTCACATGTACAGTGAAAAGTTATGTTTTGCATGCTCTACAGGTAGATTGTACCATACAAAGTGCATCAGGGTAGCAGGACAGCGTGCAGAATACAGTGTTACAGCCACAGAGAAGGTGCAGACAGCACGAACAACATTAACATTTCAGAGATCCATTTGAAGTCTGATAACAGCGAAAAGAAGCTGTTCTTGAATCTGTTCATAATGTATTCAAACTTTTATATCATCACCATTTCTTCATCAAAGAACCGAAGTCCTCGGACTCCCTCCTAACAGCAATGTTTGTATTCTGAACTGCAGAACTGCACAACATGAACTGCAGCGGGTCAAGAAAGTAGCTCTCACCACATTCTAAGGGTAATTAATGATGTACAATAAAATGACCACACATTCCGGGGAAGAATTAAGTATAAAGCTGGCACAAATTAATTTACCAGACAAGCCAAAGACATAGCTGAAAGTGTGTTGCTGGAAAAGCGCAGCAGGTCAGGCAGCATCCAAGGAACAGGAAATTCGACGTTTCGGGCATAAGCCCTTAATCCTGATGAAGGACTTATGCCCGAAACGTCGAATTTCCTGTTCCTTGGATGCTGCCTGACCTGCTGCGCTTTTCCAGCAACACACTTTCAGCTCTGATCTCCAGCATCTGCAGACCTCACTTTCTCCTCCAAGCCAAAGACACAACATCCTTTCTTTATTCCATTTCCCCACTTTCTTTCAACTCCAAATGTGAGGGTGCTGAATTTCAAGCTGACCTACGTAATTCCAGATACACTGGAAGCCTTTCAATCACACATCCCCTTGGCAATTCTTATAGAGTCTGCCTGAGTAGCAACTTTTAGTAAATATTGAACTGATATCACTCCTAGGAGAAAGTAAGAACTGCAGATGCTGGAGATCAGAGTCGAAGAGCAGGTCAAGGAACATCCGAGGCACGGGAGAGACGACGTTTCGAGCATAAGCTCTTCATCAGGAATGTGGAGGGGCCCAAGGGTGCTGAGAAATAAATGGAAATGTGGTGGGGGTGGGGGAAGGTAGCTGGGAATGCGATAGGTAAATGAAGGTAATAGGTCAGAGAGGAGAATGGAGCAGACAGGTGGGAAGGAAGATGGACAGGTAGGACAGTTCAAGAGGGTAGTGCCAGGTTGGAACTGGGATAAGGTAGGGGAAGGGAAATGAGGAAACTGTGAAATCCATATTGATCCCTTGTGGTTGGACGGTTCCAAAGCAGAAGATGAGGTGTTCTTCCTCCAGGCATCGGGTGGCTAGAGTTTGGTGATGGAGGAGGCCCAGGACATGCATGTACTTGGTGGAGTGGGAAGGGGAGTTCAAGTGTTTGGTTACAGGGTGGTGGTTGTTTAGTGCATGTGTCCCACAGATGTTTTCTGAAAAATTCAGTGAGTTGGCATACTGTCTCCCCAATGTAGAGGGGATCGCATCAAGAGCAAAGGATGACATGTGTGGAAGTCTCTGTCAGATGTGTAAGGATCCTTTAAGGCCTTGGATGGTGGGAAGGTGTGGGTGCAGTTTTGCACTTCTTGCAGTGGCAAGGCAAGGTGCCAGGAGGGAGGGTGGGTTGGTGGGGTGTGTGGACCTAACAAGGGAGTTGCGGGGAGAATGGTCTCTCCGGAATGCAGATTGGGATTGGGAGAGAAATTATTCACCTGGTGGTTGGGTCTGTTTGTAGTTGGCAGAAATGGCAGATGATGATGCGATGTATCTGGAGGTTGGTGGGATGTAAGGTGAGGACCAGGGGGTTCTGTCCTTGTTGCAATTGGAGGAGTGGGGATCAAGGGCGGAGTGAAGGGGATGTGCTGGAGGGCATCATGACCACGTGGGAGGAAATTGTGGTCTCTGAAGAACGAGGCATCTGGGATCTTCAATGGTGGAATTGGTCCTCCTGGGAGCAGATGCGGCAGAGGTAGAAGAATTGGAAATAAGGGATAGCATTTTTACAGGGGGCAGGTGTAGTCCAGGTAGCTGTGGGAGTCAGTGGGTTTGTAGTAAATGTCCATGTTGAGTCGGCCATTGAAATGGAGATGCAGAGGTCCAGGAAGGAGAGGGAAGTGTCCGAGATGGTCCAGGTGAATTTGAGGTCAGGGTGGAATGTGTTCGTGAAGTTGGTGATATCACTCCTGAGTGTGATCCTTTTCTTACCCAATCATCACACAGGTACAATTTCCAGTAGGATCCTCTCAATCATGAGAAACTAGGGATCTAGGTCAATTTCACTCAGCACCTTCAGAGCTCACAATCCCTCCACCATCACTATAACCCATCTACATTTCTGAATGTATACACTCCAAGGCCCATTATCATATTATTACCAATGACTCAGATGAGACCAGTTAACCCAGCACGTACAGACTGCAGCATACAGTGTTACAGTCGTGTAGAAGGGGCAAAGAGAGGGATCAACATTAAATTTGAGAGATCCATTCAAAGTCTGATAACAGCGGGAAAAAAATCTATTCTTTAATCTGTTTATACATGTATTCAAACTTTGATCCCATTGACGCAATGTGGCACCAATCAATACATTCAACTGTTAGATTATCAGTAGTTAAGCTTTAATTTTGTGAGCTGCATCATCATACCTTTGTTAGTTTGTCCACTTGCAACAAAGATTAATTATTAATAAAATGTTAACATTGATTTCTAGTTATTGGAAGGGTTAAATATATCGTTTTCTTTCTATAATGTAACACTGGAAACTTGTAATGGTAATTCAGGAAATGTAAAGTTTGTTTCTCTCTTGAGCATGAGCAAATTCTGTAAACTAGTTACAGTTACTGCCATCAGTGCTGTATTTGCAGCATAAGGCTTAAGTCCCTCTCTCTTAGTCATGCTGAAAATACCACGTTTCTGACACTGCACAATCCAAGGATGGCTATTTTTAGTACAGTGTCATGCTACACTAGTGGAAATGAGGTACTCCCCAATCCAACACAATGGAAATGGATGGACTGCCAGAGTGTTATGTGTGAAAGAAAAGGAGACTCCAAAAAGCCAAACAAAAGAGCTTCACTTACCCTGAAATACTGTACACAGATTAATGGCTCTTCAGGCAATGCTCAGAGTGCACTCTTACATACCGCATGGTAATAGTATATTCAGAGCAATATTATGAAGAACTGAATGACTGCACTTCAATGTTTAAGGTTACAAGCAGATTGTCAGCGTGTAGTGTAGTTTGATATGAACCCACCTCAACATGAATTATTACCCAGCTGAATATATCATGACAACCTGTAATTTAGTTCTCAAATTAAACTATTGCAACCTTAATTTTCAGAAGTGTTTACTCCTAAGTAGCATTGATTTTGGATCTCTTTTAACATCAAAGAGGAAATGAAAACCAGTCATGGTTCAGGAAATTGCAACTCCAGGTGTTATACCAACAATTGCAATTTAGTTACATTTTAATTACTTAATCTCAGGAAGGGAGGGAGAAACTCAGGAAAATTTTAATCACCAGAGAAATGGTATGGAGTAAATTGTTGAGTTACAGGCTGCCAAATGCTTGGATTTTGACTGACTTCATCTTCAGGTGAGATGGTTAGGGCATTTCAATTTTCCAAACCTCCCTCAATTCTGGGAAGGTCCCCTACAACTGGAAGGTAGTAAATGTAATTCCTTTATTCAAAAGGGAAGGATACAGAAAGCATAAAACTATCTGCAAACTATCTATTTATCAAACCAGACAAGTATTAAATCTTGTGAAAAGGTTGACCAGGTTCTAGGGGTTAAATGGATTAGTCCTGCTCCTCCTCAAAATGGCCGTATGTTTGCGTGCTTTCTGAGGTTTTGAGAGAGTCCCAACAAGTAAAAAAAAGAGAAATATCTTAAGGAACACAATGTGGGCAAGAGAAAACAAGCAATCACCAGAATACAGGGCTATCTTTCTTCGATCTAAAACAAAACTTGTTTGTCTTTTCCACTTCTCTTTTACCTTAATCTGCCTCACACAGCCACTTCTTCCCACACCGAACAGTCCATCTATTCCATCCAGAAATTGTGGTATTAGTCTGCCGACAGACTGCCTTTTATTAAAAACATATTTGTATTTGAAATACTGAAGTTAAACTGAATGTACCAAATGGTAACATTAAAGTAAGTAGGACTCAGAATGTTCATATCTGCTGAACATGCTGATGTTAAAGGTAGATATTATTATGAACTTGGTATCATTGATCCTTCACTCTCACATTAAGTATCTCAAATGTCACTTTTATTTTCACAACCAACACATCTCTTTTATTTGTCCTCTAACAGTGCATTGTGTCCTGATCCTTATTTGAGTGATGACACAGTCAAGAGACTCACTCTTTTAAAGGAAAATGGATCTCAAGCCACTTGCCATTTGCAATGTTACTCATCATCAAGTGGACATTGGTTTGTTTTGAAGCATTGAAGGCTTTCCCTAACCTTTGCCTTATACTCACCAGAGATTGTCAACATATAATAATTGTTTGCAAAATAGCAAAGGAAATGCTTCACTAATTGAACTACAGTGACCATTCTGCACACACGTCTGCATCCTGAATGTTGTATCTGAAAAATAATACTGAAACAAAATGTATAGTTACAACATTTAAAAGATATTTAAACAGGTACACAAATAGGCAAGGTTTACAGGGATATGAGCCAAATGCAGACAAATGGGACTAGTTTAGTTTGGGAAACTTGGTTGACATGGATAAGTTGGATCTATAGGTCTGTTTCCATGCTGTATGACTCTATGATTCTATGACTCTAATTTGAGGTTTATCAATAAATCTGTAAGAAAACATAATTGGAGTGATATTGATGTCCTAGTCAATGCTTAATCCACAATCAGCATGATTAAGACAGATTTTCACAGTCTTATTAAAAGGGATCAGTTGTCTACAAATTGTATGTCACATTTCCTGCATTACAACAGTGACTTACTTCAAGCTGTATTTGAAAGATTCCATGAGTTGTAGTAGGTGCTATATAAATTTCAGCTTTCCTTCCTCTTAACTCACCTGTAGTTAAGCAAACATACTGGACACACAGTAGAAATCAAATTGAGCTCATTTACTTTGTTTATATTTAGCAAATGCAAATCTCTGAGCTGAACTTCATAGTTCAGTAGCACAGCTCATCATGTCTTTGCCACAAGCTCTCTTGGATTCAGTTTTTCACTTGTTTTGCTGTGAAGTAGCCACAAACTTTAAAAGTCATCAAAATCTGAAAGCGGAATTATTTTAGAGGATACTAAACCAAAATCATTTTTGAGCCCATTAGAATCCATTACTGCAGCCAAAAATCTTTCACTGTCTTTAATTATACTCGTAGATAGTCAGATTAACATGTTGAAATACCATGAAGACTTTCAGACAAACCAGGAACATTGCCTTTGGACGTGAGGTATTGTAACCAACAGATTACCCCCAATAGAGAAGATCATCCTGAACAGATTCATGACATGTAAAGCTGAGGAATGTGGGGGTTATATTGCATGATGGCAGACTGACGTTACAAACTTGATGGGCTGAGAGGCCTCTTCTGTATTGTATGATTCTATGACTGGAACTCGTTTTTCTGCAGTACACAAAATGCAAAGCCTGAAGCATTGCACTGATACATTGATTGCTAATTTAAAACATTTTCACATCTAATTTGGTTGCCTTCCAAAAAGTTTACAGTCTACTGTATCCTGAATAGAAATATCATGGTAATTTTTACAATTAATAAAAACATGCGTATTTCAGTTTCACTCTATAGTTTAGTGAAAATCTAATAACTTGATAGCAAGAACGCTCAATGAAACCCATACAAAGCACACGAAAGCAAAACACTGATTATAAAGCCTCTACATTTTCAGCATGTCCTAAAGCACTTTACAGCCAAAGCAGTACTTTTTAAGGATAGCCATTGTGGTAATGTAGTAAACATGGCAGCCACATGAGACAGCTGGGTCTTACAAACAAAACGTGATAATGACCAGATCATCTGTTTTCACAAAAGTACAATGTTGCAAGTGCTGTGAATCTGAAACAAAAATAAAGAAAACAGAAAATATATGAATATTCACCAAGTCGAGACAGAAACAAAGTTAATGTGTAGAATCTCCCCTGTCTCTGAATTATATGGGCATTAGTGAGTAAGTTGGGAAAATATGGTGAGATCAGAAACTAATCTGTATTTTTCTTCATACCTGGAATGAAACAGAAGCACTTTCTTGCCAAAAACAACTTGCCCAACAGTTGGGAGAAAGGTTGCAGGCGCCGAGCGGAAGCAGTGGTCATTACTCATTTCGTTTTTAGATTTTGTCTGCTGTTGCTGAACATTGACAATGTATTCAATTTTAAACTAGAATTTATATTTCCATTGGAATTGATCAAATTCCATTAATGATGGCAGATGTGAAACGAATTTACTTGATTGAACACTTGAGATGACTGTCATGTTATTTCTCACAGCTAGAATGCAGTATTATACATTTAAGGCACAAGCTCACGATATCATCACCATATCGTAGCAGTTGACCAGAGTTCATTCTAATGTTCTTCCCGGTTTTGTGGTGTGTTCTGCAGCCCATGTACAGCAGAGACTTTCAGAATCTTGGAGTAGCTGCTCAAGCACGACGCCACACAACTTTGACTCAATGCCACATGTGACCTGGGAGTATAAAGGTCTCAGAGCCCTCTTAACTGAGGTCACTTGAAGCATGATGTGCTGATGGAAGTGTGCCAGTGTTTGTAAGGAAATCCAGTTCCAATGGCCAAGTGAGGCCCAAAACAGAGCACAGGTGACAAGACTGGCACTAAGGAAAGCCTTAAGTATGTAAGATTCAAACACATCAACAATATGTACAGTCAATGATGCAAATGACAAATTCCGGGTGATAAGATTTCCATATTGTTAATCTCACACATCAGGATAATAGCGTAAGGCGATCAGAAGATTTTACAAACTTTAGTATTGTATGCCCTGAAAAAGTAGGTTAACACAGCCAAAATCTGATATCAACACAAGAGCTAGTGCCAATATATATTATCACCACTACGTATCCTGAAAGACTTGCACTTCAGCAAGTGGTACACCATTACACAACCTTCGAAAGACCAAATCTCAGAATACAGTATAACAAATCACCCATTCCATGCAGTGGCACAATCACACTTTGATGCCAATATGTAAACTCAGTTTGGATGCCCGAAATCATCTGTATGGCAGATATCAATGATCCAGTAGTGGTAAGATTACCAACAGTGTAGTCACAATTCATGAGAGTCAAGCCACATTCACAGTAGAGGAATAGACCAGGCCATTATACAAAGGAATCAATGAAAGTTGAAAGCATCCTCAGGCAGATCCATTACACTTTGTTGGGGCCAGTCTGAACAGTTGCAATTGCCAATTGTCAAAGGTGAGCAACTACTAGAGTTGCAAAAGACTATTATCCAGGGACGGCCTCACAACATTAAGGAAGTACCCATGATGATTAGTTCACTTTGCCTATACAGCAATGAACTTAGGAAATCACATCAAGTAATGAAGGGCTTATGCTCGAAACGTCGAATTCCCTATTCCTGAGATGCTGCCTGGCCTGCTGTGCTTTGACCAGCAACACATTTTCAGCTGTGAATCTGTTCTTGCCAGGGATGAATCAGGACATTCAATGGTTCATGGATGCATGTGAGTCATGTAAAATTAAACAAACCCACCAGCAGAGGGGACCTCCATATCCACACAATGTTCCATCTACACTTTGGATGAAAATAGCAACAACCTATTGGAGTGCATGGGAAGATTACATTCATGTGATGATTGCTTCTCCAAATTTCCATTGTTTGACAACTTAGCAACGCAACGAGTCTAGCCACCATTGACATAAAAAGCAATAATTTTGGTTCATTTGGCATGCCAGAACAGATAATGCCTAATATTGGAGTAGAGTTCACTGCAAACTGCGTCGAGATGTGTGCTAAAAAACAAAAATTGTTGGAGAAACCATTTATTAATTTAGTTGCTGTAGGTTAGGCTTTTTCTGTGTAAATTAACTACTTCTTGTGATAAAATAATGTTAAACAGTGCCTTCTAGTGCCTGGATATCAAATAAAATGAGCTCAATTTGAACAGTTTATTCAAAGTTGCAAAGTCAATGAAATCTTTAATCTTCACAAGAAGTTTTGCGAGAGGGGTCTGATCCAATGGGTCTGCTCTTAAACCAGTGTGAAAGATCTTGGAAAATATTATTTGAGATGGTTTTAAATATTTAACAATCCTGAATTGCTTGTACTAGTCAATTCCAGCAAGTAACACTGGTGTCCACTAACTATCCCAAACTTCTTGGTTTCTGGTTTTATGAAGGCCAGTCCAGCCCAAATCTGATAATTTGCTATGATTCAAACATATTTCTGACACAGGAACATTTCATGCTTAATCACTTAGTCAAGTTGCTAAACAAATAGTGAGGGTAACAGGGAGCCACTGATCTCTCTTCTCAACAAATGTTTCTCGAAAATAATTTAAACTTTCTAGCTGCATCAGTTTGTTCACATTCTGAAAATACAGTGCACGTGAAATAAGAAAAGGTTAGCAGCATTTTAAAAACCCAAGTCAATGGGGGATGGAAGTTGTATAGACAAAGAAGCACTAAAGATCAGTGTAGTATTTGTGGCCACTGAATAGGCACACAGGAGAGGTCAAGCTCCAGCTCTTTTATGCCAACTGAGCAATGCTGTCTCTTTAAGGAATGCAATGTTTCAAAAATGTTTTATTAACAATTGTACTTTGAAAGCCAAGCTTTTGTCTCCTTGTCCCACCCCACCCTCCCAATAAATGGTGGCTCGTTCATCTGTCTCTCCTGGGAGGCTTCAGGCATTCTTTTAGTGATTGATGGTTTTTACACGTGTTCCCTATGGTGTAAGTAACTCTCGTGCGTCTGCTGGTTATAATGTGAGGATTCTGTTGCCTCTCCTGCTTTAGAGAATACAGTCAACCCAAAAAGAGAATCTCAATAAAATGTATCAGCAGACATATTTTTGGAGCTTCTTAACATATAAAATTTTATTTGTTTACTATACATGACGCTCAGACACATATTGGAATTCACTCATGCACACACATTTGCTCATTCCCACCCTAAACAAAGTAAATCTCTCAAAAATATTGAGATTAGACTGCAAATGGCTTTTAATGTGCTGGTTAGCTTGCTTCCCTAAAATTTCAATGTTTGTTCATTTAAGGATATCATTGGATTAAGCAGGTGAATGATCTGGTAAGTATTAATATAATATATCTTACACATATTGTTCGCCAGTGCATTATAAATCATATTTAGTAAAAGTGAGATACTAACTCACGGATTCATTTAGGGATGTAAAAAACAATATGCATTTACACTGTACTTTCATAACTACCAGATATTTCAAAGTGCATTACTGCCAATGGAGTACTTTAGAAGTGAGGTTATTCTTGTAATGTAGGAGATGTGGCAACCAAAAGGCACATGACAAACTCCTACAAACAGCAATGAAGCAACAAGATAATCTGCTTTTTATGGCATTGACCATAGAATAAATTTTGGTCTGGACTACAGAGAAACCTCTGCTCTTGTTTGAAATAGAATCATAGCATCTTTTAGAGATATCAAACAAAGATGATTCAGAACACAGGAAAGAGATACAGTGCTTGGAGTCATGGTGCAATGAAACAATCTCTCTCTCAATGTCAGCAAAACAAAAGAACTGATCTCTGACATCAGAAAGAAAGGAGGACACATCTACATCAATGGAAGTGAGGTGGAGAGGTTCGAGAGCATCAAATTCCAAGGTATGACAATGACTGACAATTCTTGATGAAGGGCTTTTGCCCAAAATATTAATTTTCCTGCTCCTCGGATGCTACCTGACTGGCTGTGCTTTTCCAGCACCACACTCTTGGCTCTAACTTCCATCATCTGCAGTCCTCACTTTCGCCTACAATAACCGACAACCTGTCCTGCACCTTCCACATAGATGCGACAGTTAAGAAGGCACAGCAACTCCTCTTCTTCCTCAAGAGGCTTAGGAAATTCAGCATGTCCATAAGGACCCTCATCAACTTTTAGAGATACGTCATAGAAAGCATTCTATCCAGGTGAATAATAGCTTGGTACAGCAACTGTTCTACCCAGGGTGGTAAGAAACAACAATAAGTTGTGTACACCATCATGGAAGTCAACCTTTCATCCATGCACTCCACCTATGCATCTTGTTGCCATGGAAAGGTGGACAACATTGTCCTTGTTTTTACCTCGTTGATTTTAACCCTACTGTGAATCCTCTTGCAAGGATGCCTGCCTTGAAGAATTTTTCCTCCTCTCTCTACAAGCCACTCTGCAGGCACCCTGCCTCTATTCCTGATGAAGGGCTTTTGTCCGAAATGTCGATTTTCCTGCTCCTCAGATGCTGCCTGGCCTGCTGTGATTTTCCAGCACCACTCTAGTCTAGACTCTGGTTTCCAGCATCTGCCCTCCTTGCTTTTACCACACTGATCCTCTGAAGAGTAACCCAGCCAGACCTATTTCCCTCTGATTAATGCACCTAACCCTATGGGCAATTTTAGAATGGCCAATCCCCTGACTTGCACATCTTTGAACTGCTGGAGGAAACCAACGCACCAGGAGGAAACCCGCACAGACATGGGAAGAATGTGCAAACTCCACACAGACAGTCACCCGAGACTGGAATCAAACCTGGGTCCCTGGCATTGTGAGTCAGCAGTGCTAACCACTGAGCCACTGTATCACCCCTTAGCTTGGTTATTCAGCACGTATTTCAACTCCAAGACCAATTCATCATTCTTGAGGGTTTCTGGTCAAAGTCTGAATGCAATTTTGTTGATTGGACCCGGTGAAGGTGTATATAACTGAACCACTGCTTCCTCATTTTAGTATTTCATTCCTCTTGAGATAACTATCAACATTCAGTTAGCCTTTTGATGACTATTCTCTGCGTTTTGCTGATCTGACTTTATGGACAACCAATTCTCTTTGGCCCTTCATATTTCCTAGACCCTCAACCTTAAGAAAATATTTGTATATCTTCTTTCTTTTGTTTAGAATCCCTACAGTTGAAAAATGTCGTGCTGGAAAAACACAGCAGGCCAGGCAGCATCCGAGGAGCAGGAGAATCGACGTTTCGGGCATAAGCCCTCCTGCTCCTTGGATGCTGCCTGGCCTGCTGCGTTTTTCCAGCACGACATTTTCCAACTCTGGTACTCCAGCATCTGCAGTTCTCACTTTCTCCTTTAGAATCCCTACAGTGTGGAAGTAGGCCATTCGGCCTATTGAATCCACACCAATCCTCCAAAGAGCATCCCACCCAGACCAACCCCCCACCCCCACCTATCCCTGCATTCCCCATGGTTAATCCAACTAGCTTGCACATTCCTGGACACTATGGGCAATTTAGCATGGCCAATCCACTTAACATACACATCTTTCAACTGTGGGAGGAAACCAGAACATCCAGAGGAAATCCACACAGGCAAGAGGAAAATGTGCAAACTCCACACTCTGGCAACACCTTTTCTGATCACTTTTAATTTCACAACTTCTTTCCTATAGCAGGGAGACCAAAACTGAACACAATATTGCAAAAGTGGTCTAATCAATGTCCTGGTCGATCTCTGACACTGAGGTGACATACGTGTTGTCTGCCATGGGTCAGTCTAAGTGTGCAGGTTATCAGGGTCCTGGTCTAGAATGTTAGTTTTCTTAATTATCAGAGGAGTCATGAATGGAGTTGAACACGGTGAGATTGTCAGTAAGTAACCATGGTCTTTTTGGAAGGCCACTTTGGAACGACATTAAGGTGGGTGCTGCCATTTATTTACAAAAAGGGCAAGAAAACACTGGGAGTAAATTTCCTTAGTGTACAAGCCTGGATAGATATGATTGTTTCCTGTTCATCCTGATTGGTTCAGTGACTGCACAAGTATAGATACTTTCTATTCCAAGCTGTCTTTTTCTGACATACCAGATCACTATAATCCATTAATTTGCCAACTCTGGCATTATTTCCCTTTGATGACCTTTCGCAGCAGAAGGCCGCTGCCAAATATATGGCAAACACAACAGTCTCTT
This sequence comes from Hemiscyllium ocellatum, assembly GCF_020745735.1. NCBI lineage: Eukaryota > Metazoa > Chordata > Chondrichthyes > Orectolobiformes > Hemiscylliidae > Hemiscyllium > Hemiscyllium ocellatum. The sequence continues at coordinate 53,112,620 of NC_083401.1, read as the reverse complement.
TATGTTTTTATACTGAATTCTTCAAATTATTTGGAATACTTATATTTAATCAGAATCAACATAAGCAGAATGACAAAAACAGAAATTGCTGGAAAAGCCCATCAGTTCTGAGGAAAGATCACTCAACCTGAAACATCAACTCTGATTTCTCTCTGCAGATTCCAACAGATCTGCTGAGCTTTTCCAGTATTTTCTGTTTTAGAACATAGCATATAGAAAAGTACAGCACAGAACAGGCCCTTTGGCCCACGATGTTGTGCTGAGGTTTAAGCCTAATCTAAAATATAGTAACATAACCTATGCACCTCTCAACTCACTTCTATCCATGTGCATGTCCAGCATGTCCACTGACTCTGCTTCCACCACCACAGCTTTCCATGCATTCACAACTCTCTGCATAAAGAACCTACCTCTGATGTCTCCTTTATACTTTCCTCCTAATATCTTCAAACTATGACTTCTCGTACCAGTCAATCCTGCCCTGGGGAAAAGTCTCTGGCTATTGACTCTATCTATTCCTCTCATTATTTTATACACCTTGATCGGGTCTCCTCTCGTCCTCCTTCTCTCCAGAGAGAAAAGTCTGAGCTTATTCAACCTTCCTTCATAAGGCAATCCTCTCCAGTCCAGGCAGCATCCTGGTAAACCTTCTTTGCACCCTCTCCAAAGCCTCTGTATCTTTCCTATCGTAGGGTGACCAGAACTGGACACAATATTCCAAGTATGGTCTCACCAGGGACTTGTAGAGCTGCAGCAACAGTTTATTTGGTATTATAAATTTAAAGGAACAAAGTGTATATTTATACAGCACAGTTGAATATCTCAAAGTGAACTGCTTTTATGTGCAGTCACAGGTGTAATAGAGGATGCTTATCAGTTAATGTGCACACAGAAAGCTCCCACAGGTATTAATGTAACAATGACTAATCACTTCTTTGTGATGCCCAGACCTTGCCATTTCCTGTGCAGCCTGGCCTCCAGCCTTGGTCTGCCAGGAGCTTTAATGGGACCACAATCACCCTCCCTTAATGAGCTATGTCCTATCCCCATTAAACCTGCCACCCAGTATCAAAGCCTCCACTCCTCCCATTCAATAAAGCTCTCTGTACAAGAAGAATAGCTCCATTCAGTCCAAGTCCAACTGGAAGACTACCTCATGCATTGCACCTACCTTCTTAACCTGTTGTGGATGGAAAGACACCTTCCTCATTTGCTGCCTTCTTAATTTTAAAGGTAGACTTTAATCTCTCAAAGTTATGTTTTCATGAACTGTGTTTTGATGATGTGCTAATATATTAAAAATAAATTCCTATCCAAAAGCATGATCATCTTCAATCTGTAGCCAACTCAATTACTAACATTCATCTTGTCAGAAGGTTCATACTCGGCCTCCAGTTCAATTAAGTACCCCACCACTCCTGGGAGCTTCACAAAATCCTAACCACTGAATGACAGTATCCTCTGGGATTAAATTCAAAAACCAGGTGGAGGTGATGCCACCTCCAGCCAAACAGAATGACAACATTCACTGGGAAGGTTCACACATGAAGACTAACCACTTTGAAAAAGTATTACAAATCTCCCTGTCACTGCGAAACTGTATCAGAATCATGATCCAATGCCTTCAGGAAACAAAGAGGAAACGTTTCATATTGTTTAAACTGAGTAATGGCTTCAAGTAAAAAAAAAGCATTAATAACTGTAAAATATTTACAGTGTTGAAGTGACAGCTGCAATTGGTTATTCAGTACACACTGAAGTCTGAGAAAGAGAAGCAATTAAACACACCCGATCAATACCATCACTCATTACAACCTCAGGTCATATCAAATCATGTAAAAATTATATCAGTGTCACAGGCAATTTTCCTCCATATGAATAACAGGGTACTTGGCAACACACCAAACTTGTTACTGGAATGCTTCCAAAGTACACACTGCACAGCAATCTAGAAGCTGACAGTTTGCACACATCTGGTGCTGTATGGCTTACGGAGATCTGGTGTATGTCTCATTATCAGCTCCTGTACTTGAACCACATTAAAGCAGGGCATGCCGCACTCAGCTGAGCTGCAGGTAAACCATGCTTTGAGTTAAAGACAAGATACTGATGGGGACAGGTGTTCATTCCCTCAGTTCAGACCAATCCTGTCAGCACTTTGCAGCATTAATGATAGGATTCTACTAATATTCATCAATTCTGCCTCTTGGAGGTCTGGGACCTGGGAGAATATCACTAATAATCAGTACATTACTGCCATTCAGAATCTCCAGGCCGCACAGGACCTCCAGACAGGAGGTGCGTTCAACACTGGAGCAGTTAAGTAGATAAGGATCTTAATTTCCTCGAGTGGACAGGCAGTCTAGAAGCAACCCCTTCTCCCTCAAAGTCAAGCTCAACACGTACTCAGTCAAAGGAATCAAGCAACGACTTGATGACATCTTCAAGAATTTTTGTGCCATTCAGATTCCTCCCCAACAGAATCCACACACGACAGCACCAGCTGTGATATCCCAATATTGAGAATAATGACAATCTGGGCACATGGCTGTTTTGGCTCAAGGAAGCTATTTTCCAGTCAGCAGGTGAGTCTGCCAACATGGAGCATTGAGCCAGAAAATTATTCTCCTCGTGTTAACATTCACGTTCAGGGTTCACAATCAGTATTATGTTCTCTATTTTGATTACTTATAAGGTGGCACATTTCAGTATTCGCAGCTGTAATAAAGCAATTTTATTTGAAATATACAGCCTCATGTCTTAAAATGTATATTTTGCTATCTCAGTACATTTGTTAGTATTTGTTAACTTTATCAGCTTGTAACCTGTATTTTCATATAGAAGTGCACGCATTGTGAAGATCTTTGCTATCTACAACTTTGTTTATCTTTATTCAAAGCAATGTAATAGCTTGAATCTTTGCAATGTATTCAACACATTCTTGGCAACCAGTGCTATATTTGTACAGGACTCAAGTTGAATTTGGGCATTTTGCCACCAGGCTATCTAAGGCCATGAGGAAGGCTGTATAAGTTCAGTGTTGAAACTACATGTCTTTCAAACATATTTGATTCATTTAAATGGGCTTCACCAGTTATGAGATTCATTTAGGAGAGGTGATGGCCTAGTGGCGTTATCACTAGACTATTAACCCAGAGACCCCAGTACAGATGGTGAAGTTTATTTTGCAATAAAAATGTGGAATTCAGAGTTTAAAGATAACAGGAAACCGTTGCCAGTTGTCAAAAAATCCATTTGGTTCACTAATGTCCTTTAGGGAAGGAATTAAGAGCAGGAGTAGGCAATTCAGCCCTTCGAACCTATTCTATCTTTCAATACATTTCAGGCTATTTCCATCTCAACCTCAACTCCATTTTCCTGCCCACTCGCTCTAACCCTTCAACTTATTACCAATTAAAAGTCTTTCTATTTCCTCCTTACATTGACTCAATGTCCCAGCCTCCACTGCACTCTGGGTATTAAATTCCACAGATTCATGACCCTTTGGGAGAAATAATTTCTCATCTCTGTTTTAAATATACTACCCCTTACCCTGAAACTATGACCTCCCACTCTTGATTGCTCCACATGAGGAAACATCGTTTGTACATCTTCATTGTCCATCCCATCAGCTAGATCTTCTCTCATTCTTCTGAACTCCACGAGACTGCTGTCCTTACTTGTCCTGGCCTACATTTACCTCCAGATCCACAGCAATTTGGTTGGCTCTTAACTACCCCCTGAACAATTAGGGACAGGCAATAAATATGTTGAGCCAGCAATGCCCATATCTATGAATGCATAAAAAAACTTCTTGTTGGAATCAGCAAGGCATTCTATCTTCAAGAGAAAAGGGAGGCCAAGAGAACTGAAATAATCCGACTTACCTCACATGAAACATAACTCCTGATGACCAAGCATGGAGTGTCTGTTCAGAGATACAACATAAACATGATTTTGTATTTTGTCACAGTATTCCTAGGTATAAACTCAAACTTCCAATTTGATGCAATTTGCAAACTGAGAATCACAAAGCATTTGTGATGGAATTATTACCTTTATTACAACAATGCATTTAAGATCCTCAAGCCATGCTATTATATTTCTAATTTCCAAGTCAATTTTTTTTAAAGTACTGGTGAATGTGTAAAGATTGTATCTTTTTGTTTTCCTGTATTTTTTTTATTGTGGATTGAAGTGGAAGGAGGACTATTACAAAATCCAAGGATTGTCGAAAGGCTACCGCACTTTCCAAAGGGAGGTCCAACTTACACAAGTACAAGTGGAGGTGGGGGCTATTACTACAGCTAAGTTGGAGTCAAGGAGTGTGAACAAATGGAGATTCTACTGGCTACAAGTAACCAACTGGTCTATGAAGTGTTAAGTGGTTGTCATTGATGAAGGCCTTCTGCCTGCCAACAACCTGGCTCCTAGGTAACTGAATAGCTTTTATGGGTGTGAATGTTTAGTCAGAAGTCATCAGACCTCCAGAAACGATGGAGCTGTCCTTTTCTCTGTACTAAAAACACATCAAGCCTGAAGAAAGCCAGTTTATTTTCCCTCTTCAAATGCTGCAAGGAATGGTTTTTAACCAACAAACCAGGGATTTTGTGAGTGTGAATCAGTTGCACTTTGATTCCTGCAAAAAAGTGGAAGCTCTGGGAGTAGGAAGATCAAGGAGTAACAAGACCTGACAAGTGGAAAGGATTATCTCAGTGATGCCTGTGGACAGGGACAAGTGAAGTGCCTTCTTCATCTTTCCATCTAAACATGACACCCATTTATTTGTATCTTTCAAAGTCTGTCTGTACAGGGGGGCTTTTATAAAGGGTTAAAGTTTTAATTGGTAGAGTTATAAGTTGATGGTACATAGTTGATGAGAATATATTTATTTGTAGCAAATAGTATTTTTTTGTCAAGGATGGAAACCTGATTCTGCTTTGTATGACCGAGGTCTCAAAGGTGGATAAATTGTGGAATTTTGCATATTTATATAAAATCTTTAACTTTTTAGTTGACGTGCAATTCTGGTCTCCCTTCTACATGAAGGATGTTACGAAACTTGAAAGGGTTCAGAAAGACTAACAAGGATGTTGTCAGGAAGGCTTGAGTTATAAGGGAAGGCTGAATACACTGGAGCTATTTTCTCTGAAGTGCCAGAGGCTGAGGGGTGACCTTATAGAGGTTGAGAATTTCATGAGGGGCATGGATAAGGTAAATAACCAAGGTCTTTCTCCCAGGTTAGGGGAGTCCAAAACTCAAGAGCATAGATTTAAGGTGAGCAGAGAAAGATTTAAAAAGGACCTAAGGTGCAACTTCATCATGCAGAGGGTGGAGTGTGTATGGAATGAGCTTCCAGATGAAGTGTTGGAGGGGCTGATAGAATTATAACATTTAAAAGGCATCTGGACGCATATATGAATAGGAAAGGTTTAGAGGGATATATGCCAAATAGGCCTAGATTAGTTTAGGATATCTGGTCAGCACAGACAAGTTGGACTGAAGGGTCTGTTTCGTGCTATACATCTCTATGAGTCTATGACTCCAAGTATAGCAGGGCTTGATTTCCACTGTACTCCCTAAATAATGTGTAACTAATTACAATGGTCCCAACATCAATCCCTGTGGAACACCACTTCCCAATAGCACTATTAGATAAACGCTCTCTGGCATCTTGGTCAACATTCCTCTTTCATTCAAATTGATTAAGCCAGTCATTAACCTTGTTGCAGTTTGTGGGATCTCACTGTGCAATAAGTGGCTCTGTGATTGCTTGCATATCAGTGGATGGTAAATTTAGCACAGGCTGACTTTCTGTTTTTTTGAAAGGGCCCTTCAAAGCAACATGCCCCATTCAGGCAATGATTGTAGACCTACTCCCATAGAGTCCAAGTAGCATTGACAAAGCAGTCATTTCTCCAGCCTTTCTTTTCAGTCATGGAAGATTTATTATATTTAACACAAATAGAGAAAATTGCTTGCTATGCCAAAAATAAAAGAACAATTGACAGTAGTGTTACTGTAGAAAGGCAATGGGAGGAGGAAGAGAGATACATTATTGCTCAAGGGCAAGGGGTCAACATTGACATCCTGTCCCAGATTGAGAGTTGCAAGGTCATCTGTTTAGATGAGGCAGCTTCAAATTCTAAAGATCCTCATGAGTAAGAGCAATCAGATGCACAAGGTAATTGCTGGAGTAATGGAATATATTGGTCACGGTAATTAAAATCTGAGCTACTTAGTAACCATTGGAAATATTCAAAAGGAATTTGTGAGAATTTTTTTTCTCTGTTTATGGCCAATCAGGTCGTAGTGTGATCTGAGCCACAGTCTCCTCTAAAACTGTTATCCAAATGTTCAAGGTTAGCAAGCTAACATGGGACAATTTTAGGAATGTTTCAATTCACTTTCTGTTATTTTTAACATCCTGTTTGTGAAATACTAGTTACAATTTAAGTGAACTGAAAAGTAGATATTAAAAATTAGGTTTGACTCTTCTAAACTATCTCAGTACATTTGAACTCTGTGAACACAGAACATAGAACAGAACAGCACAGTGCAGGACCTTCAGCCTTCGATGTTGTGCTGGCCTGTTATCCCACTCTAAGGGCAAACTAACCTACATACCCTAGATTTTACTATCATCCATGTGCCTCTCCAAGAGTTACTTAAATGTCCTTAATGTATCCAACTCTACTACCACCGCTGGTAGTGCATTCCACACACCCACCACTCTCTGTGTAAAGAACCTACTTCTGATATCTCCCTTAAACCTTCCTCCAATCACCTTAAAATCAGGCCCCCTCATGATAGCCATTTCTGCACTGGGAAAAAGTCTCTGGTTATCCACTCTGTCAATGCCTCTCATTATCATGTACACCTCAATCAAACCATCTCTCATCCTTCTTCGCTCCGATGAGAAAAGCATTAGCTCCCTCAACCTTTCTTAGAGTCATAAAGATGTACAGCATGGAAACAGATCCTTCGGTCCAACCTGTCCATGCCAACCTGATATCCCAACCTAATCTAGTCCCACCTGTCAGCACCTGGCCCATATCCCTCCAAACCCTTCTTATTCATATACCCATCCAGATGCCTTTTAAATGTTGCAATTGTACCAGCCTCCACCACTTCCCCGGTAGCTCATTCCATACACATACCACCTTCTGTGTGAAAAAGTTGGCCCATGGGTCTCTTTTATATCTTTCTCCTCTCACCCTAAGCCAATGCCCTCTAGTTCTGGACTCCCCTACCCTAGGGAAAAGACTTTGTCTATTTATCCTATCCGTGCCCCTCATGATTTTATAAATCTCTATAAAGTGACCCTCAGCCTCCGATGCTCCAGGGAAAACAGCGCTTGCCTATTCAACTTCTCTCTATAGCTCAAATCCTCCAACCATGGCTACATCCTTGTAAATCTTTCTGAACCCTTTCAAGTTTCACAATATCCTTCCGATAGGAAGGTGACTAGATTTGCACACAATATTCCAACAGTGGGCGAGCCAATGTCCTGTACAGTTGCAACACGACCTCCCAACTCCTGTACTCAATACTCTGACCAATAAAGGAAAGTATACCAAATACCTTCTTCACTATCCTATCTATCTGCGGCTCTACTTTCAAAAAGCTATGAACCTGTACTCCAAGGTCTCTTTGTTCAGCACACTCCCTAGGACCTTACCACAAAGTGTATAAGTCCTGCTAAGATTTGCTTTCCCAAAATGCAGCACCTCACATGTCTTCATAAGACATGTCCTCCAGTCCAGGCAGCGTCCTGGTAAATCTCCTTTGCACCCTTTCTAAAGCTTTCACATCCTTCCTATAATGAGGTAACTAGAATTGAAAACAATATTCCATGTGTGGTCTAACTAGGACTTTATAGAGTTGCAGCATAACCTCACGGCTCTTAAACTCAATTCCCCTGCTAATGAAAGTCAACACACCATATGCCTTCTTAACAACAGCTTGGATGACAACTTTGAGGGATCTATGGACGTGGACCCAAGATCACTCTGTTCCTCCACACTGCCAAGAATCTTGCCTTTAGCCCTATGATCTGCATTCAAATTCAACATTCCAAAATGAATCACTTCACACTTTTCCAGGTTGAACACCATCTGTCACATCTCAGCCCAGCACTGCATCCTGTCAATATTTCGTTGCAACCTACAACAGTCCACCACACTATTCACAACTCCACCAATCTTTGTGTCATCAGAAGACTGCCTAACCCACCCTTCCACCTCCTCATTCAAGTCACTTATAAAAATCACCATTGCATTGCTGTGTAATGAACCCAGCTCTGGTTGACCATCAATCCCACATTATTGTCATTTATCTCAAGTGGGTTGGAATATAAAAGCAGCAATGTGCTTCTGAAACTTTATAAAGCTCTAGTTAGGCCCATTTAGAATACTGTGTCCAATGTTGGACCCCACACCTTAGGAAGGACCTACTGGCACTGGAGCATGTCCAGCGGAGATTCACATGGGTGGTCCCTGGAATGGTAGACCTAACATACGAAGAACGACTGAGGATCCTGGGATTGTATTCATTAGAGTTTAGAAGGTTGAGGGGGATCTAATAGAAACTTACAAGATAATGCATGGCTTAGGAAGGGTGGATGCTGGGAATTTGTTTCCATTAGGCGAGGAGACTAGGACCCAGGGGCACAGCCTTAGAATTAGAGGGGATCAATTTAAAACAGAAATGAGGAGACATTTCTTCAGCTAGAGAGTGGGGGCCTGTGGCATTCATTGCCACGGAGCGCAGTGGAGGCTGGGACGCTAAATGTCTTCAAGGCAGAGATTGATAAATTCTTGATCTCGCAAGGAATTAAGGGCTATGGGGAGAGTGCGGGTAAGTGGAATTGAAACACCCATCAGCCATGAATGAATGGTGGAGTGGACTCGATGGGCCGAATGGCCTTACTTCCATTCTTATGTCTTTTGGTCTTATGGAAATTTTCTCCAATTAAAAATCAAGAATCCCTACAGTGTGGAAACAGGCCATTTGGCCCAACAAGTCCATACTGCCCCCTCAAAAGAGTATCCCACCCGACCCATTCTGCTCCCCCATTACTTTACACTTCCCTGACTAATGCACCTAACCTACACATCCCTGAACACGATGGGCAATTTAGCATGGCCAACTTACCTGGCCTGCACACCTTTGGACTGTGGGAGGAAGCCAGAGCACTTGAAGGAAACCCTCATGGACACAGCGAGAAAGTGCAAACTCCACACAGACAGTCGCTTGGGGCTGGAATCGAACCCAGGTCCATGGCGCTGTGAGGCAGCATTGCTAAGAAATGAGCCACCGTGCCGTATACTTTATTCCTTAGCTATGGACTGTATTACTCTCCCAAACAAGTTTCTGAGGCTCAGTCAGATTCTTTGCAACAGACAGAGAAAATGCTGGAGAAACTCAGCAGGTCTGGCAACATCTCTATGGATAGAAACAGGGTTAATGTTTAGAGTCTGCCACGAATCCTCTTCAGAAGATTGAATGTGGGAATCTGACTGGGGATGCACTGGAAGAGTCATGCCTTGAGATAAAAAAGATCGGGATTTCAATAATTAATGGACAAAGCAAGGGAAGGGGGGTCAGACGATCTTAAAAGGTGGTGTGTACATGTAACCAGTCGCTCATACAAATATGACAATAAAGTTGCAGAAAATGTGACAGAAGTAAAATGTTGCTGGAAATGTGAAACAAACATTGAAAATGCTGGAGAAACTAAATAGTTCTGGCAGCATCTACAGAGAGATATCTGGTGATACACCTCCAAGACAACTGCATTTATCTAGTTCTGCCCTTCCTAACAGTCCTGATTTGAATCACTATCTCTGGTGAAGATGCCATCTGCTTCAAAGTCAAAAGCTGGAAAATTATCGTCAGAAGCCCTCTCCACCTCTCTTTCCCCCTTCAAGACACTCATAGAGTCATAGAGATGTAAAGTGCAGAAACAGACCTTCAGTCCATCTTGTCCATGTTAACCAGGTAGGCTGAATTAATCTAGTTCCCATTTGCCAGCATTTGGCCTATATTCCTCTAAACTCTTCCTATTCATATACCCATCTAAATGTCTTTGAAATGTTGTAATTGTACCAGCCTCCACCAATTCCTCTGGCAGGTTATTCCATAAACGCACCACTCTCTGCATGGAAAAGTTGCCCTTTAGGTCCCTTTTAAATATTTCCCCTCTCAAAGTAAACTTAAACCCTCTTGTTCTGGACTCCCCTACCCTGGGAAAAAGACTTTGCCTATTTATCCTATCCATGCTCCTCATAATTTTGTAAACCTCTATAAAGTCACCCCTCAGCCTCCGACATTCCAGGAAAATCAGCCCCAGCCTGTTCAGCCTCTCCCTATCCTCCAACCCTGGCAACATCCTTGTAAATCTTTTCTGAACCTTTTTAAGTTCCACAACATTCTTACTATAGGAGAGAGACCAGAATTGCACACAATATTCCAATGGCCCTTAACGTGCATTTCTTTAATCAGCTGACCTAATAATTTATGAGGCTCCATGTAATATTTTAGGTTGACAATCCTGTGAAGCTCCTTGAGATTTTTTTCTATCTTAAAGATGCAATATAAATATGGGTTCTTCTGACAGCACAAACCAGGAATCCCAGTTATAGTTATCTATTTTGCAGATACAGCACAAGTTACCAAGATTCAAAAGAGGCAATAGTTTGAGTAGTGCAACCAGGAACTCCACACTGTAAGTAATCTAATCCTCGGAGCTGGTGTGAAAGCAGTGGCAAGGGACTAGATTTTGCCATCAGCAGTGAGAAAACAGTTCTCACCACAAACAAAGCTGGCCACACAGTTCAAACAATCTCTGTGACATGGTTTTCAACTTGCAATGGGCAGTTTAAATATGATGCCAATTCAATGGAGTCTGCAGGAACAGCAGGAACATGAATCAGGGTAAGCAGCAAACCACATTGAAGTATTCTCACAAAATTAAAACATCACATATCCTTAATGACAGATTTACATTTTCATAGAGAAAAATAAATGATTATGATTGGATTAAGATATATTGTGACATATCATAACATTTAAAAAAAGCTTTTTTTGTCAAACTGAAGAAATTTGATAAAGTTTTGTGGGGGGAGGCAGTGAGGACATTTGACAATGATTATTCATTTTTCTTGTCATTTAAAACCTAAAATGCAATTCATTCTACAAAGTCTAACCTTCCGAAGTGCCTGTACAACTAAAGTGTCAGAACACAAGTGCAAATTGTTGTCAATTGATTCATTGCTTTGAGATTACGCTTGGTGACAGAAGTGGGGGTAGGTGGGGTGGCTGAAGAACGCTCCCTCTGGAGGAACACAAAGTCAGTGGCAGCAACTTCTGCATTGCCACAATAATCTGTCCATGTATGGATTCCCAAAGTTGGTATCAGCTTTACTGCATTCATGAAAGCAAATGCTGACTGTTTCACTGTTATCACTGCACTGCAAAAATCAGGTCAATATTACAGGTGATCAATATCTCAACAGACATTTTGGAATTGATCCGTTGACTTTGTGAAAGAAAAACTGGGCGGGATGCATCACAGGCAGCCAATCCATGACTGCCTTTTTTGAATTCCTGTCAAATACTCAGTATCATCCCCTTGATATTCTTCAGAGAAAATCTAGTTGAAGGAACAGTGTCCGTAGACCTAACAGTAAGTGAAGTGAAAGGAAGATCAGATCATTTAATTACAGGGTCAGAAAGACACATCTAGAATGAAGAGATGGAGTTTTACTCTTAAAATATTTGGAAAGAAAAATAAGCATGACTAAGTAGCAGAAGTAGTTACTCAATATTCACATTTGCAAAAATACTGATGAATTCAAGCCCACAAACAAATTGTACGTAGTAAAAACAAAAGGCAGGCCAATTTTTAACCAAGTCATTTTGTTTAATAGACTACAAGATAGAGTAACAAAATAGGGTCAAACAACGTGTTAGAAAATGATTGTCTATTTATATTTATTAGTAAGTGCAGTATATTACCCTGTGGTATTTAGTTACAAAGCAGAGACAAATAACCCTTGTCCTGGTATACGCACTCTCTTGGAAGACTGCCAGTTTTGAATGAACTGTCAGACTTGCATCTGATTGCCAACAAAACTCAATTTATATCAAGATAGTTTGTCTCCAAAGAATAGTTAAGTGCTAAAGCAAATACAGTATCAGGAGAATAACACTGGGAAAACTGTTGCCCTACTTGAGCATTTTGTATTTGAATTTTCTACCCAGACTTCTTCCTGTCCTCAAGGTATTGGTGACTTGCACAGAGAGTTTTGTGGGAATTTTAGCTGATCTTAGGTGCATGCAGGGTTGACAAAGACACCTACATTAATTTAAGTGCTCCTGATTTAGTACTGGAAAATCAACCAAGATCTCTAACTTGACCACTAACTAGCACTTCCAGTTGGAGCTGAGCATATAATAATTGAATTAAGACTTATTGCGATGCTCCCAATAGTCAAAAAGCCGAATGACATTTAGCCCTTGAAAATCCATGAGAAATGTGATGCTGTTAGGATGAGTAAAGTGCAGATTTGAGGACATGAACCATTAACAAATGAATTTCTTCCTACTTCAAGAACTATTGGAGTTTACTGCGATTTTAACAGAGACTGCGACTTTGCTGTAGCTGGCGCTGGTCAGTTCTCATCCACCAGGACTTCTGCCACCCTACCTTCATTAACCTCAACTTACTATAGACCTGAAAGAAAAGAGTAACATTGCTGAAGACACAAATGCACTTCACAAGGTTGTTTACAGTGGGCTTGGCAAAAAAAGATAAGTTGGTATAAGAAATGTAGTTTAATGCAATAGAGTCGATCTCTCCTATTAATATTTCTTCTGTGAGACTTGTGAATGCTGCTCCACAGAATTTGATGCTGCTGTATTGATACTGATGAAAACATCCACTCATTGTACTTTGATCTGCTGACCACATAAACTGCAATGGGATAAGAGGCAACTGAGTGAGAGTAGATTCAATCATTCACATGGTTTGATGAACAAGAATGGTACGATTGCATATAGAGTCATAGAGATGTACAGCATGGAAACAGACCTTTCGGTCCAACCCGACCATGCCGAACAGATATCCCAATCTAGTACCACCTGCCAGCAACCAGCCCATATCCCTCCAAACCCTTCCTATTCATATACCCATCCAAATGCCTCTTAAATGTTGCAATTGTACCGGCCTCCACCACATCCCCTGGCAGCTCATTCCATACACGTACCACCCTCTGCGTGAAAAGGTTGCCTCTTAGGTCTCTTTTATATCTTTCCCCTCTCACCTAAACCTATGCCCTCTAGTTCTGGACTCCCCGACACCAGGGAAAAAGACTTTGTCTATTTACCCTATCCATGCCCCTCATAATTTTGTAAACCTCTATACGGTCACCCCTCAACCTCCCACGCTCCAGGGAAAACAGCCCCAGCCTGTTCAGCCTCTCCCTGTAGCTCAGATCCTCCAACCCCAGCAACATCCTTGTAAATCTTTTCTGAACCATTTCAAGTTTCACAACATCTTTCCGATAGGAAGGAGACCAGAATTGCATGCAATATTCCAACAGTGGCCTAACCAATGTCCTGTACAGCCGCAACATGACCTCCCAACTCCTGTACTCAATACTCTGACCAATAAAGGAAAGCATACCAAATGTTTCTTCACTATGCTATCTACCTTCGACTCCACTTTCAAGAATCTATGAACCTGCACTCCAAAATCTCTTTGTTCAGCAACACTTCCTAGGACCTTACCATTAAGTATATAAGTCCTGCTAAGATTTGCTTTCCCAAAATGCAGCACCTCGCATTTATCTGAATTAAACTCCATCTGCCACTTCTCAGCTCAATGGCCCATCTGGTCAAGATCCTGTTGTAATCTGAAGTAACCCTCTTCGCTGTCTATCACACCTCCAATTTTGGTGTCATCCTGCAAACTTACTAACTGTACCTCTTATGCTCGTATCCAAATCATTTATGTAAATGTGACAAATGAGCACCGATCCTTGTGGCACTCCACTGGTCACAGGCCTCCAGTCTGAAAAACAACCCTCCATCACCACCCTCTGTCTTGTACCTTTTGAGCCTGTTCTGTATCCAAATGGCGAGTTCTCCCTGTATTCCATGAGATCTAACCTTGCTAATCAGTCTCCCATGGGGAACCTTGTCGAATGCCTAATTTTCAAAACAAGCTTCTAAAAATATGACTTTATGGCTGCTCAGGCAATGTTCATTGCAATTTCCAAAATGATTCTGTAAGAAATATAATTTATTTGATGTCTTTGAATTTGCCATTTATCACAATGACTGCAGTGAGTAAAAGAATATATTCGTCAAGTCTAAATTTCAACAAATCTAAATTTCTGTTACTGAAGGTGAAATGAACTACTTTAAGACAGTTAAAGGCTTAGGTCAATTAGAAGTTAATTGCTGTTGGCAAGTGAAGTTTACACCTGACATCAGCAGGTCAAAAGCAACCAGCTGTAAATTATTGACTTTCTTTTCCTTTCATAATTTGAACACACTGAAATATGTTACATACAGTGTGACAGGAATGTGCAATATCTCTGGAAATTTGAAGAAGTTGTTCAAATTGAGTCAGTTGAAAAATATGTAGGAAATTTGGAATCCTCATTTAAATGGAGTGTCTGTGGGAGCTCCAAATAGTCAGATAACAAAATCAAGAGGAAATGTTAGAAGATGTAACTATCAACTATAATAATTGGAGGGATATAGAATTGTAGAAATGCAATTCAAGTGAATCATACCCAACTGTCGGGTATGATTCACTTGAGTGGCAAAGACCCCGTCCTCCAAGACTACACTCCACACTTGTGCCAAATAGTGTCTGCTCCTACGCTTCCTTCCTTGTCTCTGGGTCTTGTCTTCTTCTCAAGGTCACCTGTAGGATTTTAACTACTCACTGGCTTCGGGCTGAGTTTTGAGCTTTTAGAGCCACATTGTCATCAGCTGGACTTCCTTTTTGCATTTGAGGGCAGGCCCTTGTATGTGGGATGGGGCAGGGGAAATGCTGTCAATAATTTGTGTTAACTTAAAGTTTTCTGATTCCTCATACATTAAAATTAGTGATATCAAGATGAATTTTAGGGAACTTTGGTGTGATATTGTTAGAGATAGCAGTGCTGATTGCAAATGTGACTGTCAATCATAACTGCTATGCCCTAGTTGAGGGCGAAGAACTGGAGATACAGAAGCTTGAACACAAGCACCAGCTAGTTCAAGAACAGCTTCTTCCCAGCTATTATTAGTCTGGTAAATGGACTCTTTAATTTCAAATAAACTGGATCTTTTCAATGTTGACTTTGCCTATTGCATGTCCGGTGCAGTGTAACCTGTTGCCTTACTCTGTCAAAGACATTCTTTTCACCCTATGATCTGTCGGTCTGTGCTTACTATGATCTGCTTGTACAGCGAGCTCTTCTATAATGCGATGGTTGCATTCTTGTGCAAGCCCATGTTATAGAAAAATCATGCTTTAGAAACACTGCTTAAAGTGTTGGCAATATTATTGCATGATAGCTGATACGCACTTTAAAAGTTTGCATTTTAGAAACAGTGTCCTCAACTCGTCAATCACGTTACAGAGAATTTGCGTTAATGAAACTCATGCTATAACAGAATAATCTGTATTGCTCACAGACAAAGCTTTTCACTGTACTTAGATATAATAAATCAAATCAATCAACCAATCAGACATAATGCTGCTGGTGGTTGGCAAAATGGCAGCAGAGTAAGATGCTCCAGTCAGAGCTCCTCTGCTCACCACTTCCTTTTCCTTTCTCTTTTTCTCCTCTTTGTAGCCTATTTTTTCCCACCTGCCACCGTTTCCCTTCCCCCAATTTTTGACTGTCCTGCCCTACCCTGCCTGGAGTCAAGGGAGATGGGTCGTGGCCAGAACCTGGGCTAGAGCTGAGCGAGGAGGTCGATTCACGGGCCAAGTCCCCTGGGGGTAGTGGAGCATAACGGCCAATTCCCTGGGGGTAGTGGAGTGTGAGGGCCGAGGCCCTGGGGGTGATGGAGGACGAGAGATGAGTCCCATGGAAGTGGTAGAGTGAGGAGGTTGATTTGTGGGTCGAGTCCTAAGGCAGTGGTGGGATGAGCACGGGCCAAGTCCTGATGCAGTGTCAGAATGGGCCAGAGCCGGAATGGCAATGGAGCGAGTCCTGCACAGAGGCCAGCCCGTGAAAGCAACATGGCCTGATATTCTGTGCCCAATGGCGTGGACTCATGATGGAGAGGGACTGGAACTTATATACTATATGGTCACTTTTTATTATCATTCTGGACTTTTTAAACTCTGTTTCCATGCTAACCTATATTTTTTATTACTCTATAGCAACATTTAAAGTATCCGTACCTAGGTACTCTGTACATTAGATGGAGCCAAGAGACGATATTACAAACTTTTCACTGCACTCATTCATTCCTTCATAAAGTAATATCATTTTCAAACAGTACTTCAAAATCACTGATCTTCATATTTCATTTAGGTATATATTCAGTTTGATCAGTAACATAAACTTTAAGAACTATGTCCTGAATTATACTTTACGCTGTTTTGTTTTTGTTAGTTTATGGGGTCAAATTAATTTTCAAGCGTTAAAATGGAGTCACACTGGAAACCAGTCTGGGAAGCATTATGTTAGTTTCAAGATTTTATGTGTAGAAATATTGGGGAGTGTAACATTTTGTGTCATTAAACAAAACTCTAATTCAACTTCTAATGTAATTCTTCCGTCATGATTTTGGCATGCTACCAGCACTCCTTTTTCTATTTTGCTCGAGCACTAATGTGGATTGTGCAGAAACAGGGAGGGGCAATTGATCATAAAAATTACATAAGAATGACATGACAATAGCTTCTCCTCTCCCCACCTTAAATTACATATTTCTCAGAGGTGGAGGAAATATTAAAGGTGTCAAACCAAGGTGTGCTGTCTTGATGAATGCATTCAACTAACCATCCCTTTATCTGGACATATCAAAAGCTTGAATGTTGTCAAACTCTCAAACACTACTGCTGTCACACGAGGCTGTTATTACATAAGAACATAAGAAATAGGAGCAGGAGAGGGTCCATCGAGCCTGCTCTACCATTCAATAAGATAATCGCTGATCTTTTCATGGACTCAGCTCCATTTACCCATCTGCTCACTACAGCCTTTAGTTCATTTACTGTCCAAAATCCATCTTTGCCTTTTTAAAACAGGAGGATACAATGTATTTTTTCCAGAATCTGAAGTGATTAATAAAGCTACTACCTGCAAGGCAGAGGCTTTACAGTACTTTCAATGTGGAGAAGGTGGAAGGTGCTACAGCGGCTATATATTTAAATCCTTGGGAAAGGACAGTTTCCTGTTTTTAAAATAAATTTTCTAACTTAAACAGTAACTGGTTTAATGAGATGCATAAAATTCTCTAATCGTTACTATTTTCCCACACCTATTTTTACTTCCATCTACACAAGACACTTGGCAAATTCAGGACAATGGTCTCAGGGCCATAAGTAAAAGGAACAGGAATAGGCTACTCTGTCCTCAAGCCTGTTCTGTCATCCAATAGAACTGATGCAACCTTCCTCACATCGCTTTCCCCTATAACCCTTGATTCACGAATTGATCAAGAATCTATTTATCTCAACCTTAAGAACACACAAGGACTCGCCCAAGCAGCTCTTTGTGGCAAGGAGTTCCAAAGACTCACAACCCACTGATACATGAAATTCTCCCTCATCTCTGCCTTAAGTTGGTCTCCGTTTATTCTGAGAGGAAACATTCCCTTAGCATTTACTCTGTCAAGCCCCTTCAGAGTCCCACGTTTCAATCAGTTCAGCTCTCATTCTCATGTAAAGCACTACATCCATCACTTTAAACATTCATTAGTGAAGTCATTCACTTTGGTAGGAGTAACAAGAAGATGGATTACTGGGCTAATGGTAGGCTACTTGGTAGTGTGGATGAGCAGAGGGATCTTGGTGTCCATGTACACAGATCTCTGAAAGTTGCCACCCAGGTAAATAGTGCTGTGAGGAAGGCATATGGTGTACTGGGCTTTATTGGTAGAGGAATTGAGTTCCGGAGTCCTGAGGTCATGTTGCAACTGTATAAGACTCTGGTGCGGCCTCATCTGGAGTATTGTGTGCAGTTTTGGTCGCCATACTATAGGAAGGATGTGGAGGCATTGGAACGAGTGCAGAGGAGGTTTACCAGGATGTTGCCTGGAATGGTAGGAAAATCTTATGAGGAAAGGCTGAGGCACTTGGGGCTGTTCTCATTGGAGAAGAGAAGGTTTAGGGGAGATTTGATAGAGGTGTATAAGATGATTAGGGGTTTAGATAGGGTCGACACTGAGAACCTTTTACCGCTAATGGAGTCAGGTGTTACTAGGGGACACAGCTTTAAATTAAGGGGTGGTAGGTATAGGACAGATGTTAGGGGTAGATTCTTTACACAGCGGGTTGTGAGTTCATGGAATGCCCTGCCAGTAGCAGTGGTGAACTCTCCTTCTTTATGGTTATTTAAGCGGGCATTGGATAGGCATTTGGAAGTTATTGGGCTAGTGTAGGTTAGGTAGGATTTGGTCGGCGCAACATCGAGGGCCGAAGGGCCTGTACTGCGCTGTATCTTTCAAGTTCTATGTTCTATGTTCCCTCCATCAGCAATGCAATGGCAATACTATGTTTTATATATAAAACTCATTGCAGAAATTCACTCATGTTCTTTTGCCAGCACTTTGCAAACATGAAGGACAAGAGCAGCAAACAGCTGCTTACTTTCTCTAAGCCACACACCATCCTGACTTGGAACTATATTACCATTCTGAAATAACTGCAGAGGCCAGTATCCCGTCAACGTCACCCTTTATTTCCTTGGGCACAGTACACCAGCTGTGGCCAGCCAGCTTGGAGTCAGTCTCCTGAACTGAGGAGGTTCTAATCTCCCGGTTGTATTGGTCAACCAGGGCTTTCCTGATTGGGAACAAAAACAGAAATTGCTGGAAAAGTTCATCAAGGGATTGAAAAGTATTGCAATTGGCATTGGTTCAGGATCCAAAACATTTAACTCTGATTTCCTTTCACGGATGCTGCCAGACCTGCTGATCTTTTCTAGCAACTTCTGTTCATGTTTCTGATTTACAGTATTCGTCTTTGGCTTTCTTTCTTAATTGGCCAAGGTTAACAACCCCAATCAGTTATCTCACAATCAACGAGATCAACTTAGTTCCAATCACTATTCATTCCTTCATGGTCAGGGGGATCAAGTTGCTGGAACTCCCTTCCCAATTCCCAATTGCATTGTGGGTGCAGTTACACTAAATGCAGTGGTTCAAGAAGATGGCTTACTAGCAAATCCTCAAAGGTAATTAGGGATTGGCAACAAATTATATACCTGCTCATGAAAACCACATATCATAGGAAAAACGCCCTTTAACCAACACACAATGCCACTTCCCTAGTAACATCAAGGGACATATCACTTCATATCACTTCAACTAAAAATTAACTCCACTATCAATTTAAATCAGGCATGTTGCATCTTTGTCAACCATGTCAGAGTATGAACAATATCTTCAACGGCTGCAGTTTATGGGAATTATTTGCCCCCCACATGCCAGGTTTTAACATTCAATTATTCTGCAGTCATCCTCCCACATCCGTGGTGAGAATTTACAGATACACTACTATTTAAATTTGCATCACAGAAGCACAAGCAGAAATTTGGAAAGAATCAAGTCATAGACATTTGAGTGGAGAAGCCCATGAAAGCCAAGTGACGCTATGGTAAGCACATAGCAATAGGGTGGGTGAATAAGGAGAATGAAATATAATTTATTTTTTTAAATGAAAGCTGGTTAAACAATTTTAATTTGATCTACAGATAAACAAAAAATGAAAAACTACAGTTTGCAGAGCAGGTTATGTACCAGAACTGCATTTCATGGGAGTTGTTGCTCAGTGAGAGTGTCCCACATCTACAGGAACCATCTCTCCCATGAGCCACTCCAGTTCAGATTCATCGAACTAAAGCACAAGTTAAAAAACAGATAGAAAGGAAAGAGTTTCCAGATAACTTCATCCAGAACATATGTTATATGTGTTTAGCAGGGATGCGAGTTGAAAAAGATGTCCTGCAGACTTTGGTGCAGTGTAACAGGTCTTATATGCACACCATCTGTGAGGACAAGGAATAAGGGAGAATTGCCACAATATAGATCAAACATATCTGGGAGCAAGGGGAGGAGAGGCAACATTATGATTGATTCTAATTTAGAGGTTAACTATTCCGCAACCTATGAGGAAAAACACAAGCAAACTGCAAACTAGTCAGTTTACCATCAGTGATTAAAAAATATTTATTAAAAGAAAAATCAGACAGAAAATCTAGAAAACATGTTCAATACGTATAAAAAAATACAAAAATGAATAATAGGCATGAATTTCAATCGGAAAAATCTTGCTTTAATAAACTCATTAAATACTTGAAGATACAATGGAGTGGATAAAGGTAACATTGCAGATGTACATTGTCTAGATTTCAAAAAGAACTTGATAAAATGCAAGAAATAAGTAAATTAATGAGTTCAGAGCATATGGAGTCCCAGGAACAAAATAGATATCCAGCACAGTTCAAGGTAGAGAGTAGAAAATCGGGATAAAGGTAATAGAAATAAAAAGTTATTCAAGATGGGGTCTAGAACCACAAGCGCAATTTCTAAAATAAACAGAGAATAAAAATAGAAATGAGAGACATGGCTGTAAGATACCATCGCTGAAACATGATACAGGGAGTTTAGGAATGACAGAAAAGAAAGAAAATATCTGTTAGCGCAATAGAAAGTGATGATCTAAGTTCAGCAAACCAAGATGTAGAACCAGTTGGGTAGAAATTAGAAAAAGACAAAGGCAAGAAGTTTCCAAATCAAGAAGTCAATTGTGGGAGTAATGTATATGTACTGTAACAGTAACCACAAAGGAAGAAATAACAAGAGCTTATCAGAGTGAAAATCATGGGAGATTTTAATCTACATGTTGACTAGAAAAGTGAGGTGAGTAAAGATAGCTAAGATGAGAAGTCCATAGGATGCTTCAGGATAGTTTCCTAAATGTGGTGACGAGAGAGCTGACCAGAGACCAGGCTTAATCTAGATCCGATATTGTATAACGAGATAAGGTTAACTCATGATCTCACAGTGAAAGCGACCATAGGTAACAATGACCATAACATGATTGAATTTTATATTCAGTTTGAGAGATAGTGGGTACAATACTATTCTTTAAAGTTTAAATAAGGGCAATGATGAAGGCATGAAAATAAAGCTAGCTAAAGTGAACAGGAAAGTTAAGTTAAAGGATAGGTCATTAGGGATACAATAAATTTAAACAATACATTTAAAAGGATAGTTGAGAATATACAAAATAGATACTTTCTAATAAATAACAAAAAATTTAATGGAGAGACCCACCATCCTTGTTGACTAGAAATGTTGAAAATAGTATCAAAGTTTAAAGAAAAGTACAAAATTGTGCATTGAAGGATGCAATGTCAGAAGAATGAATATAATATAAAAAATGCAAGAATGACTAGAAGATAACAGGAAAGAATGATTAGAATATAAGAGAGAGCTAGTTATAAATCTAAAAATAGATCATAAGAATTTCTATAAATATTTCAAGCTACAAGGGTAAACAAGTAAAAGTTAGTCCTATAGAAAGTCAGAATGGAAAATTAATAATGGGAAATGAGGTCACGGCAGATGAATTGAACAGGTATTTTGCATCACTCTTTACTATAGAGGATAAAATCCTTACTTGGAAGGGAGGGAGGAACTCAGTAAGATCACAATCTCAGAGAAATGCTACTGAATAAGTTGTTGGAGCTGTGGGCCGACAAGTGGCCATGTCCTGATGGACTTCATCCCAGGGACTTAAAAGAAGTGGCCAATGAAATAATTGATGCATGGGTTTAATTTTGCAAGTCTGCCTTGATTCAGGGGAGCTCCCGTTAGATTGGATGTTAGCAAATACAGCTCCATTATTCAAAACGAGAGAGACAGAAAGCAGGAAATCACAGGCTGGTTAGCCTAACACCTGTTATATGGACAATATTAGAAGCTATTGCTAAACAAGTTAGAGCAGGACATTTCAATATTCAAGGTAATCAGGCAGAGTCAAAATGGTTTTGTGTCAAAATTTGACCAATCTGCTGGAATTATTTGAGGAGGTAATCCATGTTATGGATAAAGGGTGGGTGCACTGTATTTAGATTTTGAGAAATATAAAGATCAAAGATTATTACAGAAAATAAAAGTTTATGGTTTATGGGTAGCATAGAAAATTGTTGCGTGAACAGTAATCACCGAGATGGGTCTTTTTCAGGTTGGCAAGCTGTAATCAGTGGTGTGCGACATGGATCAGCGTTGGGACCTCAACAGTTTACAACTTATGTGAATGACTTAGATGACGGGATAGAAGGTATGGTTATCAAATTTTCTGATAATATAAAGCTGGGACAGGAAAGGAAGTCAAGGAAAGGACACAAGGTGGTTTCAAGAACACAGATAGGGCTAAAAGAATGGGCAAAGCTATGGTAAATATGGGAAAATGTGAAATTGCTCATTTTGGCAGGACCAATAAAAATAACAGAGTAAAAAGTGAGGTCTGCAGATGCTGGAGATCAGAGCTGAAAATGTGTTGCTGGTTAAAGCACAGCAGGTTAGGCAGTATCCAAGGAACAGGAAATTCGACGTTTCAGGCCAGAGCCCTTCATCAGGAATGAGGAGAATGTGTCAGGCTGTCTGGCAGCCAGCCTGACACATTCTCCTCATTCCTGATGAAGGGCTCTGGCCCGAAACGTCGAATTTCCTGAACCTTGGATGCTGCCTAACCTGCTGTGCTTTAACCAGCAACACATTTTCAGCAATAAAAATAGCATACTATCTAAAGAGTGAGAGGTTGCAAAGCTCTGAAATGCAGATGGATCTGGGTGTTCAATCACATGAATTGCAAAGAGTTGGAATGCAGTTACATCAAATAATTAGAAACAAAAGCTAGAATGCGAACACTTATTGTGAGGGGAATTAAATACAAAAGTATGGAGGTTATGCTTCAGTTGTGTCGGACAGTAGTGACAGTAGTGAGACTACATCTGGAATACTGTGTACAGTATTGGTTACTCTATTTAAAGAAGGATGTAAATGGCAGTGGAGGCCGTTCAGAGAAGGTTTATTAGACTAATACTTGGAATCAGAGGGTTGAATTATGAGGAAACTTTAGAGAATCTAGACTTGTCTCTGCTGAAGTTTAGAAGAGTAAAAGGTGTCTTGGTTGTGTGAAAACCATCCTTTTTGGTTTTTTTTAAATTGTGGACCGGTTTGAGAAATAACTGCATGTTATTGCTGCATGTTTTGAAAAACAAGTAACCTGACACTTTCAGAAAGTATTGTCTAAATAGCTGTAATTGAAGTGGTTGCAGACAAATTGGAGCCAAGGGCTTGTGTACTGTGCTGCTGGGTGGCACCAAGACATTTATTGGTCTATAGACCAGTGACCAGTTATTAATGACAAAAGCCTTTTGCCTGCCAACAACCTTGTGATTGGCTCTTAATAACTGAACAGCTAGAGAAAAGTGCTTTGATCTCCACTATCTCTCTGTTCTCTGCAGTCAAAATATATTTTAAAACTCAAGGGAGCAGGTTAATCTTTCCTTCAGCAACTGTTGTAAGCTGTGACTTTTAACTGATAAGTCAGAGATTTTTAATAATTGAACTAGCCATCCTGTGTCTCTTAAAAACCAGTGAAGCATCTAAAGAAAGACAAATGAAACTCAATGTTCTAACCAGCATAGGAGTCATTAGGATCATCTCAGCAACCCATGAACAGAAACCACTGAACTACCTCAAAATTTATCTCTGCCCGTAACTTACTTTCCCTTTATTTGTCTTTCTTCATCTTTGTATATGTGGAAGTATATAAGGAGATGGTAATTTTAATTTGTAGTGTTGTATGTTGACAGTTTATAACTGTTTACCTACAGCTAGGGTCTCAATACTCGGAATAAATAGTAATGTTGTTACTGAAACGTTCCCATGCTCTCTATCGATATGGGTCTAAAAGCCCAGCACATCAGGGAATTTTGCACGTATATTTAACAATCTTTAAATTTTTTGACAATTCTGTGAATAGAGGGCTTAGTTTCCAGTGAGCTACCCCAATGAGTCATTACAAATGAAACATATAAAATCCTGAGGAGAGAATGTTTCATCTTCTTGGAGAATCTAGGATAAGGGGTCACTGTTCATCAAAAGCAGTTGTTACCTGTTTAAAACAAAATCAGGTTTTTTTTTCTCTGAAAATGTTGTGTGTCTTTGGAACATTTTCTTGAGCCCTTGATAAATTTTAAGGCAAAAGTGGACATATTCATATTAAACAAGAGGTTCAAATATTAGCAGGGATAGGTGGGAATATGGACTGAGGTTTCAATCAGCTTTTGTTTTAGATTCCCTACAGTATGGAATCAGGTCCTTCAGCACAACAAGTCCACCCTGATCCTCCAAAGAGTAACCCACCCACTACATTTACTCCTAACTAATGCACCTAACACTACAATTTAGCACGGTCAATTCACCTGACCGGCACATCTTTGGATTGTGGGAGGAAACTGGAGCAAACCCACCCATACACGGGGAGAATATGCAAACTCCACACTGACAATCACCTGAGGTGGAAATCAAACCCAGGTCCCTGGCGCTGTGAGACAGCAGTGCTAACCTTGTACTGCTATCCTTAGTAATTTCTAACTTTACAACTTTACAGTGAGCCACTGTGCCGCCCTATAATGTTCAGTCATGAATTTAGAGAACTGTAAAGCAGGCTCGAGGGACTTAACAGCCGGGTCTTGCATCGGAATCATGTGCTTGTATATTCATATTTGATTTAATTTATTTATTGTCATGTGTATCTTGTTAGAAAATACAGTGAAAAGTGATGTGTAGAGTAACCATTCTCCGGCGTCATCTCAAAACACTAATAAGTAAATCAAAACATAGAACATAAAGGCAGAAAAGTGAAATAAAGACAGTGTCCAACTCTACAGTCCTTCTTGTTAAGTGCTCCACCATGGGCCATGGGCCTGGTAGCTGGGATGAAAGTCACCACTCTTTGGCACCACTTTTGCCTCCACCAATGCTCTCACCACTGAGTCCTTGATGCTGTCTGGTACCACACTGACTCAAACTCGACTCCAACACTGCCACAAGTCCGTTTCGGGGACACGGCACTGATGCAATCACTGCAGATGCCACAGAGTCTCATACTGGGCCCAAGCTCGCCTCTGCCTGGGCCTCTACCTCCATGAATCAGTGCTGGAAGCACCAGGAACCCAAACTCACTTCCACCATAGCCATGAATCAGTGCGAGGACTGCATAGTTGATGCAGAAGCTGCAAGAAATCCAAATCCAGTTCCAATACCACTGCCACAAGATCGGGCTGTTGGGCCCACTCGAGTCCACTCTGCTGGGCCCACTCGAGTCCACTCTGCTGGGCCCACTCAAACCCACATTGCTTTGCCCACTCGAGTCCGTGTTATTGGGCTCAATCAAGTCCACACTGCTGGACACATGTGAGTATGTGTAGCTGGGCCCACTCGGGTCCACAGTGCTGGGCCTCCTCAAGTCAGCGCCACTGGACCCGCTCGAGTCTGCACTGTTGGGCCCATTTGAGTCCACGCTGTTGAGTCTACTCAAGTCTGCGTTGCCACATCCACTCAAGTCCACACTGCCAGGTCCACTCGAGTCCACACAGCCAGGCCTACTCGAATGTGCACTGCCAGGTTCACTCAAGTCCACACTGCTGGGCCTACTCGGGTCTGGGCTGCCAGGCCTACATGAGTCCATGCTGCTGGGCCCATTTGCATCCACGTTGCCAGGCTTACTCAAGTCTGCACTGCCAGGCCTACATTAGTTCATGCTGCTGGTCTCACTTCAGTCCACGTTGCCAGGCCTACTCAAGTCTGCACTGCTAGGCCTACTTGAATTCGCCATCGATGCTGTTGCCACAGTGGAGCTCTTCATCAAGAGGTAATTGGAATAAAATAAAGAAGAAAGAAAAATGAGGGAAGAGAGAAAAAAAATACAAGAAATGAAAAGAAAATTGGGCGGAGTAGACAATCCCCAGGGTCAGAAGACCAACTCCAGTGCCATTTTACCGGAAATTTACATCAAGATAAAATTGTAAAGTTAGACATTACTAAGGATAGTAGTACAAGAAGTCATTAATAAACATTTAGATTCAGGCGTATAATCAGCAATTGAATTTCAACTCATTATTATAATCATTGTACTTTGATAAGAAAGATAAGGAGATTGCATATTTCTCGTGAGATAAGATTATAAATAGTGCATATGAATCACAATTCGAAGTACATATCTCAAATCACCAAACGTAATAACACAGATATTGAGGCTATAAGAAAAAAAAGCAAATCAAGAACAACAATTTAGTTCAAAAGAAGATGAATCAAAAAGTAGAGAAGTTATGCTCAATTTATAACAAACCTTCAATAGATCGTACACTGTGTACAATGGTGGTCACCATCTTTTAATAAAGGATACAAAGTCATCGGAAAGGGTGGGGAATGATTTAAAAGAATGGGGCCTGAAAATAAGGGTCCCCTATCAGGAGAGGGTGAACAAGCTGCCAGTATTAAATAGTCACCAAGAAATCACAGCACAGTGGCTCAGGGGTGAACAATGCTGCCTCACAACGCCAGGAACCTGGGTTTGATTTTACCCTTGTCTGCTTGGAGTTTGCACATTTTCTTTGTGTCTGTGTCGGTTTCCTCCAGATGCTTTAGTTTCCTCCCAGTCCCAAAAACTTTAGGTTAGATGAATTTGCCATGTTAAATTGCCCGGAATATCCAGGGATGTGCAGGCAAGGTGGATTAGCTATGGGAAATGCAAAGTTACAAGGATAGGGTGGGTGGGATGTTCTTCGGAGGGCCGGTGTGGACTTAATGGGTCAAATAGCATGTTTCCACACTGTACGGATTCTATGAAATGAAATATTCAGAAATCAGGAGGAAGTTCTGAAGATGCTGGGAATCCGGAAATTGCTAAGGCAGGGAATGGTTGAGGTGAATAATGTTCGTGTACTTAATGTTGGGAGGACGGGTGGGCAAATAAGAAAGAATGAAATTACCAGAAAATACTCTCATTCCTACCCTGGCTCATATCAGCTAAGTCCACACCAACCATGGATCTTCCTGGCCTATGTGACTCAGTACAGCAACATGCTGATACATTAACATTTCCAGGTAGGAAACAGGCCTTCATTCCACTGCAAATCTTTTCAGAAACTGACAATCTTATTGATGGATTGGATTGCTATTTTGTGCAAGTTCAGTCTGTTGGTAGAATGGGACAACCCACATAAATCAGGAAGAACTCAGGCTTGGTCCCTATTTCACAGAATAGGTATGGTGCAGAAGAAGACAATTCGGCCCGTATGTCTGTACTGGCTGTCTGAACATTGTAATTTCATGCTAAACTCCTGCTTTTTCCCTGTAATTCTGCACTTTGATTCTATTTAAAGAAACCTGCAAGACCCTCTTGAATCCTTCATTTGAACCTACCACCATAAATTTCCAGACAGTATATTCCATAATGTAGCTACCTACAATTTTTTCTCACCTGTCATTTGCTTCTTTTGCAAATCGCTTTACAGCTGTGCCCTCTGGTTCTCAATCTGTTTGAAAGTAGGAAAAGTTCCTTCCTTTCCTCAACGTTCAGACTGCTCAGGATTTTGCAAACTCTGACCTGATTTCCATTTAGCCTTCTCCTCTCCAAGGAAAACAGTCCCAACTTCTTCAATCTTGCCACATAATTGAAGCTCTTCATCCCTGGAATGATTCTCATAACCTCTTCTTCATTCTCTCCAAAATATTCATATCTTTCCACTGGCATGACACCCAGAACTGCATTTGACATCGTGGCTGAGGTCTAACCAATGTCTTATGCAAATTCAGCATAACACCCTATTTGTGAAGCCAATACTGTATGCTTTATTAATAGCTCTCTTTACCTGCCTTGTCCCCTTTAATGATTTGTGTACATATATACCCACGTTTCTCTGTTTCTAAAAACCCTCTAGCACAGCAGTTTTTATTTTGTGCTGTTTCTCCACATTCTTTATGCCAAAATGCATGACCTCCCTCACAATCCTCTGTGCCCGCTCCATGAACCTGTCAATATCCTTTTGAAATTACACCTCTTCCCTTTCACAGTTTACAATTCTCCCAAGTTTTGTGTGCCTGCAAACTTTGAAACTATCCCCTACGCGCCATTTATATTAATTAGGAAATGCAAGCAACTGACCCCTGAGGAACTCCACTACAAAACTTGCAGCCCAAAAATTACCCATTAACCATTACACTCTGTTCTCTACCCCTCAGCCAATTTTATATCCATGCTGTGACTGTCCCTTTTACTCCATGAGCTATCATTTTCCTCACATGTCTATTGTGTAGCAATGTAACCAATGACCTTTTTGAAAGTCCATGTATAGCATATCAACAGACTTCCCCTTATCAGTCCTCTCTGTGACCTCTCCAAAAATCTCCAGCAATTTAGTTAGACGTGATTCTCCCTTAAAAATTTACATTTTTCCATGTGATTACTAAGTCTACCCCACATAATTGCTTGTTGAAGCCTTTCTTCAAAGTGACTGAGATCAGTGGCAGCTGCACTGCAACTGAATCTGATCCCACTGGGCCAAGGACAGAGGGAAACGTCAATTCATCAGAGCTCCTGCAAAACAATGACTGTCCAATGATTGCTGCTAGGTGTTATGAGTGTGTTTCAAGCAAAGACCTCTGGTGTGATGCTCTCTGAGGTCAAATAGCTTGCCCTGTGCAAAGACGTTTTATGTTATCTGCTGATGGCTGCCAATGACTGATGAACTGTAGCTGAGCGCATGTGTCTTCAGAAGAGGTGAATTTAAATAGTAAATGGGCAGGAGATCTGATTAACACAGGTCTTCATTATAAATGGTTAAATTAGACAATGTATTCACCAATGACTTTTAAATGTCATTCTTCACTTTATGTAGTCTGAGACAAGGTCCTTTTCATCATGATCCTTTGTATATGAGCACAAAGCCGTGCACTTGTACGTGATCCCTTCCTTTAGACTTTTGTCTAATTTTTAACAAACTCTACTACATCCAGTTTAATCCAATGTAATTAATATTCATTGTGATACAGGCAGATAATTCACACACAACATTAACTTGCTTTCTGCTTATTCATTGTACCTTGTGATTGCTGTCACAGATCTATTGGACGTAACCACAATTATATTCATCCCTTTGAGACATACATTAACTCTTAAACTGACATCAAACCTCAAAGAAAGTTCAATCTCCTTAAACTGGTTGTGTTCTTCGGCTCAAATACTGTTACACTGAAATAAATACAACCAGAATAAAGCAACTTAAACATCATGAACTAAATGTATGGCACAGTGGCTCAGTGGTTAGCACTGTTGTCTCACAATACCAGGGTCCCAGATATGATTGCACCCTCTGTGTGGAATTTGCACGTTGTCCCCATGTCTGCATGGA
This sequence comes from Hemiscyllium ocellatum, assembly GCF_020745735.1. Lineage (NCBI taxonomy): Eukaryota > Metazoa > Chordata > Chondrichthyes > Orectolobiformes > Hemiscylliidae > Hemiscyllium > Hemiscyllium ocellatum. The sequence goes on along the minus strand of NC_083401.1, from coordinate 53,082,945 downwards.
TTTGCTCCGGTTTCCTCCCATAGTCCAAAGATGTGTAGGTTAGGTGGAGTGGCCTTGCTAAATTGCCCCTAGTGTGTAGGGATGTGCAGGCTAAGTGGATTAACCATGGGAAATGCAAGGTTACAGGGATAGGGTGGGATGCTGTTTGGAGGGTTCATCTGGACTTGATGGGCCAAATGGCCTGCTTGCACACTGGAAGGATTCTGTATATGTATAACATTGATATAAAACTACTAAATCAAAACAAAAGCACAATTTATGCACGTTCTTAAAGGAATAACTTTACCTGCATTCCCTTCTTGTCTTTTTCTGCTCTATCTTTATTGTCTCTATAGACTGAATGCAACTTTATTGAAGACATGGCTTTTTGATAGGGTATTAAACAAAGTCCCGGTTTGTCTATTCCTCATATATTAAAACTCTCATGGCATTAACTGGAGATTGGCATTCTCAGGAAGGTTTAGCCAGCACTCTGTCCATAACCAGCTCCATCAAAACTAATTAATGTATTGGCCTGTGATCTAGCTATGAGCATAATAAATCACTGCACTTCAAAAATAACACATTGTTAGGGAAGTCCCTTTGGAATATATCTGGGAGGTTTGATAAAGTGCTTTAATTTTGTTTTCCTTCTCTCTGTCTTTTTTCAATTTAACTCTTCTATCCATGCAAATATTTGAATTCTATTATACAAAGTTTAAAACGTCCTATTCTTCATGTATTTTTATGCTGAGAGAAGTTGCTTTCTTTCGAAGATTGACACTGACTTGAAAGGGGATATGTACCTTTACAGCTCAATTTGCTCAATCTTTCCTCATAAGATAATCTTTAATCCCAGGAATCAGACCAATTAAATATCTCTGCAGTGCAAGTACATCTTTTCTTAAGGAAAGAGATCAAAACAGATCTTCTGGTGCAGTCTCACCAATGTCCTGTACGGTGCAAGGTTTTCATAATTTTACAGATCATCCATCTTGTAACAAAGGCCAATGTTTAATTTTTGTTCCCAATTTCTTCATCTTCCATGTCCTCCTCCACAATAAACACTGATGCAAAATAATCATTATGTATCTCCCCCATCTCCTGTGGCTCCACACATTGGCTGCCTTGCTGATCTTTGAGGGGCCCATTTCTTTCCCTAGTTACCCTTTTGTCCTAAATGTATTTGTAGAGTCTCTTTGGATTTTCCTTAAACCTATTTTCCAAAGCTCTCATGTCCCCTTTTTGCCCTCCTGATTTCCCTCTTGAGTATACTCCTACTGCCTTTATACCGTTGAAAGAATTCACTCGATCTATCCTGTCTTTACCTGTCATATGCTTCCTTCTTTTTCTTAATCAAAACCTCAATTTCTCTTGTCATCCAGCATTCCCTACACCTACCCGCCTTTCGTTTCACCATAACAGGAATATACTGTCTCTGGACTCTCATTAACTCATTTTTGAAGGCTTTCCATTTCCCAGCCATCCCTTGACCTGCAAGCAGAAATGTTGGAGATAGTGATGATATCACAATTAGATTTAACATCATTGTAGAAAAGACTAAAGATAAAACAGGAGTAAAAGTTCTAAGTGGAGGAAAGCAAACATTACGAGGCTGAGCGGCAATTTGATGAAAGAGAGCTAGAAAATAAGTGACCAATCAGTGGAAGGCATTCAACAGTGAGTTTCAACAGCCACAGTGAACATGTGTCTTCACAAAGAAAAATGGGGTACTGCCAAATAAGGGACCCCCGGTTATCCACAAGCATAGAGTTTGGTAGAGGTGAAAAAGAAAGGTTATGACAGTCATAAACCCATAATACTGGAGAAAGAGGAGTATAACAAGTATGGGGTAAAGCCAAAATGGAATTTAAGAAAGCAAAGAGCGGAAATGAAAGAAATGTTGGTTGATAGATTCAAAGATGTTTCATCAGTACTATAAAAGCAAAAAGATTTCATAAGAATATGGTAGGGCTTATCAATGATGTAACTTGAAGGTAACTTGTACATGGATACAGACACATAGGCAGAGTTCTTCAAGCATCATTCACCTCTGCTTTCACAAAAGAGAGGGATGATGCAGAAATGCTAACTAAAAGAGGAGTGAAAAATACCAGATACAAGAACCATAATATGGGAGGAAATACTGGAGGAACTAACATCCTTGGAGATTGATAGACTACTAGGGCCAGGTGGGATGTGTTGAAATAAAAGAAAAATGGAGGAATTAGTGGATGACTTTTTAATCCTCACTGAACACAGCCAATGTGCCAGAGCACCAGTGACCTGCAAAAAAGTTTAAAAAGATTGATTAAAATGGGTTTGAGGGATATGCCAAATTATTCTGGCCTTGTCAGCGGAACTTCAGTGGTGAGAAAATTATTAGAATAAATTCTGGGAGACAGGATAAACCATCACTTGGAAAGACACAGATTACTCTTAGATAGTCAGCATGGAAGCTTTGTTTTACTAATTAATTTTTTTGCGTAAGTAACAAAGGGGATTGATGAGAATAGTGCAGTGAACATTGTTTACATGGATTCTTGAAAAGCATTTAACAAGGTCCTACATGACAGATAGGTTTTTGTTTTTCTGACCAATGAAATTCAGGTAAATTTAATAAATTGGAAGTAAATTAACTGGAAGACAGAAATCAAAACGTAATGGTCAATAGATGCTTTTATGAATAGAGAGTGGCTTCAAGTGACATTCAATAGGGCTCAGTACTGGTTGCTTTGCTCTTTGTTATATAAATTTATGATTTGGATTTAAATATGAGGCATGATTGGGAAATTTGCAGATGACACAAAAATTGGGGATGTAAGGAAGGGGATAACAGGAGGATATTGAGAGGTCTAGATGCAGTGAGAGGCATTGGAATGGGTATCCACAAATATTGAAGGTGGTAGGACAAATAGATAAAATGATAAAGGAAGCATTCCTGAATTAAACAAATGCATGATGACAAATGCACTGACATAATTCTGGAATTACGTAAAATGTTATTAAGGACAGAGCTAGAATTGTATGCATTTTTCTGGTAATCTTATTTTAGGAAGAACATAGTGGGCCGTACAGTCATCGAGTTATACAGCATGGAAACAGACCCTTCAGTCCAACCAGTCCACGTCGACTATGTTCCCAAACTAAACTAATCTCAGTTACCTGTGCTTGGCCCATATCCCTCCAAACCTTTCCTATTCATGAACTTATCAAATTTCTCTTAAATATTGTAGATGCACCTGCAGTTCATTCCACACTCTCTGTGTAAAAAATTTGCCCCTCATGGCCTTTTTAAATCGTTCTCCTCTCACCTTAAAAATATGCCCCCTAGTTTTGAACTTCCCAACCCAAGTGAAAAGCCCCTTGTCATTCACATTGTCTATGCCATTGCTGATTTTATAAACGTCAATAAGGTCACTCCCTCAACCTGCTGTGAAAAATGTCCCAGCCTTTCCAGTCTATTTTTGTGTCTCAACACCCTGGTAAATCTTGACTAAACACTCTCCAGTTTAATAATATCCTTCCAAAGAAGGGTGACCAGAACTGCATACAGTACTCCAGAAGAGGCCTGCACAAACACTTTCATCTGTTTCATCAATGAACTTCCCTCTATCATAAGGTCAACATGACTTTCTGAGTCCTACACTCAAAGGTCTGAGCAATGAAGGCAATCATGCTAAATACATTCTTAACCACCTTGTCTATCTGTGAGGTAAATTTCAAAGAATTATGTATATGAACCCCTAGGTCTCTCTGTTCTAAACCACTACCCAAGGCACTACCATTAATTGTATAATTGGTCTGGAAAGAGTGCAGAAAAGTTTTACAAGAATGTTGCATGGGCTTGAAAATTAATGTTGATTTCCTTACAATAAAGGAGGCTGGGAAATGACAAAATAGAAGTGTCCTAAATATTGAAGGGGTTGAAAGGTCTGTTTCCCATGGCAGAGAGATCAATAATCAAGGGGCACAGATTTAAGATGATTGCTCAAAAAATTAGTGGGATATGAGAAAAACGTTTTCAACAAAAGGTGGTGGCTCTTTTGAGTTTGCTGCCTGATTTCCAAATATTCCATTCATTTGAACGCTATCTGGAAATGCACCTGAAGTACTGACAGACCAGTTGTTGGGAAGGCAGATTAGAAACTGAAAATGTGTTGCTGGTTAAAGCACAGCAGGTTAGGCAGCATCCAAGGAACAGGAAATTCGACGTTTCGGGCCAGAGCCCTTCATCAGGAATCCTGATGAAGGGCTCTGGCCCGAAACGTCGAATTTCCTGTTCCTTGGATGCTGCCTAACCTGCTGTGCTCTAACCAGCAACATATTTTCAGCTCTGATCTCCAGCATCTGCAGACCTCACTTTTTACAGGCAGATTAGAAGGGACAGCTCATTTTTTTCTCAGAAGGCTCACTGACAATGAGGTGAATGGCCTTTCTCTGTGCTTTTTTTTAGTTGTATAGGGTTGTCTATGAATGTTGTCTAAATAATATGTGTATCAAGAAAAAAGGACCAATTTTGGATAAATAAAGATGAGCTACAAAAAAAATCATGATCCGATTGAATCCCAGGTTCGATTTCAGCCTCGGGCGACTGTCTGTGTGGAGTTTGCACATTCCCCCCGTGTCTGCGTGGGATGCCTCTGGGTGCTCTGGTTTCCTCCCACAGTCCAAAGATGTGCAGTTCAGGTAAATTAGCCATGCTAAATTGCCCATAGTGTTAGGTACATTAGTGAGAGGGAAATGGGACTAGGTGGTTTACTCTTCGGAGGGTTGGTGTGGACATGTTGGGCCATAGGGAATCTTAAAAAAAAGTCCATCTCAGTCAATTCCTATCCCATCAGTCTGTCTTGGCCATCAGTAAGTGATGTAGGTGTCATCAACAGTGCTATCAAGCAGCATTTGCTTAGCAATATCTACTCAGTGACACTCAGTCTGGGTTCCACCAGTAACCCTCAGCTGCTGACCTCATTACTTTTGGTTCAAATGTGCAGGAAAGAGCTCAGTTCCTGAGGTGAGGTGAGAGTAATAGCCCAAGGCCACAAGTGACTGAGTGGGGCACCAAGGAGCCTGAGCATGACCGGATTCAATGAGAATCGGTGAGGGAGCCCTCGCTGGTTGCAGACATACCTGATACATGGGAAGATGGTTGTGGTTGTTGGAGGTGAGTCATCTCAGGTCTAGGACATTTCTGCAGGAGTTCCTCAGTATAATGTCCTATGCACAAACACTTTCATCTGCTTCATCAATGAACTTCCCTCTATCATAAGGTCAAAAGTGGAGATGTTCCCCGATGATTGCGCAATGTCCTGTACCACTTGCACTCCTCAGATACTGAAATCAACAATGTCCAAATGCAGTAACAACCGGACAATATCCAGGTTTGGGCTGACAATTGGCAAGTAACATTAATATTGTTGCCAGTGCCAGGCAAAGACCATATCTATGAAGAGAGAATCTGACAATCTCCTCAACAATCAATGATATTACCATCACTCCGATCTCATCCTAGGGTTATCATTAATGTGAAACTGAACTGAATTTGCCATATAAATGCAGTCGTGACAAGAACACGTCAAAGGCTAGGGATTCTGAAGTGAGTAACTTACCTGCTAGTTTCCCAAAGCCTGTCCACAAGACACAAATCAGGAGTGTCATGAAATACTCCTGACTTGCCTGAATGAGTGCGGCTTCAACATTACCCAAGAAGCTTGAACCATCCAGAACAAAGCAGCCTGCTTGGTTGGCACCATACTGACAAACATTAACTTTCTTTGCTAAAGAAAAAAATAACAATTGTCAATTTGTCCTGAAGAGTGCGAATGCAAAGCTTTAGGAAATGCATCATTCTTCAGCTATCCTCAAGTTATATTTGTAATGCAAAACTCAGGAAACTCAGTCATTTTCGGAGCATTAAAACTTTTACAGCTTTGGCACCATTACAATTTACACACTGAGTCATCTATTTGCTCTTTACCAGCAGGAAGGAGCTCCCTTAAATTGCCAAATGTACAGTGCCATCCTGACTTAATAATATTATTATGCATAACAGTGGATGAATAATTTGTTGCTTTCGATTTATCTGGATAGAGGAGATCTGTCGAATGTAGTCACCAAGGCAGCATTCCTTGTGTTGACATATTTAATATTACCTTCACCTCTGAAAATCTGTGTCTTTTGGGAAGAAATAAAGCTATTGTCCTGTCATGTAATTTTTATGACCAATTCCCCTTCCCTATTTCTATCCAATCCACCCTAGTTCTCTAGCAAAATAAAGAAAGGAATGCTGACAGCATGTCAAGGGAATTAAATCAAAAATTGAATTAGATTTTTGTTCAATGACCCAAAGTATTGCTCTCTTCAAATTTGTACATATATAAGATCCTGCAACTAGCATAGTGCTTCTCAGGCTATTTTCCAATATGACCCCCTTTTAAAATGTCTCCAGGCACCAACAAAAATCAACAGCAATAAACAATCTGGCATCATTGAATACATAATTATTGAAGATTGTGGTATTTTGTCAGATTTATAACAAATGGATCACATAAATACAAAAATCAAAGTATTTTGTAAAAATGTTATTTTACAATAATAAGGTGGCACGGTGGCACAGTGGTTAGCACTGCTGTCTCACAGCACCAGAGACCAGGGTTCAATTCCTGCCTCAGGCGATTGATTATGTGGAGTTTGCACATTCTCCCGTGTCTGCATGGGTTTCCTCCCATAGTCCAAAAAAAATTGTGCAGGTTAGGTGAATTGGCTATGCTAAATTGCCATAGTTGTTAGGTGTAGGGGAATGGGTCTGGGTGGGTGTGGACTTGTTGGGCCGAAGGGCCTGTTTCCACACTGTAAGTAATCTAATCTAATGTTCTCACCAGCAAATAACTTAATCTAAACTGCCTCAGGTTATAGTCCTTGGCTAGGAAGCCATGACATTGTTTTTTTCACATTTGCAATCAAAATCACTGACCTATAGCAATATCACACCAGTATTCCCTGATATCCATCTTGGCATAATTGATTTAATGCCAGTTCATAGAGTCATAGAGATTTAGGGTGTAGGTTTGCTCGCTGAGCTGTAGGTTTGATATCGACGTTTCATTACCTGGCGAGATAACATCGTCAGTGGCGACCTCCAAGTGAAGCGAAGCTGTTGTCCCCTGCTTTCTATTTATATGTTTGTCCTGGATGGGGTTCCTGGGGTTTGTGGTGATGTCATTTCCTGTTCCTTTTCTGATGGGTTGATAGATGGCATCTAGATCTATGTATTTGTTTATGGCATTGTGGTTGGAGTGCCAGGCCTCTAGAAATTCTCTGGCATGTCTTTGCTTAGCCTATCCCAGGATAGATGCGTTGTCCCAGTCGAAATGGTGGTTTTCTTCCTCTGTGTGTAGGGCTACGTGGGAGAGAGTGTGGTGTCTTTTTGTGGCTAGCTGTTGTTCGTGTATCCTGGTGGCTAACTTTCTTCCTGTTTGTCCTACGTAGTGTTTGTGGCAGTCCTTGCATGGAATTTTGTAGACGACGTTGGTTTTGTCCATGGGTTGTACTAGGTCTTTTAAGTTTGTTAGTTTTTGCTTTAGAGTGTTGGTGGGTTTGTGTGCTACTAGAATTCCGAGGATCCCACCACACAAACCCACCAACACTCTCAAACAAAATGGCTTTGATGTGCCCCAGTTCAACATCAGATTTGTATGGCATACTTACGAGTTTCTGGAAAAGCATAGCAGGTCAGACAGCATCCGAGGAGCTGGAGAATCGACGTTTCGGGCACAAGCCCTTCATCAGGAAGCCGCGATGAAGCGCTTTTGCCCAAAATTCGATTCTCTTGCTCCTCAGATGTTGCCCAACCAGCTGTGCTTTTCCAGCACCACACTCTCGACTCTAATCTCCAGCATCTGCAGTTCTCACAATCACCTATATTTTTGAGTTTGCCAATAGATCATTTTCATTACACATGGAACTGTACACAACACCTCTACCAATCAGAGTCAACTTGCCAACCAATTGGCACTCCCTTTAGATGGAGTATAAAGAGTTTCTACTTGAATTTGAATTCTTGTGAAATGCCCTGATAGGTGCTACTTAAAAAGCTTTGACAAAATGTGTCCTTTTCAGCAGTATTCAGCTTCTGGACTATGAGTCAATTATTTACATAATAGCTATTTACTTATTTATCAACACCTAGTCAAAATATTTGTATCCAGCATTATTTTCTCAAACCCATATTGACCTGGATGGATGCAGAACAAGCAACACTCAAGAAGCAACCTGTAACATTCGCTGCTACCACCACCACTGACACTTAGTAGCAGCAGTGCTCACCATCCCAGAAGATGTAGCAACTCAACAAGGCTCCAATGTTTGCACCTCCCAGAACACTGACCTCTACCATTAGAAGGCCAAGAGTAGCAGGCCTGTGGGATCACAGGCACCAGCAGGTTCCTCTCCAAGCCACACATTATCCTCAATTGGAACAATATCACCATTCCCAGTTCTGACAAGGTTCATGGAATCATAGAATCTCTACAGTGTGGAAGCAGACCATTCCACCCATCAAATCCACACCAACCCTCCGAAGCGCATCCCATCCATATTCACCCTTTTACCCTATCCCTGTAATCCTACATTTCCCATGGCTAATCCCGCTCATCCTGCACACTGCTGGACACTATGAACAATTTATGCAGTCTTCTCAGAATCCTCAGTGGCTTTCAGCAGCAAAGTGCACTTAAGTGACTCCTTCTCATGACCAGAGTGTGAATCTTCAAGTGTCCTTACATTTCCACAGGTTCTATTTCTTCAACTTCTTGAGAAGATATTCTGATCTGCATTTCATGTGGTGGCTAACAGAGAAACCTGTTTCCCTCGCTGTTTGCAATAGCTAATTCCCTATTTCTCTCTTTGAGATTCTCTGTCTCCCTGAATTCCCTGAATATAAAGCCAGAACAGTTAATCTGCCTTTGCGTTTTGGTCTGAAAACTGGTACTTGGAGCATAATTGAAATGAATGAATGATTTTTATTGTCAAATAGATCTAGGAAGATACAGTGAAAAGTATTTTGCTGTCACAACCATTTTACAAAAAGATAAAAAGTTCATCTTCTGTTCAAATTAAGTCTCAAGCATGGCTCCAGGGCTTTTGCAAGGTTTCTGCAAGGTATTCTAGGCCTCAAGGAGTCCCCACTCCAGAACACCAATGGTAATGCCGAAGACTCAAAAGACCCCAGCTCTGCCACCGCTGCTGCTTTTGCCAACACGGCCTACCACTGCGGAGAATCCCAATCAATGCCATCCACGCCGCAGCCACTGCCCTGCCAACACTGCTCAGGCCTTGAAGATGAAGAAAGAAAGGGAAAAGAAAAAGACAAAAAGGAGAGAGAATAAAGGATGCAGTTTGCCTGGAGTGGACAGACTCAGGAGCCCAAACACTACCAGTCCCTGCTAGTGCTGCCATCTTAATCTGGGCTGAAAAATGTGTTGCTGGAAAAGCGCAGCAGGTTAAGCAGCATCAAAGGAGCAGGAGAATCGACGTTTCGGGCATAAGCCCTTCTTCAGGAATGAGGGAAGTGTGCCAAGCAGGCTTAGATAAAAGGTAGAGAGGAGGGACTTTGGGGAGGGGTGTTGGGAATGTGAGATGGAAGGAGGTTAAGGTGAGGGTGATAGGCCGGAGAGGGGGTGGGGGCAGAGAGGTCAGGAAGAAGATTGCAGGTCAATAAGGCGGTGCTGAGTCAGAGGGTTGGTACTGAGAAAATGTGGGGAGAGGGGAAATGAGGAAGCTGGAGAAATCTGCATTCATCCCTTGCGGTTGGAGGGTTCCGAGGCAGAAGATGAGGCGCTCTTCCTCCAGGCATCATGTTGCCAGTTGCCAGGGTCTGGCGATGGAGGAGGCCAAAGGTCTGCATGTCCTTGGCGGAGTGGGAGGGGGAGTTAAAGTGTTCAGCCACGGGGCGGTTGGGTTGGTTGGTGCGGGTGTCCCAGAGGTGTTAACACCCGCACCAAATTCACCTGCACCTCCACACACATCATTTACTGCATCAGCTGCACCCGATGTGGCCTCCGATATCTTAGGGAGAAAGGCCGCCTACTTACAGAATGTTGCAGAGAACACCTCTGGGACACCCGGACTAACCAACCCAACCACCCTGTGGCTCAACACTTCAACTCCCCCTCCCACTCCACCAAGGACATGCAGGTCCTTGGACTCCTCCATCGCCAGACCATAGCAACGCGGCGGCTGGAGGAAGAGCGCCTCATCTTCTGCCTAGGAATCTTCCAACCACAAGGGATGAACTCAGGTTTCTCCAGTTTCCTCGTTTCCCCTCCCCCTACCTTGTCTCAGTCCCTCAAACTCAGCACCACCTTCCTAAACCTGCAATCTTCTTCCTGACCTCTCCACACCCACCCTCACTCCGGCCTATCACCCTCATCTTATCATCTTCACCTTAACCTCCTTCCACCTATCGTATTTCCAACGCCCCTCCCCCAAGTCCCTCCTCCCTACCTTTTATCTTAGCCTGCTTGGCACACTTTCCTCATTCCTGAAGAAGGGCTCATGCCCGAAACGTCGATTTTCCTGCTCCTTGGATGCTGCCTGACCTGCTGCACTTTTCCAGCAACACATTTTCAGCTCCTTTCAAGGTACTGAAACCCACTATGGAAATATTTTTTGCAGTTTGTTCTGTTTTCGTTGATTAGCACATCACTTAATGACTCCATGCGATGAATTACAGCACCAGTAGACCTATTTAATATTTCAGTTGGATCTTGCAAAAGCACTTGAAGCATGAATTATATTTCAGTGCAGCCCACAATCAAGTATACAATCAAACAAGACTTATCAAAGTAAATCCTTGACAGATTCCAGTTAGCTTATAAGCCTATGGTCTCAAAGATCAGGTTGTTGCTGGGTTTGGACATCCATTTGTCAATTAGTTGAAACTCCAAAACCCCAAAACACAAATTTCTACACTAATTTTACAAATGTCTAGCCAGCAATGCTTACACCTGTTGAATTTTTTTTTAAATGCTGCACTTCTTTCTGCAAACAATAGTTCATTTACGGGAAAGCAACAATCTCCTGATATTAGCATTAGACTATCAATCCAACAACCAAGGTAATGTTCCAGTGACCCCAGTTCAAATCCTGCCATGACAAGTGCTAGAATTTGAATTCAATAGAAATCTGAAATTAAGAGTCTAATGATAATTTTGGGTAAAAGCCCATCTGGTTCACTCATATCCTACAGGGAAGGAAATTGCCATCCTTACCTAGTCTGCCCTATATGTGACTCCAAGACCATAGCAATGTGGTCTATGCTTAACTGCAGTTAGGGTGGGTGATAAATGCCAGCCTTGCTAGAGATACCCACATAGAACACAGCACAGGAATCACCCCTTCCGCCCACAATGTTGTGCTGAACATGACACCAAATTAAATCAATCCTTCTGCCTGCCCTTGGTCAATATGCCTCCATTCCTTGTCTATTCATGTGCTTTTCTATAGGCATTTTAAACATCCTATTGTATCTGTCTCCACCATCACCCATGGCAGTGCAATCCACATGCTGGGAATAAATTCAATGAAAAAAATTCAGAGGATCAGTCAATGCTGCAAGGTTTACATCATAATTCAGCAGCAAGTCTTCAAACTATTTGCAATCTTGCTTTAAATTTGCATATTATTAACTACGTTGTAGGGTTATTTTTAAGAATTTACCCCTGGGATATGACAGTCAGAGCATTTAATCATCATATTCTGATATTCTGAGAAGGTGGTGATTCCTTTTGAACCACTGCAGTCCATGTGGTGAAAATGTATCAAGATAGGTAGAGAGGGAGGGTAGAATCTTACCTAGCCCAAAAAGGGATGATTGTGGTTATTCAATGTGAGTCATCTCAGCTCCAGGACATTTCTGCAGGAGTTCCTCACAAGGGTGTGCTAAACCCATCCATCTTCTGTTGTTTCATCAATAAGCATCCTTCCATTGCGAAGTCAGAATAATCACCGTTCTTTAGGTAAGGAGATCAAACCTGCACATAATACTATAGGTGTGGTCACACTAAGGCCCTGTCCAGTTGCAGCAAGCAAATCCAGCACTCATCACTTCTGACTGAAGCTAGATGCAAATACTTATTTTACACTGAAGTGCTGAGCTACTCTATCATTGAGGGTGATAGTATTTGATCAGAATTGTCTGCCTTTTAGTCGTTTATTTATCCACCAGAACTCACTGGTTCTGGAATCATATAGCTCTATCGATGAACCGTAGCTGTCGCATATAACCCCTGGGAATGTAAATTTACTTTGTTATTTCAAAAATTGAAATGTATCATTTGACAACTTTTGTACAGAAGGAGGCCATTAATCTATCATACTTGTAGGTCCCTAAAGAGCTACATACCCAATCCCGATCTCCAGCCCCATCTTCATAGTCATCTAAAATTATCAATATCAAATGTATATCCAGCTCCCTTTTGAAACCTCCTATGGAATCTGCCTCCACTACTCTCCCAGGAAGCACATTTGACATCCTAACAATCCTATGAGTAAAGAGTTTCTCTTCATTTCACTCCTAACTCTCTTGCTGGCAATCTTGAAGCTACAACCCCTAATTACTGAACATGCCAACTACTGGAAACAGAATATCCTTCTTTACCCTGTCAAAATCGTTCATGATTTTGAGCACCTCAGTAATGTCACCCTTAAATTTTCTCTGCTCCAAAGATTTCTTGAATCTTTCCCTGTATTTAAAATCCCTTTATCTTTCTAGTAAATGTCCTTTGAACTCTCTCTGGGTCTTTAACATCTTTCTTTAAGTGAGATGCCCAGAACCACACAACACATCAAAAGTGTTCTGATCAGTGATTTGTTGAGGTATAGCTTCATTTCTTTGCTTTTATATTCTACAAAGATCTTCCAAGTCTTCTTAAAACTGCTTCAACTTGCCTGGCCATCTTTAGAGGATATGCATTTGAACCCCAAGGTCCCTCTGCTCCTGTACTCCCCTCAATCTTCACCATTGAGCTTGTATTATCTTTCTAATTGCAGGACCATCCTTCTACAAAATAGCATTACCTCACATTTCCTTCAATTGAATTTCATTTGCCAGGTGCCTGCCCATTTGGCCAAATTGTCAATGTCCATCTGAAGTTGCTTAGTATCATTCATAATTCACTATTCTCCCTCACTTAATATTGTCTGTAAATTAAGAGATTTTGCCCTCAACACCCATCTCAAAAATTATTTCATATAAATCAAAAACAGCAGGGATCCCAATACTGATCCCTGGGAAACATTTTCAACTCATCTCCAATCTGATAAATGCCCATCTCTCCCTACTCTCTGTTTCTTATCTTTTAGCCAACTTCTAATCCAGGTTGCCAAGGATCCTTCATTCCCAAACATTTCTAATTTGCTAACCAACCTGCCATGTGACACTGCATCAAATGCTTTCTGAAAGTCCAGATATACAACATCCACAGCACTACCCTCATCCAATATAGGAACTAATTACTGCTGATACTGTAATCTATACTGAAAACAAGAAATGCTGGAGATCACAGTGGGTTAGGCAGCATCAAAAGCTATCCACCAAGCAGGACATAGAGGGGAAATGATGGCATAGCGGTGATGTAACTGGACGAGGAATCTAGAGTCCCAGGTTAATGTGCTAGGAGCATAGATTCAAATCCCACCATGGAAGTTGGGATCTTTACTACCTGGTGCTGGATAATTCCAGTTAATTGATTGTAGCCATTACTTCAGCAAAAGATAGACAGAATTTCTGCATAAGCATGTAACTGGGATCTCTGCCACTTCTCAGATTGTCTTAGTAGTTGATCAGTCAGATCTCAGAGAAAGTTACCACTGATAGTGTTTTCAGTGAAGAGCAGTGAAATATCATGATGTAGATAGGCTTGTTGTTCAGAAACCTGGATGAAATGTTAATCCCCAAATGCACAGCATTGCCCAGGAGATAAGATGAAGCAAGTCAATCAGTTACGGTCACATGATAAAAAGTATCAAGATAAGGATGTCCACAATGTGACAGCTCAAATTGGGTTCATATCTATAGTTTGCAGGCGACAACAATCTACTTACCTGGTGCAGTATCGGTAACAGAAGCATGGAACACCATTGAACTACCATCCATATCTTTCACACCTGGGTATTTATGATTATAATGCTTCAGGTCACTCTGTAGCTAATGTCAGAATGTTTCTTGTGCAGTTAAATTAAAAATGTTATCAAAATATTAACTCGCATTGTCTTCTGTCTCTAATTTTCTTTGTTATCAGCTCTAATTTGGCATGCTATACATCTGTCACCCAATAACGGAAGACCAGATATTCCTTCCAACTAAATATTAGGAAGAATAAAGCCATTGTCTTTAATGCCTGCTGCAGATTCCATTCTCCATACCCCAATTCTGTACATGACCCTGGCAACTATTTAAGATAGTACCAGATTGTTCACAATCTTGATGTTGTATTTAGCACCTGAGGTGTTAAACCACCACCACCACCACTCTCTCTCTCTAATGAAAGAGCAGCCATCTGGTCTGGCAATACTATGGAGATTTTACCTTTATCAGAGTTAGTCCTTGAGATGAACATCCAACCCACTTCATCACTAAGATTATCTCTTTCCAAATCAGTAATAGCATCCAACTCCTCTGTTGCTGAAAGCCTTTATTTCATGCCTTTGTTATCTCAATGCCGGCCCTATACCTAACGATGTTTAGAAGAATACAAAATGATCTTGTGAAAACAGGTAAGATTCCGAGAATTGACAGGGTGCAGACTGGGAAGATATTTCCTCTTGTGGGGAAGACTAGAATAAATGGACACACTTTATGAAAACGGTGTCTCTGTTTTAAAATGCAGATGAGAAGAACATATATTTCAACTCAAAGGATCAACAGTCTGTGGAACTCTCTTCCCTGGAATGCAGAAGAGGCTGGACCATTGAAGTGGATAAATTTTTGGTATTCAAGTGAGTCAAGGCATTCTGGGAGTTATACAGGAAAGCGGACTTAAAATCATAATCAGATTAGTGATGGTCCTATTGAATGATGGAGCTGGCTCTTGGGGGCAAAAAAAACAATTCCTGTTACTAATCCTGTACTCACAAAAGACTGGACTATTCTAATGAGCTTTAGGCTAGCCTGCCAAATTCTACCCTCCTAAACTTAATTTCTTCTATCTTCCACAATTCACATCTGAGCATGAGCAAGTGTTATTCACCTTTCATTTCTGTATGCACAGACATTGGTATCCAGCTCAGAAATGTCTCTATTTTAAAAGGACCTCCGACGTTGCAAACATCTCTATGATCTTGTCCTTCTTCATCACTGTAAGCTCCTGTAGTCCTACAAGCTGTCAAGATCTCCACATTCCTCCAATTCTGGTCCTTTGTACATCCTCGATTGCAAAGATACAATATTGACAGCCAAGTCTTCCACTACCTCAGCCTTAAACACAGAAAACTCCTTCCTGATCCTCTTCTGTCTTGCTCTCTTTCTCTGTCTATATATATATAAATGCAAGCTCCTGTTGTCAGTCATACATCAGTAAGTATGAGGTAAATATTCAGTGTTACCCTATGCTCTTCTAAATATCAAAGAACCATGGAATGACAATTGGGAAATTTGGTAAGGAGTGGTTCAATATATCTTCCCCTCTCAAATGACATCAGGCAGCCATGGAAGTGTGTCTGAATGAATATAAAAATGGGATAATGGAATATATAAAAAGTGAAAGACTGGAGTGTTAAATCATTTTTTCAATGATACAGCATGTCTGTCTCTATTTGACAGCAATGTCCTGTATTACCAATAAAAGCCGTTAATATAAATCTTGAGGGAAACAGACAGAAGTTGCTCTCTCTAGACCTGAATAAAATAATTCAGGAATATAACTTCATTAAAAGGTGTGCAACAGGTGCAAATGCTACACTCTGCAAAAACTTTAACTGAAGTTGATGTTTTCCCAAGAATATTTTTATTTTGTGTCTATATAAATTATCATTATGTGCAAACTAACTGTAACCTTGTCAATTTTACAGACTGCACTAAAATAGAAGAGTAATCAAAGTGGTTAATGATTTACAGCAGAATTTACAACTGTTGTGCAATTATCCAAATTGCAAAAGAAATCTAATATTGATTGATACATCATACATTTTTTTGAAGAAATAAGCCATTTAACTGCATAGTGAAGGCTACAGCACACAAAAAAAATGCCAAGACTACAATGGACTTACATTTCTTAATGTTAAGAAAATGTTTCTTTGATAAGCACATAGAACGTTAGGATTAAAAAAAATTGGATTACTACAGAAAATTTAATTTTCATCTGCCCTCAAGATACATCACAGAGGGAGTGAGCAAATAGTAGTATGTCAAGAAGTGTGGACTGAGGGTAGAAGCCTGCAGTCCCAGAGATGTGGGTGGTGGACATCAAAATTAAGTTCTCGATGGAAAGCATGACCTTCCTGCCCCATTACCAATCAGGACCTGGTGACTGCTTAAGGGCCTATTTCACCTGGGCTGGAATTATTGCAGCCCCAGGCAGGGCAAGAAAGATTCAGCTTCCCCGTCTGGTAAGTCAGTCTGTGCAGACTGCCTGTTGCAATGCGATGGGGGTCTCCCTTCATTTATATTAATCTGTGCACAAGTGAGGAACTAAACATACAGACTGACCAGGCCACCAAAATGTACAATCTGAGAGTACACCCACCAATACTGGACCAATTACACACATTGTACAAATTTCTCAATGTTCCATTAGGATGGATACTGAAAAGTCTGAAAATATCAACTTTGAGGTGTTTGAAGATGAGGGAAAAGAAGAAATTAGGAATTAAGGGCAATATATGGGATATTTTTCAATAAACCCAACCAGCAGGAAATTGAAGGTATTGGGTCGCATGTCTGCCTTGTCTCTTCATTGGAGACAGTTATAGCACGCCCCGTTAAAATGAACCTGTACATTGTCAAAGATGAAATGTCAGGGATAAGTGACCAAAAAGAATATGTAGTGCTAGAAGTCTTGGGACAGCAACATACGGTCTTAGGACAGCATGATAGCCAATGTCCCCACAGAGCTAGATTAATTGAATATGCATCTCCAGAGATCGTTTGAAGTGCTCTGTAATTTGGGGGGTCACAGTTTAAAAATGATGTCGAGCCACACTACAGAAGTTGAAGAGAATAACAGCAACCCCAATGTGATGCAGATGAAATGCTACCAGGAAAGATTTGAGTTGTCCAAGTCAATTTTAGTTCTTTCACTATATAGGAAGGGGTTGCAAACCACAAGCTTAAACCCATTACCTTGTTTCTATCTTCGCTGAGGATCTTTAGTGCTACAGGTAGAAGCTGAATTTTAGATAGTAATTTTATCCAACATCAGGTAAAGTGTGCACGATGCATATCTGACCCATTGTACAAGGTTGATCAATCCAACTTCAAATGTTTGCTTTTGAATTTCAAAATACTGTTATCAGACTATCATTTAACCTCCTCCACATCAACACACAACAGGCTCACCAACAGGTAGTAACATTTTCACTAAGCTTCATTTGGGAGCTGCTTTAATTCATTATGCCACTTCCACTAACCTCCTTACTGCCACACACGCCTCCCAAACAAGCGGTCTATGAATTCTGAAAGAATGCACCACCCACCACTCACCTTCCTTAAATTAAGATTGACTGGGATTAACCTACTGAACCTTAAATAGTGCAGTATAATGGGTAGAATCAGTATCTTGAGAGGAAATGTGCTATAAGGGGTTAAATTTATTTTGTGATATGCTAATTTAACACATAACACGTCAGTACAGGACATGGTACAGTGCCACATGATTTTGTTGCCTCTTGTAGCCCTGTGGCATGATGAAGCCACAGTTAACTATTTTGAATAACATTAGTGCTTTATCATATCCCAGAAAGCCTTGTTAATATTTTTTAACAGCATGAGACTAACAATATTATTGGTTGAACTTCAACATAATCTATTCTGATAAAATATTAGATTAGATTCCCTACAATGTGAAAACAGGCCCTTTTGGCCCAACCAACGAAAGAGAAACCCACCCATGGGCAAATTAACATAGCCAACTCACCTGACCTGCACATCTGTAGAAGGAAACCAGAGCACCTGGAGGAAACTCACACAGACACAGGGAGAATGTGCAAACTCCACACAGACCATCACACAAGGCTGGAATTGAACCTGGGACCCTACTACTTGTGAGGCAACAGTGCTAACCACTGAGCCACTGTGCCAGAAAACTTACTTGAGATGCTACAACAAGTGCAACTCTGATAATGCCAACTTTCCTAGGAGCACAGCACGCCATGGTCTGCTATCTACATGCCCAATGTGGTGTTCTTCCTTGACCTCATTGCAGTGACACTGTGCAAACCAATGGTGATCCATAAATGTTATAAATAATGTGAGATCAAAATATTAATTCAAAATAGTCCAAGGATGTTGATCAATACACACATATACATGAACATGTAAACAAAGGAGTCAGAGTGGGCCGAATCTCCCCACTCAAGTCTGCTCCATTAATGAAATGAAAAGTAAATGAAAAGTTAAGTTAATGTAAATGAAAGTAAATCAGAAAAAAATGCAGCATTCGCTGCCCGGGGGTCATGGAATCATAGAGATGTACCCTTATGCCCATTTTTGAAAACAAGCTTCACCAATGTATTTTAGACTTTGCAATGGTGCTTACTGTAACTGCTGCATGCATCTGAAGAAACCTCCTGACTGTACATTAATACAGCCAACCTACACTGAACCACAATTCCCTCCTTTTGTTTGCCTCAACCCACATTCCCTGAACTTCCATGCAGACTTGGAACAAAAAATGATGGACTGAGAGTAATGTAGATCTTGCAGATGCTCTTGAGCTTGAAGGCTTACTTCTAGATCTCTTAGAGTTTTTACATTTCAGTAGTATAAATTGTTTGTTTTTATAAATTCGTGAGAAAGAAGTGTTTGGAAAGATTTGGGGCAAGTGCAAGTAGGTGGGACTAGTTTCATTTGGAATTATGGTCAGCATAGGCTGGTTGGACTGTTTCCATGCAGTATGACTCTATGACCCTATGACTTACTCAGCATCTGAAATTGAAGAATGAGAAAAGATGCAATATTGGCTGAAATGCATTGAATTTATTCCAATAATATGTGAGGGCAAACTTTGCACAGTCTTTAGGATGCTCTCTACTGGCATTCAAACCAGGCCAAACTCTCTAAAGGATAGTAAGCATTTGAAATTTGAAAAGTGAAGCAGTTGGACTGTTTGTCTGAGTGAAAGGGATCCACTTCAATGGACCAAATGGTCTTTTCTGTTTTTTCTTTAATGTTTGGCTGATAAATCAACAGTTTCAAGGTTATCATCACTCTCCTCCCATTGCACTAACTATTTGCACCCAGTCATAATGAAACATGAAGCACCATTGCTGACCTGCAGAAATAATGTACATCTCGACCTGTTACTTGCTGCCAACATATGATTTTCCAACTCGCTCAAATCTTTCCCTTTCTCAATTCATGCCAATTTCTAATTTTTTGCTGACTTTTTTAACAGTATGCGCACAGATAAGCTTCTCAATATTTTGCTAAGTTGTATTTCTTTTCAGTTTTTGGAAATAAAAATCTTGAAAGCTTGTCTCAATGGTATATCTAAATATCAAAACATTGGCAGTTCCCCTCTCAACCCCATATGATGCACTTCGGTCCAGAGTGATGATCATTCAGCCAATGGGCAGTCTTTCTGATTCCTAACTATTTAATAGCAGTATTGAGCCATACGTCACCAGAGAATCAGCATTTGAGAAAAAATTCTTCCTAGCCTAATTTTACAAGATGATTGCCCACTGCTTGAATGTACAGATCACCTTTAAAAAAAAGGCATAGAGCAAGAGGCAGAGAAAGAAACATATATTATAGCTGGCTCTTTCCCCTTCTGCCTAGCTTTCTCAGTCAGTTGCAAATTAGGAAGTCAGTTTTTCAGAGGTCTGTCTGTCCTTTGAGCTGACCTCAATGCTGACCTTGAAGCTGTAGAGTCCATTCAAAGATAAACAACATCAAATGTAGGCAACACTGATCAACCCAAGATATTTTATGCACTTTGAACTCTAAGAGAATGATGGTTGTCATTAACGGCCCATGCTATGTATTTCATCACACCAGGCAAGTTCAGAATTTTAACTTGTATCAAGAGAGCTCAAAGCTTCATGCACCCCAGCCTACTCCCCAACACCCATGTTTTATTTATAGGAGTTTAAGAACAAATTAGATAAAAATCAATGTTATGCAGTCATAAGCAGAATCTTCTGGATATTAAACAAGTAGGATATGGTTAAACAAAAGTTAAAAGAAATTTGAAATACATATCTTGAAGATGGTAGTGGAATTAATCTCAAAGTTGTGTATAGTTGTAAGAAGGAGCACAATTAGAACATAAAGTAATTAAAGTGTCTTAAGTATCATTCATCTTGTATGAATGATTTCACCACGTAAACTAGCATCAGCCAGTTGGTAAATGTGATTTTGACCCAATTATAAGACAGAAACGATAGACACTGGACAAAGCCTGGATATTACTCCCCTCTTTAGTTGACAGGCTTGAAGATAAATTAGAACCCCAACCTTCTCACCTCCCCAAGTCCTCATACAGCCATTTCTGCTGAGTTACTGAGTTCAACCCAAACGGGGGAATCAAAGCTAGGGTTTATAATCAGGAAATATCTATTACAACTTAAGTTGCACACATGTGAAGTATGTTTGCTTTTTTTTTGTTTGTGGTTTAATATATAACATCTACTAAAAGAAGAAGCCTCCATTAAAACAATTGAGAAAGAAACTCGAAGACCTTAACAGACTTTGGTTTCTCTAAATGACACGTACAGGCCTTCTTTACCAGTTAATGTAAGACCGTTGTATGCTTGACAGAAAACTCCAAGGGGTGAACTTGATGAACCTTTTTTCTTGTGTATATAAACATCATATATTCCACCTTCAATGATAAACCTAATGTACTCATGTCATACAGCTTGCAAATCAACTCACTATGGAAATCAAATGGAGACTTTTTTAGACTCAGCCTATTCAGATATGCTATGGCACTACTCTGGAGCAGGTACAACTTGAACCCAGACCTTCTTGACAAAGGTAGGAACACTACCACTGCCATCACAAGGGGTCTAAGAAACCCAACATAATATCTTGTCATTTGTCACAAAAGCACATGCCTGCAGTGCTACGCATGGTGATTCCTTGTTTTCAGTTTTCTCTCAGTCTATCACTTCAGTAACGGTGAGCGTGCATTTATGGCAAAAGGGGGCAAGTTCAAAGGAGATGAGTGGGACAGGTTTTTTACACATTGAGTGGGAGCAGTCTGCAATGTACAGTCAGGGGTGGTGGTGGAAGCAGATAGGTTTGGAGTGTTTAAGAGACTTTGAGACAAGCACATGAATATGCAACGAATGGAAGAATATGGACCAAGGGCACGCAGGAGGTATTAGTTTAATTTGACGTCATGTTCGGCACAAATTTGTGAGTTGAAGGGCCCGTTCCTTTGCTTTACAGTTCTCCTCACCTCCTTTTGTGCCTCAGGTAAGTTGTCCTGACTCATGCTGAAATCATGTTAGTGTTTGCAAGCTCCTTGACCAAGTGGGGCTACACTTGTTCCTGATGATGGGCTTTTGCCTGAAACATCAATTTTCCTGCTCCTTGGATGCTGCCTGACCTGCTGTGCTTTTCCAGCACCACTCTGATCTTGACTCTAATCTCCAGCATCTGCAGTCCTCACTTTCGCCAAGTGGGGCTACAGCCAAGCTCAATCTATCCAAATCCAGAAGGAGTTTCCAGAAAAGCACTGAGCAGAGATACTTATTTTCCAGCCGAGAAGTCAATTGTTGAGCCATTATCACTGTCCTGCCTGAAAGTGGCTCACTCATCACCAGTCAGGGATTCAAGTTGGACTGTTCCTCATGAATCATGGAACATTACAGCGCAGTACAGGCCCTTTGGCCCTCAACGTTACGCGGACCTGTGAAACCGATCTGAAGCCCATCCATCCTACACTATTCTATTATCATCCATAAGAGAAAATGTGGACTGCAGATGCTC
Organism: Hemiscyllium ocellatum; assembly: GCF_020745735.1. Taxonomy (NCBI): domain Eukaryota; kingdom Metazoa; phylum Chordata; class Chondrichthyes; order Orectolobiformes; family Hemiscylliidae; genus Hemiscyllium; species Hemiscyllium ocellatum. Next base: position 53,060,810 of record NC_083401.1, on the reverse strand, counting down.
TAGATCAAAGTCGAGAGTGTGGTGCTGGAAAAGCACAGCAGATCAGGCAGCATCCAAGGTGCAGGAGAATCGATGTTTCAGGCAAAAGCCCTTCATCAGGAATTAGCCTCATTCCTAATGAAGGGCTTTTGCCTGAAATGTCGATTCACCTGCTCCTCGGAAGCTGCCTGATCTGCTGTGCTTTTCCAGCACCACACTCTCAACCATTATCATTAATATATTTATTCAATGACCATTTAAATGCCCTGAAAGTTGGCGAGTCAACTATTGTTGCAGGCAAGGCATTCCACGTCGTTACTACTCTGAGTAAAGAAATTACCTCGACATCTGTCCTATATCTATCACCCCTCAATTTAAAGCTATGACCCATATGCTAGCCATCACCATCCAAGAAAAAAGGCTCTCACTGTCCACACGATCTAATCCACTGATCATCTTGTACATCTCTATTAAGTCACCTCTTAACCTTCTCTCTAATGAAAACAGCGTCATATCCCTCAGCCTTTCCTCATACAACCTTATCTCCATACAAGGCAACATCGTGGTAAATCTCCTCTGCACCCTTTCCAATGCTTTTATATTCCTCCTATAATGCAGCAACCAAAACTTTATGCAATATTCCAAGTGCAGCCACACCAGAGTTTTGTATAGCTGCAACATGACCTAATAGCTCCGAAACTCAATCCCTCTACCAATAAAAGCTAACACACCACACGCCTTCTTAACAACCCTGTCAACCGGGGTGACAACTTTCAGGGATCTATGTACATGGACTTCAAGATCTCTCTATTCACTAGCAAGAATCTTATCATTAGACCAGTGCTATGTATTCCTGTTACTCCTTCCATAGTGAATCACCTCACATTTTTCAGCACTAAACTCCATTTGCCACCTCTCAGGTGGTTTGTGAGATGAGTGGTATGGATTTTGGATCAGTAGCTTATGCTGCTAGATGTCAATCTGCCTGGAGCAATAAAAATATGGTGGACAGCAGCTGGTCCATATTCACCTTGTGTTTCACCAAATCACAAGTTAATTAGGAGTGGCAAAAGCTATTTTACCCTCATACATTCTATTGTGGAATTAAACTGTTTCATAAAGTCATAAAGATGTACAGCATGGAAACAGATCTTCGGTCCAACTCATCCATGCCAATCAGATATACCAACCCAATCTAGTCCCACTTGCCAGCACCCGGCCCATATCCCTCCAAACCCTTCCTATTCATACGCCCATCCAAATGCCCCTTAAATGTTACAATTGTACCAGCCTCCACCGCTTCCTCTGGCATCTCATTCCATACACATGCCACTCTTTCTGTGAAAACATTGTCCCATAGGTCTCTTTTATATCTTTCCCCTCTCACCCTAAACCTATGCCCTCTAGTTCCCGACTTTGTCTATTTACCCTATCCATGCCCCTCATAATTTTGTAAACCTCTGTAAGGTCACCCCTCAGCCTCCGATGCTCCAGGGAAAACAGCCCCAGCCTGTTCAGCCTCTCCCTATAGCTCAAATCCTCCAACCCTGGGAACATCCTTGTACATCTTTTCTGAACCATTTCAAGTTTCACAACATCTTTCTGATAGGAAGGAGACCAGAATTGCATGCAATATTCCAACAGTGGCCTAACCAATGTCCTGTACAGCTGCAACATGACCTCCCAACTCCTGTACTCAATACTCTGACCAATAAAGGAAAGCATACCAAACGCCTTCACTATCCTATCTACCTGCGACTCCACTTTCAAGAAGCTGTTCAGCAACACTCCCTAGGATCTTACCATGAAGTGTGTAAGTCCTGCTAAGATTTGCTTTCCCAAAATGCAGCACCTCGCATTTATCTGAATTAAACTCCATTTGCCACTTCTCAGCCCATTGGCCCATCTAGTCAAGAACAATAGACAATAGACAATAGGTGCAGGAGTAGGCCATTCTGCCCTTCGAGCCTGCACCACCATTCAATATGATCATGGCTGATCATCCTTAATCAGTATCCTGTTCCTGCCTTATCTCCATAACCCTTGATTCCACTATCCTTGAGAGCTCTATCCAACTCTTTCTTAAATGAATCCAGAGACTGGGCCTCCATTGCCCTCTAGGGCAGAGCATTCCACACAGCCACCAATCTCAGGATGAAGAAGTTTTTCCTTATCTCTGCCCTAAATGGTATATCCTGTATTTTTAAGCTGTGTCCTCTGGTTTGGCACTCACCCATCAGCAGAAACATGCTTCTTGCCTCCAGAGTGTCCAATCCTTTAATAATCTTATATGTCTCAATCAGATCCCCTCGCAGTCTTCTAAACTCAAGGGTATACAAGCCCAGTTGCTCCAATCTTTCAGCATAAGGTAGTCCCGCCATTCCAGGAATTGACCTCGTGAACCTACGCTGCATTCCCTCAATAGCCAGAATGTCTTTCCTCAAATTTGGAGACCAGAACTGCACACAACACTCCAGGTGTGGTCTCACCAGGGCCCTGTACAGCTGCAGAAGAACCACTTTGCTTCGATACTCAATCCCTCTCGTTATGAAGGCCAGTATGCTATTAGCCTTCTTCACTACCTGCTGTACCTGCATGCTTACCTTCATTGACTGGTGTACAAGAACACCCAGATCTCTTTGTACTGCCCCTTTACCTAAATTGATTCCATTTAGGTAGTAATCTGCCTTCCTATTCTTGCCACCAAAGTGGATAACCATACAGTTATCCACATTAAACTGCATCTGCCATGCATCTGACCACTCACCTAACCTGTCCAGGTCACCCTGTAATCTTCTAACATCCTCTTCACATTTTACCCTGCCACCCAGCTTAGTATCATCAGCAAATTTGCTAATGTTATTACTAATACCATCTTCTATATCATTAACATATATTGTAAAAAGCCTGTTGCAATTTGTGGTAACCCTCGTCGCTGTCCACTGCACTTCCAATTTTGGTGTCATCTGCAAACTTACTAATCGTACCTCTTATGAACGCATCCAAATCATTTATGTAAATGACAAAAAGTAGTGGACCCAACACCAATCCTTGTGGCACTCCACTGGTCACAGGCCTCCAGTCTGAAAAACAACCCTCCACCAAGACTCGGAATTTTTTACCTCCATGACTTAGAAGTCCATTCTACAGAAGAATTTGCTCCTCTTCCATACCACCAGCACTGGCAAGGCAGTCTCCTATGATTATACAGTCACTGAAGTTGGAGAAGCATCAATAGCAATGATAGTGACATGCGCTATCACAGTGCAAATTTAATTATCACTGTTAATACAATAACTTTCTTCTTCTGCAGTTTAAGATCCCCTGCAATCTCCAACTCAAGAAGAATAATTGACTGTTCTGCTACACTTTGCATCAGCATCTGGATGTGGCACATCACCTGCTCTCTCTCCTGCCAGCTAACGTCTGCAACATTTGTGAGATGCATGAACACCCACCCGTCATGCTGTGCCTTGGAAACACACATCAATCTGTGCAGGATGAGCGCAATATTTAACAATCACTGCACCCAGAAAAGCAAGTAACCTCAGCAAATTCTTTTCCCAAATGAGCCCAGAGGTAACATTCCTTAAAGTTTATTATCCGTCATCTTAATCTTGTGTCTACCCAGATTATAAACCCATTGGACATGCACAACCTCAGCACAGTTTAATACCACAATCATTAACTTTTATAACTGATAATTATATGGCTGTAAAATATTGTTTGTTTCCAATAAATCCTGGTAAATGAACAAGCCATGAAGATAAACTAGATTTGAAATTCTCCTTAAAGGAGCACCAGCATCAGGAGTTTCAGAGTTGTTAGTTTTTTTTTAAAGAAATGAGGGTCTGTTCAGGGTATTGAATGCCACAATGATCACCTATAGTCTGATCTGACTCTCAGCTCTCACCTCTAACCTCCTCTGTCTCCATTTTTGTCAATACTATTTGAGCTATTTATTTTCTGAAAGTTACTGTCTTGTTTCCGTTGAATGTTTTCAAGTCAATTGCTTTATATACTCTCCTGTCCCCTTTCAATTGAGCTATGACACAGGGGCTCCACTCTTGCCTCAGAGTCATAAGATTGCGCAGTTCAAGTGACACTCAGAGATTTTAAGAACACAAATCTTTGCTGACACCTAAGCGCAGTGCTGAAGGAGTGGCGAACTGAAAGAGAATCTGTCTGCTTATAAGACGTGTATGATAACTCAGTGGAATATTTTATGTAGAAGACCAAGGAGGTTATCCCCCGTCGCTTGCCCAACACGGAGACTTCCGTCATTATCACAAAACCAGATTTTCTAGACAATACCAGATTGTGGGACTTTACCGTGCACACATTGGTCACCATGTTTCCTGCAGTAGAATGGTGAATACACTTCAAAAGAGTTTATTAGTTGTCCTGAAATGACAGGTGCTATATAAATACATAGCTTGTTTTCTTCTTTCATTAACCAATAAAAGAAAGGTTTATCTGTCTTCTATTCTCAACTGTATCTGCCCCCAGGATTATTATTATTATTTTCTTTTCTGTGATTAAAAACGTTGACATCTTCCCTGGATTCTCAATTTTTAAAAAATTGTGAAAATTATCTAATTCCAGGCTGGAATGTCAGATTGACAGTCACTTGAATTTGCAAGGAGCTATGTTTAAAAATATAAGAATTCATCGAATTTGGGACACTGTTACCACATCACAATAATAACTTGCTTCACTCTAAAGTTGATACTAACCACTTCATTGGCAGCACTGTTGCTGATCCCAAGATGGCTAACAGGACTGTAGTGAAGGAAGGCAAGTGTCAGTGATCTCCCTTTCATTTCTTCTCTTTATTTTGAATTAGAATCACAACTCTGTTCAATATCATGACAGACACACCTGTGAACTTTGATCATTTCCCATTTGAAACCATCTGAGTACAGGAGACAGAGACTACAGTCACAGGTGAATTCGATATCACCCTGGGTACGATTGTCTGAATCAGGCTTTAATCCTAATGTCCTGGCTGACTGTAACATTGAAGCCCCAGACAAATGCAACAAAAGACTTCATTAGAAAGACAGACTACAACAAGACTCTATAAGAGCAGTGCAGAAGCCAATTCGATTCACTCCACATAATATAAGTAATTGCTGGAGGCACTGGATACTGCAAAGGCTATGTGCCCTGACAAAATTCACAGTGCAGAACACATGTGCCCTAGACTTGCTGCACTGCTCGCCAAGCTGTTGCAGCACAGCTACAATACAGGCATCTACCTGACAATATGGACAATTTCCTCGGTAGATCCTGCACATGAAATGCAGGACATATAGGAGGTGGAAGGTCATGCTGTGGCTCTCAGGACATCGGATTGGTCAATTTTGGAATATTGTGTGAATTCTGATGACCTTCCCATCAAAATGATGTTGTGAAACTTGAAAGGGTTCAGAAAGGTTTACAAGGATGTTGCCAAGGTTGGAGGATTTGAGCTATAGGGAGAGGCTAAATAGACTGGAGCTGTTTTCCCTGGAGTATTGGAGGCTCAGGGGTGGAAGGCTGCACTGACATTGGATGCAGTCCAAAGGAAGTTTACAAGAATGTTCCCAGGGATGAAGGTTCATTATATGAGGAACAGTTAAGATTCTGGGTCTGTACGTGATGGAGTTTAGAGGGATAAGAGGGAATTTGATTGAAACTTAAAGAATACTGAGAGGGTTGGTGTAGAGTGCACATGGAGAAGACGTATCCATTAGTAGGAAAGACGAAACCCCAAGGGCACAGCCTCAGAGTGAAGGGATGAGTCTTTAGAACTGAGAATGAGAAGCAATGTCTTCAGCCAGAGGGTGGTGACTCTGTTCAATTCATTGCCAACGAGGGCTGTGCAGGCCAAGCTACTGAACATATTTAGGACAGAGATAGGTTTTTGATTAGTGCAGGGATCAAGGGTTAGAGCAAGAAGGAAGAAGAATGGGGTCAACAACATAGCAGCTTTGTTTGAATGGCAGAGCAGACTAGATGAGCTGAGTGGCCTAATTCCGCTCCTATATCTTATGGTCTTATAACCACTGCTGCTTCCTGTTCATTCACTTGAATTGTAATCAAGGATATACCTACACAAGGTAAAATGGGTACCTATTTCCAATTACACAACAGTTAATTTTCAATGGCATTGCTGATGGACAGAAATAACTCTCTTTATTGGAACTGATGTTGCTTATCTTCATTTTTTTCTTATTTGTACTCTCTTCTAAATGGCTGTGATGCTCTGTATATTTTTTGCATTCCTTCCTTTCCTGTCACTTTGTTTATCCCTTCCTTCTTTTCTGGCAGATGTCAGCAATAGCTCAATAGGTAGCAATTCAGTTTCTCAGTCAAAAAACTTTAGCGGGATCACAGAAATGAAGCTGAAACTTCCATGCAGTACTGAGTAAATGCTGCATTGTTGGAGGTCCTCTCTTTCAGATGATGAACTAAACCACAGTCCTATCTGTCTCTATTTAGCAAAAAGGAGCTCTGGTGTGTCAGAAAATATTTCTCCTTCTTTCCACATGAAGAAAATCTGGTCACTATCCCAATGCTGTTCGCTGTGGAAGTTTACCATGCCCAGACTGGCTACAGCATTTCCGACAAGAGCGATGACTGTTCAGAAGTGTTTATTTGGCTGTAAAATGCCTTGAGGTGCATAGTGGTCATGGAAAGCGCTTTTCTTATATGTAAGTCTTTCTTTCATATTTGTCATAATACCGAATTGGTTAAGTCTGCTTGACTTGGCTCACATGATCAACTCACTATCAGTTATTAAAACAGTAATTCAAACAGAGCAGCGGTAGATAACTTTTTGTTATGCAAGGGGTTGAAAGATTATCAGTGGTGGGAAGGAATGTGGATTTGATGTTACAACCACATCAGCCGTGATCTTATTGAATGGCCAAGTAGGCTTGCAGGCTCATAGGCATTTGCAGCACAAAAGGAGCCCATTTGACTCTTCACTGGTCACCAAAGTTCTGACTGCACTAACCACATTTTCTGGCTTGGTTCAAAACCATGGAGATGATGACATTGTAAGTGGATATCAAAATATTTAAATCTATGCCCTCTGGATATTGACACTTCTACTAGTGGAAGAAGTCCTCTGTCCACCCTTATCCACGCCCATCATAATCTTGCACCTCTACCAGGTTCCCTCTAGGAAGCACGGGAAAGAGAGATGGGAAGATATAATTAGCACAGTATGAAAAAAAGAATAAAATAGTCTCCTTATACATGGACTGTCTTGCTTGCACTTTTCCAACACCATCTTGCTGGTCCAGGATGGTTTTCGGTCTTTGGAAGAATAGAGGAATGAATAGCCAAGAACAAGGTTAATGAGAAACAACCACACAAACTGCTGAAAAAGCTCAGCAGGTCTGGCAGCATCTGTGAAGAGAAATCAGAGTTAATGTTTCGGGTCTGATGACCCTTCCTCAGAACTGATGCTGGCTAGGAAAATGTGGGAACTTATGCAATAGATAGGGTGAAGGGAAGGAGAAAAGAAGAAACAATAGGTATGTATAGAACCCAAAGAGAGAGAAAAACTATTTAAAATTGAGACATTGCTTAACTTAACTGGCGTTAGAATATGACCCAGGCAGAGTTTTCCAATTACTTGCATTTCCAGACAGGATACTTCCAATTTATTAAGCCCTTGGCAAGGAAGGATAAACTGGCTCCTGATCTTTATTCATCCACTCTATCACAACAGGGTTAATTCAAAAACCTTGAGAGTATTTTTCCCCCAGATGCAACTGAACATATGTTTTTCAACACAAAGTGAATTTATTCGTTACTAAACATGAGAAAAAATAAAAATGTCAAACACATACACGCAGATTAGAAATAAGGTATAATACAGACTAGGATGAAGTAAAAGGTTGAACTTCTTTAAAAAATATATAGATTGGTCTTTGAGTCTTCCATGATGAGCAGATGGTCAAACATTGTGGCCATTCGCGTTGATGTTATCAGCAGTGTTAATGTTGGTAGCTGAACAGACAATTTTGAAATTCTTGGCTCTATAGGTTCACTGAAATTCCTTTGCCTTGGTTCTTCTTAACTGTGGGTAACTAGCAACACTTAGAATGAGAAAATAGATTTTCCTTTGCTTTTACCTGTAGTGTAGGGATGTTTAATGGCGGTTCTCAAAGCTATGGCCTTCACAGCACATCCATATACTAGGATTTCAGGCTACTAATACACACAGACCAGAGTTGAAGCTCACTTTGAAATCTAACTTTTATATAAAACACGAACATGTTTATAGATGGCCTTCTGCTGAGAACAGAATGAGGATTCAGCCTCTCATTATCTTACTTTTTAGTCTTACTTGGGTTTTCAATTTGCTACAATTAAATTACATTTCCTTGTTGTGGTTCTGTTCGCTGAGCTGGGAATTTGTGTTGCAGACGTTTCGTCCCCTTTCTAGGTGACATCCTCAGTGCTTGGGAGCCCCCTGTGAAGCGCTTCTGTGATGTTTCCTCCAGCATTTATAGTGGCACAGGAGGCTCCCAAGCACTGAGGATGTCACCTAGACAGGGGACAAAACGTCTGCAACACAAATTCCCAGCTCGGCGAACAGAACCACAACAACGAGCACCCGAGCTACAAACCTTCTCACAAACTTTGAATTACATTTCCTAAGTAATTACAATGTGCAGGATCTAAATGCAATAGATTTCCTGAGTCTGCACATACATTGCATAGTTCACATACCCTAAATTTCTCATCACTGAATTGCTGTGAGGATAATTCCCAATGAGACAATTCATAATGAGAAAACATAAAGCAGTGGAACATGTTGGCACATAGCCCTGGTGCAATCAATTGCCTAGTTAAAATGGTTGTTGAGTATTTACATAGGGGGTTAAGGTTGGATAATGTCTTTTGTGAATGCAAAGTGATCAAAGTCCTGTTTAAATGTAGCAAATGTCAAAGATAAATAAACATATCCAGTGCCAATAGAAAATAGTTAGTGTGTGCCTGAGATCTTTTGATAATTTTAGGCAGCAGGTGAACTTATTTTTAAAGAGTAAGTTATTGAGGATGCTATAAGGCAGAATGCGAACAAATTAAACTGTAAACCGTTCATTAAAAAAATCAATCCATTTAGTAAATAAACACCAATTGTTATGATAAATATGGAATTACTTCCCTGCTGTGCCAGGAAAGTAGTTTTGAAATTGAAGCTTTCCCACTCTTTTGGAATGACAGAAAAATCTCCTAACTATACTGAGAAAACACTGCCTATTCAGTAAAATGTTTTGAACAATACAACAGACACAACAGTTTCCATCACTGATTATGACTGTTGATTTTCTGGTCTTTCCATATATTGTCAGTCCCTTAGAATGTAAGACATCAGAGTGGATGTAGGCCATTTAGCCCATCAAGTCTGCACTATCATTCAATGGTGATGGTCCTCAACTCCACTTTTCTGCCTTTTTCCATAATCCTTGATTCTCTTATTGATTAAAAATTTGTCAATCTCAGCCTTGAACGTACTTAACAACCTATCCAGTGGTAAATAATTACACAGATTCACTACCCTATGAGAGAAGAAATTCTTCCTTATCTTTGTTTTAATTGGCAACCCTTATTCGGAAATCATGCTCTCTCATCAGAGACTGCCCCCATAAGGGGAAACAACCTTTCCATATTTTCCCTGACCAGAATCTTATATGACCCAGTAACCTTTCATTCTTCGAAACTCCAATCAGCACAGACCCAAACGACACAACCTCCACTCTTAAGACAGTCCCTCCACACGTGGGGCCAGTGAAGATTCTCTGGTCTGCCTCCAATGTCAGGATATCTTTCCTGAGGAGTCCACAACTGTTGATACTATTCGAGCTGTGGTCTAACATGTGTCTCAGAAAGTTTTAGCAAAGACTCCTATTTTCTATACTACGTTTCCTTTAAAATTAAGGCCTATTATCTATTTGCCATCCCTATACCTGCCAAATTTGGATTCTAACTATTAATCATTCATGGACGAGGGCTCCCAATTCTTCCTATGCTATAATTTACTACAATCTTGCTCCATTTAATCCATATTCAGCTCCTTTACTCTTCCTGCCAGAGTACATCACTTTTAAAAATCAACTTATATCACACATCCTCCACTTCCCCTTTATCTATCCCCCTTGATATCTCCCCAAAAAAATTCCAGTAAGTTTGTCAGGCATGATTCCCCCTTCATGAAGCGATGCAGACCCTGCTTGACCATATGATGTATTTTTAAATGTTCCATTATGTGCTTTATAATTGACTCTAACATTTTCCCAATAACAGATGTTAAGCTAGCTAGCCTATAGCTAGCTGTTTTTGTCTCCTTCACTTTTTAAATGAAGGTGTTATATTGGCAGTTTTCCAATCCTCTGGGACATTTCCAGAATCTAAGGATTCCTGAAAGAATACTATCTGTGCATCCAAAATCTCTATAGCTACTTCCTTTAATATGCTAGGACTTATCCCAGTAGGACCAAGGACTTATCGGTCTTCAGCTGCATTAGTAACCTACATAGTGTTTCTCTCCTGATATTTATTGTATTTATTTCCTGTCCTCCTTTGTCATTCAAATATTTAGTAAATTTGGAATGCTTTTAGTCTCTTATTCTATGAAGAGTGATGCAAAATATTTATTCAACTCCTTTGTCATTTCTTGGTTCCCCATTATGGTTTCCTCAGACTCATTTTCTAAGGCATATAGCACAGTGGTTAGCACTGCTGCCTCACAGCGCCTGAAGACCCGGGTTCAATTCCCGACTCAGGCGACTGACTGTGTGGAGTTTGCACATTCTCCCCGTGTCTGCGTGGGTTTCCTCCGGGTGCTCCGATTTCCTCCCACAGTCCAAAGATGTGCGGGTCAGGTGAATTGGCTATGCTAAATTGCCCGTAGTGTTAGGTAAGGGGTAAATATAAGGGTGTGGGTATGGGTGGGTTGCGCTTCGGCGGGTCGGTGTGGACTTGTTGGGCCGAAGGGCCTGTTTCCACACTGTAAGTAATCTAATCTAATACTAAGGAACCTCAATGATCTGAACAACATGGGAGGGGGTATTTTGTTCGGATAATTAAATGCTCGGATAATTAAAAGCTGAATAACACAGTTTAGCCAAGCATCAGGACCTTGCAATCTTCTCTGAATATTTCAAAATTTGGATAATAGAATGTCAGATAAGAGTGGTTCCTCTGTATATGGTCTCTTTGGTCTCTCTCGTGTTACTTTATTTCAATGTTTGAATATGTGGAAGTCTGGACTTCCAAACCTGGACTTGGAACAAGATTATGGAGAGACCCAAAGCTTGAGTTCAAAAATTTGTTTTAATGAAGATTAAATATTTTTAAAAATCTTAATAATTCTTGAATCTACATGATCTGCCCATGAAGAGGAAATCAATATAAAATCTCATTTAAAAATCCAGCTTTTAGAGTCACAGCGTCATAGAGATGTACAGCACAGAAACAGACCCTTCAGTCAAACTTGTCCATGCTGACAAGATATCCCAAACTAATCTAGTCCCACCCGGCCCATTTTCCTCCAATCTCTTCCTTTTCATATACCTATCCAGATGCCTTTTAAATGTTGCAATTGTACCAGCCTCTGCCACTTCTTCTGGCAGTTCATTCCATACACGTATCACCCTCTGTGTGAACATGTTGCCCCTTAGGTCTCTTTTATATTTTTCCCCTCTCACCCTAAACCTATGCCCTCTAGTTCTGGACTCCCCCATCACAGGGAATAGACTTTGTCTATTTACCCTATCAATGCCCCTCATGATTTTATAAACTCCTCAGCCTCCGATGCTCAAGGGAAAACAGCCCCAGCCTGTTCAACATCTCCCTGTTGCTCAATCTTCCAACCCTGACAACATTTTTGTAAATCATTCCTGAACCCTTTCAAGTTTCACAACTTCCTTCCGAGAGGAAGGGGACCAGAACTGCATGCAATATTCCAAAAGTGGACTAACCAATGTCATGCCGCAACATGACCTCACAACTCCTGTACTCAATACTATGACCAATAAAGGAAAGCATACCAAATGCCTTCTTCACTGTCCTATCTACCTGCAACTCTACTTTCAAGGAGCTATGAACCTGCACTCCAAGGTCTCTTTGTTCAGCAACACTACCCAGGAACTTATCATTAAGTATATAAGTCCTGTTAAGATTTGCCTTCCCAAAATGCAGCACCTTGCATTTATCTAAAATAAACTCCATCTGCCACTCCTCAGTCCATTGGCCCATCTGATCAAAATCCCATTGCAATCCAAGGGATTACGATTCTTCACTGTCCAGTACACCTCCAATTTTAGTGTCATCTGCAAACTTACTAACTATACCTCTTATGCTCACATCCAAATCATTTATGTAAATGATGAAAAGTAGAAGACCCAACACTGGTCCTCGTGGCACTCCATTGGTCACAGGCCTCAAGTCTGAAAAGCAACTCTCTATGACCACCCTCTGTCTTCTACCTTTGAGCCAGTTCTGTATCCAAACGGCTTTCTTTGTGTGCAGTTGACATTTGGAATTTTATGGATAGCTAGTCCTGAGCTGGATTGGTCACGACTACAGCTAAAAATGAAGGGCAAAAAGGAAGATGTGAATCAGAAAGAAAGAGAAACAAAAAAAATATGGTGGGTGTTGTGAGGTAAGCTTGATTCCATTCCATGAGTGGGGCTGAAACCAATCAGCTGGCAAGGACACTTGTTGGGAACACCTCAGTCGCTGTTCTTCTCACAGTGAAACTGTAACTCGATACAGAACCCAACATCATGAGAACCAATTGACAAACTGAATGAGTCCACACCGCCTCGAGTCCCCTAAAGAAAATGAGCCACTCTTAAACCTTGTATCATTGTTTGTCACACAAAAAAAAAGCACGGCTGTCTTCATAGGATTAAAGGGTTAATGATGAAATGCAGAATGCCCCCACATTACTCAAGTTACACTGGCCACTGCAAAATATCAACTCTAAGTGCCACTACAGCCCGAGCAGCCTTTGTCCAAACAGGTGTCAACTTTCCCTTAAAAGCATCTTCCTTTAAAAAGACACAGTTATCAGGTGACTCAGAACAGGGGCCCAACCCCTTCCATTAGGCATGCTCAGTGACCTGCATGAATGCCAAACAATAGCCAGATGTCACTGATAGTTAAACTGGTGACTGGTTTAATTCCAGCAGCCCAACGGCTGGGATCACAATGCTACTCAGCAATCACAAAACTGGCAAAATGCTGATGACTTCAAAAAATAAAGAACTTAGTAGAACAGTGCAAAAGGCTATCAATGAGCCAGCACATTACATACTGGATAAGTGACTGACAACAGTATAGAGGTTTTGCAAAAACCACACCATTAAAACATAAACTGTCCAAGGTCATTTCTCCCCACTGCTGACTCAATCTGTTTAGTGGAGCAATGCAAAGATAAAATTATTATGCTGAACCAAGACTGGCAATTGCACTGAAATGATCTCTGCGCATTTAATTTAAATTCTCCCCAGCCATAGATACAAGCTGCCAGTTTTACTACTCACCCGTTATCCCACTGATCATTCCATCTTTATTGTCTTGTCATTTGGTTTGTCAAAGGCTTAAATATTACCAAAGACATATGATTTGCAACATGAGCCAGTTCCAAAATGGGGGTCAGTGGGCCAACAAGATATAAAGAATTCAATGAGATTTGCTTTATAAAATTCTGCCTAAGGGATCACAAAAATATTGTACCTCAAAAACAAGCTGTGGTTGTTGGTCATGCCTCTGAGACAGAAACTTCCAGTTGATGTTTTACTCCAGGACTTGACAGCCAAGGAAGGTGTGCTTATCAAGTGGTCACAGAGTTTATTATTAATCTATAAATCATTCTAATATATGCCAACGGCAGGTGGCAAGAGTGGGAGAGATCCTGGTCAGCCACATGGTAGAAAGATAATTGCAGCCTTTATCGTCATTGTCTAGAATGCAACAAGCATGGAAAGTGCCCACTGTCACAGCAACTTGGACTAGTAACCCTGAGGCCTATATAATAACCTCGAGAGTCTCATGAAAATTGGGGCAACTTGAGGATTTTGAATTCAGTTTATATTCATCTGCATTGCCATAAGAGGCCAACTGGTTCACACAGGTTTAAAAGGGAAAGAATGAAACTTATTCTGCTCTCACTTGATCCCAGTTCCACGTCAACATGAATAACTACCCTCTTCACTTCTCCAGGAAGCTTTTCAGGGGTTTAAGAATAACATTAGCTATTATTATCACAGCAGTGAAGGCTAGTAAGTGCCAGCCTTACCACTGACACCAACATCCCAAGCACAAATAAATATCTAAAAGTCATGACATTTAAACATATGAACTTGCCAGAAATTACATAAGCAGGTGCAAAGGCAGAAATGTAGATCTTGATTTTCAAGAGCAGATTGCAAATGTCGGGCTATTGAGAGCTTGGGAGTGATGATCAAGATATGCTGGATCACTAGCACAATTTCAGAGGCCTGAGAGTTAATTACCTGCCTGGCTTTTAGCCAGACACTGACAAACTCCCATTTATTGCACATCGTTGGTTACCCTTCGAAGTTAGTGTTTTACTAATGGTCTCACAATGCTGAAAAATGGAAAGTCCACGATTTTCAGCCACAGACAATGGAACAGTAGCAACTTTTGTCCTTAAGTCAGAATGTTGTATGACTGAGAGAGCAGATTCAAACTGATGGTGTTCCTACAATCTCACAGAGCTCTTGGTCATTCTACTGGTGGAGGGTGCAGTGCTAGGATTGACTGCCAAAATACAATTGGTGGGTTGCTATCAAAGTGGAGTCATAGGTAGATAGGATAGTAAAGAAGGCATTTAAAATGCTTTCTTTATTGGCCAGAGTATTGAGTACAAGAGCTGGAAGGTCATGTTGTTGCTGTACAGGACATTGGTTAGGCCACTGTTGGAATATTGCTTGCAATTCTGGTCTCCTTCCTATCGGAAAGATGTTGTGAAACTTGAAAGGGTTCAGAAAAAATTTACAAGGATGTTGCCAGGGTTGGAAGATTTGAGCTATAGGGAGACGCTGAACAGGCTGGGGCTGTTTTCCCTGGAGCTTCGGAGGCTGAGGGGTGACCTTATAGAGGTTTACAAAATTATGAGGGGCATGGAGAGGGATGAATAGGCAAAGTCTTTTCCCTGTGGTCGGGGAGTCCAGAATTAGAGGGCATAGGTTTAGGGCGAGAGGGGAAAGATATAAAAGAGACCTAAGGGGCAACTTTTTCACACAGAGGTTGTACATGTACGGAATGAGCTGCCAGATGTTGTGGTGGAGGCTGGTCCAATTGCAACATTTAAGAGGCATTTAGATGGGTATATGAATAGGAAGGATTTGGAGAGATTTGGGTCGGGCGCTGGCAAGTGGGACGAGATTGGGTTGGGATATCTGGTCAGCATGGACAGGTTGGACCGAAGGTCTGTTTCCATGCTGTATATCTCTTTGACTCTGACTTTATAGCACCCTGTAGCAAGTGCATAATATTGTGACTGTATAGAATAGGCAAGATATTGTATAGGATTTTCCCAAGAGCTTTGGAATCTTAATATCAGCTCTAAATTCGGGTCCTGAGATTGCACGTAAACTTGGGGTGTGGGTATGGCTGGCTGAATCAGCATTTAATGCCCAACCGTATACCCTTGAGAAGGTGTTGGTGAGCTGCCTCCTTGAACCTCTGTAGTGCATTTGGTGTGGGTAGATTCACAATGCTGTTAAGGAGGAAACTCCAGGATTCTGACCCAGCAGCATTGAAGGAAAGGCGGTATGTTTTCAAACCTGACTGGTGCCTTCAAGTTACCACGAGACAAACAGGGAAGCTATTTTACTCCATACAACGCCCCAATTAGCTGCTTTGCTGCTTGCTGTGAAATTGTGGGCTCCAATTGCAGGGTTAGCAGTTTGAGAGCCTCAGCAGCTCCATTGGAAAAGGTGGGCAAAGCTGGGCAGGCCCAAGATTCCCTGGGCATTTCAACATGGAGATCCCTCTTTGCTGAGATTGTTGCAGCCACAGGTGGTTCTTTGATGGCCAGGGCCCCACCTGAGTTTGACAATGGTCTCTGAGACTCCATGCATAAAGAATCATGGAATCGCTATCCAGTACAGGCAAGTCACTCGGCCCATCGAGTCCACACCGACCCTCCAAAGATCACACCACACAGACCCAACCCACTACCCTATCTCTGGAACCGTGCATTTCCCATGGCCAATCCATCTAACTTGCACATTGTTTTGGACTGTGGGAGGAAATCCACAAAGACACAAGGAGAATGTGCAAACTCCACATTGACAGTCGCCTGAGGGTGGAATGGAACCTGGGACCCTGGCACTATGAGGCAGTTGTGATTACTACTGAGCCATCATGTTGCTCCCACTATGTATGTGCGTGTGTGTTTATGCGCACGTGCATATGTATCAGTGTACGTGTGTGTTGCATGCATGTGTATGTGTGCATGCACGTGTGTGTGTGTGTGTGTGTATTGTCAGGGGGAGGGAATACACAGTTGGAAAAATGGCAGAAAAATCAGGGAATCACCTTTAATTTTGGCCTGATATTGGTCAATTGGTTTCTGCTAAGTTTCCTACCCCTCCCAGTTCCAGTAGCCAAATTGCAATCCTGCCATCCCCTTGTTCAGTAATATAAATGCATTGGAGGCCTGTAGAGACAGGGCTCCCCACATATTTTCCCAATCACTCATTCTTCTGCATCCCCCAAACCTGAGGCTCGGAGAAACTCTGTCCATTGAAACCAATTAACAAAGGGTTGCAATGAAGTGGCCTGGTCTGTACTAAATGATGTGAAGCTTGTTAAAGCTGTTGTAGCTATCCAGATGTGTGGTGAGTAATCCATCATGCTCCGAATGTAAGCATTGTGGAAGGTGGTGAGGCTTGGGGAGATCAGGAGGTCACATCTTGGCACCACATGTCGATAAAGCAGGTCCAGTTAGCTTCTGGCAAAAAGTGACCCCGGTATCCTGACGATGGCGTATCATAGTTCTGTTCTATGCCATGAGTGGGCTCACTCTTTTTATGAATGGGGAGAGATTACATCTTGCCATCTGCTTGTTTCAACTCAAATAAATCTGCATATAATTTACAAGATTATGTAGGAATGTGGGTTATGTATTTGAAGGGCCTTTAACCCTGAAATTCACAAACAGCTATTTTTGTTGCTATAGACATCAGCAGGCAATGACCAGGAATAGAAAACCTGGCTTCACCTTTTTCAGGTCCCAGTCTTTGAGAGTTGAAGGTGTTTGCTAAGTTCCCTACCCCTCCCAGCAATCGTAATTTTTCAATACATGTGTACAGACCTCCAATGTCACCTTCCAGAAGTCGGGCAAGGCTTCCACATGCCATGAATGGAGCTTTCCAGCAGCTTAGAGGGAATGCTACCTCCTAACTTACTAGTGAGACACGAAATCTGAAACCCACTGATAATACATTTAAAATGTGGGACCATAAGGCAGACATACCATCACATTTATTTTTAAACAAAGGAATAAGTTATTTTTTTACACAACCACAGTTATTATCTCTTTCAACAACTGTCACAACTATTCTTTGTTGCTAAAAATGTATTCGTAACACACAGTGTAACTGAGATGGATGGCATGCTTCTCAGAGGTCAGGTCTGTACATCAGCAATGTGGCTCAAAAGGAGAAAGCCGGAATCCAGTGGTGATGTCCTCCAGCCAGCTGTTTCTGTGAGCCTGCGCTGAAGAACGTTCTAAACCCAGATCCAAAGACATCCTGAAAACCAAACTTACAGCGTTTAAAATGAATCCCACTGCACAGGGAAATAAATGAATATATTTCTGTCATCAAGTGGTCAATCTCAATATTTTGCAATAAATGAAACAAACTGTGGAAGCTGGAAATCTGAAACGAAAACAGAAATTGCTGGAGAAGCTCAGAAGTTCATAGAGTCAGAGATTTATACAGCACGGACCCTTCAGTTCAACTTATTCACGCCAACCAGAAACTTTAAACTGATCTAGTTCCATTTGCCAGCTTTTGGCCCATATCCCTCTAAATCCTTCCTATTCCTATACCCATTCAGATGCCTTTTAAATGTTGTAATTGTACCAGCCTCCATCACTTCCTGTGTAAATTCATTCCATACACACCATCTTCTTCCTGTGAAAAAGTTGTCAAACAGGTCCCTTTTAAATCTTTCCCCTCTCACCTTAAATCTATGCCCTCTAGTTTTGGACTCTCCTACTCTGGGGAAAAGGACCTTGCCTATTCTCCCTATGCATGCCCCTCACAATTTTATAAACCTCTATAATGTCACTCCTCAGCCTCCTATGTTCCAGGGAAAAAAGTCTCAGCCTACTCAGCCATTCCCTCTAGCTCAAAAACTCCAATCGCCGCAACAGCCTTGTAAACCTTTTCAAATTTCAAGTTTCACAACATTTTTCCTATGGCAGGGAGATCAGAATTGAATGCAATATTCCAAAAATGGCCTAACCAATGTCCTGTATAACTGCAATGTAACCTCCCAACTCCAACGCTCACTGCAGTGACCACTGAATGCAAGTGTGTCAAATGTGTTCTTCATTCCCTGTCTACCTATGGCTCAACTTTCAAGCAGGTTAGGTGGATTATCCATCCCATAGTGCTAGTGTCTAAGTTGAATACCATCAGCAACTCCTCAACCCATTGGTCTATCTGATCAAGGTCAGTTGTAATCTGAGGTAACCGTCTTCACTGTCCACAACACCACCTATTTTTGTACTATCTGCAAACTTACTAACCATACCTCCTATATTCACATTCAAATCATTTATATGAATGACAAAAAAAAAACAGTGGACCCAGTACTGATCCTTGTGGCACACCACTGGTCACAGGCCTCCAGTCTGAAATAGAACCCTCCATACCACCACCCTTTGTCTCCTACCTTCAAACCAATTTTATATCCAAATGGCTAGCTCTCCCTGGATTCCAAATGATTTAACTTTACTAACCAGTCTACCATGCAGAACCTTGTCAAACACCTTGCTGAAATTCATAGAGACAAAGACAACAATCTTCTTTGTCATTTCTTTAAAAATCCCAATCAAGTTAGTGAGAAATGGTTTCCCACATACAAAGACATGTTGACTCTCCCTAAACAGTCCTTGTCATTCCAAATGCATGTAAATTCTATCCCTCAGAATCCCCTCCAACAACTTACCCACCATTGACCTCAGGTCTATAGTTCCCTGTCTTTTTCTTATCACTTCCTTAAATAATCGCACCACGTTAGCCACCCTCCAGCCTTCCAGCACCTCACCTGTGGCTATCAATGATACAAATATCTCAGCAAGAGACCCAGCAATCACTTCCCTAGCTTCCCACAAAGTTCTGGGATTCATCTGATCAGGTCCCAAGGACTGATCCATCTTTTGCATTTTAAAACATCCAACATCTCATCTTCTGTAATATGGACACTTTTCAGGATATCACTATTTATTTTCCAAATTTCTCCACAGTAAATATTGACATAAAATACTTGCTTAGTGTCTCATCCTTCTCCTGTGGTTCCACATGAAAACAGCCTCGTTGATCTTCAAAGGGCCCTGTTCTCTCCTTAGTTACTTATTTTCCCTTAAGGTATTTGTAGAATCTCTTTGGATTCTTCTTAACTCTATTTGCCAAAGATACCTCATTTCCCCCTTTCCATCTGAATTATACTCCTATTGCCCTTATACCCCTTTAAGGATTCACTCAGTTCTAGCTGTCATACCTGACATGTGCCTCCTTTTATGTGATCAGAGCCTCAATTTCTCTAATCTTACAGCATTCCCTATACCTACCAGACCTGCCTTTCACACTAATAGGAGCATGCTGTCTCTGAACTCTTATTACCTCATTTTGAAAGGCCTCCCACTTTCCATTTATCTGTTTAACATCTGTTTAATCGCCCAGTCAACATTTGAAAGTTCTTGCCTCAGATCGTAAGGCCTTACTCCAATTTAGAAATTTAACTTTTAGATGGGGTTTATTCTTTTCCATTACTCATTTAAAATTAATAGTATTTTGATTATTGGCCCTAAAGTGCTCCCTCACTCACATCTCAGTCACTTGTCCTGCCTTATTTCCGAAGAGAAGATTAGGTTTTGCTCCTTCTCTACATCAACATGAAGAGAACATTACTTACAACCACATACTGAATAAGAAAATTTCCTTGTCCATTTTTAATAAATTCTTCTCCATCCAACTCCTTAACACTATGGCAATCACAGTCTATGTTGGAAAGTTAAAACTCCCTACCAATATAATAACCTTATTATTGTTACAGGTATCTAAGATCTCCTTACATATTTCCTTCTCAATTTTCCACTGAGGGGTCTATTGTACAATCCCAGTACGGTGATCATCCCTTTCTTATTTCTCAGTTCCACCCAGCTAACTTCACTGGACATTCTCCAGGAATATCCTAAGTGCAGCCATAATGTTATTCTTAATCAAAAGTGCTACTCCCCCTACTCTCTTGATCTCTTTTCTAACATTCCTACAGCATCTATATACCCTGAAATATTAAGCTGCCAGTCCTGCCCCCTCCCTGAGCCACATTTCTATAATAGCTATGATATCCCAGTCCCATGTTCCCAACCATGCCCTGAATTCATTTGCCTTACCTGTCAGGCCTCTTGCATTGAAATAAATGCAATTTAATTAATCAGTCTGACCTCATTCTCTGCCTTGCTCTTGCCTGCCTTGACTATTTAACTTGCTTCTCTACTGCATCAGCCTAAAACTTATCTCTTTTCTCACTATCGCTTTGGAATTTGAAAGATTAATGTCCAATGGGTACAGGTCCAACCTATTCAATATTTCCTGTTTGAAGCAAATTCTCCATCCCAAGAAGCAGCCGAGTTAGCCTTCTTCAAACTGCTTTCAGTGATAGGATATCTATCCCTCCTGCAGTAAAGAAACAAAAACTACACACAATACCCCAGGTGTGGTCTCAGCAATGCTCTGTACAGGTGCTCCAACTTGTGAGCTACATGACTGCTGTAGCAAAGCTGAGCATTCATGAGTATGATGTTGATACTAGTTAGATGGGATGTTGCAAATCGATCTTAAGCAACGAAGAATAGTAATGACAGCTACTAAAAGAGATAACTGTAGTTGCAAGAAAAATCTTTTTGCAGTGTTTGAAAACAATGTCATCTCTGCCTAACAGTTCCACATTTTAAATGTATTATTGGGAAAATGTCATGTTTAATACCTTAGCTGTGCCAAGTCACAAGTAGTGAGAGGAGTAAGGAATTTAACAATTGCTTTCATTTCTTTAGTGCTCCATCCCTCTTGCAATAAAAGCTACCATGCTATTTGCCCTCCTCCTTACTTTCTGTACATACATAACTATATTGGGATTGGTATATGAGGGCACCGAGTTCACTCTGTGCAGAATATTGCAGTTACTCTCCATTTAAATGACATTCTGCTTTTCTACCCTTGCTGCCATTTAATATTGTTTTGCAAACTGAATCTTCTTCACAACTTATTTTCAAAGTTATCTTAATGCTTTCAACAAATTTGGCTCCAGCCCACTCAGTCCCTTCATCCAATATTTGAGGCCCCAGAACCAATCCTGGTGACACTAAATGCAGTTTATCCATTTATCATGGCTCTCCTTTTTCTTCAACATCCCTGTGAACATATCCATTCTATTACACCCAACACCATGAGCTCGCATTTTACATAACATCAAAGGTCTTTTGAAAATCCAAATCACAACATTTACTGGTATCCTTTTATATGTCATGTCTGTATCAAAACATACAAACATGTGAATATACAAATATACAATTAAGAGCAAGAGTAGACAAGACCCTTCAAACATGGCCTATAATTCAATAAAATCAGAGTTCGACTGACTATCCCACATTCATTCCCCAATAACCTTTCAACTTCTTACTTATAGGGATCTATCTATTCTGTCTTAAAATAAATTAAAGGAACAGAATCTCAAAGGGTCCCAATGATGTGGGTATGGCGAATAGAATCCCCACAGTGTGGAAATAGGCCATTTGGCCCATCGAGTCGCACCAACCCTCTGAAGGGTATCCCAGACAGAAGCACATCCCCCTACCCTACCCTATCCCTGTAATCCTGCATTTCCCATGACTAATCCATCAAGCCTGTACACTATGGGCAATTTAGCATGGCCAATCTACCTAATCTTTGACTATGGGAGGAAACTTGAGCACCCGCAGGAAATTACATAGACATGGGGAAATGTGCAACCTCCACAAAATCAGTCACCCAAGGATGGAATTGAATCTGAGTACCTGGTACTGTGAGGCACCATGCCACCCACTTCTAACAGAATTAGACAAGTACAGCAAAACCTATCTTGTCTTATGTGGATTAGGTGAATGGCGAGGCAAATTGCTTGCTAGGTAGCATGAAGTTGCCAATGAAGGGGCATTATAGCTTGTTGAATGACTGATTTACACCAAAATTCACTTCAGTTTCCTATCTGTATGCTAAACAAGCCCAGTGTCAAGACGTCTTGAGGAACAGAAGCATAGAGCTGGAGTCAAAGATTGTGATGGGGTTGCACAGAATGGCATCAAATGTCATGGAAGGCTGCAAGATAGAGGCTATTGGCAGTAACTACCACTGAGACCTCCATACGGGGAGTGTTTAGGAGCAAGGAGGTTAACATTAAAGTACACTTTTGGTGTTTAAGGGACAGAGAAGACAGTTGGAGGTGAAGTTCATTGCAGTGGGTTTCCACATAGGGAGGAAGAGAGGAAATGGACTGAAGATCAAAGGGGATGGGTAGAGCACATGGCGACAAAGCAAAGACACATTCTGACAGAGTCCGCTGTGAACAGTGTTCCATACCACCAATCTCTAGATGTGAAATGCAAGTTAAAAATGACTAGGACATTGCACAGGATGGGTAGAGTCCATATCATTTTGATGGCTGAAAACGCAGGATCTACATCTGCTGGACACTAGCGCATTGAAGGGGCAAATCCATGAAACAAGCCTTGACAAACTCCTGATATATTTAATTTGAGTTTCATTTATTATCCATTTGCAGTGCATGCAAAATGAACATACTTAGGATTCAAATGTTAGTCAAAGGTGGATTGCAACATGTCATTCGTTGTTGCAAACAGAACATTAGAACCTGAGTAGTGCTGAATTTAGCAGTAGTGACTTGATTACAAGAGGCCAATGCTGGCCAAAGGCAAACCAAAAATAGAACAACTTCCAAAGGTGCTATGGGAGGCACAGACCATCACTTCATCATCTCTCTTGTAAATTTAATGACAGCCTGTACAGATGTAATGAGAGGTTGAGTGAATGATATGCGTCTGGGACGGGAAGGGTTTCAGAGATCAGCAGGCATTCTGTTCAGATGTAATGTGTTGGTTACTCAGCTAGCGTGCCACATTCACCAAGTGGTTTGAATCTCAGAGAACCTACTTCTGAAATCGATTCCAAATCAGTTCTAGTTGGCACAATCATGACATTGAATTCTCCCATCACTTTGATGGATGAATGTTCGTCAAGGAGACCAGTTGAACATCATCTACATTGGTGTCATGTTGCACATATAAAGCCTGAAGAGACATGACCCTCATTCTCAGGATGCAGCATATCCCGCTGTGTGGAGAAATGTGTTCAGCGCTGGTATGTTAGGATATGCCACCAATAACTCCTCTGAGATCTGTTTTCCACTGTTTGGTTTTCCAACTTAGATCATTTTCAATGGATAGTCCTATTGAGTTGTGTGTCACTGTTGTTCCCTTCCTAAGAAGGCAAAGGTCACTAAAGGAGAATCAAGGCCAATATCAAGCTTAGGAGCCCATGTTCAAATGCAACAAGATCTAGACAATATCAGGTGTGGACTGACAGGTGGCAACTAACAATTGCACCACATAAATGCCAGGCTATGACCTTCTCCAATAAGTGACCCTTGACATTCAATGGTGTTACCATCACTATCAAAATCTTGGGGTTACGAATGACCAGAAACACAATTGAACTCACCTTATAAATACAGCAGCTATAAGAGCAGGTCAGAGGCTAGGAATACTGCAGCAAGTAATTCACATCCTGACTCCCCAAAGTCTGTCTACCATCTACAAATGACAAGTTAGGAGTGCGATGAAATACTTCCCACTTATCTGATGGGTGCAGATCCAACACCATTCAAAAAGCTTGACACCAACCAGGGTAAAGCAGCCCACTTGATTTGCAACATATCCATAATCATGCAGACCTCCACCATCAATAGTCCATAGCAGCAGTGTGTACTATCCACAAGATGCACTGTAGAAATTCACCAAATATCCTTAGAAAGCACCTTCTAAACCCACATCACTTCCCTCTGGAAGGACAGGAACAATAGATATACGGCAACACCATCACATGCACTTTCCCCTCCAAGCCACTCACAATCCTGACTTGGAAACATTATACTGTTCCTTTGGTATTGCTGGCTTAACATCCTAGAATTCCCTCCCTAATTCCATTGTGGGTCTGATTACAGCACGCACATTGTAGTGGTTCAAGAAGGCAGCTCACCATGACTTCCTCATGATTGACTAGGGATGCGTAACAAATGCCAGTCCAGCCAGCCATGCCCACAAATGAATGAGAAAACAGGATCAGCAGACGGCTAATGCAGAGCATGAGCAGGACCCAGTTCAGGAGAGCTCACAATCACAAGTTCCTTCAGGGTACATGGCATCTGCAGGAGGCCCAGAAGTTTTCTGCTCCATTTTCTTGGGTGAGCAAGATACACAGCTGATGCAAGCTCCATATGCATGGGACCTTGTGACACAATCAGTCCAGTTCGAGAATGGAACCTGAGGACTGCAGGAGTAGGTCATCCTCCCTGATGGCTATGAAGGTAAGAGCTAATTTGGTGCCCTGCTATAACATCTTTAATGATAGCTTCAAATATTTTTTCATATGACAAGATATTAAGCTACCTGGCCTGTATATTCCTGTAGTTTCTATCTCTCTCCCTTTTTAAGGAGGGAGTAATATTCAGTGTCATGCAATTTAATGCAAACTTTCTCAGTTCTCAGGAGTTTAGTAAAATGAAAAAGAATGCATCAACTATAGGATGATGCCCATCAGAACACAAGGATTATCAGCTTGCAGTTCCAACAATGTGTTCAGTAGCACTACCTTGGCTGTAATTTTCTTGCATTTTGCATTGCTGAGCATAGGCTGATTGCCAAGTTCAGCACCCATGAGGATGGCTTCAACTGAGACCTTGGGTTCATGTCACACCACAGTTGACCCTAACAGACTATACACACTCTCTCTCTCAGTCTCTCTCACACACACACACACACACACACACACACACACCTCTTTCTCTCACTCTCTCTCTCCATCTCACACACACTCACACTCTCTTCCTTCCCATCCCCACACACATGCATATAAGTCTATGGGGTGAATTTATATTTGCAGAATTGTATTTGTAGATACATTCCATTTTGTTCAAAAAGCACACAATCTGTAGGCAGTCAAAATTTTTTATAATCTTATAAATTCCTACTCTGGAAATAGAACCTATCTGACTCAAGGTTGGAATACATACAGACTGTAACTTCACACCTTTATTGCATTGTCTGAGCTGAGATGTCACCTTCTTTTATGAAATATTAAGTTATCTCGGGAATGTGACTTGAAAGAAGTTCAAGTCACACATGTAAATCAATATGGAATTTACATATTAATGAATCAAAACTGACAATCCATTCTAAAAGGTGAAAGACTTAACAGGAATCTAGGCTTGTTCAATATATTGATTCAATGTATGGCACTATGATCTTTTACTATAAATTCAGCATCCTATAATCCTACTCCACTAGCTACCTGATGAAGGAGCAGCACTCCAAAAGCCAGTATTTCCAAATAAACCTTCTGGACTATAACCTAGTATTGTTTGATTTTTAACTTTGTCCACCTCAGTCCAACACCAACACATCCACACTGATGACTAAAGCCACTCTGCACATCTACACAACCTACCATGTGTCCCCAGACTCTGTTTCTCCTAATACTATGAGAGTAACATGCTCTTCTCAACAAGTTCTACCTTTCTCAGTCTCCTTAATGTTCTGGTGCTTTCTTATCTCTTTAAGAGTCTTATCTTTTCTCTTCTCCTTTGAGGATCTTATTCTGCATTATCTATTCAAGCATCAAAGTGACTTGCTTGACAGAAATCACTTGCGTACTCTTTGCTCAACTGAACTATTTATTCCTAAGTATTGCTTAAAAAAGTACATATTCTGTCAAACTTTTCTATGTTGAAATCATTAGAACAATTTGTAAGGATAAGGGGAAAACCATCATCTATACAGTAAGAGATGGACTCATTGGTAAACGGTCTCTAGTTGGGAGAGGTTTTGCCATGGAGGTTACTTGACAGTTAACTGCCAGGTCTTATTTACATTTTAAGCCAGGCAGCTTGATTCTGATTGACCATGGCATTGTCCTGATAACTGAGCCAGGAAATGGCTGTCATCATTTTTGTTGGATTGAAGCACAAACCATGCATATACATGTGCTTTCCATCTGCAAAGAATATATCTGAAATGTCAGTTCTCCTGCTCTGCTGATGCTGCCTGACTGGCTGTGCTTTTGCAGTGCCACACTTTTCAACAAAGAATATTTAGTAATTTTAACTTTCATCTTGATAGTCCACAATCAAATCTCTGATGATCTCTTCACTGGCCATCAAAGTCATGCACTCCCCATGGGCTGGAGAGAAGGGGACACTTGCGTTGCTTGTTTTCCACCTTTTCCTTGTTTAATTTTAAAACTACTCTGAGCACAATCCTGACTGCGCTCACTATGCACCAAGGATCAAAGCTGGAACATTTAAATGCTGTAACTTTCAATCCTCCATTAGGCAAAAAGTGAACCAACGGAGTCAGTGGGAAGATTATCAATCAATTTAAAAATGGATCCCTCAGTTTTTTCCCTCAGTGCTTCTTGCCTCTATGCTTTCAATTTGTAATTTTGAAATCTAAAACCTGAAAAACTTAAAGAGTACAAACAATGGCAAGAAATTGTCACAACATTCATCTGTAGCTTGCAATTGTAATATCAATAAAAATTACACAAGTGATAATATTCAATGTAAGCACTCACGCATGGCACAGTAATATTAATATTCACACCAATAAGAGCCTTCTGGAATTGCAGTTATGCAAAAATAGCTTATTGGCTTAATTTCACTGACAACACAGTTTCCATACAACAGCTTCTTTATCACATTACAAAGCAACAGCTGCATTGTTACAAAATGCTTTCGCAGAAAACAAATAGGTATAGTTTTGATCAGGGCATCAATAGAATGAACCATATTCTCAGAGAGAAATGGAAGATGCAAATATAATACATAAGTATAACAAGACAAAAGATCTTATGATCTTCTGCTTCAAGTGATGGATCTATCGGCTTTGCAAGAGACTCTTTTATTGACATTATTAGCTGCCATATTTTGAACAAGTAACATTATATCTCATGAACAATTATAGGGATGATCTGACTGCAAATAAAATAGATATTAGTTCGTCTCAGATAGAATGATAGCAGGCCTGTTAGAGTTGGATTCAGCTAGGTTTAAGTATGGAATAAACTCAGCCAAGATTCTCACTTCTAACTTCTGGAACAAAATCCATTGATTCCTGAAGCAAAAAGTGTACACACCATTATTAAGAAAAGTCAGAGATGGGTTTGGGGATCATTCTATAAACTGCCTGCAGTTATATGGGTGAGATACTGGATTCATTTCAGCACCTATAGAGGGAAGGTAAAGCTGGAGGTGGGGGTGGGGGTGGGGGTGGGGGAGGGAGAGCAAGTACCCTTTTTGAGTGAGTGGCAGGGTGGGAAATTCTCCAAATGATCATTATATTAAAGGGATAATTCACCACAGTCACACACTCTCATTAGAGAGAGAAGACTGGAGGTGGTTTAACCTGAGAGCCATAATACCTTAGATGATGGCAGAGTTGAACTGAGTCCTTCATTGTAACTTCAGCTGAATCCACATTGTTGGCATCATTCTGCATCGCTGTCCTGCTAACTGACCCCCATTCCCCTGACTCCTTGATATTACAACAGCAGTCAAGTACATAGTACAATAATGTGATCTCAGAATTAACTTCTAATTTTCAAATGCATGATTGCATCATGTTATCCAGCATTTTGATTTCTCATGTGATGCAAAACACACACTGTATTGCTGCTGATGTTCAGCTATTTACTCAAAATTTATTCCAGGCAAAATGATAAGGTTGTCCCTTTCACATTTGCAAAGTTGTTTAGTTAATCCACAATTTTGTCACTGGAATAAAGATATGCATTTGCTTTTGCAACTGTGAAGAGTAGCCAGATGGCAATCTCTGGAATCCAAGCTGAGTAAATGTCAGTGTAAAGCAACTGCAACCAAATAAATGCCCCGAGCTAGCACAGAGGCATGGGATGTTTCGGAGTATAATGGAAAGCTGTCAAAATGTAAAACATTCTGCACAGTTATTCCTTACACCACAGTCTAATATGGCTAATAGACAGCATGACACAGTTCAGTACATCTTGCACTGTGTACATTCCAAGGTGCTAGCATGTGAGCATGGATTATAATAATTAGCAGGCTTTCAATCCACAAATGTCTTCACAAAATCACCCAATTCAGCTTTCATCCAATATTTACATATATATTCCAATAAGAATCATTCATTCACCAAGAAGAATCTTGGCTAATCTTTCCCCTCCCTGTCAGAAGAAGTCTGAGTCAACTATAATACCTTCACTAGTCCCAGTTGAAATATATTACTTAGTGCGTCAATCAGTCTATTGTCTGCACTATGTAACATATTTCATAACTGGTCTACCAGAGGCTGTTAACAGCAATATTTAATGTATCAGTATTTATTTATTGAAGTAATATCAACCATGATCCAAGATTTATGAAATGCACCACAGACAAATTTTATTGGGGCGTGTTTGTTAATTGATGGTATTTCACAAATTATAGGTTGAAATGGGGAATCCAATAGGACTTTACTGATTGTGTGAACAGAAGAATGAGTAGGCCATCTAAGCTGTTCAACCATCCAATGAAATCATGTTTGAACTGTATGTGGAGTTCACGTATCTGCTTTAATTCCCTAACCCGTTGTATGGTCTCTTACAAAAATCTATTAATTTCAGTTTAGCAAAGTGAAATAACTCCACAAAGGTCGGTATCCTATCCCCAAGTCAGCCTTTAATTATACGTGGAGTGGCCTTAACACTGATCCAGCTCCCTCAGAGTCAATGTTCCGGACATAAGCCTTTCATCAGGAATCTGCTCTTCTGCTCCTCGGATGCTGCCTGACGTGCAGTGCTTTTCCAGTGCCACGCTTTTTGACTGACTCTACAGCATCTGCAGTCCTCACTTTCTCCCCAGAGCTCCCTCAGAGCCACTCTCAGAGAATCTCTGACCCTCCTGTTTATATCTGTCAGCCAGGGATCCCTGATTGGACCAGATTAACAGCCCCAATCTGGGAACACATATTCTTTGAGGTTCACCTGGCTGACCTCATTACAATTACGATAGTCCTCCCCCACTGAGTCCAAGGACATCAGCCAGTTTCTTATATCCTTTCCTGTGGCAATTAAGCAGGAAGTCAGGTTCCTTGGACTCTGTGTCGGATACTGGCTATGCGCAACACACAGGAACAGAGTGTCAATGCAGTGAGATCCACCATGTCCACCTCAGATTCAATGGTCTCTTCAACAGACAGAGAGAACACATGGTTTCCAACAGCCTTTCCAAATGTTCTGAGGAGCAGGGCTCCCATACTGTTTATGAGTCTGAGGCTTTCATATCATCCACATGCTTGTTCAGAACTATCACTCTTACCCAAGCTTTTTATGTCACTGGTCCTGATCTTGTAGGGCCAATCCCATGGTTCCTACAACAAACTTCGTCCCTGCAGTAAACTGTCTGTCTTGCCTGGCAGAGTCTTGGGTCCAACATTGGTGTTCCTGGTGCTATTTCAAACTCACTCCCCACCCCATGGGAAGCTACAGTTGCATGAGGGGTGGTCCTATGAACGAATGGGAACCTGGACAGTTTGGTATCGAGTGAAGCTGTAGGCTGCCTTCAAAGTCTGGACTGCTCTATCTGCTATATCATTGGATTGTGGATGGTATAGAGCTGTCTTTAAATGTCAAATCCCGTTTGACTCAAATCCCTTCCTGGTAAACACATCCGAGATTCCGTGTATTGCAAACAATGCACGCAATATTTCTATCATCGTTTCCCATGTTTGAACTCTCTACCTGTCCAACCACTTCGACTGAGTGTCCACAATGACTAAGAACACTGACCATATGAAAGGACCTGCAGAGTCAATGTGTAACTGAATCCAGGGTATACCAAGCCATTCCTATGAACATGGAGGAGCTGTTAGTAATACTTTTTGTCTTTGTTGGCATTCTGGACACTGCCCTACCAATGCGGCTGTATCTAGTTACCAGGCATAACCTGTCATCAACATTTTAATTCTGGAAACTACTGGTGGAGTGTAGCTAGTATCTGGTGGTAACCTTTACTTGGGACAGTCACGCTTGCTGCCTATAATTGTTGACATTCTCTACTGTGATCTATTCTCTGTGGATCCAAAATGGTTTCAGTTCTGGTTGTGACTGCCCTTTGGTTAGCGCCATCAACACAAGCTGTTTCAGTTTTGCCGGGACTAGATCTTTCTGCATCCAAAGTAGGATATTGTCAGCTGTGACTAGAAGTGTGTCCAGAAAATTAAAAAAAACATAATGAACTCTTCCAGGAGCAGTACCACAGTTCCAGTGGTGTATCTGCCAAAGGGAGGGTGGCTCAATGTATCCGTATTTGCTGCTGGCCTCCCAGACAGTGTTCCAACTTGTAATCATACACACTTAGTATTTGAGCTCAGCACTGAATTTGGCCTAAAGCAATGGGCAACACTTGCCTTGTCCTCTTTAAGCTGATCTAGCAGGGGTTTGTGGTCCAATATTGGTACAACCGTATTCGTGGAACTTCCTGACTCCAAACATGACCATGTTCTGTCTATGTGGGCGTATTTACGCTCTGCATTCGCCAAAGCCCTGGATTCATAGTGTGCCAACACCTTCGAGGATAATAGCTGTTTCTTCACTTACCTGAAAACTATGGCTTGGCTATGTGAGCATTTCCAAGGCTGACCTTTTTTTAGGAGTTGATACAAATGTACTAAGATGGAGGCCTGATTATGTCTGAACTTTCCATAATAATTCTTCAGCCCTGAGAAAGACCTAAGCTTCAATACAGCTGTGGCAGCCAGGGTACCTTCGTTCGCCCTCACATTAACTTGTTGACTCTGTAGCCCAATTGGTCTCTTATGATACATGGAATACACATTTTTTCCTTATGTTCTGTGCTGTACTTTTCTATGTTTTATGTCTTGCGCAAACTTAAGGGTTGGAGTTCAAAGCAAATTTTTTTAAAGACTTGTTCTGCGTTCAGTGAAACGGCTGCGGCAGTATTAAGCTCTATAAGAACTGGGTGACCATTTAACCAGATGCTTATTTTGACTGGTTCTGATTTGGATGCTACTGAGCAATTTGACTGTTCCATACAGGTGGACTTTCCAGGGCATATACTTTTCTGGGTAGCGGTCGATGAGTTATTGGACGTTCATCAGAGTACCATGCATCTCATACACTTCACTTGTCACATTTTCCAATGATAAAGCCAGTTGCAGTGTCTGTTTGAAGTCCAGTAGGGCTTCAGCTCGTGGGTGCTTTTGTATGGTTATATAAATAATCTAACTCTCTTTGCCACTGAAATAGCTCCACAGAGGTCAGTATCCCATTACCAAATCTGCTTTATTTACACTCCTCTTTTTGTTTTTTCTTTTTCCCACAGGGGCTGGTATCCTATCAGCAAATCACCCTTTAATTACATGTGCATTGTCAGCTTCCTCAGAGCCAGCTCTCAAGGTGTCAGAATCTCTGACACTCCTCTTTTTTAATCTGTCACCCAGGGCTCCCTGATTGGAGCTGATTAACAGCCCCAATTGGAGAACTCATATTCTATGAGGTCCACCTGGCTGACCTTGTTACATGACACAATGTTCTCTTAACAGGATTATTCAGAGGTAGAGAGTTCCAGATTTTTACTGCCCTTTGTATGAAGAAGTGCATTCTAACATTACCTCAGAATGATCATTCCTCACCTTGAAAAGCACAAAGGAACATCCTAGAGCTTTTAATTAGATGTTATATTTATGTTCCTGTCTTTTCCTGCATGGGGCTGATTCAGGTGACTAGATAGTGTTACTGAGGTCCATATGTAGCTCATTCAAACAGCTGGTCTACATGACTGGGCTCAGAATGAGGAGCAGCAGATGATAGTCCTGTGAAGGACATCATAGCTAAGCCTTCTTCTGCTCATCCTATATTCAATCACACACACATCTGCAGGGTACGAGACTTCAGTTTTGATACAGGAATCTTGGTCAAGTTCCTTCTTAATGACTCAGAGACATGCAAGCCAATTGTTGGCTTCCAAATGATACCAGAGTGTGAACATGGGACTAAAGCTGAAACTTTTTCTAGTCTAATTGGCTTTAGCAAAGTCACTTGTGGTTTCCTAACACTCTTTAACTGTAGCTGGTGAAAAGTTTCAGATGAGATGCATAGCAAGGCCTTGTCCATCCTTGTGTAGATATAAAAAGAGCAGGCAAATTCCTACGAGTGTTCTGGTCAATACCAATCTTTCAACCAAATACAATAAAATACTAACTGGTCAATTATTGTATGCAAAATTGGCTGCTGCATGTCCTATATTACAACAGTAACTATTGCAGAGATTCTTTACAAAATGTATACATTTATTTTACAGTTATTGACTTCTGCAATTAAATTGCAATGTTCAACTTTTACGTAACTTCAAAGTGCAAATGACGTGTACACGGAAAATGTAATTTGCTTTTGTCAACTCACTGGATCAGCCTAACTTTCCTGACTGAGAAAGTGATGTTTTGATGCTAGGAAGGACTGGGGTACTTGTTAAGGTAATGCCATAATTATTTTCCAAACCACACTGTCAGCAGCTGGGCAAAAGCATTTACTTTAATGCTTGCTGTCATTCTCCCTTCTGCACATGGCTCCAACACAGACAGCCACATGATGGATGTTAAAGAAAACACATGGTTAACCACACTTCTGGTTTCAAGGAAGCTCGCTAAAAAGGAACAAGGTGCCTTTCAAAGGCCTCTTACTCTGGAGTTCATTGCTGACTTAATCACATGCATTGGTTAACAAGTTCTTTGATTTTTGCATTCCTCACTGGTAATACTTCAATTATACTGCTTTTATTACAAAGTACATCATTTCCACATCTGTCATTTTGGGACGTACTACACAGACTAAACTAAAAGGACAGGGCATTCAAATCTGAAGATTCTGCTGATAAAGCACATGCTGCTTTCAAATGTAATATGTACATGAAACCACCAGTAAAATTTCATACCAAAAACTAGAAAGTATTGGATCTACGAAAAATAGGGAAGCATTCACAGTTTATAAATGATGGCGAAATAAAATTGTTCAATATGGAATTGAAAGAGAACTGACTCTTAGGCACAGCATTTCATTTCAATAGTGCTTCTGAAACATTTCCGGCTGTGAGCCCCAAACTGGAGGATTGGTGTGACCACACAGTACAAACTGTGGGAGTAGGAGGGGCAGCTGTGAGAGCAGGGTCCTGTCTGTTCGAGTGGGAGTGCAGCTGTCACAACCCACAGCAGCCAATCGCTGCCTCCAAGTGTGTTGCTCCGAAATTTCAGCTCCCAATTCTATTTAGGGTCTCAACCTTCATTTTGAGAAATCCCTGTTTACAATAATGATAATCAAATAATAATACTCAAAGGTACCTCACTGGCTATAAAGTGCACATTGGGGTATCCGGCGATCATAAGGCAGAAGCTGCTATATAATTGTCAGAACAAGAATAAGAAGCCCCGGAACTTCTTTGTCAGAGGTTGGAGAACACCCCTTGACCTACCTCAGCTGCTGTCTACCTTGCACTGTCCCACCAAGCAAAATATCCTGCCATCATCCCTCCCCATCCAGTTTTGAACAAGCAACAGTTTCCTTGAATGAAATCTTGAAGTCATCATCATGAATATATTCAGTTTAAGGTTACCATCATTGCACTTTACTGTCTATTGCCTCAGTCTGTGTTTATTACCTCCTCCAGATCATTGCATTTTTCCTATCACTGGCATCTTGAGGGTTCTTCACACATTTCATCCCACTTTTGGGAGTGATGCCTTTTGCCATCTATGACTGATGTTGTGCAATTCACTCACTCAAAAAAAGCCTTGAATCCTGTGTTTTGTTCTCCCTTTGTAAATCCTCCTAAACCTAACTCTATGACCAGTGTAACTGCGTGTTACCTATGTTATTGTTTCATCCTTGTTTGGCCTGAAAAAATGACAGGAAAAAAATGGTTGAATTGTGTTGTGTATTGCTTGTTGTTGCTTTTTGCTGTTGTTGATGATGAAACCGAGAATGCTGCTGCTGTACTTTGGCACAGAAACTGAAAGGTTTATGCCCAAAACCTCGATTCTCCTGCTCCTTGGATACTGCCTGACCTGCTGTGCTTTTTCAGTGCCACACCTTTTGACTCTGATCAGCAGTATCCGCAGTCCTCACTTTCAACATAAACTACCTGCAAGTTGCCCACTGAAATCTATTTTTGGATGCAGAACAGTGGTGGAAGATACCCATCCTTACACTGCATTTCATATGTTTTGAATGTACTTCTCTTGCAAATAAATTATGACCAGAAAAATCAGTTTCACTTTGGAATGATTTGGAAATAATGTTTATTTATACTTTTGACCAGCTATGTATTGCCCCCCTCTGAACAGAAACCAACACCTCAACCCTTGGAAAATACTTTTTAGCTGAAAGAGTCTGAAAGAGCCAGAATCAAAATAAAATCTTGCTCAATGTAACCCTGCATATTAATAATGGCTACTCATGCATGATAACAAATGATAGCAAGGAACAATGTCAGGGAAGCAATATGGTGAAGTGTTTTTTTTCTGCAGCCCATTTTTCATTATAGTTCCGATATACAGATGGAATTCAAAATATAACCTGATAACATCCTGAAAGGCAGAACCTGAAGTACCTGAAATTCTGCCATTGCTCCTGTGTGTGGTGTGGCCAACATGAGGCATGCACTCTATTCTAAGAGAAAGCCAAATGAGCTTAAGAACTCATGATATGTGGAGAATTGCATGGAAAAGCCTACACACTAAATTGATTTGCTGTAACATCGCAGACAGATGTGCCACGTCCAACACATGGTGATGAGGTCTAACAGTGGAGAGGGTGGGAGGAATAGGGAGGAATATTAGTGGATGGTGAGCAGGGGACTGACAAATTAGCTAATTAGATTTAGAGGTTAAACTCCTTTGGAATGATGCATGGGTTGGTTACAAAGAGAGATGTATCAGTTAAAATAAGGAGGATTTAAAGTATATTGTGAAGTAGATAGTAGAGGTAAGATAAGCACACATGCCTGTATAAAGCACAATACAACAAAATATTGTCTTTGACATTAACTGGAATGACATGAAAACCTGAATGTTTTTCAGCAATTCCTATAAACACTTGCAGGTTTCAGGATTACAATTCTTTTTCCCGCACAAACAACATCAAAAAAGATGGCAAATTAGAAAATAAGAGCTGGTTGGGAATAAGTTAAAAGCTGTAATCTGATTCAGGGTTCAGGTGATGTTCAGAAACCACTCAAGCTTTGGTCTTTCTTTTAATAAGGTATCATTTGAACAGTCTGGATCAATTGGGGGCTTTGAAGTCACTTCTACATAGCTGTTTCCCTACATCTGAGTGAGCCCTTTGATTCAGACAAACCTCCCTCATAAAACCAGCTCTTCAGGCACTGAAAACTGTCAACTCCAAACACTGACAAGGAAATGAAGTCTTGTGCCTTCCAGTAATCTAAGCTGGGAACAGTGAAATATATAAATGAGCTTCTCCAATGACTTAAGAGAAAGCCAATGAATTCATAAAGTTTGACATTCAGTCCCTGATTCATGAAGAATACATAATCTCAGATTCAGAGGGGGTATTGTTATTGATTGGTGAATAAAACAAGCCAACCATTTCCTGTTAATCACCCTCCATGATGACTATAGTAACGTACATTCTCGAGGAGATTGAAGGTTAACTCTGACTCAGTATTGCTTTGTCCCACAGTAGTTGTCTTGGAGGAGGTTATCATTAATTAGGATCAGATATTAGGTAACTAAAGGGCAGTTAACAGCTGTAGGGCACCAAAGGAGTTATTCAAATGGTAAAATGTTGTAGGGAGTTCACAATATTAATT
This sequence comes from Hemiscyllium ocellatum, assembly GCF_020745735.1. NCBI lineage: Eukaryota > Metazoa > Chordata > Chondrichthyes > Orectolobiformes > Hemiscylliidae > Hemiscyllium > Hemiscyllium ocellatum. The sequence goes on along the minus strand of NC_083401.1, from coordinate 53,024,366 downwards.
TTAATAGATAATAATATCTAATGAAACATTTTTGCATATCCTGTGTGCTGTAATCCCCTTCAGAGTTACTGTTCTTAACAAATGCTCATCAGCATTTGCACTCAGTCTCCGGAGATCAGCTCACTAAGCCAGTGTTTGTTTTCACTCATTTTCAAGTCCTCACTGTACCAAAGGGTTTGTGATCCTTGGCCCCAGAGTCTGCCACTTAACAATAACTCAGAAAAAAGATGCTCAGTGGGAGGTCTATCTTAGAAACATGTCTCATCATCATTCCCCTCCTCCTTCAGCCTCCCCCACCACCACCTCCATCTCCACCCACACAACAAGCAAGTGACTGGACCTGCTGTGTTGGGATATGATATTAGTTAAAGGTGAAGAAGACAGAAAGTCAATGACCGGATTTGTTCAATTTAACCTCTCTGACCCATTAGTTTCTTTTCTTAGGCAGTCACAGTCCCTGACAACAACAAGAACAGAAGGAGAAAGCCGATCACAAAATACAGAGAGAACAGCCTCACAATCTAATGCACCTTGTAATTAGGGTCTAGCCTGCTGTTGTAAATTAGTCACCAGAAAGCTCTTGGACAAATAAGTCTGCTGGGTTGCACCTCCATCAGGGACCAGAAAAAAATAAAATCATCTTGCAGCAAAGGTAAGCTGGTTCAATGGAAACAGTAATCAGATGTTGGTTATTGCTGATCTGTATGGCTCAGATGCATATTATGTAGGCATTTACCAACTGAGCCTCAGAAAGAGCTTTATTCACCATAAAACACTTCATGATGTTTTGATGTCATCAAGTTCTCTATGGAAATGTAAGTCATTTTCATATGAACTTTCAAAAATATTTAGTTTGGACTTTGTATTTGTTAGTGATAATTCTGATTGCTATTGGCAAATATGCCTCCATTAGCCCCTTTGATAGTTTCCATACATACCTCACTGTCATCTCTTTGTGCAGTAACCCACTTTGGAAGCATTGGAAAAGCAGCCCAGCCTCCTTCATCCCATAAGCCAGCAAGCAATAATAATCTGTTGTGGAAGATTCCTTATGTTATGAGGTGTTGACCGGTTGGGAATATCATTCATCACAGTATTGACACTTGCACTGATGGAACAATGGGCATCCTTTACTGAGGAGACAAGTCGGGTATAGTTGAGGTTCATTCCCGTAACAGTTAAATGTAGGGCAATCAAAGCCAGAGCTTTTCAGGTGACAAAAGAGTTAGTGAACAAGTAGCTCAGTTGGATGTCTGGTTTGTAATACAGAATGACACCAATACTGTGGGTTTGATTCGTACACTGGCTGAGGTTACCACAAAGGATTCTCCTTCTCTCTCACCTAGCCTGAGGTATGGTGACCCCAGGTAAAACCATCACCAGTCATGTCTCTCTAATGAAAGAGCAGCTCAATGGTCTGATAAGACTATACTGAGTTTGCCTTTTACCTTTACATGACAGATGTCATGTTGCAGACAAAAGAAGCACATGGTGAGGACAGTGCAGGAGAGAGAGAGAGAGAGAGAGAGAGAGAACCTGCACAGTTACCGCCTTTGCTGTTTGAATTTGTGTATCGCTGGACATCGGAGTGCATCTGGGAAAATTAACAAACAGTGAATTTCACCACTAATCTTGGAGGAACTGTTGGGTGAAGTTCACAGCACAGAATCAGATAAGTTAATCATTGTTTTAAGTCTGTCCAAGAGAAAGGCTGCAGTAGTGGGTACAGTGGATTCTTTCTTGATTATATGTTTTTGGAGATAAGTCTCTTGATTAAACTTAAAATATAAGCCGTAGCTATTAATTTAACCTGGGGCAGTGTTTGTAGAGAAATAAGACGGTATTATTTTCTGGGTCTGTAGGTTGTGAAGGAGCAAAAATGGCCTTTACAGAGATATATGCTTCTAGTCAGATGTGGGAGTTTAAAGAGAGTTTAAGGGTTACTGTGGATTATATCTGCCATAAATGCTGTTGGATGTGAGTCTTATCAGATCAAGTGGATCGGTTGGAGAGACAGATAGAAGCAATGAAGAATATGCAACAGCAACAGTATGTGATGGATGGCAGTTATAGAAAGGGGGAAAGTCTCAGATACAGTCACATAGATAGGTTAACTCCAGGAAGGGTAAGAGAGGTAAGCAACGAGAGCAGGAGTCTTTTGTGGAGAAACCCATTTCAAACAGGTCTGCTGTTTTGGAAAATGTAGGGGGTGATGGATTCTCAGGGGAACATAGCACAAATAGCCAAGTTTCTGGTATTAAGACTGGCTCTAATGCAACGAGGGGTACGTTGGCTTCCAAGAGATCAATTGTGTTAGGGGATTCTGTAGTCAAAGGTACAGACAGACGTTTCTGTGGCCAGCAGAGAAAAAGCAGAATGGTGTGTTGTTTCCTAAGTGCCAGGATCAAGGATGTCTCAGAGAGGGTGCAGAATGTTCTCACAGGGGAGAGGGGCCAGCAGGAAGTCATTGTCCACATTGGAACCAACGACATTGGAAGGGAAAAGGTTGAGACTCCGAAGCGAGATTACAGAGAGTTAGGTAGAAATTTAAAAAGGAGGTCCTGAAGGGTAGTAATATCTGGATTACTCCCAGTGCTACGAACTAGTGAGGGCAGGAATAGGAGGATAGAGCAGATGAATGCATGGCTGAGAAGCTGGTGTATGGGAGAAGGATTCACATTTTTGGATCATTGGAATCTCTTTTGGGGCAGAAGTGACCTGTAGAAGAAGGATGGATTGCACCTAAATTGGAAGGGGGCTAGTATACTGGCAGGGAAATTTGCCTGAACTGCTTGGGAGGATTTAAACTAGTAAGGTGGGGGTTGGGGGGGTGGGACCCAGGGAGATAGTGAGGAAAGAGATCAATCTGAGACGGGTACAGCTGAGAACAGACGTGAGTCAAACAGTCAAGGCAGGCAGGGACAAGGTAGGACTAATAAATTAAACTGCATTTAGTTCAATGCAAGGGGCCTAACAGGGAAGGCAGATGAACTCAAGGCATGGTTAGGAACATGGGACTGGGATATCATAGCAATTACGGAAACATGGCTCAGGAATGGGCAGGACTGGCAGCTGAATGATCCAGGATACAAATGCTGGAGGAAGGATAGAAAGGGAGGCAAAAGAGGAGGGGAAGTGGCATTTTTGATAAGGGATAGCATTACAGCTGTGCTGAGGGAGGATATTCATGGAAATACATCGAGGGAAGTTATTTGGGAGGAACTGAGAAATAAGAAAGGGATGATCACCTTATTGGGATTGTATTATAGACCCCCCCAATAGTCAGAGGGAAATTCAGAAACAAACTTGTAAGGAGATCTCAGCTATCTGTAAGAATAAAAGGGTGGTTATGGTAGAGGATTTTAATTTTCCAAACATAGACTGGGACTGCCATAGTGTTAAAGGTTTAGATGGAGAGGAATTTCTTAAGTGTGTACAAGACTATTTTCTGATTCAGTATGCTTGTACCTACTAGAGAAGGTGCAAAACTTGACCTACTCTTGGGAAATAAGGCAGGGCAGGTGACAGAGGGGTCAGTGGGGGAGCACTTTGGGGCCAGTGACCATAATTCTATTCGTTTTAAAATAGTGATGGAAAAGGATAGACCAGATCTAAAATCTGGGCGGCACGGTGGCACAGTGGTTAGCACTGCTGCCTCACAGTGCCTGTAGACCCGGGTTCAATTCCCGACTCAGGCGACTGACTGTGTGGAGTTTGCACGTTCTCCCCGTGTCTGCGTGGGTTTCCTCCGGGTGCTCCGGTTTCCTCCCACAGTCACAAAGATGTGCGGGTCAGGTGAATTGGCCATGCTAAATTGCCCGTAGTGTTAGGAAAGGGGTGTATGGGTGGGTTGCGCTTCGGCGGGTCGGTGTGGACTTGTTGGGCCGAAGGGCCTGTTTCCACACTGTAAGTCTAATCTAAAAGTTGAAGTTCTAAATTGGAGAAAGGCCAATTTTGACGGTATTAGGCAAGAACTTTCAAAAGCTGATTGGTGGCAGATGTTCGCAGGTAAAGGGACGGCTGGAAAATGGGAAGCCTTCAGAAATGAGACAGCAAGAATCCAGAGAAAGGTATATTCCTGTCTGGGTGAAAGGGAAGGCTAGTAGGTATAGGGAATGCTGGATGACTAAAGAAATTGAGGGTTTGGTCAAGAAAAAGAAGGAAGCATATGTCAGGTACAGACAGGATAGATCGAGTGAATCCTGAGAATAGTATAAAGAAAGTAGGAGTATATTTAAGAGGGAAATCAGGAGGGCAAAACGGGGACATGAGATAGCTTTGGCAAATAGAATTAAGGAGAATCCAAAGGGTTTTTACAAATATTTTAAAGACAAAAGGGTAACTAGGGAGAGAATAGGGCCCCTCAAAGATCAGCAAGGCAGCCTTTGTGTGGACCCACAGAAAATGGGGGAGATACTAAATGAATATTTTGCATCAGTATTTACTGCGGAAAAGGATATGGAAGATGTAGACTGTAGGGAAATAGATGGTGACATCTTGCAAAATGTCCAGATTATAGAGGAGGAAGTGCTGAATGTTTTGCAACGGTTAAAGGTGGATAAATCTCCAGGACCTGATCAGGTGTACCCGAGAACTCTGTGGGAAGCTAGAGAAGTGATTGCTGGGCCTCTTGCTGAGATATTTGTATCATCGATAGTCACAGGTGAGGTGCCGGAAGACTGGAAGTTGGCAAATGTGGTGCCACTGTTTAAGAAGGGCGGTAAGGACAAGCAAGGGAACTATAGACCAGTGAGCCTGACGTCGGTGGTGGGCAAGTTGTTGGAGGGAATCCTGAGGGACAGGATGTACATGTATTTAGAAAGGCAAGGCAAGGATTGTCAACATGGCTTTGTGTGTGGGAAATCATGTCTCACAAACTTGATTGAGTTTTTTAATGAAGTAACAAAGAAGATTGATGAGGGAAGAGCAGTAGGTATGATCTATATGGACTTCAGTAAGATGTTCAACCAGGTTCCCCATGGGAGACTGATTAGCAAGGTTAGATCTCATGGAATACAGGGAGAACTAGCCATTTGGATACAGAACAAGCTCAAAGGTAGAAGACAGAGGGTGGTGGTGGAGAGTTGTTTTTCAGACTGGAGGCCTGTGACCAGTTGAGTGCCACAAGGATCGGTGCTGAGTCCTCTACTTTTTGTCATTTACATAAATGATTTGGATGCAAGCATAAGAGGTACAGTTAGTAAGTTTGCAGATGACACCAATATTGGAGGTTTAGTGGACAGTGAAGAGGGTTACCTCAGATTACAACAGGATCTGGACCAGATGGGCCATTGGGCTGAGAAGTGGCAGATGGAGTTTAATTCAGATCAATGCGAGGTGCTGCATTTTGGGAAAGCAAATCTTAGCAGGACTTACACACTTCATGGTAAGGTCCTAGGGAGTGTTGCTGAACAAAGGGATCTTGGAGTGCAGGTTCATAGCTCTTTGAAAGTGGAGTCGCAGGTAGATAGGATAGTGAAGAAGGCGTTTGGTATGCTTTCCTTTATTGGTCAGAGTATTGAGTACAGGAGTTGGGAGGTCATGTTGCGGCTGTACGGGACATTGGTTAGGCCACTGTTGGAATATTGCGTGCAATTCAGGTCTCCTTCCTATCGGAAAGATGTTGTGTAACTTGAAAGGGTTCAGAAAAGATTTACAAGGATGTTGCCAGGGTTGGAGGATCTGAGCTATAGGGAGAGGCTGAACAGGCTGGGGCTGTTTTCTCTGGAGCAACGGAGGCTGAGGGGTGACCTTATAGAGGTTTACAAAATTATGAGGGGCATGGATAGGATAAATCGGCAAAGTCTTTTCCCTGGAGTGGGGAGTTCAGGACTAGCGGGCATAGGTTTAGGGTGAGAGGGAAAAGATATCAAAGAGACCTAAGGGGCAGCTTTTTCATGCAGAGGGTGGTACGTGTATGGAATGAGCTGCCAGAGGAAGTGGTGGAGGCTGGTACAATTGCAACATTTAAGAGGCATTTGGATGGGTATATGAATAGGAAGGGTTTGGAGGGATATGGGCTGGGTGTTGGCAGGTGGGATTAGATTAGGTTGGTATATCCGGTCGGCATGGACGGGTTGGACCAAAGGGTCTGTTTCCATGCTGTATATCTCTATGACTCTATGACTCTATGATGGTACAATTGAGAACCAAGCTAAGTTCAGAAAGTTGAAAAGCAAAACGCAACGAATGATAACAGAAACAAAAAGAGAAAGAATGAGAAGACTCAAGCAGCAAACAAAACAGGAATATACAAGTCTTCTGTAGGCACAGAAATTGTAGGATAGTAAAAGGGTGGATGGACCGATCAGCAACTGAAAAGCAGATTAATGTATAGAATCAGGGGGCTTTAGTAAATGGGTATTTATATCTGTCTTTACCAAAGAAGAAATTGCCAAAACTATCGTGGAAGAGAAGGATCTGACTACAGCTTGAACTCCACTTGCCAGACCATCCCACAATACCTTTATTCCATTTTAGGTCTGTTATTTGTCTCACTTAGGAGAATTAATCAAGGTATACAAAATAAGAGAGGGTGGGGCAGTGTTGCTATGGAGAAACCATTCTCATCAATGAAAGAATCAAACACCAGAAAATATCTAGTTAAGGTGTATGGCAAAAGAATTAAAGGTGACAGGATGAAAAGTTTTCTTTACCCAATGAATGGTTAGAATTGAGACTACATCACATAAGAGTATGGTGGTGATATATTCAATGTCAACATTCATTTGCAGGGTGTGGGTATCATTCACTTGGCCAGCTTTTATTGCCTATCTATATTTGTTCTTGAACGTTGGGGGTTGCTAAGCAATTTCACTGTGAATTAAGAGTCAACCACATTGTGAAAGATCTAGAGTCAACATGTAGGAGAGACCAAGTTAAGATGGTAGATTTCCTTCCTTAAAGGACATGAGTGAATTTCTAAAGGGAATCAGATATGTATCTGAAATGAAAACTTTTGCAGGGCTTTTGAAAAAGCTGAAGACTTGGACAAGCTGAGATGTTTTTGCAGAAAGTCAATGTGGACACAAAAGGCTGAACTATTCAATGATCTAATCTCTCCTGCATTTCACTTTATTACAGACAGTACCTTTTCATCTCTTTCCTCTACCTTTGCACTGGCTTAAAAGCATTTCTAACTTTTTTCAGTTCTGCCAAAAGTTCATCCAACCTGAAACATTTCCTTGGATTCTCTCTCCACATATGCTGAGTTTGTCCAAAATTTCCAGTTTCCCTTTTAAATTTTCATTATCCTGAATAATGCCTTACTCAGGGAGTATATTTTTACACCCATATTTCTAATATTTTTAGAACATTTTATAAAGAGAACCACTGTGCACAAATTAGAAATCTGAGCAAATCAAGGCAATGATTAATTGCTCATGACAATACAGTAAGACCATAAGATTGAGGAGCACAAGTAGGTCAGTCAGTCCATTGAGTCTGCTATGCAGTTCAATGACAACATGGCTGATCTGATAATCCTCAACTCTACTTTCATGCCTTTCAACCATTACCTTTGATTCGCTTCCTGATTAGAAATGTTTGTCCATCTCAGCCATGAATATATTGAATGACCCAGCCTCAATAGCTCTTTGTGATAAAGAATTACACAAATTAACGTTTCTCTGAAAGAAGAATATCCCCCCCTCATCTCCATCTTAAATGGTCGACTCCTTATTCTGAGATTCCATCCTTTGGTCCCAGACTCTCCCACAAGGAAAAACAATTTTCCACATCTACCCTATCAAATGCCCTCAGAATCTTTCCTGTTTCAATAAGGCTGTCTCTCATTCTTCTAAATTCCAATGGGGACAGACTCAATCTACTCTACCTTCTCTTTTAACGAAGACACTCTATACCCAGGCTGGGAATCCACACCATCAACCACACCGCCCTGTGGCCCAACATTTCAACTCCCCCTCCCACTCTGCCGAGGACATGGAGGTCCTGGACCTCCTTCACCGCTGCTCCCTCACCACCAGACGCGTGGAGGAAGAATGCCTCAACTTCCGCCTCGGAACATTTCAACCCCAGGGCATCAATGTGGACTTCAACAGTTTCCTCATTTCCCCTTCCCCCACCTCAGCCTAGTTCCAAACTTCCAGCTCAGCACTGTTCCCATGACTTGTCCTACCTGCTGATCTTCTTTTCCATTTATCCACTCCACCCCACCTCCGCCCCCAACCTATCACCTTCATCCCCTCCCCCATTCACCTATTGTACTCTATGCTACTTTCTCCCCACCCCCACCCTCCTCTAGCTTATCTCTCCACACTTCAGGCTCTCTGCCTTTATTCCTAATGAAGGGCTTTTGCCCGAAATGTCGATTTTACTGCTCCTCGGATGCTGCCTGAACTACTGTGCTCTTCCAGCACCACTGATCCAGAATATACCCAGAATCAGTCCAGTCAACCTTCTCTGCACTGCCTTCAATGCCTTTCTTTAGATAAGGGGCCCAAAACTGTTGAACAATGATCACGCTAGTGCCTTTAATAGATTCAGCAAATTCTCCCTCTTTTTACCCTCCATTTTGTCTGAAATAAAAGCCAACGTTCCATTTCCCTTCCCTATTACCTATGAACTTGGATGCTAGCTTTATGTTATTCATGGACAAGGACTCCCAAATCCCTCCCTTTTGTAGCTTTCTTCATTTCAATAATATTCAGCTCCTCTAAACTTTCCACCAAAATGCAAAACTTCACATTTTACTGCATTATAACCCATTTGCCAAGTTTGTTCCCACTTGTGAAACCTGTCTGTAACCCTGCACACACTCTTTGTATTATCCTCATCATTTACCTTCCCACCTATTTTTCTATTTTTGCATCATTCTCTCCACTTGTCTTCTGACATGTTTTGTGTCAGTTGCATATTTGGCTACATTCATTTTCCACATCCAAGTCATCAATATCAACTGAAAATAATTACAGCCCCAGCACTGATCCCTGTGGCACAGCAACGCTGTCTTCGACAGTTAGTCAATCCTCTATCCATGCTGATATATTACATCTGACACTACAACCCTATAATGTATCTGAATGTGTTATCAAATGCCTTTGGAAATTCAAATATATTGCATCCATCCCTTCCTTTATCTAACTTGCTTTTCACCTCTTCAGGGAATTCCAGTAAATTTGTCAAGCATGATTTCCCCTTCATAAAACTCATTTAAAGTTGACATTGATGCTGGAAGGGAGATAAGGAAACAGCTGAAGAACTTAATAAGTACTTTGCATCAGTCTTCACAATGGAAGACATGAGTAACATCTCAGAAATGAAGGAGAGTCAGGGGCAGAGTTGAGTATGGTAGCCATAACAAAAGAGAAAGTGCTGGAAAAACTACAAGGTCTAAAAATTGATAAATCTCCTGGCACCAATGGGCTACATCCTAGAATTCTGAGGGAGGTGGCTGAGGAAATAGCAGAGGGGTTGGTTGTGATCTTTCAAAAAATCACTGGTGTTAGGGAAAGTCACAGATGATTGGAAAATCGCTGTTGTAACACTTTTGTTCAAGAAAGAATGAAGACAAAAGTTGAAAAATTATAAGCTGATTAGCCTAACCTTGGTTGTAGGCAAAATTCTGGAATCCATCATTAAGGATGAGATATCAATATATTCTTGGAAGTGCAGGGTCAGATTAGAACAAGTCAGCGTGGATTTAGTAAGAGGAGGTCATGCCTGACAAACTTGTTAGAATTCTTTGAAGATGTAACACATAGGTTAGACCAGGGGAACCCAGTGGATGTTATTTATCTAGACTTCCAAAAGGCGTTTGATAAGGTGCCTGACAGGAGGCTGCTGAGTAATAAGAGGGCCCGTGGTGTTTGAGGTGAGCTACTGGCATGGATTGAGGATTGCTGTCTGACAGAAGGCAGAGAGTTGGGATAAAAGGTTCTGTTTCGGAACGGCAGCTGGTGACAAGTGGTGTCCCGCAGGGTTCAGTGTTGGGGCCGCAGCTGTTCACTTTATATAATAATGATCTGCATGAAGGGACTGGGGGGCATTCTGGCAAAGTTCACCAATGATATGAAGTTAGGTGGACAGACAGGTAGTACTGAGGAGGTTGGAGGCTGCAGAAAGATTTAGACAGCTTACGAGAATGGTCCAAGAAATGACTGATAAAATTCAATGTGAGCAAATGTGAGGTTTTGCATTTTGGAAAAAAGAATACAGGAATGGACTATTTTCTAAATGATGAGAAAATTTGTAAAGCTAAAGTACAAAGGGATCTGGGAGTGCTAGTCCAGGATTTTCTAAAGGTTAACTTGTAGGTTGAGTCCATGATTAAGAAAGTGAATGTAATGTTGTGATTTATCTCAAGAGGGTTGGAATATAAAAGCAACGATGTGCTTCTGGGATTTTTGGGCCCCACACGTCAGGAAGGCCATGTTGGCATTGGAGCGTGTCCAGCGGAGAGTCACATGGATGATCCCCGGAATGGTAGGCCTAACATTATATGAATGGCTGAGGATCCAGGGATTGTATTCATTAGAGTTGAGAAGATTGAGGGGCAATCTAATAGAAACTCAAAAGACAATGCATGGCTAAGAAAGGGTGGATGCTGGGAAGATGTTTCCGTTTGGCAGGGAGACTTGGATCCATGGGCACAGCCTTAGAATTAGAGGGGATCAATTTAGAATGGAAATGAGGAGACATTTCTTCAGCCAGAGATTGGTGGACCTGTAGAATTCATTGCCACAGAGCACTGTCAAGGTTGGGATATTAAATGTCTTCAAGGCAGAGATTGATAAATTCTTCATCTCACAAGGAATTAAGGGCTACGGGGAGAGTGCGGGTTAGTGGAGTTGAAATGCCCATCAGCCATGATTAAATGGTGGAATGGACTCGATTTGCTGAGTGGCCTTGCTTCCACTCCTATGTCTTATGGTCTTATGGAAACCATGTTGACTCAGATTGATCATATTCTGCATTTTTAAATGCTCTGCTAATATATCCTGATGAACATTAAGCTAACTAGCCTATAGTTGCCTTTTCTTCTCTCTTTCCATTTTTAAATAAAAGGTATTTATTGGCAATTTTCCCTCCTCTGGGACTTTTCCAAAGATTTCCAAAAGACTGCCATCATTGCATCCACCTTGGTGGCTACTTCCTTTAATATGCCAAGATGCATCCCATCAGATGCACCTTCTTGGTCTTTAGCTTAGATTCCCTACAGCATGGAAACAGGCCCTTTGGCCCAACAAGTCCACACCAACCCTCTGAAGAATAACCCACCTAGACCCATTTCCCTCTGACTAATATTCCTAATACTGTGGGCAATTCGGCATGGCCAATTCACCTGACCTGCACATCTTTGGACTGTGGGAGGAAACCCACACAGACATGGGAAGAATGTGCAAACTCCAAACAGACAGTTGCCAGAGGCTGGAATTGAACCTGGGATCCTGGTGCTGACCACTGAGCCACCGTGCCACCCATTATTTTCCCTATCACCTTTTCTCTAATTGTAGCTTTTGTATTTATTTTCTGCCCTTTCATCTCTTGAATATTTAGAGATTTTGGAATTTTCTTTGTGTCTTCTACTGTGAAGTCAGATGCACACTATTTATTCAGCTCCTCTGCTACTTCCTGGCTGTCTGTTATTATTTCCTCAACATCATACTTAAAATGTCTAATCATTTTGGCCTTTCTCTTCCTTTTTTTTATACTTAAAGAAGGTGTGAATATTTCTTGCAAGTTGACCCTCAAAGGTGATTTTCTCCTTCTTCATTATTTCTTGATTATCTTTTGTTAGTTTTTAGATCTTTGCCAATCTGGTCTATCCCTAAACTTTGTCACATTGCATGTTTTTTACTTCACTCCAATGCTATCCTTACCATCCCTGGTTGGATTATTACTGAAGATGCTCCATTATGTTTAAGTAGGAAGGACTGTAATCAAGCAAAGGTCACAGGGGAAGGGTTTACAAAAGATCACTGTGGTCAAATGTGCCAACGATTACATATTACTGAAGAATGAAAAGGAGAGATTATACATCAGGATCAAGGCTACAATAAATTGACTTTATACCAATTGGGATCATTTCAGTGCTGTTGGAATGACAAAAAATTATTCCAATGCACATTTTAAAATTTATTAGATGGGATCTTTCACCATGCCAGATTTAGTTGCACCTTGAGATTATACCATTAAATATCTCCTGTTTTTGCATAAATTCAAGAATGTAGATTATATGTACTTAAAATATCACAATGTGTAGGCAATATTGCAATCAATAGGCAAATGTAATTTTATTTCTCTTTAATTCAACCCACTATGTGGCTACTTTTATATTCAGTGAAGACAACAGCTTATCGAATCTTCTATATAGTAGCCTTAGCAAACCCGACAAGCTGATTTTCATTCTGAGTGAGACAGGAATCAGCCGTTGATTTAAAGTAGAATCGAATATAAAAGCAGAGAAGACAGACTGCAAGCAGTTTCATTCCAACTGAAGGATCTACAGAAAAGGAATGCATAGGAATTAACCTTTCCCTTCCTTTTCTTATTCCAACAAATATTTTATGGTATTTGCTCACTTAGGGTGGGACACTTTGTCATAAACTCTGAAGAATGACTCATGGTTCACTATCACCCACCCCCAACAAAAGAAATTGTTATGATCCTTTGTAGTTAACCTCAAGACAATTTTAGTCTGTAGGTTTGTGCCCTTTAGAATAATTACCGATGACCTGGCCAGTGCCTCATGGTGAGTTTATGAATTTATCAATTCTCCTGTCAATAGTGCTTTTGTCCTTGCATGGTGTTACCATCAATCCTTTAGTGATGGGTTAGTTAAGGTGTTAGGTTCTCCATTAGATTCCAGTTTACTTTGATCTGATTGTTAATAGTCAGCATCTTATTCTTAACCTAATCATTTCTTTTTGCCTTTATTTATAAAAAAAATAATGGTTACCTTATTTAACTTGCAAAAGTGGGAAAGCAGAGAAGGAGTGTTTCTGACATGTTGCAATGCTCCTTGACCAGTCAATAATGACTGGGAATGGGCATGGGGTACAGGGACAAGATCATGAGAAGATAGAAGAGCAAACTTGCTGTTAATGAGGAACAGAAGATACACATTTTACAAAAAAATATAGAGTATTGGAATGCACTAGACAATCAATACAGAGAGACAGGAACACAAAAATATCTTTCCAAAAAGTTTCAGATGTGCAGAAACGTATTTGCACTGCATGTGCTAATAGACTGACTGGATCAGGACACAGGCAGTATGCCAGGCAAACAGGTTGTTAAGCAAAATATCAGCCCTGTAATCTTTTATGCCACGCGGCAAGTAAAGTGAGATACAGATCTTCCGCAAGCACTGGACAGGTGCCAAAGGCTTCCGCTAACAGTGGGTGACTGGATCCCATCCAACAAACAGTGCTTCTGTTGTTCAAAGCGAAAGCTTCACCCACTCTACTATTGAGTTGGTTTAATATATCAAGTGCAATGCACTTCTTACTATGACTAAAGACTCCAGGTTCTAAATTGATAACACCACAAAACAGATAAGGGCTTCACAATACGTGAATAGCCCGTATCCATTGAATGCAATGCAGGTAGCATGCCAAATTTGTGGTGCCTGCTCATTTCAATTATATAAGCATTGAGCCAGCACGAACTACACTGTAGACTGGTTTTGCTGTCAGTGGGAAATAACTTTGGCATTGGTTAACACTACTTAAGGGTAACTAGCAGCTTTTATTTTTTCTCAGAGGGAACAGAACCTCAGACACTCCTGTTTTTTCTCTCTCTCTTTTTCTTTTTTTTCTTTTTTTCTTCTTTTTTTCCCAGGCTCTAACGTAACCGCGGAAGAGGGTCAACTAGCAGCTTTTATTTTTTTCTTCTTCTTTTTTATTCTTATTTTTTTCTTAGGAATCAGATTCTCCCCCTCCAAAAAAGAAGGGAAGCAGAAACCAACAGTAACATACTGACTGTAGTACCAGCCAGCACAGAGTTAGTCACCTAAACTAAAGAGACTCTGAATCTCCTGTTTATTTTTTTTCATGGTGTGTGTGTGCAGGTGTGAGACACAGTGAGAGACACAAAGTGCACAAATCTTTATTCAATTCCCAACACCAGGAAGATAGGAAAACACTCGAGTGGCCAGTGACAAACAGTGACTAGCAGCTTTTTTTTTATTTTTTATTTTTTTTGTTAATTTTTTTTTCTCTTTTTAATATAATTAACCCCCACACTACCGCCTAACTGCAGTTGTGCTTATTTTTTCCCCAGCACCCATGGTGTGTGTGTGCAGGTGTGAGACACAGTGAGAGACACAAAGTACACAAATCTTTATTCAATTCCCAACACCAGGAAGATAGGAAAACACCCGAGTGGCCAGTGACAAGCAGTGACTAGCAGCTTTTAAAGGGAAGATGGACTGTGGTTGCACACTTGAAACTTATTGGAAAGATATCCTTGTATATCAGTCTCTCTCTTGATTGTCTAATGCATGCCAATGTTCTATAGTTTTAAAAATGCTTATCTTCTCTTCCTCATTCAAATATGATACATGCAATGACTTTGACTTAAAAGAACATCACAATCTGGGAGATGGGGAGGCTCTGAAGTTTTCAGATGAAACACAACATTGGTGGAGAAGATGGAACAGAGGAGAGGTGTCCTGTATCTGCACAATTTGGGGAGGTGGGATGGTGGCTGGGTGAAGCTCTCCAAATACATACTAAGTACGGAATGGAAACAGATGGTCATGAAGGTCAATGCTGGGTGTCAAGCCCACACAACTTGAATGAAGCATAAACCTTCAAGATTAATAAACATATTTTCAAAGAGCACAAACCATCAACTGAAATATTAATCTCAGATGCTGCTCACTCCCACACTAAAAATCCATAAGACCATAAGACCATAAGACATAGGAGTGAAAGGAAGGCCATTCGGCCCACTGAGACCACTCCGCCATTCAATCATGGCTGATGGGCATTTCAACTCCACTTACCCGCATTCTCCCCATAGCCCTTAATTCCTCGAGACATCAAGAATCTATCAATCTCTGCCTTGAAGACATTTAGCGTCCCGGCCTCCACTGCACTCTGCGGCAATGAATTCTACAGGCCCACCACTCTCTGGCTGATGAAATGTCTCCACATTTCTGTTCTGAATTGACCCCCTCTAATTTTAAGGCTGTGTCCATGGGTCCTAGTCTCCTCACCTAACGGAAACAATTTCCTAGTGTCCACCCTTTCCAAGCCATGTATTATCTTGTAAGTTTCCATTAAGTCTCCCTTTAATCTTCTAAACTCCAATGAATACAATCCCAGGATCCTCAGCCGTTCCTCGTATGTTAGACCAACCATTCCAGGGATCATCCATGTGAATCTCCGCTGGAAATGTTCCAGTGCCAGTATGTCCTTCCTGAGGTGTGGGGACCAAAACTGGACACAGTACTCCAAATGGGGCCTAACCAGAGCTTCATATTTTACATTTACACAGTACACCCACACCCTCTTTCACCTTTCTCTCTTTGTGCTTTTCATTGGATGTGAGCATTACTGAGAAGGCCAGCATTTGTTGGCCATCGCTAATTGTATCTGGACTGAGAGGTTTGCTCAGCCACTTCAGATGCAACTACATTGCTGTAGGTCTGGACTCACGTCTGGCCAGTTGAGATAAGGACTGCAGATTTCATTTACCTAAAGGGTATGAGTGAACCAGATGGGTTTTATGACAAGCAATGATAGTGTCATGGTCACCATCAGTGAAATTGACTTTTAGTTCCAAGTTTTATGACAACAACTGAATTTAAATTCCACCCAAATGACAGACAGGTGTTTGAGCCCAAGTCACCATAGTGTTAGCCTGGGTCTCTCCATTACTGAGTCAAGTGATTAGGCCACTCGACCTCTCCTTCTACAACCAGAAGTATCACATCCAATCACATAACTCCTGAGTTCTGTCGGCTATGCAACCATGATAGGTACATCATCCCTCCCTCATAGTGTTAGAAGTAGGGGTATTCACTGATCATTGTACAATGTTCAGTACAATTTCTTTGTATTCATTCATTCATGAGATGTGGGCATCACAGGCTGGACCAACATTTATTGCAGATCCCTCATTGCCCAAAGGGCAGTTAAGAGTCAACTACATTGCTGTGGGTTTGAAGTTACATGTAGGCCACACCAGGTAAGGACAGCAGTTACCTTCCCTTAAGGACATTTGTGAATCAGAAGGCTTTTTCTAAATATCATTTCATAGCATTATTATATTTTTAATTCCACTTGCAAATAAATATGAGGCATGTTTGGTGGCCTTGTCAAAGCTTCCAGCAAAGATCTGAGAGCTGCAAAGGGAGATCAGAATATCACATTCATTCCCTGGATACTATTATTCAAAGGGATTATGTGGCATCGCAGTTATCCAGCAATCAGTTCTCCAACAGATTTACACGGACTGCTGAGGCATAGGCTCATGAGGCCTCTTGGAGTATGAGGCTGCTGTCCTCTCTCAACCTGACAATATTTGTCCTCCCACCAGTCACTCGACTGATGTCTTTGCCATTGCCTGTTAGGAGAAAGTGAGGACTGCAGATGCTGGAGATCAGAGCTGAAAAATGTGTTGCTGCAAAAGCGCAGCAGGTCAGGCAACATCCAAGGAGCAGGAGAATCGACATTTCGGGCAAAAGCCCTTTTTCAGGAATAAGGTGGTCTGCCAAGTGGGCTGAGAGAAAAGGTGGGGGGAGGGAATTTGGGGGAGGGGCACTGTAAATATGATAGGTGGAAGGAGGTTAGGGTAAGGGTGATAGGTCGGAGAAGGGGTGGGGGCGGAGAGGTCAGGAAGAAGATTGCAGGTCAGGAGGGCGGTGCTGAATCCGGGGGTTGGAACTGAGATAAGGTGGGGGGAGGGGCAATGAGGAAGCTGGAGAAATCTACATTCATCCCGTGTGGTTGGAGGGTTCCTAGGCAGAAGATGAGGCGCTCGTCCTCCAGGCGTTGTGTGGCCAGAGTCTGGCGATGGAAGAGGCCAAGGACCTGCATGTCCTTGGTGGAGTGGGAGGGGGAGTTAAAGTGTTCAGCCACATGGCGGTTGGGTTGGTTGATGCGGGTGTCCCAGACGTGTTCCCTGAAATGTTCCACAAGTAGGCGGCCTGTCTCCTCAATGTAGAGGAGACCACATCGGGTGCAGTGGATACAGTAAATGATGTGTGTGGGGGTGCAGGTGAATTTGTGACGGACATGGAAGGATCCATTGGGGCCTTGGAGGGAGGTGAGAGGGGAGGTGTGGGCGCAAGTTTTACACTTCCTGCGGTTGCAGGGGCAGGTGCCGGGCATGGAAGTTGGGTTGGTGGGGGGGGTGTGGACCTGACGAGGGAGTCATGGAGGGAGTAGTCTCTCCAGAACGCTGATAGGGGTGGGGAGGGAAATATATCCCTGGTGGTGGGGTCTGTTTGGAGGTGGTGGAAATGACGGAGGATGATATGATGTATCCGGAGGTTGATGGGGTGGTAGCTGAGGACCAGTGGGGTTCTGCCCTGGTGGCGATTGGAGGGTCAAGGATCAAGGGCAGAGGTGCGGGAAGTGGAGGAGATGCGGTGGAGAGCATTGTCGACCATGTCAGAGAGGAAATTGCGGTCTTTGAAGAAGGGGGCCATTTGGGTAGTTCGTAGTGGAATTGGTCCTCCTGGGAGCAGATGCGGCGGAGGTGAAGGAATTGGGAATATGGGGTGGTGTTTTTACAGGGGGCAGGGTGGGAGGAGGTGTAACCTAGGTAGCTGTGGGAGTTGGTCGGTTTGTAGTAAATGTCTGTGTTGAGTCGGTCATCCGAGATAGAAATGGAGAGGTCTAGGAAAGGGAAGGAGTCTGAGACAGTCCAGGTAAATTTGAGGTCGGGGTGGAAGGTGTTAGTAAAATAGATGAACTGTTCAACCTCCTCGTGGGAGCACGAGATAGCACCAATACAATCATTGATGTAGCGGAGGAAAAGGTGGCAGGATATATTTCCCTCCCCACCCCTATCAGCGTTCCAGAGAGACCACTCCCTCCGCGACTCTCTCGTCAGGTCACATCCTCCACCAACCCAACCTCCACTCCCGGCACCTGCCCCTGCAACCGCAAGAAGTGCAAAACTTGTGCCCACACCTCCCTCCTCACCTCCCTCCAAGGCCCCAATGGATCCTTCCAAATCCGTCACAAATTCACCTGCACCCCCACACACATCATTTACTGTATCCATTGCATCCGATGTGGTCTCCTCTGCATTGAGGAGACAGGCCGCCTACTTGCGGAACATTTCAGGGAACACCTCTAGGACACCCACACCAACCAACCCAACCACCCCGTGGCTGAACATTTTAACTCCCTCTCCCACTCCGCCAAGGACTTGCAGGTCCTTGGCCTCCTCCATCGCCAGACCCTGGCCACACAACGCCTGGAGGAAGAGCGCCTCATCTTCCACCTAGGAACCTTCCAACCACACGGGATGAATGTAGATTTCTCCAGCTTCCTCATTTCCCCTCCCCCCACCTTATCTCAGTCCCAACCCCCAGATTCAGCACCGCCCTCCTGACCTGCAATCTTCTACCCGACCTCTCCGCCCCCACCCCCTCTCCAGCCTATCACCCCCACCCTCAACTCCTTCCACCTATCATATTCACAGCGCCCCTCCCCCAAATTCCCTCCCCCCTATGTTTTATCTCAGCCCGCTTGGCAGACTAGCCTCATTCCTGAAGAAGGGCTTATGCCTGAAACAGCGATTCTGCTGCTCCTCGGATGCTGCCTGGCCTGCTGTGTTTTTCCAGCACCATACTTTTCAACTCTGGTCTCCAGCATCTGCAGTCCTCACTTTCTCCTAATTTCTACACTCACAGCTGTTTGAGGCTGTTCTCCAAAGCTACTTGCAGTCTGCTCCACCAAAGGTCAGCCCCTTCCATCAGTCACACTGCAGTCACTCAGTTCCGTTATGTACGACAGGCAAAGATAAATGAATGTTAAGAGATTGCATTCGGTTTAATAACAAAATATATGATAGATTTCCCTCCCTGGAGGACATTAATGAACTAGATGTAGTTTTATGATATTGTTTACATGGTCACCACTGGGTTAGTTTTTTTTAAAAATTACATTCTATTGAATACCAAATTTCACTGTCTGGTATGGGTGGGATTCAAATCCATTTGCCCAGAATGTTAGCCTGGAGTTCTGGATTACTAGCCCAGTGACATGACCACTACCTTGCTGTAGGATATTGTACCACCAGAGAGGACCAAATATCTCAAGTTGCTTTACCAATGACCTTAATTCAGCACCGCACACGGTTGTGATTTGCATTCCCAAACTATAAGCCCATGTTATCAATCGATGCACAGTGTCACCCCTTTCATTTGCCACAGTGGCTGAAATACAGCTGGTTGAGAATGAAGGCATCATCAACATGGAGAGGATGCATCCTACCTTACTGCATGAAGTCCTACCTAAAGTCACACACCAGCTGAAGGGAATAAAATCTCTTTTGGTTCCAGTACTTGGCAGAGTTGACGGTGTTCAGAAAGCAATGTGCCGTGCGATCACTAATATGCTATGATGTGGGGAGTCCTAGCAATGCCTCCTTCTCACTTGCCTGGCAAGACAAATATAGTTAACCCACTTTAAAAAGAAGGTTCAGTTGCCTCTATTATGCAACAGGGCACAGCAGACTCTGAAATAACACAAATATTTCCAGGTGGCCATAGTATACTGCACAGCCAGAGGCAGTGCCATCCTCACTTTGCTTTGAGGTTGCAACCTCCAACATTATAGCAACAATCAGAAGAATTCAACCAGCAATTAAGCTGCAAGTCACAAATGATCCATATGAATATCTGGTCAGCAAATTTAGGGCATGTTCGTCCCATTGCTTAACATCATGTCCAGCTGTGAGAGTTTAAGAAAGGACATCAATTGGTCCAGTGAGCTCCTGACTGACAGCACTGGAGGCAAATCAGTGTTGCACAGTACACTGAGTGACATCAAGATCAGCCTGCTCAAAGATATTCACATAAAGTGCCAAAAAAATGGGTGCAAAGGTATCCAATTTCTTAGCAATCATAGTCTTAGCAATCACTGCTCAGGTGTAAACAGTAACCCTTCCAGAATTGAGTCAGAATGAGGTTATTATATTCCCAGTTCCTCCGCCTCTGTCGTATCTGGTCCCAAGAGGACCAGTTCCATTACAGGACACACCTGAAGGCCTCCCTCTTTAGAGATCGCAATTTCCCTTCTCACGTGGTTGAAGATGCCCTCCAACGCATTTTATCCACATCCCGCACCTCCGCCCTCAAACCCCACACCTCCAACCATAACAGGTACAGAACACCCCTGGTCCTCACTTTCCACCCTACCAACCTTTGGATTAACCATATCATCCACTGACATTTCTGTCACCTCCAAACAGACCCCACTATCAGAAATATATTTCTCTCTCCACCCCCTTCCACTGTCCGCAAAGACCATTCCCTCTGTGACTATCTGGTCAAGTCCACGCCCCCCAACAACCCACCCTCCCATCCTGGCACCTTCCCCTGCTACCGCAGGAATTGCAAAACCTGCGCCCACATCTCCTCCCTCACCTCTATCCAAGGCCCCAAAGGAGCCTTCCACATCCATCAAACTTTCACCTGCACATCTACCAATATCATTTATTGTATCCGTTGCTCCCGATGCGGTCTCCTCTACATTGCGGAGACTGGATGCCTCCTAGCAGAGCGCTTCAGGGAACATCTCCGGGACACCCGCATTAATCAACCACACCGCCCTGTGGCCCAACATTTCAACTCCCCCTCCCACTCTGCCAAGGACATGGAGGTCCTGGGCCTCCTCCACTGCCGCTCCCTCACCACCTGATGCCTGGAGAAAGAACGCCTCATCTTCCGCCTCGGAACATTTCAATCCCAGGGCATCAATGTGGACTTCACCAGTTTCCTAATTTCCCCTACCCCCCTTACCCCAGTTCCAACCTGCCAGCTCAGCGCTGTCCCCATGATTTGTCCTACCTGCCAATCTCCCTTCTCACCTATCCGCTCCACCCTCCTCTCTGACCTATCACCTCCATCCCCACCCCCATTCACCTATTGTACTCTTTGCTACCTTCTCCCCAGCACCCCTATTTATCTCTCCACCCTGGAGGCTTCCTGCCTCTATTCCTAATGAAGGGCTTTTGCCCGAAACGTCGATTATCCTGCTCCTCTGATGCTGCCTGACCTGCTGTACTTTTCCAACATCACTCCAATCTAAACTCTGGTCTCCAGCATCTGCAGCCCTCACTTTTGCCTTATTATATTCAAGCTCTAGCCCAGGGACTTGAGTACAAAATTTCATCTGATACTCGAGTGCAAACAGTGAATAAAGGCTGCACTGTCAAGGTACTGTTTTGCTGTAATCAAGGTACCTTTTCGTGGTGTCCAGACTAAGATTTATCCTCTAAACAACATTACCAATGCAGGTTATCTGGGTATGATGTGTCGATGGAGCTTGCTCGGTTGAAATAGCAGTGACTACACTCCAAAATTATTTCACTGATTGTAAAATATTTCAGAATGTCCTGTAGGTAAAAAGTGAGGTCTGCAGATGCTGGAGATCAGAGCTGAAAATGTGTTGCTGGTTAAAGCACAGCAGGTCAGGCAGCATCCAAGGAACAGGAAATTCGACGTTTCGGGCCAGAGCCCTTCATCAGGAAGGTATGTCCTGTAGCTATGAAAGGCGCTATAAAGAAAGTCATTCTAACTCACTAATTTCGTGATCTCTGATGGAAATTACACTTGTGACACAAATCCAACGTCAAATATCTAACTGTAGCACTTCAGCTCAAAGCTTGATTACTCATGTGAGGTAGCAGAGGACAAACAGCATGTCCCCTCACTCATCAGGCTTTCACTGTGCCTGGATGGTAGGCTGTGGCTTTCATTGGGTGAAATATGTATCACGGACAAAACAGAAACTAAGTACTGACTTTGTAGCCAGGAGAAAGACTATCTAGATGAGATCAAAAGGAGCTTACTCATCAACAGGCAAATCATGCGCAAGACAGATAAACAGGAGTATGATTTCATTCAGCAGTGCCTCTAGCAGTAAGAGATATTTCAATAGCCCAATAAGAAAAAAGATAACAAAACAGTTTAATTGCCAATCAAGAGAGTGAACTGAAGGAAAAGCTTTGGGGAAAATGTCCAGAACAATTGCAGGGATTTACATTACCACAAACCTGAGTAACAAGCTTAAATGGGCAGCATTTGCAATTTAAAAAATATGCTTTTTGTCCAGTTATTTTGAAACTCAATCTTCAACCCTTGTGGCAGGTTGTCTACCTAATAAAAATCTGAAGGAGTCATATCATCTGTTGGGGACAATTCAACAACTGATATCATAAAGTGCTGCACAGGACCATGATCAGAACCGAATGTCATTCGCAGTCATCATAGGTGATGGTAGTATAGGCGATCAAACAATTATTCAAAGAGTTAGTATTTAAGGAATATGATAACTTAAATGGGGCAAGAACAGAGCTGGGAAAGATTGACTGAAGCAAGGAGTTGGGTAGCATGATGGCTCAGTGGTTAGCACTGCTACCTCCTTGTGCTAAGTCCCTGGGTTCAATCCCACCTTCAGGTGACTGGCTGTGTGGATTTTGCACATTCTCCCCATGTCTGCTTGGGTCCCCTCTAGGTGTTCCAGCTTTCTTCCATAGTCCACAAAAAGTCCAGATCAGATGGACTGGCCACAGCTAAATGGGTTAGCCATGCGATAAGTGGGGTTACAGTCTTATGGTCTTACAGGGATAAAGTAGGGCTGTGGGATACTCTTTAGTGGGTTGGTGTGGACTTGATGGGCTGAATGGCCTGCTTCCAGAGTGTAGTGATTCTATTTTATTCTATGGTGGGAAAATCTGGAACTCAACAATGGACTGCCTTCAAAGAGAAGACGGTTTGGGTACAGTCATGGTATATTCTCTCAAATGTGAACGGCAGAACAAACAAATCCAGAGCTCCCTGGGGTGACAAAGAAGATAGAAACTAAGGTCAAGGAGGAAAGGTGTACTTACACCACGAGTCAGTTTGATAATACAAATGAAACCATGAGGAAAACAGAAGATTCAAAGGAAAGGTTAAAAAAAAGTGGATAAAAGAGCAAAAAGGGAGAGGAGGGTCAGTTAAAGATCTAAAAAAAGATACAGTATGTAAAACTCTGTGCCAGGCTTTGGAATTCCCAACATAACCTCTGTTCATATTTACTACTCGCCTCCTCCTTAAAACCTATGGCCAAGGGTTCGATCAACACTCCAAATATCTCCTTTTCTGACCTGGTGTCACAGTTTGATTAATAATCTACCTAATCTTCACTTCCTGTAAAGTGACTTGAAACTTTTACTATATTAAAGGCATAATATAAATGTAGTTGTTTGTTGTTGTCCTGACGATTGGCTACTGTCCTTTTCCCTGCCATCAAGCTGAAAACGCACCCTTGAGTTTAGACAGATTGTTCACTGACAGAGCAGCCCCAGGGCCATACATGATCCTGACTTCGAGTTCCACGCACACAGCTGATAACACTGAGGAACAGGAACACTGACCCAGGTCTCCCTTCCCTTGATCAAGGACACTGCAGTGATTTTTAGTCCCCTGTTGCTGTCACAAGTGGGATTAGCGAATTCAGAAGAGACCAAATGTTGATCCTGGGACCTGGGATGTGCAAGTTAGGTGGACTGGCCATGCTAAGTTGCCCTGTAGTTATCAGGGATGTGTGGGTTAGGTGTGTTAGCCATGGAAAATATAAAGTAGGGGGATGGGTGTGGGCGGGATGCTCTTTGGCAGATTGGTGGGGACTTGTTGGCCCGAATGACACTGTACGGCCTCTATGACTTCCCGGTCTACATGGTTCCATTATAAACATGTTCGCCCATCAGACAACTGATTTGGTACTTTTACATGAAATGGAACATGAGTATAGTTTGAATAATAAAAGCCTTTTCTTCATTCAACGCAATCCTAACTATTTTTTTCAACAGCATTCAAAAACGAAACATTCAGCATTCTTGTTTGCGACATATGATTATCCAATAATTGAGGAAACAATTCAAGCTTTAATTCAGGCTTTTGCCAGTTTAACAGTTTATGGGTGGGGGGAGCATCTTTCTAATCTGTCATTTGGAAACAGGAACATTTCCTATTCTGGTACCATCCAGTTTCTAAATGACAAAATCTCTTTCACACCATGATTCAAAGTCAGTGGCTATTGTATACACACATACATGCACAGACACACATATAGGCACGCACATACACAAACATAAACATTCCCCCTCGATCAGCAGACTTTCTCTCTCCCTCTCTCTCTCTCTTACTCCCTCTGTACATCCCTCACCAGTCCATCCATTCACACCAGTCACATCATCATCATTACTCTCAGGTACAAAGCACATCCCTGAAGAAATCCCACTATCTAAATACTCCAGATACTAGTTAGATCTCCACCTATGCAATATAAAATCTCTTCCACTTAGGTCTGGACAAAATGTTGTTGCTCCAGTCTCTGTGGAGAGGTAAAAGGTAGCAAGATAAAACTATATGGTCAATATGACAATTAATAGACTGCTATAAAAGTGCCTAAAAGCAAGAGTTGGAAAAATAAAACCATTGGAATGCAATATTCCAACAGTGGCCTAACCAATGTCCTGTGCAGCCGCAACATGACCTCCCAACTCCTGTACTCAGTACTCTGACCAGAAAAGGAAATCTTACCAAATGCCTTCTTCACTATCCTATCTACCTGCGATTCTACTTTGAAGGAACTATGAACCTGCACTCTAAGGTCACTTTGCTCAGCAACACTCCCTAGGACCTTACCATTAACTGCACAAATCCTGCTCTAATTTACTTTTCCAAAATGCAGCACTTTGCATTTATCTAAATTGAACTCCATCTGCCACTCCTCAGCCCATTGGCCCTTTGCGTGAAATCCCGTTGTACTCTGAAATTACCTTCTTCATGGTCCACTACACCTCCAATTTTAGTGTCATCTGCAAACTTACTAACTATACCTTCTATGTTCAAACCTAAATTATTTATATAAATGATTAAAGGTAGTGGACCCAGCACTGATCCTTGTGGCACACCACTGGTCACAGGCCTCCAGTCTGAAAAACAACCCTCCACCACCACCCTCTGTCTTCTACCTTTGAGCCAGTTCTGTAACCAAAAGGCTAGTTCTCCCTGTATCTGGATCAGTGGTGCTGGAAGAGCACAGCAGTTCAGGCAGCATCCAACAAGCAGCGAAATCAACATTTCGGGCAAAAGCCCTTCATCAGGAATTCTCCCTGTATCCCATCATGTCCAGGTTTTACCTGGCAGCTTGGACACTTGATGCCAGCCTTGTCCATCATGAGCATATTCCAATATTGGTGGAAGGAGACTGTTAACTGACACCCAATTTAATGCTCTTCACCCCCAGCTCCTTAAATTCAGGAGCGTGTCACTGTTTATGAATCAAGAAGCATCCGATCTACTCAATCTATGGACTTGGGAGCGAGCCTTCCTAAAAGGAACTACCCTGCAATTGTCAATTCAGTATCTGGTACAGCCAGTAATTAGGAAAGCTAATAGAATGCTCTAACTAACGAGGAGGGGGATTAAACACAAAAGTAGGGAGGTATGCTTCAGTTATACATACCACTTGGGAGACCATATCCTGAGTACTGTGTATAATACTAATCTCCTTATTTTAAAAAGCCTGTAAATTCACTAGAAACAGTTCAGAATGTGCTTATCAGACTAGTATCAGGAATCAGAAGGTTATCCTATAACAGAAGGTTAGACACTGGAGTTTAGAAGAATAGGAGATGACTTGATTGAAACACACAATCCAGAAGTATCTGTTGATGTGGAGATGTTTCCACAATGGTAGGGTCCACAACTAGGGGTCACAGCTTAAAAGTCAGAGATCACTCATTTAACACTGAGAATAGGCAATTTTCTTTTTCTCACAGGGTCGTGAATCTTTGGAATTCCCGTCCTGAAAGGTGGTGGAAGCAGAGTCCTTGAATATTTTTAAGACGGAAGTGGGTAATTCTTGTTCAGCAAGGCTATGAAAGTTTATCGGCTAGGCAGGGGTGCAGACCTAATCAACTCAGACCTGATTTGACTGAATTACGGAGCAAGCTAGAGGGGCTGAGCAGCCCACTGCTGCTCTTTGTATGCTTATGGGCTGGTAGCAGCTTCACTTGTGCCTGAAAATGGTAGAGATTTTGTACAGTGTCAGAAATTGAATCCAACTTGGTCAAAGTGATAAATCAAACCAGATCTGGACAGGCCTAATTAGGATCAGGAAGCGCTTGGTGTGAGGAGTTTCTACAATAGCAGAATTTTCATTTTTATTTGTTCTGAAAATGTGAGAATACTCTCAAGGCAGAATTTCTTGCTTATCAAGAGCAATAGGAGTCAACTACTTCACATCTGACTTAAACTGCATGCAACTGAAAACTTTCCTTATCTGAAGATCATCAATAAGCCAACTGCAGTTTATTTTATAAAAATCCAACAGCTTTTATTGACATTTTTTTGTGCATTGAAGTTGACCCTTATATTTCCTAATCATTTGAATTCAATTCCACAACCTGGAATGCTGGAACTTTTATTTGTGATCTTCATGTTTGTGGTTAGTTTGGGCTCTATTCATGAGGTGATCATTCTCTTTCTTGGTTTTCAAATTCACATTCACAGGGTGAAATCATTAGCTTTTACGGCTCAGTGTGAGTTACGCTGGGTGGTTTATTGCAACAAGTGACTGGGCAGGCTCGACAAGGTAAATGGTGCATTTCTGTTCCAATGTTCCCAAACTTGCTGAGCCACTTAGGAAAAACATAAAAGATAAAACAGAGATGGCTCCAGATATCAAGATATGCCTTGCCAGAGTTCTTGTCCAAGAATGTACAAATCTTGCAGTCGCCCATGTTGCTCAGACCCCCATTAGACTCTGTTCTTATTCTCTGTACCAGGAGTTTTGATCTAAGGATTTTTCAGCAGCAATAAAGGCAAGAACTTGTAATAATTATTATTGCACAGTTTTAAAAATGTTAAATATAATTTTGCTCCATCAATAATTCATTGTTCATGAGAATGTTGATCATTTTTGTTAAAGTTTTTACACCCAGCAAACTTGTTCCTCAAGACTGATTTGCTTATACAGAACTAGGGGCCATGATATAAGATAGTTCCTAATAATCGCAACAGAGAAATCAGGAGAAACATTTTTACCAAAAAAAACCACAAGAACACAGAACTCTATAAGAAGTATGGTGTAAATGCTTAGTGGGCAGCATGGTGGCACAGTGGTTAGCACTGCTGCCTCAAAGTGCCAGAGACCCGGGTTCAATTCCCGCCTCAGGCGACTGACTGTGTGGAGTTTGCATGTTCTCCCCGTGTCTGCATGGGTTTCCTCTGGGAGCTCTGGTTTCCTCCCATAATCCAAAGATGTGTGGGTCAGGTGAATTGGCCAGGCTAAATTGCCCATAGTGTTAGGTAAGGGGCAAATGTATGGGTGGGTTGCACTTTGGTGGGTCGGTGTGGACTTATTGGGCTGAAGGGCCTGTTTTCACACTGTAAGTAATCTAAATGACTGCATTTATTTTGAGATGACTTGAGCGTAAAAGCAGGGATGTTCTTCTGAGGCTCAATAAGGCTCTGGTCAGACCAAATTTGGAGTATTGTACACAGTTTCTCAGGAAGGATGTACCGGCCCTGGAGCACGTTCAGAGGAGGTTCACGAGAATGGTCCCAGGACTGAAAAGCTTAGCATATGAGGAATGTTTGAGGACTCTGAATTTGAGTTTAGAAGGATGAGGGGGGATCTAATTGAAACAGACAGAATACTAAATGGCCTGGACTAAGTAGGTGTTGGGAAGATGTTTCAATTGGCAGGAGAGACCAGGACCCGAGGGTATAGCCTTAGAATAAAGGGAAGACCTTTTAGAATGGAGATAAGGAGAAACTTCTTCAGCCAGAGAGTGGTGAATCTCTGGAATTCACTGCCACAGAAGGCTGTGGAGGCCAGGTCATTGAGTATATTTAAGACTGAGATAGATATGTTCTTGAGTATCAATAGATCAAGGGTTATGGATGAAAAGTTGGAGAATGGGATAGAGAGACTTAAAAGCCATGATTGAATGGTGGAGCATAATCAATGTGCTCTGCTCCTATGTTTTATTGTCGTATGGTCTTAAGTAGTTCAGATGATTAGCATACATGTCCTTAAAGGGAAAGCTAAATTGACATGAAAGAGGGAAAAACAGAAAGGGGTTTTGATGGAATTAGCTAGAAAGTGTAGGACAGGGTAGCTATGAGGCATAAAAATGTATTTGGACATATTGGGTCAAATATCCTGCATTTGTTCTATAAATACCATATAATTATCACCATCTACCTCAACTCCTTTTCTCCAGAATTATATTTTATTTTCTTCCTATTTGCTGATTACAGGCCTATCCTGTAACTTATTTTTTTATTTGTCCTTGAGATATGGGTGGTGCTTGCTCGGTGAGCATTTATTGCCCATCCCAAATTGCCCCTACATTTAAGTATAAATCACTGATGCATACCAAAAACAAGGGCCTAGCACAGATTTCCAGTCACAGAAACATCCCTCAACCAACACTGTCTGCTTCCAGCCTCTCAGCCAATTTTGGATCCTAGACATTGCTCTTCTTTGGACCCCCTTGGGCTGTGACTGGTTCTTGACCAGTCTTACCAAAAGCTTCACTAAAATCCATTTAGACCAAATCAAATGTCTGATGTACATTAACAGTCCTCATTGATTTCTCAAAGTTTTTGATCAACTTTGTCAAAAATGGCCATCCCTTAACAACACCATGTTGACTCTTCCTGGTTAATCCATGTCTCTCCAAGTGGCAATACATTCTGTCCTTTACAATTCTTCCTACTGAGTTCCTCCCAACTGAGGTTAGATTGATGGGCCTGTAGTTTCCTGACCTATCCTTTCTTATTTTTTTTGATAATGGCACAACATTAGCAGTCCTACAATCCTCTGTTATGTCATCTGTGGCAGGAGATGTTTGAAGAATTATAGCCAAGGCCCTAAATATCTCCATCCTTGCTCCATTTAACATTTTATCTGAGCCTTCAGATTTATCCACTTTTAAGGGTATTGAATCTGCTAATACGGCCATCTCTGTCTATGCTAATCTCCTCTAATGTTTCACAATCCTCCACCCTAATAGCACAGACAGTTGCCTCTGCAACAGGCATATGGAGACAGCAAAATGTTGGTTCCTTCACCATCTGCCACAGACTTACTCTAACAGTCGTGTCCTTTAAGACCCAGCCATCTTGGTCAGTGGTGGTCCAACCAATCAACCTTTATTTCACAACTACATTGTCTATTGTTTTGCCAACTTACTTCCTTATTTCTTAAATTTAAATGATAACTCTCACTGATTGACTCCTTCATTGCCATGAAACAAAATGCTTTTCCACTTTTGACTATTTTTTAAGTCGTCCCTATTTTTTGTATCCATTCCTTTCAAAGTGTATATCTGAAATTGTACTTACTCTTGTTATCACTGGAAGAGATAGGGCTGCATTTCATATCTGTTTGTTCAAGTGTAAGTTTCATGGAGTGTTTCTCTCTGTAAGACCCAGCGAGTTTTCTCACCATAATTACTAAACTTGTCTCATTAACGACTGAGCCTTGCTCTCTGGCATCTCTCTCACGTGATTCTCATTCTTTCCTTCCACCCGACATTCATGGAACAACTCGTCACTTCTGGGATGTCCCAGAGTTCACCAACATCCCTAGCACTGGTGCCATCTTTAAAAGACTTCTATGCACCTGGACAAACACTGTTAGTTTGGAGCTGCACGATTCAGTTCCTGATATTTGCCCTGGTCATGGCACAGAAGGAAAAACTGGCAGATCAGTTTCTAGAGAGGAACCTGGAGGTCTTGTTGGAGGGGTGGGGTAGAGGTTATGTCTTCTTCCCCAAGGACCAGCAGAGAGCCATGAGACCTGGCTATGCCTCTCTGCCAGAGCTTGCCACCCAGGTTAATGTAGTCTCAGCTATATGGATGAACGCCCAGCAGTGTATGAAAAATATCAATGAAGTCCTCCACACTACCAGCTTAACTGCCACCATCTTCTCTTCGAGGCTTCACACTGACTCGACACATCTATCATTAAAGCTCATGCTGCACTAACCTCACTATTACCTGCAATATCTTCCCACACTCGCTATCACTAACCCCCAACACCTGACATCACTAACCCCACGTGCCTCCTCATTGTCTACTCTCATGCTTATCACATAGCTGTGCAATCCACTTTCATCTGCTTTAATACTAGGATAAAATAACAGAGCAGAAAGAGAGAAGGTGGTGGTAGAATGCTCAACACTCAGCTTCTCCCCCGCCTCCCCCCCCCACCTATGAGGAAAGCTTCCTAACAGTAGCCACCCTGAGTACCTGACTGCCTGTGTCCAAGCCCCTCAACTGGCATCAGAGGCTAACCTGCCTTTCCTTGATGGGCCTCAAATGAAGGTTATCTCTGTTGGCATGACTGAGGACTACTGACAACTGTGACACCATGTTTGTGCTAAATGGCTGACTATAGTGCTGGATTGTGAGTTTGGTATCTCTGGCTGAGGAGGCAAAGCACAAAAAGGCAAGGCAAAACAATGCAGGGCATGGGTACTGCCGATATCCCGGTAACTCCAAATGACGGAGCATTATGAGAGCAAGCAAAGAGCCCAGAGATGAAGCCTGGTACAGTCCATGAGCTGGGTGCACCTCACTGAGCTCTTAGTGTCCTTAGTGGATCAGAGATGTGCCATGAGGTTTCTTAGAGACTTGCACGTGTTAGGTGCATATCAATATGGAAGTGTCCCCTGAGATGTTGTACTTTTGGAACAAGTAGTGTACTGAAGTCACCAGGTTCCGATTTGATTTCCATGTGGAATTTTCTCACCATCTAGATTGGCACATTTTGCAAGATCAGCTGAATACTATTGAGGTGACTTGTGGCATGATGTGGCAGTTAACAAGCTATAACATCTTAAATGGCAACTAGCCACTGCCTAAATGAAAGCTTGATGCACCACTTGACAAATGCATAAAAGACATAGCTCCCGACTTCTCTCCAATTCTGTTATGAATCTCAACATAACCCACATTGTAAGGATGCTTACAAGATTCTCTCCAAAGTACTGAAACCATAAACTGTTTACTGACTGAGGATTGGTAGCAGGCATGCTTGGCACCTCAGTGCACAAAAGTATTTGAATGCAATATTCGAAATAGCTTATGGCATTCTAAGTGTCCAAGTACTTTCTAATATGCAAAGACTAGCATTTTGCACCTAAACCCAGTGAATGGGTATCACTTACCAGTTGGCAACATGTAGTCCAGGCTAGCAACTCCAACCTGTCACAAAACTGCCCAGCCTTCTGTGACACCAGCCTCCACATGCAAATGTGATCGTCTTAGACCATTCATCTCACTTCCCAGCAATGGTAACCTGCATTTACATAGTAAGATATGTACTGCCTTCTTGAAGGAAACATCTAGTTTCCTTCACAATAATGCAAAAGAAGAACTCACACTGAGTCAAAAAGAGAGCAGTGACATTCCTGCTCGGAGGGATGGGTTTTCAGAAGTTCAACAAGTTTTCAAATGGTAAGCAGAAGCTAAAGAGAAAGACAGAACTAAATGCCTGGGAAGAGAAGACTGAAGATAGCAAGGGTAAATGAGAGGTGACAATTGGGAGATTTAAATAATGGTCTAGACCTCGACATTGGGGATTCTGATGTATTTCTCATGGGTTGGTCATTTAGAATTGAGGTGAGGAGAAATTTCTACCATGAGGATGATTGTGAACCTTTAGAATTCAGTACTGTAGACATCTGTGGACCTTCAATTGTTTAATATATTCAAGGCTGTGATCAATGGACCTTTACCCTAACTGAATCGAAGACCATGGGTTATTTTGGGATATGAAACTGATTTCAAAGATTGGCTACAGTCTTACTGAATTGTGAAACATGTACAAGGAATTGTATGGTTTACTCATTCTGTTTTTTTTAATGTTCTTACATAACTACTTCAACTATTTTTAACTCCTTTTAATCATTTTAATTACTCAGGTGGTCACAGGTCAGAGATTCTGAGACTATATAACCTTGTTTTAGACTCTCCAGTCAGAAAAAATTAGCTCCCATCTCTAAAGATCCTGTTACATCTTCTCAGCATCTTAGTGTTTCAATCAAATTGCTCTGATTTATCTCAACTCCAGATATCATCCATTCCAATAAATCTCTTCTCAAAGGAAAACTGTCTCATCCAAGAAATCACTCCTAGAAGTTTTCTGATGAAGGGCTTATGCCCGAAACGTCGATTTTCCTGCTCCTCAGATGCTGCCTGACTTGCTATGCTTTTCCAGCACCATACTCTCGACTTTGATCTTCAGCGTCTGCAGTTCTCACTGTCTCCTAGCTAATTGTTTTGAAAGGCCTTTACAAACTTCAGATTACATTTTGTACTTATTAGAAGAATTTAAAAAAAACTATGTTGTGATCTATTTTACAAGAAGTAGATTGGAGTAGACTGTTCACAAGTAAAGGGACGACTGACAAGTGGGAGGCTATCAAACGTGTGATAATGAGAGCTCAAAGGCATTATGCTCCTGTTACAACAAAAATCATAGCTGGTAAGATTAGGGAACAACAGATGAATAAAGATTTTGCGATTGTAGTAAAAAATAAAAAAGAATAATAAATTATAGACAATGAGATCAAGTGAATATCTTAAAGAGTAAAGAGTGTTGAGATATTCTTAAGAGAGAAATCAGTAAGTCAAAGAAGGGATATGAGACAGTCTTGGCAGATAAGGTTAAGGATAATCCAAAGAGATTCTACAAGTACATGAAGAGCAAAAGAGTAACTATAGAGAATTAGGCCCTTTAAAGATCAAGGTTGTCTTCTATGTATTGAACTTCAGAA
Organism: Hemiscyllium ocellatum; assembly: GCF_020745735.1. Classification (NCBI taxonomy): domain Eukaryota; kingdom Metazoa; phylum Chordata; class Chondrichthyes; order Orectolobiformes; family Hemiscylliidae; genus Hemiscyllium; species Hemiscyllium ocellatum. Next base: position 52,991,366 of record NC_083401.1, on the reverse strand, counting down.
GATGGGAGAGTTACTAAATGAATATTTTATGTCAGTTTTTACTATAGAGAAAGAAATGGAGGCTAGAGAACTCAGGGAAATAAATATTGATGTTTTGCAAATAGTTCACATTACAGAAGAGGAAGTGCAGGAGGTCTTAGAAAACATAAAGGTGGATAAATCTTATGGACTAGGTCAAGTATATCCCTGGACATTATGGGAAGTTAGGAAAGAAACTGCGGGACGCTAGCAGAAATATTTGTATCACATATAACCATGGCTGAGATGCCAGAGGACTAAAGGGTAGCTAATGTTGTGCCTTCATTGAGAAAGGTTGTAAGGAGAAGCCTGGGAACTGTTAAACTGTGAGTCTAACATCGGTTTTGGGGAAGTTGTTGGAGGTGGTTCTGAAAGATAGGATTTGCATGCATTTGGAGAGAGGAATTGATTAGGGATAGTCAACATGGCTTTGTGCAAGGGAAATTGTATTTCATAAAAAAACTCAATCAAGTTCATGAGATATGAGTTCTTTGAGGAAGTAACCAAAAAGGTTGATGAAGGTAGAGCTGTAGATGTTATTTACGTTGACTTTAGTAAAGCCTTTGACATGGTTCTATATGGTGGTCTAATTAGTAAAGTTGTATCACATTGGATTCAGGTGGGCTTGCAAACTGGATACAGAATTGGCTTGACGTTAGGAAACAGGGTGTTGGTGGAGTGTTGTCTTTTGGACTGGAGGCCTGTGATCCACAGGGATTGGCATTGGGTCTCCTTTGTTTGTCATTTATATAAATGATTTAGATCTTAATACTGGAGACATGGTTAATAAGTGTGCAAATGACACCACAATTGGTGTTACAATAGGCAGTGAAGAAGGTTATCTAAGATTGCAAAGAAATCTTGATCAATTGGATCAATGAACAGGGGAGTGGTAGATGGAGTTTAATTTGGATAAATGTGAGGTATTGCATTTTGGTAAAATAAACAAAGGCAGGACTTATACAATTAATATAGGGCCCTAGGGTTTCAGGTACATTATTCTTTGAAATTTGCGTTACAGGTCGACAGCATGGTTAAGAAGGCATTTAGCACACTTATCTTCATTGCTCAGACCATTGAGCATAAGCAGCAGGACATCATGTTGAGATTGTAAAGCATGTTAGTGAGGCCTCTCCTAGAGTACTCTGTGCAGTTTTGGTTGTCCTGCTACAACAAGGATATTATTAAACTGGAGAGGGTTCAGAAAGGATTTACCAGGATGTGCTGGGAATGGAGGATTTGAGTTTTAAAAATAGGCTGGCTAGGTTGGGAAGTTTTTCACTGCAACGTAGGAGGTTGAGGGTTGATTTTATACAGGTTTATAAAATCATGAAAAGCATAGGTATGGCGAGGGTCTTTTCCCTATAGTGGCAGAGTTCAAAACTAGGGGCCATATTTTTCAGGTAAGGAGGGAAAGATTTAAAAAGGACACGAGGGGCAATGTTTTTACGCAGAGTGGTTCATGTGTGAAATGAACTGGCAGAGGAAGTAGTGGATGCAGATACAGCTAGGAAGTTTAAAAGACATTTCGTAAAGTACATGAAAGGGAAAGGTTTGGAGGGATATGGGCCAGACACGGACAAATGGGACTAGTTTCTTTTGGGAACATGGTCAGCATAGACTAGTTGGACTGAAGGGTCTGTTTCCATGCTCTATGACTCTAAGACTCTATAACAAAATAAGAGGGGGGAAGGGGAAATGGGGCAATGTTACAGGACCAGTAATCAAGCAGCCTATGATAATGCTCTGGGGATAAGGATTCAAATTCTATCACTGAAACCAGTGGAATTTAAATTCACTTCTTAAAACCATAAGCTATAGGAGCCGAATTAGGCCATTCAATTCAACGAATCTACTCTGCAATTCGATCAGGGCTGATGTTTTTCTCAACCCAATGTAAACTAAGTCTCTGTAATTAGCTTAAAAATGTGTTGCTGGAAAAGCGCAACAGGTCAGGCAGCATCAAAGGAACAGGAAAATCGACGTTTCAGGCATAAGCCCTTCTTCAGCCCATTCCTGAAGAAGGGCTTATGCCCGAAACGTCGATTCTCCTGTTCCTTTGATGCTGCCTGACATGCTGAGCTTTTCCAGCAACACATTTTTGAGCTCTGATCTCCAGCGTCTGCAGTCCTCACTTTCTCCAAGTCTCTGCAATGTCAACCTTGAAGCTATCATGAATGTTTAGTCAAAATCCATCTGATCACTGTCATCCTTTTGGTCAGGAAATCTGCCGTCACAATATCTGCAGTATATTTGGTCTGGACTGTGTGTGACTACAGACACAGAGGAATATGGTTGAACCCAAAACTGCCCACTGAAATGGCCGAGCAAGCCACTCAGTTCAAGGGCAATTAGGGATGTTGGCCTTGGCAGCAATGAGTAAAATAAAATTATTAACTCTGCCAATCATACTGTAAACAATGTTTAAGATTCTGTGCTGATGTAGAAATCGCACTGCTAATGGTTGTTTTATGAACATGTATTGTATTGCAGTCCACAAAGCTCTGTTTACATATCCAATGCAAACAGTTCAATAGTATGTACCGGTTCCTTTCATATCAAAGTTGTCACGTTTCCACTTCAGGACTGGTTTTCATGGGACTGAAGCTACCACACAGCCACTGCTTACAATTTTCTGATTCTGATCATGAGACAATTCCTGAGATCAGAGAAAGGTTTAGTATTTTCAACTGACAGGAAAAGGTCACAGGGATGGGGTTGCAGGGATGAGGGGACATTTTGTGTCAAAGCACTGGACTGTTAATAAACTACACCCCTGTTAAGTTTCCTTGTACCTACAAAGTGCGTATTGTTTGCTCACTTGACAGAACTCTTTATGATAAACTGCAAGAAACTGAGGGAAAACAGAACTCAAATTATCATGTTGCTAAATCAAAGTCTCAGTGAGGAGAAGGTTAACATGGCAAGCTTTTTATGATTTAAGCTTTTTCCAGCCACAGTCACAAGTTGCCATTCTCAACTAGTTTAAGACCATGAAGGAAATTAAAGGCTCTTTCATAGCTGTATGGAACAATGATCCATGAGTTAGGACGAGCTGGGAGATTTCCTAAAAATGACGGCACAGGTCAGGAATCTAAAGGCCAGAAATCTGATCTTAATGCCAAATGCATTTGTGTACATCTGTGAATTAAATTATACATGACAGGCCCTGATACTACTCATTCAGCTCCTAAATAGAAACTGTCAACTGGCACTGCTCTGAGCTTACATACCTGTGAACCTCTAAATATAGGGAGTCAAGAGTGTGGTACTAGAAAAGCATACCAGGTCAGGCAGCGTCCGAGGTGCAGGAGAATCGACGTTTCAGGCATAAGCCCTTCATCAGGAGGGCCTGAAATGTCGATTCTCCTGCACCTCGGACGCTGCCTGACCTGCTGTGCTTTTCCAGCACCACACTCTCAACTCTGATCTCCAGCATCTGCAGTCCTCACTTTCTTCTCCATATAGGGAGCCCACTGCATTTTCCCTTTATTTATTAAGCACATAAATCAACCATACTCAGTCCAAAGAGGACATGAAACTCATATTTGTGTCAAAGTTCTCTTTGACGCATATATTTTTCTTTGTGGACCTTGCGTGTTTTTTTAAAGGGGGCACCAATTACAGCTGCCCTCATAGCACGGCTGAAATCTAAAAGTTACCACCAAGGTGGGTTTCTGTTTTATGGCTTTGTGCTCCTACCATGGTTTCTTCACAGAGGGAGCACAGATCAAATCTTCAGGCATGGAGTGTGGAAGGCCTCACAGGAGTCTTCATTCATTAAAATGAGCGAACTTGCTGATCTTTTCTCCCGGTGTTGAGCAGTGTGAGCTGGGATACGGAGGAAGCATTTCCAGTTCTTCATCATTTAACTGGTGAAAATAGTGGGCCAAACAACAGGTCTGTGTGCAATGTTCCAGTACAAGCTGTGAGTCTTTCAAGGAACTGGAAGATGAAGTCTCTGTCATCATGAATACCCTATAGATCTGGCTGGCTATCAACACAGGGTAATCAACCATCCTGAATTTTCCAAGACCATCCTGTATTTGATGTGGCCGTGCTGTGTCTCCTGCTCTGATACTGTCTGTCCAGGTTTTTGGCTCTCCCTCCCAGCAGCCCACTTTCACAGAGTTGCTGTCCCATTTGATAGCAAACCACAATCTATCATGTGCCTTAACATAATCCACAAGAGTTGGTCACCATTTGGGGACGCTCACTGGAACGCTGGACATGGAGAAATACACTCCATGAAGTCTATCCTTACATATCAATAGTTTGTTTCCTCAGGTATGAGAATTGCCCATTTAAACTTCTTTAAGATCAATTTTATTGTTCCCAATTGTTCATTGTGAAACTGAGGCCAGTAAAGTTCCACATTCCCTAATGAATTAGCTAACCTCTTCCAAGGAGAGCTAGTCAAGAAACAGCAATTGGTCTCAGAACCCTTAGCTATAACTGGGAGATATAGTTGGCATACCTTTTATAATTGGCAGGGTATCAAGAGAGGACATTCTCAGGCTTGGCTGTGAGACTCCACACAGCATCGCTGGGGCCAATACAGCAGTAATGGATAGTTGGGCAATATACCAGAGGGTACTGAGTACACAGGTTACCACATTCCCAGCACAGTCAGCACTTTCAATACAGAAAAGAGGAAACGACCAACAAATTACATAAGAAAATGATGATGACTGTGAACTACTCCTGGCCTGGCATCATTATGAAAACAAAAAGAAAAATACATGATTGAGCGTCCATGGGAGATAGAATCCAAACAATGTGGAAGCAAGCAATTAGCCCATCTAGTCCACATTAACCCACTAAAGCATACCCGACCCAAGTCCTGTAAACATACATTTTCTATAGGTAATCCACCTCGCCTGCACGCTATGGGAAATTTCACATGGCCAAACCACGTAATCTTTGGACTGTGGGAGGAAACGGGAGTACTCGGCAGAAACCCACAGACAGCGCTTTCATTTCACTTGAGAATAAGGATTTTAGAGAAAAAAACTTCAAAGTCTTTACTATAATTATCCCAAAGTTTAAGTCTAAGTCTGCTCAGGGATTTTACACAAGGTTCTTCTGGACAGAAGCCAAATAATTCATACTGGAAATTGTAGAGTCTAGCTGGAAGACAATTCCCCAAGTTAGAGGACCATATATTTTATAGCTACTAGATTAAATAACTTGGATATAGTTGCTTAATAAATTCACAAACATAATCACACCTGAAGAAAACAGGATTCTGTATTCACATTATTGTTTTTTTTCAAGAATGACTCACTCAAAAATCAATGTAATAAAGTTCTATTGTTGTTCTACTTGCATAGCAACAAGTTGTTCAATTCAGCATTTCACTGCTAAAATTAGTGCAACATTTTTATTAATCTCCTTTCACCGCCTGAACCTAGTCTCCTTTCTAGTTCAAAAAGTTTTTATATATTTTATTGAAAACTTACACATCATTTGAGCCACTTTGGTAAATGATAATAGTAGTGACAATTGTGTCATAATTAATGTGACAGTGTGACATAAATAGAAAACACTAAGGATATGAAAGTGGATACTTTGCAGAGACTAAAATAACTTCAAGCAGAAATCATGGTAATATTATTCCACTGAAGAAGTAATGAGGAAGAAAGACAATTTGTACTTATATAGCAGCTTCCATTGTTCCAGAAGATCAATCATGAACTTTTCAAATGTGATTACTGTTGTAATGCAGGAAATAAAAGAATTGTGTTGAGACAGCAACAGACATTGTTTACATTGACTTCAGTAGAGCCTTTGACAAGGTTCTGCATGGTAGACTAATTAGTAAAGTTTGTTCACATGGGACTCAGGATGAGTTTGCCAGTTGGATACAAAAATGATTTCACGATAGGTGGCAGAGGGTTGCTTTTCATACTGGAGGCCTGTGACCAGCAGTGCTCCACAGGGATCAGTACCTGGTCCACTTTTGGTTGTCATTTATATAAACTATTTTGGTTGAGAATCTAGAAGGCATAGTGAATAAGGTTGCACATGACACCAAAATTGGTGGTACAGTGGACAGTAAAGAAGGTTATCTAAGATTACAGAGAGATTTAATTAGGTCAATGGGCTGAGAACTGGCAGATGGAGTTTAATTGGATAAATGTGAGCAATTATATTTTGGCAAAACAAACAAGGACAGGGCTTATACAATAAATGGTATGGGCTGAAAATGTGTTGCTGGTTAAAGCACAGCAGGTCAGGCAGCATCCAAGGAACAGGAAATTCATTGAATTTCCTGTTCCTTGGATGCTGCCTGACCTGCTGCGCTTTAACCAGCAACACATTTTCAGCTCTGATCTCCAGCATCTGCAGACCTCACTTTTTACTCGAATAAATGGTATGGCCCTGGGTTGTGTTCTAGAACATACAGACTTATGGAGTTCAGGTACATGATTCTTTGAAATTTGTATCACAGGTAGACAGCGTGATTAAAAAGGTTTTAAGCATGATTGCCTTCGTGGCTCAGACCTTTAAGTCGCAGAATTGGGACATGTTGAGGTTGTACATGACAATGGTGAGACATCTTCTGAAATATTGTATGCAGTTCTGATCGTCCTGCTATAGGAAAGATGTTATTAAATTCGAGAGGTTCAGAAAGGATTTACCAGGACATTGTCAGGAATAGACGGTTTGAGTTTTAAAAATAATCTGGTAAATTTTTCACTGCAGCATAGGAGCTTGAGGGGTGATCTTATAGAAGTTTAGAAAATCATGAGGGGCACAGATATGGTGATAGGCAAGGATGTTTTCTCTAGTGTGGGCTAATTCAAAACAAGGGGGCATATATTTAAGGTAAGAGGAGAAAGTTTTGATAAGGACATGGGACAACTTTTTTCACAGAGAATGGTTCGTGTGTGGAACAACTGCCAAAGGAAGTGATAGATGTAGTGATAACATTCAAAGGACATTTGGATAAGTTCATGAATAAGAAAGGTTTGGAAAGATATAGGACTAGTTTAGTTTGGAAACATGGTTGGTGTGGACTAGTTCAACCAAAGAGGGTGTTTCCATGCTATATGAACCGATGACTGCAGCTACTTCAATTATTGAAACAATTTCTGAGCTTAATGACAAATGGGAAAGTGCAAAAGCTATTGCACACACAAGGTATTAATTAATTGAAGCAATAGCACTCCATGAAGCTTCTCTCTTTTCCCTCTTTATTTTTCTTTCCTCCACTCATTTCCTGACTGGAAGACTGGGAAGATGACCTGTACTGAACCTCTGCCAGTAATTATTTGGAGCTTGGTCCCGATTTTAACTCTGCGCAAGTGAGTTGGTTTTGAATGGGTGAAAAATCAGGCCCCATCTGACCTAATGATCTTTGTATACTGTAGGTTGTGCCTTGACAGAATGGACAATGCTTTGAAGTTGTGACTTAACTAGTGGGCAGATAAATGTCTGTGGATGTATGTGAATGAACGTGCAGAAGGCAAAATCCCTCATAAAGAGAGTGAACTAAAGATGAATCGCATCGTAGTGGGACACCTTTTTGACCTGGTAAGTAGATTGGATCAATGACAGATGACAGGCAGTAAATATAATAGACAGTCAATCTATCTGTCAGAATTTGATGAGTTGTGTCCCACCAAAATCTGTGTTGAGGCCTCAACTATTTAGTGTGCTTGTTAACAATTTAGATGGCAGATTAGCTAAGTTTGCAGCTGATAGAAAAGTAAGTGGTATAGAAACCAACCTAGATGGAAACATAAAATTATAGCAAAATATTAATAGATTAAATGAATAGACAAAACGGTGGCACTTGATTTCAATGTTGCCAAGTGTAAGGTCAGTCATTTTCGACTGAAGAGGGATAGAACAGTTTGAAACAGTGAAAAGAAAAGAAGTGGACAAGGACAAGGAGACCTTAGAACATATTAAAATGAAGCAAGTACGAACAAATTCCTTGAAATTTAAATGTTAATGGTTGATTGGTTTGAAGTTTTCAATTTCAGGGAAACTGACAATGTAGATAGAAACTATTTTTGTGGGTTAGGGAATCTCAGATAGGAGTTATAGCATATAAAATTTGAGTTAAAACTTTTAGAACTTAAGTTAATAAGTACTATGACAGGAGATAAAAGAAATTTGGAATACTCTGCACACATGACTATATTATCCAATTTAGTGCAAGCGCATTGGTAAAGGCAAAGTTATCATAGTCCCAGAGGAACATCGGACAGCTCTTTGATTAGGGAGACAATTAGGGAGTCAGTATACCTCAGGCAAGTGGCAAGGGTAAGACATTGGGGTCCTCGTGGTAACCTCAGCCTGTACAGGAATTGTTGTTGCATTGCAAACCAACCATCCAGCCAAACTAGCTAACATATGAGTAAACATATCTTATCGTTCTTTTTAAAATTCTATCATGGACCATGAGCTGGCTGGTGAAAATTTGTTGCCTATTGCTAGATTCCTTTGCGAAGATGGTGCTGAGCTTCCTTCTTGAACTGCTGCACTCCTTGTGCTGTAGGTAGATGCACAATGCCTTGAGGGAGGGAATTCCAGGATTTTGAACATGCAACATAAAGGGACGGAGATACATTTCCAACTCAGGATGGTGAGTAGCTTGGAGGAGAAATTGCAGGTGGTGACATTCCCATGTATCTGCTTGTCCTTGAGTTTGAAAGGTGCTGTTTAACAATGTTTGGAAAATTTAGTGTAACAATTTCCAGCTAACTAATGAAAGCATGGCTCAATCAAAGCATGATGCAACATAAAGCAGATTTAAGTTTCAAATGGATTATCAACCTTGACTTAATCTTCTTAATTTTAGTAGTGAGTGAAAAACCTATGGGTCCCAACCTCAATCGTGTAATGTAAGCTAACACTTCAGTGTCAAGAAAGTGCAGCAATATCGGAGATGTTATCTTGTTGATGAGCCATCAAACCCAGATTCTTGCTTGCCATCTCAGGTGACAAAAAGAGATTCCACTGGACAAGATAGAAGTGAACAGGAAAGTACTTAACATGCTTTTGTCATCATGGTGGCAATCCATGGTTCAGTTGTCGCATACTTCCCACTGAACCAGTCAACTGCTGGTTCAAATCACACTCCAGAAACTTCATCAAATAATATAGGTTGACAGTTTAGTACAGATCTGAAAGACTGCAGCACTGGCAGAGGTACTGTGTCGAATTTCAACAGTCCTCGCAACACTGGTGAGGAGGTGGAAAGGCTTAGAAAATAGCAGCAGAAGGCATGAGGAAGGAAATGGAACACCTTCCTAATGTTATTCCCAGAACTGGGATGGCAGTGGCTGAGTGACTGGATGCAGGAAACTAAATAATGCAATTAATTGGCCAATTAATAGCCATTTTACCCCAATGCTGGGTTTTTCCTCGCATCAGCATAGGGTCCCACTGTGTGAGGAGACTGCAGCTATACAGTGGCCATTTCACAGTCGCTTCCTGAGGATGTAGGAGCAGGACCCATTTTCGTTAGCTTCAATTTCGCCCCCATGGCTCTGACACCACCATTGGAGGGTACATCCTCTCAATCGCCAGGGCCTGTCTGCCTGCCCCCAGCAAAACTAAAGTAACTATAATCATCCTGATAGTACACCTCAATATGCAGTCACCTTTTCATCATTCTGGAGTGTCAGCAGAGGCCGCTAGCAGCTCTGAGAGATGGGTCTCTATTCTCAACTGGACAGTAGTCCTGGCAGTATTAACTTAATTGGCCAACCCTGCCTTCCCTCACCTCAAATCAGGGCCCAATTTCACTCTCAGTTGAAGAATTTCCTACACACATGTAAAGTTCAGCAGTCTTTCAGATAAGGCATAAAGAGCTTCTCTGTCCCCTTATAAACATGTCAAAGATTCCATGACTGAATTTAATTCCAGAAAGACTTCTGAAAAATACGTATCCCTCAAAGAATAGTAGAGATGATCTTGTCATTATCAAACTGTTGTTTTTGGAACCTTGACATATGCAAACTGGTTGCTACATCTTCCACTTTACAACAATGTCGAGACTTCAAAAGTACTGATTTGGCAGTAAATTACTTTAGAATGTCACGAGACAGAAATAAAAAGTGGAATGTAAATGCTATGTCTTGAGTGGGAAAGATTAAATCTGGTGAGTTTATTTCTTGCACCTTTAACCTTACTAATGAATAAACCTGTTGTTACTGTCAGAATACACTGTAGCGATCCAGCAATAAAATGAAACAATTATACAGTGGGTCAATTCTACAATTGCTCAGATCAATCCAACAATACACTTGATCAATTCAATAACACATTCGAGTCACTTCCACAATAACAATTACAATTTATATTTATGTCCTTTCTTTAATGTCGAAAGATATCTCCAGACACTTAGCAGAGTAAACCCACGATATATTCAATCATTTTCTCAATCAATTGCAGAATACTAAAAACTTAACATGGACAGCTGTAACACAGCAATAAACTAAGTTAATGTTATCAGAACTCTGTGAAATATTATAAACTAATGTGGAGGGCTGAAGGAAAATGCATCTATTATTCAAAAAAAAGCTCTGTGTGCAAGGCTATAGCAGGCTCTTGGGGTTCTGATGACATTGGTACTCTGCTCAAGTTACACTTTTGTGATTTATGATATCATCTGCACTCCTTGGTTGCTGCATTTTTCAAACGGATTCCCAGCCACCTGTTACTCTGTGTACATCTTTGGGGCTTATCATTTTGTCTTTTCTGATACACTACGTTGAATGTCAAATTGTTACAAAGAGTCACTCCCTGTTATAAGAGTTAAATTCTTCCTGGGCTGATGATAAGAAGAAAATAAAGAGTCATAATGTATAAGTGACCACAGTAACACCCAAAAAAGGCCTTAAAGACATTGCAAGAGAAATTTATCAGAATGTTATCAGTTCTGAGGAGGGATGAGAGGAACTGAAGTGCTGGCCTTGGAATAGGGTGACTATAAAAAGCTCTTTGAAACTGTGAAGAGTTTTGAAAATGTAAATTTTTGATCAGGTAAGTAATGAGAGGAGAGAAAATCAGGAGAAATATAGCAGCAGGAGGAGGTCATTCAGCCCTCTGTACCAGTTCCACCATTCAAGGAGTGTCAGCAATACAAATTTAAGATAACTGGCAAAATAATCAAATAATAAATTAGGACAATTTTTGTTATGAAGCAACATATGATGAATCTGACTGGTGACAGCATATCTAAAGTACGATTGGATAAATACTTGAAAATAAATAATCTGCAGGGCTAAGGCAAAAGAGTGGAGTGTGGGATTCAAGGATTAGGTCTTTCAGAAAACCAATTCAGGATGCCGAGCCAAATGGTCTCCCTTTGTGCTACCTGATTTGTTCTAAACAGGAGCCAATAGGCCATCTTATATTTGTATCCTACATCAAGACTTTGTTGGAGAAAGTGAGGACAGCAGGTGCCCGTGATCAGAGTCGAGAGTGTATTGCTGGGAAAGCACAGCCAGTCAGGCAGCAGGGGTTTGTGCCTGAAATGTCGATTCTCCTGCTCCTGATAAGCTGTGCTTTTCCAGCACCACACTCTTGATCATGATTTTTTAGACTGGGCAGTTCGTCAAATATTAGCAAATACATGATCTTCCGAAGTGTAACAAAGCAAAATCTTCTGTAATGAACCCAACAACTCAACTTGTGCTGTATAATAACCACCACATCCAAAAGAAAACGGCTGACTAAAATCTTTAAAGACCCGAAAGAGTTAATAGTGTCTTGTTCATGGGTGGCATCATACAATGATGTCGGTAAGCTCTGCCTGGTAAAATGATCATGTTTGTGAGATACAGACTTCCAGTTCCTTTACAGACCACATCTGTTAATCTGCTGCCTTCACATGTCATTTTGGAAAAAAATGTACCATCAAGATGCACTTGGAATGTGTTACTTCATTGGTCCTGGTTTGATATCTAAAGGGCAGCTGGGTTGTTGTTTTTGGGAGAAACAAAATTAGGAATTCCCATTGGAGTAACGGGAATTAAAAGTTCGATCAGAAGCGCTGCAGCCGGACAGACTCAGATTTTGCCAAGCTAGCTCACCTCGAATTACTTACTCCAAAAAAGCTTTCAAAAGTTGATTGAAGTTTTGAATCCAATGAAAATTTTATGTTCCTGTTGATTTGATTGTCTTTGGTGAGGAAATATTGCTAATTTGTGCTAAACAAAAGTCAAACCAGGCTTCTAATCATCTATTGCAAAAGTGTAGAAGGCAGGCAAAGACAGGAGATAACTCGGCTGCTTTGCAGTTTTGGGTGGAATAACCCACCAAGATATTACAATCTAAAATTAGAAGTCTTAACTTTGGACAAATTAAGAGAAAACAAGAGGAAAAAAGCAAAATCATTGGGAAGAAGCAAACTTAGATGAAAATGGGTGGAGAGAAAATTATATTTATTTAAAATCTAAGAGAAGTTTACAATTGACTTCTTAAAAATTCTAACACTTTTCTAAACTCTGTTTAGTTGCCTACAATACGTCATGGAGATTTCCTTGTTTTACTTTCAAATATGAATGCTATTTATCAAACGGAGTTGTAGTTATTTTTAACAAAGCTTCCACATTCCATCTTTCTGCATTGTAATACTTGCCTTGCAGCAGCTTCTTTATAAATATCACAAGTTTATCTGACTCTATTCATATTTAACCTTCCCTTGTCTGGGAAAGGACTGGCTTAAGAGGGCAAATGGGAGCCTTGTTCTGCTGTAGTTATCCAGCAGCAGGAAATGCTCAGTAAAGTGTTATTCTCACCCACTCCTCATTGCAGCAGCCACATTCTTTATCGTACTTCGCTTCTGATCAGGAATCTATGGTTTGAGTTCAACATTTTTTATATCGCGTCAGCAACATTTCTTTCTGATCATTTACCACCCAGTGACTCTCAATCATTTGGCGAGTCATCAACACATTCTGGCTTCTCTGAGAACAGTGCAGCTGACGTACATTGCAGATTCCACTGACCTTAAAGCTGAATCTGCCCTCATCGATGATTTGGCCCAAAAGTTAAAACCTTTGCCAGGGGCAATGTTAACTTTTGTGTGGAAAATTAATGGGACACACATCGCAACAAGTCCCAAAGTCTCTGAGAGATCTGTTTAATATTATCTTATTTGCATCTCATGGTAGCAAGCTAACTTTAATTCCTAAGCAGCCATTAAAAGTCTACTGAGTGCCTGTGGTTGGCGTCTGGATAATTGCGCAGATATAGAAGACTCTTGCGGATGAGTTAAGGACAGGGGGAGCCCAAGGCAGCAGAACTCCAGGGTTTGTTAGTGGGATCCACAGGACAATGTTGTCTTTCCTGGCCAAAGAAAAGATCATTCCTTAGGCTTTCGCTTCTTGCCCGTCAGACTACTTTCTGAATGTGCACATGTGGTGGGCACTCTGCTCAATGTGACATTAAAGTTCTATTGGGGCCTCATCTACATGGTCCCCATTTTGCATAGTTTTTGCGAGGCAGAAGGAGTTAAATTTTCTTCCTTCCTTCCCATAATATTATTGGTCACCCATTCATTTTAATTACACAGCTCACTTGAGGCCTGTGAAAGTGTGCATTAGTTCACAGCTCAGAATCTAAGAAGCACAGCCACCAGAGTAAGGATTTGCAAAAATTAAGGATACAAACTAACACATTGAGAAAGTGAAGTAAAGACCATGTACACAAGTCACAGTGCCCTCTGTGTTGCTTCATTCTAAATGTGCTGTCGGACCATGTATCTTTCACCTCTTTAAGAAAGGAAGATATTAGACACCAAGCATCTGGTATCTAGCAGATGCAAGCAGTATCAGGTGGCATCATTTGCAGCTTGTAAAACGATTCTGATTTCAGATCCAGTTTAAGGTACCCTGTAATGTTACATTCTAATCAGCAATTTGGACTTTGATTACATTAAATATGCTGACCCATTGAGGAATATGAAACCTTTTAATACTGCTATAATGAAATTAATATCTGTAGTTAATTAATATTCCATATCTTTCCCCAAACAGCATGTTTACCAACTGCTTTTAACAGAGGAATTAGAAGTTTGGAAGACTCTGCTGCTTAGTATTCAATCAATGCATTGTCTCATATAATGGGGAAGCAAAGTATTCGCACTTCTAATGCTCCAAGTGTTCACTCTTCTGGTCTTCTGATTGCTCATATTTAGTGATTCTCTGAAAATATTTCAAATGCTATTGCCTCACTCTCATTTATGCTCCCTTGACAACTTACGGAGCTATAGTTCCCAGGTGTCTGTGCCCTTTTGGTAACTCACTCAAGTGACAATCACTCGCGGCAGTGAATATTAGCAGGTTGTTTGACTACAGGAATCATCAACACTGAATTTGATCTCATAAACACACATTCACTGACACACACATGCACATGAATGTATCCACACACATTTCCAAAACAGGGTGCTACACTGTGAACAGGGGTGGGAAAACTGGCAGAAGATTCCCTCCTTATTCCAGAACATTGACGTTCACAAGCCTGAACTGTTTTGGCCTCTATGGTAGAACTCAGTTATTCCTTAAATAAATTTCCTGAGCACCAGGATAGATTTTCCTGATGGTTAACCCATCATTGCAGGGCTTGATGTTTCACTCCACCACACTACAAGCAGTCCTGAATAACCAATAACAAATATTAAGAACGACTGAAGTTGTTGTCAGATATCACAGGCAACTATTTGGTCTGTTGAATCAGCCCAACCATTCAAAGCCACTAGTGCAGTTTCAATTATATTCCAAGTCTATATGAGCGTCTTTAGCCACTGGAAATGGCATGTGGCCAGAAAACTAAAGTCACTGGGCCAGGGTTACATTGCAACATGGTAGAATCATAGAATCCCTACAGTGTGGAAACAGGCTATTTGGCCCAACAAGTCTACAATAACCCCCGAACAGTGACCCACCCAAACCCATACCCACTGACTAATCCATCTAACCTACACATCCCTGATCACTATGGGCAATTTAGCATTGCTAATTCACCCAACCTGCACATCTTTGGATTGTGGGAAGAAGCCAGAGCACCTGGAGGAAATGCATGCAGATGCAGGGAGAAGGTGAAAACCTCACACGGTCACCTAAGACTGAAATCGAACCCAGGTCCCTAGCGCTGTGAGGCAGCACTGCTAACCACTGAGCCACCGTGGCGCAGTGCGACCCAGTTCATGGGGTCTGTAAATTGCACATATCGCAGTCTCATTTGCAAATGTTGAGGTGACTAACAAAGCAGTTCTGATGGAAGTCAAAAAGTGTGCTGCTGGAAATGCACAGCCAGTCGACATTTCATGCATAAGCTCCTCATCAGGAATGTCATTGAAGAGCTTATGCTTGAAACATTGTCCCTCCTGCTCCTCGGATGCTGCCTGACTGGCTGTGCTTTTCTAGCACTATACTTTTTGACTCTGATCTCCAGCATCTGTAGTCCTCACTTTCCCCTAGCTCTGACGAAAGCTCCGATTAAAGTAGAGAATGACACATGAATGCTCCCAAACATAGAATAGCAGAATTAAACAGAGAAAGATCAGGGAATGGGGCTGCTTCATTGTTGTAACTGACAGAAAATCTCTGAAACTTTACCACCATAAATACATCAAGCAACAATGTGCTTGGATATTCAGACTCTCCTCCATCAATAAATCAGATGTGAGTCCTTGGCCTCTCTTTATTATACACTGTAAATATATTGAGTCAATGGCTGCATTCCAACCTTGCTGATATACTGCAAATATTGCTTCAGGGTATTTCATTGCAGTAATTATGTACAAATTTTTGTTGAAATAGGATTGCGTCTTTTATTGATCATGTGATAAGCCCACAATGGCATTCTTTTAAATAATTTTAGTGGAATCTACTCTGTGTAATAAATCGGATGTACAAAACAGATGAACATGAAAGGACAATTAACAGGGTGGCCATGCAATTATAATCAATGTACAAGATAAAATGAGGACCCGGTAGAATTCTGATAAGCAAAGACGCATAACAAGTTTAATTCCGTGACAGTTGAAAATTAAGTACAGACTAACATATGCTTGTGTATGTTTACGGAGGAGCTAGTTTACAAACAAGTACTGAAGATAGCTTACCCCCAGAGTGAAATGACTTAGCCAAAAACACTCTCATAATCTGAAATGACTGGGGGGGGGAAGCGGGGAGAGCAAGCGGGAATCTTTTTCCAAACTCTTGGAACTGGGTTTGGAAGTGGGATGGACCAGGAAATGAGGAGAAAAAAAATACATCAGGGACACAGGCAACAGTGGCAGGAAGGCCACTGAGCTTGCTAATGAGGTAATTATCAGCCCATTTTCCCACGAGAATTGACTTCTTCCAGAGGTGAACAGGACCCCTGCGGTATCCTGCACTCACAAAAAGCACTTGCACAGCCAGACGTCAGTGTAGCTTGCTTAGTTACAGGCATTGTCAACTTTAAATGACAAAAACAGCAAATCTGCAGCTACTCATAGACAGGGGCTTGCTTTGGCAATAGACTCCAGTGAAAACTCCTCAGGATGAAGAGCACAAATAAGGTGAATAGCCAAGGTTGTTTCCCCAGGGTAAGGGAGTCCAAAACTAGTGGATGTAGGTTTAAGAGGAGATGACAAGGATTTAAAAGCGATCTAAGGAGCAAATTTTTCACCCAGAGAGTGGTGCACGTATGGAATGAGCTGCCAGAGGTGAAGGCAACTACAATTACAACACTTAAAAGGCATCTAGATGGATATATGAATCTGAAGGGTTTAGAGAGATATGAACCAAATACTGGCAAAATGGGATTAGATTGATTTAGAATATCTGGTCAGCATAGACGAATTGGACCGAAGGGTCTGTTTCTGTGCTGTACATCTCTATGTCTTAATCGTCTGGGTCCTTCAGGCTCCTTTGACTTCAGCTTCATTTTGTTGTGTTTTTTACAGTGATATTCACCTCTTCAACATCCTTTTCACAGCTACAGTGAAGGCTGCCCTTTAGATTGCATGGGGATGCTTTGTCTTCCCACCTCCTCAGCCCACCCAGCACCCTCAATTGACTGTGATCTTAGAAGTGAGTTTTTAATTAGATATCTTCCAGAAGATTGGACCAAATGACATGACATCAACACATTCAGATCACCCTAGCAATTGGGAATATCAATAAAATATATATTGTTTGCACTGGATGATTTACCAAGTCAGCCCTGTCAAATGTGGGATCCAGTCTAGACTGAAAGCTCACCTGCTGCTTGTACTACTTCTTTAAGAAATAGGCTTGGACAGTTTCAACCCAGTTCCCAGAATGTAAGGAGTGATATGTTTCTAAATTATGGTAAGAAGTTACACTAACTTAAAGGAGAGTCTCTGCTGAGATTGGGCTGAGTAGGTAGAGGTGCAGTAGATAAAGCTATACACATCATCACATTATATCTCTCTCTGAAAGTGTTCTATAATGAAACTGGAAGCTGAAACCAGTGCTAACGTCTTGAAGGACTTTTTTTTACCAATAGTTAAATTAAATACATTCTGAAGCAGATTTAATTTCCTTTGTGACTACTTTTGTTTAGAAAAAAAGCAAGTGCCGTGAGTTACAGTGATGGCCAGTGTGAAAAATGAGTACTGATATACACAATGAGGGGCTAACAATTGTGAGGTAATCTCTCCACAAGTGATAATCAATAGTGGATTATCAGGAATTTCAATTTCACATCACTTTTATAAATGACTCCCACATAAACTAAAAACAATAGAGGGAAATAAAACCTCCTTTTCCATTCAAGAGCGTAAATTACATATGTTTATATTTAAGGAGTCAATGTTCTTGTAAAGAAGGAACATTTTTCAAGGCAATAAACCATTTGTAAGCATGAATGCACTCGAGATTTAGAAAGGTTAGATGGTGGGACTGGATACAAATGCTGCAATTCTCTGTGGCACAGGTCACTATGATGAAAGCTGCAACAATATAGCAGGTTTCTGACCTCTGTGAGGGTTGTGTCATCATGGATGGAAGAGACTCTGAAGGGTCACTGAATTTCCGGCATGACACCATTGTGACAATACCATCAGAACAAAGTTTCCAAGAAATCCCATTCCTCTCTTTCCAAGTAACTGGGGCTGAATGGTGAATTCTGCTTTTACCAACAACATCCACATGTCAAGAACAAATTTTAAAAATCACAAACTCATCCCCATTTTCAGTGCATGAGCAATGAACTGAATTTTTAAATCTGCCTCTAGTTATCATGTTACTTAGTTTGTCTATCTTGCACCAAACTGAATGTAGGACAACCCAAAACCACTGAGGTCTAAAACTTCACCGTGGGCTCCGACCTTGGGAAGTGAGGATGCTGTATCTGAGAAAATGTTAGCTACTGACATATGTACCAAGATTAAGTTTTCCCTGTAATCTTGATATATGAGAAAATATTGCCCCAAAACATATGGACCAAGATGAAGTTCTTCTTTATGTGAACATGCAATGACTGATGGCTGATACCTGAGATACCAGGATTTATGTCGAAGGCAAGTAAGAGAGGGGGAGGGGGTCCCCACTTGATTATTTACCTCGGTGCAATTTCAACGCGTAGCATCACAGCTTGGGGCTAATTGCTTCTGACAAAGGGTCATTCTTTGCTGCTCCCAGACAATTAGAGAGGCCATGAGTGAGAGTACAACACTGAAGTAAAACAGAAAGAAATATCTACAAAACCGTGGCAACCAACACATGACTTTTTCCTCAGATACAACTGAACAGCGTCACCCAGTTTCTACCATCCAAGTTTACTTTTTGTCCTATTGGCCTCAGCTTTTGATGCGGTAGAATTCACTTACACCGTAGGGACAGGTTCCAAGCTAGTGCGACTTTTCAGAAAGAAGCAGAAGGGTTGCTTAAATATTCACAGCTTTTAACTTGACCCTCAGCAGGATTTGCAAACCAGAAGCACAAAGATTTACCAGTGCAGGAAAAAGAATCAGTCTCCAGTCAGCCAAACAAACAGTTGGCAGCTCATTCCAAAAACTGGATTATTTTTGACTGCTGAGATTGTGCTTCCAGTGGAAATTATTTTTAAAAAAGCACCTGCTCAGCTAATACTCTACAGTCAGAGGCACCCGTACCATTTCACTCGTTTTATGTACATCTGCTGTATAAATATGACAGGTATCATACAGAATGTTACGGAACAGACTCTGGCAGCATGGTTTTAACATATAGAGTTTTAAAGTTGCTGTCTCACTGTATCAAAGGACTGTGTTATGAATCACGAGAGCTGATCCGTCCTGTGTGACAACTTAAAATGGATAAAAGCGAGTCAAGAAACCAACTGAATTAAAATCTGAGGAGATGTAAAACAGGCTGCTGACTTGGTATCATCTATTTCACATGATCACACAAACTCAAAATCCACTCTGTACATTGATATTGTACAGCAGCAGGCCATTTAGCCCATCCAGACTATACCAGTGCTTTATTCCACAGCAGCTACTGAGCCTCTCATGTTATGTGAGCATTCAAGTCAAAAGTGAAAAAGGGAAGGTCAAACTGTACAAATCAATAATTAAGCGACAGGTAGTGTCATGTCACAGTCGGTGCAATCCATTATAGAAAAGTCATGATGGACTCAGAGAAAGTGCAGTGTAATTTCACCAAGATGGGTCGTTATAGTTACGAGAGCAGACTTGAGATGTTAGCCTTGAAAACCTGCATAAACTGGAAGCTCCTGACATGATTGCAAGGGTGCAGCTACATGGCACATGTCTTTGTCAGAGCAGGAAATCCTGTGGCTCTGTGAGCATCACTTTCAGCTCTGAGATCTTCCTGGGCTTAACAGAAAAATCAACTCCAGTATGGTACCACGGTCATGCTGCATTCTTTGAGATAGCATCTCTTGGATTTGAAGTCAAAACATGACTCTGTCTGGCTGCTCAGATGGATGATAAAATTCCCATGGCACTATTTCAACAGAGGCTGTGATTTTGATGAATGTAACCTCTAGGTGGTGTAGGGAGCATGCAGGGGCAGGAGCTCTACCTGGCAGTACTACATCACTGCCACTCAAGACATGCAGCTAACTACCATGGCAGGATCGTTTATAGAGGCAACCACTTGACATTTAGATGAATAGTGGCTGCTGAATGCCAGATAGAGGGAAAGGTCCTTGGACCTGTCAGCATGCTGCCTCTCCCAACCACACCCTGAAGACCAAATTGAACCTGGAAGTTCCCCCCATCCCCCCAATTTGAGGAGCTGTATGGCACCACCTTGTTAACTTTGCTGCAACTCTTGACTTTTGGTTCTGAGTTTTGCCACTGCTTCCCTGTTCCTAGCCCTTGGCCTTGCTCCTGAAAGTTTGTCATCATTCCCAGAACTCTTCCACTACTCCCAGACTTTGTCCCTGTTCCTGGATTTTGTCCCCACCCCAGCAGCTGTACCCAGCACATTTCCTCCATAGCTGTACTCTGTCTCGTGTTTTTGTGATTTATTAAGCATGGAACACATTGACATCAACCAAGCATGAACAGATTCCCTCTGGTTTAGTGACTTCTGTCAGCAGTAACTGACCTGATATGTTTGCGCATGCACAGGCAGCCATTTTGACAGTCAGCACTAACTAAGAGCGGGTGAGTTACCTCTGGTCTCCCAGCCTATTTGTATCCCCCAATCGATATGATAGGAACAGGAATCTGCTCCTTTTCACATTTCCGTTTGTAGCAGATTATTGTGTGCATATCATATTTCTATTTTACAACTGTGACTCTACTTCAGAAAAACCTAGTGTGGAATGCTGTCACAGGAACAAGATGAGGTAGACTATGATATATTTTTTAGAAGTAAAGTGGGTGACTGTTTGAAGCAGAGGACTATATTAAAGCACAGGAGATAGAGAAATATGATAGGATCCTCTATAGCAAACTCAGAATAAGGAAGATGAGAATAATGAGTTCCTCATGAGCTTGAAACATTTGCAATTCTTTGCATTCACTCCACTGTCCTGGTTCTTCCCCAGGTCCTTTGATATTCCTCTTTTTCAAGCAATTAAATCCTTTGGAAAATAACTTATGGACAGTGTTTTTACACCTGCTTGAAACAGAGAATTCCAAACGCTAACCAGGTTCCATTAAAAGAGTTGTTCTCATGTCCTTTTAAGTAATTCATTCCTGAAGTGGGTGGGGGAGGGGATATTATTTTAGTTCCCAACCATTGATTCTGTCCTTTTATACCATCCATTAATGGTTGGGATACCCATCACCCTAACACTGTCATTCACTAAGCTAGTGGTTCTCAAAGCTCTTGGTTGAAGGACCTCTTTTCAAAAGGATCAATATCAAAGACAATCCAAGCCCACAATTTCAACTAATTTAACCCAGTGGGTAGTACTGATGATGTGCAGGTTGACAAATTACAATCAGGGTTGTACATGTAATTTATGAACCTGATCAGATTAAAAAGTTCCCACTTACCTTTTGATGACTCCTGCATAGGAAGTTTCTGGACAAGGATCTCCTATTCTTAACTGGTCCAAGTATCAACTCTAGTTATTGTAACAAGGTCAGCAAGGTCGGCCTTATTGAATATGAGTTCCCTGATTGTGGCTGTTAATCTGGTCCAGTCAGGGAGCCCCTGGCTGACAGGCAAGTGCAGGAGAGTCAGAGGTTATGCTCATTCTGACAGCTGGCTCTGAGGGAGTTGGATCAGGGTCAAGACCTCTCCACATGTGAATAAAGGATGACTTGGTAACAAACACCCAAATCTATGGACAACTATCCATAAGTCCAGCAGCGCAAACGATCATTATTAGAAACAATACTACCTTTTATAGCACCGTGTGCTGCATTTTAAATATCCAGCAGAAACCTTGACAGCTACTGTAAAAGGGTAAACATAGAAACTAGGAGCATGAGTAGGCCATTCAGCAGTTTGAGCCTGCCCTACCATTCAGTATGACCATGGCTGACCCTATATCTTAGTGTCACTTTTCTGCATTTCCATATCTCCCTGATGCTTTTACAATTTAAAAATGTATCTCTTTCTTGAATATATTAATTGATTTGGCCTCCACAGCCTTCTGTGGTAGAGGAATTCCACAAGTTCACTATTGTTTGAATGAAGAAATATTTCCTTATTTTAATCTTAGGTGGTCTACCTTGTATCCTGAGATTGTGTTCCCTGTTTCTACCCATCAGGGACAACATCCTCCCTGCGTTTACTCTGTTCAGCCATGTTAGAATTTTAGCCATGTTAGAATGAACTGGATTCCCTCACATCTTTCTAAGCTGTAGTAAACACAAGTCCGGTTAAACCATTCTCTCCTCAAAAAAGAATCCTGCTTTTCGCAGTATCAGCCTAGCAAATCTCCGTTGCACTCCCTCTATTGCGAATATATTCTTACTCAGGTAGGGAGGCCAAAATTGCATGTGATACTCCCAATGTGGTATTGAGTATGCATGTGATGTGATTAGTGTGACTTAGGAGTCGGGGATGAGGGAGGGATACATTTGGGGGATGGGGGAGTAGGGGAGGGGTGGCACGAGAACACTCCTATTGATCATGTATTATCTGCTGACATCAGTAGGGAGAGTCAGGGGTTCTCTCAAACTTAGCTGGAACTTGAATATTGCGGTAAAAAAGATACATTATTTTGAAGCACTTTGTCTCTTCAGGTCAGTTCAAGGTAATAAGCAAAATTTACGCTGCATCAGAAGGGAGAGATCAGCAAATGGACTCTGATTATTAAAGAGAATCTACACATTGATGGTGACTGACAGTTATAGAGTCAGACAGCATGGAAGCAGACCCTTTGGTCCAACCCGTCCATGCCGACCAGATATCCTAAACTAACCTAGTCCCATTTGCCAGCATTTGCCCCATATCCCTCTAAATCTTTCCTATTCATGTACCCATCCAGATGCCTTTTGAATGTTGTAATTGTACCAGCCTCCACCACTTCCTATGGCAGCTCATTTCATATGCATCCAAGTTTTGTTTAAATTTTAAACTAAGTAGGTTAATACTGATTGATCGTGGCATTATCCTGAGAAATGAACAAGCGACTGACAGTCACCTATTCTGTTGAGTTGAAACAAGTGCAGCACTTGTCCATGTTGTATCTGTTGACAAAGAACAAGGGCCTGCATAGTAATATATGCAACTTCCAATATGCATAAGTGTGTCATTCTGCAAGCCCAACTGACAGTCTAAAACTGGCTGTCAGCATGATTATTCATACACTCAGGATTATCCAGCAAGTGTATTCCAATTGCGGAATCGCATCCAATGGTGGACACTGATCTGCAAATTTAGCAAGCATTGGCTGGTTGGGTACAGTCGGTATCTTGCTTGTTGCAAACAGCCAAGAGAGTTGCCATTTTATATGATCCACCAATCTCTGGGACGACAACCCACAAAGCAATAGGAAACATCTAGCATCACCTCCTCTTCAAGCTTTTGAGATACTTTACTCTTCCAGGCCAATATGAGGTAGATTGGGTCTTAGGGACCTTCCATGAGTTTGTACAACAGTCAGCGAGAGACAATCTGATCGGGGTAGCCTATGGGTTATTGGTCTCCACTTGGCTCCAAACCATAAGATATGGACCATGTCTTTAGTATCAATATTAAAATTTTACAGACATGTTCATTTATTTTTAGGATGGTAAAGATTGGCAAAAAGGTTAGAATGAGTTGAGAGTGACACAAATAATAGAGTTCTGATGAAGAGTCACTGGATTCGAAACATTAACACTTCTTTCACCCCACAAATGCTGCCAGACCAGCTGATGTTCACCAGCAATTTATGTGCTTGCAGTATGTTCCATTTAAACATTAGATTACTTACAGTGTGGAAACAAGTCCTTCAGCCCAACAAGTCCACACCGACCTGCCAAAGCACAACCCACCCACACTCATCCTTTTACTCCTTCATTTAACACTGCAGGCAATTTAGCATGCCCAATTCACCTAACCTGCACATTTTTGGGCTGTGGGAGGAAACCGGAGCAAACCCACACAGACACGGGAAGAACGTGCAAACTCCACACAGTCAGTCATCTGAGGTGGGAATTGAACCCGGGTCTCTGGTGCTGTGAGGTAGCAGTGCTAACCACCATGCCACCGTGCCATTCACATTCTTTGCTCACTGTAGCTAGAAACAGTTAATCAAACTTCAGCTGAGAAAGGAGGATTTAGAAGTACATTTCCTTCTATTTTACTGATATGTAAGCCTATGTTATTTCCATTACTCTTCTCTTATCATAAACTAATAAAATAAGACATCTTGAGATCTAATTTTCTTGGATATGAGCTAAATTAGAACATTTCCCAACCCCGTTTCCTACTTTCCTGCCAGCAAACATTAGTTGTCTGTATCTTCCCACGATGGAGAGATTCTGTTTCCCAAGTCATTTTAGTGCATTGATTCTAATGCTTCCAATCTCTCACTGCTCGCTGTTTTTAACTATTGAGGAAACTTACACACTAATAACGCATGTCATAACCAGAGTCAAATCTCCAGCCAAGTTCTAATGCAAACTCTCAAATCCTTGAACAGATAGAAATGTCGATGTTTGCACCAGATTGGAAATAAAATGCATCAAATTTTGTCACTGTAAATTAAATAGCTGGTTTCCTTGTTCCCCATTGCGTCGGCACAAGTGAATTGGTGAAACTGAAGGTATCAACACTCAGTGAAGATGTCATCATGTTGGCAGGGTTATGAACCCAGGCTTTTGTTTTACAAACAAAATTCCAGACCACCCAGATCCTTTAAATATGTTGGGTGTAGCTCCTTCAATGGCTGGGGTCATGTACAACTTGCTGAAGTCAGCAGTAATGGGGCAGTAATAGCCTCAAAATGGAATTTGTAGACTTACTGCTCCATTAACACCGACACTCTGCCCACAGACACTTTAACACGGTCTGCCACTGGGCAGCTGAACTCCTTTTAATAGAGGAAATGGAATCCTACATCAACAATGGCAACTTGAACTAACAAACTGACACTTTTACAATAATATTCTATGGCACTTCACAGGAGAAATAGAAAGCAAAAATTGATGCAACATAACAAGATATCAGGCACTCATTCTAATTTTCGAACAGGTTCTGATGTACACACTCTGACCAGTATCTGTCGTGATGTTGGGAAGAGGCCCTGGAAAGACAAGTGCGAAATTATGTTTGATGCAGCCAAAAGGACCAGAAGAGCTTCTCCAGGTCAACAAAAGTAATCATGGACACTGCTAGCCTGTCTCCACCTTCCCAGCATCCTTAACTTTATAACTGGCCCTGCAGCCATTCTGTTGCCCTTTACTGGGGCTAGCTCCAACCCAGCAAGCTGCTTCACAGTAGCCATTCTATTTAAGGAGCTTACACTGGCTCTTTGATGCCAAAAGTAAAGTTTCTTCACCTAAGAATTGAATACAGTCAACGTAAATGTCTGTTCTGCAAAAAAATCCTAAAGAACAGTGAGCAGCCCGATTTGATTGCCTTTTGCTGATCACAGTGATCTCGATTTATTACTGATTTTGGGGTCTCTTGAATTAAAAAAGTGCTGCTCCTGATCATTATTTCATCACAGCTGTAAAAGGCTGCATTTCTAGGTGCCAAATGAAAACTGTGTTTGTTGTAAGTCTCCCCCAGTCACCATCCCACCTTATTACTGATTTCCCTGATGACCTTCACTGCTCTAAGAACAAAATCACTGCACTTTGGGAACGGGGGCAACTGAGAATGCGTGACCTCGGTCCTTTTGTTTGAACCTGGCTCTGGATTGTTATGACTGCCTTATTAGATAAAAAGCAATGGCAGAAGGCTTTGACTCTGATGGACATGAAACCAGTGGTTCCAGAATTAGCTGACCATTATGCAAAGGTTTAGCCTCCTGAGTGTACATTGGTGTTTATTGAATGATTTGAAATTGTATGTTAAAGAAAAGTTAATCTTTTATTGCTGCCTTCAACTCAGCTGCCAAACAAAAGATCTGTGTTCACCTGATCTGGGTGCCTGATGCTAATCTCCTGGCCCTTTCTGTACTATACTATAAGAGTCATCTCCCTTTCTGTCCTTTTTTTAGGATGACTATTATTTTCCTGTTCTTTTCATTACCTCCCCCATAACCATATGCCAGCTTGTGCTTGCCTGAGTGTATGAACTGACAGTCTGCTCCCAAGTATCTCCACCACCTTCAATTCATTCAAAATGTCAAGATCCCACATGCTCCTCTGCACATGACATCCAATATCAAACCACACAACCCTCCGGCAGGCCCACTCCCATCATCTGAGTCTTCTCCAAGTTGCATTGGTTACCCCAGAAGGGCACTCATAAAATCTTACTCTGACATTCAAATCTTAAGGGGCCTCATCCTACCTATCTCTTATGAGGAAAGGCTGAGGAACTTGAGGCTGTTTTCGTTAGAGAGAAGGAGATTGGGAGGTGACATAATTGAGACATCTAACATAGTTGGGTTAGATTGGGTGGACAGTGAGAGCCCTTTTCCTCAGATGGTGATGGTCAGCATGAGGGGACAACGCTTGAAATTGAGGGGTGATAGATACAGTACAGATGTCGGAGGTAGTTTCTTTACTCAGAGAGTAGTAGGGTTGTGGAACACACTGCCCACAACAGTAGTAGATTCACCAACTTTAAGGGCATTTAAACGGTCATTGGATAAACATATGGATGAAAATGGAATAGTGCAAGTGAGATGGGCTTCAGATTGGTTTCACAGATTGGCACAACATCAAGCGCTGTAATGTTCTATGTCCTATGTTCTATAAATATCTGGTCCCTCCAACTCACTCTAACCAACCTGATCAATGCCTTGGTTCTCTCCTTCTGCTCAAACCCTCTCTCTATAGTTTTACCTTTTCCATTTTTATTTCTTTTCCCCAGTAAAGAAAAGTACTTAGAAATATTTGTCAGAAATCCCAAAGGAGCGCAATTTTTTATAGATCAACAAAATACAACTTGACAGCAGCCAACAATATCCAAAAAAATTGCTCTACAATTTAGCTGTTATTTTTAATTATATGAGCACAAAGAACTAATCATACGTATTTACATTCCAAGTGGGATTTTGTATAAAAATAGAGCCTAGCACAGTTCAGCTCAGAGAACATGGCTTTAGTCTGCTGATTTCCTAGAATTGAACAATATAAAAATGATAAAACAATTTAACAAAAAGAAGACTGAATGGCACTATTTACATTTCTTCCTGAAATTTTTATACCATCACTCAGCACCGAGACAGATTACTCTGATTTAATACCCTCTTTATGTATTGTCTGGAACTGCCATAGATTAATCTTCCTTATTATTGTACTCTACTTTCTGAATTGGTTCTGCAATATTGTTAAGGTCTGCTGGTACTAGTAAATATTACCATTTTTATTCTGTGGAGTTGATTCTCCAGTAAGAGACATATAACAGAACACATCCAAGCCTGCATGTACACAGCTACCTGAGCATCTGGGTCTCCTGAAATGACTTCACGCATTTACTAGGCTCTATACATAGCTTGATATCCAGCCACAATCCTACATGTCACTGGCTCTGGGCCCAGCTGCGGAATAAACAGCTCCAGTCACAGACATAAGCTCTCTACAATTACTTCCCTATAATCTGCCATGTTAGCCTCTCACTTCAGCAGCAATGTTTACAAGTTGCTACTACATGTTGCTACTATCGCCAATCCCAGAGAAAGAGAGAATCTTGATGTTATCAGAGGGAGCAGTATCATAACAGTGATGTGAGATTGTAAAAGCACCTTTCAATGTGCAAGTACATATTTTGATATTCCTGTGTTGGGAGAACAACCTCGATATGTAGTTTTCTCCTCTCCTCTTACATGAAGTTCAGTGCCAGTAGCATAGTCTCCTTGTGAATGCGCAGTCTGGGATTCAATATCAGTAGGATACAGGAAATTAATTCCTCACAATTAGTTTTGTCAGGTTAACGCTATTAAATTGATGGTAATAATGCAGATTCAGCAGTTTTGTGACTGTTAGCGGTTCGCTGTCCATATAACATTTCATTTTAAGGCATGCAGCTGATACTGCACCTTCTCCTTAAAATATGCTTTTTCGATACAGGGATATCGAGCTCAGGCAGTTTAAGTACTGATTAAAAATCCTGTTTTGGATGACTTTTCAAACGGAGGGTGGTGAATGTCTGGAATGAGCTGCCAGAGGTAGTGGTGGCGATGAGTACAATTTTGTCATATAAGAAACATTTGGACAGATACATGGATGCATTCGGTGCAGAGGGATGTGGACCAAACTTAGGCAAATGGCACTAGTTTAATTGTGCAAACTGGGCAGCATGGACAAGTTGGGCTGAAGGTCTTGTTTCTGTGCTGTAAACCTCTATGACCCCATTCAGGTCAACAAAACAAAAATGGAAAATTGATTTTTTTTCAGTTTTACCATTGAACAACATTTCTAGACAACGGAATTTGGATGCTTAGGGCCACAAAAGTGAGTATGCATGGACTTTTATACCACCAGCTGGTTGCCAGTTTGCTGGTGCCATCTCAGGTTCTAGATCATTTTTCCAGAGAAGGAGCACCCACAAGCCAAATAAGGCTCTTGAAGGGCCAATGGCTGCCTATTCTCAGAGGCAAACTGGAGTTTTCCAGTTTGTCTTGGGTTCACCAAGATCTATGAACCGAGACCTGTTGCCTGGAAGCAGCCTCCTGGAGGAGCACAGAGCCAGTGTGGTTCCTTCTTGCTTTGCTGCCTTCAGCTGAAGCCGTAGGCAGCCACATGGTGGAGATCCCCCTCTACCTGGTGGCCGAGTAGCAAAGGGCATTTCAAACGCTGTGGAGAGTTTAAAATGCTGGGGGTGGGGGGGGGGGGAAATCACCGCAAAATGGAGGCACCCTCTCTCTCACTTCCTTAAAAGGCAGCACACTGATTCGTCAGGAGGACAAAACAGTAAACATGTCCGAAATGGTCTTCTTCACTTGAAAATAGAATTCTCGCAGTATAGTTTCTTTTATTTTACTGGATTTTGACAATTTTGAATGTTTTTGGTCAAACCTCCCGCTTCAAGAGACTGCCTGCTGTCCTTAATTGAACAGCAGTCCCCCACTCTTCCTCTTAATTGCCCAGTTTATGGTAAATCACTGCCAGTTCAACTATTTTCCCCAGTTGTTAGGTATCTGATCCCTATTTGTGAAGCACACTCTTGGAACAAGGATGACACTTACATGAGATGTGTAACTGTTGTTTTTACAGACTTTCAACAACTGTATAAATTTGCAGTTCTCCCATCGTTTGGCACCACCCACGTCTCAGGAAGATTGAAAATTTAAGGCCAGTGTCTCTGAAATTCCCAATCTTACTTCTCCAGTATCTGTAAATGCCCTTCATCCACTTCTGATGTCTATATCAACTTTAAGCTGATCCGATCCTTCATCCTTATGAAATTTAATTCCTGCTGCGTATTAATTATGTCTTCCTTCGCTATGGCCTGGGTAGCATCTCCTTCTTGGTCAAAACATGATGAAGAAAGAGGTTTTACTGGCAGAATGTAAACATCTGGGACTATATTTATTTTAAAAAGTGAAATCACAAAGAATAATAGTCTATGGATTATTGCCTAAACTAGGAGTAAAAAGTGAGGTCTGCAGATGCTGGAGATCAAAGCTGAAAATGTGTTGCTGGTTAAAGTGCAGCAGGTCAAGCAGCATCCAAGGAACAGGAAATTCGACGTTTCGGGCGTAAGCCTTTCATCAGGAGGGCTTCATCATTCCTGATGAAGGGCTTATGCCCGAAACGTCGAATTTCCTGTTCCTTGGATGCTGCCTGACCTGCTGCGCTTTAGCCAGCAACACATTTTCAGCTATTGCCTAAACTAGAATGAAACAGTTGGATGAACAGCTGGTGTAGGAGAAATGGGTTTTAATTCATGGAGCATTGACATCATTATTGGGGAAAAAAGGAGTTATTCAGTTGGATCTGACTTCATACGAACTC
The DNA here is from genome assembly GCF_020745735.1 of Hemiscyllium ocellatum. Classification (NCBI taxonomy): domain Eukaryota; kingdom Metazoa; phylum Chordata; class Chondrichthyes; order Orectolobiformes; family Hemiscylliidae; genus Hemiscyllium; species Hemiscyllium ocellatum. The sequence goes on along the minus strand of NC_083401.1, from coordinate 52,961,389 downwards.
CACTGGAATCCATTTCTCGTTGTGTCAAATAATTATGCTATAGAGGGGGATTAAAATAAATAGTGAGAGCAGCATCCAAATGGAAGCAGATTTAAGAAGATAAGAATTAGGAGCAGGAATAAGTAATTCAGCATGTCCTGCTCTGTTGTTTCATACAATCATGGCTGATTTTATCTCAACCTCAACTCCAGTTTCCTGCCCAATTTCAATAACCCTTCAACCAATTACTGAATAAAAAAAACTTCTCCTTTAATGAATTCAGTGACCCTGCATCCATCACACTGTAATGATCTGTAGATTCATGTCGCTTAGAGAAAAGCAATTTCTGTATTAAATCTGCTACCTCTTATCTAATATCTAAAAACTATGACTTCTCATTCTAGATTGCCTGACAGGAGGAAACATCCTGCCTCCATCTGTTTTTTTCAAACTCCTTTAGCATCTTATATATCTCAATTCTAAAAAGTGTTGGCCTAAACTGTTCAGTCTTTCTTCGTAAGACAAACTCCTCATCTCTGGAAACAATCTAATGGAACTCGCCTGAACTGCCTCCAATGTAATTACAACACTCCTCAAGTAAGAGACTAAAATTGTACACAATGCGCCATGTGCATTCTCACTAATGCCTTGAACAACTGCAACAACACATCCCTACTTCTATATTCTAATAAACAAATGGCAAAATTCCATTTACCTTCCTTATTACTTGCTGTATCTGCATACTAGTCTTCCATGCACGAGGTACTGCTGATCCATTTATTGGCTCGTGCATCTAACAATCTATACCCATTTGTAAATTTCTTATTTCTTCATTGTAACTTGCTTTCCCATCTATTTTAGTGTCAACTACAAATTTGGCTGTTGTACTTTCTAATCCCTGCATCCAAGTCATTAATATTGATTGTAAATAGTTGGACCCAAACACTGGACTGTATAGTACCCCACTAATTGCATCGTGCCAACCAAAAAAAATTATCCTGATTTTCTGCTTATTGTTGGTTAGCCAATCCTCTACCTAGTTTAATAAACCACCTCTCACCCCATATAAACTCATCTTGTGTATTAACCTTTTGTGTGGCATCTTATAAAATGCCTTCTGGAAGTCTGAATACACTACATACAGGATCCCCATTATCCACCTTGCATGTTACATCTTTAAAGAACACTTAGTCAAATTTGCTGACTCTGATGGGAAAAAAACAAAGATACTGGAAATCAGAACCAAAATCAGAAATTGCTCAAAAAACCTCAGCAGGTCTGACAGCATCTGTGGAGCGAAAGAGTTAACATTTCAGAAGAAGGGTCACTAGACCTGAAACTCTGCTTTCCCTCCACAGGTGCTGCCAGACCTGTTGAGTTTTTCCAACAATTTCTAATTCTGATCCTAATGGATCGTGTTTTCGCTTTCCAAATGTCCTGATGTTACTTGCTTCATAATAGATTCTAACAATTTCCTGATGACACATGTTAAACTAATTGGTCTTTAGTTTCCTACTTTGTATCTCTGTCCCTTGTTGAATAAGGGCATTAGACTAGATGTGGATATTAGATGTGACAAAACACATTATTGAAGGTAGGACAGTGGATGTGGTGTACACGGAATTTAGTAAGGTGTTTGATAAGGTTCACCATAATAGGCTCATTCAGAAAGTAAGGAGGCATGGGATACAGGGAAATTTGGCTGTCTGGATACAGGATTGGCTGGCCCAGAGAAGACAGAAGGTGGTGATAGACGAAGGTGGATTTCAGTGACTAGTAGCATCCCAAAGAGAGACCTTTGCACTTTGTGATTTTTATAAATGACTTGGATAAGGAAGTGGAAGAGTGAGTTAGTAACTTTGCTGATGACACGAAGATTGATGGAGTGATGGATAGTGTGAAGAGTGGTTTTGGGTTGCAACAAGACATTGACAGGATGCGGAAAAGGGCTGATAAGTGACAGATGGATCTCAACCTGGAAAAGTGTGAAGTGATTCACTTTGGAAGGACAAATTTGAATGGAGCATACAGGGTTAAAGGCAGAATTCTTGCAAGTGTAGAGGAATAGAGGGATCTTGGGGTCCATGTCCATAGATCCCTCAAAGTCGCCACCCAGGTTGATAGGGTTGTTAAGAAGGCATATGGTATGTTGGCTTTCGTTAGCAGGGGGGATTGTGTTTAAGAGCCACGAGGTTATACTGCAGCTCTACAGAGCACTGGTTAGACCACACTTGGAATATTGTGTTCAGTTCAGGTTCCCTCATTCTAGGAAAGATGTGGAAGCTCTAGGGAGGGTGCAGAGGAAATTTACCAGGATGCTGCCTAGACTGGAGGGCATGTCTTATGAAGAAGGTTTGAGGGAACTAGGGCTTTACTTATTGGAGTGAAGAAGGATGAGTGGTGACCTGATAGAGGTATACAAGATATTGAGACGCCAAGATAGAGTGGATAGCCACTGACTTTTCCCAGGGCAGAAATGTCTATCACAAGGGGGTACAATTTTTAGGTGATTGGAGGAAGGTTTAGGGGAGATGTCAGAGGTACGTTCTTTACTCAGCGAGTGGTGGGTGTGTGGAATGCACTGCCAGCGGTCATAGTAGAGTCAGACACATTAGGGACATTTAAGTGACTCTTGGGTAAGCACATAGAAGTTAGTACAATGAAAGGTATATAGGTTAGTCTGATCTTAGAGTAGGGCCGAAGAGCCTGAACTGTGCTGTACTGTTCTATATTCTATGTTCTATTAGCTTTTGTTCCAGTCCACGGCATCCTTCCCCACAATCAGGGAATTTTGAAATATTATAACCAATGCATCCACTATCACTGCTGCCAGAGAAATTAGATAACTTTAAGAGTTAATGAGAAAGGACAAGTCAACAGTACAGAGTAACAACATGGGTAATGATAACCAAAGCAACCGAGCAAAAGAATAGACAAGAAAATAGGGAGAAAATGGTAGAAATAGAGTTCAAAGTTGTATTTTACACAAAGTATTCATAACAATATAGATAGATTGTTAGCACAAATACGAATAAATAGATGCAATATGTAGCTATTACAGAGATGTGTTTGTAAGATGACCAAGCCTGGGAACTGAAAATCCAAAATTATTAGATATTTTGAAAGTCAGGAAGAATGGAAAAGGTAGTAGCGTAGCTTTGTTAATAAAGGATGAGATCAATACAGTAGTGAAAAAGTTATCTTAGCTTAGACAATCAAGATATGGAATCAGTTTGAGTGCAGAAAAGAAATGGCAAGTGAACAAAGTCACCTGTGAAATTAATTTATGGGGCCTCAAAGCCCCACTGTAGCTATACTGTTAGACAAAGTACACATCAATAGATAATGCAGGCTTATAAAGTGCTACCATAATCATGTGCAATTTAAATTTTCATACAAGATTAGCCAAAGTAAATTGGTAAAGGTAGTCTTAAGGACATGTTTATGGAGCATATTCAGGACCATTTCTTCGAACAATCAGGGAAATAAAACATTTTAAACCGAGTTATATGTAACAGGAAAGGATGAAGTAATAATCTCACGGTAGTGAATCCTCTAGAGATAACTGATTATAACATGCTAGAATTTGAAAATCAGTTTGAAGATGAGAAATTAGTTTCTGAAATTAGTCTGTTACATTGTATTTAAGTTTATGAGAACATGAGTTGGCTAAAGTGAACTGGGAAAATAAGTTAAAAGGTGAGACAATTACAGAAACGGTGTCAATCATTTAAGAAGATATTTCATAGCTCTCAACACAGATCTATGCCATCAAGAAAAAAAACACCTCTACAAGAAAAATGAATGATCCACAGCGAACCAAGTAAATTAAAGATGATATTGAAAGTCAGGCACACAATGCCATGAAGGTTACTGGTAAGTCATAAGTTTGGGAAACTTTTATCAACCAGCAAAGAGTAATAAAAAGAAAATCAAGAAATTAGAATGACAGAGTAAACTAGAAATAAATATGAACAATGCACAGAAAAGGCTGTGAGAAGTATGCAAAAAAGAAAATAGCAACCAAAGGGTGCACTGATTTCTTGGACTGTAAGATAAACTAATTATTTAATACCCTCCATAAAACAAGGAATGGCAGAGACTTTAAACAAGTTTTATTTGTCTTCATAGTGAAAGATATTAAAAATATCCAATAATTCTAGAAAATCAAGGGGCAAAAGGAAGGTTGGAACTTAAACTCTCTATTGCAAGAAAAAAGTATAAGAAAACCAAGGAAGCAGAGGTTGACCCTTCAGTATACATAAATATGAAATAAACAGATTTTAGACCAGTAAGGACATCAAGGATTATGGAGAAGAGGCGGGAATCTAGAGTTGAGGATTATCAAGTCAGTCATGTTCTAATTGAATGGTGAAGTAGACTCAATAGGCCGAAGAGCTGACTTCTGCTTCTACATCTTATATCCTTATGATGCCATGTTAACTCTGCTTGATTATACTATGTATTTCTAAATGCTTTGCTAATAATAGACGGTAACATTTTCTCAATGACAAGTCAACTGTTCTATCATTAACTGCTTTGTTCATCTCCCTTTTTGAATAGGAATGTTTTATTACAACCATCTAAGACATTTCCTGTTTCTTCCCGTGAATCAAGTATCTTTGTAGCTACTTCTTTTAAAATCCTAGGATGTATTCCATCAAGTCCAAGGCACTTATCAGTTTCCATCCCCAACACATTTCCTAGTACTCCTTCTCTAGTAATAGCTACTTTCTTTATTCTCCTCCCCACCTTCTTCACCATAGATCATTTAGCATTTTTGAAATTCTATTAATGCTCTCTACCTTGAAGACTAATGCAAAGTATTTATTCAACTCCTCTGCAATTTCCTCATTCCTCATTATTATTTGCACAGCCTCATTGTCTAAGGGGCCTATGTTCATTTTATCTTCTCTTTTCTTTTTTATATATTTAAAGAAGTTTAGCAGTCCATTTTTCTACTCCTTCCTAGTTTGTCCTGTAGTTTATTTTCTCCATCTTTATTGTTTGGTCATCTTTTGCTGGCTTTCAAATCTTTCCCACTAATCTTTACCATACTGTGTGTTTTTTCAAGGCACATAAGCAGAAGTAAGCCATTCAGTCCATTGAGTCTTCGCCACCATTTAATGAGACCATAGCTGAATGATAATTTTCAACTGCATGTTCCTGCCTTTTCCCCAAAACCCTTTATTCTCTTACAAATTAAAAATTTTAGCTATTATCTTTAATTCCTTAGTTAACCATAGTCAGTTTATCCCCTTCCTACAATCCTTTAACTCACTGCGAAGCATCTTTGCTGTGAGTCATGAACAATTTTCTTAACCATCTGCTATTGTTCCTCAACCATCTATTCTCTAGCCAACTCAGCTCTTTCTAGCTACCATTATTTAACTATAACAACTTACTTCTGACCCAGGTTTCTCATTCTTAAACTGAATGCTAAAATCTACCATGCTATGGTCATTAGGGGATCTCTTACTTTGAGGTGATTTATTAAACATAGTTCATTACACATTACCAGATCCAAAATAGTCTGATCCCTAGTGATAAATCTGAGGTATTGCATTTTGGTACAAAGGTAGGATTTAAACAATTAATGGGAGGGCCTTGGGTAGTGTTTAGAACAGAGGGGCCTAGGGGTGCAGGTACATAATTCTTTGAAGTTTGCACCACATATATACAGGGTGGTTAAAAAAGTGTTTGGCATGCTTATCTTCATTACTCAGTCCTTTGAGTATAGGAGTTGGGAAGTCATGTTGAGGTTGTACAGGACATTGGTGAGGTCTCTTCTGGAATACTGTGTCCAGTTCTCGTCGCGCAGTTATAAGAAGGATATTATTAAGCTGGAGAGGGTTCAGAGGAGATTTAATAGGATGCTGTCTCATAAGGATGGCTTGAGTTATAAAGAAAGATTGGATAGACTGGGATTTCATACACTGGAGTGTGGGAGGTTGAACATAGAACAACATAGAATATGGAACAATACAGCACAGAACTGGCCCTTCAGCCCTCGATGTTGCGCTGACCTGTGAACTATTCTCAGCTCGTCCTACTACACTATCCCATTATCATCCATGTGCTCATCCAAGGATTGTTTAAATTTCCCTAATGTGGCTGAGTTAACTACATTGGCAGGTAGGGCATTCCACGCCCCTACCACTCTTTGAGTAAAGGACCTGCCTCTGACATTTGTCTTAAATCTATCACCCCTCAATTTGTAGTTATGCCCCTCGTACAGGCTGACATCTTCATCCTAGGAAAAAGACTTTCACTGTCTACCCGATCGAATCCTCTGATCATCTTGTATGTCTCTATCAAATCCCCTCTTATCCTTCTTCTTTGCAATGAGAACAAACCCAAGTTTCTCAGCCTTTCCTCACAAGACCTTCCCACCAGACCGGGCAACATCTTTGCAAATCTCCTCTGCACCTTTTCCAATGCTTCCACATCCTTCCTGAAATATGGCGACCAGAACTGTACACAATATTCTAAGTGTGACCGCACTAGCGTTTTGAGAGGAGACCTGGTAGGTGTTTATAAAATAATCAGAGGTGTAGATAGAGTTAATGGTAGGATGGGGAATTTTAAGACTAGGGGGTACATTTTTAAGGATATTTTAAAAAAACATGCAGCAAATGTTTTACACAGAGGGTGGTTCACATGTGGAATCAACTTTCTGAGGAAGTGGTGGATACAGGTATAATTACAATGTTTAAAAGACATGATAGGGACATGAATAGGAAAAGTTTGGAGGAATATGGGTCAGGAGAAGACAGGTGGGATTAGTTTAGTTTGGGATTATGTTTGCCATTGACTAGTTGGACCAAAGGATCTGTTTCCATGCTGTATGACTCTATGACTATATTGTTCCCGGAAACAGTCCTAAGTATACCCAAAGAATTCTTCCTCCTGGCTACCTTTGCCAATTAGATTTTCCCAATATTCATGAAGATTAGAGTTACCCATGATTAGTGCATTGCCTTGTTTACATGCCCCCATTTATTCTCTGTCAGGCAAACCAGCTGCTGTTGTTGTGGTTCTGTTCGCCAAGCTGGGAATTTGTGTTGCAAACGTTTTGTCCCCTGTCTAGGTGACATCTTCAGTGCTTGGGAGCCTCCGGTGAAGCGCTTCTGCGATGTTTCCTCCGGCATTTATAGTGGTTTGTCTCTGCCATTTTGTGTCTCTGTCCACACTACATAGGACAAACAGGAAGACAGCTAACGATCCGCATCCATGAACACTAACTAGCCATGAAACGACACGACCAGCCATCCTTAGTAGCCACACACGCAGATGACAAACAACATGAATTCGACTCGGATAACACTACTATTATAGGGCTAGCCAAACAGAGAACAGCCAGGGAGATCCTAGAGGCATGACAGTCATCCACAGATTCTATCAACAAACACATCAACCTGGACCCAATATACCGGCCACTGCAGCGGACAGCTGGAACTGACAACCGGAAGCGACAGAGACAAGCCACTATAAACGCCAGAGGAAACATCACAGAAGCACTTCACAGGAGGCTCCCAAGCACTGAGGATGTCACCTAGACAGGGGATGAAACGTTTGCAACACAAATTCCCAGCTCGGTGAACAGAACCACAACAATGAGCACCCGAGCTATAAATCTTCTCCCAAACTTTGAAAAACAGCTGCTATTAGGGGCTCTATAAATTACAGGCAGAAGTGAGGACTGCAGATGCTGGAAACCAGAGTCTAGATTAGAGTGGTGCTGGAAAAGCACTGCAGGTCAGGCAGCATCCAAGGAGCAGGAAAATTGACATTTCGGGCAAAAACCCTTCATCAGGAATGGAGCTCTAATCTAATCTAATTCCACCTGTCTTCTCCTGACCCATATTCCTCCAAACCTTTCCTATTCATGTATCTATCAAATGTCTTAGAAACATTGTAATTGTAACTATATCCACCACTTCCTCAGGACGTTGATTCCACATGTGAACCACCCTCTGTGTAAAACATTTGCTGCATGTTTTTTAAAATCTCCTAAAAAATGTACCCCCAGTCTTAAAATTCCTCATCCAACCACTCTAATATAAACACCGATCTATAAATTATACCTAACTGTGCTTTCTTCCATTAGTTTTGCCTTTCTACTACCCTCCTCACATACAAATCTTCATCATTTGCTCTTATCTTCCCCAACCCTGCCCCCTACATCTTTCACTTCCACACATACACGTTCCCTGTGCTGTCTACTCATTCACTCAGGACACCTCATTACTTTCCCCCCACCTGTACTAGTACTAACGGATGTGCCACCAATGTTTATCTCAACCCTTCCCTTTGCTTATTCCTGGAAGAAATGACTCATGGGAGGACAGAGAGAGCCAAGAAGGGTGGTGTGGTACCCAACATGTAGCTCCTCACTTTCTATGAAAAGAAAAACCCCATATTTGCTGGAGTTCCTCCTGTGGGAGTCAATACATAACTTGTGCATCACCACCATCACTGACATTGATTCTTGCAGTGAAGAGTGCTTGGGTAGATGAGTAAGGTTTGCACACAGCAAGTAGTGCACCAAAGTGTCTTTATTTTATACAGTTGTCTTTAATAATGTTCAGCTTCGAAGGGCCTCATATTGTTATAAAGTGATGCGCTCTCCTTTACAAAAGAAAACACTTACCCTGCCAATCCAAGCCATTTTCAGGTCGATTGTACGTTTGTTATTTACACACGATGGAGGGAAACAGCAGTTGCTCCTCACACAATGAGTCTCAGACTCAGGCTTTTTGCTTTTTAGCACCTAAATGTGTACATTCCCTCCCTCTTCACCCCATCAACTCTGAGTTTTCCCAAATTCCCACCCAACTTGTCCATTTAAATCTCCATCTTCCCAGATTATCCCTCAGCCCAGGCCTATCAAGTTAACATGCCAGATATAGTGTTCCACCATTGCCCCACTGGAACCAAGGTACTGCTGAGCAGGTGGACTGCACAGTGTTTTGTCTCAGCGAGATCTGGGCATCCTTATACATGAATCATAAAGAGTTACACAGCAATTATGGCAGCAATTAGGAAGAAAAATGGAATGCTCATTGGAAGAAGGATGCGCCTAAAAGAGAGGAATTGTTGCCACACTGTACAGAAAATTGGCAAGATCACCCCAAAGATTACTGCACAGAGTTTTGTCCTCCATATGTCAGATATTGAAGCATAGAAAATAGGAGAAAGCTATTTGGCCCTTCAAGCCGAACCCACCATTCAATATTATCATGGAAGGATGTTAGTAGGATTGGAGGGCTTGATCGATAAAGATAGGCTGAATAAGCTGGGGCCTTTTCTCACTGAAGCCTGGGAGGATGAAAGGTGACCTTATCAAGGTTTATAAAATCAGGAGGGGGCATAGAAAAGGTGAATAGCAAAGGTCTTTACCCTAGGCTGGGGATTTCAAAACCAATTATCAAGCTATATAAGGAGCTTTGAGTTCTCTCTAAAGACATAATTCTCTGTGTGTAACACTGACCATCACTGTTGGGAAGCGCAGGCCGTAGATGGTGATGCCTTAAGATGCTACATGGAGTGCCACACACACATTTCAGACTGAGCAGAAAATTAGCATGAAACAGAAAAGGATTGGTATGAAGCCAATTGTTCCCAGCAACATCTACAACTTCACTTACACTCACTGTGTCAAACTCTGTTCACAGATAGGTCCACCAGCAGGCCTACACCCAATTAATACAAATCTCCACCTGTGAAGAAATGTCGAACAAAAATAAAAGATGACCAAATACTTAGTTAAATAGATGATTTTTTTAAAGGAGAAAAGTGAGTTAGAAAGGCGGAACAGTTCAGGCTTGACATAGAATCATAGAGATGTACAGCAAGGAAAAAGACCCTTCGGTCCAAATCGTCCATCCGACCGCATATCCGAAACTAATCTAGTCCCATTTGCCATCACTTGGCCCATATCCCTCTAAACTCTTCCTATTCATATACCATCCAGATACTTTTTAAATGTTGTAATTATACCAGTCCCCACCACTTCCTCTGGCAGCTCACTCTATACACTCACCACCCTCTGCGCGAAAAAGTTGCCTCTTAGATTGCTAGAGTTTAGGGCCTAAGTAGCTCAATGTATGAACACCAATCGTCAAATAATTAAAATGAACTGACACCGTCTCTGTTAATTTTGCATCCATTGTTAAAATTAACCAATGACCAAAGCATCTCTCTGTAATTTTATCCTGCTTGAATCAAGTATATGAATTTGGGCCTGTCAAGACTGCTGAAGATCTTGACAAACAAAAGAAAACCAAAGAACTGTGGATGCTGGAAATCTGAAACAAAAACAGAAATTACTGGAAAAGCCAAACCATTTCTCATCTACAATCAGTTCTGAAGAAAGGTAACTGGACCCTAAATGTTAATTCGGTTTTCTCTCCACAGATGCCACCAGACCTGCTGAGTTTTTCCAGGAATTTCTGCTTTTGTCCCTGAGGATCTCATATGTTTTAATCAAGTCACCTGTCACTCTTCTAAACCATACAAGCCTAACTCATTCAACTTTTGTTCATATGAGAAATTTAGCAATTGTAGCTTCATCCAAGTCATTAAAATAAATTGTAAAATGTTGGTGCCCCAGCACTGATCCCTGTGACACACCACTCAACGCATCTTGTCAAACAGGAAATGGCCCATTCATGCCTAATCTTTGTCTATTGCGAGCCAGTCAAATTTCTGTCCATGTCAATATATTACCCCATGAGCTTTTATTGTCCACAGTAGTCAAGTAATCTGCTTCATGATTTGGAGATGCCGGCGTTGGACTGGGGTGTACAAAGTTAAAAATCACACAACACCAGGTTATAGTCCAACACGTTCCAATTAAACCTGTTGGACTATAACCTGGTGTTGTGTGATTTTTAAATCTGCTTCAAGTACACTTTAATAGCTCACAAACTAAATGCACTGCTTGATGGAAAAAGAATTTGGAATTCATTTTTTCACAGTTGACCATCCTTTGGAGCATCATCCTTGGCTACTATGACCCCAAACTAGGAAGTGGAAATATCAGGCATAGGAGTTCGACTTCTAAATATGATGCAGTGACCAAAAATGTGGCAGCTATAAACAAGCAGCAACTCAGTCAGATCTGTGAAGCTTATCTGTTTTATTGACAGAAGTCTAATAATCTGTTGTGGCTTTTTTATATATTGTTTGGTTTTGTTTTATGATTTCCAGCAAATACAGCTTAATTTTGTTTTATGCATGCATGTGTAATTTAGATTAATTTTGCTTTAAAAATGGTTACATCCTCCTAGTTACCAGTAATTCCATCTCCTATATCCCTTCCACACATGTAGCTTACAAACATGCTCAGGCTCAAACAATACGAGCTGTCACTTGGGCAATGCAACATAAGGGAGCTGAAGGTTTTTGAGGTTGATCCATTAAATTACAATGCTTACAGAAGAGGAGAGGTAAAGTTTTATGGAACAAAATCACCAGCCAACATATCACCACAATGGGCTACTTCTATTAGTGTGACTGACTTCAATACGAATCCTGTATTTTCATTATAACTATATATATATATATATATATATATATACCCTTATATTTTAAGGTGCATCCCAATCAAATGGCAATTAAAACAATACTATCAATCCAATTTTTTTGCCACCTATTTTTGGCCTATATGAGTCCATTAGTTACAAAGTGCAATTCACAAACAGTCATTACGGTGTAGTCTACAGACCCAACACAGTATTGTAAAGCCTTTTCCTAATACAAGGAGCATATACATGTGCGTAAAAGTCAAACTTCTGTTAACAATTACCTCTTGCTATACTCACTTTTAAGCAACTGTTCACATGTAGTCTTAAGCAATTCCAAATGAGCCTGATGAACAATGCATACTAAGGAGAGGTCAGGAGGAAAAGTATTGGAAAATAATCCTAATGATCAGAGATTGTTAGTGCTTCCATTTTCCATGTCAAATTAAGCTCAGTCTATAATTGATACCTGGTACTTTGCAAATTAGAAGCAGATGGGAAAGTCGTTCCACACTGCTGGAAGCCATTTTTGGTAGCTTTGGTTAACAGCATTAGTAGTCCCTCCTTTCCTTACCTAATAGTATAAAAGTTGAAATGGGCAAACCAAATCAAGTCAAATGCTTATCTATTTCAATTGTTGCATTGTATTTTTAACAAAAAATATGGATCACCTACATTTGGCACTCACAGAAAACCAAATAGATTTTATTTTTGTTTACTAACTGTTATTTGAGTCAGCTTTCACCCTTACTGTCCTACAGGCCCTCACTTATGCTGAGCTACAGTTCAAGGGTACTCAGCTTCCTCAGACACCTTGTTTAAGTGGCCATCTTCATGGATCACTCTGGACAGTGTGAGCAGCCAATTTGCTCATGGGTGACACAGGAGCTGAGTCAAATTCTTTCAAGATCTGATGACCACTCATTTTCCGACATGGGTCACTGCAATCAGAAATCCTGGATATTTCTCCTACCACATCACCTTCTGAACCCAGGGGGGCTGAAGCCAATTGCTGGGTTTCAATTGCTGGGCAAGATCAGCTAACTCCACATAGACCAAGGATCAAAGTTATGGTTGTTTGATGCACAAGACTTTGTACAAGGTGTAATAACAAGATACTGAGCCCCGGCTACTATTTTTGTTGCAAGTGTATAATCTTTCAATGGATTGTTGTAATCCCAAGCATCTGGTTACTCTCTGTAGCCAGTGGCAATATTTGTAACTGACCCATTCATGGTTTTATGGTCTTACTGTTTTGTCTTATCCAATTTTTTAAAATGGCATTAAAACCATATTGTACCCACTTAGCTATGATACACAACAAAATCAATTAATTAAAACAAATTTGAATCTAACAGCAGGAATTTCACACATACTATCTTGGTTTTGTTACATTTTTGTTGCAACTGAGGAACACTTCCCTGCAAGTGCACTAGCTCTTTAAAATGTCCCTGGGCAGGATTTATTCGTGAAAGGAAATAGTTCCCAAATGAAATTCAATTTCTAACTCTTTATCTAGTTTTACTTTTGCACAAACATGAACTGGTGTCATAAAATGCAAAAAAAAGGAGAGGAATTATTTGTTTTCAACAACTTAATAAATGTCTTGTTAATTAGTTGTACTGGAATTAGCTGATAATTAGTCAAAATGCGATTCAAATGCATCTATTCATTGCTAATTACATAGGAACATAGGAATGAGGAGCAGGAGTAGGCAATTCAGCCCTTTGAGCCCACTTGGCTATTTAAGATGATCATGACTGATCTTATCTTGATCTCAACTCCACTTTCCTGCCTGCTCCCCATAGCTCTTTATCCTGCTTTTTCCTCCGAATACATATTAAGACATACAGAAATGTTTAACACATTGCAATTCTGAGGTAAGGTCGTCTACTAGAAACATTAATTCTGTTTTTCTCTCCACAGACCTTCTGAGTATTTTTACCATATTTTTAATTTTAGATTTCCATCATCCAGAGTAATGTGCTTCTAATGTAACAAACCTCGACTGGTGACCTGCTGGAACTGTTCTGTTTTTTGAGTGATTAGGGCACTGTTATTTTGCTTGTAAACAGTGATTTTGACATTGGGCACTGATGCCCATGCAATTAAGTTACTTGATCATCCCCTTACTTTTCATGAATTTGAATAGTTTTACTAAGTTACATTACCATTATTGGGTAAAGTATATTATATAGAAGTTGCAAAATCATCAGAGAACTTTTACAAATTCCAGTAAAGCCTTGTTGTATTCAAAAGAACAAGGATAGAATCTATTATACGAGGGTATAAAATAGGCCTGTAGATGTAGAAATGTGAAAAAGTCAGCATATGATAAAATCCTGCATGTAGCAGCGATTTATATGCAATGAGTATGCACACATTTGGACATAAGTATAAACCCATTCTGGAAAGTAATAGCACATTTCTAATCATTGAAACATACTACATGAATAAAAAATGTTGCCAATAGTTAAAACACTAAGGTTTGGTTAAATTTATGCATCATGATTAGGATACAATCCCCTCTGATATGTTTTATGAACTAAATCAATGGTAACTCAAGCAGAAGGTTTATGTGATGCAACAATACATTAACTCAGATTTTTTTTCTCATCCAAAAGCAACTGATGTTAAAAGTGCTGAAAACATTCTAAATTGCAAGGTAAACATTGAGAAAAAGTATTGTTACTTTCTGAACATGTTGATTTCTTATTGCATGAGAATTTCATAGGCAGCATTACCCTCATACACCTCATTCATGTTGTCAAGATTCTTGTGCATCTATTAACTCTTTTGACAGGCCATTTGCTTGAGGAAGGCCTTACAACCAAACCCTATTTCGTTCTCATACAATGTCCATTCACTTTTAATTCCATCAACAGTTGCTGCTTTTGATGAGTAGGGTAAACTTTGGCCAATCTTCCCTTCCTTAGATCAGATGTATTGAAACTAATGTGGCATACATGAGTTGCACAAAGCTGAGATTAGCTAGCTCAGTTTAGACCTGGAATCTCCTTGGTTTGTTTGACCCAGAAATTCTTTGGTTGAATTTGCTGGGCTACTGAAAAAGCTTTAACAAATTGATTCAAGGTGTCCAATGAATTCACTCATTCACTATAATTCTATGACAATTAGTAATTGAATGACTTCCTTCAGAGTTCCTCCTGGTTTGGTCTGAAGCCACCCTCAACTTTCTCAATCAAACTGAGGTTGAATTTGAAACCTGAGAAACTGCTAAACAAAATAGCCTAACATAAAGTGAAATGATTTGTGTTAACAGTACGTTTATAACATCCTTTTAGCATTAGCAGAAAAGAAAATCCACCAATATATAGGAAGAAAGTGTTGAAAGATGAAATGCAAAGTCACTAAAATGGCATTGCAAGTGTAATAGTAAATAAGAACTGTACATTCTTACTGCCTCTGATCTATTTCTCAGACTTAATCATCCCAGTGACACAGGAATGAATGTATTTGAAATGTGAACAACTTCCAGTACCAAAATTTAACAGACAGAAAATTAGTTACAACTTTCTTAAACTTTCCAGTGAAAAGAATTTCGCATTTAACAACGTGCTTTACTTTGGCGATATAAACATTCCTAACCTCTGTGGAGAGGTTTAACGTTCTCTTTAAACATTCAGTGATAGAAACCTGTTAAAATGAATGGAGGGCAACTACCTGTCACTAAGTACATTTACCTGTGCCGGGACTGTATTTGCTTCTGTACAAAGTAACTTGATATACAGCACAAATTACACAGTTTAAAGCCATTAGTCTGTACTCCCAATCTATGAGCACAGCGTGTGTACATACTTAATTGTTGTATCGTTATTTTTCTTAACGAGATCCTCTAAACTCGGGATATTCCACTTCTTTCAAACATGTTCGTTCTGTACGAACTCGGATTTTCGCCTGCTGAAGATCGCTCTGCGGACTCCCCCACAATAAAACACACAAAGTAAACTCAACATAGTCTCAGCTCAACATCCTGAATTCCTTGCTTCCTGCTGTAACCCAACAGGCAAAGAGCCAGTCACATCCTAGGAAAGTTGGCCTGGTGGTGCCAACTCCGGGAGATGGCCAACTCTGGCTAATTCTGCGCACACGTGCCCTTTACCCTACCTGGTAAACTGGGTCAGACCCTGGCCCAAACTGGAGAGGAAAGTTTCGCTTACCTGCTTAAACTGTTCCTCGTAGGTCCATTCCTGCTGCTGCTGCTGGGACTGCGGCGGCTGAGGGATACCGACTGGGGAGTGAGATTGGCCGGGAAGGTGGTAGTGATGCTGCCCGAATCTGGACAGCTGGACAGGGGTCCCTTTGAGAGTGTGCCCGGGGGTTGGCACCCCGGAAGCGCGATGATGGATCTGACTCCCATCCATTCCTTCCTCCTCCTCCTCCTCCTCTTCGTCTCCCTCCTCTCCCAGCTCTTCTTCCTCCTCCTCCTCCTCCTCTTCCTCCTCCTCCTCTTCCCCGGGCTCGGGCTCGTCTTCCTCGGACTCGGAGAGGGCGGACGGGACGCGGCGGCGCTGCGCTGTCACGAGCGGCCGATGGGCCCCACTCGATCCGGGGCCGGCGTCCCCTAAGCCGGCGAGAGCGGCGGCTCGGACCGCTGCCAGGGCGGCTGCTTGCTGGGCTGCTGCCAGGTGCTGGTGCACGGCGGCGCTCACGGCTTGCTGCTGCTGCTGACTGTCAGCTCCTGCTCGGCTCACATCCCTCTCCCTCTCCTTCCTCTGCCTTTCCTCCAGCTCCAGCCTGGCCTGCTGCTGCCTCTGCAGGTTTTCCATCACCGCTTCCAGCTTCATGCCGTGGGGAGCCTGGTAGTGTGCACTTCCAGAGGAGATCAGACCGAGTCCATTAGAAGCTGTTAAACCTTGGTGCTGGTACAGAAGGGGGGTGGGGGGGGGGGGAAGCAAAAACAAAACAAAAATAGTCATGCGGGACAATTTGACCAAACTTCGCACGCAAACTGACCATGAGTACTTCACAGGCGGAAGCTGCTGGTCTTTTCTTTAAAAAAATAATCCAAAACTACAACATACTCGAGCGAGGAAAGCAAAACTTTACTGCATCGTTAACGTGCAGGACTCGACTGAGTATATTAAAAGTAAAATCAGGAATTTGTATCAAAAGTGCATGCATTTTCAAACCCCCGTGATCTGCTTTTACTGAAACTTTTAATAGGCACCTTCTTTAAACTGTTCCCCGGGGCTCACACAGACAGTGCAAAGGATTGCAAATGAAACCAGCAGATCGCACTGCAATTCCAAGCGCAATTTGCTCAAATCGTTGCTTTTTAAAGAAAGAAAGTTTAGTTTTCTTTTGTCTGGTGGGTTGTGAAAAGCCCCGACTATTTGATATAGACCGAGCGATCGCTGCTCCTCTGGTTGTTATTTGTTGGCACGTACACCCCACAAGGAAAAGCAAATGCGCCTCATAATAAACTGAATTAAATATGACCTGACCCTATTGTGCAACGCCCCATTAAAGCCTGGCCTCAGAAACAAGTGACTCCGACAACTGCAAACTAGCCCAAAAGAGAAACACATCCAGAATGTCGCTCTGGAGACACTATTTAGCAACTTAGAAAGTACAACATTTCGAGAGATTGTCATTTGTAAATCCAACGTCGAAGATATACATTCCAGAATTGGTTACAATGTGACTCTTCCCAGCTTCAGGAAGAATCCTTCAAAAAAACTTTTTTTTTCCCTTGTCGGTAATCACCAGGAAAGCTTCTCTGATTGTTTTCATGGCACAAGCACAATCCTCCTCACCCCCTCCCCCCCCCACCCACCCCCTCCATAAATGTTAGATTTCACAAATTTCCCATAAATTTATCAAAACTCAGTCAGCCCTGCTTGGGGGGAGAAAACCTACAAAGCTTGGATCATTGCATTCACCGCTCCCCTTCTCAATAAAAAAAATTGTTTTTAACATGTGCTGTTTAGTTATAAACATTTCTAGGTTATTTTCTGGGTGGAAACGGGCCATTCATTCACTTTATTTATTCCGCTCGCTGCCTGACCGTTGCCGCACTCTTAATCTCAGCGATCGCTCATCGCAAGTTTCATCGCTTTATCGCCGCTGACTTTCTTTGGTTGTTGTTGGGGGTGGGGGGTTGAGAATGTGAACGTGGAATTTACCTTTCCCGAGAAACAAAATCTCAACAAACGGACCAACCCGAACAAACGCCCGTCTTTTTTTTAATATGTCGATCAGCGTTGACTCTGATTTGCCTGAAATCCTGCCTTCTGCTTTATCTCTAGATGTACACAGTTTTTTTTTCAATTCAGTCGTTTGTTCCCAGATTAAACAATCTGCCCTTTCATTTTCTTGCTCCCTCCGTCTTCCCTCTCTGTGACGGGTTGCAGATCCTGTCACGACTCCTATTTAGTAACACTTTATCTCTGTAAAAATCGCTTCCCCCCACCGCCAAACCTGATTAAAATATTTACAGAGAGAGAGAGCTAGCTGCCGAGTTACGCCTCCAGGCGATCTAGCCGAGTGAGACAAGGAGAGACGGAGAGAAAGTGGATAAGTGATATAAGAAATGATTTTGAAATTCCTCACCAGCGTTGCTTTAGCCACTATACTCGCGTTGTCAACCATGATCTATTTTGGTATTGCTGTTTTCTTGTTGTTTTACTTTCCTTTCTCGTTATCCACATGGAGAATTCCCTTTGGACAGTCCAGATTTGCTTTTCTGATTTCGATATTCCCGATCCAGTCCCTCTGGGGACTCGCTGCTTCCTTTTCACAGCATGCAACATACATAGAAACATATATAGATCCGCACATATACATAGGTATATCACTGCCAACCATTAAATATCGCCCTCCAATTGCAACAAGTGGCTCAAAAGCGCTGGGGCGCTTGCGTAACCTGGTCTGAAAGAGCCAGACCTCTACTCCCATTTGCTAAATAGACGTCAATGTGTTGATAAATAGAAGAGGCAGCGGAGGGGCTGTGGGGGAAGTAATGACAGCCGGATCCCACTTCTAATAGGGATACATGCTTCCCAATTCCAGGGCACAGCAGCCTTGGTTCTCACTGCGGGGTCTGCACTACTTCAATGCTCCTGTTTCTGGTTTGTTTGTGGATGTGTCATCACTCGGCTCTGGAGGACAGAGAGTCGGCTGGGCACCAACTTGGCACCAAATTAAAGAGGGGTGGGGGGTGGGGGGTTAAAAAAAGCAAACGGGTTCGCCTGGGAGACAGTTGCACCTCGGGCTGTGCCTTGAACCGTTTAAATATGAACATTAAATGTCCCCATGTCCTTGGTGAACGAGATGAGCCCACAAATCCAGCTCCCAGTGCCCCCACTCCCCCCACACAATGTGATTGAACCGAACGGGACAACAACAGCCTATGGCGAGAGTGGAAGTGAAACACCCTGGATAGAGTCGCACCTCTTTGATGCAGGACCCCGTCAGAGTAAACTGCCTGTACGATTTACATTGTTCCGTAGATTGGAGACCAGGAAGGCCGACAATGAATAAGGGAGTGTCGGGCTTGGGTGAGCTCTAGTGTGACAGCCTAAGATATATCGACTTCTCACCATATGGGAAATTTACACCGACAACTCTGGGTGTGGCTGCAACTTGTAAAGTGCGAGATTGGTGGGTGTGGGAGGCTGAGATATTTAAACATCAAACATCCAGACAGTTCATAAATAGAGAAAGCAGATGGCTCCCTTTGACAGTAACCAACACAACGAAAGGAAGGCGAATGGCTAGACCGTTCCCCTGCAAAGTAGCTGTGGCTGGAGCTTTATTTGATTCGCAGAAGACAATTTGTTAAACACAATTAAGCAGCCGCCAACACTAAGCGGGGAAAAAAAACTCAACCCGCAACAAGTTTCGCAGCCGCCTGAGTAATTAATGCGAGCAGTTTTCGCTGAGTTTGTGTTTGCTTTGAGGCGTGGACATTGAAGACAGTCGGACACAAAGATAATAAATATGCTGGGGAGAATAATGACAGGGCGTAACTACTGATACAAACAATACCAGATGTGTTCTAGGACGTGGTCCAGGGTTGATGGGAAATCTATACAATGGATTGCGATCATTTTGTTTTCGCAGATGGTTGTGTGTCAATTTGTCCAATATATTCATGATTTTTCTGACTAAAATCGGAGCTAGTGTGTTGCATAGGTTCAACCATGGCAATACATTATGTTGCACAGCATGCCCACATTGGCAATACGTGTTGTGGAATGCACGCTGGTATGGAGTGATTATATAGGCCCTTTGCTGTGTAACCGAGTGTTGGACAAGTATAGGAGAATGTCCTCGGCAGGGCTGTGCTCAGTTAGCTGTCCTGAGTCAAACAGCAATGAGTGCCCGCCTCCGACATCTTTTGGAAGGGGAGAATAAAGCCAGCCAGGATTCCCACTCCTGATTGGCATCCAGTGACCCCTGGTGGAAAGTGCAAGTGAGTGGCGATCACACGAAACAGCATCACTGTTGGTTGTGGTGTTATTGCCACCACCACCATCCCCCTCCCCCCCCTCCTCCCCCACCCCTCCATCGACCCACTGATTTTATTGACTAACTGCTGATTCTCACTATCAATGTTCACATGTAAATGATGATCGTTTGGGTGCTGTATCAGGGAAATGCTTGTGCCGATACAACTTATTTTGTCTCATAGACTGGAGACCATGGAAGGTGTTAACTAGGTTCCGTGTCGCAGTTTGATATATCATTTTCATGGATGCAGGAGAGAAAAGGAGGAAAACACTTTTATAGCGATGAAAAGAAATTATAAAGAGCAGCTATCAAGCTTTGGGTACCTTCTTATGGGGTGTGGGTGGCATCAGCCGCCACAGAAAGCGATAAATTCAAATAGTTTATAGTCATTGTCGGAAGCTATATCTGGTACAGTATGTCAATATGGAAATCACACACAGCTTTCTCTAGATATTAGCAGGGCTACAAGAACATTGTTTATAGGTAATCTGGTGTATAATTGTGATGTTTAGCTGCCAAGATGAATTTGTGTTGAACTAGTCCTGTCCTTTCAAGTCTTCCCTGGGTGCTGAGTCAAAGGTCTAAGGAGACACATTCTGATGATTGCAATGCCTTCTGAAGTCAATTAGAAGGTTATTTTTAAATTTCTGACTGTAGATCCAAAGATTTTACCATGTTCAGATTGCCTCTGGCAAACTATGACAGTTTTAAGTACAATGTTTAGGGCATCAAAGACAGAATTGATATGCAAGTGTCCTTAATTCAGGATACAGAGTGCATGAAACAAAACAATCTATCAGTCCTTTTTTTTCAGGAAATGTAGAAAAATCCTTAATGCAATTGTTAATGAGAAACCTAATGTCTGTTTTCAGATTCTCCCCTTAAAACCAGGCTGTTCTGAATACTGCTGGTTCTGGGTCTGCTTGAGGATAACACAACCAGCATGTAAACTAACCAGTGGACCTCAAAGTCAGCATTAAGACCAAAAGACATAGGAGCAGAAATTAGGCCATTCAGCCTATCGAGTCTGCTCTGCTATTCAATCATGGCTGATAGGTTTTTCAACCCATTCTCCCACTTTGTCCCCATAAGCTTTGATAATCAAGAACCTATCTCTCTCAGTCTTTAATATACTTAACGACCGAGCCTCCACCCTTCTGTGGCAATGAATTCCATAGATTCACCACCCTCAGGCTGAACAAGTTTCTCCTTATATCTGTTCTAAAAGATCTTCCCTTTAGGTAAGGTTAATAAGTTTGCAGATGACACGAAAATTGGAGGTGAAATGAACAGCATAGAAGGATACCTCAGATTACAACGGGATCTTGATCAGATGAGCCAATGGACGGAGGAGTGGCAGATGGAGTTTACTTTAGATAAATGTGAGGTGCTGCATTTTGGAAAAGCAACACTTAATGGTAAGATCCTCGGGGATGTTGCTGAACAAAGAGTGCAGGTTCATAGCTCTTTGAAAATAGAGTCGCAATTAGATTGCTTTCCTTTATTGGACAGAGGTTTGAGTACAGGAGTTGGGAGGTCATGTTGCAGCTATACAGGACATTGGTTAGGCCACTGTTGGAATATTGCTTGCAATTCTGGTCTCCTTCCTTTCAGAAAGATGTTGTGAAACTTGAAAGAGTTCAGTAAAGATTTATAAGAATGTTACCAGTGTTGGAGGATTTGAGCTATGGGGAGAGGCTGAACAGGCCGGAGCTGTTTTCCCTGGAGCTTCGGAGGCTGAGAGGTGACCTTATAGAGGTATATAAAATCATGAAGGGCATGGATAGGGTAAATAGACATGGTCTTTTCTCTAGGGTCGGGGAGTCCAGAACTTGAGGGCATAGGTTTAAGTGAGAGGGGAAAGATATAAAAGAGACCTAAGGGGCAACATTTTCATGCAGAGGGTGGTGCGTGTATGGAATGAGCTGCCAGAGGAAGTGGTGGAGGCTAGTACAATTGCAATGTTTAAAAGGCATCTGGATGGGTATATGAATAGGAAGGGTTTGGAGGAATATGGGCCAGGTGCTGGCAGGTGGGACTAGATTGGGTTGGAATATCTGATCAGCATGGACAAGTTGGACTGAAGGGTTTGTTTCTGTGCTGTACATCTCTATGACTCTACTCTAAGGCTGTGCCCTTGGGTCCTAGTCTCTCCCATCAATGGAACCATTTTTCCAGAATCCACTCTATCTAGGCTATTCAGTATTCTGGATTAGTGGTGCTGGAAGAGCACAGCAGTTCAGGCAGCATCAGGAAAGGCTTTTGCCCGAAACGTCGATTTCGCTGCACTTTGGATGCTGCCTGAACTGCTGTGCTCTTCCAGCACCACTGATCTAGAAGCTGGTTTCCAGTATCTGCAGTCATTGTTTTTACCTATTCAGTATTCTGTAAGTTTCAATTAGATCTCACCTCATCCTTCTAAACTCCATCAAATATAGATCCAGAGTCCTCAAGATTTCCTCATATATTGAACTTTTCATTCCTGGGACCATTCTCATGAAGCTCCTCTGGACCACTCTAGGGCCAGTACATCCTTCCTGAGATATGGGGTGCAAAACTAGAGAATTCCAAGCTTCTTAAAACATTCCCAACATAAATGTTGAGGCAAATGAAACTGTTGTGCTCTTTGTTGCATTGGTGTCAATATGCAATGATTAAAACTTTTCACCAGCCAGACTTCTGGTGACATGCAGTATGTATCACCAGCTCATATTCTCAATATTACTGGGTATGCTTGTTCTGGTGCAGGAATTGTGGCCTGCTGCCAGTTTGTACCAAGATGGCTCTGATAGAGATCAGATAGGAAACCCACGCAGACACGGGGAGAATGTGCAAACTCCACACAGTCAGTCACCTGAGGCAGGAATTGAACTCAGGTCTCTGGTGCTGTGAGGCAGCAGTGCTAACCACTGTGCCACCGTGCTGCCCACATTTAGGAGAGGCAAATCTGACAGAATATGCAACAAGTGTTAATCTGCTGCCCTCAGCCTCTCATTCTCAAATCTCTGCAAAAATTAATGTAATGTATATATTATCTACTTCAGATGATACACTGATTTTTAGGGGTAGGAACATTATATCATGTAATACCCTGAGGCTAAGATGAAACTGTGACACATGTCACAGTCATAAATATTAATTACTGTTAAGTAAATACTAAATGATGTCACTGCTTAATTATTCTTCAAGCTGCAGGTCGTAACCCTAGCTTTTTATAAATGTGATTGGTAAGGCTTTAGATGTTAGTTATTTTGGTTCCATGTAAAATGATTCTTGTTACTTATATTTCTTTTGAGTTGTGGCAATGAAAGTTGAGTGATGCTTGAAGTGTGACAGATCAGTCCGATGAACAAGAAAGAAATAAACATAGGCAGAAATTGCATGCTGCACACAGTAGGCTTGAAATCCAACAGTTTCAAAGGGAGAAACCTAGCAGAGTGAGAGGAGAGAAACAGGAAATTCAGGTGGCACGCACATATATTACTGGCTTCTTTGGCTCTTAAAGAAGCATTTTGATGGAGGAAATTTCGGTAAATATCCCCCATCAAGTTCGCATTACTCTGGGAGAAGGCCAAAGTAGATCCTACACAGGTTTCACCAGTTACACCTACTGTATGACAGTGCTAAATATACTGACATGAAACAATGTACTTTCTGGACAGGACTTGGTAGAGTTACTACTACACTGATAGTCAAATAGCAATTGGACATTGCAACCAGTGACTACTGTAAATCCTGGTGAACCAATATTGAACTCTTTCTAAAGTCAATATATGTTCCCTTGTGTTCAGTGACCAGACATAATGCTGTATTCCAAATGGAGTCTGACAGAGATTTAAGCAAAAGTGAAGCATCATATTTACGCATTTGCATTCCAAATTTCTTTTGACAAAGACTGACATTGTCTTTGTGTTTTAATTACATGTTTTACCTAGGCACTTGCATTTTGTGATCTATGAACAAAACTGCCTAAATTCCTTTTGTCCCAAGTCCCTTTTATCCTCCATGGCTCATTATCTCACCAGTAAAAAAAAATTGATTTATCTTTTCCAGATTCAAAATAAGTGACTTCATTATGCCACCACTGCAATAATTTTACTTTATTCCAATTTTCTTATTATGTCAATGCTCCTTTGTTACTTTCTCCTCTTATTCACACAACTTGCTAAGATTCTTAATTTAGCGACATGTGCTGGCTTGGATATACAACTCTCCACTCCTTCATTCAAATTATGAATATAAATGATGAAAAGCTGAGACCCCAGCACAAGTCTCTGCAGAACACAACTTATCACATCCAACTGAGAACATTACCTTTTGTTCCCTTTTTCTGGCTCCTAACTTATTACAAACCTGATACTCAAGATTACCTCCATTTTTCTCTCTTTGCTAAAAAAATCTTTTCTGTGGGTCATTATTAAATGTTTCCCATAAGCGCATTTAAATAGTATTCATCCACATTCCCTTATTCATCATGCTAGTAACCACCATGGAGAAACTCAGCTAAGTGTTAGAAATGATAAATCTCTTCTACCAGATCATAGTTGGCATGGAAAGTATAAAGGAGCAATTTCTTCATTTGGAAAGTAGACTTTCTAATTTCACAGTTATTACAGTGTTATCTCATTGCCTTTCATGTGATCAATAGATGTGCAGGTGCTTTGAGTTGTTTTTACTTTCTCTTGTTCATATTCAAGACTCAAATGAAGGTTGGATGGATACCGTACACTCCCTAATTCATTTGCTGTCTCACCATCTGTTATTTTTCAAATCAGAAATACTGTCTTGGTTTCGGAACATGGTGAGTGTTCAGGTGAGGGAGATAAATATTAATAAAGAGTGATACCTGCTATAATTTAGGTTCAAGAACTGAAAGCCTGAAATCAGAATGCAAATTACAAGAAAATAATCTGCATGTACTAACAAAAAAGTTGTATTTACATTGTCAATGTTTTCTGAGCATGTTTGAATAAAGCAATTTGTATTTTTGAAATATGCATGCACTGAAGCAGTCTAACTCCAAACGCAGCATGACCTGGACAATATCCAGGCTTCACCTGAAAAATGGCAAGTAACTTTCATGTCACAAAATGGCAGACAATGACCATCTCCAATAAAAGACAAATCAGACATCACTCTTGACATTTAGTGACATTGCAATTGCTGTCAACATCTTGGGGTTACCATTGACTAGAAGTTGAACTGGACTAGTCATATAATGCAGTAGTCACAAAAGCAGGTCAAAGACTAGGAATATGGCAGTGTGTAACACCTTGCCTGAACTCCTAATGCTTGTCTGTCAACTACAAGGCACAATTCATGAGTGTGATAGAATACTCCCACTTGCTTGAATGAGTGCAGCTCCAACAAAATTCAAGAGGCTTGACACCATCCAGGACAAAGCAGCCCACTTGATTAGCAGCACATCTATGCTACCCCCCCAAATTGTCTGTATTGGCAGTGTCTACTATCTATAAGATAAACTGCAGAAATTCACCAAGGCTTCTTTGCGAGAATCTTAGAGAGAACCTTTGAAACTCACAACAGCTTCCATCTAAAAGGACAAGGACTTTAGATTTATGGGAATACCACCACATGCAAGTTTCCGTCCAAACCACTCCTTATACTGACTTAGAAATATACTGCCAATCCTTCACAATCATTAAGTCAAAATCTTGGAATTCCTTTCTGAGGAACACTGTGGATCTACCCATCAGACAGGAGCTGCAGCATTTCAAGAAAGTAGTTTACCACCATCTTCTCAACGGCAACAAGTGATGGGCAGAAATTCTGGCCTACATTCATTTAAAAGGTGTTGACAAAACTCCCAATAAATCTAATGCATCATCAGACAAATATCATTTTGAGAAGTACATCAAATACTTTTCTTTGCTTATTAAAAAAAGCACTTCAAATTCTAGGAATCTGATGCTCTAACCAAGATCAATAACTTATGTGTGGGGTATCACATAATAGTATTCAATGCTCCATAGGATAGCACACTAGCTGTATCAAAAAAACTGTTCCATATAATAGTTATACATGTCAGTAGCTTTGCAGGAAAAAAGGTATAAAATGTTACAGTTTATAGCTTCTTGGTTTCTGCAATAGTTTTAATACTTTTTAATACCTATTTCTTTTTATTCATTCATGGAATGAGAAGGTTGCTGGCTGGACCAGCATTAATTAACCATCCCTAACTGCCCTTGAGCAGGTGCCTTCTTGAACTGCTGCAGTCCATTAGGATAAATATATTTATTTTGCAGCAACATATTTCCAAGTCAGGATGGTAAGTGACTGGGAGAGGATCTTGCAGGTGGTGGTGTTCCCATGGGTCTGCAGCATTTGTTTTTCTGAGTGACAGAGGTCATGGTTTTTGGAGTTGTGCCAAAAGTGGCTTGACAAGTTGATACGCTGCCCCGTTATATATAATATACAGTACCGTCACTGCTCATCACTTATGAAAAGACTGAATGTTGGTGGATGGGGTCCAAATGGTAACAAACAGGATTGCAATTGAGCTTTGTTTTGGATGGTGTCAAATTCTTTGAGTGTTATTGGAGCTGCATTGACTTAGACATATGTGAACATCCTGACTTGTGCCTTGATGGAT
Organism: Hemiscyllium ocellatum; assembly: GCF_020745735.1. Taxonomy (NCBI): domain Eukaryota; kingdom Metazoa; phylum Chordata; class Chondrichthyes; order Orectolobiformes; family Hemiscylliidae; genus Hemiscyllium; species Hemiscyllium ocellatum. Next base: position 52,934,791 of record NC_083401.1, on the reverse strand, counting down.
AAGCATAAGCATTAGGGTTCAAGGGGTTGGTACTCACTGCAGGATTCATAGCCTCTTATTTGCTCCTTTGGCTATATTTATGTGGCCAGCGCAGTACAGTTTGTGGTCATTGGTACCTCTAAGATTTTGGTGGTGGTGGAATGTAGTGATGGCAATTTCATTGAATATCAAGAGATGATGGTTAGGTTCTCTCTGATTAGAGACTGTCATTGCTCGGCACCTGTGCGGAGAGAATGCCCGTGTCTTGTAGCAGTTAGTCATAGGCTGCTTCAGTATCTGTGGAGTCACAAACGGTGTTGAACATTGTGCAATCATCAGTAAACATTCCCACTTCTGACCATATGCTGAAGGTAGTAGGTGTAGGATAATACCCTGAGAAACACCTGCAGAGATGTCCTGGAGTTGAGATGTCTGCCCTCCAGCAACCACACTTATTTTCCTTTGTGCTGAAAACAATAAATGCTGGAGATCACCTTGGGTCAGACAGGAACCATGGAGGGAGAGCAAGCTAATGTTTCAAGTCTAGATGACTCATCATCAGAGCTGAAGTGAAGTGTAGAGGGGGCGGCATTTATGCTATAGTTGGGGGAGGGGTGTGTGTGGGAATGGTGGGTTTAGAGTGCTGGCAGAGGAAAGATGTTGGTAGTTCAGAGTAAGTGATCAGAATGTGAGAATGGCAGAACAATGGGTGTCTAACTGCCAGACTTGAAAAAAATATTCCCAGTTGGATGCGGGAGGGGAGAGAGAGCATGGTGACAGAGAATGTAACAAGTAAAGCTAAAACAAAGGGAAGAATTGGGAGTTGGTTCACAATTTGAAAGTATTGAACTCAATATTAAGTCCAGAAGGCCTGGTCTACAAAATGAGACGTTGTTATAGAGTCATAGAGTCATTGAATACTACATCATGGAAACAGACCTTTCAGCCCAAACTGGTCCGAGAGCTTTTGCCTGAAACGTTGATTTCACTGCTCCTTGGATGCTGCCTGAACTGCTGTGCTCTTCCAGCACCACTAATCCAGAATCTGGTTTCCAGCATCTGCAGTCATTGTTTTTACCATGCTGGCCATGGTGCCCACTCAGCCAGCTCTGATTGCCTGCATCTCTATAAACCCTTCCAATCCACTTATCTATCCAAATGCTTTTTAAATGTTGCTATTGTACCTGCCTCAACCGCTTTCTCTGGTACACCATTCCATATATGCACTAGTCTCTTTGTGAAGAAGTTGCTCCTCCAGTTCTTCCTAAATCTTTCCCCTCGCATCTTAAACCTATGCCCTCTAGTTTTCAATTCCCCATCCCTGGGAAAAAGACATATGCATTCATCCTATCTGTGCCCCTAATGTGTCTTAATAAGGTCATCCCTCATTCTCCTACATTCCAAGGAATAAACTCCTGTCTTGGCCAGCATCTCCCTGAAGTCAGGCCTACTAGTCTTGGCAACATCCTCATAAATCTTCTTTGCACTCTTTTCAGTTTAACTATGTCTTTCCAATAACAGGGTGCCCAATATGATACACAGTACTCCAAGTGCAGCCTCACCAATAACCTATACAAATGTAACATGAAGTTCCAATTCCTATACTCAATACCTTGACTGATGAACTGGAGATGCCGGTGTTGGACTGGGGTGTACAAAGTTAAAAATCACACAACACCAGGTTATAGTCCAACAGGTTTAATTGTCTAGCTATCACCATTGTTAACAGCTAACCCGAGAATGCAACTTTTAAAAAAAAAGGTTCTGTGATTTACACATGAAAGAAGTGAAACTATCACTGTATTCTAACAGATGAAAGGCTTAACAGACAATCAATTTTTCAATGTATGATTTCAGTTACATCACACTGCAAATTTTTGCTATAAATTCTGTGTTACGATCGAGCCCTCCACAATCACCTGATGAAGGAGCATCGCTCCGAAAGCTAGTTTGCTTCCAATTAAACCTATTAGACTATAAGCTGGTGTTGTGTGATTTTTAACTTTGATGAAGGCCATCATGCCAAACGAGTTCTTCACCACCCTGTCTACCTGCCATTGTCAACAAACTATGTACTTGTACTTCTCAGTACCTCTGATCCACAACACTCCTCAGGACTTTGCCATTTACTGTATAATTCCGACCTTGATTCAACTTTCCAAAGTGCAGTACCTCACACTTATCTGTACTGAATTGCACTTGCCAATCTGCAAGGTAAAAACAAGGATTGCAGATGCTGGAAACCAGATTCTAGATCAGTGTGGTGCTGGAAAAGCACAACAATTCAGACAGCATCCGAGGAGCAGGAAAAACTACGTTTTGAGCAAAAGCCCTTCATTTGGAATAGAGTCAGAGTGCCTGCAGGGTGGAGAGATAGATAAGAGGAGGGTGGGGGTGGGGAGAAAGTAGCATGGAGTACAATAGGTGAATGGGGGTGGGGATGGAGGTGATAGGTCAGGGAGGAGGGTGGGGAAGGTAGCAAAGATTACAATGGCATTAGTCAGAGGGAAATGGATCTGGGTGGGTTAGTCTTCAGAGTGTCGGTGTGGACTGGTTGGGCTGAAGGGCCTGTTTCCACACTGTAGGTAGTCTAATCTATTTTCTTAATATTTTGACCATTTAAAATTTTATGAATCATGACTTTGTGATAAGGCATGTATATTTCTGTAATACAACTTCAGGATTCAGGGCATCTTAATTATGGTTATGGTATGATGGAAGTGATTGTATGCGAGGTGACCATTTGACACACACGTTCAATATGGAATCTTTATGGGACTTTATTGTTGTTAAGTAACAGTCCTGAAAATCAAGATTTATTTTAAACAATACACTTGCTGACAATACCAAGTATATATTTTGGGGGAGGTGATGGTCTAGTGGTATTATTGCTGGATTGTTAATCCAGAGACCTAGGTAATGTTCTGGGAACCAGGTTTGAATCCTGCCATGGCAGATGGTAGAATTTGAATTCAACCAAAATCTGGAATTAGGAGTCTAATGATGACCATGGATCCATTGTCAATCATTGGAAAAACCCATCTGGTTCATTAATGTCCTTCAGGGAAGGAAACTGCCACCCTTACCTACTCTGGCTTACATGTGATTCCAGACCCACAGTAATGTGATTGACTCCTAACTGCCTTTTGGCCAATTAGGGATGGTAATAAATGCTGGCCCAGCCAGCAATGCCCTCATCCCATGAATTAATAAAATGAATTAATAAATTAATTCTGAATCCTAGCATCTTACATTATCTAGGAGAGACTAGAAAGTCTTATTTAAGTAATTTAAAAAATAACACTCCAAAATAGTTTATAGGGTCAGTGATTTTCAGTAAGATATCCACAACACTTTGAATTTATACAGCTGCTTTAAAGTTATAAAAATGACTCAGAAAAAGGTTGGCATTAAGCAAAAGAAAACAGTAGGACAAAAGTTTTGTCTGACAACCTTAGGAGCATTCCTAAAGGATGAAACAAAGTTAAGATGCTAAGAAGGAACTAGAGAGGCCATGTCATAGTTAGCTGAGATGCCATTGCTGTATAAAGTAAGTTTATGATGCGCAAGAGGTGGGAACTGAAGAAATGCAACATTCTTGCAAGATTATAGGATTGGGTGTGATGGGAGAGCTAGGAAGGGCAAGGGCTAGGAGGGACTTAAACACAAGTTAAGTAATGATAAATTTGAGCTAACCGCAAAAGAAACATGGTTTGGAGATGTAAATTGCACCCTGATCTCTATCCATTCCCTTTGACTCCTGTTGTCTACTAGCAATACAGGATCCTAATTTTACCCCAGTTGGTTAGAGTAATACTGGTACATATAGGTATGATTATCTCAGTCTAACAGGACAAGGAAAGGCACTGTAGAAATTCCTACTCAACGTATGCCAATTATGACCAGATCAAATTTCACCTAGGACAGAACAAAAAAACAACCTGCTAATATTTATTATTCAAGCAGCCACAAAAGTAATATGTATTTGGACAAGGCACCAATGTGCAGGGCAAAACAAAATTGAGAGTTAAAGGAAAACATTGGATAAAGAACATATATTTTATATTTTATGTATATTTTCATGGAGACTGAAAGTAGGCTGTGGATGAGAGTGTCACTGATGTAGTAAATCCAGAACTCCAGGCTCATGTTCTGCAGCGTGGGTTTGAATCCTACCATGCCTGATGGCGAAATTCGAATTCAATAAACCGTGGAATAAAATGCTGATCTAACAATGACCATGTAACCATTATTGTTGTGGTTAAAAACCCATCCAGTTTACTAACCTATTTTAATGATGGAAGTCTACCTTACTTATCTGGTCTGGCAAGTAACTCCAAACCAACAGCAATGCAGTCTGAACTGCTCTCTGGACAATTAAGGAAGTGAAATAAATGCTGTCCTGGCCAGCACACCATTGTAAATTTGAAACATTGGAAATTACTGTCTGATAAATTTGCAGACAAATTGAAAATTGTGTGACTCATTTTGTATGGTTCTTGAGGAGAACACCAGGATTATTGTGGCAAAATCAAATAAGGATTATATGTACATGGGAGTAACGTGATCAAAATGTTTAGACGATATTGCATTGTTACCATTCTCGCCATCTGAGCCACCAGATAAGATTAATTCCTCAAAATCAGTCTAGGGATACATTTTGTTTTAACATTCTGTAAACCATCTTGCTGGCTTGGTTCAGCTTTCATCCTGTGTGCTTGCCAGCTCTGATTTTCAACAAGAATGCTCACAGTGAGTAAACTCTGAGTCATTGATGGTATGTTAGGGAATAATTTGCAGCTGATTGCTGGAAAATTCTGTGGTTGTTCAAGCCAACATTTGTCCCTCAACTAACAGTGCCAAAAATAGCTTAACTTCTCATAGCATCTAATTGCTATTCATGGGACTTTGTTGCACACAAATTAATTGCTGCTTTTGCCTACAACATAGCAGAGCTTAAACTTCAGAACTAGTTCAGAGGCTGTGACATATTTTGGGGATGTGAGATATTACTTACATGTAAGCTCATTCTTTCTTGGTCTTTAATGTTCAATGCCACACTGGGTTGTGGGCTACTTATTGTTTACATTTATTGATAGGAAGAAAATGTTGCTGGCTAGGGCAGCATGTATTGATCATCCCTAATTGCCAGGACAGTTAAGAGTGAACCACATGGCTGTGGGACTACGGCCACATGGAGGCCTGACCAGGTAAGGATGGCAGGTTTCCCTCCCTTAAAGACATTAGTGAACCAGATGGATTTTTTATGACAGTCAACAAAGGATGCATGGCCGTTGTTAGATCAGTTTTTATTCCTGATTTTTATTGAACTCCAACTTCACCACTTGCCATGGTGGGATTTGAACCTATGTCCCCAAAGCAGATTTTGGCCTGTACCTCAGAAAGGATGTACTGACTTGAAACTTATAGAATACTGAATGGCCTTCTTACACATAGAAGAGTGGTATTCTTGTTTGAATACTGGATTATAATTATTGTACCATAATAATAATAATTAACTAATGCAACAATGCAAATTAGCTGATTCAGATCAAAATTTGCTTTTAAGTTTTCAACATATTTCCAAGTCATCATTAGAAAATTGCAGCAAATGTAGGTAACCTATAATTCAGTTTGCAAAGGCAATGTTTAGTTGCTAATGGAAAGTGAGCATGCATATGCAGGGGTATGTATTTGTGCATGAGGTGCAGTACTATGTATGTTTGTGCTGGTAAACATGGGGTGAAAACAGAGGTGAACTCACTTGTGATAACCCGACTGCTGAAAATGCTTCCAAAAACACACTCCACAAGCTCAGATATTAAACAATGGGCACTTTGACAAAGTACTGGGGGTTGACTGCAACCTTAAGAAAATAATAAGACAAAGATAAAACATCTGTTTTACAAAACAGATAAGTCAGTTTTGCAGATGTTGCACATTACAGATGTTGTGCATAAAATGCTGGGATCTATTTCATTAGCTTAGGGTCATAGAGTCATAGAGATATACAGCATGGAAACAGACCCTTCGATCCAACCCTTCCACGCCGACCAGATATCCCAACCCAATCTAGTCCCACCTGCTAGCACCCGGCCCATATCCCTTCAAACCTTCCTATTCATATGCCTATCCAAATGCTTATTGTAACATTCCAATGTGTAATTAGATTAGATTACTTACAGTGTGGAAACAGGCCCTTCGGCCCAACAAGTCCAGACCGACCCGCCAAAGCGCAACTCACCCATACCCTTACATATACCCCTTACCCACCGCACATCTTTGGACTGTGGGAGGAAACCGGAGCACCCAGAGGAAACCCACGCAGACACGGGGAGAATGTGCAAATTCCACACAGTCAGTCGCCTGAGGCAGGAATTGAACCCAGGTCCCTGGCGCTGTGAGGCAGCAGTGCTAACCACTGTGCCACCGTACCGCCCTTAATGAATGATGATTAATCCAAAAATGTTTCTGGTGTTCATTTTGACTTGTAGGCTTTTGTGTGTGAACTGAAGTTTGAATAAATAATTGAACAACTTCAGTGTGGGACTCAGTTACTATTCAACTGGCTACTGTAAAGTTGTTGATTATCTCTGAAAAAGCACAGGCATACAATTACCATGTAGTCTGATAAGTATACCATATTTACTGCAGAGGATAACATTCTCTTCACATTCACTTGACAATGTTAAGCGTTCGACCCCACACATAAAGATATATACATATTTAAGAAGTTGTAAGTTTGTAGGACTAAAAACTACAGTGATTAATGATACAGTAAAGTTCTTATCATATTCCACTTCACTGTTTTATTGGAAACAATGAGCTGCATCTTACCATATTTTGACAGTGTCATTTTCATCGAGTTTCCTGCGGGGTATCTCTCGATGGGGCCTAGCAAATTTTCTTGCATGATTGCCCTAATCTTCCTTTCGTTCAACAACCATACAGTTGCCTTCTTGTCGAATGCCAGGCTAATATTCTCACTGTAGCAGGAAGCACTTGTCACTGCTTGGATATTCCAGGATCTTTAGGTGCCGGCATCATCTTTAGAATTGTGTACCCATTGAAACACCTCATCTTGGAGCTGCCCTGCATGGCTCATAAAGTTTGCCCCAGATATGGTAAAAGGGGGAAATTTCCACTTCAATCTGCACAAATAAACCTGGAAGTCTGTTGGTCAAATAAAATGTTCTCTTCCTGCTCGGACTGGCAGAAGAAGCCATAACATTAATCTTGTTAGTCTGGTCTAAGGAGCAGTCTCAGACATCTGGAAGATCACCCAATGGTAGAGGAAGAAGGTCAATGAACTTTTTTGATCCCACAGAGTAAATGCCATCATCTCTTTGTTACCTCACACTTACTCCACCTTAGGTACTGCACTCACCTCCCATTAAGGCTCATGTTCTACCACACTCACTATTGAGTCTAATATTTTCCTTCACTCACTCTCACACATCCAAATCCCCCAGGAATAACCCTACATGGCATCAGCACCTCTTACTCAGGGCACTTCAGCACCTCCACCCCATCTTTACTAGCACTAACAGCTGTGTTACTCACTTTCATCTCATTCAGTCTCTCCCTTTCTCTCAATCTAGGAAAAAAAGCCCCTACAATTTGGCAGAAAGATGGCAGTTGCCAGATATACATCTCCTGATTCCCTAGGAAGGGAGGATCATGATCTTGATTGCCTTGAACAGCTGAATGACCCTGTCAAAACTTTGACATTGGAGGCAGTGTTTGATTGACCCACTGACAGGAGGGACTTGTTTAAGACTATAAGGGCTTTTGCAAATGCAGTGTATTTGACATGTGCACTGGTGACTTAGGGTGTCATGATTTGGAGGTGCCAATTTTGGACTGGGGTATACAAAGTTAAAAATCACACAAAACACCAGGTTATAGTTCAACAAGTTTATTTGGCAGCACAAGCTTTCGGAGCGCTGCTCCATCGGGTGGGTGTGGAGGATAAGATCATAGGACACAGAATTTATAGTAAAAGCTTACAGCATGATATAACTGAAATTATATATTGGGAAAGACCTGATTGTTTGTTAAGTCTCTCATCTTTTAGAATGGGCATGTTGGTTTCAATTCTTTCATATGTAAATCCCAGAACATTTTAAAAGTTACATTCTCGAGTGAACTTTAACAATAGGTGCCATGTTGGCAGTTCACTTGCGAATGTAACTTTAAGATGATTTTTGAATACAATAAAAATCTGGAAATAAAAATTGCCCAATGGCAACAATGCTTTAGCCTTATCTTTTTAAAATTCATTCTCAAGCTGAGGGTGTTGCTGGCATTTACTAGCCGGAGGGCAATTTAGAAAACTTGCTGTGGGTCTGGTGTCACATGTAGGCCAGACCAAGGAAGGATGACAGATTTCCTTCCCTAAAGGTCATTAGTGAACCAGATAGACTTTTCCCGACAATTGGAAATGGTTTCATGGCCACCATTTGATTCTTAATTCCAGATTTTCATTAGATTCAAATTCCTCCATCTGTCACGGTCGGATTTGAACCCTGGGTCCGTGGAACATTACCTGGTCTCTCAATTAACAGCCCAGCAATAATACCACAATGCTATCACCAACCCTTGTCTGATCTACATGTGATGCCGGATCAGCTACAATTTGTTGACTTTTAACAAATGGCCCTAATAAACCGCTCAGATCAAGGACAATGATAATGAATAGCAAATGCTGGCTCAGCCAGCAACACCTACTTCCTATGGATGCATTCAAAAAAAGGCACGCAGTAAATGAACATTACGAAAGCAAGCAAGCCACCCTGAATTGCAACCTGGTCCAGCCTGTGTCTGTCCTTGCAGCAGCATGCCAAGGATAGCTGCCAGTGTGCTCCAAAGTGAAAGCTTAAAGTGCAGAATTGAACAGTAAGTTGATTGGAGATGTTCCATGATGGTGCAGAGAGACTGGTAAATTACTTCAATTTTTCATGTTCATTCCAAGGAGTTGGTTTAGGCAAAGCAACATTGATCTCTGGTGAAGAAAGTTAGACTACTACTAAAGAACTGAAATTGAACAAAATGACTGAGAGAGAAAATAAAATTATAAAAGCTTGAGGATTTGTAATATTTTAAAATCTGAAATGATAAGTGAATTAATGATTACGGCTACAGCTATGTTAAAAACTGTAAGTACTATATAAGATTCTGAAGGGGCTGGGTTATGTAAATGCTGAAATTTTGCCTTTGTTTTGGTTCTGTGAATCTAAAATGCAGGAAACAGTCTTGTCTTATGAAGAAAGGTTGAGGGAGCTAAGGCCTTTCTCATTGGAGTGAAGAAGGATAAGAGGTGACTTGATAGAGGTGTACAAGATGATGAGAGGCATACGTAGAGTGGATAGCCAGAGATTTTTTTTCCAAGGGCAGAAATGGCTATCACGAGGGGATATAATTTTAAGGTAATTGGGGGAAGGTTTAGAGGAGATGTCAGAGGTAGACTCTTTACACAGAGAGTGGTGGGTGCATGGAATGCACTGCCAGCAGTGGTAGTAAAGTCAGATACATTAGGGACATTTAAGTGACTCTTGGATAGACAAATGGATGATAGCAAAGTGAAGGGCATGTAGCTTAGTTTGATGCTAGAGTAGGATAAAAGGTCAGCACAACATTGAGGGCTGAGGGGTCTGTACTGTGCTGTACTATTCTGTGTTCTATGTTATAAGGGGGCAATTGAGAGAAATTACTCAGAGTCATAGAGTCATACAGCACGGAAACTGACCCTTTGGTCCAGTCCATGCCGACCATGATCCCAAACTGAACTAGCCCCACCTGCCTGCATTTGGCCCATATCCCTCCAAACATTTCTTATTCACGTACTTTTAGTGATGTAACAGTACCCATATTCACCACTTCCACTGGAAGTTCATTTCACACGTGAACTACTCTCTGTAAAAATATTGCCCCTCATGTCTTTTTTAAATCTTTCTGCTCTCAACTTAAAAATATGCCCCAGTCTTGAATTCCCCCCACCCTAGCGAAAAGACACCTGCCATTCACCTAATCTATGCCCCTCATGATTTTATAAACCTCTAGAAGTTCATCCTATGATCCAGTGAAAAAGTCCCAGTGTATCCAGCCTCTCTTTAGAACTAAAACCTTCCAATCCTAGCAAGATCCTGGTAAATCTTTTCTGAACCTTCTCCAACTTAATAATATCTTTCCTATAACATGATGACTAGAAATGGGCACCGTACTCCAGAATAGGTCTCACCAATGTCCAGTACAACCTCAACATGTAGTCATTTAAAGGGTTGTGAATTTTGGTACTCTCTACCCCAGAGAGTTAGATTAGATTCCTTACAGTATGGAAACAGGCCCTTCAGCCTAACAAATCCATACCAACCCTCCGAAGAATAACCCTCCCAGACCCATTTCCCTCTGACTAATGCACCTAACACTATGGGCAATTTAGCATGGCCAATTCACCTGATCTGCACATCTTTGGACTATGGGAGGAAACCGGAGCACCCAGAGGAAACCCACACAGACACAGGGAGAATGTGCAAACTCCACACAGACAGTTGCCCAAGGCTGGAATCGAATCTGGGATCCTGGTGCTGTGAGGCAGCAGTGCTAGCCACTGATCCACTATGCCGCCCCGGCACAGTGGATATTCTCATCGTTGAAGACTTTTGTTTTGTAAATATTTTTATGAAGAAAAAGATTTTGCATTTTTTACAAAACTATAAAATTACTACAAAATGGTATAGCAATCTTATAATATAGTAACAACAAAACAACAAAAACCCTAACCCATACTACAATTCAATAAATAAATTAATTTTAAAAACTAAATTAAATCGAATTGAACCAAGGCAAATTAAACTTAAGTTACAACATGCAGCGCAACCCCACCAAAGCTCCCTATCACCAGGAGCATCAGTTGGCATACCTGTATTTTTTCAGAATTCTTCCTCACAGAGGCCTCCGTCCCGCCAGACACAGCCCTCATGGCTACACAAATGCCCTGACCAATATAGCAGACAAATCTGCATCTATATTGTTCAAAAAGGGCCGCCACATCCTATAAAAGAGTTCCATTTTCTGGTGCACCATACTTGTAAGGAAGTCCAGAGGGATGTGCTCCATACCTAACCTACGCCACCCCAAGGGCCCTGGCGGCTTTTCCAACACCCAGCTCATTAGAATTTTCTTCCTCACAAAATATGAAAGGATATTAAACAGTTTCTTCCCATGCACATCCAAACAGGGGGAATTCGGCAAACTCAAGAGGAGGGACACCAGCTCTACCTTGACCTCAGTTCCCTAGACCTCTTCCAAGATACTTGCAATAGCAACCCAATACTACGAAGCTTGTGGCATGACCACAAGCAATGATTAAGAGTATCAATATCTGTTTTACATTTGGGATACATTGGAGACACTCCAGTCTTGAATTTTGCAAACCACTCCAGTGCCAGATAAGCCCTGTGGAGTACCTTCAGTTGCATAGCCTGAGTTCCAAACATTCTCCCATGCCTCTGACAAGATCTCCATCTCCATTTCCTGAGTGATCCCACACAGCCGCTCAATGTCCTTTAAGACACTACCTCCTAATAAATGATAAAGGGTGCGAACTGAAAGAGTACCTGTGGACCAAAGTATTCTCTCCACCTCAGACTTATAGAAACTAACCATTAATGTAGGCTTTTTAGACCATAAAACCATAAGACATAGGAGTGGAAGTAAGACCATTCGGCCCATCGAATCCACTCTGCCATTCATTCATGGCTGATGGGCATTTCAATGCCACTTACCCACATTCTCCCCATATCCCTTAATTCTTTGCAAGATTAAGAATTTATCAATCTCTGCCTTGAAGACATTTAATGTCCTTGCCTCCCCTGCACTCTGTGGCAATGAATTCCACAGTCCCACCATTCTCTGGCTGATGAAATGTCTCCTCATTTCCATTCTATATTGACCCCCTCTAATTTTAAAGCTATGCCCATGAGTCCTAGTCTCCCTGCCTAAAGGAATCAACTTCCCAGCATACACCTTTCCAAGCTATGTATTATCTTGTAAGTTTCTATTAGATCTCCCCTCAACCTCCTAAACTCTATTGAATACAATCCCAGGATCCTCAGCTGTTCATCGTATGTTAGGCCTACCATTCCAGGAATCATCTGTGTGAATCTCTGCTGGACATGCTCCAGTGCCGGTATAAAGTCTCTAATCTGAAAATAATGAAAGCGGTTCCTCCTAGATAGTTCATATCTTTGGCTCAACAGGAAAAAACATCAGTATCTCCCCCTCAAATAAATCTCCCAAACCGGAAACTCCTCTAGATTCCCAGACCATAAGGCCAGAATCCATCAGTCCCATCCGGAATCCTGGCATTCCTACTAAGGGAGGCAAAGGGGAAATTTTTTGTATATTGCCCTCACTTTGTCACATCATTCTCCATGCTTTAACTGTATTAAGGACAATCGGATTTCCGCAATACTCCATAACAGTCCTCATCTTGTCCATAAAAAACAAATTAATGAAGGAGCATTCTGCCTGGGAGGCCTCGATGTCCAGCAAAATTGACCTTGGATCCTGGCAACCCAATCAATCACATAGGATAATAGGCAACTTAATTAATATTTCTTAAAATCTGGGAAGTCCACACTCCTCATCCCCTGCGGGAGCTGCAATTTGGCGAGCTTAATAAGAGGCCGCCCTGTAATGCCAGATGAAAGAACCAAGCCAACTGTTAGCCTCCATAGCACCAGCCTGGGCAGCATCAAAGGGAGCATTCACATGGGATGTAAAAAAAATGAGGAAGAACATTCATTTTGACCAGAGCTATTCTATCCAACCAGGATATCGGATGATCCTCCCAACGCAGAAGGTCCTGTCTTATCTTCTCTTGCTACTGCACAAAGTTAGCTTTATATAATTGATCAAAGGCCAGGGTGATAGAAAATCCCAAAATACAGGAAACCTCCCTGTGACCATCAGAAAGGAAATCAGATTACACCCCCAAGATCAGGCCCTCTAACAAGACCCCCTCCCCACCCACACTCCCCCACACCCCCCAAGACATGGCCTTCGACTTCACAAAATTGATTTTATGCCCCAAGAAAGAACCAAATAAATTAATCACTTGTATTAAACGGGGCACAGATATTGTCAGGTTAGTTAGAAAAAGAAGAGCGTTATCTGCATAAGGGATGATCTTATGCCCTCCTGATCTTATCTCCGGGGCAATTATACTAGAGTCCCTCCAGAAAGCCACTGCCAAAGGCTCAATCACTAATGTAAATAGCAGCGGTGCAAGGGGGCACCCTTGTCAGCTGCCTCTATCAATACTAAAATTATCAGACCTATACCATTAGTGAGAACTGCTGCCTTAGGGTCTCTATATAACATTACCACTCATTTGGTAAAGAAGCTTCCAAGACCAAACCATTCCAGGACATAAAAGAAGTACAACTACTCTACCCGGTCAAACTTTCTCTGTATCCAGGGAGACTGCCAAGCCCGGAATCCACCCTTGCTGGCATACCTGAGCTATATTCACTACTCTTCTAATGTTGTTAGAAGACCTGCGACCCCTAATAAAACCTGTCTGGTCCTCCTTTCTATTGGAAGGCAAGACCTTCTCTCACGTCAATGCCAGCATTTTTGACAAAGTTTTAAAATCAATGCTTAATAGTAATATGGGCATGTACAAAGTACGATTCTCTCTTGAGAAAAAGGGAGATATTTGCTTCTCTCAGAAAGGGTGGGAGGAAGTCCTGACTGTATGAACAATTGTACATATCCAACATTGGCCCGGCCAGCACATTTATAAACTCTTTTTAAAACTCGCTCTGAAATCCATCTGGGCTGGGGTCTCTAATACTCTGAAGCTCCCTTACCGCCTGCTGGATCTGTTGGAGAATCAGAGGGGCATTCAAAAGAGACACCTGCCCTGACGTTACACCTGGGAGGTCCAAGGTCTTAAAAAAGGACTCCATCTTCGTCAATCTGTCCTCAAAGCTCTTTGACCGGTACAACTCAAGTAGAATTTCCTGAATGCCACATTAATCTTTTTGGAGTCGCAAGTTAGAGTACCAGCACACTCTCTGATGGATGTGATAGATTGGGGGGGCACTTTTTTCTGGTGAAAAACACTAGATAGCTACTCGGTTTATGAATCCAATAATCTCTGTTTCGCAAAGGAGATCTCCTTTACTGTCTGTGTGAGCACAGCATTCAGAGTAGCCCTGAGGACTGTAATCCGCAGCGACATAGTTACAGACGGTCTGTCAAAGTATGCTGTCTCAGCTGCCTTCAGCCAGGCCTCGTCCATATGCTGCTGCTCTCCTCTCTGCTGCCAGCGGGCCACTAATTAAGAAATAATCAAACCCCTTGCATAGGCCTTAGCAGTCTCCCAGGATACTGATAGGTTACTGGCTGTACCCGAATTAATACCCCCCAAAATTTTAAATTCCTGTGAAAAGTATTGAGTAAACTTGCTACCTTTCAGGAGGAAAGGATCCATGCGCCAATGCTGCGAGCCTGTCCCATTACATCCGGCCTTGACCTCCATGTACACTGCCACTTGATCAGAAATGGCTATGTTCATAATTCTACAGGATAGTACCGAATTCAAAAAGGCCGACCGAGCAAGAAACATGTCAATCCTAGTGTAACACTTGTGTGGGTTAGAGAAAAAGGTGAAGGCCCTACCCTCAGGATGAAGACATCTCCACACATCCACAAACCCAGCTCCCCATTCAGGTCCACCAGCTGCCTGGATTTTAGGGATATGTGCGCAAGACCTCTAGGCATCCTATCTACCTCAGGGTCCATAAGACAGTTAAAGTCTCCCCCTGTAATCATATGGCCCACTTCAACCTGGAAAGTGCATCTGTTAAAAATTTGAGGGAATGTGCCTGGGGACAATAAACATTCAAAATCCCGTAATCCTCTCCATACAGTAAACCTTTAAGGATCACAAACCGGCTATATTTGTCCTTAATTTGGTCTAACAGCTGAAATGGGAGATTCTTCTGGATGAGTATAGCAACTCCTCTGCTTAAAAAATGAAAGGATGAGCAAAACACCCAGCTGGACCATCCCTGCTGTAACTTTAAATGCTCGTTATCAGTTAAATGTGTTTCTTGCAGCAAGGCTACATTGACTCTTTTCTTTTCTAACACTTGAAAGTATCTTCTTTTTCTTAATCAATGAACAACTCCCCTTAATATTCCAAGTCCACCATTTAAATGAAGTGTTAGCCATAGCCGTCTGAGACAGCATACGACCTCCTGGGAGGAAGAAACCTGCTCATAGCGGGCTGAATGAAAACAGAACAGAGTTTGTATAAACTTGAGAATACAACCTCAAAAACTACCAAATCAAAACTTCTAACAACTACTTCTACAATGAAGCAACCTATAAAACAAATAAGAGGAGACCTTCTCCCTTGCCCACAGGGGGTGCTCACACAACCCACTAACCCTCCAAGGTTCCTTCTAGCTGAAGCCACACCCCAAACTCAGGCAAAACAAAGTGAAAAAAAATTACATGCACCTTATCACAAGAAAATTAAAAGTGAGTATTCAGCCCATCCCGTCCATACTTTGACCCTAGGCAATCCTGGTGGATAACCAACCTTCCCCCAACCCCCACCGCCTCCCAAACACCCACCACATATCGAGAGAGAGAAAAGAAAAGGGGATGCTAAAAAAAGGGATAAAGGGAGTGGAGAAAGAAGGGAGAAGAGAGAGAAAAAGAAAAAGGGGGCCCCCACATATTAAACGAACAAAACCAGGTAAACCAGGCAAACCACAGAGAAAAAAACAAAGTAAACGCTATTGTCCATATAATTTGAGCCAGCCAGTCTATTTTAAGGTGTCCAGGATGTCCTTTGCCTTTTCTGATGAGTCAAAATTAAACACAGACTATCCATGGCAGAAACATAATATTGCCGGAGATCTTAAAGAGTACTGAATATTCATGTCTCTCAGCATCATCTTTACCTCATCAATGGCCTTCCTTTTGCGGATCACAGCCACAGAAAAGTCTTGGAAGAACATAATTCTTGATCCTTTATATATCAGGGCCTCTGGAACCTTCCAACACTGTGGAATCTTCCAACACCATTTGCATATCTCTATAGTGCCGGAGTCGCACTAGGACCGGTCTGGGGTGCTGGTCTGATCCGAGCCTGCAAACTGTGACCCGGTGCGCCCACTCGACTCGCACCAGCCCATCCTGACTTCCAGCCTCAGAAACCGTGGGAGCCATTGCTCCAAAAGACTGACCAGCTGGCCTTCTTTCTCCTGCTCAGCAGCCTGATTAGGCAGAAGTATTCCCATCGGCTGTAATTTTTGAGGTCATCAACTTGCTCCACTAAGGCCTTACCAGTCTTTCCAGGGCTGTGACCCAACCTGCCAAGTATTCTGCCGCAGTTTTGGAAGCCGCAGTCCGCTGCTTCACCTCCATGACGCGCTGCCCGAGATGCTGGATCTCCTGGCTGAGAAAGTTCTAGCCTGGTCCAGGTGTTCTCCATCGCTGAATTGATCTTCTCTCCAAGTTTCACAAATTCCGGGATCAGGCTCTGCTCCACAAATAAGTTCCCCGGGACGTTCGCAGAGGCCGACGCTGGGGTCGTGGGCATGTCCATGGCTGCAAGGGAGTGCCCTGCTTGTTGCAATCCTTGCTGTCCTTTTCCTTTAATCATCTTCCTTAATCAACAAAACTCACACAAAGCAATTCTGGGGATGTAAAACTGCTGATTTTTGCCACAATAACTAAGACAGGGAGGGAAAATGCACTTTGTCTGGGTTATTGTGCAGAGTTCAGCAGGGCAGACCTACTGGATCGCCGCCATCCTGGATCTCATTTGTTGAAGACATTTAATAGTGAGGTACATAGATTTTTAAATAAGAATATAAAAAAACTGCAGATGCTGGAAATCTGAAAGAAAAACAGAAATAGCCGGAGAAACTCAGTAGGTCTGGCAGCATCTATGTATCAAAGGTAGGATTAACATTTTGGGTCCAGTGACCCTATTTCAGAGGAGGTAGAAAACTTAGAGGAGACATGAGATCCTAATGGTTAAGTTTCCTGTCAAATGTGGTCCTGCGAGATTGCCTCTTGCCACTTTTCTGATGTAAAATTGCAATTTATTTTACAAAGAAAAATTATACACCATGCATTAAAAGTGAAGTATATTTGTATAGAAGCTGTAATACTTAGCACTTATGGGGCTGTTACATTTCTTTCTCTGCAGATTTCACAGACCTGCAGTAACTATAATAGGCCTGCTGCAGGCTACGTTGACATTTGCAAGCATCTCAGGTTACAGCAATAGTTTCAAACCAAAAGAATCGTTTTCACAGTTTGCAGCAGACAGTTAAAATGTTAAAAAAAATTTGAGCCACTCCGAGTGACCCAGAGATTTTATCCAGTATGCAATTGAAGTGCACAGACTTAGAAAGGTCTCTGTTTTGATTTTTAATTGTGACTGTTACTTAATCTTAGCTGCAATTGGGTCACAAATGGCATAGGTGCAACCCAGGTTAGGGGAAGTAAAATTACCCAGAACGTCCACTCCAGACCATCACTTCACAATCTGTACTGGAGGGGAATATTGTTCAAGTTGGTTGATGGGCTTGGCCTCATTCATTATGATGGATGGAGCTACTGACAATCATCAGCCAAGTTCATGAATGAGTAATGGTCACTTGGGCAAGACATATGACACCTCTGTAATCATATCCAAAACTCAGCTGGAGCTAAAATAAAAGAAAGAACTTCAGATGTTCGAAATCTGAAACAGAAACAGAAATTGCTGGACAGATTCAGTAGGTCCTGGCAGCATCTGTGGAGAGAGAAAACAGTTAATGCTTTGAGTCCAGTGATCATTCTTGAGAACTGGAGGTTATGTTTTCAACAGAAGAGGGATAGAAGGGAAATACAGAAAATTGGGAAGATTTCAAATGAAGCTTTTCCAAATTTACTTTAAAGCAATTCATATTAACAATTTGCAGAGCTTCTACATAAATATTATCATAAAATCAAATGGAATTTTACTTGAATGAACAGCTTTGAATGAGAAGCATACCAGTATCTTTGAAATAGTTGTAATATTTGAACACTGACAAGTAAGACTGATTAGCAAGGTTAGATCTCATGGAAAAAAAGGAGAACTAGCCACTTGGATACAGAACTAGCTCAAAGGTAGAAGACAGAGGGTGGTGGTGGAGGGTTGTTTTTCAGACTGGAAGCCTGTGACCAGTGGAGTGCCACAAGGATCGGTGCTGGGTCCTCTACGTTTTGTCATTTACATAAATGATTTGGATGCGAGCATAAGAGGTACAGTTAGTAAGTTTGCAGATGACACCAAAATTGGAGGTGTAGTGGACAGCGAAGAGGATTACCTCAGATTACAACAGGATCTGGACCAGATGGGCCAATGGGCTGAGAAGTGGCAGATAGAATTTAATTCAGATAAATGCGAGGTGCTGCATTTTGGGAAAGCAAATCTTAGCAGGATTATACACTAAATGGTAAGGTCCTAGGGTGTGTTGCTGAACAAAGAGACCTTGGAGTGCAGGTTCATAGCTCCTTGAAAGTGGAATCGCAGGTAGATAGGATAGTGAAGAAGGTGTTTGGTATGCTTTACTTTATTGGTCAGAGTATTGAGTACAGGAGTTGGGAGGTCATGTTGCGGCTGTACAGGACATTGGTTAGGCCACTGTTGGAATATTGCATGCAATTCTGGTCTCTTTCCTTTTGGAAAGAGTTCAGAAAAGATTTACAAGGAAGTTGCCAGGGATGGAGGATTTGAGCTATAGGGAGAGGTTGAACAGGCTAGCGATGTTTTCCCTGGAGCATCGGAGGCTGAGGGGTGACCTTATAGAGGTTTACAAAATTATGAGGGGCATGGATAGGATAAATAGACAAAGTCTTTTCCCTGGGGTCGGGGAGTCCAGAACTAGAGGGCATAAGTTTATGGTGAGAGGGGAAAGATATAAAAGAGACCTAAGGGGCAACGTTTTCACGCAGAGGGTGGTATGTGTATGGAATGAGCTGCCAGAGGATGTGGTGGAGGCTGGTACAATTGCAACATTTAAGAGGCATTTGGATGAGTATATGAATTGGAAGGGTTTGGAGGGATATGGGCTGGGTGCTGGCAGGTGGGGCTAGTTTGGGTTGGGATATCTGGTCAGCATGGACAGGTTGTACCGAAGGATCTGTTTACATGCTGTACATCTCTATGACTCTATGAGAAATATTGACAGGTAAAGCTAAATTTTAAAAATAATAGTAACTTTTAGAATATTGACGCTATTGTCAAACATAGCAATCATCGCATTTCTCTAATTACCCTGAGAAAATGATGGTATGCCTTCCTCTTGTGCCATTGGGAGCAGCTTGGCTCTTGGGTCACCTCAAATATTTGCTGAAAATCAACCACATTGGTACGTGACTAGAGTTACATAGAGGTCAGATTGTGTAAGAACAGCAGGTCTGTATTCCCAAACATTATTGAAGGAGGAATTTTACATGGTATCTTCATCCCACCCCTCTTCTGGGTACAAGGCTGTTGAGTATGCTGTAAAATAGGGTGCCATGGTTGTGATACTGTGTCTATTACCCATTCACTGCTGTTGGAATTTTACCTGTGTTGTGCGAGATGTGGGATGGTCCTAATACCTATTGGTCTTCATCTTCCATATTTTAGCAGTGGTAGTGGATGACCAGTGCAAGTTCCTGGCAGCACAATTCCTATATGGGGAGGTGGAGAGTAGGGGTGGGGGGTGGTGGTGGTGAAACGATGGGAAGGTGCATTTGGTTTAAATTCCCTGTGCCCAAGCCAGTCTACCATGTGTGTTCCCTACTCCTGTCCTGTCCTGTCCTGTCCTGTCCAACCCACTCCATCTCACTAATGTTGGGAAGCCAAGCTCCAGTGAAACCTTAGACCTACTGAGGGTTTTAGCAATGTGTCTCCCCTTTCCAGTGAGCACTTTTCCCATATACTAGGATTAGAGAAATACCAGTCATCCAATTGGTTCACAGCCTACATGTGTGGGAATCCCTCACTGAGGCAGGGGGATGAAGTTTTGCCAGTTTATTATAAGGTGGATAGCTCTAAAGTTGGCTTGGGACAAGCTGGTTAAGCAATGAGCATGGCCTCAAATTTCAAGCCAGCTGATTGGGCCACTACTTGCACATAAAACTATCACATCCCCTAACTCCAGTTCAGCAGCTCAGTTTTATAGATCCTGGTTACATTTACTGTAACTAGATTTGTAACATAAACTGAATTCAAAGTCTCAAAATTCTAAGGTGAAATTTGAATGCACACTCTTCTGATCATTAGTCCAGTCCTGTGGTTTACTTGTTTCAAGACATAATTACTGCACAACATTTTCACATCTGACAGTGTAGCTCGATTCCCAATTTGATTGAGTTGCTACAACAGAACTAATCCAATGTGAAGCTGCATTCTCTCTTTCCTTTTTGAATACAGGCTTACCAACTCCCACTTCCTATCTTCCTAGCAAATTTTCACAATTTTTAATTCCTTTGCAATTTGTACACAAAACAAAACAACATGGTACCTTTCAAACTAGCACTTTTTAAAAACTCATGTGTAGTTTTCAAGATAAAAAGTGCTCACAGTCCTCAATGATTTCCATTACTTTATAGGCTGACTTTCAGGTTGTACATATGCATATAGCAGGTTAAGTGCACAGTCCTCTAATTAAATGGGAATGGTTGCAAATACAAATACAGGTTACCAGCTATATGAATTACTCATCTAAATCTTTAAATACTGCTGTTTTGGCCCCTTAAAAACAAAGATATGTACGTTAAGACGGTGTGTCCAATCGGTGTAGAATCTTATCATTAGTGGCCCATTTGTAATGGCTTGACTTTTAGCTAACTGAACAGTCACCAAAGACAGATAAAACCATCAGCCCTGAGAAATAGAAAGAAAAGAAAAGCGAAAGCCCAAGTAAATCTCCAAAAAGAAAGTTAGCAAATGTCTAGCTGTTGGTACTTTCAGATAGGAGTTGTGCATGTCACTGTGACACGAGGAATCCTGAAAAAACAAGTTGTCAATAACTTGTAAGAAAGTTTTGAGCATGCTTCACATAAGGTTAATCATTTTTTTCGGAAATTAAGCAAAAGCAGTTTCATAGTAAATTAAATGTTTATTTGTATTGGTTGCTGGAACTCCATGCACATGAAATATCCAGACTTCTGCCAAAGTGGGAGAAATTTACTTTTTAAAACAAATCCGAATGCAGGTGTTAAAACTTGAGTTTTTGTAAACAGAACAAGGGTGCCATCTGCAGGTGAAATACAAGTTAAACAAGTGGCACCATTTTCTTTACCCCTATGCTCCACCAAGTGGAAACTGGCCATAATCACAGTTAAAGTCACCCAGTTCATACATTTGTCCAAAGATACCGAGAACCCAGAATTTCTAATCTTAATCTGTTCTAAGGAGCGGATAGTAAAGATACAAAGTCCTAGCTGTGGAATTTTTATTTGTATCTGACTATGACTTCATTAGAATAAAAAGTGAGGTCTGCAGATGCTGGAGATCAGAGCTAAAAATATGTTGCTGGTTAAAGCGCAGCAGGTCAGGCAGCATCCAAGGAACAGGAAATTCGACGTTTCGGGCAAAAGCCCTTCATCCTGATGAAGGGCTTTTGCCCGAAACGTCGAATTTCCTGTTCCTTGGATGCTGCCTGACCTGCTGCGCTTTCACCAGCAACACATTTTCAGCTATGACTTCATTAGAACTCAATTGCAATTTCTGCTGCTGCCCTGTGCAGTCACTTTGTTTTGGGCTCATAACGACAGAAGCTTGTCCCCTCAAGTGGTTAATAAAGAAAAAGGGGAACTTGAGGGAGAGCAATGGAGTTCCTTTCTATCTGTATAATTATCTCTTAACTAACATCACTATATCAGATGATCTCATCATGCATCTATTTGTTTTCAAATGCCTCACCTTTCCTTATCTCTGTGATCGAATCCAGTTCCATTAACCCTCCTTAAATTAGGGATGGACAATAAATGCCGGCTATTTATCACTCTTCATATTTTAATCAATTCTATCTCCATAAATTAATGGATATCAACAGATTAAGCAAGCAGGTCAGAACCTAGCAGATGGAATCGTGTGCTTTGGCAGGAAAAAGAGAGGAGCGGAATATTATTTAGATAAAGAAAGTCTGCAGAAAGCTGAGAACAGAGGATTTGTGAGTCATTACACACAAATCATAAAAGTTGGCCAGCACTTCAGTGGGTAATGGGGAATGTTTGCCTTTATTTCAAAGGAAATAGAGTACAAAATAGGGAGATCTTGCTAAAACTATACAAGGCATAAGTTAGACCACACAATCACAAAGTCAACCAGATTAGTAAAAAGTAGAGTGGGAGCAGGCCATATTGCCTCAAGTTTGCTCCATATGATCATGGCCTTGATGAGGCCTCTGCTTTCCTTTAAGTCTCCAAATCTGTTGATCCCAAACTTGAATAATCTCAATGACTGAACATCCACAACCTTATGGGTAGAAAATTGCATAACGTTTTAACCTTTGAATGATTAAATTTCGCCTCATCTGTCTTAAATTGCCAACACCTTACTCAGAGACTCTGCGTCCTAGTTTTAGCCGTCAGAAATTTATTGGAAACCTTCCACTTCTGGATGGGGTTCTGTTGAAGTTATAGTGGATGACATTTCTATAGCATTGTGCAAACTGTCAATGGATATGAATTGATGGTATCCACCCTTGCCATTGGATGGAACACTCCCATTAACTGGGTAACAGAGGTATGTAATATAAATGTGGGTGCACATTTAAAGTTGCATGACCATCAATTTAAATTATTGAATGTGGAAAACATATTTGATAATTTAAAGTGGTGTCCCTGTTCTGTTCTTCTGAATCAAACAATTGTAGGATTAATAAAACATAAATTGCTGGGAAAATGGTAGCATTTGTGGAGAGAAATCAGAGTTAATGTTTCGGGTGCATTGACCCTTCTTCAGAACCTGGTTCTGAGGAAGGGTCATTGGACCTGAAACATTAACTCTGATTTCTCTCCACAGGTGCTGCCAGACCTGCTGAGTTTTTGCAGCAATTTATGTTTTTGTTTCAGATTTCCAGCATCCACAGTTCTTTTGATTTTTAATTGTAAGTTTAGTTCCCTTCTTTTCTGAAAATATTGGGCTATGGCAGCATTTGATCCCCAATGTTTTCATCTAAGAGTGAATTGCTGCTGCAAATTGCAAGTGGACTTCGCGATAACTATACAAAGTGGTTGGACGGTGGGCCGAGTGGATTAGAACAAAGAACAGAGAAAATTACAGCACAGGACAGGTCCTTTGGCCCTCCAAGCCTGCAATGATCCAGATCCTCTATTTTTCACCTATTTTCTAAGGATCTGTATCTCTCTACTTCCTGCCCATTCAGTTATCTGTCCAGATAAATCTTAAGTGACACTATCATGCCTGCCTCTACCACCTCCAATAGCAATGCATTCCAGGCACCCGCCATCCTCTGTGTGAAGAACTTCCATGCATATCTCCCTTAAAATTTTCCCTTCTCACCCTGAACTCATGACCCCTAGTAATTGAGTCCCCACTCTGGGAAAAAGCTTCTTGCTATCCACCCTGTCTATTCCTCTCATGATTTTATAGACCTCAATCAGGATCATTCTCAATCTGTTTTTTCTAATGAAAATAATCCTGATCTACTCAACCTCTCTTCATAGCTAGCAACCTCCATACCAGGCAATATCCTGGTGCATCTCCTCTGCACTCCTTCCAAAGCATCCACACACCAGAACTGTGCACAGTATTCCAAATGTAGCATAACTAAAGACTTATACAACTGTAACATGACCTGCCAACTCTTATACTCAATACCCCATCCGATGAAGGAAAGCATGCTGTATGCATTATTGACCACTCTATTGAACCGCATTGCCATCTTCAGGGTACATTGGACCTGAACACCCAGATCTCTCTGTACATTAATTTTCCCCAGGAATTTTCCATTTCCTGGATAGTTCGCGCTTGAATTGGATCTTCCAAATTGCATCAACTCACGTTTGCCTGGATTGAACTCCACCTGTCAATTCTCCACCCAACTCTCTAATCTATCTGCTGTATTCTCTGACAGTCCCCTTCACTATCTGCTACTCCACCAATCATAGTGTCATCTGCAAACTTGCTAATCAGACCACCTATACCTTCCTTCAGATCATTTATGTACATCACAAACAACAGTGGTCTAAGCACAGATCCCTGTTGAACACCAATGATCATAATTCTCCATTTTGAGAAATTCCCTTCCACTACTATTCTCTGTCTCCTGCTGCCCAGCCAGTTCTCTATCCATTTAGTTAGTACATCCTGGACCCCATGCAACTTCACTTTCTCCATCAGCTGACCATAGGGAACTTTATCTAACACCTTACTGAAGTCCATGTATATGACATCTACAGCCTTTCCCTCATCAATCAACGTTGTCAATTCCTCAAAGAATTCTATAAAGTTGGTAAGACATGACCTTCCCTGCACAAAACCATGCTGTCTATCACTGATAAGGCCATTTTCTTCCAAATGAGAATAGATCCTATCCCTCAGTATCTTCTCTAGTAGCTTCCCTACTACCCACATTAGTCTGACCAGTTTATAATTATCCCTGTTACTCTTCTTAAACAAGATTTGGAGGTGCTGATGTTGAACTGGGATGGACAAAGTTAAAAATCACACAACACCAGGTTATAGCCCAACAGGTTATTTGGAAGCATTAGCTTTCGGAGTGCTGCTCCTTCAACAGGTGGTTTTGGAGTAAAAGATCATACGACACAGAATTTATAGCAAAAGATTACAGTGTGATGCCACTGAATGATACGTTGAAAAAAAACCTGGATTGATTGTTAAGTCTCATTGTTTGGAATGACCATGTTGGTTTTAGTTCTTTCATGTATAAAACCCAGAACTTTTTGAAAGTTACATTATTGAGATAGCTTTAATAATATGTGCCATCTCAGCTCAGATATTACATTGGAGGTATGAGGTTAAAGTCTCTTTGTGTCTCAATGTTCAGACTGATTCTATTTCTAAAGTGGGAATTACTGAATCGTATGTAGATTTATGCAATTTTTGAGCAAAATAAAGTGTAAGTGGTGTGAGTGTCTGTGAGACAGTGTGTGTATGTGAGTGTAATCGGGTATAAGTCTGTGAGTGTGAGTGTGGGGGGTGTATGTGTGAGCTTTTGAGAGAGAGTTTGTGTATGAGAGAGGGTCCACATTGTAGCGCATGTGTTTGTGTGCATGTGTGTGTGGGTGTGTGCGTGCTCGTGCGCACATGTGTGTGCTTGCGCGCGCTTGTGTGTATGTGTATGAAAAAGTGTAGAGTGCAGTAGGGTCACCTGCAGTGCAACATGAACCCAAAGTCCTGGTTGAGGCCATCCCCATGGTACCGAACTTGGCTATCGGCCTCTGCTCGATCACTTTACGTTGCCTGTCCCGCAGTCTGCCTTGGAGGATGGTCACCCAAAGGTCCGAGGTCGAATGTCCCAGACCACTGAAGTGTTGCCTGACTAGGAGGGAACACTCCTGGCTGGTGACTGTTGTGTGGTGTCCATTCATCCAATGCTATAGCCTCTGCTCGGTCTCACCAGTGCTCGGGGTATTCTTGCCTGCAGTATATGAGATTGACAACATTGACCAAGCCACATGAGTACCTGCCACATACATGATGGGTGGTGTCCCCACATGTAATGGTGGTATCTGTGACAGCTATCTGACATGTTTTGCAGCGTCTGCCATGACAGGGTTGTATGTGTTGTCTCTGACAACGGATGAATGGACACTGCACAACAATCAACAGGCAGGAGTGTTCCATCCCATTTGGAGAATACTTCAGTTTTTTTTTAATATATCAGTTCAGTGGCATCATACTCCAAAACCATCTGATGAAGGATCAGCATTCCAAAAGGTAGTCCTTCCGAATAAACCTGTTGGACTATAACCTGGTTTTGTGTGATTTTTAACTTTGTTCTTCTTAAACAAGGGGACAGCACTAGCAATTCTACAGTCCTCTGGGACCTCACCCCAGTTCAAGGATGCTGCAAACATATCTGTTAAGACTCCAGCTATTTCCTCTCTCGCTTTCCTCAGTTACCTGAGATAGATACCATATGGACCTGGAGACTTGTTCATCTTAGATTACCCAACATTTCCTCCCTCCTTATGCCGACTTGACCTTAGGTAATCAAACATCTATCCCTAATCTCAACATCCATCATGGCCCTCTTCTCATGCAAAGTATTTGTTTAGAATCTCACACATTTTCTCTGACTCCACGCATAACTTTAGTCCTTTGCCCTTGAGTGGGCCAACTCTTTCTCTAGTTACCCATTTGCTCCTTATGTATGAATAAGGAATTTTCCTTAACCCTGTTTGCTAAAGATTTTTTCTGATCCCTTTTAACCCTCATTTTAGATGGGTCCTACATTCCCGATATTCTTCCAAAACTTCATCTGTTTTCAGTCACCTTGACTTTGTGTACACTTTCTTTTTCCTCTTAGGCAGTTTCACAATTTCACTTGTCACCCAGAGTTCTCTAACCTTGCCATTTCTATCTATTATTTTCACAGGAACTTGTCTCTCCTGTTCTCTAATCAACGTCTCTTTAAAATCCTCCTACATATCAAATGTGGATTTACCTTCAGACAGCTGCTCCCCAGCTCCCGCCAAATTTTGCTATAGTTGGCCTTCCCCCAGTTTAGCACTCTTCCTTTCGGATCACTCTCATCTTTGTCCATGTGTATTCTAAAACTTACGGAATTATGATACCTATTCCCAAGGTAATCCCCAGCTGAAACTTCAACCACCTGGCTGTGCTCATTCCCCAACACCAGATCCAGTATGTCCCCTTCATGAGTTGGACTATTTACATACTGCTCTGGAAAACCCTTCTGGATGCTCCTTACAAACTCTGCTCCATCTAGACGTCTAAAACTAAGTGAATCCCAGTCAACATTGGGAAAATTAAAATCTCCTATCACCATCACCCTGTTGCTCCCACATCTTTACATAATCTGTTTACATATTTGTATCTTTATCTCACGCTCACTGTTGGGATGTCTGTAGTACAGCCCAAACATTGTTACCACACCCTTCCTATTTCTGAACTCTGCCCATATTGCCTTACTGCTTGAGTCCTCCATAGTGCCCTCCTTCCGCACAGCTGTGATATCCTCTCTGACCAGTAATGCAACTCCTCCACCTCTATTACCTCCCTCTCCATCTCACCCAAGGCATCTATATCCTGGGATATTTAGTTGCCAATCATGCCCCTCCCTTAAGCAAGTCTCAGCAATAGCAATAACATCATATTCCCAGGTACTAATCCAAGCCCTAAGTTCATCTGCGTTACATACTACATTTCTTGCATTATAATAAGTGTACCTCAAACCACCAATTCCTTTGTGTTCATCATCTGCTCCTGGCCTACGCTTTACCTTAGTCATGCTGACTTCATTGTTTAGTTCCTTACAGGCTTTAGTTACTACCTCCTTACGGTCCACTAACCTCCTCATTTGGTTCACATCCCCCTGTCACATTAGCTTAAACCCTCCTCAACAACAAAACCACCCCCAAAGGCATTGGTTCCAATCCAGCCCAGGTGTAGACTGTCCAATTGTAATAGTCCCACCTCCCCCAGAACTGGTCCCAATGTCCCAAAACTCTGAACCCCTCCCTCTTGCATTAACTATCAAGCTATTCTGCCTATTCTTTTATTTCTACTCTGACCAGTATATGGCACTGGTAGCAATCCCGAGATGACTACCTCTGAGGTCTTACTTTTAAACTTGGCTCTTAACTCCCTAAATTCTCTGTTTATTACCTATATAGTTGGTGCCTATATGCAACTCAACAACTGGCTGTTCACCCTCCCCCATATGACTATAGCTCTTCCACTCTTTTTCCTACCTTTCTGTACAGCAGAGCCAGCTACGGTATCATGAACCTGGCTACTGCTGCTTTCCCCTGGTGAGCCATCTCCCCCAACAATATCCAAAACAGTACACCTCTTTTGGAGGGAGATGACCGCAGGGGACACCTGCACTGCTTTCCTACTCTTTCTCTGCCTTTTGGTCATCCATTCCCTTTCTCCCTCAGCAATCTTAATGTGAGGTGTGACTAATTCACTAAACGTGCTATCCACGACCTCCTCAGCATGGCAGATGCTCCAAAGTTCATCCATCCGGAGCTCAAGAACCATCATGCGGTTCAACATGAACTGCAGCTGGGCTCATGTCCGGCATCTGAAGGAGTCAGGGACATTAGCCGCATCCCCAAGCTCCCACATTGAGCAACAGGAGATTCCAGAATCTCCTGCTATTTTTAATCTTAAACATTATTTAATCTTAACTTAGATAAATGAAAAAGGAAAGCAAAGAGAAGTTTTTACCAATCACAAGGTAAAAGAAGAAATAGAAAGTCTTACCTTATCAACATACCATAGAGTCTTTTTGTTTGGTTAGAGGAGGGATGATGAGTGGGATGCACTACACGTGCAGTATCTCAGATTCAGCTGCTGCCCAAATGTATCAGTTCACTCACCTTCCCTGAGTTCAGTTCGACTGCTCCCACTCAGCTCTTCGCTCTCACCACTCCTGCTGCTGCTGCAAATAAAGTTATTGTCCTTTTCATTAAAGCAGAGTAATACTGTTGGAACTGGAGCCCCTCCTGAGAGCAAGTGCAGTAACCATGCCTCCGCTGACTCAGTAACACCACCTATTTAGCTTCAATTTGCACTTCATTGCATGAACACTGGTTCTTCAGTGTACAATTGGACAATGTCACTCATTCAGAGCTCCTATGGAAGTTTGGCAATGACCTCCTGGTGAAGCCTCCAAACCACACTGTGTGAGGGTATAATATGATACTTCATATGAGAACTCAGGAGTCCCTTTGATAAAACTCTGTTAGTTTGATGTTACTCCCACAGATTAGTGCTCAGGGGTCTGACATGAAGAATGCCTTCACTATAGTCACTGTGGTCTTGATCCTACTCTGAGAATCATGCAAAAGGAGACAGCTATTACAAATCTGTCAGTGAACCAGGCACTAACCTGAGGAACTCCTACAGAGATAACGTGGAGCTGAGGTGATTGACTTCCATGAGTGAAGAATAATCTCAAGCTTGACCTGAAGCGTTAACTTGCTTTCTCATCACAGATGCTACCAGATCTGCTGAGTTTTTCCAGAAGTTTCTGTTTTTGCCTCAACTATTGAATATTGTGTGCAGTTTTGGTCTCCCTATTTAAGAATGAATTTTTAAAAAAATTCATTCACAGAATGTGTGCAATGCTGGCTGGGCTATTCCCAGTAGGCGAAAGTGAGGGCTGCAGATGCTGGAGATCAGAATCAAGATTAGAGTGGTGCTAGAAAAGCACAGCAGGTCAGGCAGCATCTGAGGAGCAGGAAAATTGATGTTTCAGGCAAAAGTCCTTCATCAGGAATGAGGCAGGGAGCCTCCATGGTGGAGAGATAAATGGGAGGGGGGGGTGAGGCTGGGGAGAAGGCAGCTAAGAGTCCAATAGGTGGATGTAGTTGGGGATGAAGGTGATAGGTTGGAGAGGAAGGTAGAGTGGATAGGTGGGAAGGAAAATTGTCAGGTAGATCAGGTCATGAGGATGGTGCTGAGGTGGCAGGTTGGAACTGGGGTAAGGTGAGGGGAGGGGAAATGAAATAACTGATGAAGTCCACATTGATGTCCTGGGGTTGAAGTGTTCTGAGGCGGAAAATGAAACGTTCTTCCTCCAGAAGTTGGTTGGTGAGGGAGTGGCGGTGGAGGAGGCCCAGGACCTGCATGTCCTCCGCAGAGTGGGAGGGGGAGTTGAAATGTTCGGCCACGGGGCGGTGGGATTGATTGGTGTGGGTGTCCCAGAGATGTTCCCTAAAGCACTCTGTGAGAAGGCACCCAGTCTCCCCATCTAAAGGAGATCACATTGGGAGCAACGGATACAATAAATGATATTGGTGGATGTGCAGGTGAAACGTTGATGGATGTGGAAGATGCCTTTGGGGTCTTGGTTGGAGGAGAGGGTGGAGGTGTGGGTACAGGTTTTGCAATTCCTGTGGTGGCAGGGGAAGGTGCCAGGATGGGAGGGTGGGCCTGACCAGGTGGTCATAGAGAGAACAGTCTTTGTGGAAAGCATATAGGGGCAGGGAGGGAAATATATCCCTTGTGATGAGGTCCGTTTGTAGGTGGCGGAAATGTCGGCGAATGATACGGCTTATGTGGAGGTTGGTAGAGTGGAAGGTAAGGACCGGGGGGGTTCTGTCCTTGTTGCAGTTGGAGGGGTGAGGTTTTAAGGGCGCAAGTGCGGGACATGGATGAGATGTGTTGGAGGGCATCTTCAATCATGTGGGAAGGGAAATTATGGTCTTTAAAGAAGGAGGCCATCTGATGTGTTCTTTGATGGAATTTGTCCTCCTGGGAGGAGATACGGTAGAGGTGGAGATTATTGCTCATCCCTAATTGCCCTTGAGTGAACTACTGAAATTCACATGCTGTAGATAAACCTGCAATGCCACTTAGATTGGAATTGCAGGATTTTGATGCAATGATCCTGAAGGAACAACGATATATTTCCAGGATGGTGAGTGACTTAGGGGGTTGGGGTTTGCTGCTCGTGGTGTTCCATGTACCTGCTACACTTATCCATCTGGATGGGAATGGTCAGGGATTGCCATGGGCTGCATAAGGAACCTTAGTGAATTCCTGTTGTGCATCTTGTAGATGGTAGAAACTGCTGTTACTGAGTTCAATGGTGGATGAAATAGATGTCCAAAGATGTAGTATCAATCATGTGCGCTGCTTTGTCCTTGATGGTGTCAAACTTCTTGACTGTTGTTGGAGCCACACTCATCCAGGTAAGTGGGGAGCATTTCACCATACCCCTGACTTGCACCTCGTAGATGATGGACTGGCTTTGAGGAATCAGGTGAGTTATTTGCTGCATGATTCCTAATGTCTGACTTTTTCTTCTAGCCACTATATTTGGCTGGTCCATTTGAGTTTTTCGTCAAGAGTAAACCCCAGGATTTGATAGTGAGCTTTCATTGAATGTCAAAGGACAATAGTCAAATTCACTCTTGTTAGATATGGTCACTGCCTGACATTCGTGGGCCGCACGAGAGCTTTTGTCAACTAACTTGCGATCTCCTCTCATGCAGCACAATTTTTTTTGTTCCCCTTGAATTATGGAAAAAATGTCCTAATGTGTGCAAGACAAAAACTTTAATAAAGTGACTGTTTTCCAGCAATTTTCAAATTCAGCACTACCAACTGTTAAATAACATTTTCTTAAAATATGTTTTGTGAATGATTGTTTACACAGATTCAGGTTAACCAGTTACAAGTGGTTAATAAACAGAGTTAGTCTGTCCTGAATAAACTGAATACAGCAATGGATTTTTACTTCTGTAAGTATCAGTTCATTTGTGTAGAAGTGCAACTGATGAAAGAAAAGAGTCTCTGTCCATTCAAAGTCTCTTGTTCATGTTTGGGGACACCAAATTTATCCAGCAGGTGGGAATAAATTCTTGAACCAGTTCCTCATTCCATATGGAGATCATGTTGCGGCTGTGCAGGACATTGGTTAGGACACATTTGGAATATGTGTGCAAGACCGGTCTCACTCCTATTGTAAGGATGTTGTGAAATTTGAAAGGTTCACAGGAGACTTACAAGGATGTTGCCAGGTTTGGAGGGTTTGAGCTGTAGGGAGAGGCTGAATAGGCTGGGGCTGCTTTCCCTGATGTGACGGAGGTTGAGGAGTGTCTCAGACAGGCTTATAAAATCTTGAGGGGCATGGATAGAGTAAATAGATAAGGTCTTTTTCCTGGGTTGGGGGAGTCCAGAACTAGAGGCCATAGGTTGAAGGTGAAAAGGGACCTAAGGGGTAACTTTTTCATGAAGAGGATGGTGCATGTATGGAATGAGTTGCCAGAGGAAGTGATGAAGTCTGGTACAATTACAACATTGAAAAGGCATCTAGAATATAGAACAGTACAGCACAGTACAGGGCCTTCAGTCCGCGATGTTGTGCCGAGTGTTTATCTTAACCTAAGACCAACCTAACCTACACACTCCTCAATTTACTGCCATCCATGTGCTTGTCCAGCAGTTGCCTAAATGTCCCGAATGGCTCCTACTCTACTACTGCCATTGGCAGTGCATTCCATGCACTTACCACTCTCTGTGTAAAGACCCTACCTCTGACGTCTCCCCTACACCTTCTTCCAATCACTTTTAAGTTATGATCCCTCATGATAACCATTTCTGCCCTGGGGAAAAGTCTCTAACTCTGTCTATGCCTCTCATTACCTTGTACACCTCTATCAAGTTACCTCTCTTCCTTCTTCTCACCAGTGTGAAAGTCCTAGCTCACTCAATCTCTCTTCATAAGACATGACCTCCAATCCAGGCAGCATCCTGGTAAATCTCCTCTGCACCCTGTCTAAAGCATCTACATCCTTCCTTCAATGAGGTGACCAGAAATGGATACAATGTTCCAAGTATGGTCGAACCAGGATTTTATAAAGATGCAGCAAAACCTCGTGGCTCTTAAATTCAATCATCCTGTTAATGAAAGCCAAAACACCATTCACCTTCTTAACAACCCTATTAACTTGGGTGGCAACTTTGAGGGATCTATGTACATGGACCCCAAGATCTCATTGTTCCTCCACACTGCCAAGAATTCTGTCTTTAACCCTGTATTCAGCATTCAAATTTGGCCTTCCAAAATGAATCATTTCACATTTATCCAGGTTGAACTCCATCTGCCAGTTCTCAGCCCAGCTCTGCATCCTGTCAATGCAACAGCCCTCGTCGCTATCTGCAACACCACTGATCTTTGTGTCATTGGCAAACTTACTAACCCACCCTTCCACTTCTTCATCCAAGTCACTCATAAAATCTACAAATAGCAGAGGCCCAAGAGCAGATCCCTGTGGGACACCACTGATCACTGATCTCCAGGAGGAATACTTTCCGTCCATTACCACTCACTGTCTTCTCTTGGCCAGCCAGTTCTATATCCAGACAGCCAAATTTTCCTGAATCCCATAACTCCTAACTTTTTGAATGAGCCTACCATGGGGAGACTTAACAAGTACCTTAAAGAAATCTATATACATCACATCCACTGCTCGACCTTCGTCAACTTGTCTTGTCACATCTTTGAAGCACACCATAAGGCTTGTGAGGCATGACCTGCTCCTCACAAAGCCACGCTGACTACCTTTAATCAAACTATGTTTTTCCAAGCAGTGTCAAAATCATATCTCTCAGAATCCTTTCCAGTGCCTTGCTTACCATAGATGTAAGACTGACTGGTCTGTAATTCCCAGGAATTTCCCTATTCCCTTTCTTGAACCAAGGAACAACATTCACCTCGCTCCAATCATCCAGTACTACTCCCATGGAGAGTGAGGATGCAAAGATCATCACCAGAGGTGCAGCAATCTTATTCCTCACTTCCCAGAGTAACCTTAGATATATCTGGTCTGGTCCCAGGGACTTATCTATCTTGACGCTTCCCAGAATTTCCAGCACATCCACTTCATTCATATCAATCTGTTCAAGCCTGTTAACCAACCTTATTCTATTCTCACTATCAACAAGGTCTCTCTCTCTAGTGAATACTGAAGCAAAAATTTAATTTAAGCCCTCCCCTACATCGTCAGACTCCAGGCACAAGTTCCCTCCACCAACCCTGATCGACCCTACCCTCTCGCTAATCATTCTTTTATTCCTCACATGACTCTAGAATGCCTTTAGGTTTTCTCTAATCCTTCTCGCCGAGGCTTTTTCCTGCCCCCTCCTAACTCTCCTCAGTCCATTTTTGAGTTCTTTCGTAGTTACCCTGCGATCTTCTATAGCTGTGCCAGATCCTTGCTTCCTCAACCTTAAGTAAGTTTCCTTCTTCCTCTTGATGAGAAGCTCCTCTTCTCTTGTCATTCAAGGTTCCTTCACCTTACCATTCCTTGCCTGTCTCAGTGGGACAAAGTTATCCAACACTTGCAACAAGTGTTCCTTAAACAGCGGCATGGTGGCACAATGGTTAGCACTGCTGCCTCACAGCACCAGAGACCAATTCCCGCCTCAGGCGACTGACTGTGTGGAGTTTGTACGTTCTCCTCATGTCTGCGTGGGTTTCCTCCGGGTGTTCCGGTTTCCTCCCACAGTCCAAAAATGTACAGGTTAGGTGAATTGGCCATGCTAAATTGCCCATAGTGTTAGGTAAAGGGGTAAATCGAGGGGAATGGGTCTAGGGGGATCGCACTTCGACGGGTCGGTATGGATTTGTTGGGCCGAAGGGCCTGTTTCCACACTGTAAGCAATCTAATCTAATCTTAAACAGCTTCACATTTCTGTCATGCATTTCCCAGAAACAATTGTTCCCAATTTATACTTCACAGCTCCTGTCTAATAACAACATAATTTTCCATCCCCCAATCAAATCCTTCCCATCCTCTCTATTCCTATTCCTCTTCGTGGCTATGGTAAAGGTGAGGTAGATGTGGTCACTGTCACCAAACTGCTCTCCCACCAAGAGATCTGACATGTGACCTGGCTTTTTGCCTAGTACCAAATCCAAGGTGGCCTCCTCCCAAGTTATCCTATCTATATATTGAGTCAGGAATCTATCCTGGACACAATAGACACAATTGGCTCCATCCAGACCATTTGAATTAAGAACATTCTAATCAATATTGGGGAAGTTGAAGTCACCCAAAACAACAACTCTGTTACATCTGCATCTTTCCAAGATCTGCTGCCCAATCTGTTTTCCGTCTCTCTGCTGTTATTGGGAGATCTATAGAAAACACCAAATAAAATAACTGCTCCTTTCCTGTTATGACTTCCACTCATACTGACTCAGTTGACAAACCCTTCGCAACAACCTCCTTTTCCGCAACTGTGATGCACTCTCTAATTAACAATACTACTCCCCCTCCCCTTTCAAACCCTTCCTGCTCTTTTTAAAAGATCTAAACCCTGGAACACCCAGCAACCATTTCTGCCCCTGTGAAATCCATATCTCCGTTATGGCCCTAATATCATAGTTCCAAATACTGATCCATGGTCTAAGTTCATCACTCTTATTCCTGACACTCCTTGCATCTGGATGGGTACATGATTAGGAAGGGTTTAGAACTGGCAAATGGGACCAAATTTATTTAGGATATGTGGTCAGCATGGATGATTTGGACTGAAGGGTCTGTTTCCATGCTGTACAAATCTATGACTATATGACTCCATAACTATGACAGGAGAAAGTGAGGACTGCAGATGATAGAGATCAGAGTCAAGAGTGTGTTGCTGGAAAAGCACAGCAGGTCAGGTAGTATCTGAGGAGCAGAAGAATGGACATTTCAGGAATAAGCCAGTCCTGATAAAGGGCTTATGCCCAAAATGTCCATTCTTCTGCTCCCCCGCAGCTGCCTGACCTGCTGTACTTTTGCAGCAACGCACTCTTGGCTTTGATCTCTAGCATCTGTAGTCCTCACTTTCACCTGGTTGACTTCAACCTTACTGTGAAGCCTCTTCCAAGAATGCCTGCCTTGAAGAAGTTTTCCTTGTCTCTCTACTAAGGTCTCAGTGAGTCCCTCTCTTACTGTACTCCATTCCCGATGAAGGGCTTATGCCCGAAACGTCGAATCTTCTGCTCCTTGGATGCTGCCTGACCTGCTGTGCTTTTCCAGCAACACACTCGAATCCACGACTATGCCCTTTCAATTGGCATATAAAATTTTAGCTTTCCAACACAAACTGCATTCATGTGAATAACAATTGACCACACCACTCTGTCTCATGCTCTGCATGCAATATTCAACTGTATGGAGACTGTTTGCAGCATGAGAGTTATTCTCATGTTCACAGTGTTGTTTTCCATCAACTGCTTCAGCTGCTATGCTGGCAGGATGACTGTGTTCTGAAATAAAACAATGAAGATAGTCACTGGTGGCTCAGTGGTTAGCACCACTGCCCCACAGCTCCAGCGACTTAGCTTCAATTCCAGCCTTGGGCGACTGTCAATGCAGATTTTGCACATTCTCCCTGTGTCTGTGTGGGTTTTCGCTGAGTGCTCTGGCTTCCTCCAGTCCAAAGATGTGCAGGTTAAGTGAATTGGCCATGCTAAATTGCCCCTAGTCATCAGGGACATGCAAGCTAGGTCGGTTAACCATGGGGAATGCAGGGTTAGAGGGGTGGGATGCTTTTCGGAGGGTCATTGTGGACTCAATAGGCTGAATGGCCTACTCCCATACTATAGGGATTCTATGGTACTATATTAAAGACAATATATAGGTGCAAATTAACACTGCTGTTACATTCATCTTCAATTTGAATATCAGGTTGCTTACCTGATATTCACATTGAAGATGAATTAACAGCTCTGTTTGTTGATGACTAGCTTGGAATGCTATTCTGAGATTGAAGATCAGTTTAAAGTTGCCAACCTTAAAATAATCAGAAAACTTTGTTTATAGGAAATATCTGGAACTTAATCCAAATTTTAGTCATATATATATGTTTGAAATTCCTTTCAGAAATATTAGACTATCCTTGGAAGTCACTGTAACTTTGTTCTAAATGAAATATATTTATTGTTTAATGCAATTCCACAATTAAGTGATTCCATTCCAAATTATAAACAGTTGTCTAGATCAGATATTCACAGCTGTCTTCAAGGGACTGGGTATGTGTACTCCCGGGATTCAGACAATATGTATAAAATTGCTGCATGAATATTGGCACCAGCTGTAAGCATATTCAGACAAAGGCTGTACAAGTTTATTGCTGATTTGAACAATGCACATATTGCTCAATCTTTTTTTTATCATCTTTAGATTTCAGTGGCCTATATTTATTTGATTTTCATATCTTCCTCTGGTGAAACCTGAACTCTGATACCTGCCATTCTATGTGAACTAATTTCTTTGAGAATTGGAGGATCAGTCTTTGATTGTCAGACCGTAGACACTGATATGTAAGTGATGTTGCATTGGAGAACAGTTTGGCTTGCTTTCCCCTCTCGTTAAGATGGCACAATCAATTTGATATTTGCTGATTTAGCAGTTCCCTCTGTGACTTCAATTGCATGCTCAGTGAGTTTGTGTTTTCAGATTTGGGATTCATGAAGTGAAGCATTCTTATTGAGCTTGTGCAAGACA
The DNA here is from genome assembly GCF_020745735.1 of Hemiscyllium ocellatum. Classification (NCBI taxonomy): domain Eukaryota; kingdom Metazoa; phylum Chordata; class Chondrichthyes; order Orectolobiformes; family Hemiscylliidae; genus Hemiscyllium; species Hemiscyllium ocellatum. The sequence goes on along the minus strand of NC_083401.1, from coordinate 52,897,561 downwards.
TTTGCTTTTATTAAATTTGTGTTTGCTGGCAATTAAAGATGGTGGTGGAACTGTTTTATATGTTTTCAATTGCTTTGAATGTTTTTCACTAGTAGAGAGGTAATATTGTATTTCTCGAGCCAAAAAGGTTGTCGTGCAACATGTTGTGTAATTCTACTCTAACTGCCCTCTAAATGGTGCAAAATTAGTAACTGTTTTACAGTAAATCTCAATTGTTTAGATCTGTAATATTCCGTTAATACAGTTTCAAAAATGTGATGTCCAATGTCTCAAGACCAAAGTAATTATGCACAAAATAAATGTCAATACATTGTGGCAATACTATGGCTTTAAGAGGTCTATTTCGCTTTTTTTTTAAAGAAAGCTTTTAAGACAGAAGTCGTGAGATGTCTATTGAAAACATCTTAAACAACTTGTGAGGCCTCGGGTTTTTTTTAAAAGTTGAAACAACCTGATCAGGTGTACCCTAGAACTCTGTGGGAAGCTAGGGAACTGATTGTGGGCTCCTTGCTGAGATATTTCTATCATCGATAGTTACAGGTGAGGTGCTGGAAGATTGGAGGTTGGCTAACGTGGTGCCACTATTTAAGAAAGTTGGTAAGGACAAGCCAGGGAACTATAGACCAGTGAGCCTGACATCGATGGTGGGCAAGTTGTTGGAGGGAATCCTGAGGGACAGGTTGTACATGTGTTTGTCGAGAGGTAAGAGGGAGGAGCAGAGGACTGCTGGGAAGGTGAATAAAACTGCTCAAAGAACTTACCTCAGGCGTTGGGGCCTCCATTTATCGAGAGGTGAGATGGAGGAGCACTCTCTCTTTTAAAGGAGCAGCAGAGAGAGAGGCCACACGAGGGGCAGAGGACTGCTGGGTATATATTTGGGTAGTGGCTGAATCCTGAGACATTACACTTGTAGTGTCTCCCACCCGTCCTCCTCCTCTAACCAAAAAAACAGAATTGCTAAGGTAAGGCATTTCAGTTTATATTTCTTGTATATGTGTGACAAATTAGAAGTTTACTATTAGTTGGTTAGTTGAATAAGACCATGGAGAAGTATTAGAAATTATTGAACTCATAAACTTGTATAAATTAACTAAATAAGTAGTTGGAGAGGTCATGTGCTATAGCTGGCTGATCCCATTGTGAACAGCAGTGACCACATTTGCAGCATGTGTTGGTTGCTGGAAGAACTCTGGATCAGAATGGATTATCTGGAATCTGAGCTTCAAACACTGTGGCACACCCAAGAGGGGAAGAGATACCTGGATGCTTTGTTTCAGGAGGCAGTCACACCCGGTAGATTAAGTAATTCAAACTCAGTTAATGATCAGGGACAACAGGGTGTGACTGTAAGTGAGGCAGGTAGGGGTATTCTGAGTTCAGAAGTGGAGGAGCCTCAGCCCCTGAGCTTATTCAACAGATATGAGATTTTTGCTCCCTGTACAGATGAGAAAAAGGACTGTGGACAGGATGAGCCAGCCGACCACTGCACCATGGTGCAGAAGGCCATTCAAGAAGGGGCAGCAAAAAGACAAGTAGTTGTTATAAGGGATTCAACAATGAGGGTGACAGATAGTATCCTTTGTGAGTTGGATCGGGAGTCCCACATGGTGTGTTGCCTGCCCAGTGCCAGGGTGAAGAACATCTCTGACTGGTTTGAAAAGATATTGGAGCAGGAAGGAAAAGATCCAGTTGTTGTGGTCCACGTTGGCATGAACAACATAGACAAGGCTATAAAGGAGGACCTGCATGGGGATTATCAATCACTAGGAATGAAATTGAAGTACAGGTCCTCAAGGGTCATAATCTCTGGATTACTGCCCGAGACATGTACTAATTGGCATAGGGATAAGAAAATTAGGGAAGTAAACACATAGCTAAGAGGTTAGTGTGGGAAAGAGGGATTCCATTTCATGGGACATTGGCCTCAGTTTTGGAACCGAGGGAATCTGTACCGATGGGATGGTCTCCATCCGAACCAATCTAGAACCAGAGTTCTGGCAAAAAGAATAAATAGGGTGGTCACTAGGACTTTAAACTTGTGAGTCGGGGGAAGAGAAAGGGAACACAACAGGGAGTATGGAGTCAAGTAGAAAGATAAGCAGCAGGTTAGCATGTGTGCAGGGTTTAAGTCCAAGACAGGCTAGGAATGACACAAAAAGGAATGATAACTTAGGACATTTTACTCAAGGTGATGGAAATCATGAGGATAAGAAAATTAAGGCGCTTTATCAAAATACTCCTAGCATTCGTAACAAAGCAGATGATTTAATGGAACAAATCATCGTGAATGATTATGATGTGGTAGGCATCACAGAGACGTGGTTACAGGGGTTTAAGACTGGCAGTTAAACATCCAAAGATTTACAACTTATTGAAAAGACAGGGAGATAGGCAGAGGGGGCAGGGTTGCCTTGTTAACTAAGAATGAGATTAAATCTATGGCACTGAATGACATAGGGTTAGATGATGTGGAGTTTGGGTGTTGAGGAACCACAAAGGCAAAAAAACCACAATGAAAATTATGTACAGACCTCCCAGCAGTGGTCAAGAAATACCAGTAGATGCACCAGGAAATAGATAAGGCATGTCAGAGAGACAAGGTCATGGTGATCATGAGGGACTTCAATATGCAGGTGGACTGGGTGAATAATGTTGCCGGTAGATTCAAAGAAAGGGAATTCATGGAAATTTTACAGGATGACTCTTTGGAACAGCTTGTGATGGAACCCACAAGGGAGCAGGCTATCCTGGACTTAGTTCTATGTAATGAGCCAGACTTTATAAAAGATCTTCAGGTAAGGGATCACTTAGGAGGCAGCGATCATAATGTGGTAGAGTTCAATCTGCAGTTTGAAAGAGAGAAGGCAAAATTGGATGTAATGATGTTACAGTTAAATAACGCTAATTATAGCGGCATGAGAGAGGAACTGACCAAGATCGATTGGAAGCAGAGCTTAGCAGTAGATCAACAATGGCAGGAGTTTCTGGGTGCAATTGAGGACAGTACAGAGGTTCATCCCAAAGAAAAGAAGGATTATCTGTGGGGGGAGGGGGATGGGGGGTGGTGGTGGAATTTGACATCTATGGCTGACAAAGGAAGTCAAGAAATGTATCAAAGAAAAGAGAGAGCCTATAAATTGGCCAAGAGCACTGGGAAATCAGAAGACTGGGAAGACTACAAAAACAAACAGAGGGGATAACAAAGAAAGAAATAAGGAAGGAGAGGATCAAATATGAAGGTAAGCTAGCCAATAATATTAGAAATTATAGTAAAAGTTTCTTTCAATACATAACAAACAAACGAGAGGCAAAAATAGAAATTGGGCCATTCCAAATTGATGCTGGAAGGATAGTGCTGGGAGATAAGGAAATAGCTGAAGAACTTAATAAGTACTTTGTGTCAGTCTTCACAGTGGAAGACATGAGTAATATCCCAACAATTAAGAAGAGTCAAGGGACAGAGTTGAGTGAAAGTGAAAGTGCGAGAAAAGCTAAAAAGTCTAAAACTCGATATATCTCCTGGCTCTGATGGGCTACATCCTAGAATTGTGACGGAGGTGGCTGAGGAAATAGAGGAGGCGCTGACTGTGATCTTTCAAAAATCACTGGAGTCAGGGAAAGATGATTGAAAAATCGCTGTTGTAGCCCCTTTTTCAAGAAAGGATCAAGACAAAAGAGGGAAAATTATAGGCTGATTAGCCTAACCTCTGTTGTAGGTAAAATTCTTGAATCCATCATCAAGGATGAAATTGCTAATTCTTGGAAGTGCAGGGTCGGATTATTACAAGCCAGCATGTAAGGGGAGGTCGTGCCAGACAAACATGTTAGAATTCTTTGAAGAGGTAACAAGTAGGTTAGACCAGGGAAACCCAATGGATGTTGTCTATCTAGATTTCCAAAAGGCCTTGGATAAGGTGCCTTACGGGAGTCTGTTAAGTAATGTGCAGGCCCATGGTGTTCAAGGTGAGCTACTGGCATGGATTGGGGATTGACTGTCTGACAGAAGGCAGAGAGTTGGGATAAAAGGTTCTTTTTCAGAATGGCAGCCAGTGACAAGCAGTGTCCCGCAGGGTTCAGTGTTGGAGCCACAGCTGTTCACTTTACATATTAATGATCTGGATGAAGGGACAGGGGACAATCTGGTGAAGTTCGCCAATGATACAGAGTTAGGTGGACAGGCAGGTAGTACTGAGGAGGTTGGAGGCCGCAGAAGGATTTAGACAGTTTAGGTGAGTGGTCCAGGAAATGGCTGATGAAATTCAATGTGAGCAAGTGTGAGGTCTTGCACTTCGGAAAAAATAATGCAGGCATGGTCTATTTTTAAAATGGTGGGAAAATTCATAAAGCCAAAGTACAAAGGATGTGTGAGTGCTAGTCTAGGATTCTCTAAAGGTTGATTTGCAATTTGAGTCCATGATTAAGAAAGCAAATATAATGTTGTCACTTATCTCAAGAGGGTTGGAATATAAAAGCAGTGATGTGCGTCTGGGACTTTATAAAGCTCTAGTTAGGCTCCACCTAGAATACTGTGTCCAATTTTGGGCCCAACACCTCAGGAAGGACATACTGGCACAGGAGCGTATCCAGTGGAGATTCATAAGGATGATCCCTGGAATGGTAGGCCTAACACATGATGATCAGCTGTGGATCCTGGGATTGTTTTCATTAGAGTTTAGAAGGTTGAAGGGAGATCTAATAGAAACTTACAAGATAATGCATGGCTTAGAAAGGTGTATTCTGGGAAGTTGATTCCTTTAGGCAGAGAGACTAGGACTTGTGGGCATAGCTTTAAAATTAGAAGGGGTCAATATAGAATGGAAATGAGGAGACATTTCTTCAGCCAATGAGTGGTGGGCCTGTGGAATTCATTGCCACGGAACACAGGAGAGGTTGGGCATCTTCAGCAGAGATTGATAAATTCATGATCTCACAAGGAATTAAGAGCTACAGGGAGAGTGCGGGTAAGTGGAATTGAAACACCCATCAGCCATGATTAAATGGCGGAGTGGATCCAATGGACTGAATGGCCTTGTTTCCACTCCTATGTTTTATGGTCTTATGTACCTGGAAAGGCAAGGTCTGATTAGGGATAGTTAACATGGCGTTGTGCATGGGAAATCATGTCTCATGAAGTTGATCGAGTTTTTTGAAGAAATAACAAAGAGGATTGATGATGCAGAGCAGTGTACATGATCAATATGAACTTCAGAAAAGCTTTTGACAAGGTTCTCTACGGGAGACTGGTTATCAAGATCCCATGGAATATAAGGAGAACTAGCCATTTGGATACAGAACTGGCTCAAAGGTAGAAGACAGAGGGTGGTGGTGGAAAGTTGCTTTTCAGACTGGAGGCCTGCGACCATTGGAGTGCCACAAGAATTGGTGCTGGGACCACTACTTTTCACCATTTATATAAATGATTTGGACATGAGCATGAAAGGTACAGTTAGTAAATTTGTAGATGACACCAAAATTGGAGGTGTAGTGGACAGTGAAGAAGGTTACCTCAGATTACAAGAGGATTTTGATCAGATGGGCCAATGGGCTGAGGAGTGGCAGATGGAGATAAATATGAGTTGCTGCATTTTGGGAAAGCAAATCTTAGCAGGACTTACACACTTAATAGTAAGGTCCTAGGGAGTGTTGCTGAACAAAGAGACCTTGGAGTGCAGGTTCATAGCTCCTTGAAATTGGAGTCACAGGTAGATAGGATAGTGAAGAAGGTGTTTGGTATGCTTTCCTTTATTGGTCAGAGTATTGAGTACAGGAGTTGGGAGGTCATTGGTTAGGCCACTTTTGGAGTATTTTATGCAGTTCTGGTCTCCTTCCTATCGGAAAAATGTTGTGAAACTTGAAAGGGTTCAGAAATGTTTTACAAGGAGGGTTGGAGGATTTGAGCTACAGGGAGAGGTTGAATATGTTGGGGCTGTTTTCCCTGGAGCGTCAGAGGCTGAGGGGTGACCTTATAGAGGTTTATAAAATCACGAGGGGCATGAATAGGATAAATGGACGAAGTCTCTTCCCTGGGGTGGGGGAGTCCAGAACTAGAAGGTACAGGTTCAGGGTGAGAGGGAAAAGATATAAAAGAGACATGGGGGCAACATTTTCATGCAAAAGGTGGTACGTTTATAGAACGAGCTCCCACAGAAGTGGTGGAGGCTAGCACAATTTGTAACATTTAAAAGGCATTTGGATGGCTATATGAATAGGAAGGGTTTGGAGGGATATGGGTCAGGTGCTGGCAGGTGGAACTAGATTGGGTTGGGATATCTGGTCAGTATGGACGGGTTGGACTTAAGGATCTGTTTCTGTGCTGTACATCTCTATGTCTCTATGACTCTAAAAGCAGCAGCCTGAATGGGTGGGGTCACACTCCTTAAAACCCAGAATCTTTAATTCCTTGGGTATTCCGTAGCAGTTGCTACTGAGGTCCTGAAGAAGTGGAAGCTATTTTTTCCTTCCCTCATTTCCAGCTAAAGGCTGGGAGTTCTTCTCCTGCTGCTGAGTCGCAGATGAGACAATCTATTTTCTGAATTTGCCTTTTGCCAAGAACCTCTTTAATGGATGTTACTGGAAACGTTACTGTTAGTAGTTAACTAATCTATTATTCTCTTAAGTTTTTGAGTAGAGTTACAGCTAAACCAATTCTTTCCTTTAGTCTTTCTTTTATTTTAACTATAGTGTTTGAATAAATTGAGTTTTACTTAACATTGAGTAATTTAACCAATTTGACCACTTATAATGCAACACCTTACATTTATCTTTAAAATAGGAAAAAGTTAAGATCTACGAGTAAAAAGTGAGGACTGCAGATGCTGGAGATCAGAGCTGAAAATGTGTTGCTGGTTAAAGCGCAGCAGGTCAGGCAGCATCCAAGGAACAGGAAATTCGACGTTTCGGGCATAAGCCCTTCATCAGGAATGAGGAAAGTGTGTCCAGCAGGCTAAGATAAAAGGTAGGGGGTTACCTTCTGAAAATATTTTGAGGGGGTTTGATCTGATCTATAACAGGACTGCTCCTGATCCTTCAGTTCATAAAGGATAACCGGGTAATGCTGCGAGCATCAGCATTTTTCACAGTTCAAGGGAAATCATTTGATTTCTGGTGTTTGTCAAAAATTGAACACATTTTAATTGGGGACAATAAGGGCAAGATGTTGACTCACTTTCTGAAATGTCATTGAAGATCCCAGTATTTTATAAGGAGTGTCACATTACAAGTAGTCAAAATTAGAAAAAAATATTTTTAAATGATCTGGAACTGACAAAGTTTATGGACACCTGAAGATCTGTGAACTTCCTCCATCAATTAGTGCCCATGTAGCCCATATGGGCCACTTACAAAACTGAAGCACCTTAACAATGAACTTCAAAGTTAGTAGGAGAAAGTGAGGACTGCAGATGCTGGAGATCAGAGCTGAAAAATGTGTTGCTGGAAAAGTGCAGCAGGTCAGGCAGCATCAAAGGAGCAGGAGAATCGACATTTCGGGCATAAGCCCTTCTTCAGGAATCACTCCAAAGTTAGTGACTACTTCAGTTGTGCTTCAGACTCCCAGGCACCTGTAGTCTGAGTAAAATAAGATTTGGAATTGATGGCTCTCTCCCAGTTATTCTTTTTCCATTAGAAATGACTTTGCTAGGACTGAAGAAAAATCAACTTTCAATGGACCCTGGATTTATTTTGTATGTTTTTAGCGAAAGCAAGATTTATTGTATGATTCCAATAAGTGACCAAATTGGCTTGCACTGAATTTATACAAGATGAGCTTTCACTCTTCTGATTTTGACTGAGATTGAATCCATTGTCCTCCCAAAAGCTATTTGAGAAATTTTAAGGTTTCCTGGAATTAGTAAATATTCAGAATAGTGATTGGGAAGTTAGTTGAAAATTCATAAATGAAATGCTGTTTTTGATGACATTGTATTTAAAGCTATTTAAAATAAAATTTCTAATACCTTAAAGATCTGCAGCACAGCTTAAATGATATAAAGGTATCATCAAACATGAAAAAGGTATGCTTCAGGACTTTGTAATGGAGATAAAATTGGGAGATGTCAGCTGATTTTTGATAAATTGGGTCATTAGATCTGAGCATGGTAAATTGAGTTTAATGTGGTTAGGGCAATTCAAAAAAGGGTAAAGAAACTCTGGAAATGCCAGCAAATCTTAGAGGTTTATGAAATCATTAGGGCGACAGATAAAGCGGTTAGTTCTGCTGCCTCCCAGCGCCAGGGACCCAGGTTCAATTCCTGCCTCAGGCAACTGTCTGTGTGGAGTTTGCACATTCTCCCCGTGTCTGTGTAGGTTTCCTTCCACAATCCAAATGCGTGCAGTTTAGGTGAATTGGCCATGCTAAATTGCCCGTAGTATTAGGGGAATGGGTCTGGGTGGGTTGTTCTTCGGATGGTTGGTGTGGACTTGTTAGGCTGAAGGGCCTGTTTCCACACTGTAAGTAATCTAAAGTGAGTGGCAGGGTTGGGGATTTCAAGACTAGAGGGCATAATTTTAAGGTGAGGAGAAAATTTTAAAAACGACATGAGGGACTTTTTAACACAGATTTACTTGTTTGTGGATGCAGGTACAATTACAATGTTTAAAAGACATTTGGATAAATACATGAATAAAAAATGTTTGGAGGGATATGACCCATGCGCAGGCAGGTGGGACTCATGTAATTTGTTAACATGCTTGGCAAGGACTGATTGGACTGAAGGGTCTGTTTCTGAGTTGTATGATTCTCTAAATGTGGATGCTGGAAGTCTAAAACAATAACATCTTGCTGGAGCAACTCAGCATTTTAGCTGCATCTCGACAGTGTTCTCTCTACAGAAGCTACCAGACCTGCTGAGTCTCTCCAGCAATTTCTGGTTTTGTTTCTGTCTTCTGAAGTTACACTCCGGCTCCCCACCCTCTCTGTTGATGATTTCCCTGTCAAGTGTGGTCTTAAGCATCCTGGAACAAGATTGTCCCAGGTTTCATGGCGTGTTGCATTAACTAGTGGCCATGAAGCAGTCGAGTTGGCCCCAATGTAATTGACGCCTAACTTCTTTCTGCAAAGACCTAGAAAACCACACTTCAAAGGCAATTAGAGACGAGCAACAAATGCTGCCTTTGATAGCAATGCCTTTCTGTGTGAAAGAGTAAGGAAAAAATCATAATCATTTGCAATCCCTCCTAGGTTAGGAATGGTGAGAAGTAGCTCCTGATCACTAGCCAGCATTAAACTTGTCTGCATTAGTTTTTCCATAGTTGAATGCTCCGCCAGTCCAAACTCACATGGATTGCATTTGGCATCTACTGATTGACAACTCCAACCAGCCTAGCTTTCCAATAGCTAGTTAAACATTCCTGACAATATTATTCATAACAGCTTCAACACAGGGAGAAAAAACAACAGAGAGACACACAACTTTAAAACAAAATTGTTATTTGGTTTGTGACTAGGGCCAGGAACAATAAATGGTCAGAGCCCCTACTTGAACAACTCCAACAATACAAAGCAGAGAACACTGTCCTCAACGATATCACATGTTCAATTTGAAGATACTGAGTCGTTGATCACTCAGTGCTCCATCTTCCACTTTGCATGGGCTGTACAGAGGTAGAAGTGGATCTGTGAAATGGGCTCGAAAGACATGAAGCATCTCCATCGTCTCAGCATCAAAGAACGACACTATCCCGCCCTCATAGTCCACATAGATACCAATTCGGCATGGTTTACGCTGGACATTCAACTGGATTTCAGGCTCTTCACACGCCTCATAGTGACAGCCATCTCGCAATGTCAGACACCAGATGCCTTTACTCGGACTGTAGACAATATTCCCATGGCGAGGAATACTGTTGTAAGCAACTCCCAGATCCCATTTGGCTTTCTTGTGGACAGCCACTTCCCAGTAATGTTTCCCTGTTGAAAATGCTTCAGCACCAAGAACACAAAGGGCATCATTGAATCGACCATCCATGTAAACAACTGGCAAAGGTTCACGAAGAGGAATGACTGACCGCCGGTTTGCTGAGATTTCAAGGTGAGGGTGAGCAGTTGAATGGTCAAAGGTGCAAGCTTCAGGCACTAAGTAGAAAACAAACATAACATAAATTAGTCAGTAAAACATGGAGCTCTTGTCAAAGACTAGACATACATTATCCTATTTGAGAAACTAAACTTTGGATGATATGTTTTACAGTGAAGTCTATATTTGTTATTGGACTGCCTGCTGAAGGGAGCTCACCTTGCAGGGTTAGATTAGTAGGAGTTTGATGAGGATATCAAGTTAAAAGATAATCCTTCGGCCATTTCCAATAACTTCAATATATCCTCATTTGTGCTGGAACCTGAGAGCTAATGTACATTACACTGCAGTCTGCATGACCCGAATACCGACTGTTTTCAGAATGGACATTGCAGTTCTCAAAAGATGCATTGTAGATGACATGACGATAAGTGAGTTAAAATTCTCGCCAAAAGAAGCTGGTATTAAAAAAACCTTACCTGTCTTAATTATTTGAAACATCTTCTTCCAAACTTTGTATTGCAGTGGACCACAAAATTTCTCAGCCTCAAAACGTACAATGGAGTCATTCACCATTTCATATGGATTACGGAATCTGAAATGAGATTATTAGTTGAATAATGCTACAAAAATATCATGGGCATAGCTTCACTGAAACAAATTGAGAAACTGTGGAAAATAGAGGTTGAGGAAGAGAAAAATACAGGCTGAGAGACAGCAAGAGACTAAAATACACACACACAAACATATTGAAAGCAGAGACCAAATGGTCATAAGGTGTGGTCATGAGGCTAGATAAAAAGCAGACAGAAAATCATTTAGAAAGAGAAACTGAAATGAAACAAAATGCAGAAGTTATACTTTAATCTCACCCTTCAGAGGAAATGTTCAGCACCTGAAACAGACAAAAACAAATTGAGAAAAGTGGGAGTGAAATGGTGAAAAGCTCTGTGCGATTGCACCATCTGCTGGCTGAGCCACCACAGAAATTCCTTTCACTACTGATCACCTGAGAGGAGTCAGTGACTGAAACATAACATGCCGCTGCCTGGTGAACATCAAAACTGTTGGAAATGACTGCCGCTAAAATATAGTCCAGTGAACAAGAAAATCTCTTCTCTCTGATGGGTGATTAGGTAGGACAGTCAAAGTTTGTTCTTATCTACTTTTTCATAATAAATGCTTGTGAACAATTCTGGCAATGCTGCATTTATTTCTCACATTTAGTTCCTCAGAGGAGGAGATATTGTCTTTATCCTTAACTACAAGATTTCTTGTGGGAATGTGGAGTGTAGATAGGAAAGTGGCAGTAGACAGGAAATTCTAATTCAGGTTACTAATCCAGTGATAATGAAGGAGAAAAGCTGAGTATTTAAGTCAAAATACTGCATGTTTTGGAGAGGAAATGATCCCCACAATACCTGGGTTTTGGGTACAAATTCAGGGAAGGCAAAAGGGGAGGAGGTATCCTTTCTATGATGGTGCAGGGGGCCACAATTTTGTTCAAGCTATATTCTGATATCAGAGATGGTGCAGAGCTCTTCCACTCTTTTAGGACCTCTCCTTTGACAAAGATCGCTCAATGTAGAAGCAATGTTTGACACAAAGCATCAGGTACAGAAAATACATAAAAGCATTTTGTTTAATTTCTTTCAGTAAATAGATAAAAGGAAACCAGAAGATAAAAGGACATCCGCCCTCGGATCCATAATAAATTACCTTCAAGACACAACTCAAGTTAGTGGTCTGCAGTGCTGCATCAAGGGGATCCATCAGCAATTTCAGATGTTTAACTCTCTGCAAGCATCCTGTCTTCAACCGTATCAACTCCTCCAGGGTCTGTTGTTTCTCAGCAGCTATCAATTCTGTCAATGCTCTTTCCTCCGAATCTAGGAAGCTCCGCAAAACAGCAAAATCTTCTTGCACTTGCCGTTGGAGTATCTCAGCTTCTTCCTGTTCAAAGAATAGAAAGGTTCACAATTTAGGCTTTTGTGAAGAGCAAGTATTCAAATGAACCAAGGAATCTAATTCCTCAGTCACCCATGCTAGACACGTCACAGTCTCTTGATTCTCCTCCACACCTGAAATAATAATATGATAAGCCCCTTCCAGGAGTGCTATAGATTCTGAATATTCTACCTTGTTTTATGAGGGCATAAATAATCCAATTCCTATCTCTAATCTATTTTTAGTTAGCTGATCTCAGCTGTAGTATTCAAGAGGCAGATGACGATAAATACCTTAAGTGCCTCTTAAGGAATTAAGCTAAAGTCTGAGAAAATTCCGGCTTCAAATTTCTGCAGGATAACATGTGTAAAGCTGAACTGCTACGTCCCCTAACAGTCAAATATCCTGCTGCCGCTCATCAGATGGATCCATGTGAAGAACGACCCGCTTGGGTGACATAGTGGAGAGTGGCTTTTACACGTGGAACCAATATCATCAGGGGTCATGAGAGAGATAATTTAACTATGTGCACTGAAGAGTTCAATACATGAAGTTACTTAAATACATGAGATATCATACTTCGCCTAATAAGGCTGATTTTGCAGAAATAATTCAGGTCTAACAGATTAGTGAGGATATGGGTCATCAGTCACACCAGTGATGACATAAGGAAAGAGATAGTCTCATTGACGGCGTCATTTGTAAGGTTGGATGGACTACAGCATTGTTATTTTCTGACAAATTGCCATTCTTGATAGGAAAGAATACTGAAAGAATGAAATGGAAAATCAAGAAAGTTACAGCACGTAGGAGATGGGATATCTGGTGAAGGAGAGGGATGATGGAGGAACATATCAGGTATAATTCATTTTTACATAGCTGTGTAAATACAGAACTGAAAGTATAAACAAGGGCATATGATCCATACTGCAATTGAGTTCTATAAGGTGATTTGCAAAAAAATGGTATAAATGTGCTTGAGATCTATTGTTAGTTGAAATGTCTCTTGGAGCAATGAAAGGGCATTCTGTGTGCATTACTTGTCTGCCCGGCATTGATTAACAGACTCCTGCTTGTTCACTTGACAGCTGACTTAAGTCAAATTAATTTAGATACTCCACAACTGCACTCAGAATTCTTTATTACCTGGGCTGCTGTTGTGTTCCGTTCAATCTCTTCCAATCGCGAGATCTGCTCCGAGCTCTCTGCCTGCATCTCCACCAACTTTGCAGACAGTGATTCCTGTTGACAAAGAAAACATGAAAATTCTGTTTGAAGGAAGCAGAACATCACCTGCAAACATCTAGAACAGGTCACAGGCAATTCCTGAAAGCCAGATCCTGTTGTGTTCCTGGGCTGGACTGAGTCACCAGATCACACCCAATGTGATGACCAGCGTTGAAGAGAAGGCCTGGATTTCTTCATCAGTCTTCACTGAATCATCTAATTTCATCTGATATTGTATTTAGCACCATACAGGAGGACACGCTAGGTTCCAATCCTGGTGAAGGATAACTAAGATACTGAAATGTAGCCTGCTTGCATAAGCCCACATCTCCTAATTACTATCAGAGCCCCTGTTTTCAATGCAGACTGGAAAAACAATTGCTGACTTACCTTCCTCAGATTCGTTTCTATCCAACTGTCCAATAGAGTATCCTGTAGAACTCACTTAGTGCAGGGAACCTTGGAGGGAGCAGCTGAGAGTATCTATGCAAATGCTATTAACTTTTTTGTATAGCACTAGTAAAAGATTAAATGTCTCAAAACTTTGGATGAGAGAAAATGTAAACATGTAGATGTGTGCAGGACAGGTGATAAGTGAGTTAAGAGGGTGGTAGTTGGATGGGATGATGGGTGGATGGATGGTGTGTGTCGGGTTGTGTCTGTCGGGGGAGGGGAATAAGAGTGGGGTGGGGGAGGCGGGATTAGGTCAGGCCAAGAGGCAGGAGTTAGGGGCTGTCAGGAAGTTATCCAGAATTTCAATTAGGGTTTTTTTTGCCTAACATTTCCTGAGTATCCAAGCTGAAACACTCTGAAATCACCAACTTTAACTCAGAGTCACAGACTATTTTTGGAGGGTCCAGAAGTATTTCCTATCAGGAGTTCAGACTTCTCAGCCAATTCCCACGGATTCAATGCGTCGGGACTTCCATCGGTCCCATCACACATCGAGTCATACAGCCATTCTAGAAAGACCTTAAGACTGTCGTCTCAACTTGATCTGTTGGGGCCTTAGGCATTTTGATACTGGGATACAATGAACTTGCATTGATGGTATGACCATACAGGCAATTAAGTAAGGATGATATGTAAATATTTATCTTAACAGAGAGTCATAGAGTCATACAGCACAGAAACAAACCCTACGACTCAACTCGCCCATACCGATCAGGTTTCCTAAAGTTGCCTACATTTGGCTTAATACATATTCCTTCAGCATCACTGGGTCCGTTTCCCTGCCGAACATCATTTCTCAATTACTATAACAGTTTAGGAAGCAAGTCCGCCACAACCTTTTCAGGATATTCGGGAAATCGGACTGAATGCAACCTTACTTGAATTGGATGACTGGGGGCGAAGGATTCTGAAGAGTGTAAAGCAGTAAGCAAGGACTTGAGACGTGTCAGACAGAATGCCACGTGTATTTTTTTTAACAAAAAGACAGTAAAGAGAGGCGCCTTGTGTGTGCAGTGACCAACCTTCAACTCCCTGAAGGCCTCCTCCACCGCCACCACCGTGTGCCCTCGGTGTGAGCCTATAATCGCACACTTGCTGCAGACCTGTTGTTGCTCCACTCTGCAGAAATACACCAACTTCTTGCCGTGCTCCGGGCACCTCGCAATCTCCCCACAGGCAGCTTCTCCTTTCTCCTCCATCCCTCAGCTCCCGACCCCGAACTGCAGACTTTTACCAAACAGATTATTTTAAAAAAGGTTGCAAACTCTCCATTCTGTGGTTGATGCCTATCCAGAAGCCGTTGACGCCTCGACGCGGAAGTGACACGGTTGAGGGAAAGACCCAGTTTACTCTCTGATCGACGTTAGAGTCAACCACCCATAGGGCACAATGCTCCAAGAAGAAAATCTGAAAGACACCGGGAGTACAAAAAAAACTATAGGAAGCTCTGCCTCCAAAATCTTAGTTACGTTTTATGATTGGATTTTATTTTTGTCAAACATCAGTGATTGAAATAAATCATAATCCAAAACAGTGTACTCGTAATAAACCCAAATCACTTTATGTGCTGAAAATAAGTTGAATTAACGATGATCGGTGTTAACAGTAAAAGCAACACTAGAAATCGAGAATTTGATGGCTGAAAAATTGATCTCAGAACTTTGAATTTGTCTACTGTTAAATCTGTAAATATGATTCTAGGATAACATGTTATCTGAAACAAAATAACCCAGAAATTGCAAGTCTGATAGCATACTGCCAGATCTGCTCAGTCTTCCATCGATTTCTGTTTTCTTTTGTTTCAGATCTCTGTTTCTCTGTTCAGTTTAGTATGTTACCTCTCTGGTGTCAGGGTCAAAGACATCATGCAGCAGCTGCAGGGCAGCTTTTGGGAGATGGGAGAGGTAAAGATCCGCATTGGTGTATCAACATGGATAGGTAGAGGGATGTTGGGGAGGGGGGGGGTGTTGCTAGGAGGAAATTTAAAAAAAGGAATACTTCCTAGAGCAGTAATCTAAGGATTTAGGTCATAAAGATGCACAGCACGGAAACAGACCCTTTGGTCCAACTCATCCATACTGACCAGATATCCTAAATTAATGCCCCATTTGCTACCACTTGGCCCATATCCCTCCAAACCCTTCCTATTCATATACCCATCCAGATGCCTTTTAAATGTTGTAATATTTCTAGCCTCCACCATTTCCTTTAGCAGCTCATTCTATATACACACCCTCTGCATAAAAAAATGTGCCTTAGGCCCCTATTAAATTTTTTTCCCTCTCATCTTAAATCTATGCCATGTAGTTTTGGACTTCCCTACCCTGGGTCAAGACCTTGTCTATTTACCCTACCCATGCTCCTTGTGACTTTATAAACCTTAGAAGGTCACCCCCTCAGCTTCCAACGCTACAGGGAAAATAGCCCCAGCCTGTTTAGCCTCTCCCTATGGCTCAAACCCACCAAGCCTGGCAGCATCCTTGTAAATCTTTTCTAAACCCTTTCAAGTTTAAAACATCCTTCTTATAGCAAGGAGATCAGAATTGAATGCAGTTTTCCAAACATGACCTAATCAATGTCCTGTACAGCCACAATATGATTTGTCAACTCCTACACTCAATGCACTGACCAATTCTTTCAGTGTCATAGGGATAGGAAAATTGATCAATTGGCCACATTGTTGGTGAATTGGTGTAGAAAGGAGTGCATCAGATTTTTGAGGCTATGTGCCTGTTTCTGGAATAAGTGGAATCTGTACAAACTGGACAATTTTCACCTTAACAGATCAAGACTGATGTCTTTATCCAGAGATTGCTAGTGTTGTTGGGATGGGTTTAAACTAGTTTGACAGGGAGATGGGAACCCGAGAGGTGAGCCAAATTGGAGGGAAGTGAAGTGTTCATGGGTAGTAAAAATCTGGTAAGTGAAGAAAGCAAGCAAAATAAAGGTGAGTTTAAATTAATCTTGGAACATGGAATAATGTCAAAAGAGCACTTTACCTGATTGCACACAAGATTCACAACAAGTAAATTATTTAAAGGTACAAATAGAGATAATTAGGTATGATGTAATTGCCATTACAGAGACATGGCTGCAGGGGGAATCAATACTTTTAGAGACGTCAGGTAAAATGGAAAAAGAGCTGATGTTGTGCTAATAAATAGTAATATATGGGATCAGGACATTAGTAACAGAGGATCTCAGATCAGAAGTGTGAAATGTGAGATTTGTTTGGGTGGATCTTAGAAAGAACAAGAGGTAGCAAATATTGGTGGCCATTGTTTAAGGCCACAATGACATTAATCAGGAGATTAGAGAAGCATGTAGCATGGGTAATGCAGTAATCACTTTATATATGGACTATTTAAACCTCATGAGAAATAATGCTATTGTTACAACCAGACCCTGGGCAAGGTCCTTACAGTTCCAGATAAGATATGCAAACTGCTGCCCCCACCTCTTTCTTTATTTAGCCTTCAAAATGGTCACATAGCTAAGCTATAACTTTCAATTAATTGAGGAAACAGCTATCATCCTCTAAGATCTTGGCACATTATCACCTTAACTGAGATCTGATATTGACATGCAATGCCTCCCTGTACAGCATTGGGGTGGTATTAGCTCATAGGTGGCTCAATGGAGAAGAACACCCAACAGCATTTGCAACCAGGAGTTTGGCTAATGCAGAGCATAAATAAGCTCAGGCAGAGAAAGAAAGATTGGTAGTCATATTTGGAATCAGGAAGTTCCACCAATACCTTTATGGATGAAAATTTGCAACAATAATGGACCATAAACTCCTACTGGGTCTGCTTAAAGTGGACAAGATACTGCTGACAATAGCTTTGGGCCAAATTCAGTGGGGGGCTTGAATACTAAGTGTCTATAGTTACAAGTTAGAACACCACCTGGGAAGCCAAGTAGTGAATGTGGATGCATTGAGCTGCCTCTCATTGGCAGATACACCACCAGTGTTACCACCAATGGAAGAACCTGTAATGGTTTCAGTATCATAACAGACAATATTAGACTTCGAATGCAGAAAGATCTGGTGCTGTCAAAACTGAAACAGCTGGTGGTGATGGGGGAAGCCAAAGTGCCGTTACAAACAGAACTGTAACCTTTTTAACGCAGAGAGGCCAGCACACATGGCATAGTGTTATAGGGATCAAAAGTGATTGTCCTGAGCAAAGGTCGCTGCCAGGCACTACCTGAATTCCAGCAGGGTTATCAAGGGGTCTCCAAAATGAAGATGCTAGCAAGAAGTTATGTCTGCTGGCCAGATTGGATGAAGAAATAGCCAGGTTGATGAGGCAGTGCCCAGAATGTCAACAAGGATAAAAGTTACTGCCCCAGCAGCTCTCTCCCATTTGTGGGAATGGCTGGGTAAACCTTGAACTTGGTTAAATGTTGACTTTGCAGGTGCTTTCATGGGCTTAATATTCTTATTTATTGTAGACACCCACTCAAAATGGTTGGATGTGTACAGAGTCCATTCGTCAAACATTGGGGTGATGATAGCAAAAATTGTGTGCATCATTTTCAATTCACAGATTTCTGGAAGTGTTGCACACAGATAACAGGCCGTCATTTACCAGCAGCGAATTTGGGTATTTCCTAAATTTATATGGGATTTGACATATAAAGATAACTCCATATCACCGATCATTCAATGTCCTGACAGGAAAGCAGTCCAAAATTTGAAGATTGGTTTGAAAAAAAAACAGCTTACAGCCTCACCAAATGCCAAGCAATCATGGTTCTTACTTGGTTACTGGATGACCCCACATGCAACTACAGGGATAGCACCAGCAGAGTTGCTAATTGCTAGAAGACTCTGCACCAGGTTAAATCTGATCTTCCTGGACCTGCATGGAGTGGGGGGGGGGGTGTGGAGGGTGGTGAAAGGCGTTGCCAGTGCTTGACCCAAAATTCCACCGAGCAAGGAAGACAGTTTGCTTCAGGGGATGAAGTTTGATGTAAGAACCAGGGAAATGGCCCAGCATGGGTAACAGGCATGGTCAATATGAGGTGAGGACCAGTGACATATAAAGTTCAGGTTGGAGTGATGGAACTGAACAAGCATGTGGACCAAATGAAAGCTGCAAACTCGCAAATGGTACAGGAGCAAAATGCGTCCTGCTCCTCAGAACAGTCAGAAAAGCTGCTGGACCCCGTGAATTCTCCCTCTCCATCAAGTGTTATAGAGACCTTGGAATCTGAGATGGACATGGCAGATGTTGCTGTCTCAATGTCTTTCCTAGCAGAAGAACAGAATGAATTTCTACTGAAGTGTTCGTGGTATAAGAGGCAACCTCCAATGCATTGTTACACACCACTTATATTGGAACCTTATCCAGTGTTAAAACTCCCCAAGAGGTTCTCCAAGAAAAGAACTGGCCTATGTTCTTGGACCCAGAGGGGGAGAGGTATAGTAATTGTTATAATGAGGTCAGCCAGGGTACAGACCTCATAGAATAGGAGTTCCTAGTTGACAGACATAAACAGGAGGGTCAGACATTCTGCATGCTGACTCTGACGAAGCTGTGACAGAGTAAAAAACTTTCCATTTATCAATAAAGGGTGACTTGGTTATAGGTGCAGTGTCTGTGGAGTTATTTCACAGCACATATACACAGATTATAAATAAGAGGAATCCAAAAGATATAACTTAAAAAACTAGATACATGGATATTTTTCTGAATTGTTTGTGAACTGTTGACTTTTTGAAGCTTCTTATTTTTGGAGGTTGATCTGATTATATTTTAAGAAGAACTGGTTTACACTGTAACAGGGAATACGTTGGAGATGATTCTTCAACTGTAACTTTCACGGTATGCTCATGTTCCAACTGAGGTGGGTACTGATGAGGCCACTCAGTACCAGTAGTCCATTGCAGTAGAGTTGAAACTAGCTTTTAAAACATTTCTTGTGTATTTTTTGAAGGGGAAACCATAAAATGTCCTGGCAGTTTTGGAGTAATCCACAGAAATGATTTGCTGTTGAGCAGGGGTTTGTCAGCTTATTGTTGTCTTTGTAGTCACCAGAGAGCACAGTCCAATCTGTTGAAGTTTCTTTGACACCTTTTCGATATTACGTCCGATCACTCCCACACGTTTTTTTACATATGCAGTTATCTTATCTATGTAACAGTCCTCTTTTTAAGGATAATACATTTGAAAGCAAATTAAAAGTGTCCACAGTGCTTTGAGTTCTGACTTGTGATTTAGACATTGTGGAGGATGAAATTCTGAAGTGAATTAGGAATGGTTTCCTCGAGCAGCATGCTGAAGAGTTGACTATAGATCAGGCTATTTTATACATAGTATTATGTATCAAAATAGTACTAATGAATAAACTTGTTGTCAGAGATTCTTTAGGGTTAAGTGACCATAATATGACAGAATTTTACATTATATTGAAAATGAAGTAGTTCAATTTGAAATGAAACAGAAATTGCTGGAAAAGCTCAGCAAGTCTGGAGAGAGCAATCAGATTTAACATTCTGAGGAAGGGTCACTTGACCTGAAACATTAACTCAGATTTCTCTCCACAGATGCTGCTAGATCTGCAGAGCTTTTCCAGCAATTTCAATTTTTGTTTCTGATTTACAGCATCCACAGTTCTTTAGTTTTTATTTTGTTCAATCTGAAGACAGGTTGTTACATTTGAATAAAAGAAATTATGAAGAGAGCTACGGGGAGAAGTTGAAAAGGCTAGGACTGTTTTCCCTGGAGCATTCAAGGTTGAGGGGTGACCTTATAGAGGTTTATAAAATCAGATAGGATAAATAGACAAAGTGTCTTCCCTGGAGCGGGGGGGAGTCCAGAACTAGAGGGCATAGTTTTAGGGTGAGAGGGGAAAGCTATAAAAGAGACCTAAGGGGCAACTTTTTTCACGCAGGGGGTGGTATGTGTATGGAATGAGCTGCCAGAGGAAGTGGTGGAAGATAATACAATTACAACATTAAAAGGCATCTGGATGGGTATATGAATAGGAAGCATGGAGGGATATGGGCCAGGTGCTGGCTGGTGGGGACTGGATTGGGTTGGGATATCTGGTGTGCATGGATGAGTTAGACCGAAGGGTCTGTTTCTGTGCTGTACCTCTCTATGACTCTAAATGAGAGGCAAATTGATTGATTTAGTGTAGACAATATGTTAAATGATATGAGGGTAAATATTTTATAATTTACAGCAACTACACAGTCCTTCAAACGACAAAAAATCAAAAAGGTTAACCATGGCCTAAAAAGTTAAGAAATTTAACTTGAAAGGAAAAGGCTTGTAAATTGTCAGAAATTGTAATAAATCCGAGGATTAGGAGAATTTTAAAATACAGCCAAGAAGTCCAAGGAACTGAGAAAGAATGGAAGAATAGACTATGAATATAAAGTAGCAAAAATATGAAAAGCATGTAAATAGGACACATTTTAATATAGATGTAAGTGTATAACACAGTCAAAAGAATTTACAATGGGAATTGAGATCAATTTGAGAAGCTAGATGATTACTTTGCATCTGTTTTCACTGAGAAAGGTACACAAAATCTCTCAGGATTAGAGATCCAAAGAGTCATTGAAGGAAATTAGTATGCAAAGTGTGCTAGAGAAATTAATGAAACTGAAGATTGATTAGTCCTTAGGACCTGATATTCTACTCGTGACAGAGGCAGCTAAGGAGATAATGGATACATTGGTGTTCAACTTCAAAACTTCTATGGATTCTGTTAATAGTTTCTGCAGATTGAAAGGTATCAAATGTCATCCCACTATGTTAGAAAGATGGGAGAGACAATTTGGAGAACTAAAGGCCTGTTAGCCTCATATCATCATTAGGGAAAATATTAGAATCTGTTATAAAGAATATGATAAATAGACACATGAATAATAATCATCTGATTGGGCCTAGTGTACATGCATGTGAATGGAATATTGTTGTTATAAACTTTTTGAATATGTTGCTTAGGGGTAAAGGGGTGTTCGTGTACATAGTACACTTAGATTGTCAGAAGCCCTCTATCAAGGTCCCCAACAAGAATTAGATTAGTAAAATTAAAGCACATGGGGTAGAAGGCAATGTACAGATATAGAATAAGGATTGGCAAGAGTTAGAGAATAGAGAGCATGATTCCCTGTTGCTTTGGTAGCTGGCTGGTGGGGAAAGCAATGACCATGATTTGGGCCCCAGCTGTTTACACTATATATCAAT
Organism: Hemiscyllium ocellatum; assembly: GCF_020745735.1. Classification (NCBI taxonomy): domain Eukaryota; kingdom Metazoa; phylum Chordata; class Chondrichthyes; order Orectolobiformes; family Hemiscylliidae; genus Hemiscyllium; species Hemiscyllium ocellatum. The sequence continues at coordinate 52,875,711 of NC_083401.1, read as the reverse complement.
GGTTTAGATGTGGAGATCAAATATCATCCTTTCAAATTCATGAAAGACACAAAGGGATGTGTTCTTTGTGTATTCTGAGGAAGATGCAAAACATTTTCAGGAGAGTCGGACAGGTTTAGTGAGTGACCACGATCAGGGTAAGTTGAAAGAGGGACGAATTCAAACCTTCTCAGAGATGGAAGTGTGGGAGTTTAGAAAAGCCTTCATGAATATAAATATATGACAAAAGTGTAATTAGACACTCTCCAGATAGAGGAGGTTGGAGCTATTAGAGAAAATGCCTCAGATATAACTTTGGTGTCAGACTTGACACTGGTCAAATATTCATGCCATCTCTAAGATCGCCTAATTCCTCCTCTGTAAAATTGCCCATCTTCCCTCTTGACTCATCTTATCCGTTGCTAAAACTCCTTTCAAAGCATTCCCTATGTTTCTTATTACACAATAGTGGCTGAAACGGACTTCAGGTCACCTCGTGACTGTGAACATCAAAAAAGTATTTATGTTACCTCTAGACTTGAATATTTCCATTATTTCCTGTCACCCACATTCTACTGTCTGTAAACTTCATGTAATTCAAATCATCTTCTATCTGGTTCATCACATTAAAACCCATTCACTAATCATTCTTGCATGCTTGAACTACGTTAGTTCAGCATTGTGAATATACCAACATACAAAGGACTGCAGCAATTCAAGAAAGCAGCTTACAACCTCCTTCTCCAAATATGTTAGGGATGGACGATAAATACTCAGCCAGCCAGTGACATGAATGAATGAATGAATAAAAACATTGAAGAAGAGAAAAAGAAGAGGCACCTCTGCCTTTGAACCCCATCCCTCCAACTGCAACAAGGATAGAATCATGCCCAACCCCCCCAACCTGGTCCTCACCTTCCATTCTATCAATCTCCGGATAGAGTGCATCATCCTCCACCATTTCCGCCATCTACAGTCAAACTCCAGAACCAAAGATATATTTCCCTCCTCACCCCATCTGCATTCCAGAGACCATTCCCTCTGTGACTCCCTCATTAGGTCCATGCTCTTCACCAAAGCACCGTCAACTCCCAGCACCTACTCTTGCTGCCCCAAGAGGTGCAAAACAGTGCCCACACCTCCTCCCAAGACCCCAAAGGATCCTTCCACATCTGGCAGAGATTTTTCTACACATTCAAACACTTCAGCTACTGTATCTGTTGCTCTTGATGTGGTCTCCTCTATATTGGGGAGACAGGAACTCACGGAACTTCTCTGGGACATGCACCAAACAACCCCACCATCGTGTGACTGACCACTTCAACTCTCCCTAACACTCTGCCAAAGACACGCAAATCCTGGGCCTCCTCCACCACCAAATCCTTCAGCCACCTGACACCTGGAGGAAGAACGTCTCATCTTCCGCCTTGGGACCCTCCAATCACACTGCATCAGCGATGACACCACCAGTTTTATTATTTCTCCTTCCCTCACCTCATCCCAGATCCAACCTCCACCTTGGCAGCACCCTCTTGAACTATCCTGCCTTCTATCTTCCTTCCCACCTATCCACTCCACCCTCTGCTCTGACCTATCATCATCCCCCCCTTGCTGCATCTACCTATCGCTTTCCCAGCTAACTCCCCCCACCTCCACTCTCCTATTTGATTCAGCCCCTTACCCCCCCAAACCCTCTTTCCCAACCCATTCTTGATGAAGAGCTTATGTCCAAAACTCTCCTGCTCCTTGAATGCTGCCTGACCAGCTGTGGTTTTCCAGTGCCACACTTTTCGACTCTGATCTCCAGCATCTGCAGTCCTCACTTTTCTTCGAACTACACTAGTTCCCAAGCAAAGGCTAAGCAATGCTTCAACCTTCAAATTCTCATACTTGTTTTCAAATCTTTTCATATCCTCACCTGACCTCCATTTTACTCCAGTCCCACAACTCTCTGAACATTTCTGCGCAGATCTAATTCTCTAGGATCTCCAACTTTAATTACACCACTACTGGTGCCTGTTTCTTCAGAGATTGTTCGTGAAACATCTTTATTTCTTACTTCTGATTTCTCCTCAAGATGCTTCTGAAAACCTTCTTTGACAAAGCTTTCTGTCTTTTATCCTAATATCAACTGGTGTGGTTTGCTGTCAAATTTTGCTTTATAATGTTAGTATGAAATGCTATGACATTTTAAAAGCTCTGTACAAATACAACTTTTGTTACTGGAGTAAAATAAAGAGGTTGACAAAGCTTTCAAGGTACAGGTTATGCAAAAGGAACTCCAAATGCAAGAATGTGGAGTATGAAATAGAAGGAGTTTTCCAGATGTCCTCTTCCTAATCCATTGCATATTATTGAGATCAGCTGATTAGAATAAGGGATTAGTGTAGCCTTTTGGAGTGATGGAGTTTAGGGTCTCTCAATGTCTAGGGCTGTTTCAAGATCCAGGCTTGTCTTGTTGTGAAAAGAAAATCAAAATCTTCTTCACCACTCTCCTCCTCAATATTTCTGCCATTCATTTGCTCATTTTAGGGCAAAACATAGTGAGCTAAAAACTAAACCTTTTAGCAGATTTAATGACATCAATTGCTCTCCCAAATATATCTTACAGGCCTTCATTATGCAATGTACCACTTCATAATCCCTTTAGGGGTGGCACAGTGGCTCAGTGGTTAGCACTGTTGCCTCACAATGCCATGGTCCCGGATTCAATCCCTGCCTCGGGTGACTGTCTGTTTGGAGTTTGCACGTTCTCCCTGTGTCTGCGTGGGTTTCCTCCGGATGCTCTGGTTTCCTCCCACAATCCAAAGATGTGCAGGTTAGGTGAATTGGCTATGCTAAATTGTCCATAGTTTTAGATGCATTAGTCAGGGGTAAATGTCGGGGAATGGATCAGCGTGGGTTACTCTTCAGAGGGTTGGTGTGGACCTGTTGGGTCAAAGGGCCTGTTTCCACGCTGTAGGGAATCTAATCTAATCTAATCTAATATCTAAAGAAATGAGAGTGTAACATAAGGATAACTACACAAATACTGATACACTGCATGAATCATACATTTTTAAAACAAAAAATTAACCTGTTCAGACACCACAAGAGCCCTTATATCTTTGGAACATTACTGAAACTTGATCATCTTGAATTGTTTAAATATGCAATTCTAGAATTCTAAGTCAGTTATTGTATGACCTCCAGAATGAAAGCAGGATTTGAGTTTGCAACCACCTCAGGCAGGCTTCAAGTTGCTGGCTGGATAGAAACCAAAATGTTGCCTGCAAGGATGAAAACAACTGGACCCAGTTCCCTGAGGAAACTCTTAATGGATGCTGACATCTGGAAACCATAACTCATGTCAACACATTTTTAATACCTCTGGATTTATCAATACTTGTAAGTTATAATCCAACTCCTCTCCTGTCTTTTTTTTATTTCCTGACAGCTTGCTTGTTTATGTGTGCAGTTGACAAGTAAATTTCCCAACTTTGACTGCTTCCTAATAAATCCTATCTTTGATTTCACACAGTCAGAAAAAGGCCCGTCTGCCCATCACATCTGCATCAGTCAAAAACAACCAAATATGCTCATCTCATTTCCAGCCCATGGTCCTTTAACCTTGTATGTCTTGACTTTGCAAATGCACATCTGAATACTTCTTAAATGTTATGAGTGTTTCTACCTTTACCACCCTTATAGGCAGTGAGTTCCAGATTCCCACCATCCTCTGGGAAGAAAAGATTGTGCTCACATCTCCTCAAAATCTTCTGCCCCTTATGCCTCCAATTAATTCCTCCATCAAGAGTTCTACCCTATCATTGCCGCTCAATTTTATACAACTCAATCATGTTCCCTCTCAATTTCCTCTGCTCCAAGGAACCCAACCTCAGCCTGTCCTATCTCTCATCTTAAAATGATGAATAGGTTCATTTTAAAATATATAAAAGCTTTCCTTGGGATTTCAGCTTTCTTCATTTTTTTGGCAGCAGGATTCTGGGTAACCCAAATTGGAGAACAGGAAAAATTCCTGGGTGTGACAGCTGCTCCTTTTTTGAGATATTTTAGGTGCTGGAGGTGATTTCCTCAAATTCCAGGAACAGCAATTACTGTTTTATATGCTGTTGCATTGTTTTGGAACTTTGGAGAGAAAAAAATTCAAAACAGCAGCACTTTTAAAATTGAGAGGAACAGACAAAGGAACCACATGGTGAGGTCAGTGTAAGAGAGAGAGAGACCCACACTACTTACTGACAGAGCAGTGAACCTGCACAATTACTGCCTTTGCTGTTTTTGAATTCATGTGTCGCTGGACATCGGAGTGCGTCTGGGAAAATTAACAAATAGTGAAATTCACAACTGATCTTGGAGGAACCTGTTTGGGAGAGGTCACAGCACAGAATCAGATTAGTGGATATTTTAAGCATGTCCTTACAGTAAGTCTGCAGTAGTGAGTAGAGTGGGTTCTTTCTTGATTATATGTTTTACTGAGATATATCACTTGATTAAACTTAAAATATAAGTATTTTAAATATTAATTTAACCTGGAGCAGTGTTTTGTATAAGAATAAGACAGTGCTATTTTCTGAGTCTGTAGATTGAAAAAACAAAAATGGTCTTTAGTAGTGTGATATGCTCTTCTTGTCGGATGTGGAAGTTTAGGGAAAGTTTACGTGTTACTGAGGATTACATCTGCAATAAATGCCATTGTTTGCAAATCCTATCAGATCAAGTAGATCGGTTAGAGAGACAGTTAGAGGCAATGAGGAATATATGAGAGAAAGAGGATGTAATGGATGGCAGCTATAGGAAGGGGGAAAAGTTACAGATAGAGTCATATAGATGGGTTAACTCCAGTAAAGGTAAGAGAGGTAGGCAGTTAGTGCAGGAGTCTTCTGTGGCTATCCCCACTTCAAACAAGTATGCTACTTTGGAAAATGTAGGGAGGTGATGGAATCTCAGGGGAAAGTAGCACGATCAGCCAAGTTTCTGGTATTGAGACTGGATCTAATGCAATGAGGAGTACGTCGGATTTCAAGAGATTGATTGTGATAGGGGACTCTCTAGTTTGAGGAACAGACAGATATTTCTGTTGCCAGCAGCAAAAAATAAGAATGCTGTCTTGCTTCCCTGATGCCAGGATCAAGGATGTTTCCGAGAGGGTGCGGAAAATTCTCAAGTGAGAGAGAGGCCAGCAGAGGTTATTGTAAACACTGGAACCAAGACATAGGGAGGGAAAAGTTGAGATTCTGAAGGGAGATTACAGTCAGTTAGGCAGCAATTTAAAAAGGAGGTCCTTGAGAGTATTAATATCTGGATTACTCCTGGTGCTATGAGCTAGTGAGGGCAGGAATAGGAAGATAGAGCAGATAAAGGTATGGCTGAGGAGCTGGTATATGGGAGAAGGATTCACATTTTTGGATCTATGGAGGCTCTTTTGAAGCAGAAGTGACATGTGCAAGAAGGATGGATTGCACCTGAATTGGAAGGGGATTCATATACTGGCAGGGAGATTTGCTAGAGCTGATGGGGAGGATTTAAACTAGTAAGGTGGTGGTGGTGGTGGGGGGGCGCGGGGTGGAGGATGGTGGTGGTGATGGTGAATGGCACCTACAGAGATAGTGAGGAAAAAGAACAATCTGAGACTGGTACAGTTCAGAACAAAAGCGAGTCAAACAGTCAGGGACAAAGCAGAGAACAAGGTAGGACTGATAAATTAAACTGCATTTATTTCAATGCAAGAGGCCTATTGGGGAAGGCAGATGAACTCAGGGCATGGTTAGGAACATGGGACTGGGATATCATAGCAATTACAGAAACATGGCTCAGGGATGGACAGGATTGGCAGCTTAATGTTCCAGGATACAAATGATGCAGGAAAGATAGAAAGGGAAGCAAGAGAGGAGGGGGAATGGCGTTTTTGATAAAGGATAGCGTTACAGCTGTACTGAGGGAGGTTATTCCCAGAAATACATCCAGGGAAGTTATTTGGGTGGAACTGAGAAATAAGAAAGGGATGATTACCTTATTGGGATTGTATTATAGACCCACTAATAGTTAGAGGGAAATTGAAATACAGATTTGTAAGGAGGTCTCAGCTATCTGTAAGAATAATAGGGTGGTTATGGTAGGGGATTTTAACTTTCCAAACATAGACTGGGACTGCCATGGTGTTAAGGGTTTAGATGGAGAGGAATTTGTTAAGTGTGTACAAGAAAACTTTCTGATTTAGTATGTGGATGTACCTACTAGAGAAGGTGCAAAACTTGACCTACTCTTGGGAAATAAGGCAGGGCAGGTGACTGAGGTGTCAGTGGGGGAGCACTTTGGGGCCAGCGACCATAATTCTATTAGTGATGGAAAAGGATAGACCAGATCTAAAAGTTGAAGTTCTAAGTTTGAGAAAGGCCAATTTTGACAGTATTAGGCAAAAACTTTCAAAAGCTGATTGGGGTAGATGTTTGCAGGTTAAAGGATGGCTGGAAAATGGGAAACCTTCAGAAATGAGATAATGAGAGTCCAGAGAAAGTATATTCCTGTCAGGGTGAAAGGAAAGGCTGGTAGGTATAGGGAATGCTGGTTAACTAAAGAAATTGAGGGTTTCGTTAAGAAACAGAAGGAAGCATATGACAGGTATAGACAGGATAGATCGAGTGAATCCTTAGAAGAGTAATAAAGACAGTAGGAGTATACTTAAGAGGGAAATCAGGAAGGCAAAAAGGGACATGAGATAGCTTTAGCAAATAGAGTTAAGGAGAATCGAAAAGGTTTAACAAATACATTAAGGACAAATGGGTAACTAGGGAAGGAATAGGGCCCCTCAAAGATCAGCGTTTGTGTGGAGCTGTAGGAGATGGGGTGGATACTAAATGAACATTTTGCATCAGGATTTACTGTGGAAACGGACATGGAAGATTTAGAAGATAGGGAAATAGATGGTGACATTTTGAAAAATGTCCAGATTAGAAAGGAGGAAGTGCTGGATGTCTTGAAATGCATAAAAGTGATAAAACCCCAGGACCTGATCAAGTGTACCCTAAACTCTGTGAGAAGCTAGGGGAGTGATTGCTGGGCCTCTTGCTGAGATATTTGTATCATTGATAGTCACAGGTGAGGTGCCAGAAGACTGGAGGTTGGCTAACGTAGTGCCACTGTTTAAGAAGGGCGGTAATGGGACTCGGCAAGATGGCGGCGATTCTGTAGAACTGCTATGGACAGCTCTGCCTAACAGCCAAGGTATACCAGTGTTTTTTGCCATCTCTGGCCAGCTTATGCGGTGGAAATATTAGTTGAAAACCTGACAGAACACATATTTGTTAATATTTCTATGTGGGAAGGATGCCAAAAGGAAAAGGAGCAAGGAAATAACAGCAGGGAGGACACTCTCCTGCAGCACCCACCACACCAGAGACTGCTACAGGAGCAGCCTCTCCTGAGCCCCCAGGGACCTGACAGACTCACAGGAATGGGCTGCGGCGATGGAGAGACTTACCTTGAAAGTTGCGGCTGCGATTGAGGAAATCCGTGGGGAGATTCGTGCCCAGGTCCAACCTATCGCATCCATACTGCAGAAGCACGAGCAGGAGATCCAGGGCCTCGGGGAGAGGCTGGAGGGTCGAACGAAGGCCTCGGAAGCTGTGATGGAGTCCTCATCCAGTCGGATCCAGGTGCTGGAGCGAGAGGTGCGGGCCTTGTGAAACCATATCGACGACCTCGAAAATCGAGGTCGGAGGATAAATCTCCGAATTTTCGGGCTCCCTGAAGGTGAGGAAGGTGAGCAGCCAATTAGTTTCTTTGAAAACTGGCTGCCGAAGTTTTTGGGCCTTCACATAGAGTCCACCAAGCTACAGATTGAAAGGGCGTATTGGGTTACAGTGCACAGGTCAGGCCCAGTGCCATCCCCCACTCAGTCCTAGTGCACTTCCACTCATAAAAGGACAAGCAAAAAGTTATAGAAGCTTCCAGGTCCCTGGGAAAAGACCCGCAGGTGCTGCTGTACAAGGGGTCAAAAATCATGTTTTTCCAGGATTTTTTAGCAGCTGTAATCTGAAAGAGGAAGTCCTTCGATGAAGTTAAAAAGAGGCTGAGGAACCTGGGCATCCAGTACTCCATGAGATACTCTGCAGTACTTCGTTTCAGCCACAAGGACTCAGTTTATACAATTGACTCGACAGATAAGGTTTGTGGCACTCGCATTTGAACCCATGCGTATGCTCCCTATTATAATGTTTCCCAGGTCAACGCTGCAGAAGCTTATGGGGTGGATTGGTTCCTTTGGCTGACATCATGGGCGGCTCCTCATCAAACTTGCGAAATTGCAGTTCCCTCAAGGAGGGGGAGGAGTTAATTTCCCAGACATCAGGAGGTATCAATTGAGTTCCCTGTTGTCCTTAGTCTGCCATTGGGTAGGTAATGATCCAAACTCAATATGGCTGGATATTGAGGCCTCCCAAGCAAATTGCCCTCTTATTAGCCTGTTGTTCATGGATAAGATGAGGACAGTTATGGACCACAGCCAGAACCCCATTGTCATTAGTACAGTCAAGGCATGGAGGGCGATGCGTCAGAGTGAGGGTTGTTTATCCACTTACACCTATAGTTGGTATGCCAGGGTTCTGACCAGGGATGATGAACTAAGGGTTCAAACTATGGACAGTGAGAGCAGTTTCTAGTCTGGGGGACTTGTTTGAGAGGGAGGTCATGATGTCTTTTGCATAACTGAGCTGCAAATACGGGTTGCCCAGCAGAGACCTTTTCCGTTTTTTTCAGGTTAGGGATTTTATCCAGAATAAGATTACGCTTCTCACTAAGCCCGATAAACTTAACACAGAGAAGTTGTGGCTACGTTCCATGAGCACCCTTTCGGCTAGTGCTGGGTGGCAGGGCCTGACTGGATATTAACCGCTTATGTGAGGTCTGGGAGCAAGTGCTGGGAGTGGAGATCTCTTCTGAAATATGGGAGAACATATGGGAGAATACTTGAAAGATCTCAATCTGTAACAGGACATGCTACGCAGTTAAAAGTTCTGCATAGGGCTCATCTGGCACTAGACCGTCTGGCGTAATTTAAAAAGGGGGCATTTTCAGTGTGCCCCAAATGTAAAATAAGTGTGGGTAGTCTTACGTTGCTTCTGGACATGCTGCAGGCATCGTGTTTATTGGAGCGTAGTGGAGGGAGAGATAGGGAGGGTATAGAGTACTGAAGTCAAAGTAGACCCAATATCTCTCCTTTTAGGCCTACCAAATTTACCACCTTTAGACGGGCATGGGAAGAAACTATTTAATATTCTTGCATACTGTGAAGGGAAGAATATTCTGATGAACTGGGTGTCTGACAACCCACTGGGCTTGCTGGGATGGCAAAAACTAATTATGGAGCACATTCCTTTGGACTTTTTCACAAACATGATGCACCACACAACGAACAATTTTTATAAGACATGGCAGCCCTACTTGAATTATTTGGATATAGATTTATCAGTTATCTTAACTATCGTGTTTGTTTAACCAGGTTGATTAGATTTGTCAAGCCCTGGGCCCTGGAGGGGGTGTCCCAGGTTAATACGGGTATGTATACAATGCTCCCATTCCTTTGTTTGGGAGCCTTGCGCTGAGCTTAGCTGTTCTGTATTTTCTGTTTTTGTTTTTGCTTTTCTTTCTTTTTTTTGGTGTTGCTTTGCACAGTGTTAGGGTTTGCTTTGTATTATACAGTAGGTTAGTAGTTAGTAGTTGTATTGTAATTTGTGTTTTTTTTCTTTCTATTATACTGATATTTGTGATTGATCGTTTTCTTCAATAATTTTATTTGTTTGTAAAGTTAAAAAAAGTTGCTAATAAATATATTTACAAAAGAAAAAGAAAGGTGGTAAGGACAAGCCAGGTAACTCTAGATCATTGAGCCTGACGTCAGTGGTGGGCAAGTTGTTGGAGGGAATCCTGAGGGACAGGAAGTTCATGTATTTGGAAAGCAAGGACTGATTAGGGATAGTCAACATGGATTTGTGCGTGGGACATCATGTCTCACGAACTTGATTGCGTTTTTTGAAGAAGTAACAAAGAGGATTGACGAGGACAGAGCAGTAGGTGTGATCTGTATGGACTTCAGGAAGGTGTTCGACAAGGCTCCCCATGGGAGACTGATTAGCAAGGTTAAATCTCATGGAATACAGAGAGAACTAGCCATTTGGATACAGAACTGGCTCAAAGGTAGAAGACAAGGGTGGTGGGGGAGGGTTGTTTTTCAGACTGGAGGCCTGTGACCAGTGGAGTACCACAAGGATCGGTGCTGGGTCCACTACTTTTCATCATTTATATAAATGATTTGGATGTGAACATAAGAGGTATAGTTAGTAAGTTTGCAGATGACATCAAAATTGGAGGTGTAGTGGACAGCGAAGAAGGTTACTTCAGATTACAACAGGATCTTGATCAGATGGGCCAATGGGCTGAGAAGTGGTAGATGGAGTTTAATTTAGATAAATGTGAGATGCTGCATTTTGGGAAAGCAAATCTTAGCAGGACTTATACATTTAACAGTAAGGTCCTTGCGAGTGTTGCTGAACAAAGAGACCTTGGAGTGCAGGTTCATAGCTCCTTGAAAGTAGAGTCATGCGATTCTGGTCTCCTTTCTATCGGAAAGATAGAGTCATAGAGATGTACAGCTCTTTCTCTTATATCTTTCCCCTCTCACCCTAAACTTATGCCCTCTAGTTCCGGACTCACCCACCACAGGGAGAAAACTTTGTCTATTTATCCTCTCCATGCCCCTCATAATTTTGTAAACCTCTACAAGGACACCCCTCAACCTCCGATGCTCCAGGGAAAACAGCCCCAGCCTGTTCAGCCTCTTCCTATAGCTCAAATCCTCCAACCCTGGCAACATCCTTGTAAATATTTTCTGAACCCTTTCACATTTCACAATATCTTTCTGATAGGAAGGAGACCAGAATTGCATGCAATATTCCAACAGTGGCCTCACCAATATTCTGTACAGCTGCAACATAACCTCCCAATTACTGTAGTCAATACTCTGACCAATAAAAGAATGCATACCAAATGCCTTCTTCACTATCCTATACTCCACTCTCAAGGAGCTATGAACCTGCACTCCAAGGTCGCTTTGTTCAGCAACACTCTCTAGGACCTTACCATTAAGTGCATAAGTCCTGCTAAGATTTGCTTTCCCAAAATGCAGCACCTCACATTTATCTGAATTAAACTCCATCTGCCACTCCTCAGCCCATTGGCCCATCTGGTCAAGATCTCATTGTAATCTAAAGTAACCTTCTTCACCGTCCACTACACTTACAATTTTGGTGTCATCTGCAAACTTACTAACTGTACATCATATGCTCACATCCAAATCATTTATGTAAATGACAAAAAGTAGAGCACCCAGCACCAATCCTTGTAGTATTCCACTGGTCACAGGCCTCCAATCTGAAAAACAACTCTCCACCACCACCCTCTGTCTTCTACCTTTGAGCCAGTTCTGTATCCAAATGGCTAGTTGTTCCTGTATTCCATGAGATCTAACCCTGCTAACCAATCTTCTATGGGGAATCTTGTTGAACACCTTACTGAAATCCATATAGATGATATGTGAAACTTGAAAGGGTTCAGAAAAGATTAACAAGGATGTTGCCAGGGTTGGACGATTTAAGCTATAGGGAGAGGCTGAACAGGCTGGGGCTATTTTTCATGGAGCGTCGGAGGCTGAAGGGTGACCGTGTAGAGGTTTATAAAATCATGAAGTGTATGGATAGGATAAATAGACAAAGTCTTTTCCCTGGGGTCAGGGAGTCCAGAACTAGAGGGCATGGGTTTACAGGGAGAGTTGAAAGATATAAAAGATACCTAAGGGGCAACCTCTACACATAGAGGGTGATTCGTAAATGGAATGAGTTGCCAGAGGAAGTGGTGAGGCTAGTACAATTGCAACATTTAAAAGGAATCTGGATGGGTATATGAATAGGAAGGATTTGGAGGGATACGGGCCAGGTGTTGGCAGGTGGGACTAGATTAGGTTGGGATATCTGGTTGGATGAGTTGGAGCCAAGGGTCTGTTTCCGTGCTGTACATCTCTATGACTCTGTGATAGTTGGAGTGGGAGGAGTGACAGCAAGGACCAGAGGCCTGATGGGAAGGTAAATCCTGAAAGATTTAAAAGCTTACCTCATGTACAGGTGAAGCGCACACTGAGCAGTAGTGGATACAGACTGCTGGGTAAGTGAGGCTATATATTTGGGTGGTTGATTTACCTGAAACACTACTCGGATAGTGTCTCCCATCTGTGTCCTCCTCCCCCAAACAAAACAGGTTCTGTGCACCAGATTTGTAAGGTGACTAGTTTTTAATTTAGTTTTTCAGTAGTCTTGTTGGGAATTTACAGTGGTGCAAATGGAGGTTAGGGCAGTTGAATGTTCCTCCTGAAGAATGTGGGAGGTAAGGGTCACCACTACTGTCCCTGCTGACTGCATCTGCAGGAAGTGAACCTAACTCCAGTTCCTTGAAAACCACATCAGGGAACTGGAGCTGGATGAACTTAGGATCATTTGGGAGGCAGAGGGGGTTATTGAGAAGAGTTATAGGGAGGTAGTCACACCTCAGGTAAAAGAAGAAATTAGATGGGTTACCGTCAAGTGACAGAAAGGGAATCGGCAGACAGTGCAGGGATTCCCTGTGGCTGTTCCCCTCAACAAGTATACCATTTTGGATACTGTCGTGGAGACAGGGGAGCTTACCAAGGGTATGCAATGGGGCACAGGTCTCTGGCACAAAGTCTATCCCTGTTGCTCAAAAGGGAAGGGGAAAGAGGAGCAGAGTATTAGTCATTCGGGACTCCATAGTAAGGGGGACAGATAGGAGGTTCTGTGGGAACAAAAGAGAATCACGGTTGGTGTGTTGCCTCCCAGGTGCCACGGTTCGTGATGTCTCTGATGGTGTATTTGGGATCCTTGAGGGGGAGGGGGAAGCAGACCCTAGTTGTGGTTCACATTGGTACTAACGACATAGGTAGAAAGAGAGATGGGGCTTTAAGGCAGAAATTCAGGGAACTAGGGTGGAAGCTTATGGCTAGAACAACAGAGTTGTTGTCTCTGGTCTGTTGCCTGTGCCACGTGCTAGCGAGGCGATGAATAGGGAGAGAGAGGAGTTGAACACGTGGCTACACGGATGGTGCAGGAGGGAGGGTTTGGATTTCTGGATAATTGAGGTTCTTTGTGAGGTAGGTGGGACCTCTACAAACAGGATGGTCTTCACCTGAACTAGAGCAGTAGCAATATCCAGGAATTGGGGGGGATTTGCTACTGCTCTTCGGGTGGGTTTAAACTAATTCAGCATGGGAATGGGACCCAAAATTGTAATTTAAGCATACAGAGGTTGAGACTAGTGAGGTCAGAACTAAGATTTCAAGATCGCAAGAAGGCACCAGCAAGCAAGAGGTTGCTCTGAAGTGTGTCTACTTCAATGCCAGGAGCATCCGGAATAAGATAGGTGAACTTGCAGAATGGGTTGGTACTTGGGATTTTGATGTTGTGGCCATTTCAGAGACATGGGTAGAGCAGGGATAAGAATAGTTATTGCAGGTTCCAGGATTTAGATATTTCAATAAGAACAGAGAAAATGGTAAAAGAGGGGGTGATGTGGCATTGTTAGTAAAGGACTGTATTACTGTGGCAGAATGGACTTTTGAGGACTCATCTACTGAGGTAATAAAGGCTGAGATTAGAAACAGGAAAGGAGAGGTCACCCTGTTGGGAGTTCCCTACAGGCCTCCAAATAGTTCCAGAGATGTAGAGGATAGGATAGCAAAGATGATCTTCAATAGGAGCGAGAGTGACAGGGTGGTTGTTATGGGGGACTTTAATTTTCCAAATATTGACTGGGATACTGTAGTTCAAGTATTTTAGGTGGGTCAGATTTTATCCAATGTATGCAGGAGTTTCCTGACACAGTATGTAGACAGGGGAAAAAAGGGACGAGGCCACATTAGATTTGGTACTGGGCAATGAACCCGACCAAGTGTTGGATAGATATGGAGGTAGGTGAGCACTTTGGTGATAGTGAACACAACTCGGTTATGTTTACTCTAGTGATGCAAAGGGATAGGTATATATCGTAAGTTATAGCTGGTGGAAAGGCAATTAAGATGCCATTACAAGATTTAGGATGGGAAAGGAAACTGCAGGGGGTGGGCACAGTTGAAATGTGGAACTACTGCATTTCCTTGATAAGTATGCACCGGTCAGGCAAGGAGGAAGTTGTCTAGCCTGGGAGCTGTGGTTTACTAAGCAAGTTGAATCTCTTCTCAAGAGAAAGGATGAGACGTGATGGCTCAGTTAGGATGCTTGAGAGTTACAAGTTAGCCAGGAAAGACCTAAAGAGAGAGCTATGAAGTGCCAGGAGGGACATGAGCAGTCACTGGGGGATAGGATCAAGGAAACCTTAGAGCTTTCTATAGGTATATCAGGAATAGACTAGAGTAAGATTAGGGCCAGGAGAAAGTGAGGACTGCGGATGCTGGAGATCAGAGCTAAAAATGTGTTGCTGGAAAAGCGCAGCAGGTCAGGTGGCATCCAAGGAACGGGAGAATCGACGTTTCGGGCATAAGCCCTTCTTCAGGAATCATTCCTGAAGAAGGGCTTATGCCTGAAACGTCGATTCTCCTGTTCCTTGGATGCTGCCTGACCTGCTGCGCTTTTCCAGCAACACATTTTCAGCTAAGATTAGGGCCAATTAAGCATAGTAATGGTAAGTTGTGCATGGAGTCAGAGGAGATAGGGGAAGATAGCTAAATGAATACTTTTTATCAGTAATCATAGTATAAAAAGACAATGTTGTCAAGAAGAATGCAGAGATACAGGTTACTAGATTGGTGGGATTGAGGTGCATAAGGAGGTGGTATTAGCAATTCTGAAAAGTATGATAATAGATAAGTCCCTTGGGCCGGAATAGATTTATCCTAGAATTCTCTGGGAAGCAAGGGAGTAGATTGCTGCGCTTTTGGCTTTGATCTTTATGTCGTTATTATCTACAGGAATAGTACCAGAAGACTGGATGATAGCAAATGTTATTCCCTTGTTCAAGAAGGAAGTAGAAACAACCCTGGAAATTACAGACCCGTGAGCTTTACTTCTGTTGCATGTAAAGTATTGGAAAGGATTATAAGAGGCAGGATTTGTAATCATCAAGAAAGCAATAAGTTAATTAGGGATAGTCAACATGATTTTGTGAAGGGTTGATCATGCCTCGCAAAGCTTATTGAATTCTTCGAGAAGGTAACCAATCAGTTGGATTTGGGTAAAACAGTTTACATGAGGTGTATGGATTTCGGTAAGGCATTTGATAAGGTTCTCCACGGTAGGCTATTGCACAAAAAACGGAGGCGTGGGATTGAGAGCAATTTAGCGGTTTGGATCAGAAATTGGTTAGCTGAAAGAAGACAGAGGGTTGTGCTTGATGGGAAATATTCATCCTGGAGTTCAGTTACAAGAGGGGTATTGCACAGATCTATTTGGGGTCCATTGTTGTTTGTCATTTTTATAATTGACCTGGACAAGGGCATAGAAGGATGGGTTAGTAAATTTACGGATGACACAGAGGTCGGTAGAGTTGTGGATAATGCTGAAGGACGTTGCAGGTTACAAAGAGACATCGATAAGTTGCAGAGATGGGCTGAGAGGTGGCAAATGGAATTTAATGTAGAAAAGTGTGAGGTGATTCACTTTGGAAGGAGTAACAGGAACGCAGAGTACTGGGCTAATGGTAATATTCTGGGTCGTATGGATGAGGAGAGAGTTGTGTCCAGGTACATAGATCCTTGAAAGCTGCCAACCAGTTTGATAGGGTTGTTAAGAATGCATACGCTGTGTGAGCTCTTATCGGTAGAGGGATTAGGTTTCAGAATCATGAGTTCATGCTGCAGCTGTAAAAAACTCTGGCATGGCCACATTTGGAGTATTTTGTGCAGTTCTGGTTACCACATTATAGGAAGGATGTGGAAGCTTTGGAAAGGGTTCAGAAGAGATTTACTAGAATGTTGCCTCGTATGGATGGAAGGTCTTATGAGGAAAGGCTGAGGGACTTGAGGCTGTTTCCATTAGAGAGAAAAAAAGATTGAGGGGTGACTTAATTGAGACATATATTCAGAGGGTTAGATAGGGTGGACAGTGAGAGCCTTTTTCCTCGGATGACCATGGCTAGCACAAGGGGAACATCGCTTTAAATTGATAGGTGATAGATATAGGACAGATGTCAGAAGTTGTTTCTTTACTCATAGTAGGGAACGTGGAACCCAGTGCCTGCAACAGTAGCAGACTCACCAACTTTAAGGACATTTAAATGGTCATTGGATAAGCATATGGAGGAGAATGGAATAGTGGAGGTTAGATGGGATTCAGATTGGTTCCACAGGTCAGCGCAACATTGAGGGCTTAAGGGCCTGTACTGTACTGTAATGTTCCATGTTCTAATTTCAGAAATTGGAATCCAAAAACTAGGGTTTTGGAATACTCTTTGGCCTACCTTATTAAGGGAGGGGCATTAAAAGGGAAAGGAAGAAATCAGACAATACCTCACTATCTCAAGGAAATATTGGACCTTGGAGTGCATTCCACAAATCCCTCAAGAAGGAAAATGTGTAGATGAGTAAGAAAGCACTTGGGATACATTTCTTTATTAGTTAAGACACAGTCAGTTTAAGAGCAGGTAGCTTCTGCAGAATTGCATAAAAAACACTAGTTAGACCATAGCTAATGTGTAAATCCTGATCATTACCTTACAGAAGTATGATCACATTAAACAGAATACAAAAGTTAAAAATCACACAACACTGGTTGCAATCCAACATGTTTATTTCGAAGCAATAGCTTTCACAACGGGGTTCCATCAACAGGTGGTTGTGGAGTATAAGATTGTAGGACACAGAATTTATAGCAAAAGTTTAGTGTGATGCAACTGAAATTATACATTGATAAAGACCTGGATTGTTTGTCAAGTCTTTCCTCTTTTAGAATGACCGTGCTGGTTTCAGTTCTTTCACACATAAACCCCAGAACGTTAATTTAAAAAAAAGTTACATTCTGAAGTGAACTTTAACAGTAGGTGCTATGTCAGCTCAGATAATGCATTGAAGATTTGAGGCTGTCCGTGCCCCAATGGACAGACTGATTGTATCTCTAAAGAAAAGGATTTACAAAATCTTACATAAAAATGTGCAGTTTTTGAGTAAAATTAAATGTAGCTCTGCAAGTACAAATTTACCCCACAAATATGTGTGTGTATGTATGTGGGTGCATGTGTGGGGCATCCGAGTGACTGTGAGAGAGTGTGCGTGTGTGTGTGTGTGTGTGTGTGTGTAAAGGGATAGAGGTCTGTGAGAGGGTGCATGTGTGGGTGTGTATATGTGAGCATATGAGAGGGAGCTTGTGCATGAGACAGGATCTGCATGAATGTGTACATGTGTAATGCAATGGGGTCACTTCTACTGTGACATGAACTCAAGGTCCCAGTTCAGACCATCCCTCATGGGTACTGAACTTAACTCGCAGCCTCTGCTTAGCCACTTTATGCTGTTGCCTGCCCCAAAGTCCACCTTGGAGGATGTCAGAGGTAGACGAATGTCCCGGACTGCTGAAGTGTTCCCCAACTGGGAGAGAACGCTCCTGGCTGATGCCACGGCTCTGCACGGCTCGCCAATGTACCATGCCTCAGGGCATCCTTGCCTGCAGCGATTGAGATTACCAACATTGACAGTCACATGAGTACCTGCCATGCACATGGAGCGTGTTGTCCCCATGCATAATGGTGAGATCCATGTCGACACTGATGTGTCTTGCAGCAACGGGGTTGTATGGTGCTGTCCTGAAAGCCAGGCAGATTCCTACAAACAATGATCTGTTTGAGGTTTGGCGATTGTTTAAAGGCGACAAGCGAACTACCCGGCTTTCAGGACAACACCCTACAACCCACTCATGGCAGACGCCGCAAAAACGTGTCAGTGTCGACCCAGGTACCACCAGTACACATGGAGACACCACCCACCCTGTGCATGGCAGGTGATCATGTGATTCAGCCGACACTGTCTATCTCTCATATAACAGGCATGGGTGCCCTGATGCATGGAACATTGGTGAGACTGAGCAAAGGCTGCGCAGACCCTCTCTCATACACAAGCTCTCTCTCATATGCTTATACACACCCAGACACGCACCCACCCCCTCTCTCTCAGACTTATACTTTACACACACATACACTTGCACTCATTCCGCACCCACCCACCCCACCTCAAACACACACACAAGTTTGCAGTGTTGACTTGGAGATGCCGATGTTGGACTGGGTTGTACAAAGTTAAAAAATCAACAACACCAGGTTATAGTCTAACAGGTTTAATTGGAAGTACACTAGCTTTCAGAGCGCCGCTCCTTCATTAAGTGATTGTAGTGTGAATTTGTACTTGCAGAATTACATTTTATTTTGCTCATAAACTGCATGAATCCATGTAAAGTTCTGTAAATCCCTGTTTTAGAAATAGAATCAGTCTAGTCATTGGGGCCAGACAGCCTCATATAGGGCACCTGACACTTTCAATGCATTATCTGGGCCAATATGACACCTGTTGTTTAAGTTCACTTCAGAATATAATTTTTTTAAAATTAAAGTTCTGGGATTTACATATGAAAGAACTAAAACCAACACGGTCATTCTAAAAGAGGAAAGACTTAGCAAACAATCCAGGGTCTTTTTTCAATATATAATTTCAGTTGCATCACACTGCAAACCTTCGCTATAAATTCTGTGTCCAACGATCTTATACTCCACAACCACCTGGTGAAGGAGCTGCGCTCCGAAAGCTATTGCTTCCAAATAACCTGCTGGACTATAATCTGGTGTTGAGATTTTTAACTTTGTACTTCAGTCCAACACTAGCATCTCCAAAACAGAATACAAAGGTGACTTACAAAAGAACAGCAAATTTTAATCTAGAAGAACTGGATAGATCAGGTTTGTTTCCTTTGGATTACAGGATGCTGAGAAGGCTGTACAAACACAGGGCCAAAATCAAGCAGATTTAATCCACTTCCTTTAGTAGAGGGGTCAAAAATTAGGAAACAGATTAATAGTAACTTCAAGGATTAAAAAGGAGTAAGAACCCATTAGCTGAAAATGGTCTTGGAAGCAGAAACTTTTATAGTATTTAAACAAAAACTTGGGTATGTACTTGGATGTGTTCTGAACTAATAAAACAGATTAGGTTGAACGGCTCATCTTCAGCTAGCACCGACATAATGGGCCAAACAGCCTTCTTTTATTTCATACTGATTCAAGTTTCTAACAGTTTCATTTTTTCACTCTTGTCCATTAGCTTTCAGAGATTCCAATTACTGTACATGCTCCTAAATCTGTAAGTTTCTCCTTTGTGATCTCTTATACACAAAAGGGCAGCATTTTGGCTCAGTGGTTCGCACTGCTGCCTCACAGTGCCAGGGACCCGGGTTTGATTCAACCCTCAGGACCACTGTCTGTGTGCTGTCTGTAAATTTTTCCCGTGTCTGTGTGGGTTTCCTCCGGATACTCCGGTTTACTCTCAGTCCAGAGATGTCCATGGCAGGGGGACTGACTATGCGAAATTACCCATGGTGTCCAAGGATATACAGGTTGAGTGGATTAGCCATGAGCTATGGAGGGTGACGGGGATGGGGTACATCTGGGTGTGATGCTCAGAGGGTCAGTGTAGACTCAATAGGGCAAACTGTCAGCTTTCACACTGTAAGGATTCCATTAAATGGATGACTTCACACTTACCCACATTGATCTCAAGCTGCCAGTTTTCAGTTCTTTTTAATCCAGTGAACAGACTTGCAGTGAGCCTGTTTTTTAAGCCTTCAAGGGAGCACTGAACTGGTCTCCAGCTAAGGCAGAGCTCATATTGTCAAATTTTAGGTAGCGTAAAATATAAAAGCCAGAATCAATACAGTCTGCTGGACTAGTTTGGGTTACTTAAGAAATCAGATGTATTACTGATAAATAACCCACAATTCACAGATCTCTAACTACACGTGAACTGCATATAACCACTCGAAACCAGAAGTCCCAATGTTAATTGTGTAGGATGTTGTTATGGCCTTTTTTTGGTCCATCCCCAGTTACCCTGAAAAGGGGGTAGGTTTTTTTTGAGATCTTTGGAATATGGTGTCTGATCACACTCCCTACTCATCAAGAGATGTTGTTAAGCAGGAAATTCTAAGATAATGACTGAGCAAGGCTGAGCGAGAATCTGATACTGTTCAAGTCTGGATAAACATTACTTGAAATTGATAGTTTTCACACATTGATAAAAGTAACAATGAGAAGATGAACAGCAGCAAAAGGAAGACTGTTAAAATCACTTCGTGAGTTGGTGCAGTGTGTTCTATTACAACTGCAATAAATCAATCAATCTGGAGGAGGTTGGCATCGAGTACAGTAGAAGCACTAATTAACTATAGTGCTCTATCTTGGCTAGTGTGGCTGTTCATGAAGTTGCTGTTGCAGTCTCGTAGACATAGCAGCATATTCCACTGTATTCCTAACATTTTCAATAGTGACTAATTTTTTTAGGGTTCACGACACAATGTATTTGCTATAGAGTATTTAGTTTCGACTGCTTCAGCCAGTATTGACGGAATTGGTCTTAGTAAGTTTCAGGTCAATGGTTACACCAATTATCTAACTCAATGTTGAGGAGGCAGCGCAATTTTTCATTCACCAAAAATAGTCTTAACTTATATTTTTAGCTGATTAGTCATCAAGTATCTGGAATATCATCAATAAAACATTAAAGCAGATTATATTTATTTTCTATGCTTGCATGTCAAATACATAAATATTTTTAATTCCATTTTAAGACCATATATTTATGAAACTGATTTACAGTAAGCTAAATTGTGATAATGAATAAGCGCAAGGCTCTTTGTAGCACTTTATACAATAACAAGATGTTGTAACCTTAAAACAATTTTCAACTAGGTATCAGATAATACATTAAAAGCTTCAAGTCAATGATGTGAATACATTTTACTGTATTCTAACTATTCAGAAGGACATCATATTGTAAACATCCTTCCAAGTTACAAAGGCAAGGTTCAAGACTCACTAATGTTTTTGGTTTAAGGCATCACCAAGCCTCCAATACACAAACTTGAGAATAAATGATTTTAGAGGTGGATAAAATTTACAAATTATAGTGCAGAGGATGTAAACATATTTGCAGTTCACAGATGTAACTGGGGCACAAATAAAGATCTTTCAAAGACAATCAAATGAATGCTAAACAAAAAGATAATTTCACTGTACAGGTCCTACAGCTATAGTATACCAAAGTCTGGTACCCAAGTAACACATGCTTTGCTACAAAGCTTCAAAATGCAAACTTCACATATCTTAAGGCCAAACATGCCAATCTTTCTATGTCCTTGGAAGAGACAGAAAAATGATGAGAATACAGTAGATCCAAACATATAGCTCCAGTTACCAGAGTTACTGTTCCAAGATAGGATTAAATATATGTATATGTGTGTGTGCACGCGGGGGAAGGGGGGAGAGAGAGAAGAGAGGTGAAAACATATTCTTTCAAATCTTATTCATACAACTAGTACAATGATTCTGCCTGAAATAAATATCTCTAAAACGCACAAGATTCAGAATATCGCTTGTTTGCTATCAAACAATTTACATGGTACAGTTTAAATATTGATTGTATTGCAAGAGTACAAAATTTATAATTTCTAATATTCAGTACTTCCTAAAAACATCTGGGCAAGGGTGAGAGAAAGAATCATAATGGCAATCTGGTATCTCTTGCTAAAACAACAGTACCATTAGTCATCAAAAAATAATACAAGGCAAAAATCAGTTTGACAAAGGCCACTTACATAATACATGGTTATTTATGCTTGACAGTTATATATCAATCAGTGTTTATTTACAAATACAAGTAGGGCAGTAGATTAGAACAGAAGCTTTTTTAAATATTTGAGCAATATTTCCAAAACAAAAAATAAAACTTTTGATTAAAAAGCAAATGCCACATTTGAATGTACACACATTGTTTTTCAAACAATTGCCTGGCAGTACAGATCTTCAATATTGCTGAAAAAAAGACATTCTTGAGTTTTGTCTCTTGCACAAAAGACAAGAACACCAAGTTTCAAAATGATCACAACAATGGTAAGGTTGATTCTGACTAAGGAGCTGCCAAGGAGAAACCAAAGCAGACCAGATGTTCCCTGTGTGTCATGGTGATGTCTTGGCCAGAGTTAACTGGTGAACTGTTCAGCAGTCTATTCTCCTGTGATAAAAACTGTTATGAATATTTGAAATGTGGCATTATGTTTTCTCCTAATGAGTGCAAGACGAATGTTTGTGCATATCTCTCTTTTCAGCAATTATGTTTTCTACCTTTCACTATTTTATATCAAATAAAACAAAGCAAAACAAAATAAGTTCCACTTAACCCCAACCTCCCACCACACTCCTCAAAAAGAAAAATAACTCAAGACATTAAGCTGACTTAGAATTCCTCAGCTTTATTTTTAATTTACTAATTAGTGCAATAATTATATTCCATAACTTTGGGACTTTAGCTTTATTCCACATGTAATACAATTTCTAAGTTTGCTTCCAATAGCAGTGCTAGCTACAGAAATTTTAAGAAGTTGAATACTAACAGATAAAATACAAAATACAGACTGTAACTCCTTACCAAGTGGAAACTAGTCAAAATAGAGCAGGCACATACCTAGTCATTTTTTACCATGATCCGAAATATCGTAAATTTGTGTGGTGGGATTTTCTTTGAAGAATAAAAAATATACATGTCGGGCTCCAAGAAGATCATCATGGTCCAGCCTGACACCTTGCGACTGAGCAATAACAGTTTATCACCAGGCAAAATCTTTTGCAACTAAGTCAAGGATCAGAACTGACAAGTTATGGTTAAAAAATGCCTGTGAGCTAGGATCCAGTAAATCTTGGATTTCTCTCACTCTCAGCTTCCACCCCACCCCTCTAGCATAACACCACTGCATCTTCCCACTGACCATTCAATCAACTGCTGGGGAACATTGCTGTAGATTACAACAATGATATCCTGTAGCCTGAATTTTTATTCCACTTGTCTGCTGGCTAGGTAATGACTCTTACCAGGGTCAAGGACGGGCCTGATCTTGAACATACAAATGAGCGCAGGAAATCTCAGCATGCAAGATTGGACACTTGCCAGAATACCTCGATGTGTCCATCCAAAACCAACGTAAAAAATCAAAGCTATAGCCTCAAGAAGAACATTCAACATTAATGTAAATTTAAAAACAAAAACAAAAGGAAATGTAAAAGAGACCAAGTGAGGACTAAAACTTATTGAATAAAGAGAGGCAGGCGGTCTCCACCTTGAGGCTTGCCACGCCCAATAATAAAAAAAATCAGGACTCACAGCTGGCAGGTCAAGTACTCAATTAAAGTTGGCTCAGAACACTGCAACGATCCACTGCAAATTTCATGTGAAAGTACAGTTAAACTTTTACACTGAGCAGTTTAGGTCACGTGATTTTATCAATGAAAAGCCAACACCTAAAATTGTTCACACTGTCACAATCCATGCAATGTCTGTCTAAATGTTTTTGACCCATGTTTTAACAGAAATATCCCAATCCAAAAAAAATCTTATTTGAATTATTGCAAATTTATTCCAACTTCACGCATGCAGAATGAGGATTGCAGAGTTAAGATTTAAGTTTGATATTAAATTGATCCAAAACAGGAAGCAGCATATATTGGACCATTTTTTCTTGGTTCACAAGATAGATTTGGACACAATCTCCTATTTACTATTTGAACTAATATGTCAAGAATGGTGATCACACTACAAACATGAACAAGGAACAATAAATTCTGCTAGCATTTAATTAACTATAGAAATTTTTAAAATACTTCACATTTTATGAGTAAAGAAGCTACATCAGTAACATCCAAAGATGCTGAAATAAACAGAAAGGGCTACGGCTGCAAACCTGAATCAAATTAGAGGGTTCTGGAGAAACTTGTAAATAAAATTCATATCTGACATGGAATTTACATGAAAAATAAAGCTAAGTGCATACATCAAATATGAACAAATCTGTGTGGAAAGAAAAAAAGGTATATAGGATCACTGCATTTGCAAGAATTTTAAAAGCGGAATTGTTTGGTACAGTATTACTTTGCATAGAATTTGAAATTCTTACATTTTATATTCAAACTTATATGTAGTTACCTTCCCAATCACACTTCAACCCTCAAACTAGCCTTAATTGGATCAAGATGACCTTGTATTTTAATTAACGGTGTAAGTTTGTGGTGGTTGCATGGAATTTGGAGATATTGCTTTAAGTCTAAGAAATGAGTTGTAAGCAGGTTTTCAGGACTGCAGTATTCCCTTCAAAAGGATAATTCAGTTGCATTTGAAACATACATGTTAAAATGCAAAGAAAAAAAAATCAAGTTTTCAAAAACAAGCAGAACATCTGCAAAATCTTCAGACAACCACCCAGGTGACCATGATCATTACGGGCTTTCCACAGAATGAATAAAAAAAAAATCACCTTTTCTGGTAGAAAATGCAATTAATAAAGTTTACTTAATTAAATGATCACATGTAAAACATCCATCAAATGAATTATCTCCATCAATCTTTTTCATATATAAACTAGTGAGAGGGAGAAAAATGCTACTATACTAGTGGTAATTCTACCCATCAAAGAGCAAGAGAGGAGTTAGCATCATCACCAACCTGCAATGAAAATATTAATTTTCTTACTGATGCCAAGAAGTGTGGGGTGGGGCGGGGGAAAGAATCTACCTTCATATTTGGTTCAGAACAAGATCTAGTGAATGGTCAGCTTGTGTGGGCTAGTGTCATGGAAGTCTGTTTAATTTAAACTGAATTACACATTGCTTGCTATTTGGTGACTAAAACGTTTGGGAAGTTTTTCGGAAGTGACTGTCTTGCCATTAACATACTAGGCAATTTAGAGGTTGCACAGGCACATAGGCATTCTTTTTGCCTATGTGCTGGGTAGTGCTCCAATTGGAGAGGGAAAGTAAGTATTAGATGAAAAGGTGGGAAGTTATTGACAGCTCGGTCCAACATGAAGACTGCAACTGAACCTGTTTGGGATTCTGAAATCTCAAAATGCCTCTAATGCAATATTAACTGGTGTTGATCAGACCAACAAGAGGTTTCTTTGTATTTTAACATATCTACACTGCAACTTATCACAATTCCATCTGACATATTGATTCAGAATATTGAAATATTCAACTGACATAAAAAATTGACACCATGAATGAACGTGTACAATTTATGACAAAATTATGAATTAAACCCCATTAACAATTTAATCTCAAATGTATAAATCTGCTTGATTCAATAGCTTTACAGAACTGAACATCTAGGTAACCAACCAAATCTAAGAAACATCTTTTACCGTCAGATTTAGTAGTTTAGATATTGAAACATGCTAAAGATTCACTACAGTGGTTAAAAATAACAACAAGTTCCTCGTCCTGGACTTATCAATTTACCATCCAAATTAGTTCTAAAAGATACAGCAAAACATTGATATCTAAATTGACATACGTGAGATTATGCAAACAGATCTATGCTTCTGATGTGATCTTTTACACAATACTTTGTGTTGCTCAATGTAGAGACATAAAAAGATTGGAATCTTATCAGAAAAAATGTAGCATACAAAGAACAAGCAAATTTTCTAGAATTGATGAACACAAGTAAATTTTCAAACAGTAGGTGAAATAAACCAATGTCAAAAAGAGACCAATAAAATGTATACCTTACAAAATGGTCTCTACCCAGCATCAAAAGAATCCAGCTGTTGTGAGGTAAGTATGGGCTTCCAAAATAAGTGCTTTTGTGTAGACAGATATTGTATAATAAAAGGTAAGAAAATCCTGTGTACTAAAGATTGTATCAGACAATGCAAACCCCAACATGGAAGGAATGAAACCTCTACCATATTCAACCATCCATGTCCCAGCACTCCAGCGCACAGATGTGGCTTCACCTATGGAATGGACGATAGTGTCACCTATAGGAATACAAAATAAAAAGTCACACTTTAGAGTTATGTGAGTATTTTTAAAATGTAATTAGTATCCAAAATGAACACAACCCATTGAGAATCTGGTATCCCATTTCATTTGAAACAGGAAATCAAGAGATTTGGGTGGCTACTGTTAGTGAGATAGATCATGCTGAAGATTCGGAGAGCCCAAACTTTCTGTCTTTATGGATTATATAGAAGAAATTTCCTATCCATTATCAAGTTTTCAGGAAGTCCCTTTATGAATAAACTAGTTTACTGCAGCAGACAGTGTCGAGTGCAACTTATCACTTAAAACTGCAGTCCTATCTTTCCTTTAAAGATACATTAGTAGCTGGAGCAATGCAACAGGTAGCTTACACTTGCCTCTCAGCTAAAAGGCCAAAGGTCCTAGCCCCATTCCGATACATATTGGCTGTGGAAGAACTCCACACTGCTGCAGGCAAGGAAGTATGCCTTGGCTCCAATACTCAGCAATGGGAAACACATATGGCCATACAACCATCCATCAAATTTATAAATGATGGTTGAGCAAAGGAGTGATGAACTAGCATTGTGACAACACCATGTATCTTGCCTTTCTAATAGAGGCCATATGATACTGTAAGAGGCCACTGGGCCATTGACTCCATCCCAACTCCCTAAAGAACAATCCATTCAATCCCTATAGCCCTAAAAGTTTATTTCATTCAAATTAATATCTAATTTCCTTTTGAAATTATTAATTTATGTCTATATTTGCATGTATTCTCTCCACAACCACTACAATCCACCAAGATCTCCACATCCCTCCAATTCTGAACTTTAGTGCTCTCCTGGTTTGCATAGCTTCATCATCCATGTAAAGCACCTGCAGTCACTTCTGCTATGTAAATATCACTGTCAACCAAGAAAAAAACGAGTTTATGAAAAGGTAAAAAATAAGTTGAACTAGTATGAAGAAACAGCAAGGAGTGCCACTAATCAGATAGGACTTTCTGAAAATTAGCACATGTATAATGTATGAATAGCTTCCTTTCCTGCTGTACCCAATTTTTGATTCCAGAAAAAGCCATTCATCACAGTGTACATATACTGGAAGAAACCTTGGTTTCAGGCATTGACAAAATACACCTCCTATTAAAAAATGATCAGCAGGGCACAAATTAGAAATGCGGTAGGAATGTTCTCATCTTGAAACACAAATATAAAAACTAACCTGGGTAAAATATTTCACTTTTAGTTGTCCCTTCTTTCCACTGCTGAAAAGTTCCTGAGATAATAGTGTCAGTCACTTCAGCCCAATACCGACCTGGAATATCATGTAAAAATAAGGCATTAGCATTTATTGTTTGTGGCCAATACAAATTCTCCAAACAAGCTGTAGTTTTACAGTAATCTAATCTCTACTTCAATTGTGAAAATCTCACAAAATGCAACAGTTAAAAACATTCTTGTATTAGAAGACTAAAATACGAAAGTCCTTCTTCAAACACAGCAGCACAAAAATAAGTTAAAACCAGACTTAAGACAGTTCATTTAGGCCATGTTGCGGGTGATGCAGTCTGGCCCATTTTACTATGCCTAACGTTCTGTACGGTTAAAAATCACATGACACCAGGTTATGATCCAATGGATTTATTTGAAAACACTAGCTTTCGGAGCACTAACGACCAGAGCACCAAAAGCTAGTGCTTTCAAATAAACCCATTGGGCTACATCTTGACATTGTATGATTTTTGACTTTGTCCAACCCAGTCCAACACTGGTGCCTCTACATGAATTTGTCTTTATACAGAACCTTAATGTTATTGAGAGGATCATAGATTTGAAAGCGTAAAACACATAGCCGAGTTTAGAAGAAGGGATTTAAGATGTGGGCATAGATAGTCTGTTAGTAGGATACTTTTGATGAGTTATAATGGTGGTTCAGAGGAGGAGAGACAGTTCTCAAGAAAACAATACAAATATGCAAACAAGGAACAATCAATCAATCACTTGGCCCTTCAAGCCTGCACCTCCATGCAATAATATGACACTGATCTAATTTTAACCTGAACTCTACATTCTTGTTTATGCACCCATTAATCTTTCATTCCCTTTGTAATCAAGGATTTACTTCTACCCGAAAGATGTTTGAAAATTCTGCATCAATTCTGCAAGATCAATTCTGCATCTTTTGAGGAAGGGAATTCCATAGACAATCAACCTCGAAACATAAAACAAAAACATTTTTTCATCTGTCTGAAATGGAATACTCTTTTTTTTAAAATCTATGACTCCAAGTTCAAGATTCTGCTAGAAGAGGAAACATCCTTTCAATAATGTGGAGGTGCCAGTGTTGGACTGGGGTGGACAAAGTTTAAACAAAAAAAAAATCATACAGCAGCAGGTTATTGTCCAACAGTTTTGTTTGGAAGTACTAGCTTTCAGAGCGCTACTCTTCATCAGGTAGCTGTGGATAAGGATCAGAATGTCTGTTGATCCTGCTCCACACCTACGTGAAGAAGAAGCAGTGCTCTGAAAGCTAGTACTTCCAAATAAACCTGTTGGACTACTTTTTTTTCCATACAATTTTTACAGCTCTTGGGACTCTGCCAATTGAGCTCTCAGTTCAGTACACATTTAAAAAGCAACATAAAACTATGAACAACAAAAATAGCATGAAATAAATGCAGCCTAAGAAAAAAAAATGACTAAATAATTTCTTTGCCAGTGTTCATGACACATTGTCTTTCCATTTATACTAACAAAGTCACCAATGATGCAGCCCTTTCTTAGCAAGCACACCAAGCAGCAGCCTAGCACTAAATCAAGCAAGTGAAGTTTTGCTGGTTTGCCCATTTACAGAAGAGGAAAGATGACTTCATATCCAAAGATATGTTATGCAGGGAGCTAGCCCGTGGCGAGAGATCACCAGAGTGACACACTCTGGTAAAAGGATGCTGTCAAAAGAGACACAAAAGCCCTCAACATCAAATCAAGTCAAGTGGAAAACTCCAGCTGAAATAGACGCAAAAGCAACACGTGATTGCAGAATATCAAAACAGATACCAGCCATGCAACAAGGCAGTAGCAGCAGACAGCATTCCAGCTTAGCACTTGTGGGAAACTTCACCTGTCCACAATCAACTTGTTCAGCATCAAAAGAAAGGCAAATCATCTCAGCTGATCTCAAAGCTCAGAGGCTATGTTCCTATTATCTCTCAGATAACAAGATGTTAAACACTATTTTTGTTACATGTTTACCTTACTATATAATAACCTTCTCAAACTGGAAACCTAATACAGTTATCTCTTCGTAATTTTCTAAAAATTTCCTATTGTAATGCCACTGATTTAACAATTATATTGTACCTGAGTGTCCCCCCGTGTCTACTGCTGTTCCAAAAAGTAGCACATATTCAGTTAGCGATGCATGCAGAAGGCACATAGAACCCATCCAGCCACCAGCATTTACGAAGATCCACTGCAGGTCCTCATCTGGAAGAATGTGACCAGGATACCTTTTCCTTAACTCAACCACAACCTTTGTGAATGCTTGGTCATGATTAAGACCTGAAATACAGTAACATTTTATGTTACAGAAATTCACAATATCAATTGCTTTCAATTACTGTCTTTTAGTAAAGCAATTCTCGCTTCCATTGGTCTACCACAGAAATGATATTGGATTTTGTTAATTTCTGTCAATGATGCACAATAATTATATGACTATTCAGTAAATATGGCTCATTCAACATGGATATCTGCAGGTGATGCCCCATATCATGAAAAAGCATGATATGTGCTTTAAATATTCATCCTCTTCATTATTTAGATTTTTATTTCTTGTTCTAGGCACACATCCTGTTTGACAACATGTCAATGAAGTAACTACTGGAACTGCAATCAGGTTAGTAGCATAACTTTACATTTTCATTGCATCACGTGGTCAACAGTTGTTAAATAGCAATGATTAGCTGCCAACGTGGCTTGGCAGTGAAATAATATACAAATTACAAGATCAAAAAAAGGTAGATAATTTGGGTACAGAAGGCACATGAATTCATCAAGACAAAAAGAAAAAAGCCACGAGACCGTAAGAAATAGGAACAAGCCTGTCCTGTTATTCACTCGGATCACGGCTGATGGCTCATGTCTATTTTTCCCAAACGTTTGATTCTCTTATTTATCAAAAGACACTTCAAAGCTTAAAATATGCAAAGCACACTGACCCCACAGGTCTCTGTGGCAAGGACTTCCAAATAGAAACAACCTTCTGACAGAAGAAATTACTCCTCATCTCAGTCTTAAATTAGCACTCCTTTATTCTGAGGCTATGCCCTCTGGTCTTGAACTCTCCCATCCTCTCAGTATTTGACCAGTCACACCCCTTAAGAATCAGATACGTTTCTATGAGATCACCTCTCACCTTTCTAAAATCCAGAGGGTTGAATCCCAATCTGTTTGGCCTTTACTCAGAAGACAATCCCTCTGTATTAGGGATCATCCTAGTGAACCATCTCTGAACTGATCCCAATAAAATTATCTTTTCTTAAATATGGGTACCAAAATTGCGCAAAGCACTCCAAACTTAGTCGGAGCAGCATCTTACACAGTTGCAGTAAGTCTTCCTGCCTTCAGCCCCCTTGAAAAAAGGACCAAAATTTCATTAGCTTTTCTGATTATCTGCTGTGAAAACATATGAAAAGTGGTGGTGATTATTAACTCTGGATTCACGCTTGTCTTTTTTTAAAAATAATTTACTCAATATGGACATTGGCAGTGAAGACAGATTGAAATGGCAATGAGAGACAGATGGAGATGGTAGCCTGAACAATGAGAATCCAGGTATGATACTGAGATTGGGGATGTCTGAGAAGATATATTGATACTGGTATTCACTCAGATCTAGCGAAGGTTTATTAGGATAAGACAGAGTATGAAGGGACTATCTTATGAGGAGAGTTTGAATTTGATACGGATACATTGGCATTTCGATGAAGGAGGGGAATGACCTTATTAAAAAGTATACGATCTTTGTGTACTTGACAGGGTAAATGCAGAAATGTCATTTCCCCTTGTGGGAGAGTTTAGGACTAGAGGGCATATTTACAGAACAAGGGGTTGAACATTTAAGAGAGAGATAAAGAGGAATTTCTTCCTCTCGGAGGATTGTGAACCTGCAGATTTCTTTTAACCACAGAGGGCTGTTGAAGCTGGGTCATTAAGTACATTTAAGGCTGAGACAGCCAGATTTTTAAATCTGTAACAGAATCAAGGGTTATGGGGAAAAAAGGCAGGAAAGTGAAGTTGAAGGTTGCCAGATCAAACGTTTGCTCTTCGAATAGCATAGCAGACCTGACAAGCCGAATGGCATACTTCAGCTCCCACGTCTCATGGTTTAATGATCACAGGTATAATGAGTAACATGGGTCTAGGACCGAATGGGACATTAGAATTTGTATGATTCCAAGACAGAAGGTACATTTAATTTTTCAGAAGAAATGAAATAGCAAAGTAACATTGTCAAGATAGAGTTAAGTAATCACTAAAGCGGAAGACAATGTAGTTTAGTTGAAAAATATAGTCTAAACAATCCTTTAAATGAGCAGAGGGATTTGGACGACAGATGCATAGTACATTAAAGTTAACAGCTCAGGATGAAAAAGCAATTAAACCTGCTCGCAAATTTTGGTTTTTAAATTCCACGTTTGTGAATAAACCAAGACGTAATATTGATACTGCCTGCATGTCCTCCCGTATTTTAAGGCGGCTATTGAGGTTTGCAAAAGTACAAAGCAGATTCATTATACTGCTAAGAGGAGTGGTGTTCAGCCAACGACTGGACTGATAGATATTTTCTATTCAACCTGCTCAAAGATATTGTTACACATCGCTAAAGCAGGTGGAACTTGAACCTGGGCATACTGGCCCAGAGATAGGGCCCTTGTGCAGAAGCTGTGTCCCGAAGAATGGGATATATAATCTAGTGGCTTGCTAGAGCATGTTAGTGGCAGTTAATGGTCAATGATACTATTGGAACTAGAATCTCCCTTTCTTAAAAAGGGATAGTAAATGCCAAGTAGTTCACAACAGTTGACAAATTCAAGATTAATTTCATTTAATACAAACATAATTGAAATTCTCAAAATTGTATTAGTGGGATTTATATTTCCATTTCCTGACTTCGCAGAGATGACAGAATAGGATTCTCCTAAATTTGTTGCTGGTATAATGTTTTGCATTCTTCTAAAAGGGCAAGCACATCTTTCTCTTTATCAATCTCAATTGCAATGGCTTCCAAGCTAAAGCTCTCAAAACTCTTAAGTGATGAAAGTGGTGAGAGACTGCAATTGCTTGCAGACCAGATAGGGTAGTGATGGATGACATCTTTGAGTGATGGACGCAATATGGATAAGACAATTCAATATGGTAATTTAATTTGTGTTTGTTTTCAGCTTATGTTAGTACTGGACAAGACAAATCCCAGATAGGAACCCAGCTTTATAGATTATAATTTTATTTGTTTGGTTTTAATAGAGTGATCTCTTGTTGAAACATAAGCCTATAATTCTGCAGATATTATTTTAAAAAACAAAAGGAAGCTTATTACACAAGAAACATTAAAATAGAATAATCTAAACTATTTATAATACATTCAAAAGTTTTAAATACACAATAAAAGTTTGTTCACAAACAATCTTTTATAAATTGGGGAAATAAAAAACAGCTTTTGTGAAATGGTCAAAACACCATTCCTGACAGTTCCTAAAAATACCACTCATAACGCTTACACCAAAATCCACGAATCAAATAGCGTGGTTGGTTTTTATGTCACTTGCAGCTTTTAATATGGAAATGTTCAGATCTTTAAAACGCCATGAACAGGTGCACCAAAATAAACAAAAAAGTTAATAGAATGCTAGTTAAAGGACCGGTGTAGAAGGATGCATAAGTTATGCCACAGCTTTACAAAACCCTGGTTAGACACTACTTGAGCACTGAGTGCAAATCTGGGCACCACACTTTACAAAGGATACACCTGTATTGATCTTGGAAGGAGTACAACAAAGTTTACATGAATTATACATGAAATTAGGCTTGTTTTTGTCCAAACTGAAAAGGGGTGGGGTGATTGAAGCCTTCAAGATATTAACAAAAAAGACAGCAGGGTAGGTAAAAATGAGCTTTATCTACTCGTTGGAGATTTAAAACTTGGGGGCACAATCTACAAATTTGGGCCAGGCCGTTCAGGAGAGATGTTAGGAAGCTCTTCTACACACAGAGGTCTGGAACTCTTCCACAAATGGTAATTGATGCTAGAATCACAGATGCATAGTATGAAAACAGACCTTTCGATCCAATTCATTCATGCTGACCAGATATTCTAAACTAATTTAGTCACATTTGCTAGCAGTTGGCTCAGATCCCTCTAAACACTTCCTATTTATATACCCATTCAGATGCCTTTTAAATATGGCAGGTCATTCCATACACTCACCACCCTGTATGAAAAAGTTGCCCCATAGGTCCCTTTCATATCTTTTCTCTCTCACCTTAAACATATGCCCTCTAGCTTTGGACTCCCTTACACCAGGGAAAAGACCTTGGCTAGTCAACCAGTCCGTGCCCCTCAAGATTGCATAAACCTCTATAAGGTCACCCTGCAGCATCTGATACTCCAGGGAAAACAGTTCCAGCCTGTTCTCCCTATAGCTCAAACCCTGGCAACATTATTGTCAATCTTTTCTAAACCTTTCAATTTTTGCAACATCTTTCCTATAGTAGGGAGATCAGAATTGAATGCAGTATTCCAAACCTGGCCTCACCAGTCCCTGTACACCTCCATCCCCCATCACGAAGGACTCAAAGCCCTCCGCTTCTTCCTTTCCCGCCGCACTAACCAGTACCCTTCCACTGACACCCTCCTTCGACTGACTGAACTGGTCCTCACCCTGAATAACTTCTCTTTTCAATCCTCCCACTTCCTCCAAACTAAAGGAGTTGCCATGGGCACCCGCATGGGCCCCAGCTATGCCTGCCTCTTTGTAGGATATGTGGAACAGTCCATCTTCCGCAACTACACTGGCACCACCCCCCACCTTTTCCTCCGCTACATCGATGACTGTATCGGCGCTGCCTCGTGCTCCCACGAGGAGGTTGAACAGTTCATCAACTTTACTAACACCTTCCATCCCGACCTGAAATTCACCTGGACTGTCTCAGACTCCTCCCTCCCCTTCCTAGACCTTTCCATTTCTATCTCGGGCGACCGACTCAACACAGACATCTATTATAAACCGACTGACTCCCACAGCTACCTGGACTACACCTCCTCCCACCCTGCCCCCTGTAAAAACGCCATCCCATATTCCCAATTCCTTCGTCTCCGCCGCATCTGCTCCCAGGAGGACCAATTCCAACACCGCACAACCCAGATGGCCTCCTTCTTCAAGGACCGCAGATTCCCCCCAGACGTGATCGACGATGCCCTCCACCGCATCTCCTCCACTTCCCGCTCCTCCGCCCTTGAGCCCCGCTCCTCCAACCGCCACCAAGACAGAACCCCACTGGTTCTCACCTACCACCCCACCAACCTGCGCATACAACGTATTATCCGCCGCCATTTCCGCCACCTCCAAACGGACCCCACCACCAAGGATATATTTCCCTCCCCTCCCCTATCAGCGTTCCGCAAGGACCACTCCCTTCGTGACTCCCTTGTCAGATCCACACCCCCCACCAACCCAACCTCCACCCCCGGCACCTTCCCCTGCAACCGCAGGAAATGTAAAACTTGCGCCCACACCTCCACACTCACTTCCCTCCAAGGCCCCAAGGGATCCTTCCATATCCGCCACAAGTTCACCTGTACCTCCACACACATCATCTATTGCATCCGCTGCACCCGATGTGGCCTCCTCTATATTGGCGAGACAGGCCGCTTACTTGCGGAACGCTTCAGAGAACACCTCTGGGCCGCCCGAACCAACCAACCCAATCACCCCGTGGCTCAACACTTTAACTCCCCCTCCCACTCCACCGAGGACATGCAGGTCCTTGGACTCCTCCACCGGCAGAACACAACTACACGACGGCTGGAGGAGGAGCGCCTCATCTTCCGCCTGGGAACCCTCCAACCACAAGGTATGAATTCAGATTTCTCCAGCTTCCTCATTTCCCCTCCCCCCACCTTGTCTCAGTCGGTTCCCTCAACTCAGCACCGCCCTCCTAACCTGCAATCCTCTTCCTGACCTCTCCGCCCCCACCCCACTCCGGCCTATCACCCTCACCTTGACCTCCTTCCACCTATCCCACCTCCATCGCCCCTCCCCCTAGTCCCTCCTCCCTACCTTTTATCTCAGCCGGCTTGGCTCTCTCTCTCTTATTCCTGATGAAGGGCTTATGCTCGAAACGTCGAATTCTCTATTCCTGAGATGCTGCCTAACCTGCTGTGCTTTGACCAGCAACACATTTGCAGCTCACCAATGTCTAGTACAGCTGCAACATGACCTCCCATCTCCTACAGTGCCTTCTTTACTACCCGTGACTCCACTTTTGAGGAACTATGAGCATTCATTCCAAGGTCTCTTTGTTCAGCAACACGTCCCAGAACCTTATCATTAAGTGTATAAGTCCTGCCCTGATTTGTCCAACCAAAATGCAGCACCTCACATTTATCTAACTTAAACTCCATCTGCCATTTCTCAGCCCATCTGATCAAGGTTCCTCTGTACTCTGAGATAACCTTCTTTGCTGTCCACTATACCACCAATTTTGGGGTCATCTGCAAACTTATGAAGTATACCTCCTATATTCACATCAGTTAGTCAGTTGTTAATTTTAAATCTGAGAATGTTTTGTTAAGCAGTAAGTATTAAGGAACATGGACCAAAGGCAGATATAGGTCATAGATCAGCCATGATCTCATTGAATGGTGGAACAGGCTTAACAGGCTACATGACCTCCTCCTGTTCCCATGTTCAATAGTTTTCCCTAGAGCTACCACACACATGGGCATCAACTTACTCTGGTAAATAACTACTTTTGGGTTTTTCTCAGACGTCTAATCTCAGACTAACATTAACTTTGCATTCTAACAGAAATCTAATTCACTAAATCTACCATCCCCTTCTCAGGATATTTGCTTTCAACAGCCATCCTGTTCTAAAGGATCAAAATACTATCCAAAATTAAATATGAAACAAAAAGCCACCATTATGGGCAAACCCCTTAAACTTGAGAAAACAAGATTCTATAACTTCTAACAAACCGCTGAAACACAATTATTTACCACACTGGGTCTCAAATACTCTAAAATAAAACATTAGCATACAAACCCATTCATATCACAGTCAGGCTTCAAAACTGCTTTTTAAATTAAATTACCATGATTACTGAAATACTTAAAAACTGACTACTGATGAGCCTGACATTGGTAGTGGGCAAGTGGTTGGAGGGAATTCTGATGGATTGGATTTACAAGTACTTGGAAAGGCAAGGACATATTAGGGATAGTTAACATGGCTTTGAAAGTGGGAAATCATGTCTCACAAACTTGATTTGAGTTTCTTTGAAGTAACAAAGAGGATTCATGAAGCCAGAGCAGTGGACGTGATTTATATAGACTCCAGTAAGGTGGTCGGCAAGGTTCTTCATGGTAGACTAGTTAGCAAGGTTAGATCTCATGGAATACAGGGAGAACTAGCCATTTGGATACAGAACTGGCTCAAAGTTAGAAGACAGAGGGTGGTGGTGGAGAGTTGCCTTTCAGACTGGAGGCCTGTGACAAGTGGAGTGCCACAAGGATCGGTGCTGGGTCCACTGCTTTTCATCATCTTTAGAAGCAGTTTGGATGTGAATGTAAGAGGTACAGTTTATAAGTTTGCAAACGACACCAAAATTGGCGGTGTAATGGACAGCAAAGAAGGTTAATTCCGAGTACAATGGGATCGGGATCAGATGAGCCAAGGGATTGAAGAGTGGCATATAGAGTCATACAGATGTACAGCATGGAAACAGACCCTTTGGTCCAATGTGTCCATGCTAACCGGATATCCCGACCCAATCTAATCCCACTTGCCAGCACGCGGCCCATATTGGTTCAAACCCTTCCTATTCATACACCCATCCAAATGCCTCTTAAATGTTGCAATTGTACCAGCCTCCACCACTTCCTCAGGCAGCTCATTCCATACACATACCACCCTCTGCATGAAAAAGTTACCCCTTAGGTCTCTTCTTTATCTTTCCCCTCTCATCTTAAACCTTTGCCCTCTAGTTCTGGACTCCCAATCCCAGGAAAAAGACTTTGTCTATTTATCCTATGAAGCCCCTCATAATTTTGTAAGCCTCTATAAGGTCACCCCTCAGCCTCAAAGGCTCCAGGGAAAACAGCCCCAGCCTGTTCAGCCTCTCCCTGTAGCTCAAATCCTCAAACCCTGGCAATCTTTTCTGAACCCTTTCAATTTTCACAACATCTTTCCGATAGGAAGGAGACCAGAATTGCACACAATATTCCAACAGTGGCCTAACAATGTCCTGTACAGCCGCAACATGACCTCCCAACTCCTGTACTCAGTACCCTGAACAATAAAGGAAAGCATACCAAACGCCTTCTTCACTATCTTATCTACCTGCGACTCCACTTTCAAGGAGTGATGAACCTGCACTCCAATGTCTCTGTTCAGCAACACTCCCTAGGACCTTACCATTAAGTGCATCAGTCCTGCTAAGATTTGCTTTCCCAAAATGCAGCACCTCGCATTTATCTGAATTAAACTCCATCTGCCACTTCTCGGCCCATTAGCCCATCTGGTCCAGATCCTGTTGTAATCTAAGGTAACCCTTTTCGCTGTCCACTACACCTCCAATTTTGGTGTCATCTGCAAACTTACTAACTGTACCTCTTATGCTCGCATCCAAATCATTTATGTAAATGACAAAAAGTATAGGACCCAGCACTGATCCTTGTGGCACTCCACTGGTCACAGGTCTCCAGTCTGAAACACAACCCTCCACCACCACCCTCTGTCTTCTACCTTTGAACTAGTTCTGTATCCAAATTGCTAGTTCTCCCCATATTCCATGAGATCTAACCTTGCTAATCAGTCTCCCATGGGGAACCTTCTCGAACGCCTTATTGAAGTCCATATAGATCACATCTACTGCTCTGCCCTCATCAATCTTCTTTGTTACCGCTTCAAAAAAACTCCATCAAGTTTGTGAGACATGATTTCCCAAGCACAAAGCCATGTTGACTATCCCTAATCAGTCCTTGCCTTTCCAAATACATGTACATCCTGTCCCTCAGGATTCCCTCCAACAACTTGCCCACCACTGAGGTCAGACTCACTGGTCTATAGTTTCCTGGCTTGTCTTTACCGCCCTTCTTAAACAGTGGCACCACGTTTCCCAACCTCCAGTCTTCCAGCACCTCACCTGTGACTATCGATGATACAAATATCTCAACAAGAGGCCCAGCAAATCACTTATCTAGCTTCCCACAGAATTCTCCGGTACACCTGATCAGGTCCTGTTATGGAGTTTAGCTTAGATAAATGTGAGGTGCATTTTGGAAAAGCAAATCAGGGCAGGACTTAATGGTAAGGTCCTAGGGAGTATTGCTGAACAAAGAGACCTTGGAGTGTAGATTCATAGTTCGTTGAAAGTGGAGTCGCAGGTAAATAGGATAGTGAAGGCGGCATTTAGTGTGCTTTTTTAAAACATTGGTCAGACCACTGAGAATAGGGGTTGGGAGGTCATGTTGTGGCTGTACAGAACAATTATTTGGGTCACTTTTGGAATAGTACGTGCAGTTCTGGTCTCTATCCGATCAGAAGGATATTTTGACATTTGAAAAGTTCAAAAAAGATTTACAAGAATTTGTCCAGGTTGGAGGATTTGAGCGATAGAGAGAGGCTGAATAGGCTGGGGCTGTTTTCCCTGGATTGTGGAGGCTGCAGGGTGACCTTATAAAGGTTTATAAAATTATGAGGGTCATGGATAGGGTAAGTACACAAGGTCTTTTCCCTGGGTTTGAGGGGGAAAGAGTCCAAAACCAGAGGGCATGGGTTTAGGATGAGAGGGGAAAAACTTAAAAGGGACCTAAGGGGCAGAGGGTGGTGCATGTATGGAATGAGTTGCCAGAGGAAGTGGTAGAGGCTTGTGCAGTTACAGCATTTAAAAGGCATCTGGATGGCTTTATGAATAGGAAGGGTTTAAGAGGAATCTGGACCAAATTGTGGCAATTGGGACTAGATTAATGAGTTTTGAGAAGATTTGTAGCTCAGGTTGAGGTTCTGGATGTACGTTTGTTCGCTGAGCTGGAAGGTTCATTTCCAGACATTTCATCACCATACTAGGTAACATTTTCAGTGGGCCTCCAGGCGAAGCACTGTTTATGATTTCTGCTTTCTATTTATATGTTTGGGTTTCTTTGTGTTGATGATGTCATTTCCTGTTCTTTTGCGCAGGGGGTGATAGATGGGGTCTAACTCGATATGTTTGTTGATAGAGTTCCGGTTGGAATGCCATGTTTCTAAGAATTCTTGTGGGTGTCTCTGTTTGGCTTGACCTAAGATCGATGTGTTGTGCCAGTCAGTGGTGTCTTTCCTTATCTGTATGAAAGGATACTAGTGAGAGAGGGTCATGTCGTTTTGAGGTTAGTTAGTGTTCATGTATCCTGGTGGCTAGTTTTCTGCGTGTTTGTCCAATGTAGTGTGTTTGTTGCAGTTCTTGCACAGTATTTTGTAAATGACATTAGTTTTGCTTCATGTGGGTATAGTGTCTTTCAGGTTCATTAGCTGCTAAAACATATAAATAGAAAGCAGGAATCATGAACAGTGCTTCACCTGGAGGCCCACTGAAGACGTTACCTAGTAGGGTGATGAAACGTCTGGAAATGAACTTTCCAGCTCAGTGAGCAAACCTACATCCGGAACTAGGTTAGGTTTGGATATCTGGTCGGCATGGACGAGTTAGATCTTAGATTACCTACAGTGTGGAAACATGGCCCTTTGGCCTAACAAGTCCACACCGAACTTCCGAAGAGAACCCCCCCCCCCCCCCCCCTCTTTATATTTACCCCTGACTAATCCACTTAGCACCATGGGCAATTTAGCATGGCCAATTCACCTAACCTGCATCTTTGGACTATAGGAGGACAAACAGAGACACCCACAAGGAAACCCACGCAGACACGGGGAGAATGTGCAAACTCCACACAGATAGTTGACGAAGGTGGGAATCGAACCCAGGTCCCGGGCACTGTGAGGCAGCAGTGCTAACCATTGTGCCACCATACCGCCCCATCTGTTTCCATGCTGCACATCTCTATGACTATTAACTTTAGACGCAAAGAAAAACCCAAATATCATAAAAATCATTCACATAAATTTCAGTTTACATCACAAGGTCCAGAATTCTTAAATTTGGGATTGTAAGTTGTCATGATGAAATCTGAATTACACTATTTAATAACAGTGGAGATTTGATAGATCTCTATTTCAAGAGAAATTAAGGTTAGTAGTTAGTACAATATTATGCAATATTTAGTATAATTTACTGAATATCACATCCCTTCATGTCATACTTTTCACAGCTATTCCTGTAGAATCATTACACGGATCACCGTAATTTGGATGCTACTAAAACTGGCAACAAGATGCAGTCAAATTGGATTCTAAAATTCACACACATTCCTCCAATGACAATGGATAATGATTACAACCAAGGAACTCATGACAAACTCTCAAACAGAATTGTATATCCGTACCAACAAGCACAATGCATTCTACACTCGCTTTGAACAGAAGATCAATGAAATAATGTCACTTCCCCCAACAGCCTCAGATGTGTCTGCACCCACATACAATGTCGCAGACGTTCGATCCATCTAACAAACCCACACAAAGCGATCAGCCTGGATGGAGTCCCGAGCCACTTAGATCCTGTGTGGACCAGCTGGCAGAAGCATTTGCAGACATCTTTAACCTCTCTTTCCTATGAAGATCTCACTTGCTTCAAGACCATCATGATCCCACTACCAAAGGAAAATCATGCAGAATGCCTCAAATAACTTCTGCCTGGAGACTCTGACCTTTATAATAATGGCTTACATCCAGCCAACGAAACTGTGCTGATACTTGACAATCTGCCTCCTGATGCAACAGATCAACAGCAGATGCCATCTGCCTGGCCCCACACTCTTCTCTGAATAACAAGGACACCTACTTATTAACTACAGTTATGCTTTCAATACCATTACTTCAAACTAACTCATCCCTAAACTCCAAGACCTAGGTCTCGGTTCCCAACTCTATAAGTAGTTCCTTGACTTCCTGACCCATAGACCACAATTAGTAAGAATAGGCGGCAACACCATCTCCACCATAACCCTCAACACTGGTGCCCTGAGAGACTGAATACTCAACCCCTTATTATATTCCATCTACATTCTCGACTGCGTGGCCAAATTCCACCCCAAGTTCATTTACAAATTTTCTGATAACACCACTATTGTAGTGTGGATCTCAAACAACAAGACAGAGTACAGGAAAGAGATTGAGTGCTTAGCTACAATCCATCCATCTGTCAGCAAAACAAAGTAGCTGGTCACTGACTTCAGGGAGCAGAGTGGAGGGCATATCCATCTGCATTAATGATGCTGAGGTGGAAATGGTCAAGAACGTCAAAGCCCTGGGAGTGACGATTATCAACAATCTGCTCTAGTCCAACCATGTCGATGCAATGGTCAACTCTCTACTTTCTCAGGAGGCTAAGGAAATTCAGCATGTCTCACCAGTTGTTACAAATAGATCATAGAAAGCATTATATCTGGACACATACAACATGGCGTGGCAACTGCGTTTTCCAAGACTGAAAGTACCGGTCCATTACGCAACCAGCATTCCATCCATTAACTCTATTTGTACTTCCTGCTGCCTTGGGAAAGCAACCACCATAATCAAAGATCCCCCCCCACCACAATCATGCTATCTTCCACCCATTCCATTGAGCAGAAGATACAAAGGTTTGTATACACATACAAATAGATTCAAGAACAGCTTCTTCTCCGCTGTTGTTAGACTTCTGAATTGACCTAGACCACAACGGGTGAATGGAGGTGGGGATGAAGGTGATAGGTCAGAGAGGAGGGTGGAGTGGATAGGTGGAAAGGAAGATAGGCAGGGAGGACAAGTCGTGGGGACACCTCACTGCCTGGTTCTACCTCCTTGCCAAAATCCACAAGCCTGACTACCCTGGCCGACCCATTGTCTCAGCATGCTCTTGCCCCACTGAACTCATTTCTATCTACCTCGACACTGTCCTATCCCCCATAGTCCAGGAACTCCCCACAAATGTTCGAGACACCACCCATGCCCTCCACCTCTTCCAAGACTTCCGTTTTCCCGGCCCCCAACCCCTCATCTTCACCATGGATATCCAATCCCTCTATACCTCCATCCACCATGACCAGGGCCTGCAATCTCTCCATTTCTTCCTCTCCCAATGTCTCCAACAGTCCCCTTCCACCGACACTCTCATTCGTTTGGCAGAACTAGCCCTCACCCTTAATTTCTCCTTCGAATCCTCCCACTTCCTCCAGACCAAAGGGGTAGCCATGGGCACCTGTAAGGGCCTCAGCTATGCCTGTTT
Source organism: Hemiscyllium ocellatum (assembly GCF_020745735.1). Classification (NCBI taxonomy): domain Eukaryota; kingdom Metazoa; phylum Chordata; class Chondrichthyes; order Orectolobiformes; family Hemiscylliidae; genus Hemiscyllium; species Hemiscyllium ocellatum. The sequence continues at coordinate 52,832,980 of NC_083401.1, read as the reverse complement.
CTTTGTTGGCTACATAGAACAGTTGATCTTCCGTAATTTCACCACTCCCCACCTCTTCCTCCGCTACATTGATGACTGCATTGGCGCCACCTCGTGCTCCCATGAGGAGGTTGAACAATTCATCAACTTCACCAACACATTCCACCCTGACCTTAAATTTACCTGGACCATCTCTGACACCTCCCTCCCCTTCCTGGACCTCTCCAACTCCATTAATGACGACCGACTTGACGCTGACATTTTTTACAAACCCACCGACTCCCACAGCTACCTGGATTACACCTCTTCCCAACCTACCTCCTGCAAAAATGCCATCCCGCATTCCCAATTCCTCCCCTTCTGCCGTATCTGCTCCCAGGAGGACCGGTTCCACCACAGATCATGCCAGATGGCCTCCTTCTTGAGAGACCGCAATTTCCCTTCCCACGTGGTTAAAGATGCCCTCCAACACATCTTGTCGACATCACCGAACCTACGCCCTCAAATCCCACCCCTCCAACCATAACAAGGACAGAACCTTGCCTCCCCCCCACCTCGGTGCCCACCTTCCACCCTACTAATCTTTGCATAAACGAAATCATCCAACGACATTTCCGCCACCTCCAAACGGACCCCGCCAGGGATATATTTCCGTCCCCACCCATTTCCGCCAAGACCATTCCCTCCGTGACTACCTGGTCAGGTCCACACACCCCCTACAATCGTCCCTCCCGTTTTGGCACCTTCCCCTGCCACCACAAGAATTGCAAACCTGCGCCCACACCTCCTCCCTCACCTTCATCCAAGGCCCTAAAGAAGCCTTCCACATCCAAAGTTTTACCTGCACATCCACCAATATAATTTATTGTATCCGTTGCTCCCAATGCGGTATCCTCTACACTGGGGAGACTGGACACCTCCTAGCAGAGCGCTTTAGGGAACATCTCTGGAACACCCGCACAATCAACCACACCGCCCAGTGGCCCAACATTTCAACTCCCCCTCCCACTCAGCCAAGGACATGGAGGTCCTGGGCCTCCTTCACCGCCGCTCCCTCACCACCCAACGCCTGGAGGAAGAACGCCTCATCTTCCGCCTTGGAACACTTCAACCCCAGGGCATCAAGTGGACTTCACCAGTTTCCTCATTTCCCCTTCCCCCACCTCACTCCAGTTCCAAACTTCCAGCTCAGCACCACCCTCATGACCTGTCCTCCCTGCCTATCTTCCTGTCCACCTATCCACTCCACCTTCCTCTCTGACCTATCACCTTCATCCCCACCCCCATTCACCTATTGTACTCTCTGCTACTTTCTCCCCACTCCCACCCTCCTCTCATCTCTCCACCTTGCAGGCACTCTGCCTCTATTCCTGATGAAAGGCTTTTGGCTAAAACGTTGCTTTTTCTGCCCCTCGGATGCTGCCCAAACTGCTGTGCTTTTCCAGCACCACTTTAATCTAGAATCTGGTTTCCATTATCTACAGTCATTGTTTTTATCTTCTGATTTGACTTGTTAAATTTTAAATTAATGTTGATCTCATTCTCTGTGCAACTTCTCCCTACAGCCATAACAATATATTGTTCACTCAGTTCTCATGCACTTTGTATGGTATGATCTGCCTGTGCTGCACACAAAATAAAAACACTTTTCACTGTACCCAGATACATGTGACAATAATAAATCAAATCAAACCCCTCAGGTCCCTTCTAAACTTTTCTCCTTTCACTTTAGAAAATAAACCTTCTGGTTTTGAACTCCTCTACCCTAGGGAAAATGAGTGAATTCCACTTTGGACACTGTATTTACCAATTGAGCCACTGACTACATCACAAATAACTATATATATAAAAATTGTAATGATGATTTAAAGTCAGCGGGCATGCCTTCCTCCAAAACACTATTTCAGATCTCCAGTATCCACAATTCTTGGCATTAATTACAATTTAAACCTTGATGAAAAAATTAGATGCGTACAGTGCAGCAATCATGAGCACCTTCTAAAGGCAGCAATGGTTTATGTCTACAGTTCAAATACAGAAAAAGCATTGCTTGACATTATGCTCTCAAGAAAACTGGCAACACAAAGAACATTAAACATACTATCTACCTATATGAACAGTCAATCAATTTAACTGCAGACTAATAGTTCAAAAACATTTTACACATCTGAGAGATTAAATTCATGGATTATTAAGGAAGTATGTGTGCATATTTTTGTTCACAGCTAAGTCAGTTTAAGTTGGTTTATTATCGCAATCCCAGGTCCCTAAAAGCATTTACAAATCCAGATCACATTGAGTAAATTATGATTTGCAGAGATACACAGCTAAAGACAGAATAGACTTTCTTTGATATCAAGCTTCAAACTAATGAAACCTTCAAACCATTGATGATTAAATAAACTAACAAGTAGAAAACGTTGGATACCAATATATGTTGCGATAGTTTGCTCAAGTATTTAGTATGAATGCTAGCTTCAACATTACTTTTGCTTTGTTGAATGCAATATTGTCTATTGTATTTCCAAGTATGATTCCAATTTCTCATAACTTGACATTGTTCTCAAGAAAGAAATTGCATCAGCCACATATAAAAGCTCTAAGACACAGCAAATAAAATAGATTTAATACTGGCCCTATCTCATAACATAATTGGAACTGCTGTCTACTTTGCACCTTTGGAAAGTGCAATGAATATAAATGAATTAGAAATATAAAAATTGCAAGATTGATAGAGATTAAACATGATGGCACAGCATCAAGTGCTGTTTTAAGAAAATTGGAATGCTGGTGCTTCAGTGAATTATCAATCTTCTTGTGTTGTCCTTGTGAAGTGCACAGGACAAATGCCAAATACTTGAAAGCAGATCAGACAGCATCGAGCCAAACACATTTAACACCAAAAACAACTTACATTTATGAAGCATCTTTACCTTATTAAACTATCAAGGAATTTAAAAGGTGCATTAACAAATTTTCACATCAAGTCAAGTGATCAAAATATCAGTGAATAGTTTTGAAAGAGTATCTTAAAAAGGAATGAGGAACAGAAAAATCAGTAAGGAAGTTAGAAAGTATATCCCAGGCAATTGAACTGTGGAACAAATAAAATCAAACCAAACACGACTGAAGAAGTTGAAAGTGTGTATTAATTCAGAATTGCAAGGTTGGAGGTTGTCACAGTTCTTTTCGGTGGTGCTGATGGGGTGGGGATGAAGATCATGGATGTATGTGAAAACAAGCACAATATCTCTTAAAATTGAAGTGTATCAGAACTGTAGGCAATATAGGACAGTCAGAGTCAAGACAGTTGAGTTTAGGGATAATCTCAATAGAGGGTAGGTGAGACCAGTCAAAAACACACTGGAAGAGTTTCCAGTGTGCAAGTTAAACTCCAGAGGCATCAGTCAAGGGTTCAACAGCAGACGAACTGAGACAGGAATGGAAGAGAGTCATTTTACAGAATTGAAATAGGGTACTTATGATGGAACACATGTGTACTGGAAAGCTCATCTCAAAGCCATTTTGACCTTAGACACTGACCAGGGAAACACTGGAGGCTCAAAAGGTAGAGCTTGCAGTAGAGACCAAAGACAACAGTAATCCAAGGCTGGATGACAGACAAGAGTTAAAACTAGTGATGGGGAGGTAGATTATCATCAATGAACATGTGGAACCTGACGTTGTCTAAAAACATCATCGAGGGGATGAACAGGGTCTCTATTTAACATCTCATCCAAGAGACAAGGCAGCTTTTCTCAAATAACACCATCTAGAATCAGCCTAGATTTGTGTGCACAGCTATCTGGAGTGGGATTTTGATTCACCACCTCAGGGAACAACAGTGCTACAAACTGAGGTAGAGATACTCAAGGGGAGCTCCTCTTACTGATGAAAATCAGTTTTGCTATCCACATTTTGACCAAAACTTGGGTTTTATTTGTTCATGTGATAAGGGGATTGCTGGCTAGGCAAACATTATCCAAGAGCAGTTAAGAGTCAGCCACATTGCTGTATGTCTGGAGTCACACGATGGCATAACCCTACTCCAGATAAATGTAGTTAGGACCAGAATTCCGTGGCCTTGAGTAGAATCCAATCTCAGCAGGTTATTACTTGATGATAGGAATTCTCTAGACCAGCAAGTTGAGGTGGTTAAATCACAGGTATTTAAAGCAGGTAGATAGACTTCAGCTATCAAAGTGGAGGGCTATGAAAAGCTGGCATGAAAGAGGAGGCTTGGTGTATACAAGTAATGAGCTTATAGAATGGGTGTGCAGGTTTGTTGCAGCAACTTCTAGGAGAAAGTGGGGACTGCAGATGCTGGAGATCAGAGCTGAAAATGTGTTGCTGGAACAGGAGAATCGACGTTTCGGACATGAGCCCTTCTTCAGGAAATTTTGACATTCCTGAAGAAGGGATCATGTCCAAAACATCAATTTTCCTGCTCCTTGGATGCTGCCTGACCTGCTGTGCTTTTCCAGCAACACATTTTCAGCTGCTGCAGCAACTTCTCAAGTTCTTACAGTAGCACTACCAGTAGTACCTCTTTTTCTGCTTGGTTGACATGGAAAGTCAGTAGGTGATGAGGATGGCCCTGAAGATTAAATGCAAATTGGAGATCAGGGATTTGGTACAGGCAAGTCTCGCACTCATGGGATGAGCTGCCAGAGGCAGATACGGTTGCAACATTTAAAAGTCAGTTGGACTGGTATATGAATAAGAAATATTTTAGAGGGACATAGGCCAAATGCACGCAAATAGGACTAGTCGAAAAAAATCTTGGCCGGTATAGAGTTAGACAGAAGAGTCTGTTTCCGTGCTGTATGACTCTATGACACACACATAGACAGAGCTCTGGACGTGTCCAGCACCTCTCTCTGAGAACATACCTGAGTACTGCCGGGCCAGCTTGCTCAACTCTTCCCGGTTGAACACGTGCTCCTTACTGCTCAGCCACGCGCGGAACATCCAGAAGCCGAGCCCGGCCACAGTCACCAGGACAACGGCACGGCCCAGAGTGAGCTTCATGTCAGCGGCTCGAGCCCCTGGGGAAGGAGCGCGACAAACCGTCCCTGGGGGCTAACAGGGGGGGGGGGGGGTGACAGGGCAAACCGTCTCGGAGGGACAGGAGGCGGGACACACGGCAAACCGTGCAGACTCCCCGCACAGACGGCCTGCTTCCGACCCCCACTTCTGGCACCGACAGAAAACGCCGGTTCTCCCCAGGGCGCCGTTAGCGTCCTCACCACGCCCACGCCATGACTGACAGCGCGATCTGCCGATCAGAGCCAGGGGTATCCCAGGATACCCCGCCCTCCTGGCCAATCAGCGTGGACCATTGTCGTGGGGGGCCGAGTGAAAATGGCCGACCGAAGGCTGTTCCGAAGTTTCTGGCACGCTTGTTGATCATCCGCTTCAAAACATACATCGATTTCTGACAAACTGCTAAATGAACGACTATATTTTAATTTATTAGCTTGCTGTCTGCATCCTATCCCATGAGCCCACTTATCTCAACACAGAAACAAAATTCTGCAGATGCTGGAAACCTGAAACAGATGTTGGTGAGAGACTGTTCAGGTCAGGCAGCATCTATGGAGAGAGATACACGGGTAAGTTTATGATGAAAGGTCATGGAGTCGAGGTGTTATCTCTCTTAAGCGTGCTAAGTATTGGCAACATATGCTTGTCTTTCTTGAAAAACCTCAACCTTGTTTCAAACTCCTTTACAAGCATACACACTCTTTATTAGACTCTTGTGACGCGCTGGTCGTGTCCTGATGAAGGGCTTATGCCCGAAACGTCGAATTTCCTATTCCTTGGATGCTGCCTGACCTGCTGTGCTTTAACCAGCAACACATTTTCAACTGTGATCTCCAGCATCTGCAGACCTCATTTTTTACATCTGGAACAAGAGCACCGAGTTTAAATCCCACCTATTATGAAATGTGCGTCATAGGACAAACAAAGATTGATTAGAAACATTACAAGCCAAAACGTCTCAAGAGAATGTAAAATACCTCAGGAATACACTTGTTCTGCTGACTGTGTATTGTTTATTGTAGTCTATTAATATGTACCATTCATAACCATTGATGTTAGAATGGTCCTTGCAAACACGTCAACTTTCTCCAGTATACCGTTAAAACTTTGTTCCCCCCACCCCGCGTCTTTCATCACAGAAGGCACGAAGTAAAGTTCGCGAAACTGAATTTTCATCTTAAGGTACACGTTTGTGTACAGGTATGAACAGATTCAAAAAACATCTTATTCCCCGCTTTTATCAGACTTATGAATAGTCCTAGAGTCATAGAGATGTACAGCATGAAACAGACCCTTCGGTCCAACTCGTTCATGCCGACCAATTATCCCAACCAATCTAGTCTCACCGACCAGCACCCGGCCCATATCCTTACAAACCCTTACTATTCACATACCCATCCAACTGCCTTTTAAATGTTGCAATTGTACCAGCCTCTACTACATCCTCTGGCAGCTCATTCCATACACATACCACCCTCTGCATGAAAAGTTGCCCCTTAGGTTTCTTTTATATCTTTCCCCTCTTACCCTAAACCTATGCCCTCTAGTTCTGGACTCCCGACCCCAGGGAAAAGACTTTGCCTATTTACCCAATCCATGCCCCTCATAATTTTGTAAACCTCTATCAGGTCACCCCTCAGCCTCCGACACTCCAGGGAAAACAGCCCCAGTCTGTTCAACCTCTCCCTATAGTTCAAATCCTCCAATCCTGGCAACATCCTTGTAAATCTTTTCTGAACCCTTTCAAGTTTCACAACATCTTTCCGATAGGAAGGAGACCAGAATTGCATGCAATATTCCAACAGTGGCCTAACCAGTGTCCTGTACAGCCGCAACATGACCTCCCCAGTTCCTGTACTCAATACTCTGACCAACAAAGGAAAGCATACCAAATGCCTTCTTCACTATATATATCTACCTGCGACTCCACTTTCAAGGAGCTAAGAACCTGCACTCCAGGGTCTCTTTATTCAGCAACACTTCCTAGGAAGTGTATAAGTCCTGCTAAGTTTGCTTCCCCAAAATGCAGCACCTCACATTTATCTGAATTAAACTCCATCTGCCACTTCTCAGCCCATTGGCCCATCTGGTCAAGATTCTGTTGTAAGCTTCGTTGTCCACTACACCTCCAATTTTGGTGTCATCTGCAAACTTACTAACTGTACCTCTTATGCTCACATCCAAATCATTTATGTAAATGACACTCTTTCACGTTAATGCTGATCTCTCTCTGCATCTTCTCGGCAGCTGTAACTTTGTATCCTGTGCTTGGTTGTTAACCCTGGTGGGCTTGTATAGTACGATCTGCCTGTAAAGCACGCAAGACAACACTTTTCATTGTACTACACTACCCACACACTATTCCACATATGTTTGGCAATGTGGGTCTGATGTGCAAGAATCTGGGAGAACTTGTTCAGGACCCAGAGTATGTTATTGGAGATTATATTCAATGGTAATGCTTTAAAAAGGAAATTCATTCTTAAGTGTTTCGTTTGCAGTGATTCTTGGACTTTTCTATTTATAGTTGGCAATGTATTCAAGAGAATGAAAAATGTGGAGAAATATAGAATTCTTGGAGTGAACAAAAACTGTCTAAAACTGATTTTTAAAAAACTGTTCTGTGAGTTGTGGGCCAACATTTATTGCCCATTACTAGTTGCCCTTGAAAAGTTGGTGGTGAACTTCCTTCTTGAACCACTGCAGTCCATCTGCTGTGGGTTGACTCACAATGCCATTGGGGAAGGAATTCCAGGATTTTGGCTCAGTGGCAGTGAAGGAACAGCAATATATTTCCAAGTCAGAATGGTGAGTGGCTTGGAAGGAAACCTGCAGGTGGTGGTGTTCCCATTTTATCTGCTCACCTTGTCCTTCTAGATAGAAATGGGTTTGGAAGGTGCTATCTGAGGATCTTTGGTGAATTTCTACTATCTTGTAGATAGTACACACTGCTGCTACTGAGCATTGGTGGTGGAGGGAGTGGGCATGATGCCAATCAAGCAAGCTGCTTTGTCCCAAACGCTGTCATGCTTCGAGTGTTGTTGGAGCTGCAATCATCCAGGAAAAGTGGGAAGTATTCCAACACGTTCCTGACTTGTGCCTTGTAGATGATGAACAGACATTGGGGAGTCATGTGGCGAGTTACTCGCTACACGATTCCAAGTCTCTGCTAGATTATATATAAAGCTTTGTGTGGACAAAGTAAACTTAATGTTTCTAATAATGTCTCTAATTCTCTAGCGTTATCAATTTCAGGTCAAGGTCAGACAAAGGTAGATTTGGCTACATGTTGGAATGTTTCTTACATTACAACAGTAACAACATTTCAAAAACATTTAATTGACTGTAAAATAGTTTGAGGGATCTTGGGGCTGTGGAACATAAATGAAATACTGTGCATTGTTTTGATTTACATGATGTAGTGATACAATATCGACCACGTGGTAGCTATTTTGTGATTTCACCCACCGAATTTATCTCCTGAACGCTCCGTTGTTACCTGAAAAGTGTCCTATTTATCCCACTATATTCTTTCAAAATCTTAGAAAACCACAATCAAGTAACCTTATCTTTCATTGTAATCCAAATCCTTGAAGCTCTGGTGGTGTTCTGGTGAATCTGCACAGCATGCTTCCGAGGTCAATAAAAACTAAGATGAGTCTCCTGGTGTGGTCAAACCGAGCCTTTGTTCAGCTGTAGTGCATGGAGGGGGAAAAAACAACTTTCAATCTTTTGTTTTTCTCAATTTATGGACACTAACACCCCATTAGCTTTTTTAAAAATATAAATTTGCGACATTTAAATTTTAGTGATCTGCATACTTGAAGAGGACTGGGGAAAAGGCGGGGCGAAGTGAAGGAATATGAACGTTATAGGGTTTAGTTATGGTTGGCCTGATTATTAGGTTGGGGAAAATAAATCATCCTGGAAAGTGAGTTTAAATAGTTTATAATTCAACGCAGACGAGTTCTTTTGCATAATTTTATAGGCAATTGTTACTAGTGTTTGCAATGGAACAGGCGTTTGAGATAGCAGACGATAATGATCTTCCCAGGAACTGACTTCCAGATAATTTGCAGGGGAGGGGTCAGTGATAGAGAACAGGACTCAGGATGGAACCGCAGGTTACCAGCAAGCAGACCTTCGAACCCAATGGTAATTTGCACAAAAAATTACGAATTTTACTCGAAAACTGATGTTGTCCTTGTTGATGTTACAGAAGGACATTATTTCTACTGTGATTTTTTTTTGCGGGACAGGGTTTGGTTGTTTTGTGTGTGCTGAATCCTATTCAATACACTAACTTGGAACTTCTGTTTTCTGGAATGCACATTGCTGCAACAAAGTGTATATACTCACTCCGGACACGCCTAGGTTTTTAATATTTTTGTGTGTGGCAAGTTTCTGGAAGTTGGCAGCCTGGGACTTAGGTTGAAGAAAGTTTCTCCTTAATCCAGTGAAAGAATGATTAAATAAAAAGTGAAAAGTGTGTCAATTCAGAAAGGATGAACTCGATCTCAAATTAGGATTAAAAAGAATGGACTGGGAAGGAGAGATAACTGATAAGGATGTATTCGAAACCTGAGAGAACGATACCCCACATTTTTAAGTTAATTTTCAACGCTTAAACCCTTATTTGGTAGTATCACTTCATTGAAAGGAGTTGTGTACTGAAATAGACATCACTGAATTTTTACAGCAAGTTTGTTGTGAACAATAGTCAGGTAGATGCCTTGCTTACCGAGTATTGGATAGCAGATTTCGAGTTTCTGTATGAATCAGACTATTGTCACTTGAAATTATTCTGGCGTTTGAGCATAACAATGAATGCCATTAGCTTTACTATTACTTTGATAGCAATTTGTAGACATTGTATAATTTGTAACTTTCTGATGTTTAATCATGGGCGATAGTAACAAACTGCTATATATTGTATCTTTTATTCTCACATTCAATCTCCCCAGTACTCTCCCAGAAGTACATACTGGCAAAGTTGCTATTTCACAAAGATCTTGATTCCTGAAGGAAAGATTTAATACTTTTTAAGGGCTATTAATATCGACATGTGTGGTTCTGACCTTGCTGTGGGTCATTGAATGATCCATCTATTTATTTATTGATTGATCTAATGAATTTATTTATTTTATTCCTCAATACATGTGACTGACTCCTGTATAAATATTTAATTGAGCTTTGAATTAGCTTTGTCAGTGAGATGAGATGTTTTACATTTGCTTAGAATTTAGGAATTAGAAATGTACTGACATGTTTTCTTTGTTTCCCTTCCTTCTCTATACCATCTCGTAGTTTTTAAATGATGGTGAACTGGGGGGAAATCCAAAAATACTGATGTTTGTAATGTGTAGTATCAAAAAAAATCAATATGTAATATCAAATACTTCCACTGTTTTACTCATATAGTAATGAATATGCTGGAAGAAACATTTAGCAAGTGCTTGCTATGTGACTGTATTACACAATGGGGCTCAGGAATGGCAAGAATGTATCCATGTCCCATCCCCCATGCCATGTGTCCCTTCCACCTAGTTCATTTGTGTCAGTCTGTTAATACATTTGAAATGTGACATGCTACATACTTTACCTTTTTATAATGTACTTCTCACACACAAATTCTGTATGACTAAGAGTAACTTGAATTTATGTCTATCCCATTAGGTTTTCAACCTAATTCTCCATATCACAGGGTAAATTCAATTTTCCTGAAACAAAGTTAATTTCTCTGTTACTTTTCTTAGATTTTATAGTAAATTCCAAGCCTGCCATCAAGATTCTCCCTCTTATTCAACTCTCAGCATTATCTGCTTATTTTGATGAAAATGCCACCAGAAAGATACCTGGAATCGCTCATTCTTTTTACTCTTGTCTGAATGTGGGTAACAATCCCTAACTATCAGCATATTGTAGTTGTTTGCAGGTAAAAGGACGGCTGGAAAATGAGAAGCCTTCAAAAATGAGACAACGAGAGTCCAGAGATAGTATGCTCTTGTTAATGTGGAGGGCAAAGCTGGTAGGTGGAGGGAACACTGGATGACTAGAAGAATTGAGGCTTTGGTTAAGAAAAAAAATGAACCATATGTCATGTATACAGCAGAGATCAAGTGAATCCTTAGAGTATAAAGGCAGTAGGAGTATACTTAAGAGGGAAATCAGGAAGGCATAAAGGAGACATGAGATAGCTTTGGTAAATAAAGGAGAATTCAAAGGGATTTTATAAATATGTTAAGACAAAAAAGGAACTAGGGACAGAATAGGCAGCCTTGCTCATCTTTAAGGTGCCCTATGTGTGGAACTGCAGGAGACGGGAGAGAAACCAAACAAGTGTTTGCATTGGTGTTTCCTGTGGAAAAGGATATGGAAGATACAGAACATGGGGAAATAAATAGTTACATCCTGAAGAAGGGCTCATGCCCAAAACGTCAATACCCCTGCTCCTTGGATGCTGCCTGACCTGCTGCGCTTTTCCAGCAACACATTTTCAGTTCACATCTTGGAAAATGTCCATATTACAGAGGGGGTGATGCTGGACGTCTTTAAAATGCATAATGGTGAATAAATCCGCAGAACTTGATCAAGTCTACCCTAGAACTTTGCAGGAAGCTGGGGAAGTGATTGCTGGACCTTTTGCTGAGGTATTTGTATCATCTATAACCACAGGTGAAGTGCTGGCACACTCAAGGTTGGCTAATGTGGTGCCATTATTTATGAAAGGTAGTAAGGAAAAGCTAGGAATCTACAGAATTGATGTCAATGGTGGTAAGTGGTTGAAGCAGATTCTGAGAGGCAGGATTTACATGTATTTGGAAAGGCAAGGACTGATTAGGAATAGTCAGCATGATTTTGTGCATGGGAAATTGTGTCTCACTAACTTGATTGTGTTTTGAAGAACTAACAAAGAGGATTGATGAGAGCAGAGCACTGGATGTGATCTATATGGACTTCAGAAAGGTGTTCAACAAGGTTCCGCATGGCAGACTGGTTAGCAAGGAGTACAGGGAGAATTAACCATTTGGATACAGAACTGGTTCAAATGTAGAAGACAGACGGTGGTGCTGCAGGTTTAATTTTTAGACTGGAGGGCGACCAGTGGTGTGCTACAAGGATTGGTGCTGGGTCTACTGCTTTTTTTTCATTTATGTTCATATCCAAATATTTTATATAAGAGATATGGTTAATGGTGTAGTGGACAGAGAAGAAGGTTACCTCAGAGTACAACAGGTTCTTGATCACCTTGATCAGATTGGCAGTGGGCCGAGGAGTGGCAGATGCGGTTTGATTTAGATAAATGTGCAGTGTTGCATTTTGAAAAGGCAACTTGGGGCAGGACTTAGTTCATGGTAAGTTCCTGGGGAGTGTTGCTGAACAAAGAGACCGGCGAGTGCAGGTTCGTAGTTACTTGAAAGTGGAGTTGAAGCCGATAGGATAGTGAAGATGGTATGCTCTCCTTTACTGATCAGTGCATTGAGCATAGGAGTTGGGAAGGCATATTGCGGCTGTACAGGGCATTGGCTTGGCCAATTTTGGAATACTGTATGCAGTTCTGGTCTCCCTGCTGTAGAAAGGTTGTTGTGAAACTTGAAAGGGTTCAGAAATGATTTACAAGGATGTTGCCAGGGATGGAGGGTTTGAGCTATAGGGAGAGGCTGAATAGGTTGGGGCTATTTTCCCTGGAGTGATCTTATAGAGGTTTTATAAAATCATGAGGGGCATGTATAGGTAAATAGACAAGATCTTCCCCCCCGGGGTGAGCATGTCCAAACTAGAAGGCATAGATTGAATGTGAAAAGGGAAGATTCAAAAGGAACTACAGGGCAACTTTTTCACACAGAGGGTGGTGCATTTAAGAAATGAGCTGCCAGAGGAAGTGGTGGGGGATAGTATAAATACAACATTTAAAAGGCATTTGGATGGGTATATAAAGGTTTAGATGGGGATAAAAATAATAAGCACTACTGCAGTTAGGCGTTAGTGTGGGGGTTAAGAAAAAAAAATTTAAAAAAATGAAAAAAAATAGAAAAATCCCCTAAGGGCACTGCTTGTCACAGGCCACTCGGGTGTTTTCCTACTTTTCCTGAGAGAAAAAAAAAGAAAAAAAATATAAAGGTTTAGAGGGATCTGGACCAAGTACAAGCAAATGGGACAAAACTAATTTAGGATATCTGGTCAGCATGGATGTGTTGGACTGAAGGGTCTTGTTTCTGTGCTGTGCCTCTCCATGTCCCTATAACCATTGGTCAAAAGCTTAATTGTGTGAGTCGCATAAATACAGTCTCTATAAAAGCAGGTTCAGAGGCTAGAACTCCTTTAGCAAGTAACTCCTGTCTCATCTACTCAGTGCTTATCTGCTAGTCAGAATATGTTGAAATACTCCCCATTTGCTTGGATGGGTGCAGCTCCAATAAAATTCAAGAAGCTTGACACCATTCAGGACACAACATTGCCTTGATTGATGCACCATCAACCACCTTCTACATTCACTTCCTCTACAAGGTGCTTTCTGCAACTCACCAAGGCTCCCTATTGTGATTTCCATAAGACCATAAGACATAGGAGTGGAAGTAAGGCCATTCGGCCCATCGAGTCCACTCCGCCATTCAATCATGGCTGATGGGCATTTCAACTCCACTTACCAGCATTCTCCCCGTAGCCCTTGTGACATTTCCAAACCAACAACCTTTACCACCCATAAGGAAAGGGACAGCAGATGCATGGAACAATATACAAATGAATGAATCATGAGCAGAAATGTGCCATTTGATCCTTCAAGCCTGCTGTGCCATTCAGTAAGATCATTGCTAATTTGTTTGTTTTAGCACAACCTGCAGTTTCCTTTCCAACCCAAGGCACACACCATCATAACTTGCAAGTAAATCTCTTTTCCTTCACTATGGCTGGGTCAAATTCTATAACTCCCTCCTTAACATTACAGGCATTTAGGGTTGGGCAATAAGTGCAAGCCTAGCCAGTGACACCCAAATATGAAAAATTCTGTTTGTATCAATGCTGTAAACTGAGTAAACACAACCATCCTGCCATGGAACCTCCTGACTTTAACTACTGGACTTTTTACAAGTGTCTGTTTTCATTCATTTATTTACCAGGATATAATTGCAACCTAACCTGTTTTACTGGCATTTCTCTGTGTCTACTTGCTGTGGGTTTTGGCTGTCACTATAGCCTGAGTCCATCACTTCTGTTATCTCCGCTTTTCTCTTAACCCCTCCTCGGCCTCTCTACTTCTCATGCCTCCTTTCTCTCCTTTCTTGGGAACTTTACCCCCAACATTTTCCTAGTCTTTCCTTCCTCTTGCATAAGCCTATATGCTCTTTGTTTGTCTCTCTTTCAAAGGTCCTTTTGTGGGTTTTTTTCACTGTCATCTTTTGAGCAACAATGCCAACTGGCTTATCCTACTTTCTCAGTGACATTCCACCCAACAAACTCACTGGGCTTTAATCATACTAACTTCTCTCTATCCCAGTCATCCTTTCCAGTGTTGACCTTGTGAAATCTGCCTGAGTAATAATTAGTAAATTGGTAATATTTTAATAAACTGTAATTTGGGGAATATAATAATACTACCCAGACTAAATTTTCCATAATGACTACTAGTGAAATGGTAAAAATGGAGCTGGCATTAAAAATAAAATTCTTGCCTAACTAAAAAAGCACTGATCATGCAATAATGAATAGTCAATAAGGAGAAAGTTAATTCTCACCGTTGTTTTCAATTTATTTCTAAATCTAGAACACCAGCACATCCGCTATAACCCTCTCCGCAATGAGTGGATCCTGGTCTCTGCTCATCGGATGAAACGTCCTTGGAAAGGACAGCTTGAGAAACCAGCAGAGGTGAACATTGCTCGACATGATCCAACTAACCCTCTCTGTCCTGGAGCAACGAGGGCGAATGGAGAGGTAATGTTTGGACTGCCTTTCATAACAAGTTTACAATATTGGAATCTGTGTTCGTAGTTAACAAACTTAATTTAACCAAAACAAAAATATATTGCTGCTGAAACTCAGGTCTGGCAGTGCCTGTGGAGAGAAGACAAAGTTAACTATTCATAGAGATGTACAGCATGGAAACAGACCCTTCGGTCCAACCCATCCATGCCGATCAGATGTCCCAACCCAATCTAGTCCCACCTGCCAGCACCATATCCCTCCAAATCCTTTCTATTCATAGACCCATCCAAATGCCTCATAATATTTGCAATTGGACCAGCCTCCACCACGTCCTCTGGCAGCTCATTCCATATCTGTACCACCTTTTGTGTGAAAACATTGCCCCTTAGGTCTCTTTTATATCTTTCCCCTCTCACTCTAAACCTATGCCCTCTAGATTAGATTACTTAGTGTGGAAACAGGCCCTTCAGCCCAACACGTCCACACCGACCCTCCGAAGCGCAACCCAACCAGACCCATTCCCCTACATTTACCCCTGCACCTAACACTATGGGCAATTTAGCATGGCCAATTCACCTAACCTGCACATTTTTGGACTGTGGGAAGAAACCGGAGCACCCGGAGGAAACCCACGCAGACACGGGAAGAATGTGCAAACTCCACACAGTCGCCTGAGGCAGGATTTGAACCCGGGTCTCTGGCGCTGTGATGCAACAGTGCTAACCACCGTGCTGCCTGCTAGTTCTGGACTCCCCAACCCCAGGGAAAAGATTTTATCTACTTACCCTATCCATGCCCCTCATAATTTGTAAACCTCTACAAGATCACTCCTCAGCCTCCGACGCTCCAGGGAAAACAACCCCAGCCTGTTCAGCCTCTCCCTATAGCTCAAATCCTCCAACACTGGCAACATCCTTGTAAATCTTTTCTGAACCCTTTCAAGTTTCACAACACCTTTCCGATAGGAAGGAGACCAGAATTGCATGCTGTATTCCAACAGTGGCCTAACCAATGTCCTGTACAGCCACAACTTGACCTCCCAACACCTGTACTCAATACTCTGACCAATAAATAAATAAAAACATACCAAACTCCTTCTTCACTATCCTATCTACCTGCGACTCCACTTTCAAGGAGCTATGAACCTGCAACCAAATCCAGTGATTCATCATCACCACATTGTCTTCATCGGATTCCAAACTTTAAATCTGCTTTCTTCTCACAGACACTGCCAGAGTTTTGCCAGCAATTTCTGGTTATGTTTCTGATCTCCAGCATCCACAGTTCTTTATTTTAGTTTAATTCAATCAAACCATAGTACTCAACATATTTTTAAATGTTTGCCAAGTTCGGGTTCTCGTTATAATGTTGAATTATCTCTGTTTGCCCTGTTGCTCTACATCTGCTGTTCAACACTTCGAATTACAATCAGCAGAGCTATTGTTGCTGATGCCAAAAAAAAGGTGTTTCTATTCTCTGCCTCACATTTAGCTTTAGTTCCAAGCCTAATGGAAAAGCTGCTTTATGGTATCCTTCTGACAAAGCTATTGGCTCAGACCTTTATCTGTCTATACAAATGGTTTCTAAATGAAAAAAAGTTGTCTTCATTGACATACAAGTTAAGAATAAGGAAGTTGACATAAAAAGGATGCTGAGTGTTTCTATCCAGTTGAATCAAATAATAAAAAGTACACACCACCATGATTGTAAAACCATGCAAACGTATTAGCACAAAGTATTTGTTTCACAGGTGTAAACCTGATTCAGAATTGAAAATTAAAAAACAAAACTGAGTGTGCTGGAAATCAGATACAAAAAATAAATTGCTGGAAAAGCTCAGCAGGTCTTGCAGCATCAAGTTGTTGGCAAGGTTACTGAGGGGTAGGATTTACATGTATTAGGAAAGGTGAGGACTGATTAGGGATAATTAACTTGGCTTTGTGCATGGGAAATCGTGTCTCATAAACTTAATTGAAATTTTTGAAGAAGTAATGAAGAGGAGTGCTGAAGGCAAAGTGATGGACACAATCTACATAGACTTCGGTAATGCCTTTGACAAGGTTCTCCATGGTGGACTGGTTAGCAAGGTTAGGAATACAGGTGCTTGGATACAGAACTGGCTCAAAGGTTGAAGACAGAGGGTTGTGGTAGAGAGTTGCTTTTCAGACTGGAGGGCTGTGACCAAGTGGTGTGCCACACGGATTGGTGGTGGGTCCACTGCTTTTCATCATTTCAATGATTTGGGTGTGAATGTAGGAAGTCTAGCTAGTAAGCTTGCAGAAGTAGCGGACAGCGAAGAGGTTATCTCAGAGTACAACAGGACCTCGATCAGTTGAGCAAATTGGCTGAGGATTGGCAGATGGAGCTCGCTTAGATAAATATGAGGGGCTGCATTTTCGGAAAGCATTTCGGGGAAAGGCTCCTACACATAATATTAAAGTCCTGGGAACTGTTGCTGAACAAAGAAACCTTGGAGTGCAGGTTCATAATTTCTTGAAAGTAGAGTCACAATTAGACAGGATAGTGAAGAAGGTGTTTGGTATGCTTGCCTTTATCCGTCAGTGCATCAAGTGTAAGAGAAGGGTGGACATGTTGTAGCTATACAGCACATTGGTTAGGCCACTTTTGGAATACTGCCTTCAATTTTGGTCTCCCTAGTATAGGAAAAATGGTGTAAAACTTGAAATGGTTCAGAAAAGACTAGGAAAGATGTTGCCAGGATTTGAGCTAAAGGGAAAGGCTGAATAGGCTGTGCTATCTAGGGCGGCACGGTGGCACAGTGGTTAGCACTGCTGCCTCACAGCGCCTGAAGACCCGGGTTCAATTCCCGACTCAGGCGACTGACTGTGTGGAGTTTGCACGTTCTCCCCGTGTCTGCGTGGGTTTCCTCCGGGTGCTCCGGTTTCCTCCCACAGTCCAAAGATGTGCGGGTCAGGTGAATTGGCCATGCTAAAATTGCCTGTAGTGTTAGGTAAGGGGTAATGTAGGGGTATGGGTGGGTTTCGCTTCGGCGGGTCGGTGTGGACTTGTTGGGCCGAAGGGCCTGTTTCCACACTGTAAGTCTAATAATAAAAATAAAAAATAATCTCCATTGGAGCATCAGAAGCTGAGGTAGAAGTTTATAAAATCATGATTGGTATAAATAGGATCAATAGCCCAGGTCTTTTCCCTAGTATAGCAGAGTCCAAAAGTAGAGGGGAGAGAATTAGAATGAGAATTCCTACAGTGTGGAAACAGGCCCTTCGACCCAACATGCCCACACCGACCCTCCGAAAAGTATTCCAGCCAGACCTATTATTCTACATTTCCCCTGACTAATGCCCCTAACCTTCATATCCCTGAACACTGGGAAATTTAGCATGGCCAACTCCTAGCAGAGCGCTTTAGGGAACATCTCCAGGACACCCACACCAATCAACCACACCGCCCCATGGCCCAACACTTCAACTCCCCCTCCCACTCTGCCGAGGACATGGAGTCCTGGGCCTCCTTCACTGCTGCTCCCTCACCACCAGATGCCTGGAGGAAGAACGCCTCAACTTCCGCCTCGGAACACTTCAACCCCAGGGCATCAATGTGGACTTCAACAGTTTCCTTATTTCCCCTTCCCCCACCTCCCCCTAGTTCCAAAATTCCAGCTCAGTTCTGTCCCCATGACTTGTCCGGACTTGTTCTACCTGCCTGTCTTCTTTTCCACCTATCCACTCCTTCCTGACCTATCACCTTCATCCCCTCCCCCACTCACCTATTGTACTCTATGCTACTTTCTACTCCCACCCTCCTCGAGCTTATCTCTCCACACTTCAGGCTCTCTGCCTTTATTCCTGATGAAGGGCTTTTGCCCGAAACATGGATTTTGCTGCTCCTCAGATGTTGCCTGAACTGCTGTGCTCTTCCAGCACCACTAATCCAGAATCTGGTTTCCAGCATTGTTTTTACCTAATTCATATAACCTGCATATCTTTGAACTGTGGTAGGAAACCGGGGCACAGATAGGGGGAGAATATACATACTTCACACAGACAGTCACCTGGGGCCGGAATCGAACCTGGGTCCCTGGTGTTGTGAGGCAGCAGTGCTAACCATTGAGCCACCGTGCTGCCCTGAGTGGGAGGGGAAAGTTAAAAGGGCCTGTGGGGCAAAGTTTTCACGCAGAGGATGGTGTGTGCATGGAACTAGCTGCAAGAGGAAGTGGTAGAGGCTGGTACAATTACAAACTAAAAATCGAAAGAACTGTTGATGTTGTAAATCAGAAATAAATACAGAAGTTGCTAGAAAAGCTCAGCAAGTCTGGCAGCATCTGTGAAGAGCAATCAGTTAATGTTTCGGATCCGGTGACCTTTCCTCAGAAATGATGGTAGCTAGAACAATATCGGTTTAGATGCAGAAGATAGTATAGAGTCAGAGTAAGGAGTAGCCAATAGGTGGAGATAGAGAGAGAGAGAGAAGAACAGTTGGACAGGCAAAGGGGTGGATAACAATCTGGCGAGGAGAGTGATTAGCTATTAATGGAGACTGTTTGTGGCTGACAGTAGGTAGTGTGTAATGGCAGATTATGTGATAACAATAGGGGCTAGGACATTGAGTCTGGAGCGCTGCAGGATCCTGAAGTGGAAAATGAGGTGGTGTTCTCCCAGTGTCTGCTGAGATTCACTGGTAAACTGCAGTAGGCCTGAGGCAGAGATGTTGGCCAGCGAACAGGGTGGTGTGTTAAAGTGGCAGGCACCTGGAAGCACAAGGTCTTTTTTGCAGGCAGTGCGTAGATGTCTCCACTTCGTTTCCCCAGCGTAGAGGAGACCACATAGTGAGCAGCGAATGTTCTCTCTCTCTTTAGGCTGTATCACCGCCTTCTGTTTACTCCTTACCTCGTCACCCCCAGCAACTTGTCAGCTTAAACTGACATTTTCCTAGCTGCTATCAGGTCTGATGAAGGGTCATTGGACCCAAAATATTAACTCTGATTTCTGTTCACAGATGCTGCCGGACTTCTGAGCTTTTCCAGCAACTTCTGTTTTTCGTACAATTACGGCATTTAAAAAGCTTCTGGATGGGTAACTGAATAGGAAGGGTTTAAAGGGATATGGGCCAAATGCTGACAAATGGGACTAAAGTAATTTGGGATATCTGGTTGGCATAGATGAGTTGGACCAAAGGATCTGTTTCCATGCTGCAGCTCCATGACTCTGACTGTATCTGTGTGGAGAGAAATCCGAGTTAACGTTTCAGGTCCAGTGAACCTTCCTTAGAACTCCGAGAAATGAAAATTATTTTAATTCCAGTAACTGCTACCATTCTTGATCCTACAGATAGATATTTCATGATGTTTGATGTCATTGCTACTTTAGATCACTTTTTTTTGTATTTGATCTGCTAAAGGAAACGTTTATTACAGAGTTGACTATTTGAATGGTTCTCGTCATAGTTTTGTCAGAAAATGTTCCTTTGTTTTATTTTACATTTTGCAGGTGAACCCAGAGTATGAAAGTACGTACGTGTTTGATAATGATTTTCCAAGCTTGCAACCTGATGCTCCAGACCCAGGTACTTCCAACTTCATGTTGACCAATTAATCTGAAACAACACTTCTCACCTATAACATAAATTATGTTTTCAAAAAATCTTCCTATGTTATTATAGTAATCACAACTTTTTTTCAACAATAATCAGGCATCTTGATTCAGTTTCAGACTGAACCATGGTGTTCAAATTCATCATGGTGCTAGCTGAGGAAAACCATGCTCTGCCAAGACCAGGCATTTTATATTTGCAGCTGAGGAACCCAAGTTTTGGTGCCATTCTTCTTCCTAACCTCAGTCACTGTCTTTCAGCCCCAGTTGTCAGGCTTTTTGCAGCAGTTCTCTGATGTACCAATCTTGGTGGTTAATACTCAATATCTAGTTTCAAAGTTACAGGAAGCACTGAGTCAAGCCCTCAATCTTTGGTACGCATGACAGTAAATCAACCTTTTAATCAATCAATCCACTATTCCATAAGAGGTTGGTAAGCTATTGGTGGGGAAGTTATTGGAGAAGATTCAAAGGGATAGGATTTACTCCTGTATAGAGCGACATTGACTTATTAGGGATAGTAATTATGGTTTTAGGCAGGGGAGGCGTTCTCTCTCAAACTTGATTGAGCCTTTTGAGGACGTAATAAAGGTGACTGAAGATAGGGCAGTGGATGTTGTCAAAATGGATTTTACTAAAGCATTAGACAATGCCCTTCATGGTAGGCTGGTCCAGAAGATTAAGACACTTGGGCTCCATGATGAGTTGACAAGTTGGATACAGAATTGGCTTGGTCTTAGAAGACAGAGGGTAGTTATGCAGGGGTATTTTTCTGACTAGAGGTCTGTGATCAGTTATATTCCACACTGGCTAGAGCTGGGACCTCTGTTTGTAACATATATACTGTATGTATTTGTGTAAAAGTTGATCTTGTGTAAATGTCGACCCTATGATATCGCATTATAAACCTCTTACAAAGGAAACTGCATGTTTACATTAACCCACTTAAAAGCGAATTTGCAATCATTCATTCACACTGGTAACTCTACTCATCACTCTTTGTTTACTATTTTGCATTTCTGTTCATTCATTCATTCATTCATTCATTCATAACTCTACTAAGCCCCCAAGAGCACATATTGATTGATTGATTGATTGATTCATTCGCTCAATCACTCACTACTTATCACACTTTGTTCACTGTACATACAAAAGTTAATTATTTTAATTGTGTCATTATATCTGAATAAAAGTGAGATATATTAGCTGCATATATCTTTAATTCTTTGAGGAATTTGTTAATGTTGCTGAGGCTCATTACATACGAGAGTAAATGGGAGGGAAACTGAAGAATTTGGCAGTAAAGGTCAAGACGCTTACATATTCGGAATATAATAAAATGTGCCATTATACCAGGCCATGATGTTGAACAGTGTCATTTTGCAGGATTTCAACGAATCTTTGACATGTTAAATTTTTGTGCCGGTATATATAAAGAAAATTTATTACCAGTAATTCATTTTTGTTTCTCTTGCTTCCATCTGATATTTACCTTTTACTCTAATTCAATGTGTTTTTCTTCTTTACGCGAGTTAAGTTGAGCGATCAAGTTGACTTCTAATAATAATATTTCGAACTGCAGCATGACTTTTAGCCCCTCAACACTGTTGCCTGTGTAATCGTTAACCCTATAAATTGAGCCTTTTAAAATAATCTGAAAAAATTGACTTTTACATGAGTATATATGGTAAATAATTTGGATGAAAATGTCAGTCAGGTGATTAGTAAGTTTGCAGATGACTGAAAATTGATGGAGTTGTGAATAGTGTGAAAGGTTATCAAAGGATGCTGCAGGAAATAGATCAGTTGGAAAGTTGGGTGGAGAAATGACAGATAGAGTTTATTTTAGACAAATTATGCATTTTATGAGGTCAAATGCAAAAGAAAAGCATATAGTAAATGGTTGGACCCTTAAGAGTATTGATATACAGAGGGATCATCAGGTGGAAGTCCATGGCTCCCTGGACAACCCAAGTGGACAAGGTGGTAAAGAAGGCATATGGCATGCCGTGATTGGAATATATTAGCTATAAGGAGAATAAACTTGGATTGTTTTCATCGGAGGCCGAGGGACAATGTGATAGAAATATATAAATTTGAGAGGAATGGATAGAGTGGGTAGTTGGAGCCTTCTCCCCAGGATTTGGGAGTTTAAAGTGAGAAGAAAAAGTTTTTTGAAGGAGTTGTGTGAGGAAATGTTTCTACATATAGATGTCTGGAACATGCCACCAAGGGAGGTGGTAGCAGCAGATACTTCAGCAAAGTTTAAAAGGCATTTAGACAGACAAATGAACAGGCAGGGAGTAGAGGGTTGCAGACCATGCACAGGCAGATGGGATTAGTTAAGGATGGCATCATGGTTCACACCGACGTAGTGGGCCGAATGACCTGTTTATGGGTTGTACTGTTCTATATTCCTAGACTACCCATTGGGTCTTAAATCTGAACTCTCTCTGAGGTCCTCATATCAAAGTCTCCTTTTAAAACCTCAGATTCTCATTGCTAACATCCTTTCTAAAAATGATTGAAGTTATAATTGCTTGAGAGCTCTGATTCTGGTTGAATGTCTTTAAGAGGTAATTGGAAAAGAGGGCAGTAAGAGTTTGAGAGAGAAAGGGAGAACTTGCATTTGTATCACATTTTTCCTGACCTCATGTGTCCAAATGTACTTGACAACTAGTTTAACTACCTTTTTTGAATTATGATAACATAAATTGCATGTAGCAAGGTCAGAAAGCATTATGATAATGAACATTTGATTAGTTTTAGCAATGTTGGTTCAGAAACAAATATTGGAAAAAACATCTTTACTCTTCCTTGAAATAGGATCTTTTATATCCATCCAAGCGCATGGTTTCACTATATAATGCATGTTGTTGTGAATGTTTCTTTTTCTTCAATTAATTCTGCAGTTGCCTTCATTCCTGAGTTAAATACGCTGACAACGTTACAATGAAAGTTGTATTTTTTTAAAAAAATGTTTTAAGGGATCAACAGTAAACAATGTACAACACACTTTTTTTTAATCATAATGATATAAAAGACCCCAAAACACAATACTGAATAAAATGCTTTCCTTGCATTCTACCTTTTTTTTAATGTTCTTTCTTTTAACTCCCTAGGTCCCAGTAAACACCCGTTGTTTCAGAGCAAAGCTGCTAGAGGCGATTGGTAATTATGTTATTGTGAGGATCTATATAGTGGAAATGTTGTGAATATATAAAACTAATGTTTGAATCAATGTAAAATTTATGCTTATATTGTGAGCGCTGGTTTAGTTCCTTTTAAAGCATGTGATTATGTTTTCATGTACTAGAGGAAGAGTCAATGAATTGTCCAGAAACATCTGTCTGTAATACAGGTGACAACCAACTTGACTGCTGTCACAAACCTAGTCCCTTTTTGTCCAAAAGCTGTTCTTTGGCTCAAGGAGACTCTGTCCTTGAAGTTTTTTTTCTCTCAGAGGGGCAAGAAACCAGGCCAGGCTCCGATCAGTCTGGTTTGCTGCAGAGATGAACAGATTTTTAGAAGCCTTTAGTGTATATGTAAACAGCCAAAGTGCTTCAGGAGTGACCTGTATACAAAGAGGGGAGTGGTCAGCGCTCTAACTGACCTGAGCTGAGCAGTTTTCAGGGAGCTGTGTAGGATCTCTGTGTCTCTCTGGCGCGCGCTGTGTCTCTGTGGCGCGCTCTCTCTCTCACGCTCTCTGCCCTTCAACCAGTTCCATTTATACTGGTTTTTTTAAAGAGACTTTGCTTATTGGGACTGTTGTGTATATTTGGAAAAGCATAATTAAGTCTAGTTTAATAGGTTGAGTTCTGTAGGACTTCTTTATTCTGTTCTTTGTGTTTCATTGTGTAGCTTTGTGAATCCATTTTTGTCTGTTTTTAAAATCCAGTAGTCAACCTAGCTATCTTACTGCAGGTTATTTTCACTTTACACTTACAATTTGTCTAACGTTATGGTCTGAGGCTTAATGTTTTGAGTGGTCTAGCCTAGTTCATAACACTGCAATAAGTTTGGCACAGCACGACTTAGTTGCAATTACTGAATTGGAAACACCCATAATCACTCAGTAATGAGGATTAACATTTTCAAACCGTGAGTTTAAGGGAAAACCATTTCAATCTAACTTAATTCCTTCTGATCTTGTAGATTTAAATAGAACTTACAGCATCGAAAGAACCCATTTGCCCCAACAAGATATTTGTCAGTGTTTAAGCTACATATAATCTCTCACCCAGTGTATTATTTTTATCTCACCATAATAATATCTTCTATTCTTTTCTAACTTATATATTTTTCTAGTTTTCCCCTTAAGTGCATCTATGTTCTTTGCCTTGATCACTTGATGTGGTAGCACATTCTGTATTCTCACCACTTTGAGAGCATTTCTTTTGAATTCCTTGTTAGATTTTTTTTAAATGACTATCAGATTTTTTAATTTTTATTTGTTTGTTAAATGCAGATGCTTCTGGCTTGGCCAACATTTATTGACTATCTTTAATGTCCCTGGAGAACATGGTGGTGAGTTGCCTCCTTGAAATGCTGCAGATATTCAAGTGGAAGATGCATGTAGTGCAGTTAGAAAGGAAGCTCCATTGTTTGGGTTCAATGGTGTGAAGGAACGGTGATATCATTTCAAATCTGGATGATGCATGACTTTGATGGGAACTTGCAAGTGCTGATATTTCCATGCATCTGCTGCCCTTGTTCTTCTTGTTAGAACTTCTAGTTGTTAGCAGTCATAGATTTCAAAGGTGCTGTTGGAAAGTCTTGCTGAATTACCACCTTGGAGAAACCTTCTGATTACCACTCCCACAAGCCCCTAAAAAATAGAAAAATGTTTTTACGTCTACCCGATCAAATGCCTCTAATTTTGAAAACATCTATGAGGTCACCTCTCAGCTTTTGTTTTGAGAAAAGAGCATCTTTGTCCTGATACTTGTACTTTCTTTGCTTTGGTATTATGCTTGTAAATCCTGCTTATACTTTGTCCAGTTTTCTCTCCAGTTTAGTTTAAGCCTTCTCTAATCTTTCTTTCTTCACACTAGTTTACAATAAATGGTTCACTCTCCTTCAGTATTATACCTCCTCCTGCCTTACACCAGGTGGGTGTGACATGGTATTGTGGGGAGGTCAGTTGAAGAAAGAATTGTCTGGACATCATGGTGTGGAACAGGATTGATGGATCAACATGTTGTTTGCTGTCTTGACAGATTTGTATGTTTATATTTTCAAAAAGGCCATAATTGCTCCATCTTTGAAATAGTCTCCCTTCAACCCAAATTTGACTAGTCTTTTCCCTTTGTTCTATATATGTTGTTCAATGTTTGTGGTAACTTCCTGTTTCCTTTTTACAAAGCATATTCCCTTTTGACAGTTTTGTAACAGGCCTAACTAAACTCACAAGTAATATTTGATGGAACTGTTACATACTTTCTCACAGTTGACCCCATTACCTTCCTCTAAGCCTGAATTCCTCAGACAACTTTTACTTATTCTACTCTTACCTGATATGACTGAAAAAAGGAACATTTTGTCATTTTCATCTTGTAGTCATCAGGAATTTTGCAAGTGTACCAACTCAGGGGATTACTAACATCTATGCTGCATGAGAGAAGAATACTGATTGATTGTCTTTTATTGGTCTATTGGTCATATGGTCTTTTATTGGCCAAGGCAGTGTGATGGTGAATACACATTAATACTAATAGCCAGGCTTTGTTTATAGATATTTTCTAATCAACTCGAGCTGTTAGGGCTTAAACATGTACCACCAGAGCCACCGGTAGAGACACTATCGCTGCATCACAAGAGCTCCTCAGACTTTGTTTTAAATCAGACAGGTTGACTCTGGTCAGTGATTACCGTGACAAATAAAAAAAATCTTATATTTTGTAAAGGTGAAACAGGAAAACGTATTTTATCTGCAGAGAACACCATCCTGTGAATGTTAGATCTTGCAGTACATGCAAGTCTAACACACTGAGCCTAGTTTAAAATCTGAACACAGCCTTGCTGTTTACTGTCAATTAGCATTAGTAGGTTCACCATGGCAATACCTCTACCAATTAGAGTCCTCTAGCCAACCTATCAGTACTCCTCTCATACAGTATATTATGTTCTGATAGGTGAAGTACTAAACCACCAAATAAACTAAGTAAGGGTCAGATAGCTCAGTTGACTGATGACTGGTTGTGATGTCAACAGCATGAGTTCCAGTCCCATGCTAGCTAATGTCAGCATGAATGTCCCACCTTCTTGAACTTGCTCTTTGCCTAAGATGTAATGACCCTAAGGTTAAACCACCACCAGCTGACTCACTCGCTCTCTAATGAGAAAGCTGCCCTATGATCCTCCTGGTCTATAGTGAGTTTACCTTTTACTATCAAATGACCACCTTACCTGGCAGTGGTGGGAATGTCTCTGTCTCTGTCTCTGTATCTAGAATTGGCTTGGTGTTCAGCTTTGACTGTATCCACCCATTGGCGATATGATTTGAAACCATGGCAGCAGCTTCCTCATGCACATGGGCTTCTACACACATCATCCATACTTCCTATGAGGAAATAGTTTAAGTACTAATTTAGATAAATGTAGCCTCTTCGGTAATGTAAATGTTTGACATATGAGACAGAAAGAAGTGAATTTAACACATCATTGACTGTATGATGGAAGTTGGGAAGGCTGGAATGGAATCAACCTACTTGGCATATCTAGATATAGGGAGACAGAGTGTATCATTATGTCACAAAAGTAGTATAGGCATGGGGACAATTGATTCTTTCCTTTAACTAGTTACACAGTATGCTTGTATAAATAGATACAACTACTAGGTGGTAGAACCTAACAAACTGGAATTCAAATATGTGTGTAGATGGACTAGGATCATCTTCCATGTTTGATATTGCCCTGAAAGGATAGGTTGTATATCTACTTGGTTCACAGCACAGAAAGGACACTATGGTTTCTTAGTCCAGCTATACAGTGGGCAACATTGTGTATCATTGTTATTGTCACAATTGTGGTATGTTTGTTACTTTGTGAGCATATTCCAACACTGTCCTGTTAACATTCCTGGTGTTGCTGACATTACCAGTAGGACACTTTGGCATGCGACCACCCTCAGTGTCAATGTTGAAATGTGTCTGTCCAGTTGTAGTCAAGCATGATAGCAGTATGACAAGCTGCACATAAATCCATGTGAATATTGTAACTTGAAACATGACACAATAAATTAGTTGCTCATTCCTTCTTGTACCACTTGTGTATTGCTGAGGAAAGCATCACAAATCGATTAATGGTTCACTGTTAGATTAAGTTGTCCTTGGTTCAAGCAGTGAGTAGTTCCATTGTACATGTATCCATCTATTTGTTGAAAGCTCCTCAGTAGGTATGTATTCACTAAGTATTCTGGGAAATAAAAAAAATTATTGATTTGCTCCAATTGCAACTTGGGCTTTGAATGACTTTTGCCTTTTTTTATGTCTATACAGTCCCCCACCCAACCCAATGTAATCTTTATCTTCTACACTTGGTATCTCAAATTGTGCTGTTTCTGTCTCTATTTCCTTATTGTGTAGTTTTCATTTGCAGGCTTTACTTCTAGTATATTCTTCAATCTGTTCAACATGGAGGAGTACTGATTCATCGGGGGAGGGAGGGTGGTCTATAGTTTTTAGCAGATTTCTTGCCCATATTTGACCTGATGGTATAAGACTTTCTGGGGTTCAAGTCAATGGTAAGAACTCCTAAGGCTGACTAAAACCCTTTGATCCATCATCACTGCTTTGTATGTGCCAGGACATATGTAGGAATGGTGATAGTGTCTGAACACTCATTTACTTCCTGTCTCTTCCAGAGACCCTTAAACAAACCATCAACACCAGTCACTCACTCCTTAGCATGTGTCCCTTAAACTCATCCATTTAAAAGCCGCCTTCTCTGCCACCTTTGGCCTTTTGCTTCTGGAGTTTTTCCTTAGTAACTTCAAAGTTACTTTTTTTCTGCTCTTGTAAGTAAAAAATGAGGTCTGCAGATGCTGGAGATCACAGCTGCAAATGTGTTGCTGGTCAAAGCACAGCAGGTTAGGCAGCATCTCAGGAATAGAGAATTCGACGTTTCGAGCATAAGCCCTTCATCAGGAACAAGAGAGAGAGAGCCAAGCAGGCTAAGATAAAAGGTAGGGAGGAGGGACTAGGGGGAGGGGCGATGGAGGTGGGATAGGTGGAAGGAGGTCAAGGTGAGGGTGATAGGCCGGTGTGGGGTGGGGGCGGAGAGGTCAGGAAGAGGATTGCAGGTTAGGAGGGCGGTGCTGAGTTGAGGGAACCGACTGAGACAAGGTGGGGGGAGGGGAAATGAGGAAGCTGGAGAAATCTGAATTCATACCTTGTGGTTGGAGGGTTCCCAGGCGGAAGATGAGGCGCTCCTCCTCCAGCCGTCGTGTAGTTGTGTTCTGCCGGTGGAGGAGTCCAAGGACCTGCATGTCCTCGGTGGAGTGGGAGGGGGAGTTAAAGTGTTGAGCCACGGGGTGATTGGGTTGGTTGGTTCGGGCGGCCCAGAGGTGTTCTCTGAAGCGTTCCGCAAGTAAGCGGCCTGTCTCACCAATATAGAGGAGGCCACATCGGGTGCAGCGGATGCAATAGATGATGTGTGTGGAGGTACAGGTGAACTTGTGGCGGATATGGAAGGATCCCTTGGGGCCTTGGAGGGAAGTGAGTGTGGAGGTGTGGGCGCAAGTTTTACATTTCCTGCGGTTGCAGGGGAAGGTGCCGGGGGTGGAGGTTGGGTTGGTGGGGGGTGTGGATCTGACAAGGGAGTCACGAAGGGAGTGGTCCTTGCGGAACGCTGATAGGGGAGGGGAGGGAAATATATCCTTGGTGGTGGGGTCCGTTTGGAGGTGGCGGAAATGGCGGCGGATAATACGTTGTATGCGCAGGTTGGTGGGGTGGTAGGTGAGAACCAGTGGGGTTCTGTCTTGGTGGCGGTTGGAGGAGCGGGGCTCAAGGGCGGAGGAGCGGGAAGTGGAGGAGATGCGGTGGAGGGCATCGTCGATCACGTCTGGGGGGAATCTGCGGTCCTTGAAGAAGGAGGCCATCTGGGCTGTGCGGTGTTGGAATTGGTCCTCCTGGGAGCAGATGCGGCGGAGACGAAGGAATTGGGAATATGGGATGGCGTTTTTACAGGGTTCAGGGTGGGAGGAGGTGTAGTCCAGGTAGCTGTGGGAGTCAGTCGGTTTATAATAGATGTCTGTGTTGAGTCGGTCGCCCGAGATAGAAATGGAAAGGTCTAGGAAGGGGAGGGAGGAGTCTGAGACAGTCCAGGTGAATTTCAGGTCGGGATGGAAGGTGTTAGTAAAGTTGATGAACTGTTCAACCTCCTCGTGGGAGCACGAGGCAGCGCCGATACAGTCATCGATGTAGCGGAGGAAAAGGTGGGGGGTGGTGCCAGTGTAGTTGCGGAAGATGGACTGTTCCACATATCCTACGAAGAGGCAGGCATAGCTGGGGCCCATGCGGGTGCCCATGGCAACTCCTTTAGTTTGGAGGAAGTGGGAGGATTGAAAAGAGAAGTTATTCAGGGTGAGGACCAGTTCAGTCAGTCGAAGGAGGGTGTCAGTGGAAGGGTACTGGTTGGTGCGGCGGGAAAGGAAGAAGCGGAGGGCTTTGAGTCCTTCGTGATGGGGGATGGAGGTGTACAGGGACTGGATGTCCATAGTGAAAATAAGGCGTTGGGGACCGGGGAAGCGAAAATCCTGGAGGAGGTGGAGGGCGTGGGTGGTGTCCCGAACGTAGGTGGGGAGTTCTTGGACTAAAGGGGACAGGAGCGTGTCGAGGTATTGGGAGATGAGTTCGGTGGGGCAGGAGCAGGCTGAGACAATGGGTCGGCCGGGGCAGGCAGGTTTGTGGATTTTGGGCAGGAGGTAGAAACGGGCGGTGCGGGGTTGTGGGACTATGAGGTTGGAGGCGGTGGATGGGAGATCCCCTGAGGTGATGAGGTCCTGGATGGTCTGGGAGATGATGGTTTGGTGGTGGGAGGTGGGGTCGTGGTCAAGGGGGCGATAAGAGGAGGCGTCCGCGAGCTGGCGTTTGGCTTCAGCGGTGTACAGGTCAGTGCGCCAAACTACCACCGCGCCTCCCTTGTCTGCGGGTTTGATGGTGAGGTTGGGATTGGAGCGGAGGGAGTGGAGGGCTGCACGTTCTGAGGGTGAGAGGTTGGAGTGGGTGAGAGGGGTGGACAGGTTGAGTCGGTTGATGTCACGGCGGCAGTTGGCTATAAAGAGGTCGAGGGCGGGTAGGAGGCCTGCACGGGGTGTCCAGGTGGATGGGGTGTGTTGGAGGCGGGAGAAGGGGTCGTCAGAGGGTGGGCGGGAGTCTTGGTTGTGAAAGTAGGCACGGAGGCGAAGGCGGCGGAAGAATTGTTCAATATCTCGCCGCGTGTTGAACTTCCACCTATCCCACCTCCATCGCCCCTCCCCCTAGTCCCTCCTCCCTACCTTTTATCTTAGCCTGCTTGGCTCTCTCTCTCTTGTTCCTGATGAAGGGCTTATGCTCGAAACGTCGAATTCTCTATTCCTGAGATGCTGCCTAACCTGCTGTGCTTTGACCAGCAACACATTTGCAGCAGTTTTTTTCTGCTCTGACTGTTTTGAAGGTTGCTGAATTATACTGCAGATCCTGCAGGCATTTTCTTTTTGAATGACCCTCCTCTCTTGAAAGAAACCTGCACACTCACTGACTTTCTGAATAGTTCTGTCTTTCTAAAAGAACATTTGTTCCCACCTATCTCTCTGTGTCATAGGGCAACAGCAGTGATTTTATTTTTTCTCTTGCATTCTTACTTTTAAATCTTGACACTGTTTTTGTTTTCAAATGGTTTTTAAAAAGGCTTCATTTAAATGTACGCAAATAAGTTTCATTCAAATCTGTAGCAGTTACAAGGCACAAACTCTAAAATGAAACTGAAATTATCAACCGAATCTTAAGAGTATGAATGACATGGGCTCTGGTGAAATTTGTATTCGAATCAGAGAAGACATTTTGCAACATCGGGAGCTGTCACCACATCTTTTATACTTTTGCCAAGCAATGAGTAATAGTGAGTTTACAATCAAGGATGATAATAGCTCGTTCCTGAATAGCAATGTCATTACCTCATTTAATATATAGCTTTTTATTGAACATGACGATCATGCTAGATACTGAAAATTCTTGAGGTGGAAGTCAGAACATGTACCTGGTGACTTCAGCTTGCTGTTTACTCCAAAGGATCTCCATATTGGCCCCCAAGTAGCAGCATCCCAGGGCCAGCTCAGCTTGATTGCACCAGAAACTATCACTATAATGGTCCTGTTCAGGTTTACACAACCAGCTCATGAACTCGACCAGGCTGCATTTCTGGCCTGTTTACTTTCTGTCATTGTGCTCATTCACTACCTGGATACTTAGAGCATCCCTGCCTTGCATTACCTTGCCTTTTTGAGCTTTTTCTCCTCAGCCAGAAATACCAGCTATCTTGCTGTGTTGTTTTCTGCTGACACAAAGCCAGGAAGCTTGTCATAGTTGTCAAGGGGTCTCAGTCAAGTTAGGAAGATAACCTTCACTCAAAGTTCCAGCGCAGTAAGACAAGGGCAAGTTCTAATACCAGGAGCTGGGGTATGGTCAGTCAGCCACTCTGGACTGTCAAAAACAGGATGTTCTCCATCTAATATTTTGGAGCTGACCACCTGTCTTTACTCTTTTGGCCTATTCTGGACTACATTCCGACTGAAGTGAGAGAGAGAGAGAGGCAGCTATTATGGGGGATGCAAGTAGGCAAGACCAGTATTACTGGTGGTACAGGTGGGAAGGTGCAGAGGTATGCAAGGTTTGTGACATTTTGTGTTGGGGTGGGTGAGAGTGAGTAGGAAAGATGTTTCGGGCAATGGTGATAGTGCTAGCACACGATCCTTAGTGGGAGGTGGATAAAGTAGCATAGAAAGAGGTAATGTGAGGTTTCAAAGATAAGATGGTGACATTTATGCTATAGGAGTGGCGAAAGTCTTTGACTTTCTCCCTGCATTGCTGTGCATTCCTCCAAGTGGCTGAGACTGCATGACACCAACCTTTGTCCAGGCTGGCACAATTTCCCCTCGTCCGTCATATCCAGAAAAATATTAAGAATAATGCAGGGTTACAGTGGACTGACAGTGCTTGTCCGAGTGCACAGAACCTTTTTAAAGATGATGCTAGCTCGGGATCTCCAGTAAATACTGAGTTGTTCCAGGAATGGCAAGTGATAAGATGGTACTTCGCTTTGAGAGGAATGTCTTTGTCACAGGGTGGATAGTTAATGACGCAAATTTGGTAAGATACAGTGATAAATCTCATGGCAAACAGTCAAAAAACATAAGATTCAGCTCTAAGTGCAAGAAACATCCAGGTCTTTTGTATGGTTGTGTTGTCTCCTTTCTTAACTCTCTTAGTATAGAACTACACATCAAGCTTAAAGCTGTACATGTTTCTGTTCACTTTAGAACTCACATTTTCAAGAAAAAATCACGTTATGAACCATAATCTCTCAAGAGAGAAATAAGTACAAGTATATAATAGGCCTAATTACCAGGACTCATGGGAGTTGTACAGAATTTATCTGTTCCATATGAAAGCTGGTGTAGAATTAATTGTATCCAGCCACACTCTCTGTGTAACATCACCAGACAGTGGCAAGATCACTGTAACATGAATGTTAACTCTTGCTGAAATTTAACTCCTCCTTAATTAACAAAATTATCCCGTTATACTACAAAAAGCAGTTTCAGGCCTTGTAATGGAATATCTCTTCATGGTAATTACTTATTCAATGTTACAAGCATGATACAGTTCTTCATTTCTAACCTTGTATATTGTACTCAGTTGTATATTCTCTTTCAGTAAGGTCATGTGCTTCCATCCTCATTCCGATATCACCCTGCCATTGATGTCCATTCCAGAAATCAGAGCTGTGATTGACAAATGGGTGGAACTGATGGTAGAACTCGGATCCACATATCAATGGGTGCAGGTAACTAGAGACGGAGACCCATTAATTTTACCTTTAAAGTGGATGCGGCAATTTCATTCTGTATTCTTAGCATTCCAGAATTATATGCATCTATTTTAACTTATTTCTCCATCTTTGTTTCATTGCTGATTTCTCCAGGCAGAATTCTTGTTCCAGAGGTTCAAAAATCCCTTCTGAAACTTCTCTACCTTTTCCTTCTTTTAAGAACTCCTTAAAGCCTACCTATGAGACCAAGTCTTTGAGTTCCTATGTAAACTCTTATTATATGCTTGGTGTCAATTCTATTTTGGTAGTATTCTTGTAAAGCGGCTATGATATTTTCTATGCAAAATATACTATATTGAAGTTGTTGGTGATGGTGGCCAAAGTGTCTCAATCCTGTTGAAAATATCAGATCTGAGAGTACAAAGAAAGTGACCAATGCAAAAGCTGACTCTTTTCAGTTGGAAAGTACATAGTACCTTCAAAGTTAATGAAGGAAAAAACTGGCTTTAAAAGGGACCTGTTTGATTTTCTAAATGGGATTCAGGTGTAAGAAGTAGAAAATATGCCAAAGAAGTCTTGGTCGGAAATTGTACAAATAGGTAAACTTATTTATTATATAAATTGGCTGTGCTTTAAAATCTTAATAGTTTACAACATATGGGCACAGGAATGTTGTAAAATGTTGTAAAAAATCATTAGCTATGTAAGGGTGGCACAGTGGCTCAGTGGTTAGCTCTGCTGCCTCACAGTGCCAGGGATTCAGGTTTGATTCCCACCTCAGGCAACTATTTCTGTGGAGTTTGCACATTCTCCCCGTGTCTGCGTGGGAATCTTCCGGGTGCTCCAGTTTACTCCCACAGTCCAAAGATGTGCAGGTTAGGTGAACTGGCCATGCTAAATTGCCCGTAGTGTTAGGTGTAGGGAAATGGGTCTGGGTGGGTTGTCCTTCGGAGGGTCAGTGTGGACTTGTTGGGCTGAAAGGCCTGTTCCACACTGTAGGCAATCTAATCTAATATGTCAATGAAGAGTAAATATTAAGCAAAATGGTGTAAATCAGATAATTTTGCACCAGCATGGTGGCTCAATGGTTAACACTGCTGCCTCACAGCACAAGGGACCGAGGTTCCATTCCAACCTCGGGTGACTGTGGAGTTTGCACATTCTCCCTGAGTCTGCATGGGTTTTTTCTGGGTGCTCCGGTTTCCTCCCACAATCCAAAGATGCAGACGTTAGGTGAATTGACATGCTAAATTGCCAACAGTGTTCAGGGTTGTGTAGGTTAGGTGGATTAGTCAGGGTAATTGTACAGAAATAAGGTAGGAGAATAGGTCTGGTTGGACTACTTTTCGGAGGGTCAGTGTGCACTTATTGGGGTAGGTGGCCAGTTTTTGCACTGTAGGGATTCTATGAAAAATCAACTAATGAAATTGTTTCATCAATTTGGCTGTACCATTCTTGATTATCAGTTTGCATCTTCAGTCAGATTAGTTTACATAATTGAAAATAACACAACCACACAAAAAATGTAAAATCCTGAAAGGAAAATTTGCTATTCCATGCTGAAAGGGGATTGCAATAGTTTGTCCACTCCATTGGTTTGCAGTTTTGCAGCATGGTCTAACTTTCCCTTTTGTTCTCACCATCTGGAGGGCGGCTAATGTGGTGCCACTGTTTAAGAAAGGTGGTAAGGAAAAGCCAGGGAACTAGACCAGTGAGTCTGACGTCAGTAATGGGTAAGTTGTGGGAGGAGATTCTGAGGGACAGGATTTATTTGGATTTAGACTGATTAGGGATAGTGAACATTGCTTTGTGTGTGGGAATTTGTATGACACTAACTTGATTGAGTTCTTTTTAACTGGTGACAAAGAAAATTGATGAAGGCAGAGTCATAGATGTTGTCTATATACAAGGCTGTCAACAAAGTTCTGCATGGTCGACTGGTTAGCAAGGTTATATCACATGGATTCCAGGGAGAACTAGCCATTTTGATAGCCACAAAGATCGGTGCTGGATCTACTGCTTTTTGTCATTTATAGAAATGATTTGGATGTGAAAAAGAAGGAATTGTTAGTAAGTTGGAAGTGTAGTGGACAGCGAAGAAGGTTATCTCTTGAGTACAACAGGACCTTGATCAGCTGAGCCAATGGGCTGAGATATCGCAGATGGAACTTATTTTGGAAATGAGAGGTGTTACATTTTGCTAAGGCAAATCAGGGCAGGGCTTATACACTTGATGGTGGAGTGTCTTGCTGAACAAAGAGATCTTGGTTGTAGGTTCAAAGTTCTTTGAAGGTTGGCTCATAGGTAGGACAGGGTGGTGAAGAAAGCATTTGGTATGCTTGCCTTTATTGGTCAGTGCATTGAATATAGGAGTTGGGAGGTCATGTTGTGGTTGTACAGGACATTGGTTAGGCTACTTTTAGAATCCTGCATTCAACTATGGTCTCCCTGCTATAGGAAACATGTTGTTAAACTTGAAAGGATTCAGAAAAGATTTACAAAGATGTTGCCAGGGTTGGTGGGTTTGAAGTAAAGGGAAAGGCTGAGTAGATTGGGGCTATTTTCAGCATCTGAGGTTGAGGGGTGACCTTATAGCGGTTTATGAGGGGCATGGATAGGGCAAATAGCCAAGGTCTCTTTCCCAATGTAGGGGAATCCAAAACTTGAGGGCATAGGTTTAAGGTGAGAGGGGAAAAGTTTAGAAGTGACCTAAGGCACTTTTTCACGCAGAGGATGGTACGTGTATGGAATGGGCTGCCAGAGGAAATCAGATGTACAGCACAGAAACAGACCCTTCGGTCCAACTCGTCCATGCCGACCAGATATCTCAACGTAATCTAGTCCCACCTGCCAGCACCCGGCCCATATCCCTCCAAACCCTACCTACTTATATACCCATCCAGATGCCTTTTAAATGTTGCAATTGTACTAGCCTCCACCATTTCCTCTGCAGCTCATTCCATACATGCACCGCCCTCTGCATGAAAACATTGCCCCTTAGGTCTCTAACAGGCTGGGATGTTTTTCCCTGGAGTGTTGGAGGCTGAGGGGTGACCTTATAGAGGTTTATGAAATCATGAGGGCATGGATACGGTAAATAGACTAGGTCTTTTCGGGAAGTCCAGAAATAGAGGGCATAGGTTTCGGGTGAGAGGGGAAAGCTATAAAAGAGACCTACGGGGCAACGTTTTCAAGCAGAGGGTGGTACATGTATGGAATGAGCTGCCAGAGGAAGTGGTGGAGGCTTGTACAATTGCAACATTTTAAAAGGCATCTAGATGGGTATATGAATAGGAAGGGTTTTTGAGGGATATGGGCCGGGTGCTGTCAGGTGGGACTAGATTGGGTTGGGATATCTGGTCGGTATGGACGGGTTGGACTGAAGGGTCTGTTTCCATGCTGTACATCTCTATGACTCTATCATGGCATTTTATTCCAGATTTATTTATTTATTAAATCACATGATTAAATCCCAAATTTAGTGCATTTGAACTCAGTTCTCTGGAGTCTTAGTTTTGCTGTATGGTTTATTAGTCCAATATCCGTACCACTGTGTAACCATTCAGGAAGAGATATTGGTGAGGCAAGAGCAAAGAAGTTGCCACTCGGTGGATTCATTTAATTGCATGTATGAAGCATATTTCTCTTTCATTCAGGAGCTTAATGTATATTTTTGAACAGTTTGGTTGCAATGCTTTGACTTTCAATAAATATTCACCAATACAGAGATGCAAGAACTGTATTTAGCTTACATATTAATCGTCAGAAACCACATGAAGATTTCGCAACTCCACAGATTTTGTATGGTTGAAAATTTTATGATCTGGTTTATTAAAAGTCAAAAAACTGAAAGGAATGCTTGCACCCATTGCAGTTATAACTAGAGTAATTATAGCATTGTTACTATTCTTCATAGAATTGATTTTCTTTTTGATTTCAGATTTTTGAAAATAAAGGTGCTATGATGGGATGTTCAAACCCACACCCACACTGTCAGGTGAGTTTGTGACACTTTGGCATCTTGCAAGGTGCACAGTTACCGTTCTGTTTTATACTTCATTTATTAGGATTATGAAATGAGTTAAGCCTATTCTATTCCACAAGTTGTTAGAAGAATATTGCATAGTCTATTTTGTGTAAAGAAATATAGATTTAAACCAGTTTTTCTTTTCAGTGTAGGGGTATTTCTGAGGGAGTTCAATGCTCTAATTTATTGTTGAGAGTGTGGTGCTGGAAAAGCACAGCAAGGTCAGGCAGCATCCGAGGCAGAAGAATCAAGGTTTCGGGCAAAAGCCTTTCATCAGGAATGACGCTCTTGACTCTGATCTCCAGTACCTGCAGTCCTCACTTTTTAGCACTAATTTATTGTGCTGTCTGTAGTGTGTAAACCTGTACCCTTTGGATTTATTTTTGATCTTGAGATACAGGCAATCTCAGAAAAGCTGGAATTATTGAGATCTCTGGTTACGTTGAAAAGGTGGTTTTGATGGTGAAAAATTTCCATCAACCACCACAGTCCATTCTCCCACAATGATATTCCATTGAGAGTTCAGTAATTCTTATTCAATGACATTTGGAGGTGTTGGCTTAATGGTCTTATTACTGGACTGTTAATCCAGTGACCCAAATAATTTTCTTGGAACCCGGGTTCAAATCCCACCACAGCAGAAGGTGGAATTTGAGTTCAATTTTAAAAAAAAAATTTGAATTAAGAATCTAATGATGACCATGAATCTGTTGGTTGTGCTGACAATTGACAATCTGGTTCACTAAAGTCCTTTAGGGAACGCAACTGGCCTCCTTACCTGGTCTGGCCTACATGTGACTCCAGCAATGTGGTTGACTCTTTAAATGCCCTCTAAGCAATCAGGGATGGGCAATAAATGCTGCCTAGCCAGTGTCGCTCTCATCCTGTGAATGAATATAGAAAAGAAAACAGTGGAGGAATAATGATCGGCATCCAAGTCATATGTTGCTTTACATGAAAAGGAACATGGAGGTGATAGTGTTCCCAGCACTGTTGATGGGCAAAGGTTGTTACCCCGTCTCATACATTTACATCAAGACCCACTTCCTTGCTCAGGTGGATATAAAAGAACCCATGGCACTATTTAGAAGAAATAGATGCATTCATTACCACTCCTTAGGATGTTACCATTAAGTGTATAAGTCCTGCAAAGATTTGCTTTCCCAAAATGCAACACCTCGCATCTATCTAAATTAAAGTCCATCTGCCACTCCTTAGCCCATTGTCCCATTTGATCAAGATCCCATTGCACTATGAGGTAACCTTCTTCGCTGTCCAGTACACCTCCAATTTTGGTGTCATCTGCAAACTTACTAATTAGCCCTCCTATGTTCGCATCCAAATCATTTATATAAATGATGAAAAGTCATGGACCCAGCACCGATCCTCATAGCACACCACTGGTCACAGGCCTCCAGTCTGAAAAACAACCCTTCATCACCACCCACTATTTTCTACCTTTGAGCCAGTTCTGTATCCAAATGGCAAGTTCTCCCTGTACTCCATGAGATCTAACCTTGCTAACCAGTCTCCCATGGGGAACCTTTGTATCTTGAGTAATAGACTACATGTGAGAGATTGCAACAATTTTCAACCAGAAGTGCCAAGTGACCTCCTCTGGAAGTCCCCGGCATCTCCGGCAGTTCTTTAGTCAATTCAGTTCGGCTCCATGTGCTATGAAGAAACGGCTAAACATGCTGGCTACTACAAAGGCTGTTGGCCTTGGATAACATTATGCAGCACAGTGGCACAGTGGTTAGCACTGCTGCCTCACAGCGCCAGAGACCCGGGTTCAATTCCCGCCTCAGGCAACTAACTGTGTGGAGTTTGCACATTCTCCCCGTGTCTACGTGGGTTTTCTCCGGGTGCTCCGGTTTCCTCCCACAGTCCACACGTGCAGGTTAGGTGAATTGGCCATGCTAAATTAGCCATAGTGTTAGGTGAAGGGATAAATGTAGGGGAATGGGGTCTGGGTGGGTTGCGCTTTGGCGGGTTGGTGTGGATTTGTTGGGCCGAAGGCCTGTTTCCACACTGAAAGTAATCTAATCTAAAGCATTCTAACAACAGTACTGTGACTTGTTCACTGGAATTTGCCCTGCCTGTAGCCAAGCTATTCACTGCAGCTACAACACTATCATCTACCCGACAATGTCAGATCTGATTCAGATCAGATTCCCTACAGTGTGGAAACAGGCCCTTCGGTCCAACAGGTCCACACCAACACTCCGGAAAGCAACCCACCCAGACCCATTCCCCTAACACTCCGGGCAATTTAGCATGGCCAATTCACCTAACCTGCACATCTTTGACTGTGGGAGGAAACTGACGCATACACAAGGAGAATGTGCAAACTCCACACAGTTGCCTGAGGTGGGAATTGAACCTGGATCCCTGGCGCTGTGAGGCAGCAGTGTTAACCACTGAGCCACCGTGCCACAACAGTAACATCCTGTATACAAAAGAGCAGAACAAAATCAATCTGACAATTATCTCTCCATCAGTCTGCTCTTGATCAACAGTAATGTGAAAGAAGGTAGCACCTGCTTAACAATAATCTGCTCAATTGCTCAATTACATTTGTTTGGGATCTGCCAAGGCCAGTCAGTTTCAAAACTCATTACAGGTCAAACACTGACCTCAGGATTTCAGATCAGAGGAGTGATGTGTGATATTTGTTTGTGTGGGCTAAAAACAGTGAGGGACAGGAGCTCTTAGTTGGAGTTATTTATCAGACACTAAACTGTAGTGGTGGTGTGGTACATGATATAAATCAGAAGATGAGAGAAACTTGTAGTGTGTGCAGCTCAGTAATCATGGGTGACTTAAATCAGCATCTGCATTCCACTAAATGGAAAGGCAGGTTACGAGATGGATACATACAGTTTGTGGAGAGCTATTGATAGGGTAAGGAAGTGGGCAAAATAGCTCGCAGATCAAGTATAATGTGGGAAAATGCAAAGTTGTTCATTTTGGGAGAACAAAAGAACATATTATTTAAATGGAGAAAAACTGCAGAAAGCTGCAACAGAAAGATGCTAGGTGGTACTTGTGCACAAAATACAGAAAGGTAGCACATAGGTGCAGCAGGTAATCCGGAAGGCTAATGGAATGTTGGCCTTTTTCACAGGGGTTGGAGTATAAGAGTAGGGAAGTCTTACTGCAACTGTTCAACGTGCTGCTGAGACCACATCTGTGAGCAGTTTAGGAAAAATAGCATTTCGTTAGAGGCAGTTCACATATAGTCAACTAGGATGATCTCTGGTATGGAGAGATTTTCTTATGACCAAAGGCTAAACAGATTGGGCCTCTTTTCTCACTTGGAGTTTAGAAGAATGAAAGGTGATCTCATTGAAACATATAGGATTCTTAAGGGGCTTGACAGAGTAAATGCTGAAAAGATGCTTCCCCTCATGGGAGAGTCTGTGACCAGAGGGTGCAGTCTCAGGATGAAGTGGTGTTGATGTAAGACTAAGATGAGGAAGAATTTCTTCTGAGTGTTGAGTCTTTGGAACACCTTGCCACCACGAGCTGTAGTGACAGTGTCCTTCTGGCTGAAGTAGATAGTTGATCAGTAATGGAATCAAGGATTATGGGAAAAGGCAGGAAAGTGGACATTAAGAATGTTGGATTAGCCGTGTTCCTATTGAATGACGAAGCAGGCTCGAGAGGCCGAATGGGCTACTTCTGTTCTTATTTGTTCTGGATATCGACTCAGGAAACGATTGAACACTAACAATATTGAGGATCAGTATCTGGGGTGTCTTAGGAAAAGTTTTCTACAGCAGCATATTGAAACAACTAGAGGTCTGGCTATTTCAGATTTAGGAGTTTTGTTTAGAATTGTGTGACTTCAATAATTTAGAATACATTATGCTTGAAAGTGTTGTAGTTAGGTTTGAAGCAAGAATGTTTTAATTTGTGGGTGTACATTTGCTCGCTGAGCTGGAAGGTTCGTTTTTAGACATTTTGTCACCATGCCAGGTGACATTATCAGTGAGCCTCCGGTGAAGCGCTGGTGTTATGGCCCGCTTTTTAGGTCCACATACAAAGAAGGCCATACCACCAGTGCTTCACCGGAGGCTCACTGATGATGTTACCGCGCATGGTGACGAAATGTCTGAAAGCGGACCTTCCAGATCCATGAGCAAACTTACATTCAGAACCTCAACTGAGCGACAAATCTTTTCAAAACTCGCTAGTGTTTAATTTGAATTATGTAAATTATGAGAATGTCGCACAAATGGATGAGCTGGATCATGATAAAACTTTAAAAGACATGATGTATGTAGGTGATAACCTTTAAAGAAGACCTTGCTTTAATCATCAGCTACATCATCAATGACTTTCCCTTCTTAGGGTAGGACGGCAGATGCTCATGAATGGTTGTATAGTTCAGTATCTGAGGAGGCCTGTCCAAATTCAGCAAGACCTGGGTAATATCCAGGCTTGGGCTGACAAATCACAAGTAATGCTCATGTTGCACAAGTACCAGGCAATGACTGCCTCCAAGAGGGAATCTAGCCACCAACCCTTGACACAAAATGGCATTCATATCACTAAGTCATGAAACTGGAATGGCATGTGACTACTGCAGCAGATTAAAAGCTGGAAATCCTGCATGATTAACTCACCTCCTATCTCTCCAAAACCTGTTCACCATCAACAAGATGAATGTCTTGTTTAATGCAAGTTTAATAGAATCCCCAGTTAACTGATTAGT
This sequence comes from Hemiscyllium ocellatum, assembly GCF_020745735.1. NCBI lineage: Eukaryota > Metazoa > Chordata > Chondrichthyes > Orectolobiformes > Hemiscylliidae > Hemiscyllium > Hemiscyllium ocellatum. Next base: position 52,790,688 of record NC_083401.1, on the reverse strand, counting down.
GTACCTACAACAATATATAAGAAGCTTGACAACATCCACTGCAGAAATTCACCAAAGCTCTTTAGACAGCTCCCTCCAAACCTTCTTCAGATTAGGTTAGATTACTTAGTGTGGAAACAGGTCCTTCGGCCCAACAAGTCCATACCGACCCACTGAAGCACAACCCACCCAGACCCACTTCCCCCACATTTTATCCCTTAAGGCTACAGGCAATTTAGCATGAACAATTCACCTCACCTGCACATTTTGGACTGTGGGAGGAAAGCGGAGCACCCGGAGGCAACCCACACAGATACTGGGAGACTGGTGCAAACTTCACCCAGTCAGTCACCTGAGGCGGGAATTGAACCCAGGTCTCTGGCACTGTGAGGCAGCAGTACTAACCACTGTGCCACCGTGCCACCCACATCTTCTAGAAGAACAAGGGCAGCAGAATACTTGCAAATTTCCCCCCACCCACTCCCCATCCTGACCTGGAAATATATCACTGTACCTTCAGTGTCACTGTGTCAAAATCCTGGAACTCTGTCTTTAACAGCAATGTGGGTGTACCTAGACCAAATAGACTGCAGAGGTTTAAAAACGGAGTTCACTGCCACTTTCTCAAGGGAAACTAGGAACAGGCAATAAGTTCTGTTCCAACCAGTGACATCCACATCCTGTTAAGAAATTTATTTAAAAAACTGGTCTTTCTATTTTCATTCTTGTACTGTAAATTTTTATAGTTCAAGTGATTTCTTATTGTCCATCATTTTTCAGGAACCAAGATTTGTGCTTATTGTTTAATGCCTGAGAGTCCCTGTTGTAATTATAGTTATTTTTGGGATGTATCAAGGGACATTGCAGAGTGAAAAATCATTTGTCCTAATTATATTAAGACATTTCAAATGAATGTAAATTGCTAAAATTCAGTATGAATCCTCAGTAGAACAAGAGGGTACTATGGGTCAGCATGATGTACTTTCATCTCAGGAATCCGTCTTACACTGATAAGAACTCCCCTTTGCAGGAGTAGCAATCCTACCTGAAATTGCCTTGGTGGCTTTAACAAGTGGGTTTTGGTCTACAATCCAAAACTGTGTGTCTTGCAAAGGCCGCAGAAATCACGGTGCTGGAAATTAAAGAGCACCTGCTTGCTGTTTAACTTTTTAAAAATACATTTACAGTGCATCTTAAGCACCAATGTTCAGAGCTGTTTCTTATTCCTGCCTATCTAGTCACTGGGGGTGATTAATGTTCCAGCAGAGCTTGGGAATTAGATTGGGGACTTGCTGATCTAAACCAGGCAGCATCTTTAATCACTTGCCATTGGTGAAGTTGTAGAAAACATGACCCTGTTTTTAATTGGTGCCTGACCCAAGAGTGCTTGACGTTGAGAACGAATATAATATGTTGACATCTTTGAGTGTTTACCAGATGTTAATTAATCTTTTCTAAGAGGGATAATTGTAAGCATATTTTAAGGAAAATCTAGGTGCATAGATTTTGGAGAGAAATTTGTTCATGTAGTATCTAAGCAGGCTTAGCTGTGGGGCCAGTACCCACATGACATTAGTTAAAGATGACAATGAAGAAAGCTGCTTCAGCCACATTGTATATAGCCTGCAGGGCTGATTGATGTATACCTGTGTAGTCTTGCTGCCAACACTATTACGTGAACACAGCATTTGACTGTAACATTTCTGAATGAAACAGTAACTAGGTGCAAGTTCCGTTTTCTACAACTGTGATCTGATGAGTACTTAATAAGTCTACTATTTCTTTATTATTCACAGCAGCCTTACCTTCATCCATTCTTAATGGATCCACATCTCTCTCTGTCTCTCACTCTATCTCCATGTATTTCTTACCAACAAGTTTTATTTATAAATACTAGTAAACGTAAGGTCGCCATAGTCCTACTGGGCCATTGGACTGCTCTCTCATTAGAGAGAGAGTGATGACTGGTGATGGTTTTACCAGAGGGTCACCATGCCTCAGGTGAGAGGTAAGGTTTAGAAGGAGAGCCCTTCATGGTAAACTCAGCAGGCGTGGAAATTGAACCAATTTTTTTTTATTTAAACTGTGTCCTACATTAGGTTACTTACAGTGTAGAAATAGGCCCTTCAGCCAAACAAGTTCACATCGACCCACCGAAGAGCAAACCACCCAGACCCCTACGTTTATCCCTTCACCTAATACTGCAGGCAATTTAGCATGACCTATTCACCTAACCTGCACATCCTTGGACTGCGGGAGGAAACCAGAGCACCCAGAGGAAACCCACACAGACATGGGGAGAACGTGCAAACTCCACACACATTTGCTTGAGGCAGGAATTGAACCTGGGTCTCTGGTACTGTGAGGCAGCACCACTGTGAACCACTTGCCGCCGTGCTGCCCATTAATGCTGTTCATCAATGCTGTTCATCACTACAACGTAAACCAGGCATCCAGCCAACTTGTATTTATGATTTTAAAATGTTCTGTGCATTTCACGAAAGTGTCATGAATTTTCTTATAAGTATCATAAGGAAACATTAGGGCCAGTGATCAAATCCTTGTCCAAAATGATAGGAGAGAGTTGTAGCTAATTAGAAAGATTTAGGGAGCGAGATCAAGAGCTTACGGTTGAGAAATGGACATCAACAGAAGAACTAAGGATGGAAAAGGAATTAAAGGAATTCTGAATTTATGGAGGGTTTCAGGATTCGAGAATATTAAAGATGGGGTGGAGAATCTTGTAGATTTGTAAACACCACCAAGGGTATTTTAAAATTAAGGACTGGCAGGTAATGAGCATGTGAGTGATAGCTAATGGGACTTGCTGACAGTTGTGTAACAGCAGACACACTTTGAATGAAATGAAATATTTGGAGTGTGGATGCTGAGATCGGCTTGGAGAGCTTTGGAATAATTGAATTTAAAAGTTATAAGTATATGTATGAGCTGCAGATGTGCTGTGGAGGGCAAAAATATAAATTATCTGCTCAGGATCAAATAAAATCCCATAACAACTAATGAACTTTATACAGTGAGAGAATCATGGAAACAGACCCTTCAATCCAACTTGTCCATTGTTAATAAAGTTTCCCAAACTGAATTAGACCCACTTGCATGCGTTTGGTCTGTAACCCTCTTAAACCTTTCCTATTCATGTACCAATCTTCTAAATGTCTTTTAAATGTTGTAATTGTACCTGCATCTACCACTTCCTCTGGCAGCTCATCCCACATACAAACCAACTTGTGTGTGAAAAAAGCTGCTCCTCGGGTCCCTTTTCAGTCTTTCTTCTCTCACCTTAAAAATATGCCCCCTAATTTTGAACTTCCCCACTCTAGGGGAAAAGACATTTGCTGTTTGCCTTATCTGTGTTGCTCGTAATTTTATAAACTTTCATATTGTGCGTGAATTTTCTCCATGTTCATTTTCTGACAGTGATGCTAGAGGATTTGAATATTACGTATGGCAATGTGTAAGATACAAAGCTCATCCTGTTAATATCGCTGGCTGTCTGATTATAACTTCAGTACAATCTCCAGATTTCACCTCAAGTTGTCAGGAGATGCAGCCCCTTAATGTACTGAGTTACCTGGGACGGGTAAACTACTTCAGTTGCAATGATAGATTTTATTTTTGATTACAGTTATGCCAAACTGTACCCTACCCCTGCTTATTCCTGTCAAAATGTTGGTCAACTTTTTAAATTGCAGCCTCAATTCTTGAATGCTCAGGAACATAGGATCATGGGTGGGGTCACTCACCACCTTGATTATTGTATATCAGGGACCTCAGTGCCATTCTACAATCCATCCCCCCCACCCCCAAATTGTGGCTTGATGTCTAGAAATGTATTGATCTCTATCTCAAAGCATTTTAATGACTGAGTTTCGACAGTCCTCCGAGGTAGAGAATTCCAAAGATTCGCCACTCGCTAAGATAGTGGTATGTATGTGGAATGAGCTGCCAGAGGAACTTGTAGATTCAGGTATAGTTATAACATTCAAAGACACTTGGACAGGTACATGAGCAGGAAAGCTTAATTGGATCTGGGCCAAATTCAGGCAAATGGGACTAATTTAGAATGGGAAACCTGGTCTATCTGTGAAAATATTCCTCTTCGTTTCATTTTGATAACTTGCTCCTTATTCCTGTTTCTACTGGTTCTAATTCTCACCATCAGGGAAACCCCCTTTCTGCTCCATTGTGTTTGTTCCTTTTTAAGTAGTTTCTATGAGATCACCTCTCATTTTTCTAAATTCCCGAGCATTCTGGCCCAGTCTCTTCAATCTCTCCTCAAAGGAAAGTACTGTCGTCTCCAGAATTAGTCTAATGAACCTTAGTTGACCTCCTGGTCACTCGATCCTGTCATGATATAGTTTGCTTTAGCACAGTAATCTACTCCTGGACCTATAATCACATTGTATGGATTGCTTTCACTACAGCATTGCTTTTGCTACAGCTAACGAAATATCTTCTACTCTTAGCTCTTGTTGTCATTAATTCAGCTGTTTTCTTCTGTCTTGGCTTGCTATCCATGATCTCCTTGTTTACCTCTCTCTTTCTTCTGTCTGTATCTCTCTACCTCTATCTAACTGTCCACCTGTTCTCTCTTTCCAGTCTTCCTATGAATGCTACCAGACCTGCTGAGTTTGACCAGCAATCTTCATTTTTGTTTAATCTTCCTTTATGTACAGTTTGTAGTTTAAACACCAGGTGGCAGTATGACCCTATTGCTCGCAGGTGTACTGGAAAGGGAGGAGTGATTTTTCGTTTAAGAACTTACTATTCTCTGTAAATATTGTGCACTGCATATTGACTGTTTACTTTAGAGATGGTGAGAAAAACAGCAATAGAATAATAAACATACAATAGCAACATTTAGATAGGCACGTGAACAAGCAGTAGATAGAGTGATATGGATCAGGTGCAGACAGTGGGATTAGCTTAAAATAGCATTACGGTCAGTATTCACATGGTAAGCGAAAGGGCCTGTTCCTGTGCTGCACCAAAGTTTATTGTATTCCAAAAGCATCTTGGAAAAACATAAGTGCAACATAAAGCTGTAGAACAGGATAAACAAATGTAGCGAATGTAGAATTTCTGAACAGAAATATTGTGTAAGTTTATGTGTATTTGGTAGTCCCTTGGAGCATGCTTACTTGTGGGAAGAACTTGCACGTGGAATCTTTAATGTGTTAAAGTTGCTGTGTTGCAGCTATCAGATGGTTCTAGATAACCAGGAGGCATTTGAAATTTTACTGCCTGCTATAGGCATGTGAGAAGGATTTACAGATTGTGTCACCTCGCAGGTTAATTGTCAATGTGGGACCCAGAAGTGGGAATACTACCAGTACAACATAGTGTCTGCCCTATCATGCAAATATTTCCATTAAAAGTGAACAAGCCATAAGGTAAACTTGATTGTGGGAAATCATTTAACTGTTTCTAATACTAGGAGGATTAGATTCGAGGGGCAAATTCGAGGAGATGTGAGGGGCAAGTTTTATGGAGAGAGTGGTAGGAGTCTGGAAGGTGCTGCTAGGGGCATTTCAGGGACTTTTAGGTAAGCACATGAATATGCAAGGAATGGAGAGATATGGGTGAGGGACAGGCAGAAGGGATTAGTTTAATTAGGTGTCATGGTCACCACAACATTGTGAACTGAAGGACCTGTTCATGTGCTGTACAGTTCTATGTTCTAATTACTTACCAGAAATGGGTTTCTGCAATTCAAAACAATAAATGAACAAAATAGACTGTATTCTACTTAATTTATTTCATCCTTGTTTATAAGTTCACGTATTTTTATTATCTGCGCAACAAAGACAGTCTCAGACCATCAGTTCCAAACAACTGGAATTTGACAATAAATGTATTTTTGCTACATCTTGAGTAGAGTTTTATAATCCTTGGTGGGCAGGGTTGGGGTAATTAATAATAAGCACCTTTACAGAGGTCACAAGGGACAGACGACAAATTTTGATCTTGCTAATAACGTCCATATCCCATAAATAAATAAAAATAAATTTTAAAATATGGATGTCTTTTATATTTTAAAGAGGAATAATCGGTGATTATATTCACACACCAGAGGGAGCCTGTGTGATATATCTGTTAGTAATTGTTGACTGAAAATGTCTATACTCAAACTTCTGTTGGAATTACCATTATCTGTAGCCATTTACAACTACAAAAAGGAGTTCCTGTGAACTTCCAATTCTGTGGGCAGACCAGGTAATGACAATGATACATCCTCCTGGCAAGAGAACCCAGACCATGGAAACGCAAATGTTAAAATTAGAAACAAGTGGAATAAGAGCAAATACCAAAATAATTAACTTAGCGTAAAAGGTTCTGAGAGTTAGGAATGTCCTATTAGAAACTAAAGATACAGAATCATTTGGATGTGGGTAAAAAGGGATATAATGCCCTTACAGTGTAGTCATCTGCATTCATATTGCACATGGAACAGAGACGAAGTTCATAGGCATTTCAGAAATGTGGAAAAAATAGACCTCAAGCCCAGGAATGCAAAGGTAGATGGGGGCAACTGAAGATGTTCAGAAGTTAAGGAGATTGTGAAGAAGAGAAGGAAGGTGGGTGGCTTTAGACTGGATGTCTAGAGCATGGTGTCTATCAGCTATATATTTACTAAAGAGAGGAAGGAGAAGCACAAGAAACTTGCATCAAAGGTTTGGGTTATTTAGTGTTGGACTGGAGGTTGTCATGAAGATTGCGAGGAATGAGACCGTGGAGATACACGGGAGCTGAAGAATACTTAGAGAAATAAAATGTGTAAATGAAATATCCCCATGAATTAGGCATGGGGAATGCAGGCTTACAGGGATAGGGTAGCGAGGGAAAGTCTGGGTGTGCTGTTCTTCGGAGAGTTAGTATGGATTTGATGGGCTGAATGCCCTGCTTCCCCACTGTAGGGATTTTATGATTCTAAATGCTTATCTATGCATATTCTCTGTTTCCTATCTTTGAGCCAACTTCTAACCCGTGCTGTGAAGGACCTATCAATCCCAAACATTTCTAATTTGCTCACCAAGTTAACATGTGGCATCATACCAAATCTTTTCTGAGAGTCCAAGTATACAACATTCACAACATTGGTCCTATCCACTGCCTATGTTACCTCATCAAAGAATTCAGTCAAATTTGCCAGACATGACCTGTTCTTGACAAAGCCATGTTGCCTATCGTGTATTAACGTATTTTTAAAGTGTACATATTTGTGTCATCCCATTTTATGGCCTCCATCAATTTTCTTACTATTGATGTCAAGCTGACAGGTCTGTAGTTTCCTGGGTTATTCTTTGCCCCTTCCTGAAAGTATCATGTCACATTTGCAATCCTCCAGTCACCCAGGGTTAATCCTGTGATCAGAGAGGCCTGGAAAGTTTCTTCATTGGTGTGCAGCTTCTGAATTCCACATGGATCTCCAATGACACGGAATTGAGAGAACTTCATGCATCCTGCTGTGGCTGCTTTAATTTCTACGGGGTCACTGACTTGGATTAGTCCATTATATCCTATTGGGGGCCATGAGCTCCAATGCCCTTAGGTTTTGGAACTGAGGTTTTACAGCTGCGTGGCCCCTTCAAAATATTCTTCTCTGACTTTGGGCATGGTTTAGTTACCTGTTCTGAAAGCTGGTCACTACCCTAACCAGAGCTGAAAATGTGTTGCTGGAAAAGCGCAGCAGGTCAGGCAGCATTCAAAGAACAGGAACGGCACGGTGGCACAGTGGTTAGCACTGCTGCTTCACAGCGCCTGTAGACCCGGGTTCAATTCCCGACTCAGGCGACTGACTGTGTGGAGTTTGCACGTTCTCCCCGTGTCTGCGTGGGTTTCCTCCGGGTGTTCCGGTTTCCTCCCACAGTCCAAAGATGTGCGGGTCAGGTGAATTGGCCAAGCTAAATTGCCCGTAGTGTTAGGTAAGGGGTAAATGTAGGGGTATGGGTGGGTTGCGCTTCGGCGGGTTGGTGTGGACTTGTTGGGCCAAAGGGCCTGTTTCCACACTGTAAGTCTAATCTAATCTGCCATTCCTGAAGAAGGGCTTATGCCCGAAACGTCGAATTTCCTGTTCCTTGGATGCTGCCTGACCTGCTGCGCTTTAACCAGCAACACATTTTCAGCTCTGATCTCCAGCATCTGCAGACCTCACTTTCTCCACTACCCTAACCACACTTGTGAAAAGGTGAGTCTTCACGTTTTTCAGCGACTCCAACACAGTCAACAAGGTATTTACCAACTTTTTTTTTGTTCATGGGATGAGGGCATCACTGGCTGGGCCAGCATTTATTGCCCATCTCTAATTGCACAGAGGGCAGTTGAGAGTTAATTATATTGCTGTGGGTCTGGAGTCACATATAAGCCTACCAAGGATGACAGTTTCCTTCCATAAACCAATGAATCCAATCGTGAACCAGAAGGATATTTTCCTGACAATCACCAATGGTTTCATGGTCATCATTAGACTATTAATTTCAGGTTTTTATTGGATTCAAATTCCACCATCGGCTATGGCACGATTTGAACCCAGGTTCTCAAAACATTAGCTGAGTTCCTGAATTAAGAGTCCAGTGATAATACCACTGGCTATTGTATCTCCCTCTGCATATTGAATGGTACCCAGATGGGTTGAGGTGGCTTCATTTTGGCTCTAGGGTAAGTCTGAAATGCCAGCTTCCATTAAGATTAGTGAAGGAGCAAAGATTACCCTGCAGGTATTAACAAATAGAAATGTATTACATTCTAATGCTCTTGTTAAGAAAGTTAGTCAACCTCCCCACCTCAAAAGTTGCAATTCTTCCCTATTGTATTTCCCTCCATGTGAAAAAGCGAATGATATTTCAACTAAATCTGTTGCTGCAGAAGATCTTGGGCAACTCTGTTACAGGAATGCGAGGAAACCTGTACTCTTGGCTTCCAAAATTTGTGTGTGTGTGTGTGTGTGAGAGAGAGAGAGATGCACCTGGATATCTTCATGTTAGTGCAGACCCATAGTGCAACCTGGATATTGTCATATGTAGAAAATTACTTACTTCAAAGTCTCTGGTTTAATTTAACAGATCCACGTGTAACTTTTTGGGGTTAGTGTTAAGTTACTGCAGATAGAAACTATGGAACAGAAACTTAATCAATCAAAGTAAATAGAACAGGATGTTGAAAGAAAATACATAGCAAAAAAAAGTGGAAGATTTGTTTTGAAATAAGTTATTTCCTTAAAGGGATGTTCTGATCTTTCTTAAGATGTATTATTTCACCCCTCTTGCTGCTGTTTTAACTTACTTTGTACAGAGAGAGCAACTTTACATAGACAAATAGCTAAGTAGTCAATTTGGTGTCAGTTGCTTGCAGTTAATGTTTCACAAGAGATGTCAGGGTCTTGTTAGTCTCTCTTATATGCAAATCTGATTGTAAATTTACAAAATGGGAACTGAACACCATAGCTGGATTTCTGATGCTTGTAAATCATCGGTCTGTGATACCATGATTGCCAATCAGCTCTTATTTCTCTTCTGAATGCTCAATTCCTGTCTTGGTACATGCATGAGAAAAATGTAGCTTTTTAACAGTTGTGTACTTTTATGAAGGATCAAATATTGTTGGTCATTAGCCAGTTACATTTGGTCTTCAGATGTGTTCACAAGCTCACATTTACAGTTTTATCTATGTTTGGTCATTTTCACCAGAATTATTTTTCTATCTTTCAGGTGTGGGCCAGTAGTTTTCTTCCCAATGAGCCAAAAATAGCTGATCAGACACAACGGGACCATTACAAAAGCCACAAAATGCCAATGCTGGTGGAGTATGCCAAGTTAGAGTGTCAAAATAAGGTTTTTAATATGTTCTGCAATTCCATAGTGTTTTATTTTGTGAGATGTGATTTTACATGCATGTTTACTTCACTGTATATATGTAATTAAATTGTGTAATGAGGAAATGAAAATGAATGGAGTTTAAGTCATGCCTTTCATCACAGGAAAATAGGCATCATGCTCAGTAATTTAACTGTCTTTGTAAACTGTTCTATTCACTGGACCTTTAGTGTTTGTAGGCTTGTCATGTTTTGTTTCAAATGTTCCCTCTCGGCATGTATTCATTTAAGCTGAATGTGAAATGTTGTAGTCATTTGTTTCAAGGCTTTTGTTTATATTGCATTCCATTTCCACTATTTCAAAAAGATTACAAATATCCATGCTGAAAAATCCCTGTATATTTATCTCCCCATTGTATGTGAATACATTGATTTTCCTCAAGCTGCCCTCGTGACTTGGTCATGGGTCTGATGTCTTATATCAGCTTCACTCCATAACTGGTTATGAAACAATACACAGGAAAAGACTTGCACCCAGATTGAGTGGGTCTCTTGTTTCGACAGTCCTGTGAAAGCTAACCTGTATAGCTTTTCACAATTAATATTCCTCTGAGACACAGAGCTTGCTATGAGGGGACTCTGCCCTGTATTTTCCTTCATTTTCTGAAATATGCTGATTTTTAATCGGGATAATGGTTGAAGATTTAAGAAATTTTCTGATGATTAGGCCATTCATGTGTAATTCCTTCCTTCTAAAAACAAGAGAGAAACTGCCTCTGTATCATTGCCACATTGATAAATTACTTGACATTGATTTGACTCTAGCTTCCTTCATCATAAATTAGTGACTAACTGATGTAAAGTCCAGATCTTGTACCCAAGGTGCTAGTTTATTACAGACCTGTGCTCAATCAGGAATAATTACTAATTGAAATGGACATGTTACTTGCATAATTGTATCATGGTCTTCTCATTGAACCAGTTAACATGGATGTAATGCATTCATCTGATACATTCATTTAGATTCTTTTCTACAAAGAAATTGCATAATTATGATAAATATAGAAATGTGCATGTTGTTCATGGCAGAGATCAGTTAATAGACATCATGTGAAGAATTGATCAAGAAAGTATTGGATTTGTTCAGTCTCATCTCTATGTTGTGACAGCAAAAATCTGAAGGCAAGACAGGCTGCCTTTATTTCTGAAAAGAGCTTTTATTGTTTTAACAACAAATTTAAGCAATTTATTGAAGAATGTGGTGAATTTCAATTTGTTAATAGTCTTTGGAATTGCATACCTGTGTCTACTTAAGATTTGATCCTTCGGAAAGGTACAGAAAGTAACTTTCCAAAAGAGTGCAACCAAAAATACAGAACATGTACAAATATTAGTGTTCAAATACTTTAATGTACTTTTTATTTACTCATGAGAAATGGGAATCGCTGGCTGGCCAGCATTTATTGCCTGTCCCTAGTGGCCCTTGAGAGGGTGGTGGTGAGCTGCCTTCTTGAAACGCTGCATGTGCTGTAGATTGACCCACAATGCCATTAGGGAGGGAATTCCAGGATTTTGATCCAGTGACAGTGTGGAAATGGCAATATATTTCCAAGTCAGAGTGGTGAGTGGCATGCAGGTGGTGGTGGTGGTGGTGGTGATCCCATGTATCTGATGCCTTTGTCTTTCTAGATACAAATGGTCATGGGGTTTGGAAGATATTATAGGGCCTGGCCCATATCCCTCCACACCCTTCCTATTCATATATCCATCCAAATGCCTTTTAAATGTTGCAATTGTACCAGCCTCCACCACTTCCTCTAGCAGCTCATTCCATACACGTACCACCCTCTGTGTGAAAAGGTTGCCTCTTAGGTCCCTTTTATATTTTCCCCTCTCACCTTAACCCTCTAGCTCTGGACTCCCCGATCCCAGGGAAAAGACTTTTTCTATTTATCCCAGCCATGCCCCTCACAATTTTGTAAACCTCAAATGTCATTCCTCAGCCTCCGACGCTCCAGGGAAAACAGCCCCAGCCTGTTCAGCCTCTCCCCATAACTCAAATCCTCCAAATCTGACAACATCCTTGTAAATTTTTTCTGAACCCTTTCAAGTTTCACAACATCTTTCCGATAGGAAGGAGACCAGAATTGCACGGAATATTCCAACAGTGGCCTGACCAATGTGGCCTGACCACAGCGGGTGGTACAGCCGCAACATGACCTCCCAACACCTGGACTCTATACTCTGACCAATAAAAGAAAGCATACCAAATGCCGCCTTCACTATCCTATCTACCTGCGACTCCACATTCAAGGAGCTATGAACCTGCACTCCAACGTCCCTTAGTTCAGCAACACTCCCTAGGACTTTACCATGAAGTGTATAAGTCTTGCTAAGATTTGCTTTTCCAAAATGCAGCACCTCGGATTTATCTGAATTAAACTCCATCTGCCACTTCTCAGCCCATTGGCCCATCTGATCAAGATCCTGTTGTAACCAACCTTCTTTGCAGTCTACTACACCTCCAATTTTGATGTCATCTGCAAACTTACATTGGTCAGAGTACTGAGTACAGGAGTTGGGAGGTCATATTGCAACTGTACAGGACATTGGTTAGACCACTGTTGGAATATTGCATGCAAATCTGGTCTCCTTCCTATTGGAAAGATGTTGTGAAACTTGAAAGGGTTCAGAAAAGATTTACAAGGATGTTGCCAGGGATGGAGGATTTGAGCTATAGGGAGAGGCTGAACAGGCTAGGGCTATTTTCCCTGGAGCATTAGAGGTGAAGGGGTGCCCTTATAGAGGTTTACAAAATTGAGGGGCATGGAGAGGGTAAATAGGCAAAGTCTTTTCCCTGGGGTGGGGAGTCCAGAACTAGAGGGCATAGGTTTAGGGTGAGAGGGAAAAGATATAAAAAGAGACCTAAGGGGCAACTTTTTCCACACAGCGGGTGGTATGTGTATGGAATGAGTTGCCAGAGAAAGTGATGGAGGCTGATACAATTGCAACATTTAAGAGGCATTTGGATGGGTATATGAATAGGAAAGGTTTGGAGGGATATGGGCCGGGTGCTGGCAGGTGTGATTAGATTGGGTTGGGATATCTGGTCAGCGTGGACAGGTTGGACCAAAGGGTCTGTTTCCATGCTGTACATTTCTATGACTCTATACCTTTTATGCTCGCTTTCAAATCATTTATGTAAATGACAAAACATAGAGGACCCAGCACCGATCCTTGTGGCACTCAACTGGTCACAGGCCACCAGTCTGAAAAACAACCCTCCACCACCACTCTGTCTTCTATCTTTGAGCCAGTTCTGTAGCCAAATGGCAAGTTCTCCCTGTATTCTGTGAGCTCTAACCTTGCTAACCAGTCTCCCATGGGGAACCTTGTCAAACACCTTACTGAGGTCCATATAGATCCCATCTACCACTCTGACCTCATCAATCCTCTTTGTTACTTCTTCAAAAATCTCTATCAAGTTTGAGACATGATTTCCCACACACAAAGCCATGTTAACTATCCCTAATCAGTCCTTGCCTTTCCTTATACATGTACATCCTGTCCCTCAGGATTCCCTCCAAAACCTGCCCACCACTGATGTCAGCCTCACTGGTCTATAGTTCCTTGGCTTGTCTTTCTTGAGGGATATTTTGTGAATTTTGCGTCTTGCCTTGTGGATAATACACATTTCTGTTATTGAACATCAGCGGTGGAGAGCGTGAATGCTTATGGATTTGGGGCCAATCAAGTGAACTGCTTTGTCCCACAGGGTGTCTAACTTTGTGATAATTGTTGGAGCTGGACCCAAGTAAATGGGGAAGAATCCATCACACTCCTGACTTGTGCCTCATAGATGGTGGATAGATTTTAGGAAGTCAGGAGTGAGTTACTCGTCACAGAGTTACTATCCTCTAACCTGCTCTTGTAGCCACTGTGTTTATGTGGTGAGTCCAGTTGAATTTCTGATCAACAGTATCCCCAAGGATATTGATAGTGAAGGATTCAGTGAAGATAACACCATTGAATGTTAAGGAGTGGGTGTGAGGTTGTCTTTTATTGAAGATGGTCATTGCCTGGCACGTGTGGCGGGAATGTCACTTGCCTCTTGTCCACTCAAAACTGGATGTTGTCCAGGTCTGTTGTGTATGAACATGGACTGCTTTGGTATTTAAGGAGTCACGAACAGTGCTGAACATTGTGCAATCATTGACAAACATCCCCACTTCTTACCTTCTGATATAGCGAAGATCATTAATGAAGCAGCTGAAGATGTTTGAGCCTAGAACATGACCCTGAGGAACTCCTACAGAGATATTCTGGAGCTGAGATAATTGACCTCCAACAACCATAGCCATCTTCGTACATGCCAGATGTAACTCCAACCAGAAGACACTCTGCTCCTGATATACATTGATCCCAGTTTTGCCAGGGCTCCTTGATGCCACACTTAATCAAATGCAGCCATGATGCCAAGGGCTGTCACTCTCACCTCACCTCTGGAATTCAGCTTTTTTGTCCATGTTTGAACCAAGGCTGTAATGAAGTCAGGAGCTGAGTGGCGCTGATGGAACCCAAACTTGGTGTAATTGAGCAGGTTATTGCTGAGCAGATGCTGCTTGATAGCACTGTTGATGACACCTTCCATCACTTTACTGATGATCAAGAGTACACTGTTGGGGCGGTAATTGGCTCGTTGGTTTTGTCCTGCTTTTTGTTTACAGGCATTCCTGGGCAGTTTTCCACATATCAGATGCTAGTATTCTAACTGTATTGGAAGAGCTTGGCTAGAAGTGTGGCAACTTCGAGAGCACTAGATTTAAGTACTATTGCCGGAAAGTAGTCAGGGCCCATTGCTTTTACAGTATTCGGTGTCTGCAACCAGGTCTTGATATCAAGTGGGGTGATTCAAATTGGTTGAAGACTGGTATCTGTGTTGCTGGGAAGCATTGGAAAAGATCAAGATGGATCATCCACTTGACACTTTTGGCTGATGCTTGCTGTGAATTCAGCTGAAGCCTTTTTTTTTGCATTGATATATTGGGCTCTTCCATTGACAATGGGGATATTTGTGAAGTTGCCTCCTCCTGTAAGTTGTTTAATTGTCCACCACCATTCTCAATTGCATGTGGTAGAATTGCTGAGCTTAGATCTGATCCATTCATATTTGGATTGCTAAGCTCTGTTAATAACTTGCTGCTTAAGCTGTTTGTCATGCAAGTAGTCCTGTTTGGTAGATTCACCAGGTTGATACCTCATTTTTAGGTGTGTCTGGTGCTGCTCCTGGTATGCCCTCCTGCACGCTCCATTGAACCAGGGTCGATACACTGGCTTGTTGGTAATGTTTGATTGAGGGATATGCCAGGCCATGTGGTTGCAGATTGTGTTGGAGTACAATTCTGCTGCTATTGATGGCCCATAGTATCTCATGGATGTCCAGGCTTGGTTTGCTAGATTTGTTCAAAATCTGTCCCATTTAGCACGGTGATTGTGCCACACAACACGATGGAGATCATTCTCAATGTGAAGGTGGGACTTGGGACTTGGTCTCATAAGGACTGTGCTGTGGTCACACTTAGCTTTATTGTCAAGGACGGATCATCTGCAGTCAGCAGGTTGGTAAAGATGAGTTCAAGTATGGTTTTTCCTCACCGCTTGCCACAGGACCAGTCTAGCAGCTCTAACTTTTAGGACCAACCTGATCAGTAGTACTGCTTCCAAGCCACTCTTGGTGGTGGAGATTGAAATCCTCCACCCAGGGTACATTTTGCACCCTTGCCACTCTCAGTGCTTTCTTCAAGAGTTGTCCAAGATGGAGGAGTTATGATTCACCATCCAGTGAGGACATTACTTGGTAATCAGTTGGAGGCTTCCTTGCCCATGTTTAACTTGAAGCCACATGAGACTTCTTGGGGTCCAAAAGCAATATGGAGAACTGCCAGGATAACTCCCTGCTGACTGTATGACACTGTGCTGCCACCTCTCTTAGGTCGGTCTTGCCAGTTATATAGGACAGATGCAGGGTTGGTGATGATGATATCTGGGATATTGTTTATTAGGTATCTTTCTGTAATTATGACCATTTCAGGCTGTCGCTTGACTAGTCTGTGAGAAAGTTCTTCCAATTGCAGCACTAGCTGCAGTGAGAAAGACTTCGCAGGGTCGATGGGGCTGTTTCTGCTGTTGTCTTTTCCGCTGGCTAGATCAATGCTAAGTGATCTGTCCAATTTCATTTCTTTTGTTAAGACTTTGTAGTGATTGATGCAACTGAGGGGCCTGTTCGGTCATTTCAGAAGTTGGTTAAGAGTTAACACATCTTGAGGGACATTAATGATCTGGATGTTTTCCGACAATGGTTTCATGGTCATCAGTAGGTTCTTGATTCCAGTTCTGTTTTATTGAATTCATTTTGCACCATCTGCTATAGTAGGAATTGAACCCAGGTGCCCAGAACACTAGCTGAGATAGAGGATTAATAGTCTAGCAAAAATAACGTTTGGCCATCAAATCCCCTACATCTGTTGAAGAAAGTTTGGAATCAGCCAAGTATCTGGAAACCATGTTATTTAAATTTAGACAGACAGAAAAACCTGGAATTCCTGAAATCTTAAGACGTTGAAACGGTGGAGAGTAAGTGAAAGCACAAAGGACTGAGGAAATTCTGGTATTAATGACCAGAAACTGATTTGTAAGTTATGCTCAAATTTCCAAAATATTTTCTTTCTGTTTTATTGTACATCACCTTTTCCTGGAATGAGATGAAGTGAGTGAGATGCAAGTAGCTGGGACACTTATTACAGCTGGGACAGGTGATGAGGTGTCCTGAGTGAGTGAGTAGAGCCGAATGTGTTAATAGTTGTGAGGGATTGTACGGGTGAGAACAAGTGAGTAGAGATGCTGAATTGAACAGTATGTTAGACCTGATCCTTGGTGGGTGTTCGGTGCACTAGCAGAGATATAATGTCAGGTAGCAGAGAAAAGGTGTGGCACTTATACCACAGAAAGCTTTCCGAATGGTTGTGATGGCATTGACCTACCTGGTAGCGTTTGGTGATGTGGTCTCCTAATCCTGCTGCTGGGAAAGAGGATGGCCATTTTCAGCACTAATCGGTCCCCCAGAACCACCAGGTCTCTAACTGCTAAGTGCCAATTTCTCGTGGTTTGCCGTGCCAGGGGTAAAAAAAATGAACCATGAAGGGCTGCTCCAGAGTGTCGATGCTTGACCAGATGCATAATGGCTTTTTTAAATACAGCATTGGGATATCCTGTGATTACTTGAACCAGTGCTGGTGAGTGCTTCCTCATATGGCAAATGGAAAAACCCAGCTTGTGTCAGATGGGTGGGGCTCCATAAGGGAGTGATGCCTGACTAGTGAGGTGAAGTTGGGGTAAAATCATGAACAAACATCCTCAGCCTGTGGAGAAAACCCCTCCGTGGAACTCACAAAATAACCCTTTGCTAATTTCTGGTAAGATTCAGCCCAAGGTTTCTAACATTTTCTGCCTTTATTCTATACATTGATGTTTCTTTACAGATTGTTCTTAGAGAATGAAAATTACTTCAAATGCAAAATTAACTTTTACAGTGAGTGCTAAAGTTATGTTGTTTAGGAAGGCAAGTGTCAAGAAAATTTCATGCTGTCTTTTTCAAATATTGATCAAGAATATTAACTAGTTTTAAAATGTTTGGCAGGGAGTGTATCCATGATATCTAAGATTACCTTGTGTAATGCTTAAACTACTTAATAATGGCCAATAGTGTTGGAAATAGTAGTATTTCACATACATAGAGGACTGGCTAATTAGAAGACTGAGAGTTGGAGTTTGGCAGCATTTTCAGGATGGCAATCGGTAAGTAGTCCTGGAGTCAGTTATTCACAATTTATACAGAAGACTTGAATGAAAAATGTACAATGATTAAGTTTGCGGATGATCCAAAAATAGGTAGGAATGCATATAGGGAGGACAACACAGAATGTCTGTGGAGAGATATGGACAGATTAAATGTGTAGGAAAATCCTTGGCAAATGGAATACAATGTGGGGAAATGTGAGATTACATATTTTGTTTTTCAGGCTGAAGTCCTGTGACCAGTGCGGTGCCACAAGGATCGGTGTTGGGTCCTCTACTTATTGTCATTTACATAAATGATTTGGATGGGAGCATAAGAGGTACAGTTAGTAAGTTTGCAGATGACACCAAAATTGGAGGTGTAGTGGACAACGAAGAGGGTTACCTCAGATTACAACAGGATCTGGATCAGATGGGCCAATGGGCTGAGAAGTGGCAGATGGAGTTTAATTCAGATAAATGCGAGGTGCTGCATTTTGGGAAAGCAAATCTTAGCAGGACTTATACAATTAATGGAAAGGTCCTAGGGAGTGTTGCTGAACAAAGAGACCTTGGAGTGCAGGTTCATAGCCCCTTGAAAGTGGAGTCGCAGGTACATAGGATAGTGAAGAAGGCGTTTGGTATGCTTTCCTTTATTGGTCAGGGTATTGAGTACAGGAGTTGGGAGGTCATGTTGCAGCTGTACTGGACTTTGGTTAGGCCACTATTGGAATATCGCGTGCAATTCTGGTCTCCTTCCTATTGGAAAGATGTTGTGAAACTTGAAAGGGTTCAGAAAAGATTTACAAGGATGTTGCCAGGGTTGGAGGATTTGAGCTATGGGGAGAGGCTGAACAGGCTGGGGCTGTTTTCCCTGGAGTGTCGGAGGCTGAGGGGTGACCTTATAGAGGTTTACAAAATTATGAGGGACATGGATAGGATAAATAGACAAAGTCTTTTCCCTGGGATCAGGGAGTCCAGAACTAAAGGGCATAGGTTTCAGGTGAGAGGGGAAAGATATAAAAGAGACCTAAGGGGCAACTTTTTCATGCAGAGGGTAGTACGTGTATGGAATGAGCTGCCAGAGGATGTAGTGGATGCTGGTACAATTGCAACATTTTAAGAGGCATTTGGATGGATATATGAATAGGAAGAGTTTGGAAGGATATGGGCCGGGTGCTGTCAGGGGGGACTTGATTGGGTTGGGATATCTGGTCGGCGTGGACGGGTTGGACCGAAGGGTCTGTTTCCATGCTGTACATCTCTACAGACCGAGATAGCGATTATCAGTGGACTGTTAATTCAGAGGCCCAGGTGATATTCTGGGGACCTGGGTTCGAATCCCACCCTGGTGATGGTGAAATTTTAATTCAATAAAAATCTGGAATTAAGACTCTAATGATGATCGTGAACCCATTGTAGATTGTTGAAAAAACCCATCTGGTTCACTAATGACCTTTAGGGAAGGAAACTGCCCTCCTTATCTAGTCTGGCCTTCATGCAACTCCAGACCCACATATTTCAACTCTTAACTGCAATTAGGGGACATTAAATGCTGGCCTAGTCAGTGATACCCTCATCCCGTGAATTCAGGAAAAAAAGAGGGTTGTCAAGGGAGTGTCATTAAATATATTCCAGGTTGAAACAGACCGACTTTTAATCAGGTAAAGTTAACAATAGTTATGGGAAAAGGCAGGAAAATGGACTTGAGGATTATTAGATCAGACTCAATGGCTGAATGGCCTACATATGGTCCTCTGCCTTATGGTCTTAGACTTAGGGTGGAATCTTATTGGCAACTTGAAAGATGTAAATAATGAGGAGAAATCTTGGCAGTATCATGTGAGAGGTGTGGTACAACCTGTCTTGATGTTGGGAGCAATGTGCTGCATCTTTCTGAGTTGGGGCGAGATTCCTGCTAGAGTAAGGTGTAAGAGATTATACCTTCTTCCTTTTCTATATTTTTGATTGTGGACTGACAAGAGGAAAGGTCTATTTTGAAAACCAAGGTCTATGGAATAGATTATGTACTTTTACAATAATCGTCAGTTAACTTTTGAAGTGGTATTTACACTGCTTTTAGTTCAAGCAGTGGGAGAAGTTATTATAGATAGCTGGTACGCAGTGGCGGGGGGGGGGGGGGTGTGGTGTGGTTTGATAGGCTGCAAGTTGCTGATTGTTCTGTGGAGCGGTGACTAGCTGTTGATAATAAAGGCTTTCTGCCTGCCAAAGGCTATTTGATTAGCTCCGACGGTGGTATGATGGCTCAGTGGTTAGCATTGCTGCCCCACAGCCCAGGCACCCAACTTTGGGTGACTGTCTGTGTAGAGTTTGCACATTCTCCCCATGTCTTTGTGGGTTTGCTCCAGGTGCTCTGGTTTTCGTCTAAAGTCCAAAGATGTGCATGTCAGGTGGGATTGGCTGTGGTAAATTACACATAGATGTGTAGGCGAGCTAGATTTGCCCAAGGAAAGATTAAGTGGGTCTGGGTGGGATGCTCTTCCATGGGTTGGTGAGGACTTGATGGGCTAAATGGCCTGTTTCTACACCAACACTGGGAATCTGACCTCTATTTTCCCTTTATCAGTTACTGTAAGCTGTGGCTTTCAGTCAGGAAATGCACCAAAACTGACACTGCCAAAAAATGAAAGTTAAGCCCTTATTCTTAGTAGCTTCCACATCTAGAGATGGATGAAGCAGGATATCTGATTCAAGAAATATTCTGACTTCCAGCAATATGCATTGGGAAAAGTACATGTATTTTTTTGTACATAAGAATTTAATTTTTACCCCAATCTATAAAATGTGTAATGGTCTTTAAGTTGTCAGAAACTACCAAATAATGTACATTGAGATGAGAAACAAACCCCATTGCAAATCAGTGCATGTCACCTGCTTGACCTTAAGATACTGGAAAATACCAACTCTGCTGCCTGCAAATGCATGCAGACTGCTTTCTACTTTTGATCTGTTATCTTACTGGATTGTGTTAAGCTCTTGATTTTAAACTGGGAACCATTATCAGTGATTCTGTTTGAAATAGTATAGCTGATCCCCTCCTTCCAACACTTCAAGGATGTTGGCAAATTTCTTACCAGCAGAAACATAACATACTGTTTGCATCTTTCTTTTCTCTTTCTTGTCCTTTTTAAGGATAATTGCCAATTTTCCTCTCTCAACTTGCCGCTATTTAGTTAATTGATAAAACTTCAAGGAAGTATGTTTTTATTTACTATTCGTCATAAGGTGAAGATTTCTTGTGATATCTCCATAGTGTATGTTTAGGGATATGACTGAACAGTTTGAGTCCAGGCATATATATTTTAATAGTTCTTCTAGGTGGGCTATAGTGCAACTATTTTGTTTTTCAAATGATTTAAAACGGACTTTCATTTATTTTGCTTACTGAAAGTACCCATATTTCTGTGCTAAATTGATATATTTACAGTATGCCTGAACCATCCCCTCCACACCCATATATTGAAACTATGTATTTAGAAAGTTGGGTGTACTTTCATAATTCTATACGTTTCCATAATTATGGATATTGACAATCTTTTGAAATATAAATATGGTTTAACCTTTTTTGAATGAATATAATTTTAAAGCCCAAAGGACACTTAAACTCTGGCAATATGATCCTAGTACATTATGAAAAGGAATTTCCAACAAGAAAAGAATTAGTCCAGCCTTGTGAACCCTATTGTGGAGATTCCTGACGAAGGGCTTATGCTCGAAACGTCGAATTCTCTATTCCTGAGATGCTGCCTGGCCTGCTGTGCTTTGACCAGCAACACATTTTCAGCTGTGATCTCCAGCATCTGCAGACCTCATTTTTTATTATTGTGGAGACCACTTGGTTTAAGTCCATATTTTCATTGAGCGCACAGAGGACAAGTTATGCATACTTGTGAACTTCCAACATAGCTGTGTAAAAATCATTATTTTTAATAATTATTAATTTGATTCTTGACTTTTATGTCACTTTTTAATTTTCAAGTATTTGTGCTGTAGTCAGTTATTTTAAAAATGCATTGCAGTGGGACCTAGGAGTCAGTTTTGATGTATGTACTGAATAAAAACTGAAAGAAATGCGGATGCTGTAAATCAGAAACAAAAGCAGGAATTGCTGGAAAAGCTCAGCAAGGTCTGGCAACATCTGTGAAGAGAAATCAGAGTTAACAACATTTTGGCTTTACTCAGGTCACCAGATCAGCAATGTTAACTCTGATTTCCCTTCACAGATGCTGCCAGACCTGACGAGGTTTTCCAGCAATTTCTTTTGATGTACATACTGCTCTGTGTATTACATGGTAGAAAAAGATTTCTTCTTTGATATGAACAACTGAAAAATGTCCTGCCTTTGTGCACAAATGTGAAAAGTTCAACCTGCTGCATAGGAAACCAGTTAATTGAAGAAGTGTAATAGTGCTCTTGAAACATTAACTCTCTCTAGGTGCTGCCAAACCTGCTGAATTTCTCCAGCATTCTCTGGGTTTGTTTCAGATTACCAGCATCCACAGTATTTTGCTCTTATTTGAGAGGTAATGTTCCTGAGAGAGCTTATTTTGTCGCACTCAAGCATGATCCAAGATGTTCTCTCCCTTACAGTTACAACATTAAAACTACCTTAAGCTGTTTGTTTATTTTTACCCACACAGAGGAATGTTGTGATTTGTTTTCTATGTTCTTCATGTACTAGAAGAGGAGTGAGATTGAATACCATTCATTATGTATTGTTGTTGTGTTTACCAATTCTGCTGTTTGCAGAATGGTCCATTTATTTCTGTACATATAGCTGAGTGCAGAAGAGAAAATATAGTTTTTGTATGAACAGCAACAGCTTACATTTAATGTAGTGAAATGTCCCAAGAGTGTAGTCAGTCAAAATTTGATAGTAAGCCACACAAGGTGATTTACGACTGGTGACAAAAAGGTAAGTTTTACAAAAAAGAAAAGCTCATGAAAGAAAGTAAGAATAGGAGAGGTTGAGAGGGGAATTCCAAAGCATACAGCCTGGATGGTCGAATATTTATACACCATTGGAGCTGTGAAAAGGTCCAAAAGGTCACGATTGAAGGGATGTGGCATTCTCAAAGATCGTGGGTTTGAGAGCAGCACTCTGGGGTGGCATGGCGTACAGTGTTGAAGCCCAGAGTAAGACTCTGGCAGCAGCATGGCATAGGCCGGACTGAGACAGTAGTGGCGGAGAAGTAAAAGTTGGGCTTTCATTAAATTATCTATCTTTATTTTTTATTTTAAGTTAATGAGAATGGTGCCAATTCATGGCGACAGTATAAACTTCTTACTGTATTTTATATTGAATACGTGTCAATAAATGATTCAAGTCAAGAGCAGACCATTTAGCCCTTCAAACCTGTTCGTTTGTAATCATGACTGATCATTCAACTCAAAAGATTGTTTCTGCATTTCCTCCATATCCTTTGATTCCTTTAATGCTATATTCAGCTCCTTCTTGAATTTTTTTTTGTTTTGTCCTCAGCGTTCTGTAGTGAATTCTACAGGCTCACCATACTCTGGGTGAAAAAAATTCTATCTCAGTTGTAAATAGTTTACACTGTATCCTTAGACTGTGACCCTGTTCTGGTCTCCTTTGCTATCAGGAATATCCTTCCTATCCTTCCTGTATCTGCCTATTTAGTCCTGTTAGAATTCTACAGATTTGTGTGAGATGCCCTCCCTTCTTCTTAACTCCAGCAGATGTAATCCTGATTCAATCTCCCCTCCTATGTCAATTCTGCTGTCCCCAGGATCATTCTAGTAAAGCTTTGCTGCATTCTCTCTATAGCAAGAACATGCTTCCTCAGATAAGGAGACCAAAACTGCGCACAATGTTCTTGGTGTGATTTCACCAAGGCCCTGTATAATTGCAGCAAGGTATTCCTCCTCGTGTTCTCCTATCCTTTCATTATGAAGGCCCACATACCATTTGCCTTCTTGACTGCCAGCTATGCAGTGTCTGCATGCTTGTTTTTAATGACTAGTTTGCAAGGTCACCTAGGTCTCACTGTCCGTTCCCATCTCTCAATTTATAGCCATTTAGATAATAATCTGCCTTCCCGTTTTTGTTACAAAGTGGATAACCTCCCATTTGTCCACATGTATTGCATCTGTCATGTATACATTTGCCCATTCACTCAGCTTGTGCAAATCACATGGAGGCCTGACTTCTTCCTCCTCCCAATTCCTCCTTCCATCCAACTTTGTGCCATTTTATTTTTTTCTTTTCTACTTCTAGAGGACTGAAGCTGTTTGCAATACTCTTGGTGTGATCTAAGTGGTTATTTGTATAGCCTTAACAAAACCTACCTATTTTTATATTCAATTCCCTTTGAAATACAGACCAACTATTTACCTTCCTCATTACCTGCTGATTATGTATGCATGTTTCTTTGTGATTAATGCACAAGGATTCCCAAATATCTGTAGTTTTCTGCAGTTGTTCTCTATTTAAATAAAATTTAGCTGCTCCTCTTCCTGCCAAAATGCAGAAATGTTCATTTTTCTGCATTTTTGCCATCTGTCAAATTTGAATTTGCCCACTCACTTAACCTGCCTGTAGCCCTTTGTAGATTCTTTGTGTCATCTGTACCACTTGCCTTCCCACCTAGTTTTGTCATCCAAGCCATTAATATATATTATAAATAATTGTCGCCCCAGCACTGATCCCTGTGACATTCCACTAGTTACAGGTTGCCATTCTGAAAATACCCCCTCCTCCCCACTCTCTGTCTTCTGTTATTTATCCATTTGCTATCCACACTTATTAAAACTCTTAACCTCCTTGCATAACGACCAATATATTATTTGTTTGGTGTGCCTGTATCGCATCTCTGTGTTTTATGGGTCAGGATCCTGAAAATGCTTTCCTAACGCGCAACGGATGTATGAACACCATACAAACTTTAGTGATTCAAGCAGTCAGCTCACCATCACCACCTCAGGAACATTAAGGATGGACAAGAAGTGTGAACATTGCTAGTGATGTCCATATCCTACAAATAAATATTAAAAAGTACAAGGACACCAAAATTGTTTTACATGCAGACATCTAATATTTCCAATTCATTTTTAAAAAAAAGTTTTGTTATTCTTTGTAGCAAAATGAATGCATGTCACATCTATTTCATGTATCAGCCCTGAATGCCTGAAATCTGTGTTGTGTAAACATAGTCACATGAGTGGTAAAAGCTGCAGTAATGATTTATTTTTATAGAGCAGGAAGTATATAAAGTGTAGTAGAACAGGACAACCTAAAATAATACTTATAATAGAAGTGAGGCTGGTATAGTATTGGTATTTACAGTTAAATGACACACCATCTGCTTTTAGAAACATTTTGAAATAGAAATGACATATTACAAAAAGATAAATTTGTGATTATAAGGAGAATTGATTGTCTTGTATATTTTATAACTATTAACATGTAGAAACATTAAAAGGCAAAATCAAATCCTGTTGAATGAAACTGAAATTCCTGTTGATGATTCATGACATGGATAAATGTATTGACTAAAATTGTTTAAAATTCCTTTTAAGTTATGAAATCCCTCTTGCAAATATCTTTTCCACCCCTCCTCCCTTTTAAAGACACTTTCAACTTCCCTCGTTCCCATGTACCTTGGCAGCAAATCTATTAAAAATTATTTCACGAAATGTAGGCATCGCTGGTTATGCGTGGTGAGCAATAATTTGTGAAATTCATCTGACAACTTGCAAACATGTGGATATTCTTAATCATTGCATGCGTAGTAGCAATTTCAGAAAGTGAACCAAAGTGGCCCTTGCTTGACTTTCATAATCTGGAAGGAATTGTGACTCTGGCTGAAGTGTAAGTGATAGAAAGTAAACTAAATGGGGTAGATGAGATGTTAAAATAGTAGAAGTTGTGAGGGACTATTTAATGTTTGCAAGTATACAAAAGAGCAAAGGTCATAAGCTTACCATACAATTTTGCAGGCTCCTGAATGCATTATTCAAGTCCATTGTCTTTTTGACCTAACTTGAAGGCCAATGGTTAATACACTTGTTTCAAAGAAATCTTAGACCAAACTTGATTTCGCCTGGGATGTGATGCACAGGATGCCACAAACCTAAAAGCAAATCCAATGATCTGTCCTGTTTATTTCTCATTGTTTTATACTCAGTCATTAAGAAAAAAATATATTCATAATGATATGACAATTAAAGCTAAATTGCTTCCAACTTAAACACTTGAAAATAAGTTATGATGAGCTTATATCTGCCCAAGTGTAATTCTGTTGTTGAAATACAGTAAACAATCTTTATTGCCCTTTGTTTTTGGTTTTGAAGGAACGTATTGTGGTTGAAAATGAAGACTGGTTGGTCGTAGTTCCATACTGGGCTATGTGGCCTTTTCAAACTTTACTTATTCCAAGAAGACATGTGCTTCGTTTACAAGATTTATCTGATAATGAGAGAGACAGTAAGAAAACTATCATTTCTTGTATACATGAAACATCACTTTTAAGAACTTTTCAAATAACAAAAGACAGGGTTTAAACAGTTAATCGTAAAATTACTGTGTAATGATGATACTTTTAGTCAAAATTCTTTGTTTATCTTGACTCAGAATATTGTATCACCATGGAGAGCAATGTTAAATGCTTGATGTATTTAAAGTAGAGTTTGATGGATTTCTGATAACCAATGGTGTACAGGGTAATGGGATAGTGTGGGTAAAGGCTACTTAAGTGTTGAGCAGCCGTGAGCATAATAATTGGGGGAGAAAGGCTTGATAGTCTGAATAATCTACTGTTATGCCCGTGTTGCCTCCAGCCTCATAATAAGATTTTAGATTAGATCCCCTACAGCGTGGGAACAGGCCCTTCGGCCCAACTAGTCTACACCGACCCTCTGAAGAGTAACCCATCCAGACCCATTTCCCTCTGACGAATGTACCTAACACTATGGGCAATTTAGCATGGCCAGTTCACCTGACCTGCACATCTTTGGACTGTGAGAGGAAACCGGAGCATCCAGAGGAAACCCACGCAGACACGGAGAATGTGCAAACTCCACACAGGCAGTCACTCGAGGCTGGAATTGAATCTGGGACCCTGGTGTTGTGAGGCAGCAGTGCTAACCACTGAGCCACCGTGCACAATGTTAACTCATGGATTGGGATAAGGTGGAGGTAAAGTAAACTAATGCATTACTAGGAGAAAGTGAGGACTGCAGATGCTGGAGATCAGAGCTGAAAATGTGTTGCTGGAAAAACGCAGCAGGTCAGGCAGCATCCAAGGAGCAGGAGAATTGACGTTTCGGGCATGAGCCCTTCTTCAGGAATGAGGGAAGCGTGCCAAGCAGGCTAAGATAAAAGGTAGGGAGGAGGGACTTGGGGGAGGGGCGTTGGAAATGTGATAGGTGGAAGGAGGTTAAGGTGAGGATGGTAGGCCGGAGTGGGGGTGGGGGCGGAGAGGTTAGGAAGAAGATTGCCGGTTGGGAAGGTGGTGCTGAGTTCGAGGGATATGACTGAGACAAGGTGGGGGGAGGGGAAATGAGGAAACTGGAGAAATCTGAGTTCATCCCTTGTGGTTGGAGGGTTCCTAGCCGGAAGATGAGGCACTCTTCCTCCGGCCGTCGTGTTGCTATGGTCTGGCGATGGAGGAGTCCAAGGACCTGCATGTTCTTGGTGGAGTGGGAGGGAGAATTAAAGTGTTGAGCCACAGGGTGGTTGGGTTGGTTGGTCTGGGTGTCCCAGAGATGTTCTCTGAAATGTTCTGCAAGTAGGCGGCCTGTCTCCCCAATATAGAGGAGGCCACATCGGGTGCAGCGGATGCAGTAAATGATGTGTGTAGAGGTGCAGGTGAATTTGTGGTGGATATGGAAGGATCCCTTGGAGCCTTGTAGGGAAGTGAGGGGGGAGGTGTGAGCGCAAGTTTTGCATTTCTTGCGGTTGCAGGGGAAGGTGCCGGGAGTGGAGGTTGGGTTGTTGGGGGGGGGGTGTGGACCTGACGAGGGAGTCACGGAGGGAGTCGTCTTTTTGGAACACTGATAGGGGAGGGGAGGGAAATATATCCCTGGTGGAGGGTTACTAAACAATTCAACTCAACAATTCATTGATTTTTGGTAATTGCAATGTCACGGATGATAAGTCTTGCTTTAGTATTTCAATAATGCTGTCTATTCCTGGGCTCTCCAGTTAACAGAATTAATTTTAATACGGCTGATGCCTTTATGCAGACTTAAACAACCCATATCCTATTGTATGACAGATATGCACGTGTGCAAAGGGTTCATGGTCATCTTCAAGTGGTCTGTGAAGATGCAGTGATTCTCATCATCTTTAACTGGGCACAATTTAATACTTTGTATTCAGTGATTCAATTAAAATAATTGATACTCAGGTAAAATTAGGGATTGCAAATGAAATTATTTGAATTGTGGTAGGCTGTTACTGCACAATATTCAGTCAGGATGTTACTTGCTTTTTCATATTAAAATGCTGCAGGTGGAGCTTTTATTTATTTAATCTAATTACTTTCATTTGTCATTTTTTAGGCCTTGCTTCTATAATGAAAAGACTCTTGACGAAATATGACAACCTGTTTGAGGTCTCTTTTCCCTATTCAATGGGCTGGCACGGTAAGGTTGAAGAAATCATACAGTGAACTGTATGTGAGAGTAGATTTGCTGCGTGGAATCTTCTGGGGTTCTGAGCATTTATAGGCTTTAGTGAGATGTGTGGCAGAATCAGATGAGAAGTCAAGTGAGGCCTATCTCAACAATGACAACAACTCATGTTATCTTTCCTGCTTTTCACATGCAGCATGACAAGTTTCTCACTAGGCAGCGACAAGTTGCCATTTAAAGGGAATAATTGCTCGTTACAGCTTAACTTTTCTAATTACTATTCAGACTTCTGTCGTACCAAACTCAAAGAATCTATAAGTTGAGAAAATTCAATATCGAAACCAGACTAGGCACTTGGCAGATTCAGTTTGCTTGATCAGAAGGTTGTTCAAGTTGGTCACCAGACACAAACACCACAGGTGTTCCCTAAGGGGCACTGACCACATGCGCCCCATGAACAGTGACAACCGATATGTGTCAAACCCTCCTGACCTTTCTCTGATCTATGTACATTTGCTCTGGACTTTAAAAATGTACCTTGGTCTGCACCAGAACTGCCATTGTACTGCTGAAGCAAGCACACTGAATGATGAGGATCCAGCTCCTGGCATGAGCCTACCTGAATGCTCACAGCATCCCTGCTTTGCTTTGCCTTGTCTTTTTGCAGTTTGCTTTGTCAACCAGAGATACCGGATTCATATTACTACTACCTTGCCTTACCATTTAGTACAGATACAAAGGCAAGGATCTTGTCATAGTTGCCGCAGGTTGTAGTCAAGTCAAGAGGGCAAATCTTTGCTGAAAGATTACAGTAAGTCAAGGCACATCTTCTGTACCAGTCCAGGGGCTTGGATATAGCCAGTAAACCACTCAGGATGGTCAGAGTCAGGTTGCTTTTCACATAAGGGCTGAGGAGCTGGAAGTTGGTAATGAACCACCTGTGATAAGTTTCAAATCTACAGGGGGCTGTTTTCCTCCGAGAGAGAGAGAGAGAGACAGGTATTATGGGGTTGACAGTAATTGGCACAGCTATTATTTTTGCATTGGGGGGGAAGAGTCCTGAGTGAGTGATTAGGCAGCGCTGAGAACATTCAGGGTTAGTGGTGTCAGATATTGGGGTGGGTGAGAGAGAGAATAAGGGAAGATATTGCAGGCAGTACTGAGTGGTAGAGTCTTGAGCTTTAATGGGAGGCGGATACAGTAGCAGAGATAGAGTGAACGTGAGATAACTGAGAAGGGAGGTAGCGCTGTGGTGGCAGAATTGAGAAAGTCATTGACCTTACTCCTACAGTGTAGGATATGCTTGAGATTCACTGACATATGTGCTAAGGTTGTACTAGACTGGCATGGTCTGATATCGTGGCCTCCTCTAATGGACTTGGACTTGGGGATAGAGGAGACCACATATCCAACACACCAGCCAACAATACTTCCAAGTCCCTGCCCATACCACAGGTCATTGATTTCCTCCTGTCTGCCAAAGCAGGGGCAAATGTCAGGAACCATTGTCCTGGTGCACAGTGGGCGCAAGGGATGCCAATTAATTCTGAGATATCTTGAGTGGCAAATCTTTTGGGAAAGGTGTATGGTAACAGGGGGCTGGAATCAGATGTGAGAGGTACCATGGGTCGGTAGATTATTAATATGATGAATTTAGTAAGATACAGTGAGAGAACGTTATAAACTTCATGGCAAAAACTCAATGCAAGTCACATTTCTTTGGCCATATGCAAGATTCATCCCTACATTACCATTCACAGTGAAACAGATGCATCAAACACTATGTTAACCAAGATCATGTTTAGAACATGAAAAATTTAAAATGTAAGGCAGACCATCTTGAGATGTTTCAGAAGGAAATTGATAAGTTAGATAATCATTGGGTAAAATGGGATTCAATGTTCTGTTCTAGGAATACACTGCTGCTTAAGTAATGAACAGAAAAAAAGGTTGAAATACTCAAAGTGAAGCTACAAGTTACTTTAGTTACATATTTGATTTGCTTTCTGGTTGTTTTAAAGATATTGAGAGAGTAAGAATGCTTGGTATAGATGCCATTTCTGAGGCTGCATGAAGTGTTTTTCCCAGAAGCAGAATACTGGGGAGAGCTGTAGCATAGTTCAGTTTAATAAATGTTGTTCTACTATCAATTGGAAATGGATATAGCAATCATTTTGGGCAAAATAATATATTAGCTACTTTTGTTAAACTAAGGGGCAGCACGGTGGCACAGTGGTTAGCACTGCTGCCTCACAGCGCCAGGGACCTGGGTTCAATTCCCGCCTCAGGCGACTGACTGTGTGGAGTTTGCACATTCTCCCCGTGTCTGCGTGGGTTTCCTCCGGGTGCTCCGGTTTCCTCCCACAGTCCAAAGATGTGCGGGCCAGGTGAATTGGCCATGCTAAATTGCCTGTAGTGTTAGGTAAGGGGTATATGTAGGGGTATGGGTGGGTTGCGCTTCGGCGGGTCGGTGTGGACTTGTTGGGCTGAAGGGCCTGTTTCCACACTGTAAGTAATCTAATCTAAAGTAATCTAATCTAATCTAGGCTGATTTGCAGAGGAGATATGTGAGTATTTAAACTGTATTTATTTGCTTGGTTTGTTATAATGTTCATCAAGTGATTTGGCCTATGATTATATTGTTCTGCGGAGGCTAGCGTAGTATTGTCTGAAAGTCTTTTAGAAAAAAACTGGAAGTTTTGATTCTTCCCCTGTGCCCCCAGCCCCTTTGCCAATGAGAGTGGGTAGGTTTTCAGCCATACTTGCTCAATGTCACCTTGACTCTTGGGTTTCGATAAGAGAGCAAAGCACTGACAACAGACCATTGGGGATCTGCTGACTTAATTCTGATTCTGCCACGATTTTAGCTTCAGGTTGCATGATTCACTCCCAGTGCTGAATTCATCGTGGCCTACCACAACCAAATGGATCCAGAGCCAGAGAGGTCCTGCAAAGGAAGGATCTCCCCTGCCACAGACTTCCCTATAAGTTAATACTAGGGACCGTGAATAATTGTCCTCGGCAGCTGACAAAATTCCATTTCTCCTACCATCTGTGAGTCCCCCCAGATGGTAGTCAGGTTTTATAGGTGTAAGGAAAGGTAGATGGTTAAAAGCTACCCAATGGTTCCATATGTGTTTGTTGCTTTAATCCTTCTGCTCTATTTGCCCTAATTTGAAGGGGTAAGGGGGAGAGTCTGTGCTATTTAGTTTCACGCCTAGCAGAAAGGAAGTTTGTTGTGTTGTTGGAAGGTAATCATCTTAGCCCTAGGACATCTCTGCAGCAGCTCCTCTGGATAGTGTCCTGAACACTATCATCTGTAGCTGATTCATCAGTGACTTTGCCTCTGTCATGAGGTTAAAAATGGGGATGTTCACTGATGATTGCATAATGCTTGGCATAATTTGCAACTCCTCAGATAATGAAACTGACCATGGCCTTATTTAGCTAAATCTAGACAATGCCCAAGCTTGTGCTGACAAGTGGCAAGTGACAATCATGCTGCAAAAATGCCAGACAATGATAATCTTTAACAAGAAAGAATGTAACCATCTTGCTGATGTTCAATGGCATTAGCATTGCTGACACCCCCACTATTAACATCCTGAAGGTTACCGTTGGCCAGAAACTGAACTGTGGGCAGCACGGTGGCACAGTGGTTAGCACTGCTGCCTCACCCAGGTTCAATTCACGCCTCAGGCGACTGACTGTGTGGAGTTTGCATATTCTCCCCGCGTCTGCGTGGGTTTCCTCCCACAGTCCAAAGATCTGCGGGTCAGGTGAATTGGCCACGCTAAATTGCCCGTAGTGTTAGGTAAGAGGTAAATGTAGGGGTATGGGTGGGTTGTGCTTCGGCGGGTCGGTGTGGACTTGTTGGCCCGAAGGGCCTGTTTCTACACTGTAAGTAATCTAATCTAATCTAATGAACTGGACTAATCCTATAAATACTGTGGCTTCAAGAACTCCTAATCCCCAAATGATGAGCTCCCCAAATAACTCCTGATGAAGGGCTTTTGCCCGAAACGTCCATGTTCCTCCTTTTCAGATGCTGCTTGACCTGCTGTGCTTTTCCAGCACCACACTCTCTTCCCTAATCTCCAGCATCTGCTGTATTCACTTTCTCCTAAGTCCCCAAAGTCTGCCCACCATCTATAAGGCATGTACCAGGAGTGTGATGCAATATTCCCATTTTCTTGAATGAGTGCAGCTCCGACACTATCCAGAGAAAGTAGTCTGATAGGCAGCTCAATCGCCATCTTCAATATTAATGCAAATTGGCAGCACTGAACACCATCTACAGGATTCATTACTGTCATTCAACAAGGCTCCTCTGACAAAATCTTCCAAACCCATGTTGTCTGTCACCTAGAAGGATAAGGGGAGTAGTTATAAATTGAAAACCATCCTGACTTGTAACTGTAACACTATTCCTTCACCATTGCTGTCAAGATCCTGAAACTGTCTTTCTAACAACACTAATGGGTGTTTCTTCACCTCAGGGATTAGCAATTCAAATAGGCGGTTCATCACCACATTACGCAGGACAGTTGGGGATGGGCAATCAATGCGGGCCTAGCCAGCAAAGCCTAAATATCACTGAATAATTTTTTAAAGAAACGTCCCAATTGATACTCTTGTATTAATAATATAATTATATGTCAACAGGTGCCCCCACTGGACAGTCCTTACTTGATGACAACAATCATTGGCAGCTTCATGCTCACTACTACCCACCATTATTACGGTCTGCCACAATCAGGAAATTTATGGTGGGATATGAGCTTTTAGCTCAGGCCCAAAGAGATCTGACACCTGAACAGGTGAGAATGAGCACAAAGGGCAGTGAAAATGCTTGAAGCATTAAAGATACAAATTGGCTGGTTGAACTATGAGCAAACATTTTGAGTGTTTGCTTTCTCTAAGTGTTTACAAGGGAAGACTTAACTGTGTGCATACTGTCAATTCCTCAGAGAAATCAAGGAAGTAAGGTGGGTAGGATCTTCCTCTTTCAAATCCACATTCATCTTTATTCCTGAAAATCAATTCCATTATTTTACATTTGGATTGAAGTAGGATTAATGTATCTGTGCTGTCCATGTCCATGTTTCCAAACTACTGGCATCTCCCAGTGTATACCACCTGACCTTTTGTTACCTACAAAGCACAAGGCAGAAATGTGACTAAATGCTTGCTACTTTCCTGAAGGAGTGCAACTCCTGAAACATTGAAAAAGCTTGACACTATCCAGAACAGAATGGACTTTTATCAAAAGCATCTACCACCTTAAGGAATTACTCTCCTACTGGCACACAGTGGCAGCAGTGTGTACCATCTACTAAGAGGCACTGCAAAAACTTTCCAAGACTCCTTCAACGGCACCTTCCAAAACTAATCTCGACCACTTTAAAGAATGTGAACAACAACGTGCATGAGAACATGTCCACCTGCAAGTTCTTAGAACTGACTTAGAAATGAATCACTGTTCTTTCATTGTTATTGGGTCAAAATCCTGGAAGCTCCTTCCCAGCAGCACTATGGGCATACCACATGGATTGTAGCAATTTGAAGAAGATGACTTGTTTTTCCTCTCTTCCTGCATTTGGACCCAGTGTGCACGAACTCCCTATGTGACACTGTGGGAGTACCTACAACCCATGACCTGAAGCTGGTGACTCTCCAGCATCTTATCAAAGGTACTGGGATGAACTTGACCTTGATAGCAACGTCCACATCCCATAAATTAATATGAGAACAACTAAGTTGACATAAATTAGATGAAGAACTTAGACAAATTTAAAGGAATCAAAACAAATATAATCTAGGATATGTATTTATCCCAGAATGCTCAGAGAATTGCATTGCTCAGAGAAGTATTTTGTGACAGTACCAGCTGTTTGGAAACATTGATATGGACAAGCACAGGCCCATTAACCATATATTAATCCAGGTAAACCTTGGGCACTGATAACAAATTGACAGAAGAGACAAAAGCTACAAATACATGTTGCAGGAGTTGTAATGAATGGGCAAATTAAAGTGCAATCAAAAAATAGTGCTGGATCCATTCCTGTTTCAAATTTTCATCAGAGTTGGACTCAAAACTCATGTTAGCAGTCAAATTTGTAGGGAGTATCAAACTAAGATGGGCAATGGAATCAGAAGAACCAGTTTAGAAAGGACACATTGTGGGTAATACTGCTGTCCATTTTCACTGCTACAGTGAGGAAGTGTTAAACCAGATACCATAATAGAGGAGAAACCACTGTCTGCAGACTTTAGCTTCTGCCATACATACTGAGCTATATAGTATCCACCTGGGTATCTCGGATTTAGATTTCCACTCATTCTTATAAAATCAATAGATGCAAGGCTAAGCAGTTCAGGCATAGACTAGAAAGCATTACCACATTAGATTTATTAGTTACTTATCTGAACGCAACCTTACATAGGTTACTGGAGGTGGCAGCAAGATTTTACGGGATCATTATGTTCATAATCTCCTATCCATCCCTACATTGGATTTTAATTAATCTGTTGTGTTAGTTCAATTATTACTTGTAACGAGATCATGTTTTAACATGCAGGCTGCTGAACGCTTGAGAAATCTACCAGAAGTTCACTACAAGCTGAGGCAGAATCAGCCAGAAAACTGAATGGAATCAAATCAGCTGCAAAAGGCATGCATCATCAGTTTATTTTTTGCTTCTGTTAATGTGTCTTTTGCTTTTAGAGATGCTTTTTTTAAATGAAAAGCACAGAATTCAAAATCATCGATGTCTACTTTACTGGTGTAAACTGTTTACTATTAAATGTTGTTTTCAAACATGCACGTCTCACTAAATGACACTTTAGCCTGAACAGAAATGGTTCCATGTGGCTGACACTTGTACCCAGAAGAATTAGGAGGAGGAATAGACAATTCCACCCCTCAAGCCTGCTCCGCCACTTAATACATTCAAGGCTGATCTCATGCTCACTCTCCATAACCGTTTAACCCATTACTAATGAAACATATATTTACCTCTTCCTTAAATTTATTCAGTATCTCGGTGTACACCTCATTTTCACAGATTCATGATCCTTTGAGAGCAGTAAATCTGCCACCCCTTAGCCTAAAACTGTGATCTCTTGTTCCAGATTGCCCACAAAGGGAAATATTCGCATCATGTCTACTTCATCAATCCCCTTTCCGTCTTATATATCTCATTTAGATTTCCACTCATTCTGGTAAACTCTATAAGCCTAAAATGATGAATCTCTTTTCATAAGATAACCATTCATTTCCTGAATTAACCTCGTGAGTCTTCTCTGAACGGCCTGCAATGCAATTACTTACTTTCCCCCATAGAATTTTGTATATTTCAATCATATCCTATCTTATTATTCTCAATTCTAGACAATATAGGCTTAATTAATTCAGCCTCTTATCTAGAACAGCCCTCTCCTCTTAGAAACCAAACTAGTGAATGTTTGCTGTGTGGATTCCAATGCAAGTGTATGTTCTTTAAATGTGGAGACCAAAACAGTCTTGACAAGGTAGATGTGGAAAGTATATTTTCTGTTGTGAGTCAATCCACAACTAGGGGTCACTGTTGTAAATTTTGAGGTTACCCTTTCAGGATTGCAATGAGGTTTTTCTCAGTGTTATGTGACATTGAATCTCTCTGCCTCAGAAGATGGTGGAGGAAAGTCATTGGATTTTTTAAGGGAGAGTTAGGTGGATTCTCGTTCGGGAAGGTTGTTGGTGCTGGATGGGAATGTGGAATTCGAAACACAGATTGATCAGCTGTGATTTTATGAAAAGGCAAAACAGGTTTAAAAGGCCAAATAGTGAACTTCTGCTCCTATTTTGTGT
Source organism: Hemiscyllium ocellatum (assembly GCF_020745735.1). Taxonomy (NCBI): domain Eukaryota; kingdom Metazoa; phylum Chordata; class Chondrichthyes; order Orectolobiformes; family Hemiscylliidae; genus Hemiscyllium; species Hemiscyllium ocellatum. The sequence continues at coordinate 52,754,572 of NC_083401.1, read as the reverse complement.
CTTTGTTTGAAATGTGTAAGATCCTAAAGACTCTTGACAGGGTAGATGTGGAGGGAATGTTTTCTCTTAATAGACAACATGGAACAAAGGGTCACTTTTTAAAAAAAAAACTTCAGATGAGATTTTTTGATCCCCTTTGACTCTTGTCAGTCAACAATTTTATCTGTCTTAAGTATAGAGTAGTTCCAAACATTCATCACTCTCTTAGAAAAACATTCTCCTCATCATATCTTAAATGGATAACGCCTTAAATGTAAACTGTGTCCCTTGTCATATGAAGTATAATAGTTCTGAAAGAGTTAATGTTGGAGATTGTATTAAACTCCACTCCATGCGATGATATCATAACTTGGTTAGAGAAAGGCAGAACATCTGTGGATCTTGTAGGATGGAGACTTACATCCACAGGTGGGCTGGATCTTCCCAACCCCTGAATGTTGTGGGCTATAATGAGAAATTTCAAGAAAATTAAATGAGGTGAATAATGTGTTCCATCTTGATGGCAAAACCAAAAAGCCTCATTTTCGAACCAGGTCCAGGTGTGGAGATTTAATTCTTGCTAGTGAGTGGCAGGTGACCTTTTATTGGCAATTATCATGCATTAACATCCTCATTATGACCTAATCTCACTTCATTATATGCAGGATCTCATTCCCCGACCTGCTGGTTAGAAACTCCTGCCAATAATTTGAACATGAAAGGTTGGATGTGAACTTGGCATCTCTAGTTTGTTGCCTTTTCCTTTGAATATCCATCTTGGGCATCTGGCACCAACATCTTGGGTTACACTCCATGGGCAGCAGTCCTACATGACGCACATCCATGAATGTTCGTATCCAACATGAATCTCTCACTGTCTCACTGGCACATCTCTAACAAAATATTTCATTGCCATGCTGCTGCAAGGACATTTTTCACACAAGAACAGGTACAGAGTTCATAAACTTGATCAGGCTGCACCTCAGGTTCACTCTCTTAATGCATCCTCACTTTACACCTACTTGGAACTCAGTATCCCTGCCTTGCCTTGCCCTGCCCTTTTGCACTTTGCCCCTTGAAACAGACCTTAAGGGCTCTCAGTATTTCCATCTTAGCTTGTTGTTCAGCACAGACAGACAGCCAGCAGTTTTTCATGGTTGTTCAAAGCCATCAGTCAAAGGCATGAAATGATTGCTGTATTTTACCATCATATCTCAATGTCACATTGACAACCAAATGACTATGTCTCATCTTCAACAGGGAGTGGACCTCTGTCAAGTCATGATATGCTGCGGTCAGTTAGTGTTCCCATACAGTCAGACAAGGATTTCATCTAATATCTGTCCAGGAGTGTGGGCACAGTCAGTCAATTGTTCAGGGCAGTCATCGTCCAGACCCTCTCCTTGCAGGGGTAAGCAGTCAAATGTTGGGCAAACCACCAGCTGCCCTGGCCATCTCAACTGATGTTCAACTCTAACCCTAATGGCTTAGAGTTGAACATCATGCCTGTCTACTCTGTCCAGATCATTTTATCATTTTGAATTTGAATTGTTGTGTCTTCTGGGGGAAATACTTGGGTTTTTAGCCTGGGAAATAACACATAATATGACAGGTTTAATATCTGATTTATGTGTAGAAGAAAGTTTTGTGGAAAGTGAAAGGGGCCTATTGAGGCACATCGGTAGTGTCCCTACTCTTGGACGAGGAAGCCTGGGTTCAATTCCACCCTGCTTCAGAGGTGTGTAATAATATCTCTGAACAGGTTGATTATATTAAAAAAAAGTGGAAAGAGTGGATAAAAGTCAGAGCAATGGAAGCAATGGAAGAATAACTAAGGATATCTCAGTCTCTTAAGAACCAGATGCAAAATGTTCTGCGTTAAAGGATTGTGCATATGATGCGATGTGGAGACTCCAAACAGAAATTGTAGAAAAGATGTAGCAGTAGAAAGTAGAACATATATGTCAAAATATGACTACAGTTGACTGATAATTTTGTTGAAGTTATGAAAGGCCATTTGAGAATCTCAGGTGCAGGAAATGGCATTGTCAGAACAATTTTGTTTGGGTACTGGGAAGATAAATGAGCTTTTATTAATTAACTGTCAAAAGCCCATTTCCAGAAATGGAGAAAGATAAGTTTAGAAAAGAGACTAAAGAGCCAGAGATGTAAATATGAGATATGAGTGGAAAAGGAAAGCTTGGATGATTTTTCAAATTGGATTAAACACAGGAAGCAGCACCAATGCAATCATCAAATGTAATCGAGGAAGGAGGTCATGTCAGGGCCTGGGAAAGTCAGAATAGCATTCCACATAACCTAAAAAAAGACAGAAATAGTTGGAACCTATGTGGATTCCCATAGCGACACCTTTTATCTGATAGACGTGAGTAATGTTACAGATCATTAGAGGCCCTATCTGAAAAACTAAGTCTTTGACCTTTGTGATATATTTCACTCGGGGGAAATAAAGTCAGTTTTATTTTGGTATTGAACCTGCTCTCGACTGCCTGTTTTGTAAAGCATTCATGTCCAATTTTTATGTGCAACAGTTTAGTCATTATGTGTTAGTTTGATATTGTATTTAAATCTGTGATTGCAAGCTTTGGGTGCAAAGTTGCATTTGAAGGGACTGAGACTTAACAGATGAAATTACAAAATTGGAACCCTGATTCTTCAACCTGAATAGCTCCCCATGGGAATATTAAGTTAGCCTTTGTAGGTTTTCAACCTTTGGTTTTTAATACCTTCAAAGTTGAGACGTGAGCAAGAGATATACACACTCTGGAGATATTCATGAAACCTGTTTGCACTCAGTGAAACCTATGCAAGCATGACCCAGTGCTTTCAGTAGGAAGGAACAGTGTACATAACTTCTATCTGTAAAGGACATACAAGTATTGTAAGTTAAGGCTAAAATAGGGAAAAGACAGATCTTCCAAGATTTTCTGACCACATACTCAGAAAACTATTGACTGAGAAATATAAGCAATAATGATATTTACATAAAGTTATTAAATCCCACTCTCAGTCTATGATGTAAATTTGTATTAATCAGAAATTGCGAAGAAGCAATGACATGGTTTTGAACATTTTTCTTTTGGGATGGTAAGCAGAATGTACAAATTTATTCGACTCTTATGTGGATGTATTGAGGGGTAAAGGGGAGTCAGAATTTCCAAACGATGAAGTGCCCTAAGAAATGTTACTGCACAAGGTAAGAGCTCATGGTTTTAGGTAATATGTAATAAAATGTTGGTTAATTAGAGTAATTGAGATGTGCAGCACAGAAATAAACCCTTTGGTCCTACTCATCCATGCCAACCAGATATCCTAAATTAATCTAGTCCCATCTGCCAGCATTTGACCCATATCCCTTCAAACTCTTCCTGATCATATACTAATCTAGATGCCTTTTAAATGTAATTGTACCACCATCCTGTTTATCTGCAGCTCCACTTTCAAGGATCTATGAACCTGCAACTCATGGTCCCTTTGTTCAGCAGAACTCCTCAGGACCTTACCATTAAGTGTATAACTCCCACCCTACCAAAATGTAGCACCTCACCTTTATCTAGATTAAAGTCCATCTGCCATTCCTCAGCCCATTGGCCCATCTGAACAAGGTCCCATTGTATTCTGAGGTAACCTTCGCTTTTTGCTACACCATCAATTTTGGTGTCATTTGCAAATTTACTAACCATATCTCCTATATTCACATCCAAATCATTTATACAGATGACATAAAGCAGTGGCACACCACTGGTCACAGGCCTCCAGTCCAAAAAGCATCCCTCCACCACCACCTTCTGTCTCCTACCTTCTAGCCAATTTTGTATCCAATGGTTAGTTCTCCCTGTATTCCATGTGATCCAATCTTATTAACCAAGTCTACCATGCAGAACTTTGTCGACACATCTCGAAGCTTTTGAGCTTCCATGTCCTTCTCCACTGTATACACTGATGCAAAATACTTACTTAATATCTCCTTACTTCATGTATTTGTAGAAACCCTTTTCCCGATTTGCCATAGCCATCTCATGTCCCTCTTTTTGCCCTCCTGAATTTCCTCTTAAGTATCCTCAGTTGTTGTGTAACCATCATCTTACCAGACTGGACCATAGAGCTGGCTCCCTCATTAGAGAGAAGCGACTGGTGGTGATTTAACCTGGGCGCCACCAGACCTCAGGCGAGGGAAGAGGTTGAGAAGAAGTGACCTTCATGGTAACCTCAAACTGGTGATGGGAATTGACTCCACGCTGTTGACGTCACACTGCTGTTTAAACCTACAATCCAGCCAACTGAGTTAAACGTTTTCCCAAATATACTCCTTCGACCCCTAATATTTCTCTAGAGATTCATTTGAACTGATATATGCTACTTTCTTTATCTGATATATGCTACTTTCTTTTTCTTTACCAGAACCTGAATTTCTCTGGTCATCCAGCATTCCCTTGCCATTCACCCTAACAGGGACATACTGTGAATTGGTGAACTAACAGAAATTGTAGCCGGTGGATGATCAAAAGGCTCAGTTCTAGAGCCTTAACTATTTATGAATTGTATTAATGACATGGATGTAAGGGGAGAGTGTAGCTAAATTTGCTGATGATGCAAAGATACAGGTCGTTCTGCTGTAAGCAACAATTGTGTTCCTCTGAAATCTCTGCTTTTGAGAAGATTTATAGCTTAGGTTGAGGTTCTGGATGTGGGTTTGCTCGCTGAGCTGGAAGGTTCATTTTCAGACGTTTCGTCACCATATTGGGTAACATCTTCAGTGAGCCTTGAATGAAGCACTGCTGATGATTCCTGCTTTCTATTTGTATGTTTTGGGTTTCTTTGTGTTGATGATGTCATTTCCTGTAGTGATGTCATTTTGTGTTCTTTTTCTTAGGGGGTGGTAAGTCGATGTGTTTTTCGATAGAGTTCTGGTTGGAATGCTGTGCTTCTAGGAATTCTTGTGCATGTCTCCGTTTGGTTTGTTCTAGGATGGATGTGTCGTCCCAGTTGAAGTGGTGTCCTTCCTCATCCGTATGTAAGGATACTAGTGAGAGGGGGTCTTTTTTTTTTGCTATAGACAAATCTTGTGCTATACAAAGTCACGTTGTGGAAAACCATTGTAGAAAATTACGCTCTACAAGGTTGCTAATAGAAAATTGCTATGCCCATTCAGTAGAAAGTTTGCATTATCCAAACAATATCCACAACTCATCAATCGCGTGATAGCCAATTCACGCTGATGAAACGCGTGTTATAGCAGAACAACCTGTGGGTAGAAAAGTTTGGAAGAGGGCACAAAAAGTCTACGAGTCAAATATAAATAAGTTACATGGATGGGCAAAAAATGGCAGATGGAGTACGATGTGGAAAAATGTGTGATTGTCTATTTTGGTGAGAAGAATAGAAATGCAGAATATTATTTAAATAGAGAAGGATTCCGGAATAATGATACAGAGAGATCTTGGGTCCTTGAACTTGAAACATAAATAATTAGCATGTGAGTGTAGCAAGTAATTAGGTAGACAAATGGAGTGCTGGTTTGACGTGCTTATGAGGATAGTGGGGATACATTTTGGTGGTTAGCATTAAAAAAAAATGACTGACCATCAGAAAGACCATATGTTTTCTCATTTTTATAACGTAGCAAATATTTAACAAGCAAGCTTAGAAATAAGCCATGTATTATGCCTATTCCAGCTGGGCTGTTTTTAATGCTGAAAAAACATTCCTAGTAGAAATGTCTCTTCCTGTTAATTTATTTTCTATAGCACTTAGTGGGGCAGTTCCTTTTTCATTGACCATACCATGTGGGGGTAAAGTTTATAGCAGAGGGGTGAAAGAAGCAGTGGCCAATCTTGAAGAGGCATTTTCTGGAATCACAGAAATACAGCTATGAACTAGGGAGACTTTCTACAGTCACTGGCTTTTTGATGTTTACTTGTGGTTACCTTATGACTGGTTTAAAAAGCTCATTTTCCATTCAGTTAAATTATGGCTGTTTGCAAAAGGCTTCATTCAGCTGTGGTGCATATGGTTGAGAAGGTTTTTTTTAAAAATGAAAAAATAAAATGTCTGATTTATGTTTATTGGGCAGGAACAGCATGTTCATTCACAAGTATTATGTGCTGCCAAATTAAAGAATATCCCTGTTATTCAGTTGGCAATTGACCAAGTGTCCTTGCCAGCAGTATTAGGAGTTTTATTTAAATAATCAGCTGGAAGTAACCCATGATTCTAGTCATTCCGCCTTTCTCAACAGAAAAATTGAGGCAGAAATTGACAATTGTTCATTTCCAAGTCTGTGACATCTGGCTGTAAGAGACCTTTCCAGTGAGAAATTGATACCTCTGTATGTAATTTGCAAAATGGCATCTGTTCAAGTTTTTTGAGAGGTAGGAGTACATGACCAGTCCATCTTAGATGTTCGGAAGCAATTGATTACAACATGTAGGTTGTGTCAATTGACCACCAAAGTTCGCACTCATAGAATAATTGATTGCATAAAAGGGAGCCGTTTGTACCCAATGTCCTTTTGGAATTATTCATGGTCTCTGCTTCCACCACTGCCTTGGGAAGTTCCAAGTCATTACCACTCGATGTGAAAAAGAATTTCTGCATCACTTGCATAAAACCTTAAATCCATTTCCCTTGCCCTTTTACCAGTAGTTAAAGGAAGCAGGTTTTCTTTCTTCCTGATGAAGAGCTTATGCCCGAAACGTCGAATTTCCTGTTCCTTGGATGCTGCCTGACCTGCTGCGCTTCAACCAGCAACACATTTTCAGCTCTTTCTTTCTTGACCACCTTATCCAATTTGAAGTAATCCTGTACATCACTGTCAAATCTCACCCAATCTCTGATTATTCCAAGGAGAACAACCTCAGCTTTACAAACTAACCTTACAATCAAAAACCCTCAACATCCTGAAACTGCTATGACAAATCTCTGCTGCACTCTACCAAGGGCCATTACATTCTGCCTAAAGTTTGATGACCATAACTAGATGGTATAGTGTGTAATGGCGGAAGAGTGTGGTGCTATAAAAGCACAGCCAGTCAGGCAGCATCAGAGGAATAGGGGAACTGATCTTTTGGGCATAAGTCTTTCATCAGGATGACATTATGATTTTCTGATGAAAGGCTGATGCCCGGAACATCGATTCTCCTGTTCCTCTGATTCTGCCTCACTGGCTGTGCTTTTCCAGCATCACACTCTTTGACCCTGATCTCCAGTATTTGCAGTCTTCACTTGCTCCCCACTGTACAGTAAGGGCCCAGGAAAGTTAACTAGTTTTGAAATGTGGAAATTCAACCCCTTCATTTCCATTTCTGTGTAAATAAGTCTCCTAGAAGATATCAATGTGAACATGAATATAAATAAAATTCAGACACCCAAACCTTAAGTTGGCTTCTCCTCAAAAATACTGACTTGTCTTCCTTTGATTTCCAATATTTTCTGTTTTCTACAGCGGTAAGCATTAACTAATTTCAGTCAGATTCATAAGGGCTACAATTTAAGGAAGCAGGCTTAATGAGTGGACACCGTAAATCTAGTTATAGACCCAACCCAAATATTGAGTACAGAGCTGTTGTTGCTGCTCTGACTAAGCCTATCGCATACTCAACTCCAAGCGGCCATTATGGAAAAACTTACTTACATTTCCTCAATAGAGAGGCTAGTATCATGCAATACTCAGGATGTTACAATATTTGCAGTTGTCATGAAAACTTTAAAGGTGTTTTAATGTTACCCTAACAATGACCTAGAAAATTATAGTGACATCATGTCATACATTTCTGTTCTAGTAGAAGGGCTGGGAGGGGATTTGTGGATTCAAACCAGTCCAATTCTGCAACTTTAAAAATGTCCTTTTGTTTTTGGTTTGGAATTATCAGGAGGTGAATTAAGCCAATCTTTTTAAGGGAGGACCAGGATTCCTCTATACTACAACTTGATGTGGAGAAAGCAGGTAGAAGATTCATGCTGCTTCTGACAGCCCTGACCTCAGCAACATTTCCTTTTGCAGAAGGTGGAATTCCAATGGAACTGGCTTTCATCCCATTTTCTCACCACCTTTCAGCATGTCAAGCAGAAATGCATTGGATGCCAAACTGAATTATTGTGTAATAGCAACATAGCTATGTTTGCCACTAGCAATGTAGTACTGCAGATGAGTTTAGTACCAGAGTAATGCAAGTTATCTGGTTCATATAAAATAGGATGTTCTATTGACTGTTCACAACAGGTAAGGTACTGCTTTGCAAAATTCTAATCACGTTGTCCAACATTCAGTTTGATACGTAAATGGCACAACATTTGCTAAATAATCCAACTGTGCTGAACATTACACTGAAAACCAATTTAAGATTGTCAATTAATTTTGCAGTTTGGCACAATTGCTATACTAGAATGTTCATAGATGAATAAAAAAGGCTGTATCCATTGCAGAGAGAAAGAGTATGAAAATGGCGAACGGTAGAATTTGAATTCAATAAAATCTGGAATTAAAAGTCTGATAGTGACTGTTAAACCATTGTCAATTGTCATTTTAAAAACTCGTCTGGTTTATTAATGCCCTTCAGAGAAGGAAGTCTACCATCCTTACCTGATCTGGCCTTCAAGTGACCCCTGATCCATAACAGTGTCGATGAATCTTATCTGAAATGGCCTAACAAGTCATTCAGTTGATTCAACCACTAAAATGCCTTAAAAGAGAATAAAACTGGACAGACCATCTTGACGTCGACCAAAATACTAGAAATGACAAGGCAACCTCAGCTCTATCAACACTGCAAAGTCCTCGTTATGAGCATTGGCATTGTAAGTGGCCCATAGAGTAGTTAAGCAACAGCCTGAAAATGTCACTATAATGTTCCAATGTATAATCCCTGGATTTGCCACATTACACTGGCACCGTGATGAGTCTTCAACATTGACGTTTCATGAGATCAGGTCAAACATGGGTAAGGAAACCTCCTGGTGATAATCTTCCACCACCACCTTGACTAACTTGGCTTATGGGTCATTATTCCTAAATGGAAGAAACACTGAGTAGCATGGGCTTAGAATGTGTTCTGGATGGAAAACTTCAATGCTGCTTCAATAATGGCTGAGACGCATCATTACTGACCAAGCTGGTCAAGTCCTAAAGGACATATCTGCTCAACTGGGTCTTCGGCAGGTGATGAAGGAATCAATAAGATGGAAAACATACTTCATCTCATCCTCACCAACCTACATGCCTACCACAGATGCACTTGTCTATTACAGTATTGGCAAGAGTGACCACTGTATTGCCCATTGTCCGAGCCCTAATTCTTTTGGGGATAAAGTCTCAATTTGCACTGAGGGCACCCACCATGCTGTGTGCTAAATGTGATAGATTTCAAACAATCTGGCAATTCAAGACTAGGTATCTATGAGGCATTGTGCAACATCAGCAATAGCAGTATGTACTCAAAGATAATCTTCAACCTATGGTCTGTCGTATCTCTCATTCTACTGTACTATCAAGCCGAATTCAATGAAGAGTGCAGCAAATCATGGTAGGAGCAGCGTCAGGCAAACATCAAAATGAGGAGTTCACCTCGTGAAGTAACAAAACCTCATTACTTGCATGCCAAACAGCGTTAGCAGTAAGTGACAGATAGGGTTCAGCCGTTCCATTACCAACAAATCAGATCTAAGCCCTGAAGTCCTACCACACTCTATCATGAATTGCAGTGTACAATTAATTAACTCACTGGAGTAAGACACTCCATAAATATCCCCATCCCCAGTTTAAAAGATAAAGTGGAAGCATTTGCACCAACCTTCTGCCAGAACTGCCAAGTGGATGATCCATCTGAACCTCTTCCATTGGTCCCCAGCATCACAGATGCTCATCTTCAGTCAATTCAATTCAGTCCATGTGGTATCTGAAGGCATTGGATACTGCAAAGGCCATGGATGCTAACATCATTCCAGCAATAGCACTGAAGACTTGGAGTTCAGTACCTGCCAAACCCCTGGCAAAGCTATTCCAGTACAGCTACAACATTTAAAAGGCATTTGGAAGGGTATATGAATAGGAAGGGTTCAGAAGGATATGGGTCACGTGCTGGCTGCTGGGACTAGTTTGGGTTGGGCTATCTGGTCAGCATGGATGGGTTCGACCGAAGGATCTGTTTCTGTGTTTACATCTCTATGACTCTGTAACTAGGAGTGGGAGTAGGCTATCTGGCCCATTGATCCTGCTCCATCATTCAATAAGATCATGGGGTGATCTTTTCGTGGATTTAGCTTCACTTACCCACCCCCTCACCATAATTCCTTTACTGTTCAAAAATCTATCTATCTTTGCCTTAAAACCATTCGATAAGACAGCCTCAACTACTTCATTGGAAGAAAAGTACAGATTCACAACCCTTTGGGTGAAGATGTTCCTCCTCAACTCAGTCCTAATCAGCTCCTCTTACTTTGAGGTGATGCCCCCCAGTTCTAGTTTTACCCACCAGTGAAAACAACCGGCTTGCTCCTGTCTTATCTATTCACTTCATAATTTTATATATTTCTCTAAAATTGCCCCTCATTCTTCTGAATTCCAAAGGATGTACTCTCAATCTACTAAATCTCATAAGCTTCATTAGGTTAATTCTGGAATCAGAGCTGAAAATGTGTTGCTGGAAAAGCGCAGCAGGTCAGGCAGCATCCAAGGAGCAGGAGAATCGATGTTTCAGGCATGAGCCCTTCTTCAGGAATGGCAGAGAAGATGACTTGGGGTGTGCAGTGAGAGAGGGACTCACTGAAATCCTTGTAGAGGGAGGAAGAGAGCTTCTTCAAGGAAGATATCCTTGCAAGAGGATTCGCGGTAGGTTAAAGTCTGGAATCGACCTAATAAACATCCTCTGCATTCTTACCTCAGCCCCACCCCACATATATCCTTTCTCAAGTAAGGAGACCACAACTGTACACTATATTCAAGGGTGGATTCACCAGCACCTATACAGCTGCAGCATAACCTCCCTATTTTTAAAAATCCATCCTTCTAGCAATGAAGGACAATATTCCATTTGCCTTCTTAATTACTGGCTGCACCTGCAAAAAGAAAAGCTGTATTCTACAGGTGAGGTCCTTGACATCAAGGCCACGTTTGATCAAACTTGGCACCATGGGGCCTGAGCAAAGCTAGAATCAATGCTAAACCAAAGGAAAACTGTTGATGGTTGGTGTCATAATGAAAGATGCTGCCACAACTCCCTTCAGGTAGTAAGCTAGACCCAAACATCTTTAGTTAGTTCGTCAACTACTTTTCCTTGTCACAAGGTAAGAAATACGAATGTTTGCTAATCATTGCAAAATGTTGAGCACTATTTGTGACTCCTCGAATACTAACACAGATGCAGTAAAATCTGGACAATATCAAGGTTTGGGCAAGCAACACACATGCTGCATATGCATCAGGGAATGACTATATCCAACAAGAGAGAATCTAACTAATCATCAATTTGGCATTCACTGGCATTGCCATCATTGAATCCCCCAATACCAAAATTCTGGCGATTACCATTGACCAGAAACCGAACTAGTCAGCCATATAAATATTGTGGTTATAAGAGAAGGTCAATCCTGACTGACGTAAATCCTGACTCCCCAAACCCTATCCGTCATCTATAAGTTACAAGTTCGGAGTATGATGCGATACTCTCCATTTGCCTAAATGAGTGCAGTTCCAACAACACTCAAGAACACAGAATAGCACAGCCTCTGAATAGCCCATTCAGCCCACCCAGTCTTTTGAATCTAAAAAAGCTTTCTCAGTAAGTAACTTAACATCATTCAGGACACAATAGCCCTCTTGATTAGCACCACATCAACAATTGTTTACTCACTCATCTATTTGATGCTTAGTCACTGGAATGTGTACCATGTACAAGATGCACTGTAGAAACATACCATGGATCCTTAGACAGCACCTTCCAAATCTATGACTACTACCATCTCGAAGGACAAAGGCAGTAGTTACATGGAAACACCATCATTTGCAATTTTCCCTTCAAACAACTCACCATCCTGACTTGGAAATATATCACTGTTCATTCAGTGTTGCTGGGTCAAACTCCTGGAACCTTTACACTATTATGGGTGCCCCGACGCCAAATAGACTGCACTAGTTCAAAAGGCAGCTCATCATCACTTTCTCAAGGGTAACTAGGGATGGTCAACAAATATTCACCCATACTCACTTCTGATTAATTAATGGAAATAAGAGAAAACAAAAAGTCCTCTGCCCACAGACAAAACGGGAGAAAAATAAAAGCTAGATAGATTATTGTGAGGAAGGGGGATGAAAGGTTACTGGGCTACACAGGCATGTAGAATTTGGAACATAGACAGAGAAACCATTAGCTTATTGATTTAAAGAGCAGGCTCAAATGATTAAATGCAATTACAAAAACATGGCTGAGGGAGGAACAGGACTGGCAGCTCAATGTTCCAGGGTACAGATGATATCAGAAGGATAGAAGGGGAGGCAAGACAGGAAGGGGTTGGGGGGGGGGGGTGCATTATTGATTGGAGAAAATGTCATGGCAGCACTTAGGGTATTCCCGAGAGATTGTCCAGTGAAGCAATCTGAGCAGAACTGAGAAATAAGAAGAGGGTGATTACTTTGCTGGACTATACTGTAGGTAGGAAATTGAGGAGCAAATATGTAGGAAAATCTCAGCTGTAAGAATAATAGGATTATAATCAAAGAGATTTTAACATTCCAAATATCGATTGGGACAGCCACAGTGAACTGCCAAAGTGTTCCCCCACTCACACCTCAGTCACTTTCCCTGCCATATTTCCCAAGAGGTGGTCAAGTTATGCCCTTTTCTAGTAGGGCTATCTACATGTTGATTGAAGATTTTTTCTTGAACAAATTATCAAATACTTCCCCATCCAAATCCTGGCAGTGGAATTTGAAATCTATAAATTCCTGGAATTAAGAGTCTAACAATGACCATGCAACCATTGCCAATTGTGGGAAAAACCCATCTGATTCACTAATGTCCCTTCAGGAAGGAAACTGCCATCCTTACTTGAACCAGCCTACATGTGATTTCAGAGCCAAAGCAATCTAGTTGACAGTTAACTGCCCTCTGGGCAATGAGGGATGGTTAATAAATGCTGGCCTAGCCAGCATTACCCTCATCCCAAGAATGAATAAAAAGAGCTTAAATGGGGGGGGGGGGGGGGGGGCGGATTTGTTGGAGAAGGTAAAACTTGACCTCCTTTTCAGAAATAAGGCAGGGCAAGTGACTGAGATGCTAGTGGGGGAGCACTTTGGGACTAGTGACCATAATTCTATCAGTTTTAAAACAGTTATGGAAAAAGATAGGTCTGGTTTACAAGTTAATTGCCAATTTTGATCATCTTAGTCAGGAACTTTTAAAAGGTGATTGAGGGAGACTATTTGTGGGTAAAGATTTGTCTGACAACTGGGAGGCTTTCAAAACTGAGTTAACAAGAGTTCAGGACCTTGTGGGAGTACACTTAAGACAGAAATCAGGAGGGCAAAAATGTGATATGCAATAGCTTTGGCAGATAGGGTAAAGGAGAATCCAGGGTAAAGGAGAATCTAGGGTAAAGGAGAATCCAAAGAGATTCTATAAATATATTATGGGCAAAAGATCAACTGAGGAGAGAATAGGGCCATCTGTGTGTGAAACCACAGGAGATGGGTCCGATCCCAAATGAATATTTTGTGTCAGTACTTACTATGGAGAAAAACATGGAAATAGGGAACATGGGGAAGTAAATGTCTTGAAAAGAATCTCACATTGTAGAAGTGGAGATGCTGAAGGTCTTAAAAGGTATGAAGATAGATAAATCCCAGGGACCTGGTAAAATTGTGGGGCCTCTTGTAGAGATATTGGTATCATCTACAGCCATGGCTGAGGTGCTGAAAGACTGAAGGGTGGCTAATGTGGTGCAATCTTTTAAGAAAGGCTGCAAGGAAAAGCTAGGGAACTAAGACTGGTGAGCTTGACATCTGTAATGGGAAAGTTATTGGAAGGGATTCTGAAAGACAGGATTTACCTGCATTTGGAAAGGCAAAGACTAATTAGAAATAGTCAGTATGTCATTCTGTGTGGGAAATTGTGTCTTACTAATATGATTTAGTTTTTTGAAGAGTTGACCAAGAAGATAGATGAAGGCAGAGTGGTAGACATTGTCTACATGGACTTTAGCAAGGCCTTCAACAAGATTCTGCATGGTAGGTTGGTCAGTAGGGTTAGATCACCTGGGATCCTGGGAGAGCTCGCCAGTTGGATACAAAATTGGCTTGACGGTAGGAGACAAAAGATGGTGGTAGAGGATTGTTGTTCAGAATGGCAGCCTTTGACCACTGACATGCAGCAAAAATTGGTGCTGGGTCCGTTGTTGTTCATCATTTATAGAAGCACTTTGGATAAGAATATAGGAAGCATGTTAGCTTGTTTGCATATAACACCAAAATTGGTGGTGTAGTGTACAGTGAAGAAAGTTATCTCAGATTAGAACAGGATCTTGATTAACTGGGCCAGTGGGCCAAACAATGACAGATGGAGTTTAATTCAGATAATTGCTAGATGTTGCATTTTGGTAAGACAAACTCAGGTAGAACTTACCCAGTTAATGGTAGGGCCCTGGGGAGCTTGGTTGAAAAGAGAGTGTTATGGTTCCTTGAAAGTGGTGTCTCAGGTAGATAGGATGGTGAAGAAGGCAATTAGCATGCTTGTCTTCATTGATAAGACATTGAGTACAGGAATTGGGTGCCAAATTACAAGACATTGGTAAAGCCATATCTGGAGTACTGCATACAATTCTTGTCCCCCTGATATAGGAAGGATATTGTTAATTTGGAAAGAGTGCAAAATATTGACAGACAGGGAACTGAGACTAGAATGTTTGGATTATTAGGGGAGGCTGCATTGGCTGGACGTTTTGCCCTAGAGCATCGGAGGCTGAGGGGTGACTTTATAGAGATTTATAAGATTATGAGGGCATGGATAGGATAAATAGCTGAGGTCTTTTCCCCAGAATAGGAGAGTCCAAGACTATTGGGCATAGGTTTAAGGTGAGAGGGTAAAGATATAAAGGGGGCTTGAAGGGCAATTTTTTCACACAGAGGGTGGTGCATATGTGGAACAAGCTAACAGAGGAAGTGGTAAAGGTGAGTGCAATTGCAACATTTGGGCAGGTACGTGAATCAGAAACATTGAGAGAGATACAGACAAATGCAGGCAAATGGGACTAGTTCAGTTTAGGAAACCTAGTTGGCTTGGATGAGTTGGGTCAAAAGGTGCTGTGTGGCTGTATAACTCTTTGACTGAATTATTTTTCAATTCAGATGTTTACAGTAAAAGCATTCAAAATACCTTTCTCCCTATCTACATCAAAATGTTTGAAGTAATGCTAGTGTGTCCACCAGAGCTGCCATCCTATAGACTATTCTGCCTGATGGAGTTGGTTGAATATTTGGATGTATCCTGTTTACTGTTGATATGTTCCATTGCTCTATGTCTCTCCTCCAGAATATTGCCTTTTTGAGGCTAGGCTTTGACATCTTCCAAGGTTCTTGCCCTCCCCCCAGCCTTCAGTGTAGCCCTTTAATTGAGGTCTTCCTCCATGCTTTCAGAGTCTTCTGTGTTCCCATCAGTTTTTTCTTCCAGGTTCTTAACCATACTTTGGAGTCTCCTTATTTTTTATTCAGAAATTCCTTCACAGTTTTTAAAGCCCTATTCTGCCTTTGACGTGTTCACTTTTCAACTATATTCCTTGGACTCTGTTTTGTCTTCAGACTCTAGTTCTGGAGGATATTTCCCTCATTACTTCCATGCTTTAGCTTGTGCTTTAAATTAATACTGCTTCCTGCACATTGAGATACCAGTGTGGTGTATCTCTGTGCCACAATTATCTGCTTCTTTCTTACCTTTTTAAATCCTATTATCTCTAACTTGCATCTGTTGGTAGTAGGTTATCAAATATAAGTCTCTCATGCAGTGTCTATGACCTTATTCTTCATATATTCATTCCTGGCTGGTGTCCACTTTCTAACTGATATCAGGATCATTGACAATGTCATTATATCACTGAACTTGTATCCATAGAGCAAGCAGTTCAGTCTTGTGCTTTCAAATTGAATATTTTTCTGCAAGGTAAACCTGTAAGTATTATCCGCACATGCTACAAGATAAAACAATACCAAATGTGGGGTCATCATATACAATTCTTCCCTGTCATCTCAGCTAAGAGAAAGCTAAATGTTTTTGTAACAATTAGAACTTGGCAATGGCTTATTCTTTAGAAACAAATTCCAGAAAAAGTAACACCGAAGGTCTGTACAGACTATAGTAAATAACAAATCAGAGGAATAGCTAGTTTAATCTTTTGTGCACTGGAGAATATGCTCTTACAAAAGTAACTGAAATTTCACCCTTGGGGGTAATTTTACAAACTGTTGCTTTTGGTCTGGATCTTACCTGCCAAATAGAACATTTTGGACAATTTGGCACGCACTCCCAAGATTTTCCCACAATTTGTCAAACATTTTGCATCTTTTCTTGTACTAGACATTGCCAGAGACTCTCATACCATGGAGACAGAAAGTTACCATCATCTTAACATTCTCTGGCAAATAATTTGTTGTACATTTTGAATGAAATGATTCAATTGTATTCTAATGATGAAGTGGAACATTACCCAGAATCAGTTGTACATTTGACTACATTCCAGGGAAAAAAAAATTCTTCCACCGTGTTTTGATGGATCCATGAATTTCTCATTTGTGAAGCGTTATTGCAAAAGTAATATTCAGAATGTAGGAATCTGACTGAGTGCCCAAAATGTCACTTTATATTTTATTTGTTTTTGTTCATGCTCTCTAAATGGTTCAGCAGACAAATGTACTTGCCAAAGTGAAACTGACCCAAGTGGGAAACTTTCTCATTTCAGTCCCTATTTTGTGATGAGTTAATTAGCCTTCATTGGGGTGGTGATTGAGCTCATGATTTCTGAATTAGGTAGCTGATAAATAGCTTCATGGATAAAACAATAATGGTGGTTTCATATAAAGCATCTCTTTCTCATGTAGATTGGAATCACAGAATCCTTACAGTGTGGAAGCAGGTCATTCAGCCTATCAAGTCTACCTCAACCCTCTGAAGAGCATCCCACCCAGATCCATCCTGTTAGTTTTGCATTTTCCATGCCTAACCTACCTAGTCTGCACAACCTGGACATTACCTATAGGTAATTTAGCATAACTAATTTACCCAACCTGCACATCTTTGGACTGTGGGAGGAAATCCACACAGACACCAGACGAAAGTGCAAACTCCACGCAGACTGTTACCCAAGGGTAAAATTGAACCTGAGTGAACCCACTGTGAGGCAGCACACTGGATGTAATATCATTGTGATGCTTCCTAATCATATAGATAATGCTCATTTGTGTTTCCACATGAAGTGTAGATTTTTGGTTCAATACTGGAGATAATGAAAAATGACTACTGTCTATATATCTGTTTATGAGTCCCAGCCAGCCTGAATCAACAACTGTTCTTTTACAGTTTGCTTTCTTCCCTTAATGTTTTTTTATTAATGTTAGGATCAGCAGTCAAATAGAAAAATTAACAGCAAAATCAAAACAAAATAGAGTGATGGACAAGGAAGGAGAAAAGCTCCTGACAGGTGCACAACAATGTTTTCTTAATCAATATATTTTTAGCTCAAAATGGAAGGAAGCAAGTCTGAATCTAGTTCTGGGAAATTAACTAAGGAAAGTGAGCATCTTTCAGTGAAAGATAATATAAATTGGGTAAAATTGTCATAACTGTCTTTGAAGTAATTATAAAGAAGGCAATGAAAACCAATGGCAGGAATTTGACTGAACACAACAGGTAAGGAAGAAATGGAAAAGTCCCACCAGCTTTAATTTTTTTTATGCACCATGATTTCATGTTAGTTGGCCAATTAATGGCTGGTAGGCAGGTTGGCCAGCCAATCAACACCCAGATCTGGGAACTGAGACATCATTGAATGCAGAAGGATGTCCTAGTCGCATGTTTAACAGGACACCAGTATCGGAGCCCTTATTGAAACATTCTGTACATCCAGCAACCATCCACCAAAGATTCATGTCTATAACCAACCCTTGAACCATAGTTTCTTCTCCCACTTGACAGACCTCCTCCAGAATGAATCATGCCCTTTCCCTTGGGCATTGCCAGTCTGAGTGGACCACCCTATTAGTATTTGCTACAATTCTGGCCAGTCCACTCCTGTCACCTTCCCCGTATCCCCCCTTCACACAGGCTTCTCCCATTGAGGCGTCTGTCAGAAATGCAATCTCTTAAAGGGGGCTGCAACAATGACTGCACAATTCTGGTTGAGCAATGACTGAGAAAAACTTCACTACCTTAGAGATAGCTCGTAACGGAGAATTAAAGTTGATTTTTCTCTTGTGTTAGTTCTCTTGCTACTTACCCAAAATGAGATTCAAAAGGAACTTTTGAAAGACAGTTCCACAAGAAAGGACTGATTTGCAGGATTGTTAGAATGAAACTATAATGCAGGATAAAATTAGACAGGTTTCTTTAAAAAACAATGAGGAATTATGACTGGTCGCAAGAACTTCTGAGCTGCTAGATTCTATTATTTTCTAATGTTGACACTAAGTCCTCTGTTCAACTGAAAGCTAGAACAAGCTCAAAGGACTGAATGGCATAGTACTGGTCCTTTTTCCCTTCAGTTGTTCAGCATTTTTCTGAAGTCTTTCAAGTTGAAAACAGGTAGGATGTGTATTTATAAATTAAACTTTCACATACTTCACAATCATATATATCCGACATTTCCTGAATGCTTGTTCCAATGTAAACCAGATGGTGATGATTACCAGTAACCCAAACTGAGTAGTTTGCAGAATTTAATCTGTGAAGGGCTCATTTTTTTGTTACTTTAATCCTATGTGACATAAAATTGGGGTACAGCAATAAACAACTGTAATATGAGTGACAGAGACAAGATCAATATTTATTGTACAGCTCGAATTACTCTTGAGCAGGTGGAAATGAGGCACATTCTTGAACTGCTGCAGTACTTGGGGTGTAGGCACACCCCTGGAGCTTTTAAGAAGGGGGTTCTAGGATATTAACCCAGCGATAGTGGAGGTTCCAAGTCAGGATGCTGTGTGACTTGGACGGGAGCTTACAAGAGTGCTTTCTTTTCCATCTGCCAAGCAGCTTCTCCTTCTTGGTACATTTCACAGGCTTGAAAGGTACTGTCAAAGTAGTCTTGGCAAGATGTTGCAGAGTGCAGAAAGTTGGTAGCTATTGTTGCCACTATGTATTGATGCTGGACGGAATTAATGTTTAAATGTGGTAGATGGGGTATTAATCATGTAGGCTGGCTTTTGTTGGACGGTCTTGAACTTGTTGAGTGTTGTTAGAGCTGCACTCATCCAGGCAAATGGGAAGCATGCCATCCGGCTCCCAAAGCTTTGAGCTGCTGGCTCTGTTAGGAATCTATCCCAGTTAGCATGGTGGTAGTGCTACACAACACAACAAGGGTGTTCGCAGTTTAAAGATGGGACCTAGTAGTCAGAAGGATGCTATGCAAACAATTCTGTCTTGGATAGATGCATCTGTGACAGAAAATTATGAAAAATTAAGTAGATTTTTTTCCTATTTTCTTTCCCTGAGCTGCTGCAAGCTGAGTCTAGCAGATATGTCCTTCATGATCAGCCAGTTCAGTCAGGCAGGGTGCCAATGAGTCACCTTTGGTTTTGAGCATTGAAATTTTTAAGTCAGTGATGTGTTATGTACCCTTTCTAACCTCAATGTCTTTTCTCAATAATGTTCAATATGGACAAATACTGATCCATCAGGTGAGGGAGGGCAGTAGTTCGTATCAGGAGGTGATTTTCTTGTCCATGCTTGACTTGATACCATGACACTTTATGGGGTCCAAAATGCTAAGAATTCCCAGGTCCATTCCCTGCTGACTGTACTGCTGCCTCTATCTGGTGGTGGAACAGGACCTACCCTGGGATGATGCTAGAGGAATCTGGAACATTATATGGGGAATATGGCTGGCAGGCTGTTCTTTAACCAATCTATGTGACAGCTCTCCTAATCTTGGCATAGTTCTTCAGAGCTTAAAAATATGTTGCTGGAAAAGCGCAGCAAGTCAGGCAACATCAAAGGAACAGGAGAATCTGATGTGCTTTTGTCATTTACGTACCTGGGTCGATGTGAGCTGGTTGGTCCAATTTTACCTTTGTGAGACATTTTCATAGCTGTTTGTTACAACCAAGAGGCTTCCAAGAGATGGGTTAAGAGTCAATGACATTAGTGAGAATCTGGGGTCTCCTATAGACTAGCTGAGTGAAGAATAGCAGATTTCCTTCCCTAAAGGACAATAGTGACCAAATGGTCTTTTTCTGTTTGCATAAATCAGCACTTAGCAAGTCAGGTAATATCCAGGGAGAGAGAAACAGAATTAACATTTATGTCTTAGACTTTTGATCAGAACTGGGTAAGGGTCATTGGGACAAAATCAAAAGAAAGGACAGTGATAGAGTGAAAGATGGGTGAAAGGTCACTGACCTGAGAGAGACCTTTGTTTCTGCTGATGAAAGATCACAGGCTTGAAACATTAACAGTTCCTTTCTGCACAGATGCTGCTAGAGTTGCTAAGTGTTTCCAGCATTTTCTGTTTTTATTTTTAATCTCAGCATCCTTCGAATTCTGTGATTTGATTGGTGGTTGTTTGACAATCTAGTAGCTTTGTGGTCACCAAAACTGATCCTAGTTTTTGATTCCAGATGTGTTTAATTCACTAACATTCTGAAAGAATGGAAAGATGCAGAGAATTTGTACAAGGATGCCAATATACGATTGTGCAGAGAAATTTGAGCGGTAATCTGACGGAGGGTCAGTTAAAAGGATAAAACAAGAGGGCAAAGCTGAGGGGCTGAATGGTCTACTGTTATTCCTTAATTTTTGTGTTTGTGTGAGCAAGGTAAGTGTGTTTTGGTGATCTAACATAGGTTCTGACAAATAACAATTCATTTTGTGCTTTCATGTACAGACAACTCTGAGGTGACAACATTATCTGGGAGATTGGCACTTGGAAATGCTGACATTCCATTGAAATTCACTTTTTGGATTGATATGGAATGTTGAAGTGAAATTGTAGCAACTTGTTAATTCTGGCAAAAAAAACAATGCTTGGCAAATCCTGAGGTGCTGATGAAGTGAACCTCAAAGATTTAACAGATTTTGGACAGTGTGCCTTGAAGTGCAGAGATACTTCTCAGCCTTGGTGACATTTTCTCCGATTGCTGGAGGTGGTAGAAAATTCAAGAATAAGGGGGTGGCTGGATGGGGAACCTTTTAAACTTTGGGTCATGTTTGCATTGAAAGTGTTACACGGAGGAACATATTGATTTATTCAGTTCCAAAAATGAGTGAGTCAGCTTCTTTCTTTACATGAATGTGACTATTTCAATTTGCATCTAACTGATTTGAATTGAATCCATGTGCTACAAATCAGGTAGATTTACAATCACCTAGCTGAATGACGCCTGACTGGATCAGACAGCTCACATTTCACAGGGAACACAAACCCCCACCACATTATAACTGAAAACTGGAATCAAGCCCCAGGAGCTCACAGTTTTCTGAGGAAAGGTCATCACTCATATGAAACTTGCTGTTTTATGTGATTTTCAATAAAAGAATAAATGTAAGAATTGTTAGACTTCCAGCTGTTATCACACTCCTGGAGAACTGTTCTTATTGAAGTCTGGAACACTTTGAGACAGCCAACAGCAATACATTAAAGGTATGAGAAGTATAACTGAACTTTCATCCTAGAAATGCTGTAGCAAAGGTCTTAACCCAGATGAATTCAGCAATAGTTCTTGTGAATTCTCCAAAATATACCTAACCGCAAAAAGTGTTCTGTTAGTCCTTTACTGAAGCTCTAAGCGTAGAACCATATAGCACAGAAAGAGGCCATTCAGCCTCTAGTGCTCATCTCTTTGAAAAATCTATCCAATTAGTCCCACTCCCCTTGTCTTTTCCTGTAGTCATGTAATTTATTTATCTTTTAAATATATTCCCTTTTGAAGATTGCTATTCATTCTGCCTTCAACAGTTTGCAGCAGTGCATTCTGCATCATAACCACAAACTGTAAAAATAGTTCTCACCACATAAGTACTTAAGAATTAGGAGCAGGAGTAGACCGTAACATCCCTAGAGCTGCTCCTCTACATCAGTATGTTCATGGATGAACTTTTACCTTGACTCCACCTTTCCCCCTGCTCCACATCTGTCGATTCCCAGCCTTCATATTATCAGTTTTGGAGGAGCTACTGCAAGGTAGACAATCCCAATTCTTCACAACTGTCTGAGTGAAAAACTTTCTCCTGTTCTGAGTCCTAAATAATTTGCCCCTTGTCTGTCTCCAATATTCTAGGCTTCTGCCTGACTCCCCAGCAACTATTAAACAGACCTCATACTTAGCGCACAAAACCTCCCAGAGCCCTTAAAGCCTCAGACCCTGATCTGACACACTCAGCCCAGGTCAGAATTGGGAGATGTTATTGAAGTATGGTTGGTGAATTTCCACAATGTATCTTGAAGCAATTAGATTAGGTAGCCAAGTTTTACTGGTGGAAGATAAAGTGGCTGTTCAGTTCAGTAGCAGGAATGATGATCAATGAGATGGCTTGTCCTGTTTGATACACAATTCTCAAGTGCAAAGTAAAAACTGCCAGCAGCGCTCAAGTAAGTAATGATGATGTGATAGCCAGGAGGAAAGGCTTAGGCTACTGGGCAATGTTGTCCAGATGGGCTGAATGGTGGAAAATGGAACTTAATCCTAAAAAGGTAAAGTGATGCATTATGAGAGGACTAACAAGGCAAGGGAGTACACAATGAATGGTAGAATCCTTGGAAGTGCAGGAGATCAGAGAGACCTTCGTGTCTATGTCCACATGTTCTTGAAGAGCACAGGACAGGAAGATAAGATGATTAAGAAGGCATATGGGACACTTGATTGTAATTGTCAAGGCATTGAATACAAGAATAAGGAAGTTATGATGGAACATTACATAATATTAGTCCACAGCTGGAAGTGATTGCACCAGAGAGGATGAAGAGGAGATTCATCATGATGTTGTGTGGGCTGGAGTGGTACAGCTATGAAGAGAGATTAGATGGGCTAGGGTTGTTTGCCTTGGAGCAAAGAAGGCTGGGAGGTGTTTTGATTGAGATGTACAAAGGTCTAAGGTGCATAGACAGAGGAGATAGGGAGAACATTTTCCTCTAAAGAGAGGGGTCAATAACTAGGGAACACAGTTTTAAGGTAAGGAGCAGGAGGTTTAGAAGGGATTTGAGGAAAATCCTGTTCATCAAGAGGATTGTGGGTATCCAGAACCTACTGTTCAAAAGGTTATAGAGGCAAGAACACTCAAGATATTTAAGAACTATTTAGATGAAAATGTGAAATGCTGTGTTAGACAAGATTGTGAACCAAGTGTTTGAAAATAGGATTAGATTCAATGGATGTTTGAAGACTAGTTGCACAATGGGCTGAATGGCCTCTGTCTGTTCGATATTAAAAAAATTATAACTATGGCTCTAATTGAGGAAAGTGAATGACTAGAGAGGTGAAAGTTGTTGACACTTGGAGGCTGGGAAGTTCAGTACCTGGTGAAAATCATTAGACAAGAAGGAAACAAGGGGTAAAATTTGTAACCATGGGGCATGGTTGGTGGTTGTAGTGAGATCAGTCAATAAAGGATGGAATGGAATATATTAGACGAGGAGAAGGTATCTGTAACTGGAATAGTGGGACCAGTAACCAATATAAGATGGGATTGTATGGAGTATGCTCCTGGCTTCACATTCATAATTGAAAACATTTATCATAGATTGCAGCCTCACAAGTGTCTAGTTAAGTTTAAATGTGAGCCTGACTGTCCTAGCATCACTTGTAACAGGACAAACTGACCTTGTAGTGGGTACTGCACACAGATTTTGAGCCATCAATTTGAATATGCAACATGAATACCTGTTTTAGTTATGGGCACTGTATGCTTATTTTATGTTTTTTGCTAACATAGCAGTTGGTGAACGTGTAGCCTGAAATAAATGCATAATCCCTGTCCACACTATTGCAGGTTTAGGAGGCAATGCTGTGTTTAGTGACTAGGTTCTGTGACGTTGAACTTCTTGCCTTAGTGCTGAGGTAAGATTCAGTTATCTCTTATGCTTGTTCCATTTCATTAGATTAATCTTATTTACTGGGCCCTTGTGGATAGAATTTCCTATTTGGGATAGGATTTGATAGTTCTGCTATTGCATTACCTTTCACAAATTGTCTGATTTTCTTGAACTCAAAATGTAACCTGCTAAATGTTAACACATTATTAATTAGCTTTTCTTTCTTAGGGTTCACTAAATTTATGAAGATAAAGAATATGACTCAAAAACTGGGCAACAACCCTCAAAACCAATTAGGTATGGCTGCACGCTTGCTGGATTTTTGAATTTCATAGGATCATTGAATGATAAAATGATAGAACACAGATGAAAGCTATTCAGCCCATAATATCCATGCTAGCTCATTGGAAGTGCAATACATTTAGTCCATTGCTATATTGTTTCCCTACCGCCCTGCAATTTTCTCCTTTCCTTATCCTTCCATCCACTTCATAAAACGGAAAACATTTACTTTTTCTCACAATGATGCTTGTGTAAGATGGCTCTGTGCATACCAACTGCACAAACAGTGACCACATTTCAAAAAATGCTTCATTGATTGCAAAACACATTTGTTTCTCGCTACATTAATGTTGAAACCATTTTTTTATATGCTCATTTTTTTTTGTTAATACTTTGGATTTGTTTCCACCACACTTTCTAATAGTGTCAGAGTAATGTACTGCATTAAAAGTCATTCTCACTTGCCTCCTCAATCTTCTGGCAATTATATTAAATACATATCCTCTGGTTATTGACTTTCTTGCCACCTGAAACAGTTTTCCTCTTCTTCTCTGTCAACTCTTTTCATAACATGGAACAATTTTAGAAAATTTCCCCTTAGCCTCTGTAGCAAAAGAAAATTAATCCCCAAGTTTAGTCTCCTCACATAATTGAATTTACCTGATGGAAGGAGAAATCAACCAATTCCAGTATGTTTTTTCATGTTAAAACAACATTGGTTGGATAATTTCATGTCACATTTTTGGATCCCAAGCTGCCCTGGAAGTGCCAGTGCTGTCAACTTGGGACGTGGAATCTTCTGGATATCACAGAACAATCGAGTTGTCTGTACAAATCAATTTCCTGACTCTGCTTGTAGGATCTGTCA
This sequence comes from Hemiscyllium ocellatum, assembly GCF_020745735.1. Classification (NCBI taxonomy): domain Eukaryota; kingdom Metazoa; phylum Chordata; class Chondrichthyes; order Orectolobiformes; family Hemiscylliidae; genus Hemiscyllium; species Hemiscyllium ocellatum. The sequence continues at coordinate 52,729,203 of NC_083401.1, read as the reverse complement.
TGAAAATGATCATCAATAAGCTTGCTTCACCCAGTTATTCCAGATCTCCATTAGATTGACCAGCAACCATACAGTCATACAGCATGGAAACAAACCATTCTATTCAATTTGTCTGCACTGACCAGGTATCCCAATCTGACCTAGTCCCTTCTGCCAGCATTTGGTCCATATCCCTTTAAACCCTTTCTATTCATACATCCATGCAGATGCTTTTTAAAATGAATACCGACCTCCACTAATTTCTCTGGCAGCTTATTTCATACAGGCACCACTGTCAGTGTGGAAAAGTTACTCCTCAGGTCCTTTTCAAATCTTTACCCCTGACCTTAAATCTATGCCCTCTAGCTTTGAACTCCCCGATCCTAGGAAAAATACCTTGGCTGTTCACCCTATCCATACCCCACATCTTTCTCATTAGCTGCCTATAGTGGTGACACAGATCCTTTAGGTATAAGGAGGTGTCTGTGCTTGTGAAAAATATATCTAGTTGTTCACATTCACCACACATGATAAAAGTAACCACTGCTCTACACTGGTGTCATCTGCAAACTTCGTCCTATGTTCATATCCAAATCATTTATATAAATGACAAAAAGCAGTGGACTCAGCACCACGCCTTGTGGCATATCACTGGTCACAGGCCTCCAGTCCAAAATGCAACTGTCTACAGTCTCTCTCTGTCTCTGTCCTTCAAGCCAATTTTGAATTTAATTAGCTAGCTCCCTATGATCTTACATGTGATCTAATCTTGCTAACCTGTGGAATTGCTACCCAATGTGGAATTTTGTTGAATGCTTTTGAAGTCCATGTAGTCAACGTCTACTGCTCTGCCTTCATCAATCTTCTTTGTCGCTTCTTCATAAAACTCAAATCAATTTCCAGAGACATGATTTGTCATGCACAAAGTTATATTGACAATCCTTAATCAGCCTTTGCCTTCCAAAATGCAAATAAATCCTGTCCCTTAGACACCCCTCCAACAATTCATACAGATATAAGGCCCACAGGTCTATATTTCCCTGGCATTTCCTTACCACCTTTCTTAAAAAATGGTGCCATTTTATCCATCCTCCAGTCTCTGGCTCCTCACCCATGGCTATCAATGATACAAATATCTAAGCAAGGTAACTAGCAAACTTCTCTAGCTCCCTGCAAAGTTCTGAGAAATATTGGGTCTCTTGCTGAGATATTTGTATCATCGATAGCTGTATCATCGATGAGATGCTGGAAGACTGGAAGTTGGCTAACGTGGAACCATTATTTAAGAAAGGTGGTAAGGAAAAACCAGGGAACTATAGACCGCTGAGCCCGACATCAGTGGTGGATGAGTTGTTGGAACGGATTCTGAGGGACAAGATTTACATGTATTTGGAAATGTAAGGATGGATTAGGAATAGTCAACGTGGCTTTGTGCATGAGAAATTGTGTCTCACAAACTTCATTGAGTTTTTTAAAGAAATAAATGAAAGCAGAGTGGTGGACGTGGTCTATGTAGACTTTAGTGAGGTGTTCAACAAGGTTTTGTATGGTAGACTGGTTAGCAAGTCTGGATTATATGGAACACTGGGAGAATTAGCCAGTTAGATACAGAACTGGCTCGAAGATAGGAGACAAATGGTGGTGGTGGTGGAACATTGTCTTTCAGACCGGAGACCTGTGGCCAGTGGTGTGCCACATGGATCAGTGCAGGGTCCACTGGTTTTAGTCATTTACATAATGATTTGGATGTGAACATAAGAGGTATGGTTAGTATGACAGCAAAATTGGACTGTGAAGAAGGTTACCTCAGATACAATGGGACCTTGAACAGATAGGCCAATGGGCTGAGGTGTGGCAGATGGAGTCTAATTTAGATAAATGCGAGTTGTTGCATTTTGGAAAGGCAAATCAGGGCAGGACTTATACACTTAATGGTAAGATTCTAGGGAGTGTTGGTGAACAAAGAGATCTTGGAGCGCAGGTTCATACTTTCTTGAAAGTGGAGTCGCACGTAGATTGGATAATGAAGAAGCTGTTTGGTATGCTTACCTTTATTGGTCAGTGCATTGAGTATAAAAGTTGGCAGGTCATGATATGGCTGTACAAGACATTGTTTAGGTTAATTTTCTAATACTATGTTCAGTTCTGATCTCCCTGCTCTCGGAAAGATGTTGTGAAACTTGAAACGAAAAGATTTACAAAGATGTTGCTCAGGTTTGAGCCAAAGGGAGATGCTGAATAGACTGAGACTACTTTTGCTGGACTATCAGAGGCTGATGGGTGACCTTATAGAAGTTTATAAAATCATTAGAGGCTTGGATAGGTTGAATAGTCATGGTCTTTTCCTAAAGGAAGCAAAGTCCAAATCTAGAGGGCATAGGTTTAAGGTGAGAAGGGAAAGATTTAAATGGGATCTAAGGGGTAAATTTTTCATGCAGAGGCTGGTGCATGTATGGAATAAGCTGCCAGAGGAAGTGGTGGAGACTAGTACAATTGCAACATTTAAAAGGCATCTGAATATGTATACAAATAGTAAGAGTTTGGAGGTGTATGGACCAAATGCTGGCAAATGGGACTAGATTAATTTAGGATATCTGGTCGGCATGGAATTCTTGAACTGAAAGATCTGTTTTCATGCTGTACAGCTCTATGACTGTCTGATCTGATCAAGTCCTGGGGATTTAGCTACCTTTATGCATTTTAAGACGTCTAGCAACTCCTCTTCTCTAATATTACATGTGTAATATGTCTTTTCAAGATACCACTATTTTTATCCCCAAGTTCTCTAGCTTTCATGTCCTTCTCCACAGTAAATTCTGATGCAGAGTATTTGTGTAGTATCTCACCCATCTCCCGTGGTTCCTTTCAGAGCTAGCCTCATTGCTCTTTCAGGGACTTTATTCGCTCCCTGCTCCTTCAATATATTTTTAGAAGATCCAACAGATGTAGAAGAAAGCATATTTAATACTTCCATTTCAGTGAAGTTAGGAGGAGCGTGACTCTTTAAAAAAAAACAGAAGCTTGAAAAAACAAGTGAACATGCTAAATGCATGCTTAGGTGGTAATTCTTGTATCATTGAAGCTGGTGATTTTGTTCAGCAAACATAATTGCAGAGTAAAATTTTGATAATCACTGCAACACCCTTAATTCACATGCCTATGTCATCATGCGATTAACTTTTAATTTTCTGAAAAAAAAATTCACATCCACAGAATAAATTTTAGGGCACACATTTCTGTTTGGTTTTGAGTGGATAAATCACACTTCTTTATTGCAAAAACTGAAGTGATGGCTGAGGGATGTGGAGAGAGAGGAGATTTTATTTTTTGCTGAAGTAGCTGAGCAGATTCTGTATTTTTGTTTAAATTAAGGTTTGTTTCAGCACTTCTGGCTGGTCTGGGGAAGAGGCAACACAGTAAGTACCAATACCACCGTAGAAATGATCAAACTGCAGCATAAGTAGCAGATGTGGTAACATTAGGCGAACATTGCCATTATTTGTATAAACTTTTTCCGGAAATGGCAGAAATGTGACATATTTTAATATCCTTGATGTTAACCTTTACCACCTGCTCTGTGTGATTATATTCCCCAAGGAGCCTCCCTCTTTTCTGAGATTGCATTAATGTTCTAATTAGTAAAATATGAGTGTTTAAAGTCAGTAGGCTTCATGGCACAGAATGTATGTTGTGGGATTTCCCCTGATATAGCTCAGCCAAGACATCTGGTGGGAGGTGTCAGCAGCAATAAGGTGTCATTATTTTCTTCCCTCTTCCATCATACTTCCCCCACTCCCCGATTTTCACCTCATGACCTGAGGACACTGACTCTTGCTGCGTTGTGATTCCATATGTGTTGGCAACCCTCCAATAACTCACCAAAGTAACTTCTCCAGCGCTGAGCCCAGACAGATCACTTGATATGGCAAATTGGCTTTGGCAAATGTTGGTTGAGCAGATTTAAAATAAAACCTACATGCTTTGTTAAGATCAGCCTGAAAGGGGTTATCTCAGTACCATCCAAAGCTTCTCAGGTGAAATAGGGTAATGCAATCCCATTAATGTGTTGATCATGATGCAACTCCATGCAAGGCACTGTAGCAGTGAAGAACAGAAAAACCTGTGAATCAATTCCCTTGAACAACAATATCCTTGATATGTCTCTTGGTCTTTCAATCCAGATGGCATCAGGGTGGCACAGTGGCCCAGTGCCTCACAGCACCAGAGACCTGGGTTTGATTCCACCTTCGGGCGATTGACTGGGTGGAGTTTGCATATTCTGCTTTTTTACTCTGCATGATCGTGATCAAGGGTTTGAAAAGTTCTATCAAAGGAGTCTTGGTGAATTTTGATAGTGCGTCTTGTAGCTTGGACAAACCGCTGCTACACTGTGTTGGTGGTGGATGGAGTGGGTGCTCATGAATATTTTCATAGATTGTTTTTTTCACAGAATCCCTACAGTGTGGAAAAAGGCCATTTGGCCCAACAAATCCACACTGACCTTCCAAAGAGTAACCTACCCAGACCCATTCCCCTATGCTATTACTCTACATTTACTCCTGACTAATGCATCTCACCTGTACATCCCTGAATGCTATGGGCAATCTAGCATGACAATTCACCTAACCTGCACATTTTGGATTGTGGGAGGAAACCCACACAGACACAGGACAAATGTGCAAGCTCCACACAAACAATTGCCCTCGACTCCAATCGAACCTGGGTCCCTGGCACTGTGAGGTAACATTGCTAACCACTAACCACCTACCCTGGATATGGTGCTAATCAAGTGCACTGCTTTATCCTTAAGCATCTGAGGTGTTGTTGGAGCTGCAGGCATCCAGGCAAGTAGGGTCATTATATCACACTCCTGATTCGTGTCATCGTGTGATGGACAGGCTTTTGGATATCAGGAGGTGAGTTACTTGCTGCAAGATCTGACCTGATCTTGCAGCCACAATATTTATGTGGCTTGTCCAGTTCAATTTCTGGTCAAGACAACCCCAGTATGCTGAAAGTGGAGAAGTCAGTGATGGTAATACCATTGAATATCAATAGGCAATGAATGGATTCTCTCTTTTTTGAATCACAGAGTTTTTAAAGATTCGAAAGAGGCCCTTCAGCCATTGTGTCCTTGCAATGTTTCTATTCTAACCTCATTTTCCAACACTTAGACTGTTGCTGTGTATATAAATATCTTGAGACTTCCTGCGTCTACCACCCTTTTCAGCAGTGAGTTCCCAATACCTCCTGGGTTTTCTTCAAATAGCCTCCAAACCTCCTGTTCCTTACCTTAAAACTGTGTTCCCTGGTTACTGACCTGTCCACTAAGGGAAGAAATTCTTCATATCTACCCTGTCTCTGCACCTCAGAGCTTTGTACACAACAATCAGATTCCTCCTCAGGTGAAGATTATTGGCACTATGTGGTATTATAGCTACTTGTCATTAGTCAACCCAAACCTGGATATTGTCCAGATTCTGCTGAACTTGGACACTGACTGCTTCAGTATCTGAGGAGTTGTGCTGAATAATGTACAATTAAAAAAATACATCCACACCCCTGGTCTAGTAATTGATATGAAGGTTATTGCTGAAGCTGCTGAAGATGGTTGGCCCCAGGACACTACCCTGAGGAACTCCTACAGAGATATCCTGAAGCTGAGATGATTGAATTTCTATCACCAGAACCATCTTCCATTATGCTTGTTATGACTCCAACCAGCAGTCAACCAGAAGAGGTTTCCCCCGATTCCCAATGATTCAAGCTTTGTTGGTAATCTTTGGCACTATATTCTATCACATCCAGTCTTGATGTCAATGACAGTCACTCTTACCTTTCTTCTAGAGAACTCATCTCTTTTGGCAACCAACGCTGTAATGAGGTCCATTGAGTCCACACTGACACTCCAAAGAGCATCGCACCCAAACTGAACCCCACCTATCTCTGTAACTCTATCTTTCCCATTGCTTATGCATCTATCCTGCACCACCTTGGACACGATATACAATTTACTGCAGCCAGTCCACGCAATCTGCACATCTTTGGACAGTGGGAGGAAACTGGAGCACTGGAGGAAATCCATGCAGACACAGGGAGAATGTGCATACTCCACACAGACAGTAACCTGAGGGTGGAATCGAAACCGGGTTCCTGATGCTGTGAGGCAGTAGTGTCACCCCAATTTGCAGTATCTGAAAGAAAATGATACAAGCTAAGGCTGTGGAGGGGAAGCAGTGAAAATAATTGGTGCGTATAAAGCTGCTGCTACAAGTAAATCAGAACTGAATGAGAAGTCATCATCTTTAATGGTTTCAACCTTGCTACTAACCAAGGCCTCAGCAAATTATTTCCCAAACATTGCCATCACCTTCTCTGCTATAGGAATTGGGACATGAAGGCATGCTGGATCACCCCTGCTGCCCCTGATGTTGCATTAATTTGTCCAGCTAGAGTGATGGACATGCGTGTTGTGAAATCTGTTTGACTGATGAGGCTGCTGCGGTTAATTAGCTGGTGTCGTGGGCAAGCTGAGAGAAGTGAGTGTGCTGCTTGTCGTAGGATTAAATCTGAGGGTGAGATGAAACATATGAACAAAACGTAGGATGCTAAAAATCATTGGCTGGTTTGTCAGCATCTGTGGAGGGAGAAACAGTTAATGTTTTATGTTGAAGACTTCCAGTACAGCATCCAAAAACCTTGGACCTCACACTGTCCCAACTTTTGGCATATTTCACTATTCACAAGTTCATTTCAGTTCCTGTTCAACAGCTCCAGCCACAATGGCCTTTAATGGAGACCTCTCCTTTAAAAAGTACAAGCCAGCTTTAAGTAGGTGTTTGGACGTTATGACGTTGGACCCTCTTCTGATGCATGCAGCAAATGAACAGTGTGATTAGTGTTGGCTTCATACCATCAGTCATATCAGCAGATAGCATTAACTGAATGTAGTGCCTGTATATTGTTGAACAACATGGATTAATTGCAGATTGCGATTCTAAATAAGGAAAATAATTTGCAGGTTTGGCATCTACATACCTTAGCAATGTTCAGTAAGAAGTATGAAAATGTTGACCCACTGAATTGTCTTCTGGGAAAGCACTTTGGCTGGTACATTCCAGACAGCCAGCATGAAACATCCTGACCTCCCACAAACACCACAAAAAAAGCACGAGATGTAAGAAAACTGACTTGCAAAGGATTGCCCTGAAGCAGAAACTTTGGTGTGTGTACTAAATAATTATCACGGTAGCCAGTTGCTGCCAACTGCAGGAAGTAATCTCTGTCTCAGTATTCCCAAAGGGTGGCAATAATCCTTGCAAAGAATATTTTTTTCTCCTCAGAACTGAGAAACAAACTTTGTTGAAAAGTCTGATAAAAGAGCAGGTAAATCAGAAATGCATGAGCAGAGGCTGCCTCCACCTTGACCTTTAAAAGCTTTCGATGGAAAACAGGAACCTGAGCCTGAATAAAGTGTGATGTGATCGCTGCACTTTCCCATGTTTTTGCTCCTCAGTCAAAGATCGCTTGCCGTTTTGTTTTAATAGAGGGAAAGTCATAAGCTGGTAAATAAAGAAGCAGAAAAGGCATGGGGAAGAATTTGGACACAGGAACTTGGTCTTATGCCTGACTTTTGGGGTCCAAAAATGTCAACAGTAATGGGGTTTGAGCCACCCTGTCATCAAGCCTGCTGGGAATAGCCATCCACTAAATGTTAATGTGCCAATGCTATTGTCTAGCTCTCAAGTAATTTTAGAGGGAAAGAATCAGAGGATGGAATGAGGTACATGCGTTCCTAACAGAATATTTGGGGCTTAGGAGTCCCATTAGTGTGTTTGAAAAGTGACACTGCATGGCTAATTTTAAGGACCCCAGTTCTGGTGCCTCCAGCATAATTAGGATGTAGACAACAAAAGCCTGTGGAAAATGGTATGACTTCGGCTTGGGAAGGAATAATAGCGGAAAGTTGGAAGGAGACTAAAACCAAAGCAAAACACTGCATATGTTAGAAATCAAAAATAAAAGCAGAAAATGCTGGAATGACAGAGCATGTCTGGCAGCATCTGTGGAGAGAGAAACAGAGAGTGAAATTTTCTGGTTAACCTACTGTGAATTCAAAGGCAAGAGGTTCATAAAATACAGCATGCGGTCTGCCCAAATCTCACTCTCCTTGACCTGCTCCCATTTTGCTGTGGGAGATGGAGTTGTCTAGTGGCCCCTGTCCTGCCAATTTAGTGGCCCCTGTCCTGGTGCCATTTAAGTGCCTCATTTCACATTATTTTACTAGTGGCAGGGGAAGATCATTCCAAGTACATATGTGGCAACTTTAGTTCTATAGACCAGTGTTCAGCAAGCTGGGAATGGTATACATGCTTTAAGGATCCACTTCCCCTATCAGAGGCATACCCCAAATGTCATACACACTTTAGCATTCATACCCTAGCCTAACTAACACAGCCCCTCACTACTGTTACTGCCAAATCCCGCTGATGCATCAGAATCACCTTTGTTCTGGCCTGCATAAACTCCTCTTCTTTGGCCATCACTCTAAACATATGAGTGTAACACAAGAACATAAGAAACAGGAGTAGGAGTATGCCGTCTGGCCTGTTGAGTCTGTTTCACCATTCAATAAGATCATGGCTGATCTTTTTATGTACTCAGCTCTACTTACCTGCCCGCTCACTATAACCCTTTCATTGCTTTCCAGTTCAAAAATCAAGCATTATAGGAATGATGTGGAAGTTTTGGAAAGGGTTCAGAAGAGATTTATTAGTTGCCTGGTATGGAGGGAAGGTCTTATATGGAAGGCTGAGGGACTTGAGATTGTTTTTGTTAGAGAGAAGAAGGTTGAGAGGCAACTTAATTGAGACACAGAAGATAATCAGGGGGTTAGACAGGGTGGTCAGTGAGAGCCTTTTTCCTCGGGTAATGATGGCTAGCACGAGGGGACATAGCCTTAAATTGAGAGGTGATAGAGATAGGACAGATGTCAGAGGTAGTTTCTTTACTCAGAGACCCATAGGGGTGTGGAATACCTTGCTTGCAACAATAGTAGACTCACCAACCTTAAGGGCATTTAATTGGTCATTGGATAAACATATGGATGAAAATGGAATAGCGTCAGATAGACAGGCTTTAGATTCCACAGGTCGGTGCAACATATAGGGGCATGTACTGCACTGCAATGTTCTATGTACCTGCTGCACAAGCAAACAAATTTTTTGTGATTCATGCTGGGTGCTGTTCAGTTTACAGAGGAGCTGGCCATCTCACTGTAGCCAATTAACAGCCCCAATGAGTGTGAAATGGCAATAGAGGATTTGGTATCAGTAGACAATCATTCCATAGCAATTCTTTTTGCAATGGATGGCAATCCCCACCATTTGAAAAGTCCTTTCCAAAGGGAATGTTTCAGTACGAGGACCTTTCTTCATAAATTTCAGACCTTTTGTTTCTATTCTCTGAAGAAAGACCTTGAAAATTAATTCTGTTTCTCTTCACAGATGCTGCCAGGCCTGAAAAGGACCCGTACAGTATTTCTGTTTCCATTTCAAAGCTCAAAAAAGAGTTAATACAGTAATTTTAGAAAAAAAATGGAGAAACAGGGAAAAATTACAGTATTTAAAAATTGAAGATTAAAAGTCAAAGATTCAAAAAACAGTTAGAAATGTCTTTTCAGGGAACAGTATTCACATTGCAGGTGTGGTGTCTGCTGGCTGCACTATGTTGCTTGCAATCACAAGATTGTAATTAGCAATGTCTACACCAGAGGGCTCATTTTCCATTGCATGCTCACAGTAAAACTCTTCATTAGCTGAAATCACACAGCGAAGGTTCTCACTCATGCTGCGTCTGATTTTCTAGCCATGATTTAATTGCTTGAAACATCATGGGCAGATTGCATCTGAATTTTTGATATGGTGGGTAAATTTGAGCAAGCAGTTGGAAAACTTGCCCTCCTTAAGCTGAAAGAAAAATGACTGACCTATAGACTGTTTTCAGCTATGTATATTATTTTCTCTCGGAATGTACATATGTGTATGCAACATTGCTTCCCAACGTGTGAGGGGCCGACTGCACATTAAATCAGCTAGTTGTGAACAGTGAAGAGTCCAGAAAAATGCTAGATCCCAGGCCAAGCTACAAGTTTCCATTAGGGCCTCCAAATGTTCCTTATCCCTGACCTCTTTGATGTAGATGGATGAGCCCAGTGCACAGGATGCTTCAGCAGTGAAAGTGGGGCCCATTTAGGGAACTTTGCTAGATTTCTTGACAGTAATTTGCTCTCCTAGTCTTTGAAATGGGACACAAGGTGCCAGGCAAATGGTCAGTGATGCTGACGGTGCAAAGAGATTTTTCTCATTCTGGCAGGAGACTAAAATGCTCCCCAGTAACTTGAATGCTGGTCACTGTCATGTAAATCAAACGACCTCCCCTGGACCCTGCATATTTGGGTTGTGGGGGAGAATGCGGGATAGAGGCTGGTTAAAAATACAAGTCACAGTCACCTATTCTGTTCTATCACACATTCACTGCACATCTCCTGACAGAACAGCCTTTAGGATATTCAGGGTTGTTATTGCCTTTTTACTCTTTTCCTCACCTCCTACTCCACAGTGATTTATCTGTACTTCAGCCTAAAGTATAGTGGGTCACTTTGATAATGCAACAAATGTCTCCATTATCCTGCACCTGGAAGCTGACAAATTCATTACACCAATGAACGCCACCAGTGACTTGACAGAATTATTACGCATATGGGTGCATTCAGGACATGTGTTTAGCAGGAAGTAGAATCCAGAGCCAGAGAGGTGTGAGGCAGAAACCATTATAAATGTTAATCTTTCCAGGTCACTAACAGGAAACAATTTGATGGGTGACCTCCAATATCTGCTTCCAGATGCACTCCTTTTAGTGAAAAAACAAAAACGAAACAAACACTCCTTTCTGACACCCCATGTGTTATGCTGTTAGGCAGGATCTGGCAATCCAGCAGAATCTGATCTACTGGCACCTATTAAAATGATTTTATAAGAATCTAACTTAAGCAAACTCAAATATTTAAGAGTCACCTTCTTGAACTTTGCATTTTTTTCACTTAATTGTGTCGTACATTTGTGCTGGGTTTCGGAGCTGCTTTTAACAACAATGTTAACTTGAACTTCTCCTTTAATGAATGCCAAACCATGTCTTAATTGGAAAGTCAATTAGATTAGATTACTTACAGTGTGGAAACAGGCCCTTCGGCCCAACAAGTCCACACCGACCCGCCGAAGCGCAACCCACCCATACCCCTACATTTACCCCTTACCTAACACTACGGGCAATTTAGAATGGCCAATTCACCTAACCTGCACATCTTTGGACTGTGGGAGGAAACCGGAGCACCCGGAGGAAACCCACGCAGACACGGGGAGAACGTGCAAACTCCACACAGTCAGTCGCCTGAGTCGGGAATTGAACCCGGATCTCAGGCACTGTGAGGCAGCAGTGCTAACCACTGTGCCACCGTGCCGCCCTTTTTTTCCCGTAAGTGACCTCCAGTTTATGCTGCATCAAATGCTGAATTTATTAGAATCCAGGTTTGGTCAAGCTGCAGGCAGCAATTCTTATACACAAACACACATGATGCACACATATATGCAATATATTTAACAAACATTTAAGTATAAAGTATATGTTCAATCCATATTGCATCGCTCAATTTCCTGCTGCCTGTCATTGCAGACATTTGTAATGGTTTTCTCAGGATTCTATGTGTCTGTGAAGGTCTCTTTGCCAAAATATAACTTTACAGTCATTAGATTATCTGTACTGCACCATAACAGTAAGTCCCGAGGCTGCAGATGGACTGATTCTTCTACAGTGCAGAGCATGTTTATACAATGTAGAGAAAGGAAATTAATTTATCCACGACAAATTAATGCTTTGATGATAAAGTAGCTGGCTGGGATTAAGTAGTTTGTATTGTTTTCCTTATTAGTCTGGCTTTCCTTGAGGGGAGGCAATTTGTGTTTTTCTCTGATACGTGTTGAGCCTTTTTTAAAAAGTCAAAGTTTCAAAGTTTTTTTTACATAACTGAAAAAGTGATGGCCAGCATTCTTGTTTCATCTTGCATTTAAAATAATCAGTAATTTTAGTGTAGTTGACTTTATGTGGACCAGTCATCAATGTGAATCAGCATGCAAAATAGAAGTTGAGAGCCAATAAATTATTTACTCAGTCAACCAGAGATCTTGACAATAGTGATTATTGTATCATTGAAGTTACCTGTGTGATGCCCTGTGACATGAAACTGAATCACCAGAATATTAAAAGTAGTGCTATCACATTTTTTCAATTTCTACAGAATCCCCACATTATGACACAGACAAGTTTATCATGTGAATACCATTTTTTCAAAAGTGGAATACGTTCGCTAATTTACATAAAGGACAGAAAAATAAAGGAGAAATGTTAGAATTCTACAACAGAAGTACTAAATGCTTGAAATACAGCACCTTAAGAAATCTAATCTAAAACACACATGCTTGTTGAAAATTATGAGCATTCATTCAATACTGCAAAAGGAGAATGTGACAAGTTTGGTCTTTTACAGGCAAAGGGTGATTAATTTGAGTATATACAGGAACTTCTGGATTTAAATGTCGCCTGTTGTGGTGAAAAGAAATCATAGAACAGACACTTACAGACAAGAGCAACTAATAACCTCTATTACAAAAACAATTCAATGTAAATTCTGGAAATCTGCAATAAAATAAGAAAATGCTCAAATTACTCAGCAAGTACTCTGGCAAAAATATAAATGTTTGAGGTCAATGACTTTCCATCAGAATTTACAAAAATATTGAATCTCTATTAATAGGTAAAAAGCAATATGAAATAACATACTAAATGCATACCATGGGATTTGCGTTCAGTCTAGGTTATCTTTCTTAGAGGTGGTTTTGAACTGAATTTAAGGTTCTCAAACAAATGTTAAAATAGTGTTCACTTCCTGAACGGCAGATTTTCGCATGTTTTGTCTTTTTGCAATCAACAGTTTTGTTTTTCAAGAAGGGCATGATTATGAATTGTTTTGAGAACAAGCAACAGAAGTGGACCAAAGAAGTATTCTGAAGACAGTGAAATCTGTTGGGGCATTAAGCTTCTAAGTGATTTATTGTTTGAGCATTTTATGATCCTCAAGAGTAAAATTGCACATGGAGTTTAACCATTGCTAGAATCACGAGAGAGGATGATTACTTTATTAGAATATGTGATAGATACCTCAGCAAGAGACAGTGAGGTGCCAGTCATGCATCCACCTTCAGGGAGACTCAAACCTTTGAACTTAAATGATCATAGAATCCCTATTGCCTGGAAGCAGGCCACACAGCCCATTAAGTCTGCACTGACCCTCCCAAGAGTATCCCACCCAGACCCATTCCTCTACCTTATCCCAGTAACCCTGTATTTCCCATGGCCAATCTACCTAACCTACACATTTTGGATTGTGGGTACCAGCACCAGGAGGGAACCCATACAGACACGGGGATAGCGTGTAAACCCCACACAGGCAGCCACCCAAGAGTCAAATTGAACATGGGTCCCTGGCACTGTGAGGCTGCAGTGATAATCACTGAGCCACCCTGCCACTCACTGCAGAATAAACTGCAGAATGTTATGATCATGCCTTTGTGGATGTGTCTTAATGGTGATATGCAAAGGGACTTACAGCTGAAATAAAAGTTACATGATTATGGTAAGTCAGCCAGTACATTAAGCATAATTACATTTCTCCCAGTGTAGTTTGTCCCTGTGACTAGAAGTGATTTGATAAAAGAAAGAGTTGCATTTATACTGCATTTTCCATAACCACTGGCCATTGCAAGATTCTTGCTGAAAATGTGTTGCTGGTTAAAGCGCAGCAGGTCAGGCAGCATCCAAGGAACAGGAAATTCGACATTTCGGGCATAAGCCCTTCATCAGGAATGAGGAAAGTGTGTTCAGCAGGCTAAGATAAAAGATAGGGAGGAGGGACTTGGGGGAGGGATGATGGAGATGTGATAGGTGGAAGGAGGTCAAGGTGAGGGTGATAGGCCGGAGTGGGGTGGGGGCGGAGAGGTCAGGAAGAAAATTGCAGGTTAGGAGGGCGGTGCTGAGTGATTCTTTACAACCAATGAAGTCCTTTTGAAGTTTTGTCACTGCAATGATGGAAGGGCAGCAGTCACCTTGCCAACAGCAAACTCCCAATATGATAATTGCCAGGCAAACATCTTTAATAAATAAAAACAGAAAACGCTGGTGAAATTCAGCAGGTTAGGTAGCATCTGTGAGAGGAAGAGGTTTGAGTCTTCTTAAATTGTTTTGTTTTGTTAAAGAAAAATTGTTAAAAGTGAGAACAAGCTCACCCCCAGGTGGAGGAGAGTGGTGGCGGTTGGAGATTGTTCAGGCTTCTTTTCAAGAAGGAAGTGGTGACCCTTCGGACCATGCTGACAGTTGGTATTTGGAGAGATTACATATTCAAAGTTTGTGAGAAGATTTGTAGCTCAGGTGCTCGTTGTTGTGGTTCTGTTCACCGAGCTGGGAGTTTTTGTTGCAAACGTTTCGTCCCCTTTCTAGGTGACATCCTCAGTGCTTGGGAGCCTCCTGTGAAGTGCTTCTGTGCTGATTCCTCAGGCATTTATAGTGATTTGAATCTGCCGCTTCCGGTTGTCAGTTGCTGTCCGCTGCAGTGGCCGGTATATAGGGTCTAGGTCGATGTGTCTCTTGATAGAATTTGTGGATGAGTGCCATGTCTCTAGGAATTCCCTGGCTGTTTTCTGTTTGGCTTGCCCTAAAATAGTGGTGTTGTCCTAATCGGAGATTACATATCCGTGCTGAAGAGGAGGCAGCTCAGACCAGAAAACAGGAAACTGTGAAATGGACGTAAAACATCAGAAGACTGTTGGATGTAAATAAGTGGCCAAAATAGAGGCAAGGTAGGAAGAAATAAGTTTAGTGGAGCAGGAACAGGCTGAAATGATGGGTATACCAGGGGTAATGGGAAAGAATAGATTGAAATAGAGTGAATGTTTGCATGCTTGGAGTCATTGTAATGTATATATCGTAGTGTGCTAATTGAGAAAAGGTAAAGGTTTTTAAAAATGAAACCATCTTTGCATTTGATGGTACTTTTTTAAGAGGGGAGATATGGTTATGGCTTTAAAAGGTGCATTTTGTCCTTATTTTTAATGAAGAAAAGTTGAGATAGAGGGTCACAAGCAATCAACCTCAAAGCCAATGCAATAAACAACTGATGAGGCCTTGGAATGGATGGGGTGAAGCTCCTGCAGAACCAGGATTTTTAATTTTAGCTTTCAACAGTTGTTGTGATCTTGAAGCTAGGTGTGAAAACTCTTATTCCTCTCGCTATTACAGATAAAAGCTGGCGCTCTCTTCCAGCTGCTAAAATTGCATGTGAGGCAATTTATTTTATTGAATTTGCCTTTGCCAAGGCTGTATTTTTGGGATATTATGATGTAGGAACAGTTATATATATATTAGTTTGCTAAGCATTTGAATACAGTCACAATTAAGCCAATTCTTTTATTTTAGTTTTCTTTTGTCTGTATTTTAACTATAATGTAAAAGTAAAGTACGGTTTGCTTAACTGAGTAGTTTGAGACATTAAATCAGTCAACGAAATGAAATGTGATGAGTGAGAATGTGTCATCAAGGGGTTCTAGCAAAACAGGAGTAAATTGAAATCAGGGGAACAATCACCATTGGTTGGAGCCATACCTGGCACATAGGAAGATGGTTGTGGTTGTTGGAGGTCAGTCATCTCAGTTGCAGGACCTCTGCAGGAATTCCTCATAGTAGGGTTGAGGCCCAACCATCTTCAGCTGCTTCATCAATGATCTTCCCTTCATCATAAGGTCAGAAGTGGGGATGTTTGCTGCTGATCACACAATGTTCATCACCATTCATGACATCTCAGATATTGAAGCAGTTCAAGCTCAAATGCAACAAGAGCTGCACAATATCCAGGTTGAGGCTGACAAGTTTATTTTATTCATTCACTGGATGAGACTGTCACTGACTCGACTAGCATTCCTTACTCATTCCTAATTGCACAGAAGGCAGTTAAAAGTCAACCACCTTGCTGTGGGTCTGGAGTTACATGTAGGCAGTTTCCGTCCCTAAAGGAAATTAGTGAACTAGATGGGTTTTTCTAACAATCGATATTGTTCATGGTCATCATTAGATTCTTAATTCTAGATTTTTATTGAATTCAAACTCCACCATCTGCAGAGGTGGGATTCAAACCAGGTCCCCAGAATATTACCTGAATCTCTAGATTAACAGTCCATTGATAATATCACCAGGTCATTGTTATGGACCAGACCAAATCTCCTCAAAACATGTCGAGGAGATAGCTTAGACCTTAACCTTTTCTTATTTTAAAGGAAACTACCAGGCATAACATTCCGGATACAATTTGATTGCGTAAACCATCAGCATGAGGCAAAACACACTTTATTCATATACACCATAGTTAAAATACCGACAAAATATTGGTTTTACTCTACCTATATTGAAATACTTAACAAAATAATAAATTACTGATTAGCTGTTCTAATATAGACTCAGAAACACACCCTCATGGAGTCAAAGAGATACATAGACATAAAAAATAGAACATTACAGTGCAGTACAGGCCCTTCAGCCCTCGATGTTGCGCCACCCTGTGAAACCAATTTGAAGCCCATATAATCTATACTGTTCCATTCTTGTCCATATGCCTATCCAATGATCATTTAAATGCCCATAAAGTTGGCGAGTTTACAACTGTTGCGGGCAGTGAGTTCCATGCCTCTACTACTCTCTGAGTAAGGAAACTACCTCTGACATTTGTCCTATATCTCTCACCCCTCAACTTAATGCTATGTCCACTCATGTTAGCCATCACCATCCTCGGAAAAAGGCTCTCACTGTCCACCCGATCTAACCCTCTGATTATCTTATATGTCCGAATTCAGTCATCTCTCAACCTTCTTCTCTCTAACGAAAATATACAGATATTTCAAGATATACAGCACAGTCCAACGTCAGTCCAACTCATCCATGCCAATAGATATCCTAAAGAAATCTAACCCCATTTGCCAGCATTTGGCCCATATCCCTATAAACTTTTCCTATTCATATACCCATCTAGATGCCTTTGAAATGTTGTAATTGTACCAGGCTCCACCACTTCCTCTGGCAGTTCATTACATACATGCACCACCCTCTGTGTGAAAAAGTGAAGAATGTAGACTTGACAAAGGCAAATTCAGTAACATAGATTGTCTCGCATTTTAGCAATTCTCGCAGTGGAAAGAGAACCCTAGCTTTTAACTGTAACAGGGAAAAGAAAATAGCTTCCACATCCAACTTCAATTGCTACTGAAGGCTAAAACTAAAACTTCTGGTTCTGTGGGAGCTCAATCCCACCCATTCAGGTTGTTTCTATTATTCCAGCTTTAAAATAAAAATGCCAAGGCCACACAAGCTGTTTGCTTTATTGGCTTTGAACAAACCACTTGGCATCTCTATCTCAACCTCTCTTCATAAAAAAAAGATAAAATGCATGTATTAAAGCTATAGCTTTATCACACCATCATCCCACAAAAGTGACAAGTGACATTTGAACCACACATATGCCAAGCAATGACCATCCCCAATAAGTGACAATCTAACCACCACAACTTGACCTTCAATGGTGTTACTGAATCCCTACTATCAACATTCTAGGGATTACCATTGATCAGAAATTATTGGCTACAAGAGTAAGCCAGAAGCAAAGAATCCTACTGTGAGTAATTCACTCCTGATGCTCAAAGCCTGTCCACCATCTAAAAGACACAAGTCAAGAATGTGGTAGAAGACGTCATTGGAAAATTTGTAGAAAGTACAGATGTTGAAATTCTGAAACAAAAGTTTTCTAAGTCCAGGGATCTTCAGTATAGTCCAGAAGAATGGTCTCTGGATCTGAATTAGTAACTCTGCTTTCTCTGTATAGGTGCTGCCAGAACTGTTGAATCTTTCCAGCAATATTTATTTTGTGTGTGCAGTACTTCCCACGTGCCTTGATCAGTACAAAAGATAAAGACAAAGTCACTATATTCTTAGCAGACCATGTAGCTGCTCTTTCGTGTGTGTGTGTGTGTGTGTGTGTGTAAAGGAGTATAAGTCTGTGAGAGGGTGCTTGTGTGAGTGCGGGAGTGTATGTATGAGCGTATGAGAGAGAGCTTGTGTATGAGAGAGTGAATGGGTCTGTAGGAGTGTGTGTGTGTCTGTCTGTGAGTGTGTGTCTGTCTGTGTAGTGCAGTGATGTCACCTGTAGTGTGACATGAACCCAAGGTCCCAGTTGAGGTCATCCTCGTGGGTACCAAACCTGGCTATCAGCCTCTGCTCGGCCACTTTGTGTTGTTACCTGTCCTGAAGTCCGCTTTGGAGGATGGTCACCCAAAGTCCAAGGTGGAATGTCCCAGACTGCTGAAGTGTTCTCTGACTGGGAGGAACACTCCTGTCTATTGATTGTTGTGCAGTATCCATTCATCCATTGCCATAACTTCTGCTCAGTCTCACCAAAATACCATGCCTCAGGGCATCCTTGCCTACAGCGTACAAGATAAACAACGTTGGCCGAGTCACATGAATATCTGCCACGTACATGGTGGGAGGTGTCCCCACGTATAATGGTGGTATCCGTGTCGACACTCTGAACACGTTTTGCAGCCTCTACCATGACAAGGTTGTGTGGTGTTGTCCTGAACACTAGGCAGTTTACTGCGAACAATGATCTGTGGTTTCGTTTGGTGATTGTTTAAATGCAGGAAGTGGAGGCATTGGAAAGGTATTGGCGAGGTGCTCATCCTCATTGATAATGTGTTGCAGGTCACGAAGAACATGGAGTAGTTTCTCAGCTCCTGGGAAGTACTGGACAACGAAGGATACCCTGTCGGTTGCAGCTCGTGCTTGTTGCCTGAGGATGTCATTACAGTTTCTCACTGTGGCACGTCAGAACTGGCGGTGGATGAGTTGAGCATCGTTCCCCGCTCTTATGAGGGCATCCTTGAGTATTTTCAAGTGCCCATCACATTCCTCCTCGTCTGAACAGGTCTTATGTATGCGTTGGGCTTGTCCATAGGGGATGGTTGTTTTAATATGTTTCAGGTGGAAGCTGGAGAAGTGTAGCATCGTGTAGTTATCCGTGGGTTTGTGGTAGAGTGAGGTGTTGAGGTGCCCATCCTTGGTGGAGATGCATGTGTCCATGAATGAGTCAGATACTAAAGAGTAGTCCATGCTGAGTTTGATGGTGGGATAAAACTCATTGATATCACCGTGTAGTTGTTTCAGTGACTGATACGATGGGACGTCTGATGTGTTGGCTTTGTGTATCTTCGGAAAGCAGTAGAAGTTGCCTGTGTGAGAAGTACGTGGGATGAGGTCACATAGGAAACTCTGAAGAACTGGAACAAAAGTTCTGAACAATGTGTTTAGTTCGGTGTGCCTTCCGAAGGGACCTGTGGTGAGGCGTCTCTGAAACAACTAACCATCCAACTTACACCTTCCAATATTATTCATATGTAAGTCCAATGTCCATTTAAATGCCCTTAACGTCGACGAGTCTACTACTGTTGCAGGCAGGTAATTCCACGCTCCTACTACTCTCTGAATGAAGAAACTACTCCTAAAATCACCCCTCAATTTAAAGCAATATCCCCTTGTGTTAACCTTCACCATCTGAGGAAAAAGGCTCTCTCTGTCCACCCTCTAACCCTCTGATTATCTTATTCATCTCGATTAAGTCACCTCTCAAACTTCTCTCCAACAAAAACAACCGCAGTACTCTCAGCCTTCCCTCATAAGACCTCCCTTCCAAACCGGGCAACATCCAAGTAAATCTCCTCTGAACCCATTCCAAAGCTTCCACCTCCTTCCTACAATGCGGTGACCAGAACTGCACGCAATACTCCAGGTGTGGCCGCACCAGTGTCTTGTACAGCTGAAGCATGATCTTGTGGCTCAGAAACTCAATCCCCCTACTAATAAATGCCAATACACCATATGTCTTTGATGCATTATCTGGGCCAGTATGGCACCTGTTGTTAAAGTTCACTTGAGAATGTAATTTTAAGAAAGTTCTAGAATTTACATATGAAAGAACTGAAACCAACATGTCCATTCTAAAAGATGAGAGACTTAACAAACAATCCAGATCTTTTCAATATATAATTTCAGTTGCATCACACTGTAAAATTTTGCTATAAATCCTGTGTCCTACGATCTTATACTCCACAGCCACCTGATGACAGAGCAGTGCTCTGAAAGCTAGTGCTTCCAAATAAACCTGTTGGACTATAACCTGGTGTGGTGGGATTTTTAACTTTGTACACTCCAGTCCAATACTGGCACCTCCAAAATTTGGATTATTGAAAATCCAAGTATGTAACCACAAAACGTTCTTGTCATCTTAGACAAGCCAATATGAATCAACTTTCATTAAGAAAGATGGTCTGCTCAGTAATTTGATCATCTGAATCTGAGAAAATATCTGTGCCAGATCTAAATTTATTGCACTTTCCTTACTGTTGAAGACAAAACATTTGGACTGTCATTGGCCTACTCTCTGGAAATTTCTCCCAACAATGCTTCATTTCTGCATTTCTATTTCCTCCTTTAAAAACGTATTCAAACATGTGCCTTCTAAAGTAAACTTTTAATCATCTCTTCATTTCTGTTATTCCTGTGCTGATAACTTCCAAATCCTTTTCCTTAGTTCCCTGGAAACAGTGCAATATTAATGAATAAAAGCTGGATTTGCAGACAATTTTTTATCCTTACCATGTGGAGTTCAAGTTGAATGAAAAACCTTATTCCCTTTGGATAATATTTCCACATATAAATATTCTCAAGTGTTCAAGGAGTAATGGAGGCAACATTTCTTTGGAAGGAAAAGAGAAGCCATTGTGCTTATGCAGAATTATACTATACATTATCCACATGGGGAATGGAAATCATACTAATGCTACATTCTACATTCCAGAACAGGACAAGATAATACAGGATTTAATCTTTCAATACTATAAAGTTACCGGGAAGGAATGAGGAATCTAGTCCCATTTGGTAATAGTCAGTGTGGGTTGTGAAAAGGGGTGGTGGTGTGAGAGGATGCTGGATGTGGTTGAACACAAGATTGATAGGGAGGGAACTGGTGGCATGGAGTGGAATCGTACACATAATTCTTACTTTTTAACAAAAATTGAGACCATTTAGAAGCCTTTGTAATTTCAGTGGAAGTCGATCAATTGCTCATTTCACCTATTCAGCAGAGTGAACATGGCTATTTGATGAAATAACCTCTTCTGAGTAGCATTTGACAATGTCAAAGTCAGTTTGACTATACATCTATTCATTACTATCAATTCCATGAATCTGAAATCAGTTAACCCATAACCTATACATTAGAGACCTTTTCTTCCTGTTGGACACCATTCCGTGTCACAGCTGGAGTTAGCTGCATTTAATTATGCTGGAATAACGGTCTGCATTTTCATTGACATAGAATTTGCTTCATATAACAAAGGTTCAACCTGAATATTAAGTCAAAATTCATGTAGTTTAAAAATTATTTACCTTTTGAGATTTTCTCAAGATTAGCTTTCTAACAGGCACTTTGCAATTTACAGTCTGCTCCTACCCTAACTCTATTCTCTATCCTGACATTCAGGAAGTTACTTAAAATGTTTGGGCTCCCTGCACTCCCTGTGCAGCTGTTTGGGTGTCTGAATCATAGGGTCCATACTACTACAGGGTATTGTTCAACACTGGCCACCCAGTCTGATTTGTTCATGTTTTCTGAAGGAGTAAACATCTTGGCTCCGAGTTTGTGTCGATGTGTGTAGGTATGCCAATTGTAGATCTATAGGAAGCAGAAAGCATCTGGAAAGCTGTATGACATTAACTGGTTAATCTTCAACGCATTTGTGTTGTGAAGTGTCCAAACCTTGGCTCTGACAATCTGAACCTTTAAATCTGCTTCACAATTTGATAAAATCATGGCTGATCTGATTGTGGCCTGAGCTCCACTTTCCTGCTTACACCCCTTCATGACACTCATATCCTTTGACTCCCTGGTTAGTCAAGAATCTCTCTAACTCAGCCTTGAAAATAATCAATGACTCTGCCTCTACCACTCTGTTAGTAAGAGAATCCCAAGGAATGGCCTGCTTCCACACTGTAGGAATTCTATGAATTTACAGACTACTAACCTTCTGACAGAAAACAATTGTCCTCATCTCCATCATATCTTTAAACTATTTACTCTAGTTCTAGTCTCAACAATGGGAGCAGCGTTTCAGTTTCCACCTTGTCAAGTCACCTCAGGAACTTGAATGTTTCAGTAAGTTCACCTCTTTTTCTTCTAAGGTCTGCTGGATACAGGTCCAACCTGTCCATACTTTATAAAAAGATAACCCATTCATCCAAGGAATTAGTCAAATGTAGTTCCTATTTTGATGCACTGGTATTCTTTTTTACATCAGAAGACCAAAATTGTAAGCTCTTAGACACAATTGTAGTTTTGAATTCACTGGTCTAGAAACTTTAGATAGAGAACATTTTTCATTTGTTTAAGAAGGGCAACAGAGATAACCCAGGAACTATAGGTCTCTGAACCTTATGTTAGTCATAGAGAAATTATTGGAGAACATTCTTAGAGATTAGATTACTCACACCTGGAAAAAGATGGACTTATTAGCAATAGACAGCCTGGCTTTTCATGGGGAAGGCGTATCTCATAAACTTAAGTGAGTATTTTGAGAAAGTGACCAAGTTGATGAGTGCAGGCAGGATGGTAGATGGGTAAATTTAAAGATAGGAGGAGAAAGTGAGGTCTGCAGATGCTAGAGATCAGAGCTGAAAATGTATTGCTGGAAAAGCGCAGCAGGTCAGGCAGCATTCAAAGAGCAGGAGAATCGACGTTTCGGGCATGAGCCCATCATTCCTGAAGAAGGGTTCATGCCCGAAACGTCCATTCTCCTGCTCTTTGAATGCTGCCTGACATGCTGCGCTTTTCCAGCAACACATTTTCAGCTCTAAATTTAAAGATATAAAGACACCCAGATCCTTTTGTAGTTTCAAGCCCTGCAGTCTCTCTCCACTTAAGTAATATGCAGCTTTTCTAATTTTACTGCCAAGCTGCAAACCTCACACTTTTCCATGTTATACTCCATCTCTATCAGTATCCCCTTTCAGACTTCGTGTATCCTCCTGATAGTTTTTTACACAAAGGGGTGGCAAGTGATTGGAATGCACTGCCAGAGAGGTGCTGGAGGCAGATACAATGCAATTTTACAATAGAAGAGGCAACTTGACAGATATATGAATTGTCAGAGAATGGAGGGATACGGATTGTGTGGAGGCAAAAATTTTTCAGTTCAGAAAGGCTTTGCATGTCGGTGCTGCCTTGATGGGTCGAGGGGCCTGTTCCTCTGCTGTATTGTTCTTTGTTTGTTCTTTGTTCTTGTTTCATCATAGATGCTACCAAACCTGCTGAATTTCTCCAGCAATTTCTGTTTTAGCTTCTTTCAAAATAGTACACAGGCTAGATGTGCTTTCACAAATGTCCTGTGCAGCTGTGATAAAACACCCTAGTTTTAAATTTATTTTCCTCTGATAGTAAAACACAGTATTCGATTTGCCTTCTGAATCACTTGTAACTGCATAGTACATTTTGTGATTAATGTAGCAGGACACCCAGATCCTTTTGTAGTTTCAAGTCCTGCAGTCTCTCTCTCCATTTAAGTAATATGCTGCTTTTCTATATTTACTCCCAAGTTGCAAACCTCACATTTTTCCATGTTATACTCCATCTCTATCGGTATCCCTCTTCAGACTTCTTGTGTCCTCCTGATAGTTTGCTTTGCCATCAACAGTAAGCGTCCTATTATAAAGCATTCATGGGGAATAAGGGGTGCCAGTTATGTAATGATTGTAACAAGGTCAACCATGTGGAACTCAAAGAATATGAATTCTTTGACAGAGGCTGTTAACCTGGTCCAATCAAGGAGACCTGGCTGACAGATAAAAAGGAGAATATTAGAGATACTGACACTCTGGTACCTAACTCTGAATGAGGCAGTACTGAAGTCAAAGACTGTTCATGTGTAAAGAAAAGGTGATGTGGTGATGGGAAACTGGCCTCTGTGGAGTTATTTCAAGTTATGCGAGTGTACCAGTTGCATGAAAAATAATATAAGAAAAGGCAAACAGCTCATTTTCATGTCCTCAAATGTGGCTCCAGCACAGTTAGTTTAGATTACATTTTCTACAGTATAGAAACAGGCCTTTCAGCCCAACAAGTCCACACAGACAGTTGCCCGAGGCTGGAATCAAACCCGGGTCCCTGGCGCTGTGAGGCAACAGTGCTAACTACTAAGCTACCATGCAGCTCCACTGTATTTACTGCATTCAATAGCTGCAGTTTAAATATAGTTAAGAGCAACAAATGATGAGCAATAGGTGCCAGCCCTACCATGGCTGAGTGAAAAAATTTTCCTTTATTTAAATAATTAGTAGAGATTTTAAACATTTGAGGCTCCAGCACTGATTTCAGCAGTAATCCATTGCCTACGTTCTTGCCACCCTGAAATTGACCCAATTATCCCTGACATCAAGGTAACATTTGACTGAGTGTGGCATCAAAAAACTCTAGTAAAACTGATGTCAAAGGAATCAAGAGGGTAAAAGACTGCTGACTGTTGTGATACCTGGCGTATTGGAAGATGATTGTGGTTGTTAGAGGTCAGTCATCGCAACTCTAGGACATCTCTGCTAGAGTTCTTCAGGGTAGTGTCCTAGGCCCAATCATCTTCTACTGCTCCATCATAAGGTCAGAAATAGGATATTTACTGATAATTGCACAATGTGCAGCAGAATCTGTGACTCCTCAGGTACCAATGCGGTCCATGTCCAGATGCAACATTATCTGCGCAATATCCAGACTTGGGCTGACAGGTGGCAAATAATATTTGGGCCACAGAATTGATGGCAATGGCATTTTCAACAAGAGAGAACCTTGACTTTTAATGGCATTACTGTCACTGAATTGTCAACTATCAAAGGGGTTGCCATTGATCAGAAACTGGACTAGACTAGTCATATAAATACTATGGCTACAAGAGGGGGTCAGAGGCTAGGAAACCTACATTGAGTAACTCACCTCCTGAGTACCCAAAGCCTATCCACCATCTACAAGGCACAATTTAAAAGTGTTACAATAATCCCCATTGGCCTGGATGGGAACAGCTCCAATAGCGCTTAAGAAAGCTTGACAACATCCAGAACATAGCAGCTTGCTTGATTGACGCCACAGTCACTCCCTCCACCACTGATACTCAATAGCAGTAGTGTGTGTCATCTACAAAATGCACTGCGGAAATTCACGAAGGATCCTTAGATACACCTGCCAAACCCAAAACCACTTGCATCTACAAGGACAAGGACAGCAGATACACACTACTTGTAAGTTCATCTCCAAGTTACTTATCATCCAAACTGAGTAGGATGTCACTGTGCTTTCAATGTCTTTGTGTTACATCCACCTTAACAGCATGTTGGATGTTTTCACAGTACTTCATCTCTTTTTAATTCTTAATTCACAATTATTTATGGGATGTTACTTGAATATGTTACAGTGAAGACTGATGCAATACATCTGCTTAGTTCATCTGTTGTCTGCTTATTTTCAATTATTAATTCCTCAGATACACCTTCTAGATCAATGCACATTTTTAACATTCCTCTTTTCCTAACAGTTGTCGTAGTGAAACTGCTGAAATGCATTATTAAGGATAATATTATTGCAGGATGTTTGCAGAATCATTGTTCAATCTGGCAGAGCCAATTTTGGGAAAGGGAAATCATGTTTAGTGAACCTACTTTTTCATGAAGCATTGTTTTAGCAGATATGTAAGAACTGTGCCTTTTTCTTTTTCTTTAAATGTGAAACGAAATAAGAAAGAAATGCTTTGAAACACAGTGTTTTCTAAATGTGCAATATGTTTTGAAAAGCAAATAACCTGATACCATGGCAAGCAACATAAGAAGCTGTTAGAACCAACAAAATTAACATTTCAGACCAGATGAAGATGGGCTGAGAGATTCTGGATTCAGATTCAGCTAGGTGGTGACATGAAGTTAATTGTTCTATGGACTAGTGACTAGTTATTGATAACAAAGACCTTTTGCTTGCCAACAAACTATGTGGTTGGTTTGCAAACATAATTGTTTCAGAAGTAGTTTAAAGGAGACTCACTCAGCTGGTATGAAGGGGTTGTCTTTCAAAGAAATATTGTACAAGTTGTACCATTGAAATTTGGAAGAATGGGAAGTGATTGTATTGAAACATATATGATTTTGAGAGGCTGAAGAGAACAGATACCTGGCGGCCATTTTCACAGGTGGGGAGAATAAAACTAAGTAGCATAGCTTAAGAATAAGAAATATCTCTTTTATGACAGAGATGAGGAATTTTTTTTTAAGAGTTCTTTTCCCCAAAGACTGTGGAGACTGAACCTTTAAGTTTATTTTAGATGAAGTTAGATCGACTTTTTGTAGATACAAGAGTAAGAGTTATAGGGAGCAGATTGGAAAGTGGACATAAAACCAGAACCAGATCATCCACAATTTATTGAATGATGGCAGCAGGCTTGATGGGCCAAATCGCCTATTCCTGATCCTATGTGTTTTTTCTCACATAATTTTGTAATATTTTACAATAATATCCTACACTCACCCATAGATTTAACTCCATATCTTCTTTGTAGGAGACCCAGTCCTTCCCATGGACTGTCTTGCCCAGGTCTAATGAGAATAATCAGGTCAATATGTGGGTAGTCAAACATGACATGAAGCTAAACCAGGCATTCGAGATAGTGTCTGAAAGGACTAAGAAGAAAGATATTGATCGATCACTAGGCTGACAGGTTGACCTTCAAATTGGTGCAAGGGCATTTCTTCAAAACTGGAATATCGGGGTCAGATTAGGAAACACTATTTGTGAGACCCTGAACCCCACAGAACCATTAAGCAGCTGGACACAGGTCACAGCCATGTTGAGAAATTAATAGCTGGAGCCAGCCTCAAAAATGATTCATGGAAGGGACTTCCTTGAGGTCAGTATTCACCTGGATGATGTGGAGGGAAGCAGCCTGCTCAGTGGTGTAGTGGAACCTGAAGTGTTTGTGCATGGTAGCTCGAGTAAAGTGAAGTCAAACAGTGACACAGAAATCTGGAGTGACCTGTTTGTTGAGTGAGAATCCAGATGGTACATCCAGTGTGGGGAGGGCTACTCTCAGATTGAAAAATGGTCTACAGTTAAATATGCTGGGAGGTAGAAAATGAAGCAATAAGTGCTGCTAATCATGTGACTCCCGTAGTCCTGATTTGACCTACACTCCAACGTGGCTGATCTGTCACAGAGCATGAATCCCTTGGAAGGTACAGGTGTGGGTAATAGAAGAGAGTCTTCTCAACTAAATGTTGTATATCACCCAACCCTTACCATTTGCCTAGATCAATGATGCAAGAAGAGAACACCACCACTATATGAGGACTCAAGCTTTCTGGCCATCATGCACAATTGAGCCTGCTAATCATGCAGCTGCTTAGCAAGCAGTCACTGTGTGCTATGTATCATTGCCAGGACAGCAAGCTGCAAGCAGACAATTATATGACTGGACCTCCAGCAGCAGGTGATGATGGTGATGGAAGGCTCTATGCAAGAACACTGACCAGTTCATCAGGACATCCAGCAGCCAGTGGTAATTGTGAGGGAGGACAACTCAATCAGTCGAATGGACTGTCGCTGGAAGAAAAGGCATCTTTGCTGGAAGCTGAGCTGATGGGAAGAGGAAGTAGATGGACCAAGGATTCCAGTGTGACCCACAGGCTTCATTCCACATTTATATTGTATATAGTTCCTTGTTTATCCTTGATTTCTCTTCCTGTTTGTAATGACCCCATGCCAGTGGAATAATAGAATATCTGCTTCATCATCTTTGGGCCTTCTGCATATTCAAATCTCATGATACATCATATCTCCCCATTGTTATTTTTCTCCTCCACGTTGCACTAGTGACTTGTCTTTATAATTAATTTTCTTCATGTTGTAGTGTTGAACTGACCCTCATGCAATGCTGCTTTGTGAGTAATTATAAGGAGATGTGTAAAGATAGCTTGGAACAACTTGATAAGGTATCTTTGTTCCTTGAGGGATTTATCTGATCTTTGTCTTTCAACTAAATAGATGAAGTGAATTGTGACATAAAATCTGTCCATTTCTACTTCATGGCACAGACACGCTATGTCAGATACAATTATGTTACCATGTTATGGGTACCATATTCATTCATTTAATAAGATGAGCTATTTGATCCTTCCTGACCTATTATTTGAAGGATCAATTTATTCAAAATATTGATACAGTTCAAGTAATTTTTTAGCAATTTACTCACTTGATTACAAACTATTTAACCTTTGACAATGGTTACAGACTAAGTGACTGTCCCCATCTTCTTATATATGTAAGTAGGCCATTCAGCCAATCGAGTCTATTCTACCAATCAGGGAGATTATGGCTAATTTGATAACCCTCAACTCCACTTTCCTGCCTTTTCCCCATAACTCTTAATTTTCCTATTGATTGAAACAACCATCTATTTCAGCCTTAAAGACCATCTGCAGAGGAACACAGCATTAAAGCATGGAAGTTAAGACAACATTTAGAAAACATTGGTTATGCTACAGCCAGAAGGTTTAACACTATGCTTTCAGATGATGCAGCTGAGGGAAGGCACAGAAGAGATTTTCAAGAATGACACCAGAGGTTTGGTTATATAGAGAGCCTGGAGAAGGTGGGGTTGTTTATATGGAATAGTGAAGATAAAGAAACAATACGAAGAACTATATTTTACACCTAATGTTTTAGTAATTTGCAATGCACTGCCTGAAAGGACAAGTGGAAGCAGTTTCAAAAGTAACTTTCAAAATAGAAAACCCAACTGGAAAGTGAATTACAGGGCTATGAAGAAAGTGTAGGGGACTGGATCCAATCTGAGCACTGACATAAGTATGCATGAACAAATAGGAAAATAGGAACAGGAGTAGACCATTCGGCCCCTCAAACCTGTTCCACTGTACTGCTATTCTATGCTGAATCATTCTATGAAAAATGGTTATGTTTATATGGTTTATATAAACATCTCAAAACATTTTATAGTCAATGATGTCATTTTTGAATATATTCGTGGTCACAGTGCAGCAATGTAGGAGGTGATGACCTCGTGGTATTATTTTTGGACTGTTAATCCAGAAATCCAGATAATGTTCTGGGAATCCAGGTTTGAATCCCACCATGGCAAATGGTGGAATTTGAATTCAATTGATATCTGGAATTAAGAATCTAATGACATCAGGAAAAATCCATCTGGTTCACTTAATGTCCTGTAAGGGAGGAAACTGCCTCCTTACGTTTGTGTGACTCCAGACCCACAGCAATGTGGTTGATTCTTAGCTGCCCTCATCCTGTGAATGAATAAATAAAACAAAAGCAGCCAACTTGCACTCAGCAAATTCTGAAAACAGCAGTGTGATAAGGACCAGATCATCTGTTTGATAAATGCTGATTGCAGGAAAGATGCACACTGAACAACTGTGCTCTTTTTCAAAACAGTTTGTGGAACCTTATAAAGGTCTGAGCGACATGTGCTTGGTGAGATTAGTGGCAGAATTTGACAAAATGTGCTGTGAGGTGTAACTTGATATTGGAAGCAACTCACTCTACCTTTTATGTTTTTGACAAGCAGTGTGTTGCCACTTAAGGGGGATTATTGCTTGTTAAATGCCTATTCACAGCCTAACATGTTCTGTTAAAATTCAGTTTTCTATCTTACTAAACTTGTCAAACAAGCTAGGTGTTGAGAAAACTGGACATGGATATCAGAGCAGATACCTGGTAAATTCAGCTCACTGCTTGCTGTGAAGGATCTCCATGTTTTCCACTGAACATCAATGTTTCAGGGTATTCTCCATGGCTACTGGCCATAGACTCTCAACATTGATGGTTGTTGCCAAGAAATATGTGCCAAGAACCTTCATGGCACTTTCAGGACACTTGTGCATTTCAGTCCTGCCCTTTGGGCTGCACTGGTAATTATCATTGTAAATCTAGGACACTGCGTGCTCAGGAACATGCACCCAGTATGGAAAATAAAAAGCATAGAAGCATGGAAAGGGTTAAAACATGAAGACCACTGGCAATCTGTGGTCTGTGGAAGGCAGGGTGGGATAAGAATAGTGGAATGCTCTTACACCAATTAGCAGAGTAAGGTTAAGGCTGGAAGGTCACTGTGGCGAGGTGAGATAACAGTAAAGGTAGTCTCCCTGTTAAGTGTCATTATGACAAGATTGTGACCATAAATATTTGGGACACGACATTAAATATCTAATTAATAATTAGTAGAGTCAGCTTGAGACAGGAGACTATTGTAATAGATGGAATAACTAAATATCTAATCATGACAGGTTAGTCTAGAATGGAAGATCACTGTAGCAGAGGTGATAATAAATATCTAACCGTGACATTAGAATAACATTAAGTAGAATGTTCAACTAAAGAGATAATGGGAACTAACATCACTGGTTTATTGTGTAGCAGGGGTAAGGTACTTTGAATAATGTAGTTGGACATGCTGATTAGCTAACAGAAACATGATAAAAAAAATATTAAAAATCACGGACCCTGAAGTTCGTGGTCATTCGAGAACCTGCTTTCTCAGTGTCATGGTTTTTTGTTTGCAAATAAAAGACCTACTTCTTGAGGAACTCTCTGCATCCCCTGGCAATTCTCTACATTTTCTCCATGGCAAACATGGCACTGCGAGAGGGTCGTGCAGAGACCCACCTGGAAAAAGGGCGGCAGTAACAGGGCGCTTCTTGTCCACCGGGGGCACTCCAGAGACTGACAGTGTAAGGGTACCCAACCAAAAAAAAAGAGTTAGTATTTTTGCAATGAATTCAGACTATATTCTGTTGGCTTGGAGTGGTCCTTGGGGACTCTGAGGTGCGGGAACCTGCCAGAGGGTCTCTCCAATCCAAGATCTAAAGGCAAGTGGTAAGTTGCGGCTGAAGGAGACGTGGAGAATTGGTCAAGAAAACTGTGCAGTGGAGTAAGGGGTGAGTAAGAATAGAACGTAGCAATTGTCTGAGTAAAAATTCCACATGGTGTGAATAAAAGTCCTTGTGTTGAATATAAGATCCTAAAAATATCACCTAGCAGGAAATGAGGGCCTGAATAGATAGGGAAGAATAAATAAGGGGAAATTGTTTTACTAAAACAGCTGATAGACCTGTTTAGAAAGCCAGATTGGCAGTGGGGATGATTAAAAGTAAATTAGCAGGGAATAGTCATAGTGTTAAAGTGTTAGTTGACTGTTAAATGTTTTAGATAAGGCCCGTAGGATAATTAGATTTTTGGAAATGAACAAAGGGTCTGTTTAAGTAAGGGTCTGGCAGAGAGAGAGAGAGAGAGAGAGAGAAAGAGATTGATTTGCTGCCGAGTTCTTGGCTGTTTGCAGCAGGGCTCTGAGTGTGTGAGTGTGTGTGTGTGTATGTGTGATTTTATAGTTTAGTCATTGTGATCTGATTTGTATGCATAATTGTTTGTTGGTGTTTAAATGTTTGTGTTTTGTTTCCCTGGAGCTGGAGATCCCTGGATATTTTGATTTTATTTTGCACTGGAAGCACTTAAGATACGTTAATGATGTTAGTGATTGGTGCATTTTGAAATGCAGTGCTAGATTGGTTTTGGCTGAATGAATGAGAATAGGTTGTTTGTATTAACTAGCTACAATTGAGGATGTTTAGGAATTGATAGATTGGTAAGGGACAATTGTAAATTATAAAGTTAGGAATTGCTTATACTGTTGACAAAGCCCTATTGGACTTGAATGGTATGAGGAAGTGATTTGTGAGAGCAGAGATAATACATTAGACGGACTGAAATATCTGTTAGAATGGATAAAGGATCTGCAGTTGAGATACTGAGTAAGAAATTTCCAGTGGCAAGAAATGATATTGTAAACATTTCTGAGAAATGGGAAAAAAGAACTAAGGATTTATTGACTAACTGGCTAAAAGAAGATATATGTATGTGCAATTAGATAGAAGGACTAATTAAGAACTATAAGCCAAAAGATAAATCTAAAAATAGAAACCAAAAGAGGGATCAGGAGATGGAAATATTGAAACTTTCCAGGAAAGAGGGTGAGGAACTGAAGGTAGCTTGTCAGGCACCCATGGTGACTAGGAAAGCTGCAAAAGAACAAGTTGAGCAGTTACAGGAAACAGAAAAGCAGGAATAGCCCCCCTCTATACACAGATGTGGAGGAATTGAATAGACCTCCTCCCTACTCGAATGAAGAGGCATTGAAGCAGTGTCCAGTCATAAAGTGAACAGTAGAAATAGAAGGGCAGTTAGAATTGGAAGTGCGGAAGACAAAAATGAACTGAGGGAAAGAAGAGAAAGAGAGAAAAGGAATAGGCAGGAGCAAATAAAAGCAATATAATGAGAGCAAGAAAAGCTGAAACATTAGTGTGCTGCGTGAGCTAAGGGAACAAAAAGCAATTGAGGAATACTTATGGTGATATGAAAGGAGGGTTGAAGAGAAAAGCAGTGAAGGTGATGCAGAGGAAGCGGAAAGGGTTGATGAGAGACAAGGAAAGAAAAAGGCCCTAGTACCTAAAGAATAAGAGGAATTAGAAATAGCATTGGAGTCAGAACCGGAGGGGGATTTATTGAGAAGTATTGTCGGTAAATGGAAAACGAGCTAACAGGGAAGGATGCTACCGTTGCATATAAAAGAGGGGAGAAACCCACAATATGTTTGCGTCACTACACGGCAACTTGTGGTCATTTCAGCTACCGCAGGAAATGCTCCTCTGACAGAACTCCACCGCTCTACTATTATGATCTGACAACTGCCACGGTGCAAGGAATATGTCCATGTGGGAACGTCGATGATACTTCTGAAGAATGTGCGGGTCCTATATTGTTTGGGATCTTGGGTCTTTTTCCCTGTTTTGGTTATTGGAGGACAGGGTTTTGGCCCAAGGGACCTCAGGAATGGAGGAAGAACTCTTTAAGTCTCAGACTCCGAAAATTATTTAGCCCGTGTTGGGACCTAAAGTTTTTGCCTTTGTGAGGGAAAGGTCACATTTTACGAAGTTGATTGAGTTTTTTGAGGAAGTGACAAAGATGATCATTGAGGGTAGGGCAGTGAATGTTGTCTATATGGGTGGCACGGTGGCACAGTTAGCACTGCTGTCTCACAGCGTCAGGGACCCGGGTCCAATTCCCGCCTCAGGTGACTGACTGTGTGGAATTTGCACATTCCCCTCGTGTCTGCGTGGGTTTCCTCTGGGTGCTCCGATTTCCTCCTACAGTCCAAAAAAAATGGGCAGGTTAGGTGAATTGGCTATGCTAAGTTGCCCGTAGTGTTAGGTGAAGGCATAAATGTAGGGGAATGGGTCTGGGTGGGTTGCGCTTCGGCGGGTCGGTGTGGACTTGTTGGGCTGAAGGGTCTGTTTCCACACTGTAAGTAATCTAGTAATCTATCCATGTACTTAACTTTGATGAGATCCCTCATGGCAGGCTGATACAAAAGATGAAGTCACATGGAATCCACTGTGAGCTGATAAGATGTATACAGTCCTGGCTTGGTCGTAGAAGACACAGAGTAGCAGTGAAAGAGGATTTTTCTAACAGAAGATTTGTGACCAGTGGTAGTCCTCAGGAATCAGTGTTGAGACCCATGTTGTTTGTAATATATATAAATGATTTGGAGGAGAACGTAGGTGGCCTGATTAGTAAGTTTGCAGATGACCCAAAGACTGAGGAGCTACAGATGGTGAGCAGGAGTGCTGGAGGATATGCAGGACGCAGATAGGCTGGAAACTTAGGTGGCGAAATGACAGATGGAATTTAATCCGGACAAATATGAGGTGATGCTTTTTGAGAGGTTTAATGCAAGAGGGAAGTATACAGTAAATGGCAGAACCCTTAGTAGTATAAACATATAGGGAGATCCAGGCATACAGGTCCACAGTTCTCTGAAATTGGCAACACAAATGAATAAGGTGGTTAAGAAGGAATCTAGTTTGCCTGCCTTCATTTTTCAGTGCATTGAGTATAAACAATGGCAGTTAGGTTATATAGAATTTCAGTTAGGCCACATTTGGAATATTGTGTGCAGTTCTGTTTGCCACACTACCAGAACGATTTGGCAGTTTTGACGAGGATACAGAAAAGGGTGTTGCCTGGTTTGGAGGGTATTAGCCATGAGGAGAGATTGGTCAAATTTGGTTTGTTTTCACAGAATGGATGCTCGGAGTCTTTTTCCCAGAGTCGAAATATAAATTACTAAAACACATAAAGTTTCAAGTAAAAGGGGGAAATATTAAAGAAGATGTAAGAAGCATGTTTTTACATAGAGGATGGTAAGTGCCTGGAATGTGCTGCCAGAGGAGGTGATTAAAAGGACTCTTGACAGATACATGAACAGACAGGGAATAGAGGGACATGGACTGTACAGAGGCAAAAAGTTTTTAGTTTAGAAAGGCATCATGTTCTTTGTACATTGAAATTGGTGAATTTCAGCCGAGTGACTAAGGGCCTTTTATGTCAATCTAAGAGGCAAGAGGTGACTTCAGTTTAATGTCTTGTTAAAGGGACAACAATTGAGTGCTACAAAAGCAGAGTTTTATAGGATTGCTATCTTTGTTTAATTTAGGCTAAAATGGAAAAACTAAAAAAGTTATGTGACTTGTTCTAGATTATTATGGCAAGATTTGTGTTCGCAGATACATTCTATTTTGTTCAAAAAGCACACAATCTGCCAGCAATCAGTCCATGTGACATTTTATCAATTCCTACTTTGGAAATAGAACCAGTCTGACTCAGGTTGGGATACAGACAGACTCACCTCACACCTTTAATGCATTGTCTGAGCTGAGATGTCACTTTTCTTTTTAAAAAAACCTTAAGTTATCTCAGAAATGTGACTTGAAAGAAGTTCTAGGATTTACATATTAATGAATTGAAACTTGTGACCCCACTCTAAGTGATTAAAGACTTAACAGCAACCTAGATTTGTTCAATACATCGCGTCAGTTGTATGACAATTTGACCTTTTACTATGAATTCTGTGTCCTATGATCCTGCCCCACTAGCTACCTGGCAAAGGGGTTGTGCTCCGAAAGCCTATACTTCCAAATAAACCTGCTGGACTGTAACATGGTGCTGTGTGATTTATAACTTGATACATAAAGATTAGTTAAAGATAATTTAACAATCTAAAGATAGTTAAGGACAGGATAGAAGGTGCAAGGGGTTCTTGATGACAAAGTGCCTGAGCTGACAATAGACAGACTATTCGTCTCCCAGGAAGGTGTCAAGTGTATCAGGTTTTGAATACCATTATACTTTAACTGCCAATTTAATTTTGAGACAGTGATTTTGGAAATCCAAAGGATAGGTGTTCATTATTTAGACCTGGATACAAGGGCCATGTGATTCCTGTTACCCTGGAGATGGAATTTGGAAAAAATATGGAAGAGTCAGATTATTAGGTTCTCATAAAAAATAGTGAATTTCACAAATAAGTCAGTCTGCCAGGATTTGAGAGAGACAGAGAGTACAGCTGAAGGCAACAGGTCACTGTGCAGGAACTTGAGTAAGAAGTTAAGCTCAGGTTGGATATATCCAATTTATGAGAATTTGAAACAAGGCTGTATGCTTCCCTTTACAGTTCATCAACTTTACCAACACCTTCCGCCCTGACCTCACATTCACCTGGACCATTTCGGACACCTCTCACCCTTTCCTGAACCTCTCCATCACCATCTCTGATAACCGACTAACCAGATACTACAAGCCCACTGACTCCCACAGCTACATAGACTACACCTCCTCCCACCCTACATCCTGTAAAAACACCATCCCTTATTCCTAATTCCTCCGCCTCCTCTGCATCTGTTCCCATGATTAGCTCATATATTGTATAATTATATGATAAAATAAATTACAGGAACTTCCACATGAAAATAGACCACAATTCATCCTTCTACCATCCTGGTCTTCATATGATACAATGACAATGGAGTTATTGCCTAATCCTTATCAATCTCAATCATATCGTGTACAACAGGCAGGAGGAAGAGTTTAATGTTGAAAGTTTTGGGAACCCCACGTCCGAAGTCATCTTTCCTCTCAAGCATAATACATGTGATGTTTCATATACCTAATCCCAAAATTCTCTCGACTGAAAGAAATCTAACCAACTTGCATTTCAATGAATTAATATTCACTTTATCTGCTGTCTAAAATTTGGATGAATTAAAGAATGTGACTTGAACATTCATGGGATTTGCTGGTGTTATTGAGTAACAGAAAGCAAATAACACTTAATATTGTAAACCTGATCATTTCTTTGGTCCACAATAGTTTGAAACAATCAAGTCCTGGGTAAATTGTCCAAACAATCATTTTCAATCCTAGCTGAAGCAAAACCAATATTCTGCTAATATTGAGCCTATAGATCAACAACCAAAGTGAAGAGTAAATAAATACTTTCACAACTCAGTCTAAAAAAGACATATGCAGACACTGGAGTAAGGGTTTGTTTTGATTTTGGATGGAGGATTTTTATTCAGATTGCCTTGATATTTTTCATATAAAAAGAAAACCCTATTTTTCATGTGTTACTTCGATCATGATAACGGAGTTGATAAGTGAGAAAGAATAAATGGGAACCAAGTCCATTTAATGTCCTGCTACAGACTTCGAGGATAGAATTACTGAATTATCCCAGCAGATCAGTATGAAAGGAACCAAACTATTCTGGTTGTAATTATCTAACCTCATGATGCAATATACATTACAAAATGAGAAGCTTAAAGACTTCAGTTGAATTTTTTCAGTTCCTACTAGTTTAACTGTACTAAGTTAAAACACTTGTGGACTTTTGAATGATGGATTATCATCTTACACAATTATATCCTTCTGTTGACCTATTTAGACTGAATGTAAAAGAAGCCAATAAAAGTTGGTTTTTAGTTGTTGGTGAAACTATAAATAAGAAAAGCACCCATCGAAAGTGGTTTAAAGGATAATGCTTATTTGGGTGGTCTTGTAACATCTAATAGTTAAGCCACCCACCTCAAGGTAATATGGTAGCAAGCGGAAACCCAACTTTGTACCAATTGGTGATCCATGTAATCGCGGCTCCCCACAAGATTGCCGATTTACCCCTAAGCTCCCAGCATATGAATAAACAAACTGTGGACTGTTTCAAAATCTCTGGAGTTCATTACACCGCAGATTTTGTCAAATACAAGCACTGCTGGTTCTTGATAATTGTGAGTGGGTGGCACATGCTGTGTCAGGTAGGAAGTCAATGTTGGGAGAAGTATTGAATTTGGAAGGGGGATGACCAAAGGTGCTAGCAGGCCATTATATTTTTGAGGAGTATTCCCAGCCACCTAACTGCAGAACAATTTCTGGATCTTTTGTGGAGAGTTTGGATAGTTTTATCCATAATAGACACTGACCCCAAGAGAAAGTGAGGGTTCAGGAGGTGACTGATTGCCAGGAAGCTAGGCAGTGAGACTTTTGGAGAGGTCAGAAAGGAAGCCCTTCAGACACTGGTACTGTGTAACAAGTAGCAAGTACTTACTTGACAATCTCAAAAGCTGTGTTGACTTATCTACTACATGGGTTATGAGTACTTTACGACAACTGGAGAGTTACTTGAAAAGGGAGGGGCTAAATTCAGTTGTTGTGAACCATAGCAGTAGGTAGGAACGGGGAGAAAAACTTGCTGATGTTGAATGAGACATCTGATTCTAAGTTAAAGATCAGAATCTCAAGATTATGAATTTCTGGATTATTTCCCAATCCAAATGCAAGTTGGCAGAGGAGCAGACAGATCAGGAGAATTAACATGTGGCCAAAGGACTGGTGTGGGAATGCAAAGTTTGTTTTTATTGAATACTGTCACAAGTGCTGGGACAGGAAATGAGATATCCACAAAGAAATCCAATAGGGGATTCAGAAGAAGCTTTTTCACCTGAACAGTGGTAAGAATGTGGACCTCACTGTATAGAGCATGGTTACTGTACATGGATGTATTTAAGGGGAACAAGA
The DNA here is from genome assembly GCF_020745735.1 of Hemiscyllium ocellatum. Classification (NCBI taxonomy): domain Eukaryota; kingdom Metazoa; phylum Chordata; class Chondrichthyes; order Orectolobiformes; family Hemiscylliidae; genus Hemiscyllium; species Hemiscyllium ocellatum. The sequence continues at coordinate 52,690,946 of NC_083401.1, read as the reverse complement.
AAAGCATATGAGGGAGAAGGGAGTAGATGTTTAACAAGTGTTTAATTGTTGATTGCTTATTTTCATATGGTGGGTAGGGTGTATAATGGGGGTGCGTGGTAAAATAGTGGTCTGAGCACCCACACAATTTTACAGGAACGTCCCACTACCCTACTCAATAGTACAACCTCAGGAATGTAGTATCCAGCCTAAGAAGAAGGGAAGAGCTGCTTATGTTTGCAGATTTAGATGAGAAAGTATGAAAGGAAGCTTAAGTGGAGCATTAAACTGGCATGGATTACACAACAGAAATTGCTGGAAAAACTCAGCACAACTGGTGAATCTATGGAGTGAAACCAAAGTTTACTGGCACGGATAGTTGGGCTGTATCCCATATAATCAAAGCAATTAAAGTTGGTCAGTTAGGCAACTCATCATCCAGTATCAACAGGCAGAGTGTACAATGCAAACTATAATGATAGTGGCAAAATATGGACCATTGATTTTTAAACTCTATCATCTGATTTTAACACCTCAGACTTTCTTAGATTGAAATTTTTCCAAAAAAGAAAAATTACTCAAATAAGACTGGCCACAGTAATCAATTGACCACAGCTTGAATCAACCATCATGAAACTGTCAAAAAACAAGAAACAGTCTGAACTGAAATTAGCGTATCTATCAAAAGGAGCAGAAGCCAGTGCATGCCATGCCTATTCATGTTTTTGTCCCTTGGACTGACAGCAACAAGTTGAAGAAACTGGTGGTGTAGTGGAGAGTGAAGACCATTACCTCAGAGTACAATGGGCCCTTGATCAACTGGGTCAATGGGTTAAGGAGTGGCAGATAGAGCTTAATTTAGATAAATGCGAAGTATTGCATATTGGTAAGGCAACATAGGGCAGGACTTATACAGTTAATGGTGGGGCCCTGGGGAGTGCTGCTGAACAAAGAGGCCTGTGCGTACAGGTGCATAGTTCCTTGATAGTGGAGTTGCAGGTAGACAGAGAGGTGAAGAAGGCAATTGGCATGCTTGTCTTCATTGGTCAGAACATTGAGTAAAGGAGTTGAGATATCATTTTTTTGTCTGCATAGGGCATTGGTGAGGCCACTTTTAGAATACTGCAAACAATTTTGGTCACTCTTCTATAAGAAGGATGTTGTTAAACTTGAGTGTGAGCAAAGAATATTGATAAGGATGTTGCTGAGACTGGAGGGTTTGAGTTATAGGGAGAGACTGAACAGGCTGGGGCTTTAATCCCTGGAGTGTCGGTGGCTGAAAGGTGACCTTACAGAGGTTTATAAAACCATGAGCGGCATGGATAGGGTGAATAACCAAGCTCTTTTTCCTCGGGTGGTGGAGTCTAAAACTAAAGGGCATGGTTTTAAGGTGTGAGGAAAAAGATTGAAAATAGACCTGAGGGGCAACATTTTCACACAGATGTTGGTACATGCATGGAACAACACATTAGAGGAAATGGTGAAAGAGGGTACAATTAGGACTTTTAAAAGGCATCTGGATAGGTATATGAAAAGGAAGGGTTTAGAGGGATATGGGCCAAATGCTGACAAATGGGACTACATAAGACTGGGATGTCTGGTCGTTAAGGACACTTTAGGCTAAAGGGTCTTCTGTGCTGCATGACTCTATGGCATTGTGACTTTGCTGACAGGAATGTCAGGGAATGTCCAGACAATAGGAGAGTACTGGTTTTAGTGGAGACTGGGGCATCAAATATGGCGAAGAGGACGTGGTTAAGTATGAGTAGCTGCAATAATAAACAGAGGGAATATATGATGCATGGATATTATTTTATGAGAGTATGTCAATTTTTTGTTTATTAAATGATTAGCTGAAACAATTTACAGCACCTTTCAGCATAAATAGCAGCAAGAGAAAGTAGGGACATTTATGCCAATTAAGATTCAATCCAAAATGTGTTCCAATTTTGGCTTTTAGTTTTTACCACAGCAGTTGGGAGGCATCCATATCATGGGCGTTCAATGTAGATATGTTGAAAAATCTATTTTCAGTCCTTTTTTCTGAGGTGATTTTCAGGATGCGATCTCTGGCTTCTTTCAATGTTTGAAGCTCTGCTTATTCATCTGAACAGTTTTCTCTATTTTGCTGCACAAACTTTTCATTTTCAGCCAGCAGGTTCTAAAGCCAGCATTCTCTGGCAACAATTTACGAGGTAAGTCTACATCACAAGACTGACCTCAGCTTGGCAGCCTCACCTCTGAGGCTTGGAAAGATTTAAAATGGAAAAATTACTTCTTGACACAAAGGGGGCTTTTCTGAGGTTGAGGCGAAAAGTCCGTAATGTTTGTTAGCAGTTTTGCTCTTACCTCACACCATTTTGTTCTCAAACTTGGGATTAAGAAAATGTACCCCCTTCTTAAACTGTTCACATTTCAAGGGTAATGTGAAAAAAAGACAAAACAATGTAACATGAGTTATTTTGTCTTAATTTCTACTGGTGCATCCTCTTTGCTTGCCTTAGATGTAAGTGGGTGCAGGCTAGGTTCAAATCCCCAAAACATTGTGTCAATTTTCCAAAGTACTGTTCCTGAAAAGTAAAAGAATCTGACACTTCAAACAAAGTATGTAGAATTAAAACCATGTGTTGTTATCATGGGCTCTGTGACCTACATAATCCAGACCCCTCAAGGTTATAAAGTGATTACAGATTTGTTCACAGTGTATCCAAATTGTCCTACTTTCCCCATTCTTGCCTTTGTTTGCAAACTTCATTGAAAGCAGTGAGACTTAGGAAAAACAGTGTTCTGTTACAATGGCAGAGATGTTAACCAGATACTGGATATGGATTTAGGCTTTAGGGTAATATATGTTTTTCCCAACCATACATGTAATGGCTTCTTTATAGCTACCATTCTACTTGGTAGGTAAAAGTGAAACTAAACCTGCAATGAGCTGAATGAAACTGTTAAACAATTTATAGATGCCTTAAGGGTTATGTATTTTCTAAAACTTATAAAACTACATGATTCCTACAAGCATCTGCACCACAGATTTATATTAAGCTGTTATGGTTTGGTTTATTTTACATTTTGTATATCCATTACCCATTTGGCTGTTACAGCTTTTTATCCTCCCTTACTAGCATTGCATTGTCTGCTTTTCTTTGCTGACTGTTAAGGACTCCCTTTATTGAAGAGAAAATGTATTCCATATCTCACTAATAGCAGCACCAAATGATCTTCCTCGGGAATGAATGATCACCTACTATAAAACCCAACTTGAACCACAGCAGACTTGGGTTCAGTCAAATTCTTTGCCAAATGGTGTTATCCGAGTACCTGTGTGTAGGTGGTGGAGCCAACTCTGTTTTTCTTAAAGTTTGAGGCCAGTTTTTTGAGTTGAGCAGTTAAATAAGAGTTATCACAACCATCTCAATATTTCTCAGGATCCAATCCTGTTGGTTGTTTGATGGAGTGTATTGTCTGACCTTTACTCACTCTAAAATGGCCAGAATTTGTCATGTCAGCACCCGGTTAGAATGAGGTAAACAAAAATATTGTACATTTGTATATTTTGCAATAATATGGCCAATATGATTTGAATAATAATGGTCAAAATCAGGCTTGAGAGAGTGAGGATGCCCAGTCACCCCCTGCCCTTCCATTGCCCTTGTACAAGTTGTGTTTCTTAGTTAAAATAGAAAATGATAAAAATTTTCTTCTTCAGGCAGTGCTGGATACTTCAGCATTTGTCCCATCTAGGGCACCAGGTCCACCTCATTGCACCTATCTTACTAGATACATGAGTCCTGATAGCAAATTGAAGAGATGTTCCCAGTATCCACATCTTGGAATCACTTCCATTTCCCTTTTACCTGGTTTTAGAGTACTGTAGGCAAACAGTGATAAGTTTTACTGGCCCATTTACATGGAATCTGTCCTGCTTAGTATCAGTTCTGTATACACTTACTGACAAAGCTCTACTCACAGGCACCCTATTGCAATTGTAGTTTTTAATGTTAGCAAAAAAATGAATCATTCTGTCAGTTTTTGAACAATGTAAGCAACAAAAAGTTATTACAAAAGCAATTCTTTGGCTCTCTCAGTAGACCTTGCTGATATGCTTTTGACAAGTCAACTTTCATGACAAATCTGTAAACATAATTCTCCAATTGTGGAGTCAGACTTGAATCCATGTTTGTTACTGCATTAACTTTGTGATAATCAATGCATAAATTTTGTGACTATCTGGTTTTGGTATCATCACCATAGGTGAGTGTCAGCTGTTGTGACTTGGCTCGATGTGCCATTGACAATCATGAACTTGAATTTTTCTCTGATTTGGTTTTTTCCCTGATTTCTCCAGGTTGAGCCTGAAGGGATGTTGTTTTATGGGTCAGGCATCTCTTACATTAATGTCATATTTTGTTACATATATATTTCTCCTTGCTTTTGATTGAAGTAAATCAATTTATGATTCTGTGATATCATTTGTAATTTGCTTTGATGCTTTTATGGGATTTAGCAAAAAGTTCCAACAATTGTTTCAAACCTGTCCACATTATCCAATCTGATTATTGGATGGTTAACTTCTGAATTTTGAATTACTGAGTCAGTCTCTAATTATCCTTTATTTTAACATCACTCTCTGTTTCTTTCAACACAATAAATTCACTTCTGTTTTGACTATCCTCCTTGTCATGGCATAATTTTAACATGTTAACATAACACACTTGCTGATTTTTCCTCCTGAGTGCAGTACTCATCACATGATTGAGATTCTTTCTGATTTGATAAGGTCCAGTGAACTATACATCATCAGTGTCATGTGCTAGTCAGAATAGAAATAATAGGACATATCAGATGGACACATGTCTGAAGAAATAATGCTGAAGAGGATGTCAAATTCCTGAGGCTTTAGGACCAGTTCTGACAGAGGTGAGACAAGTATAAACTGGATAAGTTATACATGGGCTGGACTAGGACCGATATTCTTGGGGGTATATTTCCTCGAGTGGTTGAAGAGGCCTTAAAATAAAATGGAAGAGGAGAACCTCAGCAATGAGTCAGAGGAAGGGGAATCCCCAAGTCAAGAACAAAAGACAAAAAGAGGATTAAAAAAGCAAGCAGAGAATTCAATGGACAGGATCAAACAGGGCCACAATGAAAATTAATGGGAACAGGGCAAGTAATATTACAAAGACAAATTTTAATGGTGTGTGCCTTAATAAGTGGAAAGTTTGCAATAAAATGAATGAAATAATTCCACAAATAGATGAAAATAGTATGATATAATGATGATTACAGAAACAGGTTTTTCTGCTTTAACACACATTTCATTAGCGTGAATAGGCTATAACATAATTGATGAATCATGGATGTTGTTTGGATAATGTAAATTTTCTACTAAATGGATCTAGGGATTTTTCATAACACAAAGTTGCAAGGGAACATAACTGTCATGTTATAGACGAACAGCCTGTACAGAGTGACCAGGAATGGGAATTGAACATCCAGGGGTTTTCAGTATTTATAAAGAACAGACAAAAAGGAAAAGACAATGGAATAGTATTGTTGGTTATTGAGAAAATTAACATAATAGTGAGGAAGAATTTAGCTCCACTAATGTGGAATTTGTATAGATACAGCTGAGAAACACCAAGAGGCAAAACATATTCATGAGCATTGTATATAGATCCCCAAACTGTAGGGGTGGTTTTGGGAAATACATTAAACAGAAAATTAGACAAAAATGTAATAAAAGAATACTTATAATTTTGTGTGGCTTTAATCTGTGTAGAAATTAGGCAAATCAAATGAGTAATAATACTATAGATTCCTTGAGTAAATACAAGGTAGACTTCTGAACCACTACACTGAGGAACCATCTAAAGAAAGGTCCATCTGATTGGATATTGTGTAATGAGAAAGGAATAATTGGCAAACTAGTTATGTGAGACCCATTGAGGATGAGCAAGCAGAATAGAATTCTTTATGGGGATGATGAGTGACATTGTTGATTCTGACACCAGAGTCCGAAATCTAAATGAAGGAACTACAATGGTAAGAGGTGCGAGTTGCCTATGATAGATTAGATAATATTACCTAAAGAAATAACCGAGAAAAGGCAATGGCAAATATTCAAAGAACACATGGGCAAGCTGCAACAATTGTTTATTCTTGTCGACGACAAAAGCAAAATGGGAAAGGTAGCCAAACCATGACTTACAAGGGAAATTAGGAAGAGGTATTCAAATTGGTCAGAAAAAGTAATAAACTTGAGGGGTAGGAGCACTTCAGGTTTCAGTAAAGGAGGCAATGGATTGAATAAGAAAAGGAAAACAGATTACAAGGTTAAGCTTGTGGGTAACATAAAATCTGATGATAAAAGTTTCTGTAGGTATGTGAAGAGAAAAAGATAGTTGAAGATGAATGTCAGTCCCTTACAGTCAGAATCAGGGGAATTTAGAATGGGGATCAAAGAGATGGCTGACCAATTAGATACAATCTTTGATTCTGTGTTCACAAAGGAGGAGACAAATAACATCAAGAATGTTGGACCACACCAGATCTAGTGTGAGAGAGGAACTGAAGAAAATCAATAGTAGTGTGGAAATGGTATTGGGAAAACTGGCTTTGATGCCAGCAATATTGGTGTTGGGTGCAGTACTGTTACAGAAGGAGATTGAGGTCAAATGCCCAATCTGTCATTTTCAAGAAAATTGAAATCTTGTCAACAGAAATGCTCAAAGGTGGAGGAAAAAACTCTGGATCTGGCTTTGGGGCCATTTTAAAAGTCTATACATTTGCAGACTAAGTTATTTATATGGACCATAATTCTTCAACCTTCCATAAATTATTTCATAACAATAATCTGAGACAGTTTTATTGGTGTTTAATGCTACAACCACACAATCTGAAAATCATTCATGTGTCAGAAAGAGATGTATTATAGTGGCCACTTTGTCAAGAGCAAACATGGAGGAAAATAAACATTGTGATCAAAATGGTTTTGTGCAGAAAATATTATTCTGCTGTAAAAACATTGTGTGTTATATATATATATATATATACTGTCAACTTAAAATATATTTTATGGAGGTATATAATTTATTGTTATTTGGAACTTGGGTTCTATAGTAGAAGTAAATGGATTTTTGTTCCTCGGTTTTGTGGTGAATATTACATTTGGGAATAGAGACAGACAGGTGGACCCAACAGGGAAACACAAAGCAGGAAGTGGACTAAACACAGGATGAGGAGCAAGGCCCACAGCATTTATCTTTGGAGACAGAGACAGACAGGAGCGGAGTCTTGAGAACACTATTCAACAACAAACAAAAATATTCACATTGACATACAGGAACATTGCAAGTGGTTTGCTTGTTGAGCAGCTGCTGTTAGGGAGAATATTTCAACTCCAGTAATTCTGAAGAACAGAAATTTCTAAACTAGCGCAGGGAAATTAAGAATTTATAGACACAGGTGAGAGAGCTAATTTCTGATAAGGGTGATAAATTTCTACTTTCTACTAATCTCCAGTTTATCATAAACAGTACAAATGTAAGGTTCAAGTAAGTTCAAAGTAAGCAGCACAACTTGGCCAAACCCATCCTGTGGAACGTGAAGAGTCATGGACAATTCACATGTCCATGAGAAGCCCATGTGCGGGATGTGTCGGTGGCCACATACACTTGCGCTCTGGGAGTGGGTGGGGGTGGCAATGAAGGGTGGTGGTGGGGGGGGGAACCGTGAGGCAGAGAACTATACTGATTGTACATTCAGGGAGGAGGTCACACAGCAATCAGTAACCACCAGACAGGTAGAGAATGGGTGGGCAGTTCAACAGAAACAGGTAGATAGTGGAGGAGACCACAGAAGCAACACTCACTAATCAGTTTTCCATTGTGAAAATGAAGTGCAATGGTTCCACAATGGAGTTTTAAAACGTCTTTCTTAGAACACAGGCATTACGGGTTGGGCCTAAATTATAGAATCATACAGTGTTACATCATGGAAACAGACCCTTCAAATCAGAAACTGCTTTTTAAAACAAAGAGTCAAAACTACATATTCCTGATGGAAAATGTAGGGGATGATGGACTCTCAGGGGAATGTAGCACAAACAGCCAAGTTTCTGACTCTAAGAATGGCTCTAATGTAATGAGAAGGTATATCAGGTTCCAAGTGATCAGTCGTGTTAGGGGACTCTGTAGTCAGAGGTACAGACAGACGTTCCTGTGGCTGGGAGCAGAAAATCAGAATGGTGTGTTGCCTCCCTGGTGCCAGGATCAAGGATTTCTCAGAGAGGGTGCAGAATGTTCTCAAGGGGGAGAGGGGCCAGCAGGAGGTCATTGTACACATTGCAACTAACAATATAGGAAGGGAAAAGGATGAGATTCTGAAGGGTGAATATAGAAGATTAGGCAGGAATTTAAAAAGGAGGTCCTCGAGGGTAGTACTATCTGGATTACTCCCGGTGCTCCGAGCTAGTGAGGGTGGGAATAGGAGGATAGAGCAGATGAATGCATGGCTGAGGAGCTGGTGCAGGGGATTTTTGGATCGTTGGAATCTCTTCTGGGGTAGAACTGACCTGTGTAGGAAGGATGGATTGTACCTGAATTGGGAGGGAACTAATACACTGGCAGAGAGATTTCTGAGAGCTGCTTGGGAGGACTTAAACTAGTGAGAGAGATGGAACCCAGTAAAATAGTGAGGAAAGATACCAATTTGAGATTGATGCAGTTGGGAAAAGGAATGAGTCAAAGAGTCTGGGCAGGCAGGAACAAAGCAAAGAATAAGGTAGGACTGATAAATGAAACTGCATTCATTTCAATGCAAGGGGCCTAACATGGAAGGCAGAGGAGCTCAGGGCGTGGTTAGGAAAATGGGACTGGGATATAATAGCGATCACAAAGATGTGGCTCAGGGATGGATAGGACTGGCAGGTATAAATGCTACAGGAAGGATAGAAAGTGAGACAAAAGAGGAGGGGGAGAAAAGTTTTTGATAAGGGATAGCTGTACTTTGGGAGGATATTCCTGGGAATACATCCATGGAAGTTATTTGGGTGGAACTGAGAAATAAGAAAGGGATGATCACCTTATTGGGTTTGTATTACAGACTTCCTAATTTGTCAGTGGGAAATTGAGAAACAAATTTGTAAGGATATCTCAGTTATCTGTAAGAATAAAAGGGTAGTAATTGTAGGGAATTTTAACTTTCCAAACTTAGACTGGGACTGCCATGGTGTTAAAGGTTTATATATAGAGGAGTTTGTCAAGTGTGTACAAGAAAATTTTCTGATTCAGTACGTAGATGTACTTACTAGAGAAAGTACAAAATCGAAAACGTGCTGCTGGTTAAAGCACAGCAGGTCAGGCAGCATCCAAGGAATAGGAAATTCGACATTTCGGGCATAAGCCCTTCATCAAGAATGAGGAGAGGGTGCCAGGCAGGCTAAGATAAAAGGTAGGGAGGAGGGACTTGGGGGAGGGGCGATGGAGATGTGATAGGTGGAAGGAGGTCAAGGTAAGGGTGATAGGCCGGAGTGGGGTGGGGGCGGAGAGGTTAGGAAGAAGATTGCAGGTTAGGAGGGCGGTGCTGAGTTGAGGGAACCGACTGAGACAAGGTGGGGGGAGGGGAAATGAGGAAACTGGAGAAAACTGAGTTCATCCCTTGTGGTTGGAGGGTTCCCAGGCGGAAGATGAGGCGCTCTTCCTCCAACCGTCGTGTTGTTATGTTTTGCCGGTGGAGGAGTCCAAGGACCTGCATGTCCTCGGTGGAGTGGGAGGGAGAGTTAAAGTGTTGAGCCATGGGGTGGTTGGGTTGGTTGGTCCGGGCGTCCCTGAGGTGTTCTCTGAAGCGTTCCGCAAGTAAGCGGCCCGTCTCCCCAATGTAGAGGAAGCCACATGTAGAGGGAGGAGTCTGAGACAGTCCAGGTGAATTTGAGGTCGGGATGGAAGGTGTTAGTAAAGTTGATGAACTGTTCAACCTCCTCGTGGGAGCACGAGGCAGCGCCGATACAGTCATCGATGTAGCGGAGGAAAAGGTGGGGGGTGGTGCCAGTGTAGTTGCGGAAGATGGACTGTTCCACATATCCTACGAAGAGACAGGCATAGCTGGGGCCCATGCGGGTGCCCATGGCAACTCCTTTAGTTTGGAGGAAGTGGGAGGATTGAAAAGAGAAGTTATTCAGGGTGAGGACCAGTTCAGTCAGTCGAAGGAGGGTGTCAATGGAAGGGTACTGGTTGGTGCGGCGGGAAAGGAAGAAGCGGAGGGCTTTGAGTCCTTCGTGATGGGGGATGGAGGTGTACAGGGACTGGATGTCCATCGTGAAAATAAGGCGTTGGGGACCGGGGAAGCGAAAATCCTGGAGGAGGTGGAGGGCGTGGGTGGTTTCCCGAACGTAAGTGGGGAGTTCTTGGACTAAAGGGGACAGAACCGTGTCAAGGTATGCAGAGATGAGTTCGGTGGGGCAGGAACAGGCTGAGACAATGGGTCGGCCGGGGCAGTCAGGTTTGTGGATTTTGGGCAGGAGGTAGAAACGGGCGGTGCGGGGTTGTGGGACTATGAGGTTGGAGGCGGTGGATGGGAGATCCCCTGAGGTGATGAGGTTATGGATGGTCTGGGAGATGATGGTTTGGTGATGGGAGGTGGGGTCGTGGTCGAGGGGGCGATAAGAGGAGGTGTCCGCGAGTTGGCGTTTGGCCTCAGCGGTATAAAGGTCGGTGCGCTAAACTACTACCGCGCCTCCCTTGCCTGCCGGTTTGATGGTGAGGTTGGGATTGGAGCGGAGGGAGTGGAGGGCTGCACGTTCTGAGGGTGAGAGGTTGGAGTGGGTAAGAGGGGTGGACAGGTTGAGTCGGTTAATGTTGCGGCGGCAAACTTGACCAACTCTTGGAAAATAAGGCAGGGCAGGTGACTGAGATGTCAGTGGGGGAGAACTTTGGGACGAGTGACCATAATTTTATTTGTTTTAAAATGGTGATGGAAAAGGATAGACTGGATCTAAAAGTTGAAGTTCTAAATTGGAGGAAGGCCAATTTTGACGCTATTAGGCAAGAACTTGCACCAGAAGGACATGGAAGATCTAGCATGTGGAAAAATAGATGATGTCATCTTGAAAAATGTCCATATTATAGAGAAAGAGGTGCTGGATGTCTTAAAATACATAAAAGTAGCTAAATACCCAGGACCTGATCAGGTGTACTCTAGAAACCTGTGGGAAGCTAGGGAAGTGATTGCTGGATTAGAGTGGTGCTGAAAACACAGCAGATCAGGCAGTATCCGAGGAGCAGGAAAATCAATTTCCCCTGCAAATCCTCCCACTTCCTCCAGATGAAAGGATAGCCATGGGCACCCGTATGGGCCCCAGCTCTGCCTATCTCTTTGTTAGCTATGTAGAACTGTCCATCTGCCCGTAGGCACCACTCTCAACTCTTCCTCTGCTACATTGATGACTGCATTGGCACCACCTCGTGCTCCTGCGAGGAGGTTGAGCAGTTCATCAACTTCACCAACACATTTCACCCTGACCTTAAATTCACCTGGACCATCTCTGACACCTCCCTCCCCTTCCTGGACCTCTCCATCTCCATCAATGACAACTTACGTAACACTGACATATTTTACAAACCCACCGACTCCCGCAGCTACCTGAATTACACCTCTTCCCACTCTACCTCCTGCAAAAATGCAATCCCATATTCCCAATTCCTCCACCTCTGCTGTATCTGCTCCCAGGAGGGCCAGTTCTACCACAGAACACATCAGATGGCCTCCTTCTTTAAAGACCATAATTTCCCTTCCTACATGGTTGAAGATGCCCTCCAATGTATCTAAACCATGTCCTGCACCTCCGCCCTCAAACGCCACCCCTCCAACCGCAACAAACGCCGAACTCCTCTGGTCCTCACCTTCCACCTTCCGCATAAACCGCATCATCCGCCGACATTTCTGCCACCTCCAAATAGACCCCACCACCAGGGATATATTTCCCTCCCCACCCATTTCTGTTTTCCGCAAAGACCGTTCCCTCCGTGACTACCTGGTCAGCTCCACATCCCCCAACAACCCATCCTCCCTTCCTGGCACCCTCCCCTGCCACCGCAGGAATTGCAAAACCTGCACCCACACCTCCTCCCTCACCTCCATCCAAAGACTCCAAAGGCACCTTCCACATCCATCAAAGTTTCACCTGCACATCCACAAATGTTATTTATTGTATCCGTTGCTCCTGATGCCATCTCCTTTACACTGGAGAGATTGGACGTCTTCTTGCAGAGCGCTTTAGGGAACATCTCCTGGACACCTGCACCAATCGACACCACCAAACCGTGGCCGAACATTTCAAATCCCCCTCCCACTCTGCCAAGGACATTTAGGTCCTAGGCCCTCCTCCACCCCCACTCCTTACCACCCGATGCTTGGAGGAAGAACATCTCATCTTTTGCCTCGGAACCCTTCAACCCCAAGGCATCAGTGTAGACTTCACCAGTTTCCTCATTTTCCCTCCTCCACCTTACCCCAGTTCCAAACTGCCAGCTCAGCACCATCCACATGACCTGTCTACCTGTCAATCCTTCTTCCTACCTATCCACTCCACCCTCCTCTCAGACCTATTACCTTCATCCCCACCTCCATGCACCTATTGCACTCTTAGCTACCTTCTCCCCAGCCCCACCCCCCTCCCATTTATCTCTCCACCCTGGAGACTCCCTGCCTCATTCCTGATGAAGGCTTTTGCCCAAAATGTTGATTTTCCTGCTCCTCGGATGCTGTGCCTTTCCAGCACCACACTAATCTGGACCCTAATCTCCAGAGTCTGTAGTCCTCACTTTCATCTAAGTGAATGCTGGACCCCATGATGAGATATTTGAATCATTAATAGTCACAGGTGAGATGTCAGAGGACTAGAGGTGAGCTAAGAAAGGTAGAATGGAAAAGCCAAGGAGCTATAGACCAGTGTGTTTGACATTGTTGGAGGGCAAGTTATTGGAGTGAGTCCTGAGGAACAGGATTCACATGCATTTGGAAAGGCAAGGACTAATTAGGGATAGTCAACATGACTTTGTATGTGGGAAATCATGTCTCATGAACTTGATTAAGTGTTTTTGAAGAAGTAACAAAGAGCAACGGACATGATCAAAATGGACTTCACTAAGGCATTTAACAAGATTCCTCATGTTAGACTGGTTAGCAAGGTTAGATCTCATGGAATACTAGCCATTTTGATGCAGAACTGGCTTGAAAGTGGAAGACAGAGCGTGGTGGTGGAGGGTTGCCTTTCAGACTGGAAGCTTGTGACCAGTGGTGTGCCACGAGGATCAGTAGGTCCACTGCTTTCATCATTTGTATAAATGATTTGGATTGATCATAGGAATTAGAGTTGGTAAGTTTGCAGATGACAACAAAATTTGAGGTGTAGTGTGCGACAATGAAGATTACCTCAGAGTACAACGGGATCTTGATCTGATGGGCCAATGGGCTGAGGAGTGTTAGATGGAGTTTAATTTAGGTAAATGTGAGTTGTTGCATTTTGGAAAGGCAAATCTTAGCAGGACTTATACACTTAATGGTAAGGTAATGGGGATTGTTGTTGAACAAAGAGACTTTGGAGTGCAGGTTCATAGTTCCTTGAAAGTAGAGTCACAGGTAGATCAGATAGTGAAGAAGGCATTATTGGTCAGAGCATTCAGTATAGGGGTTGGGTGGTCATGTTGCAGCTGTACAGGACATTGCTTAGGCCAGTGTTGGAATATTTGCACAATTCTGGTCTCCCTCCAATGGATGATTGTTGGGAAACTTGAAAGAGTTCAGAAAAGATTTACAAGGATGTTGCCAGGGTTGGAGGATTTGAGCTATAGGGAGAGATTGAATAGGCTAGGACTGTTTTCCCTGGAGCGTTGGAGGCTGAGGGGTGATCTTATAGAGGTTTATAAAATCATGAGGGCCATGGATAGGGTAACAGAGATGGTCTTTTTCCTGGGGTGGGCAAGTCCAGAACTAGAGGTTTAGGGTGAGAGGGGAAAAATTTAAAATAGATCTAAGGAACGTCATTTTCACGCGGAGGGTGCTGCATATATTCAATGAGCTGCCAGAGGAAGTGGTGGAGACTGGTACAATTACACCATTTACAAGGCATCTGGATGGGTATATGAATAAGAAGGGTTTGGAGGGATATGGGCCAAGTGCTGACAAATGGGACTAGATTAGGTTAAGATATCTGGTCAATATGGACACATTAAACCGAAGGGACTGTTTCCGTGCTGTACATATATATGACTCTCTGACTCATGTGAATTAGGCTAAATGACAAAATAAACTACCTGGTGAGATAATTGCCAAAGTGTTTACTATATTGAGCTTTTATGATACACAGGAAGCCAGGCCAGAAATTTGTTCAATTTGGACAGAAAAAATCCATATGTGCAAATGTGCTATTTAGCAGCGACTTTTGAGAAGATTTGTAGCTCAGGTTGAGGTTCTGGATGGAGGTTTGCTCGCTGAGCTGGGAGGTTCATTTCCAGACGTTTCATGACTCTACTAGGTAACATCTTCAGTGGGCCTCCAGGCGAAGCATTGCTGATAATTCCTGCTTTCTATTTTATGTCATGTCCTGTGGTGATGTCATTTCCTGTTCTTTTTCTCAGGGGTTGGGATCTAACTTGATGTGTTTGTGCAAAGAGTTCCGGTTGGAATGCCATGCTACTAGGAATTCTCATGTGTGTGTTTCTCTTTGGCTTGTGCTAGGATGGCTGTGTTGTCCCAGTCGAAGTGGTGTCCTTCCTTATTTATACTAGCATCCTTATATACAGATATGTAAAGACACCACTTTGGCTGGGACAACACATCCGTCTAGGACAAGCCAAATAGAGACACGCATGAGAATTCCTAGAAGTATGGCATTCCAATGGGAACTCTATCAACAAACACATCGAGTTAGACCTATCTATCATCCCCTGAGAAAAAAAAATCACCACAGGAAATGACATCACCAACCCAACGAAACCCAAACATATAAATAGAAAGCAGGAATTATCAGCAGTGCTTCACCCTGAGGCCCACTGAACATGTCACCTAGTAGGGTAACAAGACGCCTGGAAATGAACCTTCCAGCTCAGTGAGCAAACCTACATCCAGTGCTATTTAGCAGCCTAAAAATAGCCAAAATAACTGGAAGAAAGCTAAGAGTTTCCTTAGAGTTCAGCGGTAAGTGCCAGTGAGTCACCTAGTTCTGTGTATCTCGGGAAGAAATGGAGAGAATCATACCTGCTGGATGTGCAGAGAATCGTTGCAAGAAAAAGCTTGTGATCTCATCACTTGAGTAGAAATGTAAAAAGTGAACATAAGAGAGATACCTCACTTGAGTTGTGTATCTGTAAAAAGGATATTGCTGGGCAAAGCGATTGACCCTTTGTTTTGTTTTTTTTATGGTAAGGTCTTTCAAAATTGTCTTAGAAGCTATGCTTTCTTCTTTTCAGTAAACAATCTTATTTTCTTTTGTACTATCAGCAGAAAACCAGAGGCCAAACTGATCGCTAAGCCCAAATGTCCTCAAAATCTAATTTCAATAAAAGAAATCTCATATTTTTGTGGAACAATCCCAGATCACTATATAGTCATCAACTTTAAAAGCAATTCTGCCACTTCTGTCTTGGCTACCTGAACCCTGAGTCTGATTGGTTGGAGGAAAGAATCCTCATTTTATACTCAATTTCTGGAATCTGAAAATCACATGAATGAACACCCATATCATAGGATTTGCTTAAACTTAAACCTAGTTGTAATTCTGTTCCTACTTTTACTTCCGTGTGTGTGTGTGTGTCCATGTCCATGAGCACACATGTTGTGACAATCACCTCCTGAGTTTTAACACATTGATAAAAAACAAGGGTGGTCAGTGCAGAGGAGGTGATGACAGCAGACACAATAGCAGCATTCAAAAAGCACCTGGGTGAGTACATAAGTAGGAAAGGAATAGAGGGATATGGATCCTGTAAATTAAGACAGTTTTAGAATGGAAGGGCAAAATGTGTCAGTGCAGGCTTGGAGGGCTGAAGGGTCTGTTCCTGTCTGTTCCTTTGTTCTAAGCCTCTGTTTTAACCTGAAAAGAGCTTTATTGGATCACTTTAATGTTGAATTCCTTATCCAGAGGGTTTTGGAGAACATGCCAGAGACTGTTTCAAAAGAAAAATTAACAGAAGGCAATAACAAATAAAAGAGTTCAATTTACTTATCTCCCAAGTCCATAACAGAGGGGTGTATGTTAGTGCTTCTGGAGGGAAGGCACACAAATCAAAGTTGTGCTTTTCCAAATTTCCAAAGTAACATTGAAATCAGGACAGTACCCTGCTGACTGAGATATACATTTACTTTTCTTGAAATTACAGAGGCAGTTCTAAAATGAGAAAATGTCATTTGGCGTCTCCTTATACTAGGCACATACAATCTCTTTGATTAAATCTCCTAAAGCAGGAGTCTGAAATAGTACTTCCCTCTCCAAAGTGGTTTTCATAAAACTCTACATTATCTATCTTCACTTCCAAGTTCATTATTCAAACTCAGCCAGATGTTTCTGACAGGCAGCATTTCCGTTGTTCTAGCGGTGCAGAAATCATCACATTCCATTGAATATTGTGTCAGCAAAAGATAAACTTATCCTTATGCCTTTTATGTTGTTCTATATTAAAAACGTATCCATCTCAGGTTGTAAGTTTGCTCACTGAGCTGGTAGATTAGTTCTCAGAGGCTTTGTTACCATGCTAGGTAACATCATCAGTGAGCCACATTGAAGCGCTGGTGTTGTGTCCCGCTTGCTGTTTATCTGTTTTGGTTTGTTGTGGTGGGTGATATCACTTCCAGTTCTTTTTCTGAGAGGTTAGTAAATGGTGTCCAAATTGATATATTTCTTAATGGAGTTCTGGTTCGAATGCCAGGCTTCCAGAAATTCCCGTGCATATCTTTGTTTAGCCTGCCCCAGGATGGATGTATTGTCCCAGTCGAAGTAGTGTCCCTCTTCATCTGTGTGTAAGGATACCAGTGATAGTTGGTAATATCTTTTAGTGGCTAGTTGGTGCTCATTGGTGGTTGGTTTCCAGCCCATCTGACCAATGTAATGTTTGTTGCAGTCCTTGTGGGATATTTTGTATGTGACATACATTCTGCTGGTCATTGGAACAGAGTCTGTTAAATTCATCTGGAGCTGTATCAGTGTGTTAGCAGGTTTGTGGGCTACCATGATGCCTAGGGGCCAGAGTAGTCTGATCGGCATGTTCCAGATGTCTTTCATAAATGGCAGGGTGGCTTGAGTCTCTGGGTGTGTTGTGTCTTCTTGTTTCGGTCTGTTGTGTAGGAATTGGTGGACTGTGCTTATCTGGTATTCATGGTTCCTGAATGTGTTGTATAAGTGGTTTTCCTTGGCTTCTCTTATTTAAATGAGCCATAACACACTGCAGCACCCGGAGCAACCAGAGCAAACCCATGCAGTCACCGAGAGAAAGTGCAAGCTCCGCATAGACATTTGCCCGAGGTGGGGATTGAACCCAGGTCGCTGGCACTGTGAGGCAGCAGTACTAGCCACTGAACCACTGTGACATCCGTTAGTTGCAGGTTAATTTTTTTTCTGGATATTGTTGCAATGTTTGGTGATGGTAATGGTTTCCATTGGTTTTCTAAGTTGAAAATACATGTTGTGTCAGATGCTAAAGGTTTTTTTTTGTTGACTTCAAGGCTTCTGCACGTAGACATAGATACAGTAGTAGGTATATCACTTTGAATTGTTCATACTGTGGCGAATGAGCTGAGCCATGCTGATCAGAAAAGAACAATAGAAGAGTAAGGATGTGGCGGTGGAAGTCTCTAAGCAGTAGGTCTTATTTACCAAGGGCATTCGGAGAGCAATTCTCCCATGGCAATCACAGAGAGATAATACATCTGAGACATTTGAGCTTCAATAAGCATAAGTGTTAACAACTCTCACATGCCTTGAAGAGGAAAGGAAAAGAATATTCACAATCTATTGCAAGCACAACTGCAGCCTCAGAGCAATGTGAGGGTCATTTGTAGCGATGAACTTTTATGTGTCTAATTCTTTCCAAGCTATATCTGGAATTATTTGGAACAATTCTGTTTGCTGTCCACTGTTCAATACAGGAAATCACCAGAGAGCTGAATATATTTCTAGAGAACAGCAGGTTGTATGAACATATGGCTTTCCTACAATTGTAGATTCCCCAGAGTGCAGAATGTCATGGATTGAAAATGTGTTGCTTTTCGAATGCCATATGTGAATTCTGTCATATTACAATATCCAATAAAGGTTTCTTGTTTCTTTAAGGCCAATAGGTAGGTGACCACTGTCATATGTTTGTGGAACGGAACATTACCTGGTTGTGATTACAGTGAAGTGTTGCCTCAAATCCTTCATTTTTAAGGTTTTTTTGTGCATGCTAAGATAGCAGTAATTGAGGATAAACCACTTGTAAGTCTTAACAAGAGGATACATTTATCTTAACAACAAGATGTAGTTTATTGTATGAAAGCAATAGGTACAATTTACATTGATAAATTAAACATAGTTACTATGATTATCAGGAGTCAGGGATAACATGTCTGAGTCTATTAGAATAAAAAAACAAAATGTGTCTTTCTTCACCCAAGACTAATATTAACTCATCAGATTGGGTGGAACTTAATGCAATCTCCAAAATTAACTATTTCAGAATTACCTGTAATTGTCCAGTATCCTATCAGTAATCATGGTGCCCTAATATTGCATTGGAGCTATCACCACAAATTAATGGAAAGCTATGGCGACTGGCCCTGACCACACAGGCATTGGCCTTGGCCCCGAGCTGGAGTCTCAGCATTTGTTTCATTGAAGTCACTGCTGATGCTGACATCTCACTCCAAGTCGGAGGGAATCCGTTCCCCAGACCAGACCAAGCATCCAGTTTACATCACTAATGAGACTAAAGGCTGACAGATTCCTAGGAACTATGATTTACATCTTAGGGTCTTAAAGAATCAGAAAACCCTACAGCATGGAAACAGACCATTTGATCCTTCAAGTCCACACCAACCCTCCAAAGAGCAGTCCATCCAGACCCACACCCCATCCTATCCCTGTAACCCTTCATTTCCCATTGCCAACCCACACATCCCTGGATATTATGGGCAATTTAGCACAGCAAATCTACCTAACTGCACATCTTTGGACTGGGAGAAGAAAGCAGAGCACCCGAAGGAAACCCACGCAGACATAGGGAGAATGTGCAAATTCCACACAGACAGTTGCCCAAGGCAGGGATTGAAACAAGGTCCTTGGTGCTGTCAGGCAGCAGTGCTAACACCCTTATCCAGAAAAGGAGAACTACAGAAAGCAAGAAACTACAGACCAATTAAGACCATAAGAAGCAGAAATAGGCCACACAGTCCACTGAGTCTGCTCCACCATTCAATCATGGCTGATATGTTTCTCAACTACATTCCCCTGCCTTTTCCCCATAACCCTTGATCCCCTTACTAATCAAAAACCTATTTATCTCAGTCTTAAGTACAGTCAATGATTTGGCCTCTACAGCCTTTCATGGTAATGACTTCCATAGATTCACCACACTCTGAATGAAGAAATTCCTCCTCACCTCAGTTCTAAATGGTCGTCCCTTCACTCTGGGTCCGTGCCTGCGGATCCTAGTCTCTTCTACTAATGGAAACATCTTCTCCACACTCCATGTCCAGGCCTCTCAGAATCCTGTAAATTTCAAGGAGATCCCTCTTCATCCTTCAAAATTCCATTGAGTACAGACCTACAGTCCTCAGACTAAAATTGGTCATTGGGACATACAGGAATGCATAGTAAAGGGACAGTAGTAAGAAGTCTCAATGAATCATTTCTGTTTTGTCTCCAATATAACATTGACGTACTGAAAAAAACCTGGAAATAAATGGAAACGTTTTCAACTCACCACCTGTACATTAACATTAGCATTGTTAACCAGTTATACCTTATATAATCTACTAATTGTCATTTACCTTTATTTTACTGTTTTCTATGACAGATGGCTGCTCTGAATGAACATTTTAATTTTAAATGTGTGATGTAATATCACATGACAATAGTTGTTAAAGCCATTGAAAAAAAAATAATGAGCAACTTCAGAAAAGCTGCCACAGCCCTCCAAATGTAGCTAACTCTAAGAGATAAACCACTGAACAAAGGCCTATGACATATTTTACATTTTCATGGGACCTGAAAACTGTTTTTCATGATCATGCACATCAAGAGTTTTTAGTACTAGCTTGGGACCACATTCCACAATTTGGTTTGCTTGTGTTGAAAACTGAAACTTAAAAACCTCACTGAAAACATATGAGAAAAGCAATGGGAGGACAATGAGGCCTAAAGTTATCATGAACTATTAAGTGGCTGTAGGCAATATTTCATCAGTTGCATTCAAGTTGAAAAACAAAGGTTTCAAGTATGTAATACTTGTACTGATAAATGTGCATATTCCTGAAAGACGTTGGAATTTATATTTAGGGGACCTGGAGGGCATGCTCCCTCCCCTCAGGAAGTTTGTATTTTTGACATTTTGTAGGGCCCACTTTCTAGCATTTTGCTTTTGAAGCCAGAATTGATGATGAGTGAAATGCATTCGATCCTCATGTAA
This sequence comes from Hemiscyllium ocellatum, assembly GCF_020745735.1. NCBI lineage: Eukaryota > Metazoa > Chordata > Chondrichthyes > Orectolobiformes > Hemiscylliidae > Hemiscyllium > Hemiscyllium ocellatum. The sequence goes on along the minus strand of NC_083401.1, from coordinate 52,670,310 downwards.
TTCTGTCATCAATGTAGTAATCATGTATAACAAGGAACACATTTCAGAAAAGTCATGGTTATTGAAACCATCCAGTAGACTCAGGGATTATGGACAACCTTGCTTCATTATGTTTTAAAGAGTGATAGTTTGAGTGAGTCTCCCATTTGGTTTTGAATGGTAAGTGATGTTGGATAAGACCCAAGATTTGGGCCAATTCTCACACAACATCATTCAGGTAGGACGCATGGGGCATTAGATCATACGCCTTATGAGAACTGATGAAATATTTATAATTGGGTTTCCCCTCAGCCTTACAATGGTCTGTGATCTCAGAGAGACAGAAACGTCCTGATACATTTTGCATGGGAGCCAAATGAAGATAATTCTTTCCTGATCACATTCGAACATTTAAAACTTCCTGGCATGTATTCAACTCGATCCAAACAATTGAATCAATCCAACAATCTGATCACCAATATCAGAGACATTGCAAGCATGTCAGCAATAACTTTAAGTGGTGAATTAAATTAAAAACAACACAGACTAAAAAAGGCTAATTTATGATGCCTCTCACTGATACCATGACAGGCCATAGATCTGACAGAGTCACAGAATGGTTACAATATAGCTGAAGACCATTTGTCCCATTCTTTTTGTGCTAGCTCTCCAAAGGAGTAATTCACTTAGAGTCACAGAGTCATACAGCACAGAAACAGACCTCTCAGTCTGACGTCCATGCCAACCAATTTTCCCAAACTAAACTAGTCCCATTTACTGTGTTTGTTCCATATCTCTCCAAACCATTCCTCTTCATGTGCCTGTCCAAATGTCTTTTAAATGTTGCAACTATACCTGCCTCTACCATTTCCTCTGGTAGTTTATTCCACGTACAAACCACCCTCTGTGTGAAAAAGTTACCCCTCAGGTTCCTGTTACATCATTTTCCTCTCACCTTAAAAATATACCCTCAAAACCCCCTACCCTAGGGAAAAGGACTTAGTTGTTCACTTTATCTATGTCCCTCATGATTTTATATACCTCTGTCAGGTCATCCCTCAAACTCCTGTGCTCCAGTGAACAAAGTCCCAGCTTATGCAGTCTCTCCTTATAACTCAAACCCTCCAGTCCTGGTAACATCTTTGTGAATCTTTTCTGCACTTTCTCCAGTGTAAGTTTAGAAATTTAAGCATGCCAAATGCCTTCCTTAGTACCCTGTCTACCTGTTATACAACTTTCAAAGAACTTTCAAATGTACCTGAACCACTAAGTATCTCCATTTGACAACACTCTCCAGGGCTCTACCATTAACTGTGTAAGTTCTACCCTTGACCATCTTACCAAAATGCAACACCTCACATTTATCCAACTTAAACTCCATCTGCCACTCTTCAGCCCATTGACCCAATTGATCAAGATTTCTTTGTATCCTTAGATATAACTTTTCATTGTTAACAAACCACCAATTTCGGTGTCATCCACAAACTTACTAACTATGCTTCCTAAAATCTCATCCAAATCATTTATATAAATGACAAACAACAGCAGACCCAGCACTGCTCCCTGCCAAACACTGCCAGTCACAGGCCTCCAGTCCAAAAAAACAACCCTCAACCACCACCCTCTGTCTCCTTTTGTGAAGCCAGTTTTATATATTATCTAACTTTATTGACCAGACTACCAAGCGGAACCTTGTCAACAACTTTACTAAACTCCAAGTAAATAATGTTTACCACTCTATCCTCATCAATTTTTTTGGTTAGTTCCTCAAAAAAATCAATTAAGTTTGTGAGAGATGATTTCCCACACACAAACCCATGCTGACGATCCTGAATCAGTCCTTACCTCTCCAAAAACATGCAAGTCCTATCTCTTAGAATTCCTTCCAACAACTTACCCACCCACCAATGTCAGACTCATGAGTTGATAGTTCTTAGCCTTCTCCCTACACCCTTTCTTAAATAAAGGCACTGTCAGCCTTTGTCCAGTCCTCTGGCACCTCATATGTGGCTGTAGATGATATAAATATCTCTGCTCTCCTAGTTTCTCACGAAGCCCGGGATACATCTGATCAGATCACAGAGATTTATCCACCTTGATGTGTTTTAAGATCTTTAGCACCTCCTGTTGTGTCATGTGGACTATTTTCAAGACATCAATATTTATTTCCCCAAGTTACCGAGACTCCATTTCCTCCTCCACAGGAAATACTGATGCAAAATATTTGTTTAGCATCGCTTCCATCTTCTGTGGTTCCACAGTCCTCATTGATTTTTAAGGAACCCTATTCTCTCCCTAGTTGCTCTTTTGCTCTTAATATACTTGTAGAATGTATTTGTATTATTCTTAACCTTATCTACCAAGGCTATCTCATCAACTTTCCCTCTTAAGAATGGCCCTACTCCCCTGATACTTTTCAAGAGATTTACTTGGTTCCAGTGGTCTATACCTGAGATATGCCAACTTCTTATTCTTGATCAGAGCTTCAAAATCTCCATTGTTCCCTACATCCACCAATCTTACCCATCAATCTAATAGAAACATGCTCTCATCGCATTTTTGAAAACTCCAACTTGCAGGTTGTTCCTTTAACTGTGAATGATTTACACCAACCAACTTTTGAAAATACCATCAAAATTGCCTTTACTCCAATTTAGAACCTTAACTTTTATACAAGGCCTATCCTTTTCCATAACTATTGAAAAAAAATAGAATTATGATCATTGGTGTCTAAGTGCTTCCTCACTATGCCTTATTTCCCAAGAGAAATTTTGCTCATTTTCTAGTAGTTACATTTTGATAAAGAAAATTTTATTGAACACATTCAACAAATGCCTCTCCATCCAAGCTTTTAACACTATACCAGTTTCAGTCTATGTTTGGAAAGTTAAACTTCCCTATTAATACAGCCCTATTTTTCTTACACATATCTGAGATCTCTTGACATTTTGCTCCTCAGTTTCCTGACTGGGGTCTGTTGTTCAATCCCATCAAGGTGGTCATCCTGTTCTTATTTCTGAGTTCCACCCATAAAGCTTCACTGGATGATCCCCCAGGAATATCCTTTCTAAGTACAACAGTAATGTTTTCTCTCATCAAAAACACCACTACCCTTCCTCTCTTGCCTTCCTTTCTATCCTTCCTGTAGCACCTAAACCCAGGAACATTGAGCTGTCAGTCCTGTTCCTCCCTCAGCCATGTAATAGCTATGGTGTCCCAGTCCCATGTTTCCATATGTGCCTTGAGTTCATCCATCTTACCTATAAGACCCTTACCCCTGCAGCCCCACTCATTCCTCCTTTTCAAATAATAATGCAATTCCTGCAATGCCTCAATGAACATATCTTTACCACATTCTCAGACAATGATCCTAACAACTCACTGTGTGAAATAGATTTTCCTCAAGTCTCTATGACTTCTTTTACCTATTATGGGATAGCATGGTGGCTCCGCCTCACCCGGGTTTGATTCCAGCCTTGGGCGACCGTCTGCGGGGAGTTTGCACGATCTCCCCAGGTGCTCTGGTTTTCTCCCAAAGACTAAAGGTGTGAAAGTTAGGATGGATTGGCCATGATAGAATGTCCATAGTGTCCAAGGATGTGTTGGTGGTTTAGCCATGGGAAATGCCAGGTCACAAAGATAGGGTAGGGGGGTGTAGGTCTGGCTGGGATGGTCTTCGGAGGGTTGATGTGGACTTGATGGGCTGAATGACCTGCTTCCACACTGTAAGGATTCTGTGATTCTAATTACCTCAATTTGCACCATCTTATTTTTGGTCCTTTCACTAAAAAGAATAAGTTCTCTTCGTTTCAGGGCTTTCATGATTTTAAATACCTCTATTAAATCTCTCACCTCTTTTCTTCGAAAACATCCTGAGTTTAGCATTCTTTCCATGTAACTGAAATTTCTCATCCCTGGAATAATTTTTGTGAGTCGATTTTGCATCCCCTCTCAGACCTTTACCTCCTCCCTCAAGTAAGGCATTCATATATAGGCACAATTCTCCTGTTGAGGTCGAATCAGTATTTTGTACATGTTTGAAATGAACTTCTGTCTTTTGGATTCTATGTGACTATTAATAGACCCTCAAAAACTTACGCTTTACAATGACATCCATATATGAACAAATAAATTAGAATTAGAATCCCTACAGTGTGGAAACAGGCCCTTCGGCCCAACATGTCCATACCGACCCTCCAAAGAGTATCCCACCCAAACTCACTCCCCTATATTTTACCCCTAGCTAATGCACATAACCTACACATCCCTGAACACTATGGGCAATTTAGCATGACAATTCATCTGACTTGCACATCTTTGGATTGTAGAAGGAACCCAGAGCATCCAGAGGAAACCTGCTCAGACACAGGGAGAATGTGCAAACTCCACACAGACTGTCCCCTGAGGCTGGAAGTGAACCTGGATCCCTGGTGCTGTGAGGCAGCAGTGCTAACCACTGAGCCACCGTGATGCCCCACAATGCAGGCAAAGGAGAAGGAGAAGGAAAATATTAGGTGCAGGAGAATATGCCATTCAGACCCTTGAGCCTGTTCAACCATCCAACAACCTGATTGTGGCCTGAACTCCACATTCTCATCAACTGTAATATCCTTTAACTACCTTGGTAGTCAAGAATCTATTTACATCTATCACACAGATCCCTCTGATTCAATACCTCAATGAGCATTTTGCCTTTCATTTTATATTTTCTCTCCATGTTCTTTCTGCCAAAATGAATAATTTCACACTTCTCTGCACAAAATTCTGCCTGCTACCTTTTCATCCATTCCAACAGCCTGTTCATGCTTTTAAAGATCCACAGGGCCCTCCTCAGAGTTTACAATGATTCCAAGTTTTGAATTATCTGCAGCTTTTGTAATTGCTCCCTGTACATCCAAAGTCTGGATCATTAATATATATTAGGCGTGAGATGCCGGTGTGAGTGCAAGATGCTGATGATTGTAATGTACACAACAAGCAATTAAAAGAATATAGTTCACTTCTGTCTAAAGAGTAATAGAAATATATTTAAATATGTCTCCAGATCCGTCAGATTTAAGTAACCCCAAGAACAGAAATTTAGGTAATTTAGACAATATTTATTATATTTCTGTACTCAGTCTGCTATTTTCTAAAATTCAAATGAAAATCTGATAGACAGGTATGGAATTCATTCAACATAATGATCCTCATTGTCAGTTTGATTCAGTCTTTGGTAGCAGGCTTCTGAGTTAGAAATGTTGTTATCCCCAACCTCCTCCCCCCCCCCCCCCCCCCCCCCCCCCCCCAACCACCCCCCCCCCCCCCCCCCCCCCCCCCGCCCCCAATACACCTGATGAAAGAACAGTGCTCCGAAAGCTGGTGCTTCTAAATAAACCTGTTGGACCATAACTTGGTGTTGTGTGATTTTTAACTTTATACACCGCAGTCCAACACCAGCATCTCCAAATCATGACATAATAAATTGTCTACAAGAAATTTTGGGCTATTCTCAGGGTATGAAAGGTCTAATGTAGCTGCAGGTTGATTTCTTATTTCATCACACAAAGAGGGGATTCAAAGGAACATGTCTCCACACATTTTCCTCTGTCAGGCATTTTTCAAAATGTGAAGTACCTTTAAATAAGAAAAAAATTGAAATAGGCAGAGAATTTCACGATGACTTATGCAAAGTCAGTTGAGAAAGATTGTGTGTGTTACCCACTGGTAAATGAAAGGCTTGTCCTGAGGTGGGTTTTAGACACTTTGGTCACTGTACTTGGTACGTTGAAATTTTTGCTTTTCCACTCAACTGGAAACATGTTACTGCTGAAAGTGACAAGCCCTAAATGTGCACACATGAATAGCCAGCAAATTTTAAAAAAAATGTCAGGTCACAAATGAAAGATGAACAGATAAGGGCAAGTTAGAGATGTCAAGTCTGATCTAAGTGTCCATCTGCTTGTCCATGTATTCCAGGAAACTCGCTGTCCATGCAGAGTGGAATTCCAGCATTTGTTTTATTCATTCAGAGGATGTGAATATCAATGGTTGGGTGAACATGTTGTACCTATCTGGTGAACGGCCTTTTTGAATTCGTGCAGTGTTTGGCGTAGGTGGACCAACAATGTTGTTAGGTAGCCAGTTTCAAATTTTGACCCAGTGACACTTCACGAATGATGATACGTTTCCAAGTCAGAATGGTGAGTGGCTAGGAGATGAATTTACAGGCGGTGGTGTCCTGATGCATCTGTTGCCTTCCTGCTTCCACATCATGAGTCACATGACACCAGGTTTTGGTCCAATAGGTTTACTTGAAGGCACAAGCTTTTGGAGTGCTGCTCCGTCATCAGGTGAATTGTTGTCCAAAACCGGCACCTCCACATCATGGCTATTTTCTCCTTCCAGATGAAAACTGTTGTGGGATTCAGAGGAATCTGCAGAGTCTTGGTCAATTTCTGCAGTGCATCTTATAGATGGGACATATTGCTGCTGCTGACTTTCAGTAGTGGGGGAAGTGAATATTTGTGTATCTAGTGCCAATTAAGCCTTATCCTAGGTGGTGTCAAGCTTCTTGAATGTTGTTGGAGCTGCACTCATCCAGGCAAGTAGGGAGTATTCCATCATACTCCTGACATGTACCTTGTACGTTGTGGACAGGCTTTCGTAGAGTGGTCATAAAATGAGTTACTCATTACAGTGTACCAAGCCATTGACCTGCTCTTCTGCCACTCTATATATATATGGCTGTTCCAGTTCAGTTCTGGGTCAATGGTAAGCCTAGGACATTGATGATGGGAAGTTCTGTAATGATAATACCATTGAGTGCGAAGGACCTAGTTTATACAGGTGCCCAAATGCTGATTGTTATTTGCAAAGTGGATCGTTGACATACTGCAATATGTTAACTGCAATCGTTCATATAATTTTAGTGTGATCCAACCATTTTCTACATTGCATATCGATTTACAAATGCTAGGGCCACAGAATAACCTTTTTGACAACAGCTTCATTCAACAATTTTGGCCAAAATCAACCCCAAACTCCAAGATATAGGACTATCTTATTCCCCTGTGCAACTGGATCCTTAACTTCCTAATCTGCAGATTGCAAACAGTAAGAATAGTTGACAACACCTCCTCCACAGTAAACCTCAACACTGGGGAGCCACAAGGCTGCATACTGATCCCCTTACTATTTTCATTATATACTTATAACTGTGTGGCCAAATTCAGTTCTAACTCCATTTACAAATTTGCTGATGACATCACTATAGTGGATTGGGTATTAAACGACAATGAGACAGTGTACAGGAAGGTGATAGACAGCTTTGTGGCATGATATAAAGACAACAATCTCTCCCTCAATGTGAAAAGAATGAAGGAACTGGCCCTCAACATCAGGAAGTGGAGTGGGGGATACACCCCTGCCTGTATCAATGATGTTGAAGTGGAGATGATTTAGAGCTTCATGTTCCTAGGAGTACATATCACTAACAATCTGTAGTTGCCACTACAGTCAAGACAGCACACCAACGCTTCTACTTCCTCAGAAGTCTAAGGAAATTTGCATGTGCACATGAGTTTTGCCAATTTTTATCAATGCATCATAGAAAGCATCCTGTCCAGATACATCAGAGTTTAGTATGACATCTGATTTGCCCAAGACCACATGAAATTACAAAGAGTTGTGAACACAGCCCAATCCATCACACAAACCAGCCTTCCTTCCAGTGACTCCATCTATACTTCCCACTGCCTCGGAAAAACAGCCAATGTAATCAAAGGCTCCTCCCACCCCAGTTGTACTCTCTTCCACATTCTTCCATCAGGCAGAAGATACAAAACTTTGAAAACACGTGCTAACAGATTCAAGAAAAGCATCTTCTTTGCTGTTATCAGACTTTTGAATGGACCTCTTATATGTGAGAGTTGATCTTTCTCTATACTTTCTTTTTAGCTATAACATTACACTCTACATTATGTTCTATTACCCTGATGTACTTATGTAAGGTACGATTTGTCTGGATAGCACACAAACAGTACTTTTCACTATATCTTCATACATATGACAATAATAAATCAAATATAAATAAGATATATATTGTACCACTTTTTAAAAATCTAAACACTCAGGTAATTTTCTTGCTTTTCTCCTTTCAAAGTATTATTTAATGTATATTGTAAATGCATTTCTTCTTCATATTCTGTTTCCTAAAATGTATCACCTTATATTTTTTCACATTAAATTACAACTGTCAACTATTTGTCCAATCTATTATCTGAGCCATATCCTCTTGAGTTGTGCACTCAATACACTTTAATTATCTCAATAAGCAATACACTTTAATTATCTCTTGCCTGTAACTTATTATTGTGCTCCCACAGCCATAGTTAGCTCCTTTATGTCTATTGAGAAAATCAATAGATTCACCATTTCTTAGTGGGGGAGGGGTAAAATAGATGTAAACACTGAATATTTACATCTTCAAAAAGCATTAATTAAACACAGCATGTTTTCCTTCTCTCTGTTCTTATCCCCTCTACCCTATGCCTTTCACTTAAATATGCTTTTATTCTATTGACTGTCTTTTAACAGCATAAAAGATTACTAAAAGTAATGAGAAGATGGTTAACTCTTTTTCACATTGTACAAGTGTAAAATCAGTGAAGTTAATGAGCAATATCTTCAATGATTGGAGTTGGCGGTGAGAAAGTAGAACAAGGTGCCCCCATTTTGTGTACTTGAAACAGACGACATAGAGAAAGGTCAAGGTAGCAAGCAACTGAAAGATTCATTGAGATGGCAAAAAGCCAGATGACTGGGCTGGAAACAATTTGGAAAGGCGAGGGACTCGTAAAGAGTGTAAAAATGAAGTTTGTAAGTGAATGGATGTGGCCTTTAGCCACATATGGTTGTAAGCCGGTGACATTAAGTGTGAATTGTGAGAAAAAATATTGCAGTGCTCAAATTATGATGTTATTGCACAACCTCAAGAATACACTGGACAACTCAATTTAATGTCAAGCTGATTCTACTAGGACTGATTTTTGCAAAGAATACAAATAGAAAATATCAGTAAGTGAAAGTAAAGCGTGTTTCATTAAACAGAAGGTCTTATGAAGAATCTTATTTTTAATGAGAATGGGTACAGTAGTTGTGTGTTTATAGCATTAGACTAGTGACCTGAGTGTAGGAGAAATGAATGTGATGTGTTTAGTGTATGGATTAAGAGGTTTGGCATACTTTCTGCTTTTGTGTGCTATCATTACCTGTCCACACCACTGACATGTCATAAAGCCAGCCAAATGTGTAAGCCTCACCCTGTCAGTATGTAGCCTGTCCGTCCTCTATTGTGGCCCCTCATTGTGACACATGGAAACTGGGTCCCTCACGGCAGCAAGCTAAAGCTTCAGAGGAATGGGTTTGGTTCCCAGATATGCAAACCACTGTGGACACCAGAAATCTGAAATAAATTCAAAAAACACCCAACGTGTCAGGCAGCACCTGTAGATGGAACTGTAGCTGCTACAGTAGTTTCTTTCTTTAAATAATTAGAAATTGGTAAGATCATTCTTGGTGTATTGTGAGCCATTCTTTTCTCTTTGCCAAAGGAAGGATGCACTTTTCATTTATGAATGTAGCAGAGGTCCATCAGGCTACAACCTGGGATAGGGGAGCTGTAATAATGAGGAGATGTTGAGGACTGTGAGCTGATATAATCTAGAGTTCAGAAAATGAGAGGAGATCTTATCAAAATGTAAAAGAACTTAATGGAATAGAAAGAGTTACAGAACAAATGGGCTGAATGTTCCCATGTTTTGGTTAAGTGTTAATTTCAGGTAGTTATATGAAGGTGTCGTCTCCATGAACTCTGGCAATTTTTCTCCCACAATCCTCTGCTGCTCACCTCATTAAGTACGTGTTCTGTGCCCATGGCACCATTATTCTACAATCTTTTCAGCCACATGAGTACACCAGTGTCAGATCTTACAATATTCACAGCGCTGGTATCATATTTAAGCAGGTGTCACGCAGTTCAAGCAGTTCAAATGCTGCAGGCCGGGAATTGCCTTTAGTATGTTGCTGTGCAATTCTGAACAACATCACTGAGAGAAGCAAGTTGATACCCACTGTGCTGATAGGATCCTGGATGTTCCAGTGTACAGGGTGATCAGCATCCTTTTCCTAGGATTGGCAAATGTGAGTGTGGTAGCAGGGTGACCAGCATGGTCTGAAGTAGCCACCTAGGTCCATGCAGTGTCCATGGTCTGGAGAAAAATGTAGCAATGCCACAACAAGGTTAATGACTTTCTGCGCTCTGTTAAGAGAAAGGGCTACCATCTTCTCTCCACTCAGTCTATATCTGCTCCTACCCCCAACTCCCACCAAAGTTCAATCTCACTATTGCATGCAGCACCTTCCCTCAATCACTCTCACTCATGTCTTCTGCTCAAAACTAATAAGCTTCCCCATCCTTTGTGCTTCCTTATACTCCCCATTGACTGGACCCCTTAGAATTTCAGGCATGGCCATTTAATTAAAGTACAGGTGTTTGCCGTATAAGCTGATGCTATATACTTTAGGTATGACACAGATGTAGCATGGTGCCCCCCTTGGTTTTTCAGTGCCTGCAAGCTTGTCAAGCTACTTGGTTTTCTGTCTATGTAAAGAAAACAAGGAAGCCAGATGTGCTGTGAGTATCCAAGTAAGCACAAGGTGAGTGAGCATGAAGGTAGTAAGCTGAGACCCCTGAGGTACAACCTATTCTAACGCATGAGAAGGCTCTCAGTCCCTGTGTACAAAGCAGCCTGCCAGCAGCATTATGGTGTGAGCTATTGGTGAGCTGTAAGGGCAGTAATAAAGTATTATAAGTTAGTCCGAGATGTGCCATGCTGATGTGGTGAGTCTGGTGCTTTGCCAATGCCAGTTTTCATGGACAGAAGGTTAAGGCGGTCGCTGTTCATGGACCATGCCCTGAGATGTTGGTAAATGCTTGCCAAAGTTGCAGGTGAGGGAAGACATCAGTGACCTGCAGTCACTTTCAAGTCAGGAACTGGCACCATCTAATTTCTCATCCATACCTGGGAGAATAGCAACCTATACATAAATCTCTATATAAATGTCGCGAGGTTAGACAGTAGTGAGCTGTTAATGCATTCAAATAGAACCTTCCCCACTCACTAGCAAGATTTTCAGTTAATCATGAAACAGTAAAGAGAGGAGCAAACCTCATTTTTCATTGCTGAGAATCTCATTCTTTCATTCTCACCACTTTCTCTCAACCTTCTCACCGTTGTCCATGTCATTCAGATGGTGGGAAAATTCGACTTGATGTTTCTTCTGGCTGGGGGGTCTAGAACCAAGGCATACAATCTCAGAATTAAAGGTGAGCCATTTAGGGTTGAGAAAAGGAGGAACTTGTTCACTCAGAAGATGGTGAATAGTTTAAATTATCTCTCCCAGAGGGCTGTAGATGCTTCATCATTGGGTAAGTTCAAGACAGAGATTGATATATTTATAGCTAGTAATGCCATCAAGGTGCATGGGAATAGTTCGTTAAATTGGTATTGATGTTGATGATCAATATTGAGTGGTAACAATGGATTTTTCTCAAAGTCCTGGTAAAATTCTACTTCGTGCCACTGAAATCATTCACTACCCTCCACTGGGATCCATATACATCAGACATGGTCAGTGTGCGAATAGGAAAGGGAAGTTTGAGCTCAGCATGATAACCTCACCTCCAGGTTCAGAACAAATTTCCACTGATATTCCAACCCATTTCATTCCCAAAGCTAATTTGGAGATGAGTAGTAATTGATGTGATTCAATTGACCTTGACACAAATAGAATGGAAAGCCAGAGAGAATCAGTCAGGTTCCAGCTTTGATTTTGCTATCTAGCCACTCCTCCTGAATACTACATGTCAGGTGAGGAGAGGAGCAGACTTGGCTGCAACTACAGATGCATAGTTGGCAGAGACATTTTAAGTTCATGCATGAAGATTGGCGACTGGAGCAATGTTCTGAACAAACAACACTCCAACCAGCATCAGTGCCTCAGGAGAACAAGGTACAAAGGGGGAGAAAGAAAAAAAATAAAGTGTGTGATATTCAGGAAAAATAAGTCATATAATGATTGGAGAATAATTTCCTACTCTGTTGAGGGTTAATATGCAGTCGAGAACATTACTTTTGTCTGACTCTGGGCTAACCTTAAGCAGATTTAAAGTATAAAGTGCAGTAAATACTGGTATTGTAGAATGTTGGGCTATGAGGGAAGCAGATGATTGGCAGTGCCTCCAGTCATACGACTTTGCTCCACACAGCACAGGTACTAAGATCATTCAGGGCTGTACAAAGGTAAGTTCTTTTCATGTCCCTAAGTGATGGTAGAGTTGACTGATGGTTGAATGTTTTCTTTCTCACATGCAGGGAGCTGAAAGTTCCTTCAGGCAGGAAAGGACTGCTGAAAAATGAGAGAAAAGAGCAGTTTGCTTACATGGAATAGGTCAGGGAGGGATGAGAACTTTACTTATAAAGAGGATCGCACGTAACTGGAAGGTTCATATCAACACTCTGCTCTCAATATGTTTTTAGATTGCTTGTTGGTCATGTTTCCCCAGCAACTCTGTCTTCAATACTATATTACCTTTGAAAGCGCGTGTGATTTATTACTGAGCTTCACGCTGCTGAAAAATTTGGCAATGGTCACACGCTTGATGCCAAATCAACATAAGTGAGCACAATGTTGTACAAATGCAATTGAGCCTGTATCAACCCTTCAAGTATTTAAAGCCTCCATTCAGACAGATAAATCATACAGCAATTGTGTTTCATTATTCTGAGCATTTTTTGAAGCATCAGATTTAATTTTCCTGGTGTTCTTTGCCAATGTCTTCATAGAAAAAAAAAAGATTCTGATTTTTTTTGTTTTCTCTAAGTATGAATTTGAGTCAAGTGCCCTGTTGTGGAGATCTGAAATGCTGAGGCATAAGTTGGACAGTTTTATTATCAGAAAACTTGACAATCAGATAGAAATTCCTAGGATTCCATCTCATAGAGTCATAGAGCTGCATAGCCTGGAAACAGACCCTTCAGTCCAATTTGTCCATGCCAACCAGATATTCTAAATTAATCTAGTCCCATTTCCCAGCGTTTGGCCCATATCCCTCTAAATCCTTCCTATTAATGTACCCATACAGAAGCCTTTTAAATGTTGTCATTGCAGAAGTTGCTAATGTGCATCCTTTATGAGAAATTCCATTTTGGAGGCAATCAAGACTTAAAGTTAGACTTCTGTTAGGAGAATAATTTAGAGGAGTATTCAGAAAGTCCTGGGAATCTAAACATTATGCCATAGCTAAAACCTAATGGAACCCATAAATAATCAAGAGTTCTGTTGAAATTTCAATTAATGTACCAGTCTTTGGAAAGGACTTACAATTGATTCTGTCAACATTTATCCTTCAATCAATATAACAAGAACAGTTTGCTAGTCATTATCATGTTGTTGTATATGGGAGCTTGCTGTGTGTAAATTGGCTGCTGCATTTTCCTGCATTACAACAGTAGAAGTACTTCAGTGGCTGTAAAGCAGATAGCTCATGGTTGTAAAAGATGCTACACAAAATAAAAACCTTTCTTTCCTTTCTGAAGAGGCAGAATAGATCCTAAACAAGCAGAAGGCATGCAACACTTCTTTCTTCTTCAGTGTAGAAGGTGTCTGAAAGACCTACGTCAGAGGGGCTGTGGAACACTGCCTCAGAAATGTTGATTGATGTGGTCTTGTGGGCATTGACAGTCTTCCCTAACTAATGATTCCTCTCTTTGAGTTTGGAGCAGTGGTTACATCATAACATCTGGTCAGTTAGGCAGAGCGGAAATCCCACAGATTTAGCACCATTATCTCTGAAGCATATATCTTTGCATTGCATTGCTAAGAGTGTGTTGGCAGAAGAATAGATATTTGGGAATGTGACTTGCATTTGATGATAGTTTTAAATTGGTTGTGTGGGAGTAAATACAGTAACATTCAAGGAATTTTGTGCATTGATGGATGAGGTTGTTTGGTAATATACATAAATGTGGTCAGCCTGTACTTTGAATTGTTACAAAATATACCAAATATATAAAGATTGGCATGTATATTTAAATTGTTTAAGTAGCTGCATATAATCAATATTATTTTAAAGGCAACAACCATTTGTATTTATAATTAAGTTTTAATAGATTAAAATATTCCAAGGTATTTCACAGATCTATAATAAAAAAGGCTAAACAAGAATCATATCAGCTTATGATTCAAAGAAGCTTCACCCTCAGCTAACGAGCTATGCTGTTGAAACTTACACTATAAGAGGATGAACATAATATGATACCCATTGCTGACATCAAATATCTAAAACACAATTTCATGTCAAAAAAAGGATTGTAAAATTTACTGCCAATGCTTTTGCTTTTTTAAAACTCTGACTATTTTAAAAAATCTTAATATATAATGGATCAATTATAGGACTCCTCTGCCCTGGGAAAAAATTTGACTATTCACCCTATCCATGCCCCTCATGATTTTATAAACCTCTACAAGGTCACCCCCTCAACTTCTGATGCTCAAGGGAAAACAACCCCAGTCTATTCAACCTCTTAATATAGGTCAAACCCTCCAACCCTGCAAACCTTTTCTGAACCTTTTCAAGTTTCACAACATCTTTCCTTTAGCAGGGAGACTAGAATTGAACACAGTATTCCAAAAGTGGCCTAACCAATGTCCTGTACAGCCACAACATGACCTCCCAATTCCTATATTCAATGCACAGACCCATGAAGGCAAGGGTACCAAACACTCTCTCCACTGCCCTGTCTACCTGTGACTCTACTTTCAAGGAACTATAAACCTGCACTCCAAGGACTCTTTGTTCAGAACACTCCCAGGCCTTTACCATTACGTGTATAAACCCTGCCCTGATTTACCCTACAAAATGCAGCACCTCATATTTATCTAAATTAAACTCCATCTGCAATTCCTCATCCCATTGGCCCATCTGATCAAGATCCCAGTAACCTTCTTCACTGTCCAATACACCATCAATTTTGATATCATCTGCAAACTTACTAACCATGCTTCCTATATACTCATCAAAATCATTTATATGAATGACAAAAAATTGTGGACCCAGCACCAATCTTTGTGGCACACTGCTAGTCACAGGCCTCCAATCTAAAAAAACAACCCACCATCACCACCCTCTGTCTCCTAACTTTGAGCCAATTTTGGCTAGTTCTCCCTGTATTCTATTTGGGCTAATGTGGTGTAATTATTGTTGGCTAACGTGGTACACTATTTAAGAAAGGTGGTAAGGAAAAGCCAGGAAACTATTTACCGGTGAGGTTGACATTAATGGTGGGCAAGTTGTTGGAGGGAATCCAGGTGGACAGAATTTACTTGTGTTTGGAAAGGCAGGGACAGTTTAGGGATAGTCAGCATGGCTTTGTGAGTAGAAAATTTTGTCTCACTAACTTAACTGCATTTTTTGAAGAAGTGGTGAAGAAGATTAATGAACACAGAATGGTGGACATGATCAATATGGACCTCATTAAGGCATTCAACAAGGTAGAACTGGTTAGCAAGGTTGGATCACATGGACTACAGGGAGAACTAGCCATTTAGCTATGTCACGAGGTCCTACGTCAATGTTGAGGACTCCCAGGACAACTCCTTCCTGACTGTGCCACCACCCAAGCTTGGTCTACCCTGTTAGTGGGACAGAACATATCCAGGGATGGTGCTAGGGGTATCTGGGACATTGTCTGTGAGGTATGATTATTGTTGTTTGACTAGTCTGTGAGACAGGTCTCCTAAGTTTGGCCCCTAGCTGTTAATAAGGAGGCCTTCACAGGGTCAAAAGAGATGTTTCTGCCATGCCTTTTCTGGTTGATGCTAGTCTGTCTGGTTTAATTTCTTTGTTGAGACTTTATAATGATTGATCCAACTGAGTGGCTTGCTTAGCCATTTGAGGGACAGTTGAGAGACAACCACATTTATTTGGGTGTTGCCTGATTTGGAGAATATTAGTTATGAGGAGAGTTTGGACAAACTCACTTGGTTTTCTTTGAACATGGAGGCTGAGGGGCTATTTGATAGATGTTTACAAAATTACAACAGGCGAGCATAGAATAGATAGTTGGAGTCTTTTTCCCCAGGTAGAAGTGTCAATAATTAGGTGACATAGGTCTAACATAAAAGGGGGAAAGATTAAAGGAGATGTGAGAAGCAAGTTTTTTAGACAAGTGCCTGGAATGTACTGTTTGAGGAGATGGTAGACGCAGATAAAATAACAATATTTCAGAGCATCTTGATAGAAACATGAAGAGGCAGGGAACAGATGAATATGGAATGCTTAGAGGCAAAACGTTTTTAATTTAGCAGTCTTGGTGGCCCGAAGGGCCTGTTCCTACACTGTACTCTTTGTTCTTCGTAAGCATTTTATTTAATCATCAATTGGCTATTTAAGACATAGAGCAGATAAACAATCAGAATGATATGTGGCCTGAAAACATGCAAAGGAGTTGGTGACTCACCACCCACGAGTATTATTGGACCAGAAGCAAGCTCAGAAAGAGCAAAATGTTTTCAGAGAAACCACAGAAGAGCCCCAACTGACTACTAAATGCTTTTAAAAAGTAACTGCTACCATTATGGTGCTGAAAGCTTTAATTTAATTTTAGTAGTTACAATCTTTTGTTCCAATATTGTGGTCATTACTGACCTTAAAGTAGTAACCGCAATCTCCTCTCCAACATGATGTTTTTATACTGCCAATTTGTCAGAGGTTTTTAATGAAATAATAGGGCTAATTTTCATCCAGCATGCACTTTGGGTGGGCAGTGGGAGAACTGATTGGACCACCCGCCCAATGGCATGAATGACAGGCCACATCCAAGTTCATTGATAGGCTTCATTGAAATTCCTTTGATGCAATGCAAATGTTCAATGAAGTCTAGCAGCTCCCTTATGGACCTTAACTGGAAATTAAACAATAAGCAATCTGGAGGCCATGTGGAAGGGCTCGATTACGGTTTAGTAGTCAGCGGGCAGTAAAGTTTGTTTGAAGGCCAGGAATTCTTCTCCTGGTTACAAAACAATCAGTGGCACTGAGGTTTGTTCTGATCCTTGTTCAGTTTTCAAAAGAATTTTACCTCATAGCTGACAGGATAAAGTATTGAGATTTAATAATTTAAGACTGTATTATACAAAACAACATTGTTGTAAGCAACTTACACTTTAAACTGAGATGAGGAGGAGCCAATGTTGGACTGGGGTGGATAAAGTTAGAAATGTCACAACAGATTATAGTCCAACAGGTTTATTTGACATTACAAGCTTTCAAACTGCTGCTTCTTTGTAAGGTAGGTACATAGGACACAGAATTTATAAATAAAAGATCAAAGTGTCATACAACTGATCCGATGTAATAGACAAACTATATCCAGTCCCATTAGCTACCTTACGGAGGAGCAGTGCTACAAAAGCTTGTACTTTCAAATAAGTGTGTTGGAATATAACCTGGTCTGTCATTTTTAACTTTAAAATACAGAACAGATTTTTCCTGATTTCTTTTTAACAAAATTGAAAAATCATTTTTGCACTGTCCCTTATATAGTTGGTTGATTCTGTTGGATTCATGCAGTCCAAATGAAGCTTAGCTTGCTCATCTCCTGCTGATCCCATTGTCCAAGATCCTGGAAGATTGCCTGTGCTGATGAATTCTAAGAATATCTTAGACACTCTTCTCCTTTCAAAGCCATTCCTCACAAAACACAGGACTTAGTATCCAAGTAGAAATGCTAATTAGCTATCCCTTAGGCCCCAGCTCTCTTTAATCTTTGAAATGAATGGTTTTTCAAAAAAGTTTAACTATTTCCAAAATGATACTCTCACCAACATTTTGTACTTTGGAAACTGGGACTAGAATCTCATAAGGGTCTGAGTGATGTGGCGATGGAGGAATGTGACGACAAGCTAAGCAAAGTCAATCTCAACATTAGGGTAGCATCTTGTGTCATCCTTTATGTTTTTCACAAGCAGCAAGGCAAGTGTTGGCAAGGCTAGGCAATGGAGAGTTACCAGTGAAGGGGGATTATTGCTTGTTAAACACCTTGTTGATGCCACAACCTGCCTTACTAATATTCAACTTCCTATCTTACAAATCACAGCAAACAAGCTGGATCCTGTGATCAATTTAGTTCAGAGCATGACCCACAGGCAGTAGCCACATGACCCCTCATCCACACATATTGGCATCCTGCATTTGCCAACCCATTGCAAAAATCATGACATGTCTCCAATAATCTTGTAAGCCACTTGCAAAGCACAGATTTGCAATGCAGGATGCAACATTGAGCAGCATTGAAACACTGCAGCAGGGACACTTGGTGCAAATGGACATCACCTCTCATTGACTTATCTGACCTGCTACCATAAGGAACCAGTGGACATACACACCAAGGTCCCCCTGAACCTCAGTGATGCCTACAGCTCAAGTGCATCACCTCAAACTTACTTGCATTGAATTCCACCAGCTCGTTTATATCCTCCAGTAACCGAAGGTAATTCTCCCTACTATTTACCACTTCAGCAATTCTTGCATCAAGAATTAGGGGCGGCACAGTGGCTCAGTGGTTGTCACTGCAGCCTCACAGCACCAGGGGACCAGGTTCGATCCCAGCCTCAGGTGACAGTCTGTGTAGAGTTTGCACATTCTCCCCGTGTCTGCATGGGTTTCCTCCCACAGTTCAAAGATGTGTAGGTCAGGTGAATCGGCCATGCTAATTGCTCACAGTGTTAGCTGTATTAGTCAAAGTGAAATGGGTCTAGGTGGGTGACTCTTCAGAGGGTTGGTGTGGACTGGTTGGGCCGAAGGGCCAGTTTCCACACCGTAGGGAATCTAATCTAATTATAAGAAGTCAGAATGCAGTATATACAGCAAGTAAAATTGAACATAAATGGACTGCAATGAAAAAGAAGGAAATCATAGAATCATAGAGTGATGGGACGTACAATTTAGCCTTTCATACTTATTCTGGCTCTTTGAACGAGCTACAAATTTATCCCTCTTTCTTGGTCTGTAAATTTCTCCTCTGTAAGTATGTATCAAGATCCAATGTATTTGCATGAATATGCCAATATTCTGCTTCTGACTTTCCTTTATCTCTTTATGAAATGTTTTGCTATTAACTTTGATTTGGCTTATCTGATTTGTCTTTATATTCCATTTTTGCATATGTCATTAGCTTCTGCCTAATTCTTTGTGGCCTTAACGGCTCTTGGCTACTGGATTTCCAATTTTATTTGTGACAGACTATCCTAAGTTCAGTAATGTCTATCACTTCAGTTCTTGAGTAGGGTGGACATAAACAAGACGACCGAATGGGTTGGGAGGAGATGACATGTTCAAGGATGAGTTAGCTGTGCAGTGTTTGGCAAGACCAGAATCCAGATAGAATAGTGACAGTGAGGTGGATCATTAAGAACATAACTTTTCAAAGTTACTATTGAATCTGCCTCCATCACCCATTTAAGAAGTGCATTCCAGATTGTCTCAACTCACAAAGTAAAATAATTTTGCTTCGTTTTGTTTCTTTTGCTCACAAATGCTTTTACATTCCTGTCCTTTAGTTATCAATCCTTCTGTTGCTATAAACCTGTTCTTCCTATTTATTTGTCAAAGCTCTTCATGATTTTGAACACATCTATCAAATACCCCTTTACATAAAGTAACAGATTGTTCAATGTATTTTACGTTTGTTCTCAAAAACCACATCTTACATTTTTAAAACAAACATTTTCAGGATACTTCATAGATCAGGTCAAAATTGACACAAGGAGAGATTAAAACCAAAGAGTTGAAATTTGGTTAAAGTAGTAAGCTTTAAGGAGTGTCTTAAAAGATGAAAGGAGAATGGAAAGGCAAAGAGATTTAGGAAGGGATTTCCAGAGATTAGGTTCAAAATGGCTGAAGGCACAGCTGTCAATACTGGAGGAAAGGAAGCCAAGGATACACAAGAGGCCAGAAATGAGAAGAAAGATGAATTATTGGAGATTTACAATAAACCTGACTGAAAAATATGTCAGTATGAATTTCAAGAGGGGACGGGATTGAGATTATGGTAAAACAGCCTAAAGACACAGGTTGCCTAATCCTTTGTATCTTGTAGGCACAAGAATTATACTCCAGTGAATTGTTCGCTCTTTAGGAAAACTAGGCTTTGTTTTTTCTCTTTGTTAGACTTGACATACTGGTTAACACTCTTCCATTTGATTCCTGTTTGTTTTGTTAAAGTGGCTAATGTGCGGCAAACAGAATGTTGGAAGAAGGGAAAGAACCATCAGATTTTATTCCAGCACAAAATATTTACAGTCCTACACAGTTAACTTAATTAACACACTTCCCCTATTATATCTATATCTTATTAAGATTTCTCTTCATTAAATACTCATCATTGGACATGATGTCCTCACTGCCAAAATTGTAGTGGTGGAGTGGAATCATGAGTGTCCAGGACCATTATCTTTATTTAGTTAAAGAATGGACAAAACAAATGATTCCAGAATTTAATAATATTTCAAGATTTCAGACAATAGTGTCAGTAACAGAACAGTAATTCTGCCAGTTTGATCATAATGTGGACAAATGTCAGACAGAATTTCTTCTGCCTCTTTCTGTTTTACTGATACAGCAGCGGTATGTGTGATCGATTTACTATTTCAAGCTCATTGCAAAATATATTTTATTTTATAATTTATTTTATATTTCATAAATATACCATTGATCTTAAATAACAATACTGATTTTGAATGTTTTTGTCTATATAATGAGCACACTTATCACTGCAGACATTGATGTGTTGTTATCAAAATGTAATTTAATATTTAATTAGAAAGGGTTATTAATGTAGTTATTAACCTTTATACATTAGAAATTGAACTGATAGAGGACATACCATGCGATCATTTTTGTGTCCTAATAATTTTAATGATATTCACAAGCAAACAGCTCTTATTAAAAAGAAGATGGGTTAATATGAAAATTAAGTTTTAATTTTGGCTTTGAATCATTTGTTTCAGTTGAGATTGTAACTAGGTAAAGGCTTGGCGATGTTGCTGAGGGCACAGAGAAAGATCAAAGATTATGGCTTCAGCTTTCTCAATGAATAATTATGTGGGCAGATGAGGAAGTAGGAAAAAGCTCCCTTCTTTTTGATACCACTATTAGTCAATTGTAAAAGGTTATAAAAACAACTCTTTGCACATGCGTACAGCATGTGGTTAAGTAGGTCAAAATGTGGTTAACTAAGTCAAAATGAAGAATTCTCTTGAGTAGAAGAAAGAAGAATTTTATTAACCGCTAATCTTGAAAAATAATCAAAATGTGAAATCTAATACATGTAATAAGTGTAAAACTTAGGTGGGATAGGGTGTCCAGTGCAGACAGGAAGGTAAAGACAATTGCAGTTTAAAGTTCATCGTGTCCTTGAGTTGTGAAAGTGCCCTGAGTCCTGTCCATTTAGCTGTGATCTTGTTTGTTCAGAAGTGAAGTATGCAAACATCTTTAGTTATCAGTTAAATGTTGCCCTTTCAAGTTCCTCTTTTTATCAGGTTCTGATTATAAAGTTGAGAGAGAGAGAGATATAGAGAGGGAGAGAGAGAGAGAGAGAAAGAGAGGGAGAGAGAGAGAGAGAGACCGGGCCTTGCTGTGTCTTTGCCTTTATCTTTAAAGTTTCATTGACTCTGCTTTGTTGTTCAAAGCGGTTGTTGATATAAGTCTATTTGCATATTCCTCAAGCTTCTATATTGTCTTTCCAAGTTGACAGTTGCGAATAACCCTTTCTTGCCCAATATGCAACAAGTGACACAGAATGCTTTAAATTTTCTTGACACTGAGTCAGTTATCTGGTTCAGTTTTTAAGTGACATGGCAATCATAACCTACCCTTTTTTGATTACTAGTGGTATTATTGCTGAACCAGTAATCCAGAAGCTTAGTAAATGTTCTGGGGACCTAGGTACAAATCAATACATAGTGCTTTCAAAGTACCTTCACAAATAGACAGGAAGGAGTTGTTTAGTACACTTGCCACCATTGCTCAGAGCATTGAGTATAGGAGTTAAGACATTATGTGGCACTGAACGGGACATGGGTGAGGCTGAATTTGGAGTACTGTGTACAGTTCTGGTTGCTCTTCCATAGGAAGGATGTTATTAAATTGGAAAGGGTGCAGAAAAGATTTACAAGGATATCACCAGGACTGGAGAGGTTGAGTTATAAGGAGAAGCTAAATAGGCTGGGATATTTTTCCCTGAAGCACAGAAGGTTGAAGGGTGATTTTACAGAAGTTTATAAAATCATGAAAGGTATAGGTAAGGTGAATAACAAAGGAATTTTCCCAAGGATAGAGGAATTCAAAATTAGAGTGCGTTGGTTTACAGTAAGAGGAGGAAAGATTTAAAAGGGACCCGAAGGAAAATGTTTTCACATCGAAGGTAGTATGTGTATGGAATGAATTGCCAGAGGAAATGTTAGAGGCAGGTACAGTTATAACATTTAAAAGACATTTGGATAGGTACACGAATAGGAAAAGTTTGAGGGATACAGGCCAAACATAGGCAAGTGGGACTAGTTTAGTTTAGAAAACTGGTAAGGATGTATGGATTGGACCAAAGAGTGCTGCGTGATTCAATGCTTCTATACATCTCACCTCACCTGGTCTGGCAGCACAATGGAATCCAGTCAGGGGGAGATCTCTTGGCAGTCCCCAATATTGATTCCAGACCCAATGAGGTCTCACGGCTTCAAGTTAAAAACAAAAATAGAAATTGCTGGAAAAGCTCAGCAGGTCTGGCAGCATCAGGTTCTGAGGAAGGGTCACTGGACCCAAAACATTAATTATAAATTCTCTCCATAGATGCTGCTAGACCTGTTGAGTTTTTCCAGCAACTTCTATTTTTGTCTCTGATTTACAGCATCTGCAGTTCTTTTGGATATTATTTGTATCAGGTAAGCATAGGCAAGGAAATCTCTGAGTAATTACCATGTATTGTCCTCCCTCAGCTGATGAATCAATACTCCTCCATTTTGAACAACACTTTGTGGAAGCACTGAGGATGGCAAGAAAACAAAATGTACTCTGGATGGGGGTTTTATTGTCTACTACCAAGCGTGGCTCAGCAGCAGCACTACTGACTGAGCTGGTCAGGTACTAAAGGACACAGTTGCTGCACTGAGTCTGCAGTGGGAACCAACAAGAGGGAAAATTGCACTTGACCTCATCCTTACGAATCTGCCAGCTGCAGATGTATCAATCCATGATGGTATTGGTAAGAGAGACCACTGCACAGTCTTTGCAGAGATAAAGCCCTGCCTTCACATTGAGAATAACCTCTGTTGTGCTGTGTGGCACTATCACTGTGCTAAATGGGACACACTTTGAACAGATCAGGCAACTCAAGACTGGGAATCCATGAGGTGCTGTGGGCCATCAACAGCAGCAGAATTGCATTCCAGAACAAACTGAAGAATCATGGCTTGGCATATCATCAAGCCAGGGGATCAACTCTGGTTCAGTGGAGAGTACAGGAGGGCATGCCAAGAGCAGCACCAGGCACACCTGAAAATGGGATATCAACCTGCTGAAGCTACTAAACAGGACAACTTGCATGTTAAATAGCATAGCAAGCAAGTGATAATCAACTAAGTGATTCCATAACCAGTGGATCAGATCTAAGTTCTGCAGTCCTGCCACATCCAGATGTGAATGGTAATGGAGAAGGAAACACCGTGTGGGCGGCACGGTGGCACAGTGGTTATCACTGCTGCCTCACAGCGCCTGTAGACCCGGGTTCAATTCCCGACTCAGGCGACTGACTGTGTGGAGTTTGCACGTTCTCCCCGTGTCTGCGTGGGTTTCCTCCGGGTGCTCCGGTTTCCTCCCACAGTCACAAAGATGTGCGGGTCAGGTGAATCGGCCAAGCTAAATTGCCCGTAGTGTTAGGTAAGGGGTAAATGTAGGGGTATGGGTGGGTTGCGCTTCGGCGGGTCGGTGTGGACTTGTTGGGCCGAAGGGCCTGTTTCCACACTGTAAGTCTAGTCTAGTCTAGTCTAGTCTAGTCTAAACTCACTGGAGGAGGAGGCTCCACAAATATCCCCATCCTCAATAATGGAAGAGCCCAGCACATCAGTGCAAATGATGAGATTGAAGCTTTTGCAGCAATCTTCAGCCAGCAGTTCTGAGTGGATGATCCATCTCGGCCACCTCCAATGGTCCTCAGCATCATAGATACCAGTCTTCAATCAATTTGATTCACTCCATGTGCTATCAAGAAATGGTTGGAGGCATTGGATACTGCAAAGTCTACAGGGCCTGAAAGCGTTCTGGCATTATTTCTGAAGACTTGTGATCTAGAACTTGCTGTTCTCCTAAAACAGTTATAACACTGGCATATACCCAACAATATGGAAAACTGCTTAGGGTTGTCCTGGATACAAAAATCAGAACAAATCCAAAAGGCCAATAACAGCGGCATTTGTGTACTCTCGATCATCAGGAAAGTGATGGAAGGTGTCATCAACAGTGCTATCAAACAGCACCCGTTCAGCGATAACCTGCTCAGTGACACCCAGTTGGGTTCCACCACGGCCACTCAGCTCCTGACCTCATTATAGCCTTGATTCAAACATGGACAAAAAAGCTGAATTCCAGAAGTGGGGTGAGTGTGACAGCCATTGACATCAAGCTAGCATTTGACCGGGCGTAGCATCAAGGAGCCTTTGCAAGACAGGGCATTGGCGACAAACACTCTGTTGGCTGGAGTCATACCTGGCAGATAGGAAGATTGTTATAGTTGTTCAAGGTCAGACATCTCAGTGCCAGGATATCTCTGCAGTTCCTCAGAGTAGTGTCCTAGGCCAAACCATCTTCAGCAGCTTTAACAATAACCATTCCTTCCTCACAAACTGTGAATTGGGGATGTTCGTCGATGATTGCACAACATTCAACACTATTCACAACTCCTCAGATACTGAAGTTCATGTTCAAATGCAACAGAATCTGGACAATATCCAGGCTTAGGCTGACATGTAACAATCATGTCACCCAAATGTCAGGCAGTGACCATCTCCAAGAAGAGACAATCTAACCATTGACATTCAATGATACTACCATCACTGAATCCCCCACTGTAAACATCCTGGGGATTATCTTTGACCAAAAACTCAACTGGACTTGCCGCATTAACACAGTGTTGAAAAATGTGGTGCTGGAAAACCATAGCAGGCCAGGCAGCAACCGAGGAGGAGGAGAATCGACGTTTCGGGCATAAACCCTTATTCAGGCTACAAGGTTAGGGGCTAGGAATACTGCAGTGAGTAATTCACCTCCTGACTCCCGAAAGCCTGTCCACCATCT
Source organism: Hemiscyllium ocellatum (assembly GCF_020745735.1). Lineage (NCBI taxonomy): Eukaryota > Metazoa > Chordata > Chondrichthyes > Orectolobiformes > Hemiscylliidae > Hemiscyllium > Hemiscyllium ocellatum. The sequence goes on along the minus strand of NC_083401.1, from coordinate 52,644,887 downwards.
ACAAGGCATAAATTAGGAGTGTGATGGGTGCCCTCTTGAGTGCAGTTCCAACAAGATTCAAGCTTGACACCAGCCAGGACAAAGCAGCCCACTTGATTGGGACTACATTCACAGTCATCTATTTGCTCCACCACCAACACTCAGTAGCAGCAGTAGGTACAATTTACAAGATACACTGCAAAACTTCACCAGAGATCCTTAGACAACACTTTCCAGACTCACAATTACTTCCATCTAGAAGGACAAAGGCAGCTGATACATGGGAACATCTTCGCTTTCAAATTTGCCTCCAAGCTACTCACCATCCTGACTTGGAAACCCATCGCTGTTCCTTCACTGTCACTGGGTCAAAATCCTGGTATTCCCTCCTTTGGGGCACTTCCTCCCTCACAGCACATGGACTGCAGCAGCTCAAGAAGGCAGCTCACTGCCACCTTCTCAACAGTAGCTAGGGACAGGCAATAAATGCCAATGACACCCATGACCTACAAATGAATACTTTAAAAGAAATTTAGGTCCATATTTGACCTTTTTTTTAAAATCACATGTCTTTGATGGCCGCAGATATTAAAAATCAGATGATGAAAGTTGTAAACAATAATCTCTGTTTATTAATGCCATATTGATAATAGAAGGAAATTTTATCTTGTCCAAAACTGGCAGTCAGGCATACAGGCATGGAGGCAATTGAGAACTGGTCACGAGAAAGATACCACATTGTTTCTGTAGTAATTCTGCTGATACCAGATTTGTTTTTATATTTTGCAAAGCTGTCAGTACAAATGCTGCATTGCTAATAATGCCATGTTAGCCGTGGTGAATGTATTGATGTTGCATTATTTACATTGCAGAGCTGCTGATAGAGACATCAGTGCTCTAATATTTATATTGCAATGCAGATACTGGAAGAAGGGCAGCCAACAAACGATAACACAAATATCGCAGAGAAGTTTATGTTTAATGTCAAGTTATTTGACAATAACAAAGTCTGAAATATTTATATGATCAGCCAATTTATCATGTTACTGGTTGTTTTTACACCCTGTCCTCACCAACTTCCATATTGTTACATTCTATTTACAGCAGAGAGAAAAAAAACAAGCCGCTTTGGTCTGCTCTGCCCAGTCCAGTGTTTATGCTTAACAAGAGCTTCCTTGCTTCCTTTCATCCTTCTTCATTTCATCCTATCAAAATATTCATTGATTCCTTTTTTTCCCACATGTCTTTATCTAGCTTTTCTTTAAACACATCTGTGCTGTTCTGCTTAAATATCACGATAGTGTTCGATACTTAAACACATCTGATTAACAAAATTAATATAGTTCCATGTCAGGCTCGTATGTGGCTTGGGCAGTAATTTGCAGATAGTGGTCATCTGCTGACCTTGTCTTTCAGGATGGTAGAGGTAATGGATTTGGAAGACACTGCCTTTAGAGCTTGGGTGAGTTGCTGTAATGCATCTTATAAATGATATGTACTGCTGACATTGTACGTTGGTGTCTAAGGGTATGAATGTTGAACATGTTGATGGGGTGCCAATAAAGTGCACTGCTTTGTCCAAGATGGTACCAAACATCTTGAATGCTGTTGGAGCTGCATCCATCCAAAAAAAATGAAGTATATTCCAATATACTCCTGACTTAGTGTCAGCAAGGTCTACATGGCAAAAAAGGACCATTTGGTCCACTGATTCTGCATTGTTCAAAATTAACGACCTAACTATTCCAATCTTACTTTCCAGCACTTTGGCCCATAATCTGTATGCCCTGGCATCGCAAGTACACATCTAACATTTCCAACATCTAAATATTTCTTAAATATTATGAGGGGGTTTGCCTCTAGGACCCTTGCAGACAGTGAGTTCCAGATTCCCAGCACCCTTTGGATTTAAAAAAAACTGTTTTTCCTCACATCCCATTTAATCCTCCAGGCTTTGCCTTAAAACTATGCTCCCTGGTCATTGAACCCTCCATGAATGACAGAGGTCACTTCCTGTCCAACCAATCTATTTCCCTGCTTACTTGAAAGGGAGAAGGATCTGGTGAAGACTCAGAGCTGCGCACTGCCCCTCCTCCTCCCTCTTTTATTGACACTGCCTGCTTGAGTCAATATTAGGAAGCTTCACCTGACAACCAATCAAGTGGTCAAGATTTTACTGGCTGGAAACCACAAACTAAAATTAAATAAAGATCTCTCTGCTGTAGGAAGGATATTGTGAAACTTAAAAGGGTTCAGAAAAGATTTACAAGGATGTTACAAGAGTTGGAGGATTTGAGTAATAGGGAGAGGTTGAATAGGCTAGGGCTGTTTTCCCTGCAGTGTCAGAAGCTGAGAAGTGACCTTACAGAAGTTTATAAAATCATGAGGGGCATGGATAGAATAAGTAGACAAGGTATTTTTCCTACAGTAGGGAAGTAGATTTAAGATGAGGGGGAAAGACTTAAAAGGCACCTAAGGGGCAACTTTTCCATGCAGCGTGTATGGAGTGAACTGTCAGAGAAAGTGGTGAAGGCTGGTACAATTGCAACATTTAAAAAGCATCTGGATGGGTATGGAAATAGGAAGAGTTTAGAGGGTATGGGTGAAGTGCTGGCAAATGGGACTAGATTAATTTAGGATATCTGGTCTTCATGGACAAAGTTGGACTGAAGGTCTGTTTCAGTGCTGTACATCTCTATGACTCTATGACATATTCCAGTGAGTAGAAATCACAGTTAAAGAAATCCAAGCAGCTGCATCACTGTATTTTCTGCATTCCAAAGCAATTAAAATGGAGACATTAAAATGCAAAGTCAGCATGATTGAGTTGGACTGAAGGGTCTGTTTCCGTGCTGGGTAGAACAGGAACAGGAATGGTTCGTGCTGTTCTGGGATTTAGTTATTTCAATAAGAACAGAGAAAATGGTAAAAGGGGGGAGGGGGGGTGTGGCATTGGACAGTATTACTGTGGCAGAAAGGATGTTTGAGGACTCCTCTATTGAGGTTGTATGACTGAGATTAGAAACAGGAAAGGAGAGGTCACCCTGTTGGGGGTTTTCTATAGGCCTCTGAATAGTTCCAGAGATGTAGAGGATAGGATAGCAAAGATGATCCTCGATGGGAGTGAGAGTGACACAATACTTGTTATAGGGAACTTGAACTTTCCAAATATTGGCTGGGAATACAATAATTCAAGTACTTTAGATGGGTCAGTTTTTGTCCAATGTGTGCAGGAGGGTTTCCTGACACAGTATGGAAGGGAAAAAGGGGCAAGGCCACATTGGATTTGTTTCTGGGTAATGAACTTGGCCAGATGTTATATTTGGAGGTAGGTGAACACTTTGGTGATAGTGACCACAATTCAGTAATGTTTACTTTAGTGGTGGAAAGGGATAGGTATATATTGCAGGGCAAGAGTTATAGCTGAGGGAAAGGCAATTGCGATGTAATTATGCAAGATTTAGGATGCATAGGATGGGGAAGAAACTACAGGGGATTGGCGCAATTGAAATGTGGAACTTATTCAAGGAATAGCTGCTGAGGGTCTTGATAAGTATGTACCAGTCAGGCAGGGAGGAAGTTGTCGAGTGCGGGAGCCGTGGTTTACTAAGGAAGTGAATCTCTTGTCAAGAGGAAGAAGAAGGCTTATGTTAGAATGAGACTTGATGGCTCAGTTAGGGAGCTTGAGAGTTACAAGTTAGCAAAGAAAGATGTAAAAAGTGAGCTTAGAAGAGCCAGGAGAGGACATGACAAGTCGTTGGCAGATAGGATCAAGAAAAACCTTCAGGTATCAGGAATAAAAGAATGAATAGAGTAAGATTAGGGCCAATCAAGGACAGGAGTGGGAAGTTGTGCTTGGAGTCAGAGGAGATGGGGAAGTGCTAAATGGATACGTTTTGTCAATATTCACACTAGAAAAGATAATGTTGTCGAGGAGAATATTGAGATACAGGCTACTAGACTTGATGGAATTGAGGTGCATAAGGAGGAGGTGTCTGGAAAGTGTAAAAATAAATAGTCCCCTGGGCAGGATGGGATTTACCCTAGGATTCTCTGGGAAGCCAGGGAGGAGATTGAAGAGCCTTTGGCTTTGATCTTTATGTCGTCATTGTCTACAGGAATAGTGCTAGAAATTGAGAGGATAGCAAATGCTGTTCCCTAGTTCAAGAAGGGGAGTAGAGACAACCCTGGAAATTACAGACCTGTGAGCCTTACTTTGGTTGTGAGTAAAGTGTTGGAAAGGGTTATAGGAGAAAAGATTTATAATCATCTAGAAAGAAATAAGTTGATTAGGGATGGTCAACACAGTTGTGTGAAGGGTAGATCATGCCTCACAAACTTTTATTGAGTTCTGTAAGAAGGTGACCAAATAGGTGGATGAGGGTAAAGCAGTTCATGTAGTATATATGGATTTCAGTAAGGTATTTGATAAGGTTTCCCATGGTAGGCTATGGCACAAAATACAGAGGCATGGGATTGAGGGTGATTTAGTAGTTTGGATCAGAAATTGGCTAGCTGAACGAAGACAGAAGATGGTAGTTGACAGGAAATATTCATCCTGGAGTTCTGTTACTAGAGGGGTACCGCAAGGATCTGTTTTGGGTCCACTGTTGTTTGTCATTTTTATAAATGATGTAGGTGAGAGCATAGAAGGATGGGTAAGTAAATTTGTGGATGAAACTAAGGTCGGTAGAGTTGTGGACAGTGACGAAGAGAGACAAATAAGCTGAGAGGTGGCAAATGGAGTTTAATGTGGAAAAGTGTGAGATAATTCACTTTGGAAGGAGAACAGGAATGCAGAGTACTGGGCTAATGGTAAGATTCTTGGTAGTGTAGATGGGCAGAGGGATCTTGGTGTCCAGGTACATAGATCTTTGAAAGTTGCCACCCAAGTTGATAGGGTTGTTAAGAAGGCATATGGTGTGTTAGCTTTTATTAGTAGAGGGATTGAGTTTCAGAACCATGAGACCATGCTGCAGCTGTACAAAACTCTGGTACATATAGTTCTGGTCATTGCATTATAAGAAGAATGTGGAAGCTTTTAAAAGGGTTCAGAGATTTACTAGGATATTGCCTGGTATGGAGGGAAAGTCTTACGAGGAAAGGCTGAGGGACTTGAAGCTGTTTTCATTCGAGAGAAGAAGTTTGAGAGGTGACTTAGTTGAGACATATAAGACAATCAGAGGGTCAATAGGTTTGACCGTGAGAGTATTTTTCCTTGGATGGAAATGAGACTTTGGCTGTGAAAATAATTTATTGTAATTGTGTAAGACAGACAGCTGGAATCCACGATGGCAAATTGTGACAAGATAGCTCAATCTTTGTGTGGTTAAGCATCTGTTTTTTCTTGAGACCAGCACAGCAAATGTGATATTAAAGAAGCAACTCTCTCTCCACAGTTAATTTGCAAGGTTTGAACCCTGTCTGTTGCTATTCATTAGCCATGTGCTGCAGAGAGAGCCACTTTTTAAACACTTAAACTCAGGTGATGTCTTCACGAGAACAGATAAATCACTCCTCTACACCTACAACCTGCTTTAATCATGAACCTACAAGGTCCACCAAGTTTAACCTGACATCAGCCAAGTTATCAACTTTCAAGAGTTGTATACCTTTACATCTAGGGCCTTTAAATTACCTAACCTATTGCCCCAATTTTGGAATCTGTTTGGATGTGCTGGTGACTTTGTAGTTTTTGGTTTGTGAAAGTTGATTGAAAATGGAAGTTTTTGCTCTTGAGGTCAAGAAATTCCTTGTTAGCTATTGAGCACAATTCTCCCTACTTTCTTACCAATGGCCACAGTGTCAGTAACTGGGGAGATTCAGCCCCGTGGGAGAGAATGCAGGTCCATCCCGAACATAATCTTGATTTTGCTTCGATGTAAGAGTGACCACTTCGTTCATGGAGGATGTTACATGTGAAGGTGGATGTGAGACCACATTTCTCATGGTCTGGATGGACATTTCCAGTGTCCATGTAGGGTGTGCTTTACCCTCTGAAAACTCCTCCAAGTCCTTATTCATCTTACTTTGAACATTCAACATCTGCACTTCCATACAACTCCTGGAGCTCATTACCAGCCTGAGGTTCAGTTGCTGCCTGGTCTCCCACATTACTCCATATGACAGTGACCTGGACTGTGGGTGCCACTGACTCCAACAGCTTGCCCACTGCATTTGTGATGCTTGAACCAGCTTGTGCTGCAATATCTACTGAAGCTTTCAAATCCACCGAGTATCTGAGCTTGCGTAAGGTACAGCGCATGAATGGGATGGGTCACTGTGAGGTCCTTGTTCTTCCTCTGAGTCCTTCAGGTTTGTGGCTGCCAGACACAATGACTGACCTGTCAAAGAGACCAAATAGATGTGTAGCATTCAACATTGCTGATGAACACTGAGAAAAGTCACCATATCTTTAATAGATGCATCCCAAAAATCAGACCATATTGAGAGAAGGTTTCTCAGATACCCAATAATCCTGGCATGAATTCTGGCCTCTTGTCCAACTGATCTGCTTCCCTCTTCACTGACTAGATCCAGCATGTCCTCCTCCTTCTTCATCAGCACTGCCAGGTTTCTCACTCACCTACCAATCCTTTTCTTCTTGGGCATTGTTGGCCCTCTTCTCCTGCAAAGACAGCAGAATACCAATGAGTTCCATAAGGCCATCAGACATAGGAGCAGAACTAGGCCATTCAGCCCATCAAGTCTGCTCTAACATTCAATGAGTTTACAGCTGATCTGATAATCCTCAACTCCACTAACATGACTTTTCCCACAACTTTTGCTTCCCTTATTGATTAAAAATCTTTTACATCATTGAACGACTTAATGAGCCAGCCTCAACAGCCCTTTGAATACATTAGTATTCCACAAATTCTCTTCCCTCTGAGAGAAAAAAAGTCCACTTCACCTCTATCTTAAATGTGCTACTACTTATTCTGAGATTATGTCATCTGGTGCTAGTCTCTCCCCCAAGGGAAAGTAACCTTTCTATAAGTACAGGACCAACCTACTCAGCATCCCTCCATAAAACAGTTCCTCCTATCTGGTGTCAGCCTAGTCAATTCCCTGCGTTGTCTCCAATGCCAGTACTGTATATCTTTCCTTAAATAAGGGGACCAAAACAGTTCACAGTACTCCAGCTGAAATCTGACTAGTGTCTTGCGTTGTTTTAGCAATAACTTCATACCTTTATACTCAATTTTCTTTGAAATAAAGCCTTACATTCCATTTGCATGGAAGGATCAAGCTTCAGTACTTGTGAGAAACAGAACTCACTCACAAATCAGCCTGAGACAAAGCCTTGGAAACAAGAACAATTTATTACGGCCTTGCAAGTACCGGACGCCTCTGCAATCAAGCAAAAATGCGCGCAAAAACAAAGCATGTAAGCATTCTTATTCAGTTTGCAAGTTGCGGAATCAAGCCTCCCTTTTCCCATCCTATCATAAGCCAATTACCTCACTTGTTTTTTTCTCTAGTTATTTTCTTATCTGGCCATCCTGCTGTCCTTGTATGTCTACATTCTTTGTTCCTTGTTTGTTACAGCTTGTTCTTTTATCCAGTTTCTCCTATCATACTATAAGCTTTATTGTAAAATGCTCCTCCTGCTTCTTTTGTGGTCAACTACAACACTTCAAAGTTATTTCTTAGTTTAAAACTATTTCTTAAACAAAAACCTCTATATTCGCTAAAATCTAAGCCTTAAGTATGCTGCAAGAATCCCGTGACCGTATGTGTAATGTTTGCCTTCCCCACCCCCACAACTCCCCCACCTGCAGAAACTACATTTCTAACCTCTCACAATTTCCCCTTTTCTTTTTCTAAAAACTGTTTCTGCACTTATTAAGTCTCCTTTAATCCATTTTCTTATATTCTGCCCTCTTACGCCTTTTGGCGATGAGGTTCACAATCTTACATTTTACATTTGTGTTGTTCGTCCCTCGAACTCTGGAAGCATTCTTTGACTGTCTCTTTGTTGCATATCACCTGTTGATTGTAAAAGCATCTGATGATTTATTTGGGTTCCTTCCCCAAGGGATGTCATCAGTCGGCACATTACCCATTTTAGGACATTGAACCCAACCACCAGACCCACTGATATCAATAATCCATAGATAGCTAGATTGACTAACCACATTCCCCAACCAGTCAATCCCCAATTCCCCTATTCCCATCCTTTTTCGTTCTGGTACCGATTACCATCCTCCCTAGTCTTGGTGATTTTGTCTCGCACATGTTTGGAGATATCAGTAATGTTAGAGGACACCTCAGGTATGTACGTACAACATTCCTCTCCAATTAGTGCACAAGTACCACCCTTCTGTTCTAGAATATAATCCAGAGCCATCCTGTTCTGAAGGGTCGTTAGCCTAGTGGCAATCATTTCGGTCGTTATGGCTGCTACTTGGGATTGGGTTTCAGCCAACGCATCAGCAGTATTGTTGGCCAACTCTTCCAGGGAAGCCGCTAACTTTTGTATTTCTACTCCTGCTCGAGCGGTCCCATACATACATATCAAAGTCCAGAGGAGGCAATCTCCTTTGGTTACTTTCCGGGTTACTCGCCTTCCTCCCTGTTTATTCTGAGGTATTTTTGGGGCTCTCTTTAACAGCCTCAAGTGGGAAATTATATAGGCGAGGTAGCAGCAACCACTCCAGCACTTTCTGACTTTGAGGCAGTGTTTGATCAACCTCATAACATGCATGCATTCCTATACATTCAGTCGCGCGAATGTATTTTTCCCCGGGAATAAATGGATAGGCCTTCAGGCCGCATACACAATATGTTCCGTTTAATATTCGGGGAATGGTCATGGCAGTGGCTTGGCTGGTGTAGACACAAGATGATTTTCTAAATCGGAAGGGTGAGGTATCATTCTGATTACAGAAACAAGTGGTATTTACTGCTCCTTTCGGTGGGGAAATTCTAAGGCCATCGATAGCACCCAGAGTTTTCGGGGCTGGCCGAGGGAACCATCCCGCAAAGTTATAATTACCCCTTTCAGATCTCCATTTTGTATTGTTTGAGCCCGAGTCAAATTGTTGTACATCGTACACTTCTTCTTTGGTAAGTGGTCTTACCGTGAGAGGAATTCCTGATTCCCCATGGTATGGGATCTCCGTACATACCCAACAGTCGGTATGCCCTTTTAGTTTAGCATAATTCTGACATAAAGTGGTAAAATGATTTTTCCCACCCCCACCCCCCCCCTTGGCAGCTAGCGCCAATATTATCGTGACAATATAAAGCTGACCACTCATTTCAGCTCACAACCCTATCTGTCTATTCCCTAACCCTTTGAATGCCAGGGAGGAGTGAGTCCATGCAACACTTACAATTGTTTCAGGATACAGTTTTTTTAACCAATACTAAATAGTCTCTGATCTCAGTCCATTCTTTTTGCTCAGCTTGACTTTCAGAGGGTTGTCTGTAGGATGAGCTTGCCACTCCGCAGAAGGGGAAGGAGCATCCACGGGGCTCTTAACACGTGTGTGATGACTCCACCCTTTTTCAGCAGTTGGGATGGCTGTTTCAGTAGTCAGGAGGGTTAGGAATGGTCCCTCCCAGCTTGGGTGCAGTTTGGTATCTTTCCAGGTCTTTATCAGGACCCAATCACCCGGTTGTATTCGATGCACTGTGAACTCAAGTGGAGGTGTCTAGGTCAACAGACCCTTCTTCCTAAGGACAAAGAAGAGCTGAGCACCACAATATAGTTCTTTAAAAACTTATCATTGAACTCTACAGTTGGTAATCCCCCTCTTCCACCCAAGAAAGGTAATCCAAACATCATCTCATAAGGAGAGAGGCCAATATCACACCTAGGCGCAGTCCTAATGCGTAGCAACGCGATAGGTAAACATTTTGTCCATGGCAATCGAGTCTTTAGGACTAGCCTAGACAATTGCTTATTTAAGGTTTGATTCATTCGTTCCACCCGTCCAGAGGAAGGCAGGTACCAAGGAGGTGTGGAATTCCCATGAGATTTCTAACCCCACTGTTAGCGCGGATGAAATGATCTTCAGTCCAAGCCCAGAGTGTGGTTCGACAATCAGTAACTTTATTAAAGTATGTAACGCCGGCGGAGACCAATTGAGGTTTGAATCTCGATTGCTTTAACGTTTCCTGTGAGATGTTACAAGTTATATACTTCATGAGTCAGGATGTAGGAGATTGGGTATGAAATGAGTGTGAATGGTGGTACTCATGGCTGGAGTAGGTGTGAATGTCAAGCTTCCTGCGGTCCTCGGAGAGTTGGCAGCATACACAAAAGATGTGTTGTTCATTTTTATGTGAATGGGTCCGGGTGCTATCGGCTTGTCTCTCCGTGAGAGCTAAAGGCTAGCATTTAGCTTTGTTACTTCCAAAGTGTTAGGTTCATCCTTTTGTGTAGGACTATTTTACATGATCAGGTTATGGGTGTGTGTCAGTTGGAGTCTTGACGAGATTATAAGGTGGGTTTCGATCTGTAAGTCATGACCATTGTCTGGTCTGGTGTGTATTTGGATCTGTCTCTGGGTCTCTTCTCCCAATACTGTTTGCTTTAAAATGGATACTGCTGGCTTAAAATGGATACTGCTGGCTTAAAATGGATACTGCTGGTTTCCCCGATGTGGGCCTTGCTCCACGGTAAACACGGGGCGGTTTATGCCTGCCTGCACCACCATTACTTCTTGTAGGATCTTAGAGGTAAAATGGCTACCTTGGTCTGAATCTATACTTTCCACCACACCATATCGATGAATTATATGTTCTAAAAGAGTTTTCACTACTCCCTTCGAGGTAGCTGAGGACATTGGAAATGCCTCCACCCACCCAGTTAGGTGATCCATTAGGACTAATAAGTACTTTTGTTTCCCTACTGGGGGTAATTCTGTGTAATCTACCTGTATTCTTTGAAAAGGTCTTATCCCAGGGTTTCTTCCACCTCTTGGCCCCCCCCTCTCGTTACTTTCTTATTAATCTTTTGGCAAGTCGGGCATCCTGCGCATTCCTGCTTGGCTAATGTGTATATCCCTTTACATTCGTACTTCCTTAACACTATGTCACACATAGCTTGGGAGCCCCAATGACTGCCTTGGTGCAAGGTGGTTAGGATGTTTCTCATGGCTCCATAGGAAGGTAGTTGGGTTTAGACAGGTGTCTGTTGCTAACACAAGGTCATCTCTCTCCATCAGGATGGCTTTGTATTTTAAGATTTGTGAATCTGTCAACCATCTCCCTGCCTTTTGGTTTAACACAGTTCTAACTTGATGAGGGGTACTAACGACTAGTGCCTCTCCAAAAGTAAGTTTACGGTTTCCTCTACCAGTATGGCAGTGGCTGCTACTGCCTGTATACGTTCAGGCCATCCTCTCGAGACAAGATCCAAGATCTTGGACAGGAAGGCTATGGTCTGTCTCTTTCTCCCTCCTTTCTGGGTTAACACTCCTTAGGCTGTTCCATCATTTACTGTCACAAAAAGGTGGAATGGTTTATCTAGGGAGGGAATACACCGGAGCTCGTATTAGACTACGCTTCAACTCATGTAACCCTTCCTTTTCCTCTTCTGTCCAGTGCAGTCTTTCATGTTCAGATTCTGTCAATATGTAATATGTAATATAACCCCTTCGTTTTCTGGGCGTATGCTTTTATCCATAATCTACAATAACCCATCAGCCCCAAGAACTTCCGTAGATCTCGTTCGGTGGTCGGAAGGGGCAGTTCTACTGTCCCTTTAATTCTCTCAGGGTTAATGTGCCTAGTGCCCTCACTAATGAGGTGTCCTAAGTATTTCACCTCTTTCTCTACGTATTGCAATTTATTCCTAGATACTCTTAAACCCTGTTGCCCTAGGAAATTTAACAGTGGTTAAACTCACGTCATCTCTCTTTTGTCCTGATACAAGTAAATTGTCCACATATTCTAACAATGATGTTCCCCGAGGCATTTTATGTTGTTTCATGAACTGTTCCAGTACTTGCTCGAATAGATTAGGTGATTCTGTGAATCCCTGGGGAAGTACCGTCCATCGGAACTGTTGTTTTCTACCAGTGTATGGGTTTTCCCACTCAAAAGCAAACATGGCGTGGCTTTCTGGGGCCAGAGGACAAGCCCAGAATGCATCTTTTAAATCTATTACACTAAACCAGCAGTTGTTACACGGTATTTTGCCTAGCAGAGTATATGGATTAAGTACCACCGGGTGTCATGTTCAAACCAATCGGTTCAATGCCCTAAGATCCTGCACCAATCGATAGGTTCCATCTGGTTTGCGGACGGGCAGTATTGGGGTATTAAAGGGCATCATACATGGTTCTAACGGTCCAGTTTTTACCAAAGAATCTATAACTGATTGCAGACCTCTACAGCCTTCCAACGATATAGGATATTGTCTAACCCGAACTGTCTCATCTTCTCGAGTCAATGTAATCACCAACGGAGTAATAGTTAGATGTCCTGTGTTATCCACTTTCGCCCACCCGTCAGGGCTGATTTGTTTTTCTTCACTAGTTGTTAACATAGCCATTGCTACAGTTACTGCACTATCCTCCACCCCAATTTTTAAGCCCAGCAATATAATCAAATCCCTATCTAATAGGTTACTTCCAATGTCAGGAATATATAGTAATTGTCCTATCACTTCCTCATTATTTCTTCTAATTAGGGTTGGTTCAAAAATAGGCACCAAGAATTCTTCGCCTTTTACTCTGGAAACCTTAAGATACTCCTTAGACAATTTAACACAGGTAGGTCTAAAACTTAGGGATGATTGTGCCTCTCCCGTGTCCACCAAAAATACTGCCTCCTCCCCTTCGGTCCAACCTTTAAATTTATCAAGGGTTCCCAGTGGGTCTCAGGAGGAAGGAACCCCTGACTCCCCTAATCTTCATCTAAGGTCATTAGGGAAACGGCTTCCCTTTCTCGTGCTAATTCCGGGCATTCCCGTTTAAAATGCCTCACTTTCCCACAATGGTAACACCCTGCCTGTTGCCTCCTTTCCCGGGTATCTGACCCTTGTCTTTCGTGTCCTCCCCTACCCTTCCTGTTATCCCTTGATCCCATTCTCCTTTTTGTTATTTCTTCTACTGCCACCCCCATCATTTTGGCTTTCTGTTTCTGCTTCTTGTCTTCCCTTTTCACATACACTTGCTGTGCCTCACATAATAGTTCCTCCATCTGTCTTTCACTCCATCCATCTAATTTCTGTAATTTCTTTTGTATGTCTGGCCATGATTTAGTTACAAACTGGACCTTTAAGAGTCCCTGTGCTATCAGATTATCGGGATCCATTCCAGAATACTTCCTTGTGGCCTCCTTGAGCCATTTAAGAAATGCAGAAGGAGTTTCATCCTTCTCTTGTCGTACTTCAAAGGCCTTAACAAAGTTTTGTGATCTAGGTGCCGCCTCTTTAATTCCTAATATTACCATTTCTCATACATCCTGCATTGACTCCGTATCTTCTCTATCATTATTTTCCCAAAGAGGGTCAACATTTGGGAATTTCTGTTCTGCTGGGACCCCTTCTTCCCCAACTGGGTGCTTCTTATCCCATTCCTATAAAGCTGCTCTCCTAATCATACCTCGTTCTTCCCCTGAAAATAAAGTTCCTAAAATTGCCATCAGTTCTCCCCAGGTATATAAATTAGGCCCTAGGAATTGATCTAATTGTTCGGCTAGTCCAACCGGATCCTCTATTAAACTTTTCATTTCCTTTTTAAAGACCCTAACTTCACTGCTAATTAAGAGAGCATTTACATATCCGATTGTACCTTCCCCAATCGGAACCTCTCTTAAGGGACATAATTTTATATTTTCCATTATCTCTGCCCCTCCTTTACGTGTGGTGGCTCTGGGCCCCCGCCCCCTAGGTTCTGCATCTTTTAGTTCAGAGTCCGTTCCCCTTTCTGTGTCTGGACTCGGTTCTACTTCGGGAGCTGTAGGCTCGTTCCGGGGAGTAGTATATGGGGGAGGCAAACACATTAAGGGATCCCATTGTGGCTTCCCTTTTTCATTCTTTTTCTGTTCTTTCCCTGATTCCTCCGTATTCATGGGACATAATTTCACTCCCGCACTCCCTATCCAACAAGCTGCATAATCGCACTCTTTTTGATTGTACGGTTCTTTTCGATTGACATATATATTAAGATCTTGACACAGCCAATCCTCATTGGACCTATGTTGGGCCAAAAAAAAATACCAGGCGCCTTAATACTTTCTCTAGTCCAAACGAAACAACAATAGTTTATCATTGTAGCCTTATCTTTCTCCCACGTCCGGGAGTTGTGTTCCCAATTACCCAACATTCTCCACAAAGAACTGTCGGGCAGGATATATCCCCCTTTAACGTTATTTGCAGATCGATCGTTACACAGGCAACTCCTCTTGCCTCCCATTATTGCAAATTTAATTAATCTGGCCAATTATATGCTTTTTGAGACTTCAACTATTAACATTCAATCACCAACAAACAGATGTGCATTCAAACCAAATCACAAAGGGTTCATCTTTCTACCAGCTCTTTCTCTCTCTTTCTCTCTCTCTCTCTCTCTCTCTCTCTCACACACACACACACACACACACACACACATACACACACAGACACCGTGTCTCACAGACAATTTGAGCTTCCCACAACGACTCCTCTAGCTTTTGAATATTTTTCTGGACGTCTGGCCATAAGTTAGTTATGAAGTGTACCCTCAGTAGCCCTTCAGCTACTAGCCGTTCTGACCTGGGTTGTTTTCCATTGACATATGCTTTATTTTATATGTCGCCAATTCCCCGTACTTTCCGTACGTCCCGGTCACCAAGGCAATACTTAAAGGTCTCTTTTCTTACCTTGGGCTGTGCACAGAGTTACCTGTTCATTTCAGTGCGCCCTGTCCCGCGGCAATTCCTGCAGCAAATATCGCTGCCCCCGGTCGCCCGGATGTATCATTTAAGACCTTTCCCTTCCCGGGTCTTGTGCACAAGAGTTGCCCAACCGAACCCGCCGCATCTGCCCGCCTTGTTTCCAGGGTCTCCCAGTCCAGATCGTACTCACCCAAACCGCGAATGACAAGCAAGGGAGTCGGAGATCTCCGAAATTGGTGAGGTGCACCTCTTCCCCGTCATCCCAAGAGTGTCGAGCAGTCGGAGTTTTGGATCCCAGAACGAGGCCCCCAATTGTGAGAAACAAAACTCACTCACAAATCAGCCTGAGACAAAGCCTTGGAAACAAGAACAATTTATTACAGCCTTGCAAGTACCGGACGCCTCTGCAATCAAGCAAAAATGCGCGCAAAAACAAAGCATGTAAGCATTCTTATTCAGTTTGCAAGTTGCGGAATCACACCTCCCTTTTCCCATCCTATCATAAGCCGATTACCACACTTGTTTTTTTTCTCTAGTTATTTTCTTATCTGGCCATCCTGCTGTCCTTGTATGTCTACATTCTTTGTTCCTTGTTTGTTACAGCTTGTTCTTTTATCCAGTTTCTCCTATCATACTATAAGCTTTATTGTAAAATGCTCCTCCTGCTTCTTTTGTGGTCAACTACAACACTTTAAAGTTATTTCTTAGTTTAAAACTATTTCTTAAACAAAAACCTCTAAATTCATTAAAATCTTAACCTTAAGTATGCTGCAAGAATCCTGCGATCATTTGTGTAATGTTCCTCTTTCCCTCCCCCCACAACACCCCCTCCCCCATCTGCAGAAACTACATTTCTAACCTCCCACATACTCTACCCCTGTGCATCGTAGGAACCCTCCCTTACCTTCCCAGCCTATGACACAGCCCTGGAAAGCCAGGCAGTATGTTAAGGCTCCTTGAGTTGGCAATCTGGCCAAGCGGGCTCTAATTAAGCCATTCTCCTGACGAACACTTCCCACTCACAATGTATGCATACCCTCTCATCGGGTGCGCCCACTTTGAGATTTGGTTTTCCAATCATCCTTGCAGCATGGAGAAGGTTGGTCCCCTTTATGTGGTTCTGTAGTCAAGTCCTATAGCTATTGCCTCCCTAAGCCAGGTTTTCCCCAGTGGGAGGAGAACCTCCTGCCATTCAGTCACAAGCTGGAGGAAGGTATGTAGGGAGACATCATGAAATTGCAGAGCAGCCCATGATATTTCCCCAGTCATTACTCTAGTCGTATATGATATTATCCAGAAGTGGTGAACTTACAGGAATAAATAACTGTGGTATGCACCTCAGATTCATTGCTTTAATGTTATCCAAACAGCTAATTCCACCATCAGTATATTACCTTGCTACCAATCAACCTTACCATTGCCAACCTTTCCATATGATCCATGCACCCAAATCATCATAAGAACATAGAACATGAGGAGGCCTTTCAGGCTGTTGAGCCTGCCCTGCCATTCAAAGCAATCATGACTGATCAAACACATCTTTACTCATCCCATCTCTTAACTCTGTATACCGCTTGTAATCAGAAATCTATAAATCTCCATTAGACATATTCAAAGACAAAGCTTTCACAGCCTTTCCGAATCTACACAATATTGGAACATAATCAACAATGCATTAATTCTCTCTATAGCTACCTCCTTCAACACTGAGATGTAAACCATCAGGTCATAGAGTCATAGAGATGTACAGCATGAAAACAGACCCTTTGGTCCAACCTGTCCATGCCGATCAGATATCCCAACCCAATCTAGTCCCATCTGCCAGCACCCGGCCTGTATCCCTCCAAACCCTTCCTATTAATATACCCATCCAAATACCTCTTAAATGTTGCATTGTACCAGCCTCCACCACTTCCTCTGGCAGCTCATTCCATACATGTACCACCCTCTGCATGAAATAGTTGCCGCTTAGGTCTCTTTTATATCTTTCCCCTCTCACTCTAAACCTATGCCCTCTAGTTCTGGACTCCCTGGCCCCAGGGAAAAGACTTTGCCTATTTACCCTATCTATGCTTCTCATAATTTTGTAAACCTCTGTAAGGCTACCCCTCAGCCTCCCACGCTCCAGGGAAAACAGCCCCAGCCTGTTCAGCCTCCCCCTATAGCTCAAATCCTCCAACCCTGGCAACATCCTTGTAAATCTCGGTCCTGAGGAATTATCAATTTTCAGCCCCCATTGACCTCTCCACAACAATCTTCCTACTACTACTAATTTCCTTCAACTCCTCATTCTCCTTAGAAACTTGGATCTTTCCTTCTGGGAGATTTTTTGTATCGTTCTCAGTAAAAACAGACACAGATAATAAATTAGCCTCATTGCCATTTCTCTATTCCACATTGAGAATTCTCCTGACTGCCTGTAATGAAGCCTCATTCGTTTTAGTCAAACATTTCCTTTTCACTTACCTATGGAAGCCTCTGGAGTCCATTTTTCAGATTTTTGCAGGTTTGCACATTATATTCTTTCCTAATCAGTATCTTGGTCATCCTTTGTTGGATTGTGATTTTGAGAATTACTCTTATTTCTGACAGTATTATAGGCCTTTTGCTGGAAATTTTATACAATCCTAAGCCATGGTTAGGCTGAGATTTTCAAAGATTTTGCACCTTGATTGCTGTAAAACATCAAATAGCTCTTGAAAGACAATCCATTGCTTGTGTACAATTATGCTTTTGAATGTATTTTTCCAGCCTGCCATCCTGTAACTTATTTGTTGCACTTTATGAACCGCCTATGAAAATGTAACAATCTCCTAAATGTAACAAATTTCACAGAAGAGAGAAAAGAAAATAGTCTCTTAAACACAAACTGGGAGAAAGTGAGGACTGCAGAGGCTGAAGATCAGAGTCGAAAGTGTGGTGCTGGAAAAGCACAGCAGGTCAGGCAACATCTGAGAAATAGGAAAATCGATGTTTCGGGCATAAGCTCTTCATCAGGAATGAGACTTGTGGGAGCTTCAAGCCTCATTCCTGATAAAGGGCTTATGCCCGAAACATCAATTCTCCTACTACTTGGATGCTGCCTGACCTGCTGTGCCTTTCCAGCACCACACTCTCGACTCTTAAACACAAACTCCTAACTTTCCCACTAAAGATTAGAAATGTTGACTCTTGCTCTGAAAATTTTACTTCTTGCAATAAAAGTTAATTAAAGCACCTCTGCCCCAAATTCCTATATTAATCCAATATTTCTGTGTCACCCTGGCTAAGTTACCCTCACTCTGACCATAGGCTTCGTATAATCAACAGTTTTGTAGTTCTCTATATGGTACTCCACAGAGATACATCTCCCTCTGACTTGGCAGCATCCACTTCCTAACCTAAAACTAACCCCTCAATCTTTAATTGTAGTTCCGCCAAAATTAGTGCATAGAATGTTGCAGGACTCTAGGGAAATCTTGTAAGATTTACAACAAATTCATTAGAATGAGTTCTGCTGTTAAAGTGCTGCAAGTAGTTACAAATACAAACAATTTCTTTAAAGCGTTCCTGCAATTAGCCTCCAGCTCCTAAGATATTAATCATATTGCTGCCAAAAGATAATTTTATCCCATTTTAGCAGTAATCCCTGACTAAGTCAGAAACTCATCCTTTTTGCTTTCATTTAGCCACAGAAAAAAAGACATCCTTGACTTTGTCAAGAGACCTGAGGCATTTATAAAGAGTTTTATGAGGATTATATTTTTGACAGTTATTAAATATGAGCTATGAAGTCTTCCACAATAGTTGATGCCTTTTCGAACATTGATTTTTTTTTAACACTTTTAATGTTATTGACAAGATAAGACTTGTCAAATTTCCTTTTGTATTCAAAGCAAATTCTTGCTTCGATGGAACTGGTTGCTGACATTCTAAGTCATGGTCAGCAAACAAGACAATCGTCCAAAATTTATATTTTGAAAACACTATGTTTTCTGAAGCAAATGAAGAAGAAACAATTATCCCAATTCAGCTTCATAACTTCAATATATAATAACTAAAGCTGTTCATATAATCATTGTTTGCAAAGTGTAGTCTATCCTAAGTTTTATTGGCAAATATGAAATCACCAATTAAAGTAATATACTGTTGGGTGCTGGGGATCTGAAATTTTTTTAAAAAGCCAAATTCTGGAGAAACTCAGCAGATCTGGCAGCATTTGTGGAGAGACAATAGTGTTAATGTTTCAAGTTCCACGACTCCCATTCTAGAGAAAAGTTATGGGACTCAAAGCATTTACTCTGTTTCTGTCAAAACAGATGCGGCCTGACCTGATGAGTTTCTCTAGTCCCTTCCTAAAAATCACCATGATTTTTGGAAAAACAAGTTTTGTGAAGTAAAAATATACTGGCAATGTTGCTTAGGGAAGATTACTGAAAGATTTTTGAAATTAATTGAAGATAATTAATTGGGAGAATTTCCTGTGTCTGACAGTGTTCCTGCTACACTGCATGTTACATGGCTATGTAGCCTTCTGGAAGATACTGTGTAAGTTTTTTTCTGTAGCAAGTACTGCTCCAGTGCACAGCTCTCATGCAAACTATTTGAAGTTCCATTTGTTGAAGAAACTCTTCCCAGATCAAAACTTTATACAAAATATAGGAGGTTCCCTGACATCTCAATATTTCCCAGTAACATTGTTAGAGGAGCTGTACTGTCTCTGAGTCTTTTACATACCACTGTAGCTTAAGCAATGCAGCTCAAGGGTCTATTTTCTGCTTGTTAATATTTTAAGAAAATTACATTAGCTTTATTAATACAGATTCAAAATGTAGCCATTGTTTTAATGGAGGAAATATGGCAGTTTGTTTGCAAATACAAACAGTAATGTGATAATGACTGAATATTATTTGTTCCTATGATGTCAGTAGAAGAATAGGTCTTGGACAAGACACAGAGGAGAGCTTTATTGCTTTCCTTTGGGATAATGTCATTAGAATTTTTTACGCCTACCTGATCCACATTATTACATAACTCAGCATGTAGCATGCCCACAGTACTGAGCTGAAGTATCTGTCTAGGTTATGTCCTTAAACCTCTGTATTGAGCCATGAATTCTCAGTCTTTGACTTAGAGGTGAATATATTCTCACTGAGTAATGGCTGATGGTGAGAAGAATGAATTGATGCCTATATTAATTAACAATTAAATCATTAATGCAAATTTTCAGAAACAATAACTAGGATTTTCCATTTGGGAGGTAAAGTATGGGTGATTAGGAACAATCCGGTTTCCCTTCCTTATTTAGCCATCCGCATTCCTTCCCTTGTGAATGTCTTTCTTCCAGACCCAAGTGGACTTGTAGGAGAAAGTGAGGACTGCAGATGCTGGAGATCAGAGCTGAAAATGTGTTGCTGGAAAAGTGCAGCAGGTACTTCCTGAAGAAGGGCTCATGCCTGAAACATCGACTCTCCTGCTCCTTGGATGCTGCCTAACCTGCTGCACTTTTCCAGCAACACATTTTCAGCCAAGTGGACTTGTGTTTTAAAATAAAATAATTTACCTGGTTTTCTTGAGTTAAGAGAGAGTTAAATGCAATAAGAATTCATAACACAGCACATAAACATGAATTAGACATAAAAGATGAATCCAAAAATTAAAAGCTAAAACAAAACACAGACAGATTTCTGACTTGTTCATGAAGGGTGGATAGTTAGACATTCTGAGTGTGTAATTGGAATTTGTTGCTAATGTTGTCATTGATAATTGAGCAGTCTGCATCATGATCCTTAGTTTCACAGATTGTTTGAGATTCTGAAGTTCTGATTCCTTTCAATCATAATTAAATTCTAGCATTCAGGGTGAGAGAGAGAGAGAGTCTTTTTGTTGTCCTGTTTTCCTTTTGGCTGGCTGCTAGCTAGCTGACCTCTCACATTCAGAGAGCAAGGGAGCATCTTTATTCGCAACACAAGAGTACGTCAGTGTTTGTTAATTGATTATGACCTTCACAGCATGCTATTGTTTGAACTCAGGCTTTTGAAAAAAAGGAACATTCAATCCCACTAGCATCCTACAGTAGAGCTGAAATTGGTTTATTAACCTTTGTCCTTGTATATTCTATGCAGGGAAAACACAAAATGTGCCTGAAGTTTTGGGCATAATCCACAGCAAATTATTAGCCCTTCGTTACATTTGTAATCACAAGAGATCAGTGTCCAGTCTGTTTTGCTTTGCCTCTTTCCTCTTATGAATGACTGTTCTTTCAAGTTCACTTTGCATCCACAGGTGTGACATTCTGTCTGTCTGTCTGTCTCTCTTTCTAAGCAGCCATACAATTTACATTTGCAGTCATTGTTGGCTGTATCACTCTTTAGGAAATTTTAGAAATATGTTTTAAAAATGTACACAGTACTTCTGAGTTCTGTTCCATCTTCATGACTCTGGAACAGTCCCTACAGATTGGAGAATAGCATCTCTATTTCGGAAGGCAGGCAGAGAGAAAACTGAAAATTATAGAGCAGTAATCCTAATATTGGTAGTGGGGAAAATTCTAGAGTGCATTACAAATGAAGTAATGGATAAGCATTTGGAAAATAGTGGCAGAATCAGACAGAGTCAGCATGGATATATGCTTGACAAATCTACTGAAATTCTTCGAGGACGTAAAATTCTTCAAGTACAAATAGGGAGCTCCAGCTACAGCTGCTAATCTCTAGTATGTCATTAATCTCCTGCTGAGCTTTGGCCAGCTTTCTTGGATGTAGCTGATAGTGATGTTGCCTTATGAGATAGGCTTCCCCCATGTCCACAACATGTAGAGCCAGGGTGATGCAGCCTGGCTTGTCTCACCATAGCCGTTAATGTATTGAGCAGTTTCATTAAGTCTGCCCACTGCTCTGCCTCTTATTGAGTGAATAAGGAGTCTAAGTTTGCCAGTATACTTTTTTTGCCAGGTAATAGGGGCTTCGAAGTCCCTTACATCTCCCTCCAGTTCATCACCACTGATATATTCATTCTCAAAGTATTTGCTTAATTGCCCAATCTGAGATCTGAATCAAGCAATTCACTTTCCCAAGCTTCTTTGCTAATCTATGGGGTTTTAAAAGGTTTACCTGGTGCTGGCAGGAGCATGAAGCTGCAGTGTCCTGATTGAAAGGTTCAGGCTGTGGCATTTTGCTAGCTTTTTGCTTCGTCACTACTTGAGGGATTTTCAAGTATCTTGGGCCACCTCACAGGCTCATGAGTGTCACTCTCAGAACTTGGCTATGTGGAGACTTGGAGCCATGGACACTTTCTCCTTCTGTTCTAAAAGCCTGTCTCAAAACCATGAGTAGTTGGGGTGGCACAGTGGCTCAATGGGGTTATCACTGTTTCTTCATAGCACCAAGGACTGAGGTTCAATTCCAGCCTTGCGTGAGTGTCTGTGTGGGTTTTCTCTGGGTGCTCCAATTTCATCCCACAGTCCAAAGATGTGAAGGTAGATGAATTGGTCATGGAAAATGCAGAGTTGTAAGCATGGGGTGGGTCGGGATGGGGTGCTCTTTGGAGGGTCAGTTTGGAGTTGATGGTTGAATCTGCTTTAAACATATCCCAGAGTCAGTCATGATTGAATGGTGGAGCAGACTCGATGGGCTGAATGGCCTAATTTTGGCTCCTATGTCTTATGCTCTAACTGAGAATCATTGTTTGAAAATAAGGGGTCACTCATTTAAGGGAGAGATAAGGAGAATTTTTTTTCTCTCATGGAGGACCATGCATCTTTGGAACTCTCTTCCTCAAAGGGTGGTGGAAGCAGAATCCTTGGGTATGTTTAAAGCAGAGGCAATTAGACTCTTCATTAGTATAGGGATGAAAGGTTATTAGAGGCATGGGAAAATGGAGTAATCAGATCAAAAATAATCATATTGAATCATGGGCAGTGTGGCCTAGCCCTACTCATAGTTCATAAGTTCATTAGCAAATATATTCTGATTGCTTTGTAGTAACAACTCTATTGGTGCAAGTGTATATAAATCTCAGGAGAAGGTAGAATTATGCTTGCCTGTGTTCTTCTCTCATCCACTGATTCAGTATTATGAGATAATCTTGCCACACACATATAAATTTGCTATTGAACAGAAACCAATAAACAAATAGCTGCAAGGATTTTAATACCATTTTAAATCAGTGCCTTCAAAAAAGACGAAAAAAGAAAGTTGGAGAGCATCCAACCTATTAGCAACTTAGGATTTAAAATGCAATTCACATTTTTCTCATCAATAGTAAATACAGCATTTATTCTATAGAAAAAAGATATTGGACATGTTAGAATGTGAGAACTATAAGAGAATCATTTTATTGTGCTACAGAACATTAATGCATGCTGCTTTCAGGGGCCTGAGCTAGATGAAGGATTGTATGAATTCTCCGTTAGGTTTCTCAATACTCAAGCAGAGGAATTATTGTACACCAGAGGTCACGTTTTCCAATTTAGAAGAAATATTATGTTGCTTTTTTGAAGCTTTTTCCCAGAAAAAGAACACCAGCGCTGTTTGTTTTATGGCTCCCTTGAGCAAAATCCCATGTCAAAAAGGAAAAGGAAGTCAGAAACACACATCTGGCCTAATGGTGGCAATTGTTTTAAGTACGTGTGTAGCTGTGTTGGTTGATGTCAAAGGGCAGAGGTCCTGCCTTAATGGTGTCAAAGGGCATGAGTCATAAAGCAGTTGACCTCTGGATAAAATTGCATAGAAACAGTGGGGATTTCTCAACTTTGAGTTATTGCATTTCTAGTGTTTCCAACAGTAATGTTCATGCATTGGTGTGGAATGTGAAAGTTCATTTGGGAAGCCTGTTGGTAACAAAAAACAAATTATTGCAGCAATTGTATTTCATTAAAAAGCATGCCCTATGTTGTATGTAACAAAGGAAAGTTTAAAGCTTCATTGTCTGCATTCCAATCATTTAAAGTCTGTAAATGCTAAGTTCCCACCAGAGTGACTGCTTCAGTGTTTGACACTGTAAGGGAAAAAGTTCATATCATCAATCACCAGACACTTGCAGGAAACGTAAAGAATTGCATATGAAAAAGTCTTTTGCTGCTTCATAGTCGGGAACGATATATACAGGGTTCACTGCTTTGCTCATTAGAAATAAACAAATGCCAAATTTTAAAGAGAGTCTCACCATCAGTGCAGCCTTCATTAAATAAAACCCATTACACAGCAGTATGATTAAAGGAATCCTCGAGGCTGCCCTTTTAAACATCAATAAACTAGACTTACTGCTAAATGCAAAAGATGCTGTGAAGTTTGACATATCTTAAAACTCTACAGCTGTGAGCAGAAAGGTTTTACTGTGATCTGTCCAAGTGTACATTTGCCTGTAGGCCAAATCTAAGTTCCTCTTGTATGTTGGCCGATTTTAACCTGTACAATTTAACTATTGAAAATCGAGACAAAATTTCTGAGCTATATTTATCTATTAAGAACTCAGTATTTAATATAGGTGTTGACAGCTTGCATATCCATAGAAAACTTAAGACTTAAAAAGTTGAAGATAAATGCAAAGATGTGTACGTCCACCATGCTGTGTGTTAACTTAATGATATTGCAATGATGGCATTGTTGAGACTTTCCCTTGTCTGGTTGATGTTCAATAACTAAAACCTAAAAAATATATTTCTAATAAAAGCCTCATTCTCACAAACAAGGCTGTAGACCAATTCACGTCCAACAACCTGCACTGAAAGACTGCTCATATTTTGGTCACTCTGGCAGATGAGACGACTCATAACATTCTAAATCAAACAACTCACAACCTTTCCCTTCCTAACCATGCTGTGGATGTACCTGTACTGCATGGACTGCAATATCTCAATAAGTGGGCTCAGCACCACCTTCTCAAGGACAGTTCGAAATGTTTGTCTAGCGATAAGTCCTATTTCACGTGAAAGAAGGGAAACAAATTAAAAAGTCAATACATCCCATCACCCAATATTAAAGAATATTTTTGAAAATGCCACGATCTGGATCTACATCTTCGCCAAAAGCCAGTTTCTTTGGGTCATACTCTAACAATGTACCAATCGTAACTGAAATCTGTCAATTAATTTTTAAAACATGTTTACAAATTGAGGTAGAAGAAGCTAAAGTATTACAGTAAAAATAATAATACTGTTTGGAAGTACACTTAACAAGAAAAGTAACCCACTAAAGATATCTTTTAAAATGGGCAAAACAATACAAAAACACAGCATTCTTTATTACAGAAGCTAAAAATCAATCCCTCCCACGGTTAGACACAACTGAAGAACAATCAGAAAATAATAAACTATTCCCAGCATCTGTCAATATTGTTAATTAGATTGTTTGACTAAATTTTATGTTAAAAAATTCTACTATCTTAACAATATTAAGAGGTCCTGTTGCACCTTGGGTAGTGTCTTTAGCTATGAGCCAAAACTCCAGGGCTTGATGGTCATGGAAGGTTTGAGCATATAGTGGCCAAATGGATTGATTATCAATCTATGAATTCTTCCAGTGCAAATGGCATGTGCAGGAGAGTTTCCTGGTTAATGTATGCATGATGTGGTTTGCAATCCCTCAAGCTCTAGGATTGTGACCTGTTGCTGGTAAACCTAGCAATCAAAACAAACATAAGCATGCGCCTTTTCTACATCATATTTCACTGACATGGGAAACCTTTGAGTCTAATGTTGAGAAATTTCCAGACTGTGCAAGCATAACAAGTAAGTGGAAAAATCATGTACCTAGAATGGAGGAATGCAGTTGCATGTGGAAATGTTATTCAATCCCAGAGCAGCTAACCTGGGATGAAGCTGAACCTCCTGTTTATTTTCTTTTGCTTGGAACTAAAAAAAATGACAGTGGTAAGCAAATTGCCATTCCCACTCTCTTACTGAGACAAACTTTTCTCTTCTGTCTGTTCATTGTTCAATACTGCAGGTACCTATTTTAATCCTGCACTTTCTCAATATTTAAAAAAAAAGTTGATCAATTATTTATCTAATGCTTCCTTAAATATCATGATTGCCTTCACTTCAGTAAGTGTAGTAATGCATTCTGTATTCTATTACCTTTTAGTTCTAAATGGGAAGCTATTGACTGTCAGCATTGATTCCGAGTTTATGCCACTGTGTTCCTGATACCATTTGGTATACTCTTTTACTAGTTACCCTCTCAGATTGTGAATACTTCCCTTTTATTCCCTCCTTAGCTTTGTAATCATCTCTAAAGATTTATGTAATACATTGATTATTAGTATGTTAGTCAAGAACAATGCGAGTGTAATGTTTAAGAACAACTACTCCAAATATCAACCACAGTAAACTCCAGTGAAGAAGGATCTGAGCTCAATCAGTATGCAGAGAGACTGACCTTAATGGTCCTTCCAGGAACCTTGTAATGTCAGGCCATTGTAATGACTAAGCCAGTAATTCCCTTTTCTCCCTACTCCTGGCACCTTTCTATGGCTCCTGTATGGAGGACTCCAACTTTGACTGAGTTGAGAGGGATTAGTTTCTTCTCTAATACAAAAGGAAAATACTGCAGATGTTGGAAAGCCGAAATAAAAATAGACAAGTTAAAATCTTATGATGTTCAACAGGTTAGGCAGCAGTTGTGGAGAGAGAGAGAGAGCAGTGAAACCAAATTAGAGATCAAATTCATTCTAAGTAAGTAGAGATGAAGGGAAGGCAGCAATCTACCCATCCTGAGTATCTTTGGGCTATGGGAGGAAACCCACACAGACACAGGGAGAACGTACAAATTACACACAGACCAAAGGTGGAATCAAACCCAAATCCCTGATGCTGTGTGGTAGCAGTGCTAACCACTGAGCTACCATACCATATGTATCACACATGTTTTTTTGTAAAGAAAGCTAACCTGTCTTCCATCTGGACCCAAGAACTCTTAGAAAATGGCCCTGAAAGGCACATGAAAGTAGACAATCAAGTCAGTGATATCTGAAAAGCCAACCACAAAGGGGCATTAATTAATTCATGAATTAGCACTGTTTCTTGAACCTATAAAATGTTTGAAGATTCAAATGCTTCTGTAGTTTTGAAAAGAAGAGGGAAGGATCACAAAGTTTCCAAAAAAAAACTTTGTTAATGGAACAACAATTCACCAAAAGTTAAAATTTGCAGTCATTTGTTTGAATGTGATTGAGCTACTGAAAGCGCTCATTTTGAGGAAAATGATCTGAATACCATGAAAAAGAAATCCTGAAGCAACAACTGCTTCTCAAAAGGAGACAAGAGCAAGGCATCCAGAACTGCTGTACTGAACTGAGCTACCAAAAGTAACAGCCTGCAGTGCCGTATAAGTGAAACAAAGGTGCCTTCACTCATTTCCAGGATGAGTTCAGGCTGCTCATTTCAACTGGGGAGAGATCACCAACTATGTGACTACAAAAGCCATTGAAGCTGCTGAAACTGACTTAAGGTTTAAATCTGTTCTCTTACAGGAAGAAACTACAAGCAAGCCAAACCTAAAACTATAATAAGGCTGATCATATTTTCATCTTTATACATAACATTTATTCCTCCTTACTTTAAATCTTTGCATTCATATTTTAGCTAATAATATTAACAGACCGTTGTTACATAGAATGCATATATAATACATGCAATAATTGTGGAATAAATTCACATTTTATATTCCTGAAGTATACAACTATGTTACTTTTTGTTTAAAAATTTAAACAATCAGTAATTAAAACAGGACTACAAATGAGTATCTATAGATTGTTAGCTTACAGACTACTCAGAGGACATAATTGATGTATTGTCATGCCATAGGTGAGGTACAGAAGGATTGGTTGATCCAGACAGGATAAGAACAAATGGGCACAGCATTTGTGAATACAGAAATGCTTTTCCTTTTATCCATTCTGCTTGTAGATACAAATACTTGTTTCTAAGTGTTTCTCTGATCATATTACAGAAAGTCGAACCCAACCATACCTTCAAGTCATGTTTCTTCAATTAGTTATAGTCAAACCTTCTTAGGAATTATTATACTTTTCCCTGTGGTCATAGTCCTGTATTCCATAATTATGGAGGATGAGCAGTGTCACTAGATGGAGCACAGGAGATTTAGGCAACATTTACTGCAAGAAATATCATCGCTCATGTCATCACTAAAATTGTCCTTTGCCACTGCCAGTTTGGGCTGGAAGGTGCACAGTATTAACACTCATTTGCTAGGTTTCAGAGCAAACTAGAATGTTGATGCAACGACCCAAAACTGGAGAGTATAACTTTGACATGAGAGGAGAAAGACTTAAAAAGCACATAAGGGCAATTTTTCACACAGAGGGTGATACATGTATGGAATGAACTGCCAGAGGATGTGGTGGACGCTGGTGCAATTACTACATTTAAAGACATCTGGATGGGTATATTATTGGGAAGGGTTTTCTGGGATATGGGCCAAATGCTGGCAAATAGGACTAGATTCATTTAGGATATCTGGTTGGCATGAATAAAGTGGACCGAAGGGTCTGTTTCCGTGCTGTACATCTCTATGACTATGACACTATGACTATGACTATGACCCACAATGGTGTTCTGGATGGCAAAAGATGTGTTGACAAAACATTTGACGTTCAGAACAAAAATGGAGACACAGTTGATACTTATTCTTTTCACCAGGAGGCAGAGATTAATATTTCAGGGATTTCTGTTCAATACACCCTCCGCTATTAACTTTGGCGAAGTGTGAAGTGATTTTACTTTTATGATATGGGTTCAGATCTCATTTCAGACATGTGAGTACAAAATCGAGGCCATCAGTCTAGTGCAGTATTGAAGGAATACTGCATTTACAAAGCTGACAAATCTTGCAGATGAGATTAAAAGGTAACGTCCTGTCTCCTGTCTCCAATAGATCTTACGGCACAATTTTGCAGAAGGGCAAGGGTGTGGCCTAGTCATAACTTATCCCTTATCCTTATTGGAGTATCTGTTCTTGCTATTTGTGAGATCATGTTGTATACAAATTTGGGTGCTGCATTTCCTGTATTACATGGTGACTTTATTATCTAGGCAGATATATGTTGGCTATAAAGGACATTGGAACATTATAAAATATGTTTTTAAAATGTAAATCTTTCCTTTTAATGTTAAGTTGAATCAAAGATTTGGAGGTGCTGGTGTTGGACGGGGGTGTACAAAGTTAAAAATCAGACAACATCAGGTTATAGATTAGCAGGTTTAGTTGGAAGCACTAGATTTCGGAGCATGCTCCTTCATCAGATGGTTGTGGTTATACTCCACAACCACCTGATGAAGGAGCAGTGCTCTGAAATCTAGCGCTTCCAAATAAACCTGTTGGACTATAACCTGTTGTGTGTTTTTTAACTTTGAATCAAAGAGGATAACAACAGTTTTCTCCAAGGGGGATGTTCAACCTTGATACTAGCAGTAAAGTAAGAAAGCAAAGGAGACATAGGAGCAAAGAAACTTTAGGTCAGGCAGCATCCGTGGAGAGAGAGCAAGCTAATGTTTTGTGTCTAGATGACTCTACATCACAGCAAATGACTGTGATGTTTTGAGTAAGGACTAATGGGCAAAAGGAGAAAGTGAGGACTGCAGATGCTGGAGATCAGAGCTGAAAATGTGTTGCTGGAAAAGCGCAGCAGATCAGGCAGCATCCAAAGAGCAGGAGAATCGATGTTTCGGGCATGAGAAGAAGGGCTGAAGAAGGGCTCATGCCCGAAACATCGATTCTTCTGCTCTTTGGATGCTGCCTGATCTGCTGCGCTTTTCCAGCAACACATTTTCAGCACTAATGGGCAAAATACATGAGAGGAGAAGTGAAAGATAGAATGGCCGAATGACAGGTGGGGGATGAGCGGGGAAAGAAATTGAGGGAATAAAAGAAGAATGGACCAGACCTGGCTCAGAATTGAGTGAATACAAGCTGAAAATAGTCCTTTTCTAACATCCCACTCCAGTATTAAATAAGTACAAAATGTGTTGCTGGAAAAGCGCAGCAGGTCAGGCAGCATCCAAGGAGAAGGAGAATCGACATTTCGGGCATGAGCCCTTCTTCAGGACTCCTGAAGAAGGGCTCATGCCCGAAACGTCGATTCTCCTGCTCCTTGGATGCTGCCTGACCTGCTGCGCTTTTCCAGCAACACATTTTCAGCTCTGATCTCCAGCATCTGCAGCCTCACTTTCTCCTTAAATAAGTACAACCTTTGTTTTATTAAAATAACCTATAATCACTGCAGAATTTCACCAAATTAGCATGAGTACCCCTAGACTACCTGCAAGAAATGTATGATCATGTTAACTTCCCAATGCACCTTTGAATTTTTCTGAGCTTCAGATTTAAGGTAGTCATCAATACCCTTGACATCAAAGCAATATTTAGACTAAATTTGCAACAAAACTTGCCACAAAGCTGAAGCCAGTAGGAACCAGGAGAATACTCTTCACTGTTTGGAGCTGTATTTAGCACAAAGAAAGATGGTTGGAGTTATTTTTGAGGTGATTTATCTCAGTGCAGAAGCTCCTCAAAGTAGCATCCTCGGCCCAACCATCTTAAAATGCTCTAACATTAGGAGTCATAAGCTGATTTTTATTTAATATTGATTGGACTCCTTAAGTTTTGAAGAATTGTGAAAATATCTTCATTTCACATTTTGTGGAAATACCTGGAATGGTTTCTTGAATAAAAGGCCATGGAAAGTTCACTGGGGGTCTTGAAAGTTTGTTTTTGTGAATGAAGTGACTGGTGCTAACTGTTTGTTTTGCTGGAAATGCCTGCTGGGTGTTACTGGGTGTGGAAGGTTTGAGTTACAAAGAAAGGCTCGATTTGCTGCGACTATTTTCACTGGATTATAGAAGATTGAGAGATGATCTTATAGAAGTTTCTAAAATAAGGAGGGTTATAGATAGCGTTAGTGGTAATTGTTTTTACCCAACGGAGTGATTTCAAAACCAGGAGGCACATTTTTAAGTTGAGAGGAGAAAGTTTTAAAAAAGACATGAGGGGTAGTTTGCATATGGAATGAACTTCCTGAGGAAGTGGTGGATGTGAGTACAATTATAAATTTTAAAAGACATTTGGATAAGTACCTGTATAAGAAATGTTTGGAGGGATATGGGCCAGCAGCAGACAGATGGAACTAGTTTAATTTGGGATTATGGTCAGCATGGACTGGTTTGACCACAGGGTCTGTTTCCATGCTACATGACTCTGTGGTGTTGTTTTGAACATTGACTAGCTTGGAAAAGTATTTGTTTTATCTGCTTCCATTGTACGAAAGCCTGTTAAATATGATCTGGAGGGAAATCTGTTAAGAACAAGTTGCCCAGCTGATCTCCTTCCAGTCTGAAAAAAGGAACCCTTTTGTTGATTTCAGAGTAAAGCTTATGTGTTCTTTTGAGAGTGTGATTGTCCTTCCTGAACAATTTGTGCCTGTAAGCTTTCAGACATAACCTTACATGAATAGTGACTTCACTACACTCGCCAGAATATCAAAGCAACAGACTCTGGAATATTCTATGATTTATTCTTTTGCCTTCAAGAATTGCACTTTTTTCCCCCTGAAAGCGAATCTCTGCAAGATTCTCTTTTTTCCTCTACGGAGATTGTGTGTGTGTGTGTGTGTGATAGTTAGAGGCATAGGCATTTATACTTTTACATCACTCAATCTGAAGGTTAGAAATTATTGTCTCCTCCTTCCCTAATGGTTTTCTCAGAACTCCTGTTATATATACTATAAGAGGCTCTTCTATCAACCTCTGAGGTTTTCCTCTACCAACCTCTGAGTTTCCTATACTTAAAGAGGATGGTAGCAGTAACCTTCATAATGAGCAGTTGCTCTTACAGTTTGGTAAGCTGGAATGCCAACACATTATTAATCATCTTCCTATGGCATTAAATAGCACTACCATCACTGAATCCCCTACTGTCCTAGGGGCTATCATTGACCACAAACTGAACTTGCTCAGCCAGTTAAGGGCAGGCAGAGATTAGGAATTCTGTGGTGGGTAACTTTCCTCCTAATCCTACATCTACAAGGCATAAATTGGAATTGCGATTGAATCCTCTCCACTATTGGTGGGTTAAGATCCAGAATTCCCTTCCAAACAACATGGTGTGGTACCACATAGATTGTAGCATTTCAAGTAGCTCACAACCACCTTATCCAGGGAAATTAGGGCCAAGAAATATTTGCTAATATAACCAGACATGCCTACCAGCCATAAACCAGTATTAAAATTAAGTGTGGGAGTTGGGAAAGTAGTGAATGTTACAATATTATTTCAAGAAGAATTGAATAGAAAATCAAGGAAGTATTGCCACAAGGCATTTATGAGAACTTACCTGGAGTAATGTATGAAATTTGTGTCTCTGTATTTATAGAAAGCTACCCAGAAGTTGGAAGCTGTTCAGAAAATGCTCAATGCACTGATCTTTGGGATGAAGGATTGACATCTGTAGACAGTTGAAGTAGGCTTGACCTGTACTCATTGATATTTATAAGAAGAATTGATCTGATTGAAACATGTAAGATTATGGGGTTGCTTGTCAGTGTAGAGGCTGGAATTAGGGAGACCAGTTTCAAAATAAATGTTTCCCCATTTAAGAAGGAGGTGAGGAAGAAATTGCTCTTTCAAAGATGATAATGTTTGGAATTCTCTTCCCAGAGACCAGTGAAGGCTAGATCATTGATTATATCAAGGCTGACTTAGACACACGTTTTCTTTTGTCAAGAAAATTGAGAGTTACAGGGAAAACGCAAGTGAGTGTGACAAATGTCAGATCAACCATGATCCAATTGAAAGATGGAGCAGGCTCAAGTTCCTATTTCTTATGGTCTTCTTAAAAGGTAGAGCTGACACAAGGGACTAATTGCCCACTCCTGTTCTAATTTCATATGTTCTTACATGTTCTGCTTGGTGATATAGAACTCTAAGAATCCAGAAAAGAATCCTGTGATGATTGCTACTTGATGCAATGCTAGTTGGTCTGAACCCATGTGACATTTAGGAATGTCAAGATCAGCTTCAATGCTCCTTGACTGTGTAGTTTTGAATGAAATGCTCCTGGTTTTTATCACCATCTAATGACCCCTGTTAGAGTATAAAACAATGTGACCCTTACACAGAAAAGGAGGGAGCACTGAGAAATACAACCAGATGCAAGACCACAGGAGTGTTAAGAGACTAATGGAGAATACATACGTATCTGATATTTTGTGCATGGTATATTCAATCAATATAATGCTATTTTGCACACAATTAGCACTGCACACATTTCCTGATATCAGTATGGTTGGTTGTAATTCAATGATATCCACTGTTAAGAGCAAAAGTGATTGAAGTTTGTCATTTTTTTGATCAAGTGTTTGTACAATCCACAACTAAACTGTATTTCCTGAGTACCTCTGCAGTACCTGTTAATGAGCTTTTAAACAGCTTAGTATT
This sequence comes from Hemiscyllium ocellatum, assembly GCF_020745735.1. Taxonomy (NCBI): domain Eukaryota; kingdom Metazoa; phylum Chordata; class Chondrichthyes; order Orectolobiformes; family Hemiscylliidae; genus Hemiscyllium; species Hemiscyllium ocellatum. The sequence continues at coordinate 52,611,640 of NC_083401.1, read as the reverse complement.
AAAACCAGCAATGGAAACAAGTTTTAAGCAACATTTCATAGTCTTTTCCACTGTTGGACACTATGTAAGTTAATTGGAATGTTCAAGGAAATGTCAAGTGTAAAAGTAAGCTGATCAAAGACTTTTGGAGAACCCTTTGAAGATTTATAAATGAAAATGGGAGCATGATTGTTTTGACACAAGTTTACAAATTTTATATCTTTGCATTGCAGACAGAAAATTCAACATTAACCAGTCTTCTAAATCAAATAATCAAAGCTGCAGCAAGTGTAGACGGAGTCAATGGAAGGAAGATTGGTTTTTGTGATGGACTGGGCTGTGTTCACAATTCTCTGTAATTTCTTGAGGTGTTGGGCAGAGCTATTGCCATACCAAGCTGTGATGCATCTGTTTAGGATACTTTCTATAAAAGTATCTATAAAAATTGGTAAGAATCATCGCGGACATGCTGAATTTCCTTAGTCTTCTAAGAAAGTAGAGGCGTTGGTGTGCTTTCTTCACTGCAGTGTCGACATAGATAGGCCAGGATAGATTGTTGGTGATATTTACTCCGAGGAACATGAAGCTCCTGACCACCTCAGCACCACTGATACAGACAGGGGCGGGTCCTCCACTCCGCTTCCTGAAGTCGATGACTAGTTCCTTTGCTTTGCTGACATTGAGGGAGAGATTGGTGTCTATATACCATACCACTAAGCTGATGATTGAGAATTGACAAATGGGTTAGGGTTAGGGTAAGGCTTTCATTATTTTGCTTTTATGAATTGGATATACCTGGGTAACTTCTCACAATGTTGGGTAAATGCAAAGTAGTAACTCTGCTAGAATGGTTTAGCTGGGGACATGGGGTAGTACTGGATCACATGTCCTCATTTCAGCAGCAAGGATGCTGTCTGGACCCATAACTTTTTCCACATCCAGTGCCTACAAGCTACTTTTTGGTCTGACTTGGATTGAATCAAATTGCATGAAGACTGAGCTGTTGGAGATCTCAGGAGGCAGTTACTGTGGTATTACTTAATAGAGGGTAATATTGAGTAGGAGTGTCTGAAGGACTCATGCCACAATGTTACTGATAATTATGTGTACAGTACTTTGTTCTTACTTGCTCTTTCTTTCAGACACCCATCAGCTAGAGCTGTGGACATTTTTATTGTGCTCATCATATTATTCTTTATCTTAGGTTTATATTTATTACCTGTTATAATATTACCTGAATATTTTCTCACTGTAAGTTGTACTTCAGTCAGTTAGAATTGAGAGGTGAGAATACGCCTTGATAGAAACTGATAAAAACATAGAAAATAGGTGCAAGAGTCGGCCATTTGGCTCTTCGAGCCTGCACCACCATTCAATATGATCATGGCTGATCATGCAATCTCAGTATCCTATTCCCACCCTCTCCCCATATCCCTTGATCCCTTTAGCTGCTAGGCCACATCCAACTCCCTCTTGAGTATATCTAACAAATTGGCCCTAACGGCTTTCTGTAGCAAAAAGTTCCACAGATTCACAACTTTGAGTCCTGAATAGCTTAGCCCTTACTTTTAGACTGTGATCCTTAGTTCTGGACTTCCTCAACATCAGGAACATTCTTCCCACATTACCTGTCCAGTCTCATCAGGATTTTATATGTCTCTATGCGATCCCCCCTCATTCTCCTACATTCCAGTGAGTACAAGCCCAGTCGGTCTAGTTTTTCTTCATATATCAGTCCCATTATCCAGGAATCAGGTTGGTGAACCTTCGTTGGACTTTGCTCAATAGTAAGAATGTCCTTTCTCACACTAGGAGACCAAACCTGCACACAATACTAAAGCTGTGGCCTCATCATAGCCCTGTATAACTGCAGCAAGACATCCTTACTCCAATACTCAAATCCTTTTGCTATGAGCCAGCATGCCATTAGCTTTTGTCACTCCTGCTGCACCTGCATGCCAACCTTCAGTGACTGTTCCACCATGACACCCAGGTCTCATTGCACCTCATCTTTTCCTAAACTGCCTCCATTCAGACAACAATCTGCAGTCTTGTTTTTGTGACCAAAGTAGCTAACCTCACATTTATCTACATTATATTGCGTTTGCCAAGTATTTGCCAACTCAGCCGATCTGTCCAACTTACCCTGCAGCCTTTTAGCGTCCTCCTCACAGCACACACTGCCACCCAACATAGTGTCATCTGCACATTTGGAGATGTTGCAGTCAATTTCTTTGGCCAAATCATTAATGTATATTGTGAACAGCTGGGGTCCCAGCACTGAATCCTGCGGCATCCCAATCATCTCCGCCTGCCACCCTGAAAAGGACCATTCATGATCTATATCCATAATGTGATGTAGTGTTTTTAGCTTTGGGAGAAATAAACCAGGCAGTCACTGAATGAATATACATACTTCCCATCACCTATGCCTCCAGTTAAATTTGTAGAGTTAAAATAATGCCTTGTATTCTTATCTGTCAGCTATACACAATACCTTTAACACAAAGTATATGTATGGATATTCCTGGTGTAGAGGGAACTAGCCTTTGACTTAGTGAGACAATTAGAATGAGAGGAAGCCAGCACTTCATATCTTTTTGTCCAAAGCTAAGGAACAAACAACAACATTGTTATGTGAAATCATGAAAAAAGTCCAAGCAAGGAGTACAGAATAGAAGAAAATAACTAGCATTTGTATAAAATCCACTCATCCTCTAAAATGCTTCCTTCACAGCAAATATATTGTTTTCAAAGTGCAATTAGTCTTGTCATGCAGGCAAATGCAGCAACCAGTTTGCAGGCAGCATGCCCTAACAGACAGTAAGTAAGTGAATGGCCAAACAAGCAGAGCCTGATAGTGTTGGCTGAAGGAACATTGTGGTCAATATATCAGGTTAACTCCTTTTCTTTTTTAAATAGTATTGTAAAAACTTTAAAGGCACCCAAATTAGGCATCCTAAAGAGGATACTTGCAATAATACATCACTCCCTGACAATACTGGTTTGGGCATGGGAATTATGTATTTAATAGAATCAGGAGTGGGACCATTCAGACTATTGGGTCTTTGTCTGTGAATATGTAACCGTCAGCCAAAACCCATGTTTCACCTCTTAGGAATGTTGTCAAAGGGGCTTGGGAATACTTGGCTATGAAACACAGAAAGCTAACATGCAGGTGCAGCAGATAATCAGAAAGGCTAATGGAATATTGTTCCAATTTCAAGGAGGTTGGAGTATAAGTGTAGGGTCGTCTAACTGCAACTCTACAAGGTGCTGGTGTGAATAAATCTGTGAGCAGTTTTGGCCCCCCATATTGAAGAAAAGGTATTGTTTCATTGGAAGCAGTTTGGAGAAGTTTTGTTGGAATGATAACCGGTATGGAAAGATTTGCCTTATGAGCAAAAGCTAAACAGTTTAGGATGTTATCGACTGGGGTTTATAAGAATGAGAGTTAATATCATCGCATCATATAGGAGTCTTATGGGGCTTGACAGGGTAAGTGCTGAGAGGAAATTTCCCTTATTTGGAGAGACTAGAACCAGGGGGCTTAGTGTTAGGAAAAAGTGTAATCAGTTTGGGACTAAGATGACAGGGAATTTGTGGTACACATCAATACCAATGACATAGCTAGAAAAAGGGTTGAGGACCTGAAAAGTTAATATAGGGAGTTAGGTTGGAAGCTAAAAGGCAGGACAAGCAGAGCATTAATCTCAGGATTGCTACCAGTGCCATGCGTTAGTGTGGCTAGGAACAGAGAACCAATGCAGCTGAACATGTGGCTGCAGAGCTGATGTAGGAGGGAGGGCTTCAAATATGTAGATCATTGGGATACCTTCTGGGGAAGATGTGACCTGTAGAGGGAAGATGGGTTGCACGCGAACTGGAGGGATAGCAATATCCTGGGCAGGAGTGTCGCTAGAGCTCTTCAGGATGGTTTAAATTAGTTTGGCAGGCAGGTGGGAACCTGAGTTATGGATCGGTGGATGGGGTAACTGGTGAACAGGCAGATACAGCATGCAGAGAGTCTGTGAGGAAGGATGGACTGTTGATAGGGCAAAGTTGCAGTCAGTGTGATGGATTGAAGTATGTCTATTGTAACACAAGCAGTGTCAGGAATAAGGGTGATGAACTTAGAGCATGGATCAATACTTGGAGCTATGATGTTGTGGTCTTTATGGAGACTTGGATATCACAGGGGCAGGAATGGTTGGTTTGATGCTCTGGGGTTTAGATATTTCAAAAGGAATGAGGAGGGAGGTAAAAGAGGTGGGGGAGTGGCATTGCTAATCAGGGATTGTATCACAGCTGCAGAAAAGGAGGTCATCGAGGAGGGTTTGTCTCCTGAATCATTATGGTGTAAGTCAGAAACAGGAAAGGAACAGTTACTTTCTTGGAAGATATCTGTAGACCCCACAACAGCAACAGAGACATAGAGGAGCAGATTGGGAGGCAGAGTTTGGAAAGGTGCAGAATTAACAAGGTGGTTGTCATGGGTGACTTCAACTTCCCTAATATTGATTTGAACCTCCTTAATGCAAATAGTTTGGATGGAGCAGACTTTGTCAGATGTGCCCAGCAAGGATTCCTGACTCAATATGGAGATCAGCCGACTAGAGGGGAGGCCATAAAGGATTTGGTGCTTGGCAACGAATTAGGTCAGATGTCAGATCTCTTGTTGGGAGACCATTTCGTTATAGTGATCACAACTCCCTGACCCTTACTATAATCGTGGAGAGTGATAGGATCAGTCCGTATGGAAAGTATTTAATTGGGGAAGGGGGAATTACAATGCTATATGGCAGGAACTGTGGTGCATACATTGTGAACAGACATTCTCAGGGAAATGCACAACACAAATGTAGAGGTTGTTTATGGAGCACTTGCTGTGAGTGCTGGATAAATTTGTCCCACAGAGGTAAGAAAGGGATGGTAAGGTGAAGGAACCTTGGATGATAAGAGATGTGGAACATCCAGTCAAGAGGAAGAAGGAAGCTTGCTTAAGGTTGAGGAAGCAAGGAACAGACAGGGCTCTAGAGGTTTACAAGGTAGCACAGGAAGGAACTGAAGAATGGACTTGGAAGAAGTAGTGAGGTTAGGCTGGTCAGGGATACTGGAATGAACATATGCCTGGAGTCGGAGGATGTATGGGGAGGTCCTTAATGAATACTTTGTTTCAGTATTCAGTAGTGAGAAGGACCTTGTCATTTGTGAGGGCAGTGTGAAACATACTGAAACACTGAAACAGGTTGATGTTAACAAGGAGGATGTGCTAGAAATTTTGAAAAACATGAGGATAGATAAGTCCCGTGGTGACTATGAGAAGTGAGGGAAGATATTGCTGCACCTTTGGCGATGATCTTTGCATCGTCACTGTCCACTGTAGTAGTACCAGATGATTGGATGGTGGCAAATGTTATTCCCTTGTTTAAGAAAAGGAATAGGGATAACTCTGGGAATCTGGATCAGTGATGCTGGAAGAGCACAGTGGTTCAGGCAGCATCCAACGAGCAGCAAAATCGACATTTCGGGCAAAAGCCCTTCATCGAGAATAAAGGCAGTGAGCCTGAACCGTGGAGAGATAAGCTAGGGGAGGGTGGGGATGGGGAGAGTGTAGCATAGAGTACAATGGGTGAGTGGGGGAGGAGATGAAGGTGATAGGTCAGGGAGGAGAGGTGGAGTGGATAGGTGGAAAAGGGGCTAGGTAGGTCAGACAAATCCGGACAAGTCATGGTGACAGTGCTGAGCTGGAAGTTTGAAACTAGGATGAGGTGGGTGAAGGGGAAATGAGGAAGCTGTTGAAGTCCACATTGATGCCCTGGGGTTGAAGTGTTCCGAGGTGGAAGATGAGGCGTTCTTCCTCCAGGCGTCTGGTGGTGAGGGAGCGGCGGTGAAGGAGGCCCAGGACCTCCATGTCCTCGGCAGAGCGGAAGGGGGATTTGAACTGTTGGCCACGGGGTGGTGTGGTTGCTTGGTGCGGGTGTCTCGGAGATGTTCCCTAAAGCGCTCTGCTAGGAGGCGCCCAGTCTCCCCATTGTAGAGGAGACCGCATTGGGAGCAACGGATACAATAAATGATATTAGTGGATGTGCAGGTAAAACTTTGATGGATGTGGAAGGCTCCTTTAGAGCCTTGGATAGAGGTGAGGGAGGAGGTGTGGGCACAGGTTTTACAGTTCCTGCGGTGGCAGGGGGAAGTGTCAGGATGGTAGGGTGGGTCGTAGAGGGGCGTGAACCTGACCAGGTAATCACGGAGGGAACGGTCTTTGTGGAAGGCGGAAAGGGGTGGGGAGGGAAATATATCCCTGGTGATGGAGTCTTTTTGGAGGTGGCAGAAATGTCGGCAGATGATTTGGTTTATGCGAAGGTTTGTAGGGTGGAAGGTGAGCACCAGGGGCGTTCTGTCCTTGTTACGGTTGGAGGGGTGGGGTCTGAGGGCGGAGGTGCGGGATGTGGATGAGATGCGTTGGAGGGCATCTTTAACCATGTGGGAAGGGAAATTGCGGTCTCTAAAGAAGGAGACCATCTGGTGTGCTCTATGGTGGAACTGGTCCTCCTGGGAGCAGATACAGCAGAGGCGGAGGAATTGGGAATACGGGATGGCATTTTTGCAAGAGATAGGATGGGAAGAGGTGTAATCCAGGTAGCTGTGGGAGTTGGTGAGTTTGTAAAAAATGTCAGTGTCAAGTCGGTCGTCTTTAATGGAGATGGAGAGGTCCAGGAAGGGGAGGAAGGTGTCAGAGATGGTCCAGGTAAATTTAAGGTCAGGGTGGAATGTGTTGGTGAAGTTGATGAATTGCTCAACCTCCTCGCAGGAGCACGAGGTGGCGCCAATGCAGTCATCAATGTAGCGGAAGAAGAGGTGGGGAGTGGTGTCGGTGTAATTACGGAAGATCAACTGTTCTACGTAGCCAACAAAGAGACAGGCATAGCTGGGGCCCATACGTGTGCCCATGGCTACCCTTTTGGCCTGGAGGAAGTGGGAGGATTCGAAGGAGAAATTGTTAAGGGTGAGGACCAGTTCGGCCAAACAAATGAGAGTGTCGGTGGAAGGGTACTGTTGGGGACGTCTGGAGAAGAAAAAACGGAGGGCTTGGAGGACCTGGTCATGGCAGATGGAGGTGTAGAGGGATTGGATATCCATGGTGAAGATGAGGGGTTGGGGGCGGGGGAAACGGAAGTCTTGGAGGAGGTGGAGGGCGTGGATGGTGTCTCGAATGTATGTGGGGAGTTCCTGGACTAGGGTGGATAGGACAGTGTCGAGATAGGTAGAGATGTGTTCAGTGGGGCAGGAGCATGCTGAGACAATGGGTCGGCCAGGGTGGTCAGGCTTGTGGATCTTGGGAAGGAGGTAGAACCAGGCAGTGCGGGGTTCCTGGACTATGAGGTTGGAAGCTGTGGGTAGGAGATCTCCTGAGGTGATGAGGTTCTGTATGGCCTGGGAGATGATGGTTTGGTGATGGGGGGGTGGGGTCATGGTCGAGGGGGCGGTAGGAAGAGGTGTCCTTGAGTTGGCATTTGGCTTCAGCGGTGTAGAGGTCAGTGCGCCAGACCACCACTGCGCCCCCTATATCTGCTGCTTAATGGTGAGGTTGGGATTGGAGCAGAGGGATTGTAGGGCTGCACGTTGTGAGGGTGAGAGGTTAGAGTGGGGGAGAGGGGGTAGACAGGTTGAGGCGGTTAATGTCCCGGCAGCAGTTGGAAATGAAGAGGTCGAGGGTGGGTAATAGGCCAGCACGGGGTGTCCAGGTGGATGCAGTGTATTGGAGGTGGGTGAAGGGGTCCTCGGAAGGTGGGTGGGAATCCTGATTGTGAAATTAAGCTTGGAGGTGGAGGCGACGGAAGAATTGTTCGACGTCACGGCGTGTATTAAATTCATTGATGTGTGGACGGAGGGGGATGAAGGTGAGTCCTTTGCTGAGGACTGATCGTTCGTCCTCAGTGAGGGGGAGGTCAGGAGGGATGGTGAAAACTCGGTAGGGCTGTGAGCTGGGATCTGGTCTGGATGTGGAGCTGGGAGTGGGTTCGGAGCCAGTACCTGGAGTGGGTGTGATGGTGGGGGGAATGAGGGTGGAGTCATGGGCAGGGGTAGTGTTCCCCTCAGGGTTCTGGGGGGTGGGGATAGTGACATTGGGGTCTGTGGGGGGCATGTCAGCAGAATGCAGGTGAGTGGCGCTGGTGGGGGCGGAAGTGGTGGCAGACACGGCAGTAGGGGTGGCGGAAGTCACTGAGCGTGTGGCATCAGCGATGATGTGAGGGCCGTCAGTGGCTGTGGGAGTGGCCATGATGAGGGCGGAAGTGACATCATCAATCAGTGTGGGGGTGGTAGCTGCAGCAGCCACATGGCTAATGGCGTTTCCAAGGTCAGGGGAATCTTCTGGAATGTTTGAGGAGCGCTGGTTATGGAGGTGGGTGGATAAAAGTTTGTTGTACTTACAGTTTTTGATGTTTGAGATGGAATTGAAATACTGTTTGTTGAGAGTATGAATTCTCCTGAGGATGTAGTACAGAGTGGGTCCTTTGCAATTCAGAGAGAGTATGGCCCTTAGCTGAGGTAGGGCTGACTGTAGAGAGGTTAGGTGCTGGTGCATTGCTGCAAGCATGGAGTGGAGGATCTTGAAGGAGAACTGTTGCTGGTGTTTTATAACCCTGGGAATTACAGACCTCTAAGTCTTATGTTAGTGGTGGGCAAATTATTGGAGAGGATAGTGAGAGATGGGATTTATGATTATTTGGAAAAGCATAGTTTGATTAGAGATAGTCAGCATGGCTTTGTGAGGGGCAGGTCATGTCTCACAAGCCTTATTGAAACCTTTGATGAAGGTAGAGCAGAGGACGTGGTTTATATGGATTTTAGCAAGGCATTTGATAAGGTTCCCTATGGTAGACTCTTTCAGAAATTAAGGAGGCACAGTATACAGAGAAATTTAACTCTCTGGATACAGAACTGACTGGCTCATAGAAGACAGAGGGTGATAGTCGATAGAAAGTATTCAGCCCAGAGCTTGGTGACCAGTGGTGTTTCACAGAGATCTGTTCTGGGACCTCTGCTCTTTGTAATTTTTATAAAGGACTTGGATGAGGAAGTGGAAGGGTGGGTTAGTAAGTTTGCTGATGGCACGAAGGTTGATAAAATTATGGATAGTGTGGAGGGTTTTTGTAGGTTGCAATGAGACAGAGACAGGATACAGTATTGGGCAGAGAATGGCAGGTAGAGTTCAACCTGGAAAAGTCTGAAGTGATTCATTTTGGAAGACCAAATTTAAATGCAGATAGAAAGCTTAAAAGCAGGATTCTTGGCAGTGTGGAGGAACAGATGGATGGTGGGGTACATGTCCATAGATCCCTCAAAGTTGCCATCCACATTGATTGGGTTGTTAAGAAGGCATGTGGTGTGTTGGATTCATTAGCAGGGGGATTGAGTTTAAGAGCCGCAAGGTTATGCTGCACTTCTGTTAAGCCCCAGTTAGACCACACTTGGAGTATTGTGTTCAGATCTGGTTGCTTCATTATTGGAAGGATACAGAAGTTTTAGAGAGGGTGCAGAGGAGATTTATCAGGAAACTGCCTGGACCAGAGGGCATGTCTTATGAAGAAAGATTGAGGGAAAAAGGGCTTTTCTCATTGGAACGAAGAAGGATGAGACATAACTTGATAGAGATGTACAAGATGACGAGAGGCATAGATAGAATGGATAGCCTCAGACTTCGTTCCAGGGCAGAAATGGCTATCACAAGGAGGCATAATTTTAAGGTGATTGGAGGAAGGTTTAGAGAAGATGTCAGAGGTAGGTTCTTTACACAGAGATTGGTGGGTGCATGAAATATACTGCCAGCTATGGTAGTAAAGTCAAATACATTAGAGACATTTAAGCAACTCTTGGATAGGCACATGGATGATAGTGAAATAAAGGGTATGAAGGTTAGTTTGATCTTAGAGTAGAATAAAAGATCGGCTCAACATTGCGTGCCGAAGGGCCTGTACTGTGTTGTAATGTTCTATGTTGTATGTTCTATATTCATCTTTGGAACTCCTTGCCAAAGAGTTCTATGGGGGCAGAGCCCTTGTGTATATTTAAGGCTGAAATATATCGATCTTGATCATAAGGAGAATCAAGTGTAGTGTGGAAAGGACAGGAAAGTGGACACGAGGAATGTCGGATCAGCAATGATCCTGTTGATTAGCAGAGCAGTCTTGAGGGATCCATTGCCTAATCCTATTCCTATTTTCTATGGTCTTACTATCTGTAACTTTTCAAATTATGGCAATTGAAGAGCAAATCCAAGAGCTTTACAAATATTATTATGGTTTCTGCCTCTAGCACTCTGTCAGGCTGTGAGTTCCAAATCTGCACCACTCTTTAGGGGAAAGACTTCCCCTTGGATTCCTCCTTCTTCTTACCCTAAAACTTTGCCTCAGATTTTCAATTTATCAATCAATGGAAGAAGGCCTTTCCTATTAATTTCATCTAGACTCCTCATTTATTTTATGCACTTCAGTTAGGTGTCCCCTCATATCTTTTGTTACAAAGAAAACGAGCCGAGCCTATCCAATCTTTCCTCATGACTAAAATGTATCAGCACAGTCAACATCCTCAGAAATCCCCGTTTGCAATGCAATTCCATCTTTCTTATATTGTGGTGACTAGAATAACTTGCATTCACCAGGTGTGTCTTGAATCATCTTTTATACAGTTGCAGCATAACTTTCCGGATCATATTAAATTACCTGTGATGTGACGGATTAATCACAAGATAGGGATAGGGAGCAGATCTGGGTGGAGTGCTTTCCAGAGAGTCTTTGCAGACTTGATGGGCCAAATGGCCTCCTTCCGCTTTGGCAGGATTCTATGATTCAGATATAGGGTTCCCTCAACAAATCCTGACAAACTGCCTTTGATTTGATTTCGCATTTAATCCCTGATTACAAGGTCTGCATCAACCCTTTCGTTTGTGAGAAAAGGTACAAATTAGTTGGAATCCTGCTTTTTATCCATGACAGCAGAACGCACGGGAAAATAAATTGTGACTTACATGATTAAATCAGTGGCTGAGATCCCCCAAGCCCCCTCAAGATTCTGTACACATTAAGAGCTGTACCAACACACTCTGTTTCTTCAGGCAGGTAACCCACATGGTATTTAACAGCTACAGAACCAGAGAAAAATTCCACCAAAGACAGATGTAATTCAATCCATCATGTCTGCACTGGCTGAATAAATTAGCTGCCCATTCTAATCCCAATTTTAGGCACTTGGTCCATTGCTTTACAAGTTATAGGCCTCAGGCTCCAGGTCCCTTTTAAAGAGTCCCCTTTTTGCCTCCACCACTAAGCCAGGCAGCAGTTTTCAAGTATCCACTGCTCTGTGGGTTTTTAAAATTAATTAATGGGATGTGGCCATCACTGACTAGATTGGTAATTATTGCCCACAGGGCAGTTAAGAACCAACCACATTTCTGTAGGTGTAGAGACACATATAGGCTAGACCAGGTAAGGACAGCAGTTTCCTTCCTGAAAGCACATTAGTGAACCAGATGGGTTTTTCTGACAATCAACATCATTAGACTCTTAATTCCAGATTTTTGTTGAATTCAAATTCTGCCAGCTACTATAGCAGGATTTTCACCTCAGTCTCCACACCATATTACCTGGGTCTCGCGACTAATAGTTTCACAATAATACCAGAATTCACCTCTCCCTTTTTCCTTATGCACCCTATTCCTTCCTTAGTCACTTGCTTGCTCTTTTAGTATTTGTTATTATAAATCTTCAGCTTTTCTTTGATTTTACTTGTCATCTGCCTCTGTTTGGCTAACATCTTGATTCCATCCTTATATTTTCTATTGAGTCCTTTGAATCTGCCATAAGCTTTCTTTTTCTCATTATCCTTCCCTTAAGTCTCTTGACATTGATTGAGTTTGGATTAGTTGGATCAACTCTTTTTTCTAGAATGCAATATAACCTTCACTTATACTTCATTGAATGCATTCCAGTGATCTGGGTCTGATTTTGCATAAATCAGCTGCATCCAGTCCACTTTAAAAAAGTTACATCTTCGATTATCTGTCTACCCGTTGAGAACTTTTATTCTTGGTCTATCCTTTTGTATGGCTACCCCATATGGTACGTGTATGGAATGAGCTGCCAGAGGATGTGGTGGAGGCTGGTACAATTGCAACATTTAAGAGGCATTTGGATGGGTATATGAATAGGAAGGGTTTGGAGGGATATGGGCCGGTTGCTGGCAGGTGGGACTAGATTGGGTTGGGATATCTGGTCGGCATGGACGGATTGGACCGAAGGGTCTGTTTCCATACTGTACATCTCTATGACTCTAAATGTAACTGAATAATGATCACTTTGCTGAAATGCTTTCCCACTGAAAGCATTTCCAAATAACTGACAGCTTCAATCCTTATACTTAAACTCAGGATTGTCGTCTCTCTTGTTGGGATTACTACATTCTGGCTAAGGAAGTTTACCTGAATTCATTTTAGGCAATGTGTTAGCAACAACTAAGAAGAAAATTAGCTCCACATTTGATATCACAGGAGATTCAAACATTGTCAGCTCTACACCATGCATGCACTAACTACTATGCTGTGGTATGCTTTCAAGTAGGAATCTTTTCTCTTGGCCTCCATAGATCCTCAGAAGTAGTGGGTGGTACTGCATCAAGTGAATCAATCATTTCATCAGTTTGCAAAACTGTCCTTGTCTTTGGGCGGGTTGATGGCACTGAACATTAATGTTTACATCATGACTTGTGTTTGTCATATGTCTCCCTATGGTAGGTGGTGGGCAACTCTCCAACCCTCATGAGTAATGATCCTGATTAGCTTGCTGAAGGATTACAAGGTGGGACATCCGATCGAGAGCAAGTCATGTAGAAACTGCTGTAAACAATTTGTATGGAAATTAAACTTAAATCATTAAAATGTGATGCAGATGGAATAGGTTTTAAGCTCTATCCTCGATCTAGTAGTGTGTAATTTGTTCGCTAGAACCAATTTTCTGCATTTTACAGTTAAGAGGAATGTTTTACATTAGGATAAATGACAAATTATTTTGGTACATTGAAAACACATGCAAACCAAGATTAAATCGCTTAACTGTTGAACCAGAAAATAAGTAAAATTAGCACTAATGAAAATGTAGTCACATCCTGTGCATGTTCTGTATGTCAGATTTCACAAAAAAATGAGTTTATTTTCCTCTCATGCAATTCTTCATTTTCAGATTAACGAAATTCTATTTACAGTTTATCGGGATAGTGTTACTGCCACATTAAAACAATTCCTTTTTTTGTTCCTTAAATTATCATTATAAAGATTAATCCTTTGTCAATGGAACCACCCCAAAGATCTTTCAGCTGGTAACTAATTTTCAAAATCCTCTGGAGGAACTTTCTGTGTGGGGTAAATGAATATGCTCACGGAGCAATGGCTTTCTATTGAGAAGATCTTGATTTGAAACTCAACAATTTATAATATTTAGTCAACACATCCCCCAGTTCCTCCTTCTCTCTGAGGAGGTGAGTTTACCTTTACTAAGAATCCTAGTTGAGAACACATATTCCTGAATACTGCTAAGCTAGGAGAGGTGTGGGCTTTATCAAGATGTAATATTTTGGTGGCTCCAGTAAGCTTTGAAGTGGTAATAGGTGAATAAGGGTTTGAAGGGATAGTAACACCAGACAAAAAGGAAAAATGATGGAATAATTAAGAAAATTTACAAGCACAGAAGATATCGTCATAGTTCAGGCAAATAGTCAGGGATTGTCAGAATGGGTTTGTGTGGAGGAGGTCTTGTCTCACAAATTTGATTGACTTTTTTGAGAAAGTGACAAAGATGATTGATGAGGGTAAGGGCAGTGGATGTTGTCTACATGGACTTTACTAAAGCATTCAACAAGGTCCCTCATGTAGATACAGTCACATGGGATCCCCAGTGAATTGGTAAATTGGATACAAAATTGACTTGGTCATAGAAGATAGAGAGTAGTTGTGGAGGGGTACTTTTCTGACTAGAGGTCTATGAGCAGTGGTGTTCTATAAGGATTAGTGCTGGGACTTCTGTAGTTTATAATTTGTACAAATGATTTGGGTAAAAATGTAGGTGGTCTGATTATTATGTTTTCAGACAACATTAAAATTGGTGGAGTTGCAAAGTGTGAAGAAGGTTCAAAGGATACTGCTGGAAATAGATCAGTTGGAGAGTGAGGTGTAGAAATGTCAGATGAAATTTAATCTGGACAGCTATAAGATACATTTTGGGAGATCAAATGCAAGAGGAAAGCATATAGTAAATGGCATTGATTAAAGGAGAGATCTAGGGGTGCATGTCAACATGCTCACTCCTGTTCTATTTCTTGTGTTTGATTAGACTTTGATTAGACTTTGATTAGACTTACAGTGTGGAAACAGGCCCTTCGGCCCAACAAGTCCACACCGACCCGCCGAAGCGAAACCCACCCATACCCCTACATTACCCCTTACCTAACACTACGGGCAATTTAGCATGGCCAATTCACCTGACCCGCACATCTTTGGACTGTGGGAGGAAACCGGAGCACCCGGAGGAAACCCACGCAGACACGGGGAGAATGTGCAAACTCCACACAGTCAGTCGCCTGAGTCGGGAATTGAACCCGGGTCTTCAGGCGCTGTGAGGCAGCAGTGCTAACCACTGTGCCACCGTGCCGCCCACAGGTTCTTATGACCTAAAATGTGAATTCTGTCTAATGATGATCATGAATCCATTGTTGATTGTCGGGAAATCCCATCTAGTTCCCTCATGTTCTTCAGGAAAGGAAACTGCTATCCTGACCTGGTCTGGCCTATATGTGACTCCAAACCCACAGCAATGTGGTTGACTCTTAACTGCCCTATAGGCAATTGGCGATGGGCAATAAATGAATTTTTAAAAAATCATTGTACCATCTTCAGAAGGGTTGTATTTTCCCCTGGCCTTACATCATGCTGGATTTAAGGGGAATAGTGTCATATGATCCATCAGAACCTGGAATCACACCATGGAAGGCCATAAAATTGCTAACTCTGGGATCATGATGTGTCAAAGCAAAATCCATGCACACAGTGTTCTTTTCTCCAAAATGAGCACGTGACATAACCAATAAAGGTTATGGAGGGTGAATGCTTAGAAAGTGAGAGTGATCCCACAGGAACAGTGGGTCTCAGTCTTAATGTCCTGCATTGTACCAAATTTCTCATCTGAGCACAATGATTTGGTTCAGACTAAATGTCAGGCCAGCCATGATGCATTGTGGGGAAAAGTGAGGAAAATGACAAAAAGACAGGCATCTCTCCATCTTGTACAATTGGTAATAATTAGAAGTGCTGATATTGCCTTTCCATCCTTGTGTCTCTTTTTATTATATCCTTGCTCATCATTGTAATCTTAAGAATCTTTCTTCCTTTATAATGTTAATTCCTACTGCATTGAATATTACATACATCACGCCTCTGTGGCATCAAAAGGTAACAATATTTTAATCAGTACAAATAGAATTCGCCATGGTGTCTGATCAAGGATCCATGCCCTTGTATTCTACTATATGTTTATGTAGCCCAGATTGAAAGGGACTGATAATTGTCTCAGAAAAAGGAGTGCCCATTCAAGACTGAGATGAGGAGGAATTTCTTCTCTCAGAGGTTTGTGAGTCTTTGGAACTCCTTGCCACAGAGAGCTGTGGGAGCAAAGTCCTACTTAAGGCCAAGGTAGGTAGGTTCTTGATCAGTTCGGGAATCAAGTTTTATGAGGAAAGGCAGGAAAATAATAATGACGCATGTTTGCCATGATCCTAATAGATAAAGGAGCAGGTTCAAGAGTCTGAATTGTTCATTTCTGTTCCTGTTTTTAATGGTCTTATGATCTAAAATGTGAACTCTGTTTGTCTCCTGACCTGCTGAGTGTTTCCAGCAGTATTTTGCTTTTGTCTTACTTGAGATTCTTGCTTTTCAAAATCAAATTTGTTTGCATTGCAAATTCAACATTGGGATGCAACTTGGAGAATAAGTTGCTAAAAGGATATCCATTTTCTTTAGGAACAAATCCCGCTCAATAACATCAGGCATGATGTTTTTTCTGTGGTATTTGTGTTCTTGTAAAGTAAAATAAATCACTGAATAATATTTTCCTTTCCTTTCCTTGCCAGTGAAAAGATGTTATCTGCCCAGATCAGCTTTGTGGTGTGCCATCCTCTATTTCAAAAGCATGCATTCTTCCTTCATGAAGGAATGACCAATGCCTGTGCTCCATGGGCCAAACTGTGCAGGAGACAGTGTACCACAAACATCTGGCATGAGACATGCACAGCACCTCCTGATCAGTGTAGGGCACTGAAGTGTACTTTAAACATTCCAAACATTATTTTGATCACTGAATCTGTGTTTCACAGGAGATTGTTGATCATTCTATTCAGTCTGTCAACTCATTCAAACATTTTGAGATGGTAAAGATTGGAACAGATTAAATAAGTCATGTGATACTTCTGGGTGTTTTTTTCATATCATGTGGTTATCATATGCTAAGCATTAGAAACCACTTGCCAACATTGAGTTTAATTTACAGGGCTCTGGTTTCCCCATCACAACACCAGCTCGGCAATCTAGCAGGGACCCCATCCAAATGGCTAACCTGTAGCAGTTTGATGTTGGGAGATATGCTTTAAGGTGAAACCTCTGCTTTTGAGAGCTGCTGGCCAAACAGATTGCCCAGTAACACTGTAGTCCATGCAGGATGGAGGGTGAGTGGCAAGAGGACGAAGAGAGGGTTAAAGTGAGGTTAGAACTGTGGAGGTAGGGTGCTTCCCAGGAAAGCACAACTAATTTATTCCGTTAGTCTTTCAGTTTCTCTTTCTCAAATCAGAAGTGCCAGCTGGGTGGAGCTGTGATTAAAAGCCTGTGGTTTTACAATAGAAAACAAGGTCAACTAGTAACATCAAGTAGAAGAACTTGCAGAACGAAATGACCCCTCTCTCTCACTCTGCAATTTTTATATTGGAACCCTATCTCTGTTACAAGTTGGAATACATCACAGCAGTAGAGAATTTCATAGAATTATGCATGCAGAGGAGGGCCCTTGGCCCACCAAAGGTACTCAACTACCTACACAAGTTCTGCTTACCTTTCATGTTATGAAACTTTAAGTGCTCATTGAAGTACTTTCTAAAGATTGTGAGGGTTCATGCCTCAGTTACAGTCCCAGGCAGTGCATTCCAGACACCCCACCCTGCCTCCATCTACTGGGTGAATAAGATTTTCCTCAAATCCCTCTAATCCTCCTACCTTTCAATTTAAAATTACATCCCCTTGTTATTGAACCTCTACCGAAGGGGAACAGCTATTTTTTAATTCACCACGTCAAGCTTCTCTGCTCTAAGAAAAACAACCCAGGCTTATCGACCATCTCTTCATGACTAAAATGCTCCATCCCAGGCAACAACCTGGTGCATCTCCCCTGCACCTCCTCCAGCGCTATCACATCCTCCCTATAGTGTGATGACCAGAAATGCACAAGTACTCCACCTAACCAATGTTCTGTAAAGCTCCCTGTTCTTATAATCTATGCTACAACTGATAAAGGCAAGTCTCCCCACATGCCTTTTTTAACTACACTATTACCCTGTTCTGCCACTTTCACGGATCTATGGACAAGTACCTCAAGATCCCTCTGTTTCTCTGAGCTTCCTTGTATCCTGCCATTCATTGAGTATTCTCTTGTCTTGTTCCTTCATCCAAAGTGCAACATCTTACATTTATCAGGATTAAATTCCACCTCTCATTGATCTGCCCATCTGACCAATTCATCTATATCTTTCTGCAACCTAGCACCTTCCTCCCATTGTCAACTACCTAGCCTAGTCATTCACAAACTTACTCATCATCGCCCCACATTCTCATCAATATCACCAACAACCATGGTCCCAGCATTGATTCCTGGTATGCCACTGCACACTGGATGTCAGACATCCAAGCAGCCTCCCACCACCACTCTCTGTCTCTTGCTGCTAGGCCTACTTAAAAATCAAAGATACTTCAAGAGCCATCACAACCACTCTGGGCAATGGACTGATTATCTCCAGGAGCTCAGCCAAAACCCCTATTGGAATGTGAGGGTCAATACTGGAATGTATCATTCTTTGAGTTATAAACAGTGTCTTTCATTTCAATACCCCCTGCCCTGTATTCTGAGCACTTGAAGAATACAAAGATAGCAGGAAAGAACACTTAAACAAGGAGTTAAGGGCATTAAAAAGGGCCATGAAATGTCCTTGGCAAACAGGATTAAGGAAAATCCCAAGCCATTTTATACATATCTAAGGGGCAAGAGGGTAGTTAAGGAAAGGTTAGGTCCACTCAAGGCCAAAGGAGGGAGTTTATGCACGGAGCCAGGGGAAGTACATTAGTTCCTTAACAAATATTTCATATTAGTATTCAAAAAGGAGAAGGACATGACGGATGGTGAATCTAAAAGGGTTATATTGATATTCTCGGGCATGTTGATATGAAAAAGGAAGAGGTGTTAGGTTTTTGTGAAGCACTAAGATAGACAAGCCTCCAGAACCTAGTGGGATCTATATCAGAAAAATGAAGGAGACAGGTGAAGAAATTGTTAGGACCTTGTACAAAATCTTTGTTTCATCTTATGTCAACAGGAGAGATGGATACAGAAGTGGATACACAGTTGAGATGGATACAGAATTGGCTTGTTCATATAGAAGAGTAATCTTGGTAAAGTGTTTTCTGACTGGAAATATGTGACCAATGATGTTCTGCAGGGATCAGTGCTGAGACCCCTGTTGCTTGTAATATATATATAAATGACTTTAAGAAGAATGTGTTGGTCTGATGAGTAAGTTTGTGGATGACACTAAAATTGAGGCATCTGTGCTTAGTGAGGAGGATTGCCAGCAAATACAGATAGACTGGAAAGTTGGGCAAAGAACGGGAAGATGGGAGTTAATCCAGACAAATGTGGAGTGATGCATTTTGGAAGGCCTAATGTAGGAGGAAAGTATACAGTAAATGGCAGAACCCTCAGTAGTATCAACATACAGAGGGATCCAGTCATAGAGATCCACAATTCCTTGAAAGTGGCAACACAGGTGGACAAGATGGTCATGAAGACATATGGCATACTTGTCTTCATTAGTTGGAGCATAGAGTATAACAATTGACAATCGTGTTGCTGTATAGAACTTTAGTTAGGTCACATTTGGAATATTATATGGAGCAGAGCGAAGGCTGAATGGAAGTGGAAGCAGACTTGGGACTGCGGGGTAAGTAATCTAATATATTTGAGCAGTGGCTAAACCTGAAACACTACACGAGTACTGTCTCCCACTCATCTTCCTCTAACCAAGAAAAAGTCTGTGTGGAGGGTTGGCTAAGGCAAGTTTTTAAAAAATATCTTCTGGCAATTTAGAACAAAGGAGAAGGAAGCTAGGGCAGTTGCATGCTCCTCTTGCAGGATGTGAGAGGTAAGGGTCACCATTAGTGAGAAGTGCACCCAACTCCATCTCCTCACAGACCACATTAGGGAATTGGAGCTGGAGCTGAAGCGATGTGAATGTCGGATCATTTGGGAGGCTGAGGGGTTGATAGAGTGGAGTTATGAGGTTGAAATCACACCTAAGTTGCAGGATAAAGATAGCCAGGTGACAGTTAGGAGAGGGAAAGGGGACAAACAGTCAATGCAGGAAGAATAGGAGAGTGATATTGATAGGAAATTCAATGGTTAGAGGAACAGACAAGAGATTCTGTGGTCGTGAGCGAGACTCCCAGATGATATGTTGTTTCCTGGGTTAAGGATGTCTCTGAGCGAGTCTACGGGCTTCATAAGGAGGAAGTGTGAGCAGCCAGAAGTTGTGGTACACATCAGTACCAGTGACATAGCTAAGAAAAGAAATGAGAACCTGAAAATTGAATATAGGGAGTTAGGTTGGAAGCTAAAAGGCAGGACAAACAGAGTAGTAATCTCAAAATTGCTACTGGTACCATGGACTAGTGAGGCAAGGAATAGAGAGCAAGTGCAGCTGAACACGTGGCTGCAGAGCTGGTGTAGAAGGGAGGGATTCAGATATGTGGATCATTGGGATATCTTCTAGAGAAAGTGAGACCTGTATAAGGAGGGCGAGTTGCACCTGAACTGGAGGGGCACCAATATCCTGGGCGGCAGTTTTTCTTGAGCTCTTCAGGATGGTTTAAATTAGTTTGGCAGTACGATGGGAGCCAGAGTTATGGATCAGAGGATGGGTTGATAGTGACTGGGCAGGTACAGCATGCAGAGAGTCTGTGAGGAAGGATTGACAGTTGATAGGGCAAAGTTGCAGTCAGTGTGATGGGTTGAAGTATGTCTATTGTAACACAAAAAAAATGTCAGGAATAAAGGTGATGAACTTAGAGCATGGATCAATATTTGGAGCTACAATGTTGTGGCCACTACCACATGGATATCACAGGGGCAGGAATGATTGTTTGATGTCCTGGGGTTTAGTTATTTCAAAAGGAATGAGGAGAGAGGTAAAAGAGGTGGGGGAGTGGCATTGCTAATCAGGGATTGTATCACAGCTGCAGAAAGGGAGATCATCGAGGAGGGTTTGTCTCCTGAGTCATTATGGTGTAAGTCAGAAACAGGAAAGGAACAGTCACCTTAATGGGAGTTTTCTATAGACCCCCAATAGCAACAAAGACATAGAGGAGCAGATTAGGAGGCATATTTTGGAAAGATGCAAAAGTAACAAGAATGTTGTCATGGGTGATTTCAACTTCTCTAATAGTGATTTGAACCTTCTTCGTGCAAATAGTTTGGATGGACCACATTTTGTCAGGTGTGTCCAGGAAGGATTCCATACTCAATATGTAGATAGAGACCAAAAAAAACTGCAGAAGCTGGATTCCAAGGTAGACAAGCAGGAGGCTGGAAGAACACAGCAAGTCAAACAGCATCAGGAGGTGGAGAAGTCAATATTGCAGATATAACCAGGTTATACCCGAAACATTGACTTCTTCACCTCCTGATGCTGCCTGGCTCAATATGTTGTAGGCTGACAAGAGGGGAGGCCATATTGGATTTGGTGCTTGGTAACAAATCAGGTCAGGTGCAGATCTCTCGGTGGAGAGCATTTCGGTGATAGTGCTCACAATTCGCTGACTTGCACTATCGTCATGGAGAGAGATAGGAGCAGACTGTACAGACAAGTATTTAATTGGGGGAGTGGAGATTACAATGATATTAGACAGGAACTGTGGAGCATAAATTGGGAGCGGTATTCTCAGGGAAATTAACAACAGAAGTGTGGAGATTGTTTAGGGAGCATTTGCTCTAAGTACTGGATAGGTTTGTGAAGGAACTTTGGATGACAAGAGATGTGGAATATCTAGTCAAGAGGAAGAATGAAACTTAATTAAGGTTGAGGAAGCAAGGATCAGACAGGGCTCTAGAGGGTAACAATGTAGCCAGGAAAGAACTGAAGAACAGTCTTAGGAGAGCTAGGAGGGCGAATGAAAAAGCCTTAGTGGGTAGGATTATGGAAAATCCCACAGCGTTTTAGACTTACGTGAGGAACAAGAGAATGACCACCAGAGTCAGTGCATGGCTGATCAGGGAAGTGGAGGGAACTTGTGCCTGGTAGAGCAGTGAATATGGATTGATAAGGTTCCCCATGATCGGCTCATTCAGAAAGTAAGGAGGTATGGGATATGGAGAAATTTGGCTGTCTGGATAAAGAATAGGCTGGTCATAGATGACAGAGAGTGGTATTAAATGGAAAGTATTCAGCCTGGAGCTCTGTGACAGGTGGTGTTCTGCAAGATCTGTTCTGGAATCTCTGCTCTTTATGATTTTTATAAATGACTTGGATCAGGAAATGGAAGGGTGGGTTAGTAAATTTGCCAATGACATGAAGATTGGTGGAGTTATGGATAGTGTGAAGGACTTTTGTAGGTTGCAACAGGACATTGACAGAGCTGGCCTGAGAAATGGCAGTGGAGTTCAACCTGGAAAAGTATGAAGTGATTCATGTTGGAAGGTTGAATTTGAATGCAGATTACAGGCTTAAAGGCAAGATTCTTGACTGTATGGAGGAACAGAGGCATCTTGGGGTCTACACCCATAGATTCCTCAAAGTTTCCACCCAAATTGATAGGTTGTTAAGAAGTTGTATGGTGTGTTGGCTTTCATTAGCAGGGGGATTAAGTTTAACAGAAGTGAGGTTATGCTGCAGCTCCATAAAGCTCTGGTTAGACCACACTTGGAATATTGTGTTCAGTTCTGGTTGCCTCATTATAGGAAGGATGTGGAAGCATGAAAGAGGGTGCAGAGGAGATTTACCAGGATGCTGCCTGGATTGGAGGGCATGTGTAATGAAGAAAAGTTGGGTGAGCTAGGGCTTTTCTCATTGGAGTAAAGAAGGATGAGAGGTGACTTGATAGAGGTGTACCGATGATGAGAGGTACAGATAGAGTGGATAGCCAGAGACTTTTTCACAAGGCAGAAACAGCTGTCACAAGGGGGCATAATTGCAGGAAGGTTTAGGGGAGATATCAGAGGTAGGTTCAGAGAGTGGTCAGTGCATGGGATGCACTGCCAGCAATGGTAGTAGAGTCAGATACATTAGGCCTGTTGAAGCAACTCTTGGATAGGAATGAGGATGATAGTAAAATGAAGAGTATGTATGTTAATATGATCTTAGAGTAGGATGAAAGGTTTGCACAATGTTGCGGGCTGAAGGGCCTGTACTGTGTTGTACTGTTCTATGTTCAGAATGATGCCAAAATTTTGGGGTGGGCACAGAAAAGGTTTACCATGGTGTTGCTGGTTTTGAAGAGTTTGAGCTATGACGAAAGATTGGACAAATTTGGTTTGTTTTCACTTGAACCTTGGTGGCTGAAGGATCACCTGATAGAAGTTTTCAAAATTATGAGTGGCATGGATAGAATCAAAAATCAGAAGCCTTTTTTTCCCCAAGAGTAGAAATATCAATTAGTAGGGGACATAGGCTTAAAGTAGAAAGGGGAAAGTTTAAAACATGGGTGAGAGATACATTTTTATACAGATGTGGGAAGTGCCTGAAATGCACTGCCAGACAAGGTGTTTGAAGCAGATATAAAACAATGTTTAAGAGGCATCTTGGCTTGATTTTTACTTAATAGTTTTACACCCAGTTGCGTACATACTGAAATGAAAAGCACATCTCTTTAACAACTCTGTTATACAACCTCAGGATTGGAAAGAGAGGAATGTATTCATTTTGCTGGATTTGGTCAGAACAGTATACCATATAAAATTGCCCCATTCCAAATGGGTTTCACTTGATACATGCCCAACACCTTCCACAGATGGAAGGATATCGACAACAATATTTTCTTGATGTAACCATTGCTGAAAGAACCTGGAGCTTGCCAAGTGGGGTGCTCGAATAACACAGCAGGTCAGGCAGCATCCAAGGAACAGGAGAATGCTGCCTGACATCTTGTGCTTTTCCAGCACCTCACTCTTGACTCTGATCTCCAGCATCTGCAGTCCTCACTTTCTCCTGCTTGCCAAGTTCTTATCTATTTACTAAAAAGCTATGCCTGGGCTCATAATTGTGGTGAATTGTACCTTGGTGGATGCAGGCAGTACACTCTAAATATATATTTCTGGCCTTCTTTGTCCTTTTCCATTCAATAAAGTGATTGGAAATCATTAAAAGTACTATCTTTGTGTGTCAGAAACAGCAAAGAGGAAAGGCTCTCTTTCTACTACTCATCTCATCATCCTATTTTTGACCTAATTTCCTATTTAAACCAAATTAGTAAGCTTTCCATGTCACCTCTATTTTCATTTCATTCCCACTACCAGTGAAATACTGGCCTCAGGGATTACACTTTGTGAAAACTCCAGTACATTCCACTTTTAGCCTGATCCTGAATTAGAAATAATTCACTCATTACCCCTGCACTTGCTAATCTCCAGTATTAAAAGCAAAATGCTAGAGATGTGGGAATCTGAAACAAACATAGAAAATGTTAGAATAAGTCAGTAGGACTGGCAAAATCTGTGGAAATAGAGAAACAGAGTTAGTGTTTTGACATTATGTCTCTTCTTCAGAATTAAAAGAGGTTGGCAAAGAATAGTTTTCATACATTTAACATAGGTGGAGGAGGAACAAGGAGTACAGATGGTGCAGAGGCCCAGTACATAGGCCAAAGGGGTTTCTGACAATGGTGAAAGAGAAATAGAGGTGTAAAATGGATGTCAATACAGGTATGAAAGGGAGGAAATTGGCCCTCACTGCTGAGAGCAAAGTAAATAAATATGAATAGGAACGGTTTGGACAGGCCAAGTGCAATAGGTAGGATGAGTTTAGTTTGGGATTATGTTTGGCATGGACTGATTGGACCAGAGTCCATTTCCTTGCTGTATGACTCTATGGCTCTATAAACAAGACACATACAAGACAAAGCCATAGTGAGGGAGAAATGTAAGCCTTGCAGCAGGCCCAGGATACCTCCATGCAGGCCATAGGAATGACCTTGACCTTTCAGTTGCTTGCCATTTAATAAACTGCCTTGCTCCCATGCTAACATTTCTGTCCTGACTCTGACTGTGAGCAGTGAATACGATAGACCAGATCAAAATAAGTAAAAGTAGAACACTGCTTCACTTGGAAGGTGTGTTTAAGACCTTGCACAGTAAGCAATGAGTACTGTGAGTGAAAACGAAAGAAGTGCAAGTGATTTGCTGCTGATGGTGCCATCTCCTCTACACTGGTGAGACCAAATGCAAACTGGATGACTGCTTTGTGGAACATGTCCCTGCTCTCCACCATGCCCACCCCCAGGAGGTGGCAATACATTAAAGTATTTTCTGTGTATGTCCCCTTTTTTCAATCAGTGAATTTAATTTTATACAATTCCATTGTGACCTTTTTTCAAACTGTCCTTCTGATGTCCTCAAGTGGTTCATCCCAGTCAGCACTTGTGCACACTTTTCTCCAACATTCCTCACTTGGTGCAGAAATATATGCCAAAACACCAAATAGGAACACAAGTAGGAACACAAGTAGGCCGTTCAACTCCTTGAGCCTGCTCTGACATTTATTAAGATCATGATTGGTCTAATTACAACCACAACTCAATATTGCCATCCCTAGCTCTGATAACGTTTCAGCTCTTTGCTTGCCAAGAACTTACCCACCTCGGCCTTAAACATTTTCAAAGAGTGTACTGCAATTGCGTTTTGAGGAAGACAGACCCAAAGACTCAAAACCCTCTGTGGCTAAAAACCAATCCTCATTAATTGGATCTTAACTTGGGGACACTGATGTTTTTAGATTCCTTCACATCCTTTCCACATTCAACTTGTTAAGATCTTTCAGGATCTTATATGTTTCAATCAAGTTGCTTCTGACTCTCTTAAACTCCAGCGGATACAAACCTAGCCTGTCCAAACCTTTCTCATGAGAAAACCTGTCCATTCCAGGTACTAGTCTGATAAACTTTTTCTGAACTGCATCCTTCCTTAAAGAAGATAAATGCTGTACACATATTCCAGATGGGCTCTCGCTACTGGATGTATAACTAATACCCTGTATAATCTTCAAAATGGTAGCAGAGTAGAGGGTGCTGAGCCTGGGGTTTCTCCGCTCTCATCGGCTTTCTTTCTCTTTTTTTCCTGTTTCTTTTTTTTCTTTGTACTTTTACTCTTTTTCTTTTCTTCATTTTCTTTCCTTTAAAACCTGGAGAGTGGCAGGTAAAGGAGAAGGCCTCCAGCAGCAGTGGCAGTGACAGCAGGCCAAGCTGGATACATCTCTGCCCCAACCCTGGGATTTCCTGGGGACCAGGTCCTGGGCTGATTCCCTCAGCCCAGAACTCGCAGCCTGCATCAAGGTACCAGATCCGAGCATCTGAAAGAGTGGAAGCATCTGCAAAAGGATCAGAGGCAGAGTCTTGTAAAAAATCGGATGACAAACAAAAGGCTTCTCTCAGCCCGACATTTCTCCTGGTGTCCTTCACCTTCATCTTCAGTTTCCAGTGGTCCAGCAGGCGGTTGCGTCCAGGAATGGTGGTCTTGGCCCAGCACGGTGGTCTTCTTTGGCAGAGGCTTCTAGCCTAGTATTTCAGTGACCCAACTTGGCGGTCTCATCCAGGAATGGCGGTCTCATCCCGGAATGGCGGTCTTATCCCGGAATAGCGGTCTCATCCCAGAATGTGGTCTGATCGCAGAATGACGGTCTCATCCCAGAATGGTGGTCTCGTCCTGGAATGGAGATCTCATCTTAAAATGGCAGTTTCCTCCCAGAATGATGGTCTCGTCACAGACTGATGCTCTCATCTCAGCGTGTCAGTCCCATCCTGACTATGTCTTCAGGTTACTCTATAGTTCCCCAATCAACTATCCCCAAATGTCGTTAACTGAACTATGATGAACTTTGTCTTAATTTTACTTTTTTTAATTATATATGACTTCTGTCATTAATATACTGTGGTAGGGTGACTTTAAGACTTTTCACTGTATTTTTCATATAAAATTAAATGTGGCAATAAATTTCTACTCTATTCTATTCTCTACTTTTGTTTCAATTCCCTTCATCATAAATGATAACATTCTGTTAGTTTTCCTATTTCCTTGTTTTGCCTGCATTCATGCACCAGGATACCCAGATCCCTCAGCATTTTAGACCTCTGAGTACGATGCATTCATCAGTTCCATTTCATCAACTACACATGTTACATTTTTAATAAGTTAGTTAAACGTGATTTCCATATCACAAAATCAAGTTGGCTCT
Organism: Hemiscyllium ocellatum; assembly: GCF_020745735.1. Lineage (NCBI taxonomy): Eukaryota > Metazoa > Chordata > Chondrichthyes > Orectolobiformes > Hemiscylliidae > Hemiscyllium > Hemiscyllium ocellatum. The sequence continues at coordinate 52,584,865 of NC_083401.1, read as the reverse complement.
GCCTGATTAACTTGAACATGTCAAAATGCCCTTCTGTAACATCTATAAAAGGAGCTTTTTACCTTTTCCTTATAATGTAAATGGCCTCTTGTTTCCTGCTTTCTATCTCCCTTCTTTTGAATAAAGAAGTTAGAGATAGGAGTTAGGAAATAGGAATTTCATTTGCTTTGGCTGCACGAAATGGAGCTATAGTCTTAAATCAATCCACATTTTAATTCCGTTAAGCCTTTAAAAGCTTTTTATTTAATTATATATTCCTGCATCTTTCCCACAATTTGGCCCATCCCTCATATATTGAGTGTGTTAAGATATTGAATTGAACAATTTATTATCACTTCCAGTTTAGAATTAATAACACAATAAAATACAGTGAAAAGCTTCGACTGTTGCCATAATCTGGTGCCATTTTGAATAGCTAAAGAATAAAAAGAGTAAAAAGATCTAACTGAAAGAGAGTCGATTTTTTTTCCGCTACCTCCATTATGAGTCCAGAGTCAGCTCACCAGCAACACCAGCACCATCACCCCTCCTCCAATGCTTCACCGCCGATTGTGCTGGACTCATCAATGTAGGAGTCACCACTCTTTGAGCATCATCTCTTCACCGCTGGACCCAGGTCGCTGCCGATAACCAGGAGTCCCAGCCAGACATCATGAGCTCTGCTGCTGCCTCAATGATGCCAGGAGTCCCCGATCTGGGCCTGCTGCAAACAAGAGTCCCTCACTGTTCTGCCAGTCCAGGCCAAGCCACCACCGGGACATGAGTCCCACTCCAGCAGCCCTCCTCCAAGTTATCACATTGCCGGCGCCGCCATATTGGAGAGTCTGCTGCTGCCTCCTCTGATCTCTGCAGGAACTTTGCTGCCGCTGCCGCTGGCTCTGAACACCAGGAGGCTGGCCTTGTTGCAGCTGCTGCCACTTCCAGTCACTGGGAGGAGCTGTAGCCTCTGCCACCGCCACCTCTGGCTGCATGGGGGAAGCTACTCCTGCTCCACGCATGGCGCACTCTCGCTGCTGCGTTGACAAGCCAACTAACCAGGCAAAGAAAAGAAACACTTAAAAAAAAAACAAAAGAAGAAGAGCAGAAGTAAATAGAATAAAAAAGAAAGCAGATGGGAGTGGATGAGCCCTGGGCACTAGCCTGGAAGCAGCCCTGTTACTCCACCGGCTGTTACATTTTTGTTTATTGTCCTTTTTGTTGAAATGTCAATTCATTACCTCCCAAATAGGAAAATTAACATGCTTAACATACAATGAGTGAAAACAGGAGAATTGCTGCCTCTATCATCAGGCAGTGAATTCATATTACTAATGAAAGTACTATGTATGTTGACAAAGCATGCAAAACCAGCAGGCATTCATAATATGTTAGCAGGCAGGAAGCAAAGGATTTCCACAAGTTACAATTTCCCAGTTCCATATGCTTATTCCCATCAAATAAGCACTTATGTCAGACAGAATTTCAAAACCAGTGCTAAGTGACATTCTGTGCAAAAATTTACTAATCTGTAACTACAAATTATCTTAATTGATGATTTGGTAATTTCCCACTAATGCAAACCATCTGTGCTAAATCAACTGTAGAAAATATAATTTTGTGGTAATTATGGTGAAAGAATTGTGAATAACAGCCTCACAATTTGGGCTAATAACATTACTATATAGTAAAGCTGATAATCTTTAATTTATATATTAAAAATTCAATTGCACTTTCTTTTGGACAATGGTCAAGTAAATCATTTTGTACCATGTTTTCAGCTTCATTTAAAGTTTATCCAAAGTGTTGATCATTTATTTTGTTGAAAAGGACACATGGACACAAGGCCAACATATGTTTTTGCCCCTGTCCCACTGTCCTGGCTTCATTGAAGTATTGTTTTACACTTCCATTTCTACACTGCTTACTGTTTCTCTTGCCTTCAAAAAATTGATTCTCAGTCACTTTCTTTCAAGGCAGAAAATGTTGTTAAATCAAAAGAAAATCGAGTGCAATATAGGATTTCATGTAGCCATTCTTCATAACTTAGCCTCTGACATTAGAGGCCTTTTCTGCATCACCTAATAGGTTTCAATGTCTCCCTTGTGTCTCAGTAATCTTGGACCATCATACAAAGCTGCCACTGTTTATGCCATTGAGCAAGTCTTCGAAAAAAATGTATTAATACACAGCAGTGAAATATACAACATACAGAGAGGAAGCAAAATGAAATAGATTAAATGGGAAAAAAATAAGGATTTTATACCAACACAAAAGTAAAAATGGTTAACCAAAGGGTAACTGTCTTAGGTTGTTATAGTCAATGGTAGAGTGGATTTTAACTCTTGAGGAGCAGTATTCGAAGAAAGGGGACAGAAATTGATAAAACCCATCTCATTTTGAGAGTGTGATATGAGAGAATTTAATTTGCTCAATAACATCATTGATATTGTACTGGCTAACCGTGGAACCAGCCAGAGCCCAATGGGCATCTTGCCAGGTAAGCAGAGCAAGAGAGAATTTGGAAATAGGATAGACAATCAGAAGGGTGGTGAAAAGTGACTGACAGTGTCAATTTTGCGTCAACAGGAACTATCCTATTAAAAAGGACAGGCCATTTAATTTGATAGAAAAAATTGGCTTCCCTCCAGTATGGACTCCCCTTTCCAAAACCATGTGATTGGTAAAGTCAGCTCTGAAGAGGAAATACTCGTACCCTCTAAGATCTGATGTAGGGTCAAATAGGTTTTCATTTTGGCTTTGACACCCTTTGACATATTCTTCTCTTGGATACTATCACGTGTCTTCAGTTCATTTAGAGAGTATTTCTGCTTACATACCAGAGCTGTGGAAAGCTATTCAACCTGAGATCCAAGAAAAGCGTGCACCAAGTCCTCATCAAAACATTGCTCTATACTGATGATGCTGAAATCTCATTCCATGCCAAAGCACATCTTCAATGGAAAATAGACAGACTTGCTCATGTCTTTAAAGAGTTTGGTTTGACCAACAACACCAGGAAGAAAAATGCTATACCAGAATCTATCAGCATTAACCATGTGATGCTGGATATTGTTGATTGTGAAGCCTTATATGCAAAACTATCACCAGCAATCTTTCACTTGATGTTAAAATCAACACACAGATTTCCTGATCTGTAGCAGTTCTGTCCACACTGAATAAGAGTGCGTGGAACAACAGTACTCTAACTGAAAACACCAAACTGTCAAACCTGTGTCTGTAGCACACTCCTCTGCAGGAGCGAGACATGAACAATATATGTTAGGCAGCGAAAAGAGAGAACCATCTTTGTTTTCTCAGATTCTCAGATTTTCTCATTGGCACCTGTTGACTCGACAAGGTCACCAAATCAACCAACCTGGAGTTTGTTAATCCATTAGCATATACTCATTGATATGCCACTGACACCTGTGTTGGCTTAGTCACATTAATCGAATGGATACATGAAGTCCTTCTATATGATGAACTGGCCCTCCAGTCATGATCTTTTCTAGGTACTTGCTTTCAATGCAAGGACACTGGTAATTCAGCTATGACGATGGATGACATTGACTGCAAATACCCAGTCAACAAGGGGTGTGGCCCCTGAAGGCTGACTAGCTTGGAAGGGAATTGAAAGGTGTAACTAGGACTGAGAAGAGGGCCCAGCAAATATAAAAGCTAATGAATCATACATCTTGTCAGCCCACTGTCTTACTCTGCAGGAAATATGTGAGAGGTGACCACGCATAGCTTATGAGCTTGTGAATTTGGGGTTTTCATTATAGCAGAGGAAGCTAAGAAGAGTTCCTTAGAGTTACTCAAATTGTGAAGAATTTTGATCAGCTGAGTGAAGATCATCATTTCCATTGATTGGGGAGTTTAAGGTCATCACTAAAATCTTAAGAACGAAGTTGGAAGATGATTTTCATGGGGGGGTTATAAGGTCATGAGATTCCCTACCAGTAGCAATGGTTAAAGTGAAAAGCATAATGGCTTTTAAATGTGACATAAATATTTGAAAAATACAAAAAATGGTATGGGAAAGGACAGATAAATAGAACTATAAATGGATTGTTCTTTCAAAAAGCTCATGCAAATGCAATAGTCTGAATGATGTCTTTCTGTGCTGTACAGTTCTATGATTCTATATGCATTCCTGCTTTTGCATTGTGTGACTTGTTTCTCATTTTCAGTCATTATTTTCCCCAACTCTAGGGAGTCAATACAGTTTTAGTGTGAAATCAACACTCATGATGGAATGAATATAGATGCCTTTTGACATTATGAACTGAACAATCATCATATAAATATTAAAACTACTGCTTGATGCATGTACACACTGAGTCTGCTCTTTCCTCCACGTTGTTTGAAAAGAAATGGCATCTCGGAATATACAACAAGGTTGAAGGGTAAGCAGGGGTTCATCAAACCACTTGCATGAAAACATTTACAAAGATTTGTTTCCTGTTTACTTTAATAAGACTGACAGTCTCAATTTTGAAGTTTAGGCTCATCTGGTTTATGATGATTTCATGGGCTTAACAGATCATGAAGTGTCAGAACTTGTCAGAACACACTTCATTTAGCTTAAAGACTATTTATATTTAACACATTCTAAATGTCATTATGAGAAACTGCATTGACAATTGCAGTGAACTCAACAAATTGATTGGCCATCTTATTGTGAAGTATAGAAGACACTTGCTACTTTTGAAATGGCTTTTTTTTTGAAGAAGCAAAGTTCACAGTGAAGGACTTTCTAAGATATGAAATGTATAAGACCAAGAAAAAGAATTCAAGCACAACAACATTTTGTGTAGATGCTTGAGATTGTACATGTGACAGAGAGGGAGTGTTCCCTGCTTGCTAAATACATTTGGATAAAACCTGCAGAATCTCAATCTAACATTAAATTATTCAACTCAAATTGTTTATATTTTATGCATGACATTCTCACGGTCTCAACAAGACTGAAACCATCTGTATTCTGCATAGTCTGTAAAGTGTCTGGTAGTCAACACAGACTTATTCCTGCAACATGCACTTCCATTCATAACTGGACTGTCAATCAACTTTTTTCAAATAGGGTTAATGGAAAACTTACTCATTACGTTCAAGGGAAATGATTCCATTTGCTTTAGTCTGTGGAGAAACCAATCAAATTTTGCCTGAGGCTTTTGCATTTTTCATCTTGTGTTCTGTATACATAGGATCACTGAGTAAATTCAAAATTTTGTCAAACCAAGTTTGTTTGGGTGCAAAGCGAGGTAACTCTGTTTCAGAGGATAGAGTTGGAGCTTCAGCCAGATACAACTGTTCTAAACAATGCACTGAAATCTGGTCAAACTCGCTGGTGACACTCCCAGTTTATATATTTCAGGGTAATGAAGCTCAAAGCTGCTGTCCCATGTTTCCATCATTTTGGGGAAGCAATGCCTTAGTGGTATTATCGCTAGATTAATCTGAAGACCCAGGTAATATTCTGGGGACCTGGGTTCGAGTCCTGCCATTGTAGATGTTGGATTTTGAATTCAATAAAAATCTGAAATTAAAAATCTAATGATGACAATGAATCATTGTCAATCACCAGGAAAAATCCAGTTGCTTCCTTTACCGAATGAAATTGACAGGTTGGGCAATAAATCCCAGCCTAGCCAGTAAAGCTCACATCCTGCGAATAAATAAAAATAAATTCCATCAGAGTATCACTTGATATCAGTTAACCCTCCAGGGGAGTGGCTCGAGTTCACAGTCATGAATGTTCACAAATTCTGTGCTAAGCAAAAATGTAATTTCTCAGTGCACAATAAAGAGAGATTTCTGCAAGTTGCCTTATGGCACTGTCTGACTGTCGATCCTTTTGTCTCCCCCAACATTCTGTCTGGAGAATTTAATGTGGTGTTATAATGACTGTTACCATTCATATCATTATGATTAGTGAATAAAGAGGAGCAGGAGAGAGAAGAATTGTATTTACTTTTTTATGAGCATCATTGGCTAGTCCAGCATTTATTGCACAGATAGAAGACAGAGGGTGGTGGTGGAGGGTTGTTTTTCGGGTTGGGGACCTGTGACCAGTGGAGTGCCACAAGGATCGGTGCTGGGCCCTCTACTTTTTGTCATTTACATAAATGATTTGGATGCGAGCATAAGAGGTACTGTTAGTAAGCTGGCAGGTGGGACTGGTTTGGGTTCTGATATCTGGTCGGCATGGACAGGTTGGACCAAAATGTCTGTTTCCATGCTCTACATCTCTATGACTCTATGACTCTAATTACTCTGAGAAAGTGGTAGTGAGCCCTTTCATGAATTGCTGCAGTCCATGTGGTGTGGGTACGCTCACAATGTTGTTACAAAGTGAGTGCCAGGATTTTGATATTGCAACAGTAATGTTCTTCCAAGACAGGATGGTGTGGCTTGGAGGCGAACTTGCAGATGGTAATATTCCCATACTTCTGCTGCCCTTGTCCTATTAGGTGGTAGATGCTGTGGGCTTGGAAAGTGCCATCGAGAAAGCAGTGTTTCTGCCACTGTGGATAGGACATCAATCAAAATGAAATTCTTGGTGAAAAAAGAAAATAAACGATATGGTAACAAGAAGTTAACTCAGTTTTTGCGCCAACCCCAATGAGGTTCCCTTGACCTATAAAATCTTATTTCCTCATAATGCAGTCATAGAAACATAGAAGGAGAAAGTGAGGTCTGCAGATGCTGGAGATTTACATTCAGAGCTGAAAATGTGTTGCTGGAAAAGCACAGCAGGTCAGGCAGCATCCAAGGAATAGGAGATTCAACGTTTCGGGCATAAGCATTTTGGGCATTCCTGAAGAAGGGCTTATGCCTGAAACGTCGAATCTCCTGTTCCTTGGATGCTGTCTAACCTGCTGCGCTTTTCCAGCAACACATTTTCGGCCCTGAATAGAAACATAGAAAGCAGGAGTAGACCATTTGACCCATTGAGTCTGCTCTACTATTTATTCTATGACCATGGCTGATCCTCGATCTCAATGCCATATGGCAATTTTCTCCCCATCCCCCTTGATGCCTTTAAAATCTGAAGGTTTTGTTCTTGGTCAAGGTTTGTTGAAAGATTTGTAGCTCGGGTGCCAGTTGCAGTTATGGGTATGTTTGCCAAGCTGGAAGGTTGATTTGCAGACGTTTCATCCCCTTTCTAAGTCACATCCTTTGGGGCTGTGAAGTCTCCTGTCTCCTGGTGTACTGTTGGTTGGAATTTATTTGGTTCCATTCCTCCTGCTTTCAGTTGCTGGTTCTGGTTGCTTGTTGCAGTGGTCAGTATGTTGGGCGTAGGTCAATGTGGATGAGTGCATTGTTCCAGAAATTCTCTGGCTGTCCTCTGTTTGGCTTGTCCTATTGTTGTGTTGGCTCAGTCGAATTTGTGGTCCTTGTTACCTGTGTGTGCGGCTACTAGGGACAGCTGGTCATGACATTTAGTGGCTAGTTGGTGTTCATGAATGCGGATCACTAATTCGGCAAAAGTGAGGACTGCAGATGCTGGAAACCAGAGTTTAGGTCAGAGTGGTGCTGAAAAGGCACAGCAGGTCAGGCAGCATCCGTGGAGCAGGAAAATCGATGTTTTGGGCAAAAGCCCTATTCCTGATAAAGGGCTTTTCCCCAAAACATCAATTTTCCTGCTCCTTGGATGCTGCCTGACCTGCTGTGCTGATCACTAGTTGTCTGCCTACTTGTCCTATATAATGTTTCATGGCATGGAATCAAGTAACCATATTTGCCCTGCATATGATGGGTATTAGGTCTTTGGTTCTGGTGAGTTGTTGTCTGAGCATGGCTGTCTGTTTATGGGCTGTCGGAGTAGTCGGAGAAGTCTGGCTGTCAGTTCTGAGATGTTTAGGACAAACAGGCAGACAACTAGCAATCCATATTCATGAACATAAACTAGCCACTAAATGCCATGACCAACTGTCCCTAGTAGCTATACACACAGATAACAAGCGCCACAAATTTGACTGAGATAACACAGCAATAACAGAGCAAACCAACAGAGAACAGCCAGAGAATTTCTAGAAACATGGCTCTCATTGGTAAACACATTGACCTAGACCCAATATACCAGCCATTGCAACAAACAACGGGAAGCAGTGGAAATGAAACCAAGCAAATTCCAACCGATACAATATAGCAGCACTTCACAGGAGGCTCCACAGCACTGAGGATGTCACCTAGAAAGGGGACAAAACACCTGCAAATTAACTTCCCAGCTTGGCAAACATACCCACGGCAACTGCATATTTTTCTTCAATATATTAAGTGACTCAGTTTCCACAGTCTTATGTATCTGTGAATTACGTAGGTTCATTATCCTTTGTGTGAAGAGATTTTTCCTCATCTAAGTCTTAAATAGTCTACACCGTACCCTTAGACTGTGTCCCTTGGTTTGAGTCAATCCAACCAGGGGACACATCCTTCCTGTATCTAAGCTATCCTATGTTAGGATTTTGTATGTTTCAATCAAATCCTCTCTCATTCTTTGAGGCAGCATGGTGGCTCAGTGGTGAGCACTGCTGCCTCACAGCACCAGGGACCTGGGTTCGATTCCAGCCTCGGACAGCTGTCTGGGTGGAGTCTGCACATTCTCCTTGTGTCTGTGTGGGTTTCCCCCCACAATCCAAAAGATGTGCACATCAGGTGAATTGGCCATACTAAATTGTTTGTAGTGTTTGGTGCATTAGGCAGGGGTAAACATAGGGTTGGTGTGGGTTACTCTTCGGAGGGTCGGTGTGGGGCTGAAGGACCTGTTTCCATATTGTAGGGAATCTAATATAATAGAATAAATTCAGGCCCAGTCAAAGCTATCTCCTCTAATGGACAGTCGTGCACCCCTGGTATCAGGTTTGTGAAACTCTGGTGCACTTCCTCTGTGGCAAAATTAGACTTTTTTAGGCAGGGGAACTAAAACTGCATGTAATACACCAGATCTGGCCACACCAAGGCCCAATGGATGCAGTAAGACATCCCCACTTCAAAATGCAAATCCTCTTGCAATGTCGGACAGTTTACCATTTGTCTGAAAAAAGATAAGACAATAAAAATAACAACAGGAGTAGGGTATTTCATTCCTCAAGGCAAAAGTGTGGACTGCAGATGCTGGAGATTAGAGTTGAGAGTGTGGTGCTGGAAAAGCACAGCAGGTCAGGCAGCGTCAGAGAAGCAGGAGAATTGATGTTTCAGGCAAAAGCCCTTCATCAGGAATGAGGTTCCTCATGCTTTGTTGCTCAAACCTGCTCCATCATTCAATAGGATCAAACCTGATTCAATATTTGTCATGCCTTTTTCCCATAACCTTTGATTCCCTTACTGATCAAGAATCTTTCAATCTCAACCTTATATGTGCACAAGGACTCTGTCTCCACAGCTCTCTGAGACAGAGTTCCAAAGACTCAAAACCCTCTGAAAGAAGAAATTCCACATCTGAATTTTAAATTGGCACCTTTTTTTTCTGAGATAATGTCCTCTTGTCTTAGACTCTCTCATGAGGGAAAGCATCCACTCCACATTTACCCTGTGAGCCCTGTAGGAATCCAGATGTTTCAATGAGATCATTTCTCATTCTTCTAAACACCAATCAGTAGAATGCCACTTTGTTTAGCCTTTGCTCATAACACAACCCCTCCATCCTCAGGATCATCCTAGTCAACCTTCTCTGAACTGTCTCCAATTAAAGGATAGCTTCTAAATAAGGGGACCAAAGCTGCTCAAAATGCTCGAGATGTGATCTCACCAAAACCTTGGACAGTAACAGTAAGACTTCTCTATTTTTATACTCCAACCCCCATGAAATAAGAAGGGTGGCACGGTGGCTCAGTGGTTAGCACTGCTGCCTCACAGCACCAGGGACCCAGGTTCGATTCCAGTCTCGGGTGACTGTCTGTGTGGAGTTTGCATATTCTCCCTGTGTCTGCATGGATTTCCTTCGGGTGCTCCGGTTTCCTCCCACAGTCCAAAGATGTGCAGGTTAGGTGAATTGGTCATACTAAAATTGCCCGTAGTGTTAGGTGCATTAATTAGGGGGAATGGGTTTGGGTGGGTTACTGTTCGGATGGTCGGTGTGGGCTAGTTGGGCTGAAGGGTCTGTTTCCACACTGTAGGGAATCTAATCTAAAAACTTTCTAATAGCTGACCGGATTACCTGTGTGCTAATATTTTGTGTTTCATGCACTAGTACTCCAAGTCCCTTTGAGTTTCTGTAGTTTTTTTTATTTAAATAATATTCTGTTCATTTGTTCTCACTTTCAAAATGAATGACTTTGCATTGTCACATATTATACTCCATTTGCCTACTTTTGGCCCATTTTCTTAACCTATATCTCTCCCTAAGCTGTTTGTTCCCTTCTCACAACTTGCCTTTCCACCTATTTTTGTGTTGTCTGTAAATTTGGCTACAGTACAATCACTTTCTTCTTCCAAGTCATTAATGTATATTGTAAGCAGTTGCAGACCCAGCACTGATCCCAATGGAACTCCACTGGTGACAGGCTGCCAACTTGAAAAAGAACTCCTTATCCCCCATTTGCTGTTTCTGCCCATTAGCCAATTCTCTTTCCTTGCCAGTAAACTACTTCCAACGCTGTGGGCTCTTACCTTTTGACTTAATCTTTTGTGTGGTACCTTGTCCAATGCCTTCTGGCAGTCCATATACACACACACACACACACACACACACACACACACACACACACACACACACATATATATATATATATATATATATGTGAGTGTGTGTGTGTGTGTGTGTGTGTGTGTGTATGTGTATGTGTATATATATATATATATATATAATTTTCCAACCATCCAGTCTATTTGAGACTTCCCTGAGAAGCTCTATTAATAATTAGTCAGACATGATACACCTTTCATGAAGCCATGCTGACTCTGCTTGGTTCAGTTGTGATTTTCTAAATGTGCTGCAATTGCTTACTTAATAATTATTCCAGTAGTTTTCCAACAATATATGTTAGGCTAATCAGCCTATAATTAACTGCTTTTTGCCTCACTGTTTTTTTGAATGGGGTGTCACATTGGCAGTTTTCCAAACTTCTGGTACTTCTCCAGAATCCAAGGATTTTTGGAAAGAAATAACCAATGCATCCATTATCACTGTAGCTACTTCTTTTAGGAGCCTAGGATTCAAGTTATCAGGGCCAGGAGATTTATCTGCCTTTAGCACTTTTGGCTGTCTAAGACTACTTCTTTTAGTGATAGTGATAGTATTAGGATAATTCCTCCCCAGTATTCTTCAGTATTAGTGAGATTTTTGAAGTACCTTGCACCAAAAGGATAGGTGCAAAGTGTCTACTTAACATCTCTGCCATTTCATTATTCCCTTTATGACCAAATTCATCAACTGATCAAGTTGCCTTCCCAACTGCTTGCTACACTTGCCTGTCTACTTTAATTGACTGATGTACAAGGACACCCAAATCTCTTTGTCCTATCCATAGTTTCCAATATATCGCCCTTTAACCAAAACCACGCCTTTCCGTTTCCAGAACCAAAGTGTATAACTTCACATATAGCTGTGTTGTATGGCAACTGCCATGTGTTTGTTCACTCACTCGATTTCTCTAAATAACTTGGAAGTCTCATTGCAGCCTCCTTGCAACTCACAATCCCACCCAATTTTGTGTTGTCAGCAGATTTGGAAATGTTATATTTGGTTCATTCATCCAGGTCATTTTTATATAATGCAAATCGCTGGGGCCCCAGCATTGTTCTTTGCAGTAACCCACTAGTCATAGCTTGCCATGTAAAAAATAGCCCTTTTATTCCCATTCTCTGTTTCCTGTCCATCAACCAATTCTTAATCAATGTCAATATATTAATTGCTATCCCACATGTTTGAACTTTTCCCACTGATTTCTTATGAAAAGCCTTATCAAAGCCTTCTGAAAATCCAAATACACCACATCCACTGATTCTGTTTTCTCTATTTTACAAGTTACATTTCAGAGAATGTTAGTCAATTTGTTAAGCATGATTTGCCTTTCAGAAATCCATGCTGCCAAGAGTAATCCCATTAATAATTGTCCAACGTTCTGTTATCATGTCTTATATAATAAACTGTAGCAGTTTCTGCACTACTGATGCTTTCTGTTCTTCGTCTTTTCTCTCCCTCACTTTTTAAAGAGAAGGATTACATTTACATAATCTGTAGAAACTGCTCCAGAGTCTATAGAATTTTGAAAGATGACCTGCAATGCATCCAATATTTCCACAGCCATTTCCTTCAGTATTCTGGAATGTCAGTTACCAGGCCTTGATGATCTGTGACTCTTTATTCCCATTAACTTTTCTTGCACCATTTTTTTTTACTAATACTGATTTCCTTTGATTCCACCATTTTACTCAGCCCTAGGTTCCCTGGCATTTCTGGGAAGTTATTTGTGCCACTTCTGCAAAGACAGAACTAAAGTGGATGTTCAATTCTTTCACCATTTATTTGTTCCCCATTTTAATTTTCCTGGATTTTATTGTAAAGGACCTACATTTGTCTTTAATCCACTTTTTTTCTCTGGACATCCATAGTAGGATGGATATCTAACAACGACAAGTCAAAATATAGAAAGGAGATAGAGGGTTTGGTGATATAGTGCCATGAGAACAACCTCTCTCTCAGTATCAGCAAAGCTAAAGAACTGATCACTGACTTCAGAAAGAAAGGAGGTAAACATCTATATCAATGGAGTTAAGCTTGAGAGAGTGGAGAGTGTCAAGTTCCTAGGCATGATGATAACCAACAACTTGACCTGGACTTTCTGTTTAGAAGCAACAGTCAAGAAGGCACAACAAAGCCTCTTCTTCCTCAGGCAGCACAGGAAATTTGGCATGTTCATAAGGACCCTCAACATCTTTTACAGGTGCACCATAGAAAGAACACAGTCTGGGTACATAACGGCCTGGTAATGGCATTGCCCTACCCAGGACCGTACCAAACTACAGAAAGTAGTGTGTACAGCCTAGACCATTATGGAAGTCAACCTACCATCCATGGACTCCATTTATATGGCTTATTGCTGCAGAAAGGCTGCCAACATCATCAAAGACCCTTCACACCCCAATAATGATCTCCCACAAACTCTTCCATCAGGTGGAAGATACAGAAGCTTGAACACATGCACCAGCAGGTTCAGGAACAGCTTCTTTCCAGTCATTATTAGACTGATGAATGGTCTCTTCAACTTACACTACTGTTGATCTTGTCTAGCACACGTCCTGTGCAACACAATCTGTATGCCTCTGTCTAAGAAGCTTTTTCACCCTATGATCTGCATGTCCTTGCTTACTATAATCTGCCTGTACTGCTCACAAACAAAGCTTCCTACTGTACTTAGGTACGTATGATAATAAATCAATCAAATCAAATATTTATAGAAACATTTCTGGTCACTTTCTATGTTCCCTACCATTGTAATCTCATACTCTATTTTCTCTCTCTTCATTGAACATATTGTTCACTTTTGCTGAATTCCAAAATCCTTCCAAACCAAAGGCTTTTGGAAATTTTTTCTGGTGATTTTATGTCTCTTCTTGGGATCTAATACTATTTAGATTTATTTTTGATTTATTTTTTAAGCCAGTTATCTCATTTGAATGGACCTTAACCTATAATGTTGATAAACATAATTTATTATTTCTTCACATTGGAAAATATGCATCTTTTCATGCTCTATCACCAATAAATAATATGGTCCAAAAACAGCATTGGGAATGTTGGTCAAGTTCTAACAAAAAAAACGTTTGAATCTAATGTCAGTTTAAATAGTTGTCCTTTGTTTATCTGGGCATTAAAAAGCTGGATAGTAGAGGATACGACAATGGTTAATGCCAGAGAATGTTACCAACTTACAGACTCACCTGATAACTTTTGGCTATGGTTTTTGAGGGTGCAAATTAATTTCTCTCTACGCTTCAGGCTCACTGCCTTTATTCCTGATGATGAGCTTTTGCCCGAAATGTCGATTTTGCTGCACTTTGAATGCTGCCTGAACTGCTGTGCTCTTCCAGCACCACTAATCCAGAATTTTAGTGTAAATAAGGTGAACCAAAACTTCGGGAATGCACAGCCTTTTGGAGTCAGCTATCTTAGATCACAGACTCTATCTCTGTTTTGTTCAATATATTTTTGTTGCTACTTTGCCTCCTTATGTTCTTCACAGCTTCATGTTGCATTCAGAGGGCTGGATACTTTTTATGTTTCCTTCTTATGTGCATTAGCACTCTCTTTGGCTTTTTCGCCATAACATGTTTGGTCATTTAATCTATCCTGTCACATAGATTATTTTATTGTCCTTCCCTTTTCACCTAATCCATTGGTTCAAAATCTTTTCATTTCCAGCTTCTTTTCAGTTCTGATAAATGGTCATATCAAGAATATGTAAAATGTTGTCTCTCTGAAATGCTATCTCTGTTTCTCTCTGCAGATGCTGCCTGACATGCTGAATATTTCCAGAAATTTTGTTTTTATTTATAAACCACAAGTTGTTTTTAATTTCAGTGATTTTCTTTTGTGCCAACTTATACATTGCGAAAAAAAATTTAAATGCCACAATCTTAGCGTTCCAAGTGTCATATCAAGTTTATTTTGTTAGCTTTTGAAATGTAAAGAAGGAACAACATTTACCTTCTGGGACATGCAGGTGAGGCTTGGTTTTACAGTGATTCAATCCTAAAGATCAGTTAAGGACAGGGAATAAATGTTGGCCCAGTCAGTAATGCCTGAACTCTGAGAACGAACTTTTAAATAGAATAAGCAGAAAGTGCAGTGGCCTAAAACGTCTCTTCTCACTTACCATTTCATTTGAGTATGTTGTTGATTTAGATTATTTCTTCTTGACATTAGAATGGCAATAAATGCACTTTGTTTTGACTTCCAGAACAACTTGATAGAGCTCATTGCAAAACATAATCTGCAACAAATGAGAGTATGCGGAGAAGATTATAATTTTGTGAAATGGATCAGAAATGGTTGGGAACTTGGAGACAAAGTGTCACGATGTACTTAGATTAGCAGAATGTTTCAAATGAAGTTCCTCAGAGTTACATTGTTAGGTAGGACAGTTAATCATGTGGATGAGAGCTGGTAGAAAGGGGAATTGACAGGTTATCAAAGTGGATAAGAGTACAGCAGATAGTGTTCAATGTCAACTGTAAGATTTGAAGTGTTAGGGTGCTTTGGAAGTCAGAATGACAAATGGAGTGTTTTCTCAAAGATGGTAACTAAGAGCTACGGAGAGGCAAGGGGATTTAGGTATAAACAAGCAGAACTTGTATGCAGTTATGGAAAGTATTTAAAATGTTAATGGAATGTTGGTCTTTATCTTGACAGGATTGCAATATAAAAGTGATGTACTCAATGTTTTAGTTACAAAAGACCCCCATCTGCAATAGGATATTCAGTCTTGGGCATCACACAGATGGAAAGATATTTCAGCTTTGGATTAGGTATGCACACTCACAAGGATTATAAAACATGAATGATTTAATCAAGATGTTTAAAACAAAAATGTAATTTAGTAGGGCAGTTAAAGAGAAACTATTTCCTCTGGTGGAGGAATTCAGAACAAGAGGGCGTAATCTTAAATTTAAAGCTATGAGATTTATGAATAAAATCAGGAAGCAATTTTCACAGAAGGGGTAATCTGATGCTAAAAATTGCTTTCTCAAAAAACTGTGGGTTATGAATGAATTGATTTATTTTTAAAAACTGAGATTGTTGTTTTCACATTGGTTAAAACAAGGAATATGGAACAAAGGTGGGTGAATGGCCTTTGGGTACAGATTAGCCATGATTGAGAGGCCTACTTCTATTGTCTTGTTCAAAGTCAGATATAAAGGTGGCAAGCAGAAGAATCAGGTTTTATTCTTTCACAAGATGCAGCCATTCCCATTTCAGTGCCCATTTGGTGCCTATCTTTAATTGCCTGAGAAGATGGTGGTGAGCTGTATTCTTGAACCAATTCAGTCTATATTGTGTAGGTATACCCACTGTACTGTTAGGAAGGGAGAGCCATCCACATTGAAGAAATGGTAATGCAGTTCCAAGTCAGGAAGTTGTGTGTTCTTGAAGAGGAGCTTGCTCATGGTGTGTTACCATGTATCTCTGCCCTTATCCTTCAAGTAGAGATCTTGTTGTTTGGCTGCTGAGGAGCTGCAGTGCATGTTGTAGATGTTGCACACTGCTACAACTTCATTAGTTGGAATATAGGGAGCCAATTAAACAGGTTGCTTTGTTTAGATTGTGTCAACTTTGTTAGTAGTTCTTAGAGGTGAATTCATCCAAGTAAATGGAAAATATTTCATTACACACCTGATGGTGTGGCTTGTAGATGATGGACAGGCTTTGGGGACTCAGATGCATTACCCGCCAAGGCATTCCCACATTCTGACCTATTTTTGTAGCTACAATATTTATATGGGGCCAGTCCAGTTTATTTTCTCATCAATGGTAGCTTCCAGAAGATTATTTGTGGGTAATACAGCAATGGTAAGATAATTGAATGTAAAAGGGATGTGTTTAAATTCTCTCTTGTTCGAGGTCACTGCCTGACATGGACATGGTGTTTGAGTATGAAAATAGACAAGTCCCCTGGGCCGGATGGGATCTATCATAAGATCCTCTGGGAAGCAAAAGAAGAGATTGCCAAGCCTTTGGCATTGATCTTCAAATCACCATTGTCTACAGGAATAGTGCCTGAGGACTGGAGAATAGCAAATGTAGTTCCCTTGTTCAAAAAGGGTAGTAGAGACAACCCTGGTAATTACAGACCAGTGAGTCTCACTTCAGTTGTTGGTAAAGTGTTGGAAAAGGTTATAAGAGATAGGATTTATAACCATCTAGAAAAGAAGAATCTGATCAGGGACAGTCAGCACGGTTTTGTGAAGGGTAGGTCGTGCCTAACAAATCTTATTGAGTTTTTTGACAAAGTGACCAAACAGGTAGATGAGAGTAAACTGGTTGATGTGATGTATATGGTTTTGAGCAAGGCGTTCGATAAAGTTCCCCACAGTAGGCTATTATACAAAATGCGGAGGAATGGGATTGTGGGAGACATAGCAGTTTGGATCAGTACTTGGCTTGCTGAAAGAAAACAGAGGGTTGTAGTTGATAGAGCATGTTCATTTTGGTGTCCAGTTACTAGTGGCGTACCACAAGGGTTAGTGTTGGGTCCACTGCTGTTTGTCATTTTTATAAATTGCATGGATGAGGGTTTAGAAGGGTGGATTAGTAAATTTGTAGGTGACACTAAGGTTGGTGGAGTTGTGGATAGTGATGAAGGATGTAGTAGGTTGCAGAGAGACATAGATAGGATGCCGAGCTGGGTTGAGAGGTGGTAAATGGAGTTTAATGTGGACAAGTGTGAGGTGATACACTTTGGACGGAGTAATCAGAATGCAAAGTACTAGGCTAATGGTAAGATTCTTGGGAGTGCAGATGAGCAGAGAGATCTCGGTGTCCATGTACACAGATCTCTGAAAGTTGCCATCCAAATTGACAGGGTTGTTAAGAAGGCATACAATGTTTTGGCCTTTATCCATAGAGGGATTGAGTTCCGGAACCAGGAGGTTATGCTGCAGCTGTACAAAACTCTGGTGCGGCCACACTTGGGGTATTGTGTACAGTTCTGGTCACTGCATTATAAGAAGCATGTGGAAACTTTGGAAAGGGTGCAGAGGAGATTTACTAGGATGTTGCCTGGTATGGAGGGAAGGTCTTACGAGGAAAGGCTGAGGGCCTTGAGGTTGTTCTCGTTAGAGAGAAGAAGGTTGAGAGGTGACTTAATAGAGACATACAAGATAATCAGAGGGTTAGATAGGGTGGGCAGGGAGAGCCTTTTTCCAAGTATGGGGATGGCAAACACGAGGGGACACAACTTTAAAGTGAGGGGAAATAGGTATAAGACAGATGTCAGAGGTAGCTTCTTTACTCAGAGAGTAGTAAGGATATGGAATGCTTTGGCTGCAACAGTAATAGATTCACCAAGTTTAAGTGCATTTAAGACGTCATTGGACAGGCATATGGATGTACATGGAATAGTGTAGGTGGGATGGGCTTTAGATTGGTATGACAGGGCAGTGCAACATCGAGGGCCGAAGGGCCTGTACTGCACTATAATGTTCTATGTTCTATGTGCTTAAGTGACATCATCTCTGTCACTCCCACCCCTTCTTCAATGTTAACTCCTACAGATGGCATACAGACAGCATCTGCTGAGAATCATGTAACTGTACTACAGGGCTAAAGATGCATCAATATATCAAGCATGATCAATTGTATTTAAGAGGTGATACTTTAGTTTATTTCTTCTCTGGTAAGGAAGTGACTATTGATTCTGTTTGCATTAGCTTCCAGAGGCATGCATTACCTATCAGAAAAGAAAGATCTACAAGGAGATTCAATACATGGTTTGAAATATATGAAGGGAATTATTAGGATAAAGAGGAAATTATTATTGACTTTGGTTGAGGAATTAGTGATGGATGTGTATTACTATCATATATCATAATGCACATATCTGCAGGTATGAATTCATGTCACAGAATGGAACCCTGTGGTGCTATAAAACTTATAGATAAAGAGTGGCAACACAGGTAATGTCAGAACCCGTAAAATCAGACTTTACACAATAATGTTTCTCTTTTTTAATTAAAATGGTATATGAATGGTTAATAACACACAGTTCTGACTTTGAATTGGATTTGGTATCATAACAAATATATGATGAGTGACGTTTGCAGTGATCTCCATCTTGAGCATAGGTCCCACACCAAATGAAACAAATAGCCTTGTATTGGATCCATTGGATTTAAGCATAATAAAAATATGTATTTAGACAATATGGCATGGTAGCAATTTATGTTAGAACACCAATGCAGTGTACTGCAAGTGGTCCCTAATGGAACATGAATTATCCCATTAGTTATGTGCAGCATGACTTATGATATTGCATAGAAATAAAGTAGTGTATTGCAGAGAAGGAGGCTATTTAATCCATCATGTCTATGCCAGCTGTGTGGTATAACACTCAGGATTATTCAATATGTCTTTGTTACTTTTAGTCTTGACTGTTCCAGTCCTCTTCTGGCCAGTATCCCATCTTCTCGTCTTCATTATGTTTAGTTCTTCCAACCCCTGCTGCCCATGTCCTAGTTTGTACTACGTCCTGTTTGCCTATCATCCTTATGTTTGTTGAAAAACATTGAGCAATGTCTGAACTTCAAAATTCTCATACTAGTTTTTTTTTTAAAAGTCCACCATTGCCCCAACCCTATCTAGGTAACCTCCTCAACCTTTAAAGTTTTCTGTTCTCTTCTAGTGCTGGTCTCTTAAGCTTTTTTCACTTTTAACCATTGGTGCCGTTAGACACCAACACTCTTCATTTGGTAATTCTCTTAACCTCTCTACTTCTGTCCATATACTCTTTTAAAAATAAAATAATTCCTTAAAATTGAGTATTTGGCCAAGTATTTGTCATCTGTCCTACATCACCTTATGTATATATTTTGTTTGACAATGTTCCCATGAAGTGCCTTGAGACAGTTTTATTTTTTTTTCACAGTGAATACGAACTAGGAGCAAGAGAGGCCGCTCTGTCATGTAATGAGATCATGGCTGATGGATTTTATCCTGAAGTCCACACTCCAGCATATTCCCCAACAATCTTTCATCCCTTTGGTAATCAAGGTTTTGGTAATTTCCCTCTGCCTTAAAAATATTTGAAGGATCTGCATACACTACCTTTTGTGGAAGGGAATTCCAAAACTCTCAGCTGTCTGGGAAAAATATGTTTTCTCATCTCAGTTTTAAGTATAAATATGACTTTTTTATTGTTGTTGACTAGTAAAGATTTCTGTGTGCATCTCCACTTAATGGTGTTCTTTGGATTAGGTAGACAAATTCATTCCTCTGATATCCATTGACTTCCTCACCAAGGTGGAAGTACTTGTGCTTGTATCACTGTTATTTTAGTATGTAAGGTAGGACAGAGGCCAGTGTGCATATCTTTGTATTTTTGTATTTCCAATATCTTACTTTCATACTGACACAAAATCAGCTTGGTTTTTGATGCTGCAGTAATGTGGCATTTCCTGGTTAGAAAGATGGACAGTAAATTCACCTGTTTGGAGGTGATAATTTGGAAGTGTACCTCCGAGTAACTTTCATGTTGATTGTGCTTCAGTGTTCTGGCAGCATTGTGTGAGAAAATAAATGGCAGAAATGGCTTTATATGCTGAAGGCCTTGGTCAGTTGAGTGCCCAAAAGCCAGTCTGGCAGCTATCCAGTTTCCATGACAACCATCAAAATGATTGGACATCACTGTCATGTTAATGGACCTGACCACTTGATCCATGTTTGGCAGTATGGCCACCTGCTTTGTGCAAAGTCCTGACACAGGTTGGAGTTGGGTTGTTCTACACTCTGTGACATTGTGTATAAGCCTGCTGGCAGACTGTCCTGTACTACCTTGTGGTCATCTGTCTTCTTATTTGGTTCTGAGTTCTCTGCATCTCTGCAGCAGAGATAATGCATTATCTCATTCTGTGACAGACTGGAATCTGCAGTGTCCTTTTCCCCCAGCTTCACTCTGACACACATCGAATATTTTTTTCACTTGGAAGTCTTAGCTGAAGATCTAAAAGACCAATGGCTGCAGTATCTAAAGTGCTGCTTGCTGTGTTGAGATCAAATTACATTATCACTTCAATTTCTAGCCTAGTAATTGTGTGATTTCGAAAAGCATCGGGAGCCTACAGTTTCGCATTGCTTTCTCCATAGCAATGCCTTGGTCAGTAAGAGTTAACTTGTCAACCAAACAACATGATGTTTCTCCTGTGGCATAAGTTGTTGTGATCATTTGAAGTTTGGTAATAGTTGCATTTCTACTGATGAATGTGATTAGATGAAAAGCTTCAGTAACATGTATTTCTTCACAGAAATCTGCTTCTCTACTACCAAGCAACAGTCTGATATTTCTCTTGCCAAGTGCCTTGGAACATTTTACAATACTGAAGACATGAACTGATTACAAGTTACTGGGGGAAGAAATGAGACCAATGGTTGCTGTCTGTCAGTGCTGTATCTCAGTGGCCTGGTTCCATTTTCTGTGGGGATTCCAATGAAGGTAATGTGACTTGAGTTGAAATAATTGCCTTGGGTGATACAGTTACCAACTTTACAGAATCCATTTGAGAAGGGGGTGAGATGGGAGGGGTTTGTGGCATGGTTACTGGGATGTGGAATTATTTTGAGAAATATCTTTGTTGTTAATGCCATCACCCGCCATTCTTGCTGTTGCTGGGCACTACCTCAGCATGGAAACAGATCTTTGTGGAGAGAGATGGTTTCTTGGCTGTAATTAAGGAAAACGTGCATCATAACTGCCATTTGGTGAGTCATTCACAAGGAGAATGTACAAAGGTACAGAATGTTACAGATTGTGGCTGACAGTCTGCAAAACACAAGCCAAAATATTCTTGGAAGAATCCAAATCTAAGACAAAATGGTAATGGACATTGAAGGTGTTGCTTTGTGAAATTAATGATTCTTCAACCTTCTGGAAAATTGGCACAATAATTGTTTACATAATTATCTTCGTATATAATTATGTTAACCCCTGTATGAATGTACTGAGTATATCTTTAATATAAATTTTGTTCAATAATATTATTTTAAGTAAAGGTGTTTGAAAATGATGTTTTATCTAAGAAATGAAGAAACACTTCAGGGAATATAAACATAGATTATGTTGTTAATTCCACTGACAAGTCAACACCATTCTGCCAAAGTACACATTTTGTCACACTCACAGGCAGTATGCCCAAATTCATCTCGAGTACAGTTTTGCTATTCCAACAAACATTTCACTCCTGGCTGTAAACTAAACTATGTGGAGTTAAAATTCAATGGATATTTATTTTTTGGTCTATGTTTCTGCCAGCTAAACATGCCAGAGATTTTCAGCAGAAGGTACATAGACAGCCTTTCAGTTTGTTCCCTATTTTTGGAAGGTGTTTCCTCTTTCCGGTTTTACCGTATTTTCTGTCCACTGCAGACGACTCCTACCATCAAACCTCCTGGAATCAAGAGACCAGGCAAAGCTGAGAAACCTCTGCTTTTGTGGTTAGCTTAAAAACAGACGTGATTTGAGAGAGTGACTGAAGTGACGTAATCTTTTCCTTCCCTTTCACCTCTTCACACCCAAGTACCAATGATTCACTTCTGTGTGATGTTACAATCTAGTGGTTTCTCAAGAACTTAATAAATGCAGACAACTGATTGACAAATTCATTCTGCTGATCTCTGTTGTCTTTCTTGCCAAGAGGGAAATACTCTCTCATACTTGTGCTTGTGTCACTGTCATTTTAGTGCGAACTGCTAAAATTTGAAATTTGCAATCTTGTGTGGGTTTTTACCATTGCTTTTCTTGGCAGAAAACTGATCTTCATTATTCATTGCTTCAGAAACCAGAGGCAGAAAACTGATGAGTTTTCTTTGTGCACACTGCCATAGGTGTTGGCTATTAGTGCAACAGCCACACAAGATAAAGACTTGGGGGTTTTAATGGCCAGCAGTGAAGGAACAGCTGGCACCATTTATCAAAAGAACCGAGAATGCTGTCAATCACAGACAAAAATAGAGATGGCTGGAAAAGCTGAACTCATGAAAAGCCAGAACTGCTCAGCTTTTCCAGCCATCTGTATTTTTGTTTTTCACCATTTTACACCATTTATTGGCTTATAGCTGCTCACAATTGCCACCCATTCTACTTCTTGTTATCAGCAAAATGATGGACATTGACAGTGCTCTCCAGCTGAGGAATATTCTATTTTCTGATCAGCAGTTTGGATCCACTTTTCTGGGCTTTTGAGTGGCAATGTAAAGCTATTGCAAACTCATGTCAGCATGGCATTCTCTACAGGGGCTCTAGGACCCATGTGATAGCTTGTGCTTTAACCAGGTAGACTGAAGGATCCTCATTGGTCTCGAAGTTGATCTACTTTGTTTTGGTATTGGGGGCTGCAATTCACAATCTGTTCATGCTCATGGTTCACAGTGTAGCTGCTCCTTCTCGTTTACCTGATTGTAACGTTGGTCTGGGCAGGACCAGTGCTGCTGGCTAGTAAGTGTTTAGGGGATCAAAAAGCATATGGTGAAGCCAGCATGCTCCTTTTAAAGGCAATCTGTCCCTCTGCCAGGTGCTATGTGATTGGATTGCTGCTGAATGCTACTTCTGCATAACTGAAGAAGAAAATTATGTATTGGGGAATGGAGAGGCCCCCACTAGATTCATGTATGAAGCTCTGGAGGCATTAGTCATAGAGGCAAACAGGATGACATGGTTCCCTGGAGAGCAGGAGGGCCACAAAGCTCTCAGTCAGAAGGAAATGGCAGTAGGTGGTGAAAGGTCCCTGCAAGAGCTTGGTCCAGAGAATAGTTCTGAGGAAGGGTCATTGGACCTGAAGCATTAACTCTGATTTCTCTTCACAGATGCTGCTAGACCTGCTGAACTTTTCCAGCAACCTCTGTTCTTGTCTCTGATTTACAGCATCTACAGTTCTTTTGGTTTTTATATAGGCCCTGTCTGTTTGGTACCATATAAAAATTGATTTAATACTTACCCTTTTAAGGGCAAATCTGTGGATTGGGCTGCTCACTGTCCTTAGGCCTAGCCTCTCTGTTGACTCCTTCATCATCTCCTCCTGAAAATGTCAAGGGGGATGGGGAAGTTCAATCTCCCACCAAAGTGGCTAGCAACCCCAGATATAATGTGACAATGAGACCTCCTCTGTTTCATCGAAGTCTCGCCTGGTTTCTCTCTCTGCACATGCTGTCAGACCTGTTGAGCAATTCCACCAATATCTCTTTATATTCCTAAAATGTAAACCTTGATATGCCTTTGGATTTCTGTAGCAAAACAGCCTATTGCATCACGCTGACATGAGGACAATTTAATCTGTATTTCTTCCAGGTGAATACATCATTGATAGGGAGAGATGAAATATCAGAATTTCAGAATGACCTGAACTAACTAAGAAATTAGTTTACTGTGTAATTGAAGGTAACTCATAAAGGAAATCAATTTTGAGAAGATTTGTAGCTCAGGTTGAGGTTCTGGAGATAGGTTTGCTCAAAACCTAAACGCATAAATAGAAAGTGGGTCTTGCAACAGTGCTTCATCCAGAGGCTCACTGATAATGTTACCTAGTATAGCGACGAAACATCTGAAAATGAACCTTCCAGCTCAGCGAGCAAACCTACGTCCAAGGAAATAAATTATCTATACATAAAAAAAATCTTACTGGGACATTTTATAATTTGAAATAAAATTTCTTGTGTCTGACATAATTGTGTCCATTGTATGGACATAGTACAGGAGTCCCACTTATTGGAGAAACCCATGAATAATCTTCCTGCTATTTGCAACAAAGAGTGATTGTGAGAAATACAGCTCTAACAGGCAAAGTTCCAGCTTCTTACAGTCCATAGTTTAGAACAGAGATGATGAACTTTTCACATGAAGAGCGCTATTTCCTAATTCACTTCTCCAAATAACTGAAATACCTTTGTTATTGTGTAACATGTTATTGTAGTTTGAAACCTTGTTTTGTATCGCTTAACTAGATATTTTAATTCTATGAAAACATGGTAACTGCATTTGTCACATTACAGATCAGTCTGACTGAAAGCTGGTGATCTCGTCATTTAGACTTGAAGCTTTGCGCTTTCTCTGGCTGGTTTGAGATTTCACAGATAACTCACTCAGAATGAATGAATTTGTATTTTTGTAATGCATTCATGTATATGAGATGAAGAGAGAAATATCATTGTGCTCTTCGTAACCCATTGCAAATCTGATGTGAGAATGTATACTGGCATGCCAATGTCTTTTTGCCTTTCACCATTAACCAGGCAGGTCAGCTGCAGTACATACTCGCTCGCTTGGGAGATCTCCCCACCTTGCACCAAAGTAATAGATGTGCCACTAGCTTTCATGTCCCTTCATACCTGCCTCTGTTTCATTCCAGGATGAAAACAGCAGCAATCAAACATGAAAGAGTCAAGTGGACTGCCTGACATTCGGCTCCTCACCCGTTATGTGGAGGGGATCCAGACTTTGACTGTTTGAACGGTTGGTTGACTGTGTCCAAGCACCTGGACTAGTATCAGAGGCTGTCCTTGATCAAGATAGGTACCCAGCCCGCTGACCAAAAGCTGTCTCACTTAACTTGACTGAGGAATGCTGAAAACCATGACACATTTCCTGGCTTTGTGTCTGCTAGATGACATGGCATTAAAGCAGTACTATTAACCTGATATCTCTGGCTGAGGGGCAAAGCACAAAAGGAAAGGAAAGACAACGCAAGATACTTTGAGCATTCAGGTAGGGTCAAAGTGAATGAGTGCTTTGAATGCAAGCAAACAGCCCAGAAATACAGCCTGGTCCAGCTATGTGCCTGTCCCGATATACAAAGTGTCCTTGCTTCAGCATTTTAATGATGGTTGCCACTGCACCAGGAGGTACAGTATTGAAGCACACATGCATTCTGAAAATAGACTGGAAATGTGCCATAAGGTATCTTGGAAGTAGGCACATGCTGGTTGCCAATGTCTGCTAATATGGGATATGTGTACCCATTGCCCACAGAGCATGTCCTGAAATGTTATACCCAATAGCCATATGGAGGCCCTGTTGGAGCAAGTCAGCAGATGCCTGCTCTAACTTCCATGTCAAGTATTCTGTGCACCTGGTTTACTCACAGCGAGTTGTAACGTGGGAAACGTGGTGAGACATGCTGTAAATAAGGGTTTTAATAGTCAATAATCCCCCTTGTAGGCAATTTTTCTCCCTAGCGAGAATTTCACCTTGATGCCTGGAACTTAGTTAAAAGATACAGCAAATTGCTTTTGACATCAAAATCGGCGTCAGCAAACTTCCTGCATTACTCTGTCACCACAGGTCTTTTAAGGTAAGTTACAACCAAGTTAGTAGATGAAATTTAGTGTTTACAAATAAAAATACACAAGATTCAATTTTTTTAAAGAAACAAACCAAAGTTAACTGGACAAGCTTAGAAAAGTAAGAATTGACAATAGATGGATAACTTACTCTAAAATCTGGAATTAACATCAGGTAAATATGAGTTAATAGACAAAATAGAGACATAGAGTCAAAGAGATGTGCAGCACGGAAAAAGGCCCTTTTGTCCAACTCGTCCATGTCAACAAAATAACCTAACCTAATCTAGTCCCATTTGCCAGCACTTGGCCCATATCCCTCCAAACCCTTCCTATTCATATACCCATCCATTGTAATTTTACCAGCTTCCACCACTTCCTCTGGCAGCTCATTCCATACACGTACCATCCTTTGCATGAAAATGTTGTCCCTTAGGTCCCTTTTAAACTTTTCCCCTCTCACCCTAAACCTATGTCCTCTAGTTCTGGCCTCTCCCACTCCAGGGAAAAGACCTTGTCTATTTATCCTATTCATGCCCCTCATGATTTTATAAACCTTTATAAGGTTACCCCTCAGCCTCCGACGCTCCAGGGAAAACAGCCCTAGCCTATTCAGCCTCTCCCTGTAGCTTAAGTGCTCCAACCCTCATAACATTGTTGTAAATCTTTTCTGAACCCATTCAAGTTTCACAATGTCCTTCCGATAGGAGGGAGAACAGAATCGCAATATTCCAAAAGTGGCCAAACCAATGTCCTGTGCAGCAGCAACATGACCTCCCAGCTCCTGTACTCAATATTCTGACAAATAAGGGAAAGCATACCAAATGCCGCTTTCACTATCCTATCTATGTGCAACTACACTTTTAAGGAACTATAAACCTGCATTCCAAGATTTCTTTGTTTAGCAATGCTCCCCAGGACCTTATCATTAAGTGTATAAGTCCTGCTCTGATTTGCCTTTCCAAAATGCAGCATCTCACATTTATGCAAATTAAACTCCATCTGCGACTCCTCAGCCCATTGGCCTATCTGATCAAAATCCTGTTGTAATTTGAAGTAATCTTCTTTGCTGTCCACTACACTTCCAATTTTGATGTCATCTGCAAACATACTAACTATACCTCCTATGTTCACATCCAAATCATTTATATAAATGATGAAATGCAGTGAACCCAGCACCGATCCTTGTGGTACACCACTGGTTACAGGCCTCCAGTCTGAAATGCAATCTTCCGCCACCACCCTCTGTCTTCCACCTTCAAGTCAGTCTGTATCAAAATGGCTAGTTCTCCCTGTATTTCATGAGCTCTAACCTTGCTAACCAGTCTACCATGAGGAACCTTGTTGAATGCCTGACTGAAGTCCATATAGATCATTTTCACTGCTCTATGTGGACATATATCTCACAGAGCACTTCAAATAGCACATGTGGTCAAAACAAATCTCATTCCTTTACTTATGCACTTACTCAGGTCGAACATGTGATGAGCTTCTTCCAGCAAATGCACATAATGTGATTGTGGTTTTCCCTGTGTTGGTGCATGTAATATATACCACAGAGAATTGGGATCTTATTGAGTTAGATATCTGGAAGTTTATTATAGTTAACAATTTACGCTACATTGATCTCACAGACTTGCACACCCAAATTGCATTATAGAATCATCAATCATACAGTACAGAAGTAGACCATTCAACCCTTTGTGTTTGTAGCATCAC
Source organism: Hemiscyllium ocellatum (assembly GCF_020745735.1). NCBI lineage: Eukaryota > Metazoa > Chordata > Chondrichthyes > Orectolobiformes > Hemiscylliidae > Hemiscyllium > Hemiscyllium ocellatum. The sequence continues at coordinate 52,557,177 of NC_083401.1, read as the reverse complement.
CAAAAAGAGCTACCCAGCTCATCCCACTCTCCAGCCCTCTCTCTATGGCTCTCTGACCATAGCTCTCTGGCTCTCACTTTTAAACATATTTCCAACACTCTTTGAAGCCTCCTATGGAATCTGCTTCTACCACTCTGCCAGACAGTGCATTTCAAATTCTATCAACTCTCTGAGTAAAAACATTTCTCCTTATCTCACTCCTAACTCTCTTGCTGACAACTGGTGGAAACATAATATCCTTCTTTACTCTGTCACAATTGTTCTTAATTTTGAACACCTCAATAAGGTCATCTCTTAATCTTCTCTGCTCCAATGAGAATAGGCCTAATTTCTCTCATCTTCTCTTGTACCCAAAATCCTTCATTCCTGGCATCATTCCAGTCAATATGTTTTGAACTTTCTCCAGGTTTTCACATCCTTCCTTAGATAAAGTGCCCAGAACCAAACACAATACTTCAAGTGTGGTCTGACCAATGACTTATAGATTAGTAAATGATTTGCATCTGACCTATTCACTGACTGGCTGAGTGACTGTTCACTGACTGAGTGCACAGAGTGAGATGCAGACCCTTTGTACCAGAACATCACATGGCATGATGTTATCTAGCTGTCTTAGAGGTATAGTGCTTTTCTGGGAGGCAATGTCCTCTTGTATTATCGCTGTACAGTTATCCAGAAACTCAGCTAATGTTCTGGAGACCTGGGTTTGGATCCTGCCATGGCAGATGGGTGGAAGTTGAATTCAATAAAAGAAAATATCTGGAATTAAGAATCTATTGCTACCATGAATCCATTGTCAGTTGTTGGGAAAAACCCATCTTGTTCACTAATGTCCATCAGGAAGGAAACTGCTATCCTTACCTGGTCTGGCCTACATATGACTCCAGACCCATACAATGTAGTTGATTTTCAGTTGCCCTCTGAAATAGTACAGCAACTAATTAAGTTGTACCAAAGTCTGTTCAAGGTTGTCTAGGGACAGACAATAAATGCTGGCTAGCCAGCAATGCCCACAATTCCACAAATGAATTGTTTAAATCACCAAATAAACTGAAACGAAGAAACCATCTTAAGCTCCACCTATCTTCGTGATGATGAAAGAAATCAAAGAATGTGCATTCTGGAAATGCTTCATTATCCTGACACAAAAACAGAAATTGCTGGTCAAACTCAGCAGGTCTGGCAGCATCTATGGAAAGAAAGCAGAGTCAACATTTTGGATTTAGTGACCTTCATCAGAACTGAAGAACAGTGACTAGACCGGGAATGTTAACTCTGCTTTCTCTCCACAGGTTCGGCTAGACTTTTACTGAGTTTCTATTTTTGTATCATGATGATGAAGCTTGCTCTGAGCTGTCCTTAATCTGGCCTTTAGAAATTACTGAACATCATTAAGTTATCATTACCGTAAGCTTTGAAAAAAATCACAGCTTTTCACCAAGCAAGCTCATCATCTGTTTCTATAATTCCAACACTTCAGTGCTGATCCAATAAACTAATATGGGCAACCTTCTGAACTGCCATTTGTTTTAGGCATTCTGACAATCACTTCTTAGCTATTAACTTCTTAAAATAATATGAGCCAAATCATGTAAGCGAATTTGACTTCAAGGTGGTGTAACACAATTAGCCAGTTTTCATCTTTTTGAAGTTTAATTTCTAAAATAAAAAATTACATTCTAAAATACTTGGCAAATAGTGTTAAGGAGAATCAAAAGGGATTCTAGAAATAAATTATGGAGAAAAGGGTAACTAGGGCCCCTTAAAGATCAGCAAGGCCACCTATGTGTGGAGCCACAGCAGAAGGGGGAGATACTAAGTGAGTATTTTAAGTCATTGTTTAGTGTAGAAGGACATGGAAGATAAAGAATGTGGGGAAATAAATAGCAACATCTTGAAAAATGTCCATATTACAGAGGAGGATGTGTTGGATGGCTTAAAACACATAAAGCTGGATAAATGCCCAAGACCTGATCAGGTGTACCCTAGAACTTTGCTTAGATAGTTGTATAATTGATAGTCACAAGTAAGTGAGAGGGGAAAAGCTTATAAGGGACCTGAGGAGCAGTTTTAGTTGTGATTGTATGGAATGAACTGCCAGAGGAAGTGGTGGAGATCGGTACAATTACAACATTTAAGGAGTATATGGATTGGTATATGAATAGGAAGGGTTTAGAGGGATATCGGCCAAATGCTGTCAAATGGGACTAGATTAGGATATTTGGTCAGCATGGACAAGTTGGACTGAAGGGTCTGTTTCTGTGCTGTGTATCTCTAACCCTGTGACATGACCTATGAATTAGATGAACAGACCAAATGGTAAATGGAAGCAGATTATCTGATTGCAATTGACACTCTAGCAGAACCTGACCCTATTACTTTGAACAAAGAAATCTGAAGTGGGAAAAAAATGAAAACCATAACATGCTAACAAAAATAAGTTTACATAGTGTTTCTAAGCATCTGATGTGAAGAAAGTAAAAGTTATCTCAAGTGTTGTTTTTGACAGTGAAGAAAAAACAACAGCAACATAAGACTGACATTTGATTGTACTATTGCAGGTTTGGCTTGTTCATTGGGTTCCATATTATATTTCAGTCCAATTATATAAAATTTTGTTATTCAGTTATGGACAATGCCATCTATATGGGTCATCCTTACTTGCATTAAAAATAGTAATGGTTGTGATGATATTCTCAATAAATGATTACTTTTTGAAAAAGAGTGGTTGACTAGGCCATTTTAAAGGCATTATTCTTCAATTATATAGCAAGGGAGCTGACTTGTAGGGCCCAGCTGATGGATACGAGAGCTTTCCTTTCTTGAATACCATTGCTGTCTTATGACTTGGCGTACACTGTTGATATGTATAATATACCAAAGTAGAGTAATAAATACTGGATTTCCCCTTGTCTACTTTGCCTTTGAAAAGTAATGGGTTAAAGAATTATTTATTAGAAACAAATGGGTGGCACGGTGGCTCAGTAGTTTGCACTGTTGCCTCACAGCACCAGGGTCCCAGGTTCAATTCTAGCCTCAGATGGCTGTCTGTGTGGAGTTTGCACATTCTCTCTGTGTCTGCGTGGGTTTCCTCCCACAATCCAAAAATGTGCAGGTCAGGTGAATTGGCTGTGCTAAATTGCCCATAGTGTTAGGTGCCTCACTCAGAGGGAAATGGGTCTGGGTGGGTTACTCTTTGGAGGGTCGGTGTGGACTGGTTGGGCCGAAGGGCTTGTTTCCACACTGTAGGTAATCTAATCAAAAGGACCATTGAACACCAGTGATTACATAGTATGGATTTACGATAGTTACAGACTTAACTATTCCTTGTCAAAGATAAAAAAAACCCTTCATTTGTTATGTTAAACTGCAATGTAAAATATTTGAGCTAAACGTGTCCCTGTTGGCAGCCCATGTACTCCCACTGGCTTACCCCCCGTGTTGGCCTCAAATGAACTGCATAATTTAAACAAGGCAGACTGAAAAATACATTTCAGAAATCAACTGGGAAAAATGGAACTCAAATATATACATTGCAAATGAAAAAAAAGCTACCAGTCAAACATTTTTACAGATGAAACATGTGAAAGAGAGCATGCCTTTATATAGTGCCTTTTATTGCTTTCCGGCTATTCCAAGGCACATGACAGATACAAGAAAACCTCTGAAGTGTGGACAGTTTTACTATGTAGGAAAATAAAGCAGCTAATTTGCACGTAGCAACATTTTACCAACAGTAATAAACAAAAGATGACTTGATCTGTTGAAAAGTAACAGCAGTATCGCAATTTAAGGTGTAGGTTTGCTCGCTGAGTTATAAGTTTGATATCCAGACGTTTCATTACCTGGCTAGGTAACATCATCAGTGGCGACCTCCAAGTGAAGCGAAGCTGTTGTTCTCCTGCTTTCTATTTATATCTTTCTCCTGGATGGGGTTCCTGGGGGTTGTGGTGATACAAACCCCAGTAACCCCATCCAGGGGAAAGTTATAAATAGAAAGCAGGAGACAACAGCTTCACTTCACTTGGAGGTTGCCGCTGATGATGTTACCTAGCCAGGTAATGAAACGTCTGGATATCAAACTTACAGCTCAGCGAGCAAACCTACACCATAAACCTCAACCTGAGCTACAAACCTTCACAAACCTTGCAAGTATCACAATTATGTGTAAATGATACAAGTGCCTACAGTTAGAGGAAAAAGCATATTAAAGGCATATGTTAATGGCATTGTTGCTTCTGAGAAATCCCACAGACAGCTTGTTGTGTAAGCTGAATCATCCCTTATTAAGGATGATGAATCAAGAATAGTCAAAGGGACAGGTAGAAATCCCATTCTGTCAGCCCACCAAAGGCTCAGTTTCAAATTAGACAGTGCACTTAGCAACTGGACCATCAGATGGAATTTTATTTATGCAAGCTACTTTACAGCAGGTAATGGAGTGTTAAAACATCTTAAGCATTGCACTTTAAAAGATCTCCTTAAGTGTATTTGTTCAATAAGGATTATAAATGTACAGGATGGTTAATCTTTCTGCCAATGAAAACATACAGTGTCATTTATAAATGTCTGTTTACCAACACTTACAAATTAGCTTGCAGTTGAAAGCTCACACATGTAACAGCTCTCAAGCATTTTTACTCTCACAAGGGCTGACCTGTTCACTGAAACAGCACTTCAAGAGTTGTGAGCACTAATTGAACCTTCAAGTTCATGCCAGAAGCACAAGTCAATGCAACATTCATAACTGGATTTTGCTTGTAACCAATGCATTTTATTTTATTAAGCACATCTTTGGTATTTCTCTCAACCCTTTCTGTATGAAACAATAACTGCTCTCTTCCCCAGTAAGGGAATTAATGAAAGTGTCATTCATGTTCAGAAATAGTTACAAATCAGCACAGGCATGAAATGTTTGTAAGGTTAACAATACGACCTGATTGAGACCAATAAGCATCATGACTTGACTTATGCAGTGAGTCCCAGGCATTAATAATTGCTTGTTTGGCATTATTTGGTTGTAGCACTTATATGTAGGATCAAATCTCTGGCACCAAAGCAGGGAACTCAAGTACAAAGCTACCTAGATTCAATACAATCTGCCTGCATGAAAATGACACCTCTCCAAATGTCTTTTAAATATTGCAACTGTATCTGCATCAGCCACTTTCTCTGGCATTTCATTCCACCAATGAACTACCTTCTGTCTGTAAAAGTTGCCCACTGGGTCCTTTTTAAATGTCTTTCGTCTCACCTTAAAAATAAACCCCAGGAGATCCAAGATTGCGGCAATCTACAAGGATCGCTGTGCTGAGCTCCGCAGCGACGGCAGATGCTCAACCCACCCCATTCAGTTCATTCAGTAAATTATGACTCTGGAAGAGTCACAGAGTCCTAGAACTTTACTTACCTCCATTTTTGCCACCCACAGATGTCAAAGAAAGAAGCTAGCTTGCCCGAGGCCGTGGCTGTGGCTCAACCCACAGACCCTGCTGACTCGATTACTTACCAGGCCTTAGTCTTGGAGCTCACAAAGTCTTGCGAGATGCTGGGGAAGCAGAGTGAGGACAAGCTGGCCCTGATCTCTGCTATGCTGCAGTAGCATGAACAGCAGCTGGGAGACCTCGGGAAAAGGCCGGATCACAAGCTGAGACTAACTCTTCTAAGGCCCAGATCCAGGTCCTAGAGACGCAAGTCCACAATTTGCTTGACTAGATTGATGATCTTGAGAATAGGGGCAGGAGGAAATATATTCGTATTATTGGTCTGCGGAAGGGAAAGAAGGTGAGCAACCAGTGGAATTTTTTGTGGATTGGCTGCTGGAATGGGAAGTCTGAAGATTGAAAGAGCTCACCAGATCACGGCATGGAGGCCAGGTCTGCACCAATGAAGGGTTTTTGCCCAAAACATCGAGTTCCTGCTCCTCGGATGCTGCCTGACCTGCTGTGCTTTTCCAGCACCACTCTAATTTGGACTCTGATCTCCAGCATCTGCAATCCTCACTTTCGCCTCACCAATATCTTTGTCCTATCCTGGTGTGGTTCCATAATTACAGAGATAAGCAGAGAATCATGGAAGCTTCCAGAACCCAGAGGTAAGATCCAAAGGCTTTAATTTACAAGGGCTCAGGATCATATATTTTCAGGACTTCTCCACAGCAGTGATCTGAAAAAGGAAATCCTATGATGGTATCAAGAAAAAATTGAAGGAGCTGGGGATCCAGTATTCTCGAAGGTACCTAACAGTGCTTTGGATTACTGTTAATGAATCCGTACACCTCAGCTGTGAATAAGAGTCCCTAGGAACTATCAGCAATGAAATATTAAAAGTATTAAAACACAGGAACACAGGGTGATAATTGCTTTTCTATACTGCACTAGATGGCCTGACCATCAGTACATTCAGTAGGGAGTGTTTGCTAGTTTAATTTATTTGACATTTGCATCATTTTTTTCCATAGTAGTGAGACAGAGATTTAAATAACCTCAGACCATGAGAATTAAACAGATAATATTGGTGCTTCTGAAAAAAGAACATCTCCCCCGTACAGTTTTGACCCTCACACTGCCAGAGAAGCTTGCAACAGTGGAAATTGAGTCATTTTTGAGTTTAGTGTGAATTTTAAATCGCCTTTCTTAGTTGGGGTTTCATTTCTAAGTGGTTCACAGTTTGATACTTGGGACCTTCCAGCAATGGGGGTTGGAACTCTGGATCCTGGACTCTCTGCAATATTTAAAGGCCTCCAAGCATAGCTTAGTCCAGAGTATTTTTAAAATTCTGCCATAGAATGTGAACATCACCAATAAGACCAGCATTAATTCTCTAGCACTAAGATTTATTGAAAAAGTGGTGGCTTGCTCTCTTGAGACACCGCAGACCATATGGTGTGGGTAAGGACATAGTGTGGTTAGGAAGGCAGTCCCAGCATTTTGATCCAGTGACAGAGATTAAGAAAATGGTGATATATTTCCAAGTCAGGATAATGTGATAATCAGTTTGTTGTTGCTGTGTAAGTGGTATTTCAAAGTACTATTGAAGGAATTGCTCTCAGTTGCTGATGATTATGATTAGAATGAGGTGGTAATCAGCTGGATTGGATTTATCCTGCTTTTTGTGAATATGACATGCTTGGGTGATTTTAAACATTCTTGAGTAAGTGTCTATGTTGTATCTGTAATGGAACAACCTAATTGGAGGATTAGATTAGATTAGATTACTTACAGTGTGGAAACAGGCCCTTCAGCCCAACAAGTCCACACCGACCCGCCGAAGCGCAACCCACCCATACCCATACATTTACCCCTTACCTAACACTACGGGCAATTTAGCATGGCCAATTCACCTGACCTACACATCTTTGGGAGGAAACCGGTGCACCCGGAGGAAACCCACGCAGACATGGGGAGAACGTGCAAACTCCACACAGTCAGTCACCTGAGGCGGGAATTGAACCCGGGTCTCTGGTGCTGTGAGGCAGCAGTGCTAACCACTGTGCCACCGTGCCACCCACGATCTCCCCATCTAACAGCACTATGGGTGAACCTACTTCGTGTGCACTGTGCAGTTTAAGAAGGTGGTTCACCACCACCTTCTCAAGGAGAATTAAGGATAGACAACAAATGCTGATCTCATGAACAAAGTAACATTCCATGAAAGGCAAAAACAATCAGAGCCTACAGCTTTTGCTGAATCAGTGCATTCAGCCAGTTCAGGAGTGAGTAGAGAATTGATTTCTGACATGTGTGTGAAGGTAGGAATCTGAGGAGGTCGTCAAGATAGATTATCTACTCAACACGTCAGGTGAACATGGTTGCAAAGATAAGACTGAAGCATCAGCTCATTATGGAGTATCCTCTTCTGGTTCGTTCATATAATCCCTACAGTTTTGAGAAGCAGGCCATTCAGCTCAATGAGTCTACACCAACTCTCTGGAGAGCATCGCACTCAGACCCACCTCATTCCTCTAATCTTGCATTTCCTATGGCTAACCCACCTAACCTGCACAATTTCCCATGGCCAATCTCAAACAGACATGGGGAGAATGTGCAAACTCTACACAGACAGTCACCCTAGGGTGGAGTTGAACCTAGATCACTGGTGTTGTGAGACTAACCACTGAGCCACTGTGTTGACATGCCACTGTTTGATTGTTCACCATCATACATGACTGGGTATTGTAGCTTCATCAGGTTAATACGTCATCTTTATGACTGGTTCTGCTCATTGGTTCCTTGGTAATATTGAGGGAGATGCCTAGTTGGGTAGATGAGTTGAATCTGCTGCTGCTGTTGGCTGGCAGCATCTGTGGATGTGCATCTTTGACCTTATAGATTTTCTCTGAGTCTATCTCAACTAACACAGTATAGTGCCATAAAACAGAGTGGAGGCTGTCACCCTAGCATGTGGACATTTATGAAAAGGCCAGCACTGACTGACCTGAATGCCCTTCAAATGATTGACTTACTAGGCCATTTTGAAGGGCAGTTGAGAGTCAACTATGATCATTTTTTTGGCCCATTGATACTACTCCTTACATTAGTCCCAGATTAGGCCATAGCCTTGAGTGTTACAACACATCAAGTGTTCATCCAAGTACTTTTTAAAGGTTATGAAGTTTTCCACCTCAACTACACTCCCAGGCAGTGCATTCCAGATCATCACCACCTACTGGGTAAAATGCTTTCCCCAAATTCCCTCTAAATTTCCTGCCTTTCACTTTAGTATTTTGAACTGAAAGGGTCAAAATCTTATACACCTGTCTCAGGTTCCCCCTTAAACATCGCTGCTCAAAAAGAAACTAACCCAAGCTTATCCAATCTCTTTTCATTGCCGAAGTTCTCCATTCTAGGCAATGTCCTGAAGAATTGCCTCCAGTATTGATTTGAGACTGGAGTCACAAGTAGGCCAGATGAGGTGAGAATGGCAGATTTCCTTCCCGGAAGAATATTAGTGAGATTTTCTATAACAAAAGAAATCGTCATTGCATGGCCATCATCACAGGTTTTATAATTCCAGATTTATTTATTGAATACAATTCCACCAGCTATCATGATGCAATTGAACACATATTCATGAAACACAGAAAATAATCACTCCGGTGCAGCATGTAATCAGGAAGGCTAGTGAAATGCCGGCCTTCATTTCAAGGGAATTGGAGTATAAGAGTAGAGACATCTTACTGCCACTTACAAGCTGTTGGTGAGATCACATCTGAGCACTGTGAGCAGTTTTGGTCCCCTTATTTAAGAGAAGACATCATTTGATTGGTGAAAATTTAGAGAAGGGTCACTAGGATGATCCTTAGTATGGTTGGATTATCTTATGAGCAAAGGCTAAACAGTTTAGACCGCTACTCATTAAAAGTTAGAACAATAAGAGGTGATCTCATTGGAACATGAGAATTTGCAAGGGCTTGGCAGGGTAAATGCTGAGACGAAGGTTCCCCTCATGGGAGCGTCTAGGATCAGAGGCCATGTTCTCAGAATAAAGAGATACCAATTTATGACTGAGATGAGGAGAAATCTCTTCTAATGGAGGGTTGTGAGTCTTTGGAACTCCTTGCCACAGAGAACTGTGGGTAAGAGTCCTACTATCCATTTAAGACTGAGATATATAGATCCTGGGGAATCTAGGGTTACAGGGAAAGTGCAGGAAAATGGATGTGAGAAATGTCTTATCAGTTGAGATCATATTGAATATTCGAGCTTTTGAGGGACTGAATGGCCTACTCCAGTTGCTATTTCTTATGGTCTTGTCCCCACAGCTTTAACATGGGCATCTGGATTACTCAGTCCAATGACATTACCATTGTGCCACTGTCTCCTCAAGTCAAGACAGTGAGATGATCATCCTGAACAATATATAATGCACAATGCTGCTATAAAGATTAGATTTCCATCATAGAAACCAGAATTTGGAGTAGACCATTTTGTTCATCGAATCTACTTATTCGATATGATCATGGCTGATCCTTTATCTCAATGCTTTACCCCAACTCTCCCCATACCCCTTGACATCTTTAATGTCTAGAAATCTATTCCTTTCTTAAACATATGACTGACACCAAATAGTAAAATTCCATTGCCATAACTTATCTTTCACTAATTTAGATTTGTGCGAACTACCTAAAGTTTTATTGATCATGATGTGATACTCTACAAAACCATGAGTCATCAGTTACATTGGATAGTCAGCTCTATTTTGTCATAATCAAGTGATGTTCTTCCCTTTCCAAGAACTGTGCTGATAGCGATGACCCACAGGGATCACACAATGAGTGACTCAGCATGATGTATGCTTAGCAAATCACTATTTCATGGGTTAGACTGTTTGTCCCCTCAAAGGAGATTACACAAAAGTTTAGTTTGCATAATCATAGTCATCATCTTTCAGTGAGCTCCTAACTTCCAATTGTTCTTCAGGACCGGAGTAAAGAATGTTTATAACCCTCTAACTCCTTTCATGATAAAATAATTTAATGACCATCACTTTAACTTCCATCACCTGCATGAAGCAAGGGAGACAGATTCTGGTTCTTAATGCAATGTAATAATTATCAGACAGTGCCAGCAGATCCACTATGATGTTGTTTATCAAAGGAGAATGAACCTTTCTAAATTTGCCAGCTGCAGCCTGCGTTGGTAAGATAAAAATGATCATGACTAATTTCCAGATGCTTAGTGGAAATTAAGGCAGTGTTTTTCCATAAAAGTTTCAGAAGTTTGTAAGGTTGAACAATTTCATTGGATCTCCTCATTGCCATTTCTGATTTGAGGAAAACAATCATCATTCATACCATTCTAATAAATTGGATTAGAATAGACATGATGGATTAATCAGTCTTTTGCTGCATGGTACATGATATAATATATCAAAAAGAGCATAGCACACTAAGATGATGGTGCACTCTGTCTGGAGTCTACTGCAGGGCTCCCTATGCCAATCCATGCATCAGAACCTCATCTCCAGTACTCCTGTCTTCTATTCCTGGTCAAAAAATAGGCTGCATTGTTTCTATGTTCCATCTCAAACAGTAGGTTGCATATCTGAATCACAGATATGGTTGGAGTGATTTGCATTTGCCTTTCAGTGATCATCTTTGTAAGACATCGAGATTCTCAAACACAACAGGAAAATTAGAGTTCTCAAGGGTGTAGCTATCATACTATCTCCCATTCTACCCATTGCAAAATATTTAAGAAGGAATTGATGATCATAAATCACTTGCATGTTGATGGAATGGCACCCATTTTCTACTCATGAGTTTGGCTGAGTTACAATATGTTCCTCTAAGCATGACATGTGTACAGTGTTTTGTTCCCTGCACTGGTGAGAATCAATGATATTGATAAATTCTACTGCTAGGCCTGCAGCTCTAAATTCATCACAGGGAAACAAATTGCAGGGGTGTGATGTGGCGTCAATAGCATCGGACACAGTGTTGATCCATCATCGGTGGTCAATTGACAGATTCCACACAGGGCACTAGTGGTTCCTTTAAAAGAGCCAGTCGCACAAAAGTTCAGTGCAGCTGTCACTTTGACAGCCACTATGACAGGATGGTCATCACATTGCTCGAGGTTGTGGGCCCCATCCAGCAGGTGGCATAGTTCAGTGAAGTGTCACTGAGAGCAATATTGACAGCTTGTCCCAACATTGCACCTCAATTATCTGGAGGAAATGGCATTGACAACAAAAGACTTTTGCTCCCTTATGCATCCTGTACATGCTCAGGGTCGCTTTGACTGCATCCAGATAGTATGTCCCTGTTAGGATGAACAGCAAAGATGGTGGGTGAAGAGAATGCTGGATGACTTGAGAAATTGAGGTTCTTACCAAGAAAAAAAAGGAAGCATATGTCAGATATAGACAACAGAGATCGAGTGGATCCCTAGAAGAGCATAAGGACAGTAGGAGTATACTTAAGAGGGAAATCAGGAGGGCAAAAAGAGGACATGAGATAGCTTTAGCAAATAGGGTTAAAGACAATCCAAAGCAATTCTATAAATACATTAAGGACAAAAGGATAACGAGGGAGAGAATAGGGCCCCATAATGATCAGCAAAGTATGGAACCACAGGAGATGAGGGAGATACTATGCAAGTGTTTTGCATTAATGTTTACTGTAAAGAAGGATATGGAAGATATAAAATGTGGGGAAATAAATAGCAACATCTTGAAAAATGTCCATTTTACAGAGGAGGTGTTGACCATATAAAGGTGAAAGATCAGGTGTACCCTAGAACTCTGTGGGAAGCTAGGGAAGTGATTGCTCAACCCCTTGCTGTGATACTTGTATCATCGATAGTCACAGAGGTGCCGGAAGACTGGAAGTTGGCTAACATGGTGCCAATGTTTTAAAAAGATGGTAAGAAAAATCCATGGAATATAGCCCAGTGAACCTGACATTGGTGGTGGTCATGTTGCTGCAGCAATAGCCTGGGTCTATCAGTCATACTAACAATGAACCTATGTGGGAAGCAGAAGAAACAGAACAGGACCTTAGCAACGTGAGCAGTGACAGCTTTGTATAACCGTCCATACAGTGAGTCATGGAGCATTCTGAAAAGGAGGACCATGGGATAACTCATCTCAGCATGTTGACATTGGGTCTTATTCCAATGAATGCACCATCAGTCATGTGGCAAAGAGCTAGTTCGGAGAGTGTATTACTGCATGAGTACTGAACCCATCCCCCAAGACCACATCATCACTGACATCATCATTACTTATGATGCAGTCTTGCATTATATATTTAATTCAGGTTGAAAGGAATAACTCATGCCCCCTGTGTACTCCAGGAGTTGTTCCATTAGCTGTGTGCACTGTGGCCTGCAGTCCCCATTCTAACGTGGCCTGAGATTACTTCTGCTTTGCAGAGATGCCTGTTTTCAATTTGTAAATGCCAATGACATGGTCGATTTGCTTGTGACCAGCATTTTCACCATACACACTTAGAGTCATAGAGATGTACAGCATGAAAACAGACCATTTGATTCAATTTATTCATGCCGACCAGATATCCTAACCTAGTCTAGTCCCATTTGCCAGCACTTGTTCTGTATCCCTCTAAACTCTTCCTATTCATATACCCATCCAGATGTGTTTTAAATGTTGTAATTGTACCAGCCTCCACCATCTCCTCTGGCAGCTCGTTCCAAACACACACCAATTTCTGTATAAAATGTTTCTCCTTAGGTCCCTTTTACATCTTTCCCCTCTCACCCCAAACCTATGCCCTCCGGTTCTGGATTCCCCCATCCCAGAGAAAAGACCTTATCTATTTACCCTATCCATGCCCCTCATGATTTTTATAAGCCTTTATAAGATAATCCCTCAGCTTCCGATGCTCCAGGGAAAACAGCCCTCCCTATTCAGCTTCTCCCTATAGCTCAAATCCTCCAATCCTGGCAATATCCTTATAAATCTTTTCTGAACCCTTTCAAGTTTCACAATATTCTTCCAATTGGAAGGAGACTAGAATTGAATGCAATATTCCAAAAGTAGCCTAACCAATGTCCTGTACAGCTGTAACATGACCTCCCAACCCCTATACTCAGTGCTCTGACCTATAAAGGAAAGCATATCAAATGGCTTCTTCACTATCCTATCTACCAGCGACTCCACTTTCAAGGAACTACCCACTTTCAAGGAAATATGAACTTGTCCACTGATGCCAGTGATAATGTTTGCAAATGATTTCAACCAGCACTCTGCAAGTGTTCGAATGATATAGTTGCTCTTTATAGGATCTCTCATCATTTAAAAATGGAGACTGCGTTTTTGCACTGAAAGCACACAGTGACTCTGTTCACTCATGGTCGCAATCATTTTCTATTCATGTTTAGGTCAATATTAGCACTCAATGAATTGTGGATTCCATTTAACACTAAAAGTACTTGGCTCAGGCTCGGTTGTTATATTCTCCTCCAAACCTTCATGTCTCTTTGCACTCCCTGGACTGTGCACCTTTCTTGAATCCCCACGTTCCCATCCACCATCTTGGAATACAACTTCAACTCTTAACCTGACCCCTGAGCCCCATGACTACACTTTGTAGATTCCTCCGGCCTCTGGGACTGCTCGGATGCCATTAGCTATGCAGCTGGTACAGCCACCATCCCCACGCTGATTGATGATGTCACTTTCGCCCCTATCACGGCCACTTCCACAGCCATTTCTGCCCCTCACAATTCCTCATGCACCACACATCATCACTGATGTCACACGCTCAGTGACTCCACCCACCTACTGCCATGTTCACCACCACTTCTGCCCCCACCAACGCCACTCACCTGCATTCTGCTGATATGCCCCCCACAGATCCCACTGTCACCATCCCTGCCCCCCAGAACCCCGAGGGGAACACCACCCCTGCTCATGACTCCACCCCCATTCCCTCCACAACCACACCCACTCCAGTTACAGGCTCCGCCCTCATTTCCAGCTCCACACCCACACCAGCTCCCAGCACTGCCGAATTTTCACCATCCCTCCAGACCTCCCCTTCACTGAGGACGAACAATCAGTCCTCAGCAAAGGACTCACCTTCATCCCCCTCCGCCCACACATCAATGAATTTAATACATGCCGTGACTTCGAACACTTCTTCCGCCCCCTCCGCCTCCGAGCTTACTTTCACAATCAGGATTCCCGCCCACCTTCCGAGGACCCCTTCGCCCACTTCCAACACAGTGCATCCACCTGGACACCCCTTGCTGGTCTATTACCCACCCTCGACCTCTTCATTTCCAACTGCCGCCGGGACATTAACCGCCTCGAACTGTCTACCCCCCCCCCCCCCTCCAACCTCTCACCCTCACAATGCGCAGCCCTCTAATCCTGACCTCACCATCAAGCCAGCAGATAGAGGGGGCGCAATGGTAGTCTGGCGCACTGACTTCTACACCACTGAAACCAGACGCCAACTCGAGGACACCTCTTCCTGCCGCCCCCTTCACCATTATCCCACCCCCCCCCATCACCAAACCATCATCTCCCAGACCATACAGAGCCTCATCACCTCAAGAGATCTCCCACCCACAGCTTCCATCCTCATAGTCCAGGAACCCCGCACTGCCCGGTTCTACCTCCTTCCCAAGATCCACAAGCCTGACCACCTTGGCCGACCCATTGTCTCAGCCTGCCCCACTGAACACCACCCACGCCCTCCACCTCCTCCAAGACTTCCGTTTCCCTAGCCCCCAACCCCTCATCTTCACCATGGACATCCAGTCCCTCTACACCTCCATCCGCCATGACCAGGGCCTCCAAGCCCTCCGTTTCTTCCTCTCCTGATGTCCCCAACAGTACCCTTCCACTGACACTCTCATTTGTTTGGCAGAACTGGTCCTCACCCTTAACAATTTCTCCTTGGAGTCCTCCCACTTCCTCCAGACCAAAGGAGCAGCCATGGGCACCCGTATGGGCCCCAGCTATGCCTGTCTCTTTGTTGGCTACGTAGAACAGTCCATCTTCTGTAATTACATCGGCACCACACCCACTTCTTCCTCCGCTACATTAATGACTGCATTGGCACCACCTCGTGCTCCTGCAAGGAGGTTGAGCAATTCATCAACTTCACCAATACATTCCACCCTGACCTTAAATTTACCTGGACCATCTCTGACACCTCCCTCCCCTTCCTGGAGCGCTCCATCTCCATTAATGACGACCGACTTGACACTGACATTTTTTACAAACCCACCAAATCCCACAACTACCTGGATTACACCTTTTCCCATGCTACCTCCTGCAAAAATGCCATCCCGTATTCCCAATTCCTCCGCCTCTGCTGTATCTGCTCCCAGGAGGACCAGTTCCACCACAGAACACATCAGATGGCCTCTTTCTTTAGAGACCGTAATTTCCCTTCCCACGTGGTTAAAGATGCCCTCTAACACATCTTGTCCACATCCCGCACCTCCGCCCTCAGACCCCACCCCTCCAACCGTAACAAGGACAGAACGCCCCTGGTGCTCACCTTCCACAATACCAACCTTCGCGTAAACCAAATCATTCGCTGACATTTCCGCCACCTCCAAACTGACCCCACCACCAGGGATGTATTTCCCTCCCCACCCCTTTCGCCTTCCACAAAGATCATTCCCTGGAAGGAAGAATGCCTCATCTTCTGCCTCAGAACACTTCAACCCCAGGGCATCAATGTGGACTTCACCAGTTTCCTCATTTCCCCTTCCCCCACCTGACCCCAGTTCCAAACTTCCAGCTCAGCACTGTCCCCATGACTTGTCCTACCTGCCCTATCTTCCTTTCCACCTATCTGCTCCACCCTCCTCCCTGATCTATCACCTTCATCCCCTTCCCCACTCACCTATTGTACTCTATGTTACTTTCTCCCCACCCCCACCCTCCTCTCATTTATCTTTCCACCCTTCAGGCACTCTGCCTATATTCCTGATGAAGTGCTTTTGCCCGAAATGTCGATTTTACTGCTCCTCGGATGCTGCCTGAACTGCTGTTCCACACCACTCTAATTTAAACTTTGGTCATGCCCACCATTGTGCTGAACAGTCTCATATTAAGATCACAGTGATAGTGACATCCTACCTACACACCCACTTCCCACAACAGTCCATATCCACATGATCACCAATGGTTCCCTGACGGTTTTTGTTAAACATTTCCCTCACTTCGCCATCCTCCACAACCCAATTTGTTGTCTGCAATCTACAGTGTTGAGTCCTTCCACTTCCCTCCCACAGCAGGGACCCCAAATACCACGATACATTCCATTGACTGACTTGAACAGACATCTCTGCTTGATGTGTGACCAGTTCCCTGACTTATCTCCATGATTCTCCCTGACTGATGATCCGCTAATGCCCTGAAAGCTTGCATTGGACCTCCAGGACTGACTGTGTCCCACTCCATGGACTAGTGAGATGACCTCCCAACCAAACTGCCCCCAGCAGTTGACTGACCATGCTGAAGTGTCTGGAGAGACAGTTGATACTGCCACTGACTGACTGCAATGGAATCCCAGTTACTGACAGTAGTCCTCCTTGATTTAACTGAACATCTTTCCCCTGAGACCCGGCCATTTGATTGAAGTAAATGTGGTGTGTTTGCTGCACAGGCTGCTAGCAAATAGGTGTGAGATTGACACATCACTGCACCATTCAGCAAGCCTATTGATTAATCACTGCTGATAGACATGACAAACTGCCTGGTTTTGTGTCTCCTCTAAACAGCAGTGCGAGTCAGACATACAATGGTACTTCAAAGTACAGCTGAGAAGACAAAGCAAGACAGGGCATGCAGGGATGTTGGGAACATGCCAGTAGGCAATAAAGAAATCAATGTCAACAGAGAAAGTGAGAAGCTCTGAGATGCATCCTGGTCCAATCTGCGAATTGGGTGTCTGTCTGTGCAAGTAAAGTATCCGTGAGTAGACTTGTATTTGAAAGCTGCCAGTGCATTCCAAGGTGCAACATTAAAGTACAGAAGTGTATCGTAATTGGATTGGAGATGTGTCATGATGGTGTGGAGAGGTTGAGAGTCCAAGTCCAGGGGCCCAGGGAGCATGCAGCAATTGGACTGGAATGTGTCTTGAGATGTTTGGTAAAAGGTGTCCAAAATAAAGGTCCTAGGAGCAGGCAGAGACCTGGAGTCACCAGATACGCTCACTGACTTTCAGCTTAGGAACTCTTGGTATTTGGTTTCTATCTGACGGTTGGTAGAATAAAGTGAGATTAAGTAATAATGAGGATGATAATGAGCCCTTCACAGGACTCACACGGTCACTTGCGAGAATTTAGTTCTGACATTCAGTACTTAGTTAAAAAATGTTGCTTGTTGGTATTGGCATCAAGAAAGGCCTGAATTGACCCAGAACCATAAAAATGATACAGCACAGAAGGGGTCATTCGGCCCATCTTGTTTATGTCAACTCAAAGACACCCAGATGCCCTTTATAATCCCAACTTCCTGCACACGACCCATAGCCCTGCAGCTTACAGCAGTTAAGGTGCAGATCCAGGTACTTTTTAAAGAGTTTAGGTTCTCTGCCTCCACCATCACCTCAGGCAGTGAGTTCCAGATACCAACCACCATTTGTAAAAAATATTTGTCCTCATGTCTCTAATCCTTCTGCTACTTAGCTTGAATCTGTACCTCTGGGTTTTGAACTCCCTGCCAAGGGAAACAGGTTTCCCCTGTCCATCTGTACCCTCACAATTTTGCATACCTCAAACATGTCACCCCTTAACCTTTTCTTGTTCTGAGGAAAACAACCTCAATCTCTCCAACCTCTCGTTGTAGCTACAATTTTGCAGACCTGGCAACGTTCTGGTTAATCTTGACTGCACTGTCTCCAGACCAGTTATGTCCTTCCTGTAATGTGGTGACCAGAACTTCACACAATACTCCAGTTGTGGCCTCACCAGTGTCTTATACTTTGTTGTGTTTGTTGTGTCACCGTGGTCTTGCCAGGACATAGGAACTGCTCCCTCATTAGAGATAAGTGACTGGTGATGATTTAACGTTTGGGGCATCAATAGACAATTGGTGCAGGAGTAGGCCATTCTGTCCTTCGAGCCTGCACCACCATTCAATATGATCATGGCTGATCCTTAATCAGTATCCTGTTCCTGCCTTATCTCCATAACCCTTGATTCCACTTTCCTTGAGGGCTCTATCCAACTCTTTCTTAAATGAATCCAGAGACTAGGCCTCCACTGCCCTCTGGGGCAGAGCATTCCACACAGCCACCACTCTCTGGGTGAAGAAGTTTCTCCTCATCCTTGTCCTAAATGGTCTACCCCGTATTTTTAAGCTGTGTCCTCTGGTTCAGCACTCACCCATCAGTGGAAACATGTTTCCTGCCTCCAGAGTGTCCAATCCTTTAATAATCTTATATGTCTCAATCAGATCCCCTCTCAGTCTTCTAAACTCCAGACCTCAGGCGAGGGAAGAGTTGAGAAGGAGAGTCCTTCATAGTAGCTCAAACCAGTGATAGGAACTGAACCTATGCTGTTGGCATCACGCTGCTCTGTAAACCAACATCACAGTCAACTGCATCATTAAGTCCCTACATTTGTATTCTATACCTCTGCCAATGAAGGAGAGTGTTCCAGATGCATTCTTTACAACCTTGTCTACCTGTACTGCTATCTTTAGGGACCTGTGCACTTGCATACCAAAATCTCTCACTTCATCGACCCCATCTCAGTATATTCCCATTTATTGTGTATTCCCTTTTGCTATTTTACCTCTCCAAATGCATTACCTCACACTAACCTGAATTAAATTCCATCTGCCACTTTCTTGTCCATTCCACAAATCCATCTTTATAATTTTGGAGCTCACAGGTATCCCTTACATTATCCACTACATGACCAATTTTTGTGTTGTCTGCAAATTTCCCAGTTGTGTCCCCACGTTCAAGTCCAAATTGTTAATGTTGCAGCAAGGATTCCAACACTGCACAGTGTGAAACACCACTTGAAACAGCTTTCCATTCACAAGTGTAGACTTCTCTCATGGTTCTAGGAGAAAGTGAGGACTGCAAATGCTGGAGATCAGAGTCAAAACGTGTGGCATTGGAAAAGGCACATCAGGTCAGGCAGCATCCGAGGAGCTGGTCTCTCCTGCTTTTCCAGCACCACATGGTTCTCCCAGAATTCTTGACACAGCACATCTGCCATCATGAAGGCCTCCAAGCCCCCCACTTCTTTCTCTCCTGCCGACCAAACCAGTACCCTTCCAGTGACACCCTCCTTTGACTGACTGAACTGGTCCTTACTCTTAACAACTTCTCCTTCCAATCCTCTCACTTCCTCCAAAGCAAAGGAGTAGCCATGGGCATCCGCATGGGCCCCAGCTATGCTTGCCTCTTCGTCGGATATGTGGAACAGTCCATCTTCCACAGCTGCACTGGCACCATCGCCCACCTTTTCCTCCGCTACATTGATGATTGTATTGGCGCTACCTCATGCTCCCACGAGGAGATTGAACAGTTCATTCACTTTACTAACACCTTCCACCCCGACCTCAAATTTACTGGACCATCTCAGACTCCGCCCTCCCCTTCCTAGACCTCTCCATTTCTATCTCGGGTGACCGACTCAACACAGACATTTACTACAAAACGACCGACCCCCACAGCTACCTGGACTACACCTCCTCCCACCTTGCCCCAATCCCATATTCCCAATTCCTTCGCCTCCACCGCATCTGCTCCCAGGTGGACCGATTCCACTACCGAACAGCCCAGATAGCCTCCTTCAAAGACCACAATTTCCCCTCCGACGTGGTCGACGATGCTCTCCACCGCATCTCCTGCACCCCCCACACCTCCGCCCTTGAACCCCACTCCTCCAATAGCCACCAGGACAGAACCCCACTGGTCTTCACCTTCCACCCCACCAACATCCATATATATCGTATCATCATCCGCCATTTCCGCCACCTCCAAACAGACACCACCACCAGGGATATGTTTCCCTCACCACCCCTATCAGCATTCCAGAGAGACTACTCCCTCCATGACTCTCTCGTCAGGTCCACACCGCCCCCCCACCAACCCAACCTCCACTCCCGGCACCTTCTCCTCACCTCCCTCCAAGACCCCAATGGATCCTTCCATAACCATCGCAAATTCACCTGCACCTCCACACACATCATTTACTGTATCCGCTGCACCCGATGTGGTCTCCTCTACGTTGAGGAGACAGGCCGCCTACTTGCAGAACGTTTCAGGGAACACCTCTGGGACACCTGCACCAACAGCCCCGTGGCTGAACACTTTAACTTCCCTTCCCACTCCATCAAGGACATGCAGGTCCTTGGCCTCCTCCATCACCAGACCCTGGCTGCACGACGCCTGGAGGAAGAGTGCCTCATCTTCCGCCTAGGATCCCTCCAACCAGCTTTGTAGATTTGTAGATTGTATGTAGATTTCTCCAGCTTCCTCATTTCCCCTCCCCCCACCTTATCTCAGTCCCAACCCCCGGATTCAGCACCGCCCTCCTGACCTGCAATCTTCTTCCTGACCTCTCCGCCCCCACCCCCTCTCCGGCCTATCCACCTCACCCTCACCTCCTTCCACCTATCGCATTCCCAGCGCCCCTCCCCCAAATCTCCCCCCCCCTTACCTTTTATCTCAGGCCGCTTAGCACACTAGCTTCATTCCTGAAGAAGGGCTTATGCCCGAAACGTCAATTCTCCTGCTCCTCGGATGCTGCCTGGCCTGCTGCGCTTTTCCAGCACCACATTTTTCAACTCTGGTCGCCAGCATCTGCAGTCCTCATTTTCTCATAGCACATGTTATTCAGGCTCTAGGAAGATTCCACCCTCCATCTCATTCCATTAGGATAGCTAGAAGTAATGAAACAAAATTCCAGATTATCTATCTCCACAACATTACAATTCTACTATGGCTGGTTATTTTCCATGGGAAATAGTGTAGAACAGAAATGATCCTATCCCATAGAGCACTTAATCGTTTCCAACAATAATTGTACTTAAGACCCTCAAACCAACTTTTAAATTGAGTTGGAAGTAGCAGAAGTTTCATTTGTTTATTTCTTAAGATTGAGTATATAACTTCAGCACAGACACAAAGGACATAATTTACTTTTATTACCACCAAAGCAGAATGCAAATTTCAAAATAAAACAGGGAAATCAAAAAGTTATAGAGATACCCTACTTTTTACTCATTTGTACTCTATCATTGGGCAAGTGTTTCTCCCCATTCAATTTTCCCCATGTCTAAATGATCCTTTATTGACTTTGCATCTAGTTCATTCCTGGATCAATGTAATATTGGCTGCTTTCATCGAAATTTGTTCCACATACCTATTATTCTGTGAGAAAAGCTCTTCTTCTAATCACTGATCTTGCTTCAGATTTATTAATTGCTGAGACCATTTTTTGCAATTAAGGAAAGAAAAGTTGATGCCAGAAATAAATTTTTGAAAATAACTCCTGCCAACAAACCCATGTGTAGAGTATATGGAAGCAGGCTGGTGATGAGCTTTAATTAGGTTTGAATTTAATTTCCACTTACATTGCTGTCACTTTGATTATGTTAAGCATATAAATATTAATATTGTACAGGATTGTACTTAGTACAAGTGTCATGCCAGCAAAATTACATGTTCAAACTTGATCTTTAATGCTTTAATCTTTTTATAATCAAGAAAACATCCAATTGTGGGGTGAACACAATTGAAAACTATGCATCTTATGTGAACTGTAAATAATTCAATTGCTGCGTTGATCAGTACAGCTTGATGCAGCAAACATTTATAACAGGGAAACTTTTAAAATCAGGGAACTCTATTTCTGGATGATTTATTCAAGGTACAAGATGGTATTGTCCAACATTTTAAGTGGTCAGTGTGCATTTGATAAATATATGAATCCCTCCTATAAGTAGTTTCCACTGTTACAGTGTGGTCTTCATCAGTAACATTCAGGAACAGGTCATTTTCAGCTAAGATATTTGAGCCTATGTATTATTACCTTTATCCTCACGTGTGGGACAAATTATGTGTGAGGGTCAGGTAGGTTATGAATTCAGAGGTTTGTAAGGAGCTTGACAAGGTAAATGCTGAGAGGATATTTCCCTTCATGGGCGAGTCTGGGTCCAGAATCTGGACATAATCTCAGAAATAAAGGGGTGCCAATTTAAAACGGATATGAGGCAGGAGATTTTCCCTCAGAGAGGTGAAAGATCTTTGGAACTCCTTGTCGCAGAATGCTGTTGGGGCAGAGTCCTTGTATATATTTGAGGGTGAGATGGATAGATTCTTGACTAGTAAGGGAATCAAGGACTATGCAGGTAAGTAGACGTGAGGAATATTGGATTAGCTGCAATCCTATTGAGTTGCAGAGCAGGTTCGAGGCATCTGAATGGGCTATTCCTGTTCTTATGGTATATGGGCTTATAGTCTTATTAAGTTTTCAAGTAGATTCCTACTTATTCTAAGGGTAAGAAATAGATTCAGAGTTATACAATTAAAGAAGGGCCAAGTGGAGTGTACACCCTGTGATATGTGTGAAGTCATGGACATATCATGTGTCACAGACAAACACATCTGGATGAAGCATCACCAGTAACACTAGCTTGGCTCTGGATTTAGGAATATTAGCAGCTGCTGGAGTTTTGCATCTGTGACACAGACTAATATGTGGAAAACTCATATAGGAAGGTGGTCTCACTGCAGATTAGAAGTGTACAGGCAGTTGTAAAATGTAAGGCTGCAGCACTGATCTATGTGACACATCATTTTTTACATCTTGCTAACTCGAAAAATCGCCTACGCTCTGTTTCCTGTTTGCCAATTGATCGTCTATCCACATCAATATGTTACCACTGTATAATCAGCTAAGAACCACAAGTTCCCCACCAAAGAATCTGCATTGCACTCACATGGACAAAACTGTCAACTCTCTTGCAGGATCTAAACTCCAATGCTAATCGGTTTTACCTAGAGTAGATGGTGATATCAGGAACACTGAAAGCCCCATAGCTAGAAAGGACTCTAATAGATTCTACAGACCTACCCTCAGAAATGATTTTCTCCAAATGGTTGTTCAAGGATTGGCCACAAATTTAGCAGCAGCATCTCAGATTCTGCAGGATCTAACTGATGGCATCAGGTTTGCAACTAAAATCCAGAATGCAGCAAAATCTTATTGTTAGAGTCCACTTTTATGACTGTCCTGATATTGGTGGGATCTCTCAAGGCAGAGTCTTCCAGTACTTTAAACATTTTATTAACTGGTACCTGTGGGACCAGGAGCGTGCTGGTTGATCACATACTCTGGATAATCAAGAGGTCCACATAATCAATGTAAAAACACACACTAAGTCATGGAAACGCAATGCAGAGGGTATACACATCATTTTATTTACAGCATAAATCATTTAAACAATAATACAACTTTGCCTTATATAAAAGTTACAATGGGCAGCCTTATCAGTTGTACCCTTAATTGACTATTCGGACATCGCTGAAATCATGATAATTAAGTAAATATCCTATCTATAATTTTCAAGAGCACCAGTTCATTAGGTGCTAGTTAAAATAAACTTTGCTGTACTAGCCCCATAGCAGAGTGGCCATGTGACTGCAGAGATGATGAAAACAGTAAATCCTGTTAACAGCTCTATTGCCAATTTTGAATCAAAGATCTCAACATTTCTGATTCTTAATTTTGACATAGTTATTTTGATTTTGATTTCAATTTTTTGGATTTTTAAGCATCTTATATGCTTCAATGAGATCACCTCTCATTCTTCTAACTCCAGTGAGCAGAGTCCCAATCTGTCCAGCCTTTGCTCATAAGACAATTCCTCCAAAGCAAGGGTCCTCCTGGTGAACCTTCTCTAAACTGCCTTCAGTAAAATATCTTTCCCTAAATAAGTGGATCAAAACTGTTTACAGTACCCTAGATGTGGTCTCAGCAGCACCTTGTACAGTTGCAGTGAGACTTCCTTACTCTTATACTCTAACCCCTTTGAAATAAGGGCCAACAATCCATTCACCTTCCTGATTACCTGCTGCAGCATGTGCTAGTTTTTTTGTGGTTCATGTACTAAAAACCCCAAGTCCCATTGTGATTCAGTTTTATGTATGTTTTTCTCCATTCTGGTCATTTGTTCCCCCTTCGAAACTGAGAGCTTCACATTGTCACATATTATACTCCATTTGTCAACATTTCACCCATTGACTTAACCTATCAATGCCTCTCTGCAAACCGTTTATATCCCTCCCACAACTTGTTTTTCCACCTACAATTGCAGAGTCAGCAAGTTTATCTACAGCACATACACTTCCTTCCTCCAAGTCATTAATGTGTGTTGTAAACAGTTGCAGGCTCAGCCCTGTGGAACTCCACTGGTCACAGATTGCCAACCTGAAAAAGAATCCCTTATCAATCATTTGCTGTTTCCTGCCCAATTATCTATCCTCGCCAATATTCTACCTCCAACACCATTGGGTCTTACCAGATGACATAACCTTTTGTGAGGTACTTTGTCGAATGCCTTCAGGAAGTCCAAATACAATACGTCTACTGACCCCCTCCATCCACTCTGATTCAGATTTCCTTAAAAACTCTAATAAATTAGTCAGACACCATTTCCTTTTCACCAACCCATGCTGACTCTGCTTGACTAGATTATTATTTTCCAAACGTACTAACATTACTTCCTTATAATTGATTCAATACATTTTCAACAATAAATGTTCTGCTGATTGCCCTATAATTAACAGCCTTTTGCCTCCCTCCCTTTTCGAATAGAGGTGTCGCATTATCAATTTTCCAATTCACTGGTACGTCTCCAGAATCCAAGGATTTTTTGGCAAGTTAAAACCAATGCATCCACTATCTCTATAGCTACCTCTTTTAGGAGACTAGGATGCAATCCCTCAGGGCCAAGGGATTTATCTGCCTTTAATTCCATTAGTTTGTCTAATACTACTTCTCTAGTGACGGTGATAGTACTATCCCGTACTCTTTAACTTTAATGGGATGTCGAAGTATCTTCCACTGTAAAGACTGATGCAAATATCTGTTTTAACTTCTCTGCCATTTCCTTGTTTCCCAAAACCATCTCCCCAGATCATTTTCTTCGGGGTCTATGTTCACTTCAACCTCTCAAGTGTTCTTAACAAGTTATTTCTCAGAAAGGTAGAGAAAAGAAAGTCTAGAGACTGAAATACAAACTAAATAGATTGGAAATACTGATTAAATCTTTGCACCAATTAGCTGCTTTCCATGCTGCTACTGCTGTAAGTACAGGTCGGCTTCTTGGTACATGCTTCATTTCCTCTTCGATTCCCCTCTCACTCCTTATTTCTTACAGTAAACTATAATTGTAGTACCATTTCTCCTCCCTGCCTAAAATTTCTTTAATTAAACTTTAAAAAGATATACCATTTGAATTCCTAGTTTGACCCAAATTTCTGGTTACCCACTCTGTCTCAGTCTCACTTTGCCTCAGTCTCCCTCAGTCTGACTGTGCAATCATTCTGACTTAGTGACATGCTGCCTAATGGAGACTATGTAACCACTGTTCTTGTCTTAAAAACCTAACTAGTTTCCTAGTGTCCTCTAGGGAAAGAAAATCGTCATGTTTACATGGCATGGTCGACATGTGATTCCAGAACCACAGCAATAGGGGAGGTGATGGCTAGTGGTATTACTGCTAAACTGTTAATCCTAAAACACAGGTAATGTTCTGGGAACCCAGGTTCAAATCCTGCCATGGCAGGTGATGGAATTTGAATTCAATAAAAAAATTCCGGAATTAGGAGTCCAATGATGACCATGAATCCATTGTTGATTCTTGGGAAAACCCATCTGGTTCATGAATGTCCTTTAAGGAAAGAAACTGCAATCCTTACCTGATCTGGCCTAATGTGATTCAGACTCATAGCAATGTAGTTGACTCTTAAGCATCCTCTGGGTAATTAAGGATGGCCAATAAATACCAGACAAGCCAGTGATATTCACATCCCACAAGCAAATTTAACATAGTCCATTTTGGTAGGAAGAATAAAAAGTATCATATTATCTAACTGGTGCGAGTTTGGATATTGATCCATATGACCTCACAAAATGTTGCTGTGCATTTATGTTGAGTAATTAGGAAAACTAATAGCTTGTTATCATATTGTGCAAGCTGAATTCAGTAGAATAATAAGGAGGTTATGTTACAGTTATAGAAAACATTGGTGTGATCATATCTGCAGTACTGTTTTCACAGCATTAATCTCCTTATTTAAGAAAGAAAGTAATGCATTGAAAACTGTTCAGATGGCTTGTCTTTGGAACTCTCTTCCTCAGGGATGACCTGGTTGGGTTATTGAATACTTTAGGCAGAGGTAGTTAGATTCTTGACTAGTGAAGGGAATCAAAGGATTCTGGAGATAATCAATAAAGTGAATTGAGGCCATAATACTCTGCTCCTAATCTGCACACTCCTTTATGTAGTAAGTTTTTTTGTACTTTTAATCCAGCTGTTGAAACAAATCCTGACCTCTCCTTCAAATATTTTATTCCTTAAAGCATTCTGCCCTCTCCCAAGGGCATGTGAGACATTTCAGGCTGTATTTGGACAGCTGGTGTCCCTCTGCCTATTATAATTTGTTAAGCGTGCTATTTATAGAACCTGTCAATAGCATGACTTGAACATGCGCACAGGTCCCATTTCATTCCCAGTATGGTGGTACAATGACCCAGGGTGATTTTTCTTCATCATGTTAGTTGTTTCGTTCTTCCAAGTGTCAATCCTGCCAGATTCAATTCTTTCTCCAGCCACTTGAGCACACATTTTGGACTTGACACTGCATTGCACAGTGAGGAACTGCTGTACTGTTGTAGATGCTATTGTTTGGAACACATGTTATGTCAAGGTCTGTCCCCTCGGTGAACACAAACCATTTCATGGCACTACTTAACTGAAAGAAAGCATTCTTCCTGGTGACTTGGCTAAGATTTAGTTCTCGTAAAACTGATTATCTGGTCACTAGCAGATTAATGTTTGTGAGAATTTGTGGTGTGCAAATTGACTACTATACTTCCTCCATTATAATATTGACTATAGTGCAAAAGTACTTCATTGTGTGACAACCCAAGCATTGGTGGCAATGGGGAGAGGTAGAGGTGAAAGATGCAACATTAGTGCAAGCCTTTCTTTCTTTTCTTTAAATTAAATTTCGTGGAGTAAAGGTTTAGCTTGACTTAATCAAGAAATTGTTATTGAGCATGTGCATAAGGACCTTTGTCATAATGACATTGGATCACATGGAAATGGAGCTTAGTCTGCAAAGATCCAGAAGATCTCCTGTCTTGCCATCCCTTGTTTAGAGCTGTCTTTAATAAAGCCTGTTAATGTTCATTTAGAATGGACTTGTTTTCACAGTATCTCCAGTCTAACAAGAAAGAATGCACTGTTACATAGTGACCGATATTGACGAGAACCACAGAGCTGAAGTCAAGCAATAAGGAGTATCTGAAGTACAGGCCAGAGTCACCAGTACTACTGGTGAAGAATGAGTATGGTCTAGAGATCTGACTCTCGAACTGGGGCAAAGCCTGAAGAGAAACTCAGCAATGACAGGAGGCAGAAAGTAATAGACTTCAAAGTCCACTAGTCTCTGACAGACAGGATGGAAAATCCACACAATATCTAAAAAGGCCCATAGCAGATAACATAGCAATTAACAATGAAAATGAATTGACAACACCAAGAAATAAATTTCTGTAGATCAGAAAGTCTTACAGAAAAGATAAAGGCAAATGCAAATTATTCATTCCTCAGCCCAGGCCTGTTGCCTTTATGTGTAAAATCCCCTCCTGGTCTCTAATCAGCCTTGATCCTCCTTCAACTACTCTTTAATCTCCCTGTTTAAGACACCCATTTTTGTTAGCTGCTTGTCTTTTCTCTTAATTACTCTTTGCTTGACTTATTTGCTTTTTTACATTCCCTCTGAACCTTCTATATTCCTTTTGGTTCTCAATTTCACCTATCATAAGCATACTGTTTTCTTTTTCTTAACATCTAAGATTAGATTAGATTACTTACAGTGTGGAAACAGGCCCTTCGGCCCAACAAGTCCACACCGACCCGCCGAAGCGCAACCCACCCATACCCCTACATTTACCCCTATTACCTAACACTACGAGCAATTTATCCTGGCCAATTCACCTGACCCGCACATCTTTGGACTGTGGGAGGAAACCGGAGCATCCGGAGGAAACCCACGCAGACACGGGGAGAACGTGCAAACTCCACACAGTTAGTCGCCTGAGTCGGGAATTGAACCTGGGTCTCCAGGCGCTGTGAGGCAGCAGTGCTAACCACTGTGCCACCGTGCCGCCCACATCTATCCTTTTTGTGTTTAAGGCACTCTGACTTTGTTTGTTCGACTTTTTCTAGTTAAGGCAAAATACCTTTGATGTACCCAAATAGCCTCCTCTTTGAAGGTAGCGCATTATTCAGTTACAGATTTTCCTGCCAACTGCTCATTCCAGTCCATCTTCCCCAGCTCTGTCCTTGCTCTATTGAAGGCAGCTCTCTGCCCATTGTTTTTCTGACTCTGGATTGACATTGGTCATTCTGCACCATAGTCTTGAAGCTTTTGATACAATGATCACTGCCTCCTAAATGTCCTCCCACTGAGACCTGATTCACTTATCCCTTTTCTATTCTGAGAATCAGGTCTAGCAGCTACATCCTTTCTTGATGACAGGAAACATAAGACAGGAAACACATAGGAAATGCTCTTGTCTGTAATTCAGGAACACTTGCTCCTTTCTGGCCCTTACACCACTAATATCCCAGTCTATGTTTGGGAATTAAAGTCCCCATTATAATTATGCAACAATGTTTGCATCTCACTATAATTTTGCTTCAGATTTGTTCCTCTATATTCTTTCCACTTGTTGGTGGTCTGGTAGCAATGTATTTGTAACTTTCTAGTTCCTTAGTTCTAGCAAATTGATTCTATCCTTGGACTCTCTGAGATAACTATGGTGGGGTGGTGGTAGTGTCCCTGTTATGTGGGCGGCACAGTGGCACAGTGGTTAGCACTGCTGCCTCACAGCACCTGAGACCCGGGTTCAATTCTCGACTCAGGCGACTGACTGTGTGGAGTTTGCACGTTCTCCCCGTGTCTGCATGGGTTTCCTCCGGGTGCTCCGGTTTCCTCCCACAGTCCAAAGATGTGTGGGTCAGGTGAATTGGCCATGCTAAATTGCCCGTAGTGTTAGGTTAGGGGTATGGATGGGTTGCGCTTCGTCGGGTCGGTGTGGACTTGTTGGGCCGAAGGGCCTGTTTCCACACTGTAAGTAATCTAATCTAATCTAATATCATCTTTCTCCAAGACTGCAATGCACTCCTTAATGAATACTTCCATTATTTTCCCCTGTCCTTTCTTTCATATCTTATCTGGACACCTTGTACCAAGGATTATTTAATACCCACTCTTGCCCTTCTATCAGCCAGGTCTCTGTTATCATCACATTATCAGATTTCCAATGGCAATCTGCACCTATAACTCCACAATTTTAATTACTAAACTCTGTGTGCCTTTACATGCATGCCCAGCAACTCGGATTTAGATTTCATTTATGTTTCCTTTATCTGTCTTCACTTATTAACCTGCTATGCTCTATGCTAATGCTAGCTGTCTCTCCAAGTATTTTGCAAAGCCTGGTATTTTTCTCTGTTATTCTCTCTTGATTCCTACATTCACGTCAAGTTAGTTTAAAGCCCTCCCAATACGACCAGCAAATCATCCAACAGGAATCTCATCTCAAATGAAATCCCAATGAAAGAAACTTAGAGGAGTGAAGGGTGCAAGTAGGAACAAAGAGTTAAATGTTCATGGTTAAATGTTAAATATCAACAGAGTCAAGGATAAGTCAGGGTAGGTAATATATAATTCATTAAATGGTGATGATTAAAAGGGTACAGTAAATAGCCTTGGTGGGGCATGCGGGTGGGGCAAGGGATATGGAGTGAAGGATTAACTATGTATTTACTCTAGGAATAGCTACTAAGCATGTATGTAAAGAACTATGATTATATGACATCAGATCACATGAAACAGGAATCTGTAAGGTTGCAAAAGATATCATCTCTGACCATCCCTCATACATGGTTATGCTTAATAAAGCCTAAATATCAATTGCTCCATGATTGGCTGCCATGGCTTCAACAGATGCAGCCCAATTTCTGGAATTACCTCCATAAACCTCTCCATGTCTCAATCACTTTCTCCTTTCAAACATTCTTTAAAGTTATTTCCCTCCACTAGCCTTTGATTTTTGGTTTTAATATCTCTTTAGATGACTCAGTGTCAAATCTTGTTTGCTATGATCCTGTGAAATACTTTGGGATGTTTTACTATGTTGTTGGTGCTACATAAATGCTAGTTGTCATTATTGATCTCTGGAACCATGTTCTTAAACTTATATTACTATCATTCACTGTGCTTTGAAAACCATCATGAAAATTTGTTCCATCCACAAAGCTTTGAATCCTTTTCTATATCATTTCAGTCTTCCTGCTCGAAGGTCTCTGTCCATTTAGAATAAAAATAGGAAAACATGCTTTTTAACACTCTAGAGACAAAATTACTCGAGGCCCTATTCATTATGGTCAGCAATTTCAACCAAGCCAAACTCAAAAGGGTGCAGCCAAAATACCACCACCACATCTCATACCAAAGGACCGAACATCCTGGACCACTGCTACACAACCATCAACACAACGTCTCCATCCCCCGCCCATAAAATCAGATCACACCTTGTGTTCCTCCTCCCAGCTTACAAGCAGAAGCTGAAATGGAATAACCCTTCACAAAAGCAAGTGCAATGCTGTTCTGTGGCTGTGGAAGAGAGTCCCCAGTTCTGCTTGGAATTGGCGGACTGGACATTGTTCAAGTACACAGTGGAAAACCTAGATGAGTACATCGCCACCGTAATGGACTTCATTAACAAATGCCTGGAGGACTGCGTATCAAAGAAGTCAATCTGAGTGTTCCCCAACTGTAAACCTTGGATGAACCAAGAAATCCACTCGCTACTGAAAACTAGACAAGCAGCATTCAAGTCAGACAACCTAGATCAATACAAAAATCCAGACATGATTTCCGCAAAGCTATTAGGGACGCCCAGGGGCATTACTGGACCAAGTTAGAGGCTGAAACCTACCAGACAGATTCCCGCTGCCAATGGCAAGGCCTAAACATCATTACAGGATACAAAATGAAGCAGAGCAACATAGTGGACAAAGACACATCCCTTCCATGATGCACTCAATGCTCGGTTCAGTCAGAATGCCAATGGCACGATGACACCTTCCCCGACAGCCCTAGACACATCCATCCCTTCGGTTACTGCTGTAGACGTCAGATCGGTCTTCCTGGGAAAGCGATAAGCCCGGACGGTGTCCCCAGTCGAGCACTCAGATCCTGTGGGGACCAACTAGCAGAGGTATTCATCAACAACTCCCTCCTACAACTGAAGTCCCCCCTGCTTCAAGAAGACCGCCATCATTCCTGTGCCTAAGAAAGCACATTTAACATACCTTAATGACAACCACACAGTGGCTCTGACCTTGATAATCATGAAGTGCTTTGAGGAGCTGATATGGCCCACATCAACTCTCATCTTCCAGCCTGCCTCAATCCCCTACAATTTGCCTGCTGATGAAACAGGTCCACAGCAGATGCCATATCCCTCACCCTGCTCTCATCCCTGGAACCTTTATGACAAACTCCTGCTCACTGACTACAGCTTTGCCTTCAATACCATTATCCTCTCCAGACTGATCTCAAAATTCCATGACCTTGGTCTCGGCTCTGCCCTCTGCAATGGGATCCTCAACTTCCTGACCTAAGGCCTGACATCAGTCAGGTAAACAACTGCACCTCCTGCACAATAACATTCAGCACTGGAACACCCCCCCCCTCCCCCACTGATGTGTCTTTAGTCCCTTACTGTACTCCCTGTACACCCATGACTGTGTTGCCAAATTACGAATGAACGCTATCTACACATTTGCTGACAACACCATCTTAGTAGGATAGATACCTAACACTGACCAGTCAAAATACACAAGGGAGATAGAGGTGACATGGTGAAATGAGAACAACCTCTCTCTCAGTATTGGCAGAACTAAAGAACTGGCCACTGACTTCAGAAAGAAAGGAGGAGAACACACCCCCATCGACATCAATGGAGCTGAGGCTGAGAGGCATCCAGACCCTCAGAGTGACAACAACAGAAAACCTGTCCTGGACCTCCCATGTAGATGCGATGGTTAAGAAGACACAACAACATTTCGTCTTCCTCATGTGGCTCAGGAAATTTAGCTGTCCATTTGAACCCTCACCATTGAAAGCATACTGTCTGGGTGCATAACAGCCTGGTAATAGCAACTGTTTTATCCAGGACCATAACAAACTACAGAAGATGGTGTGCACAGCCCTGACCAACCACAGAAGCCACCCCTACAATTCATGGACTCCATTTACATGACTTGCTGCCACAGAAAGGCTGCCAACATCTAATGTAACCAATATGCCTCTGTCTAAGTCCTTTTACAACCTCTAATCTGTACATCGTTGCTTATTACGGTCTGCCTGGTGGATTTCTAAACAAAGCTGTTCACTGTACTTTGGTACATGTAACAATCAATCAATCAATTATTTGGGATTTGCAAATGACCATTGGACCATTGAACTTGCTCATCATTGTGCTCTGTAGATGTGTGTACGTGACAGCAGAGCGGGAGTGTTTGTTTCAAATTTAGACGCAAATGGTACGCTTATCATATTTGGACACCTACATGAGGTAAAACAAAATGTCATCACTTTAACTTTGTTCATTTGTATTTATCCTTCCTGATATTTCATGACCCCTAGTGGTAGATACTGTTCACTACCACACAGCAATATTTATCCCAACATTACCAATAAATATCCAGACACAGCACAGATGCCAAGCATTACCAATAGCTTTCCTTGTAGATTTTAGACCAATTGTTAATATTGTTTAATCCTATTACAATTAGAGTGAGAATCAGATAGAGAATTTGTTTAGTGTAATTCTTTTTTGAAAAGCCCATGTTCGTATTATTGAACTCTTTGTCAGAATTACACACTTATACCATTATAAGCATTTTACAATAGACACTCATTAGAAATTAAGGTTTATCCACTACATTTCACAGTGGAATATTTTAAGGCAATTTTTTGTTGCTGTCTTTTCAAAATGTTTTCTGTGTGCGTATATTTTATTTAAGTCAAATAAATATTAATAACAAAGTTAATTGCACTCTAATATAGCCTAAGTTTGAGAAAATCAATTTATACTGTAAGCATCATTTACACCCAAGAAAGCAAGAAACTTTATCTAAAACTAGGAAACACAGTTTCAAAATAAGGGGTTTGTCACTTAAGTCAGAACTACAGTGTGGAAACAGGCCAGTAGGCCCATCAAGTCCACCCAACCCTCCAAAGAGTAGACCATCCATCCCCACCCCATCTCTGTAACCTTGCATTTCCCATGGTTAATCCACCGAGCCTACACATCCCTGGATACTATGGGCAATTTAGCATGACCCACCCACCTAAGTGAATACCACAGCACCCAGAGGAAACCTATGCAGAAATGGGGAGAATGTGCATACTCCACACAGACAGTCACCTGAGCAGTGCTAACCCATGAACCACCG
Source organism: Hemiscyllium ocellatum (assembly GCF_020745735.1). Taxonomy (NCBI): domain Eukaryota; kingdom Metazoa; phylum Chordata; class Chondrichthyes; order Orectolobiformes; family Hemiscylliidae; genus Hemiscyllium; species Hemiscyllium ocellatum. The sequence goes on along the minus strand of NC_083401.1, from coordinate 52,522,950 downwards.
TGATACCACAAAGATGTTCATCTCCCAGGGTCAGTAGCCTTTGGAATTCTACCACAGTCACCAGTGAAGGCTGAGACATTGAATGTATTAAGATGAGCAGATTGTTGATTGACCAGAGAGTCAAAGATTAGGAGCAGTAGGCAGGAAGATGGAGCTAGGGCCACAATCAAATCAGCCATGATCATAGTGAAGAGACAAAAAAAAACTGCAGATGCTGGAATCCAAAGTAGACAGCCAGGAGGCTGGAAAAACACAGCAATCCAGACAGCATCAGGAGGTGTAGAAGTCGATGTTTCAGGTGTTACCCTTCCTCAGGATCTTAGTGAAGGGCAGAGCAGGCTTGAGGGGCCAAAGGCCTACTCCTGCTCTTAATTCTTATGTGCTTGTGTTAAATGATAATATTATTAGCTACCTCATTTATCTGGCAGTACTTTTATGAGCACTTAATCCCAAGATAATAATATAAATTCGAAAGTAAAATTGAAGAATGTATGATCTTTGTTGTGGCTGTAGTTTCTTGATTTCCACTTTGATGATGGTATTTTCAAAATTATTATGCACAGAAGATAGTTGCAGTCTTGATTTCAAAGAATGATGTCATAGTACATGACATGAGTCAACCCTTGTTTGATGACCTCAGCCTACAGAGTCTATTGATATTGCTAAATTCAATGGGAATTGAAAACTGTTTGCTGGAGTGGAAAAAAATACTGTCCTTATCACAATGCTAAAGATGAACCAAGTCGTCCTAAAAAAAATCACATTTTCTTGTTCCCATCAGGCTGAAAGGCCATACAAATCATGTTATTTTTCTCAGTGTGGGTAGGTTGCACAAAGAGTGCACACTGTCACTGTGGGACCAAGCAATGGCAAACATCTGAGTATTTTCCTCAAATCTGAGGAACTTTTATAACCAAATCACCATGCAAAATATTTTGGACATTCATTTGGAAAAACTAATGAAAGAGACGTTTCGTACCTGTAATGTACTGCAATTTAGTAAAACGTCAAAATTATTCTAGCCTTGGATCAAACAAAGGGTTTTCTGAAGAAGGGTCACTGGACCTGAAATATTAATTCTGCTTTCTCTCCACAGATGCTGCCAGACTTGCTGAGTTTTTCCAATAAATTATGGTTTTGCTTCTGATTTCCAGCATCCACAGATATTTCGGGTTTAGGAGAAGTAACAAGCCTGAGGATTGAGAACTGTTTAGAATTTGGATATTGATTAAGAAGAAAAATTGGATATATTTGGATTTCCAAAAGGCATCAGATAAAGTGCCATGCAAAAGGTAATAAGGTAAGAGCCCATGGTGTTATATGCTAGTATGGATCAAGGAATGGCTAACAAGTAGAAGTCAGAAAGTTGGTATAAGGGTGACATTTTCGGAATTGCAACCTGTAAATAGTGGAATGTCACAGGGATCCATTTTGGGACCACCATTACTTAGAAAGTGCATTAATGACTTGTATGTAAACTAACTGGCCTATATTTAACTGATTTTTCTCACCTTCACTTTTTGAATAAGGGTGGTACATCAGCAGTTTTCCAGTTTTCAGGGAAATCTAAGAATTCTTACAATGCATTACCAGTGCATCCACTCTCTCTATAATTACTTTGTTAATAATCTAGGATTCAACTCATCCAGGAGTCTTATTTGTCTTTAGCCAGATTAGTCTCCCCATATATTTTCTCAAGTGATTTTCCTTGATATTGGCCAGCTGTTTCCTTTCTCCCCTTTTCCCTTTGATTACTTATTACTTCAGAAATGCAATTGATGTATTTTATTGTGAAGATTGATGCAAAGTATCTATACAACACTTCATCCATTTCATGATTTCCATTATTATTTCCCTAGTCTCATTCTCCAAGCTTCAGCTTTTATATATTTAAAGGAGCTCTTATAATCTGTTTGAAATTACATGCTAGTTTACACTCAAAGCATATTTTCTCCATTTTTTTCTTGATCTTCTTTAGGTTTTTTAGTAAACTATCCCAATCCTCTGGCTTAACACTATCCTTTACCACATTGTTGTTCCTTTCAATTTGATACTATCCTTAAATTTCTTGGTTCAGCATGGTTGGTTCTTAGAATCTTTCTTCCTCACTGGGAGAGATTGTTGTTATGAGGTATAAACTATTTTCTTAAATGTTTTCATTGGTCGTTAAATATTTTTTCTACTAATTTTTTTCCTCAATTCACTTCAGCTAACTCTGGCCTCATTCCTTTGTAATTAACTTAAATATTAAATTAATATTTAAGTTTAAAACAGTTTTTTCTGACCCAAGTGTCTCACTCTCAAAGTAAATAATAAATTCTACCAGGTTATGGTCATTACTTCTGAGGGGGTCTTTTGCTCTCGGGTCATTTATTAAACTTGCCACATTACACAGTACCAAATTCAAAATAACGTAAAATCTGGTTTCATCCACAACACTTTGTCATAGAAAGGAACAATTATCAGCAAATCTCAGAGAATTGTGAATCTGTAGAATTCTTTACCACAGAGAACTGTTGAGATTGAATCATTAACTATATTCTGAGATTAATAGATTTTTTATCAGGAAGGGAATCCAGCGTTATGGAAAAATGGCAGGGAAGTGGAATTGAGGATTATCAGATCAGCTATGATCTCAATGAATATCAGTGCAGGCTCCGTGGGCTGAATGGCCTGCTAATTACTTCTGTGTCTTACAATCTTGAGGTCTTAGAGAAATGGCTAAGTCAAGCTGAGTTAGAGGAAGTCTTGGGTTGTATGTTCTTTCCATCAGGAATTGGATTGACTCTAAACAAATTCATTTCAAATTAAGCTGTCAGATCCAACAGAAAAATTGACCCAGTAGTCTTGCTTCAATTTAAAGTAAGCCCCATGAACAATGTGATTCCAAATAAATTTTGATAAGTCACATTCCTCCAACAATTGGAAAAAGGCATTCTCCTAAGGTACATCAATTGTACTCAACCAGCACTCCATCAAACACAAAAAATGGTGAATTTTGCAAGGTGCATGTAGAGACTGAGGGAGAGAGATCACTTCGTTAATAGTCACCGCCGCTTTACAATTTTTAAAATCTGAGTATCATTACACACACTGAGGACAGAAAGAATTATTTTCAAGCTTCAAGGAAATTGAAGTGATGGTGATGATTTCATCACACATTTGGAATATCATGCTGTGTTAACCTGGCTCAGTGGTTAGCACTGCTGCCTCACAGTGTCAAGGACCCAGGTTCAATTCCATCATCAGGTGACTGTCTGTGTGGAGTTTGCACATTCTCCCCATGTCTGCGTGGGTTTCCTCCATGTGCTCTGGTTTCCTCCCACAGTCCGAAGGTGTGCGGGTTAGGTGAATTGACTATGCTGAATTGCCCGTAGCATTTTGGGATGTGTAGGTTAAGTGCATTAGTCAGGGGTAAATATAAGGTAGGGGGAATGTGTCTGGGTGGGTTACTCTTTGGAGGGTGGGTGTGGACTTGTTGAGCCGAAGGGCTTATTTCCACATTGTAGGGATGCTATGAAATTAATATTTTGAGGTGTAAGCATGTTGCAAAGAATAAATGTTTTCTTGAAAAGATATAACATTATAATTTCTTTACTTCCAAGACATCAGACGGTAAATTTTGGAGAGATAATGAATTTGATCATTATCTTAGCATTGGAGTAAAACCATGCACTTCTAAATTCTTTGACATAGTCAGACCTGGTAAAAATCAGAATTCATCCTGCATCACATTGGCTGGATCAGAGTTACAGTTGGGTCAGGTAGTCCAAGATTTTCATCTGTTAGTGGTCCATCAGATATATACGCATGTGGCAAGGGCAAGTAAAGACCGATCAAGAAAAATAAAGACCACTTTACAATTGGCATCTTTACGGTATATGTCATGGGGCTTTCAGAAGGGTGGATCCAATGTTAAAATAGCCATACCTTCATTTAATTTTGAAATATCAGCATCTGATTCCATGCTCTGAAGAAATCTTTAGTTTGTGAAAATGTACATTTTCATCCTCTAGGATAGGTGTGTTGTGGGTGATGGTGGATTACTGTGAGGACTATTGCACAAAACTTTAGGCATCATTCTTTTTCACACTATACATCTTGGGAAGGAATATTAGTTTAGATAGGCTGTGTCCTGTAAAAAAAGGAGCATTGGCTTATCAACAAAACAAATATTTACTATTTTTTCATGTGCCTACATTTTTTATAGTGAGGATATTGAATTTAAAGCACAGACAGCCACTGTGATATTATTCTGCCCAGCATGCTTTGCTTGAAGGAAAATCATTACTTCTCCCTCTAGTGGTTAGGTTCAAACAATGTTACAAACTCTATTTCCTCAAAGAACTTGACATGAATTTTTCCTGGTCACTCAGATCAGTCTACTATACAATGAATCATAAGTAGTGTCCCTACTTCTGGGTCACAAAGCCTGTGTGCAGCTCCCACTTGATACAGAAGTGTATTCTAACATGTTCAATCTGGAAAAATGTGAGGTACTTCACTTTGGTACGATAAACAAGGATAGGGCCGATGCTATTAATGATAGGACCTTGGGCAAAGTTTTGGAACAAAAGGGGTCTGGTACATAATTCTTCAAAGTTTCCATCACATATAGACAAGGTAATTAAAAAGACATTTAGCACACTTGCCTTTATAGCTCAGTCCTTTACATATAGGAGTTGGGAAGTCATGTTGAGGTTGTACAGGGCATTGGTGAAATCTCTTCTGGAATACTGTGTCCAGTTCTGGTTGCCCAGTTATAGGAAAGGTATCATTAGGCCGGAGAAGGTTCAGAAGAGATTTACAAGATAGTGCCAGGTATGGAAGGTTTGATTTATAAAGAAGGACTGGATAGACTGGAACCTTCTTCACTGGACAGTAAGAAGTTGAGAGGTGATCCGACAGAAGTTTATAAAATAACAAAGGATCTAGATAGAGTTAATGTTTGTTGTCTTTTCCCTAGGATAGAGGGATTTCAAGATAAGGGGCCATTTTGTTAGGGTAAGAGGAGAGAGATTTAAAAAAGGACTAGAGGGGCAAGTTTTTTTACACAGAGGGTGGTTCGCTTGTGGAATGAACTTCCTGAGGAAGTAATAGATGTGAGTACAATTACAAAATTTAAAAGACATTTGGATAAGTACATGAATTGGAAGCACTTGGAGGGATATAGGCCAGGGGCAGGCAGGTGGGACTAGTTCAGTTTGGGATTATATTTGGCATGGACTGGCTGGACCGAAGAACCTGTTTCCATGCTGATTGGCCCTATGACTTATGTCTGTATAGGCTGATTATAACTAACTGTAATAGGTCTGTTATGGGCCGACTAAATTTCCTCAAAATGCATTAAGAAAATCATCGCAATCCAAACTTTATCTTATTTTAGAGATAAGTGTAAGGCATTTTGATTGGTTAAACTACCAGACTTGAAACAAAATACACTTCTTACACTATGATTATAATATAGACAAAATAAAAATAAAATAAAAGAACTGCTTAACTGTAACTCTATTGAAATGCTTAATAAAATACTATGTATATTAACTGCTACTAACTAACTTTTCCAAAATAGCAACATCCCATAAACACACCCTTGGCAAAGGCAAATTCAGCAAAATAGATGGTCTCACATGTAGTTCTAGTCGCAGGAAGAGAATCCCAGCTTTTAGCTCTAACAGAGACAAGAATAAAACCTTCCACATCAAGCTTCAAGATTACAGCAACTGCTACTAAAGGCTTACATTAAAAAATCCTGTTTTTGTGGGAGCATGACCCCACCCATTCAGGCTGCTTCTATTGTTTAAATTTGAAAAAAGAAAACGGCAAGGCCTCACAAGCTGTTTAGTTTATTGGCTTTGAGCAGACCACTCTCTACATCTGCCTTAACCTCTCATCATAAAGAAAACCAAGGACAAACTACATCTTTTAAAGCCAGGGTATCATCAAAGAAAAACAAGGACCATCAATATACAAAGATGGCTTTATTCTTAAAAACCTTTAGTCTTACACTGTTAGTACATTATAATACATATTCATTACATTGACTCTAAACACGCAAATATTCGCTACTCCAGTCCATTTCAGTCAGTTTTTTCCCACCACCGAATACCTTCTACTTCCGTCATCAAAGTCACGACAAGGCATTGGCAATTATGTTCTCTCGTCCTGCCAATGTATAATTTTCAAATTGAATAGCTGCAATAATAAGCCCCATCTAAACATTTTTTTCCAAAAACTTGAAAAGTTAATAATCAGTATATACAATTGTCCCAGACACGTTACTGGTAATATAAATGTGAAATGTTGCATTGCCAACACCAGACTCAAGGTCTCCTTTTCAGTTGTGGAATATGTCTGTTGATGGTTATTAAATTTTCTGGAAAAATATCCAATAGATCTTTCTGCCTTCTTGTTGTCATCTTGTAAGAGCACAACAACACCCACCAACACTTGCATCGATAGCCATCTTGAATGACTTTACATAATTAGGTATGGCTAACACTGGGGCAGTGGTTAACACAGCTTTCGGGTTGCAAAGTGTCTTCTAACATTCCTCTGCCCACTGAAATTTTCTGCACTTCTTCAACAAGTCAGTCAGTGAAGCAACCACACTGCTAAAATTTGGTGCAAATTTATGATAAAAAACACTCAATCCCAGGAATTGTAGTATTTCCCTTTTTGTTGATGGCATGGGAAACTCTCCAATAACTTTAGTTTTCACATCCAATGGGGCCATCTTTCCATGTCCAATGACATGGCCCAGGAATATGACTTGGACTTCTATGAGCTCACTTTTTGCCAAGTTTGCCACCAAACCCTCCTCCTGAAGTCAATCGAACTATTCTAATTATATGCTCCAAATACTCCTTCTATGTGTGACTAAAAATCACCAGATCATCAATGTACACCACACAATTTGATAATCTCAAAAACACTTTATTAGTTAGTCATTGAAATATAGCTAGCACATATATCATGCCAAATGGCATGACTTTAAATTGTTGCAGTCCATTCGATGTCATGAAAACCAAACTTTCTTTCACTCTTTTGGATAAAGGTACCTGCCAGTATCCTCTGAATAAGTCCAATTTATAATATAACTTGCTTGTCCCACCTCCGAAATATTGTCTTCCAAATAGGAGATGGATCAGATTTTGTAATTGCATCGACTTTGCAATAGTCTACACATAATCATTGGGTGCTATCTGAGTTTGGCACAATTACTTTTGGTGAGGTCCAGTTGCCGCAACTCACTTCATTTGTGTTGCCTTTGAGCATCTGGTCAATCTCTTGTTGAACTTGTGCCAACTTTAAGAGGGTTAAGTCCATAAGGATGTTGTTTAATTGGAACAGTATTTCCTATATCAACATCATGCGTAGTAAGATCAGCACTTCCCAGCTTATACCCACATATCTCCTCATGTGATTGTAGTAATTCTTTCAGATCATTTTGATTTTCCTCTGGAAGATAGCTAAATAATTTCAGCTAATATTTGAGAACTTCCTCATTGTCCAATTTAATTTGAGGAATGTCTAATTCAGAACCATCAGAACTTGGTTCTTCACTCTGTGTTGTAACTAGCAACACATTCTCCTTTTGCTTTCCTTCCGTATCAAAATGCCTTTTGAGTATGTTCACATCACATACTCTGTGAGATTTCTTTCCATCTGGAATTCTTGTTAAATAATACATCTCACTCAATTTCCTTTTAATTTGAAAAGGCCCACTAAAAATTGCTTGAATATGTGATTGTCTCCATCTTCTCATTAAGATGTAATTTTTTAAGATAGTAACATTTTGGGATACACTTTTTGATGCAACTCCTTTAATTTTTCATCTTTCTATTGTAATTCAGCTAATTTCTCTGAACAAAAAATGTTCACTTTGTCATCCACTTGTTCTTGCTTTTTTGCTCAACTATTTGATCAAACATAATTTCTGATAATTTCAACTTCTTTACCTTTATTCTTTGATTTCTCCTCCTGTTTCCACCTGTGGCTTTATGACCTTGTTCCCACACAGTCAGGAAAAGTCCCAGGATATACTTTCTCTAACACCTCATTGCCTGATTTTCTGTTGGTCATTTCAACCACAGTAGGCATCATCCCACCTGTGATCCAACTATATCATTTGTGAGGATAAACTTAATGTCTGGAACAGAAAATTTCTCTATTATTCCTGTCACCACTTCACCACTTTTCACTAGACTCACAAATCTCACTTTGTATAATGGAACACTGTTCCTCACACCATGAGTTTCACATATTATCATCTTATACTAGCAATACTCCTTTTGAATTACATATCTCCTCATCTCTCACCATCAAAGATTGATTTTCTCCAGGATCTCATAAAATCTTAATTTCTTAACTACTCCTTCTGGCATACGTAAGCAAACCTTAGCCATGCAAGTAAATTCTTGAATGAGATTTGTCACTTTATTCTCAACCAAGAACTATTGCAACTATTTCGCTTCCTGTGTGAATTTCTTTACCACTTCAACAAACTCACTGGCTTATCCAGTTTTCCCACTTTCGTCTTCCCAGTGCTTTTCCTAAACCACCAACACTGCAATTTCATGTAGCCCACCTTATTACAGTGGAAATACCTGAGCTTTTTTACTTCTCTTTCCCCCTCATGAGTTTCCTTTTTACCCTGTGGTAAACAATTTGTATTATCTTCAGTGAGATCTCCTTTTCCCTTTTCACCTGAGGATTTTGCATTTGCTCAATGTCTATCTTTCACAGATTGAAATTGATATCAGAAGCCAAACTTTGATTTATGAACCAACTTATAATCATTGGCCATTTTCATTGCTAATGTTACAGTCTTAACTCTCTGCTCTTCCACATGAGGAAGTGAATTTTTGGACTCCTCCAAAATAACCGTCACTCTAAGAGCATCATATGTTTGATCTATTTTCAATGCCCTTCTCCACCAATCAAAATTACCTTGTTTGATCCTTTGAAACTCAATGTACATTTGACCAGGGTCCTTCCATAGGTTCCTTAAATGTTGTCTGTAGCCTTCTAGTACTAGCTCACAGGCACTTAAGATGGCTCTTTTTCAGCCATCTGCTCCCCAGATACTTCCTTTGATAGTAATGCAAATACTTCACTAGCTTTACCTACCAACTTTGTTTGAATCAACAATACCCACATGGTCACCAGACATTTCATTTGTACAGCCATTGTTGCTCAAAGGAAATGAAAAAGGCTTCTACATGCTTCTTGGTGATCTTTGGCATATTTAAACAGTTCCTGACCAATTCTTTGGCTATGATGGGATTGCTCTCCATCTCAGACCTCATGACTTCTCCTACCTTTCCTCTCTACCTCTGCCGTTTCAAGTTGGGTTTGAGTTTTCAGTAAAAAGTGAGGTCTGCAGATGCTGGAGATCAGAGCTGAAAATATGTTGCTGGTTAAAGCGCAGCAGGTCAGGCAGCATCCAAAGAGCAAGACATTCCTGATGAAGGGCTTTAGCCTGAAACATCGAATCTCTTGCTCCTTGGATGCTGCCTGACCTGCTGCGCTTTGAGTTTTCAGTTCCAACTTCTGAAGTTTAAAAACTCTCCCTTTCTCCTTTTTTTCTACTAGGGCCTTCCTTTCCTTTTATTTTTTCCTGTATTTTTAATCGTATTTCAAACTGTTACATTTCCTTTTCATGTTCAAGCTGCTTCATTTTTGATTGAATTTTAGCCATTTCCAATTGTTCCAATGGCATTTCAAGCAAACGTAAATGACAAGTTATTGCTGCAATTAGCTGCCCTTTCTGCATGAACAAAAGGCAAACCCAACTCCCACTTGTCTGCCAATTCCAAATGAGTAGGAAAACTACAACAAACTGCCATTCCTAGATGTCACAATCATGCGAACAGCCAATGGGGAACTTCAAACTAGCGTCTACAGGAAAACAACACATACAGACCAAATACTGAACTACAGAAGCAACCAACCCAACACCCACAAACAGAGCTACATTAGAATATTATTTCAATGAGCCACCACACACTACAGCACAGAGAAAATATGCAGAACAGAGGGAAATCACCGATACAGTGTATTAAATAAAACAGGTACCCAATGAACACAGTCCACCGATTTCTCAGCAACAAAACCAAACAAGCAGACAATATGCATCCAGCAACCTGAGCCACTCTTCTCTACATCAACGACATCTTGGAAATGACTGCCAGAATACTCAGACCCCTTTGCATCATGGTAGCCCACAAACCCACCAACACACTAAAACAGCAGCTAATGAACGTGAAAGACCCTATACATACAACAAGCAAAACTAATGTCATTCACAAAATACCTTGCAAGAACTATAAGAAACATTACATTGGACAAACGTTCAGAAAATGAGCCACTAGGATACATGAACATCAACTAGCCACAAAAAGACATGACCCATGCTCATTAGTAATTTTATATACAGATGAGGAAGGACTCCACTTTGACTGGGACAGCACATCCATCCTAGGAATACCCAAACAGAGACATGCACAAGAATTCCTAGAAGCATGGCACACAACTGGAACTCGATCAACAAACACATTGGCTTGGATCCCATTATCGCCCCCTGAGAAAAAGAACAGGAAATTACATCACCACAGGAAATGATATCACCACAGGAAATAGCATCACCAACACAAGGAAACCTAAACACAAATAAAAAGCAGATCATACCACCAGTGCTTCACTGGAGGCTCACTTATGATGTTACCTAGTACGGTGATGAAATGTCTGAAAACGAACCTTCTAGCTCAGAGAGCAAACTTACATCCAGAACCTCAGCCTGAGCTACAAATCTTCTCAAAACTCACTAATAAAAAAACACCATTCACTGCCTTTGAGTCAAATAATCTTAAATCCAAACTGGAATTCGGGATTATTATGGACCAGACCAATCTCCTCACAGTATATAAAGAAGACCCTAAGGGCAACTGTAAGGCATTGTTTTCTGGATGCAATTCAATTGGTCAAACTACCAGGCTTGAAACAAAGCACATTTTATTCAAAGGGTAAAAACAAGGACTGCAGATGCTGGAAACCAGAGTCTAGATTAGAGTGGTGCTGAAAAAGCACAGCAGGTCAAGCAGCATCCAAGGAGCAGGAAAATCGACGTTTCGGGCAAAGGCCCTTCATCAGGAATAGAGCAGCTCTATTCCTGATGAAGGGCTTTTGCCCAAAATGTCGATTTTCCTGCTCTTCAGATGCTGCTTGACCTGCTGTGCTTTTCCAGCACCACTCTAATCTAGACACTTTATTCACACACTATAATTAAAATACAGACCAGATAAAAATAAAATTAAAAATTGCTTAATTCTAAATCCATTGACATATTCTCTATGACTACATTAGCTACTACAAATGAACTGTTCCAATGTAGTAACAGCCAATTGGAGGACGTGGATAACATGCCAGTAATTGACATAGAGATGAAGATCGGTGAGGACCTGGAAACAATTATTATCACGGAAGAGGTAGTGTTGGACGAGATAATGGAGCTAAGGGTAGACAAGTCTCATGACCATTGTGGAACGCATCCCAGGGGACTAAAAGAGATGGCAGGAGAAATAACAAGTGTACTTGTGAAAATTTTCCAAAATTCGCAGGACTCTGAGGCAGTTTGAGCAGATTGGAAAACAGCAAATGTGATGCCAGTGTTTAAAAAGGGTGGTAAACAAAAGATGGAGAATTATAGATCAGTTAGCTTAACTTCTGTAGTGGGGAAGATACTTGAGTCTACTATCAAGGAAGGAATAGCAAGGCATCTAGTTAGAAATTGTCTCATTGGGCAGGGGCAGCATGGGGTCATGCTTAACTAATCGTTTGGAATTCTATGAAGACATCATATACATGATGGACAACGATCACCCACTGTGTGTGTCCCTGGATTTCCACACGGCCTTTGACAAAGTGTCGTAGAAAAGGCTGCTGCATAAGGTAAAGATTCATGGGGAAAGTATTAGCATGGATAATGAATTGGTTGACTAACAGGAAGCAAAGAGTGGGGATAAATGAGTGCTATTCTGGCAGGCAACCAGTAGCTAGTGGTATGCCTCAGGGATCAGTTTCAGGACTGCAATTATTTACAATTTATGTGGATGATTTGGATTTGGGGATGACGTGTAGTATGTCAAAGTTTGCAGATGATACTAAGATGAGTGGCAGAGCAAAGTATACAGAGGACTCTGAAACTTTGCAAAGGGACATAGATACTTTAAGTTAGTGGGCAAAGGTCCGGCAGATGGAATACAATGTTAATAAATCTGAACTCATCCATTTTGGTAGGAATAACAGTAAAAACGACTATTACTTGAATCGTAAAATGTTACAGCATGCTGCTGTGCAGAGGGACCTGGGTGTCCTTGTGCATGAAAAACTGAAGTTTCGTCTGAGGTACAACGGTAATTAGGAAGATAAATGGAATTTTGTCCTTCGTTGCTAAAGGGGGTTGAATTTAAAAGCAGAGAGGTTATGTTGCAGCTGTATAAGGTGCTGGTGAAGCCATACCTAGAATACTGTGTACATTTTTGGTCTCCTTATTTAAGAAAGGATGTACTGGCACCAGAACGGGTGCAGAGGAGGTTCACTAGGTTGAGTCCAGAGTTGAGAAGAGAGACTGAGTAGACTGGGATTATATTCATTAGAATTTAGAAGAATGAGGAGGATACAGAAACATATAAAATTATGAATGGAATTGATAGATAGAAGTAGAGAGGATGTTTCCACTGGTGGGTGAAACTAGGACAAAAGGGAATAGCCTCAAAATCAGGAGGAGCAGATTTAGGACTGAATTGAGAAGTTAACTTCTTCACCCAGAGGGTTGGGAATCTATGGAATTCCCTGCCCAGTGAAGTGGCTGAGACTGCTTCAGTAAATGTTTTTAAGGCTAAGGTAGATGCTTTTTTAACAGAAGAAGAATTAAGGGTTACAGTGAGAGGGTGGGTAAGTGGACACCACAAAAAGATCAGCCATGATCTTATTGAATGGCAGAGCAGGCTCGAAGGGCCAGAAGGCCTACTCCTGCTCCTAGTTCTTATATTCTTGTGTTCTAACCCTTGGCAAAAGTAAATTCAGTAAAATAGATTGTCTCACATGCAATTCTGGCAGCAGGAAGAGAACCTCAGCTTTTAGATAAAGCAGAGAGAGGAATAATAGCTTCAAGACCCCAACTGCTACTGAAGGCCAAAACTAAAAAAAAGTCTTGGTTCTGCGGGACTTGACCTCACTCATTCAGGCTGCTTCTATTGTTCTAACTTTAAAAAAAGGGTCTCAAGCTGTTTACTTTATTGACTTTGAAGCACAATGCTCGGCACCTCTGACTGAATCTCTCTTCATAAAAAAAAGGACAAAATGCACCTCTTAAAGTCATAGTATCATCACAGGTCACTGAGTTCTCAGTCACAATAATGATTGAAAGAAAATATTGGTGAATTAACATGTGAATAAACTCAAAAGTACAATTCTACAGTTCTTGAAAAAAAGCTGCCAAAAATATTTGATATTTTGAACAACCAGCAGGAAAGAATAATCGGAATAAGGCTCCCCAATGAATTTGTGGGTAAAGGCATTGTTCAGTATTAATGAAGGTTATGAGAAAGAAGAGAGAATGAGCTTACATTAATAAAGAGCATTTTATTGTCACAGGATATCCCAGAATACTTCCTAGCCAAGCAAATATTTTTGAACTGTAGCCACGCTTAAAGTGCAGGAAGCACAGCAGCCAATTTGTGCACAGCATGCTTTCATAAGCAGCAATGAGATGTGTGTAATAGAATTCCAAGTCCCTAGAATAACTCGATTCAATCTCAGTTCATGCTGATTCAGATGAGATGGGAGTTAAATATTGCCACCATCATCGTTACATAGGAAATAAGCATCAACCAAAAATCTTAGTCCAGATTTCTAAGCAAGTCTAGATAAAGCATTCATCTTAGTCCTTCAGGAGCCATCTTTAGTCAACTTCACCCGCTCACATTCACAATGAAATGATTGCTTTTTCCTTTGCTTTATTGTCTCTGTCCAATTAAGGTCTTGGTATTGCTGACATTTAACTGACTAAGTTAGCTTGATTCGCTTTCCATTCATTCTCAATTTATGCATTTCCCCACCATCTTCAAATAGCTGAGACCGTCACGCTAGCCAACTATCCATTGACTCCATTTACACTTCTTGTTGCTGCGCAAAGGTAGCCAACATCATCAAACACCCCTCCCACCCTGATTATAATCTTTTCCAGTCTCGTCTGTCAGATAGACAAGCTTAAACACATGTGCCAACAGATTCAAGAACAGCTTCTTCCCCGCTGTTAATAGATTGCTGAATGGATCACTCAAATTTCAAATCAGATGTTGATCTTATGTCTCCTGCACAGCTGTATGTTTGTATGCCTTGCTCTGTTCAATCATCCTGTGATCTGTATGTCCTTGTATGTTGTGATCTGCTGTGTTGCATGCAAAACAAAACTTTTCACTGTAGATACATGTGACAACAATAAATCGAATCAAATCAAAGATCAGCCAATTCTCATTTCTGAATGCTATTCAATCACTTCTACTAAAAAGAAATACATGTTTGTGTGTGCACATGTATAATATAACTAGATTCCTTTAACAATGGAAAGAAATAACCCAATCTCTTTCTTAACACAGTCCTCTCAACCTTCCAGTTGAATAGATTTTAGCTCTTGAGGCTATTACATTTATGTTTCTGGAGATCTGGTTAATACTTACTTTGCCTTCTTCTTTATTGTCTATACATGTACAGACTTTGTCACAAACTCCAATTCCAGCTATTTCTAGTAAATGACTATCCAGTCCGCCACTGTTAGATCTGGTTGGATCTGTGTAAATGGTATTGCAACTGTTTCTTTGCGAATCATCCGACTGCTCCAATTTGTTCCAATAGAGTAAAATAAAATAGAAACTCTTAATAACAATCTAAATACACAGCCTCACTTCCATCTCATCCTTTTATTTAAGTCTAGGAGGATGAGATGAGCTGTTTAACTGCCTCAGGATCCTCCACCTACATCTGCCCAACTTGAACCTACCCATTGACCCAGACTTGATTTCAAAATTACTGCATGCCTGCTTCCTCATTTCACACTGTTCTTTCCAGATTTAGCTTACCCATGACACCTTTGCAATGATTGTGTTCTATCCAAACTCATGACCACAAAGCCACACTTATCTCAATGCTTGCTGGCATTGTCAATGACTATCCTTCATCAGGTTCTGTTCCTCTACTATTCAAAAGTTTAAATTTCATATCTTCTTAAAAAAATGTTCAAATCTTCTCCTTCTTCAACTGCTTTTCTTTGCCCATTAACCTTTATTACCTCGTAGCCCTCTGGGCTCAACTTCCACAAACCTCTGTTCAGTTCAGTTTTTAACCTGTTCATAGCAAAACTTTGGTCAAAGTCAATAACAATACTGTGTGGGTGTGTATATGTTGTGTGTTGTGTATATATGTGTGTGTGTGTTTGAGTGTATGTTGTGTTTTGTGTATATGTATGTGTGCATGGTGTGTGGGTGTGTTTTGTTTGTGTGTGCATGTGTGTTTGTGTGTTGTGTGTGTGTTGTGTGTGTCTTCATTATGGTTGACCTTAATTTCTTTCTCTCTTTCTTTCAGTTGCATTACATAGCACTCATTTGGTTCAATGCATTCACTCATGACTAACTCCATCCCCCTATGCCAGTGTGAATAGGCCCGGTGTGATTTCTCCACACTTCTAATTTTTTTCTTTGTTCAATTTTCACTCGCAATGCCTCCAGTTGGAGAATATTGTGGAAGCTCATCGAGGCGAAATCGGGTGATGGTTGAATAATTTGTTGCCCTAATCTGCCAAGTTAAAATGAAGAATAATGACTTGTTGAGATACAGGAAAACTCAACACATCAGATCAGAATATTGAGTAAAGTAAGGTCAGATGTGCAATAAGCATTGATACTAAAGTATTGGTTCAATTAAAGAACAGGGAGGCAAACCATGGTTTCTTTGTAGGTAAAAACAATGACTGCAGATGCTGGAAACCAGTTTCTGGATCAGTGGTGCTGGAAGAGCACAGGAGTTCAGGCAGCATCCAACGAGCAGCGAAATCAACGTTTCGGGCAAAAGCCCTTCATCGATTTCGCTGCTCGTTGGATGGTTTCTTTGTGTTTGCCTGTAGTTCCAACCTTTTGTAATGCTCTTTTATTTTTGGCCTAAATAATGTAACTAATTTTCTACATATTGCTAGGTTCTCTCACCAGAAATGCAAAATCTTGTTGCCATCTGAAGGCACTCCACACCCTCCTGCCTGTAATCATTCATTAAATAGATGCTCTCTCTGAAATCAGCTACCTTGTTCTTCAATCCCTGATGGGTGAAAAATGGCATAAGACCATCAAACACATTATCTAAAATTAATCTACATTGTATGCTTAAACTGTAGACTTTATCACATGTAGGTTACACATAATTAGTTCAATACCTCATCAAGAGCAGTAAATCTTCAATCTTATGCATGGACAAATGTTTGGGATTGATGCTGACATGCCTTGTACTAACAAATGATGAAGTTAAATCTATTACTTGCTATTAAAGATGCAGCATGAATAGATATTACAAACTACACTACTGTTTCCCTTCAAATGTTGAAGATAGTAATTTTCTTCATTTCTCACTTGCACTCTTCTGTCATTCCTTGTTTTTTCAATGTCATTTCTCCTTCCCATTAGCTTTTCCTAATATTCTTCCCATTCTTTCTTCTCATGTTACTCTTCTTCAGTAGCCCGCTTCATTTGTGAGATATTATCAATATTGATAGATTATTTGACCATTATGGTCAATTTAGCTTAGTCTAATCTTACCCTTGCTCAGTGTTTGTACATTGGGCCTTCCAAACGGCGTCATTGCATAGCCAACTGGATTAAGATCCCTGGTTAATGTTCCTATCTGCTAATGATGGCCAAACACAGCATCCATTCAGTTAAAAAAGAATGATATAATAAAATCAGAGTGTGTTGTGAAAAGCACTCCCTGTTTTTTGTTTCAGCATTCAGAGTTCCTTGTGTTTATTTTACCTTTTAAATAACATTTTTCACATTCGGGGCAGCATGGTGGCAGAGTGGTTAGCACTGCTGCCTCACCGCGCCTGAGACCCGGGTTCAATTCCCGACTCAGGCGACTGACTGTGTGGAGTTTGCAAGTTCTCCCCGTGTCTGCGTGGGTTTCGTCCGGGTGCTCCGGTTTCCTCCCACAGTCCAAAGATGTGCGGGTCAGGTGAATTGGCTATGCTAAATTGCCCGCAGTGTTGGGTAAGGGGTAAATGTAGGGGTATGGGTGGGGTTGCGCTTCGGCGGGTCGGTGTGGACTTGTTGGGCCGAAGGGCCTGTTTCCACACTGTAAGTAATCTAATCTAATCTAATCTAAATACAGAATTGTACTTCGAAGTACTTTTGCAGCAGAGTTATTGCTGTGACATAGGACAAATGGCAACTAATTTGTACCTCGCCAATTCCCTCAAAGTCTAATGTGAAAATGATCAGATATTCAATTTTATTGATGTTAGTTGATGGATAAATATTGACCAAGATTCAAGGAAGAACTCTCCTCTTCAAACATTACTATGGGGTATTTTACATTAATTGAAAGGGTTACCCAATTTTAGGTTTAAACTTCTATCAGTTTAAGGTCTCATCTAAAAAAAGACATCAACACTCCAACTGTATTCTTTCAGCACAGCCCTTGAGTGGAAAAAATAGTTTTCAGGCCTTGTGACTTCTGCTGAAGTTGATAGAATCAACATAGACCAGGGATTAAACATGGGATGCTTCTAATCTGTTTGGCACTGTATGCCTATAATTCTAGTGTACTGGGACATGGGATCATGCTGCCGATCACTGATGAAGGATACATACAGCTGACACCAGATAAAGGAATCATACTGATCCAAGTGAATTTCAGTGCCAGCCCACTTCCTGTTCACTCCAGTTGTACCAATTTGGCCGAGAAACAATCAGGCTGTAATCCAGTTGTTTCCCTATGGAGTGTATATCTAGAACAGAGAGTCAGACATTATCAGAACCATGTGTGCATGCTTCTCTCTCATCCTAGCCCAGTGGTTTAACCTGCCTAAAGCTGAACTAGTGCTGATTTACCAGCATGCTTTAAAGCTGTGGTGGCTTACTGAGAACAGGCACCCATGTATCATTTGAAGTTTGTGAAACACCTGGAGTAGTTCCTTCATGCAGATTTGGTGAGGGATTTATTCACACACAGGAAAGATCTTGACTTCCATCTGGTATTGTCATAGTGAGAGTGTAACAGCTTCAAGTTGCAAGTACAGCAAGACTTTCTTCACATTGATCAATCTATTGCAGGCCAGGCACTACTTTGGTCCTCAATAAACTAGTTATGTATCAGGATAGGCAGTTTCCACAGTCACCACAATTCTAATTAATGATCCTATTGAGAAACTTGAAATCAGCTGACACCAGATAAAGGTAAGAACAGTTGTCATGTTTTAAATGATAAAGATCTATATCTGTAATTTTAAATCTAGATTACATTAACTAGTCTTAGTTTGGTGTGGCAATGTGCCACCCATATAAGGCCTCTGCTTTGAAGTTATGTTTGTGCTATGCTTCCTGATCTCAGCCAAGTCAGAGCTTGGGTCAGGAGACTGTGTATTTAAATGGGCCAAGAGCTCTTGAGCTAGGGTTAGGAGGATGCAAATCATCGGTCCTGCTTTCAGTCATCATCCAGTGGCACTTAGTCAGAGTGAATATACATGTGCATTGCTTAAGGACAATGTTAGGTCACGAGATGTCCATGATCCATAATTAAGCTGCAGATATTCACCATGTTGTTTATGAAATGGTAACTTGGCTAAGATCTGATGTTGTACAAAGGCTTTTATCTGTGGGAGTGGAAATGAGAAAATTGAAAAAATAAATTGCTTTTACAGCTGTTAATTAAAAGTTCATGTTCTCAAGCTTATTTTCCATTAATTTATTACCAAATATCTTCACATGCAGACCATCAATTCAAACAGCTGCCAACTAAATGAAGCATATGACTGAGACCTAAACTAGAGCACATCAAGAGTCCATTGAAATCATTGAAAAGCCAAGACTTTGTAATAGAATTGAAGCCACTCAGGACCTCAATCGTTATGAAACTTCCTTTTCCCTACTCAGTTTATTCCCATTTTGTCTCTCCTTTTTTTTTAGTAATTTAATACAGCTGGAATAAAACTCCTACAGTAACATTTTCATAATCTTGCCCTTGTGACAAATCTTTAAACGTCGATCCAGAACATATCAGCAAGCAACTTGATTGTAGTATGCATCACATGTTGGTATGCCCAAATATTGGCCAGACATTTATACTCAAGCTTACAACATGGAACAATAAGTAATGATCAAAAACTGGACTATATCTTCTTCCCACTTTAGCACAGAGATGATCAGATCAATTGTCACACTTCCACCCCACCTCAAACAAGATTGGATACCCCAGCTTTCTGTACCTGGGACCTCACCATTGTGTGTGGCTCGTTAGCATACCATCAATACGGTTAACCATCAAGAAGGCCCTCACTTCTTTAAATGTATTTTAAAGGAATTTTCTATGAGCAATGCAATTATGAAATGGAAAGCTAACAAAAATGTAAAAAAAAGTATTGTTTAACACATGCAAAGGGGAGCAGATAAAATGAGAGAAACTTGGATTATTATTGTAAAGTCTGGCAATAGTATTAGGGTATTACCACTCTGAGCATAAATTACTTGTTTGAGTTTTAATAGTTCTCCTGTTAGTAATTTAGCTTGGAGAATTTCTTTAATGATCAGCACATTAAATACACAAAATGCTGCCAAACTTCAAGCATGCTTTTAGAAGTCTAATCACTTTAGCGTGAAATACGATTTCTTAAGTGTTTTCTGCTATTACTGTTTAGATTGAATAGCTGAGTGAATGATTAAATGCAGTATAAAGATTTGCAAATTGGCTGTTTCATTCTGAAGATTAAAAATCCCCAGCCAAGCATAGCATTTCTTGGCAAAATGGCTATGCATTTATAAGATTCAAATACACCAACACCGCACAAGAGAAAGCATCTAATCCTGTCCCAATTTCAGATATCCTATGGAAATGTTATTGATGCTATCAAAACTTCCAACAATAATACAGAACAACAACATTCATATAACACCAACAAATATCAACTTCAGGAACTAGGAACTGGGATTAGAAACTATTTTTAGCTATGATGCATCCAGGTACTTCATGCCATTTTTATTGCGTTTTTAGAGAAACCTAGGTGAAGGATTAAGCAGACCTCCAGTAAAGTTGAAAAGAGCAATTGTGAAAATGAAACAAAGGAAGTAGAGAAAAGAAGAAAGGGTAAAATAAAAGATCTGTCAACCGTTTCAGGATGCCGGAACATCTTTGTATTGCTTAATAGTATCTACAAAGTTGACTTTCTTTTTGAATCTGTTTTGAAAGCCGGACTACATCACATTGATGGTCTACTAATGGTTTACTGTTGTTATAAGAGTGCGGCTGATAGTTAAATGTATATTAAATCTTGTAAGGAAAGTTTGTCAAAGAGCTATGGAACAAAGATGTTTGAAAGAACGTCAAGTTTTAAGACAGTTCAAATAAACAGCACTCTTAAGTATTTTGAGCAAATTAATACAGCAGCTGTGTGAGAAAACGCAGCAATCAGAAAAATAGATGTTATTTCCATATTTCTGGCATGTACATAAATATGTGTGTGTGCGTATATGCATACACATAATCTCCCCATGCTTGTCAGCTGAGGCAGCAGATAGTGCATTCTGAATGAGGTGGCAGGATCAGAGCTCAATTAGGATAAAGAGCTTCAGAAGAGGCTCATGTTTTATGCAGAGACTTGAAGACCTTTGTTTGTATTGATTTGTTAATGTGTACTGTGTGTTTAGCTGCTGCGCTTTAGAAACCGGCTCTGAGCTTGCATTCCAAGCAGAGAGGGTTAAAGAGAGAAACAAACACACACAAAGAAATAAACTTAAGACTTCCCCAATCAATTAAACATCCAACTCCACCCCATTCACTCTCCAAAATTCCTTCAATTTCTCGCAGGATTCAGTAACCTTGGAACAGTAGATACATATTTGCAATGTGTGTACTTAGAGATATTTTATCTTCCGTGTGTTTGACTGGAGACTGAGCTCGGGGAGGTTTGGCAGACACCAGGGATTTTTTTTCTCAAGAAAGCTACACTTCCCCAAACATTGGCTAGGGGGTGCAAAGCTCGTCTCATAATTTATTCTGCCCATCACAAATGACTGCCTGGTCACATGGTGAGGCTCTGGAGTTTAAAAGTGCTTTAATCTGCATCCAGTGCGGAGCAGCTGGTGGCAAAGTAGCAATAATCTGGCAACTTTCTCTTCTGCTGAGAGGTGCTACTGTGAGAGCGTTTTTCAGTAAGTTTAAAAAAAAATGACAGCAAGCTTGAATGTGCTGTTTATGTATATTTTATGGGCACAGCTTTATATTAAAAAGTGTTGTCTTGGAAATGCATTGATTTAAATGCAATTTTTAAAATCATTTTTGCCGGCACGTTTGCTGGTAAAACATAGAGAGTTAAGTGGGAAAAGCAAAAGAAAACATGAAATAATGAGGATGGAAGATGTTTCACCGGCTTGTCATGAAATGTGCGGGTGTGGTTGGAGCTGTGTTGCTGGATGAAAGTGAAGAAAGCATTGCACTGCTAGACAATTAGCTCGGATTCTCTCATCTTTTTTTGTAGTGCTGGTCTTGTGTTTAGGGGTCACAGAAGCTGCTGACCCAGTGTCAGCAGTTCTGCATGGAAGCTATTATACATTCCTGATTGATTAGACTTAGCGGAAATCCTCCTGGTTTTTCCTCCCTTTTTCTCTCTCCCTCTGCTGTAGTGCTCTATTACTTCCAAAACCTTCCGATCAAGGCACTGCTTAGCTTATCACTGCTAGCTGCTAATGCTAATCTTGCAACACTGTTTATTAACAGGACACGACTGTTAGCTAGTATTAAATAGAGCTTTTAAGCAAACATAAATGTACGCTGAAGGGGATTTTTTTTAAAATCCAGCTGCCAACAGCTTTAGAATATCCTGTTTTCTTTATTTTTCCAAACATGATGCTTTGAGTCAGGAGTGGGTGGACTGAAGGCTAAAGTGTTGAAACTAGATTTCAGTGCGTTCGAGATGGAGAGACATGGGGAAGTGTCTGTGCTTTTCCAACTGACCTGTTGTTATTTTCCGGTAGACTGAGGGGCCTTCTCGGATGCTGCAGTCCTATCATTTTAATAGGAATGACAACTAATTTTAGACATTTTTGGTGGAAAAGTCTACAGGTAATTAATTCTGTGCTATGCTTTTATTTAATGGGGAGCTGTAGTTCAAAACGGAATGACGTGATGCATGAATCACTCCGTTTCACTAACTTGCTGCAGTCAGTCTGCATCGGCAGGTGTATATAAAGAAAATGTCATTGTACTGGGATCGTACCATTCATTTTAAAGCCGGGAAGCGAAGATATCGGATAGGAGATCCGCGAATGAATATTTATTTTTCAAATGTCCCCAGTACCAATGAAAGTCTCTTTCTCATAGAAACACATCGTATGAATGGGGAAAACGTGTATCGTCTATTACAGTTAGGCACTCGGTTTCACGAAAGGAAATGTCTCTCATTGATTTATACTGATATTAGCTTTTCATGTGTCTTCCGGTGGTTTGGAATGTCTTGTGCTAAAATTTTATAACCGGTTGAATTCTTCCCCCCACCACCGACCCTGTCCCCCTACATGACGTGAATTATTTGAGCAGCTTTATAAGCGCAATTATTCAGCAGTTGGCTGCGACATGAAGGTTAACAAGAAGGTGGTTGTGAGAAGTGGGAAAGACTGAGGTTTTCTCTGCATGTGTCAATGGGGATTTGTGAGGGAGCCTGTTTGCACGGCGCAACGAGAGCAGTTGGAAGTGGAAACACTCCAACGGGAGCTGCAAGGTGGATTCCAGCACAAATACATCCCACCGAAATATCCAAATGGACAATTACAGCGGGCAACAGTTCGAGTTGGTTTTATTGCAGTTTCAGTTTATTTGAGATGCACGTGTCTTTTTTTTAGTTGCAATATAACGGCGAGTCGCTTTGATCCAAATGTCGCATCTGATGTTGAGGGCGACTTTTTTCGCTTTCTAATTATCCGGAATCGTAATGCTCATGGCTTCAGCCCCTGGACCATGTAAATGTTCCCCAAGAGGGAGCTCGGCACCCTCTCATTATGCTGCTTGCTCGGCACAGCTTCCACATTGTGGAATATTACCAACTCTAAAGTGTTTTAATGCGCACACGCCGTAGAAAAATCGGTTGCTTGTAGATTATTTAATATTAGAATGTTCTCCATAGATATTATGACCTGACATTTATTCCTGTCTGTTTTATACCTATCTTGTGCTTTGACTATTTGACGCGCTCTCAAATAGAGAAACCATATTAGTCACACTGTATTAGTGTAACATACAAACGAAGGTCTTGAGGTTGATTTATCAAGTTACATTGAACAAATATGGTTGAATTAAATCTGATCTGATCAGGTATATGATACCGACTTTATATATATTTTTAAAGGAGTCTTGAGATTGGTGAATAATTTGGACAGCACCTAAATGATTTGCAAAACTGCAATATCACCTTCACGGAACTGAAGAATTTGACTCGTGCTGATTCAAAGTTTGCAATCGCATAATTCCCCGCCTCTTTAGACGGGCAAACAGTTCCCATGTCTCTGCCAGTCTGCATCTCCGATATAGATTTTGTTGAGGGGCGGGGATGGTGGAGAGCTAAACAATGTCGAGGAAAGCTGCTGTGGTTTCACTTGGTTGAACCCAGTGCAAGCGGTACCCAAAACGTTAAATCGCCGATCCTTGGAACAGCTATCAGTTAAAAATACTGAGCGCACATTGCAGTCTCATTTTTCTTTATGCAACGTATTTCAAACTGTTGCAATGTATCGGGATAGAATCAGCTGACTTTTTTTGTTTGTTTGGACCAGACCATTTGCCTGCTGTCATTAAACTGTTTGTTTATTCCATAAACATAAAGCACATTGATTTTATGAAGCATTTTTTATATAGTTGATCACTGTAGATTGTAGAATCTCACAGAAGAGATTAGTTTGTCTACACCTGTCTCCCACAAGTGTTCAAGTCTTCAAATAGGGAGGAAGCCAAAACAAATCAACCATCACTGACTGATTACTTGTGACTGGTATGGAACAATTAAATGAAGATGGATTGGTAGCAGTCTCTCGGCAATGCTGTAGATGGCAAAGGCTGTGAAGTTTCAGAATATAAAAAATCAGCAGAAAGGCACACAACTGAGCTTGTAAGTAAATCCTAGCTCTTTAGCAGTACTGACTACTGTAAGACACAAAACTACTTTTGGAAAGCTGCAGATAGTGACAATCTTAGCAAGTTCAAATCTAATCTAATCAAAAGTGCCATATTAATGACAAAGGACAAAAATATTAAGACTGTATGTGTACACTGATTGGATGAAGGAGTGAAGACAAGTAGCCGACTTCCTATGACACTAAAATAGGAAGGTAGGTTGTGAAGAAGACACGAAGTTGCAGATAGGATCAGTTGGTGAGCAAAAATCCAACAGCTAGAACCTGACATGGGAGAATGTTGGAAAAAGATAAAAGATTACTTTAATGGAGACTGGTTGGGATCATGTACATGTATCCTAAGACTTGTACACAAATCACTGCACCTTGGAATTCCACAAAGGCGAAAGGGATGCTATCCTTTTGTCACAGGGACTGACAATAATTAAGATGTCAAATTTGTTATATAGGGCACTGGTGACACCATGTACTATTGGCCTCTTTTGAGGAAGGATGTTATGCAAAGGAGGTTAATTTAATACTTGGAGTGAATAGGTTGTCCTCCAAGAAATTGGCTGGCTGGGTTTGTGTCCACTGAAGTTTAGTGAGGGGTGACTTGAAGTGTATAAAATCTGGAATGAGATTGAATGTAGATGGGATGTTCCTTTTGTTGTTTTTTTTTGGGTGAGTCCAGAACATGGGACATGGCTGTTTAAAGTTAGGGATTACTCTATTAAGCCAAATGAGAACTTCCTCAAGAAAGGATTGGGGCTGGGTCCACTACTTTCTGTCATTTTATATAAATGATGTTGGATGTGAGCATAAATATAGTTAGTAAGTTTGCAGATGATACCAAAATTGGAGATGAAGTGGGCAGCAAAGAAGGTTACCTCCCATTACAATAGGATCCTGAGCAGATGAGCCAATAGGCTGAGAAGTAGCAGATGGAGTTCAATTCAGATAAATGTGAGGTGCTGCATTTTAGGAAAGCAAATCTTAGCAGGATTTATACACTTACTGGTAAGGTCCTCAAGAGTGTTGCTGAACAAAGAGACCTTGGAGTGCAGGGTCTTAGCTCTTTGAAAGTGGAGTCATAGGTAGATAGGATAGTGAAGGTGGCGTTTGGTTTGCCCTTCTTTTATTGGTCAGAGTATTGAGCACAGGAGTTGGGAGGACATGCTGCGGCTGTAAGGGACATTGGTTAGGCCACTGTTGGAATATTGCATGCAATTCTGGTCTTCTAATCAGAAGGATTAGATTAGATTCCCTACAGTGTGAAAACAGGCCCTTCAGCCCAACCAATCCACACTGACCCTCCGAGTAACCCTCCCTGACTAATGCACCTAACACGATGGGCAATTTAGCATGGCCAATTCACTTGGCCTGCTCATCTTTGGATTGTGCGAGGAAACCGGAGCAAAGCCACACAGTTGCCCTGGGATCCTGATGCTGGTGCAGTGCTAACCATTGAGCCAACGTGCCACTGTTCTGAAACTTGAAAGGGTTCAGAAAAGATTTAAAGGATTCCCTGGAGCACCAGAGGCTGAGGGTTGACCTTTGAGGTTTATAAAATCATGAGAATCATGGACAGGATAAATAGACAGTCTCTTCCCTGGGGAGACCAAAACTAGAGGGCATTGGTTTATAGTAAGAGATGAAAATGTGTTGCTGGAAAAGCACAGCAGGTCAGGCAGCACCCAAGGAGCAGGAGAGTTGACATTTCGGGCATGAGCCCTTCTTCAGGAATGAGGAAAGTGTCCAGCAGGCTAAGATAAAAGGTGGGGAGGGGTGTTGGAAATGTGATAGGTGGAAGGAGGTCAAGGTGAGGGTGATGGGGCGGAGAGGTCAGGAAAAAGATTGCAGGTTAGGAAGGTGGTGCTGAGACAAGGTGGGGGGAGGGGAAATGAGGAAACTGGAGAAATCTGAGTTCATCCCTTGTGGTTGGAGGGTTCCTAGGTGGAAGATGAGGCACTCTTTCTCCAGCCGTCATGTTGCTATAGTCTGGCGATGGAGGAGTCCAAGGACCTGCATGTCCTTGGTGGAGTGGGAGGGGGAGTTGAAGTGTTGGTTGGTCCGGGTGTCCCAGAGGTGTTCTCTGAAACGTTCCGCAAGTAGGCGGCCTGTCTCCCCAATATAGAGGAGGCCGCAGCGGATGCAGTAAATGATGTGTGTGGAGGTGCAGGTGAATTTGTGGTGGATATAGAAGGATTCCTTGGGGCCTTGGAGGGAAGTAAAGGGGGAGGTATGGGTGCAAGTTTTGGGTGTGTGGAGGTGCAAGTGAAGAGGGGAAAGATAAGAGACCGAAGTGACAACTCTTTCAGAGGATGGTGTGTGTGTGTGTGGAATGAGCTGCCAGATGAAGTTAAAAGTCAACATTTAAAAGACATCTGGATGGGTATAGGAATAGGAAGGGTTTGGAGGGTTATGGGCCAGGTGCTGGCAGGTGGGACTGGATTGGGTAGGGATATCTGGTCAGCATGGATGGGTTGGACCAAAGGATCTGTTTCCATGCTGTACATGTCATTGACTCTAAGTTGTGACTTTGGAACCATCTTAAGATAGGGAGACACTTTTGTTATGTAGAGAATCTAGGGTTATTGGAGGTATAAATGAATGGGAGATCATAACAAACAGATTTATCTTCAATTTCTTTGAATGGTGGAGCAAGTTCTGAGCTGTATCTACTTCTGCTGTTTCATATGTTCACAGCCAAAATGGAATCCCCTTACTGCCTTCAGATGACTCTTTACATAGTAAATTAAAGAGAAGTCGTGGATGTTATGAAGGTGTAGAGGTGTACTGTAACCTTTTTGAGAGAAAGCTAGCAAGGACTGACCAAGCAGTGTACTGAACAAGGTAAAAATGTAACATTGATTGAAACAAATAGTTGGAGTTGCATTGCCATGGAACAAAAACCAATTCATCTGCCAGTCAGTTTAAATTATGCCCCAGATACCAAAATCCAATTTAATTTGAAGTGTTTTGATGACTTTAAACAAATGAAATGATCTGATGTTTTGTGGTATAAAACCAGACATCTTGAACAGTTAGAGAGAAAACTGCAGAGAAAACCAACAAGTATCGATTGCTCACAAAATAGCTCTGAAAATACCTAGTCATATGAAAGACCTGGGAAGCAGAATGCTGAAGAAAAGATGAGCAGAAGATACTTTTCTGGAGGTGTACTGTACCTTTTCAGAGCTGAAGGAGTTAGCAAGCATTGTTGGAGAATTTACAATATGATACTTGATCTTTGAGAAAGAGGTTGTAAATAGTTATTTATTCTGTTAGATTTTAAGCAGTTTAATGTTTGCTTTAAGTAGTGACTAAGATAAGCAGTCATTTGTTTCAGTGAAGTCAGTTCTTGAGCAATCGTCCATCTTTCTCCTGTCACCATCTGCTTGATGAGGAAACCATTTGTTTAGTGTCCCATTGTGATCGACAGCAGAACATGCAATTCAGGAGTGGCAAATTTTGTTTATAAACACTATTCTTTCCTGTTAGTAAGTGGCTTTTTTTTTTATTGCTCAGAGTTGGAGTTTGTTGTCTCTCTTGAAGCTGTATAGAATGGGTAACAAGACAGCCAGATTAGAAGACCCACCTCCGTTAGCTGGGACGCCAATTCATTTCTACATGAGACCCTGAAGTTTCTCTTCTCTGCCACGATCACTATCAAACTCCCTCTCTACTACAAAGGGAACACTTAGTCTCTAGCACTAACTGGAGAAGCTCATGAAATTGGAAGAATCTCTTCTGTTTTTAAAGAAACTTTTTTATATTGTTCAAAACCATCAAGATGAACAAACATGCATTCAAACACCTTTTTTTTAGAGTCATTAAAGAGGATTATCAAGATGGATAAATTTCTTTCCCCCCAACTATAATCCCTGTTGAACTGAGTAATTATCGATGCTTAGATTGCAAGAATGAAATTCAACTGCACAGCTATTTAAACAAAGCCTCATACTAAATACTTTTTGGGAATGACTGTGTCTGTCTGAAATACTTTTTTTTCCATATTGTAAAACCTGAAGAATGAGGCTTTTCTATTTAATCTGTACCAATCAAGAAACTGTCTTAAATGCACTCAATGACTTGGTCTCCACGGCCCTCTGTGGCAGTGTTCCACAGATTCATAACCTTTGGCTGATGAAATTCCTCCTGATATCAGTTCTAAAGGGTTATCTCTTCACTGAGGCTGTGCCCAGATCCTTGTCCCTTCTACTAGTGAAAAGATCTCCACACCCACTCTATCCAGGCTTGTCAGTACTCTGAGAGTTTCAATCAAATCTCCCTCATCCTTCTAAACTCCATCAATTATAGAGCCAGAGTCGTCAATCACTGAGCTGAATAGCCCCTGATCCCTGGAGTCATCCTTGTAAAACCTCTCTGGACCCCCTCAGAGCCCAGCATCCATCCTTGTATATGGGGTCCAGAACTGTTCAATATTCCAATCAGAGCTTTGTACAGCCTTGAGTACATTTCTGCTCTTGTATTTTAGCTCTCTTTAAATGAATGCTGACAGTGCATTTGCCTTCCTAACGGTTAACTAAAACTGCATCGTAACCTTAAGAGAATCCTGAACAAGTGCTATCAAGTCTCAAACTAGATATTGCTGGAAAAGCTCAGGTCTAGCAGCATCTGTGGAAAGAAAGCAGAGTTAATGTTTTGGATCAAATGACCCTCCCTTTGAACTGATGGTAGCTAGAAAAATGGCAGTTTATATGCAGAAGATCAGGGAGGAGGTAAAGAGTGAACAACAGGTGGGATAGAGCCCAAAGAAAAAAGTTAGACAGACAAAGGAGTGGATGATCTGGCTCCAAAGGTGAATAGGTATTAATGGGGACTCAGTGGCTGACCCTCATAATTTTGTGAACCTCAAAGTCACCCCTCAGCCTCCAACGCTCCAGGGAAAACAGCCCCAGCCTGTTCAGCCTCTCCCTATAGCTCAAATCCTCCAACCCTGGCAACATCCTTGTAAATCTCTTCTGAACCCTTTCCAGTTTCTCAACATCTTTTCAATAGGAACGAGACCAGAATTGCACACAATATTCCAACAATGGCCTAACCAATGTCCTGTACAGCCGCAACATGACCTCCCAATGCTTGTACTCAATACTCTGACCAATAAAGGAAAGCATACCAAAGCCGCCTTCATATCCTATCTTATCTACTTGCGACTCCACTTTCAAGGAGCTATGACCCTGCACTCCAAGGGCTCGTTGTTCAGCAACACTCCCTAGGACCTTACCATTAAGTGTATCAGTCCTGCTAGGATTTGCTTTCCCAAAATACAGCACCTCACATTTATCTGAATTAAATTCCACCTGCAACTTCTCAGCCCATTGACCCATCTAGTCCAGATCCTGCTGTAATCTGAAGTAACCCTTTTCACTGTCCACTATACCTCCAATTTTGGTGTCATCTGCAAGCTTACTAACTGTACCACTTGTGTTTGCATCCAAATCATTTACATAAATGATAAAAAGTAGAGGACCCAGTGCGATCCTTGTGGCACTCCACTGGTCACAGGCCTCCAGTCTGAAAAACAACCCTCAACCACCACCCTCTGTCTTCTACCTTTGAGCCAGTTCAGTATCCAAATGACTAGTTCTCCCTGTATTCGGTGAGATCTAACCTTGCTAATCAACCTTCCATGGGGAACCTTGTCAAACACCTTATTGAACTCCATATAGATCACATCTACTGCTCTGCCCTCATCAATCCTCTTTGTAACTTCAAAAAACTCAGTCAAGTTTGTGAGACATGATTTTTCCCCACATAACGCCATGTTGACTATCCCTAATCAGTCCTTACCTTTCCAAATACATGTACATCCTGTCCCTCCGGATTCCCTCCAACTTGCCCACCACTAATGTCAGGCTCACTGGTCTATAGTTCCCTAGCTTATCTTTACCGCCCTTCTTAAACAGTGGCACCACGTTAGCCAACCTCCAGTCTTCCGGCACCTCACCTATGACTATCGATGATATAAATATCTCAGCAAAGGGCCCAGTGATCACTTTTCTCTAGCTTCCCACAGAGTTCAAGGTACACCTGATCAGGTCCTGGGGATTTATCCACCTTTGTGTTTCAAGACATCCAGCACTTCCTCCTCTATGTAATTTGGACATTTTGCAAGGTGTCACCATCTATTTGCCTACAGCCTATATCTTCCATATCCCTTTCCACAGTAAATACTGATGCAAAATACTTGTTTAGTGTCTCCCTCATTTTCTGCAGCTCTGCACAAAGACCGCCTTGCTGATCTTTTTGAGGGGCCCTATTCTCTCCTGAGTTACCCTTTTGACCTTAACATATATTTGTAAAAACCCTTTGGATTCTCCTTAATTCTATTTGCCAAAGTTATATCATGTCCCCGTTTTGCCCTCCTGATTTCCCTCTTAAGTATACTCTTACTGCCTTTATACTCTTCTAAGGATTCACTCGATCTATCCTGTCTATACCTGCCATTATGCTTCCTTTTTCTTAACTAAACCCGCAATTTCTTTAATCATCCAGCATTTCCCACACCTACCAGCCTTTCCTTTCATCCTAACAGGAATATACTTTCTCTGTTGCAGGGGAAGGTGCTGTGAGGCTTTTGTTTGACAGGTGGGGAAGAGGAATGCTGGGTGTGAAGGAAGAGTGGACAGGGGTATCCTGCGGAATGCTGACCAGTGAGGAGAGGGGAAATATAAGTCTCATCATAGAATCCCACTGGAGGTGGCAGAAATGACGGCTAATGATCCATTGGATGCTGGTGGAATGGTATGCAAGGTCAAGGGAGATGCTGCCGGACCTGCTGAGTTTCTCCAGCAACTTCTGTTTTTGTTGGATTTATAGCATCTCCAGTTTTCTTTTGGTTTTTATTGAGGTCTACACATCTATTCTTACCAAAGTGTATAACTTCGCACTTCCCCACATTTGTATTCTGTCTATCACTTTACCCACTCACCTAGCATGTTCTGCAGCCTCCTATCTTCCTCAACACTACCTGCCCCATCACCTATCTTTTATGCCATCTGCAAACTTGGCAACAATGCTCTCAGTTCCTTTTTTTTTTGTCCAGATCATAAATGTATAACATGACTAGTTGTGGTCCCAACACTGAACTCAACCAGACACTCTTTATCATCCTGAAAAAGACCATCTTATTCCTACTGTCTGCCTTCTACCAGTCAATCAATCCTCTATCCATACTAGTACCTTGCACCTAATACTGTGGGCTCTTATCTTAGCAACCTTCTATGCAACACTTTATCTATTAGAATTTTCAGAAGACCTTTTGACAATGTCCAGTAGCTCTCCTTTTGTCTAATTTGTTTGTTACCTCAGAATTCTAACAGATTTTCTGGCATGACCTTCCCTTGAGGAAACCATGTGGACTCTGCCTTATTTTCCAAGAATTGCCCAATCTTATTACTAATAATGGACTCTAAATCTTACCAACAACTGAGGTCAGACTAATTGGCCTGTAATTTCCTGTCTTCAGCCTCCCTCCCTTCAACAGGGGTATTACGTTAGCCATTTCCTAGTCCTCCGGGACACTTCCTGACTCCAGTGATTCCTGAAAGATCACCACAAATGCCTGTACAATCTCTTCTGCTATCTCCCTCAGAACTCTGGAGTATAGTCCATCTGGTCAGGGTGATTTTATCCATCTTCAGATATTTCAGCTTTCTTACTACCTTTTTTTGGTTTTGTGATGGCTACTACACTCTCCTCTGCCCCATGGACTCTCTTGAAGTTCTGGTGTGCAGCTGGTGCCTTCCATTGAAACTGATGCAAAATACATGTTCCTTTTTTGCCATTTCCCTTCCCCATTACTTAGTCCCCTTTTTTACAGCGGTCCAATGTCCCTTCTTGCCCCCCTCATCTTTGCAATTTTCTTTTTACATTAAGAGTCATTCTTCTTTGTCGTCTTCTCCCTGCTGTCCTCCAGTTTTTAAAGACTTCCCAATCCTCTGGCTTACCAATGGTGTTCCTGATTTTCTTCAGCCATGGTTGTCTTGACCTCTTAGTTTGTTTTTGTTTTTCCTCCTTTCTTGGGGATGGATGTGCTTCCCAGAAGCTCCTGCCACTCTACCATCTTCTCTGCTCGGTTTCCATTCCCATCCACTCTGGTCAGCTCCTCCCTCATGTCCTTTTGTAGTTGCCTTTTGCTCAATTATAATACCATTTACGTCTGATTCAAGCTTCTCACTTTTGAAAACTCTATGGTGAATTCTGTATCTATTTTGGTTACTGCCTCCTAGAGGTTTCTTCACCTCAACTCCCTAGTCCAATCTGCTTCATTACACATCCACAAATCCAGATTTGTGGTAAAGCCCAATAGAGGACAGACGAGCTGCTTTTTTTCCTTAAAAATAATCTTGCAGTCATTCACTAATTCCTTTTCTTAATCTGCTACCAACCTTATTTCCCAGTCAGTATGGTCCTGGAAATGCACAGCTGATCAGGCAGCATCCAAGGAGCAGGAGAATCGACATTTCGAGCATGATCTCTTCAGGGATAAGGCTAGTAGTTTCAGGGGGCTGAGAGATAAATGAGGTGTGGCTATGCAGAAGGTATCTGGGAATGTGATAGGTAGATGCAGGTGGGAGAGTAGCGAAGGTGATAAAATGGGTCGTTCAAGAGGGTGGTGCTAAGTTGGAAGGTTGGATCTGAGGTAAGTGGGGGAGGGAGTAGGGAAATGGGGAGAAACTGGTGAAATCTACAAAAGATGGAAGATGAGGCCCAGGCATTGGGTGGTTAGGGTTTGGTGATTGGTGGAGGCCCAGGACCTGCATCTCTTTGGGGGAGTTGGTGTTCAGCCACAGGGCAGTGGGGTAACTTGGTTCAGCCCAGAGATGTTATCTGAAATGATCAGCAAGTTGGTAATCTATCTCCCCAAAATAGAGGAGACCATGTCAGGAGCAACAGACGTAGTAGATGTCATGTGTGGAAGTACATGTGAATCTCTGAATGTGGAAGGAACCTTTTGGTGCCTTGGATGGAGGTGTGGGTAGAGTATAAGCTCTTCAGCCACATTCTGAAGCAGACAGAAGTACATCCACAACACCATCTCTGTCCAAGGCCCCAAAGGTTCCTTCTGAATTCAGAGATTCACCTGTACTTCCACACATACCATCTACTGTATCTGATGCTCCCAATGTGGTCTCCCCTAAACTGTGGAGACAGGATGTCCACTTACAGATCATTTCTGAGAATGTCTCCGGGACACCTGAGCACTTTAACTCCCCCTCCCGGCATCACCTAAGGTGCGAGCTGCACATTGAAAGTTGTTGTGTTTCTCTTTAAAAGAATTGTTGATTGCGAGTGTTTGTTTGTAAGGAAGATGCCTGAACAAACTCTAGTACCCACACATGATATGCCAATGGACTTTAGCCTTGTCATGTGGAAATTGCTAATTTGATGTCTGATCATCAACAGATTTTATTCCAACAAATTTCTGAGAGCTTATTTCCAAATCCTCTGCTTTTGATAAAATTCACTACGAAAGCTTAACTGATCCAAGCAAGCTGGATTCTAGCAAAGAACCCAATGTTCCAAATCGAAAGGCGCACACTTTGCCCATTTGGTCATCCAGATACCAGTATCCCAAAGCTGACCTTATTAACAACCTAGATACCATTGTCAAGTTTGGGGGGAAAAAACATTCATGGAGGCCTTGCAAGCTGGTGAGGATACATCAACAATTGGACAGTTTGGCATAGGCTTCTATTCTGCTTACATTGTTGCAGAAAAATTAACAATCATCACTAAGCACCATGATGATCAGTACATGTGGTAATCATCTGCTGGAGGGTCTTTCACAGTAAGATTAGAGCATGGTGAAGATGTTGACCGTGGAACTTTAAAGTAATCTTGCACTTGAAGGAAGGTCAGATGGAAATCTAGAAGAAAAGAAATTGTCAAGAAACCTTCCCAGTTTGTTGGCTGCCCATCACTTCATTTGTGGAGAATGACCATGATAAAGAATTCAATGATGAAGGGAAGACCAGGAGAGGACGATACTGCAGAGGCAGAAGACAAGCCAAAGGTTGAGGATGTTGGATTAGATGAAAATGGAAAAAGTGACAAAAGGAAAAATCTCTATCAAGAAGAGCTGAACAAAACCAAACCCATATGAGAATCCCATGATTGTAGTATTGGTCCTTTTTATTTCTGGCTCAATCCTTTTTTATTTTAATCCCCACATCCTGTCTACTGCTCGGAGGCCTGTACAGTACACTCAGGGTCTTTTTTTTTTCCTTTGCAGTTCCTCAACGCTACACAGACAGATCTACACCCTCCAACTCAAACATTTCTTGCTATTAATGTTGTTGATTATTGATGGACTATTCTTAACATTGTGGTTGGATAATTCATTTTGGGCAATTTTGCATCCCTGCAGAGGTGACAAATTGGTTCTAGTTTGGAGCTTACCTCCGTATCTCTTGTATTTTGTGGTAAGAGATTTGATTTGCCTTTGAAAAATGACCAACTGTGTTTCAAGTCCTGCCAAACTTCAGAAGTTTTTGTGGTGCTTTTTTCTAAAGCAACATGCTCAGTGTTCGTAAGTGCTGCATCTGCAAACTTCATTTCACATACATATACCAGAACCATTCCTAGTCCAAGAATGTAGACGTTTTTCACTATTTGCAATCATGTTAGATTTTTGTGGGATGCTTGTATTTACAATATATGCTTAGGTATAATGCTAAGCACATCTAAGTAAATGGTAGATTTGAGAACCAATTTGTCAATGTCACATGACTGGTTTTATTAAATACTTCCAACTGTTGAATATTTTATGACTCTATAACTGAATCCCTTAATTCAGACCTTCAGTAATCCTTTTCTGCTCTCTCCCTGAGGTTTAATGTTTTTAACATGATTCACCTATTTGGTTTTTTTTCTAATACCTTTTTTTACTACTAGACTAAAAAAGTCAAATGTTCCTCTTGTAAGTGTTAAAAATCTACAGTACTTTGGTTAGCATTTTGGTCTTTTGTAAGATTGCTGTTTTGGGATTTTTGTCCATCTTGCCCTAAAATGAAAGGAATGAAGAGTTTGTGTCCTGATCTGAATTCTGCTGTTAGCAAGCTTGTGGTTAACTGTGTACAACATATTCACCCCTCTGAACAATGTACCAGCTGTGCTCGCACGGCACCTGGTCCCTAAGCAAAGGAAGGAAGTAGGAGTATCAAGTTTTCTACTTTAACTGTATTCCATCTTTAAGTTTAAAACTAATTGTGGATCTAAAAGATTGGTTAGCATTTTTATCTGTGTACAAAATCTGCAATTCACACTTTTCAACACTACACTGGAGTTGGTGATAGCCCAGTGGTATTATCATACTGCTTTTTAATGTGGAGACCCCAGTAATGTTCTGCAAACCCACATTTCAATCCTGCCATGGCAGATGGTGACCACTAAACTGTTAGAGAAAAATCTATCTGGTTCACAAATGTGCTTTAGGATAGGAAACTGTTGTCCTTTTTACCAGTCTAGTCTACATATGACTAGACCCACAGCAATATTGTTGATTCCTAATTACCCCATGGGAAATGAGGGATTGACAATGAATGCTAGTAATAAACACCTACATCCTGTTAACAAGTAAAAAGCATTTGGGAAGGAGGGAGGCCTATTGTGGAATTACTTTTTAAAATTGTTTTTCTAACAAAACAACACATCCATGAACCTTCCATAATTACCCTGAATAGTCCTGCACCTTGAACAGAGAAAATGCTTGCTCTGCCAGTCAACACTCAATACAGATGGGAACTCACTCCTAAATGAAACTACAAAATTCAGCTTTTTCTTTGTTTTCTACTGCTGCCTAACTGTGGTAGTGCTTATATTTAAGATTTTCAGCTCCTTTGGCAACAGTTGAATCTCCAATTGGTTCCTCACCAAGGAAGTCATTTCTTGGATGAGGTATTCACTAGGGGTAAAAAAATGAGGTCTGCAGATGCTGGAGATCACAGCTGAAAATGTGTTGCTGGTTAAAGCACGGCAGGTTAGGCAGCATCCAAGGAACAGGAAATTCTATTCCTTGGATGCTGCCTAACCTGCCGTGCTTTAACCAGCAACACATTTTCAGCTGAGGTATTCACTAGCTGAGGAACAAAGTCGAACTTTCTGGAGTTGAAAATCATCCTGTTTCCTATCTGGAGAAAGGAGGGACAAAGTTAAATATAACAAAAAGGGATTTTAATCACTTACTGGTTTTTTTTTTAGAAAATGTGAAAAACCTGTTCTCAATTCAAATTTGTTACCCCAGTGAGGATGTTTGGTCAATGTTGCTTTTAATTTGTTTTAACTTAATCCTGTTTATGTTCTTTTGACTTAGTCACTGGAAATTTTGAACTCCTCTTGACAAGATCTTGTTAATATTTTCATTTCACAGCTCACTTTGGCTGAAATGTTAATCTCTAATTGCTGGAAATGCAAACTTCCGGCTTTGTCTTATTTAGATCTTCAGTTTCCCACTTTCTTTTCAACTGACATTTTTGAAGTTTATCAATCTCATTCAGTTTTCTCCTCCTACTGTTTAAAAGAAAAGCCTCCGGCTCACTTTTTTTTCTCTCTACTCAGGAACCCATACTGAAATCTCTAAGAATTTTTGTCAATGAACCAATAAGAATAGTCATCCATGAGCCAGATCAACTTCTTTCCCCCTCATCACATTGGTCCTTTTTATGATCGTCATCAGCTATTTGGGGTAGACACCTAGTTTTGAACTTTTTTAAAATCTATTTTCCTTATTTCATTGGCCTTGCTAGGGATTATCCCATCCAATGTCTGTTGCCCAAATCTAATTTTATTCTCTTCAGGACATAGTCTTCACTGGGCCAGCATTTATTACACATCATTGCTGCCTTTTTAAGTCAGTATCAAGATATCATGCAGTCCAATCCCAATGCTGTTGGGAAGGTCAGGGTGGGGGCCCAGCAATACTGCAGGAATAGTGATATCAGGCTGAATCTTGCTTTTTTTTAAGGCTCCATGCAAGTCACATTGATCTCATTTGGATTGGTTATTTGTTGCAAGACCTAGTGATTTATTTCTCCCTCCATCTCTCAGCCCACCCCATGGTACCACTTGTAGCCCATCTTTCTCTACACTATGTTCCAGACCAAATTACCATTTCACAAATGTAACTTGAGAAGAGGCAGATGGCAAGTCAGGCTGAGACCTGGCATTCCTGATGGAGTGTAGAAATTTTATCTCTGCTGTGCTTCAGAACTCTCTGCCACCAGATCCTGGTCAGAAATCTGCGTCTGGGTCACCTGCAGTCTCCATGGTGTGGAGTAACAGCCATCCGTGCATTTAAATCCATTACCTACACCACTCTACCTAGGGGTAAGTGTCATACTCTTCTCCCTGCCTCCTCTCTCACATGCTACCAGTACTACTGCACCAATGTCCACCAAGGGACATGTTCTGTCACTCTCTGCATGCAACATCTTCCTCACTGGCAGTCACTTTTTTTTTTCCCCCTCACCACGAACACTGCTCAACTTGCTCACTCGCCCAGGACACCTTGCCACCTGCACCAGCACTAACAGTTCTGCCACTGCCCTTCTCTCTCCTTCTAATAGACAGCCCATGATAGGGTGGAAAAGGTTGGGATTGGTGCTGAGCATGTGACTGATCCACAAAATAGATGAAGTGGTTGAGGACACACATGGGATACAGCCTTTGTTAACCAAGGCATAGCATTTTAAGAGCAGGGAGGTAATGCTGGAACAATATAAAGCTTTTTAGTCTGGCCACTGACAAAGAATTGTGTAGTTCTGGAATCTACTTAATAGGAGGACTATCACAGAACTGGAGAGCGTGCAGAGGAGATTCACCAGGATTTTGCCTGGACTGGAGAGCTTTCATTATGAAGAGTTGGATCAGACTGAGTTGCTTGCCTTTTAAAGCAGAGAAGACCGTGAGGTATGATTTGAGTTAGGGTAGACAGAAATATTTTCCCCTCGATGGGGGTATTAATGATCAGGGCTCGTAGCTTTAAAGGTACAGGACAAGTTTAGAGAAAATGGGAGAAATCTTTCCCATCCAGAGGATGGTGGGTATCTGGAACTCTAACTGTAAGAGGGTTTCTGCCTCTTCCACTCTTAATATTTCCTGAATAATTCAGATGGGCACTTTTTCTGTCAAGACATGCAAAGTTGAGCCAATCAAGCAGTAGGGCCACTTTGTTTGTCAGCTGTAGAGATTTGACAATGAGATGATGATCCTGGACCTTGTAAGAGAAGACCCAGGACCACTCCCTACTGAGTAAGTCCCATTCTTTTTACTGAAACCCACCCTGTTGTCAGTCTCTGTACACAATTAGCTACGAGTCCATATCTCCCTTGTGTCTTGCAGGTGCAGTTGGTACATTCACATCTGCAAAGAGGTGACCAAATCCATCAGCTCCATCTCTTACAGGAGTGTTGAAGTAAGCATCAGTAAGGCTGTGGCCTGTACCCCCACCAGCTCAAATTGACAGCTACTTTGGTACACATACCTTCTAGTTTGGGAGCACAGTATGGTGAGCACTTTCCATGACCGCTCCTCTGCAAGCACTGAGGACTGCCCCAGACTGGGCAGGAGTGGACACTAGTGGTATTGACAATTGGGGATGTCATTAGAATGAACGAGGAGTGTTGACAGATATGTAAGGCACAATAGCAAATGTTGCCACATACAGCAAGTCCATGCAGATATACAGACTGTTGGATGACCAGTTGAAAGCTATCTTAGAGCCAGGTCCAGTATGCCATATACTGTAGAATTGACCCCAACTATTTATCATAGGGACAGGGATCGGACAAGCAGTGCCCATAGTAACCTGGCAAAAACTCCTGCAAATGTCCTCTCGGGAAATGGCAGAGGTAGTGGAGTTCTTCACCCTGGCTACCCTCCTTGACTATGTGCTGATACAAAACACAGGGCTTACTTGCCTCCTTTGAGGAAGACCTCAAACGTCTGGGTTGCCCAAGCACACATGTCCCTGGGATTGCCCAACAAACCTCCATGGCCAATGGGCTGCATTTGTAGATCAGTCTCTCTCCACTCTAACTGCAGAGTTGGGACTGCCCAAATATAATGGGAGGGAAAGACCAGTTACTAGTGGTGATTCCGCAAGGATCTGTTTTGGGACCATTGCTGTTGGTCATTTTTATAAATGACCTAGAGGAGGGGCTAGAAGATTGGGTGAGCAAGTTTGCAGATGATACGAAAGTTGGTGGAGTTGTTGACAGTGAGGAAGGATGTGGCAGGTTACAGCGGGATATAGATAAGCTGCAGAGCTGGGCAGAAAGGTGGCAAATGGAGTTCAATGTAGCTAAGTGTGAAGTGATTCACTTTGGTAAGAGTAACAGGATGGGGTACTGGGCTAATGGTCAGATACTTGGTAGTGTGGATGAGCAGAGGGTTCTTGGTGTCCATGTAAACAGATCTCAAAGTTGCCACCTAGGTAAATAGTGCTGTGAAGAAGACATATAGTGTACTGGCTTTTATTGGTAGAGGAATTGAGTTCCGGAGTCCTGACGTCATGTTGCAGTTGTATAAGACTCTGGTGCAGCTGCATCTGGAGTATTGTGTGCAGTTTTGGTCGCCATACTATAGGAAGGATGTGGAGGCGCTGGAACGGGTGCAGAGGAGTTTTACCAGAATGTTGCCTGGTATGGTAGGAAGATCGTATGAGGAAAGGCTGAGGCTGTTTTCATTGAAGAAGAGAAGGTTTAGGGGTGACTTGATAGAGGTGTACAAGATGATTAGAGGTTTAGACAGGGTTGACAATGCTGGAGAACCTCCACAGGTCTGGCGACATCTGTAGAAAGAAACATCAAGTTGCCATTGAATTGATATGACTGTCCACTACTCACTACAGCTGGAAAATGGTGTTTAGCCTGACAGAAGGGGATCAGGAGCAGATAGCTCCGATGCCCATAACACCACAAAGACAGTGCAAATGGTACTAAAATGTGTAAATGAAGGAGTGGGAAAACTGGCTCCCTCTTGCACTGACATGTCCAATCTCTAACTAGCTTCTCGAATGTGGTGTGACTCCAATAGCAGATACCCTGATTTCTATTGACTCTGGTTTTGCTAAAAATCCTTAGTGTAACACCTTCAAGTAAGGTCTTTATGTCTCTGTCTACCTGTGGGATTCATTTGTTTTATCCTTTAATTGAGTGGGTTGCTCAGACATTTGAACAGTTAACTCAATCATACTGCTGTGACTCTCAGGTCATGTGTAGGTCAGAAGAAGGAAGGATTGCAGATTCCTTTTCTCTAAAGGACATGAGAGAACCAGATGGATTTTAAGTATTAATGGTTTCATAGTTACCATGTGATCTTGTTCCAGATCTTAATTGAATTTAAATTTAACCCATGTCCCCTAAATGTTTGCCTGGGTTACTAGTTCATAACTATTAACCAGACTGATCATGGTAATAGCTGAAAGCCTGACACTAACAGTTCATTATTTTAAATATCTTAGAGTGAGGAGTTATTTTAAGTACTTTTCTTTGCAGGGAAGTTATTCTTTAAACTCTAGAACAGAACTGGTGTTTTTTTTTTAAAGAAGGCTACAGATATTGGGTTTTGGTTAACCTACTTTTTAATAAGTAGGCATTCGATTATCTTGGTCCAGTATGATTCATTCTGAAGCATTACTTCTGTTCTATTCTCAGTCTGGTAACTTAAATCCCAGAACTGTGATTCAGTGAATACTCTTCTCTGGCAATTCTTTCTCCAGTGTAAGCCAAGTGTATCTCCCACCTTCCATTTGATTACTCATCAATTTGGTCTTGCTAAATCTAGCACCAGTTCCTACTCCTTCGTATGTCTGACCCATGAACTTGCTATTTTCAGCTTCTGTCATCTGGCAGA
Source organism: Hemiscyllium ocellatum (assembly GCF_020745735.1). Classification (NCBI taxonomy): domain Eukaryota; kingdom Metazoa; phylum Chordata; class Chondrichthyes; order Orectolobiformes; family Hemiscylliidae; genus Hemiscyllium; species Hemiscyllium ocellatum. Next base: position 52,481,650 of record NC_083401.1, on the reverse strand, counting down.
CTGCATTAAATTTCAGGGATATCTTAAACGCTCCTCCTCACATTGATCTGAGTTTTTTTTATATATGGGTTTCCTATCGTGGTAGAAATGCTGATGGCTTTATCCAAATTCTTATGAATATAAGAAATGAGAACAAAAGGTAAGTCACTTGGCTTTGCAGGCCTGATCTTCTATATAATAAGATTGGAGTCCACTATGGTGCAGGAAATGCACAGCAGGCCAGGCAGCATCCGAGGAGCAGGTGAGTCAACGTTTCGGGCATATTCCTTTCATCAGGAATATATAAGACCAGTCATTCTGTTTTGTCAAGTTCAACATTCCTACCTGCCTCAATTAAACTCCATTCATTTTAATCCTCTAACCCACTCCTGTCGGTTCTGACTGATACCTGAGAAAGCATCCTCTTTTTTTTCAAATCAATCTTGTCATGACCATTGAAGCTTTAAGGATCCTGAATCAAATCAGTCCCTCAATCTTTACTCATTTGAATGGTAATGAGCCTTTTCTCTTCAAGCATCCATATATGAACAAGGAATGGTCTACTGATCCATGGCTGATTCTTACTTTGCATTTCATTTGGTCACCGTCCTCCATCTTGAATTGGGGAATGTTCTACCCTGCATCCAGACTCACCTGGCAGGGGGTTCTACATCCAGTCTGTCCAGCCCTGTTTTCACTTTTAGTCACTGATATTTTTTTTCTCTCTGTTGTTGACCCAGTAAATCTGACTTCCTAGAAATCTGTCCAATGAACCTTTTTTTTGCTGTACATGATGTATGGCAAGTAGCTCCCTTCCTTAGGTAAGGTGACCAATGCACATGACTGAACCTGCTGCAGGTATGGGGAGGGGGAGGAATGTAAATACCTTTAATTTTTGGAATGAGTTAGTTTGCACATAATGTTGACAGTGGACGCTAATTAATTACTTTAAAATCAGAACAAAACTTCTGCTTCATGGCTTAGTCATGAATAATAGTTAACAGAAAATTCCGCTTCCTCCCACTAACAGACAACCGGTGGTCAGTTCAGGTGTTTGACTGCTAAAGTATTGTGGCATTATTAGGGAAGGTAATCTTTCAGGTAGGGAATGGAGTTGAGGGATTTCCTGGGCTTTGAGCCTGCCTTCCAAATAGGTTGGAGTTTCAGTAACCCCTGCAAAGGAATTCCTGCAATTTGACCTTGCAGGCACTGTGCATTAGATCTGGAATGAGATCACATAGTAACTATGAAACCATTAATACTTAAAATCCATCTGGTTCTCTCAAGACCTTTAGAGAAAAAGAATCTGCAATCCTTCCTTGCAGGCACTGTGCATTGCTATTCTTAATCAGAACACTATGCATCCAAGTCCAAACCTAGAGACCTGAACTCCCAACCCAGGCTGACACTCCCAGTGACAGGTGCTGAACTGTCAGAGGTGCCATTGTCAGCCAGTTTTAAAGTGGCAAGTTAGCCAGGAAAGACCTAAAGAGAAAGCTAAGAAGAACCAGGAGGGGGCATGAGAAGTCACTGGCAGATAGGATCAAGGAAAATTCTAAGGCTTTCTGTAGGCATATCAGGAATAAAAGGAATGACTTGTAAGATTAGGGCTAATCAAGGATAGTGGTGGGTAGTTGTGCATGGAGTCATAGGAGAGAGGGGAAACGCTAAATGAATTTATTTTCCCAATATTCACACTAGGAAAAGACAATATTGTCGAGGTGAAGACCAAGATACAGGCTACTGGAGAAGATGTGTTTGAAGTTCATAAGGAGGAGGTGTTAGCAATTTTAGAAAGTATACAAATAGTCAAGTTGCCTGGGCCAGATGGGATTTATCTTAGAATTCTCTGGGAGGAGATTAGAGCCTTTGGCTTTGATCTTTTTGTTGTTGTCTACAGGAATGGTGGCAGAAGACTGGAGGATAGCAAATGTTGTTGTTGTTGTTGTTGTTGTTGTTCAGGAAGGGGAGTAGAGACAGCCCTAGTAATTACAGACCAGTGAGCTTTACTTTTGGTTGTGGGTAAAAGATTTATAATCATCTAGAGGGGAATAAGTTGATTAGGGAGAGTCAACATAGATTTTGTGAAGGGTAGATCGTGGCTCTCAAACCTTATTGCATTCTTTGAGAAGGTGACCAGACAGGTGGATGAGGGTAAAGCCATTGATGTGGGGTATATGGATTTCAGTCTGGCGTTTTGATAAGGTTCCCCACAGTAGGCTATTGGACTAAAATAGAGGCATGGGATTGAGGGTAATTTAGTAGTTTGGATCAGAACTTTCTTTTCTGAAAGAAAAGAGGGTGGTGGTTGAAGGGAAATGTTTATCTTGGAGTTCAGTTACTAGTGGGGTACCACAAAGGGTTGTCTCTTTATCATTTTCATAAATGATATAGGTGAGGGCATAGGTGAGTCAGTAAATTTGCAGATGACACGAAGGTCTGTGGATAGTGCTGAAGGATGTTAGAGATATAAGTTGCAGAGCTGGGCTGAGGGGTGGCCAATGTAGTTTAAAACAAAAGTGTGAGGTGATTCACTTTGGAAGGAGTAACAGGAATAGAGTACAGGGATAATGGTAAGATTCTTGGTAGTGTGGATGAGCAGCGAGATTTGTACATTGATCTGTCCATGTATATAGATCCCTGAGAGTTGCCACCCAGGATGATAGGGTTTATAAGAAGGCATAATTATGTGTAAGATTTTTATTATTAGAGGGATTGACTTTCGGGTCATGCTGCAGCTGCACTTGGAGTATTGCATACAGTTCTGGTCACCACATTAAGGATGTGGAGCTTTAGAAAGGGTTCTGAGGAGATTTACTCGGATGTTGCCTGATATGGAGGGAAGGTCTTGAGGAAAGGCTGAGGGACATCTTGACCAGATGGGCCAATGGGCTGAGAAGTGGCAGATGGAGTTTAATTCAGATAAATGCGACGTGCTGTATTTTGGGAAAGCAAATCTTAGCAGGACTTATACACTTAATGGTAAGGTCCTAGGGAGTGTTGCTGAACAAAGATCTTGGGGTACATGTTCATAGCTCGTTGAAAGTGGAGTCACAGAGTGAAGAAGGCGTTTGGTATGCTTTCTTTCATTGGTCAGAATATTGAGTACAGGAGTTGGGAGGTCATATTGTGGTTGTACAGGACGTTGGTTAGGCCACTGTTGGAATATTGCATGTAATTCTGGTCTCCTTCCTATCGGAAAGATGTTGCGAAACTTGAAAGGGTTCAAAAAAGATTTACAAGGATGTTGCCACCACTGGAGGATTTGAGCTACAGGGAGAGGCTGAACAGGCTGGGGATGTTTTCCCTGGAGCATCGGAGGCTGAGGGGTGATCTTATAGAGGTTTACAAATTTTAGGAGCATGGATAGGGTAAATAGGCAAAGTCTTTTCCCTGGGGTTGGGGAGTCCAGAACTAGAGGGTATGGGTTTTAGGAGAGAGGGAAAAGATGAGACCTATGGGGCAACTTGTTAACATGTATGGAATGAGTTGCCAGAGGAAGTGGTGGAGACTGGTAAAATTGCAACATTTTAAGAGGCATTTGGATGGGTATATGAATAGGAAGGGTTTGGAGGGATATGGGCCGGGTGCTGTCAGGTGGGACTAGATTGGGTTGGGATGTCTGGTCGGCATGGACAGGTTGGATTGAAGGGTCTGTTTTCATGCTGTACGTCTGACTCGAGGCTGTTTTCATTGGAGACAAGAAGGTTGAGAGGTAATTTAATTGAGACATATAATCAGAGGGTTAGATAGGGTGGACAGAGAGCCTTTTTCCTCAGATGGCAATGGCTAGCACGAGGGACATAGCTTTAAATTGAAGGGTGACAGCTGTCCGAGGTCGTATTTACTCTATGCTAGGAGTGTAGAACACCCTGCCTGCAACAGTAGTAGATTCACCAACTTTAAGGGTATTTAAATGGTCATTCCATAAACCTATGGATAAAAAAGAATGATTAGATTAGTGTGGAAACAGGCCCTTCGGCCCAACAAGTCCACACCGACCCTCCGAAGAGCAACCAACCCAGACCCATTCCCCTATATGTACCCCTTCACCGAACACTACAGGCAATTCAGCATAGCCAATTCACCTAACCTGCACATTTTTGGACTGTGGGAGGAAACCGGAGCACCTGGAGGAAACCCACGTGCAATTGAACCCATGTCTCTAGTGCTGAGGCAGCAGTGCTTACCACTGTGCCACCGTGCAGATTAGATGGGCTTCAGATGTGTTTCATAGTTAGCACAACATCAGGGGCCAAAGGGCCTGCACTGCGCTGTAACGTTCTATTACTGTTTCCTTCATTCAAATAGTTAATATTGAACAGCTGGGGCCCAGGCACAGACTCCTGCAGTACCCTGATAGTCACTGCCTTCTACCCTGAAAAAGACCTATTTATTGCTCTGGTTTCTGTCAGCTAATCTGTTCTGTTTATGCCATGCCAGTATGTCATTCCCATATCCATCTGTTGTATTCTTGCACAATGACCTGTTATGTACCATTCCAAGTGCTGTGGGGTGGCATGGTGGCTCAGTGGTTAGCGCTGCTGCCTCAGAGCACCAGGGTCCCAGGTTCAATTCCAGACTTGGGTGACTCTGCAAACTCCACACAAACCTTCTCCCTGTATCTGAGTGGGTTTGCTTCCACAATCCAAAGGTGTGCAGGTCAGGTGCATTGACCATGCTAAATTGCCTGTAGTGTTAGGTGCATTAGTCAGAGGAAAATGGGTTACTCTTCGGAGGGTTGGTGTGGACTGTTCAGGCAGAAGGGCCTGTTTCCATACTGTGTAGACTGTCCTATAACATTTGTAAAGGCATCTTTTGAAAATTAAACTGGGAAATATGGCTCTTTTTGGAGGAGAAAGTGAGGACTGGCGATCAGAGTTGAGTGTGTTGCTGCAAAGGCACAGCCAGTCTGGCAGCATTCGAGGAGCAGGAGAATTGACGTTTTGGACATAAACCATATCCAATGTGGAACTGTGGTGTGTGTGCTTGTAGTTAAGGTAACACAAGATGATCTAACTTTTTGTTGGGAACAGTTTGATATTTTTGAGAAGCTAGTTTTTGAGTTAAAGTTATCACATGGTCAGGGTTTAATTATAAATTGCAACTAGTCAGGCATATAACTATTTCACTTGGTGACCGTTGCAGTAGAATGGATTGATTACCAGCACACACCTCCCCATTAGCATTCTGATATCTTTTTACATTTCCTTACTAATGTTAGGTTGACCTGTAATCCCCTGTTTATTCCCCTTCTGCTTTTCAAAGTGAAGTTGCATTTCAACTATCAGCCATGACTGTGTAGCTCTACTTTTGAAAAGTGCATCAATTGTTCCCATGGCTAGTTTATTTAATACTCTGGGATCTAGATTATCAAGCCCTGGGAATTTCAGTTTTGTAGTCCCATTAATTTCTAGTTTTAAACAGAGTACAAATTTTCTTTTAGTTCCTTTTTAACTAACAAACTTCCCAGCACTACTGGGAAATTGTCTTCTGTGAAGACACAACAGTTTAATTGTTTTATTTCTGTGTTCTCTTTATCAATTCTCCAATTTGCTCTTGAACTGTATAGAAGCTTATGTTATGAGTCCTGCAAGATTAGTGGCTTAATTCTTTTCCTCTCAAATTCCTCCAGACTGCTCTGAATCCTCAGGGTTTGTACTTGTCCTAGCCCATCTTTAGAGGAAGTTTCAGGATATAAAAAACAGTGTAGCTACCTACAGTACATGAATTGCAGCAGTTCAAGAAGGCAACTCACCACCACCTTCTCAAGGGTCATGAGGGATGGGCAATAAATGCTAGTCCAGTCAGTGATGTCCAAGTCTCAAATGAATTTAAGGAGTTTGACTCCTAATAAGTGTAATTTTATCCTTAACATCTTAACTGTGTTTAGGCCACTTTGTAATCAATGACTTACAACTTTTATTCTTATATTTTAAAATGTTGAGGCTTCAAGCTCAGACCCTTGCAGGACCCACCAATCATATCCATCAACCTGAAAAGACCCATATTTGGCATATAGTTTTCTGCCAGCTGTCTGTTGATGTGCCCTCTGCACCATGAACTTTTAACTTTCACATTTAGCCTTTTTTATGTGCATCCTGTTAAATGCCTTTCTGGAAATCAAAGTACAGAATATTGATTTGGCTCCCCTTTCTCCACAGTACATATTAGTCAACTCTACTTTTATTTCGTTCTGCTTTTTTATCTATGACCAAGAAAAAAATTCTGTACTCTCTGGTACTTTTTGGAGGTTCATATTCTATTCTGTTAGAACACCAACTGGTGCCAGTTTTGTAAGTGTAATAGAAAATGGGAAGATTCCCATGTAGAGCGATCTCCATGCCTGGCCAGAAAATTAGCGTGTGTCCCAGCAGCAAATTGAAGAGTCAAGGTGAATGGTGTGCAGCAGCAGTCTGCATAAAAACCACCTCCTTGCAAGGTGAAAGGACACTAACCTTACCCAAAAGGCAACTCTGGGTTCATGGGTGCAGGTTTCATAGACATGATCCAAAATATAATCATGTGTAGAACGATACACAGAACACATACTTTTTGCTGTCCCACTTTTTCTGTTTACTTGGGAGCAAGGCAATATTTATCAAAAATGCCTTGAGCAGTTGGGAGTTTGTCTGCTTTCAAACTTTCTCCTGTGGATGAGATTTGTTTTTGTTTTGCTGTTAGTGGCTTTTCCTTCTGTTGTGGCAGATCTCAGTATTACCATCTAAGGTAAACAATTACATTTTTAGTCTAGTTTGTCAAGATGAGCTTGGCTGATTTATGATAATCCCTTTGGCTATTGAATACTATCAGTTTAAATGAGAGTTCCAGAAGAAATTCTGTCAGAATGCATTACTATTCTCTAGACCAGTAACTTTTTTTCTTTCTTCTGTAAAACCTAAATCTGTGTCTTCGTGGTGTGGCTTTTAACCTCAATCTTTGGGTCGTCATTCACATTCAGAGCTATAGGTTAAATGTCCATTTTTGAAGTCTCTGCCAATCAATCACAGAATTATAGTTCTCTGCTGTTTTACTACTCATTGAAGTGTCAATATTCTGATACTGCCCAGTCCTAACTAGTCTTGAATATCAACTAAACAAACTGATCAATGCTGCTATATTCTTCATGGAGTTTCCGCTTCCTTGCCAATATACCTGGAGGCTGGTATGCCATCAGATGAGCATAATGGCCTCCACGAGAAAGTAAACCCCAGCAATACAGTTCCTTGATCCTTTAAAGACAACAGGTATCATAACTTCTAAGTAGAAGTAAGCCATTCAGTACAGAGTCTGTTTTGCTATTCAATGAGTTTATGGCTGATCTGCTAATCCTCAACTCCACTTTCCTGTCCTATCCCCATAACACTGGATTCCCTTGTGATTTAAAAGTGTCATCTCAGAATTGACTGTACTTAATGATCCAGCCTCCACAGTCCTCTGCAGTAAAGAATTTCCAAGATTCAGTATCCTGAGAGAAGAAATTTTTCCTGACCACTGATTTAGTGGTTTTAATCAGGAAACCACTTCTTCTGAGATTGTCATCTGGCCCTAGTCTCTTCCAAAGGGGAAACAACCTTTCCACATAGACCTTGTTAAGTCTGCCAAGAATCCTGTATGTTTCAATAAAGTTGCCTTATTCTTAAGCTCTTCTTATCTGGAATCTGCTTAGTGAACATTCTCTGTACTCCAATCATTTCTTAGTTAAGGGGCCCGACACCGGTCACATTAAAAGGCAGCAGTCAGACCACAGCTGGTACTTAGTTTTAGTAAAACCTCCTGACTTTTATGCTCCATTGCCTTTGAAATAAAGGCCAACGCTCCCATTTACTTTCCATGTTACTTTGGGACCCTAAGATTATAGGAGCAAAATTGGTCCATTCGGCACATTGAGTCTCCTCCATCATTTGATCATAGCTAATACATGTTTCTCGACCCCATTCTCCTGCCTTCTCTTACTAATCAAGAACCTATATAGAGTCAGACATACAACACTGAAGAAGACCTTTTGGTCCAACTCGTCCATGTCGACCAGATATCCAACCTAATCTAGTCCCATTGCCAGCACTTTACCCATCTCTCTCTCAATCCTTCCTATTCATATACCCATCCAGATGTCTTTTAAATGTTGCAATTACACTAGCCTCTGCTTGCTCTGGTAGCTCATTCCTTACACACAACCTTCTGCTGAAGAATTTTTTATATTTCAATTTTTTCCCTCACACTAAACCTATGCCCTCTAGTTCTGGACTCCTACCCCAGGGAAAAGACTTTGTCTATTTATTCTACACTCAGGATTTTATAAACCACTATAAGGTCACCCCTCAGCCTCCTCTGCTCCAGGGAAAACTGCCCCAGCATATCCAGCCTCTCCCTATAGTTCAAACCCTCTATCTTTGGCAACATCTTTTATAAGTCTTTTCTGAACCCTTCCTTACATTTGTCCTAAATACACTCAATGACTATGGGTCCACAGCCTTCTGTGGCGGAGTTCCACAGATTCACCACACTCTGGCTGAAGAAATTTCTCCTTTATTACAGTTCTAATTCACACTGAGGCAATTCCCTCCAGTCCTAGTTTCTTCTATTAGCCCATGCCCATTCTATCCAAGTCTCTCTCAATATTGTCAGTACCAATTAACTACCACCCTGACCGTTCTACACAAAGAACAAAGAAAATATACAGCCCAGGAACAAGCGCTTCAGCCCTCCAAGCCTGAGCTGATCCAAATGTACTGTCTAAACCTGTCAGTCAATTCCTAAGCATTTGTATCCCTCTGCTCCCCACCTACTCATGTATCTGTCCAGACGCATCTTAAATGAATCTACCATGCCTGCCTCTACCACCTCTTTTGACAATGCATTCCAAACGCCCATCACCCTCTGTGTGAAATACTTGCCATGTGTATCCCCCTTAAACTTTCCACCTCTCACCTTGAAAGCATGACGTCCTCGTTATTGAATCCTTCACCCAGGGGGATAAAGCTTGTCTCTATCCACCCTGTCTATACCCTTCATGATTTTGTAAACCTCAATCAGGTTTCCCCCCTCAATCTCCTTTTTTTTTCTAGTGAAAACAAACCTAACCTACTCAACCCCTCTTCGTAGCTAGCACCTTCCATACCAGCCAACATCCTCGTAAACCTTCTCTGCACCCTCTCCAATGCATCCACATCCTTTTGGTAATGTGGCACCCAGACCTGTACACAGTATTCTAAATGTGACCGAACCAGTGTCTTGTACAATTTTAACAGAACTTGCCAGCTCTTACACTCAATACCCCATCCTATGTGCCTTCTTGACCACTTTATCCACCTGTGCAGCAACCTTCAGGGTACAATGGACTTGCATTCCCAGATCTCTCTGCCTATCAACTTTTCCCAAGGCTCTTCTGTTCTTTGAATAATTTGCTCTAGAATTAGACTTTCCTAAATGCATCACCTCACATTTTTCTGGATTGAAAGCCATCTGCCACTTTTCCGCCCAACTCTCCAGTCTATATTCGCCTGTATTCTGGCAATCCCTTATGCTTTCTGCTCCACCAATCTTTGTCATCTGCAAACTTGCTAATCATACCAATTGCCCTCTTCTAGATTATTTATGTATATTACCAACAACAGTGGCTCCAATATTGACCCCCGTGGAACACCACTGGTCACATTTCTCCATTTCAAGAAACTCCATTCAACTACTACTGTCTCCTATTGCTCAATGAGTTCAATCCATTCTGTCCAGACAGAGGATCCTCAACCACTCTTGAATTTTGATCCCAGCTTTTTTGAATCATGGATGAACACTCTTCAATCCCTCTGCTTTGTAGCTTTCCACAGTTTTTCTCAACTTAACTAATATTCAGCTCATCTATTCTTTCTGTCAAAATGCATAATCTCATTTCCCCACATGGTATTCCACCTGACTTTTTTTTTGTCCACCCACTTAACTTGTGTATCTTCCTCTGCCCATTGTCGTCCTCACCATTTGCCTTCCCATGTTTTCGGGCCATCAGTAAAATTGGCTATAGCATCTTCACTTGTCTAAGTCATTAAAATGTATTGTAAATATTTATGGCCCCAGCACTGATCCCTGTGGCATTCCATTAGTTGCTGGTCTCTGTTCTGATTCCAACACTCCCCTATTATAAAACAAAATTGCGAATGCTAGAAATCTGAAAGATATCAGCACAAACACAAATTGGTGGGGAAGCTGTTAGGAAGAAGTCACGGAACCTGCAGACATGATGGATTAAAAGCTGCCTCTGTACTGTAAAATACCTTGATTCTCAAGGTCAATATATATTGCCTAATTGCTGGTGAGCCACACTCTTGCACATTGTAGTCCATGTGGTATTGGAGAGTTCCAGGATTTTGTCACTCAGTCAATGAAGGAACTGCAATGTAGTTCCATGTCAAGATGGTGTGCGGGTTTGAGGAGAACTTGCAGGTTATGCTGTTTCCTAGGTACCTGCTGTCCTTTTTCCTCCTCCCAGTTTGTATAAGTAAAAGGGTTGGCAGGTGCTGGCCAAGGAAACTGGTGTCCAACTTCTAGGTTGTACATACTTCTAACATTGCTATGCTGTTGGTGAAATTTAATAATTGTCATTCCATCCGCCACCTTCAAGTGACTTTTTTTGACCTGGGTGGTGTTCAGCTTCTTGAGTGGTTTTGGAGCTGCACTTATCCAAGTAAGTGGGAAATAGTCCATTATGTGGGCAAGTTGTAGAGATGAAGTGAGTTACTCACCAAGAATTCCTAGTTTCTCACTGGCTTTTATTGCAGTAGTATTTGGCGAGTCCCGATCAGTTTCTGTCAATAGTAACCCCCAGCATGTTGATTTCCTTCAATATTAATGCTGTTCAATGTCAAGGGGAATAGTTAGTTATATTCTCTCTCATTGGCGATGGCCATTGTCCAGCGCTTGCATGCTGTGAATATTACTGGCAGTGCCTTCAGGTGAAACAGATTGGGAAAGACTTTGGCAAAGACCATCACTTCTATATAGGCAGTGAGTGATGTGACTTCCAACTGCATTAAGCAGAAGAATGCATCTGTAGTATCAAGGTGTCAGCCAGACCAATGCAATGGGGTTAATTCCCAATAGCCCTGTGCATTCTGGCTCAGAGTTGGTGCACAGTAACAGGATCTATTCTGGTGTAATTGGCAGGATCATAACTTTTAGCTTTCAGGCTTTGTCCTGGGTTGTTGACCCAGAGTTTCCTCCTTTTCAAGTCTTCTGATTTAGTTTTAATGTAGAATATAGTGTGACTACAAAAAGTAAAATTGCTCGGAATATTTAATATCCAAGAATTATCCATTCTTCAATTGATAAGATTATAATAATATGCTAATCCTGCATTATGTTAAAATATATCTAAACCTCATTAGCCATCTTGAGGCAAATAAAAATCTATTTTGACAAGACAGACTATAAGTGAGATTCAACAGTGAAAAGTCTACAAGATCTGGTGCGCATGTCCAAACATCATGCATTACCTATACTAGGGACTATGTGCTCTCCTGTGTTATCGGCAAGTGCAGTACACAACTACCAAAACATTCCAAATCTCCAAGATTTTTATTAAGCCTTCTGAGCTTCCAACTACCTTTTTAGAGCTTAAAATGGTTGTTTTTACTATCTTTTCCCACATCTAAACAGTAACAGATGTATAATAAATAGAATCTTGCACTGGTCGCGGTACATTACTAGGTTTAATTCGCTCATGAGAAAGAGCTGACAACTTATTCTTGCCCATGGCATTCATGAGTTATGCGTCTTTCATGCTGATGAAATCTCATCTATTTAGTGTACAAAATCTGAACTTGCATCAGAGGTTACTAAAGGATGAAACAATAAGGTAAAAAAATTCATCTTGAGGATGCACAAAAGAGTTGATAGTAGATTTTCTATTGAGCTGGGTAACTTTTCCCAAGATCCTAACCACGGAGTTGTTTTGGCAAGTACTAGATGTCAATTCACTGAACTGGCATCCTGTTGGATTTTCTAGGATATTTTTGAGTACACATTTTATTCCTGGTTGAATCATGTTGGTTTCCCATACCGCTGCCATTTCTTGGCCAATATAATCCCTTAATTGAGATGCCTTGGTACAAACCAAGAATCAAGAGTTTTCCTCTACAGTACTGTCAGAGTCCAACAGCACAGACACAGGCCCGTTGACCCAAACTGGTCCATGCTGACCAAAATATCCAACCACGCTAACCCCATTTCCCTGCATTTGGCCCATATCATTCTAAACCTTTCCAATTCATGTATTTGTTCAAATGCCTTTTTAAATGTTGTGAACCTGCCTCAACCACTTCTGCTAGCAGCTCATTCCATATGTATACCACCCTCTTTTCTTCTTAAAGAAAATTGTTGCCCTTCAAGTTTTTTCCTTAAACTGATGCCTTCTAGCCTTTGACTCCCCAACCCTGGGAGAAGGACCTGAGTGCATTCAACCTATCCATGCCTGTCATGATCCTATAGAAGTGTGTAAGTTCTCCACCTCCCCACCTCTTTCCCACCCTCCACCTCTGTCTCCTAAGCTCTTCAAAGAGAGAAGGTAAATATTGTAAGTGATAACAAAAAAAGTATTAAATATACATAGGTTGCAAATTAAAGCTTTTTAAAAAAGGGGCAGGGCAAAGTTTTACCAATCATGAATGAATTAAGACAAAACAAGATCTCTACTTCATAGCAAGTATGGAGGAAAGAGGAAGAATGAAATAGCCTTTTCAGTTTTTGGAACAGCATAGCTTGTAAGAAAATGGTGTCAGCTTTATTTCTGTTTTTAGGACTCCCTGTGAATCTTCAGATATGCACAATGAATGACCTGTTTAAAAATTGTTGTCTAATACCACTAGGCCTGTAATTCAAATTTGCTGTTTTCTACAGTCTTTCAGACAGTAGATTTAAAACTAAATTCATTTTGGAAATGTGATGAAGCACAAAGTTTGACATAAACATTTACAACGGCTTATTTTAGACCATTCATTTATGGAGAGATTGAGGCATGTTGAAGCCACTGGGCTGAATTTAATGCTGAGGAAAGGCTCCTGGCACCTCCACTGTTCATATCAGGTGTGACACTGGCCAGGGTGAGACACTTCATCCTACCTTAATTTTGTTTGGGTGATTTCTTTTCTTAAATTGGTGTGAAGTAGGACTTGTATTTGTGTCTTGGAGCATGGTCTTTCTTATTGATTTGCCAATCAATTGTAGGGCAGCAGTTCAGCACAGTGGCAGTGTCACTGCTGTTGCAGCAATAGGCAGAGATTGTGGTTCAGCAATTAGGTAAATCTGAGATCTTGCTGGGGCTAGGCTGATTGCTAACCAGCAACAGGGTGAGGGTATGAGGAGGCGATGATGGAATGTTGTGTAATGGGAAGTAGGATGGACAAAGTGATGCAAAGCTGTTGGAAGGAGCCCTAGTCCTTGAAAATTCACAGCTCTTTCACTGACCAGCAGTCTACAAGGTTATACCTGGTAGGCCACATATTGGACACTGACCTCTCTCGCCGTTGATTGATACAGAATAGCATTGGGATAAGAACCTCTTTAACTGCATGTTAATTGCCTTTTTTAAGGGCCTGAAATGGGCCACTGTGGATGACACCTGGAACCTTCCTGGCCACTGTACAATTATGGACAGGATGAGAATGGGCTACCAGCAGGGACACTAATACAGCACCCTAAGTTGCAAGTTCATCCACCTGCTATAACCTGATGTTGTGATTTTTAACTTTGTACACCCCAGTCCAACACCAGCATCTCCAAATCATCTTTTTCTTTGCCTGTGTACATTTATACCCACTATGTAAATTGCAGCTCCTTTCACTTTAGAGACTCTGAAATCTGCCAGCTAATCGGAAACTATTTCAAAATTCTTCTACCATCACTACCTCTCTTCTGCATATTCTAAATTTGTTTACCCCTATATATATTTTTTTGTAAGAAGGTAACTTAACCTTGCCTAAATATCTCTCTCTTTTTAATCCAACTGTTGTTCAATTACAGTTTTGCTTGAGTGTTTGGATCTAAACCAAATAAATTGGAATCATTCTTAAGCTGTTGAAAATGGCTTTCCATTAATTCTTCTAGATTACTTAGCCACCCTCAACTTATAGGATACAATAATAATTATCTCCTCCTTAACTGACGACCTTCCCAAGTTCAAAGTCAATTAGTGCCTCCTTTTTTTTATTGAATTGGAAGTATATCAATGTGGACATTTTTCTGCTGAACGTTCTCTTGGAATTTTGTCCTTTACAAGGATAAGGAGTAATTCAAGTTTTCCACTATAAATACTCAATATTTGCACAGGGTGGCTCAGTAGCTTTTTACTTGTCATAATAAAAAAAGAGATAGCGTTCCTCCAGGACAGAGGGTGCTACATGGACAGCACAAACTACAAAATCATACATGTCATGAAGTGCAAAGCATGCAAGTTATAGTGTAACAGAAGATTGAGTGGTCATTTTCTAGTAGGAAAATGAAAGGATTTCTGATGGGAAAGAGTCTAATCATACTGTGTTAATGAGCCAGATATCCTGGAATATGTTGCATAGTCTGGCTGTGAGAGACTGTATACTCTGGTATCTTCTGCCAGATGGCAGGTGGGAGAAGAGTTTGAGTGAGGGGTGTTTGGGGTCTTCCACAATGTTGTTAGCCTTTTGGATGCAACATGTGGAGTAAATGTCTATAATGGAGGGAAGAGTGACACTAATTTTCTCAGCTGTCTTCACTATCCGTTGTAAGGTCTTGAGATCCAAGATGGTGCAGTTGCTGAACCAGGCAGTGATGCAGCAGCTCAGGGTACTCTTGATGAAACTTCTGTAGAATGTGGTGAGGAAGGATGTTTGGGAGGTGGGCTTTCCTCTACCTGGGCAGAAAATAGAGATGATGCTAGACTTTCTTGGCTGTGGAGCTGGTGTTGAGGGTCCAGGTGAGATTCTCTGCCAGGTGTACACCAAGAAATTTGGTGCTCTTCACAATCTTCACAGGGGAGCTGTTGGTGTTCAACAGAGAGTGGTTGCTCTGTGCCTTCCTGAAGTCAACAACCATCTTTTTCATCATGTCCATGTTTAGACACACATTGTTGACTCTCCACCAGTCCATTAGCTGCTGCACTTCCTCTCTGTATACTGACTTGCCGTTCCTGCTGATGAAACCCACTACAGTTGTAAAAAGTTAAAAATTACACAACACCAGGTTATAGTCCAACACGTTTACTTGGAAGTACTACCTTTTTGGTGTGCTGCTCCTTCATCAGGTAGTTGTGAAGTATAAGATCATAAGACACAGAATTTATAGCAAAGGTTTACAGCGATGTAATGGAAGTTTTATATATTGAAAAAGACCTGGCTTGTTTAAGTTTCTCTTTTAGAATGACCATGTTGGTTTCTGTTCTTTCATATGGAAATCACAACTTTTTTTTAAGTTATATTTTCAAGAGAACTTTAACAATCGGTGTCATGTCGGCCCTTCAAAGGGGACCCTTCATTGTCCAGTACTTCCCAGCTGACAAAACACTACACCACGTTCTTCGCAACTTGCAACACATTGATAATGAGGTTGAGCACCTCTCCAAGACCTTCCCCACACTTCCTCTCTTCACCTTTTTTAAACAACCACTAAATCTCTAACAGATCATTGTTCGTAGTAAACTGTCCAGCTTTCAGGACAACACCTGTCCCTGTAGACACTGCAAGATGTGTCCGTGTTGACACGGATACCACCACCATGCATGGGGACACCACCCACCATGTACATGGCAGGTACATATGTGGCTTAGCCACGGTTGTCTATCTCCTACGCTGCAGGCAGACTGTTCCTGTCCCAAAGTCTGCCTTGGAAGACAATGAAAAGTGGCTGAGCAGAGGCTGATAGCCAAGTTTAGTACTTGTAGGCATGGCCTCAACCAGGACCTTGGGTTCACGTCACATTACAGGTGATGTCATTGCACTGTACACATTCACAGACAGATGTGCACACAGACACACCTACACATGCGTGCACACCCACACACACTCTTACAGACCCATGCACATTCTCTTACGCAGACCCCCTCATATGCTCACACATGCAGTCTCACATGCACCCTCTCAGATTTGTACCTCCTTATACTCTCTCTCTCTCACACACACATACACAAGTTTGGGGGGTGAATTTGTACTTTCAGAATTACATGGATTCATGCAGTTTTTGAGCAAAGTAAAATGTAAGATTTCGTGAATCTGTTTGTTTTTTAAAATAGAATCCGTCTTACCACTGGCACTGACAGTCTCTCACAGAGAAGCTCACACCTTAACTTCATTATCTGGGCTAACATGACACCAGTTTTTATCCCTTCACCGACCATGCTTAATAGCAGCACTGTATACAATCTGCAAGGCACACTGGAGAATTCACTAACTGTCCTTGCAGAGCACCTTCCAAGCCCACAACCATTTCCATCTGGAACGACAAAGGCAGCAGATATATGGGAGCAAAACTACCTGCAAGTTACTTTCCAAGGCCCTCGCTGTTGGGAATATATCGCTGTTCCTTTACTGTCGCTGTGTCAAAATCCTGGAATTCCCTCCATAATGGCATTGTACATCTATTTACAGCACATGGACTGCTGCGGTTTAAGTTGGCAGCTCACCTCATTTGTTTCAAGGGCAACTAGGGATAAGCAATAAAGGTGCTTGTCAGCCAGCAACACCCACACCTAATGAACAAATATCTTTTTAAAAAGCTGCTTACAAGATTTGAATGTTCAAATTGATCATTGACTCTGTAGTTTTCCACTCTACCAGAGTGGCCTTGAGGAATTGCCAATCTGTCCCAAATTGGGGGCAATGCTTTGCTTTTGCCCCATTTACTTGGAATAAGAGGGAGAGATTGAACAGTAGGTTTATAAGAGTATTCCTATTTATAGACCTTGGGAAGGAGGTAAAAGCTGACAGTATTCATTTGTTTATGGTTGAGAGATTATTGACTTTTTTTCAAATTCATTTGATTCGAAATATCCTACTGAAAGACTAGCAACATTCATTCAAGGATGTAAAGCTACAGAACACATCAATCTAATGCACCATGTGTTTCATGCATAACTGTCCCCTTGCCATAACATTTTAGTTTGTGCACTATTTCTATTTGGCAAATTGCTAGTGATGGAATAATATTAACAATTCCACTGCCAACAATGCTAACTGGAAACATTCTGCTTATTAATATAATTGTTTCTTCTAAATTAAACAATACTTTGTGCAACTTTGTTAAATTTAATGTATAAATACAGGAAACGTGTGTAATATATCCATTTGACTGCTGAGTCCTAATGGTATCACAAAATATATTTTTCTTTCTTGATGTCTGCTCATACCAAGCATGTTTCTATTAATTTTTGTTTCCTGTGTTGAACCAGTGTACAGTGCTGTTCTGCATCAATACAATTTGAAATGTAAAGATAATTATGTCGAGGAATTATGTTGTCAAAAAGTTTGTTCTGCTCTCTAGCTTGCCTCAAATCTCTCCAGGTGACTGATTTTTCCCTGATTAATGCCAAGAGCAAAGTGACCCCAGAAATAGGGTAACAGGAGGTACATGATACCATTTATTGTACTTTTGTTTTAGTTTACCGTCTTTGAATGCATCTGCCCTTTGCTTACTGCCCCATTCTTTCTTCTAGCCAAACTCTACACATCAGGTCCTGTAAATGAACATTTTTAGATGCAAACAGACATATATTTTGGACTTATTCAGAATCCCTCTCTCTGCTGAATTGTTCGAGACGTTAGTTACAGGCAGACTCCAGATTATGATCAGCGTTCATATGCAAGTCAGGATACAGTGCAGAACAATATAAAGCAGCCATTTGTAAGTACAGAAAACATTTGAATGTTGAGTCTTAAAATTACAATATCTGCAGTTCTTTCAGTTTTTGAGATTGTGGCTGATCTGTTTTTAACCACAACTCTATTAGGGAATGCAGGAATAATCTTTCATCTTTTGGTAATCAAGACTCGAGCAATCAATACCTTAAAAAGTATTTGAAGCTTCTACATTCACTAATTCTTAAAGAATTCCAAAGGCTCAACACAGAAAATATTTTCTCATCTGTCTTAAATGGTCAACCCCTTTATTTTTTAACTATGACCCCTAGTTCTGGAATCTCCCATAAGAAACTTTCTTTTGGCATCGAACCAGCCAGTGTTGACTACTGCTCCCAAATGGTGCTGCAAAGCCTCCAGTTGGCTGGCAGCACTTGGAGGCTGGATCACCGTCTTTAAAGGCCACAATGTCCCTGCAACATCCATTAACTGATGAAGGGTAATGTCTGAAATGTCAATTCTCCTGCTTCTCGTAATCTCTGACCAGCTGTGCTTTTCCAGCACCGCACTCTTGACTGATCTCCAGCATCTGCAGGTCTCACTTTCTCCTAAACATCCATTAAATGACTGACTGATTGGAATTGAATTTCACTGGGACTTTGAAAGTGGCCGCAGTGGGGTTGGCACATAGTTTTTCAGCCTGTGCATGTGGGCCATTACAGTCATTAAATTCAGTCTGTATATTTGCACCCTCTTTCATAAAAAGGATATGGAAGCACTGGAGATGGTTTGGAGGAGATTGTGGGCTTACAGATAAGAGCTGATAGGCTGGATCTTTTAATATTGAGAGGTGATCTAATAGAGGTCTTTGAAAAGTTATGCAAGGTTCTGATACTGGACACTGAGAATCTTTCATCGAGTGAGGTTGAGAAGAACTAGGATAAGAAACCATTGATATCTGAAGAAGGGATGTGGAACCTGTGGCAATTCTAAAGCAGTTAGTAGAAATGCTTTTAGGGAGAAATAGCCAAGCATATGAGACAGAGTGAATTTTTGGAAGTATGGTAGTTTTAAGAGGAGTAAAGATTTGAATGCAGCATATACACTAGCAGAGACCAGTTCTGCTGAATGACCTGTTTTATATTTCTTGTAATAGTCTTTGAGTAAAGTAAGGTTTATATTCTACCATTTGGGCTTGTGAAAAAAATCACAAAACCAATGCATGAAAATGGAACAAAGTTGATGTAAAGTGCATGCTGAAATTGGATTACACTAACATTGTCATTGGGCTCAACCCTGACTTCAGTGGAATGCTGTGGTGCAAGTGAGAACTTTGATTCCTCTGTGGTGACATTGGCAATAAAGCCAGCCAGTAATGTATAGGCTATTATATTCTTAGCACTGGCCATTATTATTTTCAAGACCAATGCTCTGAAGTTCAGCTCACATGCACAGATTAGGAATGATATCTTATCTCATTCTCAGTAACTGTGGACATCCATATCCAGAAAGGAACCTTTTGCCATCAAGATCTTCAGATGCACAATTTTATGTTGCTGCTATGTTATTGAATCTGCCTCACAGTACAAACCAGAGGTTTGCAGGTAGAGTCCTGGCATTACCAATACAGATTTTAATGAATTAATTTTTTCAGAGTTCCTGGGGCAAATGCTAATTTTCAAATATCTGGAGGAGTTTCAGAGATCATCAGTTTAATAACTGCAAAAATAAAATTTCAGCAGAATTAGCAAACCAACCCAGTGAATGGGAGTCTGAGTTGTGTTAGAGAACCATGAAGAATCAAATAGTAAACAACTTTTTTTCAAAGGACTTATTAAACGTGTGTATTAGATTGTTAAAGGCAGAAATGTTCCTGCGGAAATTACATACATGCAAATTTCATTATTACATATGAATCTGAATTACTGAATCTAAATGTGAAGAGGATGATTAAAACACATCTGAAATGACAAAGTAGTTTAAGCATGGTGAATTAGTAAGTTTAAAATGCATATGAACTGTCACTTATGGTTTTACTTTCAGATATAATGAAGTTGGGCATAATTTCATCAGTTTTCCAGTTCAGTAATACCTCATCAGTTTCCAGGATGAACAGTCTATGTATAGATCATATTAAATATATTGAAAACACTAATACCAGGAATGGTTTGGACAATTGTTGATACCGCAAGACAGCATTTAAAGAGTGCTAGAACTAATCATGAATCAGCTTAGGGTGGAGTGTAAGGCATTTGTAAGAGAAGGTGGAAAATCTCACGAATTAGCTATATACAAGCTACTTGGGATGGTGGGTAAGGATGTTAGCTCTGTCAGGAAGGCATGGTATTCCAATTCTCGGACTACTGCAGAAAGGCGAATGGAAAGCAGAAGGATCAGCAATACCATAGTTTGTTTGAAAGTTAATAAAATCATGTTTCCTAAATCAACCAGTGTTCTAGAATTTGGATCATTATTCTTGAAGTCGTGACTTCATTATTTCGGAAACTACATGGCCTTGATGATATTCTTTAATATGGATCAAAGTTAACATACCTAGTGTCCTACATGAGTATTCTGAATGTTTTCTTTCATTCTTTGCTAAAGATTTTTAAAGGTTGAGCAGGCTGGATAGAGGAATAGGAAAGAAGCTGTTCCTGCTCATGAAA
Organism: Hemiscyllium ocellatum; assembly: GCF_020745735.1. NCBI lineage: Eukaryota > Metazoa > Chordata > Chondrichthyes > Orectolobiformes > Hemiscylliidae > Hemiscyllium > Hemiscyllium ocellatum. The sequence continues at coordinate 52,461,195 of NC_083401.1, read as the reverse complement.
GGAAAAAGAATGAGTGAGTGGGCATAGGTTTAAAGTGATGTGCACAGGAAGCAGATAGTGATGGTATGGAATGCATTGCCTAGAAATATGGATTTAGTTCAGGCATTTAAGAGGCCATTGAATGATATTTGGACAGAAATGGTGTGCAGGAATATGGCCAAAAGGCAGGAATTTGGCTCAAGCTAGTGCAGGCCTGATGAGTTGAAAAGCCGCCTCCTGCACCCCAATTATGCTGTGATTCTCCAACCCTTTTTGCCTTTCACTTTTCTTTTTGTCGTCGTCCTGCTGTCCACACTCTTTCCTCCTCAATATGCTATTGCTTGCTTGAATAAATTCAAGAATTTGTTGCTCATCATGACCCTGCTCAAGATATCACTTCGTATGCGTCTCCACCACAAGTACCAGCATGACGCTTAACTATAGACAGCATCATGGCTGGGTTTGAACTTGTGCACGTCTGAAACCCCATACATATCCACAATCAATTATGTATTTTGATAATAATCAACATTAAGAAATGTGCTGGTTTTACTTGCTGTAACTATATTACGCTGCCACTATATCACACCCCCATTACCCTCCAGACCAGTCTATTCAAAGGCATTAATCAGTTGTGGTGCTCTTGGCTGAGGGATGGATTGATTGATTGGGATTAGGCTCTGGATATTTCTAATTTGCACTTCTCTGCTAATACAAATTGTGAGTAAATATTTTGGACGTGGAGCAAAAACTTTTAACTGACTTTTTTTTCCTCTGTGCTAGCTGATATAGTTTATGATGGTAGCATACGCTGCAGGAGATATTGTTTAATATTTTTCAGTCAACACGAACAGAAAGCCTATGAACTGACAGCATCAGGAACACAAAGAACACACTTCAGCTCAAATTTTATTTTCCTTCCCTTCCCAGTGAAAGTTCAGGAACAACTATTTGAATACATTTTGACTGTATTTGCAAATCCCACGCTGCAAACATAATTCTTATCCCCTCAAGGAACATTTGATCATCAATAGCCATTCTAATCATTGAACAGGCAGCTTTAATTGTCCTTGATTTTAAAGATCTTGGCCAAAAGTTTCTGCTTTGGTTACAATCAGAAATCTGGATGCAAATTGTACTCAAAATTACACCAATTTTCTGAAGTGAAATTATGGGTCAGGTTTCCATTCAAAATCACTTGCATAATGACAAAGCTTGAAATACTTTATTAACCAACACATCCAGGTAGTGTTATATTTTGTCTAATAATATTTCTCTTTATAATAAAGTATTCCTTATTCAGAGCTGAAAATGTGTTGCTGGTTAAAGCACAGCAGGTCAGGCAGCATCCAAGGAACAGGAAATTCGACGTTTCGGGCCAGAGCCCTCCTTCAGGAATGAGGAGAGTGTGCCAGGCAGGCTAAGATAAAAGGTAGGGAGGAGGGACTTGGGGGAGGGGCGATGGAGATGTGATAGGTGGAAGGAGGTCAAGGTGAGGGTGATAGGCCAGAGTGGGGTGGGGGCGGAGAGGTCCGGAAGAAGATTGCAGGTTAGGAGGGCGGTGCTGAGTTCGAGGGAACCGACTGAGACAAGGTGGGGGGAGGGGAAATGAGGAAACTGGAGAAATCTGAGTTCATTCCTTGTGGTTGGAGGGTTCCCAGGCGGAAGATGAGGCGCTCTTCCTCCAACCATCATGTTGTTATGTTCTGCCAATGGAGGAGTCCTTATTTATTTTGGTAACCTTGTGCAGCTTTATTAAACTCAAAATAGATGTATCACAGAAGTTTTGATAAGCATGTCTAACTCACTTACTAACCTAATTTTTCAAACTTTATGGAAAATTGTTTCAAACTTAATAAAATCATTTATTCATTTCATTGTTTGGTAGTGATTTTCTCAGTAAATTAAATAACTTTTAAACATTCTTCAAAGATTTTAATAGAAAGTAGTCTCCTTGAGTCTTTTAAAAAATAAAGTCCTGAATTTCACCGATGTCCTGAGAGACCTGCAAAAAAGCATGATTTGCACAAATTTGCCACCATTGTGATTGACTTGATCTGGAGAGATTTTTTTTCTCTTTAAATCAGTGGAAATGATTGTGGTGGAATTTTGATGGCCTTGCTTTTGTGTTTTTGAAGGTAGTGAAGGCATTAATTAGGCAGGATGATCGTGTGCATGAGGGCCACCACTTTTCCACAACAAGAACGGAGTCATGGTCACAAAAGTCTGTGGTTGGACCTCCCATTCTGCCATTAAATGGAGTCCTAAATGGACAATTTATAGCTTTCTTTCAAGGCCTCATCGCACTACGATTGGTATTAACCCAATGGTAGTGGGACTGTTATGTACTATGTCACTGACTTTTTATCATCCAAGGGTGGCCGCTCATTCCAAGGCACTTGATACCTGATCAAGGAATGTAACATCAGAAAGGAGTAGCCTGGCAGAAGCCACCCTCTCCTTGCACTGAACACTAGGAGAAAGGTGAGGTTTTCAGATGCTGGAGAACAGAGTTGGAGTGTGGTTCTGGAAAAGCACAGCCAGTCAGGCAGCATCTGAGGAGCAGGAGAATCCAAATGTCAATTCTCCAGCTCCTCGGGTGCTGCCTGACCAGCTATGCTTTTCCAGCTCCACACTCCATTCTTGGCACTGAACACCCCAACCCATTCCATGCTAGAGCCGCCAGCCCCACAAAATATCTTTTACCATTGGTTACTACCTGTGTACTTTTTTTAGTTGTTCCTCAATCCTGAGTCTCCAGTGGGTGGTTGTGGCGACAATCTTGTCTGTTCCATTTGAACTACCTGCCTGATTGACGAGCAGCTCTCAGGCAGCCAGGAAAGACTTTAAGATGACCACTTCAGTGCCTGAGGGCTAGGCTGACAGACCTCCCCAGGGAAGCAGTGTGCCAGCCAGCAAGCAAGATCCTGGAAATTTCACAAAAACCCAATCCTTGTTTTGTTTGCTTGAGCTAGCTTTTTACTCTCCTATTTAGTCACAATCTGGAGAGGTGCACTGGAACAGAAACTATATCCCTTTTCTATTACCATTTAGATGTGAACAGGGAGACTTTCTGTTGTACTATCCAACGTAATATTCATCTGCAGATTGTGAAATCTTTGTGTAAAATGGCTGCTTAATTTGCCTGGTCCTCAAATAATTCATTATAGGTGAAGAATTTTGAAACATAACCATATAGCTGCACATTATTTAATTTTCACTTCCTGGTTATTGTTTTATTATTTCTCCTCTAACTTTTTTCTTCCCTCTTTGAAGGTGGCTCTTATGGGTGTACAGATATTAGCCACATTGCACTCTCTCAACCCAGCGGCTGCATTTCATCTACAAACTTGAATTTTCAATGCCATGCATCAAATATTCTGTAGATATTCCAATTTTAAAGACATCCTATTCCATTTTAAAACCTTAGATGGATAATTTATGGCACAGCCACTGACACCAGCCAAGAACTCTGGCTAAAATTTGTCCCCTCCTTTCGAGCTTAGCAGAACAGAAGACATGCTTTTATTATTGCCAAGTGATTAAGTATAGGCCTGGAGTCATATCTGGAACGTTTCCTATTGTTACGGCTTTATAACAAATACATTGACTCTCAAAGCCAAAGCTGACAGTAATACCATCGCCACGGATTACCCTATGCCCCAAAGAATGTAATTTGGTAGTGAACACTCATTGAGCCCTTTTAAACATTTTGGAAGTGGTGTGCAAGATGTGACATTGATGTTGGCATTTTTCCCAAAATTAATCTTGTGTGGATGGCACTTCAGTTGTTGGATTAAGTGCAAGCTTCACAAGTGTTGAAGGGATACAGCAAACATAATGTATGATTGGAGAGAGGAACATGATACATAATGTGCCTACTCCTGCAGAGCCCTTAATACAGACGTGGGTGATGTAAAGACTATAAAATCAACACCATAAATCTTTCTATCAGTGAAAATGAATTATTACACTCTTTAGATCTGCCAAGTGCATGATGTTGAGAAGACATTAAAGACGAGTAGAAAAACAAAGCTGATGGAAAATAAACAATTTCTGATGGACTCCTAAGGATAAACTCCTAAAAACGATGTAGCATTGTCAGAAGTCATCCAGAATTTTCCAGATGATAGGCAGACCCCTATGAGGCTGAAGCTGATGGATTGAAGTGTTTTACAAGTACCAAATTGGAGTTCTTTTCTTTTTATTTATGGGATTTGGATGTTGCTAGCTAAGTCAGCATTTATTGTTCATCTTTAAATATCCTTGCAACAATTTGTTTACCATTCATTTCAGAGGGCAGCAAAGTGGTAATTCATGTTGATTTGATTTTTCGTTTGATTTATTGTCGTCATATGTACTCAAGTATAGTGTAAAGCTTTGTTTTGCAAGCAGCACATGCAGATCATAGCAAACAAGAACATACAGATCACAGGGCACTTAGAGCGAGCATACAATGTTACAGCTACATAGGAGGTTCACAAAACAAAATCAACATTAGCAAGGTCAAAATTTTTTGAAGTTAGAGAGGTCCATCCAACAGTCTGATAACACCAGGGAAGAAGCTGGTCTTGAACCTGTTGGTGCATGTGTTCAATCTTCTGTATCTTCTGCCTAATGGAAGAGGTTGGAAGAGAGTATTACAGAGGTGGGACAGGTCTTTGGCAGCATTTCCACAGTTGCGAAAAGTATAAATGGAGTCTATGGATGGGAAGTTGGCTTCAATGATGGTCTGGGCTGTGCATATCACTTTCTCTAGTTTCTTATGGTTGGGCAAATCAGTTGCCATACCAGGCAGTTATGCATTCCGATAGAATGCTTTCTATGTTGCATCTGCAAAAGTTGGTGAATGTTCTTGTGGAAATGCTGAATTTCCTAAATTGTCTGAGGAAGCAAACATGTTGTTATGCTATCTTGACTGTTGCATCTACATGTAGGTCCAGAACAGATTGTCGGTTATTGTCACTCAGAGGAACTTGACACCTTTTTGATCCTTTTCTACCTCTACTCCAGATAGGTGTTGTTCTTCCTCATTCCTTCCTGAAGTCAATTATCAGTTCTTTTGTTTCGTCGATTTTGAGAGAGAGAGAGAGAGAGAAATTGTTATCATTGTACCATGACACCATTGCTGTGTCTGATGCCACATGTAGGCCAGAACAGATGAAGATGGCAGTTTCTTTCCCTAAAGGGCATTAGTGAATCATATGGATTTTTACAACAACTTGACATTGGTTGCACTGTCAAAGCTAGATTACAGTTTAAATTCCAAATTTTTCATTAATGTTTCACCAGCTATCATGATGGAATGCAAACCCATGTCCCTAAGCCATTAATCAAGGACCCTGATTTACTGACATCACCTCTCCTTTACTAATGCTTGGTTAGGTTTAACCCCTAACCAAATTTGTAAAGATCATTAGTGCTGTGATCTCGAAGAGCTTCCCCTCCACAGTGATATCCTGGCAATTACAGCCACTTCTGAATGGTTTTGAATGTTAAAAATAAGAAGATAATGCCATGTTGAGCTGCCCTTTCTTTCTCCTACCTGCAGTGGCAGTGCCTGCTTTTGGTGGGACTGCTAATCTTACAGTACTGAGGAGCCTGTGATGGTCTTCTACTCCTGGAAATTCAACTCTTGGAGGCAGCCACTTAATTGGTGGCTTCCTCACTCCTTCTGGACCTCACTGCCAGCATGTGGTCAATCCTGACACTGTATTTCATCCTGATAATTTTTGTGGCCAGATCCAAACACTCAGACCTTTTTAACTCAATAGCCTCCTTTGGCATGGTTTCTCAAACAATCATTAATTGCATCATTTCAGTGCGAGGGACTACATCTGGTACAGATATTTCACAACCACAATGCCAGTTTCTGAGGTATGTTTTCACAAGCCACTCACCATCCTGATTCCTGGAGTATCACTGGGTCAAAATCCAGGAACGCTCTCCCTAACAGCATTGTGGGTATCCCTACACCAAATGGACTGCAGCAGTTCAAGAAGGCTGATGCTGTCATCTTCTCCAGGGCAATTAGGGATGGTGAATAAATGCTAACACAGCTATATCTGCCTCTTATGAGTGAATAAAGAACTGACTCTGTTTGTCCTCCCTCCCCCCGCCTCAACATCACAAATTATTGTACAGATACAAATTCAGTCAAAGTCCCTTTGTCAGCATTTTAACAAAAAGTAGACATCTTGGTTATTTGCGGTTCCTCGAGGGGCTCAGATGTACATTGTCAAATTACCAGAGAGCTTTTATAAAATCTGCAGCTGCTGTCAGCTATAGTGATATGGGAAACACAAGACAATTACAAAAAAGGGTAACTAAAGGTCATGTGAATGGGAAGACAAATGAATTCTAATGGTAATGGCTCATCCTCTCTGAAGTGATAATGACACCATGCATGATTTCTTTCTGAAAGGTTACCTCCAACATTTGCAGTTGTTTAATTGCAACACCATGGTAGTCATTAATTCTTAATTTTAGGAATATCAAGGCTGTCTCTTCAACATTTTTATTTCTCTCTAAAAAGCATTATGCTAATTATGGCAACAAATATTTTGGAGATTAAAATGCTTCAGTATAGTGAAGCTGAGAGGGACAAAATTGCAATTTTTTAATAAATTGTCCACTAAGTGGGGCAAAATCAAGGCAATTAGAATTTGAGCATGATCAATCTGACTGAACAAATTAAATATCAACTGGACTCAGAAGATACTTGAATTAAACAGTTGCTTTTTAAAAAAACACTATCTACTTTCTTTTGATCAGTCAACCTAGCTGGTCACGCACTGAATTAGCATTTAATAGTATGGACAAGATTGCTCCATTGAGAGTTAGGCCTCATTTACATACAGCTGGAGGATTATAAATAAAAACTGGGTACCCAGTGTCATTATTCAATATATAATGTGAATGTTAACTGCCAGTTGTGATCTCCAACATGGGTGATATCCAAGTCTTACATGGTCTAAGTGGAGTTTAATACTACTGAACCAATAAGGTATAGCCTTGGTCCTGGTCTCATGACAGCTGGAGGATGATCTACTAAAGATGTTTACTGATGGAAATCAGCAGTGATGTTCTGGAGTTCTGACATTGCCTTCAACAGCCGCAGCTTTTTCCCTTTGAATCAGGAACAGTTCCTATCTCTCGAGGTTTTTAAAAAATGCCACTGATTTCAGTTTTACCAAGACTCCATGGTGCCAAACCTAATCAAATACCCTCTTGACGTTGGGGGAGTTATTCCACTCCTCCTGACAGTCAACACTTCTACTCATAACCATATCAAGACTGTTTGGGCCGCGAACCAAATTTTATTTTTTGTGAAAATAGAGCATTGTTAAGCACGTTATTGAGTAGTTAGGGATGCTTAAATGAAAGGAAGTGATTGTGTTATTATCTATTGTTCAGCATGGTAACAATCCAAGGTGGATTTATTCTATTTTTTGTGGAAAGGAGATACCCGCCCAAATCCCCAATGTTATTGTGTACTACTTGACACCAATTGCAGTCAAGTTATTCTCTTTATTTGTCACAATATCTTCAAATGGAGGAATTCTAGAATTAAATAGTCAAATCTTCTCACTCCAGGTGAAATAAAACTTGCTAAAACTGTTCGTGTTTTAAAAAAAAACATCTCTATACCAATATAAATTGTCAAGTACCTTATTTTATGACTTAATGATTTGATATTTTTAATCAACCAATTCAGGCATTTCATAGCACTTGTGGAGCAGATAGGACTTGACTAGGCCTAGAGGTATGGACACTACCACTGCACTACAAGGCCCTTGTTTCACAGATATAGTCATAGAGGCATAGAGATGTACAGCATGGAAACAGACCTTTCAGTCCAGCTCATCCACGCCAACCAGACATCCTACATTAATCTAGTCCCATTTGCCAGCACTTGACCCATAACCCTTCAAACCCTTCCTGTTCATGCAGCCGTCCAAATGTCTTTTAAATGTTGTAATTGTGCCAGCTTCCACCACTTCCTCTTGCAGCTGATTCCATACAAGCACCATCTTTTATGTGAAAATGTTGACCCTTAGGTCTGTTTTTAAATCTTTCCCTTATCATCCTAAACCTATGCCCTCTAGTTCTGGACTTCCCCAACCCAAGGAAAGGACCTAGTCTATTTACCCTATCCATGCCCTTCATGATTTTATAAACATCCATAAGGTCATCACTCAGTCTCTGCTGCTCCAGAGAAAATAGCTCCAACCTATTCAGCCTCTTCCTATAGCTCAAACCCTTCAACCCTTGCAACATCCTTGTAAATCTTTTCTGAACCCTTTCAAGTTTCACAATATCCTTTTTCCTATAACAGGGAGACCAGAATTGCATGCAGTATTCTAATAGTGGCCTGACCAATGCCCTGTATAGCCAGAACATGACATCCTAACTCTTGTACACAATGCACTGACAAGTAAAACGCAAGCATACCAAATGTTATCTTCACTATCCTATCTACCTGCGATTCTACTTTCAAGGGACTATGAACATGCACTCCAAGATCTCTTTGTTCACCAACACTCCCCAGGACCTTACTATTAAGTGTAAAAGTCCTGCCTTGATTTGCCTTTCCAAAATGCAGCACCTCACATTTATCTAAATTAAACTCTATCTGCCACTCATTGGCCCATCTGACTAAGATCCCATTGTACTATGAAACTTCTTTGCCATCCACTTCACCTCCAATTTCAGTGTCATTTGCAAGCTTACTAACTATATACCTCCTATGTTCACATCCAAATCATTTATATAAATGACTAAAAGCATTGGACACACATCACTGGGCACAGGCCTCTAGTCTGGGTAAAAACAATGACTGCAGATGCTGGAAACCAGAGTCTAGATTAGAATGGTGCTGGAAAACCACAGCAGTTCAGGCAGCTGCTGGAACAGCACCATTCTAATCTAGACACAGGCCTCTAGTCTGAAAAGCAACCCTCCACCACCACCCTCTGTCTCCTACCTTCGAGTCAGTTATCTATCCGGATAGCTAGTTCTCCCTCTATTTCACATAATATAACCTTACTAATCAGTCTACTATAGTCATTGTCTAACTGGGAATTGTTTATCTCCTGAGTTGAAAAGGCTGATTTGCATCTAGGTTCAATACTGTTCTTTGAAATCTGCCTGCAAGAACTTCAGCATCGAGTATTTGAAGAACCATATGTATGAATCATGTTTCATTACAATAATCCTCCTCTTGTCATCTCTAGTTTCAAAGCAATAATATAATTACCATTTCCTTGTATGGAAGTTTGTGAGGTTTTAAAGTTCAACTCCAAAGGTATGAACTGTGATTATTTTCTAATGGACTCAATTATTCAGTTGACAGCTTTTCTAAAACTTGCTCTTACATCCAGTGTATACAGACTTTTAACACAAATAGTGCTTTGAATAACTTGTATCAAATAATCGTCCCTGCCATTATGCCACATTTTAACGAATTCCATCATTTCCACCACCCCGCATATCATTTTCAGTTCATCAGCTGCAGAAGCAATTTTTTTATCCAGGGTAAATTGCTTATTGATACCCCTTGTATTTTGATGTTTTTATTTTCCGCCCCACTACCACTTACACTTTGCAGCATCATGGCTTCCACGCACTATAAGGATTGGGCATTGTCGGTCCGATAACCAGACCCTCATTCTTCCTTGCACTGATGAACGAAAAGGGTTCTGAAATGAAAACTCCATTTATGGTCTTTATTGGTGTTGTCAAGTGATTGGAACAGCTTTGCCGAGGTAGTGACTAGCTATGCCTTCAACATTACAGAGCAACATTGTCATAACTTTTGCTATATCAGGTGTATTCCTCTTAACATCACAGTGAAACTATTTCACTGGATTTTAATGTCTGTGATGCTGGAGAGACAGTCTTGTCGTGCAGTGGTAGTGTCCCTATCCTTGGATTGAGAGGCCCAGGTTCAAGTCTTGCCTGCTGTATTCACACCTCTGAACAAGTTGATTAGAGAAATAGATATCTGTGATATTCCATTTGATACTTTAAATGAAGATACGTACACAAATCTTCAGCCTTTTGAACTCTTTGCAGTCCTTAGGTGCAGTGACTGCAAAGCTCAAACAATTCCAGTTCTTTTAATCATTTGAAACCACACCCCCCTCAACTTTTTAAAAGTAGTTGCAAATAAGAACATTATCTCAAGACATCAACAATGAGCAACATTACCTTTTTTAAAGGGGGTAATTGTGAGAAATTTGGAAAATACAATGAATGAAAAGCTCAACCTCAATGTGTAGAAAACTGTTATCCTGCAATTTTGCTTTTTCTCGATCATGCTCTGCCGACAACTGGAGAACGCAACAGCTTTCAGCCTGCAGTGGTCTGATTTTGACAATCTAATCTCACCTTCTAATTGATCTGATTGGGTATATACCCAATCTCCAATCCTAACCATAAAATAGATTTTCCTTTTCTTCTCTGCCTCTCTCCTTGTGACATACAAACATTGATTTTATTGTAATGAATGCTGCTCATCAATCGTTATTTTCCCAAAATAGCCTGGTGCTTCATGTGTATGACTCATCACTTTTTTTTCTTTCATTCTCTGCTAGTTTGTTATTCAAAATGCTGCCTCAACACATACCTCCAGGTTCCAACCTCCATCTTGAATGCCATGTTGCTACCCTTACCTCCATACCCCCACCCATACAATAAATATATTCATAGACAAGAGTCTGGGCTGCTCGTAGACTATTTGGTGGAGCACATTTCTATTAGCATGTCATGTTTCAAATGAGCAGAATTGAGATGGAGTATTTGCTTTTTATATCCTTTGGTAGTGATGTCTCAAGCTTGCCCTTGAAAGAATAACACAGGCCAGGATTCTGAAATAGTAATGGACATTTTTAAAAAAAAACACTCATAGGATGTGGCCTTTGTTGCTGGGCCAGCAGTTATTGCCTATCCCTAGTTCTTCTTACGGTGTTGCTGAGCTGCCTTGAGCACTGCAGTCCCATGTGCTGTATGTAGAGCCCACATACTGCCAGGGAAGGAGCTTAGGGTTTTGATGCAGCAATACAAGCAACAGTACATTTCCAGATCAGGTGATGATGAGTGACTTGGAGTGGAACTTGCAACTGGTGATGTTCTCATGTGTCTCTACCCTTGTACCTCAAGATGGTAGTGTCATGGGCTTGGAAGTTGCGCTTTCAGGAGCCTTGATGGATTTTTGTAGTATATCTCGTAGATGGTATACAGTGCTACTACTGAGCATCTGGAGTGCCAATTGAATTGAATTTATTGTCACGTGTATCAAGGCACAGTGAAGAGCTTTATCTTGCGAGCAATACAGGTAGATCACATAGTTAAGTAGCATAGATAAGTAAATAATGGGTAAACTAAGTGGGCTGCTTTCTCCTGGATGGTGTCAAGCTTCTTGAGTTGCTGGAGCTTCACTCATTCAGGCTAGTGGGAAATATTAAATCACTCTCCTGATTTATGACTTGTAGATGGTGGACTGGCTTTGTCGAATCAGGAGGTGAATTACATGCTGCAAGTTTGACATAGGCTATTTAACCCGTTGATTATGACCTGCCATTCATTGAGATCATGCCTGATCAGATAATCCCCAACTCCACTTTCCTGCCTTTTCCTCAAAACCCTCAAATCAAGGGTTTGATTTGAAAAACAATCTGTTTCATCCTTGTATATACTTAGTGACCTAGCCTTGACAATTTTCTGTGGTAAAGAATTCCACAGGTTCATTACCTTCTGAGAAAATAACTTCCTCTTCCTCTCTGTCGGCCCTGCTGTTTTTGGCATCATTTTTGTCTAGCTAACTCAGTTCAATTTCTCAGTACTGATAGCACAGCATTCAACACTATTTCTGGAATGCGCTGCCTGGGAGGGTAGAAGAAGCAGGAATCTTCACAATCCCCACAACTCCCAATTATTGGATAGTTTAGCACTTGTAATTGAATGGCAAGAGACAATAGTTGGCTGCGCTGTTATTGGTGATGGGTTGAGCGTGTGGTGCTGGAAAAGCACAGCAAGTCAGGCAGCCGGAGAACCCTGCTCAGATGTTACCTGTCCTGCTGTGCTTTTCCAGCACCTCACACTCTCTCTAATCTGATCTGCAGCATCTGCAGTCCTCACTCTCTCTACCTGCTATTGGTGATGGCCTATGTGTGGCACTCGTGTCATGAATGTTACTTGCCACTTCATTCCTGATGAAGGCTCCTGCCTGAAATGTTGATTTTCCTGCTCCTCGGATGCTGCCTGACCTGCTGTGCATTTCCAGCACCACTCTAATCTTGACTCTAATCACCAGCATCTGCAGTCCTCACTGTTACTTGCCACTTGTCAGCCTAAGCCTGGATATTGCTCAGGTCCCACTTCATTTGTTCAGGACTCCTCAGATATTGAAGCAGTCTGCAAATGGTCATAAGGTCATACAACACAGAAGAGGCTGTTTGGCCCATTGAGTTTGTGATGATCTATCTACACTAATCCCACTTTCCAGCACTTGGCCCATAACTTTGAACATTATAACATTTCTACTGCTCATCCATATATCTTTTTTGAAGGTTCTGAGAATTCCTGCTTCTTCTACCCTCCCAGGCAGTGCATTCCAGAAATAGTGTTAAATGCTGTATTACCATCTTTTAGCACCTTCACTTTTTTGGAGGGAGGGTTATGACCACTACAGCTGTGATCTCCTAGAATTCTCTATTCCTGAGATGCTGCCTGGCCTGCTGTGCTTTGACCAGCAACACATTTGCAGCTGTGATCTCCAGCATCTGCAGACCTCATTTTTTACATCCTGTTATCTTGTCCATGTCACCATGCATTGAGTGAGTGAACACAGTGTAGGCAGCCATTTTGGATGAGGGGTACAATTCCATCATTTACAATATTGACTGCTTGCGTAAGACAGAAATTGAGTGTCTGACCACATTGTAGCTAGGGCAGGAAATCTGTTGGTGTTCTAATCCTGTATTAAGAAAGGAATAAGCTGGTGTGTGTAGCCACTCTGGCTCACCTCCATTAATTGAGCACAGATGAGTTGTCAGTAATTCACAAATCTAACTGACCAAGAACCTTGGGCAACACATGTAGACATTGTTTCTCTGAAACAGTGCCCAAAACTCAACCTCTTGAAAGGTTCCTTGCTAATACTGTATACATTCCTGAAGAAGGGTTTATGCCCGAAACGTCGAAACTCCTGCTCCTTGGATGCTGCCTGACCTGCTGCGCTTTTCCAGCAACACATTTTCAGCTCTGATCTCCAGCATCTGCAGACCTCACTTAATACTGTATAAGCACTGGAATGACTACTGTAGGAAACTTGAAAGTATCAACACATTCCTCTGAAAATTACCGCGCAGTTAATGTTTCTGTAAACTCAGCCAGAAAGCAAAATTGTCGGGGTATCCAAAATAATAGATAGAAGATCCTGGAAATATTTCACAGGTCTGGTAGCAGTTTTAGGAGATAAACTGAACTGGCATTTCAAGTTGATGACCTTTTCATCAGACCCAGAATAATGGAGAAGAGGCTGCTGTCATCATTGACCCAGTCGAAAACTGTAGAGCAATTTTTCCACAAACCGTAGCAGGAATTTGCTGCCCCAGAGGCAGCTCAGATCCATTGGCAAACTGGCTGGAAATGATGTCTTGTCTTGTGATGCAGTCCATTTGCAGGCAAAGTGAAGCCCTCTTTGATGTCACATAGCTGAAGACATGAGAGTTCAATGGCTCTCAGTTTAAATTATTTAATATCCTGTTAATTGCAGCTCCACCGTGAACCCTACAACAATCTCCCTCAAAATCCACTGTCTGTTGGAGCCGCATCATGAATAGGAAGTGCTGAGATATGTGCCGAATGCTGACAAGTGGGACTAGATAGTTAAGGATATCTGGTTGGCGTGGAGAAGTTAGATTGAAGGGTATGTTTCTTTGCTGTATAACTCTGAGGACTAAGTGAGGACTGCAGATGCTGGAGATCAGAGTCGAGAGTGTGGTGCTGGAAACACACAGCAGATCAGGCAGCATCCAAGGAGCAGGAGAATCAATGTTTTAGACATCACGCCTAAAATGTTAATTCGCCTGCTGCTCGGATGCTACCTGAAATGCTGTGTTTTTCCAGCTCTACATTCTCGACCCCATATAACTCTGACTCTAGGATCCAGGCTGTTAGCAATTTTTCTCTCTCCAGTGTTTTCTGTTATTTGCTTAATATTTTCATCTTCCACTGTACTTGAATATTTTGTGCCTGAATACAAAGTTGCCCAAAGTAGGAGACAAGACCCTGACTAGGACTACAAAATGGAATGCTGGGATGCCAAGCTGAGACAGCGGTGGTTGTCATGGAGCTCCGACCTAGTTGCATCAGCTGTGGTCTGTATTCTGACAGGCAACTGCTCTCACAGCTATCCTGGTTTCCACCACTCTATCTACACTTGACTTTTTTCACTGCCCAACACCCAGCACCCAAGTTCCTACTTCTCAATGGGGTGCTGACCATTTTCAAGCTCAGAGGGTCAGAATGGGAGAAAGTTTGGGAAGCACTCCTTAGTTTTTAACAGGCTTCATGTGCTTACGTGTATTTGCTGCATATTACCACAGTTCCTCAATTTGACATTATCCATTACACCAATATAAATATTAAACAAAATGATTATGAATTTGTTATGATGTTTCCTTCTGTGCTGCAGGATTAGAGATCTGAGTGGCTGATTCTGTAGGGATGATTGAAACATCAGCCTAAATCTAATAAGATACTGAGCAAACCCTTCAAGCACCATTAACGTTTTGAAAGTCAATTGTGAAAAAGTAATAAATATGAGGAACAACATTTTAAATCGGGGATTATAGTTTTATTGCACAATGGTCTGAAAGAGTTAACATGAGGAGTGACACAAGCACCACCCACAATGATGTCATATGGACTTGTGGGCAAAACTGGTTTGGATCTCAAAGGAGTGAGACCTAAATACCTGGCTGTCCACATTCTGAGGGGACTTGACCAGGTGGGTATCGATAGGATGTTTCTTTTTGCAGGAAAGCAGAGAACAGGGGGTCATAGTTTAAAAATAAGGAGTTGTCCATTTAAGACTGAGGTGAAGACCTCTTTTTTTCTGAGGGGTGTGAGCCTTTGCAATTCTCTTCTTAAAGCAACAGTGGATGCAGAACTTTAAATATTTTTATTTGTAAAGCAGACATAGGTAGATTCATCATTACCAAAGGAATTGAAAGATTATCGGGGGAGTTCAGCAACAGAATTGAGCTTAAGATCAGATCCGCAATTTTTTTTGAAACGCATAGCAAGTATGAAGGGCTGAGTGTCCTTCTCTTATTCCTTGTTCATCTGTTTGTTTGTATGGCCTCAAAGTCCCTGTAACAATGTCTCGCGTATCAATGTGGTATTATGACTCACTGGTGGTGTTATAACCCATTATTCCTGGACACATCACAAAATGAAAGTTAAGAAGTAAGCAAAGTTTCCCAATTTACCTGACTTCCAGACCTAGGTTTATGGAATGCACAGACAGGGCTTCTGTACTGAACAAGAATGACTCTTCATTACAATTTATTAGACCCCAGGCTACTTCTATAACCTGTTAGCATATAACATTACTAACTAACTAAAATGGTAATCCCCTTATCAACTTTCCCTTACACACTGACAACTCACTGACATGTTTTTAAAAAAAAAGATATAAACAAAAGGGAAAATCTAGAAAGACAGTTCAATAGTGTTTGTCCCACAGTTCTGTAGTTGAGATGATCCATATGACTCTTCTGAAGGCCAACACATTATTTCACTTGTCTTTCTCCAGGTGATTCCATTGGCTGGTAAGAGACACAAGGCAACTGGTTCACTCATAAAAGATTTCTGACTTGTCAGTTAACATCATACCTTACTTTAACTGAAGCATTTCTTTCAGTTGACAGTGAGTTTTGACTGCAGAGAAAAGAGACCACTCCATAGCTGGGAGTAACTCTCTCTCCAAGTATAAAAGGTCTCTGTAACTGGTAGCTGGTCACTAATCTGTAGACTAATCAACTTCACATTGCTAGTGAAAGCAGGATCTGTGTATCCCTCCAGACCAAGTTGTCTGCAATTCAAATTCCAATGACTGCTTGGTGAAACTGTTCTTTACTGCCATGGGTGTTAGATTACTTGCTTTCAAACCATGGAGCCACCCCTCAAATATTGGTGCTCTTCCTTATTTCAGTCCACAGTTTTAGAATAACAAAAACAAGAAGTCAGGCTGCTTGTAGCAGATATTTTAAATCAACCGATTGAGATGTTGTGATGCATGTCTCGGATAAGTGGGATTTGAACCCAAGCCTTCTGGTCTGCAGATAGACACCACCACTTTGCCAAAAAATACCTTTTTTATCATATCAATTTAGCCTGTAACTTGTTGCTGTCTTGCATAGTAGATCTTATTAAGTGTAAGAGGCTCTTCTCATTTGAACAGGCAGTAATTTGTCTCACTTAAACTATAGCAAGCAACCTCTGTAGTTTCCTAAAGAGGATGGTGGTAGCAACAACCTTCCTTCATGAGGAGAAGCTTACACAGATAAACTTGCAACCTAATTCCCTGGTAGAATTTAATTTTGGAGTCACAGTGGCCCTGACAGTTTATGACTTGATCATTTTCTCCTATAATTTTTAAAGTGCATTTGCCACAGAAAGTAAATGGAGCTTCCATTACAATGGTGATGATCAAAGTACCTTACCTAATCATGGCTATTTCATTTTAAATAGAAATTTTTGTACTGAATTTATTATTGAAATAAAATTTTGGTGATTGAGTTAACTCTTAATGGCCATGGGATGAGTACTTTTCACTTAAGCAATAGTCATAACTTAAATTGATCTGAATTGCTTAACACATCAGAATCAATAACTCATTAACCCTCTTCTGAATTATTTTCTAGGCCACTTTGAAATAACCATATTGGTGTCAGACTGCAGTCATTTGTAGCCCAGACCAGGTAAGGACAGCAGATTCTTTTATTTTGAAAGAATATGAATTAATCAATGTTTTATGACAATTCAAAAATATTATGCTCCTTTTTCTTTCCATTAATTTGTTCTACTAAATTGCAGTTTAGCATGGAAGGGGTTGAACGCCAGTACTACTGAATTATTTTGTTTTGACAACAAATATGCTGCTATACCAGTGCTCACCCCTTCATTGCAGGAGATACCATTTAGCAAGAAGCCAGGCGAAATAGAACGCATCATGGGCATCTATCGTAAGATTACAATTTATGATTTTACCACACAGACTTGTTTTTGTTTAGAAATGAACTTGTTAAATCTTATAACTACCCACAATTTTTTCCATGTTAATATGTTTTGATCCATCGATGTGACTCTAGATTACTAATTCAGTAACATAACCAGTAATAAGCAAACACTCCATCTCGCAGTCCATATTGTCAAAGTGTTTTCATCTCACTATCCTAGACACATGGAGGCCAATTGTTTTGCCCTACCAGGTTAGCTCGACATGAACCAAGACCGGAACCAAGAACCTTTCTGCTTTGTATAGATCAAATACAAATGGAGCAGCATGTTCAGCAACTGTATGCTTTTGTTAATTGAAATAACACTGCAGGAATTTGTGCTATAACAAATGTCTGTCAAGATTTTGAGGAAATTGCATTTTAAATGTATTTTTCCTCGGAAGCAGTGTTATCTAAGCAATTAGCACAGTGCTATCATCTCCCAATGGCAAGAAAATATGATCATGGAATAGAAATGTTTATCAATTCAGCAAGTTTTTAACACTTAGTCTGATCAGTAGACAATCGGACACATTTTATGGATTTTAAGATGATAGCTTTTAATGTACTTGGGCTGGCATAAATATAATACACTCCATGGTTCTCACATGCAGACACATGTGGAAATCATGCACAGAAATGGAATGGGGGGGATAGATTAAGTGAGTTAAGTACAGTAAACTTAACAGTTTATATATTTTGTGAATATTAATGGCTTGATGATTTCAGGCTAAAAACGCAGATCATGCATCTTCCAGTGTAGAAGTGATTTTTAAAATGCAGACAGTTTCATTTGTTCATTTGTGTATAGTGGTGCTGGGTTGATTTCAAATTCTGTCTGGAACCTGGAATAGTTACATGCAGAAGAAAATTACAAGTTAGGCAGAGAGGAAATTACACAGTCTGGGTCTTGTTCCTTCAATGCCTCAGCTGCTGGTGAAATTCTGCAGATAAAAACCAAAGTTTAAAACAAGGAATTAACTTGTCACAGACTTTTTCTTTCCAACTACCAAGGGATCCAAACAAGTTTGTGGCCAGTGTTTCCAATTCTAATTTGGATAAATCATGATTGAGAATCCTGAAATAACCAAGTTTCCATTGTTCAAGTGATAAATCTAATGGCTTGTCACCACCCAGTTGAGGTGACTCGCTGCTGTGCTCATTGTTTAGAGATCTACTTCATTCCTATTCCTTGAGTTTTATTGTGGTTTTTTTCTCTGGCGACAGGTTGACTCCACTCCAGCCCATTAGACTGTAGAAGTTACAGTGATGAAAATTGGCTGCCAGCTCAATTCAATAATGTAATTTGGTTTTAATTTCTCAAAAAATCAATTGGGGGTTTCAGTAGGAGAGACTGTTACCCAAGGGCACGACCCTTTAGGGTTACAATGAGGAAGGTTAATTTGTGAAACTCATTGCTGCAGGAGGCTGAGGTGGCTGAGTCATTGACTGTACTTGGAATATATACAAATAGAGTCTTGATTAGTAAGGAGATCAAGGGATATGGGAATAAGGCAGGAGAATGGGGTTGAGAAACATATCAGCCATGATCAAATGATAAAGTAGACTTGATGGGCCAAATAGTAGGGTAAAAAATGAGGTCTGCAGATGCTGGAGATCACAGCACCTTCCTGATGAAGGGCTTATGCCCGAAACGTCGAATTTCCTATTCCTTGGATGCTGCCTAACCTGCTGTGCTTTAACCAGCAACACATTTTCAGCCTTGATGGGCCAAATAGCCTAATTCTGCTCTTATGTTCTTTCAACCTGGCTCAAAATATATTTTGATGTACAGAATGGTTCCATAACATTTTGCAGTTGTCTTTTTTCTCTAATATACTAGACATTGACCAATATTAAAGGAAATAACAAGTTGTTTTAACTTGCTCATAAATCTCATTCTACTTGCATTTCTTTGCTTGCTGACCAAAATTGTGTGTGTATGACTAACAATTTTCTATCTCACCCTTGTCAATCCTTACTCTTTCCCATCTGAACAACTACCCCCTGACCAAAACCTTGTGGATAATTTTTCTGAATTTTGGCCTTGGTACATTTTTCCACCCAAAATTCCTTTTCCCTTCTATTGGTGAAGCAGCCCTCAGTGGGCTATCCTCTGAGCTCTGGATTTCTTTACATTCTGCATATTTCCTCCTTTTAAGATGTTTGTCAGTCTTTCAGAGAGCTATTGATAACATTTCCTAAACTCTGTTACTTTGGCTTATTTTGGTTGATTTTTGAATATATCTTGAGTATTGTCTAGAATATGTTACCATGTTGAAATTGTTATAATAAATGCGTTGTTGTGGAAGTATATATCTGCTACAGCAGAACCTGATCCTTCTTTATAGACATTACGTATGAGGTACTGCACAGGCAGGACACCTTTATACTCACTCTTTCCTGTGGGGAAATATTGCAATCTCTACTGTTTTCAAGCAGCTCAAGTAAAGAATTGAACAAAGGCAATCATATTGTCCTCTAAATCCAAATACTGCCACCATTGATGAAGGCTTTAATTAAAATTACATTCACTGTTTTACTAGAGTTTGAATAGAGTTTACAACAGGTGATTTGAATCCCTGATAGATGTAAAAAAACTGGGGGGTGGGTGGTGTGCAGCCAAGTACACCTTTATGGCCTTGATAGAAATAATTGATTAGACTGACTTATTAACTTTAGTCTGGCTTGATCATGTGTTTTATATCAGAACTATTCCCTTTAAAGTTTGCTCAGGTTGCAGACTAGCATCCTTTGGACAAAAGTGGTATTTTAACCTGCCGCCAACCTTTTCATTTCCTGCAGAGCTGGAACATATCTGTGGGGATTTAAGTCTTATCTGACTATCTGGAGGCCTATCTGACAAGATTTTATGTTAACTGTAGCAGACAACAGGAGCTTGCCTGTTTTGTACTTTCTTTATTATATGAAGTGAATATATCAACTTTTAATATGTCTACTGCATTCTCTTCAAAAAACAAACTATAAAAACGCATGAATATTGCATCTTTAGAAACTTGCAAACTATTAGGCATGGATTAACATGTAAGCCATATAATCTACTGTTAGATTTGTAACTTGTACTCTAGATGTGTAATCTTTTGAAATATATAATACAATCTGTCACCTTAGAGAATGAGCCTTGTGGAAGTTTTGACACCTTTGGGGCTGAACCTGAAAATAAAATGAAACTACTTTTTACTCTTTCTGTAGCTAATGAAATAAAGTTTTTTTTAAAGTACAATCCAAAGTAATCAGGCTGAACACACAAGAACTAGGCAAGGGTTCGTGAGAGATGGATAATTAAGATTGTTTTGCTGGTCATGGACACAAATTTAAATCTTTGTTTCTACATCATGAGGCTTATAAGTAAGTGGAAAAAATACTTTCTTGGTATCGGATTTACACCTTCAGATATTTCTACTTAGCT
This sequence comes from Hemiscyllium ocellatum, assembly GCF_020745735.1. Lineage (NCBI taxonomy): Eukaryota > Metazoa > Chordata > Chondrichthyes > Orectolobiformes > Hemiscylliidae > Hemiscyllium > Hemiscyllium ocellatum. The sequence continues at coordinate 52,440,495 of NC_083401.1, read as the reverse complement.
CACTCAACTGCATATTTCAAATCCTCATGCATTGGCAGTCCAAATTAGTGAGGCTACAAAATTATTTCTGCCCTTATGAAATTAGGGATTCATTCATTTAGGACATTCCTAAGATTGGACTGTTGTTAATAAATTAAGACTGCCTCATACTTTTAGGGTCAGGATCAGAAAGGAACAAATCCTATGATCTTGTAGGATTAATCTTTTAAAGCTTTTAAACAATAAACTTTATGTTACCTTGCCACTACTTTTTAAAATATCATATCCTTTCAACTGTTTGCTTTTAAACTGCTATTATGTACTGTTGACATGGGTTTCTCAACAGAGAAGTTTGATCATTATTCAAGATCATAGGTTTATATTTTCTGCCAATTTTCTCTTTATAAATTGTAAGTGATCTCTAGATCTCAAGGCTATGTGAAATGATTGATTAAATGAAGACTTAAAATACTTTCAAGCACACAGCTAGAATAATGAACATACTTGGAGATATTTTATATCCAATATCGATGTAATGTAAAGAAATTCCTTGCATGAATTTATTGAACAAGGGAAAATGTATTAGAAAATCCTATTACCTCCACGATTGATTTCAGCTGCTATTCTTGGCACCAGTCTGATGTTCACACAGGCTCCAAAAGCATAATACTTACAAGAATGGATTTGTTTGCTTGTCAGAAGAATCCTATAGAATACTTAATTTGTGACTAGACAGGATGTTGATATGCCCAGAAAAAGGCTGAATCAAAGTACAATCTTTAAATTGCATTTGTCAACTAAAGATAGATTATGAAGGAAGGTTCTTTTTTGAATTCTGAAAGCATAAATTGTCCAATAAAAATAAAATGACATTCTTCATGAAATTATAATTATATGGTATGCTTATCCCTTGACCTGCCAGTGATAGGAGGATTAAATGGCCATTCCTCCATGATACATTTGAATGGTAGCATAAGTATTTGTCAAATATTTGTCTCAACCTCAGTTCTTACTAAATTAGAGGTTCAACAGCAAGGCAGCTTTCACCTTTTATTTGTATCGGAACTATGATGATCATTTTGTATGATTGACTACAATATACTGAAACCTATTTAAAGTTACAATCTTTTTAATCTCCATCAGAAACCAGGTCCTCATTTCAGCTGTTTGCTTTAGATTCAACCCCATGTCTCAGGTGGAAAGTTTACATTTCTATATTCCGTGTCACTATTTGAAAGCTGCATTGTCTGCACTTAGAATTTCAATCCATTAGTAATCTCTAAAAGTTTTAACTTTTACATATACAATCCGGGATTCCTTCTACCTGTTCATCTCAAGTTAAAATCTCTCCAACATGTTTGATCACCAGTAGCTCAAGTATTGTGCTGCTTGGAAGCTATCTTCTGATGCTCTTTTTCTCCAAACTGCTTGACTTTCAACATTTTCTATATTGTGTTGACTTCAGAGCTGAGACATTGCACACTGTGAAGACAGTTGTAAGCAAGTGTAAAAGAATGGACTTTGGCAGGTCACAACATACACTGCTCTGATTGGCAGTCCTTAAAATGAAGGTGCAGAACTTGTACAATATAAATTAGGCACATGGGAATGAGAGGTAATTTTCAAAATCTTGCAGTTTTAATTCTGAACTTTATTGTAGTTACTGATGACCTACAGATTGTGCAAACCCAGATCTCCTTTATCCTCATTTTATCATTAATCTTTCTTTCTATTTTCTACTTTGTTTCTTAATGTCTTATTAAGTCCTCTGACTATAAACCTTTTGGAAATATCAATGAAATTCAGAAAATTATATGCTATTGGGCTTATAGAATATAGTGGATATTTGTAATGTTATACAGAAAGAAAAAAGATAACATTTTTCATCCTGTATAGCATCTTCAATTACCCTCAGTGAAAATATTCTTGAAGTGAAGTCAGGAGGATTGATGTTGAAGTAATAGCTTTTCAGTACTGTGAATACTTTGAGTGTTAAAATGTTGTGAGTCTACCTTTTACATTTTTCTAACCTGCGTTCCTGTAACAACCTAGTGTTAAAATTCACTGATCTATTACTGGAAAGTCTCCAGATTAGCTACATCTGATGGAGCTGTTTTACTACACTTGAGTTGAACATTGGCAAGCTCATGAAGGTACTTAAAAAAAGTCAAGGTTTTCCACTCTAGTGACTTGGAATAATTAAGTGGAAAAACAAGAAAATTCATCAATAAACATTAGGATACCTTAGTGATAAAGGGTAAATTTTGAGTGGCTCCATTCCCATTATGAAAGAAAATATGTCCACTTTGTCATGCTGGTGTTTAAGAACATCTGCTAGATCTTCAGCATCAAGAAATTATTCATAGGCTATTCAGAAGTTTCCTACAATAATGTCCTAGGCCCAACTATCAATTGGTAATCATGAGATGCTTCATCAGTAACTATCCTTCAGAAGAACAAATGCTGATTGTTCAGTTCCATTTGCAACTCCTCAGACATTAAAACTGACAATCGATAAAACAAGACTAGGATAATATTCTGGTTTAGGCTGACAAGTGGCAAGTACCATTAGTCATACAAAGCTGTTTGTCAATGACCATTTCAAAACCAGAGGAAACCCTTAGCAACTTTCATTTGACATTCAATGACATTACAACTCCCGATTCACCTGCCATCAACCTTTGAATTGATCATTGACCAGAAATTTTGCTGCCAAGGCTGCAAAAGATCAGAAGCTGACCTATAGAGTGGTGATTAATTTACTTTGCTACTCATGGCTTTTTCAACATCCACAAGTCAGGAATGTGATGAAATATACTGTACCCATCTGGATGAATACAATGCCAAAAACATTAGAAGGTCAACATATGCAGGATTTTAAAAGCCCACTTAATTGTATGCCCCATTCAACACCTTAAACACTGACCTTCCATTACCAATACATAATTAGTACAATGTTTACCGTCTACAGAATGCACTGTAGCAATTGGCAAATGTTTTACAACAATACCTGCCAAAAATATGGGCTACTACTTAAAAGGACCAGGCCAGCGATGAGATTGAACATCACCTGACACACCATGATGGCATAGAAATGTCACCTTCCCTTCACTGGCACTGGAGAAGAATTTTGGAACTCACTCACTAACAGCACTCTGAATACTTTCACCACACAGATTGTAAGAGTTCCACCACATTCTCTGACATCAGGATAGGCAATAATTATTGCTGTCACTAAAAGTGCGCATATTTCATCAATGAATAAAACTGAAATTATTGATTGCCTAACTACTACTCTGAAGTTGTGAAGAATTACACTTCCAACCAATTTAAGATTTGGTTGAGCCTCCAATGTGATGCTGTTACATGTACTGTACAGGTACCTGTCCTCAACAGAGGAAACATGTACATGCACTGTGTCTATCTCAGCTCAATGAAATGGGTGACAACCGTTCGGTTGATCATTTCTTAGCCAATGTCCTGAGAAATTAAACAAATTAAATTTATACAAAGACTGGCAGTAACTATCAACCATCGTTTAATGTATGCATTGGTAGAGGTATTGCCGTGGAGAATTTGCACTCTCCTCTCATGCAGTACAAGTGTTGGTTTTCCTTTGAATTCTTGTGAATTGTCCTGATGAGCACAAGACAAAAATATTCAGCAATTTCTTGCAGCAATAATAAAAATTCAAACTAACTGGACCATCATTGTTTGTTGTGATTGTCAAGATGCCAAACATTTGGTGATTCTATCTCTACATTTTTATATTGATAAAAAATATTTCAATTATGTTGACTACTTTTTGAAATTCTAATAAAATTCTGAGGAGACAATTGGATTAATGGATATGACCTCTTAAATGCATGTAATTTGTATTTTGGGAATGTGTAAGGGAATTTTGACATGAGGTGTTTTCAGAAAGATTAAGCTGTGCCAATGGCTTATTTGGAAATATTTTATGTGATATCGCATTGAGTCCCTCAGAACTGGTACTTTCATTAATGTTTGATTGATTAACAATTTATAGCAAAGACAATGGTAAGGGCTTTACAATTGGTTTAAAACTTTTGGAATAAGACAAGATCAGTTAGCTCCCTTTCATAATCAGTATCTAGTGACCCCTGCTGGAACTTGTTTGCCTGTAAGTTTGGCTTTATGGCACAAAATACAAAACATTAGTTACAGTGCTAAAATTAGCATGTAAGGGGTTAAAACAGAATTCCAAAGGGTATTTCTCAGTGTAGATAACACTTGTTGAATTCTAGATGAGCTGACTAAAAAATGATAAAATTGGAGTGTCAACTAGCCAGAAAAGTATAGACAATAGCAGTTGTTTTATGGCGGTGTCAGAGAGCACCTTCATTTAATATTGATGCATGGCTGTTTGTTTGAATTAAAACATAGCCAATATGCCATCTGCTATCATGTTTTAGGATCTATGGGTGTGTTTTAAGCCATCTTGTGAATTGAAGAGCATTAGATCTGATTGACAGCTGTTTATTAGACCATTTATTATAGGTGGATTCACTGTGTGGAGACCTATTGGTTGACAACTCGAGGTAACAGGTTTTTTGAACAGATTTTTATAATAGTAGGTCAAATTCAGACATCTCAACAAAAGCTTTTACATAGCTAATGCCTGCAAAACTAGTTGACTTAGCAGCATCCAATGTCCAACTAAGCAGGGAGGTTAACAACAATATGAGGAATTGAGAAACCCATCTTTAGAATTGCATCTTTTTTATATGTTGACTGTAGGGAAATATCAACATCTTTAAAGATGGGGCAGGACAAAAATCTGTCAAGTCCTGTCCTTTTATTTTGCTAAATAATATTTTTGCTTGCAGGGTGGTGAGGTGAAAGTGAATTGTGGCAAGAGATCTAAATACAGCAGCACCTTTTCAGATGAATAGACTTTAAACTGAATGCGTCTCTGCTTTCTCAAGGACCTTATCAGGGTGGTGGTGAGCTCATAAATTTGTGGCATAGACATAAACAATTGCCAAGCGAGGATAAAGGCTATATAAATGTTTTGATGTTTAAAATCTTCAGTTGGCATGGGGGAGGGGAGTGGGAGAATGGGGAGTGAACTGGGCTGACACTGCTTTGATTCACAAGACATAAGGTAGGGGTTTAAAAAAAACCCTGTTATTACTTGTTCCTGTATTTTCAAAAGCATGCACTATTGATAATTTCTCAGGATTATAGTGTTAGATCAATTCATTATGAATGCTTGGCTGAATTTCAAAAGCCCTCAGCTCCCACAAGCTGACAGTGGTTAACATTTTGACTCTTAAAGAGCCTATTAAAATTCATTTTCTTTTTGCTAGTGTATGGAATTTTATGTTATAACAGAATATTGGAGAGTTCAAAATCTTTGGGTTTCATGAATGCTGGTGTTCTTTTCTATATTGTGTATATGAATGAGAATACCTTTAATTTTTTTTAGATTAGATTACCTACTGTATGGAAACAGGCCCTTTTAGCCCAACAAGTCCACGCTGACCCTCCGAAGAGTGACCCACCCAGACCCATTCCCCCACCCTCTATTTACCCCTGACAAATGCGCCCAATACTGTGGGCAATTTAGCACAGCCAATTCACCAGACCGGCACATCTTTGGATTGTGGAAGGAAACCAGAGCACACCCATGCAGATACAGGGAGAATGTGCAAACTCCACACAGAGTCACCCAAGGCGGGAATTGAACCCAGCTCCCTGACGCTGTGAGGCAGCAGTGCTAACCAATGAGCCACTGTGCCGCGCTGAAATTCCTGAGTTCTGCCACTAAGTGAGGGACTATGGTAGTTGCATGTGGGTAACCGGTGGCTTGGAGAGTGGGTAGGAAAGAGGAGTGAGGGCAAGAGTGCCCAGGTTCTACAGAACTGAGGCAGACCTTCGAACGAACCCACCTCAATATTTGCTGACCTGAGTAGCTGTTTAAATTTGGTTCTGGTCAGCAGTCCCTCATATCAACAGAATGAACATTTTATAGGGAAGCATAGAAAAGAGCAGAATTAGTCTGTTTTGCTGTTCCAAGAATCAGTCTGGTGAATGGTTTGTTGCATTTCCTCAATGACGGCCATCTTTTCTTGGGTAAGGAGACCATTAGTGCACACAATGTGGTCTCACCAAGACCCTGAACTACTGCAGGAAAATATCTTACTCCTGTACATGAACTCTCTTGCAATGAAAACCAATGCAACATTTGTCTTCACAACAAAAATAGAAATTGCTGGTAAAACTCAGCAGGTTTGGCAGCCTCTACTGATGAAGAATCCCTTGACTTGACACATTAACATTGCTTTCTTCCCACAGATGCTGCCAGACCAGTTGAATTTTGCCAGCAATTCGTGTTTCAGAACTCCAACGTCCATAGTGCTTTGTTTTATTATAACATTTACCTTTCTACCTGCTTGACAGGTATACAAGGATACCCAGGCCCCTTTTTCTATGTCAGCATTTCTCAAACTATTTCCATTTACGTTTTCTGTCATTTTGTTTCTCAGACCCCAAGCTGCATAACTTCACATTTATCCACGTTGTACTGGATCTTCCATGTATTTGGCCACTCACTCAACTTGAGTAGACTTTCTTGAAGCCTCTTTACATCCTGCCCACCATTTCCAATTCTTCCTAGCTTTTTTAATCAGCAAACTTTGACATAATACATTTGATTCCTTCATCCAACTGGTTGATATTGTGAATAGTCTAGACCTGGACACCTGATCCCTTGCTACTCCACCAGTTACCTCTCCCCTCTTTATTGTTTCTATTCCTTTCTGCTAATCAGTTCTCAATCCATGCCATTATATACGCCCATGTTCATATGTTTCAGTCTTGCAGATTTACCTGCTTTGACAGACTTTATCAAAAGCCTTCCGAAAATCTAAATACACTCATATTCACTGATTCTCTCTTGTTTATTCTACTGGTAACATCTTCAACATTATTAGGTTTGTCAAGCATGATTTATCTTACATAAATACATGTTGATTTTGTTTAATTCTGTTGGTGTCAGATTCTTTATAATACTGCTTGTGATGTTAGGCTAAATTGTCAGTAATTCTTTCATTCTTTTTAAAAATAGGAACATCACATTTGCCAACCTCCCAATCTGGTGGGATTGTTGCAAAATATACAGCAAGGAAAATAACAATCAGTGTATCAACCATTTCCATAGCTACTTCTTTAAGTACCTAAATATTTTGATTATCGGGCCCTAACAGTTTATCAGCTTTCAGTCCCATTAATATCTCTAGTGTTTTTCTTAAACTAATTTCCTTCAATTCCTCCTTCTCAATTGACCTTTGCTTCCTTAAAGTTTGAGAAATTATTTGTGTCTTCTCCGAAGGCAAGGAACTAAAGTGCAGTAGGTTAATTTCTGCACCATTGTCTTGTCCTCTCTGATCATTTTTCCATTTCATGCTGAAAGAGGCCTTCATTTGATTTCAACAATCTCATTGGAAAAATTGGGCTTAATGGAGCCCTTTACAACAAGTAGTCTGTCCCCAACTCTAGCTGACCATTACAGGAGTGGAAATGTGCCCTACATCTGCATTTGATTTAAATATGCACCCAGTCAGCTTCCAAAGAGGACAATTTGTGTGATGCTATGTACAGAGGTACAAAGGTTCTCTGCAATAACCAGCTAATGCAATTGTTTGCTTGAATGCCCCAAAAAAACCACAGTAAAATTGAAGAATGAGATATATGGGTCTGACTTGTTTTGTATAATTAAAAATGTAAAACCAGTACATTGATTTCCTAGTCTTATCAGTTTTTCTCTCTCGGCATAAGAAAGAGGTGTGCTGTGGAACACAATTGTCTAATTATGGGAGGGACACTGAACCTCTGAAAATATTGCAATAATCATCATAGTGATTAATAACTTTTAAAAAGAGATGACTTTCTCAGTGACTGACAGAGAAGGCAGGAGAATAGGGTTGATTGAATAGAGGAGAGACTCGATGGGCTGAAGGGCCTAATTACTTCTAACTGTTTAATCTGCTCCTATATGTTATGTTCTTGCATATTTCCTGGTCAGGGTGAGGTGTAGCTGGAAGGAATGCTTGTTGGTGTTCACCTATATCTGCTTTACCACTAAATTGGTGAATCAAACAGTTTGGATGTTTCTTTTAAAAGAGTTTAGTTTAAACTAGTGATATATTGTGAAATAACTAACTGGTTGGTCTTTTCAGAACCTTAGCTTTAAACCAGTATGTGCTTCCTGAAGTATTAATGGAAGTTTGTTTATATTATGGAGATACAGAACAACAAAGAAAAAGAGTATTAAAATACATTGAATTTAGCTTGCATTTTGGTTTAGAATAATTGAGGATTGATTTTAGGTTAGAAACTCCCAATATTTTTTCTCCACGAATATTTTTGTGCAGTTTGAAGAAGACCTTGGGTCAGTCTCTTTGGAAAAGAAGATAAACCTTTTTTTATTCACTCATGGGACACGGGCGTCATTGGTGAGACTGACACTTCTTCTCAAGACAACAAGGGTAGACAACTAGTGAGCTGCCTTCTTTTACAGTGCCATCCCACCATTCATACAACAGAATGGCTTACTCAGCCATTACAGAGGACAGTAAAGAGCCAATCATGTTATTGTGAGTTCTAAACAGACCACAGCAGGTCAGGACAGCAGTTTCCTTTTCAAAAGGAAACCAGTTGGTTCACCATTAGACTTTAATTTTAGAATTGTAATGAATCCAATTTCCACTATCTGCTGTGGTCGGATCGAAGCTGGGTCCCCAGAAGGCCATCACCTCATCTTTTTTTTCTAAATTTTGAACAGGGGATGTCCTCCTTCTGAGAGGTACTATAAGAAGGTATCAAAAATGATTCCCCATTCTCAATAGGCTCCTTCTTGTATTTATTTCCTTGTGATAGCTGCATTATATGGACACTTATCCAAACTAGTGTTTATCATGACTTTATTGTATTCCCTTTTCAAAATATTCATGGATTTAGTTTTGGTATAGGAGAACCATTTTGTAACTTTCACCATACATCAAAATATTTAGTCATCTCAAAACAAAATAGCCAACGGTAATTCACTCTTCCCTCCACCATCCCATTCCACTCCATCCTTTAACACACAGTATCTGAGCTCACCTCATGAAATGTAAACTACTGGCCAAACCATACCCCAATATGAGTCACTGCTTTTGACAGAGGATGTATGGGAGGAGAGAAACATAAAAACGTATCCAAAGATTTTAAATCTCAAGAGCTAAAGACAAATGATCCAATTGTATTTAAATTATTTTGATTGTGAAAAACATGCTGGTGATTGACAACTATGATTCTTTTGAGGCAACAGCCAGTAAATGTGTATTCTTAGTCTCTGCCTAATTACAGTATTCCTAAATAGCATGGTCTAGAGTGGCGGTAACCTAATTTTTGATACTAAACCAAACAAATAAATGACAAGAAACAAGTAAGATTGACAGTGTTCAAAGAGTTTTGAATCAATTAGCAGATGGGTTAGGGAAAACAGGAAGAAGTTAGATGTTAAGTGTATATTGTAGAAGGGGCGATGAAAAGTGCATCCAGTACATGCAAATAGAGTGTTTATTGACAGAGGAAACAGGAAGAACACTTGGATGCTTTTTGAGCCATTAACTGTAAGTATACAGTCAATGCAAACTTGTTCTTCACAAATGCATCGCCTGGAGGTTTTAACACAAGGACTATTCATTAGAACTAGTTTCAACCTATATTACTCTGCACAGATCACTGACAGAGTAGCATTTGGTTGAATAATACAGGTTTTAAAGAACATTTTCAATAAGCACAATAGAGTTACAAACCTTGCTTTCATTAATACTAAAAAAAATCTAACTCTGTAGAAAAAGAACAAACAAATTGGGCTAATTTCTTTTAGCTTAGTAAAAGCTGCATGGGTTTTTTTTAGACAGCTTGAAGGGATAGCATGATTTCTCATCATATCTTGCCAAACTTGCCTCATTAACTACTTGTCCAGCTCCAGTTGTGTCCCCTACATACACTTCTAGTCCCATCTTAACACACGCCATTCCCAGGACAACATTCCACTCAGCTGATATCCACCAAAAGACAGTCATTCTTAACAGGCGAAAGCAAGGACTGCAGATGCTGGAGATTAGAGTCGAGAGTGTGGTGCTGGAAAAGCACAGCAGGTCGAGCAGCAAGAGAGTCGACATTTTGGGCAAAAGGCCTTCATCATTCATTACAATCATCAACCTTTTAAAGGCAGCAGCGCTGCACCTGGACAAACATTGCCAGTAAAAGTCAAAGCTGGATTGTCAATGTAATGGCCCAGCAGCCATCAAGCCATTCTGCCCATGGCATATAGCACAGCTGACACTCCCTTGCATATACTTACAGATCCAGTTCCTCACTGTAGTCACTGTTTAACCACTAGGCCACTTTACAGGTCCTGGATACATCCCATTTAAATACCCCCTGAGTCCCTGTTACTCTCTACCCGAGAACCATGAGTCACCTGCATCTTGTCTTTGTCCAATAGGGGAACATCACATATAGACAAACCACTCCAATAAATCCAAATATGATCATCTATTGACAACCTTCAAAAGGAACATAGCAGTCAATAGGCTGCAGGCCTCCCGCACAATGCAAGCAAAACGCTGATATCCTCATCCTGATGGTCTTTGGTGGTTTTCTGCATGTCAATGAGGTCCTGTCAGCTTCATAGGGCTTTATGCAGCTGATCCTGAAATGCACGAGAGCATCCTCCACCTCAATATGCTCCTCCTCCTCAGATGACTGCTCCAATTCCCTAGCTCCTCAGCCTCCATCACACTGGCTCATTATTTGCTTCAATTGTGCAGAGCACAGCACGCCAATTTGATGTGACACACAATGTGTATGCACAGATTAGACTGGAAGTTCCCCAACCCCCAGGTCATTTCAAACTATGGAACTAAATGTTCAGCAGCTCTGTACCACTGCTGTAGTTGCGGCATGTGCATCAGCTTGGTGAAGATGCCATGCTGACTGGGTGACCAACTCATTACATCCAAAGGGATTGCCTACGCCCTTCCTATCTCAGACCCATATTAACCACTCTATTTACCAGTGCACTGATTGGAGTCCATTACTTACACAACATTTGATGCGCTAGTGTTTTCCTCAACTAACACAACTTTTGAAAGTTCCAGAAATGATGGGGTGCTTTTGCCCACTATTTGCCACCATTTAAATTGGTGCCAATAACTTCTGCATCACAGAGGTGCCTATGTTAATTTAGCTAGCACAAATAACATTGTACAATTTACAATATTTAACACATTTAACACTCTGCAGACATTGTATATGTGCAAAGAAATGCTTGCAAATGAAATTGAGCTGGAGTTTTCAAACTCATGCTTCATGTATTTGTTGTTTCAATCCCCTGATGTCCAGCAGATGTGGATCCTGTGGCTTTCTTATAGCTCTCACCCATCAGTGACACTGACTTTGCCCATCTTGGGCATTATTCCAATCATCATTTTCCAATTACATTGCACATCGAGAGAACAGCAAGTGGTGGCAGGGAGCCTTGCCTGGCCACCAGGTACTGACCCTCACCCCCAAACCTCCATGCCCCATTTTGTCTCATGTTATCCTAAGAGTCCATTTCCACTGTCTCCTGAATGTGGAGACCAGTCACTTTGAACTGTGCCTCCACCTGTCCTCCATGCTTTCTGAATCTTATGATATTCACTCTGCTACTCTAATCTCCCACCGTAGAGACCGTGGTGGTTGTCAATGTCAATAACCTCCTTCCTCTCCATATTGCTTTGCCAATCCCCCATGCACTTTGAGCTTCCCTTGTCACTATCTTTGTTCCCACCTTCACATAAGCCTGTGCATTCCCCCTTTTTGCTGCCTTGATTTCCCAATCCCTTTTGACATTGATCCTGTTTCTGCCCCTGCAGGCCCCATTTGCATCTCCTTAACAAAAAATGGAGGGGAACCCAGGCCTTGTATTTGCCCCAGACCTTTGACTGACTTCCTTAAGCCGTATTCTGGACGTGACTGAGTACTGCCTTTGCAGCTCCCTGACTGTCCTCTTTTCCCTGGCTTTTTATTGTAAAGGAAAACATTTTTTATTTCAAACATATTCCTTATTAATAAAAAATATCTTTTATGTACATGTAAAGTCACTAAGTAGTTCAGTTCTGTACAGTAGTTTAGCAAGGAAAGAAACAAATATTGGAGTTTGACTCTACCCAAACAAACCAAAAGCACCTTTTACTTCAGCAGGAAAATCTTAGACTGATCTTTCCCCAACTGCACCTTGGTGGCAGCTACCCCAAGCTTTAGTGCATCCCTCAGCACTTGGTCCTGGACTTTGGGATGTACTAAACTGCAACATTGGGAAGACCCAGCAAGTTTTGGGCAAACCTAAGTGTCTTTCACTGAGTTGATGGTCCTCCAGACATAGTTGATGTTTGCCTTGTTGTGCATCCCTGGGAGCAGACTGTGGAGCACAGAGTGCTGCATCACTGAATTGCTCAGGCCAAACCTCTACAAAAACCACTGCATCTCCCTCCAGACTTCCTTCAGAGATGGACACAAACTTCTAGAAGTGGTGAAATGTGTTCACTCAAACCTCATGCTTCCAAACCGTCAGATAATTAGCCATAATAATGTTATTATTGGAAATATGCAGCCTGTCATGTTTCTCTCTCTCTCAATTTTCTGCCATTGTTTCTCTTTTGCTTTAAATTGTACACCTGCACCCTCTTCCACCAAAAAAGTGACCGGCCTCATAATTGAAAAATAGCCTGACTCTGACAAAAAGATTATGCATGTAAGAAAGAATGCACCAGTCATTGAGGATAGTTTTTTAAAATAATCTTTTATCCATGCATGTCTGTCTTGGATGGAAGAATGTCAAAAAATTCTGTGCGTGCACTCCCTCTAACTAATTGTAATAATGTTTAGAAAATTGTGTGCATGGTGCACAGGATTTCCTGTTCTATGCTCCCATAGGGTAGAAGTCTGTGCAGGGATCAAGCAAGCAGAAAATGTGTACATAAGTTATTAAACCATAAAGGAAAAATAAAACGCTATAATGGTATAAACTTTATTCTTCATGGTTCACTTCATATTAAAGTCCGTCTGTATTCCAGGGTTAATGGATTGTTCTGACTCTTGAATAATGCTTTTCTTGTCCCCAGCATCTGTCTTACATGTTAAACATGCGATGGAACATACTGACCACATTTTACAGGCAGTTTGTACACACAGTTATTCAGTGGTTGCTGGTGCAGTTTTGTTTTACACCAGTTTTTTTTTTCTCAAAAATCATTTGTGTCAAATGCTCACTTTTCTCTTTAAAGCTGCACATTTTTCCAGCAGATCGTGGCTATTCTGTACCTCAGTTCATCCTTTACATCCCTTGATATCCAAAAAACTCTGTCAAACTTAGTCTTGAGTACAACATAGTTTTCGAAGGAGCAAGTTCCTTATTTATATTTTGTGTTTAAAAAGTTGCCTCCTGAATTCACTTTAGAAAGGACTAGCTCTCTAATGATATGTCTTGTTTTATGTTCCCAATCAAATGAAGTAGGTCAAATAGAGAGAAACAATTGCAGAATTGTAAAATACGTTTAAAACTACTGTTTCTCAGGCTTTATTTGTAGGAATTGGAGGTAAAAGTAAAGGAAAATTTGAATTTACCTCTTTGTTTTAAACAACTTAAAACAATGTACATTTTGAACTTGAAGTTTATATCCTTCTAAATGGAAAATCTTCTGAAAATATGTACATGAACTGCAAACAAATCCGAGTTCCTGTGTGTGTTAAACTCAGTTAAATATTACAAATTAAAACAAAGCAGACCTACGCCAAACCACCTTCAGCTGTTGCATCAATGACCATCCCTCCATCATAATTTCAGAAGTGGGGATGTTCACCAATGCTCAACACCATTCACAACTCCTCATATTCTGATGCTGTCCAAGTTCAAATGCGACAAGAGCTGGACAATAACTAGGCTTTAGCTGGAAATAGCAAATAGCATTGCCTGGTATTTGTGTGGCATGAATGACCAACTTCAATAAGAGACGATCAAAACACTGAATGTTGACATTCAATGGTGTATCATCGCCACTATTAACAGCCTGGGGGTTATCATCTACTAAACCCTCATCTGGACTCACCATAGAAGTACAGTGGCTACAGGAGCAAACTAGAGGCTAGGAATACTGCAGCAAGTAACTCACTTCCTGATTTCCCAAATTTTGTCCAATACACAAGTCAAGAATGTGATAGTATAATCCCCACAGCACTCAAGAATATTGACTACATCCTGGACAGAGCAGCCCACTTGATTGGCACTACATAAACAAACATCTACTGATGCCCAATAACAGCAGATATAGCACATACTCCCCATCAGGGAATAGAATTCTGGTTTTAAGTGTGACGGATAAGGATACTTGCCACTACATTAATAAGGAGCTGATGCAGTTTGTACAACGTGCACTGCAGAAATTTGCCAGAGCTCCTGAGACAGCACCTTCCAAAACAATGTCTACTTGTGGGCGGCACGGTGGCACAGTGGTTAGCACTGCTGCCTCACAGCGCCTGAGACCCAGGTTCAATTCCCGCCTCACGTGACTGACTGTGTGGAGTTTGCATGTTCTCCCCGTGTCTGCATGGGTTTCCTCCGGGTGCTCCGGTTTCCTCCCACAGTCCAAAGATGTGCGGGTCAGGTGAATTGGCCATGCTAAATTGCCCGTAGTGTTAGGTAAGGGTTAAATGTAGGGGTATGGGTGAGTTGTGCTTCGGCGGGTTGGTATGGACTTGTTGGGCCGAAGGGCCTGTTTCCACACTAAGTAATCTAATCTAATCTAATCTACTTCCATCTAAAAGGACAAGGACAACAGAAACTTGGGAACACCACCACTTGCAAATTCCTCTTCAAGTCGCTCACTGTTCTGACTTGGAAATATATTGCCATTCCTTCTTTGGCATTTGGTCAAAATCCTAGAATTCCCTCCTTGACAGTATTGTGGATCTACCTACAGCACATGGACTACAATGGTTCATGAAGGCAGCTGACCATGACTTTCTCAAGGGCAGCTCAGGATGGATAATAAAATGCTGGCCAGCTAGTAATGCCTTTGTCTCACAAGTCAATTTAAAAAGGAGTCCAATGTGACTCTTTTGCAGAATCTAATGAATAATGGACAACCTCACCACATGCAGATTAGCATATACTGTTGAAATCAACAGTAAAGTAAATGGCATAAAATTATTATAGACCTTTTGCTACACCTGCTGGGAGTTTTAGTAGCTGAATTAAAGGTGAACATTCTCATGACTAATTTGGCTGAGTTGTGATTTGGAGATGCCAGTGTTGCACTTGGATGTACAAAGTTAAAAATCACCTGATGAAGGAGCGTCGCTCCGAAAGCTAGTGCTTCCGATTAAACCTGTTGGACTATAACCTGGTGTTGTATGATTTTTAACTTTGGCTGAGTTGGAGCTAGATCTTGCTAGAACACTAACAGTATTCTAACAATGATAATTATTAATCAACTACAAATCTGCCAGTAAATTCAGAGATTTAAAAGTTGCATCTTGAGTTGCAAATCTCCAGATCTTGCTGGTTTTTGTACTTTGTATAAACATCATCACACACTTGGCCTCCCTTCTATTTTTAAGAACTTGCTGGATTTGCACTTCAATTATCCATTAAACTCCACAGAGGAAGTATGCACTGGTGATTTGCTGTCTGAGTACCCTTTTAGCAATGTGATAATTGTTAATGGAATGCCAATCAATCTGCTTTGCTTAGAAAGAAAACAAATTTGAGATGCCAGAATCTCATACCTTCAGACAGCAAATCATTCTTGGATTTAAAATGTAAATTTTTAAGTTGGTATTTTCATCTCTTCTTTCTCTTTTGTTCTCCACAACATGTAATACTATTGCTAAAAGTCTGTCAGTGCTGATGAATAAATTTGAAGTGATGAATTTTGAATATCAAACTGCATTAAAGCTTTGAATTTGTTTACAATATATTGATGTCAAGATGTTAAATAACGTTAGATATAATTAAATATAATTAGGGATGTAATTAAAACTAAAACATGCATATTGCAGTCACAGATTAATTGCATCAGAACATTTTGTGAGACATTATTTTGATGAGAATTCAAGATAATCGTTGTGAGTTAGAGTTTTAATGACTATCAACATTGTAAATATCTTAGTAGGCTAGCAGGATTGTAGTAATCTTATTATAATAAGATGGTTGGTTGTCATAATAAAAAAAGGGCATATTATTCCATAAAATAAGAGGTTTAGTATTAACAATTTAAGTTACATATAACAAGACACAAGTTGTGTTCTTGACTATAGTCTTCAGCTTGTGATACCATCGCCAGCAAAAATTTGATTTGTCTACGTCAAATTGTGACATAAGTAGCTACAGACTGTGATTATCAACAATAACAGATATTAACTTTTCATTCAAAATACCCAAATGCTCATGCGAATCAGTCTTTCAGCATCAAATAATTTTGTTGTTCATTAATTTTGATTGATTTGATATAAAATAACTACCCCACTTTTTGCATTGTTCAGGTAACTAGAAACACTCTCCTGTGAGCTACACAGTGTGCTGGAAATATGTTCCTATGATGTGCTTATTGAAAAAGACTGTCTTGGATATTTGCTTTGAAAAGCCACAGGCAACAGGTGTTGTAGCATCCGAAGTAAAATCTAGAAATAGGGAATCAAAGCATTGTTTGATTGCATTGCAAAACAAATCTGTCAACTTCTCATTTACTAATGCTAACAGCAGGTCAAAGTTCTGACTAAAGGTGTTCACATTAAACCACTTCACTAAAGAACATTTTTTTTTCTGTTTTCTGCTTTCATTGTAAATCAATTGGGATAAGTTGTCCTCAGTGTAGAGTTGACAGCATTATTTTACAGAACTTAGTTACTGATTTTAGTAGTAGATTAAGAATAAATGGCTGGAGATTTGTTACTCCAAACCCAGGTGTGAGTTCATCGAAACAGTCAAAAACCAGGTTGTAATCCAGATCCACCAGGTGTGGTCTTATCCTGATGTATCTGTGATGGCCTGTTGGGGGAGCTATTAAAGTAATGCTGCAAATACTGAGATTCTTCTGCTTGATCTGGTGATGTGTAGCAGCTCAATTAAGGTGTCTTTTGCAACTAAAGGAGGAGTCTTTCTTTCACATCTCTAGAGGGAAATGATTCACTTTTACAATGTAATCAGTAAATGCAAAGAAATTTGAAATTCATTAATGACAGAAGAGTAACAGCAATCATATTGGATATCTTAAGAAGTAAAACTTAAGACCTACAAGATTCATTAGCAACATGTGAAACACTTTTCATACAATTGGCCTGCTATTTTATGGCCCCCATGCATAATAATAATTCAGGAACAAAAACAGATAAGGAATTAAAATCTTCCTCAATTCAGGGATACTCAATCTAACCCAACATGTACAGGATTTGGAAAGTTAATCCAATTTGTTTTCCTAAAGATTTCATTAACTAAATAATACAAAAGAAAATAATAACTTTTGATTTATGATTGTGTTTTGATGCATCATAGAGTCGTACAATATGGAAACAGACCCTCATGATTTTATGAACTTCTATAATATCACCCCTTAACCTCCTACGCTCCTGTGAAAAAAGTCCAGTCTATCCAACATCTCCTTACCCTCTATTCCTAGCAACATCCTGGTAAATCTTTTCTGAACTCTCCAGTTTAATAATATCCTTCCTATAATAGGGTCACCAGATCTGGACACAGCACTCCAGAAGAGGCCTCACCCATGTCCTGTGAAACCTCAACATAACATCCCAACACCTATACTGAAAGGTCTGAGAGCTGAAGGCCTTCTTACCCACTCTCTATAAATATGATGCAAATTTCAGAAAATTATGTATCTGAATCCCTAAGCCTCTGTGTTCTACAACACTGCCCAAGGCCCTACCTTTAACTGTATAAGTCCTGCCCTCATTTGTTTTACCAAAATAAAACTCCTCACATTTATCCAAATTACATTCCATCTGCTGCTCCCCAGCCCATTGACCCAAATCTATCTTTTTAAATGTATTCACAGGATGAGGGTGTAATTGGACTCTTATTTCCAGATTTGTATTGAATTCAAACTCTAACAACTGTTATAGTAGAATTTGAATCTGGCTACCCAGAAAATTGCCTGGGTCTCTGGACTAACAGTCTAGTGGTAATATCATTAGGCCATTTGTCTCTCCTTTGTAATCTTAGATAACATTCTTCATTGTTGACTATACCACCAATTTTGGTGTCATCTACAAACTTACCTCCTAAATTCTGATCCAATTAATTAAATAAATTACAAACAAAAGTCACTCAGAGAAAGTGAGGACTGCAGATGCTGGAGATCAGAGCTGAAAAATGTGTTGCTGGAAAAGCACAGCAGGCCAGGCAGCATCAAAGGAGCATGAGAAACGACGTTTCAGGCCTCCTGAAGAAGGGCTTATGCCCGAAACGTCGATTCTCCTGCTCCTTGATGCTGCCTGACCTGCTGCGCTTTTCCAGCAACACATTTTTCAGTTCAGACAAAAGTCACTGTATGAATTTGTATTTTTTTTTAACAGATTGGCTGGGGAGAAGGCATAGTTGGGATCTCTTCAAGCTTAGATTTCTAAGTAACATTTTATTTGTCTTACCATGTACCACAATATTTAGTCTATATCAAAACTGTAAGAGGTTCTGACTTTAGTTGCAAATGTGTTGCTGGTTAAAGCACAGCAGGTTAGGCAGCATCCAAGGAATAGGAAATTCGACGTTTCGGGCATAAGCCCTTCATCAGGAATGAGGAGAGTGTGCCAAGCAGGCTAAGATAAAAGGTAGGGAGGAGGGACTTGGGGGAGGGGCGATGGAGATGTGATAGGTGGAAGGAGGTCAAGGTGAGGGTGATAGGCCGGAGTGGGGTGGGGGCGGAGAGGTCAGGAAGAGGATTGCAGGTTAGGAGGGCGGTGCTGAGTTGAGGGAACCGACTGAGACAAGGTGGGGGGAGGGGAAATGAGGAAACTGGAGAAATCTGAGTTCATCCCTTGTGGTTGAAGGGTTCCCAGGCGGAAGATGAGGCGCTCCTCCTCCAGCTGTCGTGTTGTTATGTTCTGCCGGTGGAGGAGTCCAAGGACCTGCATGTCCTCGGTGGAGTGGGAGGGAGAGTTAAAGTGTTGAGCCACGGGGTGGTTGGGTTGGTTGGTCCGGGCATCCCTGAGGTGTTCTCTGAAGCGTTCCGCAAGTAAGCGGCCCGTCTTCCCAATATAGAGGAGGCCACATCGGGTGCAGCGGATGCAATAGATGATGTGTGTGGAGGTACAGGTGAACTTGTGGCGGATATGGAAGGATCCCTTGGGGCCTTGGAGGGAAGTGAGGGAGGAGGTGTGTGCGCAAGTTTTACATTTCCTGCGGTTGCAGGGGAAGGTGCCGGGAGTGGAGGTTAGGTTGGTGGGGGGTGTGGACCTGACGAGGGAGTCACGAAGGGAGTGGTCTTTGCGGAACGCTGATAGGGGAGGGGAGGGAAATATATCCCTGGTGGTGGGGTCCGTTTGGAGGTGGTGGAAATGACGGCGGATGATACGTTGTATACGGAGGTTGGTGGGGTGGTAGGTGAGAACCAGTGGGGTTCTGTCTTGGTGGCGGTTGGAGGAGCGGGGCTCAAGGGCGGAGGAGCGGGAAGTGGAGGAGATGCGGTGGAGGGCATCGTCGATCACGTTTGGGGGAATCTGCGGTCCTTGAAGAAGGAGGCCATCTGGGCTGTGCGGTGTTGGAACTGGTCCTCCTGGGAGCAGATGCGGCGGAGACGAAGGAATTGGGAATATGGGATGGAGTTTTTACAGGGGGCAGGGTGGGAGGAGGTGTAGTCCAGATAGCTGTGGGAGTCAGTCAGTTTATAGTAGATGTCTATGTTGAGTCGGTCGCCTGAGATAGAAATGGAAAGGTCTAGGAAGGGGAGGGAGGAGTCTGAGACAGTCCAGGTGAATTTGAGGTCGGGATGGAAGGTGTTAGTAAAGTTGATGAACTGTTCAACCTCCTCGTGGGAGCACGAGGCAGCGCCGATACAGTCATCGATGTAGCGGAGGAAAAGGTGGGGGGTGGTGCCAGTGTAGTTGCGGAAGATGGACTGTTCCACATATCCTAGGAAGAGACAGGCATAGCTGGGGCCCATGCGAGTGCCCGTGGCAACTCCTTTAGTTTGGAGGAAGTGGGAGGATTGAAAAGAGAAGTTATTCAGGGTGAGGACCAGTTCAGTCAGTCAAAGGAGGGTGTCAGTGGAAGGGTACTGGTTGGTGCGGCGGGAAAGGAAGAAGCGGAGGGCTTTGAGTCCTTCGTGATGGGGGATGGAGGTGTACAGGAACTGGATGTCCATCGTGAAAATAAGGTGTTGGGGACCGGGAAAGCGAAAGTCCTGGAGGAGGTGGAGGGCGTGGGTGGTGTCCCGAACGTAGGTGGGGAGTTCTTGGACTAAAGGGGACAGAACCGTGTCAAGGTATGCGGAGATGAGTTCGGTGGGGCAGGAGCAGGCTGAGACAATGGGTCGGCCAAGGCAGTCTGGTTTGTGGATTTTGGGCAGGAGGTAGAAACGGGCGGTGTGGGGCTGTGGGACTATGAGGTTGGAGGCGGTGGATGGGAGATCCCCTGAGGTGATGAGGTTATGGATGGTCTGGGAGATGATGGTTTGGTGGTGGGAGGTGGGGTCGTGGTCGAGGGGGCGATAAGAGGAGGTGTCCGCGAGCTGGCGTTTGGCCTCAGCGGTATAAAAGTTGGTGCGCCAAACTACTACCGCGCCTCCCTTGTCTGACTTTAGTTGCAGCAAGTCTATCTATCTTCCTGTTTTTACGTCCATATGCTCTCAGTCTTGTTGAGTGTTCTGGTGTGTAGTATTGTAATCTTCTTTCAGTGTTCCAGCTCCACTTGCTGTGATATTTATATCAAGTGAACTGTAGCACCATGACATCATCACAAGGCTCCTTTAGGGTACTAATTCCTATACACAATGTATAGACATATAAGCTGAAAGATTGTTCATTCAGTAAGGAAATCAAGGGGAAAGGCAGGAAAATTGAGTTGAATCTTATCAGATCAACCATGATCTCCTTGAAGTAGACTGGAAGGGCTGAATGGCTTACTTCTGCTCCTACTTTTACAATCTTATTTCACATCTTTGAGATATCAAAAGAAGTTGACTATAAAGCGATATAAATATAATTAATAATGCATGTCCTTTCTTGAAAATGTATATTGGGTTATTTTTCTTGCTCACAGGAGCTCTAAGATAACGTCATTTGAAGAAGGTTGAAATGGCGCTGGGATTTTAGATGGGTTAGATATGATGTGATCATGGTAATAAGGAATTCTAATCCTCTCTGTAATGCCTAATCTGGTGCTGGTATGCTCAAGTCAAATAGGCCCCTTATGTGTGAAAATTGGCCCATGACATTATATCTGTAAGTTTGATTCAATGAAATCCAATTCCTGCACAAGTATATTTTTGGACCTTTGTAGTGAAGTGATTTTTTAACTTTCCAAAAGTGTGTCAGGGTGAACTTTCCCTGCAATTTGTAATAATTCATCAGAGCATCAATTACATGTGTAAATGGAGTATCCACTTCAAATAGTGTGGCAGAGTGTGCGAAATCACTTGCAAAGATTACATTTTTAAAAGTGGAGTAAGTGAGCTTCAAATGTTGGTTTGGACTAGTAAGAAAAGGAGAGAATGGCCAAAACCAATAACTAGATCAATAATGATATTGCTGTAATGTAGCTCCTCTTGTAATTCAAAAATCCAAGCCAATATTCTAGGAACAGGGATTCAAATCCCTCCATGGTAGATGGTGAAATTTAAATTCAGTCTGGAATTAAAAGGAAGACTAATGACAATCGTGTATTTACTGTCAATTGTGAAAACCACCTGGTTCACTGTTCCTCTTGGAGAAGGAAATCTGTTGTCCTTACATGATCTTGGTCTATATGTGACTCCAGACAAACAAGAATGTGGCTGACTTCAAAATCATTTTAAGGGAATTTAGAATTGGGTGACAAATGTTGGCCTTGCCAGTGATACCTGCATCTTATGAAAAATAATGAATACATATTTTTATTCCTATCCAATGGTAGCACCTACGGATAATGCTGATGAATCCCATTGATTGAATTGGGTTGCTGAATTTCACTGACACTGACAGAATTACTATTGTGCCATTAGAATGTGCATTGCATTGATTTTGTAGGAGGAAGTTTTAGATTTTTAATTGACTCTTCAGGGGAAGAAACAGTGCCTTTTAGGATAAAAAAGAATTCCTGTGTCTTTGACTTTCATGTACGTAGAAGATATTCAGGTTTAATTCACTGTTAATTAAAGTCTCATGTATGCTATCAGAATCAACACTTGGCCAAAATTCTCCATAATATATTTACTTGTAACTGCATTACTAATAACAATGTATAAACAATAAACATTTCATTTTTCTCAGCAATGCCTGATGTCAATTGGTGCATGAATTTGACTGGCATATGAGCACAATTGCACCTAAATATTGTGTATAAGCGAGGCTCAGATGAAGAAACAGTTCTTCTGCAAGTGGGGATTTTGTAATTGGAACAAAAAGGATCAAAGCTGAAACAGATTAAAGCACAAATTACATGAATTTGTACAATTATATATTAATGGATAATTTTGTATTTGACTCACAGCAAGTGGACAAACTACATGCACTGATTATTCTCCAGGTCCAGCTATGTGGTGTCAGTTTTGATTGTGGGATTAACAAAGTCAGATGTAAACGTTGTATACAATGTAATTCTGAATTAAGGCAGAGAGATAATGAAGTCCCTGGTTTTCAGTTTCACTATTTCATGTTATGTGTGAGTGTACAATATGACATCAGTTACTCTAAAAGTTAGTTGTGTCCATCATGACACATTTTTCTTAAAATGAAACTGAGCTCATCTCATACTGAGCAGTTTGAAAACATCTGATGACCCTTTTAATTTTAATGACTCAGTCTAGACTTAATTATCCACTGTCCTGGTTAAGCCAATATGTAACTGTGGTGTGGTGGTAATGTCCCTACCCTGGGACATCTGGTCCCACCTGCCCTGGAGGGATGTCATGATATGTCTGAACAGGGTGATTTAAAAGCTTTTTGAGTGAGCTGCACAGAGCAGATGCTTCTCTGAATTGGTTGCCAGACTCTGAATTAACTGTCAGGTGGTGCAATGGTGGTGTTCACCAATCAACTTCCACACCCTTAGCAAAGGAAACTGGGAACAGGCCAGAGTTTTACTGCTGGCTCCTATCTGAGTGACCCATGGAGCATGCATGTGAATGGACTTTATTGGACGATAAACTCGGTTCAACATTGATGTCTCTGCACTTCAGGTCCAGAAGACCATAAGACATAGAAGTGGAAGTTAGGCCATTCGGCCCATCGAGTCCATTCTGCCATTTAATTATGGCTGATGGGCATTTCAACTCCACTTGTCCGCTTTCTCCCCATAGCCCTTAATTCCTTGTGACTAAAAATGATCAATCTCTGCCTTGAAGACATTTAGCGTCCCAGGACTCCACTGCACTCCGCGGCAATGAATTCCACAGGCCCACCACTCTCTGGCTGAAGAAATGTCTCCGCACTTCTGTTCTGAATTGACCCCCTCTAATTCTAAGGCTGTGCCCACGGGTCCTAGTCTCCTCACCTAAAGGAAACAATTTCTTAGCGTCCACCCTTTGCAAACCATATATTATCTTATAAGTTTCTATTAAGTCTCCCCTTAACCTTCTAAACTCCAATGAGTACAAGCCTAGGATCCTCAGGCGTTCCTCATATGTTAGACCTACCATTCCAGGGATCATCCGTGTGAATCTCCGCTGGACATGCTCCAGTGCCAGTATGTCCTTCCTGAGGTGTGGGGCCCAAGACTGGACACAGTATTCCAAATGGGGCCTAACCAGAGCTTTATAAAGTCTCAGTAGCACATCGCTGCTTTTATATTCCAACCCTCTTGAGATAAATGACAACATTGCATTCGCTTTCTTAATCATGGATTCAACCTGCATGTTTACCTTTAGAGAATCCTCAACTAGCACTCCCAGAACCCTTTGTACTTTGGCTTTATGAATTTTTTCACCGTTTAGAAAGTAGTCGATGCTTGTATTCTTTTTTCCAAAGTGCAAGACCAAGCATTTGCTCACATTGAACTTCATCAGCCATTTCCTGGACCACTCTCCCAAACTGTCTAAATTCTTCTGCAGCCTCCCCACTTCCTCAGTACTACTTGCCTGTCCACCTAACTTCATATCATCGGCAAACTTCGCTAGAATGCCCCCAGTCCCTTCATCCAGATCATTAATATATAACGTGAACAGCTGCGGCCCCAACACTGAACCCTGTGGGGCACCGCTTGTCACCAGCTGCCATTTCGAAAAAGAACCTCTTATCCCAACTCTCTGCCTTCTGTCAGACAGCCAATCCTCAATCCATGCCAGTAGCTCACCTCGAACACCAAGGGCCCTCACCTTACTCAGCAGCCTCCCATATGGCACCTTATCAAAGGCCTTTTGGAAGTCTTGATAGACCACATCCACTGGGTTTCCCTGGTCTAACCCATGTGTCACCTCTTCAAAGAATTCTAACAGGTTTGTCAGGCATGACCTTCCCTTACTAAATCCATGTTGACTTGTCCTAATCAAACCCTGCTCTTCCAAGAATTTAGAAACCTCATCCTTAATGATGGATTCTAGAATTTTACCAACAACCGAGGTTAGGCTAATTGGCCTATAATTTTCCATCTTTTGTCTTGATCCTTTCTTGAACGATAGGGTTACAACAGCAGTCTTCCAATCATCCGGGACTTTCCCTGACTCCAGTGACTTTTGAAAGATCTAAACCAACGCCTCCACTATTTCCTCAGCCACCTCTCTCAGAACTCTAGGGTGTATCCCATCGGGGCCAGGAGATTTGTCAATTTTAAGACCTTTTTAGCTTTTCTAGCACTATCTCTTTTGTAATGGCAACCATACTCAACTCATCCCCCTGACTCCTTTTAATTGTTGGGATATTACTCAAGTCTTCCACTGTGAAGACAAGCAAAGTACTTATAAAGTTTTTTTTAGATTAGATTAGATTTACAGTGTGGAAACAGGCCCTTCGGCCCAACAAGTCCACACCGACCCGCCGAAGCGCAACCCACCCATACCCCTACATTTACCCCTTACCTAATACTACGGGCAATTTAGCATGGCCAATTCACCTGACCCGCACATCTTTGGACAGTGGGAGGAAACCGGAGCACCCGGAGGAAACCCACGCAGACACGGGGAAAACGTGCAAACTCCACACAGTCAGTCGCCTGAGTCGGGAATTGAACCCGGGTCTCAGGCGCTGTGAGGCAGCAGTGCTAACCACTGTGCCACCGTGCCGCCCACCAAGTTCTCCAGCTATTTCCTTATCTCCCATCACTAGGCTTCCAGCATCGGTTTGATGTGGCCCAATGTCTACTTTTGCCTGTCGTTTGTTTCTTATGTATTGAAAGAAACTTTGTCTATCATTTCTAATATTGCTGGCTAGCCTACCTTCATATTTGATCCCCTCTTTCCTTATTTCTCTCTTTGTTATCCTCTGTTTGTTTTTGTAGCTTTCCCAATCTTATGTTTCCCAGTGCTTTTGGCCACTTTGTAGGATCTCTCTTTTTCTTTGATATGTTTCCTGACTTTCTTTGTCAGCCACGGCTGTCTAATCCCTCCCCGGATCATCTTTCTTTTGTTGGGGATGAACCTCTGTATAGTGTCCTCAATTATACCCACAAACTCCTGCCATTTTTGCTCTACGTGGTTTTGGATTTTTGTTGGAGTCTGTAGAATAATATTCCTTCAAGAGAGCACCTTCCAAAAAGGATGGGTGGGACAAAATAAAAGGGGGTATGTGTTTTGCATCCTACCAAATAATACATTTTATTGCAACTCTTGGTTGACAAACATGTTACAAAATGCTAGTTTCCTTTCCTACACCATGGTTGGCTTTGATTTAATATTTTTACCAAGCTTTAATTTTGCAAAGGACATTAGCTAAATAACATACTCCGGTTTTAATGGATTGCCTGAGTAATTTGCAGTGAAAGGTCTGGGCTATGGGAATAGAATCCTAATGGCCCTGTCAGATGTTGATGGGAAGAGCTTGGGAGGCCAGTACTTTCGGAGCACTGCTATAAGAAAATAAAACTTGTTTGCTTTCAAAATAGGATACACTTGAAACCCACTTTGAAAGAGATTATGAAAGTGAAACCAATATCTAAGGGTGGTTTCATCGGAAGAAATAGGGAGAGGCCAATAGGAAATAGTGCAGCAGAGGGAGTATATCATGAACAATAGAGTCAGAATTCTAAAAGAAAACATTAACTGTAATGGATACACTGAGATAATATCTCTTTTGTTAACTCTTAATGATCTATTTTAAAAATGGTAAATCTTTACAAATTACTTTTCTTTACGTGGGCATAGATTACAAGAATTGATCTCAATGCCCATTAAGGTACAAATCAAGAGTGCGATGGAATACTTTTCACTTCACTTGTCTGGATGAGTGCAAGTCCAATGATACTCCAAGAAGTTGACACCAACAAGACAAAGCAACCCCTTGATTGTTATCATAGTTACAAACATTCAGTCCTTTTACCACTGAGCAGAGTAGCTCAGTATGCACTATCTACAAGATGAACTGCAGAAATTCACCATGGCTCCTTAGACAGCACTTTCCAAGCCCGCAATCACTTCCATCTAGAATGACAAGAGTGACAGAAACAGAAAAATTGTACTTGTTCATGGGATGTAGTTGCCACGGGCCATTCCAGCATTTGTTGCCCATTGTTAATTGCCTGGAGGTCAGTTAAAAGTCAACCATATTGATATAGGTGGGGAGGTCAAATGTAGAGCAGACCAGATGAGGATGGCTGGTTTAATTCCCTAAAAGACATTAGTATACCGCCTATGTTTTTATAACCATTGACGAATGATACATGGTTATCATTAGACTAGTGTTTTAAAAAAATTGAATTAAAATTTCACCATCTGCCATAATGGGATTTCAACCCATGCCCCCAGGGTAGCCTGGGGTTCTGATTACTAGGCCAGTGACATTGCCACTATCTCCCTATGGGAACACCACCTCTGCAAGTTCCCTTCCAAATCACTCACTCTCCTGATTTGGAAATATATCGCTATTTGTTCATTGTCGCTGGGTTAATATTTTGGAATTCTCTGCCTAATGATATTGTGGGTCAATCTACATATATCAAATGGACTACAGCAGTTCAAGAAGGCAACTCACCTTCTCAAGGGCAATAGGAATGGGCAATAAGCACTCGTCCAACCAGCGATACCCTCATTCTATGAATGAATTTAAATGAAAAGGAAGATTGGCCAGGGTTCCCATGTCTAATTTTGATCAAAGTTCCCTGTAAGCTGCAAGGCCACACGGTCACTCTTCCAGAACAGATGGCTGCACATCGACCTTGGAGTTCTGTGCATTGGAAAGGAATGTTGATTATGATCATAGCATCGATTGACCTTTTCTTGGAAATGCTTGTGGGTATGTTGATTCCAAGAGCAAAAGTATTGGAAGATAGACTAACGTTCTTGGAATCCAACTGCAGGCAAGAATAATTTAACAATATTTTTAAAAACTGCAATTCCACTTGAATTGCATTGAAACTTCACTGTTCTTCACTGTTTAAGCTCACTGAATGTGTGTGTGGCCAAATAGACTCAACAAATACTGGTGCTCTGATTTTGTTTTTCTGCTATATGCCTCAAGCACTATTACAAAACTAAATTATTGCTGAGGCTGGAAAGCTGAGGTTTTTTTAAAAATCAGAAATACTAGAAAGCCTCTACAAGTCAAGCAACATCATCAAATTGTAACATTAATTCTTCAGATGCTGCCTGACCTGAGTGTATTTTTATATTTTCTGTTTCAATGCTATTGCATATGCATAGACATTTCCATGCTCCATTCTCTGTCATTTGCAGTGTATGTGTAGTGTTCTATATTTTGAAAGAGTAAAAGCACCAAAGGAGTTATTTAACTGATGTTGCTAAGTGAGTGATCATGGTTTAATAAAATGAAATGAAGACCTGCAGGTGTTCAAGATCTAAAACAAATTAAAATGGAATGTACTGGAGAATCTCAACAGGACTGGCAGCATCGGTGGAGAGAGAAGCAGAATTGGCATTCAGTGCATTGTTTAATCTTTGCTGTTCCTGTTAATATTCTGTCATTCCCTGTGCCACTTCCCTGTATCCCCTTCTCTCCACCATTTGTAAATGCAATTATATTTTGGGTTTCTTTTTAACTTGATAATCTTCAAGCAAAAAAAATTGCTGTGTCATAAAGACCATTAGACCCCTTGTTGAATCCTGGTTCAATTTTGAGTTAGCCAGTTCTCAATTAGTAATAGTGTTCTGATTTGGTTAAGGAAATTGTTTTCTGATTATCCTATCATATGTGTGGATGCAACTTTCAGTGTGGTATAGGAGGATGAGAACAATGTTGTGTTAAGCTATAATCAGACCAAGTTGTTCCACCTCAAGTTGAATCTCTTTTCATGAGGAGGTGACTTGTGTTGGGCTCACATTGCATGAAATAACGCGTTTGTGAACATATCAATACCCATTATCCACATGTACAAAAGCAAAAGCTAAGAATGTTGAAATTTCCTTTAAGTTGACCTTGTGGCAGTTCTAATGAATATTCATTATCCCACAGAGTTTACTGCCATCCACGTGTTCAGTGGGTAAGCCTGAGTGAGTTGATGGTACTCTAGAATCAGAGAGTACAAGGAAGAGGAAAAATAGTACAAAGAAGAGAATATGTAATTACGCTAATGCTCATACTTTGTTACAGGAGCAAAAAGATAACATAATTATAAAGAAATGCCTTAGTGCATGACCTTGCATCAGAACTCAAGATCATGACTTCAAACGTTAACACTGTTTCTTTTTCCACATATGCTACTAAATCTGTAGAATATTTCTAGCAGTTTCTGCTTTTATTTTTGATGTCCAATCTTCAAAGTATTGTACTTTTGGAGTAAATATTTTCTTAGTTGCTTGTAAAGGAACTTGAGACATTAAACTATGATGAAAATAGTGGAATGGGAGTCAGTCAGCCTTAAGACACTTTTCATTCTACTCAGGGCAAATCTTTCTCCATTTAATTTTCCTGTATTTTGGGTTAGTACACCCAACCAGCAAAAATCTATCTCAGTCTTAACTTCCAACTGGCCCAGTATCCACACACATGCCAGAGGAGAACAACAATGGATTTTCATTTGTCTTTTGTGTGAAAGGTACTGCTAATTTTCACTCCTAGACTTGCTTCAGAAAACTTCTGCCATCAAAGGGAATTTTTCCACATTGACTTTATTATGTCACTTTCAGTACATCAATCACATCATGCATTATTAACATTTTGAATTCGAGAGAAAACACCAAGATTTTCCCAGGCAAGTGGAGTCAGACATGGGTGCACATGAGCAGTTAAATTCCTGAAAGGAATTGAGATTCCTTAATTGAGATTCTAGCATCGCCCCATCGTCCTGTAGGATCCAAATCCCTTTGCACTGGTCATGTAAGTAACTTGAATGACTTAGGAGGCCAGTTAAAAACTACTGTAATCTTCTGTTTTGGATTTGTAAGCCAAGGTAGCTGTTTCCCAGCCTGCCAGTAACTTGCCACGGTCACTTGGGAGGAAGGAGGAGAAAAAGAGCTCCTTCAGCTGACACGTTCTAGCATTGAGAAAGTGGGATAGAGTCCTTATTGTGCAAATAATGGCCATACTGTCCATTGGGTCTGCACTAACCCTCTTAACACCATCCCACCAAGGTCTGTACCCCACCCCATAACCCCACAGGACAATTTAGTAACATCAATCCAGTTAATCTGCATTTCTTTGGACTGTGGGAGGAAATTGGAGTACCCGGCAGAAGCCCATGTAGGTCCGGGAAGTATGTGCAAACTCCACACAGACAGTCACCCAAGGCTGGAATTGATCTCATGTCTCTGGTGCTCTGAGGCAAGAGTGCTAACCACTGAGCCACCATGCTGTTTGGGCAGTCTGCACCTGAAACACGCTGGAACTTGTGTGCTTAGCAACCACATAATTAGAGACATACAGAGGGGTTTCAATTAACAAGGGGGTGAAGGGATCCAACTTGGGTAGGTGAAAGAAATCTTGGGGATAAATTCAAGATGGAAAGCAAAATACTAATGTAGAAAATAAAGGTCAGAGAATGGCAGGAAGGGAAAGAGTAAAATCCGACTATATCAGCAGTTAAGGCTTGATGACAAAAAGATAACAAACAGCTTTGCTTATGGATGTAGCATTCATAACAAAATGAGTGGTTTGGTAACGTAACTCAGAGGTTAAATATGATCTGATGACCATTATGAAGAAGTAGCTGCAGGTTGACAAGGATTGGGTCCTGTATATTGGGTCCTGTATATTGAGGAATATATGAAATTCAAGAAGAATAAGAATTGGAGGGATAGTGCTCCCAATCAATGATGATATTTGTGCAATTCTTGGAGATAACCCTGGTTCAGGAGATCAGGGTATAGAATTGGTTGCATGGAGATGAGGAATATAAGGGAATGAAGTCATTAGCATGAGTGATCTATGGACCACCGAGTAGTAAGCATTATGGGGCACAAGAAGTAGTATTCTATGTTTTTGTTCAAGGAATAGTAATCATGGGTAACTTTAATCGACATGAAAATTGGAAAACAAAATTAAGTCAGCTGGATGAGGAATTTGCTGAATGGTTTTGAGAGAGTTTCTTCCAGCAGTACATTCTACAACCGACCGGACAACAGGCAATACTAGAAAATAAAGAACTGTAGGTGCTGGACATCTGAAATAAAAACAGAAATTGCTGGCAAACTCAGCAGGTCTGGCATCATCTGTGGGGAGAAAATAGAGTTATATTTTGATTCTGGTAACTCTTCGTCAAAGCCTTCTTCTGAATTTTGCTAGCAATTTCTCAGTTTGTTGTGAATAGGCTATATTCGCACCATGTAATGTGGCAGTATCATCACACAATAAAGGCAACTCTAGGTAGGAGTGATCATAAAATTATACTTCCAGTTTTGAATAAAAGTACAGTATCTTGATCCTAAGTAAAGGCAACTCTGTCGGCATAAGCTAGCTGAAGTGAATGGGGATGTTGGCCTAGAGGTAGATCAGTCGAGAAGCAGTGGCAGACAATTGAACGTATACTTCAGAATACTTAGAGTCATAGAGTCACAGAGATGTACAGCATGGAAACAGACCCTTCAGTCCAACCCGTCCATGCCGACTAGATATCCCAACCCAATCTAGTCCCACCTGTCAGCACCCGGCCCATATCCCTCCAAACCCTTCCTATTCATATACCCATCCAAATGCCTCTTAAATGTTGCAATTGTACCAAACTCCACCACTTCCTCTGGCAACTCATTCCATACACGTACCACCCTCTGCATGAAAATGTTGCCCCTTAGGTCTCTTTTCTATCTTTCCCCTCTCACCTTAAACCTATGCCCTCTAGTTCTGGACTCCCCGATCCCAGGGAAAAGACTTTGTCCATTTAGCCTATCCATACCCCTCATAATATTGTAAACCTCTATAAGGTCACCCCTCAGCCTCCGATGCTCCAGGAAAAACAGCCCCAGCCTGTTCAGCCTCTCCCTGTAGCTCAAATCCTCCAACCCTGGCAACATCCTTGTAAATCTTTTCTGAACCCTTTCAAGTTTCACAGCATCTTTCCGATAGGAAGGAGAATAGAATTGCATGCAATATTCCAACACTGGCCTAATCAATGTCCTGTACAGCTGCGACATGACCTCCCAATTCCTGTACTCAATACTCTGACTAATAAAGGAAAGCATACCACACGCCTTCTTCACTATCCTATCTACCTGCAACTCCACTTTCAAGGAGTATGAACCTGCACTCCAAGGTCTCTCTGTTCAGCAACACTCCCTAGGACCTTACCATTAAGTGTATAAGTCCTGCTCAGATTTGCTTTCCCAAAATGCAGCACCTCACATTTATCTGCATTAAACTCCATCTGCCACTTCTCAGCCCATTGGCCGATCTGATCCAGTTCCTGTTGTAATCTGAGGTATCCCTCTTCGCTGTGCAGTACACCTCCAATTTTGGTGTCATCTGCAACTCTTATGCTCACATCTAAATCATTTATGTAAATGACAAAAGTAGAGGACCCAGCACCGATCCTTGTGGCACTCCACTGGTCACGGATCTCCAGTCTGAAAAACAACCTTCCACCACCACCCTTTGTCTTCTGCCTTTGAGCCAGTTCTGTATCCAAATGGCTAGTTGTCCCTGTATTCTGTGAGATCTAACCTTGCCAATCAGTGTCCCATGGGGAACCTTGTCGAACGCCTTACTGAAGTCTAAATAGATTACATCTACCACTTTGCCCTCATCAATCCTCTTTGTTGCTTCTTCAAAAAACTCAATCAAGTTTGTGAGACATGATTTACCCCGCACAAAACCATGTTGACTCTCCCTAATCAGTCCTTGCCTTTTCAAATACATGTACATCCTGTCCCTCAGGATTCCCTCCAACAACTTGCCCACAACCGACATCAGGCTCACTGGTCTGTAGTTCCCTGGTGTGTCCTTCCCACCCTTCTTAAACAATGGCACCACGTTAGCCAACCTCCAGTCTTCTGCAATCACCTGTGACTATCGATGATACAAATATCTCAGCAAGAGGCCCAGCAATCACTTCTCTAGCTTCGAACAGAGTTCTAGGGTATACCTGGACTCTGTGGGAAGTTACTTAATGTACATTCCTACCATAAAGAAAAAGCTCACAGGGAAGACTCACCGACTGTGATTACTGAAAGAAATTAAGGAAAGCAACACAAGTAAGGAGAAAGTAAAGCTGAATGGTAGTACAGATGATTAGTTAGAAAACCATGGACTGCAGAATGACTACAAGTTTAATTGGGATAAATAAATTGGTAAGAAAAGAATCTAACTACAAATCCAAAAAAAGACAGAAGTTTCTACGGGTATCTAAAAAGGAAAATTTATCTGTAAGGTGAGTGTTGGTTTTCTACAGATTTAAAATGGAATTAGGTGTGCATAATAAGAAAAGGATAAGTATAATGAAGAAATGTTCCCTATGTACCCTTTATCAATAAAGGCAAGGATACCAAATGCTGCCTTCACTTTTGCTTTGCTCTAATGCTTTGCTCTCCTGTAGATGCACTTTCTCATTGTCAGCCTTCATCATAACTGCATGGTGCACCTTTGAGGGACAAGTGCTTTAACAGCACCACTGTCAACAGCATCAGCAACAGCAGGAGCAATATTAGAATACTGACATTGTTTCACTTCCCAGTTTCTGTTGAAAATACTTGAGCTGTCATAGAGTCATAGACATGTATAGCCTCTTCGGAAACGGACCCTTTGGTCCAACTCGTCCATGCCAACCAGATATCCTAACCTAATCTAGGTCCCATTTACCAACACTTGGCCCACATCTCTCCAAACCCTTTCTATTCATGTACCCATCCAGATGCCTTTTAAATCTTGTAATCATACTAGTCTGCACCACTTCTTCTGGCAGCTCATTCCATACACACACCATCCTCTCCATAAAAAACTTGCCCCTTAGGCCCCTTTTAAATCTTGGTCCTCGCACCCTAAACCTGTGCCGTATAGGTTTGGACTCCCTTATCTTGGGGAATAGATCTTGTCTATTTACCCTTTACCAAC
This sequence comes from Hemiscyllium ocellatum, assembly GCF_020745735.1. Taxonomy (NCBI): domain Eukaryota; kingdom Metazoa; phylum Chordata; class Chondrichthyes; order Orectolobiformes; family Hemiscylliidae; genus Hemiscyllium; species Hemiscyllium ocellatum. The sequence goes on along the minus strand of NC_083401.1, from coordinate 52,406,667 downwards.
GAAGACAAGCATACCAAATGCCACCTTCAATATTGCTTTGCTCTCCTGTAGATACACTTTCCCATTGTCAGCCTTCATCATAACTGTATGGTGCACCTTTGAGGGCAAGAGGCTAAACAGCACTACTATCACCAGCATCAACAATAGCAGGAGCAATATTACCAACAACACCTTATCCAGTTGTCTTTATTCATAGAATCTCTAAATTTGGCCTATCAAGCCCATACCATTGCTACGACCAGCATCCCACCCAGATCCAACCCTTACCCTATCCTCATAACTCCACATTTCCCATGGCTAATTCACCTAACCTGCACATAGATTAGATTAGATTACTTACAGTGTGCAAACAGGCCCTTCGGCCCAACAAGTCCACACCGACCCATCGAAGCGCAACCCACCCATACCCCTACATTTACCCCTTACCTAACACTACGGGCAATTTAGCATGGCCAATTCACCTGACCCGCACATCTTTGGACTGTGGGAGGAAACCGGAGCACCCGGAGGAAACCCACGCAGACACGGGGAGAACGTGCAAACTCCAACATATTTGGACTATGGGAGGAAACAGGAGCATCTAAAGGAAACCCACTCGGACACAGGGAAAATGTGCAAACTTGACACAGTCAGTCACTGGAAATAGAATCAAACCTGGTGCTGTGAGGCAGGAGTGCTAACTGCTGAGTCACTGCTCTGCCACTTGCCCCAGAAAGCAGAGATAATGGATAAATTAATTAGAATGAATACTGCACTCATCAAATATGAATCTTAATCTAATACTGGGATATAATAAAGAACATGAAATATAAAATATTGTTTGTAATAATAAACATCAGATGAATTATTTAATTATTTGCAGCACAGAAGTGTAAAGGATGGTTTAGTCAAGGGTTTGAAAGTTGTAAAGAATTTCAATACAGTAACAATAACCAGAGGAAATGGAGGTTGGAAATTTTGTTTTGTCACAGGTGAAGTATGATCTTTACTACATATCTTGAACGAACGAATGCCAAAGCAGATTCAATAGTGACTTTCAAAAAATAGTTGAATGAATAATTGAAGGGAAATTTCTAAAGCTATGGGGATTTGAGACTGATTGGATAACTCTTTAAAATACAAGCCCAAGCACTTGAAGAGTCACCCAGACTCAAAACAATAGCTTGCTCTGTCTCCACGGATGTTGCCTGACCTGCTGTGATTTCCAGCATTTTTTGTTTCCAGTACAGGTCCCAGCGTATATGGACTCCTTCCATTGTTCCATGAGTTAGATTCTATGCACTCCCTCACTCTTGGCTTTGAAGGTTGGTGGGGGGTGGGAACTGGAAAAGCTAGTGGGTGTCTTTCCCACTGCCTACATCATTCATGGCCAATCTGAAATGTTTATGGAGCGTGGAGATTTGGGGCAGCTCACATGTCTTTGAATCTATTAAGACCCTTGTGCTACAGAGTTAATGACTGCAAAAGCCTTCCACCACCAAGATTTTACCCTTAATGGGGCAAGGACCACACCATGCAGGAGGCCTGGCAGCTCTAACTCGAAGAATGTGTTGCCCCATACTGGTTCTTCCACTATATCCATGTTTTCAGCTTCCCCTCTGGGTTCTTGTGTCAGAGAGTTGAAGACATGTAGTAAAGATAGAGACATTTTATTTAGACAATCCCCATCTAGTTTCTGTGCATTTCCATCAAATTTTCTAATCCATTCTCTCCAAAACTTTATCTGAATTGAAGTTGTTCTCCTGATATTCAGAGCCGAGAACAATTTGTCCTCCTGAGGAGTAAGTCAATTCTGTTAAATCCTTTGGTGTAAATTGTCCCTGACCTGTGAAAACAATTTAAGTAAATGAAAATGTACAGAATTTTTAACATAATGGTCAAGAAAGACTTCCTTCATCCTCCCTAATAAAAGTAGATTTCAAAGCATTCAGAACCAGTGACTGTCTTTTTAGATTTTGGAATACTAATGTTGTTACAACTTTGTTTGCATATGAATATATGAATTAGGAGCAAGGACAGCCGTTCAGCCCATCAAGCCAGCTTCGTCAATTGAAAAGATCAGGCTGTTCTGATTGTGTATCAATTTTGTTTTCCAAGATAACATTGCTCTTGACATACTTGTGACTACATCTACCTGTACCTTGAAAAGATTTGTCACCCTGCCTTCATTCTGGGGAAGACATTCGACACGTTCACAACCCTTTTGAAAGAAAACATTTCTTCCCATCTCTGCCTTAAATATATTTTTCAACCATCTCCTTGTTCTCATCCCTTCAGAAAAGTCCATTGACTTCTCTTTGATCTTTTCTGTTTAAAAGCATGCTTTTTTTTCCTTCAAAATCTTTTACATCTTGTGCTTTTGTAGATTACGTTATGGAAACTGACATTCATCCAATGGCTCCCTGTACTGATTGTTAAATCCAGCTCCCCCATCTTTAGAAAAGGATCATAGACATATTTTTGTAAGTCTTGACTTTGCAATCTGTAAAAGAAGGCTGAATCTAACTACAAACCAAAACAATAAACTGTTATCGTCTACTCTCTCTTTACTGAACACTGTATACCCTTGTATATAATGTTTGCTTTCATCCTCATTTATTTAGTCATGTTTCTGATATTCTGCCTACATTGTTATTGCCTAATTGTCATAACAGTTTCCAATCTGACATTCTTATTATGCTTATTGCATTCATGCGTGTACATAACCTTACCTCATTTCAAGACTTTTAGTGCCTGCTGAATATTGCCTCCAGCCTATAAGCTTTTATGGGTTTCTATCTCCATGCCCAAATTAATTTACTTTTTTCCTGACAATCCATTACATTATGAAGCATTTTTGGATGATGTCCTTCTCCCCTCAATTCCCCCACTCCCAACCCTACTTAATCTCAATGATACTGAACAGCAGTCCCAATATTCTTTGCGAGAATCTTTAGGATTACTTGAATGAAGTGCAATTGGTTTCTGATTTTTATTTGAAATGCTGGTAATGTTCCCAATTATTTATGAAGGCAAAATTGGTAGGTTTTTAACAATGTTAGCAGCTAGTGATTCACTAAGAGAACTAAGAATGTTCATTCTTATCCTTTCCCAAACATTTGAGGTATCTCAGAATTTTACTTCATTGTTCTATCAATGTTGAGGAAATCCTTGTGTATTTGACTTTTAAAGGCAAATGTATTGTTGCTTCAGTGTGATTTACTCCATTTGAGAACTATCACTCATAAGTACCTTGGAATTTGCTTCTCAACTTTTTCCCAAAATTAATGTTTTAGTTCCAGATAAGAAACATTGTTTTATACCTATTGCCGTTATGAGAGAAATGGGTATCTACATAGCCATCACACATGCAGACTACTGAAATAGTGTCCGAGAGTATTACTGCATGGGAAGAGGCCTTTTGAACCATTGTGTCCACACCTATTATGTAGCATCTATCCCTTCTAATACAATTTAACAACACTTCACTGCATAGAATTATATACTATGCTGTTTCAAGTGTTCACCTAAATACTTAAATGTTGTACTGGTTCCTGCCTCTGCCATTCTTTTAGATGTGGAGTTCCTGATACCCACCACACTATAAGTGAAAATATTTCTTCTTAATTCCCAGAGAACATAAAACATTACAGCATAGGACAGGCCCTTCGGCTCTCGATATTGCATCGAACTCTGGAAACAGTCTGAAGCCCATCTAACCTACATTATTCCATTCTCATCCATATGCCTATTCAAAGGCCATTTAAATGCCCTTAATGTTGGCAAGTCAACTACTGTTGCAGGCAATGCGTTCCACGCCCCTACTATTCTCTGAGTAAAGAAACTACCTCTGACATCTGTCTTATACCTATCACCCCTCAGTTTGAAGCTATGTCCTCTTGTGCTAGCCATCACCATCTGAGGAAAAAGGCTCTCACTGTCCAACCTATCTAACTCCCTGATTATCTTATGTCTCAATTAAGTCACCTCTCAACTTTCTTTGCTCTAATGAAAACAGCCTCAAGACCCTCAGCATTTCCTCATAAGACCTTCCCTCCATACCACACAATATCCTAGTAAATCTCCTCCGAACTTCTTCCAAAGCTTCCACATCCTTCCTATAATGCTGTGACCAGAACTATGCAATACTCCAAATGTGGCCGCACCAGAGTTTTGTACAGCTGCAGCATAATCTCATAGTTCTGACACTCAATTCCTCTACCAATAAAGGCTAACACACTGTATGCTTTCTTAACAACCCTATCAACCTATATGATAACTTTCAAGGATCTATGTACCTGGACACTGAAATCTCTTTGCTCATCTACACGACCAAGAATCTTACCATTAGCCCAGTACTCTGCATTCCTGTCACTCCTTCCAAACTGAATCACCTCACACTTTTCTGCATTAAACTCCATTTGTCACCTCTCAGCCCAGCTCTGCAGCTTATCAATGTCTCTCTGTAACTTACAACATCCTTCGTCACTATCCACAGCTCTACCAACCTTAGTGTCATCCACAAATTTACTTACCCATCCTTCTATTCTCTCATCTGGGTCACTTATAAAAATGATAAACATCAGTGGACCCAAACCAGATCCTTGCTGTACCCCTCTAGTAACTGAACTCCACGATGAATATTTCCCATCAAGCATCACTCTGTCTTGCCAATTTCTGAACCAAACCGCGAAATCACCCTTAATCCCATGCCTCCATATTTTGTGCAATAGCCTACCGTGGGGAACCTTTCAAATGTTTTACTGAAATCCATATGCACCACATCCACTGCTTTACCTTCGTCCATCTATTTGGTCACCTTCTCAAAGGTTTGTGGGGCACGACCTACCCTTCACAAAACTGTGTTGAATATCCTTAATCAACTTATTCATCTCTAGATGATTATAAATCCTACTTCTGATAAACCTTTCCAACACTTTACCCAGAAACAAAGGCTCATAGTTCTATAATTTGCAGGGTTATCTCTACTCCCCTTCCTGAACAAGGGAACAACATTTTCTATCCTTCAGTCTTCTGGCACTATTCCTGTAGACAATTACGACATAAAGATTAAAGCCTAGGGCTTGGCAATCTCCTCCCTGTCTTCCCAGAGAACCCTAGAATAAATCCTGTCCGGCCCAGGGGAGTTATACATTTTTACATTTTCCAAATCTGCTAACACCCCCTCCGTATGTACCTCAATCCATCTAGTCTAGTAGCTTGTGTCTCAGTATTCTTCTTGACCACATTGTCTTTTTCTAGTGGGAATACTGACAAAAAGTATTCATTTAGTGCTTCACCTATCTCCTCTGACTCCATGCACAACTTTCCACTACTTTGGCCCTAATCTCACTCCAGTCATTCTTTTATTCATCTAAACCTCCTGCCCCTTGCCTTAAACCTATGACCCTGGTAACTGACCAGTCTACTAAGGGGAAACATTCATTTCTATCAAGCCTATGTGCCTTACAATTTTGTAAATCTCAATAAGGTTACACCTCAACAAGGAAAATGATTCCAGCCAATGTAGTTTCTCTTCACAATTGAAACATTCCAGCTCAGAAACTATCATTATGAATCTTCTCTGCAGTATTTCACATCCATTGCAATCACATTATTTATATAGTGCAGTGACCAGAACTGCATAACACTCAACCGTGGCCTAACCAACATCTGATACAACGCCATCATAACTTCCCAATTGTATTCAGTGACTCGACTAATAAGCCGAAGTCTACCTTCTTAAGCAATCATTCACCTGTCCTATTGCCTTCAAGGGTCTACAGGCTTCAAGGGTCTGCACTCAGCTACCTCTGATCCTACTATTTGTCATGTATTTCCTTGTCTTTTTAGTCTTCCTAAAGTGCATCAGTTCACACTTTGCAGGTTTGAACTCTATCAGCCACTGTTTTGCTCATCAGTCTTTCTATATCTTTCCTTAGTTAAAGCTTTCTTCGTCACTGTTAACCATGTCAATAATACTTGTCATCTGTACATTTACTAATAAAAGGTCCTCTATTTATATTTCCATCATTAACATGCACTATAAACAGCAAGGGACCCAACACTGAACCTTGCAATAAGCTACTAGACTCAGGTTTCCAGTCAAAAAAACACCCTTCAACCATCATCCTCTGATTCCTGCTGCCAAGCCAATTTTATATCCAGTTTGCCAAATTGTTCTGGATCATATGGGATCTCAGTTTCATAAACAAAGAGCCAGGCAAGATCTTGCCAAAAGTCTTGCTGAAGTCCATGTAGCCTATATCAATTGCATGATCCTCATCTGCAAACCTAGTTACCTGCTCAAAAAAGTTCAGTCTGCTCTAGCAGACTTGATCCCCCAACCCCTGACAATTTTGTCCCTCAGAATTTTTTCCAAGTGTTTCCCTCTCTCTGATGTTCAGCAATGGCCTATGGTATCCTCGTTTTTCTCTACAATGCTTGGTACCACATGAGCTGTCTTTCAATCTTATAGCTCCTCTCCTATGTCCATTGAAGATTTGAAAATTCATGCAATCTTCTTCTTTGCCTCCCAAAGCAGCCTAGGATACACCTCATCTGGACCTGGGAGTTTATCCAATGTTAAGCCCTCTAATACTTCCTCCATCTCCATACAAATTTGTTCAGTTATTTCACATTTATATCTTTACAAATTATAAACTGACTCTTAGCCCAAGCAGCCTTATCCCTCAAATAAAACAAAGAACTGAATTCTGGAGATCTGAAACAAACAGAAGCAAGAATTGTTGGAAAAATTCAGCAGATCTGGTAGCATCTGTGGAGAAAAAAAACAGTTTTGCATCCAATATGATACTTGTAAAGAACCCCCTTCAGTTCCAAAGTAAGGTCCATACTGGACTCAAGATTAACTCTGTTTTCTCTGCACAGATGCTGCCACAGCTGCTGAATTTCTCCAGCAGTTTCTGTTTCGGTTAAATTACAATAACAAGGGAGATAGAAGTGCTTGACACTGGTGAGACCTTCTGGCTTACATACTTCTGGTGCCATATTTAAAACCCATTTGCAGATCACTTTAGACACTGTAGCCAGAAACACTGCATTCCTCAATCCTCAATGTCTCTGAGGAAAATAAGCTATGTCTGCATTTCCAGGACAAGGAACTGAAGGCTCTGCTGGATAGGGAAATAGAGAGGAGGGACAGACTACTTCTGTTTACTGCTAGCTGTCAAAGGAGGCCATACCAACAGACCCAGCCAGCCTGGTCAGAACTTGCAGCATGAGTTAGTGTTAAATCCCACATTAAAAAGGACAACTAGCAATGCTGCAAGGAGCTCGGGGATCCTTTATGCACCACTTGACTGACTGTCACCATCTTTTTTTTCACTAGCTTTCAAACACAGGGACAGTTTTCACTCTAGCATTAGCTCAATGCGCACTTCTCACTAAGATTCCTGGACTACTGCACACGTCATGTCTATTCAAGGGTTTACATCTTCAGTCTCACAAACTACTAACCTTTCTTCACTTCACTTCAGTGCTTCCTACTCACTCATTGGGGTCACCTCACCACCTCTCCTGCTTTTCGCATCACCACTAACAGCTCTTGCATGATACTCAATCCACCCCTTTAATAATTGCACGAAAAACTATCTCCAACTCCCAGACTGACTCAACGGCTCCTGACTGACCTACCTGTAACCCTTGGACTGTTTACACATGTCCTACAGAACTGATGTGGTCAATCACCTATATTGTAATCAGATGAGCCCTTGACCTGCATCCCCTCACTGACAGTAGACCTCCTACACCCCAGAAAAGACTCTTGCCCATTGATAACACACAGCCATTTGCTGAAAACACATGCAGTATTTGGCACATACATTGTTAGCACATGTAGCTCTGTAGCAAAGTGACCATGCCACCTGACTGATGGATAAATTGACTCTGCAGAACTTCTTGCAGTCATAAATTGCGTGCTACCCTCTCCGTGCTAAGAACGTAATCTGAATCAGAGAGAGGCAGGCAGCCTCCAAAGACATGCTAACATGAATGAACTTACTTTCTCAGCCATAAGGAAAGTATATGTGTGCGATGTCAGTACAAAAGCTCTTACATGTGATGCATGGCTTTCCCTGACTACAAAGCAACCTGCAGAAACATGCAAATTGTAGGTGTCAAACAGCTCAAGTGAAGCACTGAAGGGCTGAAATGGTATTGAGTTGGTCCAAGAACAAGCATGAGGCAGGCAGGCAGATTGCTGACACAGAGTTACATTGATGAACGGTTGAGGAGAATAGTGGTTATGGACCAAACAGACACTTGTGTGTGAAGGTTGGTACAAGTATTTGGTGGAGGAGAAAGTGAGGACTGCAGATGCTGGAGACAAGAGTTGAAAATTGCAGTGCTGGAAAAACACAGCAGGCTAGGCAGATTCTCCTGCTCCTCGGATGCTGCCTGGCCTGCTATGTTTTTCCAGCACCACAGTATTTGGCAACCAGGTACCTGGTCTGTTTTCACCTGTGAGGAATTTACACTGTCTAGTTTCTCAGGGGAGGAGTGCAGAATAGAAAACGAGATGTGAATTGGGAGAAACAAACACAGAGAATGCTGGAGAAACTTAGCAGATGTGGCAGCATCTGTGGAGAGAGACACAACACTAATATTTTGAGCCCTATACAACTTTTCCCCTTTTATATAAAAATAGGCAGAGTTGAGTTTTTAATAAGGTAGAAATAATGTTATTGTCAGTCAAGGGCAGATTTGGAAGTCTCCATTTAAAGCTTGAGGGGAAAACTTTCCTCTGAAATCTACTTATTAATTATTTCACTATTTTCTCATTAGACTTACTATAATTTTCACCACATTGACAGGGGAAATGCTGACCCCTGTTTCCTTAAATGGCTTGTGGTTACTGTCTGATATATTGTTAACATATTCTCTCGTGTAAAGAAATGTGTGAAGCCACCCTTCTTTCTAATTTGACCAACCCATGATCTTGACACACCCCTCAGTATAGTTTTTTACATTTTGGAGCTAAACCATTTCTAATTTACCTACTCTGTCAGTCTGTTGCTGTTATGTTCTCAATCTAGTGATAACTTTTACTGAATAATGATGATTCCCTTAGAGACTATGATGTAATTTAATTCTCTTCACTAATTACCTAATTTATGTTCATGTTGTGCTTGGAGTATCATGTCTACAATGTTACAATCCTTCTTTAAGCTTGTTAATTAATAAGCAGTGCTCACATCTTTTAGCCCATCTATTAAAAACAGCATTTTATTAACATCTCCCAGGAATTAACTGTCATGAATGCTTTCTCAGTTTTATTCCCCTCCTTGGTTCTTTTTGAAATTAGATTAGATTACCTACAGTGTGGAAACCAGCCCTTCGGCCCAACAAGTCCACACCGACCCTCCAAAGAGTAACCCACCCAGACCCATTTCACTCTGACTAATGCATCTAACATTATGGGTAATTTAGCATGGCCAATTCACCTGACCTGCACTTCTTTGGACTGTGGGAGGAAACCCACACAGACACGAGGAGAATGTGCAAATGTTATCAATTTTTTTTTAAATGAAGATGGGGCTCCATATTTTACTGGCAAAAGTGAGGATTGCGGATGCTGGAAATTAGAGTCGAGAGTATGGTGCTGGAAAAGCACAGCTGGTCAGGCAGCATCTGAGGAGCAGGAGAATCAATGTTCGGGCAAAAGCCTTTATCAGAAATGAGGTTGTGAGCTGACGGGGTCTCATTCCTGATGAAGGGCTTTTGCCCAAAACATGGATTCTCTGCTTTTCAGATGCTACCTGACCTGCTGTGCTTTTCCAGCACCACACTCCCGACTCCATATTTTTTGTGCTCATTTCCTTTTTGATGATCTTGTGTTAGATACATCCCAAATGAGAAAAGGATAATTACCTACTCATGTGCGATGATGAGTTCTGGGAATTGTTTCTTTTATGAACAGTTATTGCTGTTAGCCCAGAACCTGGATCTGTTCTGTTATCACATTTGGCTGTGGATGGGCTTTTACTTTCAGTAGAGTATTCATATCTGATGATGTTATAGAAGTAATCTAAATATTACAACATAATAAGACATGGGGAACATAATGGATTCAGTAGACTACAATGACAGGCTATTGTGTATCTGGACTAAAGCCAAACAATTCAGATAAAACAAGCACAGCACACTTCCTTCAGTGTGTAATGCTACATGTATGATAGAGAATGAGATCTTTCATATCATCAGGCTGCATGCACTGATAATGTTGATGTTGTGAGCATGTCTCTTTTTATGTGGTGATTTGGAGATGCCGGTGTTGGACTGGGGTGTACAAAGTTAAAAATCACACAACACCAGGTTAAAGTCCAACAGGTTTAATTGGAAGCACACTAGCTTTCGGAGCGACGCTCCTTCACCTGGTGTTGTGTGATTTTTATCTTTTTATGTGCATTGCAAGACACAACACAAAACCTACCTCACCTTCCAAATTCTAATTGGAACCAAAGTTCTTCTCAATATTTGAAATTTTCAGTTGTTATGGCAGAAAATCATATATGGGTGGAATCTTCCCATTCACTGAAGAACGTGAACAATGGTGAGAAAGTTCATGTGGGAATGACAGTGAGGAACTCCTCAATATTGAAAGCAAACATTCCCATTTCCAACCAAATGTGGAATCATGATATGAGATTCTCACTGATAATTAATGGCCTATTTGCGAACATTAGCATACATCAATGTGAAGTTTTCCGTTCTCCCAACTGCCAAGGACAAACAAGGTACTGAGAATTTCTGACATGATGGTCTGAGCAGTAACTTGGTAACTCCAGCTGTCCATTTACTCTTCCAGTCCTCCATTGTGGACACAAGTCATTAAAATCTCAAGGCATGCTCCATTGGTAGCAACCATACACTCAGCCCTCTCCACAGAGTTTGTCAACAGGCACATAACAGTCTTGCACATCATTGTGGTACATAGAGTCATAGTCATACAGCATGGAAACAGACCCTCTGTCCCAGCCAGTCTATGCCAAACATAATCTCAAACTCAACTAGTCCCACCTGCCTGCTCCTGGCCTATATCTGTCCAAATCTTTTCTATTCATGTACTTATCCAAATGTCTTTAAAACGTTGTAATTGTACCCACATCCCCCACTTCCTCAGGTGGTTCTTTCCACACGTGAACCACCTTCTGTGTAAAAGCAAATTGCTCCTCATTTCTTTGATCTGCTTGCAACACAGTTCTGCACTTCAATGCTGCAATCTGAAGTGCATCAGACCTTTCCATTGCTTTTTCCAGGGCACCTTACATATAGGGACAGGTATCCGACTCCTGGATTGGACTGGGGTTATCTTAAGGTTCCTTGTTTGCATTCTCACCACTCACTGGCATTGCTGCCACTTTGATGTTCCTAGCCTCTCTGCATCCCCATTTTGCATTTTGGCCCCTCAGCCAGAGCTTAAAGACTCTCATTGATTCTGTCTTGACAGCAAAAGAGGAGTGGGCATGTTGTTGTATCTCATTGTGCTATATCAATCACACATCTTCACCATATGCCAGCAGCTTACTTGGCACAAACATCATCTGTTTCAACAAAATGGTCAGATCTCCAAGTAGACAAATTAAGGAAGCCACCCCTTACAGCCAGTGGTACATTAAGTCAAGTGTAGCCTCTGATTTCAGTCTTGGGGCCTTTGGCCTGGTCAACTGGCCAATTGGGACATTCAAGGTCAAGGTCCTGGGGATGAGGAACTGACACATGTCTGGTACCCCACACCAATCTTAACTCTTCCTGCCCTTTTGAGAGCCATTTTTCTTCTGAAGTGGGATAGACCCAGATTCAGTCAAACGAAAGTGGCTGGCTCAGGTGTTGCATGTGGGGGAAAGGTGATGAGGGGTCCCAATTGAATAGTTGATACAAGTTGTTAGTGGTATGATGGCATTTTGGTAGGTGAGACCAAATGAGGAAAGATGGTGCATCTGAGAGTGGCAGATCATTAGCCATGATTGGAGGTATGTGCAGTATCAGTGTTAGTGTGAGGCAGTGGAGAGCAGATGGTAGCACTTAAGAACATAGGAACAGGAATAGGCCATTCAGCCCCTCGTGCCTGTTGTGCTATTCAATGAGATTGCAGCTTATCTGTGACTTAACTCCCTATACCTGTCTTTCGCTCATATCCTTTTATACATTTGATTAACAAAAAAAAAATCAGATTTAAAATTAACAACTGATCTACTGCTGTTGTGGAAGAGAGATTCAACCTATCATCCTTTATGTAGTACTTCCTAATATCACTTCTAAACAATCGAGCCCTAATTCCCAGAAATTGCCCCCGGATTCGAGAATCCCCATTCAGTGGAAATAGTTTATCTTTGTGTACCCTGTCTTTTCCTGCTAATGTCTTGAAGACTTTGATCAAACCATCCGTTAAATGTCTAGCTGCTCCCTAAGGTAAGGCAAAAGCCTAGTGGAATTATCGCTGGGCTGTTACTCCTGAGACCCGGGTTCAAATCTCACCACGACAGACAGTAGAATTTGATTCCAATAAGAATCTGGAATTAAGAGTCTAATAACTTGTCAATTGTCAGAAAAGTCTATCTATTTCACTAATGTGTTTTAGGGAAGGGAACTGCCATCCCTACCTGGTCTGGCCTTCATGAGAGTCCAGACCCACAATAATATGGTTAACTCTTAACTTCTTTGTAGGCAGTAAATACTAGTCTGGCCAGTGATGCCCTCATCCTGTGAATGAATGAAAAAATATGAGAAGAAAAGAGGCCTAATCTGTACAGTCTGTTCTCATATCTTTGCCTGACAGATTGAAGAAGGTCTTCCAGACTATGAATGCCACCCTAATCTAAATGCATCCTCGGATGGGGATTTGGAAGTGGGTCATTTTGGGAATTTGGAGATTTTGGCGTTTCCACTTTGGGAAGTGGGTGGCCTTCCTTGGAACCATCACATCTAACAGGATCGCCGATGCCTGGCAGCAAAATGTCTTCTGGCTGGGGCAATTCCCATGGGCGTACAGCAAAACTCTGGACTGACAGCACTTGACCTGGTGCATTGTTGGGCTTTAGATATGGTACCAATGTCAGCAATCCTGGGAGGACCCACGAGTATGTTTGTCTGTAGTGAGGGGGAGAATATGTTGAGCCGTGTCCCATCAGGATGGTGCACAGAGGTGAGTTTGGGATGATAGTGGGATTGTGGAGAGTCATAGAGTCGCAGAGATGTACAGCATGGAAACAAACCCTTCGATCCAACCTGTCCATGCTGACCAGATATCCCAACCCAATGTAGTCCCATCTGCCAGCACCAGCCCATATCCCTCCAAACCCTTCCTATTCATATACCCATCCAAATGCCTCTTAAATGTTGCAATTGTACCAGCCTCCACCACATCCTCTGGCAGCTCATTTCATACACGTACCACCCTCTGCGTGAAAAAGTTGCCCCTTAGGTCTCTTTTATATCTTCCCCCTCTCACCCTAAACCTATGCCCTCTAGTTCTGGACTCCCCAACCCCAGGGAAAAGACTTTGCCTATTTATCCTATCCATGCCCCTCATAATTTTGTAAACCTCTGTAAGGTCACCCCTCAGCCTCTGATGCTCCAGAGAAAATAGCCCCAGCCTGTTCAGCCTCTCCCTATAGCTCAGATCCTCCAACCCTGACAACATCCTTGTAAATCTTTTCAGAACCCTTTCACATTTCACAACATCTTTCCGATAGGAAGGAAACCAGAATTGCACACAATATTCCAATAGTGGCCTTACCAATGTCCTGTACAGCTGCAACATGACCTCCCAACTCCTGTACTCAATACTCTGACCAACAAAGGAAAGCATACCAAATGCCTTCCTCATTATCTTATCTACCTGCAATTCCACTTTCAAGGAGCTATGAACCTGCACTCCATGATCTCTTTGTTCAGCAACACTCCCTAGGACCTTACCATTAAGTATATAAGTCCTGCTAAGATTTGCTTTCCCAAAATGCAGCACCTCGCATTTATCTGAATTAAACTCCACCTGCCACTTCTCAGCCCATTGGCCCATCTGATCCAGATCCTGTTGTAATCTGAGGTAACCCTCTTTGCTGTCCACTACACTTCCAATTTTGGTGTCATCTGCAAGCTTACTAACTGGACCTCTTATGCTCGCATCCAAATCATTTATGTAAATGACAAAAAGTAGAGGACCCAGCACTGATCCTTGTGGCACTCCACTGGTCACAGTCTTCCAGTCTGAAAAACAACCCTCCACCACCACCCTCTATCTTCTACCTTTGAGCCAGTTCTGTATACAAATGACTAGTTCTCCCTGTATTCTGCGAGATCTAACTGTGCCAATCAGTTTCCCATGGGGAACCTTGCCTAATGCCTTACTGAAGCCCATATAGATCACATCTACTGCTCTGCCCTCATCAATCTTCTTTGTTACTTCTTCAAAAAACTCAACCAAATTTGTGAGACATGATTTCCCACGCACAAATCCATGTTGACTATCCTTAAACAGTCCTTGCCTTTCCAAATACATGTACATCCTGTCCCTCAGGATTCCCTTAAATAACTTGCCCACCACTGAAGTCAGGCTATAGTTCCGTGGCTTGTCTTTACTGCCCTTCTTAAACAGTGGCACCACATTTGCCAACCTCCGGTCTTCCGGCACCTCACCTGTGACTATCGATGATACAAATATCTCAGCAAGAGGCCCAGCAATCACTTCTCTAGCTCCCCACAGAGTTCTCAGGTGCACTTGATCAGGTCCTGGGACATATCCACTTCTACGCGTTTCAAGACACCCAGCACTTCCTTCTCTGTAATGTGGACATTTTTCAAGGTGTTACCATCTATTTCCCTACATTCTATATCTTCCATATACTTTTCCACAGTAAATACTGATGCAAAATACTCCTTTAGCATCTCCCACATTTTCTGTGGCTCCACACAACCACCTTGCTGATCTTTGAGGGCCCTGTTCTCTCCCTCGTTACCCTTTTGTCCTTAATATATTTGTAAAAGCCCTTCAGATTCTCCTTAAGGGGAACCAGTCGATGTGTTGTATTTGGACTTCCAGAAGACATTAGACAAGGTACCTCACAAAAGGTTAAGTCACAGGACAAGAGCCCATGGTGTTGGAGATCACTTGTTGGCATGGATAGAGAATTGACTCAGAGGCAGGATACAGTGAGTGGGAATAAGGGTTTCTTTTCTGATTGGATATTTGTGACCAGGGGGATTCCACAAGGATCAGTGTTAGGACTGCAACTGTTTAGATATATTAATGACATGGAGGAAGGAAGTGATGGTTCTATAGCTAGATTTGCAGACAACACAATAATAGGTGGAAAGGAAGGCTGTGATAGAGATACAAACAGTTTACAGAGTGCTATTGGTAGGTTAAGCAAATGGACAGAAAGTTGTTTAAGGAGTATAATGTGGGAAAATGTGAAGCTGTTCATTTTGGAAGGGAAAACAAAAGAACAGTGTCTTATTTAAATTGAGAAGAACCTCAGAAAGCTGTAACACAAAGGGACCTGGGGGTTTCTTGCACTTAAAAGACAGACAGCTAGCACACAGGTGCAGCAGTTAATCAGGAAGACTCGTGGAATGTTGGCCTTTATTTCAAAGGCGTTGGAGTATAAGAGTTGGGAAATCTTACTGAAACTGTACAAGGTGCTGGTGAGACCACATCTGGAGAACTGTGAGCAATTTTGGTTCCCTTGTTTAAGAAAAAATATTGTTTCATTGGAGACAGTCCAGAGAAGGTTCTCTAGTGTGTCCCTTGCTTGGAAGGATTGTCTTATGATTCATAAGGGACTTGACAGGGTAAATGCTCTGAGACTGTTTCCACTTATGGAAGTGCCTAGGGCCAGAGGACATAGTCTCAGAATAAAGGGTTGCCAATTTAAGACTGAGATAAGGAGGAATTTCTTCTCAGAGGATTGTGTCCTTGGAACTCCGTACCACAGAGAGCTGTGGGGGCAATGTCCTTCTGTTTATTTAAAGCTGTGGTAGATAGATTCTTGATACTAGAAGAATCAAGAGTTATGGGGAAATGCAGGAAAGTGGATATGAGGATTGTTAGATTATCCATTACTGAATGGTGGAGCAGGCTTGAGGAGCTAAACAGCCTCTTCTTGTTTATATTTTTTATGACCTTATAAAGCGCAGTGAAATTGGGATTGGACCGAATTCCAGTAAACTTCAGCTTGATTAAATTGCAGTTTCAAAACTAGAGATTGAAAACAATAGTTCAGACATTTGACAATTTGTCTGGTGTACTGAACCATGTGAAAATATGCTTCAGTTATAATTTTTGAAGTTTGCAAACAAAATTGAATGGCCATTTTTGATTAGCTAGATGGGAACTATTAGGCAATATAATAAGATTCATTTGTAGACTTCAGCATGATTCCAGCCATAAACTGCACTCCATGTGCCAGAGAAAGAGATTATGGATATGTTTTTTTATGGAGCTTTGTTGGGACAGGAAGCAGAAGCAAGAGCGGGCTAAGAAACAAACAGTTGTGTATGCCTTGTCCCATGGGCCTGCAGTCTTGGCACAATTTCCTGTCAACAGGCCAATCTCTCACTGTGGCAGCATTGATTTTATTCAGACTCTTCAAAGCCACAATCTTATGCAACAGGAACTGAAACAATGGTTAAGACAATAAATAAGATTTTATTTTATCTTTGTTTCATAGACATAGACATTTTTGACAATAAGTAATTGTACTTAAACGATAGTCAATATTGGATGTGTCAAAGTACTAGTAGTTATCATACACCTTCTTACTCAGTCACAAATTTGTGTGAAATACCATACCACCATTTGGAAACCAATTCCAAATTCCTAATTACTGTCATACCTGATTTTTAGGGGCACCTGCTTTTTATTAATCTAAAATTGTCCATGGCCCTATTTAATGTGATTTGTGTCCTTGTGAAAGTTTTTGACAAATCCTTTATTAAGTGCTTACAAGAACAGAACATCTTGACATTAATCAGACGAAAATGTGCCATTTGCGATTCATTTTATCAATTTGAAAACAAGTAATTTGCTTAGCAATATTTTGTGCATGCAAATTCTTTTTAAAGCGACATCTAATTTCTCAACAGTTGTGTATGTAGTTATTTACTAGATTATTGCAGAGTTAGCTTTGTGCTGTGGAACAAAACAAACAAGACAATTTACGCCAACAATTTTCCTGCATAATTTCTTGGCACTATAAATGTGAGAATGTTTTGGATGAAGGTTTACAACAAAACATACTAAAAATAACTTACTGAGGAAAACAACAACAGCAAGTCACATTTCTGTAGAGCCTTTAACATGTAAAACAGCCCTTGATGTTCCAAAGGAATATTATCAATTATTAATTGATTCTGAGCAAATAAAGGAGATAGCAGGATAGGTGCCAAAACCTTGGTCAGAGAGGTGTGTATTAAAGTGTATTTTATAAAGAAAAGAGAGGCAGATACAGAGAAGAAATCTCACTGTTTAGGACTAAGGCAGCACAATAGGGCATGCTTGTCATGTTAGACAAAAACAAGAAGAAAATGCATGAGACCAAAACTGGAGCATTGAAAAATGTTAAAGTAGTAGGGTTGGGGGAATTAGTGACACATTTCATTGTAAGATCAATGCAGGCCAGTGAGAATAGAAGTACTAGATAAACAGAAATTGGTGCAAATTGGGAAACAGAAGCAGAATTTTAAGTGAATTCCAGTTTATGGAAGAAAGAATATGGGGAGCTGGCCCGAAGTATTGGAAGTAACAAAACCCATGCCTGATAGTTTCTGCAGCAGCTGAGCTGATTTAGGGGTGGAGATGGGCCACATTACAGAGTTGGAGGAGGGTGGTCTTTTGATTGCAATAGCATAAGGTCAGAAGCTTCACTGTGCTTCAGTAGGACGTGAAGACTTTGACTAGACAATAATTTCAGCATTCACAGTGTTTAAGTCGAGGTCATTTTGCTTCATTCAGTGATTGATGTCAGATGAGCAAGTGGTGGAGCGGTAGAGCCAATTGTGTGGAACCTGTTTTTCTATGATGACTGTATAGGTCAGCACTAAATGAAAAATAAGGAGGGAACTACTTCTACAGCCATCCAGAATGTCATTTGTGACTTTGACTCGGGACATCTTGGTAAAAATGGCCTTAATGCACTGCCCTTTTCTCTGTTCTGAAGTGTACGGGCAATGTAATGTTAAATTTTGCAATGTTCTTGGAGTGATTTGTTTAGATTTGATCACAACCCAGCTGGATTGTGCAGCCATCAGCCTCAGTTCTTTCCCCATAATCTTAATGCCAAGAAAAATCAAACCTTTCTCAGTTTCACCACATTGTGGCAATTCTAACCACATCAAAGTGAAACTGATAGAGTCCTCACATTTAACCAAAGAGTGGAGTCTTATTATTTTATTGGCATTGATTGCAACATCATCTCTGTCCTGAGTTGGGCAACCAATTGTGCTTTTGTGCCTGGGGAAGATATGCTGGATTGGAAAGATCACAAAGACCATTGCTTTAAATCTGTGGAGAACATTCCAGACATTCTAGACCCCAGGGTGTTCCTCATCATACTTCAACACCCACCTCCCCTTTCCACTCTCCACCAGCCAATTACAGCCTCCCAAAATTCCAAGCCCACAACCTACCCACCTTGCTGCAAATTTTAAATTCTTGTCGATTGGTTGCTTTGTTACACAGAACCCTCGGTTATACCCACCTTCCAAAATAGCCCTTTCTTTTATTTATGATTTTTCTCTTCACAGATGCTCCCTGATCCACTGAGTATTTCCAGCATTTTCTGCTTTTAATTGAACGTGATTTTTGAGAAACCTGTACTCAATTTGGAACTTGTTGGGCAATCACAGACTGTCATTAAAGCTGCAATTTTATTCCCTGGGCCTGGTTGGGATAGAGTCATTAAAACTGCAATTTTATTTCCTATGCCTCATTGAGATAGAGACAGTTGGGGACTTGGAATAATAGCAACATCCTTGCTTCCTCCCCCACATTCTTTTGACTTCTTGGTTTGATGGCGGAATTCAATTCACAGGCAATGTGTATTTTGTTCTGTGCTGATCACACTTAGATGGGCAGGATAGGATACAATGGTTTCTCATGTATTATTTGAGTAGTTGCATTTTGGATAACATCTTTGAATGTAGGGAATTGAAAGGCTGCTGACCTAAGGGTCCACTCTTCAGAATAAATATTGTGAGATTATCAGTTATATTTGAGGAACCTTATTACCTCCAGCAAGTCTGAACCCTCATGAATGCTACTGATGGTAACACTTACTATTAAGAAGTTTTTGAGACAATTATATCTATATTACCCTATAAGAGGAAAATATTCAGGAGCTAAGACATTATCTGACATGGACAGTATTCCCACACTGGGTGGCATATCAGTATATACTTTTTCTACATTTAGGTATCTCCTGCAATTTGCTGTCAGGGATTAGGTGGAATTTATTTTATGAGGGAGCAATAGAGAGAAATGTAATGAAAAGAACAGGCTGCTTTACTGATGTTCAGTATCCGATGAACAGATATTGTGTTTCTTGAATCACAATGTTGTTGAAATGAGACTGGAAGGCTTCAAAGAACAAAACATAGATTTTTTTTAGGAACAGGCAAACAACATGAGATTAATTCAAACTATTCCTTTATCATCGATAAATTCAGACTGCCTGTCAGACATCCACAATTTGATGGAAACTTCCTCTACTTTTATATTGTGAAGACTGAAGCCAGTTCCATTGCAGCAAGGGTTTGGGATTAAACCACGCTGCTTGTTGACTCATTGGTAGCACATTTTATCTTGAAATGAACCTCTGACTTCATTCATGCCATCTCTCAAAGTCAGAAGTCACATGACACCAGGTTATAGTCTAACAGGTTTACTTATAATCACACAAGCTTTTGGAGCATAGCCCCTTCATCTGGTGCAGTGAGAGAGTAGGGCACACCGACACAATTTTTATAGGCAGAGAGATCAAGGGCATAGAGATCAAAAGATCATTCAACTGGTGTGAGTGGAGTGTCAGATAATGTGTCTCCGCAGGTGACCAAGAGTGTTAGACAGTGTGTAAAGTGTATATAAAGTCAATCAGGCAGAGCGATAGGAATATACAGAAAGTCTTATCTCAGGTCAGACACTGAATTTTAAGTGTGAGGCTTTGTTCAGAACCTGTCTGAGTTTTAACTTGAAATCAGGTTGGTTTTATTCTCAGCTGGTATTTATAAGATGCTACATTTATTAACTGTGTCAACAAATTGTGTGTTTTTGAACAAAATAGAATGTATCTGCAAATAAACAAACATCTTGGATGGAATGATTCACTCCATAGATTTTTTTATATATGTATGTATGTATGTGTGAGAGAGAGAGAGAGTGGGTGTGAGGGAGGGAGAAAGTGTGTGTGGGCGAGTGTGTGTGCGTGTGTGTGGGGGGGGGGGGGTGTGAGACAGTATAATAAGTAATTCAAAACTGTACAAACTAACTAAGATAGAGTGAGCATAACAATTTATCAAGGTGATGCTTCAAAGATACAGAACAATGTGGTGGGGTGACCTGTAGCGTGTCATGAATTCAAGATCATAGTTGAAGCTGCCTTCATTGGTATGGAACTTGGCTGTCAGTTTCTGCTCAGAAATTCTGTTGTTGTGTATCTTGGAGTCCACCTTGGAGATCGGAGGCTAAATGTCTTTGACTGCTGAAGTATTCCCCCACTTAGATTATTGTGTGATGCCCATTCATCCGTTAGCGTAGCGTCTGCATGGTCTCACCGATATACCATGTCTCGGGGCATCCTTGCCTGCAGCATAAGAGATAGATAACATTGCCCGAGTCAAATGAGTACCTGCTGCATACATGGTGGGTGGTGTCCCCACGTGTAATGGCAGTATCCATTACGATCTGGCATGTCTTGCAGTAATTGCTGTGACAGGGTTGTATGGTGTTGTGGTCAATGTTGCCCTGAAGGCTGGGCAGTTTGCTGTGAACCAAGGTTTGTTTAAGGTTTGGCGGTTGTATGAAGCCGAGAAGTGGAGGTGTAGGGAAGATCTTGGTGAGATGCTTGTTGTCATTAATGATGGCTGCAAAGAACATGGCACAGTTTCTTCACTCTGGGGGAAGTACTGGACAATGAAGGGGGTACTCTATCGGTCGTATCCCACATCTGTCTCCTCAGGAAGTCATTACGGTTTCTCACTGTGGCACATCGGAATTGGCGATCAATGAGTTTACATTGTATCGTGTTCTTATGAGGATGTCCTTCAGCACCTTTAGATGACCATTGCACTCCTCCTCTTTCAAACAGCTCCTGTATATATAGGCTTGCCCATAGTGGGTGGCTGTTTTAGTATGTATAGGATGGAAGCTCGCAAAGTGCAGCATTGTGCGATGACTGTGGACTTGAGATAGAGTGAGATACTGAGGTATCCGTCCTTGATGAAGATGCTTGTGTCCCAGAATGAGACTGATTCTAAAGAGTAGTCCATGGTAAGTCTGATGCTGGGATGAAACTTGTTCACATAACTGTGTAGTTGTTTCACTGATTCCTCACCATGATTCCAAAGGAAGAAAATGTTGTCAACGAATCCAGTGCATAGCATTGATTGGAGGTCCTACTCAGCAAAGAAATCTTGCTTGAATATGTGTATGAAAATGTTGGCTTATTGGGGTCCAAATTTGGTCTCCGTGGCTGATTGTGTGTCTGGATGAAGAACTAGTTGTCAAAGGTGAAGATGTTGTGGTCAAGGATGAGGCAGATGAGTTTTAGGGTGGCACCTGGAAATTGATAGTTGTTGGTATTGATACTATCCATCCCAGTCTGACATCGGCACCGCCATATCCCCGACAGTATCGCTGTTCCATCTTCATTCCTATTGTAGCTCAGTTCCCACTGAAATCCATACACAGGCTTCTGTTACCTCTGAAGGTGACTACTCACTTGCACTTCTGGCTTGTCTCACACTTTCCACTCTGCATAAACTTGTTGCCATCGAAAACTGTATCTATGCTTAACTCACAGGTAATCCTGGGTCTGTATCACACCTCTACCCTTTATGTCCTGACCTCTATTGCTTCCTGCTCAAACAGCATCTCAATATTAAAATACCCATTTTTTTTATCAAATCCCTTCAAGCCTTTCCCCTCCCAATCTCTTCTCTCCCCCAACCCCATGACCTACCAAGACATTGTCACTCCTCTAATTCTGATTGCTTCACATCCACACAGAAGAAAGAACAGTACAGCACAGGAACAGGTCCTTCAGCGCACCAAAACTGCAACAATACATGATGACTTTCTAAACTAACAATCTTTTGCCTGCACACTGTCTGTATCCCTCTATTCCCTGTTTATTGATATATTTGTCAAGATGCCTCTTAAACATTGCTCTTGTATCCACCTTCGCACCTCCTCTGACAGTGCATTCCAGGCACTTAACACACTCTGTGTAAAAATAAAATGTGGCCACTCACATCTCCTTTAAACTTACCCCCTTTTACCTTAAACCTATACCCCCTAGTAATTGACATACCCATCCTGGGAAAAAAACTCCAACTATCTATGCCTCTGATAATTTTGTAAACTTCTATCAGGTCCACCTTCATCCTTCAAAGGTCAAATAAAAACAAGCCAAGTTTGTCCAATCTCTCAAAGCTAACAGCCTCCAAACCAAGCAACCTGGTAAATCATTTCTGCACCTTTCTGAAGCTTCCAAATCTTTTTGTTGGTGTGGTGACCAGAACTGGTCACAATATTCCAAATGTGGCCTAACTGAAAGTTCTATACAGCTGCAACATGACTTGCCAATTAAACTATTTGACCTGACTGATGAAGGCAAGCATGCCATATGCCTTCTTGACCACCTTTATCCACTTGTGTTGCCACTTGCAGGGAACTGTGGACCTAAATGCCTAGATGTCTGCTAATACTATGAAGGGTTCTGCCATTTTTATCCTACATTAGATCTCCCAAAATGCATCACCTTGCATTTGTCTGGATTAAACTTTATCTGCCATTCCTCTGCCCAACTCTCCAGTCTATCTGTATCATGCTGTGTCCCCTGGCAATCCTTTATCTGTAGCTCCTCAATTTTTGTGTCATCTGCAAACTTACTAGTTCAGCGACATACAAAATTCCTAACTTTAATACTTCACCATTGTGATGAAGCTTTCGCTTGTGGAGTTCCATGCTGTGAAGTCCAACACTCTATCCCTATTCCATCTTCTAAGCTATCTCTTTAAACCTACCTCTTGTCCAAGCCTTCAGTCATCTGCCCTAATAACTGATTGTGTGGCTTGGTCATACATTTTACTGCACCTTGGATTGCTCTGTGACAAATATAAATTGATTTTGATTTTGATTTTCCACTGACCTGTTTATACTCCTATTCATGAATTCCTCCTCTCCACACAAATACAGTGTGTGTGTCTAGGGCCTATATTTACTGTCAACTTCATTCTCCTTCCCAGGTAGCATTGGACAACTTTACTATCCTTTAAGTGAAAAGCGTCTGACTCTCTCTTCCTTCTTAACAAACTGATTTTTTATTAATATCTCCTGAAATTTGAATTATTTCCAGTTATGAACAATTTGCTAATTATGTGTTTACTAGGGTAGAAAACAATAATTTGAATCTATTTGTACTTAGAAGGGTTTGTTGTACTAAACCAGGTCAAAAACAACCTAGATCAAATGGAGCATATAAAATGGAACCCAATTTTGCTCTGGCCCTTCAAATAACAATGCTTTTCTGAATGCTGCAACTTCAATGTGTTTTTCATTAGGACATATTAATAAGAATTATATTTACTGCTCTGTAGTGGATTTAAGCATCTGGAAATTATCAGTTGCAAAGGAGGCATGTTATAAGCCAGAACAGATAAATCATATCACTTTTGTCATTTTTTCTCTCTGTGTCTTGGAATATTAAATAATCAATACAGATACCTCCTGACTTTTAAGAGCGGAATGATGTTTTTTTTATTTAGAAAATAACTCTATTTTGTCTTCATTCTTGAATAAGAATGCGTCTGTGTTGTGCTGTCATACAGTTGGTCTGGCAGAAACTTATCAGCTGGTTTGTTTTTGAAGCCTCTGAGAAAGATAACATCAATTTGAAAGAAACACAACTGCAGCTTAAAGCCCCTGAGCTGTGCAGTGAGATTGCAATCATTAACTCAGAGCAAGATGGTTGGCATGAAGTTAGATTCTGTTTAAGCAGTGATTCACTCTAGATATCTTTTTGTATTTAGCTGTCCAAGGTGCAGTTTTTATATATCACTTGTGTTTTAAATATTTCTCCCATGTTTCATTTTTTTAACAAAGGCCAATGTTTCTCTCATTGTTCTCCTTTTCTGAAGGTGTTAAATCCTGTTAAGATGTGCTTTCTACAGGTGAATCTATCTTTCAATATTTCATATTAATTGTCCATTTTAAGTATGAGTTATAACAGGGAGACCCAGAATTTTGTGGTGCTGGACTGACTCCGAAGGCCTTTAAGAAGGATAAGCTGGTCCTAATTTGTATGTTTCCTAGTGCTAGACATTTTTGCCCATCTGGAATACCATCTGGGTAACAATCGTGCACCCAGGTTGATAAGAAGCCTCTTGAGCGCTGTTGGAGCTGCAGTCATTCAGCCAAGTGGGGAGTATTTCATCACACTGCTGCCTTGAGCTTTGTAAATGATGGGCAGACTTTGGGGAATCAGAAGGTGAGTTTCTTGCCACAGAATTCTTAGCCACTGACCTACAATACCTGTACAGAAAATACAATATTTGTATGGCTTGTCCAGCTCAGTTTCTTTTCAATGGTTAGCCTCAGGATATTGATCACTAAAGGAAAGTTGCTGGAGTATAATATCTTGTGAAATTACTGTGTTTTCACGTTATGAAAACTGTGTATAATTAATTCTTTCAACTCAAAGTCTTTCTATTATGTTCTTGTGAAATAATCATTGACCTAGCTTCTTATTCAGCATTGTAATCATGTGAGGAGAGGGAAATCAGTTCACTGCTTTAATGCCTCTGAATCTCTCAGTTCATGGCAACATTTTATTTCTAGCACACAGCTAGCACATTTCCAGAACATAACAATCAAAAATATAGTTAACTAGATCAAAATGAAGTAGCCAGTTGCAAGGTTTTCTTGATCAAAAGATCAAAGAATTTCATTATCTACTAATACCAAGAGGGGTAAATTTATAATGAAATGTGACTTTTGTACAGGGAGAATAAAGGTTATGCAGTTTCAACAGCACTAAAGTCTTTGATAGTAATTGTTTTTAACCCGAGGGTACAGTTTTAGTTGTTGACTAGTTTCTTCAGCAGTGGCAAAATTTGTAGATAATCATTCATTTAAACTCTAGGATGTTTCCTCAAATTGTTTTTACACTAGATACTGATGTGAATCTGTTTATAAGATAGAGAGGCACAGAAAGAAGGTCCTTCTTGCTACCAGTTCTTATTCTTCTATGTTGCTGATAAGCATTTACTGAAGTATATTGTTTAGTTTGTATTCCTGAGTCTGGCTGTCTTGTATCTCTAAGCTACCTAACATATAAGTGAGCCTTTCAGCCTTCAATGTGGAAAATCATAATAATTACAATTTTTTTAGAAGTGCAATTGTTTTGACATTGGCTCAGCTGTTTCTATGTTTGTGATTATATAAAAAATGATAACTTCAATGCAGTAGTTGTATTTACTCCATATGGGTGTCATAAAGATTGCCTCAATCTGTTGTCAAGTGACCATTGCAGTCTTTTTCTATCCATGTTTCTTCCTTTCTTAAAAAAACCTGTCAGTCCCTGAACTACCTCTGGTATAACAATATGGATGGTAGTGGGCAGCACGGTGGCACAGTGGTTAGCACTGCTATCTCACAGCATCAGAGACCAGGCTTCAATTCCCGCCTTAGGTGACTGTCTGTGTGGAGTTTGTACATTCTCCCCGTGTCTGCGTAGGTTTCCTCCGGGTGCTCTGGTTTCCTCCCACAGTCCAAAGATGTGCAGGTCAGGTGAATTGGCCATGCTAAATTGCCTGTAGTGTTAGATGTAGGGGTATGGGTGAGTTGCACTTAGGCAGGTCGGTGTGGACTTGTTGGGCCGAAGGGCCTGTTTCCACACTGTAAGTAATCTAATCTAAATTAAAATTCAATACAACAGGTAGATGTGTTAAACATTTTCTGGTTCTGTTACAGGAGTAGACATCTCCTACCCCTACCCTGCAATTTCTGGGGGAGTTGGGACAATTTCTTGAGGACAAGTAATCAGAGGAGTATTTCCCTTTTGAGTGCTTGAGATTGCAACCTGTCAATTTTTCATCCATTTTATTTCTAAAACCATTTATGGTCAGGCTTGGTGGTCTTGGATTATTATTTTTGAATCATAAAGCAGAAAGGCTTGCAATAATTTAAGTTCAAGTTGTCATTTAATTCACAAAATCACTGGATTCTCAACTCACGATTCAAACACACCCAACCAGAGGAATCTCAAATGTTCATGAGCCTAGCCAAACGAGGAGAAAAATGTTGCATCCAATCCCGTATATGGGACAGCATGTATGAACACCCATGTGCGAACCCACCTCAATTCTTTCAGGTTGCTTATTGAAACAATACCACAAAGGGCAGATTAGAATGTTTCAGAACAAGCCTACCTTTTGATGAGAAATGCTGATATGTCGCAACTTGTCAGTTCACAAACTACGGTATTACGAAATAGAAGTACACTTTGACTAATTGATTAACTAACTAATAAACTACTTCCCTAAAGATGACCAATTACTGACCATGTAGAACAAAATGAAATAATGAAAAATATGCAATTCCTTAGAGGAAATATGGTTGTAGTATTCACGAAACAGGCAGAATCCTTGCCTTTCTTACTAGTGTGGCCTTTGCATTTGAATTCTGTTTTGTTCTTTAACCTCTTGTTACTGTTTCACTTTATCCAGCTCTTACGATAGTAAAGCTTTCATTGAAATTCCAGGCTCCAAGCACAGCACAGTATCAATGTAGGGCCGTTGCTTTAGATTAAAACATAAGTAGAAGGCAGCAGATGTCACTGCTTTGGTTTTCATCTTTTCTCAACAGTGATTTTCTCTCTAGGTGGCTGCAGTTAACATTGCCTTTGGCAGCTAGTAGCCTCAATGCTGTAATTTAATGCTTCTCAGACTGGGCAATGCATGAAACAAATGCTCTGTTTTCATGAGAGATCTTCACCTCATTTTCATTACAGAGCATGACTTGTATCACAACACACCTATCTCATCTGTTTTTGCCTCATTTTAATTATTCCATTTTTTGGCAGTTTAATAGAACAAGTAATTGTTTCCCTTCTCAGAATAATGACAATGACTGCAATCTGTTCCTTTTCTGGCGTATAAATTATTTGATCAAATAAATCATGGATAGCTTTATATGAGAAATCTCTTGCTTGCTGGGATCGAAGGAAGAGATTAGCATCTAACCTTTTTGCCTTTTATTGATTTGGTGACCTGGATTGTTAAATTGTGTGATCAGTATTCCACACATTGCCTCGATGAGTTATTTTTAAGAAAGAGGGTTTAATTAGACTTTCATATTCTGGAAAGTATTTTGTTACATAAGGAATTACACAGCAGGTTAACAGATGTATGCTATTATTGATTAATATAAGGCTTGCTTTCTCCCTAAGTGCACATACAGAAGTAATATTTCTAAAACAGTGTAGCTTTATGCAATCACCTCAGATTTACATTAGCAGTCATTTTACTCATTAACTCAGACAGTCCTGAAGAAGAGTCAGTGAACCCGAAATGTTAACTGTGCTTTCTCTCCACAGATGCTGAATCTTTCCAAAATTTCTGATTTTATTAAATTTTCTTTGAAGAAGTTAATCTAGTTAAATATAATATTTGTACTAGTGCTTAGGATTTAGTGTTTAGATGAGAAAAACTGAAACACAATCTTTCTTCCAATGAATTTTATGATTAGATAGAAGAGTCTGTCCATGGACTCAATCTTTCAAAAGGGACAGCAACGTTTCCATGAGAATCCTTACCATGTACCATGAGAGAGTAGGCAGTTCAGTTCAGAAGGCTGTAGATGCTGGGTCAATTAAACTTTCAAAGCAGAGATGTTTTATTAGATGTAGGTAACAAATTACAACTAAACGTTGGTAAATGGAGTGGGCTACATACAGACCAGCTATGATCAATTAAATTGTACAACAGCCTTAAAAGCTGAATGATTGATCAATTCCTGTTCCTATTTTCTTTGAAAAGTACAATTTCTGGTGATGACATTTTCCCAATGGATTGGAAAATGCAAGATTTGAAAATAGAAAACTTAGGATCTGAGGGAGTCAAGAAGTAGCAATGGTCAAGTACTAGACAAATCAGAAGGTTGTGTGATTTGGGGAATAATTTAGACATGATGTTGCTGCTTAAGACTGCTCTTTGTGGTCTAGGATTCTCTGGCAAGCTAGGGAGGAGATTGCAGAGTCTTTGACTTTGATCTTTATGTTATCATTGTCTACAGGAATAGTGCCAGAAGATTGGAAGAAGGAGAATAGAGACAACCCTGGTAATTATAGGCCAGTGAGCCTTACTTCAGTTGTCGGTAGAGTGTTGGAAAGGATTATAAGGGATAGGATTTATAATCATCGAGAAAGAAATAATTTGATCAGGGACAGTCAACATAGTTTTGTGAAGGGCAGGTCATGCCTCACAAACTTTATTGAGTTCTTTGAGAAGGTGACCAAACAGGTGGATGAGTGTAAAACGGTAATGGGATGTATATGGATTTCAGTAAAGCATTTGATAAGGTTCCCCATGGTAGGCTATTGCAGAAAATTCAGAGGCCTGAGATTGAGGGTGATATAGTGGTTTGAATCTGGTATTGGCTAGATGTAAGAAGACAGAGGGTGGTGCTTGATGGGAAATATTTATCCTGGAGTTCAGTTGCTAGTGGTTATTGCATGGTTTTGATTTTGGGCCACTGCTGTTTGTCATTTTTATAAATGACCTGGATGTTGGCATAGAAGGTTAGGTTAGTAAATTTACAGATGACACTAAAGTCGGTGGAATTGTGGACAGTGCCAAAGATGTTGCTGGTTACAGAGAGACATAGGTAAGCTGCAGAGCTGGGTTGAGAGATGGCAAATGGAGTTTAATGTGGAAAAGTGTGAGGTGATTAACTTTAGAAAGAGTAACAGGAATGCAGCATACTGGGCTAATGGTAAGATGCTTGGTAGTATGGATGAGCAGAGAGATCTCAGTGTCCATGTGCATAGATCCTTGAAAGTTGCCACCTAGGGTGATAGGGTTGTTAAGAAGGCATACAGTGTGTAATCTTTTATTGGTAGAGGGATTGAGTTTTGGAGCCATGGGGTCATGTTGCAGCTGTACAAAGCTATGCTGTGGCTGCCTTTGGGGTATTGCACGAAGTTCTGATCTCTGCATTATAGGTAGGATGTGGAAGCATTGGAAAGGGTGCAGAGGAGATTGAACAGGATTTTGCCTGGTATGGAGCAAAGGTCTAATGAGGAATGGCTGAGGGATTGGAGGCTGTTTTCATCAGAGAAAAGAAGGTTAAAAGGTGGTTTAATAGAGACATACAAGATGATCAGAGAATTAGATAGGGTGGGCAGTGGAAGCCTTTTTCCTCAGATAGTGATGGCTAGCATGAGGGCACGACTTTAAATTGAAGGGTGATAGACATAGAACAGATGTCAGAGGTAAGTTTTTTACTCAGAGAGTAGTAAGGGTGTGGAACGCCCTGCCTGCAACAGTAGTAGAGTCACCAACTTTAAGGGCTTTTAAATGATCATTGGATAAGCATAAGGATAATAATGAAACGGTGTCGAATAGATGGGTTTCAGAGTAGTTGACAGGTCGGCGCAACATTGAGGACCGAAGGGCCTGTGCTGCACTGTATTATTCTATGTTCTAGATGATCTAGGTTATCGGCGAAGAAGGTAGAATGCTTTAAATGAACAGAAAAGCTGCATGTTCCTTCAGTAGCTAAGGTGGAAAGAGCAGTTGTTGAGTACAATGGCAGAAGCACCAATGGTTTGTTCTATATATTTTCAAACTGACCTGTCTCTAGGTATGTTACGATACAGCCTCTGAAGCAGGCAGGACTTAAAAAATTATGAACATAGAAAATAGGTGAAAGAGTAGGCCATTCAGCCCTTCGAGCCTGCACCACCATTCAATATGATCATGGCTGATCCTGCAATCTCAGTATCCCATTCCCGCCCTCTCCCTATACCCCTTGATCCCTTTATCCACAAGGACCACATCCAGCTCCCTCTTGAGTATACCTAATGAACTGGCCCCAACTGATTTGTGTGGGAGAGAATTCCACAGGTTCACAACTCTGAGTGAAGCAATTCTTCCTCATTTCAGTCCTGAATGGCCTTCCCCTTATTCTTAGACTTCCCCAACATCAGGATCATTCTTCCCGCACCTAAACTGATCAGGATTTTACATGTTTCTATGAGATCTGCCCCCCCCCACCCCTCATTTTTCTAAATTCTACTGAATATAAGCCCAGTCAAACCAGTCTTTCCTCATATGTCAGTCCTGCCATCCTGGGAATCAGTCTGGTGAACCGGGACTCCCTCAGTAGCAAGAATACCCTTTCTCACACTAGGGACCAAATGTGCACACAATACTCAAAGTACCCGAGACATTCTTACTCCGATACTCAAATCCTCTCGCTATGAAGGAGCTTTCCTCACCACCTGCTGCACCTGCATGCTAACCTTCAGTGACTGTTCCACCATGACACTCTGGTCTTGTTGTGCCTCATCTTTTCCTAAACTGCCACCATTAAGATAATAATTCATTCCTGTTCCTTGGATGCTGCCTGACCTGCTGCTCTTTTCCAGCAACACATTTTTAAGCTCTGATCTCCAGCATCTGCAGTCCTCACTTTCGCCACCATTCAGATAATAAACTGCCTTCCTGTTTTTGCAACCAGAGTGGATAACCTCACATTTATCCACATTATATTGCATTTGCCAGTATTTGCCCACTCAGCCAGTCTGCCCAAGTCACCCTGCAGCCTCTTAGCATCCTCCTCACAGCACACACTGCCACCCAGCTTAATGTCATCTGCAAACTTGGAGATATGACATTCAATTCCTTCATCCAAATCATTAATATATATTGTGAACAGCTGAGGTCTCAGCACTGAACTATCGGCACCCCACTCATCACTGCTTGCCATTCTGAAAAGGACACATTTATTCCAACTCTCGGCTTCCTGTCTGCCAACCAGTTCTGTATCCATGTCAACACATTCCCTCCTATACCATTAGCTTTAATTTTGCTTACTAATCTCTTGTTTGGGACCTTG
Source organism: Hemiscyllium ocellatum (assembly GCF_020745735.1). NCBI lineage: Eukaryota > Metazoa > Chordata > Chondrichthyes > Orectolobiformes > Hemiscylliidae > Hemiscyllium > Hemiscyllium ocellatum. Next base: position 52,375,331 of record NC_083401.1, on the reverse strand, counting down.
TCAAAAGTCTTTTGAATGTCCAGATAAACAACATTCACTGATTCACCATTGTCTACTCTACTGGTCTCACCCTCAAATAAAATTCCAGAACATTTGTCAAGCATGATTTCCCCTTTAGTGAATCCATGCTGACTAGGACCAATTCTCTCCCCACTTTCCAAATGCTCAGTTATTACATCCTTAATGGTTGACTCCAGCATTATCCCTATCACCTATGTCAGGCTAACTACCCAAAATTCTCCATTTTCTCTCTCCGCCTTTTTTTTTAAAGAGTCGAGTTACATTAGCTACCTCCAGTCCACTGGAAGTCTTCCAGAGTCTACAGAATGCTGGAAAATGATCACCAGTTCACCTGCTATTTCAAGGGCCACTTCCTTAAGTACTCTGGGATGCATAGCATGAGACCCTGGGGACTTATTGGGCTTTTGTCCCATCAATTTTCCCAATTCCATTTCCTGACTGATAAGGATTTCCTTCAGTTCCTTCTTCACGCTTGACCTTGTGTCCCCCAGCATTTCCAGAAGGTTCTTTGTGTCCTCCTTAGTCTGGCATTGCCATTATCCACCGTCAACCCCTTAAATATCCATCGCCAGTTTATCCTAACCAATGCATGGCCTCATACCATCAAAGTTAGCTTTGTTTAAGTTCAGGACCCTAATTTCAGATTTAATTGTGTCATTCTCTATCTTAATAAAGAATTCTATCATATTATGGTCACTCTTCCCCAAAGGATCTTGCACCACAATATTGCTAATTAATCCACACTCATTATACTATACCCAGTCTAGGATGGCTGGCTCTCTAGTTGGTTCCTTAACATATTGGTCAAGGAAATCATCCCTCATACATTGCAGGAAACCCTCCCCCATCGCATTGCTACCAGTTTGGTTAGCCCAATCAATATATACATTGCATCATCCTCCGCCATTTCCGCCACCTGCAAACAAACCTCACCACCAGAGATATATTTCCCTCCCCACCCTTATCCGCTTTCTATAAAGACCATTCCCTCTGCAACTCCCTCAACAGGTCCAGGCCTCCCACCAATACACCCTTCCCTCCCACACCCTTCTCTGCCAATGCAGAATTTGCAAAACCTGCACCCACACCTCCCCCTCACCTCCACCCAAGGCCCCAAAGGAGCCTTCCACATCCATCAAAGTTTTACCTGCAATCCTACACAGCCATTTACTGTATCCATTGCTCCTGATGCAGTCTCCTGTACACTGGGGAGACAGGACGGCTATTCGCAGAATGCTTCAAAGAACATCTACGGGACACCCGAACCAACCAATCCCACCATCCCATGGCCAAATACTTCAATTCCTGCTCCCACTCTGCCGAGGAATGAAGGTCCTGCACCTCCTCCATCGCTACTCCCTAACCACCCAATGCCTGGAGGAAGATCGCCTCATCTTCCGCCTCGGGACCCTCCAACCCTATGGCATCAATGTGGATTTTACCAGTTTCCTCATTTTCCCCTCCCCCCACTTTTATCCCAGATCCAACCTTTCAACTTGGCACCACCCTCATTACCTGTCCTATCTGTCCATCTTCCTTCCCACCTATCCACTCCACCCTCCCCTCTGATCTATCGCCATTACCTCCACTTCCATCTACTTATAGCACTTTCAGCTACCTTCACCCCCAGTTCCCCCCCTCCCATTTATCTCACCACCCCCTTGGCTCACAGACTCATTCCTGATGAAGGGTTTTTGCCTGAAACATTGACTCTCCTGCTCTTTGGATGCTGCCTGACCTGCAGTGCTTTTTCAGCACCACACTCTGGACTCTAATCTCCAGCATCTGCAGTCCTCACTTTCACTTAGTCCACTCAACATGTAGACTGAAGTCATCCATAATAACGGCTGTACCCGTACTGCATAGATCTCTAATTTCCTGTTTGATGCAGTCCTCAACATTGCAACTACTGTTTGGTGGTCTCCACACAACTCCCACTGACGTCTTTTTCCCTTTAGTGTTCTGTTCCACTCCTACTGATTCTACATTGTCCAGGCTAATGGATTGCCTTACTATTGTGTTAATCTCCTCCTTAACCAGCACCAGTATCCCATCTCCCTTTCTTTCTGTCTGTTTTTCCTGAAAATTGAATAACCGTATATGTTGAGCTGATGAAGGGCTTTTGACTGAAACGTTGATTCTCCAGCTCCTCTGATGCTGCCTGACCTGTTGTGCTTTTCCAGCACCACATTCTCGACTCTAATCTTCAGCATTTGCAGTCCTCACTTTTGCCTTGGACACGCTGGAGCCAGACCTCTGTGATCCCAATTATATCAGATGTATTAATAAATGTTACCAAAGCTAATTCATCCACTTTATTACATATGCTCCTTGCATTGCAACACCGAGCCTTCATGCCATTTGACATTTATTGCCCTTTTAGAATCATTGTGAACTGTAGCCCTTTTGATTTTTGTCTTTGTTTCCCTGCCTTCCACTTTTTCCCTTACTGTCCTTTACTCTTGTCCCCAATTTACTTCCCTCCAGCTTCCTGTGTTGGCTTCCATTCCCCTGCCATATTAGTTTAAATCCTCCCCAACTACACTAGCAAACACTCCCCCTAGGGCATTGGTTCTAGGTCCTGCCCAGGTTCTGACCATACAATTTGCACTAGTCCTACCTCCCCCAGAACTGGTTTCAATGTACCAGGAATTTGAATCCCTCCCTCTTGCACCAACCTTCAAGCCACATATTGATCTTAACTATCCTGCTATTTCTGCTCTGGCTAGCATTTGGCACTAGTCACAATCCCAAGATTATTATCTTTGAGGTCCTACTTTTTAGTTTAACACCTGACTCCCTAAATTCAGCAGTGCCCTCTGTTAGATCCAGGCCTTTTGCCCTGAATGGTGATGATATATTTGTTACAGTTGCAGTTGTGAATATTCCAAGCCCTATTGGACTTGCTCAGTAGATAGTGGTAAGACTATGACAGGGTCTGAAATTCAATCATTTATCATTGCCATTTTGCAGGGTCTGAACCCGTTTTGATCAGTTGTATCTTCGATTCAATCTTAACCTCCAGAATGTTTTGTATTTGGGGACTCAGCACTACAAGACCAACTGAAAATCAAAGGGGGTACTTCCTTATCTTTTTGATGGTCATTACCTAGCACACAGGTGAAATAAATGTAACTTGACACCTGTTGGAGCAAATCCTGGATGTATCATTTTCTCCTCCAGACTTGATGTGGAAGGGCTGGTGTTGGACTGGGGTGGATAAAGTTAAAAATCACACAGCACCAGGTTATAGACCAACAGGTTTGTTTGGAAACACTAGCTTTCGGAGTGCTGCACCTTCGTCAGGTAACTAGTCACTAGCTACCTGATGAAGAACCAGCGCTTTGAAAGCTAGTGCTTCCAAATAAACCGGTTAGACTTTAACCTGGTGTTGTGTGATTTTTAACTTTCTCCTATAGAGTGGCAGGGGCTGTATCATTATCAGAGATATTGAATGAATCTGAGCACTGTAAGAAAACAGTTCCTGACTGTGGAGAAAGACATGGAGGATAGGGAACTTGGAGAAATAAATATTGATGTTTTGAAAACAGTCCACATTACAGATGAGAAGGTGCCGAAGTCTTAAAAACATAAAGTTGGAAAAATCTCTGGGATCTGATCAGGTATACCCCAGGACATTGTGGGAGTTAGGGAAGAAATTGCAGGGCTCCGAGCAAATTTGTATCCTTTACAGCCATGGATAAGTTGCCGGAGGACTGGAGGGTGGCTAATGTTGGCCATTATTTAAGAAAGGCTATAAGGAGAAGTTTGGGAACTATGTAGCAGTGAGCCTGACATTAGTGATGGGTAAGTTATTGGAGGGAATTCTGAGAGATAGAATTTGCATGCATTTGGAGAGGCAAGGACTAATTAGGGATTGTCAGCATGGAATTGTGCATGAGAAATCCTGTCTCACAAATTGATTTTGTTTAAAGATATAATCAAAAAGATTGATGAGGACAGAGTGATGGACATCGTCTGCATGGACTTCAGTAAAACCTTTGACAAGGCTCCACATGGTAGCCTGATTAGTAAAGTCAGATCATGCAAGATTCAAAGAGAGCTTGTCAATTGGATACAAAACTGGCTTGACGGTCGGACACAGAGGATAGTGCTGGAGGGTTGTTTCTTGGACTGGAGGCCTGTGACCAGCAGTGTTCAGCAGGAATCGATGCTGGGTCCACTTTTGTTTGTCACTAATATGAACAATTCAGAGGCATGGTTAGTAACTTTGTGGATAACACCAAAATGACTGGCATAGTTGACTATGAAGGAAATTATCCAAGATTACAAAGGGATCTTGATCAATTGGGTCAATGGGCTGAGAAGTGGCAGATGGAGTTTAATTTGGATAAATGTGAGGCGTTACATGTTGATAAAAGAAACAAGAGCAGGACTTATACAATTAATGGTAGCGCCCTGGGTAGTGTTATCGAACAGAGAGACCTAGGGTTTCAGGTACATAGTTTCTTGAAAGTTGTGTCACAGATAGACAGGATGGTTAAGAAGGCATTTAGCATGCTTGCCTTCATTGCTCAAACCATTGAGTATCAGAGTTAGGATGTTACGTTGAAGCTGGACAGAACATTGGTGAGCTGAAAATGTGTTGCTGGAAAAGCGCAGCAGGTCAGGCAGCATCCAAGGAACAGGAAATTCGACGTTTCGGGCATAAGCCCTTCATCAGGAAATTTTATGCCCAAAACGTTGAATTTCCTGTTCCTTGGATGCTGCCTGACCTGCTGCGTTTTTCCAGCAACACATTTTCAGCTCTGATACTCCAGCATCTGCAGACCTCACTTTCTCCTCCCAAACATTGGTGAGGCCACTTTTTAAATACTATGTACAGTCCTGGTTGTCTTTCAATAAGAAGGATCTCATTTGATTTATTATTGTTGCACATACAGAGATACAATGAAAAGTATTGTGTTGCATGCTAATCAGACAAATCATACCTTACATAAGTACATCAGGGTAGTAGAACCGAATGCTACAGCTATTGTGTTACAGCTACAGAGAAAAGTGCACAAAAAGATTAACTCTAATATATGAGAGATCCATTTATAAATTTGATAACAGCAGGAAAGAAGCTGTTCTTAAATCTGCTGGATATTATTAAATTAGAGAGGGTTTGGAAAAGATTGAATAGGATGTTGTCAGTACTAGAGCATTTGAGTTATAAGGAGAGTTTGGATAAGCTGGGAAATAGTTCACTGGAGTGTAGGAGGTTGAGAAGTGACCTTATAAAGGTTTATAAAATCATGAGTCAAGGATGACCTTGTATTGGAAGGCTTTCTGTTGAGTCCCATTAACTTGATTTTTGCAAGAGCCCTTGATGCTAAATTGAGGTGCCAAACACTGGTGGCATGTGGGTGGGGTAGAGTGTTGTCAGCAATCCTCCTTCCAGCTTTTTTCTAAAATAAAATGTTAAGCAGGGTGGCATAGTGACACCTTGGTTAGAACTGCTGCCAGGGACCTGGGTTCAATTCCAGCCTCGGGTGACTGACTGTTTGGAGTTTGCACATGGGCATATTAGTGTGCTCTGGGTACTCTGGTTTTCTGGATTGCCCTTAGTGTCCAGGGAGGTGTACGTTAGATGGATTAGCCATGGGAGATGCAGGGTTACAGGATTGTGGGAGGTGAGTCTAGGTGGGATGCTCTTTGGAAAGTCGGTATGGACGTGTTGGGCCAAGTGGCTGAATTTTCCACACTGTACGGATTCTATAATTCAGATTAAAAGCCCTTGGTGTGATACTGCAAATTAAAAAGTTCTTATTTTTGTGTTGAGACAAAGGGTCATTCTCATTAGCAGTATGGAGGATAAACTATGACTGAATCATAATGAGAACAAGGCCTTTATTTTTCACAACACAATGTAGTTTATTATATGATAACAGTAGATACAAATTCCATTATGTAGTTTGGCTTCTAATAATCTGTGTAATTATGCCTGAGATGATATGTACCCATTGGGAACGTGATAGACTGCTACTTTTTCACCCGAAGATTTTGAGATCAAATTTGGTGGCGCTTGCTGTGGTTTAGTCACTTTTCAGAACCAGTGCCTTGCATGTCATCTTCTCAAACTGCATTTTGTTCAAATAAATGTTTGCACTCAAACGGCTAATGTGTAATGTTGAAGAGTGTAAACTTTTTAACTCGAGATGTTGATGAGGTTGGAAGACTTCTTTTATCATCCATGGTTGTCTTACTGGTGAACTAGACATTTTCATAACCTTCGATCTATTGCTGGAGGTCTGCTTGCTTACTTAACATTGCACTTGCCGCTGACTTCCTTTTTGGGAGATGAGGAATTAAAATATTGCTCTTAAACTTATGTTGACTCATAATCCATCAACAAAAAATCAAATCGACTGTATCAGTTTGTTCACTTGACAGTTTTGCCAAAATTTGGTCAATAGTTCAAGAGGATTGTACTGCTCATTCTTCACAATATTTGCTTCTTCTAGCAAACCTTTAGCTGGTTGTTGTCTTCTATATTTCCTTCAGTGGTGACAGGTATGGTGGGATTGCTTTCCTTTCCTGTAAAGTCTGCATTTTTACGATTTACAGTATGAACCAACTTTCTTCTGTCAACAAAGTAATATCAATAGGATATTTCATTTTGGGCTCTGCCATAAGTTTAAGAAACCCAATGGAATCTTCTACAGTTGTGCCTTGTTTCATGTAATTGATTGTTCCTGAGCCAGTTCTTCTCCTGAAACTAATTTAACTCCTCCTGCTCTTTCAAGGATGGTTCAGGTTAAAACGTGTGCAGGTTTAAGCTTTGATTGCAAACTGCGTGTGTATATTTTCACCTCTTTGTTCTGGAAAGTGTTTGTTTGTGTTGCTTGTAGCAATGCTTTGCTGTTTAGAGTTATTCCATCTATACCATGGAGATGAAATTACATGTGCATAACTTCAGTTTCTTCAGCCATAACAGGGTTCACCCAATGGGACAATGACACTTGCATTTGTATCAGCCTTAAATTTAATAGAATGTCCATTAACTTAGTTTCTGCCAATATTGAGTATATTGAATCACCAGTTTCAACTAGGAATGTGGAAAAAGTGAGGACTGCAGATGCTGGAGATCAGAGTCAAAAAGGGGGAGAGGAGGGTGGAGCAGATAAGTGGGAAGGGAGTTGAGGGAACTAGTAACATCAACATTGATTCCATGTGGTTGGAATCAACTGTCAATTTCACCAGTTTCCTCATTTCCCCTCCCTCCACCTTATCCCAGATCCAACCCTCCAACTCAGCACTGGCCTCTTGAACTGTCCTACCTATCTATCATCCTTCCCATCTATCCGCTCCACCCTCTGCTCTGACCTACCAGTCGCACCCCCATCCTTCATCTCTCTCTCTTTCTCTCGCATTACCAGCTACCTTTGCTCCCGGCCCCACCTCCCCATTTATCTTGAAGTTCCCTTTCCCCGCCACAACCTTTCCCACTCCCCGTGCCCCCCCCCCCCACACACACACACACATATTCTTGATGAAGAGTTTATGCTCAAAACCTCGATTCTCCTGCTCCTCAGATGCTGCCTGACCAGCTGTGCTTTTCCAGCACCACACTTTTTGACTCTGATCTCCAGCATCTGTAGTCCTCACTTTCTCCTGATGCAGAAAAGACCTGCATTAGATAATATGCTTCCTTTAGAAAAGATATCAGGCACATTCCTATTTGAGTTGAAGAGTGGAAAAGCACAACTGTCAGGCAGCATCCAAGGAACAGGAGAGTCGAAATTTTGGATGTAAGCCCTTCATTAAGAATGAGGCTTGTAAGTCGGGGGGCTGTGAGAGATAAATGGGAGAGGGGCAGAGCTGAGGGAAGGTAGCTGAGAATGCAATACGTAGTTGAAGGTGAGGAATGAAGGTGAAAGGTCAGAGAGGAGGGTGGAGCAGATAGATGGGAAGGAAGATGCACAGGTAAGACAGTTCAAGAGGGTGATGCCAAATTGGGGGTTTGGGACTGCGATAAAATGGGGGGAGGGGAAATGGGGAAATTGATGAAATCCACATTAATCTTGTGTGGTTGGAGAGTCCCAAGATGGAAGATGAGGTGTTCTTCTTCCAGGCATCAGGTGGTAAGTGTTTGGCAATGGAGGAGGCACAGAACCTACATGTCCTTGGTGAATTGGGAGGGGGAGTTAAGCTGTTCATCTACAGGGCGGCAGGGTTGGTTGGTGCGGGTATCCAAGAGATCTTCTCTGAAAGAATCCACAATTGATTGGTTGATGGGGTGGAAGGTGAGGCCTGGGGGTGGGGGTGGGGTTGTTGAGGGGGGGCGTTCTGTCCTTGTTGCGGTTGGAGGGGTGGGGTTCAAGGGTGGAGGTGCACTGGAGGAGATCGACTACATGGCAGAGAAAACTCCAGTCTTTGGAGGCCATCTGGGATGTTCTATGGTGAAATTGGTCATCCTGGGAGCAGATATGGCAGAGGCAGAGGAATTGGGAGTAAGGGATAGCATTTTTACAGGAGGCCTGTTGGGAGGGGAGTGTAGTCCAGTTTTTCTCTAAAATCACTCCTTCCACAATTCCCCAAGAAGTGCAAAACCTGCGCCCACACTTCCCACTCCCCTCACCTTCATCCAATGTTCCAAAGGATCTTTCCACATCCAACAAAGATTTACCTGCACTTCCACACATCATCTACTGTATCCATTGCACCTGATGTGGTCTCCTCTACATTGGGTAGACAGGACGCCAATCACTTCCATCGCATCATCCTCTGCCGTTTCTGCCACCTACAAACAGACCCCACCACCAGCAAAATATCTCCCTCCCCACCCCTATCTGCGTTCCGGAGAGACCATTCCTTCCACGATTCCCTAGTCAGGTCCATGCTCCGTTCCAGCACCTTCCCCTGCTACCACATAAAGTGTAAAACCTGCCCTCTCACCTCCATCCGAGATTCCAAAGGATCCTTGCACATCCAACAGAAATTTACCTGTACTTCCACACACACATCATCAACTGTATCCAATGCATCTGATGTGGTCTCCCGTACATCGGGGAGACAGGACGCCAACTTGTGGATCATTTCACAGAATATCTCTGGCACACTCGCACCAACCAACCGCACAGCCCTGAGGCCGAACACTTCAATTCCACCTCCCACTCCACCAAGGACATGCGGGTCTTGGGCCTCCTCCATCACCAAACCCTAACCACCCGACACCTTGAGGAAGAATACCTCATCTTCCACCATTGGACTCTCCAACCACATGGGATTAATGTGGATTTCACCAGTTTCCCCATTTTCCCTCCCCCCACCTTATCCCAGTCTCAAACTCCCACTCAGCACCACCTTCTTGAAAGGTCGATCTTTTCTGCATGAGCCTCTGACTAAGCATTTCTTTTTTCGCTACTCTGAAACTCTTATTTTGCCCCACTTGCGAAAGTGACCTATAGTTTTTCAGATTTACTTTGTGGTAGCTGGGCACTGCATGTCTGAAGATACTTTGTTCACAGTGCTGACACAGTATCTGCTGTCTGTTTGACATGTACTTTTGTTGGCTTGTCATATGTATCTGTATAGTATTATACTGTTGATGTAGGAACATAGAAAATAGGAGCAAGAATAGGTTATTGAATCCCTTAAGCCTGCTCCACCATTCAGTACTTTAATTCCACTCTCTGCTCCCCCCACCCTCGCAAACTCTTGATCCCTTTAGCCATAAAAGCTCTATCTACCTCCTTTTTGAAAACAGAATGTTATAGCCTCAAGATTTTAGTGCTTCCACAGTCTCACCACTCTCTCTGTGAAGAAATTCCTCCTCATCTCAGTCCTAAAGTGTTTACCCCTTATCCTTAAAATATAACTCCAGACTCCAAACTCCCCAACATCGAGAACATTCTTCCTGCTTCTAAACTCTCTAGTCATGTTTAGAATTTTCTAAATTTCTCTCTGTCTTCTAAACTCCAGTGAATACAATCCTTACCAACTCAATCCCTTCTCATGTGCCAGTCCTGCCATCCCCGTGCATCAATTTGGTTAACTTCTCTGCACTTCCTCAATGGTAAGAACATCCTTTCTCAGACAAGGAGAGCAAAACTGCCCACAAAATTCCAGTTGTGACCTCACCAATACTCTGCACATCTGCAGCAAAACATCCCTGCGTGGGTCTCATTGAGTATTCCCCTCTCTCAATTTACAGCTGTTCAAATAATAATTTGCATTCCTATTTTTGCTACTAAGGTGGATAACCTTACATTTAGCTACATTATACAGCATGGCCTGCCTAATCCACAGTTGTATTTCCTCCTCACTGTTTACCCTTCTGCCCAGCTTTGTGTCACCTGCAAATTTTGAGATATTGCATTTTGTTCCCTTATCTGAATCATTAACATATATTATGAATCTTTGGGATCCTAGTACTGATTCCTGCAGTACCCCACTGGTCACTGCCTTTCATTCAGAAAATCATTATTTATTCCTACTTTTTGTTTCTTGTCTGCTAACTGATTTTCTGTCCAACTCAATACACCATCTTCAATCCCATGCACTTTAGTTTTTATCAGTGTCTTCATCAAAAGCCTGCTTAATGTCCAAATAAACCACGTCTGCTGGCTTCCCTGATCAACTATACTACTTACATCCTGGAAGAATTCCAGTAGATTTGTCATGCATGATATCCCTTTTGTAAATTCATACTGACTGCATTAGATTCCACCATTGTTTCTAAATGCACTGCTATAAATTCCTTGATAATGGAATTCCTCGATGCTTTCCTATTACCTACATTATAAAGTAGATATGTTTTGCTGCTGTCCTGTGGTAAATTTGACCTTCTCTCAGGATTTGTCCCGGTTTTTCTGGTTTCTGCTTCCTAGCGTAATTTGAATAACTTTCTCTCATCCAATCATCTTTAGACTGTAATAAATTCAACCGATACTAATTCCGACAATTCCGGCTCTTATGAGTTATTATCCTAAAGCTCCATAGGCAATTCTCTACCATTCTGTTCATAGAATTATCTACAGTCTTCCCTGGATGCTATGCACTTCTGGAAAATCTTGCTCTTTGAATAATGTTATTTTGTTGTCCAATTAACATAATTAATATTAAGTATTTGAACCTCTTCAAAAGTATCTGTGCCTCCCTTATGTCATGGTGACTTATGTCATCTGCTGGAAGGCATTCTGTATCTACTTGTTCACCTTAAGATTTATTATGTAATTCTAAAAACTGTTTTCTCAACGATGTTCAATCTGGTATTTTGTCTATCTTTGACATTAAATCTTGATGGCAGAATTATTCCAAAAATCTGACAATTCTTATGAAATATTTATCCTTATCAATTAAAGCTGTTTTAAAATTATGTTTCAGTCACAGGATGTGGGCATCTTGGGTTAAGCTTGTATTTGGTTCCAATCACTCATTGGGCAACATGGTGGTTCAGCAGTTAGTACTGCTACCTCACAACATCAGGCACAAGTGTTCAATTCCACCCTTGGGCAAACATCTGTGTGGAGTTTGCACGTGTGTGTGTGGGTTTCCTCTGTGTCTCTAATTTTATTCGACAGTCCAAAAATGGTGGACTAGCCATAGAATATGAAGAGTTACAGGGATTGGGTGGTTGTGTGAATAGGTGAGTCTGTGTTTGGGTGGGATGCACTTTAGAAGGTCAGTGTAGACTCAATGGGTAGAATGGTCTGCTTCCACCTTGTAGGGATTCTATGATATTATTGAGGATGCTGGCGAGCTAGTATCTTGAACTGCAGTCCATGCAATGTATGAATGCTACTGGGGAGTGAGTTTCCGGCCTATCGCCAAACAACAATCAAGGAATGCTTGATAGTTCCAGGCCAGGATGTGTCTAGCTTGGAAGAAAACTTGCAGGCACTGGTATTCCCATGTAACTGCTGCCGTTGTAGCTCTAAGTACTAGAGGTCACTGGCTTGTAAATGCAGTTATAGAAGCCTCAGTAACTAATCACCATGCCCTTCTAGATAGTACACACTGCTGCTACTGAACATTGGTGGTGGAGTAAGTGAATGTTTATGGATGTCATTCCAATCAAACGGGTTTCCATATTCTGCCTGCATTCATCCAGGTAAATGAGAGTATTGCATCAAATTTCTGTCTTGGTTCATGTAGATGGTGTGCTAGTTCTAAGGCTACTCGCTGTAGAATTTCTAGCCTCTGTAGCCAAAATGATTATGTAACTGGTCCAGTTTTTTTTTGGTTCAGTAATAACCCACCCCCCCCCCAAGAATGTTAATTATTTTTGATAAATCTGTCACATCTAAAATATGTTTTGTCCTGTTAACCTTAAAGATTTAATGGCCTTAAAGCTGATCTTGCATTAAGTCAATGTGTTAATCCTCCTAAAATCTATTTAAACTTTTGAAACTCGATAATAGCAATGATCAAGTACATTGCAAATGTTTAAGCAGTACTAAAGCAATGATGCAATTTTTTTTACTAAATCGTCATTCTCTATGGCAATCCTGCAGTGTTTAACAGTATAAGCGATAAATTCAACTACATAGCAAAATTGTTTGGACTATATACAAAGGATTTTCTTGCATTTTTGTCTGGTCTCAATGGTTTTCTGCCCAGATCCTGCAGACAAGATGGATTCTTGCTTTTTTGAAGGCAAGATGGGCATATTTCTAAAATCTAAATTCTAATGCACACCATTTTAAAAATAAACTCATGGCTATAGCCTTAATAAATCTTCCTGCTGAAATTGCATCTTATATCATGAATGTCCTGGTCTTGGCACAATTGTAAAATGTCTTCTCTCTGCCATTCGACTCTGCTTAAAATATTTTAAATTCCCCTTTTATCACCTTAAATGTATTCTATAACATTTCCATTACTGGGCCTCTTTATAAATTAAGTTCTGGCCCTTGTTCTGTGCCTCTTGGAGCTTGCTTGTGATATTGGCAATGCTAGTTTTAATGAGTAAGTACCTCTTTCAACTTCTATACTTTGCAGCTTGAGGTTTTGTGTCATTATTTTGAAGTTGTATCCCCTTGCTTATAAGGATTTCTAACTTTAATCATATAGCTCCAATCTGCTCCCAGTGATTATTCCTCTGTTGGGAATCAATAATTTCAAAATCTGGCTCGTTTTTGTTCTCTTCTTAGCCAATTGTTATTCATGCACTTCCTACCATGTCTGAGACTCAAGTAAAATGAAACAAAGAACAGTGGATTCTGGAGATCTGAAACAAAATCAGAAGGTGCTGGAAAAGCTCAGCAGGTCTGGCAGTATCTGTGGAGAGAGATACAGAGTCAACGTTTCAGTTCCACTGACCCTTGATTAGGACTTCATAGTCTTTCTGAGTCGTCTTAAAGCAGCAATGTCCTTGATGGAAAATTTCCTCTCCTGGTTCAAATGGATTTTCTTTAACCATTGTCACCTTCAGGTATTTGTGCAACATCCTACCTCTGAATACTCTCTCATGGTGCGGAATCAACCATTAGCTTGAGGTTCAGATAAAGTGCTGCCACTAAATCTCCTTTCTACTTTTTAAAATCAGATGGCAACTTTGATAGCTTCTAAGAGGCATCTTCCTTTCTATGCTAAGGGCTATTTATTTTGCAGTGATAAAGGATAAATTGTTGTTGAGTAGTAATATGAAAAGGCACTTATCTTGGACAACAAGATGTAGTCTGTTACCCAATATCATACTGACTATAATTCGCCAGGCATGACAAATTTGTCTCCATTGGGATTTTGTGTTCAATTGCTCGTTCTCCCCACAAATATTGTGAGACATTACCAGATTGTTGAGGCTTGATACAGCTTCAACATTTACTTCTTTCTGGACCATTACCTCATGCAAATGGAGTAATACTCAGTTAAATGCTGTGATGATGTTGAAGGCACCCATTCTTCTTTGTCACATTTTTAGTATTGACATTAAAACTGTGCTGTAGTCTAGAGTTGAATGGTTCTGACAATTTTTTTTTCTGGTTATCCCTTGCATATTCTTCCCTTCCATGCTTAATGTACTTTTCTCATTTCTATTGATCCATTTTCTCTGCCTCACTGTACATTTTCTCTCTGTCAATTCAACTGTCAGCCTCACATACCATCCCCACCCACCCCACCGCTACCAATGGATCCAATCATTGCTTGTTGGCAGTGTCTGTGAATTCTTTTCCATTCTGGAATCTAAACCAATTTAGTTATAGAACAAATCCAAGAAAAGTTGCTGACAACTGTGGTTTTCCACTGCAAGAATTATCCCTATTCAGATGTATTTATTTTCAAAATTATTGTGATAGAACTCTTTATCCTTCCAATGGAAAAAGAACAAATAATTATAGGTTTATATTAACCTTAAAAAGGGCGATTGGGTGTGCTGTTTCCACAGGCAATTAACTTCAAATTTCTACCTGTCAATTTTTCTCATTAAAAGTATAACCAAAGAGGTTAGTTTTAATGCTCATTGTCATGTAGGATGACCTATTATTACTGGTAATTTGGTTTTAGTTCCTGGGGTTTGCAAGGGCAAATCTGAGCAAGAAGACCTTTTTTTTTAAAAAAGGGTGATCTTCTCAATTATAAAGTTTACAAATTAAACAACACCAGGTTATAGTCCAATAGATTTAATTGGAAACACAACAGCTTTCAGAGCGACGCTCCTTCATCAGGTGATAATCACCTGATGAAGGAGCCTCACTCCAAAAGCTAGTGTGCTTCCAATTAAACCTGTTGGACTATAACTATGGTATTGTGTGATTTTTAACTTTGTACACCCCAGTCCAACACCGGCATCTCCAAATCATTCTCTATTATAGCACTTCTCTGTAAATTGTGTCCCAGGATTTCTCTCCCTGACTGATACTAATGATTCCAACTGTTTTCTTGACAGATGGCAAATATTGTTGCTTCTGCCTGCTGTGTGGTGCTGGCTGTTTTGGTGATGTGTGCTGAAGGCCATGGTGGACAGGGTAAGTTGGTAAACAAAGTTTCCTTTAATTTCTCATTCCCAGAGGTTTTTTGATAATCATTTCTACTTGAAGGAGGAAGAAAATGTAATGCAAAATTACAAACAGATAGCAACTGCGTTTCCATTACCTAGTGGCTACTCTTTGAACTAGAACTAAACTATTCAGCTGATGTACATCCTGCTGCTGTCCTCACTGGTGTATTTCACTGATTAAAAAATTAATATTATGTTTGATACTTTTACTATTAATGTGTTTTAAAATTAAACTTATCAACAGATTAATAAAAAGTTGTTTCCATCTGCTTACTCAATAAATTACCCTGGTGTTTGTAAGACCTTTTATCTTAGCCTGCTGGACACTTTCCTCATTCCTGATGAAGAGCTTTTGCCTGAAACGTCGAATTTCCTGTTCCTTGGATGCTGCCTGACCTGCTGCGCTTTAACCAACAAAACATTTTCAGTTCTGTTTGTAACTAAATAAAAGACTACCTTTGGGGAAACACATCTTTCCTTAGATTTGTCATTATGCTTTTTTTTACCTTTTAATCACACTTTTCTAGTAAAAGCAAGTTGTCCATGATATAACTGGATAAGTTGTGAATTAATTCTCTGCTTCTGTACCTAAAACAGAAACATCTTGACATTGTTATTATTTTTTATGTTTTTACAAAAAGCTTTGACTCTTGGTTGCTGCTGGAGGAATCTGAATTTAGATTTTATTTTGAGAATTTGAAATGTTTGTCTATTTAACTCTAAACAACAGCACCTCAAGTCATGGTATCCAACCTGTAAGCTTTCCAGTAAAACTGTTGACACAGATTGAGAATGTTGCAATACTATGAAATTAAAATTCCATAATCTTATCCATGCACAGTTGTGTTAATAATTGTGTTGATGAAATATCAAAAAAGTTAAATCATTCTATGCCAGTTCCCTATCATTACTGAACATGCTATTAATCATTTTAAGTTCATCTTTGATACTTAGGAACATGGAAAAGTATTGGAACAAAATAGATGATTGGAAGAGAATAGATAATTTGAATCCATGGAATCAATATCTCAGCACACGATAAATATCATATTTCTTTGTTTTATAAACAGTTTATCTGATTCTCTATTGAATTTGCTGTGCCAATTTTGCTCACTTCAAACTTTGAGGAAATGCTTCTTGTGGAATCTTTAAAAATATTGAGTTGTAACTGTTTGAAAAATTTTTAGATACTTCATTTGGCAATTTTTTTTCACCAGAGCATTCATCCTTCAACTCAGGACCCTCTACTTGTAACTCTTATCAAATTTCAGCTGTCAATGCATTTGTATTTTGCAGAATCATTTTCGATACCAAAGTATAGTGTACCTAACTTGACAAATGAAGTTAAGTTTCTGTGGAAATATGTTCCATAAAATTTAGGAACAGAAGTAGTCCATTCAGCCCATTGGGTCTGTTTATCGTTCAGTGAAATCATGGCCACAATAATCCCTCAAATCACGTTCCTGCTTTTGCCCTATAACCCTTTAATGCCTTGTTGATTAATGTCTCTACAGCTCTTTCTGGTAAAGAATTCCACAGATTCATCACCCTACATGAGAAGAAATTCCTGTCTTAATTCTCTGTCTTAAATGAGTGATCCCTTATTCTAAGATTATGCACTCTGTTGCTAAGCTTTCCCATAAAGGGAAAACAATCTT
Organism: Hemiscyllium ocellatum; assembly: GCF_020745735.1. Taxonomy (NCBI): domain Eukaryota; kingdom Metazoa; phylum Chordata; class Chondrichthyes; order Orectolobiformes; family Hemiscylliidae; genus Hemiscyllium; species Hemiscyllium ocellatum. The sequence goes on along the minus strand of NC_083401.1, from coordinate 52,358,705 downwards.
TCCGCATCTACCCTGTCAAGGCACCTTTTATGTTTTATGTGTTTCAATAAGGTTACTCTCATTCTTCTAAAATTCAATGAGTACACACCCAACTTACTCAACCTTTCTTCATAAGACAGCCCCTCCTTACCCAAGATCAATGGAACAAACCTTTTCCGACTGCCAGTATACCTTTCCTTAGAAAAAGGGCCAAATTGTCCACGGTATTTCATGATTGGTCTAACCAGGACTTGGATAGATCTAGTAGGTATGCCAAATCTATGTACTCCATTTCCTTTAAAGACCAACATTTGATTTGTCTTCCAGATTAGCCACTGAACTTGGCTGCTTTTTTTTTTGTCATTTATGCACAAGAATCCCAAATCCCTCAGTCCTCTAGCTTTCTGCAGTCTTTCTCCACTTCGATAATGTTCAACGTCAGTATTCTTCATGCCAAAAACCTCACATTTTCCCACATTACAATCCATCTGCCAAGTGTTTTTTCCCCCATACGCTTAACCTGTCTCTGTAACCTTTGTTTATATTATTCTCAAACCTAGCTATAATATATTCACATTATTCATCAAAGTCATTAATACGTATTGTAAATATTTTTGGCCTTAAAGTGTGGTACTTTACTAATTATACTTGGCCAAACTGAAAACGCTCCCTTTATCTCAATTCTGTCTTGTACTCAATAGGTGATCCTCTCTCCTCCAACATAACCAGTCTTTATCTTATTAGCCTAACCTGTATCACCTTTTCAAAGGCTGGAATTAAACCTGGGTCCCCTGGTGCTGAGGCATCAGTGCTAACCACTGTGCCACCCCAAGGTATTGCAAAACAAAATTAGGACCAAGTCAAAGATACAACAGAAATAATGCACTTGTTGTTTGAATGACAATAACTGGATATTTAGTTCCTGAAGCAAAAAGTAAAAATCCTAGTTTTCCTGAAGGCTTAGTTGATGAATTGTGAAACTGACCCACAGAGGAATATAAAGATTTTCTCCCTCATGATTACCTTAGATGTGAATCTTTGCCTCTTAGTGAGACAAAGGAAGAGGAAAGTTAATCAGGTTATACATTGTCAATCGCATTCTGTTGATTCTTGCACATGGGGATTTGACATAAGAATAGAATAAGGATTGATACTGCTCACCTCTACGAGATTAGTTTATCTAAAATGCTCACCTTGGATATGAATCGTAACGTAACTGATCCAATAGAATTGATTCCTCATTCCCGAGATGGCAGACCGAAGTATGACGAGAGATTGGATTGGTTAAGAATACATTCACTGAAGTTTAGAAGAATGAGTGGACATCTCCTAGGAGTACACAGGATAAACACAAGAAGGATTTCAGACCGGACCAGACAAGGGGTCACAGGCTAAGAATATGGGGTAAGCCACTTAAGACTGAGGTGAAGAGATTTTTTTTCAAAGGGTGGAGTTCTCTGCTACTGAAAGCAGTTGAGACAAACACACTGAATTTATTCAAGAAGGAGTTAGATAAAGTTCTTGTGGATAAAAGGATCAAAAAGGATAGACAGAATGCAATAACAGAGTACTGAGTTGGATAATCAGCCTTGATTATATTGAATGGTTGAGTAGGCTCAAAGAGCTCTCATTTTCTATGTTTCTGTGTAACATGTTGGAGAAAGTCCTGTGTCTGTAAGTGCATATCTGATGAAGGGCTTTTGCCCGAAACGTCGATTTCGCTGCTCGTTGGATGCTGCCTGAACTGCTGTGCTCTTCCAGCACCACTGATCCAGAATCCAGCATATCAATCAGTACTTTATAATAATGAGGCAAACTGGTTGAGAAAAGAGTGCATCTTTTTTACAGCAATATGTTAACTGAAAAGCTATAGAAGCTAAAAATATAATGGTCAATTAAGATCGACAGACAGAATAGTTTTCATTTTTGTACCACTATGCTGCAATTGTTAGATGTCTTTGGAATTGTAACCCAAGCTACTGCGCTAGAGACATGAGTTCAAATCTCACCAGGACAGCAGGGGAAATTTAAATTCAGTAAAGCGATTAAGTAAGTATGAAGTGAAAAGCTAGTTACATTAATGGGTTTTTACAACAATCTGGTGGTTATTAATGTTCATTAATGCGCTTCTCCCCACCCAGAGTGCAGCCTGTGTCCTTGTTACCCTCCGTTCTTCTTCTAAGTGATGTTCAACATGAGATACTGATTTATCAGTTGAGGAAAGGGGGAGTGCATGAGAAAAGCAGGATGTTTCCTTATTTAAACATTTTACCTGTTATCTCATGGGATGTGTGCATAGCTGGTTAGGTGAACATTTAATACCTATTCTTAATTGTCCTTTAAAAGGTGGTGATGATGGTGAGTAACCTTCTTGAACATTGATCCTCGAATACTGTACAATTTTCACACTTGAGAGCCAAACTTCAGTGTATTTTGAGGTTCAGCCAGATCTGATGGATGGCTAAACCAGTGTCCACCTTTTTTTAAAATTCCGTGTCTTTTGGATTTAATGGACCAGAGATGAACCTAATACCCAGCAAAACGTCAAAGTGAGAGTGATGATTTTACTGGGAACTTGGTGTGATGTGAGAGTGACTCAAATGTAACCATCAAAATGCTAGTAAAAATGCTGTGGAAAATGCTAGATAATTAGGATTTTGTAGGTGTAGTAAAAAGTGTATTTGGAGATTATTTTTTCCCTTCAGGATAATACTGAAGGAAGTAGGGTTAAGGTGAAGGGAGGGAGGTGGATAATCTGTAATTTAGATTAGATTAGATTAGATTACTTACAGTATGGAAACAGGCCATTCGGCCCAACAAGTCCACACCAACCCGCCGAAGCACAACCCACCCATACACCTACATTTACCCCTTACCTAATACTACGGGCAATTTAGAATGGCCAATTCACCTGACCCGCACATCTTTGTGACTGTGGGAGGAAACCGGAGCACCCGGAGGAAACCCACGCAGACACGAGGAGCACGTGCAAACTCCACACAGTCTGTCACCTGAGTCGGGAATTGAACCCAGGTCTCAGGCGCTGTAATATAAGGAAATGATCTGTAATTGATCCAATGTGACTACCTATACCACATGGGATGACAAAGTCAAAGGGATTGCTGTAAGTACAGGTTGGGGTTCTGTGGTGTTTTACGTTTTAGGAGAACAGGAGAATGATGGAATACTCTGCACTTGCCCAGGTGAGTGCATCACTAAACACATCCTACACCACTGGCACATACATTGGGAGTGTGCAAAATGCACCGTAATAACTCACTGAGACACCCTCAGCAGAGTCTCCCAAATGTGTGACCTCCAATGCTTCGAACAAAAAGGACAGCAGACCATCATCTGTAAGTTCACACTTAAAACTTCCACTATCCTGACTTAGAACTGAATCGCTGTCCCTTGACTGTCACAGTTTTAAAATCTTGGAACAGCCTTCCTAACTGTACCTACATCAGTTGGATTGTAGCACTTCAAGAAAGTGGCTCTCCACCCTTTCACAGAGGAATTAAGGATGGGCAATAAATGTCAGTCCCTCATCTCGAGCGAATAATGAAAAGGTACGAAATAAGAACATCAGTCTGTTTCCCTAAAAACTGTTGCTTCACCTATTTTATATCTCAAGGTTTTGCTGTTTTTGTTTCAAATTTCCAGCATCAGTCTTTGAGTAAATTTCACTTCTGATATATCACTCAAATCACGTGAAGCTGGATTTGCACTCCTCTTCAATTTAGAGTTAAATATTCCAAAGCTGTCAACAACACAGCTTGGATTTGCCTCTCGGCTATGAAAATGGACTGATGAAATCTGATTCTGGGACGTCTTGAGAAGGGTTAAGTGATTCACAGAAGAAAGTGTGTGTCAAGTGGACTTAAAAGTTAAGGAGCTGCCAATGTTGACTGATGAGCTGCCTGAAGGGAATATGAACCAGATGTCTTTCTGTGTATCCTTGAGGAGCTTGTCCCTTAAAAACCAATTGCAAAGAGTTTTGTTTTGAATTTGTAATTAATAAATAAATTAAAATCTTTGCATTTTGGGGTTTCTCTTTTAGAATGCTTTGTGAAACATTTGCAGTTCTGCGAGATAGTCCCATTATTATCAAAATGCACTAAATTATGCAAATATTTGAAGAATTAATCGAATGATTTTTAGTATTATGTACAAAAAGACTGAATATAAAGGTAAAAAAGTAATGTTTAAGCTTTGCAAAACATCAGTTATGTTGCGATGGGTATTATGAGTAATTCTGTAACCTTACTATGGGAATGATATAAAGATCCCATTTACTAGACCGTTGCCAGAAGTAAGAAGATTATAGTTGTGAGAAAAGGTTCAAATGTTGCACTTGTTCCCAGCAACAAGAAAAGTTAATGGACATCTCATAGTATGCAATTTTGATGTTCTGAGGACATGAATAGGGAAAGATTTGCTGAGAAATCTGACTTGCAGCCAAAATGGGTATAAACTTGACAGAATAATGATTCTGTGTGCTGACCTGAAGCCCAGGCCAAATTTGGTATCAGTACCTCATGTAAATGCCATCTAAAAGCTGCACAGCATTGGTTGCACCAAGAGGAAACAATTCCAACACAGAGGCAGTTGGGAAGTCAATTTTGGGATTTGGGAGATAGCAGGAATTGAGGCACGAGTAAGATGATTCAGCACACCAAGATAATTGGAATGATAAGTCACTCACTCCAATATTTCAGATCCTACCTTTCACTTTAAATCAGTCCAGGGAAGCAGGCAGTGATACACTACTGGTATTATTGCTGACTGTCAATCCAGAAACCCAGGTGATGTTCAGGGAACCTGGGTTCAAATCCTGCCATAGCAGATGGTGGAATTTAAATTCAATAAAAATCTGGAATTAAGAGCTTGATGACAACGATCATGTCTGAGTATTGTTTGGAAAAAAAACAGCTGCTTCACTAATGTCCTTTAGGAAAGGCGTATATGTGACTCCAGACCCACAGCAATGTGGTTGACTCTTAACTGCCCTCTGAGCAATTAGGGATGGACAATTCTTGCTGGCTTAGCCAGGGACGCTCTCCTCCTGGGAATTAATTAAAAAAAAGTGGGAACTTTGAAAATTCAGTTGCACTGAGATACTGAGAAACTAAATACTGAAAATCTTAAATTATCAATAGAAGATGTTTAATATTTCAATGGGAAGGTCATTGATTTTGATGAATCAATCTGCCTTTTCCTCAGGCGTTCACTCATGGGGGATGTATCCTCGATCATACAAAGAACAGTATAGCACAGGAACAGGATTTTTGGTCCACCAAAATTGCACTGACGTGTGCTGCCTCTCTAAACTGAAAACCTGTTGCCTTTATGCTGCCCATATCCCTGCCAATTCATGTATTTGTCATGATGCCTCTTAAAGGCTATTGTATCAATCTCCACCTCGGGCAGCACACTCCAGGCTATTTCCATCCATTCTGCGTAAAGAAAAATCGCCTCTCACATCAACTCTTAAATTTTCCCCCATTTAGAACGTATAACTGTACAGCACAGGAATGGGTCCTTTGGCCCACAATGTTGTGCCAAATGTGATGCCAAATTAAACTAATCCCTTCAGCCTCCCCTTGGTTCATAACCCTCCATTCCTTATGTATTCATGTGCTTACCTAAACGTCCCTTAAATGCTCCTGTTGTACCTGCCTATACCACCACCCCAGGCAGCATGTTCCAGACTCCTACCACTCCCTGTGTAAAAAAAAAGCTGTCCCTTACGTCTCCTTTGAACTTTTCTCCTCTCACCTTGAATGCATGCCCCCTTGTATTAGACATTTCAACTCTGGGGAAAAAAGATTCTGACCACCAACCCTGTCTTTTCATCTTATAATTTTATTGGCTGCTGTCAAGTCTCCCCTCAGATTCCATCTCTCAAGAGGAAACAACCCAAGGTTTACTTAGTGCTAAAGCACATTACAGTCATAGTAGCAAACCAGTTGATTTCAATGTGTGTTGCTCACAAATCCAAAACCCAACTTCATGTTACGGCTGTAAAAGACTTTGGTTTGGCCACATTTGGAATACTGCATACAGTTCAGGTCGCCATATTACCAAAAGGATGTGGATGCTTTCGAGAGAGGGCAGAGGAGGTCCACCAGGATGTTGCCTGGTATGGAGGGTGCTAGCTGTGAGTAGACTTTGAGTAGACTAGGATTATTTTCATTAGAAAGACTGAGGTTGAGGGGGAACCTGATTGAGGCCTAGAAAATCATGAGAGGTGTAGACAGGGTGGATAGCCAGAAACTCTTTCCCAGAGTGGAGGACTCAATTACTAGGGGTCACGAGTTCAAAGTGAGAGGGGAAAAGTTTAAGGGAGATATGCAAAGAAAGTTCTTTACGCAGAGGGTGGTGGATGCCTGGAATGCGTTGCCAGAGGAGGTGGTAGGAGTGGGAAGGATAGCATCATTTAAAATGTATCAACAGATACATGAATAGGCAAGGAGCAAAGGGTTACAGATGATTAGAAAATAGGCAGCAGGTTTAGATAGAGGGTCTGGATTGGTGCAGGCTTGGTGGGCCTAAGCTGTAATGCTCTTTGTTCTTTTGTTCCAACAAATACCAGGCAGAGTCGTGACTCAGCACAAGGTGAGTTCAAGGTGGACTCTCCTAAAAGCAAGGTAAACATGTAACATTCAGTATATGCTGATTTTATTCTGATCATAATTATAGTGTTAAAATGGCTGAAATTTCATTTAATCCATTTATATTGTGCTTAATGAGCAGATAATGATGACATCCCGGGTGCAGATTGTTTATAATTACATTGGTAATGAATTGCAGGTAGCTTATTAGCCGAGGTGATCTGAAGGACAGTCCTCTATCTATTTAATTATGTAATAAATAAAGTGTGGAAATTATTGAAATGACCCAGCAGACATGAGATAGCAGGCAGTTTGCACTCTAAGAAATATTTCGAGGAGATTGACAGTGATTGATTGCCTGTGGCTGCAAATGCTGAAATAGTAACAATTTGTGCGACATTGACTAGTCTTAACAGAACTTGGAGCCAGTTACAAAATGATAATTATACTTGGCCTGAAATGTCTGACAAGAAGAGACAAATTGATTTACATATTGCAGTGCTTGTGCATTCAAGACCTTACCACCCTTTAGGAGGGAATAGTACCAGAAAGGATGTGGGGTGGTGGGTGGGCTGCCTTGATGGTTCAGTACTCAGCCAGACAAGCCAGTTTGGTTCCAGCTCTAATCACCTTCACCCTACGTTTTTCGTGATATTTTAAAGTAAGTTGATTTGGATTAAATTCAACACCCCGAAGGTGATTCCTGATTAGCTTTAGAAGGTAGGAATGTCAGGTGAGGACAGGGCCACCCTTGTTATTTTCTCACAGTTGGATCGCTGACTGTAACTTGTTGCTTGTGCTAGCTGTTTGGGAAAAAAAGTCCACTTGGGTAAAATTGCGTGAATGTTTTTAAAGTCTATTCTATTCTGGAATCCATCACACAAGCCAACCTTCCATCCATTGACTCCATTTATTCTTCTTCCTGCCTCAGAAAGCCAACATAATCAAAGATCCTTCCCACACCGGTTATAATCTCTTCCAACTCTTCCATCGGGCATGAGATACAAAAGCTTAAACACATGTACCAACAGATTCAAGAACAACTTCTTCCCTGCTGTTATTAGACTTCTGAATAGACTTCTCAAATTTCAAATTTAATGATCTCACTCTTTGGGCACATTCTCTACAGCCTGACCATTTTATTCCTCACTCTGTTCTTTTATCGTAATACACTTTGTAGGGTATGATCTGCCTGTACTGCGCACAAAACAAACATTTTCACTGCACCTAGGTACATGTGATAATAATAAATCAAATCAAATCAAATCAAAAGGGAATTTGAGATTCAATGACAAGACCAACACTTTTTGTCCATTGCTAGTTACCCGTGAACTGAATGGCTTGCTAGGCAATTTCAAAGGACAGTTAAAAGTCAACCATGGTGCTGTGGGCTCTAGACTCTGTAGGCAAAAGTGAGGACTGCAGATGCTGGAAATCAGAGTCTAGACTAGAGTGATGCTGGAAAAGCACAGCAGGTCAGGCAGCATCCGAGGAACAGGAAAATCAACGTTTTGGGCAAAAGCCCTTCATCAGGAATTCCTGATGAAGGGCTTTTGCCTGAAACATGGATTTTCCTGCTCCTCAGATGCTGCCTGACCTGCTGTGCTTTTCTAGCACCACTCTAATCTAGATTCTAGAGTCTGTAGGCCTGACCAGGTAACTTCCTACAAATGGATCCCCCCACCAGAGACATATTTCCCTCCCCACCCCATCCATTTTCCATAAAGACCGTTCCCTCCGTGACTCCTTTGTCACCAACCGACCCTCCCCTCCCGGCACCTTCCTCTGCCATTGCAAAACCTGAACCCACACTTCCCCCACACCTCCGTACAAGGCCCCAAAGGAACCTTCCACATCCATCAAAGTTTCAACTGTACTTCCACACATCATTTACTGTATCCGTTGCTCCTGACGCGGTCCCCTATACATTGGGAGACAGGACTCCTACTTGCAGAGCGCGTCAGAGAACATCTCCTGGACACCTGCACCAACCAACCCCACTGCCCTGTGGCGGAACACTTCAACTTCCCCCTCCCACTACACCAAGGACATGCAGGTCCTGGGTCTTCTCCATTGCCACACCCTAACAACCCATGCTTGGAGGAAGAATGCCTCATCTTATGCCTCGGGACCCTCCAACCCTATGGCATCAATGTGGATTCCACCAGTTTCCTCATTTCCCCTTCCCCCACTTTATCCCAGATCCAAGCTTCCAACTCAGTTTCACCCTCATTACCTGTCCTACCTGTCCATCTTCCTTCCCACCTATCCACTCCGCCCTCTCCTCTTACCCCCACTTCTATCTACCTATCGCACTCTCAGCTACCTCCACCCCCCCCCGCCCCACCCCCCTCCCATTTAGCTCACCACCCATTCGGCTCTCAGCCTCATTCCTGACGCAGGACTTTTGCCTGAAACATTGACTCTCCTGCTCCTCGGATGCTGCCCTACCTGTTGTGCCTTTCCAGCAACACACTCTCAACAGGTAACTTCCTTCTCTAGGGAGCATTAGTGAATGGATGGGTGTTTATGACAATTACGGTTACCATTACTGAGACTAACTTTCAATTCCAGATTTTATTAATGAAAAGTAAATTCCACCATTCTGCTGTTAGCCTGGGTCTCTAGATTATTTGTGACATTACCATTTAGATTAGATTAGATTAGATTACTTATAGTGTGGAAACAGGCCCTTCGGCCCAACAAGTCCACACCGACCCGCCGAAGCGCAACCCACCCATACCCCTATATTTACCCCTTACCTAACACTACGGGCAATTTAGCATGGCCAATTCACCTGACCCGCACATCTTTGGACTGTGGGAGGAAACCGGAGCACCCGGAGGAAACCCACGCAGATACGGGGAGAACGTGCAAACTCCACACAGTCAGTCGCCTGAGTTGGGAAATGAACCCGGGTCTCAGGCGCTGTGAGGCAGCAGTGCTAATCACTGTGCCACCATGCCGCCCATTGTGCGACCATTTTCCACAACAGTAGAAGTAGTGAAGGTCTTCTGGAGGAGAGTGTAAATTTGGAAAAGAAAATTCAACTGTTTGTTTTGGTTACTAAGCAAGAATGAAATAGCTTCATCTTTGAGATCACGGCCACTTGTATGTTTAACAATGAAGTGCCAAAATAAATGATTTTTTTAGACTAAAGCTTATTGTTCAATCTATTTCATAATGTTTGCAGTGCCCTATTTTATCCATGCCCTGGACTATATATTGTTTTCTTTTCAATTTCCTTTCAGTTTATTGGTATGTATTTTTAAAATCCATTTGGCCCTGCCCACCATTTCTGATTCATGCTACAGAGATGACAGACAACCTTTGGACCTACTGATTTGACTTAGTGGCTAATTGATAGCTGTGAAAATGTCTCACCATGTTCCAAAGCTATTTTACCTGCAGAAGGCCCACACTAGGTGTATGCTGCAGCAGCTTTTTTTAATTTAGTTGGTGTTGGGCAAGAACCCTCCTTTTTGTGAGTCAACTGTGTATATCCATGGCATCCCTGGCTTCCCAAACTCAGCTTCCCTTTCCCCCCCCACCCACCCCCGCTAAGAAAAAATGTTCATTGGAGGAGCATTGCTAAGATTCTGCCACTTGTCTGGCTACAGTGACACTTTCCATTGGCCGCTAACTATAGACTTCATCATGGCTATTCCTCTCACTTGGCACTGTTGGAAACATGGCTGCCAGCCATCCAATTGACCAAAAGTTCTCTGAGGTGGGACAATTTGGCCTTGAGGTGGGCAGTGAGATAGCCACATGTTGCATTTTGCAAGCTCCCTATCCCAATCCCATCTTCAAAGCTGCCAATGTAAAATCCAGTCCCTTGTGTACCAGCTCCAGACTCTTTCTTTCCCATTTCTTTTGATTTGGAAATAATTAGTATCAGCAAAGACAAGTAGAAATGACTGCTACTGCGACACTACAACTAGTATACTTTTGCATGCTGTATTGCAAACTCTCAATCCTGATGAAGGGCTTTTGCTTGAAACATAAATTCTCCTGCTCCTTGGATGCTGTCAGACCTGCTGTGTTTTTCCAGCACCACACTCTCAACTACTTTTGCATGCTAGTTGACTCTTTCCAAAGATTGAAAAATAAAGCATTTTTAACAATGTAAAACCTAACTGAAAGGCCCAGGTGTATGAATTTAGTTATGATTTGGTATATAAAATGTACAGTGAAGAATTTGCAGTCCATTTTACATCCGGTTCACGTTTTTCATTTTTTTGATCACTGCTCCTGTCTAATTTCATTCCCTCTCCCTCTCCTACACCCGTTGTGCAGTATACCATCAAGGCTAAGAGTATCTGGTGAGATAAAAGGCTAGAAATTCATGGCTTAAACAGACTAAAGACTTGAGAGATGAGGAAGGCTGATGGAGTTGAGGGGATCCACAGTTTTAGAAAATGTGGGAAAGAAGTGTTAAATTAGAGACATTACACTCTAATTTGATTTCAGTATGGACTTGGGAAGCAGGAAGATTAAAATGATGGTTTAATCATTCCCAGAGAACTTTTAAAGATTGGTTCACACCCTGTATAAAGTCAAAACCCTCTTGCAATGCCTTTCCATGGTTGGCTGACAATACTTCTCAGTTCATTTCAGGGAATTCAATTAAGTTGCATGTGCTTCTCATTGACACAGAATGCTTCAGCAAATCAAATTGGAAAATTATTAAAATGTCATGCTTTTGAATCAGTTTGCATTCATTATTTCAAATTATTATTAAGGACTGTGACTCTTCTTATTACACTCAGTTTAAAACAAACATGTCAGAAGATCACAGAAATCCACAATCTAACAGAAAATTGAGGGCAAATGTCAAATTGAAGTTTCAAATTTAGACATTCCATTAGTTTATTGTTTAAAATAGTGTCTTGTCAAAAAGTCCTAATTGGCTTTAATAGGATTGTTGAGAGTTTTTGCTTGTCCAAGTCAATTAGAAGTCCAAATTGCCATTTGGAAGTGATTGGAGTGACAGTGGTTTGACCTGTGCTTTTACAGATCATTACCAATCCCAATTATTGCGGAGAGATTTACAAAGGTCTAAGCATCAAAAGGGATATGCGTTGAAGGGACAGCTTTCACACTTTGTAGTAGGTAGTGCCATAGCACCATGAAGTTGTCAAGCATTTTGTTTCTTTAACTGATTTTTCTCCTTTGGAAACAGTGTAGGTTCTTGACATTTATGTTTAAAAGTGTAGTTACAACTTCATGTTTTACTCAAATGTTTTGAATTGTTACACTCACTAACAATTCAGTATTTGAAACATGAGTCATTGTACAAAAGCAATGTGGTCGTGACCTTGTAACCCATTCCACAAAATCATTCCCTTAAATTCCAATAGTCACATTTCATACCGCTTAAAACACACTTCGATTTGCCAAACCTGACCACAGTCCTGACTCTCCAATCAAGGTGATTCCATTTATCAACAATGAACTCATAATGTTTTGAATAAAGTGAACCCCAGTCAGCTAAATATAAATTGTCTGTATCTTTCATAAAGAAAGCTTCCTCAGATCCAAGATATAGGAGCAATGTGCGTAATACAGAATGATATCAAAGTTGAAAAAATATGAAAAGATAGATTAAAATAAAAACAGATTTAACCCAGGCATGAGTTTTAAAAGCTTCTAAATTTTAAAAGTAATGGGAGACAAGGGAAATTTGAACTTCTTGATGATGATGCTGAGAGTTTGGATTTTAACGGATGACTGTGCGTGTGTGAGCCAAGAAGAAGGGACATTTGTAGATGAAAATGTTCAGTCCCTGTTTAGGATGCTCATAATACTTTTTTTTCTGTTCATTTTTAATTGGTTGTACTTCAAGCAAAGGGCTTAGGTTTTCATTTTTATTGGAAGTTGACTTTCTTGAGTGAGATTCATTTAGTCCTGTACTTTAATGTTATATCAGACCACTTTCTCTGATCATTATAGAATATAGGGTAAGGGTAGATCTGTTTCTTAACTTATGTAATGCTTATAGATATAGATATTTGATGCTAAATAGAGTGGCAGCTTGAGTCATTGAAACATGAGCTGGATATTGGATCACTGCCTGATGTCTGATGGAAACAATAAGATGATGGTTGAGGTGGAGGTGATGGTCACCAATTGTTTATGAGGCATTTTTGGGTTGTAAAGATTTGTATTGTGTGTGAGGTCAAGTGTAATGGTGTGGATGGATCTTCTGCTTGGACTTTTTTTTATTACAATTTAACAATTCTTCTATCTATTATCAATTCTTCTCAAACATGCAAATTATCTATTCTGTGTATTCAGAAATATGCCTTAAATGGCCACGCAACATTTCAGACACCCTAACTTTTAACCTCATTTGCCAATTCACTTTAGTTGGCTGTAATTTATTGCCCTTGCAATTGTCCTTAACGTTAAAATGCTTGTCTTGAACCCACTCCTCTCTACTTCAAATTGAATGTGTACACTAAAAGTGTTATAAATAAGTATTAAGCTTCACAAAAAATATAATATTTCACAGAGCTTGGTAGCTGGTCAGACATTTGGGCAGAATATAAGAAACAGCAAAAAAAATGACTAAAAGATTAATTAAGAAAAAGCTGTTTATGAGGAAGCCCAGAAAAAAAATTAAAATGTAGTATGAGTCTTTATAGATATTTAGCAAAGAGTTAATAAAGTGAATATTGCTCCTGTTGAAAGTTAGTCTGGAAATTAATGATTGAAAATAAGGAGATGGCAGATGAACTGAACAGGTATTTTTCAACGTATTTCCCTATAAAAGTAGCATCCAAGAATTATCTGTAAATTAAGGAATAAGAGGAAGGAGCTAAAGAAAATTACAGTAACCAAGTGATAGTGAGCATATTGTTGGAGTCTTTCAAGTCCCTGAGTCCTGATGAACTTCATTTTTGGGTTTAAAAGATGTGACTAGTGAAATAGTGAGTTGATACATTATGTCTAATTTTACGAAATTTCTGAGATTTGTGGAATGTTCTATTAGACTGGAAGATATCAAATCTAACTGCTTTACTCAAAAAGGAGGAAACAGATTTGGATACTACAGACCAGTTAGGATAACATCTGTCACAGGGAAAACATTAGAACCTGTTATGAAAGATGTTATTGCAGGGAACTTGGGAGACTTCAAGGTCATCAAGCAGAGTCAACATGGTCTTGTGAAAGGGGAATCATGTATTATGAGTTTGTCGGGCTTCCTTGAGGAAGTTATGTGCAATGGATAAAGAGAGCTGGTGAATGTATGAACTTAAATTTCCAGAGGACATTTGATCAAGTGCCATATCAAGGTTAATGTGCAAAGTAAAGATTGGTATTCAATGGAGTAATATTTTGGCATGGATGAAAGAGTGGCTAGTTAACTTGAAACAGTACACAAAAAGGTGTCTTTTTCTGATTGACAAAATTTAATGTGTGTTGCGTGCCAGGGATCAGTGTTAGGAGTGCACCATTTTCAAATTATATAGAAAGGGAGGAGATGTGTGCTTGTTGAGTTTGTTGATAATGCAAAGTAAGTATGAAAATCAGTTATGAAGTTGGCATAAGGAGACTACGAAAGGATATAGATATACCATAATGCCGCATAATATCAGAAAATGTGCAATTTTCCATTTTCGCAGGAAGGACAAAGAAACAGGAAGATGCAAAAGATCTAGGTTTCACGGTGTGCGCTTAAGAGATTGCTGCCATTACCTTCTTGAAGTATTAAAAATCACAAAACCTATCTGGCCTAATGTAGTTGAGGAGAATCACTTCCTGATCTAACTCAAAGAAGCTCTTGGAGTTAACAAAATATGGTTTGTTACATGTTAGCAATTAGTTATAGGTAGCCATTCGGCCCATCAACACCACTGACTCATCCCACTCCACCCACCCTATCCGTTGCATTTCCCATGGCTAATCCACATAGCCTGCACATCCCCGGACTCTATGGGCAATGTAGCATGGCCAATCCACCTAACATGCACATCTTTGGATCGTGGGAGGAAACTGGAGCACCTGCAGGAAACTGGAGACACAAGGAGAATATACAAACTCCATACAGATAACTGTCTGAAGATAGAATCAAATCAGGGTCCCTGGTGCTGTGAGACAGCAGTGCTAACCACTGAGCCACTAAGCAACCCCTGATATGATAGAAACTTTGAGGTCAAGATGTTAGGCCTCCCTTCTTCAATATCCTAAGCTGTTCTGCCCACAACTCATATGACATTATCCTGGAGTGGTGCTCATGTGCTTCTTTAGTGTTAACCCTTTGAGATCCATAAAGAAGAATTAACCTTATTTCACCCACTCCAAATGATCTTATATCATTTCCCTGTCCCTATTATAACATTCAACAAATTCAACCCCAGGGTTGCCATTTCCACTGCTTTCTCCAGGGATCTTCCAATATATCTATGACTCTTTTTGTGGACATTTTGATATTGATCCAAAGTGTGACCTTTACCTAGCTTGTTCCTGTGGTCCATGTCCTCTTTGCAAATTGATTTAGTCATTCTCAGAACCTTTTTGTGTCTTATTTATGAAAAGTGTGAGATTTATAAAATTGCCTCAGAGAAATACTGTCAAGGCCTTGTAGTCTGATTTTCTAATTACCGTCATACCTGAGACCTTCAGTGCTGGTGCCTGTGGAAGTGGATTTTTTTGTCAGTGCTTCAATGTCTTCATTGTATGTCGGTGACAGAACTGCATCCAGTGTTCAAGTCTAACTGAACAGTATTTAGCTTGATCATGCCTTCTTCTGACTTGTCTTCTCATGTTTTTTGGCTATGTTATTCAATGTTTCATTAGCTGTTTTGATTGCTGCTGGAGATTTTGACCATTGAGCCTCCTCAACTCCAATGCCTCTTTCAACTTTAGCTTTGGCATTATCAGCATGGACCACTGTTTATTTTACTAATTCTCTCTTAGTCTTCATTGTACCTTATATTTCTGTTGGTTTTAAATTTCATCTGTCATTTCTCACACTTGCATATTTTGTCTGGACCTCAGTGTAGCTGCTGAACTGTCTCCTCTGATTCCGCTGTCTCTCCAAGTTTGGTACCATTTGCAAATATGTTCAATCTGCATTTGTTTTGGGAGTTTAGATTATTGTTGTGAATTAGAAACAGTGTTGGTCCACCATGGAGCATTTCACTCGGTGCTTATCCCACTAGCCTGGTCCTAAAGTGATTTGTCCAGAAGTGCCCAATTGGTTAATTGTTAAACTGGTTAATTCTCCTGATTTGTATCACTGCCCATGGTGCAAGACATTGCCTCTGATTGATATCCCATATAACTACGCAGTTAAGTAAATATGAAGGGTTGACTGTAAGCACACTCAGTGCCATATTTTATTATTGTTCCAACATGCTGTATCATTATAACATTCCAGTCTTAGAACTTTGACAACAACAACATTTTTGCAGCTGTCCTTGCATAACCCAGCACCAAGTGTTGTTTCCTGTGATTTGGAGGCTGGATAAATATCTAACTGCACATCAGCTCTACTCTTCTGTAATCTATGTTACACATAGTATTGATTGTCTTTAATACTGGCAGAAGAGAAGATGATTATTCTAAGAAAACATGAGTGGTATTTCCAGCCTGCATGCAGGCAGAAAACTAATGGCTTTGAATCGGTTGCACATTATCCACTGTATAAGGCACAGTAGACTATTACTGAGCATTTGGGACTTTAACTATCAGTCACCGTGCTAATATGCAGACTCAGTGATCAACATGAAAGTTTCAATAATGTGAAAGGAATTGATAAAGCTGGTTGTTCACCATGGCAATCAGTTCGAATACCATAACAGGGGATGTGGTAGCACAGTATTAGTATCCCTGGTTTAATAAACCAGAACTCCAGGCAGATGTTCTGGGATCATGGGTTTATCTCAGATCCATGGCAGATAGCAAAATTTGAATTCATAACGAAAAAGATAGATGTGGAATAAACTGAGAACCAAATGATGACCATGTAACCATTGTTGATTGTTGGAAAAATCCATCGAGTTCGCTGATATCCTTTAGGCAAGAAAAATCTGCTGTCCTTCCCTGTTCTGACCTTGCATGTAAATCTCCAGTCCCACAGCAATTTGGTTGACTATTAACAGCCCTCTGGGCAATGATGGATGGACAATAAATGCTGGCTTGTCCACATTCAGTGAACATTTTTTTTAAAAAAGCACCCAGGAAATGAAGGAAAGTACCACAGCAATGTTTCAATTTTATTATCTTAATTTGTGGGATGTGGGTGTTGCTGGCTGGCCAGTATTTATTGCCCATCCATAGTTGCCTTTTGAGAAGGTGGTGGTGAGCTCCCTTCTTGAACCATTGCAGTACACTTGCTGTGGGTTGACCCACAATTAAGTGAGGGAGGGAATTCCAGGATTTTGTCCCAGTGACACTGAAGGAATGATGATGTTTCCAAGTCAAGATGGGGAGTGGCTTGTAGGGGACCTTGAAGGTGGTGGTGTTCCCATATATCTGCTGCCCTTGTCCTTCCAAATGGAAGTGCTTGTAGGCTTGGAAGGTGCTGTCTGAGGATCTTTGGTGAATTTCTGCAGTGGATCTTGTAGATAGTACGCTGCTGCTACTGAGCATTGTTGGTGGAAGGAGTGGATGCTTTTGGATGTAATGCCAGTCAAGTGGGTTTCTTTGTCCTGGATAGTGTCAAGCTTCTTGAGTGGTGTTGGAGCTGTCCCTATCCAGACAAGTGGGGAGTATTCCATCACGCTCCTGACTTGTGATGTGTAGATGGTGGACAGGCTTTGAGGGTTCAGGAGGTAAGTTACTCTCCACAGCAACTGACCAGATGGCAGACTCATATTCGTAGGACTATACAGCATAGAAACAGACTCTTCAGTGAAAGTTGTCCATGCTGACCAGATATTCTAAGTTAATCTAGTCCCATTTGCTAACATTTGACCCATTTCTCTAGGCCTAAACTATTTATGTACCCATCCAAATGTTATAATTGTACCAGCCTCCACCACTTCCTTTGGCAGCTTATTCCATACACACATCACCCTCTGTATGAAAATGTTGCCCCTTAATTCCATTTTAAATCTTCCTTTTCTTATCTTAAACCTATGCCCTCTAATGTTTGACTTCGCTACCCCAGGGAAAAGACCTTGGCTCTTCACCTTATCCATGCCCTTCATGATTTTGTAAACTTCGATTAGGTCACCCCTCAGTCTCCAATGCTTCAGGGAAAATAACCCCAGCCTATTCAACCTCTCCCTTTTGCTTAAAATCTTGGAAATCTTTTCTGAACCCTTTCAAATTTCACAACATGCTACCTATAGCAGGAAGACCAGAACTGAATGTAATACTCCAAAAGTTCCCCAACCAATGTCCTGCACAGCTGCAAAATGACCTCCCAACTCCTATACTCAATGCATTGACCAATAAAGGCAAACGTACCGAATGCCTCCTTCATTATCCTTTCTACCTGCATCTCTACTTGCAAGGAGCTATGAACCTACACTCCAAGGTCTCTTTTTTTCAGCATTAAATGTATAAGTCCTGGTCTGATTTGCCTTTATAAAATGCAGCACCTCAAATTTATCTAGATTAAACTCCATGTGCCACTCCTCTGCCCACCAGCCCATCTGAACAAGGTCCTATTGTACTCTGAGATAACATTCTTGGCTGTCGGCTACATTGTCAATTTTGGTGTCATCTGCAAAGTTATTAACCATACCTCCTGTGTTCACATTCAAATCATTTACATAAATGACAAAAAAACAGTGGACCCAGCACCGATGCTTGTGGCACATGTTGGTCACCGGTCTGAAAAGGCCACCACTCCCCTCTGTCTCCTACATTCAAACCAGTTCTGTATCTAAATGGCTAGTTCTCCCTGTATTCCATGTGATCTAACATTGCTAACCAGTTTACCATTTAAAACTTATCAAACGCTTTACTGAAGTCCACATAGGTCACGTCCATTTCTGTTTCCAGCAGCAGGAAGAGTGGGAGCTTGGACTAGGGGCATGTCAGGAAAGGGGAGTCACTGATTTAAAACTTCAAGCAGTGGCAGCACCTCAGAGCAGAGGTGTTTGGGAAAGGAGAGACTTTTTTCCCCCTCAGCTATATAAGTGAGTGTTTTCTAAACCCAAGACCTTACCCTTGAAGGGCCTCCTACCCAAGCATCTCCTCTAACCTTAAACACCAAGGACACATTAGGTAAGCGTCTATTCTTTTTTTTTCACTTTTTGATAAAGGAATAGCATGGCTGGCAGTGCAGGGAGAGGACTGTTCCTCCTACATGATGTTTGAGGTGAGGGACACCAGTAGTGTCCCAGCCAAGTACATCTGCAGGAAGTGCACCCAACTCTTGCTCCTCCAAAACTGCGTAATGGAACTGGAATGGGAGCTGGATGAACTTCGGATCATTCGGGAGGCAGAGTCTGTGATAGAAAAGAGTTACAGGGAAGTAGGCTCTCCTAGGCATGAAGAAAGCTGACTAACTGTTAGAAGGGAGACAAAAACAGTCAGTGCAGGGATCCCCTGTGGTCGTTCTCCTGAAAAACAAGTATACCGATTTGGATACTGTTGGGGGGGGTGACGTACCAGGAGTATGCAGGGGGCCCAGGTCTCTGGCACAGAGTCTGCCCCTGTTGCAAAGAAGGGAAGGGGGGAAAATAGGATAGTGTTAGTCATTTGGGACTTAATAGAGGCTCAGATAGAAGGTTGTTGGGAAGGAAAGACACTCATGGTCAGTGTGTTGCCTCCCAGGTGCCATAGTCTGTGATGTTTCGGATCATGTCTTTGGAGCCCTGAAGGGAGAAGGTGACCAGCCCCAAGTCATGGTCCACATGGGTACCAACAACATAGGTAGAAGGAGGGATAGGGATGTAAGGCAGGATTTCAGAGAGCTAGGGTGAAAGTTGAGAGCTAGAACAGAGTTATTATCTCTGGATTGTTACCTATACCTTGGAATAGCAAGGCGAAGCACAGGGAGAGATATCAGCTGAACACGTGGCTGCATCGATGGTGCAGGATGGAGGGTTTCAGGGAGATGGATAATTCTCGAGAATGTGGGACCTCTACAAACAGGATGGTCTTCACTTGAACCAGAGGGGTTCTAATATCCTGGGTGGAAAATTTACTGGTGCTATTCGGGTGGGTTTAAACTAGCTCAACAGACTGATGGGAACCTGAGGTGTAGTTCCAGTACACAGGAGGATGAGAGTAGGGAGGACCTGGACAGATTATTTATTTCCCCAAGTTCTCTAGCTTCCATAACCTTCACTATAGCAAACACTGATGTACGTAACTCATTTAGGATGTCCCCCCATCTCCAGCTGTTTCACAAATAGGTGGCGTTGCTCTAATGGGCCCAATTCTCTCCCTAGCTACCCTTTTGTCCTTAATGTATTTGTAGAATCCCTTTGGATTCTCCTTATCCCTATTTGTCAAAGCTGTCTCATGTCCCCTTTTTGCCCTCCTGATTTCCCTCTTACGTATTCCCCTCCTGCCTTTATACTCTTCTAGGGATTCACTCGAACTCTGCTGTTTGTATCTGACATTTACTTCCTTCTTTTTCTTGACCAAAACGTCAATTTCTCTAGTCAGCCAGCATTCCCAACACCCACCCAGCTTTGCCTTTCACCCTCACAGGGACATACTGTCTCTGGAATCTCGTTACCTAATTTTTGAAGGCTTCCCATTTTCCAACTATCCCTTTATTTGCAAAAATCTGCCCCCAATCAACTTTTGAAAATTTTTGTCTCATACTGTCAAAATCGTCCTTCCTCCAATTTAGAACTTCAACTTTTAGATCTGGTGTATCCTTTTCCATCACTATTTTAAAACTAATAGAAGTATAGTCGCTGGTCCCAAAGTGCTCTCCCACTGACACCTCAGTCACCTGCCCTGCCTTATTTCCCAAGAGTAGGTCAAGCTTTGCACCTTTTCTAGTTCGAACATCCACATACTGAATCAGGAAATGTTCTTGTATACACTTAACAAATTCCCTTCCATCCAAACCCTTAACACCATGGCAGTCCCAAGTTATGTTTAGAAACTTAACATTCCCTACCACAACCACCCTATTATTCTTACAGATAATTGGGATCTCCTTACAAATTTACTTCTCAATTTCCTGCAGACTACTGGGGAGTCTGTAGTAGAATCCCAACAAGGTAATCATCCCTTTCTTATTTCTCACTTCCACCCAAATAACTTCCCTGGACATTCCATGGAATATCCTCTAGAAGTATAGCTGTAATGGTATTCCTAATCAAAAATGCCATTCCCTCTCCTCTCTTGCCCCTCTTTCTAACTTTCCTATAGCACCTAAACCCTGGAACATTCAGTTGCCAGTCCTGTCCAGCCCTGAGCCACATTTCTGAAACTGCTATGATATCCCTGTTCCCCGTTCCGAACCATGCCCTGCGTTCATCTGCCTTACCTGTCAGACCTCTCGCATTGAAATAAATGCAGTTTGTAGCCATTGTCTTTATGTGGTGAGTCCAGTTGAGTTTCTGATCAGTGATAATCCTCAGGATGTTAATAGTGGGGGAATTCAGTGATGGTAATACTGCTTAATGTCAAAGGGCAGTGGGTAGATTATCTGTCTCGTATTGGTGATGGTCATAGTCTGCCTTGAACATGAACTGCTTCAGTATCTGAGGAGTCATGAATGGTGCTGAACATTGTGCAATCCATGGTGAGCATCCTAACTTCTGACCTTATGATAGAGTGAAGGTCATTGGTAAAGCAGTTGAAGATGGTTGGGCCTGGGGCATTATTCTGAGGAACTCCTGCAAAGGTGATCTGGAGCTGAGATGACTGACCTCCAACAACCAAAACCATCTTCCTGTGTACCATGACTCCAACCATCGGAAACTTTGCCCCCAATACCCGTTGACTTTAGTTTTGCTACTGCTCCTTGCTGCCACATTCGATTGATGCCACATTGTTGTCAAGGACTGTCACTCCCATTTCATGAAGACTAATGAAAGCATTAGTGACTTAAACTAAATGATATGCTATCAGTGGAGAAATAATTAATACCTGTTGGCACGCATGTGGATCAATGTTGTATGACAATGGGAAGGGATTTGATGGTCTTAATGACCTTTATCTGTTCCTAAACGTTCTTACATTCTTGGTAAAGCCTGTGTTGTATTTATTCTTGGCACAGTCATAGAGCAAGATGCCTAAGGTAGTGGAAGCTTTGCCTGATAATGTATTCCTGTAATAATCACAACTGCCCATCATACACTTCAACCATTAGGAAATATTCTGAATGCATAATATTGCATGCTATGAAATATGGAAATATAAGAAAAAGATTTTTAAAATATTTTATTTCTCAGCACTGTGGTCCCATCCAGATGTTATGTGCTGAAGTCATAAATGTACTCATCTTTGAAGCAGCCCTTAACAACAGTATGGCTTCACCATCGCCACCTGTTCTTCTGATGATCTCATTCAAAAATGGAGTATGGGAAACTAGCCTTTAATTGTGCCCTTGACATTTCTTTCCTCTGACAGTAAGCATAATAAGATTTAATCAAACTGCCTGTGCTTTTTCTGGCAATTTTTCACTCAAGGCTCAATCATAGTCTCTCCATCTCCTACTTCCCAGGCACTATTCTGAAAGTAACCCTTTAATCTCTGTCATTGAACATCCAAACTAAATCAGCTTCCTCTATTTTTCATTGTGGTATAAGATTACATTTCAAAGCTGCTGCTTAATTAAATCCCAATGTAACCCTGCAGTGTGGGAGCTAGTTAGAAAGGAGGAAGAAAGGAAAGAAAAAAAAGAGACAAATGAAAGGATAGAAGAGTTACATGGAAGTGAAATAAATTGAGCATTTAAAGAAAACTAAATGTCATCATCAAACATCTATGAAGAATTTCACTGCAGTGATGGTCAAGCATTTTATAGATTCAGTTTTGTAATTACAATAAATATTTGTAAGTGTTATGGAACAATCTCCATGAACAGAGTTTTAGCTTTCTTCAATATTAGATCAGAATTATATTCCGTGACTCAAAGGCATACTGCACACTATGCAGACAAGATGATTTCAGGAGATTTATTGAATGATGTCTGGTGGTTAGTACATTGCTTGTTGCTATTCATAGTTTTGCAGACCAGGTTCAAAGCCTAGCTTTAGCTAATCATAAGAGCTTCAATTTAGCCAGAGTATCTCCAGACCCCAAATTTCAGACGTCCCATCGCAAACCGAGCACCTGCTATTTTGTCAGGGGCTATACTTTTCACATGTTCACAAAGGCATTCGCACAAGGTGAAGCATAAATTGTCTTCTGTCTTCAAACTGATTCAATTTTTGCCAAATATAACTTGTGGTCTTTACAGTTTTCCAGTGAGGTTGGATTTCTTTTCGAAGAGGCAAGGTTTCTTTGTGGATATTTCCAGTGACACTTTAGGAGAGGACAGGTGTTCTTTTGGGAGAGGGAATGTACTTTTATGTGGAAGTCGCTTCCTAATTGGGTTTTCTATAACTGAACCAAATGTATGTAAAACAGATATCAAGGAAACTGTCAAAGTCATTGGAACTAATAACCTTCCAAGGCATTTCAATTTCTTGGCCTTTTTCTTTGAAAACGAAGTCTGCATTAGAACAAAATATCAAGTTTGCTGTTTTTCTCTGTTCATTGACATCAGTTTGAGCATTATTAATCATAAGATTTATGATACTAAACCTATCATTATCACAAAAGAGTGCCTTAAAATTCAACATTTGGTTGAGATCTCCACATACTTAAAGCATTCGACAAGGGGCAATGAATGCAGGTGCTCATTTTTTTCAGATGATTAAGTAGTTGATGAAAGATCTATGTAATAAATGGGTTTCTACCAATTAGGTTTTATTTTAAAGAAAATCATTAATAGGTATTTGGATTTTTATCTTATTTTACCTCAGCCTGGGTATTGCAGTCTAACCATGGTGGAAAATAAATGAGTTGCCACGTGTGATGAAAGAGCTAAGAGTAATGACTGAGGATCTGGGTTGGCATACGTTGGCACAAAGAGTTAGAGAGGGCTATTGGGTTGGGTGGAAGGGGAAAAGGATGACATGGAGAGTAGGGATAGGGGCATGAGGTGACATGGGTAAGCACTGCTGGGGCATGGCCACTGTATGAAATATCAGGAGCGCTGGTAGGTCCTTTTGTTTTTATTATTTCATTAATAGCTATAACAATGTCGCAAATCATCCAAGTTAGCTTTTTGCCATCGCTCACCTCTGTGGTTACCAATGTCATTACCTCCACAATATTTTCAGGGTGATGAATCCAACAGCTGCTAACACTTGCGTCTCTCACCCCCAAATCTGAACCAAAATTCAAATATCCAGGACATTTTCTCCCAGTCAATTTTGCAAAGCTGGGAATTTTCCAAATTCTGCGTTATTGACCTGGGAACAAGAATTCGTGCTCTTGTAGAAATGAGAGAGGCCTTGGAGGTGTGGTTTGTTGTTCAATTGCTTTTAGTGCTAATGAATGCAAAAATCATACTAAACTCCTGCCCCAGATTGCTTCCAGTGAATTGCAGTTGTACAGGGCCTTGGTGATGCCACACCTAGAATATTGTGTGCAGTTTTGGTCTCCTTTTCTGAGGAAGGATGCGCTTGCTCTCGAGAGTGCAACATAGGTTTACCAAGCTGATTCCGGGGATGGTGGGATTGACAGATGAAGAGAGATTAACTAGGTTAAGATTGTTTCTGCTGGAGTTCAGATGAATGATGGGCAATCTGATAGAGACTTATAAAGTTCTAACAGGACTCAATAAGGTAAATGCAGAGAGGGTGTCCCCGATAGTGGGTGTGTCTAGAATCAGGGATTACAGTCTGAGGATTCAGGGTAGACCATTTAGGATGCAGATGAGGGGATACTTCTTTATGCAGAGAGTGGTGAACCTGTGGAATTCATTAGCACAGGAAGTAATTGATGCCAAAACATTGAATGTATTTAAGAGGTAGCTAAATACAGCACTTGGGGTAAATGAAATTAAAAGTTATGGGAAGAAAGCAGGATTAGGCTATTGAGTAGGATGATCAGCCATGATCATGATGAATGCCAGAACAGGCTCGAAGGGCCGAATGGCCTCCTCCTGCTCCTATCTTCTATGTTTCTATATAATTCTGTTTCTTACAGATGGTTTAGCCACTGAAGACTGCTTCTTTTGGTTCAGACAGTACAACTGGGAACCTGAAGACAGTAGAGGCAGCTCCAAGGATAGAAGTCTGTAACTTAGTGGAGAAAGTAGAAGCAGCTTTGGATAAGTAATCCATCTATGGTAACATCACAAATATTTTCTTTGTAATTTCAGAAGGAAGGAAATACTACAAAAGAATTGGCAGCAATGTAACCCTGCAGTGTGAGACATCTGACAGCCATACTCCTGTGGTATGGAGGTTTGGTGGGCATGTGATAGGCCATAAGGAAGAGAAGCTTCTTCAAGGCAGCAACCTCACCCTCCGAAACATCGAGACAGCACAAAGTGGAACCTATAGCTGCCATGAGAAACACAGCGGAAAGTTGAAAAATCAAATAACAATCCAAGTTGGAAGTAAGTGCTTTTTAAGTATTTGTTTTTGATGGAACCCAAAAAATGTGAAGTCTTTTAACGAAACTAGCCTATTGTGTGCATAAATAATCCTGGAATAATGTGACTGAAAAGTCTTATGAAGCAGCTATGGTGAAGGAAACTAAGCCTGTCAATGGCAGAATAATGACCTCATAATAACTGCTGACTATGTTGTCATAACTTTCACGTTTATTAGTAAGACATCAGCTCAGTACAAGAGTGTAAAGAAGCCATATCAATCCACTTTCGCTTAATAAGTTATAATGCCCCACTATTAAGTTATAATGCCCTAATGCATCTAATTGCTGGAGATTTTGGAATCCTATGTACTCTGAAAGATGAAATGCTTAAATTTTATTGAAAGCAAATGAAGCTTTAGGTTTTCCTTTTGAATGACGGTGGATTCCTGAGCTTGTGTCAACGTTAAAAGACAGAGCTTTAACTGTCGGAATTGTTCAGCAGCTTTGGGGTTACCGAGCTTTTATTGTTTAAAGACTGAAACAGTAATGCATACCAGACATGCCCAACAGGCCCATCAGTATCCATAAAAAGAAAAATCAGGTTAGTGTTTTGGCTATAGACGCCTTGTCAGAACTAAAGGGTCTGCACCTGAAACATTGATCTATCTTTTCTGCCTTCATCTACTGAGAGACCTGCATATTTCCAGCCTGTTTATATTTTAAGTTTCAACAGTTGAAGTGATTTTCTGCCTATACTTCATTTAAAGAGTTAGAATCAAGTTAGTTCCCAACTAGAGGTAAATTTACGCTGCTAAAATAAGAAAAACAAAAGAGGATAGAAAACATAAGAATAGACTGCTAAAAACAAAATAGAGAATAAGGCTAATTCTAACATTAAAAATTAAATAATCAATTGCTTGGAATAAACTAAAGTACAATATCCACAAACAATGTAGGATTCTGTGATTACTAAAGTGTGTGTGTGTGCGCGCGCGTTTCTGCAAAGGTAGGGGAGTGCAGTGGTTATGGGCGGTGTGGTTAGTTGCAAGGGGGACATGATTTACACATCTGAAAGTTACATCACATTTGATGGCCATAAGTTGTATAAAATTACCTGTCCCATTACGGCAATTGTCCTTCCATATTTGATTGGAGTGGCAATCTACATTGCTTGCTTAAAACCCAAGGTAAGGTTTGGAGTCGTAATTTTCTTTCGTCCCGCAGTGAAATACTACCACTGGGATGAGCTGACGTGCAAGTCAGGCAAACCCTCTTGACAATGTGTGACAATGACTTGTATTTCTGTAGCCTTCCTTGTTGCAGGGTCCTTTAAAGAGCAACAACAGAAAACAGTATTCGGAATAAGGGGAAAGAAAAGTAAGAGAAATGAGGGCACAAGCAGTTAAAGAGAAAAGCCAGTTTGTTTTGAACAGGGAAAGATACATGCTTCAGAAAAAAATGTTCCAGTAGATTTATATCAAGCTGAAAGAAAATCACTGTCTTTTGACTTGAGAGTTCCTGAGCAGCTTGGGGGAAAGAAAAGCACCTTTTTTAAGACTACTGTTTTATTACTATCAGAATTGGATTCACTTTGTTCCATTTTAGATAAATGTAAGGTGCTTCCTTTTTTTTAAGGCAAATCAGGGCAGGACTTTGTACACTTAATAGTAAGGTCCTAGGGAGTGTTGCTGAACAAAGAGACTTTGGAGTGCAGGGTTCATAATTTCTTGAAAGTAGAGTCACAATTAGATAAGATAGTGAAGAAGACATTTAATATGCTTTCCTTTTTTGGCCAGAGCATTGAGTACAGGAGTTGAGAAATCATGTTATGGTTATCCAGGACATTGGTTAGGCCACTTTTGGAATACTGCGTTCATTTCTGGTTTTCCTCTCACATGAAGGATACTATGAAACTTGAAAGGGTTCAGAAAAGATTTATAAGGATATTCCCAGAGTTGGAGGATTTGAGCTATAGGGAGAGGCTGAATAGGTTGTGGCTGTTTTCCCTGGAGCTTTGGTGGGTGAGGGGTGACCTTATAGAGGTTTATAAAATCATGAGGGGCATGGATAAGATAAATATACAAAGTCTTTCCCTGTGTTGGTGAAGTCCAGAACTAGAAGGCATAGGTTTAGGATGAGAGGAGAAAGATATAAAAAAAGACCAAACGGACAATGTTTTCCCACAAAAGGTAGTGTGTGTATGGAATGAGCTGCCAGAGGAAGTGGTTGAGGCTGATACAATTACAACATTTAAAAGGTATCTGGATGGGTATACGAATAGGAAGGATTTAGAAGGATCTGGTCAAGTGCTGGCTAATGGGACTAGATTAATTTAGGATATCTGATTGGCATGGATGAGTTGGACTGAAGGGTTCGTATCCGTGCTGTATATCTCTGACTCTATATGTCTGAATTTAAGTACTGCTCCTGTGGCAAACTTTGACATTGGAAGAGAAATGTGGTTCAGTTTTGAAGAGAAGCAATAACTACCACATAGCTATTGGTCCAGCTGAAAGTTATCTGATGATGGAAGTTGCTACAAGCCCATTAGTTCTAGAGTTGATAGCTCCATCATTTAATACTTTATTAATTAGTTTTCTTGTTGTTGTCATTTCCTCTGACCCCAAGTGGGACTCACTGTCAAATCTGTCACCAAAAACCTTTTTTTCTCAAAAGCTTTATTGAAGATCCATTCAGTTGAAAACTTGAAGACTACACCCACCCCAGTAATGTTGTTCTAGCATTGCTCAGACACTCTTGGAATGGATACAAGAAAATATTTGGTATTAGATAGATGATCTCTTTTTTGTCTTGCCTGCAACTGTTCTATACCATCAATGGAAGGAGGGTGATAGAACATAACCAAAAAAGGCATATTAACTGCATCTGAGCAGTTTGCTAAACCATCTTTGTTATCTGATAAATTTGTACTTCAAACATACAAAGTTTCAACCTTGATAGGTATCGCCCCTAAGCAAGAAAATTAAATTGCAGACACGTCCATTTGCACATAAACCCAATACACTTAAGCAAATAGACTTTAAATAAATGTTACTGAGAAATGAATGAAAAATGAAATAGGATCCCATTGTATGTCTGAACTTTCATATTCTTTTCTGTTGGCTGAAACATTTTGTTTGTGTTTTCTTCGTAAATTGATAGCTTTTTGTCTCCACAAGTCCTTTTACCACAACTTGAACTGAGAACAAGAATCAAGTTCTGCATGAAGCATGGTTTCTGCTCTTTTGAGTTTACCGAATCCATTAAAAGTGGTAATAGTATGAAACTGTTTGTATTTTGGGAAATTTTCCATTGTAATTATCTAAGTACAAGAAATTGTGCAACAGGAAATTCTTTGTTTAATTCATCTTAGTACACGCAAACTCTGGATAAGTAGATAATACTTGAGAAGAATTGACTTAAAACATTAAGTCCCAAGATTATCCTGTCAGAAGCCAAATTTTTAACAACACACAATTTTTGCTTTATTGAGCAACTTTGATGAAGAGCCAAGGACCATATTCCAGGACAATACCAAAGTCAAAAACAACAACTAAGATGAAAAGGTACATTTGATCATAGCTGTTTGATGACTTCAAGCTAAAGATTTAAGAGGTTGTAAACTGTAGGGCACTTATTCTTGATTTAGTCAGCATTAATACAAAACTGGTGTATAATAACCTTAGATGAGAAACAAAAACAGAAGTTGTTGGAAAAGCTCAGCAGGTGTGGCAGCATCTGTGAAGAATAATCAAAGTGGGTGGCACAATGGCTCAGTAGCTAGCACTGCTGCCAGGGACCTGGGTTCAACTCCAGCCTTGGGTGACTGTCTGTATGGAGCTTGCACATGCTGCCCATGTCTATGTGGGTTTCCTCCCACAATTGGTTTAAGTGAATTGGCCATTCTAAATTGCCTATAGTGTTCAAGGATAGAACAGTACAGGCCTTTGGCTCTTGATGTTGCTCTGACCTGTGAAACCAATCCGAAGCCTGTCTATCCTACACTATTCTGTTTTCATCCAAATGTTTATCCAATGACCATTTAATGCCCTTAAAGTTGGTGAGTCTACTACTGTTGCAGGCAGTGCATTCCACGTACCTACTACTTTGTGAGTAAGGAAACTTTCTCTGACATCTGTCCTATATCTATCATCCCTCAATCTAAAGCCATGCTCCCTCACGTTAGCCATCAGCATCCAAGGAAAAAGGCTCTGACTATCCATCCTATTTAACCCTCTGATTATCTTGTATATCTCAACTACGTCACGTCTCAATCTTATT
This sequence comes from Hemiscyllium ocellatum, assembly GCF_020745735.1. Taxonomy (NCBI): domain Eukaryota; kingdom Metazoa; phylum Chordata; class Chondrichthyes; order Orectolobiformes; family Hemiscylliidae; genus Hemiscyllium; species Hemiscyllium ocellatum. Next base: position 52,329,300 of record NC_083401.1, on the reverse strand, counting down.
CTCTCTAATGAAAACAGCCTCAAGTCCCTCAACCTTTCCTTATAAGACCTTCCCTCCATACCAGGCAACATCCTAGTAAATCTCCTCTGAACCCTTTCGAAAACTTTCACATCCTTCCTATAATATGGTGACCAGAACATTATGCAGTACTCCAAGTGTGGCCGCACCAGAGTTTTGTACAGCTGCAACATAACTTTGTGGCTCCAAAACTCAATCCTTCTAACAATAAAAGGTAACACACTGTATGTCTTCTTAAGGTGTGTACGTTAATTGTATTAGTTGGGGTAAATGTAGCGTAATATAATAGGGGAATGGATCTGCTTGAGTTACTCTTCGGAGGGTGGGTGTGGACTTGTTGGCCAAATGGCCTGTTTCCACACTGTAGGGGTTCTATGATTAATAGTTTGGATCTGATGACCCTTCCTCAGAACTGATGGTAGCTAGGAAAATTTATGTGCCATTTCTGTGCAGAAGATAGAAAGGGTTAGGGGGTAATATTTAAATGATAGGTAGGGATAGAGCACAAAGAGACACAAGTACAGTTAGACAAAGGAGTTGATGACGATCTGGCTGGAGGATGAATAGCTGTTTATGGAGACGGTGAGTGGCTAACAATAGGTAGCCTATTGGCAAGCTATGTGATAACAAGGCCTGGTGTGTGTAATAGAGAGCTAGGACATAGGGGAGTTCAGGTCCTAAATTAATTGAACTCGATTTTGAGTCCAAGGAACTGCAGGATTGCCAAGCAGATGTAAAAGCTCAGTATTCAAATTAAAAATATTACCCTCTGAATCAATAACAGTAACACTGTATCATGAAAGGCAATGTGTAAGTTCACATTCATGGTGTTTTCTATTTACTTATGGGTAATGAACATATTGAGTTAAGATTTCATAGAATTCAAACCACCAGAGACTGATGCTTATTAAAGTTGTATAGGTTTAATTGGGGATCCTCATAAATTCTGTGCATTCTTTGTATAATTGAATATCCATTGCATTAAAGACAGGATGCTGAATAATCTGGACAAATGGGAATGAGAGGAAGAAAAAGTAGATAAAGAAAAAAGAATGTGAGACAAATATACAGTTGTCATTCTGTCATTACCCAGAATGACCCAAGTGGGAGTCGGGTATTGTTGTTGTCTTGCATCAATCTTAAAATGGGAAGGACAGAACTCATTCAAACCAGATGATGGAAGTTACACGTTGACCTTCTACATTTACCAGTATTGAAGTAACAAATACACAGAAAAGCCGTCATTTGCAAGTTTGTTTCCAAACCACCCACCATTCTGAATTAGCACGCTGGCTCAGTAGTTAGCACTGTTGCCTCACAGTGCTGTACACCCAGATTCGATTCTCACCTTGGGCGACTGACTGTGGAGTTTGCACGTTCTCCCTGTGTCTACATGAGTTTTCTCCATTTCTCCAGTGCTCCAGTTTCCTCCCACAATACAAAGATGTGCAGATTGGGTGAATTGGCCATGCTAAATTGTCCATAGTATATAGGGATGTGTAGGTTAGGTGCATTAGTCAGGGGTAAATATAAGAAAATAAGGTAGGGGAATGGGTCTGGTTGGGTTATTCTTTGGACGGTCGGTGTGGACTTGTTGGGTCAAAAGGCCTGTTTCCACACTGTAGGGATTCTCTATCTATAACTACATATATTGCTGTCCCTTCAAAATGCTGGAATTCCTTTCATAATGACATTGTGGTCTTCATCAAATGGACTGCAGCGCATTAAGCCATATCTTTCCACCTCCTTCTTGAGGACAATTAGGAGTAAGCAATAAAATACTGGCCGAGCTAGCAATGGCTACATTTCATGAGTGAATAGAAAGCGGTCCCAATCAGCAAGCTTTCTTGTAATCTGCACGTGTGCATGTAGCCACTCCAAGCTTCCATGCATGGTGATTAGTTTTGGCATGGTGATTGTAGCACTGACTTCTGGTTCTAGACATCAGAGCCCTATGCAGTTGGAAGGAAAATGAATGGAAATACTGCTCAGGCCACATCTCTCTTCTCCTTAACTAATTCACTGACTATATCAATGCTACCTCTTACACTCACTATAAACCAGAAGTTTTATTTACTTTGTTTCCAATTTCCATCCTACCCTCACCTTCATTAGGTGTGTCTCTGACTCTGCTTTGCCTTCTTTATTTCTGTTTCCAGAGATAGTATCAACTAATACTCGTTGCAAGCCCAAAGACTCCCACCAGCTACAATTCAATCCATGTGTTCAAATCTCTGCTTCCAGTAAGGGTGATGCCACACTCCAGGTTCTTCGGTTGGGGAGAGGGGTTTCATGGCTTTGAAAGCGTGACTTTCGGTGCAGGGAATGGATGGGTGTAGGTTGTCATCAAGCTAGCCCATGCTGAAAGGTTTTAGAGGCAGCCACATGGGCTGCTGGATGTCAAGGCAAACAGTTTAAAAAGCTTGTCTCCATTGTCATAAAATCTAAGGGAACTCGGGAAGGGAAAGTTGGTGCTCAAGGCTGGGGAAGGTTGATGGGACCACCCCATGCATTACAAGGAGTGCAGAAAAATGCCTCCCATTCTCTGCTGGATTCCCCATCACGTATAGCAGAGACAGTCTCGCAACTGGCTCCAACATAAGTATATTCAATTGTTTGTCACACCTATCCAAGTCAGGGACACTCGAAACTGGATGAAAAAGACAGCAGGCATGAAATCAGTGCTTTGGGGATGTGTTTCTTGCATTTAATTCTTTCATCTTTCCATTGTAACTGCATGATACATCTCGTTTTCTCTCCCTTTTTTCTTTGCATGTGGTTTGTTATACAAATCCTCCAGATGGCTGTAATCCCAATCATTACAGCAGTGGTCCTATCCTGACATTAGAACATAAAAATTGTACCGCTCGTGAGTTCTTGAAAACCACAATGTTCTCTTTCTTTTCTCCCCAACAGCAAATACTGAATTTTATGAGACTCTGTTTCTTCAAGATATTGATGTGGTCGGATTCTGTTTTTTTGTTCCTGTTTAACCATGCTGCATGCCATTATGTACAGAAGGCAAGAAGTCATGTGTAATATTACAATTTACGAGAGTTTTCTATTTAATTGGCTTTCCAGAGGCTTCTGACTTTATTTTTGTTAACTTATAGACTCAGGAATGTCTGTTATTACTTTGATGCAAAGAGTCGTGAAATGACTATTATTAACAGAAAAGACTTGTGCATGTTCTTGATAAAACATCATAAAATATCATAATGAAGTATGAAATCACAGGGTCTGAAATTCTTGGCATGTTGTTGCAACATCAGAGATTTCACAAGCAGGCTTTCTGCCAACCATGATATTTTGGCATCAACGCCATAATCTGTTAAGGGTTCAGCCATGTAACACACAAGGTGTGCACATATTGGAAATCCAGACTACAGTACCGGAGGAAAGCTTGAGGATTGGGATGGGGATGAAAAACTTTGGATTGTTAGAACAATATCTTACCTATTTATTGGTGGGAGTAGCATGGTGAGATTTCTACTTGTGTCTCGGGAGGGAGTCCTGCCTTAGCAGCTCTGTAGAGCTTGCTGGTTGTTCCATCACACCAAGGAGCCCAGGTAAGTCTGTATTTGGAAGTTTAAATGAAAGGTTGAGAGGGGTGTCTGGATTGATTAGAAGAGAAGTTGAGTCTGGCCAGTTGGAGCAGGGAAGGGATGACTCTAATTGATCTAGAGTCCTGTGAAGGACGACATAGCCCCTTGGTTGATGATTTATCTACATGACAAGCAATTAAGCTACTGTTGAGGGGTAGGGTGAGATCTGTAAGTAGTCTTTCAGGGGCATTTAAGGTCAGAGGTGAATGCACTTCCCCTGCCCACACTTGTCTCCACCTCACCGCTTCCCAGCATTCTTTTTAAAATATCAAAGTCAGGGACAGTTGGGTAGGTCATGTAGCCCTTAGAACCTGCTAGAGGGAAGAGTTTAGAGGGTGTAGTAGCACTGTGTAAAACCTTTTGCTGTTAAAAAGAATCTTCTGCTGCTTAATATGGAATTGGCAATGCTATGTGAATACCAATGATCTTACATAGGATGGCAAAGGTGACCAAAGGAAGAACAGACCATTTCCAGGGATTTAGCTTGGATGTTTTCTTAATAGTGATTGGGAACCAGCAGTAGAGGATATTTGAGTCAGAATTTCAGAGACCCAATGCACCATGTCCCTTGAATAAAATGGCGGCTCTCTCTGTGAGTTCTAGATGTCCTATTAATTTACCAGGGCAGCCTATTTTCTATGCAAAACATCTATGTCGAATTTATTTTTAAAGCTTATTCATTTGTTCTTTAGTATCCAGCTTTAAAAAGGTTCTGGCATAAGTCATTGTACTCACATGGGCCTTCTTAGAGGCTATGAGAGATATGAAATCTCTCAGAAGAGCTCAACTATGCAGTACTACCTAGATGATGGTGATAGGAAAATGATTCTGGGACCAACACAAATCTCCAGACCAGAGTTAAGAGCCACCTTTGCTCACATTGAGTCAAGGAAACCATTCCTGACCAGCAGAACCATGAAGTGTTTAAGAAGAGCACAAAGGCATTAGGGTCAGGAGCATCAGTGAAAAGAGCAATTATATATGTGCACACAATAAAATTCACTTTGTGTAATGAGGTGTAGTGTTGAGAGGTATGATTCTATTTTGTTGAATGTTTGTGAGCACTCACTTCACTGAATCATCAATCAGATCTCTCCTAGTACCTCACTAAGGTAGTATTGTGAACTGTGTATTATAATGATGGAGTCATTCCTAATTGGCTACCTTCTGCATTGGTGTGGTCTTAGCCTTTTTCCCCTTCCTCCTGTGTCATTCTGCTTCCATCAGAAGGATGTATGAGAAAGGGCACCGAGAATCCCCAGATATAGGCTATCGGGACAGTAACTTGTGAAGAAAAATCGGCTTTACTTGAAATTGTTGAAGTACAATTTACAGAATTCTTTATTAAGCAGCACAACAGAGAAGAGACTTTTCTAATCAATTCAGTCAAGGCTGATGTTTATGATAGAGCTTGGGGACATTAAAGAGCCTTTAAACTCAATCATTTCCTGATTAGATGATTAATTGTTATTTTCTATGGATTGAAGTTGGCATTAATTAGTTATAAATGGAGGAGTGTCTGGAACTGGAACTATTAGATTTTGTTCCTCCTGTCCCTCCTCTGCATCAGTATGTTGCTTTGAGGACAGAGACCTCTTCTGCTGTAATTAATTCCATCAAAATTAAACATGTCAGAAGCGAGTAACTCCAGCAACACAGTTCACATTCACAGGTTCTTTGAAAGAGGAAAGATTTACTTATCATTTTTCTATTAAGCAAAAATTGTAGGTTTGGATTTGACATTGGAGTAAGAGTTTGCACATCTGAGAAAACTTTACATCCACAAGTGTCAAAAGTCAACGTTGAACAAAACACATTTAATTTCAATTCTACATCTGTGTTATTTGTCAAAATCTGTTGCAGCAATGTTACAATTGGTCCAATGCCCCTGAAAATTGAGGGAGGGGGAAAAATAATGAGCAAATAATGCTCATGATTACCATCAAGGAAGCTATGTAAAGACTGAAATCTTGTCTGTCAAGTGAAGATAGAATCAACTCTGAACTGAGACAAATGGCATGGGAGAGAGTTTTGTATTTTATGAAAATGAGATTGTTTCTGGATGAAACTGAAAAGTACTCTTTAAGATATAATTTTCATTTCTCTGGAGATTGCAAGAGAGGTAGTGAGAAAGGTCCACAATTGGGCGAATTGAACCCAGAGAGACACTTGCCTCCTCGGTAGCTAAATTCAGGTCCAAAGGCAACCTCTCAGTCTGCCACCAGTTCAAAACTGTTGAAGGTTCCATAAAAGTGGCTGATTTCCTGATGGGAAAAACAGGAGACCCTGCCTGCTGGGTGGAGGGGTCGGGGAGGGGGGGGGGGGGAGTGCACTGTATGCCCCAAACTGAGGGGAGCAGGAGATGGTTGGTGGGGTGGGGGTGGGGGGTGCTGGCTGCTAAAAACCAGCATCCTTCCCTTGCCACTGATGTCTCTCTCCCTCCATGGTCCCCTTAAAAGAAAGTCCACTCCCTTACTTGACATTTCAGCCTTTATGCGAGTTATCTCTAGCAGGATGTTTAACGTCAAATGACGATGCTTACTTTATCCCTCACACCACAAACTAGGCATAGATAAAGTAATAGAGTTCTGCAGCATGGAAACAAACCTTCGGTCTAACTCATCCATGCCAATCAGATATCCTAAATTAATCTGGTCCCATTTGCCATCATTTGACCCATATCCCTCTGAATCCTTCCTATTCATACCCCATCCAGTTGTGTTTTAAATGTCATAATTGTACCAGTCTCCACCACTTCCTCTGACAACTCTATACATGCACCACCCAATGTGTGAAAAAGTTGCCCCTTAGGTCCCTTTTAAATCTTTCCCCTCTCACCATAAATCTATGCTGTCTAGTTTTAGGCTTCCCTACACTGGGAAAAAGACCTTGTCTATTCCTCCTATCCATGCCCCTCAGGATTTTATAAACCTCATTCAGGTCAGTTCTCAGCTTCCCGACGCTCCAAGGAACGTAGCCCCAGCCTATGCAGCATCTCCCTATAGCTCAAACCCTCCAACCCTGTTGACATCCTTGTAAATCTTTTCTGAACCCTTTCAGGTTTAACAGTATCAGAATTGCACACAGTATTCCAAAAGTGGCCAAACCAATGCCCTGTACAGCTGCAACATAACCTCCCAACTCCCATACTCAACACTTGACCAATGAAGGCAAGTGTTCCAAATGTTGCCTTCACTAACCTGTCTATCTGTGACTCTACTTTGAAGGAACTGTGAAGCTGCACCCCAAGCTCTCTTTGTTTAGCAACACTCCCCCAATGTTGCGGACATTTATTGCAGTTACTCATAATGCCCTAACATTATATTCACAGACTCATCACTGATGAAGCTTAATAGTATGAAAAGCTTGCTAATCAGTTTATTAATTTCATAACTGGATCTTGGAACATCAAGTTTTCTCACTGGAAGGGTAGGAGTTAAGTAAACCTGAAGTTGCCTGCCTCTGCACTTAATGCTTTGATTCAGGTGTTATCTGACTACATCAACAGCCTAAGAAATTCACATTTTGCAATCTTAGACTTTGCGTTACATCTCACACATGGAATATTTCTGATCCCCAAATAGTTTTGTGGTTATACAAATCCTGCACAGTTCAGTTTATGTCTGACCTCGATGCACAAAAACATAAATTGCAGTTCAACCCAGAAAATTTTAAGCAGCAGTAAAGAATTTGTTTTCTTTCGTCTAATTGAGCAGATCTTTGTTTTAGAAACAGCAACATAATTTAGATTTATCAACTGGCTTGTGTTTGGTTGTCACAGAATATGATTAAGTAGAAACATTCTGCGCAAGAAACAATGGAAGTATAATGAATCTTGAATGACACAAGGGAACACTTGGGCAACAGCCAAGTATATTTGGGTACAATTTAACTTCAAATCAAACTTAGTATGCTAGTCGACCTCTTTAGTCTCTTATGTCCTTCTGTCCAGCCTACAGTCATCACTAAATTTGCAAGTATATGTTCCCTTGTATTTTTGATGATAGAAAGCAAATACTGACCAAACATTATAGATATTTATAACGCATCCATCCAGACATCATTCTTTATTCTGCACACCGCTATCCACCCATTGCTAGCTATTCTTTGTTTAAAAAAAATCTTCCAATTCACATTACTAGTTACTTTGTGTGTAACACAATCCCATCCTTCAGGCAGAAGTTATGCAATGTAAGTTGAGCTTTAGATGCGTTTCTATATCAATTTCAGGTCAGTTGTAGCTTGATGATGTACTTTAACCTAAATAAATTTCTACAACAGAACAAGTTATTTTATTACTTACAACAGGATTAAATTATACAAAAAATGAACAGGAAATTGGTGTTTTAAAATCTATAACATTAAGACAGCTGCTAGCTTCAGGGAATTCTCTACTCTCAAATCCAGCCAATTGGTGCCTTTTAAAGTTTCAGCTGGAAACTGCAGGACTGAATATTCCCCTACCCAGATGTCAAGGGTAGGTTTATGTAGCTTTGTTCATGTTACAATTTCATTTTAAATCAACACGCTACTGCTAAACATACTCATCAATGACATTATAAAAATATTAATACTGCATTCCTGCTTTCTCCTGCAAATTTGCTTCTTCTATTTGCACAGCCTTAACTTTCATTTAGATTATTCCTAAGCAATAGATCAGGCTTCAACTGTGCTATAAGTTTTGTTCTTTATATATGATGAAATATATAAATTATCCAGTAAATTTTCTAAAATTGGTCTACTAGCGTACTAAGTTTGATTTGAAGTTAAATTGTACCCAAATATACTTGGCTGTTGCCCAAATGTTCCCTTGTGTCATTCAAGATCCATTATACTTCCATTGTTTCTTGTGCAGAATGTTTCTACTTAATCATATTCTGTGACAACCAAACACAAGCCAGTTGATAAATCTAAATTATGTTGCTGTTTCTAAAACAAAGATCTGCTCAATTAGACGAAAGAAAACAAATTCTTTACTGCTTAAAATTTTCTGGGTTGAACTGCAATTTACGTTTTTGTGCATCGGGATCAGGCATAAACTGAACTGTGCAGGATTTGTATAATCACAAAACTATTTGGGGATCAGAAATATTCCATGTGTGAGATGTAACGCAAAGTCTAAGATTGCAAAATGTGAATTTCTTAGGCTGTTGATGTAGTCAGATAACACCTGAATCAAAGCAAGAAGCATTTTACTGAATTATATTACAATTCTAGTTAGAACCAGAAACAATAATCAAATTATTTGTTTTTAATGATGCATTGTTTCTGTAAAGTACAAAGTATTGCCTTAGTATGTAGTGTTATTAAAGGCAGTCAGCATGGCTTTGTGAGGGGCAGGCCATGCTTCACAAATCTTATTGAGTTCTTTGAGGAGGTGTCAAGATAGGTCAACGATGGTCGAGCAGTGGATGTGGTGTATGTGGACTTCAGCAAGACATTTGATAGGGTTCCCTGTGCACATGGATAGCAATGAGTTGAGGGGTGCGTAAGTTAAGTTACTATATTTTACATTAGGATTAAATCTCGGCACAACATTGTGGGCCAAAGGGCCTGTTCTGTGCTATACTTTTCTATGTTCTATGTGTAATGATCTCCGTTTTAATTCACTTTCCAACTTATAAATTGCAACTGAAATGTGCAAATTGTTTTGTAGCCAAATATGATAGCCATTTTGCACACATAGTTCCACAAACATAAATTAAAGTTAATTGATGGTGTTGCTGGAGGGTGTTCTAATGGCCAGAATACTGAAGTGACTGCCTTCAAATATGACCTTAATTTTCACAGAGCTAAACAATTAGATTGGACTTTTGTCTTATCCAAAAGACAAACGTCTGTTTGCATAAGTCCCTTGCTACCACACCAAATTACCAGTCCGAGTGATTTGCTCAGAATATACTGGGATTGATTCCTCAACTTGCTGAATCAGCCAAGCTGACAAAAACAGAGCTCTTGTCGTCTTCTCTTAAACCGTGATATTGGTTTTCGAATAAATAGAGAACTTTCCCTTTTGAGGTGCAATATTTTAAAGCTAACATAAAACTTCAGATGTAGTAATAAAGGATAAACTAAGCCGCCAAGGTGATTATGTTTAGTTTTTTGTCACTTCGTAGATTTTTATTAGGTGGTGATAAGGCACTAGGTCTTTCATTTCCACACTGTTCCACACGCATGTGTAAATTTCTATCAGGAGGGAAGGGCATTTCTTTATTGATAGGGTAAGTGTCAGAGCAGTCCTGATTACTCAATTATTAATTTTGATCTGCAGTGATACTTGAGTTCAATTCATTATAGGCAATACGGAAATTTCTCAGAAATACTTTGAACTGTAACTGCATCTCAAGGAAGGGCTGGAAAATGTCATGTAGCATATAAATATCAATTAATCCCTCCTAGTTTCCAGCTTGTGTGTGGTTGTGCCTGCCCTATTCCCATTTAGCTGCTGCAGACCATAGCACATCAGTAATGACAGCTGTCAGGCAGCAAGGAGAGGAGTGCCTTTCCCCTGTTTGGTTTGCCCCTTGCTGCCAGTTGTATGTGACCTTGTCTTACAAATGAGAGGGAAGACCGCCTGGGAGTGTTGTGTAATCTGTTTGTCTGCTGTGGTTATCATGATTGAATAACTGGAAGAGATTAAACTGAAGCTATGAATGTAAGAGATTGTTGCTGGGAGGTGGGAATGTGGTGCACCAAGCATTGTCAGTTTGGTGGGATATGGCACTTGGAGATGCATTCATCTGACCTTGACCACATGTAGAACCATTAAACCTACTGTGATGTCTCAAGCAGATCTTTGTAGCTTCCTACCTGGCAGTAATGCACATGGTTATTTGGCCGCACTGCTTTCTGTGATATTGTGTGCAGAACCTCCTGCTCCACTCTCACCCTGTAGATAGGATTACCCCTTCTCCACATCACCTCAGCCAAGGCCTTGAGTGCAGTATCAATAAAAATGAGAACCCACCCTTTCTAATAGTATGCCTTTGGGTGTGTTACAAGGTCAGAATCAGCTGTGGAATGATTTCCAGCTCCTGCAACACCATATTATACTTCTTCTTTATGTAATAATAGCTATTTTTAATTGGCTTTAATTAGTACAGGCTGAATTTACCTAATGTGAGTTTCAGTTATGGATGCCATGTGGAAATGTACTGTTGTTCCACAGCATGGCTAGGGCCGATCACAAACAACAATCATAGAACTAGCAGGCAGCTCAAAGCTAGGGCACTGTTTACATCAGAAGCCGTGGATACTGGCAAATCCCATAGCACAATCCCAGCTTGCTTTTGGGGGCCATTGAAATTAAGGCCCCTTTATATTTAAATTAGAATGTTTATAAAAATGCAGTTTTGAGCATCTGCACATCAGCCAATTTAATCACACGCTTTGCAAGAATCTGGAATGAACATAATTTCTTGGTGAAACATAATCTTTCAGATTGCAAGTGGCAGAAAGTAGACCCAGATAGATCAATGGTAAAAAAAAATTGAGGAATAAAAGCCAGAGTAATTTAAAAGATTTTGATCTGAAAGCCAGATTATATAAGCAAGTGCTGTATCCCTCTGAACGAGGAATTTTGAGTGTCTGAGAGTGAATGGAAAGCGATATGGTTCACTGCATTTCTGTTGCTGCATCAGAATTCCAGTTGGGATCAGTTTCCTTTATCTGGAGTCAGCTGCACCCCGATGAGCATTGCATAGATGTCTCCAAAGATCTGAGCACAAGTTGATTGTTTTGATTTTGTTCTCTTGTCCATATTTCAATGAAACGTGCTGACCACAGGCTGCCAATTCACAATCAAGTGCATGGTTGGCAGCATTTCAGCCATGGTGTAGGACTGAGCTACATTCAACAAAAGAGAACATTGTTTTTTTTTTGTTGGCAACCAAGATGATTTATATTTTTTTGATTATGCCTAGCAGCTGAAAGAAAAGAATAATGAATGAATTGATCAACTAATTTATCAGAATATCTTCCCTCACTTAGTGTTCATAGGATTATGAGTCTGATTTCCTTATCAATGTCCATTCTTCCAAACAAGTTGTTATGATGCTCTTGTAAATATGGAGAAAACAGTAAACATCTTAATCAAAATTAAATAATAGTGTCTGGCCCAGTGACACTGTCCAGATGTACAGAATTAGGTTGGCAGGGGAGTGCTGCTGAAAGACTAGAATGCTAGAGGATTGTTTCCATTTTTTATGTGTGTATTTTTTATGCTTTCTGGTATAGTTCCAAGTGCTTGTAAGAAATGACTTTTATGTTCTGTATTAACACAATGATGTTAGTATCGTAGATCATGCTCTAGTAATCAGCTCGGGGCGTAAGATGACCCCACTTTTTCAGGCCCCAAAAATCGTGTTTTTATATATTCTCAGAATATAAGTCCTTCTCCCCTCTCACTCGGAGTAACATTTTGTTACTCCCATTAGCAGTAAGCATAAACTTTTTGCCCCAAGCGATAATATTTTACTTACCAGTACTTTTATAACTGGGCATAATGCATCAAACGTTTAGAGCTGTATTACCAAGCAGATCTGCCAAAGTTTAAGCCATGCCCATGTGGAACGGACTACGCTTTAGTGAATCCTGAGAAGAAATTTTATTCTTCCAACAAAATGAATGAAAGTATGAAGCCAGTTTCCAAGTTAAGAGTCATAATGTTGATCAATGCGCTGCAGCAAGGAATTCAGTGTTAATGAAAAGTTAGTGCAGGAATGGTGAAATGATGCCCAAAACCAAAAGTACCATCAAAACAGGGAGTAGTTACTTGAACCCCATATGTTGCAACATTCCAGGGGTTCACCTAGGGACTCATTTAGCAGGCAGCAAATTCCATTCCTGGAGGTTAACTTTTCAACTCTGTATTGCTTGCATTCATTTTTTTCTCTTAAAAATCTTGCCCAAAAGTTTAATATATTTGAAAATAATTCTAGTCCTAATTTGTTGTCATGACAATGATAATGTTCAAAACTAAAAATGCAGTTGAGCCAAGTTGTCCAACTTTTGTAGTTCAACCTTTGGATGGGTTCCTTAACAAGCACTTCAACTATCGTGTTCATTCAGAATGAGATCAGTGGGCAATGTTGAGGTGGAAATAATGTCTGCTGCCCACTTGATACTTTGCATGATCTTAGTGTGGAATCTTGGGATGCTTTTAATGCACCTTGTCATTAGATCATAAGAAAATGCAACTTACACAATGTAGGGGATGGTATGGAAGAAGATTTGTTTTCAAAGGGTGATTGAAGCCTCTTATGGGTGGTGACAGATAATCATAATATCTTTTCCTCCTTTTGTTCATTTCACAACTGAGTTCAACATTATCTATTTTTGAGAAGGTATATATTATAACCATTTTCAATGCTGTTATTGTTAAAGAAGGAAAATAAACATGCTCTCTTATAAATTTAAATCAAAATGGATTAATGCGTGTTCTCCCAAGATCGATAATGTAAATGCAACAAAACACCCACTGACCAAATCTGTAATCTGAATTGCCTCTTTCTGCACTGTATGGATTCTATGATTCAGTATATATATATAGCTCATTGAAGTTCATATCCTTGGGAGTTTCCAAACAGAAAGCAAGCTGATGGAGTTAGCTCCCTGTGTGACACTTCTCCCGATGGAAGCTGGTTCATTACTGGCAGTGATAGAAAAAGGCCCAGAATTGCCTACTTGTGAGTTTCTACAAATGCCTAGCAGGAAGGCCATGCAGAAGCCACACTGCCCTGGACTTGATTGGGCAGATATTACAATGGAAATGATCTCCATCCCCCATTCTCCCAGCTGATGAAATGCTGATGAATTCTTCCATTACGTTTTGCCCATTGAGTCTGCAGTCTTCTCCACAAAGTTGTGGAGAAGCACAGTTTGGAGAGCAGACTGAACAAAATGGTCCAAACTGTTGAGAGCCATTTAGCCAGTGGAGTTTTTATTTGAACTGGTAATTGAAAGTGAGGCTAAGAATGCCTGTCAGTCCTTCACTGTAATTGCTGGCAGTGAGCAAGTTCATGCACTGATCTTATTTTGAAAAGTCACCGTGTAGTTCTAAGAAATAACAGATACCCTGGAGTGATTTTAAAGTTGTAATCTATTTGTGTGGTTGAGGTGCTTGTTAGGTACTATTTGAACTTTGATCTACTGGTGCAGAATATCATCTGCAACCATCAGTTAGATTGTTGCCTTGTAATAGAATTAGAATTTGGTTTATTGTGCATGTGCTCACATGAATGAAGTCCGGGTCACCACTTAAGGCATTGTATAATGTATGAAGATACCTAGATACAGATTCTTAGTTACAAAGCAGAAAAATAAAGAGACAAGATTGAAATTTTTAACGTTACAGGCTTTATTATTAAAAAATAGAGACAAAGAAGCACAGTTAAATGTGCCTGGCTGTGATGGGCTCACTCTCCCCAGTCTGGGGTCAACCTCCCCTGCTTCAAGCTCATCTTTGCCCCCGACAGTCACCCCCCTCCCCCGGCTCTCTGCCCTCACTGCCTTGCAGCCTATTCCTGCTCTTGCTCTCACCACTGGCTCCCACTCTCCCTGCTCCCACTCTCCCACTCTCCCAGCTCCAGGCTGCATGTTCCCGCTCTCTCCACTGGCTGTCCCAGGCTGCATGCTGCCACTTTCCCCGCTGGCTGTTCCAGGCTGCATGTTCCCATTCTCAGTGCTGCTCAGGATGACTGCCACTGACATCGAGGACCTCTCTCACTGCCACATTAGCTTCACACTTCCTATGCCAGCTTGACCTCCTCCACTCTGCACAAACCCACCCCTTTACGGTGTTTAATCTGGCGGTAGCTCCTTAGGATACTTCTCTGAAACAACGTGAGTTAACAGCCACCATCTTCAGAGGAGCTGGTGAACAGCATGGCCTGAGATCTGAGATGCATGCTGTCACTGAGCCAGCTCCTCAGCCCTTGCTTTCAGCTTTGAAAGAGATGCAAAGTACAAAGTTTACTTCAGTTCCTGTATTCTGCTGGTTCATTATTTCCCTTTAAATCCATACACAATAGTCAACATTAGTAAAGTTGCAAATTTAAATGAATGGCAGGGTTTTTCGTCCACCACTGAAAAGGTTGATGGAGCATGCCCCAGCTCTGAACGGATTCGATGCAGTCATTTAACTCACTGAGGAATGACAGTTAGCTGGGCCCTCTGTCCCATCTGGGGAGGGTCAGTGTAAGTAGACTTCAGGCACATCTCAAAACTTCACTGTTCTCTGTAAAAAGAATAAGAATCCCGAAGAGTATGTTGCCTCCACAGTGGCGAAGTTCAGGATGTACATTCAGGGCTACAGAGGAACTTGCGACAGGGCAAGGAAAGATGTTTTGCATAGTCAACATGAAGACTTATGCACCGAATTAAGAAGGAGAACCTCAAAGGATATGATCTTGGCATTATTCTCTGCGTTACATGCAAAGTAGCATAGGGCAAATAACATCGGAGAAATCAATGCATAGTTCAAAGTCAGAAACATAGAATCCCTACAGTGTGGAAGCAGGCCATTCAGCCCAATCAAGTCCATGCTAACCCTTCGAAGAGTATCCCATTCACACTCACCCACACTCTCTTCCCCACCCTGAATTTTCCATTGTTACTCCACCTGGACTGCATATCCCTGGTCACTATGGGCAATTTAGCCTGGCCAATCCGCCTAACTTGCATATCTTTGGACTGTGGAAGGAAACTGGAGCAAGCCTTCGCAGACATGGGGAGAACTCCACAGTCGCCAGAGGCTGGAATCAAAGCCGGATCCCTGGCGCTGTGAGGCAATAGTACTAACTTCTGATGTGGTAAAAGTGGGTTCTGGTTTGTTGCTGGCACCAGTGCTAGGGAATGTGGTGTCTATACCATTGTGATGTCAGAAACATCCTGGATCA
This sequence comes from Hemiscyllium ocellatum, assembly GCF_020745735.1. Taxonomy (NCBI): domain Eukaryota; kingdom Metazoa; phylum Chordata; class Chondrichthyes; order Orectolobiformes; family Hemiscylliidae; genus Hemiscyllium; species Hemiscyllium ocellatum. The sequence goes on along the minus strand of NC_083401.1, from coordinate 52,313,780 downwards.
GTGTTTTAGTGAGTTGCATAACTGAGGGAAGTAGAGAACAGTTTACTTCAATTACTGGCGATGGGGGATGGGGGAAGAGATAAAAATGGGAAGATGTACTAAATCAAAGAGCAAAGACAGGTAAGAAAGAAAGATATTCATATGAGAAATTATAAACAGACTGTCAGGAAAGGCTAGAAAGTACAAATTTAAGCGTAAATCAACAGATAAACTTGCAGTTTACAAATAATAGAATGAAACAAAAGGCTGCATGTGAATTTATACGACAATCAAAAGAAAGTAGATAAAGTGATATTGTAAATAGAAATAAATACGTAAGACATAGCAATTACAGAGACATGGCTGCAGAATGATACAGATTGGGACTTGAATATTGAAAGATGCATGACGTTTAGGAAGGACAGGAGGCTGGAAAAACAGTGCAAGCTAGAAAATGGTGGAGGCTGGCTCTGTAAATTAGTGATAGAGATTCTGGAATCCAAGGTATTAGTGATGGCATTACCAATATAGGGAGATGACCCAAGTTTAGGAAAGCAGGAAGGTAGAGTGTTTTAAATTGTGAGAAATGATAAAGTCACTTGTGGGAGAGGTGTGCAGACAGCTTAACATAAACAATATGATGGAGTATAAAACGATAAATAATGGGAGGTTTTCACAAAGGGGGATCATGGGAGATTTTAGTTTACATTTAGACGAGAATATCAGTTATCCAAGGAAGTGAGGAGTTCGTAAAGTGTTTTCAGAATAGTTTATTTAAAAAAAAACATGATCTGGAGCAGATCAGAGAGCAGGCTACATTAAATCAGGTTCGTGCTACAAGATAGGATTCATTAATAATCTCATAGCGAAGCCACCCATAGGTAGCAGTGACTATAACATAACAGGCAATTTTCTATTCAGTTTATGATAGAGAGGTGTGTACACAAGGCAATTATTTTAACCTTAAATAAGGGCAATTATGAGAACTTGAAAACAGTAAATTGGCAAATTACATTAAAGTTTAGGTCACTAGAAATGCAGTAACAATCATTCAGGGGATATTTCAGAAAATACAGAATAAGGGAGAGGGAGAGTACTTGCAAAGGGACAATTCACCATCCCGGATTAACTAAAAGAAAAGCTTATAGAGAAACATAAAATTATGCAAAGATGGGGGCAGGTCAGTGATTTGGACAGGCATTAATAAAAAAACAAAGAATGACTCAAAATTTAACAAAGTGGGAAAAGCCAGATCACAAAATAAATCTGGATAAAAATATGAAAGCAGTTAGGATTTCTATAGACTATTAAAAAAGGTTGTGAGCATTGGTCTTATAGAAAGTCAGTCTGGGGAATTAATAATGGAAAATGAGGAGCCAGCAGATGAATTGAACAGGTAACTTGCTTTGGTTCTCACTGTAATGGATCCGAGTCACAACCCAGAAATAGCTTTAAATTAGGAAATAGGAGGAAAGAACTCATGAAAATTACAATCAACAGGGAAATGTTACTGAGCAAATTGTTGGAGCTGTAGTTCCTTGTCGTAATGGACTTCATCCTTGGGTCTTAAATAGCTGGTGAGATAGTTAATTGTTTTTGAGGGTCCAAGGTTCCCATCAGGGAGGATTTCATTAGATTGCAAAGTAATATATGCAACTTATTTTATCTAAGCAGGAGGAACACAGCAGACAGATTACTACAGGCCAGTCAGTTTAACATTTATCATAATGAAGATGTTAGCAGCTGTTATTAAAGAGATTGCCTATTAGGCTATGAAAGTTATTACCAATACGCTTAGAAAAATTCAAGGTAATTAGGAAGCCAACATCATTTTGAGTAATGGAAATCATATTTACCCAATGTATTGAACTTCCTGGAAGAAGTCACAAATACTGTGGAAAATGGGGATCTGTGAATTGGCTGTCTTTGGATTTTTGGGAGGCACTTGTTAAGGTACATTAAAGGTTACTGTGTAAAATATAAGCTTTGCTGTCCATGGTAGTTTATTGGTATGGATTGAAGATGTGCTAGCTAACAGAAAACCTAAAAGTACAATTTCTAGTTGGCTCTCCAGAGAGTGGTGTCCCTCAAGAATCAGTGTTGGGGCCTCAACTGTTTACAATTTATATAAATAACTTAGATGAAGGAATGGAAGAAATGGTAGCCAAATTTGCTAATGATACAAATGTATGTAAAAATCACACCACACCAGGTTAAAAATCTAACAGATTTATTTGGAAGTGCAAACTTTTGGAGCGCTTCTCCTTTGTTAGGTAGCTACTGGCGTAGGATCATAGAGCACAGAACTTATAGCAAAAGATCATATTGTCATACACTGACACGATATATTGAACAAACCTAGATTGCTGTTAAGTCTTTCATCTTTTTAGAATGAGTTGCAGGTTTTGATTCATTAATATGTAAATCATTGCAACCCATTCTAAATGATGGATTTAACAGCAATCTAGGTTTGTTCAATATATTGCATCAGTAGCATGACACTATGATCTTTTGCTATAAATTCTGTGACCTATGATCCTATTCCACTAGCTACCTGACAAAGGAGCAACACTCTGAAAGAGAGTGCTTCCCAATAAACGTGTTGGACTATAACCTGGTATCATGTGACTTTTAACTTTGTCCACCCATGTCCAACATCGGCACTTCCACATGATGATACAAATGTAGATAGGGAAGTAAGTTGTGAAGAGGACATAAGGAGGTTACAAAAGGATATGCATAGGTCAGATAAGTGAACAAAGATCTGTGAAGTGGAGTACAATGTGGCAAAATTGTGAAATTGTCTATTTTGATAAGAAGAATAATAAAGTGGAATGGTTAGAAATTGCAGAGGTCTGAGATGAAGAAGAATCTGGATGTTCTTGTGTATGAACCTCAAAGGCTAATCTGCCATTACAAAAAGTAATTAGGAAAGCTAAAATACTGTTGTCCTTTGAGAGGGGATTGAATTAAAAAAAAGTGAGGTTTATGCATCAGTTATACAAGACATTAGTGAGACCACTTTGTATTTTCATTCATGAGGTGAGAGTATGACTGGAAAGACCAGCATATGTAGCCCATTCCGTATTGTCCAGAGGGCAGTTAGGAGACAACCATGTTGCTGTCTGGATGGAATTACAAAATAGGTCGGATCAGGTAAGGATGGCAGTTTTCCTTTCCTAAAGGACATCTAAAAAAAAATTACATTCATTTCTGGCATGTGGGCATTGCTGGCTGGCTAGTATTTATTGTCCATCCCTAGCTACTCTTGAGAAGGTGGTGGTGAGCTGCCTTCTTGAACTGCTGGAGTCGACCTGCTGTGGATTGACCCACAATACCATTAGAGAAGGAATTCCAGAATTTTGACTCAGTGACAAGGAATGGCAATATGCTTCTAAGTCTTAGAGGTGTATAGCAGAGATTGATAGATTCTTGTTGTCTTGAGGAATTAAGGGCTACGGCGAGAACACTGGTAAGTGGAGTTGAAATGCCCATCAGCCATGATTGAATGGCGGAGTAGACTCAATGGGCCGAATGGCCTTACCTCCACTCCTATGTCTTATGGTCTTAAACAGACCCATCGGTCAACTCGTCCACACCAACTAGGTATCCCAACCCAATCTAGTCCCACCTGCCAGCACCTGGCCCATATACTTCCAAACCCTTCCTATTCATATACCCATCCAGATGCCTTTTAAATATTGCAATTGTACTAACCTCCACCACTTCTTCTGGCAGCTCATTCCATACACATACCACCCTCTGTTTTAAAAGGCTGCCCATTAGGTCTCTGTTATATCTTTTCCCTCTCACCCTAAACTTATGCCCTCTAGTTCTGGACTCCCTGACCCCAGGGAAGAAAATTTGTCTACTTACCCTATCCATGCCCATCATGATCTTATAGGCCTCTATAAGGTCACCCCTCAGCCCCTGATGCTCCAGGGAAAACAGCCCTAGCCTATTCAACATCTCCCTATAGATCAAATCCTCCAACTCGGGTATCATCTTTGTAGATCTTTTCTGAACCCTTTCAAGTTTCACACCATCCTTCTGGTAGGAAGGAGACCAGAATTGCATGCAGTATTCCAAAAGTGGCCTAACCAATGTCCTGTACAGCCACATCATGACCTCCCAACGCCTGTATTCAATACTCTGACCAATAAAGGAAATTATACCACCTTCACTATCCTATCTACCTGCAACTCCACTTTCAAGGAGCTATGAACCTGCACTCCAAGGTCTTTCTGTTCAGAATCACTCCTAGGCCCTTACCATTAAGTGTATAAGTCTTGCTAAGATTAGGTTTCCCAAAATGCAGCACCTCACATTTATCTAAATTAAACTCCATCCTCCACTTCTCAGCCCATTGGCCCATCTGATCAAGATCCTGTTGTAATCTGAGGTAACCTCCTTCACTGTCCACCACACCTCCAATTTTCATGTCATCTGCAAACTTACTAACTATACCTCTTATGTTCACATCCAAATCATTTTTATAAATGATGAAAAGGAGTGGACCCAGCACCGACCCTTGTAGCGCTCCACTGGTCACAGGCCTCCAGACTGAAAAATAACCCTCCACCACCACCCTCTGTCTTCTACCTTTGCGCCAGTTCTGTATTCAAATGGCCAGTTCTCCCTGTATTCCATGAGATCTAACCTTGCTAACTAGTTTCCCATGGGGAACCTTGTCGAATGCCTTACTGAAGTCTATATAGATTACGTCCACCACTCTGCCCTCATCAATCCTCTTTGTTACTTCTTCAAAGACTCTATCAAGTATGTGAGACATGATTTCCCATGCACAAAGCCATGTTGACAATCTCTAAGTATGTGTACATCCTGTCCCACAGGATTCCCTTCAACAACTTGCCCACCACTGAGGTCAGGCTCACTGATCTATAGATCCCTGGCTTGTACTTACCACCCTTCTTAAACAGTGGCACCACGTTACCCAAACTCCAGTCTTCTGGCACCTCACCTATGACTATCAATGATACAAGTATCTCAGCAAGAGGCTCAGCAATCACTTCCCTTGCATCCCACAGAGTTGTAGGGTACACCTGATCAGGTTCTGGGGACTTATCCAGTTTATGCATCAGAATGATGAATGGCTTGAATGGGCATTAGATTAGATTAGATTACTTACAGTGTGGAAACAGGCCCTTCGGCCCAACAAGTCCACACCAACCCGCCGAAGCGCAACCCACCCAGACCCATTCCCCTACATTTACCCCTTTACCTAACACTACGGGCAATTTAGTATGGCCAATTCACCTAACCTGCACATCTTTGGACTGTGGGAGGAAACCGAAGCACCCAGAGGAAACCCACGCAGACACGGGGAGAATGTGCAAACTCCACACAGTCAGTCGCCTGAGTCGGGAATTGAACCCAGGTCTCAGGCGCTGTGAGACAGCAGTGCTAACCACTGTGCCACCGTGCCTCATGTGAAGGTGGTGGTATTCCCATACTTCTATCTTTATCCTTTCAGGTGGAAGTGCTCATGGATTTGAAAGAAGCTGTCTAAGGACCTTTGGTGAATTTTTGCAGTGCATCTTATAGATTGTGCACACTGCTGCTACTGAGCCTCAGTGATGGTGGGAGGGCATACTGGTGGATGTGGTACTAATCAATGTGCTTTGTCCTGGATGGTGTCAAGCTTCTTGTTGTTGGAGCTACATTAATCCAGGCAAGTGGGGAAGTGTTCCATCACACTTCTGACTTGCACCTTGTAGATGGTGGACATGCTTGGGGGAGTAAGAAGGTTTGTTATTTGCAATAGTATTCCTAGGAGAAAGTGGGGACTGCAGATGCTGGAGATCACGGCTGAAAAATGTGTTGCTGGAAAAGCGCAGCAGGTCAGGCAGCATCCAAGGAGCAGGAGAATTGACGTTTCGGGCATAAGCCCTTCTTCAGGAATGAAGAAGGTCTTATGCCCAAAACGTCGATTCTCCTGCTTCTTGGATGCTGCCTGACCTGCTGCGCTTTTCCAATAGTGTTCCTAGCCTCTGTCAAAAGATAGGAAGCTGGAAAAGCATAGCAAATCACATAGCATCCAAGAGCAGGAAAGTCAATGTTTCATGCCGAAACCCTTTGTCAGGACTGCAGCATCTGTAGTCCTTACTGATTCCTGAACTCTGACCTGCTTGTGTAGCCATTATGTTTACGTGGTGAATCCGGTTGAGTTTCTGGTCAATGATGACTCCCCAGATGTTGTTTGTGGGGGATTCAGTGATGGTAATACTACTGAAGGTCATGGGGTGATGGTTAGATTGTCTCTTACTTGCGATTGTCATAACCTGGCACTTATATCACATAAATGTTACTTGCCACTTATCAGCCCAACCCTGGATAGCGCCCAGATTTTGTTGCATTTGAAGATGGATTGCTTCAGTATATAAGGATTAGTGAATGGTACCGTACCTTGTGCAATTACCAGCAAACATCCCCACATCTGACCTTATGATGGAGGGAAAGTCGATGAAACAACTGAAGGTGGTTGGTGCTAGGAAGTTGCCCACTAGTGAACCAAGTGGGATTTTACAACCATCAGCAGCGATTATGTACATGCCAATTTCATCATCTGTCATGACAGATTCAAATCTATATCCCTAGCCTGCTTTACAATGCAGTGATATTACCACAATCCACCACTTTCCCTTACATCTAGAATACTATGTGCACTATTGATCTCTTTATTTAATGAAGGTTGTAAATGCATTGGAAATGGGACAGAAATGCTTTCTGAGGAAAGGTCTGCCAAATATGCTACCAAATATGCCAAGATTCTCCACCAATTTCTGGTTTTGTTTTAGAGATTGGACTAATACCCCTGGTATGTATGGGTTGTCTTGTGTAGAAGGGTTGGACAGTCTATTGTTGACTGGAATCTAGAAGGGTTGGGTGGAATCTAGATAAGCAAGAGGTAACTTGTATGAAACATCCTGAGGGGTTTTGACAGACTGCATGTGGAGCTTTTATGGGTGAAACTTGGATAAGCGATACTGTTTAAAAATACGTGGTCACTCATTTAAGACAGAACTGAGGAGATTCCTATTCAGAACTCTTTTTCAATAACTGATGGAAACAGTGTATTTGAATATTTTTAAGGCAGTGGTAGATAGTTTCTTGATAAAGCATGAATGAAAGGTGGTCATCTGTAGACAGGAATGTGGAGTACACAGGTTAGACATTATTTTATTAAGTGGCAGAACAGGCTTAATGGATCCAGTATTATCCTCCTGCTTCTAATGTGTGTGTTTGTCTGAATGTGGTCCATCTTTTTTTTTTAATCAGTGAGAACTCTCTCTCATTACTTCCCCAACAACACATTAATCAGAATATACCATAACAAAATCCCTAGCTTCTCAAACCTATCTTCATGGCAGTAATCCCTCCAGGACTGATATGAATGACTTTATGGTGTACTATTTTCCACTGTTTTCTATAAGAGATGTTCAAAGTTATTACACAATACTTCAATTGATGACTGAGATCTTGGACAAGTTAAAGTAAAAATCCTTTCTTTAGCTAGATGCCCATTCTTTTATGTGGACCTTATGATAGGGTTAACATTTAATGAGAAATTTCCAAAACCAAAACCACCCCAGGATGGGGTATCTTTTCATTACAATTGTGAGCTGTTTTGCAGTTTTATTTTGTGTAGGACAAATTTGCTTCTATGTTTCATAAAATACATCATTTTACTGTTTTAAGAAGAATGATAAATATTCCAGAATATTTATATAAATATATATTCCGGTCAGTGTGACTTACTCAGATAGTATTAATAAAATGCAGTAGATGTTTACCCACGTCTTGCTGTTCTGTGATATTACTACATGAAAGTTAGCTGCTGAGTTTGCCTGTATTACAAAAATGATTGCACACATAAAATTCTTTTCAATTCTTATGAATTGATTATGATGTTCTCAGAATGAGAAAGCTGCTAAATGAGTTCAAATTATTTTACTAAAAAAACTAAAGACTCATTTATTGCCCCAACTCAAACAGCTATGATTCTGCAGTGGGTAGTCTAACAATTTAGATGTAAGAATAATCAGAGTCAATATAAAGTAACAGATACAACTCTGAAGAGGATGTAGGAGAATGATAATTGGGGAGTTCTTGTGCACAATTCATTGAAGATGGCATGCTAGGTTCAGATAATGGTTAAATAAAAGGCATGGACCATCCTCGGCTTTACAAATAGAGGCATGATGTAGTACAAAAGCAAAGATTTATTATGAACGGTAGCTGCAGTATGTCAGAGTTGCTGGACACTAAAGTGATCTATAGCGAACATATGTTTGCAGCTCAAGCAACTTCGAATCCAAGTTGTGGAGCTGGAGTCTGTGCTGTGGACACTGTTTCACATCAAGGTGGGAAAAGGTACATGAATACTTTGTTGCAGGAAGTGATCACACCTCTTATTTTAGGTAATACAAACTTAGTCTGTGATCGAGGACAGGAGGGTATGATTGTTTGCGGATTCATGGAGTAGATCTCAAGGAGCCTCTGTCCCTGAAGTTGTCCAACAGTTACAAGTTTCTTGCAAGCTGTTTGGATGACTGCAGAGAGGATGAACAAAGTGACCATGGCACTGCGGTACCTGCATTACAGGGACCATTAAAGTTGAAGGAGAAAATATGAAAGTAGTTTTGGTAGAGGACAGTATGACTGGGGGAAAGATACTATTCTCTCCAGCCTGAGTCCCAAATGGTGTATTATCTGGTGGTAGGGTTCAGGACATCTCAGGATCAGAGAGGACTTAAGAGCGGCAGTAGAGGGATTAAGTTGTTGTTATCCATGTTGATCCCAACAATATTGATAAAGCTGGAAAGGAGGTTCTGCTAAAAGATTTTGAACATTCAGGAGCTAAATGGAAAAGCAGAACCTTCAAGATAATCTCAGGATTACTACCTGAGGCATGGGTAAACTGGCACAGAATAAATAAAGTCCCACATTAAAGGAACAAGACATGGTGGGAGAAGATTTCACTTCATGGGACACTGGCTTCAGTATTGGGGCAGAAAGGAGCTGTTCAGGTAGGATGGATTCCCTTGAACTGTGCTGGGACCAGTGTCCTGTACAATCAAATAACATCCGCCAGGAAGTGACAGCATGTACAAAACATAAGGTCAAAGAGGGAAATGTCGTAAGGCAAAATTAATGGTTCTTTACAAGATGTGTATTGGATTCAGAGTAAAATAAATGAACTAGTAGTTCAAATAGTGGTTAATGGGGATAATCTTATAAGCAATTATAGTGTTACAAGGAGATCAAAGGTAAAAACTAAATATTCAGTGGAAGGGGTCTTTTTGAAAGGACCAGAAGTAAAGAAAGTGTAATGGAGTATCTATGCGAGTGGAAGAAGACTAAGTACAATAGCAAGAGAGAATCTAGGCAGATTCTCTAGAATCAGATGATATTGTATATGTATGCGTGGAAATAACAAGGAGAGGAAGACATTGGTGGTAATAGTCTATGGGCCCCTGTTCTGTAGGCTGAGAATAAATCAGATGGGAGGCTATGTTAAAAAAGGCAGTAATTTGATCATAATTTTCTTGTACAGTAGAAAAGCCCAATTTAAAAAAATTAGCCCCAAAGAGTAACTCATTTGACAGTTTCTTAGAACAATATATTGCAGCTCAAACCATGAATAAAGCTGCTTTGCATCTGATCACATCCAGAATGAGGCAACTTTAATAAATGATGTCAGAGTAAAAATCTCCTAGGGAACAGTGACAACAGCAGGAATAGAATTAACATTTTGCTCAGAGGGAGAACGTTGGGTCAGAGGCAACCATACTAAACTTAAATAAGGGTAATTACACAGAGATAATGGCAGACTTGACTGGAATGGACTAGGAAAGGAGTTTAATAGAAAATGTGATTAAGAAACAATGGAAGATGTTGAAGATAAGTTCATAACTTTCAGCAAAGATATGTCCCAGTGAGTAAGATGGCAAATCATGAAATGGAAAACCAAACAATTTCCCCAAAGGCAGAAAAGGAAATCATGGTGATCTTATGGTTAAATGGTATTGTCCCTGTCTCTCAGCTGGAAGGTTTGTATTCAAATTTCACACCAGGACTTAATGGTCAAGAAAGGTCTCTTCATAATGTGACCAAGGAGATTGGCATTGCATTTCTCCAATGTGTGTCACTGGCTGGGAGAAGGACCAGTTGAGAGTCTTGATTGGAATCAACTTGGCGAAAGTGAGGACTGCAGATGCTGGAGATTAGAGTCAAGATGATTTGGATGCGAGCATAAGAGGTACAGTTAGTAAGTTTGCAGATGACATCAAAATTGGAGGTGTAGTGGGCACCGAAGAGGGTTACCTCAGATTACAACAGGATCTGGACCAGATGGACCAATGGGCTGAGAAGTGGCAGATGGAGTTTAGTTCAGATAAATGCGGGGTGCTGCATTTTGGGAAAGCAAATCTTAGCAGGACTTATACACTAAATGGTAAGGTCCTAGGGAGTGTTGCTGAACAAAGAGACCTTGGAGTGCAGTTTCATAGCTCCTTGAAAGTGGAGTCGCAGGTAGATAGGATAGTGAAGAAGGCGTTTGGTATGCTTTCTTTTATTGGTCAGAGTATTGAGTACAGGAATTGGGAGGTCATGTTGCGGCTGTACGGGACATTGGTTAGGCCACTGTTGGAATATTGCGTGCAATTCTGGTGTCCTTCGTATCGGAAAGGGTTCAGAAAAGATTTACAAGGATGTTACCTGGGTTGGAGGATTTGAGCTATAGGGAGAGGTTGAACAGGCTAGGGCTGTTTTCCCTGGAGCATCAGAGGCTGAGGGGTGACCTTCTAGAGGTTTACAAAATTATGAGGGGCATGGATAGGATAAATAGACAAAGTCTTTTCCCTGGGGTCGGGGAGTCCAGAACTAGAGAGCATAGGTTTAGGGTGAGAGGGGAAAGATATAAAAAAGACCTAAGGGGCAACTTTTTCACGCAGAGGGTGGTATGTGTATGGAATGAGCTGCCAGAGGATGTGGTGGAAGCTGGTACAATTGCAACATTTAAGAGGCATTTGGATGGGTATATGAATAGGAAGGGTTTGGAGGGATATGGGCTGGGTGCTGGCAGGTGGGACTAGATTGGGTTGGGATATCTGGTCAGTGTGGACAGGTTGCATGCTGTACACCTCTATGACTCTATGAGAAATATTGACAGGTCAGGCTAAATTTTAAAAATAATAGTAATTCTTAGAATATTGATGCTATTGTCAAATATAGCAATTTCTCTAATTACCCTGAGAAAATGACGGTATGCCTTCCTCTTGTGCCATTGGGAGCAGCTTGGCTCTTGGGTCACCTCAGATAGTAGTTGAGAATCAACACATTGGTACATGACTAGAGTTACATTGAGGTCAGATTGTGTAAGAACAGCAGGTCTGTATTCCCAAAGGTTATTGAAGGACCTGGACCAGATGGGCCAATGGGCTGAGAAGTGGCAGATGCGTGCAATTCTGGCGTCCTTCCTATCGGAAAGATGTTGTGAAACTTGAAAGGGTTCTGAAAAGATTTACAAGGATGTTACCTGGGTTGGAGGATCTGAGCTATAGGAGAGGCTGAACAGGCTGGGGCTGTTTTCCTGGAGCGTCGGAGGCTGAGGGGTGACCTTATAGAGGTTTACAAAATTATGAGGGGCATGGATAGGATAAATAGGCAAAGTCTTTTCCCTGGGGTCTGGGAGTCTGGAACTAGAAGGCATAAGTTTAGGGTGAGAGGGGAAAGATATAAAAGAGACCTAAGGGGCAATGTTTTCACACAGAGGGTGGTACGTGTATGGAATGAGCTGCCAGAGGATGTGGTGGAGGCTGGTACAATTGCAACATTTAAGAGGCATTTGGATGGGTGTATGAATAGGAAGGGTTTGGAGGGATATGGGCTGGGTGCTGGCAGGTGGGACTAGATTGGGTTGGGATATCTGGCCGGCATGGATGGGTTGGACCGAAGGGTCTGTTTCCATGCTGTACATCTCTATGACTCTATGGTGCTGGAAAAGCACAGTAGGTCAGGCAGCATCCGAGGTGCAGGAAAATCGATGTTTCAGGCAGGTGCCCTGATTTTAACATTCACCAGGAGTCTTTATTAGAATTCGACTGTTGCTCTCCATAGGCTCCAGTCTATAACATCATGTTCGTGGGATGTGAACATCATTGGTTAATCAAGCATTTGTTTCCCATGTCTAATTGCCCTGAAGCACTGCAGAGCTTCAGACATATGGGCACCCATTGTCCTGTCAGGAAGGGAGTTCCAGAATTTTGACCCAGCGACAATGAAGCAATTTGTGCTATTATTTCAAATGAGGATAGTGTATGGCTTGGTATGGAATTTGCAGATGGTGGTATTTTCATATATCTGTTATCCTTGACCTTCAGTGTGGGAAAATTCATGGATTTGAAAGGCACGTTCAGAGAAGCCTTGGTGAGTTATTGTAGTTGCTACAAACTGCTACACTATACATAAGTTGTGCTCGGAGCAAATGTTAATGGTGGTGGACTGGGTGCCAATATAGTTGTCTGTTTTGGATGGTTTGAAGCTTCTTGAATATGTTCGGAGCTACACACATCCAAGCACATGAGAATTATTCCATCACCCTCTTGACTTGTGCCTTGTAGGTGGTGGACACAATTTGCAGAATTGAGTCCCTGCCAAATTCCTGGCTTCAGACCTGCTCTTGTAACCACTCTACTTATGTGGCTAGTCCAGTTTCAGATTCTGGTGATTGGTAACCCTTAAATGTTGATCAGTGAAAGATTCAGTGAAAAGGCTTTTGAATGTCATGCACAACAGTTGTACACCTTCCTGCAGTGATGTTCTGGGAATCAGATGATTGACCTCCAACAACTACAATGACCTTCCTCTGTGCCAGATATGACTCCAACCAGTAGAGAGTTTCCCACCTGATTCCCACCAACTCAAGTTTGACCAGAGCTGTTTGATGACACCTTCAGAAGAATGCTGCCTTGATATCGAGGACAGATGTTCTCATCTGATCTCTGGATTTGAACTCTTTTCTCCATGTTTCGACGAAGACTTCATGAGGTCAGAAGTTGAATGGCTTGGAAAACCCAGATTGAATATGAGTGAGCAGTTTATTCCGTTGCAGGTGCTGATTGTCAAAAGGACAGACCCTGGCTTGCACTTTAAAGGAAGAAGCATGTAAAATATCGATGTTACAGAAGGATGTAAGGCAAATTGGAAAGTTTTCTGTTCCTTGATGCCTCTTGGACACATTCTAACGCAGATCTGATTTAAGAGTCCTCACCTAACTTTCCAATCTCACACAGACTTTCAAGTAGGTTCATAAAGCATACTTGAAAAATGTTACAATTCAAGTAATATAATTTAGTTTACTAAGAATCCCAGTTTAAAGATTGAATTTGATCCCAGATTTCCAAGATTGTAATATACAGTGGTGTGAAGTATTTGACTCTGTACCCAATTATTAATGAATTAGATATCAAAATCTTATTGTAAAATGACCCTATACATTGTTATTATACAAAAAATATATATCATTGCAAGTTGTTTTAAATATTCAAAAGATTACACATCAAGCAACAGTTATTGCCTTTGGAGAAGGTGGGACCTTCACGGTAACCTCAGGATGCAGGAAGTGGACGCACGCAGTTGGAACAACTCTGCACCACAAGCTAGCAGACCAACCAACTGAACTAACCAGCCAGTAGGGCTGTGATAAATGGCAAATATGAGTGTTGTTTCTTTGACCCAAATATTTTGTCAGTGATTGATTAAGTTCTCGGACTGATCATTCAGGACAGCAGTGCACTTTTGCCACTGTCTGCCTGTCCAAATGTTCCTTCCTTGGCAGCAAAAGTCTTCAAACAAAAAACCAATTTACATGCAAATAGTCTGTGTTGAATCCAACTTGTTGAGCAAAATAAAGAGAACACATACATATTAGGAAGTCAAGTTCATTGAAATGCATATTAATCATTTAATAGTGTCAATGTAAATAATTCGAAAATAAAGTATTAAAAATAAATATGTATTGACAATATGACTGAACTACAAGTGCATCAGATGTGTACTATTTTGATGGCACCACCATCTTTGCAGTAACTTTTCAGGATGGTTTTCTAATTATCTTCACAGATCGAGCAATGGTCAACATCATTTTATTCACATTTCTTGTAACTAATTGCTTTCAGTTTTGATCTTGTTCATGATCTCAGATGAAAACTATGACCTCACACATTTATGCTGTAGTATGACAGTGGGCATTTCTTTTAGTGAACAATGAAGAGAGCTCACAATCAGAAAACTATCTCAACCGCCTGTCTTAACTGGCTGGTGAGTGGGTTAAAAGCTAGTGGCTGCACTGCATAAATACAAGTGTGTTTAATTAATGTTTCTAAAATCAGACAAATTAAAACAATATGCAGTGATACAGATATGGGATGATTCAGACTTCAAGTGATTCATAAAATAAATGCAATGCCCATTGTTTATCATCTGTACATGAGTCAATAGGAAATGCTAACCTTTGATGACTGATCTCTCTGCTGGTTTCAAAATGTATACATTTTCCTTTGCATAACATCTGGAAAGAAGATTGTGAACAAGTTGGGATGCTGACTATTGCACTGTATGAAAGAGGATACATGTAGAGGATGCATATAAAAGTAGTTTTTCTAAACACAAGAGCTGAATGAAAATGACCAGATGTTAAATTGGAGTTAAACTTTTTTCTGTTATGGTGAGTCTAATGATTGAATTATTGTCATTTAATTGACCGTTCAACTAAAATTGTACTCATTTTAAAGGCTGTCAAGTAAAATAATTTCCTTCATCAAAACATTAGTGAGAAAATGAAGAAGTGTTGAGTATTAGTGAAGTTAAAATGATAAGGAGTGGAATTAGATAAATTAAGGAGTAATGGCTTGGCTGTTAGGGTTAAAAAAACCTTGTGCATTTCTTTTTTGTTGTTTATGAACATTGCTGACAAGGTGCTTCATCTCTGCTGTCCCCTGTGATGGTGATTCACTGCTGCTGATTTGGTGTCGGTACACTCATAGTGCCTATCCAGAAGGAGGTGTTTGGTTTTCAACCCAGTACTAATGATGATTGACAAGGTGTACATCTCCATGACTCTGTGACATGGTGGCTCGCACTGCTAACTTAAAACTCCAGAGACCCAGGTTTGATTTCACCCTTGGATGACTGTCTTTGTGGAGTTTGTGCTTTCTCCTCATGGGTTTTTATTGCTTGCTCTGGTTTTGTTTCGCAGTCCAAAGATGTGCAGGTTAGGTAGATTGGCCATGGTTAATGTGGCATTATGGGTATAGAGTAGGGGGGTGCTGGATCTGTATGGATACTCTTCAGGGGGTTGGTGCAGATTTGATGGGTTGAATGGTCTACTTCCACACTGCAGGAATTCCAGATTCAGTGACCCTTGCAGATGATGGTGTTGCCATTTGTTTGTTTTCTTCATCATTTTGAAGTGGTGGAAGTAACTGGTTTGCAAGGTACTGTGAAGGAAGGCTGGGCAAATTGCTGCAGTGCATCTAAAAGTGCATCTGAATGATATTAAGCTACTTGAGTTTTATTGGATCTGCAGTTAAGCAGGCAAGTGGGTGATATTCCATCACATTGCTGACCCATGACTTTTGGATGATGGACAGGCTTTTGGGAATTCGGGAAAATGTTGAGGAACTCCGACATTGGTGTTCTGGGACTGAGATCATGTGGAGCTACTGGTGTTGGACTGGGTTGGGCAAATTCAGAAGTCACACCACACCATGTTATTGTCCAACAGCTTTATTTGAAATCACAAGCTTACAGAGCACTGCTCCTTTGTCAGGTGACTTTGCTATTGGGCTATAACCTGGTCTCGTGTGACTTCTGACTGGGACTGAGGTGAGTGACCTCCAGTAGCTCCGACCAGCTTCCTTTGTGCTCGTTATGACTCCAAACTATGAAGCATTTTTCTTCTGTTTCCCATTAAGTATATGGTTCCTGGCTTGCAAATACTGTCAGAAGCAATCACTATCACCTCACCTCTACAATTCTGCTCCTTCCTGCACAATTCAATCAAGACTGTCTTGGGGTCTGGTGCAAAAAGGCTCTGCTGAAATCTAAACTGAGCATCAGGGCTCAGAGTATTGTTGAGATAAGTGCTTCTCTGCCTCCCCTTGACACCCACATTCTCCCCACTCACATTTTGAAGGTAGAGGTAATCTCCTCCCTCTCCGAAACCTCCTGAAAATACCTCCTGCCATCCTTGCCCTCCTCTGGTCGATGCCCTCCGCTGAAATCCAGTGAATGAAACTCCAGGATACAGCAAAGAGCCCAATGACCACCAAGCTCCCATTCCAGAACTCTGCCAACCATATTCCACCTCTCGGAACCCCAACACTCAATTATCAAAACCCTTGCCCCATTTCTCCCACCCTCACTGAAAGGCCCTCCCCCTAGTGACCCTATCAATACCGACACTGACATTCTAAGCCACTCACTACTAGTCCAATCACAAGTTGAAACTCTTCTGTGTTTGCTGCTGCCGTTTTCAGCTTGGGAGAGAACCAACCTGTGATTGGAAGAATGACTGTTCACTACTATATTTCCTTCTGTTATGTTTGTGGGGGCTAGTTCTGTCTGATTGATCTCTGCTGTAGCTGGATTTTGGAAACTTTCAGGGACAGGTTTGCTCACCATTACTGTATATGTTGAGTGTTGCTAAAAACCTCAAATGGAAGTTGAAATGGATTATCCTCCTAGCACTTCAACTTCATGATGGCTGGAAATACTGGAGCTCATTGCCACATTATAAGACCTAAAAGATATAGGAGCAGAATTGGGCCATTTTGTCTATCGAGTCTTCTCCACTATTCAATCATGGCTGATACGTTTCTCAATCCCATCCTCTTGCCTTCTCCCCGTAACATGGCAAAAGTGAGGACTGCACTTGCTGGAAACCAGAGTCTATATTAGAATGATGCTAGAAAAGCACAGCAGGTCAGGCAGCATCCAAGGAGAAGAAAAATCAACATTTCGGGCAAAAGCCCTTCATCAGGATCTAATCTGGACACCTTCTCCCCATAACGCTTGATCTCCTCACTGATCAAAAACCTGTCTATGACCTGGCATCCACAGCCTTCTGTGGCAATAAATTCCACAGATTAACCACCTTCTGGTTGAAGAAATTCCTTCTCGTCTCAGTTCAAAAAGATTGTATCTTCACTCTGAAACTGTGCCTTTGGGTCCAAGTCTTTCCTCCTAGTGTAAACATTTTCTCCACATTCACTCTATCCAGGCCTCTCAGTGCTCTGAAATCCCCCCTCATCCTTCTAAATTCCATTTAGTACAGAGTCCTCAACCATTCCTCATTTGACAGGCCCTTCATCCGAGGATCGTTTTTGTAAACCTGCATTAGACCCCCTCCAAGGCATCACATCCTTCCATAGATAATGGGCCCAAAATTGCTCATAATATTCCACATGGGGTCTGACCAGAGTCTTATGCAATCTCAATAGTATATTTCTGTTCTTCTATTTGAACCCTCTGGGAATGAGAATACAAGGCAAATTGCATTTGCCTTCCTAATTGCATGTTGACCTTAAGAGAACTGGAACTAGTATTCTCAATTTCCTTTTGTGCTTCAGATTTCTGAATCCTATCATTGTTAGAAAATACACCCCTAACCATCCTCCCAAGGTGCAAAACCTCCCACTTTCCCCTGTTGTATTCTATCTTCCACTTCTTTGCCCACTCTCCCAGCCTCCCCAAATCCTTTTGCTTCCTCAATGCCACTGTCCCTCCACCTATCTTTGTGTCATTTGCAAACTTGATAATTGGAATATTTGTGGAATTTGATTGTTGCTTAATTGTCTGCTTAAGTTAGTTGCTTAATTGTCCACCACCAATCACAACTGGATGTGGCAGGATTGCAGAGCATTGATTTGAGTGATTAGTTGTGGAATTGCTTAGGTCTCTTACTGTTGTTTAGCATGCACGTCATTCTGTATTGTAGTTTCACTACATGTGGTCCGTCCAGCCTTGGTCTCCTGTCCTGTAATCCACATTGAACATGCTTGGGGGAGCAAAGGACATAGGATTGACACAAATTCAATAGCCACTGGGAAAAGTTACAGAGATCATGATGCCAATTAGCCCATATGCGCAAGTAATCAAGGTCAGTGCTGATGTCTAAAAATGCAATATCGGATCAACTGCACGAAAGGCCTCAGATGTTACTCAATGCATGATGACGCAGTACCCTACCAATAATTTTTGTCAGTCAGTCTCATACATGGCATTCATATGATTCACCTCACCTGCCTGCTTTATACAGATGCCAACCTCACATCCACACCTTATAGCCTGCACTTTCACAAACATGACAGCCACATCAGCTGAACAGGTTGCGTGACACACATAGGTGAGAAATGTCTTTCATTAGCAATTTTGGAGAAAATTTGAAACTCTGGTTAATAATAAATATGTAAGTTAGCTTGCTGAGCTTCCAACACATTTAAACAGTGACTAATGAACCTGAAGGATCCATTAAATACTACCAGCAAAACTAACATCATTTACAAAATACCATGCAAGAACTTTAAAAAACACTACAACGGACAAACAAGCAGGAAACTTGCCACCAAAAGACATGACCCACTATCACTAGTTTCTATACATGCAGACAAAGAACGACACCACTTTGACTGGGACAATACACACATGAAAGACATGCATGAGAATTCTTAGAGGCATGGCATTCTAACCAGAACTCCATCAATAAGCACATCAACTTAGATCTCATCTACCTTCCCTTGAAAAAAAGAACTGGAAATAGAATCACCCACCTTAAGAACCTAAGACCTATAAATAAAGAAGCAATACATACTACCAGTGCTTCACCAGAGATGTTCACTGATGATGTTACTTGGTCATGATGAGGAAATGTCTGAAAACAAACCTTCCAGCTCAGCCAGATAACTTACAAACTTAAATTTCTTTCATCTTGCAACACATGTTGGTAACTGGAGTTAACCGCAGGGATTCAGGCAGGCCTACAAGTCCTGGACTCCATGGTGAAGGTGGTGATAGCTAATACTGAGACTTGCATTGCTGCAGCCACAGCCAGCAGAGGGCTGAGCACATCAAAGATGACGTCATCCTTACACCTAATCCGCCTGTTCACATGCCAGTACTCCTGTCATTCCAAAATTGCTAAAGCACACTCTTGCACACAAGAATGTTGTAAAGAGTTCAGAGGAAGGCATTAATGGGAAAGCCCACAGCTACAAGTTGATGGCTGTGCACAATGATGTATGTGAAGAAATCTTCCATTCAGGCAAATAACATGGGGCCATTATTGGATATGCTTTTTATGCAAGGAAAAGGAATATTTATTGAAAGCAAAAGGCTGATTAATCATCGTCAATCAATGAGAGTAATTTGTTTATAGACATGGTTTGGAATGTTAATTTTTTATTCAGATCTATTTTTGCACTGAGACGAAGCAGATGCTGTGATGGGCAGTGACACAGGGAAGGTACGGTGTGGGACTGTAGGTGAGCAGGGAATTCAGGTTGTAATTATTGAAAATGCACTCAGATGTTCATAGTCAGTCTGGGTAGAGAAAGGGCTTTCAAGATGACCCTTCCTCTTCCTCCTCAACTTTTTGTTTGAGAGTAGATGGCAAGTGCTGCCCCCATTGAAGGTGAAGCTGCACAGCATGTAGACCACCATGAATCTTTGACATCCATTCTCTCAAGTACTGTGAGATCCATCCAGGGTGGTCCAGTCTCTGGAGGCAATGTTTAGCAAGCCAATGTTTTCACATTTTAGGAGGTAGGATGAGGAGAGGACATGCTTTCACACATTGTGCACACATTGTTTCACAAAACAACAGATGCCTTTGGCATCCAGTGTTTATGAGGTGGTTGAAGTATAGCGGGCACAGAATGAAAGCTCCATGATTGTTGCCAGGATACTGGGCATGATTCACGGTCACATAGAACATGGAAAAGTACAGCACAGAACAGGCCCTTAGGCCCACGATGTTGTGTCAAATATTAATCCTAATGTAAAATAAAAAAACTCAACCTGCACACCTCTTGACAACCCTGTTCACTTGGGTGGCAGCTTTGAGAGATCTATGTACTTGCAGACCCAGACCCCTCTGTTCTTCCACATCACCAAGAATCTTATCTTTAATCCTATAATCACCATTCGAGTTCAGTCTTCCAAAATGCATCACTTCGCATTTATCCAGGTTAAATTCTATCTGCCATTTCTCAGCCCACCTCTGCATCCTGTCTGTCATGCTGTAGCCTGCAATAGCCCTTGATACTATCAATGACATCTCCAACCTTTGTGTCATTACACACTAGCTCAATACCGAGCAGATAGAATTACTTACAGTTCCTGTATGAGGCAGAGTTGATGTGGTGCCTGATCTTTCTAGAATATTTCTAAGAGTAGAGGTGAACATATGAGGTGGTTATAAACTTGCTGCTGCCCACGGTCTCCATTGGGAAGAAAGGTAACCTGATCACCCACAATCAGCTTGCTGAGAGGTGACAGGCAAGTGAGATCAAGGATTTTGTTCAATCGCAGGCCTTGACACAGGCAACCTTTGAGTGTCACCAGAAGCTGCCAGCTAGTTGGAGATAGTAAGTTCTGGATCCTAAAGTCCACCAATTGAGATACACTCCTTTGGTGCTCAAGTCTTTTTTCCCTTTTGCAGGGTTTGGAGGTCATGGGGAGAGGTGTTTGTGGGTGGCCTTTCTCCACTATCTGAAATGCTAATTGTCCCCATATTGTTGCAATTGGCCCTTCCCACTCCCCAACCTACCCAGGCTCAATAGATTGGTTACCATTGTTTCATCGTCAGGAAACTAATCACATCTCCTCGCTTTGGAGGCAGGTGATCAGTGCAGTGGTAAGTTGAGGTGTGAAAGTTTTCCATGGACCGTCTCACCTAGAAGGCATGGCAGGAAGATTCATTTTGGAAGGCTGAATTTGAATGCTGAATACAGGGTTAAAGACTGGACTCTTGACAGTGTGGAGGAACAACAGGATCTTGGGGTCCATGTACATAGATCCCTCAAAGTTGCTACCCAAGTTGATAGGGTTGTTAAGAAGGTGTATGAGTGTTTTGGCTTTCATTAACAGGGGATTGAGTTTAAGAGCTGCAAGGTTTTGTTGCAGCTCTATAAAACCTTGCTTAGACCACACTTGGAATATTATGTCCAGGTCTGGTCACCTCCTTATAGGAAGGAGAAAGTGCAGAGGAGATTTACCAAGGTGCAGTCTGGATTGGAGGGCTTTTCTTATGAAGAGAGATTGAATGAGCTAGGGCTTTTCACAACTGGAGAGAAGAAGGAAGAGAGGTGACTTGATAGAAGTGTACATTGTAATGAGAGACATAGATAGAGGAAATAACCAAAGACATTCACCCAGAGCAGAAATGGCTGTCACAAGGGGTCATAGCTTTAAGGTGATTGGAGGAAGGTATATGGGAGATGTCAGAGATAGGTTCTTTATGCAGAGAGTGGAATGGTGCTTGGAATGCACTGCCAGCGGTGGTAGCACAATCACAGACATTTAAGTGGCTGCTGAACAAGCACAAGACGGCATTAAATTAAGGGATGTGTAATTTAGGTTGATCTTAGGTTAAGAGCCTTAACTGTGCTGTACTGTTCGTTGTTCTGTTCTAACTAATCATATTGGTCTTCAAACTGGATGTTTTGAGTATAAAAGCATGAACACTACGCTGAAAATTTATCAAGCTCTGCTTGGGTCTAGTTCTGGTGCTGGGAAGGCACAACAGGTCAGGCAGCATCCAAGGAACAGGAGAATGGATGTTTTGGGCATAAGCCCTTCATCAGGAATGATGAGGGGCTTATACCCGAAACGTCAATTCTCCTGCTCTTCGGATGCTGCCTGACCGGCTGTGCTTTTCCAGCACCACACTTTTCGACTCTGATCTCCAGCACCTGCAGTCCTCACTTTCTCCTTGGGTCCAGTTCTGGTCACCGTACTTTCGGAGGAATGTATGGTCCTTGTGTCGTCACATGGCACAGCTTGGTAGACTGGTCCAATGATCTACCTGCTTTTTATATTTCTGCCCAATTTTCACAACATGCACATTATGGAACCTGGCACAATTTGCAACAAAAATGTGCAAGACTATCATTTTGGGTATCAAAGAGCACCCTTACTGCACTATCAACAGGAATTATCAATCTGAATTTCACCCTTATCATGTTCCATTTCTCCTTGACAAATGGAACACCTTCAACAGAACAATATGTATAGAATGAAATAAAAGCAACAGCAATAGAATTATGTATCCGCAGTATCTCATGTTTCTTAGTGTGAATAGTATGTTTTCTCATGCTTCTGCGAAGCAGACTGTTTGTGTGACTCTGCCTTGCAATGTAACACTGTCTTCTCGATAAGAGTTTTGAAATCAGACCAGGGCCACCGAAATATACCAATAACAATAGGGATCCCTAAGTAGTTTGTTCAAAGCTGATAGTCACTTGATTGTATTCCCAGATATTGGAAACTGACAATTTTGTACCATACCCCATGGAAAATGACTTGGTTCTAAGCAAGTGAACAGAAATAAAGGTTTCAACGTGCCAAGTTAAACGACTGCTATCATACATCTTTATCTTGGTTCATGACACTGAAATGCTAAATAATTTTTTATTGTGGACAGTGGGGAAATCAAAATTCTGTATCTTTCCTCGTCATCGCATTCAGCTGTATTTCCTGTTGATTCAAGAAACTACATTAGGTTTTCATTTTACACTTAATGCAATTTATCCTACAGCGAAAATTCAAGCACTGGAATAATGAAAGAAAAAGTGGTCGCTGCTCCTGTCTGATTTAATTTGTCTGATGCTGTGCATTGTTGCAGTGTCTTACATCTGCTCAGAGGGAGAAGTAAAGAGAGCCTGGCTTGGAACCTGGGTAGCCAACAGGAGATGCCTCAGAGAAGCTTTGTGATGTTATTTTTTTTTTCTAGTTATCGAAATTTTCTTGTTAATGCTAAATTTGATTTCAAACAGGACTGCAGTGTCAGCAGAAAAAAACGACACCCACAATGGTGTGACCAATCTGACCTGGAGTGGGAAAGATGCAGAGTGGCTCAGTTGCTCAACAAAGTTGTACAAAAGCAGCAAAGGTTTTCACAATTAGATCCAACATCTTTTGCACAGCTCTAACCATTGGGAAGGAGGGAGAGATAGAAAGAATTAATTTTATTTTTCTGTGACAAGCCTCATTTTCCAGCAGTATACACTAAATTAAAGCTGATAACAGAGAGAGTTTAATTTTGAACAGAACAGCAAAATAAAATGTTGAGTTGACTTTATTCATTCTCTCTGCCCAAGCTAAAGTAGCACTAGCTCTCTGATTATGAGCGTTACATCCCTGAACCTGGTACTCATCATATTTGCTGGGGATCAAGGACGAGTTGTACTTCGTAAATCTATGGTGCATGGAGGCAGTTGCACATGTCTAAATGCAGCTGCCTGCAAACAGATCCAATTTTTGTTCCCGGAATTTTCAAAGCACACTCAAGGACTCCAGCAGCTTTAGTCATTTTCCTCAAATGTCTAGAGTGGCTGTGGAGGCCTGGTGCCCTTTCCCTTTTGAGGAGAATTCACAGTAGACAAGAAAGTGCATAATAAATAGGTAACTATCAAATACCTTTCTCTGGAATTCGCAAACTGTCAAATTGTTTTAATTAACTGCCCTTTTAAATGGGGTGGGGGGGGGGGGGGGAAGGAGCAAGAAAAATCAACTACCAGTTGAAAGAAAATGTAGTGATTACTATTTCAGTGTTTGTTGACATAAGTGCTACTTGACTGTTTGTTTTTGCAACAAAATCTAAAAAGGGACCTGTAAATTCACAGTTTGATCAACAGTTCCAATTGATCAAAACAAGATTAATTTATTTGGGTCTGTAAGTACTAATGCATATTTTGATGATTGATTAAATACTTGAAGAAAATGTGTATTTTATAAGGGATTAAGTATTTGAAGAGACATGTTTATAATTGGATTTTAAAGAAGATAGTGAAGTCTGCAATACTTAGAAATTCAGAAATGTATTTTTTTCACTTTACCATGGCACCTGACGTCTGCTCATGTTGAATATTATGTGAACTATCATGGTCTTGAAAAGGGTGGTAGGTAAACCACTAAGTATTTGTATGGAGGGGGACACAGGGGTGGTAGATTAGCATAGAGACTATGATGGAGCATATGCAGGAGGATGGGGCACATGTGGTAGCAAGACCTATCATGGGATAGGCTGTGGAGAGTGTTAGTGGTGAGGGCTGGAAGGTATTTTCTCATTCTGTTTTTAAGTATTTGGGAGTATGGATTAGAGCACTGAGGCAGGCCTTTTAAACAGTCTGGCTCCCTCCTAACTCTTTTCAGCCTGATAGGCACAACTCCAATCAATATCCACATACTGGAATGGCAGTCTGCATATTTGGGCAACTTCCTTCGAAGTCATGTTTCAGAAGGTGGGAAATTTCCTGACTCAGCAGTGACAATTCAGTGTTTTGTAAAATGTTCTGCAGATAATAGTGTAAGTTTTGAAACCTGACAGAAGAATTAACAAAGAAAATCAAGTAAATTATTGTTAACTACATTGCAGTGTATCAAGAGTAACATTCTATTTCTTTCTGTCTGTATGTAAGTTACTACTAGGAAAACAAATTTGACCAATAGTTAAAATTTTCTGGAAATGTTTTTCTGTGAGAATTTTTTTTTCCCTATGAACTTTAGCTTCAATATTATAATTCATGATATTGCTTTATCTCTTGTCATAACATGCTGAGGGATTTATTGTTCTATCAATAACTCATGTCCAACGTGTTCACTGATTCATACTGTGCTGCACAGTCTTCATGTTGAAATGTAAGATAATGCTTTACAGATATGTGTTTCCAAACAAGATGCTGTTCCCCCCCCCCCAACACCCCCCTT
The DNA here is from genome assembly GCF_020745735.1 of Hemiscyllium ocellatum. Lineage (NCBI taxonomy): Eukaryota > Metazoa > Chordata > Chondrichthyes > Orectolobiformes > Hemiscylliidae > Hemiscyllium > Hemiscyllium ocellatum. Next base: position 52,288,790 of record NC_083401.1, on the reverse strand, counting down.
TGAAAAGCTTTACAAATTGTTCGGTAAATCTTTGCAAAAGTGTATGGACAATTTATAAAGGACAATTTTACAAGAAAGTTGTGCTTAAGGTCAGTAAAATTGGTTCATTTGTCAACTTGACATGATCAAATGAATAATGTATGAAGGAAAAGCTGATTGACTATCAGTCTAAATAAAGAGGACAAGGAAGCAGGTTTCCATGCAATATGAGAACCTTTTAGAAATGCAAACCTTGAGACTGTACACTGGTAACAATAACCCATCCTCTTTTCAACAAACTGCAAGATGAAAGCTTGATTGATTTTGCTCTGTCAAAAGAAGCTTTGATTGGGTTGTAGTCTTGTACAAGACTTGAGTTTTAGTATTAGAATTTTGAGTAATGGACAGACATGTTCACATACTGCCACCACTGTAGCAGACAAAGAACATGAGTGCAGAACATGAACGACAGAGTGAACAAATAAATAAAAAGAAGCAAATGAGACCAGAGATGTCAGAATGAACAGCAGGTGAATGCGGTCCCTTGAGTAAGCTCCATTACCATTCTGTACAATGGCCCATGCATTTATGATGGATCCTATTGCTTTCAGTCCCCAAATAGTGAGATAAATTTGAGATGTTCTTTTTTTATCAAGTACACAGTCTGCTTTAGCACCTATAGTGTGTGGCAAATGACATTGTGAATTTTTCCTCTTAAGATGACTGTATCGTCATAGGTAGTCTAGAACAAAATAAAGGAGGTTATGGCTTTAGCAAAGAGAAAGTGAGGACTGCAGATGCTGGAGATCAGAGCTGAAAATGTGTTGCTGGAAAAGCACAGCAGGTCAGGCAGCATCCAAGGAGCAGGAGAATCGACGTTTTGGGCATGAGCCCTGATTCCTAAAGAAAGACTCATGCCCGAAACGTCGATTCTCCTGCTCTTTGGATGCTGCCTGACCTGCTGCGCTTTTCCAGCAACACATTTTCAGCTCTGGCTTTAGCAACACATGCGATCTGATTCTGACTGCTGCTTACTGAATATTTTTGTTTCTTCCCAAGAACATCGTAGTACCTTTGTTGTTATGTTTTCCCACATTATGTTACTGTTGAATGAAGGTGTATTATTTAACTTCCCTCGTCTTTATTTGTTTTTAAACCTATTACTTTGGTACTTCAGCCTTTCAACAAAGTGAATAAAATAATTAGATAACAGTTGCCAGTTCACTTCATAACTTACATAATTTGGTAAAGTTCAACTAATCTACTTCAGAATTTCTTTTTCTTGGAAAGGAAACCCATAGTTTTTGATCTTTCCTGGGGAAAGGTTGTCAGATTTTGCAAGGTCATTATATCTTCTCATGACTTACTAGTCAGTATTACATACAAGACTATAAAATGAATAATATCCATTACTGTTTGGTCTTGGAAGATCTAAATAATGAACCAATAGACCACTAATTTTTAAATTACTCATGTTATGGACCAGTGGCTACAAATAACATCTAGAGTGGGGTGCTGGAAAAGCACAGCAGGTCAGGAAGCCCCACTCTCGACTCTGATCTCCAGCATCTGCAATCCTCACTTTCTCCTATAAATAATGTCTGCTAGTGCTGAACTTTGGCTCAGAAACAAACAACAGAAGTTGCTGGAAAAGCTCAGCAGGTCTGGCAGCATCTGTGCAGAGAAATCAAAGTGAACGTTTTGGGCCCGGTTACTCTTCCTGCTGAGCTTTTCCAGCAACTCCTGCTTTTGTTTCTGATTTACAGCATCCTCAGTTCTTTCAGTTTTTATTTAGTCCTGAACTTTGGCTCACTGCTACATTAAAATTATTTGAGTAACAAAGCTAACTTCTTCATCTCAAGTCTGCATTATTCTTAAGTTCCAGTTCCAGAGGTGTTCCATAAAGACAAAAGGGTGCAGAGATTTGGAAATTTGTCCATTTTATTTGTGGACTATTTGGTTATGTGAAATTATTTTGTCACGCAGAGTAAACCGTTTTTTTAGAACTCTATATAAATGTAGTTTATTGTGTTTTGTCTGCGATTATTTCATTGCAGTGTCTTGACTGAAAATTGTCACTTTATGAACAATTTGGCAAAGAAAAACACAAACAATAACAATGCTGAAGATCTACAAAGCTTTTTAAGTAAGGATCTGTATCAGAAATAAATTTATTTTAAAATGTATTAATTGTTTCTCTCTGTACTCTCTTATATAATCAATTATATAATCTGTTCTATCTCCTCCATCTCTTTTCTTTGTCCCGTTTCAACTGAAAGCAATGACATTGCCTTGGGCATAGGCAGCCTTCAGATCTCCTGACTTGGAAACCTGGACAGTTAACATCTGCAGTGTTTTCAATCATGTGGATTATTGCAGCTCACACCTGGCCTTGTTTGTATCTGACGCTCAGCAGTCATGTCAGCCACAGGGTAGTGATCATTTAATAATGATTAAAAGAAGGGGATATTGGCCATTTGCCTTCCCTTCTGAAAAGCCTGGAAAACTGGATCATTGCATTGAAATGTGGTTCCCATTGTCCTTCCTGGGACGAGGTGCTGATCAGAGGACAGAGATTAAAGGTATAAGTTAAAAGGAGAAGGCGAGGAACAAAGATGAAGATCAAGTATAATACTTTCAATAAACTTGGTAATATAGTTGTGAACGTAGTTTGCAAGATAAAGGTGTTTATTCTAGCATGATTTGGAGATGCCGGTGTTGGATTGGGGTGTACAAAGTTAAAAATCACACAACACCAGGTTTACACATGAAAGAAGTGAAACTATCACTGTATTCTAACAGATGAAAGGCTTAATAGACAATCAATTTTTCAATGTATGATTTCAGTTACATTACACTGCAAATTTTTGCTATAAATTCTGTTACAATCGAGCCCTCCACAATCACCTGATGAAGGAGCGTCGCTCCAAAAGCTAGTGTGCTTCCAATTAAGCCTGTTGGACTATAACCTGGTGTTGTGTGATTTTTAACTTTATTTTAGCAAGCAGTGAAGTAGATTAAATAATACATTTCTGGACGACATTGATTTAAAGGTAGAGCTGGCTGGGGTTGCATTTTGAAAAGTATGATTTGTTGGGTCCAATAACATGTTACAGTTGTTGCTAATGTGTATCATTATGCTTTCATTCATTGCTTAATTTGTTTTGCTTGTGTTTGAAAATAAAACCATTCTCTTCAATTTTACATTGGAGGGGCAAGCTGGGCAATGCTAAAATACAAACATTTGGCTGATGGTGACAATTGACTATCGAACCTTAGCAATATAGGTTCCGTTCGTTCACTGTCAATCTGCCAGTTTAAATGTGACATTAGAATAATACGTTTCATAATTTTATCAAGGGAAATGGTAAAGCTCAAAGTGTTGACACCCTGTTGCCTTGTAATCGCCTTTCAAAGGCTACATTCTGAGTGTCATTCCTGGCAATGGAAAACCCACAGCCAAATGGAGTTTCATGGGGAAAATTGTGAGGTGATTCACTTTGGAAGGAGTAACAGGAATGCAGAATACTGGGTTAATGGTATGATTCTTGGTAGTGTAGATGAGCAGAGAGGTCTCAGTGTGTCTGTACATAGATCCCTGAAAGTTGCCACCCAAGTTGATAGGGTTGTTAAGAAGGTGTGTTAGCTTTGATTAGTAGAGGGATTGAGTTTCGGAACCATGAGGTCATGCTGCAGCTGTACAAAACTCCGGTGCAGACGCACTTGGAGTATTGCGTACATTTCTGATCACTGCATTACAGGAAGGACGTGGAAGCTTTGGAAAGGGTTCACAGGACATTTATTAGGTTGTTGTCTGGTATGGAGGGAAGGTCTTATGATGAAAAGCTGAGGGTTTTGAGGCCGTTTTCGTTAGAGAGAAGGTTGACAGGTGGCTTAATTGAGACATATAATCAATGTTAGATAGAGTGGATAGTGAGAGCCTTTTTCCCCAGATGGTGATAACTAGCACAAGAGGACATAGTTTAAAATTGTGGAGTGATAGATATAGGACAGAGATCAGAGGTAGTTCATTGACTCAGAATAGTAGGGGTGTGGAACACACTGCTTGCAGCAGTTGTAGACTCACCAAATTTAAGGGCATTTAAATAGTCATTGGATAGACATATGGACAAAAATGGAATAGCGTAGGTTAGATGGGCTTCGGATTGGTTTCACAGGTCAGCGCAACATTGAGGGCCAAAGGACCTGTACTATGATATAATGTTCTATGTTCTAAATTATAAACAACTGCAGTCCCAACACTGATCCCTGAGGCACACCACTGACCACTGATTGCCAACCAGAAAAACATCCATTTATCCCCACTCTTTGCTTTCTGTTAGTTAACCATTCTTCTATCCATGCTAATATGTTACCCGTAATGCCGTCCACCTTTATCTTATGCAGCAGCCTTCTATGTGGCATCTTGTCGAATGCCTTCTGGAAGTCCAGATTCATCCAGCTTGCCATTGTCAACCACGTTCATAATGTCCTCAAAGAATTCCAGTAAATGAGTTAAACATGACCTGTTTACATGAGCCCATCTGCTTCATGGGACAATTTCTATAAGATGGCTTGCTATTTCTTCCTTGATTATAGATTCAAGCATTTTCCCCACTATAGAATGATGAGGGCAGAGTGGTGGACATGATCTGTTTGGACTTCAGTAAGGCATTCGACAAGGTTCCCCATGGGAGAATGGTTAGCAAGGTTAGATCACATGGAATGCACGAAGAACTAGCCATTTGGATACAGAACTGGCTCAAAGGTAGAAATCAGAGGGTGGTTGTGGAGGGTTGTTTTTCTGATTGGAGGTCTGTGACAGGTGGACCGCCACAAGGATAGGTGCTGGGTCCACTCCTTTTCGTCATTTATATAAATGATTTGGATATGAGCTTTAGAGGAATAGTTAGTAAGTTTACAGGTTACACCAAAATTGGAGGTGTAGTGAACAGTGAAAAAGGTTACCTCTGATTACAACAGAATCTTGATCAGATGATTTTATAAACCTCTATAAGGTCACCCCTCAGCTTCTGACGCTTCAGATAAAATAGCCCCAGCCTATTCAACCTCTCCCCATAGCTCAAATCCTCCAACCCTGGCAACATTCTTGTAAATCTTTTCTGAACCCTTTCAAGTTTCACAAAATCCTTCTGATAGGAAAGAGATGAGGGGCATGGATAGGATAAATAGGCATGGTCTTTTCCCTGGGGTGGGAGAGTCCAGAACTCAAGGCCACTAGTTTAGAGTGAGAGAGGAAAGATATAAAAGGGACCTAAGGGGCATTTTTTTCATGCAGAGGGTGGTGTGTGTATGGAATGAGCTGCCAGAAGAAGTGGTGGAGGCTAGTAGAATTGGACTAGATTGGGATGGGATATCTGGTCAGCATGGACGGGTTGAACTAAAGGGTTTGTTTCATGCTGTACATTTCTATGACTCTGTGACTCTAAGTGTGTTGCACCTTTTGACCACAGAATAAAATGTGGCAAATAGAAGCATAGAAATTTTAACAAACTGGTCTGCAAACTCAGGCAGTGTTTTGAGGTTAGGCGCTATATGAATATTTTTGATTTTTATCAGTTTGACTTTGACGACAAATTGCCTCCTTAACATCTGTATTGTTTGATCTGTACTTGCTTGATTCTAGCTTGTAATGTACACAAAGACCAGTGCATGCACCACGGCTGCCAGTAATGTTGTGTTCACAACCAGACACCCCCATGTGAAACATCAAAAGGAACATTGTGCTGACAATATTCACAACTGAATTAATCACCTTTCTAATGTCATACAACAATTATTTAGGTACTTGGTCATTTCAAGGTGTCTCCCCTGTGCAGAAACAATCCTTTCCCAGACCTCACTGCTCAAGATCTAGCTGTCGATTCCTCTCACAGGACTGCAGGGTTTGGCTTTACAACTTCGGCCCCTCATTTAATTCTTTTTTTCCTGGTTGTTTTTGTACCTGTTGTGAGGGTTAAACTCCCTCTTAGTCAAAAAGTTTGGCGCTGGAAAAACACAGCAGGTCAGGCAGCATCCAAGGAGCAGGAGAGTCTATGTTTTGGGCATAAGAGCTTCATCAGGAATGCTGCTTCTTAAGCTCCCTCTTACCTTTGATTGGCTTCCTGCGGTATGGAGATGTGATCGCTTGATGGCCAATCTTGATCCATGTTGATTCTTGCTTTGTCCAAGGTTGATTCCCCCATTGTTATGTGTGTGTTTGGGGGAGGGGGTGCGGAATCCCAGTCTTTTGTGATAAATGTGATTTGGAGGTGCCGGTGTTGGATTGGGGTGTACGAAGTTAAAAATCCGACAACACCAGATAATAGTCCAACAGGTTCATTTGGAAGCACTCGTTTTCAGAGAGGTACCACAACCACCTGATAAAGGAGCAATTCTCTGAAAGCTAGTGCTTCCAAGTAAACCTGTTGGACTGTAAACTGGTGTTGTGCGATTTTTAACTTTTCTGATAAAAGTTTTTAAAAAAATTATCTTAGAAATAAGTCATAGAAAAAAACATTTTACACAACAGTTCAGGTTATAACATGTCACATCCAAAAGACAGCACCTCCACTCATGCAATTCTCCCTTAGAAGTACACTGAGATGTCTCACTGTACATTGTATTGAAGCCAGATTTGAACACACAACCATTTGACATGCAGGTAAGAGTTACAAACCACTGAACCACAGCTGATGACCATCTTGATAAACTGTGCTGTAAATAGAACTCATTGCAGCATCCCATATGTTTCCTACTTCCAAGGATTTGGAAACTTTCCATCACTTGACCATTTTTGAAATTAGCTAATATAATTTCCTATTCATTTTAACAATGAGTATTTTAAGCCACAGTTTTGTATGTTTACTGCGATAATTTTGCAGTGACTTAGTGTGTTTTTTTTCTCAGTATTACCACGAAAACACTGAGTTAGGTGTTGAGGTTCTATGTAAATGTTGCATCCTTGTTTGAATTTTTTTTAAAAATTTGTTGGTTTATTCTAATTGTATTAATTTTCCTGATTTATTTTCTGCCTGTAATAAGCAATTTTCTACGATACTGCACATATGATGAAAGACCAATGTATAAGAGTCATAGATATCCCAAGCATAGAAATAGATCTTTCGGTCCAATTAGCCCATGCCAACCATGTTCCCAATATAAAGCCACTCCCACTTACCTACATTTGACCCAAACCCCTCCTATTCATGTACTTATCCAAATTTCATTTAAATCTTGTAACTGTACCTGCATTCACCATTTCCACTGGCAGTTCATTCCTCACATGAACCACTCTCTGTGTAAAACAGTTACACTTCACGTCCTTTTTAAAACTTTATCATCTCACCAGAAAAATATGTCCCCTAGTTTTGAACTCACCCACTCGAGTGGAAAGATCCTTGCTATTCACCTTATCTATATCCCTCATGATTTTATAGACCTCTATAAGACCACTTAACTTCCTATATTCCAGTGAAAAAAGTCCCAGCCTATCCAGCCTATTTTTTATAACTGGAACTCTCCATTCCCAGCAACGTCAAAGTAAATCTTTTCTCAACCCTCTCCAGTTTAGTAATGTTCTTCCTACAGCAAGGCAGCAATACTCCAGAAAAGGCCTTTCCAATGTCCTGCACAAACTTAACATGGCGTCCCAACTCCAATACTTAAAGGTCTGAGCAATGAAGGCAAGCATGCCAAATGCCTTTTTAACCATTCTGTCTACCTGTGATGTAAATTTCAAAGATTATATAACTGAACCACTGGATCTCTCTGTTCAAAAACACTACCCAGGGCCAGACTATTAATTGTATCTATCCTGTCTTTGTTTGTTTTACCAAAATGCAATTCCTCGCATTTATCCAAATTAAACTCTCTCTGCCACTCCTCCGCCCCATTGACCCAATTAATCAAGATCTCTTTGCAATCTTAGATAACCTTCTTCACTGTCCACTATCCCACCAATCCTGGTGTCATCCACAAGCTTATTAACCATGCTTTCTACATTCTCATCTAAAGCATTGATATGAATGACAAATAAAAGTGGACCTCAAACTGATCCCTCTGGAACACCTCTAGTCACAGAACGCCAGTCCAAAAAATAACTCTCCACCACCACCCTGAATCCCATGCGAACCAATTTTACTAATTAGTCTACCATGCGGAAACTTGTCAAAGGCTTCACTAAAATCCACTGTAAACAACATCTACCACTCTACCCTCATCAATCTTTTTGGTTACTTCCTCAAAAAACTCAATAAAGTTTGTGAAACATGATTTCCCTTGCACAAAACCATGCTGACTATCCTTAATCAGTCCTTGTCTCTCCAATGCAAATAAATCCTATCTTTCAGAATCACCTCCAACAATTTACCCACCACCGATGTAAGGCTCACAGGTCTGAAATTCTTTGGCTTCTCCTTACAATCTTTCTTAAATAAAAGCACATCATTAACCACCCTCCAGTCCTCCGGCACCTCAGTCCTGGTTATACATGATAGATATATTTCTGCTAGATGTCTTGCAATTTCTTCCCAAACTTCCCACAATGTCCTGGGATACACTTGATCACATACCAGAGATTTATTCACCTTTACATTTTCTAAGATCTCTCCAGCACTTCCTCTTCCGGAGTGTGAACTGTTTTGAAAGCATCAATATTTAGTTCTCTGAGCTCTCTCATTTCGTACTTCATATGCAGATTAGATTACAGGGCAAGAAATGAGTGGAGTTCCAACAACACTCAAGAAACTCAACAATGCTTAACACACATCCTGCATGATCCACATTTCATCCATCTCCTTAAACATTCACTCCCTCCACCATCGGTGCACAGTAACAACAGTGTGTGCAACATACAAGATGGACTGTAGCAATTTACTATGGGGCCTTGACTGTACCTTCTGAACTCGCAAGCTCTACTACCTAGAGGGAAAGATCAGCAGGCAAATAGGAATGCCATCACCTGCAAGTTCCTCTCCAAGACTCTGTTGTCTTGACGTGGAACTATATCACCATATAAAATATGTACCAAAGTCAAAATTCTGCAACACTGGTCCAATAGCACTGTGGATTTAACTACATAACATGGACTGCAGCAGTTCAACAAGGTGGTTACCTTCATCACTCAAAATTATGTATCTATATTATTTCTCTTAAAACTTTGCACATCTATATTTATAGTGGTAAAATTGCAAGAGGGTACAATTGGAGTCTATTTACTTAGGATTTGGACTTGGAAATCTATTTAAGAAAAGTTGACAAATCTATACATTTAGCTTCTTTAGTCTAGAGATGTGTACTTTTGTTTTTAAATCCACTACCTTTGCATCTTCCTTTCAAGTTGTAGAAAGATGAGAGGGGACTTGAGAAAGCTCCCTCTTTTTTTTCATCTCGAGGGAGTTGGGTGTTTGGAATTCGTTACCCTGCTTGGTGATTGAGGCAGAATCTCTGAACTCATTTAGAAGGACCCTGGATCTGCACGTGAAGCACTGTAAACTGCAAGACTACAGAGCCCAGACAGTGGAAAGTGAAATCAGAATATGGGGCTGGTTTATAAAAGCCAGCAATGCCATGCCCCACAAATGAATGAAAAATTATATCCTGCTGTGCTGCGACTTCTCTTTTTTATGTAGTTCTATGTATCAGCAGTATTTGCTGTTTTCCAGTTGAGAGATTGGATAAATCTTCTCACAGGCACCATTTTACCCAAGCAATGCACTGATAAATAGTTTAAATGACTTCAGTGTTCCATTCATTTCTTTATGGAAAGGCCTAATGTGTTGTCTACGTGTTCCTTCCTCATACAAGATTGGTATCTCTCCACGTGTTGCAATATGAATCTGTGTCCTATATTGAGTGCTGTACAGAGATCACAATATTTTAGTACTGTGGACTGGAAACAGTTAGCAGGATACAATTTAGCCTATTTTCTTGCACAATAAGATTTAAAAGGTTGTGCAACACAATGTCCAGTCTAACAAGCATGAGTTCATATGGAGGAGAGAACTGTAAAATTTTAACAGACCTTTCAAAAGAGAAACATATGAGGATCCAAAATGGTCTTGTCTTCAAGTTGCAGGCATTGTCACAATTTCTTTTCACATGGCACATAACAGTTGCTTAACTTATAACCTGCAGTGATAATGGAGAGTGAGGATTATGAGTGTAGTAACCTTTTATTTTGATGTGATGCAGTTTATCAATTAGAAAGTCATTTTGATTGAAAGCATTCTTCAGCCGAACTAGCTGTGAACGTACAAAGGGACAGTCAGCATCTGAAGAAAGATTCACAAATGTTTCAAGTCACAGTATCCCTTCAAGAGCAAGCCATTGTGCATTTCCAACATTCTCAATTCTTGTCTCAGATTTCCAGCACATGTTGCTTTTATCTCTGAAACACTCTTCGATTTATGTGCTTTCATTGTCAGGCACACATTGATCTCAACATGTTGACTAATAGTGAGGTTTTTAAAAAAATTACAAATTGGATAAACCAATCGAGAAGTGAGATACCTGAAGTACTTACTTTCCTCCCAGTGTCTCTAGTGAGTTGAAAGGCATTTCCTGTTTTCTGTTTGCCTCAGATCTGTTGTATGGAATTGAATTGAATTGAATTGAAAGCAGAAGGTGTCCCACAGTGAACAGACATTTATCAGAAGTCTGGGAGCATGCAGACTAAGATGTAGATGTTGAGAGCGTTGCAGCCAGCTGTGACCAGTCGCAGCAGCAATGTAATGAATACATTCAGCTGGTTCTTGGGTTGCAGGGAGGACAACTTTGAACAATCATGGATAAAAATAAGACAAATTAATGGAGGGAAATTGGACCATGAAATATCCATGTTTAAGTGAATTTAGTCGAATGAAATGTCTTAAATTGTTTGCTTCTGTATATTAAATTTAAAAAAAGAATTTACATATGCTGATTGTTTTTTCAGATGTTGAGTGATCCTAAATGTTGTCCTTTCCAGCCTTTAAAAATGAATGAAACGTGTCAAAACTAGGTAAATGATCAAAAGCATTTACATAGAAAATAGTGATTAAACCAAAACAAAGCAGTAGTTTTTATTAATGAATAAAGCCAGTTAAAGCAGCCACTACAATTTAATGCTGCTGAACAGACCTATTGCTGAAGCTTTTCATTTTGCATTCATCAGGACTACCTCAAGAATGTCAAATTTCAAGCAATCACAGCAATTTATGCTGAAGAAGAAAAGGGTGCTGTGTGTTTGGGAAGCTGACTCTGATTTCTCATGGTTGAGACATGGATAAATCAGTGCGGATGTATGTACTCACCAAATCATGAGTGATTCAAAAAAGTCGTGCGATTTAACATATTATTTTTGATTTTTAAAGATAGGATCCTACGATAAATGTTTGTCACATCTTGCAAGCATAAACGAGCCATGTTACAAGCTCCGCTAGCTTTTTTATGTTGGTTTTCATTTCAGCTAATATAGTGGACTCAGGACTGCTGAATTGCAGAATCACAACAAATAACAAACATTTTGTTTTGAGTTTTGCAGGCGCTGGTTGAACAAATCAAACAACATGTTATTTCAGTTACTTGTAAAAGGCACCATACAGATCATAATCATCTAGCCTGTGTTTGCAAACAAAATCAGAATGTCCACTGTTAGATGTTTCCTGTGGTATAAATTGTTGCGATTGTTTGAAATTTGGCTTTGGTACATTTGTCTTAATGAGTGCAGGATGAAAAATTGCAGAAATGTGACTGCAGCAATATTCAAGTTCTGTACTACTACAGGACTGAAACTAGTCTTTGTTAAGCAAAAGATTTGACATCTTTCTTCAAAATGCTCGCTGTCAAAAATGCAACAGTGATATGTTTCATGAGTTTGTCTTGGGTTGTAATGATGATATATTCATAGAAAATCAGCAGTTTAAAAGGCAATTTCAGTGTCACTATAAAGTATTCATTTTGTCTGCAGGAACAATAGAGGTGGAAGAGAGATTTAAAATGGTCTGTGTGGGCTTTGGTCAAGGATTGACTTCCCATTAAAAGCCTTAGAGGCTGAAGAGTTTTCTTTCTTCATTTTTGCCTTCTGAAGTGTCCTCATGAGTGACTGAGAACAGCTTTTAACACCATTAACTCTTAAGTGAACATTAATGTGAGTGCATCGAGATAAGTGATATGTTTTTTTTCTCGCCTGAAGCCTTGTATTACAGTATCGTCCCATGATGGCAATCAGATCATCTTCTGCTACCCTGCTGGTATCAGCAATCCTCATGAATATTAGAAAGCAATTTCACTATGGGGTTTATCAGAAAAGAGTGCAACTGCTATTCATGAATTTGTACTCTCCAAAAGGAGTCACTGGATTATGCTCACTCCTTGCCACCTGACATTCTGCATATTTTTTCAGAGATTAATTGTTCTACAGGGCATTGACTATTATGTCATCTCCCACCAGATGAAAACTGCACATTATAGACTGACCTTCAAATGAACTTTTAGATTATTCAGAACTCATCAATCTAATGGTGTCCCTTATCATTCCCAGGACTGTAGAGTTCAAGACAAATTATGCAGACCTAAAGATTGTTCACCCTGGATATATTTCTCAGTTGAATAAAGGGACAGTTACTTATTCTGCTAACAATCGGAAAATTCACTAGCCTAAGAGCTACGTTAGTGAATAAGTATCAGTTGGGAGAGGATTTGCTGAGAGCAATCTTTAGTGACAGACAAGTATTATTATGATTAAAAACTTGGCTAGAAAAATTAAAAAAAGGAAAATTAAACTGTGGCTCAATCAGTATCTTAAAAGAAAAAAAGACTGATGACAGATCCCACATAAAACATTAGTTTACTGTTTTGTTTTTTTGCAATTGTTTGATCTCTTGAAGATCTGCAGCATTGGTTAATTTTAAATCCCGTCAGTGTCATCAGTTCATGAGGCTTTTCAGGTTTTAGGACAACCTGCACCAAATCTAGCATCTTAATAGATGAGCTGCTGAAGTAGCAACTTTGCCAGACGTCTGGTGGGAGGTTGTCAACTGTATCTGACTCTCGGCATCATGTTCATGTCCGATTTGTAAATATAATCAGGTTTATTCAGCTCAAAGGCTCCATCATGGCTGCAATTGTCCAATTCTTCTGTCACTAACTCTAACTGAGACTGACAGTTTTGTTGCATTTTAATAAACAACATAGTTTGCTCTTTGCATGTGGCTGGTAGCTACATTGCTAAGTTGCATTACAGAGCATAATTTACGGAGATAAATTTCAGATTTTGTCTTAATCTGAGATGTGTGACATTGATTCAATTCACATCAACCTACTAGGACTAACATTGATTTTTCAGTGTATGACTTTGCTGTAAATGTTTGTGGGTTTTAGAAGAATGTTACAAAATGTAAATTTCTGAACTCTGGGGACAATGAATGCTTTCTTTTATTGGACACTTCCTTTGGTTACAGCAAGTAGTCATTATATTTGATTATGTTGTGACATTTATGTTGCACAGCAAGGTGCAGTGTACAAGTTGAATTGAATCATTTGAAATGATTTTATGGATGACTGCATTGGACACAGAAATCTAATGTCTGCTCAGTCGTTGTTGAGTTTTGATATTTAGATGTGGTGAGAAATTACTCTTCCGCATTGTGCTTTAATTATATATAAACTCTAGCTGCAGTGCTGGCAGGAAGCCAGGAAAGGGAAACCAGATTTTGGAAAAGTTCTTTGACAGACTCCATCTGAAGTAAATCCCTAGTGCAGAGACAACATTATGGGAAGCCCCAGACTCCCACATGTCATTGTAGGAAACATTTGTGTACAGAGTGTTACTTTTCTGAACTTTAGGGCCAAGCTCAATGGTATGATTATATTAGTTTGAGTGTTTCCATGTAACTAATAACAAACACAAAATAAGGTTTTTTCTACAATTGGTGACTTTTTTTACCCTTGGCAGTTGAAATATCACAATAATTTACTCTTTGTGGTATAGCACTTGCTTGGAAACCAGCATAAGTGTCTGCATCCCATCATAAAGATTAACAACAGAATTTTAGGCAAATTCTACATTATTTCGGTCACAACTAATGCCATTTGTGAAGTGAACAGAGATATTTGAATCTCAGAAAGCTATCATTTCTGAGGCACTGTTAGTCCTGTTAAGAGGGAAGAGACCAGGTAACCCCAGTTGTTCTGAGTCCCTCTCACAAACTGCAGTCTCCTGAATGAACTATAACATTGCTATTCCATTATCTACTGCAAGATACCCAGGACATTGAAATTGCTAGAAAAGCTCCGCAGGTCTGGCAGCATATTTGGAGAGAAGTCAGTGTTAACATTTTGGGTCAAGCGATCCTTCCTCAGAACTGAGCATTTGCTGTGCTTTCACAGCAACTTCTATCTTTGTTTCTCATTTGCAAGCATTACTTGCAAGGTTTGTGAAGGTTTGTAGCTCAGGTTGAGGTTTAGGAAGTAGGTTTGCTCACTGAGCTGTAGGTTTGATAACCAGACGTTTCATTACCTGGCTAGGTAACATCATCAGTGGCAACCTCCAAGTGAAGTGAAGCTGTTGTCTCCTGCTTTCTATTTATATCTTTCTTCTGGATGGGGTTCCTGGGGTTTGTGGTGATGTCATTTCCTGTTCATTTTCTGAGGGGTTGATAGATGGCATCTAGATCTATGTGTTTGTTTATGGCGTTGTGGTTGGAGTGCCAGGCCTCTAGGAATTCTCTGGTATGTCTTTGCTTAGCTTGTCCCAGGATAGATGTGTTGTCCCAGTCAAAATGGTGTTTTTTTTCATCCGTGTGTAGGGCTACCTCTGTTGGGATGGGACATTGTTATGAACAGCCATGGTGTTGGGAGACGATATTGAACAGTAAAAAATAATTATTATATTGATATATCACATTTATATTGCTCCATATTTAAAAATAAGCATTTGTTTGAGGAGGTGATGTCAACCAAGGAAAGAAAGACTTGCATTTAGATAGCATTTCTCAGGACTACCTGACAAATCAAAGAGTGTTATAGCCAAGGAAATATTTTTGAGTGAAATTGTTGTTGCATTGTAGTAATATTGATTAGAAAGTATTTCTTTTATTTAAAGATATTTTGTTTAATGGTTATTTTATTTATAAATGAAGGTATATAGGAATGTACAGTATTTCAACTTGATGTTTTAAATCTGTTTCTTATGGGAAAGGTCCTGAAGTACCTAACTGTGGAGTATTGCTTTTACATTTAATAATTTAGGTCTGAAAGTTATTTTAGCAAGAAATAGCGAATATTGCTTATGTACAATACAAGTTTCAATCTGTATACGTTTTCTTCCAAACCAAAAACATTTGCAGGAACCTAACTCTAACTATAACATTGATTCACATTAAGCTGCTTCACTTGAAGTCATGATGTTTGCAAACATAGTCACAACTTGAAATGAGGGCTCCCTTTGGTGTCACCATTGTACTACGTTTCTGATGATTTGTGCATCTGGTCTCTCAATGGTTTGGCTCTGTAAAGGTAAATTGGCCATAGCCCTAATGGACCAGAGGGCGGCTCTCATTTAGCAGAGAACTGGTGGTTAGTTTAACCTCAGCATCACTATACCTCACGTGTTTGAAAAGGTGGGATCTTCATAGTAGCCTCACTTAGTGGCTTTCTAGTGTTTGCTGTGTGGGACTAAATTTTAAATTTTACAGTGAGAGTTTTGAAGTAGTTACATTCATTGCTTATTTTGGAACACTGTTAAAATGTCAAAGGAATAACAAAAGTGGAGAAGGACGATTTCTGTTCGTCAATTAGCTTTCAAATTTAGAAGAAAGTGAGGACTGCAGATGCTGGAGACCAGAATTGAGAGTGTGATGCTGGAAAAGCACAGCAGGTCAGGCAGCATCAGAGGAGCAGGAGTATCGACGTTTCGGGCATAAGCCCTTCATCGACAACTTTCAAATTTAAACAAACTATCGTTTTATATTATGGTATCTCAACTCCTGAGAAAGTTCACATTTCCTTTTCCTCGTTTTTTGTATATTGAATTTGATGTGCTTTTTTAAATGAAAAGCAGATGAAAGCATTAATACATTTCTTCAAATTTATAAGTTGCAAGCCAGAGAGGAGAGATAAATATTAATAAAATCAGCATTTCTTGGAAAGGTTCAACGCAATTGTGCTGTAAGCATGAATTTGACCTGGATTTTACCACAAAAAAGTGCATGAACTGATCCACACCAGTTTTACAACAAAAGTAAATCGGTATATACACTGACTTTCTCAAATTGATCTGTTAGTCTAAGTTGGTCTAAGGCTATGAAAGCCATTTGTTGCTCATTTATGTAATTCTGTCCATTATGCAAAAGACCACTGTGCTGGAAAATAAATTCTGAGAAAGATCCATCTAATGCTTACTGAAAGGTTAAGTACAGTAGCAAATTAAGCAAGGAAATTTATACATTGACAAAAAAGTTGTAGGAAATGTGACGATTGGGAATGCTTTAGAAATTAGTAAAGGGGATCACCAGAAATCTAATTTTCACTTTGCAAATTTAAGGAAAAGCTCTTATAACCTGTTTTTATGTTCCTGGCTAGTTTACCCTCATTTTTCATCCTTTCAGAGGGCTTTTACATGTTTATGAACAAAGGAAGGGAAAGCTAAAGTAAATATTGGATCATCGGAAGTGGAGACAAAAGAAATTATAATTGGCAAAAAGGAAATGACAGACATTGAACAAAGACTTTGGCCTGAATATTCACTGCCAGGTCTGGTACACAGAGTTAGGAACATTCCTATCTCTGTGAACCCAACCTCTAACAATAGTTGCCTAAACTGGTTTTTCTATCACGTGAGGGGAGACTGAGTTAGATGTTGGTGTGGGTGACTCCAGAAGAGCAAAAGGTTTGAGAGTAGAGGTGAGCAAAACGGGGAATGCAGGAATTTGACAGTGTGTTACAAGTAATGCAAGCGATACCCTCGTTCTGCGAATGAATAAAACAATGTACAGTGCAGAAATTTGCTAAGACTCCTTAGATAGCACTTTCCCAACCTACAGCAAGTTCTCCTTCAAGCTGCTCGCTATCCTGACATGAAACAAATCAGTGAGTCTAAATCCTGGAACTTCCTCACTAATGGCATTGTAGCTTGACCTACAACAAATGGATTACAGTAGTTCAAGAAGGCAACTCACTACCACCTTCTGAAAAACAAGACAAACGTACAATAGCACGGGCTATTACAGCTAGTAACACCCATATCTCATGAATTAATATTAAAAGAAAACACTCAGGACTGTTTAGCAAATACTGTTCAATCATAAAGTCACATATAATTTTAGACATTGTTTTGAGTTTAGCAAGTGCATCTTTCCTGGTATGATCGCTTCCTTGCTGATTATGAATTGCAGATGTGAAATGCTGTTTGATACACTCCATCAGTCTTTGGGACATACTGCCTACATACCAGGCATCACACCAACAGTGAAATACATCTACCACATTACTCATCTGTGTGATAGGCAAAACGTCGTTTTAGCTTGACAGCAGTATTCTGCTAATTGTGAACAGCACTAGTATTGCTACTGCATCGTAGCAGTTAGGTTCATCTTTTGACTTTTCAAAACTTTACACTTCATCCCTTTGTACAGCATAAATGTTATTTTGCCTTTTTTTTAATTTTTCTTACAAAATTACTGTGATGTGTGCAAGGCAAACATTCAAAAACAGTTTCTTTCTTCACGAATGCTCCAGTTCTGTGCTCCCAATCCCGACTATTCATTGATTTATTTCAAAGTGGCAATTTAGCAAAGTTTAATTTGTATAGGTAAATGAGATTTATTACAAACAGTAAACATTTTAAATAATAGTGTGATTCCACCATCTGTGAATAACCCAATTTTAAATTATTGACAACAGTTTCAAAAGAGATTCTGTAACTTTATGGTTGAAATGAAATTACAGAAATTAGTTCTTTAGTAAATTAAAAAAGTGACATTTCAAAAAGTGTATCTAACTTTTTTTTAGATTCTTGTAAAAGGTGCGCAAACAAGTGGAATTAGTGGACGCAATCATGATAAATTCACGCTGGGACAGGTTTTGTTTGTGGATAGCACCTGGTTCTAATGCAATCTCTCTAAACTAACACAAATGAGCTCAAACTCTTGATACACTGAATGCTGTTTGCGATTACAAATCTACAGTCTTATGTGTTGGCTACACTCTGTCAGGCAAATTACGCTGAAGCAAACAACAAAGTCAAATGGAAACTCGAGGCCATATTGTATTTTATTTCTTTCAGATCAATGTAAAGATTAACACACCAAAGACCAACCTATAAATAGCTTTATAAACAAAACAAAATTATTTTCTTCCGTGTGTATTTTAATTTGTCCTGTGATGTTGCCTAATACTATTTGCCCCGAACAACACTGAGTATTGTTCTGCTCCAAATGATCTTAGATAACTGCAAATTGCTAACCACTTCAGTATTGCATCGAAAGTTAAGCCAAAAGTTTTGCATCAGCCGTAGGCCAAATTAAGTAGATCAGCAAGTTACCTGACTTGAAATATCCAAATTTCTTAAACTCTGGGCATTTTTACATTGTTTAAATTTTTGCATATGTAACTAAATCTACTGAATGCAGTCTTACAACGGGCAAGGTTCAAGCTTTGAATTGTGGTGTACTAATCCAGTACCATAATTGTTGTACTTCTACACACTCCACTCTGGTTGAGGTGGTGTTCCTTCTCTTTCATGTGGGTTTAGGTTCATGTTAGGAGTATATATGGTAATTTTAAAAGTCTGTTTGCCTTTTGCCATAATAGAGACACCAATTAGTCCAACAAGGGAATTAGAATAAACAGCTTGCCCTCAGGCCTTGTTGGTAGTGGAGGGACTGGATGTTTGCAATGCCATTCAAGCAGACCACTTTGTCTTGACTAGTGTCAAAACTTCTTCAGTGATTCTGGAACTGTACCCATCCAGGCAATTGGGGTGTATTCCATCACTCTCCTGACTTATGCCTTGTAGATGGTGGGGAGGTGATAGGGAGTCATGAGGTGACTTAATTGCTGCAGGATTCCTAGTCTCTGATATGCTCAGTATGACTAGTCAACTACAGTTTCTGGTAAATGGTAACCCCCAGATGTTAGTACAGGGAAAGTCAATTATTGCAGTGCCATTGAAAGTCATGAAGAAATGGTTAGATTCTTGTGAGGTGCAAATGTTGCTTTTCACTTGTTGACCTAACATTGAATATTGTCTATATCATGTTGCATTGGGCATAGAAAGCTTCAGTATCTATGAATCAGTGAACATCTTTACTTCTGATCTTCTAATGGATGGATGAAGTAACTGAAGCTGGTTGGACCTCAGGCCTGAGAAAGTCCTATAGTGATATCCTAGCTCTGAGATGATTGACCGTCAAAAATCACAACTATCTACCTATGTGCCTGAAAGATTCTTCCTGATTTCCAATGATGTCAGTTCTATGATGCCACAATGACTTCAGGTTAAATGCAGACATTCTCATCTGATCTCTGTAACTCAGCTCTTTTCTCCATGCTTGAACCAAGGCTACAGTGATTTTGGCGATCAGTGTTTATGGCAGAACCTGAACTATTGAAGCAGGTTATTGATGAGCAAGTGCCGGTTTGGGATAGCATTGTTTATGACCCTTCCCATCACTTTACCAATAATCAGGAGTAGATTAATGAGGTGGTAATTGGTCAGGTTGGTTTTGACCTGCTGTTTGCATGCAGAGTATACCTGGATGCCATTCCTCATTGCTGGATGGATGCCAATAGTGTAGCTATTCCGAAAGAAGTTTGATGAGAGAAATGAACTTGGCTAGTTCTGAAATACGTATCTTCTTTGTTATTGTTGGAATATTGTGAGGAGCCATAGTATCCAGTGCCTTCAGTACTTTTTTTTGAAAAAATATACTTTATTCATAAACTACCTATAAGTTATTACAAGTTCAAAACAGCTCCATTTAGACTTTGCAGAAAGTACGTGGAAGTTTGATGTTCCTCATTAGAGCTTCACTCCAGAAGGAGATGTGCAATGGTCTCTTCCCCCTAACAGCCACTTGAAGGACAGTGTGCAGTAGCTGACAGAGTCCAGGTGTGCCTTTCTCAGCACTAGGTAAAAACAAGGACTGCAGATGCTGGAAACCAAAGTCTAGATTAGAATGGTGCTGGAAAAGCACAGCAGGTCAGGCAGATTCCAATGAGCAGGAAAATCGATGTTTTGGGCAAAAGCCCTTCATCAGGAATAGATGAAGGGCTTTTACCATTTCTCAGCACTAGCCAAACTACGTCTTGATGCTTGTTGGAAAGTTCTGGAAATGAGACAGTCTGCTCAGGGAACCAACTGATAGGATCTACCCTCTCCGCAGGGTCTTGAGGACATTGCATGCTGACCATTTCCTAATGCACTTGTCATCAAAGACATTTCCTTTGCACATTTTTCCATCAGACACAAGTGACATAGAATAGTCCAACTGGTTGGAGCGTTCTGCAGCAACCTCAGTATGCAGTGACACTTGATGGTTACGTACCTAGGGTCTATGCATAGTCTGATGCAGCACACACAAAGGTGGCTATGAAGATGAGGGCAGAATTGGGTCGTCCTCCTCCACCTTCACTAGAGTTTTGTACATGATGTCCCTGTGGACAGGATCCATCTTTGATCTCAAGTTGAAGTGGAAGATGGCTCAGGTGACTGATGAAGCTCAGGTTCTGGGAATGGACCAGACCTGTGCCGTGTGCAGCAACACTGAGCATACCTCACACCTGAAGACCAAGTTTTTATCTGCAATGGAGATGAAATAGTGCTCCCATATGCCCAGTTTCTGTCAATTCTTTCAATCATTTCTTGATATCACATAGAGTGATTAGCTGAAGACTGTTATTAGTGATGCAGGAGATGTTAGATGGAGGCCATTATTTGACTAATGATGCCTCTAGCCATTTGCAATAATTTGCTTGGTCACCCCATCATTGGAGATGGAAATTTGTGGTGCCAGGGC
This sequence comes from Hemiscyllium ocellatum, assembly GCF_020745735.1. Lineage (NCBI taxonomy): Eukaryota > Metazoa > Chordata > Chondrichthyes > Orectolobiformes > Hemiscylliidae > Hemiscyllium > Hemiscyllium ocellatum. Next base: position 52,267,812 of record NC_083401.1, on the reverse strand, counting down.
CAGTGTTGAGTTTAGGTTTGGTCCGTCATTTTGTGGGATTTTTTAACTCTGCATGTCATAAGTTACATCCACTGTCTGGTGTGCATCTGATTCCATGTTATGGTTTCTCCAATTTCACAACTCATTCACTTGATGCTACTCCTGCACACTTCACTGAGTTGGTGTTGATCCCCTAAGTTGATGGTAATGGTAGATTTTATGATGTATGATGTTGCAGATAGTCCTAGAGATTTTCAGCACAGAAAAATGTCCTCTGACCTATTATGTCTGGTCAAAACCAGCCTAACTAGTCTAATCTTATTTTCCAGCATTTGGCCTTGGTGTCACAAGTGCACACCTAAATACTTTGTAAATGTAATGAGGACTTCTGTCTCTACCACTCTTACAGGCAGTGAGTCTCAGATTCCCACCACCCTCTGTGAAAGTTTTTCCTCACAATCTCTCTAAAACTCCTGTCCCTAACCTTAAATCTATGCCCCCAGTCTTTGATGCCTCTATCCTTGCAATCTGGTTGAGTATGATTCTGCTTATGACTCACAACACCTCATGATGGCTGGTTTTGTATTGGTAGATCTGTTCAAAATCTACCCAACATAATGGAGTAACATGAAAATGGGAATTCATCTTCTTAAAGGTTGTTTGTTGTCACACCTTTCTTGTGGACAAATGCATCTGTGACAGGCAGATTGGTGAGTCAGAGCTGAAAATGTGTTGCTGGTTAAAGCACAGCAGGTTAGGCAGCATCCAAGGAACAGGAAATTCGACGTTTCGGGCCAGAGCCCTTCATCAAGGGCTCTGGCCCGAAACGTCGAATTTCCTGTTCCTTGGATGCTGCCTAACCTGCTGTGTTTTAACCAGCAACACATTTTCAGCTCTGATCTCCAGCATCTGCAGACCTCACTTTTTACTCGAAGATTGGTGAGACATAAATCATGTAAGCTTTTCCCTCCTGTAGGTTCCCTCATCTCCTGCTACCAATGCAGTCTAGCAGCTATGGCCTTTGTCACTCAACCAGCTCAAACAATAAAGGCACTGCTGAACTACACTTGGTGATGGCCATTGAAATCTTCCACCCAGAGCCCTTTCTATGACCTTGTCACCTCAGTGTTTTTTTCCAATTGATGCTCAATGTGGAAGTATACTGATTCTCAGCTGAGGGAAGTGGATTAGCTGATGATGGGTAGCAATCATCAGGATGATGGATTCCAAGCACATGTTTAACTTAATGTTATATTAGATTTATGGGGTCTAAAGACAATTTTGTAGAGTCCCTCCTGATATCTACCCCTGTAAAGGGGGTTGATTTTCTTAGTTGTATTGATGGCTGGTTTGTTGCACAAATTGGCACCAACAGTGTGGGTTCAATGCCTGTACCAACTGAGGTTACTGTGAAAGAGTCTCCTTCTCAACTGCTCCCTTCACCTGAGGCATGGTGGCCTTCAGGATAAACTGCCACAAGTCATCTGTCTCTAATATGAGAGCAGCTATATGTCTGATAAGACCATGGCAACTTCACCTTTCCACTGCGTCGCCACCTCCAGTGCAACCTCCCTGCTGGTGGGACAGTACGTATCAGGGATCATGCTGATAGTATTAAGGACAGTGTCTATAAGGTGTAATGTGGTGAGGACGTATGTCAGGCTATTGCTATATAACAGCCTTTTTGAGGAATGGCCCAGGATGTCCACCTTTGCAGGGTTGACTCAGGGCTGGCTTTGTCATTGTCATTTTCAATTGATGTTGGGTGATCTATGTGGTTTCATTCCTGTTTTTGACTATTGTAGCCAATGAATACAATTGAATGGCTCTTTTGTTCATTTCAGAGGACGGTTAAGACTAAAAACACATAACTGTGGGTCTAAAGTGACCTGTAAACCAAACCAGGTAGCCTGGCAGATTTTCTTCCATAAGAAAGGTTATGTTCAAGGATGTGAGGTCAGGAACAGAAGAGGAGAGGTCACACTGTTGGGAGTTTTCTATAGGCCTCCACAAAGTTCCAGGGATGTGGAGGAGAGGATTGGCAAATTGATTCTGAGCAGGAATGAAAGGAACGAGGTGGTCATTATGGGGGACTCCAACTTCCCTAACATGGATTCTCGTACATCAGATGGATCAGTTTTTGTCCAATGTGTACAAGAAGGTTTCCTAACACAGTATGTCGAAGGGCCGATAAGAGGGGAGGCCACACTAGATCTGGTGCTTGGTAATGAACTAGGCCAGGTGTTTGATTTAGTAATAGGTGAGCACTTTGGAGAGAGTAACCATAATTCAGTAACGTTGAGTTTAATGATGGAAAGGAATAGGTATATGCCACAGGGCAAGAGTTACAGATGGAGAAAGGACAATTGTAATGCAATTAGGCAAGACTTAGGAGGCATAGAATGGGGCAGCAAAATGCAGGGGATGGGGACAATCGAAATGTGGAGCTGGTTTAAGAAACAGATATTGTGTGTCTTTGATAGGTATGTCCCTATCAGACAGAGAGGAAGTGATATGGTAAGGGAACTGTGGTTTACTAAAGAAACTGTGTTTCTTGTTAAGTGGAAAAGGAAGGCTTATGTGACATTGAAGCGAGATGGTTCAGATGAGGCGATGGAGAGTTCCAGAGTAGCTAGGAAGGATTTAAAGAGAGAGTTAAGAAGAGTTGGGTGGGTACATGATTAGTCTTTAGCAGGTAGAATAAAGGAGAACTTTGAAGCTTTCTGTAGGTATGTGAGGAATAAAAGGATTACTAGGGTAGGAATAGGGCCTGTCAAAGACAGAAGTGGGAAGCTGTGCATGGACCCTGTGGAGATCAGAGAGGTGCTTAATGAGTATTTCTCATCTGTTTTCACTCAAGCAAAGGAGGATATTGCAGAGGAAAAGACTGAGATACAGGCTATTAGACTTGAAAGGATTGAGGTTAGTAAGGAGGAGATGTTATCAATTCTAGAAGATGTGAAAGTAGATAAGTTCCCTGAGCCACATGGAATTTTTCCATGAATTCTCTGGGAAGCTAGGGAGGAGAGGGGGACACCTTGGCTTTGATCTTTGAGTCATCATTGTCTGCAGGTTTAGTACCAAAGGACTGGAGGATTGCAAATGTTATGTCCTTGTTCAAGAAAGGCAGTAGACATGACCCAGTGAGCCTTATGTCTGTTGTAGGAAACGTTTTGGAAATGATTATAAGAGGTAGGATATATAATCACCTAGCAATCAACAATTTAATTGGAAATAGTCAACATCAATTCGTCAAGGACAAGTCATGTCTCACAAACCTCATTGAATTTTTTGAGAAGGTGACCAAGCATGTGGATGAGGGTAGGACAGTTGACGTGGTGTACATGGACTTTATAAAGCCTTTGATAAGGCTCCACATGATAGTCTATTAGACAAAATGTGGAGGCATGGGATTAAAGGTGATTTTGCAGTTTGGATTAGAAACTGGCTTTCTGTAAGAAGGCAACAAGTGGTGGTTGATGGAAAATATTCAGCCTGGATTCCAGTTACGAGTGGTGTGCCACAAGGATCTGCTTTTGGGACCGTTGCTGTTTGTCATTTTTATAAATGACTTGGATGCAGGCATAGGTGGATGGATTAGTAAATTTGCAGATGATAAAGTCAGTGGAGTAGTGGACAGTGTGGAAGAATGTTGCAGAGACACTTGGATAAACTGCAGAATTGGGCTGAAAGGTAGCAAATGGAGTTCAATGCAACGAAATGTGAGGTGATTCATTTTGGAAAGTATAACAGGAAGGCAGAATTCTGGGTCAATGGAAAGATTATTGGTAGTGTGGATGTGCAGAGGGATCTTGGAGTCCATGTACATAGATCCCTGAAAGTTGTCACCCAGGTTGATAGTGCTGTTAAGAAGGCATGCGGTGTGTTAGGTTTTATTGGTGGAGGGATTAAGTTCTGGAGCTATAATGTCATGCTGCAACTGTTCAAAATGCTAGTGCAGCCTCACTTGGAATACTGTGTGCAGTCCTGGTCGCCCCATTAAGGAAGGATGTGGAAGCATTGGAAAAGGTGCAGAGGAGATTTACCAGGACATTGCCTGGTCTGGAGTGAAGGTCTTATGAGGAAAAGCTGAGGGACTTGGATCTGTTCTTATTGGAGAGAAGAGGCTAAGAGGGAATTTAGAAGAGATATACAAGATGATCAGAGGGTTAGATAGGGTGGATAATGAGAGTCTTTTTCCGAGGGTGATGTCATCTGCTTGTACGAGGGTGCATAGCTGCAAATTGAGGGGTAATAGATTTAAGATAGATGTCAGAGGCAGATTCTTGACTCAGTGGTAAGGGTGTGGAATGCCCTGCCTGCCAATGCAGTCAACTCAACCACTTTAGGGGCATTTAAACAGTGCTTAGATAAGAACATGGGTGATAATTGGATAGTGTAGGGAGATGGGCTTAGATTAGTTTGCAGGTCAGCACAACATTGAGGGTCGAAGGGCCTGTTCTGTGCTGTATTGTTCTATGTTCTGTGTTCTGGGAGATGAGATTCCATAGTGATGTTATGGTCACCAAAAAGTTAACTTTTAATTCCATATTTATTCATTGATTTTATATTTCACCAGCTGCCATGGTGGGATTTGAACATGACCCCAGAACTTCTACCATTTTTAACTGAACATTACCACTATGAATCATTGTTGTTTCAGTCACAATTTTAGGTTTAATTAATAAATCTTCAATCAAGAATTTGAATTTAATGTCTAAATATTTTAAATCAGTAAAACTATATCAAGTAAAACTATAACTCGAGCTCTTGTACTGCTATTAACCTGCTCCAATTTGAATTGCCATAAGTTGTTAACCCTGCAGTTGAGTTGTGGCTAATGTTGGCATGTTAGTTAATCACGTTTGTATGTTTCTATGCACTCTCATACTAGCTAACTGTAGACTTCTTAACCCGAAGAAATAAGGCCAATAGACCATAGGACATAGGAGCAGAAGTAGGCCATTCAGCCCACTGAATGTGTTCCGCCATTCAATGAGATCATGGCTGATCCGATAATGATCAATCCACTCTGCTGCCTTTCCTTACTGATTAAAATTTTGTCTCTTTCAGACTCAAATACATACAATGATCCAACTTCGACAGCCATCTGCCATAAAGAATTCCACAAATTCACTACCGTTTGAGAGAAGAAGTTCCTCTTCATCTCTGTCTTCAATCTGTGACACACATTCTAAGATTATGACCTCTCGTCATAGACATACCATAAAGGGAAACAACCTTTCCACATCTATCCTGTCAAGTCCTCTAAGAATCTTATATATTTCAAAAAGATAGTCTCTCATTCATCTGTATTTCAATATGGTTTTGGCCCAATCCAGTCAATCTCTCCTTGTGAGACAATCCCTCCATTCCTAGTATCAGTCTAGTGATCCTCCTCGGGATTTCTTCCAATACTAATATACATTCCTTAGACAGTAGGGGCTCAGAATTATTCACAGTATTCCAGCTGTGGATTTGACTGGTGTCTTGTATAGTTTTAGCAAAACCATCCTATTTTTGTACTACATTCCATTTAAAATAGATGCCAACAATACATATGCCTTCTGTGTTACCTTTTGGATTTAAATGCTAGCTTTTTGTATTCATGGGCCAGGATTCCAAAATTCCTCAGTTCTGTAACTATCTGCAGGCTTTCTACATTTAAATAATATTCAGCTCCTCCATTCTTCCTGCCAAAATGCAGAACCTCACATTTCCCCACATTATGTTCTATCTCCCAAGATTTTACGCACTCACCTAAGGTGTCTATGTCTTTCTGCAGATTCTTTGTGTCATCCACCACACTTGACTTCCCACCTATTTTTGTGCCATTCACAAACTTGGCTGTAGTATATTCACTTTCCTGAGCCAAGTCAATAATATATATTGTAAATAATTATGGCCCTAGCACTGATACCTGTAGCACATCATTAATAACAGGTTGCCATCTTGAAAATGACCCCCCCCCCCCATCCCAACTTTAGTTAGCTTATCCTCTCTCCATGCTTAACCCTACCTCCAACATCTTGTTAGCCTGAAATAATTAGTCTGAGCCAAAGTTATCTCTTGTATGAACAAGCCTGTCCAGCTCGACCTCCGTCCCAGCTGCAGAGGACTGCAGGGAGGTGAGCAGCTGGTGAAAGAACAAAACAAAGGGAAGAAGGAAAATCGAAAAATAATTAAATAAGACTGCTTAAATAGATTTGGGCATTTTTTTTCTCTCTGATTTCTGGAACTAATTAACCCCATCCTCCCTTTTAAAGAGATGCAGGTGATAATGGTGCTACGTTCTCTCAGCTCTGCCAAAAAAACAAATAGCGCCAGTTCCTCACATCAATAAATTTTCTGACAACATTGTTCCTCAGATCAATGAACTATCCGCAAAATGCAGCTCATCAGTCTCTGCAGCTTGTTGAAAATGTGCTGCGCAACATCAGGTGGATAATTAAGGACTTCTTTCTATTTGAAGCTTGAGTTTTGGCATAGATCCATCCCCAGTATTCACCCCTATCAGGTTTTAACTATAAGTAAAGAATTGATGTTGGTGAAACACTGACCTGCTTATAATCTCTTGTCTGCATCTAAAATTCTCCAGATGTTGGGGCTCTGGCCCATGTCCACTATACTCAGTGATGCTTCCGGAAACATTTGGTGCTCATGTGAGCCCATTTGCTGTGTGTTTTTGAGTGTGTGTATTTGTGTCATTTCCTTGATTTCTCTGCACGCAAACTCCACTTTCATAAGTAATGTAAGTGTTGCTTTATTGGGTTGCTTTTGCTTAAATCCTTACAACAAAGGGTGGCATGGTGGCTCAGTGGTTAGACTGCTGCCACACAGTGCCAGGGCCCAATTCCAGTTTCGGGCAACTGGCTGTGTGGAGTTTGCACATTCTCTCCATGTCTGTGTGGGTTTTCTCCAGGTCCTCCGGTTTCCTCCCACAATCCAAAAGATGTACAGGTCAGGTGAATTGGCCATGGTAAATTGTGCATAGTATTCAGGGATATGTGGGTTAGGTGCATTAGTCAGGGACAAATAGAGGGGAATGAACTTGGGTGGGATATTCTTCGGAGGGTCAGTGTGGACTTGTTGGGCCTAAGGGCCTGTTTCCACGCTGTAAGGATTCTAAGATTCTAAGAAAACAGAATCCATTATTGTTGTGTTTGAACTCTAGTCTACTAGCACTGAGGTTTGTAATCTTAATAACTTAGTCAATGTTCTTAGATCCACAAAAGTCACTTATAGAAGGGGCATCAGTCTGCTGACTGGGAGCACAGGACAAACAGTAGAGCAAGTTGAACCAGTTTGTTGCCTGATCATGCAGTGTATTTTGTTTTTGCCCTTGGAATCTACCTGGCAATCAGAAATTCTGAGAGTGTAATCAGCAATCCGGGTATCAGATCCGAGTGCCATTTCCAAACAAAATGGCTCCCAAGTCAAATTAGATTTGTTAAGTTAGATTCCCTACAGTGTGGAAACAGGCCTTTCAGCCAAACAAGTCCACACCGACCCTCCGAAGAGCAACCCACCCCACCTCTGACTAATGCACCTAACACAATGGGCAATTCACCTGACTTGCACATCCTTGGACTGTGGGAGGAAACTAGAGCACCCAGAGAAAACCCACGCAGACATGAGGAGAATGTACAAACTCCACACAGACAGTCAGCCCGAGGCTGGAATTGAACCTGGGATCCTGGTGCTGTGAGGCAGCAGTACTAACCACGCAAAACAAAAAGATACTTCATCTGAGAAATAGAAACCTGATACAGCTGATAATCTTGTACCTTGAGATTTAAAGAGCCATTTCTGGACCACACTATAAAAGCTACCTTCAAAACTTTACTTCAGTTTTTCACCTCCCCAAGGGGATCAGCAAGAATTTAGAGGCCTCAATCAGATCTGCCATTATGTCATCAAAAGGTGACATGAGGGGCTGAATGGCCTCTACCTGTGCTTTGTTTGGATGTTCCTGAGAGGTTGCTGTATGTGCACTGAACAATTACTATGGCTGGCTAAAACTCAGGCAGCAGCTTGTATTGAGTGGCTGTGTTTGGAATAAAAGTGAACACTACAAATTAGGTTTTAAAATCATTTTTCTTCTATTTTTGATATTTTAAATATTTTTGTGAATGCCAAAACATTGATTATTTAGTATTGTTATGGTTTTTAATAAATTGTCATCAGTGACAAAGAACCCCCTCCACCCATTTTTTTTATATTTTGACAGCAAAATTGACACCTCTCACAAATAATAAGTGTCTAATTTTAATTTTCAAAATTACTGCAGTAACTGATAGTTTTGACGCCAGGCATGTATAAGGCAATATGACAGAAGACTGAAGCAGACCAGTTAGTAAATGTTGGCAACTGGGCAATTAAGAGTCTGGCTCTGGTTTTGCTGAGCTCATTAAGTTGTACAATTCCCTCGGGGAGTTTGGTTAATAGCCTGCTCTGAAATATTGCAGAACAGGTATCCCCTGCTTTTTGAATGTTCATTTTACACAATTCTGCTTTTACAAAAGACTTACATTAGTACCTGTTTTCACGAATCTGTAGAGGATTTTCGCTTTTACGAGAAACCATATAAATCATGCACCTTCGCTTTACGCCATTTTCGGTTTACAAAAGATTTCCTGAGAATGCTGTACTTTTGAATAGCAGGGACAACCTGTAATGTATTTTGTAAATTTTTATCTAGCTAAGAATCAGACTTTAAATGTCCATGTAAAAATCTATTTTGTATGCAATACACAAAGTTTTTTGTTTGGTTTTATTTGGTTGTTGTTGTAAATTAATAATTGTCTTTAAATAAGTAAAGTTATAACCTAATATTACTTGAGGAAGAAATAAACCCTTCTCTAACATTGTTTCCTTCATGTTAACTCTTCCTCTTACCGGACCTTCTGATTACATCTTCTGATTGCATCACAACTTGCCAACTTGATAATATTTATTGTAGTAATGAAGATGGTGACACAGGATAATGTAGCAAATCCTACTCCAGAGTAATAGACTATTGACAGCTGCAGAAACACCATTTAAGAAAACGTCAAGAGGAAAAAACATCTTAATGCTATTAGCAAGATTGATGGACTACAATAATGACAAAGCTTTGTGATAATTATTTTACAAAGCTGCTAATAAACATAGTCAAGGAACAGATAGTACAGGTTCATAAATTCATCTAGTTATTCTATAATCATATATAGAGTCACTGAAAATAAAAGTTAGGAGATATGTAACTCAGCCTGATAACTACATCTTTATATTACTTCATTTTATACTATTTCACAAAGTCAAATTCATTTCTGTTGAATTTCAAGTTTAGCATACACTCTTCATTGGGATATCTTAATGAAAGTGAAAGAACACATACAATTACCTAAATTAATTGTTTTAAGAACCTTCATTAAAATACATAGGACAGACTATCTCTAAAACAAACCTAATATAAAATGTGAATATTAAGTTAAATAATAGAAATCGGAAGAACTGTTACTCTTGCTGCAAAGCCAGAGATGTTCTGGAGTGTTTAATACAATTTTGGATATCTAATCAGAGAATGCATTTTTTAAGATGCAGTGATGACTCAAGGAATGTTGAATTCAAGTTGTGAGGAATCATTAAGAAATATATGTTTTTGTCCAGACAGTAAATACATTAGTTTAAGAAATTTAAGCAATTTTACAAAGTTGATCCTGGAAAATAGCCAGAAATTTCCAGATTTGCAGATTCCACAATGGTGGTAAAGAAGGTTTCTGCCATAATAATATTCATCTGTTGACAAAAAGAATGTGGTTCAGTTTACTTGAAAATCTCTTGATTTATTTTAAAGCTTTATTTTAAATTAAACTAATTCACACAGGAAAGTGCTATCCAGATACAGAATGTGCCAGAGTGTAGAGAACCTGTCATCATTGGATAACATCTGGATAATTGGCTCATTTTGTACATTATGCTCTTAGATGAGCATCAGTCCAAAGATGAAGGCCTTTTTTTTTCCAAAGGTGGTTCTCAAATGCTACACATAAACATTGGTTAATAACAAAATTGGTTACACTGTGATATGATCTGAAAAAAAAAACTGAGTGAGTATAGAAATATCCATATATCATTTTGGCAGTTTGACAACTCTTCCAGATTTGTTGTGGTGTAACATTGTGTAAGTGAAGATTTTGCCCTTGACATGCATTGACCAATAATATGTTGGTTGTTGTCTTGGTATTTCCTAATATCATGTGGAAAATGTGAGATCATGCACTTTGACAGAAAGAATAGAGGAGATGAATATTATTTAAATGGAGAAAGACTGTATAAAGCCTTAGAAGAAGGTTCCCCCAATCCCTCTGTGCTGCAGTTTATTTTTGTTGGTGTCCTCCATTTTAATAACAAAATGTTTAATAGTAACATGTTTAATAACATGTTTGCCTTCATCAGTTAGGGCATTGAATATAAAGGTTGGCAAAACATGTTGGAACTTTATAAGATTTTGGTCAGGCCACATTGGAAATATTATGTGTAGTTTGGGCTGCCAAACTACAGGAAGGATGTGGAGGCTTTGGAGAGGGTGCAGAAGAGGTTTAGCAGGATGTTGCCTGGATTAGCAATAAGGAGAGTTTGAACAACTCACTGGACCCAAAATGTTGACTCTGATTTCTCTCCATAGATGCTGCCTGACATGCTGAGCTTTTCCAGCAATTTCTGATTTTGTTGGACAAACTTGGATGTTTTTGATAGAGGGGCTACCTGATAGAAATATAAAATTAAGAGAGGCATGGATAAGGGTGGATAATTGGAGACATAGAACTGTCAAATACCAAAGAGTACCGGTTTAAGATGTGAGGGAGAATTTTAAAGGAGATGTGTGAGGAAAGTTTTTTACAGAGAGGATAATAGATACCTGGAAGGTTTTACCAGGGGAGGTGGTAGTTGCAGATAGAAGAGCAAAGTTTAAGACAAGTTTAGACAGGTACATGAACAAACAGGGAAGAGAGGGAAATGGGCCATGTGCAGTCAGCTGGGATTAATTTATAATAGCATTGTGATCGGCACAGGCGTGGTGGACCGAAGTATGTGTTTCTGTACTTCACTGTTCTATATTCTATGTTCTATGTGAAGCTTGAAGCTTGAAGTCACCGATGATTGATGTCTTATCTACTTTACATACCCTCATTATAGCCAGATTTATTTTCTGTCTTACTATTAAGGGACTGAAAGACCACTCCCACCAGTGTTTTCTTCTCCTTATTATTTCTGATTTTCCATTTCAAGAATGTTTCTTCTCTAAGATACTTAGTCCATTGCATGCAAGTAAAGTCTTGCCTGTCCTTTCAAAAGTTATATATCCTTAAATATTTGGTTCCCACCTTCTATCCACAGCTCCATACTGGCTATAAGATTACAACAAACGTTCATCTCTCTTTGTGCCATTAATTGTTTGTTTTGTTCCAAATTGCATGTGCATTTTGGTAAAGAGGCAACTAATTTTGCCTTCTTTACCATTTTCCAGCTTTGATCCTAATAGCTGTTTTTTCTTTACTGTCTGCATTCTGCCCATCCCTGTGGTGTTCTGGGTATCATTTACCCAAATAGCTTCTCTACAATGCTGCCATATCCATTTGCTTTGAAAGCCATCATATCCACTCTTCAGAGCTCCTTACACCATTCCATTTAAAACTTTCTCTACCACCATAATTATTCAATTTAGCAAAATACCAGTAGCAGCAGTACTGGTATCAGTGTCCCATCAACTGAGATCCATTCCTTCACACTAATCTTTCAGCCATGAGGTGATCTGTCTTGCATTCAGCTGGCACTACTTACTGTTGAAACCTAGCTTTCCAGTGAGCTGCAACCATCAATAAATGAAAGTTCCGGTCATACTCTTCTTTGGATTTACCCATTGCAATTATGTATTAGGCAGTGCATATCCAGGCAAGTACGTTTGCTGTAATTCTGTGCATATGTTGCTGGAACACCTCTTGATTGACAGATAAAATGTCTCTGGACACAGTATCTTCCAAATTCTGTAGGTAGGGACTTCCTGAGATTCCTCGGCTATATATAATAACCAATATCCATGATTGGTGTCCAGCATGAAGAAATCTGCACTTGCCACACAACTTGGCTGTTTTCTTTTTCCAGGCTACATGGTCAATCCTGCTTTCTGCACCCTGTAGATCCTGTTGTCCAGCTACAACAACCTGACATTTTCTACTAAAACAAAACAAGCGGATGCTGGAGATTTAAAACCAAAACAGAAATTGCTGGTGAAACTCAGCAGGTCTGGCAGCATCTGTGGAGAGGAGGCAGAGTTACCGTCATGAGTTCTGATGAAGAGTCACTGGACTCAAAATGTTAACTCTCTGCTTTCTCTACACAGATGCTGCCAGACCCCATGCAGCTTTGCCAGAAATTTATGGTTTTGTTTTATATTTTGTGCCATTTGCTAACATTGAATCAATGTTATGCCTTTGATTTTCCTTTCATTAGGAATCCTTCAATACACCTTAAAGCAAATCAACTTCATTATTTGCCCTGACAGTTCAGCCTTGTTTTGATATCCATTGACAAATTGACCTATTGGTTTCTGTGGCTTTGGCCCATAGGACATTAATTCTAAGCGTTGAAAACCAAAGTTGATTCTTACATTCAGCTTATCTTCAATGACTTTCCATGTATTTGCAGAATCTTTTCCTGGTGCTTTTCAGATAAGCCCAAGCTATTGACTCTGTATAGCTGCCCATGATCATATGCTCTGAGTATTTTCACATCTTGTCTAAGCAGTTCAGTAACGAACTGCTTGGTCTGTGAAACTTAGCTACACGTTTTGCTTAAAAATTTTGAATACAGATCTACAGCTTTCCAAATCATGTTGAGGATTTTGCTTGTTTCTGAAGAATGAAATCATATGAAGAATTACTCTGGGGGGCATTTCACATGTTTTTATAAAGCATTATCTCTGTGAAAGTAATTGAGTGGCTTCATAGTGCCAAGAACCAGAAACAGAACCAAGAAGCAGAGCACGAGCTACCACTTCATCTGTGAATGAAGCTGGTCTAGTCGGGAAAATAGAACAAAAATAGTGAAAGAGAAACAAAGTTAATTCAGTAATCAGGAAATTAGACAGAAGTATAATTTTTGCAAAAGCTATATCCCAAATAATATGTAGTTCGTGAGACTGGACTGGATGATGCATTACATAAAAACATAAGAAATAGGAAAAGAAATGGCCCATTCAGCCCTTCAAGCCTGCCCCACCATTCTGTAAAATCTTGGCTGATTTACCTCAACTCTTCTTTTGTGCCAGCACCTCTTAGCCCTCAACACCTCAATTACTCAAAAATTCTATCTAGCTCCTCTTTAAGTATTTCCAGCGATCCGGTCTCCACAACTCCCTGGACAGAGAATTCAAGACATTCATTTCCATCTGATTGAAGGAATTCCATTGAATCCCAATTTTAGATGAATGTCCCCTTATTCTGTCAGAGGTCAGTTAACTCAACTGGACGGTTGGTTAATGATGCAGAATGATGCCAACAGCATGTGTTCAAGACTCTCCTTCCCTACCTCACCCGCACCTGAGCTGTAGTTACCCTCAGGTTAATCTACCACCAGTCATCTCTAATGAGAGAGCAGCCCTAAAGCCAAATAGTTCTAAAACTTTGTTTACCTTCATTCCATGTTTGTGTGCCTGGAAGAGGTCCCCCCAATAGTGGAAACATCTTTTCAACATCTACCCTGTCACCATCTCAAAACATTGTATGTTTCATGACATATTTATTGATCCTGACATAGCTTAATAAATGGATTTGTAGCCCCAAATGGCTTGTCTATGAGGTAAGGCTCACTGTCTTGATAAATTAGACCAGACTTGACAGAATGAATTAAGTGGATCCACAGTGATAACAGCACATCTTTATAAATATATCTAAAAGGGATTTGATGCAAAGAAGCATAAAATTCTGATTATTAAATTGGAGAAAATTCTAGGGATCTCCTTTGTGCTAACCAATGGTTATGGTCACTCGTGATAATCTGAAACAAAAGAGTAAAGCTAGATAAATGAACTCTGGGGTGTCAGCGAGAGAATACTATAAATAGGTCTACAGTTAGACTTAGTACAACTGAATGACTTGAAAGCATTTATACTCAACCATCACTTGATTGCCCTGTAAATGATTTCACAGTAAACCAAATTGTATACAATGCAGGCTGCAAGAAGAGCGACATCATACGCGTAAACAAGCAGTAAAAGGAAAAGCTGGAAATGATCGCAGAGAAGACCCATGAAATACTTACAAGAATTCAGAAGTCTGTGCTAAATTTCCAACTAGATTTATTCACACAGGTGGAAAATGAGGATTGTTGAGATATGGAGGCCAATGAGGAATCAACAAATAATATGTATGTAGAACGTTAGCTGTGCGTTTTTCTATTATTTTATCAGCACTCATTTTAAATGATGGACAGCAGTTCAACAGCTCTAGTTTTAACAATATCTCTGGGAAAAATGTTGCTTGAACAACAGTTTTACATGTGTCTCACTATGTTTGACATTCTGTGCAAGTATTGAAGTAAGTTACCTAACTTTAAGGAGGCTGGGCAACAAACTGAGGTGGCGTCTCACTGAAACAATGCATCCAGCCTGAGCTGAACTGGCACTCCTCAGTTGGTGACAGCAAAGCTTTAGGTATTTTCATGTGCACCCTAATTAAACTGTAATTAGCTATTTTTGTCATGAGCAATACATAGCCGGTCAACAAAGTTTCCTCGAGTCAAATCAAGGCCAAACATATTGACTTAAATTCAAAGGGCCTCATACAAAATGCAATGTCAAGAATACAACCTTCATGCATTCACTTGGGCCCGGAAAAATTTTCTTGAGTGAAAGGGAATGAAATTTTATTACCTACTAACCGTGATAAAAATAAAATTCACACCAAGCGCAGGTAATATGTTTGAAAGTGAGAAAGTGTGTGATAAGGGCAGGAAGCATAGCTTACAATTTTTCTTTTGACAAAATGTCTTATGAAAATGTTGATTAGAAAATATCTCAGATGTTACTACAGGCCCCTGTCACAGATAGGACTTGAACTTGGTTCAGAAATGGGGTCACTATCAGCATGCCCCAAAAACCCTCTCAAGGTTTGTAGAGTGTTTGCAGAGTTAGATTTTAAACCTGAGGCCAGTTTAATTATTAACCCATATTCTGTCTCTGGGGAGTTTGTAGTTCTTGACTTCTCAGTGAATGGTTGTTGATACAAGTCCTTTTCCACAGTAAGAAATAGGCTTACAGAGCCCCTGCTGTTATCAGTTCTTAGTACTATTCCAGTTATTCCAGGTTCTCTTTCCATATTGCTTCTTGAATTGAATTGAATTTCATGTCACGTGTACTGAGGCAGAGTGAAAAGCTTTGCTTCTCAAAGGCTTGACATTTAGTTCCTTTGTGGACTCTAGTATCTGGCATCATTATCTTTAAAGCTGGAAGATCTGCAGGTGATTTCCATCCCAACTTCCAGAAAAGTGTTAATCAGCTAGGAGATACACATCTGCATCTCAGTGCCCTTTTGGCTCACATGGATCTTTTTGACTAACAGTTTTGTGAGCTTGGCTCAAGCTGGTCAGGTGATCACAGAGCCACTGTTGGTCCATATTTGTCCTTTTTCAAATTCATTTCAGTCCATTTCAGCTACAAAAACAAATGTAGAAAGTTGAATATCAATAGCACTTCAATGCCATTATTGTAACACTTTCAAAATGTTCTCAAAATGTTATCCCTTGGAATAATAGTCCCATTGTGTGTTAAAGGGATGCTTTGTTTGGGTCTGTATATGATAGCCATCATATTGGTGCCCAGGACTTTTCAACTAATCTACTCAAATCTAATCAACTGTTAGAAGTTTCCCGAGACTGTGACAGGTTTGGATTATGGGCCAACAGCTAGTGTTTCAATAATGATTTGGAGGGACTGGTGTTGGTCTGGAGTGAACACAGTCAAAAGTCACATAACACCAGGTTATAGTCCCAACAGGTTAATTTGAAATCACAAACTTTCGAAGCGCTGCTCTTTTGTCACATGTGCTTCATCTGACAAAGGAGCAGCACTCTGAAAGCTTGTGATTTAAAATACATCTGGTGAACTATAACCTGGTGTCATGTGACTTTTGACCTTCAATTATGAGGCCAATCAATTTTATTTACAAGGAGTTTTGATAATCCATTGTCAGGATTCCCTTGTTATCCTTTCGTGCTGCTGGGGTAAAGGGGACAGCGGAAGTGGAGAGAGATGGGAGCAGATGGATTGCTGTGGCAGAGAAGAGTATGGGATTGTATATTTGTTCCAGAAATGCTGTACTTTTTCATTCCTAAAAGCAGTTGAAAGTCTCATTCAATTCCAGATGATGCATTTTAATGTCCAGTTAATTATCATGACGATAGTCTTTTTTTTTCTGGATCTGTTAGAGTTCCACAAATTATGCATTAGTTTGAAGAGTTTGGCTCCTTTCAGGTCAGGTGACATTGGCACCATTTCAAAGTATCCCAGCTCATTAATTTCTCACAACTCCAAAGTTTGAGGCTTTTAAGCTAGTTGATGAAATTTCATAGATTAACAGTCCATATTGTCATAGTAGCATGACCATTCTTTGCCTCTCACAATTATTGGCAAATGAAGGAATTAAAAAGAGCACTTAAACAAATTAAAAGAAGGGTAGAAAGGCTGAACCAGGTTGGACAGTTCAAGAAATATTTTCTGCTTAGAAGAATTGATGCAAGCTCAGTTTAGCAGCAGCCATCCACTTGATGCAGAACTTCCTGCATTACTATTAGAAGCAGCAGCCACGATTGATTTCCTTTTTACCAATTTATCTCCATGATGCTGAGGCCAGTTGCAGCACCCGAATTATTGCCTATCAGACTTGATAGCCTAGTAGAGATTGACTGCCTTCCTGTTGTGCATGGTTAAGTTCTACAGTGGGCAATGCATTTACTAATTGAGTCATTGGAAAGGTAAATTGCTGAATCTTTAAATCAATTTAAAACTGAGCTAATTGTTTACTGTAACAGATGTAAATTGTGTTGTAATTTGTCAAGCTTTCAGTCAATAAATTCCAATCAGCCAACACATGATTTGGAGAATCTCCCCAGATAGTTGCCATTTCAACAACAACTGTGAAATGATTTGGCTGGGTTAATGCATGGAGCATTAAGGTATCTCGGTCGGTGCAATGAGTTTTACACTGGCTGTTTCTGTCTAGACCTGAGCTTTATATACAGCATGTCTACTTGTGACTTCTTATTTGAACTGAATTTCGGCTCAGTCAATGGTTAACACCCACAGAATGAGAAAGCTGCTCATCACCTTTACAGAATTATGCATAGACTAACATGAAGGGAAGATGGGAGTATATTTTCCATCTGTGTAAAGGAATTACAAGACCTCAGTGGATAAAAAGAAATATATGGGATGTAAAAAGAGTTGCAATAAAGTACTGTAGGATGCAAGGGCAGAAGTAGGCCATTCCAGCCAATAGGTCTGCTCCATTATTCAATGAGATTATCATTGATCTGATCATTCTCAATTCCACTTCCTTCTCTTTTCCCCATAACCCTTGATTCCCTTACTGTTTAAAAATCTGTCCATCTCAGCCCTGAATGTATTAAGCAACTCAGCCTTAACAGCCCTTTACAGTAAGAATTTCCCACAGATTCACTACCCTGTGAGGGGGAAAAAGACCTGTTGATCTGTCTTAAACATGATCTCTTACTCTGATATTATGCCTGCTGGTCCTAGACTTGGACAATAATCTGTCCTGTCAAGCCACTAATGTGTTTCAGTAGGACCCCTCTCATTCTTCCAGTGCATACAGGCCTAATTTATCAATCTATCTTTGTAAGGAAATCCTTCCATACTTGGAACCAATTCAGTGAACATTCTCTGGACAGCCTCTGATGCCAGTATAGTTAATGGAAACAAAACTGTTCACAGGATTCCAGGTGTGGTCTAACTAGTGTTTGGTATAGTTCTAGCAAGGTCTCCATACTTTTGCATTCCCTTTTGCATTTTCCCTTCCCTTTGAAATAAAAGCCAACAATCTATCTGCCTTTTTTTTATTACCAGCTGAACCTGGATGCTAGCTTTTTGTGATTTATGCATTAGCACTTCAGATCTCTCTGTGCTGCAGCTTCAGTAGTCCTTCCCTAGTTTAGTTTGTGTCCACTTACTTAACCTGTCTGTATACTTCTGCAGATTCTTTGTGTTATCCTCATCATTTACCTTCCCACCTATTTTTGTGTTCCACAGTCTCAACAGTAGTGCATTTCATTATGCAGTATTATAGTTAAAAGGACTGTCGAAGAGTTACTCATTTTTTTACTAGATGCAGACTGCCTGAATATATATTGTAAATAATTTGAGCTCAGCAAGGAATCCTGTGGTATTTTAATTGTTACAGGTAATGTATCTTTAATGTATCTCTAATCCCAACTCTTTCTTCTATTAGTTAGCCAATTCTCTATCCATGTTAATGTATTGGCCCCAATATGCTGGACTGTATGTATTGGGTTTGAAAGACAACTCCTAAGTAACCTACTGGATTCCGTTGTATCTTTTGTGATCATCAGTATGCAATGGAAGATCAAAGAAATTATCACAGAATGAATTTTATCATGGCAAGATGTTATTGAAACAATCCATCATGGTAGATGCACACAACGATGACAAAAGCTTATAATAGAACTTTTAAAATTTGCTTGCAACACCAGGCAATATGAAAACAAATGTTACAGATGTTGTTTTTGCTTTTATGAAGAGATTTTAAGAACATCAGTTTCCACCTTTGAATTAGCAAAGGCAATGAGGGGAAATCGGGAAAATGTAGCGCAAATGTAAAATCAGAACCTCACCATCAAGACAAAATTATCCAATCTTCTCCTTAAGCTTTAAAATTTGGCTACAGTGTTAAGAGTGATGACCTTATGTTAATGCATTTGCATCTTCCTAAGAGTCTAACTCACTTCACTTATATGAAGCTTCCAATTTTCCACTCTGTCCCAGATAGAGTAGACGATGCCTACTCCCAATAGGAAAGTCAGAACAGTATCTGGTGGCTGCTGGTTCAAACTTTCATTCAACTCTTCACCCCAGCATCCCTGAGTCCTTTATGTGCGCTGTCCTCTTCTACCCTTCAGTCAGAATTGGTAATCCACCAACTTTATCATATCATTATACTTGCCGTTGGTGCAACTCTGACACCATTTCAACACTTTAACACTTCACTTTGGAGCTCAGAGACACCTACATCTTCTGCCAGGTTGCTTTGTGCACACACAGGCATTTTCTTCACCCGCACACAATGCACCTTACATTTCTTAGCTTTATCTTTTAGCACTCACTCGCTCACTTTATGCTTGCTTGGAGTTTACCACCCTCTTTAGCTTGCATTGCTTTTTTGCACTTACCGAGAGGCAGGTAGCTTGTCAGAATTCACATCACACAGCAGTCAAAGGGATGGGCATGTTGCTGTATACCACTGTGCAACGTCAGTGTCACACTTCTAGCACAGGCCAGTAGCTGGCATCCATTGCATATGCTTCAAGCAAATGACCATCTGAAAGACAAAAGGAAGCAGTCATTAGTTGGGCCAGTGAGACTACCCTCAGTCAGGGGGTAATGATAAAGTGTCTGATTCCAATCCAGGGGTTTGGCCACAATCTGTTTAGCACTTAATCCAGACAGAGTTCCTGGGGATCTGTATCTCCTCAGGACAGGGATTGGGCCACGATTAGTCCTGAAGTTCAAGTGCAACAAATCTGGGGAACGTCAGTATGTCAGTCAGGGAGCTGTGACTACAACAGTCCAGAGTGTGGATCAATATTTTCCTACAATGAGATAAAGGGAGGATGACAGAAGAGCAGTTAGTGGTGATGCATGAGCAAGAGAGATTGTGAACTGTCCCTAGTGAGTGTGTAGGAGGTGCAAAGGAGAAAATTGGTTAGTAGTTTGGGAGCACTGGATAGGTAAAAATTTTTAAGTGGATATAATGTATACAATAGTGAGAGTTGTAATCCATTAGCCTTGATGAGATACATGCACAGTGGCAGAGTTCAAGTCAGCGATGACCTGCGAGGAAGAAGATGATGGCACTGAACTTGGCAGTGTAGAGAAGATCACTGATCTTCTTTTTGAACTGCTGTACATTCTATTGTATTCAGCCCGGCTGCTATCTCTATTAAAGCAGGCTGGGTCTGGTGGTGACGCCTTCTTTACTAGTCGACAGGAAAATACACTTCACTACACTGTTCACTGGCAGCTCCAGGTCCTTGTTGGTGAAGTCGGGAGCTAACTTGTCTTTCCGGGCCTTGTCCTTTGCGATTACAATGCAGCAGCAAGGGTGAAGTACTGTTCCTGGCTCACATTGTGCAAAGTGGTGTGCAGCTGAATTTGAAAAAGGTGCCAGAGACATGAATGCCAGAAGATCTCTGCAGTGGCAAATACTTCATCTTCTCCTGACATGTGATTCCACATGAAGGGTGCCATGGAGCCTGGGAATGTAACTAATATGATAAGAGTGGAAGGTGTGAGAAAAATTTCTTCGAACTGTGGTAAACTCACTTGAAACTGAAAATGGGAAAATTCAGCACCAAGTCTCTCGATGCCCACGTTGAGAACCTTAATAGGTGTGTCTCCTAACTAGGCCATTTCTTAGATTTGTTCTTATGGTTGCTGTTGAATGTTGTGTCCCACTCCATAACAAAAACACGTTTTTAATGCTGTGCCTTGAAGAAATTGATGCCAGTCTGATGGATTTTCCACAACATTGACACAGTATTGCACTGTTCACACTCCAGGATCTTGAGGACAACTTATACTCTTCTGCCCAACATGTAATACTTTTTGAGTCTGCCTGTTGGAGTAGCTATGCATCTGATGGGAGATTTCCCACATTTAAGTCAAAATATTTACCGCACATGATAATGACTAAACCCTAACAGCAACAGAGGGAGAATATGTTTTCAGGATAGTTTCTACAAATATTGCTCTCATTTCTTTAATAACTCTCAAAGAAAGGAAATCAAGAGAATCCATAAAATAGTCCATAGGATCAACCAAGTATAACCTAGAGTTTAGTGAGTGAAATAAATACGTTTCTTTGCAAGCTGCAGGATTTTTTGGATTGACTGCTTTAAGACATGCTTCAAGACAAGATTAACTTTAAGCCAGAAAGCTGGATATTTAAGTTTTTCAGTTCGAGAGAGCTATAAGTAGTCTATTTTTTCTTAAATGAGTCATTAATAACTTACAATTTTTGATTTTCAATTTTCTCTATTTCTGGAAGTACATTTTCCACATGTAAGGAGTGATGTATTTTGAAAGAAAACAATAGTACCTGATCAAAAATAGGGTTCCACTTCCTATATTATTTCAATGTAGGTGATAATATTTCATTATTCTACACTTTGTCCATTCTGATGTATTTCAACAAATTAAAGTATCTTCTTGGTCACTGCTCAGTTACCACCATAAGTGAGCCATGTGTTTGAAATCCTTCCTCTAAATGATGCAAGGTTCATGCACTCAGTCTTCAGTTCACAAGCATTTCCAGCTGTTTAGGTGATTCTCCAAGTCTTTCTTAATTGTTGGACAAAACAGAAGTTTTCATACTTGAACTACATAGTTATAACTTTAACTACTTACTGTCCTTCTGAGGATGTAATGGAAAATGTTGATATTTAAGATTCTTGTATTCAGTATCCTTTAACAAGAGTGCAGCAGGAATTTCTGCATTAAACAGTAAGTTGACAGAACAACTAGACTGATGACAAAGATTAGAAAATTAAACTTAACAATTGAAGTCATTCCTCCAGTTGCAGCCATAACAATAAAACACAAAAAGAGATTTTTTTCAGCTGAGTGTTCTGGCCAGATTGCGAGATTTAAAACCAATCTCTCTCCCTATTCTCACCACTTATCTGTAAGCAGATCGCAATTTAATTTTCCTTTTTTGTAACACAGCGGCAGTGTATCTCCTCCAGTCTGATTGTGTGAGCATCATAACAGCATGAGAGTCATAGAGATGTACAGCAAGGAAAAGGACGCTTCGATCCAACTCGTCCATGCCAACCAGATATCCCAACCCAATCTAGTCCCACCTGCCAGCACACGGCCCATATCCCTCTCAACCCTTCCTATTCATATACCCATCCAGATGCCTTTTAAATGTTATAATTGTACTAGCTTCCACCACTTCCTCTGGCAGCCCATTCCACACATGCACCACCCTCTGCATGAAAAAATTGTCTCTTGGGTATCTTTTACATTTTTCCCCTCTCACCCTAAACCTTTGCCCTCTAGTTCTGCTCCCCACCCCACCCCTCGGGAAAAGACCTTGTCTACCTACTCTATCCATGCTCCTCATAATTTTACAAACCTCCTGAAGGTCACCCCGCAGCCTCCGCTGCTCCAGGAAAAACAGCCCTAGCCTATTCCATCTCTCCCTGTAGCTCAAATCCTCCAACTCTGGCAACATCCTTGTCAATCTTTTCTGAACCCTTTCAAGTTTCACAATATCCTTCAAATAGGAAGGAGACCAGAATTGCACGCAATATTCCAACAGTGGCCTAACCAATGTCCTGTACAGCCTCAACATGACCTCTCCAGCTACTGTCCTCAATACTCTGACCAGTAAAGGAAAGCATACCAAACACCTTCTCCACTGTCCTATCTACCTGCGACTCTACTTTCTAGGAACTATGAACCTACACTCCAAGGTCTTTTTGTTCAGCAATACTCCCTGTGTATAAGTCCTGCTAAGGTTTGCTTTCCCAAATTGCAGCACCTCGCATTTATCTAAATTAAACTTCATCTGCCACTCCTCAGCCCATTTGCCATCTGATCAAGATCCCATTGTACTCTAAGATAACCTTCTTCACTGTCCACCACACCTCCAATTTTGGTGTCATGTGCAAATTTACGCACTATACCTCTTATGCTCACATCCAAAACATTTATATAAATGATGAAAGGCAATGGACCCAGCAATGATCCTTGTTGCACTCCACTTGTCACAGGCCTCCAGTCTGAAAAACAACTCTCTGCGACCGCCCTCTGTCTTCTACCTTTGAGCCAGTTCTGTGTCCAAATGGCTAGTTATCGCTGTATTTCATGAGATCTAACCTTGCTAACCAGTCTCCCATGAGAAATCTTGTCAAATACCTTACAAGCCCATACATATCATGTCTACTGCTCTACGCTCATCAATCCTCTTTGTTACTTCAAAAAAATACAGTCAAGTTTGTGAGACATGACTTCCCATGCACAAAGCCATGTTAACTGTCCTTAATCAGTCCTTGCCTTTCCAAATACATGTACATCCTGTCCTTCAGAGTTCCCTCCAACAATTTGGTGGGCAAATTAGAACATAGAACATTTTCTATGTTCTAATTTGCCCACCACCGACATCAGGCTCACTGGCCCATAGTTCCCTGGTTTGTCCTTACTACCTTTCATAAGTAGTGGCACCACATTAGCCAACCTCCAACCTTCCGGCACCTCACTTGTGACTATCGATGATACAAATATCTCAGCAAGAGGCCCAGCAATCACTTCCCTAGCTGGCCATAGAGTTCTAGGGTACACCTGATCAAGTCCTGGGGATTTATCTACTTCTGTGCATTTCAAGACATCCAACACTTCCTCCTCTGTAATATGGACATTTTTCAAGACGTCACCATCTATTTCCCTACATTCTATGTCTTCCCTGTCCTTTTCCACAAGCAAAACACCCCCATTTTCTGTGGCTCCACATAAAGGCCATCTTGCTGATCTTTGAGGGGGCCCTATTCTCTGCCTAGTTACCCTCTTGTCCTTAATATATTTGTAAAAACCCTTAAGGATTCTCCTTAATTCTGTTTGCCAAAGCTATCTCATGTCCCCTTTTCGTCCTCCTGATTTTCCTCTTAAGTGTACTCCAACTGCCTTTATACTCTTCTAAGAATTCACTCGATCTATCCTGTCTATCCCTAACATATGCTTCCTTCTTTTCCTTAACCAAACCCTCAATTTCTCTCGTCATCCAGCATTACAATGGAAAAGTTACGTCAGAAATTGGGTGTATTTCACACAATCTTGAACATGGAGAACACTTGCAACTCTGGCATGCTTACAATCATAAACAGGGAGACTGAAAGGGTAGAGAAATTCTTCAATTAGTAAACCTTAAATACAAAACAATTGAGAGCTATCATCTTAGTAATGTCCTCGCTTTTAAGATGGAGTTCAAAAGTGCAAAACTGAAGTTAGCAGTCTGGAATCACTTTGGGGAGTTGGCTCAGTGGCTAGGCAGCAGCTGAACAGTTGTAGGCAGTTTGAAACAAAGATAGAAATTGCTGGAGAAACTCAGCAGATCTGGCAGAATATGTGAAGATAATCTGTGAAGAGAAAGCAGAGTTACTGTTTTGAGTTCTCTGACCCTTCTTCGGAACTGACGGCAGTTTCTTCTGTATTAAAAATCTCTTTTGAAAGTTTTATGAAGATGTTTTGCTGAAACAGAACTTCTACTTCACTGTTTGTTGAAGAGAACACAAATTCAGTTATTTGCTGTGTCTTTATTAGCCAGACGCATTTTCTTTGTAGTCGGATGTTGATATTGTCAGTAGATGTTATGTAGGGTGGTGCTGATCCACGAAACAGACTGCTATTTCAAAATTATGGTTGAATGGATTTTAAAATTGCAGTTAAATTCAGCATCATGGGAGTCATATGACCAAGCTTCCCGGAGAGGGTACTTACCGTGAAGATAAAGGGTTGTATTTCAAGTAACCTCTGCAATGGGACGTACAGTTGATTAATTGGAATGTCATTTATACATCTTCTGATAGAATTGTGATTTGCAATTTTACTATGTCGGGACTTTTAAATTTCTTTAAGATGATCATTTCAGTCGCATAGTATAAGCTCAGCTGGTTAGAGTCTGGTGCTAATAATCACGAGATTGCTGGCTCAGTCCCTGTTTAGAGAAGCTGTTGTGGTAGCGTTCCTACTTCTGGACCATGAGGTTCAAGTTCAAGGGCCATCTGCTCTGGAGATGCATCATAACAACTCTGAACAGATTGCTTTAAAAAAAATCAAACAATTGTTAGCATGCCAGATCCATCAAGAACAAAATAAAATTGAAAGGACTGCAGAAACAAAACCAGAAATTGTTGGAAAAACTCAGCAGCGCAGGCAGCATCTTTGGAGAGAAATCAGTTAATATTTTAGGTCCAGTGGCCCTTCTCGAGGGTGTCCTGTTCTGAAAAAGTACATGAGTATTGATTGTTTTACTGATGATGATGTTTGAGAATTTTCTGAAAGGTGACTGTTAGGTCTGGTCATGTGATTCTATATATCATTGTTGGGCTTATGTATTAACATTGGTTTTTGCTCTGTTCATGATACTTATGAACAGTCCTCAAGCCTTAAATATGTCACTTTGGCCTCTAGTCACTATTTTGCAACACTGAGCTCTCTTTTTATTAATTGTTAGCTCTAATTGAATTGTTTTGGTGTTGCTTAGTTTGCATTCCAGTATGGCAATCAATAGCATCTTGGAAGTGGGCAGCACGGTGGCACAGTGGTTAGCACTGCTGCCTCACAGTGCCAGAGACCTGGGTTCAATTCCCGCCTCAGGCTGGGAAGACTGTGTGGAGTTTGCACATTCTCCTCGTGTCTGCGTGGGTTTGCTCCAGTTTCCTCCCACAGTCCAAAAATGTGCAGGTTAGGTGAATTGGCCACACTAGAGGTAAATGTAGGGGAATGGGTCTGGGTGGGTTGCTCTTCGGAGGGTCGGTGTGGACTTGTTGGGCTGAAGGGCCTGTTTCCATACTGTAAGTAATCTAATCTAAAACTGTCATTTTTGTTTTGATTTAAGTGAGTTGATTGGTTGACCTTCTTTATTCACATTATGATTTGTTTTTCACAATTGGAAGACTGTATTTTAATTTTACTTCCGTTGTAATAGAAAATTATTCTAGTTGCAGAGTGGCAGTAAACACTATGAAGCTGAGACTTGAAAATTAACATATTATTGCACCTGCTGCAGATTATGATGACAAATCAGGTTAGACAGTATCTATTTTATCATCATGTTTATACGTTAAGTTTTTGTGTTCCGAGTGTTTTTACATAACAAACTTACACTTATGCCATCTGATATTGGAGCTAACATAAGTAATTTGGTACTGAAATTTTCAGTGGGTATTTATGACTGCTCCTGACATCTACACATACCGCAATCATAGGTGCTTCTGTGTCTGGTCTAATAATATGTCATGCTGCAAGTGACTATATAAGATGGAGATTGAGACTTTTGAACCATCAGGTGACATGCCCCATGGTATAGTAATGATACCATGAGCATGTCTGTTAAAAGTATATTGCATACTAACTTCAAGGCATAGCACAACACAGTCTAAGTGAATTGTAAAAGGGTCGAGAACTGAGTACTTATGAGACTGTAGATTTTGTAAAAAGAAATTCTACTGTTGCATGCACACAAATAACTTTAAAAAGTGAATGGCAAAAATCACCTAACCTTTGCAACTGCAATTTTGTCAAGCTCATAGAAGCATCCAAGTGATAGCCATTGCACATTTTTGGCAGGTTAAACCTAACTCATTGAAAATAACTTCCTTAGAGGTGTGGATAGCTCTTGCTTACCTCAATGAAACGGAAAGGTTAAGTAGCATTCAACTTAGTGGTTAAGACACTGAAATAATTAATCTAAAAGACAATGGATGGGACATGCTATATAATCTAATGTCTAAAACTGAAACATGATTTGACAGTTTGTGGTTTGAGGGGAGCATGGTAGCTCAGTTGTTAGAACCACTGCCTCAGTGCCAGGGACCTGAGTTCGATTCCACCCTCTGGGAACTGTCTGTATTGAGTTTGCATATTTTTCCACATGTCTGTATCGGTTTCCTCTGGATGCTGTGGTTTCCTTCCACAGTCGAAAGATATGCAGTTTAGGTAGGTTAACTGTGCTAAATTTCCCATAGTGTCTAGGAATGTGCAGGTTAGGTGGATTAGCCATGGAAAATGCAGGATGGGTGTGGGGTGGATCTGGGTGGGATGATTTTCAGAGGGTCCATGTGGATGCAATGGGCCCAACGGCATCCTTTCACACTGTAGGGATTCTGTGATACAATGATCGTAGCTGTGTTGTGGTTTGTACTGCATAAGGCCACCATTTTGTGCAGAGACGTCCGGAGTACCTAGAAAGACTAATCCAGACCACAGTTCTAGTATGAGCAAAGCTATATACAATGTCTTAGAGCTGGGCTTTTCCTGTGTCACTGGCAATCACAGAAGAACATGTCCAGAAAGAATTCTGATTAAGGAATCCAGGCAATCTTCAAGCATTGTGCCAGCAAAATCAATAAGGAAAAGCTTCAGTCATTTCACTAAAGCTGCTTTATCTGCTGAGTCCACCAACAAGACAAGCTCTAGATGATTGCTGCTGCTAAGCACAGCTCTTTGACACCAATCCTTCACTACAAGGATTGAACTAAATTTCCTCTTCATAGGTTTTTTAATCTGTATTTAATCCTTCTATATATTAAGTAAAAGGAGAAAAGCTATTCTCTAAAGTAATTTACAGCAGTGTTGTGTAATGAACTTCTAAAACATTTTTTATTCATTTATGGGATGTGGGTGTTGCTGGCTGGTCAGCATTTATTGCCTGTCCCTATTTACCCTTGAGAAGGTGATGGGGAGCTGACTTGTTGAACTGCTGCAATCCACCTGCTGTGGGTTGACGCACAGTGCCATTAGGGAATGAATTCCCGGATATTGACCGAGCAACACTGAAGGACCAATAATATATTTCCAAGTCAGGAGCTTGAGGTCGTGGCGTTCCCATATATCTGCTCCCCTGTCCTTCTAGGTGGAAGTGGTCGTGGGTTTGGAAGGTGCTGTCATGATGAATTTCTGCCATGCATCTTGTAGATTGTACACACTGCTGCTCCTGAACATTGGTGGTGGAAGAAGTGAATGCTTGTGGATGTACTGCCAATCACATGGGTTGCTTTGTCCTGGATGGTGTCAAGCTTCTTGAGTTTGATACGTAATAAAGTAAATAATAACAACAGTAAAAGTCCTAAACCTTTATCTTGTTTTGGACTAAAGCCTTGCCTTGTTGTGTTCTGCACAGTGGGCAAGGAAACTGACATAATGTACTGAGCTAATGATTTTGAGCCAATGAAAACAGAAGGCCTAGATTCCAATTCTGACTGGTATGTGAGGTAATCTTGGGCAGACAAATAATTGAGAATTTATGGCCTCAGGATCTCCATACAGTCAATGAGGAATCTTGATTATATGTGGACATATTGATACTGAGGAAGTATGGCATGTGTCTAATTGTGATGCATCCACAGTGGTACAGCCTATTGAAGGGGAGGAATATGGAAGGTGTGGAGGTGAGATGGGGCTTTGGAGAGATAGCAGCATCAGATCCTCACACATATGGAAAGCAACAGCTGAACGGAAATGACCTCAATGTGGCAGGTACCATCCAACTGGAAGCCTCATGTCTTAAGAAAAAAATGTCATACCAATGAACTAAACACAGAGATTTCACGTAAAATGAACACATCAGCTGCCCTCATTCCTGGTCTGAAACAATTGATTTAGCTCACCTTCATGTTAAGATGTCATCACGACCTTGCTCTCTGACCTGAATGTTTGTGGATGAAATTCGCATCAAGTGGGCTGCTTTGTCCTGGAGATTGTCAAGCTTCTTGAGTATAACACTTAATAATAAAAGTAATAAACTTTTATTTGTTTTGGATTAAAGCTTTGTGGCTTTGTCATGTAGCCATGATATAATCAGCTGTGATTTTCCAGCACTATACTCTTCGACCATGCGACAATCTTTCTTGCTTTTCTGATGCCTTAATTGTGATTAAGACAATTGACACCATATACCCACCTTGGAGAAAATGGGGACTGCAGATGCTGAAGATCAGAGTCAAAAAGGAGTGGTACTGGAAAAGCACAGCCAGTCAGGCAGCATCCAAGGAGCAAAAGAGTTGACATTTTGAGAATAAGCTTTTCCTGATGAAGAGATTATGCTTGAAACAATGACTCTCCTGCACCTTGGACGCTGCCTGACCAGTTGTACTTTTCCAGCACCAAGTTTTTGACCATATACCCAGTACCACTACGGCCCCACTCCTCTCAACAGTGGCATCCCTTCCTGTTGTTTCCACTGACTGTCTAAAGCTGCAAGCTCTCTGATTGAACTGGAATCATTAGGGACCCTCCTGAATATGTGATCACAAATTGCCAGTTGGGACGCTGCTCCCAGGAAACTAGCTTGATGGATTACCCTATTGGCAAGTGCTGTCTCAGGACTCCCAATTGTCCCTGATTTTGGAGTCCCAAAGCCTGCAGCAAAACCCCAGTATTCACTCTCAGAGACCAGGAATGAACAGTAACGTAAATTTACATAGCCCTTTTAGGCAGCCAAGCACCCCAAGCCACTGGACAGGAATGTAATGTGGCAAAATCTATCACTGAGGTAAGGAAGGAAATACCAGAGCACGCATCTAAAAGCTTGGTCAAAGTGGTAAATTTTAGGTTGGATCTCAAAAGCAGAAAGAGGTGCAGAAGGTTAGGGAAGGATTCCTGCATTGAGTGTAGTGTGTAGATGGCTGAACTCAAGCCAGTCAATGGTGGTGAACAAGGGTGACACAATTGAATGGATAAAATGAGGCTGTATCAATTGAGAAATTTTGAGAACAACTTGGGCCAGAGTTTCTTGGGCCTCACTGAGACCAAATAGGACTGGGACTGTTCTCGTGAGGGCAGGGGAGGGAGTAGTCCATAGAACTCACAACTAAATGGGATTCATAGGTTATTGGTAGAAGGCAGGCATATGGAGTTGATTAGATTAGATTTCCTACAGTGTGGAAACAGGTCCTTCGGCCCAACCAGTCCACACCGACCCTCCAAAGAGTAACCCACCCAGACCTATTTCCCTCTGACTAATGCACCTAACACTATGAGCAGTTTAGCATGGCTAATCCACCTAACCAGCACATCTTTGGACTGTGGGAGGAAAGCCACACAGACATGGGGAGAATGTGCAAACTCCACACAGTCACCCAAGGCTGGAATTGAACCTGGGTCCCTTGTGCTGTGAGGCAGCAGTGCTAATCACTGAGCCAGATTAGCAATGATTTTACTGAGTAGGCTGAAAGGCCTAATGCTGCTCCTAATTCATATGTACATGTGTAACCTATCCAGTTCCATTAACGAGGCAATAGACAGCACTGTGGACTCATTGAGCGTGTGCCCAGGGAAGTTTGTTAATTCTTATGGAGGTGGCCAAACTTCAGTGACACTTGGATTTTACATCAACTGTGTGAAGCTGTGAAGTATGAATTCGAGGCAGGAATGTTTAAACGAGAAATAAAATAGTTCAGTGTCCTTCTCCATTCTAAACTGAATGAGTTGTATGTGTGTTCACTGAGATGAGCTCTAGCAGTGCTATAATTCGATGATGTAACTACCATTAAGCAATGTGTTTGCCAGATTGTCACTCCTGCCAACAGACAAGCTGTCAAATTAAAGATCAACATTGTAAATGTGGGAAGCTGTAAAGATGAGTTAAAAAGATTTTAGAACAATGGAAAATTTACCGTATGGGAAGAGGCCACTGTGTCTGGTGACTGAATAAAGCAGCCACCAATTCCAATCCTAGTTTCCAGCATCTGGCTCGTACCCTTACAGGTTACAGGATTTCAGTTCCTGATTCTTTCTGCATGCATTAAGGGTTCCATTCTCAACCACCAAGCAAGGCAGCAGATTCCAGGCACCCATTACCCTTTGGATAACTATCCTCGTTCCCTTCCGGAACCCCCTCAAATCCCTTCTACCAATTCTTCCACCAAGCATCTTAATGCATTCTGGTAATTTACCCCCTGCTAGGGGATACAGGTCTTCCTGTCTACTCTAACTAAGCCACTCATTGGTTTGTACACCTTTTAAAAGTTTTGTTTTATGGGATGTGAGCATTGATGGCAACTCCGGTGTTTATTGTCTATCCTTGATTGCCCCTGAACTCAGTGGCTTTCCAGGCCATGTCAGAGGGCACGTAAGGGTCAACAGAGTCACATGTATGCCAGACCTCAGAGAATGGTGGGAGTTTCCTTTCCTAAAAGGTATTAGTGAACCAGATGGCTTTTTATGACAATTGACCATGCTTAGACAGTAACCATTAAGGTAGCTTTTCAGTCCAGATTTTTACTGAATTCAAAATTCGTCATCTACCACAGTAGGTTTTGAATCCATGGCTTCAGAACATGAGCCTGACGTGCTGGATCACTGATTCAATGTCATTATCTCCTGCCACCATCTCCTTCAAGCAGATTTAACGGATTTCCTCGTGTTTCGCTTCTGAACAATGTTCAATATTGCAATGATTAGAAACCAAAGTGTTTGCAAAAAAAAAGCTTTGCTTTGAACTTCCTACCATAGTTGACAGCAATTTAAATGTAAGTGTTGGGAGTTTAGAATGTGTTGTAGAGCTAGTGTGCAGAACTCTTAAGAACTTTGTATTATTACTTGGATAATTGAAAATCTTGTGCAATACATTGCTTCGTACAATGATGTTAGTTAATGGTAAAATATACTGCTGAGCTCTAAGTGAGATCAGGCTTGCAGGGAACTGCATAATTGCTGCGAATACTTTCAACTGCAGAATATGCATTCATTATCATCAGCGGAATTCAATGGATTAGGCTCTATAAGGGAATTAACCCCCTGAGGGGCAGAGAGTTTAGTGAACATGCTCTGTATGCAATGGTATGTCAGGTCATGCACTTAATTGTTCCTAGGTATGCACTGTTAAGTCTTGGGGGAATAATTTTCAAGGTAATTTATTTTGCTTAATTGCAGGATATAATATGAAATCCTTGCTAAAAATGCATACTCTAGTCTGGCTTTCATATTTTTGGCACATGTTTTGCATGAATAAAGCTATTTTTGACAAAAAATGGTAGCAAATTAAAACAAACCGTTACATGTTCAATAAATAATGACTTTGAACTTTCCCCTCATTTCACCAAAGTTTTGAAGAGAGAAAAAAACAAGTAAATACTGTAATGACTAATTTTCTTCTTTTCAGATCCTGTGTTGTAATCCATATTGATCACACTGTTTCAAGGTGTGACTCAGTCTTCCACTAGAATCTCAAAATTGCAGAAGCTCTTCCTCCCTTCCCAGGTTACAAATTTGCATAACATATCTTCTTTTGAATGAATATCTGCTAAATATTTTTCAGGCTACTTAGGCTGCACTTATTACTGTCAGAGGAAAGTTCTGTTGAACAATCCAATGGTTTTCCCCATGTGGCAAGTAGCATTCATGCCACACAAATGCCAAACCATGACCATCTTCAAAAATAATCTAATCGCTGCCCTTGACATTCAATGATGATATTGTAACTGAATCCCCCATGATCAACATCCTAGGAGTTACCATTGACCAGAACTGGATTCACTACTTAAGCACAGTAGCTACAAGAGCAGGTCAGAGGCTGGGAATACTGCAAAGGGTAACTTATCTCATGACTCCCCAGCGCCTGTCCACCATCTATATGGTACAAGTCAGGGGTGTGATTGAATATTCCCCATGTCATCCTGGACGTGTATACCATCCAGGACAAAGCAGCCTGCTTGACTGCCACCACACTCAAAAACAATAAGTCCCTGCATCACCTCCGCTCAGTAGCAGCAGTGTGTACCATCTACACGATACATTACAGAAATTCACCAAAGGTCCTTAGATAGCACCTTCCAAACCCACTTCCATCTAGAAGGACAAGGATAGCAGCTACATGAGAACCTGAAAAGCTGCCCTCAAATCACTCACCATCTTGACTTGGAAATATATCACCATTTGTTGACTAACGCTGGGTTAAAATCCTGGAATTGCCTCCCTAATGGCATTGTTAAATGACCTATAGGAAATGAACTTCAACTGTTCAAGAATACAGCTCACCACCACCTTCTCAAAGGCAACTAGGATGGGCGATAATTGCTGGCCCAGCTAGCAATGCCCACAACCTATGACTGAATTTTTAAAAAAATGCTGGCTGAGCTACCCATTATAAACCAGAAAACAAAATAAAAACAAAGAACTGCACATTTTGGAAATCAGAAACAAAATAAGATTTTGCTGGAAAAACTCAGCAGGTCTGGTAGCATCTGTGGAGAGAAATCAGAGTTACTGTTTAGGGTCCAGTGACTCTTCTGAAGAAGGGTCTGATTTTGTTCATTCTCAAACCATTATCATTTCCTTCATAGCTCTAAGCACACTGAGAAATGATTTTTCTTTTCCCAATGACATTAGGGTAGACACTTCAACAGCTGATTGGTATATCTGTATTTGGCAGAGCTCAGATTCTAAACAGATCAAATTACATTACTGTTTGTTCTTAGCCCTGAGTTCTACTGCTAATATCCAGAGCAAATACCTAGTGCCCCATCGATAACTTCTCGATACTATTCGTTCCTGCCACCTGTGGTGAGAGGGTTTTATTATAAAATGATAAGTTGCCATAGGCATAATAACATGAGAGTGAGGAGCAGGAGTGGGCAATTCAGCCTACTGAGCTAGCTCTGCCTGATTCAAAAGGATTTATAATGAAATTACAACGTCAATTAGGTTCCTCAACACCTGGTACAAGTATGTACACTCACTCCTTTTTAAAATTTGAAAATTGCTGTCAGTATCCCATATACATAATCATAGAATCATAAGCATGGAAACAGACCCTTCGGTCAAACAGTCCATGCCAATTATATTCCCAAACTAAACTAGTCCCACCTGCCTAAGAATGGCCCATAACACTGCAAACCTTTCCGATTCATGAACTTATCTAAAGATATTCTAAACATTTCAACTGTACCTGCAACCATCACTTGCATTCCACACATGAACCACTCTCTATTTTTTTAAAAAAGGGTTGCCTCTAATGACCTTTCTAAATCCTTCATCTCTCACTTTAAAAATATGTCCCCTAGTTTTGAACTCACCTAGCCTACGTAAAGAACACTTGTCATTAACCTTATCTGTGCCCCCCATGATTTTATAAACCACATTAAGTTCACCCCTCAACCTCCTGCACTCCAGTGAAAAATATCCCAGCCTATCCAAAGAATGCAAGCCTCCCATACACAACAACATCCTTGTAAATCTTTTCTGAACCCTACCCAGTTTAATAATATCCTTTCCTGTAATTGGCCTCATCAATGTCCTGTACAATCTCAATATGACATCCCAACTCCTTTATTTAAAGTTCTGAGTAATGAAGGCAAGCATGCTGAATGCCTTCTCTGACCATTACAAGTGACCTCTCAATAGAAAAAGTTGAGCTCTCCAACGTTCCATCCTGGTAGCTTATCCTGGAATGTAGTAGCTGGTGCCTCAGCATAATGAGGCAGAAAGGAACACAATTTAAGTTATTACTCTTGCCAATTTGGTTTATGTTTTGAATCCATTTTGAGGTTATAAATATTTGTTGGACATGGACATCTCTGGCTAGGCTAGCATCTATTGCCCATCCCAACTTAACCTTGCAAAGGTGGTGGGGGAGCTACCTGTCTGAACCACTGCAATCCATATGTGTTGATCCCCGCATTGCACTGTTGGGGATGGAATTGCAGCGCAGACAGAGGCCATGCAGTCTATTGTCTCCTTGCTATCTCTTTGAAATAACAGTAGTGCTTAGTCTCATACCCTGTTTTTTGTTGTAAGAATATAAGAGATAGAAGCAGGCCATCCGACCCTTCCAGCCGGCTCTGCCACTCAATAAGATTATGGCTGATCTTTTCATGGACTCAGCTCCACTTACCTGCCCGCTTGCCATAAACCTTTATTCCTTTACTTTTCAAAAATCTATCTTTGCTTTAAAAAAATCCAATGAGGTAGCCTGAACTGCTTCTCAAGGAATTTCACAGATTCACAACTTTTGTATGAAGAAATACCCCCTCAACTCAGTCCTAAGTCTGCTCCTCCTTTTATTAATGCTATGCGCCAAAGTTCTAATTTCACCTGCCAGTGTAAACAACTTTCCTGCTTCTATCTAATCAAATCCCTTCATAATTTTATATGTTTCTATAAGATCATCCCCTCATTCTTCTGCAATGTATGCCTGTTATGTTGTGTAAGTCTCAACTTTACTTTAAAAGAGAGTTGGTAAATGGATGAATATTTTGAACTTCAGAAGAAATAGTTTTGAATGAATTGTGTCAATTACAAGTTGCATTCATTTTGAATATTCTTTTTTTTTGTTCAAAACTAGATCCTCCAGTGTCACCAACCATACTATGCAGATCCAATGCTTACCCAGAGACCTTCTACTGCACATGGCAGCTATCAAGTCCAACTTACATCCCAACTGAATTCGACATCTCTGTAAGGTCTGTCCTGGCCTAACCACCCTGTTTATTCTGGTTTCATTTTCTTATATTTTAAAACTCAAGGAAAAAAAATGCTCTTTATTGATATGGTTAAGGGTAGTAACTTGGTGCAATTTAATGAATACCACTGAAAATGGAATTAACCATAAGAAGTATGAATTTCAATCAGTGTGTGGTCTAGCACCAGTGAGGAATAAATTTTTAAATCAAAAATCACTTCCAGGATTCTATGTAGCACAAGTTACTAGTCATATTGAATCAAAAGTACTTTTTTTTTCAATAAATTAAGAAATACAGTTGAACAGGTTTAAAACAAGTTAAAACAGCCTACTTAAAAGCTCAGAAACAGAGATCCCATGAGTGACAACAGTGATTAAATTCATCTCCAGTGAAACAGGTTAGGGAGCTCAGCATGCTATTCATGCAAGTTTTTTAATGTCTACTGCAAAAATTGTAGAAACTCAATTTACACTGAACATTGCTTTCTGCTTATAAGTTCACAATCAATTTTTGACAGTATCAGGTAAATTCCTTCAACACAACTGTCAAATGTTTAATGATGACTCTTGAATGATAAGTCTGAATAAATACTTAATTTCAAAACAAGGATTTT
Organism: Hemiscyllium ocellatum; assembly: GCF_020745735.1. Classification (NCBI taxonomy): domain Eukaryota; kingdom Metazoa; phylum Chordata; class Chondrichthyes; order Orectolobiformes; family Hemiscylliidae; genus Hemiscyllium; species Hemiscyllium ocellatum. The sequence goes on along the minus strand of NC_083401.1, from coordinate 52,231,745 downwards.
ATGAAAGCCCAAAAGACTTTCCAGGGTGCAATTGAAGAACTTGGTGCCAACAAGATTTGACGTGCGACTATGGTTGACCAATTAGCTGAGATTTTAAGCACACGGCCCATTGTGGAACTGAAGTATGTAGACACTATTGGTTTTGGCTAATCTAATCACCATTGGGGTAGCAGGGCACGCAGTGTCACTGACTTTTGAACCTCTGTGCAAGGAGAACACCAGCCAAACTTTCAGGTCTGTATCACAATTCATTAATTACATCTGGAAAGTACATATTTGTGAGTGCTTGAGAGAAGGATCTGGCTTAAAAATGATGCCACCAGAAGTTAGCAATCACAGTACAAAAAGTACAAAGAATGAGTATGTGGGTGAGATATAAAAAGCAGACAATATTTTGACAATGCATAATCCCGAGGCCGCTTCAATTTTTACCATATTTCCAGAATTTTATAAACTTCTGCAAGGTCATCCCTTAGCCTGCAATGCTCAAAGGGGACTACTCCACCCTATTTAGCCTCTCACTGTAGCTCAAACCCTCCAACCCTGGCAACATCTTTGTAAATCTGTTCTGAACTATTTCAAGTTTTGCAGCACACTTCCTATAGCAGGGAGACCAAAATTGAATGCAGTATTCCAACAGTGGACTAACCAATATCCTGTACAGCCACAACATGACCTCCCAGTGCCTGTACTCAGTGAAAGGTGAAAGCGAAATTCAAGAGTACAGCAATACTCAGGTTTCAGGCTTCAGGCTCAACTTAATTTTTCCACAGGGTTACCTCCCCTTTACGTTTGAATAAATTATATGCACAGAAAAAGGAAGTGAAAAAGAGTCATCCTCGTCTATGAGGGACTGCCAATGAGTCTCATATGTTTCCACAAACAGCAGTGTGCTAATGACCAGATAGTCTCTTTTTGTTTGTGATGTTGGTTTAATACATAAATATTGACCAGGATACCAGTTCAACTCTTTCATAATTACCTTACATTATGGAATATAACTTGAGAAAATGTAAGGTTGTGTTCATTGGAAAAATAGGAGAGTTGAATATTATTTAAATGGAGAAAGACAGCTACAGAACAGAGGGATTTGGGAGTTCTCATGCATAAATCTTCAGAAGCTAGTACTCAAGTTCAACAGGTATTAGGGAAAGCAAATGGAATGCTTTCCTTTATTTCAAAGGGAATAGAGTATAGAAGCAGGGCTATTTTGCTAAAACCACACAAGGCATGAGTCAGACCACAGTTGGAATAGTGTCAACAATTTTAGGCCCCTTATCAAAAGAAAGATATAATGGCATTGGATGAAATCCAGAGAAGGTTCACTTGGCTGATACCAGATAGAACAGGTTTGGTGCTCATTGGATTTTAGGAGGATAAGAGGGAACCTTCTTGAAACATATCACATTCTTGGAGCCGTGACAGGTTAGATGCAGAAAAATTGTTTTCCCACATCACGGAAGCAGACCCTTTTGTTCCACTCATCCATACCAACCTGATATTGTAGAAAAGAATTAATCCTATTTGTCAGCATTTGTCCCCAGATCCTTCTAAACTCTTCTTATTCATGTACCCATCCAGATGCCTTTTAAATGTTGTAATTGTACCAGCCTCCACTACTTCCTCTGGCAGCTCATTCCATGAACACACCACCATCTGCATTACAAAGTTGGCCCTTTTAAATCTTTCCCCCTCACCTTAAACCTATGCCCTCTTGTTTGGATTTCACTACCTTGGGGAAAAAACCTTGGATATTCACCCTATCTATGCCTCTAATGATTTTATAAACTTCTGCAAGGTCATCCCTTAGCCTGCAACGCTTGAAGGAGACTACTCCACCCTATTTAGCCTCTCAATGTAGCTGAAACACTCCAACTCTGACAACATCCTTGTAAATCTGTTCTGAACTATTTCAAGTTTCACAGCACACTTCCTATAGCAGGGAGACCAAAATTGAATGCAGTATTCCAAAAGTGGACTAACCAATATCCCGTACAGCCACAACATGACCTCCCAGTGCCTGTACTCAGTACTCTGACCGATAAAGGAAAGCATACCAAATGCCTCCTTCTCTATCCTATCTACCTGCGACTTTACTTTCAAGAAGCTGTGAACCTGCACTCCAAGGTCTCTTTGTTCAGCAACACTCCCTGATAAGTCCTGATAAGACGTGCTTTCCCAAAATGCAGCACCTCGTATTTATCTAAGTTAAACTCCATCTGCCATTTCTCAGCCCATTGGCCCATCTGGTCAAGATCCTTTTATAGTCTGAGGTAACCTTCTTTGACTACATCTCCAATTTTGGTAAAAAGCTTTGACAAAGGGTCAGTTAGACTCGAAATGTCTTTTCTCTCACAGATGCTGCCAGACTTGCTGAGATTTTCCATCATTTTCTCTTTTTTAGTCTCCAATTTTGATGTCGTCTGCAAACTTACTAACTGTACCTCTTATGCTTGCATCCAAATCCTTTATATAAATTGCGAAAAGTACTGGACCCAACACCGATCCTTGTGGCACTCCACTGGTCACAGGCGTCCAGTCTGAAAAACAACCCTCTACCACCACCCTCTGTTGTCTACCTTTGAACCAGTTCTGTATCCAAATGGCTAGTTCTCCCTGTATTCCATGAGATTTAACCTTGCTAACCAGTCCCCCGGGAGAACCTTGTCCAACGCCTTACTGAAGCCCATATAGATCACGTCCACCGCTCTGCCCTCACCAATGCTCTTGGTTACTTCTTCAAAAAGCTCAACCAAATTTGTGAGACATGATTTCACACGCACGAAGCCATGTTGACTATCCCTAATCAGTCAGTGTCATAGAGTCATAGAGATGTACAGCATGGAAACAGACCCTTTGGTCCAACCCGTCCATGCCGACCAGATATCCCAACCCAATCTAGTCCCACCTGCCAGCACTTGGCCCATATCCCTCCAAACCCTTCCTATTCATATACCCATCCAAGTGCCTCTTAAATGTTGCTATTGTACCAGCCTCCACCACTTCCTCTGGCAGCTCATTCCATACACATACCACCCTCTGTGTGAAAACATTGCCTCTTAGGTCTCTTTTATATCTTTCTCCTCTCATCCTAAACCTATACCCTCTAGTTCTGGAGTCCCTGGCCCCAGGGAAGAGACTTTGTCTATTTACCCTATCTATGCCCCTCATAATTTTGTAAACCTCTATAAGGTCACTCCTCAGCCTCCCACACTCCAGGGAAAACTGCCCCAGCCTGTTTAGCCTCTCCCTATAGCTCAAATCCTCCAACCCTGGCAACATCCTTGTAAATCTTTTCTGAACCCTTTCAAGTTTCACAACATCTTTCCGATAGGAAGGAGACCAGAATTTCACGCAATATTCCAACAGTGGCCTAACCAATATCCCATACAGCCGCAACATGACCTCCCAACTTCTATATTCAATACTGACAAATAAAGGAAAGCATACCAAACACCACCTTCATTATCCTATCTACCTGCGACTCCACATTCAAGGAGCTATGAACCTGCACTCCAAGGTCTCTTTGTTCAGCAACACTCCCTCGGACCTTACCATCAAGTGTACAAGTCCTGCTAAGATTTGCTTTCCCAAAATGCAGCACCTCGCATTTATCTGAATTAAACTCTATTTGCCAGTTCTCAGCTCATTGGCCCATCTGGTCAAGATCCTGTTATAAACTGAGGTAACCCTCTTCGCTGTCGACTACACCTCCAATTTTGGTGTCATCTGCAAACTTACTAATTGTACCTCTTATGCTTGCATCCAAATCATTTATGTAAATGACAATAAGTAGAGGACCCAGCACCGATCCTTGTTGTACTCCACTGGTCACAGGCCTCCAGTCTGAAAAACAACCCTCCACCACCACCCTCTGTCTTCTACCTTTGAGCAAGTTCTGTATCCAAATGGCTAGTTGTCCCTGTATTCCATGAGATCTAACCTTGCTAATCAGTCCCCCATGGGGAACCTTGTTGAATGCCTTACTAAAGTCCATATAGATCACATATACCGCTCTATGGTCATAAATCCTCTTTGTTACTTATTCAAAAAACTCAATCAAGTTTGTGAAACATGATTTCCCACACACAAAGCCATGTTGACTATCCCTAATCAGTCCTTGCCTTTCCAAATACATGTACATCCTGTCCCTCAGGATTCCCTCCAACAACTTGCCTACCACCGAGGTCAGACTCACTAGTCTATTGTTCCCTGGCTTGTCCTTACCACCCTTCTTAAACAGTGGCATCACGTGAGCCAACCTCCGGTCTTCCGGCACCTCACCTGTGACTATCGGTAATACAAATATCTCAGCAAGAGGCTCAGCAATCATTTCCCTGGCTTCCCACAAAGTTCTAGGGTACACCTGATCGGTCCTGGGGATTTATCCCCTTTTATGTATTACAAGACATCCAGCACTTCCTCCTCTATAATATGGACCTTTTTCAAGATGTCACCATCTATTTCCCTATATTCTTTATCTTCCATGTCCTTTTACACAGTAAACACTGATGCAAAATACTCATTTAGTATCTCCCCCATCTCCTGTGATGCACACAAAGGCTGCCTTGCGGATCTTTGAGGGGCCCTGTTCTCTCCCTAGTTGCCCTTTTGTCCTTAATGTATTTGTAAAAACCCTTTGGGTTCTCCTTAACTCTATTTGCTAAAGCTATCTCATGTCCCCTTTTTGCCTTCCTGATTTCCCTCATAAGTATACTCCTACTGCCTTTATACTCTTCTAAGGATTCACTCAGTCTGTCCTGTTTATACCTGTCATATGCTTCCTTCTGGTTCTCAACCAAAACCCTCAATTTCTTCAGTCATCCAGCATTCCCTACATCTGCCTTCTTTTCGCTTTAACCTAACACTTGCCTCCAATCAGCTTTTGAAAGTTCTTGCCTAATACCGTCAAAATTAGCCTTCCTCCAATTTAGAACTTCAACTTGTGGATCTGGTCTGTCCTTTTCCATCACTATTTTAAAACAAATAGAATTATGGTCACTGGCCCCAAAGTGCTCCCACACTGACACCTCAGTCACCTGCTTTGCCTTATTTCCCAAGAGAGGTCATGTTTTGCACCTTCTCTAGTAGGTAAAGAGGAATTTCTTCTCTTAGAGGGCAGTTAATCTGTAGAATTCTTTGCTGCTGAGGGCTGTTGACCCTGAGATTAAGTATACTCAAAGCTGAGGCAGATATTTTTAATCAGTGAGGGAACCAGCATGATAGGGAAAAGGCAGGAAAGTGGAGTTGAGGATGATCAGATCAGCCATGATCTCTTTGAATGGTGCAGCAGACTCAATACCAGAATGGCTTACATCTGGAGAACCTGATCAGTAGTATGTGTTGTCTGGAAGTACACAATCTACAAGATCTCAAAGAGCTGCAACGTTTAAAGAGAAAAAAGGCAAAATAATGGATTATTTTTCCACACTGGTACAGCACAGACATGTGAATATCAGGCCCCTTTAATCCTCTATCAATAACATGAAACTCAGTGAGGCGTTCTCCTTAGTATATGTCACCTATCAAATGAACCAAGTATACTGATTGCTTCTATATTCTGCAAAGACACCACACTGCCAACAGAGCTTCATAAAAATGGACTTTAAAGCACAATTTGGGTTGTAGATCACTTCAATTCTAAGGAATGGTTTCTGTTGGTAAAGTTTGATGTGAATTATTTTATGCTGTGTAATAGAAAGTGTATGGTAAAGTATTTGGAACTTTAAAGGTTAATATTTTTGCGGTTTGTTTGCCACAGTAATAGTCACCTTCCTGCCTGGCTAGCACTCACTGGCTTTGCTTCATTAGTATTTCTCAAATGTGAGTCTGCTTAATGATACTGTCAACTCCTATGCTAATGGAAAGTAATGCAGCCCACTATCCCCATATGTAGAACAACCATTGTCTGAGGAGACACCGAGTGTGCTGTCTGCTAGATGATCATTAGTCTGTGGGTTCCTGAGCTTGAATTATACATATAAAATGTTAATTTCTATTTGAAGCCATTCTGGTGCCAAGACCCTAAATGTGTTTCAATGCAAATTACTATATCAAGGTCATTCTTTAGTAATAGTAATGTCTGTACTGCATTAAAAAAACACAGATCTTAGCTTTCTTTTGCTTCTCAGGTTTTTGAGAGCTGAAAGAGTCTGGTGTTAATGAAAGAAAACTGTATCAATGATATATATCAGATATGGATAAGAAAACTTAAAAATAGTTACATACTACATTAGAAATGTTTAATTATTATTTTCTAACTAAATACATGTTTGACACCTAGGAAACCTTTGTTCATGTGCAAGAACTTCCAAACCAAATTACTGATATATGTAAAAAAAAATGGACCATTTCTACAGACCTTATATGCAATGTATAGCCTTTCCCTTTATGCTTGTACTCCTCAGTACAGCAAGACAGGGAGCTTATTTATAAATAATGAAACACTGACCATAGTGTTAAGCATCTCTCGCTGGGATCATGCAGTTTTTTTGGACACTAATTTTTGGTGATATCTGGAGATGAGTGGAAAGAATTCCAGCTCCAAAGTGAAGGCTTATTTATTTGGGTTCTGTGAACAAGCCAGTTCCCTGTGACAGCAATTAGCCTTCTCTTGGTGCATTGTTTGTTTGTTCAAGCATCTTTGATCTGGAGATCTTGTCAGAAGGCTTTGCTGGATGAGAGGTGAGCAGATTGAGCCATTGTATTGTGCTCAGGTAGCAGCTGTCCAGGGAGGTGGGTCACAGTCACCTGAGGGAGGAAGATTGGGTCATGGCGATCGTAAGGAAGGTCAGAGAGGATGGAGGGAGCTAGCAGGATAATAAAGTCAATCTCTACAAAAGGCAATTCAAACATAACAGAGGAGATAGATGGAGATTTAGGGCATTCAAGTGTGGCACCAAGACTTTTGACTCTGTGAGGTAACAGAGTGCCTGCAACATCCTACCCACGTTGCCATATAATTGCGCAACCATTTGACTATGGACATTTAAGTTGGAGTAGCCATGTGATTCCATATGCCGAGCTAACCTGCCTCCAAGCAGAAGTCGCATTCATCTGCAATCCCACAATTGTCAAAATCGCCACTTCACAATTGTATCTCAGTTTTTCCCTTTATCCGTTCCTACAGATTAGAGGGATAGTGTTTGGTCTTTAAATAACTGATTTGAGCCCTCACTAGATAGATGGTGTGTGGACAAGAGCTATGATGCCTGGTACAACTCAGTAGCCTCTTGAACACTCATGTACATATACCCTGTGATTGAACAGCATTAAGAGCATTTTGGAAATGTAAGCACATGTTTATACTTTTACATAACAGCTGTGCTCCTGCGTAATGCTCAAAGTCAAGCTATATAATAGACAACTAACTTTATCCCTTAGAGCAATTTTAGCAGGGCAGCATGCAAGGTACCAACCATTGTAATGTTCTAGATGTCGAAGTCCAATACAATACACTTTGTTCTCATAATACCTATTATGTTATTCCAGGCCCTTGTGCCAAGGCTTTCCCAAAGAGGTATACAATCACTAGTGCTATTGTCCTCCAAGGTGCTGAGCAACTAATTGATGCAGGCAACAGCCTTCTTTTACTACAACCAGTTACAATTTTTTGGTGTAAATCTTTTTGATTTGCACATCACCTCAGATACAATTCTTATTATATTTAGGTATTAGCTGGAAGACCTTCAAGTCCTCCCTTCTAACCAAGCTGTCACCGAATAGTGTAATGTCTAGTATTGTTTACTGATGAGTTGATAAAAACATCTTTGGTTCCACATTGCATTTCCAGGATATAATATTATACATTCTGTGATGTCCTTTGGGAGAAGAATTAAGAATAATTTGACCTTAGTTTAACCTATTAATTGCAGCTTGTTTTCATTAGAAATAATAGGTAAGCCATAGAAGGAGAAAATATAAAAACTTTTGCTCCTTTTGCAAGATTTTTAATACATTGGTTGTTTGTAATTAATCATAAAGTTCCTCAAGATTATCTCCACACAAACTGCAATACAGTATTACAAGAACTAGTGAGGCAAGGAAAACAGCCCCAAGCATATCGCCAAATGCATTGCCATTGACCCCTCTGCCTGAAGACATTGCCCAACTGGCAAAGCCTGTTCACATCTTTGTATTATTCTCAGACAATGAAAATCTAAATCCTGCAAAGCAAATTTAGCTATTACTTGTGATGAGGTTCAAAAGTATTGTAGTTTCTAGTCATATGTAAAAGATATGATGTTCACTTAATTCAATCAGGGCTGTGAATGAAAAGCCTTTTTGCATATATTTAATTGATATTGGCTTACCTATTATCTGAATTATACGCAAGCCCCCTTTGTCACAACCCTTCTTTTGCCTGCTTAGAAGCACTGAACAATGGAGGAGAACTATTTAAATTGAACTCTAAAGGGGTATAAAATTAATCTAGTATTAGTTTAGTTCAATTGACATCTCTTTTATTTTAAAAATATACATTCATAGTCACTGGAGCAGTTCAATTCTGTATCGTCTTTACGTATGTAGAACAAAGAAACTCAAGGCATTTGTTAATTATACTAGACTATATTTACATGCATTTGAGGTACTGGGAAGTTCTAATAACTGAATGGACCCCCATTGTTCTTTGGCAGAAAGACTTCAGACAGTGGTCTTTCCCCACTGTGCCTCGGCGCTGTCTGCTCCAGACTTTAGTGTGTCCCTCAGCACATAGTCCTTAACCTTGAAATATGCCAGTCTGCAATACTCATTCGAGGTAAACTCATTGCTATGGAAGACCAACAAGTTTCAGGAAGACCAAACAGCAAATTTCACCAGTTGATGGTTCTCAGGCACAGTCGATATTTGGCTCGGTGTGTGTCCTGGTGAACAGACAGTAGGGACAGAATCCTGCATCGTAGTGTTGCTCAGAATGAACCTCGACAAAAGCTATTGCATTTCTCACCAGATTTTCTTTTTGTAAAGACGCATTCCGGTCACAACCCTCTCCACAGCCACTTTGAGGGCAGCATGCAGTGGCAGAGACGGATGGGGTGTAAGTGAAGGATCTCACAGGCAGTACCTTTCTCATGACCAGCCAAGTGTTGTCCCGATGCTGGTTGGAAAATTCTGCCAACTGACTTTGACAGTCTACTCGGGGAATAATCTGACAGGATCCACCCTCTCCTTTCCCTATCGGGTCTCAAGGGCACTATATTTTAACTACTCCCTGATGGACTGGTGGTCAAAGATGTATATCTTAGCAAATTTCTCCACAAAAGATAGGTGATATGGATTGGTCCAAATACTTGGAGTGAGGTCAGACACTTCCTTTGCAACAGCAGGGATAGGTAGAACCTCAAAACATAGTGACACTTGGTATTTGTGTATCGAGAGGCTATGCACATACAAAGATGAACATCAGGATGAGGGCAGCATTGCGTATATTCTTCCTCCTCTTATCGAGAGTTTTATGCATGGTACCTTGTGGACACAGTCCATCTTAGATCCCCCAATGGAATGGAAGATGGCTCAGCTGGCAATGGTGCAGGTTCTGGGAATGGGTCATTGCAAAGTTTGATGGAATTAGACAGGAGCTTGCAGGGGTTGATTGGAGTAGTTTGTTTGCAGGCAAAGGAACCTTTAAGATAGCTAGAGTTCAAGGTCTGTTTGTTCCTGTGAGGGTGAACAGCAAGGTTGGCAGGAATAGAGAACCCTGGATGACAAGATATATTGAGGCTTTGACCAGAAAAAAAAGGACATGGCTCAGGTATAGGCAGCGGGGATCAAAGAATCCCTGGAGCTATATAGTGATTACAGGAGTTTACTGAAGAAGGAAATCAGGAGGGTGAAAAGGGTGCACGAGATAGCCTTGGCTGAGAAGATGAGGATGAATCCAAAGAGGTTCTTTCAGTATATTAAAGGAAAATGAATAACTAGAGAGAGAATAGGATTCCTCAAGGACCAAAGTGGACATGTATGTGTAGAACTGCAGGAGATGGGTGAGGTGCTCAATGAATATTTTTCCTCTGTGTTTATTGTGAAGATATGAAGACTTGGGAACTTGGAGAAGTTGGTAGTGATATCTTGGGGACTGTCCATATCACAGTACAGTAGGTGTTGGATGTATTAGAATGTATGAAGGTGGATAAATCTCCTGGCCCTGACCAGATATATCCAAGAACACTGCTAGAGGCTAGAGAAGAAATTACAGGGGCCCTGGCTGATACTTTTGCATCATTGTTAGCTTCGGGTGAAATCCTGGAGGACTGTAGGGTAGCAAATGTTGTGCCCTTAATCAAGAAGGGCTGCAAAAAAAACCCTTGGGACCTATGGGCCAGTAAGCCTAATATCTGTGGTAGGTAAATTACTTGAGAAGATTCTGAGAGATAAGGTATATATGCATTTAGAAAGACAGGGTTTGATTAGGCATAGTCAGCATAGCTTTGTGCGTGGGAGATCATGCCTATCAAATTTGTTAAAGTTCTTTGAGGAAGTGACCAGGAATGTTGACGAGGGCAAGCTGGTAGACGTCGTCCATATGGATTTCAGTAAGGCCTTTGATAAGGTTCCACATGGAGGGCTGCTATGGAAAGTTACATTGCATGGATTCCAGGGGGAGTTGGCAAATTGGACGCACAATTAGCTTGATGGTAGGAAGCAGAGGGTAATAGTGGAAGGATACTTGTTGTACTGGAGGCCTGTGACTAGTGGAGTATCTCAGGGGTCAGTGCTGGTCCCATTTCTGTTTGGCATCTATATCAACGATTTGAATGAGAATGTCCAAGACATGATTAGTAAGTTTGCAGATGACACTAAAATAGGAGGGATCGTGGACAGTCAGGAAGGTTCTCAGAAATTGCAGCAGGGTCTTGATCAGGGGAGGTGGACCAAGAAATGGCAAATGGAGTTTAATATAGATAAGTGTGAGGTCTGGTAGCTTGGAAAGTCAAATCAAAGTAGGAGTTTTGTGGTGAATGGTCGAGCCTTAAGGAGTGGAGTGGAACAGAGGGACCTTGGAGTTCAGGCTCACAGATGGAGTTACAGGTAGACAGAGCAGTGAATCAAGCTTTTGGCACACTGGCCTTCATCATTCAGGGCATTCAGTATAGAAGTTGGGAAGTTATGTTGCAGTTATACAGGATGTTGGTGAGGCTGCACTTGGAGTATTGTGTTCAGTTTTGGTCACATTGTTATAAGAAGGACGTTATTAAACTGGAAAGAATGCAGAAGAAATTTACAAGGATGTAACCAGGATTCAACAGTCTGAGGTATAGGGTGGGTTCAGGTAAGCTAGGACATTTTTCTTTAGAGCATGGGAGACTGAAGGGGGATATTACGGAAATGTATAAGATCATGAGAGGCATGGATAGGGTGAATGCACTCAGTCTTTTTCCCAAGGCTGGGGAATCAAGGACTAGAGGGCATCAGTTTAAGGTTAGAGGGGAAAAAATAAAAGAGAATCTGGGGGGGCAACATTTTTATACAAAGGGTGGTATGCATATGGAATGAGCTGCAAGTGGAAGTGGTTGAGACATGTATATTAAAAACATTTAAAAGACGTTTAGACTAATACATGGATAGGTAAGGTTTAGAAGTATATGGGTTCAGTGCAGGGAAATGGGGTTAGTGTTGATGGACATTTTGGTCAGCATGGACCAGTTTTGACACCAGGGCCTGTCTCGGTGTTGTAGGACGCTACGACTCTATGAGCTTTACCATGTCCACCAACAGAGAAAGTGCCTCACAACTGATGACGAGGTTTTTGCCAACAATGGAGAGGGAGTGCTGTTTCCAAATGCCCACTTTCTGCCTCTACTTGACGATATACTTCTCTCAAGTTTTTACGCATACCTTGGCTTCTCTGAATCGTATTCCCAACACCCTCAGGTAATCTGATCTGACTGTGTAAAGAATTAAGAATCAGTCAGCCCTGTTTCTAAAGAACATGGCCTTGTTCTAGTCTCAATTTACCTTGGCTCCTGAGGCCAGTTTGATCAGGTTGCACATGCTCAGGGGTCTGTGCACTGACAGCGGAACCGAGCAGAAAATGGTAATATCATCCATGAACAGGGAGGCTTTGATCTTTTGGACTCCACTGCCTGGAATAGTCAACCTCCTCAGGCTCACATCTTTCCTGATGAACTCTGTAAAAGGCTCTGTGCAACACACAAAGAAGGCAGCCTTGCCTGACTCCAGATCTGAATGGAAAGCTTTCTGACTCCCAACCATTCACTAACGATGTTGATGTAGAGTAGTTGGGTCCAATTGCAGAGTCCCTTCCCAAAACCTATTTTGGAGAGCATGTCCCATATATAGGTGTGCAACATCAGGTCAGAGACCTTCTCCAGGTCCAAGCTGATGAGGCAGCCATCCACCCCCTGCCAGGCATGTAGGCAACCATTTCACTAAGGAGCACAAGTCTCTCTGAGATCGTCCTGCCCAGTATAGCACAGGTTTGTTCAGGGTGAATCACCAATTCCAAAGGCAGCACTGCTACTTGGTCGAAAGATGCACCCCCTGGATTTGAATACATAATCTGTGTTAGTTTGTCCGATATACCACTTCAACTGTTCCAATTTTCTCTGCTTGGATCTAGGACATTATTAAACCATTAGCTTTAGTACAACACTCAGTAGTGTTCTTACGAAGGTTTGCATTTCCATTACTTTTTCAAATATTTGTAGAATAGATTTTGTTCGTGATGCGTGAGCTGTACTATGTTAACAAACATGTTATAATGCATCATGACAACTGCACAGTTAGATTTCAGCCCCCAATGAAGATAAATTATTTGAAATTTCTTCTGTAGGAAAATGATAATGGCTTACATAGTATGCTTATTTTCTGACAGCATGACAATTTTTTTTGCAGACATGGGGAGAAGGAAATTGAGACGACTATGGATCCCAACCATAAAAATAGGTGCAACATCAGATTTCTGGAAATGTTTTCTACAAGCAAATACACTGTGACCGTGACCGCAAAGAACGCACTGGGATCCAACTCTTCATCCATCTCATTCAATGAAAATACTATAGGTGATTTTTGACATCTGAACATGCTAAGTGAGGCTTGAATGTGAATGTTAAGGCAATTTTACAATGATGCTAGTTTGTTACGGATCATATGAAATAACATCCATGTGCGAGCTGTGTTTATAACAATAAAACTGACTCATTTCTGATTGTAGTATCAACCACCCATGAAAGTGTAGTTTGAATCTGTCATAAGGATCATGATACCTTGTAAAGAAGAGGAGCTGACACACATCAGTTGTTCTTCACAATTTAAACTAAACAAAAGGGGAGGCAATGGCTGATTAGTAATTAATCCAGAGACCCAGGTAATGTTCGGGGGCGCTGGGCATGAATCTCGCCACGGCAGATGGTTGAGTTTGAATTTAATTGGGAAAAGAAAGTCTAGAATTAATCATCTAAGGATGACTGTGAATCCATTGCCAATTGTCAGAAAAGCCCATCTGGTTCACTAATGTCCTTTAGGGGAGGAAACTGCTGTGCTTACCTGGTTTGGCCTATATGTGACTCCAGACCTACAGCAATGTGGTTGACTCTTAGGGGCAGTTAGAGATGGGCACAAATGCTGGCCTAGAAGCCATGCCCTCATCTCATAAATGAGTTTAAAAAAACAGTACAAGAGTACCATTAGGGAGGAATGCTGCTATTATAGGAGCTGATGAATGAATGAATTGAATTTATTGCCACGTGTACCCAGGCATAGTGAAAAGCTTTGTCTTGCGAGCAATACAGGCGGATCACATAGCTCTTTATATTGTTGTGAGTTCTTAATTTAACCTCGATGAACCAGGTAACAGGTAAGTAAATGTGAATTTAAAAACTTAAGAGAACACTTACTGCAAATGCTGGCGTTTGCACCCCACTGTCCATAACTCAGTGCAAGAGAGGATACTCCCTCCACCCCTTGGCTTCTGTGCATTATTTCGTAATCCCTACCTATATCTGAAAGGATATGAATGCGCTTATGTTGCTGTACCTAGAAAAGCATAAGCATATGGGAAAACTGAAGAGAGTATCCAAAAAGGTGCAACATTAGTGGCACATTTCTATTAAAATTTGGTGACTTGGCCTCTTAGAATGGCTTTTAACTTTGTAGATCTGTGTGTTTCACTCAGTTAAGCAGACTGTATGTTTAATTGGTACATTGTGCATAAGCAGAATTAAGAGATGTTCATTGATTAAGATTGACCTTAGTCAATCCTTGATGAATTTAAGACATTGCTGCTGTCCTTTGCAGCTACTCCTACCAGGAGCTCTGCTGGATTTGTATGCCACACTCTCAACATTGTGCATTATCTTCACATACCCACTGAAGCTTGTTTGCAGCTTCTCTGTGACATGCAGTTTGATTTTATTGTCACACATAATCAAGTACAAAACTACAGGAGTATAGTGAAAAGTGTATAATGTCATCAAATAAGGCACCATCTTGGGTACAAGTACCTAGGTATAGAATCTTAAGAACAAGGCAGATAGAAAGAACACATTTAAAAATTAAACATTGCCTCTGGACAAAATTTCTGCAGCTTTTCAGCTTTGATCAATGATTAAAATGTTGACTTTTTTTGTCCTGGATGTTGTTTTTTGTAAGATTTCATTTTTATATTACAATTTCAAGTACCTCTCCAATAGGCAAGAAAGAGATAAATGCAGGGTTGAATTGTATGTATGTAAATTACAGTATATCAAAAACAAAACTGGAGAACTGGACAGAAGTGTGGCCAAGCCAGAAGAAGACTGGATACTTAACATGCCAGGTTATAAAGCTTTTAGTCAAAATCAGGTGAGTAAAAAGGGAGGAGATACAGCAGGCTTGGTCAAACATTCCATAAACAGTGCTGAAGACTTGTGCTGCCGAACATACCACTCCCCTAGCCAAGCTGTTCCATTACAAGTACAACACTGACATCTAACCGACAATGTGGAAAATTGTCCAGGTATGTCCTGAACACAAAAGCAGACCAAATCCCACCCGGCCAATTACCATTCCATCAGTCTACTCTCAATGATCAGTAAAGTGATGGAAGGTGTCATCAAGTACTATCAAGCAGAGCCTGCTCAGCAATAACCTACTCACTGGTGCCCAGTCTGGGTTCCACCAAGGCCACTCAGCTCCTGACCTCATTCCAGTCTTGGTCCAAGCATGGACAAAAGAAATAAATTCCAGAGATGAGGGAAGAGTGACAGCCCTTGACATTGAGGCCACATTCGACCAAGTGTGGCATTAGGAGCCCTGGCAAAACTGGAATCAATGGGTATCGTGGGCAAATGTCCTGTGTGGTGTAACCTGTATGCCTTATTCTGTCCAAGTTTTTTTTTCATCCTATGATCTGTATGTCCTTGCTTACTGTGATCTGCCTGTACTGCTCGTGAACAAAACGTTTCACTGTACTTAGGTACACATGACAATAAATCAAATCAAATCAAAGTTGCATTGCAGAAATTTACCAAAGATCCTTAGACAGCACCTTCCAAACCTATGACCACTTCCGTCTCGGAGGACAACAGATATATAGAGATACCACCAGCTTCAGGTTCCCCTCCAAAACATTCATCATGACTTGGAAATATATTGGGCAAAAGTGAGGACTGCAGATGGTGGAAATCAGAGTCTAGATTAGAGTTGGTGCATCCAAGGAGCTGCCTGACCTGCTGTGCTTTTCCAGTACCACTCTAATCTAGACTTGGAAATATATTGTCCAAGGCTGGACTCGAATCCAGGTCCCTGGTGGCGTGAGTTATTGTGCCACCCCAGCTTTATGCCAATTTGTTCCTCTTTTAACTTGATGTTTTTTCTTTTCCCCAAAAATAAACTTTAGATAAATCTCACATCTTTGCTGTCAATATCATATTACAGCAACATGTTGATCAACATAATTGAATGCTAATTGGGCATCTGTCTTTGAGAAATCACACTTCATGTTTAGTATACCAGGTTCCTTACAAATTGACTGAATATTTGGACTAACGAGATGGAATTATTTGTTCAGATGCATTGACCTATGTGAATTTGAACTGAGAAATTGACCTGGTGAGGAGGGTCAGTTTAAGTGTTTGGGTAGGTCTCCCAGCAATCATTCAATGTTACCCCTGTCTGCCTGAGTACAGGAGCAGTCTCCATCACCCTGCAGAAAAGTTTCTTCACTCTACAAGCTAAACTCCTTGAAGAGAGTTCACCTCCATCCTGAAGCATCCTGTCTCTTACTTGCATCTCATTACAATCTGCTGCCTGTTAAAAGTTGGAAACCTTCAGATTGGGCCTCGATTTTCAAGAACTCAAAATGACAAACTTGACTCCGGGCCAATTAAGGTGTTTGTGTGTGGGTATGGGGAAGGGTGGTTGGGGTGGAGGTCAAAAAGTGACTGTTTACTTCGTATGGATACTGAAATATTCCAGAGCTCCGTGTCTATTGAGGGACAATCCAGCCCATAGATTTTCCTCTGTTGATCTGAAACTCAGCAGGAATATTATGAACCAATAATTTCTATCCAGTTTATTGTGTAATCTTTTCCTTCGAAGGTCATGTTTTCACTTGTTCCCTTGCCATGCTATTAGAAATGTACTTTTTATCTGGCACTTGGAGCAAAATGTGTCTCTAACATATCAAGGACACTTAATTTATAATTCCCACAAGCCTGACTCCCAATTAAAAAATCTGCTGTACTCTTATTAATGACACATTTTAAATGACAAAATTTCCATACTTCCATCCCACAAGAAAACACCGCCACTCATTCATGAAGATGCTCCAAAAGTTGACTTTATTTTGCCAGTGAGACATTGTGGGATTAGAATATTGCAGTGTGTTTTCAATAAGAGATCTCACCAAAGTAAATTACATTGGAAATATCAATCAGGCCATGAGGCCTTTGTTAGTTACCATGATTCATCCAATTCCACTGTCTTTTTGGATGGTTCAGAAACATTTCTCCATGAAAAGTATCATCTTGCAATTTTTATGTTGTTTGATCTACACCGTCATGAATATGTAGCAAAAAATACTTCAAAAAAGCAATTCAAGCTGCTTTTGCATCTGTTGGAATCCATGCTATGCTCATCCCAGGAAGGACCACTTTGTTTTAAATTTGTCTGACCAGACTTCATAGGCATTTAACAGATTATATTTCTAATGGATTTCATCCAGCAGTTCAATTTAGAAGGTTATCTGAGTGATTTGTATTCAGCTGGCAAAATACTTTTATTTCCGATTAACTTCTTGTAGCAAGTGTCAATACCTTCATATCTTTGTTCTGCTTTCTGATTGAGCTCACATGCTCACATATCCACCTCATTTTTCACATTACTGATCAGACTTCAAGAACATCGAATGACAACCATATCCCAACAAATTTTACTTGGATTTTGGCATTTTCTGCAGTGTCTGTGAATATTGTCCAGGTTTTACTGCATTGTGGACATTATGTTTGACTTGATGTCATGAGATTTTGTGGAGTCCAAGATTAATGCTGAAAACTCCCCAGGCAACTCCCTCCTAACTGTAGACCTCTGTGTTGCCACCTCTGGTGACGTATCCTATTGGTGGTGGGATGATGATGGTCATGTTGAGGATATAGTCATTCCCATAGAATCTGTATGTTAAGGACAATATCAGGCTGTTTCTTGAATATGGCTGAAAATGTGTTGCTGGAAAAGCGCAGCAGGTCAGGCAGCATCCAAGGAGCAGGAGAATCGATGTTTCAGACATGAGCCCTTCTTCAGGAATTCCTCAAGAAGAGCTCATGCCCGAAACATCGATTCTCCTGCTCCTTGGATGCTGCCTGACCTGCTGCGCTTTTCCAGCAACACATTTTCAGCTCTGATCTCTAGCATCTACAGTCCTCACTTTCTCCTGTTTCTTGAATATGTCTCATTTGTGGCATGGACCCCAGAATTTAGCAAAGAGGACTTCCAATGGGCAACAGAGCTGTGAGTGCTGTTGTCATTTTTATTGTCTTTGTAAATAGCACATGGTCTGTCCAGTTCCATTCTTTTATCAGATTTTTTTTAGTGGCTAGTTCAATTAAGTGGATTATTTGGCCATTTCAGAGGGCAGTAAAGAGTCAACCACATTTGCTGTGGTCTGAATTACTAATCTTATAACGTAACCACTGTGCTACCATACCATTAGATTTTCACAAACCCTTTTTAATCCAATAAATTAAGTCTCAAAATCTTTAACAATGCTCTGTCAATTACTTGAAAGAGATCATGATCTGACTGTGCCTATCTTTGAAAGAAGGCATTAATAGCCCCAAGAGCTCAACAGCATTAGCAAAGTTCATGGTGCTTTTACAAGTCTACAGCATTCAAGATATTGAAATTCTAAATATAATACTGACAATGTTTCATGTTACCGCCGTAGATTCTATTGGACGATCCTATACACTGCGTACTATATCTCATCCATAACCCTTGTCTTAACTTCAATTTATGACATCATGCACTTCCAAACATCACTTGACATGAGGGTCCTGTACATACATTTAATAAAAATAATATAATGAAATATGACATCCTCAGAATATTTCTCAAACTTTGAACAATATTTCAACAATAGACTAAAGGATTGAAGAACCATTTCAAATCTGCTGTTAATTCAACAAGAGTGGTAGACAAATATGAAGATTTTGTATCACATGGCATGTTATCTGTACATTCAACCTAATCAGTCTCATGACCATATTTATACTCCACTCAAAGTTAAAGTAGTATTAGCTGAATATCACTGGCATCTTACCAGTACCGGAAGTAGGCATCCCAATAATTGGTAGTCTTCTCCAAAATTAATGCATAGCATCGTTCAGTCAGATGTACTTGGATATTAATTAGGGTTATGTAAATGGGTGGAGAAGAATTTCAGAGAAACCCCTAACTTTGAGTTGAAACTTCCGTCATTGATAAGATCCTCACCCAGAAGTCAGACCTGAATGGAACTTAGACAAACTAAGGGAAGGAACATAGTGTAATATTGCAGTGATGTTGCATGGCCCCCAGTCATAAACTTAGCTGACACTAACTATTCCTTTCTTCCAATAATATATCTCAGCCCTAACTTCACTCTCATCTTTCTTTGTAAGCCTTCCTATAATGTCTGCATAATCCAACAAAGCTGGTCTTGGACCTAACTATCATTTCCTCATATTTGAATTAAAAGGAATATCAATCTCTGATTTGAAATACAAACCTAATGAACATCAATCACCACTAGTGGAAGAGTTGCTACCATCCTCTGTGTATAATACTACTTTCTAATTTTACTTCTAAATGATTTGACTCTTAATTTTTGGTCTATGCCCACTAACTTGTCCTAGACTCCCAAACTAGCAGAAATAGTTCTCTCTCTCTCTTTCTCTGTACCTTAACTGTTTGCCTTAACATCTTGAACTTCAATCAAATTAGAATTAAGTTCTAGGGTTGACAAGGTCAGAAGTCACACAACACCAGCTTATAGTCTAATGGTTTATTTGAAATTACAAGCTTTCGGGTGCTGCTCCTTCATCAGGTCACTTCACATGACAAAGGAGCAGTGCTCCAAAAGCTTGTGATTTCAAATAAACTTGGGGACTGTAACCTGGTGCCGTGATGCAGAGCTGAGAAATAAAGGGTGATTATCCTGCTGGGATTATACTACATGCCTCTCAAGTTTGTGAGGGAGAGAAAGGATTAACTATGTAGGCAAATCACAGAAAGCTGTGAGAGAAACAGGGTTATAGTTGTTGGGGACTTCAACTTTGTTAATATTAATGAGGATCACCTTTATGTGAAAGGATTAGATGGGGTGAAATGTTTAGGAGTGGCAGATGGAGTTTAATGGAGGAAAGATGTTGTTAAACTTGAAAGGGATCAGAAAAGATTTACAAGCATGTTGCTGGGGTTGGAAGTCTTGAGCCTTAGAAAGAGGCTGAATTGGCTGGAACATCAGGAGGTGAGGGGTGACCTTATCGAGGTTTATAAAATCATGAGGGGCATGGATAGGGTGAATAGCCAAGGTCTTTTTCAAGAGTAGGGGTGTCCACAACTAGAGGGTATACTTTTAAGGTGAGAGGGGAAAGATTTAAAAGGGATCTAAGGGCAGTTTTTCACACAGAGGGTGGTGTGTGTATGAAATGAGCTGCCAGAAGATGCGGTGGAGGCTGGTACCATTACATTTAAAAGGCATCTGGATGGATACATGAAGAATTTGGAGGGTAATGGGTCAAATGCTAAATGGGAATAGATTAATTTAGGATATCTGGTTGGCATGGACAAATTGGATAAAGGGTCTGTTCTGAGGAAAGGCCACACAACCTGAAACGTTAACTCTGATTTCTCTCCACAGGTGCTGCCAGACTTGCTGAGCTTTTTCAGCAATTTCTATTTTTTTGTCGAAGGGGTTGTTTCTGTGCTGTACAACTCTATGATTCCATGATTCTAAAGTGTATTCAGTCAAGCTGTTTGAGCCAGTGCATTGATAGTCTTTTAGAGATGGGGCAATACTAGACCTAATCCTAGGAAATGAAGCTGTTGAAGTTTCAGAGGGCAAGCATTTTGTGGATAGTGACCATAAATGTAAGTTTCAAAGTCATTTTAGAAATGGATGAGGGTAGGCAGAAGTTAAGTTTCTAAACTGGAAGAAGGCTGATTTTTAGTGTCATTAGACAGTATCTGGCAAACATAAACTGAGAACAGCTACTTGCAGATAAGACTACATTTGGAAAATGGAGTCTTTTAAGACGTAATAATGTGAGAATCTGGGACCAACTTGTTCTTCGAAAAATGAAGAACAAGTCCAACAAATCCAGCGAATCTTATATGTCAAGAGATATTGAGAGTTTGATAAAGAGAACAAGGGAAGCATATGTCAGATATAGGGCATTAAAAACAGGGAAGCCCTTCAAAAACATAGAGAGTGTAGGAGGTTACTTAAAAATGAAATTAAGTGAGCAAATAGGGGCATAAAGTATCTTTGGCTGCTAAGATCATGAGAAATAGAGCATAGAACAGTACACCACGATGTTATGCCGACCATTGATCCTCATGTATGCACCCTCAAATTTCTGTGACCATATGCATGTCCAGCAGTCTCTTAAATGTCCCCAATGACCTTGCTTCCACAACTGCTGCTGGCAACGCATTCCATGCTCTCTCAACTCTCTGCATAAAGAACCCGCCTCTGACATCCCCTCTATACTTTCCTCCAACCAGCTTAAAACTATGACCCCTCGTGTTAGTCATTTCTGCCCTGGGAAATAGTCTCTGGCTATCGACTCTATCTATGCCTCTCATTATCTTGTATACCTCAATTAGGTCCCCTCTTCCCCTCCTTTTCTCCAATGAAAAAAGTCCGAACTCAGTCGACCTTTCTTCATAAGATAAGTCCAGGCAGCATCCTGTAAACCTCCTCTGAACCCTCTCCAAAGCATTCACATCTTTCCTATAGTAGGGCGACCAGAACAGGATGCAGTATTCCAAGTGCTGTCTAACCAAAGTTTTATAGAGCTGCAACAAGATCTCACGATTCTTAAACTCAATCCCCCTGTTAATGAAAACCAAAACACCATATACTTGCTTAACAACCCTGTCCACTTGGGTGGCCATTTTAAGGGATCCATGTACCTGCACACCAAGACCCCTCTGTTCCTCCACACTGCCAAGAATCCTATTCTTAATCCTGTACTCAGCTTTCAAATTCGACCTTCCAAAATGCATCACCTCACATTTATCCAGGTTGAACTCCACCTGCCACCTCTCAGCCCATCTCTGCATCCTGTCAATGTCCCGCTGCAGCCTACAACAGCCGTCTATACTGTCAACGACACCTCCAACCTTTGTGTCGTCTGCAAACTTGCTGACCAATCCTTTAATCCCCTCATCCAAGTCATTAATAAAAATTACAAACAATAGAGGCCCCAGGACAGAGCCCTGTGGAACACCACTCACCACAGACTTCCAGGCAGAATATTTTCCTTCTACTACCACGCGCTGTCTTCTGTTGGCCAGCCAATTCTGTATCCAGACAGCTAGGTTCCCCTGTATCCCATTCCTCCTGACCTTCTGAATGAGCCTACCATGGGGAACCTTATCAATCACATTTTCTGATAGTGTGGTGAACCAGAACTGCACACAGCATTCCTTCTATGGCCTAACCAATGTTTATAATGTGACTAAATACATTGATAAGGGTAGTGCTGTTGATTTAGTTTACATGGATTTTAGTAAGGCCTTTAATAAGGTTCCACACAGAAAGCTGGTTCGAGCCAATAGGATAGAAACATTTGACCAGTGTGTAGCACAGGGATTAGCCCTGGGACCCTTGCTATTTATTCTGTACAGTAATGACTTGGATGTGAATGTTGAAGATTTAATTAGGAACTTTTTATAAATGACATGAACATTGGAGCTGTTTTTGATAGTGAGGAGGACTGTCTCAGGCTATTGCCTGATATTGTCCAGCCTGTAAATTGGGTGGAGCAATGGCAGATACAGTTTAATCTAGTGTGAAATGGTGCATTTTGGGGAGGTGTAATAGGGAAAGATATGCACAATGAGATTCCTAGTGAGTACTGACGAACAAAGGGACCTTGGTGTACAAGTCCATAGTTCCCTGAAGGTGTCAGTGCAGGTAGGCAGGGAGGTGAAGAAGGCTTATGGGATGCTTGCCTTCATTAATTGGGGCATAGAATGTAGGAGTGAGGAAGTCTTGTTACGACTTTATAAAACATTGGTTAGTCCATAGATGGAATACTGTTTGCAGTTCTGGTTCACCACACTATCAGAAAATGTGATTGCACTGGAGAAGGTACAGGGAGATTCACCAGGATGCTGCCTGGGATGGAAAGTCTCCATTATGAGCAGAGAACGGATAGGCTGGGTTTGTTTTCATTGGAACAGAGGAGGCTGAGGGGGGGATCTGATTGAAGTATACAAAATCATCAGAGGCATAAAGATGAGTAGTTCGTGAGTATATTTAAACTTTGCCAAATGCGCGTAAGCCCAGAGGGCATAAGTTTAAGGCGAGGGGCAAGTGGTTTCAAGGAGATCGGAGAATCCTTTTTTCATCCCAAGGGTGTTAGAAATATGGAACACACTGCCTGAGAGAGTAGTGGAGGCAGGTATTCTCTCAACATTCAAGAAGCATCTGGATATGCACTTAAAATGCCAAGGAATAGTAGGTTGTGGATCAAGTGCAAGTAATGGGATTAATGTGGTTTAGTGTTTGTCGGCAGCATTGACATGGTGGACTGAGGGGCCTGTTTCTACGTTGTGTGACTCTATGACTCTAGTTGGTGCAACCTTTAGAATCCAGTTCTCACTCTTGTGAATCTGTACTGAACTACTTTGAAGATCAATAAATCTTTCCCTAAGGTGTGGTCACTCTTTACTTCTAATGTGATGGGTAGTGTATGTGGTTCTGATCAAAAAGTTCTAGGTTTGAGCTCTAATCCAGAACTTGATGGCTCTGACACATGCATTTGTAAAACATGGTAACTGCAGGAGAGTCTCCTGATCTTCTATTTTTGATATGTAGTGAAATCCTTCAAGTTGTAGCCGCTGATTATAATCTAGCTATGGAAACAGATGTAAGCACATCCTTTTCTCATTCATGCTCTGCCAGGCATAAGAAAAGGGAAGGTGTGTTCTAACAAAGGCTTGAATAGTTTGAAGATGACATTTAACCCTTGTGATCTAGTTCACCGTGTAAAAAGACCAGCATCTCATTAGCCTTTTTGATTTTTTTTCATATGTGTTCATTGCATTTCAATGATCAATAGGTGTGCGTTCACTACTTTTGTGCTTTCATGTGACTAGTTTTTTTCCATTTCAGCATTTAGGAAGTACTTTGTGCTGTCTGTTTTAGGTGACAGACCTCCCATTTGCCTCAGTTTTGCCCATTTACTCAATCTATCAATAATGCTTTGTAATTTTATGCATTTTCCTGCTCACATTACCTTCTAACTCGATGTCATGGCCAAAGTTTGACATGTAGCTTCCAATCCCATTATCTATGTCGTTAATAGATTGGGTAAATAGCTGAGGTCATAACATTAGTCACATCTTGTCAATTTAAACAATTGTCCATTATTTGTACTCAGTCACTTGCCATTCATTCAATTTCTTAACCAGGCCAAACTTTTTCCTGAAATTCCATAGAGCTTTAAATGTCTCCTGTAAGGGTCTTTATCAAATGCCTTCTGGAAACTCCTAAAAATAGTATTCATAAAAGTTCCCTGTCCTTTTCGAACACTCAGTCAGGTTTGACGTCATGATCTATAACGTACAGACTGATGCTGGCTGTCTCTGAGCAGGTGAAGATTTTCAAGGCTTTTAGTCACCTTATCATTATTATAGACTTGAGTTATTTTCTGATTCCCGATGTTAGTCTAATTAGTCCATAATTCCCTCGTTTCCTCTCTTACATATTTTAATTAGAAGACTAGCATTCACAATTTTCCAATCTAAAGGAAAGGTTCTAGAATCAAGAGAACTTCTAATCGCATAGTTTAGGCTGTCAATGTCCTCACCCACTTCATTTAAATCCCTAGAATGGGAGCCAGTGATCTTGGGAATGTATCAACCGTGGTGCTTTTCCTACCTTTCTCATTTGTAAGTGTTCAGAAGTTATTTCATGTAGAACATCAATAACCAACAGAGAAAAGAGAAGAAGCCTAAATGATTGAAGATGAGCTGTCAAGCACAGAAACAAAAGTAGCAAGACAGTGTACTAACTCAGTGAGCTAACCATTCCCACCAGTGGGCAATCTCAATCTTATTCCTAGAATTTATGAACCCAAAGGCCTTAAGTGGGTATGATTCAGCAAAGGTTAGTACTCAATTGGGTTTTACAGTCTCGATTGATATATAGAAAGGAAAAAGAAATCATACTAATATGGTTGGGTCTATTTGCATGCATGAACTAATCATTGAGGAGTTGATAAAAGCTGTGAAAAAAATGTGCAGAAAATGGGAAGATGTTCTATTTCAAAGGCCCTCACTTTTGAAGCCGAAAAGTGCCAAATCCACCTCTACTTTCCCTGGAAAAGCAGTGTCTCAAAGATTTGAATAGGTTAGGCAAGCTATTTCATACTGCTACAATGCAGTTGCTACTAGAATGTTATTTTCTGCTAATAGAAAGCTTTCATCAGTCCAGAAAGATATTCTATCTACAATGCGATTGAGTGGCATTGTGTATGCAGTTCAGTGCTGGTGCAGTGCCAGGTATGTGGGCCATATGTCACATCAATTAAATTGAATTTCGAGCTGAAACCATTCTTTTTCCTTACTGCTGGGCAAATTCTTGCAATGTGCCATGTGTAGATCTACTACCCATTTCAGGAAAGGTTCCAATGCAAGGTGAGTAATTCTCTCCTTTATAATCTAAGGATGAGAGTTGGCTTGTGTCCCTATTAGCCCCTGTAATCAGTCAGCTTAAGAGAAATAAGGCATATCTGGGAAGTGATCTTAATTACCTACTTTCCTGTGGTATGGCCCCCATTGGGACAGAATATTTTTTGAGGCCACATTTATTCTGTGAAGGAAAAGCATACATGTATCCAAAATGAAGTAGCTATGTCATGTTTACTTTCCCATCTTTCTATATAAATTTGCCTACACATGTTGACAGATAACCCTTAACTTTGCCATTTCTTGTGGCCTTTGTACTTGATTGGTCGCAATAACATCTCTGACCATTTCCTAGTCACACATATTTTCCTTAATCTTTTACCTTTCTGCATGCATCTAACCACCCCCAAAATCAAATCAACTGTTCCAAAGTAGCATTTAGAACTGCACTTTCAAATTTCCAGCTTCTAGCCTTTGTTGGAACTTCAATTTATCATGATAATACTGGAGTTGTTAACCTGTTCTGACTTATCTGTTCCTTTACTTCCTTTGTCACTGACAAAACCTTTCCTTTCTTCTATCTTGGTCATGCAACACTGGCTTACCCATAATCAAGGTCAGGACTTTATCAAACTTTTCTGAGCCTCTTTATCGGAGAAAGTGAGGACTGCAGATGCTGGAGATCAGAGCTGAAAATGTGTTGCTGGAAAAGCGCAGCAGGTCAGGCAGCATCCAAGGAGCAGGAGAGTCGACATTTTGGGCATGAGTCCTGAAGAAGGGCTCATGCCCGAAACGTCGACTCTCCTGCTCCTTGGATGCTGCCTGACCTGCTGTGCTTTTCCAGCAACACATTTTCAGCTCTGAGCCTCTTTATCGCCTGTTAAAAACTGCATTAAGGCAGGTCCATCCTGCACACCAAGGAGAATCCCTCTCCTATTCTAGTTTTCAGTCTTGATGACATTCTGCATTTATTGGCATTGCTGATCCTCTAAGATACCTTTTATTTTGTGTTTGTTCAGCTCAAAAGGGGAGGCAATGGTCTCGTAGTATTATCGCTAGACCTTTTGCGTATTCATTCCTGAGATGTGGGTGTCAGTGGCGAAGCCAACATTTATTGTCCATTTACCTGTTGGTAATTATTGATTCAAGCAATGTTAAGATGTTGACGTGCTCCCATTGTGAGCTGCTGATGTTGATGCAAGGTGGGGTCTCTGCATCCAGACACTGCCTGTCAGTCCAATCTCCTTGTAATCTGGGGAACCAATCTACAGACTGTAAACATCAGAATGCGAAAAGCTTCCCTATCAACCAAATAGCCTCTTTTGACCATGTGGTGGCCATGGTGGTGGGAGAGCAGTAGTAAGATTTACAGTTTATGTAGAAATGAAAAAAATTATGACAGAGAAGGTTACAACAAAATATTAGGAATTGATGAGAACAAAAATTTTAATTTTATGCCATTTAAAATTGCTTCACTTCTCAGGGGTGACATTGAATTGAATGTTTTTAAAATATCATGTAATCACGTCTTAAATTTAAAAAAAAGTCCTATTGAGCTGATTTTGTTTTCTCTTTCTAGTGAAACCAGACCCTCCAGAGATAATTGAAGTCAATACAATTCCTGACTCCCCTCGCAAACTGGAAGTTAAATGGAGGAATCCATTAACATGGCCGGAGCCAGATTCAATTCCCCTGAAGTACTTCCTGAGGTATAAACCAGTTATTCTGGATGACTGGCAACATGTGAGTGCGTCTTGTCTCTTATTTCAGCTGCAATGAGTAAAATGGTTTTTTTTTCCCTCTTACCCTCATGTCATTTGATGATTTTATTTTAGACAAAAGAAATGTTCCAGATCTTCGGGGATCTGCATTAGAGAGGGAGCACCTGACACTAACTGTGATTTAATCTGCTAATTTCCCTCTTCAGTTAGATTCTTTGCACTTCATTGCCGACTCTAGCTGCGATGAGTGGAGTTGGGCAGTCAAGTGTTGAGCATGATTCCAGACAAGCAGCACTGTTTTCACTGTTTAAGGTCTACTTTCAATTCATTGACTTACATTGTTCTAAAAGGATCTGTCAATATCAAACTGTCGACCCTCCCTCCATTGATATTGCTAACTCCCCCTGCTCACCTTCCCCTCCACCCCCAATATAGCTCGAAGCCATCCCTCACAGCCCCACACCTCTACCCACCCAGTGCGTGCCATAGTGCCATACCTCCATGTCATGAGGGAAATGAGCATCATCAGAGTGCTGCTGCTGACCTTGTGCTTTGATGCTTCAGCTGAATTATTAGAGTTGTGCTCCAGAGCAGATTTTACATCTGTTTTGAAAAATTCTTAGTAAATTTGTATATAAATCAAGCTAAATTTAGGGCCAATGACTTGTGTACCCCTAGATCTGCCTATCTGACCCACTGTTGTAAGAAGTGTGCATCAGTCTGAGCAGAGCAAAACCAGGCATCAGAAATTTAATCTTCCTGCATGGATATTGTGGATATTGAACATCTTGAGGTCTCGGCACACCTCAGTGATATAACTCACAGTGTCCGCTATTGGAAAATTTGGGCAATTGTTTTTAGTGCACAAAAGAAGATGTTAGAAGTAAACAAGGAAATTATTCATATAAGAGTGTATTGATGATTAATCTTTCTGCACTAGGACAATCCTGGAGAAAGTAATGCAGAATGAGCCGTTGGCATAACCATGTCAATCAAGTACTTTATACTTATAACAGAAACAAAGATCTCTGAAGCAACTCACCAGGTCTGGTAGCATCTGTGGAGAGAAAGCAGAGTTAACATTTCAAGCCTTATATGACTTTTTCAGAACTAAACAAGGGTTACTGAACTTGAAATGTTAACTCTGCTTTCTCTCCACAGATCAAAGTCTTCAAGATATTAACTGGAAAAGACAATGTTGATAAATCTAAATCATTTCCACTGGTTGGAGATTCTAGAACGAGGGGAAACAGTCTAAAATTAGGACCAGACTATTCAGCAGAGAATTTAGGAAGCACTTCTACACATAGAGTATAATAGACTTTTGGAAATCTTTTCCACAGACAGCAATTGATGCTTGATAAGTTACTAATTTAAAATCAGGCCGCAGTTGGAATAGTGCATGCAATTCTGGTCTCCTTCCTATCGGAAAGATGTTATGAAACTCGAAAGGGTTCAGAAAAGATTTACAAGGATGTTGCCAGGATTGGGGGATTTGAGCCATAGGGAGAGGCTGAACAGGCTGGGGCTATTTTCCCTGGAGCATCGGAGGCTGAGTGGTGACCTTATAGAGGTTTACAAAATTATGAGGGGCATGGATAGGATAAATAGACAAAGTCTTTTCCCTGGGGTGGGGAAGTCCAAAATTAGAGGGCATAGGTTTAGGGTCAGAGGGGAAAGATAGAAAAGAGACCTAAGGGGCAACTTTTTCACGCAAAGGGTGGTACGTGTATGGAATGAGCTACCAGAGGAAGTGGTTGAGGCTAGTACAATTGCAACATTAAAAAGGCATTTGGATGGGTATATGAATAGGAAGGGTGTGGAGGGATATAGGCCAAGTGCTGGCAAGTGGGACTAGATTGGGTTGGGATATGTGGTCGGCATGGACGGGTTGGACCGAAGGGTCTGTTTCCATGCTGTACATCTCTATGACTCTATGACTCTTATCTAAGATAGACAAACTTTTGTAAAACAAAAGTACTAAGGGATATAGGCCAAAGATCGGTATGGAGTTAGGCTGCAGATCAGCCATGATCTAATTGAATGATGGCACAGGTTCAAGGGGCTGAATGTCCTACTCCTGTTTCTGTGTTCCTTGGCCCTGAAGGTGGAATTTACTTTACAGGGCTATAGACAGTGGAAGCCTTATTTAAAAAGGTGTAATTCTTCAGAATTTCTAATGCCCACCTGGTTTTCATGACTTTTTTTGTTTTAAAAGGTTTTCTGTCAGAATCATAATTAGATACTTCAGCTCTGATGAAGAGTCATCTAGACTTGATACATTAGTTTGCTGTCTCTCTCTCTCTCTCTCTCCATGGATGCTGCCACACCCGCTGTGATTGCCAGCACTTTTTGTTTTCAGCATATTTAAAGACAGCTCTGTAAGGTTTTATTGAATCCCTACAGAAATTTATCTTACTGTTCCATTAAACCTGTTCAACAGCTACAATGTTGAATGATTTGGAACTGATTAAGCATGATTGGAATCTTGGAACCTCATCTTTCACTTACATTCAGTTGCAACATATTCTGGTGACTAGGCTTCCAGCTATCTTGGTCCAACTGTGTTGTCTGGAGAGGAAATTGTTGGAGTGAGGGCATGAGATAATAGGGCTCCCAAAAAGGTAAGAGGAAAAAAATTTTAAAAGGACACGAGGGGCAACTATTTCACACAGAGAAAGGTTTGTATGTGGAATGAACTTCCAGAGGAAGTGGTAGACGCAGGTACAGTTACAACATTTTAAAAACTTTTGTATATGTACGTGCATAAGAAAGGTTTGAAGGGATACGGGCTAAGCGCAGGCAAGTGGGATTAGATTGGTTTGGGATTGTGGTTGGTGTGGACTGGTAGCACTGAATGGTCTGTTTCTGCGCTATATGACTCTATAACGCAAACTTGCCACACATAACATCCGTGAAAATATCTGGTAGCATGATGATTCTAGCTTTGAAGCTGAGATGGCATCTTTCACTATTCTGGAATAAAAGAGGTAAAGTGGATAGTCAGGATCTAAGGGAAATGATGAAAGGACTAATAGTTATGAAGAACTGGTATTGGAATCATGAACAGTAGCTCCAGTAAGTCTTTACTTTTGGCCAATTGGATATGCTATAATGGTTAAACTTTGAATATTAAGGAAAAGCTAAATGTCGGTACTGGTTGGAATGCTGAAGATGTGTACTTAATTAATAGCCTTGGTGCGCCACTAGTTGTTCCAGTCTAGCTAACATATTCCTGACAAAGGAGAAGATTGCCACATTTACATCATGTCTACAAATAAAGGTAGGACAATTCTAATCTGATCAACTACTTTCACATCAGTCTACACTCCGTCATCAATAAAGCTGTAGGAAAACGTTCATTGTAAAATATTTATCATTTACCTGCACATTGATATTCAGTTTAGGTTCTGTCAGCTCCAAAGGAGTAGATGGCATTATCAATGGTGACACTTGCAGTTTGCATTGTAAGTGGACCAAATGGCTCTAGGTCTCACTCCAGTCTTGTTCCATATGTGGATAAGAGAGTAGAACTAGGGCTGTATATTGCCTAACTTCAAATCAGAAGGTCCAGGTTCAAGTTTCAGCTGCCCCATAGGTGTTTCATACAATGTCCAAACATGCTTTGTTTTAAAAAGCTGAAAGAGTGGATTATAGAGGTGAGGTTAGATTGACTGACATTGACATCAATGCAACATATTATCAATCCTTAAACTAAGGAAACCTAATGAAATAGAGAAACAAAACATTTTGGAAATACTCAGCAGGATCTGTGAAGAGAGAAATTAAGTTATTGTTTCAGGTCATGACCTGGCATTATTATCCATTTATTCAAGAATTCAAGAAAGGAATCTTTTCACTGGTTATAATCATAGCTAATGCAAAGGACAGTGGTTGTGCTTGTTGCAGGACGATCATATCAGTCCCAGAACATCACTGCAGATGACTCTCAGGGAAGTGTCTGAGACTCAGTTGCTTTATCCCTCAATGTATCTTTAGAAATAGGATATTCACTGATGATTACATAGCATTCACATAATGAAGCTGACAGTACCTGCATCTGAGACCTGGTCAATGTCCAGGCTTGCGTTGATGTGTTGCACAAATATTGTTTTCTACTTAAGTGTCAGGCAATGACCATCGCCAAAAAGATAAAGACAAACCATCTCCTCTTAACATTCAGCAGCAACATTACGAACATTATGTAAATTTAAGTTGACATGAAACTTGATTCAAGCCACATACATTTTATCATTCCGAGACCAGGTCTAAGGCTAGATAGAAATGTAGGAGTAGGCCCTTCAGCCCCTCAAACATCCAGTGTAATGCTGGATAATGGCTGACCATCTACCTCATTACCATAATCTCATGCTATACTGGTAAAGCACCATATAATATAGGAGTAGAGTTAGGCCCATTGAGCCAGCTCCACCTTTCAATCATGGCTGATATAGTTCTCAACTCTATTCTCCTGCCTTCTCCCCGTAACCCTTTATCCCCTTACTAATCAAGAACCTATCTGTCTCTGTCTTAAATCCATTCAATGACGTAGCCTGTAAAGCCATCTGTGGTAATGAGTTCCACAGATTAA
Organism: Hemiscyllium ocellatum; assembly: GCF_020745735.1. Classification (NCBI taxonomy): domain Eukaryota; kingdom Metazoa; phylum Chordata; class Chondrichthyes; order Orectolobiformes; family Hemiscylliidae; genus Hemiscyllium; species Hemiscyllium ocellatum. The sequence goes on along the minus strand of NC_083401.1, from coordinate 52,200,092 downwards.
CCATCTTTTGGCTGAAGAAATTCCTTCTCATCTCAGTTCTAAAGAGTTGTCCCTTCAGTCTGAGGCCATGCCCTCAGGTCCTAGTCTCTCCTACTCGTGGAATCATTTTCTCCATGTCCACTCTATGCACTCCTCTCGGAGGTTTCAATCAGATCCCATTCCCCTCATCCTTCTAAACTCCATCAAGCACAGACCCACAGTCATCAACTGCTTCTTATATAATGGCCACTATTCTAGAAAAGTCCTTTTGCAACAAGATTATTGATTAGCTCTTTCTGGTTGCATAATACTAAAGCTAAAATGCCCTGTGCCTTAGTTGACTCCTCAACAGATTTCTCCAGAAAGCTATCTTGAATATATTCCAGGAATTCATCCTCCTTAGCATTTATACTCATTGATTTTACCCAGTTTATTCTGCAGCAAGCAAGTAGGACTCCCCAGAACTTTTCTCATATTTACAAAGCATAGTTACATTAGGTTTGAGAGAATATTTCATTTCTCTCAATGAGTGCAGCTGCTTAAGATTGTGCATACCATTCGGGGCAGAGTAGTACATTTGGTTGATACCCCATCCACCTTCTTAAAAATCATTTTGTGCCGTTATTGAAACATGGTCGTAATCTGCACCAGCTTGAAGAAAAAATTGCTTAAGAACAGAAAGCACCATATTATGTTAAATACTGATTTTTCAGAGTAGAATATGATGTGCATTGGTTTCCCCTGGATTCAGTGCTAAGATTCTTTTGATATCCATAATTGACTTGTATACGGAATATAAATAAAAGATGTTATAAACTTGGAGATGTCATTGACAGTGAGGGTGATACCAATTGACTGAAACAGTATGGGAAGGGAAGTGTCATATTGAAAATAATACAGTTAAATTTGGCACAAGGGAAAGGAAGTAGCAATAGAGACTTAATGGCACAGTTCTAATGAGTATGAAGGAACAATGGGACCTTGAAGTTCATTTGCATAAAACTTCAAAAGCAGGATATATTGGAAAATAATTTGCAAAGTATATGTTTTAGCTTCATAAATAGAGGTTTTGAATAAAAGTGAGGCTAAGCTGAATCGTTATTCAGCCTTGATAAAACCATAAATTGTGCATTGCATCCAGTTCGGATAACCATGTTTTAGGACTGATTGAAGGCATTTAAGATGACACAGAAGAGATCTAATGGAATAACTCCACTGCTGTGGAATTTTAGCCACAACATTAAATGAAGAAGTTGGACTTATCATCCTTGGATAGTTACTGCTTTATCTCTGTTGAACATGTTGATGTGTCATCATAGACTCAACATAATTTTACAGGCAAGGGACTTGTTGATCAAATGGGGAGTTGAAGGCTGTAAGCCGAGCTCCATTCCTTCGTTGTCTCTGTGGTAGACGTTGTGACTTTGGAACAAAGTAAATTGAGAGGTGATTTCATAGCGCTGGACACATTTAGACAAAGGTAGACAAAGGAAAACTGTTTCCTATTAGTTAATGGTGCAAGTACTGGGTGGCAAAGGTCCAAGATTTTGGTTAAGAGCTGCAAAGTGATGGGAGGAAGAACTTTTTTACACAGTGACTGATAATGCCCTGGGATTCATCCCTGCAAGCTTGGCGGAAATGATACGATTGATTATTTCTGCAGGAAGCTGGATGGCACTTGAGGCACCTGCATACAACAGGAAAATTGGACTGACTCAATTTATTACAGAGTCACCTTGGGCTGATGGGCTGAATAGACTCTGTATGTGCCATTATGTCTTTATGGCCGTATCTGCAAGGTACACTGCAATAATTTGTTGAGGTTTTAAACCATCGGTTTACATTGTTGTCCTCAGGACAAGAGCAGCAAGCAGATGGAAATACCACAAGTTTCAAGTTCACTACTTTCATGTTCCATGACATCCAAACTTGAAATACATCACACTGATCATCACTGTGTAAAACATTCTGAAATTTCCGACATACCAACACTATGGGAGCATCTTCACCACATGGACTACGGGAGTCCACGCAGACAACTTAGCAACACCACCTCAAGAGCAATTAGATATGAGCAATAAATGCTCCCCTTGCCAATGATACTGACTTTCCTACTCTGAATTGATTTTTTTAAAAAAAACTCCTGTAATGGCTTCTTCTAACATATAAATTTGGTAAATATAGGCAAATAGTTCTGTGTTATCCACTTTGGTATTGAACAGTACAGTACAGTTAATCTGTGGTCTGAGATGAGTTCATACATCTTCATCTGAACAGCAGTGGAGAGATATAATTTGCCTCCGCCCACTTGAGCCAGAAAGGAGAAGAATCAGCAAATGTTAGCTTCTGGAAGTAAATTCTGAAGTAGAGGATTATTTTCACCTTTGACATCATGTATATCTAAAGAGTTGTTCCAATATTCCTGTCTAATGTCCCACCATAGAATGGTCACTTGGAAAGCTACTCATCCTCCTGAAATCACATCCAAGCAACAGTAAGTTGTTTCAGGGGATGAGTGGAGATATTTTGACAAAAGAAAAATGCAATAGTCTAATATTAATTTTTTAGAGCCAGAAGCAGTTTACAGGAATGTGCAGCCTAAACTGGGCATAAAAGCTTACGTGGCAAGCCCACATGGGATCAGGCATCGTTTAAAACAAAACACAAATAATTAAATATGATGAAAAATTGATTTTACTTAACTAAGCCCTTAAAAAGGGCAAAATAATCCTCAAAGTTAGGTGCAATTTATTAACCATTAAGTATGTTTAAATGTTTGGCATGTATAACAAATTGATCATGCACACAGGATGAATGAACTATATCTAGTCATCAGTTCTGTAACGAATTAACTGAAACACAAAACGCAATGGCAAGAGACACCGCAACAGACATGACTTTGATTTAATGTTTTTCATTAAAAGAATCCTACCAAAATGTCATCTGTTATCAAATTGATGCGTTTTCATATCCCTTGCTTTATCCAGTTTCTTCTTTTAAAACCGGTACATCATAGAAGATAAATGAATGATTACCATGGAAACAGTTTCAGACTGAAGCCTAGGACAATGTGCACATGAACAAAGAAGTAAAATAAAGGTTAAAGAACACAAACAAAAAGGGAAATGTGACAGTTGAGCATTAAAGCCACATATTTTAGTCCGGGACTGGGTGACATAAGATACCTTGCCCAAGTTGCAATGGGATTTAGGCCTTTCAGGACCATCTGGATGTCAGTCTGCGGTGATAATGATCATACATCTCTTGGTAGGAATAATGGCTACCTGCCAAAACTGTATTATTAATGCACACTTGGCAAAATGACATTAGCATGGTTTTTATCCCCTGTGTAGTGCTGGTTGATGTAGAAATCGTCTCCTAGAAAATGGGGGGTTGGGGAGGGGAAGGAAAGACTTTCATGAGATAGCTGTCACAGGAGACAGCTGAATAACTGATTTTTGCAATGCTAATGGTTCCGCAATGCACTGGGTATTGATTACCCATTAATCTGACTGTTGATGGTTGGGCAAAGTGACTTTTGGCAGCAGCACAAAGCCTTTAAGAAACAGACCCAGGAAGAGAGATAGAAAAACATACATCAGAGGCATGTGACTTTGTAAGTCTGTGGCTACGGCCAGATTAAAGAAATGTGCAGTTCTTTGATATAACCTCCGCATTGGCCTTTTCCATTTTTAAAATGACCCTTAGATGATCGGAGCCGTTGTAGTCCAGATGATATAGTTTAACTCCCAGGCTTTTGAGAATTGCAATTCTGAATTGAATTGCTAAATATTTACAAATGTTATTTACTCGGGAAACAAAACCTTATTCTGTTAAAAAGCACACTTTATAAAATCACTACAGACCTTAAAATGCTCATTGGACTGCAGTTTAAATTGCTAAATAAAATAGATACAATTTTTACTCTTATTTTTGAGAAAGGCAGGTTAGGAAGATTTCCAGATCTTAGCAAAGATCATGACATGTGTACACCCCATGCAGTGATCCATTTGTGTGTGTGCGTGCATCTGTCCGTCTGTCCACCCATTGAGGACAATATTAGGTTTGGATGTGTTGCCTGAGCACGCCCATCTCCTGACTCTTTGGAAAGATAGGGAAAGTCAACAAAGTGCTCATGCAAAAATATATTAAAGGAAGTCAGCTCTTTCACAGAATTAGGCATAAAATTAGAAACAAAGGAGAATGAAATAAAAGTAATAAAAATAATTATTTGGATTTTATCATTTCATACCTTGGCCGCATACATATTCAATTTCTAATAGGGTAGAATCAAAATGCTACTTAGTTGGTGGAGGAAAACTCATAGCAACTCATCGAAATGTTAATTTGACTATATTCAGTTATTTTTGAGCTAAATAAATATTTAGTGTGGCTTTGCTGACTAAATCTGTCATGAATTGCTCAGAAAGTAATATCAACTACCATTGTAAATGTCATATTATGAGACAGTGAGTTTAAATGGTTGCAGTAGCTTCTCTATGGATACAATGAATAACTTGCAATAATGTATTTTTTGGCCTTCTAATTCTTTCTTCACTATTCTTGTAGTTCTAGAATGAATTTGCACCAAAGATCTGTGGAACTAGCCATCTCTAATATTGTTGCCGAGACTCTAAGAGGTTATTCTTTGTGCAAAATTGGACAATAAGTGATAGTGACCCAGAAGCATGTTTTCCAATCTCTCCCAATTGCAATTCCAAATGCCAAAAAGCAATAAGACCGCAGCAGTGGGTAAAGTCCCAGCTAAACAATATCCTGTTCTCACCCAATATCCAGACATACCTGCTTTTGACTCAGTGCAGCTTTGTGTAACTTTTTCACTTTCTAGCCCGGTGATACTGAAAAGCAATTGTAGATGCCTATTGGTTCTTAACCAGCTAACTCAACGCAGACTGGAAACTTAAATGTGGGATGTTCCTTGTTCAAATGGCTCAGTTCCATACTGGCTATTTTACTTACCAGCAGAGCCAAAGGGAGAGCTTATAAATTGCCATAATTACCCCTTTCAGCACTGAACGTCTTTTTCAGCTTTGAAGACACACACACCTGTTACGTCATAAAACATCTGCCAGACTGATGTTCTGCACCATTTGAGGGAGGAAAGTTATGATGTAGAATTAGAGAAATGTATAAAACCAAAGACCAGACCTAACTCATTCTGTTCTCAAATAAGCAATATTTAATTTTTAAATATTGACACAATATCACTACTGCAGAACTGACCTATTAGAATCACGCATCTGTGTTTAAAATAGAAACGTTCATCTATCATGAAAATACCCCTGCAAACCTTGCAAAAGAGAATGATTGTACTTTTTCCTGTGAGCGTCATGGGACAATAGAAGAAGTTGAAAAATGGAACAGAATCCCTCATATGAAAGCAATATGTTCCCACACATCAATTTTTCAAAAGAATCGCGAGCATAGTGCAAAACCACCAGAAGCTTTAACGCCGGATGTGATTCTGGTAATATTTTACTATAACTCAAATGACTGTGAACTCAGTCACTCCCATTATGGAACAATAGAGGAAACATTCTGAAATGCTTAAACATTTAAACAAAGAAAAGTGGCTTGGTAGGGAAGGCTCCAATTGTACAGAAACAGATTACTAAGAAGAGGATGCCTGAAACAAAGTGTTTTAGACAGTTTCTGGTATATGGACCCTGTTATATTGCCATCACAGCCTATACCGCATAACAGAATTCCACTGTATTTGTAGCTAATTCAACGCAGATTGGAAAGTTGAACCTGGGATTTAGCCTTTTTCTTGTATTCCTTATTTTGCTTATCCTAATATTGTATTTTTTTTCCCTTCTACAAAAAGACATTTCTGTTGTTAGACAATTCAGTATGGGTGGCCACATTTCACCATATTGCCCAGGTGTTCTTTTAGCATTTGTTGGCCTGCTCAATGAATGTTAAGTTATTCAACAATAGAAGGATCACAGTGATACTCGAACCTGTCTATTACAAATCTGTGGGGAAGTGGGTTCACTAGGAATTCAATTAAAGTGGTCAGTCTTCATTTGTGAGGCCATAAGTTGTTACTCATGGCAGATTTGAGGAGGGACACAGCATCGCAGGCAAAGTGGTTCCTGTCCTCCTCTGAAATGAACACATGCTCATTTTCCATTAAAGATCACTAAATGGTAAAAGCTCCTGCTGATCTTTTTACCTATCTTAACCCAAGGACTTTGAGGCTAACTCTCAAATCTGCCCTCTTCCCTGCATCATCACCCCAGCTAATGTCAGATATCTTAGCACACATCGGGGATCAAATCTGAGACCTTCTTGTCTGTATATCACAAATTGATTTATTTTAAAACAGAAACATGATCTATGCTGTCTTTTTCGCAATAGATAGTACAGTAGTGTTGATGGCAGATTTTGTGACTCTGACATTTTCTTTGAATAGGTTTAACATACAGAAAAGTTGGATAACAGCATCTTGCTTTCACAGTCATGTTTTTGATTAGATGAAATCTCAAGTTAAATGTTAGAATAATTATGGTGCTAATTTTTCTAACCATTGAAACTATTTTATTTAAATATAATACAGCATTATATATTTCAAAATGATGAAATAAATTCACATATTTAAACATCGAGAGGAACAATTTACAAAGGAATGGTGACTTTTAACTTTCCTGTAAGGAGTAAAAGCCTGACCTTCACTCTCTTTTTCATATTTTCTGAGGTATAATGAGATTTATATATATCATGATGAGGTGACTGATGACATGATCTTGAAATCAGGAAGAGAGGAGACACGAGTCTGGAATGAACTTGTGGAGAGAAGTCTTATATATTTGTTAAGTGTTTGTATTTGATAACCTGCAGTGTACAGATTGTAAATAAAGGAGTGTCACAGTACCTAAGAAATGGGAAGTGCCTTACTTAGAGACAAGGAACAAGCAGCCTCAAGGACAGTGTATGTGCAAGATACAACAATCCAGAAAAAGCCCTAAACTAGGATGTTAATATGCAGTTTGCAGTAATAGCTTAAAGCTGAAGATAGAGCACTGTGCACTTTTTCTATTGCCATTCCCTGAGTAAGGTAATTAGATTTCCTACAGTGTGGAAACAGGCCGCTCAGCTCAACAAGTCCACACCAACCCTCCAAAGAGTAATCCATACTGACCTATTTCCCCACCCTATATTTACCCCTGACTAATGCACTAGGGCAATTTAGCATGGCCAATTCACCTAACCTGCACATGCTTGGATTGTGAGAGGAAACCAGGAAACCCACACAGACACAGGGAGAACGTGCAAACTCCACACAGACTGTCACTCATTGATTTGAACCCAGGTCCCTAGTGCTGTGAGGCAGCAGTGCTAACCACTGAGCCACCATGCCACCCATAATGGCTAAGGGATTTGCTGTTTGGCATCAACAAACCTCACCTATTTACTTTATCACAAATTCCAGTATTTTCTGGAACACACTGGTATTTTCCCTTCACAGAAATTCCCATGCCCTGCTGGTATCTCTTTCTGATAGTTTGGCTGAGCTTGAGAATTCAGCTCTCCTGCCTTAGCATGACATTATCAATTTTAGAACTTCACCTTGCCATGCTAATCAGAAGAGCTTCACTCTCGCTAATGCTTTGGCAGCATCAAATTACATGGTGGATCCATACTTTCTAATATTAAAATATGTACATTGAAGATAAGTACAGTGTGAACTGTGTAAGATGTATGTTAATGTTGATTTGTTCACTTTGTCCAATAGTTGCTGAGGGATTGCAGAGAGTTGGGAGCTTCAGGTATTATATTGAGGGGAGAAGATGGCCTAGAGGTATTATTGCTTGTTGATCCAGAGTCCCAAGTGATATTGATTAGATTAGACTTACAGTGTGGAAACAGGCCCTCCGGCCCAACAAGTCCACACCGACCCGCCGAAGCGCAACCCACCCATACCCCTACATTTACCCCTTACCTAACACTACGGGCAATTTAGCATGGCCAATTCACCTGAGCCGCACATCTTTGGACTGTGGGAGGAAACCGGAGCACCCGGAGGAAACCCACGCAGACACGGGGAGAACGTGCAAACTCCACACAGTCAGTCGCCTGAGTCGGGAATTGAACCCGGGTCTGCAGGCGCTGTGAGGCAGCAGTGCTAACCACTGTGCCACCGTGCCGCCCACAATATTCTGGGGACCTGCATTCAAATCACGCTATGCCATATGGTGGAGTTTGAATTTGATAAAAATCTGCAATTAAGAGTCTAATGAGAACCATGAAACCACTGTTGATTGTCAGAAAAATCCACCTGTTTTACTAATGTCCTTGAGTGAAGAATAATTCTGTCCTTATTAGGTCTGGCCTATATGTAACGGCAATGTGATTGACATTGTAACTCTTACCTGCCCTCTGAGCAATAAGTGCTGGTCCAGCCTGTCATGTCTCCAACCCATGAATGAATATGAAAATTAATAAACAACAATGGAAAATATCCAATGTTCCATGCTCCACCTAGGCACTCCACCATTTTCCTCATCAAACTCTATTAGCATTGCCCTCTATGCCCTTCTCCCTAAGAAGCTTATCCAAATTTTTTAAAATACATTTTACTATTCACCTCAATTACTCCCTCTGGTAAACAGTTCCACAGTCTCATTTCTGGTTATCTAAAGAAGTTTCTTCTAAATTCCTCAGTTAATTTCTTGAATTCTCTGATTTCTGAATTGGGCTTTGCTCAATGTTAAAAGTGCATGAAGCGTGTTTGTTTGAACTAATATATCTGTTTAGATTAACAAAAAAGAAAATAACTTACACTTACATAATACCATTCCCATTCTTCAGTATTCCAAAGCAAATGCACAGCTGATTCCTTTTGAAGTGCAGTCTCAACTATAATCAATGGGAAAAATCAACAGAAACTTTGCTGTTTGTGAAACCTTGCTACGTGTGATGAGAAAGATGAACATCTAGGTTTTTAGTGGTATTAGCTGAGGAATAAATAATGGAAAGATATAGTGAGAACTTTCTTGTTATTCCATGAATTGTGCAATGAAAGTTTAATACCTGTTGTCAGTCTATTATAGTCAATTTTAGCCAAATCTTACCTGTTATATTGATCTGGCATCATGAGAATTGTTTTAATAAAGACATGAAAGTGAGCTGAATGAAGCATTTAAATTAAAAAGTGAGAGAGTTTTATACTGTACTTCACTTTTAATGACCGATAATTAGCTGGCAGCAAGCCCAAGTATCAAGTATAATATTTATCTCTTATCTGACATCTACAAAACCAAATCTTTGCTTGTTTACATATTGATTTCTTTGGGACCTAAATGTACAGACTGGCTGCTGGGATTCCCGACAGTGCTCCATGTTTGCTGCTGCATTTTGTTTAGCACAAAGGAAGTTTCACTCAGTCAGTATCTCATTTGAGGTAGTCATGGAGCTATTCCTAACACACTCACCCACACTGTATTGAACCAGTGGTGGTTTTGAGCTTAATGATGAGAAAAGGTATCCAAAATGTTTGGAACTGTGGTTTTATATGTTGTGATCATGTAAAATCTCTACCATTTCACATGCCATGAGTGTATGTGGAAATCTGAGTGACCAAATTGCTGGTACAGTTAATAAATCCCAAGAATTGAATCCTAAGCTAACATATATAGATACTGTTCTGAGGTAGTGTCACTCGACCTAAAACATTAATTCTGATTTTTCTCCATAGATGCTGCCAGACCAGCCGAGATTTTCCAGCAATTTCTATTTATGTGCGGATACAGTTATTTTTAAGTTTGGCTAAAACAATATTTGCCATCATTAAGCTTTTCCTTAGGATTACTATTTTACTTACTCAAAGACTAAAATATTCAAGCATTGTAAACCCCAGTTGCATATACTTTATTTTTTAAAAAACCCCACACTCAACATTTCTCAGTTTAGTCAGCTGCACATTCAGGAAAAACAATTTTCATTTAGTTAAGGCCATGCTTTTCTGACTGAGACTGTGACCTTCACGCACCCTTGCTATCTTCATGAGAGCAGGTGGAAAAATGTGACTCTCAATCATTATCTTAGTATGTGCCACCATTTTCCCTGAAATAAATTTATGTCAAGTTTGAGTGTTCGGTTTTTGAGAGGTGGTGACTTATTTGCATGTTTAACTCAGATTTTAGCTAAATAACAAGAAGCCTGATTTTAAATTGAAGGATTAGTGCATGTTTTCTCAACTTGCAGGATATCTGGGAGAACACAGAAGGCAGATGTTGCTGTCTGTGAAAAAAAAAGTGTCTTTAAAACACATTTTGTGGGCTAGGAGTCACCTTAGAATCCTTGAATAGCTACAGTGTGGAAACAGGCAATTTGACCGAACAAGTCCACACTGACTTTCCGAATAGTAACCCACCCAGACCCATTTCCCTCCCCTAGGTTTACCCCTGACTAATGCACCTAACCTACATATCCCTGAACACAATAGGCAATTTAGCATGGCCAATTCATCTGACCTGCACACCTTTGGATTGTGGGAGGAAGCCGGAGCATCCAGAGGAAACGCACACAGACATGGAGAGAATATGCAAACTCCAAACAGACAGTCGCCCAAGACAGGAATTAAACTCGGGTCCCTGATGCTGTGAGGCAGCAGTGCTAACCACTGACCCACCATGTCGCCCATAAGGGAGTGGAAGAGTTTTTATCCCAGTCCCTCTCCATCAGGGAAGCCCTCAAATTATCTATGCTAGCTCCTCCCAGCCAACCACCTCTGCAAATGGCTTCTCTCTCCCCCCATTCTATGCCACAATCAACCACCGTGAATCCAAGTTCTAATCTGCAGCTCATCCACTTTTCATTGCCAGGGTCCAACCTCAAAGGTCACCAGCTGACTAAGCCAATGGTCTGAATGGTCCACCTTTACAACTTGAATCCCTACTGGCAATTGCTTTCCTTCCTCAGAGTTTGCTAACATTTGAATATGTCTGGATGCTGTATATGATAGAAAGTGAGAACTGCAGTTGCTGGAGATCAGAGTCAAGATTTCCAGCAGGTCAGGCAGCATCAGAAGAGCAGGAGAATCGACTTTTCGGGCATAAGCCCTTCATCAGGAATGAGGCTTATGGGCCTGTGGCTGAGAGATAAATGGGAGGGTGGTGGGGCTACATAGAACATAGAACATAGAAAGATACAGCGCAGTACAGGCCCTTCGGCCCTCGATGTTGCGCTAACCTGCTGTGCTTTTCCAGTGCCACACTCTCTGGCTACTGCATATGGAACAGTATTTTAAAGTTGTTAATGTGGTCCAAATAGGTTCATTTTAACAGAATCCTCCAGGTCCTTCTATACTTTTGGGTTATCTCCAACTGCTGGGATGGTGATCTGTCCCAGACAATGACCTCCATTTTGTTTCTGTTGCACTTCCACTCTTACTGAAAGAATGGGGATTTTTTTGCTTAGTTTCCAATTTTCTTTCTGCTCTGCTGAATGCTTTCTCTGAAACCATAGTCAGGAATCACAAGACGCCAGGTTATCATCCAATAAGTTATTTTGAAATCACAAACTTTCAGAGCTTAGCTCCTTATTCAGGGAAGGGGCCAAGCTCCGAAAGCTTATGATTACATATAAATCTGTTGGACGATAACCAGGTATTGTGTGATTCCTCACTTTGTCCATCCCAGTCCAACACTGCCAACGCCACATCATAGTAACTTACATTTTGTAGCACTTTTAGTCTTATAAATACACCAAGAAAATTCAGTTAAATATTATCAGACAAAACTCAACAGCGAACCACTTAAAACATTGTAAGACAATCAGCAAAGAGCTTAGTCAAAGTGATCAGTTTTAAAAAGTGTCCTGAAGGATGAAAGAGAGGTGTTGGAAATGAATTCTAAAGCACAGGAACTAGTAAAGTTCCTGAAGTCACAGCCAGCAATGCCAGAGCAATTAGCATCAAAAATGTTCAAATACATGGAATGTAGAAAACATGGTTAGTATGTTTGCAGATGACACCAAAATTGGTAGCATAGTGGACAGATAAGAAAGTTATCTCAGATTACAAAGAGGTTTTGATCAACTGAGCCAATGGGCTGAGGAGTGGCAGATGGAGTTTAATTTGGATAAATGCAAGATATTGTATTTTGATACAACAAACAAGGGCATGCATTTGTACAATTAATGGTAGGGTCCTGGGTTGTATTGTAGAACAGAGACACCTTGGGGTTCAGGTACATAATTCTTTGAAATGTTTGTCACAGATAGACAGGGTGATTAAGAAGCTTTCCGTACGCTTGCCTTCATTGCTCAGACTTTTGAGTATAGGAGTTGGGACGTTATGTTGAGGTTGTACGGGCCTCTTGGTGAGACCTGTTCTGCAGTACTGTGTGCAGTTCTGGTCACCCTGCTGTAGGAAAGATACTATGAACTTGGAGACGGTTTAGAAACGATTTCCCTGAATGTAGCCAGGAATGGAGGGTTTGAGTTACAAGGAGATGCTAGATAAGCTGGGACTTTTTTCACTGACGTGCAGGAGGCTAAGGGGTGACAATACAAGTTTATAAACTCATGAAGGGAATAGATGAGGTGAATAGCAAAGATTCATTCCCTGGGGTAGAGGGAGTTCAAAACTAGGAGGCGTATTCTTAAGATGAGAAAAGAAAATTTTACAAAGGACGTGATGGACAAGATTTTACGCAGACAGTGGTTAGTGTGTGGAATGAACTGCCGGTGGCAGTGTTGGATGCAGGTACAGCTTTAATGTTTAAAAAAGCATTGAGATAAATACATGAATAGGAATGGTTTGGAGTGATATGGGCCAAATGCAGGCAAATGGGACGAGATTAGTTTGGGAACATGGTTGGCATGGACTAGTTGGACTGAAGGGTCTGATTACATGCCATATGACACTATGATTCTCCAGCTATCCTCAGGAGTTTTGGGTCTGGTGGTGTTTAAACAGATAGGGAGGAAATGAGAACTTGAAAAAAAAATTAGAATTTTAGAATGCAGTGACTTTTTTGCAAACATTACTAATCAGAATTGTGTCAAAATACGTTTTGCTGCAATTATGACATAGCTGTAGTAGCCTGTGTCAATATTGTGTACTCTCTCTCAAATCTTTGGAGTCAAATAGTGTCTTGATGTTTGTTGCTGTAAATTGTTGAGCCACGAAGTATGTATGAGCCAGAAACATGACCCTTCCACCATTCAATAAAGTTTTCTTTGATTTGATTTTAGCCTCAATTCTACAGCCTTTCAGATCCCCAACATTCTTTCATCCACTTGGTAACCATTGCAAACATGTGTTTGAGTGAAATGGAAATTGAGGAGAAGAGGAAAAGCCAGCCATTGTGGGGGTGATTCTTGGCCACCTTGCTTGACTGATTTGTAGGATCAACTCATCGTTCTTTGTCTTTGTTGGACAAACTGATGGGCCCAAGGGATATAAAGTCAAGAATGAAAGAAGAGTCACCAATTGGGTACTGTCATATCTAATGTTTGACATATGGAAAAAAATCATCAGAAGGTATTTTAGAAAATTGATATTGAACGGAACCAGTCTGATTGGAAACAGGGCACACATCCCATCCAACTTCTAGAAATAGAGAGCCTACCAAACCAATTGAGAGCACACTATAATATGTTGGCTATTGAATCCTTAATTAATGTAAAAATGTTCATGGAATCTGAGATAGAGTCATAGAGATGGACAGCACGGAAACAGACCCTTTGGTCCAACTTGTCCATGCCGACCAAATATCCCAACCCAATCTAGTCCCGCCTGCCAGCACCCAGCCCATATCCCTCCAAACCCTTCCTATTCATACACCCATCCAAATGCCTCTTAAATGTTGCAATTGTACCAGCCTCCACCACTTCCTCTGGCAGCTCATTCCATACACATACCACCCTCTGTGTGAAAACATTGCCCCTTAGTCTCTTTTATATCTTTCCCCCCTCACCCTAAACCTATGCCCTCTAGTTCTGGACTCCCCGACCCCAGGGAAAAGACTTTGCCTATTTACCCTATCCATGACCCTCATAATTTTGTAAACCTCTATAAAGTCATCCTTCAGCCTCCGACGTTCCAGGGAAAACAGCCCCAGCCTTTTCAGCTTCTCTTTATAGCTCAAATCCTCCAAACCTGGCAACATCCTTGTAAATCTTTTCTGAATCCTTTCAAGTTTCACAACATCTTTTCAATAGGAAGGAGACGAGAATAGCCCGCAATATTCCAACAGTGGCCTCACCAATATCCTGTACAGCTGCAACATGACCTCCCAATCCTGCACTCAATACTCTGACCAATAAAAGAAGGCATACCAAATGCCTTCTTCACTATCCTATCTCCTCTTGACACTCAACAGACACAGCATAAGCTAGAAGAACATAGTCTGCTATTACACACCAACCCATTGTTAGCCACTAACAATCTTCATTAATAGCTATTCATTCTCCTAGCCAGATTATTATCCACTCCTTTATCTAGCCAACTGTTCTTCTCTCTCTTTGACCTCTATCCCTTACATTTAGTTATTTTCCCCTCTCCCCACACTATCTTCTGCATAAAAACAGACACTTTCTTAGCTACCATCATGTTCTAAGGAAGGGTTGCCAGACCCCAAATGTTAACTCTGATTTCTCTCCACAGATGCTGCCAGTCCTGCTGAGCTTTTCCAGCAATTTCTGTTTTTGTTTCTGATTTACAGCATCTGTAGTTATTTCAGTTTTTACTCAAAAGATTTTATCAGTTAAGAAATGGTTTTCTTATAAACTAAAAGGAGGTGATCTTCTGGATGTAAGCTTACTTGGTGAGCTGGAAGGTTCATTTTCAGATGTTTCATCGTCATACTAGGTCACATCATCAGTGAGCTTCCAGTAAAACATTGGTGTTAGGGATCCACCATCTATTTGTGTGTTTAGATTCCCTATTGTGTGGAACAGACTCTTCGGCCCAACAAGTCCACACCAACCCTCCGAAGAGCAACCCACCCAGTCCTATTTCCCTACGACTAACACCCCTCACAATGGGGGAAATTTAGCCTGGTCAATTCACCTGACCTGCATGTCTTTGAACTGTGGGAGGGAAGCCACGCAGACACGGGGGGAATTTACAAACTCCACACAGACAGTTGCCCGAGGCTGGAATCGAACCTGAGCCACAATGCCACCCAATAGGTTTCCTTATGTTGGTGATGTAAGTTCCTGTGATACTGTCAATTCCTATTGTGACCTTAGCATTAAAAAAGCAAGATGTAGAATCAGTTGGGTAGAGATAAGAAAAAGGGAAGGTCAGCTGTGGGAGTGATTTATAGCCCCTCCCTTCCCAACAATAATTACACAGTAGGGCAGAGTATGCAGGAAGAACTAAATAGGGTGTGTAAGAAAAGTACTGAAATAAAATCTAAAATCTTTAATCTACATGTAGACTGGCCAAATCAGATTGACAAAGGTTATGTGTAAAATGAATTCAGAGAGTATATTAGGGTCAACAATGAACCAGCTATTTAAGATCTGGTGATAAGCAATGAGATAGGATTAATCCATCACATCATGATAAAATAAATGTACTTTTACATCATAATGATCATAACGCAATAGAATTTAATGTTCAGTCTGGAGGAGGAGAGTGTGCATCTGGAACTCATGGTTTAAACCTTAGTAAAATTAGTTTTGATGGAATGAAGGTAGAGCCAACTAAAGTGAACTGTAATGGAAGGATGCACTGATAGATTATTAAGGAGATATTTAATAACATTCAGCAAATTTCTATCTCAGCAAATAAAATAATCTTCAGAAGGATGCAAATTGAAATAATTGATCAAATTGAAAGAAATATTCTTTAATTCTGCAGTTTAATGGTAGGTCAAAAGATTTGTCATATTGTAAAAGAATGACCAAAACAAATAAAGAGGGAGCAAGTAGAGCATGAGAGAAAGTGAACCAATAATATAAAAAACTAATCGTTAGAGTTTTTGTGAGTATTTGAAGAGGAAATAAGTAACAGGTAGTGCTTATTCTCTGGAAAGAGAGAGAGTTTGAGGAAATGATAATGGAAAACAATAAATGACAGACACTTTGAACAGGTATTTTATGTTTGTCTTTATTATAGAAGACTTAGAAAACTTCCCACAGATATCTGAAAATTAAGATGTGATGGAGAGGAAGGAATTTAAAGCATTCTCTATCATTGGGACAAGGTGATGGAAAAATCATGAGACTTAATGACTGAAAAGTCCTCAGGACCAGAGAGCACGAATACTAGTGATTTAAAATAAGTGGCCTCAGCTTGCACGTATTGGTTATAAACTTCTATAGGTCTTTAGATTATTGAAGGAACTCAGCAGATTGGAAGGTAGCCAATAAAACTGTGTTCATTCAAGAAAGGAGTGAGAAGAAAGCTGGAAACCATTGGCCAATTAGTCCAACACCTACCATCAGGAAATTCCTAAAATCTAATATTAAGATGATTATTGTAGAACATTTGAATTGTAATATGATCAGGCAGAATAAACATACCTTTATGAAAAATTAAATTGCACTAAACTAATTTAGTTGAGCTTTTTGAGGAAGGAACAAGCAAGACGGATGAAGGTGAACCTGCCCTTGGATTTTTAAAGAAACTTAATAAGGTGCCTATCAAAGGTTACTACACAAGCTCTGCAGTAATTTACTCCTACAAGATAAGAGCACTTTGTATAGCAAGTAACAGGTTCACATGGATAATGGACTTATTGACTAACAAACAACATAAAGATGAGATAGATGGATATTTTTCAGGTTATGAACAGACATATTAATATAAGAATAAGGAGCTGAAATGGACCACTGTGCTTCTTGAGTATGCTTTGCCATTTAATTAGACCAGCCATAATTGTTCCATATTTCCAATAACAGTTACTCCTTTGCATACCAAGAATCTATCAACACCAGTCTTAAACATTTTCAAAGACTGCACTTTCACTGCCTTTTAGGAGAGGGAGTTCCAAAGATTCTCATCTCCTAAGAGCAGAATTTTTTCCACATCTATATCTTAAATAGCCAATCTGTTACATTAATTCACTCATGGGCATCACTGGCTAGTCCAGTATTTATTGCCTGTGCCCAGTTGCCCACAAGAAAGTGACGATGAGCTGCCTTCCTGACCTTTAATCCATGAGTTATAGGTAGACCCACAATGATGTGGGGACTGAATTCCAGGATTCTGACCCAACGACAGTGTTTCCAAGTCAGGATGGTGAGTGGCTTGGAGGGGAAATTGTGGGTGGCCCCATTTATCTGATCCCCTTGTCCTTCGAGTTGGAAGTGTTTGTGGGGTTTTAAGATGTTTTTAAAAAAGTCTTGGTGAATTTCTGCAATGACTCTTGTAAATGGTACACAGCTACTGAACATTTGTGGTGGAGAGAATGAATGTTTGTGGAAATGTTGAAAAAGTAAAAACCCTGGTTTTATATTCTCCCACAAAGTAAACCTACTTTCATTGAAATATAGAAAATATGAGCAGCAACAGGGCATTATTAACATGGTTAATCATCCAATTCAATAGTCTATTCCCGTTTGTCCTCTGCATCCTTTGATACCTTTAGCCCCAAGTGCAACATCCAACTTTTTCTTAAAATCTAACAATGTTTTGACTGTGACTGTTTTCTGTGGCAGTGAATTCCACAAGTTTGACACTGTGCGGGTGAAGAAATTTCTCCTCATCTTAAATGGTTTACCCCATATCCTTAGACTATGACTCCTGGTTCTGGGTGCTCTGACAACAATCAGTGCTGTCCTTCCTGCATCCACCCTCTCTAAATTCTGTTAGACTTTTATAGGCTTCCATGAGATCCTTTCATTATTTTGAATCCCAGCAAATTTAATCCTGACTGACTTTCCTCATACATCAGTCCTGCCATCCCAGTGTAAGCCTTTGCTCCACTCTCTCTTTCGGAAGAGCTTGCTTCCTCCAATCAGGTGATCGAGCCTGCCCACATTGTTCCAGGTGTGGTATCAGCAAACCCTTGTATAATTGCAGCAAATTATCTCTGATTCTGAGCTGAATTGAATTGAATTAGCTTTATTGTCACATGTACTGACATGAGTGCAGTGAAAAGTTTTATAAAAACAGAATCCCTGCAGTGTGAAAGCAGGCCATACTGACCCTCTGAAGAGCATCCCACCCCCTCCCTGGAATCTTGGATTTCCCATGGCCACTCTATCTAGCCTGCATATCTTTGGACTGTGAGAGGAAACCCACACAGATGCAGGGAGAACATGCAAACTTCACACAGTCGCCAGAGGCTAGAGTCAAACCCAGGTTCCTGCTGCTGTGAGGCAGCAGTGCTAACCACTGAGCTGCCATGTCGCCTTGAAGTTTGACTGGTGCAGTTTGTGCAGACCTTTCTGATCAGCTTGGTTACAAAAACTCCCTTAGAGCACCATGTTGTTTCCTTTGAGGTGTCCCTCAAGTCCTCCTAAGAACAGGCATTACACCCAACTCGTGCTAAATGTAGATATCGCAAATCCAAGGTATCCCAAAACTCCTCAATTATTTCACTGCTGTAAATGAACAGTGTGCCAATTGCCTCAGGGATTATGAAATTGTGTTATCCATAATTGTCTTTCTCACTGCTATTGTATGTGTTGAGATGATGGCTGTTAGATTTTTATAATTTTCTGTTACTTTTAAACTGCCACTTACAGAGCCATCTTAGGTACAGAGGTACCTAATTACAGCCCACATGCAATTAGATTCTGTCCACAAAATCCCTGTCAAGACCCCTCAGGATCTCATATGTTTCATTCAAGTTGCCTTTTGAATTCATGCAGATATACACCAAACCAATCTAACCTTTATCCAAGAGAAAGTGAGGACTGCAGATGCTGGAGATCAGAACTGAAAATGTGTTGCTGGAAAAGTGCAGCAGGTCAGGCAGCATCCAAGGAGCAGGAGAATCGACGTTTCGGGCCTGAGCCCTTCTTCAGGAATTCTCCTGCTTCTTGGATGCTGCCTGACCTGCTGCACTTTTCCAGCAACACATTTTCAACCTTTATCTACGACAATCCACTTATTTCCAGATATTAGTCCAGTACCTCTTCTCTGAACTATTTCTAGCACATATAAATCACTCTTTAGACAAGGAGACCAATACTGCACACAGTACTCCAAATGTGATCTCATCAATGCCCTGTAAAACTAAAGCATGACCTTCCTCCTTTTGTTTGCAGCTTCCTTGATAGTAAGCCCTAACATTGTGTTAGCCTTTGAATATTTGTGAACCTGCAATTTGTGTATTATGATAACCAAAACTTTTTGCATCTCAGAACATTTCAGTCTCACACAATTTGGATAATCTTTTATCCTTTCTATCTTTTTTTATTTTTCTTGTTAAGATAGATAAGTTCGCATTTACCTGTAATACAATACATGTATTAGATCATTACCTAAAGTATTTGTCTTTCTACTGAACTAAAACTCACATTGTCAATTCTTGTTTCTTTTCTAAAATCTAAAGAAACTCTTACTAACTGATTTCACATTTCTGTCTAGCATTTTCTCATGGACTAATGTTTTTAGATTAGATTTCCTACAGTGTGGAAACAGGCCCTTTAGCCCGACAAGTTACTCCTTATAACTTTTTTATACCTTGTTTTTTTTAAATATTTTGTCCAATCTTCTGACATGTCACTTGCCTTTGCACAACCATATGCCTTTTCTTTAAGTTACTTGCTTGAGATCTTCTTCAAGTTTCTTTCTTGACCTTTTTGCATCCCTTTGCAGCCTCCTTATGTCTTCACAACATACATTAATACCTATTATTGTGCCATCAGCAAATTTAGTAATCTTACTTTGGTCCCTTTGTCCAAGTCATTTGTCTACATTGTAACACTTTGAGGACAGTACTGATCCTTATGTTACATCATGTCATTCAGAAAATTTCCAATTTAAGTTTACTGTCTGAGTCCTGTTAGTTTGGAATCTTCTGTCTGTGCTAATGTGTTATTTTCCATACCATGAGCTTTCATTTTCTGCCTTTGATGTGGCACCTTATCAAATTACTTCTAGAAATCATGTACAGTATTTTTAAATAGCCCTGCCTGTATCCGCAGCACAATACATCCTCAAAGAATTATAGTAAATAGGTTAAATACGATTTGCTGAAAACGTGTTGCTGGAAAAGCGCAGCAGGCCAGGCAGCATCCAAGGAGCAGGAGAGTCGACGCCTCGGGCATGAGCCTGAGGAAGGGCTCATGCCCGAGGCATCGACTCTCCTGCTCCTTGGATGCTGCCTGGCCTGCTGCGCTTTTCCAGCAACACGTTTTCGGCTCTGATCTCCAGCATCTGCAGTCCTCACTTTCTCCTAAATACGATTTGCACCTGTTTATTAACTCGGTTTGATTACCTTGAAAAATGTGCCTTACTATAACATCTTTAAAAATAGGATCTTGTGGTAATGTCTCAGCTTCAGAATCAACATGTTCCCATTCAACTCCCACCTGATCCAATGGTGTGTCATATGTCTGAGCCAATTGCTTTAACATAGCTAATACCTTTAATAATCAATCCTAATATCTTCCCAATGACAGATGCAAAACTAACTGGCTGACAACTTCCTGCTTACTGACTTCCTCTGTTTTTGAATAAAGTAGTTGCACTCACAATTTTCCAGTCTAATGAAACGTCCATGAATCTAGGAACTTTTGTAAAATTAAAACAATGTACAGAGAATTCTGATTTATGAACATCAAAATTAACAAACGCTTGTAGTTACTAATACAGTCCTATACAGGGGTGTAATTATAAAGTCGGGACATACAAACATTTCCTCTACTTCCAAACAGCTGTTTTCCATTGTCCTGCATTATGTTCAAACTTGCAGACAAATCAGCTCATGAACAGACCCCAGAACAGAACCCATTCACAACTCAGGGACTGGCTATATTAGTGGGCGGCATGGTGGCACAGTGGTTAGCACTGCTGCCTCACAGCGCCAGAGATCCGGGTTCAATTCCCGCCTCAGGCGACTGACTGTGTGGAGTTTGCACGTTCTCCCCGTGTCTGCGTGGGTTTCCTCCGGGTGCTCCGGTTTCCTCCCACATTCCAAAGATGTGCGGGTCAGGTGAATTGGCCATGCTAAATTGTCCGTAGTGTTAGGCAGGGGGTAAATGTAGGGGTATGGGTGGGTTACGCTTCGGTGGGTCGGTGTGGACTTGTTGGGCCGAAGGGCCTGTTTCCACACTGTAAGTAATCTAAAGTATGTTTCTTATCGCTTTCTCTTAAGACCCTAAAATGAAATCCATCAGGATCTGGGAACATGTCAGCCACAGCTGCAATAATTTGCCCAGTACTGCTTCTCTGTAATTTTCTTTAATTGTTCTTCCTTTCCATTTCCAGATTTACACCTGTCTCTGTGACGTAACAGCCATCCTCTACAATGAAGATCGATACAAAATACCTGTTCAGTTTATCTCCTGTCTCGCTATTCTCCAGCACTCATATTGTCAGTTTTTGTTTCTTTTCTAAACATCGCCAGAAACTCTTACTAACTGTTTTCACATTTCTATCTAGCCTTTTCTCATATACTAATGCTTTCCTCCTTATTACTTTACTGGATCTTGGCTTTTTAAAAATATTTTGTCCAATCTTCTGACATGTCACTTGTCTTTGGACAAGTGCCTTTTCTTTAAGTTGGTCCTCCTATTGGAATTTTTATTTCTCTTTAGAATGTATCTATTTTGTATATTCCAAATATTTGCCACTGCAGCTCCACCGAGCTATCCCTTAACCTATTTTGTTGACTTTGTAATGTGTTAATGAAAGCTTCCATCAAAACTGTTCGATACACTTTTGGGGGATGTGGGTGATGTTGGTGTGGTAATAATTAGTCTGTTGTTGATATTTTGTTAGTGACTCTTCCCTTTTTCAATATGGTAATCAGAGTTCCAGAAAGGACAACAATGCATTCAGTATTTTGTGGTCCGTGAGCAATCTCTGGATAATAATAATTATTATATGTAATAGCAGAAACTACAGGACATACCCTGCTAGTCAGAGAGCACCTGTGAGTAGAAAGAATTTTTAAAATCTGTCCATTGGATGTGAGCAAACCAACATTTATTACCCATTCCTGTTTGGCCAGAGGGCAATTAAGAAGTATACGCGTTGCAATGGCCTGGAGTAAATGCAAGCTACATTTCCTCCACCAAAAGACATTAGTGGATCAGATGGGCTTTTACCGACAATCAACAGTGACTATATTGTAGCCATTGGGTAGCTTTATATTCCAGATTGTGCTGGATTCAAATGTATCCATTCCCTGTGTAGGGATTCAAACCCACGGCTCTAGAACATTACCTGAATGTCTGATTTACTAGTCCAGTGATGTTACCACAAGGCCAATACCTCCATATGATTTGTGATAAACAGGCAACATTAAATCGTCACATTTTTGGCCCATTCATTTGCTACAGAGCTTGGCAATCATGCCACTGCTATCTGGGTTCAGAGAACATTCCTACGTGTAATTTATTATCACTCAAGCAGTCACGTGAATAGGAACTTTATCATAGTCAGTTGGAAGCCTTGACTGTAAGATCTGCTGTTCAATCAAAAGCTGGCAATTCTCAGGTAGTAATAGGGCAACTAAGAGCAGTAGTGAGAGGTGAGGCCAACCCATACCCCAGCAAGATCACATGGCCATTAAGGTCAACTCTGTTTCTCTCAACAGATGCTACCTGACTGGCTGAGCCTATTACCAGCATTTACTGTGTTTAATTTAACATTTCCAGTGTGCATAGTATTTTCATTTTGTACTACTGTGCATTGTGTACTTTGGATTTAACCCAGTATGTGAAACCTTTGTTGATATCTAATTATGAGAGAGACATTTTTGAGGACATTTGGGAGCAGATACATTGGTGTGTGCTGGAAGAGATAATTTCAAGAAATTAATACTGCAAATCAAGAAAGACTTGTACATCTGTTGTGGAAAAAGAATGGTTCAAGAGAAAGTGAAGCCTAAATAGCCAGAGAGGAGTCACAGTTCAAACAAAGGTTTCAAGTTATGCAAAATGAATATGGTTCTGTTGCAAGAATGCAGCATAAAGAAATCCTGAGCATCACTGAATCAACATTAAGAATGCTAAGCATTAGAGAAAAAGATTGCAGACAGTTACACATTGTTGGCGAGCTTGTTTCTGCTCACACTAGAATTTTTAAAAAAACCAAGGATTGCATTGGTCCGATGTAGTTATTTGTCAAAGTAAGTTATGTATAACGATTAAAGGTATGGCTGACAACTTAAACAGATATTTGGCATCACATTTCACTTCTGCCATAGCACCACGATTACGGAATAGGCTTGTAGCTAAAACTGCTTCATTAGAAGTAACTTTAGAAATGGTCTGAGCTAAGATTAAAGCACTTAAAAGTAATAGTGCCTCCAACTTGATGCCATTAACCCCAAAGTGCACAGCAAAATAGGGGGGATTGTATATGAGCCATTGGCTCTTATTTATTCAATAATTCACAGATTCTCTGTTGCTTCCTATGGATTGGATTGTGGTTCATGTGCTCGAATTATTTAGGAATGGGAAGAAATTGTATCCTGGAAATTACATGCCAGTGAATTTGACTTGAGTATTAGCGATTAGAGGTCAGCAGTTATAAGGAAACGTAGATCCTGTTTCATTAAGCTAATTTAAGTTATTTGAGAAGGTGACCAAAGTGGGGGATTCAAGATAACCTGATTGATATTGTTTATTTTAATTTCCAAAGTAGCCTTTATAAAGTATCACATACACATATATTAGAAAATATGTGTAACTCCTAGGACAGTTGTACTGAATATGTGATTGATTTAAATCACAAAAAGCAGCATACTGGTATAAATCATTTTAAAATTATGAATGTCACAAAAATATGGACATAGATAAGTAATTTGGACCAGGTCATTGGATTACAGGCTGATGAATAAGTTAGCACATTGGCTGGAAGCAAAGGGGAGTGAGGAGTGAAGCTGGGAGCAGAGGAAAGAGAGGGGCGAGGCTGAGAGCAGAGGGGAGAGAGGGATGAGGCTGGAAGCAGAGGGGAGAGAGGTGTGAGGGGGTGAGGGGAGAGCAGGGGGGAGAGAGGGGAGAGGCTGGGCGCAGAGGGGAAAGAGAGGGGCGAGGGTGGTAGCAGAGGGGAAAGAGAGGCGAGGGTAGTAGCAGAGTGGAGAGAGGGGCAAGGCTGGGAGCAGAGGGGAGGGAGGGGCGAGGGCGGGAGCAGAGGGGACGGAGGGGCGAGGGTGGGAGCAGAAAGGAGAGAGGGACGAGGCTGGGAGCAGAGGGGAGGGAGGGGCGAGGGCGGGAGCAGAGGGGACGGAGGGGCGAGGGTGGGAGCAGAAAGGAGAGAGGGACGAGGCTGGGAGCAGAGGGGAGAGAGGGGCGAGGCTGGGAGCAGAGGGGCGAGGGTGGGAGCAGAGGGGCGAGGGTGGGAGCAGAGGAGACTGAGGTGCGAGGCTGGGAGCAGAGGGGCGAGGGTGGGAGCAGAGGAGACTGAGGGGCGAGGCTGGGAGCAGAGGGGAGAGATTGGTGAGGGTGGGAGCAGAGGAGAGTGAGGGGTGAGGGTGGCAGCAGAGGGGAAAGAGAGGGACGAGGCTGGGAGCAGAGGGGAGGGAGGGGCAAGGGTGGGAACAGAGGAGCGAGAGTGGGAGCAGAGAGGAGAGAGGGGTGACGGTGGGAGCGGGGGAGAGGGGAGTGAGGCTGGGAGCGGGGGAGAGAGGAGTGAGGCTAGGAGCGCGGAGAGGGGAGTGAGGCTAGGAGCGCGGAGAGGGGAGTGAAGCTGGGAGCGGGGGAGAGGGGAGTGAGGCTGGGTGTGATTCTTGATGCTGTGGTCACAAAAAAAAACACTTGATTTTGCATTACAATTTTAAGTGGTTAATTGGACAGGTAAGAATGTAATTTAATCAAGCTGAAGCAATTACTCCGGATAAAAATTAAAGAGTCTATTCAATAACACATAATTAATGTTATCACATTTTGTAGATTGTATAATTTATGAAATGATTATTAATAGTATTTAAATCATTATATCTAGGTGGATAAAAGTAAAATGTAGGCCAAATAGTAAGACTGAAGGGTTCGTATCTTTTTTGTTGATTTAAAATGTGTGAAATCTTAATAAGGATTAAGTAGAATATTTAAGTTAATCTACTGATTAAAACAAAGTGCTATCATCACATGCTTAGTACCTGATTGATGTGTAACCAGTGAGTGTTTATTTAACACTTAGGTTAATTTGTTTTGACTTAATTCTGCTAATTCGAGTGTTTCATCCCATGAAATACTCATCCTGTTCCATGTTGGAATTCAATATGTCCAGGA
Organism: Hemiscyllium ocellatum; assembly: GCF_020745735.1. Lineage (NCBI taxonomy): Eukaryota > Metazoa > Chordata > Chondrichthyes > Orectolobiformes > Hemiscylliidae > Hemiscyllium > Hemiscyllium ocellatum. The sequence continues at coordinate 52,174,775 of NC_083401.1, read as the reverse complement.
AGCATCATCAGTTGGAGTAGCTGAAGTACCAGGATGCTGAATTTCAGCAATAACTAACATCACTGAACAGCACATTTCGAATGGTGATCATCTTGAAGCTTATGATGTGCAGGCAGAAAAGATTTGGCTAATAATTCGATGGTCAAAGAGGAGAGGGCAGATTGCACATTAACTCCAGAATGCATCATGGTCTCTGACTAGTATTTGCTTCTGAAATCTGGTGCATGTGGTGGCTATTGCAGGAAGTGTAGCTGGTGCTAACCCCATGGTACCACTTAGCCATGCAGGGAGGCAGGAGAAATAATAGAAAAGGACTGGTGGCGGGTGATTCTATAGCTAGGGACAAGCCAGAGTGGAGGTTGAATGATCAGAAGTTGTGATCCATATCAGTACCAGTGACATAGGTAGAAAAAGGAGTGAATCCTGAAGGGAGAGTAGATGGAGATAGGAAACAAATAAACAAGCAGGACCTCAAATGTATTAGCCCCATATGTTCCCAGTATCATGTTCTAGGGCATACTCAAATAAGAGGATAGAATAGATGCATGTGTAATTAGAAAGATGAGGCAGGACATTGGGTTTTGGATACCTGTGATACTGGGGCTGGGTCTTGGAGATGGGTGACATGTAGAAGACAAGAAATCTATGACTCAATTCCTCTGGGGGAGTTTGCTAGTGCTGTAATAGAGGGTTTAAATTAATTGATGGGGAATAGGCACCAGGTCATAACATAAGAATGGGAAGTGAGACACAGAAAAGAGCCATCTTTAGCATTTTATAGGTGGTCTAAATGTAAAATAAAATACATGTTTAAGTAGTGTCTTCCACTAACCAGCTCACCCACCCTTAGACCTACTGAGGACTTACCCTGTCATAATATTTGAGGCTTGAGAAAAACAGAATGAAGGAGACCAATTTGTTACTTTCGCAACTGTGGCTAAATGGTGGGAAGGAATGGGGGTCTTCATTATGGGGCAGGCCCCTTATATGTCCCCCAAGTGCATACTTCCACATTATCCTGCTTTGAAACCCCACTTCCCTCTTGATTCACCGTGTTCTGAATCTCACAACAAGCAAAATTTTTGACTTCCTTGTATCCCTGGCATCACTGGATGATCCTCTCATAGCTCCCCGCAGTCACCCAGTAGTGCTCACTGCTGTATTCATATCATATATTAATAGTTGCAGGCAAGAATGTAGCGCTGAGACCACAATCCCAATCAGAGTTTAGATCAGAGTGGTGCTGGAAGTGCACAGCAGGTCAGGCAGCATCCGAGGAGCAGGAAAATTGACGTTTCGGGCAAAAGCCCTTCATCAGGAATAGATGCATGGAGCCTCCAGGGTGGAGAGATAAAAAGTTGGGGGGGGTGAAGCACGGCCTTGTCAAATAAAGTTTGTGCCTACTCCTGCTTTTAATTCATTCATTCATCTGTTCTGCGTTTATGGAATCACTCAGTTGCCAGCCAAACAGACAGGGTTGGCACCTCTTTAGGGTAGGCTTACTTTCCTTAAGATTTGAGAGGTATAAATCCCATTCTCCCCTTGTGGAGAATGACTCAGCATATCGTCACTGCAGTAGTAACCCTTTTGAAGCTGACAGGATCAAGACTGACTTTTCTACCCTTGAGGTGAACAGTGTGCTCCTCAACCACCACACCACACTCCATAAAACTAACCCCGCAGGGAAGAGAAGGGAGTACTGAGGTGTGTTAAGAGACTTTTATTGAGCAATGTATTTCCAAACCAATGAGGAACAAAGCATTGCTGAATCTGATTTTGACAATGAACTGGGTAAAGAGGATTAAATGTTTGTTGGGGACTTTCTTAAGGAACAGTGATCATTATATCATAAGGTTTTGATTAGCTGTGGAAAAGGCCAAGGAGCTGTCTGAAGTAAAACATACTTAATTAGAGAAAGGCCAATTTCAGTGACTTGAGAATTGAGAACAGGTAAATTGAAACCAAATATTGGCATGCAAAGCTCAGATCATAAGACCATAAGACATAGGAGTGGAAGGAAAGCCATTCGGCCCATCGAGTCCACTCCACCATTAAATCATCGCTGATGGGCATTTCAACTCCATTACCCGCATTCTCCCCGTAGCTCTTAATTCCTTGTGACATCAAGAATTTATCAATCTCTGCTTTGAAGACATTTAGCGTCCCGGCCTCCACTGCACTCTGCGGCAATGAATTCCACAGGCCCACCACTCTCTGGCTGAAGAAATATCTCCGCATTTCTGTTCTGAATTGACCCCCTCTAATTCTAAGTCTGTGTCCACAGGTCCTAGTCTCCTCGCCTAACGGAAACAATTTCCCAGCGTCCACCCTTTCCAAGCCATGTATTATCTTGTAAGTTTCTATTAGATCTCCCCTTAATCTTCTAAACTCCAATGAATACAATCCCAATCAATACAATTCCACTATCAAACTATGATCAAACTATGGACTGCATTTAAGAGAAAGCCAGTGTGCAGACAAGGTACAATCTGACAAGAAAAATGAATCATGCAACCAAACCATCTGCACAATGACTTGGCAAGGTTCTGTCAACAAAACTGTTGTAAAATCTGACTCCAAACTTCTGTCTCTCTAGGACCTGAATATCTGTAATGATCCAGCCTTGACAGCCCTCTGAGGTAAAGAATTCCACAGATTCACCTTATTCAGAGTGAAGAAATTCTTCCTTATTTCCATCTTAAATGGGCAACCACTTATTATGAGATGATGCCCTCTGGTCCTGGACTCTCCCAAAAGGCAAAGTAATTGTTCTGTGTCTACCCCGTCAAGTCCACTAAGAATCTTGAATGTTTCATTATGGCCTCCTCTCATTCTTTTGAATTCCAATGAGTATAGGCCCAACCTACTCAACCTTTCTCTATAAGACAGTATCTCCATACCTGGGCCTAGTGAACATTCTCTAGATTACTGCCAATGCAGGTATATATTTCCTTAGATAAGGGAACCACAACTGCATTTCAGTTGGGATCCGACTTGTGCCATGTGTAGTTTTAGCAAGACTTTCCTATTTTTATATTCATAAAGCCATAGCGTCTTAAAGATGCATAGCATGGAAACAGACACTTCAGTACAATTTCGCAAATGTGAGGACAGCAAATGCGAGAGTGCGGTGCTGGAAAAGCACAGCAAGTCAGGCAGCATCAGGAATGAAGGGCTTTTGCCCGGCACGTCGATTTTCCTGCTCCTTGTATGCTGCCTGACCTGCTGTGCTTTTCCAGCACCATACTCTTGACTTCGGTCCAACTTGTCCATGCCAACCAGACATCCTAACCTAATCTACTCCCATTGCCAGCACTTGGCCCATATCCCTCTAAACCCTTCCTATTCATAAACCCATCCAGATGCCTTTTAAATGCTGTAATTGTACCAGCCTCCACCACTTCCTCTGGCAGCTTGTTCCATACACACACCACCCTCTGTGTGAAAAGGTTGCCCCTTAGGTCTCTTTTATATCTTTCCTTTCTCACGCTAAACCTATGCCCTCCAGTTCTGGACTCCACAAACCCAGGGAAAAGACTTTGCCTATTTACCCTATTCCATGCCCCTCACGATTTTATAAACCTCTATAAGGTCACCCCTCAGACTCCGACACTTGAAGGAAAACAGCCCCAGTCTTTTCAATCTTAGCCTATAGCTCAAATCCTCCAACCCTGGCAACATCCTTGTAAATCCTTTCTAAACCCTTTCAAGTTTCACAATATCCTTCCGATAGGGAGTCCAGAATTGCACATAATATTCCAAAACTGGCCCAACCAATGTCCTGTACAGCTACAACATGACCTTCTAACTGCTATATTCAATGCTCTGACCAATAAAGAAAAGCATACTAAACTTCTTCTTCACTATCCTATCTATCTGCGACTCTACTTTTCAGGAACCAAGAACCTGCACTTCAAGGTCTCTTTGTTCAGCAATGCTCCCCAGGACCTTACCATTAAGTGTATAAGTCCTGCTCTGATTTGTTTTTCCAAAATGCAGCACCTTGCATTTATTTAAATTAAATTCCATCTGCCACTTCTCAGCCCATTGGCCCATTTGATCAATATCCTGTTGTACTCTGCGGTAACCTTCTTCGCTGTCTACAACACCTCCAATTTTGATGTCATTTGCAAACTTACTAACTATACCTCCTCTGTTCACATCCAAAACATTTATATAAATGACAAAAAGTAGTGAACCCAGCATCGATCCTTGTGGCACTCCACTGGTCACAGGCCTCCAGTCTGAAAAGCAACCCTCCGCCACGACCACCTGTCTTCTACAATTCAGCTGGTTCTGTATCCAAATGGCTAGTTCTCCCTGTATTCCATGAGACGTAACCTTGCTAAGCAGTCTTCCATGGGTTACCTTGTCAAATGCAATACTGAAGTCCAAATAGATCACTTCTACCGCTCTGCCCTCATCAATCCTTTGTTATTCTTCAAAAAGCTCAATCAAGTTTCTGAAACATGATTCCTTTCTCTTTAAAATAAAGGCAAACATTCCATTTGCCTTACCTATTATCTATTAAATCTTTGTGATAGTTTCTTGAGATTTCTGCATGAGGATTCATAAACCCCTCTCTGCTGTAAATTATATTTTATCTGCCAGGTTTTTTGATCATTTACTTAAGCCACCTGCCAGGTACACTCCTTATACATATGGTCAGGTTTGCAAATACAGTACATATTTTACCCAACAAGATTGTGAGCATGACTATAATTCCCTCAGAATGGGTGATTAAGGAGTATTCATGGCATGCTTAGGAATGCAAAAAGAGATTTCCAACCATACTGGTCAGGAAAGTTGATGCACCTGAGAACCTGATATTGAGAATCTAAATTTTAGCCGTCCAACCAATTAAGTTAAATCACTTCACCTTTCTATATGCTCCAGTGGGCTTTGAAGATTCTGTCTAGAGAGACCGAGCACTTGGACATTAATAAGCAAATAGACTTCTATTGAAGTCTGGGAGTTTCACAATCATCAGTATAGAGACTATTCTTTTTTAAACCAGATTTATGAATTATCTGAATTTAAATTTCACCAACTGCCATGGTGGGATTTAAACTCTTGTTGAGACAGCATTGTTCAAAGTCTCAGACTACTGTAAGTAACATCACTGCTATGCTGCAAGAGGTTATCAACATGAAAAAAAAAGTTTCATAATTAAGCAGCACTCTGGCTGAAGAACCTGGATTTGATTATTGGGCGGCATGGTGGCTCAGTGGATAGCACTGCTGCTTCACAGCGCCAGGAATCCCCATGTTCTTCCCATGTCTGCGTGTGTTTCCTCCGGTACTCCAGTTTTCTCCAACAGTGCAGAGATATGCAAGTTAGGTGGATTGCCCATAATGTCTAGGGATGTGTGGTTTAGGTGGATTAGCAATGGAAGGTAATGGAATTACAGGGATAGAGTAGGGGATGATGTTCTCTTCAGAGGTTCGGTGTAGACTTAATGGCCTGAACGGCCTGCTTTCACACTGTAGGAATTCTGTGATATCTATGATTATTTCTAGGGGAGTAGGATATGCTTTTGATGCAGTTCACATTCCATGATCTGTTAACATTGGGAGTGAGAGAAAGATAAAAATCAGGCAGCATTATGGACACTGTTGGTGGTCCGAGATCTGGCAACACTGCCCTCGGAGATTAAAATGCAATCTCTGCGAGCAATTAATAGAGAATTTTGTAATTGGTTCTTGGGGAGTTGAGTGAAGGAAATATTCTTCTTAGAAAAAAATCACAACTGCATACCTGGATATAGATTGCTTGTTTATTCTAATTCTTTGGAATGGTTACTAAATATACGGTTGCTTTAGTGACATTTACAGGCAGTTCTCCTATAATGAACGTTTATTAAACGTGATTTGTTTGCAACATATTTTGTGAATTACAGACCTTTTCTTTAATAAAGCAAATTCCCATTCACTGTTATGCGAATGCATCCCTGGCACAAGCTGAACAGCAAAACCCAGCCTCAGGGTCCTCCATCTGCTAAATGCAAATTCAGTGTGTTCAGCTAAAACAGGAATGCAATCAGCTCTACAAGTATTGAAACTTCGCTTGAAGCTGGGAATTGTATACAACATTTAGAAGGAACTTTATTTCAAACTGGGGGAGAATCTTAAGGAGAACTGGACTTCCGCATCAGCATCACGTGGTCAGTTGGCTCATGTGTTTTCTGGTAAGGAGCTTCATGAAAGGTGCCATGCTGTAGGCAGTGATTTTAGTGTTAAAGTTTTACATTCACGATATTATTTCATTAATATATACGATTTGAAGATTTACTTAGGCTGTGCTATTGTTTGTGTTAGGCTAACAACTATTTTTGTTTCAATTTTTGCTGATAATTTTGATGGTTCACCCCAACCCTGTTTTTCCCATAGGCCCCATTATTTATGTTTCAATAAGACTCTGTTGCACGGGAGTGCAACGACAGCATTGTAGGAGAACTACCTGTATTTTTATTTTCAAGTGGCAATGCTTAGCAATTTTTGCAACACCAAGGCTCGTTTTCCTATCAGTTGTGATTACCTCAGGAAATTATTTTGGAAATTACAAATGACCTGAGCAATAAATTTTCAATGTTTTAATTCACATCCCTGATGCTTTGCTGTTTGTGGTGTACATTAATGATTTACACTTAAATTGAGAGGTATGATCAAGAGAATTGCTGGTGTCATGAAAACTTGGTAGGTTGTTGAATAGTGAAGGGAAAGCCAAATACAGTGAGAAGATATCAACAGACTGTCAGATGAGCAGAGCAGTGGCAAATGGAATTCCAACTGGAAAGGTGTGAGCTAAGACACATGGACAGGTAGATTGGTGGCTCTGGTTAGTACTGCTGCCTACATCACTAGGGCCAAAGCTTCAGTTCCAGCCACAGGCGACTGTCTGTGTGGAATTTGCATATTCTTCCTGTGTCTGCATGGATATCCACTGGCTGCTTCGGTTTCCTCCCGCAGTCACTGATATTCAGGTTTTGTGGATTGGCCATGCTAATTTGGCCCATAGCGTCTAGGCAGGTGATGTGCAGGCCAGGTGGAATAGTCATGATAAATGCGGGATGAAGGGGATTGGGGTGGATTGTCTGGGAGGATGTGCTCTTTGGTGGGTCGGTGCAGACTCAATGGGCCAAATGGAGGAGCTGCATCGAATGGATTCTATGATTCTGAAACAAGGCAAGGTTTTGAAGGGTTGGACTGTGGATAGTACTGAAGATAGGATGGGCCATTGTGTGTGTAGCCACCGACCTCAGAAGAGAAGGTAGTTAAGAAGGTATATGAGATACTTGCCTTTATTAATCAAAGCATAGAACGCAAGAGCAAGGGCATATGCTGAAACTGTTTAAAACACTTGTTGTAACACAACTCGAGTACTGCACAGAGTTCTGCTCGCCACATTATAGGAAGTATGTAATTGTGTTCAAGTGGATGCTGAGAAAATTTACCAGGAGGGCTGAAATATAAGGGACGATTAGATAGACTGGGATTTCGTTCCTTGGCCAACGAAGAATGAAAAGGGATCTGATGGAGCTTTATAAGCATAGGACATTAGAGTGGAAAGGAAGGCACTTTTTATGTTAATAAGAATAAGTAAGATAAGAGGTAGATTGCTATGGGGAGAGTTGCGTTGTTTTTCACTGGTGATTGTGCGAGTCTGGAGCTCACTGCCTGAAAGTGTGGTTGAGGCAAGGACTCTTGAAACATTTAAGCAACATTTCAAAATTAACTTAGATTGCTATAGCCTCAAGGGCTAAGTTACAAAAGCTGGAAAATGTGATTATTTTGGTGAGATCTTTATTTATTAGTGTGTGGACACATGGGCCAACCAGTCTTGTTTTGTAAATATCTGAGTCTATGAGTTCCTGAGAGCAACAAATGTGCTTTAAGCTCGAATCTGATTGTTAAATGCCCCCTTACAACAGAGACAGTTTTATGGCTCCTGCAAAAGCAGAAAACAGAGTGAGCAAGGTAACCGAATGAGACAGGAGCTGAAATTTCACTTTTTTGATAGTAGATCCAAATGTAGTGATTTACTTAGCGGTGTGATTATGGTGGATTGTATCTCTCACAGTACCCTGGCAGGTTCCTACATGAATACATGTGCATGTCATGAATACTTATATTACTAAAATGTTTGTAATTGCATCCTACATATTGATAAAGTCAGTGAATGTATCTCTCTTGCAGCACCTGGTTCATTTTTGTCCAACAGTGGTTTCAGCAGTGTCGTGAATTTGTGTCTGATGCTAGTGATTTTTCTTGTTAAAATCTGTGGCATGGTGGAGGGGAACAGGAGAATGGCAGTTTGCATGAAGTCTCAGGACCAGCACTATTGTTGACTGGAGGTGGTGGCGTGGGAGTTCCATGGAGGAGTGTGAGAGGAATCCAAGGTCTGACAAGAGAGTGTTTTAGGGGCATAAGAGGTGTGAAGTGGGCTAGTGTCCTGGGTATGGTGGGAGCAATCAGCCACATTATGAAAATTAGGGGCTTAAACATTGAAGGTTCATCTCATGCCATATTCTTACAGCAATTTGAGTCTAACTATGACTTTCCAATTATACTCAGTGAGTGTGCTCTCAGGCAGTGTCCTTTACAATACATAGGAGAGGGCCAACTGAGCCTACAGGTAATGTCATGTTCCATAGAGTGATGAATACAACACTGGACATAAGCACAACCATTCAACAAAGGATGAATGCAAAAATGTGGCATAACTTGACATTTTATATATTGTATTAAACTAAATAGAAATGTTCAGATTGAGGAATTTTGATAGAGTGACTAGGTGGAAACTGTTTCGACAGGCTGGAGGATTGGTAACCAGAGGACACAGACTTATGTTTGTTGTCAAAATAACCAAAGGGAGTTGAGTTTGTCTTTAATATATCTGTAATGAGTTACGATGCCCGACAGGCCCTGACTGAAGGAAGATGATTCCAGAGTAACTTTCAAATTGAAATTGGGGCAATACATCTACAGAGAAAAAAAATATTGAAGGGCTTTGGTGAAAGAGGATTGGGTCTAGTTACCATTGGCAAATTGTGTCCTGTACTATTTGATTCTATGCATTCCAGTCTATATCAGAAAAGGAAAAGTCAATAAAATTGCAAGGAAGAAAATTCATTAAAATATGACATAGAAATAACAAGTGTTTTTGCATAGCTAGGTAGTACTGCAATTCAACCTGCAGAAAAAAAGGCTATGTGGACTTGTGCTTCTAAATTAAATTTGAAAATTGCCTGTTGTGGCAGGAAAGTTATTGATGGATTCATGACACATCACCTTGCTTGAGATTTGTGCTTTAGAGTTTTTCATGACAAAATCATCATCTCTTTCTGTTTGCTTCATTTGAACTGATGAATTAGTGGAAGTAATTATCTTTCTATTTGAACCTTATCATAAAATTGCAATTTACTTGATGTACAGTATTTTTGATTGCACTGACAAGCTAATATCCAAACAGCACCAAGACCTTCCCTGAACAAAAAACAGTCCTGCACTGTTAGAGGTAAATTTTACTCACCCAATGTTATCTCACAGCAGGAGAAAGAATAAGATTAACACAATAGGCACCTATTTAATAAGCACTTTGCTGATTCTTTGTTTATTTTATTGACCTTATTTCTTTGTTGATGAGCTTGTAGTGGTGGAGATAACTGAAAATGTACCCCATCCCTCATTTAAAACAAATGAAAATATTTCCAATTTTAGAAAGAAATACACATGTTTGAAGGATATAACAATCATTAAGTGAAAATTGACAGGAATGACCAGGTCATGAGAAAACTATTACCAAAGAGATAGTAAATGACAAACCTTTATGAAATAATTGAAAAATATTCTTTTACATTGGTGTAAATTTCAGGGAGTTTAGTGATTCAAGGTCGAGGGTGCGATACATGTAAAGTTGAATTTTAAAAATAGCTGTATATCAGATGTACATGCAAGTAAAGTATTATTTCAAGATAAACGATTGTTTTCCTCTAGGGAAGCTGTTGATTTACTCTCTTTCTTGAACAATAACTTAGCTTACAGATTTAACAGAAAAGCAACATTAATTTCTGGAAATGTCGCTTTCTTATGACCACATTATAATCAAATAACATACAGTAATCTGATTTCTTTTTTCTCTCCTAAGGCATGGTGAGCTAATAGGTATGTTGTTCACATGTGACCTGGTACTTTTGACTATTCCTTACCGCACCCTAACCCTTTCTCAGCCAGTCACTGTTCTTTTTTTCTTCACTTCACAGCCATTCTGAGTCTAAGAGTAATCATGCAATTGTAGAAGTCAGTTTATCATGCTATATTAAGGCCACTCTTGGGTAGTTAATGGTTAACAGAAGTTAAATTGAAGGGAGCAAACATGCCCTGATCAGTTCCGACCTGTATTTAATTCATACTGTTATGCTCAGAGGCTTTTTTTTTCTGACTTGATTGAATATAGTTTAAGGTTGTTCATCTCTGCTTTCATAACTAAGAAGGATCGCAGTTAGCTCTCATTCCACAGGATTGCGGGACGAGTTGGGGTAAGGTCTGCAGGGAGTGGAGCAGGTGGTTGTCGAGGAGATTTGGAATTATAACCCCTGACTGCAGTGAACTTTTGTTCACCCTGGCCAAACAGATTAAGGAGAGGTTTTTTTTAGTTCACCCAGTGAGCGTGACCCTTCTACATTAATCATAACGTCAATCGAGCATTTCATACACTTCCTTTGAATAATTGAAATGCATTAGTCCTTGGTCTACACATATTTTCTTTGCCACTTCCAAAAAATATCCATTAAATCTACTGTTGGAACATTTTCCATAATCTAGGATACAAAGGATTAGAAAAGGTCACTGCTCCAAACTTCAGAACCCTTCTTCTTTTATGGTATTCCATTGTCAGTGTTTTTAACTTGCTGGGATTGTTTTTTATGCTATGCTTGGACATAATGTCCTGACATTTCCTCGGAGCTTCTATTATTGTTCAATAGTGCTGTTGGTGTAAGTACAGCAGAAATCCCACACTCCTTGAGAACTCCTGCAGTGGGGACATTCCTTAGGGCAGCATCCTGGAGTCTAACTTCCTTCAACTACACCATCAATGTCCTTCCTATAATTACTGTATCAAATGTGGGAGAGTTTGCTCGTGATTACAGTGTACAGTGCCATTCACAATTCTTATGACATGAAACAGCACCCACATGCATAGCACAGAATGACATCTGGCTGGTAAATGACAAATAATATGCACACCACCCATGTGCCGGTGACCATTTCCAACAAGAAAAGCCCAACTGCTACCTTTTGATATTCATTCACAGGGATTTCTTGTCATTCATTTCTTGTCCCTGAGAAGGTGGTGGTGAGCTGCCTTCTTGAACCGCTATAGTTAGTGAAGAAGTTCCAGGCTTTTGACCCCGTGATACTGAAGAAATAGCAATATATTTACAAGGCAGGATGGTGAGTAGCTTAGAGAGGAACTTGCAGGTGAAGGTGGTCTCATGTATCTGCTGCCTTGCCTTCTTAAGTTAAAATGGTTGTGGGTTTGGAAAGTGATGTCTAAGAATCTTTAGTTAATTTCCGCATTGCTTGTAGATGGTACATACTGCTGCTACTGAGCATCATAGACACCAAACAAAAGGTGGTGCTAAGTATTTTGAGTGTTGTTGGACCTGCACTGTTTCAGGCAAGTGGGGAGTATTCCATCAAACTCCTATTTTACCACTTTAGATAGTAGACAGGTTTTTGGGATTCAGGCAGTGAGCTACAGGTTGCAGGATCCCTAGCCTCTAAGTTGCTGTTATAGCCACAGCATTTATACAGTTGGTCCTGTACAGTTTCTGGTCAATGATACCCCCTCGATGTAGATAATGGAGGATTCTGTGATGATAATGCATTGATTGCCCAGAAGCGCTGGTTAGATTCTCTCTCATTTGAAATGGTCATTTCCTGGCACTTGTGTGGCATGAATGTTTCTTGACTGCAAGTGTAAACTCAGATATTAACAAGGAAAATAGAATTTGCTGGAAAAACTCAGCAGGTCTGGCAGCTTCTGTGGAGAAAAAACAGAGTTAAGGTTTTGGATCGAGTGACCCTTCCCCAAAACTCAGATATTGTCCAGGTCTTGCTGCATTTGGACAATAGCTGCTTCAGTATCTGAGGAGTCAGAAATGGTGCTGAACATTGTGCAATCATCAGTGAACATCCTCACATGATGGAGGGAAGGCCATTGCTGAAGCACCTAAAGATGATTGAGCCAAATATTAAGCTACTCTGTTACAAAGACAAGCCTACTTTCATTAGCATATCATTCTTCAAGTGATCCAAGCTGAGATGAAGTCTGAAACTTTTATACCATCAGGTTTACATGTTATGTAACAATAATGATATCATGAGCATGTCTCTTAAAGGTATACTGACACACTGTACCCCATAAAGGAATGCTAATGCACGATGAAACATAACACAGCAGACTGTCCATCAGCATCCTAAAAGTTACCATTCATTAAAGTCCATGGATAGGACAGAAGCTGGTATTCTGTGGTGAGTGGTTCATCTCCTGACTCTTCAAAGCATCTCCGCCACTCACAAAGAAGAAGTTCTGAATTGCATCCAATACTTACCATTTGCTTGATATAGCTACATTAATCTGACACCATCCGGGACATTTGATCAGTACTCAGTTATTACTCCATGGATGTTAAGTCAAAATCATGGAACTCCCCAACTGACAGCACTGTCATGTATGTTTGTCAAATGGGCTGCTGAATGTAAAGATAGAAATCCACCTTCTCAAGGCAACAAAGGATTGGTAATAATACAACTCTTGTCAGCAAGCTTCATAACTTTAAAATGAACAAAAGGGATGGTTTTGGAATACTGTCCATTCATGGTGAATAATACTGCTGATCTGACCAAGGCTGATGGTCAGGAATTAGGGAAAATAAGAAGTTGAGAGGCAAGTCATTTCCATATCCAGTTATGTTCAACAGAGCAGGAAGGTGACCGGATTGGGTGCCCCACATGCTGCTCTTTGAAAACCTTCCTAAAGTAACACCTGGAGAGTGAAGTTATAAACAGTGGTTGGAGATGGGAAGGATATAGATATAAAATTGTTTTGCCTCCTTTACAAGCCATCACAAAATGCTGTAATTCCTGTAATCTCTTTATTAAATAACTAATGACTGTGCTATGATTAAAAAAGATCTGACTGTTAAATATTCTGGTTATCTGGTTATTTCTGACGATTAGCAAACTGTCAAGTGAAAGAGCAGCATTTTGCCAGCTTCCAAAGATGGTATTGGTTTTCTAATGTCTATTCAGGTGATGGTTATTTATTTTGACAGGTTTAGAGTCATCTAATAACTTCCAAATGTTATTGTAGGGTTTAAGAGTTCTGTTTAGAAAATGAATATGTGGAGGGTGGGGAAATAAAAGATTGGGTATGAAGTAGGGTGAGGGCATGAATGAGCTTTTGGATGTGAGTCACGGGGACTTTGCGCTGATGTGAAGAATGGGCTTAATGTCTCTGGGAATGGAAGTGAGTCCTTTAACCTTGGCATTGACTTCTGCTCTGACTTCACATTTAAACTATCTCCCTCTCCAGGAGAGCAAGTCTCCCTCTGCCGACATTATCAGGAATGAGTTGACATCTAACTCGATGAGATTGACTTTTTATTTTCTGTACCTCCAAGTGGAATCTGTAGTCCACTAACCTCTGATGCAATTGAAGCTGAATTGTTCTGTAGAAACCAGAGATTGCGTAGAGGCTCTTACCGTTTGTGTTGCTTAGTGCATTTACAAAGCCATTAGGATTTGATTCTCAGAGAAATCAAAACTGAGTAAGTAAATTTATTGATTGAACTATTGGGTGAGCTATCTTAATGCATTGAGTCATACATATTGCTTTATAATAAATGTATTCATAACTTAATGTTATTTTTACAAAAACAAAGGTGTACATTATTTTAAATATATGACTAGTCCAAAAAAACCCAGAGCATTCAATTCCAATTTTGTTCAAACCTTGTACTGTATATTTTTAAATATAATCTAAATTATGAAATGCACAGCTTTTGCTATCCTGTTAGAAACCCATTTTACAATAAAATGAATCTGTCTGGATATATCAATGGAGTAGGAATTGCGTAAAAACGAAGTACAGCGTATTCTGGAATTCTGGAATAAACCAGAAAGTTTGGAAAAATTCAGCAGATTTGGCAGCACCTTTGGAGACAGAAACTGAATTAATGTTTCAAATCCAATGACCTTTCATTGACTCAAAGTTAATGGATTCAAAATGCTAACTCTGTTTCTCTGTTCTACTGCTGCCAGATCTGCTGAGTTTCTCCAGCCTTTTATATCTTACTTAGAAATTGGAATTCCTTTCCACTTCTCACTCTAATAGTGAGCTTATTTTTAACTGAATAGGATGGATTCAGTTTCCGAGTTGTGCTCGACTACATTCAGAATGACTTTTGTAAAACAAACGCGTTCTTTTTTTATAGATGTTTGCTAAACCATAAATACATCAATATCTGGCTCTCGTGCTAAACATGAAATAAAAATATAAATTTCAAGTGTCGTTATTTGTCTTGGATGCACTGCATTAAACAAAAACTTGGAGAGTTCTAAACACAATTAGTAGAATGTATTCATGAAATCACTTTTACATGCCAGAGGAATTATGTAAACTCAGTCCCTTTTAATTTAAAGGAAGACCCAGTTTGTGTATTCTGAGGTCTGTTTTCCTTGTGGCATACTCAAAGGCATCAAGTTTTTATAAATAGTATCTTTAGAATCCACACCATGGGAACAGACTCTTCATTCCCCATTTCCCTCCCAAAAATCTAAAATAGCAACTGAAAATGCTTGAAACATATCACAGAGGTTATAGCTGTATAGTAACTATTTCATAGATTTCCTACAGTGTGGAAGCAGACCATTCAGCCCACACCAATCCTCTGAAGAGCATCCTACACCCCTACCCTATGGCTAGAGTGTGGTGCTGGAAAAGCACAGCAGGTCCCACAGCGTCCAAACAGCAGGAGAGTTGATGTTTCGGACAAAAGCCCTTCATCAGGAATTTGTCTAAAACATCAACTCTCCTGCTTCTTGGATGCTGTCTGACCTGCTATGCTTTTCCAGCACCATACTTGCGACTCTAATCTCCAGCATCTGCTGTCTTCACTTTCACCTATTTTCTATGGCTAATCCATCTAGCTTATACATCTATGAATACTCTGGCAATTTAGCACAGCAAATCTATCTAACCTGCACATCTTTGGACTGTGGGAGGAAATTAGAGAAAACTCACACATACACAGGAAAAGTGTGCAGACTCCACACAGGCCATCACCTGAGTGTGGAATTGAACCTGGGACCTTTGTGCTGTGAGGCAGCAGTGATAACCACTGAGCTATCGTGCTGTGATGCAGAAGGTTAGGAATTTCAAGTTTATGTGCTTGGTGGGGGTTGGTTGGAGTGGTGGGCAAGGTGATAGTTAGAGTCGAGCAGGAGCCCAAAGCAACAGTACTATTTACCAAAAAGGCTAGTGAATTACTAACCTTTTTCACAAGATTGTTGGAATTGAAAAATGAGGAAATAATGTTTCATTAGTACAGGGTTTTTTAACCTTATCCAGAGCATTGTTTTTAGGCACTGAATCTCATCAGAGATATATTGGCCTTGGAGTTTATACATTGCAGATTCACATTGCAGGGAGAAGAGTTTATTATTAGGACAGGTTATAGAAAGTTGGTTTTTATTCCCTGAAGCATGTTTGAGGGTAATCTTATCAAGTTGTTTAAAATGATCCAGGAACTTGATAGAGTATATATGCAGAGAAATTATTTCCTCCGGATGACTCCGGAGCAGGAGCGCATAATCTTAAAATTAGGGCCAGGTCATTTGGGAATGAAATCAGGAAGCACTTTTTCATTCAAAGGATTATGGAAATATGGAATTCACTCCCCCAAAAGGACATTAATGCTGGGACAACTGAAATTTTCAAAATCATTGGTCTTTTTGTGCAATGCAAGTGCATCGAGGTATATGGACCAAAGGTATATGGGCAAATGAAATTGAATTACAGCTCATCCGTGAACGAAAAGGATTTTGGAAAAAACACAGAGGGGCTAAATGCCCATTTTCTGTGAATTTGCCACTTTGTTTAACACCCAGGATCGAATGTGATCTAATTGTGTGGTAATTTCTGGAGCAGTTATGTTGACCATCTCAATTTTAAATTTGCTAGCATCCTGTTTCTGCTGGACAGAGGAGCTTAAATTCACCCCTCAAATCTTGCCTGAATTCAATAAAATCTGTTAATCTGCCAACAAGCATCAGTGGAACATCTAGGGTACAGCTGGATTGTCTTCAGTTGGTTTAAGTTAAGACTGGAAAACTGCTCGACCAACCTGGTCTGCCAGAGGTGTGACTCTAGCGCACACTAGATGGTAGATGCCATTTCAGGTCCCTGAATTATTCAGGTCAACTAGCAGTCACCCAGATCCAGAAATAAAATGTTACCATGCAACATTTAAAAGGTCACAATGTTACTTAATTCATTTAATTCATGATTGTACTACCAATGTTAATATATATTTTTATTTTTAATTCAGTTGTCAACTAAAGCATCCTGTGGTTCTAGCATTTTCTACACCTATTTCCAGATACTTTTAAGTTGATTCTTTCCACAAAGAATGAGTCTAAATCTCGTCTGGAAATCCAAGCTTATCTGAATTTCTCCTGTACAGCTGAAATTAAGCCTTGCTGGCTGGGGAATACTAATTTTCTGCTGAATGCTGTATCTTCTAAGATATCAGAGTTGAAGCAAAGCTTGGAGTTGAGCCAAGTTTCCACTGTTAGTACTGATTATGATGGTTATTAGCATTTTGAATATGGCTATGAGATAAGTAGCAGAGAGCGGTGGGAGCTGGGCGGAAGTTCAGGCGGAGTGCAAAGCCAGTCGGGAAGATAAGTGATTGCTATTAGAGTGGGTGTGTTCTAAACCCCAGGTCCTACAAAGTAGGGTCTCCCTCCCTCCCTCCTCCTTAACCTAAATTAAGAGTCCACAGACTTGCCACAAAAAGAGGGTCTAAGGAAGTTTGGATCAAAGAGTGAGGCTTCAGCTCAGTAGTCTTTGACAAGGAGGTTGAGTGAAGTGATTACGCCACAGTTGAAGAGGGTGAAGACATGACTGCCCAGCTGGTTCAGTGCGCTACGTGCTTGATGTGGGAGGTCAACGACTCTGATGTGTCTGGCTCGTATATGTGTGGAAAGTGTGTGCACATTCAGCTATTGACCGAGCATATTGCAGCGCTGATGAAAGAACCCGAGGACCTTAGGCTCATCCGAGAGAACGAGATCTTTCTGGACAAGACTTTCAGTGAGGTTATTACACCAATCATGCCAGAAGAGAGCAGAAGAGAGCAGACGATGAGGAAGGCAAAGAGGAGACAGGTGCAAAAGACCCCGGGGGGAATACCTGTCAGGAACAAGTTGAAGCTTTTGGAAACAGTAGAGACTGATGACACTGCCAGTTCGCAAGGTGGCTAGGTTTGTCAATCAAAAGTTGGCGCAGAGGCAGAGCAGAAGGGTCAGACATTGCACAGAGCCGTGGTAATAGGGGACTCCATCGTGAGAAGAACTGACCGGGGTTTATGTGGCAGCAGATGGGACTTAAGGATGGTGTGTTGCCTTCCTGGTGCCAGGGTGAAAGACATCGCGGACAAAGTGTGGGAAATCCTCAAGGACGAGGGTAAAGAGCCAGAGGTGGTGGTACATATCGGCACAAATGATGTTGGGAAGAAGAGGAGGAACATACTACAGCGGGACTTCGGAGAACTAGGAAGAAGGCTGAAAAGCAGGACGTCCAAGATGGTTATCTCCGGTTTGCTTCCAGTTCTTCGGGCTGGTGTGGCCAGAAACAGAGAGATAATGGACTTGAACATGTGGTTGGGGAACTGGTGCAGGAAGCAAGGATTTAAGTTCTTGGATCACTGGGGTATATTTTGTGGTAAACATAAATTATACAAGAGAGATGGTTTTCACCTTAATAGGTTAGGGACCAGCATTCTGGCAGGCAGGTTTGCTACTGCAACACCGCTACGTTTAAACTAATTAGCAGGGGGGAGGGGACAAACTGGATGTTTAAAAAGGAAATTGAAGGGAAAGTTAGAACAAGAGAAGTCAAGAAAGACAACTGTATCAATGAGGCAGAAAACTTGGAAAGGGATCATGCTGTAAGCTTGAATGAAATAGGGGTTGATGGGAAGGGTGAGAGCAGTAACAAATTAAAATACTATATATGAGTGCACGAAGCATTAGACGTAAGATGGATGAGCTTGAGGCTCTTTTGGAAATTGGCAGATACGATATTGTGGGGATAACTGAGACGTGGCTTCAAGTGGACAGGGCCTGGGAAATGAATATTTAAGGCTACATGTGCTATCGTAAGGACAGACTGACGGGCAGAGGGGATGGGGTGGCCTTGTTGGTAAGGGAGGATATTCAGTCCCTTGCGCGGGGGGACCTAGAATCAGGGGATGTAGAGTCAGTGTGGATAGAGCTGCGAAATACTAAGAGTAAAAAGACTCTCCTGGGAGTCATCTACAGGCCCCCAAACAGTAGTCTGGATGTCAGATGTAAGATGAATCAGGAGCTGAAATTGGCCTGTCGCAAAGATGTTACTACAGTTGTTATGGGGGATTTTAACATGCAGGTAGACTGGGAGAATCAGGATGGAATTGTACCTCAAGAAAGAGATTTTGTGGAGTGCCTCAGAGATGGATTCTTAGAGCAGCTGGTGCTGGAGCCGACCAGGGAGAAAGCAATTCTGGATCTAGTGTTGTGTAACGAACCAGAATTGGTCAGAGAGCTCGAAGTGAAGGAGCCATTAGGAAGTAGTGACCATAATACATTAAGCTTCAATCTGCAATTTGAGAGGGAGAGGGTACAGTCGGAAGTGACAGTACTTCTGTTGAATAAAGGGAACTATGGAGCTATGAGGGAGGAGCTGGCCGAAGTTCAATGGTGCAATATCTTAGCAGGGATGACCGTGAAGGAACAACGGTGGATATTTCTGTGTATAATGCAGAAGTTGCAGGATCAGTTCATTCCTAAAAGGAAGAAAGATCCCATAGGTGGCCGTGGCTGACGAGGGAAGTTAAGAAACATATAAAGTTAAAAGAGAAAAAGTATAATATAGCAAAGATAAGTGGGAAAACTGAGGACTGGGAAGCTTTTAAAGAGCAACAGAGGATTACTAAGAAGGAAATATGCAGAGGAAAAATAAGGTACGAAGGTAAACTGGCCAATAATATAAAGGAGGATAGTAAAAGCTTTTTTAAGTATGTGCAAGGCAAAAAAATGGTTAGGACTAAAATTGGGCCCTTGAAGACAGAAACAGGGGAATATATTATGGGGAACAAAGAAATGGCAGAAGAATTAAATGGGTATTTCAGATCTGTGTTCACTGAGGTAACAGTGGCTGAAGGACCTGAACTTAAGGGAATCTATATTTGCCCGGGTTTGGTGCTGGAGAGACTGTTAGGTCTGAAGGTTGATAAGTCTCCGGGGACTGATGGTCTACATCCCAGGGTACTGAAGGAGGTGGCTCGGGAAATCGTGGATGTGTTGGTGAATATTTTCCAGAGTTTGATAGATTCGGGGTCAGTTCCTGAGGATTGGAGGGTGGCTAATGTTGTACCACTTTTTAAGAAAGGTGGGAGAGAGAAAACAGGAAATTATAGACCAGTTAGTCTGACCTCAGTGGTGGGAAAGATGATGGAGTCTATTATAAAGGATGAAATTATGGCACATCTGGATAGTAATAACAGGATAGAACAGAGTCAGCATGGATTTATGAAGGGGAAATCATGCTTGACTAATCTTCTTGAATTTTTTGAGGATGTAACTCTGAAGATGGACGAGGGAGATCCAGTAGATGTAGTGTACCTGGACTTTCAGAAAGCTTTTGATAAAGTCCCACACAGGAGGTTAGTGAGTAAACTTAGGGCGCATGGTATTGGGGGCAAAGTACTAGATTGGATTGAAAATTGATTGGCTGATAGGAAACAAAGGTTGGTGATAAACAGCTCCATTTCGGAATGGCAGGCAGTGACCAGTGGGGAACCGCAGGGATCCGTGCTGGGACCGCAGCTTTTTACAGTATATGTTAATGATATAGAAGATGGTATCAGCAATAAGATTAGCAAATTTGCTGATGATACAAAGCTGGGTGACAGGGTGAAATGTGATGAGGATGTTAGGAGATTACAGGGTGACCTGGACAGGTTAGGTGAGTGGGCAGATGCATGGCAGATGCAGTTTAATGTGGATAAATGTATGGTTATCCACTTTGGTGGCAAGAACAGGAAGGCAGATTATTACCTCAATGGAATCAGTTTAGGTAAAGAGGCAGTACAGAGAGATCTGGGTGTTCTTGTACACCAGTCAATGAAGGCAAGCATGCAGGTACAGCAGGTAGTGAAGAAGGCTAATAGCATGCTGGCCTTCCTAACAAGAGGAATTGAATATAGAAGCAAAGAGGTGCTTCCGCAGCTGTACAGGGCCCTGGTGAGACCACACCTGGAGTAGTGTGTGCAGTTCTGGTCTCCAAATTTGAGGAAAGACATTCTGACTATTGAGGGAGTGCAGTGTAGGTTCACAAGGTCAATTCCTGGAATGGCGGGATTACCTTACACTGAAAGACTAAAGCGACTGGGCTTGTATATTCTTGAGTTTAGAAGACTGAGAGGGGATCTGATTGAGACATATAAGATTAAGAAAGATTGGACACTCTGGCAGCAGGAAACATGTTTCCGCTGATGGGTGAGTGCCGAACCAGAGGACACAGCTTAAAAATACGGAGTAGACCATTTAGGACAAAGATGAGGAGAAACTTTTTCACCCAGAGAGTGATAGCTGTGTGGAATGCTCTGACCCAGAGGGCAGTGGAGGCCCAGTCTCTGGATTCATTTAAGAAAGAGTTGGATTGAGCTCTCAAGGATAGTGGAATCAAGGGTTATGGAGATAAGGCAGGAAGAGGATACTAATTAGGAATGATCAGCCATGATCATATTGAATGGCGGTGCAGGCTCGAAGGGCTGAATGGCCTACTCCTGCACCTATTGTTAATTTTCTATTATCTAAGTACAAACATACATCTAACCAAAACCAGGTCATCATCCCATTCCTACTTATGATTTGGAGATGCCGGTGTTGAACTGGGGTGTACAAAGTTAAAAATCACACAACACCAGGTTATAGTCCAACAGGTTTATTTGGAAGCACTAGCTTTCGGAGTGCTGCTCCTCCACACCTGATGAAGGAGCAGCGCTCCGAAAGCTAGTGCTTCCAAATAAACCTGTTGGACTATAACCTGGTAGTGTGTGATTTTTAACTTTGCACATTTCTATTGTTAATTTATTTTTTCTACAGTTGAGATCAAAATTTTTTATTTATTTGTGGGATGTGGGAGTAACTGGCCAGCCAGCATTTATTGCCTGTCCTTGAGAAGATGGTGGGGAGCTCCTTTTTGAACAGCTACAGTCCACCTCTTGTGGGTTGACCCACAATGCCATTAGGGAGGGGATTCCAGGATTTTGCCACAGCGACAATGAAAAAGTGATGATATAGTTCCAAGTCAGGATGGTAACTGGCTTGGAGGAGAACTTGCAGATGGTAGTGTTCCCATGTATCTGCTACCTTGTCCTTCTACGTGGAAGTGGTTGTGGGTTTGGAAGGTGCTATCTCAAAATCTTTGGTGAATTTCTGCAGTGCATTTTGTAGATAGTACACACTGCTGCTACTGAGCATCAGCTGTAGAAGGAATGAATGCTTGTGGATGTGGTACCATTCAAATAGGCTGCATTATCCTGGATGATGTCTAGGTTTTTGTGTTGTTGGAGCTGCATCCATCCAGGCAAGTGGGAAGTATTCCATCACACTCCTGACTTGAGCCTTGTAGATGCTGGAAATTGGGAAGTCAGGAGGTGAGTTACATGCTGCAGTGTTCCTAGCCTCTGGCCTGCTCTTGTAGCCATTGTGTTTATGTGGTGAGTCCAATTGATTTTCTGCTCAATGGTTGCCCCAGGATATTGATAGTGAGGGATTCAGTGATGGTACCACCATTGAATATCAAGCGATGGAGTTTAGATTTCATGGTGATGATCATAGCCTGGCATTTTCATATCATGATTTCCACATCAATTTGGTGTGGAATGGATTGCTAATTTTATTAGAAATATTCTCATAATATAATTCTTGGGCAATGTAAACATGTTGTACAACAACATTGGTAAGTTCCTCTAAATGGTTGGTTCCCACCAATTTAAAATTATCATTCATTTATTGAAGAAGCCATTTCAAAGAACAAAACAATTTAGTGTTGGGAAGCGCAAAGGTTGAAGAGGTTACGAGTTGAGATATTTGTGGTGTTTCCCTGAAATGAATTGAATGAGTTATTGTCACTTGTATTTATCAAATCAATAGTGAAAAGTGTAATGTTTTGCCATGCTCTCAATAATTTATAGAAGATATTAAGATATAGGACTGAAATTAAGATCTAAGACTTAAATATAAGTAAAAGCGAGATCCAAGATGGCGGCGACTCAGCAAGTCTGAGTTTACAGTGCTCTTCCCAAAACCTGGGTAAAGTGAGTTACTCACCCCCACCACACTTACCAAACCACCCAAAAAAAAATTTCTAACCTTAATTAGCTGTTTACTATTATATTTAAGCAGTTTAATATTAAGTGGATAATGAGTAAACCAAAGGGATCCCGCAGCTCTCAGAAAACAAAGACCCCTCCCCCACCCTCCTCTCCTCCTCCGGCTGCAGCTGATGTAAAAACAGGCCTTGAAGAGATGATTGCCAGGCTGGAAACGACACTCGTCAATTTCATTGCAGAATCCAGACAGAGATGGAATGCATTCGAAGAAAAGCTACAAAAGTACAGCCAGGCTCTCGAGGAATTACAGGGCCGAGTGAAGGGGGCGGAGCTAAAGGCCACGACCTCCGAGGCTGCAGCACAAACAGCTGCAGAACAGGTGCGAGCTCTGGAGCAGAGAGTCCGGGCCTTTGAAATCTACATGGATGACCTGGATAATAGAAATCGGAGAAAGAATATCCGTCTTCTGGGCCTCCCTGAACAAGAAGAGAAGGGACAGTTAGCAGTATTTCTGGAGCGATGGTTGCCCCAGCTTTTAAACCTGGGGGCTGAAACTGACCGGGTAAGGGTGGAGTGGGCCTACCGGGTCGCAGTACGCGGATCTGGCCCAAACCAGCGCCCACGCCCGGTCCTGTTCCGGCTGCAGAGTTATAGGGAGAGGCAGATACTCCTGGACGTCTCCAGAAAGCTTGGAAAGGATCCTAAAGCTATGATTCATGAAGGATCCAAGATTATGTTATTTCAGGACTTCTCCCCGGCTTTGGCACGAAGGAGGAAGGCGTTTGATGAGGTGAAGAAATGTCTAAGGAACTTAAATATTCAATACACCTTACGCTACCCAGCGACGTTATGCTTTAACCACGAAGGATCCGAGTATAATTTTAGATCACCAGAAGAGGCTAAGGAACTTTTAGACTCGTTTAAATAAATCGTAAGAGACAATTTATGTTGGCTTGCCTCTTCCACACTCCGTGGGGAGAAATGGATACTTTACTCTACTTTACTTTTGCTTCTGGGAGCAGGGTTGTCTTCCCTTGCTATTTTATGTTATTATACTTAACTGTAATTTGTTGGAGTTGTAATTTTATAGTTATGTGTGTTTGTACGTGGCATTGATGCTATCAGATATACTCAGGTATGGGTGGGGAGGGGTGGGGGTGGGGCGCTCACTGTTAACTCTAGCTCGGTATTATATCTAAATCCTATTAAGGAGCGCCCGGGTCAAGGGTGGGACACTGTTTGGGAGAGGATATGGTGGACCTTTAGAAAGGAAGTAAGGCCCCCTGAGAATAAGGGGGAGGATCTCCATTCAAACATGTTTTTTTTTGTTCTTATTGTTTGGAAATAGTTTCCTTTTTATTATACTGTTATGAGTGTATTAGAGAACATTTTTTCTTGTTTGAAGGATGTAAGTGACTCAACTATACACTCTGGATAATTGTGGATTAGATTAGTAGTTAACTGAGTTTCATTGTTTTTCTTTCTTCTTTAGTATCATTCCTTTGAATTTTGATGATTATATATTTAAGATCTATTTTTATATTAATGTTTGTGCTTGAAAGTTCTGTTTATTTTTGTAAATCTGTCAAAATATTAAATTTCTAATAAAAATATCTTTTTTAAAAAAAATATAAGTAAAAGCAGAGTTCATCTTCCTCCCTTCGTGTGCTCCGCTCAACATCCGTGAGTGGGTGGAGGTGTCTGTTGCTGTTGGTAGCAACATTTGGAAACACTAAGAGTCGCAGTTTGCTGGACAATGATTTCTGATCACTATGGGATGTGGAGGGGTTGGCAGAAAGGTGAAAACCATTTTAAAACTAGTTGAAAATCAGTGAGATGTATTCATAGCTGCTGAATTGTTTCTTGTTGCTTCTAGGTCGAGGTAACAGATGTTCCATTTCATACAATTACTGATGCATATATGGGAAAAGAACACATTATACAAGTTGCTGCTAAGGACAGCGAGGTTGGCACTTGGAGTGAATGGAGTAAAGCTGTACATGCTACGCCATGGACACAACTGATGCCAACGAATGAGCCTGTAAAGAAACCCAACAATGGTAATGGAGCTGTCAGATTCTTTGTTTCATACCTCATCTGAAGGTCTAGTGAAGCTTTAACATGACAAACATTGGCAACAGCTTAAAATTGTGTCTTTGGTGAAAGAGAGAGAAATTTGCTGGTGTCTACTATTGGTGCAACTGTATGTGAAAATGTCTTTATGTGTGCTTGTGCGCATGTGTACATGCATGCTTACCTAATTTTTTGAAAAATTCATTCACAAGCTGAGGGCATCTCTGGCTCGATGGGCGGCATTTATTGCCCATTCCAGAGGACAGTTAAGAGTCACCCACATTGCTGTGGGTCTGAAGTCACATGCAGACCAAACAAGGTAGGAAAGCACTTCCCTTCCCTAAAAGATATTAAACCATATAGGTTTTCCCAACAATCGATATGGTCATCTGTAGATTCTTAATTCCAGATTCTAATTTTATTAAAATTGCACTATCTGCCATGGTGAGATTCAAATTCAGATCCACAGAACATTATCTGTGTCTCTAGATTAAAACATTTCAACAATAATACCACTAGGCCATTGCCTCCATGGAATACATTATATGATATTTTTTAAAATATTGAACAATCAAAAATGTTATTTTAAGACCTGGCATTAAATTTATTCTGTGTGTTTGCTGTTCTGATTAATAGCACTTACTCAGAATGGAACCTGAGATTTTCCTAACTTTTGTAGTTTAGTGGCATGATTGACCATAACAACACATCTTTTAGGAGGAATTTTTGTCTATTTTACCAACATAAACTGGGTGGGGGACTTGGCAAATTCTAAATGATATGCTTCCTTTTGCATCCTGTGGCTTATTTCAACAATTTATTTTTATGAATGGTTGCAATCGCATCTGACTGAGTTAGAAGACACATGAATAAATGTAAGTTTAGCTGGTTAGTAATCTCATTCGTAAGCAATATAATTTTTTGAGTGTCCGTTTGGGACAACTATATTAAGACTCAGTTAGATATTGCAAGCACACAATAGAGATCCCATCTCATCAATATAAAACCTATCTTTGTGATCCTAGGGTAAGGAGCAAACACAGAAGCTGCTGGAAACACTCAGTGGGTCTGGCACCATCTTGAAGGGCCACTAAACCTGAAACATTAATTCTGCTTTCTCTCCAGAGATGTTGACATATCCGCTGAGTTTTTCCAGCAGTTTCTGTTTTTGCTTCTGATTTCCAGTATCATCAGTTCTTTGGGTTTTTTTTTCATCAAAAAATCACACGACACCAGCTTATAGACCAACAAGTTTATTCAAAAACACATGCTTTTGGAGCCTTCTGTAGTACCTGAGAAGGAGCGAGGCTCCCAAAGCTTGTGTTTTCAAATAAACCTGTTGGACTATAAACTGGTGTCGTGTGATTTTTTACCTTGTCCAAAACCGGCATATCCACATCATGGTTTGTTTTGTCTAGGGTAAGGAATGTTCACCCAAACTCCATAAAACTTTGGTTTGTTGCATTCATAAGCATTCCCCAGTCTGCAATAAAATGCCAATCACAGTGATTTACATAGCTATTGGCCTAGGCCGCACAATTCTCCAAGCAACAATTTGGCAAGCTACCTCTGAGTGCTGTTTCAAGCAAGTGCTTTATTGCCAGAATGTGTCCCAAGACCCAACCTTTATATGGTTTGAATCTCACAGTGCATGCAGCCCAGGGGATTGCCTGTATGTCCCATGCAAGTGTCATCACCATCATCATCAGCACCACCTCATTGCCTCCAATTGGGTGTACAATTAAATTTCTTTAAAAATTTAAATAACAAGTTGAAAGGTGCAGCACTGTACAAGATGTGGATTTGCTGAAGCGATTAATGTTAATTTGGATAGAAATTATGTTCAGCGTGTTGGGGAAATGTACGAGATTGGAATAGAACTGGTATAGGAACAATGGACAGAGTGGCCTGTTTCTGTGCTGCAACAGTCTCGTGTTTCTATGAGTTGGTTATTGCAGTTGCTCGCAAATCCCCTGTTGGACTTCAGAGCGAGTGTGTCCTTTCTGAGAGATTCAGTAAACCGCTAAATAAATGAAAGTTGTGCTTTAGCTACTAGCATGGGGCTCACATTGCTGGGGTAATAAAGAAAGAGAAAAATAATCATGCTGTAACAGATTCTTTGGGGCTGTATAGCATGCTGTCCTATATGCTCAGTCATCATTTCTAGTTCATGTATCATAAAATTCCCAAAACATGTAGCAATCTAATCTATTAATGGTGGTGATGGTGATTGAGAGAAATGTTGATCAGAACACGAAGGAAGCATTTTGCTTTCCTTTTTATGGTACCATGTAGTCGTTTAAATTTACGCCCACTGTAAAATAGGACACCTCCAGTAATGCAGCACTATTCCAGTACCATAGGCAACTTAAATTTATATGAGCCTAAACCTGGAGTGAGACTTGAACTCATGACTTGAGAGGCAATAGCAACAGGACTGACCTGGCAACTGTTATTTGGATACTAAAAAAAGGATGCTGTTGATTGAATGAATCTTTCATTGTTTTGACAGTTTCAGAACCTTTTCATAGTACAACTCCAAGTGTTACAGCCATTGGGCCAGGGAACAGTTCTGTGAGAGTGGAATCATCTGCGACACTGTTCCTCAGCATAATCGTGATTTTATTTATCTGGTAAGATGCACTACTCTTTTACTTCCTGAATTATATTTTCATACAAAAGATGCTTGCAGAGTGAAGCTGTTATATAATCTTTCAAACAAATGTTCCAATTATGAGTTGAATTGCAATTTTTGGAACTATACAATTACTGCATTGTGGGTGTAACTTTAATAGTGTCCCTGACCTTGACCTTACATTTGGCAATCTTGGCACAGAGATCGACGTAGCTGACATTCTTCATCCATTACTTGGAATGAGCAAACTTTCCAGCTGGCTGTCAATCCAGAATGACATCTGACATCTGTGTTTCAGTTCCCACCATACATTGCTGTCATACAGAGCTCTGCATGGGGATAGGAAAGGAGGGGCTAATTCATAAAGGTTAGCTTTTAATTTACTGACGTGCTGACAACTATATAGTTGACTTTGCTGACAGGTTGCTTGAGTAAGGAGTTTTGAAGGGTGAGATCGAAATTTCGCACTAGCAGCTGGAAAGTCTGTTTGCCTGCAGTATCACACACCCCAATCCATTTTCAAGAAGGACAGATTGCTGCAGAATAGCCACTTATTGAATTACATAAGAAGCCGATGAAGGCCTCTCTCCAATGATGACTGGAATTTTCTAGATAGCAAGCAGGTCCAACACTGCAAGACCAACATTTATTTACTATCTCAAAGTATCCTTGAAATTAGCGAAGCACATAGTGAACTACCATGATATGATTTTTATACAGATATAAAAGATTTCTGAGGTTTGTACATTGAAAAGATATTGTTGAATACCATGAATTGATGTTTTACTTAAGTATGGATTGCCAGCCGAATCTCTAGAGTTGCCAACTATCATTTTAATCAATATCATCCACCTTAACAACGTAATTTGAAAGACAAGTATTTGAAGCTGTGAGTTTGATCCTCTTCCTGTATAAAATAACTGTTGAACACGTGAAGCTTATTTGTTCTATGTATTCTGGTTTTTCTGGAAGGTTATATTTGTTACCAGCTATTTGCCTTGATAGAATGATGGTCAGCCTTCTTTTGTAGATACTGGCACTGGTTTTTATACGCTAGCGTGAGGGCCTGCCTGAGAAAAAAAAAGGTTTATGTTTAAATCAACATGATGTGTAACTTGATGGTGATGACATTCCCACAATTTCACTTCCATTGTTGTCTTTGATGATAACCTATAAGATGCTATTGATGTAGGAATTGCAAATTGCTACAGTGCAACTTATACAGATGCCACAATATTCTGATGATAGAGTAGGTGGACATTCAACCTGCAGTTTTTAGAGGCTTGTGGTGACAGTCAACAGTATTGTTTGACCTCAAAACCATCTCGAGTGTGGCTGGAGCTCCCCCATAATTCTTTAAGCCGCCTCTAATCTTAACCATAAAATTCCTACAGTGTGGAAACAGACCATTTGGCCCAACAAGTCCACATCGACCCTCTGAAGAGTATCCCTTCCAGACCCATTTCCCTCCCCTATTACTCTACATTTGCCCTGAATAATGCACCTAACCGAAACATCTCCGAGCACTATGGGCAATATAGCATGGCCAGTTCACCTAACTTGCACATCTTTGGGTTGTGGGAGGAAACTGGAGCACCCAGAGAAACCCATGCAGACACGGGGAGAATGTACAAATTCCACACAGTCACCCAAGGTTGGAATCAAATCTGGGTCCCTGCACTGTGAGGCAGCAGTGCTAACACTGAGCCAATGTGCAGCCAACAACCATATAGTTGATCTGCCTGGTTCAGCTGAGTGTATGTTTAATGGTTACAAGTTGGACATCAGTTTTGCTCGAATTCCTTGGTAGCCTACTTGGTCAAAATCCTGAAATGATTACCTCTCCTTGTGTGTTCACGACTTGTATTTATGGCTAGATCAGTGTCATCATGAACTGAGTAGCTCTGGTGGAAAAGGTTGGAGAACAGTTTAGGAGCTATCTGATGAAAAACATTTTAATTGTTTTACTGATAGGAAAGGCCAGCACAGCAATTCATATATTCCATTGCTTATGGAAAGATTATACCTCAGCAATGTTCCCTGAATAGATACCAGTGTTGTAGAGTAGCCAGAGAGATAACTGTTGAAGGCTTTCAAATACTTTCGTCTGATGCTCCTGATAAAAATTATGGTATGCACATATGCCCAGTTGATCTTTGTGCCTTCACTCAAGTCTCGCTCATGCCACATTTCATTGTCAGTAATAAATATAAATCATAATAAGTTTATTCAGTGCTTCTCAAACGTTCTTGGGCTTTCCACAAATTCTCAGAATTTAATGCCCATATGCCCAGTGTAGAGGAGAGTGGGTGTCGTGGTGAAAAAGTATGGAGCTGGAAAAGCACAGCAGGTCAGGCAGCATCCAAGGAGCGGGAGATTCAATGTTTCGGATGCTGCCTGAGCTGTTGTGCTTTTCCAGCGGCACAAGTTTTGACTCTGACTCTCCAGCATCTGTTGTCCTCACTTTCTCTTAGTTATATGGGAGAGCGAATTCAACATGGGGGAAAGCGAGCTCTGAGGCAACATTGGCAAGGTAGGTCCAGCAGCAAAAGATGATGCCTAAGAATCAATGATTTTGTCACATTGGTTGAGTCTGGCAGTAGCAGAAGGGCATCATGGAAACATCGAAGTGGACCACAATGAGAGATTCCCAGGGCAGTGTGGAGGTGAATTGGCCCAGCAGTGAAAGATGTTGCCTGAGGATTGTCGGCATCGATATTGATTGGGTCCTGCGTCAAGGCAGTGGGGCGGTGATGGTTCTGAGCTGGCTCAAAACTCAAATGTAGATGGACTTCTCTGTAAGCTATTCTTTTCTCTTATTCTTAAACTATCCAAATGGTGCCATATTGTGGCGACAAATGAAAGCTTTTTGCTGTATTTTCTTGTATTTCTCAGGCTAAAATACATGTGACAACAAAAATCATTCATTGCTTCAAGCTAATAGTTCATATTGGCAGACGTTTCGCTGTCTTCCTTCAGTTCTGTTTGGCTCTTATTCTCTCCATTTTCAACTCTGTTTGATTTCTTTCTCTCTTCTTCTGGAACCAGAGGATTGCATGTCAGTAATTTGCTGTTTGGATTTCCTGAGCAGAAAGCCAGCACAAATACAATGGACTGATGGTCTCCTGTACTTAATGTTGTCTTTTTCTCCAACTTTTTTCCCCCTTTTTTCCTCCTCCTTCTCTCCACATTTTTCCTATCTTGGTACGTTCCAGAATTGTAGCAGATCTGGTGAGCAAAAGCTTGGGCAGAGAGAATTTTTAAGTGTCATAAAGTAAGAAAGTAGGGTAATGAGGTGAAAAGGTATACCGAATGTGTTCCAGAGTTTAGTTTCTAGGCAACAGATTTTGAGGAGTGTAAATATATTGTTTTAGTGGCTTGTGGGGTTGGAGCAGATTACGGATATAGGGATATAATGAGAAATTTGAAACCAAGCCATTGCTTGACCAAGAGTCAATGCAGGCCCGTAAGCACAGGGTGAAAGGGAAAGAGTACTCACTGTGAATTTAGACACAGCATCAGAGTTTTGGATGACCTCAACTTGACAGATGCTGGAATATTGGAGACCCATTCACAAGTGTATTGGAGTCATTTAGTCTGGAGATAGTTATTATGTCTGGACTCAGTTATTACATTAAGAGAGCATCATGGAGGTATCAAGGAAACAAAACAGTTTTAATCAGGCAGCAAGCACCGAGAGAGATATTGTAAAGGCCACGGATTGAGATTATTAAAGAAGCCAGACTGCAAGATAGTAAAGCAATTGGAGAGTAGACCACTGGAAGAGCTGCAGAGATGACAATAAAAAGGAAGTGAAATAGGTTGCTGAAGATTAGTTGTGGTCATTGTTGCATGGGATATTCCAGGCAGAGGTTGTGCCGATGATGTGACTCAAATTGCCACTTAAATATCATATTAATTTTTATTCAATCAAAATTTGTAAACATTTATCCTAAAAAGTATCTTCACAAATTTGACATGATAGAAAATGAATATGTCTTTGTATTGTTTACTTTGGTGATAGAAAGGGATAGGTGTATACCACTGAGTAAGAGTTACAGCTGGGGGAAAGGCGGTTACGATCTGATTAGGCAAGATTTAGGAAGCATAGGATGGAGAAGGAAACTGCAGGGGATGGGCACATTAGAAATGTGAAGCTTATTCAAGGAAAGTCTACTGTGTGTCCTAGATAAGAATGTACCTGTCAGGTAGGGAGGAAGCTCTAGAGTGCGGGAGCCGCAGTTTACGAAGGAATTGGAATCTCTGGTCAAGAGGAAGAAGAAAGCTTATGTTAGGATGAGATGTGAAGGCTCAGTTAGGGCGCTTGAGGTAGCCAGGAAAGACCTAAAGAGAGAGCTCAGAAGAGCCAGGAGGAGACATGAGAAGTTGTTGGCGGATAGGAGCAGGGTAAACCCTAAGGCTTTCTATAGGTATTTAAGGAATAAAAGAATGACGAGAGTAAGATTAGAGCCAATCAGCGATAGTAATGGGAAGTTGTGTGTGGAGTCAGAAGAGATAGGGGAAGCACTAAATGAATATTTTTCGACAGTATTCACGCTAGAAAATGACAATGTTGTCAAGGAGATTACAGAGGTACAGGCTACTAGACTAGATGGGATTGAGGTTCACAAGGAGGAGGTATTAGAAATCCTGCGGAGTGTTAAAATAGATAAGTCCCCTGGGCCGGATGGGATTTATCCCAAGATCCTCTGGGAAGTTAGGGAGGAAATTGCTGAGCCTTTGGCATTGATCTTTAAATCGTCGTTGTCTACAGGAATAGCACCAGCAGACTGGAGGATAGCAAATGTGGTTCCCCTGTTCAAGAAGGGGAGTAGAGATAACCCTGGTAATTATAGACCAGTGAGCCTTACTTCAGTTGTTGGTAAAGTGTTGGAAAAGGTTATAAGAGATAGGATTTATAATCATTGAGAAAAGAATAATTTGATTAGGGATAGTCAGCATGGTTTTGTGAAGGGTAGGTCATGCCTCACAAACCTTATTGAGTTCTTTGAGAAGGTGACCGAACAGGTAGATGAGAGTAAACCGGTTGATGTGGTGTATATGGATTTCAGCAAGGCTTTCGATAAGGTTTCCCACAGTAGGCAATTGTACAAAATGCGGAGGACTGGGATTGTGGGAAATATAGCAGTTTGGATCAGTAATTGGCTTGCTGAAAGAAGACAGAGGGTGGTGGTTGATGGGAAATGTTCATCCTGGAGTCCAGTTACCAGTGGTGTACCGCAAGGATTGGTGGTGGGCCCACTGCTATTTGTCATTTTTATAAACGACCTGGATGAGGGCGTAGAAGGGTGGGTTAGTAAATTTGCAGGTCGGTGGAGTTGTGGATAGTGACGAAGGATGTTATAGGTTACAGAGAGACATAGATAAGCTGCAGAGCTGGGCTGAGACATGTCAAATGGAGTTTAATGCGGACAAGTGTGAGGTGATTCACTTTGGTCAGAGTAACCGGAATGTAAGATTCTCGGTAGTGTAGATGAGCAGAGAGATCTCGGTGTCCAGTACACAGATCCTTGAAAGTTGCCACCCAGGTTGACAGGGTTGTTAAGAAGGCATACAGTATTTTTTAGCTTTTATTAATAGAGGGATCGAGTTCCGGAACCATGAGGTTATGCTACAGCGGCCTCATTTGGAGTATTGTATGCAGTTCTGGTCACCGCATTATAAGAA
Organism: Hemiscyllium ocellatum; assembly: GCF_020745735.1. Lineage (NCBI taxonomy): Eukaryota > Metazoa > Chordata > Chondrichthyes > Orectolobiformes > Hemiscylliidae > Hemiscyllium > Hemiscyllium ocellatum. The sequence continues at coordinate 52,141,710 of NC_083401.1, read as the reverse complement.
GGACGTGGAAGCTTTGGAAAGGATGCAGAGGAGATTTACTAGGATGTTGCCTCGTATGGAGGGAATGCTGAGGCACTTGAGGCTGTTTTCGTTAGAGAGGAGAAGGTTGAGAGGTGACTTAATAGAGACATATAAGATAATCCGAGGGTTAGATAGGGTGGACAGGGAGAGCCTTTTTCCAAGAATGGTGACGGCGAGCACGAGGGGGCATAGGTTACTCTGACCAAAGTGAATCACCTCACACTTGTCCGCATTAAACTCCATTTGACATGTCTCAGCCCAGCTCTGCAGCTTATCTATGTCTCTCTGTAACCTATAACATCCTTCGTCACTATCCACAACTCCACCGACCTGCAAATTTACTAACCCACCCTTCTACGCCCTCATCCAGGTCGCTTATAAAAATGACAAATAGCAGTGGGCCCAACACCAATCCTTGCGGTACACCACTGGTAACTGGACTCCAGGATGAACATTTCCCATAAACCACCACCCTCTGTCTTCTTTCAGCAAGCCAATTACTGATCCAAACTGCTATATCTCCCACAATCCCAGTCCTCCACATTTTGTACAATTCCCTACTGTGGGGAACCTTATCGAAAGCCTTGCTGAAATCCATTGAGGCGTGATAGATATAGGACAGCTGTCAGAGGTAATTTCTTTACTCAGAGACATAAGGGTATGGAATGCTTTGCCTGCAATGGTAGTAGATTTGCCAACTTTAAGTACATTTAAGTCGTCATTGGACAAGCATTTGGATGTACATGGAATAGTGTAGGTTAGATGGGTTTCAGACTGGTATGACAGGTCGGCGCAATACCGAAGGCCGAAGGACCTGTACTGCACTGTAATGTTCTATGAAAGCTCTGAATTCCTTTTAACTCTAAATTGTTATCCTTGTTGATACTTCTCAGTACAAATTTGTTAAAATGCCCAGTGGATTAAAAGCATCGGTGGAAACTGCATGTTATACTTGTGAGAAAATAGTTATGCAAGCAGTTGTTGACAATGCTGCTGTGCCATTCTGCAGCTGATTACATTCCAGTAAAGTGTTTTTTTGTGTGTGTTGTACAAAACACAGCTGCAGCAGCTGGAGATCTGTTTGGAGAGGTTTAACAGCCAAAAATGTTACAATGGCTTTTTGTCAAAAGTACACACAGGTACAGCTTCAAGTTATTCATTCTACATTAATTCTTAAAATCAGCTCAACAATGGCAGGGGGTCAGAGATCCCATAGTGCAACATGGGATGCAGTGGCCACCATTCCGAGTTATATATCACCATTATTTCACTGTCACTGCTTCAGAGCCTTGGAAGTCCCTCCCTGATGCTGCTTGGAGATCAACATCATCAAAAAAGACTGCAGTAGTTCACAAAGAAGATCTATTTCTAAGATTTCAGGATAATTAGAAATAAGCAAAAAAAAAAACCTTTTCTTCAGACAAACTTTATCTTAGAGCATTCAAGACTCCCACAGTACCATATGACTAACTGCCGAGAGGCAAAGCTATGTCTCCCAAAACAGGGCATCCATGCAGAAGGTAAGGTGTTGGGGAAGACCTGGATTGTGAACCTGCAGGGTCCACCTTTTCCAGCCCTCAGAATGTTTTGGAAGTTCAATGTCAGGGGTATACTCAAGATGCAGTGGCCCATACTCTTCAAAGAGGAAACACATTAATTTTTCTTAGATTAATTATTGAACTGCTACTTTCTTTTAAATGAAGTCTTTAGGATCAGTTTCCAGTTTATTTTGGTTGCCTGAAGGACTCCTAACTCCCTGGCCAGACAGCCACTTTCAGTGTTGGTGGCCTGGTTCTTATGCCAAGCAGCCTAGCTGCAAGACGACTGATATAAGTGCCCCCCACTGACATTTAAAACAAGACAAGTGATGGTCAGCCCTTCAACCAGAAAGCACCTGTTTGATAAGCTTATGAAGGTACAGACAGAAAAAGACTGGCTGGTCCATCAAGTGTGCTCCAAACTTCACATTTTAGTTCATTCACTTAAATAGATGAAATATTGAAGACAGTACCTTTCTGAGTTAGGATTATGTGCAACTTGGAGGGAAAGATACAGGTGGTTGTATTTCTGTGTGTGTGCTACCCTTGCCCTTCAATATGATAGAGGTCGAAGTTTGGAAAGTGCTGTTGAAAAGGTTTTGGTGAGTTCCTGCAGTACATATTGAATATATGTATTCACAGCAGCATGGTGGCTCAGTGGTTAGCCGTACTGTCTCACAGCGCCAGGGACCCAGGTTTAATTCCAACTTTGGGTGACTGTCTGTGTGGAGTTTGCACGTTCTCTTTATGTCTGCGTGGGTTTGCTCCGGTTTCTTCCCACAGTCCAAAGATGTGCAAGTTCAGTGAATTGGCCGTGCTAAATTGCCCATAGTGTTCAGGGATGTGTAGGTTAGGTGCATTAGTCAGGGGTAAATGTAGAGTAATAGGGAAATGGGTCGGGATGGGATTCTCTTCAGAGGGTCAGTGTGGACTTGCTGGGCCGAAGGTCCTTTTTCCACACTGTAGGGATTCTTTTCTATAAATATGGTACATAATGTTTCCACTGAGTATCAATGGTGGAGAAGATGAATGATTAAGGTGGTGGAGGGGTTGCCAATCAGGCTGTTCTTCCTGCATGCTCGTGTCAGGCTTCTTGAGTGTTCTTGGAACCTCAATCTTCCAAGCAAATGGAAAGTATTCCATCACCCTCTTGCCTTGTGTCTAGTATATGTTGACAGACTTTGGGAAGTCAGGAGATGAGTTACTCACTGCAGACTTTTCTAGTCTTGTGCTTGTATTTAGTTGGCTGGCCCAATTAAACTTCCATTCAATGACAACCCTCAGAATGTTCATGTTGAGGGGATCAGCAACAGTAGTGTTATTGAATATCATGTGAGCATGGTCAGATTCTCTCTTGAATTGACTACCTGTTCATCTTCCTTACCACCGATCTGCTCCTAACTGTCACCATCACATCCCACCCTGCATCTACCTTTTGCCTTGCCCCTTTGAAATGAGCTTGTTGTTCAGCCAATGTTCCTTCACCAACTTTTCATTCCAGTCTATCCAGACCAACTCTCTTTGTGCCCCAGTGACATCTGCCAACTGCCAGTTGGCTATTCTTACTCTGGATTGACCAATGTCATTTTCTGCATATTTCTAAACCTTCTGATACAATGATCTCTGTCCCTCAAATGTTCTCCCATGGCCACTTGAACTACTTGGCCCACCTCATTCCCAAGATTCAGGTCTAACAGTGCCTCCTTTCTTACTGATGCTGTAGGAAATTCTCCTGAACATGATGTAAGAACATCTAATCTTCACTGTTCCTTACACTACCACTATCCATCTGCATATGGGTAAATAATGACCCCATTATAACTACTCCACAATGCTCCTTACAGATTTGTTCCTCTATGTCTGTGCTGCTAGTTGGTGATTGATAGATTATACCAAATCATGTAATTGCATCCTTGTTCTTTAGCTGAAAATGTGTTGCTGGAAAAGCACAGCAGGTCAGGCAGCATCCAAGGAGCAGGAGATTCAACGTTTCGGGCAGAAGCCCTTCTTCAGGAATGTTTCCTGAAGAAGGACTTATGCCCGAAATGTCGAATCTCCTGCTCCTTGGATGCTGCCTGACCTGCTGTGCTTTTCTAGCAACACATTTTCAGCTCTGATCTCCAGCATCTGCAGACCTCACTTTCTCCTTCTTTTTCTTTAGCACTAGCCTGTGCTAAATTCAGGATTTTGTCCTGAATCAACTGAAACTTACTCTTTCTCAAAAACTGCAATGCTCTTCTTAACCAAAAATGAAACACCTCATTTTATTCTTTTTCCTATCTTTTCTAAATACTCTCTAATCAGGAGTATTTATCATCTAAACCTATCCTTCCTTATGAGGTATACAAGATAATGAGAGGCATACGTAGAGTCGATAGCCAGAGACTATTTCCCAGGGCAGAAATGGCTAACATGAGGGGTCATAGTTTTAAGCTGGTTGGAGGAAAGTATAGAGCGGATGTCAGAGGCGGGTTCTTTACACAGAGAGTTGTGAGAGCATGGAATGCGTTGCCAGCAGCAGTTGTGGAAGCAAGGTCATTGGGGACATTTAAAAGACTGCTGAACATGCATATGGTCACAGAAATTTAAGGGTGCATACGTGAGGATCAATGGTAGGCACCACATCGTGGGCTGAAGGGCCTGTTCTGTGCTGTACTGTTCTATGTTCAATGGCAGGTCTTTGTAATGGCCACAACATTTTAATTCCACATTCATCATGGGAGATGTACATATAACTTCCCAATCTTATTAACTCTACTCCAGACATTCACAGACATTCGGTGTATCCCTGATTTAGATTACATTACTTTCTTTCTTACTCTGCCTCCATCTATTCACTCACTATTTTCTATTTTAATGCTATCTGCCTCTCCCAGCATTTTATGCATCCAATATTGCATTCTAATGTTCTCTCCTGGTTCCCACAATCCTTTCTAAATTAATTTAAACCCTTGCAATATCATTAATAAAAAGACTCACAAGAAACTCAATCTTGAATCTGTTCAGATGCTAGCCATCCACCTTCTCCAGGTGCTGTCCTACTCAGAGCCAGTCCCAGGGCCTGACAATCTAAAATCCTTCTTCATACGCCACCTTTCCAGCTACCCATTTATCTGTCTTTCTTCCTATTTCTGAATTCACTTACATATACCATTAGGAGTAATCCAGAGAGGTGACTCGTTTTGGGCAATGAATATAGACCGAGCCAGTGATGCCCACATCCCATAAATGAATCAATGCAACGTCAATAATGTCATATCATTTATGAGTCACAGAGCTTGAAGATGTTGTTTGACAGCAATACTCAATTCTTCCCAGCAACAGGGGGAGGTCAGGAACAAGGAGTTTAAATACTATGTGCAAGGTGTGAGGATGTGAGACAATAGCAGGCTCTATGTTGGAGAAAGGCTGTCGTAAACTGTGCCTTTGAGAAGGCAGATGAACTGCACACATTCTATGTAGGGGACTCGGTGATGGGTCAATGATACCTGGATGGCTGTGCTGTCAGAACGCAGAACAAGAACTCTGGGGAACTGAGCAAGTGAGAAGGATACTTGGTCTTGGTTGAGGAAAGTTATGAGGTGCTTGGAAGTAGCCTGTGAGTATTAATATTTCAGTATAGCTACGAAGGGTTTGAAAAGCCAGCCAGAGTTCAATGAGTAATATTGAAACTCAAAGAAAAACTCAGAGACTTCTGCCGGATGAAACCAGCTGTCAGTGAAGAGCTCATGCTTGTGAATGTAACTTCTGAGCCAGTGGAACGTAAACCTTGGAAAGGAGAGCAATGAACCAGACTGGAAGTGGATCGTTGAGGCAGTCCATAATGGAATGGCTTTTGAGAGGACGCTTCAAGGTCAGCTCAGCAAAAATGCACAATGTAATCCTTGTAAAGTTTAAATGAGAGTTGATGACTGTGTCATTAACATCTGGGGTGTGTTGCTGAGAAGTCCATGAGATCTGCCTTGATTGCATTTGCTATTTGATGTGTGCTGTGGGATGTTTGATTATATTCTATTACCCATACATACCACACAGTAATTGTTGCTGTTCACAATAAGTTGTAAATGTATAGTAGAATGCCTATTGTTCTAATTTTGTATAGTTAATTTATAGTTGTTTATTAAAAATGGTGGAATCTTATGCCTTTATTTTCTCAGTAAGTTCCCTGGATCTCTCACTTTACGCCCTTTAAAAATAAAAATATCTTGGTCCAAGTCAGATCCTAACATAAATTTGGCAGACTGCTTTGAGATCATAATAAATGATGATAGTGGTCTGTCATCATGTCGCCATCGAACTATTTTCTGTGATACGTCAGGGGTCAAAATCTCAGTAGCAATAAATCTACCAACACATGGAACTGAATTTGTTGCTGAATTATACCGCCAGAAAGTATGTTGATCTAAACAATTGGTCAGTCTCACTTTTATTTTATGAACCTCTGGTTTGTTATTTCAAGATACTTTTTGCACAAAAAGATACACAAGAATATAGCAAAACAGGATTTTAAATGGATGTACACGATAAGTCGTAAGCATATGAAAGAGATCATTGTTGATACATTGCTGAAGTAGGACTTTTTGGTTTTCATTTTACAGTGAAGGAACAGATCAGAAAACGAATCAGACAGTTTTCAGACTCAGCCAGATTCAGTAAAAGGGAAATGTATTAATAAGTAGAATGATGTATATATATTTAGTGCCAGATCACTCATGGAACATAACCTATATAATCTCTGCTCTGATTTTAAATTATGGATGAAATAAGTAATATTCAGCAATGTCTTATAGAGTTTGCTTTACTGTCAATAACTTAGCATCCGAAGTTTGCATGTCTTTATTTATGAAGAATAATGATTGCATTCAGTACTAGAAATGTCTTAGATGAAAACAGTCAACGTAGATCAAAGTAGATCACAGAATGAGATCTATATATATGCACCACACCTACGACTAGTGCATACACTAGAAACAAATTTTAAAATGCAAATTAACATTACCTTTGCTTGAAAACTATTTCTAACAACACTTTATTTTGTTTCACAGATGATTAAGCAAAAGCAACTATGAGAATCCATGCTTTTTATTTTGCACATGTGTATGTGGATCCAATGCATCTTCTTTTCAACATAATTCCTGAAAAAAATTCCTAGGAATGTGAAGCTCAGATCCCTGTGAAAGTTCACTGCACACAGACACGTAAACTGAAGGAAAACAAAAGCATGGATACCTACCGGACACATCATTCTGCAGATATATTTTTGAAGGGCAAATGAATACCATTTAATCTTGCATCTGATGAGGAAAATATTTCAAAATTAACGAGAAAGACACCAACCACATACAGCTAAACCATCATGCCAAAGACACCGTGATCTCCATGAACTTTTAACCACAATGCTCTGCTTTCTAAAATGCCTGCATCTTTGTAGTGATAGGACGCTAATAGATGGTGGGATACTGTTGATAACAGTACTGTGAAATTTTTGAACGTAAGAATTTGGCCTGTAATTTTATCACAGTTGTTTTAAAACAATTTTTTGTACTAATGGCTGATATGAAACGATGGGACTGTAATGCTCCACTATGATCATTATATCCTAATATGCCTGTGATGGACTGCATTGATTTTTTTTACTGGAAAACATATTTGTATGCTAGTCAGTTATAACAGTAGTAGTGTTGTGTAAAAAAAATTCAAACACTCTCATTGCTTGTTAGCTTTCCTTTTTAAAAAAATTAAAAATATAAAAACATTATAGGGAGCATTTGAACTATTCATGTACTTTCCAATAATACAATTTGCATAAACTGGACATTACATAAAATTTAGTTGTGCAGGGAAAATGTCAGGAGTCCTGTATCTGTCTATGAATTAATAATCAGCATAGAATTGGTCTTACAGAAGTCAGTAGTTCACATCACAAATATCTTCTGTAAAGAATTTAACAATTTATCTTAAATGTGCAAAGATTACTTATTTAACAAATAGTAGTTAGAATTAGAATATTGTAGGAATTAGAAACTTGATCATTTTAATAAAAAAAAGAGCTCACTTAGAAATCATCCAACAATGATGCTTCATTGAATATAGGGGTTTGTTTTATTTCCAATGTTCTTTATGTAAATAAAAGCAACTAACATGTTCATCAAACCTATTTCAATCTTATGCATTACTCCATGATAATGCACTTATCAGATATTATTTCTTATTTAGGCAAAATTAATTTCCCCAAATCATTTTGTATACTTTTTACAGTTAAATAAAAATCCAACTTTGTACGGCATCATTAGTGTAATTTAAATTTCCAAAATTTGCTCAGTATTTTCTGAGACTATGTCCATCACATTTGGATAACTGCAAACACTTTGTAAAGTTGGTTACAATTTTACTTCTAAAGGGACAGGTCTTGTTTCCCATCTTTTAATATCGAGTGGTTCATGCTAAATGTTTCACATTATTATCCATACAGGGATAATTCCAACTCCGGTCAAAATCAGTGAAAATTCACCCAAAGGATCCCATTGCTTTTTGCACTGGGTTAGATTTTTTCAAACTTAATCTCTGGCTATCTGCAAACCTACAATAAAACAATTAGATTTATTTGTATGTCTGTGTTGTAACAAGTGTTCAAAAGCAAACCACAACTACCTACCTGAAGACTTTTTGAAGTTGCTATGGGTCAGAATTCTGCCTGGCTACCTCTGCATCCAATCTATTGTAGCATGCTCCTTCAGGCATGTTATTTGGTGGATTGCACATCTCCATCTCTCACAGTTTCTACATTCTGTGGAGTCCTATTAAAGTTAATTCTATTATACCAAAGGGAAAATCACTCTGAACAGGGATTTATTCTCATCAAAGATCATTGCCATTATATTTATTGAAGCTAAGCTAACTCTTCTTATTTCCCTTGAATTGTGTTATGGTTGTATTTGTTTGCATGTGGTTAAATATGTCACAGATATGCCTGATGGAATCTACCCTACTGTGAACTGATGAAATGGACACATTGTATTAAAAAGAACAGCATGAAGTAATGATTGCATTCTAAGTTACTCGCCACAATATCCGTATTGTTTCAATTGCAGTAGCTTCTTCTTGAAACATCTCGTAAATCACCAGTTGCAACAATGCTTAGACACCCTCAGTCATAGATAATGTGCTAATGATATGACACATATTTGCATCAGTCCCAAAACACACTTCTGGAAGAGCTTTTACTGCGTGTGGCTCCTCCTACTTAATTTTGCGAATTACTGCATCCTATGAATCAACCAAAATACAACATGTGTGCTTAACATTTTTCTGTGAGAATACTTCTTACCAGTGTTAACTTCTTACCAGTTCTATTGTATTCCATGTATCAATTTTGAACAGTAAAGTTGAGTTTTTTGACCTATGTACCTTAACCTGTTTTTCATTGAGTAAATAGAAATTGTTGTTACCTCAAACAAATTAGATAAAGCTGATCTATCTGTGGATGATTTGGAGGTGCCGGTGTTGGTCTGGGTGGTCAAAGTTAAAAATTACACAATACCAGGTTATAGTCCATCAGGTTTGTTTGGAATCACTAGCTTTCAAACCACCTGATGAAGACACAGCATTTCAAAAGCCAGTGATTCCAAATAAACCTGTTGAAGCTGGTGTTGTGTAATATTTAACTCTGTCTACCTGAGGATGTATTTAAACAAGCTCCAAGTATAATTTTGAGTAAGTAGGACTTATTCATTTGGAACAGCAAAATCTTTGGTTCAACTTTTGATCTGCATTGATTTGATTTTTCTCAAGCAGTGAAAAGTCTGAGTAAACCATTTGGACTTAGTTCATCTGGAAAGTAAGGCCTAAGGTAGGGTGGAGGGGAGGGAAGTCACTCAAATTCCAATTAATCTTGTTGTAAGGTACATTTCAGAAAGTATTGGAAGTCAACTGGCAACAACAGAAGCATACAGAGGCACCACGTGCAGGAGAGGTTGGAGACAATATTTACACATTAGGAACTTAGGAACAGAGGTAGGCCATTCAGCCTCTTGATCCTGTTCTGCCATTCAATGAAATCATGGCTGATCTGTGGCCTACTATCCCTAAATATCTTTGCTTAACAAAAATTAATGTATCTCAGATATAACATTAACAAGTGACCTAGCATCCAGCGCCATTTGTGAAAGAGACCTGCAACCATTTATCAGTATTTGTGCGTAGAAGTGCTTTCAAACATCTTTCCTATATGGTCTGGCCCTCATTTTTAGACTGTCCACGAGTTCTAGAATCTCCAACCAATGAAAATTGTTTATCTACCCTGCCATTTCCTGGTGATATATTGAAGACTTCATCTCTTAACCTTTTAATTTTGAGAAAAACAGCCCTAATTTGGGTAATCTCTCCTCATAATTTAAACCCTGATGTCCAGGTATCATTCTTGTAAACTACATTGCATTCCCTCCAAGACCAATACATCCTTTCCAAGGTGTAGTGCCCAGTTCTGCTCTCAGTACCCCCCAAGTGGAGTCCTACCAGGTTTTTGTATAATTCAGCATTATCTCTGCATCCTTATCACCAGTTTTAGTCTTAGAGTCATTCTGCACAGAAACAGATCCTTTGGTCTAACCAATCCATGTCGAACATAATCCCAAACTAAAATAGCCTGCTCCTGACTCTTATCCCTCCAAACCTTTCTTATTCATATATTTATCCAAATGTCTTTACAACATTGTAACTGTACCTGTATCCACCACTTCGTTCTTCCAGTCCATTCCATTTTTTTTTATGTATACATTTTTTTTAAAAATTGTCCCTTATGTCTTTTTTTAAATCTCTCCCCTCTAAGGCCAGGATTCCATGAGCACTTATTGATTATTTTTTGTTCCTGTCCACAGCATTTTAAAGATCTGTGGACCTGAAACCCCAGTTCTCTTTGGGCATCCATTGTATTTAACTTCACACCAGCTGGAAAGCACCATGATTAATCCTTTTTCAGTTTAAAATAAATAATCTCACATTTACTTGTATTGGAATCCATCTGCCAAATTTTTGCCCATTCACCTAGTCTACCAATATCCCTTTGTAATTTTACGATATTATAAAGTTATAACTTGTGTAAGTGAAATAATACAAATAGTAATTTTTGCAAGCTCTCTCACTGTTAAGATACAATTAAGAGTATAGAGATATATTTTTGCATTCCTTGTCAATAAAGTGGCCATTTATTCCATTTGTCCAAAAGAGTCCACTGCAGTTTAAGCCCATTTCAGTGCTGGTGGACACTTTTCACTTGCTGTGCTTTTTACAGACACTTTGCCAAGCTGGAGCAGAAAATCTAGTGAGGTAGCTCGTGATCCATGGATTAAGAAGCGTGAAAATGCCAAGGAATCAAACTGAGGACCAGCTTTGAAGCAGAAGCAACATTCATTACAGCATTTATACCAGCAAATGCAATAAACGTGGAAATCTTTAAGATTAATAACCTAAACTAAAAACAGTAAAAATGAGTATCACATCTGCTTCAAGTGTTCCCTGATTGCAATTAAAGATCCCTTTAAAACAGGCTTACAACAGTTGTTTTCCCCCATTCACACCACCCATTTTAGATGGAATGAATCAGTTGAGGTTATTTTGTTGTTTAATGAGCTGCAGGCATCACTGATAATGTCTCAATTTCTTCTGAATGCCTAGTTGCCATTTTGAAAGCATAAGTGATTTGATTAGATTTTATTTATTGTCACATGCTGAGATACAGTGCAAAGTATTTTTTGTGTGTGTGCTATCCAGGCAAATCATCCCATACAAACCTACATCGGGGTATTCGAACAAAACGCAGAATATAGTGTTACGGTTACAGAGAAGATGCAGAGAAAGATCAGCTTTAATATATGAGGTCCATTCAAAGGTCTGATAACAGCAGGAAAGAAGATGTTCTTGAATCTGTTGGTCCCTTCCTTTATGTAGTAAGGGTAAATGCACAGTGCTGACAGAGAGGGAATTATAGCATTGTGACCCAACAGTGTTGAAGGATGGCAAGATAAGGCTAAATCTTGCAATTTTTGACTATGTTCAATTTATATCAGGTTATTTGGACGGATTTACACCACAAGGCCTAGCAGGTTTTCTCAACATTACCTTAACTCACCTCATTACCTAACTTCCCCCACTCTTATAACATCCCACATGTCTGATTCATGCCTCCATCTTACCAAATGTCATTTCCAGAACAATGCACCATTCAATGGATATCTGCCAAAAGATCAACATCTTTTACACTCACTCCATCTTTAAGGACGACTGTGTGGTTTATTATTGACACACGCAATACAGTGAAAAGTGTTGTTCTGTGTGTTTTTCTGACAAATCGTGCCTTACCTAAGTACATCACGGTAATAGAACAGAATACAGCAGATGGTGTTATAGCTATAAAGAAGGTGCAGAGAAAGATACATTCTCATATATGAGAGGTCCATTCATAAGTCTGGAAACATCAGGGAAGAAGCTGTTCTTGAATCTTGTTGGAACGTTTTCAACCTTTTGTTAATTAAGTCCAATGGAAGAGAGTATAACCAGGGTGGGAGGGATTTTTCATTAAAGAATAAATGAAATATTATTACATATCTTTAGGGAGATACAGTGACAAGTATTTTGTCACCAAAATCTGGCACCATTTGGAGGTACAAAAGAATAAAAAGAAAGTACTTAAATTGAGTTTGTCTTCATCAGCTGGGGTCCCAAACATGGCTCCAGGACTCTTATGAGGTCCCTGCTCTGGGTCTACTGCAGCCAGAAGCCTTTGTTCCAGGTACCAACACTGCCACAGTTGATGACCCCACACTCCACTCTCCACTGCCAAAAGAGTCCGTGCTCTGGGCCTACTGCAGCCAGGAGTCGCAGCTCCACCATTGCTGCAGCCAATGCCCCACCACCATTCCACGAGCCCATACATCGGACCTACAAGCCAGGAGTTACTGCTGACACTGCTCCAGCCTTCTCATGAAGTCAGGAAGATGAAGAAAGGAAAAAGAAAGAAAAGGATGAATAGGAGAGAGAGAGTAAAAGAATGTGGATGGCCTGGAGTGGACTGGCTCAGCCCAAACATTACCTACATTGCTGGCACTGCCATTTTGAAATGTGCAGTCAAGAAACTTCACTAATGCCTCTACTTCCTAAAAGCTATGGAAGTTTGGCATGTCCACAATGATACCAATTTTTGTAGACACCACAGAAAGCATCCTATACAGATGCATCACAGCTTGGTATGGCAACTGTGGCTGCTTTTCTGAGGCAGCAAATGTCAATGGAGTTAATGAAAGGAAGACTGGTTTTCATGATGGACTGGGCTGCGTTCACAACTCTCTGTAATTTCTTGCCATCTTAGGCATAGTGGGGAACATAGCTGACTCCTCTTCAGCAGAGTGCTCCCGTTCCCCCAGTTCCTCAGCATCCAGCACATCACTTGATTACTAATACGTATTGTGCAGGGCACAGCAGGCCACGATAAAGTGATGCACTCTGTCTGGACTATACTGGAGGGACCCGCTGCCCAAAGATCAGTCCAAGCTGTGGAGCTGAGTTTTCAATTACCCTATTGTCTGCTCCGTTGCTGGATGAAGCACAAGTGATGTTGGATCTGTGTTTCACATAAGTCTGGGGCATTGGTTGTGCAATGGAGTCATGTCAGAGACCACCTGAGTATTAAACAAATGGAGTACCTCCTTGTTGATGAATTCTGCAGTACTGTGATACAGCCCTTTCAGTGCACTGCATGACTGCATGTGCAGTTGACAGCAGCCTGCACCAGCTGAGAGAGTGAGGAAGGATTGAAGAGGCCAGCCAGCTACATTCCTGAATCCTGCAACACAGTCTTCAGCATTGTCCTCACCTTGAGGGAAAGGAATGAACCAGTGTGATTATTGCTTGGATGTTATCGGTCATGGTCCGGATACATTACAGGGTGTGTTACTGACAGATCCCACACAGGTCATCCATTGCTCTCAGGAGGGAACTAGTAGCAGAGACGTTCAGAGCAGCTGCCACCTTCACAGCCAACACTCCTGCAGACCTCAGGACCCCACTCTAGCATCCAGCAAAGTTTAACATACGGAGCCAGTGCCAGCACTGTACTTCACTCATCTTCACAAAATGGAGCCAGGTACTAAAAACACTGGGCCTCCTGCAGACCCCATACATCCTGAGGGGACCTGTAGCTGTGACCTCTCCCTGAGCTGTGTGTTCCTTATTCTCTGCACTGCCCTGCTGCTGCTCCTCGGCTTGACATTAGCCTTGGTCATCCTGTACTGGCAGCCGCAGTGACCAACATACCATCAGTGACAGGGAACAGAACATAGTTAGTGGAATTGATCCATGCTGGGAAAGAAAGGAGTGAAGAATTAGCTGTGACGCACCCTATAGATGAGGGTTACACAAACTCTTCCACACAGGAATGCTGCAGTTCATTAATGAGGACCATGTCTCCACCATTCAGTCAGATTCAGCCTCAGCAGCAACTCTGTAAAATGTCTCACTGGCTGACTGCTGTGTTTGCAGCTCCTGACTGACAATACTCCATTCCCCTAAGTACAAGGCAGATTGCTGTTCACTCCCTGGTTTGTACACTAACCATTCCCCTCACTATAAGTGTCCCAAGCAGATAACTGGCAATGGTCAAGCCCCTAGACAGTGGTGGGGTTGTGGATGGTGAGGACAGTTATCAAAGGTAACAGCAGAAAGTTGGGTGGAGAAATGGCAAATGAAGTTTAATCTGGACAAGTGTGAGATGATTTTGGGAGGTTAAATGCAAGAGGAAAGTATATAGTAAATGATAGGACCTTGATTTGGTGATGCCGGTGTTGGACTGGGGTGTACAAAGTTAAAAATCACACAACACCAGGTTATAGTCCAACAGGTTTAATTGGAAGCACATTAGCTTTCGGAGTGACGCTCCTTCATGTGCTTCCAATTAAACCTGTTGGACTATAACCTGGTGTTGTGTGATTTTTAACTTTGATAGGACCTTTGTGAGCATTGATATACAGAGCGATTTTCGAATGAAAGTCCATAGCTCCCTGAAAGTGGCAGCAAATTGGATAACATTGTGAAGAAGGTGTACTGCATGCAGAACATTGAGTATAAAAGTTGGCAAATGATGTGCAGCTGTATAAAATTTTTGTGAGACCATGCAGATCTGGTCACCACACTGCAGGAGAGATGTGGAGGCCTTGGAAAAGGTGTAAAAGTGCCAGGATGTTGCCTGTATTGGAGTGCATTAACTATAAGGAGAGGTTAGATCAACTAGAGCATTGGAGGCTGAGGGATGACCTGAGAAAAGTATGAGGAATGGGGTTCATCTGAACTGGAAAGGGGCCAATAGCCTGGTAGGGAGATCTGTTATTCTGTTTTGGGAGCTATAAACTTTTGAGGGAGAGGTTCCTAAGCAGCAGTGAAAATGGAAGATAGATGAGGATGGTGCTGAATCAGAAAAGATCAAGCTAATTAGAAAAGACAGACAAGAACAAATCAGAGAATGAGCTAACTCTGAAGAATTAAATTGCATTTATTTGAATGCAAGGGATCTTACAAGTAGGGCTCATGAACTCAGGGCAGGTATCAGAACATGGAACTGGGATGTTATAGCTATTACAGAAACTCAGCTGAGGGAAAGACAGAGACGAAAAGTGTGGCGCTGAAAACTCACAGCAAATCTGGCAGCATCCGAGGAGCAGGACAATCGACGGTGAAGGGCTTATGCTAGGATGCTGCCTGACCTGCTGTGCTTTTCCAGTGCCACACCTTTCAACTCTGATCTCTAGCATCTGCAATCCTCACTTTTTCTTGAGGGAAAAACAGAACTGGCAGCTCAATATTCCAGGTACTAGATGCTATAGGAAAGATAGAAAGATAGAAAGGGAGGCAAGAGAGGAGGAGATGTGCTTTAAATTAAGGAATTACTACTGTACTTAGAGACAACATATCTGAGAGATTGTCCAATGAAAATATATGGGTTGAAATTAGAAATAATAAAGCAATGGCAATTTTGATGGGATTCTACAATAGGTTCCCCAGTAGTAAGAGGGAGATCGAGGAGTAAATATGTAGAGAGATCTGAGATATGAGTAAGAATAATAGAGTTGTAATAGTAGGGAATTTTAATTTTCCAAACACTGACAGGGACTGTGATAGTATTAAAGATTTGGATGGTGAGGAATTTGTTAAATGTGTTCAAGAAAATTTTCTGTATCATTATGTAAACGTTCCACTAGAGAAGGAGCAAAACTTGAGCTTCTCTGGGAAATAAGGCAGGGCAAGTGACTGAAGTGTTAGTACAGCAAACACTTTGGGACTAGTGATCAAAATTCTATAAGTTTTAAAATATGGAAAAGGATAAGCCTTCCATAAAAGTTAAAGTCCTTAATTAGAATAAGGCAATTTTTAATGGTAATGAATGTGAACTTTCAAAATTTGAGTGGTGCAGATTGTTTGCAGGTCAAGGGATGACTGACAACTGGGAGGTTTCCAAAAGCATGATAATGAGAGTTCAAAGTGAAAGGTAAAAACACAGGACTTGAGGAAAGATTCCAATCTGAACCATCGACTCCTATCCACCTCTTGACCTGAATGAGCTTTTTCCAGCTCCACTCTTTATCCACTCTGATCTCCAGCGTCTGCAGTTCTCACTTTCTGTAAAAGTGAAAGGTAAGATTGGTAAGATAAGGGAACAATGGATGATTAAAGACATTGACATTCTAAGTCAAGAATGAGAAAGAATCATTTAATAGATATGGACAACATTGATCAAATAAATCTCTTGAAGGGTATAAAGAATGCAGGGGCATTGTGAAGAGGGAAATCAGGAAGGCCCAGCCGGTAAAGGAGAAAGCCTTGGTGGATAAGGTTAAAGATAATCCAAAGAGATCCGGCCAGTACATTAACAGCAAAAGATCAACTCGCGTGGGGCCTCTTAAAGAACAACAAGGTCATCTTTGTGTTGAACCATAGAACATAGGAGAGATATTAAATGAGTCTTTCACATCAGTTTGTACAGTGGAGAAAGAAATAGAGACCAAAGAATTAAGGGAAATAAATATTGATGTTTTGAAAAAGTTCACATTATAGAAGAGGAAGTACTAGAGTTCTTAGAAAACATAAAGGTGGATAAATCTCAGGGACCTGATCAGGTATATTGTAGGACATTGTGGGAAATTAGGGATCAAATTGTGGGGTTCCTATCCGAAATAGTTGTATCATCTCTAACCATGGGTGAGGTGCCGGAGGACAGGTCGGTAGCCAATGTTATGCCTTTATTTAAGAAAGGCTGTAAAGAGAAGCCTCTGAACTAAAAACATGTGAGCCTGACATTGGTGGAGGGTAAGTTGTTGAAGGTGATTCTGAAAGATAAGATTTACATGCATTGGAGAGACAAGGACTGATTAAGGATAGTCAGCATGGTTTTGTGCAAGGGAAATCATGTCTCACAAACTGGTTGAGTTTTTTGATGAAGTAACCAAAAAGATTGATGAGGGCGAAGCAATAGATATTGTTTACTTAGACTTTAGTAAAGCCTTTGATTAGGTTCCACATGGTAGACTAAATAGAAATGCTAGGTCACATGGGATTCAGGTTGAGCTTGCCAACTCGATCTAAAACTGGCTTTAAAGTAGGAGAGAGTGATGGCGGAGAGTTGTTTTACAGCCTGGAGGCCTGTGACCAGCGGTGTTGCACAGGAATCAGTGCTGGGTCTGCTTTTGTATGTCATTTATACAAACGATTTGGGTGAGAATATGGGAGGCATGGTTAGTATGTTTGTGGATGGCCCTGAAATTGGTGGTAATGTGGACAGTGAAGAGGGTTATCTAAAATTGGAAAGACATCTTGCTCAATTAGGTCAATGGACTGTGGAATGATAGATGGAGCTTAATTTAGATAAATGTGAGGTATTGTATTTTGGTAAAAGAAACAAGGGCAAGAATTATACAATTAACAACAAGGAGAAAGTGAGGACTGCAGATGCTGGAGACCAGAGTTGAAAAGTGTGATGCTGGAAAAACACAGCAGGCCAGGCAGCATCCGAGGAGCAGAAGAATCGACGTTTTGGACATAAGCCCTTCTTCAGGAATGAGGCTGGTGTGCGAAGTGGGCTGAGATAAAAGGTAGGGGGGAGGGAATTTGGGGGAGGGGTGCTGGGAATATGATAGGTGGAAGGAGGTGAGGGAGTGGATCAAGGTCAGTCGGATTGTTTGGAAAGTCAGAGTCTTTTCCCCAGTGTGGAAATGTTAAAAACTGGGGGGCATAGGTTTAAGTTGAGAGGGGAAAAGTTTAAAAGAGATGTGATAAAAGGGTGGTAGTTGCCTGGAGCATACTGGCACAGAGGTGGTAGAAACAGGTCTGATAACAATGATTAAAAGGCATTTAGACGGAAAAATGAACAGGGAAGAAGCAGAAATTATGGACTATGTGCAGGCTGATGAGATTAGTTTAGAATGGCATCATGGTCAGCACAGACATGGTGGGTCAAATGGCCTATTCCTGTGCTGCACTGGTCTATGTTCGATGCTGTAGATTGACATCTTGGTGTGTCAGGAATCAAGATGCCCTCCCCATCTGCAGACCGCTACTGATAAGCACGGCGTGCAGAAAGTCTGTGTTTCCGCATGAAAGAGCGCATCAATATGGCAGTACTAATAGCAATTAGCTCGGGCTGAAGCATTAATGTATGATAAGTACGATAGTCCAATTCATGACCAGGGACTGGTGCACCTTGCAATACAAACTTTGCCTGCTAAGTGTCATGGAGGTGCTAAGATGGCCATTTGGGATAGGTAGATGCTGGATGTTGTGGACAAACATTGCATGGAGCCTATGTATTTTGCCCTGAGATGCAGCTTGGTCCTAAGCAATGTTAAGGTCCTTTGGAGCTAACGATGAACTGAAATCAACAGCTACCAACTCTGATTCCGTGCAACTTGCTTGTTTGGCATCTTTGGTAAGATAGGAAGCTGAACATGAGGTGAGTTAGATATTCAACAAACCACAATTCCCCTTAAACAGCAACTTGCTGCTGCCTAGTGAAAAACTTATCATGCTGCTCAACAAAGTAATAAAAGATTAAACAAGCTGCTCCAGCAATCAATATTGACCTAAATGGACCTCATCTGATTCTGCCAAAAATTCTACCATAACCCACATCACTCAGACATCTAAGATTTTGCCCAAAATTTCAAATCACATCCACATGTATGAGTGGTTTGGAATCTAAGTGACTGGAGAAGTAGTGAGAGCCCCGTGCTGTCTTCTTTGGGAAAATCCTCTGCAACAAGTGCCAGCAGTAGGCTGCACTATGATCAAGGACCCAGCCACCTCAGTTAAGGAGGACAATCCCAACAGCGCAGCCTTTCATGGTCATCAGCACCACTGCAGGAAGTGGCAGATGCTGGTAATCAGCAAGGCTCCCGGATCACAGCTGAGTGAGGGCAGAATGAGCGATAGTGGGGAGGAGTTTTCTGGTTAGGGGGGAGGCATTGGGTTAAAACAAAGGGCAAAAATATGAAGGTAGTGCAGGAAGGTGGTGCTAAGATTGAAAAACAACCATGATTTTATTAAAAGGCACAGCACCTGACTCAGCTTCCATTTCTTACATTGATATTGGGTGTTGGATCAGTAAACTAAAAACAAAGCAAAGGGTTTGAAGCAGATGGTGATATCTGAGTATTTCCGGTGTACGTGTGGAAGGTGACTGTATTTCTTTAGACATTGTTACCAAAAGGGAGTATGTGAAGGAGGGGATCAAGATATATTTGATAAATCCTTGGGGAATTAAACATTGAATAATGTGAATGTGAAGGTGGTGGGTTGGAATGCTGTGGGCTAGTACTGGATGTCCTGGCTATATTTGAATAGTTGAGACAAGAACTAAAAAAGGTTGAGTTCCACTAAGCTGCGCAAAAGAGCAGAGGTGCTGAAGGATGATGGTTTAGCTGAATGCAGAAAGGTGAAGGTGCATGATGAGGGATAATGCAGTACAGTCATAAGAGAGTACAGTAACATTATTAACAACCATGACAGTCTTGTTCCATTTGTGAAAGTGAAAATATGACACCACTTTCTCACGCATCCAACTTGCCACTGCCCCTGCCCAGCCCCAAACACTGACTGGCTGTGACTTCACCTAATCTTTAAATCTTAAAAGTCTATACTTTTGAAAATGTATATGATATTGTATTTATTGATGAGTTGCACATTTTTGTTTTCAACTGTTCCTCTGTGATCGTTTGAATTCCCAGAAGGTAGTATTATGAATCTGAAAAGTGATCAAAACACTAATTCAATCTAGCATTTCAGTAGTCAAGGAATAGATATCAGAGAGACTGAAGTTCAACTGAATACATATTTTTTTCCCTATTGTTCACTTCAACCCAGGAGATTCAACTAGACATCATTGGTTTGGGGTTCCAGTTACCTCCACTACAAAGAAATGCACTTTGACCAAAAATACCTCATAACTCACTTACACTGGTAGTCAAAACTCAGAAGTATAAAATAACAAAAGTACAACCTTCTGAAGTCCTTAGCCTTTTATGTTGGTCTATGCCCCCTGTGGTGTGGATCTATGAAAATGTCTCTGTTTATTTACCCAGGAATATTTTCTTTTTGTGTTTGATTTCCATTAAAATAATCAGTTATGAAAGACTTGAATCACCCAATAAAGAGAAAGAAATCTTTGAAGTTTCTTGAAAAGAAACACAAACATGTCACCTTCCTTAATGAAACACAACTGACTAAAACTTCCAGGTGAAGGTGGAAATTTTCCTACTTGCCCTATCAAGCTTTTCAAAGGAATGCCAATTCACTATTGATCACATATCAGAGTCTGAAATTAAACCATTAATTAAAACTCTACGTAGCAAGGGCAAGTTGTTCCTAAAAGTCAGAATCATTTATTATGATTTCTTATTAAAACTGTACTTCTGAAATCTTTTATTATTGTTTAACTTTTAAATGTTTCTTCTAAATGGAGCACCTTAAATAACTGTATCACAGAAAGTGATAACCCTCAAATAACCTTTATACATAGCTTTCTTTTCAGAAATATGTTTTAACAATATGTTATTAATATTCACCTTTTGCAGCAAGCACAAACACGCTTGCTATTGTTTTCATCTGACATTCATTGACCTCCCAAGATACTGACTGCTGGATAATTCTCATAAGAAAAGTTCGTGATTGAGCTCAACATAACAATTGGGGGGAGGGGACAAACTGGATGTTGAAAAAGGAAATTGAAGGGAAAGTTAGAACAAGAGAAGTCAAGAAAGACAACTGTATCAATGAGGCAGAAAACTTGGAAAGGGATCATGCTGTAAGGTTGAATGAAATAGGGGTTGATGGGAAGGGTGAGAGCAGTAACAAATTAAAAATACTATATATGAGTGCACGAAGCATTAGACATAAGATGGATGAGCTTGAGGCTCTTTTGGAAATTGGCAGATACAATATTGTGGGGATAACTGAGACGTGGCTTCAAGTGGACAGGGCCTGGGAAATGAATATTCAAGGCTACACGTGCTATCGAAAGGACAGACTGACGGGCAGAGGGGGTGGAGTGGCCTTGATGGTAAGGGAGGATATTCAGTCCCTTGCGCGGGGGGACCTAGAGTCAGGGGATGTAGAGTCAGTGTGGATAGAGCTGTGAAATACTAAGGGTAAAAAGACCCTCTTGGGAGTCATCTACAGGACCCTAAACAATACTCTGGATGTTGGATGAAAGATGAATCAGGAGCTGAAATTGGCCTGTCGCAAAGATGTTACTACAGTTGTTATGGGGGATTTTAACATGCAGGTAGACTGGGAGAAACAGGATGGAATTGGACCTCAAGAAAGAGACTTTGTGGAGTGCCTCAGAGATGGATTCTTAGAGCAGCTGGTGTTGGAGCCGACCAGGGAGAAAGCAATTCTGGATCTGGTATTGTGTAACAAACCAGAATTGGTCAGAGAGCTCGAAGTGAAGGAGCCATTGGGAAGTAGTGACCATAATACATTAAGCTTCAATCTGCAATTTGAGAGGGAGAGGGTACAGTCGGAAGAGACAGTACTTCTGTTGAATAAAGGGAACTATGGAGCTATGAGGGAGGAGCTGGCCAAAGTTTAATGGTGCAATATCTTAACAGGGATGACCGTGGAGGAACAATGGTGGATATTTCTGTGTATAATGCAGAAGTTGCAGGATCAGTTCATTCCTAAAAGGAAGAAAGGTCCCAGGAGGAGGCATGGGCGGCCGTGGCTGATGAGGGAAGTTAAGAAACGTATAAAGTTAAAAGACAAAAAATATAACATAGCAAAGATAGTGGGAAAACTGAGGACTAGGAAGCTTTTAAAGAGCTACAGAGGATAACTAAGAAGGAAATATGCAGAGGAAAAATGAGGTACGAAGGTAAACTGGCCAATAATATAAAGGAGAATATTAAAAGCTTTTTTAAGTATGTGCAAGGCAAAAAAAATGGTTAGGACTAAAATTGAGCCCTTGAAGACACAAACAGGGGAATATATTATGGGAAACAAAGAACTAGCAGAAGAATTAAATGGGTACTTCAGATCTGTGTTCACTGGGGAAGACACAAGCAATCTCCCTGAGGTAACAGTGCCTGAAGGACCTGAACTTAAGGGAATCTATATTTGCCCGGGTTTGGTGCTGGAGAGACTGTTAGGTCTGAAGGTTGATAAGTCTCCGGGGCCTGATGGTCTACATCCCAGGGTACTGAAGGAGGTGGCTCGGGAAATCGTGGATGCGTTGGTGATTATTTTCCAGAGTTCGATAGATTCGGGGTCGGTTCCTGAGGATTGGAGGGTAGCTAATGTTATACCACATTTTAAGAAAGGTGGGAGAGAGAAAGCAGGAAATTATAGACCAGTTAGTCTGACCTCAGTGGTGGGAAAGATGCTGGCGTCTATTATAAAGGATGAAATTATGGCACATCTGGATAGTAGTAACAGGATAGGACAGAGTCAGCATGGATTTATGAAGGGGAAATCATGCTTGACTAATCTTCTTGAATTTTTTGAGGATGTAACTCTGAAGATGGACGAGGGAGATCCAGTAGATGTAGTGTACCTGGACTTTCAGAAAGCTTTTGATAAAGTCCCACACAGGAGGTGAGTGAGTAAAATTAGGGCACATGGTATTGGGGGCAAAGTACTAACTTGGATTGAAAATTGGTTGGCTGATAGCAAACAAAGGAATGCAGCGTAGGTTCACAAGGTCAATTCCTGGAATGGCGGGATTATCTTACACTAAAAGACTGAAGCGACTGGGCTTGTATACCCTTGAGTTTAGAAGACTGAGAGGGGATCTGATTGAGACATATAAGATTATGAAAGGATTGGACACTCTGGCAGCAGGAAACATGTTTCCGCTGATGGGTGAGTGCCGAACCAGAGGACACAGTTTAAAAATATGGAGTAGACCATTTAGGACAGAGATGAGGAGAGACATCTTCACCCAGAGAGTGGTGGCTGTGTGGAGTGCTCTGCCCCAGAGGGCAGTGGAGACCCAGTCTCTGGATTCATTTAAGAAAGAGTTGGATAGAGCTCTCAAAGATTGTGGAATCAAGGGTTATGGAGATAAGGCAGGAAGAGGATACTAATTAGGAATGATCAGCCATGATCATATTGAATGGTGGTGCAGGCTGAATGGCCTACTCCTGCACCTATTGTCTATTATCTATTGTCTAATTATGGCTGTGGCATTTTTGAAAACCCCAAGAGGAGTCAATACAGCAACTAGGGAAATAACTGGTCACCAGTGGTGGCCCCTGCTGGTACTGCAGCAGACCCAGACTAGGTAACATCGAGGAGGATTTGAAGATGCTGGTGTTGCACTAGGATGTACAAAGTTAAAAATCACACAACACCAGGTTATAGTCCAACAGGTTTATTTAGAAGTACCAGCTTTCAGAGCGCTGCTCCTTCATCAGGTGGTTCAGAGTGCAACTGAGTTTGTGGAGCTTGGCAGGGCCAGTAAGGCAAAATCCAGCCAGGAATGGACATCAAGGAAGGGGATCTTTTAGCAGGGGTCCCCATTGTCCGAACCCACGAGGACCCACAGCATACCTGATCAGGTGTATCCTCCTTGTAAAGACATAGAGGAATCACCAAGCTGTGGCTTACAGCTCTCCTGCCATTATTGAATACTGTGTAGACAGGCAGTAGGCTGGAAGAACACAGCAAGCTAGGCAGCATCAGGAGGTACAGAAGTCGACGTTTTGGTGTAACCCTTCTTCAGGACTTGGGGTAGGTGTGGGGGGAGCGGCAGATAAAGCGGATAACTGGGCAGGGTGGTGAAGTGGGGATAGGTGAAGACAGGTAGAGGCTACCACCTGGTTGGTCAATGGGAGGAATGAATCCAGTGAACTGGGAAATGTGGGAATTCTATTGAATACTGTGGCAGCAGGATAAAGCCCTTCGGTGGCAATTCATTATCTCAATTGGTGTTCAATCAGAATGCCAAGCTCAACCTTCAACACATCTCACTTAATCAGGTGAGTGACTCCTTCCATGTCTTTCCCCTATTTCTACTCCTCACCCAGCCTGCTGCTGCTGCAAAAAACTAAGTGACCATATTGGAAATATAGCAAACTCCATTGCCGCATTGATACATTGCATTGATGAGGCCACACATGAGTATTGTGTGCAGTTACGGTCTCCCAGTCTGAGGAAGGACATTCTTGCTATTGAGAGATTCCAGTGAAGTTTCACAACTGAATCCTGGGATGGCAGGACTCTCATATGAACAAAGATTGGGTCAACTGGCTTGTACTCATTGGAATTTAAAAGAATGAAGAGGGATCTCATAGAAAGATATAAAATCCTGGCAAGGCTAGACAGGTTAAACGTGTGAAGAATGTTCCTGATGTTAGGGAAGTCCAGAACTAGGGGTCACAGTCTAAGGATAAGGGGTAAGCCATTCAGGACTGAGATGAAGAAGACTTTCTTCATTCAAAGAGTTCTGAACCTGTGAAATGCTATACCACAGAAAGCTGTTGAGGCCAGGTCATTAGATATATTCAAGAGGGTTCTGGATGTAATCCTTGCAGCCAAAATGATCAAGGGGTATGTGAAGAAAACAGGAGTGGGATACTGAAATTGCTTGATCAGCGATGATCGTATTGAATGGTGCTGCACCTACTCCTGCACCTATTTTCTATGTTTCTATGTTTACTTCAGCTGGCTTAGCACAAGTAAGGGATCAAAGATAAGACATTCTTGATCTCTAGAGCTTACAACATAACATAGTACATCAACATCAAGGTATTTATCTACAGCAGTACATTGGTTCTAAGGTACTACATACTAAAGAGTTTCAAGGTGTAGTTAGATCACAAATACAAAAACAACCAGAATTTCAGATAATGAGTTTCGTGAAGTGATTGAGGTCTGTTTGAACAGATACATTTTGGTAAGATTTCAGAAGGATAGGAGAAAAGAATTACAGAAAAAAAGGCCTTGATAGAACACAGTGAGGATTGCATTAGCTAAAACGTAGATAAGATTGGAGGAGGAGCGATAAAGTTTTAAATTTGGTAGGCATTTATAGTTGAGTTGAGGATTTTGAAGTTACTCAAAATGCTTTCACAAAGAAGTTAACATTGAGTTATAAAGACAGAAATTGTCCTGTAGAGGGATAAAAGCAAAGGGGTTTTCTGGGATGAATGTAAGACAAGAGTAGAAGCACAGTGAAAGGGTAAGCAGAGGGACAAAAGCAAACTTGGAAAAAGGCAAAATACCTGAGGCTAAATACAATAACAGAGTACATTTTCCTTACCACAAGAGGATAAAAGCAGTCTGACAAGAAGTGAAAACCACAAAAGAATTAAATAAATTCCAAACTAGAGGGAAGTATAATGTGATAAATATTCAGAAAGTTTACTTCCTTCAAGTATTCAAAAGAAAAGGCACAGTATCAAGCTCACACTAGACAAATAAATCACATGATAAATCAATTGGCTTCATTATTAATGAGATTGAAATCCTAGACAGGCTAAATGGGCTCTAAACAAATAATTCCCAAGGGATAGATGGTATTTATTCTAAACTTCTGAGCTAAACTAGCAAGGAGATTTGTGTGGCACTGACAATCATTATTAGTGCATCAATGGAGACTGGAGAGGTACCAGCAGGTTGCAAAGAAGCCAATGTGCTAACAATATTCAAAAAGCATGACACAACAGACACAGGCAACTGCAAACCCATCAGTCTCACTTCATTCCGTGTAAGATAATAGAATCAATTATCAGAAGTAAATTTGAGAATAATCTTACAACAATAACCTAGGTAACAGCAGTCAGCATTGTCTTCAGCAGGAGAAAATCCTGACTGACCAATCTTCTTGTCTTCTTTGAGGCAGTGACAACCCAAGTGGACAGTGACAAGCCCAATGACATGGTGTGCTTCAACTTCGAAAAGGCTTTTGATACAGTTTTAAGAAAAGGGTATTAATTAAACTCAAAGCTGAGTTGAGTTTTAGGAGAGACCCTGGGAATGCATAACAAACTGGTTCAAGGGTGAGAAACAGCGAGCATTCATTAAAAGAGTTATGTCGGGGCAGGGGTAAGGACTGAATGGTGTAGTTCAAGGCTCAGTGCTGGGAACTTCGCAATATTTAATTTGCATTAATAAGCTGGTTTGAAAAACTCAGTGCAAAATGGTCAAATTTGCAGATGCTCCCAAAGTAGGTAAGGCCCTAGAAACATGGGGAACAGGTCACAATGAGAAAATAAATTGAACAATGTGTCCAGAACAATTAACATAAAATGCTACCTATAGATAAAACACATGCATACTCTTTAAGACTAGTTTTAAAATGGCAAAGGAAAAAACTACACACGATTTAATAATCTCGTAGACTCAATGTTGAACATACATAGCCCGTGTAAAACAGCAAATCCTGAAGTTAATAAATTATGAAACTGTACTGCAGACATCGTAGAATTGTGGATTTCATTTGTGCATTCATTCAGTGCTTCAACTGCTCCCATGTTATCCTCTCAAACTACTAAACCTTCCCTCCTTCTGCACTTTCTACTCATGCACCGAAGACAACTCACCACCATCTCTTGCATCACCACTAACTACTTTTCCATTCACTTCAATCACACTCAATCCCACCACTTGTATCACTGCAGGAGAAAAATGGCCATAAACAGGTCAAAAGACACAAGACCTCAGTCCTTGAGGAGAAAATCCTGGATCCAACCAGAGAAACATAAGTACTAATGTGTGGACAATGGCTAACTGATCCATAAGATTAGACAATGAGGCAAAGTCTGGTCAGCACAGCACTGACATGTCTCCACAGCCAATGAAGGAAGGAAGGCCTGCTCAAGTCACTGCAACCAAATAGAGAAATAAGGATCATGTGTAGGCAGATGGGATTAGTGGGTCAAAGGCCTGGGCCTGTACTGTACCATTCTATGTTATATGTTCTAATGACCACATATTGTAGCTCACTTTTGTTGCATGGAGACTTCCTAAGAAGGTTATTTTCAAATATCCACCAGGAATTCCAAAGTGTTTGACATTGTCCAGTTACACTTTCCACAACCAAAGATCTAAACCTACATTAGAACTGAATTCTGCCAGCAAGTTACTATGGTAGTTCCGCCAAACTCCGAACAAAAGACAGCCTCCCATAATACACACTAAGTCCTTGCATATTTATGGTTCAGTGTCTGAATCAGGTAATTGCAAAGTGATGTCTTCCAATGGTTATTATGGTGCGTGATTATGAAATAGCCTATTCAGGTTCTGTTTTTAAATGGTTTTGGTTGTTCACAGTTGCTTTTCAGGAAAGACATAGAGTCACTTAGTATGCACAATGCCTGATTGCTAGAGGCCAAGTTTTGGAAAATGCATTATGGGCATAGAATATATGCTGAAAATGTGTTGCTGGAAAAGCGCAGCAGGTCAGGCAGCATCCAAGGAGCAGGAGAGTTGATGTTTCGGGCATGAGCTAATAAAGTTCAAACTGATGGATGGCACAGGTTAAGTGAATAGGCAAGGATCTGGCAGATGGAGAACAATGTTGGTAAGTATGAGGTTATCCACTTTGGAAGTAAAACAGTCAGTCAGAGTATTATTTAAATGGTAAAAGATTGCAGCATGCTGTTATGCAGAGGAACTTAGGAGTGCTCGGACATAAATCACTAAAAGTTGATTTTCAGATGCAACAGGTAATTAGGAAGGTAAACGGAATACTGGCTTTCATTGCTCAAGGGATTGAATTTAAGAGTAGGGAGGTTCTGTTGCAATTGTACAAAGCGTTGGTAAGGCCACACCTGGAGTATTGTATGTAGTTCTGGACTCTGTACCTGAGGAAGGGTATACTGGCTTTGGAGATGGTGCAGAACAGGTTCACCAGGCTGATTCCGAAGCTGAGGGGGTTACCCTGTGAGGAAAAATTGAGCTGCCTGGGACTGGACTCACTAGAATTTAGAAGAATGAGAGGGGATCTTATAGAAACATGTAAAATTATGAATGGAATAGATAAGATAGAGACGGGACGTTGTTTCCGCTGGTGGGTGAGACAAGGGCTAAGGGGCATGGCCTCAAGATTAGGGGGAATAAATTTCGGACAGAGATGAGAGAAACTACTTTTCCCAGAGAGTAATGAATGGATTGAATTCTCTGCCCAATAAAGCAGTAGAAACAGCTTCAATAAACATATTGAAGACACATTTGGATGGGTTTTTGCATGGGAGGGGAATTAACGGTTATAGGCAAAATGCAGATAAGAGGAGCTGAGATGGTGGATAGATCAGCTATGATCTTAAAGAATGGAGGAGCAGGTTCAATGCGCCAAATGGCCTACTGCTGCTTCTGTAACTATAACTATGAAACTATCACTGAACAGTAGTGACATCGCATCCAGCAAAGCCTCCAAAAGATAAAGAGGAACTAGTAGATGTAGTATATTTGAATTTACAGAAAGCATTTGATGAAATGCTACATAAAAGATTATAGCACCAGCCGGATTTCACACAATTTAACATAATGCATCAACATGGATTCAGAGTCAGTTAACACACAGAAGACAGAATGTTGAAATTAATGACTTTCTTTCAGACTGGGAAGACATATCTCATGGATCAATTCTAAGGCCTCAATTATTTATCTATAATAATGACATGGAGCACAGGGTCAAGTATAACATTACTAGATTTGCTGAGATTC
Organism: Hemiscyllium ocellatum; assembly: GCF_020745735.1. NCBI lineage: Eukaryota > Metazoa > Chordata > Chondrichthyes > Orectolobiformes > Hemiscylliidae > Hemiscyllium > Hemiscyllium ocellatum. The sequence goes on along the minus strand of NC_083401.1, from coordinate 52,112,950 downwards.
TAATGTTGCCACTTAAAGGTGAAAGGGAAAATCAGAAAATAACATTCTAAATGTCATGATTCTGACTATTTTTCCTTTCCCACCATGTTTTCTCAACTTTCCTAATCCTCTCAGGGAGGGGTAATTTCACTTGTGGCATTAAAAAGCCATCTGGGTCCCTGATATCGTTTTCAGGAAGGCAATCTGCCAGCCTTACCTGGTCTGACTTACATGTGATTCTAGGACCACAGCAGATCTTAACTACACATAGAGACGTACAGCACAGAAGCAGACCCTTCGGTCTGAATCATCCAAGCCAATCACACACCCCAATCAAATCCAGTTCCATTTGCCAGGACTTGGCCCATATCTCACTAAATCCTTCCTATTCATATATCCATCCAGGTGCCTTTTAAATGTTGTAATTGTACCAGTCTCCATCTGGCAACTCCCTCTGGCAACTTATTCCATACATGCACCACCCTCTGTGTGAAAAGGTTATCCCAAAGATTCCTTTTAAATTTTCCCACTCTCACACTAAACCTATACCCTCTAGTTCTGGATTCCCCCACCCAAAGGAAAAGACATAGTTTATTTATCCTATCCATGCCCATCATGATTTCATAAACTTCTTTCAGGTCACCCCTCAGCCTCCGACGCTCCAGGGAAAACAACTCCAGCCTATTCAGCCTCTCCCTATAGCTCAAATCCTCCAACCCTGGCAACATTCTTGTAAATCGTTTTTCAACCCTTTCAAGTTTCACAACATCCCTCTGATAGGAAGGAGACCAGAATTGCGCAATTCCAAAAGTGGGCTAGCCAACTGTACAGCTGCAACATGACCTCCCAACTCTGACCAACAAAGGAAAGCATACCAAATGTCTCCTTCAGTATCCTATCTACCTGCGACTCTACTTTCAAGGAGCTATGAACCTGCACTCCAAGGGCTCTTTGTTCAGCAACGCTCCCCAGGACCTTACCATTAAATGTGCAAGTCCTGACCTGATTCATCTTTCCAAAATGCTGCACCTTACATTATTTTTTCATCATTCAATTAAGATTATGCAGCTAAACCTCGGTATTAAAGGCCTGTGTAATGCAAAATAATTCACAGCTCTACAATCAATTAATCATTTTTGTGAGACTGTCCAGCAGTTTGGCCAATAACAGATCATGTTTTCCTATCTGAGCCAGCCAGTGTTATTAGCAGCATAATCCTCAGTATTTTCTTGCATTAATTTTTGTTCTTGATATGAGGACCTGGATATAAAACAGTTTGTTAGTACCACAATCATTGCCACAATGTTGAAAGTCTAGTACGTCTCAGTTTCAGGGAAGTTTTACTTAGCTCAAAATGTTAACATTATTTCTCTCTCCACAGATTTTGCCAGGCCTGCTGAATTTCTCCAGAACTTTGTTTTTATTATACTTGAGATGACCATCCAGTTCATATGTGCACAATAGTGAGGTATACATTGGCCAGGATATTGGGTCAACTCTCTGTTATTCCTCAAATTTTGCCATGAGATAGAGTCATAGAGTAACAGACGCTCAGTCCAACTCAATCGCGCTGACCAAATTTCCCAAATCCATCTAGTCCTATTTACCAGCATTCGGCCCATAGCCCTCTAAACCCATGCTATTCATATACCCATCCAGATAGCTAACCCTGGCAACATCCTTGTAAATCTTTTGAGAACCCTTTCAAGTTTCACAACATCCTTTCTATAGCAAGGAGGCCAGAATTGAATGCAATATTCCAAAAGTGAAAATGACTATCTTTTGGAGGATTCCAAAATCTCCATAATATGATCAGCAGAAATCCGAGAGGCGGCATAGATGGACATTTATGCCATTTCTCCAGGTCTTTGTCAGCTATAATTGGAAGCGTTTCAATATTTCCATAGAAATTAGAGGCAGGAAATTTAAATGTGCTATTGAAGTTTATGATTAGTGTTGGCATTGAATTTACATCAGTAAAGATACAAACATGAACTTCAACACTGATGGACATGAAAATTCAAGTACCCCAACTAATTAAGCGCAGAATCAGATCAGCGACTGCTCTCCCTGATACTTAATCAAAAATATATACATTCTAAAAGTAGATGAGGCAGCACTTATTTTAGCTCCTATAAGAACTAAATGATGATAATATGGTATTGATATTTACATGTGTTTCAATCACAGGGTTAATGCTGTTATTTGGTTATAAACGGTGAGTGGCATGCTGCAAGAGGCCGCAATTAAGGTAGAGACTGAGACTTTTACAGCACCTCAGGTGGTGTGCTACAATATTGTGATGATATCATATCTCATCAGGGTATCCCAGACACTAGCTGTGCAACATAGTACTGCATTCAATCACAATTGATTGTATCAGCTTGATTCTTAGAGTCCTGCAGTCAATCTCTTCTGTTAATAGGTTTTGCTAGATTTTGTTACAATGATTTTTTTACACATTGCTGAATATTTGAAGTAAGTCATAAGGAAAATGGCTGGTGTGGACTGGAATAACTAATAATGACTTGCGAAATGCCAAAAATGCTGTAAGTCTCATATGATGGAGTTCAGGATTCAAACAGATGGAGTCCATTTGGAGTCAATATTAAGACATCTGACTGATGAATGTTTGGAGATCACTGAACTACTTTTCTTCCAGTCATATAATATATGCACTCATTCATTTTTTAAAAATCAAATTGGACCAAGTTGAATGGGTGTCAGTTATTATCCCATTGGATAGAATCTTATTGAGGTGACGGGACTCTCAGTCACCAGCTGGAGAACCAGCGAGAATTCCACGTCACCTTTTATCGAAGGCCTGCCATATCTTGTTCTACTCTGGCTCTTTACAGGTTAATGGTGCACCTTCTCCCAGAATCCAGGGCACTAGAGCAGAAATCCCACCTTCAGAGAGCTATCAGCCATTCAAAGACTGAGGCTTCATTGAAAGCCAATGGCCCTGGGAGAGTGGTGTCTGCTGCTGGTACAATATCCACCAGAGGTCTGGGATTGTCACTGCTGTAAGGAGGGCCATGAGGTAGGAGTTGCAAGAGATGTGGGAGGGCAGGTTAGCAAGGTTCCGATCAAACACTAAGTGCCTTTGCATTAGTAGCTGAAAAGGAACCCTGCGCGGGTTTTCTTGTCATGCTCCCTGTCATTGGGTATACACCAGTGGCTGCAGAATAAGTCCCTTAATTGGACAAACACTGTCCTCACTTGGAAATACATTGTCGTTTCTTCTCTGTCACTGGTCAATGTTGTCAAATTCCATCCCTAAAGTACTGTGGGAGTACCTACACTAAATGACTGTCTTTCAGAAGGGCAGTTTGGGATGGGCAACAAAGCCCATATCCCCAAAGTAATAAAAAAGACAAATTGTCCATTTAAATCTCCATTTGATATTGCAGAGGAAAACATTCCACCATGGACTAATAGGGGTGAAACTAGCAAGGTGACAGAATTCCTATCTGCCACTATCCCAACTGATTAAATGTCCCTTCCCCAATAAACCTACCACAGGAAGAGGCAGAAGAAAGCATGATTAAGTGAATTATTAAATCAGAAGTCATGAGCCTGAATTCCACTGACAGGGTTTCAGCAAATATCTTTTTTCCCTTGCCACCACACAAAACTTCATTTCTTCCTACATGGGGTGTGAGGCTCACTGACAGTGTCAGCATTTGTTGTCCTTGATTTTTTTTTTGGAATCTATTTGCAATTACACGTAGTCCTTCCTTGTGATTGTATCAATGATATTTGACTTTTGGTTCCCAAATGTTGCTGCTGCTCAGGCAGGCTGCCTCAGAACAAACCAATCTTGGATAATGGACTTCAAAGGAGAAAGGATTTCCTGAAGAAGGTCTCATGCCTGAAACGTCGATTCTCCTTGGATGCTGCCTGACCTGCTGCGCTTTTCCAGCAACACATTTTCAGCTCTAATGGACTTCAAAGCAGAGTTAGGTCCTTCAATACATTTGCTTCAGGCTTGTATAAATATTCTTTGTCTTTTCACATTATGATCGACAGAATGCTTCCCAATAAAAGCATACATACACACACTTACTTCCCCTCAACATGAAGTAGTGCTAATGTGTACACAAGTTTCCAGACCGAACATTACCAATCCTTAGATAAACCAGGAAACAAATCATGACTATAAGCTCTCCAAATCAAAGTACCATCATCTGATTCAAACTGAAAGAGGCAAAACAGAGAAAATTATCAATAAAAGGACATCAGAAACAACTAAGAGAGAATTCATTGCCTAGAAGTGTGTTGGTGTTTGCAATTATATTGCCTGATGTCTGCTTTTAGAATTCTCTTCAGAAAATTGGATGTGCCAAATGCACCCAATATGTTTAATACAATTTACCAATCCTGAGTAGGATACTTAGGATTCGTAAAAGGGAAGATAGAAGCAACGAGTGAAAAATATAAGGCTCTGGTGGTGCCAGCATAACAACTGTATTTGTGCACATTAGCCCCAGTAGCTCCCTCCCACTCCTTCCCCAGCCCACTGCATCCTGAACATCCCTTCCCACAATCTACTTAAACCTGATGAGTACAGATACAAGTAATGCATCTGTAAGTTGCAAACAAACATAATAAAGGTCTTAAGTCCAGTGTAAGTGTTAGATCTTGTGTATCCAACACATTCTGACACATAAGTCATCCCTGCATGCAATTGACACTGCCCTGTATCATTCAGTTTTTGCCTCCATTTTCTTAAAGTTACTGTGTACAACATCACAAGTGAGAGGCAAATATATGCCTTCTCATGTCCAATTTACCCTGTTGAAATATATGACCACCTCAATGGTCCTCCACTTGAGCCAAGTAGAATTTTATTGTTTCTTCAATTTAAAGCAACTTTTGAATATTACTTATATTGAGCAAATTTTATCAATGGTTTCACTTTATTTCCAGATCTATTTTAGCATGGATAGACCTTTTACTACTCAGTGTGTAACATCATAGTAATATTGTATATTGAAGGCATTAGTCACTTTTGTAACTTGAATGGTAAATTGGTGGAATGGATTGCCTACTCTTTCTAGCACTCATCTGATTTTCATTTATGTTAAAGTTGGGCAGATTCTACAAGAAATTTGTAATCCTCTGCCAAATATTAAAAATGGTAAAATAGAACTAGGAAAGAACTCAAAAATGGACTGAGGGGAGCTAGGAAGTCGGCATGAAAAAACCTTGGCAGGAAGGATTAGGAAAAACCCAAAGGTGTTCTACACTTACATAAAGAATAAGAGAATGATCAAAGACAGAGGATAGGGCTGATCAGGGATAGTGAAAGGAACTTGCGCCTGGAGTCTGAAGAAGTAGGGGAGGCCCTAAATGAATTTTTTGCTTCAGTATTCACTAGAGAGCAGGACCTTGTTGATAATGACAATAGAGTACAGATAGATTAATAGGCTTGAACAGATTGATATTAAGAAAGTGAATGTGCTGAAACTCTGGAAAGTATCAAGATAGATAAGTTCTCAGGGCCAGACCAGATATATCTAAGGTTACTATGGGAAGTGAAGAATGAGATTGTTGCACCTCTGGCTATGATCTTTGCATCCTCATTCTCCATGGGAGTAGTGCTGGATGAGTGGAGGGAGATAATATCATTTCTCTGTGCAAGAAAGGGTATAGGGAAATCCCTGGGAATTATAGACCCATCAGTCTTACGTCTGTGGTAAGCAAGGTACTGGAAAGGATTCTGAGAGATACAATTTAGGACAATTTGGAAAAACATAGTTTGATTAAAGATAGTCAGGATGGCTTTGTGAGGAGCAGGTCATGTCTCACAAGCCTTATTGTGACAAGACAAGTTGTCAAAGGTTGAGCAGTGGATGTGGTGCATATGGATTTCATATGAATGCTAAGATGTGCAGAACATAGAACATAGAATAGTACAGCACAGTACAGGCCTTTTGGCCCATGTATTGTCCCGAGCATTTATCTTAGTCTACGATTAACCTTACCTGCACACCCCTCAATTTACTGCCATCCATATGCTTGTCCAGCAGTCACATAAATGTCCCTAATGTCTCTGATTTCAGTAAAGCATTTGATAAGGTTCCCCACAGTAGGCTTATGCAGAATTTTAGGAGATATGGGATATAAGAAAATTTAGCTGTCTGGACATAGAATTGGCAGTCTGAAAGAAGACAGTAAGTGGGAGTGGATGGAAAGTATTCCGCGTGAAAGTTGGTGATCAGTGGTGTCCCGCAGGGATCTGCTCTTGGACTTCTGCTATTTGTAGTTTTTATAAGTGACTTGGATGAAGAAGTGGAAGGGTGGGTTAGTAAGTTTGCCGATGACACAAAGGTCAGTGGTGTTGTAGATAGTGTCGAGGGCTGTTGCAGGCTACAACATGACATTGACAGGATGCAGAGCTGGGATGAGAAGTGGCAGATGGAGTTCAACCTGGATAAATGTGAAGTGATTCATTTTGGAAAGTTGAATTTGAATGCTGAATACAGGGTTAAAGACAGGATTCTTGGCAGTGTGGAGGAACAGTGGGATCTTGGGGTCCACATACATAGATTCCTCAAAGTTGCCACCCAAGTGGATAGGATTGTTAAGAAGTCATATGGTGTTTTGGCTTTCATTATCGGGGGGTTTGATTTTAAGAGCCACAAGGTTTTAATGCAGCCCTGGTTAATAAAACCCTGGTTAGATCACACTTGGAGAATATTGTGTCCATTTCTGGTCACCTCATTATTGGAAGGATCTAGTTGCTTTGGAAAAGATACATAGAAAATTTACCAGGATGCTGCCTGGATTAGAGGATTTGTCTTATGAAGAGAGGTTGAGTGAGCTAGGGCTTTTCACATTGGAAAGAAGGAAGAGAGATGACTTGATAGAGGTGTACGAGGTAATGGGAGGCATAGGTAGAGGAGATAACCAGAAACTTTTCCCCACGGTACAAATGGTTGTCACGAGGCGTCATAATTTTAAGGTGATTAGAGAAATGGATAGGGGAGTTGTCGGAGGTAGGTTCTTTATGCAGAGTGTGATGGGTGCGTGGAATGCACTGCCAGCAGTGGTGGTAGAGTCAGAGACATTAGGGACATTTATGTGACTGCTGGACAAGCATATGGATGGCAGTAAATTGAGGGGTGTGCAGGTAAGGTTAATCGTAGACTAAGATAAATGCTCGGGACAATACATGGGCCAAAAGGCCTGTACTGTGCTGTACTATTCTATGTTCTATGTTCTGCACATCTTAGCATTCATTTTTTTGTTGTTTGACACTTCCTGTGTCAGTCACACATTTTTGTATCACAGCTATGGCACAAACTATTAGTATCTGTTGCCTAGCCCGCTCTTTGTGTTGATTTGTCGTGGTATGTGTTGAGAATTTATACCAATAAAGTGAATGAGTTCAATTGATTTTCTATGGAAAGGTTGTCCTTCTTTTTTGCTGTTTTGTCTGAGAGTCTTGCTGGTTTCTGTTACATATTTTATATTTTAGCAATTTATGTTGTTAGCTATTTGAATATAGGTGGGTAATTACTTGCTCATCTTGAGATTTAGTATTTTGTTTTGAAGCAATTATGCAAGCAAAGAATTGTTTTGTTCCTAGATGTCCAATTTTGTGTATTATTTGGGCCATTTCTGACATTAAGTGTTTGAGGTCTGTATTGTAATATATCAATCAATATTCTATACACATAGATATATCTGGGGTGACAAGAGCAGGTCAGATGAATCCTATAATGAGTAGCTCACCTCCTAACTCTCCAAAGCCTGTCTACCATTTACAAGGCACAAGTCGAGAGTACACCTGCCTGGATGAATGCAGCTCCAAAATCATTTTTAAAACTTGATACCATTAAGACAAAACACCCCATTTGATTGGCCATATCCACATTTATTCACTCCCTCCACTACTAATGCTCAGAACACACTGCTGCTACTACCTACAAGTTGAACTGCAGACATTCACCAAGTCTCATTCAATAGCATCTACCAAATGCATGCTCACTACCATCTAGAAGAAGAGAGAAGCAGACATATGGAAACTGCCATCACCTTCAGGTTCCCCTCAAGCCACTCAACATCCTGACTTGGAAGTTATCACCTTCATTGTCGTTGAATCAAATTTCCGGAACTCCTGCTTTCATGGCATTATGGGTCTACTTACACGAAATGGACAGCATGAGTTCCAGGAAGGCATCTTCTGTTCCAGAAGTTCCACCATCACCACCACCTCAAGTGCAATAAGAGATGAGCAATCAATGCTGGCCCAGCCAGTGATATCTACATCCCATGAATGAATAAAACAGATTCGCCTGCATCTGCACCTCCTGCACAGGAAATGACATCACCAGCCCAAGGAACTCTAAACACACACAAAAAAAGCAGGCCATACCAGTACTTCACTGGAGGCTTACTGATGATGTTACCTAGTATGGTGACAAAACGACTGAAAACAAATCTTCCAGCTCAGCAAGCAAATTTACATCCACATTCTCCTGAAATTGCTTCTTTTGGTTATTTATTCTTATTACTTAAAGGATGTTTTAAAATTGCACCATGCAATTTGCAACAGTTAGTAATCTGCTGGGGCTTTAAAATTTCTATTCTTACAAGACGTCAATGTTGTTTTAAAGTCCCTTCAAGCTTTTAAACCTATTATAGTAATATTGTAGTTTTGACTTCGAAGAGACATTTAGTCTGTATAATGGCAATGTTGTAGTGCTTTACAGAAAATATAACAAAGTGCTGGAGAATCTCAGCAGGTCCAGCAGCATCTGTGGAGAGAGAAACAAAGTCAACATTTTGAGTCCAATATGACTTTTTAGCGTACTATGTACTGGAGACATTTCTGTCATTTTTGCGTTCAATTTCTGAGAGCAAAATGAAGATTTCTGTTTGCTTGTTTTCAAACGAAAGCTTTCCTACCTCTCCAGCTTAAAAGATACTAGAAATATCCTGGAAAGTGTCAAAATAGGTAAGTCCCATGGGCTAGATGGGATTTATCCTAGAATTCTCTGGGAAGCAAGGGAAGAGATTGTCTACAGGAATAGTGCCAGAAGACTGGAGAATAGCAAATGTTGTCCCCTTGTTCAAGAAGGGGAGGAGAGACAACCCAGATAATTATAGACCAGTGAGCCTTACTTCAGTTGTGGGTAAAGTGTTGGAAAGGATTATAAGAGATAGGATTTATAATCATCTAGAAAGGAATAATTTGATTAGGGATAGTCAACACGATTTTTGTTAGGTTGTGCCTTACAAACATTTTTGACCTCTTTGAGAAGGTGACCAAACAGGTGGATGAGAGTAAAATATTTCAGTAAAGCATTTGATAAGGTTCCCCATGGTCGGCTATTGCAGAAAATACAGAGGCATGGGATTGAGGGTGATTTAGTGGTTTGGATCAGAAATTGGAAAGATGTAAGAAGAGAGAGGGTGGTCATCGATAGGAAATGTTCATCTTGGAGTTCAGTTATTTGTCATGTACTGCAAGATTCTTTTTTGGGTCCACTGTTTGTCATTTTTATTACTGCCTTGAATGAGGGCATAGAAAGATGGGTTAGTAAATTTGTGGATGACTCTAAGGTTGATAGAGTTGTGGACAGTGTGGAAGGATGTTGCAGGTTACAGAGAGATATAGATAAGCTGCAGATCTGGGCTGAGAGGTGGAAAATGGAGTTTAATGTGGAAAAGTGTGAGGTGATTCACTTTAGAAGGAGTAACAAGAATACAGAGTACTGGGCTAATAGTGAGATTCTTGGTAGTGTGGATGAGCAGAGATCTCTGCGTTCATATGCATAGATCCCTGAAAGTTACCACTCAGATTGATATGGTTGTTAAGAAGGCATAAGCTGTGCAAGCTTTTATTGGTAGAGGAACCATGAGATCATGCTGCAGCTATACAAAACCCTGGTGCGGCTACACTTGGAATATTGCGTACAGTTCTGGTCACCGTATTATAGGAAGAATGTGGAAGCATTGGAAAGGGTGCAGAGATTTACTAGGATGTTGCCTGGTATGGAGCGAAGGTCTTATAAAGAAAGGCTGAGGGATTTGAGGCTATTTTCACTAGAGGGAAGGTTGAGAGATGAGTTAGTAGACATATAAGATGATCAGAGAGTTAGATTGGGTGGATAGTCAGAGCCTTTTTCCTCAAATGGTGATGGCTAGCACGAGGAGACATAGGGGTGATAGATATAGGACAGATGGCAGAGGCAGGTTCTTTACTCAGAGAGTAAAAAGGGCATGGAACGCCCTGCCTGAAACAGCAGTAGACTCAACAACTTTAAGGGCACTTCAATGGTCATTGGATAAACATATGAATGATAATGGAATAGTGTGGGTTAGATGGGTTTCAGATTGATTTCACAGGTTGGTACAGCATCGGCAACCGAAGGGCCTTTACTGCGTTGTAATGTTCTATGTTCTACACACTGTCCTTGGTTTTTCAAATAGAGTCTATGGCTATAGCCTTAATAAATCATTCTGCTAAATCTGCAGTTTAAATTAAATATCTCCTGAAGTTATATCACTCTTGAAATTCTTCTATCCTCTGGCAGACTTCGAGTTCCAAGTCTTTCAATTTGCCCTTTTATTACAATATATCTGCTCCGCAAATTTCCTCATACTCTGCTCTCAATTAATTAACAATCGTTGACTTTGTTCTATAACTGTGCCTTGTGAACTGTGCTCACTGGATATGACACATGCTTGTTGTGAACAATAAGTGCTCTTCTCTTACTTCATTACTTCCTTAGTTACAAATCACACAACACCAGGTTATAATCCAACAGGGTTAATTGGAAGCATTAGCTTTCAGAGCACTGCTCATTACTTTCTCCTATGATTTTTTACACCGTTAATTAAAATATTTTCCCCTTTCCTAACAGGATGCTTAACTTTATTTACACAGCTCCAAAAGAGTTATTTTTCAACTGAAGCTCAAATTGGGACTACCTGCAAATCCCTTCTTCAGAATGTAACTGACAAATGTGACTAATCTTTTCCTTCTTTTTCTAGAGTTATTTCAGGCTTGTCTACAAAGAGTCAACAAAGTGTGGCGCTGGAAAAAGCACATCAGGTCAGGCAGCATTTAAGGAGGAGGAGAGTCAACATTTTAGGCAGAACCCTTCATTGGGAAAGATCCTTACCAATTTTTATAGATGCACCATAGAAAGCACTCTATCTGAATGCATCAAAATATGGTTGGCAACTGCTCTTCCCAAGATCTGGAGAGACTCTTGAACACAACCCAGTCCATCATGGAAACTAGCCTTCCTTCCATTGATTCTGTCTACACTTCCTGTTGCCTTGGAAAGCAGCCAGTATAATCAAATATCTTTCTGACCCCAGTTATAATCACTTCCACCCTCTTCTATAGACAGAAGATATAAAAGTTTGAATATATGCACAGATTCAAAAACAGTTTCTTCTCTGCTGTAATCTGAATTTTGAATGGATGTCCCAAATGTTAATGTTGATTTCTCTCTCTCTGTGCACCTTCTCTGCAGCTGTAACACTGTATTCTGCATTCTGTTCTGCTACCCTAATGCAGTTTGTATGGAATGATCTGCCATTATTGCATGCAAAACAACACTTTTCCCTGTATCTCGATAAATGTGACAACAACAAATCAAACTTAAACTCAAGACTCAAACTACCTGGTTGCTGTCAATCCCAAGGGACTATTAAAGAAGAAGAATAGCAGACTGAGCAGGATGAAAGCCTGTTAGAGTATGAACTAAGAGATCTCATATAAAGATGCATTCAATGACTTTGACCACAGTCTTATAGAGTTATAGAGATGTACAGCACAGAAACAGACCTTTCAGTCTAATTCGTCCATGTCAAAACGATATCTGAAACTGATCTAGTCCCATTTGCCAGCATTTGGCCCATATCCCTCCAAACCCTTCCCATTCATGTATCCATCCAGATGCCTTTTTAAATGTTGCAATTGTACCAGCCTCCACCACTTCCTCTGGCAGCTCATTCCATACATGCACCACTGCATGAAAAAGTTGTCCCTGAGATTGTCTTTAAATCTTTCCCCTCTCACCTTAAACTTATGCCCTCTAGTTTTGGACTCCCCTACATTGTGGAAAAAATCATTAACTATTTACCCTATCCATGTCCCTGATAATTTTATAAACCTCTATAAGCTCACCCCTCAGCCTCCGACGCTCCAGGGAAAACAGCCCCAGTCTATTCAATCTCTCCCGATAGCTCAAATCCTCCAACCCTGGCAGCATCCTTGCAAATCTTTTCTGAGCCCTTTCAAGTTTAAGAACATGTTTCCTATAGTAAGGAGACCAGATCTGAACACAGTATTGCAAAAATGACTTCACCAATGTCCTGTACAGCCACAATATGACCACCCACCTACTATACTCAATGCACTGACCAATAAAGGCAAGCATAGTGAATGCCTTCTTCACTATTCTATCTACCTGCGACTCCACTTTCAAGGAACTATGAACCTGGTCTCCAAGATCTCCTTGTTCGGCCACACTCCCCAGGTCCTTGCCATCAAGTGTATAAGTCCTGCCCTGATTTACTTCAGAAAATGTAGCACCTCACACTTCTCTAGATTAAATTCCATCTGCCACTCCTCAGCTCGTCGGCCCATCTCATTCAGGTCCCATTGTACTCTGAGGTAACTTTCTTTGCTGCCCACTACATCATCAATTTTGGTGTCATCTGCAAATTTACTAACCATACCTCCTACATTCACATCCAAATCATGCATACAAATGACAAAAAGAAGTAGACCTAGCACTGATCCATGTGGCACACTCCTGGTCACAGGCCTCCAGTCTGAAAAACAGGCCTTCAGTCTGTTACTTTCAAGCCAATTTTGTTGCCAAATGGCTAATTCGCCATGTATTTCATGTGATTTAACTTTGCTAATCAGACTACTATGCTTGAGAGTTCCGGGAATGTGGAGCGAGAAAAAACACAGCAGGTCAGACAACACCGGAGGAGTCGCAAAGTCAACATTTTGGGTCAGGACTCTTCATCAGCTCCTCCGAAGCTTTCTGACCTGTTGTGTTTATGTAGCTCCATGTTTTATCGAATCTGACTTCCAGCATCTGCAGTCCTTACTATCTACTGTACTTCAGATCGTTATTGCACTGCTGCTAGGTCCTCAGATCCGAATGCTTGGAATTGTCCTCAAACTGCCTGCCCCAAATCCCTACGTAGATTTAATTTGAGGGTTTCCTGACTGCCAGCAGAATGATGCTTCTGCTCACCTTTGTTGAAAAGGTCTCCAGCATAGCATCTGATTCAGGAGCCCTTCCCTTGGCCCTGAAGTTTCATTCTCTTCGTTGAGATTTGGAGCACAACATAGCATGAAATGTTCCAGATGGTTCTCAGCCCTTGCACAAGTAGATGGATGGTACTAGACACATGCAGCCCTCATTGGTATTTTCTCCGAGGCAGTAAGTTCAGGAGATGTCATGAGGAAGTCTTCCAGAAACCCATCAGAAAGAGTAGCAGTTTAAATATTTCAATTGTCACACAAGATTCTCAAGAACATTCCACAGAAAGGTGGCAAAGGCTAAGATTTGGTTCTTATCCTTCACAGGTCGCACCCTAACTGAATGAATGCCAAATAATATCAAAATAGCCACAACTCCTGACAGCCAGAAACTCAGACAGGTGACTTAAATATAGAGTCATAAATTCCTACAGCACAAAGACAGGTCCTTTTGGCCAATCCGATCCATGCTGATCACAATGTCCATTCACGCTTACCCCATTTCCCTCTAATCCTTTCCTATCCATATACTTCTCCAAATACCATTTGTGGGTTGTTAATGTACCCGCCTCAACCACTTCTGCTGGTAGCTTATTCCATATGTGTACCACCCTCTGTGTAAAAAAGTTGCCCCCAGGTTCCGTTTTATTCTTTCTCCTCTAACCTTAAACTGATGCCTCTAGTCCTTGATTCCCCAACCCTGCGAAAACGACTGAGTGCATTCACCCTATCCATGCCTCTCATGATCTTATACACTTTCATAAGATCTCCCCTCAATCTCCGACACTCTAAAGAAAAATGTCCTAGCTTACAAACTCTCCCTACAACTCAGACCATTGAGTCCAGGCAACATTCTTGTAAACTTCTTCTGCACTCTTTCCTGTTTAATAACATCCTTCCTACAGCAAGGTGACCAAAAGTGAACACAATACTCCAAGTCTGGCATTACCAACATCCTGTATAACTGCAACGTAACTTCCCAACTTCTATATTCAATGCCTTAACTGATGAAGGCCAGTGTGCCAAAAGCCTTCTTCACTGCCCTGTCTACCTATAACTCCGTTTTCAGAGAACTGTGCACCTGAACTCCAAGGCCCCTCTGTCCCATTACACTCCTAATGCCCTACCATTCACCATGGAACTCCTACGTAAATCTGACTTTCCAAAATGTAAGACCTTATCTATATTAAGATTCATTTGCCATTTCTTGGCACACTTCCCCAGATGATCAAAGTCCTGCTGCTGCAATTTCTGATAACTTTCTTCACTGTCCATGATTCCACCTATTTTAGTGTCATCTGCAAATTTACTAATCATTCCTTGTATATTTTCATCCAAATGATTGATATAGATAATAAACAACAATGGTCCATGATGCAGTCAACTAGTCACAGGATTCCAGTCCAATATGCATCCTTCCACTTTTGTCCTGTGCCTCCTACCATTAAGCCAATTCTGTATCCAATTTGACAGCTCCACCTGGATTCCATTATCTAACCTTCTAAAGCAACCTACCATTTTGATCCTTATCAAAGGCCCTATTGACATCCATATAGATTATGTCTACTACACTGCCCTAATCAATCCTCCTGATCACTTCTTCAAAGAACTCTACTAAATTTGTGAGGCATGATCTCCAACATACAAAGCCATGCTGCTACTCCTAATCAGACCCTGTCTTTCCAAATGCACGTACAACTTATCTCTCAGAATCTTCTCAAATAATTTATCTACCACAAATGTTAGGCTTACTGGTTTATAGTTCCCAGGTTTGTCTTTGCAGTTCTTTTTGAATAAGGGCATAACATTTGCTACAAGATCTTTTCTCTCGGGTGGGAGAGTCCAGAACTCAAGGGCATAGGTTTAGGGTGAGAGGGGCAAGAGACAAGTATTTCATGCAGAGGGTGTTGCATACATGGAATGAACTGCCAGAGAAAGTGGTGGAGGCTAGTACAATTGCAACAGTTAAAAGACATCTGTTTGGGTCCATGAAAAGGAAGGGTTCAGAAGGGAATGGGCCAAGTGCTGGCAAATGGGAGTAGATCAGTTTTGGATATCTAGTCCGTATGGGTAAGTTGGACCGAAGGGTCTGTTTCCACGCTGTACATTCCCATGACTTTATGCTTCTATGACTCTACCCTCCAGTCTTCTGGGACCTCACCCATGGCTAACGATGATGCAAAAATATCAGTCAGGGCCCCTGCAATTTCTTCTCTAGTCTCTTGCAGTGTTCTTGGATATATGTGGTTAGGATGAGGAGATTTATCCACCTTCATACACTCTAATATACATCCAACACCTCCTTTACTGTGATAGGGACTGTCCCCAAGATATGACCACCAACTTACCCAAGTCTTCATGTCTTTCTTCAGAGTAAACAAGAGGAGGAATATTCATTGAGCACCTCCCCATCTCCTATGGTTGTACACATACATGTCCACTTTCATCCTTGAGGGGTCCTATTCTACCTATAGTTATTCTTTTTCCTTTAATATACTTAAATAATCTCTTTAGATTCACCCTAACCTTCTCAGCCAAGGCTATCTTGTGCCCCCTTTTCACCCTCCTGATTTCCTTCTTCAGTAAACTCCTATATCCCGTATATAGCTCCAAGGACTCCTTGGTCACAGCTGTCTGTACCTGAGCCATGCTTCCATCTTTATTCTGGTTAAAGCCTCAAAATCACTTGTCATCCAAACTTCCCTATTCCTGTCAACCTTGTCCATCAACCTCACTGGAATACATAGACCTTGAACTCTAGTGATCTCACTTTTAAAGGTCTCCCACTTGTCGGAGGACCCTTTGCCTGCAAACAAACTACTCCAATCAACCCCTACAACCTCCTGTCTAACTTCATCAAAATTCACCTTGCCAAAATTTAGAACTTGAACCTGTGGACCAGTTTTGTCTCTCTCCATAACTCTTTTAAAATTAATAGAACAATGGTCACTGGTCCCAAAGTGCTCCCCCAATGTCACCTCAGTCTGCCCTATTTCCCAAGAGTAGGTGGAGTTTTGACCCTTCCCAAGTAGGACCCTTTATATACTGCTTGATGAAACTTTCCTGGACACAATTAACAAATTCCACCCTATCTAAATCCTTAATGCTATGTAACATCCATTAAATGATTTAGTGAAATAAACTGTTTCACAGTGTCTTATCAGTGAACATTTTTTAAAAATCTCCAGGAATCAGTAAAGCAATCGAGTAATAGAATTATACAGTGGGAAACAGACCCTTCAGTCCAACTTGTCAACGCAGACCAGATTTCCTAAACTGATCCTACACTATTTGCTAGCATTTGGCCCATATCCTTCTAAACCTTTCCTATTCATGTACCCAAGCAGATTCCTTTTAAATGTTGCAATTGGACCTGCTTCCACCACTTCATCTGACAGTTCTTTCCATATATACACCACCCTCTGCATGAAAATGTTGCCTCTTAGGTCCTTTTTAAATCTTTACCCTCTCACCTTAAATCTACACCCTCTAGTTTTAGACTTCCCTATCCTTGGTTATTCACCTATTGATGTCCCTCATGATTTTATAATTCTTGATAAGGTCACCCCTCAACCTCCAATACTCACAGGAAAAAAAATCACCAGCCAACGTGACCTCTCTCTATAGTTCAAACCTTCCAACCCAGCAATATCTTTGTAAATCTTTTCTGAATCCTTTTAAGTTTCACAATACCTTTTCTATAGTAGGGAGAACTGTTGAATGGAGTATTCCAGAAGTTGCCTAGCCAATGTCCTGTACAATCGCAACATGACATCCCAACTCCTATACTCAATGCATTGATCATAGAATCCCTACAGTGAGGTAACATGCCCTTCAGCCCAACAAGTCCATACCGACCCTCTGAAGAGTAATCCACCCAGATTCATTCCCCCTACGCTATATTTACCCTTAACTAATGCACTTCACCTATACATCGCTGAGTACTATAAGCAATTTAACGTAGCTAATTCACCTAACCTGCACATCTTTGGACTGTGGGAGGAAACCGGTACATCCTGAGGAAATCCACGCAGACACAGGGAGAATATGCAAACTCCACACAGGCAGTCACCGGAGGCTGGGATTGAACCTGGGTGCCTGGCGTCGTGAGGCAGCACTACTGACCACTGAGCCACCGTGCCGCCCCAAACATGCCAAACGGTTTCTTCACCACTTTATCTACTTCTCACTCCACTTTCAAGTAACTATAAACCTGCTCCCCACTCCCTAGTTCTTTTTGTTCAGCAACACTCCCCAAGGCTTACTATTTACTATCTAAGTCCTGCCCTGGTTTGCCTTACCAAAATGCAACACCTCACATTTATTTAAATTAAACTCTATCTGCCACGCCTCAGACCATCTGATCAAATTAGTGTTATACTCTGCAATAACGTTCTTTATTGTGCACTACACCATTAATTTTGGTGTCATCTGCAAATTTACTCACCGTACCTCCCATTTTCACATCCAAATCATTTATATAAAGAAAAGCAATGGACCCAGCACTGATCCTTGCTGTACTTTTCACAATCATTCAGACAGGAAAAATATTAATACTGAATGTGTCTTCATAACAATATCCACATCAACGTATAGCTTTAATGTCTGAATGGTGTGTAAAACACAACTCTATAGACTTTATTGTATCTGATTATAAAGTAGTGTTACAGTTGCAATGGTTGTAGCTAATCAGGAAGGTCTATTGTACAATACTGTAGTTAATGGCAATTGTATTCAAGAGTTACAGATTTTTCAAAATCAAATGAGAATGCTTTTATTGTCATTAATATTTAAAAAGGTCATTGCAAAAATCTTCTGAAAGTCCAGTTGATAAATATATCATATGAATGTGAATTATTAAGTTCTAGTTTCAAAATGCATTAACTAGTCTCATGAACAGTGACAATAGTTGGACTGCTAACAGTCTCTCAGGGCTTCTGACAGACTAATGATAATGAAGGTAGTCAGCTTGGATTTCCTTTTGGTTACTTGCTGTGATCTCTGTTAGAAACATTGGAACAGATAGACTGTGGCATTAATTGCCTGTTGAATTTTACAGAATGCCATAGTCCTTGCCACTCCTAAGCTGACCCAGCAGGAGAAAGAGTAAGTCATATTCATGTAGTGCTTGTGAAGGGTTTGTGCCCTTCAGAGACAGGGATGCCTCTCTTAGGGAGTAATAAGACCAATCAGAGGCAGCAGCCCTTGAGATAGGCTGGAGCAATACTGTACTCTGACAATGAGGAGACAAATAGCAATGGTTTGGTAATCTATTCATGTTTGGGGACCAGTTTAGGGCCCAGGATTTGAAAGGCCATGGTGGAAGAAGGCAAACTGGGCATAATTACATCTTGCAGGTGCAAAATGGATGGACCCAAAGGCCATTTAAGGAGGGACCCCTCCTGTCCACCACCCGCCTATACAAAGAAACCAATTGACACAAGCCTTTCTTGCCACTAGATAATTGCTGTTTATGGGATAAGGTCATTAAGTAAGTATTAACTACACACTTGAGAGCCTCAAATAGCCCACTGACAAGCAGGCAATCCAGTACAATACCTGCCACTGGTGCAGTGGCAGTGGAGGCACAGCTGAACGCTGAAGTTAACATACCTCTACAAAACCTGCTAATGGAGGAGCATTACATCCCATCCTATGATTGGGAATCTCCCTGCCAACATCACAGCTTAGGGTCAGCAACAAACAATTGGCCACAAGTGTGAAATGACTGATGTTGCCTCTACATCTTCATGAGAGGAAAAGAGAGGAGAACATTATGTAGAGAATGGAACTACAATTATTAAATTAATCATCATTTGTATCCATTCATATCAGCAGTGATCCCCCATACAACCTACAATTAGGTGTCAGAATTAATTCTTGGCAGTAACTGAGCTTTGATGTGCAAAATGTATGGCTGATGAAGTGTAAGCTAAAGCCCACTCCATCTTAACATGGCATGCCTCCTGCTGGCCATTATAAGCAGGATTTTCTGTTGTGTTATAAAATCAATAAAACTGAAAAAACTACAGCAGGTCTATCAGTGTCTAAAAATGAACGGCGACTGCGCATTTCAGGTCGAACCTTTCAACGCAACTCATGAATAACATTAATCTCAATAAACTCAATTACTGAACAGCTCACTCTCTACTTCCAGCAGATTCTTTGTTTTATTTCTGATTTCCAGCCATCCAATTATTCTTTTTATAACTCCAGTATTGCGTTTCCTTTTCGTAGACCACATTTAAAGAGATTGCTTAATTAGGACAAAAGGGAGGGCCAAGTTCAATTATAGGCCACTTTTCTATACTTTTACTCAATGTTATGCACATGCACCATATTAAGCATTAATTTAAAAATTATTGTAGCCTTGAAGTGGAAGGAAGGTTCACATTAGCTTTAATACAACTAATAACACTGTAATAAGGGACTGTCCCTACTGGAGAAGCATCATAATCTTTGAAAATCCACAACTGAACATATTCTATTTTAAAAAATTATGTCATCCACAGGCTACTTGCATTGGCTGTGATGAGACACCCAAACATTGGTCA
This sequence comes from Hemiscyllium ocellatum, assembly GCF_020745735.1. Lineage (NCBI taxonomy): Eukaryota > Metazoa > Chordata > Chondrichthyes > Orectolobiformes > Hemiscylliidae > Hemiscyllium > Hemiscyllium ocellatum. The sequence continues at coordinate 52,093,165 of NC_083401.1, read as the reverse complement.
TCCTGTAGCAGTCACAGCTTATGCCAGGTACAATGTAATTATTTTTTGTTGAGAAACTTAGGTGGTGGTGTTTAAGGACACAGTCACCATGCAAAGAAAGCCAAAGGTCAGGATTATGTGGGAAGGCTCTGAATAAGGGTCACTGGATCCAAAAATATTAACTCTGATTTCTCTTCACAGATGCTGCCAGACCTACTGAGCTTTTCCAGCAATTTCTGTTTTTGTTTCAGAATTATGTTGGGGTTTGAGTGACGTGGTCAATGGTGAGGTGTGAGGCAGAATCTGGCAACAAGTTTGGTGCAGGCAATCTTAATGATGGGAGCAAACCATGCCATTTTTCATCAAGTGGCGTGATAATAATCCTACGAGGCAGCAGTGAGATGCCAATTGATAGGGATTAAAGCTCATTAAATGCCTTGTTAACACCATAACTACCTCATTAATATTCAGCTCTCCCATCTCACCAAACAAACTCAACATCAGAAAAACTTAAAGGAAACCAAACCGAGCATTTGGCAGACCCAGCTCACGACTTGCCCCCTGTGACCTCCAAATTGGAAACTGAGCACCAATGTCTTAGCGCATGCTCCATTGGGCACTAATTAGATGAACCATGTGGTGGATACTTACTGAGGCAAGTTGTTCATCTATGGCAAGAGAACTCAAGGGCATAGGTTTAGGGTGAGAGGGGAAAGATATGAAAGAGACCTAAGGGGCAACTTTTTCACACAGAGGGTGGTACATGTATGGAATGAGCTGCCAGAGGAAGTGGTGGAGGCTGGTACAATTGCAACATGTATGACGCATTTGGATGGGTCTATGAATAGGAAGGGTTTGGAGGGATATGGGCCGGGTGCTGGCAGGTAGGACTAGATTGGGTTGGGATATCTGGTCAGCATGCTCGGGTTGGATCGAAGGGTCTGTTTCCATGCTGTACATCTCTATGACTCTATAACTCATTCGGCCTCATGGAGAAATACTGTGCAATCCTTCGACGCAACTAAGCCTGAGCCAAAATGACATAAGACTCAGCTTAAAATCATTCTAAATGATAGAGGATTGTCAGAAAAAAAGAAAGCAAAGGAGTTCCAGACCTTCAGTTCTTAGCCTGTTACAATTTCTAGCTTAGTCTGTAGGCACTGGCTGAACTTGCAGAACCAATTGTCCCTTCCGTCTATACATTATCAAGGACACATTATCCAAAATTACTTTTTGTAGGGATAATTGAAAATTTTAGATATACTTTAAGCCCTATAGGAACATTGCCCTTGAACACCCTGAGATGGACCCATGTTTATACACCACCTGACACCACCTTTCAAGACTTTTTCTTACTTTACCATGCCCAGGAAGTCTGGGACTTTCTCCTTCACTTGTCCATTATTCCTATATGCCACCAATCCCACACCACATTGCACAGCCCTTTGCTGATTCCAGGCCTCTCCATTTTCCTGTTCCCTCCCATCTCCTTATGCTATTGAGTTAGGCAAGGGAAAATGCTAACCTTGTGCATAGCTGCACAAAGCCAACCAGAGCACAGTACCTTTAAAACAAAAACATGAACTGGTTGTGATGAGATGCTGGACCATCATTAACTTCACCTCAAAGGTAATTTTTAAAATGTTTATGTAATTCATGGCATGCAAATACAAGTACAAATGTGCTTCCAGCTGACAGGAGGCCCAACATGCTGCAAATATGTCACCATATGGCAAATATATCTCCACCCACAGTTGGGAATGCAAAATTCTGCAACCCACACTAATTCGGTCACCCCGTGGAATGTATTTGCCACTCGTGAGGCTCTAGTAAATCTATGCAAGCACACATCATGCCAAGTCAAACATTTTGGTAGAAAGAATGAGAAAAGCCCATATAAAGTGAGATTTTCTCTGTGTAGCACCGTTCACCATGTCAGGATGTTTTAAGTTAATTTTCAGTCAAAAAATGATATCATAAGTGTAGCTACCACTGTAATACAGGAATTATGGCTCCTAAATTACACACAGCAAACTCCTACAACTAGCAATATGATAATGGCCAGATAATTTTTGTGATGTTGATTGAAATACAAATATTAGACAGACCACCAGGGACAACCCCATGCTTCTTAAAAATAGGCCCATAGGATTCTTTACATCCATCTGAGTGGGCAGAGAAAATCCTGGTTGACACTTAATCTGAAAACTATCTCTTCTGATAGTGTAGCACTCCCTTCATACTGTACAAGATAGTCAGCCTCAACTTCTGTGCTCAATTCTCTGGAGTGAGATGTAAAACCACAAGCATTTGATTCACCTACCATCTGAATCATAGCTGACAGACAGTTTAATCTAACTAGTATAGTTATAAACAACATTTTAAGTAAAAGAGAGTACCTTCGGTGCATGTACACAAATCTTTATGTGAGCTGAGAAGGCTGTTTTAAACTATATATGATCATTGGCTTATATTGAATGTTAAAGAAGATAAGTTGCTAATGTGTTATAAATCTTTGGTTAATCCCTTTACTTTAAGAGAGGCATTAAAGCCTTAAACTGGGTGTAAAGGAGATTTACTACATCACCTAGTTCTAGTCATCATTGCACAAGGAATCTTGCTCCTGGTATCAAGTCTTCTCAGGATCTTATATACTTCAATAAGATCACCTCTCATTCTTCTAAACTCCAATAGATAAAGGTCAACCTGTTCAATGAGGTTTCATGAGATATGTTCTTCATCCCTGAATATGTCAAGTGAACATTCTCTGAACTGCTTCCAAGAAATGATGTTTCAAATAATTTCACATAGTACAAGTACTCCTGAAGTGATCTCATTAATGACCAGTACAGTTGGAATAAATGTTTGTCATTTTATACTCCATTACCCTTGCAATAAATGTCAGCATTCCATTTGCATTGGATATTGGTCAAATGCAGGCAAATGGGCACAGTTTAGTTTGGGAAAGTTGGTCAACATGGACAAGTTGTACCGAGAGGTCTGCTTCTGTGCTGTATTACTCTATGCCTCTATTTCATGTACCTTTTTGGAGATCATTTTTGTGCAACAGTGTTCTACAACCTCTCTCTACTTAAATAGTATATTGCTTTTCTGTTCTTCCTGCCAAAGTAGACAAAAGGTATGTCCTTTTGAAACTAATTTTCCAGACATAATGGAGTACCAATTTGCACAGTTGGGCGACTTAAGTACCTACCATTATTAATGGCAATTGCTTTAAGCTTCATCTTTGCTAATTATCAGGCACAGGAAAAGATAAATAGCATAATTAGGTTTAGCAGCAAGAAGAAAGGCCATTGTACTTGTGTATCCTTTGCGTAAAATTTACTTAAGGGTGTGCATAATTAATGTACATATTTTATTCATTGTTATTTTGAGAACACTTTCCGGCCATGAGAGTCAAGCATTCATCAACTTTGCTTCACTGATTAATAGCAAAGCATGCATATTGCTCCTTATGATATATCGAGAATGAGTCAGACAGAGGTCTATAAGAAATAATTTTAAGTTTGTAGATGTCATGGAGCCACTGAAATATAGTAAACAATGGGGGGTGATTGTAAATGTTTCAAAGAGGAGAGAGAGATAGATTTAAGTTAGTTAGAGACAGTGCAGATGAAATTTAATAACGCACGGTTTGAAATAATATATTTTAGAAAGCAAAATGCAAAGAAGAAATATAAAACTAAAGTGTACAGTTTTAAAAGGAGTTCAGGTACTGAAACACCTGGAGCACAATTACATACATCTTTAAAGGTGGTAGGAGAGGCTGAGAAGGCTGGCAAAAAAGAAAGCATGTGGAATCCATGACTGTTAATAGAAGAATAGAGTGACAAGGAAATTATGCTAAACCTTTATACACACTGATCGGCCCTGGAAGGAGTGCTGTTTTCAATTCTGGTCGAGAAAGAATACCAAAGTTTTGGACAGGTTACAAAAAACATTTACCAAAATTAGTTATGTAAAGAGCCTGGAAAAGCTGGATTTGTGAATACTTTATTTAATGACCTTTGCTCAATTGTTATCAGAATAATATTTCGAATCTATATTTAGAGTAGATTTGAAAAAAAATATTTGGGGTAAATCAGAAGATTGATTGGGATTTTGAATTTCAGGTATTGAAATTAAACTGAGACCAACATTATCAAGCTTGAGGAGGTAAATTAATGAATTCAGAAGTAATGGCTAAGCAAAGGTAATCTAAGGCTTTCAAAAAGGGTAGTTTGTAAGAGTAAAGCAAGAGTTAGGATTGTTTTGAGTTCGGGAGAAAGAATATGTTACATTAAGAGATGATACAATAGGTCTTAATTTCAGCAGAAAAAAAAAGTTCCACAAAGGTGGGACAATGTGTAGCTTGTTTTTTTTTAATTTGGTAATTTGAAGGAACAAGAGAGAAAAGCTGAGTCAGGTATCGGCCAATTCCGATATTGATAAATGCTTTTATTAGGGAGAGACTTGAGAACAGAGATCATTCATTTACCCCAGAAGTTTGTTGAACCTTGTATCAGAATATAAAGGGATACATATCTCAGTTTGTGTGGATAAAATAAGTTAGAAATCTTTGTAGTACAGAAATGCAAATTTCAACCAGAAACCATGAAGAGAAATAGTACTGAAATACTGTAGAATATCCTTTCAGGATATCCTTTTATCGTCACATGTACTCAAGTACAGAAGTATGGGATTACAGTGAAATGTTTACAAAATCGCCTCTTATGGTGCCATCTTAGGTATAAAGTACTTAGGTGCAAATCTTAAATACAAAAGAAGGAATAAAAGAAGAAAAGTAGTTGCATTGTTTACTAATCGATCATAAAACTGGGAAACATAATAAACCACTGAAAATTCTTCTTATCTGTCCTTTGAGGCAATGATAACTATTGGTTATTATCTGGGACATTTGGTAGCATTCCAACAGGTGAGAGGCTAATCTGCACTCGAAGAGTTTTGCTGGAGATAGGATAAGACACTTCAGATAATTGAATTTTCAATGATTGGCTGGCTCGGGATTTTCTCCTTGCGTATTTTCTCTCTGCTCCTGATGTTTCTTATTTTTTAACGAAGACTGCATTATCTTTTTGATCTGGGGTTGTGCCAATTGCTGTGATCATAGACCCTTGTAGCTCTTGCTTTGAGTAGCTGATAGGTCAGTCAATGGAGTTTCAGACTCTTGTGGTGCAGACATAGTGTTGCTACATCTGGGTTCAAATCCCTTCCAGAAGCTTAACATATCCAAATGGATAGATTAAAAATAATTTTGTTTTTCCTTTGACTGCTATGACAGCACATCCAAAATATAAGTTTATGACAGAATATTCATAATTACGTCAGGCATAATGATCAACTCAGCTGCGACTTTTGCTACAGCAAGGTAACAAATAGGTAAAGAAAATAAGCAAGCAAGCTGGTAGAATGCTGGCCTTTATATCTGGAAGACTGGAGTGTGAGGATGCAGGTGTTATGCTGCAATTATTCCAAACTCTTTGTTAGACCCCGCTTGGACTACTGTGAACAGATCTGACAACCGTAAATTAGGAAGGATATATTAGGCTTAGAGGAGTAAAATGTAGGTTTACATGAATTAGAATTAGAATTAGAATTAGAATTAGCATTAGAGTTAGATTTATTGTCACATGTATTTAAGTATAGGAATATAGGAGTGCAGTGAAAAGTCTACAAAGTTGACATTCTCTGGTGCCATCTTAGTTACACGCTTGATTATAAAACCGGAGTTAAAAAGATAAACGTAAATAAAGGAAACCAATCAAAAAGGAATGAGAAACGTCCAAAAATTAAAGTCGTATTTAAATCTTATCTCCATGTAGGTACCCCGGCCAAAGCACAGTCTGGAGTCTTGTGAGGAGGTAAGTGTTTTCTGCCACTGACGTTAATGAAATAACTCCACAAAAGCTGGTACCCCATCATCAAAACACTCCTTATTCAAACATGGAGAGTTCTTGGCACTGGTCCAGTTTCCTCAGAGCCAGCTCAGAGCGTGAACAGAGCCTATGACACTCCTACTTATATCTGTCAGCCACGGTTCCCTGATTGAACCAGATTAACAGCCCCCGTCAGGAAACTCCTATTCTATGAGGTCCACCTGGCTGATGTTGTTACAATTACTGCATCACTCCCCCTCTGAGTCCAAGGACATAGGCTAGTTCTTTTTAATTGTTGCTCATTCTGGGGCATTTTTGCACCAGCTCTGGTTCCTCCAACTCTGCCCCTGATACGGGCGGAGTGTAATACACAGTAGCTCGCTCCTTGTGCCCAGAGTGACTTGGAAGAAATTCACTCTCCTCTTCATTTGGCAAAAGTGCCGAGGTGGCAACATCCACTGTGTCCATCTCAGATTCCGAGGTATATTTAGTGCTTAACAGAGAGGGAGAACTCATGGGTGCTGGAACAATCAAAAAGGCTGTCAAGGACCCGGCGTATTTTTCTCCCACACTGTTTGCGAATTTGCAGCTTTCATATGGTCCATATATTTGTTCAGGAATGTTGCACGTACCTGAACTTTGTATGTCACTGAACCTGACCTTGGGTCAACCATGCCTATTTACCCATGCAGGAAGATTCCCATGGTTCCAACACAAAACTTCATCCTCTAAAGTAAACTGTCTCTCTCACTTAGTGGACTCATAAATCCAGCATTGACATTCCTGATGTTGTTCCATTCTTCCCCCTCCCAGATCTGAAAAGATCAGATTTAACCTGCCGCCACATATTCATCTTGACCATGCTCCAGTTTCTATATTCATTGGCATGTGGACAGCTAGAGTGATCTCGAGATTGTGAGTTTTAAAATCCACGTTTGCTGACCTGTGTTTGGCTGAACCAACTATGATGCCATGGACTTGACACTGGCTACATACCACAGAGGAACCATCATTCTCATCTTTGATACTGATTGGTGAATGAAAAGCAATCAGAAGATGCTTGCATTAGCTACCTGATCCTCTTCTAATGTCAGTTGGTCCACCCATTCTGACTGCCCTCTCCTAAGTTGCCTGGTGACCTAATCTAGAAATGTCTCACCCACATAATTCTCTGAATGGAAACAACCTTACAGAACTTTCAACTGCAGCTAATCTCCAAAACCTGAAGCTCCAGCTATTCAAGCAAATGATATTTCCTGCACATGTGGCTATCCAAGACCCAACAAATATCCTGGAGTTTCTATATGGGACAGAATGAAAATTCCATGTGATTGAGTTTCTGTCGTATCACTATTTAACTTAATTAAGAGCAATAAACTTAAGTTTAAATAAATACTCTCCAGCCACTTACTTGTGCTACTTATTTGTGGTGATGTCACTTCATTCTGTATAGGGTTGCTCAGTTGGCTGGATAGCTGGTTTGCAACAAAGAGTGATGCTAACAGCACGAGTCCAATTCCTATGCCAGTTGATGTTACCATAAGATCCTACCTTCTCAACCTCTCCCTCATCTATGATATGGTTATCCTGAGGTTAAACAACCATTAATCACCACTCTCTAACGAGAGAGCAACTCTATGGTCTGGTAAGAATGTGATGACTTTATTTGCACAAAAATGTGTCATTCAAGCTTTTCTGCATTCAATTTCATCTTCCACATTTCTACTATTTCCACCTATTCTATTTATGTCCTTTAGAAGTCTAGTAAAACCTCCTTACAAATTTCTACACTTCAACATTTCATGTTAATTTGAAAAGTTCAAAATTGTTCCCTATGACTCCCAAGACTAATTTGTTATTTTTAAAAATGTATTCATAGGATGTGCGTGTCTGATTGAACTGATGATGATGATGAGGGCCTGGGGCCTGAGGAGAAGGTCATCCACTTGGCACTTTAGTCGGAAGAGGCTGATGGTTCCAGTTAATTGATAACGTCTATGTTGTTTTGATGTACTGTTTGTATAAATCTTTGCATTACTTTATAAGAAATTTAAACTTGACCCGTCTAGTACAGGGAAAGATGACTGCTGAAAGTCAAAAATGAGTGCACGTTTTGCAAATAAATAGCAAACTTTTCTTCCACTTTGTATGCATTCAATTCTTGGTCAAATAACCAAAAGAATTTTTGATTATTTGTAATGGAATCCTTATATACATTAGAGGTTTCCTGATTATTCACTTCATAGTTCTATGTTCTCAAGTTTCTTTGCCAGATGTCTGCACATAGTTGTCAAAATTTCAGTTGAATGATGGCACCCACTATTATTTGAGAAATATTTTCTATGAATTTGAAGTCTAACATTTAAACTGTCAAAGTTAGCAAATGAATACGTTTAGTAAAATTGCCAGTATGCCAATATTTAATTTTTTCATTTTGACTAAATTTTGTTTTCCTATTTTTGCTCTAAGAATTGAAGGGCCCAATTTGGATTGCTTTTACCTGACTTGAATCAGGCTGTAACTGTCTCAAAATGGGGCTCAAAATAGTTTTAATATTCCTGCTAATATCACTGACACAGCTAACTATGTTTTGAAAAGTATCGGCCAGTTGCAGCCTTTTCAGATGGTGAGATTATTTTTATATGGAATCTGAGATCCTATGTCGCAGCTGTGACTTTCTTGTTTCATGTCAGATTGGGTCAGGCCCTGTGTTGTGCACCATGTGACAAGCAATGGGATCAAAGGGACCTACCAAAGATAAGTGTTCTAATTCATTGCTGCTATCCCAGGAACTCTACCTGTAGTAATTGCATTGAGGTCAGAAAGGTAGCCGTCATACAATATGAGTTCCCTCATTGGTGCTGTTCATCTGGTCCAATCAGGGTGCCCTGCTGACAGGTATAAACAGCAGGATCAGATATCCTGTCACTCTGGAAGTTGACTCTGATGAATCTGTACCAGAGCCAAGAACCTTTCACATGTAAATAAATGGTGATTTGTAGACGCTGGTGTTGGACTGGCGTGTACAAAGTTAAAGATCACACAAAACCTGGTTACAGTCCAACAGATTTAATTGGAAGCACTAGCTTTCGGCGTGCTTTCGGAACTTACAGAGCTTTTTACCACAACCACCTGATGAAGGAGCAGGGCTCTGAAAGCTAGTGCTTCCAAATAAACCTGTTGGACTATAACCTGGCGTTGTGTGATTTTTAACTAAATAAAGGGCAAACTTGGTGATAGGATACTGGCCTCTCTGGAGTTATTTCGCTATAATTTGTAAATGTGCAGCTAGTCCTGTCAGCAACGTAACTTGTCTGGCATCTTGCAGTTTGTCTGCCAAATGTAAATGCGTTCAAAAGTAAAGAGATCATGTCATCACCAGATTGGGTGACTTCAGTTAATTAAATTTAGGAAGATAGTGCTGCTCGCATCAGCGAGAGAAGGTCAAGAGGAGAATTGACAGAAGAATTCAAAACCATGAGGATAGAGAGAGAGAGGGAAAATGAACTGGATTTTGTCTTATTCTCAAAGTATCCGACTGTAGGCCAAGAAGGTATCTGACACAGGTCTGTGGTGAATATCTGTACCCAAGTCCCAAGCATTGTGTTTGCAGGAAGGATGGGTTTGCCATTAGATCACATGGCAGGATTGTTCTAACATCAGAAAGCCTCCATGACTGATAGCTGTGCAGGAACTGGCACCACATTTCAAGGAAGGTCAGCCCTGTATTAGAGGAAGAAAGTTCAGCAACATTTTCTCAAGGACTCCAACCTGTGAATAGCCAGGATCAAACATGTACTGCCCGAGTGTATGACTATGAGATTCAATCATGGCTTTCAAAAGGGAATTGGATAAGCTTCCAAATGGAAACTAAATTGTAGGTTACAGGTAAGGGCAGGGCTATATGGCTTGCTAAATTTTTATTGCAGTCAGCTAGCATGGACACAAGAGGCCAAATAATCTCTTTCTGTGCTTGAGCTATTTTATGATTTGATGACTCTACTATTGATTACCACCCATAAAAGAAAAAAAGAATGAAAGGGCATAGATTTAAAGTGATGTGCAAACAAAGTACTAGTAATGTAAGAAAAATACTTTTTAACACAGTAAATAGTTATGCATAGAATGCACTGGTGGGAAAAGGCAGGAGGTTGATAATAGGTAATAGAGCTGGTGCAGGTTCAATGGGCAGAATTATCTCTTTTTATGCCACATAAGTAGCATGGTGGCTCAATGGTTAGCACTGCTGCCTCAGAGCACCAGGGACTTGGATTTCATTCCAGCTTTGGGTGACTGTGTGGAGTTTGTACATTCTCCTTGAGTCTGCATGGGTTACTTCTGAGTTCTCTGGTTTCCTCCCAGAGTCCAAAGATGTGCAGGTTAGGTGGATTGGCCATGCTAAATTTCCCATTGTGTCCAGGGATGTGCAGGATAGCTGGGTTAGCCATGGAAAAGGCAGGGTTATAGGGTAGGGGGGTGGGTACACATGGAATGTTTTTTTGAAGGTCGGTGTGGACTAGGTTGGCTGAATGGCCTGCTTCCACACTGTATGGATTCTGTGAATTATTTTGTATTTCCGCAATTAATAAAGATGCATCAATCCCACGTGAAAAAACGACTGCTGATCTCGCATCAATTGAACTTTCAGTGAGAATTCCAGACATTTATCACTTTTTATATTCAGAAGTGTTTCCACGTTTCCTCCTGAAAGATCTGATTTTGTCTTTTAGATTATAGCCCCCTAGTCCAAGACTCCCAATGAGCAGAAACATCCTTTTCCTCAATCTACCTTATCTGTTCCCCTCAATAGCATGAACAACTCTATAAAATTATTTTTGTATAAAGGCCTGTGTTCTGTTGGCTGCTTTGATTATTTTCACAGCCAAACACTTTTGACATATGGTTAACATTATTCTGTGACACCCAATTTGTAATAAATTGAGGAAACAGGAACTACTTTAATTCATGAAAATGATGGAATTATTGGCATTATTATTTCTTCTGTTGAAGATAAAAGCATGGTTTGAGAAAAATAGGAGATTTGCACTTCAATTGCTACAAACGCCAAAGCTGCAAAATTGCAGCAAATCTACCAGTGACAAATTCCTTCCTTGAGTAAAATCTGAGAAATTACTGGCAATTTAATGTGTCACTGTAGCATTTGGTATTATGTTGATCCATGCAGGCTGGTAACATTCCAGATTCTTTAACTAGTTTGTGTGGAGTTACCTGATTCCATTAGGGGCAGTAATTGAAAGCTAATTTGCTCAGCACCTAGGGTTTAAGCAGTCCAACATTTATTAAGGTTTCCAGAGTTTCACTTGAGTCAGTTGTCCACTGATCCTTGCCAAAGCATAGATGGGTGAACACATTAAGCTACATAATCTGTATTTTATCCCTGTAATGAAACAACATTTCCAGCAAAGAGACTGGGTGGAAATTTTTCTTTCCCTGTGATGAAACTGGTTATGTCTTCCTTTTTTTTAGGAAAGTCATAAAAACAAAGATTTCGAAAAGTCAAAGTTGTAGGGTTTTAGGGCCAGTTTGATTATAGCTAACAGATACTGCATCAAACAAGAGGCTTCCAAGTTTTTGAAAAAAACACTTGTAAAATGAAAGGGGAGTGGCCAGTTGTACGGGTTCAGCTTTCCTCTGGCTTGGTTTGGGTTTTAGCAGTCGTGTTTAAAAAGCTGCTGGACTCCAAGGAAGAAGGTCCAGGCTGATCTTCCTCTCTCTCTGACTTCTCTCCTGAAAGATCCTGGGTTTAATTTTACCCTTTGTGCCAAGAGCTGTTTCTGGGCAGTGTTGCAAGTTTTGTGAACAGCATCATAAAGTTAGGATAATCCGTTGGATTTTCAGATGGATTAAGTTATTCGGTATTTTGTTCTCTGTTGCTAGTGTTTCACAGAGTCATAGAGATGTACAGCGTGGAAACAGACCCCTTTGGTCCAACCTGTCCATGCCAACCAGATAACGGTGGCACAGTGGTTAGCACTGCTGCCTCACAGCGCCTGAAACCCGGGTTCAATTCCCGACTCAGGCGACTGACTGTGTGGAGTTTGCACGTTCTCCCCGTGTCTGCGTGGGTTTCCTCTGGGTGCTCCGGTTTCCTCCCACAGTCCAAAGATGTGTGGGTCAGGTGAATTGGCCATGCTAAATTGCCCATAGTGTTAGGTAAGGGGTAAATGTAGGGGTATGGGTGGGTTGCGCTTCGGCGGGTCAGTGTGGACTTGTTGGGCCAAAGGGCCTGTTTCCTCACTTGTAAGTAATCTAATCTAATCTAATCTAATAACCCAACTCAATCAAGCACTTGGCCCATATCCCTCCAAACCCTTCCTATTCATATACCCATCCAAATGCCTCTTAAATGTTGCATTTGTACCAGCCTCCACCAATTCCTCTAGCAGCTTATTCCATACACGTACCACCCTCTGCATGAAAACGTTACCCCTTAGGTCTCTTTTGTATCTTTCCCCTCTCACCCTAAACCTATGCCCTCTAGTTCTGAACTCCCCCACCCCAGGGAAAAGACTTTATCTATTTATCTTATCCATGCCCCTCCTGAATTTGTAAACCTCGATAAGATCACTCCTCAGCCTCCGACGCTCCAGGGAAAACAGCCCCAGCCTGTTCAGCCTCTCCCTATAGCTCAATTCCTCCAACCCTGGCAGCATCCCTGTAAATCTTTTCTGAACACTTTCAAGTTTCACAACATCCTTTCGATAGGAAGGAGATCAGAATTGCATGCAATATTCCAACAGTGGCCTAACCAATGTCCTTATTGCCATAATTTGACCTCTCAACTCCTATACTCAATATTCTGACCAATAAAAGAAAGCATACCAAATGCCTTCTTCACTATCCTATCTACCTGCGACTCCACTTTCAAGGAGCTATGAAGCTGCACTCCAAGGTCTTTTTATTCAACAGCACTCCCCAGGACCTTACCATTAAGTGTATAAGCCCTGCTAAGATTTACTTTTGCAAACTGCAGTACCTTGCATTTATCTAAATTGAACTCCATCTGCCACTTCTCAGTCCATTGGCCCAACTGGTCAAGATCCCATTGTAATCAGAGGTCATTTGGTAATCTTATAAATAAATTCTGTTTTATTAAAACACAGAGGATTGACCAGTGCATCTCTCCTGGAATATCCACTTTACACCTGCTTAAAACAACTAGCAGAGTTAAGGTCTGGGTGACCTTCTTGAAATGTTTTGAGGTGGTTTGGCCTGGTCCATAACAAATGAGAGTAATGGCGACTGACACCGCTAAATAGGGTGAGAATGAAAAGCATTAGATTCTTGACATCAAGAAAAACCCATGATTTTCCACACATGCCTTTAATGACAACATGAGAAACTTATTTTGATATCCATTAATACACCAAATTGCCCAATTCATATAAAACATCCAATTCTCCTCTCCTTCATTGAGACGTTAGGTGGGGCAAAATCCAACAAGTAAAACAGAGTGAGGTACATGGCAACTGCAACTCACTGAATGCCTGTGAAGTCCATTATGCAATTGCGGCTTCAGAGCCACAGCCCATCATACTGGTACAATCATGCCCACCATCCTCCAACCATGCAACTCCATCAACAAACCACCAGCCTCACCACATCATCATGGTTGCTTTCAGACCAGTTCAGCAAGCATACCAGCCTTTAACACTCTACTCTGGAGCTGAGAAACACCTATGACCTGCATACTCCTGCCAGGTCAATTTGCATGTAGAGAAAGCCAGGCATCTCATGCACACAGAATGCTTTTGCAACAACAGTGTTGTCAAGTCAGACCAGGTCATGAATGCTGAGTTATAGACTGCCAGCCTCTTTATCACAGAAAGAGAGGTGGGCAGCTTGGGATGGTGGGGAGCACTAAAGAGTAAATGCAGTAGTCAAGACAGAGGGTGGACATGTTCTTGTACAGCATTGTGCTATATCAATGTCACATCTGTAACATGTTAATGGTGCAAGTAAAACTATATTGACAAAGTTGATGGGTTATTTACAATAATGCTTCACAATGACATGTCATTTATGTCCTTAGTTCATTTTTTATTTCCTCTCCCTCCCACTGTATCTAAGTGTAATGTCAACTTCCACAGCTGAGGTGGAGGAGTCTGATCAGTGATGGCTTCTGTTGACTGAACAGCTATACGCTGGTGCCTTTGAACCTAGAGGGCCCAGACCTGCTGAGAGTCTCCTGTCAAATATAGGTTCGCCCTGAGACACCCATTGGCACCACCTTGACTTCCAAGAGGAAGAGTCATCTGCAGTGAAGTCAAGGTCTCTTGACCCCTCTTGCCTTGCCATTGATGCTGAGCACAGGAGTTTAGGCCCAAACACGTGTCAAGCTGCCACTGAGCACTCTACTGGACCGGAATCTCAAGATCATCGCATGGAGACAGTCAGGCACACACATTCTGGAGCCAATACAGTACTGAGGACATTGCTGGACTCCTCCATCTTTCAATTCAGGTCATCAACCACCATATATTAGTTGGCGGATGAGGTAGTGGAACATATTTAAGGACAAAGTCATTAAATGAGACTTGAAGGTGATGGTGGGAAACTCATGCGTGATCAAGGAACAGTGCACATTTATGGTTTCTATTTCCATGGTCACCACTTCTGAGTCCAGGCACATGTCTACATCAACACAAAGTGACCTCAGCAGTTATACCCCAAGAGAGAATTGATCACAGAAGGGAGTCTGGAAAACAGAGTGCATGCAATTCTAAGCATGAGGTAACACATTGGGCAGAAATACTTAAGAGAAGAGAGTATAGTGGTTAAATGATACCCTGCATTTTATTCACAGATCACCCCAGGCAGCTGTTATGATAGGTCATCACTTCTGCTGGCTCTGGTGCAGTTGTGGAGAAACCAGGAGATAGTGTCCCGGGCCCAAGCAGAGCAATAGCCAGAACAGCAGCTGGGAACAGCTTCAGAAGGGCATGCAGCACAGGATGTTGGCAACCAGAAGCCATTGTGACATCAAGCATTGGTTTGTTATTGAATGCAGCCACAGCTGCATTATAGCTACCTGCAATTGTCAGAGAGATAATTTCAGAGGTGGCTGAGTATGTCACTTTCTCTATCAATCATGTGTGCCAGCTCTGCAAGAAAAACGTGTATCCATGAGTATTGGGAGGTTACAATGCTGATGGCATTGCCAGTCACCATTGGAGCAAAGAAAATAGGAAAAAGAAAGCATGATTCAGCTCTTCAAACCTCTCTGCCATTCAATATGATCATGACTGATTATCCAACTCAGCACCCTATTTTCACTTTCTACTCACACCCTTTGATACTATTAACCCTCAAATTATATCTAACTCCTTCTTGAAAACATTCAATGTTTTGACCTCATGGTAGTGAATTCCACAAGCTGACTGGGTGAAGAAACTTCTCCTCATCTTACTGCTAAATGTTCTACCTCGTATCCTTAAACTGTGACTCCTGGGTTCGGAGCTCCCCGGTCATTGGGAAACATCCTTCCTGTACTTACCTTTCAATGCCACAAGTGGTTTTCAGGTGTCTCTGGGATTAGCCAGCAGTATTCTTTAAACAAAGAATTTTCAATGTCTGAATCTACAGCTGCTACGTGACCAGTGGAAACAAATCCTTCAATATCTGGGATCTCTCGCGTAATGTATATTCTCACTAACTTGTATGTGCTGTAAGTGTTTGCTCCTTTTCTCCAATTGCAGGATTGACTTCTCAGGATACACCCAGAAAATCAGGCTAATGACACCAGTGTATCATAAGAGAGGTAGGATGTGATCATTGCTTTACAAGAACAATGTATTGGACAGCTAAGAATGAGGTTCCATTGCTTGGAGTGTTCAGATGAAGTGCTGCAGTACTCACAAGATAGTGTGCCTGGATTATTGTGATCAACGGTGCTCTGCACAACCTCACTCAACAAAGCAAGGGAGGAACATACTGATAAGGGAGAGTATAGTGTAGATGCAGTAAGAGAAGCCAATGGAAATAGATGCCAATGTCACGTCAATCAACATCATATTCCAGCATCACAACATTTGTACATCCTTCGATTTATCAACCTCAAGAGGCTGGGAGCACTAGCTTAGTTTTTGGACGCTCATTTCTTTGTTTCATTGTATGTCAGATTTGTTTTGGCGGTTGGATTAAAGTTGACCTTTTCAGATAAATCAGTGACAGTGCCAGCATGGCAACCTACATAACATTTGCTTAGTCCCTGTATCTGTAAGGAAATATTTTGCAGACATTTGTCACAAGCAGGTCTCTACTTGGAAGTCACCTACACATACTATTTGAAGGGAGTTACATGTGAGCAGTGCAGTGATAGATAAAGAAGAGGTGCTAAAAAAGGCTGGCAGCACTCCCTGTAGAAAAGTAGCCTCCTAGATTGCTGAGGTAGGGGAGTTAGTCACAGGGCTGAAAAATGTGTTGCTGGAAAAGCACAGCAGGTCAGGCAGCATCCAAGGAGCAGGAGAATCGACGTTTCAGGCACAAAGCCATTGACAGAAAGTCTCCAGACCTCGCTGAACACAAGATTAGTTCCTGGGGACTGAAGGATTGTAAATGTAACTCTGTTATTTAAGTAAGTGGCAAAGGATAACCCAGGAAACTAAAGACCTATCAGTTTGACATCAATAATGGGAAGAATGATGGAGACTATAATATGGAATAAGATAAATATAGACAAAGAAATAAAGGAGTTAATACTTGACAATAAACATTGGCTTTGTCAAGGGAAGGTCAAGTCTGACAAATCTGATTGAGTTCTTTGATGAGGTGATACAGGTGATGGATGAGGGAAGTGCTGCAGATGTTATATTTTCAGATTTTTCAGAAAGCATTTGATATGGTACCATATGTCGGATTGGTTAGCAAATTAGAAATGTGTGGGATTGACGGTTTCTTGGTGGCATGGATTAGAAGTTGGCTCAAAGGTAGGAAACAGAGGGTAAGTGTAGATGGGCATTTCTCAGATTGGAGACAGATTGAAAGTGGTGTTCCCCAGAAATCATGTCGGAACCCTTGCTTTTTCTGATTTATTTAAATGGTTTAAAGATGGGCATTGATGTCAAAATCTCTAAATATCCAGATAATTCTAGGCTAGGGAGAATAATGAATTGTAAGGATGATGCTGAATGACTGCAGAGGAACATTGACAAGTTGGACAAGTGGGCAGACACCTGGTAAATGAATTTCATTACAGCAAAATGTGAGATTGCATTGGTTCCTACTCCAGTACATGTCCAGGGAGAAAAGATGGGAGATAAGTCACAGTAGTTGGGCAACAGTGATTAAACACAATAGTTCAAGTGAACATTTATATACTTTTTATCACATATTTTTAACTAAGGTCTTTATTTTGGGTGAATAACTAATAAAGGCAAGGGTGCAAAGGTGCAGAGAGTAATTAATATTGCTTACACATAATGGATATCTTAGGGCTTAATTTAAAGTGGTAAGTCGTGGAAGGAGAGCTCAAGATCATATTATGCTTCTCCTGCTCAATGTGGAAAGTTAGGCATAATTTCACAGACTGAGAGTGTTGTGGATAGCAGGGAGAGCACGGATGATCAGCAGGCAGAGTAAGAGAACTAGGCAGGCAGTGTAGAAATGCGGCCATTTTCCTGCAAGACAGATATACCATTATATATCTGTTTTGCAGGAAAATGGCGGGGGGAGGGGTGGCGGGAGGGGGAGATAGCCTCTCAGAAGAAGGTGGTAGCAGCTAACATCATTGCACCATGGGTGGCTCTGCTGCACAGGAGAGGAGGAATACGTGTGGGAGAGCTACAGTTACAGGAGATTTAATTGTAAGGGGAACAGATTGAATTTCTGTGTCCACAGATAGGACACAAGGATGATATATTGCCTCCTGAGTGCTTGGGTAAAGGATAATTTAAAGTGGCTACAGGGCATTCTGGATTGTGTAGATGAACAGTCAGTAGTTATTGTACACATTGGTACCAATGGCAGAGATACGAAAAGGGATGAAGTCCTGACAGCAGTTCATAGATGGTTGAGAAGCAAGTTAAAACGTAGAACATCAAAATAATGATCTTAGAATTGCGACCAGTGCAACGTGCTTTTCAGAGTAGAAATAGTAGGACATATCAGATGAGTATGTAACTGGAGAGATGGCACAAGGGGTATGTTTTCAGATTGCTGGGACTTTGGGATCGGTTCTGGTAGGGGTAAAACCTGTATAAGTTGGATGTTTTGAACCTGGGCCAGACTGGAACTGATGTAGTATTTTCTGTTGTGGTCAGGAAAGGTATAAAATAAAATGGCAGGGAATGGGAAACATTCCTTATTGAACACTCCTGTTAAGCAATGAGGACATCAAGAGAGAAACAAGGGCGAACACAAAAGACAGAATTGGAAATAAGAAAAGTGATAGTCAGGGAGTTCAAGCCACTGTGCAAATTAATGTGTGTAAAATTGTTGAGAAGGTAAGACTTAAGGCTTTTGTCTTAATGCATGGAGCATTTGCAAGAAAGTGGACAAATTAGTCACGCAAGTAGTTATAAATATCCAGGGATGTTCTTTTTTTAGTAAACATAGTCAAAGAGAAAAAGGAGGTGGATTAATATTGCTAGTTAAGAATGACATTACTGAAATAGTGGAGGAGGATATTAGCTCCAATGATATGGAATCTGTACAGATAGAGCTCAGAACACCATGGGACAGAAAGTAACAGTAAGGGGTAAATATAAACTCTCAAACTGTAGTGTTTTCACTGGGGAAGACATTAAATATGAAATTAGAGCAGCAAGCAATGAAAGGAATAGACAAGGTAGAAGTAGCAAGGATGTTTTAACTGGCCGGTAAAACTAGGACAAAAGGGCATAGCCTCAAAATTAGGGGAAGCAGATTTATGAGTGAATTGAGAAGGATCTTCTTCACCCAGAGGGTTGTGAATCTATGGAATTCCCCACCCAGTGAAGTTGTTGAGGCTTCCTCAGTAAATGTTTTAAAGCTAAGATTTTATTTTGAACTGTAAAGGAATTAAGATTATGGTGAGAGGTAGGTAAGTGGAACTGAGACCACAAAAAAAATCAGCCATGATCTTGTTGAATGGTAGAGCAGGCTTGAAGGGCCAGATGGCCTACTCCTGCTCTTAGTCCTTATGTTCGTATGTTATACGCAATCAAGGTACAGCAGTATTTGTATCTATATCTGCATATAGATTAAACAAATAGAGTCAGTAACAATACCATAGAGCATGAATTCCTGGAGTGTGTTTGAGATGGTTTTCTGGATTATTTCTTTGACAAACCAACAAGTCATCCTAGATTGAGTATTGTGGAATGAAAAAATAATAATTGGCAATTTAGCTGTAAGAGGCCCCTTAGGGAACAGTGACCATAATATGATAGAATTCTTCATTAAAATGTAGAGCAACATAACTGATTCTGAGACTATAGGAAACCATGCTGACTATAATAAACTGAGGAGAGTTACTTGAAGGGATGATAGTGCATAGGCAAAGACAAACATTTAAAGAGTACATGAAGGAACTGCAACAAAAGGGTAATTAGAGAGAGAATAGGGCCCCTCAAAGATCAGCAAGGCAGCCTTTGTGTGGAGCCACAGAAAATGGGAGAGATACTAAATGAATATTTTGCATCAGTATTTACTGTGGAAAAGGATATGGAAGATATAGACTGCAGGGAAATAGATTAGGAGAAAGTGAGGACTGCAGATGCTGGAGATCAGAGCTGAAAAATGTGTTGCTGGAAAAGCGCAGCAGGTCAGGCAGCATCCATAGAGCAGGAGAATCAACATTTCGGACACAGAGCCATTGACAGAAAGTTTCCAGAGCTCGCTGAACACAAGATTAGTTCCCGGGTGTAAATGTAACTCTGTTATTTAAGAAAGTGGCAAAGGATAACCCAGAGACCTTGGCGTGCAGGTTCATAGCTCCTTGAAAATGGAGTCACATAGGATAGTGAAGAAGGCGTTTGGTATGCTTTCATTTATTGGTCAGAGTATTGAGTATAGGAGTTGGAAGATCATGTTGCAGCTGTACAGGACATTTGTCAGGTCACTGTTGGAATATTACGTGCAATTCTGGTCTCCTTCCTATCCGAAAGATGTTGTGAAACCTGAAATGGTTCAGAAAAGATTTACAAGGATGTTGCCAGGGTTGGAGGATCTGAGCTGCAGGGAGAGGCTGAACAGGCTGGGGCTGTTTTCCTGGAGTATGGGAGGCTGAGGGGTGACCTTATAGAGGTTTACAAAATTATGAGGGGCATGGATAGGATAAATAGACAAAGTCTTTTCCCTGGGATCGGGGAGTCCAGAACTAGAGGGCATAGGTTTAGGGTGAGAGGGGAAAGATATAAAAGAGAACTAAGGGGCAACTTTTTCACGCAGAGGGTGGTACGTGTACGGATTGAGCTGCCAGAGGATGTGGTGCAGGCTGGTACAATTGCAACATTTAAGAGGCATTTGGATGGATATATGAATAGGAAGGGTTTGGAGGGATATGGGCCAGGTGCTGGCAGGTGGGACTAGATTGGGTAGGGATATCTGGTCAGCATGGATGGGTTGGACTGAAGGGTCTGTTTCCATGCTGTACATCTCTTTGACTCTATGAAATGTGGAACAATTGTACATTCCTGTCATGCACAAAAGTAAAATGGGAATGGTGACCTGGTGTAAGTTCACACTACACTTTGATATAGTGTGAAGGGGAGGAGGCAAAAAAATGAACTAAGGATGTAGGTTGCACATCATTGTGAAGCATTATTGTAAATAACAAGATAAATTAGGGACAGCATTAGACCTAAGGAAGTGGCATACAAATGGCCGAAAAAAACAACAGACCTGAGGATTGGGAGCAGGGATTGATTAAAAGAGGAATATAGAGCATGTGAGTTAGCCTGTAGGGAACATACACATTAATTGTGAAAACTTCTATAGGTATATGGAGAGAACAAGACCAATAGTGAAGCCAAATATATGTCCTTCACAATTAGAAATAGGGATTGTAATGGGGTACAAAGATATGGTAAACCATTAAAGACATATTTTGCTACAAACTTCACAATGGATGGCACAAGTAATTCCTCAAAAAATGTTGCAATCATATGGTCTCCAGAGGTGGACAAACTGAAGAAAATTGGTCAGGAAATGGTGTTTACGAAATTGATGGGGTCAAAGAGTGAGAAATCTTGAGGTCCCAGCAATCTACATTGCATGAGTACTTAAGAAAGAGGCCCTAAAAATTGTGAATGAATTGGTAGGCATCTTTTAAGACACTCTTAACTCTGGAATGGGTCTTAAGAGCAGCTAAAGCAATTCCACTCTTTAAAAAAAACAAGTAGTGAGAAAATGGAATTAAAGACTGGTTAGCTAATACCCGTAGTGGGGAAAATTCTAGAGTCCATTATAAAAGATTTAATTATGGAAAACAGGGACAGGAAATAGGCAGATGGTATGAATTTATAAAAGGGAAATCATGCTTGACTGATCTATCAGAATTTTTGAACATGTCACAAATAAAGCTGATCAGAAGAACCAATGGATGTGACTTACTTGAACTTTCAAAAGGTGTTTGTTAAGGTCCCAAATAAGAGATTAGTGTGTAAGGTGGGATAGGAGTGGGGGTTGTGCACTGACATGGCTATAGAACTGCTTGCAGATGGGAAACAAAGAGTAGGAATAAATAGATCATTTTCTGATGAGGGACCTAAATGTTACATTTACTGGTTTATAGATAACACAAAGCTGGGTGGGCTGGTGAACTGTGAGGATGATGCAGAGATGACTTGGTCTGCTTTGGACAAGTTTAGCCCAAGGGCAAAAGTATGGCAGATGAAATCATAATATGACTATATGTGAGGTTATCCACTTTCATAGAAAAATCAGGATTATTATCTAAATGGTGATTTGGGAAAGGAAAATGCAATGACACCTGGGTGCCTTGTATACTAGTTGCTGAATGTAAGCATGCAGGCACATCAGATGGTGAAAATAGTATATTGGCCTTCATAGTGAGAGTATTTGAGTACAAGGAGCAGGAATGTCTTTTACTGCAATTGTACAGGGCATTGATGAGACCACACCTGGAATTTTGTGTGCAGTTATGGTCTCCTAGAAATAGTTAAAGTTCCATCAGGACTAACCAGTGTAAACACAGAAAGCACTTTCCTGATGATTGTGGAGTCTAGAACTGAGATGAAAAATGTCTTCACCCAGAAATTGGTGAGCCTGTGGAATTCTCTGCTCCAGAAAGTGATTGAGGCCAAACATTGAATTTTTCAACAAGGAGTAATGTTGGAACTAAAGGAAAAGGAGAGACAGCGGGAACACAGTCCTGAGAGGGATGACAGCCAGGATCATATTGACCGGCAGAGCAGACTCCAAAGGTCAAATAGCCGACTCCTTTTCTTAATTTCTCTGTTTCTAAAATAACCAACATTTTTGAGATAGTGTAATAATATATTTTAATAAGGACACATTAATATATTTGTCACTGCCTCACTTACAGTGATCAATAATAAATTGCAATTACAATTTTTTAAAGAATTCATTCTTACTTTCTTGTCAATGAGAAATTTAAAGAATAATCAATGTGCATAAAGATTTCAAAGAGAAAGGTAGAAATAGGTTAAGTTACAAAATAATAATCAAATATGAAATTTGGGTTTTAAAAGCTCACTAATTGTCAGAAAAGAAGGTAGAAGAAAAAACAGAATCTGGAATCAGGTATACAAAGATTGGTAGAGGGACAGGTAGCATTGAGGAAGTAGGGAGGCTGCAAAAGGATTTGGACAGGTTAGGAGAGTGGGCAAAGAAGTGGCAGATGGAGTATAACGTGAGAAGGTGAGAGATCATGCATTTTGGTGGAAGAACAGAGGCATGGACTGTTTTCTAAATGAGGAGAAAATTCATAAGTCTGAAGTGCAAAGAGACTTAAATGTTCTATTCCAGTATTCTCTAAAGGTAAACTTACAAGTTGAGTCAGTAGTTAGGGAAGGCAAATGCAAAGATGGCATTTCTAGAACATAGAACACAGAACACAGCACAGTACAGGCCCTTCAGCCCTCAATGTTGTGCTGACCTTTTTTCCCACTCTAATTTCAAACTAACCTACATACCCTTCATTTTATTATCATCCATGTGCATATCCAAGAGTCACATGAATTGAATTGAATTGAATTTATTGTCACGTGCACCGAGGCACAGTGTAAAGCTTTGTCTTGTGAGCAATACAGGCAGATCACAGAGTTAAGTAGCATAGATAAGTAAATAAAAGGTAAACAGCGGCAAAAACAAAAGCACAGGGTCAGGCAAATGTTAAGAGTTTGTGAGTCCATTCAGTATTCTAACAACAGTAGGATAGAAACTGTTTCGAAACCAGCTGGTGCATGTTTTCAGACTTCTGTGCCTTCTCCCCAATGGTAGAGGTTGTAGAAAACCATTGCCAGTGTGAGATGGATCTTTGAGAATGCTGGAGGCCTTTCCTTGAAAGCGTGCCTGGTAGATGGATTCTATAGATGGGAGGTTGGCCTTTGTGATTGTTCGGGCCGAGTTCACCACTCTCTATTACTGTCTCTGATCTTGAATGGTACAATTGTCATAACAGATAGTGATACATCCAGACCGAGTTCTCTCGGATGGTGCACCTATAAAAGTTGGCAAGGGTATTCACCGTCATGCTAAATTCCTCAGCTGCCTGAGGAAGAAGAGACATTGCTGGGCCTTTATAACCAGTGAGTCCACATGAAGAGTCCAAGAAAGCTTGTTGTGGATGACCACGCCCAGGAGCTTGACACTCCCCACTCTTTCCACCTCTGTGCTGTTAATGTGTAGGGGGGCATGAGTATCATCCCACTGAAAGTTAATAATGAATTCCTTGGTTTTGTCGGCAATGAGAGCTGGGTTGCTCTCAGTGCACCATTTTTTCAGGTTTTCCACCTCCTGTCTGTCATCTGTTTCATCCCTAATGTATCTGACTCAACTACCATTTATGCCCTGGGTAAAAGTTTTTGGTTATCCACTCTATCTACACCTCTCATCATCTTGTACATCTCTATCAAGTCACCTCTCATCCTTTCTCGCTCCAGTGAGAAAAGTCCTAGCTCCCTCAACCTTTCTTCATAAGACATGCCCTCCAGTCCAGACAGCATTCTGGTAAATCTCCTCTGCACCCCCTGTAAAGCTTTCACATCCTTCCTATAATGAGGAGACCAGAACTGAACACGATAGTCCAAGTGTGGTCTAACCAGGGCTCTACAGAGCTGCAGCATAACGTCACAGCTCTTAAACTCAATCCCCTGCTAATGAAAGCCAACACACCATACGCCTTCTTAACAACTCCATAAACATGGGTGGCAGCTTTGAGGGATTAATGGACATAGACCCGAAGAGACTGCCAAAAATCCTGCCTTTAACTGTGCTTCCAAAATGAATCACTTCACACCTTTCCAGGTTGAACGCTATCTGCCACTTCTCAGCCCAGCTCTGCATCCTGTCATTGCCCTACAACAGCCCTCAATACTATCCACAACTCCACCAACCCTCATTTCATCAGCAAATTTACTAATGCACCCTTCCACTTCCTCTTCCAAGTCTCTTTTAAAAATCACAAAGAGCAGAGGTCCCAGAATAGATACCTGCAGAACACTACTGCTTACTGAGCTCCAGGCTCAATACTTTTTATGTACTATCACCCTTTGTCTTCTATGGGTCAGCCATTTCTGTATCCAGACAGCCAGATTACCCCATATCCCATGCTTCCTTACTTTCTGAACGAGCCTACCATGGGGAACCTTATCAAACACCTTCCTAAGATCCGCGTATACCACTTCCACTGCTGTACATTCATCAATGTGTTTTGTCACATCCTCAAAGAATTCAACAAGGCTCGTGAGGCATGACCTGCCCCTCACAAAGCCATGATGACTATCTCTAATCAAATGATGTTTTCCCAAATAATCATAAACCCTGTCTCTCAGAATCCTCTCCAATAGTTTCCCACCACTGATGTAAGACTGACTGCTCTGTAATTCCCAGGGTTATCCCTATTCCCTTTATTGAACAAGGGAATAACATTTGCCACTTTCCAATCATCTGGTACTCCAGTGGATAGTGAGGATGCAATGAACATCACCAAAGGCACAGCAATCTCTTTCCTCGCTTCCAGTAGCAACCTTGGGTATATCCTGTCTGGTCCAGGGGACTTATCTATTCTCATGTCTTCCAAAGTTTCCAGCACATTCTCCTTCTTAATATTAATCTGTTTGAGCATATCAACCTGTTTCACCCTATCCTCACAAATGACAACATTCCTCTCACTAGTGAATACTGAAACAAAGTATTCATTCAGGACCTCCCCTACCTCCTCCAACCCCAGGCACACATTCCCTCCACTATCCTGATTGGCCCTACACTTACTCTGGCCATCCTCTTGTTCCTCATGTAATTGTAGAAAGCCTTGGTGTTTTCCTTAATTCTACCTGACAAGGCTTTTTCATACCTCCTTACAGCTCTTCCAAGTCCCTTTTTCAGTTCCTTCCTGGCTACCCTGTAACCATCTAGAGCCCTGTCTGATCCTTGCTTCCTCAACCTTAAGTAAGCTTCCTTCTTCCTCTTGGCTAGATGTTCTGCATCTCTTCTCATCCAAGGTTCCTTCACCCTACCATCCCTTCATTGCCTCAGTGAGAAGAACCTATCCACACAAGTGCTCCCTTACCAACCTCCACATTTCTGTCATGCATTTCCATGAGAACATCAGTCCCCAATTTATGCTCCACAGTTCCTGCATAATAGCATTGTAATTCCCCCTCTCCCAATTGAATACTTTCCCAAAATGTCTGCTTCCCAATTCCTCTCCATGACTATAGTAAAGGTCAGGGAGTTGTGACTACTATCACAGAAATATTCTCCCACCAAAAGATCTGACACCTGACCTCGTTCATTGCCAAGCACCAAATCCAATAAGGCCTCCCTTCTATCTGGTTGGCCTAAATACATATTGAGCTGAAAATGTGTTGCTGGTTAAAGCACAGCAGGTTAGGCAGCATCCAAGGAACAGGAAATTCGACGTTTCGGGCCAGAGCCCTTCATCTGATCTCCAGCATCTGCAGACCTCACTTTTTACCTAAATACATATTGAGTCAGGAATGTTTCCTGGGCACACCTGACAAAGCCTATCCCATCTATCCTATTAGCACTAAAGAGATTCCAATAAATATTAGAGAAGTTGAAGTCACCTATGACAATAACCCTGTTAATTCTGGACCTTTCTAAGATTTGCCTCCCGATCTGCTCTTCCGTGTCTCTGGTGCTATTAGGACACTCCCAATAAAGTAATTGCTCCTTTCCTGTTTCTGATCCCACAGGACTCGGCAGACAAACTCTCCTCGACTACCTCCATTCCCTCAGCTGTGATACTATCTCTGATTAGTAATGCCACTCCCCACTTCTACTTCTCTCCCTATTCACTTCTTGCATTAAAATACACATACTTCAATCCATCACACTGATTACAACTTTGCCCTATCAACTATCTATCCTTCCTCACAATCTCTGCATGCAGTATTTGCCTGTTCACTGGCTACCCCATCTTCTGATCCATAGCTCCGGTGCCCATCCCCCTGCCAAACTAGTTTAAACCCTCCCAAAGCGCTCTAGCAAACCTCCACCCAGGATATTGGTACCCCTCCAGTTCAGGTGCAACCCGTCTTCATTGTGCAGATCCCAACTTCACAAAGAAGATTATTGCAAAGTGGAGGGATGAAAAAGAAGCAAGACAAAGACCAACCCAGCAAAGGAAAAAGAAAGGAAGAAGAAAAAAAAAGAATACAAAGGAGACAGAAGTTATGATCTAAACTTGTTGAATTTAATGCTGAATCCAGGATGCTGTAGGATGCTAAGTTGAAAGCTTCATCAAGCTTGCACTGAGTTTCATTGGATGACTGTAGAAGGCCATGGACTGCAAAGTTGTCATCTGGTCTACATTTGGTCTCCCAGTGTAAATAAAACTACATTGTGAGTAGCAGATGTATTGAAAGAAGAAGCTTTCTAGGCTAGTCGGTCAAGCCAGACTCGATAAACCAAAGGTCCTCTTCTGTGCTATATGACTTTATGACTCCAAGTACAAGTAAATCATTGTTTCAATTTTCAGAGTGTTTAGGGTCTTGAACAATAAGAAGGGAGGAGGTAAATAGAATGTTTTGCACCTCCTTCACAGGAAATGTGTTGTATGCTGTATTCCCATTTAACCAGAATGCCTAGCCAGGACGAAGTGGGCATTTGCAACACTTCAATGTGGAAATTTCATTGGTTGGGTGGCAAGGAGTTAACTACCTGAATTTTGACTCTGTGTGCTCAGACTACATCAGCACAATGGAACAGGAAACGGCGCCCTCATAATGCAAGATAATAACTAACTCATTGAAAGGCCACTTTGAAAGTATGAATCCTTTTAACATTATACAAAATAATATTGTAAATCATTTTTTTCCAAGTATGAGTACTATTTCATTGTATGTAATCAAAACCTTGGAGTTCATTCAAGGCTCCAAATATTTTGATTAAAATAAAACAAGGCATAAATTTAGAAAATTTGGACCACGGCCAGTTGTCATGTAAACAAAATGTGACTTAAATTGGAAAATTTATTGAGGTCAGAGGACATTTCCTTGTGGTATGTTTCTATTTTGTCCATTCATTAATTGAAATGTATGCTGTGAAGTACAAGCAAAACAGTAAAATCTCTATATTTTCATAGTTTTGTATTTCCATTTCATCGTGAATAATCAGTTTGTACTTTTCTCTCTTCCTCTTCCACATGGAAATAAAAATTACAACATGATATAGGCCATTCAGCTGAACTAACCCATGTTGGTTTTTGCCATTCATATGATCAGTAGTTTAATTCATTGTGCATTGCTTATTTCAAGACCGCTTTATCCCACTTTCCTTCAACCAGCTCCCTTAGAAATTGTTATAATGTTAGAATGTCATTTCTGCTCTGCCAATATAATCTCAGTGAACGTGCAGCAGGAATCTCTACTTGCTGCAAAGTTATGACAGTGGAAAAGGATTGATTCTGTTCCTGATCCATGCTTCAATCATATCTTCAAGGCTGCAATCAATATTTTTCAAATGATTGTGTGTGTAAAATATTGCTCCTTGTCCTAAATCTCTTTCGTGACCTTACATCGAAGGCCCACTGTTCCAGATCACTCTTTTGTGCAACTGGCCTGTTTTTCTCAACTCTGACCAATTGCTCCATAATTTAAAGCACCTCAAGAATTCTTACTGTTCTAATGAAACTAGCAACAATTTTATTTGTTTTATTCTTTCATGGGATGTGAACATTACTGATGAGGTCAGTAATTGTTGTCATTCCCTTGAAAAGTGACAATCATTTGGTGCTGTTGGAATTTGACCCAGCAACAGAAAAGCAATGGAGCTATTGTTCCAAGTCAAGATGGTGCGTAGCTTGGAGGAGATTATGATCCCATGTATCTGCGAACTTGTCTTTTTAGGTGGTGGATGTTGTAGGTTTGAAATGTGATGTTGAAAGTAGTT
This sequence comes from Hemiscyllium ocellatum, assembly GCF_020745735.1. NCBI lineage: Eukaryota > Metazoa > Chordata > Chondrichthyes > Orectolobiformes > Hemiscylliidae > Hemiscyllium > Hemiscyllium ocellatum. Next base: position 52,064,726 of record NC_083401.1, on the reverse strand, counting down.
TGGTGAGTTGCTGCATTGGGTCTTGTACACACAGCTGCCAATCTGCAATGATGAAAAAGAGAATGGATGTTTAAGGTAGTGAAGTGGTAACATTTGTCCTGGGTGGTGTCATGTTTTTGGGACTGCACTTATCCAGACAAATGGAAAGCAATCCATCACACTTCTTATTTATATTGTATATGGTGGAATTAATTTTGGCCAGTCAGGAAATGCAATAAAAACCAAAAGAATTGTGAATGCTGTTAATCTGTAACAAAAACAGAGATTACTGGAAAAGCTCCGCAGATCTGGCAGCATCTGTGGAGAGAAATCAGAAATCTAACATTTTGGTTAGAGTGATCTTTCCTCACTACTGATGGTAGCTAGGAAAATGTTGGTTTACGTGCAAAAGATAGGGTGGGGGGTGGGGGGGTAAGGATGAACGATAGGCGAGGATAGAGCCCAAAGAGAGACAAGATGAGTTGGACAGACAAAGGAGTGGATAACAATCTAGCTAGGAGGGTGAATAGCTGTTAATGGGGATGATTGGTAGCTAACGACAGGTTGTGTGTAATAGCAGGCAATGTGCTAACAAAGCATGATGTGTGGGGGATGGGGTAAGGACATGGAAGAGCTCAAGTCATAAAATGATTGCAGTGTCCCCAAGTGTAAAATGAGGTGCTGTTCTTCCAGTGAAGCCCATTGCCTGTGACTTGTAATCACAGTATTTATGTGGCTAGTCCAATTTATGGTAGAGGATGTACAATGGTAATGCCTTTGAACATCAGTGGGAGATTCTCTTCTATTGGGGATGGTCATTACCTTGCACTTGAATGACAAGTACCTGAAGGGTTACAGATAGTTTATAAAAGCAAAATACTGCAGATGTTGGAAAAGCTACAGATGGTACTGGATACTGATCGTAGGATGAAGGGAAAGGCATTGATGAAGCAGGTGAAAATTGTTGTGCTTGGGAAGCTACTCCTGCAGAGGTGCTCTGGAAATGAGATGACTGACTTCAAACAATCACAACCATAGGTATGATTTCAGTTAGTGGAGAGAACTCCCCAGATTCACATTGACTCCAGGCTTGCTAGGACTCCTTAATGTCTCTTTTTCCCTAATACTGCCTAATGTGAAGGATAGTCACTCTCACCTCACCTCTTTTCTCCCCATGTTTAAAATAAAGGCTAAATTGAAATGAGGAGCTGAGTGGTCCTGGTTGAACTCTAACTGAGCATCATTAGCAAATTACTCCTGCGAAAGTGTTGCTTCATAGTACTGTTGACAACCCCTTTCCTCACTTTGCTGATGATTAAAAGTGGACTAAGGTAATTAGCTACTTTGAACCGTTATCTTTCTTTCTGAGGTAGGACATAGCTAGACATTGCCGATCAAATGGCAGCACTTTGGTTGCACTAAAACAACTTGGGTCAGGATGGGGGCATTAATTCTGGAGCATAGATTTTCAGTATTTTGCAAGATTATTGCAGGATCCAATGTATTTATGTATCCACTGCTGTCAGCTGATTTTCAATGTCATACAGAGTGAAGCAAATTGGTTGAAGACTGAGTATGATGTTGGGTACCTCAGGAGGAGGATGAAATGAATCATCCATTCAGTACTTTTTCATTGAAGAATGACAGAAGTATTTCAGCTTTATCTTTTGAATTGATGTGCTGAGTTCCCCCATCTGTTGAGAATGAGGACATTTGAAGACCCTCCTTTCCCTTGTTAGTTATTTAGCAGTCCACCATCATTCATCACAGGATGTGGCAGAATTGCTGAACTTATTTCTGATCCATTGGTAGTTGGATCACTTAGCTCTGTCTTGTATCAGTTGCTTTCATTGTTTGGCATGCAAGTAGACCTTTATTATTGCTTTACCAGATTGACAATTCATTTTTGCTACGCCTAATGCTACTCTGGCAGGCCTTTCTGTAATCTTGCTAGAATCTGAGTTCTTCCCACAGTTTATTGTAATGGTAGTTTGGAAAATGCCCTGGGGCATGAAATTACAGATTGTGATTAAATACAAACCTGCTGCTCCTGATAACCCACAGTGCCTCATGGATGCCCAGTTATGAGCCAGATCTGTTTCAAATAATTCCCGTTTATCACAGTGGTAGTGTCACACCACACACAAGAAGATATCTACAACGTGAAGATGGCATTTTGCCTCTATACAATTATGTGGTGGTCACTCATATTAATACTGCAATGGATTGATATATCTGCAACAAATAGATTTATATGCAATTAGTATGCTTTGTATTTTCGAATTTGTTAGTCCACATAACATATACTACAGAGGCTTGGGCTTTTGTTGACATGGGTGTCTAGAAGTTTATTAACAAAAATATTTATTTACATAGCTACATTATCATTGACTTACACACAGTCTATGTTCTGAGCTTACTGATATTACAGTAAATTACATGCACATAACTGCCAAAAATAGAAACTAAGAGAAAAAATAAACCATTCAGCCCTTGTAACCTGTGCTATTATTCAATGTGGTCATGGCTAATTCTGTTTCTCAATGTTATATTTCCATTTTCTCCCCATATCCCAGGATGCCTTAAAATCTTTTTTAAAAATGATCTATCTTGAATGCATTCAATGACTTGGCATCCACAGCTTTCTGTGGTGGGGAATTCTATAGGTTCACTACCATTTGATTAAAGACTTTTTTCTTGATTTCCATCCTGAGTGGCTTACCTTACATCGTGAGACTGTGTCCCATAATCCTGGACTCCCCAAGTAGGGAAAAGAGCTTCATTGATTTATTTTGTTCAGCCCTGTTAGAATTTTAAACATTTCAATCATATCCTCTCTTATACTTCCAAACTTTAATAAATACAAGTCCAATCAAACCAATCTCTCCTGATAGAACACTCCAGCCATCCTGGATATCTTTGTAATGAACCTCCATTGCATTCCATCAATGGCAAATATATCCTTTCTTGGGTATGGGGATGAAAATTGCATGCAATAGTCATTGTATTGATTCACCAATGCCCTACATCACTGCAGGGAGAAAGTGAGGACTGCAGATGCTGGAGATCAGAGCTGAAAATGTGTTGCTGGAAAAGTGCAGCAGGCCAGACAGCATCCAAAGAGCAGGAGAATCGACGTTTCGGGCATGAGCCCTTCTTCCTGAAGAAAGGCTCATGCCCGAAACATCGATTCTCCTGCTCTTTGAATGCTGCCTGACCTGCTGCGCTTTTCCAGCAATACATTTTCAGCCCTACATCACCGCAGTAAGACATTCCTTCTCCTAAAGCCAAATTATTTTTCCATGAGGGCTTTCCAATTGCTTGCCCCACTTTCTATCTACTTATTGACTGGTGTACAAGGGCAGCCAGATCTCTTTATACATCCATACAATGAAGTTGTTGATCTGTTCACTGAGCTGGTTGGTTTTCTGGCAAACATTTTGTTTCCCTCCTTGGTGACATCTTGAGTGCTGTGTAGTCTCTGGATGAAGCGCTGTCATTGTGATCTGCCCCAGATTTATACAGTTCTGTCTGTTGTGGCTAATGGTTCTACTTGGAGTTTTGTCCTGTAGCAATCTGTAGATGGGGTCTATTTCAATGTGTTTGCTAATGGAACCAATGGATGGATACCAGACCACCAGGAATTCCTAAGTTTTATCTCTGTTTTGCCTGTCCCAATACTGTAACACCGTCCCAGTGGAATTGCTGCCCTCAGTTGTCAGTGTCTATTGATCTGAGGGAGGGCTGGTCATGTTGTTTGTTACAAGCTGATACTCATGTACCCTGGTGGTGAATTGTCTGCCTGTTTGTCCTCTGTAATGTTTCTTGCAGTTGCTTCATGGTATTTTGTATATCACACTCATCCTACATGTTGTGGGTATGAGGTCTTTTGTCTTGATGGTACCTGGCAAAGTGAGGCTGTGGGTTTGTGTGCTGTCATTATTCCTAGAGGATAATGTGGTCATGGCTAATTCTGTTTCTCAATGTTATATTTCCATTTTCTCCCCATATCTCATTGTTAGTTCTGAGATATTTCCAACATAGGATAGGGTGGTCAGCGTGTTAGGGGGCACAGTATCTTCTAGGTGTGGTTTGTACAGTCAGGCATCAGCGGATAAAGTTGATACGGTACCCATTATTGGCAAAGACTTTGTATAAGTATTCCTCTTCTTTTGTGCAGAGTTCTGGAGTATTTCAATATGTTATGGCTTGTTTAAACAGGGTCTTGACATAGCTCTGTTTCTGGACATTGGGGTGGTTACTGTTGTAACTGAGGATCTAGTCTTAATGCGTAGCCTTTCTGTATACTCTAGTAAGGAGTTCACTGTTGTTTGTTCATTCAGTCAGTACGTCTAAGAAAGGGAGTTGGTTGTTACTTCCTTCTTCCATGGTGAACTTGATCCCGGTGAATTTGTTATTGATGAGGAGGTGTGTACTTTCCAATTTGGACTGTTTAATGATAACAAAGATATTGTCCACATATCTAATCTGCTAAAAATGAGACTTCTCCATCCTCTGGGAATAATGACAGCAAGCAAGTCACAGCCGCATTTCACCAACTAGTATGCAGCACAAAATACTCCATACTCACAACATGTAGGACAAATGTGATGTACAAAATACCACACAATACAACAGTGAGAAACATGACAGAGGACAAACAGGTCAGAAACTCGCCACTAGAAAACATGAGCTTGCAATAAAATGACATGACCAGTCCTCCCTCATATCAATAAACACTGACAATGAAAAACAACAATCCCATTCAGACAACATTACAATATGGGGACAAGCTAAACAAAGATAAGCTTGGGAATTCCTGGTATTCATCTACTGATTCCGTAGACAAACATATTGAAATAGACCCCCTCTACAGACCGCTACAAACCGGGAGTAGAAACATCTGCCAGAACAGACAGAACTGTATAAATTCGAGGCAGATCACGACAGCGCTTCATCCAGAGACTACACGGCACCGAAGACGTCACCCAAGAGGGAGATGAAATGTTTGCAAGAAAATCAATCAGTCAGTAAACAGACCAACAACTTCAACCATAACCTGAACTACAGGTCTTCACTAAAACTTTAAATACCCATACAATACATTACCATTTAAATAATTTTCCTCCTTTCTGTTTATCACATCAAAGCATAACTTCATACTCAGCCACATTGGATTGCAATTGCCATGTGTTTACCCACTCATATAACTTGCCAAAATTACTTTGAATCCTTCTTGCATACTCCTCGCAACTCACAATCCTGCCCAACTTTGTCTTGTTGGCAAACTTGGAAATGTTGCATTTCCTTTCCTCATTCAAGTCATTTTTACATATCAAGAATAACAAAAGCCAAAGCACTGAACTTTGCCATACCCCACTAGTATCTGCCTGCCACCTAGAACAAAAAAAAATTCATACTTTCAAGTTCCTATCAAACACTCTTTGATCTATGCCAATATGTTACTCCCTATCCCATGTGTTTTAACTTTGTCCAATATCCTTTTATGAACGGAAACGTGATTGTGAATTATACTCCAACATTTTCACATCAATAATGATCTACTTTCTGTGTTATGGGTCCTCAAAGTTGATCAAAATGCTCAATTTGCTCACACAACCCACTTCTATTTGACATCACTTAACAACATCAGTACAAGCAGCATCAGTATTGAAGACTAGGGCTTTGAGAAGGATGCGTGTGTGTGTTACCTTAAAACTACCACATTTCCAAGGTTTGAAGTTTTGGTGACTAATAGAAATTAGTCCCTAGGCCTCATCAAATGCTCAGGGCAAGCTAACAACACTGGTCCCCCCTTCACAAGCAGTTGCTCAATGATACAAATGCACTCTCAGCCTATATACCTCACCAGCAGTGACCTTCAGGTGCATCCTGGATTTGAGTGGCTTAGAGTGGGGTGTCAATTGACATAACTGGATTTGGGAGACAAATAAGCAAATGCATAGCAATTTCTAGCCTGTTACGTCTTTATTCACCTTAGCTTCTCTCTTAAGGGTCAATTTTAACCTCATTCTTATTCAACCAGTTTACTCTCATCTACCTGTTTGGTCACTTTGTCAAAAAACTCAATACGATTTGTTAGGCACGACCTACCCTTCACAAAACTGTGCTGACTGTCCCTGATCAGGTCATTCTTTTCTAGATGGTTATAAATCCTATCTCTTATAACCTTTTCCAATACTTTACCAACAACTGAAGTGAGACTCACTGGTCTGTAATTATCAAGGGTGTCTCTACTACTCTTTTTGAACAAGGGAACCACATTTACTATCCTCCAGTCCTCAGGCACTATTCCTGTAAACAATGATGATTTGAAGATCAATGCCAAAGGCTTGGCAATCTCTTCCCTTGCTTCCCAGTGAATCCTAGGATAGATCCCATCCGGCCCAGGGGACTTGCCTATTTTCACACTCAGCAGTATTTCTAATACCTCTTCCTTGTGAACCTCAATCTCTTCTAGTCTAGATGCAAGTATCTCTGTATCTTCCTCGCCAACATTTTCATTTTCTATTACATTCTTAATAATTGACTCCAGCACTTTCCCAACCACCAATGCCAGGCTAATCAGCCTTTAATTCCCTGATTTTTGCTTTCCTCCTTTTTTAAAGAGTGGAGTTACATTAGCTATCCACCAATCTGTTGGAACTCTTCCAGAGCCTAGAGAATGCTGATAAATGATCACTAATGCATCCACTATTTCCAGGGCCACGTCTTTAAATACTCTGGGATGCAGTGCGTCAGGCCCTGGGGCCTTACCGGGTTTTAATCGCATCCATTTCTCCAATACCATTTCCTGACCACTAAAGATTTCCTTCAGTTTCTGCTTCGTGCTTGACCTCCTGTCACCTAGCATTCTGGAAAGTTCATTGTGTCCTCCTTAGTAAAGACATATCCAAAGTATGTCTGCTAGCTCTCTGTTGTCCATTATGATTTCACATGATTCCAACTGCAAGGGACTGACATTTGTCTTCACCAGTCATTTTCTCTTTGTTTTACCCCCTATCATGCTGAGGGAGGCTAGCTGGCTGCTCAAAAAGCATTGCTACCATACTGGTAAAAATAGAAGCCAATTGATGCATCCAGTAAAGGCACAGGAAGCAATGATTTTCTGTGCAATTAGTAAGTAAAGAAAATCCAAATTCTTAGTCTATTAGAAACAGCCACTCTAGGCAAAGAAAACCTCAACACTAATTCTGATAAAATATCTGAAGAAGAACAAATGGTGCACAGATCTGTTATGGAATGTAAAAAATCAGGCACATCAATCAACATCAAACATATTGTTGCACCCTAAGGCCTTACAAAGAGAGTGAGGCAATCTCATTTGTGATTTCTTTTGATACTTTTCAGCTATTAGCTCCTTCTATCAGACATAATGGTTGCTGAACACATCTAAAGGATTGTGTGTAATTGCTGACAGGTTTGCTGGGAAGATTTAGCCTTTGTAATCATTCACTGTGCTTGCATTCTAACTTGCTGTAATTTATCACCAGATCCCTCTGTAACTCAGAGTTATGCAATTTCTCTGCAATTTAAATAAAATGCTCCTTTTCTATTCTTCCTGCCAAAATGGAAAAATTGACATTTTTCAACATAATACTCCACTTGTGAAATTTTGCCCATTCACTTAACCTATCAATAACCTTTGCAGACTCAATGACCTAGGAGAAAGTGAGGACTGCAGATGCTGGAGATCAGAGCTGAAAATGTGTTGCTGGAAAAGCGCAGCAGGTCAGGCAGCATCCAAGGAGCAGGAGAATCGACGTTTCGGGCATGAGCCCTTCTTTAGGAATGAGGAGAGTGTGAAAAGCAGGCTAAGATAAAAGGTAGGGACTTGGGGGAGGAGTGTTGGAAATGCGAGAGGTGGAAGGAGGTTAAGATGAGGGTGATAGGCCGGAGTGGAGGTGGGGGCAGAGAGGTCAGAAAGAAGATTGCAGGTTAGGAAGGTGGTGCTGAGTTCGAGAGTTGGGACTGAGACGGGGGGGGGGAAGGGGAAATGAGGAAACTGGAGAAATCTGAGTTCATCCCTTGTGGTTGGAGGTTTCCTAGGCAGAAGATGAGGCACTCTTCCTCCAGCCATCGTGTTGCTATGGTCTGGCGATGGAGGAGTCCAAGGACCTGCATGTCCTTGGTGGAGTGGGAGGGGGAGTTCAAGTGTTGAGCCACGGGGTGGTTGGGTTGGTTGGTCTGGGTGTCCCAGAGGTGTTCTCTGAAACGTTCCGCAAGTAGGAGGCCCATCTCCCCAATATAGAGGAGGCCACATCGGGTGCAGCAGATGCAGTAAATGATGTGTGTAGAAGTGCAGGTGAATTTGTGGTGGATATGGAAGGGTCCCTTGGGGCCTTAGAGGGAAGTAAGGGGGGAGGTGTGGGCACAAGTTTTGCTGTTCTTGCAGGGGAAGGTGCCGGGAGTGGAGGTTGGGTTGGTGGGGGGTGTGGACCTGACAAGGGAGTCACGGAGGGAGTGGTCTTTTCGGAACGCTGATAGGACAGGGGAGGGAAATATATCCCTGGTGGTGGGGTCCATTTGGAGGTGGTGGAAATGACGACGGATGATATGATGTGTATGGAGGTTGGTGGGGTGGTAGGTGAGGACAAGTGAGGTTCTGTCCTAGTGGCAACTGGAGGGGCGGGGCTCAAGGGCGGAGGAGCGGGAAGTGGAGGACATGCGGTGGAGAGCATCGTCCATCATGTCTGGGGGGAAATTGCGATCTTTGAAGAAGGAGGCCATCTGGGTTGTTCGGTATTGGAACTGGTCTTCCTGGGAGCAGATGTGGTGGAGACAAAGGAATTGGGAATATGGGATGGCGTTTTTACAGGGGGCAGTGTGGGACGAGTTGTAGTCTAGGTAGCTGTGGGAGTCGGTCGGTTTATAGTAAATGTCTGTGCTGATTCGGTCGCCCGAGATAGAAATGGAGAGGTTGAGGAAGGGGAGGGAGGAGTCTGAGATGGTCCACGTAAATTTTGATTCAGTAATATTTAAATCCCAGAACATCTTTGAAGTCACATTCCCGAGGTAACTTAAGGTTTTGTTAAAAAAAGTGATATCTCAGCTCAGCCAATGCATTAAATGCGTGAGGTTAGAATCTGTCTGTATCCCAACCTTGAGTCAGACTGGTTCTATTTTCAAAGTAGGAATTTATTAAATGTCACATGAACTGACTGCCTACAGATTGTGGGCTTTTTGAACAAAATAAAGTGTATTGGCAAATACAAATCTGCAAATGCAAATTGACTCCATGGACTTATATGTGTGTGTGCATGTGCAGATAAGGGAGAGAGAGTGAGACACTATGTGTGTGTGAGTATTTCTGTTTGCATACTTGATAAAGTATGTATATGAGTGTGACAGCGTATATGCCTATGAGAGGGTGTTCGCATGAGTATGTACATGTACCCACACACACATGTACCTGAGAGAGCATGTGTATGAGAGAGGGTCTGTATGAATGTGTGATCGTGTGTAAGAGTGTGTGTGTGAGAGTGCAATGGGGTCACCTGGAGTGTGACATGAAACAAAGATCCTGGTTATGGTTATCCTCATGGGTACCGAACTTGGCTATAAGCCTCTGCTCTGCGACTTTGTATTGGTGCGTATCTCAAAGTCTGCCTTAAAGGACAGTCACCCAAATTTCTGAGGCCAAATGTCCTTGACTGTTGAAGTGTTCCCTGACTGGGAGGGAACATTCTTGTCTGACAATCATTACTTGATATCGACTCATCCATTATCACAGCGTCTGCTTGGTCTTGCGAATGAAAAATGCCTTGGAGTTTCCTTATCTGCAGCATATGAGATAGACAACGTTGGCCGAGTACCTGCCGTGTACATGTTGAGTGGTATCACCACATGTAGTGGTGGTATCCATGTTGACACTCTGACACATCTTTCAGTGGTTTTCATGACAGGGTTGTCTGGTGTAGTGGTCGATGTTGCCCTGAAGGCTAGGCTGTTTGCTGCAAACAATGGTCTGTTTAAGATTTGGTGGTTGTTTAAAGGCAAGAAGTGGATGCGTAGGGAAGATCTTGGCAAGGTACTCATCCTCATCAATAATGTGTTGCAGGCTGTGAAGAACATGATGTCGTTTCTCAGCTCCCAGGAAGTACTGGACAATGAAGGGTACTCTATTGGTTGTTTACCATGTGTGTCTCCTGAGAAGGTCATAGAGTCCAGCCTGTCCATGCCGACCAGCTATCCCAACCCAATCTAGCCCCACCTACCAGCACCGGGCCCATTTCCCTCCAAACCCTTCCTATTCATATACCCATCCAAATCCTTTTAAATGTTGCAATTGTACCTGCCTCCACCTCTGGCAGCTCATTCCATGCACATAACACCCTCTGCGTGAAAAAGTTGCACCTTAGGTCTCTTTTATATCTTTCCCCTCTCACCTTAAACCTATGCCCTCTAGTTCTGGACTCCCTGACCCCAGGGAAAAGACTTAGTCTATTTATCCTAACCATACATCAGAACTGGCGATCGATGAGTTGAGCATTGTACCCTGATCTTATGAGGTTATCCTTCAGCAACTTTAGGTATCCATCATGACCTTTCTCATCTGAACAGATCCTGTGTATGTGTAGGGTTTGTCCATCGGGGATGGGTGGTTTAATATGTTTAGGGTGGAAGTTACAGGTGTGCAGCATGATGCGGTTATCCATGGGCTTGCAGTAGAGTGAGGTACTGAGGTGCCTGTCCTTGATGGAGATGTGTGTGCCCAGGAAAGAGACTGATTCTAAAGAGTAGTCCATGGTAAGTGAAATGGCGGGATGAAAGTTATTGATCTCACTGTGTAGTTGTTTCAGTGATTCCTCATGAATCATTGCAGTCCATGTGCTGTAGGAAGGCCCACAATGTCGTTAGGAAGGGAATTTCAGAATTTTGAGACACTCATAGAGCAATTAGTTCATAGCTCTCCAACAAAATAAGGGGTGGGGGCATGGCAGCTCAGTGGTTAGCACTGCTGCCTTACAGTGCTAGGGACTTGGGTTCGATTCCAGCCTTTGGTCGACTGTCTGTGTGGCATTTGCACATTTTCCCCATGTCTGTGTGGGTTTCTCCTCACAATCCAAAGATGTGCAGATTAGGTGAATTGGCCATGCTAAATTGTCCATAGTGTTCAGGGATGTGTAGGTGAGATGTATTAGTTTGGGATAAATGTAGGGGAATGGGTCTGAGTGGGTTACTCTTCAGATGGTCAGTGTGGAAGCTGCTGAAAATGTGTTGCTGGAAAAGCGCAGCAGGTCAGGCAGCATCCCAGGAACAGGAAATTTGACGTTTCGGGCATAAGCCCTTCATCAGGAATGAAGGTCAGTGTGGACTTGTTGGGCTACAGGGTCTGTTTCCAAACTGTAGGAAGTCTACGATAACAATATAACTGCGCCAAAATGTCATTAGTATATGTTTGTTTATCACTAGGGAATGCATATGCATTTTCTGAGATATACCAATTTAAGTAATTGCCACAAATTTAGCGACATCAAAAGCAGCATATGGCAAAATAAATTAATAATCAATTTTTTTTGTGCATTAGCATTTGGCACTTAACAGGGTCAAATGTCAATGTTCATAATATCTGCAAAGAATACAGTATACGCTGATTTATTTGACTCCTTTCATTTTCAGTTTTTGTCCTTTTTTTGAAAGTGTTAGTTCTAACTGTGGTACAATCCATTGGCACATGCATCCGATAGGATATCAGTAAAGTGTTCACCATCTTCATTTCTGACCCCAGGCAACATATATTGGGACAATCATTTGTGATCTTCCTGAGACTGGCCTGGTTTCATATTACACAGTGGTTCAGAGAAGCTTTTATGTCTGCTTTTAGTGAATTTTATTATCATAAATGTATTTTTTAACATCAAATAAACTAGTCCAACCATCCATTGTGTATTATTGAAACATCTGCTGGTCAAAAATGCAGATGGTGGTCTTTGCATTTCTAAACATGTATTCTTCAAGTTTATAAACATCAAGCAGTCCTGAAGATCAGAAATCAGCTTTATATTTATAAACATGCACTAAACTCATTGTCCATATATCCAAATGCAATCTCTGTATCTATAAACACGCAGACCCCTCAACTGCTTTGGTAAATCATGAGGACAGCTGCTTCAGATTTTTGCTTCTGCATATTTATAGAATTCATATACAATTTATCACATCTCTCAGAAACATCCTAAAACTGTTACTATGGCTGTATGAGTGATTATGACAACCATTTGATGCATAGGAATATCCCATAAATAGTAGTGAGAGTTAATTAACAGCTAACCTGTTTACATTGGTTAAGGGCAGATTGTTGCTTAGGATATCAGGAGATCTCCCTGCTCTTCTTAAGGAGACCTTATTACCTTAGTCAGGTTAACACCAAGTTACAATGAAGCAGTATGTGCAGACACAAGCACCATCCGCATACTAGCTCAATGATAGAGACTGAGACAACCTTAGAGCTGGCCTGCAGGTGACAAAGGGTGAACAGATTCCTATTTGTTCTGGAGATAGAAGGAGGCTTGCTGAGGGGACATTGACATATCGCAGCAAGATAGATCAAGAACAGATTTGATGCAATGACACAGCCCTGAGTGATCCCGTTGGTCCGCAGTTGATTATTTGCATAAGATTATAGTTTGCTTGCTCTGTGGATGCTGGTGAGAAATGACTGGAAAAGAAAAGCACTTCAGGCACTCTTCAGCAAAATGGAAAGAGGCAGCTGCATAATGGACACACCAGAAGCTCCTCTGACGATGAGGATGTGCAGAGGGATGACCACAAACAAAAAGAATAGGCACAACACTGTGAGGGAGATGGAGCACTTTCTAACCTGGCCATGCTAGGTGTTGTGAAGGGCCTGGTTAAACCTAACCTCCAGTTATTGGGAACCAAGGGGTACCCTCCGCACCACAGCTCTAGGCAACTGAAACTCAACTGGACTCAATACATAAACACAGTGGCTACAAGAGCAGGTCAGAGGCTAGGAACACTGGGGCAAGTAACTCAACTCCCAACTCCTCAAAGCCTGTCCAGCATCTACAAGACACAAGTCAGGTATGTGATGGAATGCTCCTACTTGCCTGGATAAGTGCAATCCCAACAACACTCAAGAAGCTTCACAGCATCCAGGATAAAGCAGCCCGATGGATTGGCACCACATCTATAAACATCCATTCCCTCCAACACCAGTGCTCAGTAGCAGCAGTGTGTATTATCTAAAAGATGCACTGCAGAAATTCAAAGATCCTCAGACAGCACCTTCCAAACCCATGACCACTTCCATCTCAAAGGACAAGGGAAGCAGATATTTGGGAATACCAACACTTTCAAGTTCCCCTCCAAACCACTCACCATTCTGACTTGGAAATATATCACCAGTCCTTCACTGTTGCTGGGTCGAAATCTTGGAATTTCCTCCATAATGGCTTTGTGGCCAACCTACAGCAAGTGGACTGCAGCAGTTCAAGAAGCCAGCTCACTACCATTCCTCTCAAGTGCAACTCGGGACTGGCAATAAATACTAGCCTGGATTAGTGGTGCTGGAAGAGCACAGCAGTTCAGGTAGCATCCGAGGAGCAGTAAAATCGATGTTTCGGGCAAAAGCCCTTCGTTTCCAACATCTGCAGTCATTGTTTTTATGTAATAAATACTAGCCGGCCAGCAACGCCCACATCCCACAAATGAATAAATTCAAAAAATCTGGGAGCAGCAATGCTGTGAATCAGTCTCTCTGTTGACTCTGAACTGGACCTTCCTGGCTTTGTCCTCTCCCTGATGATACTGGATCAGAGCAATACCCCGATGGAGAAAGAGGACATCTCTCTCAGCCCGGCCAGTGTCTAATAATTCGCCCACACCACAAGGATGCAGGAAGACTCCTAACGACAAGTGAGTGAATGGACATTGGGTCAACAGGAAATTCTATAAACTTCCAAAATGATTTTTAAAATTGCCAGTATTAGCATGAATAGCATTAAATGTGATATGTCTCCACTTTGGCTTACCTAGCCAACGTGAAAGTAGACCTCCTGTTTCGGAAGGAATGCAGGATAGTGCACCTCATCAGCTACAGAAATAGTGAAGCTTATGGACTCACGAGCCTCCAAAATGGTCAGTGGGCAACTGCTATTCCTTTGGTCATGGTATTCTTCTTTGAGGAGACACCTTCACCATCTCCAAGGATAAGGAGCTGGTGGATGGGTGCCTGCTCATAGCAGGTGCTATGAATAGAAACACTGCCCTGGGATGAGTAAACCTGTATGCCCCAGTGGTAAAGAGTGAGCTGCTGGCAATGTCCAGGCTGATCATTTTGGCCAGAGACTTCAACTGCATCATCGAAGTAGATGGACAATCTGGAGAGGCTGATAGCAAACCAGATCCCTGATGGGACTGGTTAAAGTCACCAAGCTGTTCGATGTTTTCAGCCCCCTGCAGATGGAGCCTGGATGTGGCTTGACGAGTCTATCTAATCGAGGATAGATTTCCTGTTTGTGTCCCAAGTAGTCTGGTCAGATCCACTGACATCAAGCCTGCATTTGTCTCTGACCACTTCCTTCTGCTGGCTGACTGTCAGCTACAGGCTGACCAGTGGGCTGGCAAGGGAAGGTAGAAGCTGAACATGAAACTGTTGACCCCAGAACACATTAAGGAACCCAAAAGGGATTACACAGGTTGGAGAATCATGAAAGCCATCTTTGAGTCTCCAGTGGACTGGTGGGAAACAGTCAAAGGGAACATCAAGAGGTTCTTTATCCACGAAGGTGTTCAGAAGATGAGGTGAGGCGGGGGGGGGCGGGGCTGTGAGAGAGTGAGAGAGATTGAGTGTGAAGAGAGGATTAGATGCCCTACAGTGTGGAAACAGGCCCAACAAGTTCACACCGACCCTCCAAAGAATAACCCACCCAGACCAATTTCCCTCTGTCCAATTCACCTAACACTATGGGCAATTTAGCAAGGCCAATCCACCTGACCTGAACATCTTTGGACTGTGGGAGGAAACCGGAGCACCCGGAGGAAACCCATGCAGACACAGGGAGAATGTGCAAATTCCATGCAGACAGTCAACCGAGGCTAAAATCAAACCCGGGTCCCTGGCACTGTGAGACTGCAGTGCTAACCACTGAGCCACCGCAATTGGAACAGGATGAGATCCAGGGTCCGCAATGTGGAGCAGGATGAGATGTGCTTGCATTTCTTCTTCCACAAGGTGCACAGGAAGAGCTCAGTGCTCAGCAGCCTGAAGGACGAAAATGGCTTGGTAACATCATTTCAGTCTGACATCCTGAGGATCAGCAAATTATTTTATGCCAGACTGTATGACATGTAACCGACAGACAGCACAGCCTCCCAATTGTTCCTGCCCTCTATCATGGAGATCTCAGACAGGCATAAGAGCCCGGATCAGTCATTATCTCTGGACAGGCATAAGAGTCCTTAGAAAAGAATAAAACTGCCAGAAGCAACAGCTTACTGGCCGAGTTGTATTGGCTCTATGGGACTTGATTGACTGGGACCTGCTGGATGTGCTCAATACTGCTTCTGGCAGGTAGCATTTGTGAACCCATGAGGAAAGGTAACTTCACCCTCATCTACAAGCGGGAGGGGGAGAGGGAGGAAATTAGAAATTGGTGACCAATTTCACTGCTGAATACAAACTGCAAAATCCTGTCTCAGGTCATCGCCAACTGAGTCAGGTCTGCTCTGGGATCGGTGATCCACTCCGACCAAACCTGTTCTGTGCTGGACAGGATGATCTCGGAGAGCCTCGCGTTACTCAGGGATACGATCATCTCCATGCAAGACAGGACTATGGACACCTGCCCTATCAGCCTGCACCCGGAGAAGGCATTTGACAGGATATCGCACACCTACATGTGGGACGTCCACTCCAAGATGGGCTTTGGGGAGGGAATCTGCATTTGGATCTGAATGCTCTACACCAACATCATTAGTGCAGTCTCAGTTAACGGGTGGGAATCAGAAAACTTCCCGATCAAATCTGGAGTCAGGCAGGGCTGTCCACTCTCTTCTTCTTGTTTGTGTGTTGTACAGGCCCTTTGCTGCGTCCATCAGGAAGGATGTGAGCCTGAGAGGGGTGATTATTCCAGGCAGCAAATGCCCACAGGTCAAAGCCTCTCAGTACATGGATGACATCACCATTTTCTGCTTGGATTCACTGTCAGTGTGCAGACTCATGAGCAACTGTGACCAGTTCAAACTGGCCTTGGGTGCCAAGGTAAAACGAAACAAGAGCAAGGCTATGTTCTTTGGGAACTTAGCTGATCGACCCTTTATTCCTTTTATGGTCAGAACAAATTACCTGAAGGTGCTGGAAATATGGTTTGGAGGAGCCGGGGTGTGATCAAAATTTTGGAAGAAGAGTCTCGCCAAAATGAGGCAGAAACTGGTCTTTTGAGGACACCGCTCCCTCTCTATTGCAGGTAAAACCTGGTCATCAGGTGTGAGGTACTGTCTCTGTTATTATACGTGGTGCAGGTCTGGCCCATTCTCAAGACCGGCACCGTTGCAGTTTTCCAAGCCATCTTCCACTTTATCTGAAGGCCTAAGATGGACTGTGTCTGCAAGGATACTGTACAGAAACCTTTGGATAAAGGGAGTAGCAACATATTCAACACCACCCTGATCCTGATGGTCATCTTATGTGTAGATGCATCAAGCTGTGCATAGATCCTCAGTTTACAAACCCCAAGTGTCACTATGTAGCTGAGCCCAGTGTTGTGAATGATGTCTGATTGCTGTAAAATGCTCCAAGTAGTTGGGCTGTTTTGTATCACCTGACATTTGTAAGAAATTTGCACAGAGAAACACCTTAAACCATAGGTCCATCAGGAAGTGGTCAGCAAACACCATCCTTGAGACGCTGTGGGAAAAGGAGAGGGTGGATCTTGTCATCTGCTTTTCTGAGTAGACTGCCAAAGTCATTTGACAGAATGCCTCATCACAAAACTTTCCAACAAGCACCAAGACATCATTTGGCTAGTGATGCGAAGGGCATTATGTGTGAGATCCTTTTTTTGGGAGGATTTACTGATGATAATGCCATTGAATGTCAAGGGGAGGCAGGTAGATTCTCTCTTTTAAAAGCCAAATACTGAAATTTTGAAATAAATCAGAGAATGCTGGAGAAACTCAGCAGTTCTACATTCTTTCATGTTGGAGATCATTATTGCTTGGCATTATGTGTTTAGTTGCTACTTGAAAGTCCAAGCCTGAATATTGTCCATACCTTGATTCCTTATATCTGTTTCTCACAGTGTTACGTCTTATCAATTAGCTCAGGTATAATCTCAAAAATGCTCCAGTTCGTGTGACTAAGATATGTATATTTTCAGACTGGATGCCTATGACCAGCAGTGAGTGCTGGGTCCACTGCTTTCTATCATTTATATAAAAGATTTAGATATGAACATCGGAGATATGGTTAGTATGTTTGCAGATGACACCAAAAGTGGAGTTGCAGTGGACAGCGAAGAAGATTACCAGAGAGTATAATGGGATCTTGATCAGATGGGCCAATGGACCAAGGAGTGGCAGATGGAGTTTAGTTCAGATAAATGTGAGATGCTGCATTTTGGAAAGGCAAATCAAGTCAGGATTTATACATTTAATGGTAAGGTCCTGAGGAGTATTGTTAAACAAAGATATCTTGGAGTGCAAGTTTGAAGTCTTTGAAAGTGAAATCACTGGTAGACAGGATAGTGGAGAAGGCGTTTGTTAGGCTTTCCTTTATTGGTCAGTGCATTGAGTGTAGGAGTTGGGAGGTCATTTTGCAGCTATACATGAAATTGGTTTGGCCACTTTTAGAATACTACATGCAATTCTTGTCTCTCTGCCATTGGTAAGCTGTTGTGAAACTTGAAAGGGTTCAGAAAAGATTTACAAGGATGTTGTCAGAGTTGGAGGGTTTGAGCTATAAGGAGAGGCTGACTAGACCGGCTGCTTTCCCTGGAGTGTCAGAGGCTGAGGAGTGATCTTATAGAAATTCATGAAATCATGAGGGGCATGGATGGTATAAATATACAAGGTCTTTTCACTGGGGTGGGGGAGTCCAGAACTAAATGGTTTAAGGTAAAAGAGGAAAGATTAAAAGGGACCCAAGGGGTAACATTTTCATGCCGAGGGTGGTGCAAATATAGAATGAGCTGCCAGAGGAAACGGTGGCGGCTGTTACAATGACAACATTTAAAAGGCAGGTGGATGAGTATATGAATCTGAAAGATTTAGAGGGATATGGGCAAAATTCTGGCAAATGGGACTAGATTTATTTCGGATATATGGTTGGCGTGGATAAGTTGGACTGACCAGTCTGTTTCCTGTTGTTATTATATCTATATGACTCTGACACTCTCTCAACATGCCAGAAAAAAGTGCCCAAACTCTTAGATATTAAAGATTTTTTGAGTCTTTTCTAAAGCAAGGATCATAAATACAAAATACTTCAGGCCAAGATTGAGCCATGATGCTTTTCATAATGAAAGCCTGGCGTAAGTGAAAGTTGGAGAGTTGAATATATTGTTACCCATTTGGATTCTGTGCTGAGTCTGGCTGTTCATTCCATTCATGCCTGTCATTCAGTGTAGACCTTTGACACTAGTTAAAACCGTGAAGAAATGGGATATTAAGATCACTATATAATGAGTGGTTGAAATACCCTCAGGGGACTGAGCTGCCGAATTGCTGGAGGTGTATCAAGATGGTTGGAACATTTTGAAGCAACATAGTAAAACTATTTTTCTCAAATTAAAAGAAAGAAGATGAAAAGACTGGAAATCTGAAAGAAAAATATTCTACAAAGTGGATATGGTCATTAGGTCAATCAGCTTCAGTTTCAAGTACTATTCTTCATTAGAAATCTCATGGAAGAAAGCACAGAAAATCTGAGAGTCAGTTAGAATTATAGAATGGATACAGCAGAGAAGGAGGCTATTTGACTTTTGTGCCTGTCCCAGGAAGAACAACTCACTGATTCCCATTCCCTGCCTTTTCCTAATGGCATTGCAAATATTTTGCTCTGAAGATAACAATCCAGATGTCTTTTGAAAATCCTGATTAAATCTGTTACCACTACACTCCCAGGCAATCCAACCATATCCCAAACACTTGCTATATAGAAACATTTTTCTCATGTCACCAATACTTATATTGAAATCACCTTAAACCTTTTTTCTTTTGTTTATAATTTTACCAAGTGTGCAAACAGTTTCTCCCTATTCCATCATGATTTTATTCACTTCTCAACTGTTCTCCAAAAGGAACAACCCAACTTCTCCAATTTATCCTGGTAACAAGTTCCTCAAACAAGGAACCATTCATGCATGCTCTTTAATGCCTTCGTGTCTTTCCTGAAATTGGCTCAATAAATCTGGTAATTCCATTAATCCTGTATACTACATTAGATTGTTGGCTTCATCAACCCCTTAATTTTCCTGAGGAAAATTTCTCTAAAGCTTCTCTTTGCCCTCCAAAGTCAAATGAAACAAAGGCTACCTTTCGTAGCTATATATCATGTTGTATATTCCAGTCCCTTGGAACTGAAAATCAGAAATC
The DNA here is from genome assembly GCF_020745735.1 of Hemiscyllium ocellatum. Classification (NCBI taxonomy): domain Eukaryota; kingdom Metazoa; phylum Chordata; class Chondrichthyes; order Orectolobiformes; family Hemiscylliidae; genus Hemiscyllium; species Hemiscyllium ocellatum. The sequence continues at coordinate 52,045,166 of NC_083401.1, read as the reverse complement.
ATCACTTTCCAAATAATATTCAACTGATTCTATCACACTGTTACTGTCAATCTACTTGATAACTATGTTACAAACTAGGCACATTTTTAGTTTGGGCCACATGGTAGGCTGCTCTGGAAGGTAAGATCACATGGAATCCTGGGTGAGCTGGCAGAATTGGCTTCATGGTTTGATTGGCCTGAAGCAGGGGGCAAGAGTGGAAGGATGCTTTTCAGACTGGAGACCTGTGCTAGCGGTGTGCCTCAAGGGTCGGTGCTGGCCCATTGCTGTTTGTTATCATTATCAATGATTTGAATGAGAATGTACAACACATGATTAGTAAGTTTGCATATGATACTAAAATAGGTGGTATCATGGACCATGAGGAAGGTTGTCAGAACATGCAGCAGGACCTTGATCAGCTGGGGAAATGGGCTGAAAAATGGCAAATGGTGTTTAATAAAGATAAGTATGAGGTCTTGCATTTTGGAAAGTCAAATCAAGTGTGGGAGTTTCATGGTGAATGGTAGGGCCTTAAGGAGTGTAGTGGAACAGAGGGACCTTGGAGTTCAGGTTCACAGTTCTCTGAAAGTGGAGTCACAGGTAGACAGGGCAGTGAAGAAGGCTTTTGGCACACTGGCCTTCATCAGTCTGGGTATTGAGTATAGAAATTACGAAGTTGTGTTGCAATTATACAGGACGTTGATGAGACCACATTTGGAGTATTGTGTGTAGTTTTGATCACCTTGTTATAGGAAGGATGTTATTAAACTAGAAAGAGTGCAGAAGAAATTTACAAGGATGTTGCCTGGACTCAATAGTCTGAGTTATAGGGAGAGATTAGTCAAGCTAGGACCTTTTTCTTTAGAGTGCAGGAGACTGAGGGGGGACCTTATAGAGATGTACAAGATCATGAGAGGCATGAATTGGGTGAATGCAATCAGTCTTTTCCCCAGGTTGGGGAATCGAGGACCAGAGGTCATCAGTTTAAGATTAGAGTGGAAAGAATAAAAGGGAACCTGAGGGGCAACCTTTTTACACAAAGGGTGGTGTGCATTTGGAATGAGCTGCTAGTGGAATTGGTTGAGGCAGGTACATTAACAACATTTAAAAAGGCATTTGGATAAATCCATGGTTAGGAATGGATTAGAAGGATATGGACCAAGTGCAGGGAAATGGGGTTAGCGTGGACGGACATTTTGGTCAGCATGGACCAGTTTGGGCCAAAGGGCTTGTATCTATGCTGTAGGATAGTGAAGAAGGCATTTGGTATGCTTTCCTTTATTGGGCAGAGGTTTGAATACAGGAGTTGGGAGGTCATGTTGCTGCTGTACAGGACATTGGTTAGGCCACTATTGGAATATTGCATGCAATTCTAGTCTCCTTCCTATCGGAAGGATGTTGTGAAACCTGAAAGGGTTCAGAAAAGATTTACAAGGATGTTGCTAGAGTTGGAGGATTTGAGCTATAGGGAGAGGTTGAATAGGCTAGGACTGTTTTCCCTGGAGCATCAGAAGTTGAGGGGTAACCTTATCGAGGTTTATAAAATCATGAAGGGCATGGATAGGATAAATAGACAAAATCTCTTCCCTGGGGTGGGAGAGTTCAGAACTAGAAGGCATAGGTTAGGGTGAGAGGGGAAAGATATAAAAGAGATCTAAGAGGCAACTTTTTCACTCAGAGGGTGGTAAGTGTATGGAATGAGCTGCTAGAGGATGTGGTGGAGGCTAGTATAATTGCAACATTTAAAAGGCATCTGGATGGGTATATGAATAGGAAGGGTTTGGAGGGATATGGGCCAGGTGCTGGCAGGTGGGACTAGATTGGGTTGGGATATCTGGTCGGCATGGACAGGTTGGACCGAAGGGTCTGTTTCCGTGCTGTACACTTCTATGACTCTATGTCTCACTTATAGAATAGAATTCCTACAGTGTGGAAACCAGCCCTTTGGCCTAACAAGTCCACACAGACACTCTGAAGAGTAACCAACCAAACCCATTCCCCTATTGCTTTACATTTACCCTACACCAATATGTCTAACCTACACATCCCTTCACAGTATGGGCAATTTTAGAATATTCACCTAATCTGCACATCTTTGGATTGTGGGAGGAAACCCACACAGACACACGGAGAATGTGCAAACTTCACACAAACAGTCGCCCAAGACAGGAATTGAATCCGGGTCCCTGGCACTGTGAGGTAACAGTGGTAACCCCTGAGCTACCATGCCACCCCACTTCTATTATACGACAGGCAAGTGACACTTTGTAAACATTTTGCTCCAATGTTCTGATCCTGAAGTGTTTGTTCTTCTTTGGTGACTTTAGCACCTTGTTCAATAGGCAATTATTCAGCTATGTACCTTGTCACCTCAATGATGATTGAGTTTCATGTCTGAGCACAATTCCAGCCTCATGTTGCATCCATATATGTGCAGTTGAGATACAGTTCATTGGTCAGTGACCAAGAATTCATATATAAGCAAATATTTCTTTCCTAGATATACTGAGGCCAAGTGTAGTAGTATAGCTGACCCATAGTTGAAATCAGTGAGTATAACATAGACTGGACATCTTTCTAAGCTATATACACTCAGATAATCATTGAGCTATTTTACTGTTCCATTTTGCAGATCTATGCTCACGCATTAATGGTTAGGCAGTTTTGAAATTATTTGAACAGTGATTTCCAAGTGTTAGATTATTCACATCAAAAATGACCAACTATTTCAAGAAACAAATAATTTCAACTGGTTATGCCATTGGATTTTATATATTTATATTTCTACATGTGTAGCTACATCATAGAACCAGAAAAGCTATTTGAACAGACACTGAAATAGTGTCCTTTGAGTTGACAGTTTCAATGGCATGATTCACAGTTTGGCAGAACATTCTGCTGTTTAAGCGTGTCAATATTTAATAAACGCCATTACGTTAAGATGTTTATATTATTTCCTTTGTTCTCCAGTGGTTTAGTTCTGACATAAGGCAAATTGGTCTTGGCACTGAAAGAATATTTGTCAGATGCTGTAAAGTTCAGGTAATGGGGCTCCATTTCAAGCCTCAACACAAATAACATAAGATGCCATTATAAGTAGACATTTTTCATTTCAGGACTGAAGGAGCATGTAAGTTTGTATGAAATGTTCATGCATTTCAGCCCAGATTTATTGCATTTCCAAAATATATATGGCCAAAATCAAATTCTACAATGATTTTCACCTAATAACAATGCTCTGAATGATTAATTGTTGGTGAACACATTGTGGATTAGTTGTAGAATTGTGCCTAAGAAGATTACTGGCAAGTCAGGTGGAGTTTACTTTATCGCAGTTAAGTCTTGAGAACTGCTTTAGAACTCCTATTTCCCAAAATATTAATTTTTTCACATCAAGATTTTAAATAGAAGATGATCCTGCATCCCGTGTCAGTCTTGAGCACCATGTAATCACGTAAGCCGGAACATGATGCCTTATTGAAGAAAGTAAGGCATCTTGTGTTCTTCAGTAGTCATATCCGTAGTTTGTTTGTAAGATTAAAATAGTAATCATATAATGGAGATGAATGCTATTGTTCATCTACTAGTTCCAAAATCAACTCCCTTTTAATTACCAATTCCTTCAAAATCTATCCAGTTCTCATTTAAATAATTTGCTATAGACCATAGAATATAGAACATAGAACAATACAGCACAGAACAGGCCATTTGGCTCTTGATGTTGCGCCAACCTGTGAACTAATCTCAGCCCATCACCCTATACTATCCCATCATCATTGATATGCTTATCCAAAGACTATTTAAATGCCCCTAATGTAGCTGAGTTAACTACATTGGCCTGATTACATTGAGTTAATTACTTGCCATGCCCTTAGCACTCTCTGAGTAAAGAACCTGCCTCTGACATCTGTCTTAAATCTATCACCCCTCAATTTGAAGCTCTGCCTCCTTGTACAAGTAGACGTCATCATCCTAGGAAAAAGATTCTCACTGTTCACCCTGTCTAATCCTCTGATCATCTTGTATGTCTCTATCAAATCCCCTCTTAGCCTTCTTCTTTCCAATGAGAACAGACCCAAGTCTCTCAGCCTTTCCTCATAAGACCTTCACTCCAGAGCAGGCAACATCCTGGTAAATCTCCTCTGCACCTTTTCCAATGCTTCCACATCTTCCTGTAATGGGGTGACCAGAACTGCACACAATATTCCAAGTGAGGCCGCACTAGCATTTTGTACAGTTGCAGCATGACTTCAAGGCTCCGGAACTCAATCCCTCTATCAATAAAACCTAACACACTGTATGCCTTTTTAACATCACTATCAACCTGGGTGGCAGCTTTCAGGGATCCACGTACGTGGACACCAAGATCCCTCTGCACATCCACACTACCAAGAATCTTTCCATTGATCCAGTATTCTGCCTTCCTGTTATTCTTCCCAAAGTGAATAAGCTCACATTTACCTTCATTGAACTTCATTTGCCACCTTTCAGCCTGATTCTGCAGTTTATCAAAGTCTTCTTGCAACCTGCAACATTCTTCCACACTGTCCACCACTCCACTGACTTTAGTATCACCTGCAAACTTACTAACCTATCCACCTATGTCTGCGTCCAGTCGTTTATAAAAATGACAAACAGCATTGGTCGCAAAACAGATCCTTGTGGCATTTTCCTAGTAACAGAATCCTGGATGAATATTTTCCATCAACCACCACTCGTTGCCTTGTTATAAAAAGTTTCTAATCCAAACTGCTAAATCCCCTTCAATCACATAGCCTACAATGTGGAACCTTATCAAAGGCTTGACTGAAGTCCATGTACATCATGCCAACTGCCCTACCCTCATCCACATGCTTGGTCACCTTCTCAAAAAACTCAATGAGGTTTGTGAGACATAACCAGTCTTTGACAAATCCATGTTGACTATTTCCAATCAAATTGTTGCTTGCTAGACAATTATAAATCCTATCTCTTATAATCCTTTCCAAAACTTGACCTGTTTTCCTGTGCAGAATATCCCATGTGTCTATCAGAATGTGCCATGTGTCTATTATCAACTGCTAAAATATTTGGAGTCAATTATGTTGAGCAGTATGAATGAGGCAGTAGGTGAGGCATCTCCATCTACTGAAATTATGCCATTTTTGTGGTCAGGTATCAGTTAAGCATTTAAATTGAGCTTCCAGTACTCATTGCATTCTCTAAGGGCAATGCATGAATTGTAAATGGACAGAATACCTGATTTATTACCTTTGTCAATGTAGACATCTTAAAAAAAAACATTAAAAATAATTGTAAATGGTACAACTGTAGAATATTTTTCTTTGGCTCAAAGCACGACAACTCTTCTTTGAGTTTGTAATCTATTTAAATTTCCTCCTCTTGTAGGTCTTGCCATATTATACGCCCATGATCCAGCTGGGAAATGGAGCAGAAAACTGCTCCCAGGCTTATATGGCTCATAACAAGCTGCCATAATATAACACAAGGTCAGTCTCTACTAATAATGCAAAGCTTCTGCACACTGCCTTCCCCAGAGGCAAAATTGAGACTATTAACGGTTTGTATTAAAATTGTTTGTTAAAATATACAGCCATCTAAAATGTAAACACATCATCATATAATTGTATTGTTTCATTTTCAGCTAAGTGAAAATCCCTTGGAAAATATGTTTATTGGAATCTCATATTAATTTACGCCAATCAGTCCATTATATCTGTGTAAACTCTTTGAAAGAACTATCCATATAGTGTCACATTCCTACTGTTTCCCACTGGCTGTTCGTGTCCCTCTGCGGCCTTTCATTGCTAGATGCTGATGCACCTGACACTGCATGTCTGTGCTTCATAAGTGGCCTGACGGTGTATCCAAGAGGTACCATGATGTTGTTGAGACACTAGCAAATGCTAGATGCCAATATCCATGAAGGCAAGATGCATACGTCCAATGCTCAAGAATTGTGTCCCAAGATACAGTTTGTTTGCAAGTTTATATGTTGTGCTTTTCTAGCGTCTAGCTTGTTTAGCAGTTTTGGTAAGATAGAAAGCTGAATATTAATGAGGTAAATTAGTCCATTTATAAAGTATTTAACAAGCCTAAATTGGCAACCCACCATGCTGCTTGTCAAAAGCATAAAAGAGAAAAGTGATGCCAATCCTGATATTAACCTTCAGATGGTCTTGTGGTGCAATGGTAGTCCTTATGTCTGAAGAGGTACAGGTTCAAGTCCCAACCATATGATAGGCGATATGTCACAACACTTTGGAATTGGTTGATTACAAATATCGAAAAGACACAGTGATCCCAACATCGAGATCAGTTTCGTCAGTCTTCTCCTCCAATTCTGCCACAAATCTTATGTTAGCCTACATCACTCAGAACCTTCTAAGATTCCAGTAGAATGGGTCTAATGGTGAGGGTACCCATATTGAGTTTTGGTCATTCTTTTGCTAATTTACTGAAAAGCTTAGCAATCTTTAGCAAGGTATGCTTTCATATTAAAGGGTACAGAAGTCAATGGAAAACACTATTTATTGCTTTAATTTAAATTGGGCTTTGATTTCCTGAGTTAAATTTAAAGAATTTCAACCCAGTAAAAAGTAGGACTGCTGAATTCAAAACAAAACTTATAATTTTATGCCACTCGTATTCCCTGTTCCTCCTTATAGCCCTTCTCCACAGTTCGGAGAAGTCAGATGTGAGCCTATCTACAGACAATGTCCATTAGCCCCATAGGCAGCTTCCACACTCATCTGGGCAGCAAGTCCCACATTCAAAAGATTTGGCAGCAGCTCTGTCATCCTGGCAGTGCCAGGTACAAGAGAAGGCTACTCCTAGGACCACAGCATGTCCCTAAAGAAGATAAGTTTAAATTAGTGAGAGTGAAGCTAATTTGCAGGCCCCATGAGGGCAATGAGTCGGAATAAGGGGCTTGGAGTTACTGGTTTAAACTGCAGACCTGAAGCTGTTGCACCAGAGCTTACCTATCCTCACCACTTGGCTGGTTCGAATTCCCTACCTTAGGTGACCTAACTTGAGGAACAATGATTTAAGAATGACCATCTTCTGAAGCTCAACTGGAAATGGGTAATAATACTGACACAGCTAAATGAATAAATTTTTAAAAATCCAGGATCAAGTCAAGAGGATCTCTAGGCATCTAGCAACAGGGATGTCATCAAGAAAGGTAAACAGTCAAGTGCCTTGAATTATTCTCACAAAGATTTATCTATAATATCACTTTAAGAAAAGTGAAATAACCAATTGAAATGGAAGCTTGGGATTAAGGCAGAAACTGAAATCCTTTAAATATATTTTAAAATATGTATTTTAATCATAATTTTAAAAAGTGATATTCTAAAAATATATTGTACAATTTCATTTCAGTAACAAAGAGGTTTTTCAGTAGTAATTATAAATGAGTATATCAGTCAAATCCCAACTATACCTCAATCAAAAAGGTGTAACTTGTTTTAAATATTAGACTAGGAGAATAAAATGAGAAGCTCTCAGCATTCTGGAAATTTCTAATCAATTGCAGACATGCGGTGTAGGAGATTAACTTCTGTGTTTAGCTGCATATGTACAGACTGCAGAAGTTTCTCTCAGTTTCAGATGAGGAATGATAATGAACGCTGATAGTTTTTCCAGCATGGCTACAGGCCATCAAGTAGGAGATTTTTTTTCTTGTCCAGAAGAAGGGCTTATGCCCGAAACGTCGATTCTCCTGCTCCTCGGATGCTGCCTGGCCTGCTGTGTTTTTCCAGCACCACATTTTTCAACTACAGGCCATCAAGTACTGACCTAATTTTGACCTACCACATGGGGGATGATATCGCTCTCAGTTTTAGGTGGTGTAACGTCTTCATTTCAATTTAACTAATATAGCTTCAAGACAACAAACACAATCTTTGGTGAGAAGCAGGTGTCTGAAATTGTTGAGCTCATTGTTGAATTTGAAAGGCAGTAAAAGGCCTAATTGAAAGATGAAACATTGCTTCTCAAGGAGGAGACTAAGGACAGAGTGGAAAGAGTAGAATAGAGAATTAAAATGGCAAACTAAACATAAAGGTTTGTTCATTATTAATGCACCCCATAATATTTTTAAAATAGCATTGGAAGAGTCTGCTCAAGTTTTTTTGATTATTTATTATCCCTCACCAACATCTCTAAAACACATCGATGTTCAAGAGACTATTACTGTGCAGAGTTGACTGGTATTCCTTACATTGCAATTGTGCCTACATTTCAAACATATACTTCAATAGTTGTGAAGTACTTTGAAGTACCTCAGGATATCCAGAGATTGAGAAAGGCAACCTTTTCTTTCTTGTCTCAGAATGTTAGGTGCCTTACTACTGGCTCTTTCTACACACTGTATGAATTGCATGTTTAAGATGAAATGATACCATGACAGGTTCACAGCAATCAATATCATAACTGTAAAATTTAACCCAGTAAATAAAAATTTCTTTGTGTGACAACAATTAGTTATCTAAGGAAAATTATATTGATCAAGCAGGGGCCATGCACTAAGTGAGTACGTATTGTGCATGAATCTGCTGATAAACCTGGCATTAATTGCATTGCTGCTTTGTCAAATCTATTCATGATAACACAACCTTCTTATTTCTGTAAATTCCTTTAGCCTAACAGCTCCTAAAGAACTCTGTTTTCCTCCAACTCTGATATTTTTTGCATCTACTTCCTGCAGCCCACCAGCAGTGACAATGCCTTAGCGAGATCTCCTCAGGAATTCCCTCTCTATCCTTCCCTGATTCCAATTCCTCCTTTAACAGCACCTACCAACTTAGCTTTTGACTAAGCTTTTGGTCATACTAATTTTTATCTGATTATGCTCTTATGTGTCTTGGTACATTTTGTCATCTTGAAGGGTTTCTTTTTATTCAATCAAGGCAAGTGAGCTTCACTGGTTGAACCATCATTTATTACCAATCCATAAATTGTCCTTAGGAAAGCGGTAGTGAGCTGCCTTCTTGAACTGCTGCAGTTCATTTGGTGCAGATAATCCTATAATGTTATCAGGGAGGGAATTCTAGGATTTTGACCAATTTTACCAAAGGAATGGCGGTATTTCACATCCAAGTCAGAATAGTGAATATCCAGGAGAGGAATTTGCAAGTCTCTGTTGCTCTTGTCCTGCTAGATTGATGTGGTCATGGATGGTGTTAATCTTCTGGTATGTTTTTAAAGCTGTACTGATCTGGCAAGTGGGAAGATTCCATCCCATTCCTAACTTATGCCTTGTAGATGGTGGACTGGGATTGGGAAGTCAGGAGTTGAGTTACTCACTGCAGGATTCAGAACCTCTGACTTGCTCCTGTAGCCACAGTATTTATGTGGCTAGTTGAATTGAATTTCTGGTCAATTGTAAAGCACAGGTTGTTGATAATGGGAGATGCATTCCCAAGAATCAGTCCAGATTTAAATAATATTCAACAATATCCAAACATACTTTATCCACCCAACTACAGAAGAATGTTTATTTTGCAAGCAAGACATCCCTTCATGTGTTTCAGTGTGACTGTCAATTCTGTGATGGATTTTCTTTGTTAAATTTCCACCTGTAATATGGCTGAGACAGAAAATTATGTTCAGTGTTCTGATAGCTGATTCACTGAGCAAACTTTCATCTCTTCATTGGGAGCAAGATTTCAGTCTGATTCCTAAGGATATATGACTCCATTCCAAAACTTTTTTTATAAATTCTGCATTCAGTCGGTCACATTTTCCAATCACCAAAATATTGTTATTTTTACCTTTCCCTCTGCTGCCGAAATCTGATTGTGCAATTTCACCCCACCATAGTTTGACTTGAATAATGGTTGCCACCTGAGCCTTAATAGTCCACAAATTTCATAAATGTCATGCTAATTCTCACTCTCTCTCTCCCTTTCTGTAGCTTCTCTGCAGCTGTAACGCTGTACTCTACCCTACACGCAAAACAACATTTTTCACTGTATCTCAGTACATGTGACAACAATAAATCAATCAAACTTCATCTATGTACTAGATATCTACAAAGGAAAGTATTTTTGCCCATTCACTCAACCATTTTCATCTGTTTGCAACCTCTTTGTATCTTCTTCACAACATACTTTCTACCTATTTTGGTGTTGTCTCCAAGTTTAGCTACCCAGCTTTTGCTCCTCTCATCTAAGCCACTGACTGTAAACTTCAAAAAGGTAAGGCCTGACCACAGACCCCTGTAGATCTCTATTTATCACATCCTGACAATCAAATACAGAGCCATTTATTCAAATTCTTTGTTTCCTGACAGCCAGCCAATCTTCTTTCCATATAAATATGTTACCCTTTATCTCATCGCCTTCTGTTTTCTACAGTAACCTTGTTGTGGACCTCATCAATCCCTTCTGGAAATCTAGAGGAGAAATTTGACCTTGTGAAAATATTCAGTTTCAATTGCTCCACCATTAGTCACCATTGCATCAGCTTCCTATGCCCTAAATCTGGAATGTCCTTCTTAAATGTCTCTTCCTCAATGTATGGTTCTCTTCCTTTCAGTCACTGCTTAAAGTTAAGCTCTTTGGCAATGCTTTTGGTTAACTATCCTAATAACTCCCTTTGTGGCTCTTTGCCAAATTTTATCTGATAATGCTCCTATAAAACACTTTTTGAGATGTTTTTTACTACATTACATATACTATACAAATATAAGGGATGTGTATTATGTAGGAGGAAACCTGATTGGGGCGATTCATATATTGAGTGTGTTTAAAGATTTTGGAGACGAAAGGGATAATACCTAAAGAAGGGGAACCATTCATCGTATCAGCAAACATGGGAACCAAGAAGGAAAGTTATGTGGTTTATTAGGAATTGGCTTGAAGGAGCAGGAGATCAAAGCGGCTATTCTTTATGTATGAGTGTAGGTGTGTTTTCTTTTCATGCTGGTCTTCATAACTGAGCCAAATAAACATAGTCAACATCAAAACATGTACATTCCAGAACTGGAATCTTGACTCTTATCTGCCTTTGAACTGACCTGGAACACGATTGAGTAGAGAAGGTCAATAAACACTAGACTTTCCAGAGAGGGTCACATTATTGTTTTAAACCTCTAAAAGTAATAATTTCTTGAATAGGCTAATTTTTAATCTATTTGTTTAATTGTTTAATGATAATTTCGCAATACATTTATCATTCTCTCAATTCTTTATATTTTTCTTTAAAATGAATAAGGACCTCAATATAGGGCCCCACTGTAAATTAGCCAACAGTTATGACAGGAATTTTACTGTCCCCTGAGGCCTAATACAATTTAGATCAGTTTCAAACAGTTTCATTGATTGAACAGTAAACAGATAAACATATGTTCCTTTTCAAATCCCCATTTTTTATATTGCGAAAGACTTTGGTTAGCTTTGGAGGTGAGGTAAATGTCAACATTTAAACACAGGACTGATCATTGGGATTTTCTTTGAAGTGTCCCAGACATTAACAAACTAAATAGTTGGTTATCACTGCAATCTCCAAATAAATTCTAATTGACAGTGAAAGAGATGGGAATGTTTCTTGTGCTGAGAGTTTTAAGGTCAGCCTGATGAACTAAGATAGTAATTCCTGTTCATTAACAAATATTTTCAGAAGAATTGAGCCTTTTAAGAATCATTGGTAATAAGGCTTTAAAAAGAAAACTCTTAATTGCAAAATATTTTTACTTAGTTCAACAAATATTACTTAACTTCCAATGTGTAATTTGAAGCATTAATCATCTTTCTTATTATGTAAGTAGTAAAAGCATGCAGTGTTTTAAGTTACTGTCACAGCGAAAAAAAAAGCCTTTTATACTTTCCAACGAGCTGGGTTAAACTTTGAAATAAAACTGTCTCACTTTTATTTGGAGTCCCCTAACTTGAATTATTCAGTACATACTTGATGTAGTTGCATGAACTTCCTTTTGCTGGTAAAAGGTGGTAGTCTAAAGTAAGCAGGTCCATGCCCCTGTTAAAACAGTGCACAAAGTTTTATCAAATGAATGTCTGAATTGTTTAAAGACTAAAACTCAAAAATCCTAATTTCAAGGTAGTCATTTAATCAGCAATCACAGCAGAAGACAAAACAACAATATATTTGCTTCTTCAAAGCAGTTCACGCAGTTACTACTTCAGCATTGCAAAATGCCTTCAAATCATTACAAAGCAGAATCCAATATCCTGCAACACAGAAATCTGTGTTTGGTTTTGTGTAGTATGCTTTGTACAGTTTGGCAGGTGACTTGTGAATTACAAAGTTGAATGTTGATCTGCTGGTTAGATTTCACATGGTGAAGCAACATTTGCAAGAGACAGCGGAGGGAAATGCAAAGGGTAGTGGGTCACATTGTGGTGAATTCTCACTGTACCAGGAATCATCAACTCTGAAAAAAAACTACCATCACCTTATAAAAAAGTGTACCTCATGGAGATACAGTGATCATTGCATGCTCCACCGAGTTACACTTGTTATGGACCAGGCCAGACCTCCTGAAAACAATTCAGGAAGGTAGCCCAGACCCTAACTTTGCTAGTTGTTTTAAGCAGGTGTAGAGTAGATATTCCAGGAGACAATCAGTTGGTCAAACCACTTAGGTTTAAGCAAAACAGAGTTTATTTACAAGATTGCTGAATGAAACACAAAGAACAGTGAACAGAACACCGAATAACTTATCCTATCTGAAAAACCAACAGACTATCCCAACTTAATGATGCTGTTCTAAATACTTGCAACAATCCCCATAAACACCCCTTGGCACAAAAGGTAAAATCAAATGTAAATTCTTACAAGATAGAGTCAGAGAGAGAGAGAGAGAGAGAGTACCAACCTGGATCTGTTTCTGTGGATCCAGTAGCCTTTCTTTTCACATGTCTGCTAAAATAAAACTAAACCAGAGAAAAACTGAGCTGGAAGAACTGGCCATACCCCTTTCATTGTACGAGTGTTTTTTTTAAACTTGAAAGCCTCTGCCTAAGACAGTAACTGTTAGCTGTAATCAAATTGGCCCTAAACCCCTTAAACCCCCAGACTTTTAGAGTCTGTGTCATTTATGACCTCTCTAAAAGAAAACTAAGGACTGCATAACCTTATTAAAGGAGCAGCTTCATCACACACCCTCTCAGGTAACATAAAGATGTCAATACTATTACATTTTTATACAAATATTACTTACAACTGCAATGGGTGATAAAACGGGACTCAGTCAACAGTCAAAAGACAGCTGACATCCAGAATGCTAATGTGAGATGGCTTATTAAATTCACTAGTGTGGCAATGCTATTGCTTTAAAAGGTAAATCTTGTCCTGGTTTCTTTTAAGGGAGGGAGATTGGACAAGAGGTGGAAAGCAGTCTGCAGTAATGTTATCAGCTTGTGAGGCCTTGGGTTTTTTAAGTTAGAACAATAGAAACAGCATGGATGGGTGTGGGCAGCTCTCACAGATCTGGATATCCAGCTTTTTTTTGCTTTAGATTCAGAAGAAGCTGCCGAAGTGTTGAAGTAAAAGCTATATTTTCCCCCTCTCAGCTACAGTTAGAAGCTGGGGTTTCTCCCTCCGGTACTGCATGTGAGAAAATCTGATTTCTGAATTTAACTCTTTGCCAAGTTGTGTGTTGATGGGATGTTACTATATTGAAACAGTTAATTAGTAGTGGTTACTTATCTATTATTCTTTTTTCTAATAGAATTGTCATTCTAAGCTCTTTTGTCTTTTCCAATATTGAGCTCTGAGGAAGGGTCATTGGACCTGAAACGTTAACACTGATTTATCTTCACAGATGTTGCCAGACCTGCTGAGCTTTTCCAGTGACTCCTGTTTTTGTTTCTGGTTTACAGTATCCACACTTCTTTCAGTTGTTTTTTTCTTTTGTTGCATTTCAACTATAGTATTTACATAAATTGTGTTTTGCTTAACATCGAGTAGTTTGATTAGTTGAATTGCATCTGGAACAGAGCACCTGACATTTACCTTTAAAATAAGAAAAAGCTATGATCTAGGCTATCATCTTAATATATTTTGAGGGGGTCTGGTCTAGTCAATAATGCTAGTGACCAGCAACAACAGGGGAGAATTTGTAGAATGATGTTTTATACTGCAAGCTCAGCACTGGACAAAGGCTTGCATTTCTATACAGGAATGAGGGAATGCTCAATTGGTAGTCCTTAAACTTAATGGCTTTGCCAGAAAGACTCAGCATATATGGTACAGTAGTGATAATGTCTGGAATTAAATCCAAAATCTATTGCTCTGGGAACATTGTTGAAATCCTACCGTGAAATTTAAAGCTATCCATTAGTAATGATGGCCATGAAGTCATCATCAATCTTTGTAAAAACCCCACCTGGTTCACCAATGTCTTTGGAAAGGAAATCTCCCGTCCTCACTAGCTCTTACTACAGGTTCAACCCCACAGCAATATCATTGACTCTAAAACAATCCAGCAAGTCACTCATTGCAATGTCAGTTATGGATGAGTGAAAAAAAATACTGACCTTGTCAGTGATGCCCACAGCTTGTGAAAGAATAAAGGCAAAGGAAATATGTGTAATGGGCCATCCAGTGACAGGGCAAGCAGAAATTTGGAGAGGTCCCATGAACATATCAATGCGATTTCCAATAGGATGGAGGGAATAGTTGCATCAACTCCTTGAAGTCCTTTTGTCTAATATCTGAAGTATACTTCGATTGTGTGGCCTGCTGAATTTCTCATTAGCTCTGCCTCTTGTGCCCTCCAGCATACTGATCCCTGCAGGATTGTAATAGTATGAGCAAAAACTGAATCAGTGGAAACACCATTTTGGAATTGTTGGGACTAAATGACCCGTTTGTCTCTGTAAAGACATTGTAACATTTTATAGGACAATGTGAAAGTTTAACTCATCTAAATGCTGCAGGCAATTTCATAGCTACCAGCCCTCAAACATATTTCATCTTAAAACAACTGATGATTATCATTTCCATAACAGAAACAGACCATTCAGCCTAACTAGCTTCACATGTACCTTTGTTCATTTAATCTTTATTTTATTAATTCAAAGGATGAGGGCATTGCTGGTTTGTCCAGCATTTACTGGCCTTTTCTGAATACCCTGAAGAAGGTGGTACTGATCTTCCTGCTGGAACTACTGCCATCAATGTGATGTAGAAACATCCACAAAACTATTAGGAAGGTAAAGTCCAGGCTTTCGACTCAGTAATAGCAAGGGAACAGCAATGTAGTTCCAAGGCAGGATGTGTGTCGTCAGATGGGAGTTGTGTTCCCATGCATTTTCTGCTCTTATCCTTCTAAGTGATAAAGTGGTAAAGAATTGGAAGGTGCCTTGTATTTTCCAGTCATGTGCTGGACTCCCCCCCCCCCAACACCATCATTGAGGATTAGGAACATCCTCCTCCAGTGAACTGTTTAACTGTCCACAACCATTCATGACTGAATGGGGCACGACTCAGAGTTCGGTCTGATCTGAAGGTGTCCGTAGTCTCTGCAGCAGCTTGCACTAAAGACTAGCTATCTGGTTGTGCATTCATTCTGTTTATCAGAGCTTAATATGCTCAAATTGGCAGTAAAATCTGCCCACATTAAATACGTCTGCACTTAGCCATTAGCTATTTTATCCGTGACCAGTTAGGTCCATGTCATGAAGGTATTATGGCAGCTTTTACTGTGTGAGCTGGTGCCAGGTACCTCAACTGGGGCCTCCTGTGCCTATTTGTATCAGGTCATACATTCCCCCCTCCAATTCTCACTCCTGACCCCCACCCCCTGTGAGGTCTACAAAACCAGACCCCTCCCTAACCAACCAATTAACCTGGGTTTACCTGAAAATCTGGCCTCCTCTAGCTTCTCTTTTTTCAGGGATTGCTTGCACTACCAGCAGATGCCAAAACTTGAACATAGTGCTGTTTAGATTATACTTCCTCATCTTTAAGATAAGGATGATGGTTTTATGGAGCAGGCTGCCAGGCAAGAAAGGTAGTTGGGAAATACACTGATTGTATTTGCAATTTGAAAAAAGAATCAAGCAAGCCAATCTTTATAAAGGAATAAGAGAAATGCTGAAATTAAAGAGTGGATCACTTACTGTCTGCATATTTCTATGATGATTAAGAACTTGAAAAAAAGGAGATACAACCAAGGCTCTGCAATATCAGGAAACAAACTGAAAACTTCCACATCACGTTATGCATAGACATTCACTACCAGCAGCACTGACACACAATGCCAGCAGTACGTCCTGTGTCAACAACAACTACAATCGAGCAAGGTTCCTTCAACTATGCCTTGCAAAAACATAACATCTACTACCTAGAAAAACAAGGAACTGTGGATATATGGAAGAATCACCTGCTGCAACTTTCCTTCCAAGCCACATATCACGCTGACTTGGAACTATGTTGCCATTCCTTCACTTTCACTGAAACCCCCTTCCAGACAGCATTGTTAGTGTGCTTACACCAGATGGACAGACAGCTCCTTTTCACTTTCTGAAGGGCAACCACAGATGGGTAGCAAATACAGCCAATTGTGGAGACACCAACATCTCTTAAAAGAGTTTAAAAATAAATATTGGCGTGTACAAAGGGCTTATGGTCTTATCTGTTGCAAAAGTACTGCCTCTCAGTCCTAGAGCTTTCAAACATTCTTTATGCTACAGGACAATTGCTGTAAACATACAGCAATAAAATACACAGTTTGTTTTCAATGATTGTGCCACAGTTAGAAGGTTTTGTCCACTAACAAAACTCTTTTGAAAGGTTCTGATTTTCCATGGTCATTGCCTCACTCTGGTGGTTAGTTAGTTAGACCAAGAGCATCAATGGTGAATGCACAAAATTTACTCTCCAGTTATATTACACAGAATTTACATCACAGAAGCAGATCAGGTTTACAATTCACATACGTGTGCTGTGTTATTTCTCACTACAGGCATATTTGGCTAGGGGAGGTTGAGGTAATTTGCTACTACCAATCCTCCTTTGTATTATGTTTAGGAGTCTAATTATCAATGGTAAATGTTAGTCCACTGATATGTCTAAGCAGAAGAAGCGTTTGTCTTAGTAAGTAAAATAGTTTGTTGCATGATAACAATAAGAACAGTCTACATTAGCGTGATTACTAAGGACTCTTGAGAACTGTCCAGATTACATCTGCTTCTTATGAAGGTGAGTGCCTCCATCCAAAGACCATGTAATATCATCAGATTGGGTGCAGCTTAATCTAACTTGAACACTAACTCCTTCAGAGCCATTACATGAGACAAGATGTCATCCCCTCCTGGATCACCTGGAGGAAACCCAGACAGATATAGGGAGATTATGCAAACTTCACACAGACAGACAGACAGTTACACAAGACTGGAATTGAAACCGGGTCCCTGGTGCTGTGAGGCAGCCATGCTAACCACTGAATCAACATGCTGCCCTGAATAAAGTAGTGCGCTGCAGATTTGAACTGCTGCAGCCCTAGAGGTATACCCACAATGCTGTTAGGGAGAGAATTCCAGGAATTTGATCCAACAACAGTGAAAGCATGGCAATATATTTCCAAATCAGGATGGTGAGTGGTTTGGAGGGGAACTTGCAGGTGGTGGTGTTCCCTTGTATCTGCAGCTCTTTGTCCTTCTAGATAATAGCAGTTGTAGGACTGGAAGGTACATTCTAAAGAACCACAGCTATATAAATTTATAATAATTCCAAATACCAGGAAATGTACTAGAAGATGTCAGACATAGTAATACATTAGTCAGTCATATAAAAGGTTGGAACTCATACAAACTGCATACCACGTAAGCAAACAATTTATGCAATAAATATGACAGACACAGCAATATATAGTGAATCAGGAAATGAGCAGGACATCATTATGCAAAGGGCCACCAGCGCTGGATGCAAATCTTAATGATAACCCCTTTCTAAGTATTGCTTGGTCCAAACTTAATTTCCCAGCCTGAGGCGGAGGTGCTTCCTGTCATCCCCTCGGCTATCACATCAAGGAAGTAAACTCCTCCTTTAAAAGCACTGAAGAGATGACAGTTATTAAAATAGATGAGTTTCCAGGTCATTTTTTTTATTTGGGATTGGTTTTGCTCATTTCCTGCATAACAGAATTACTTGACTGCCCAAAATAACTTGCTCATAAAACGAGCAGTATTTTCCTCAATGCTTATATTTCTAACATGGCTTAAACCATACGTAACAAGCATTTGTTACGATTTGCTGGGCTTTCTGCAATTTTCTGAAAATACTGAGTGTGAACAAGTGATCCCACCCAACACAATTCACACACAATGTTGAGCAATGGTTCAACCAACTTGAAGGATTAAGATCCCAGACGCTGAAGTGATATTGTAACATATGAGGGTTAGAAATTGATATGTATTGCGTTTGTCTTTCTGGTGCCTCACTGTCCAGCTTAACAACAGGATCAAACAAAGAACAGCAGATGCTGACGGTCTGAAGCAAACATAAACAGAAATTGCTGGAGAAATTCAGTAGGCCTGCGCACCATCCATGGGGGAGAGAAATAGAGTTAACACTTGGAGTTCAGTCCTCTTCTCTCTGAAATTGATGTAAGCAGAATAACAGTAATGAAGAAAATTACAATTCTGGAAACTACTATATCCCAGGATCAGATCATTTCTATCCCAGGATTTAAAGGCTAATTCGCCCAGAAGTTATGCTCCTCTCTCTTACAGGATTTCCATTTTAAATGTTTCTAGCTTCTACCAGTTCTGAAGAAGGGTCAAAATGCTCACTCTGTTTCTTGCTCCAAAGATGCTTCCAGACCTGCTGGGTTTCCCAGCAATTTCTATTTGTGTTTGTTTCACAAAGGGATAAGTAGTCACCGAGCACATCCTGCTACTGAGGGGCACTTATTGTGCCCCTACCTGGAGGGTAGGGTCACTGGTCGTGTGTCATGTCTGTCTGAATAGGTTGATTAAAAATATCTGGACTGTAACATTTTGGAGACCATTTTGCAAGAGCTATCCTGCTATTGTAACTGCCACGTGAAGTAAGATTTCCTTCTATAGCACATTTAAAGAAAATTCCTTGCACAGTGGGAACAGCAACTCTGCAATCAACTTCCTATAACTCCTTAATTAGATTAGCATAGCTTGATGTTGCTGTTGGTAAGGGGATCTTCACAGTCCTATGATAATGACCTGCCTGTATTAAATATTAAGGGAACTGAGAACCAATTTGGGCTGGCCTCAAACCTCTGAATTAGACTGTGAAACTTCCTGCATTAAGTGTGCAAACATTGATCTATTGCCTTCCTCCACAAATCATTATTTATTAACCATGATGCACAAGCAAGATTACAAAATCAATTAGGCAGGTCCACGTGGTACAGGAAAAGTGTCCGTACCTCTGGGCCAGAAGTTCCAGGCTCAGCTCCCACCTGTCCCGGAGGTATGCTACAACATGTCTGAAAAGGTTAATTAAAGACCAAAATAAACTATGGCTGGGACAAAATTAACCAACTGATGGCACTTGAATCAGTTTCAGAAAGATGAAATTCCATCTCATTAGCCCTGTTGATTTTTTAAGAATGTAACATACCCCCAAAAAAATTGAAAGGTCAATGACTTATGTTACTGAGATTTCCAGAAAGCCTTTTCTGGTAACGGCAAAATCCTGGTAAGTATCTTTAAGATACCAGACAAATCCTTCACCTTTTCACTGTGACTCATCTAAAACTGGTAACCAGCCAACACCTTGGATCACATAAAAATAAGGTTGTCTCCTTGAATCACTCGCGGTCACATCACAGGAGGAACCCATTTGACTTACTATGTCTATGGCAACTCTCTGCAAGACAAATTTAGCGAGGCCCACTGCCCTGCCCTTTGCCCTTTCCCCTTTCCCCTGTAAAATCTTTCCAGAGCCACAACTGAAACTGTTTCCACCATTTATTCAGATCCTAACCATTTGTTTCATAACAAAGATTTTCCATCATATCGCCATTGGTCCTTATACCAATTGTAGTAAATCTGTGCAATTTGTGTTTTGAATTATGCACCAACTGTTTCTCTTTATTGACTACTCTGTCTCAATCCTATGGTATTGAAGAGTTGTCTAAATGATCACTGAAATCGTTCATACTTTGAAACCATTCCCATAAATCTATTCAGTATCCTCTCTAGTGCCTTCACATCCTTCTGAAAGGGAAGTACCTAGAATTGGACACAATACTGCAGTGAAGAGCTAATCAAACTTATTTTAAATTTTTACTGTAAATTCTTTGCATTTGTAATTTATTTTTAACCACTTTCCATTTTCTCAAACTTTTTATCAATATCTTTGGGGTTGCCATAGACGAGAAACTCAATTGGACTCAC
Source organism: Hemiscyllium ocellatum (assembly GCF_020745735.1). NCBI lineage: Eukaryota > Metazoa > Chordata > Chondrichthyes > Orectolobiformes > Hemiscylliidae > Hemiscyllium > Hemiscyllium ocellatum. Next base: position 52,024,830 of record NC_083401.1, on the reverse strand, counting down.
TATGTGAATACAGTAGCTACAACAGTAGGTAAGAGGCTATGAATGCTGCAGCAAGTAACTCATATCCTGACTCCCCAAAACCTGTCCACCATCTCAAGGCACAAGTCAGGACTGTAATTGAATATTCTCCACTTACTAGGATGGGTGCAGCTCCAATAACACTCAAGAAATTTGACACCATCCAGGACAAAGCAGCCTACATAATTGGCATTACACCCAATTACCTTCCACGACCAATGCTCAGTAGCAGCAGTGTGTACTAGCAACAAAATGCACTGCAGAAATTCACCAAACATTCTTAGACAGCACCTTTTAAACCCATGACCATTTTCTTTTCGAAGGACAAGGGCAGCAGATACCTGGGAACACAACTTCACGTTCCCCTCCAGGGCACTTGCCATTCTGACTTGGAAATATATCGCCATTCCTTCACTGTCATTGGATCAAAATCTTGGAAATCCCTCCTTAGGGACCTGGGTTCAATTCCTGCCTCAAGTGACTGTCTGTGTGGAGTTTGCACAATCTCCCTGTGTTTGTGTGGGTTTCCTGCGGGTGCTCCGGTTTCCTCCCACAATCCAAAGATGTGTAGGTTAGGTGAATTGGCCATGCTAAATTGCCCACAGCGTTCAGGAATGTGTAGGTTAGGTACATTAGTCTGGTGTAAATGTGGAGTAGTTGGGGAATGGGCATGGGTTAATTATTCTTCGGAGGGTCAGTGAGGACTTATTGGGCCAAAGGGCCTGTTTCACACTATAGGGATTCTATGATTCTCCCTAAGAGTATTGTGAGTCAATCCACAGCACTTGGACTGCAGGGGTTCAAGAATGTGATTTACCATCACCTTCAAGGTATGGGCAATAAATGCTGGCCAGCCAGTGATACCCACATCCCAAGAGTCAATTAAAATAAGGTGTCCTGCCACTTCAAACAATTTCTGCAGATGCTGCTAAAGATCCCCCTTTATTTCGTATCGTGCTTCCTCTTTCTTCTAACTGATAGTTGCCATTATACCACCACATCACTGTACAAAATACCCAGTGGATATTTGGAAAATTAATTGAAGATAAACAAGACAACAGCTGGGGAAGTCAAAGAATTTGGACAATTATCAGTGTCAGTTTGTGAGAATACAGACAGCTGTACAGATCTGTACATAGGCACTGGCCATCTAGAAGACAAAGCTAATTTCTTTCTAATTAAAATCTAAGTTCATCAAATTGGAAAGTTCAAAATCAAGCAATGCTGAAGATTACAGACCTGTACTAATACAATGAATCTTTTATCTTTCTCTGTTTCACTTTCTTTAAATAAAACACTGAGACCCTTCAGTTCAATTTAGAACAGGCACAATTAAACGAACCACACAGCACAACCACAAAACTCTTCAAACAAAACACTGATTTTAAAAAAATGAAAATGGTTTTATTCACCATGAAAACTTACCTCTGCCCAGATCTTGGTTGATTTTGCTATTTCCTTGCTTCAAATATATTCTTAAAACTCATCATTAATCTGTCATTGCCACCTAGAGGCAGAAACACACAACTCCAAGCCTGCAATTTTAAAACTGCTAGCCTGTGGCTCTGATACCAGCATTCTCAATCAGACCAAGGCTAGCAAAGGCATGCCAACAAGAGAAATAAAGGAGAAAGAACCATAAAAGAGAAATAAAATAAGAAAAGGCAGCAGTGAACCCAGTAAATTAAGTAAATAAACACTGCACTGAACTTCTGAAAAAGAATATACCTATAAAGAAAAATTGAAAGCAAATAATTCTTTATGAACTGAGCACCAAAATTTTCAAACATTATTTGTAGTTCTTTAACTAGATTACTTACAGTGTGGAAACAGGCCCTTCGGCCCAACAAGTCTACACCGACCTGCCGAAGCACAACCCACCCATACCCCTAGATTTACCCCTTACCTAACACTACAGGCAATTTAGCATGGCCAATTCACCTGACCCACACATCTTTGGACTGTGGGAGGAAACCAGAGCACCCGGAGGAAACCCACGCAGATACGGGGAGAACGTGCAAACTCCACACAGTCAGTCACCTGAGTCGGGAATTGAACCCGGGTCTAGGCGCTATGAGACAGCAGTGCTGACCACTGTGCCACCGTGCCACCCACGTCCTCCAATTCTATTTTACATGATCCCAAGAAAGGAGCTCTGTAAACCTTGCTTTTACCATCAGCAGCAGTGGGATTCATGGAATTAATCACGTCTGTCTTTCCATAGATGATCAGAAATGTGCAGAAAAAATCGAGAAAGTTCTTGAAGGCCAGCTCAGGTTAGCAACTAACTTCAGGATTACAGACTCAAAAATCAAATTATGCGGACAGCATTCCAACGGTCTACTGATCAGGTAAATTAAAAGACATCATAGAAAAGAGCATGAATCTGAGTTTTCCAAAGAGCAGCTGATAGAGAGACTCATTAAAATAGTGATTACCTCTGCACCAAATAAAGCCTTCAGGAAGGATATTCTGGCCAAGAGAAAGGACCATATCACTGAGACCATATCACCATATATTACTTGAGAGCAGATGCAAGTCTAAAGCCATATTGGCAGTCATAAAATTACACACTTCAGATGCACTATAACTGTAGTCAGCAATGTACATCATGCAAACAAAATCAGAAATAGATGTGATTTCTCGCACCTACCCAAAACTTTTCTTGATATCCATAACGAACTTGGCACCAAGAAACATTGGCCATATGTGCGGAATATCTGGTTCTAAAGGTCTTTATATAAGCATTGTTGCATCAAGCAAGAATACTCTTGGAGGCAATACCCACATCAGTATCTGCAACGTCAAGTACCTGATAGATCTTGTATCTTTCAATAAGATCAGCTCTGATTCTTTTAAATGATGTTGAGATAAGCGAATACAGGCCCAATCTGTCCAAACTTTCTACATACTATACTCACCTTATTCCAGGCATTAGTCGATTAAGTTTTCTCTGAACTGTTTTTGATACATTTATGTCCTCCCTTAAATAAAGAAATTAAAACTGTACAGGATATCCAAGATGTGGTCTCATCAATGGCATATACAACTGTAGAAAACATAGAATATAGAACATAGAACAGTACAGTACAGTACAGGCCATTCAGCCCTCGATGTTGTGCCCACCTTTTATCGTACTCTAAGATCAAAACATCATCACTTTTTAATTCTATTCTCCAATAAATAAATGGCAACATGCCATTTGCCTTCCCAACAACTTGCAGTACCTACATATTAATATTTTTGTGATTCATGAACTAATGCATATAGATCCTTCTGCTAATATTGCTTTTGTATTCTTCCTGCCAAAATGGATATGTTCATTTTCCCATATTATCTCTACATCGCAAATTTATTTCCACTCATTTAACCTTCTCTGTATCCCTTTGCAAACTCCTCTGTCTTCTTCACAACTTAGTTTCCTACTTTTTTTTGTGGCATCAGCAAATTCTGGCCCATTCCTCCAATGTCATGGTATAGATTGTCAATCATGAGGCCCCACTGCTGATTCCTGTGGCTTTTCACCAGTTACATCTTGGCAGCCCAAAAAATAGTTAACCATATGCCTATTCTTTTCTCCATTTGGCTCACCAACCTTGTATCCATGCTAATAGCTTACTCCTGACAACATGAGCTCCACTGTTGAATAGATGTTTTTGCTTGTCAAATGGCCTCTGAAATCTAAGTACACCATACTGACAGGTCATTTCCACATTGATCAAAATATTCAAATAAATTAGTCAAACATGATTTCTTCTTCACAAAACCAAGCTGACGTACATAATTGCATTGAGATACTCTAGGTACATGGCTATAAACTTCGTAGTAATAAAATTCTAGTATTTTCCATGCCACAGATGTTCTTGCTTTTTCCCATCGCTGGAAATTTTTGTTTACTCCATATAATGCTCTTTTTCATTAGTATTTCATGTTGACAAAGTCAGCATTTGTTGCTTGCCCCTCTCTGGTAGACAATTTACTCACTTTAGGCCTAGAATCATATGTTAAGACAGACCAAGTAAGAATGCTTCCCTAAAAGACATTAGTGAGCCAATATTTTCACATGACAATTGATAATGATTTCATGGTCACTATTACTGAGACAATCTTTGTAATTCCAGCTTTTATTAATTGAGTTCACCATTCCACTAGTTGTCATGGAGAACTTTGAACTCAAAGCCTTGCTAGAGGACGAGTCCAGTGACATAGCTACTATGGCATTATGCTTCTTTTGAAGGCCTTTGGTACTTTGATAACTTTATAGTATTCTGGATATGATGAAAGCCAACTGAAAAAACTCTACAGAGGCTGATATCCCATCACCAAGTTACCCTTTATTTACATGTGAAGAGTTCTTGACAAAGATCCAGGTTCCTCAGAGTCAGCCTTCAGAGTGAACAGAAACTCTGATACTTATCTGTCAGCCAGGGCTCTCTGATTAAACTAGATTAACAACCCTAATCAGGGAACTCATGTTCTTTGAGATCCACCCGGCTGACCTCATTACAATCTCTACACCAACCACTACTGGAAAATTCCAAAACTCTTTCATTCAGGCTATTGGCATCATTGAAAATACTAGCCAGCACTATAAGCACTGGGGACCTATTTGAGGCAGCTGCATAGTTAGACTCAGAGATGTGAGTGGTGCCTCCTCTAGCATTCTAGAGGAAGCTTCCTTAAAAAAATGTTTAGGAAGTTGATAACCCTGACAGCCACGTGCAAAGTGTGGCTTCCTGCCTCTAAAGGCTGGGTAGTATAGGAAAGGCAAAAACTATAGAATAATTCTAGCTTCTGTGCTGAAGAATGTAGGCTTACTTGCAAGAATAATTAACATTCTGACCTACTCTGGCTTGAGCTGGAATGCCTACACCCTCATTTATAGAGTCATTGAGTTATATAGCACTGAAAAAGATTCTTTGGTCCAACTCCTCCATACTGACGAGACATCCTAAATTAATCTAGTCCCATTTGCCTGCATTTGTCTCTGTCTCTGACACTCCAGGGAAAATAGTCCCCAGTCTATTCAGTCTCTACCTATAGCTCAAACCCCCCAACACTCACAATATCCTTGCAAGATTTTTCTGAACCCTTTCAAATTTAACAACATCTTTTCTATAGCAGTGAGACCAAAATTGTATGTAGTATTCCAAAGTGGCCTAACTGATGTCCTGTACAGCTCCAACATGACCTCCCAATTCCTATACTCAATGTAGTGACTAATGGAGGCAAGAGCCAAAATCTTGAACCTTTCTAAAGCCCAGGTGAATCCTGTTACAGTTGAATATATAATCTAATAGTTATGGGAACATTGGCTGCTTACATTTCAATACAACAAAATAATAAAACGGGGCTGTTGATGACTCACCTCACTCTGTTACCCTGGCCTGCCCCATTATTTCACTCATATGATTATGGTGTCTTTGCTTCCCCTCAAAAAGATACAGTATATTTGGATTTTAGAAAGGCATTCACTAAGATTCCGCAGCAACTATTGATACACAAATAATGGAAAGCCACAAAGATCAGTGCTGGGGCTTAAGTTATTTGCAATCTATATTAATAATTTAGATGAAGAGATACAATGGATCCAAGTTTACTGACAATTCATTGCTGGTTTGGAATGTAAGTTATAAGGAGTCAGGCAGACTTGGATGTACACACACAAGGAACAGAAAGTTATAATGCAGGTCCAACAAGCAATTGGAAGCAAATGACATGGTGGCTTTTATTGCAAGTCCAAGTGAATACAAAAATAATCATGTCTTGCTACAATTGGTGAGGCCACTCCGGAGTAGTGGGTATTGTTTCGGTTCCCACATCCAAGGAGGAATATTTATTGAAGCAGTGTAGCAGAAGTTCCGTGATTGATTCCTGAGATGAAAAGGTTGTCCTTCAATGAAAGGTTTGGCAAACTGAACCTATACTCTGTGGAGGTGATTATACTGAATCATGAAAGATTCTAAAAATGAACACATGGGTACAGCAGGTAATCAGGAAAGCTAATGGAATGCTACCCCTTATTTGAAGAGGGTTGAAGTACAAGAGTAGGTAAGTCTTCCTGCAACTGTACAAGATGCTGGTGAGACCACATCTTAAGTACTGTGAGCAGTTTTGGTTCCTTTATTTCAAGAAATACATCATTTCTTTGGAGGCAGTTCAGAGAAAGTTCACTGGAATGATCTCTGGTATGGAGGGGTTGTCTCATGAGCAAAGACTATACAGATTGGGACTTTATTCACTGGAGTTTGAGTGAGAGGTGATCTCATTGAAACATATAGCATTCTAAAGGGATTTGACAGGATCAATGCTGAAAGGACGTTTACCATCATGGGAGAGTCTAGGACCAGAGGGCATAGTCTCAGAACAAAGGGGTGCCAATTTAAGAGTGAGAGGAGGAAGAATATCTTCTCTTAGAAGGATGTGAGTATTTGGAATTCCTTGCCACAGCTAGTTGTTGGGGCTTATTTAAGGCTGTGATAGATAGATTCTTGATTATTAGGGGAATGAGGCGTTATGGGGGAAATGCAGCAAAATGACATGGGGAATGTTGGATCAGCTATGATTCTCTTGAATGGCAGACCTGCCTAGGGAGGCCAAATACCTGTTTTGATCTTATTTCTTCTGAGCTTATGATCTTTAGATGGCTTGATAGAGTACAAAATGTCATTGTTTCCTGTGAATGGAAAATTTAATACACAGGGGAGACAGTCATGTGGTAAGTGGTTGATTATTCCCGATTGGGGTTGGAAGAAGTTTCTTTACTTGGAAATGTGTGAAACTTTGAAATTCTCTATGCTGGAGAGCTGTGGATGTTCCATTAGTAAATATATCTTTATGCTTGTGATGGACAGACCTTTGGGGCAAGATTTTCAGGATCTGTAATCTTCTGACCCCTTTGCCAGCACTGTTTTGCCAAGGCAGGTTCAGGACTGGCAGGGTAACCAAGTTGGGAGACATTTGGGCAGGCTAAGAGCCTTGTCAGCATTAATTAAAGGAGAATGACTGGAATTCTCTAATTGTCAATTCAGATCCCTGAGCCAGCAGCAGTCAGTTTAATGAGACAAGTGTCCTGCATCATGCTAGAGACCTGGGCTCCAGGTATACCCCTTGCCAGCCTTCTTGCAAGAGCAGCTAGAGGTCACCCTGTAGAGGATACCCTTCCTCAATCCTGCCCTCTCAAATTCCCTCCAGTAATTGTGGCTTGATTGCAGGAACCAGTTTTTATTTCAAGTTTGAAAGAAGTTAGTGAAAGGGCATTGCCATGTTTAAGTGCTTTCTGTGTTACTTACTTGTTGTCATAGCCCAATGCTACTCTCAAGTTGGGAGGCCTCTGAGTGATCCTATAGGTTTGGGTCTGCTGCCCGAAAAAGACAGAGAACCTGCCTCCTTATCAATTGGCAGATTGTGTCTGTGAAAATCCAAGTGATGGGTTTGGTACCTGAAAATAATTGTAACCTCCTTGCTCTCCCTGCAGCCCTTTGCAGCATTCTGTCCCACCTTCCCAAAACCTCCAGCTCTTAGACTCTCAGGGAATTAATGTTATGGGGAATGAGCAGCAAAATGGCATTGAGATAGAAGATCAACCATGATCATGTTGAATGATGGGTCGCATAGTCTACTACTCCACCAATTTCAAATGTTCCTTTTTTTTAATAACTTACTTCCAACCTATATCTTCCCCATTCCTTTTCAACCTTGATGGTAAACTGGATTATGAAATTGGTCCTTTCATCTTGATTTTTCCTCTTGCCCTGTCCTTTTCAGTTTATTACTCCTCTTACCTGGAAATCTGCTGTATGGCGATGCCTTTCCACAATTAATTATTTGGTTCATGCCAGACTCCTCTCAGGTGACTGGCCATTTGCCTTACTTACATGACAATATCCCATTTGTGTCACACATCTCTCTGGTCATTCAGAGACATTGTCCTTCTAGCCTTTTCGGATTTTCTGCCTCATCCATCATTCTCAATTCACTTAGATGGTGTGACATCCTCTGGCCATAGTGTGAAGGACCAACTACTTGGAGTTATAAGTGATAATTGAAGAGTTGTCATGCAATGATTTCCCAAGCTTTCATCTGCTTGGTTTCCATGTTTTGCAAAAAAAATAGTTACTACACTCAGCAAAGCATTAGTTTAATTTTTTAAAAGCTGAATTTGTACATTTATACAGCTTAAGCCCAGTAATCAAAGAATGATGTCATTAAATCTATGCAACACTGGATGGACAAAAAAAATGACATGATGCCAAATAAATAAACCATGAGCAATTCAATGCAGTCATTGCCTGTGTTGACTCATTGGTCTAAAAGTTGCATGAAAAATTGAGAATCCTATTTCTACTGAGATGTTTTTCACAATGACAGTGTGACAGTGCAAGTTAACTTGAATTGATTTTTCACAACAACATCAACTATGAAAAGATGAATTTTTATTTTAGATGCATTTTTGTTTTAGGTGAATAAAGGCTGGTTGATTAAATGCTAGAGAATTCTATTTGGTTGACTCTCTGATTATCCACATGGAAACGGGTTTGAGAAGTGGTTTGGGATTTGTGACTGTGGAGAGGATTCTGGTATTATGATCTTTTTTTATCCTTTATATCTGATTGGATTTGCACCAGTCCCCAGTGCTGGTTTGATTGGTAAACTTTGTCTGTTCTATTCTAAGTATAATCTGAATGTAGGCATGGTATCGTAATTCCAGTACTGTATATACATTACTACAGTCTTAGAATCATACCTCTCCAAGTACAGAATATTGTCTATCTCTCGATTTACTTCTCAGACTGTTCTACATTATGTCATGTTTACATCCTCACTTACATCACTGAATGGTTTACACCTTACTCCACATCTCCTCCAATGTAATGTCCAAAAAATTATTAAACTATGTACATTCCTACCATCTCCCTTTGTGGAACCAATGGATTGTCTTACGAGGAAATGCTAGACAGACTAAGCCTATATTCGGCAGAGGTGACTTAATTGAAACATATAAGGGGACTTGACTGGGTGGATGTCAAAAGGATGTTTCCTGTTGTGGGGACAATCTAGAACTAGGGGTCATTGTTTAAAAATATGGGAGTACCCATTTAAAACAGAGCTGAGGAAACATTTCTGTCAGTAGGTTGTGAGTCTTTAGAATTTCCTTCCTGAAGGGAAAAATCTTTAAATACTTTTAAGTCAAAGGTAAATAAATTCTCAATTACCAATGAGATGAAAGATGATTGGGAGTATGTAGAAATATATAGTTGAGGTTAAAATCAGAATGGCCACAACCTCATTGAGTGGTGGAGCAGATTTGAAGGACCAAATGGCCTACTCTTGTTCCTCATTCGCACGTACATAAAGTCTTATTTTCACAGATTGAACCTCTCAAGTGGTTTGCTTCACTATCCTTCCTAATCTTGTTCTTTCTGCTGTTTGTCTAACATGACTGTATACTTTTGTTATTGGACTCTGTTGGCACTCTGAGGAATTTGATGGGGAGAGTATTAACACCCTCTTGTGTCCATTTGTATATATCAGAACAAACATACTTTAGCTTGCCATTGGCTCTCCATATGTTGTAAACTGTTCTGGCCTTCAAAGCTTTGGTGACATGATGAGATTGTGGATGCCTCTTTCCAATCAAATTTGGACTGGATAGGTTTCCAACAAGCTAAATGAGGAATTTTGAAGTTTTTTTAAGTCTGACCTCTCTGTACAGTTTGTTTTTTTCATATGGATGGACTGTCCTTTGAAAAGGGCTGAAAAAAACAAGTAATATTTTTGGGAGTCTGGCAGAGGACATCCATAATCAATTGTCTTTTCAGTGTGTGCATGAAACAGCTCAAGATGTTTTCACTGTTAATAATACACTGGATATTTCAGACACTCCATCTGTTAGTCAGGCAGTGGGGAAAGGAAAAGTCTGATATTGTTGACTGGAGGAAGCTCAGAAATGTATGAAACACTCACAAATTTGATCACCCCAAAAGACAGCACTGCGAGACATTTTTCTAAGTTTGAGCAGTGCTACAATCTCAAGGCACTGGAGATTTCAAATAGTCAGTTATTGAGTCAGGACTTTGGAGATCATAGAGCAAGAGCTGTAAATTCTGTAGATGGGGAATGTTATTGAACTGGATAATTGGGCTTCTCCATTGTGGTAGGATCAAAGGTAATGGTAGTATAAAGCTATATGGGGATTAGAAAGTAATAGTAATTCAGAATGCAATTAATCCAATAATTTTCCAAATATTTTTCTCAAGAAGCCTTTTTGTTTTCAGTTAGAGGTGAAAATCTGTAACGTGAATTAGATATTGAGTCAAATTATATTTGATTATTAATGTCTACATGGGTTGGTTATGCCATTTCATATTTCTTCAGTTCCCCCAAATTTTTCTCCAGTAATGAACCAAATTTTGTAAAGTTAATAATCACATAACACCAACTTATAGTCCAACAGGTTATTTAGAAACACTAGCTTTTGGAGCACTGCTCCTTCATCAGGTAGCTGCGGAGCAGGACCATAAGACATAGATTTTATAGCAAAAGATTAGTGTCATGCAACTGAAATGATATATTGAACAAACATAGATGCTGTTATTTTGTAAGGAATTCAAAGACCATTGTATGATATGGATAACACTTATTTCAGTTCCAAACAGGCAGATTCAAGATGCACGTTTGAAGAACATGCTACAACATTTGGAAAAGCATAGTGTTCGGGTGAAGGCATCAAATGTGAAACGTTTCAGAATTCTTTGGAGTATTTGGGTCAGAGGATTGACAAAGATGGATTACATCCTACTCATAGTAAAGATCCATAAATAAGAAACATACCATACTCTCAGGTATTTCTGAGCTCAGATCACTTAAGGTCTAGTGAATAATTACACTAAATTCAGGTCAGATTTTCCAACCTTACTGCATTTGTTAAGTAAATTCCTGAGGAATGCTGTTCTGTGATTTTGGACAAAGGTGTGAAACAAAGCATTCAAGATGTTTAAAAGTAAATAGGAAGGCGATACAGTGTTTGTACATTACATGCATCCCAAAGGTAACATGTGATATCTCTCCATATGGTGTAGATGCTGTAATCTCTTCTGTGTTGGATTATAGTGAGGAGTGACTGATTGCATTTACCATGCACCTTTAGTAGTAATGTGTGAGATTCTGTTCAGATCTAAGCATAAAACATTGTCTTTGATCTTTAAAGTAAGAATATTTCACAGTTGATCATAATCCTCTGACAGCTATTTTGAATCCAAGGGCTCCAGTATCTACTTTAGCTCAGCCCGAATACAGAGATAGCTGTTGAGTTTGTCTGTCTATAAGTTTGACATTAAGTACAGACAATCGGAAGATCGTTATAGTGTTGATGATTGCTTAGATTACCATTTCATAAAATCCAACATGTAAGGTGTAGTTTTTCCACATTTAGATGTGTAACCAGTCATAGTAGATGACATTGGTTATACGACTCATAGGGAGCGCCGAGATTGTCAAAAGTACGTGACAAATGTGTGGTCAATACAGATACCGTGGTTAGAAATCAGGCCATTTTATTGTCCAAAAGAATGAGTCAACAGGGAGTCAGAACTGTAATTCTGGAAAGATACAAATGTTGTATCTTTCATAAATCTTCATGATTGATACATGGGGATGAGTTTGACAAAAAGTTTAATGAGAAGCTATCTTGATGGTCAGGGTTAGATAAGGACATAAAATACACTGTGTAGATTATGTTAACATGGAGAAAAGATGCCACTATTTGTGCCCTTGCACCACAGGAATGCTTTTTTTCCAGTTACCAAGGAGATCACGTAAATATCTTATCTGTATCAAGTTTTAAAATATGAACTAGGTAACTTAGTAAACACAATTTTGCATTACAGTATACAGTAAAGATACAAAAATTGGTTAACAAACAGTCAGTATTTGAGAAGCATAAATACTTATAACTATTAATATCCCCCAAAGCAAACATGCAAACACACACACATACCTTGCAGGCAAAATAAAACCACTAAGCACAAATCTCTGCAGAGACTTACTTTCTGGAGAAATAAAGATATTTTAACAGCTAGGTTATTCTTGAAGACAAAAGGATAAAGTGTGGAATATTTTGGAGTCTGCTGTACTATTGTTTTGGCACATGTGGTCAGGTCACTAATCCGGGAGGCGGTGGATAGTGGTAATCACTGGACTAGCAATACAGAATCCCAGGCTAATGCTCTGAGCATAAGAGATTTCAATCCCATCTGGGCAAATAATTATATTTGAATTCAGTAAAAATCTGAAATTAAAATAACAGCGAACCCAGTGGCAATCGTGCTGATTGTTGCAAAAACCCATTTTGTTCCCTAATGTCTTCAGGGAAGGAAATCTGTCCTTACCTGTTCTAGCTTACATAGGGCTCCAGATCTACAGCAATCTGGTTAACTCTTAACTGCCTTCTGAAGTGGCTCTAACAAATCATCCAGTTCAAGAGGCAATCAAAAATGTGCAATCAATGCTGGCCCAGCTAGTGATGCCCATATCCCATGAGTGAATTATTTTAAAAAAACATGCATAGTTGTCACCCTGAACAGCACTGGCGGGCATTCTTTTCAGATATGAGAGAGGCCAGCAGGACAGTGTTTTCAAAGGAAGTTTTTGTCTGACTCAGCTGGTTTCCCACCAATTGAAGCAAATAAAACACTAACCTCTCCAGGCCAGTCCCTGTTCCAAATGCCCCAGCAAGGTCTCCAGCAAGCAATCAGTTATCACCCATCATGTCATTTCTCAGAAACTTTACTCAAAATAATCTCCAGTGTCCACAGTGGAGTTTAAAGAAACTATTCCAGTTATGACAAAAACCTTGAAATAAATTCTTTTTTCCACAATCCTTCAACTTTAAAGGCTCCAAGTAATATTAAGTACAAGTCTTTACAACAAAACCATTTGAAGTGGATTGAAGTGTTTCCAATTAATCAAACAACAGCAAGCTGATCTTTTGAGATTTTGAATAGTTATGGGTTTTTAGAGGGAATTGTGTCTGAAGAACACCCTCATTTTTCTTCAGAGATTTCAATGGCAATGTACTGGGTATAATATGAGTGCACCACCGTATCATTCTGCTTTGAATGGAGCTCGAGAACACATTGTATAAGTAGTTGCTCTTGCTCTTGTTAAACAAGTACTACATACAAACTAAAAGACGTGCCAGATGTCATTGAATCACAAACTGGAGATTTCTTTCTCTTAATTTTAAGAGAACCGAGATTACTGCCAGTAGAATGCCAAGTTTTTTGGAAGACAGCCTAGAATGTGGTTTTAATTGCTGAAGTCAATAGAAGAAAATCAATCGAGACAGAGGGAGTCATGATAGGGTGGTCTGCGGGAGATCAAAAGTTGAATCAGAATATTAAGGTGAAAGAACATCATTGTGGGTGGTCAAAGTGGCTGCCAGGGAAAACCCATAAAAATATGTGGTACTCACAGGTCTGTAGTCAGGATGTTCAATCCTGAAAAGTTTAGCTTTGTATGTGTAGATCATGTTTGACCTTCAGAGGTTCATAGAAAATAAGAATTGGGAAAAATCAAATGAATCTTATACATTGGACAGTTGGGATGTGAATAAAGTACCCAAAGTTTCTCTGACACAAATTAGGACTGAAACTATTCAGATCTGAGTTGGACAGAAATATCTGATGAAGAGGAAATTTCAATTGAAGGTCAAGAACAAAATCAATCCACATTAGAGGAAATTTGTCCTGAATGTCAAGCCAAGACAGGTCTTCCCCTAACTTCTGAAAATTTGAGTTATCTTCTTAGGAACAAGAAACCTGCGGTTAAGTTAGATTTTGAATAAATAGAAAATAAACTATGTATTTAAGGAGAATGTAATAAAGATCTTGTGGTGCAGTGGTAGTGACTAGGTTCCAATCCTGTCCTGGAGGTATGTCATAGTAGGTTCAAACTGGTTGATTAAAATATCTGAAAATATCATGAATATTGAACACTTTTTACCATATTAATAAAAGAGGGAGGAGAGTCATTACACACTCTTGTGGCCATTTGTTTATATGTCCAGAGTAGAGTAAATTAGTTTGAGTTTGTTATTGAATCACAGTGCTGTGCATTGCTTCAGACAGCTTGCAAAGTTATCATTTGTATGTCCCCCTTCCAATCTTAATAGTATACAAACAACATTTTGCGATTTCTAGGGAGATCAGAGTTCCTCTGTTCTTTGCTGAAAAGTCCAGATATTGTTTCAAAAATATATGATTATGATTCAGTTCTAAGGGGCACTGGAGCTGAAATGTTAACTCTGATTTCTCTCCACAGATGCTGCAAGATCTGCTGAACTTTTCCAGCAAGTTCAGTCTTTGTTTGTGATTATGATTGTTTCTTTTCTTACATATATCCATACCTTCAGCATGTTGATCTCTTATCCACACAGCCTGCCCTAACAGTAAAGTGGGTTGAGTTTTGAGTTATTCCCCTTTGATTTTTCACTTCTTCACTCACTTTATGCAAATTTATGTGGTCATGGTTTTCTGATCTAATGTAATGTCCAAACCTCTGTTGCACAAATGGGATTTGGGTTTTTAGTTCTTGACTGATGAATAATTCTTGTTGGTGAAAAACTTTGGTTTAACATCGTTGTTCTGTAATTCAGTAAAATTAATCCTACATCTTGATTTGTTATGGTTTGTACACCACTCTCTGCTCTATTGTAGATTTGTGGTTGGTATGGTGAAAGATTTACATGGTGAAAACCATATTCTGCTGGAAATAGTCTGAAGATTTCTATTTTTTAAAAAAAGAGCCAACATCTGCCAGGATATCATCAGGAACACCATGCAACTGCCTCAGCTGGTTCTGTTTCTATTATATTTACACAGAGTCATAGACATTTCCAGCATGGAAACAAGCCATTCAGTCCAACTTGGAAAAAATGAGGACTGCAGATGCTGGAGATCAGAGTCAAAAAGTGTGGTGCTGGAAAAGCATAGCTGGTCAGGTGGCACCCGAGGAGCAGGAGAGTCACGTTTCGAGTATAAACTCTTCATCAGGAATTTTTTTTTGACCTTTCAGACTATCTGCTGCCCAGTATTCACAATTAATCTAGTCCCACTTGCCTGTGTTTGGTCCACATTCCTCCATACCTATGCCATCCCTGTACCTGTCCAAATATTTTTTAAATGACAAAATTGCTTCACCTCCATCACTACCTCTGGCAGCCTGTTTCAGACAGTCACCACCCTCTGTGGGAAAACATTTCCCTCTGTACTCATTTGTAGCTTTCCCCGTCCCCTTAAACTTATGCCCTCTAGTTTTAGACTCCCCTACCACGGGGAAAAGCTATTGGCTATCTACCTCATCTATGCCTCTCATGATTTTATAGACCTCTATAAGGTAACACTCAGTCTCCTATGCTCCAAGGAAAAAAAGTTCCAGCCTATCCAGCCTCTCATTATAATTCAAACCTTCCAGTCAAGGTCGCATCCTAGTAAATCTTTTCTTCACGCTTTCTGATTTAATAATATTGTTTCTATAGTAGGGTGACTAAGATTGGTTAAATCTTGGTTTCCATTAACCCTTAAATTGTCAAGACTAGTCCTGACCATCTTTGGTATTTTTTCCAAGTGGTATTCCAGCCTCCCACTGAAGAGTCTGGTGGGAGATTATAACGTAAGAGTGAATTCAGCAATGGGGAGTAGATACTTTAAGCTTGTTCTGTCTTCAGTGTCATAGTTGATCTGTGACCTAACTCCAGATACCTCCACTCATTCTTTTTCCCATTGGTAAATAAAACACAATCAAACTAAACTTGATCATTAGATATACTCAGTTGTTTGAATCCCAAACTTCACTCTCCCATGTGCGTTGAATTATTTCCTAATCCTATTCGTAAAAGGTTTGGATGTCAATTATAGACAGTGCCCTTTCTTCTATTATTTCATGACTGAGGGAGCATTGTTGACAAGGACACCATCTTTGTACACCTCTAATGTCATTTGAGAAGTTGTTGGTGAATCATTGACATCCATCTGGTGTAGGTATAGCAACAATGTTGTTAGGAAGGGATTACCAAGAGTTTGAATGATTAGTAATATATTTCCAATTCAGGATGGTGAGTGATTTGGAGGGGGACTTGAAGGTGATTGTGTTTCCACAAATCTGTTGCCCTTGGCCTTTTAAGTAGTACAGAGTGTAGATTCTATTGAGGGAACTTTGGGGATTTGCTGGGTGTATCTTGTAGGTAGTATGCAATTCTGCCTTGTGCAATGATGAATGATATCAAACAGTTTGCTTTGTCTTGTATATTGTCAAGACTCTAAAGCATCTAAGCGTGTGAAGGGTCGTCTATCACATTCCTGGCTTGTGCCTTGCAGATGGTGGACAATAGTTGAATTATTCACAACTGAATTTCCAGCCTCTAAACTAGTATTGTAGCCACAGTGTTACTGTAATATGGTTGGTCCAGGAAATTTTCTGGACAATGGTAGCTGTCCAGGATTTTGACAGTGAAGTGATTAAGTGGTGACAATATTTTTAAATGACAATGGCTGTTTGTTAGATTTTATTTGTTTCATAAATACATTGATTTACATTTGATTGACACAAATGTTACTTGTTACATATCAACATAAATCTGGATGTTGTCCTAGTCTTGCTGCATATAGACATGGATTGCTTCAGTATCTGACAAGCTACAATGGTGCTGAATATTGTGCAGTCATCAGCGAATAATCCACTTCTGACCTTACGATGGTGGAAATGCATTGGTGAAGTAGCTGAAAGTGGTTGAGCCTAGGGCATGACCATAAGCAACTGTGGTGTAATGGGACTGGGATGATTGGCTTCAAAAACCAATATCTTCTGTATTAAGTATAACTCCTACTAAATGTTTTCCATTTGCTTTGACATAAGTGGGCAATTTTCCATGTTGTCCATTAAAATAAACCAAAGAACTGTGAATGTTGGAAAGCTGCAACCAAAACAGGAATTTCTGGAAAAAACCCAGTATGTGTGGATAGAAAGCAGAGTTAATATTCCAGTTCAGTGACCCTTTTTCAGAATGCTATGTTTTCTGTTAGATGGCTAGCTTTGGAGAATAGTCTTCAGTACTATTGCTGGAATATTCTCAGGAACCTGAGACTATATTATAACTGGTACAATTTCTTAATATTACATGGAGTGAATGGAATTGGCTCAAGACTGGCACATTTGATAGTGTAGATGTCAAGACCTGGCTGGGTTGTTTCAATCACTCAGTACTTTAATCAAAGACAGTAACAAATGCTTTAACCTTTTCTTTTATACTGATATGCTAGGCTCCTCTATCATTTTGAAAAGATCTTTTTTAGGTTAATTCTCTACTACCTTCCATTACTGGATGGCAGGACGACAGAGTTTTTGTCTGATCCATTGATTGTATGATAACTTTTCTCCATCGCTCACATTCTGCATCTGCTGTTCAGCATGCATATATGGCCTGTGTTATAGTTTCATGAGGTTGGCACCTCGTTTCCAAGTATGCCTCATGTTCCTCCTGGCATACCCTCCTTCAGTTCTCTTTGAAACAGGACTCATCTCCCAGTTTTGTGATAATGGGAGAATGAGTTACATGGCAGGACATGAGCTTACAGCTTGTGGTTGAATACAATTCTATCACTGCTGATGGTCCACAGAACCTTATGGATCTGAAGGGTTATTGAAGATATTACAAGGAATATGGGTGCATACATTGCAGGAATGGATGGACAGACTGGATCTATTTTCCCACAAAAAAATAAGGCTGAGGGGTGACCTAATAGAATCCTTTTTAAGTTTGAAATATTTTATAGAATAAACTTACAGATATTCCAACTTGTGGGAATTAGTAAAATCATCAATAGCAGATGATTTGAAACCAAATAGGAAACTCAGAAATGAACCTCTCTCCACCAGTAATGCTCAGAACACAGAACTCCCTATTTCCAAGCCTAGTCAAAATGAATAGAACAAATGTGTTCAGTGGGTGGGCTGGGTGAGCAGATGAAAAGGAATGGAAGAAAAGGTGATGCTGTTTAAATTTACTGAGAAAAGGGGGGATAAGGTATGAGTGAAGAATTAATGATTGTATGGATTGATTGTGTCCAGTAGCCTTTTTCTGTGAAGTGTACCCTTTTTAATCCTATGTATTATACTGTATTAAGATAAAACATAAAACTGTGCCCTATTCAGTACTTGCTATCTGTGAGCCAAGAGTCTTTGTAACAGAGTTAATGTAGAGTGACAAGAGCTATGTAAGGTATGACACATAAACCCTAAATACAAACTTACAAATCCAAATTATTATGTGTTATTTATATACCAGGGTGACTCAGTGCTTTGTGAGGGAGAGAGAGGCAGGTTTTTTTTGTGTTGTTGGAAATGCTGCTTGCTTCATATATTTTCTTCATATATTGGGAAAACTGACCTTTATAAATTATGCAAAAGTATGTGCAATCACCACTGAGAAAACACAAGTTAGAAGCATTCTACAAGGTAATTGTTGTCAAATAGAAAGTTGCTCATAGTGCAAATTAAATTGCATGGCATGTTCATGCAATTGCATAACTGTGACAGACAACTAAATGTTGTGCCAAGGCTGGAATGTGATGTGACATCGATGAGATAATTTTGTTAATGAATATTGTTTGCAAAGCACCACGGTCAAGGTCGTTAGGCACAACGAAGGTTGAAAACAAAGGACAAAGCCATGTTAATCATGCAGTGGTGAGTTGTCTACAGAGATGAAAAGATTAGGAAGATGAGTAACACGTGGACTTGAGAGACTGGAAATGAATGAAATGTGATGGCATGATAAATTGTGTTTTGAACACAGTGAGAGAAAAGATCATTTCAATATTCCTTTATTTCAAATATTCTATTTGGAGTTTTGGTCCAGATCAACATTCTATCTCTCTAAGGAACCCATCAAGGAGAAGTGAGGGAGGGGTACTAACAGGAAAGGAGAGTTCCCGGGAAGCTAAGGGTAGTATGAAATGTGTATGTCTGAAATGAGGGAATAATGAAGAGAAAATACCGCCACAAACTGAAAGGGTGAGGGTTGAAGGTACCTCAGAAATAATGGAGGAAGGTGGAAAATGCCAACACAAAGTGATGCTGTGGAGAAAAAAGAATAACAAACATTTACTACAAAGTGGGCAAATTGTGAAGTCACCCAGCATGAACTTGGGTAGGCATTTTCTACTCAACCTGTTCAGAGATGCTATTATACATTTTTGGGGCAGAGGGGCTTGAACCGGCACCTCATTGACTGTCTGTGGAGTTTGCACATTCTCCCTATGTCTGTGTGGGTTTCCTCCGGCTGATCCAGTTTCCTTCCACAATCCAAAGATGTGCAGGTCAGGTGAATTGCCCATGCTAAATTGCCCATAGTGTTAGGGGATTTGATTGAGACATATAAGATTATTAAAGGATTGGACACTCTGGAGGCAGGAAACATGTTTCCGCTGATGGGTGAGTGCCGAACCAGAGGACACAGCTTAAAAATATGGGGTAGACCATTTAGGACAGAGATGAGGAGAAACTTCTTCACTCAGAGAGTGGTGGCTGTGTGAAATGATCTGCCCCAGAGGGCAGTGGAGGCCCAGTCTCTGATTCATTTAAGAAAGAGTTGGATAGAGTTCTCAAGGACAGTGGAATCAAGGGTATGGTGATAAGGCAGGAACAGGATACTGATGAAGGGTGTTCAGCCATGATCATATTGAATGGTGGTGCAGGCTCGAAGGGCAGAATGGCCTACTCCTGCACCTATCGACTATTGTCTAAGTCTAGATATTGTCCAGATCTTGTTGCATTTGAACAAATATTACTTTAGTATCTGAGAAGTCTTGAATAATGCTGAACATTGTGCAATCATCTGTTAACATCCCCACTTCTGACCTTATGATGATAGTATTTTCTAACTTTTTTATAAATATTTGATGTTATGTTTATTTATTAACTATAAATGCATTGATTCATTTTATGTCTTATAAGGATTTAATGTTACTGTCATTTAATCACTTGTTTTAATATTCAGCACTATTTCATGGTTTCTAGTGGTTATGTGTGGGTGAGTGAGGGTAAGGTGGCAGGTGGGAAAGAGGCAGGTGGATAGGTTTGTAGGTGAGTAAGGTGGCAGATTAGTAGATGGCACATGTACAGGAGGGCAAGTCGGTAGCTTTGCAAATGAGAAGGGAACAGGTAAGTAAGGTGCGAAGCTGGTGGGATGACAGGTAGTCATAGGAAGATAGGACGACAAAATAATAGTGCATAGGATTGCATGTGATTAGGATGGTTGATGTGGAGGGAGGTAAAGTACATGGAATGGTCGGATAACGCGCATTTTGGCAGCATGCTTTGGCTATAATGTTGCTGAAGATTTAAGCAATGGTATTTTCTAGAACATTAATCTCCATTGGCAATAGCGTGATTCCAGCAGAGATCGTTTTCTATGCTTTGCTCTGCACATGTGCATGCTGCCAATGTGCGTGCTGAAATCTCCATGCCATTCTGCACATGTGCCAGTGTCAGCACACCAAAGACTCCATGCTGTTGTGCACATGCGCTGATGTGTGCGCCAAAATCGCCATGTTCTTCTGCAAATGCGCTGAGCACGCCAAAATCTCTGTGCCGTTCTGCACATGCACGCACGACATTGGTGCCGGTTTCATTATGTTCTGTGCATATGCAATGTCAGTACAGCCAGTAGCTTTCTTATACTTTTTAAATGTACTGTGTCAAATTTAATTTTGTTTCATTAAGGAATTTGATTTCAAACTTTATTCAGGCTGTGTTATACTTTGTGTTAGACTTTTGGGTGATTTTTGAGTGATTGAGAGTGAGATTTTTCCGTAGTCTGCCCCAACCCCATTTTCCCATAGGCCCCATTATTTCTATTTAGCGATTTTCTATTAAGCGAGGTATTGCTGGAACTCAAGTACGACATTATAGGAGAACCATCTGGAATTGATATGTGGAAGGTATGTGGGTTTTTGATGTGATTCTACAATTGGGCAACCTTACTAAACAACCCTGAGACTGCCAATAGCTAAACTAACAACCATATCAGGATAATCAGTCAAGGTCATAACGTGGCTCATTTGTGTTTGTTAGAACTGGCATACAATCATACACAGGGACTGATACTCTACAAACATAAGCAATGTGTTGAAGCCTCACTACTTTCTCAAATTATCTGGCAGCTTGGGGAATTTTAATTCCCTGTCAATTTCGCAATGGTAACTCTTCGAATAGTCAGAGTGGCTTGCTCACCAACTGTTTCTCCAGCAATATAAAGTTCTTTTGGTCCTTTGAAATTTGTCATTTCTTTTTTTTTAAGATTAGATTAGATTACCTACAGTGTGGAAACAGGCCCTTCAGCCCAACAAGTCCACACCGACGCGCAACCCACCCATACCCCTACATTTACCCCTTACCTAACACTTTAGCATGGCCAATTCACCTGACCAGCACATCTTTAGACTGTGGGAGGAAACCGGAGCATCCAGAGGAAACCCACGCAGACACGGGGAGAACGTGCAAACTCCACACAGTCAGTCGCCTGAGTCGGGAATTGAACCCGGGTCTCAGGCGGTGTGAGGCAGCAGTGCTAACCACTGTGCCACCGAGCCGCCCATAACTTGTTGATGTCACTGTGTAGTTTTATCAGTGACTCCTCATTTCATAGAATCATAAAATTTTACAGTACACAAAGGGGTTATTCGTTCCATCATGTCAGTACCAACGCCTGAAAGAACTGTCCAGATCAATGCAAGATGGAAAGCTTTGACAAACATGTCTCTCTTTTCAGCGATATTCAAGTTCTATACAACTAAGTGACTTCAAACAGAGTTCACAAATTTATTGCTATGCAGACATCTCATAAAGTCATGGAGTCTTAGAGAAGTGCAGCACGGAAACAGACCCTTTGGTCCAACTCATCCATGTCAACCAGATATCCAAAATAAATCTATTTCTGATCTGCTTGCATTTGCTCCATATCCCTCTAAACCCTTCTTATTCATATTCCCATCCAGATGCCCTTTAAATTCTGTAATTGTACTAGCCTCGATCACTTCCTCTGACAGCTCATTCCACATGCATACCACCCTCTGCGTGACAAAGTTGCCCCTTAGATCTCTTAATCTTTCCCCCCCTCACTTTAGACCTATAGCCTCTATTGTTAGACTCCCCCTCCTCTCTATTTATCCTATCCATGCCCCTCTTGATTTTATAACCGCTATAAGGTCACTTCTCAGCCTCTGACACTCCAGAGGAAAAAGTCCCAGCCTATCCAGCCTCTCCCTATAGCTCAAACCCTCCAAACCTGGCAACATTCTTGTAAATCTTTTCTGAAGCCTTTCAAGTTTCACAACATCCTTCCTGTAGGAGGGAGACCAGAATTACACACAATATTCCAAAAGTGACTTAACCAACGCCCTGTACAGCTGCAACATGACACCTCAACTCTTATATGCAATAACTGAAAATGTGTTGCTGGAAAAGTGCAGCAGGTGCTGCCTGACCTGCTGCGCTTTTCCAGCAACACATTTTCAGCTCTGATCTCCAGCATCTGCAGACCTCACTTTTTCCTCTTATATTCTACTTTATCACCAGTAAAGGCAAGCATACCAAATACCTTCTTCACCATCCTGTCTACCTGCGACTCCACTTTCAAGGAACTACCAATATCCCGTTCATGCATCATTCCTGGAAATACTGACTCGTGTTACAAGATCCTGTTGAAATATCTTCATTTCAGCATTCTGAAACCGGTGACCACATCCTTCCATGACAGTGTCTCTCAATCTCCCCCTCTCAATTTATATCCCAAGCCCCTCCCATTTGTTGGTATTTAAACTGACTCCATCTCCCCACCCCCCCAACACATCTTGTCACTTCCAGCATGGGCTGCAAGTTCTCTTGCGCTAGGCAGCAGGCCAACAGTGTTACTGAGCAATGCATTGCTTTGGTGGACACAGCTCTACATGATGGAAGTATAACTGCTCCAGGCTTACAGATCAATTCACTGTCATGTGCCGGACAGATATTTAGTCTGGGTTTATAGATCAATGCACTGGAGTGGCCTGCACAGTTTTCCGTTCTAGACAGATTGCCAGTTTGTATTGAGCAGTACCCTAGCTTGGTCTGCAATTGCTCCATTCTGATCAGATATCTCATGTGGTGACTGGATTAGTTCTGTGAGGTGGAACAAATACCTGACATAACTAACCACTTTACCTGATCTGGCAATGCCTTTATATTATGATCTCATTTTTTTGACTGGACCATCCAAACTCTCGGTCCTCCACCTAGTCCCATTCCTCTGACAACCGCCATATTCCTGAAGCTTGTTGTCCATTGTATAATCCTTCCGTATCCACCAGTCTAATCCATATGTCCTTCTGTATCTTACCCTGGCCTTTGGTGTTTGTTAGAGAGAATGTGAGGACTGCAGATGCTGAAGATCGGAGTCAAGAGTGTGGTGCTGGAAAAGCACAGTAGGTCAGGCAGCATCCAAGGAGCAGGAGAATTGACGTTTCGGGCATAAATCCGTTATCAGGAATGAACCCTGATGAAGATCTTATGCCCGAAACATTGATTCTCTGCTCCTTACATGCTGCCTGATTGGCTGTGCTTTTCTAGCACCACACTCTTGACTTTGGTGTTCGTCATCCTGAATTATCGAGTTCCATCATTATGAAGTTCAGAAACAATGTAAAGAAATGTGTGTTCTTGTTCATTTCCTGGTGTGCCACATGTGGTGCTCCATGGATAGCTGGTTTAAGCAGTTTGGCTCACTGCTTTGAAACTTGGTCTGTGCCTGTCCACTGAACGCCTGTGTTAGTCTGTCTCAGCTGATCATGAGGTCAGTAACATGAGTAAGCCTCTTGGGTATTATTCAAAAGGTCCAGGCTTCTAACTTGTAGCTGAGCAGCTTCTGACTGACTCCTGTTTTTGAAAAGTTAGTGGAGGTGCTGAGGATGGTTTACTGGAGGTTGTGCTGTGAGCTGCTTCAGACATTCAGGGAGACCTGAGGATTTGGAGACCCAACTTTTGATGGAGCTTGGGGACTTTGGCTACAACATCTGAGTCTGCAACATGAACAACAATTGGAGTAGAAGCTGCATAGAGGAGAGAAGCTCTGAAACCATGGAGTGAGTTTTGTGGTAGGATGGGTGAGAAGGAGAAATCTGCCATATCCGTACCAGGTATTCCAAGAATCCGGTCAACTTGAACCGGTCAATGTTTCACAAAAATGGAAGGCAGTAAATCTGACACGGAGAGAGATTGCAGGACCCAGTGGCACAGTGTATACTGGAGGGCCTACACCAACCCTGCCCAGACATCAGGGTTATTCAAGAACACCTTCCCAAGCTACACGTAACCCAGGAGCAGTGTGAGGGGACCCTGATTGAACAAGGAGCTAATCAATGAGCATTGTCACCTTCTTCAACACGATCTGCAGCTTCATACTGGGGGACGACAGTGCTGCCAGTGGCTGTTAGGATCACAGGTTCATTCACCTTCAAGGATCTGGAACTTTCCCGGCAGGAGTGGGTGAGATATCCATCATCTCCCAGTATGTCGACATCAATAGCACCATTCGGTGACGGAGGACATTTATGGTGGATGTGGTGAATACAATGTTTTTTTTCCTCAACAGGGAACTGCTGGGTCTATCCTTGTTTTCCTAATAGAGCAGAATTCGCATTGGAGTACACAGCTCTGCACAGTCCCCATATCAATGAGGAGAAGTAGAGGAACTAAAGGAATTCGCACTCCATTAAATGTGGAGTATAACCATCATGTTGGTGAATGCTCATTGTCTTGACAGCAGCCACAGTCTCTTCATTAAGCTGTCAGTCATTCTTATCATCTTCGGGTCTTCATGTGGAAAGGATGGTGTCTTGGGTAAAGACCGCCCCCTTGATAGATAGTTCAATACACCCTCTCCTTCATCACTTCTCACCACCAACCAAGTACATAAAAATATCCTGTGTGTGTCGAAAGCAATGGAATCACTGGGAATATTATAGCACAGACTATCAGGGAGATGGAGCAACACTTCCTCTGTCTAAACGGGTCAGAGAAAACCCTCCGGGACACACTGCACCACCAAGTCCCACAATCTCTCTCCATTTCAGTAACACACTGCTTCGCATTCTTCCTGAAAAAAAAACTGCCAAATTATTATCCATTGATCTAATTTGTTTATATCCATTTGCAGTCTCTCCACCTTCTCTTGATAATGCCATATTTGTATAAGAAATCCATATTTGTATTCATGGAAACTATTTCTTACAAAAGAAAGATTTGCCTCAAATCACTCAATTAAAAATCCATTTGTTTCTGTAATGGCAAATGATCCATTGTATCAAATAGTCATTCAAATAGCAAGAACAAATACTTCCTCCATAATGTCAGGAATAATATTTGAAACCATTTGTATTTTCCAGATGTGGTTTCGAAAACTTGGGACACAGAAATAGTTGAAGTCTTTGCAGGATTTGGAAGATGCGGTTGCTGCAACTGATGTGCAAACATTGTGGCATAGAGAAAAACAGTGATTTTTTTTCTTTTAAATGTCAGTGTGGCAGGCCAGGAAAATAGGAATGCATTCAGATTAGCTTTAAACCAGCCTTAGATTGTTTGGCATGTGAGCAATACTGGAAAGACATGACCATAAATACAACTCAGCACTTAAAAATGGAACTATATTTAGAAATCCTCATTTCATCCATGAGAGAGTTGTTTGCAACTTAAACTCTCACAGCAAGTAAGAAAATAAGATCATAATTATAGCCCATAACTTTAAAAAATAAACAAAGGAATAAGCATTTTAAAATAAAACTTTCCAAATAGAAGCTTCTAACAATCACATTTACATTGAAATATGGATTGCTGTTTTGGTAATGCTGACCAAACCCAGAGAATGGCTATTCTTACTGGGTGATCCATCATGAGTTAATTGCAGAATCATTTTACTTTCCACTCCATCTTTAACCCAAAGTCTCTTCCATTTTGATGTCACTTTCCACAGATCATATAGTTTAGGAAATGTTCAGTTTAATCCATGAGAAAATTACAGCTGTGCATCTCGTCTCTATAAAAATAAGTAAGCCAACTGATTCAGTACAGTGGTGGAAATTTGGGGCATGAACTTTGAGTAAAATGTGTGTTCCTTAGACATCACGCTGCCAATGTGGAACAAGCTGCCAACCACCAAAGAGGGGAAAAAAATTATGCAATTTGGATCTCAGCAAGTGCTAGAAGTCAACAGATGGAAAGGCAAGAAGAGGATTGAAAGTTGATAATTGAGAGATAAGCAACTGAGAAAGCTGACTGGAGGCTGGGTTTCCTGAGAAAGGAGACAGAGGAAGTGGTCAGGATGTTGGGGCTTGAAATGCAAGAAGTCAGAGAGGGGATTTGAAGTAGGAATTGGGATAGCTTGAAGGTGAAGATTGGAAGCTGGAGGGCAGGAGGTAGGTAGACAAGGAGGAGCTTTTAAAACTGGGAATTGGGAGACAGGAAGCCAAACAAAGGGATCAGATGTCAGATTGGTTAGAGGGGTGGGGGGAGGGTAAGGCACATTGCCAATTCCAGCAGGAGGGAAAAAAAACTGTTATGCTGCAAATTATAAATTTCCAGCATGTGTTGTACGGGACAGAAGCTTTGACTGTGCCCACAAGATAGATGTCACTCATGAGGGCTGGAGCCATATTCAGGTACTCTAAACTTTCCACTAGCCTGTCTCAGCTATATTCTGTTCACTATATGTGTTGCATACACACTGTACACTTTGAATTCAACTTGTTCAGGTTATGAAACATCTCTAGGACAAGTGGGACATGGACCAAGGTATCCTGACTCAAAGACACAACATTACCACTATGCTACAACAGTCCTTTATTTATTGACTGTACACTGAGCAAGATTATAAATCTCAAGTTTATAAGATTGTTATGATCTGGGAGGAATGAAAGGAGTCATTTTAAGTTCTACCTGGCCACAGCGATGTGTAAGGGAAATCAAGTTTTATAAACAGTTACACTTTAATTATAGATTAAATTACACTTTAATCTGTTTAATTCCAAGGTACAATGGAATTGTGCTCTTGAGGAAAGCTACTTATTATTTTTACCTTGGTACAAGGCCTATGTAATTCACATTGCCATAGAAATAGGCTTTAAGAAGGAAAGAGTCCATAACGAGCCATTGTATTACAGAACAACTTTGGTTATCCAAACATCAATTATTCAAATTTTGGATTATCCAAACAAAATCTCAAGATCCCATAAATTCGAATGAACTCTATATAAAAACACACATTATGAGGGAGACGCTTACCCACAGTCACACACAGGACATCCACCAGGACGAAAACAATTGTTTTTTTTTGAGCATCCTGACGGAAAGAGAGTAGAAATAAACTACAGTGTATTTAAGATCGTGCATTAACAAGAACAGCAAACAACACACAAAAGAAACTGAGCTGCAACCTGAACTTTCAGTTCTTCTGGAATCTTAAGTACCTGTCCCGATCTGCAATATCACATCTACTAATATTGGATTGTTTTGTCCCCCTGGTTGCTTGTGATTTCCTCTTCCTCTTCCTCTCTCACTCTGCTGGTCACTTTCATCAGGAGGGTGGGTCCAAGGCTGAAATTCGCTTGTTGCAAATGAAAACGAGTTGCTATATCCTTGCTAGCAGAACCCACTCGATTTGTCCTCTACCTCTCCACACACGTACACATACACACACTCGCATGCACACACACCTACATGAATGAGTTAATGAACCTTTAGTTTGCTCTTGTCCCAATGCAAAATGTTGAGGAGGTGATAGACATCTGATGTCGGCCGCTGTCCAGGAGTTGGCATGAACACAATATGCTCCTACGTGGACAGAAAGTTCAGTTTGAATGTTCAGTATGGCTTACTTTATTTACAATCAGATCAGTTATCAAAACAATCAGTTATCCAAACAAAATACTCCCTGCCCATCTCGTTCAGATAATTGAGGTTGTGCTATATTGGGTCACAGATTTCCTAACCTATCACTGAAACTCTCAGATCCAAGTCAATCTGCAATAATCTGAGAGCGAGATTACGAAAACAGAGAATAGAGGCTGCTGGTCCTGCATCTGAAACAGAGACAGTGCAGTGAGGCTGATACATGTCAAATGCCAAAGTTTATGAACACGAGGTGCGTCGGTTTGCTGTCCATGGAATCTGCCAGGTATCCAAGTTGGAGGTCCAGAGAAGCAAACAGCAAGCTGAAGTCACGAAGCAAACATTACAATTGCAATGTTTAAAAGGTATCTTGAGTAGGAAGGGTTTGGGGGGATATGGGCCGGGTGCTGACAAGTGGGACTAGATTGGGTTGGGATATCAGGTTGGTATCGACGAGTTGGACCAAAGGGTCTGTTCCCGTGCTGTCCATCTCTATGACTCTATGACTGTTTGACTATGTTGAAACTCTCACTATTGAATGGTCAGAGACTTATTTGCATGGATTATCTTTTATTACCACCCTTATTATTACTTACAGAGTCAAAGAGTCACAGAGATGTACAGCATGGAAACAGACCCTTTGGTCCAACCTGTCCATGCCAACCAGATATCCCAACCCAATCTAGTCATACCTGCCAGTACCCAGCCCATATCTCTCCAAACCCTTCCTATTCATATATCCATCCAAATGCCTCTTAAATGTTGCAATTGTACCAGCCTCCACCACTTTCTCTGGCAGCTCATTCCATACACGTACTACCCTCTGCGTGAAAAAGTTGCCCCTTAGGTACCTTTTATATCTTTCCCCTCTCACCCTGAACCTATGCCCTCTAGTTCTGGACTCCCCAACCCCAGGGAAAAGTCTCTGTCTATTTATCCTATCCATGTCCCTCACAATTTTATAAACCTCTATAAGATAATCCCTCAGCCTCCGACACTCCAGGGAAAACAGCCCTAACTATTCAGCCTCTCCCTATAGCTCAAATCTTCCAACCCTGGCAACATCCTTGTAAATCTTTTCTGAACCCTTTCAAGTTTCACAACATCTTTCCAATAGGAAGAAGACCAGAATTGCACGCAGTCATTGAGATATACAGCATGGAAACTGACCCTTTAGACCAAGTCGTCCATGCCAACCAGGTTTCCCAAACTGAACTAGTCCCATTTGCCTGCATTTTGCCCATATTCCTCTGAATCTTTCCTATTCTTGTACCTGTCCAAGTGCCTTTTAAATGAAGTAACTGTACCTGCCTCTATCACTTCCTTTGGCAGTTCATTCCATATACACACCACCTTCGGCATGAAAAAGCTGCCCCTCAGGTTACTTTTAAGTCTTTCCCCTCTCACCTTAAACCTATGCCATCTAGTTTGAACTCGCCTACCCTGGGGAAAAGACCTTGGCTATTCATCTTAACTATCCTTCTCATGATTTTATAAACCTCGATAAGGTCGCCCCTCAACCTCCTACGCTCTGTGGGAAAAAAGTGCCAGCCTATCCAGCCTCTCCTTCTAACTCAAATCCTCCAGTCCCAGTAACATCTTTGTAAATCTTTTCTGCACTCTCTCCAATTTAGTAATAGCCTTTCTATAACAGGACAACCAGAACTGTACACAATACTCCAAAAGCTGCCTCTCCAAAGTCCTGTACAACCTCAACATGATCCCCTAATTCCTACAATCAATGGTCTGATCAATGAAGGCAGCATGCCAAATGCCTTCTTCAACATCCTATCTCCCTGAGAAAATTGAACTTTATGGTCTTGATAATAAGCAGGGCGTCATTGAACATCTCACTCATTTTTTGTATTATTTCTCACCATAGCCCATACTGTTGAAGGGCTGACAAGATTCCAAGCATTTGATCAACTGCCTTAAATCCATTGCATGGTGTAGTATAATATTTTTATAACTCCCCTTGTGAAATGCCTCCACTTATTTCATTATATTAAAGGTGCTGAAGAACTAGAAGTTCTTTTTGTTCAACTTTTAAACACATATGGGATAAGAAAGACATTGGGCAAGCTTTTTAGCAGAGCAGCATAGGCCATGTCTTTGGTGTGGTATTCGGTGATTGGACATAAGATATTGTCACAGGAAGCAACTGGCAGGTGGAGGAGGCAGCAGCTCTGGAACATTAGCAACATTACTGACAATGGTGGCCATGATAAAGCAGCAAGAACAACATGAGGATATCTGTATTTTCAATGCCTTTGGAAGAGAGAGTATGATACTCTCCATTGGTGAAGCTGCCAGGGCTTATAAAACAGAAGGGAAACATCTTTCGAGGAAGTATTAGGGCTGAGTCTGTTTGATTTTTCATAGTGTGAGCAGGTTGATTTATAACACACCCAACAAAATCCTGGGTCGAACTGAAATATTGAGAAAGAAAAGAAAGCACGTTAAAATTCGGCACAAACTATAAATTGTATCAGCAGATTTTTATGGGAATGTCAAAGTACCAATTACCTGCCACACAATCTACGGTTACTGTCTCAAGATATGATTGTTCAAATCATTTCCCTGCTGCAGTTGTTATTTGAAGGCCTGATGTGCAGATGGAATAGCTCTTCACCTTATTAAAAGTGGTGTAGAGACACAAAATTAAAATTCCCACACCTAAACACAGCCTTCATAATTTTCATGGATTCATGCATATCTATGATTCCTAGCTACCTCGGATTTCCACCAGTGCAATATCCTAAACACAACTTGTGCACTTTGGATCTGATAGGAGAAGAGGTAAACTGACTTGCTTTCTTTGACAAGGTAGTGTACACTTTGGGAGATTGTTCCAGGACACATTTAGGATAATCAGGCATCCTTTGGGAGAGACAAGTTGCCTTTTGGGGTAGGTAAAAGTAAACATGATTATCCACTAAAAATGAGTAAATCCATTGCAGTTGTTAGCCTGGAGTGAAATTGTGAAGAGAGCTGTCAAAGAAAGCTGTTGCACTTTCAAGATATTTAATCTTCCTCCCTTTAAATGTTTATAAACAGTGTTTTAATAGTGTTTTAATATCCAGTGCTTGATATTTTGCTCAAAGCCTGACACTTGATTACAAGATCAGTACTGCATTGCTGATTTCACAATATTTCATTATCACAGCGAGTGCTTGTGAATTTACAGTTTAGTTGACAGTTCCACGTGGCTTATAAATTCATTGAATAGAAATGCTTGTTTTTACAAGGGAATAAGACCATAAGACAGCAGACCAATAAGCCCAAGTTTGTTCTATCATTCAATGAGATCATGGCTGATCCGATGACCCTTAACACCGCTTTCCTGCCTATCCCTTATAACCTTTGATTCCTTAATAATTACAAATTGATCTATCGCAGTTTTAGAACATAGAACATGAAACAATACTGCACAGAACAGGCCCTTCGGCCCTTGATGTTGCGCCGACATGTGGACTTTTCTCAGCTCATCCCCCTACACTATCCCAAAATCATCCATGGGCTTATCTAAGGATTGTTTAAGTCTCCCTAATGTGGCTGAGTTGACTACATTAGCAGATAGGGCATTCCACGCCCTTACCACTCTCTGTGTAAAAAAGTTGCCTCTGACATCAGTCTTAAATCTATCACCCCTCAATTTGTAGTTAAGCCCTCTCGTACAAGCTGACATCATCATCCTAGGAAAAACTCTTTCTCTGTCTACTCTATCTAATCCTCTGATCATCTTGTATGCCTCTATCAAACTCCTTCTTATCCTTCTTCTTTCCAATGAGAAAAGACCCAAGTCTCTCAGCCTCTCCTCATAAGACCTTCCCTCCAGACCGGGCAACATCCTGGTAAATCTCCTCTGCAACTTTTTCAATGCTTCCACATCCTTTTTGTAATGGGGCGACCAAAACTGTGCACAATATTCCACGTGTGGCCGCACCAGTGTTTTGTATAATTGCAGCATGATATTGCGGCTCCGGAACTCAATCCCTCTACCAATGAAACCTAACACACCTATGCCTTCTTAACAGCACTATCCACCTGGGTGGCAACTTTCAGGGATATATGCGCATGGACTCCAAGATCCCTCTGCACGTCCACACTACCAAGAATCTTTCCATTGACTAAGTACTCTACCATCATGTTATTCTTCCCAAAGTGAACTACCTCACATTTAGCTGCATTGAACTCCATTTGCTACCTCTCAGCCCAACTCTGCATTTTATCCAAATCCCCCTGCAACCTGTAACATTCTTCCAAACTGTCCACTACTTCACCAACTTTAGTGTTGTCTGCAAGTTTACTAATCCATCCACCCATGCCTGCGTCTAAGTCATTTATAAAATTGACAAACAGCAGTGGTCCCAAAACAGATCCTTGTGGAACACCACTAGTAATTGGACTCCAGACTGAATATTTTCCATTAACCATCACTTGGTGCCTTCTTCCAGAAAGCCAGTTTCTAATCCAAACTGCTAAACCACCCTCAGTTCAAATGGCTCTGCATTTTCTCTATCAGCTTACCATGTGGAACCTTATCAAAGGCTTTACTGAAGTCCATGTATACCATATCAACTGCCCTACCTTCATCTACATGCTTGGTCACCTTCTCAAAAAAAAGAGGTTTGTGAGACAAAACCTGCCCTTGATGAAACCATGTTGATTATCAGAAATCAAATTGTTGCTTGCTTGATGATTATAAATCTTATCTCTTATAATCCTTTCCAAACCTATCCTACAACAGAAGTATGGCTCACTGGTCTATAATTACCTGGGTCATCTCTGCTGCCCTTATTGAACATTTGCAATCCTGCAGTCCTCAGGTACTAAACCCGTAGACAATGACAACTCAAATATCAAAGCCAAAGGCTCTGCTATCTCCTCCCTAGCTTCCCAGAGAATCCTCGAATAAATCCCATCTGGCCCAGGGGACTTGTCTACTTTCTCTCCTTCTAGAATTGATAACACCAGTGCTTAACTAACCTCAATCCTTTCTAGTCTAATATCTCATGCCTCATTTTCCTCCTCTACAATATTCTCCTTTTTCTGATGAGAAAAGTTCATTTAGCACCTCTCCAATCTCTACAGGGTCCACACACAACTTCCCACTTCTGTCTTTGACTGACCCTATTCCTACTCTAATCATCCTTTTATTCCTCATACACCTATAGAAAGCTTTAGGGTTCTCTTTTATTCTATTTGCTAAAG
The DNA here is from genome assembly GCF_020745735.1 of Hemiscyllium ocellatum. NCBI lineage: Eukaryota > Metazoa > Chordata > Chondrichthyes > Orectolobiformes > Hemiscylliidae > Hemiscyllium > Hemiscyllium ocellatum. The sequence continues at coordinate 51,991,623 of NC_083401.1, read as the reverse complement.
ATTGCTCGTGTCCTCTCTTTGCTCTTCTTAACTCTCTCTTTAAATTCTTCCTAGCTGATCTATAACTCTCTATTGTCTCATCTGAACCATCTTGCCTCATCAACACATAAACCTTCTTCTTCCACTTAACAAGAGATGCAATTTCTGTAGTAAATCACGGTTCCCTTACCTTATCACTTTCTCCCTGTCTGTCAGGGACATACCTATCAAGGACACGGAATATCTGTTCCTTAAACCAGCTCCACATTTTGATTGTCTGCATCCCCTGTATTTTGCTATCCCATTCTATGCATCCTAATTCTTGCCTAATCGCATTATAATTGTCTTTGCCCCATCAATAACCCTTGATCTGTGGCATGTACCGATCCCTTTCCATTGCTAAACTAAACGTAATTGAATTATGGTCACTCTCTCCAAAGTGCTCACCTACTACTAAATCAGATACCTGGCCTGGTTCATTACCAAGCACCAGATCCAATGTGGCCTCCCCTCTTGTCGGCCCTTCAACATCTGTGTCAGGAAGCCCTCCTGTACACATTGGACAAAAACTGATCCATCCGACGTACTAGAGCTATAACATTTCCAATCAATGTTAGGGAAATTAAAGTCCCCCATAATGACCACCCTGTTCCTTTCACTCCTACTTAGGATAATGTTGCTAATCCTCTCTTCCACCTACCTGGAACTCTGTGGAGGCCTATAAAAAGCGCTAAGCAGTGTGGCCTCTCCTGTCCTGTTTCTAACCTCAGCCCACATTACTTCAGTAGACAAGTCCTCATCAAAAGTTCTGTCAGCCACCGTTATACTATCCTTTACTAACAAGGCCATGCCTCCCCCTCTTTTACCGCCATGCCTGTTTTTAATGAAAGATCTATATACTTATATTTATTGACCCAGCTTTGACAGCCTTCTGTGGTGAGGATTTCCACAAAGTCACTACCTGCCAAGAGATGAAATTCTTTATTTCAGAGTCTGAAATTTGCTGCATCTTACTCTGATACAATGCCCTGGTGTCCTGGACTCTCCAACAAGGGGAAACAGCCTTCCTGCAACTACTCTGTCAAATCCCTTAAGGATCTTGTAGGTTTCAATAAGGTTGCCTCTTATTCTTCCAAATTCCATTGAGTACAAGCCCAACCTACCCAACCTCTCCTCATAAAACAGTCTCCCCATTAAGTGCATCAGTCCAGTGAAACTTCTCCAGGCTGCCTGTAATGCCAGTATATTTTTCCTTAAATATCAGATCCAAACTGTCCACAATATTCCACCTGCATTGTCTAGCTTTAGCAATACTTCCTTACTGTTATATTCCATTCCCTTTGAAATGAAGGTCAGCATTCTATTTGCTTTCCCTAATACCCTCTGGACTTGGATGCTAGATTTTTGTGATTCATGGATGAGTCCTTTTTAATGAAATAATATTCAGCTTTTCTATTCTACCTGCCAGAATGCATACTTTCACATTTTCCCACATTATATACCATCAAGCACATTTTGCTCACTCACTTAATCTGTGTTTATCTCTCCACAGAAAATTAAGTTAAACATGAAAATGATGAATTCATTCTATCATCAATAGATCCTTAAGACTCTTACTGGCCTTTTTGGCAATAGGGAGGGATAGTAAATGCTGGGCTAGCCAGTGACATTGCCATGAATATATGGGGTCTGACGGATGGTGGTTATTGGGTGAGTTGGTATGAAGGGTGTAAGGGCAAAGGATAATGGTGGGTGTTATGATTTAGTATGAAGACAATGAAGGGCCATGGTGGTGTTAATAAGAAGAGAGGTGACAAGGAGGAGATGAATGGCTACAAAGAGTGAATGAAAGGCATGTGGTGGTGTGACGAGGGCAGGAGGACTGTGTAGGAAAATGAGCAGTCTGAGGGATGACCATTTTGTTTTTATTCATTCTTCCCATATCTCAGTCATTGAGGCTGCCTTTCACCCAGTTCCTCTCTGTACCCATCAGCTTCCAAACTCTTTCCATAAAACCCAACATAGCCAGAATGAAACACAAATTTCTCAGGCACAAAAACAACAAAATATTCCAACCCTGTGCTCCTGACCTCTGTGAGAGTCAGGTTCAAGTCTTAAAATGGACATGTCAGATCAATCAATAACTAAAGCCCATAATTGTGGATAATCCACACATAAGCAATTGTTCAGTTAGCAACAGTCTTGCCTCTGGATTGAGGGTTTTTAGGTTGAACCTACACTCCAATGACGTGAGCACAAAATCTAAGCTGATACTTCAGTGCACCACCAAGACAGTGCTGAATAATCAAAAATATTATCTTTAGGATGGCATATCAAGCTAACCTCTCATTAAACACAAAACATTCTCTCACACTATTCAAAAAGAAGAGTTCTCCCTGGAGTCCTGGTCAACATGTCTCTTTAAACAGTCACTAAAATCAAGCAATTTGGTTGTTATCTCTGCAGTTTGGGGAATTTTTGTTGTGTGTAAATTGGTTGGTTTTGCTCCCTCTCTTAAAGATAGGTGTCTTAACCAATCATCCAACAAAAATATCACAATTGACCACAGTGCTGAAACTGAGTGGAAGGCTTTGAACAAAATCCAAGAAAAATAAATTATTTAAGTTCCCTAAATTGATATATTTTTCTTGCCTTTGGCCAATATTTTGTTCTGTTTTGCCTGTTTTCTTTTATGTGAGTGCAACCAGAACAAATGGTGTTTACAAAAATAGCTCTAAGTTTTTCACAAGGTTACATGAATACATTTTACACACTTGCCCTTCCTGGCATTGGAAATATTAAGACTACTTTACAAAAACTGTTTACTGAATGGATTTGGCTGATATCCAAACAACATACATGAAAAAGAACATGAAGTCCCTCTGGTTTGTGTTCACCAGCCTTGTGTTACTTATTTTTGCCACTTTATTTCCTGATTGTTTGACTAAATTCAACAATGATTGTAAACACTTCAGTATCTCATACAACACATTGGCATAACATAAATCAAATTGTCTTGTGCCAACCAAAGACCATTTTGAGGGACAAGCCTCCCATCACCAGGCACTTCATCTGCCAGGCATCAAGTGGTCACCCCTCTGCAGCTCACTGACTCCAGTAACTTTGAGCAGCACAGGGCATCAGTGGTGGAGGGTGTGGGGCATCAAACAAGAAGCCAACGCTCAGTGAAACAGCAGCACAAATTATTTTTGTTGAACCAAGAGTCAATCTTTTATGATGTTAAACACTTCAACTTTTTTCAACCTTCTTGAGTTCTAAGCAAAAGTTCTACATCCAGACTATCAAATTAACTATAAACTGTCCATGCTGGAACCATTCTAATGAATCTCTTTCAAACCTCAAATATTCATTAAAAAGTTACTATTTGGCCAACTTTTAGCTGGGATTGACATGTGAAACTTTGCAGAGCGTGCACAAGTTCTACCCAGACATGCCCCAAAATGGTAATAAGATACCCATGTATATCATGACGTATACAGCATAGCATTAAGGACAAGTACTTGAGGGAGATGTAGGAAGGGGAGAGCCAGTTAGTTCTCTATTGTGCTCCTTATTACAGTAGGTATTTATTTCAACCTTCCCTGATTGTTCCATTTACTGTGAACATCTATAATCCAAATGTTGTTTCAACAACAAGGCACACCCAATTGAGTTTTATTGAAGCAAAATACCGCTTCATTGAAACAAGGAACAAAATACTGCATTAACAGTAATATATCATAAGCTTATTTGTACAATGCTTGTAATCACAATTGACCTGGTTTCCCAGACTTGTCCAGGGACCAGACCAAAATAGATGATCAGTCTTCTCCATCCCAACTGCTGGTTGATCAGCCAACTCCTGTTTCAGAGCTAGTTAGATATTGTCATGAAGCACACTCTCTTTTACCCGTTTCTTTGCACACAGCCTGTGTTTTCAATTCTTAACACTATCCAGTCTTCAGATATTCCTTAGTTGGCCATTTAATGTATGTCACATCTACCACATTTGATTGATCTTTAGCCATTAAGACATATGCCAGTTTTCCCAGGAAGGAGGTTCATCTCTTGAGTTTAACTAACTTTGGCCCAAGGCCATCCTGTTCCGTGCTGCTCATATATGTTATTTCTTTGTAACTTTTGTGTTGTGAAATCAACTGTATGAATATTTACACAGCACAACCATGTGGTCAACAATCCCAATTCATCTGCTAAGTTACAGCATGTAATTATATCACACATATCTCTTCAAACAACACTCAGTCGCAATCTAACTGCTTGATGCGTCAATAGGCAAGTTTCTCATTTTTTTTTCTCATTTTGACCAATCCAGCAATTTTAGGTTATAGTATAGGTTTAAGCTGTAGAATTTGTGGGTCCTTCTTATCGTGCATGAAAGAAAGTGTCTTTCTTTTTAGTCATTTATGAGATGTGGGTGTCACTGATTGGCTAACATTTATTGCCCATCTCTGGTTGCCCTTGAGAAAGTGCTGGTGAGCTGCCACCTTGATCTGCTGCAGGTAGTCCCACAATTCCATTAGAGAGTGAATTTCAGAAGTTTGACCTAGCAACAGTGAAGGAATGGTGACAAATTTCCAAGTCTGGATAGTGAGGGGCTTGGAGGGAAACTTGCAGCTAGTGGTGTTCCCATGTATCTGCTGCTCTTGTTCTTCTAGATGGGAGTGGTTGTGGGTTGGAGGTGGCTTCCAAAGATCTTTGGTGAATTTCTGCAGAGCACCTTGTCGATAATACAGACTGCTGCTGCTGAACATCAGTGGTGGAGACAGTGGATGCTCGTGGGTGTGGTGCAACTCAAGTAGCTGCTTTTCGTGGATGTTGTCAGGCTTCTGAGTGTTGGAGCTGCATCCATCCAGGTGAGTGGGAAGTATATCATCACACTCCTGATTTGTGCAGGAGATGTTGGACAATCCACTTATAGTGTCATAGAGTCATAGAAATGTACAGCATGGAAACAGACCCTTCGGTTCAACTCATCCATGGCGAACAGATATCCCAACCCAATCTAGTCCCACCTGCCAGCACCCAGCTCATATCCTGCCAAACCCTTCCTGTTCATATACCCATCCAAATGCCTCTTAAAAGTTGCAATTGTACTAGTCTCCATCACTTCCTCTGGCAGCTCATTCCATACACGTGCCACTCTCTGCGTGAAAAAGTTGCCCCTTAGGTGTCTTTTATATCTTTCCCCTTTCACCCTCAACCTATGCCCTCTAGTTCTGGACTCCCCGAACCCAGAGAAAAGATTTAGCCTATTTACCCTATCCATGCCCCCCATAATTTTATAAACCTCTATCAGGTCAGCCCTCATGTTCCAATGCTCCAGGGAAAACAGCCCCAGCCTGTTCAGCCTCTCCCTATAGCTCAAATCCTCCAACCCTGGCAACATCCTTGTAAATCTTTTCTGAATCTATAACCTGCTCAAGCATATAAATTTGACAAAAAGAGTTTGTGAGCTCATGTTTTGTATTTAAAGGCTGAAGTGCGTATTTTTATATTATGCTGTAAAGTCAAGTATCTGCAACCTTTCACCCTGTTGTCAGGTCACTGCTGGGAAGGGAGTTGGTATTTGGCCTGATAGCTAAACAGACATATTTATTTGTATTGATAAATTGAGATCTAGCATTAGAAATTTGAGGAGCCACAGACTCAAGGTATCATGATCATGAGGTTGTGAGATTAGTGGCACTCGTCAAATTGAAAGGTTATGTTCATAAATTAGAGCTGATGATTGCAATATTGGAAATGTAGAACTGCCTTAATTCAAGGCTAGCCACTGCTTTTGAGGACAAGAAATGAAGCTTGAGAGGATCAGGAAGGCTGCAACCTAAGGCTCAAATAAGTTTACTTTTCATTGTTAACTTGTTCTTAATTCAAAGAAGAGTACAACAGAAACAGGTCAATAAGTCCACAGAGTCCAGACTAACTCTGCTCTTTCCCTACATCACTGCATTGATTTCTTCTTTAACTATGATCGAACTTCTTTTTGAAGTTTACTTTATTCACTATTCTATGAGGCAGTGCATTCCAAATCATAACTACTTACTAACCACCTAAATATTTATCCTCATGTTACAACTCATTTTTTTGCAAACCTTAAATTTGTGCCCTCTGCTTATTTACCCTTCATTGATTGGAACCAGTTTCTTTTTATTTAATCTACCTAAATCCTTCATGATTTTAAACTCTTCTGTCAAATCTGCTCTTTGCCTTCTGTGCTCTAAAAGATGAGCTTCAGTACTATCAATCTAATCACGGAACTATAACCGCTTAATGTTGGAATCATTCTAATAACTCTCTTCTGTCACCTTTCCAAGGCCTTTGTGTTTTTCCCAAAGTGAGGTGTCCAGAAGTCTGCACAATATTCTAAAGTGAAACAATGGTGTAGTGGTTGTTGCTCAACTAATAACTTGGAGTCTCAATAGTAATAAAACTGCCTGTCCTCAATTTGTATTGCATCCCCACACTTTATTGTAATTCTCTGTAATGTCTTGCCTCACATTAGACTACAATCCCCACATTAGACGACAGTCCTCACATTAAACTACAATGTGACTCCAGAACTACAGCAATCTGTTGATATTGCCCTCCAGTTAGGGACAGGCAATAAATGCTGGCCAAGCCAAAGATACTTATATCTTGTGAGTGAATTTTAAAAATCTTTCTAACTGTGAGACATAATTCATAAGACTTTTGACCCTGTAAGGTAATGGTGATGTCATCAACATCTTGCTCACCTTAGCAACAAGATGCACCATACTTGTTGTATGTGAATATATAATGAGGTGACATCACTGTGGTTCTGGAGTCACATGTCATCCATGACAGACAAGGATGACAGATTTCCTTCCCTAAAAAGACATTAGTGAACCAGATTGTTTTTTTCTGACAATCGACAAAGATTTCATGGCCCCTTAATTAGACCTTTAATTCCAGATTCTTTATTTAATTCAAATTCCACCAGCTGCCATTGAGGGGAATTTGAACCTGAGTCCCCAGAACATTAGCTGAGTCTCTGGAAAAGCAGTGATAATATCTTGTGACACAGTGGTAGTGTGGTAGTCCTCTGGGCTAGACAGTCCAGCACCTGCTATGGACATGTGTTACAGTGTATCTGAATACCTATAAGTAAGAAAATAAATTAGGTGATGGAAAAGGTTTGTAAGAAAGGCACTATTACAATAATCATGGTGGACTTCAATATGAAGGTGGACTGGGAAAATCAGGTTGGTAGTAGACCTCAAGGAAAGGAATTTGTGGAATGTCTACGAGATACATTTTGGAGAATCTTGTGGTAGAGGACAGACAAATCTGGATTTGGTGATGTGTTATGAGGTGGACTTGATTCAACCATAAACATAAGACCTTAAGATATAGGAGCAAAAATTAGGTCATTCAGCCCATCAAGTCAGCTACACCATTCAATCATGGCTGATAAGTTTCTTAACTCCATTCACCCGCTTTCTCCTTGTAATCCTTGATCCCCTTGACACTCAAGAACCTATCTATCTATCTCAGTCTTAAATATACTCAATGACCAGGGCAGGAAGGAGAAAGCAGAGAACAAGATAGGACTGATAAATTAAACTGGGTAAAAACAATGACTGCAGATGCTGGAAACCAGATTCTGGATTAATGATGCTGGAAGAGCACAGCAGTTCAGGCAGCATCCAAGGAGCAGCGAAATCTTTTCTAAATAAGACGTTTCAGGCAAAAGACCTTCATCAGGAATAAATGTAGAGAGCCTGAAGCGTGGAGAGATAAGCTAGAGGAGGATGGGGGTGGGGAAAACCCCCACCTCACCCTAGTTTCAAACTTCCAGCTCAGCACTATCCCCATGACTTATCCGGCCTGCCTAGCTCCTTTTCCACCTACCCACACCCCCACCAGCAGGGATATATTTCCCTCCCCAACCCTTTCCGCCTTCCGCAAAGACCGTTCCCTCCGTGACTACCTGGTCAGGTCCACGCCCCCCCTACAACCCACCCTCCCATCCTGGCACTTTTCCCTACCACCGCAGGAACGTAAAACCTGTGCCCACACCTTCTCCCTCACCTCTATCCAAGGCCCTAAAGAAACCTTCCACATCCATCAAAGTTTTACCTGCACATCCACTAATAAAATTTATTGTATCCGTTGCTCCCGAGGCGGTCTCCTCTACATTGGGGAGACTGGACGCCTCCTAGCAGAGTGCTTTAGGGAACATACCCGGGATACCCGCACCAATCAACCACACTGCCCCGTGGCCCAACATTTCAACTCCCCCTCCCACTCTACCGAGGACATGGAGGTCCTGGGCGTCCTTCACCACCACTCCCTCACCACCAGACGCCTGGAGGAAGAACGCCTCATCTTCTGTCTCGGAACACTTCAACCCCAGGGCATCAATGCGGACTTCAACAGTTTCCTCATTTCCCCTTCCCCCACCTCACCCTAGTTCCAAACTTCCAGCTCAGCACTGTCCCCATGACTTGTCTGGACTTGTCCGACCTGCATGGCTCCTTTTTCACTGATCCACTCCACCCTCTCCTCCCTGACCTATCACTTTCATCCTCTCCCCCACTCACTTATTGTACTCTATGCTACTTTCTCCCTACCCCACCCTCCTCCAGCTTATCTCTCCACGCTTCAGGCTCACTGCCTTTATTCCTGATGAAGGGCTTTTGCCCAAAACGTCGATTTCGCTGCACTTTGGATGCTGCCTGAACTGCTATGCTCTTCCAGCACCACTGATCCAGAATCTGGTTTCCAGCATCTGCAATCATTGTTTTTACCTCGTGGGGAGAAAGTAGAGTACAATAGATGAGTGGGGGAGGGGATGAAGGTGATAGGTCAGGGAGGAAAGGGTGGAGTGGATAGGTGAAAAAGGAGATAGGCAGGTAGGACAAGTCCGGACAAGTCATGGGGACAGTGCTGAGTTGGAAGTTTGGAACTAGGGTGAGGTGGGGAAGGGGAAATGAGGAAACTGTTGAAGTCCACATTGATGCTGGTTGAAGTGTTCCGAGGTGGAAGATGAGGCGTTCTTCCTCCAGGCGTCTGGTGGTGAGGGTGCGGCGGTGAAGGAGGCCCAGGACCTCCATGTCCTCGGCAGAGTGGGAGGGGGAGTTGAAATGTTGGGCCATGGGGCAGTGTGGTTGATTGGTGCAGGTGTCTGAGAGATGTTCCCTAAAGTGCTCTGCTAGGAGGCGCCCAGTCTTCCCAATGTAGAGGAGACCGCATCGGGAGCAATGGATACAATAAATGATATTAGTGGATGTGCAGGTAAAACTTTGATGGATATGGAAAGCTCCTTTAGGGCCGTGGATAGAGGTGAGGGAGGAGGTGTGGGTGCAGGTTTTACAGTTGCTGCAGTGGCAGGGGAAGGTGCCAGGATGGGAGGGTGGGTTGTAGGGGGATGTGGACCTGACCAGGTAGTCTCGGAGAGTATGGTCTTTGCGGAAGGCGGAAAGGGGTGGGGAGGGAAATATATCCCTGGTGGTGGGATCTTTTTAAGAGGTGGCGGAAATGTCGGCGGATAATTTGGTTTATGCGAAGGTTGGTAGGGTGAAAGATGAGCACCAGGGCGTTCTGTCCTTATTACGGTTGGAGGGGTAGGGTCTGAGGGCGGAGGTGCGGGATGTGGACAAGATGTGTTGCAGGGCATCTTTAACCATGTGGGAAGGGAAATTGTGGTCTCTAAAGAAGGAGGCCATCTGGTGTGTTCTGTGATGGAATTGGTCCTCCTGGGAGCAGATACGGCGGAGGCAGAGGAATTGGGAGTACGGGATGGCAGTTTTGCAAGAGGTAGGGTGGGAAGAGGTGTAATCCAGGTAGCTGTGGGAGTCGGTGGGTTTGTAAACAATGTCAGTGTCAAGTCATTAATGGAGATGGAGAGGTCCTGCTCCCAGGAGGAGGAAGCCTTCAAAAATGAGATGATGAGAGTCCAGAGACATTATATCCCTGTTAGGGTAAAAGGAAAGGCTGGTAGGTGTAGGGAATGCTGGATGACTAGAGAAATTGAGGGTTTGGTTAAGAAAAAAAGGAAGTATATGTCCGGTATAGACAGGAGAGACCGAGTGAATCCTTAGAAGAGTATAAAGGCAATAGGAGTATACTTAAGAGGGAAATCAGGAGGGCAAAATGGGGACATGAGATAGCTTGGGCAAATAAGGTTAAAGGGTAACTAGGGAGAGAATAGAGCCCCTCAAAGATCAACAAGGCAGCCTATGTGTGAAGCCACAGGAGATGGGGGAGAGAATAAACGTGTATTTTGCGTGAAGAAGGACATGGTAGACATAGAATGTGGGGAAATAGATGGTGACATCTTGAAAAATATCCATATTACAGAGGAGGAAGTGCTGGAATGTCTTGAAATGGATAAAAGTGGATAAATCCCCTGATCAGAACTCTGTGGGAAGCTAGGGAAGTGATTGCTGGGCCCCTTGCTGAGGTATTTGTATCATAGATAGTTACAGGTGAGATGCTGGAAAACTGGAAGTTGGCTAATGTGGTACCACTATTTAAGAAAGGTGGTAAGGATAAGTCTGGGAACTATAGACCAGTGAACCTGAAGTCAGTGGTGGGCAAGTTGTTGGAGGATGTACATGTATTTGGAAAGGCAAGGACTGATTAGGGATAGTCAACATGGCTTTGTGCGTGGGAAATCATGTCTCACAAGCTTGATTGAGTTTTTTGAAGAAGTAACAAAGAGGATTGATGAGGGCAGAGTAGTGGACATGATCTATATGGATTTCAGTAAGGCATTCGACAAGGTTCCTCATGGTAGACTGGTTAGCAAGGTTAGATCTCATTGAATACAAGAAGAACTAGCCATTTGGATACAGAACTCACTCGAAGTTAGAAGACAGAGGATGGTGGTGGTGGTGTTGGTGGGTTGTTTTTCAGACTGGAGGCTGGTTACCAGTGGTGTGCCACAAGGATTGGTACTGGGTCCATGACTTTTCATCATTTATATAACTGATTTGGATGCGAACATTGGAGGTACAGTTAGTAAGTTTGCAAGTGACACCAAAATTTGAGGTGTAGTGGATGCTGAAGATGGTTACCTCAGAGTACAACGGGATCTTGATCAGATGGGCCAATGGGCTAAGAAGTGGCAGGTGGTGTTTAATTTAAATGTCAGATCTGCATTTTGGAAAAGCAAATCTTAGCAGGACTTATACATTTAATGGTAAGGTCCTAGGGAGTGCTGCTGAACAAAGAGACCTTGGAGTGCAGGTTCATAGCTCCTTGAAAGTGGAGTCATAGGTAGATAGGATAATGAAGACAGCATTTGATATGCTTTCCTTTATTGGTCAGAGTTGAGTATCGGAATTGGAAGGTCATCTTGCACTGTACAGGGCATTGGTTAGGCCACTTTTGGAATATTGCATGCAATTCTGGTCTCCTTCCTATTGCAAGAATGTTGTGAAACTTGAAAAGGTTCAGAAAAGATTTACAAGAATGTTGCCAGGGTTACAGGATTTGAGCTATCGGGAGAGGTTGAATAGGCTGGGACTGTTTTTTCTAGATCGTCGGAGGCTGAGGGGTGGCTTTATAGAGGTTTATAAAAATGAGGAGTATAGATAGGATAAATATACAAAGTCTTTTTCCCTGGGGTGTGGGAGTCCAGAACTAGAGGGCATAGTTTTAGGGTGAGAGGAGAAAGATATAAAAGGGACCTAAGGAGCAACGTTTTCATGCAGAGGGTGCCATGTGTATGGAATGAGCTGCCAGAGGAAGAGCTAGAAGCTGGTATAATTACTGCATTTAAAAGGCATCTGGATGGCTATTTGAATATGAAAGGTTTAGAGGATATGGGCTAAGTGCTGGCAAATGGAACTAGATTAGGTTCGGATAACTGGTCGACATGGACGAGTTGGACTGAATGGTCTGTTTCTGTACTGTACATCTCTATGACTCTATGACCTGGCCTCCACAGCCTTCTGTGGCAATGGGATCTTAAAGTGAAGGAATCCCTTGGGACCAGTGACAGTTAAAGGATAGAATTCACCCTGCAGTTTGAGAGGGAGAAGCTGGAATTGGGTGTAACAGTATTAAAATTGAGTAAAGGTAAGTACAAAGATGTGGGGGAGGAGCTGGCCAGAGTTAATTAGAGAAAGACTCTAGCAGGGAAGACAATGGAGTGGCAATGGAAGGAGTTTCTGGCAGTAATTTGGGAGGCACTATGAAGATTCACCCCAATGAAGAAGAAACATACAAAGGGGAGGGTGAGGCAGCCATGGCTGACAAGTGTAGTCAGGGGCAGCATAAAAACAAACAAAAATGGAGAGAAAGTGGTGAAACTTAGTGGGAAGCCTTTAAAAACCATTATGGGATAACTAAAAAGGCAATAAGGGGCGAGAATATGAAATACAAGGGTAAATTAGCTGGTAATATACAAGATGAGTGCAAGAACTTTTATATATCTAATAGCTAAGAGTGGGCCACTGCAAAGTGAGGTGGAGAAGTATTACCGGGGAACAAAGAAATAGGTACATTGCATCGGTTTTTATGGTGGAAGAAACCAGCAACATACCAGAACTTCAAGAGAGTCAGGGCAGAGGTGAGTGTAGTGGCCATCACTAAGGAAAAGATGCTAGGGAAGCTGAAAGGTCTGAAGGTGGGTAAGTTACCTGGACTCCACCCTAGAGCTCTGAAAACGATAGCTGAAGAGATTGTAAAGGCATTAACAGGGATTTTCCAGGAATTACTGGAATCCAGGAGAGTCTCAGACGACTGATATATAGCTAATGTAACACCATTGTTTAAGAGGTACATGAGGTCGAAAATAGAAAACTATAGGCCGGAATTCAGTCATTGGGAGCCCATTTGTAGAACATAGAACATTACAGTGAAGTGAAGGCCCTTCGGCCCTCGATGTTGAGCTGACCTGTGGAACAATCTGTGGAACTATCTATTCCACACCATTCCACTTTGACCCAGTGACCATTCAAATGCCCTTAAAGTTGGCGAGTGTACTACTGCTGCAGGCAGGCCGTTCCACACCCCTACTACAGTCTGAGCAAAGAAACTACCTCTGACGTCTGTCTTATTTCTATCACCCCTCAATTTAAAGTATATTTCCTCTGCTAGCCATCACCATTCGAGGAAAAAGGCTCTCACTGCCCACCTTCTTTAACACTCCGATTATCTTATGTGTCTCCATTAAGTCACCTCTCAACCTTCTTCTCTCTCATAGAATCATAGAGATGTTAAGCATGGAAACAGACCCTTCGGTCCAACCTGTCCATGCTGACCAGGTATCCCAACCCAATCTAGTCCTACCTGCCAGCACCTGGCCCATATCCCTCCAAACCCTTCCAAATGCCTTTTAAATGTTGCAATTGTACCAGCCTCCACCACATCCTCTGGCAGCTCATTCCATACACGTACCACCCTCTGCGTGAAAAAGTTGCCCCTTAGGTCTCTTTTATATCTTTCCCCTCTCACCCTAAATCTGTGCTCTCTAGTTCCAGACTCCCTGACACCAGGGAAATGACTCTGTCTATTTATACTATCCATGCTCCTTATAATTTTATAAACCTCTATAAGGTCACCCCTCAGGCTCCCACGCTCCAGGGAAAACAGGCCCAGCCTGTTCAGCCTTTCCCTGTAGCTCAAATCCTCCAACCCTGGTAACATCCTTGTAAATCTTTTCTGAACCCTTTCAAGTTTCACAACATCTTTCCGATAGGAAGGAGACCAGAATTGCATGCAATATTCCAACAGTGGCCTAACCAATGTCCTGTACAGCCACAACATGACCTTCTAACTTCTGTACTCAATACTCTGACCAATAAAGGAAAGCATACCAAACACCGCCTTCACTATCTTATCTACCTGTGACTCCACTTTCAAGGAGCTATGAACCTGCACTCTAAGGTCTCTGTTCAGCAACACTCCCTTATCTCTGATTTATCTCTTCACCCTCAGGCACTCTGCCTGTATTCCTGATGAAGGGCTTTTGCCCGAAACATTGATTTTCCTCCTCCTTGGATGCTGCCTGAACTGCTGTACTTTTCCAGCACCATTAATCCGGAATCTGATTTCCAGCATCTGCAGTCATTGTTTTTACCTTACCATTAAGTGTATAAGTCCTGCTAAGATTTACTTTCCCAAAATGTAGCATCTCACATTTATCTGATTTAAACTCCATCTGCCACTTCTCATGAAAACAGCCTCAACGCCATCAGCCTTTCTTCAGAAGATCTTCCCTCCATACCAGGCAACATCTTAGTAAATCTCCTCTGAACCCTTGCCAAAGCTTTCACATCCTTCCAATAATGGGATGACCAGGACTGTACACAATACTCTAAGTGCGGCCACACTAGACCTTTTGCAACGTGACCTCATGGCTCTGAAACTCAATCCCTCTACCAATAAAAGCTAACACACCATATGCCTTCTTAACAACCATATCAATCTGAGTGGTAACTTTCATGGATCTATGTACATGGACACCGACATCTCTCTGCTCATCCACACTACCAAGAATCTTACCATTTGCCCAGTACTCTGTAGTCCTGTTGCTCCTTCCAAAGTGAATCACTTCATAATTTTCCACATTAAACTCTATTTACCACCTCTCAGCCCAGCTCTGTAGCTTATTTATGTCCATTTGTAACCTGCAACATCATTTGACACTATCCCCAACTCAACCGGCCTTAGAGTCATCCACAAATTTACTAACCCACCTTCTATGTCCTCATCCAGGTGATTTATAAAAATGACAAACAGCAGTGGACACAAAACAGATCTTTGCGGTACACCACTAGGAACTAAACTCCAGGGTGAACTTTTCCCATCAATCACCATCCTCTGTCTCCTTTCAGCTTGCCAATTTCTGATCCAAACCGTTAAATCACCCTCAATCCCATTCCACCCTATTTTGTGCAATAGCCTACCATGGGGAAGCTTGTCAAATGCTTTACTGAAATCTATATACACCACATCAACTGTTTTGCCCTTATCCACCTGTTTGGTCACCTTCTCAAGGAACTCAATAAGGTTTGTGAGGGCACAACCTACTCTTCATAAAACCATGTTGACTGTCCCTAATCAACTTATTCCTTTCTAGATGATTATAAATCCTTTCTTTTATAATGGCTTCCAACACTTTACCCACAACTGAAATAAGGCTAACTGGTCTATAATTACCAAAGTTGTCTCTACTCCCCTTGTTGAACAAGGGGACAACATTTGCTATCCTCCAGTCTTCTGGAACTGCTCCTGTAGACAATGATGACATAAAGATCATAGCCAAAGCCTTGGCATTCTCCTCCCTGGCTTCCAGCAAATCCTAGGGTAAATCCCATCTGGCCCAGGGGACTTATCTATTTTCACACTTTCCAGAATTGCTAGCACCTCCTCCTTGTGAACATCAATCCCATCTCGTCGAGTGGCCTGTATCTCAGTATTCTCCTCGACAACATTGTCTTTTTCCAATGTGAATACTAATGAAAAATATTCATTTAGCTCTTCTCCTATCCCCTCGGACACCACGCACAACTTCCCACTACTGTTCTTGATTGGCCCTATTCTTAGAGTAAAAAATGAGGTCTGCAGATGCTGGAGATCACAGCTGCAAATGTGTTGCTGGTCAAAGCACAGCAGGTTAGGCAGCATCTCAGGAATAGAGAATTCAACGTTACGAGCATAAGCCCTTCATCAGGAATAAGAGAGAGAGAGCCAAGCAGGCTGAGATAAAAGGTAGGGAGGAGGGACTAGGGGGAGGGGCGATGGAGGTGGGATAGGTGGAAGGAGGTCAAGGTGAGGGTGATAGGCCGGAGTGGGGTGGGGGCGGAGAGGTCAGGAAGAGGATTGCAGGTTAGGAGGGCGGTGCTGAGTTGAGGGAACCGACTGAGACAAGGTGGGGGGAGGGGAAATGAGGAAGCTGGAGAAATCTGAATTCATACCTTGTGGTTGGAGGGTTCCCAGGCGGAAGATGAGGCGCTCCTCCTCCAGCCGTCGTGTAGTTGTGTTCTGCCGGTGGAGGAGTCCAAGGACCTGCATGTCCTCGGTGGAGTGGCTTGTCATTCTTTTATTCCTGATATACCTATAGAAAGCTTTAGGGGTTTTCATTGATTCTATCTGTGAACAACTTCTTATGTCCCCTCCTGGCTCTTCTTAGTTCTCTCTTTAGGTCCTTCCTGGCTAGCTTGTAACTCTCAAGCGTCCTAACTGAGCCTTCATGTCTCATTCTTACATAAGTCGCCTTCTTCCTCTTGATATGAGATTCAACTTCTTTAGTAAACCCTAACTCCCTCACTCAACCACTTCCTCCCTGTCTGACTGGTACATACTTATCAAGGACATGCAATATCTGCTCCTTGAAAAAGCTCCACATTTCAATTGTGCCCATCCCCCGCAGTTTCCTTCCCCATCCTAAATCTTGCCTAATCACATCATAATTGCCTTTCCCCCAGCTGTAACTCTTGCCCTGCGGTATATACCTATACCTTTCCATTGCTAGATTAAACATAACCAAATTATGATCACTATCACCAAAGTGCTCACCTACCTCCAAATCGAACACCTGGCTGGGTTCATTACACAGTACCAAATCCAATGTGGTCTCATCCTGTTTACACACTGTGTCAGGAAACCCTCTTGCACACACTGGACAAAAATGGATCCATCTAAGTACTCGAACTGTAGTATTTCCAGTCAAAATTTGGAAAGGTAAAGACCCCGTAATAATTACCCTGTTACTCTCGCTCCTATCCAGAATCATCTTTGCTATCCTTTCCTCTACATCTCTGCAACTATTTGGAGGCTTATAGAAAACTCAAAACAGGGTGATATCTCCTTTCCTGTTTCAAACATTAGTAGACAAGTCCTCAAACTTCCTTTCTGCCACTGTAATATTGTCCTTGACTAACAATGCTACACCTTCTTTACCATATTCTCTGTTCTTACTGAAACATCTAAATCCTGGAACCGGCAACAACCATTCCTGTCTGTGTTCTATCCATGTCTCCGAAATGACCACAACATTGAGGTCTCAGATACCAACCGATACTGCAAGTTCACCCATCTTATTCCAGATGTTCCTGGCATTGAAGTAGACATGCTTCAAACCATCTTCCTGCTTGCTGGTGCACTCTTGTGACCTTAAACCATAGTTCTGACCTCACTACTCTCAACCTCCCGGACACTGGAACTACAGTTTCAGTTCCCATCCCTCTGCTGAATTAGTTTAAACCCTCCCGAAGAGTATTAGCAAATATCCTCCTCAGGATATTGGTACTCCTCTGGTTCAGGTGTAGGCCATCCTGTTTGTAGAGGTCCACCTACCCCAGAACAAGCCCCACTTATCCGGGTATTTGAAACCCTCCCTCCTGCACCATCCCTGCAGCCATCTGGTCAACTCCTCTCTCTCCCTATTCCTTGCCTTGTTAGCACATGGCACAGGTAACAAACCAGAGATAACAACTCTGTTTGTTCTAGCTCTAAGCTTCCACCCTAGCTCTCTCAATTTCTGTCTTAAACTCCCAGCCCTTTTCCTACCTTTGTAGTGCCTATGTGGACCACAACTTGGGGCTGCTTCCCCTCTCCCTCAAGGATCCCGAAAGCACAATCCGAGACGTCATGAACGTTGGCACCTAGGAGACAACACACCATTCGTGAGTCTCTTTTGTTCTCATAGAACCTCCTATCTGTCTCCAATGACTAATGCTTTGCTCTTCTCTCTACGTCCCTTCTGAGAAACAGGGACAAAATCTGTGCCAGAGACCTGCACCCCATGGCTTATCCCTGGTAAGTCATCCCCTCTCCAACAGCATTCAAAATGGTATACTTGTTATTGAGGGGAACGGCACAGGAGACTCCCGCACTGTCTGCTGGCTCCCTTTCCATTCCCTTACTGTAACCCATCTGCCTTTTTCTTGTACCTGAGGTGTGACTACCTCCCTTGAGTATTGTTGGAGCTACACTCATCATGCAGCCAAGTGAGCAGAATTCCATCATAATCTTGACTTAAGTGTTAAAGATGGTGGTTTGACGCTGTAAACATTTTAGTTTTTAGTGAATATTCATGGACTAAAAGATCAACAAAGATAAACTGTTACACACAAACAGATCAGCAATGACTCTGTCTGTCTGGAATAAATTGCTCAGGGATGAAGACAAGCTGTTACATGGGAGATTGAAAGTGGTCAGTCATGTCTGGGAAAAGAAGGAGTCAAGGCCACATAAACAAAATTGTTTTAACATCTGCTTGATACTGGATGCTTTATGCCACAAGGATAAATAACAGCCGTGCTGAAGATTTTAAGGAGAGAATTGCAAGACAGACTGGGTCTTCAAACAGACAGTTGAGGCCAAATATAACAAGGAACAGAGGACTTATTTCTGATAAGGAAGTAAATTTAGATCAGAATGAAGCTGGAAAAGCACAGGTCAGGCAGCATCCGAGGAATAGGAAAATCAACATTTCGGGCAAAAGCCCTTCATCAGGAATAGAGGCAGGGAGCCTCCAGGGTGGAGAGATAAATGGGGATGGGGGGTGGGGCTGGGGAGAAGGTAGCAAAGAATACAGTAGGTGAATGGGGGTAGGGATGGAGGTGAAAGGTCAGAGGGGAGGGTGGATAGGTGGGAAGGGAGATTTGCAGGTAGGACGGATCATGATTTTGGATTAGTGGTGCTGGAAGAGCACAGCAGTTCAGGCAGCATCAAAGGAGCAGCAAAATCGATGTTTCGGGCAAAAGCCCTTCATCAGAAATAAAGGCAGAGAGCCTGAAGCATGGAGAGACAAGCGGGTGGGGGTGGGGAGAAAGTACCAAGGGTACAATAGGTGAGTGGGGGAGGGGATAACAGTGATAGGTCAGGGAGGAGGGTGGAGTGGATAGGTGGAAAAGGAGCTAGGCAGGTAGGACAAGTCCGGACAAGCCATGGGGACAGTGCTGAGTTGGAAGTTTGGAACTAGGGTAAGATGGGGGAAGGGGAAATGAGGAAACTGTTGAAGTCCACATTGATGCCCCGGGATTGAAGTGTTCCGAGGCGGAAGATGAGGCGTTCTTCCTCCAGGCGTCTGGTGGTGAGGGAGCGGCGGCGAAGGATGCCTGCCTTGAAGAAGTTTTCCTCCTCTCTCTCCAAGAATCTCAGGGAGTCCCTGTCCCACTGTAACTCCCAGGTCATTTCTTCTGCCCTGAAGCTCTTCAACCAGGTCCTGAAACAAACTCGCTACCACAGCCACATTTGTTTCCTCAGTGCCTGCCTCCCACATGGACTCTGGACCACCTTTAAACCAGTAGAATTTGGACCCGAACAGGACAAGCAGCAGACTACAGATTCAAAAACACCAGCAACAGTTCTCCTTCAAGATCCTCCGCTCCACACTCGCAACAATGCGCGGCACCTAACCTCTCTACAGTCAGCCCTGCCTCAGCTGAGGGCCACAATCTCTCAGAATTGCAAAGGACCCACTCTGTACTACATCCTCAGGAGAATTCATACTCTCAACAAACAGTATTTCAACTCCATCTCAAACATCATAAACTGTAAGTACAACAAACTTTTATCTACCCACCTCCATAATCAGCGCTCCTCAAACATTCCAGAAGATTCACCCACCCCCTGGGACTGCTTGGACTCCATTAGCCATGCGGCTGGTGCAGCTGCCACCCCCACGCTGATTGATGATGTCACTTCCACCCCATTATGGCCACTCCCACAACCACTTCCGCCCCTCACAATTCCTCATACATCACACATGACATCACTTCCATCCCTCACATCATCGCTGATGTCACACGCTCAGTGACTTCCGCCGCTGTACTGCCGTGTCTGCCACCAGTTCCGCCCACCAACGCCACTCACCTGCATTCTGCTGACACGCCCCCCACAGATCCCACTGTCACCATTCCCGGCCCCAAGACCCCTGAGGGAAACAACACCCCTGCTCATGACTCCATCCCCATTCCCCCTAACACCATTCCCACTCCAGTTACTGACTCCGCCCCAACTCCCAGTTCCACACCCACACCAGATCCCAGCTCCCAGCCCTGCCGAGTTTTCACCATCCCTACAGACCTTCCCCTCACTGAGGACGAATGATCAGTCCTCAGCAAAGGACACACCTTCATCCCCCTCCGCCCACGCATCAATGAATTTAATACATGCTGTGACGTCGAACACTTCTTCTGCTGCCTCCGCCTCCGAGCTTACTTTCAAATCAGGACTCGCACCTACCTTCCGAGGACCCCTTCACTTGCCTCCAACACACTGCATCCACCTGGACAACCCACACCCGCCCTCGACCTCTTCATTTCCAACTCCCGCCGGGATATTAACTGCCTCAACCTCTCCCCCAATCCAACCTCTCACCCTCACAACGCCCAGCCCTCCAATCCCTCTGCTCCAATCCCAACCTCACCATCAAGCCAGCAGATAACGGGGGCGCAGTCGTAGTCTGGCGCACTGACCTCTACACCGCTGAAGCCAAACGCCAACTCGAGAACACCTCTTCCTACTGCCCCCTCGACCATGACCCCACCCCTCATCACCAAACCATCATATCCCAGACCATACAGAACCTCATCACCTCAGGAGATCTCCCACTCACAGCTTCCAACTGCATAGTCCGGGAACCCCGCACTGCCCGGTTCTACCTCCTTCCCAAGATCCACAAGCCTGACCACCCTGGTCGACCCATTGTCTCAGCATGCTCCTGCCCTACTGAACTCATTTCTACCTACCTCGACACTGTCCTAACCCCCCTTGTCCAGGAACACCCCACATACATTCAAGACACCATCCACACCCTCCACCTCCACCAAGACTTCCGTTTCCCCGGCCCCCAACTCCTCATCTTCACCATTGATATCCAATCCCCCTACACCTCCATCTGCCATGACCAGGGCCTCCAAGCCCTCCATTTTTTCCTCTCCTGATGTCCCCAACTGTACCCTTCCACCGACACTCCCATTCGTTTGGTCGAACTGGTCTTCACCCTTAACAATTTCTCCTTCGAATCCTCCCACTTCCTCCAGACCAAAGGGATAGCCATGGGCACAAGTATGGGCCCCAGCTATGCCTGTCTCTTTGTTAGCTAAGTAGAACAGCCGATCTTCCGTAATTACACCGGCACCACTCCCCACCTCTTCCTCCGCTACATTGATGACTGCATTGGCGCCACCTCATGCTCCCGTGAGGAGGTTGAGCAATTCATCAACTTCACCAACACATTCCACCCTGACCTTAAATTTATGGATCATCTCTAACACCTCCTCCCTGACCTATCACCTTCATCCCTTCCCCCACTCACCTATTGTACTCCATGCTACTTTCTCCCCACCCCACCCTCCTTTAGCTTATCTCTCCATGCTTCAGGCTTTCTGCCTTTATTCCTGATGAAGGGCTTTTGCCCAAAACATTGATTTTGCTGCTCCTCGGATGCTGCCTGAACTGCTGTGCTCTTCCAGTACCACTAATCCAAAATCTGGTTTCCAGCAGCTGTAGTCATTGTTTTTTCCTAGGACGGATCATGAGGACAGTGCAGAGCTGGAAGGTTGGAACTGGGGTGAGGGGGGGGGGTAGTGGAAATGAGGAAACTGGTGAAGTCCACATTGATGCCCTAGGGTTGAAGTGTTCTGAGGTGCTCTTTCTCCAAGCGTCTGGTGCTGAGGGAAGGAAGTAAGTTGCAGACTCAAGCACTCCAAAGAGTAATCACCATTTTGGATGAAAGAATTTAAACAATCATTAACTGCGCCCATCAATGACCTTAAGGATGAAAAATTGTGCACAAGTTCTTCTTCAGCAGAACTCTGGAGAACAACACTGCATAAGGATCGAATCCTAGATATTGGATGGCACAGTGGCTCAGTGGTTAGTGGTGTTGCCTCACAGTGCTAGGAACCTGGGTTCAATTCTAGGGGACTTTCTCTCCATTCTTAAGGATGAAATCGCAGAGTACTTAGATGTGCATGGGTCAGCATGGCATGGTCAAGGGGAAGTCATACCTGACAAACCTGTTTGAATGTTTTGAAGAGATAATGAGCCACTTAGACAAAGGAGAGCTAGTGGACATGATCTGTTCAGATTTCTAAAAGGCCTTTAACAAGGTTCCACACAGGAGGCTGCTAACTAAGAGCCCAAAGTATTACGTGCAAATTACTGGCATGGATAGGGGATTGGCTAACTGATCGAAGGCAGAGAGTGAGGATAAAGGGGTCTTTTTCAGGATTGCAGTTAGTGACTAGTGGACTGTTGTGACCACAACTATTCGTATTATATATTAATGATCAGGATAAAGGAATGTAGGGAATTGTTGCTAAGTTTGTAGATGAGACAAAGATAAGTGGAGGGACAGACAATGTTGAGGAGGCATGGAGGCTGCAAAAAGACTTGACAGTGGGCAAAGAAGTGATAGATGAAATACAATGTGGAAAAATGTGACATTATGCACATTATTGAGAAGAATAGAGGTCTAGAGTATTCTCTAAATAGGGAAAGGCTTTGGAATTGGAAGCACAAAGGGATTTGGGAGTCTGGTTTAGGATTCTCTTAAGCTTAACATGCAGGTTCAGTCAGCAGTTAGAAAGGCAAATTTAATATTAGCATTAGTTTCAAGAAAACTAGAATACAAGAGCAGAGATGAACTGCTCAGGCTGTATGAGATTCTGGTCAGACCATATTTGGAATATTGTGAGTAATTCTGTGCTCTGTTTCTAGGATAGCATGGGGCTCAGTGGTTAGCACTGCTGCCTCACAGTGCTAGAGAGCTGGGTTTGATAGTTTGGGTGACTGTCTGTGTGGAATTTACACATTCTATGTGTGTGTGTACAGATTTCCATCCGCAGTCCAAATATGTGCAAGTTAGGTTGACGGCCATGCTAAATTGCCCATAGTGTCCAGGGATGTTCACGCTACATGGATTAGTCATGAGAAATACAGGATTACAGGGATAGGGTGGGGGATGGGTCTTGGTGAGATGCTGTTGGGACGGTCAGTATGGACACAATGGGCCAAATGGGTTGTTTCCACACCGAAGGAATTCTATGATTCTATGATCTAAGGAAGAATGTGCTGGCATTGGAAGGCCTCAGAGGAGGTTTTCAAGAGTGATCCCAGAGCCCTGTCATATGAGGAATGGCGGGGGGCTCTGGGTCTGTACTCAATAGAGTTTAGAAAGATGAAGGGAGATCTCATCAAAACGTACAGAATACTAAGAGGCCTGGATGGTTTGGACATGGAGAAGATGTTTCCACTAGTAGGACACATTAGGACCTGAAGGTCCAGCTGCAAAATGAAGGGACAACCCTTTAGAACTGAGATGAGGAAGAACATCTGAAAACAAACGGACTCGACATGACAACTTCAGTACAATCACTGAATATTTTCTGCACTCCATCTCGGTTCTAGTTGGTGGAAAGCTATTGACCTGTATTTTTCCAGCATTTTCTGATTTCTTTTTTGGAAACAGCATTTCTGGCATTGGCCTCTGCAGCTTATTGTTCCCACTGAACATTTATCTCAAGGACCTTCTGCTCCCTGTGATTGAGGATCTGTCTTTTCTTGTCACTTACTTCAGCAAAGTCTCCAGTGAATTAATTTTTAAAAGATCTTGGCATACATTCTCCTGCATGTTCAGCCATTCATCAGTCTTCAGACAATGTAAAACCGGGTGAGCAGCTAACTATGAGGAGGATTCAGAGATGCTTCAGTGTGATTCAGCCAAGTTGAGTGAGTGGGAAAACGCATGGAAGATGAAATATGAGGATAAATGAAGTTTTACTGTGGTAGCAAAAGTAGAAGACTGACTATTATCTGATTTGTGATTGATTGGGGAAGGAGGAAGTTCAATGAGACCTGGGTGCCCCTGTACACCAATATGGTAAGCATGCAGGTTCAGCAGCTGGCAAAGAAGGCTGTCTAAGTAGTATGTTGGCCTTCACAGCAAGAGGGTTTGAGTACAGGAGCAGGGATATAGGGCATTGGTGAAAACACATCTGGAACATTGTGTGCAGTTTTGGCCTCCTTTTCTGAGGAAGGGTGTTCTGACTACGCAGAGAATGCAACAATGGTTTACCATACTGATTCTTGGGATGGCAGGATTGATACATGAAGAAGGATTGCATTGGTAAAGATGATGGAGAAAGTGAGGACTGCAGATGCTGGAGATCAGAGTCAAGAGGTGGTGCTGGAAAAGCACAGCAAGTCAGGCAGCATCCGAGAAGCAGGAGAATCGCCGTTTGGGGCCAGAGCCCTTCATCAGGAATGAGGCTTGTGAGCCAGGAGGGTGGAGAGATAAATGGGAGGGGAGTGTGGCTTGGGGGAAGGTAGCTGAGTATGTGATAGGTAGATGGAAGTGGGGGTAATGGTGATAGGTCGGAAAGGAGAATGGAGCCGATATTTACTCCAGTTCCAAAGAATGTATGGGGAATCTCATATATTATATGAATCTCAAACCTATTATATTCTAATAGGATTGGACTTGATAAATGCAGAAAGATAGCGGGGGAGTCGAGAACCAGGGATCACTGTTTAAGGATAGAGGTTCATCCAGTTAGAATGAGATGAGGAGAAATTTCTTTACTCAGAGAGTGGTTGCCCTATGGAATTCTCTGCCATAGAAGTCAGCTGATGCCAAATCATCAATTACTTTTAAGAAAGAGTTGGAATCTTAGGGATTAAGGGGTCAAAAAGTATACAGACAAAAAGGCAACAGGGTACTGAGTTGAATGATCAGTCATAATTATATTGAATGTGGTGCAGACTCAACAAGTCAGCTTGTCTATGTCTGCTCCTATATTCTATGTTAGCATATTTTACAGAACATATATAGTTTATGTACTTCTTCTTGCTGCAATGCACCTTTCATTTACATGCCTTTAAGTAATGCCATTAATGATATTTGGATTTTTGCTGATTTTTGAAGTTAATCAATACCATGGGTAATACTCAGGCAATTGGCAATCATGTAAAACAACAGGCAACATAGATTTACATGAAATGCAATCTCAGGCTTGTTGTATCGTCACACATCAGGATCTGGATCAGTGGTGCTGGAAGAGCACAGCAGTTCAGGCAGCATCCAACGAGCAGCAAAATCGACGTTTCGGGCAAAAGTTTTTCATCAGGAATAAACATCAGGATCCCATGCTTGATTTCTCAATCTGTTTTCAACATGTCCTTGCTGGCCTACTCTGGATTAATAAAGCTTTTCTAAAGGCTCAATAATTTCATTCTTAATTGTGGAAGTTTGCAGAATGCTGTGGTAATTAACCATCTAAGTGAGAAGAAAGAGACTAGGCAGCAGAAGTGTCAACAAATCGATGAGTTTGAGAGACTAAGGTGAGTTTGAGAGATTGAAGCAAGTGTGATTCAAACATTGCAGAGTAATCAGCATTTGAGAAAATGACTGGGGTTGAATGCGTGGTAATGATCAGCGGGAACAGAACACAAATGTCATGACACTCTGGATATTTGCAGTCCTTCAGAAGAAGATTAGATCCCTCTGTATTTGTATTTGTGATGAGGTTTGGGAATGGGAGGGGAGGTAATTAAAAACAGTCAAAGAAAATAGTTATTCAATGGCAGAGAAATGCTTTTGTTTCCTAGACTCCATTAGCCTTAGAAATGCTATTGCTTAAGATGGTCAAACTAAATTTAATAGTGAAAACAAGATCAAACATGTATCAGAATTAATGTGATCAAGCTTAATGTTGCGCTTATATTAGATAAGCATTTATATTGGAAAAGATTTATGCAACAATCTTTGAGTTCTGAAGAAGGGTCACTGGACATAAAATGTTAACTCTGCTTTCTCTCCACAGATGCTGCCAGACCTGCTGAGTTTTTCCAGTAGTTTCTGATTTTGTTTCAGATTTCCAGAATCCACAGTTCTTTGCTTTATTTTTATGTAACAATCTGTGCTGCTGATTACTGTAGATCCTGCCCAATTACACCATGGGAACAAAAAAGGAAAAACACTATGATTTTAAAGGTGTGAATTGTGACTTTTATTTCTGGATGCTGGAAATCTGCAAATTCTGGATTAGGGCATTGATAGGAACTCAGCTTGTCTGGGTGGGCTCAGTGCTGAGCCAACTTACATTCAAAAACTACTCCCAGAGCTTCTTGACGCCAGCAGTTTCAGTAAAGAAAATGTTAAGAATTGACTCTTTTGGTCTAGACTCCTCTAGTCACATTGTAACCATTTCAGAGACATTGCCAAAGTTTTGTTGACCGCATTTGAACCACTCACATAATGAGGATGAAAAAAATACTATAAGGTATGTGAGGATACATAGCCGAGGTGGGGAGATAAGCCAATTTAGGAAGGCTTTTTTTTGCCACATGTGCATTATATTCGAGCTTTGTTTCCTTGTATTGACCTTCCTTTTACAAAATAGTTAAGTTTGAAGATTTTTTTCAGGCCAGCTGCCATACCAAGTACAAATGTTGTTCATCACGTTGCTTCTGGTTCTTGAGACTGATTAGTTTATTAGTTTCAACCACACACAATTATGTAACAGCACATCCAAAAGTTTGGAATGCTCAACTTGACGAGTTGTACGCATATTGCGTTAAAGACAGTTCCTACCCATTGTCTGCCACATAGCTGAGATCTACATTGGCTAGCCCTTAAAATTGGGTACTGTGATATATAATTAACTTGCACTTATTCAAAGTAATACAGACAGCATGCCAAATCTGTGCTGCCTGCTCATTTGAATGATTAATTCATGCATTAAGTATTAATAAGTTTATTGGCTAGATGAATAAACAGAGGACCCATGTAATATGATTACTTTAAAATAGATTCAAAAGTTAATCTGTATCTCTTAAAGGTGAAGTACATTGTGGCTGTATAAAAGGCTGGCAATCATGCAAACAGCAATTCAGACCTGACAGGATGATGCAACGATCTGGAAAGTGTTACATACAACCGATAATACGCCTGGAGTGGTTGTGTAATACCATTTGGGTAACGAGGAAAGATGATGAAGGAACTTTGCCAATGGACCCTACATTCTTTATCAAGAAGGTCCTGTTGAAAACATACAGTTTCGAAGCTATGGATATCTACTGGATACATGACTTCCCCAGAGCTGATACATCCACACGACCTTCAAGAGAATGTTGTGCATATCTTAAGTTCTTCAGGATTTCTGAGGAAAGGAAAAATCTGCTATGACTGAAAATCCTAACAGCAGTGCAGTTGTTTACATTAAACATTAAAGGATTAAGTTTTTTTTGGCGGGGGGGGGTGCAGGGGATGGGTCTGCAGAGATGTTATGCCTTGCTTACAGTATCTGAAGTGGAGCTGGGCTTTAAGTATCATTCTAGTGTCTTGAATGTCACAAAATCCTGACAATGGTGAATATGATTGACCACTTGTCTGCATGACTATGTGAGTCACATACCATGATGGCTGGCTGCATAATTCATGAGCGGAATTTGTGACAGATTTCGACATGGGCAATGGGAGACCATCTCCCATGAATGTTCAAAAAATGCCGTTTTGCCAATAGATAGGAAAATTCAGGTCCTATGATCGAATTCCTCCGTTTCTCTCTCCATTTTACCAAAAGAGGGTTGGAATTTTATAAAGCTGTAGTTAGGCCTCATTTTGGGTCCCACACCTCAGAAAGGACATACTGGCACTGGAGCATGTGAAGTGGTGATTCACATGGATGATCTCTGGAATGGTAGGCCTAACATATAGGATCCTGGGATTGTATTCTTTAGAATTTAGAAGGTTGAGGGGAGATCAAATAGAAACTTACGAGATAACGCATGGCTTAGAAAGAGTGGACACTGGGAAATTGTTTCCATTAGGCAAGGAAACAAGGACCTGTGGCATAGTCTTAAAATTAGAGGGTGTCAATTTAGAACGGAAAGGAGGAGACATTTTTTCATCCACAGAGTGGTGTGTTGTGGAATCTATTGCCATTGAAGGTGCATTGAAGGCTGGGACGCTGGCTGCCTTCAAGGTAGATATTGATAAATTCTTGATCTTGCAAGGAATTAAGGTCTACAGGGAGAGTGCATGTCAGTGGAATTGAAACGCTCATCAGCCATGATTAAATGGCGGAGTGGACTCGATGGCCAAATGGCCTTACTTCCACTCCTATGTCTTATGGTCTTACGATTTTCAATCCAAATGGTGAAAACATGTGAGGAAGTTAGAAAGCCATAAAGGGATCAGTTCCATGTTTTACTTCTCTTTCCAGGTATATGGAGACTCAAGGATTAAACATTCCACTACCAAAGAGACTCACTGCAGTATCAATTGCATATCTGTCCTCTTACCGAATACCCAGACCATCTCAGTAGGGAGGAGGCTGACTGAATCTTAGAGAAAGAATCCATTAGAGCCACACATGTGGATTCCTCTGCAGCCTCAGGCAATGGTATTTGCCCTCCCCAGATAAGACTGATAGCCTTCGCCACAACTCTGTTAAACTGCCTCCTGCTCCCATTATTTTGCTTCCCCTCTATATTAGCATAGGTAGGTGAATCCCACATTGAGAACAGACAAAAACCTTCTGTTTTAATCTCATCCCATCAACACATGATCATGAAGAATACAATAGTCAGTCCCTGTAATCCAGTCACTCATTATCACAGGACATCAACATTCACCGGGCCGTGTAAAATTATAATCGCCCAACTTTAACAATGTAATGTCAATCAACCATGTGACTTATAGGCATTTTGTATTATTCCTATAAAAAGCACTGCCTTTGTGTGTTGAGCAGTGATTCGTGGAGAAGTGTCACCACAAGTAGGTGCACGACTACTTTTGGGGACATTGAGAATCTCTCACTGGCTGTCCGATAATACAGCATCAACATTGTACTGAAACTTGTGTCATCTGAATTTGTGGAAAAATATATACATCAATACATGCACCTCTACCCTCAGCACCACCCGAGTCCATTTCCTATATCACAATCTTATTCTTGTTTCAAATACCTAAGCATATAACATGGACAGTTAGTGCATGGAGACCAAGACAAAAGTGTCACTTGATTTCACCTTCACAGCTAGCTGCTCAGATTCTGACTGTTCAGAGCTTAGAGGAGAGATCAGAATTTGGGTCAGTAAAGACCATGATTAGTGTGAAGGAGACTTTACTAAGTGAACAAGCTGAGAAGTGGCACATGAGTTTAATTTGGATAACTGTGAGGTATTGCATTTTGGTAATGTGAACAAGGGCAGAACATATATAGTTAATGGTAGGGCCCTCAGGAGTGTTAACGAGAGAGAGACCTGGGGGTACATAGTTCTTTCAAAGTTGTGTCATAGGCAAACATGGTGGTTAAGGAGATGTGTAGCATGCTTTCAATGCTCAGACCATTGAGTATAAGAGTTGGAACATCATGTTGAAGTTGTGTAGGATGTTGGTGAGGCCACTTTTGGAGTACTGTGCACAGATCTGGTCACCCTGCTATAGGAAGAATATTATTAAATTGGAGAGGTTTCTGAAAATATTTACCAGGATGTTGCTGGCAGTAGAGGGTTTAAGTTTGGACTGGTTGGACAGGCTGGAACATGTTTTCACTGGAGCATATATGATTGAGGGAGTGACCTTATATAGACCTTATAAAATTATGAGGGGCTTGGATAAGGTGAATAGCAAAGGTCCTTTCCCTAGGGCGGGGGAGTTCAAAAATAGGGGGCATATTTTTTAAGGTGAAAGGAGAATGATTTCAAAGGGACCTGAAGGGCAACACTTTCACTCAGAGGGTGGTTCATATGTGGAATGAACTGCCAGAGAAAATGGTAGCTGCAACTACAGTTACAACATTTAAGACATTTGGACAGGTACATTAATTTAAAAAAAGGTTTGCAGGGATATAGACCTAACAGGCAAGAAGGACTAGTTTAGTTCGGGAAACTTGGTCGGCATGAGTGAGTTGGACCAAAGGGTCTGTGTCAGAGCTGTATGCTTCTACGACTCTATGATAAAAAAAATGAATGAGCAAAACTGGAAATTTACTTCAAGCTGATGCAAAGGGAGACTGAGGCACAATAACGGAGGTTTACTGCAAGATGTAAACTCTTGAGAGGCAGATGTGAGAGGGAAAGGATAAAAGATATCCAACAAGCCGCTTTTCAGTGATATCAGTGTGGGCCTGAGAATTATGAAAAATCTAATGACATTACAGGGGTGTTCAAGGTCAATGAATGCAGCATACTCCCCTCATTGAACTATCTACACTTCCTGGCACTTAGGATTCATGCTTGACATCTAGATGCCCCATTTCACCCCATGCATGCACTACACCTGCTAGCCTCACATCTTCCTCTGACTGTCCCACGTCGCCCAAGCTATCAGCTATGGTAAGAATATTACCCAAAGATACTGCGACACAATCACTGCATTATAACTTTACTTTTGCAGGACAAAATTGTACATAATAGTTTCAAAGATCAAGTTCTATTAATTGGGTTACATGATCTTCTACTGTACTCACAGTTCCTGGTAAAGGTAAAATTAGATTAGATTCCCTACAGTGTGGAAACAGGCCCTTCGACCCAACAAGTCCACACCAACCTCCAAAGTGTAACCCACCCAGACCAATTTCCCTCTGACTAATGCACTTAACACTATGGGCAATTTAGCATGGCCAATTCACCTGATCTGCACATCTTTGGACTGTGAGAGGAAACTGGATCACCCGGAGGAAACCCACGCAGACATGGGGGAGAATGTGCAAACTCCACACAGTCGCTTGAGGCTAGAATCAAACTGGGGTCCCTGGAGTTGTGAGACAGCAATGCTAACCACTGCAATGAGCCACCATGCCACCCAAAATCACCATAAGCTCACTCTCTCATTAGAAAGATTGATGGTGAGAGTTATCACACCTCAGGTGAGGGGCAAGGTTGAGATGCTGGGGCAGCATGATGGCTCAGTGGTTAGTAAAAAATGAGGTCTGCAGATGCTGGAGATCACAGCTGCAAATGTGTTGCTGGTCAAAGCACAGCAGGTTAGGCAGCATCTCAGGAATAGAGAATTCGACGTTTCGAGCATAAGCCCTTCATCAGGAATAAGAGAGAGAGAGCCAAGCCGGCTGAGATAAAAGGTAGGGAGGAGGGACTAGGGGGAGGGGCGATGGAGGTGGGATAGGTGGAAGGAGGTCAAGGTGAGGGTGATAGGCCGGAGTGGGGTGGGGGCGGAGAGGTCAGGAAGAGGATTGCAGGTTAGGAGGGCGGTGCTGAGTTGAGGGAACCGACTGAGACAAGGTGGGGGGAGGGGAAATGAGGAAGCTGGAGAAATCTGAATTCATACCTTGTGGTTGGAGGGTTCCCAGGCGGAAGATGAGGCGCTCCTCCTCCCATACCTTGTGGTTGGAGGGTTCCCAGGCGGAAGATGAGGAGGAGCGCCTCATCTTCCGCCTGGGAACCCTCCAACCACAAGGTATGAATTCAGATTTCTCCAGCTTCCTCATTTCCCCTCCCCCCACCTTGTCTCAGTCGGTTCCCTCAACTCAGCACCGCCCTCCTAACCTGCAATCCTCTTCCTGACCTCTCCGCCCCCCCCCCACTCCGGCCTATCACCCTCACCTTGACCTCCTTCCACCTATCCCACCTCCATCGCCCCTCCCCCTAGTCCCTCCTCCCTACCTTTTATCTCAGCCGGCTTGGCTCTCTCTCTCTTATTCCTGATGAAGGGCTTATGCTCGAAACGTCGAATTCTCTATTCCTGAGATGCTGCCTAACCTGCTGTGCTTTGACCAGCAACACATTTGCGGCTCAGTGGTTAGCACTGCTGCCTCACAGAGCCAGGAATCTGGGTTCAATTCCCACCTCAGGTGACTGACTGTGTGGAGTTTGCACATTCTCCCAGTGTCTGCATGGGTTTCCTCTGCGTGCTCCGGTTTCCTACCACAGTCTAAAGATGTGCAGGTTAGGTGAATTGGCCATGCTAAATTGCCCGTAGTGTTAGGTGCATGAGTCAAGGGGTGAATGTGGGGGAATGGGTCTGGGTGGGTTGCTCTTGGGAGTGTCAGTGTGGACTTGTTGGGTCGAAGGGCCTTTTTCCATGCTGTAGGGGATCTAATCTTTATCGTGGCCTCAGTGGATATGGGAACTTAAACTATGCGGTTGGCATCACTCACCAGCCATCAGCCAACTGAGAGAAATGGCAATTGATCTAACAGCCTTGACAGCTTTTCGGGACAGAAGGTTCCCACTAAACATTGTGCAAAAATGTGCTTCCTGACATCATCCTTGAATTGCCTAGCTCTAAGTTTACAAGCAATGTATTTCTTTATGAAGTAACTGGGGAAAGCTAGTATTGATGTTTATTTTATGTGATAGCTCTACTATTAAAGGCATAAATCTGTTCTTGACACCTGAGTTGTATTGCTAGGAGAAATGGGCATTGCAAAAATAATAAGCCTATGTCTGCAGTTAAACTGAAAGGACAGATAAACATCTGTAGTTGATTTAAGAGCAAAAGATGATTTTTAAAAAACTCAACAGGTGAGACAGCAAATATTAACAAAAATAGAGGTAACGTTTCAGGTCAATGACCTTTCGGGGGAACTGAAGAGAAATAGGAATGTGTGAGGTTTTAAGCCAGTTGAAGGGGAAGGGGTAAAATGAGCAGATTAGAAGGACTATGTTATAATGGAGATTAACTAACAAAGGATTACATAATGCAAATGGCCAGAAACAGCACTAATGAATATAATGAAAGGTCGTGTTCAAATGAGGCGTGAGTTGCTACACAAATACCATCTAAATTCAACATGAAATGATTTAAAAAAAATAAAATTCTGCCCAGTACCATTTAAAAAATAATTTAAAATCATCTTGAGGGGCATGGATAAGGTGAACAGCAAGGGTCTTGTCTCTCGGGTGGTGGAGTTTAAAATTAGGGGGCATATTTTTCAGGTGAGAGGAGAAAGTTTTAGAAAGGACATGAGGGGCATTTTTTTTAACATAGAGAATTTCTTGTATGTGAAATGAACTACCAGAGGAAGTGATGGATGCTGGTACAGTTACAATATTTAAAAGAGGTTTTGATTAGTGCATGAAAGAAAAGTTTTGGAGGGATGTGGGCCAAATGCAGGCAAGTGGATTAGTTTAATTTTGGAATATGGTTGATGTGGACAATTTGGACCGAAGGGCCTGTTTTATTGCTGCATGACTCTCTGACTCTATCATTGACTGGTGCATTCTCAATGGCAATGCCCCTGCAATGTCTCTACCAAGCAGTAAGACAAAAAGCTTCCTCAAATTGTGTATCTTTCAGCAATGTTTATGGTCCAGACTATTATTATACTAATTTTTATTGAGATATAAAAAGGTACATTCTATCCATGACATAATCATTCCATAGGAAAAGTCAACCAATCAAACTAGTTCCATCATCCAATCAAATCATATCTGATCTACAAGTCAATACTCATCAATATGATATATTAATGCAGGAAAGATAAGAAAAAAAATTCTCCTGGACAGGCTGAGCACCAACAAATTTCCAACAAAATTGGTACATGGACTGGGAGTAAAAAAGATTACTAACAAGATCTGAGCTAGGGGCCATAAATGCAAATAGTTTGTGCAATAAGCATGTAATTAATTTTATCATTGATTGGAAAAAAGTTATAGAAGTTTTTAATATACAGTTTTGAGCAAAGTCCAATAGTAGGTGCTCCTTTAGGAGTAGGAAGGCAGAGTTTTTGAAAAAGAATTTACTTCATAGAGTCCATACAGTGTGGAAGCAGGCCATTTGGCCCATCTGGTCCACACCGACCCTCAGAAGAGCATCCCATTGAGTTTAATTAGTATTAAGTACTGTTAGTTTAAGGCATTGCAATAGATCTTTTCCTAGAGTAACAGTAAGTGACCAACCTAGGTGATTTCAGATGCCAAGATAAATTTTGCTGGATTGTTATGATATCAATATCTCATTTGGAACCGGACCTCACTAAATTGAAAGTGTCAAATTGTTACCCAGCATGTTGACTCAATATATATATCCTGTATCAATATTTCCCAACTGAATTCGTGAAAAGCAAAAATCTTTTATTGCACCAACTAACCAACATTTAGCTGGCTGACCCCTAAAGTACTACATTTTCCTGCTAAATGTACAACTATTCCTGCCAATTTCACATTCCTGTTAATCTTCCAATTTTCAGCTTAGAATATCAGATATCTTAACCAAGCCTTGAATGGTCAAGTTCCTCAGCTTTAATAACCTTATTTAACATTAAAATGAAATACTTTTCAAAATACATACAGAATAAACAGTGAAAATATATTATCAGGTCCATTTGAATGTGAAAATTCTCAAATGTATTCTACTATTTCAGAAATGATATCAGGTTTCATTCCCTTGACTATCAGAACAAAAAAACAACTTAAATGGGAAAGCCAACATGAAGTTTCATCTGAACTAAAACAATTTCCAATAGAGTTGCCATAGGACAATGAAAGTTTTTTTTTAAACATTACTCTCCACTATGTCCATCATAGAGTCATTGATATCTACAGGCCTTTGGTCCATTGCATCTGCACTGGTCAAAAACACCCACCTATTTTAATCCCAGCTTTCAGCACTTGGCCCATAACCTTGTAGGCCTTGCTGTTGTAAGTACACATCTAAATACTTCTTAAATGTTATGAGGGCTTTGGCCTTTACAGCTTGTGCTTACAGTGAGTTTCCAATTCCCATCATCTAGGTGAAAAAGTCATTGCTCACATCTCTTCTGAACTTTCTGCCCCTTACTCTAAATCTATGTCATTAATCCCACCATCGAGAGGAAATGCTTCCTCCTTTCTATCCGATCTATGCCCCTCATAATTTTATACATGTCAATCTTGTCCCCTCTCAATGTCTTCTGCTCTTATCACACACACACACACACACACACACACACACACACACACACACACACACACACACACACACACACACACACACACACCAGCAAGTTCACAAACAGCTTCTTCCCTCGATGAATGGATTATCTAACTTCAAATAATACTAATCTTGTTAATGTCGATCTCTCCTCGTGCACTTTTTGTGCAGTGTAATCTTTAAGTTTTATTTTCATCCTATGATCTAAATGTCCTTGCTTACTATGATCTGCCTGTACTGATCACAAACATGGCTTTTCACCGTACTTTGGTACATGTGACAATAAATCAAATCAAATAAAAAACAACCCCAGTCTATCTAATCTCTCTTCATTACTGAAACTGCAGACCAGCCAACAACTTCGTAAATCTCTCTGTACTCTTTCTTTCTAAATCACTGGAAAGTACGATTGAGGTTAAAGAAAAGTCTAGCTCAGACTAAAAAAAACAGAAAATATTGGCCATCATGCAACAACTTCTCAGGATACAGTGCATGATCACCAACAGCAAGCATCATTTGTCCATAGACATTGGCATCTGATAACTGCCAACTCTTCAGGATCCAAATTGCATCTCTC
Organism: Hemiscyllium ocellatum; assembly: GCF_020745735.1. Classification (NCBI taxonomy): domain Eukaryota; kingdom Metazoa; phylum Chordata; class Chondrichthyes; order Orectolobiformes; family Hemiscylliidae; genus Hemiscyllium; species Hemiscyllium ocellatum. The sequence goes on along the minus strand of NC_083401.1, from coordinate 51,956,236 downwards.
TGCTCCAGTTGCAGTATGCTTAGGAAGTGCAGGCCTGCATTTCAAGCATAATAGCAACTAGTATTGAAAGGCTGCAGCACGAACACTTAACATACAGGGACGGGTACCCAGCTCACAGGCTGGACAGAATGTATCTCAGGGCTGCTAATTTGCCCTCTCAGTGCTCTCACAATTAGTACCCATCTGCAAGCTTGCATCACCTTGTCTTCCCATGCCCTACCATGTCTTTGAACATGTTGATGATTTAGGCAGAACGTAAAATCTATTAATATAGCAGTATTAACGTACTCTTTTGCACAGTCAGTGGGGAACTGTCCAAGCTGAGGTGGGAGAGATGGGGTAACTTCTTGCCATACAGCATACCAAGACATAGTCAGGAAGGAATTATCCCATGCATAATGAGACACAGCCAGAGTGAATATATAGTTCAGGGAATTTGAAGGCGCCATGGGAATTTAGTGCAGTGGAAAAGAGGTACTTTTCACTTGCTTTGTTTTCTGTTCTTAGTTTGTAAGGTTTTTTTAACAGGAAAATTGAAGCCCAGGATCAAGAATCCAGCACAAAATAGTGACATTACAGGTACACTGTAAATTCATTGGTTGGTGATAGCTACTAACTCGGTTATCTATCAAAGATTACCTTTAGGTAAATGATGGGAGATACTTACAGGCTACAAGTAAAAGACCAGTGCATAATTTTTACAAAACAAATTAGGACCTAAGTAATTAAAATAGAGATGCGAAGTGAGGTGATATATTGTTACTACATGGTGGGGGAGCTGGTGGACCCCATTGTGGTTCACAGTGACCACATCTATAAGAGTTACTTGTTTGAGAAACTCCAGCTCAGGGGGGATGAGCTGGGGTCTGACCTTTGAACATTCTGACACATTAGGGAGGGTGAGAGTCACCTGGGCGCTGTGTTTCAGGAGGCAGTCACACCCCTTAGATTGTCTACCTTGAATTCAACAGTGGTCAGGGACAGGAAAGTGTGACCATGAGTGAGGCAGGTAGTGAGATTCAGGAGGGAAAAAGTGAGGACTGCAGACGCTGGAGACCAGAGTTGAAAAATATGGTGCTGGAAAAACACAGCAAGCCAGGCAGTATCCGAGGAGCAGGAGAATCGACGTTTTGGGCATAAGCCCTTCTTCAGGAATGAGACTGGTGTGCCAGGCGGGCTGAGATAAAAGGTAGGGGGGAGGGGATTTGGGGAAGGGGCGCTGGGAATACGATAGTCCTGACCTCTCTGCCCCCACCCCCTCTCTGGCCTATCACCCTCATCCTCATCTCCTTCCACCTATCGTATACCCAGTGCCCCTCTCCCAAAATCCCCTCCCCCCTACCTTTTATCTCAGCCCACCTGGCACACCAGCCTCATTCCTGAAGAAGGGCTTATGCCTGAAACGTCGATTCTCCTGCTCCTTGGATGCTGCCTGGCCTGCTGTGTTTTTCCAGCACCACATTTTTCAACTCAAGAGCCTCAGCCCTTGAGCTTGTCTAACAAGTTTAAGATTCTTGCTCCCTGTGTAGATAAGAGTATGAGCTGGAGGGAGGATAAGTAAACTGACCAGAGCACCGTGGTACAGGGACCAATTCAAGAGGGGTGAGAAAAGAGAAATGTAGTTGTAATTGGGGTCTTTATAGTTAGGAACAGACACTATTCTCTTTGCCCAGAATCGAAAACCCTGAAGGCTATGTTGCCTGCCTGACGAACAAGTAATTCCCACTCTGAACAATCCAGACTGTTACTAAGTGCAAGAGGGCAACAGAGTAAGGAACTCCAGCATGAACTCCACTGCTCTGCTAGTTCCTTTCTTCTTCCTTTTCGTTTTTATCTTCTTCCTTATTCATGCTTTTTCTTCAACTAATGACTTTGACTTATCCAGAGGGGAATAAAGGACCTGGCGAGCCCTGGAGGTGAATCCCAGACCCGCGAGGGGAAGCAATCCCGAAGCGGAGGCCGGTGAGGGGGAGCAGTCCCGGAGTGGGGGCCGGTGAGGGGGAGCGGTCCCTGAGTAGGGTCTCTGAGCGGGCGCAGTCCTGGAGTGGGGGGCCTGTGAGGGGGTGTGCAATCCTGGACTGGGGGGCCGGTGAGAGGGCGCAGTCCTGGAGTGGGGGCCAGTGAGGGTCACAGTCCTGGAGTGGGGGCCGGTGAGGTCACAGTCCTGGAGTGGGGTCCTGTGAGGAGGGGGCAGTCCTGGAGTGGGGGCCGGCAAGGTGGGGGCAGTCCTGGACTGGGGGCCGGTGAGGTCACAGTCTTGGAGTGGGGGCTGGTGAGGGTCACAGTCCTGGAGTGGGGGCCGGTGAGGTGGGGGCAGTCCTGGAACAGGAGACGGTGAGGGGAAGCAGTCTCGGAGTGGGGGCCAGGGAGGAGGAGCAGGGACTGGTGAGGGGATACAAGTCCCAGAGAAGACTTACCTTGGAGCAGCTGACAGCTGGTGCGGTACTAACTGGAGGGTTGGGGTGGAGCGGGAACGATTGTTGAACTGGTGTGTGGTACAGGCAGTCAGACCACATCATGAATCCCTGGCACTCAGTTAATGCAGTGTAATGTTTATGTGCAATTTGTTTATATGACTGTAATGACTATCCTTTAACTATGTCTTATTTATATAAAGAAATGCAACTACTTTTTTTATATTCTTCTTCTTGTAGCTGAGATTTGTAACTAGGTACGTGTATTCTCAGGGGAATGTAGCATGAACAGCCAAGTTTCTGGTGTTGAGACTGGCTCTAATGCAATGAGGGGTACATTGGCTTCCAAGAGATCAATTGTGTTAGGGGATTCTGTAGTCAGAGGTACAGACAGACATTTCTGTGGCCAGCAGAGAAAAAAGCAGAATGGTGTGTTGTTTCCCTGGTGCCAGGATCAAGGATGTCTCAGAGAGGGTGCAGAATGTTCTCACGGGGGAGAGGGGCCAGCAGGAGGTCATTGTCCACATTGAAACCAACGACATTGGAGGGGAAAAGTTGAGACTCTGAAGAGAGATTACGGAGAGTTAGGCACCTAAATTGGAAGGGCACTAATATACTGGCAGGGAAATTTGTTAGGACTGCTTGGGAGGATTTTAATTAGTAAGGTGGTGGTGAGGGGGGAGGTGAATCCAGGGAGATAGTGAGGAAAGAGATCAATCTGAGACGGGTACAGCTGAGAACAGAAGTGAATCAAACAGTCAGGGCAGGCAGGGACAAGGTAGGACTAATAAATTAAACTGCATTTATTTCAATGCAAGGGGCCTAACAGGGAAGGCAGATGAACTCAGGGTATGGTTAGGAATATGGGACTGGGATTTATAGCAATGACAGAAACATGGCTCAGCGATGGGCAGCACTGGCAGCTAAATGCTCCAGGAAGGATAGGATGGGAGGCAAGAGAGGAGGGGGAGTGGCATTTTTGATCAGGGATAGCAATACAGCTGTGCTGAGGGAGGATATTCCTGGAAATAAATACAAGGAAGTTATTTGGGTGGAACTGAGAAATAAGAAAGGGATGATCACCTTGTTGGGATTGTATTGTAGACCCTCCAATAGTCAGAGGGAAATTGAGAAACAAATATGTAAGGAGATCTCAGTTATCTGAAAGAATAATAGGGTAGTTATAGTAGGGGATTTTAATTTCCAAACATCGATTGGGACTGCCATAAAAGGTTTAGATGGAGAGGAATTTCTTAAGTGTGTACAAGACAATTTTCTGATTCAGTATATGGATGTATCTACTATACAATGTGCAAAACTTGACCTACTCTTGGGAAATAAGGCAGGGCAGGTGACTGAGGTGTCAGTGGGGGAGCACTTTGGGGCCAGCGACCATAATTCTATTCGTTTTAAAATAGCGATGGAAAAGGATAGACCAGATCTAAAAGTAGAAGTTCTAAATTAGAGAAAGGCCAATTTTGACGGTATTAGGTAAGAACTTTCGAAAGCTAATTGGAGGCAGATGTTCGCAGGTAAAGGGACGGCTGGAAAATGGAAGCCTTCAGAAATGAGATAACAAGAATCCAGAGAAAGTATATTCCTGTCAGGGTGAAAGGGAAGGCTGGTAGATATAGGGAATGCTGGATGTCTAAAGAAATTGAGGGGTTGGTTAAGAAAAAGAAGGAAGCATATGTCAGGTATAGACAGGATAGATCGAGTGAATCCATACAAGAGTATAAAGAGAGTAGGAGTATACTTAACAGGGAAATCAGGAGGGCAAAAAGGGGACATGAGATAGCTTTGGCAAATAGAATTAAGGAGAATCCGAAGGGTTTTTACAAATATATTAAGGACAAAAGGGTAACTAGGGAGAGAATAGGGCCCCTCAAAGATCAGCAAAGCAGCCTTTGTGTGGAGCCACAATGGGGGAGATACTAAATGAATATTTTGCATCAGTATTTACTGTGGAAGGATATGGAAGATGTAGATTGTAGGGAAATAGATGGCGACATCTTGCAAAATGTCCAGATTACAGAGGAGGAAATGCTGGATGCCTTGAAACGGTTAAAGATAGATAAATCCCCAGGACCTGATCCCTGAGAACTCTGTGGGAAGCTAGAGAAGTGATTTGCTGGGCCTCTTGCTGAGATATGTGTATCATCAACAGTCACAGGTGAGCTGCCGGAAGACTGGAGGTTGGCAAATATGGTGCCACTGTTTAAGAAGGGCGGTAAAGACAAACCAGGGAACTATAGACCAGTGAGCCTGACCTGGGTGGTGCGCAAGTTGTTGGAGGGAATCCTGATGGACAGGATGCACATGTATTTGGAAAGGCAAGGACTGATTAGGGATAGTCAACATGGCTTTGTGCGTGGGAAATCATGTCTCACAAACTTGATTGAGTTTTTTGAAGAAGTAACAAAGAAGATTGATGAGGGCAGAGCAGTAGATGTGATTTATATAGACTTCAGTAAGGCATTTGGCAAAATTCCCCATTGGGGAATGATTAGCAAGGTTAGATCTCATGGAATACAGGGAGGACTAGCCATTTGGCTACAGAACTGGCTCAAAGGTAGAACACAGAGGGTGGTGGTGGAGGGTTGTTTTTCAGACTGGAGGCCTGTGACCAGTGGAGTACTGGGCCCTCTACTTTTTGTCATTTACATAAATGATTTGGATGTGAGCATAAGAGGTATGGTTAGTAAGTTTGCAGAAGACACCAACATTGGAGGTGTAATAGACAGCGAAGAGGGTTACCTCAGATTACAATAGGATCTTGACCAGATGGGCCAATGGGCTGAGAAGTGGCAGATGGAATTTAATTCAGATAAATGCTAGGTGCTGCATTTTGGGAAAGCAAATCTTAGCAGGAATTGTAAACTTAATGGTAAGGTCCTAGGGAGTGTTGCTGAACAAAGAGACCTTGGAGTGCAGGTTCATAGCTCCTTGAAAGAGGAGTCGCAGGTAGATAGGATAATGAAGAAGGTGTTTGGTATGCTTTCCTTTATTGGTCAAAGTACTGAGTACAGGAGTTGGGAGGTCATGTTGCGGTTGTACAGGACATTGGTTAGGCCATTGTGGAATATTGCATGCAATTCTGGTCTCCTTCCTATTGGAAAGGTGTTGTGAAACTTGAAAGGGCTCAGAAAAGATTTACAAGGATGTTGCCAGGGTTGGAGGATCTGAGTTACAGAGAGAGGCTGAACAGGCTGGGGCTGCTTTCCCTGGAGCGTGGGAGGCTGAGGGGTTACCTTATAGAGGTTTACAAAATTATGAGGGCATGGATAGGATAAGTAGACAACATATTTTCCCTGGGGTCGGGGAGTCCAGAACTAGAAATCACAGGTTTAGGGTGAGAGGGGAAAGATATAAAAGAGACCTGAGGGACAACGTTTTCACGCAGAGGGTGGTACGTGTATGGAATGAGCTGCCAGAGGATGTGGTGGAGGCTGGTACAATTGCAACATTTATGAGGCATTTGGATGGGTATATGAATAGGAAGGATTTGGAGGAATATGGGCCGGATGCTGGCAGGTGGGACTAGATTGGGTTGGGATATCTGGTCGGCATGGACTGGTTGGATCGAAGGGTCTGTTTCCATGCTGTTCCTCTCTATGACTCTTTCACTCTACCTTAGATGGCACCATTAGAGGTGACATTGTAAAATGTTTCAGTGTAGTCTACACTTGAATACAAGTGACAATAAAGGATGTTCTATATTCATAGCAAGCACTTTCTAAATGTTGAAGTTAATTGATCACAGTGTATTTGAGGATTTTTTTGTGCTTCCTAGAACATTGGCCATTTGAGAGTGAGCATTTCAGAGGAAATAGAACCTGATGGGGTAGATAACTGTTGGCTATCTGGACATAGTGTCCAGCCCATTGAAGCTGATTTATGCAGGAGAGTTGCTGAACTCTGGCTTCAAGAAAGACACGAGCATTTGTTTGATGGTCTTCCCATTGAATGTCGAAGATTTGGTATTTGCGTATTTGATCGAATTTCTCTAGTGTTGTTAAATATCACTAACACAGTTCATGTCTTGTGCAGTTCAAGAATTTGGTGATGACATCTGCACTGTACACAAGGACATTTGTTGATTTGTGGAGGCCTTCGCTGTCAAACACTCACTTGCAAAACATAGCACGGATGTAACTGATCCAGTGAGGGATCTCATTGATGATACTGACCTTTTGAGAGAGGTGGCTGCTTAAGGTATGGGAAGTGTCCAATATATTGGGAGACAAAAAGTCTCATGAGAAGATAAAGTCTAATTAGTGCATTGGATTCCTTGAGTATGAATCTGAGCTGGTCAACTTAGGCTCATGGAAACATGAAGCTAAAATTATTCTTAAACAAGGCTGGTAACGTAGATAAGGGGATCAGGTTTAATAGTTAAAGCAGACAAACACTTGGCAAAGAACAAAGTAAGACTGATAAATTAAACTGCATTTACTTCAATGGAAGAGACCTGACAACAAAGCAAGACTAAATTAGGGCATCTTTGGGAACATGGGACTGGGATATCATAACTATTACATAAATATGGCTCAGATAGACAGGACTGGCAGCTTCATGTTTCTTAGTACAGATGCTACTGGAGATAGAAGGATGGGTGGGAGCTGCATTTTTGATTAGGCAGAACATTATGGCTGCACTTAGGGAGGATATTCCGGGGAGATTATCTGTTGAAGTTAAGTGGAGTTTAAAAATAAGAAAGGGATGATCACTTTATTGGGATTGTACTTTAGGCTCCCTAATAGTCAGTGGGAAATTGAGAATATGTAGGGAGATCTCAGTTATCTGCCAGAAAGATAGCATTGTAATGGTAGAGGATTTCCGGAGGAATTTTTAAAGTGTGTGCAGGAAAATTTTCTTATTCAGTATGTGGATGTATCCGCCAGACATGGAGCAATGCTTGACCTTCTGTTGGGAAATAAAGTAGGACATGTGACTGAGTTGTCAGTGGGGAAATACTTTGATTAAGTTCTAAATTGGAGTAAGGCTAATTTTGATGGTGTTAGGCAGGAATGTTCAAAAATTGATTGTGGAAGACTATTTGCGGGAAAAGGGATGGTTGGGAAGTGGGAGGCCTTTAAGAATGGGAAAACAAGAGTTCAGAGGTGCTACATTCCTGTTAGTGTGAAGAGCAAGGCTGGTAGGTATAGGGAATGCTGGATGACTAGAGAAGTTGAAGGTTTGGTCAAGGAAAAGGAGGCATTTATCAGGTATAGACTGCTGGGATCAAGCGAATCCCTGGAAGAGTATAGGGCAATGGGAGTATACTGATGAAGGGCTTTTGTCCAAAACGTCAATTTTACTGCTCCTCGGATGGTGCCTGAACTGCTGTGCTCTTCCAGCACCACTAATCCAGAATCTGGTTTCCATCATCTGCAGTTATTGCTTTTACCGAATGGGAGTATACTGAAGAGAGAAATCAGGAGGGCAAAAATGGAACATGAGATAACTTTGCAAACAGAGTTAAGGAGGACCAAAGAAATTCTATAGATACATTAAGGGCAAAAGATTAATGAGGGAGAAAATAGGACCCTTTAAAATCAACAAGGTCATCTATGTGTGGAAGCACATTAGATACTAAATGAGTATTTTGCATTAATATTTACTGTAGGGAAGGATATGGAAGTTAAAGAACTTGTGGAAATAAATAGTGATATTTTTTAAAAGCGTCCCTATTATAGAAGTGGAGGTGCTGGTGATCTTAAAATGTATGAAGGAAGATAAATCCTAGGACTTGATCAGGTGTTTCCCAGAATTTTCTGGGAATATAGTGAAGGGATTGCTGGGCCCCTTCCGGAGATCTTTGTACCACTGATAGTCATGGGTGAGGTGCCAGAAGACTGGAGATTGGCTAATGTGGTACCATTATTTAAGAAAGGCTGTAAGGAAAAGCCAGGGAGCTATAGACAGATGAGCTTTATGTGTGTAGTGGGTTCTTTGTACAAGGGGATTTTGAGAAATAGGAAGTGTAAGCATTGATTAGGGATCGTCAGCAGGGTTTTGAGCATAGGGAATCATGTCTCACTAACTTGATTGAGCTTTTGAAGAGATGATAAAAAGATTGATAAAGGCAGAGTGGTAGATGTTGTCTATATGGACTTCAGTAACGCATTTGACAGGGTTCCACATGATATACTGGTTAGCAGGATTGGATCACATGGGATCGATCACATGGGATCCAGGGGAGCTAGCCAATTGGATACAAAGTTGGCTTGAAGATAGGTGACAAAGGATGGTGGAGGAGGGTTGTTTTTCAGACTGGAGGCCTGTGACCAGTGGTGAGCTGCAAGGATCGGTGCTGATTTTTGTCATTTATATCAATGATTTTGATGTGAGTAAAGGAGGAATGGTTAGTAAGTTTGCAGATGACACCAAAACTGGTGGTGAGGTGGACAATAAAGAAGGTTATCTCATTGTACAAAGGGACCTTATTAGATGGGCTGGTGAACCGAGGAGTGGCAGATAGAGTTTAATTTGAATAACTATGAGGTGTTGCATTGGTAAAGCAAATCAGGGCAGAACTTATATACTTAATGGTAGTGTTCTGGGTGATTTTGCTGAATAAGGAGAACTTGGTGTGCACGTTCATAGTTCCTTGAAGGTGGAGTTACATATAGACAGGTTAGTGAAGAAGGCGCTACTCTTGCCTTTATTTGTCAATGCACTGAATGCAGGAGTTAGAAGTTGCAGCTGTACAGGATATTGGTTAGGCCACTTTGGAATACTGGATTCAATTCTTGTAGAGGTAACATGATCTAGGTTTAACAATCAACATTGTGGTAATAAAAACAGACAATGATAGAAATATCTGCAGGTCTGGCAGAGTATGTGGAAAGAAAAACAGAGCAAATGTTTTGGGTCAATGATTTCTCATCAGAATTTTTTGATGAAAGATAAACCTAGGTTTCTAACTACACTATGTTTGCATTTTTTCCAAGATTAGATTAGAATATTATGAAGGACACTCCAAATAAATCTAATTAGAATAAAAGAGAGACAGAGAGATGATTGTATTAGTGCCAAAGTATCACATACCTCTATTAACAAAACCTGAAATACATTCGAATGGAGAATCAGCGAGGTAGTTTCTTCAAGAAGCTAATGATTTTTGTGTTAATTGTCCACTTGCCCTTATCGAACATTGTTGTGAAATTTGCATAAATAATAGTGAATGCCAGTAGTCTCACTGTTATTTTGAAGTAGATCCTGGTCCATTATTTTATCATTCATTTTCCTGGAAGTGAAACAGGAAGGATTCCGTCACTGTGGCATAAACAATGCAAGTTGCTGCCATACCTCTGCACTTTGGGAGTGACCTTGAGCCTCAATCTCATTCCGTAATCCACTTCCTTTTCATGTTTGGTTACTCCCGGTACTTCTCATCACTTCCTCAGTAAAGTCTGACCATTAGATAATAAACTTGTGACAGTGAATTATAGAGGTCTGACAAGTTCTACCTTCAACATCTGAAGGACAAATGGCAGTGTAAAGTTATCAACTTGGAAGGTTTGATCATATAAAGATCACTAGCGTATTTACAAAACTTTAATATGACTATGATCCCTTCTTTTTAAATGGTTCTTAACTAATCAGGAGATGTAATTGGTATAAAATTACACAGAATGGTGAACATTCATTTAGGTTCAAAATTATTTTCACTGCTATTAGAACATGACATAACCAGTACATTACATTTGGGTCAAAAGGCTTCTTTTTCATACTACATATACTATGTAATTCTATGTTTTTATTCATTGTGAATGTACAAATATTAGGAAATTCCTAATATTTGTACATTCACAGTGAAAAAAACATAGAATTACATAGAATATGTAAGTTATCTCATTTAAGTCTATACAATGTTTCCTATTAAGAATTGTTCCTTGATTCCTCCCCGTGCAATTTGTATGCCACTTGACCATATCATCCAAAGAAATTTAGTCACAAAAGGATTCTAAGAAGGGGTGGTACGGTAGCTAGGTGGTTAGCACTGCTGCTTCACAAGGACAGAACCCTAGTTTGATTTCACCCTCAGGTAACTGTCTGTTTAGAGTTTGCACATCTTCCTCGTATCTGTGTGGGTTTTCTCTGGGTTCTCTGACTTCCTCTCACAGGGCAAAGATGTGCATGCCAGATGTGGATTGGCCATGCTAAATTGCCCATACTGTCCAGGGATACATTGATTAGTCATGGGGAATGCAAGGTTACTAGGAAAAGGTAGGGGGTCAATGTGGGTAGGACTCTCTTCGGAAGGTTAGTGCAGACATGAGCCGAACTGCCTGCTTCCACACTGTAGTAGGGATTCTGTAATTCTATGACTATGAAAAGGTAAAGTCACCATAGTCTTAGCAGACCATAGGGCTAGTCTTCCATTAGACAGAGAGATGACTGGTGGTGGTACAACCTGAGGTTCACCATGACTGTCGTGAGGGGAGAGGCCAAGAATTAGAATCCTTCATGGTAACCTCAGTTGGTGTGGGAATTGAACCACTCAATTGACATCACTCAGCAAACTAGCTAACTGATCTCCATAAGAACTATCATACCTTTCATGACCACAGTCTTTGCAGGCAATGAGGTTCTCACAGAAACAGCAAAGTGATAATGACTGGACTGATAATTTCTTTGTGTGATGTTGATTTAGAGATAAATGCAGAAGCATATTCAACGATGGCTTTCAAAAGGTAGTTGGATCATTATCTGAAGTGGAAAGATTTGAAAAGCTATGGGGAAAAGACATGGAGGGGCAGCAGATAAGTTGCTCTTGTAGTAAGTTGCTATAGATACAATGGACCCAGTTCTGCCCTGATTTGCTTTACCAATGCAACACTGTGAGTGTTCTTACATTCTATGATGTGATTTTATGATAAGACACTGGAAGTAATTCTCCTGCTCTTCTTTGGAAAGGTGCAATGGGAATTGTTGCATCTATCTAGGAAGGGAGATGGAGCCTTGATTTTTTTATTCATTGTGGGGCATGGGCATTGCTGACTGGCTCGCATTAATTGCCCACCACTAACTGCCTTTGTGAAGGTGGTGGTGAGCTACCTTTTTGAGCCGTTGCAATCCATGTACCATAGGTAGATCTATAATGTCCTTAACATAAGACCTGAAAAAATTTCCACATGCACACTGATGATAGCCAACTCCAATTCATCATAAAATAAAACCAAAAACTACGGATGCTGGAAAACTGGAACATCAACAGAAATCACTGAGGAAACTTAGCAGATCTGGCCGCATCTGCAAAAAGAAAACAGAGTTTGGAATCTAGTGACTCTCCATAGGAAAACGTAGTCTGCATGCTGAAGATGGGGGGGGGGGGGGGGGTTATGGTGGGAGAGGTGAACAGTAGATAAAGATGGAGCCTAGACAGAGATAGGAAAGGAGTCAGCAGAAATGGGTTTGTTGTTTGTTGATACTAATCCAGGACAGAAGAGAAGTTGAATAAGTGATTTTGTTTTTACAGCTAAGCGTAGGAGAGGGTAGTTAGACTGTGCTGAAAGCAAGCCATGTCATGTGATAATGCACTAAGATTGGGTAACAACGAGTTGGCTCTGCTAAAGGCATGGTAAAAACAAACATGGACACACTTAGTCAAGTTCTAAAGTTATTGAACTCAATGCTGAGTCCTAGCGGCTTCAGCGTCCCCAAGCGAAAGATGAGATGTTGTTTTTCACCCAGCCTCACACCAGTCCTGTCATGACACGGTTTCAGCACTGCCTATCCATTTTCTCCTACTCGTAGCTCTCATGATCACTTGTTTAGTTTTTCTTCTGTTCTGGTTTGCTATCAACAATTCCCTTATCTGCCTACCCCTTTCGAACCTCTCCCCAGGCTGGGTCTCCACCTATTGGCTCCGCTCTTCCACCACTAGCCAAGCTCCCTCTCCTTCCCACCTCCATCTGTAGCTTCAGATTATTACGTTTTCCCAGCTGCTGTCAGTTCTGATGAAAAGTCACAGGACTCGAAATGTTAACTCTGTTTTCTCTCCACGGATGCTGCCAGACCGGTTGAACTTTCCAGCAATTTCTGTTTTGTTCCACATCATCATTACCTTTCTCACCACTCTCATCTGTGTTGTCTGACTGATTGTCAAACATCCATTCCAGGATGAGGCAAAATTATTCAATTAGACATCGGGAAGATCAAAGCCATTCATCTCCAAAGCAAACTTGATCTCCTAACTCTTCCCCCCCCCCCCCCCCACCCCCACCCCCCCCCATGGAGATCCGTAGGCATTTTCCTAGGCTGAATTAGATGGTTCCAAACCTATTATCAGTTCTGAGACAGGATCACTCAACCCAAAATGTTAACTCTGATTTCTGTCTACAGATGCTGCCAGAACTGCTGAGATTTTCCAGCAATTTCTATTTTTGTTTCCAAACCTATTAGAAATGAGCAAGTGGAGTGTCTGATCCCACAATTGTTATCCATTTCAAAGATCCCCGAAATAAACCTTGCCCCTCTTTCCCTTCCCAAAATTACCTAATTTGACTAAGCTTTTGGGCATAACTCCTACCATTATTGTTTAGTATCTAATTAATCTGCTGTCTTACTGCACTAAAGGTCATGATTTGGAGGAGCCGGTGCTGGACTGGGGTGGACAAAGTTAAAAACTACACAACGCCAAGTTATAGTCCAACGGGTTTATTTGAGAGCACTAGCTTTCGGAGTGCTGCTCCTTCATCAGGTCACACCCAGCTGAAAAAGGAGCTGTGCTTCGAAAGTTAGTGCTTCCAAATAAACCTGTTGGACGATAACTTGGTGTTGTGTGATTTTTAACTTTGCACTAAAGATGCTATATAAGCTGCACAGCGGAGGTTCGTGTCTAAGGTAATGTGTCCTGTGCATGTTTGAATAGATACATCTATTTGCAGGTACTTGGAAGTGCGTGTGTCAGCAAGAAACACCTGCCACCTGCCTGAGTCCAAACTCCTGCTTTAAATGGACTCAAAACGTTACTCTCGTTAATCTCTTCACAGAATTCACTGATGAGTTTCTCCAGCAATTTCTGTTTGTGTTTGAGATCTCGAGCACCCACGGTTCTTCGATTTATTCTGGTTTCGATTTCCACTGTAGACTTTGAACATAAATAACCAGGCTCCAGAGCTGGTGGCTGATAGGTTGAACTTAGATCCCGCTGCTGGCTTTGATGGATGTTGGAGATCCCAGGGCACTATTTCCCGGGTAAAAAAAAAGTAGCAGGGAAATCTTGGCTGCTAATTATTCCTCAATCCACATCAAAAAAAGCACATTATCCGGTTATGATCACATTGCTGTTTGTTGTGTGGGAATGGGTTTCAAAAGTATTGCCTGCACAGGAAAGCGCTTCAACACGACGTACAAAACACAAACGACACAAGTGCTTAAGTCGCTTTGTTCCCCCCCACCCCCCTCAGCGCTCGCATTTCAACCGCACCTTCTGCTCAAGTGGATGGACATCGGGAGCGGCCAATGGTTGGTTGTGGGATGCGGGGAAGGCGGCGCATCCGGTGCTTGCTGAGCTCCTTACCGCTGGGGTGGAGGGAAGGATAGAGAGAGGGTGAGGGTGGTCTTGGACGGACGGACGGAGTGAGTGATTGATTGACTGACAGGCAGGTCGCCTGGAGCGCGGAGAGTGTTGTCTGACTTGGTTCCCACAGACAGAGCAAGCGGTGCGACTGAGGGAGACATGGGTGACCCAGCTGGCTGAACCCACCAACAAAACTTAAAGGTAACCGAGACTTGTGTGCGTGGATAGACGGATGAAATAAACGTTGTGGCTTCATGACCAACAACAAAAAAAGTTTCTGAAAGAAATGTTTCTGTCTTCCCTCGTCGGTGGGTGAGGGGCTAACGCGTTTGAAGAGTTTGGCTTGGCTCTGTTCACTATGTACAGAGCATACGATACCGGGCGTTCCTACCCTCACTTTAGAATTTAAAGTTTCCGATAGTCCCGTGTTTAAAAGTTGAGCTGTTGTATAAATACCACTAAAACTTTCGTTTTACAGTCGTCCACCTAGTGTTTTCTGCGATCCTAGCATCAGTAACCCTAATGTTCCTCTGGCTTAGTTCGCAGTTGTACTAAGAAAGCACGAGTGTAAATATTTTTTTGAAAGAATGTATGTGCAAGTGGTTATCTCATCAGTTGTGCATTTTTTTTCACATCACAGTTTACAAGACTGTACTTTTTCATCAGATTTTTAAAAGTGCAAAAAGTTCTGCATCTTGTGTTTAAGAGCTGTCAAAACATTTTTTAGCTATTAGTCGCCAATTCTTGTTTGCTCCATTTGTAGTCCATAATTTACCCAGCTTGCGTCTGCATAGTTGATTGTTAATTATAACTTTCTGTTAACGGTAACGTTTAAAGTATTTTCTTTCCTTCCTTTAACCAGTTACTGTGCTGCAATTAATGCTTTCACATTTGGAAGGCTGTTTTGGAAGTTGAGTTCAAAATCTATCTACCTCCTCCGCACAGACTATTATTTCAACTCATCGGTGGCAATGTGTTTTTCATTTTTTTAAAAAAAATGCTTTTGCACGGGGTAATGTACTTGAACTTTTAAAATCTCTTCAACTGCAAATCTTACTTTTGGTGCTGTTAATGTGCTGACTTTATAAAGGTTTACTTTTTTCATCTTGCTTAAAATGTTCTTTCTAGTATTGTTTATGTCAAGATGGCATTTTTGTGGACTTATTGGTGAGAAGACTGTCAAGAGTCAACCACATTGCTGTGAGTCTGGGGTCACATGTAGACCAGACCAGTTAAGAATTGCAGTTTCTTTCCCTTAAAGGACCAGATGGATTTTTCTGACAATTGGCAATGGATTCGTGGTCACAATTGGACTCTTAATTTCAGATTTGTACTGAATTCAAATTGCACCATCCACTATATTGGAATTTGAACCCCAGTCCTCAGAACAATATCTGCGTCTCAAGATTAGCAGTCCAGCAATAATAACGTATAGGCTCATCTGTTAGCTTGAGTGAGTATAAAAAGTTTCATGACACAACTTTGATGCAGAGCACAGTAGTTATAATGGTGTCCTTGCAGACATTCTCCCTCAATAAATAATTGCTGTTTGTGGGAGCTTGCTATGCTCAACCATGCTGCTGTATTCCCTGTAATACAACAGTGACTGTGTTCCAAAATACATTTCCTTTGCTGCAAAGTGCTTTGAAATACCAAGTAGTTATGAAAGTACTAGTCTTTTTTTAAAATCCCTTATCTGGCTTGGTGCCACTTTTTGAAAAACTTGGTGGTAGTGTTAAGTTTTCTTGGGGAGGGAGAGGTATAGGCAGCACTTAGATTTCAGTAGGTGACTATTGTTGAAGGGATGAATATCATGGATGTGCAAGACATTAAAATTGGACAAATGCAACAAGTTGAGTGTTTGTGGGACTAGAGGAGGTTGTGGAGATTGAGAGACATTGTAAAACAAGCATATAGACCTGAATTTAATCGGCCATTTGATGATGCCCCGAGAAGTGGGAAAGATGGCAACATGGTGTTGAAGGTTAACCTAGGGAAACTAATTAAGCCACACTTCCATTTCCTGCCTGTTCAACTTGCGGGAGTGAAGAATGGAGTTGGTTATTTGGCAATAGAATTTGTGAAATAAAGGCAATGGCTTTACTCTTCCCAGTATTGAATGAAGGGCATAGTGCTGGAAGTAAATTTTCCTTAAAATTACTCCTTTTGCTTCAATGGCCTTTCCACTTCTGCATTACTGCAGTTTTAAGATTGTAACATTATTTAATGCACACAATATAATTTCCATTGAAATTATATTCATCTAATTCCATTATTTTTCTCCATAATGTCAAGTGTTAACACTGTCAATAAAATGACAAAGGAGTCTCATGTAAAAGGTACACACTGCGATTTCACTCTGAGATCTGTTTCTCCTTTTATCTTGTCTAATTGCTTGGGGGGAAAAAAAACCTAATTAGCAGGGATAAATCTTGATTCATCAACTGAAGTCCTAGCTCTGAGTCTTTTATTTTCAGTCAGTGTTGCCACTTCTCCATTATTGTCGTCATATTGTCTTTTGAATTTGGTAAGTTATTTATCTTGTATTTCACTGCATACATTTATTTGTTTTGTACAGAAAGCAACTGTCACTCAACTCTCTTTAATTTTCCAACTTTAAGTTGAATAGGAAGTGAGCAAAACATTACATCTTTGTATATTTTAGTTCAGGATAAACTGATATGCACTCTTTTGGGGTAGTTGACCATAATGGGAAGATTTTTAAAAATTCTCTTGACGCTTTATTAGTGGGAGAATATTCTATATGGCACAAGTAGTCGGTTGATACTACGGGCCTTGAGTGATGCTGAGAAAAGACATTTTTGTCAAGGCTTTTCATCTTACACTCCAGTGAATTATCTTGATGAGTGCAAGATAAAAAGCTTTGACAAAATGTCTTTCAGCAATATAACACACATTTTTCATTGTCATTCTTTCCATCAGACTTTTATAAGCTGGAACACGTTGCAAAAATCAATTGTTAAGTGAAACTGCTGAATGAAATTGAAACAAAATTCTGGAAAAAAACTCTTAAGTTGGACAGCAATTGTGGAAAGAAACAAAAGCATCCTTATGAAAGGATGTGAAAGATTGATCCAAATTACCAACACTTTCTGTGCAGGTGCTGCCTGATCTGCTGATTATTTCTAGCATTTTGTTTTTATGTCAAATTTCCAGCATCTGCAACATTTTTTTTTATCTTGGGCATTTCAGTGAATTGGGTTTAGGCATTGTTCTTTATGCATGCAGCCATTTTGTTGGCTGTCTTACAACAAATCAGTGAACATGCTTTTGTTACAGAAGTTATTGAAATAGTTTTGGTGTTAGTTAGGCTATTGGCATGAGAAGGATAAAAATTGAGCATCTGCTTCAAGAATGCTTTGCATATGTTGGGGTCCAATTACTCATCAGTTTTCTTGCTGTTATTTTCACGTGTGATTGTTCACTTTTGTTACAACTTTGCATTACACCAATGCAAAATTTGTAATAATTATACACTAAGTTACCATTTGTTCTAAGCATACTTTGGCATTGATTCTGTTTACCATTAATGTTCACACAACTTTGAAATATACAGTTTGGAATACTAACTGTTCAATTTTGTTTCTGGTTTGGATAATTATCAGAATCTCTACTATTTCCAATACTTCTGAATATATTCAGTCTGAGCTAACATCTCATACCTTGTTGCTCTTCAGTGTCTTTGTTAATTGATCATAATTTTCAACAACCCTTTCTTACTAATTTTAACTGCAAATTTTGCCTACCTATTTCCAATTGAGACAACTTTTGAGACTGTAACTATGCGTTGGTAACCTCGAGTGAGAATTGGCGTCATGCACTTTGGCTTTCAACCTGGTTCAGTGAAACAGTAACTCATTTGAGTTAAACTTTAAAGCACTCCCATATGAGCTGTTCGTACACCAGGGATGGTTTTATAACACTTTATGTTCAAGCTGTTTAATGGTAGCAAAGAGCGACCTTTCACAACCGCATTTTTTTTTTGTATTTACTCACATTAAAATAAAAGTTGAAGACTTGATGCACAGTTTAATTCAACATAGAGTAGAACAGAGCCAACCTATGTGACCCTTTTGCAGGTAATTAACTTCCATCAGTGTCTCCTCAGGCAGTGAAAGGATTGATGTCAGATCTCTTTTTTTTAATGAACAGTTTCTCTGCAGCTTTGATTTATGTTTTATAAACTATTATATCCTTGGAACTGTTATGCTGTTTTCACACAATTGCACTGTCAAAGAGACACCTGTCTTATTTAAGGCTCTTTTTAACTGTACTTCTTGGTCAGTCTGTCCTTTATTTTAATGAGTTTAGAGTCTGTTGCTAATCTTACATTAGTTTTCTCCCCCCAGTTACAAAATTCTGTAATTTCAGTGTCCAAAGTTTACCCTCTCTTTGGTCCTTTTGAATTAATTGTTTTAAATGCACTTAGGATATAGAGTATAGAACAACAGCACAGGAACATGCTATTAAGTCTACCATGTCTGTGCTGACCATGATACCATTCTAAACTAATCCCATCTGTCTGCATATGATCTATAGCCCTCCCTCCCCTCCCTGTTCATGTGTCTGCTAAAATGCCTCTTAAATGTTGCTGCTGTGTCTGCTTCTGTCACCTCCCTTGACACCGCATTACAAGCACCTACCACTGTTTGGGTTTAAAGAAAAACTTGCCTTGCACATCTTTAAACATTCCCCAACATCTTAAACCTGTCCTCACCGCTCCCCCCCGTATTTAATATTTCCACCACGGGAGAAGACTGTGAATATCCACCCCATCCATGTCGCTCATAATTTCATATAATATAGTAGTCCCTCCCGTACCTGTGGGCAATAGTTCTAAGATCTACCACGGAAGCCCAAAGGCGTGGGTAGGAGTTAATCCACTCATTTAAATGGGAAATTTACCTTTCTGGCAGCCCCCAGTCCCTGGTTCCGGAAAGTTCCCTATAATATGGTTGGGCCATGGAAAATGAAGTTGCGGTTATGGGGTCGCCCCATACTCATGAGATCAAGTACTAGGTGTGAATATACAACTAACCATAGTTAGCTTTGAAGAAGCTTCAGAGAAACTGTCAACGTGACTGGTGAGTGACTTGTGGATCTTAGGAACGCAGCATAAAACAGCTGACTGTAGAAGAAGGATGTTCCAAGCAGTTACTGAATGCAGAAAATTTACATTGGTATTGCCACCAAACAGGAGGAACATAAGACCATTCTAGATAAGAGCAGAGTTAGAATTAGAGGTGAAGAACCTCTTAAGGCCAATGTAGAAACATCTGGTGACAGAAATTATCTCATTTATCTCATGGTTAGAATATAGAATTAATTTTTTTTTGGTAATAGAAACCATCTGTTCAATTAGATTTTTTTAAAGCCAAAATAAAATCCAGTTTGCGAATATATAATTATGTAAATTAAATTGTAATGTATATCACGGCACATTTTGTCCTCCTTACATCACACTTGCAGTAATAAGTCAGTACGCTTGTATTTATCTTTGTTTGAATGAGAAACATTCTCACTTCTAAATTCCAAACATTATTAGCTCAGCCTTTCTTAAGGTCAACTATTCCTTTGAGGGACAGTTCCCTCATTCCTGATGAAGGGCTCCTGCCCAAAATGTCAATTCTCCTGCTTCTCAGATGCTGCATGACCTGCTGTGCTGTTCCAGCACCACGCAGTCTTGTCTCTGACCTCCTCAAATCTGTAGTCCTCAATTTCTCCCTGTTCCATTTGAGGTATTTGCCTTTGACATGATACCAATACAAGTACAACATCTCCCCTGAAGGAAGTAGTGCAAAACTGGGCATGTTACTCAGTGATGTTGCACTTGTTTTATAAAGAAATGGTTCAGAAGGAGTTAATGTTTAAGTTTGATTAATTTACACTCAAACCGACAATGTCACATTAAAAAAAAGCAGCCTAGTGTGAGGTATTGATGGAAAGAGAAAGTCTTGTAATTATGACTAACCAGTCATTATAACTTGTACCTGTGCTATTATCCAAGAAACTACATCCTCTGTAAGACAAGTGTCCTCACTTGTTTATTCAATAGTAGTTAGTGCTCTACTATTGCTAAATTAGAGAGGTACTTACCATTAGCATGGAAAGGAGGTTTGAAGGATCTTATAGAGTCATAGTTGTATAGTTTCGAAACAGACTCTTTGGTCCAACTTGTATATGCAAACCAAGTTTCTCAAACTAAACTAGAGTCCCATTTGCCTGCGTTTGACCCATATCCTTTTTGAAGAAGGTCACAGCCTATCCAGCTTCTCCTTATAACTCATACCCCCCAGTCCTAGTAATATCCTTGCAAATCTTATCTGTACCCTCTTCAATTTAATAATATCCTTCCTACAGCAGGGCGACCACAGTACTCCAAAAGTGGCCTCACCAACGCTCTGACCAGTACCAAATGCTGTCTTTGGCACAGTATTCATGTCTCTACCTTAGGCAAGAAGGATGTGGGTTCAAAACCCACTTATTCCAGAAATGTGTCATCATATGTCTGAACAGGTTGATCATACCTATCTGGAAAATAGGTTTGATGGCAGCTCTGTACTCCAACCACAAGCCAATACTGGTTGGTAATGCAATATATGGTATGGTCATCAGTGCATTGTTGCATACTTACCTTAGGGTAACAACAGTGAAACAAATCCATTTGACCCAGGAGGAGGAAGAATTCTGAAGACAAGTGTGTGTACCTCTTTAAGAAAGTTGTCTGTGTACTCTGAAAGCAGTAATCAACAGCTGTGAGCAGACAAGCAGTCAGCAGCATTCTTGGCACAGTAGTGGGGCAAAAGCAGTGTTAGAGCATAAAGCTTTTACAGGTGTTTCCCGCTACCTGAAAGTAGCGTGTTCCCAGGAAACCTTTCGTAATCCAAAAATGTAAATGATTTATGTGGGAAAAAGTATCGCAGTTTTTTGTAAAAGTGAAAATTCTCTTTGGATTTGCAAAAACAGGTATTAAAGTAGTTGTTTTGTAAAAGTGAAATTGCATGAAGTGAACATCCAAAAAGCAGGCGATACTTGCACCCCCAAGCTCGTAAGTAGCACAGGAAAGACAATGAAGTTAAGGAAAAGAGGAAAATCTAGTCACATGGGGAGGTTACAGTAGAAAGATCTGTGCAGAGAGTTTGCAGTTCTCAGTACAGGTAGAAATCCCTATGGCCAAGGGGAAAACCACTTTAAAATAGTTGTGCATAAGGTCAGGCAAGGTAGGTGAACTTGCCTTTGGCATGAGTGTCATTACCATCATGAGCAGGCTCCATGTGCCTCAGATGCAGTGTGCAAAGTAAGGGATGGTAAATCAATTTATACTGAGACTCCAATCTCAAAGTCGCAGAGTACATTTAAAGTGACTAAAGGGCAATTTAAATATTTTGAAAAAAATAATTTTTAAATTAGATTTATGTCTTGAGGCCAGAACATTCAAAATGTAAAGGACAGAAAACTTGCAGGATTAAAAGTTTTTAATTAAAAAATTGTGCTTTGAATGATGTTACCAAAGAGCAGCATGACATTTGAGGAATAGGAAAAGGCTAAGGATTGATCTTTTGGGGGACATAAGAGGTAAGTGTATGAATGGAAACTGAAGCCATAGTTGTAGTTACATGCCTGGCACACCTCTGCTCTGCAGAAGCAATATTTTCTTTAAAATGATTGAATTAGCAAATGTGATATAGCTGCTAAAGTTTGTGATGCACAAAATGGAGCTCTTTGGTGCCCCCCACTCTCTCCAAATTCTCCCCATTTGTAAGAACATGCCAATCTGATAATTTGGCTATTTTCCAGTCAAAAATATTTTAAGCTTCACTTTGTATTTATTTAAGTACAAATACAAATAACTAGTTCAAATAATGTCTATTTGTTGTTCCCATTAAAGTATATACCAAAGTATTTGCAAAATAACATGTACTTTTGGCTTTCAAGGAAATTGCAACACAAAATTTGAATGTCCTTGGATTGCTGATAGAATATGTTAATAAGTGATGTGTTGACAGAGTTAAACAGCAGTTTAATTATAGATTTAGGCGGCATGGTCGCTCAATGGTTAGTACTGCAGCCTCACAGCGCCAGGGACCCGGGTTCAATTCCCACCTCTGGCAACTGTCTGTGTGGAGTTTGCGCATTCTTCCTGTGTCTGCATGGGTTTCCTCCAGGTGCTCCGGTTTCTTCCCACAGTCCAAAAATGTGCAGGTTAGGTGAATTGGCCATGCTAAATTGCCCGTAGTGTTGGGTGCATTAGTCAGGGGTAAATATAGGGGAATGGGTCTGGGTGGGTTGCGCTTCGGAGGGTCGGTGTGGACTTGTTGGGCCGAAGGTCCTTTTCCAAACTGTAGGGAATCTAATCTAATCATTTGATTTGCATTTTAGTTAATAAGAAAATTATGTATTTTTAAGAGTTTATGGCATTGAAGTTTTCTAAATTGATAACATGCATTATGACAAAGATTTCTTTATTTCAGATATGGCCTGCAGACAGCTCAGTTTGGGTATTTAAATATCATATAACAAGTGAAGGAATTTTGAATTTACTGGTGGATTTTCTGAAAAAGCATAATTCAGTAACTTGGAATATTTTTAGTATTTAAATATTTATTTTGCTTTTCTTTTAACGATATCAATGTGTAGTATTGGTGCATCAGAATACTACTAACAAGAAATCCTATTTTGGTTTTGATGGAAGAGAGACTTGCAACAGATATTGAAAAATAGTTCTGAGAAAGTACTGGAGGCCACTAGGTAGTGCAATATAATTGCCTTATTTCTCATCACCTGTTATTTTTTGTATAGATGCTATACTTCAATAAAAGTCACTTTCCTGTGTTAAGTAGCTATTATTTGAATGGTTGCACTAAACTAATGAAGCTCCCTTTGGATCTTCTCAGAAATGTACTGTGACGTCAGTGAAAAAAGATGAATGGTCATCTTGATTTCTTTCAATCTCAATGGGTGTCAAGTTAATAATTGTATACATGATAGCCTGCAGCAAAGCTTTTTTTTTCAGTGAGGGTTGTTTGTTCCTGTATGGATTACAATGTAATGAAGCAGAATATGTAACTTAATTTACAAAATGCAAGAAGAATCAAGAGAAATTTAGGTACAATCTATTGTCATAGAATCATAGAGGTGCACAGCATGGAAACAAACCTTTTGGTCCAACTTGTCCATGCTGACTAGATATCTCAATCTAAACTAGTCCCACCTGCCACACTTGACCCATATCCCTCCAAACCCTCCTTATTCATATACCCATGCAAATGCTTTTTAAATGTTGCAATTGTACTAGCCTCCACCACTTCCTCTGGCAGTCCATTCCACACATGCACCATCCTCTGCATGAAAATGTTGCCCTTTAGGTCTCTCATATCTTTCCCTGGATATTTTCCTCACCTCTTTATGCTGGGTTTTAGAGTTGAAAACCAATAGCCCTCCCACCTCAAATTTAAAATGTTTGTGGTATCACTTTTTTTTAAGACCATAAGACATAGGAGTGGAAGTAAGATCATTCGGCCCATCGAGTTCACTCTGCCATTCAATCATGGCTGATAGGCATTTCATCTCCACTTACCTGCATTCTCCTCGCAACCCTTAATTCCTTGTGACATCAAGAATTTATCAATCTCTGCCTTGAAGACGTTTAGCAACCCAGCAATGAATTCCACAGGCCCATCACTCTCTGGCTGAAGAAATGTCTCCGCATTTCTGTTCTGAATTGACCCCCTCTAATTCTAAGCCTGTGTCCACGGGTCCTAGTCTCCTCGCCTAACGGAAATAATTTCCTAGCACCCTTTCCAAGCCATGTATTATCTTGTACGTTTCTATTAAATCTCCCCTTAATCTTCTAAACTTCAATGAATACAATCCCAGGATCCTCAGCCATTCCTCGTTTGTTAGATCTACCATTCCAGGGATCATCATTGTGACTCTCCGCTGGACACGCTCCAGTGCCAGTATGTCCTTCCTGAGGTGTGGGGACCAAAACTGGACACAGTACTCCAAATGGGGCCTAACCAGAGCTTTATAAAGGCTCAGTAGCACAACGGTGCTTTTATATTCCAACCCTCTTGAGAGAAATGACAATGTTCTTTCCTTGTACCACCTTTTTGGTTTGTGCAAGACACCACTCCCAATTGCCCATCTCTTGTGAAGTAGTTTTACGTCGAGCAAAACACATTGGGACTATCACCTTATTGTATCACTCACGTGATTGTTTTATTTTTGTGGACCAGAATATACTGCCTGAGTCAATATATATTGAAATTTCATCTTACTTTTCAACTAAAGCTTGATTGCCAAAAATAGTTTTAATGGAATATAAATGTGTATTAAAGCATTTGGGAGATCTGAAGATAATTTTAGAATGGTTGGCTGAGGTGTGGACATAGGGTGGTGTAATATCTATTTACTGGCAGCATTTGAATTCTGGCTCCCAAACAACAGCTCTAGCATCTGCCACCCTTGCCCACTATTCAAATTTAGTTTATAGCATGAAACCAAAACAAAGTACTGGAGAAACATAGCAGAGCTGGAAGCATCTGCGCAGAGAAAAAGCAGCTTTAATATCGAATCAGTGATCCTTCATCAGCATATCGTTTATAGCTTATTTACTTCAATTTCAAATAGTGTTCCCAACAGTAATTGATCACGTGCGAATAAAATAAAACCTTTTAAAACTCTTGCTTTTGAATTCTAATCTTAATCAACAATCTACAAAATCTCAATCTGGAAATGCCATAGTCCTAAGCATTTCAGACTGGAGAGGTTACAATGTAACTAAAAGTTTGATGGTTTATGGTTAACATTCTCCAAACAGGCTTTGTTTGTAGAAGGAAGTGTTCCTTCTTGCTCCATGAATTGGCTAATAGTCACTTGTCACTTATTTTGTTGGATTTACATAATTCAGTAAATTCCTTGGTTTGCTGGTTGATTTGAGCATCATAGTTAGAAGGTTGTGCACTCATCAAAAACAAAACAAAATGTGCACGTTTCTTGGCAAAATGTGCTGAAAATGTTGTGAAATTCTACTTGTGCAATCTGAGCTAACACCAGTTGTTGACTTTTCCTCATTGCACATGCCATTGATAGATTGGATACATATCGGAAAAAATTGCCAATTTTTATTTCCTAGTCAATGCCCTGGTGAATGATGATACTGTGGTTGCCCAATGTTACTTGAGATTGTGCAGAAGTAGTTCTTCTTCTGTTTTTGCTGGTCCTTTTGAAGGAAAGTGTGACCTAGTACCCCTCACTGTAGTCCGGTAACTTGTAATGTTTTCGGAGAGTACTTCAGTACTCAATTCATCCTGCCTCCGGTTTGCTACTCTTTGTGGCCAATTTGCATGCCCTTCCACAGATCTAATACTCTACCTAATTTACCTTGCTAGCCATGGTCAGGCCACCTTTCCCATTTTCATTTGTGCTAGTCAAAAATGAACAGTTGTTGCAGTTTTTTCACATTACTTAAAAGCTTGCTATTGCCTATCCATCAGATTCCCCTTAAGTAATGTATCCCAAATTATTGTAGCTGCCTTGTACCTCCATTCCATAGTTTGTTTTATTTAGATTCAGGACCCTTGTCTTAGAATCATCTATGTCATTCTCCAACTTAATGAAGAATTCTATCATTTTATGGTTACTGTTCCCTAAGGGAGTTTGCACAGCTAGATTGCCAATTACTTCTTTCTTATTATAAAATACCCAGTCCAGGATAACCCATTCTCTGGTTTGTTCATCATCATATTCATCTACAGAACCATCCCGTAGACACTCCAGGAATTCCTCCTCCACATTGCTGTTACTGATTTGATTTGTCTGATCTATGTGTAGATTCAGGTTTCCCAAACTTACATCTGTACCTTTTACTGCTTGCATCTCTAATTGTCTACTTAATACCTTCCTCAATGTTATTGCTACAGCCGAGGGGTCGATTATATAACCCGGACTATTGTTTTCTGCCATTGGGTATTTCTAAGCTCTACTCAGGGCGGCATGGTGGCTCAGTGATTAGCACTGCTGCCTCATGGCACCAGGGACCCGGTTTCGACTCCAGTCTCTGGTGACTCTGTGTGGAGTTTGCACATTCTCCCAGTATCTCTGTGGGGTTTTCTCCAGGTGCTCTGGTTTCCTCCCACAGTCCGAAGATGTGCAGGTCAGGTGAACTGGCCATGTTAAGTTGCCCATAATGTTCAGGGATATGTAGGTTAGGCACATTAGTAAGGGTAAATATAGGATAATATGGTAGGGAAATGGATCTGAGTGGGATACTCTTCAGAGGGTTGGTTTGGACTTGTTGGACCTAATGGCCTGTTTTCACACTGTAGGGATTCTATAATCTACTCATCGGAAGTAATGTTGGAACCTCACTATTACATTAATGTCCAATTAACCAGCAGTGCTACCCCAGTTCCTTTTCCCTTTTCATTTGTGCTTCCTGAAAATTGATACCCCAGGATGTTTAGTTCCATCCCTGGGCACCCTCCTCTCCATATGTCCCACTGTATAATACCTGTTTATCTCTGAGTTATTCATCCACTTTATTGCAAATTCTCGAGTACTCCCACTGGCCCTTTCACTGCAGGGTTGTAGACTACTCCTAATTAAATATAAGTACCTCAAGGCAGCATCTTAACTGATCATCCTTCCCATTCTCCTCCAGTGTCCTGCTGCAGCTCCCTCTGGATTACAGATCCATAATTCAGCCCTACATGAAGAACAGACCTTGGAACAAATATTTAGCCCAGTACACTAGGTTTGTTCAAAATCTTTGTGACTAACATTCCTGTAATTCCCCCAGAGCATTGGCAGAATGCATTAGTGGACCTACTGGGGAATTAGCTCAAGGAAAACTCAAAAATTGGAACAACCTCAGAAAATTTGTTCATCTATTTCAGTAGAGATACTAATGCCTTGTGGATAATTACTGGGGAAAGATTGTTGAATGTCTCCAAAATGTTGATCGATAAGTCTTAAACTTGTTGCTTTTCTTTTGTATGCTCCAATGCAGTAAAATTCGTAAACATAAATCTCACTGTCAGTCCCAAATGTTTTACAATAAGGACTAGTTGTGCTAGGGCTGAAGTCTGGTACACCACTTTGGGATCTAATCGGGGAAGATAAAAATAAATTATAAAATTTTATTGCTCGGAGTGAGGCCATTAGGCCAATTATAGCAATGCTAGCTTTCTGAGCTATTATATTAGTTGGCTTTCTTTGTCCCTTTCCCAAAAACATTTTAATTACATTTTCTTTCATACATTTAATCTACTTTCCTTTTGAATTGTTATAGTAGATTCTATTTCCACTATACCTTCTGGTACGGCATTCCAGATTGTTTTTCATTTATGTCACAGTGAACGGCTGGTCGATTCAGTATTGATTGCTAGTCCAATCTTGACAGTGAGAGCCTCCAAAACGTTTTCACGGCCAGCCTCATTATGATACTATCAGCAAGCTTCAAGTGCTGACTATGAAATGATGTGAAGTGATGGCGAGGCACATTAGTTACACACAGCCTGATAAGTCCTGTGCCTGGGTCAGCATGTTGAAGGAGCTTCTGGATTAGTGATGCTGGAAGAGCACAGCAGTTCAGGCAGCATCCAAGGAGCAGCGCAATCGACATTTCGGACAAAAGCCTGATGAAGGGCTTTTGTCCGAAATGTCGATTTCGCTGCTCCTTGGATGCTGCCTGAACTGCTGTGCTCTTCGAGCACCACTAATCCAGAATCTGGTTTCCAGCATCTGCAGTCATTGTTTTTACCATGTTGAAGGAGCTGTTCAGCTAATCTCGCATCCCTGCCTTTTTCCTTTTCCAAGTACTTATCCAGTTCCTCTCTGAAAGTTTTGTTATTGCATCTGTGTCCATTCCCCTTTTCATGATGAGGTTTTTCAATCAAGGTGTTACATTGGAAGCCTTCCAGTTTTCGAGAAAAAGAACTTCCAAATCCAAGGATGTTTGAGATTGTGGTGGAGACTGTTATTTCCTTTTCTCTCTTCCTGAAATGTTAGATTGTTTGCTGTTGGAACCTATGCTATTTCCGTGGAATCCCATAAGGCGTTTGATTAGTTAGCCTATGCAAATATTCTACACTTTCTTTTTATATTTTATAGCTTTCGGTTCTACAAGTAATTGGCAGTGCTCTTGTATAATTTTTGATTTAAAAATATTTTCTTCTGAATTTTCTGCTGGCTGTAAAGTTAGTCTTATTTTCCTGTTTATAAAATTTGTGTTTATTTGTTGCCCTACTTGTAGTCCAATATCTTGCTTACTGTAGCAATTCTGTTTCATTCTCCCAATTACTCCATCTGCATTGCATCTGTTCTGATAATATCATCTTATTCATTCATGTCTCCAGTGTAACTTTTTTTTTACTACAGCCCTCACTGTGATTAACTTAACTATGTCTATTTCATTTCCATATCTCAACTCTCACCCCTTTCCCTACGGAGCCCAACAGACTAGGTCCAGGCTTGTCCCCAGCCGAAGAGGCTAAAACCAGAAGATATTGTCTCAGAATATGGGGCAGGCCATTTCGGACTGATGTGAGTAAATTACTTCACTCAGTGGAGAATGAACTCATGGAATTCTCAAGTACAGGAGATTGTGGAGCCCAAGTCACTGAGTATAATCAAGAAAGAGAAAGATAAAGTTTTAGATTTTAAAGGTATCGATGGGTATAGGGAGAAAGTGGAAATATGGCGTTGAGATAGACGATCAGTCATAATCGTATTGAATGGTGTAGCGCACTGGAAGAACCAAGTGGCCACCTACAGCTCCTGGTTTCTATGTTTAGTCTGCTTGATATGCACCCCATTTGATATATCCAGTATTCACTCCCTTCGCCAGCGAGACACCGAGATAGCGCTTTGTATTATCTACTTATGCAATGCACTAGGCTCCTTCAACAACACCTTCCATACACATTACTTCTACCACCTAGAACCAGATAGGCAGCAGATGCCAGAGAATATCATTGTTTGCAATTTCCCATCCTAGCCACACACCATCTTAAATTGGAATTGTCTTACATTAAGGCCATAAGAAAAAGGAAAGGGAGTGGCATTTTGGCCCCTTGAGCTTGGTCTGCCATTCAGTAGTATCTGATGTAGCTAATCTGATATTCCTCATGTCCATTTTATGCATTTTCCCCATATCCCTTGATTTCATTACAGATCAAGAATCTATCTGTCTCGGCCTTAAATATACAAAGGACTATGCCCCCTCCGCTCTCTGTGGCAAGGAGTTCCAAGACTCTCAACTCTCGGAGAGGAAATTCCTCCTCATCTCTGTCTTAAACTGATGCTTGTTTATTCTGAGACTACACCCTCTGGTTCTAGACTTGCTCGTGAGGGGAGCTATTCTCTCAGCATTTATCCGGTCAAGCCCCTTAAGAATCCTTTGTCTTGATGATATCTCCCCCCCCCCTTGTTTTGCTAAGAATTATATTTGTAATTGAGTGAGTCCCAACCTGTTTAACCTTTGCTCATAAAACAATCCCTCCAAAGCAAGGATTATCATAGTGAACTTTCTCTAA
This sequence comes from Hemiscyllium ocellatum, assembly GCF_020745735.1. Taxonomy (NCBI): domain Eukaryota; kingdom Metazoa; phylum Chordata; class Chondrichthyes; order Orectolobiformes; family Hemiscylliidae; genus Hemiscyllium; species Hemiscyllium ocellatum. The sequence goes on along the minus strand of NC_083401.1, from coordinate 51,926,729 downwards.
ACTGCCTCTGACGTAACAATATCTTTCCTTTAAAAAAAGGGACCAAAACTGCTCACAGTACCCTAGATGTGGTCTCACCAACACCTTGTACAGTTGCAGTAAGACTTAACTCCTCTTATACTCCAACCCCCTTGAAATAAAGACCAACATTCCATTCATCTTCCTGATTACCTGCGGTACCTGTTGTTCGCTTTGCATTTTGTGCACAAATACCACCAAGTTCCTTAAGTTGCAGCTTTCTGCAGTTTTTCTCCATTTAAATAGGCAAGTGGGACTAGTTTAGTTTAGATAACTTGGTTGACATGGACTATTGGACCGAAGGGTCTGTTTCCATGCTATATGATTCTACAACTCAAATAAATTAGTCAGACACTATTTTCCTTTCATGAAGCTATGCTGACTCTGTTTGATTATTACTTTAATAATTGATTCCAATACTTTTCCAACAATAGGCGTTAGGAGAAAGTGAGGACTGCAGATGCTGGAGATCAGAGCTGAAAAATGTGTTGTTGGAAAGGCGCAGTAGGTCAGGCAGCATCCAAAGAGCAGGAGAATCGACGTTTTGGGCATAAGTCCTTCTTCAGGAAGAAGCCTTGATGAAGAGCTTATGCCTGAAATGGCGATTCTCCTGCTCCTTGGATGCTGCCTGACCTGCTGCACTTTTCCAGCAACACATTTTTTGACAATAGGCATTAGGCTGCTCAGCCCACTCTTTGCTTCCCTCCAATTTTAAATAGGAGTTTCACATGAGCAGGTTTCCAATCTTTCTTCTTCAGAATCCAACATTTTGAAAAATTACAACCATTATATCTTCTATCCCTGTAGATGCCGCTTTTAGAATCCTTGGGTGCAAGTCATCAGGGCCAAGGGACTTGTCTGCCTTTAGTCCCCTTAGTTGGTCCAATACTACTTGTCTAATGATTGTGGTGATATTTTAATTCTTCCCCTATATTCTTTAGTATTAATGGACTGAAAAGACTGATTCAAAATATCTGTTAAACTCCTTTGCCATTTCCTTGTTTCTAAAAACCATCTCCCTGGATTCATTTCATTCAGGGCTTATGTTCACTTTGACCCCTTTTTAAAATATATTTGAAGAAGCTCTTGTTAATTTTGATATTTCTTGCTAACCTAACCTCAGTTTGTCTGTCTTTTTTAACTTTTTAGTCCTCCATTGCAGGATTCTGAGCTTATTCTTGTTGTTGGGCCTGTCAGTGATTTTTTTTTTTGTAGCCGCCTTGTATGCTTCGTCTTTCGACTTAATATTCTCCTTAATTTCTTTGGTTAGGCATGATTGGTTTATCACTGTCTTAGAATGTTTCCTCCTTGCTGGGATGTATTTTTTGCAGAGAAATGAATTACCTCCATAAATGGCAGGAATGACAGTAAACTGCTTGTTTACTGTCATTCCTGCTAATGTATCCACACAGTTGATTTTAACGAATCATTTCATTGTAATTCCCTTCATTTAAGTTTAAATTGCTTCCGAACTCAATATTAAATTCATCATAGTGATTGCTACTTCCTAGGAAATATTTTACTCAGATCATTTTATTAAACCTGCCGCGTTACCAGATCCAAAAAAGTTTGCTCCTTGCTTGGTTCCATGACACATTGTTCTAGGAAATTATCCTGAATGTACTGTTTTTGAATTCATTTTCATATCTATCTTTTCCAATTTAATTAACCAAATCAACATGAAGATTAAAGTCAATTGTAATTATTACTCTATTATATTTACATTTTATGTTTTTGATTTAAAGCCTTTCCCACAGGCTGCTTACTATTTGAGGGTCTGTACACACCTTCTAATGATCTCCTCTTTCTCTTGCTTTTTTTTAAACCCAATTGGACTCTGTTATTTGAGCCGTCATCATCTCTCATAACTGTCCTCATTTCCCTTCTTCATAACAGTAGTACCCCACCACTGTTTCCATTCCCTCCTGACTCTGAGATGTCAAATATCACAGAATGTTTAGTTCTTAGTTTTGATCTCTGTGTAACCATCATTCTGTAATGACTGAGATCAAATTGACTTACCTTGATTTGCACCATCTGTTTGCCTATTTTATTCTGAATGTTTTGTGCATTTATATACTAAGCCTTTTGAGTTTGTTTTATTATTGAATTTCCTTGCACTTTTCTGGTTCCTTTGATACCATTTGACATTCGCACATTGTTACCAGAAAATGAAAAGATGGGACACAATCAACCCTGGAATCCTACCCTCTGTTGTAACTTTGATTTTATCATTTTTCATGCAACTGACACCCCTGCTTCATAGCCCCCACTATTTTCATTTAAATCCAGATCTACATCCTGAGTTACATGATTCACCTTGACACTGGTTGCAGAGTGATCAGATAGAGCCCATCCCATCGGTACAGCTCCCTTGTCTCCCCAGGATGATGCCTGTACCCCATTAATTTGCTCCTGTTTGTCCCACACCAATCTTTTGACCTGTGCCAATTAGCTCGTGATTCAGGTGGTAATATAAAAACTATTACTTTTTTGGTTTTGTTTTTTAATTTCACACATAGCTGTTCATATTCCCTCAGCAGAACATCTTCCCACTTTCTACCTGTGTCATTGGCATTGACATGGACTACAACAACTGGGTCTTCCCCTCCCACTCCAAATTCCTCTGCAGCACAAATGAGAAATGCTGATCACGGGCAACACAGCCTCTGGGACGCTCCACTGTGGCCACGGAGGACAGTGTCAGTTTCCCTGACTATATTATCCTTTTAATAACAAATACATTGCATTGCACCACCTCTTTTCCCCCCCCCCCCGCCCCCCCCAAAACTCCGGAATGGTTCCCGTACTACCATACCATGGTGTTATGGTCGGTTTGCTCATTCCTGCTGATGCCCCTCATGTTGTCCACACAGGGAGCAAGAATTTTAAACCTGTTACACCAGCTCAAGAATTAGGGCTCCTTCTGGATCCCTCTATCTTCCTCGCTCATAGTCATACCTTCATATCCTTGATCACTGACTGAATTCTGATCCTCCTGAAACACAACATCCAGGTAACTCTCCCTGTCCCAGATGTGTCACTGTTTGAAGCTCAGACTCCAGCTCGTCAACTCTGAACCAGAGTTCCTCAAGTAACCAACACTTATTACAGATGTGGTCACTGAGAACCACAGTGAGGTCCATCAGCTCCCACATTATGCAGTTACAGCAGATGACTGGGCCAACATCTCTGTTTTGTTTACTTAGTTCTTAATTTGATTTAAAAATAATTCTGGTCTTCAGTTTTTGATCTGTAAATATCATGCCCATTTACCTTTAACCTACAATTGTCAAATTAGCAGCTATTACCAACTATTTGGTTTTCCTGTGATGTCACTTTTTGTTTTGTGCTGGGCAGCCGATCTTGGACTTCAAATTATCCTGTTTTAAACAAAAATTCCAAACTATGATTGAAAAGAAAGCAAAACCCCCACCTTCTCCCTCATTCTGAATGGGATCTCACTGCGTAATGCTATATGATTATTACTAAAAGATTCAACTTATCATGTTTTAAAAGACCTTAAGTTGGACTGTATCGCACTCCCCTTCCTGACTCTGAAGCCTACTCAGTTGCTCTTTAGGAGAAAGTAGGACTGCAGATGCTGGAGGCCAGAGTTGAAAACTGTGGTGCTGGAAAAACACAGGCCAGTTAGCATCCGAGGAGCAGGAGAATCGATGTTTCGGGCATAAGCCCTTCTTCAGGAATGAGGCTGGTGTGCCAAGCGGGCTGTGCTAAAGGGGTGGGGGGGGGGGGGTGGAATTTGGGGGAGGGGTGCTGGGAATATGATAGGTGGAAGGAGGTGAGGGTAGTAGGCTGGAGAGGGTGTGGGGGTGGAGAAGTCGGGAAGAAGATTGCAGGTCAAGAGGGCGGTGCTGAATCCAGGGGTTGGGACTGAGATAAGGTTGGGGGGGAGGGGAAATGAGGAAGCTGGAGAAATCTGCATTCATCCCGTGTGGTTGGAGGGTTCCTGGGTGGAGATGAGGCGCTCTTCCTCCAGGCGTTGTGTGGTCAGGGTCTGGCGATGGAAGAGCGCTGATAGGGGTGGGGAGGGAAATATATCCCTGTTCGTGGGGTCTGTTTGGAGGTGCAGACCCCACCACCAGGGATATATTTCCCTCCCCACCCCTAACAGCGTTTTGGAGAGACCAATACCTCCGTGACTCCCTCATCAGGTCCATACCCCCCTCACCAACCCAGCCTTCATTCTCCGCACCTTCCTCTGCAACTGCAAGAAGTGCAAAACTTGCGTCCACACCTCCCCCCTCACTTCCCTCCAAGGCCCCAAGGGATCCTTCCATATCAGTCGCAAATTCACCTGCACCTCCACACACATCATTTACTGTATCCGCTGCACCTGATGTGGTCTCCTCTACATTGGGGAGACAGGCCACCTACTTGTGGAAAGTTTCAGGGAATACCTCTGGAACACCCGCACCAACCAACCCAACCGCCCCATTGCTGAACACTTTAACTCCCCCTCCCACTCCGCCAAGGACATGCAGGTCCTTGGCTGCCTCCATCGCCAGACCCTGACCACACGACGCCTGGAGGAAGAGCGCCTCATCTCCACCCAGGAACCCTGCAACCACATGGGATAATGTAGATTTCTCCAGCTTCCTCATTCCGCTCCCCCCCCCCCCCCCAATGTTATCTCAGTCCCAACTGCCAGATTCAGCACTGCCCTCTTGACCTGCAATCTTCTTCCCGACCTCTCCGCCCCCACTCCTTCTCCGGCCTACCACCCTCACCCTCACTTCCTTCCACCTATTGTATTCCCATAGCCCCTTCCCCAAATTCCCTCCCCTCTACCCTTTATCTCAGCCCGTTTGGCATACCAGCCTCATTCCTAAAGAAGGGCTAATGCCCAAAACGTCGATTCTCCTGCTCTTCGGATGCTGCCTGGCCTGCTGTGTTTTTCCAGCACCACATTTTTCAACTCAGTTGTTCTTTAGGCCATTAAGACATAATTCTGCTACTATGTCATTCAGCCCATCGAGTCTGCTCCACCATTCAATGAGATCATAATTGATCTGAAAACCCTCGACTGCACCTCCCTGCCTTTTTCCTTTAATCCTTGATTTCCTTACTTAAACAGATTTTTAATCAAGGGTTAATCTCTGCTTTGAATATAACTAACAACCCAGCCTAGATAATCCTCTGCGGTGAATGATTCCATAGATTCTTAACCCGCAGAGAGAATACATTCCTCTTATCTCTGCCTTAAGTTTGGAATCCCATATCCTGAGATTCTGTCTAAACTCTCCCGAAAGGGGAAACTACCTTTCCATGTGTATCCTGTCAAGTTTCCTCAGAATTTTGTACATTTAGAATTAGATTTTGTCATTGTACATTTTTCACTGTACTCATGTACACATGTTGCCAGTCCCAGTGCCACCCAATGTACCTCGATACAAAGTAGAAAAATTAAAGAAAAAAGTTAAAATTTCGACAGTCTGTCTTAACTGCTTAGCCATGCTGGGCTTGCACTCCCTATAAAGGCTTGATCTCCTCCACTTTGGCTTGCTCTCGGGGAGACTTCAGGCTGCATATTCTTATGCTGCTGCAGAAGCTGGGGACATTCTTCACCACAATGTTGGGCTTGGTCTTCCCGCATTGGGCTCAGTCTCCAATCATCTGAGTCCTGCTCCGGGTCTCCAGCTGTTGCCACACATTTAATTAAGGTCATCTCTCATTCTTCTGTATTTCAATCAGTAATGACCCTACTCAACGTCTCCCTATAAGGCAGTCCATCCATACTTAGTGATCCTTCTTTGGATTGCCTCCAGTGACAGTACATCTTCACTTTGATTACAGGCTCCAAAACTGTACATAGTATTCCAGTTGTGGTCTTGGTCAGTTTGTCACTTGTGTGGTTTTAGCAAACATGCCTAGTTCTCTGCTCCATTCCAACATTAAGGAATAATTATTAATGGGGGATTCTAAGTACCCATAAACGGACTAGTACACTGGTTGTGTGAAGAGCAAGTGTTCCATGATTGTATGTGAAAGTGTTTCCTCCAGCAGTATGTGTCAGTCCAGAAAGGATGCATTGTTTAACATGGTGCTCAGAAATGATGTTGGTCATGTGAATCAAGTGTCATTGGGGGCACATTTTAGGAGACAAATGGTCATTGTATGATAAGGTTCAGGATGATGTTGGAGAATGGCATTTACTAATCCAGAGGAAGAAAACACAATTGTCAGAGAGCTGACTCTGAGAAGGCCAAAGAGAACCAAGCAGGATTGATTATAATGAGGTGTTGGTGGGGAGAAAAACACTAAATAGTGGGCCACTTTTAAAGAGCAGATCGTTCAAGTTAATGTCAAGGTTCCCCCTAATTCAAAAGGTAGGATGAACAAATCCCTGGATGGCAAAGGAGGTCGAAATTAACTTTTAGAAAGGAAATGTATACCTATGACAAACGTAAGGCAGAAAACACAATTGAGAACCAACAGAAATGCTGAAACTTTAGGGTGAAGGTGAAAAAACAGAAGAGGAACAATGAGAAGAGACTATTAGTTAACATAAAAGGAAATTCGTCTTCTACAGACATATAAACAGTTAAGAATGGTTAAAGGAGAAGTAGGGCTGATCAGAGACCGGAAAGGGGACTTTCACATGGAAGCAAGGGCATGGATGAGGTATTAAGTGAATATTTTTCGTCAGTGTTTACAAAAGAGGAGAATGCTGCCTAGGCTAAGGCAATAGAGGAGCTGCCTGACCTGCTGTGCTTTACCAGTGCCACACTTTTTGACTGATTCCAGTATCTACAATCCTCCATTTCTCCAAGACAGTAGAGGAGTAAACTGAGTCCTGGCGAATCACAAAAATCGGGCTGTAAATAGGGCTTTAAACTAAATAGTGGAGGGAAGGGTTCAGTCACTTAAAAAATCAAACTTAGAAGAGAAGATGAGAGAGGAGGTAAGTGAGGAGTTTGAGTTTTATCAGAAAAGGAAGAGATAAAGTGTACAAATGTCATATTGTACCAAGGAATTGTAAACGTATGGGAAATTTGATAAAATAAAATCTTCGAGGCTTTTTATCTAAATGAATAAATCATTCACAATAAAATTAATGAGTTAACAGTGCAAATAGCAATTGAATAGGATATGAGTGCGTGATGATTACTAAGATATAACTGCAGGGAGACCAGGTTTGGATTTCAATATCCAAAGGTACTCAAGTGTTTCGGAAACTTTGTTGGTAAAGGAAGAGATCTATGTTGTTGTGAGAAATTATATGAACACTGTAGAATCTGTGTGGGTGAAAAGGAAAAATAGAAGGAAAGAAGTCCCTATAGTGGGAGTAATTTATAAGTCCCAAAACAGTAGTCCTACAGTGGGGTGCAGTGTAAACCAAGAAATACTGGGGCTTGCAAGAAAGTACAGCGGTCATCATTGATTTTAATATGCATATAGACTGGATTTATCAAATTGGCAAAGGGTATTCTCAAGGGAAAGCTCACTGAATGGACTAGAGATTGTCTCTTGAAACAATATGGGGGTCAAGAGTGTGGTGCTGGAAAAACATAGCAGGTCAGGCAGCATCCGAGGAGCAGGAGAATTGGTGTTTCGGGCATGAACCCTTCATGAAGAATCATGGTTTCCATCCTCTTCAGTCCTCACTTTCTCAACGCAATATGTTGAATGAATGATTTATTGTCACATATATCTAGGCAGATGCAGTGAAAACAGTTCTGTTGCCACAATCTGGCATCATTTTGAGCTACAAAACAAAAAACAGGAAGTAAATATAGTCCATCTTCATTGGCTGGGATCGCAAACACAGGTCCAGGACTTGTGCAAGATCCCTGTTCCAGGCCTACTGCAGCCAGGAGCACATCACCCCCCACACCTCTCCAGGCACTGACACTGCTGCAGTGGATGACCCGACCCCTCCGAAGGAGTCCATACTCCTGGCCTGCCGTGGCCAAGGGTTCCTGCTCTGTCATTGCTACAGCTATTGCCCTACTGCCATTCCAGGGGCTCACACATCTGACACACTGTCTTTCTGCAACGTTCCTGTCTGGACCTGCACCACAAAAGGGACAATGATAAATTTCTGCCATGAGGAGGAGGGTGGTGTCAGGTGGATTACTGGAAATTCTGGATTTGCATTGATTTTTTTTTAAATGTTCCAAACAGTCTTTTGATTTCCATGGAGAAGTGACTCCAATCAGTGTAGGTCTAAAAGCTGAGCCGGGACTCCATCTCTCAGCCGCTGTCTGGGGCTTTCTCTATTTACGTTGCAGGGAGGACTGCGTGTATCTGTAGTAATTAACTTGAGAGCATGCTATTCCTGTGTTGGTATTGTGTAGTGAGATGGGATTTAAAAAAAAACCTCAAAGTAAGGATCTCTCTCTGTAGAAGAATGATCACAGCATGCTAGAAGTTTAAATTTAGTTGGAGGGTGAGAAACCAGAGTTCCACATGAGCATTTTGTAATTAAACAAACGAAGGGTAATTATATTGGCATGAGGATCGTTCTAGTCCTAGTGGATGGGGTGTAAACATTAAAAGGTAGAAGAATGACAGATGTTTAAGGAGAAACTCGATTGCTCCCAACGGAAATATACTATTGAAAGGAAGAAAGCAGTAAAGCCAAGATCAGCAGAAGACAAACCAGAGGCCTATCCTGTGGGAAGAACTACCCACCATTTACTCACGTAGCCTTGAGGTTATCTTCGAGACCGTGTATGAGAGGCTGGCAAAGACTGTATTCCCAAGCGAATTAGGTGTGATTGGAACACTGCATAGATCTAAGGAGCGTCTTTGCTTTGGTAAGGTGGGTGAATGCAGGTCAACGCCCAGATTATAGACCTCCAGATCAGCAGCTATTAGCATTTATGGCAGCCTGAAGGTGCATGCTGCTCCTGAAAGTGGGAAAATTGTGCTGAGGTGATCAGTGATCACCTCAGCAAGGCTTCGAGCTCTGGCACTGTTGAGCAGCTAACAGCAGTGATGCATGTTGCATCTTTAACTAAGTTGAAGGGTGAGGAGTTGGTCTTGCCTTTGTTTCTTTTGATCTCACCAGAGAAATGGTGCAGTGTGCAACAGAGAGAGTATGCACAGGATGACCCCACCTTGCCATCCTTATGGTTAGGAAGTGGTAATGGAAATCCCCAGAACGAGCCTGCACACAACTCCCGGGTGGGCGATGGGGAGGTAAGAGTTACTGGAGGAGAGTGAAAGTATTTTGTTATCTGTACACACAAGGTGCGGTATAATGCTCCTCCTCCAACAGCAATGAGAAGCTTCTGCTTAGCAGAGGGTTTTGCTGCCAAAGGCAAGTTCTTATGATCAATTTGAGTCTCCCGCAAGGTCACTCATGTAGGAACACATCAGTGTCACTGGCAGCCTCTGAGGAAACACCGGCAAAACTATTGTATCATTTGAGTGCACCCTCCAGTGCACAGATACAAAGGGAGCTCACCAAACTGAGTGTGAGTAGAAATTGTGGCAAAGAGTAAAGGGGGTGGTGGAGGGCAGAGACAGCTGTAGCCTGCCTCACATGGAAGAACAATACAGCCATTCTCATCCAGATGCAGATGGTGGGCCTCTGAAATAATATGCATGGAGGGTGTATGTTGAGTGTGACGTGTCTGCTTTTCAAAGTTGTCTGAACTAGTGTGGAATTATGGGCTGAGAATAGAGGTGTTTGTTCAGCTCATGCTTGCTGCCGTGGCTTAGCTTTTGAACATTCGAGCTGCTTCATTGAGAGAAACAAAAAAAATCTGCAGATGTTGGAATCCAAAGTAGACAGGAGCTGGAAGAGCACAGCACACGAGACAGCATCAGGAGGTAGAGTCATAGTCGTAGAGATGTACAGCATGGAAACAAACCCTTCGGCCTAACCTGTCCATGCCGACCAGATATCCCAACCCAATCTAGTCCCACCTGCCAGCACCCAGCCCATATCCCTCCAAACCCTTCCTATTCATATACCCATTCAAATGCCTCTTAAATGTGGTAATTGTACCAGCCTCCACCACTTCCTCTGGCAGCTCATTCCATACACGTACCACCCTCTGCGTGAAAAAGTTGCCCCTTAGGTCTCTTTTATATCTTTCCCCTCTCACCCTAAACCTATGCCCTCTAGTTCTGACTCCCCAACCCCAGGGAAAAGACTTTGTCTATTTATCCTATCCATACCCCTCATAATTTTGTAAACCTCTATAAGGTCATCCCTCAGCCTCCAATGCTCCAGGGAAAACAGCCCCAGCCTGTCCCTATAGCTCAAATCCTCCAACCCTGGCAACATCCTTGTAAATCTTTTCTGAATCATTTCAAGTTTCACAACATCTTTCCGATGGGAAGGAGACCAGAATTGCACGCAATATTCCAACAGTGGCCTAAGCAATGTCCTGTGCAGCCGCAGCATGTCCTCCCAACTCCTGTACTCAATACTGTGACCCACTAAAGGAAAGCATACCAAATGCCGCCTTCACTATCCTATCTACCTGCGACTTCACTTTCAAGGGGCTATAAACCTGCACTCCAAGGTCTCTTTGTTCAGCAACACTCCCTAGGACCTTACCATTATGTGTATCAGTCCTGCTAAGATTTGCTTTCCTAAAATGCAGCAGCTCACATTTATTTGAATTAAACTCCATCTGCCACTTCTCAGCCCATTGGCCCATGTGGTCCAGATCCTGTTATAATCTGAGGTAACCCTCTTCGCTGTCCACTACACTTCCAATTTTGGTGCCATCTGCAAACTTGCTAACTGTACCTCTTAAGAGAAGTGCAAAGTTTCAGGTATAACCCTTCAGGAATAGGTGTTGGAGGTAGGGGGAGTTACAGATTTAAAAAAGGGGAGGGGAGGGTTGTGGATGAGGAAAGAGGTGGAGTGATGAGGTGGTGATGGGTGAATACAGGTGATAGATATGACCTGATTGGTCAATAGGAAAAATGAATCCGGTAGGTCGCTGCAAGGAGGGGTATGTCAGAGGGAGGAGGGGGTTGTGGGGGGGGGTGGGATGGTTATTTGAAATTGGAGAGCTCAATGTTGAGTCCTTCAGGCTGTAGGCTGCATACATTGAAAATGAGATGTTGTTCCTCCAATGTGTGGTCTGAATCACTGTGACAATGAAGGAGGCCAAGGATGGTCATGTTGGAGATGGTGTGGGAAGAGAAATTGAAATGGGCTGTGACCGGGAGGTCAGGCTGGCCCTTATGGGTCCAGTTGAGATGCTTGGTGACATATGCCCTTACATATGGTCTCACCGATGTAGAGAAGGTCACATTGGGAGCACCGGATACAGTAAACAATGTTGGCGGAGAGGCAGGTGACCCTGTGTCTCATTTGGAAGGACTGTTTGGGGCACTGGATGGAGGTCAGGGGTTGGCATGCTGGCAGGTTTTACATCTTTTATGGTAGCGGGGAAGGTACTGAGAGATTTGGGGTGGGGGGGTGGGGTGAGGGAGGGAGGATAGCATGAGCCAAGGAGTGGTGATGGGAATGATCTTTGTGGAAGGCAGAGAGGGCTGGAAAGGGACAGATGTGCTTAGTGTTGGGGTCTAGCTGGAGCTGGCAGAACTACTTGAGGATGATACTTTTGGATGTGGAGACTGGTGAGTGGTAGATGAGGACAAGGGATTTATTATATCTGGATGGGGTGGGGTTTAGAGCAGGTGAGATGGGGAATGGAGGAGGTGCGGTGGAGGGTTGGCTGGATGATAGAAGGAGGAAAAGCATTTTGTTCAAAATAGGTGGACATCTGGGAGGATAGGGAGTGGAATGTCTCCTTGTCAGAGCAGATGCAGCATATGGTGGAGTTTGGAAAACAGGTTGAATTTTTTTGCAGAATATGGGTTGGGAGGACTTTTAGTCCAAGTAGTTATGGGAGTCTGTGAGTTTGTAGTAAATGTCAGTCTGTAAGCTGTTGCTGAAGATGGGAAAGGGGAGGAAGGGGTCAGAGATAGACCAAGTGAATTTAAAAGCAGGGTGCAAGTTGTTGGCAAAGTTGATAAACTGCTCCAGTTCAGCTTGGATTCAGGATACAGCACCGATGCAGTCATCGATGTAACAGCAGAAGAGTTTGGGAACAGTATCTGTGTATGTACTGAAGATGGACTGTTCAGTGTGGCTGACAAAGAGGCAGGCATAACTAGGGCCCATGCGCGTAGTCATGGCCACCCCCAGGATTTGGAGGAAATGGGAAGAGTTGAAGGAAAGGTTATTGCGGGTATGGAGTAATTCAGCAAGGCAGAGGAGGGTATTGGTGGAGAGGGACTGAATTGGACTGAAGAGGAAGAAACCAAGGGTTTGCAGGCTGTCCTTGTGAGAAGTGAATGTGCCCAGGGACTGCACATCCTTAGTAAAGATGAAGCACTGGGAGCTGGAAGTTTCTGAAAGGGTGAAAGATGTGGTTGGTGCCCTGGATGTAGGTGGGAAGTGAGTGGAGTCAAGGTAGGACGAAATTAGTTCAGTGTGGAAGAACCATGCAGAGGTGATGGGGTAGCTGGGCTTGTGGATTTTGGGAGAAGCCAACCCTACAGCTTGCCATATGCATATCCCTGAGTGGATGTAAGAATGGTGATCTGACATGCACAGAATACAAGCCCATGCCAAAATAATCACCAGATAGCTGTTAGCAGGCACAAGCAGGCTGTTGTTACCTCATCCAGTGTCACAAGAGGCACATTGTGTAGGAGTGACAGCTCTGAGAAGTTCAGAGCTTTGTTCTATTTGTGGGCAAACTGAGACTGCTGGCCTGATGTGCACTATGTAAGAGTGAGTCTATTTGATTTGTTCCTTTCGACAAAGGTGTTACCAGAGCTAGATGAAATAGTTGCAAAGCATGCAGTTCGACTGGTTGAGAGATACTGGGGTGAACTATGCTCTGGCACTGACATAATCCCGATGAAAACTTTTGACTCTGGAGCAAGCCCCAGCTTCCTACTTACTTTTGTTCTGTGATCTCCTTTATCTTCTCTCATCAGTTATATTCATCCAGAGTGAACGCCTTCACCTATCGAGAGTGTCATGTAGTGGAACCAATGCACTAAATTCTTGCTGTGGTGGACTGCAGTGGGCAGGTCAATCAGTCCAGCCACCTAAAACAACATTTCCAGAGCCCACTAGCCAATGTGAGCAGCTGTAGCACCTTTTGTGGTTGTGCGTCAAAGCAGTATAATGAAGTGAATAGCTATCTATTCAAGAGAGAACTATTATGGCCTGGAATTTATGTAGCTGTCAGCATGGTTCAAGCTTGTGTTGTGGTCATACATTAGTTAAATGTTGAGGGAGTGGCTGCCTTGATGATGAATCTTCCTGGCTGCTCATCCTAACCCTAACCCTAATTTGACCCAGTGAATTGACAAATGGACCTGAGGGTGCCCTGTTGCAGGAATGCAGTAATAGTAGCAAGTCCCAGTAAAGCATTCTAGTGACCTATTTGTAGGATGAATACTAGGAATCGCTTTGATTAGATTACTTAGTGTGGAAACAGGCCCTTTGGCCCAACAAGTCCACACCGACCAGCCGAAGCGCAACCCACCCAGACTCATTCCCCCACATTTACCCCTTTACCTAACACTACGGGCAATTTAGTATGGCCAATTCACCTAACCTGCACATCTTTGGACTGTGGGAGGAAACCGGAGCACCCGGAGGAAACCCACGCAGACACAAGGAGAATGTGCAAACTCCACACAGTTAATCGCCTGAGTCGGGAATTGAACCCGGGTCTCAGGCGCTGTGAGACAGCAGTGCTAACTGCTGTGCCACCGTGGGCTTTCTGAACAGGTTTGCATGATCTAAGGTTTTGATACTGTTGTCCTGCAATAACTTGTATTATTATTTGATATATGAAAGAGAGCAATGGGAAATGTTAGTTGAACGATGTACCATTAATGTAAGTGTTAAACATGTAAACCTTTAAGCTAAACTCCTGTGATCCAATCTTATTATTAGTTTGTTTCATTGACATTTATGAAAAATCTTATCTATTCATATTGCTGCTAAAATGATTGCAGTTTGCACTTAATGCTAGAGCATTTTGACAAGCAATTTAAGACCCATATGGCAAGACGCAATCAATATTGAGATCAACAGAGGGAATAAAATAAAGCTAAAGAAATAGTGAGCTGTCTATTTAGGCTTTGTCTGGAAATGGGAGAACTATTTTTTAAAAAAAGTGAATTTTTAAACTGGCATTCTTTTACAGCAGAATATTTTGGAATCCGAATAGATTAACTCTGAAGGCTTTTCATCATTTTTTGAAGATGCTGGTTTATAATTGATCAGAGGGACTGAAGAAATAGGTGTTGATTTTTATTTTGCAGGAATTGAGAGTTTCTTATCTTTTATTCCAAAACTGCAGTGTTGCAGATATTGCATTGTGTTTTTGCTACCATGCCCACCTGGGAGTGAAATGTCACATCAACAGTTATAAAAATAGAGAACAAGTTTTAAACAGACTTCAAAGAAAAATATTTTGTGAGGGTCCTTTAAAGTAGATTGATCTATTTTTGAAAACCCCATATGGCATGCCTTTTAAATGCAGTGTTGGAAAACCATCAAAGAAAAATGTTAGTGTCAATTCACTGCCAAGATACAAAATGTCTTTAAACTCTGAAAGGTTGCAACAAGACATGCCCTGACTTATTAGTGCTCAGTAATAATACTAATGTAGAGAAGACCATACAGCAGAGAATTTATGAACAACATATATTAATATCATGCATTTTAATGTAGAAAATGTTCCACGGTGCTTTTGCTGGAGAGCAAGAAAAACACATTGAGTTAGAAGATTAAGTACTGATCAAAAACTTTGAGGGGGAGAAAGCAAACTAAAGTTTCAAGTCTAAATGACTTTATCAGAGCTGATGGAGTCATCTAGACTTGACATGTTAGTTTGCTGTCTCTCCATGGTTGCTGCCTGACCTGTTGTGATCTCCAGCATTTTTGTTTTCAGTTCACATTCCAGCATCTGCAGTAAGCTGCTCCTGCTTTGTTAAAGGGCGGGGGGGAGGGTATTGTGTGTGAAGGAGTTTAAAGGTGGACACTGATGAGTATACGTTTTAGGTTTCACTCCAATTCTTATGTGACTGAATTCACAGCCATTAATAGTGGGGCAAAGGAACAGGAGAATATATGATGGTGGAGTCCTTTCAGATGATGCAGCAGTATCCCTGCATGTTGGTCACCAATTAGAAGAAGCACTGAGGTTAACAAGAGCACAGAATATTCTCTGGGTGGGGACTTCAATGCCTATGATCAAGAATGGTTTGGTAAATCATTACTGACCTGAGCTGGATGAGATCTAAAGGAAAGAGCTACTGATCTGGGTCTCAGGTGGTTGGTGAGTGAATCTACAAAGGGAAAAATATACTTGGCCTCATCCTCACTAACTCCCAGTCTTAGATAAAAACATCAATGACTTGTATGGCTAGGGGTAACCACATTAAGTCATTGAAGATGAGACTTCATCTCCACATTTTGAGGATGCTTTCCTGTTGTGTTGTGTGGTACTACCACCATGCTAAATGGGATAGGTTTTGAACATCCGAAAAAAAGGAGTAGAATATTCATCCCTTCAAGCCTGCCCCACCATTCAGTAAGATCATAGCTGATCTGCCCCAGATCTCAACCTTTTCAGGTCGCCTCCTCATACCCTCATCACCTCGTTCAAAATTCTATTGATCACCTCTTTAAATACTTTCAGTGATGCAGCCTCCCCAACTCTGTAGAGAATTCCAGTCATTCACTCCACTTCTAGGAGAAGAAATTCCTTTGCATCGCAGTTTTTCGAAAGACACGGAATATTGGAACAATGTTCCCAGATCAAGATTTCCTACTAATGAAACATCTTCTCAACTTCTACCCTTTCCAACCCCTCAGAATCTTGTATGTCTCAAGAAGTTTCTTCTAAACTCCATTGAATAAGTATTCACTGATTCCTTTCAGCTGTTTTTGTAAATCAATCCCTTTGCTCTGGAAATCAGCCTGGCGAATCCAGTATATACTCTATTAAGTACAGGACCAAATCTATACACGGTACTCAGGGTGTGGCCTCAGCAACATCCTGTACAGTTGTAACAAGATTTTCCTATTTTTAAATTCCAATTGCTTAGCAACAGAGGCCAACTTTTCATTTGTTGTCTTAATTATTTGCTGCTGCAAATGTGTTGCTGGTCAAAGCACAGCAGGTTAGGCAGCATCTCAGGAATAGAGAATTCGACGTTTCGAGCATAAGCCCTTCATCATCCTGATGAAGGGCTTATGCTCGAAACGTCGAATTCTCTATTCCTGAGATGCTGCCTAACCTGCTGTGCTTTGACCAGCAACACATTTGCAGCTGTGATCTCCAGCATCTGCAGACCTCATTTTTTACTTAATTATTTGCTGCACTTGTTCCCTTTGTGTTTCCTGCACAGGATTGCCAAGATCTTTCTGAACTGTACTTTTTCTTTGGAGTTTCTTGGCGTTAAAGTAAACATCTATGTGCTTCCGAACCAACCGTTTCCTTGGTCACGTTATTCCAATGCTACCACAATACTGATATTTATCCACCCGTATGGCGATTTGTCCAGATATATACCATCCACAAAAAGCAGGATAAATTTTTGAAGAAAACTGAACTCTCGGTGAAGTGAGTGATTGCCCTTATTATCGAGGCACACTTGATTGAATAGGGTCTCAAAGAATTTGAGTAAACTGAAGTTAGTGAGAATGAAGAGGGTGTGGGAGGTTACACGTGTGAATATTTGACCACTGATAGTTATACCTAGCACAGACGAAGATGATTGTTGAAGGTACCTAAACCAAATAGATTGCAGTGGCTTAAGGTAACTCACCAGCACTTTCTTAAGGGTACTTCAGGAAGGACAATAATTGTTGGCCCAATCAGCAAGGTCTACATCCCATAGGGGCTAGTTTAGTTGAATTAGTTGGATGGCTTGTTTGTAATGCAGCGATGCCAACAGCATGGGTTCAATAGCTGCACTTTGAGGCTAATATGAAGGATTCTACTACTTGACTTTCCTCTTGTCTGAGGCATGGTGACCCTTCGGGTTAAATCACCACTGGTCATATGTTGGGAAGACCACAGTGACTTTTTACATCCCATTAAACAAATCTTAAAAAAAATCATCTCCGCTGTGGGACAACTCTGCAGGAGTTCTGCAGGATGGTGTCCTACACCCACCTATTTTCAGCAGTTTCATCAATGACCTTCTGTCTGTCATTAGGTCAGAAGTAGTGATGTTCACTGTGCAATGAGAAATGTTCATCATGAATCATGATTCCTCAGATTTAGGCAGTCTGTCTAAATACAGCAAGAACTTGATGATATTTGAGTAGGACTGATGCAGTTTGTATAATACAAATGCCCGGCAATGACCACCTCCAACAAGATGAGTTTTAACCATTTCAAAATGACTATTGCTAAAGCCTCCACTACCAATGTCATAGAACATAGAACAATACAGCACAGAACAGGCCCTTCGGCCCACGATGTTGTGCTGAACATCTATCCTAGATTAAGCACCCATCCATGTACCTATCCAATTGCCGCTTAAAGGTAGTCAATGATTCTGACTCTACCACTCCCACGGGCAGTGCATTCCATGCCCCCACCACTCTCTGGGTAAAGAACCCACCCCTGACATCTCCCCTATACCTTCCACCCTTCACCTTAAATTTATGTCCCCTTGTAATACTCTGTTGTACCTGGGGAAAAAGTTTCTGACTGTCTACTCTATCTATTCCTCTGATCATCTTATAAACCTCTATCAAGTCACCCCTCATCCTTCGCCGTTCCAACGAGAAAAGGCCGAGAACTCTCAACCTGTCCTCGTACAACCTATTCTCCATTCCAGGCAACATCCTGGTAAATCTTCTCTGCACCCTCTCCAAAGCTTCCACATCTTTCCTAAAGTGAGGCGACCAGAACTGCACACAGTACTCCAAATGTGGCCTAACCAAAGTCCTGTACAGCTGCAACATCACTTTACGACTCTTGAATTCAATCCCTCTGCTAATGAACGCTAATACACCATAGGCCTTCTTACAAGCTCTATCCACCTGATTGGCAACTTTCAAAGATCTATGTACATAGACCCCAAGATCCCTCTGTTCCTCCACCTGACTAAGAACCCTACAGTTAACCCTGTATTCCGCATTCTTATTTGTTCTTCCAAAATGGACAACCTCACACTTGGCAGGGTTGAACTCCATCTGCCACTCCTCAGCCCAGCAGCGCATCATATCTAAGTCCCTTTGCAGCCAACAACAGCCCTCCTCACTGTCCACAACTCCACCAATCTTCGTATCATTTGCAAATTTACTGACCCACCTTTCGACTCCCTCATCCAAGTCATTAATAAAAATTACAAACAGCAGAGGACCCAGAACTGATCCCTGCGGAACTCTACTTGTAACTGGGCTCCAGGCTGAATATTTACCGTCTACCACCACTCTCTGACTTCGACCGGTTAGCCAGTTTTCAATCCAATTGGCCAAGTTTCCCTCTATCCCATGCCTCCTGACTTTCCGCATAAGCCTACCATGGGGAACCTTATCAAATGCCTTACTAAAATCCATGTACACTACATCCACTGCTCTACCCTCATCCACATGCTTGGTCACCTCCTCAAAGAATTCAATAAGACTTGTAAGGCAAGACCTACCCTTCACAAATTCGTGCTGGCTGTCCCTAATCAAGCTGTGTCTTTCCAGATACTCAAATCCTATCCCTCAGTACCCTTTCCATTAGTTTGCCTACCACAGAAGTAAGACTAACTGGCCTGTAATTCCCGGGGTTATCCCTATTTCCTTTCTTGAACAGGGGCACAACATTCGCTACTCTCCAGTCCCCTGGTACCACCCCTGTTGACAGTGAAGACGAAAAGATCATTGCCAATGGTACTGCAATTTCCTCTCTTGCTTCCCACATAATCCTAGGATATATCCCATCAGGCCCGGGGACTTGTCTATCCTCAAGTTGTTCAAAATGTCCAACACATCTTCCTTCCTAACAAGTATCTCTTCTAGCTTACCAGTCCGTTTCACACTCTCCTCTTCAACAATACGGTCCCTCTCGTTCGTAAATACTGAAGAAAAGTACTTGTTCAAGACCTCTCCTATCTCTTCCGACTCAATACACAATCTCCCACTACTGTCCTTGATCGGACCTACCCTCGTTCTCGTCATTCTCGTGTTTCTCACATACGCATAAAATGCCTTGGGGTTATCCTTGATCCTATCCGCCAAGGATTTTTCATGCCCTCTCTTAGCTCTCTTAATCCCTTTCTTCAGGTCCCTTCTGGCTATCCTGTATCCCTCCACTGCTCTGTCTGAACCCTGTTTCCTCAACCTTATGTAAGCCTCCTTCTTCCTCTGGGGTTACTATTGACTGAAACTGAACTGAACTCGCCACATTTATACTGAGTGTACAAAACTGGTCTAGAAACTAGGAATTCTGAAGCATGCAACTTCCCTTGAATCCATAAGGCTTGTTCCCCTCAAGGCACAAATTCAGGTATGGTAGAGAGTCATGTAACATGGAATCAGACCCTCCATCCAACTCTATGCTGACTACATTTCCCAAACTAAATTCTTCCCACTTGCCCGCATGTGGCCCATATCACTTTAAATCTTTCCTATTCATGTACCTGTCCAAATTTTTTAATGTTGTAACTTTACCTGCATATGCCACTTCTCTTCTGGCAGATTATTCCACAAATGCATCACCCACTGTGTGAAACAAATTGCCCCTAAAGTCCCTTTTAAATATTCCTCCTCTCGCCTTAAAAAATTATACCCCCTAGATTTGAACTTGCCCACCGTATGGAAAAGATTTTTGCTGTTCACCTTATCTATGTCCTGCATGACTTTATAAAGCTCTATAAGATCTCCCCTCCAATTCCTATGCTCCAGTGAAATACGTCCTAGCCTATCCTTATAACTCAAACTCTCTAGTCTCAGCAACATCCTGGTAAATCTTTTCTCAACCCCCTCCAATTTAATAATATCCTTCCTATAGGAGGGCAACCAGAACTGTACACAGTACTCCAAAACCTCAATGACATCCTAACTCCAACACTCAATGGGCTGAGCAATGAAGGCAAGCATGCTAAATATTTTTCTTGACTACCTTGTCTAACTGTGATGCAATTTTCAAGAACTATGTACTTGCATCTCTCTGTCGGACAACACTCCCATCCAAGGCTCTACCGTTAACGGTATAAGTCCTACCCTTGTTTACTTTACCAAAATGCAATCCCTCGTGTTTATCCAAATTAAACTCTGCCTACCAGTCCTCAGCCCATTGGCTCAATTGCTCAAGATTCCTTTGTAATCTTAGTCAACAGTGAATGTGGT
This sequence comes from Hemiscyllium ocellatum, assembly GCF_020745735.1. Classification (NCBI taxonomy): domain Eukaryota; kingdom Metazoa; phylum Chordata; class Chondrichthyes; order Orectolobiformes; family Hemiscylliidae; genus Hemiscyllium; species Hemiscyllium ocellatum. The sequence goes on along the minus strand of NC_083401.1, from coordinate 51,906,379 downwards.
TATCTATACCACCACTTTTGGTGTCACCCATAAACTTACTAACCATGCCTCCTAAATTCTCACCTAAATTGTTTCTGAGTGATAAACAAAAATGGATCCAGTACCAATCCCTAAGGAACACTGCTGGTCATAGTTCTGTGTTCCACAAAACAGCCCTCCACCACCATCACCCTCTGTCTCCTACAGTCAAGCCAATTTTATATCCAGTTAGTAAGCTCTCCTTGAATCCCATGTAATCTAACTGCAAAACCTGTGCCCACACCTCCCCCTTACCTCCATCCAAGGCCCCAAAGGAGTCTTCCATATCCATCAAAGTTTCACTGTACGTCCATGTGTCGTTTACTGTATCTGTTACTCCTGATATGGTCTCCTCTACATTGGGGAGACTGGACACCAACTTGCAGAGTGCTTCAGAGATCCTCTCTAGGACACCTGCACCAATCAGCCCCACCACCCCATGGCTGAACACTTCAACTCCCCCCTCCCATTTCACAATGCAGGTCCTGGGCCGCCTCCAATGCCACTCCCTAACCACCTGGCACCTGCAGGAAGAATACCTCCTCTTCCACCTTGAGACCCTACAGTCTCACGGCATCAATGTGGATATCATCAGTTTCCTCATTTTCCCCTCTTTCCTTCCCCCCCCCCCCCCCCAACCTTATCCCAGATCCAACATTCCAACTCTCGTCACTCTCTTGACCTGTCCTACCTGTCTATCTTCCTTCCCACCTATATGCTCCGTGCTCCCCTCCGACCTATCACCGTCACCTCCACCTCCTTCCAACTATCTCACACTCAGCTACCTTCCCCCAGCCTGATCCCCCTTCCGTTTATCTCACCACTGCCTCGACTCACAGCTTCATCCCTGATGAAGAGCTTTTGCCCAAAACATTGACTCTCCTGCTCCTCAGATGCTGCCTGACCTGCTGTGCTTTTTCAGCATCAAACTCGCAACTATAATCTCCAGCATCTGTAGTCCTCACTTTTGCATAATCAGTCTAACGTGCACAACCTTGTCACAGGCTTTACTAAAGTCCTTGTAGACAATGTCTACTGCTCTGTTATCATCAATGTTTTTCGTTATGTCCTCAAGAAAGCTCAATCAACTTTGGGGGACAAAACTTCCTTGTACAAGGCTATGCTGACTATCCCTAATCAGGCCTTCCCTCTCTAAATGCACGTAAATCCTAACTCTCAGAATCTCCTTCAACAACTTACCAACCACTGATGTCAGACTCGCAGGTCTATAGTTCCCAGGCTGCTGCTTAGAGCCATTCTGAAATAAAGACACATTAGCCACCCTCCAGTTCTCTCGCACCTCACCCGTGACTATAGATGATACAAACATCTCTGCTAGGGGTCTTGCAATTTTTTCCCTAACTTGGCACCATGTTCTCGGATACTTTTGATCAGGTCCTGGAGATTTATTCACCTTCATATTTTTTTAAGACCTCCAGCACTTTCTCTTCTGTAATGTGGAATAGGTTACTCCCCACTTGCCTGGATGGGTGCAGCTGCAACAACACAAGAATCTTGACACCATCCAGGACAGAGCAGCCACTGATTGACAAACTGTCCATAATCTGAAAGATTCACTTTCTCCACCACCAATCGGGACAGCAGTGTGTACCATTTACAGATCACACTGCAACCAGTCACCAAGTGTTCTTTGACATCAGCTCCAAAGCCACGATGTGTGCCACTTTGAAGAATGAAGCCAGACTATCCATAGGGAAACTTTCAAGTTCCCTTCCGAGCCTGACACGGTCCTAACTTGGAAGTATACAAAAGGAACCTCGATTATTCGAACGAGATGGGCGGGCAGTATTTTGTTCGTATAATTGATTATTCGGTTAACTGATTCAATGCCTCTCCTCTGGGACTGGGAGTTTTCTGAAGTTTCCTTTTTTTCCTTCCTCTGCCTGCCTTGCTCCCTCTCTGTCTCAGGGTTTGTTTCTGAGCAGACATACACTTGTGTGAAAGGGTCCTGCAGCATTGACAGTGAACACTTTCTATGTCTGCTCCCCATTTGGGAGACTAGGCAGCAGTACACTTTGATAATACCTCTTCCCACCCCCACCCCTCTGCCCCCAAGAATGGAGATAGCCACCAGGCTGGACGACAACAGCAAGATTGCGCACACACACACCATTATTGACAATTCCCACTCTACCCTGTACAGGGTAATGTTGGGGAGATTATCTGGGGAAGGGGGGGGGTTTAGTGGGCACTCCTGTGTGGAATACCAGGGTAAGTGTAGGTGGAGAGGGAGGGCAGGAGGTTGGCGACAGTGCCTGGGCTCCCATCGATGTCCGGGGCTGTTCTTGGCAGCATTTCAGTAAGTCAAGTTTACTTTTAATCATTGTAAACTAAAAGCACGATCAGTGTTGATAACACCTCTTTGATGGAGAAAGTGAGGACTGGAGATCAGGGCTGAAAATGTGGTACTGGAAATGCGCAGTAGGTCAGGCAGCATCCAAGGAGCAGGAGAATTGATGTTTCGGGTATGAGTCGATTCTCCTGCTCCTTGGATGCTGCCTGACCTGCGCTTTTCCAGAAACACATTTTCAAATCCTCTTTGATGTAATGTTCCTATCGGGACCTTGAGATCATCTTCAGACAATCCGAAATTCGGATAATTGATATTCAGATAATCGAAGATCCTCTGTATTCTTTTAGTATTGCTGGATTAATATCTTCGATCTCTCTTCCTGACAGCATTCTGGGTCTACCTCATGGCATATGGACTGCAACTGTTCAAGAAGGTGGCTCATCACCACCAACCTGAGGGCGATTAGTGATAAATACTAGCCTCGCCACCGAACCTGTGCCCATATTCTGTGAATGAATAAACAAAATATTTGTAAATCAATGGAATACATATCTGAGATTTTTTAAAATTGTAATAGAATAGACAATGTTTGTAAACTCATCGGGTAACACTAGTGGAGAGAAACCGGTTTAACTTTTCAGGTTAATGACCTTTTATCAGAACTGGAATATGCTAGAGGTGAACCACTTAAAATTGTGTATGTCGAACAGGCTGTAGTCTTAACTTTTTTTCTTTTGCATTTAAAAAGTTTAGTAATGGGGATGCTGTTACATGGAACTATAGAAATGTAGTGAAGCGTGCAAAGAAATTGTGTTAGTGTCTCCTAGTGAGCCAAGTAAACTATGGCCTATTACTAAAACAAATTTGATAAAATTAATCTGTGCTGAAACTAATCCTCTTTTGAGAGTTTTCTTATTTTACATTTTGGGTTAAGGTGCATAATGGTTCTCAATACAGTTCTTTAGTCTAAGTTTGAAGTAAATGGAACTTCAGGACTGGTATGCAAATAAAAGCAAAATATTGCAGATGCTGGAATCTTAAACGAACAAAATTTCAGCAGTTCTGACAGCATCTGTTGAGAGAGGAACAGCATCAATGTTTTAAGTTCTGAAAAAGAGTGATACAACACATGATGTTAGCTCCATTTCTATCTCCAGAGATGCTGCCAGACATGCTGAGTTTCTCTAGCATTTTCAGTTTGTTGTAATAGCGTGCTGTGTTTCAGGATGCTTTACTGTTTAAAGGATATCGTTGATTTTTACTGCTGTTCTTCATGGAGGTTACAATGCTTTCTGTATTCTATTACCATGAGGTATTATGGGGTATAATTTATAAAGATGAAACTTTAAAATCCACACTTGGAATACTAATTTAATGCTGTGTAAAAATATCGGCAAAATTAGTCATCCAATTGTTTTTCCTTATCCACCTGATTTGATAACTGAAGTCTTAACATCGGAGTGTAAAACACAATTCTTTCCCCTTTCATGACACTTGTAGGAGTACAGCTGTACTAATGTTTACCTCCATTTGTGATAATAAAAAGAAAAGGTCAGTACTTCACATAATGTGATGACATCTAACTGCTAATATGTGATATAATAGTAATTTGTGTACCCATGTAATTTCTGAAGGTCAGAAGTATTTTTATCAAGGCATATTTTGAATTGATTAGGTTTTAAATATGTTTGACCATGTTTTTAGATCATCTATTGTGTCCTTGTTTTGATCCCATTTCAGATGATTGCCTTTATCTCTTGCCTATGCCATGGAATCGTTTTGGCCTCCATTCTTATGATTCCAGCTGGAGCAGGAATTTTTGGAGGGACTGGTAGGTTTGCTGCATCTTCGGTTTGGTGGGAGGTATTAGAATAGGCTTTTGAATGACTTCAAAGTGTAAAGTAACTCAAGTTCTCCGAGACAAAAACAGGAAGTTGCTGGAAAAGTACAGCAAGTCTGGCAGCATCTGTGAAGAGAAATCAACGTTAACATTTTAGGTCTGGTGACTCATCCTCGGAACTAATGGTATTTAGGAAAATGTTAGTTCCTATGCAGAAGATAGGATGGGGGGGACAGGGTAAGGTGTAAAGGAAAGGTGGGAATAGATCCCAAAGAGAGACCAGAATAAATGGACAGACAAAGGAGTCGATAACCATCTGCCTAGGAGGGTGAAAATCTGTTAATGGGTCTGTAAGTGACTAACAATACATAGTGTGTAATGGCAGGCTGTGTGATGGGAAACGGGGTTAGGACATGGGAGAGTTCAGGCTCTAAAATTATTGAACTTGATATTGAGTCCAGAGGGCTGCAGGGTCCCCAAGTAGAGGTGTTCTTCCAGCTTGCGCTGAGTTTTGCTGGAACACTGCAGCAGACCTGAGACAAGAGATGTTGGCCAGGGAGTAGGATGGTGTATTAAAGTGGCAGGCACCTGGAAGCTCAGGGTCATTTTGGAGGGCAGAGTGAAGATGTTCTGTAAAGTTACACTTTGTTTCCCCAGTGTGGAGGAAACCACATTGTGAGCAGTGAATGCCTAAACTAGATTGTGGGAAGTGCAGGTAAAGTACTGTTTCACCTGGAAGGTATGTGTGGGCCCTTGGATACTGAGGAGGGAAGAGGTAAGTGAGCAGGTGTTACTCCTTCAGTGGTTGCAGAGGAAGGTGCCATGGGGCTGTGGGGATGAAGGAAGAATGGACCAGGGTGTCCTGGACGGAACGGTCTCTGCGGGAGGTGGGGAGGGAAGGGGAATATGTCTGGTGGTGGCATCTCACTGGAGATGGCAGAAATGGTGCCAGATGATCTTCTGGATGTGGATGCTGATGGAGTAGTAGATAAGGACAAGGCAAACCCTATCACTGTTGTGGGAGGGGAGGGTGTGAGGGCAGAAGTGCATGATTCCTGTAGAGGAAATACATTTCCCCTCCCCTCCCCTCCCCTGCTCAACTTCCACAGGGACCATTCCCTCCGGCACACCCTGGTTTACTCTCCCTTTTACTCCCAACATGCACCCACAGCCCCATGGCACTGTACTGTGCAACTGCTGAAGATGTAAGGTCTGCCCATTTGTCCTCTGACCCCAATCTCCAAGGGCCAAACATACCTTCCAGATGAAGCAGCACTTTACCTGCACTTGTAGGCGGCACGGTGGTTAGCACTGCTGCCTCACAGTGCCAGAGACCAGGGTTCAGTTCCCGCCTCAGGTGACTGTGTGGAGTTTGCACGTTCTCCCCATGTCTGTGTGGGTTTCCTCCGGGTGTTTCCGTTTACTCCCACAATCCAAAAATGTGCAGGTTAGATGAATTGGCCATGCTAAATTGCCCATAGTGTTAGGTGAAGGGGTAAATGTAGGAGAATGGGTCTGGGTGGGCTATGCTTCGGCGGGTTGGTGTGGACTTGTTGGGCCGAAGGGCCTGTTTCCACACTGTAAGTAATCTATTCTAATCTAATCTTCTCACAATCTAATCTACTGTATTCACTGCTCACAACGTGATCTACTCCACACTGGGGAAATGAAGGGTTGACAGATGTTCTGCAAAGCAGTCACCCAATGTTCTACCCACAAAAAAGACCCTGAGCTGCCATATGCCTGACACTTTAAAACATTACCCTGTTCCCTGGCCAACATCTCTGTCTCAGGTTTGCTGCAATGTTCCAGTGAAGCTCAGCGTAAACTGAAAGAACAATATCTCATTCTCCACTTGGGGACCCTGCAGCCCTCCAGCCTCCATATCGAGTTCAATAATTTTAGGGGCTGAACCCTCCTATGTCCAAGCCCCTATCCTCCACACCAGGCCTTGTTATCACATAGTCTGCCATTACACGGTACCCATTGTTCGTCACTACAGGCCCCGTTGACAGCTATTCACCCTCCTCGGCAGATTGTTATCCTTTGTCTGCCCAACTATTCTTCTCTTTCGTTGGGCTCTATCCCTACCTTTAATTTACTTCCTATCATCTTTTCCCCCCCAATCCTACCTTCTGCATAAAAACTGACATTTTCCTAACTGCCATCATTTCTGAGGACGGGTCACTACTCCCAAAATGTTAACTCTCTGATTTTTCTTCACAGATGCCGACAGACCTAGTGAGCTTTTCCAGCAACTTCAGTTTTTGTTCCTGATTTGCCGCATCTGCAGTTCTTCCAGTTTTTATCAAGTTCTCAGAGGCTTGGGTGCAGTGCTTGGGAATAATGGTTTATTTGATCATTTTTCTACTTCATTAGCAGCTTTTTTTCAGCTGTAAGGTGGGGAGAAGGTGGATTTTTTTTTTGGTAATCTTAGCGGACATTTGGAAATATCTGTACAAAGAGCAGTGGAAATGTGAAAAGAATGCACACTCTTAAAGATACAAAAGATTGTCAATTATAAAAATACAGTCATGAATTGCTTCCACTCCAACATGTTTCCTTAAATAGAATGAGTTAAGGGCTTTTGGACAAATTGTCTTGGTCAAACTTATTGGTCAAACTTATTGCATTGTCTCTCTCAGTTTAAAATCTGTGTCCACTGTCAGCATCACTATACACATTGCAGAAAAAAAGCTGAAAGTAAACTTTTTTTAAATGCAAAAAGAGAATGAGTTGACTTAAGTTCAATCAATCTTAACTTGTATAAAATATAGTCAACCGCAGGAAATGCATCGTGACTCCCTCGTCAGGTCCACACCCCCCACCAACCCAACCTCCACTCCTGGCACCTTCCCCTGCAACCGCAGGAAATGCAAAACTTGCGCCCACATCTCCTCCCTTACTTCTCTCCAAGGCCCCAAGGGATCCTTCCATATCCGCCACAAATTCACCTGCACCTCCACACACACCATCTATTGCATCCGCTGCACCCGATGTGGCCTCCGCTATATTGGGGAGACGGGCCACCTACTTGCGGAGCGCTTCAGGGAACACCTCTGGGACGCCCGGACCAACCAACCCAACCACCCCATAGCTCAACACTTTAACTCTCCCTCCCACTCCACCGAGGACATGCAGGTCCTTGGACTCCTCCATCGCCAGAACATAACAACACGATGGTTGGAGGAAGAGCGCCTCATCTTCCGCCTGGGAACCCTCCAACCACAAGGGATGAACTCAGATTTCTCCAGTTACCTCATTTCCCCCCCCCCCCCCCCCCCCACCTTGTCTCAGTCGATTCCCTCGAACTCAGCACCGCCCTCCTAACCTACAATCTTCTTCCTGACCTCTCCGCCCCCACCCCACTCCGGCCTATCACCCTCACCTTGACCTCCTTCCACCTATCACATCTCCATCGCCCCATCCCCCAAGTCCCTCCTCCCTACCTTTTATCTTAGCCTGCCTGGCACACTCTCCTCATTCCTGATGAAGGGCTCTGGCCTGAAACGTCGAATTTCCTGTTCCTTGGATGCTGCCTGACCTGCTGTGCTTTAACCAGCAACACATTTTCAGCTAAAATATAGTCTGTGACATAATATGATCATCAACTATGTTCATGATGAAGTAATGCAAACTTTTTTAAAAAAAAGTTCTTCAAAAAACTGACTTCTTTTTAGAAAGCCTTTTTGCAGAAATTTATATCAAATGTTCACTTTAACTTGCATTTTATTCAATGCTGTTTATCATAAGTTGACACTCTCTGGTAAATGCATTGATACTTTGAATAAACACAGTATTATTGAAGTAAGCTAGCATTTGTCAAATTATCTGCAACATTAGCTTTGAGCAGAGTGCATGTTAAGGAAAATAATGCTAAAAGATTCAGTTTGCGACACAAGATTTTAATGTATCTTTACAACAGCAAGTGTTAAATGTGTTTACATAGTGCCTTTAATGCAATAAAGCATCCCAAGCTGCTTCACAGGCATTATTGAACAAGCCATAACAATTGAGGACAGATGATCAAGACTGGGTCAACAAGGGAGGTTTTAAAGAAGGAAAGCAAGGGAGAGTGGCTTAAGAGAGCTCCACACCTCAGGCTCCTGAAAAGGGAAAGTACAGCTATCAACATTTGAGCAGTTAAATTCAGTGATTTTGAAAAGTTCAGAATTGGAGAGGGCAGTTGCCTTGAAGAATTGTGGGGGTCAGATGAGATTAGCAATATCTGGAGGAACAAGGCCATGGAAATATTTGAAAGCCAGAATAAGAATTTTAAAATGGAGGTCTGTCTTAATCAAGAACCAACATACATCATTGAGCACATGGGGTAATGGGCAAATCACCAGATCACTGGCGGTGATTGGAGTTTGGTGTTTGTTAATGTATGGGCGACAGAATTTTAGACACTTCCATTTTGGAGAGGATAGAATATGAAAACGTGGGAAAAATCATGCCTAATGAGCACTTTTTTGGAGATGAAGATTGAGGAGAGAGAGTGTGTGTGGGGTTTTTAAGAGACCGATTTCAATAGAGAAAATAGTCTGGGATGTTCCCTTTGCATTTCAGGTTGATCCTGGAACAATTAGCATTTTTTTTAGTGATGAGAGTGTGATGTTTGTGGTGAATGATTGAAGCCAAACTTGCTCAAAATAACTAAAATGCAACATCTAATGTGGGTCTGACATTAGTTTGATAGAAGAACAACCAGGGTGAAGAGTGTCTAAAATTATAATATTTGTTCTGTCTTAGATGTTCTGTATGGAAGAATTGGAACAGATATTACGTTGATATGCAAGGCTGCTAATAACAGGTACTCTCTGTTAAATTCTGGATAATCATGAATTCATGTGAAAAGTGTTTTCCTGGTCTTTTTGTTTTTTACATTATTATCCCAGTGCTTTTCTATGTGGAATTGTATAGTAATCGCCATTAGATAGCAGCTTAATCTCCTTTGTTAGCTGAGGGGAAAGAGAGGTGTTATGTGATCATGATGCTTGGCTAAGACTAGAAAATCACAACTTCTGTTCACTTAATCCCTTTTAATGTTGAAAACAAACAGATGGCCTGTGAAAAATAGATACTGATCTAAGAAAACAAGAATTAGGAGGGGTGTTAAACAGCTTGATACAAGAAATGATGTTTGTGATTTTTGTTGAAGTCATAGAGTTCATTTTTAAAAAAATTTAAGGTTGCCATTTAGCCCTATGTGTCTGTGTTGGCTGTAAACAATCTATTCAGTCGGAGCCCACTCTCCAGCTCTAGGCTTGTAGCTCTGTAAATTACAGTAATTCAAGTGCATAGTCAGCACTTTTTTTTCACAAAGCAAGGAGCTTTCTGTTCTGTACCATCCTTTTGGACAATGAATTTCACTACCTCACCTTGCCATTGGCTGAAAACATTTATCCTCAACTCTCCATTGATCCTTCGAATAGTTACTTAACTGTAAGGTAACTGATTATTGACTTCACAAAGGGAACTAGATCCACCCTACCTAAGCCCCTCATAATGCCAGAATTTCAACTGAAACCTCTGTCCCAAAGAAAGCAATGTCTTCCTATTGAATCTTTCTTTAATAAAACCATGATTGAAGACTGGGAGTAGGCCATCAGTCCATTGAGTCTGCTCAGCCATTCAGCGAGGTCATGGTTGATCAGGTAATCCTCAATGCCACTTTCTTGCCTTGTTCCAGGGTGTGGTCTGAGTAGTGCTTTATAGTTTTAGCAAGACCTCCTTACTTTTATAATCTTTTTTTTTGAAATAAAGGCCAACAGTTACCCATTACTCACTGAAGTTGGATGATAGCTTAGATTCTCCAAGCTAAATTTCTGCATTCTCGGCAACATTGACTCTTCTCTGCTGTAGACTCTGTGCAATCACTTTCAGAATATGAAAGGTTCTTTGATGCAAAGTTAAACTCCCTGCCTTTGAATTGAATTAGCTTTATTGTCACATGTACTTAAATGAGTACAGTGAAAAGTTGATAAGTTGCCACTTAGTGCTATCTTCGATATAATGGTAGATTGTTACACTGTAATTAACAATGTCACCAACACACCGGGACTTCTTATGTACAGAGTACCTAGGTGCAATTCTTACTCAGAGTAGAGAAATAAAGAAAAACATAAATTACAGCTATTCCTGAAGAAGGGCTTATGCCCGAAACGTCGATTCTCCTGCTCCTCTGATGCTGCCTGGCCTGCTGCGCTTTTCCAGCACCACACTTTTCAAATAAATTACAGCTATACCAAATATAACCATAGGTCAGAAAAAACAGGAAGGAAAGTTGAAAGGACCACACATCACAATCTCTCCTCACCGGTTGTCTGCAGTAGGCCAGCGCAGGGGGCTTCTGCATGGTCTGATCTCAGCTGCTGCCATGCATGCACTCTGGGCCACTGGTGTCCCCCTCACCACCCCTTCAAGCCTCACTTCTGGGTCAGAGGTCCAAGTTTAAGCCCCGTACCAGATCCCATTGTTCTTGGCTGCAGCATCACAATGCAATTCAACAGTCTGTTAATGAGGACATCAGGAGTTTGAATAGCTAGGATGTAAATTGAAACAAATTAAACCATGAAAAAATGAGAGAGGCATAAATAAAATTGGAGACATGACCATATGACTCGAAGGAGAAATGTGTTTTGATTTAGGGAGTACTGGCTGCAATGCTGGGGATGATGGGAGCTGTGCTGTTCCAATAGTCTTCATATAAACTCTGCTGGAATTAATGACCTGGTGCTTTGTGCAGTTAGTGATAGGGAAGGCTTTAAACTACATAGTCTTCAGATCAAATCAGGGAGGTAAGGTATGAGAGAAAGGTAGTGATAATTAGATCAAGAGTATTGATAATCAGAGCATGCAAGGAAGAGACAGCACCTATTGAAGTTTGGAGTGCAGGTGCTAATAAGGCTAGAGATTGCAAAAATAGTAAAATGGTGGAACTAAGTTTTGTATCTTAATGCACAATATATATCAAAACAGATTATTGATGGCTCGAATAGAAATAAGAATGAATGGTATGATGGCTGTTAAAGAGACATGGCTGCAAGATAGCAAACCTGAATATATAAAGGTACAGGATATTTTGGGAGAAAGCTTGGAAAAATGATGGGGAAGCTGGTTTAATTAAAGAGCCCTAAAAGAAATATCTGTTGTGATTTTAAAAATCTAGCTACATACTCATTTGGAGTGATTTTTAGGCCACCTAACATTTCTTTCCCTTCCCACCTTAAACCTGTTCAGTGTTATCCTCCACCTACCTTGTGCTTTATTTATGGTGCTAGTGAATCACAAGCACAACAGGTTGTGGTTACACAGCATGGATCAGACTGAGGGGTCCTCCAGCACAGTCCTGACATAGTGCTGAGCTGATAAGACGTTGAGGAACTGGGGGAAAGGTGGCACATCAGAGGAGGAGGAGGCCAATCAGCTAGAGGAAGTTCTTCTTGTGACTGACAGAACTGTGTTGGGCACTACAAGGCAGACAGAACCTGACTGGCACCTGGTTCCAGTGGATGTAAACTGGTGCAAAAGATCACTGGACTGTCAAGGTCACAGACTTCATTTCCCTTGTGTTCTCTCTTGCTGGTATGAATAAAAGCTCCTGTTTGGACTTGCTTGACTGGATATCGAGGAGAATGGATGTCCAGTGGGCATTGGGCGACAGAGTAGCAGTGATTTAATGAGGGTGTTTAAATGGAATATAGCTATGGAGAGGTAAACTGTGTGGCCTGGTGATGAAAGAGTGACTAGGATGAGAGAATGGGGTTGTAGATGCGAGGAAGTGTGAGCGTTGCTGACTATGCATGGCTTAGCTTTGTGACTACCGTGCCATCATGTTGGCAATGAGGGCCCATGCTGGATTGTAAATACCTTTCTGGGTCCACAACAGCCTGCAAAAATAATGCAGGTGCAGGGTATGTATATCTTTTGGCAGATATATAATAAATCTGGGAATGTCACATGGCAAGAAGGGGATAAAATCAGACAAGAGGGACCCTATAGGTGTAGAGTGGGTAGATGTGGTGAGGACCCTCACTGTGAAAACTAACACAAGCACTATCCCCCCCCCCCCCCCAAAAAAAAAGAAAAATTCTCTTTCAGCTAATAAAAGTAAGATTCAGCCCATAGTTTCTGTTCAGGATGGTGCATGCCTTGGAAAGGAATTTGGAGCTGATGGTGTTCTTAGGTGAATGATGCCCTTTTCTCGATGATAGTGTTACCAGGTTAAGTAACAGGTTGAAGGACCTTGGTAGTTGCTATTGTTGACTGTGTAGATTGTAAAAATGGTGAAGGGAGACTGCACAAGGTGATGGATGCAGTACTGATTAAGGGAGTGCTTTGTCCTGGGTGATGTTGAGCATCTTCAATATTGTTGGAGTTTCACTGATCTAGGCAACTATTCACATTCTAACTTGTGACTACGTGGACAAGTGTTGGTGGACTATTCCCTGCAGAATGCCCAGCCTGTGATCTTGTACCCACATAATCAGTATTTATGTGACTGATCTCGTTAAATTTCTCGTTGATTTGTTGATGTAGAATTCAGTTATGGCAGAACAATTGTTTTAAAGGTGAGGATAATTAGATTCTGTTTTGTTGGAGATAGTCATTGACTGGCACCTGTGTAGAATGAAATTCATTGCTATACTTGTAGATACAGATCCTCTATCTGCATGTGAAATAGCTAATACAGAGCATATAGGTGAGGGACCAGAAGGGGGGTGTGTATGTGAAGGGAATCTACACTTTAGTCACATTCACATTGGTAGGAATTGGAACCACGTGAGGATAGTTGGCTGGAGGATTGATGTTGTAGAAGTTAATTGTGGTCAAACACAGCATCATTGCAGGGACTTGAGGACCCTGCATAATGGCCATGTTCACAGGCAGAAATAAAGTCATTTATAATCTTGCTTAAAGCTATTATAATGCTTTGATATATTAGCAGAATCCACATCTAAGACAATCAAATAGGAAGTTAAGACATTTTGGAACATCTAGAAAGTATTTGCAATTTGAATAATTTTGGAGCAGCAGTATTTAAGACCAGGTGGAGATGTAGAGTAGACTAGCTTTAATTTGTCATTCCTATTGTATCAGCTGTGAATGGCAGAAACGAGAGTGTTCCTTCAGTACCGAGGGTGCTACAAACTATACAATTATACACGGGATAAAGATGTCTTTAATAAAGAAGTGAAATGAAAGAACGTGAAGTTGATATTTCAATCATGTCATGGTGTTGATCTTATCATGAAATTTCTACTATTTCGCTAAATGTAGTCATGGTAATGCAGTATTGAATAAAGTGCTGGCATTGAAACATCCTTGAATAAGCAGAATATGTTGAAATGTAAAGTGCTGAGAGAAGACTTTCTGCACCATCAGTGCATTGTTAATTCTTTGTTTCTTGCAACAAATAGTTTACAAACTGAGTGGGCATTCTTGGATTTATTGATTTCTGTGGGTGAGTGCAATTAATTAGGGTGAGACATTGCAAATGTAATTACTGTAATGTAGTAGTTGAGCACTTATCATGCAGATGTGCGGTGAAGTTTCAAAGAACAGAAGTTGGTGAGAAAAGCAGGGATTCAGCAGACTTTCCAGAAGCAATGCACAAAGGGCTCTCCTATTTATATTTTAACATCGAAGTGAATGCTTTGTAACAGCTATCTGTTAAGCACAAACACGATGTTAGTTACCATTTTTTTGGGTATCTCTTTAAAGGTTCAAGAATGAATCTTTTCAATAGATTTGCATTTTAAAGAAGCAAATACTACATCACGTTGGTGTTTACATTTCAAAAGTATTTCGCAGTTTCCTCCACAAAATATAGGGCAGCTTGAAGCCATTGTCTTCAGCTCTGAAGACCATACTCCATTCCCTTGCCATCTCCTGCATCCTGCTCCCAAGCATTTGCCTGAAGCTGAATTGGATCCTAAACCAACTTTGGCTGCTTTTTCAAAGGCTGCACTGAGCAGGCTGAGGGTTGTGCTGCTGCAGAAACCTGTCTGTTGGGTCGATCTGCTTGTTTCCAGGTTCAAGACTGGCACGCTCAGTGTTTTCATTTGGTGTCACGGTAGGATAGAAGATGGAGCTCTCTCAATGGATCTTAAGATCTTGTCAAAGTCAAAGTGCTGTTGAGGTGGGAGGAACTGGCATCAGTGTTGGGCGAGTTCAGCATTGTTGGTGTCAGAGACCAATAGCAGCCAGCAGCCTGAGTCTGAGGTTTTTCAGTCATTCCTGATGAAGGGCTTATGCCCAAAATGTCGATTCTGCTACTCCTCACATGCTGCCTGACGTGCTGAGCTCTCAACATTGAGGCCTTTCAGTACCAGTGGCAGATTAAAGAGGGTTGGGGCACATTGCCACAACTAGAAAATTAGTGCTTATAAAAACAGTGGCTGAAAATAATGGTGTAACATGGTAGGTCTGTAAGAATAGTCCAAGTGAGAATATGGGCTGGCATTTAAAATACGCACACTCATTTGGTCTTCACTGACGTATAGTTCACTTATCAGTACGAAGTAGAGAGGCATATCTTTTGGGGTTGTAAAATTAGCTGCAGTTACTGAGACAACCTCTTTAGTAGTACACTCTTGACATGCCAACCCTCATTTAACATTTTCCAGAGTATCACCAGAAGGGATTCGTCTGGGAATTAAGCCTGCTGCCTTAGAACAGGAGTCTGCACTGTCCATTACATAATCTTATTGAATGGGAGGCACTGCAATTGCTGTGACTTGAAATGGCTAATACAGAGCAGGCAGATGCAAAACAGGAAGGGATCAATGGTAACTCCTTGAACAGGTCTCGCGCAATTGTAGTGAGACTGTTGGAAGAGGCAGTATGCATTTGCCATTCATGTAGGTAGAAATGGAACCATGTGAAGGTGGTTGCAAGGAGGATTATTACCGGAGAAGTTAATTTCATTTTTCTTTGCCTTGGATCAGCCTGCTGTTGAATATATCCTGTGTCCACACTGCTGTATAAGCAGTGACCACACATATTAACCAATTGTATTTGCAACTGTATTTGCGTTTGGAGATTCCATGGAATCATGTTTTCCCACTGTAGTTCATTGTAGCATCTGGTCAGGCTAAATTTGAAATCTGTCTTTGTGTGCATACATATGAATTCTTTTGTGGACTATAAAGGTAAAGTGCATTCATTGTTTAAAAAAATGCGGAAGTTAGTCTTTTGCATTCAGGCTGTATTTATTGGAGTAACTCGCTTTTGGAAATTACCCAGTTGTCTGTATTTCTGGGTACTTGGTGTTTTACTGAGTTCTACTGGATTGCAAATAATTACATTTTCTTTTCTGCTTGTTTTGATCACATTCCTCATATTAGCTTGTACTAGAAATTCTGATAGTTATTATATCTAATCAGATAGGCCTTTCATCATTTACCTATAGAGATGAAGAGACAATAGAGCAAGTGAAAATATGGGTTAAAGAATCTACAGAATTCAGAACAGCTTACAAGCCTTTTCAAGATGTTGGCATAGAAAGATAACTAAATTTATTATAACTAAAGCAGCTTCCTTGGAGAAGTAAGTGCCTCACAAAGGTTTACTGTTTTAATACAGTTAGAATTCTGTAATTGTTTTGGAAGCTTCTGAAATGGGAGAGTATGTTCAGCATAAAGACAAGAAATGTGTAGAAATGAAAAATTGAAATGAAATGAAACGAAATTGTGAATTTTCAGGACCCTGTTTTATTGAGGTTTTATGCATGCATGAAATTTTTCTTAGTGTGTGACTTTATCAACAGGATTATTCAATGGAAGGTTAATGGGACCTTTGTGACCTTCAGTAATAATTTGAAAGAACCAAATGGAAGTCTTGTTTTATCGATGGCAGACTTGTCAATGGAAGGAAATTACAGTTGCCATGATGAGACTGCAAGATTGTTGTACTTGACCCAACTCAAACTTGGATGTAAGTCAAATTTAAAAATTTATTCAATACCTGATATTGCTTATAATACTTGTAAGACAATACTGCAGTGGATGTGACAGTTCAATTCATAAAATATCAATGGGATGGGCAATTTTTAACTGCAGGTAATAACCTTTTTGAAGTTTCTTTTGGGAATAATAGTTGGAATTATTTAAGCAGCAATAACCTGTTGATTACAATGTGTTTTGTGTATTGAATTAGCTTTTCCAAATTGATTTTCTGTTCAATACAGGGGAACCTCAATTATCCGAACGTGATGGACGGGCACTATTTCGTTCGGATAATCGATTAAATGCCTTTCCTCTGGGGCTTGGAGTTTTTAAAGAGTCTGATCCCCATTCAGGAGACTGCAGCAGCACACGAGCCCCTGTCCCTCCCCCAATCCCATCCAACACCCCCCCCCCCCCCCCCCCCCCCCCCGAATCCCCCTCTCCTGGGCAGCTGGATGGGTTGCCAACAACAAAACTGCTGCAGTTGCCTTTGTGGGGCTAAGTCTCCAAATAGAGCAAGTGAGTGCACATGCACACTCACGCACACGGTCTCTCACACACACGCTCGCATACAACTTTTTGACAGATTCCACCTTTGCCCTGTACAGGACAATGTTGGAGAGATTGTGGGGAAGGGGGCGGGGGGGGGGTGTGTGGTTAGAGTATACCCCTCTAGAACTCTGGGGAGAGAGAGGATGGGCAGTCAGTCATTTGGAGATGGTGCCTGTTTAATCACTGTAAACAAAAGATGCGATCACTGTTGGAAACACGTTTTTGATATAATGTTTCTATCGGGACCTCAAGATCTCCTTTGGATAATCCGATTTTTGGATAATTGAGGTTCCTCTGTATCTGACAGAGTTGTGCTAAAACTTTAAAAGGTTTAGTCTAGCTATATAGGCATATAATTGAGTTTTTTTAATGTACTGCATTTGTAGGAATGTATATCTACACACAAATGGGACAGCAATATCCATGAATAATTAAAATATTTAAAAGTATTCTGGAAAAATATTCTGTTGTCATTTATTGGTCTGCAGGAAAACTTTCAGATGAAATTGAGCTCACCAGAATACACCTAGCATATTTATTTCACACTGCCTCCGTTCTCAGTTCTAAACCATATGTTGCAGAATACATCCGCTTGGCAATCTGCTGTAGTATTACTTCAGTGCTAAATTAAGTCCAAAACACTTTAGCTGTCATCTTGTTCCATTTATCTCCTGCAACTCAAATCATAGTGTGGAATTTGCAAGTTCTCCCTGTAAAGAAACATACCAGGGACCTTCGGTGGTTGAAATTATTCATGCGTCTCTCAAAGCTGCAACCAAAGGAGCTTATTCATGCTGTGGTGTATTGGGATATGTTACCCCAAGATTCATAACTCCTTGAAAATATTTGTACGTTTCTCAGTCCTAATTGGCCAGATCGTTGTCTTTGAAACTGCCCTGTGTGCCAGATTGCTCAGCTAGGCATCAAAAAGCTATGTCACCTACCTTTATCAAGCATCTTGGAAACCTAAATAATTGCTTTTCAGCTTCTGTTCTATCAGATATTACAAATTTTTTATGTGGTGTGATTTTGCTCCTATTCAGGAGATTTTTTTTTGTTTTGTCATTTTGGCTGGCTAATACTTTGTTTTAAATTTTAAAACCAGTACATATTGAATTCTTAGAAAATGTTTCTTTTAACCACAAGATCAGAATATTGTAATAGTCAGAACTGTTTTATTTGTTCTATCAACAGATCCTCCAAGTAAGCCATTGGTGCACTGCATGGCTTCAAATTTTTATAGAATTTCTTGCATGTGGGAGAATAGTCAAGAGGGGTCCTTTCCTGTCTGTTACATTGCGACTTATAGGTAGGAAATCATTTCTGTGTAGTGTAATTGTGAAAGATCTTCTTTATAAGAGATAATTGAAATCATGGCATGGTAATATTTCTGGATCACTACCCAATCACATGAAAATCATCAACAGGTTGAAGAGAAGAAGAGTAAGTAGAAAACAAAAAAATCCTCAAAGGTATTTGTACTTTCTGTCAACTTCTAGAATACAAATAATTTTCCAATAGGTGTATTTGAAATGCATTCTAATATGGAGATTATTGCAAAAAATATTTTCTTTGACAATAGTATTGTATTGTAGATGACTTCCCAGGTTTGGTCAGTTTGTTTTTCCTCTTATTTGAAGAGTTTATTCCTATAATACTGCTGTGCATCTTCACAGCCACTTATCCTATGAATGAACTTAAAAGTAAATGTCTGCCTGTGTCAACAGTTGATGGCCTATGCCCATCGCTACTTCCCTTGAAGGAGGTAGCGAGCTTATGTTTGAGCTACTATAGTCCATTTGTGTAGGTGAGCCCACAGTACTGTAAGAGAGGGAATTCTGGGATTTTAACTCTGGCAAAGAAGGAATGTTCCAAATGATGGCGAGTGTCATGGAAGGGAGTTTGCAGTAGTGGTGCACTTCTGTGTAGACTGCTCCTCTCACTTTAGGTTGGAGAGCTTGTATGTTTAGAAGTTACTGTCAATGGAACCTTGGTGAGATGTTCCATTCTTTTGTAGAATGTTTCCATCAGTGGTGAAGGAGTTGAATCTTGAAGTTGATAGGTGGAATGCTAGTCAATTACACCTTGGTGTTGAGCTGCTTCCATTGTAAGAAGTGGAGAGTATTCCAGCACATTCCTGATTTGTGCATTGAAGTTGGTGGAGAGCGTTGAGTTAGGAGGTGAGTTACTCACCACAGAATTCCCAGCTTCTGACCTGCCTGTTGACCACTATTTTTATGACTTGTCCCATTCAATGTCTGGTCAATGGTAACCCTGGTCAATTGTGTGAGTGCGGGTTCAGTCATGGCTAGGCCATTGAATGATTAGATTCTGTTTTGTTGGAGATGATCACTGTCTGGTATTTGTGTGGCACAAATATTACTTGATACTTTTCAGTCCAAGTCCAACTGGATATTGTTCAGTTCTTGCTGTATCTAGACATGGACTATTTCAGTATCTGAGGAATCTCAAATGATGTTGAACATTTGTATAATCATAAACATGCCTATTTTGACCTTATGATGCTGGGTAGGTCATTGAAACAGCTGATTTACAGTTGTCTGCTGTCTGACACTACCCTGAGGAACCTTTGCACTGATATCCTTGGACTGAGAGATATTTCACCTCCAACAACCCATAGCCATTATCTTTTGTGCTAGGTATGACTGCACTGAAAGGAGAATTATCCTCCAATTCCCATTACCTCCAATTCTGCTATTCTCCTGATGTCATATTCAGTAAAATCAACCTGTGATATTAGGGGGTAAGCACCCATTTTTGCTCTGGGATCCAGCTCTTTTGACCATCTTTGCTCCAAGCTCATAATGAGAATAGGGGTGGAGTGGGCCCAGCAACCCAAACTAACTAGCAGGATAAGATTTGCTTGACAGTTCTGTAAATAACACCTTCCATCACTTTGATCTAATGTAGGTTAATGGGTCATTATTTGACTGGGTTGGTTTTATACTTGTGGGCAGGACATACCTGCACAATTTTCCACATTATTGGGTAGATGTTGGTGTTTTTGTTCTATTCAAGGAGACTAGAAGGATATTCCTAATTTTGGAGCACAAGTCATTATTATTGGTGGAATGTCAGCCCATAGCTTTTGCAAGATCCACTGTTTTAAGTCCTTTTTTGAGTTTGTATAGTGAATTAAATTGGCAACAAGGATGCTGGTGGCTGAAGATTATCCATTCAGCACTTCTGGTTGAAGATATACTCCTAATATGAGGTTGGGGATATTTCAGAGTTCTCTCCTCCAATGAGAATTGTCCACCACCCTAGATGACTGGATATAGCAGGACTGCAGTATCTACATCTGATCCATTGGTTTTTGTGGTCACTTTGTCTCTTGCATCTGTTTGGTATCCCATTAGTAAGGTTTTGTGGTTTGCTTTATTTGCATTTTGAGAGACCCACTGCAGATATATAATAGATAATTTAGTGGCAGTGGGTTTCCAGTTAATCCACTTTGGACAGCAGTTCATAGAAACCTAGGAACTAGAAGCTGGAGTAAGCTACTCAATCCTTTGGAACCTGCTCTGTCATTCAGTGTGGTTATGTCTGATCCTCCTAGCTCCATGCTGTATACCTGATCAACCCCTTCCCCATATGATTCATTGTCTTTAAAATCTTAACATCTATTTATCTATTGCTTCCCCAAATGTTAGTAAGGAGGACTTTGCAGTGTTGGCAAGGCTATTTTGCAATGATCATTTCAGGTATCTTGGTATTGTCCAGTTTTCTTTCTGTTGTTGAATTTTATAACCGCAGTATACAGTTGAATGGCTAGTAAGCCTATTTTAGAGTGCATTTATGAATGATGTACGTTGCTGTGGATCTAGAATCTGATGTAACACTCATCGGGTGAAGGCGGCAGATTTTCCTTCTTTTTCCTTCTTGTAGCTTTATTTTTTTAAAAAAAATTAACTCAAATTTCACCAACTGTCAAGATGCGATTTGAATCCAGAATCCCATATATTAGCTTGAATCTAAGAATTGTCAGTAGGCTAGTAATCCAAACATGCTGCTGCCATCTCTGCCCCCATATGCAAAGGATGAACTTCTGTATAGTTTAATTGTTGCAACACAGCAGCGAGGCTGGCACGTACAACTCAATTTAGAGATGCAATTGATATCTTAAATAAGGTTGGAAAGGTTTAGTGGATCCCTAGTCAATTGAGTTGTTTACTTCCATGTTTCTGGTTTATTTAGAATTTAAACCATTCTACAGTGTGCTTATATATATTTTGTGAAGTAAATGCAGGAACATGAGTCATTAGATAAGTAATTAGGGTTGTTGGAAAGTGTTCCATTAATGTTCTTGCAGAATTTTTTATTAGAATTGCTACTGTCTGACTCATTTCCAGTATATTCCAGGATTTAGTCATTCTTCTCATTTGAAATGTCGAATACTATTTTTATTTTATAGACTTTCTTTTCTGTAAATTTTGTTTTATGAAGTTGAGGGCTGTTATAATTTAGATAAATGAACATCCTTTCCTCCTGGGGAAGTGCTATTCAAATATTCTACTGCCAGGACAAATATCTAACTTATTGTTTTCTTGGTTCAGAGTCAATTAGCTTTAATTGTTAAACAATTTGATTTTCTTCCCCAGCAACTGCAGAGTACATTATGACATCATTTTTGTTGGTTAGTGTGAATTATTAAGAAAATTCTTTTTCTATTGTTAATTGACTATTTGTTTCAAAACTTCTTTTACAATGCCCTAGTCTTTTTGAGGAGTGAGGCTGTCCTCTGATTTGAACCCAGGTCTCAGATTAAACACCTCTGTCTAACCACTGTTTGCTATGCTCAAACATTTAAAATTGTTGCCATTTTCAAAGATGAGACAGAGACCAGTGTGCACATTTTCAGACTATGGGTTTAATTTGTTTGGGCTAAACGCCAATTACATTGACATTTTTGTTTGGAGGGATTCTCACCACAAGGCCCAGAGAGATTTCTCACTATCTTACCAAATATGCTTCATTAACTACATACACCACCTCTATGGCATTCCTCTCATCCAATTCAGTTTCCATCTTACCACTCATAGGAATAGGCTATTCAGCCCTTTGTACCTGTTCCGCTATTCAGTATGATTAAGGCTGATTCTCTGTCTCAATGCTATATTCTTGCTGTCACCTTTACCCATTGATGCCTTTAAAATCTAAAATGTATTTGTCTCCTTGAACATATTCAGTGACTTGGCATCCACAACCTCCTTTAATAGAGGATTCCTATGGGTTTTCTATCTTTTTGTGTGAAGAATTTTTACTTCCTCTCTGTGTGAAATGGCCCAGCCTGTACCCTGAGACAGTGTCACTTGGTTCCAGACTCCTGAACTGGGGAAAACATCGTTCCTGCATGTATTGTGTCCAGCCCTGTTAGAATTTTATATCTTTCAATCAGATCTCCTCTCATCCTTCTAAATTTGAGTACAAGTCCAGTTAAATAAACCTCTCCTTGTATGACAGCCCTACCACCCCGGTATCATCTTGATTAACCTTTACACTCCCTTTGTGGCAAGTATATCTTTTCTTAGGGAGACCAAAACAGCACACAGTACTCCAGGTATAATCTCTCAATGACCCTGTATGACTACAGTAAGACATCTCTACTTCTGAATTCAAATCCTCACTCGAAGAATTGCAAAAGTCTACTGAAGTGATTGGGACAAGGGACAGATGGATCTATTGACTGAGAGTTGTGATTGGGATCGTTAACCTGGGCCAATCAGGGAGCCCTGGATGACACATAGGCAGGAGTTTGAGTCTCCTCATTTCTAGGGACTAGCTCTGAGCTGGCACATCTAAGCAAAGCATGACTTGGTGACCAAATACTGGCTTGTGTGCAATTATTTCAACCAGCATTCCTTGTTCTGACACCATCTTCAAAAGGGCACCGGAGAAATGTTGGCAACCCAGCATGCCCTCACTTACAACATAATGGCATAGCAGCCAAAAGGCCTCACTGCCATGGCATGTAGCCAGTATAACTTGCGCCCCTTGCACATGTAACCCCACTGTCTCACTCGAGTCGCTGTTGAACAACCATGACATACAGACCTTAGACTATACTGGAGGAATTTCTAGGCTGGTCCAAGTGACAGAGTAGCGCTTTCAGCCTGACAGCCTGCTCTACCTGATGGATATATGAGTGGCATTGCATCTGCACACTGCATGTATTCAAATGGGTGAGAAAATGATTGCAAATGAAACATAGTTTCAGTTGGCAAACACTTGCTTCATGTGTTATTTTCTTCATGGGATGTGGATGTTGCTGCATGGATGAGCATTTAATGTTCATCCCTAATTTCCCTTGAGTAGGAGGTGAGTTGCCTACATCCATTTGTTGTAGATTGACTGATAATACTGTTACAGAGGGAGTTCTAGGATTTTGATCCAGAGACAGGCAAGGAACAGCAATATATTTCCAAGTCAGGATGGTGAGTGACCTGGAGGGGAACTTGCAGATTGTATTTCTGCTACTCTTGTCCTTCAAGATGCAGTGATCAAGGCTTTGAAGGTATTGTCTAACGAACTTTTGATGAATATCTGCATTACATCTTGTAGATGGTCCACATTGTTGCTGCTGAGTTTTGTCATTGGAGGGAATTGAAGTTTGTGAATGTAATGTCAAACTTTGCGTGGTGTTGGCAAGTGGAGAGTGTTCCATCACATGCCTGACTTGTCATGTAGAGGGTGAACAGACTGTAGGAAGTTAGATGAGCTACCCATTGCAGGATATCTTACCTCTGATCTGCTTTTGTAGATGCGGTAATTAATATGGCCAGTTCATTTTCTGGTCATTGGTAATCCCAAGAATGTTAATAGTTTGCAATTGGTGATGGATATTTCCCCTTCGATAATCTAGTGTTTAGCAGACAATCTTTCCGAGGAGCATTCATGTTTTTGCATCTCAAACTGATTCAATCCATTCGGTGTCTAGCCATTGACAAGTGATGGTCCGGAACGCAGTTTGCAATTGACCCCATCAGCATTGGCTCCCCCCAGTCACTATGTTGGTCCCTGAATCTCTCTGTATCCTTTTACCTTTCTAACCTGATAGTTCAGCTCCACACTCATGGGGATCCAGTAAATTGAACTCTGCCTTAAACTGCCCTCCCTGCCCTGAATCCCAACATTACACCTTAATGATGTCCACCTTTCTCATCTAAGCTTCCCTTATGTAGGCCATAGTGATGGTCACTGACAGTAACGCCTTCCTCCCTTCTATGGACTACCATGTCCTATGATACTGTTCCACAACCCCCACATACCTTGAGTCTTCACCCATCATTTGCTTGTTCCCACCTCTATACTGATCTTATATGTCCCCCTTGAAACCATCTCAACAATCATTGCATGGACCCACAGGGCTGTATTTGCCCCGGACCTCTGATGTTAATGCAGAGCCCCTAGGCGTGACTGTACAGATCCCTAACTGCTGTGTTTGCAGCTTCCTTACGAACAATGCACGATTCCCTCGAGTTCTTGTGATAGCTCTACAGGACGGACTGACTGACTCCCCACTCCCCGGAGTCCATTGAACATATCTCTAGACAAATAAGATAAAGGTGCAGAATTAGGCCATTTAGCCCATCATGTCAGCTCTACCATGGCAGAAATGCTTCTCAACTCTATTCTCCTGCCCTCTCAACCTTTGATCCCCTTACTGATCAAGAACCTATCCATATCCTTACTGACGGCACACAGCAGACTATGTAAAACAGCACAGCCTTTAACTCTAGCTGATATGTTAACAGGTATGCCATAGGGTCACAAGTAATGTGAGCAGGTAGGTAAGCATTCTGAGCAAGCACTGAGAGGGCAAGCATGCTGCCCTAAGACACAGCTTGGCCCAAAGTTCCTTGCAGCATCCTTCCACTGCTAGTTGCCGGTTCACTCCGTGCTTTTGAAGCATCTTTCAAGGTGAAGGCTATATCTGTGAAAGAGGGATGTGTGTGGCTGGTGCCCATGCATCATTTGAGATGCTGTTTAGTGCTGCACAATATAGAGACTCTTTAGAGTCAATCAGGTATCCTTTTTGACTCTTGTGGAGAATTGGCATCTCTCTCATTTAGAGAGATAGGAAACTAAGTATTAATGGCAAACTCACTTCAATAATAAGGCATTTAACAAGTATTAAATCCCCCTTACTTACTAACTCACTGCTTAGTGAGAAATTCACCTCCAATGCTTGACAGATGTATAAAAGTAGCACCCAGTCGCTTCTGACATCAGGCGAAGCCTCGCTGCACTTGTGCAATTCTGCTACAGTTATCAGCATATCCCACATTGTTCAGGCCTCCATCAGATTCCCCCAATGCAGTTTTTATAAGTGTAATCTTAATGTACTACATTTCCCAATAGTAGCTAACAACCACTGGTTTCTATAAAAATATTAAAAGTATTTCCTCAGTCAACTAGGGTAACCTCATCATTCATCCCTGTTGAATGAAGATAGGGTTAGCTTTACTTTTTTCTTCCTCACAATTAGAACCACTAAACATGGTCCAAGTGTGCCTAATCTGGTAAAGGGCATACAGGTGAATTCTGCCTACTTGGGTAAGATATTATAGTGACAGCAACTACCAGTGAAGCTGTGTCAGCAGAAAGGGAGTCACAGAAATATACTGAGTTGTGAAATACTGGGATTTATAAACCTACAAATGAACAGAAAACACCAGCTCTTCTATCTACTATATCGATGTATAAATATCTGCAGCCCATCAACAAAATCATCCACCAGCCACATTATCTCTCTGGAGTGGCAAGAGATTATCAACTTAGATAAATTTAGGGAACAAGAACTTGAATAAAATTTTTCACTGACTCCCAAAAGTGATTTTAAAAATTAGTGCTTCTTGCATTCTCCTGGTTCCTGCATTTTTATTTCAGATCACAAAACATGACCTTCAAAATCCCTTTGTCCTGCACATTGATTGTTGGCACAGTATCAAATCCTTAATGAAATCTAAATGCATGGTAACTGCAGAAGGAAAAGAGCAACATGAGCAATAATAGCATTAATTACGAATGTGGGAGGACAGAGGTGAAGATGAACAAGATGTTCGTGAAGCATAAGATTAGAACTGCTGAATTTAGCATTAAAGCTCAAATCATGCGAAGAAATCAGTTGGACAAATTAGTATAGAAATTCTAGTAAGAAAAGTTGAAAGAAATTGTACTGATAACTGGAGAGGTGGTAAGGATTATTTCGTCAAAAAAAAGAGTATAGGCAGCAAAGAATTGTGAAAGGACAGCAACTGAAAAATAAATTGATTGGGAGAGCGAGGTTGAAGTTCTTTGTTTTCTTGTAAAAGCTGATGACATCCGGTGGACAACCATTATTGAAAGGAAAGCAAGGAGATACATTAATTGGCAAAATTGATGGAGGTATCAGAAATGATTAAATAAGATTCGATGAATAGGTGGGAGAAGGCAGTAAAGGCATTGTTTAACATAAGCAAAGCTAAAATGTGCAACATAAAAGGATGATTTAGAGATGTCGGTGTTGGACTGGGGTGTACATAGTTAAAAATCTCACAACACCAGGCTGTGGTCCCAACAGGTTTATTTGGGAGCACTGCTGTTTCATCATGTGGTTGTGGTGTATAAGATCATAAGATACACAATTTATAGCAAACGTTTACAATGTGATACAGCTGAAATTATATATTGAAAAAGATCTTGATTTGTTTCTTAAGTCTCATCTTTTAGAATGACCATGTTGGTTTCAGTTCATTCCCATAAAGAGAAGAATCTCTGATCCCTTTCAAAAACAAAAACCTGGATCCCAATCCTGCCTTTACTGTCAATGTGCCAACTGGTGTGATCTTGTGGGAGGCAGTATCCTAACAGTCCCTCTTTTGTGATTACCTATCCAATTAAGGACAGCAGATACGTTCCTAAACTTGCAGAGCCATTCAGACAGATGATCTACTGTCTTGGAAGGGCAGAAGTGGGTGTTGCTCCTTCAGGCTAGAGAAAATTCATAAAAACCAAGAAAATAGAAGCAGCATTAAGCCAGCCATTCGGCCCTTTGAGTCTGCTCTGCCATGCATTATGATTATGGCTGTTGATCCAACTGTGCCTGATTTTCCCTTCTATCCTGTCATCCAACTCCTTGTTGAAATTATGAAATATTTTGGCCTCCCTACCTTTTTTCTGTAATAGTGAATTCCATTACCTGTGTGAAAGAATTTCCCCTCCTTTCAGTCATAAATGGTTACACTGTCTTTAGACTGTGGCACAAGTCTTTTCCCTAAGATGGGGGAATTCAAAACTAGCAGGCATATTTTAAGATGAGAAGAGAAAGTTTTTAAAAAGCACATGAGGGACAACTTTTTTTTTATACAAAGTGATTCATGTGTGGAATGAACTGCAAGAGGAAGTGGTGGTTGCAGGTACAGTTACAACATTTAGACATTTGGATAAGTACACGAATAGGAAAGGTTTGGAGGAGTATGGGCTAGGAATAGGCAAATGGGATGACCTTTGTTTAAGAACATGGTCAGCGTAGACAGGTTGGACGTAAGGATCTGTTTCTATGTTATATGACTATATTACTCCTGGTTCTGGACTCCATTCATCTAAATTCGAACAGGGCAGGCCCAATCTACTGAACCTCTCCTTGTAAGACAGTGCCTCCATACTTTGTACCAGCCTAGTGAACCTTCTCTGGACTACCTCTAATTCCAGTATATCTCCCCTTCGATGAAGGGGAAAAACAGTATTCCAGCTGTGGTTTGACTTGTGCATCCCTGTTTTTACATTTAATTCTCTTTGAGATAAAGGCCAGCATTCCAATTGCCTCCATTGCTATCCTTTGAAATTCGATGCTAACTTTTTGTGATTTATGGATGTGGATTCAGTACCACCCACTGAGCTCTGACCTTTTTATAGCCTTGATTCAAACATGGACAAAAAAGCTGAATTCCAGAAGTGGGGTGAGAGAGACAGCTCTTGACATCAAAACTGCATTCAACAAGTGTAGTATCAAGGAGCCTTGGCAAAACTGGAATCAGTAGGCTTCCAGGGGCGCAAACTCTGGTGTTTAGAGTCATATCTGACATATGGAAAGATGGTTGTAGCTGTTGGAGATCAGTCATCTCAGCTGCAGGACATCTCTGCAGGAGTTCCTCAGGGTAGTGCCCTAGGCAGGATCATCTTCAGCTGCTTCATCAATGACCTTCCCTCCACTATAACACCAGAAGTGGGAATGTTTGCCGATGATTGATTGTGCAATGTTCAGCTCCATTCGTGATTCCTCCGATTACTGAAGCAGTCCATGTTCAAATGCAACAAGATCTGGACAATATCTGAGGAGCAGGAGAATTGACATTTTGAGGAAAAGCCCTTCATCAGGAATGAGGCTGTGAGCTTGGTGGGGGTTGGTAGCTGAGAGTGTGAGAGTTAGTTGAAGGTGGGGATAATGGTGATAGGTCTGAGAGGAGGTGGAGCAGATAGGTGGGAAGGAAGATGGACAGATCATGAGGGCTATGCTGAGTTGGAAGGTTGGAACTGGGATAAGATGGGGGTAGGGGAAATAAGGAAACTGATGAAATCCACATTGATGCTGTGGAGTTGGAGGGTCCCGAGGCAGAAGATCAGGCATTCTTCCTCCAGGTGGTTAGGGAGTGGCGATGGAGGAGGCCCAGACCTGTATGTGCTTGGCAGTGGGAAGAGGAGTTGAAGTGTTTGGCCATGAGATGGTGGGGTTAGTTGGTGGGGGGTGTCCCAGAGATATTCTCTGAAGTGCTCTGCAAGTAGGCGTCCTGTCTCCCCAGTGGAGAGCAGACCGCATCAGGAGCAACAAATATAGTAGGCAAAACTCTGGATGTGGAAGGCTTCTTTGGGGCCTTGGACAGAGGTGAGGAGGCAGGTGTGAACACCACATTTTGCAATTCCTGTGGTGGCAGGGGAAGGTGCTGGGAGGGGAGGTTGGGTTGGTGGGGGCGGGGGTGCGTGGACCTGACAAGGGAGTCGCAGAGGGAATGGTCTTTACAGAAAGTGGCATCAATGTGGATTTCACCAGTTTTTTCATTTCGCCCCCCACCCACTGCCCTATCCCAGTTCCTATCTTCCAATTCAGCACTACCCTTATGACCTGTCCTACCTGTCCATCTTCCTTCTCACCTAATCTGCTTCCCCCTCCTCTCTGACCTATCGCCATTACCCCCTCCTCCATTTTAACTATTGCATTCTCAGCTACTTCCCACCCACCCCACCCCCGACCCTCCAAAATCCCATTTATCGCACCATCCATTTGGCTCACAGCCTCATTCCTGATGATGGGCTTTTGCCCGAAATAACGATTCTCCTTCCTCGGATGCTGCCTGACCTGCTGTGCTTTTCCAGCACCACACTCTTGACTTCAATCTCTAGCATCTGCAGTCCTCACTTTCACATAGATCTGGACAATGTGCAGGTTTGCGCTGACAAGTGGCAAGTAACATTTGTGCCACACACCGTGGCAGGCTATGACCATCACCAATAAGAGACAATCTAACCACTGCCCATTGACATTCAATGGTTTTACCATAGCTGAATCATCCACTATCACCATTCTGGGTGTCATCATTGACTAGAAACTCAACTGCACTCACCACATAAACATAGTGGCTACAAAAGCAGGTTAGGGACTAGGAATACTGCGGGGAGTAACACACCCCCTGACTCCATAAAGCCTGTCCACCATGTACAAGTCACAGTCAGGAGTGTGATGGAATACTCCCCACTTGCCTGGATGAGTGCAACTCTAACAACACTCAAGTTTGACACCATCCAGTACAAAGCAGCCCAGTTGATTGTCACTGTATCCGATCCCTCCATCGATGCTCAGTAGCAGCAGTGTATACCATCTACAAGATGCACTGCAAAGTTCACGCAAGATCCTCTGACTGCACCTTTTAAATCCATGAGCACTTCTATTAGAAGGACAAGGGCAGCAGATAAAGGGGAACGGCATCACCTTCAAGTCCACCTCCAAGCCACTCACCATCCTAACTTGGAAATATATCACCATTCCTTCACTTGCTGGACTCCTGGAATTCCCTCCTAATGGCATTGTGGGACAACGTGCGGCAGGTGGACTGCAGAATTTCAAGAAGCACCCCACCATCTTCTCAAGGACAACTAGGGATGGGCAATATGTGCTAGCCAGTTAGCAACGTTTGCCAGCGATGCTCACAAATGAATAAACTAAAAAGAAATCCCTTAATACCTATGTTTTGTAGTTTTCTGCAGACTTTTTCCATTTTAAATGGTATTTAGCTCCTTTATTCTTTTGGCCAAAGTGCATTACCTCACATTTTTTCACAATATATTTCATCTGCTTAGAGTCCTTTGGGTGTTTTTAGTGGTATTAAGATTTAACCTGAGATAATGGCTACTTCGTTGGCTTCTTGGACAGTCAGTAGTAATGAAGGTTGTATCCCATGTTGAATTTAATACCTCGCTTATATTTCTTCTTTGTTCACATTGGGACTGGGTGCTTTCCTCATAGTCATTGCAGTTTATTTAAGCAATAGTATTTTATTGCCATAAAGATTATCTTCCAGGATCTAATAATCATAATGAAGTTTACGAAATGAATTTATTTCCTCTGTAGTTAATCTGACAACTTCAAAGGCATCAGTTTGAATTAAATTTTATGGCTTTTTACATTGAATTTGACTGAAGAAAATACGTTGATTCATTAATGCCAGGCATAAAATTAATATCTTACCTTTTTAGACACTCAGCAGAAAGTGAATGTATAATTTGAAAATCCTGTTGAACTGTGTGGCCTAATGTTGACTGTGGCAGCTTAATGCAGAATACTATATAATCATGGTCTGCTGGGAAAGCATGTGGTCAAGAATAAAAGATATAGGGGAGGGAAAAACACTTTTTTTCCTCGAGTATATAATGACTTTTCCTCATTTATATAAATGATTTGGATGTGAGCATAAGAGGTATAGATGGTAAGTTTGCAGATGACACCAAAATTGGAGGTGTAGTTGACGGCGAAGAAGGTTACCTCCGATTCCAACAGGATCTTAATCAGATGAGCCAATGGGCTGAGAAGTGGCAGATGAAGTTTAATTCAGATAAATGTGAGTTACTGCATTTTGGGAAGGCAAATCTTAGCAGGACTTATACACTTAATGGTAAGGTCCTAGGGAGTGTTGCTGAACAGAGACCTTGGCGTACAGGTTCACAGCTCCTTGTAAGTGGAGTTGCAGGTAGATAGGATATTGAAGAAGGTGTTTGGTATGCTTTCCTTTATTGGTCAGAGTATTGAGTACAGAAGTTGGGAGGTCATGTTGCGCTGTACAGGATTTTGGTTAGGCCACTGTTGGAATATTGCATGCAATTCTGGTCTCCTTTCTATCGGAATGATGTTGTGAAACTTGAAAGGGTTCAGAAAAGATATACAAAGATGTTGCCTGGGTTGGAGGATTTGAGCTATAAGGAAAGGCTGAACAGGCTGGGGCTGTTTTCCCTGGAGTGTTGGGGTGATCTTATAGAGGTGTACAAAATTGAGGGGCATGGATAGGATAAACAAAGTCTCTTCCTTGGGGTGGGGGAGTCCAGAAATAGAGAGCATAGGTTTAGGGTGAGAGGGGAAAGATATAAAAGGGGCAACTTTTTCATGCAGAGGCTAGTACGTGTATGGAATGAGCTGCCAGAGGAAGTGGTGGAGGCTAGTATAATTGCAACATTTAAGTGGCATTTGGATGGGTATATGAATGGGAACGGTTTGGAGGGATATGGGCCGGGTGCTGGTCAGTGGGACTAGACTGGGTTGGGATATCTGGTCAGCACGGACAGGTTGGACCAAAAGGCCTGTTTCCGTGCTGTACATCTCTATGACCCTAAGTAAATCAATAAGTAGGTCATAGAACAAAGTGAATGTACTGATTTACTAAAATGAGATAATTTGAATGGATCTAGAGATTAGGGATTATAGTTTCATGGATATACTGAAGAATCTTTTTTTTTTCTTTCCTTTGGTGCTTTATGATTTTGTTATTGGGAATGCTAAAATACGAACCCAGATTTAAACTGTAGAGAACATGCCACACTCTGAGAGATTACACACTGTGCAAGCAGATGGCATGGAAAAGAGATATCAAAAATAAGAATACCACTGTCATTTCATTGAGGAAACAACAGGAAACTTTGCCAGTAAAAGTATGAAATTTTCAGAGAAGCATGTGCCAATATTGAAGATGTTTGAATTTTTCATGGAAAGAGCAAGCAAAAGTAATTCCATAATCATAGTGAGGTCAATTGGACCATTTATACTTAATAGGTCTTTCAGAGAGCTAGTTTAAGTTAATCTTATTCACCCAGTCTTTAGCTAAGGCCCTTGACTACTGTAAATCACAACGTATAACAACATTCCAATTTTCCAGCACCCACCAAAATGTTTTCACACATTCCCAGCATATATTCCCATTAGTAGTCAGCTTCAGTGTTCACCCACAAATGCATGTTTTACATCCTAGTAATCACAACTAGGTACAAGTGATCAAGCAGGTAACACAGAATGTGCTGTGAAAATTGATCAGGTTTGAGACATGCCAATCTTTGCATGGATGTTGATGACATCTCAAAATAGCAACTACCCACGCCTAAGTTTCACTTTTACATTTGGTTTACAAGTCATTTCCTTATTTTTCAAACCTTCAAATGTCAACTCACACACCTACGTCTATTGTGCATAATTCAGTTCCTTTTTGAAAATTAGTATTGACTATGCATATTCAGGCATGCATGTCAGATATTAATGATTCAATGCATTAGAAAGCTTCCCTCATTCCCTGTTCCCCCCAACTCCCCAATATCTTTTCTTTTGCAAACTAGTTTAAATCTACAATCCCTGGTTACTTTTCCACTCTAAGAACAACAATTCCAACTTCTTAAATCACTCCATATAACTGAAACTCCCCTATCCTTGCCTCTATTCCTATATTTCAGCATGGGTATTTTTAAACATTCATGAGGCCAGTAAAATATTCCACATCTTGGTATTTATTTTGGGAATTCACGGAAACAGGAAAAGCAATTGCTGAAGGGCAGTCATTGCAACTGTATTTTTTTGACAAGGTACCATTGTTAATCTTCAGAACTATAGGTCAGCAAATGTGAAAATTATAGTAGATCAAACACTGGGAACACACCCTGGAGGAAACTATGAAACAGCTAGAGCAAGACAGACAAGTATTGTTGTCTGTTGAGAGATGGATTCTGTGTCGGATTTGTTCAACTCTGGTAAGGTAACAGGCTTGGTGAAATCAAGAGCTTAGTGAATGTTGTGGCCTGAACACTTGTCTGTGTGGCACCTATTTTTCAGATGCTAAATGCCCTCAAGCTTCCAATATGGCTGGCAGGCAGGAAGCATTCACACATTGACTGAGAGAAGTGCACTGCTCACCGGTTAATAAAAAAATTGGTAGAGTTTGAACACCAACTAGTTACAAACGTAGAGCTGTAAATGAGTTGATTCTTGATGATATTGTAGTTCTAGATCTTAATAAAAGCAGAGCAGCATAGAAATTGAAGCAGGAGTATACCATTTGGTCCTTCCATCATTTAGTCTAATCAGAGTTGATCATTCCACAAAGTACCCTGTTCCCACTACTTCCCCATTTCCTTTGATCTCTTTACCCAAAGAATTATAATCTAACTTCTTTTCAAACATTGTTATGGCTTCGACTGCTTGCTAACATTGGCTTTCAGTCTTAGGAGCCCAATTTTGAAGCTGATTCAAATATTGCTTATTGTTTTGTTATCATTTAATTACAAGTGACCTTGTATGAATTTTATACAGCCAAAATTGTAAATGTCAAGCATTATTTACTATCCTCCTGAGATACATATGTTATAGATTTTAATCCTGAAGCTGCTACTAAGAAAGATATAAATAATTTTTTCTTTGTTTCAGAACGCCAAGCAGCAACATTTTTAACTGTCCTACAGATTCTCTTA
Source organism: Hemiscyllium ocellatum (assembly GCF_020745735.1). Classification (NCBI taxonomy): domain Eukaryota; kingdom Metazoa; phylum Chordata; class Chondrichthyes; order Orectolobiformes; family Hemiscylliidae; genus Hemiscyllium; species Hemiscyllium ocellatum. Next base: position 51,872,712 of record NC_083401.1, on the reverse strand, counting down.
GCAATATTTGCCAAATAGACAATCCTCAAATGTTTTCGTCCTTGCCATATGTTATAAATATAACTGCAGTCAACCCTATTGGCCACAGGACGACATTGTTGGATATTATGCTATTTGATATTGGTAAGCATCACTCTTTATTTTGTGTTGTGTTTGATTGAAACGTAAAATGGTTATGGAAATCTTTTTGGAAAAAAAATCCAAACATTTACTAAATGAACTTGATTGTAACACCATGTCATTATGGGAGCTTTGCTTTTATTTCAGTAGCTTAGTTAAACCAATAATAATGATACAGCTCTAAATAAAATTATTGCAACAAAATTTGGTACTTTTGGAACATTTTGTAGTTCGAAGCACAATCAACCTGGTAATAAGACAAATCCATTGGGGGAGATTTTCAATAGCTCAACTGGGCAGATATAGGACTATAATCGTCGCTGAAAACTGCAGGTTAAAGACCAGAAGACTTGGAGCTTGAGGAAGCCATTCGGTCTTTTGAGTCTGCTCCGACACCCAGTAGGATCATGGCTGATCTGATCTGATCAATCTCCGCACCATTTTCCTACCTTCTCCCCTTACTCCTTACTTCCTTTACTGATCAAAAATCTGCCTTTTGCAGCTTTGTATATTCTTTAGCAATCCAGTCTTAGCTGTTGTCAACAGTAAAGATTCACTATTCCCTAAGAAGAAATTCCAGCTAGTCTGAATTAAATGGGTCACTCTTATCCTGAGATTATTCCTTCTGGTCCTAGATTCTTTCACAAAGAGAAACAACTTCTCCATATCTACCCTGTTGAGTCTCTCAATCTTGTGCTTCAATAATGTCACCTCTAATTCTCCTAAATTCCAATGAGTATAGGCCCCAACCATTAAACCTCTCTTTGTAAGAAAATCCCCAGACCTTGCTTGTGTAATTACAAAAAGAGTATGCTATTTGATTCAATCTACTGATCTCTGGGATAAATGTTCTACCTACCAGATTTTGAAGAGTGGCATGGTGGGTCAGTGGTTAGCGCTGCTGCCTCACAGTCCCAGGGACTAAGGTTCAATTCCATCCTTGGGTGATCGTCCGTATGGAGTTTACGCATTCTCTTTGTGACTGCGTCAGCTTCCTCTGGGTGCTGTGGTATCCTCCCACAGTCCAAAGATATGTACTTTAGGTGGACTGGCTACGCCAAATTGCCAATGATGTGCAGGTTAGGTTGATTAGCCATGGGAAATGGAATTGCAGGGATAGGGTAGAGGGGGTGGGTCTGGCTGAGACCCTCTTCAGAGGGTTGGTATGGACTCGACAGGCTGAATGGCATGCTTCCACACTGTTAAGTATTCCATTTTTCTATGAAGAATTACTCTTTGCAGACAGAAAGAAAATGTTCTGAACAAAATAGATGATGCAATTTGTTGGTTTTCTCAGGGCAATGCCCGAATCCATCAGAATCAATTGTTTGTTTGTTTTAAAATTTAACTAAAGCTTGGCCATTAACAGTCGGTCATCATTAGCTATGCATTCCCTCTGGCAATGCCTCTACCAGAGTCCACTTACCAAAAACCAGCATGTTCCTATTGTATGCTATAATGATGTTTTTCCCTTTATTGGTATTCTTCTGAACTATTCTGATGAGCACAAGATAAAAACCCTCAACAAAATGTTTTTTTAATTTCTGATTTGTCAGACAGAGATCTACCAGGATGTTGCCTGCTCTGGAGATTTTTAATAATGGAGAGACTACCAGACTAGGGTTGTTTTCCTTGGAGCAGAGGAGGTTGAGATGGAGGGGGTGGGGTACATGATGGAAAAGTATAGTATTAAAGAGGCACAGACAGGGTACAGAGAAGCAAGCATCTCCTTTTAGTGAAGGGAATCAATGACTTGGATTTAAAATAAGGGACAGGAGACTTAGAGGAAATGTGACGGGGAAAAAAACATTTTGACCCAGAGGGTGGTGACAATCTGGAACTCACTGCCTATAAGGATGATAGAGGCAGGAACCCTCCTAACATTAAGTATTTAGATGTACACTTGTGAATGCCAAGGCATTCAAGGCCATGGGTCAAGTGATGGAAATGGAATTAGAATGGGGAGGGATTATTTTTGACTGCTGCAGACCCAGTGGGTCAAAAAGCCCTCTTCTGTGCTGTAAACCTCTAACTCTACGATGCTAAAGACATTCTTTTCTGCTTATTTTTTTTTAGTTCAGCCGGATCCACCTGTAAATGTAACAGCTGAACCTGTTTTTGGATCTCCTCGAAGAATCAGAGTGCAGTGGGATTATCCACCATCATGGGGATCACAATTCAAATTAAAATTTGTTTTGGAATACAAACTCCAGAAATATAACTTCTGGTCAAGGGTGAGTTCACCAGTGGTTTGAGGTTACTTCTTGTGGGTTGTGTTGCTTGCCTGGTGCTGCATTTGGAGATGTTGATTAGTTTTCTTGCTACTGCAGTATTTCTTGTGTGTTTATTTTAAAGAACATTCTTTATGCTGGTATAGGCTCTGCCATTGTGCTCTTGAGCTGGGTACAGTAGATATTATTGTAATCCAGTTTACTGTAGAAGATATCTGAATTTTAGAACAAAGCTTTATTGAAGCAACATGCAAGACTGCCTGTTCTTAATGTCTGTGTCAGTCGAAGAATTGCAAAGTATACATGTTGTTGTGGACACCTACTCTTAATTTCTGTTGATCCTACATGGATTTTAATCTTCTGCCAATATCATTTTTTTAAAGGTCTGTTGTAATTAGAGTAGAAAGACATTCAACGGATATCTTGGTTTTATTTATATAACTTTTTATTGCTAATTTAAGATTTGAACGATTGTTAATATTCTAATTCATTTTGTACTATGTGAAAACAACTGTTGCCAACAAGGTCACTGGTATTATTTTTGTCTACTTTGTGTTCAATCCAGAAAGAGGGAAGACATAAATTTTGACGAAATTAGATTCACTAACTGATTCATGAAGTTTTTTTAAGCTATTTTCCCTGGTGATGGGGAAACTGACAATTTTATTGGAAGTGTGGATTCTGTTGTAAATAAACTAGGTTTGTCCCTAAAGAACTAAGAAATAGAGGTCGGAGTACACCATAAGACCCTCTTAAGCTTGCACTACCTTTCAATACGATTGTGGCTGATCTTCAATTCAACTCCATTTTCCTGTCTATCACCGCCATGAATATATTCAATAATGAAGCATCCACAACACTCTCTAAGGTACAGAATGCTTCTAGTCCAGAATGATCTTGAGATTGTATCCCTTTTGTTCTAAACCCACAAGCCAGGTAAACTCCAATCTTTTAGGTAGTCTCCGCAGATCAAGGATGAATTTGCTTCCATTCTGATTCATTTTTTTTCGGTGACCCTGCCACTTGTAGACAGTGCTTTGAAAAGTCAGCCATGTATTCTTTCTTCAACACCTCGACTTTGCCTTGGCTAGAATGAGCTTTGGATCTTATGGTCAGTCACATGTTATAGGGATTGCTGGGATTGTGACCCAGCAACAGTAAAGGAATGGTAATATATTTCCAAGTCAGGGTGGTGAGTGGCTTAGAGGGGGAATTGCAGGTGGTGTTTCCATATATCTACTGCGCTCCTCCTTCCAATAGTGGTGGAGGGATTGGATACTTGTGGACTTTACGCCGGGAAGACGACAGGGAGGAGTACATTGTTATATATTGCGCCAAGCTTCTTGACTGTTGTTGGAGCAGCACTCAGCCAGGCAAAAGGGGACCACTGCCTCCAAATAAAGTGCATTCTTCCCTAATTTTAAAACTAAGTATTTCAGGTCTAGTTTCACCAAAGCCTTGTACATTTGTTCCTCAACTATTTTTATAACTGAACAGCTTTTCCAGTCCATTCCAGCTACCTATGTCCTACTCCTTTGTACTTACCTTTATTTAATTAGATTAGATTACTTAGTGTGGAAACGGCCCTTCGGCCCAACAAGTCCACACCGACCCGCCGAAGTGCCACCCACCCGCACCCCTACATTTATCCCTTACCTAACACTACAAGCAATTTAGCATGGCCAATTCACCTGACCCGCACATCTTTGTGACTGTGGGAGGAAACCGGCGCATCCAGAGGAAACCCACGCAGACACGAGGAGAATGTGCAAATTCCAAACAGTCCACAAACTCCATACAGTCAGTTGCCTGAGGTAGGAATTGAACCCGGTTCTCTGGCTAACCACTGTGCCACCGTCCCGTAATCTTGACAGTTGTTTCTAATCCAAATTCCTCCTGAAATCGAATCTTAAATTATACTACTTATTAAACAGTTTTCGCTGTTCCTTAGTTAATAATTTTATGTAAGATCAACCAACATCACCGGATTCAAAATAGCCTGATCCATGGTTGGATCTACAACATAATGCACTTTGAATATGTCACAAATGCACTGTATAAAATCAACTTCATGGCTTCCTTGGCCAATCTGACTATCTCATCTACATGAAGCGTAAAGTCACCCATGATTAATGTACGCCTTTGTTTATGCCTCATGATCCCCTGATTTTGTTGCTCTGTCTCACCACATAGCTATTGTCAGAGGGCCTCTATAGACTACTCCTACCAATGTCTTTTTTTTATTTCTTGCCTCCACCCACTTGGATTTTACATCTTCCAATCCAAGGTCACTTTCTTGCTGTCATACGGAATCCATCCAACGATGTTTCAAAAAATTGTATACCCTGAATATTTAGTTCCCTGCTACCATCTTGTAACTATGTCCCCATAACGGCTACAAGATCATACTTATTAACCTGTATTTGTGCCACTAATTAATTTGCTTTGTTCTGAATACTACACACCTTCAGTAAAAAGCTATTAAGTTTGCCTTGTTACAACTTTATCGATCCTATTTAGTTGTTTTTCTATACTTGAACACAGTCTTTATTGCTGCGTGTCTGATTTACTGTTTTTCTTGAGCCATATGAATGAGAATAACCATGAAGACATGAAGTACAAAGTTTATGTCTCAATTAGTATCACTAAGGTACATTATCTGCATAATTACCTAAATACTGTTCATGGACTCTTCCATTCCAAGTCACTGCAGCAATTAAACTTCACAAATACTTTGCTAGTTATGAAATGCATGATTACCTGAGGCAATGTTATATTTAAGTTCTAAATCTTTGCACAAAAGCAACATATGCATGCTGCCCGACTTACAGCATTTCCAATCAGTGTGTCTTTTTGAAAAGAGTCTTTCTTGAGACATATGGGTCACTGGCAAGGCCAGCATTTGTTGTCAGTTCTAAATTGCCCATGAATTGGATGGCTTGGTCACCCATTTCAGAAAGCAATTCAGAGTTAAATGCAATGTAATAGATTTGGAATCATGTAGGCCTGAGTAAGGAAGGATATTAGTGAAATGATGGGCTTTTATGATAATTAATAGTTTCCATACAAGCTTTGAAGTTCAGACTTGTTAACTGAATCCAAAATCAAATAGTGGGCAGCACGGTGGCACAGTGGGTAGCACTGCTGTCTCAGTGGTAGAGACCCAGCTTCAGTTCCCGCCTCAGGTGACTGACTGTGTGGAGTTTGCACATTCTCCTCGTGTCTGCATGGGTTTCCTCCGGATGCTCCAGTTTCCTCCCACAGTCCAAAAGATGTGCGGGTCAGGTGAATTGGCCATGTTAAATTGCCCATAGTGTTAGGTGAATGGGTAAATGTAGGGGTATGGGTGGGTTGCGCTTTGGCGGGTCAGTGTAGACTTGGGCCGAAGTGCCTGTTTCCACACTGTAAGTAATCTAATCTAATCTATTAGATTGAGGCTATACCTTCAGAGCTTTAGCCCGTGCCTCTGGTTTACTAGTTCAGTGACATGACCAACATATCTGTAATACCTTTCTCAGGTGATGTCAGCAAATTTGCGATATAGATGAGGATAGGAGAGCTGGCTTCAAGCACCACCTGGCTCTAGAGATGTGTAATAACATCTGTGTCATGGTTGATTAGAAAATAACTACTGACAAGGGACTTGATAAGCACATTAAGTGATGACACTATTATTGTCTGCTGAATGGTTTTCTTCTGGGAAGCTCCTTTAAAGTAATTTAATCATTAAACAATTACAGCAAAGGAAGAAACCATTCCGCCTGTCAAATTCAGGCCAACGCTCAACAACAAATAGCTTCTGTTCAGAAGCTTACTCAATTTCCCCTTTAAAGCCAGGATTGAATTTGTCTCTGCCACTCAGTGCATCCCAGATCCTGACTGTGGGATTTTAAAAAATTCTTTCCACATGTTGGCTTTGGTTGCTTTGTAAATCACTGTCTTCTGGCCTCTTACCAAAAATGTATCGTTTCATCTTCTCTCTCGAAGGTATCTTGCCATTGGTCCAATCCCACACCTACAATGCAATTTCTGTCACTTTTTAAAATTCATTTGTGGGATGTGGATGTCTCTGACTGGCCAACATTTATTACCCATCCCCAGTTGCCTTTGGTGACAAGCTGTCTTCATTAAACGCTGCTGTCCATTTGCTATGGGTTGACCCATAATACTACTGGGGAGGGAATTCCAGGATTTTGACCCAGCAACAGTAAAGGAACAACAATATGTATCCAAGTCAGAGCTTGCTGCATTTGTGATTGTACTGAGAAATCTATGCAGATTGCCAAAACAAAATATGCAGTGGTGATGATTTGTGAAAGGGAATAATGTAGTCTTAAAGTATAAAATTAAAGAATATTGACCTCCCTTTCAAAATATCGCATTTACCTGAAAAGAGCACTGATGTTAGAATGTTGCTGAGACTACTGAAAATAATCACTGATGATAGTGATGATCTTATCATTTGGAATCCTTCTTCATTTTACTTCCCTTTTTTTTCCAGTTGGATACTAAAATGACAACAGAAATCATTACTGATGCCATTGCTGCTCAATTGTATGCGATTCGTGTCAAAACAAAAGATTTTTTTGACAATGGTAAATGGAGCAATTGGAGTTCGGAAGTATTTGTCACTCCATGGAGTGGTAAGCATAACTGATGCAGAGCTACAAAAAGATTTGAGATGTTTGTTTAGTTGAACCTGTTTCATTTACAATCTCCTGGGTGAATTGCATAGCAACAGAACACGTGTGTATGTACGTTTGAGAGTCGCAACACATCTTGGCAATGGCTGAGTGAGATGTGTGAAGACAAAGGGTTTGAAATATGTTGCTGTGAAAGTGGTATTGAAAGGTAGTTACACATACCAGTAAATCCTTCCTAAATGATGCTCCTGTCAAACACAAAAATCTAATGTTATTTTTCAATTTTTGTGCAATGCAAATATTTTCAGAAAGCCTATTTCAAAAGAAAATCGGCCAATTTACAAGTAACAAGGTATAATTTTTTTTGTCACTGGCTGAGCCATCCTTTATTGCCTATCCCTATTGCCTTGAAGATGTAGTCAACTGGCCTTTTGAACCACTGCATCCATTTGATATAGATGGTCACATTGCTGTTCGGGAAAGTCTAGCAACCCTGAAGAAATGGCAATAGTACTAAGTCAGAATGGCGAATGACTAGGAGGGGAACTTGGAGGTGGTGGTTTTCTGCTACCATCTATCAGCTAGCATTATTTTTCAAGATGGAAGTGCTCATGGGTTTGGATATTGGAAATTCTGTGTACATTTGAACCAGATGGTTTGTCAGTTGATGGCGAGCAAATGGAAGTAGAATTCATTTTACTCTTTTCAGCCCATTTGCTTGACCTTCAGTTGAACAATAGTCTTTAACATGGCAATCTTATGAATAAAAAGGAAGGTGATTTTTTAAAAAATGGTAAATAATACCATAGGAGTGGTTGAGGAGGACATAGCAGACTTACCTGTAAATTTCAGTTCTTTAATTGCAATTAGATTGTGTAACATGAAATGTCAATTAATTACAGTATATACCATTACATGGAGCGCTGTTTTGCTTTTACTGTCCAGCTATGCACAGTGCTAATTCGTATTGTAGACTACTCATTTGAACACTTACAGCTAATTTAACTTCTGGCATTTAGGAAATCCACATCAACATGTTTGGACAGAATTAACTTAATGTTGCAGTAGTAATATTGGAGTAGTAATGTTGAGGTCACTTTCTTTCCAACCTAAAATTGTACGTAATGCAAAGTTTCTGTGTAACCCTCTTTATGCAAGTCTGTGGAGTGTAAAACATTCTTGTGTGATTTGTTTTGACTTTGGAAATACTTTAATAAATCACAATTTATGTATTCCAGAAACCACTACAGAAAGTATCCAATCTACTGTCACCACACAAATGATGGACTTTGTACAAACTCACAGTCAATCAACAACACCTACCCACTCTCCAAATGTAATCCCTTCAAGTAAGATGAGTCTGATGTAACTTTTGGTTCTATGTCAAGGATTTGGTGTTTAAGGCCAAATGCCATCAGGAAGCAGGTCCAACTCTGAATGGACTATGCCCATAAAGTAAATTGGGAAAAGGCAACTGGCATCAACTTTATTTATATTATTAAGCCTGTCTAAACACTGCACCAATAAGTCCTTTTTTAAATGTGTGTGTACAGGTACATGTGCACATTCTATTCACATGAGAGCTGTCTGTATTGATACAAGGTTTTTTGGAAAACCCATCGTAAATGTTAAATCAAATAATGGAGAAGTTTATTTCACTGAATACTGGAATGTTAACATTTTTGATTGATAAACTATTGTTTTCTGGATGTAGATTCGCTCTCTGAGCTGGAAGGTTTGTTTTCAGACATATCGTCACCATACTAGGTAACTTCTTCAGTGAGCCTCCAAATGAAGCACTGGTGGTGTAGCCCACTTTCTATTTTTATGTTAGTGTTTCTTTAGGTTGGTGCTGTCATTTCCAGTGGTGATTTCATTTCCTGTTTTTTTTTCTCAATCGCCGCAGGAAATGACATCACCAACCCAAGGAAAGCCAAACATATAAATAAAGTGGGCTACACCCCCAGTGCTTCATTTGGAGGTTCACTGAAGATGTTAGCTAGTATGGTGATGAAACGTCTGAAAATGAATGTTCCAGTTCAGCGAGCAAACCTACATCCAGAACCACAAACTGAGCAACAAATCTTCTCAAAACTCACTATTGTTTTCTATTTCTAATGAAGTATATGAATACCAGGTTATGTGGACAATATACTTCTTGCCAAAATTAAAAAGCCTTTTAGAAATAAAGTTGTATTTAAAAGCAGCTCAAACACTGTTTTAAAAGACGTTTCATAGCTTTTTTTACAAAAGCATTGATCGAAGAAAAAATTGAGAGCAAGTCAAATGAGGTAGTATTGGAGGGGTGACTGACCATTTGACCAAAGGGCTGTTTTTAAAAAAAAAAGTGAGAGAAGGAATTTTAAAAAAAGCAAGAATGGTTTTTAATTGAACTCATTAGTTCCTTTGTTTCTTGGATATTGTAAGTGGAATTCAACACATGCTTCACAATAAGGCTTTTGGTGAAGGGGCATATAATCAGGTGGGAGGGTAAGAGTGGAAAGCCATTGCCTCTCTCTCTTCTTCCAATTAAGTCTGTGGTAGGAGGTGGTCAAAACATTAGTGGAGAATTAGATGGTGCCTGATTATTATTTCATTTTAAAACTGAATATGAGAATTGTTTCAGGGATGAGGGACTTTAGAGAAGGATGTTTGTCTAATTTAGAGAGAACGTTGAAAAGATATTTGATGTAAAGGATGGTGAAGGGAGTAGATGGAGTAATGCTGTTCCCATTGGTGGAAAGGAACAATAAAAAAGCTTGATACCATCCAAGAGAAAGCAGCCTGCTTAATTTGCGCATCCACTACCAAAGATTTTAATAGCACCAGTGTGTACTGTCTACAAGCTGCACTGCAGAAATTTAAAGATCATGAGACAGCACCTTCCAAATCCATGACTACTTCCTATTGCGGAGCCAAGGGGAAGGGCAGGAGACTGGCACCAGCTGTGTAGATCTGGTAGTAAGGCAGCACAGACTTCATAGACAAATGATCTCCTGTGTTGTAACCATTTTTTAAAAAATGATTCTATAAATTCCCTCTCAATAAATGAAAGTAAAATTATTTTATAAACAATAGAGAAGGAGGTCCACTTTCTAAAAAAAGATGAAATTAATGCCAATGATGAAATTTTAAATTTTGAGACTGATTTTTAGACAATGTTATCCATATGGTCCCATATTTATAATCTAATTTACTTCCATTACTTTGACCACAGGTTCTGATGTACTTGATAGAAATATTGTCATACTGATCTCAATCGCCACTTCAATTGGCATCTGCATCGCAGCCACTACATTTGTGTTATGGTAATAAAACGGTATTTGTATTTCTTTTGATCTCCTATTCTTGTGAATTTTACTTATAAACCAAGCTGATGTTATTACTGGGAAAATTAGATTGAAGACTGAAATTTGACTTTTTTTTATTTTAACAAGGTGGTCTTTCATTAAACATAAGCATGTGTTTAGTATGCTTTCCTTTATTGTTCAGAGCATTGAGTATAAGAGTTGGGAGGTCATATTGTGGCTGTACAGGACGTTGGTTCGGCCACTTTAGGAATATTGTGTGCAATTCTGGTCTCCCTCCTATAGGAAGGATGGAGTTAAACTTGAAAAGGTTCATAAAAGATTTAAGGATATTTGCAGGGTTGGAGGGTTTGCGCCACAGGGTTGAATAGGCTGGGGCTTTTTCCCTAGAGCATGGACGCCTGAGGGGTGATTTTATAAAATCATGAGGGCATGGATAGGGTAAATAGACAAGGTATTTTCCATGGGGTGGGGGAGTGTAGAACTGGATAGCATAGATTTAGGGTTAGAGGGGAAAGATGCAGAAGATTCCTAAAGGGCATCTTTTTCACACCAAGGATAATGCGTTTAAGGAATGAGCTGCCAGAGGAAGTGGAGGAGGCTGGTACAATTACAACATTTTAAAAGGCACCTGGATGAGTATATGAATAAGATTTAGAAGACTATGGGCCAAGTGCTGGCAAATGGGACTAGATTAATTTAGGGTATCTGGTAAGCATGGATGAGTTGAACTGAAGGGACTGTTTTTGTGCTGTACATCTCTATGACTATGCTTTGCTTAGGTCTGGTTTTAACAATAAAGTGGAAATTCATGGAAAAGCAGATAGAATCAATCAAGCTGCTTACATGTGACACAATTTGAATGGTTTTGAAAGATACAATAATCCCAGATCATCATTTTACAGTATTTCAACACCAGAAAGATTTTGTTTTCAATCACATCTGTAGGTTTAACTTATTTTTATTTCAATACCTGATCTCTTATGAGTTTGGTAGTCTCTTTCTTCATCAGTCTCACAAATGAGCTTAATCTTTTTCAACTTCAAGTAACCCATTCACTGTTCTAACTAAACAATTCTAGTCTGGAAGTTTCAAATTAAAATCCTTCAATTAAGGTAATAGATTTACCTTTTCTGAATTCTCTCAGAGAAGCTGTTCTATGTACCTACCTTATGCTGTTGTGGTTGATAGCACCTTTAGGAATGACCAGGAGACGCAGAGAATTCCTCAAGATGATAAGCCTTTATTTGCAACCAAACATTGTGGCCATCCAAAAACAGGCGAACAGCGAAAATACTAATGTTTACGTTGTTCTAAAAGCCACGCCTTATCATTAGCATAACCAATCACACTAAGCCTAAATTATATCCCCTTAACCAATCAGACTCTGCCACAACTGTCTTCCAGACCGCTGCAGACCATCACGTTTTGCCATGATCATCATTCTTCACCTTTTGTCACCTAACAGGCCACAGTCACGCAAGGCTGATTGGAGTGTGCAACACCCCAACATGTATTACTTCGTTATATAATCATATTTACCATACTACCAGGATTTCTTTGAACTAACAGGTTTTCTAAGGAATGTACCTCAATGTTTATTCCAAATGCCTATAAAACTCTTCCAAGGCAAACAAATCCAGTTCTCATACTGGGTTTACCTATGATGCTAGCCATAACTTGACAGTAATGAGTAGGGTATTCAGTCAATCTACTTTTGGTTTTTGGTTGTGTCAAGGTTCTTGATTAAATTTCCATTGTGAAGTAAAACAAATCTTAAATGTGCTGGCTCATTAATCAGTTTAATTAGTTGCCCATATATGAACCAAATGGTACTGAAACTACTGATAAGATATTCTTCCATTTGTATTTTCCTCTCAGGATTAGAAGTCGACGACAAGAGTCAGATAAGAATGACATTCTGACCAAGAAGGCACTGACCCTTTGATAATGTGGTATGTATCTATTTGGGACAACTCAACTCTTTACCTTTGTGCAATCTTCACTTTTATAAAACCTGCGATTTGTAAATGAGGCATGTAAATTAACAATTTAAAACCCAGCTTATTCTCTATGGTTGATGAGGTATTAGTATTGATGTATACTAATTAGTCAGGTATCAAAACCTTGTTTTCAAATTTGATGTGTTGATGAATGACCTGGAGAAAGTTACCTCTTGCCCTCATTTCTTCACTGCCATCCCTCCTTACCCAGAAAAACAGATGAAATGATATGGAAGATGAAGAATGGTACAGAAGAACACTTGAGGGTGGATTTGAGGTTGTCACTCGGTTACTTCAGTCTTTTGAATGTTATTTGATTGCTTTTGGGGAGAAGAGTGGAATTTTCTACAGTTCATTTCATGTAAAGTTATTATCATTAATTTAGTTTTGCCTTCCCAAAAAAACATATGAACAATGAGTGGAAGGCTACAGTATGTGGATGTTATGCCAGGATAGGCCAAATTGACTAGATAATCTTGTCATTTTTCTTTGTATTATTGAATTTAAAAGAAAATCTATAGTATAGCACTAGATTATGTGACATTGAATTTTATGATTACCATTGGCCATTTTATCACTAAAGGTTTCTATTTACAGATCAGCATACATATTGTTGAGAAAGTGGTTTGCATGATATAATGGTTACAAAATGGCTGTAAGTGCTATGGATCACTCAATCTTTATTGCTTTAGTGACTTACAACATGATATTGTTGCCACTTGCAAGAAGATTATACTAACAAGTAGAACTAAGTTGAGGAAACATTGTTTTTGAGTAGATATCTGAGCCCGTTTGGGACTTCTGAGATTATCTTAAAGCACAGCCTTCAAGAAACTGATTTACTGTGACCGAGTTTGGGGAGCAGGGTGCAAGAAGTGAAGAGACTAATTTATTGAAGGTCATTACTGAAGTATTGAATTGCTGTATTCAAGGCTGGTCACTTTAATTAAATGTTCACTCATTACTGAACTAGTTACAAATGTAGTACAACATATTCCAATTCCTGTGAGAAGTGGTCTAAAAAAATGACCATTTCTATGGTCTAATATTGGTCAAGATCAGGTGCAGAAGTTGGAATGGTTTCAGGGGGTTTAAAAATGTGATGAGTGAATCGAAAGTCGTGATTATCTTAAAAGCACATGGAGAAAGCAAATAATTTGGCATTTGTTTATTGATTCAAAGGTAGCATTTTAGAATTGATTTAGATTTTTTTCTTGTGGATAGTTGTGAAGAGTTAAAGTCAAATACTTCTTTGGAAAATTGTTACAGCACCAACCCATCCCATCTGTGCCTTTTGTAGGAGGAAAGCACCTAGCCACTCGTGTTATGGCTGTACACATTTCCTTTTTGAATACCAAAACTGAATCTGCCCCGTCACAATCTCAGGCAATGCCTTCCTCATACCCCTGATACTCCCACTTGATGAAAGCTTTTCTCATGTTGCCATTTTCTCCTCTTTCATAACATTTAAATCTGTAATTCCAATTTTGATTCCACCAGCTGCCACGATGGGAGATTTGAACTCATGTCACCAGAGCACTGTCCTCGCTCTGTAGTTTATTATTCAGTGGTTACTATTCTTTTCAACCTGTGCATATGGTAATGTGAGTCTACCAGATACCTTTAATAACAGGAACCAGGTATACGAATCACAGCATGCCCTCAAATAAAACATCTGCTTGACAAATAATGACTTCTTAAAAACAGAATTATATAATGTATAAATACTATAATTTTGTTGGTCTAGATACTATATAAAATTGAATGTCCCTTTGTGCCAAAGAGTTATTATAAATTATAAAACAAAACAAAACAAATGAAGCATAAAAAAATTTATGCCTTTATCATTTTGATAACCCTTTAATTCCAGATCGATCATCTTAGTTGCAAATATTGAATAAAACTCCAAATTTAAAATTTGAGGGGACTGCACTATTGTTATTTACATACATCAGAGCGAGAGTATCAGATATTGTGGTCTGAGATTTGGCTGATTGAACTGGAAGGGCATACATAAACAACACTTAATGAAACTCTGCAAGCAGTCGGTGTGCGTCATACACAGACAATTGTTTAAATTTGAAACAAAGCATAAAGGGCTAAGTCAAGTGTGCAGTTGCGGTTCTTAAGTTTGAATCAAGTATTTGCTGCATTCTTGATGTCTTAGTGACACCCAGTAGACTAATGATGCAAATACTTCCTGCAGTAGTTTGAAACAAACCAGTGACATAAAATTGGGGCTGTGCACACTGTAAGTGTATTTAGTTTTGTCTAAAAGTTCTAAAGTTGTGACTGCATCTCAGCCTAACCTTTGTCTCCAAGGCAGTGTCTGTCCGTCACTGGCAGGCACTTGTGCAGGATAGGCTGCCAGCACTTGATGTTTCCAACTGTCCCTTTTTAGTTTACCCTTGTATCACAACTGGTACCAGAAAAATACTACACACTGGTATCAGACTGTGATGTCTGTCTATATAGACTTATGTTGATACTAAACCTTAGACATACTGACAGGTGGTCATTTAAGAAGCTTATTATGAATAATTTACAATCCATAGTATAGCATGTTATTTGTTTATTAAAATATTATTTAGAGAATCAAGTTTCTCTAAATGTCTGCAACCTCTTTGTAATTTTCAGTGTGAGTTAATCAAAGTATTTTACAACTTGTAAAAAAGTTAATATCACTTTTTTTCTGAACTATGAATCTAGTACAAGAATTGTACATGTATTCAAATCTTCAAAATCCACCAGTTGCCTTATTTCTGAAGTATCAGAACACTGTTCCATTTCATGCAGGGTGAGATTTGTCAGAGTATCCTTAAATACTAATAACAGATATGCAATGTCAATCCTGATGCAAGAAAAACAGAAAATTGGTATCCAGTAAGTGATGTTGCTAATAATTTCTAACTCCAGAAATTGCTGTTCTCTAAGGCCTCTATACAAGCAGTGTTTTTCAGGCTAAGACTTCTAGCACTGGTGGATTACCATAATTTACTGGAACTAAAGAACATCAAATACTGTTTTTCTGATTACATTGCAAACTTTAGGCTATGGCTGTTTTCCCTGGAGCATCAGAGGTTGAGGGATGACCTTAGAGATTTATAAAATCATGACAGGCATGGATAGGATAAATAGACAAAAGTCCTTTCCCTGGGATGGAAAAGAAACCTAAAGGGTAACATTTTCATGCAAAGGGTGGTATATGTATGGAATGAGCTGCCACAGGAAGTGGCGGAGGCTAGTATAATTGCAACATTTAAAAGGCATCTGGATGGGTATATGAATAGGATGGGTTTGGATGTATATGGGTCGTGTGCTGGCAAGTGGGACTAGATTGGGTTGTGATATCTGGTCGGCATGGACGAGTTGGACCAAAGGGTCTGTTTCCGTGCTGTACACCTCTATGACTCTAAGAAATCTAAATAGCTTAGATGTAATGGTCTATGACACCATTTTTTCATGGTTTTCATTTTCACATAGGTCACTTAAGTAATATTTAAAGGCAGCTTTTTCCACAGAACCATAATGCTAGATCTTTTAATTTAGAAAATTGCTGTGTCAAAGGTGACAATTTTGTGTAGCAAGTTGGACAACGTAATACAGATGTGTCTGTTCAGGGACAGCTGGTACATAGGAATACTACCTGCAAACTGCCCTCTTAATCACTCACCACCCCTTTCCTAAATGTTGCTGGGTCAGGTTTTTAGAAGTCGCATTCTAACAGCACTGTGGTTGTATCATAAAAGACAATTTTCTACTTTCTCAGGGACAATTAGGGATGGACAGCAAGTGCTGACCATACTAGGAGAAAGTGAGGACTGCAGATGCTGGAGATCAGAACTGAAAATGTGTTGCTGGAAAAGCACAGCAGGTCAGGCAGCATCCAAGGAGCAGGAGAATCAAAGTTTCGGGCATGAGCCATTCTTCAGGAAAGGCTTCAGGAAACGATTCCTGAAGAAGGGCTCATGCCCGAAACTTCGATTCTCCTGCTCCTTGGCTGCTGCCTGACCTGCTGCGCTTTTCCAGCTGACCATAATAGGTTTACCAACATTTATGGTATAAAATAAAAACATTTAAGCTCTGTGATGCTTTTTTAAAATAATGCAGTTCAACCACAATACTTTTAACCATAGAAAAATGTTTTATATAGTAACATTTCTGCTGTTGTTGGGATAGACTAATAAAATTATGCTTGAAGCCAGACACCACCCTTAAAACTGATTATGATAACAGGAAGAATTAATTATTAAGAATTTCCAGGCTTAAAATTAAGCTGGCTTTGAGTAATTTTCAATATTTTAAATTTAGACATTGAATTTCCACTAATTTTAAAATACTTTTTTTTTTCAGGGTCATCCTATTTTCAACTGTATTAACCAAATAACACACACACATTAGGGATTTTCTTAATGCAACTTCTTTTTTAAAAAAAATGTTTTTACTGGTTCAAGGCACATTTTGCATTGAATGGGAACTTCCCAAGAACATTTAGATTACTAATTGTGCCCAATGTAGAAACTCAGGATGCTGATTTAGTTTGGCTGAGGCAGGCATGTTAAGTGACAGCTGGCTCACCACACTGAGCTCCCATCAATTCTTTAAGAGCTGACTGGCAAGCTTGTTATCCAATTGCAAACCTCAACAGTGGTGTCCCCCTTAATGGCAGATTCTGGGTCTGAAAGACCATGAACTGAAAATGTGTTGCTGGAAAAGCGCAGCAGGTCAGGCAGCATCCAAGGAGCAGGAGAATCGAAGTTTCGGGCATGAGCCCTTCTTCGGGTCATGCTGCGCTTTTCCAGCAACACATTTTCATCTGATCTCCAGCATCTGCAGTCCTCCCTTTCTCCTGAAAGACCATTAGGTTAGGTCTAATGTTTGGGGATCTAAAGATGAGAAGCTAAGATTCTTTTTTGCTTCGCTTGGGGGTCAATGGGCTCAGAGGGAAGCACAGAGTAGAGGCTTACAGTGGCTATTGCTGTCTCAGATTCTCCTCGCACTCAACCTGACAAGTCAATAAAACTTGCACTTTGTCTCCTGGCCAACAAATAATCAGGCTACTGGTGAGTTGAGATCCTTAAGTGGCTGATAACTCAAATCATCATTGGACTTTTGATTCTGGTGAGTCAAGGAAGTTGCCAATGTACTTTCTCACCCAGTACTGGAGTGGTGAGAAGCGGGTGTGTATCTCTCAAAGGACAACTTGCCCTTCGAAGCACCTTCAGGGAATGGAAAATTGCAGCCTCTTAAATTTTAAATTCTGACTATATAGTCAGAATTTAAATGCTCTTTCCTTATTCTTTGTTCTCGAAGATGACATTTCATAGAATAGAGGAAATTAAAAAATAAATAAACTTCCAGCTGATGTCATGCTGTAGAGTTGGCTGGTTGGGACTGTACTTGATAATTAGAACTCTTGTGGTAAGTGAAGGCCTTGTTTTGATATTATCTGATGAAGAAAGAATTTTGTATGGGACAAGAGGAAGGATGGAGTTTTCTTCAAGGTATGAATAATTTTGTTTTTATGAAGGAGGATAGATAATCAATTTCTGTCTCCTAGTTGAGTTGAATGTTGATTTATTAGTTGCCTTTTGCAAAAAGAATTGTCAAATCTCAATGTGAAACCAACTCATATAGGCTTAACACATGGTGGTGATGGTTTACCCCTTATAAATGACAAAGTAACAGCTGTTCCTGGCATATGGTGTAATTTTGTCTGCAATAACTTTTTGAAGTATTGATATCTGATGGTCAAACTTGTCCTGTTTGTAGTTACTTCATTTGGGTAACTATGATGTTTAGTGAAGGCAGTATGGTATTTGCCATTCACCAGGTTTAACTGCCAAGCAGACTAAGTATTGTTTTGGACTAGCACATGTTTTAGTAGCAGTTTGGGTGATTACCTAACCATTGTCTTTTTAGGAAGAGATTATATTCCCCCACCTGGAAAACAACTATCACTAGAGATTGGAGCTGTTTGGGAAATTGTTATTAATCTCTACTAATTTCTGATGTTGAATTTAGATTTTACAGTACCTTTAAAAGGACAAGGAAATATTTCACTTTAAAACTAAATTTTACATTTTGATTTTATTCAGAATTGATAAATCAAACCTGTTTTGGAGTCTAACTTTGGTATTTGACTGGACTGTTTGGTACTTAAGTGAATATTCAGTGACTGTGTTGGGGATGCAGTAGCTTTGCTTCCTGAGAAAGAGACTTTCATTAATTTAATTATCAATGCATTACATTTTTAGTAGTTCCCACAAAATTACTATGTACCAGCTTTATTCAACATGTTATTGCATCTGTAACATTTTTAATAAGCTATTAACTGGTTCCTGAAAACTGCCTCCCATGCATAAAATGTGATTTTTCTTAAAGTTGAAAAACAATTGTTGAAGTTTATTTTTACAAAAACTATTTTGAGTAAAGTTTATCACAAATCTTTCATTACAGGAAGTATTGTCAATTTAATTGCATTTGCAGGTTTTGTTAACGAAAACCAGAAAATGTCTTGTTTTTGACTGAATATTCTATTTTTGTTGTACTGCAATTGGAATATTCTTGTACTCAATTACATTTTGAAAATAAATATGGTTTTGAAATATGATATTAAAGCCCTTTTTCACATTTAATTATACTTGTGCAGGACAAAAATCAACAACTTTCTCATTGCAGAGAATTATAATGTTTAGAGATAGACACTGTGGCAAGTCTAGATATTGGGTATATTTGGCCAATTAGATGTCTCTTCCCCTAATTCAGCAGAAACCATTTCATGGGGTGGGATGCAGGTGAGGGATCAGTTGGGGTGGGGGGTGTGGAAGAGAGTTGTGATTGCACATGCGGGAAATCAGAATTTAGCAGAAGCATTTGAAATCAGCCTAATTTTCACTGGAACATTATTCCACACTAAACAAAGGGCAAATAAGGTGTATAGAACTGTCAAGCCTGTGTCCATGTTGAATTAAAAATGTTTTAAGTTTCAGTAAATGTGGTGTTAGGTTTATGCAAGACATTAACAGATAATACTTATCATTTGAGCAAATTCAAAGGTTAATTGGCTGCTGCAAGCTAAGACTGGCTGCCTTTGTGGGGTTATGAATACAGATTAAACACTTGATAACATTTTAAATATGTTGTATGGGCAGGCTATATTCTTAAAACTTTATTTAATCTCAGCATGACTCTTGAACCAAGGGAAAAGATGGGGAGATTGGTGAGAGTGGGGATGAAGGCCCGAGGGTCTAATATTTTAACAAAGCAGCTGGGATGAATCCCAGGAAACCCAAGCTGGGTAGTTTTTGTATGGCCTGACTCGGCAACTCTAGCAGAACAAGGACAGCAGTTCCTCCAAGTCCTACATTACCTGCACTTAGAACTATTTATCACCATTGTGTCACTGGGTCAAAATCCTGGAACTCCCTTTTGAACTATAACAATCCTATGGGTGTACCTACAGCAGATGGATTAAAGTTGTTAGGTGACCATGACCTTCTGGACAGTAAGTGTAGGCAATACATATTAGCAATGTTCACAGAATCCCTACAGGGTAGATGCAGGTCCTCTGGCCCATCAAGTCCACATCAACCTGCAAGAGCATCTCACCTAGACCCACTTGTAACCTGCATTTCCCAAGGATAATCCACCTAGCCTGCACACCCCTGGATTCTATGGACAATTTAGCAGGGCTAATCCACCTAACCTGCACATCTTTGGGAGGAAACAATGGCACCCAGAGGAAACTTACAATGAGAATGTGCGAACTTCACAGACAGTCATCTAAGGCGCCTCCTAGCAGAGCGCTTTAGGGAACATCTCCGGGATACCCGCACCAATCAACCACACCGCCCCGTGGCCCAACATTTCAACTCCCCCTCCCACTCTGCCGAGGACATGGAGGTCCTGGGCCTCCTTCACCGCCGCTCCCTCACCACCAGATGCCTGGAGGAAGAACACCTCATCTTCTGCCTTGGAACACTTCAACCCCAAGGCATCAATGTGGACTTCAACAGTTTCCTCATTTCCCTTTCCCCCACCTCACCCTAGTTCCAAACTTCCAGCTCAGCACTGTCCCCATGACTTGTCCTACCTGCCTAGCTCCTTTTCCACCTATCCACTCCACCCTCTCCTCCCTGACCTATCACCTTCATCCCCTCCCCCACTCACCCATTGTACTCTATGCTACTTTCTCCCCACCCCCATCCTCCTCTAGCTTATCTCTCCACGCTTCAGGCTTCAGCCTTTATTCCTGATGAAGGGCTTTTGCCCGAAACATCGATTTTGCTGCACTTTGGATGCTGCCTGAACTGCTGTGCCCCTCCAGCACCACTAATCCAGAACATGGAGCCACTGTGCCTAATTTAAAAAAAAACTTGTTATGGCATGTACCAGGGAAAATTACCAAAAACTAGGTCAAGATAGGTTTAAAGGAGTCTCTCAGCATCATACAATGGTTAAAGCGAAGAAAGCTAACCAACCCATCAGATATGTACTGGCTCTGCACAAAAGCAATTCATATAGTTGCCTTTTTCCTTTACATCTGCACTTTTCCCTTCAGAAGCTTAATTAAATTCCCTTTATAAAACTATTGTTGAACTGTCTCCATCCTATTTTTTAATCTAATTACTTGTGATTAAAAGATTTTCAATGTTACCTTTTTTTGGCTATTTCCCTTTAAATGTATACTGATTCTCACAACCTATGCCAAAACTAATGGATCTCTCTATTCTGTTTAGACCCTAAGGTTTAAACAACTCTATCAAATGTCTCCGAGATTTCTAATCTACCCTCATACCTGGTATGTCTTGTCCTCAGCACCATTCTTGTAAATCTTTTACACCCTCTCTACAGATTTCACAGCCTTTCATTTGAAACCAAATCAGTATTAACTTTCATCTTAACACCCTTGATTTTGCACTTTAAATTTCTAAAGGCCAGGATTGTGTGCCTTTCACTTTCTCAAACTTCTCCAACTACTTTTGTTTATCTGTACTATTTCTGCACCCGGTTTAGAATTGTGGACTTCAGTTCATATTTTCTGTGCACGTTCTTTCCACCAAACTAGGACTTCATACTTCTGCATTAAATTTAATGGTGCCATATTTACTCATTTCAATGTCTTTCTTTATCTTGCTTGCAATTGATAATATTTCCAAGTTATGTCATCTCCAAATTTTGAGAGTGCTCTGTATTCTCATTAATATGACATCATCTAGTGGTTTAGGAGTTCCAGACATCCGTTTTCAATATAGTTGTTTTCAGCTAAGCACTAGGTTACTGCTGCAATTCCATCAAATTTGAGTCATATGCTCAAGATTATTTATTGTTTTTTTAACATCATACGGAACACTTAAAAGGGACTTAAAAGTTCATTCTGCGTACATTAAGAATATGTGCAAGACATTATTTTATAGGCGACTCAACTTAAGGTTTTCATTACTTCTCTTATAAGGACTGAGAGGAGGAGGAACTGGGCTGCACTGAGTTTTAAAGTGGCAGGAATATTGAATGGTTAGCAAAGTATAAGGGACCTTTAGGCTTCATGAATCAAGTTACTGAATACAAAGGCAGATGAGTTATACTGATGATTAGACCTCTAATAAATCCTCATGTCAAGATCTGGTCACTACCCTTTTTGGAAGGGATATGAGAGGAGGCAGAAGAAATTTACCAGTATGGCTCTAGGGTGGGGGTGGGGGGGGGGGGGGGGGGGGGGGGGGAATTCTGATTGCTAGCAAAGGTTGGAAAAGTTAAGATTGTTCTCCTTGATGAGAAGATATTAGAGATCTTATACATAGGTAAATAAGTATAATTTCCTATTAAGAGGATGAGACTGGGGTATTTAAGGATTTGGGCAAGAAATACATAAAAATTCTTCCTCACATTTATTATGGAGCAAATGGTAGTGATCTGAAACTCACTACCCATAGGGGTGCAGAAAAAGAAACATGAAAAGAAGTCATATGGGCACTGGGAAAGGCATAAACCTTCACATCATGGAAACTTGACAGAGATATGGAATTGACTGACTCATTAGAATAGAGTAAAAAGATCTTCAATGGTATAAGAGACAAAAGTCCAGATCTTCTAGGCCATGATTGTTGGACACGAGAAGTATGCTAGATGATGAACTGTGGGATCCCTCTGAAATCTCACTGCATTCTCTCTTTGGGAATTGCTGAGGAAGCTTGACTCTCTCATGGGTATTTCCAGTGTCCCTTTGGATCCTCTGGAAAAAATCTCCACTCCTCTGATTTACTTGGAAACTTGTCAAAGAAGCATTAGACAGAAAGTGTCAGTCTCCCTCCTCAAATTCCTGATTACAGCCCAACCTGAAATAACTAATATCCTATCCTAGTCCCACCTGACCTTGATACTTAAACCTCTTACATATTTAGCTTCTCTTGGTAGCATTTCAAAAACTTTTAAACTCGCTTTACTTGAATATTGCAGCTACAGTTGTAAAAAGAACGTGTAGAAGCCAGACACTGTGCTGGTGCTTAAGATTCATCTTTGTGAATTGTTATTGTCGTCTTGAAAATTAATGTAGAATTTAATTATAATATGATCACCATCCCCAGTAAATCATTGACTAATATGAATCAACCTTTCTTCATCTCACAATATTAGATGTCAAACTGATTCATCCCTAGTTGCTTCCAGAGTGTATTGCTCCAGGAAACAGTCATGAAAGCATTTTACAAACTCCATTTCCAAACAAAACTTGCCAACTTGATTGGTTCACTCTATATGAACATTAAAGTGTTCCCCTTCTATTACATAATCCAATAATTTATTTTTAATGCTATGGCCAATAGTTTAACAACTGTTCGAATCCAACAAGCTACTCCCATTAGTGTTCTCTGATCCAAGATACTTTCGTATAAATGTCCCCACGCCACCTTTAATTATTAGAGCCACAATTCCTCCCTTTCAAATCCAGTTTATCATTTTGAAATGTTGCTTACCCTGAAGTATCTATTTCCTAAAACTAGAGGGCATAGGTTTAGGGTAAGAGGGGAAAAATTTAAAAGGGACTGAACCTATATGTATGGAATGAGCTGCCAAAGGAAGTGGTTGAGGCTGGTACAATTACAACACTTAAAAGGCATTGGGAATAAGTATATGAATTGGAAGGGATACAGGCCAAGTGGTGGCAAATGGAACCAGATTAGGATATCTGGTTAGCATAGACAAGTTGGACTGAAGGGTCTGTTTCTATACTATACATATTTGACTGAATGACCTTCTCACAACTCTAAAGGCAGGGAGATCTAAATCATTTATTTGTATTTTTAAACATTCAATCTTCAAATATGGATGCTACTGCTAAAATAAAAAGTTAGCCTAATGGCGATAATGTGACACATTTAGTTCACTAAAGAGGCTAACCTACATGGAGATGTGGTTGATTTTTAACTGCTTACAGCAGTAAATAAATAGAGATCTAGGTAATAATATCCAGATCAAATCAGGAAACTGGAATCTAGATAATCCGGTTTAAGGGATTATCAAATTACATTCATTTCTCCAGTATTATCTTAATACTAATTTGTCTGGTTGTGTTTCAATGTATTTTTCTTAAAACATGAAAGCTGCATATTGGTCAATAGCGAAACAGCGAAAAAAAAACACCTCAAACCATTAATGTTACGACACTACCACTAGGCAGGTGTATAACATGCATCCATGCCAGACTTTTAATCATGTACAAAGTAAAAAAACTCTAAAGTCATATTGTCGGTGAACAAAAAACTTTGCTTCAAGAAAAGTGTATGTTTCCATGACAAGAAAAATCAAAACACTTCAACAGCTTTTGTTCATTTACACTCGAGTGCCATGTTAAATCTTGAATTTTCAACATTGTTGTGTGTGAATCACAAATGACTCTTAATACTCATCTTGTTGAGGCATCGGGTCACACCTGCCTGCTGGAGAGCTGCTGAAAGATTACAATACTCCTTCCAGAGAGTGCATTGAACCACATGCGAATCGGGCAGTGGGGAAGCCACTGGCATTGCTTTGCTGGAATCAAGACCTTAGGCAAACATTCTGTGTAGTGATAGTCAATCAGGTTGGTTATAAAAAAGTAAAAGGTTATCATGGGTAGGAGGGAATGTGGTAGAAACAGATCAGCCATGATCTTAATTGAATGGTGGAGCAGGTGCACAGGATAGAGTGCCCTATTGCTGCTCCTAATTTGTACAGGTAGTTCTTCTATAATGCGATGGTTGCATTCTTGCACAATCCTGTGTTATAGCAAAATCCCACTTTAGAAACAGCACCTATTGTTGGCATACAGCCAACACAAGTTTTAAAAGTTTCTAAAGCATGAACTATGTCCTCAAATCAATCGCATAAGGAAAGGTGACTTAGGGATAGTCAACATGGCTTTATGCGTGGGAAATAATGTCTCACAAACTTGATTGAGACTTGAAGAAATAAGAAGATTGAGGGCCGAGCAGTAGATGTGATCTATATGGCTTCAGTAAGGCATTCGACAAGGTTCCCCATGAAAGACCGGTTAGCAAGGTTAGATCTCACGGAATACAGAGAGAACTAGCCATTTGGATACAGAACTGGCTCAAAGGTAGAAGACAGAGGATAGTGGTGGAGGGTTGTTTATCAGACTGGAGGATGAAGTGTACATGGAGTGCCACAAGGATCAGTGCTAGGTCCTCTACTTTTTGCCATTTATATAAATAATCTGGATGCGAGCATAAGAAGTATGGTTAGTAAGTTTGCAGAGAACACCAAAATTGGAGGTGTGGTGGACAGCAAAGAAGGTTAACTCAGATTACAACAGGATCTTGATCAGATGAGCCAATGAGACATGGCTGAGAAGTGGCAGATGGAGTTTAATTCAGATAAATGAGAGGTGCTGCATTTTGGGAAAGCAAATCTTAGCAGGACTTATACACTTAATGGTAAGGTCCAAGGGAGTTTTGCTGAACAAAGAGACCTTGGAGTGTAGGTTCATAGCTCCTTGAAAGTGGAGTCGCAGGTAGATGGCATAGTGAAGGAGGTGTTTGGTATGCTTTCATTTATTGGTCAGAGTATTGATTACAGGAGTTGGGAGGTCATGTTGCGGTTGTACAGGATATTGGTTGGGCCACCATTGGAATATTACGTGCAATTCTGGTCGTCTTCCTATCGGAAAGATGTTGTGAAACTTGAAAGGGTTCAGAACAGATTTACAAGGATGTTGCCAGGGTTGGAGGATTTGAGCTATAGGGAGAGGCTGAACAGGCTGGGTTGTTTTTTCTGGAGAGTCGGAGGCTGAGGGGTGACCTTATAGAGGTTTACAAAATGATGAGGGGCATGGATTGGATAAACAGACAAAGTCTTTAGTTCTGGACTCTCCAACCCCAGAGAAGAGGACATAAGTCTCTTTTATATCTTTTCCCTCTCACCCTAAACCTAAGGGGCAACCTTTTTCACACAGAGGGTGGTATGTGTATGGAATGAGCTGCCAGAGGAAGTGGTGGAGGCTGGTACAATTTCAACATTTAAAAGGCATTTGGATGGGTATAGGACTAGGAAGGGTTTG
Organism: Hemiscyllium ocellatum; assembly: GCF_020745735.1. Classification (NCBI taxonomy): domain Eukaryota; kingdom Metazoa; phylum Chordata; class Chondrichthyes; order Orectolobiformes; family Hemiscylliidae; genus Hemiscyllium; species Hemiscyllium ocellatum. The sequence continues at coordinate 51,846,852 of NC_083401.1, read as the reverse complement.
GTGGGATATGGGCCGGGTGCTGGCAGGTAGGACTAGATTGGGTTGGGGTATCTGGTTGGCATGTACGGGTTGGACTGAAGGGTCTGTTTCCATGCTGTACATCTGACTCTTCATGAAACACACAGTATAGCAGAATGAATTGTATGTACAACAAAGCTAAGCAATGTGGGAAGATGACGGCACAGTAGATGAACAGTGGCCCAGAACTTACCTTTCCACTTCAGCCTGAGTTAAGTGTTTTTAAGTACACCACCCCACTTTCAACCCCACCACCTCCCAGAGCAAAAGATTATTTTTTGTTTTACTTCCAATTGACTTACAGAAACCACACCATGCGCTCTGGCTGGAATCAGATAAGGCTTTACAAATGAGAGGGACCGTAGTGTTGAAGAGGAGAGCATGAAACGGACTGGTAAGCTAGAGGAGATACTTGTTAGGAAGGAAGAGGTGTTGGGCATTTTGAAAAACTTGAGAATAGACATGTCCCCTGGGCCTGACAGGATATATCCTAGGATTATGTGGGAAGCAAGAGAGGAAATTGCAGAGCTGTTGGCAATGATCTTTTCGTCTTCACTGTCAACGGGGGTGGTACGAGGGGACTGGAGAGTGGCGAATCTTGTGCCCCTGTTCAAAAAAGGGAATAGGGATAACCCTGGGAATTACAGGCCAGTTAGTCTTACTTCGGTGGTAGGCAAAGTAATGGAAAGGGTACTGAGGGATAGGATTTATGAGTATCTGGAAAGACACTGCTTGATTAGGGACAGCCAGCATGGATTTGAAGGGTAGGTCTTGCCTTACAAGTCTTATTGAATTCTTTGAGGAGGTGACCAAGCATGTGGATGAGGGTAGAGCAGTGGATGTAGTGTACATGGATTTTAATAAGGCATTTGATAAGGTTCCCCATGGTAGGCTTACGTGGAAAGTCAGGAGGCATGGGATAGTGGGAAGTTTGGCCAATTGGATAGAGAACTGGCTAACCGGTCGAAGTCAGAGAGTGGTGGTAGATGGTAAATATTCAGCCTGGAGCCCAGTTACAAGTGGAGTTCCACAGGGATCAGTTCTCGGTCCTCTGCTGTTTTTATTAATGACTTGGAAGAGGGAGTCGAAGGATGGGTCAGTAAATTTGCAGACAATATGAAGATTGGTGGAGTTGTGGATAGTGAGGAGGGCTGTTGTCAGCTGCAAAGGGACTTAGATATGTTGCTGGGCTGAGGAGTGGCAGATGGAATTCAACCCTGTCAAGTGTGAGGTTGTCCATTTTGGAATGACAAATAAGAATGTGGAATACAGGGTTAACGGTAGGGTTCTTAGTATGGTGGAGCAGCAGAGGGATCTTGGGGTCTATGTTCATAGCTCTTTGAAAGTTGCCACTCAGGTGGGTAGAGCTTGTAAGAAGGCCTATGGTGTATTAGTGTTCATTAGCAGAGTGATTGAATTCAAGAGTCGTGAGGTGATGTTGCAGCTGTGTAGGACCTTGGTAAGGCTACATTTGGAGTACTGTGTGCAGTTCTGGTCGCCTCACTTTAGGAAAGATGTGGTGCAGAGGAGATTTACCAAGCTGTTGCCTGGAATGGAGAATAGGTCGTACAAGGATAGGTTGAGTGTGCTAGGCCTCTTCTCATTGGAACGGCGAAGGATGAGGGTGATTTGATAGAGGTTTATAAGATGATCAGGGGAATAGATAGAATAGACAGTCAGACTTTTTCCCCCGGGTACAAAATGTTACAAGGGGACATAAATTTAAGGGTGAAGGGTAGAAGGTATAGGGGGGATGGAATGCGCTGCCTGTGGTAGTGGCAGAGTCTGAATCATTGGTGACCTTTAAGCGGCAATTGAATAACTAAATGGATAGGTGCTTAAGCTAGGACAAATGTTCGGCACAACATCGTGGGCCGAAGGGCCTGTTCTGTGCTGTATTGTTCTATGTTCTATGTTAAGGCTGTAAAAACCCAAAGATAAAGTGAAATATTGCAGTGTATTTTTGATTACTGCAGTAAAAGCTGCTAACTGGTATTGCTCCAGAGGATGCAGTCAGTCAATCTAAAGGTGAAATCTAATTTAAAAGGGAACAAAAAACTATTGTTCCTTCAAGGTCATGGAATCATGTAATTATACCACATAGGAGGCAGCTATTTAGGTGCATTGTGTCAATGCTGGCTCTTTCATACAGTATTCCAATTAGTTCAGTGCCACTGCTCCCTCCCCGAAGCCCTGCCAACTGTTGTTTTTGTAAGTATCCACACTACTTGAAACAGTGGATTTCATTTCATAACCTTTTATGAAAAAAATTTCTCAACTCTCACCCTGTAGTTGCCAATTGTCACAATTCTGTTTTCTCTATTTACAACCTCTTGTTAGTGAGAATAATGGGCATTTTTGATTAATATGTGGAAGAAACCCTTTGAAAAACAGAGCCCTGAAGTTGAAGTAGTGCAAACCCAAAGCACCTTCAAATGAGTCAAGTGCTGGTCAGTCCTTCAAATTCTAATTGCCTTTTCAACCATCAATTGTGTAATGATGAACTTAACAACTCAAAACAGACCAGATTTATAAATGCAAATAAAATTCAGTACTTCTAGGATAATATATTCCATAATTTTCTTCCAACTTATTTCACATAGAAAACACTAGATTTTAAAAATATATACAGGGAGAGAGCTAGGACTGCAGCTGTTAGAGATCAGTTGAGTGTGTGATGCTGGAAAAGTACAGCAGGTCAGGCAGCATCTGAGGAGAATGGACGTTTATGCCTGACATTTATGCTGCCTGACCTGCTGTGCTTCTGGAGTACCACCCTTCAGTTTTAAAAATATACAGTACATAATTTCTATCCAATTGATGGTAGTTTAGTGAGTTATAGTGAGGTAATGAGGGAACTTCGAAACTGACTCAGCAGGAATAAAAATTGTCTAATCCCTCAAATTTAAATCTCAGATTTGAGTAGGGATAATTAGATGGAGGCACACAATAAAATTTTGCAAAGCGGATTAAATTATTCTTACCGACTTTAACATAAATATTTCCATTTGAAGTTAAATGAATGGTGCACATCAGCCTGCACGGAAACTGCAAAAATGGAAATCCATTAATATTACACTACATAGTTGCAGTATTAGGGGATAGAACATAGAACATTACAGCACAGGAACAGGCCTTTTGCCCCAGAAGCTCTGTACCAACCATGATGTCATTTTCAATTATTCCAAATGCCTGCATGTGGTCTGTATCCCAACATTTCCCTGCTTGTTTATATTTCTGTCTAAGCATCCCTTAAAATAATGCTATCTTCTCTGCTTCTACCACTGCCCCTGACAAAGCATTCCAAGTACCCACTATCTGTTTAAAAAGAACACTTTCCTTCACACATCTCCTTTAAACCCATACCTCCTAGTATTTGCCACTTCTATCCTGGCAAAAAGACTGATTATCCATTTATCTCTTTCTATCAGGTCATCCCTCAGCTTCCTCTGCTGTAGTGAAAACAACTCATGTTTGCCCAAACTCTCCTTGTAGCCAATGCAGCCCAATTCAGGCAACGTCCTGATAAATAATAGCAAGCTTTGAGAAGATTTGTAGCTCAGGTTGAGGTCTGGATGTAAGTTAGCTCTCTGAGCTGGAAGGTTTGTTTTCAGACAGGGACATGCACGAGGTTTCCAAGAAGCATGGTAATCCAATCGGAATCTATCAACAGCAGCTAATGAGCTTAAAAGACACTATACAAACAATAAGCAAAACGAGCATAGTTTACAAAATACCTTGCAAGAACTGTAACAAACAGGCAGAAAACTAGCCACCAGGATACATTATCAACAAGCCACAAAAAGACATGACCCATTATCACTGGTATCCTTACATACAGATGAGGAAGAACATTAATTTGACTGGGACAACACATCTATTCTAGGACAAGCCAAACAAAGACGCGCACGAGAATTCCTAGAGTTCCAGTTGGAATGCTTCTATCACCAAACAGCTATTTGGACCCCATCTACCACCCTCTGAGAATAATAACAGGAAGTGACATCAACCCAATGAAACCTAAACACAAACAGAAAGCAGGACATAATGCCCACCATTTCACTGGAGGCTCACTGATGAGGTCACTTAGTATGGTGACGAAACATCTGAAAATGAACCGTCCAGCTCAGCGGGCAAACTTACAGCCAGATAGACCTCTTTGCACCTTCTTCAAAGCCTCCATATCATTCCGACCTCGTAGTGACTAGAACTGCACATAATACTTAGCCACTCAATAGCCTGACTGTTGAAGGTAACCATGTCATACACTTTCTTCATCACTTCATCTACTTTCGTTATCACTTTTAGGGAGCTATGGATTCCTCGGTAGAACGATACGGTTAAGTATCCAGCCATTTACTGTGTGCTTACATCTTACTTTTGATCTCCCAAAATGCATCACCTCACTTGTCCAGATTAAATTCCACCTGCCATTTCTCTGCCCAACTTTCTAACTGGTCTGTATCCTTTGATAATCTTCCTCAATTCCACCAATTTTTGTGTCAGCCTGCAAACCTATTAATCAGACCGCTTACCTTTTCATTTATACATATTGCAAAGAGGTACCAGCACTGATCCTTGCAGAACACCATTGATCATAATCCTCCAAATCAAAAAAAAACACCCTTCCACAACTATCTTCTAAGACTAATCCAATTTTGTATCCAAAGTGCCAACTCACCATGGATGACATATGACTTAATGTTCTGGACCAGCCTACCATTGAGGCACCTTGTCAAATGCTAGTCAATACCCACTGCCCTACCTTTAATCAATTATCTTTGTTACTTCCTCAGAAAACTAAGTATTTTAGACAAGACCTTCCCCTGCATAAAGCCATACTAAGTTTATTCTTCTCTAAATGTGATTAAATCCTGTCCCTAAGAGTTTTCTCCCATAATTTCCCTATCACTGATGTATGGCTCACCAGTTTATAATTTCCTGGATTATCCCTGCTGCCCTTTCTAAATGAACAACATTGGCTATTCTCAGTAGTCTGGGATGTCACCTGCAGCTGAAGTGGATACAGAACTTTATGTCAAGCTCCAGCAATCTGCTCCCTTGCCTTGCTCCGTCTCCTCTTAAGTCCCCAGGTTTCTAATCACCTTAAGTGTTTCTCAAAACACCCATAACCACCTCCTTAATATTGATTTGTCTTAGAATATCAACATACCACTCCCTATTCTTATCATGCATGTCATTCTCCTTTATAAATACCAATGCAAAATACTCATTAAGGATGACAGTCAGGACAGTAATGCCACTGAACGTCAATGGATGACAGACTTTTAATGGAGATGGTCAATACCTGGCTATTTAGTAGCAAGTAACATTCACAACACATCAATCTCATGTCTTAATATTGTGCACATCTTGTACATGAATGCAAAGTACTTCAGTTTGAGGAGTAGTGAATGGTATTAATCATGTTGCAAACATGCCTACATTTAACTATGGAGGGAAAATCGTTGATAAAACAGTTGAAGATGATTGGGCCGAGGAGACTGTCCTGAGCCTGAAATGATTGATCTCCAATATTGACAACTATCTTCCTTTTTTGCTAGGCTTTATTTCAGCTAGAGTTTTCCCTGTATTCTCAACAAGTCCAATTCTGATGACTCCTTGATGCCATCTTTCATCACATGGTGCATTGATAGATTAAATGCATATGACACATTAAAAATATAAGCTTCATAAAGAATCTTGCAAAAATTTACACACTCACCAGCCTTTAGCTCAGCTGCTCTTGTTCATGAACCTTGACCAGGAAGCAGTAAAACATAGTTGAAGATTTTGAGGTCACTGAAGTTGGAATGCGGGTTGTTTCACATTGGCAAGGTGTTGGGGTTGAGCTCAGACAGGCCAATAGCACAACAGAGACGTTGCAACCAAGTTTCCTCGTCAGAGCTGAGGTTCAAGACAGCCACAGATGGGAACCCATGATCTAAAGACAGAGACTGAATGACAAGTAAATCAAGCACAAGACCAGACATCTCTAGGCCCCATGTGTGTTCTTTTTAGTCACTATAAAGCAAAAGCCAAGCCTCACTATTTTATTTGCTTTGAAAGTGTGCTGTTACTGTGAATTACTGTAGTTCATGATAACTGACTGGCACCCACTGACTCAAACATAACCAGAAAACAAAAAACAAAATCAATGCATCAGCTATATTGATATGGCATCTCAGCAATGGGCATCATAAATAGGAGTGGAAAAGCTCAATTCACCTCTAGGTAAAGTATGTATGTTGCACTACTTTGAGTCTGAATTGGATCACAGAGTTTCCAAACTCTGGTGATAAAGATTTCTAATAGGAAAAGTTGAAGCAAAACCATTAAGTGACGTGAAATAGGATGTTGGTAGACAGGATGCATGTGCTGACACATACACCTTTCAAAAACAAACCCACAAATTGCATCTTTTATAGTTGTTTTCTAATGCTAATGCACAATTTAAACAATTTCTAAATTCATGCTAATTTTATAACATGCTTAAAAATAGGATTTTCAATCTTCCTACGAACTCTTATAAAGGGTAAGCTACTGAGTAACAACATGGCAAAAATCAGCTATAGAAATAGCAGCATGGTTAGAATCCATAGAAGCATGTTATTTAGTCCCAACGTGGCTATTCTATTTCTCTGGAGGAATGATTCACTTAATGTCACTCCCTTTGTCTTCATCCCACAACAACTGTGAATCTTCCTTTTCAGATAATAATTTAGTATCTTCTAGGATGTCTCGATTGAATCTGCCTTCTGTTCAGGTTGTTTATTATCTTGGAATTTGACTTAAGTTATTTGCTGTGTCAAAGCTATTGAAAATGTCCTGAGTATGTTTACTAGGGACACAGATGAAACAAGATGACATTTTGCCTCATCTAAGGAATGATGCGTATTTTCAAGTGTCAATATGACATGCAATAAGGTATTTGAAATATCAAAGCAGTCTCAAAACAGTTTGTTGTTAGAATAGACTTTAGTGTTTTAGACACATTCCCTTATCTAAATTCATTTTAATTTGAAATTATAACAAATTTAGTAACCATAAAACACAGATAATTGCTTGGTGGTACAGAACTTAAACATTGCTAAAAGGAGACAAGAAATTGAAGCTTGTGTCAGAAATTTATCACGTTCATTGGAAGTGGAAGACAAGAAAAGAAAACAAACTTGGGGGAAAAAAATTCGCCATTTTATTCTGAATGAGAAAAGGATTAGGCCATCCTTGGCATGGAGTTGCAGGGAGATCATCAATAGTGGATATACTTTTCTGAGGCTTCCACGGGCTAGTTAGACTGGAAGCCAATGCAGGCAAAAAGGAATTTGTACATATTTGCACTCTTTCATAAAGGGATTGTGGGGGGCAGCCAATCTCTCTTTCACCTCAGTGCTAGTACTCACACCAATCGGAATCTACATGTTGAGTCTGAGAATTAAGATTTACAGTTAACTGTTCTTGCTGCATCTCTATGCCAATTATAGCCTAAATCAATCAGCATTCTCTTCTCATGCTCTATATAATACTGTCCCTTTTCTCCCCAAGTCTGTTTCTTGCATCCTTGTTCTGATCAGTATAAAATAAAAATGTTTCAACTTCCTGTCTCCTTTTAGCAATGTTTAAGTAAAGGTGTTCATTCTGTTAAGAGATCAATTGTACATAAAATTACCACATCACTTATGTTCCTATTTGGCACATTGATGGCCGACGCTACAACAATTTTTCATCTTTTTTTTTAGCAAACTCACTTCAAAACTAGCACAATCAAACAGAGTACCTTAAATAATAAAACTGTCTCATTCTAACCTTCAATCACAATACATTTGCACTTCAGTTAACTGAGACAGCTACAGTTTTGTGTAAGCCATAGGTCACGTTACAACAGAAACTGTGGGGAAATATAAAATTCTAAAAATTCTAGCTGCTTATCAGAGAACAAGGCTTATTCTTAAAACATTATACACAGCATATTGCTGATACACAAGTAAATTCACAAAAAAGTATTGGTCAGTAGTTAGTAAATGAAAATACATCCAACTCAGTGTGGTAAGCTTAAACAAGAAATCACAATATACATAGCCAGTTATACATCAATTGCAATTCCATGAGACATGGACATTGTTTCTCTAGTACCAGTCACATACATAAGAACAGAGCAAAGGTGAGGGAACGAGGCTGTAATTGCTATGTAAGTCCAATATGGCACAGGGGCTGTATTTCCAAAGGGACAAAACCAAAGGCCATGTCGGACACCATCACGGACATGATGAGAAACCCAAGAAATGGTCACCATCCAAGGCAGAAAACACCAAGAATCCTTAAGTCTAAATAACCACATAGCAAGTTTCAGTGAAAAAGCCACTACGACTATCACTGTAGAACAGTGCAGTGCAGGCCTTTGTGGAAGATGCAACGCAGCCTAAAAAGAGAGAAATGTAGTTACTGACAGTATTCTATGTCCAAATAGTGGCATGAAAATGTCATGATCTTTTAAAGATAAATCAATTGTTTTTAAGCAGCTCACTAGGTCTCAATGGAAATTTTTTAAAAATACAATATTTCATATTATTCATAAATCCACATGTTGAAGAACTGTTTAGATAAGACTCAAAAACACGGATTTAAATTTTGATTAGTCACACTACATACAATGCACAACTCAAATTAAGTGTAACAAATCATTTTTGGAAAGTGGGCCTGCTGGCAAGGCTGGTAAATATTGTTCATCCCTAGTTGGCAACTTGATAAAACTAAAGAGGCTTACTACACCGCTTCAGAAATCAGTTTAAATTAAAGCAGGTTGGTGTAGGACTGAAGTCACACCTCAGCCACATTGGGTGAGGATGGCAAGTTTTCTTTCCCAAAAATTGACCAGTTGTTGTGTGATCAACCAACAGGATCATGATCACTGGAAGACAGGATAAGCAGAACAAATACCAAAATTTGCACACAATTAGCTTTCCCCACATCCCATGTTCTTAAAAACCTTGAACCAGCTAACATTTACTGTTCATCTGTAATTATCCCGAAGTTAGTTTAAGAGTTAATCACTTTGCTGTGGACCTGAAGTCACATGTACATCGTCTTCCCTATAGTGGAACAGATCAGTTTTTAAAAAACAGTGATGAGAGTCACCATTATGCTAGCCTTTTATTTCAGATGTTATTGGAATTTAAATTTCACCATCTACCATGATGGGATTCAAACCCATGCCCCCAAAACATTAGCCTGCAGTTCTGGATTAGTATTCCAGTGACATTGTCACGGTGCTACTGCCTCCCCTTATAAATCTTTTGATTTACAAGCAGGAAGAGGCAATGCTGGATTTCTACCCCTCTCATCTCGACTTTCTATTGTGACTTTCTCATTTCAGATATACAGAAAGTGTAACATAGCCAGACAGTGTCCAAATCCAAAAGCTATCCAGAATCTCAACATCAAACAAGATAAATCAGAATGTTTGATGAGCACCCTCGCTGCCTCCTGAAAGACACACCTTCAACCACTGAAACAGTGGTAGCTGTGCATACCATCCGGAAGATGCACTGCAGCAACTCGCCAAAGCTTCTTCGAAAACGTCCACCAAATCCCCAACCTGTACTACCTAGGAGGGAAGATGTAATGGTAGCAGCACTACCTGCAAGTTACCCTCAAAACCAAAATCCACCCTGTTTCAGAACTATGTTGCTGTGCCTTCACGATCATTAGAAAAAATCCTAAAGCACCCTTTCTAACAGCATGACGGGCATACCTTAAGGACAGATTGCAGTGGTTCACCACCAGATTCTCAAATTAGAGATGGGCAACAAATCCTGACCTTGACAGGGTATTCATATCCCAGGAACAAATAAAAACTACTCTGAAGATCTGGTCTATAATGTTCAGCTACCCATTTGCTTAATTCGCTGGGTGACTGAAAAGGCCACTTATGTTAAAAATAAGCTCTGTTTCTGAAGCATTTCTTAATTAGCATTCTTTCACCAACAAGTAGAAGGAAAAAGCTCAAAGGCCTAAAAGTTTATGACTTTGCTTTTCAGTTTATAGATTAGAGGAATGTTCATAGATGACATTATGATAGGGTCTCTGTTATTTTGACTAGTTATAAAGCTAAGTGAATGTCATCATAAATTAAAAATCTTTGCACAACTTTTCCCCAATGTAAAAGTGATGCACTGTTGAATAAAGTACACTTTTGAAATGTAGAAGAAACAAGAGCCAGATGTGTATATTCTTACCTTGAGAGACATGGATCCAGCTGCAAGAAAGTGATCAACATCAATCACGGAAGATAGAAATCCAGCAAGAAGTACTTCATAAAAATCGCTCTTCTTTCTCAATCCAATCACAATGGCCCAAGACCACAGTCCAATAACACCATGTACTGCATTGTCTGAAAGAGCCCTAAGCCAGTAATTGTTCTGTATTAAAGAAAGTTGTAAGCACTGATCCGATATGAAGCAGAAAATTCCTAAGCCTACGCTCGAGATAACCGATGCTGTACTGAATGTTTTAAGTAGAGCTCGTGCATTTTCTGTCTCCGTTGCCATTGTAATTGTGGACTGTTTTGACGTGAACATTGTACAACGCAAGTATCATCCATGGTATGTTACATCAGCATTCCTCATTCTGGAGTAAGAACAGAACAATGTTGTTATAGAACATATTTTGTTACTGTTAGTTTCGAAGTTACAACAGAAGGAGAAGTAGCTTCATGGTATTGGTTGCAAGGTTTGGAAACGTTGGGATTGTGCACAAACCTGGCAGGATCATTTCTGCAAATGTAGAACAATTCAAAGAAAAGAAATTATTTGAATAAATATTTAATCAATCTATCCAGAATTCATACATAGAAATGTTTACCTCCTGATTTGCGCAGATTGAGTAAGTACTTCCCATTATCTAGATCCCAGTGACTATATTCTGGAAAGAAATCAAGATCAATGATAATACTTACTAATGATTGGTTACTTATAAGACTAAACAGGATGACTAATTGGTTCAAGGATCCAGTTATGGGTGGTTAGAGGCTGTCAAAGAATCAGTCGAGGAGAGAGTAACAGGTCCTGTGGGAAGATGGGGTGACACCTCTACTTGCAATTGGCTGCATGGATGGTCAGTGATTTTATTGGTTGCATTTCACATCTAAAGCAGTAACCTGACTTTAATGAAGTTTTTCCAAACAAAGAGCTTCAAATTCAGTGCAAAAAAGTAGTAACGTGAAGCATTCTGAAGAATTCCGTTCATCCCATCAACATCTCTACACAAGGAAAAACCTACAGTTGATATTCAGAAAAACATCACCTTTTACACCAGCCCGAGTCAGGCACCTAAACTTGCGCAATGATCCAAAATTACCTTTGGCTCATTCAGGAATTGAAGAAAGCAATAATTAAAACTGATAGACTAGTGTGACTAAAAACAAATACCACACACACAATAACCTTATTGGAATCCTGTTAAGGACACTGTATCGTTACAGCAAGCCATTCCTACTTATATATTCCACAAAGCCTTACAACATTTGATTTGCATTCCTAATTACTTACTGTACCTGCATGCTAATTTTTTAAAAAGTTTCATTCAGGAGCACACCTGGCTATCCTTGTTCTAGTAGCATTTTGCCATGTGTTACCAGTGAAATGATACTTTGCTTTTCTATTTTTCCTAAAGTGCACAACCTCAGATTTTCCCACATCATATTCCATCTGCCAACTATGTACCTACCCAATCATTAAACCCATCTACATAGCTTTGTTGGCTCAGAACTTACTTTCCAACCACCACCAAGTTTGCCTCCAATATCATCGGTTACCTCATCCCAGTCATTACATAGAATATAAGTGGTCGATGCTCCAGTAATAATCCATGTGGCTTTCCATTAATTGCCAACCTGAAATTGACCCATGTATCTGACATTCCAATCAATCAATTTCAACAAACTTATAAGGCACCTTATCAAATGCCTTTGAAAATCTAAATTGCCCCAAAAGTTCAATTCAATGTTTTTGTTATTCACTCATGGGATATTTGCATTGTGGGTTGGGCCAGCATTTATTGCCAATTCCAAAGGTGCTTTTGAGGTGGTTGTTGTGAGCTGCTTTCTCATTCTGCTGCAGTCCATTTGATGAAAGCACAAGTATTACGCTGTTAGGGTGGGAATTCCAGGATTTTTACACAGGTCTGACTTTAAAGAGTCGCTGGGTATCATGATAGAGCGATCAAATGTTTGCAAAGACTGTCCCAATCAAGTGGGATGCTTTGTTGAGAATCATGTCAAACATCTTGATTGCTGGTGCAGCTGCATTCATCCAAGCATGTGAAGAAACGCTCACCGCATTCCTGACTTACATCTTGTAGATCATGGACGGGTTTTGGGGAGTCTTTAGCCCATTAGTTTTCTCAGTACCTTTTCTGTAGTGATAGCAATTATTAAAGTTTTTATTCCTTTTGTCCCTTGATTTTTAGCTATTCTTCAATTTGCTTATTACACTTACACACACACACACACAGACAATAGGTGCAGGAGTAGGCCATTCTGCCCTTCGAGCCTGCACCACCATTCATTACGATCATGGCTGATCATCCTCAATCAGTATCCTGTTCCTGCCTTATCTCCATAACCCTTGATTCAACTATCCTTGAGCGCTCTATCCAACTCTTTCTTAAACAAATCCAGAGACTGGACCTCCACTGCCTTCTGGGGCAGAGCATTCCACATACCCACCACTCTCCGGGTGAAGACATTTCTCCTCATCTCTATCCTAAATGGCCTACCCTGTATTTTTAAGCTGTGTCCTCTGGTTTGGCACTCACATCAACGGAAACATGTTTCCTGCCCCTCCAGAGTGTCCAATCCTTTAATAATCTTATACGTCTCAATCAGATCCCCTCTCAGTCTTCTAAACTCAAGGGTATACAAGCCCAGTCGCTCCAGTCTTTCAACATAAGATAGTCCCACCATTCCAGGAATTGACCTCGTGAACCTACGCTGCACTCCCCCAATAGCCAGAATGTCTTTCCTCAAATCTGGAGACCAGAACTGCACACAATATTCCAGGTGCGGTCTCACCAGGGCCCTGTACAGCTGCAGAAGAACCTCTTTGCTTCTATACTCAATCCCTATTGTTGTGAAGGCCAGCAGGCTATTAGCTTTCTTCACTACCTGCATGCTTACCTTCATTGACTGGTGTACAAGAACACCCAGATCTTTGTACTGCCCCTTTACCTAAATTGACTCCATTTAGGTAGAAATCTGCCTTCCTGTTCTTGCCACCAAAGTGGATAACCATACATTTATCCACATTAAAACTGCATCTGCCATGCATCTGTCCACTCACCTAACCTGTCCAGGTCACCCTGTAATCTCCCAACATCCTCCTCACATTTCACTCTGCCACCCAGCTTTGTATAATCAGCAAATTTGCTAATGTTACTATTAATACCATCTTCTATATCATTAATATATATTGTAAAAGGCTGCGGTCCCAGCACTGATCCCTGCGGTACCCCACTGGTCACCGCCTGCCATTCCGAAAGGGAGCCAACCAATTTTCAATCCAAGTCAGTACTTTTCCCCCAATGCCATGTGCCCTAATTTTGCTCACTAACCTCCTATGTGGGACTTTATCAAAGGCTTTCTGAAAGTTCAGGTACACTACATCCACTGGATCTCCCTTGTCCATCTTCAGAGTTACATCCATTTACCCTTCGACCAATTTCATCATCTGCAGTGATTGATAGGGTTCCGATGGATACATAGGTGATTGCTAGAAGACCAATAAGCCAGAAGGTGCTGCTGTAAGTAAAGGACTGTTCCACAGATCCCACCAAGACAGACAGCAAATTTGAATTCAATACCATTCTGCAGTAAAAAGATAGTCCAATGATAATGATGTAACCATTAGTAAACTAGATGGATTTTTTACAATAATGTACTTTGGGAAAGTCACTACATGTGGCTTCAGACCAAAGAAATGTTATTAACTCTTAATAAATGCCCAGCAACAGCTATATCCCATGAATTGGTTTTTAAAAAACTATAGTACAATATCCTTTTTGCAGCAATTTCTGGACACAAATTAGCCTTATAGCAGTGTATCAGTTGGAATACTATGAAACATCACAGCTGACAAAATTGTTTATCCTTTGAAACAAAGATGATCAGAGTGCATATGTAATAATTTCTTATGGGAAACAGAAGATACACATCCAAATGCAGCAAGACCTGGCAATATCCAGATTTGGGCTGACAAGTGGCAAGTTACATTTACAGCACACAAATGTCAGGTTATGACTAATTCCAACAAGACAGAATCTAATTGCGGAAGCAGGCCTTTGGGCTCCTCGAGTCCACACTGACCCTCTGAAGAGCATCCATCCAGACACATCCACTTAACCAATCCCTGTAAACTCTGCATCTCCCACAGCTAATCCATCTAACCTACACATCTTTGGACTGTGGGAGGTAACCAGAACACAGAAGGAAATCCACACAGACATGGGGAGAGCGTGAAACTCCACACAAACACTTGCCACCAATCCACCTAATCTGCACATCTTTGGACTGTGGAAGGAAACAGAGAGCACCAGAGGAAACTTATGCAGACATGGGAAGAACAGTAAATTCCAGTCACCCAAGCATGGAAACAAAACTGGGAACCTGGTGCTGTGAGGTGATAGAAAATAGGTGGAGTAGGCCATTGGCCCTTTGAGCCTGCACCACATTCAATGTGATCATGCAATCGCCATATCCCACTCCCACTTTTTCTCCATACACCTTGATCCCTTTTAGCCACAAGGGCCACATCCAGCTCCCTCTTGAATATATCTAATGAATTGGTCCCACCTGCTTCCTGGGAGACAAAAATTCCACAGATTCACAACTGAGTAAAGAAATTCTTCATCTCAGTTTGGAATGGCTTATCCCTTATTCTTAGATTGTGAGCTCTAGTTCTGAACTTTCCAACATCAGGAACATTTTTCACACATCTAGCATGTTCAGTTTTATCAGAATTTTATATGTTTCTATCAGACTTCACCTCATTCTTCTGAAGTCCAGTGAGTACAAGCCCAGTCAATTCAGTCTTTCCCCATATGTCAGTTCTGCCATTTCAGGCATCAGTCTGCTGAAGCTTCGCTAGACTTCCCCAATAGTAAGAACATTCGTCCTCAGACTCAGAGACCAAAACTGCACACAATATTCAAGGTGCAGCCTCATCAAGGCCCTGCATAACTGCAGCAAGACATCCTTACCATGGTACTAAATCCTCTTGCTAAATCCACACCCTTCACCAACAATGTTCGGTAGCCATACTATGTATGAGATACAGTGTAGAAATTCGCAAATGCTCCATGGAAAGCATCTTCCAAACCTACCACCCACGGGGCAGCAGATACACCACTATTTGGAAGTTCAGCTTTCAGGCTGCTCACGGAGAAATATCGCCATTCCTTTGGTGGTGCTGGGTCAGAATTTTGGAACTGCCTCCAAACAGCTTCGTGCAGCTATTTACAGTACACCACACCGACTGCAGCAGTTCCAGGAGGCAGCCCACCACCACCACCTGCTGAAGGGGAAAGCTATGGATGGGTTACAGCCGTCGACGCCCATCTCCCACGAATGAATAGAGAGAGAAGAAAAATTATAAACGGCCCTTGTGCAAAAACCGTCCACCCCACCCCCTCCCCTCCCCTCCCTTCCCCTGATTTCATCATCATTGCATTAGAAATACACATTTCCATGGGGAATATGTGGATAATGACAGGATGGTACCAGATGCACACCCACTCCCACCATCTGCTGTGTGCCATTGACTGACTCTCTCAGACAGTGACTCTCATCACCATGACACCCCAGCAGCACTCACATCTCTCCATCCACCGGGGAACCCGCTCTGGAACTGACGGCTAAGCGACCACTCATGGCGGGCTTCCAGGGCCTTTCCCCAGGTCCCTGCTGAGCGTGAGAGGAATCCACCAGCCTCTCTGCCCCGTCACCCGTGCAGCGTACCGGCCCTATACCGCGGCTCCGCGATGCCCACCACCAGCCCTCTGCCCCGGCTCCAACCGGCTCTATCCGCTTCGCCCCGCCCGCCCCCGCGGTGATTGGACGACGCTCCGCCCATCCCTGCCACCCGATTGGTCAGTACTACTACCCGATTGGTCAGTACTACTACCTATCACACCCAACGTGCGTAGGCCATATTCGCCGCTGATTGGCTGGAACCACCCTCGTCCTCTATGTGATTGACGTTACATGGAACCAATCAGCAGATGGGGAAGCCGGGCTACGGGTGGAACGTGTCCGTCAATCATCCATAGAACCCGCTTAATTAATATCGGAGCATTCAGATTGTTACATTTCCACAAAAGGTAGACAAACAGCATAGTAATTGCATTGCTAAGGCATTGTCACTCCCAGCGTCCAGGGAACTCATGTCGCTATCTCTCAACGTGGAGACTTGGAGATGCCCGAGTTAGACTGGAAGACAAAGTTAAAAATCACACAACGCCAGGTTATAATCCTACAGGTTTATTTGGAAGCATTAGCTTTCAGAGCGCTGCTCCTTCATCAGATGACTGTGGAGGTTAAGATCATGCTAACAGAACTTATAGCCAAAGGAGTCCAGTGTCATGAAGATATGAAACAGTAAACAGTCTTAGATTAAACATTTCATTTTTTTATAAAGGGATATGCTGGCTTCTGTTCTGTACAAAAGCTTTACAATCATCACCTCCCACAGCGAGGACTAAAGTTAGATGTTGGGTCTTCTTAAGTCCTAGCAAATGGACCCTACCTGCTCTCTGACACCTTGTTTAGGTTATGTCAGGGCCACTTAAACAAGATATTGAGATCAGGTGCTAAGATATGGACAAAAAGAGCCGAATTGCAGAAGTGTTGACAATGACAGCCCGTGATATCAAGGTGCAGGAGCACAACTGAAATTAATCAGTGAGAAAACTCATGGACACATTGAGTTGAACAGCACTGAAACAGACCTTTCAGTCCAACTTGTCCATATATCCTAAATTAATCTAGTCCCATTTGCCAGCATTTAGCCCATATCCCTCTAAACCCTTCTTCGTGATTAGATTAGATTCCCTACAGCGTGGAAACAAGCCCTTCGGCCCAACAAGTCCACACTGTGAGAAACAAAGCTCACTCACTTCAATAATTTCAGTCCGAGACAAGATCTGAATCAGTAGTGTCATTTAAGAGGGTGTGGTGTTCACTGTCCACAATGCAGGGACACACACACACACTGAGTTCAACTAGTACACAACATTTATGTAATTTGGTTCCTATTCTCTCCTCCTATTGCTCCTCCTCTGTTTACATCTCCCACCTCTCTAAGAGCGGCGCCCATTACTCTTGTTCTACTCTTGCTTTATCCGGTCTTGTCTGTGACAAAATGCTTATTTCTGGCCTCACAAGGCCGTTTGACCACATCATGCTGTGGGTCATTGTTAGGTATATCCTCCCTTACCTGTTATGACCTTATGACCTCATGACTTCTTGATTGTGGTTTGTTCTTGTTTTTGCAGAAGCGGGAAACAGATGCTTATAACTATTGTTTGTACAGGCGTATCTAGTTTAACCCCTTCCCCTCACAGCACCTTATCTATTTGTCTGTAACATCTATCATTCTTTGTAAGCACATTTCAGCTAATACCAAAACAATTATGTATTCCCTTCACATAGTTTTCATTCTTGTTGACTCAGCTCTTGGCTGAAACAATTATACACTGGTGTGAGTTCATTTACCTTGCATAAGTAAATATGATTGCAGAAGTAACACTACTTTACCTATATTCCACAACACCGATCTTCCAAAGAGTAAACCACCCAGTCCCATTTCCCTCTGACTAATGTACCTAACACTATGGACAATTTAGCATGGCCAATTCACCTGACCTGCGCATCTTTGGACTGTGGGAGGAAACCAGAGAACCCAGAGGAAACCCACACAGACACGGGGATAACAGGCATCTGGCTGTGTAGAGTTTGCACAAAGTTGGAATCAAACCTGGGACCCTGGTGCTGTGAGGCAGCAGTGCTAACCACTGAGCCACTGTGTCGCCCCAATCCAGATGCCTTTTAAATGTTGTAATTGTTTCAGCCTCCACCACTTCTTCAGGCAGCTCATTCTATACACACACCACCCTCTGTGTGAAAACATCCCTTTTATATCTTTCCCTTCTCACCTTAAACCCACACCCTCTAGCTTTGAATTTCCCTACCCTGCAGAAAAAGACTTTGACTATTCTCACTATGCATGCCCCTTATGATTTTATAAACCACAATAAGGGCATCCTTCAGCTTCCAATGATCCAGTCCCAGCCTATTCAGCCACTCCCTATAGACCAAAAGCTTCAACCCTGGCAACATCTGTGTAAATCTTTTCTGCATCCTTCCAAGTTTAACACCACCATTGTTATAGCAGGGAGGCCAGAATATGCAGTATTCCAAAAATGGCCTCAACAATGTCCTCTACAGTCGTAACATGACATCCCAACTCCTATACTCAATGCATTGGGCAATAAAGGCAAGAGTATCAAATGCATTCGTCACTACGCTATCTACCTATGATTCAACCTTCAAGGAACTATGAACTTGCATCCTAAGGACTCTTTGTTCAGCAAAACTCCCTAGGACCTTACCATTACGTGTATAAATCTTGCCCTGATTTGCTTTACCAACACACACATTTATCTAATATAAACTCCACTTGCCACTGCTTGGTTCATCAGCCCATCTGATCAAGGTCCCATTATACTCTGAAATAACCTATTCACTGTCCTCTCTACCATCAATTTTGGTGTCATCTGCAAACTTACTAACCATTCCCCCTACATTCATATCCAAATCATTTATGTAAATAACAAAAAGCAGTGGGTCCAGCACTGATCCTTGAGATACGCAGGTGGTCACAGGTCTCACATCTGAAAAGCAACCCTCCACTACCACGGTGGCACAGTGGTTAGCACTGCTGCCTCACAGCGCCAGGGACCTGGGTTCAATTCCCGCCTCAGGCGACTGACTGTGTGGAGTTTGCACGTTCTCCCCGTGTCTGCGTGGGTTTCCTCCAGGTGCTCCGGTTTCCTCCCACAGTCCAAAGATGTGCGGGTTAGGTGAATTGGCCATGCTAAATTGCCCGTAGTGTTAGGTAAGGGGTATATGTAGGGGTATGGGTGGGTTGCGCTTTGGCGGGTCTGTGTGGACTTGTTGGGCCGAAGGGCCTGTTTCCACACTGTAAGTAAGTAAAACCACCTTCTGTCTCCTAACTTAAAACCAATTTTGTATCCAAATGGCTAGACTCTCCCTTGATTCTTTGTGAACTAATCTTGCTAACTATTCTACCTTGTGGAACCTTGTCAACTGCCTTGATGAAGCCCATTAGACAATGTCCACCACTCTGCCTTCATCAATCTTCTTTGCCACTTCTTCAAAAATCTCAATCAAGTTAGTGAGACATGATTTCCCATGCCACAATGTCTTGCTGACTATCCCTCATCAGTCCTTACCTTGCTAAATACATGTAAATCATGACCTCGCCACAGGCATGGACCTTGTGCAGACCCACTGCGGAGGAGAGCTTACTTTTCTGGAGCAAGCACAGGACCTGGAATTGGTGGCTGCTACATCAGCAGAGGCAACATTAGCAAGGTGGGCCCAGCAGCGAATGCCATGACTCTGCTGCTGGTTGTTCTGGCACAGGGGGTGAAGGAGGATTATTGGCCCAATGGCAAAGATGATGCCTGAGGATCAGCAACGGTGATGTTGGTTGTATCCAGTGTAGACAGTGATGAAGCGGTGATGGAGGGGTGGTGGGACAGGCATTGTTGATGGTGATGACTTGGGTCAGGACTGACGGACTCTCTTCAAGATATATTTTTTTCTTCCCCTTTCTTATCCTCATTCTTAAATTATTCAAGTTGGTGTTGTTTTGTGGTGATAAATGAATGCTTTTTGTTGTATTTTACTGTGTTCTTACTAGAAAAACACATGACGATAGAACCAAAATTAAATAATCCTGTCCTTCAAAATTCCCTTCAACAACTCACCCACCACTGATGTAAGGCTCACTGACCTGTAGTTCCTGGCTTTTCCTGATCACCTTTCCTAAATGGCATGACATTAGCCACCCTCTAGTTTTCCGGCACCTCAACTGTAGCTATTGATGATACAAGTATCTCAGCAAGGGGTCCAGCAATTACTTCTTTAGCTTCCCACAAAGTTCTGGGATTCACCTGATCAGGTCCCACGGATTTATCCACCTTCATGCGTTTTACAATATCCAACACCTCTTCCTCTGTAATATAAACACTTTTCAAGATATCACTATTTATTTGTCCAAGTTCTCCAGCTTCCATATCCTTCTCCACAGTAAATATTGCCTCAAAGTACTCATTTAGTATCTCATCCATTTCTTGTGGTTCCACACATAGTCTGCCTTCCTGATCTTTGAAGGGTCCTATTCTCTCCCTAGTTATCACCCCATCACCCTATTCTCAATAAAGAAAGTAATGAAAGGCATCATCAGCAGATCTATCAAGCAGCATGTGCTATGAAATCATATGCTCGTTAATGCTCAGTTTGGATTCTGCTCGGAGCATTCATTTCTTGACATGCAGTGCAGCCTTGGTATAATCATAGACAAAAGAGTTGAATTGTAGAGGAGTGCCCTTTATCATAAAGACTGCATTTGCCAGTATGTGGCATCCAAACACCTTTGGTTAATGAGGATCAGGGAAAACTTTCCTGGGTTGGAGTCATACCTGCAACAAAGGAAGATGACTATGGTTGTTGGAGGTCAATCATCTCAGCTCCAGGACATCTCTGCAGGGATTCCTGAGGCAGTGAAGGCCCGACTGCATTTAGATGCTTCATCAATGGCCTTCTCTCTATCATCAGGTTAGAAAGGGAGATGTTCACTTATAATTGCACAATGCTCAAAGGACCTTACTCATGTTGCTATTTCCTAGATTTCTGAAATTCCCTCATTAACAGCATTTGGATTTAGACCAAATAGACAAAAATCAATAAATGATGGCCCAGACGGTGATGCATACATCCCACATAAGAAGAAAACAAATGCAATTAACAGAGCTATTGTGATGGATATTTGTGTGATCTAGGTATAACAAAGTTTTGGAATGTCCTTCACGTCTCTCAACATATGCACATTATAAGAACAGATAAAACCTCACAAGAAATAGAACTAAGAACGATTGCACCGGAGAGGATGATGAAGGTGTGGCCTGTGATGAAAAGTCTCAGTTGAGGGGAGACTGGACAGTCTGGGGTTGTCTTTCTTTGAGCAGAGGAGACTGAGGGAGGATCTAAATGAAATACAAAAAATTGTGAGAGGCATTGACAGTGTAGATTGTGAGAATCTTTTCCCCTGGCAGTTGTGTCTAAGATTAGAGGGCATAAGTTTAAGATGAGGAGCAAGTGGTTTATAGAAGATGTGAGAGAAAACAAATTCAGCCAAGGGCAGTAGAAATATGGAACATGCTGCTTTAGGGGGAGATGGATTCACAGCATTTAGGAAGCATTTGGATGAGCACTCAAATTGCCAGGACATAGTAGGCGATGGACCAAGTACAGATAAATGGGGTGAGTGCAGTTTGGTGTTTGATGGTCAGCATATACATGATAGGCTAAAGTGCCTTTTCTATGCTGTTTGAGTCTGTGATTCTAGTAGACCACATGGCTTGCAAAGCTTGCGCTGCCATTTAGAGTCATAGAATCTTACAACATGGAAACAGACCTCTTTTGTCCAACTCGTCCACACTGACCATGTTCCCAAACTAAACTAATCGCAGCTGCCTGTGTTTGGTCCATATCCCACCAAACCTTTTATTTTCATGTACTTATCAAAATGTTTTTTAAAACTTTGTAACTCTGCCTGCATCCATCAATTCCTCTAGCAGCTCATTCCACACATAAACCACTCTGTATATAAAAAAAATTGCCCCCACTCCTCACCATGTCCTTTTTAATTCTTTCTCCTTTCACCTTAAAATATGCTCTCTAGTTTTGAACTTCCTCGCCTAAGGGAAAAGACCTTTGCTATTCACCTTACCTATGTCCCTCAGGTCACACCTCAAACCCCTATGCTCCAGTGAAAAAGGTCCCAGCCTATTTCTATAATTCAAATCCTCCAAATCCTCTCCACTTTAATAATACCCATCCAATAACAGGGCTACCAGAACTGATCTTGAGCTTCAGGACTATCTGAGGATGACCAGAGATAGAAGCCTGATCCCCCACCTGCACTATATAACTAAATCCACTACCCACCAACTACATGAAATAAAGGAGAAAATAATTCCTTTTTTTAATAAAAGGGACTTGGCTCTCTGATTACTGCTGCCTATTGCTCCCCATTGTAATCAAGCTAGCTCCAGGAGACTGGAGTGATTGATACCAGTATATGCATTATCCAATATATACTCACAACTCAAGGCTCCCCCACTTGCAGGAATCCATCTAACTTTTTCTACAGATGCTGTGATATGGACAGCTTGGTGCTCAATGCAGTTGAGACACATTCTTCGCCTTCTTGGAGATATAACCACAATATAATTGCTTATCCCTTTTCTCTTTCTTTCAAATGAGTACTTGAAGTAGGTGCCTTGTGTTTATGTAGAATATGCACACACAAATCAATTTAGTTTGAAATCTCCCATGATTCATAAGTTACAACATTCCTCTCTTGGACTGATCTACAGGAGTTATCATTTAATCATTTGCTACTCTCACTATTCAAGTTCAAATAATATGAATAGATCTATTATGTCCTGCTGCTAGATTGTTAAATGTTATTGGTGCATTACATCATCGTCATAAATAAACTGCGGTTGGTAGCCCTCTCAAACAAGATACATGGATTTGGCTGAAGTCGCACACCAGTGCCTGAGAGAAAAAGAAAATCAAGGCTAACATTCTATTGGAATACTGATGGAATGTTTTTACTGGTGGAGGTGCCATTTTTTAAATCAAACATGAAACGGAGACCCCATGTACTTGCTCAGGTGGATGTGAAAGATCCATGGTACTAATTTGAAGTATTCCCCCACATGGTATTAAAAAGCAGAGAAGGCAAAAGGGACTGAATTCCTTATCACTGCTCCTCATTTCTATCTAAGACAGAGGGGAAAAAACACTTCTGGTTTAACTTTCTTACAATATTACTATCTTTCTTTCAAATTCAAAGTCCACCAGAGGGAATGAGATAAATGTGTTTAAAGCAGGAAAATTACATAAAAATCTGTTTATGGACGGACAGAGAGAATAGGGAGAGCAACACTTTTAAAATTTGTAATCTGTATGAAACAGATGCCTCACAAGAGATCCTGATCCAGGAAGCCAATGCAAGAAGGCAGAATGTACCAGGGATGGTAGAATCTGTACACAATTGAAGAGGTCCATTGCATGTACTTTAACTCCAAATTGAAAATTCTGATCAACATTTGAAGGCAAAATTGTTATAAAGACAAAGCAGCAGGTACTTGAAGACCAGGAAGCTTTGCAGGGCACACCTGTTATTTATAGTTGGCTATCTGAAGGGTCAGATTTCTCAGCAGTGTGGAGGTTAATAGGGAAGGATCACTTAATTCCCGCCTCAGGTGACTCTCTGTGTGGAGTTTGCACATTCTCCCCGTGTCTGCGTGGGTTTCCTCCAGGTGCTCCGGTTTCCCCCACAATCCAAAAATGTGCAGGTTAGATGAATTGGCCATTCTAAATTGCCTGTACTGTTAGGTGAAGGGGTAAATGTAGGGGAATGAGTCTGGGTGGGTTGCGCTTTGGCGGGTCGGTGTGGACTTGTTGGGCCGAAGGGCCTGTTTCCACACTGTAAGTAATCTAATCTAATCTAATCTAATTCCAGCATCTATGCTTCTAGTAAGACATTAATACTTGCAGATAACCTAATCAACTCATCTTTTGTGATCAAACAACTTGATCACAAAACTTTTTTTCCATTAGTGTGCATGTGATTTTTGTTCAACTATGTTGACCCAGTTACATATCTTGTTTACTGGGGCTGGAAAATTCCACCCAATGACTTATACAAGCCTGGTGTCAGACTTTACATAAACCACATAGAGCTTACTATTTGAAGTGTTCATTTTTTGCTTACTAGTTCATTTTCATCCAGATTTTATTTCAGCTATTTCCTTGAACTGGAATTTTCAACAGATCAATTTTAATCTTGGCCAACTCTGAAGATTCACTGGACTGAAAGCATCAACTCCGCTTTCTTCCCACACATGCTTCCAGTCCTGTTGGGTTTCACGAGCAATTTCAGCTTAGAGTCATAGAGATGTACAGCATGGAAAAATACCCTTCGGTCCAATCTGTCCATGCCGACCAGATACCCCAACCCAATCTAGTCCCACCTGCCAGCACCCGGCCCATATCCCTCCAAACCCTTCCTATTCATATACCCATCCAAATGCCTCTTAAATGTTGCAATTGTACCAATCTCCATCACTTCCTCTGGCAGCTCATTCCATACACATACCATCCTCTGTGTGAAAAAGTTGCCCCGTAGATCTCTTTTATATCTTTCCCCTCTCAGCCTAAACCTATGCCCTCTAGTTCTGGGCACCCCCACCCCAGGGAAAAGATTTTGCCTATTTACCCTATCCATGCCCCTCATAATTTTGTAAACCTCTATAAGGTCACCCCTCATCCTCTGACGCTCCAGGGAAAACAGCCCCAGCCTGTTCAGCTCTCCTTGTTTAATCATAGAATCATAGAATCTCGACAGCATGGAAACAGACCATTCGGCTCAACTCCAAAGAGTTACCTATCCAGACCCATTCCCCTACCCTATTACTGTACATTTACCACTAACTAATGCATCCAACCTATACATCCCTGAACACAATGGGCAATTTAGCATGTCCCATTCACCTAACCTGCACATCTTTGGACTGTGGGAGGAAACTGGAGCACCCGGAGGAAACCCATGCAGACATGGGGAGAATTTGCAAACTCCACACAGACAGTTATCCAAGGCTCAAATTGAACCTGAAATGTTTTGAATAAAGACTAGATTCCCCACAGTGTGGAAACAAGGCCTTCAGCCCAACAAGTCCACACCGACCCCCCAAAGAGTAACCCACCCAGACCCGTTTCCCTCTGACTAAGGCACCTAACAGTATGGGCAATTTAGCATGGCCAAATCACCTGCCCTACACATCTTTGTACTGTGGAAGGAAACCGGAGCACCCAGACGAAACCCACGCAGACATGGGAAGAATGTTCAAGAGAAGAGGCTGGAATTGAACCTGGGGCCCTGGTACTGAGAGGCAGCAGTACTAACCACTAAGCTGCCATGCTGCTCTGATAAGCCATTTCCCTCTAACCAGGAAGAAATTTGTGTCATTTTCATGTACTGTCTACTTAGTTAGCATTACATAAGCAACAAAAACAAACAGAGTAGCATTACATCATCAACATTATAAAATATTGAGAATATCTCAATCATGCTCTGGTATCATAAACATTATAACTCAAGGGCACAGGAAGTCTTCACTAATGAAAACATTTATTATCCAGAAAATACATTGAAATCAATGCAATACAAGGATTCAAACAACATTAATTTTATTAAAACTGTAGTGTCGGTAGCTGCAATAAATATGTTTTCAATTGTGTGGGTAATTGCCTTTGTATTGCCAATAGTATAATTGAGCTTGTAAAATATTATGAAATAGAAGACTCCTATGTTCAACAACAACCCCAATTGTCTAGCCTTTTCTCAGTGCAACTTACCACAATTCAGCAAATCTCATTTGGGAAGTTATGGATGAAGAGGCTGGTTGGAAAACAGACATTGTCATGGCTACCTACACATTCTAACTTCTATCAATCATTTCATGTAATAAGGCAATATTGGAATATTTTGTAAGCCATTTGACACAAGAACTGTGTTGAAGCTCATCTTTTTTCTTTGCTCATTATGGATTTTGACACTGTTGTCAAGACCAGCATGTTTTGCACATCCCTAACTACCTTTAAACTGTCACTATTTGTGGATATTCCTGTGGTAAATATCTTCCAGACAAAGAAACCCTGAGAATGCAAATGATCATACATTAGCCAGTGTGGTTTATTCCTAGCTAAGCCTGATAAACAGAACTCCAAACAATCTTGAGTAACATTTGAATGACCAAAGAGTGAAAACAAATACACGCGTGACTACAAAATCATTTAGACCTTCCATGTTTTTAGAAAGAATCCTTGCATTTTGTGTAAGTTTCTATCCAAATATTCTAATACAAGAAACAAATTGTGTGCATTTACAATTTAACTACTATTGGATACTTTATTTTCAAGAGATGGAACCATTTTAGGATGTCCAATGGCTTGGTTCTCTAAGCATGACAAAATGTGTATCTGCCATACGGCTCATAAAGGCTCTTTAGTTTCAACACTGATCAGTCCTCAGATGGCAGAACTCAGCTAGGATTCTACAATTGGTTTGAGCTGCCCATGGAAGAGAAGAGGTGGAATAAAGAAACAAATGCCTGGTTAGTTTGCTATGCAGTGAGGTGCTGAAGCAACTTTAGCATATGGAGACTGCAGAGATCCAGACTGGATTCATCTTTTGATATTAAATATCTTTTTAGCAATAACTAGCTACGTCGAAGATGATGGAGAACCTGCATTCTCCAGTTGCATCAACATTGTAAATGCAAAAAATATAATTTTACCTCTAATTACCAATTTTCCAGATATAGCTTCTCCTAGCTACACATGTTTGTACGCAATTTCACGTTCTATAGAGAAACATCCCTGCATAACATCAGAACAAGAATATTGCTGCTGCAATGGTTCATGTTAACTAACTGCACACAAACCAATACTAAACTGCAGGACTCAGTTACATTCCAAAAAAACATTGATCGGCTAAAGCAACAGCAAAAAAAACTAAATTTTGTGTTTTGATTTTTATTTTGTGTTATGCACGATATTAGAAGAAATGATGAAGAATGACTGTCTTGTGTTGATTTAAACCAAACAGAAAATAAAGTAGTTTACTAATTAAATGATTGGGACCTACATTAAAAATATCCATTATCAAATAATTGGTTGAACAAAGATTCCTACACTGCATCTGAAAAAAATGTTTAAATCATCCTTCAATACAGTTTAGATACTTTTGATAACTGATAACTGGTAAATAGCTTGAAATAATGTATGTTAACAAAAATTCCACTGGGGAAGCATACAATATAAATCTGTGATCTCTATGAATCCTTTATTATTCTGAACTTTAATTTGTTTTTTTAGAATATAAACATTACCTGAACGTCAAGAAATAATACTGCTTCGGTTGATGCACAGCTTCAACTGCAAACTGTCGTTACGAAATAGATACATATTACAAGATAGCTTGCATTCAAGATTTTATTCATAACAGGGAACACTACACTCCCACACCCAACACCTCCAAAAAAGGCACTATAAACAAGACATAGCTCCTTTCTCTCGTTTACACTGAAACACTATTATTCTATGTTTTCCCAACTAATTTTAACTGTATACAAGGGAATGGATTTTCCAATATTTAAATATTTACATATTTTTAATTCTAGTTAGATGTATATGTAATTTGATCTGGAGAAGGAATTATAATATCAGTCTTAAAAGGTCAAGTGACTTTCTACTTAAGATGTAAACCGTGCACTACTTAAATTTATTTTGTTGAATATTGTTCATTACATTGATCTTCGAATGCAAAGTTCAAGCTGGTTTTTAAATCAGTGAATTTAATTTTTCACTAAATGTCAAGTTGTGAAACTTTAAATAATAGATTAAAAAATATGAATGTGGCAACGTATAGGTGTATATGTCTGCTTTAGGTTATTCAAAGGTTTTTATTCCGATCTATAAACATTATGAACTTGCAAAACAAATGTGCAACACTTTTACTATTATAACTAGCTTGTTAGCTGCAGAAGTTTTGATATAAAGAAGGTTGTGACAATAAGTAAAAAAAAAATTCACCATTGGCTGTTTAATTTATAACTTTTGACACAAATGGCATGAGAACCATTAGGTAGCTGCAGCTTTGTATATTGAAATTATGCTGTACACTGCATACAATAGTATTTGAAAGAAGTTCAACACACCAGCTATTTTGTCTTAAGCCTTATGAGTAAACTAATGCTCCTAGCTCATGGAGAACGAGAAGCATCAGTAAAGTGTATTGTTTCTAATGGTGCAACATATCTTAATTGCCAACCTAGCACAGGTAAATTTTGCATTTACATCAACCAAATTCATATATGCAGAATTTTGTGGACCCCTGCTAACGGAATTAGTTGGTAGAGAGGTCTATAAAAAATTCCCAGGTATGTTTTCTCCCTGTTAAAACTTGGCCTGATTAACATTTTATGGGATGCAGATGAGACCTAAGATGGGGCACACACCACTTGACCCAGTTTGCATCTTAAATTAGAGTTGCCCACTCCAGTTACAATTTTGAGGCTAATGGGAGGGCTTTGACAAAGTGGGAGATATACAACAGATTATCCTGCTCAGGACAAGAGGGGTCAGATTTTGCCATGTCTATTTCTGGACTCCTTTCAAAGTCCAGTTTCCTTATCCTGCAGGTGTTCTGTCTGTGCCTGGCCTTCAAAGCAAGATCCTCAAGATCCTCTCCCCCATCCTTTGGTTCTGCCCTTCCCCTCTTCATGAGTTCACTCATCTGGGGCTCTAGCACACTG
Organism: Hemiscyllium ocellatum; assembly: GCF_020745735.1. Taxonomy (NCBI): domain Eukaryota; kingdom Metazoa; phylum Chordata; class Chondrichthyes; order Orectolobiformes; family Hemiscylliidae; genus Hemiscyllium; species Hemiscyllium ocellatum. The sequence goes on along the minus strand of NC_083401.1, from coordinate 51,818,085 downwards.
AATGGGGAGACTGGTTCTAGCCATCATTCCTGGGGCACTGGTGAGACTTCTGGCTGACAGCACTCTGAGGGAGTTCTGTCAGTGGGGCATGTAAAGGCCACTTCCAACCAGTTAATGCTCTGCTAGGTGTCAAATGCTGCAGGGAATGATCCTGCGCATAGGGTTTAAAACAAAACCTGTAATAGAATATAAGAAATTCTGTACATCGTGATGAGATGATAGAGGTAGGGCAGTGATGGTAAAACTATTGAATGAACATGTAGCACTTACATTCATAATTGAGATTAGGACCATATTGTGGTGCAAAAGAGGGCAAGTATGCAGAAAGGAATGGCAAGTTTCCACAAACAAATATGCCAGGAGCAGAAATAATCCAAATTAAGGACTTTCAGCAATAATCAAAAGGTCATGTACAAAATGTTATTAATCCAGCAGAAATGTTCACTTTCCATTTGTACTTTGCACTTTTCTCTTGTTTAGCCTCTCAGTATTCGAACCCACCATTTTTCAGCTCAATTTCCACAGATTTTCACAGTTTACACTGATTCCCCCCCAGGAGTACCAAAACTGTAAAGGTTTAGACATCTGAAGGTCAAGTTTAGGATGACAAAATGGCATTAGCTTCTCCAGCATATTCAGTGTTTTCTGTGTACCCATAACAGTCATTCATTTATTGTACAATTGTATTAAGTGTCTCATGTTGGATATTTATGTTTCTGGTGATTCATGCCATAACTCTAACCACAGGTATCATGAGCTTGCTGTTCCAACGGCATGATCAACAAACTAAGTTTTGAGCAAATATGTTAATAACTCTACAAACAAGCTTGTTCCAATGAATCGTTGCTATTGGAATTTTGGTACATACAAACTGATTACACATTTTAATATAATGTACATACAGTTAGTAGGTAGAACAACGAAAGCTCCTATAAACATTTTTCTGCAGCTTTAATAGTCAATTATCCCATACTCATTCATCTTAACAGCAGGGGCATTTGAACATTAGACAAACGTTGGCCAGGTAATGTTTTATATATACACATATAAATTACTTCATCTGTGGCTGAGATTTGCACATTGTCAAAATCTGTTTCAGAGCCTTCTGAACATCTTCATCCATTTGACCCTGGAAATATATTTACAAAATGTAAATTCAAGAACTAAATTATACAACTTTTGATCCTAAATATAAGAACAATGGAGTTCCTGCAAAGGAAGTTCAAAGATTCAGATATAAGAAGAGGACTGCAATACTGCAAGAATATCAATTTCAGGATAACTTCTGGTTCAGTGTGCACAATAGGCAAGCTTCATCTGACCAGGGCAAGTGGTTACTTTTCATCTGCTCTTTTAAATGTAGATGTAATTTTGAACATCTCGACCAAATCTCTTAATTTTCAAAATGAAGGAAACTGCTGCTGTGCCAGGGGACATGTCATATTTGGATTTCCAAAAGATATTTGACAAGGTGCTCATAGGAGGCTGCTAAATAAGAGCCCATGATGTTTGGGGCAAGTCCCTGGCATGGATAGAGGATTGGAGCTGAAAATGTGTTGCTGGAAAAGCGCAGCAGGTCAGGCAGCATCCAAGGAGCAGGAGAATCGACGTTTCAGGCATGAGCCCTTCTTCAGGAATTCCTGAAGGGCTCATGCCCGAAACATCGATTCTCCTGCTCCTTGGATGCTGCCTGACCTGCTGCGCTTTTCCAGCAACACATTTTCAGCTCTAATCTCCAGCATCTGCAGTCCTCACTTTCTCCATGGATAGAGGATTGGCTGACTGGCAGAAGGCAGAGAGTAAAGTGCCCTTTTCAGGATGGCAGCTTGTGACTAGTGGAGTTTTGCAGGTTCAGTTCTGGGACCACAACTTTTCACGTTATATTTGAAGAGTCTGAACAAATTATCTGAGGGCATTGTTGCCAAGTTTGCAGATAATACAAAGATAGGTGGAGGGACAGGTCGAACTGAGGAAGTGGGGAGGCTGCAGAAGAATTTGTACAGACTAGGAAAGTGGACAGAGAAGTGGCAGGTGGAATACAATATGGGAAAGTGTGAGGATATGCACTTTTGTCAGCAAAATAGAGGCATTGATTATTTTCTTAACAGGGAAAGGCTTTATAAATCTGAAGTACGAAAGGTCTTGGGAATCCTAGTTCAGAATTCTCTTAAGGTTAACATTGCAGGTTCAGTTGGCAGTTAGGAAAGCAAATGCACTGTCAGCATTCACTTCAGGAGGGCTTGAAAACAAGAGCAGAAACGTACTGCTGAGTCTGTATAAGGATCTGATCAGACCACATTTGGAATATTGTGCACAGCTTTTGGCTCTGTATCTAACAGGACAGCAGATGCTGGAGATCAGAGCTGAAAATGTGTGCTGGAAAAGCACAGCAGGTCAGCCCTTTCCTGAAGAAGGGCTCATGCCCGAAACGTCGATTCTCCTGCTCTTTGGATGCTGCCTGACCTGCTGCACTTTTCCAGCAACACATTTTCAGCTCTGTATCTAAGATAAAATGTGCTGGCTATGGAGGTGGTCCAGGGGAGGTTTGTTTTATGTATTCATTCATAGGGTGATAGCATCCCTGGAGAGGCTAGCATTTATTGCCCAGTCCTAGTTGCCCAGACAGCAGTCGACCAGACTGCTGTGGTTGACTTGCTAAGGCCTGACTTGATAAGGATGGCCTTTTCCTTCCCCAGAGGGCACTGGTGAATCAAATGGGTTTTGCTGACAAATTATAATGGATTCATGGTCATCGCTAAACTCTCCATTTCAAATTTCATTGAATTCAAATCCCACCATTTGCCAAAGCGATATTCAAACCTGGCTCACGAGAACATACCTAGATCTCTGAATTAACAGCTGAGCGATAATATCCCCTTTACAAGGATGATCCCAGGAATATGATAAGGGCTTGTCATATATATGGAGCAGTTGGGGATTCTGGGTCTGTACTTGGAGTTTAGAAGGATATGGGGAGAATCCGATCAAAACTTAGAGGATACTGAGAGGCCTGGATAGAGTGGCTGTGGAGAAGATGTTTGTACTAGCAGGAAAGTCCAGGATCCTCGGGCATGATTAAACAGATTAGAAGTGCTATACATCAGAGATCAGTGTTGAGTCTTCTTTTCAAATGTAGGGAATATAACATCAGCATTTGCTGATTTCACGCAAGTTAAACATTGGGCAAACAGCAAGGATTGATTAAAAAAGCAATGAGGAGGACATGGATAAGTTACTTTGTTGGACAGACAACTCACAGGTAGAATGTGATGGAAAGAAATATCAGGTATTGTATTGGAGAACTAAGACTGAATTGGTACAATAACTTCTGGAACAATGCTGAAATGTTTGTCAATTAAGACATCTCACAAAACTTACACAGCATTGCCCAAACCTTTGACCGCTAACAGCCAGAAGGACTAGGGTAGCAGATGCATGAGAACACACCCACCTGCAAAGTCTACTCCAAGCCGAACACCATCTTAACTTGGAAATATTTTACCATTCAATATAAATGGTCATGTCCAGGAACTTTCTTCCTAATAGCATCGTGGCTGTCCCTACACTCCAAGAACTGCAGTGGCTTAAGAAGGAAACTCACCATTACCTTCTCTAGTGGAATGATAGATACATAATAATGCTGGCCTAGTCAGTAACCCCAATATCCCAAAAATTACTCCTTTTTTGTTTTAAATCCAGGATATAAATGGTGAATTCCTTTCAAGTATGAGTACAGATCATCATTGGTATAAAAATGGCAGCAATGTTTTAGGTTTTATAAATAGAATTTTACAAGTACAAAAATGAATAAGCTTATGACAGTTTTGTGCATAGCAGCATTTATCCACCGGTTAGAATGTGGCATCATCTTGAGTACTCAAGGGAGATGAAGTAGATAAAACACATTAAAATTTTATAATTCAGTCACGAAGGTGCACATCTTTTGGCACTATTTCTCAAGAGCAGAGAAAATCCAGTGAGATTCTCAGAAGACTAAACTTGTGAATGAATTTCAAAATGTGCAGTGGAATGTATATTTTGGTTTGAAAGGGAGAGATCATAATTATTTTAAAATTATCACCAGAGTAAACAAAAGGTCCATGTGTTCTTTTCATTAACTATTTTCGAACACTGAATATTTTGCAAAAAGAAGTATCTAAAACAGAAACCAAGGCATCTTTTCATTTTAAGTTCACAAATGAAGTGTAGGAATTTTTAAGAAATAAAGAAAGCTCTCAAATCAGAAATTACCTAAACTGTGTTGTGCAGTATACAATCAATAATTACAGAAACCTACCTGAACTGCATACAGAAGATGCATTCTATACACAGATACTACCTCATGATGTCGTTGATTTGCATCCTGTAATTTTTAAAAATAATATTCGATTAGATTAGTTGTATTATTTATTTGGAAAACAATAATTGATTGGTGTCTGAAAATAACTTCATTTAGGACTTTCACTTAAAAGATGATTTATCTACTAATTTTGACTATTTTTAATTTCTCATTTTAAAAAAAATCCAGTCGTCTAACCTCCTTCAGCACTACAATCTTATGAGACCTCAGCACTCCACCAATTTCAAACACTCAATTGCTGTGCTTTCAACAGCCTGGACCTAAAGTCTGGAATTCCCACCCAACATCTGATCATCTCCTATCATCTTATAGGGTGCTTCTCCTATAAGTCATTCTTCAAAATCTACCAATTCAACCACGCACTGGATCACCTATTATATTGTTTTATCTGATTTACTATTAAGGCTTGTTCAAATGGTGGATGTAGGACCGTATCCCCTGAATAGGGACAAAGATTCAGGAGGCAGGCAAGATTCAGGCAAGTGGCAGGCTTTTATTAAAGTAGAAACCGGTGAATGCAGGGAGAGGGCCAAGGGATCCTCCCTGAATCTGGCCTTGACTTTCGAACGCGATTATTTGCTTAATCTTTGACTCTAATTGGAGAACGATCAATGGTACACTCTGATTTTTAAAGTAAAATACAGCATTCTTATTTGTCTTGTGTTATAATAATCACATACAATATGGTCATGATGTCCTTCCCTCTTACTTCATATAAGCAATCAGAGCCAATGATGGGCATTCCTATGGACAGCCCTGGGTTCCCATGATCTTATGGTGTTTATCAGAACTATAATCTCGAGGCCTTGGGATCTTCCTATGCATCCTATTCATACACATTCCAAAGTTACTGGCTATACTCTTTTGAATCTGCCTTATGCTTTCTTATCTCTAAAGACAGCTTAAATTCTGTTATTCATTTTATTTCCAACTGACTAAATAATATCTGTAAATATCCAAAAGACAGCTCATTTTAATTACTTGCTAAAAGATTTGCAATGTTGATTTCTGTGAAAGTGTAAAATTACACAGCTACTTCTACTACTAGCACTTTGTAATTAATGGGCTGTGAACAATCTATTTTGTACTGGGCATTTTTTAGGGATAAGAGAAAGCATTTCCAGAGGCTAATTAACTTTCACATTTATGTTTAACAGTTTTATTCCTATAATGTTTCCATGATACATTGGTTATACGTATCCATTCAGTATATTGAAAACTATTTTTGTGATCAACTGAAGAACCTTTAACTAGAATGTTGCTTTCTTTGTGTTGCAAGTAATCTCAAAGAAACAAGAATTTACTACAAAATAACTTTAGCTGTTGTCTTTGCAGTTGATTCAGGGGGTCGATCTGGCTAGTTCATGGGTTGGGACTCAAACCTGGTGTTATCCATTTACTGGGACAATCATCCTTACACTAATGGGACTGGAAACAGACACTTATCTGTCTTTCAGGCATCCTCTTAGCAAAACACTCTGATGGTTTTTCACAAAGCCTTCTTCCTGACCTTGGAGTAGTTCTGTTCAAAGATACCATTATGTTCCACTGTGTGAGCAGGCTAGTTAGTTTCACTTAGTTTTCATCGGACATTTTGAGAGAGCACACTTGAGCCATTTTGGTATAAGCATGTACAGGCCGCCCTCACAGTGGTCTATAAGGTGTCTTGGTAAAATTTTCTTGTAGAATTAAGGCAAACAGGATGAAGAAAAATCCCAAGGCATTTTATATGTATAAAAAGAGCAAGAGCGTAACTGGAGAAAAGGTACGCCCGCTCAAGGACAAAGGAGGGAAGTTATGGATGGAGCTGAAGGAGGTGGGTGAGAACATAGAACAATACAGTGCAGAACAGGCCCATCGGCCCTCGGTGTTGCGCTGACCTGTGAACTATTTTCAGCTCGTCCCCCTACACTATCCCAAAATCATCCATGTGCTAATCCAAGAATTGTTTAAATCTCCCTAATGTGGCTGAGTTAACTACATTGGCAGGTAGGGTATTCCACACCCTTATCACTCTCTGAGTAAAGAGCCCACCTCTGACATCTGTCTTAAATCTATCACCCCTCAATTTGTAGTTATGCCCCCAATACAAGCTGACAAAATCATCCTAGGAAAAAGACTTTCACTGTCTACCCTATCTAATCCTCTGATCATCTTTTATAAGACCATAAGACCATAAAACATAGGAGTGGAAGTAAGGCCATTCGGCCCATCAAGTCCACTCCGCCATTCAATCATGGCTGATGGGCATTTCAACTCCACTTACCTACATTCTCCCCGTAGTCCTTAATTCCTCATGACATCAAGAATCTATCAATCTCTGCCTTGAAGACATTTAGCGTCCCAGCCTCCACTGCACTCTGCGGCAATGAATTCCACAGGCCCATCACTCTCTGGCTGAAGAAATGTCTCCGCATTTCTGTTCTGAATTGACTCCATCTAATTTTAAGGCTGTGTCCACGGGTCCTAGTCTCTTCGTCTAATGGAAAATATTTCCTAGCGTCCACCCTTTCCAAGCCATGTATTATTTTGTAAGTTTCTATTAAGTCTCCCCTTAATCTTCTAAACTCCAATGAATACAATCCCAGGATCCTCAGCCGTAACTCATATGTTAGACCAACCATTCCAGGGATCATCCGTGTGAATCTCCGTTGGACATGTTCCAGTGCCAGTATGTCCTTCCTGAGGTGTGGGGACCGAAACTGGACACAGTACTCCAAATGGGGCCTAACCAGAGCTTTATAAAGTCTCAGCAGCACAACGGTGCTTTTATATTCCAACCCTCTTGAGATAAGTGACAACATTACATTCGCTTTCTTAATCACAGACTCAACCTGCATGTTTACCTTTAGAGAATCCTCGACTAGCACTCCCAGATCCCTTTGTACTTTGGCTTTACAAATTTTCTCATCGTTTAGAAAGTAGTCTATGCTTTTATTCTTTTTGCCAAAGTGCAAGACCTCACATTTGCTCACGTTGAATTCCATCAGCCATTTAATGGACCACTCTGCCAAACTGTTTAGATCCTTCTGTAGCCTCCCCACTTCCTCAGTACTATCTGCCTGTCCACCTAACTTCGTATCACCTGCAAACTTCGCTAGAATGCCCCCAGTCCTTTCATCCAGATCATTAATATATAATGCGAACAGCTGTGGCCCCAACACTGAACCCTGCGGGACACCGCTTGTCACCGGCTGTCTCCGAAAAATAATCTTTTATCTCAACTCTCTGCCATCTGTCAGACAGCCAATCCTCAATCCATACCAGTAGCTCACCTCGAACACCATGGGCCCCTCACCTTGCTCAACAGCCTCCCGTGAGGCACCTTATCAAAGGCCTTTTGGAAGTCTAGATAGAGCACATCCACTGGGTTTCCCTGGTCTAACCTACTTGTCACCTCTTCAAAGAATTGAAATCCCCTCTTATCCTTCTTCTTTGCAATAAGAACAGACCCAAGTCTCTCAGCCTTTCCTCATAAGACCTTCCCTCTAGACCAGGCAACATCCTGGTAAATCTCCACTGAACCTTTTTCCAATGCTTCCGCATCCTTCCTGAAATATGGCGACCAGAACTTTACACAATATTCCAAGTGTGGCCACACTAGTGTTTTGTATAGTTGCAGCATGATATTGCAGCTCCAGAAGTCAATCGCTCTATTAGTGAAACCTAACACACCGTATGCCTTCTCAACAGCACTATCAACCTGGGTGGCAACTTTCAGGGATCTGTGTACATGGACTTCAAGATCCCTCTGCACATCCACACTACCAAAAATCTTTCCATTGACCCAGTACTCTGCCTTCCTGTTATTCTTCCCAAAGTGCATCACCTCACATTTAGCTGCATTGAACTCCATTTGTCGCCTCTGAGCCCAATTCTGCAGGTTATCCAAGTCCCCCTGCAACCTGTAACATTCTTCCAACCTATCCACTACTCCACTGATTTTAGTGAGGTCCTTAACAAATCCTTCAAAAAGAATGACATTGTGAATGCTGAGTCTTGGAAGGGGTATGTTGATCTTCTAGGGCAACTCAATATAGAAAGGTTATGGTGTTCGGTGTTGTGAAAAGCATTTAGACAAGCCCCCCAGGACCTGTTCAGATCTGTCCCAGAATACTGAGGGAGGCAGGTGAGGAAATTGCTGGGGACTTGTATGAAATTTTTGTACTCTCTCTTATCAAACAAGGGGTCCCACAGGACTGAAGAAAGGCAACAGTGATAATCCAGGAAATTATAGGCCAGCGAGCCTTACATCAGTGTTAGGTAAATTATTGGAGAAGATTCTTAGGGATAGGATTTCTTCAAATTTGGAAACATACAGACTTTTTAATAATAGACAGATTTGTACAGGGTAGGCCACAAACTTGACTGAGTTTTTCGAGCAAGTGACAGAGATGATTGATGTGTGCAGAATGGTAGGTGTTGTGTATGGACTTTAGCAAGGCCTTTGACAAGATCCCTCATGGCAGACTGATTCAAAAGGTGAAGTCACAGGGGATCCGATGAGTTGGTAAGATGGATACAGAACTGGCTTTGCCATAGAAGACGGGGGAGCAATGGAAGGGTGTTTTTCAGATTGGAGATCAGTGAGTAGTGGTTTTAGATTAGATTACTTACAGTGTGGAAACAGGCCCTTCGGCTCAACAAGTCCACACTGACCCGTCGAAGCGCAACCCATCCATTCCCCTACATCTACCTAACACTACGGGCAATTTAACATGGTTAATTCACCTAATCTGCACATCTTGGACTTTGGGAGGAAACCGGAGCACCCGGAGAAAACCCACGCAGACACGGGGAGAATGTGCAAACTCCACACAGTCAGTCGCCAGAGTCGGGAATCGAACCCGTGTCTTTGGCGCTGTGAGGCAGCAGTGCTAACCACTGTGCCACCATGCCACCCACTGTGCCATCCCTGGTGTTCTGCAGGGATCAGTGCTGGGACTCCTGTTGTTTGCAATATCTATAAAAATATAAGATTTGGGGAAGAAATTGGCAAATTTGCAGATGATGCAAAGATTGGGGGATGCTGAGGAGCATTGCTCGAGGATACAGCAGGATATAGATAGGCTGGAGATTTGGGTGCAGAAATGGCAGATGATGTTTAATCCAGACAAGTGCGATGTAATGCATTTTAGGACATCTAGTGCAGGAGGCAAGTAAACAGAAATGGCTTTTAGTAACATCAATATAGAGGGATCTAGGCACGCAGGTCTATAGTTCCCTGAAGTCGCAGCTGAAGTGGATAAGGTGGTCAAAGTGGCATATGGCATGCTTGCCTTCATCATTCGGGACAGAGTATAAAAATTCGCAAGTCGTGTTGCAACTGTATAAACTTTTAGTTCAGCCACATTTGGAATGTTTTGTACAGTTCTGGTCACCACACTGCCAGAAGGATGTGGAGGCTTTGACAAGGGTATAGAAATCATTTACCAGGATGTTGCCTAGTTTGAAGGGTATTAGATAAAAAGAGAGATTGGACAAACATGGTGTGTTCTCACTAAACATCAAGGGATGAGGGGTGACCTGATAGAAGCTTACAAAATTATGAGAAGCACAGATAGAATAGATAGTCAGAATCTTTTTCCCAGGATAGATATGACAAGTACTAAGGTTTAAGGTAAAAGGGTGAAAAGTTTAAGAGATGTGAGAGGTAAGTTTTGTTTTGACCAGAGGCTGTTGACTTGGGAAGCAGATATAATAGCAACATTTAAGAGGAATCTTGATAGATCCATGAATAGGCAGGGAATAGAAGGATACAGACCACATAGAGGCAAAAGTATTTTTTAGTTCAAAAAGGCATCATTCATAGAGTCATACAAGGCTTATGCCCGAAATGTCGAATCTCCTGCTCCTTGGATGCTGCCTGACCTGCTGCGCTTTTCCAGCAACACATTTTCCAGCATAGAGTCATACAAGACCAAGTTTCCCAAACTAAACTAGTCCCACTTGCCTCCGTTTAACCCTTATCCCTCTAAACCTTTCCTATTCAAGTACATGTCTAAATGTCTTTTAAATGTTCTAACTGCAGCTGCATCTACCAGTTCATTCCACATACAAACAATCCTGTGTGAAAAGATGCCCCTCAGCTCCCTTTTACTTATTTCGCCTCTCACCTTAAAAATCATGCTCGCCAGTTTTGAACTCTCCCACCTCAGGGAAAAGACCTTTGCTATTCACCTCATTTATGCCCCTCATGATTTTGTAAACCTCCATAAGGTCACCTCTTCTACACTCCAGTGAAAAAATTCCCACACTATCCAACCTCCCCTTAAAATTCTCCTCCGGTCTCCGTAAGATCCTTGTAATCTTTTCTGTTCCCTTTCCAATTTTGATGGGCTGAAGGGCCTGTTCGTATGCTGTACTGTTCTTTGTTCTCTTTATTCTTTGTGTTAAAAAAAAACTGGTAACTATAGACCAGTTAGTTTTGCATCTGTTATTGGGAATATATTGGAATTATGAAGGATGTATTTGGTAAAAACAAGGACTGCAGATACAGGAAACCAGAAAACATCTATTCCTGATGAAGGGCATTTGCCCGAAACATCGATTTTCCTGCTTCTCGGATGCTGCCTTTCCAGCACCACTCTAATCTAGACTAAAGGATGTAATAGCAGAGTGTAATGAAATACATAATATGATCAAGCAGAGTCAGCACAGCTTCACAGATACTTACAGATAACTGGTGTTGTAAATTCTTCACTTGCTGCTGAAGTGTCTCAAGCTGTTGGTTTTGCCTTTTGAGAGTGCTTGCAGTAAAAGAAATTTGAGAAAGGCTGTTGAGTGCCTCTTTCAGTTTGCTCACTTCCTTGGACAATTCGCTGTTCTGTGTAAACACCAAAATACAATATGCTCAATTGGTGTGAGACAGTAGATTTGTTTTGCAAGGACCAGAATTTGGTTTGATGTTCCCATTCGCATTGTTTTTAAAACAGGGCTTCTCTAGAAAATACATTTGAAAAGAGAAGCAATAACTGTTGGGAAAAGTAATAGAAATGCTAGCACTTGAGCTTGGTCCACAATTCAATTTGAATTCAGTCGGATTGAGAAACGTTTTGTGTAATATTACACCTCAAAGGTCACACTGGAAATAAAAACAGAATCTGGCTTGAAACTCTCAGTCACTCAACAATGCTTAGAATATTTGACCTTCTCCACAGATGCTGCCTAAACTATCAAGTGTTTCTGAATCAGACTCCTGCAACACAAATAAAACCCTAATTTGGAATGAACTGCTGCTGCATGGGTGTTCCAAGGAGCAGCTGAATTGGCATCGCGAGAGTGGCAGGATTAGATTCCAATATTGTTCTTACCAGCTTCGTATATTGCTGTTGAGAAGAAAAGTCTTATATAATAAATGGACTCAAAATATTTTGCTGAGAACCAAATTACAGGAAAATGAAGCCTTCTTACATTTGGAGAAAGGTTTCTAAATTTCAATAAAATTTAATAACAGCAGAATTGAAACATTACATCAAATATATTCCAATGAATGGCTTCCTAAGATTGTTTAAAATAATTTCATTGAAGAGGTCACAATCGTTTTGTTTAATTATTGTCAATTATATATATATATTATGGAGGTCTTTATTGTGAGGTTGATGGATAAGGCAGTCATTGGAATTTGGTGATGAGGACATGGGGAATGCACCCCATAACAAAATTGAGGCTTATCAGAAAGTGATTCTTTCGTGACAGATATCTATCAAGTATTCCAACTAAAAATTCCACAGAGTCCAAAATAAAAGTGAACAACAAAACTGGACTTCAAATCTTACCTTCTTGTCTTTATCTTCTTCCAGCTTCAAGGACTCTTTAATCTGCTTTTGCAATTCTTCAACTGTTTGCTGCATGTCATGGCTTCTAACACGAAGCCTTTTGATTTCTTGTTCCTTAGCTCCAAGCTGAGCTTGAGCTGCATCGTGCTCACTCTTTGCTAGCAGGTGGTCTTTCCGAGCTTGGGCAACTTCAGCTGATGCCTTTTCTTGTTCTTTCAGTAGATCATTTATTTTAGCATTTAATCGATTGGACTCAGCCTCGAGTGAGACTTTCAACTTCTCATGCTCTGATTTTGGAACCATCGCCTCTTGAACAGCAGCTGTTTTTGTTGCCAAATTTCCTTGTAAGATATTCAGCTCTATTTCTTTCTGCTCAAGCTCTTGCTCCATCTGGCACATTTTTCCATTAAGAGTCTTTATTGTATTTTCAAGAGTCATTTTAATTTGGTTATGTTCAGAGAGAGGTACAGAAGTCTGGTTTTGAAGCTCAAGCTCTCTCTGCAACATTGTATTGTCCTGCTCAGCCTCCTCAAGTTTTATCTCCATCTCCGATAGCTTTTCCTTTAATTCATCTACAGAATCATTCAAAACTTGTACGAGTTGTTCATGTTGTTCTTTGTGGATATAGTTTGAATTAATATGCTTAGATGCCACTTCAGTCTCTTTATTCTTCAGTTGTTTTAACTCACATTTTGCTTCATTGTATTGCTGTGTGATTTCAGTTACTTGAGTATTCAGCTCATCCACTGTTCTGTTCAAGGCTGTCACCATCTCTTGCAAATAGTTGTCTCTTTCAGACAAGGTCTGATCGTTCAGCTTTTCTTCCAGCTTTTTAATTTCTTCTTGTGCTTCCTCATACTTCTCAATTAAGAGAGTCTTCTCTTGATTGATATTCTCCAGAAGTAAGCTTTGAGAGTTTTTTAATTCCTCACACTCATCCACAGACATACATTTGGCCAAGATTTTATCTTTTATTTCCAGCAATTCTTCCATTTCTCTGAGGTTGCTATTGGCCTTGTCTTCATCTTCCAAAGCTCTTTTAAGTCTTTGCTTTAGTTCTTCGATCTCATCCTCGTAGGTCTGAGTCAACTCTTCCAAATTTGGTAAAGGTATATGTTCTTCCTTGCAGCATAAATCCTGTTGTACCTGTGCTCGCAGACTGGAAAGTTCTTTGAGTGCCTCATCATATTTGCTTTGTGTTTCTCGAAGCTTCTCTTCAAGACAATAACCATTCTCATTAATTTCTCCTGACGTCTGATTATTTTCCTCAGACAGTTCAGTTAACAAACCCATTGCTAATGCATGTTGAGTTTCTTGGTCAGATACATCCTTTTCCCCTGTATTACTGTTCCTCTCTTCAAAAGTTTCTGTTTGGAGTGAACTATTTGACAGATTTGAAAACATCTCAGCTCGGAGGTTTGTAATTTCAGCTTCTGCATTTTTATACAGTTCCTTTAGCTGGATATAATCTGTTTTAAGGGTACTTTGGGAATCTTCTGAATTAAAGTTTAAATCAAACGATGTTTCTAGATTTTGTCTTGATTGCTCATCCCGTGGTAATGTGCTCGTTACAATGTCCTGTGAATGCTTTCCCTGTAAATGAAATCAAATTCAAAATTCAACAGTAATGTATCAGTTTAAAAGAGTGAACATTTTCATAAAAATATATTTGACAAATTTTGTTTTGCCAAGCTAGAGCATCAGGTACAATTTGTCTTAATTACACATGAAGGACACTGCAATTTATAGCAAGCAATCTGACCATAAAGAATACTGTCCACAAATTTTTAAGTTCCCTGATGTCATCATTAAATTTGCCACCAAGTCATGGGGATTATTTGGCAGCTACAACACTTTAAGACCGAAATTAGGGATTGTTTTTTAAACTCTAAAGGGTCATTACTTGGTGAAATTCTCTTGCCCAGAAAACAGTCGTGGCTGGGTAGCAACTTATCTGAATTGGATAAATCTTCACTAGACCAAGGCATCCAGGATAATGGGGCCAGATATGAAGGTGGAGTTAAGACCACAATCAATTTGTCACAACCTTATTGAATCATGAAGCACACTTGAATCTCAGAACCCCACCCACACACCCCCTCCCCTTCCAGGTCATTCGGCCCATTAAGTCCACACCAACTCTCTGAAGACCATCCCACCCAGAACCATCCCCCTACCCAATCCCTGTAACCCTGCATTTCTCCTGGCGAATTCTCCTAGCCTGCACATCCCTGGATACTATGGGCAAAGCATGGCTAATCCACCTAACCTGCACATCTTTGGACTGTGGGAGAAAACTGGAATGCATGAAAGAGACCCATACAGACCCAGAGAGAACATGGAAACTCTACACAGACCAAGGCTGAAATTGAACTCTAGTCCCTGGTGCTGTGAGGCAGCAGTGATAACCACTGAGTCACTGTGCTACCCATTTGCCAGGAAGTACAAACTGACTTACTCCAGTTCATAATGTCTATGCTCCTATGTTGCTAGCAAACTACAAAGTCGCTAAACATGATTATTTTTAAAAAAGTTCTTTCATGAGATGTGGGCATTATTGGAAAGGCCAGCATTTGTTTAATTAGAAGAAAGTGAGGACTGCAGATGCTGGAGATCAGAGCTTAAAAATATGTTGCTGGAAAAGTGCAGCAGGTCAGGCAGCATCCAAGGAGCAGGAGAATCGACGTTTCGGGCATAAGCCCTTCTTCAGGAATTTAATTGTTCTTTAAGCAAGCAACTTGCTAGGGCAGTTCAGAGCCAATCACGCTGCTGTGGATTGGGTCACATGTAGATCAGGTTAGGCAAGGATTGCAAACTTATTTCCCTAAAAGTCATTAGTGACACAAATGGGTTTAGGATAATTAATGATGGTTGTCTCATGGCTACCATCACCAACATCGGCTTTTATTAACAAAACATAAATACACCAGCAGTCATGGTGGAAATTGGGTTCATGTCACAAAGCATTGCTCCCCACCCCCCTCCCATTCACAAACTGCAATCCAAGATGTTAAAAAACACCCATTTTTTTACTTAATATTTTCAGGAAACTAATGATTAAGATTAAATTAAGATTAAAAAAAAACAATGTGAACATTAACATTTAAAAAATGATTGGGGTATGTTTTTTCTTTTGTTCATAGGATACGAGCTTTACTGGCTAGGCAAGCATTTATTCACATCAGAAAAAACCTAAAGAACTGGGGATCTTGAAATCAAACAAAATCAAAAATTACTGGAAAAACTGAGCAAGTCTGGCAGCATCTGTACAGAGTAAGTAGAGTTAATGTTTGGGCTATTCTGAAGAAGGAGTCATTAGATCCAAAATATTAATTCTGCTTTTTCTCCATAGATGCTGCCAAACCTGCTGAATTTTTCCAGCAATTTCTGACTTTTACATTGCCCATCACTATATGGTCTACAGGTGGCAACAGTGAGCCACCTTCTTGAACTGCTGAGGTGTAGGGACATCCATATTGTTCTAGGATTTTGGTCTGACAACAATGAAAGAATGGTGGTATTTCTACGCACCTGCTGCAACTGGTGATAGATTTGTGGGTTTGAAAGTTGTTGCCAAGGGAGCCTTGGTAAGATACTGCAGTGCATCATTTAGATGCTGCTGTGCATTGTTCAAAGGGAAGAACACCAACTAATACAATATCTTTCCTGACACAACGAGAATTACACTGCACACCGTACTTCATGTGTATTTTAACCAAGCTCCTGTACAATTGAAGCAAAACTTCAGTACAATACTCAAATCCCTCGCAATACAGGCTAGCATTTAGTAGCCTTCCGAACAGCTTGCTGCACCTGTACGTTAACCTTTAATAACTTATCAAAAAAAGGGCAACTAGGTCCTTTTGTACTTTCTAACCTTTTAACATTTAAGAAATGATCGACAGATATGGTTCTTATACCAAGTTTCTTGTACCTCACATTTTCCCACATCATATTTCATTTGTCCATGTTCTTGCCTATTTACTAAGCATGTCCAAATCTTCCTGAAGCTGTTTTACACCTTCCTTCCCACTTAGCTTTGTATCATCTGCAAATATGGAAATATCACTTTTGGCCCCCACCTCCAAATAACAGCTGGGGCTCCAGTAGTGATCATTGAGGGTTCCCCAAAAATCACAGCCTGCCAATCACCCACCTTACCCACTCTCTGTTTAGTTAATGCAGCACATTACCTGCTATCCACGATGCTTTAATCTTTCAGACAGTTCTCCAGTGGAGGACTTGATCAAAAACCATCTGTAAATCTATGTATATTATGTCCATTGACGTTTCTTTACCAATCTTGTTCCTAACATTTTTGACCAGTTTGTCAAACATGATTTCCTCATTTAGAAATCCACGCTGCCTCTGCCCAATCAGATCATTAGCAACCAAGGGAATAAAGTTTAAATCTGCACACTAACTTCATTCATGACCCATTTTGCCACTGTTTGAAGAATACATTTGTGTTTAATATATGATGATTTTTGAATTACTTGTTGAAGAAACCTGGTGAAAGTCTGATTTATTTTAGATAGCACTAATGCAGAGAAACAAATTGACTATTTTGGGAGTAAAGACAGACATTTTACACAGACTTGCTTTATTCTCTGCCCTGATTTTACCCTGCCGTTTACTCTTTGTCTCAGCATCAAATACAATCCTTGATCCTCGGCTCATAAGTAATATTATGAAAGATGCACTTGTAAATATTTCTACACTGAAATATTTCTCTCACCATAAATTTCAATGGCAAGCTCAATAACAATTACTAGTAGACTAGACAATGATGGATCATAATTTGAAGGTACAGATATCAATATCAGATCTGTAAAGGTATTCAAATGCTAATAAATAACTAATAAGGAATCATAGATTATCCAAAGTACCTGCAATATCCCCCACAGCTCTTTATTTTGCACCGCAAGAGAAGCAATTTGGGATTGCAATGCCATTATTTGGTCTGGTTCTTCAACAAACGAGGTTTCAGATGTTTTACTTCCACTACCTAAAAGGGAATCAGTTATTGTATCTGAGATTATGTCACAGCATTTTAAAAAATTATCTTTAATATATTTGAAATGCAGAATGAAGGTCATCTCAACGGTAAACTAAATGAAGGACATGCACTGACCAATATGAAAAAAAATTCAGTGAATAGATACTATGTGAATACACTGAGCACGGTTCAGGTTGAAGCTATTATTTTTACATGTGGTTCAAATCTTAAGAGTAATGCATTGCAACTGTGGAAAAGGGAATTGAGTTAAAAGAAAAATCAAGTGAGTTGGATGTGTAAAAATCAATATAAACTGGTCAAAGTTACATTAAGAATAGGATGCCAGCTGTTTTATATGGTTATAATCCATTGAAAAGAAAATAAAATGAATATTATGGTGATTATATTACTGTGCATGATGTGTTTTCTTTAAATTCACTTGTTGAATTTTGGCGTTGCTGATTGGTCAACATTTACTGTCTGTCCCTAGTTGCCCTTGAAAAGGTGGTAGTGAGCTGTCTTCTTGAATTGCCACAGTCCACATGCTGCAGGTTGACTCAAAATGCCATGAGGGAGGGAATTTCAGGATTTTGACCCAGTGACAGTGAAGGAATGGTGATATATTTCCCAGTTAGGATGGTGAATGGTTTGAATGAGAACTTGCAGGTGACAATGTTCCATGTATTTGCTGCCCTCGTCATTGCAGATGAAAGTGGTCATGTGTTTGGAAGGTGCTATCTCAGGATACTTGATGAATGTTTGCAATATATTTTGTAGATAGCAGACACTGCTGCTACTGAGTGACGGTGTAGGGAATGGATGCTTGTGGATGTGGTGACAACCAAACAGGTTGCTTTGCCCTGGATGGTTTCAAGCTTCTTCAGTGTTATTGGAGCTGCACCCATCCAGGTAAGTGGGGAGTGTTACGTCACACTCCTGACTTGTGCCTTGTAGACGGTGGAAGGCTTTGGGGTCTCAGGAGGGGAGTATTCGGCACAGCATTCTTTGCCTCTGACCTGTTTTAGATTTTAGATTAGATTAGATTACTTACAGTGTGGAAACAGGCCCTTTGGCCCAACAAGTCCACACCGACCTGCCGAAGCGCAACCCACCCATTCACCTACATTTATCCCTTACCTAACACCATGGGCAATTTAGCATGACCAATTCACCTGAACCCGCACATCTTTGGACTGTGGGAGAAAACTGGAGCACCCAGAGGAAACCCACTCAGACACAGGGAGAACGTGCAAACTCCACACAGTCAGTCGCCTGAGGCGGGAACTGAACCTGGGTCTCTGGCATTTTGAGGCAGCAGTGCTAACTGCTGTGCCACCGTGCCGCCCACATGTGTTGTAGCCACTGCGCTTATATGGTGAATCCAATTGGGTTTCTGGTCAATAGTAACCCCCAGAATGTTGATAGTAGTAAGGACACTACTCTGAGGAACTCCTAAATTGATGTCCTGGAGCAGAGATGACTCACCTCCAACAACCACAATCATCATCCTATGTGCCATGTATGACTCCAACCAGTGGAGAGTTTGCCCCCTGATACTCATTCATTCCAGATTTTCTACATCTCCTTTATGCCACACTGGGTCAAATGCAGCCCTGTTGTCAAGGACTGCCATTCTCAATACCTCACCTCTGGACTTCAGCACAAAAGTGTCCTTGTTTGAACCAAGACTGTAATGAGGTCAGGAGCTGAGTGGCTCTGGTGGAATCAGTCTGGGTATCATTGAACAGGTCATTGCTTGAAAGCACTACTGATGACAACTTCCATCACTTTACTGATGATCAAGAGTAGATTGATGGGGCATTAAGTGCCCAGGTTGGATGCGTCCTGTTTTTTGTGTGTAGAACATACCTGTGCAATTTTCCACATAGTCGGCTAAATACCATTGTTGAAACCATACTGAAACAGCGTGGCGAGAGGAGCGGCAAGGCCTGGAGCACAAATCTTTAGCTCTATTGCCCATAGGCCACAGCCTTTGTGGTATCCAATGCTTTCAACCATTTCTTGATATCACGTTGAGTAAATCAAATTGCCTTAAAACTGGTATTTATGATGATGGGAACCACTGGAGGAGGCCAAGATGGATCATGCACTCAACAATTTTGGTTGAAGATTGCAGCAAAGTATTATTTTTTGCATGATGTATCGGACTCTTCCATCATTGAGGATGGGGCTATTTATGGAGTAGCCTCCTCCAGTGACTTGTTTAATTGTTCACCACCATTCATGACTGGATGTGGCAAGACTGCAGAGCTTAGATCCAATCCATTTGTTGTTGGATTACTTAGTTCTGTCTATCACTTGCTGCCTATGCTGTTTGGCATGCAAGTAGTCCTGTTTGATAGCTTTGCCAGGTTGACACCTGATCTTCAGGTGTGCTTGGTGCTGCTCCTGGCATGCCCTCCTGCACTCTCCTGAACCAGGATTGATTCCCTGGCTTGATGGTAATGGTTGAATGGGGGAATATGCCAGGCCATGAGGTTTCAGAGTGTGCTGGAGTACAATTCTGCTGCTACTGGTAGCCCACAGTGTCTCATGGATGCCCAGGCTTGAGTTGCTAGATCTATTTGAAGTCTATTCCATTTAGAACAGTGATAGTACTTCACAACATGATGAAAGTTATTCTCAGTGTGGAGGCAGGACTTTGTCTCCACAAGGGCTGTGCAGTGGTTGCTCTTATTGAAACTGTCACGGGTGGATGCATCTGCAGCCGACAGATTGGTAAGGATGAGGTCAAGTATGTTTTTCCCCTCACCACTTGCTGCAGACCAAGTCTAGCTGCTATGTCCTTTAGCACCTGACCAGATCGATCAGTAGTACTGCTGCCAATGGTAGACATTGAAATCCCCCAGCTATACCTCATTTTATGCCCTTGTCACCCTCAGTGCTTCCCCAAGTATTATTCAACATGGAAGAGTACTAATTCATTAGCCACGTAAGAATGGAATGAGATAATCACCAGGTGCTTTCCTTGCTCATGTTTAACATGAAATTATGATACTTCATGGAGTCCACAGTCAACATCGAATACTCCCAGTGCAACTCCCTCCTGACTGTATCCCACTGTGTCACCATCTCTTCTGGGTCTGTCCTGCCAGTGGATCAAGACATGCCTGAGGATAGCGATGATGGTGCCTGGGACATTGTCTGTCAGGTGTGATTCCATGAGTACGACTATGTCAGGCTTCATTTGACCTATCTGTGAGACAGCTCTCCCTATTTTGGGCCCCAGATGTTCATAAGAAGGACTTTGTCTTCACTTTATAACTGATGGAACATACAAATTAATGTGGCAGGGGTCAGGGAGATGTTACTGAACACAGCAGGGCTGGTGGTCTGAGGTGTATTTGTTTTAGTGTAAGGTGTATTATAGGTAGGGCAGATGAACTTAGAGTTTAGATTAATACATAGAACCTATGACATTGTAGTTATTACAGAAATTTGGTTGAGAGAAGGACAAGACTGGCAACTTAATGTTTCAGGGATGTAGATGTTTCCGGTAAGATAGAGAGGGATGTAAAGAGTTGGGCAAGTTGCATTACGAATTAGGGAGAATATCACAACGGTACTTAGAGAGGGTACTTTGGAGGGCTCATCCAGTGTGGCCACATGTGTATATCAGGAATACCATTTCGGGAACAGTGACCAGAATTCTGTACTTTTTAAATTACTACAGGATAATAGTAGTCCACGGGTGACAGTATCAAATTGGGGTAAAATTAACTAACAATAATCAGGAACTGGGGAAACCGAGCAAAGGCTACGACAATGGATGAATGGGCACCGCACAACAATCAACAGACAGGAGGGTTCCTTCCCAGTTGGGGGACACTTCAGTGGTCCAGGATATTCAGCCTCTGACTGTCGGGTGACCATCCTCCAAGGTGGACTTCGGGACAGGCAGCAGAGGAAAGTGGCCGATCAGAGGCTGATGGCTAAGTTCGGTACCCATAGGGAGGGCCTCAACCAGTGCCCTTGGGTTCATGTAACATTACAGGTAGTCACCATTGCACTGCACACACACACAGATGTTCCTGCACGCGCACTCTCTCACATACACACGGACACGGGTGCACTCGGACGCGCACACAGACACCCACACCCTTGTGGGCACGCACACTCCCACACTCACACATGCACCCCCTCACAGACTTGGGACACTCTGCACTCACTGCGCGCGTGCGCGCACACATGCAGACACACTCACACTCGCGGCCCCCACCCTAGACAGACAGACAGACACACACACACACACACACACACACACACACACACACACACACACACACACACAGACAAAGATCCACATGCACACGTGTATTTTGTGTGGTGAATTTGTGCTTGCAGAGTTGCATTGCACTTTGCTGAAAAACTGCATGCATTCATGTGGAACTCTGAGCTCAAAAACTGCATGAATTTATGTGGGGCTCTGTTGTCTCACTTTTTAGATTGGAGTCGGTCTAAGCATCGGGTCATGGACGGAGAACACAGGGGGCTAACACCTTCATCGTGTTGTCTGGCTGTCACCATTGTTGGCAGCTAGCCTGAGAGTGCAACTTTGAAGGGAGGGGTTTTGTGATCTACACATGAGGGGGGGTGGAACTGTCACTGTGTTCTAGTGGATGGAAGGCTCAGAAGACAGTCGGTTTTTCAATGTATAGTTTCGGTTACATCACACTGCAAATTTTTGCTATAGATTCTGGGTTGCGGTCGAGCCCTCCACAGTCACCTGGTGAGGGAGCGTCGCTCCGGGGGCTGGTGTGCTTCCAATTGAACCTGTTGGACTGTGACCTGGTGTTGTGTGATTCTTAACTACTATTTCCTGGTTTGTTGTCATGATTTAGAGATGCCGGTATTGGACTGGGGTGTACAAAGTTGGAAATCACACAACACCAGGTTGTAGTCCAGCGGGTTTGGTTGGAAGCACACTGGCTTTCGGAGCGACGCTCCTTCATCGGGTGATGGTGGAAGGCTCGATCGTGGCACGGAGTTTGTGGCAAAAATTTGCGGTGTGATGTAACTGAAATTATACATTGAAGGATTGATTGTCTGTTGAGCCTTTCATTTGTTGGAGTGCAGTGATGGTTTCGCTTCTTTCATGTGTGAATCACGAAACCTTTTTTTAGAAGTTGCATTCTCGGGTTGGCTGTTAACAATGGTGATGGCTGGACATTGTGTTGAAGGTGTTGGCCGCCTGTGTTCTCTGTCTATGACCTGATGTTTGGATTGATTCTAGTCTGAGAAGTGAAATGGCTGGGTTTTGCATGGATTCATGCGGTTTTTGAGCTCAGAGTTCTATATGGATGTGTGCAGTTTTTGGGCGGGGTGCATTGTGGCTCTGCAGGTGCGGGTTCACCCCACAAAATATATGTGTGCATGTGGGTCTTTGTCTGTCTGTGTGTGTGTGTCTGTCTGGGGTGAGGGTTGTGAGTGAGAGTGTGTGTGTGTGTGTGTGTGTGTGTGTGTGTGTGTGTGTGTGTGTGTGGGGGTGTCTTGGGTCTGTGGGGGGGTGCATGTGTGTGTGTGGGAGTGTGTGTGTCTGTGGGGGTGTGTGTGGTGTCTGTGTGCGCTTCTGTGTATGTCTGTGTCCGTGTGTGTGTGTCCGTGGGTGTGTGTGGTGCAATGGTGATCACCTGTGGTATGACATGAGCCCTGGGTCCCAGTTGAGGCCCTCCCTATGGGTACCGAACTTGGCTATCAGCCTCTGCTCAGCCACTTTCCTCTGCTGCCTGTCCTGAAGCCCACCTTGGCCCTGGGGAGGGCCTCGGCCGGGACCTTGGGTTCATGTCGCATTGCAGGTGATTGCCATTGCGCTACACATACGCACAGATGTTCCTGCACACACGCGCTCTCACATGCACACGGACGCGCACACAGACACCCACACACACCCTTGTGGAAGCGCACACTCCCACATGCACCTCCTCGTAGACTTGGGACACTCTGCACTCGCTACACACACACACACACACACACATTCTCGCACTCGCAGCCCCCACCCCGTGCAGGTACACACACACAGACAGACGGGGACCCACATGCATATATTTTGTGGGGTGAATTTGTGCTTGCAGAGTTGCATTGCACTTTGCTCAGGACTGCATGCATTTGTGTGGAACTCTTGGCTCAGGGACTGCATGAATTTATGTAGAGCTCTGTTGTTTCACTTTTTAGATTGGAATCAATCTGGACATCGGGTCATAGACAGAGAACACAGGGGGCTAACACCTTCAACATATTGTCTAGCTATCACCATTGTTAACAGCTAACCTGAGAATGCAACTTAAACAAAAAGTTTTGTGATTTACACATGAAAGAAGTGAAACTATCACTGTATTCTAACAGATGAAAGGCTTAACAGACAATCAATTTTTCAATGTACAATTTCAGTTACATCACACTGCAAATTTTTGCTATAAATTCTGAGTTACGATTGAGCCCTCTACTATCACCTGATGAAGGTGCGTCGCTCCGAAAGCTAGTGTGCTTGCAATTAAACCTGTTGGACTATAACTTGGTGTTGTGTGATTTTTAACTAAATGTAGTGAATGCAGTTGTTTACGAAGTACAAAGGGTTGAGGGTTCGAGGTCTGTTTTTTTCTCGTTTTTTCTTTTCTTAAACAGCTGTGAAAAATTCCAAAGCCATCAAGGGACACATTTCCCCACAGCTCATCTCCAAACCCAGCACTCCGTGGGCTGCCTGGGGTGAAAGGTCTGACTCCTGCTAACACCTACACCCCAACAACATAAACCCAACTGTGCAGGATACTTTCCCCTCGGTTGGACTTGTGGAACTGGGAATTTTCTCCAACTCTTACTCAAGTGTGAAAACTCAGGCCTAAGTAATGTGCTGTTAAACATATCTTACATGTAATTCCCTACTTTGTCTTGTTTGTTCTGCCAAACAGATAAAAAATCAATTAAGCCAATTACTTTAAAAGGAGGTGAACCAAACTCAGTTTTGAAATTTTAGACAACAGTAACCTTTAAAAAGGAACTACACTGCTGCTTGACAAGTTTACAGTAATGTGTATTCAAAATTTGAAGAAACATTCATCTAGTTATTCTTGATGCCACTTGTGTACATGTGCTCATATTACCTTTAATAAAACCATTTTAAGTTTTCCATAAAACTATCTAACTTACTATGTCCTGCAGCAAATTATCCTTCAGCAGGAAGTCCAACCCAGCTTCTTAAATCAATAATGGACCCCATGATAAACTTAGAATAGAGCATTGCTTCATTTGTAGTGATTACAAGCTTTCACAGCATTTAAGCCATTATCTGACAATTACAAAAACAGTTACAAATGAGTATCAGCATTAGCCGCATAATATATAGGCCAGTAACTTCATACAATACCTATTGTATCAAATGGCACTTCTTCACTATTCCGACAGTCGTGCTTTTTGAGGCTATTTTGTTGTGCCTGAAATGATTTTTTAAAAAAATTAAGAAAGAAGAGAATGAGCTTTGATTTTCAACATTTATCCAGAATTCTTTTTGGATTATTAAGACCACAGCTATCATGATTAAAGTACATCTAAAATGGGATTTCCTGCACAGCATATACACATGGTGATAAAACACAATTATCAGCTTCTTTCTACAATTATCCTGCACTATATTATAAGCTGGTTATATTGAGTCGTGTCATCAAATATAAAACTTATATTACTACAGGAACAGGAACTAGACATATAGCTTATCCTGCTGCAAATGTGTTGCTGGTCAAAGCACAGCAGGCCAGGCAGCATCTCAGGAATAGAGAATTCGACGTTTCGAGCATAAGCCCTTCATCAGGAACATATAGCTTATCCTCACAACCTTTAAAAAGTACTTGGGCAAGCACTTGAAGTGTCATAAAATTCAATACTAGGGGAGTGGGAAAGTGTAGGTTTAAGTATAGGCATTCCTGTGTTTTTAGCAATTCAAACTATATTATTCTATGAATTGATTAGGATTACGGGTGATTGGAACTGCCTTAACTCAAATCAGATCCCCCTCTGTGAATGGCCTCATCCAACAAAGGTCTCTATGTCTGTCTTAAAAACTGAAATTAGTCCAGAATCCATTTAAATAACAACAGGTATACTCAATTTATAG
This sequence comes from Hemiscyllium ocellatum, assembly GCF_020745735.1. Classification (NCBI taxonomy): domain Eukaryota; kingdom Metazoa; phylum Chordata; class Chondrichthyes; order Orectolobiformes; family Hemiscylliidae; genus Hemiscyllium; species Hemiscyllium ocellatum. The sequence continues at coordinate 51,792,823 of NC_083401.1, read as the reverse complement.
AGAAAACTACCTCTTGGAGGTTTTTGTCTCGCAGTTGCAGATTTAGGTTTTGTATCACCTCCAACAAATTTGCCTTCTCTGCTTGAAGTTTTCTCATTTCCTCACTGTTCTCTCTATCCTGTAACACAAATACATAAAGTGAACAAGGTCATCTCCTCCAAACAGAAATGAAGATGGTTGGTGATGAGGCTCATGGCCTTGTTATCACACGTAAAGTTTTAACCTGCTGATTGCTTCTTTGGGTCTCCGTTAATATTTGACAAGGTCAGATTAGACAGTGATATGGCAATGAACACTCTTAACATTAAAAGTCAGCCCATTTCTTCAAACCTTTAGGTCAAGGATAGGAATCCTTTTCTGGCAATGATTTAACTATCAGCAAAGCTGCTCACTCTTCTTCATATTGTAAGTGTACAAAAAAGCATATCTTACAAAAAAATCTTCAACAACTCCCTCAGACTCAACTGTAAGCAATATTTGGTGTCCTATAAATGTGGCTATTTAAAGCCTCTAATTGCTCCAATAGAACTCGTTCACAATATACTAAGTGCACAAAGCAAACCAAATGAGAATCTGTGACCAAGGTCTCTCCAAAGTAAGTATTTAAAATTTGAAGTCATGATGTCTGCAGGCCAGACAGTTGTTATTCCTGTGTAGATCAGATTTACATTTCATCACTTGCAGAATCCCCACTGTAGCAGACTCTGAAGGATTTCCTGGGAAATTGAATTTTCCTCAAGTCAATTCCTCTACGACTGGAATCCTCTGAAAGTCTCAACTAACTCGAAGACTTCAGACAGTTCTGTTTAAATTAAGTAAGATAGTTACTTAGGAGAAATTAAATGCTTAAATACATAATCAAACTCCTGAGTAGCTATTCAACAGACTCTATACTTGCAGACTCTGAACTATTCTTTCCCCAGATCCTGACTTGACACCCTCCTGGGACCCAATACATCTGACATCACATCCCTAGTAGCTGACTCACCTAGCATCCTACCCCTATTCATCAGGCACCCTGTTCCTGGCACTCTACCCTGGCCCAACTGGTACCCTACTTACCTGGCACTTTGGCATGATATCCTCCCAGTAGCCTACCGCAAATACTTTATATACTTAATGTTTGTTAGCCTCTTTGACAGCTTCTGTCAGGACCTTGATATTTCAAATACAGCTACTTACTGGTGTTAAAGGGGGCATAGGTCAGCTTCCTCAGAGCTCGTAACTACAACTACTACTCTGTACTGGGCAGCATGGTGGCTCAATGGTTAGTCTTAATACCTCACAGCACAGGACCATATTTCAATTCCAGCCTTGAAGTTTGCACATTCTCCCCATGTCTACATAGGTTTCCTCTGGGTGCTCTGGTTTCCTCTCGCAGTCAAAAAAATGTGCATGTTTGGTAGATTGGCCATGCTAAATTGCCCATAGTGTCCAGGGATGTGCAGGCTAAGTGGTTTAGCTCTGGGAAATACAGGGTTACAGAGATAGGGTAGAGGGATGGGTCAGGGTTGGATGCTCTTTGGAGGATTGATGTGGACTCAATGTCTTCCACGCTGTACGGAGTCTATGATTCTAGACAGGAAAGACCTGTCAGAATGGGAAGAATGGTTTTGCAATTCTGAGGGAGAGCTAAGGGAATCTCCCCTCAGTAGAGTTCCCTTCTTTCATAAAAAGCTAGGTGGGTCAGTGTGACAATATTTCTCAATTGCTTTGATTATAGAAACATCTTACTAATACTAGATATTAAGCTACAAACTAATTACCTTAATGGATGTTTCTTCAACTTTTGATGGCTCACATCCTGCTGAACAAGGACGACGGGACTCTGGAAATGGCACTTCATTAGGTTGAGGTCCCTAGACAAAACGCCACAAATTATTAATCATTAAATTGCTGACTGAAGTCATAAATTTTCATCGAGAAATAAAGCAAATAAACATTGTTTAAATCAATCAATAATGACCTTTATTAGAAGTGACCAAATTTCTATCTATAAATATTTATCTGGCTAATCAGATGGCCATCAGTTAGACCCTTTATCCTTTACCTGCAAAGCACTGCTTGGTGGTGGTGGTGGTGCTTTTCGCTTTTTAGGAGTTCCACTTCTATCTGCAAAGATTTTAATGGCAGGATCCAGCTGAAAATTTTACAGATCAGAAATGTAGAGGAGTTAGTTTGGTTAGTAAAAGTTGTGAATGTTAAATTCATATAATCAGTTAATGCATGTCTTTTTGGTATGTTCCAAATATGTGCATGCTCATTAAGTTGTGAGATTAACATGCATAAAGCAAAGCTCAAATTTAAAATAGACAGTACTTTTGATGTATGCATATAATTAAATGCTCTCCATTTGAAATGTGAATTAAACAATCACCTGTTTTAGATATAGATATTTGAACTGAAGTGCAGCAATACGTAGAAATCATTACAGAGATTCCAAAAAGGTTTTGATGCCAGCAAGTCAAGATTTAGACATTGTCCACAAGAGGTCATAAACATTTCTGTCCTTTCAAGATAAAATTGGTTGCATACTGTTTGAGACACACCACTCTGCAATTGTGGTGTAAGGCAGGGAAACAGAGCTCCATGCATTATTTCAGGTGGCACAGGGTTGAACTGGTGTCATGTTGCATCACACTGTAGCCAATTGATCTCCAATAGCAGGCTCCTGCTTTACTGGACCCAAAATGTTAGCTCTGCTCTCTCGCCACAGATGCTGCCAGACCTGTTGGGTTTTTTCTAGTAACTTCTGTTTTTGCTTGATTTTCAGTATCCACAGTTATTTGTTTTTTAAAATTGTCCATTTGATTTCAGATTCCCACCATCTGCGGTTTTTTGCTCAAAGTAACTGGGTCCTGCTTTAGTATAAGACAATAAACAATAAGATGTGGGGCAGAAGTATGCCTTTCAGCCCATCAAATCTACTCGATCATTCAATCGTGGCTGATCTGATAATCCTCAATGCCACTTTTCTGCCTTTTCTTAATAACTCTCTCATTATTTCCTTTATTGATTAAAAATGTGTCTATTTTAGTCTTGAATATTCTTAATGACTCAGCCTTGACAGGCTTCTGCAGTGAAAAATTCTACAGATTCATTTCCTTGCAAGAAGAAATTCCTCTGTGCCCCTGTTTTAAATAGGTGACACCTTGCTCTGAGATTACGTCTTCTGGTCCTAAACAGCCTGAGGGGAAACAACTTTCTTCCGTCCAAGGATTTTGGATATTTCAAAAAAAGTTGTCTCTCATTCTTCTAAATTCCAATGAGTACAGATCTATCATGGAGAAGCTGAAAGCAAATATGTCATGTCCTCCACCAATCTTGTTAACTATTGTCACAGGACCATGTATAAATGGGCCCATATACTAGTGGGTCTGGCACTGTCAACAAGAAAATATAGCTGAGCTTGGAGGATGTTTCATGGGAGTGGTCAGTAATGCCTTGTTACCGATTCCTTGGCTTAAAGGTTATTTATATTGTTGTTGTCATCATTATGATTGCAACTCAACATTAAAATAATTTGCACAATGTTAAACTGAAACTAATTAATTAACAAAGCAGCATGAATTTGATTATCTACTGTCCCAGGTCTATCCATCTCTGGATCCAGATACCTCCAACATTAGTGCTCATAGGCCATCCACAGTACATTGGGTTCATGTTATGTCTTGCTTATAACAGTTATATTTAACCTGCCTTTCACTAAAATAAAGAGAGAAATTTAAGTGACTATAGTTGCAAGAAATTAATTTTAAAACAAAAAATTTCTATTGGAAAACAATGCGTTTTTAGAAATATGGAACAGTTAGAATTCAGTCAATCAAAAACTCAAGAGGTTTAGGAGTGGGCTACGGCATTGTTAGATATTGGGAACATTTTTCCATCGGAAATATCATGTGAACAATTTACATTTAAATAATGGCGCAACAAAACAAATTGGATTCATCAAGAATTCTTTTCTTAGAGGATAGTATGATGAGAAACATGATTAAAATGTTAATGAACTCCATTTTATTATTTTCCCAACACTGCATACATAAAGAAAACCTGTTAGCCAATCTTTGCAACATCTCACACCAATTGCTTAGATACTCTGCTAGAGAACATATGCTCTCAAGCTCAAGTTTCAAGTTGTGAACAGAGGGAGATGGAGAAAAGCTAACATGTGCAAACAATTAGGTTTCAAAACAGGAAGATGCAGGAGGCCAGTTAGAAATAGGAATAGAAATGCATTTACATTTCATATCATTTTCAGGGCTAAATTGATACATACTAATTGGAACCTCTAAACATGCAAATATTCCACAATAATAATTGTTGTGCAAAGCAGGAGCTCATGGTATAGCGGGTAACCTGCTAGCATAGAGTGAAGATTAGCTAGCTGGCAGAAGAGAGAGAAATAGGTCTTTTTTTTCAGGTTGGAAGGATATGATGAGTTGAGTACCATGGGGCCCTTATCTTTTTACAATTTATATTAATAACTTAGATGTGGTGGATAAACGTACAGATGACAGAAAGCAATGCAAGAAGTGTGTTGAGAAGATGACATAGAATGATGCAAACCGAAATAGGAGGGTAAACATGGACCACATTGGTATTAATAAATACAAAGGGAACTGTGGCCCTGTAATGAGAATTTAGGAGCAAATAGAAAATTAGCTAGCAATAATCTTTGGATTACTCTCAGTGAATGGACAGTACAAACAGAAATAGAAAGATAAGACAAGTGAATGTGCAGCTGGAAAGACAGCCTAGAAGGGAGTGCTTTAGATTCCTGGGACACTGAGAATTGCTCTTGGGAAATGGTAATTGTATTAGCCAGATGGGTGTGTATCTAACCAAAGACTGGACAGAATCCTTCTCACAACTTTCAACTCTACCCAGTTTTATGTCACCAGCAAACTTGGAAATGCATTTTTAGGTTAATTCTTTTGCATTTATGTCATGGATAGCTGTGATCCAGGCATTGAAATTTGCAGAATCCAATTAGTCATTGCTTACCACTCAGAAAATGGTCCATTTATTTTGTCTATCAACTACCTCTTGACCCATGTCAATGTATTACCTCCTAGTTCATATGCTTTTCTTTGCCAATTAACTTCCGATAAGGGCTCTTACCAGCAGCCTTCTGAAAATACACCACATCTACTGGTTCACCCTTATCTATTTCCCTCAAATGCAAAGTATTTCAGTTGATTTATGCAGCACGATTTGCCTTTCATAAACTCATGCTGGCTTTGTCCAACCCTGTTAATGCTTTCCAAATGTTCTGCAATCACATTTAAAAAGAAACTTCAGCATTTTCCCCACTACTGAAATCAGGCTAACTGATCTGTAATTATATCTTTTTTCTCTCTCCTTTCCTTTTTAAATAGTCGGGGTACATTTACCATTCACCAATTTGTAGGTGCTGTACCACAGTCTATTGAATTTTGGAAGATAACCAATATAATTTCCAGTCTAACTTCTTTTAGTACTCTGGCCCCATTAACCCTCATTAATTTCCCCAATACCATTTTCATACAAATACTGATTTCCTTCAATTCTGCTCACTCACTAGAACTTTGGTTCCCCAAATACAAGTTCAATTCTCCTGCCATTTCTTAAATCCCCATTATAATTTCCACAGCTTGAGACTGTAAGGGACAAACATTGGGTATTTACGGATTTCTTCTCTCTTCATATATTTATAGAAGCTTTACCTACCTGTCAGTTTCTACGCTCTCTGCAACCGTACATTCATGCTCTCTTTTACCTCTCTCGATAAAACATTTTTGTCCTTTTTCACCAAATTTTAAAAAGCTCACGATCCTCAGTTTTGCTGCTTTTTCTGTAAATTTTATATGTTGCCTCTTTGGATCTAATGCTATCCCTATTCTGTGAGTCGTAGTTGAGCCATGTGCAAATCCATGTGCAATAAACTCAAATGCGCACAATATACGAATGATTATTGTTTAATTGTTCTTTAAATATAAACCACTGCCTACTCACTGCTAACTCTTTGGGTAAGATCCCCAATCTATTCTGAAAATTTGTGCCTCAAACTGCCATTGTTTTCTATATTTAGATTCAGGACCCTAGCTTCAGATGCAACTTAAATAAATCTCCATCCTAAATTAAGAATTCTATCATAATATGTTCTCCAAGATTGTTAGTTAAGCCTTTATCATTGTACCAAGTCTAAAATAGCCTGTTTTCTGGTTGGTTCCTCAATGTATTGGTCTAAAAACCCATCACAGACACACTCCAGGACATTCTGCTCCACAATACTAATTGAATTTGTCTAATCTATATAGAAATTAAGTACACCTATAATTATACTTGTACTTTTATTGCATGCCTCTTCAATTTCTTGTTTAGTGCCTTCGCTTACATCTCCACGACTCTTTGGGTATCTATAGACAACCTCAACAATTCCTGCTCCTTGGCTTTCCTCAACTTTACCCATTACAGGCTCCACATCATGATTTTCCAAGCCAATATCCTTCTTCACTATTGCATTGATTTCCATCTGTAACAATGTTATCTCATCTCCTTCTTTTTCTGTCTGTCTTTTAAGAGAGTAGTTCCAGGGATGAGACACTCCCATTATGAAGAAATACTGGAAAAATGGGTAATTTTCCTTGGTGGAGAGAAAATGAAGAGGAAATTTGATAGATGTTTTCAAAATCATGAAGGGTCCAAACAGAGTGTATCAGTACAAACTGCCATTGTGATTCAGTGATCACACATCTCTTCATGCTTTGATTCTCTGAAGAAATACAAGTGTATATCTGATAGCATATTTTTAAGAACTTTTACAATTTAGTTAGCTCATTTGGCTGGACAGTTGGCTTATGATTCAGTGATGCCAGAGTAGCTTAATTCCTGCACTGGCCAAGACTCGCATGAAGGGAATCTCCTTTTCATACTCTTCCCCTCACTGGAGGTCTGGTGATACTCCAGTTAAACCACAACCAGTTGTCTGTCTCCCTCTATCTAAAATGAGAGCAGCCCCATTAGTCTGTTTACTTCATGTTTACCACGACATTTTTAAAAAATCTTCTCGCTTTTCATCCAAAGCAGTGAATACATAGAGGCACGGTCCTCTGACAAAGTCCTCTGGAAGACAGTCATACGATCCTCTCTGAAGCATTTCCATTTCTCTGCGAACCATTAATCTCAGTATGGCACCAACAAGTCTATCAGCTGATTTGGGCTGCATTGGGTGACTCTCAAACCACCCCAACTATATTTAAGGAACCATTTCAGCAAGGCATTGAAACCATGCATAGAGCGGTCAGTCCTTTAAATACTGCAGTGGAGGGCCACGTAATGACGAAGCCTGCAGTTGTATCTCTGAAGTCCAATGACTGGTAAACCACTTCACAAAAAATCATTAGAATATTTGAATAAACAAAGAGGATAGCAGGATCAGAACAAAGACAGAAAATGCTAGAGAAGCAAATCTTTCTTCAGAAGAAGTCACACTGGCTTTAAAATGGTAATGCTGTTACTCTCCCCGCATGATGCTGTGTCTATTGAGTTTCTCCAGGGTTCTCTTGTCTGTTCCAGATTTCCAGTAATTGCAGTATTTGGAGTTTGACTATAACTGCATCCAAGTTATTGCAATTCATCATCAAGAGAAGAAAAATTAGTTAAATGCAAAACATAGATGAAGTAAAAATGGTTTTCTTTGCATTTTAGGAATACCTATTAGTGACAGAGAACAATTAGAAATATTTGGAAATGTTGACTATGGACATCACATTCTAGCTGGTGCGAAGTGCAGCATGGCCATTGTTTTTGTGCTATGCAGAAGAAAATAATACTGATTGAACCAATGGAGTCCAATCAAACCTGCTGGCTTGTACGTTCTTGTTATGATTATTTGATGCTGTGCAACAGAGCATATAATGAATTTATATTCAGGCTCAGGTTAGCAAGGATATTTTTTCAGGCTGGAGGAGCACAGAGTCATAGAGATGTACAGCATGGAAACAGGCCTTTGGTCCAACTTGTCCATGCTGAACAGATATCCTAAATTAATCCAGTCCCATTTGCCTGCACTTGGCCCATAGCCTTCTAAACCTTTCCTATTCATATACCAATCCAGATGCCTTTTAAATGTCATAATTGTACCAGCCTCCACTACTTCCTCTGGCAGTTTATTCCATACATGCACCACCCTCCGTGAAAATATTGCCCCTTCGGTCCCTTTTATATCTTTCCCCTCTCACCCTAAACCTATGCACTCTAGTTCTGGATTCCCCCACCCCAGGTAAATGACCTTGTCTGTTTACCGTATCTGTCTCCCTCATGATTTTATAAACTTCGATAACCTCCAGGGAAAACAGCCCCAGTCTACTCAGCTTCAATGTTTATTCTTATTTTCTGTTTCTATAGAACCATCAGGTTACATAGATATTTATGTGGGACTCACTGATCCTTTGAGTTCTACTGTACAAGTCTTGGTTAACAATTAGCAGGAGTAGTGCATGAGGGACTTTGTTTCAATATATTTTCCTTCTTCCCTTTTTTTTGAGGTTTCCCATGCTATTCCCATGCTATGAAGAATGTAAGTGGAGGCACAATTCTTCAGACCAGGATTTCACTATTATTTACGCAGACACTGAGACGTTCATTTTCTACTCAGGCAAGAACCAAATAACTCACACACACAAGTGGAGAAGGAGACTGTGAACATTTGTAACAGGCATGTTAAGAATGGTATGAGGAATAATGGGAGGAACTAGCTGTAATGCAACATTAAAATATTTTTGTAGCAGTGACAAGCTGCGTGGGAAACATTGCCATTGATATGTGCTCAGTGAAGAAAGTTTGACTTTCAAAAAGAATATAAATGAAATGGAGAATAAGGTGCCTTATCTGCACACATCACATTAAATATTGGGTTTACATTGCCAGATTTCTTTTCTGATCATGAAAGTAGAAAATCTGCATATGAACCAATGAATAGAATAAACAGTAAGCTTCAAAAGCCGAGGGAAAGGGAGAGGAAGAGATGGCAGAAGTATATAGCACTGTAGCCATGAACAAAAACAGATATGCTTATTTACTAATGTTAAACAGGAGGTCCAAGTCAAGAGGGGGAAGTGGAGAGCGAGAGAGAGAGAGAGAGCGAGAATTAAAGAGAACGAAGATGCATATTAAATGAATAGGATTAAAATGGGAAAAAAATTGTCATTCATGGGTGAAAAAATAAATGTAACTTTGCATATAAACTTAGCACAAAAACTTCCTTGCCTCTGTCAGAATGGAAATGTTCCCTGATCATTCCTGTGAATATCCTGGACTTGAAGCCTAACCTTGTTCTCCTCTTATTCCACAAGTTTCTACACCTGATCAACAGCTGATATCAAGTTTTGAAATACATATCTCTGCTATAAGCAACCAGAGTTCCAGAGAACTATTTAACAGCTAAAGACCTACCCAGTTCTTTCCTGCTCACTGGATAATGAACACATGCTGAGCAACAGACAAGATCAGACATCACCCATAGTTGCCAATTAAGAGAAAAACCGTGTTGAATGGCTGACATTTAGAAAATTAAATAACTTATTCCATCATTACCAATGCCTTGAGAGAAGCCACAATATTAGGTTTGAGTGTAGTTTGCTTCTTTCAAGGGACACTTGCACAATATCATGCAATTCAATTAAAAACAGCAAACGCTGAAAGAAATCTACAGGCCAAGGAGCCTTTCTGCAGAAAGAAAGAGTTAAGTTTCTGGACTGTGACCCTTCATCAGAATTGGTTGTTTCTACTTCAGATCTCCAGCATCTGCTAAATTTTATTTGTATCTTCAAAGTCTAACTTTACGTAAATGTTAAACAATAAAGCTTATCCAATTTTAGGAAGTGTAATAAATGCAAAATGATTTTCTTGGTGTCAGTCTCCAATAAACATGAAATCTGCTGTACATCATAACACACCAGGGTCACTTATTAATATTGAATTGGACAAATGAGTAACTTCAAAACTTCCAATGGTCCTACAAGATAATCTCCAAAAACAACAGCACGTCTGTGGATAGGATTTCTAAGGAAATTTAAACATACGTCAAACAATTTTCCTAAGGAGATATCAAATTTCAGTATAACTTTAGAACAATATCTAAAGCTGTAAAATAAAATCCTATAGAATCAGGGTATAAACTTTAATACACAATCACACATGTAAGAGCAAGGTAACCACAAACAACTTAATGCATGGTGGAACGTTACTTGGGCAAGTCCAGGAAATAAATTGGACATTGTTTTCCTTCCTTGCATCGATATGTGAAATACTTCAGACAAGGGTCATTGCAGAGTTTGCCTCCTTTAAACCTAGCTACAACAGCAATGCATCCACAGGTATATATAATCTCTGAGCCCTTATAAGGCTGGCCACATTGACTTAGCAGAATTCCAAACCTCATTTTTGTCTTTCTGCCAATAACATACAGGTAGTCCTCGATATATGTGATAATCTCGTTACTGTAAATTGCCGCATTAAGTGAAACTGTGACATTTGAAACACAATTTGATAGAACCCTTGTAATTTTGTTATATTTCTGTAAAATCAAACAAGTAAAGAATGCAAGCACAAAGTTAATATAAAACATCAAAATATTCATGAACATTTACAAAAGGAATATATTTTAATGCTTCTTGCCACATTAACAATTTTTTTTTCTGGAGGTGAAGACTATGGACTCATCTGCAGCTCTGGAGGTTGAAAGCTGAGGATTATCAGACTGCTCTTCTGCTACTTTGGAGGTGAACAGTTGAGTGTGCTTGGTGGCACTTCTTAAAAACCTATCCAACTTTCACTGAATTTCTGACTTCATTTTCTCTCTGTATCCAGAGAGCACTCAGTGGAATTAACTTTCTGAATTTCTTTACCACAATTTCTTTGCTTTCATGGCTACGGCGATCAGGAGTTTTGATAGCAACGGATGTCACTCAGCCAGGAAAGCTGAATTTTGACAAATATTTATTTCTCCATGCTGCTTGGCCAGGTAAAAACTGCATTATTGGAATTAAGGGTGGTAAAGTTGAAACTGTGTATGGCAAAACCACATTACACCGAGGACTACTTGCATTGTGAAACAATATTCTGCAATCATTTCCATATTCATGGCCACCAAATTAACTAAAAGAATCAGACCATCAATGACTTTAACGAGGCCAAAAAAAGTTTATTTGGCTTTTCCTTCACACCTTCCTCATGTTTTTGGAAAGTTTTGTTTGGAATTCGGTCCCAATGATGTTGAAGCTTTAAATCAGACATACAATGACCATTTTAAAACAAATAAAATTCGCAATAGAATGATAAAAGTTGCTCTCTCCCTATCACTGGACACACTGGCAAAATGGAGCAACTTAAATGTAATTGAAAATGATATTAAAGAGGTTACCAGTTATCCAGAACCAGTTCTGAGGAAGGATCACCTGACCTGAACATTAACTCTGATTTCTCTTCACAGATGCCAGACCAGCTGAGCTTTTCCAGCAACTTCTGTTTTCATTTCTAATTTACAGCAATTTAAATAAGTTGTTAACCCTTTAAAATGGGATTAATTTAATGGAATTGGAAGAATATTTAGAATGCAGTGATCATTGTATCATAAGGTTAGAATGATGGGGGCAAATGAGAATACTGCTCCTCAGATGCTGCCTGAACTGCTGTGCTCTTCCAGCACCACTAATCCAGAATCTGGTTTCCAGCATCTGCACTCATTGTTTTTACCAAAAATGAGAATAGCTCATCAAGAATAAGAATAGTCAAATGACAGAGAACAGAGTTGGGCTGGACTGACTGAAATTGAAGGCTATTGGAAAAAACCATAACTGAACTGAGGAAACTGGATATATCAAAGAGGTGATGGTTCAAGTACATATGTCCTCAAATGGGAAAGGGAAGACAAACAAATCCAAAGCTTCCTGGATTACAAAGGAAATAGCAATTAAGTTAATGAAGAAAAAATGTATACATGACCAGTGTCAGGTCAGTGTCAGGTATTAAACACAATTGAGAGCCAAGCTAAATACTGAACATTCAGGAGGGAGGTGAAGTAGTTAGTAAGACAAGCAAAGTGAGATTAAAACAAGACTGATGGCTAAGAAAAAGAGAAATCCCAAAGTCTAATGTAGCAACAGAAATAGTAAAAGGGTTGTAAAAGAACGAGTGGGAACAATTGGAGACCAGAAAAGCAATTATAAAGTTGCTGGGAAGAGGTGTGAAATTAATACTTTGTATCTGTCTTTACCTGGGAGGTAGATGCTTCCCAGGCTGTGATGACCAAGGAGGAAACTCAGTCACAAGAAAGGTTTCCAACTGATTAGGAGGAGTTATTGAATAGGCTGCCAGCACTTAAAAGTTGTTAAGGCATTGGAACTGAATGAGATACATCTAAGAATATTGAAGGAAGTGAAAGGAGAAATTGCAGGGGCACTGGCAATACTCTTTCAGCCTCACCTAGGTTTGGCAGCACTGTCAGAGGTTTGCGGAATTGCAAATTAAACCTTGATCAAAAAAAATTGTAATAAGAAGCCCAGAAATTATAGGTCTGCTCACTTAACTTTGGTGGTGGAGAAGCTGCTAGAAGCAATTATTCGTCACATGGAAGTGTCAGCATGGATTTATTAAAGGAAAAACATGTTCCTTAAAAATCATGATAGGTGTGGACAGTGCAGATAGGGACAAACCGTTCCCACTTGTTATCAGATTGAGAACCAGAGGGCACGGTTTTAAAGTGCATTTCAAAAGAAGCAAATGTGAAATGATTGAATACTTTGTGCAAAGATATGGGGATAATGTAGGAGAATGGCACTAAGCTATAATGCATAGAGAGCTGATGCAGAGATGGACTCTTATTCCTGATGAAGGGCTTATGCTCGAAACGTCGAATTCTCTATTCCTGAGATGCTGCCTAACCTGCTGTGCTTTGACCAGCAACACATTTGCAGCTGTGATCTCCAGCATCTGCAGACCTCATTTTTTACTACGCAGAGATGATGGGCCAAATGGCCTTCTTCTGCAATGCAACTACTTTGTGATTCTGAGTTAAGTGGGAATGTTTGTTGATGATTACACAATGTTCAGCACCATTCACAATTCCACCGATAATGAATCAAGTCCAGACCATATGCAGCAATACCTGCCTGATATCAAGGTTTGGACTGACAACTGGCAAGCAATATTTGCATTACACAAGTACCAGGGGAATGAGCATCTCAAGTCAGATAATCTGACCATTGTTCGTTGATATTCAATGACATTACTGTTGAGTCTTCCGCTATTGACATTCTGCAGATTACCAATGAAAAACTGAATTTGACTAACCATATAAATACAGTATTTACAAACACAGGTAAGAAGCTAGAATTCCTAAAGTGAGTAACTCATCTCCTACCTAAGTCAGGAGTGTGATGGAATATTTCCTACTTGAATGGATGCATACAGCTCCAAAAATACTCAGGAAGCAAATGCATAAGGCATCACAACTATGTGGAATAGAGTAGATGGGCTAGTGACCATCTGTCTTTCTTTTTAATTGTTGGAAGAAGACTGACAGACAAGAGGTAATAAGGTCAAGACAGTATGCAATATTGGCCAAAGTGCTTTCAACGATAATGGTACAGAATTTCATAAATCCAAATTTGCTGATTAAAAAAAGGTAGATGGCATCATGGACAATGTGGAAGACAGAATAAAATTACAAAGGGATATTGACAGACCAAAGTCAATGGGTAAAACTGCAGCAGATGGAGTTCAATGTAAGTAAGTGAGAGATTATCCATTTTGTACCGAGAAAGAATAGTTGCGGGTACTTTCTAGATGGTATGAAATGAAATTCAGTGACTGTCCAAAGACACTTTGGGACTCAGATACATAGATCTTTAAAATGTCACAAACAGGTGCAGAAATAATCTAGAAAGCTAATGGAGCATTAGACTTTATATCTTCAGCTGTAATCCTTCTTCAAGGCTGAAGAAGGTACACCCAAACCGTTGACTTCTCCACCTCCTGATGCTGCCTGGCTTGCTGTGTTCTTCTAGCCTCCTGCTTGTCTACACTGACTAGTAGAACAGGCTCGAGGGGTTGAATGGGCTACTCCTGTTTCTATGTTCCAAAGCAGTGATTGCTCAGGTGAAAACTGGGCTCAAGAGATCTAATATAGCTCTGAGATAAATGGGCACATAATTGAGAGGAAGCAACATATTTGAACACGGACTTAGAGTATAAATGAAAATTAGGCATGAGATGTTAGTAGAAAGGGCAGATAGTTTCATGGTGAACAGATGGAGATGAATCTTTTGCAAATGTCTTTTGCTTTTAAGTTGATGCATTCCCATTGATTGAATTCTCATGCAGATTTTTTTGGTAATCTGTAAAATCAAGCTCTGAACTCACATGCTCATACAGAGAATGGATCTACATTTTGCAGTACTTGGGCAGTCTGGTTTGAAAACTGTTTATTACAGTTGGATTTCGATGTGGGCCTCACTCTCAGTTAATGGGGGACAAATGCACCACATGGAACTTTTGAATGCAAGTGAACTATTCCATCCATTGGAAGGTCAGGTGAATCTTATTTAGTAAAACAGCTCAAGCTCAATTCATTGCTTGAATTAATACCTATAAAACATCTCAGCCATCATACACTCTGGCTTAAGGAATGCAGTAGATCTATTAACTAGAGGAGGAAATTCAATTTCTCGAAAAATATAGTTGTTATATTTCAATATCTCATTCCATAAAAATAATTAAAAATTTATGAATTATTATACAAGCTATCTAGATATGAAGGGTGATTTCAAGCTGATTAGATTGATAAGCCAATTGAAGAACTTATCTTGAAATATATTTAAATGATTTGTGCAGCATAGAAGTCATTATGGTTTCCTTCAGCAATGAATGTGTTAATTCACAAATGTAACTTTACCTGTTTTGATGTCTGCGCTGATTTCATATCTATTTTGAAATAGAAATCAAGGAAGAGGAAAAAAAAGTTAAACCATTATAATACAATAACCAGTGAGAGCAAAGTCATTTAATAATTTACTTGAAGTTTATACATAATAATTACAAGTCATATTAAATTGTGACAAAAATACTCAAGTCTTATTTTCTAATGTCAATTTTCAAATGTTGCCCATTTATAGTGAGATTTAACTTCACATGTTGTTGCTGAGACCATGTCATACTGGACCATTATTGTTGCCAAGGAAACCTGACTGGCCATATTTCCTTGGTAAGTTGTAATATGACACCATTTACTGAACTTATAAGTTTATAAACATCACACATCATTTCAATATATATGTTGTGAGTGAATTCAAAAGATAGAATTGTTTACATTAAGCTTTATGATTTTAACATATAGCACTGTCACAATTAAATACTCATGAAGCCAAAAAGAAGCTTAATGCATAAACATACTATTGGTGAATTAACAATTCAAATGACAAAAATTATTCAGTACAGAGTTATAGCTTATTATTGTAATTCATTTAAAAATATTTATTTCAACTATCTTTTCCCAGAAGACTTTCAGGAGTTCCACTGAAGAATAACCCAGATCTTAATTGGAAGAATCTGAGAATAGAGAAGTACTTGATTCACAGTGGAAGACATGAGTAATATCCCAAAAATTAAAGGGAGTCACGGGGCTGAGTTGAGTATGGTTGCCGTTACGAAAGAGATAGTGCTAGAAAAGTTAAAAAGTCTTAAAATTGATAAATCTCCTGGCCCCGATGGGATACACCCTAGAGTTCTGAGAGAGGTGGCTGAGGAAATAGCAGAGGCATTGGTTGAGATCTTTCAAGAGTCACTGGAGTCAGGAAAGGTCCCAGATGATTGGAAGATGGCTGTTGTAACCCCCTTGTTCAAGAAAGGATCAAGACAAAAGATGGAAAATTATAGGCCAATCAGCTTAACCTCGGTTGTTGGTAAAATTCTAGAATCCATCATTAAGGATGAGGTTTCTAAATTCTTGGAAAAGCAGAGTCTGATTAGAACAAGTCAACATGGTTTTAGTAAGGGGAGGTCATGCCTGACAAACCTGTTGGAATTTTTTGAAGAGGTAACAAGTAGGTTAGACCAGGGAAACCCAGTGGATGTGGTCTATCTAGACTTTCAAAAGGCCTTTGATAAGGTGCCACACGGGAGGCTGCTGAGCAAGGTGAGGGCCCATGGTGTTCACGGTGAGCTGCTGGGATGGATTGAGGATTGGCTGTCTAACAGAAGGCAGAGAGTTGGGATAAAAGGTTCTTTTTCAGAATGGCAGCCGGTGACGAGCGGTGTCCTGCAGGGTTCAGTGTTGGGGCCACAGCTATTCGCATTATATATTAATGATTTGGATGAGGGGACTGGGGGCATTCTAGCGAAGTTTGCCGTTGATACGAAGTTAGGTGGACAGGCAGGTAGTACTGAGGAAGTGGGGAGGCTACAGAAGGATCTAGACAGGTTGGGAGAGTGGTCCAGGAAATGGCTGATGGAATTTAACGTGAGCAAATGCGAGGTCTTGCACTTGGGCAAAAAGAATAAAAGCATAGATTACTTTCTAAATGGTGAGAAAATTAGTAAAGCCAAAGTACAAAGGGATCTGGGAGTGTTAGTCGAGGATTCTCTAAAGGTAAACATGCAGGTTGAGTCCGTGATTAAGAAAGCGAATGCAATGTTGTCTCTTATCTCAAGGGGGTTGGAATATAAAAACAGAGATGTGCTACTGAGACTTTATAACGCTCTGGTTAGGCCCCATTTGGAGTACTGTGTCCAGTTTTGGTCCCCACACCTCAGGAAGGACATACTGGCACTGGAACGTGTCCAGCGGAGATTCACACGGATGATCCCTGGGACGGCAGGTCTAACATATGAGGAACGGCTGAGGATCCTGGGATTGTATTCGTTGGAGTTTAGAAGATTGAGGGGAGACTTAATAGAGACGTACAAGATAATACATGGCTTGGAAAGGGTGGACGCTAGGAAATTGTTTCCGTTAGGCGAGGAGACTAGGACCCGTGGACACAGCCTTAGAATTAGAGGGTGTCAATTTAGAACAGAAATGCGGAGACATTTCTTCAGCCAGAGAGTGGTGGGCCTGTGGAATTCATTGCCACAGAGTGCAGTGGAGGCTGGGACGCTAAATGTCTTCAAGGCCGAGATTGATAGATTCTTGTTGTCTCGAGGAATTAAGGGCTACGGGGAGAACGCTGGTAAGTGGAGTTGAAATGCCCATCAGCCATGATTGAATGGCGGAGTGGACTCGATGGGCCGAATGGCCTTACTTCCACTCCTATGTCTTATGGTCTTATTCTCTGTCCCCTAAAACAACAATAAAAGTATTTTTAGAAATACTTTACCCTACACTAACAAATTCAGAATAAGGATATAGAAGTTATGTTATAAACTGGAAATAATATTTCTGGTATGAATTCATCAATTGCTCTGCTGAATTTACTTTATGGGAAGTATTAGGAAAAGGGAATGCTCACTACAGAACATGATCACATAGAGAGGCCTCTTCTCAAACTAAACAGTTGATTGGCTACAAAGTACAGGTAATTCTGATGTGCATTTCATTTGCATTTCAAAGACAAGGACAGCAAGTGATTTGGAACAGCATCACTACTATCAGGTCACATACCAAAAGCCTGAAAATTACTACCAAACAGACTCTGACAGTACTTTGACCACATGGACTTTATGCGCTTCAAGAGGATGATCACCCTCTTCTCCAAGGGAATCAGAGTTGGGCATGAAATATCAAGTTAGTCAACACTCAGTTAGTGGATGACCTTTTTTAAAAAAAACAAAATAATCAGGAAAAAAATTCCACCTCGGTTGTCACAATCCAAGAACTTTTTTGATAAGAGTTGTTCTTCCAAGAGTTAATTTTAATAAAGTATTGATCTCATTTCCTTTCTGCATCATTAGGCTTACTCAAATAAAGTGAACAAACACCAAAGGAACTGGGCAAAAGATCAGTATGTAACTAATCACATAACTACACAGTACAAGCAACAGAAAGAGAGGGGAAGAAAGACAAAGTGAGTGCGAGTGTGATTGTGAGTGTGTGTGAGTGAGTGACTGAGAGAGACAGGGACAGAGGCAAAAACACCACATTCATTGCTGAGATTAAGTTCCAAAAATCAATGAAATTCAGTCAGCAGAATTGGAGTGAACCATAAATTGTTTTTACAACTACCAGGAAAGGGTTGATTAGTTTGAATTCCAAAACATTGTCAAATGATTGCTTTAAACCACAAATTTGTAGATGTGAATAATTTCAAAGGCTGCATCTGCAGGAACCATTAAATTTGAGATTATTAACATTTGTTGCTTAAAGTACCAAGAGATAAGGAACACAAAGGTAAGTAAATAGAGCTGAAGTATAAATCCGCAGCTGCATCTGGTCAATGGCAGATCGGACTGACATAGGGCTGGTTATATTTCACAGTAACTGAAATCGGCCAGAATCTGCAAAGTGCAAAATGAAAGATCTGTCCAGTCTGCTTAGAAAATGAAAAATTAAGGTCTTGACTTTTTAATAAAAGTAAACTTGCTGTGAAAAAGCAGAACATTGCACAATCCCATACTTGCCTTCTATTTAATAGTGTCACGAGAGGGCAGCAAAAGAAAGACAAAAATATCTCCCTTGCATCATACACTTTTGAATCTTCACAATTACGTTTTCTAATACTTTTACATAAGAGAAAGATTTGTTTCGTATAAAAGTCAGAAACACATTTGTTTCATTTATGTAAAGAAAAGATAATGGGACAGAAATTTCAGTGAACTTAAGGTTCATTCCCTGTATCTGAATGGTAGGGCCTGAGGTGCCCCCCAGTACTGGGCTTCTGGCCAATGTAAATTATCGTGGAAACTGAGGAAACTGTGCTAGGGAGTGGCAGCCTGTGTTCTTTAAATCTGTAGTTGGCAGAAGGATCGGAAACAGCAGGTCGGGGTTTAGAAGAGATAGGAGTTTGGGGATGGAACACAGGAATTAGGGACAGGAAGTGGGCAGACAAACAACTGTCAACAACTGGGAGATCAGAAGCCAGGATGAGGGTCAAGAAAGCAGCCCCACTATTGCCTAAACGTCCTCTTCTTTGTCTGGCTCCATATTTTTAAAAAAAACATATCTCAAAACCTTCTTTGTGACATAAATCCCACAGTCTAGTTTTAGTTCAGGGTTTATGGAAGCGGTCACCTCAAATGGAAATAATAATTCAGAACTTGAAATTCTCACCCTTTCCTTAAGCAATACAGTAGAGTGTCCCCAAACAGCTTGACATTTCCATGTACTTTCTGCCTGTCATACTGGTGTGCATTATGATAATTGCTGCCTAAGAAACCTGCATATAAGTTATTATCAGATCCTTCAATTCACTACGTTTTGTGGGATGTTATTCCCTATAAATTGGCTGTTACTGTTCCCTGCATTACAACAGTAACTAGACTTCATTGGCTGTTACAGGATTGGTGGTATCTTGAATTCATCGAAATGTACTGTTTAAGACCATAAGATTTAGTTGGCCATTTAGCTGGGCAAACGTGAGGACTGCAGATGCTAGAGATTAGAGTCAAGAGTGTGGAGCTGGAAAAGCACAGCAGGTCAGGGCTCTGAAGAGCTTTTGCCCGAAATGTCGACTCTCCTGCTCCTCAGATGCTGCCTGACCTGCTGTAATTTTCCAACACCACATACTTGACCATTTAGCTGACTGAGTCTGCTCTATGATTTAATGTGATCACGGTTGATCTGGTAATCCTGAAATTCACTTTGCTGCCTTTCCCCATACTCTTTGATAATGTTACTGGTTAAATATACTGCTGAATTTACCCAACAACCAAGGCTCAATAGCTATTTGCAGGAAAGAATTCACTACCCTCAGGAGAAATTCCTTCTCATCTAGGTCTTAAATGGATGACACTTTATTCTGAGACTACTCTCAATGACCCTCAATATTCTCAAGGGGAAACAACCTCTCCACATCTACCTTGTCAAACTCTGTAATATTCTCATATGCTTCAATAAAATCTCATTATTCTAAACTCCAATGAGTATATGCAAAACCTATTCATAAGAAAATCTCAGTGGACCACGGAACTACCTAATGCACTTCATCTGGACTGCCTGCAATGTTACAATGTATTTCCTGAAGTAAAACAACCAAAATTGTTCACAATATTCTAGGTGTGGTCTAGCCTTATATAGCTTCAGAAATAATATATTTATACTGCACTCACACTGAAATAAAAGGCAACATTCATTTTTCTTCATTATTATCCAGTGAAACTTTTAAAACATTAATTCTTGGGATGCAAACATCATTGACTGGGCCAGCATTTATTGGTCTTCCCTAGTAGCCCTTAAGAAGGTTGTCATGAGCTGAATTCTTGAACTGCTACAATTCATGAGCTGTAGGTGGACTTCATGATGCTACTAGGGAGGGAATTCCAGGATTTAGAAGGTCAGGACTTAGATAGCTAATGGTAGGATTCTTCATAGTGTTCTCAATCAGAGGACTGCAAGTACATAGTTCTTTGCAAGTTGCATCACAGATAGACAGCGTGGTTAAGAAGATATTTAGCATACTTTCCTTCACTGCTGAAAACAGAGTACAGGAGTTGGGATGTCATGTTGAGGTTGTACAGGATGTTGGTGAGTCTACTTTTGAATACTGTGTAGAGTTGCAGCCATTTGGAAGGATATCATTAAATTGGAGAGGACTTAGAAAAGATTTACCAGGATATTGTCAGGATTGGAGGGTTTGAGTTTAAAGATTAGGCTGGGATCTTCTTTACTGGAATGTAGGTGTTCAAAGGTGTCCTTCTAGAGGTTTATTAAAATCACAAGGTGAATAGCAATGGTCTTTTCCCTAAGGTCAGGAGTTCAAAATTAGGGGGCATATTTTTAAGGTGTGAGGAGAAAAATTTAAGAAAAGGACCTGAGGGGTAACATTTTCCACGTAGAGGGTGGTTGGTATATGGAATGAACTGCCAGAGGAAGTTTTAGATGACAGTACAGTGACAACATTTAAAAGATATTTGGATGGGTATATGAATAGGAAAGGTTTAGACAGATAGAGGTCAAATGCAGGCAAGTGGGACTAGTTTAGTTTGGAAAACTTGGTCAGCACATAAGAGTCTGCTTCCTTGGTGTATGACTTTATGACTCTATAACAGAGAAGGAAAGGTGACATATTTTCAAGTTACAATGGTGTGCGGCTTGGGGTGAACCTGAAGGTGGTGTTCCCATGTATCAGCTACCAGTGAGAGATCGTCCCCCCCATAATTCTCTCATTGACTCCAGTTTTACTCAAGCTCCTTGATATTACTTTCAGTCAAATATAACCTTGATGTCAAGGGCTGTCATTCTGATCTCACTTCCGGAATCCAGTTTTTTGTTCCCATGTTTGAACCACTACTATAATGAGGTCAGAAACTGATTGACCCCAGCAGAACCAAACTGGGCATCAGTGAACAGGTCACAGTGTGACTGTTCAGTACCTCTATAGAAACACGTCAAATGCTTCCTTTTGCGGTTGACAAAATATGATTCCTCCATCTTTCCACAGAATCCATTCTCAACACCTGCAATTAACCCTTATGTCTTTGTGTACTGCTATCTTTGCTTGAATCTTCCCCTGACTAGTATTTTAAACAATTGTTGTTTTGAATGTGGGTTAAAATTTATTTTTGAATGTGGGTGTCACAGAGCAGGTTATTGCTGAGCAGATGCTACCAGATTGCACTGTTTATGACACCTTCCATCACTTTACTGAGTGTAGACCGATGGGGCAGTAATTGATTGGGCTAGCTTTGTCCTGCCTTTTGTGTACAGGACATCACTGGGCAATTTTCCACATTGTCGGGTATATGCCATTGTAGATGGTACATGCTGCTGCAACTTAGCGTTAGTAGCAATGTGGAAAATTTTCCAGGTGTAAACTAGCTTTTTGAAATTCAAGAGGATCCAACTCTATCTGAGTGGCAGTTTTCTGCACTTTCCCCATCTTAATTATATTTAACTCCTCTATTTTCTTCTACCAAAGTGCATAATCCCTCATTTTCCCACAAAATATTTCACATGCCAAGCTTTTGCCTGCTCACTTAACCTTATATCCTTATATAGACTGCATCGTCCTCACCATTCGCCTTCCACTATTTTTGTGTCATTTCACAAATATGGCAAGAGTACATTTACTTCTCTCATCCAAGTCACTGATATATGTTGTAACTATATGTAACTGAAGGTTCATTCTTTCTACGGAAAGTACTATGTGCCAAACCCAATCTTTGACAGGTTATATTAATGAAGTAGTTACTGATTGCATACAGCACTATTTGTTTTCTTCTTTGTTTCGATTCAATACAAAGCCTTATTTTACTTGTAATGCCACGAAGCAGACAAAACAAATACTTTGTGCTAATAATTGCATTTCATATATTCCAACATTTAAATATGGATTAAATTTGTTTTCTTTCTTAGTCCCAAATAGCTCGATTTACAGACATTACTAACAACAGGAAACATTCTTTTAACTACAGGGAATTATGTTAAATGCAGGAAGTGAGATATTCAAAATGACGTTTGTATTTCTAGAACATTGATCTACAACGTGATAGCTTCAAGATAAAAAGCACTCAAAAGGCTTCCTTAATTATGAATAGATAGGGCACGTACCAGTATACTCAGAAACTTTAAGTGTAGCCTGAAGAAAATTTAAGATATCAGCATTTCCTGAGAGCTTGTAGTAATGAAGTGCATCATGACCCAGTGCATCTACTAACTTCAAGTTAGCACCCCTCTTGACTAACATTTCGACAGTATTTCCACTACCTTGCTCACAGGCCAACATTACAGCAGTCCTAGAACAGGAGAAAGAAACAAGAATATTGTGAATCACTCATCATAAAATCACAACACATTATTAGCTTTAATGATTATCATGCAATTTAAAAACACTTGCTATGCATTTCATAATCTACTATATTACAGTGTATTGTTTTTAAGACACCAGAATGAACTACTGTGATCCATACTTGTAATACCGAATTGGAGGTGGTATCAGTGATCACAAGATAAATCTGGAGATAATTATTAAAGCCAATTATAAGCTGTAACAACATGAAAACTGAAAGGCAAAGCCATAGAAATAAGTTATTTTTCAATAATTCGAACTTGATCAAGTGAAGAATTAAAGTGTACTCTGTTGCTTATTGCAAAATATTTCTTCAAAGGAAAAATAGCTATATGACCCAGTTTAACAGGATTTATGGCTGTTTTTATGCCTGAGCTCATGTAAAATTTGGCTTACAAATGTGAAAATGCTTTGAGAGAAATAACTTTGCTTCAGGAAACAGCTATGCTTTAAATTGGTTTCATTTTGTAACTTAGTTAGAAAAAGACATAATTGTGTTTTTTATTGTTACATTGAGCTTTGTTTGTTATTGTGGAACCATACAATATTCTTTCAGCAAAGAATACTGGTTGGCTTTGGAATTTTGGAGAACACTAAGATGCACCAGTTGGGATATTTGAGATGATGTTAAATAGTTACGGGTGATATTTTAATCTGTACGGAAACAAGTCTGAGACGTTAATGATTTCGGTGATATTGAGGCATTCAGTGACTGCCTGGCAAAACCCCTTGCATGACCTAATGAACAGTTCACCATCCATTTTACAAACTTACTTTGACATTTAGCAATGCTGACAGAAATCCAGCCTTCATTTTTTTAATGGAGATTTTGGTTGAAGGACGATGAAGAGTTTCTAATATGATGTACCTGTAGTTTGGACAGGATATGGGAGCAAATTTCCCCAATAGATCTGACCATTGTATTAATAAACAGAGACAGCTAAAAAAGGTTGTAACAGAAGGGAGGAGACTGAAGGCTAGTTATTGCATTAATTGAAGAGCAACAGCTTTTATTTTCTTCCTCTATCTTTCCCAAGAGTACAAAAGATGCAAAGTTCTGTTTCTGTAAGCAACAAATAAGTACTAAATCAATATGATCACTACAGCAAATAGGAATATAGAAGTGAGAAAGTTTTACTGCAGCTGGTCAGGACATTGGTAAGACCGTCAGTGGGGTACAAATTCAGTTTTTGCCTCCTGACTTGAGAAAGGAAGTAATTGCATTAGAAGCAATTCAAAGAAGACTCACTTGACTGATTCATAGAATCCCCACAGTGTGTAAGCCCCTGATAGCTGGGATGAAGGGCTTAACTTTTCATAGAATCATACAATTCCCACAGTGTGGAAGTAGGCCACTTGGCCCACTAAATCCAGACCAATCCAGAGTCATCCCCCTACCCTATCCTTGTATCACTGCATTTCCCGTGGCTAACCCACTTAGCTTGCATATCCCTGGACACTATGGACAATTTAGCATGGCAATCCACCTACCCTGGATTATGGAGTATGGGAGGAAACTAGAGAAAGAAACCCATGCAACCATGGGAGACTGTGCAAACTCCACACCGACTGTCACCTGAGGCTGGAATTGAACCTGGCTCCCCTGCCACTGTGCTATCACTGAGCCACTGTGTTGCTTTAAGAAGGCTTAGGCCTTTGCACATTGGAGTTTAGAAGGACGAGAGGTGCTCATGTTGAAACATACAAAATCCTGGACACACCTGACAGGATAAATATCAGGAAGATTTTATTGTTGGTGGGTAGTTTAGAAACAGGAGTCATAGTTCAGAAATAAGAGATTTCCCTTTTAAAAGCAAGATGAAAAATTGTTTTCTCTCAGAGGGTCATTGGTCTATTGGAATTGGCTAGTTCTTTGAATTTATCCAGAGCCAAGCTAGATTTTTAATAGACAGAGATTCGACAATTGTGGGGAAGCAGACCGGAAAGTGGACAACTCTACATTCTTAAGTTTAAGAGCTTTTGGGCTGAAAACAAGTATTTGGCAGGAAAAAGAGACATCTTTTCTTAAGAGGATTATTCAGCACTGCAAAAATTGTGAAAATTTCTCGAATGAAAATGATACGATACTTACAATAGTTGTGAGTATCGTATCATTTTCATTCGAGAAGTATGCTTAGAAAGGAGTTCGAAAATATGGTAAATGTGATATTGGCTGGGTTTGATAAATGTCTTTACTCCTATAGGGTTATAGCTAATTTCTGTCTAAATAGCCAGCATCAAAAAGTTATTTTTGCAAGAACAACCCAGTGACACACTTCTTTGGCGCGCCCAAAAGATTAACATGTTTGTGGTACTCTCATATTTCCAATATCCAGAAAGAAAAGATGTACTAATATATCTGAAGAAGAGTCATTGGACGCGAAACCTTAACTCTGCTCTCTCCCCACAGATGCTTCCAGACCTGCAGTTTCACCAACAATTTCTGTTGTTTTTCTTTCAGACCGACTAATAAACATTGGGCTTCTTAAGTGTCTCTTGGCAACCAACAGATGTGTAGCAACAGAAGCCTCTGACTATCCAGTTATCCATCCTCTCAGATGAGGTTAAAAAAAACGGTTCCACCAATCGTTAAACTGCAGTTTATTTCCTTTTTCTTCCCAAACATATTTATGCTCCACAACTCAGAGCAATCTATAAAGTTCCTTCAACCTGAAAATCATCTCTCTGTCTCTGTCTCTGTCTCTCTCTGTCTCACTGTCTCTGTCTCTCATCCTTGATTTCTGTTTCCAGTTTGTTTCTTTTCTCAATTTGCATGAAGGAAGTTCTGTGTCTAATAAAAACAAATTAATCATATTACAGCTATCAGTAAATATTCAGCCTCTGGGTGACTGTAATCTCTACACCCACCCAGTGCAGTAGCCTTCATAGGCAATAGTAATCTTATGAATTATACAGTTCTTTCTGAATATTGTAGAATTTGTCTGCAGCTCTTTGTGCAACAATATCCCAGTGGTACTGCATGAGAGCAGTGAAAGCCTCATTGAAGCTTATCTGGCGATATGTAACCCCAAACTGTATGGAACTTGAGCCAACAGTTCTATTGGTTTATTTCTTATCTTTTGGCTGTGAATATTGGGCAGTTTTAAAAAAAATCTATCAAGATATTTATCTCTAAATCAAAAAATTAAGCTTCGTTAATCTGCATAACTTGACATTATAAACAAATACAAACCTTATTGAAGCTTTTTGTCTGCATACATCAAGGTAGTTCACAAGAATATCAATAAATGTGAAAAATCTACAATTGTACTGAGATTGAGAGAAAAGTACTCTTCTGTTGACAAGTGGACTCTGATCGGTAAGGGCTTGCCCTGGGGATTACTGCATTTTATAATTGACAGTTAACTGCCAGACTATGTTTAAATTTCAAACCAATTCAGGTTAACTCCGATTAGGCAGGATAATGTGGTGAAATGAATCAGAAAACTTGCTTGGTTTGAGATCCAAATCAATCTGTGGCAGTTAATTATTAATTATCATTAACTGCTGCATTCTTTATGGTAGCGAATTTACCAGAGTCTTCTTGCCAACCAGCCAGCACCTGCTTCTGATACAATTGATTTGCCCATTTACGGATATTCTTGCAAAATGTGTGCGAGACAGAAATCTTCACAAAGATTTATCTTTTTGCAGTAATAATCAATTGTTTCCCATCAAATTACTTTGAATATAAAGTAATAAAAATAATTTTATAGATGGCCAGCAATTCTCCAACAAGGCAATGCACTTATCTGAACATTGAAGACAAGAAGGTTGCATAATTCCAATCTACTCAAGCTTTGCAAATAGACTGGAATGGTCCAGAAATAAAATACCTAACCGAAAGCATCAGATTTATTACATTTATAAATTAGAATTGTAAATTTAATTATAACTTTACAAGGACGCCAAACAAAACTTAATGCAGTATGACAATCTGTTCGTATACACAATTACAGAATATAACAGATTAATAATGGCTCTATGACTGAATTGGTCATTTTTTTTTGCATGACCACCTCTTTATTCATCATTAAATCCTGCTCAATTCGAACTCAAAGTTAATATTTCAAAAGGTATCCTTTTGGCTGAATAGATGCTTGCTGATGGAAGATAACAATGCATAGTTGGCTCAAAATGCAGGAGAATGTAATATCTCTGATATGTATGCACATCTTGTTTAACCTCAGAACTTCAATGTTTCAAATGCCTCCTGGGAACAAGCTGATTTTTTTCAAACTACAAAGACTGGGCAGCATTAAAAGGAGCAGCCGGCAATTCCAGGAGAAAAGATGATGTCTTTAATCAGTGTGCTCTCTCAAAACAAATCCAATAAATATATTACACTAGGAGGAAATGTACATTTACTAGCCCGAATGAGAACTTTCCTTTTGCCAAAATGTTGCATTCTCAATCCACCTTTAACCAGCTTTTTAACTAACCATCTTCCAATTTACAGACTTGTTGAATTATACTTAATGTCATGATTCCAATTAATTTGCAAGCTGTAATTTTCCAGCTCCATTTTGTTTACATTTATTTATAAATGTTTGCGTGCAAATACACTGAAGCTAAAATTCTCTCTTTCAAGCCTCCCTCCCACTTTGCAACTCCTTTCTTGATTAGGAAAAAAATCACCAAACAGCCTGTTACAGAAATTAGGTATTGATGTTGAGAGTGTTAGACTGCTAAATAGCAGGTTTCCTTCTCTAATGGATATTAATGAATCAGATGGGTTTTATGACAATCCACTACTAATACAACATTCTTTCTTCCAGCTTAATTAATTGAATGTAAATTTCCCAGTTTCTTTGAACACAAGTAACATTAGATTACTAGTCTTGTAACATAAACCACAACATTACCATATCCTAGTTTGCCCTTAAAAATAAAAGCTGTGCTCCGTGAGGAAAGAAATTTTTCCTGAACTTCTTATTGGATTTACTAATTACAATTTTCACTTATGGCACTCAGATCTGACTACACCTATTCAAAATTATATAGCTGCTGAGAAGACACTTATAAAATCAAGAAAACTTCTGACCTGTATCAATTTGCTGGTGACAGGCATTGCATCTCTGGACATTATGGAGAAATTGCCTGTGCCATTAAAACATCAGGAAACCTAATTTATACACTGGCACTGCAACTAGGCAGGACTACCTCAAATGGTGTAGTATGATTAAAATGCACCGAATTTCAGAGACTTAACAGAACAGAATTTCATTACTGCTGCAAGTGCAACTACTGCTGCAACTATTTTTTAAAAATAGTTGACACACAGGCTTACAGTTTAACTAATTTTTCAAGATCTAAATTCCCAAATCTTCATAACCACATTTTATCGCTGAACTAAGGTATTTAGGGCTTATAAGTGCGACATATATTACAACTTGTCAATGGAAGACTTAGTTGGTTCTGAAGCAGTGTTGCTCAATCCTCCTTAATTTAGGTATTTAACTCGAGAAGGAATGTTTCTCTCAGATTCAATGCTGGGATAAAATGAAGAAAACTAAAAGCAGCATAGTTGCTGAGGTAAAGCAATATTCCACCAGAGTATTTTGCATGTAAACTGAAGTAAAATATTATACAACAATACTTTAATTTCCTTGCAGCATTATAACATTCAAATAGAATTCTGTATAATAAAGTCCAGCTATTTTTCCAGCTCCATTCATCCTTTACCTGTGGTGGCTGTTCAGATTACATATTCATTATTTCTTAACAATGCCTGCTAATTGAATCTTATGGTCTCAACTTCAACTCAGTAAATCTTGACTAATTATTGTTCATCATCAAGTATTTTAACAGGAAATTCCTGCTTTTCCCTTTTATGCAGGAACATGTTTTATCAAAATAGCAAATTGCTTCTAAATTGACCTTTTTCCCCTGCCCTTGCAATTCTGGCTGTGTTACTCAATGTGTATTTTGGTTCTCTGCCCTGTTGTAATATAATACTCAATTACCGACTAATTCATTTATCGTGTAGTTTGAAAACAAGGTGAGGATGCATTTTTAAACAGCTGCCTTGAAATCTGAAGTTGCATTTTACAGCCAGATCATTTAATTATCTAATTTATCTACCACTGTATACCAACGTGCATCAGTGTGCAAAGAGTAAGATCAGACACATCAGTGAGAACTCATCTAGCAAACTCATCACCAAATAGCTAAAGAAATCTCAACTTCCATATGATGTAAAGGTAAGCTATAAGCTTGCTGTTGTTTCCCAGATATAAACTATAATTAAAGGCTAAATTTAAGGAAGAGACTTTAAAGTGATCAAAAATTTTTATGATTATGAAGGAAAATCACAACGCTGATTCAGAAATACTGTTCAAATATCATTGCAATAAAATTGAAAATTAGCATGACAGAAGTCAGAAGGAGAATCATACAATGTATTTTTCCAAAGGCTATTACAGCTGCAAAATTTGTTACCAGGGAAGGTCAATGAAGTGGGGTCTGTAAATAGAATGAACAGACAACTAAAGCAGAAAGTGTTGGAGAAACTCAGCAGGTCTGGCAGCATCTCAAGAGAGAGAAATACAGTTAAATGTTTTGATTCCAATACAACTCTTCTTCAGAACACTGGTTTTATTTCAGATCTCCAGCATACACAGTACTTTGCTTTTATTGAAGAGATAATTAGTCAGGCCTCTTGTGAAAGGGAAAGGGTTAGTAATGGCGAAGGGAGGTATGTAAGACTAATTAAAAAGGAATATTTTGCAGATCAAAAACATTTTATTTCATCCAAAATGCAAGCATTCTTATATCACAATTTATTCACTCTAGCTATAGTGACCTGAAAAGTTACTGAGTTGCCCTCTTATAAACCACATTATATTTTGTAATGATACTATGGTTTTAAAACATGTATTTTGCCCTGGTATCTTTTAATGACAAGAGGTGGAGGCAGAGGTGCTGAGTGGTCTCTTCAAGCCAATAAAGTAAACAGCTGTGAAGCCTTGTTTTTTTTTCCCACAAGTTGGAACAATACAAGCGGCCTGAATGGGTGGGGGTTAAACTCAAGGGTTATGGAGATAAAGCAGGAACAGGATACTGATTAAGGATGATCAGCCATGATCATATTGAATGGTGGTGCAGGCTCGAAGGGCAGAATGGTCTACTCCTGCAACTATTGTCTATTGTCACACAGAACCATGATTTTAGTTTCAGCTTTCAGCTGTTCAGGTTGGAAATATGCTACCTTTCACTTTCTCTTATCAGTACAGCCAATAGCTTAGGTTCTCTTCCTGCTGCTAGAATTGCACGTGAGACAGTCTAGTTCATTGAATTTACCTTTGCCAAGGGTGTGCATATGGCATGATATTATATTGGAACAGTTAATGAGGAGTTCATTATTTTGTTAAGTATTTTGATACAGTTCCAGTTAAGTCAATTGTTTAACTTCATTTTGTCTGTATTTTAACCACAGTGTATGAATAAATTGTGTTTTATCTCAAGCCTGACAGTTTGACCAATCAAATTGCGTCCAGAAAATAATGCTTGGTACTTGCCATTAAAATAAGAAAACATTAGGGTCTCGGCTATCTCCTTGATATGCTGTGATGGGGTTTGGTCTGGTCCATAACAATTTAGAACAAAGTTAAAAATCACACAATACCAGGTTATGGTCCAACAGGTTTATTTGGAAACACTAGCTTTTGGAGCGCAGCTCCTTCATCAAGTGGCTATGAAGCAGGACTATAAGACACAGAATTTAAAGCAAAAGATTACAGTTTCATGCAACTGAAATGACATATTGAACAAACCTACATTGTTGTTAAGTCTTCCATCTTTTAGAATGGGTTGCAGGTTTTGGTTCACTAATATGTAAATGTCAGGAGTTCTTTTACGTCACATTTTCAAGATAACTTAAGGTTTTATAAAAAAAGGTGACATCTCAGTTCAGCCAACACCTTAAAAATGTGAGGTTAGAGTCTGTCTATATCCCGATCTTGAATCGCTCAATTCAGTACCCTCACTGTCTCATTGCATTGATTTGCTGCCTGCTTTGTGAAAATTCAGTGATGCATGTTGCCAATTATTCTCCCAGACCATCATAAGTTGATCTACAGCATGAAAATTTTAGCAAGGCTCACCCAACAAAATTATATCAGCTATCACAAAATGAATTTAATTTCTATAAATACAATTAAACACAATTGCCTCCTGTGGCGAACATATAATTTACTGTTTTCAGGGGAACAAGACAAAAAGTAAAGCAAAATTTTTACCGAATATTTCTGAAGCTAAATCTTCAAAACTGTGTAATAATTTAATAGAACAAAACCTTTGAAATAATGCACCATTACCTGCCGTTCTTGTCTCTTGCATCAATCTCTGCCCCTTGGTCAATCAGGTAATGACACACCTCAGCATGGTTGTTCTGTGCAGCCTGGATCAATGGTGTAAAACCTTCCTAGAATTCCAAATAAAATGGACAGCTTCAGAGAAAATGAACTTCAGATATTGGCTCTATGTACAGGTAAGATCATTACCCAGTTCAGGTTTTAACTTTAAGTAAAATGGATTTTTGCTAGGTTGTGGCAAATTAACCAGGATATTCCCCGGTTCAATCACCAGTATTATGCTGAGTTGATGAATTTCTTAGTGATTTTTAGTGTCACGCTCAATCAAATGTTGTCTTGATGTTAAGACAGTGGCTCTCACCTGTTACCTGGTAAGCAGTTACTGCACCTATATATGCATTGCAGCTGAGAAAATATCGAGTTGAGCGCATCTGATAGAATTTGGTCCTAGCATTAATGTGGTGCGTATGATGAATGGGTGTCACTTAATGTCTTTATGCCTTTGGTGGTGACTGGGAAGAGAATGGTAACTGGTCACTAGAATAAAAGAAATGCAAATAAACCGTATGGTCTATTGAGTCTGCTCTGCCATTCTGTCCTATCATAGTTGATCTTGGACTTGAACTCCATTTGTCTGCCCACTCCCCAAATCACCATGGAATCATAAAATGTAGAAGAGTCTCTTCAGCCCATCGTCACCATAAGCCTGTCCATTTCATCCTTAAACATATTCGTTGATGGAGCACATACTATTCCCAGGGTAGAGCATTCTAAAGATTCACAACCATTTGAGGCAACTGCTTTGTCTAATCCTAAATAATAAGATCCCCTCTCATGTTTTAGATTCCCCTACCACCCAAAATGATCTCTCAATGCCTGGCTTATTAAACTTCTTCTCATTGTTCGGAATTTCAGATAATGTAGATTTAATTTGCTGAGGCTCTCATCATTGAAGGTTTGATTTAGATTAGATTAGTTACAGTGTGGAAATAGGCCCTTCGGCCCAACAAGTCCACACCGACCCTCCGAACAGTAACCCACCCAGACCCATTTCCCTCTGACTAATGCGCCTAACACTACGGGCAATTAAGCAAGGCCAATTCACCAGACCTGCACATTTTTGGACTGTGGGAGGAAACCGTAGCACCCAGAGGAAACCCACACAGACACGGGGAGAATGTGCAAACTCCACACAGACAGTCGCCTGAGGCGGGAATTGAACCCAGGTCTCTGGCTCTGTGCCACCATGCTGCCCATAGTGAACCTTTGCTGAATGATCCCTAGTATAAGCACATTGTTCTTAAACGTGGAGACCAAAACTAAAACACTGTACAATTGTAACAATACTTCATTATTTCTGTGCCCTAACCCCTTCACAAGCTTGCCAATGTGCCTTCCTATTGGCTTTTTCTATCTGCATGCTGACTTGCTGCAATCCTTGTACAAGCACACAAGTTTCTTTGGGCATCATTTACACATTTCACACAGTCTTTTAAAACTTGCTGCTTTTCTATTTTATGATAAAAGTGAATAACCTCACTTCAATGCAATATAAACCATCTGCAAGCTTATTTCCCAATTACTTCACCAGCCTATACCTCTGTTTAGCTCATGGCTATGTTAGTGTCAATGCACATGAAGAATGAAACATCTAGTTCTGGAACACAGGTTTCCAACTATATATATATAAAATTAAAGAGTCAGACATTTACAAAACAGAAGGACACCATTTGGCCCAGCATGTTCATACCAGTCCACAAAGATCCGACTACACTAATCTCACTGTCCAGCTCTTGCCACATGAACAGTTAAATATTGCTTAAATGTTGAGTGTTTCTGATTCAACCTCCCTTTCAGGCAGTGCGTTCCTGATTCCAATGCCCTCTGGATGAAATAATTTCTTAACTCCCCTCTTAGCCTTCTGTCTCTTACCTCAAGTCTATACCTCCTGGCTACCGACCTTTCAACTGATGGGTAAAAGGGACTTGCTATGCATCCTATGCTCTTACTAACGTCATAACTCTTCATCACGTCCCATCTCAATCTGTGCTGCTCCAAGCAATCCAATCTTTCCTCACAGCTCATGCTCTTCAGCCCCAGCAGTATCCTAATAAATCTTCTGCTGACTGCCTCCAGTGTAATCACATACTTCCTGTAATGTGGTGACCAGAACTGCACATTGCAGTCCAGCTCTGAGCATATTACACAGATCCATATAACCCCTTTGCTCTTGGAACCAGAAATTAGACTAGATTTTCATTTTGTCTAACTTCTTCTGGATAATTACTGAGACAGCAGAACTCTGAGTTCTCAAATTTAACTGGATGCTTTTGGAGGATTCAAGACAGGGGAAGATTGCTCACCAGAATCTTCAATTTTCCAGGTAACTGCCACGGAGTCTGCTATGTTAAGGATTTTACAAAGTGCCACCTTGCATTTTCTATGATGCAAGAATGACCTTCTGAAAAACCAGGCCATTTTCTTTAATAATGCAGCCCAGTTCTGGTTAAGTTTCAGTCGTGAATCTTCTTTGCCATTCACCATTAGGAATGAATATAAATCCAGAGTGAATTCTCTTCACCTCAAGTTTACATTGTTCTACATGCTCATGCCAAAACAGAGCTTTTAAATGTTTAAATAAAATTGATTTTTTTTGGACAATCAGTCTTCTACATTAGATTAGTTGGCACAGCTATATGCCAAAGTAGTCTTGTAAGGCTTTTAGATCAATCTAATGAGTTCAGTTTGAGAAGCATAAAGTTTCACTTGATTGAGAAAACATTCGAATTTAATATTTTAAAACTGACCGAAAATGCATGACATCTCATGTTTTCCACCATAAAAATAGAAGATTAGTTGATCAAAAGATTCCAAAGTTGTTCATTGTTCAAAAAGATTAATCATGCTTATACAAAATGTAGTTATATTTAGAGCAACAAATGGGCATTTAAAGATTGATTGTCAAAATATCGCCTTTCTTAAAATCTGCTGAAAAAATTTAAGTGGTGTGATGGACCAGTTGCTTTTGCAATAAGACGTCAACATTTTATTCTGAGCCAATGGCCCCTATTAAAAACGAGGATCTGATGCCTGGCAAAGAAAAAACACAACTGAGTTTCATTAAATTATTACGTTACAAAGTTGCCTGGAAGAAGACTCTAGAAAAGAGAGTGATAAGTTAATTGTTGGGGCAAGTATGTTCCAAGGGGCAATTTGCTGTTCAATTAGCTAACTTTGTCTGAGTTTGCAATAAGATGGAATGAAGGAAACACCTCTATTAGAAAAGTTTGATTAAAATTCTGCCTAAATATGTTAAAACTCATGTAATCTGTAAAAAACTCTACTAACTGAGGCAAACCTCTCATATATAACCAATTCTGGGCAGGAATGAGATGAGAAGAAAGAGTGGAATTATGATGATCAATATAGAGTCTAAGTAACTGTGTTCAAAATAGAATGTTTAAGATAGAGCATAGTTATTATAGTTCAGGTTCTTGACTTGCTGGCTACATTCCTTCAGTACATACCTAAGTCTTCAAATTCTAAATCAAAACTGAAAACATACCTGGTCTCCAGTGAAATCATAACAGTGTCACCTGTAACAGACTTTCGAGGATGATCCCTAATATGCAGGGATTGTCTTAGGAGCAAATGCTAAACAGGTTGGGACTCTGCTCACTGGGTTTTAGAAGAATGAGAGGACATAAGATGCTTAAGGGGCTTGAGAAGGTAAATGCTGAGAGAGGTTTCCCCTCATGGAAGAGTCTGGCAGCATAGGGTATAATCTCAGAATAAAGGGCATCAATTTAAGACTGAGATGAGGAGGAATTTATCCTCTCAGTAGGTTGAGCATCTTTGGAATGTGTGTGTGTGTGTGTGTGTGTGTGTGTGTGTGTGTGTGTGTGTGTGTGTGTGTGTGTGTGTGTGTGTGTGTGTGTGTGTGTCATTTTGTCTATTTAAGGCTGAAAAATAGATACATTTTTGGATCAGTAGAGGAATCAAAGGTTACAGGACAAACGCAGGGCAGTGGACATAAGAAATGCCTTATCAGCCATGATTGTATTGAAAAGCAGAACAGGTTCAGTGGGCTGAATGGCCTACTCCTGTTCCTATTTATTGTGGTCTTATGATCAATCTGGGAAACATTGTCAGCAAGGTACATTTAGAGTTAATTTTACAATAAGGATACAGTGTTCTTAATTTTCTCTCCTGCTGTTAATGTAAAGAAATGAGGTACTTTCCAATTCGCAAATGACTCACAAAAGAATTAGCCAGATCATTGTTTGTTATTCTGTAGCAAAGGGCTTGACTACAATATAACTATGAACTGAGCAAAAGTGAGGATTGCAGATGTTGGAAACCAGAGTTTAGATCAGAGTGGTGCTGGAAAAACACAGCAGGTCAGGCAGCATCCAAGGAGCAGGAAAATTGACATTTCGGGCAAAAGCCCTTCATTAGGAATAGAGGCAGGAAGCCTCCAGGGTGGAGACATGGTGGTGGTGGTGGTGGGGGGTGGGGGAGGAGGGAGGGTGGGCAGGGTTGGGGAGAAGGTTGCAAAGAGTACAATAGGTGAATGGGGGTGGGGATGGAGGTGATAGGTCAGAGAGGAGGGTGAAGCGGATAGGTGAGAAAGGAGATTGGTAGGTAGGACAGATCATGGGGACAGTGCTGAGCTGGAAGGTTGGAACTGGGGTGAGGTTGGGGAAGGGGAAATGAGGAAACTGGTGAAGTCCACATTGATGCCCTGGGGTTGACGTGTTCCGAGGCGGAAGATAAGGCGTTCTTCTTCCAGGTGTTGGGTGGTGAGGGAGCGGCAGTGAAGGAGGCCCAGGACCTCCATGTCCTCGGGCAGAGTGTGAGGGGGAGTTGAAATGTTGAGCCACAGGGAGGTGTGGTTGATTGCTGCGGGTATTCCAGAGATGTTCCCTAAAGTACTCTGCTGGGAGGCGTCCCGTTCCCCACATTGTGGAGGAGAGCATATCGGGAGCAGCGGATACCATAAATGATATTGGTGGATGTGTAGGTGAACCTCTGATGGATGTGGAAGGGTCCTTTAGGGCCTTGGATAGAGGTGAGGGCGCAGGTTTTGCAATTCCTGCGGTGGCAGGGGACGGTGCCAGGACGGGAGGGTGGGTTGTAGGGGGGCGTGGACCTGACCAGGTAGTCACGGAGGGAACAGTCTTTGTGGTATGCGGGAAGGGGTGGGGAGGGAAATATATCCCTGGTGGTGCGGTCTGTTTGGAGGTGGCAGAAATGTCGGCAGATGATGTGGTTTATGCGAAGGTTGGTAGGGTGGAAGGTGAGCACCAGGGGATTCTGTTACGGTTGGAGGGGTGGGGTTTGAGAGCGGTGGTGCGGGATGTGGACAAGATGCATTGGAGGGCATCTTCAACCACGTGAGAAGGGAAATTGCGATCTATAAAGAAGGACGCCATCTGGTGTGTTCTGTGTGGAACTGGTCCTCCTGGGAGCAGATACGGTGGAGACGTAGGAATTGGGAATACGGGATTGCATTTTTGCAGGAGGTAGGGTGGGAAGAGGTGTATTCTAGGTAGCTGTGGGAGTCGGTGTGTTTGTAAAAAATGTATCTCCATTAATGACGACCGACTTGACACTGACAATTTTACAACCCACCGGCTCCCACAAGCCTTCAAGCCTGCTCATCATTCAATAAGATCATGGCTGATCTGTCTATGTTCCAAATTCCACATTCCCATCCATCCATGGAGGCATGGAGTCTTAGTTCCCTTTAACTCCATGCCTCCAACTTAAAAATATTCAGTGAGCCCAACTCCACCACCTTGTGAGGCAGACAATCCGGAGGTCGGACAACCTTCTTCAGAGAAAAAAAAATCTCTCCAGTTTTGCCCTGAAAGGACAACCACCAATCTTAGAACCACATCACCTCACTGCTCACAAGAGTAAACATCCTTTCCATGGCCATTTGTCAGGACCATTCAAGGCCATAAAAGCTTTAATCAAATCATCCCTTGCTCTTTTGAACTCCAGTGAAAGCAAACCAAGCCTGTCTAATCTTTCCTCATTAGACAACTCCCGCATTCCAGGTATTAATCCAGTAAACTCCACTGAACAGCCTCTAACACATTTACATCCTTCCTGAAATAAGGAGACTGAAATTGTACACAGTATTCCAGATCCGATTGCATCAATGCCCTCTTTAACTGTGTATTCTCAAATAACCCTATAAATATCTGCCATCGCTTCTCTATTGATCTTTCTAAAATCTGATTGAAGATTTGTAGCTCGGGTATCCGTTGTTGTGGTTCTGCTCGCCGAGCTGGAAGTTTTTGCTGCAAACGTTTTGTTCCCTGGCTAGGGAACATCATCAGTGCGATGGGAGCCTCGTGTGAAGCGCTGCTTTGATGTTTCTTCCGGTATTTATATTGGTTTGTTCTTGCCGCTTCCGGGTGTCAGTTTCAGCTGCAGTGATTTGTATCTGGGGTCCAGGTCGATGTGTCTGTTGATGGATGTTCTTGCCGTTTCCGGGTGTCAGTTTCAGCTGTAGTGGTTTGTATATGGTGTCCAGGTCAATGTGTCTATTGATGGAGTTTGGGGATGAATGCCATGCTTCTAGGAATTCTCTGGCTGTTCTCTGTCTGGCTTGTCCTATGATAGTGGTGTTTTCCCAGTCAAATTCATGTTGCTGGTTGTCTGAGTGTATGGCTACTAGAGATAGCTGGTCGTGTCGTTTTGTGGCTAGCTGATGTTCGTGGATGCGGATTGTTAGCTGTCTTCCTGTTTGTCCTATATAGTGTTTTGTGCAGTCCTTGCATGGTATTTTGTAAACTACGTTAGTTTGGCTCATGCTGGGTATTGGGTCCTTTGTTCTAGTGAGTTGTTGTCTGAGCGTGGATGTTGGCTTGTGTGCTGTTATGAGTCCTAAGGGTCGCGGTAGTCTGGCTGTCAGTTCTGAGACACTCCTGACGTATGGTAGAGTGGCTAGTCCTTTTGGTTGTGGCATGTCCTCGTTCCGTGGTCTATCTCTTAGGCATCTGGTGATAAAGTTGAGTGGGTATCCGTTTTTGGCGAATACCTTGTATAGATGTTCCTCTTCCTCTTTTCGTAGTTCTGGTGTACTGCAGTGTGTTGTGGCCCTTTTGAATAGTGTCCTGATGCAGCTTCGTTTGTGTGTGTTGGGGTGGTTACTTTCATAGTTTAAGACTTGGTCTGTGTGTGTTGGTTTCCTGTGTATCCTTGTGGTGAATTCTCCGTTGGGTGTTCTCTCTACTAACACGTCTAGGAATGGGAGTTGGCTATCCTTTTCTTCTTCTCGTGTAAATCGGATTCCTGTGAGTGTGGCATTGATGATTCTGTGTGTTTTTTCTATATCTGTGTTTTTGATGATTACAAAGGTGTCATCAACATATCTGATCCAGAGTTTGGGTTGGATTTGTGGTATGGCTGTATGTTCTAATCTTTGCATAACTGCCTCTGCTATGAGTCCCGAGATTGGTGATCCCATGGGTGTTCCGTTGATTTGTTCGTATATCTCATTGTTGAATGTAAAGTGTGTGGTGAGGCACAGGTCCAGTAGTTTAAGTATGCCGTCTTTGTTGATAGGTTCGGCCTCCTGTGTTCTGTTATGTATGTCCAGTAGGTTGGCTATTGTTTCTCTGGCTAGGGTTTTGTCAATTGAAGTGAACAGTGCCGTCACGTCGAATGATACCATGGTTTCCTCTTTGTCTATGTGTGTCTTCCTGATGACGTCCAAGAATTCTGTCGTCATCAGGACGTCATCAGGACCGCACAGATGATGTTCCCTAGCCAGGGAACAAAACGTTTGCAGCAAAAACTTCCAGCTCGGCGAGCAGAACCACAACAATTGATCTTTCTTCTCAGTGAATGTTGCAGTTAACTTCAGTTCGCTCAGTTTTCCTGCTCCTTTTTAAGTTGAAAATGTTGTCAGACCCACTCTTCTTCCAAGCTGGAAATATCATTCAATCACATTGTGATCACTGCTACCCAAGGCACCTTTCCTGTGCTGCCATTAATTGGTCCTGTCAGGTTATACAATACCAAGTCTAGTACAGTCTGCATTCTACAAGAGACTAACTCAAAAACTTCTGTGAACTTATCAAGGTTACTATTACCAGTCTGATCTTTCCAGTTTATGCAAAAATTAAAATCACCCAGTAGTTAGTGCTGTCCATATATCTCACACACACAACATTTCTTCTTGAATAATCTCTCCTACTTTGTGGTTACTGTTTAGGGACTTAGACAAATGACTTATTTCCCTTGCTATTTCTCAGAGTCATGCTGCATGGAAACAGACCCTTTGGTCCAACCAGGCCATGCTAAACATAATTGCAAACTAAACTAGCCCCAGCTGCCTAATCCTGACCCACATCCCTCCAAACTTTTCCTATTCAAGCATCCATCCCCATGTCTTTTAAACGTTGTAATTGTACCCACATCCACCACTTCCTCAGGAAGTTCACTCCACATATGAACCATCCTCTGTGTAAAATACATTGCCTCATGTCTTTCTTAAATCTTTCTCTTCTCACCTTAAAAAAGTGCTCCCCATCTTGAAATTCCCCATCTTAGGGCAAAGCCAACTACCATCAACTATCTCTATATCTCTCATTATTTTATAAACTTCTATCAGGTCGTCTCTCAAAATCCTATGCTCCAGTGAAAGAATCCCAGTCTGTCCAGCCTTTCTTCATAACTCAAACCTTCCATACCTCGCAACATCCTGATAAATCTCTTCTGAACCTTCTCCAACTTGATAATATCCTTCCTATAACTGCTGACCAGAACTAGACACATTATTCCAGAAGAGGCCTCATCAATGTCCTGTACAACCTCAACATTATGACCCAACTCCGATACTCAAAGGACTGAGCAGTGAAGGCAAGCGTCCCAAATGTCTTGTTAACCATCCTGTCTATACGTGACACAAACTTTGAAGAATTATGGACCTGCACCGCTAGGTCCCTCTGTTCATTAACAGTACCTACCATTAACTGTATATGCCCTATCCTTGTTTGTTGTACCAAAATGCAATACCTCACATTTTCCCAGATTGAACTCCATCTGCCATTTTTCAGCAAACTGACCCATTTGATTAAGATCCCTTTGTAATCTTAGAAAACCTACTTCACTCTCTACTATGCCACCACTTTTGCTGTCACCTGCAAACCTATTAACCAAGCCTTCTATATTCTCATCCAAGTCATTTACATAAATGACAAACAGAAGAGGACCCAGAACCGATCCCTTTGGACCACCACTGGTCACAGGCCTCCTGTCTGAAAAGCAACCCTCCAGCATTTCTCTGTGTCCTGCTCTTAAACCAATGATGTATCCAGCTGGCAAGCTCACCATAAATCCCATGTGACCTAACCTTACTTATTAGTCTACCATGTGGAACCTTGTCAAAGTCTTTACTAAAATCAAAATAAACAACATCTACTGTTCTGCCATCATCAATCTTTTTGGTAACTTCCTCAAAAAACTCAACCAGGTTTACGAGACAAGATTTTCCTCACACAAAACCATGTTGACTGTCCCTAATCAATTTTTACCTCTCTAAATGTCCATAAATCCTATCTTTTATAATCACCAGCAACAACTTACTCACAACCGAAGTCAGACTCACAGGTCTGTAGTTGTCCGGTTTCTCCTTACAATCTTTCATTTCCACCAAAAGGAAAATTCTACGATTATGTTGCTTGAACTAAGATTCTCTCTCTTTTTGTTCTATTCTGCGACGTATTGTATTCATAATTTGATCGTAAAATTAAAATTTCTTTACAGGTCTGAACACATTATAAATGAGAGAATCTCTCATTCTCATCATGGAGTCATACAATGTATAGAAATGTATAGTTTCTTCGAAGAAGTAACAGAGAGGATTGATGAGGGCAGAGCAATTGACGTGATCTACATGGGCTTCAGTAAGGCATTCGGCAAGGTTCCCCATGGGAGACTGATTAGCAAGGTTAGATCTCATGGAATACAGGGAGAACTAGCCATCTGGATACAGAACTGGCTCAAAGATAGAAGACAGAGGATGGTGGTGGAGGGTTGTTTTTCAGATTGGGGGCCTGTGACCAGTGGAGTGCCACAAGGAGCGGTGCTGGGTCCTCTACTTTTTATCATTTATATAAATGATTTGGATGCGAGCATAAGAGGTACAGTTAGTAAGTCTGCAGATGACACCAACATTGGAGGTGTAGTGGACAGCGAAGAGGGTTACCTCAGATTACAACAGGATTTTGACCAGATGGTCCAATGGGCTGAGAAGTGGCAGATGGAGTTTAATTCAGATAAATGTGAGGTGCTGCAATTTGGGAAAGCAAATCTTAGCAGGACTTATACACTTAATGGTAAAGTGCTAGGCAGTGTTGCTGAACAAAGAGATCTTAGAATGCAGGTTCACAGCTCCTTGAAAGTGGAGTCGCAGGTAAATAGGATAGTGAAGAAGGCGTTTGGTATGCTTTCATTTATTGGTCAGAGTATTGAGTACAGGAGTTGGGAGGTCACGTTGCGGCTGTACAGGACATTGGTTAAGCCGTAGTTGGAATATTGCGTGCAATTCTGGTCTCCTTCCTATCAAGAAAGATGTTGTGAAACTTGAAAGGGTTCAGAAAAGATTTACAAGGATGTTGCCAGGGTTGGAGGATTTGAGCTATACAGAAAGGCTGAAGAGGCTGGGACTGTTTTCCCTGGAGTGTCAGAGGCTGAGGGGTAACCTTATAGAGGTTTACAAAATTATGAGGGGCATGGATAGGATAAATAGACAAAGTCTTTTCCCTGTGGTGGGGGTGTCCAGAACTAGAGGACATAGGTTTAGGGTGAGAGGGGAAAGATATAAAAGAGATTTACGGGGCAACTTTTTCATACAGAGGATGGTATGTGTATGGAATGAGCTGCCAGAGGAAGTGGTGGAGGCTGGTACAATTGCAACACTTAAGAGGCATTTGGATGGGTATATGAATAGGAAGAGTTTGGACGGATATGGACCGGATGCTGGCAGGTAGGACCAGATTGGTTGGGATATCTGGTCGGCATGGACGGGTTGGACCGAAGGATCTGTTTCCATGCTGTACATCTCTATGACTCTAAACAAAAGGCCTGATAACAATTCATCCAACTTTACAATAAAAGATTGTTATTTTTCACGAATGCAAAAGAATGTCTATTGCACAGATTGAATTATCTCAGATTTTTTAACAATATGAAATAGACAATAGGTGCAGGAGTAGGCTATTCGGCCCTTCGAGCTAGCACCACTATTCATTATGATCATGGCTGATCATCCACAATCAGTATCCTGTTCCTGCCTTATATATCCTATAAAGAAACTGGCAGCTGCTATAATATTCATGTGAGGTTTGCAAAGGTCCAAAATAGAAACCTCAAACAAATTAGCTGTAAAGCAGATCTATAGACATTCAAATGGTGCAGGTTTTGCTTTTAAACCAAAAGATCGAACCAAAAAGACTAAAATTCCCCTTGGAACCAAGGACCAAAAAATATTTTGAACTGAAGAGGAAGGCTTTCTCTTCAATGGAGATTTTGTGGAGCTTATTTACACATACAACAAGAAATTTTGTGGCTGTTTAATGTGAACATTCCATGTGAATGAATACTCAACTGCCTTTTTTTAAAGGGTGTATATTAGAACCAGACGAGCTTAGTCACACCATTGTATGTCTAAGATCCAAATAAGCTTAGGAAGAACCATGTATCATGTGAAATGCAGTATTTAAATATTTGGTGTCTCACAGATCATTTAAATAGAAGCCCCATATGCATTTTTTAAAATCAATAAGTCAATTCAAGCTGTGATCATTTTAGCAATATGGCATGCATTTCTAAAAGCTTAACTGCAAAATATGTCAATTCATCGGCCATACACCCATTTCAAATAGGGACAGAAATATTTTGAAATATGCACATGTTACGAATCTTAAGTACTGTATGTGTCAGTCTGATTTGAATTAAAATACAAGGCATGTATACATGGAGTTAAATTTCCTTGACCTATTAC
This sequence comes from Hemiscyllium ocellatum, assembly GCF_020745735.1. NCBI lineage: Eukaryota > Metazoa > Chordata > Chondrichthyes > Orectolobiformes > Hemiscylliidae > Hemiscyllium > Hemiscyllium ocellatum. The sequence continues at coordinate 51,749,564 of NC_083401.1, read as the reverse complement.
CCTGAAGACAAAAGTATTTAAAGGTTTTATCATGAGGTTATTCTTCTGAATAACTTTCCAGTGACCATCTTTTCATTTTAACTACTCCAATAATTCCTAAACATTTGCAAGCTCAGTTTTGTGCCTGTTTATAACACAGTAGACAGGCAATGCAATGGAAGACATTGGCAAGCATTAACAGCTTTAAATGAGACTGTAAATGTCATTGACAGAAAGCAACTAGCTTGGGTGGAATAGTGGAAACGTCAAGGCACACAAATATTATGGGGAATGTTTTTCAGTTGCCTTGGACAACAAGTCAAAGGAGAAACTTTGCTCAATTTTCTTTGAAAATTAAATAAATTAGGGTTAGTCTATAAAAATAAATTATACATGTGTGCAATCCATGAATTGACTAGCTAAATTGACATCATGCACTGTTAAATGGATCATTGTGAACAAACATTTAACATCTTGTTATAATCAACAAATATGTTCTTAAAGGAAAAATCATTTGAATGAACTAAGTTCTATCCATATTCGTGTGTATAACCCTGTTGTATTCAATGTATATCATGAGGCACAATGAATGAGCTATTTAAATTAATTTGGGGGAGAAATTCTACGTGGGGCATAAAGCATCTCAGGACATCAATTATTTGAAGGAGTTCTGTCCAGGTACCAATGGGATTGCACACCTTTAGGAAAACTGACAAAGCTGGTGCTTCCAGGACAAATTTCCGACATTGTTTCATTGCCTATTTGAATATTGTGCATTCACACACTAGTTCAATGGCTGTTTGAGCATTTGTAGATTTTATTCTTCAGTAAGTGCTCACTTAAGGTTGTGGTTGCATCTTTGAATGAACCAACCTTAAATGATTTGGAGATGCCGGTATTGGACTGGGGTGTACAAAGTTAAAAATCACATAACACTAGGTTATAGTCCAACAGGTTTAATTAGAAACATTATCTTTCGAAGCAACCACCTGATGAAGGAGCGGTGCTCCGAAAGCTAGTGCTTCTAATTAAACCTGTTGGACTATAGCCTAGCGTCATGTGATTTTTAACCTTAAATGAAGCATGGTTTACCATACGAATCAATGTTAAGGTTACTGTTAGGCTTCTGCAAATTCCTTTCGCTCAGGAATAAAAAAATGTGCATGTTAGCATACTGTACATACACATTCCTAGCTGAAATAACTCGCAAGATAACAAAGCATTAAACATGTAAGAAACTCATACAGTCAGGATACACAGTACTTCAAGACTGGTGGCATAGTGGCACAGTGTATAGCACTGCTGCCTCACAGCGCCAGGGACCTGGGTTCAATTCCCGACTCGGGCAACTGTCTGTGTGGAGTTTGCATATTCTCCCCATGTCTGTGTGGGTTTCCTCCCACAGTCCAAAGATGTGCAGGTTAGGTGAATTGGCCATGCTAAATTGCCCGTTGTGTTAGATGAAGGGGTAAATGTAGGGTTGCTCTTTGGAGGGTCGGTGTGGACTTGTTGGGCCGAAGGGTCTGTTTCCACACTGTAAGTAATCTAAAAAAAAACTCTGAGCAGCAAATTTGAAACTATACTTAGTTGAAGTCATGTACATTCCTAACTGCCCATAATCATAAAAATATAAAATAACCTTTAAAATAAAATGCAGTTAAAAAGATAAAACACAATATAAATGTACGAATATTTACTACAAAAATGCTTAAATTACATCTGAAGTATTAATAAAGCTTGCTCCACCTAGTGGCAGAACTGGCCAGTGCAGGCAGATCTACTTGCACCTACCAACGTCTCCCACTTGGTGGAGCCAAGGGCTTTAGTGCGGGTTCAGAATGGCAGAAATGACAGTAACAAACAGCAGAAGCTTTAAAAGAAAGAACCAAGGGTAGAAATAGGAACCAGGAAGGTCGGGCAATGAAGCAGGACTGAGGGCATTCTTGTTTTCAAGGAGTTGACATAATTCCAAATCTAAAGCTGTGCGGGTCAGGTGAATTGGCCATGCTAAATTGCCCATAGTGTTAGGTAAGGGGTAAATGTAGGGGTATGGGTGGGTTGCGCTTCGGCGGGTCGGTGTGGACTTGTTGGGCCGAAGGGCCTGTTTCCACACTGTAAGTAATCTAATCTAATCTAAAGCGATTTGGGAAGAATGCAGGAATATGGTACTTAGTTGGATGACTATTTGACTCTGGTCTCTACCACCTGTCGTCCTCACTTCTCCTTACTGAGTTGGATCATCAATAATGATCATATTAAATGGTAGAACAGGTTCAATGGACTGAATGGCCTACTCCTGCTCCTATTTTCTATGTTTCCATTAGGCAGAAACAGGAGGAACGCCACAGTGACTGAACCTGGGAGCAGAAGCTCTGAAAGCTGCAGGCAAGTCTGTAAACGACGTTAAACAAAAATATGGTCACTATTTTATATTAGGGCAAAACAACGAAAACAGAGTTATGTCAGACAGGGACTTAAATGTTTGCAGTTATTTTATAGAGTATAGAGTCATTGTCTTTCATATAATAAAACGTGTACTACCTTTGCCAAGGATAAATTAAGCATTTGTTAAAAATATAAAGTAAATTATGTATAGAAATTCAATCAAAGTATGAAAACAGTACTCTTTGTTGTAGAAGTAGGCAAATCAATGGGGATTGGAGTTACAGAGGGAAGATAATGTAATTCGCCAAGAACCAATGCACTCAAACTGTTAAAAAGGGAAAGATATGAAATCATATTTAAATGATGTAAATGACCATAACATTCCTGATAAATTTAAAAGGATCTCATACCAACACGAGCAGAATGAATGTCATATACAGAGGAACCTCAATTATCTGAATATCAATTATCTGAATTGCGAATTATCTGAAGAAGACCTCAAGGTCCTGATAGAAACACCACATCAAAGTTGTGTTTCCAACGCTGATCGCGTCTTTTGTTGACAGTGATTAAAAGTGAACACGGCTCACTGAGATACTGCCGAGAACATCAATGGGAGCCCAGACACCTTCTCCAAATGACTGACCTCCCGCACTCTCTCCCCACACTTTCCCTGGAGTTCTACACAGGGGTGTACCCTAAATTCCCCTTCCCCAGATAATATCTCCAACATTGTCCTGTGCAGGGCAAAGGTGGAACCTGTCAAAAACGTTGGAGTTAAAAGGTGTGTGTGTGTGTGTGTGTGTGTGTGTGTGTGTGTGTCAGGGGAGGTGGCAACCGTGTCCAACTGGGAGTGGGGGCGCAGATGAGGGTTGGCAGGGGAGGTGTTGGGCAGGGTTGGGGGCAAGACTGGGGAAAGACAGGGAGGCAGGCTGGGGGTGGTGTTGGACAGGGCTGGGGCTGGGCGGGGGGGTGGTTAGATGAGGTTCGGGGGGTCGGATGGGTGGTGTTAGATAGGGTTGGGGGTCGGGCGGTGTTGAGCGGGGTTGGGAGGTGTGCAGGGGAGGACAGGAGCTCATGCACAGTGTGCTGCTGCCTAGTCTCCTGAATAGGGGATTGCACTTAACAGAAAACTACAAGCCCCAGAGGAAAGACATTGAATCAATTACCTAAATAATCAGTTATCCAAACAAAATACTTCCGCCCATCTCGGTTGGATAATCGAGGTTCCTCTGTACAAAAAATACCCTGCAAGGACTGCATAAAACATTACATTGGACAGATGGGCAGGAAAGTAGCCACCAGGATATACGAGCACCAACTTGCCACCAACAGATATGACCAACTGTCACTGGTATCCATACACATAGATGAAAAGGGGCTGGGACAATACATCCATTCTGGGATAGACTAAACAAAGACATGCATGGGAATTCCTAGAGGCCTGGCATTCAAACCAGAACTCCATTAACAAACATATCAATTTGGATCGCATTTACCATCCTCTCAGGAAAAAGAACTGAAAGTGATATCACCCACCAGAACAGACCAAGACACACAAATAGCAAGCGGGTCAGAACAGCAGGCTTCACCGAAGGCTCACTGATCATGTTACCCAGCATGGTGACGAAACGTCCGAGAATAAACCTTGCAGCTCCGTGAGCAAACTTACAACCTGATCCACAAATCTGCAAACTCTCATATACAGCTTATCATCAAAATATTTTAAACTTTGTTTCCATGCTGGGGGTTGTGTTTGTGTTGAATAGTGAACATTTGAAGTTGAAGCACAAAGAAGCATTTCCACTAAGAAGACCACAACTGGTGTTTGTTATAGAATGGGAAATCGGATACATTATGTTCAAGTGCAACATAAGCAATGTGTTCATGAAGGCCAGGTCAACGCTTGAGGAAAGTGAGGGAAATGATGCATTACACATGTCAGTACAGAATGGGCAGCAGTGAGAACCAACAACAGATGTGAATCTGGGCACTCTACACAGTAGAGGGAAAATAGAAGGGATTGAACAGAGGCAGGACAGTGGTAGTGATGCTAGCAACAGAAATAAGGAGATGGAGAACACAGAACTGAGAAAAAGTAGGCCATTCAGCCCTTTGAGCCTACTCTGTCCTTCAATAAGATTATGGTTGATTTATGTGTGGCCTCAGAACCACTGTCTTGTTTGCTTCCCACAACCTTTGAGGCCATTGTCTATCAGAATCCTATCAAACTCAACCTTGAATAAATTCAATGATCTGCCCTTCAATGTTTTCAGCGACAAAGGGGAAAAAATGTGGGTGGTAGGATGGAGCAGAAAAGACAAAAATAGCAAAACAGAAATGAGTGGGAACTGGAGAAGTTGTACGTAAACTGACCAGTTGAGCAGAGATACATTAGAAAGCATCAGGGAAAGGGATAAATGGTCATTAACTCAGAGTAACAGTGTGTCTAGGTCGCAACGATCACAAAACAATTGAATTTGACATCTAGATTGCAAGTGGAAAATGGAGGTCCAAGACTAGTATTTTAAACTTAAGGGCAACTACATGGCTATGAATGTTGAGCAAGCAGATACTAGTCTGGAGGTACATCATAGAGACACTTTGGCAGACATACTCTGAATAAATATATACCTACTGACAATAAAATCCCTCAAAGGGAGGACCCACAACCCTTGGTTAACTAGAGAAGTTAGAGAAAACATCAAACTGTGCAAAGAGGGGGAGTTAATAATAGAAAATGAGGAAATGGCAGATGAAATAAACATTTTTTGAAGTATTCAAGAAATGTAAAGCTAATTCTCAGTCAGAGGAGGTTAGGTGGGTTGGCATCATGACTGCGCAACCATAAAACTGCTTATTAACTTGGAAATCACAAGTTAGGCGGAGTCTGAAACTGGACATGGAAACAAGCTGATTGACTTGAAAAGTGAACAGATAGTTTCAAGCATAACACAGAAATATGGCCAAAATCCAAGTAATTCAAGATGTGCATAATATAATTGAGATAGCTAATATACTTAAAGATTAGTCTTAATATGATTAAATGCTTCAATGATCAGGCAATTAGATTTTATGAAACACATACAACAAGCTGCAGTGTGGATACTCACTGTGTCCTTGACATTAATAGAGCATTTGTGTTCACACAACAGTTGAACAATGGAGATAGAACCACTTGCAGCTGGAAATTAAAGCATTGAGAGTAATTATAATGTCCTTCTATAAAAGCTGTACTTGTTTTAATATCATTTTAAAAAATCATTTTTATTTCATACTACACATAGGAGACCAGAGTAGAGGTAATGCTTTCTCGAATAAGATTATACATTTTTCAGTCAAGCTTTTTTTCAACAATTGCCTGAAAACCTTGCATTTGTTGAAAGAACATGACCTGTAACTTCAGTTCTGAACCTCTCACAACAGCTAACCACCATGATTACAAGAAAGTTATCAACGAAACTCTATCACTCAGTGGTATGGAATTGTTCTGTAAATACTGTCAGCTAAGAGTCCTTGCTGCTGATAATTTTAGAATAGATGAACAATACATAGGAATACACCAACAATAACCAACAAATACACAAGAACGGTCATTGCTGCACTCCTTATCTCTGTGGGTTTAGCACAGTCTATCCTCCTACAATTCTTTGCAGTCTGCATCTATGGGACTGCCCTAAATTGTATGGAAAAACGTGTGTCTGCAAAATGCACAATCCTGAATTAGCAACTTACACACCTTGCGCCTTTGCTGAGATCACCCATAATGAAACTTTACCCCAACAAATCACTGCACCCATCCCCCAAAAAAACCAACAAACTGCAAATTGATCATATAGAACATTTCTGGTACCAACTCTCAGTGGAGTGCATGTAAATCAGCAGCACCATGATAAAGGCATTTTTGACAAAAGTTTGAGTGAATTTTCGGAGTGTTCTAATGTATAGGTACAAAAAGAACAGCATAACTAAGGGATCAGTTTTCAATCTAATTTGCAAAAGCACTAAAACAGAATGAGGGCACATTAAGAGGCCTCAGCCATCTTTGTTCTGGGGTCAGCCTGATTAACTGGAGTCCCATCTGAGAAAAGATTTTAAACACGGTCTAGATTACGGATGTGCCATCTGAAATCACAGGCCTTCAAGGGAAAGCATGTTAAAGGGATTTTTCTGTTTTCAAAATCTGCACATTGGAAATTATGAGTCTTATCCACAATGGAGGCCACAATAGGTCATGCTTGTTACAATGGGATGTTTCAATGCCTAAGGCACTGTGCCTCTGCTCAAATCACAGAACGGAGATTTTTAGAATGCACCTAGCCCCAGACTACACAAATACGTCATTCTAACGTGCAATCAGTGATGTCTGGTGAGGCAGAAATCAAAGTTGGAGCCATCTGAATTTGTGGGCAGCACGGTGGCACAGTGGTTAGCACTGCTGCCTCACAGCGCCAGAGACCCGGGTTCAATTTCCGACTCGGGCGACTGACTGTGTGGAGTTTGCACATTCTCTCCGTGTCTGCGTGGGTTTCCTCCGGGTGCTCCGGTTTCCTCCCACAGTCACAAAGATGTGCAGGTCAGGTGAATTGGCCATGCTAAATTGCCCTAGAGTTAGATAAGGGGTAAATGTAGGGGTATGGGTGGGTTGCACTTTGGCCGGTCGGTGTGGAGTTGTTGGGCTGAAGGGCCTGTTTCCACACTGTAAGTAATCTAATAACTATATCATTTGGAAAGTCTTTTGTCTCAGCTAAAAGCCAATGGACATATCCAGCCTTACACCCTAGAAAATCAGTCCTTACATTTGGAAAGGCTACACATCAGTCTGGAACAGAGACACTTACAAGTCACAGTTGTACAAAACTGGCTGCATAGCCATCTGAAGGGGCAGAAGAGCAAGAAGCAGGCTCTGAGGAAAACACCCTCAGGAGGTATTTCTGATCAAAGGGAAGAGGTATGTAGAAAACTAAATACTGTTGTGTTGAAGGAAAGTCGGACAAAGTGCTGAACCCACAAAACTTGTAAAGAAGAAGGAATCTTTCATCTTTTCAAAATCTGTGCTGAGGAACGTACATTTACAAGGATACAGTAACTATCCAATGATTAAAGCTATCAAAGCTGCTAGATCTGATTTCAAAAGCTAATTTCTTGCTTTAGCAACGAGGAACTCAAGCAATAGGCCCATGGTATGCCACAGGGACAATCATCTTACAGCCATTCTTTTGTCTCAGCTGGACTTGTTTTAACCTTGTTAATTGTAATTTCTTAAATGTCTCTCTCTTTCCCCGTGGAACAGTAATAACAAAAATAAACTAAAACTTTAGCCTGCTTAATTAAAAGTTTGACTGCTGGTCTATTTTAACTTGAACCTTTATGAATTTAAAGAGAGACTAAACAGGTTATATAAACCTAATTGCACTGTGGACACCCCTTGTGATATTGGGAATGAACTTGAGGCAGGTCACAGAATATCCAGGATACTTTATAAACAAATAAATCCATTTGTAATGTTATTAGAAAAAAATGATGCTCTATCACAGGGTTAGCTCCTGTCAGTCTTGTCATGAGTTAGAATTATGTTGCATACTTGCAACTATTATTCTTTAGACCAGTACCATACTCATGGGTTTCCCCCATATGAACTGAAACGACGTGTAATCAGACCAAAAGAAGGACACTAGTGAGATTTTGCTATAATCTGATAGCTTTCATGGACATTTTACTTTAAGCTCATATCCACAAATGGAAACATTTATTGAATTTGATTTAATTAATTGTCCTGGCAGAAACTGCACATATGTTTTCGTAGGCTCATAACCACTAGACCGTGGGATTGAATAATTTTTGTTGTTTCACGAGATGCAGACGAATCAGCTCCATCACTCATGTGTGGAAGCATCTCTACAGCTGCCTGCAACTCTTCAAAACTGGGGGAAGGCATAACGTGAAATCAGATTGCCACGTGGTAACCCCAATGAAACAATTGCATCAGGGGTATTTGCACTTTTCCAGATTGGTGAGAAAAGGCCAGAAGAACAGTTACAAAGAAACTGCTGCATTTACTCCTCGATTCCTGTCTATTTACCCTTTCTAATGGAAGGTGCAACCAAAACGTGTTGTTTGTCAAACACCTTTAACATGATAAAATGATCCAAGGTTCTTCATAAAACAAGACATGACACTGAATAACGGGCAGACATTATAGTCATTGATTGACAAACTTGGCTGGAGAGGAAGGTATTAGGGAGTGTCCTAAAGGAGGAAAGCAGGGTGAAGAATTCGAGAGGTTAGGCTGTAGGCAGCTAAGGAAGTGTTGAGTACTAAGTAGCATAGATTTAATGTGAGCGAGGAAAAGTTTAAAGGAGATGTATGAGGTAAGTGTTTTATTTTTAAACACAGGTAGTAGGTGCCTAAAATGTGTTGGCGGGGAGGTAGTAGAAGCAGGTAAGAAAGCAACATTTAAGAGACATTTAGACAGACAGATAAACAGAGAGGGAACAGAGGGTTATGGAAGAACCATTTACAGGCAGATGGGATTAGGTTAGAATGGCATCATGGTCCGTGCAGACATGGTGGGCTGAAGGGCCTGTTCCTGGGTTATACTGTTCTGAGGCACTGTCAGCAATAGTGCAGCAATTTAAATTCAGGGATGCTTAAGAGACAGAGATATGGAGAAGTGAAGCCATGGAAGGGTCTGAAAACAGGGATGCGCATTTTAAAATTGAGCCAGTGCTTAACCCAGGGGTAAAGGTAAATGAACCCTTAGTATCTAATTCTGTAAACTGGATGTTAAATACCTATGACTAAAGGTGAAATGTTTTGAATAAGTTAACTGTAAAAAGTACATCCAAAAAGGAATCAGCTGGTAGCATACATTTGATTGAAATAGACCTATGATCGAAAAGCATCGAACTTCACCTCTTGGTGAACTGGGATTGGAAGATTTAGGTCATAGGGAGTAGTGTTTGAATGACCTGTGAGAAGGTTTAGGGTTAAGGTGAGTAGAATGTAAGCTAACATGCGTACTACAAAAGTGGAAGCAGGAACCATCTCCAACCAGAGAATTTAACTATCACCCCTCGTTATTCAATGGCATAACAATCAGCAACTCTTCCTCATCAACAATGTGCTAACCAATTTTAGCTGAGCTCTTCAAAGAAGTAAGGTGCTGTGGATAAAGGGACATCAGTGAACGAGTTTCACTTAGATTTCAAGAAGGTATTTCATAAGGTAATTGTGAGAAATACGTACAGTGGAACCTCGATTATCCGAACGAGATGCGAGGGCACTATTTTGTTCAGATAATTGATTATTTGGAAAATCGATTAAATGCCTTTCTTCTGGAGCTCAGTGTTTTTAAAGTCTGCTCCCCGTTCAGGAGACTGTAGCAGTGCACAGCGCAACACCCCACCATCCCCCACCAAACCGGTCCAACCCTGACCCCCAACCCCAAACACGGGCCAGCCACTCCCAACATGGGCCAACCCCACCCCTCAACACAGTCCAACCCTGCCACCCCAACATGGGCCAACCCCACCCCCCTGCCCCCCCAACGCAGGCCAACCCTGCCCCCCAACACGGTCCAACTCCATCCCCCACCAGTGGCCAAACCCGCCCACTGTCCCCCACCACAAAGCGTGTGAGCCCCCAACCCCAACACAGCCTCTCTCCGGGGCATCTGGATTGTACACCAAAACAAGACTGTTGCTACAGCTGCCTTTGTGAGGTAAGTCTCCAAATAGCAACTTGTTTGACAGGTTCCACCATTGCCCTGCACAAGACAATGTTGGAGAGGTTATTCCTGGGAAGCAGGGAGGGGGTTAGAGTATACCCCTCTGTAGAACTCCATGGAAAGTGTGGGGGGTGAGAGAGGGCTGGGGGGGGAGGGAGTGAGGAGGTCAATCATTTGGAGACGGTGCCTGTTTAATCACTGTAACAAAAGACGCGATCACTGTTGGAAACACGTCTTTGATGTAATATTTCCAACAAGACCTCGAGATCTCCTTCGGATAATCCGATTTTCGGATAATGGGTATTCGGATAATCGAGGTTCCTCTGTATATGGGATAATATATTAGCATGGATAGGAGATTGGTTAGCTAACAGGAAATTGTAGCATGATTGTGTCATTTTCTAGTTGGCAAGGTATTGTGTGCCACAGGGATCAGTGCTGGGGCTTCAATCTTTCACAATTTATATAAAATGAAGAAATCAAATATATAGTAGCTAAACATCCAGAATATACCAAGATAGATTTTTTTTTAAAAAAAGCAGTGAAAAGGACAGAAGCAGACTACAAAAGGATATAGGTACACCAAGTGAGTTGGCAAGGTTCAGGAGATAAAAGCGAAAAGTAGAAAAATGTGATCTGGCTGTCCCACTACATGAATCACCAAAAGCTAGTATGCAGGTGTAGCAAGTCTTTAGGAAAGCTAATAGAATGTTTTCAGTTATTGTAAGGCGAGTTAATTACAAAAGTAAGGAAATTACGTGCCAACTACACAGGGCAGTGGTGAAACCTCATAGATATACACATAGATCAGAGTTTTTAACCATCTAAAATTTAGCTCCTTGGTCATGAAATGATCAATGTATTTAAACCATGGTAATACTCTTACCTGCATGGTGCAAGGCTGTCTTCCCATTGCTGTCAATGCATTCCACAGGACATTTGTACTAGTGAGAAACAAACAGCACATTTACAGAACTTTGTTGAAACACTTTATTCTGAAACTTAAATTAGTGAATCCAAAACAGATACAATGTTAATTGAGAGACACTTCTGTTTTGTTCATCTAACATTACATCCTTCAGGATGCATAAAATAATTTGAATATAACACAGCAGAGAGGGTAAAGTGTTAAATTAAATGGTTAATTTGCTGAAATATTTGATTTCTCGAGGTTATTATGCTTTAAACAGCAAGTTAATTGCAATTTAAATTAATAAAGTTACCAATGAGTTTTGAAGATGACAATTATTACTTCTGAAAGTATAAAACTTAAACTTATACTAAAGCGATTTAGAATTATATAATTCTTTTTCTGCATGTATGAAAGCTAAATAAGGTTTTCAATTTTGATCATTTTAAATTAAAATTCAATTTCAAATTAAAAAGTCAAATGTTATGGCATTAGTCTTAATAGTTAGTAGCTTCAAAATGAAGAGGATTGAACTTTCAGCTGCAATGTTGCAAGAAAGAGACACTAAGTAGCATAACAGAGAAAATAACCATGTTCCTTTTACATGAAAGATACGGACGTTCCTATGTACCCGGTCTATCTAATGCCTTCACATTACACATCCATGGTGAAGTCAAACCGGTTTCTCCTAAAAATCCTTGAACTGTCAATATCAGGCCAGATTCAACCTTACTGAATGCTACATTTAGTCATTCACTACCCTGTATTCCATTTACAATTGAAGCTCAGAACTTCTAGCTGCAATAAAATCCCAGGCAGGCACTTTTTGTTTTTCTATCGATGAAAGTCTCCCTGCTTTTTGGGTTAAAAGAGGAGCTGTACAGGAATCAGTGTAAATCATACATTACACAAGTTAGAGCAGTGCACAGGACTCCAACCCAGCTTAAAACCAATAAGAGTTGGATTCATTCATAAATATTCTCCATTTGCAATCCAGTGTCAGAATAGGTGTTAACACTTCTAAAAGAGACAATTTTAGTTCTTTTCATCTGTTTCTGTTTCCTTTACATAAAATATTGATACTTATCACTTTCCACTAGTTGTTAGTTTCCATGTTTAGAATGTAGTGGAAGAGGCACGTTAATCAAACAAATCAATTATACTTCTGGCAGAGTGCATTTTTAAACAGATAATAAATTTTGATTCCAATTACGGCTTTTCTGCTTAAAATCACAGATGCTAAGCCCTGTCTCCATCCTCGTTGGTCTTCTTTTCTTCCAGACTCATCCAACAAGCTTGCCTTAATAGAAAGGAATGGGTCAGAAGGGAGAAAAAGTGAAGAAAAGAAAAGAGTTAAAAATCAAATAGGACTGATGAGTGAGCCATATACAAGAATGAATAAAGTATGAAAAAAACCTAAAGAACAAAAGATCAGTTTTGAAAGAAAAGGAGAGTGAGAAAGTGAAGACAATAATCGAGAAGAGGAGTAATGGGAAATGAGCAGGAACACTAAGCAGCATTAAAATGAAACACAAAAAGAGATGACGGATTAGGAAGAGAGAAGAATTGTAGGGGGAGGACATGAAACCATGCTGACAGTCGAGAAATCATGCAGCCAGGGATGTCATAGAGGTCCACAGCACAGAACGAGGCCCTTTGGCCCATCAAATCTGCACCAGTCAAAAATAGCCACCTAACTGGGGGAAGGAAGGCAGCAACTGAAAAGGTGAGAACAACAAAAAGGAGAAAGAGAAAGGGAGAATAAGGAAATATACAGATATATGGTTTAAGATTCTCCTTCACAAATATCAATGACAAAAACGATTCTAGGATTCTAATATCAATGACGAGAATGCACTTGAGCAAGAATGTGTCTAAGAACATGCTTTGCAAGCAAATACATTTGCAAGTGTGTCACACAATGAAGCTATCAAGCATCAGTAGAGTGACTGGAAGATTTTGAGTGTGACAATACTAGAAAATTGTAAAGTCTTACTCTATTTGAAATGTCTTGGCTAATTAGAATATAATATTAAAACAGATTTATTAACGGTGTCAAAATGAACAAGATATTATTACAAATGTTTTGTCTGGAGTTTTAAAACATGCTCCTTTAAAAAAAGACAATCTTTTACACATAATCCAGCTCTCATTCAATAAAACATTACATTATGTTGTTTTGGTTCTGTTCACCGAGCTGGGAATTTGTGTTGCAGACGTTTCGTCCCCTGTCTAAGTGACATCCTCAGTGCTTGGGAGCCTCCTGTGAAGCACTTCTGTGATCTTTCCTCCGCCATTTGTAGTGGTTTGAATCTGTTGCTTCTGGCTGTCAGTTCCAGCTGTCCGCTGCAGTGGTCGGTATATTGGGTCCAGGTCAATGTGCTTATTGACTGAATCTATGGATGAGTGCCAAGCCTCTAGGAATTCCCTGGCTGTTCTCTGTTTGGCTTGTCCTATAAGAGTAGTGTTGCCCCAGTTGAATTCATGTTGCTTGTCACTTGCGTGTGTGACGACTAAGGATAGATGGTCATGTCGTTTCGTGGCTAGTTGGTATTCATGGATGCGGATCGTTAGCTGTCTTTCTGTTTGTCCTATGTAGTATTTTGTGCAGTCCTTGCATGGATTTTGTACACTACATTGGTTTTGCTCATGCTGGGTATCGGGTCCTTCGTTCTGGTGAGTTGGTGTCTGAGAGTGGCTGTTGGTTTGTGTGCTGTTATGAGTCCTAGTGGTCGTCGCAGTAGTCTGGCTGTCAGTTCGGAAATGCTCTTGATGTATGGTAGTGTGGCCAGTCCTTTGGGTTGCGGCATGTCCTCGTTCCATTGTCTTTCACTTAGGTATCTGTTGATGAAATTGTGCGGGTATCTGTTTTTGGCGAATACATTGTATGGGTGTTCTTCTTCCTCTTTTTGCAGTTCTGGTGTACTGCAGTGTGTTGTGGCCCTTTTGAATAGTGTCTTGATGCAACTTCTTTTGAGTGTGTTGGGGTGGTTGCTTTCATAGTTCAGGACTTGGTCTGTGTGTGTGGCTTTCCTGTATACCTTTGTGGTGAATTCTCCGTTAGGTTTCTCTGTACCATCACGTCTAGGAATGGGAGTTGGTTGTCCTATTCTTCCTCTCTAGTGAATCGTATTCCTGCGAGTGTGGTGTTGATGATCCAGTGTGTGTTCTTTATTTCTGTGTTTTTAATGATTACAAAGGTGTCATCCACCTATCTGACCCAGAGTTTGGGTTGAATTTGCAGCAAGACTGTTTGTTCTGATCTTTGCATGACTGCTTCTGCTATGAGTCCAGAGATGGGTGAGCCCATGGGTGTGCCGTTGATTTGTTCATATATTTGGTTGTTGAATGTGAAGTGTGTTGTGAGGCAAAGGTCCAGTAGTTTGAGTATGTCGTCTTTGTTGATAGGTTCCCCATCTTGTTGCCTGTTCTGTATGTCCAGCAGGTTGACTATTGTTTCTCTGGCTAGGGTTTTGTCGATAAATGTGAACAGTGCCATTACATCGAATGAGACCATGGTTTCTTCCTTGTCTATGTTTATATTTCTGATGATGTCCAAGAATTCCTGTGTTGACTACATAGCAGTGTCTGGATCCGCTGATCATGTGTTTCAGTTTAAGTTGTAGTTCTTTAGCCAGTTTGTGTGATGGTGTCCCTGGTAGTGATATTATTGGTCTGAGTGGCACTAAAAGAAAAAAATGTCCAAACTAACACACAACAGAGAGGACACCAGAAAACACACCTGGGTTAGAAATCCCTCCCGCAGATAGTTCACAGACACAGAAAGAACAATACTGGCCAAGGGACTCAACTACAACCACAGGGATGCCAAGACAGCAGACTTCCTAGCAGCACTAGAAGGCACACTCAGAAACAATGGACTGACAGAAGAGACACAACAAACAGTGAGACAAAGTATCGTAACTCTGATAACAAGGAAAAGACAAACACATAACCTCAACACCAAGGAGAGGGAAGCACTAAAATCATTAAGAATCGATAAGAACATAATCATACTACTAGCAGACAAAGGCAGAATGACGGTCATCCTGGACAAAGCAGACTACATCCAAAAAGCGCAACAACTACTTGCAGATACCAATACCTACCAAAAGAGGGAGTTTGACCCCACCCTACAGCTCACTAATAGGATAAACAACACACTGAGCGAACCTACAAAAAAATGGACAGATAACAAGGTTTGACCTACAAAGAATGAAACCTGAAAGCAACAACACCCCCAGATTCTATGGACTACCTAAAGTGCAAAAACCAGATATCCCACTCAGACCAATAGTATCACCTGGTGCTCACCTTCCTGATGAAGGGCTTATGCCCGAAACGTCGAATTTCCTATTCCTTGGATGCTGCCTGACCTGCTGTGCTTTAACCAGCAACGCACTTTCAACTGTGATCTCCAGCATCTGCAGACCTCAATTTTTACCCGAAGATTTTAACCTTCTGCGAATCCTCTTGCAAGGATGCCTTCCTTGAAGAAGCTCTCTTCCTCCCTCTACAAGAGTTTCAGTGAGTCTCTCTCTCACTGCACCCCCCAGGTCATCTCCTCTGCACAGAAACTCTTCAGCCACGTTCTCAAACTTTCCTGATGAAGGGCTTATGCCCGAAACGTCGAATTTCCTATTCCTTGGATGCTGCCTGACCTGCTGTGCTTTAACCAGCAACGCATTTTCAACTTCCACCCTACAAACCTCAGCATAAACCAAATCATCCGCCGACATTTCCACCACCTCCAAAAAGACAACACCACCAGGGATATATTTCCCTCCCCACCCCTTTCCGCCTTGCACAAAGACCGTTCCTTCCGTGACTACCTGGTCAGGTCTATGCCCCCCTACAACTCACCCTCCCACCCTGGCACTTTCCCCTGCCACGGCAGGAACTGGAAAACCTGTGCCAACACCTCCTCCCTCACCTCTATCCAAGGCTGTAAAGAAGTCTTCCACATCCATCAAAGTTTTACCTGCACATCCACTAATATCATTTATTGTATCCGTTGCTCCCAATGCGGTCTCCTCTACATTGGGGAGACTGGGCGCCCCCTAGCAGAGCACTTTAGGGAACATCTCCGGGACACCCGCACCAATCAACCACACTGCCCCGTGGCTAACATTTCAACTCCCCCTCCCACTCTGCCAAATACATGGAGGTCCTGGGCCTCCTTCACTGCCGCTCCCTCACCACCAGATGCCTGGAGGAAGAACGCCTCATCTTCCACTTCAGATCATTTCAACCCCAGGGCATCAATGTGGACTTCAACAGTTTCCTCATTTCCCCTTCCCCCACCTCACCCTAGTTCCAAACTTCCAGCTCAGCACTGTCCTCATGACTTGTCCGGACTTGTCCGACCTACCTAGCTCCTTTTCCATCTATCCACTCTACCCTCTCCTCCCTGACCTATCACCTTCATCCCCTCCCCGACTCACCCATTGTACTCTATGCTACTTTCTCCCCACCCCCACCCTCCTCTAGCTTATCTCTCCATGCTTCAGGCTCACTGCCTTTATTCCTGATGAAGGGCTTTTACCCGAAACGTCAATTTCGCTGCTCTTTGGATGCTGCCTGAACTGCTGTGCTCTTCCAGCACCACTAATCCAGAATCTGGTTTCCAGCATCTGCAGTGATTGTTTTTACTCAATAGTGTCACGACCAGGGACACCATCACACAAACTGGCTAAAGAACTAAAGCAGAAACTGGAACACCTAATCAGCGGATCCAGACACTCTATACAGTCAACACAGGAATTCTTGGACATCATTAGAAATATACACATAGACAAGGAAGAAACATGGTCTCATTCGATGTAACGGCACTGTTCACATCTATCGACAAAACCCTAGCCAGAGAAACAATAGCCAACCTGCTGGACGTACAGAACAGACAACAGGACTTTTAACCTATCAACAAGGATGGCATACTCAAACTACTGGACCTGTGCCTCACAACACACTTCACATTCAACAACCAAATATATGAACAAATCAATGACACACCCATGGGCTCACCCATCTCTGGACTCATAGTAGAAGTAGTAATGCAAAGATTAGAACAAACAGTCTTATCGCAAATTCAACCCAAACTCGGTCAGATATGTGGATGACACGTTTGTAATCATTAAAAACACAGAAATAGAGAACACGCACCGGCTCATCAACGCCACACTCACAGGAATCCGATTCACAAGAGAGGAAGAAAAGGACAACCAACTCCCATCCCTAGATGCGATGGTACACCTAACAGAGAATTCACCACAAAGATATACTGGAAAGCCACACACACAGACCAAGTCCTGAACTATGAAAGCAACCACCCCAACACACTCAAAAGAAGTTGCATCAAGACACTATTCAAAAGGGCCACAACACACTGCAGCACACCAGGACTGCAAAAAGAGGAAGAAGAACACCCATACAATGTATTCGCCAAAAACAGATACCCGCACAATTTCATCAACAGATGCCTAAGGGAAAGACAATGGAACGAGGACATACCACAACCCAAAGGACTAGCCACACTACCATACATCAAGAGCATTTCCGAACTGACAGCCAGACTACTGCAACCACTAGGACTCATAACAGCACACAAACCAACAGCCACTCTCAGACACCAACTCACCAGAATGAAGGACGCGATATCCAGCATGAGCAAAACCAATGTAGTGTACAAAATCCCATGCAAGGACTGCACAAAACACTACATAGGACAAACAGGAAGACAGCTAACGATCCGCATCCATGAACACCAACAAGCCACGAAACGACACGACCAGCTATCCTTAGTAGCCACACACGCAAGTGACAAGCAACAGGAATTCGACTGGGACAATACTACTATTATAGGACAAGCCAAACAGAGAACTGCCAGGGAATTCCTAGAGGCATGGCACTCATCCACAGATTCTATCAATAAGCACATTGACCTGGACCCAATATACCGACCATTGCAGCGGACAGCTGGAACTGACAACCGGAAGCGACAGATACAAACCACTACAAATGGCAGAGGAAGGATCAAAGACGCGCTTCACAGGAGGCTCCCAAGCACTGAGGAAGTCACCTAAACAGGGGACGAAATGTCTGCAGCACAAATTCCCAGCTCGGCGAACAGAACCACAACAACGAGCACCCGAGCTACAAATCTTCTCACAAACTTTGATTACATTTTGTATCACTGTTCCATTGGACAAGTCACAATTTATACCCTTCGAGTAGCTATTACTTAAATTATAAATCACACAAAGCAAAAACACATGGCATCCCTACCTGAAGGATCTTTCTCACACATTCTTGATGACTGTTCTTTGAAGCAAGATGCAAAGCATTGTACCCTAAAATTCAAGGAGGGAGAGAAAAGGGTAAAGCTCTTAGATTCATCACTACTTTTTAAATCTTAGAATACAAAAGTGCCATTTAAAGTGCTCCTCGGTTGTGAGTGAGATTTTGCAGTTTGGCATTTCCTCTGTAGCTATAAATACTAAATTTTGGTTATAAAGTTACAGCTAGAAATAGACTGTACAGGCAGATGAGAAACCTAAACCCAGAATGTAACATAAATTTCATTTCTTTTCTCTGATTTGCCAAACGTCCAGTAAGAACGCCAGTAAAAATATTGGAATCTTAAGGACCAACATAGAAGAACCAACACAGGACCAACACAGCTTCATAGCGGGTCCAGCCCAGGACCCCAGGACTAATTTTGTTACAGTATTTGGAGATTTCTTTACAATGTTCTAAATGAAACTTTGATTGAGACTTATTTTTGCTGACACACGATTATGTGCATTTTGGAAATAAACAATCCAATAACATTGATAGAATACAACAGTGCCTGGAAATTATGGAAATATGCAGCAGCATCTATATTCCCTTAACCTCAGTCATCTTCTTGGGAAATGGTACCAAGTAAAAAATGAGGTCTGCAGATGCTGGAGATCACAGCTGCAAATGTGTTGCTGGTCAAAGCACAGCAGGTTAGGCAGCATCTCAGGAATAGAGAATTCGACGTTTCGAGCATAAGCCCTTCATCAGGAATAAGAGAGAGAGCCAAGCAGGCTGAGATAAAAGGTAGGGAGGAGGGACTAGGGGGAGGGGCGATGGAGGTGGGATAGGTGGAAGGAGGTCAAGGTGAGGGTGATAGGCCGGAGTGGGGTGGGGGCGGAGAGGTCAGGAAGAGGATTGCAGGTTAGGAGGGCGGTGCTGAGTTGAGGGAACCGACTGAGTGGAAGCCAATTGATGCCCTACCATAAGACAAGGTATTCTTGAAGGGATCCTTCCAAGTTACCATGAGCAGACAGATCTATCCCTGGGTATGCAGAATGGTTATATTAAAACAAGCATACTCATGCTCCCTCTATTTATCCTTCATACACATGTGGAATTAATTTTGTTAATAAGCACCAGTAGCAAGGTACTGATTTGTGCCACCCACCAGCAGGACCCAACAGAAAATCTAAATCTAAGAAGCTTTCTAAAAAGGTTACTATCAGAATAGAAGAACATTAAAACAGGACCTAATTGTTTCGGTATTTATTGAATATGAAATCAAATGAAATTTGAGAGAATCTAACTTGTATCAAAAGGTTGAACACTTCATCACAAGCATCCTGAGCATGTAGTCAGGCATGGATTTTGACATCAAAGGCACTGACTGATACTTCCAGAACATGTAACTGCGATTTTAGTCTCATGAATATTCAAACAAAAGTGACAGATCTAGGTATATTCAGCAGAATCAGTGAATAACGGCACTTTGGGGCAGAGTTTAGGTGAAAAAGAAGATGACAGTCAAAAAGTGCATCTCTGGAGATGACATTCCAATTAGGAGCATGAATAGGCAATTAGACCTCTTAGGTCTGCTCCACCATTCAATAAAATTTTGGCTGATTGATTATTCGGTTTTCCTGCATGCTCATGACAATCTTGCTGAACAAAAATCTATCTACCTCTGCCGTATGAATATTGAAAGACTCTGTTTTCATTATGTTTTGAGAAAGAGAATCCCAAAGATTTTTAAATGTCTGAGAAAAGATCTTGAGCTCTCCAAAAATATGTGACCCCCTTATTATTTGAAAACCGTAACACCTAGTTCCAGAATCTTTCATAAAACAGAGTATCCTCTCCGGATGCACCCTGTGTTAAGACTCCTCAGGATTTTATAAATTTCAATCAAGTCATCTGAATGCCTTCAGATACAAGGCAAGTGTGTACATCCTTTTCTCATAAGGCAACCCATCTATTCCAGGTATTCGTCTGGTAAAACTTCTTCAAAACACTTACATTCTTTTTCAATAAGGCCACCAATACCATACAGATATGGTCTCACCAATGTCATGTTTGGCTGCTGCATAATCTCCTTATTTTTGTATTTAATTCCCCTCTCAATAAATGGTAACATTCTACTAACTTTCCTAAGGACTTGTTAGCACTGCAAGAAACGGTTGGAATTCATGAAGTAGAATATTTGAATCCCTTTTGTATCTGAACACTGCAATCTCTCACCATTTGGACAATGTGCTTCTTTTAAATCTTCCTACCAAAAGGGACAATTTCACATTTTATTTCATTTGCCAGATCTTGGCCCAATCATGTAACTTATTCATATCCTTTTATCATCTCCTTATATCCTATTCACAACGTACATTCCAACCTATCTTGATATAATCTGCAAGTTTTGTGATCATACTTTGGTTTCTTCATTTATACAAATTGTAAAATGTTAAGGTCCCTGGACTGAATCCTGTGGCAGCTGTGAGTGTGGTGCTGGAAAAGCACAGCATCCGTGGGCATAAGCCCTAATGAAGGGCTTACGTCCAAAACATCGATTCTCCTGCTCCTCGGATGCTGCCTGACCTGCTGTGCTTTTCCTGCACCACACTCTCGATTCTGATCTCCAGCATCTGCAGTCCTCACTTTCTCCTGAATCCTGTGGTACAATATTTAAATCTTGCCAAGTAGGAACTGTCCCAGGTATGGCCTATGCTACTTACTTCCTGTTAGCTAGCCAATCTCCAATCCATGTTCCCCCAACCCATACCATAGTTCATAGCTTTCACAATAACCTTTGATGTGGCACCTTACCAAATGGTTTCTGGAAATCTAAGTACAGTTACATTCACTGGTTCCCCTTCATCCACAGCACATTACTTCTTCAAAGGGCTCCAACAAACTGGATAAACATTATTTCCTTTTCACAAAACCACATTGACTCTGCCCAATTACCTTGAATATATTGAGTGCTGTAACTGCTATAAAAGTCAGAAGTCACATGACACCAGATTATTCTCCAACAGGTTTGTTTGAAATCACAAGCTTTCAGAGCACTGCTCCTTCATCAGGTGTAGTGTCTTCAGCAAGACTTCACCTGACAAAGGAGCATTGCTCCAAAAGCTTGCGATTTTAAATAAATCTGTTGGACTATCACCTGGTGTCATGTGACTTCTGACTTTGTCCACCCCAGTTAAACACTGGCATGTTCACTGATTCTCTAAAGGTAAACATGCAGGTTGAGTCCGTGATTAAGAAAGCGAATGCAATGTTGTCATTTATCTCAAGAGGGTTGGAATATAAAAGCACCGTTGTGCTACTGAGACTTTATAAAGCTCTGGTTAGGCCCCATTTGGAGTACTCTGTCCAGTTTTGGTCCCCACACCTCAGGAAGGACATACTGGCACTGGAGCATGTCCAGCGGAGATTCACACGGATGATCCCTGGAATGGTAGGTCTAACATACGAGGAATGCCTGAGGATCCTGGGATTGAATTCATTGGAGTTTAGAAGATTAAGGGGAGATCTAATAGAAACTTACAAGATAATACATGGCTTGGAAAGGGTGGACGCTTGGAAATTGTTTCCGTTAGATGAGGAGACTAGGACCCGTGGACACAGCCTTGGAATTAGAGGGGGTCAATTCAGAACAGAAATGCGGAGACATTTCTTCAGCCAGAGAATGGTGAGCCTGTGGAATTCATTGCCACAGAGTGTAGTGGAGGCCGGGATGCTAAATGTCTTCAAGGCAGATATTGATAAATTTTTGATGTCACAAGGAATTAAGGGCTACGGGGAGAATGCGGGTAAGTGGAGTTGAAATGCCCATCAGCCATGATTGAATGGCCGAGTGGACTCGATGGGCCGAATGGCCTTACTTCCACTCCTATGTCTTATGGTCAAATGGTCTTATAACTTCTATAATAATGGCTTCTAACATTTTCCTCAGAACAAATAGTTAACTTGCCTGAAGGTTTCTGTCTCCCTCCTTTTTTGAAAAAAGTAATTACATTCACTATTTTCCATAGAAACACAGAACTATGTGTAACTCAGTAGTAGCTTGGAAAATAATTATTTCTGGAATTGTGTTGGCCAGAGTGGAGCCTAGCAAAGCCAGCCCTGTGCAGTAAGGACAATGGAGAATGCTCAATCACGCATAACATCATAGATTATAGGATAGAGAGAAGAACTGAAGCAACATTCATCAGGACTCTTGAAGTGTTGTGAGCCAAGTGGAAAGCAAGTTGGAGAGATTTGAATGGTGAGTGGCTTAGTGAAAGAGATGTACGTAGACTGAGGAAATCTCTGCCATGAAGTCTTAAAGTTCTTAATGTTTCAAAAAATCAAATGCAATCTAACAACTTTATAACAAAATACTGTAATTTATTGTAACGTATGCATATTTTCAGTAGTGAATTGCTTACCTGAGCCATCAGGTACGGTTAGATCAACACCATGAGAAAGCATCATTCCCAAGCATTCCAGCTGCCCCTTTGAGGCAGCCAGGTGAAAACTGAAAAAGAAAAGCAGATTACCAATGAAATCACTACATCAGCATTTTAACATTTACCTTTGAGGGTTTTCCAGCACCTAAAGCACAATTCTGAAAGATGAAATTTAATCATAAGTTAATATCTTGATTTGATTTGACTCTTGAAGTGTTGTGAGCCAAGTGATTTGATTCTTTGCTTTATAAACACAGCAGTAGGGATTGAAATAAAAGTTTGGAAAATAGGCAACGACTCAGATTTATTCTGCAATATAATGACACAAAATGGGTTAATCCTTCCCTTTTGGAACCCTCTTGAATCAGTATTTGTTACAGGTTCACCATTTTCTCACTAATGTAGACAATTTCTGACACTTCTCCCCAACACCAAATTTTGGCCAATTAGGCTCTGTTAACAATAAAAAGATGGCAAGAATTTTAATTTTGGTTTTATTTAAACTTCAAAATAAAACTCGTGTCACATTTTATCCTGAGATATTTATTTAAAGTTTGAGTGATTGAACTGCTCAAACCTTTTTTTATGGTGTTGCTCACTCAACGAAGCCTTGTTTCTGAGCAATGCATTGCCCAAGGACATCTCACCCCACAACACCCAGAAATAAACTGTACCCCTTTATCACCTACAACTGTACACTCAAACTCCCAACTATTGATCCATTGGTTTTCTTTTTGTCTCAATCATCTACAACCTTCCTTCACCTCCATCTTTGATACTGTTTATTGAAGTAAAACCCTTACCCTTGCTCAACCTGATCATTGCTCTGATATGGCTCTCTTCTTCATCGCTTTAAGTTGAAGAGTGGTGACTTATATTTATTAGGTATAGAACTGGTTTAGACCTCCATTGCTTGGTCTGGCTGGATAGCATTAAGCAGTATCAAATTCTGCACTCCATTGTCAAAACTGGAACATGTGATTCAAAAATAACTCTTAAGGCATATCATCTATAATCTCTTCTTCCCTGCCCCGTGTTGAGATTACTGAGTTCTCTATCATCAAATCCATCATTCTATAAGTTCACTAATCCAAAATTCACTCAAACTTGCAAAGTATACCAAATACACCGAACCAGACCATTCAAATAACAAAGGCACTTATTTTCTACTCTTTGCTCTTCTCATCCTTCACCAAACTCGCTCAAATTTTCATTCTCATCTCACTGACATGCTCAATTCACTACCCTACTTGTGACACTGAGTAACCATATTCTCACCACAGTGTGGATACAGAAATGTGTTTGGAATTTCCCATTTGAATTCTTGATGACTACCTCACAAGTTTTAGTCTACCTCACAAGTGGAAACACTGTCTGTGCAATCAAAATATAATCATAGGTTCACTGAAAAATAGACACCAATGTAAACCATTTGGCTCAAGCCTTGCTCTGCAATTCCATAATATCAAAGACAAAAAGTGTGATGCTGGAAAAGCACAGCCTGATGAAGAGCTTATGCTCGAAACGTTGACTCTCTGGCTCCGCGGATGCTGCCTATCCAGCCGTGCATTTCCAGCACCACACGTTTTGACTCTGATCTCCAGCATCTGCAGTCCTCACTTTCTCCAATTCCATAATATCAGGCTAGTAATTGTTACCTTAACTCCATTTCCTTGCCTGCCTCTTGTAATCTTTGATTCTAGCTTCCACCAATTACTGGGAAGGAAATTCCAAAATATGAACTACTCTGAAGAAATTTCTCACCTCAGTATTAAATAGGTAATCTTTTGTTTTTAAACATACATTCTAGTACTCCAACAAGTATAGGCAAACTGTTCAATCATTCTGCAACTTCATGACAATCCCTTTATCCCCAGATATCAGTCTAACAATCCTTTCTGAATTGTTTTAAGTGCAACCATACTTGTGCTTGTGAAAGGGAGGTCAAAACTGCAGACGTTCTCACCAGTGCCATATAATCCATAGTTTCAACAAGACTTCTCTACTTTTACGTTCCTCGTCACTCCTATCCCCTTGCACAACAGGTTAACATTCCTTTTGCCGCCTCATTCCTTTCTGTACCTGCATGCTGCCTTATGAAGACATAGAGATGTCTCAGCTTGCAATCTCTCACTAAGGAAAATAATAATTTTTTAATCTGCCTGTCACTGGATAATCTCAGATTTTTTCACATTTTCCATTTGATAAATATTTATCAAGTCATTTAACCTCATTATATCCCTTGTTAAACTCTTTACAACATCCACACCATCTTTGTGTCATCAGCAAATTTGGCTGCAATGCAATTGGTGCCTCCGTCTAACTTATCAATATAGACCGAGTTAATTTACATAGATCGAGAAATAATTGAGCCTCAGTTTCAATCCCAATGGAAATCCACTAATTAATGTTTGCCAACCTGAAGCTGATCCATTTATTCTGACTTTATTTCTTACCCAACAGCCAATCCTCTTTTCATGCTGACATAGCAGCGCGAACACCTTAAGCATCCTTCAAAAAATACAGCCGGTTTACTCTTTGCCGACAGGAAAGGATGCATTCAACGAATCTCATCTCGCCATGGGACCATGAGAACTTTCACTCCCATTAAACTGCTGACCGTGTGTATTTACTTCTAAATCCCTTGCTACCTTACATCATATAGTTGCCTTCATTATCCTCAGGTGACATCTCCTTCTTAAAACAGATTATTCATCCCTTGCTCAGGAAAACTACTTTGAAATTTCATTCCTAACAAAAACTGTCACAGCACCTTTCCTTTGTAAAGTTGTTAAGTGAATTGGTCACTTTCAACTCTCTGCCATCGTTCTCTCAGAATCATGGCTGAAAGTCTCTGGTAAGGTTTTTGGTCACTGCCACACAGTATGATCACAGTGAAATACTGCTACAGGATAGAGCCGTGGTGAAATACTGCAACACGGTACGGCCACGGAGAAATAGTGGTACAAGTTATGCCCATGGTGTAATACTGCTACAAGGTATGGCCACGGTGAAATACTGCGACAGGGTATGGCCATGGTGAAATAGTGGTACAGGTTACAGACATGATGAAATACTGCAACATGGTACAGCCATGGTGAAATACCATTACAGACTATGGTTACGGTGTAATACTGCTACAGGGTATGGTTACAGTGTAATACTGCTAAAGGGTATGGCTACGGTGTAATACTGCTAAAGGATATGGCTACAGTGTAATACTGCTAAAGGGTATGGCCACGGTGTAATAATGCTGCACGGTATGGCCATGGTATAATACTGCTACATAGTATGGCCATGGTGTAATACTGCTACATGGTATGGCCACGGTATAATACTGCTACAGAGTATAGCCATGGTGTAATACTGCTGCATGGTAGGGCAATGGTGTAATACTGCTAAATGGTATGGCCATGGTGTAATACAGCTACAGGGTATGGCTACGGTGTAATACTGCTATATGGTATGGTCACGGTGTGTTACTACTACAGGATATGGCCATGGTGTAACACTGCTGCATGGTAGGGCAATGGTGTAATACTGCTAAAGGGTATGGTCACGGTGTGTTACTACTACAGGGTATGGCCATGGTGTAATACTGTGACCCAGTATGGCCACAGTGTAATACTGCTACAGGGTGTGGCTACGGTGTAATACTGCTACCCAGCATGGCCATGGTGTAATACTGCTCCACGGTATGGCCAGGTTGTAATACTGCTACAGGGTATGGCCACGGTGTAATACTGCTACATGGTGTGGCCACGGTGTAATACTGTGACCCAGCATGGCCATGGTGTAATACTGCTCCACGATATGGCCAGGTTGTAATACTGCTACAGGGTATGGCCACGGTGTGATATTCTTCTTGTTCTTCCCTATTTCTCAGCAGCACGAGGCTTGTCCAACAGATAGCCGACAGGCCAGAATACAGCCTGCTGAAGGGCTCCTTTCAGCCTCTAGTCCTTGCTTCAAATCCGGATAAATACAAATGGAAGGTTTTGCAATGAGCTACTCCTCTAGAGGATAGTTCTTTCTCACTTTGCTTAAATGGGTTCTTTAATCAAAAAGAAACAGCCTCTGAATGGCGAAGCTGACTGCTGTGCAAATAGTCAACATCTTCATTCAGTCTGAGGGTGGACAGAGGGATGGTGAAGCAATTGAGGCTACCTTGTTGAATGATTTTAAGGTAAAAATAAATACATTTTGAACAGTGAAGTTATTAAGGGTTATACTGAGCGGTTGAGTCCAAGTAAAGATCAGCCATAATCTTGCTGAATGGCAGAGTAGGCTCATCGAGCCAGATGGCCTACTCCTGCTCCTATTGGGATATGAGGTCAGCATGGACGAATTGGACCGAAGAGTCTGTTTCTGTGTTATACATCACTATCTTATGTTCTTATTAAGTGGTGAATCTGCAGTTATTTGGAGAAACTACAACGGGCAGGATGCCTATGGGGGTGAGGGAAAGGTGGATGATATCAAACCGATTGGTGATCGACTCAATGAGTGGATCATTCTCCCATTTTGGGTTGAGGGAGGCAGGGTGGGGGCAAAGGCCTGCTTGCAACTGTTTTATCTGTAAAACTGGACAGCACTTCCAACAAGATATGATCACTTCACTCTCTCTCCTTTTAAGGTTTACAGTCAAAGGTGGGAGCTATCAAAATATGTAAAATATTCTCTACCGCTCGCGTGCCACAGGATTTTCTCTTTAAGCTTCAAAATATTCAGTTGCATGGCTTCCAGAAAAGGAATTCTGTAAATGATTAATTAGAAAATGTTTAAAAAAATGTTTAGGTGTGATTTTGCATTCTTCAAATATAGGAGTCCACAACATTGAAGCAATATTTTGTAATGGCATGTTTATAAGTTCGACAAGTTGTTTTTAGAATTACAAGAGAAGAGAGAAAATTTAGAAATCAATAAAATAACTATAGAGTCATAGAGATGCACAGCACGGAAACAGACTCTCTTCGGTCCAACTTGTCCATGCCGACCAGATATCCTAACCTAATCTAGTCCCATTTGCCAGCACTTGGCACATATCCCTCCAAACTGTTCCTATTCATATACCCATCCGTTACCTTTTAATTGTACCAGCCTCCACCACTACCTCTGATAGCTCATTCCACACAAACACATCACCCTCTGCATGATAACGTTGCCCCTCAAGTCTCTTCCCCTCTCACCCTAAACATATGCCCTCTGGTTCTGGATTCCCCCACCCCAGGGAAAAGACTTTGTACATTAACCCTACGCATGCCCTTCATGATTTTATAAACCTCCATAAGGTCACCCCTCAGCCTCCGATGCTCCAAGGAAAACAGCCCCAGCCTATTCAGCCTCTCCCTATAACTCAAATCCTCCAACCTTGTCAACATCCTTACATATTTTTTCTGAACCCTTTCAAGTTTCATGACATCTTTCTGATAGAAAAGAGACTAGAATTGCATGCAATATCCCAAAAGTGGCCTAAACAATGTCCTGTACAGCCACAACATGACCTCCCAACTCCTCTGCTCAATGCTCTGACCAATGAAGGAAAGCATAGTTGCAAGGCTAATGTGGACAGTTTCTGTTTTATGTATTAATAAAGTTGGCTAATGTATTAGAATATTGAGTATCTGTTTACAAAATATTACTATCTAATTCAAGGCACAGAATGGTTTTTGTATGTAAGTGTTTGGTGGTATCCTCCTGAAAGCTGATTTCAGCATAAATAAAACATATTATCCAGTTATTATCACATAGCTTTCATGGGATCATTAGCTTCTGGACATCCCTAAGGTATGGAAGATGCTGTACAGAGTGTTTTCTTATTGTTGAACTAAAAGGGAAGTATGGATCATGTCATAAAAGATCTAGATTTCATAAAGACAACTTGAAAAAAGCATAAACCTAACAAAGCACTTTTGCTTTTTAGAGTTTAGAGATTTATTACACATTGTAATGCAATATTCTCAAAGCCATTTAGGTATTTGTTAAGACATCAATTTGTTTTTCAAGTAATAAACTTTCCCACTATTTGTCTAAATATTAAAGTGATGACATTTTGACAAAGCATCATATGTAATGTTTACATGTTGCTGACATCTGAGCTTTTATTTTAGTAATATCTGTAAGTTCCCACACCTCCCACAACTCCCACAAAATTGTAAAACTACACAAGTTACAGACATTATCCATTATCATAACTCTACTTAAATGACAGGATTTATTTTGCTGGTTTACAGAAGCTATGGAGTTGAATCTATTAACAGGCATTACATTACTGGTAGTGCTTTGAAACTGACACACCGAACTAGCTTCACATTTTCCTTTCTAAAAATTATTCCGCAGGTTATCGAATTATGAGCAATTGGAGAGTAGGACACATACAGTGCAGCAAATTTGTCAAAGTATTTTTCCCCCACTTGAGTCGCCTAGCCCAATTCCACTTTCCTCCTCATTCCCTTTAAAGACTGCTTTTTCTTTTCCCCAAGAAACCATCTGTCTTGATTTAAAATTAATGCACAATTTGAACCATGCTTCATGCCAGAGCATTCCATACTCTAAATGTCCTTTATCTTTGTGACTGTCTTAAATGTCTGCACTTTAGTTACCATGCTGCCAGTTAGAGTAAACAATCACTATTTATCCTTCACAATGTTGGATACATCCATCATGTGTTTTCATGATTCTAGTGAAGAAATGCCTCAACTTTGCAAATCTCTTATCAAAAAAGAAATAACTGTCAACGTTCCATTTCCCCAGCTGCCTGGAAAATCTAAAGTACACCATTTCAGTTGCTCACTCATCTTTTCTACCATTGAATAGCCAAAATCAAGTGATGCCCAGGTACCCCTGTACTTCGTTGGTTATACAAGGAAAAGGTAGATGATCTACAAAACATATTTTAAAAGAATACGCAGATGAATAAGATAAATAAAATATAGGCAGATCATATGTGTTATGTTGAATAACCTACAGAGATACTGAACCAGCATGCCAAGTGGTGAAGTGCAGATTTGCAGACATATAGCCATCTGCAAAGAAGTGCAAGAGTGTCCAAATAACTGTTTCTCTCAACTCATTGTGGCCTTGAACTAAAGCCAAGTACTGTGGATGCCAGAGATCTGAAATCAAACATGGTGTACTGGAGAAACTCAGCAGGTCCTGCAATAGCCACGGAGAGACAAACAGAGTTCATTTTTTGAGTGCAAAAACGAAGTCATATTGTACTTGAAATGCCAATTCTGTTTCTCACTACACAGGTGCTGCCAGATCTTATAATAGAACTTATCACAGAATTCCTAAAGTGCGTGGAAGCAGGTCATTTAAGTCCAGACCAACCCTCCAAAGAGCATCCCACCCAGATCCATTCTTGCCCCCCATCAACACTTTCCACGGCTAATTCACCTGACCTACACATCCATGGACAATTTAGCATGGCCAATCCAATGGGCTGTGGGAGGAAACCCATGCAGACAGAAGGAGAGTGTGCAAACTCTACATAGACAGGAGCCCAAGGATGGAATCGAACCTGGGTCCCAGGCATGTAAGGCAGCAGTGCT
Source organism: Hemiscyllium ocellatum (assembly GCF_020745735.1). Taxonomy (NCBI): domain Eukaryota; kingdom Metazoa; phylum Chordata; class Chondrichthyes; order Orectolobiformes; family Hemiscylliidae; genus Hemiscyllium; species Hemiscyllium ocellatum. The sequence goes on along the minus strand of NC_083401.1, from coordinate 51,719,279 downwards.
AACCACTGAGCCACCATGCCATCCTTGTTGTGTTTCCACATAAATTTTCTTTTTTGATTTAATTGTGACCTTAGGTAGCAAACCTGATTTCAGATTAGACTGAAAGAATTTTAATGATGTGGCTCAGGTACCTCATTGACAGTCAACAATCAATTCCCTTACCCTTCCTCTGGGAGGTGGGAGAGAGGTCATTCAGAGGTATGACACATGCTTCATGCTCACTGAAGGTCTTAAGTGCCAATTAGAGGGCAGTAACTGGCAGTCAATGTAGAATCAGATATGCCTTCAGTAGTGGCAGATCATCTCATTGAAGCTGCCTACATAAACATTTTATAATGGAATTTCCCTATGTAAACAACTATCTGAGACAGTTTGTTGAGTAATCCAAACAAATCCTTCAAAATGTCTTTTGGAAATACTTTACCAATAATTTTTCAGTAACTTACACTAATAACTAGCAGAGCCACAAAATATTTGTGGTCAAATCTTTATTTTATCAGTACTACTTTAAATGGTATTTACACTACTTTTATCAAATACTAACAGAATAAAAACTTTATATTCTTGAAAACATGCACATAAAGCCACGTGTAAGACAGGCCTAAGGATACAAATACAAAAGCTGTCAGGAGATTGGCCTTGGAACTTATTTATAGTGAAAGAATGTTAACCTCTAATTGGAAATTATTTTCTTCCAAGCTGAAAAGTCAGAAAAATGTCTGATGTGCTCAGTAATATTAGAGAAGTAAGCAGTTTACTTCCAAAATGCATTACATTAATGCTTTATCAAATGGTCAAACAAATGAGCTACTCATCTTGTTTCAAGACAAAGTTCTTGTTCAAGAATCAAAATTCAGTGTAACATTATAACTGCTCCATCCTTGGGTCTGTGCAGAAATTCATTAGACTACTGACTACAATCTTTTATGTTGTTAGAATCAACAGGGACGTATTACTTTCAATTTACCGAACAACTTTTTAAAAATACTTTTTATCTAATCTTGTGAATTTTTCATCTCATTGACACTTTATTTTTGGCACAAATTGCAGCTTCTGAATAATAAGATCAAGTAATATTGTCCTTGCCAATTTACCATATGTAATCAAATATACAATCATCTCATTCACAAATTCCATGCCATTCCATCCTCCCTTCAAATACTGTTTCACCAGCTAACTATTACAGGGTTGCCCTTAATTGCTGCTGTTTGTGTACTCTTCAAACCCTGTCACATGTTCTGTGTACACGAGGCAGCACAAAATAAACCCAGATAGAGTATGCACTTAAAATTTCCAATCTTGACAGGGAAAGCATTCACTTCGAATTATAAATACCTTAAGTAAGATCTGAAACTAAAGACATAATTTACAAGTTACATATTTCAGGAAAAAATTATGAGATACTCATTAAGTCATATCTGAAAATATTACTGAGGGTTTTATTTTTCAAACAATCAACTCACAACCTCTCTTCCAAAGTCCTACAATTTCACTGGAACAAATAAAGGAAACACTGGAAATTGAAACCAAGTTAACATTCAGAACGTGAAAAGATGTTCAGAAAAGTTTGGCAAGAATAAAAAGGGAGGTGGGGTGACAGCTCTGCTTGGAGATATTGCAATGTTGGCAAAACAGGAGATCTTGATAAGGTAAGAACAGCATTGAATTAGTTAGTGAGGAGGACAAAAAAAGGGAATAACCATGCCCCTGGGAGTATTTTATACAACTCCTAATGATGGGAAAGAGGTGGAGGAGCAAATCTGCAAGGAAGTCGTGAAGATCATGAAATCACTGCTACAGAATGCAGCTATTAGACCTTTCATGACACCAGTGTTGATTGGGATAATATTATAATAATAGATAAAGGTATTTGAGGAATTTCTGAGTTGCGTTCAGCAGACCTTCCTCAAATAACATGCTCCCAGATGAACAAGTGGTGTTGCTGGATCGATTGTTGAAGTCTAAGGAACCAAATGGACTAAATACTGGAGAACATTTTAGATAAAGAGTCTTTATTGTATCATAAGGCTTGTATCGATAATGAAAAATACCAGGCAACAATCTAAAGCAGAACATCTACCGTTAAAAGATGGATATCTTCATCGGGTTGAGATGATGAAATGGAACCAGAAATTGACAGAAGTAACACTGGCAGAAAAATTACTGACCTTGAAAGATAAAATCTAAATCCACCAACTAGAAGAACAAGGATAAGTAGCAAGAGAAATACCACCACCTGCAAGTTCCCCTCATATCAAGATTCTATTCACCAGCCTCACTTGGAACTATATTGCCATTTTGTTACTGCTCTGTCACACGCAACTCTCTTTTGCACAGCAATGTGGAAATTCCTACACCAAGGAGTGCAACAGCTCACCAGAACAATCTGGGAAGAACAAAAAATTCCTACAGCCAAGGAGTGCAACAGCTCACCAGAGCAGCTCACCAGAACAATCTGGGAAGAACAATAAATTCTGCCTCAGCTGGTAACCCCCAGATCCCATTAACAAATAAAAAGAGCTTCTTGAAGATAGAGCTGCAGTTAAAGAGGAGGAGGATGTGAGGTATGTTTCTGATAAATTCTTCAAAGGAGAATCAGGCCCAGTAGAAAATGTTTAGAAGCAAAGACTGAGGAAAATTAAATTAGCAGAGAGATTATGAAAAAATAAATAAAATGAGAATATAAGTGAATCCAAAAATGTTCTATCAGCAGGTGAATAAGTTCTAAATGGTGTAGTGGGACTTATTAGGAATAAAGAGGGTGATATAGAACAGAAGACATGACTCAAATACTTTGTATCGATGTATAATGAGCAAATGAGTGGTAGCAAAGTGTCAGTAGAGAGTGGTTAAGTATTGAATAGTTGAAATAGAATTGGAAGATATAGAAAGACTGGCTATTCTTAGAGTACGTAGATAAGTTTCCAGATCGAAATGGTTTACATTCCAGCGTGCAAAAGGGAATGGAGTGCAGACAGCAGAAGACATCGACCCATAAAGATTGGAAGATTGTGGCAAACACAGGTGGGATTTTATGATTCTATAAATGGGACTAGTTTAGATTAGGTTGGCATGAATGAGTTGGGTTGAAGGGTCTGTTTCTGTGCCATATGATTCTACGATAGACATCAGAGGAATAGAGGATTTGGAAAGCTAGAATATTGTGCCCCTAAAAGTTGATACATGAATATTAGTTTCTCCTATGAACAGGTACAAAGTTTTTGTTATTATGGAAGGAGCAGTTTTAACTTATGCTAACATAAAGTGTGGGCCAAAGCTTGAGGTAGAACAATGCAATATTTTTTAAGGCAGAACCATAGATAGCAGGAATCTTGCTGTGGTTTAAGTATCTAATGATACCCTTACTGATACAGATGATCAAACAATGTATGCAATTGTATGTTAAACATCAAATGATAGATAGTCCTGAGAAAAGACTTTGAAAAATTTTGACTGCGATTTGTAAGGAATTTCACAGAATCGACACATTGTCTTTCCATGGTTGATCTGAAATATCCAGAAACGATCTGCAAGTTTCTCGAAGACCAGCTCAAAATAAGAATTAACTTCAAGCTTAATGGACACCAACTCATATCATATGGATAGCAACCTCAAATGACTCTGGCCAGATTATCAGAAGGTACAGCAGCAAAGGATAAGAGCTTGACTGTTCCAAGAGGAAGCATCAGAGAGACTCAATGAGTCAGTGATTGCTTCTACACTCAGGTAGAGACAAAACATCTGCAGATACTGGAATTCAAGATAGACAGGCAGGAGGCTGGAAGAGCATAGCAAGTCAGACAGCATCAAGAGGCAGAGAAGTCAATGTTTCGGGTGTAATCCTTCTTCAGGACTTGGGGTGGATATAAGGGGAGCAGCAGATAAAGGGGTAGGTGGAGTGGAGTGGTGAGGTAGGGATAGGTGAACACAGGTAGAAGGTATGAATTGGTTAGTCGATGGGAGGAATAAATCCTGTTGGCAGCTGGAAGGAAGGCTCAATCAGAGGAATGGAAAGGTGTGGTGGGGGGGGGGGGGGAAAGAGGTGGAGCTGGGAAGGGAGTTAGGGGATGGGAAGGGAGGTTATTTGTAATTGAAGAACTCAGTATTGAGTCCTATGGGCTGTAGGCTGCCCAGGTGGGAGACGAGGTGTTGTTCCTCCATATTGTTGTGTGGTTCATTGTAGCAATGGAGGATGGTCATGTTGGAAAGGGAGTGGTTAGGGAATTAAAAATCGGTGGTGACTGAGAGGTCAGGTCCGCACCTTAGGGCATGTTCCGCTGAGTATCTCAGCTGGGCCCACAGGGGCCAATCTGACCTCCCAGTCATTGCCCGTTTTAATTCCCCTTCCCACTCCCTTTCTGACATGACCATCCATGGCCTCCTCCATCGGCACAGTGAATCAGACCACAAATTGGAGGAACAACCCCTTACCTTCCACCTGGGCAGTCTACAGCCTGGAGGACTCAACATTGAGTTCTCCAATTTCAAATAATCTTCCTTCCCATCCCCTCTGCCAACTTGCACTCCTCTGATCGATCCTTTTTTCCAGTTACCAACCGGATTCATTCCTCTGATCGACCAACCAGGTTGTACCCTATACCTGTGTTCAACTATCCCCACCTCGTTCCTCACACATCCTAACCACTCCACCCCCACTTTATTTACAGCTACCTTTACACCCACCCCCAATCCTGAAGAAGGGCCATAACTGAAACGTTGACTTCTCCATCTCGTGATGCTGCCTGGCTTGCTGGGTTCCCCCAGCCTCCTGCTTATCTATAAAAACTCAAACACCTGAAAGAATCTTGTGTAAGAAAAAGGGCTCTACCACTGATACTTGTGTCCATCCTGATGCTATAGTTGCAGCCAACAACAATTACATGCCTTAGGTGCAACCAACATCTTTGCCACAATCAGCAAAACATACTAAATCAACAAAATGTGGAACACATGTGGTTTGTTGCAATTATCCAAAAGCTGTCCAGCTTTTCTTGATATCTGTAACGCATGTACCACCAAGGGAGATATGACATGCATGTTCAAAGAAAAAAAACTGAGTAAAAGACCCACACATACCCCAGCACAAATCACAAGTGTCCAACTAGACAGTACAAGACCACCTGTAGGAAAGAAAGTGTTAAGGTGCACAAATGTGAAAGCATTAATGTTATTCAGAGTCAGACAAAAGGTGAATTTCAGAAGGTAGCCAAATTTTCCAGATTAAGTCTCATACACCATGTTAATGGTATAAAGCAATCATTAGTGTCACATGTCCTGATAAGGCAGGACAACGCACATTGATAACTAACATTAACACGGAAGATAATGCCACCTGAACGACTCTAACCTTAGCTGGTGGTGATTCATGGTTCGGATTATGAGAAATCTTCTGATACAGTATAATGATCACCAGTTTTACATAATGACAATGTACGTTTGGCTTCTCAAAATCAATCATCGACCTGATCCAGGAGCTGCTGGTCTATGAATATTCATAGATCTCAGAACAGTCACAATTCATGAGATTCAAACTAAACCCATTGTGGTGTAACAGACAAGATGTGACACAATCAAATTAGTCAACAATCTCTAAGGAGATGACTTTGTAGTGAGATATAAGCCAAACGGATAATAGTTAATTGTCATTGATTTCTGTTGGATTTTCAGTACCACAGTATTTACACCCACTTTTTTTATGCTACATGAGACAACACATGAGGTAAAACACGCTGATAGACAGAAACTCTCACTAAATTGGCTTACTTTTATTCAAATGAATTTGCGAACCTCTTTTGCAACCTTTAGTGATTGGTGTGTTTCTGGATTAGACGTGCTGGAAAAACACAGCAGTTCAGGCAGCATCCAAGGAGCAGTAAAATTGACGTTTCGGGCAAAAGCCCTTCATCAGGAATACAGGCAGAGTGCCTGAAAGGTGGAGAGATAAATGAGAGGAGGGTGGAGGTGGGGAGAAAGTAGCATAGAGTACAATAGGTGAGTGGAGGAGGGGATGAAGGTGATAGGTCAGGGAGGAGGGTGGAGTGGATAGGTGGAAAAGAAGATAGGGCAGGTAGGACAAGTCATGGGGACAATGCTGAGCTGGAAGTTTGGAACTGGGGTGAGGTGGGGGAAGGGGAAATGAGGAAACTGTTGAAGTCCACATTGATGCCCTGGGGTTGATTGGTGTGTTTGGAAATTAAGGCCTCTTATTCCACTGCTCCACCTAGACCTGTATCTCTCCCACTAATAAGTGACTTTCCACAAAGTAGTACCACATACTTCTATGATAAATCTCATTTGACAATGACTTAATTCATTCTTCATGTTTTAAATCCTCTACAAATTTGTCGCCGTCCTCCCCAGGACTCATCATCCTTTCTGTACATCCCCCTCCACCCCCAATTTAGTGTCATCTGAAATACAAAGCAATCATTTTTAAATTTACAAACTCCAAATTGAGAACAGCATGCGAGCAAGGGTCTATTCCCACTTCTTTCACTCTTGTAACTGCGCTTTAGTCTGACTCTCAGTTTTTTGTTTTACCAACTAGATGTGAAGGAGAGCTTTTTTTGACAGCGAGTGATAATATCCTGAAACTCACTGTCAAGGAGGCCAGAGGAGGGAAAGATAATGAAAGACTTCAACAAGAAATTAGATGGGCACTTCAGGGGTTTACACGTGCAGGGCTATGGGGTTAATGCAAGAGAATGACACTGATTGGCAAGGATTCCATGGTGTGAATGGCCTGCTTTTTTGACACAATAAACCTTTGACTATATTAAGGTTTTAAGCTGAAACAGGGAAAGCAAGACGGTGTAAAAGGAAAAGAAAAGAGAAAGTGAGGACTGCAGATGCTGGAGATCAGAGTCGAAGAGTGTGTTGCTGGAAAAGCACAGCAGGTCAGGCAGCATCTAAGGAGTAGTAGAATCGACGTTTCGGGCATAAGCCCTTCATCAGGAATTGCTCTGAGGAAGGGCTTATACCTGAATCCTCGACTCTCCTGCTCCTTGGCTGCTGCCTGACCTGCTGTGCTTTTCCAGCACCACACTCTCGACTAAAAGGCAAACAGCCCATGCAGGAATTTAAAACCACTAAGCTGTATTATAGAATGGAAGGGAGGTGAAATGACAAAAAGAGATAATGATGTAACAAAAAATAGGTGGTTATGGAACAGGTGAGGAAACAAATGGGATTTCTCTAGAAGGAAAAGCAAAACAGTCAAGATCATAAGTTGTCAGACGTGCTATGTGGAAAGTGTGATAGAATGGAAGAGACTCCTTAGTGAAGTGGGATTTGCAAAAGGATAGTAAAGTTGTGGAAGTCACCGGGGTTACAGCTGTTAATGCTTGATAGTCTATTCCAGAAATAGAGAATGAGCAGTCAAGGAGGGGGAACGGAAGAGTGGGTGGTGGATCATACGAAGGCAAAAGATAAAAATATACAACAAGTCACTGAACATTTTCAGTTTTTTTCAATTCACTCATGGGACATGGGTATTGCTGGCTTACCAATATCGATTACCTGTCCCTAATCGCCCTTGAGAAAGTGGTGCCTTCTTGAACCGTTGCAGCCCATTTGCTGTGGGTTCACCAACAATGCCATTTGGGAGGGAATTCCAGGATTTTGACCCACTGATAGTGAAGGATTAACAATATACTTTCAAGTCAGGATGGTGAGTAGCTTGGAGGGGAGCCTGAAGGTGGTGCCATTCTCATGTATCTGCTGTCCTTGTCCATCTAGATAGAAGGGATCATGGATTTACAAGGTGATGTCTAAGGATCTTTAATGAATTTCTGCAGTGCATTTTGTAATTAGGATGTACTGCTGTTACTCAGCATTGGTTGTGCAGGGAGTGAATGCTTGCTGATGTGGAGTCAGTCAATCAAGCAGGCTGCTTTGTCCCAGATAGCTTCTTGACTGTTCTTGGTGTTGCACCCATCCAGGCAAGTGGGGAGTATTCCATCAAACTCCTGACTCGTGCCTGGTAAATAGTGAACAGGCTTGGGGAACAAGGTGAGTTACATGTCATAGTATTCCTAGCCTTTGACCTGATATTGCTGTCATTGCATTTGTGGTGAGTCCACTTGAGTTTCTGGTCAATGGTAACCCCAAAGATGTTGATAGTGGGGTAATTTAGTGATGGTACAACCACTAAATGTCAAGGGATGGTTGGATTGTCTCTTAATGGAGATAGTCATTTGTGCAGCACTCATGTTGCTTGCCATTTGTCAACACAAGCTTGAATATTGCCCAAATCTTGTTGCATTTGAACATGAACTGTTCCAGTATCAGAGGACTCACAATTGGAGCTGAACATTGTGCAATCATCGGTGAACATCCCCACTTCTGACCTTATGATGGTGGGAAGGTCATTGGTGAAGCAGCTGAAGATGGTTGGGCCTAGGACACTACCCTGAGGAACTCTGCAGAGGTGATCGACTTTCAAAAACCACAACTTTCTATAGGGTAGGACTCCAAACAGTGGAGAGTTTGCTCCCTGGTACCCCCTGATTCCCGTTTTGCTCTCTAGTTTAGAAGAACTAGATTATTGCTGAGCAAGTGCTACTTGACAACATTGTTGACACATCACTTTATTGATGATCAAAAGTGGATTGATGGGGCAGGAACTAGTTGAGTTGGATTTGTCTGATTATTTATGTAAATGACATAGCTAGGCAGTTAGGATTGAAAATAGGAAAATTGCTTTTGTGGGTAACAATGTAACAGAAAAAAATAGTGAGACATGAATTCCAGATTAGGACTGGAATAAAGGATATTCCACATATCCCATGAAAAGGCAGGTATATAACCCATAGGGTTTCCCGGCAACTCTTTTAATTGGAGTCGTCAAAGGAGAAATAGTTCAAATAGAGAACAAGCTCAGCCAGGCAGAGAAGGATGGTTGGATGAATTAAAAGAGGATAGCAATTAAGGCTAGTCTGCGGGGAGAGAGATGTGTCAATTGAGCATCCAGGATGTAAAGGCGATAATCAGGATCATGAACTGGAAAGTTTGAAAGTGGTGGAAAATGTTAAAGAGTTATGGATGTTGGTGGGGAGAGACAGGACAAGGGGCCATAAACCTGCAGTGAAGACAAGCTGCGAGAATGTTTAAGCAATGGCCAATAATTTCTGATGCTTATGAGCTTGCATTAAAACAAAAAGGAAATATGATATTGTATACATATTGGGCAAGCAACTCATTGGCATTTACTGTGGCTGGTGAAAGATGTGCAAGATTTATCAGTTCTATTGAAAGGTGATATGGCACAGGGGGAATAGTTAGTAAGTCTGCAGTTGACACCAAAATTAGTGGTGTAGTGGACAGCAAAGAAGGTTACTTCAGAGTACAAAAGGACATTGATCAGAGGGGCAAATGGGCTGAGGAGTGACAGATGAAGTTTACTTTAGATAAATGTGAGGTGTTGCATTTTGGAAAGGTGAATCAGGGTGGGACTTATTCACTTAATGGTAAGGTCCTGGGGAGTGTTGCTGAACAAAACAACTTTGGAGTGCAGGTTCACATTTCCTTGAAAGTAGAGTCGCAGGTAGATAGGATAGTGAAGAAGGCGTTAGGTATGTTTTCTTTTATTTGTCCGTGCATTCAATATAGGAGTTGGGAGGTCATGTTGCGTTGTACATGACATTGGTTAGGCCACTTTTGGAATACTGTGTTCAATTCTGGTCTACCTCTTATAGGAAGGATGTTGTGAATCTTGGAAGGGTTTAGGAAAGTTTACAGGAAAGGATATTGCTAGGGATGGAAGGTTTGAGCTTATCGGGAGAGGCTGAATAGGCTGAGGCTATTTTCCATAGAGCATCAGAGGCTGAGTGATGACATTGTAGAAGTTTATAAGATCATGAGGGGCATAGATAGGCTGAATAGCCAAGCTCTTGTCTCCAGGGTAGTGGAGTCCAAATCTAGAAGGCATTAGTTTAAAGTGAGGGAGTCGGGATTTAAAAGGGACCCAAAATGTTATTTTTTCATGCAGAGCGTGGTGCATGTATGGATTGAGCTGCCAGAGGAATTGGTGGAGGTTGGTACAATTACAATATTGAAAAAACATCTGGATGGGTAAATGAATAGGAACGATTGAGAGAGATATGGGCCAAATACTGGCAAATGGGACTCGATTAATTTCGGATAAGTGCGGGTTCATAACTCCTTGAAAGTAGATTCACAGGTAGATAGGATAGTGAACGTGGTATTTGGTATGCTTTCCTTTATTGACTAGAGTATTGAGTATGGGAGTTGGGAAGTCATGTTGTGGCTGTACAAGATGTTCGTTAGGCCACTATTGGAATATTGTGTTCAATTCTGGTCTCCTTTCTGTCAGAAAGATGTTGTGAAACTTGAAAGGGTTCAGAAAAGATTTACAAGAATGTTGCCAGGGTTGGAGGATTTGAGCTATAGGGAGAGGCTGAATAGGCTGGGGCTGTTTCCTTGGAGTGTCGGAGGCTGAGGAGTGAGATTTATAAAATCATGAGGGGCATGGATAGGGTAAATAAACAAAGTCTATTCCTGGGTGGGAGAGTCCAAAACTAGAGGGCATAGGTTTACAGTGATAGGAGAAAGATTTAAAAAGGACCTAATGTGGGGTTTTTTCCATGCAGAGGGTGGTGCATGTATGGAATGAGCTGCCAGAGGAAGTGTTAGAGGCTGATACGATTGCAACATTTAAAAGACATCTGATGGGTATATAAATAGGAAGGGCTTGCAGAGATATGGGCCTACTGCTGGCAAATGGGACTAGATTATGTTGGGGTATCTGGTTGACATGGATGAGTTGGACTGAAGGGTCTGTTTCCGTGCTGTAAATCTCTATGACCCTATGGTAAGCATAGACAAGTTGGACCAAAGGGTCTGTTTCCATGCTCTGTGATCTGAAACATTAATTTCGTTTCTCTCTCCACAGATACTACCAGACGACTGCATATTTCCTAACCTTCCAACCTCAAATTCAATTTCCACAACTGCGTTATTGTTTCTAAGTTGCTCACTCACACTTAAGCTGATTCCTAAATAAAATCTGCTCGCATTGGAGTGGTAATCTCTTCATGTGAAACTTTAGATAATTACTAGGAGTAATTCTGTCGCTTAACCCAAATATCGTGCTGCAACTTTTGTGAATAGTCACACACCCGAGTGGTGCCATGTCACTTTTTGGCCATTAGAAACAGGGTAGGAGACAGAAAAGCTGGCAAAATGACTCAGGATTCTGTCAGGTAGTCTGACCTACATCTCACAACCAAGCTATTTTGCCAATTCAGCTAAATAGATCGCCTGCCAGTCTGGAACCTAATCCTTCCATTTTCATAGAATCATAGAATCCCTACAGTGTGAAAACAGGCCACTTGACCCAACAAGTCCACACCGACCCTCCAAAAAGTAATACACTCAGACCCATTCCCCTACCCTAATACTCTACATTTTCCCTCATGCATGCACATACCCTACATGCCCCTGAACACTAAGGACAATTTTAGCAAGGCAAATTCCCTGACCTGCACATCTTTCGACTGTGGGAGGAAACTGGAGCAGCCAGAAGAAACCCACACAGACACAGGGAGACTGTGCAAACTCCACACAGACAGCCTCCAGAGGCTGGAATTGATCCAGAGTCCCTGGTGCTGTGAGACAGCAGTGCTAACCACTGAGCCACCATGCCAGTTAAGGTCCTAATGGGATTGGAAAGCTTTGGCGGTGGGGGCAGTGGTGATGCGTATGGGAGGAACTTCGGGAGGAACCTTGGCAGCAGTGATCACAGATAAGTATTGCGCTGCCTTTCCAGTGTTCCCCTCACCCCGCTTTTAGTACTTCTGTTGGCACTCTGTCCACACATTCAGTCTATATTCACTTCCTACTTTAGTGAGAAAGACATATTTGGACTGACATTAGCTTCAGCCTCAATATAAACCATCCATAGGGGAGAATCTTAGCAGGTTCTAAGTGATGTGGGCTCTGGTGAGATGTAGGGCAGAATCAGGCAAGATTTTCTTTGAGCCCCATCTTCTTGTTGAAATCATTTCGCTACATTGTGTGCACTTTTCTCAAACAGCAAGGAGAGCCATAGAGTCATAGAGATGTACAGCATGGAAACAGACCATTCGGTCCAACCTGTCCATGCCGACCAGATATCCCAACCCAATCTAGTTCCACCTGTCAGCACCTGGCCCATATCCCTCCAAGCCCTTCCTATTCATATACCCATCCAAATGCCTCTTAAATGTTGCAATTGTACCAGCCTCCACCACATCCTCTGCAACTCATTCCAGATACGTACCACCCTCTGCGTGAAAAAGTTGGCCCTAAGGTCTCTTTTATATCTCACCTTAAACCTATGCCCTCTAGTTCTGGACTCCCCGACCCCAGGGAGAAGACATTGCCTATTTACCTTATCCATGCCCCTCATAATTTTGTATACCTCTAAGGTCACCCCTCAGCCTCCCACGCTCCAGGGAAAACAACCCCAGCCCATTCAGCCTCTCCCTTTGGCTCCAATCTTCCAACCCTAGCAACATCCTTGTAAATCTTTTCTGAACCCTTTCAAGTTTCACAACATCTTTCCGATTCTCCTTCATGATTAATAACTTTGTTGCTTGTTCAACCCAAAATGCCGCATAAATATTTTGACTGCAATCTTACCAAACTCACCAAACAAAACAGGTGGGGAAGAATTCAATAAGCTCTACCAGAACTAGACATGATAAATGCAGGGAAGTGCAAGATGGGATTTACATTTTGCTTGGGCTGAAAAATGGCAAGTAACATATGTGCCCCACAAGTGGCAGGTACTGACTATCTCCAACAAGAGACAATCCACCTCTTGACACTTAATAACATTCCTTTCACAAACTCCCACTATCAACATCATCGGCATTACCATTGATCAAAAGCTCAACTGGATTCACCATAGAAATACTGGGGTTACAAGAGCAGGTCAGAGGCTAGGAATACTTTATCAAGTAATTCACTTCCTGACTCGACAAAGCCTATCCTCTATCTACAAGAAGCATGGTGGAGTATTCAATACCTACCTGGAAAAGTGCAGCTTCAACGATACTTAAGAACCAGGGGTCACAGTCTAAGCCTACAAGATAAATCACTTACCACTGAGATGAGGAGATATTTCTCAGCCCAGAAAGTGGTGAGCCTTTTGAATTCAGTATCACAGAAAGGGGTGTGTGCTGGAGTTAGCGGATGAAGCTAAAGGGATCAAATGATATGGAGAAAAAAAAAATGGGTACAGCTACTGAGTTGGATCAGCAGCTGTGTACACAATAAATAGCAGTGCATGCTCAAAAGGCCGAACAGTCTATAGCTGCTCCTACTTTCTATGAAAATCTTGATACCATTCAGAACATAACAGCCTGCTTGATTGTTTGTGGATGTGGTGCCACTCAGTCCCTCTATGATCAACATTCAGTTTCAGGTATCTACAGTGGTGAAAAATGCCTTCCAGGCCCATCATAGTTGCATACAATCTAAAATTTGCACATCAAAGCTCTTTAGACAGCATCTTCCAAATCCGTGGCCACTATCATTGAGAAGGATAAACGCAGCAGATACACATGAACACCACCACATTTAAGTTCCCCTCCAAACCATCCTGACTTGAAAAGTATATCACCGCTCCTTCAGTGTCACTGGGTAAAAATCCTGGAACTCTTTCCCTGGTGTGCTGTAGGTAGGCCCACAATACAATGGACAGCAGTGATTGAAGATGGCAGCTCACCACCACTTTTTCAAAAGCAACCAAGATGGGCAAAAATTGCCACCTCAGCCAGCAACATCAAATCCCATGACTGAATAAAAAAAATTCCCAATTTTTCCAAACTTCTCATACGTGAAATGCTTCATTCCTGGAGCCATTCTCACATACAACTTCTGTACTCTCTTTGATGCATTCACTTTCCGTGCTGTGATTCTCATAATTAAATACAACACTCCAGCTGAAGCCTAACCAGTATCTTCATTGTTACCTCTATACCCAAATTTATGAAGCCTAGACTGCTGCAAGCTGTACTAAAAGCTCTCCTACTAGCTGTCTTGCCACCTTCAATGATTAGTATATATACAGCCAGGTCTCTGCTCCCACCCATTTTTTTTACTTAGCACTGTCTTTCCATCTTTTGTACCAAAATATATTACCTCACATTCCTCCCCATTGATCTTCATCTACCACCTACGTTCCCAATCCATCAATGTGTCAATGTCATTTTGAAGTTCTACATTGTCTTCCACTCAGTTCTCAATTCTCCCTAGTTTTATGTCATGCATAAACTATGGAACTGCCTCTGCACACTATGATCTGGATAATCTACATACCTCAGGAAAAGCAATGATCTCAAAAGGTAAAGTTCACTATAATCTTTCTTCCAGTCTGTAAAATACCATTCACCATTACAGTATTTATATTGCTACTGTTCCTTTTATTCCATACTGAATAACTTCCCTCAGAAGTCAGTTTTATGGCTTTGTATCAGATGCCTTTTGGACATCCACATACACTATATCAACTTCCTTCTCTTCTTCAATTCTCTTCGTTACCTCTTCTAAAAACATGAACAAGTTAGTTTGGCAAAATGTTTACTTGACAAAACAATACAGACTGTTCCAAAATCTATCTGAATTTTTCCATGTGGCTATTAATGTTATCATAAATCATGGTTTACAGAAGTGCCCAATGTCAATGGGCTAAAATCCACAGAGGTTGTACTAAATGTACCAGGAAATATCGCAAGAAACTGACTCGCATGTGAACTTGTGTGTATGCAATGAAGTTAAAGTAATCGTGAGTTTAGTTTGCAGTTTCATTTAGGTTTGTCAGAATGATACCAGCTGAAGATAAAGCATCCAGCGAACACAGAGAAATTCACCAGTAGGAAACCAGCTGCAACTGTGTCACCCTGAGCAAGATGCCTTAGTGTGCAGATGTGACTCTTTGTTGGGGTTGATATTTGCAAAAATATTGCTGGGATAGAAAGAACAGCATCAGTTTGAAACATTTTCTGCCGTGTAGTGAAAACTTGCCAACCTTTTGTCTAGTGTAATAAAATTCAAATTTTGTTCTTGTCCACTGCAAGTTTTATTGTGCGTGTTAAAAATAGACTTGCAGATTCTTGTAAAATGTGCTCAGAAACTGACTTGGTTGAGTTAGGAGCTATCATGCCAGGTTTCAATCAGGGGTTTGGCTTATCCAGTATGAACATCAGCTGGGATTGTAATAATAACGTGAAAGTGCATCTAAAGTGTGCTTGGATAATGCTTTGAAGATCACAAACACTTTATTTACAGAGATCAATGAGCTAGATATGTCTGCTTTTTACAGCAGTTCACATCTATTGTTGGTAGAAAAACTTCCTGGTGAAGGTATCATTCTGAGGCATTGACTGCCCAGCTCCTCAGATGCTGCCTGGTCTGCTATGTTTTCTCCAGCACCACACTTTATCAACTCAAACTTTAACACTCAAGTTAAAACTGGTTTCCTTTTCTTATCGAACTGCAGAATGCGGTCACTGATTAAATTCCCAAATAGTTAAAACCAGAATTTGATTTATTCAGCCCAGTAAAACAAATTACTTGAAAAATTCTGGACTGGATTCAGAGACTTGCATGTCTCCTCCCTGAGTGAATCAATCCAAGAGTTTGCAGACTCTGCTCAATGTTTGTATTTATCACTCCACACTTTAAACATTTTTGGATAAAAGCCCAAAGTCAGAAGTCACACAGCACCAGGTTATAGTCCAACAGGTTTACTTGTAATCACACAAGCCTTTGGAACGTAGCCCCCACCCGACAAAGGGGCAACACTCTGAAAGCTTGTGATTTCAAAGAAATCTGTTGGACTATAACCCGGTGCCGCATGACTTCTGACTTTGCCAACCCCAGTCCAACGCGGCACCTCAACACCAAAGATGTTTACACAGAGACAGTTGGTTCTGATTGGTAATGTGGCAGTAAAATGAGATCCAAGGAATTCCTGTGGTGTAGTAGTGGTGAGGAAGAAAGTGAGGATTGCAGAGGCTGAAGATCAGAGTCCAAAAGGGTGGTGCTGGAATAGCACAGCTGGTCAGGCAGCATCTGAGGAACAGGAGAGTCAACATTTCAAACATTAGCCCTTCATCAGGAATGTGTGGTGGCATGTCTGTCTCTGAGTGAGAAGACAGTTTCCAGTCCCAACTGCTCCCAAAGTGGCTGTGATGCCACTGAGTCCCTCTACAACAACGTTCAGTAGCAAAATCATAGACATCAACAGCGCAGAAAAATGCCCTTCAGGCCCATCATTGTTGTGTAACTGGTAACACATCTTTAGAGGCTGATTAGAAAATATCTTAAATGAGATCTAAACTAAGTCTTGGCAGTCGCCTACCCATAAAACTGGCAGTGATTAGTAATTACATCACGTTACTGCACTGATCCCTTTATAGGCATCTTTTCTATAGATCCCTAGCTGTCTATGTTTGAGAACCACTCAAATAGGTCAAGTTAGCAGCCAATTTACACAATATAAACCCTTGCAAACAGCAGCAAAAGTAAATAGATAATCTATTTTTAGTGGCATTATTTGAGGGGTTAGTGGTCAGCTGCCATCTTAAATCACTGTAGTCCTTAGGTCTACCTATGGCATATGGATTACAGCAGTTTAAGAAGGCAGATCACTATCACTTTCTTAAGACTAACTAGGGCAATAAATATTGGTCAGCCAGAGATACTCACTCCCTATGAATCAACTTAAAAAATGGTCAAATGAATAAATAAACTCCATACTGGTGCTCTGTGTTCTTTAATGTCCCCTCAAGGGCAGACAAGTTCTTGTATTATAACTGATAGCACTTCTCAAGTACTTCACTTATATATGAGCGTAGATTGTATGTTCATGTCCTTCTCACTTAGAGGCAAGTGTGTTACAATTGACTACAGAGTTTTAGGCCTTGAATGATTGAACAAAAGTAGCAATTTTTCTTCAAATTTTGTATTCCCTTATTCCAACAGAAAACTAATTGGCAGCAAATGTCAGTTGACCACATAAAGCAAAATATGTCTCGCATCAGCAGTACACAAAATTCATAAATGACCTCATAACAGAGTCACCAAGCAACCAATCTAAGTTCAAAAGAATTTTGAAGGATGCTGATTACATTATCTACACTCTCCAATGCACCTATACTGAACTGTTAGTTTCACAACTACCCCAAGTCTGAATTTTCTTGTAGGATAAAAATTAACTACTGAAGAACACACAAATTATATTAATGAGAACAAAATTCATAGCTCCTTGAAAGTGGAGTTGCAGGTAGATAGGATAGTGAAGACAGCATTTGGTATGCTTTCCTTTATTGGTCAGAGTATTGAGTACAGGAGTTGGGAGGTCATGTTGCGGCTGTACAGGACATTGGTTATGCCACTGTTGGAATATTTCATACAGTTCTGGTTTCCTTCCTATCGCAAAGATGTTGTGAAACTTGAAAGGGTCCAGAAAAGATTTACAAGGATGTTGCCAGGGTTGGAGGATTTGAGCTATAGGGAGAGGCTGAACAGGCTGGGGCTGTTTACCCTGGAGTGTTGGAGGCTGAGGGGTGACCTTATAGAGGTTTACAAAATGATGAGGGGCATGGATAGGATAAACAAACAATGTCTTTAGTTCTGGATTCCCCAACCCCAGGGAAGAGGACATAGGTTTAGGGTGAGAGGGAAAAGATATAAAAGAGACCTAAGGGGCAACTTTTTCATGCGGAGGGTGGTGCGTGTATGGAATGAGCTGCCAGAAGAAATGGCGGATACGTACAATTGCAACATTTAAAAGGCATTTGGTTGGGTATATGAATAGGAAGGGTTTGGAGGGATATGGGTCGGGTGCTAGCAGGTGGTACTAGATTGCGTTGGGATATCTGGTCGGCATGGATGGGTTGGACCAAAGGGTCTGTTTCCATGCTATGACTCTATGACTCCATGACTATTACCTCAAACTACAGTTATTTACTGTGGCTTGAGTTCCCTGACCTTTATGGAAACATTATTATGAATTTTTCAGAATCATTACGAATTCTTCTCTTTTTAAATCCTTATTAAATTCTTTTCATTAACACAAAAATGGACATTTCAGGTAAAATATTACAAATTCTGATAACACCGTGTGAAAAGCACATTAAACAAATCTTCAAATATGACCACAGGTCTAAAACATGCATAATTTGGCACACTTCACTTTGAAAGAACTGGAGTAAACATTTGTGAGTTATATAACAAAATGGGTGCATAAGTCTGTTACGATCAGATATAAATGTCTCAGAGTTTTCATTTGAATATGAAAAACAAATGTTTTCATTTTCATTTGGATTTGTACTGTCCTCTACTATAATTACGTAGCATCTTGGAAATGTTTTGGAGCATCAGAAGTGCAGGTTTCAAACAGTCAGATTTTTGGCTGCACGATTCAATGCTGATTGATTGTTTGGTTGATTTGATTGATTTGTTGTCACATTTACCGAGGTACAGAAAAAAGTTTTGTTTAGAAGCAGTACAAGCAGATCATGGTAAACAAGAACATACAGATCAAAAAGACTTCAATTACACTGCGTAGTGCGAGCGCTAGGCGAGATCAGTGTTACCATGATCAGCATTATTTGTTTCCTTTGTGCTAAGATAAAATTGGATTCTTCTAAAAATATCAAACCTGAAACATTACAAACTAAACAGACATCCAAACTTGAAGTGTAATGCTAACTTCTGGTTAAAAAATGCCCATTGTCTTATAGCTTACTTCCCTTAAATAATACTTAGATGAAAACATTACCCAAGAAGTTTGTACCCCTCAAATGCCTAAAACTACAACTAAACTGTACTACCTCTGAATGGAGAGCCAAGCAATTCAAGCTGCTATTGGCAAATTGAAGAACATACCGTTACATCAATAAGTCTATTTTCACCTCTCTTCTAAAACACAAGTTACGACAATAATCTTTGAACAAATGTATTTACATCGTGTTTTTCACACAGTGAAACTTCCCAAGGCTCTTCATAGAATATAATTTGTTTAAAATGAACACAATGAAAGGGATTATTAAGGCTGATGAACTTAGGGCATGTTTGGGAACATGGGGTTGGGACATCATAACTATTACAGAAACCTGCTGAAGGGATGGACAGGGCTGGCAGCTCAGTGTTCCGGGTTTCAAACACTATAGGAAGGATAGAAAGGGAGACAAAACGGGGGGGGAATAGTGTTTTTGATTAAGGGAAACATTAGAGTTTTAACTAGAGAAGGTATTACTTAAAAAAATCGTCCAGTGAAAATATAGCGGTATAAATTAGGAATAAGAAAGGAATGATCACTTTACTGGGATTGTATTATGGACACCACCAATAGAGGGAAATTAAGGAACAAATATGCAGAGAGATCGCAGATATATATAAGAATAATAAGGTGGTAATTGCTGATTTTAATTTTGCAAATATTGACTGGGACTACCATAATGTTAAGGTTTGGACAGTGAAGCATTTGTTCACCGTGTTCAAGAAAATGTTCTTTATCAATATGTAAACGTTCTGACTAGACAAATTTTTCTTGGGTAATAAAACAGGTGATAATAACAGAACACTTTGGGTCTAGCGATCATAATTCTATTTGCTTCATAAGAAGTTCTGGAAAGGATAAGCCTTCTGTAAAAGTTGAAGTCTTCAATTGGAGTAAGGTAAATTTTAATGGTATGAGGCAAGAACTTTCAAAAATTGATTGCAGTAGACTGTTTGTAGGTAAAGGGACATCTGATAAGTGGGAGGCTTTCACAATAGTGATAATGAGTTATCAAAATAACATATGTTAGATATGGACAACTGTGTTCAAATGAATCTCTTGACCAGTACAAAGCATCCAGTGTGGGTGCTGGAAAAGCACAGCAAGTCAGGCAGCATTTGAGGAGCAGAAGAATTGACGCTTCGGGCATCTGCCCTTCATCAGGAGTGAGGCTCATTCCTGGTGAAGGGCAGATGCCCGAAACGTCGATTCTCCTATTCCTTGGATGCTGCCTGACCTGCTGTGCTTTTCCAGCACCACACTCTCGACTCTGATCTCCAGCATTTGCAGTCTTCATTTTCTCCTGGTATAAAGAGTGTAGGGGTATTTTTAAAAGGGAGATCAAGAAGGCAAAGGGGAGAATATGAGATAGCCTTGGCAAATAAGGTTAAGGATAATCCAAAGAGATTCTACAAATGCATTAAGAGCAAAAAAGCAACTAGAGAGAGAGTAGATCAAAAAGGTAATCTTTGTGTTGAACTTCAGGAGAGGACAGAGATATTAAGTGAATATTCTGTGCCAGTTTTTACTGTGGAGAAAGAAATGGAGGCTAGAGAATTCAGAGAAATAAATATTGATGATTTGAAAACAGTTCACATTGCAGTTGAGAAATTGCTGGAAGTCTTAGAAAACATAAAGGTGGATAAATCTCCAGGACCTGATCAAGTGTATCCAAGGGAAGTTAGGGAAAAAAACTGCAGGACCCCTCGCAAAAATATTTCTATCTACAACTACATGTGCGGTGCCAGATGACTGCGGAGTGGCTAATGTCATACTTGTTTATGAAAGGAAGTAAGGAGCAGGTGGGGAACGAAAGACGTGAGTCTGACTTCAGTGGCACATAAGTTGTTGGAAGTGATTCTGAAAGATAGGATTTATATGCACATTGAAAGGCAAGGAATGATTTGGGAAAGTTAGCACAGATTTGTGCAAGGGAAACTGTGTCTCACAAACTTGATTGAATTTTTTGAAGAAATAACCAAGAATATTGACGAGGCCAGAGTGGTAGATGCTGTTTACTTAGACTTTAGTCAAGCCTTTGACAAGTGTTATGGACTAGGCTAGACCACTCAAAACATTCTTAAACAGGCAGCCCAGATCATAACTTTGCAACTTGTTTCAGTAAGTGTACAGAGAAAATTACCTGGAGTTAGCGAAGTTGACTACCAGGTTTAAAACAAACAAAAGAATTTGTTCACAATATTACACAATGAAATACAAAGAACAAAATAAAAAAGCCCAACAGAACTCAGTCTATCCAAACTAGACTTAAGTATGCTGTTCTAAATCTACTGTGGCTCAGTGATTAGCACTGCTGCCTCACAGTGTCAGGGACCTGGGTACGATTCCAGCCTCGGGTGACTGTCTGTGTGGAGTTTGCACATTCTCCCCATGTCTGCGTGGGTTTCCTCCAGGTGCTCTGGTTTACTCCCACAGTCCAAATATGTGCAAGTCAGGTGAACTGGCCATGCTAAATTGCCCATAGTGTTAGGTACATTAGTCAGAGGGAAATGGGTCTAGGTGGGTCATTATTTGGAGAGGTGGTGTGGACTTGTTGGGCTGAACAGCCTGTTTCCACGCTGTAGGAAATCTAATCTACACAACAGGCACAAAAGCAAATCCCCTTTAAAACACAGTACAAAAAAGGATCAGATGCTTACAGGTTGAAGTTAGGAGGGCAGAAGATACCACACAGCTCACTGTTGCATCAGTCTTCACAGTGGAAGACATGAGTAATATCTCAACAATTAAAGGGAGTCAGGGGGCTGAGTTGAGTATGGTTGTCATTACAAAAGAGAAAGTGCTAGAAAAGCTAAAAGGTCTTAAAATTGATAAATCTCCTGGCCCCGATGGGATACATCCTAGAGTTCTGAGAGAGGTGGCTGAGGAAATAGCAGAGGCATTGGTTGAGATCTGTCAAAAGTCACTGGAGTCAGGGAAAATCCCAGATGATTGGAAGATCGCTGTTGTAACCCCCTTGTGCAAGAAAGGATCAAGACAAAAGATGGAAAATTATAGGCCAATCAGCCTAACCTTGGTTGTTGGCAAAATTCTAGAATCCATCATTAAGGATGAGGTTTCCAAACTCTTGGAAAAGCAGAGTCTGATTAGAACAAGTCAACATGGATTTAGTAAGGGGAGGTCATGTCTGACAAACCTGTTGGAATTCTTTGAAGAGGTGACAAGTAGGTTAGACCAGGGAAACCCAGTGGATGTGGTCTATCTAGACTTCCAAAAGGCCTTTGATAAGGTGCCACACGGGAGGCTGCTGAGTAAGGCAAGGGCCCATGGTGTTCGAGGTGAGCTACTGGGATGGATTGAGGATTGGCTGTCTGACAGAAGGCAGAGAGTTGGGATAAAAGGTTCTTTTTCGGTGTTGGGGCCGCAGCTGTTCACATTGTATGTTAATGATCTGGATGAAGGGACTGGGGGCATTCTAGTGAAGTTTGCCGATGATACGAAGTTAGGTGGACAGGAATGTAGTACTGAGGAAGTGGGGAGGCTGCAGAAGGATCTTGACAGTTTGGGAGAGTGGTCCAGGAAATGGCTGATGGAATTCAACGTGAGCAAATGCGAGGTCTTGCACTTTGGAAAAAAGAATAAAAGCATAGACTACTTTCTAAATGGTGAGAAAATTCGTCAAGCCAAAGTACAAAGGGATCTGGGAATGCTAGTCGAGGATTCTCTAAAGGTAAACATGCAGGTTGAGTACGTGATTAAGAAAGCAAATGTAATGTTGTCATTTATCTCAAGAGGGTTGGAATATAAAAGCACCCGTGTGCTATTGAGACTTTATAAAGCTCTGGTTAGGCCCCATTTGGAGTACTGTGTCCAGATTTGGTCTCCACACCTCAGAAAGGACATACTGGCACTGGAGCGTGTCCAGCGGAGATTCACACGGATGATCCCTGGAATGGTTGGTCTAACATACAAGAAACGGCTGAGGATCCTGGGATTGTATTCATTGGAGTTTAGAAGGTTAAGGGGTGATTTAATAGAAACTTACAAGATAATACATGGCTTGGAAAGGGTGGACGCTAGGAAATTGTTTCTGTTAGGCGAGGGGACTAGGACCCGTGGACACAGCCTTAGAATTAGAGGGGATCAATTCAGAACAGAAATGCGGAGACATTTCTTCAGCTAGAGAGTGGTGGGCCTGTGGAATTCATTGCCGCAGAGTGCAGTGGAGGCTGGGACGCTAAATGTCTTCAAGTTGGAGATTGATAAATTCTTGATGTCACAAGGAATTAAGTGCTACGGGGAGAATGCTGGTAAGTGGTGTTGAAATGCCCATCAGCCATGATTGAATGGTGGAGTGGATTCGATGGGCCGAATGGCCTTACTTCCACTCCTATGTCTTATGGTCTTACTTATTGCCATAGTAATTTACTCACATCTTTTCAAAAGTGGAACATTTATTAAAAAAAACCTGGTTCTTCCTGTTGAATCATGCTGTATTGTTATTTTTTTTGGCATAAGGCAAAAGTTTGCTTACTACACCCTCAAAATCAGCAACATATTTAAAAAAAAGCAAGGATTCCAAAACATTTAAATTGCCGTACACAATTTAGTTTACATTTATGATTTCACTCCACCTTTTTTGTGAGTAATTTTCAATGCAGTTTTATACTTCCTATTCTAGGACTGTTTAATCTGACTGACAAAAAGCTTACATCAAATACAAATTCCCAAGATCATTTCGAAATCCCAGTGAGTCCTGCAAATGCTGCTGGATAATTAGATTCACACTCAGTCGTCTGTTGAACTCAAAAGGCACATTTACCAGATTCAGCCAGATAACTATTTCCCTCTCATCTGCACCATTCCCCAAAGGAAAAATTTCCACAGGAAGTCATGTAGTTCCAATATAGAGTTTACATGACTTTGTAGCTCCTGTCTGCCGGTTGTGAACAGCAGTAGCTTCCTGAGTATAAACGTCTGTAGCTCAGTGTTGGTCACTGTTCTGATCAAAGATGAGTGTTTCCGTTTTCTTAGAAGAAAATGTTTTTTTTCCTTTTTTGGACATGCACTTACTCATCTAATATTGCAAATTCTTGTTTGGAAAATGTTGAAACATTTACTTCATGAAAACAATACTATAACAATAACATATAATTTACTTGAATATGTTATCTCAAAAATATTTCAGTGGAAATCTTGTAGTTAGTTTAGAAAGTACCAGCTTAAGACATCTACATGCCAAAAATATCAGACAATTCTATAGTTCTTTAAAGTAACACAGTTGCACTACCTTGTACTATATTGTCACAACCTATATTTTCAAGGGATAAAATCTTCAATTGCAGGTTTTATAGTAGCTTCGAGTTTATAAAAGTCAAAACACCCATTTTGCTCAGCTGGAGAGGCTCTGTTTCTACACAAGTTTGATAACAGAGGCATAAATCTAGAAGACTTGTACCTGAATCCATCCCCTGCCATTTCATAGAGGATGAGTTGCAATGTGTACATCCATGGTTTACAGAGGTAACTGCACATGTTATGGTGCAGTTTCTTCAGTCAGATCAGACCTGATAGGAGAAACTCTAAACGCACCACAACTCATTGTAGAGGCCCAGGGATAGGTTGGGTGGCTGTCAGTTTATGGTTTGATTGACAGATCCAAGTACTTTTGAACTCAGATCATAACTGCAAAAGCTTGTTTTTTTGTTTAAAAACTCTTTGATGGGATGTGGTACCTGCAGAAAAGGCAAACGTGTGTTGTCATCCCTAATTACATTTGGACTGAGTGAGTAGTCAGATCATTTCAGTGTCATTAAGAGACAAGCACATTGCTGTGGGTGCAGAATCATTTCTAGGTCAGAACTGGTGAGATCTGGAAATTCTGACGACATTAGTAAATCCATTGCACGCACATACAAAAACAGAAGTTGCTGGAAAAGCGAAGCAGATCTGGCAGCATCTGTGAGGGGAAATCAAAGTTAACGCTTCGGGTTCAGTGACCTTTCCTAAGTAAGTCCATTGTTATTTTTTAGATTAGATTACTTACAGCGTGGAAACAGGCCCATCAGCCCAACAAGTCCACGTTGACCCTCTGAAGAGCAACCCATCCACAACAATCATTGATAGCTTCCTGGCCAACATTATTGAAAGTGAATTTAATGGTTTATTATCAATTCAAGAGCTTTTTTTTCTTAAAAAAAGTGAATTCATCAATAAATATTCAAGTCCTTTATTTTATCTCAGCATGGGTCCTCGTGTCTGTCCATGGTGGATACTGGGCCAGTTGACATGATAAGTATAAGGGAAAATGGTGGAGGAGGGATACAGGTTGGGCTTGAGGTGCAGAGGGGCTGTAAAGAGTCATGGGAGTGGTGGGTAGTGAAAGCGGAGATACCATGTGTTGGCAAAGATGGGTATAAGGTGTATTAGGTGGAGTGGAGGTTGTTTTATCCTCTCTTCCTCATTTTAGACAAAGTGCTGAGATTTGTGGCTCACCTTGCTGCCACCTTGGCAGCCTCCAAACTCTTTTTGGGGTCACTCGCTACAACGTGCACTTTTTCTGGCACAACCCACAACTCTCAGCCCACCCCCCCTAGAATGAAAATCCAACCTTCCCAGGTATCATTTCTCATGTCAGACTTGCAGAGCTGAGAATGCTCCAAGCTCTGTTTCACTGACCCACAACCAAAACCTTTGCCCAAGGTCAAATAACAACTGTTCAGTGAAATGCTTACACTCTTAAGAGCTTGAGTTGATATTCAAAAAATTTATTGACCATCATAGGTTAACTGTCAGAATCGTGAGTGCATGGCACACTAAAAAAATGCTAGGTAATGCCAGAATTAGAACACAAAAATATGGACAATAAAACTTTGGAAGAATTATGGTAGTGTGATAGCTCTTCAGTCTTGTAAAACATTGAATTAGAGAAGGAGAATTATAATAGGAGCTGTGGTAGAACAAAGGGAATTAGTTATGGATGTGCAGCATCAGCAAATGTGCACTGGTACAAGTAGTCACCAAAGACTAAAGGAATGTTGGCTTTTATCTCAAGGGAACTGGAATGTAAAGCAGAGAAATTGATCCTTCAATTGCACATGAGCACATAATTAAAGTTGAGGCTTAATTGCAGTAGTGGGGGCAAGCACTGTTTTTTTCAGATCCACGCAAATCTTGATTTATCTTTCAGTTGAATGTTAAAAAAGATCCCAAGGTATCATTTTGAGAAGGGCAGGGGAGTTCTCCCAGTTTTGGGGCCAACATTGATCCCTGAAACAACAGCTAAAACAAAACACCTGATCATCTATTTCACCATATTGTTTGTGGAAATTTACTCGCTAATAATTGATTTTCATGTTTCCTCCATTACAATAATGGCACGTTTCATAAAATCTTTCATTGCCTGTCATTACGGGCACATTACAAATTGAGTACATCGTTCTTTGTGCATTTAAACAGACTCTTTGGACAATGCTCCATCGGTTAGGATATTTTTGAAAATTCTTATCAATTCAACATATTCAACAGTGCTCTTTTCAAGGTGGTCCCATGTCTGCTGAATTTGAAAAATTAACTGTTTCTCTCTCCACAAATGTTGCCTTACTGAGCTGCTCCAGAGATTTCGGCTTTTATTTTAGCTTCTGTTTTATAAATTTAGTTCAATTTTTCACATTTCCCAAATTGAATCACAGAAACACCATTGGTTGCAACCGACCAGATGCTTATTTGATTTGGAAATAAAAAAAAACATAATTAAAAGCAATGACTGCTGGCAATAGAATTAATTTTTACCACAATATGTGAAGTTTGGATTGCTGAGAATTGCTTGCGAAGCAGAAATAGTAAAGTTCAGAAATTCAAGACAGAACAAAGTCAAAAACAAAAAGAAAATGAAAGGAGACACATGTAGATATGAATCCTACAGAGAGAGAAAAAAAATCAAAGGAAAGACATTAATGGATTTTAAATAAATATGAAGCTAAGAACAAGCCCATGAAAGATCATTCATATTACAAGCATTAACTTTCCATGCAGTGAAAGAATTTATGTTGTTTTGCTGGCTGTAGAGTTAAAAATACAAACATATCGCAGCTTTAAGAATGGAAGATATTAAGCAATGAAAGAAAGAATCATAATGGTAACAGTACAGGAGACAGTCAGGGGGTCTACTGCCTCACTTTTTTCTATTGGTCCAACATTTCTGATCTTCAGTTAACCATCCAATTTCATTTTTTTTAAATCCACGAATAAACCTACCTCCACCCCTCACTCAGGCAATGATTATATCAATCAGTATGATTTTCACAAAATCACCATTCTATCTCATCCAAACTATCTTGCTATCAAGTCATGGTACAATTCCTTATATGTCCCTCTGTGTTTTATAACCACATGTTCGGCTCAGCATAGGCAAAACCTGCCTGAGGTTCAGCGGTTAGCCAATTGTCACTTTGGACAAACCTGCATTATTGACGCTCAGCAATTGCCAATGTCTCTCTTGACAGAGGTATCACATTTTTGATCATCTTACACAACGAGTTCTCAGTTGTCCAGCCCTCATCTGACTAATGAGACAATAAGCACATCTTCGCCAACATCTGTTTCCAATTAACTAGCAGGTATGGCATGCTCATTACAAATATAAGAATACCAAGTGAAATAAGGTGGGAAGTTTAGTGGTGAGGATGAGAGAGGGCCTACAGAAAGATATAGATGTGAGTAACTGGGCAAAAAAGAATATAATGTGTGAAAAAATTGAGGTTATGCATTGTGGCAGGAAGATGATTCTATGATTCAATAAGAGCTGAATATTACTTAAATGGAGAAAGACTACAGAAAGTCACAGCACAGTGGGATTTGGGGATCCTTGTCTGTGAATCACAAAAAGCTGGCATACAAATTCAGCAGGTAACAGGGAAGGCAAATGGACTACTAGCCTTTATTTCAAGACAATGGAGCATTAAAGTAGGAGGTTTAGTCCAAAGTATACAAAGCACCAGTCAAACTGTGTACAGTTTTGGACTCCTTACCTAACAAAATATATCCTAGCATTGCAGTAGTTCAGAGATTGTACACTGGATTAATTCCAGGCATAGAGGGACTTTCTTGCTAGGAGAAGTTCAGAAGTTTCAATGTTGTGGCCATTTCAGAGATGTGGCTAGTGGGGCGGCAGGAATAGTTGTTGCTGAGAGTGTGTTGCTGGAAAAGCACAGCAGGTCAAGCAGCATCTGAGGAGCAGGAAAATCGATGTCGCAGGTCAGAGCCCTTCTTCAAGAATGAGACTGGAAGCCTCGGAGGTGGAGAGATAAATGGGAGAGGGAGAAGGTAGCTGTGAATGCAATAGGTGGATGGAGATTGGGGGGAGGAATATGATAGGTCGGAGAGGAGGGTAGAGCAGATTGGTGGGAAGGAAAATTGACAGGTGGGACAGGTCATGAGGGGGGTGCTGAGCTGGAAAATTGGAACTGGGGTTAAGATGGGGGGAGGGGAAAAGAGGAAACTGGTGAGGTCCATAATGATGCCCTGGGGTTCCAAGGCAGAAGATAAGGCGTTCTTCCTCCAGGTGGTGAGGGAGTGGCAATGTCCTTGGCAGAGTCAGATAGGGAGGTTAAAATGTTCAGCCACAGGGTGGTGGGGTTGATTGGTGTGGGTGTCCCAGAGATATCCTCTAAAGTGCTCTGCGAGAAGGCATCCAGTCTCCCCAATGTAGAGGAGACCACATTGGGAGCAACGAATACAGCAAATGACGTGTCGAATTGCTGGTGAAACTTTGATGGATGTGGTAGGCTCTTTTGGGGCCTTGGATGGAGGTAACTGGGGAGTTGTGGGTGCAGATTTTACAATTCCTGGGGTGGCATGGGAAGGTGCCAGAAGGGGAGGTTGGGTTGTTAGGGGGCTTGGACCTGACGAGGTGGTCGTGGAGGGAACTGTCTTTGCGGAAGGTGGATGGGGTGGGGAGGGAAATATATCCCTGGATGAGATACATTGGAGGGCATCTTCAACCAAGGGGGAGGGGAAATTTCGGCCATCTGCTGTGCTCTGTGGTGGAATTGGCTCTCTTAGGAGCAGATGCAGCAGAGGCAGAGAAATTGGGAATACGGGATACCATATTTGCAGGAGGTAGGGTGGGAGGAAGTGTAATCCAGGTAGCTGTAAAACATGTCAGTGTAGAGTCGCTCCTCGTGGATAGAGATGGAGAGGTCGAGGAAAGGGAGGGAGGTATCCGAGATGGTCCAGGAATGGTTGTTGCAGATTCTGGGATTTAGAAGTTTCACGAAGGACATAGAAGATGGTAAAAATTTGGGAGGGGGGTGTGGCTTGTTAATCAAGGATAGTATTACAACGGCTGAGATAACATTTGAGGACTCATGCACTGAGGTAGTTTGGGCTGAGGTTAGAAACAGGAAAGGAGAGGTCACCCCGTTGGTAGTTTTCTATAGGCCTCTGAATTGTTCCAAGGATGTAGACGTAAGGATAGCAAAGATGATGCTTGATAGGAGCGAGTGTAACAGGGTAGTTGTTATGGGGACTTTAACTTCCCAATATTGACTGGAAATAGATAGGTCAGTAATTTAGATAGGTCAGTTTTTGTTCAATGTGTGCAGGAGGGTCTTCTGGCAATATGTAGACAGGCCAACAAGGAGCGATACTATATTGGATTTGGTACTGGGGAATGAGCTTAGCCAGGTGTTAGACTTGGAGGTAGGTGAGCACTTGGTGATAGTGACCACAATTCGCTTATGTTTACAATAGCAATGGGCAGGGATAAGGGTATATTGCAGGGAGACAGGTATAACTGGGGGAAAAAATTATGAGATTAGGCAAGATTTAGGATGCATTAGATGGGAAGGGAAACTGCAGGGGATGGACACACTTGAAATGTGGAGCTTATTTAAGGAACAGCTTTGGGGGGTAACTGTTCAGAAGGAGCCATGGTTTACTAAAAATGTTGAACTTCTGTCAAGAGAAAGAAGGCGGCTTATGTGAGGATGAGACGTGAAGGCTCAGTTAGGGGTCTTGAGAGTTAAGTTAGCCGGAAAAGAGGGCTAAGAAGAGCCAGGAAGGGAAAGGAGAAGTTATTGGCAGATAGGATCAAGGAAAACCCTAAGGCCTTCTACAGGTATATCAGGAATATAAGAATGTTTGGAGTAAGATTAGAGTTAATCAATGTCAGTAGTGGGAAGTTGTGTGTGAAATCTGAGGACATAGGGGAAGCACTTAATGAATAAGTTTTGTCAGTACTCACATTGGAAAAAGAAATGTTAGGAAGAATACGCAGATACAGGCTACTAGATTAGATGGAATTGCAATTGACAAAGAGGAGGTTTTTGCAATTGTGGAAGATCTGAAAATAGATAAGACCTCTGGACTGGATAGGATTTATCCTCAGATTCTCTGGGAAGCCAGGGAGGAGATTGCAGAGCCTTTGGCTGTGATCTTTATGTCGTCATTGTCACCAGGAGTAGTGCCAGAAGACTGGAGGATAGCAAATGTTGTTCCCTTGTTTAAGAAGGGAAGTTGGGACAATGCTGATAATTATAGGCCAGTGAGCCTTACTTTGGTTGTGGGTAAGGTGTTGGAAAAGGTTATAAGAGATAGGAATTATAATCATCTTGAAAGGAATAATTTGATTAGGAATAGTCTACATGGTTTTTTGAAGGGTAGGTCGTGCCTCGTGAACCTTATTGAGTTCTTCGAGAATGTGACAAAACAGGTGGATGAAGATAAGGTGGTTGATGCGGTGTATATGGACTTCGGTAAGGTGTTTGAAGAGATTCCACATGGTAGGCTATTGCACAGAATACGAATTTCGAGATTGAAGGTAATGTAGTGGTTGGATCAGAAATTGGCTAGCTGAAAGAAGACAGAGGGTGGTGCTTGATGGGAAATGTTCATCCTGGAGCTCAGTTACCAGAGGTGTACTGCAAGGATCTGTTTTGGGGCCACTGCCGTTTGTCATTTTTATGAATGATCTGGATGTGTGGATGACACTAAGGCAGGCAGAGGTATGGATAGTGCCGAAGAATTTTGTGGGTTGCACAGGGACATAGACGAGATGCAGAGCTGGGCTAAGAAGTGGCAAATGCAGTTTAATGCAGAAAAGTGTGAGGTATTTCACTATGGAAGAAGTAACAGGAATGCAGAGTACTGGGCTAATGGTAAAATTCTTGGCAGTTTAAATGAACAGGGATCTTTGTCCAGGTGCATAGATCCCTGCATGTTGCCACCCAGGTTGATAGGGTTGTTAAGAAGGCATATGGTGTGTTGGCGTTTTTTGGTACGGGGATTGAGTTTCAAAATCATGAGGTTATGCATCAGCTGTACAAGGTACTGGAAAGGCTGCACCTGGAGTATTGCATGCAATTCTGGTCACCGCATTATAGGAAGGATGCGGAAGCTTTGGAAAGGGTTCAGAGGAGATTTACTAGGATGTTGCCTGGTATGGAAGGAAGGTCTTACAAGGAAAGGCTGAGGGAGCTGAGGCTGTTTTCGTTGGAGTGAAAAAGGTTGAGGGATGACTTAATTGAGACTTAAGATAATCAGAAGGTTAGGTAGGGTGGACAGTGAGAGCCTTTTTCCTCGGATGGTGAAGGCTAACACGAGGGGACATAGCTTTAAATTGAAGGGTGATAGATTTAGGACAGAGATCAGGGGTAGTTTCTTTACTCAGAGTATCAGGGATGTGGAATGGCCTACCAGCAACAGTACTAGACTTGCCGACATTAAGGGCATTTAAATGGGCATTGCACATACATGTGTAGGTTTGCTCGCTGAGCTGAAAGGTTTATTTCCAGACGTTTCGTTACCCTACTGAGTAACATCTTCAGTGGGCCTCAGGTGAAGCAATGCTGAAAATTCCTGCTTTCTATTTATATGTTTAGGTTTCTTTAGGTTGGTGATGTCGTTTCCTGTGGTGATGTTATTTCCTGTGTGTTGTCACTTCCTGTTCCTTTTTTCGGGGGGTGGTAGATGCGGTCTCACTTTGTTTGAACATACATATGGATAATAATAGAATATAGTCGGTTAGCTGGGCATCAGATTAATTTCACAGGTCAGTGCAACATCGAGGGCCTGTACTGCGCTGTAACGTTCTACGTTCTACTTTTGACTAGTCCTGTTCAGTGCTGAAAATGTGTTGCTGGAAAAGCGCAGTAGGTCAGGCAGCATCCAAGGAACAGGAGAATCGACGTTTCGGGCATAAGCCCTTCTTCAGGAAACAATCCTGTTCAGTTTCTGGCTATCAGTAACCCCAGGATGTTAATGGTTGGGGATTCAGTGATGATAATGCAATTGAACATCAAGGGTTCATAGTTGGATCAGCTCTTATTGGAGATGGTCTTTAGTATTTGTGTTATAAATGTTACTTATTTCTTTTCAGCCCAAGCCTAGATGTCATCCAGGTCTTGATGCATTTGGGCATGAGCTGCTTCAGTATCTGGACTTGCGAATGGTGCTGAACTTTATGCAAACATTAACGAACATCCCCACTTCTGACTTTATAATGGAGGGAAGCTCATTGATGATTAGGCTGGGCCTAGAAGACATTGAAAGATTTAAAATTTTTAAAGAGGACTTGACATGATAGATTTGTTGAGGTAGGTTCGCCTTGTGGGCGAGTTGAGAACAAAAGGGTATAATCTCAAAGTGTGGGGTAGAACGGCACCCTCATTTTTAAACTATGACTTCTGGTTCTCATCTCCTCATCTAAAGGAAAACATTTGACCTACATTCTACTTGTCCATCTGAGTTATACAGTAAAGAAACAGACCTTTCAGTCCAACTCTTCCAAGCTGAACAGACATCCTCAACTGAACAAGTCCCATTTGCCAGCATTTGGCCCATATCCCTTTAAACCCTTCCTATTCATATACCCATCCAGATGCCTTTTAACTGTTGTAACTGTACCAGCCTTCACCACTTCCTCTGGCAGCTCATTCCATTACATGCACCACACTCTACACGAAAAAGTTGCCCTTTAGGACCCTTTTTAGATTTAAGGCGAGTGGGGAAAATTATGTCCTATAATTTGGACTCTCCCACCCTGGGGAAAAAATTCTTGGTAATTCACCCCATCCATGCCCCTTGTGACTTTTATAAACCTCTATAAGGTCACCCTCCAGGCTCTTCCTGTAACTCAAACCTTCCAATCCCAAAAACATCCTTCTTAATCTTTTCTGAACCCTTTCAATTTTAACAAATATTCTGTACATCTCAATGAGACCAGCTCTCATTCTTCAAAACTCTAAACAATACAGACCAAGTTTGTCCAATCTCTCCTCTTATGAGAGTCCTACTATTCTGGTGAACCTTCATTGCACTCCCCCTATGGCAATAATATCATCCTAAGATAAAGAAACCAAAATTGCACATGGTACTCTAACCAAACTCCTACACAATTAAAACAAAGCTTCACTACAACTATACTCAAATCTTCAAAGTCATTGTGTTTAAAACTAATGGAATTATGACACAGATAAGGTAGGTAGCCAAAAGGAGGTATAGATACAGTAGATAGCCAACAGTTTTCCCAATGGTAGAGGAGTCTAAAACTAGAAGGCATAGATTTAAGGATCCAGAGAGGCAATTTCTTCATGCAGAGGGTGTGAAGAAATGGAGGTACAATGGACCAAACTAGTCAAATGGGACTAGCTTAATTGTAAAAACTGGGTGGCATGGGCAAGTTGACCTGAAGGGCCTGTTTCCACGCTGGAGACGTCATGACTCTGAGGGAGCCAAATCGCTCTCATTGACAATCAATGATACCTTCATGATCCCTATTGCTGAGACTTATTACATTCCGGATTTATTCCAGCTGCTGTAGTAGGACATGAATCAATGCCCTAAATTATTAGCATGGGCCTTTGGATTATTAAGTAAAAAATGAAGTCTGCAGATGCTGGAGATCAGAGCTGAAAATGTGTTGCTGGTTAAAGCACAGCAGGTCAGGCAGCATCCAAGGAACAGGAAATTCGACATTTCGGGCCAGAGCCCTTCATCAGGAATGAGGAGTGTGTGCCAGGCAGGCTAAGATTAGCCTGCCTGGCACACTCTCCTCATTCCTGATGAAGGGCTCTGGCCCGAAATGTCGAATTTCCTGTTCCTTGGATGCTGCCTGACCTGCTGTGCTTTAACCAGCAACACATTTTCACCTTTGGATTATTAGTCCAGTTACATCACCACTACACCATTTCCTCTTGCTGGGGTTTGTACTGGGCCTTCAACAATTTACGATACACGTCAATAAATTAGATGAGGGGACCAGAGGCATGGTGGATGATACAAAGAAGGTAGGATAATATGTTGTGAAGATGAGATAACAAGGATTCAGGCTAACAAAGGTCAGTTGAGTGAGTACAAAAATCTGGCAGATGGGGTATAATGTGGGAAAACGTGAAGTTGTTCACTGGCAAGAAGAATAAAAGCTTAGTACTTAAATGATAATGAATGCTGAAATCAGAGAATTAGAGGGATCTTTCTTCTACAGCACGAATCATAAAAAGATGGGATGTCGATGCAGCAAGCGACTGAGAAAATTAACAGTTGCTTTTCCTTATTACCAGATGAAATAAAGATTAAAATTAGGGATGCTATGTTTCAGCTCTACAGAACATTGGCGAGGCCACATCTCGAATACTGGGTACACTGAGTGTTCTCCTTATTTAGATGCATTGGAGGTTCACTGGAGTTTCACTAGAGGGTGACAGGCCGAGGTTTAGGATGACCAGTGAGGAAGACAAGGGTAGCAGGCCAAGGGTGAGGGCAGCTGAGTGCAGGAGACTGAGGCCGATTGATAGAAAGGGAAAATAGATAAAAAGAGAGATCAGAAAAAACCCAAGGAGCATTGAAGCTTGAGGGAGAACAAGGACAGAGAAACAAAATAAAAGGGGAGAGAGAGAGAGCATGATACAAATACCACAGGAGACAGGCAGAGAGATGCAAACATAAAGGAACAGCAGACCGAAAAGTTCAATCCCATTAGTCATCAGGTAGGTTGTTGGTGGGAGAATCATTTCCTGACCAGAGATGTGATCTGTAGAGATTTATGGTTCCTAAAGACTTCACCCTGGCATGGCCCAAAGGAAAAATCACTTCAGTGGGCCTTTCTGCTACAAGATGGTTTGGAAATTCTCAGAAGATTGAGGGAAATAACAATGGATAGGAGAAGCAAACCCGTTGAAGGCTAGGAGTAACATTTGACATTTAGTACAGACTCCACTTCTGAGAGTTTGGTGGAATGTATACATATGACGTGGAGCCTTTATTTGTATTAGGAAGTTAAAGGGAGATGCATTTTCTGTATTTTAGTCCACGAGTTCACTTCAAACTTCCAGTGGCCTTTCTTCTTAATAGTTCGTCTTCCTCTCAAACTGATGTTTTTAGCCTCAGCCCATTTACTGTTTGAGTACAGCTTAGCTTAGACTTAAAGGACAGCACAACTTTTTGCAGCCTTCATCTGATAGCCTCCTGAACTAAACAATGAGTTCAACAATTTCAGACTCTGATCTACACTTCATTTGCTTTTCCTAGCTAAGTTTGTTTTTCTTGCTCTTTCATTCAGCAGCATATCTGCTCAAGGTGCATCAGTTTTTTTTGCTCTATCTTTGTCCCTGTATTCAATCACTGCTGACCTTCACCCTATCCTTTTCAACCTGACCCACACTACACTTGCTCAATATCTTTCACGTTCTAACCTTTCACAGATTTGATAAACATTCATGTTTTAGGACCATGACCTTTTTTTCTCCACTGGTGTTGTCAAAATCTGCTGAAGATTTTCAGCATGTTCTGCCTTCATTTCAGATTTACACCATCCCAGGTTTCAAGAGTGGGATTGGAGTATCTTTTTGCAACTTATAGATCTCCATGGGGATTATAACATGGGTTAAAGCTTCTAGTGATAAAGGCATAAGTTATCTGGTGGCATTTGGTAGACACTCCTGGAATTACACACCATCACCTGGTTATTTAAACTTCAAGACAATTTCTACTATTTCTAAAAATAACAATAACAACAATAATGTTGAAGAGTAATGATCTAATAATCTACTAATATCTGAACAGAGTAGTAGAGTAAATGAAAACACTTAGAGAGTCATAGAGTTACAGAGATGTACTGCATGGAAATAGACTCTTCGGTCCAACTCATCCATGCCAACCAGATATCCCAACCCAATCTAGTCCCAACTGCCAGCACCCGGTGCATATACCTTCAAACACTTCCTATTCATATACCCATCCAAATGCCTCTTAAATGTTGCAATTGTACCAGCCTCCACCACTTCCTCTGGCAGCTCATTCCATACACTTACCACTCTCTGCATAAAAATGTTGTCCCTTAAGTCTCTTTTATATCTTTTCTCTCTCACCTTAAACCTATGCCCTCTAGTTCTGGACTCCCCCACCCCAGGGAAAAGACCTTGTCTATTTATCCTATCCATTTCCCTCATGATTTTATTAACCTCTATAAGGTCACCCCTCAGCCTCCGTTGTTCCAGGGAAAACAGCCCTAGCCTATTCAACCTCTCCCTATAGCTCAAATCCTCCAACCCTGGCAACTTTTGTCAATCTTTTCTGAACCCTTTCAAGTTTTACAACATCCTTCTAATAGAAAGACCAGAATTGCACGCAATATTCCAACAGTGGCCTAACCAATGTCCCATACAGCCGCAACATGATCTCCCAACTCCTGTATTCAATGCTCTGACCAATAAAGGAAAGCATACCAAACTCCTTCTTCACTATCCTATCTACCTGCGACTCCACTTTCAAGGAGCTGTGAACCTGCACTTCAAGGTCCCTTTGTTTACCAACACTCTCCAGGACCTTACCTTTAAGTGCATACATCCTGCTAAGATTTAACTTAAACAAACAAGCACCAAAAACCATACTTGCAAAACAATTCATGCATGGAAACACACTACAACAACAATTTCACAAAACCCATGAAATCAAAACCAATTGAAGACAGCAATTTTGATCAAAATATCTTGAAACTAGAGACTACCAGTCTTAAAAGAGAAAGTGTGTGGCTTCAAGTTTGTCAACATTTCCAAAAAGAAAATAGGTGGCTAAAAGGCATAGAAATGATAGTTATTTGTTCAAGAATGGAAAGTCATATTTTGTCTATTAAGTGTTTGAATCTATTTCAGAGTTCTAGCGTATTGCACAAGAGCTTGATTCAATACTTCTAGATCCAAATACTTTTCCAGATTTGCTGAATGTGCCTCTCTCGTCTTGAAACATTGCCCCTCCCCCCCCCCCCCCCACCCCCATCTCATGAAAGAGTGGAAGGTGTTTTTTTAATAAGCCATACTTCCAGCAATGTAAATCTGTTCCTTTAGTAGCTAAAGATCTGGTTCATTAATAACATGGATAATTGACCTTTGAATTATAATGTACATAAAATGCTACATGAAGAAGAAAATTCTCACTAAAATATTGAATACAGGGAAACTAGGAGTTCTGAGATTTCAGTTAGCAACACTGACTGCAACTATTTTATCAGCTGTTGCTTAGAGATAACTCTCCCATCTCTGGATGAGAAACTCATGAGTTGAAATTCCAGTTTGGGAAACTGAAAAGGTGAATGTAGCTGACTCTGAGGGAGTCACAATGAGGGAGTGTTGCACACCACGAGGTGACATCTCTTTTGGATGAGATTATAATCCATGACCATTCTGTTATCTCATGTGGACATAATAGATTCCATGGTACCAGAAGAACAACAATAGGATGTCCTGGTAAGCGGTTATCCCTATCATCATGAGCAATAACACTAAAACAAGTCATCTTGTTGCAGTGAGACCTTATTGTCTGCAAATTGGCTGTCACAATTCCTAACATTACAAAAGGAGTGATTACGTAATATACATCACAGGCTGTAAACCACTTTAGGTCTTAAAGTTGTAAAAGGGACAACATAATTGCAGTTTTATTTTACAGCTTCAAATCTTTTAATTTCTTCAAACTACATATTTCAAAAAATACAGCAATTACTCCCCACACCTCACAATAATATAAAAATCCAACTGCATTTTTGAAGCTAGCCCCTCACTTACCCTGCAGCTAATGTAGTCCATCTGCAGCTTGGAGTGAATTTGATTTAAAGATCAACTATCTAACTCCTTCAAACTGCAACCACCCATTTATCAGATGCTGATATTTGCACCTTAGCTTAGTGACCTTGGCATTCGCTGTCACGTGGTGTGAAATGATTGTCACAAAAAGATTTATTAAACATTAACCTTGAGCACTTAAGCTGCTGGCAGCACCAAGCAATTCTGTTCTTCTTGGCTGGTATTTTTCTGAAATCCGACGTGGACCAGATAAATTGGTCATTTCTGAAATTGTGTGGTAAACACAACTGCTGCACTGATGCAAAAGTATGTTAACAGGCGTGTCCGCTTTCAAATAAATGCTATACATTTGCTCACCTCATCATCCTGAACATCTGTAAAATTTAGTCTGTTTTTTGCTTTCATTTAATATCTGTATCTTCCATTATACCTTTAATTTTATGGTATTTCAATTTCAAGTCTAAAACTTTTGTTATTCATGCATTCGCCAACCTTTCAACCACTCAGACAGAAAAGAAAACATGATCTAAATTCAGTTTCAGATTGGCTGTTTTCATGAATTTGCAGCCAGCTTTCCAGTCAAGAGTCAAATTTTTTCTGTTTAGTTGCTTGTCCTCCAGGAAATGAACTTGTATTTCTCGAGCCTAACTTCAACATGATAAAACATCCAAAGGACTTCACAGGAATGTTGTCAAACAAATTTCACCAAAACTGGACAACAAACCAAATAAAGAAACAGTACTGTACCGGAACTTGAACTAACTTCTGTGGGACATGTTAAAAGAGAAGAGAGGAAGAAAGAAAATCATTTAGGCAAGGAATTCCAGAACAGAGGGTCTTGGCTAGAGGAAGTGGTAGAGACGGGTAAAATAAAATCATTTAAAAGACAAATGGATGGGAATATGAATGGGAAGGGTTTTGAGAGATATGGGCCAAATGCTGGCAAATGGGATGAGGTCAGATTGGGATGTCTGGTTGGTGCAATTGTGTTGGACCAAAGGGTCTGTTTCCATGCTGCATGACTCTATGATAATTCCTGGACACTAATAGGGGAATGTTTCAAACTGGATTCAAATATCAGGATCATCCTGTGCTCCCTTAAACTCACATCCATTGTCAGAATTGGCCCATATCCCTCAAAACCCTTCCTATTCATATTCCCATCCATTTGTCTTTTAAATGCTTTTATTTTACCCGTCTCTACCACTTCCTCTAGCCAAGACCCTATGTTCTGGAATTCCTCTAGCCAAGACCCTATGTTTCATCAAAACTGGACATGTTGAAAATGTAGATTTTTCAGTAGACGAGTTAAATATTTCAATGAAGGCAACAGCAATAGATTGGAGTAAATAAAGGATTACCAGATCCAGTGAAAATTTAATAATTAAAGAAATATTAAAGAATTTCTACTGTGTAACTAAAGTAAGAAACAGATCTTTCAAACCAGAGACTTGTATCTCCTCAAAGAATCAGCTGTAGTTTTTGTTATGAATATTGGCAAATACAAAGTATAGTTAAGTAAATTAAGTGCTCAATTATTGCATAAAACGTGAATTCCAATAATCAGTAATGTGATATCACAATGAAAATGGAAACATTGCTTGTACACAAGGAATGTACATTAGGCAACCACAATTTACTTAGCCAAAGTCAAATGCTTAGGTCATAAATCAAACTGTACAATGCAAGTATGGGCAAACATTTAGATTACTCATTCATGCATAGGACTTATCTTTGTAAACATAATTTCAACAAGTCTAAAGGTTTTGCTCCATAATTTAAAAACTAACTTTCAACCCTTCGAAAATTGTGTTTGTTGAAGTTATCCTCAAATCCACTCAGATTCCAAGCAGATCACAGAATGGTGATAAAGCACATTCTTTTACTTGCTGTTTGAAAATAGAGTCTGCTCCTGTTTACTTGCTGGGGAAGCTGGTTGGTACTAGATAGCCTACAAGTATATTTTTGAAAGTACAAACACAAAATCACCAACGGGAGGAGAGGGGTGGCAAATAACATGTGGGCGGGCCACAATGGTGCAAGAGACTTAACACCTTGCAATGTTATGTATTTACCTCTGAGGGAAGATGGGACCTCTTTGTGTGCAAACTTCCAGCAGACCTGACAAACAGCACACCTAAGAATAATAGAGAATAAAGCAATGGACAATTTGATGGTTGTGACAGGCAACTGTTGTATTCGCATACCATCTTCTTCCCTCTGAGGCACATCTCCCCCATTGGCAGGCCCTGACTGAAGCCAAGGCCCATACAATGAGACACTTCCATCCACTAATTATTCATATCAATTCTCCTCCACCTATCCCATGAAGCTGCCTGTTAGGTTCCAGTGACCCAGCTAGGTCCCTAGCCTACTGCACTGCTGGCAATGGCCACTAATCCCAACAGAGCTGCCAGTACAGAACAGCACCTTTTGGAGGCAAAGCATTGCCCTGAAAGACCCAGAGATACTGACACAAACCAGACAATTGCCTGAATGGTTTTTCATTGCATTGGGTCAGCCAGAAATGACTGCAGAGGATTGCTTGCCCACTTCTGGCAGCAGATGGGCATCTGTCACAACCATCAAATTCAGTACATTGTTTTTATTTCCTATTATTCTAAGGTGCACTGTTTCTAATGTTTGTTGAAACATTGCATTCCAATACATGGAGAAGCCCCATCAGCCCTCGGAAGGTAACGTGGAGAGGAGCACGTGATGGTCAATATCATAAATCTGCTTCTTAACACATAACTGTTGGATTGAAAACTGTGAAAATTGGTTTCCATGTTTCCCATATAACTGTAATTTAAAGGAAATATTTCATTGGTTGCAAGACACTTCATGATGGCCTGAGACAATGAAAGGTGCTATTTAAATGTAGGTTTTTGTTCCTGTCTCCATGATAACATCCAAAGGATTTGAAACAACTACAAATTTTATTTAAAATTTGAAATTCAGTGATTAGATTACATGCTCAAATTTAACATTGTATGAAAGCATGCAATCTTTACAAAAGTCAACAGAGGTTTATAAATAACGCCCTCTCCATGGATCATTTCATTATACTCAATTAAAGCTCCCAAGGCCTACCAACCACAGGCAAATCCTCCAAAATCAGACTTTACTTAAATACCCTGAAGAAAAGCTTACAAAAAAACAATTATTGCAAAGTTTTTATCATTTCCAAAAACAGAAAATTGCTTTTAATATTATTTGCAATTATCAATAGAGAGTCATTCCAAACCTTACACCTTTACCATGGGAAAATATCCCAGTGTACTGCACATTAACTTCATTACCACATGAAGTGTGAAATCAAGTCATATATGGAACATCACGATAGATGGCCAAAAGATTGGTCAAATAGGTTGGCTTCAAGAATCATCTTAACGGAGGAGAACGGTGTAAAGGCAAAACCGTTTACTGAGTTTAGGTAAGTGTTTTACAAGTTTGTTCTTGGTGATGTGAACCTGTAGCTATGAGAGAATAAGACAGGAAAATGGAATTGTGGGTCAAATCTGCCATGATCTCATTGAATTGTGGAGCAGACCTGATGGGCTGAATGGCCTACCTCTGCTTCTACATTTTATGATCTATTTTAATGCTTCAAGATTTGAAGAGGAGATGCCAGAATTAAAATTTAGGGGCTATAGGGATGAGATAAAAATAAAACAGGTGTTAAGCATGAGGGAGTTGATGAAAAGGCAGGATTTTTCCAAAATACAAAATTAACACCTGCCAATTTAATATTTTTCTTTGTAACAGCAGTAGCAGCAATCAGGGCTTCAAAGAACTATTAATTGGACCACATAAACCAACAAAAACAATCTCAAATACTTAAAGGGGCCTCACAGCAGTCAGAAAACAGTCGAAGTTTTAGAGCCATCGTTGCCTCAGAGTTTGCTAGCCCAAGATCTCAATTCATAATTCACAGCTTGGAAAGCCCTGGTTTTAGGCCTAGGTAACTAGAATCCTACAGTTAACAAGTGAGTCAAATGAGGAATGTAGGTCGTGGAATTGGAGGATTGACGGAAGTTACAAGAATCCCAAGAGGGGAATGCAAAGGTGGGGCAAGGTAGGGGGAATGTGAAATAATGGTCATAATTTTCAAACTATGCAGTTATGAGACAGGGAAGCATTTTTGAGAGGTGATGAAAGAGAAATTTTTTTAGAGAGATCATGAGTTTACATAGGCTGGAAGATGAGAAGCCATCCTGGAAAGCACTGACTAGTCAAGTCTCACTAACAAAATGCTGGCTGGTTATTTCAGCGCAATACACTTTTTTAAAAAAAACTTATGGCTGTGGCTTTGCTGATTTGGCCAGATTTTTTTGCCCATCTCTAATTCCTTGAGACTAAATGCTGGTGCAGAATCAGGGGAAACTGATCCATGGTTCAGAGCCGTACTTGGCACAAAGAAAGATGGTGAGGTTTTGGTATTTAGAGGTCAATCATCTCAGCTTCAGGATATTCCTGCAGGAGAAATGTAACAGCATTTTTGTTTTATCTTGCAGGAGTTTTTCAGGGTAAGTGACAATGAAATGTTGTTGATTGCCTCTGGAGCAAGTGTGATTAGAACAAGGGCCTCCAGGCTCAGAGTTAAGTGCACTACCACTGTGCCACAAGAGTCCTTCCAAGTGAACAATGAGAAACACAGTCAGTAGGCTTCGACTTGTATAGGGTCACCTCAACAGATTTCAAATCCATTACCTTAACCTCTAGGCCATGATGACAATCCAGTTCGAGTAAAAAGTGAGGTCTGCAGATGCTGGAGATCAGAGTTGAAAATGTGTTGCTGGTTAAAGCGCAGCAGGTCAGGCAGCATCCAAGGAACAGGAAATTCGACGTTTCGGGCTCAAGCCCTTCATCAGGAATGAGGAAAGTGTGTCCAGCAGGCTAAAATAAAAGGTAGGGAGGAGGGACTTGGAGGAGGGGCGATGGAGATGTGATAGGTGGAAGGAGGTCAAGGTGAGGGTGATAGGCCGGAGTGGGGTGGGGGCGGAGAGGTCAGGAAGAAAATGGCAGGTTAGGAGGGCGGTGCTGAGTTTGAGAGAATCGACTGAGACAAGGTGGGGGGAGGGGAAATGACGAAACTGGAGAAATCTGAGTTCATCCCTTGTGGTTGGAGGATTCCCAGGTGGAAGATGAGGTGCTCTTCCTCCAACCGTCGTGTTGGTTGGGACCAACCAACCCAACCACCCCGTGGCTCAACACTTTAACTCTCCCTGCCACTCCACCAAGGACATGCAGGTCCTTGGACTCCTCCATCGCCAGAACATAACACGACGGTTGGAGGAAGAGCACCTCATCTTTCGCCTGGGAACCCTCCAACCACAAGGGATGAACTCAGATTTCTCCAGTTTCGTCATTTCCCCTCCCCCCACCTTGTCTCAGTCGATTCCCTCGAACTCAGCACCGCCGTCCTAACCTGCAATTTTCTTCCTGACCTCTCCGCCCCCACCCCACTCCGGCCTATCACCCTCACCTTGACCTCCTTCCACCTTTCACATCTCAATTGTCCCTCCTCCCTACCTTTTATGTTAGCCTGCTGGACACACTTTCCTCATTCCTGATGAAGGGCTTGTGCCCGAAATGTCGAATTTCCTGTTCCTTGGATGCTGCCTGACCTGCTGCGCTTTAACCAGCCACACATTTTCAGCTCTGACAATCCAGTTCCCCAGGTTAGTGACATGCCCAAAATCTTCAGCTGCTTCACCAATCACCTTCACTCTATCGTAATGTCAGTACTGGGGTTGTTTGCTGAAGATGCACAATGTTCAACATCATTTTCAACTCACAGTGTAACAATTCATATCCAAATGTAACAGGATCTGAACAATATCCTGGTGCCAACCAGAAAGAATTTACCTGTCATCCCTTGATATTCAATAGCATTACCATCATGGAATCCCCCATTATCAACACCTAGACATTATGAAGCTTAATAGGACCAGCCATATAATTACAATGGTTATAAGCAGTAGGTCAGAGGTTTGGAGTCCTGCAATAAATCACTCACTTCCTGACTCCACAAAGTATGCCCACATCTACAAGGCACAAGTCAGGAGCGTCAGGAGAAACAACCTATTTGCCTGGAGAAGCTCGACACCATCCGGGACAAAGCAGCCCACTTGATGAACATGACATCAAACATTCTCCACCTTCATCATCAATACTCATTAGCAGCAGTTTGTACCAGCTACAAAATGCAATGCAGAAATTCATTAAGGCTCCCCAGGTGGCAGCTGCCAAACCAATATTGCTAAGCTTCCACCCATTTCATAGAAGCATAGTAAATAGGAACAGCTGTGGTCCATTTAGCTCTTCAAGCTTGCTTTGCTATTCAACATGATCATGGTTAATCGTCCAATCAGTACCCTGCTCCAACTTTCTTCCCATAACCTTTGATCCCTTTAGATGGAAGAACTACATCTAATTCCTTCTTGAATGCATTCAATGTTTCGACTACAACCATTTTCTGGGCAGAGAATACCATAGGCTCACCACTCTCTGGGTGAAAATATTTATCTTCACCTCAGTCCTAAATGAAATGGCCAACCTAAATCCTTAGACTGTAATCTCCAGTTCTGGGTTCCTTCATCATCAGTAACATCCTTCCTCCATCTATCTTGTCTAGTCCTGTTATAATTTCAAGGGTTTCTATTGAGATCCCCCCCCCCCTCTCATTCTATGAGAACCCCCTCATTCTTGAAACTCATCTACTGCTGGTCTTCTTCTATTGTATCACTGCCTCTTAGCTTTGTTGTTCTAATGCATTCCTGACTGACATCTTGCATTTCACACTCCTTAACTCAAGGTCATCCAAGTTC
The DNA here is from genome assembly GCF_020745735.1 of Hemiscyllium ocellatum. NCBI lineage: Eukaryota > Metazoa > Chordata > Chondrichthyes > Orectolobiformes > Hemiscylliidae > Hemiscyllium > Hemiscyllium ocellatum. Next base: position 51,674,616 of record NC_083401.1, on the reverse strand, counting down.
ATCCAGTCATTGCACTCGAACCTTAACTCTGCTGTTGTCCCACAGATACTGCCAGATCTGCCAGGTTTCGCAACAATTTCTGTTTGTTGTTCCATTCAAACCTCTGTTGCTTATGACTTAACATGTAACAATTCCCATTTTCCTGACCTTCATTACGCCCTCAACAAACAATATTTTAATATTAAAATTCACATCCTTGTTTACAAATTTATTCATGGCCTTGCATCTTTCTTTCTTGAATTACCTCCAACGTACCCCTCTAATTTTAGCATCTTACTTCCTTCTGATCCTAGTTGCTTCATTGCTGATAGCTGTGCATTCAGTCTCTTAAGCCCAAGTTCTGAAAGGCCATCCTCTCATTTTACCTCCTAATCCTATCTTGATATCTATGTAAATTTTCCAGTAGTAACTAGTAGATAAAACAGAGATGGTAGTTTTGACAGAACCTTTCCTCCCAAATCCAACAACACGCAGACCAATTATAAATCACCTAACTCCAGTTTAGATTCTTCAATGTTACCCTGTAGGTCATGCATCAATTACAGGTGAGCATTCAAAGAGGAATCTACAGTTTTATAGAGACCATTTTGTCACCCACTTCAAAAATAATTTTGTATGAAGAATGGCAGAGAAAATCTAAAAGATTAATCAGGAGAAAAAATTATTAGGAAGATAAAACTAGCTAAAACATGTAAAAATGGACAGTTTCTTCAGTTACTCGAAAAAAGTAACTAAAATGTATGTGTTCCTCTAGAGCTTGAAGATGCAGAGTTAATTGTAGATAATAAAGAAATGACAGTTGAAATGAACAAATACTCTGCTTCTGTCTTCACTATAGAAGATATAAATTGCACTACCATAATAGCTATAAATCTGGAGGTGAAAGAGAAAGAGGAATTTGGTGAAATTACAAACACTGGGGAAGAAATACAGAGCAACAGGCTGACAGGCCAGTGACCTGATCGACTTCATTCTTACGTCTTAAAATAAATAGCAACCGAGGGCGGTGTTATTTTTCCAAAATTCACTTGTTTCCATTCTAAGAGAGTCGAAAATAGCAAATAAAATCCGTTTATTCAAAAAGGGAGAGAGGCAGAAAGCAGGAAACGGTAGACCAGTTAGCTTGCCATCTGTCATGGTAGCATCATTAACATGGACTTAGAAAAGTTCATGGCAATTGGAAAGAGTTAACATGGCTTTGTGAAAGGGAAATCATGTTTAACTAATTTATTGAAACTCTCTGAAGGCATGTCATGCAGTGTGGATAAAGTGATCTGCAGATGCTGGAGGTTAGAGTCAAAACGTGTGGCACTGGAAAAGCACAGCAGGTCAGGCAGCATCTGAGGAGCAGGAGAGTCCACGTTTCAGGCATAAGCCCTTCATCAGGAATGTGGGGGTGGATGAGGGGCCGGGTTGAGGAGGTTGAGAGATAAATAGGAAAACTTAGGGAGAGGGGGGTTGGAAGGAAACTGGGAAGGTAGAGAAGGTGACCTGAAGGATACAGTCGGACAGAAACTCACTGAGTTCCTTGTCAAGGGAGGAGGAGAACTTCTTCAAGGTGGGCACCCTCAGAAAAGGCTTCGCAGTAAGGTTACAGCGACTAGGAGAAGGTTAGCACTGCAGATGCTGGAGAGTCAGAGTCAAAAGTGTGGTGCTGGAAAAGCACAGTAGGTCAGTGGCATCCAAGGAGCAGGAGAATCAACGTTTCGGGCATAAGCCATTCATGAAGAATCTGTGATTGGGGAGGGAGTGCTGAGTGATAAATAGGAAGGTGGGGGTGGGACGTGGGGTTTCCCAGCTACCCTTCCCCCACCCTCCTATTTATCTCTCAGCTCTCTCCCCACCCCCACATTCCTGATGAAGGGCTTCTACCCGAAACATCCACCCTCCTGCTCCTCGGATGCTGCCAGACCAGTGCCACACTTTTTGACTGTGGATAAAGGGGAGTCTGAAAATGTACTGTGTTTGTATTTCCAGAAGGCATTTGATAAGGTGGTAGACATATGGTATAAAGTAAGGTTAAAAACAGTAAAGTCACCATAATTTCATCAGAGAGAAGGCTAACTGGTGGAAATCTAACCTGACAGTCACCACATCACTGGAAAGGGGAGAAGTTAATAGGGAGAATCATAGTAACCTCAGCTAGTGTGACACTGTTGGCATCTCTGCATCACAAACCAGCTGTCCAGCAACTGAGCTAAACCTCTAACTGCTTTTGTATTAACGCACAGTACACAGCTACAGCAAGTAATAATGAGAGCTAATGTATGCTATACTTTCTGACAAGAAAAATTGAACATAAAGTTAATGATGTCACTGCTACAGTTGTATTGGGCATTACTGAGACTACATCTTGAATACTGTGTACAGTTAATAAAGGAAGAATTGGTGGTTGTGGTGGTTCAGAGGAGATCTATAAATTAACACTTGGAATGTGTGTTATTCTTGTAAGGTAAAAGATTGGACAAATTGGGAATGCATTCACTAGAGTTTAGAAGAGTGAAGGATAATGGGATTGAAGCATAAAAGGATGTTTCCTCTTGTGTGTGATCCAGCATTGGAGGTCACCCCTGAAGAACTGAGAGATGGATGATTCTTTTCCCTCAGAGAACTTTTGAACTCTCTTCCCCAGAAGACGGTGAGGGCAAAGGTAGATCTTTGTTAAATGAGGGAATCGAAGTTATCAAGGGAGATGGGAATGTGGAATTCTAAACACAAACAAATCAGCCATAATTTTATTGAATGGTGCGAAAGGCTTGAGGGGCTGAGTGATATACTCCTAATTCATATATTTGCAACTTACAAAATTCCAATCAATGCAAATAATGATAAAGTGGTCTTATATATTCTGTGCAATAATATTTATGAAACTCATTCATCATGAAGGAAATGATGATGACCTCAGAACAATTTCTGTGACTGAAGTCAATTATAAATATCAAGTGTTGCATCAAATTGATTAATGCTTCTTAAGAATTAAGGTTACATCGTCCAAGACACAAAGCTGAAAACCATTTTAAAATGACTGATGAATGACATTTGTCCTTCATCCAAAGCTGCTAATTACTTCAGCTAGTTTACAAATGCAAAATGGATTTAAAATGCAAAGGATCTGTATTAATAAAAACCTAAATGAAGTCTGATGTAGACCTACGATATTTCCTGTAACATAATATTTTAAGAATCTACAATTCTGCCAAAATCTACTTGTATTAGAATATTGCACACAGTTCAGCTCATATTACATTTCATGCTGCTTATCACTGTCATTCAGAAAAAAGTTCTGGTAACATCATTAACTTCAAAAGCTGATTGTCATAATGTGCAATAAAGATGCGTCACTGCTGTATAGTAGATCTTTTCTAAGTCAAAGACAAATGTATTTTTCAATGGCGATCTGAGACTTGAAAAATCAGAAACATGATCTTTACTGTATACAGTTAATATTCAGTACTAACCATCAATCATTATTTTTAAATCAGCATTTCCACTACCAACACAATACTTCCTCCCTTTGGGGTTTCCAACACTTAGGGAAGGATATATCACCAGAAGTTATATTAAGATCTAATATTGCAGAAATAACATGATAACAATTAGCTACTCTAACTAAAACACAGAATCAATTTTTTTAAAAATTGGAATAATCCCAAATAAGCTAGAAAACAAACAGAAAAATGTAATTTTGTTTTAAAGAATAAGAGTGAGTCTATAGTTCACTTACGCAGACTTCCCCTCGCTGTCCAGTTTTGTGGGACTGATCCCTTTTTTGCCCAAGAGAGCTGACACTTTCTCGGTGTCGCCATGCTCCACAGCTTGCAGTAGTCGGTCATCATTCTTGTTCCATTCATGTGCCTGCAATGCACAGAGAGAAACAGTGAGAGTGCGGAGATATAGGCTTTTATTCGGGGACGTAACAGCTCAAACACAAGCAATGCATTAAACAGCAACCTAAATGCAGAATTAGAAGCACATCCGTGACAGGTTCCCTCCCAGGCTCCAAAAATTTGCAAAGGTAGCTGAATGAAAAGACCTTACAGTTGACACATATGTCTAGACAAAAGAGGAATTTCAGATCTTGCAAGGCATTCTCCATAACAACGTTTAACTGGACTACTCAGATACACTGCACCGCGAACCACCTAAAACTGCTGACACCAGCCTCTCGACGTATTGACTGGCTCTCTGCCTGAATTGATCCTGTGGGAGCAGCGCACTGCATCTCTGTATAAGATATAAAGCCTGGTATTAAAAAAAAATAGAAGTCTGGCATTTCTAACACATTTTCCAATTTCACATAACCAGATAGATTTTCCTCAGACTTCATAACATACAGTTCATGTTATCCAATATCTGCAACTACAAAATATTTAGTTTCAGAACAAAACTGAATTATGTGACACATCAATCAATTCTTCTTTTGGAAGGGAACAACGTGATTTTAAGGAGGTTTTAACACAGCATCACAATTAAAAGTGTTGGCTGATCAGATCACGGTGGCACAGCTCTGCTGCCTCACAGTGCCAGAGGCCCGGGTTCAATTCCTGCCTCAGGAGACTAACTGTGTGGAGTTTGCACATTCCCCCCGTGTCTGTGTGGGTTTCCTCCCACAGTCCAAAAATGTGCAGGTTAGATGAATTGGCCATGCTAAATTGCCTGTAGTGTTAGGTGCAGGGGTAAACATAGGGGAATGGGTCTGCATAGGTGCGCTTTGGCGGGTTGGTGTGGACTTGGTGGGCCGAAGTTTAGATTAGTTCCACACTGTAACTAATCTAATCTAAAGGCTAATCAGCACCTGCTATACACAGGTAGGGGAACAGCTCTTCACCAGAAATGACAGATCCAATCAAAAAACTTTAGCATAGCAGTTTTCACTCTCCCAGAAATACTGACAGATGAGTGCATTTCCAGCATTTCACTTCACGTCTCTTTTTTCAATTCATTCGTGAGATGTGGGTGTTCCTGGTTAGGCCAACATTTTTTCACTCATCCCTAGTTACTCCCCTAAGAGGTTGGTGGTGAGCTACCTTCTTGGTATTCTGCAACTTTGGGCCGATCGGCATGTTCCCAGTCAGGAAGGTGAGTGGCTTAGAAGGCAAACTTGAAGATTCCTTTGTATCTACTGCCCTTATCCTTCTAGATGGAAGTCGTTGTGGGTTTGGAACAAGCTATCCAGGGTTGTCTGGTGAATTTGTGCTGTGCATCTTGCAGATCATAGAGGCTGTTGCTCCTGGGCGTCGGTGGAGGAGAGAGTAAATGCTTGTGGACGTGGTGCCAATTAAACAGGCTGCTTTGTCCTGGATCATGTCAAGCTCCCTAAGTGCTGTTGGAGCTGCATCCATCCAACAGGGGAATACACTCCTGATTTGTGCCTTGAGTTGGTTGACAGGCTTTGGGGAGTGAGGAAGCGCTGCTGTATTCTCAGCCTCTGATCTGCTCTTGTAGCCACTGTATTTAATGTAGTGACTTCAGTTGAGTTTCTGGTCAAAGGTAATCCCAAAGTTGTTGATAGTGAAGGATTAAGTGATGGTAACACCATTGAATATCAAGGGGTGGTGATTAAACCATCTCTTATTGGAGATGGTCACTACCTGGCATTTGTGTGATACAGATGTTAATTGCCGCTTGTCAGTCCAAATCTTGATATTGTCCAGATCTTGTTGCATTTGAACATGGACTGCTTTAGTATTTAAGAAATCACAAAAGGTGCTGATCTTTGTGTAATCATTGGCGAACATCTAATGTTTGACCTTATAATGGAGGGTAGGTCATTAATGAAGCAGCTGAAGATGATCCTGCCTGGTACCCTACCTGAAAAACTCCTACAGAGATGTCATGAAGCTGAGATGACTGACTTGCAATAACCACAACAGCTATTTTCCTTTCTGCCAGGTATGACTCCAACCAGCCGAGGGTTCGTCCCCTGATACCCACTGATTCCAGTTTTGCTCAGACTCCTTTATGCCACATTTCATCAAATGCAGCCTTGATGCCAAGGGCTGTCATTCTCACCTCACCTCCCCTCACCTCTGGAATTCAGCTCTTTTGTCCATGTTTGATCCAAGGTCAGTGACCTTGCTGGAACCAAAGTGGGTGTTACTGAGCAGGTCATTACTGAGCAGGTCATTACTGAGCAGGTCATTACTGAGCAGGTTATTGCTGAGCAGATTATTGCTGAGCAGATTATTGCTGAGCAGGTTATTGCTGAGCAGGTTATTGCTGAGCAGGTGCAGTTTATGATTTTCTGATGATTAAAAATAGACTATGGGATGGTAATTAGCCTAGTTGGATCTGTCCTGCTTTTTGTATACAGGATATACCTGGGCAATTTTCCACATGGTCAGGTGAATGCCAGTGTTGTAACTGTACTGGAAGAGCTTAGCAAGGGGAGTGGCAAGTTCTGGAGCACAAGTCTTCAGTACTATTGCTGAATATTGTCAAGGCCCATTGGCTTTGGATTATCCAGTGCCTCCAACCCTTTCTTGATATCACATGGAGTAAATTAAATTGCTTAAAGACTGGTATCTGAGATGCTACAGACTAGATTGATCATCCACTCAACACTTCTGGCTGAAGGTTTCTGCAAATACTTCAGCCTTATCTTTTGCATTGATGTATCAGGCAAATCCATCGTTTAGGATGGGAACATTTGTGGAGGCTTGAATTGTCCACTGGAGGACAAATATGACTAGACGTAGCAAGACTTCAGATATTACGTCTGATTGGTTGGTTGTGGGATCACTTAGCTCTGTCAATCACTTGTCCTGTATGGCATGCAAGTAGTCCTGCTTGTTAGGTGCACCAGGTTGACACCTCATTTTTAGATATGCTTGGTGCTGCTCCTGACAGGCCCTCCTTCAATCTCCATTAACCAGGGTGGATCCTGCAGCTTGATGGCAATGGTTGAGCCATGAGGCTACAAATTATGTTGGAGTACAATTCTTCTGTTCATGGTTCATAGCATCACACAGGGTCCAGAGTCAATTTGAAGATTTAAAGATGATATACCACACTGTGCTGCCATCTCTGCTGTGTCTGTCCTGCCTTTGAGACAGGACTTATCCAGGGCTGGAGATAGTGGCGTCTGGGACATTGTCTGTTAGGTGTGATTCCACTGGTAAGACTACATCAGGCTGTTGCTTGACTAGTCTGTGAGACAGCTCTCTCAATTTTGGCACTAGCCCCCAGATATTAGTAAGGAGTACTTTACAGAGTTGATAGGATGGTTTCTGCCATTGTCTTATCTGGTGTTTAGGTCAAACCAGGTAGGTAATCTGGTTTCATTTCTTTATTGAGACTTCATAGTGATTGATACAACTGAGTGGCTTGATAGACTGTTTCAGAGAGTAATTGAGAGTCAACAACATTGCTGTGGGCCTGGAGTCACATGTAGGCCAGACCAGGTGAAGATGGCAAGTTTCCTTCTCTGAAGTGCATTAGTTAGCCTGATGTTTTTCTGAAATTGAAAATGGTTTCATGGTCATCAGTAACTCTAGTCAATAAGGGAATCAAGGTTATGAGGAAAAGACAGGACAGTAGAGTTCTGGATTACCTGATCAGCATGTTGTCATCGAACAATGCAGTCAACTCTATGGGCTGAACGGCTTACCTCTCTTCCTACACCGTATCATTTTACAGCACAGCCTCAAAATCAAAGATATTTAGTCAACCTCAGAAGGATAAAAGTAATTTAATCTGCTCACTTTGCAGGTGATGTCACCCATATTGGGTATTTCTTTTCCTGCCAACATAGCAAGGTTCTACTTCATTTCAGTATGAGTGACTCTCAAGCTCTGCATGTGACCCATGGACTTTTCTCACCCCTGTGTTTTATGTTCTTTTTTGTGTTGTTGTCCAAAGGCCCATGAACTTCCAGCTTCCTGCCATTTCTGCTCAACACCTTTGTATAATTAGTAATGTCTCCACTTTACCACCAGACGTCCTGGCGTTGGAAATTCCTATGCTCTCATTAGGCATTGATAATTGAAGGTAGAGAGCCTGAGTTATTGTAAACTATTGGAACTTCCCCTTCTGGAGCTTCCAGTCCGCTCCCATTCAGAGAGTTCCCATCCTATCTACAATTGCCTCCTATCACTGTGATGGGATCACCCACAAAAATTAAATCCAGTTCCAGAAGTGAGGCTATTTGCTGATGATTGCGCAATGTTCACCACCATTTGCAACTCCTCAAATACTGAAGCAGTCGACATTCAAATGCAGCCAAATTTGGTCAATATCCAGATTTGGGGTGACAAGTGGCAAGTAACATTCATTCTATACAAGTACAAGGCAAGGACCATCCCAAACAAGAGGCAATCCAATTATTTTCCCTTGACAGTATTACTATTACTGAATTGCCCACTATCATCATGGGGATCAACTTTGCGCACAAATTTAAGTGGACTAGCTGTCGAAATATAGTGGCTATAAGGCTAGGAAGGCTATGTGAGAAACTCACCTCCTGATTTTCTGAAGCCTGTCCATCATCTACAAGGGACAAATCAGGTGTGTTTGGAATATTCCCCACTTGTCTGGATGAGCACAGCTCCAACAACATTCAAGAATTGACTACCTAGATCAAAGCTGCCCACGTGTTTAGCATCACATCCACAAACAGACATTCAGTCCCTCCACCATGACACACAGTAGCAACACTGAATACCATCTACAAGATGCACTGCAGAAATTCACTGAGGCTCCTTCGACAGCACTTTCCAAACCTGTGGCCACTACTACTTCAAAGGACAACGGTCAGATATGTGGCAGCACATCTGCAACTTTCTTGCCAGGTCACTTACAATCCTGAAACAAAAATGTTTTCTAACAAAGTCACCAGATTCAAAATGCTAACTCTGCTTTCTTCCCACAGATGCTGCCAAACCTGCTGAGTTTCACCAGCAATTTGTTTTGTTTCAGATCTCCACCAGCTGCAGCTCTGTTTTATTTCCTGACAACTCTGACTTCGAAATATTTTTCCACTTCTTCAGTGTCAAAATCCTGGGAATCCCCAAACAGCCCTGTGTGAATGTCTACACCAAATGATCAAGGAGGCAGACAATCAGCATTTTCTCAAGGACTTCTGGTGATGTGTTGCAATTGCAGATTCAGCCAGTGACATCCTCATTAGATGAAGAAAAGAGATACAAGGCAGTTACTCTCAAGGGTGAGTTCTGAAGCCATCATTTAAGGCTAGAGGAAAAAAAAATCAGATAAATATTTCTTGGCATTGAGATTCTGATAATACTTGTTCTTTGAATTTTTCCATCATTTTCATGCCACACCATGGACAGCTATCAAGTCGTTAAATATTATTATAAAATAAAGCTTTGAATAATTTGGCACTAGTTTAATGTTTCAGAATTTTTGTTCGTGCAGGAGTAAGCAAGACTCAAACAAAGACTTCTCAGTCTTTTTTTTGCCATGGGCTGTAGGCACTCCTGGCAAAGCCACTAGTCATTGTCCATCCCGAATTACTCTTGAATTAAGTGGCTTGCTAGGCTAGTTTGGATGGCTGTTAAGAGTCAGTCATTTTGCAGAGAGTCTGGAGTCACACATAGCTAAATGATCAGGTAAGCTTAGTAGATTTTGTTTAGATGTCTATCACTGATAGTTTCACGATCACCATTGTTGAGAGTGCTTTTAATTCCTGATGTGATTATTTGAAGCCAAATTCTATCAGCTACAGCAGTGGTATTGGAACCCACAATTCTACAGCATTCGCCTGGGAGTCTGGATGACTAGTCCTAGTTACATTATCAATGGGCCAACATCTTCAATTAGCTGCCAGCATTCTGAGCTATGATGTCAAGGAAGACAATAGCCAGGCCTTCTGCTCCCAATTTCCAGTCACTCTTGATAAAAGACAAGGAGAACATGAGTAGATGGAATTCTAGCTCCATAACCTCCTGATACACACAAATCAGAGAGAGTTAAGAACTCGATAATTGCTCAAGGAAGTATGTTCCATCATGAGTTACCACCTTCAGATGAATGGAGAAACACATCAGTTGCTGGGCTGGTGGAAGATTAGATGAGATTACTTACAGTGAGGAAACAGGCCCTTCGGCCCAACAAGTTCACACCGACCCACCAAAGCGCAACCCACCCAGACCCATTCCCCTACATTTACCCCTTCACCTAACACTACAGGCAATTTAGCATGGCCAATTCACCTAACCTGCACATTTTTGGACAGTGGGAGGAAACTGGAGCACCTGGAGGAAACCCACGCAGACACGGAGAATGTGCAAACTCCACACAGTCAGTCGCCTGAGGTGGGAATTGAACCTGGATCTCTGGCGCTGTGAGGTAGCAGTGCTAACAACTGTGCCACCCACAAAAGATGTTGAATAGCATGCCAGTGTAAAGCAAGCTGAAGCCCAGAATGCTCCAACGCTGAATTCCCAAACCAAGTTGAAAAATAAAGCTTGGCCACGTTATGAGCTTACTAATATGCGAACAAGGAGCAAGAATAATTGATCTGCCATTCAATAAGATCATGGGCAGTCTGATTTTAACATCTATTCTACATTCCCACATAACCCTGATAACCTTTCATCTTCTACAGAGGAAGCGGGGTAGGAAATTTCACGTAGCTGTACAATTATATCAAAGGAAGTATTTTTGCATCTCTTAACTGCTCACTCCAAGACATCCAGACTAGCATGTCAGACAGACTGGGCTGAATTACTCGTGTTGCAACAATTCTCTAACTGTGTGAATCACACACTGAACCACACTGCTCTGCAGCTCACTGGACTTCACAGAACTGATTAGAACACAAGAATGAAACGAGAGAGAAACGTGTGAATTTTTTAGCAAATTCAACACCAAACTGTATACATGTTTCCAAAGACTGAAAAATATGGAATAACCTTAGACTATTTTGTGGTTTGAGTTCTTGCTTACTCCTACATGAACAAACATTAAAATAGTGCCAAATTATTCAAAGCTTTATTTTATAATAATATTTAATTGCTTGATAGCTGTCCATGGTGTGGCATGAAAATATTTACATTTTTTTCTCTACGATTGTATCATTGTAGATGATTTAAGAAATTTTAGCCAGGGATCCAACTCCCGAGTTATCTTCTGTGATCGAACTGAAAATATGTGCATGTCATACAGAATCAAAGAGAAATTCAACGTCAAGGATCTTATAAGCAACCTCTTGGGCAACGTACCAAAGGTCTCTGAATAATACTGTAACACAAGTCAGCATCTTCAGCAGATATACAGATTACAACACTTAATGTCTCCAGAAAGCTTCAGAGATATTGAATTACTTTGAACTGAAACAATGCATCTTGTACGCAAATCAGCAGTTTTCTCCCCACATTATAAATGTGCATAAAGATGAATAATGGGTTTTTAAAAAAAGGTGACTAATTGAGTTGGTCAAAGTACTGGAAGAACTCCCTATTGTTTGATGTGGGATCTGAAACCCAACAAAAGCAGTATACAGGAATTCTTACATTACTCGTTTGAGGTAAGGTACCATTACAACTGTAATGTTAATTTGGAACAGAGAACGTTATTGACCAGCCAATTGATAGGGGGAACAGGAAACATTTTAAAAAATTATAAGTGAGAGCTATTCACGGTATCTCGCAGTTTTAGCAACAAACTTGGAAATTTTTCAACTTTGTCTGAAAATTCACACATTGCAGGGTCACTGAGACTGCAGGAAAACATATTGATAAAATCATTACAATTATTCCTTGACATCTCAGAAGTTTGTACATCAGTTACTTTAATAAATGGGTTTTGAAACCATATTCCAACAAATTATGAAGTTTAATAACACTGGAACTGACAATTATCTGTAGTTAGATTACATCGAAGCTTTATCATTGTATACTAGAAAGAATGAGTTTGACTTTACCCCTCTGTACAGATATATATCAACCCTCACGTATTATAGGCTTCCCAACAACTTCACAGACAATGAATTATTTGTGAAGAGGAGTTACTGTTCTCAAATATTCAACTATGCCAACCATTTTCTACACAGCAAGTCAAATCACTGTGTTATCATCAGTGGTAACTGAGAGCAAAATATTTTCATTAAAACTTCAGCCAAACATACTGGTACAAATTGCTTTCTATGGATTGTTCAACTACAGATTTGCTACTTTATCAATATTGATCATTATCACTTTCCACTGAGGTATCGATAACTTGGATGTTTTTTGAGAGATGGGTGATCGGAATCAGACCGTTACAATGCAACATTTTAAATTTGATTTGAACAGTTCTGTCTTCGCATTTGTTTGCTTTACACACGCAAATTAATTTTAAAATATTGGCTTCAACGTTGCTCAACTTTCACTGCCATTAACTTATACACATACAAACAATTTAATCAATTTTTGATACCCATTATAATGTACAAATATAATCAGCTTTCTTAGAGTGATTGAACGAGGAGAATCGACAATAGCAACTCAGCAATTTACTTTTACCTCTCGATAAAAATCCAAGTCTTCAAACTTCACTTTTGTTTCCATTTTTCCCCACATCAAACTCATGCATATCATCCAAGTGACATCAGGAGCTTACTGAAACTGACTATTGTGTAGGCTCACCAGTCAATTACAACACCATAACTTTTAATGTGTGTCAGGAAAAACATTTCAGAATCCGTTATAAAAAGGCAGCAACTTCTGACAAGGAATTCTACCCAAATAATTATTTTGTTTTATTGTTTCGAAAGATAATAATCAAGATTGATATTTTAAACACTTCCTGCCATTTTTTGTTTTTAAGATTTGCAACTTTTTCTTCAAAATCCTGGACTGTAGATCTTGTTGTGAGAAACTAAGTACAGGATATCTATCAGTCACACTATTTAGACCCCAGTGCAGTGTTCAAAACGAAACATCATACTCCTTCAATATGAAGTTAAAGATAAAAACATTAACCTAGAGTTAAACCGACAACATACTTACATCTACAGAGAGAAATGAACACAGAAACATGCGTTTCATTACTGCAGTTGTTTGTTCCTTTTCTCGTTCCTTCTTTGCTCATCTAGTCACCGTTAGATCTGCTAGAAAGTATCCTGTTTCACAAACTCCTCAGAAACAAGTTTCCTTTGTACCATCAAATCAAAGCATTACCACCAAAAGTGCAGACACTAGATCCCATTGATTAGCTCTGCCGTCCTTCTGAGGCTGCCGAGACAAGTTCACACATAATACAGAATTGCCATTGTACAATGAGACAAAAAAGATTTCGGGAACACATATTCATGTGCTAGTGAGATACCAATTTGCAATGTCAAATTATTCATATTAAATAAACAAGGCCAGGAGGAGAACGACAACATATTGGCACAGTTTTCCAAGAAAGAGACTGCATTGCTTCAAAATATATATGATAGCGACTTAAATTGTGCAATAATATCTTGGCTGTCTCAATAAGGCATACTTGTCTGTTGACTTTGGGGAAAATTTATTTTAATAGTTGAAGAATGTTTGATATCTGGCTGTCATTTCATCCGTATAGTTTATATCAAGAGCATGTATTACTGGACCAGAAAAATGGGGGTGTGGAAAAGGGGAAGAGCTGACACACTGCTAAAGAAAATACATTTTATAATTTTGCATTTTAGGAGTTTTGAGCCTAGTCCGCTATGTTATTGTCACCAAGAATGATATTTGCACAGCTATTGAGGAAGCCCTGACTTAAATTATTATCCTCACTCCTTAGGAGTGCTTTGAATTTGATGTTTTATCAAATTTTAATGGGGAAAGGAACTAAAGAGCTGAATCATGAGTATGAGAATAAAAAAAATGTAGTTGCATCATAATGTTTAATGTAATTGTCTCAAAAATCTTAACAGAATTTAAAACTAACACATAGTTTGGTGTAGCTTCAGTAAGCATGGTTTTATTTGGACATTGGATATGTCAATGGCAAGGCCAGCATTTGTTGTCCATCCTTAAGGGCCCAAGATGATGTTGGGGTGTTAATTTCTTGAACTGCTATCCATGTAGTGTAAAAACACACTTAGCTGCTGTCGGAAAGGAATTTTCAGAACCTTATCCCAGCAACAGTAAAGGATTGTGATAGAATTACACATCAGTAGTGTGCTTGACTTGTATGTGGCATTTCTACATGTCTGTTATTCTTGTTCTTCTCAACGGTAGAATTTGTAGGTTTGCAAGTTGCTGTAAGGCAACGTTGCTTACATTTCAGAGGTTAAACCCAAGAAAATGTATCATATGGTATTCAGAGAAATTGACATTCTCAATGGTTGAATTACAAAAATACTGCACAAGAAGACTTGGCTGTGTTGTATACATGCCATACTTACACACACGATAAAGCATCCTACTAACAGTCCTAACTAAGCTGATGCATGATCACTCAGGCAGGGTACTAACTGTTCAGGAAAAAAAAGACATCAAGAGCTAAAAGAAACTCGCGTGCAAGAGCAGATGCGGAATAAAATATATTCCATTCTAGTGAATCAGTTCCATGTTATAGGGTCAATTTACTATTGAAATATAAAGTGTACCCCATGTCTCATTTATTATCAATACAAGTAGTCTAGAAATGCAATAATAAAATTCATGAAGTTAACATTTGAAATGTTTTGAGTTTCGGTTGGAATTTTGTGCCCTAAATGGGCTAAAATGGAGATGGGTGCTCTAAATAGTAGCGCCCGTGCTGTGTACGTCAATGTCTTGCCTCTATCCCCAAAAATGAAGAGAGGAACTTAAGCCTGTTGAAGTCAATTAGCTATAGTTAAGGAATTAATAAAAGCCTGTCTTCGTAACGTTTATTTGATGCTGGAAGCTGCAACCAGTTAGGATTAAAAGGGTCAGAGCTGTTGGTATCTAAAAACAAGGAGAAACAAAGCAAGTGGCATGATCAAGAAAGGCAAAGGAGATGGGCAACCCAGCAATCCCACCATTGGCTGCATATCTATTATTAGAGCAACACCAGCAAATGTTAGCAAAGAGTTTCCAATTATAAATACTGGCAATTCTTATGATGTTATGTGATTTTACATGGTTAATCTAAATGCTTTACTCAAATAATGTTATTCAGGAATAAGGGGGATTAAGCAGGTGTCCAAAACTGTCAAGACTTTGACAGTATTATTTGATAACTTGGTGTTTCAAATAGAGAAAATTGGGCAAAGTACAGTTTCTGAAGATGTAGGTTAGAAGGTATAGGTTAATAAAACTTACAGATGATGTTAAGATTGCAAATATTTAAAATTTCTGAATCTATTTATAGTTTTTTCAGCCAGTTTTTGAAACACGGTATGCACAGCAATTAGTCAGGCAGCATCCAAGAAACAGGAAATTCGACGTTTCGGGCATAAGCCCTTCATCAGGAAATCATTTCCTGATGAAGGGCTTATGCCCGAAACGTCGAATTTCCTGTTCCTTGGATGCTGCCTGACCTGCTGCGCTTTAACCAGCAACACATTTTCAGCTCTGATCTCCAGCATTTGCAGACCTCACTTTTTCCATGCACAGCAATTGGATCAGCATGGAAAGAGTCAGTTCAAGCAAAGGAGCAAACCTTTGGTGCTGAAACCCTGAAAGTTGCATAATGGAGGTGTTCAGCAGGCTGGAGGGTGTAATTACAACACAACATTTACACAGGATTTTCCATTACAGTTCTGGACAACGGAATTTATTTCAGAATCCTGAGGTGAAAGCAGATAAGACATGCAGTATGTTTTACAGTGGATGACTGACCTTGCTGACTACAGTTCCATGCAGTTGACTAGCCTCAATCTCCTGTCCCAACTGAAATACTACAAACAGATGTAAACAGGTAAATTTTAAAATATATATACAAGGTGGAAAATCACAGCAGCATTTATTTTCACGTGCCTGGAGAATAATCAAAAGACATAAAATTTCTACCTTCCATTTGATGCTGCCTCCCTAATTTTACACTGCAGTTTATGCTTAGTATCACAACTTGTATTCAATGCAGCATTGCACTACACCTCAACATGGTATACAATAAAATCAATGTTCTTCACAAGCTTGATGGACTGGAGTTTCCCAATCAATTTGTATGTAATACTCAATGTACAGTGTATATTTTAATTTCAGCTCATCTTCACACACACTAAATGCCCATTAAAAATGCCACAGTAATGAGAGATCACATTAAGCTACAAAAGTGATAAAAATGTAAATCAGTAACACTGATATATTGGAGTCTTCAGTAGCATATAAAGATATTTATTTTAGAGAGTCCGGTTTTTAATAAATAAATCACCAAGCTACAGTATAATAACAATTACAATAAGTATGCAGCAGTGTATATCATATACAGGTACAAACATTTACAAAATTAGTAAATAACATAACATTTTAAACAAAGAAAAATTGGTACTGGAAAAGGAAAACAAGACCAGCATTGGTGAAATTTCATTTTTCTAATCTCAAGATGCCCTGAAGAGTCATTCAGTAAAACTGTGAAGAGAATGTAACTCAGCTTGAACACACCAGACAGTAGGCTTCGATTAAGCCAATAAAGAAATAATGAATCTTTAGCAAAATTCTAAGACAATGGGGCTTATTAGCAGCTATACAAATCATCAAAGGAAAGCTATTAAGAGTAAGGGATTCAGCTTTCAATATATTCCAGTGAGAATGCAGGATTCAAGGAAGGGGATTAATCAAAACATGGTAAACCAGAAACTTAAGAACAGCATCAACTTAAAAGGAAAAAATATATATGGCAAAGATTAGTGGTACGCCAAAGGATTGGGAAAGTTTAAAAATGCAACAAGTGATGACCAAAGAAAAGGGAGAAAATAAACAGTGAAGTTGAATAAAATAAATTTGAAGAAAACAAGCTTGTAAATAAGTTCAAGATGGATGGTAAGAGCTTCTTTAAGTACATAAAAACAGAGATGCCAAAGTTGAACAACTTGGAGAACAATAATGGGGAACCAGGAAATTGCAGAGGAGTGGAACAAATTCTTTGTATAAGACTTCATGGTTGAAGACCTAACAGCATTCCAAAAATAGGAAAAAATCAAATAGCAAAATGGGCAGAGAAAATAAATCATAACTATCACTACAGAAATAGTAGTAGGTAAATTAATGGGGCCAAAAGCTGATAAGTCTCTTGGACCCGATTGGATGCATTCCAGGATATTAAAGGAAACAGTTACAGAGATGGAAGATTACTACCAGTGCATCCATTAAGAATTCTTAGATTGTGGAAAAGTCTCATAGGATTGGAATATGGCCAATGTAACACCTTCGAGTAAAAAATGAGGTCTGCAGATGCTGGAGATCACAGCTGCAAATGTGTTGCTGGTCAAAGCACAGCAGGCCAGGCAGCATCTCAGGAATAGAGAATTCAACGTTTCGAGCATAAGCCCTTCATCAGGAATAAGAGAGAGAGAGCCAAGCAGGCTAAGATAAAAGGTAGGGAGGAGGGACTAGGGGGAGGGGCGATAGAGGTGGGATAGGTGGAAGGAGGTCAAGGTGAGGGTGATAGGCCGGAGTGGGGTGGGGGCGGAGAGGTCAGGAAGAGGATTGCAGGTTAGGAGGGCGGTGCTGAGTTGAGGGAACCGACTGAGACAAGGTGGGGGGAGGGGAAATGAGGAAACTGGAGAAATCTGAATTCATACCTTGTGGTTGGAGGGTTCCCAGGCGGAAGATGAGGCGCTCCTCCTCCAGCCGTCGTGTAGTTGTGTTCTGCCGGTGGAGGAGTCCAAGGACCTGCATGTCCTCGGTGGAGTGGGAGGGAGAGTTAAAGTGTTGAGCCACGGGCTGATTGGGTTGGTTGGTTCGGGCGGCCCGGAGGTGTTCTCTGAAGCGTTCCGCAAGTAAGCGGCCTGTCTCACCAATATAGAGGAGGCCACATCAGGTGCAGCGGATGCAATAGATGATGTGTGTGGAGGTACAGGTGAACTTGTGGCGGATATGGAAGGATCCCTTGGGGCCTTGGAGGGAAGTGAGTGTGGAGGTGTGGGCGCAAGTTTTACATTTCCTGCGGTTGCAGGGGAAGGTGCCGGGGGTGGAGGTTGGGTTGGTGGGGGGTGTGGATCTGACGAGGGAGTCACGAAGGGAGTGGTCCTTGCGGAACGCTGATTGGGGAGGGGAGGGAAATATATCCTTGGTGGTGGGGTCCGTTTGGAGGTGGCGGAAATGGCGGCGGATGATACATTGTATGCGGAGGTTGGTGGGGTGGTAGGTGAGAACCAGTGGGGTTCTGTCTTGGTGGCGGTTGGAGGAGCGGGGCTCAAGGGCGGAGGAGCGGGAAGTGGAGGAGATGCGGTGGAGGGCATCGTCGATCACGTCTGGGGGGAATCTGCGGTCCTTGAAGAAGGAGGCCATCTGGGCTGTGCGGTGTTGGAATTGGTCCTCCTGGGAGCAGATGCGGCGGAGACGAAGGAATTGGGAATATGGGATGGCGTTTTTACAGGGGGCAGGGTGGGAGGAGGTGTAGTCCAGGTAGCTGTGGGAGTCAGTCGGTTTATAATAGATGTCTGTGTTGAGTCGGTCGCCCGAGATAGAAATGGAAAGGTCTAGGAAGGGGAGGGAGGAGTCTGAGACAGTCCAGGTGAATTTCAGGTCGGGATGGAAGGTGTTAGTAAAGTTGATGAACTGTTCAACCTCCTCGTGGGAGCACGAGGCAGCGCCGATACAGTCATCGACGTAGCGGAGGAAAAGGTGGGGGGTGGTGCCAGTGTAGTTGCGGAAGATGGACTGTTCCACATATCCTACGAAGAGGCAGGCATAGCTGGGGCCCATGCGGGTGCCCATGGCAACTCCTTTAGTTTGGAGGAAGTGGGCGGATTGAAAAGAGAAGTTATTCAGGGTGAGGACCAGTTCAGTCAGTCGAAGGAGGGTGTCAGTGGAAGGGTACTGGTTGGTGCGGCGGGAAAGGAAGAAGCGGAGGGCTTTGAGTCCTTCGTGATGGGGGATGGAGGTGCACAGGGACTGGATGTCCATAGTGAAAATAAGGCGTTGGGGACCGGGGAAGCGAAAATCCTGGAGGAGGTAGAGGGCGTGGGTGGTGTCCCGAACGTAGGTGGGGAGTTCTTGGACTAAAGGGGACAGGACCGTGTCGAGGTATTGGGAGATGAGTTCGGTGGGGCAGGAGCAGGCTGAGACAATGGGTCGGCCAGGGCAGGCAGGTTTGTGGATTTTGGGCAGGAGGTAGAAACGGGCGGTGCGGGGCTGTGGGACTATTAAGTTGGAGGCGGTGGATGGGAGATCCCCTGAGGTGATGAGGTCCTGGATGGTCTGGGAGATGATGGTTTGGTGGTGGGAGGTGGGGTCGTGGTCAAGGGGGCGATAAGAGGAGGCGTCTGCGAGCTGGCGTTTGGCTTCAGCGGTATACAGGTCAGTGCGCCAAACTACCACCGCGCCTCCCTTGTCTGCGGGTTTGATGGTGAGGTTGGGATTGGAGCGGAGGGAGTGGAGGGCTGCACGTTCTGAGGGTGAGAGGTTGGAGTGGGTGAGAGGGGTGGACAGGTTGAGTCGGTTAATGTCACGGCGGCAGTTGGCTATAAAGAGGTCGAGGGCGGGTAGGAGGCCAGCACGGGGTGTTCTTCAAGGACCGCAGATTCCCCCCAGACGTGATCGACGATGCCCTCCACCGCATCTCCTCCACTTCCCGCTCCTCCGCCCTTGAGCCCCGCTCCTCCAACCGCCACCAAGACAGAACCCCACTGGTTCTCACCTACCACCCCACCAACCTCTGCATACAACGTATCATCCGCCGCCATTTCCGCCACCTCCAAACGGACCCCACCACCAAGGATATATTTCCCTCCCCTCCCCTATCAGCGTTCCGCAAGGACCACTCCCTTCGTGACTCCCTCGTCAGATCCACACCCCCCACCAACCCAACCTCCACCCCCGGCACCTTCCCCTGCAACCGCAGGAAATGTAAAACTTGCGCCCACACCTCCACACTCACTTCCCTCCAAGGCCCCAAGGGATCCTTCCATATCCGCCACAAGTTCACCTGTACCTCCACACACATCATCTATTGCATCCGCTGCACCCGATGTGGCCTCCTCTATATTAGTGAGACAGGCCGCTTACTTGCGGAACGCTTCAGAGAACACCTCCGGGCCGCCCGAACCAACCAACCCAATCAGCCCGTGGCTCAACACTTTAACTCTCCCTCCCACTCCACCGAGGACATGCAGGTCCTTGGACTCCTCCACCGGCAGAACACAACTACACGACGGCTGGAGGAGGAGCGCCTCATCTTCCGCCTGGGAACCCTCCAACCACAAGGTATGAATTCAGATTTCTCCAGTTTCCTCATTTCCCCTCCCCCCACCTTGTCTCAGTCGGTTCCCTCAACTCAGCACCGCCCTCCTAACCTGCAATCCTCTTCCTGACCTCTCCGCCCCCACCCCACTCCGACCTATCACCCTCACCTTGACCTCCTTCCACCTATCCCACCTCTATCGCCCCTCCCCCTAGTCCCTCCTCCCTACCTTTTATCTTAGCCTGCTTGGCTCTCTCTCTCTTATTCCTGATGAAGGGCTTATGCTCGAAACGTCGAATTCTCTATTCCTGAGATGCTGCCTGGCCTGCTGTGCTTTGACCAGCAACACATTTGCAGCGAATGTAACACCTTAATTTGTAAGAGTGTGTGGGGTTTGGGGTGGGGGTGGGGGTGGGCGAAATACAAAAGATAAAAGGCAACTAAAGGCCAATTAGCTTAATGTGTGTTATATGGAAAATGTTGAGTCTCTGAGAAGAAGACCATAAGAAACAGGAGTAGACTGTTCAGCCCCTCAAGCCTACTCTGCCATTTAGTAGATCCAACATTCCTCACACTTGCTTTCCTGCCCTTTCCCATAACCCTGGATTCCCCTTATCAAGAATCTTATCTCAGCCTTAAATATACACACAAGGACTCTGCCACCACAGCTGTCTGTGGCAAGGAATTACAGATACTCTCAGCCCTCAATTTCTCCTCATCTTTGTCTTAAAATGGTGTCATTTTATTGTGAGTCTATGTCAGCTGGTCCTAGGTTTTCTCACACAGGGAAATATCCTCTCAGCATTTACCCTGTCAAGCCACTTAAGAATCCTACAAGTTTCAATGAGATCACCCCTCATCCTTCTAAACTCCACGAGTAGAGTCCCAACTTGTTTAGCCTTTACTAATAAGGCAATCCCTCCATACCAGGGCACATCCTAGTGAATCTTCTCAGAATTGCCTCCAATGAAATTATATTTCTTCCTTAAATAAGAGGATCAAAAATGCTCACTGTACTTCAGATGTGGTCACACCAGCATCCTATACAGTTGCAGGAAGACTTCCCTCCTCATATACTCCAACACCGTTGAAATAAGGGACAACATTCCATTGGACTTCCTGATTACCTGATGCACCTGCATGCTAGTTTTCTGAGTTTCATGTGCAAATTCTTCCAAATCCCTGCGTGTTACAAATTTCTGCAGTTTTTCTCCCTTTAAGTAATATTCTGTTCCCAAAGTATAGATTTATTCATAAAGGATATAATAGTAGAGCATTTAACAAGTCACATATAATTAAACTGAGTCAGCATAGTTTCAAAAAGGGAAAATTATGCCTGACAGACATATCACAATTCCTTAAGGAAAAAAGCAGGATAGATTGTGAGGAAGCAGTAAGACCATAAGACACAGAATTGGAAGAAAGGCCATTCGACCCATCCAGTCCATTCTACCATTCAATCATGGTTGATGGGCATTTGAACTCCACTTAACCATACTCTGCCCATAGCCTTCAATTCCTTGCGAGATCAAGAATTTATCAATCTCTACCTTGAAGACACCCAACGTCCCGGGCTCCACTGCGGTTCGTGGCAATGAATTCCACAGGCCCACTAGTCTCTGGCTGAAGAATTGTCTCCTCATTTCCATTCTAAATTCACCCACTCTAATTCTAAGGCTATGCCCATGGGTCATAGTCTCCCCAACTAACAGAAACAAATTCCCAGCGTCCACCCTTTCTAAGCCATCATTACCTTGTAAGTTTCTATTATGTCTCCCCTCAACCTTCTAAACTCTAATGAATACAATCCCAGGATCCTCAGCTGTTCATCGTATGTTAGGCCTACCATTCCTGTGATCATACTTGAGAATCTCCGCTGGATACAGTCCAGTGCCAGTATGTCCTTCCTGAGGTGTGCGGCCCAAAACTGGACACAGTATTCAAAATGGGGATATAATATATCTCAGATTTCCAGAAGGTGTCTAATAAGGTACCACACATTATACTATTTAATAAGAGTCCATGGTATTGCAGCAGTATATTTGTATGGACAGAGGATTAATTAATAAATCGAAGCCACAGTTAAGATAAAGGAAGCATTTTCAGGATGGCTTTCAAACCAGCCATTAAATCAGAAGCTGAACAAGAATATACAATCTTGAATTTAATTAGGACAGTAACTGATGTTTTTAGCAAAGTTCTACAAGCCTTTGACAATTAAGAGTCAGAGTCATACATTAATACACCATGGAAACAGGCCTTAAATTATTTTAACCTTAGGAGAAAAATAAACCTTGAAAGAAGAACAGCATCTGGGGAAATAACTTTGTTGATGACCTCTACAAATTGATGACATTTGACAAGGAGTTTTCAAGTATGACTTCATAAGAGGTGGCATTGTTGTTAGAATCACTGACAAGTCTTCAGTAAATTAATAAAGCACGAACAAAATTTAACTTTGGAGAAACCAATTCAGTTGGTGAGTGAAGCAGAAGACTGGAAGCAAAACAGATCAATTCTAAAAGGATCAAACTTATCATAGGATAAATTATCATGACAACATAATCCATTCAATTCTTAAGACACAAAAACCCTAAAAGCATTCAGAAGACATTACAAAAAAAAGAATGAATGAATTATTTTATTGTCACATGCATCTTGCAGTGAGAAAAACTGTAAAATAGTGAAAAACTTTTCCACAGTTGCCATGACCTGGCGCCAGGTCTTTCCGCAGTTGCTCAGAGCTAGTCTCAGTAGTGTGGAACAAGAAAATATCTCAAACAATGCTCAGCTATTGAAAATATAAATCTGTTAAACAGTAGGTCACTTCTAGAAGATGTGCAGAAATAGAACAACTGTCATGTAGTTAAATAATTGTAACCAAATGTCATTCAGTTGGTAATGTCACCAAGGAAGTGTCATAAATTCTGGTCTTTTCCTCAAGTTGATGTCAGCCACTTGTTTCATTTGGATTAACAATTTCCTGCAGGATTTCTCTTCTCTTGTAGATTTTTCTATCTCACAAATCTGTGTTCCAATAGCGGAACACAGATTTGTGAGATAGAAAAATCTACAAAGAGAAGAGAAATCCTGCAGGAAATTGTTCATCCAAATGAAACAAGTGGCTGACATCAACTTGAGGAAAAGACCAGAATTTATGGCACTTCCTTGGTGACAATACCAACTGAATGACATTTGGTTACAATTATTGTGACTCAACCCAGTGGATCCATTTGAATTTGTGTTGACCTTAAGCACTGCAACAAGGCAGTGCAAAAGAAATCCATCCTATGACTATAGTCGACAAGAGTTTAGCCAAATTGTTTAAAAGTAGATGGTTCACAAAACGTGTTGGCAGCAGTACTGACAGGTGACGTTAGATGAGCAATCAAAATTGCTTAACACAGTTTTAACTCCATTTAGAAGATTTTGCTTTAATAGACCACCTGTTGGGATAAAAAGTGAGGTCTGCAGATGCTGGAGATCAGAGCTGAAAATGTGTTGCTGGTTAAAGCGCAGCAGGTCAGGCAGCATCCAAGGAACAGGAAATTTGACGTTTCGGGCAAAAGCCCTGATGAAGGGCTTTTGCCCGAAACGTCAAATTTCCTGTTCCTTGGATGCCATATTGAAATACCATATTAAAATACCATATTGAACAGCATATTGATATATGGCAAGGAAGCTGAGGACCATGACCTGAGTATCCACAGTTTTGAAATGCTTACAAGCTAAAGGACTCAGTCTCAGCAACAATTGCGAACTTTCCATACAATAGGCTTGCTAATTGGGACTTACTGTCAATACTAGTACAATGGCAGACCGAATAAAAACAAAACCCAAAAGGAATTTCCCACTTTGAAATTGGTTCATGGCCTGCAAATACTTTCCAGGATAGGAAACAAGGTGAAATCTTTGCTGTATTTGTCAACTGAGCCTGAACCTTGGAGCCAACTCCTCAGGAACATGTTCAGATAGTGTTAAATATCTCATTTCCAAAAGATCAAGGACATCCAGATATCCAGAGATGTCATGGCCTACTGCAGTCATCCTTTCCAAACAATTTAGCTGCAGGCAGAGAAGCAGTGCTCTTTCAGAAGCAACTAAACATATATTCAAAACCATTGTACCAAGTCTCCAGTGCATTCCATTCATTGACCAAGAGTACAGCTGGCTCATACTCTATGATGAGCAGTGTCATCAAATAACAGTTACCTCGAAAAGTAGCTAACAAGAGGGTCCAGCTTTCTCAATCTGTGTACTGAAGTATTTCTCATGAAACGAGAGCCTGCTGCACAGTCTTACATTAGCACAGCTAAATGGAAACACTGTTCAAAAGAGAAATGGATAAATATTCAAAAGGAACAAATTCCAAGAACTATGAGGCAATGCTCCCTTGGCGTACTGGTGCATTGACTGCCAGGTTTGGAGATTGATGCCATGCATGGACCTCAGAGGTTTGCACACTTAACATCAATTAGAGGGAATATTGTTATGAAGTATGATCAAAGCAATAGATAGAAACATCGCTGCACCAAAGAGCCAGCATGGGAATGATGGACTCAAGAGCTAGCGTTTGTGTTGCACTGTTACAGCATTCATAAAAAAGGTTGCTTTTCATTCTCCTGCCAAATATGCTGCATCCCTATAATACAAATCTTCTAACAATACTTGTAAGTAGTTTAAAAAATTCAGAACTACATGGCACATTATAAACTTCAGGTTTCAAGGAAGAAGCTGGTGCTTACTCCCAGTGGAAAATATAGCTTAAATGCAAATCTTTCAAGACAATGCTTTCTTTAATGGACTTTGGCCCTGACGATAAATTCTGGTCACTTGTAGAATTTCAATAAATCCAGGATCAGCGCCAGCAAAAGTGCTTGAATAGAATGATTTAAACTCTTTTTCGCCTAAAGAATGCAAGTTAAATTTTTACATTTATAGACTTAGGCCAGATTTATTTCCGCACTAATTCTGTGTTCTTTTAAATAAATAGTTGCAGATTAAATAAACCATTCCACTGCACTTCCCGAAGCTGCTTGTACAAACATGTAGACCACAACAGCAACTGGGCAACAGAACTACAGAATGGTTGGAAAGAGTATACAGCTAAATATTAAACCACATTAAGTATTAACCAACAATTGATTTTATCCGCCAGCACTTAAATGAATTAAATATCATTTTCTAAACTTTTAGATCTTAAAACCTCTGCTGGAGACTGGACGAGATCAGAAAAGAGATTGATCATCAAAACTCAACCTCACAAAATGTAATTCTTCTGTAAAAGCTCATTTCAACTACAGAGAGGAAAATCACCACTGAACAGGAGGTGAAGAATTTTATGGGATAAAATGGAAACTTTTGGGATGCTTTGATAAAGGTGAGAATGCCTGCAAGCTTAGGTTTGGATTCAGGACAGCATAAAAAGGAAAAGCATAACATATAAACAGGTTCCAAGAAAGCAAAACAACAGAGCCCCTATTGAAGCACAGGAAGTGAGACGTGTGGGGCTGGGGGAGAAAGAAAGCAATTCAGAGAACAATATTGGGAGTGTTGGAATAACAGTATGCTAGTGGGCAATATTAGGGAGAATCACTAGATATTCTACAAGTTTATCAAGAGGAAGAGAATAATCAGAGAAAGAGTGAAGAGAATAACCAGAGAAAGAGTACGGCCTGTTAGGGGCTAAAGAAGCAATCTATGTGTGAAGCAGGATGACCTTAGCAAAATGTTAAATGAGTACTTCACCCAGGAGGAAGAAGATGTAAGGTCAGAATGCACTAAGATGGACTGTGAAGTTCTTGACTAGGTGCAACTGAGTACTGCAGCTACTGGAGATTAGAGTCAAGAGTGTGGTGCGGGAAAAGTACAGCAGGTCAGGCAGCATCCGAGAAAATCGACATTTTGGGCAAAAGTCCTTCATCAGGAAATTCTTCAGCAGATTGATACAAGCTGTGAGGAGGTCACAGAGTCATAGAGAGGTACAACACGGAAACAGACCCTTCAATCCAATCATGCCACGCCGACCAGATATCCTAACCCAATCTCGTCCCACCTGTCAGCACCAGACCCATATCCCTCCAAACCTTCCTATTCATATACCCATCCAAATGCCTCTTAAATGCTGCAATTGTACCTGCCTCCACCACTTCATCTGGCAGCTCATTCCATACACGTACAACCCTCTGCATGAAAAAGTTGTCCCTTAGGTCTCTTTTACACCTTTCCCCTCTCACCTTAAACCTATACCCTCTAGTTCTGGACTCCCCGACCCCTGGGAAAAGACTTTGTCTATTTATCGTATCCATGCCCCTTATAATTTTGTAAACTTCTATAAGGTCTCCCCTCAGCCTCCAATGCTCCAGGGAAAACAGCCCCAGCCTGTTCATCCTCTCCCTATAGCTCAAATCCTCCAACCCTGGCAACATCCTTGTAAATCTTTACTGAACCCTTTCAAGTTTCACAACATCTTTCCGATAGGAAGGAGACTAGAATTGCATGCAATATTCCAACAGTGGCCTAACCAATGTCCTGTACAGCTGCAACATGACCTCCCAATTCCTGTACTCAATACTCTGACTGATAAAGGAAAGCATACCAAACGCCTTCTTCACTATCCTATCTATCTGCGACTCCACTTTCAAGGAGCTACGAACCTACACTCCAAGGTCTCTTTGTTCAGCAACACTCCCTAGTACTTTACCATTAAGTTTGTATAAGCCTTGCTAAGATTTGCTTTCCCAAATTGCAGCACCTTGCATTTATCTGAATTAAACTCCATCTGCCACTTCTCAGCCCATTGGTCCATCTGAGCAAGATCCTATTGTAATCTGAGGTAACCTTCTTTGCTGTCCACTACACCTCCAATTTTGGTGTCATCTGCAAACTTAATAATTTTTGCTAGTTTACAAGTGGACAAATCCCAGGTCCAGATGAATTGTATTCCAGGTTTATTGTAGGGAGACAAGGGAGGAAGTTACAAGGGCTCTGACCCAATTTTTAAAAATTGTCTCTGGCTGTAGGGGAGTTATGAAGGGACTGGGGGACAGCTGATTTACAAAAAAGGGTGGCAGAGATAGACCATGGAACTACAGAATAGTAAGTCTAACCTCAATGGTAGGGAAACCACGGGAGAATTTAGTGAAGCAGAAAATAATTCTCCATTTAGAGAGGCAAAGTTTGATCAGGGACAGTCAGGATGATTTTGGCTGAGGGAGGTCATGCCTAACAAATCTAGTGAAATTTTTTAAGGAGGCGCATAATTGTCCGGAGGAGGGAAGGGCAGTTGATATCATTGGTACAGATTTCAAGGCCTTCGACAACATCTCACATGGGAAACTGACTAGGTGAAAGCTCATGAGATCCAGGTTAACTTGGCAAGGTGGATCCAAAATTGGCTGAGTGACAGGAAACAGTGGTACAGAAGGCTGTTTGTGTGACTGGAGCCTGGTGTGCAGTGGTGTACCATAGGGATCAGTGCTGGGTCCCTTATTGTTTGTGATATTCATAAATTACGTAGCTGAGAATGTGGGAGGGATGATAAGTAAGTTTACAGATGACAAAGATAGGCTGGGTGGTTGACAGTGGGAAGGAAGGTGTCAGGTGACAGGAGGATATAAACAGATTGGTCAGATGGCAGATCAGTGGTGGCTGGAATTTAACCTGGATAATTGTGAGATGATGCACTTTGGAAGAAGGAACAAGATTGGGATTAATCAAATAATAGCAGGAGGAAGGAAAGGAAACTCAGGAAGAGAAAAATCTTGGATCTTGTACACAGGTCCCTGAAGGTTGCAAGACAGGTTATTAGGGTAGGGTACTTAAGAAGACATATGAGATGTCTGCTTTTAACAGTCATGGTATGAATTTGCCTAAGAGAAGAGGAGGTTATGTTGCAGCAAAACAGGACTTTGATTAGGTCAAAGCTGGAATGCTGTGTGCAGTTCAAATCACCATGCTATAGGAAGGATGTGATTGCACTGGAGCAAGCGCAGAGGAGATTCAGCCAGCAGACAAATGGGATAGGGAAAAATCACCAACAAATGCCGCAAGGTGGGGGACTTAACTGGATATACTCAGCCTCATGAAGTGGTATGTTGTCTGGGATGGAGCATTTCAGCGACAGAGAAGCATTGGATAAGCTTGGGTTGTTTTCCATGGGGCAGAGATTCTGGGCGGTGGGGAGTATGCTCATAGAGGTGTAATAGACTATGAAGGATTGAGACAGGGTGACGAGAAAACAGCTGTTTGCCCTAGTTGAAGGGTCAATAACAACGGCCATAATTTTAAAGTGGAAGGTATGGCAGTTTAAAGGGAATTTGAGGAAAACATTTTTCGCCCAGAGAATGGTAAGGTACTGCAACACATTGCCTGGAAGGGCAGTTGAGGCAGGAAATCTCACAATCTTTCAAAAGTACTTGGGGTGAGTACATGAAGTACCATAACGTACAAGACTATGGGCCTGCTGAGAGAAAGTGAGACTAATGTAGGTACACACGTCGAACAATTCTTCCGTCTCCTCCGCCTCCGAGCTTACTTTCACCAGCAGGATTCCCGCCCACCTTCCGAGGACCCCTTCGCCCACCTCCAACACATTGCATCCACCTGGACTCCCCGCGCTGGCCTATTACCTGCTCTCGACCTCTTCATTTCCAACTGCTGCGGGGACATTAACTGCCTCAACCTGTCTACCCCCCCTCCCCCACTCCAACCTCTCACCCTCACAACGCGCAGCCGTCCAATACCTCTGCTCCAATCCCAACCTCACAATCAAGCCAGCAGATAAAGGGGGAGCAGTGGTAGTCTTGCGCACTGACCTCTCCACCGCTGAAGCCAAATGCCAACTCGAGGACACCTCTTCGTACTGCCCCCTCGACCATGACCCCACCCCCCCATCACCAAACCATCATCTCCCAGACCATACAGAACCTCATCACCACAGGAGATCTCCCACCCACAGCTTCCAAACTCATAGTCCGGTTCTACCTCCTTCCCAAGATCCACAAGCCTGACCACCCTGGCCGACCCATTGTCTCAGCATACTCCTGCCCCACTGAACTCATCTCTACCTACCTCAACACTGTCCTATTCCCCCCAGTCCTGGAACTCACCACATACTTTCGAGACACCACCCACGTCCTCCACCTCCTCCAAGACTTCCGTTTCCCCGGCCCCCAACACCTCATCTTCACCATGGATATCCAATCCCTCTATACCTCCATCCGCCATGACCAGGGCCTCCAAGCCCTCCGTTTTTTCCTCTCCAGACATCCACAACAGTACCCTTCCACCGACACTCTCATTCGTTTGGCCGAACTGGTCCTCACCCTTAACAATTTCTCCTTCGAATCCTCCCACTTCCTCCAGACCAAAGGGGTAGCCATGGGCACATGTATGGGCTCCAGCTATGCCTGTCTCTTTGTTGGCTACGTAGAACAGTTGATCTTCCATAATTACACCGGCACCACTCCCCACCTCTTCCTCCACTACATTGATGACTGCATTGGCGCCATCTCGTGCTTCCATCAACTTCACCAACACATTCCACCCTGACCTTAAATTTACCTGGACTATCTCTGACACTTCCTTCCCCTTCCTGGACCTCTCCATCTCCATTAATGACGACCGACTTGACACTGACATTTTTTACAAACCCACCGACTGCCACAACTACCTGGATTACACCTCTTCCCACCCTACCTCTTGCAAAAATGCCATCCCGTATTTCCAATTCCTCCGCCTCCACCGTATCTGCTCCCAGGAGGACCAGTTCCACCACAGAACACACCAGATGGCCTCCTTCTTTAGAGACCGCAATTTCCTTTCCCACGTGGTTAAAGATGCCCTGCAACGCATCTCGTCCACATCCCCCACCTCTGCCCTCAGACCCCGTCCCTCCAACCGTAACAAGGACAGAACGCCCCTGGTGCTCACCTTCCACCCTACAAACCTTCGCATAAACCAAATCATCCGCCGACATTTCCGCCACCTCCAAAAAGACCCCACCATCAGGGATATATTTCCCTCCCCACCCCTTTCCGCCTTCCGCAAAGACCGTTCCCTATGTGACTACCTGGTCAGGTCCACGCTCCCCTACAACCCACCCTCCCATCCTGGCACCTTCCCCTGCCACTGCAGGAACTGTAAAACCTGCACCCACACCTCCTCTCTCACCTCCATCCAAGGCCCTAAAGGAGCCTTCCACATCCATCAAAGTTTTACCTGCACATCCACTAATATCATTTATTGTATTCGTTGCTCCCGAGGCGGTCTCCTCTACATTGGGGAGACTGGACGCCTCCTAGCAGAGCGCTTTAGGGAACATATCCGGGACACCCACACCAATCAACCACACTGTCCCGTGGCCCAACATTTCAACTCCCCCTCCCACTCTGCCGAGGACATGGAGCTCCTGGGCCTCCTTCACCGCCGCTCCCTCACCACCAGACGCCTGGAGGAAAAACGCCTCATCTTCCGCCTCGGAACACTTCAACCCCAGGGCATCAATGTGGACTTCAACAGTTTCCTCATTTCCCCTTCCCCCACCTCACCCTAGTTCCAAACTTGCAGCTCAGCACTATCCGCATGACTTGCCCGGACTTGTCCTACCTGCCTATCTCCTTTTCCACCTATCCACTCCACCCTTTCCTCCCTGCCCTATCACCTTTATCCCCTCCCCACTCACCTATTGTACTCTATGCTACTTTCTCCCCACCCCCACCCGCTTATCTCTCCATGCTTCAGGCTCTCTGCCTTTATTCCTGATGAAGGGCTTTTGCCCGAAACGTCGATTTCGCTGCTCCTTGGATGCTGCCTGAACTGATTAGACTTACAGTGTGGAAACAGGCCCTTCGGCCCAACAAATCCACACCGACCCGCCGAAGCTCAACCCACCCATACCCCAACATTTACCCCTTACCTAACACTACGGGCAATTTAGCATGGCCAATTCACCTGACCCGCACATCTTTGGACTGTGGGAGGAAACCGGAGCACCCGGAGGAAACCCACGCAGACACGGGGAGAACGTGCAAACTCCACACAGTCAGTCGCCTGAGTCGGGAATTGAACCCGGGTCTCTGGCGCTGTGAGGCAGCAGTGCTAACCACTGTGCCACCATGCTGTGCTCTTCCCTCACCACTAATCGAGAACTAGAGTATTTTTGACAATACAGACTCAATGGACTGAAGGACTTCTTCTTTACTGTATGATTCTTTGATTCAATTTTAAGTTCTGAAGAATATGGTCCCTCAATGAAAAAGAGGAGTGTGACAGGCAACAAACAACTGTCCAGAACTAGAAACCATTCACCTCATGAACATGGTGCACAATGGAAATTTTAAAATTATTTGTCCTTTCATGCAACATTGACATCACTGGTAAGGCCATCATTTGATGCATATTTTGAAGTGTCCTTCAATTGAATGATTTGCCTACCTACTTCAGAAGTCAGTAAAGAGTCAACCTAGTTGATGATGGATTTCTATCCCTAAGATTAGTGAACGAGACTGGTATTTACAATATTTAATGATGGCTTCACAGTTATCATAAAGTCATAGAGATATGCTGCATGGAAACAGACCCTTTGGTCCAACTTGTCCATGTCGACCAGATATCCTAAACAAATCTAGCCCCATTTGCCAGGACTGGGCCCACATCCCTCTAAACCCTTCCTATTCATATACCCATTCAGGTGTCTTTTAAATGTTGTCATTGTACCAGCCTCCTAATGCTGCCTGGTTTGTTGTATTCTTCCAGCCTCCTGCTTGTCTACCTTGGATTCCAGCAGGTGCAGTTGGTTTTGACTCCACCACATCCTCTGGCAGCTCATTCCATAAAAGTTGCCCCTAGATCCCTTTTAAATCTTTACCCTCTCACCCTAAACCCGTGCCCTCTAGGTTTGAACTCCCCACACCCAGAAAAAGACCTTGTCTAATTATCCTATCCATGCCCTTCATGATTTTATAAACCTCAGCCTCTGATGCACCAGGAAAAATAGCCCTAACCTAATCAGCCTTGGCCTCTTGCTCAAACCCTCCAACCCTGGTAACATCCTTGTCAATCTTTTCTGAATCCTTTC
Source organism: Hemiscyllium ocellatum (assembly GCF_020745735.1). Classification (NCBI taxonomy): domain Eukaryota; kingdom Metazoa; phylum Chordata; class Chondrichthyes; order Orectolobiformes; family Hemiscylliidae; genus Hemiscyllium; species Hemiscyllium ocellatum. The sequence continues at coordinate 51,642,308 of NC_083401.1, read as the reverse complement.
AAGTTTCACAACATTCTTCATATAGAAGGAAGACAAGAATTGCTTTCAATATTCCAAAAGTGGTCTGATCAATGTCCTGTACAGCACAACATGACCTCCCAACTCCTATACTTAACGCGTTGACTAATAAAGAAAAGCATACCAAACGCCTTCATTACTTTGAAGGAACAATGAACCTACACTCCAAGGTCTCCCTGTGTTCAGCAACAATCCCCAGGATCTTAACATTAAGTGTATAAGTCCTGCTAAGATTTGCTTTCCCAAAATGCAGCACTTCGCATTTATCTAAATTAAACTCCAACTGTCACTTCTTAGCCCATCGGCCCATCTGATCAAGATCACTTCCAAGAATGACTTTCAGTTTCAAATCTATTAACTGAATTTAAATTTCACCAGCTGCCAAGGTGGGATTTGAATACCTGTTCTCAGAGAATTTATCCGGCCCTCAGCTTTATTACCACTACATCAGCATCTAAACTCAAAACCTGGAATAAGAACTAACATTTTGTACTTTATTTGTTGGGGTGCAGGAAGTTCATGCAGCTGAATTAAAACACACAAATTTATATGTCAATGCAGGAAATGACTTGTGTATGATTGTGAAATATGTCAATCAATTCATTCTGGAGGCAAAAGCAAAACGCATTTTGGAAGCATCTTTCAAGAATCATTGGAGTCAGAAAGGATCCCTGAGGACTGCAAAATGCCTAATACACACCTCTGCTTCGGAAGATGGCCAAGACGTGGAGGTGCAGGTGTTGGACTGGTGGACAAAGTCAGAAGTCACATGACACCAGGATACAGTCAATCAGGTTTATATGAAATCACAAGCTTCTGGACTGCTGGCTTTTCATGATCTGATAAAGGAGCAGTGCTTCGCAAGTTTGCAATTTCAAATAAACCTGTTGGACTATAACATAGTGTTGCGAGACTTTCTGACTGTTTAGCAAGGGAGAGAGGCAGAAATCTGGAAACTTTTGGCCAGTCAGCTCAACCTCGGTTGTTAGCAAAATTTTAGAGTCATTATTAAGAATGTGATTGCAGAATACTTGCAAGTGCATGGTAAAATAGAGCTGAATCAGCAAAGCTTCATCATAGGGTAATCATGCTGCCAAATCTGTTAGAATTTGTTGAGGAAGTAATAAGCAAGTTAAACAAAGGAGAGTCAGTGGACGTGATCCATTTGGATTCCCAAAAGGCCTTTGACAAGGCATTGTACAAGAGGCTGCTAAATAAGAGGAGAGCCCATGGTGTTAAGCACAAGGTATGAGCATGGATACAGGATTGACTAACTGGCAGAAGGCACGAAGTATGGGAAATGGGATCTTTTAGGATGGCGGTTGGTGATTAGTGCTTTCAAGGGTCAGTGTTGGGACTACAACTATTCACGTTATACATTAACAAGCTGGATGAAGGAACTGAGTGCATTGTTGCTAAAGTTTCCAGATGACAAAGATAGGTCAAGGGAAGAGCAGTGTTGTGGAAGTGGGTGTCTGCAGAAGCACTTGGACAGCTAGAAGTGTGGGCAAAGAAATGGCAAATGTCATATAATATGGGAAAGTGAGAGGAAGAGACTTAGGAGTCTTAGTTGAGGAATCTTGTAAGCTTAACCTGCATGTTCAGTTGATGGTTAGGAAGGCAAATGCAAATTTAGTCTTTCAATTTGAAAGGTATAGAATACAAGAACAGGGATATACTGCTGAGGCTGTACAAGACTTTGGGAAGGTGATGGGGTCTATTGGTGTTATCACTAAATTATGAATCCAGAACCCAGATAACATTCTGGGAACCTGAGTGTGGATCTAACGATGACCATGAATCTTTGTCAATTGTAGGCAAAAACCCATCTGGTCCACAAATGTCCTTTAGAGAAGGAAACTGCCATCTTTACCTGGTCTAAAGTCGATATGACTCCAGGCCACAGCAATGTGGTTGACACTTAACTGCCCTTTTGGCAATTAAGGATGGGTAATAGATGCTGGCCTGGTCAGTGATGCCCACAGGCTGTGAATGAAAAAAAAGATGTGGAATACAATGAGCAGCTTTGATCCTCGTAAGTGTTGACCTTAAATGGGGTCCAGTGAAGGTTCACAAGAATGATCCCAGGAGTGAAAGAATTGTCGTATGAGGAGTTGAGGACTCAGATTTGAAAAATGAGGGGGGCATCTCATTGAAACTTACAGAAAACTGAGAGGCCTGAGTAGAGTTGGTGTGGACAGGACTTCTTTCAATTATAGGAGAGATTAAGACTCTCAGATTGAGCACAGCCGCAGATTGAGATGAGGAGGAAATTCTTCAGCCAGAGGGGATTAATCTGTGGAACTCACTGCCAGAGGGCTGTGGAAGTTAAGCCATTGAGTGCATAGATAGATAGGTTCTTTGGTAAGTGGATCAAGGGTTATGGGGAGAAGGCAGGAGAATGGAGTTGAGAAACATATAAGTCACAATTAAATGGAATATTAGACTCAATGTGTCAAATAGCCTAATTCTGCTCTTATATCTTATCGTCTTAAAACTGGTATTTCCTTAAAAATTCAGTTCCTTCAATCAAATTGCCTCATGAAGGGTACAGGCGAGACAGACGGCTGAGTCGCAGATTGAATAGAGTAGCTTCTACACTAAACAAAATTTATTTTTAATTAAAACAAACATCCTTGGAACAGACAAAAACAGAATGTCCCAAACTATGTTTTCAAATTCTGTGAAAAATCCGTGCCAATATTGTACTCATATAATAATGATTGCTGCTGGTTGCAGAGTTAAACCTGGCATTAATCCAACACAGCAATTAAGCAGACTTTTATGGGACAGAGCTGATTAAAATTAACAACATTGATATTTTCTGCATTAAATAACCAAAGGCTCTAAGTGCACCATTTGAACATTTAAAAGAGGTTAAATATACCTTATAAAGCATTCAGAGTACATACAATATTTTAGAGTTGAAGATTTTTTTATGCAAGCACAGTTCATTCAGATTGAAACAGATGACTCAGGAACAAGTGTCATATAATTTTCAAAGCAATTAGTCCACACACAACCCATCTTTCACTAACTGGAAATGAGTGCGCAGTTCAATTTTAACCAAGATAGACTCTGAGGTCTGCACATCCTGAATGAGTTCAACTTCCTCAACAGCAAATACATTCCTGGCAGCAATCTTGGTAATCATCATTTTGTTCGAGGGGCTTTTAATGAGAAAATAGGAAGGAACTTCTTTGACAAAAATCAGTCGTCTTCAAGCATTCACAAGGTCAGACTCTCACAATGGACAATATGATTTATGCACTTTGAGCAAAAGTTAGCCACTTTGTATCATTTGAGAATTGTGTTTACTTTTAGAAGTAGTTATAACTATAGTTCCACTTGGTCGTAACACCCAGAGATCACTGGTTTCCCTGATTTTGTTTAAATCTTGTGTATCAAGTTAACATCCATTTAAAAAAAGCAAGGCATGGCTTTTTTCTGGGTGAGCATCAGCAAACTGAAATCTTGTTCACACTGAAAATCTTAGAAGACACAGGTACCTTTCAAATTAGCACCAAATGGCATCCAGGATTAGATCCTCAGCAAGACAAGGTATTCCAATGATTTGTAAAGGAGGAACATTCAGACAGCACTAACATAAATTCATGTGTCAAATATGAAAAATATCAAGACAACCCAAGTTGTGGTTTTTCTGAAAACCTTTAGATATGTTGTTAATATGAATAGGGTAAAAACTAGCAAGAGTACGGATGGCAGTCACCTTCATTAGATTATTTACCCAGAACACTATTATCAATATAACCATTGCTAAAAAGGTTAACAAAGACAATGTCAAAGACAACTTATGGAATTTATGGAAGAAAGAACAATACAGTACAGGTTCAGGCCATTCAGCCTACCAAGGTTGCAATGACATACGATGCCTTTTTAAAACTAAAACTCTTCAAAAATGCCTCCATGTGGTTGTATTCCACTATTTCCTGCCAATTCATGTATCTGTCAGCATGCCTCTAAAGCATGGTTATTGCATCCACATCTACCATCTCCTCTGGCAGCACATTCCAGGCACTTACCACCCTCTGTGTAAAAAAAACTTGCCTCTATTACCTCCTTTAAACTTTTCCCCTTTTACCATGAACCTACGTTCCCTAATAATTGACATTTCTATGCTGGGAAAAAAACTCTTACTATCCATTGCATCTATGCATCTCACACTTTTGTACACTTCTATCAAGTTGCCAGATAACAAAGGTGAGATGGTGATTTTATGGTTAGCACTCACAGTGCCAAGGACACAGGTTTGATTCCAGCCTCAGGCAAGCCTCTGTGTGGACGTGCACATTCTCCCTGTGTCTGTGTGGATTTCCTCCATTCCAAAGATGTGCAGGTTAGGGGGATTGCCCATGTTAAATTACCCATTAGTTTCCAGGAATATGCAGGCTAGGTGGATTAGCCATGAGAAATACAGGGATAAGGTAGTGGGGGTGGGTCTGGGTGGGTTGATGTAGACTCGATGGGCCAAGTGGCTTGCCTCCACACTGCAGGGATTCAATGAAAGCACAACAATTGAGCAGACTGAAGTGAAATTGGCACATTGTGTTTTATGACCTCATAAATGTAAAGGAAAGAACTTCAGTTTCACTAAACAGAGTACTCTTCAGGGAGTCACTGGAATGTGGATTTCTACACTAGGCTGACTGATGAGTTGATGCATGTGCACCAATTCAGCATCCATGCACTCAACAGTTGCTAATATTAGGGAGAAATTTGAACCCCAAAAAAGAGACACTTGCTTGAGCGAGGAATGCTTATGTATGAAAAAGAGAATCCTGATTCAATCTGCTCACTTCTGGTTCTAATGGAGATGGAACAGGAAATGGTAACCAACCATCACCCAGGAGATGAATTAGAACTCTAAGCAATCATATGCAGGCCATTGGTCTAAACTTTATTCATCATTGGAAATTTAATTTTGTCCAACCAGGTATTCCAAAACTTTGGAACTGGAATTAAAATAACATATTTTCTAATTATTTATTTCAAGTAGCATGTCTGTCTGGCCAAAACTCACTGGACACACATACCCCCCTCAAATCTTCTGACCAACTTTTCCAAAACAAGCTCATTGACCCCACAGTCTTTAATTAACTACACAGCCAGCACCCAGACATCCCCATCACCCTGATCTCCAACTGACTTCACCACCCTGATCTTCGAATGCATCATTCTTTCCTCTCCCCAGACCTACCCACCCTAGCTACAAAGCCCCTCCGGATGGGAAATGTATAATATGGCATTAAAAACATCAAGAGTGCAGAGAAACAAGATTTTCTGATTTCCTGTGCTCTACAAGTCAGACAGGAAAACTAACATTTCACTCCATTCAAGGACTGGGGAAATACATCTAAATTTATATGGATTTATAAATATAATCCATTAAAATGCAATGACATGCCAACTTCTTGCAGTTTTGCTCCATTTGTGGAACACGGGAGCCACTAGCTGCTATACACAAGCAAAACAAAATTGAAAATTCAAGTGGTATATCATTTGTTTCCTGGCTTGTAAATCCCCCAAAATCAAACAAGCTCCAGTTTCTGACCTTGAAGGCTTGCTACACACCTATTCACAAACAAACTAAATAACGATCGGAGTGGAATGCCACCTTGGTACTTGATGAATGGCACCTTGGCAAAGATAAACTAGAAATATTAAGTTTCAGCAGGATTCAGATGTAATGAAGCAAATATATACATGTCTTGCCAAACACACCTTTTAAAAATACACAAATACGGTCTCAAAGAATTTTGTTTTCCTAATTCACTCAGCTGAACTACCAAGGTCAAATCAGAACACAGCAACTTCAAAGTAGTGACTCAAGCCCAACAGGTTTCTCAAACTTCAGTTAAAATAGATGGATGCAATATCAATATTTGAAAAGTTAAATATTAGTTGATGGGAAAAAGAGTCTGTTCAACATCAACCCAAAACTGAACATCAAAGCAGCAAAATTCGAGATAACAGAGTGGAGAATGGAAGTTAAACCTGTGCTTCCCAGATTTAGCACCCACCCTGTAAATATTGAGGAGGGAAGAGAGTTGGGGGTAATAAGATGATAATCAGATTGGAGCACCACACACCTCTTAATCATTTAATGAAAAAGTAAGGATATCCAAGGGTTGTTTTTTCTCAACGTCTTTATAGGAGTTTCGGCACCACATCACAGCTCAATTTCTTCACTATTAGTAGCATTATCAACAATTCCTGAAGAAGGGCTCATGCCCAAAACGTCAATTCTCCTGCTACTTGGATGCTGCCTGACCTGCTGCGCTTTTCCAGCAACACATTTCCAGCTATCAACAGTTCAGCCTGCTCTCCTCTCCAAGAATCTAAGCTTGAATTTATTCTCCATTCTGCCTTTCCATTGCCTCCTTCAAACTCCCAAAACCTGTCTCTCCCCCTTCCACCTTCAGCAGTCTGTGGCAACATCCCTGATTTGGTGTGGTAACAAACTCCAATCGATAATTTGTGAAGATCTATGGGACACTCCATGGGTGTTATACAATTACAGAAAGACTGGTTGTTGTATGTTGAACTGGATACAATGAGCTGAATCATTGTGAAGTCCGGGAAACTCCATATTGGGGCAAAAGTGCCAGTTGGAACATTATTCTGGGATTCCCTCATCTCAAAACCTTCACTTGTGCGAGTTAAAGATATGGGCTGGTGATTGGTGCAAGACTACATTTCATACTCCCAACCCGAATTCAGCCTCACTGCAGAGATAAGCATGTCCTAGTCCCTGATGTTGGGACAGCTTTTGAAGGACTGTTGGTTTACTGTGCCTTCAGCCATGAACCATGTGGCAGGATCTTATTGATTCTAGGGCCTCAGGATCCAGAAAGACTTAGATATGTAATAGGGGCAGTGTTAGCATTGTTGTTATGTCATTGGACCAGTAATCCAGACACCCAGGCCGGTGGTCTGGATACATGGCTTAACATCAGCCTATAATAGATGGTGGAATTGATAAAAGCTAGTCTAATGGTAATCATTCCTTCAGTGTTGCTGGGTCAAAATCCTAGAATTCCCTCCCCAATGGCATTGTAGGTTTACATACAGCACATTGATTGCAGCAGTTCAAGAAGGTAGTTCACCATCACCACCACTTTCTCAAGGGTCAGCCAATAATACTGACTGAGCCATTAATTCAAATATCCTACAAGTGAATAAAAAAACCCTACTTTATATCATCTGCCCATGTTCCTTCTTTCAAAATACACTTCTCCACATTAAACATCATCTGCCTATCACTCTGTCAATTGTATATCCACATGGCTACTGTCCCTTTTATTCCATAAGCAATAGCTTTTCACACAAAGTGTTGGGTGCCATTGTAATGAGTGCCTTTATAAAGTGCCATTTACACGACATCAGCTGCATTATCCTCATTGACAGCGTCATCCAAAAATTTAGTCAGGCCACACTTGAAGTAGTGTGTGCAGTTCTGGTCTCCACACGATGGGAAGGATGTGGAGGATTGGAGAAGGTGCAAAAGAGGGTTATCAGGATGTTGCCTATATTGGAGTGAATTAGCTGTAAGGAGATAGAGTTGGATAAAGTTGAATTGTTTTCGCTAGAATATCACAGGCTGAGGGGCAATTTGATAGAAGTATGTAAAATTATGAGGGGGTGGATTGGGTAGATAGTCAGAGTTTTTTTTTGCAGAGTGAAAATGTCAAATACAACAGGGTAGGTTAAAGGTGAGAAAGGAAACATTGAAAGGAGATTTTTTTTTAAGAGGTTGGCAGGTGCCTGGAATGCAGTACTGGGGAGGTAGTAGAAGCAGATGCAATAGCAAAGTTTAAGAGGCTTTCAGACAGGCAACATGAATAGGCAGGGAAGAGAGGAATATGGACCATGTACAGGCAAATAGAATCAGTCCAGAATGGCATCATGGTGGGCACAGACATGTGGCCTGTTCCCGTCCTGTACTGTTTTGTGTTGTGTTCCATGATGCTTTGTGTTACCTATTAAAGAATTCCAGCAAATCAGTTAAACCTTTTCAGAAATCTCTCCTTAAGCATCTCACCTTTTTATTGTGTGGCTACATTATCCATCCTGAATAATGGTTTCTAGTAATGCCCCATCACTGTTGTCAAACTGACTGGTGCGTTTTGCAGGGTTTATCCTTACAACAACTATCCTTGGACATGGTCATAATGTCTGCAACTCTCCAATCCACTGGCATCTCCTGAATCTAGGGAACACTGGAAGATTACGACCAGTAATCCTGCAATTTCCATTCTCATTTCCTTCAATACCCTTGAAAATACCGCATCTGGCACCAATGTCTTATTTAAGTACTCAGCCTATCGAACATTTCCATGTTATCAATTCTGAATACTTCTCATTACATAGCTTGCTCCTCTATCACCATGGCCTGGGGTTAGTATTCACATATTTGGCAATGACAGATGCCAAAGGTTCATTTAACACCTCAGCCATGCTTTTGCCTCCACGTATAATACCACTTTTGGGAACAGACTCAACCTGTTTGTTTATTGACATGCCTGTATAAGATTCTGAGATACCTTTTTAAGTTGGTTATTAGTCTTTTCTTCATAATCCTTCTCTGTTTCTAGAATATACATTTTCACCTCTCCACTGTAGCTACAGTATTCTTCATTGTTCTGTGTTTTTTTCTCTCTCTGATACCTGCCATAAAGCACATTTTTATCATCTTTATTTTACTTTCTATTTTACCCAGCAAGCTCTGGATTCATGTTACATTCTTTTTCCTTGTGGAAAGAATATACTATGACTGTTCTTGAACCACCTACTCTTTGAATACAACTGATTGTTCAGCTACAGATTTTCACATCAACCTTTCATTCCAGTCTCTGTGGTCCAGTTCTGCTTTTACCCACTGATGTTAGCTCTTTTCAAGTTAATAATATTTGTCTGGATTGCCTATTGACTTTTTCCAATATTTTCTTCAACCTTGTCACTTAAAGACTGCTGTCTGCCAAATATTCCTCCACTGATATTTGGTCATTATCATTTTTGAAAACCAGGTCCAGCAGTGCATGCTTTTTGAGAGAATGGACACCCAGCACTATAGGAAATTTTCCTGAACACCATTGTACTCCCAGTATCCCAGTCTACATTTGAGTAATTAAATTCCCAATTATGACCACTCTAAAGCTTGCATCTCTCTAACCTCCCTGCAGATTTATTCCTTTACATCCTTTCCATAAACTGTACATGGGAATGTAATTGCACCCTTTTCACTCCGGAGCTCTAGCCAGATTGATACTGTCCAAGAACCCTCATGGGTGTTGTCTTCCTATGGGTTCCTTAATTAACACTTCCTTTCCTTTCTTTCCTAAAATCTTTTCCCGAATACTTTACACCCATGAATACTTAACACGGAGTCCTGCTCTCCTTTGAACCAGATCTCTGTTATCATAAACATGCATGTTTCCAAATAGCAATGTGTCCATAATTTCACAATCTAATTGATCATATCTGTTCATTCACGGTAACATTAGTTTCATTAATTTCTCCCTCATTCTACTTCACCTATTAACTTTTTATTCTCTATACTATTGCGATCTGATTCTCCCAGGATTTTATACACCATGTCATTGCTCTCTAATATTCTCTTTTTGTTCCAAGCCCCATTGTGTTAATGTCAAGCTCACCCAACAGCACCAGCAATATATCCTGCAAAGAACTCAATCCCACCTCTGTTCAGGTGCAATCTGTCTGGCTTCCACTGATGCCAGAATCAGTTCCAGTGTCCAAGGAATCTAAAGTCCTCCCTAAGAATAGAATAGAATCCCTACATTTGTGGAAGCAGGCTATTTGGCCCATTGAGTCCACAACAACCCTCCAAAGACTATCTCTCCTATACCTGGACCTCAACCTTATCCCTGTAATCCTGCATTTCCCATGGGCTGACCTACTTAGCCTAGTGTTACGAGGCAGCAGTGCTAACCAGTGAACTATTGCACCGTTCTCTTCTATACTATAATTCCAGTCATGCATTCATCTGTGTTATCCTGCTTTTCCTAAATATGTGTGCACATGACGCTGGGAATAATATGGAGACTGCTACATTGAGATTATTCGAGCTATGTTTCTACAGAGATTGCTAAAGTCTGATTGCATGACTAAATCTCTGTTCCTACCCAATTCATTTATAGCAATATGGATCATGATTTCTGGCTGTTCACTTTCCTCAGGTAAATGTCATGGAGTCACTCTGTGATATCCCATGGCTTTGGCACTTGGGAGCTAACGTACCATCCTGTTGTTATGTCTACGAGCACAGGAATACCTGTTTCCCTAATGAATGCACATCACTATTTCTCCTCCTTTACTTCTCCCCTCTTCTCAGTGACATAAACTTGGCAAGGATTGCACTTCATTCAGGAACCAGCACACTTGCCATCTTCAAAATGGGAAACCAGTTGTGAGCAGTGTCCCAGAGCGCTCCTGCACTAGCTGCCTGTTTATTTTTGAATGCCTGCAGATCACTCTTCCCCTTTCTGCTCAAAGTCCTTGAGCTGCAGATCACCTGTCCCAATGTGCTGACCACATTTCCCCAGCCTCATAAAGTTGCCTCGGCTACTGTTGTCACTGCTCGAGCTCTGAAAGTTGGCAGCACATCCTGCCCATGTAGTCCACCGGTCATGTCTATGATATCATATACATTAAAAGTGACACATTTCACCAAAGATTGTCAGACAGCACCTTCCAAACCCATGCCTACCAATCTCTAATGGATACATGGGAATGCTACCATCTGCAAGTTCCCCTCCAGGCTACTCACTATCCTGACTTAGATATATTTCGCCCTTCCTTCACTGTTGCCTTATCACAATCCTAGAATTCACACCCTAACAGCATTGTAGCTGTACCACAGCACATGGATTGCAGCAGTTCAAGAAGGCAGCCTATCACCACTGTTTTAAGGGCAATTAGTGATGGTCAATAAATGCTGGTCAGTCAGCAATGTCCATATCGCCTGAGTGAATAAAAGAAACTCAACCAAGCTGAGCTGTCACATCCTTAAGTTATTTCCATTATTATTTCCATTACGTTAATATTACGTTGGATTACTTTATTATATTGGCTTTAACATTCCTTAGAACTGATGTCTCCCTGTGTTAAATCCGAGTATAGTTATTTATGTAAGAATTAAGATTTTCTAATTTAAAAAGTGTTCAACCCAGTCAATTCTCTTGACAAGACATCAATAAATGACCAAATGCACAAGATTCTGCAAAGGCAATGGGCCCTGACAACATTCTAGCTATAGTACTGAAGACTAATACTTCAGGTATAGCAAAGTGTTCCATTTCAGCTTTGAAAGTGGCACCTATCCGTCAATGTGAAAAATTTCCCAGGTCCTGTACTTAAAAGGCAGGGTAAATTCAGTTCTGTTACGGAGTCAGGGGTTTCACCTTTAAAATGGGTTATTAATTGCGGATCTTCCCCTACTCATAGAATTAGAATCCAGGGAAACATGCATCGACTGGAAAGGAAGAATTGAAAAAAATTAGTATTCATAAAAAATGGAGTGCTAGAAAATATAATGGGATTAAATATCCATGGTGTGATAATCTACATCCCAGATCACTGAGGAAAGTAGCCATGGGGATCGTGGATGCATCAGATCTCATTTTCCAAAATTTGTACATTCTGGAATGACCCCAGCAGATTGGAGGGTGACAAATGTAACCCCCTATTTAAAAGATGAGGGATAAAGCAGTTAATTCAAAACCATTAAGCCTATCATCAATAGCTTGGAAAATGCTGGAACCTATTCTAAAGGATGCAAATACAGGATGATTGGAAAATACCAATGGGATTACGCAAAGATAACAGGTCTTATGAAAGGGGAGTCATGATTGACGAAATCTGGAGGTTTTGAGGTCATAACTTGTGGAAGAGAGAGGGAGAGAGGGAGATGTGGTCTTTTTAGATGTTCAGAAAGTTTTAGTCCCATAAGAGAGAGGTTATTTGTGCGAAATCAAAACACATGGTATTGGTGGTAAAATACTTGAAGGGACAGAGAATTGATTAGTAGATAGGAAACAGACAGTAGGAATAAACTGGCATTTTTCAAAGTGGATGGGTGTGGTACCACAGGGATCAGGGTTTAGGCCCCAGCTTTTCACTATATACTGAATACATATCAATGATTTTGATTAGGGAATCAAACATAATATTACCAAGATTTCTGATGACATAAAACTAGGTGGAATTGAGTGGTAAGTAAGGAGTAAAGTTGCTTCATAGTGATTTAGATAAGTTAAATTAATTAGCAAATACACGGCAGATGAATTGTAATACAGTCAGACAGCATGAAAACTGACCCTTCAGTCCCACTTGTCCATGCCGACCAGATTTCCCAAACTAAATTTGTGTGCATTTGGCCCATATCCTCTAAACCTTTCCTATTCATGTACCTGCCTAAATGTATTTTAAGTGTTGGAACTGTACCTGCATCTACCACTTCCTCAGGCAGTTGATTCCATACACGAATCATCTTCTGTGTGAACAAGTTGCCTCTCAGATTGCATTTAAATTTTTCTCCTCTCACTTTAAAATTGGTTTTAGGTTTAGGTTTTGAACTCTGTCACCCCAGGGAAAAGACCTTTGCTCTTCACCTTATCTTTGCCTCTCAGTGTCAGAGATGTACAGCACAGAAATAGACCTTTCAGTCCAATTCATCCAAGCTAACCAGATATCCTAACTTAACCTAGTCCCATTTGCCAGCACTTGACCCATATCCCCCTAAACCATTCCTATTCATAAACACATCCAGATGTCTTTTAAATGCTGTACTTGTACCAGCCCCCTCCACTTCCTCTGGCAGCGCATTTAATATATGCACCACCCTCTAAAAGACCTTATCTATTTATCCTATCCATGCCCTTCACGATTTTATAAACCTCTATAAAGGTCACCCCTCAACTTCTTAAACTCCAGTGAAAGAAGTTCCAGTTTATCCAGCCTCTCCTGATAACTCAAATCCTCCAGTCCTAGTAACATCCTTCTAAATATTTTCTGAACCCTTTCCAGTTTAATAGTATCCTTCCTGTAGCAGGATGACCAAAACTCCACACAATACTCCAAAAGTGGCCTTAGTAATGTCCTACACAACTACAACATGACATCCCAACGTCTATACTCAATGGTCTGAGCAATTAAGGCAAGTGTGCCAAACAGCTTCTTTCACACCCTAGTTACAAGGAGTTTTGTACTTGAACTCTGAGGTCTCTCCATTCACCAACACTCTCCAGTGCCCTACCATTAACTTTTTAAGACTTGCCCTTTGGTCATCTTACCAACATGCAACACCTCACATTCATATAAGTTAAACTCCATCTGCTAATCCCAAGCCCAGTTGATTGACATTGCTTTGAACTCTTAGATAACCTTCTTCACTGTAGACTATGCCACCAATTTTGGGGTTGTCCATAAAAGTACTAACCATGCTTTCTATATTGCCGTCCAAATTGTTTAAATAAATGACAAACAACAGTGGACCCAGCACCGATCCCTGTGGAACACCACTAATCGCAGATCTGCAGTCCGAACAACATCTTTCTATCGCCACTCTGTGTCTTACCATTAAGCCAATTTTGTATCTAATTGGAAAGCTCTGCTGGAATCCCATGTGATCTAGCTTCACTAACTAGTCTACCATGCAGAACTTTTATATGGATTTTAGCAAAGTCTATGACATGTGGAAAAGTAAGAAGTTATACACCTTAGTAGAAGATTACTATTTAAATGGTGCTAGGCTGGGAAGTGTTGGTGTACAATCTTGGGTGTCCTTGTACATTAGTTACTGAGAGCAAGCAGTCAGGAAGGTAAATGGTATGCAAGAATAGCAACAAAGTTTTACTGAAGTCTTTTAGAACCTTGGCAAGACCACAGTTGGAGTAGTGTGTGTAGTTTTGGTTTCGTGACCCAGAAAAAGTACATTTGTCAAAGAGGGAGTGCAGAAAAGTCTCACCAGATTGATTATTGGGATTGCAGATTTATTATGCAAAACGTGATTTGGTCAACTGGACCTGTATATGCTGGAGTTTAGAAAGAGGATATTACCTTCTGGATAAGAATGGATGCAGGGATGTTGTTTCTCCAGACTTGGGGTTGCCCAGTATAAGGGAGATGGTCCCAGGATATTGGTAGGGCATCTGAGATGGTAGTAAGAAGAAATTTCTTTGCTCAGAGAATGGTGAGCATGTGGGATTCTCTCCTACAGAATGCAATGGAAGGCAAATTGCTGAGTACATTTAGGAAAGGAATAGATTTTTGAGAGTGAGTAAATGAAAGGGTATGGGGGTATGAGAAGAATTGTATGGCAGTGAGTAGAGGATCGGCTATGATCACGTTAAATGGTGGAGTGGGTTCAATAGCCTGAATGGCCTACTTCTGCACCTATTAAATTTCTATCGCATGGCAGTAACTGAAAGTAAATCAGGTGGTTTTGCATCTGACTTTTTTTTTGTAAATATATTTATTAGCAAACTTTTTTAACTTTACAAACATATAAACTTACTGAAAAATACAATCAATAGCAAATATCAGTATAACAAAAAGAAAAAAACCCACAAATTACAATACAACTACTGTCTACTAGCTACTAACCTACCCTATAATACAAAACAAACTCTAACACTGTATTAAGCAACACCAATAAATAAGTAAATAACTATTAAGTCAAAATAAAAGAAAAGCAAAAGAAAACACAAAAATACAAAATACAAAACAATTATGTTTGGTGCAAAACTCCCAAACAGAAGAACGGGAGCATTGTATATGTATCAGTATTAACTCAGGAGACCCCGAACAGGATCCAGGACTTGACAAACCTAACCATCCTGGTTAAACAATTGCCCTACTTACGATAGCTGACAAGTCTATATTCAAATAACTCAAGTAGGGCTACCATGTCTTATAAAAATGGTTGGTTGTGTGATGCACCATGTTTGTAGAAAGAACCAAGAGAATTTGCATCTGACTTTTATGCATCTGCGTATATTCAAGTTATGATATGAAAAAAGGTCTCAATTACTGTAGCTGTTGTTCCTTGTCTCTGTCAAAATATCTTGAAACATATGTTGAAACTTGAAGTTATTTTTGTCAACACAAAATCATTACATTTTAGAAGTGATCAAAAGAACAGGATAGGATTTAAATAGAAAGAAACGGCAGAAAACTGCAATTGGTAGGGACTTGGGGGTACTTGCACCTCAAACACAGAAAGCTAGCGCACAGATGCAGGTGATCAGAAAGGTGAATAGAATATTGGTCCTTATTTCAAGGGAGTTGAAGTCTAAGAGTATGAAAGCTTTATTGCAACTGCTCAAGGTGCTGGTGTGATCACGTCTGGAGTATGTGAGCAGTTTTTGGTTCTCTTGATGTGAAGGTAAGTATCATTCATTGTAGGCGGTTCAGAGAAGATTAGCAAGGATGATACCTAGTATGGATGAATTGTTTTATTAGCAAAGACTAAACAGACTGGCAATCTGCGCGCTGGAGTTTGGAAGAATGAGAGATTGTCTCATTGAAACATGTAGGATTCTTAAGGGGCTTCGAGTAAAAAATGAGGTCTGCCGATGCTGGAGATCACAGCTGAAAATGTGTTGCTGGTCAAAGCACAGCAGGCCAGGCAGCATCTCAGGAATAGGGAATTCGATGTTTCGAGCAAAACCCCTCATCAGGAATGAGAGAAAGTAGCCAAGCAGGCTAAGATAAAAGGTAGGGAGGAGGGACTTGGGGGAGGGGCGATGGAGGTGGGATAGATGGAAGGAGGTCAAGGTGAGGGTGATAGGCCGGAGTGGGGTGGGGGCGGAGAGGTAAGAGTTTCTGTGCAGAGGAGATGACCTGGGGGATGCAGTGAGAGAGAGACTCACTGAAATCCTTGTAGAGGGAGGAAGAGAGCTTCTTTAAGGAAGGCATCCTTGCAAGAGGATTCGCAGTAGGTTAAAATCTTCGAGTAAAAAATGAGGTCTGCCGATGCTGGAGATCACAGCTGAAAATGTGTTGCTGGTCAAAGCACAGCAGGCCAGGCAGCATCTCAGGAATAGGGAATTCGACGTTTCGAGCATAAGCCCTTCATCAGGAATGAGAGAGAGTAGCCAAGCAGGCTAAGATAAAAGGTAGGGAGGAGGGACTTGGGGGAGGGGCGATGGAGGTGGGATAGATGGAAGGAGGTCAAGGTGAGGGTGATAGGCCGGAGTGGGGTGGGGGCGGAGAGGTAAGAGTTTCTGTGCAGAGGAGATGACCTGGGGGATGCAGTGAGAGAGAGACTCACTGAAATCCTTGTAGAGGGAGGAAGAGAGCTTCTTTAAGGAAGGCATCCTTATAAGAGGATTCGCAGTAGGTTAAAATCTTCAAGTAAAAAATGAGGGTCTTGACAGGGTAAATGCTGAGAGGAGACTGCACCTTATCAGACCGTCTAGGACCAGATACCATAGTCTAAGAATAAAGGGATACCAACTTAAGACTGAGACAAGGAGGAATTTCTTCTGAGTGCTGAGTGCCTTTGGAACTCCTTGTCACAGAGAGCTGCGAGGGTGAAGTCCTTGAGTGTGTTTAAGGCCGAGGTAGATAGGTTCTTGATCAGTTGTGGAACAAGAGTTACAGCAATAGCTCAGAAAAGTGGATGTGAGGAACATCGGATCAGCCATGAATCTATTGAATGGTGAAGCAGGCTTGACTGCCTGAACACCCTCCTCCACTTCTTACTCCTTATGATCTTACTCATGTGTTGTGGTGTGATACCCAGCTGTTATAAAGACAGAACTACATTATTGATTGGCATTACTTGGAACTAACTTGAAATTGCAGTGTGTTCTTTCACAGCACACAATCTGTGCACCAGATATCTCCCAACCCCAACCATTACAAAAGACAAAAGTACATTATCTGCTTGAATTATGGAAATCGTTAGCTGGAATTTCATCATCAATGTCTTCATAAAGTGGTGCCATTTCTGTTTAGATGTCTTTCTTGCAATAAAATCCATTACCTCACACTGAACACATCTGCAAAATGCAAAAAAATCAATATTCATTTAAGCCTTTTAGGTCAAAAGGTTAAAATGGATGCGCTACAGTGTGCCATTGTTTCAGCCTGCAATGCTCTTACGCTTTATAATTCATATTTAGCACATAAAAGATTTTAGAGGATGTGGCTTTAAATTTCACACCCCTTCCCTAAAACCCGTCATTAAGTCTTCCCAATCCTTAAGAAAATTGTCAACGTGTCATGTTAAACCAGACAGCTCTTCGTTAACCAGACTTTTTTCATCCCATTTAACATTTTACCAGTTTAGCCTGCATTTCCAAAATTAACCAGGATAATGAAAACAGTTCATTAGATTTTGGAGACAACAGAATAAATCAAGACATTAAAAGTAAAGCTAAACTGATCAACTAAATCTTGCTGCCTGAAGGCCCTTTGTAATTAATTAAACATAACAAAACAAAATTATCGAACACTGATATTCTCTAGATTTGTGATGTAACATCTTAATATATACCTGCATAAAATTCAATAAAAACAAATTTAAAAAATAACTTCATAATAATCAAGAATAATAGAAATCATTGAGCTCAAATATTACCAAAGCTCTGACTCACATTCAGTGACAACATGTTACTTCATTGAATTAATGATAAACACAGAAATATCAATTTTGCAAATAGAAAATTCTAAAGCCAAAAACATGGAATTGTTTTTGAATATCTTATTTCCCCAATTCTGAGGTGAAACATTGCGTTAAAACTGCAGGTGCTGGGGTGGATGTGGGGAAGAGGTCAAGAAACCAACAAAGGATTTGCCCTCATGTACAAAAACCCAATCCAGTGTAATATTAATGGGGTACACAGTAGGTTTGCAGAAGTCATTCTTTAAGGCAAGAGGTCAAATAGAGGTTTTCCTTACTCGGTAGAAGAAACACATCTTAAATTATAATGAATGCTCTTTGAACAAGAGGTTCCTTTGCTCAAGAGTCCCCAGAGACCCACTATGCCTCTGATTTATTGTCTTGCTATACCTTAATTCACTCGTATATAACCCAGATACAGACATTTCTATGCATTTTGATTTTACAAAAGTAAGTTCTCCCAGTGCACATTACAAATCTGCCTTAAAACATTAACCAATCTTTGCTATACCAGTGTACAAGACCCATGAATATAAACTGCATTCAAATGCTATATTAATCATTTGACCAGCTTTAAGTATAGTATAGAATTATAATGTTAATTCTTAAATATATTCTGAATTTACAAGATTAATTTATAAAGATTAATAAGATTAAGTTTATCCAATTACTCCAGTAATATTTGCAAAGTCATCAAATTTTCTTGAACGGAAAACAGATTTTCAGATCACTATGTCATCCAACACACCACTGAATATACTCACACAAACCATGCTGATAAAATACATCTCCATTAACAGCCACTTCTGGTGTGCACAATTAATGTAAATCTATCAAAGAGTTTTGTCTCAAGAGGGAATGTGAGGAGAAGTATATCATTACCAAATCAGTGACTCTGTAGTGATGCCCATCTGGCTTCAAGCACAAGACAAAGTAAATCTATTAATGATGCTTGACGGAAAGCATGGATTTGGCATCAGCTTACAAAAATGAATGGGATGGCTGTCATTTGCAACCCTCGCAGCTGGATCATGCTTCTCAACGTGAAGCAATTGCTCGTTACATTTGCATTATCAGCCATTGAAAACCACAGACTTTTTACAATGCTTTTTTGATGACATACAAGATCAATTTTTCACCACACTTCGTTGTAAATGAAAGCAAATTGCTCAATGTGTTTACAATTCCAATAACAGTCAATTCTGCAAAGAAGTCCAAACTATTTCTATTACCCACCCTCTAATTGCTGAGGTTAGCCTACTTATTCGAAGGCACCATTCAGTTTCTCGTATTTGTATTTAATTAGAAAAAAGGGCTATGTGTTGGGGTCATAGTTGACAGGAACAATGTGCATCCTGACAATTCTGCAATTTTCGGATGCAGAGCCTTAATATCTCTATAACGAGACAATGGGAAAGAGACTCTTTCTGCATGACTCTTGCTAACCTCCTACTTTTAACTGAAAAGTTTGGTCTCAGAAACAACCTTTACATGTGTTTGTATGATATTTTGCATGTTATAGAGTAAAGCATTAAGTAGTCTTTATATTTCTTTTGCTGGGCGAAAGTGAGGACTGCAGATGCTGGAGATCAGAGACAAGATTAGAGTGGTGCTGGAAAAGCACAGCAGGTCAGGCAGCATCCAAGGGCAGGAGCCCTTCATCAGGAATGAGCTCTTGCCCTGGTCCTCAGATACCACCTGAGCTGCTGTGCTTTTCCAGCACCACTCTAATCATTTCGCTGATCTCAGGCATCTGCAGTCCTCACTTTCGCCTAGTTGACTTTAATCTTACTGCGAATCCTCTTGCAAGGTTGCCTACTTTGAAGAAGTTCTCAACCCCCCGCTCATTCCTGGTGAAGGGCTTTTGCCCGAAACGTCGATTTTCCTGCTCGTCGGATGCTGCCTGACCTGCTGTGCTTTTCTAGCACCACTCTAATCTAGTCTCATTTTTCTTTTGTTGTCCACTAAAAAATTAATATCTTTAACTTCAAGGCACCATAAAACACTGGTTTCAGGATTTCTTCATCAAATATTTATATGCCATGACCTGATCATTATAGCTAAGTAATAGGCAGATTTAGTTAGGTTTGGTTCATTACATGATGACTTCAAAGTCACATTATTTATTATAATTCCATGCCAAATACTGTACTACATGGTAATCATAGATATATCAGGCTATAACTTATAGTCACATTCCATGTGCCGTGTTCCTTTCAGAAAGACCCACGCCAAAGCCTCCAAAGTATTCCCTCGAGTGTGTTCCAACTTCACCAACTCCACCATGCTATTTATGCCAATGAGGTGCAGCTTTGTAACAGCTGCAAATGTGTTGCTGGTCAAAGCACAGCAGGTTAGGCAGCATCTCAGGAATAGAGAATTCGACGTTTCGAGCATAAGCCCTTTGATGAAGGGCTTATGCTCGAAACGTCGAATTCTCTATTCCTGAGATGCTGCCTAACCTGCTGTGCTTTGACCAGCAACACATTTGCAGCTGTGATCTCCAGCATCTGCAGACCTCATTTTTTACTCGCAGCTTTGTAACATCATTGCAAGGTTACTCCAGGGTGCTGAAGGTAAAAAAATGAGGTCTGCAGATGCTGGAGATCACAGTTGAAAATGTGTTGCTGGTTAAAGCACAGCAGGTCAGGCAGCATCCAAGGAATAGGAAATTCGACGTTTCGGGCATCAGATTCCTGATGAAGGGCTTATGCCCGAAACGTCGAATTTCCTATTCCTTGGATGCTGCCTGACCTGCTGTGCTTTAACCAGCAACACATTTTCAACCAGGGTGCTGAAGCCTTACACAACACTTACCCCAAGCTTTTTGCATCAGTTGTAAACAATGATTAACATCAATGAGAATCAAATGAATTATCAAAATTTATTTTTACAAGATTTTCCTGGTATTACTTCTTCATCTCTTTACTCCTTTCAATGTTGTTGCCTAGCTTTAACATGTGATTTTAATGTGGAGATCAGGAAAGTCTATAAGCCTGTTTGGGAACACGAGGTGATCGTTCTCGTTGCTGATTTTTTACTTCAGAGATTGAATGGATCTGGCTGAAAGAGCAGGCTCCCTGCCTCCATTCCTGATGAAGGGCTTTTGCCTGAAACGTCGATTTTCCTCGGATGCTGCCTGACCTGCTGTGCTTTTCCAGCACCACTCTAATCTAGACTCTGGGTTCCAGCATCTGCAGTCCTCACTTTTGCCTTGTGATCTTATAGCTCTGGGATGTAATGAGAATTATGAAGTAGTTATATTACATCTCGACCATTATGAGTTTCTAATGCCATTAATATTTTCCTTAGAAAGAAACTAAGTTCTCTATTCTTACCTCATTACTCCTCCCAAGAAGTTGCTAATTCTCTTGCAGTATCAACCTGGTCTTTAAGATTCAGACCAAGACATAAATGTACATGTTGCATTAAAAACAATAGAGAACAATAGATTGCAGTGCTGAAAAGTAGTGGCTCAATGCCATATTCTCAAAGTTTGATTTGGAGATGCCAGTGTTAGACTGGGGTGTACAAAGTTAAAAATCACACAATACCAGATAATAGTCCAACAGGTTTAATTGGAAGCACACTAGCTTTCGGAGCGACGCTCCTTCATCAGGTGATTGTGGAGGGCTCGATCGTAACACAGAATTTAGAGCAAAAATTTGCAGTGTGATGTAACTGAAATTATACATTTAAAAATTGATTGTCTGTTAAGCCTTTCATCTGTTAGAATACAGTGATAGTTTCACTTCTTTCATGTGTAAATCACAAAACCCTTCTTTTTAAAATTGCATTCTCGGGTTAGCTGCTAACAATGGTGATAGATAGACAATATGTTGAAGGTGTTAGCCCCCTGTGTTCCCTGTCTATGACCTGATGTTTAGATTGATTCTAATCTAATAAGTGAGATAACAATGTTCAATATAAATTCCTGCAGTTTTTGAGCACAGAGTTCTACATGAATATATGCAGTTTTTGAGCAAAGTGCAATGTAACTCTGCAATATAAATTCACCACACAAAATATATGTGTGCATGTGGGTCTTTGTCTGTCTATGTGTGTCTGTCTGTCTGGGGTGGGGGCTGTGAGTGTGAGAAAGTGTGTGCGTGTGTATGTGTGTGTGTGGAACAAGTTGCCAAAGGAGATGTTGGAGATGGGTACGATTCCAACATTTAAAAGGCATCTGGATGGTATATGAGTGGCAAGGGTTTAGAGGGATAGGGACCAAATACTGGCAAATGGGACTAGGTCAGATTGGGATATCTAGTTGGCACGGCCAAGTTGGACTGAAGAGTCTGTTCCTGTGCTGTATGACTGAGATACTAACTCTAACCCAAACCTGCTTTGTTGTGTTCTGTTGGTCAGTCTCTTGAAGTTGAGGAGATTTGCTCCAGCTCTAAACTGATCAGATTTGAGATGTCAAGTAAGTTCAAGGCACAATCTGCAGACCATGCCACAAGTGGGAAGTGGGAGCTTGAAAGTTTGGGTCAGTTGATTATTCAGATGGTTGTATACACCCCCTTCCATGCTTCCACTTTGTTTCTGTACATTCAATATCGCATCTCTGAATGTTGGCCCTTTGCCAAATGGCCCTCCTCCCATTAAATGAGGAAGAAACCAAGGTTTCCCATGAGTTGGCAATATGTTTAACATCTTCAGAGATGCGTCAAAGACATCCCTGAAGTGTTTTTGCTTACTGAGACGGAGTTCTGATTTGGAGGACTTTGCAAAAACACTGGTAATGCTTCTCCAGTTATTTGTTGTGCAACCTGTAGCTTTTCCAAGTCTCCAGAGTTCACAGAAGCATCAGTGTCACTACTGCCTGGTAAAATAATAACTGACTACTTTTTCTGCAGTAACTGGATGTGGATTATGCTGCAGGTGGGAACGTCTGGTGTGATACCTGGTGCTAGGATCAGAAACCTTGAATATTTTGTGTGCCACTGCTTCGCTGAAGTAAAGTGAGCAGGAGGCAGAGATTGTGGTCAGTACAAGGGAAACATCTACGAACAGTCCAGTTGGATAGAAGCTTTGGAGATTGAGTTGGTGGTCGTCACCCACTCTGATTCCGAGAATTGGTGATCAAAGAATTCCTGGAACCATATATTTTGCAGTTCATAAAAATGCTCATTCTGCGGTGTCTGTTCTTCTTTAAACAAAGAATGGCTTGCGGTGCAGAATAATTCTCCACAAACTGCAACCACATAAGAATGTGTCTGCTCTTGTTGTCTGGGTGTGTAGTGATTTCTGTAGTATTCCTGCCAGTTCTTAACCATCAATGTTCTGAATACCAACTGAAATCAACAAAATTCCTTGATGCATTGGTGACACTATATTAATGGAGGGGAATAAACTGCTAGTCAGAAGAATTCTGCATTTCCTATTGAAAAGAATACTTCAATGTTATGTTTTTTTCCCCCTTATACATTCATGAGATGAGGATGTCTTAATTCCCGATTTTTTAGTTGAATTCAAATTCCACCATCTGCCGTGCTGTCGCAGATTTGAACCTGCGTCTCCAGAAGATTATCTGGATTTCTGGATTGATTGTCCAATGATAATATTCAAGTTTATTCCCACCACCTGCATACTGCTGCCTTAATGCTCTTCAATATTGTATTCACTGCTCACTAACTCCTATTAGCTATTCTTGTCATTCAATTTAAAGAGTGTTCTCCTGACATAATCCCAACAAAGGCTGAAATAATCATTTGTAGTAGGTGATATTTTGTTGTTCAGGAGGCTATTGCATGAATGATTCTCAAACCCAACATCCTACTGTGGATAAGACCCAAATGATAGCACTGTTGTAGTGCCACTACCAAACAGCATTCATGGAATATATGCTCTCATTCTTCAGTGACATTGGAAATAATTTAATCTTTTTCATGCTCTATTTGCCACCAAAACAAATCAACTGCAGGTGCAAGCTTGCAATTTAATATTGCAGCAAAACAGAGAAGAGGAGTGCAATGGTGACTACATGTCATATTTAATGCACTCTGAACTCGGAGACATTTCTGTATGGATACAAACTGGCCATTTTTTTAAAAATGCAGTTGAAGTTATGATTAACTGCTGCTGTGAAATAAAAACATCTCTGAATAGTAAACTCATTCAGAGAAACTATCAGTCTGAGAAGCACAAAGTCTGTAAAAGCTTTTTTTGTGGAAAGTAATGGGGAACAAAGGTTTTAAAAAGAGCAGTAAGAGCAATAAAAGCCCAATAAGGGATTAAATCTGAACGCAGTTTCCCAAAACAAGCTAAATTTTGGACACTGAAAACATTTTACGTTTTGTCAAGAAAAGGTACAAAACAGTTGTTCAAGCTAGGCTGTGGTACAGAGTTGAGACTTCTAAATGAGTTGACAAATTTGAATTATTTATGCAGTGACAAAGTTAACAGCAGTTGAAGATGTTTCTTCAGGTTCAGATTTAAAGAGCATAATTGAAAAAGGAAAGAAAATTGAGACTAAGAATCACGATTGCAATTCGACGTACCAGAGCTCTTAAAGCAAAAGAACTATGGATGCTGTAAATCAGAGGCAAATACAGAAATTGCTGGAAAAGGTCAACAGGTCTGGCAGCATCTGTGGACAGAAATCAGAATTAACATTTTGGATTGAGTGTGCTCTGAGGAAGAGCCACCAGACTGGCTGAGCTGTTCCAGCAACTTCTAATTTTCATATTGTCTCTGAACTCTTGTTATCTCATTCTTAAAGGCCTCTTACTTGTCAACTGTCCCTTTACCTACAAATAGCCTCACCAATCAACTTTTGAAAGTTCCTGTTTAATCCCAACAAAATTGGCCTGACTCCAATTTAGAACTTTAATTTTTAGATTGGGTCTATCCCTTTCCATAACTATTTTAAAAATTATGCAAGTATGGTCACTGGTCTCAAAGTGTTCCCCAATGACACCTCATTCTCTTGCCTGACCTTATTTCCCAACAATGTCAAGTATTGCTCCTTCTCTAGTAGGTACATTCACATATTAAATAATACATTTTTCCTGTACACACTTAATAAATTCCTCTCCATTCAAGCCCTGAACACGATAACAGCCCAGTCTATGTTTGGAAAGTTAAGATCCCCTACTATTACAACCCTATTTTTCTTACAAATATCGGAAATCTCCTGACATATTTGCTTCTCAATTTCCCACTGACTATTAGGGGGCCCATATCACAATCCCAACAAGGCGATCAACCCTTTCTTATTTTTAAGTTTCACCAATATAACGTTGCTGGATGATTTCCCAAGAATATCCTCCCTAAGTACAACCACAATGCTCCCCCTAATCAAAAACAAACTCCCCCAAATAAAGAGTAAGATGGACAATAAAAGTTTATACTAGGAGGGGATTGTACAGAAGGCTAAAAGGGAATCCTTAGAAAGGAGTGCAAGTGAGAAAGCAGAGCCTGAGGTGCGTGTGGAGATGTTGAAGGCTTGAATGTATTCATATTTAACTTATGTAAATAGATAGTGGGACAGCAATACAGTATTAAGCAATGTAGTTGCGGTGACTACAGCATGTGGTACTTAAGATGTTGCAAGAGAACCTCTGGTTGAAAACTAATGCATTTCTGCATTAGTATTAAAAGAAACAATTTACCATTAACTCAACTTAGTCTGCTGCATGTTCAAAATTACAGATTCAAATAATTTCTAAGAGAGAAACAATGCCTGCAGCAATCGAGTAAAGTGCACTGCATCAGGATGATTTCTATTAGATAAAGTACAAAATCTAAACCAAAACCAGATTTGTTTCTTTTTTAGGATGGAATCTGTGAAATGAAGCAGGAGCCTGCACCATTTGTGGCTTCAGCATTCAAAGAACTTTAACATGTGAAACATGTTATACAAATATGGGTGGCATTTAGAAAAATACTACTCCAAAGAGAATTTTTTTAAAAAAGATATTGGAGAGAGATACATTTATCTTAGAACTTTGTTCCTGAAAGATTCAATAAAAGCAACATCATCTTTCTGAACTTGGCATGTTTAAAGTCAAAACAGGAAAATAATATTTAAAAGCCATTATACAAAGTAGAAGAGAGAGTCTCAATGATCAGATGAGTTCAAAATTATAGACAAAAAAGGTTAGAAACAAAAAAAACTGCAGATGCTGGACTCCAAGGTACACAAGCAGGAGGCTGGAAAAACACAGCAAGCCAAGCAGCATCGGGAAGAGAAGTCAACATTTCAGTATAACCCTTCTTCAGCCTCGATCGTCGGAGACCCTTCCTGAAGAATGGTTACACCCGAAATGTTGGCGTCTCCACCTCCTGATGATGCCTGGCTTGCTCTGCTCTTCCAGCCTTGAGTTCAAGATTATGCCCATGTCAGAAATGTTGGATTGAGTTAGACTTGTAACCACTCTTAGCTGTCCATTATATAGTATATAACTTCTGTAGTAATTAAGCACATATCGCAAGGACATCCAGATTCAAGGTCTCAACTCAAACTTTCCAACAAGGGCAGCAAATATATTTTCAACAACTCCAATATTTTTGTTCTTTTACCTGTTTAGAAAATTACTGGATAGGTTTATCAAGTGAAGGGGTACTGCCTGACCTGCTGTATTTTTCCAGCAATTTCAGATTTTGAGTTATTTCTAGTGCCTTTTAAACTTATTTTAAAACTAATTTCCATTTCCAACTGGCCATCTTACTTTCTTGGACCAACTATCTAGATTCATCACATTGACATCATTTTAATAACTCCATCAATTTTTCTGTGTCTATGGTCAATTTTTCTAACTACTACTCATTTACTTCATGACTTCATTCCTTTTACATTGCCAGATTTTGAATTATTTCCAATTTTCTTTTGTTGCAACAACTCTCAAAATGGACCTCATTAACCCATTTTAAAGCTTCAATGCAAATTTTCATCACTTTGCTATTGTCCTTTCAGATGCAACTAATATTCAGCTTCCATTACACATCCCCACTTTTTGCTCCCTTGCCATCACCAGAGATACATTCTTTGTGTAAAGAGAGATGATGAGATATCATTGGCTTGTTCTTAAACTTGCCCAGACTGCTGTCTCGAGCTGGCTTGAGACAGTTACAAACCATATAAATTGGGAGTAAAAGTGAGCCACTTCCACAAGGAAATTAATGTACTTCATCTGAATGTTAAAAATCACACAACACCAGGTTATAGTCCAACAGGTTTAATTGGAAGCATTAGCTTTCGGAGCACTGCTCCTTCATCAGGTGTTTGTGGAGGACACAATTTATAAGACACAGAATTTATAGCAAAAGTCTACAGTGTGACTAGAATGACAATGTTAGTTTTATTTCTTTCATATGTAAATCACAAAGCTGTTTTTAAGCTACATTCTCAGGTCAACTTTAACAACTGATGTCAACCCAGATAATGTGTTGGAGGTGTTAGCCTGCTGTATGCTGCAGTCTGTGCCATAAGGTTTAGGCTGATTCTAATCTTAAAAATGAATTAACAGAATCTTACATGGATTCATGCAGTTTTTGACCAAAGTACAATATAACTCTGCAAGTGCAAATTCACCCCACAAACAATTGTATATATGTGTGAGTGCGTGTATACATAGATGTGTGTGTGTGTGTGTGTGTGTGTGTGTGTGTGTGTGTGTGTGTGTGTGTGTGTAGTGCAATGGGGTCACCTGTAGTGTGACATGAACCCAAGATCTCGATTGAGGCCTTCCCTATGGGTAACGAACTTAGCTATTAGCCTCTGCTTGGCCACTTTTTGCTGCTGCCTATCCCGAAGTCCACCTTGGAGGATGGTCACCCGAAGGCTCGAGGTTGAATGTCCTGGACTGCTGAAGTGTTCCTCAACTGGAAGGGAATACTCCAGTAGGTTGATTGTTGTGCGGTGGCCATTCATCTGTTGCCCTGAGGCATGGTACATTGGTGAAACCGAGCACAGGCTTTGGCACTATACACTATACACCATTGCACCATACACACACAGAGACACTCCTACATACACACAGACACACACACAGACAGACACACACACACAGACAGACACAGACACACAGACAGACACAGACACACAGACAGACACAGACACACACACATGTTTGTAGGCTGAATTTGCATTTGCAGAGTCACATTGTACTTTGCTCACAAACTGCATGAATCCATGTAAGATTCTGTTAATTCACTTTTTTGATTAGAATCAGTCTAAACACTATGGCACAGACAGCAGAACATGGGGGCCAATATCTTCAACACATTATCTGGGCTGACACCAAATATTACAGTTAATCAGAGATGTAACTTTTTTAAAAAAGCTTTGTGATTTACATTTGAAAAAAGTGAAACTAACATGGTCATTCTAACAGATGAGAGACTTAACAAATAATCAAGGTATTTTTCAGTGTATAATTTCAGTTACATCACACTGTAGACTATAAATTCTGTGTCTTACAATTGTGTACTCCACAAACAACTGATGAAGGAGCAGCGCTCCGAAAGCTAGTGCTTCCAATTAAACCTGTTGGACTATAACCTGGTGCTGTGTGATTTTTAAACTCTGTACACCCCAGTCCAACACCATTGGCATCTCTAATTCATCTTAATGACCTGCCTCAATCATCAGAGACAGTGTTCCAAATTTGCACAATGCTTAAAAACCTCTGCTTTATTCCAAATGGGAGATTCCTAACATTTTTAAAAGTGCCCCAAAGTCACCCACAAGAATAAACATCTTTCCCACATTTATCTTGACAAGATTGTTTAGAATCTTCAATCTCTTCTAGATGCCAGTTAAGCCCAGTTTATCTTGACTTTCTTTATATGATAACCGTTCATTCTAGGTATCAATCTTATAACCCTCCTCTGAATTATTTCAACGCACTTACATCCTGCCTTAAATCGGAAATAAACTACACACAATAACTGAGATGCAGTCTCACCAATGTCATGCATACCTTAAGCAAAACATTCTTACTTTTACCAAAACCACAAAAAACTGTGGATGCTGGAAATCTGAAACAAAAGCAGAAATAAATGGAGAAACTGAAGGAGGTTCACTGGACCCAAAATGTCAACTCTGCTTTCTCTCCACAAATGCTGCTAGACTTGTTAAGTTTCCCCACCTATTTCTGCTTATGATCCTCACTTTTATGTTCAATTCCTCTCATAACAAAAGAGAGCATTTCATTCACCTTAATTATCTACTGTACCTGCATACCAACCTTTCATGACTGGTGCATCAAGATAAGGTAGGTCATTTAGGTAATATGCTGGATTTTTGTTCTTGCTGCCAAATCACCTGATTTGCTTCTCAATGCACTATTTTATACTTTTTACACAAGACTGAAACCTTTCTTAACTTAACTTCTTAACCATGAATGTGTGTTTGCTCCTTATACTTTCTCCTTATGGCAGGAGTTTTCTTATTCTGATAAATCCCCTAAAAGTCTGCAAAAAAATCTATCCCCTTGGCTAAAATTTAATCTAATCTCCTAGTTGTTTAAATACTTCTTCACAAATAACAATTTAGACAAGGAAGAAATACATGGAGAAGACTGGATTGTACCAGGGCTCATAGTCAGCCCCCAACCTGATTTAATATGCATAAAAAGGGCTTGTCAACAACAACATCCCACAAGTCCATCAATGCTCATGTCACCTATTCTGTCACCCAAGATAGATTAGTTTGCACATTGGACCCAGGTTCTTCATGATGACATTGCAAAGTTGATGGACTACTGTAGCTCATGGTGTATCCTGCAAATCCTACAAAAATCATAGCCAGGGTACTACAGTTTTTCAATGCCAGTGCCAAAATGCAATTTTTAAAATTTGATCTTTGGATGTGGGCATTATAGGCAAGCCCAGCATTTATTGCCTATCCCTGTTTGCCCAGAGGGCAGTTATGAGTGAACCACATTGCTTAGTTCTGGGATTACATGTAGGCCAGGCCAGGTAGGGACGGCAATTTATTTCCTTTAAGTGCATTAATGATCCAGATAGCTTTTTCCAATAATTTACAACGGTCATTTACAGAATCTTAAGTCAAGACTTTTTTTTCTTTGAATTCAAAACTTCTGAATCTGCCCTGTTGTGATTTGAATCCAGGTCCCCAGAATATTACCTGGGTTGCTTGATTAATAGGCCAGTGATAATACCATTAGGCCATGCCTCTGCAAATGAACAGCCAGAGACTGAAGGACAATCATAATGCAACATACTTGGGAATGAATCTAGATGTGGGCCTGTCCATGAATGTCCAATGAAAACAGCAGTGTAAGTCAAAATCATAAATAATGTATGATCAAATGTACTGGATCTATGCTGCTGCCACAGCTCCAGACCTTCAACTACCCCACAAATGAGCACTTTGTACGTGTCAGAAAAAGTTCATCTTACATAAATATTATTGGCACTCAAAAAAAAACTGGAAATTTCTACGCAACATCCCTCCTTTTTTTTTGCCATTATAAGCATCATTCCTCTTACAATGGCAAAAGCTGACAAAAACGCATAAGTGGATTGATATTATTTGTGGTGCACCTTACTTAACACTTCAAGCTGACCTGTTCAATCAACTACCATCCCACCTTCCATATTGATACCACAAACACAGTAACCTTCCTAAGCAAGATCTATCAGAGGACATTCTTTGGATCTGGGAATTGGAAATATGAGACGTAATGTTCTTGTGACAATCTCCAACAATCAAATTTGAACTATCACAGTGAAAGAGTCTTCCTTGCTTAACTAACTCAGGAAAGGACAGGACTCCTGTGCAGCCAATCTTACTGTTGGGACCTCAGCCAAAACCTATTGAGCATTTATGCAATGATGCAAGCAATGCTACACATTAACAAGGAGTAACCCTTCAACAGAATAAGGGGCAGAATAATCATCTTAAATTTTGTAAAGAGAAGTCCATTGCTTGATTCTGGGAATTTATTCACAAAGTAAATAAAAATCTGTACTCTGACACATGACCCTTATGCACTCATTTATTTAGTTATGATAGAGTTAACAACAGACTACCAATTTCTGACTTTGATCATCTGATTTCAATGCCTGTAATGTTTCATGGACCCAAATAATTTTAAGAAAGGAAAAGCAGTGACTTAACTTAGCCATTAGTCAACTGTCCCAGTTTAACTAAGGTCATTAAACCAACATTAAACAAAAACAAGTTTAAATTGAATTTAAGATGTCATAAAAATAATCAAAGCCAGCCTCTCAGTTCAATACCTTCTGTTTGCATTTCACCCGCTAAGCTTCACACATTGAGATAAAAGTCATTTGTAGATTATTCAGTCTGGAGAAACAATTAAGCCAGGCACAGGAATATACAAAAAGAACTGCATTTCATGCAATTGTTTTTGGGGAGGGAAAAAAAGAAGAATATGGACACATAGTAGAATTGAAAGGTTTGTTACTACTCTCCCAGTTACTTCTGGCCTCTCGGAAAATTACACCTGGTGATAAAGCAAGTTGGAGAAACTCGGTAAAAACAATGACTGCAGATGCTGGAAACCAGATTTTGGATTAATGGTGCTGGAAGAGCATCCTATGCTGCCTGAACTGCTGTGCTCTTCCAGCACCACTAATCCAAAAGTTGGAGAAACGTCCACTCATCAAGAATTGAGGATATCTGCAAATTACAAGACTGTTGAGGATCTAAGAAATCTCTTAAAAAACTATGGTCTCAGGTTAAAACTTAACAACTCAAAGACTCTAAAGAGGCTTTTTAAAATTCCTAATCTTGATCTTCCTTTTTAAATTGTGTGTGTGTGTGTGTGTGTGTGTGTGTGTGTGTGTGTGTGTGTGTGTGTGTGTGTATAAATGTGTTTAATGTCATGTTTTATTGTTATTCTCTCAAGTAATACAATTCCTCTTGCTTCCATCCAAGGGAGTATTGTAATTGGCTCTTTAACTTGACTGCTATTATATTTTAACTAAAGCTTAATAGAGTTGTGTGCTAAAAAGAATTTAAAATTTGTGTTGTGGCCGTCCAAAGGGGCTGTAAAGAGCAGAATCAATTCATCTCTCCTCAATAAGTTGTAAAAATTCACATATCGCGACATGTCTCTTCTACCCCTGATGTTTTCTAAAATCAATCCAATTTTGGAATCTTTTAATAGTACAAAATTTAAATCTACAACAAAGTCTCTGAAGATAAAGGAAAACAGACTTGAAAAATGTACCCAGAAAACAAAAATGAAGTAGGAACCAAAGAAAGAAAATGAAACAATAAGATGGATACAAGAGCAAACTGCTGATGCTAGAAATTGGAAATCAAACTAAAAATACAGCTGGTCAGGCTGCATCCGTGGAGAGAAAGAGTTATGTTTGTTTCAGGTTAAGTTGACTTTCCATCAGAATTGATCAAAAATCCTGACCACAGTAGATTAAAAAAGATTAAAAAAGATTAAAAATATCGCACAAAAAAAACCCCAAAACAACTAAGGATTCAAAATGCAATGAGGGCAGAGAATTATCCATTGGCAAATCATTCATGAATAATATATTGAATACATTGATCTACTCAAAATAAAATTGTTCTTCTACATACAAACAATAGAATTGATCCACTAGTCTGAAGGTTCAAATTTTCAAAACCACACAAAAATTTAGCTTAAGTTTAAAAGAAATACAAGTTTGAGTACCATGTAGTGCAGGAGAAAACAAAATTAATTAACTGTGTAGAGCTCTCACAAAGTTTACATGCATCACAAGCAAACATTTCACAATTTTATACATAAATATTTATATAAATGCTTCTGTTATATAAAACTGCTCCAAGAAACTTCATGGAAGCATGAGTCAAAAATGGATACCAAGTTAAGGAGTTATTAGGAAGTTGTCCAAAACCATAATCAGCAACAGGAGTTTTAAGGAGCATCCTAAAGGAGGAGGAGATAGAAAGAAATTTGCTGAGAAACATCTAGAATTTAGAGCCAAGATGGATGATGACAAAGCACTAATAAAAGGTGGAGGGAACGTCACATGAGACAGAGTCTGTGAGAGAAGCTAAATGACTTGAGAAGTTTAAGGACTTTTAACATGTTTTAAAGTTTATACTGGAGAATCAATGGAGATGGGCAAGATGTACAAATACTTGTTCAGCAGAGCACAGGTTAGCTAAAGGGATAGAATACACTCAGCAGAGTTTACATTATCTGGTGTTCATCAAAGATGAAAATCCAGTCAGTAAGCAGTCAAACCTACAATCATCTAAAGCATGGATAATGGCTTCAATGGGTGGGCTATGGGGAGGGCAGAAGTGGACGCCCTTTACAGAATAGGCCTTCTTTATGGTGTATAAGAATATGGATACAGAAGTTCTGTACATGGTTGAGGAGGATTCCCAAGATTCTGATAAAACAAAATGCTGCAGGTACTGGAAATCTGAAATAAAATCTGTAAGTGCTAGAGAAACTCAGCACATCTGGTACTAGCTGTGGAGAGAGACAGAAATAATTAATGGTTTAAATCCAATATGGCTTTTCTTCAGTTCAGATTGGAAGAAGTCACGTCAGACTTGAAAAGTTAACTTGGGTGGAGGAAGTGGTAGCTTCGTGATAATGTCACCATTAGTCATGGCCTATGTCCTGCATCCAACAATTTTCTCCAGCGCAGTGCACTTCTTAGGTCATCTGACTGACATACTCAACACCTCATGCAACTATTTATGGTACAGCATAGACACACCAATTTCTTCATAATTTCTCGATTTATAATTCAACTCAAAAGATTGAGGTAGAAAGGCAATGCAGTTTTAGAAATAACAGAATTAAATCCCAAAGATCAACTACGGAGTACATGGAAAACGATTCTGGGGTTGGGAGGTGAAACTGGACTTCCAGAAGGCATATGAGCTTGGATAAAAGAATGGTTAACCAACAGAAAGTGGAGATTTGGGACAAATGGATCTTTTCTGGTTGGGGTGCCACCAGGTTTGGTCCTCAAGGCATCTACTGTTTATAACTGATATTAATGATTTGAGTGCAGAGATAGAAGGTACCACTGTCAAATTTACAAATAGCACTACAACAAGTGGGAAAATAAGTTGAAATAAAGGAATACAAAATTTACAAATGGATTTGGATAAGTTAGGTGAATGGGCCAAAATTTGATAGATGGAGATTAGCATGGCTTAGTGTGAGGTTATCCATTTTGCTCAGAAGAATAGAAAGGTGGCTTATTATCTAAATGGACAGAAATATAAGTGCTTTGGTGCAAAGGAATCTGCGAGTTTTCATGCCTGAATCAAAGAAACTACAGCAGATAATAGGGATGCCAAATTGCAATTCTGGCATTTAGTACTAAAGGAATAAGAGTATAAAAGTAGGGAAGTGCTGCTGTATCTGTACGAAGCATTAATATGACCATACCTGGAGGAATGGGTACAATTTGATCCGTTGAGAGGGATGCAGTGGCTTTGGAGGCAATTCACAGAAGTGTCACTAGATTGATTCCAGGGATAAATTGGTTGGCTTTAAGAAGAGAGATTGAGCAGTTTAGGACTATACTCTCTTGAGTTTAGAATGAGAAGAGGCAAATCAAGTTATGTAAGATGCTACTGGAATTGGTAAAGTAGATGCAGAGTAGAGGTTTCCTCTTTGGACCAATCTGGAATGACAGGTCACAGTTTTAGGATAAGGATTAGCAAATTAAAAACAAAGATGAGAAAGAATCATGTCTCAGAGCATTATGGATCTGTGGAATTCACTCCTGTAGAGTGTGGTGGATGCTGAGATATTGACTAAATTTGAGGCAATCGATAAACTTTTAATTAGGAATGAGTTGAAGGGTTACAGTGAGTTGGCAGGAAAGTGGCATTGAGTCTAAGATGAGATCAGCCATGATTGTTGTGCATGGTGGTTCAGGCTTGAGAGGCTGAATTGGAGACTTATGACCCTAACTCTTAGGTTCTTATGCCACAGGGGATGAAAAAGAGGAAGTGGAGGAAGACTAGCAACCTGAGTCGAACATTCACTGTGGAATTTTGAATGTAAGCTCACCTAAAGACTGGAAATAGTTAAATTTTTGTCTTTCACACAGTTGAATTCCAGCAATGTTAGAACTGTTGTTCCTAGTTTACATGATATTGCCTGAAGAGCCATGTGAGAACTAAGAAAACTCGTGAAAATATTTTTAGATCATTAATTATGATTAGAATCAACTAAATGCTTTGTTCAATCGCTCTTACATTTGGTCAACTATTTGGCTGCTATCAGAAAATCAAGTTGCAGTCAGGCTGGAGTCTGTGGTTTTAATTATTCCTACACAGCTGACAGTTTTGAAAGACATACTACCATATCCCAACATTAGCACCTCTGCATAACAAATTAAAACCAAAAGGTTGCATTGTCGTACAAGAGTTATTTCACCAATTACTTTAGATTTTTATTTTAAACTCACAATTCACTGGTTATGGTTGAATGCCTTTATTTAGATTAAGCTGCATTTTTTTCTCAGAAGTGACAATAAAATAATCTTTAAAAGTAAAGGCACAAGAGAAAATATGTGGAAACACGGTTCTAGACTAGTATTAATTAGGTGCTGTGTGCCTTTTAAATCTAAACATACTGTAAACATCATGGAACGTTTGGAATTTGAACATTTTTTAGTGGAGAAAAGGATTTTAGTAGGAACACAGGAACAGGAATAGACCATTTAGCCCATCAAGTCTGTTCCACCCTTCACAGTCATGGCTGACTGAATGCTTCAATACCTTTTACCCACCTTGTCTGAATAACTCTTTATGCAATAGGTAAGCAGAAATCTTTCAATCTTTACTTTAAACTTAATCAAAGTAGGAGTCTCCACAAACTCTCTCACCTCAGTGCTACCATATTCCAAATGTTCTGAATTCTGAGAATAAAATAATTTCTCCTAATCTCTGCCCAAAATAACAAAATCATATTTTTAAAATCTTGTCCCCTGGTTTTAGTCTGCCAACCAGTGGAAACGTCTTATCTGCATCTCTCCTGCAAAAAGAAATCCCCTTTAATATTTTGTAAGTTTGAACAAGATGGCATTTCGTTCTTCAAAAACTCTCAAAAATACAGGCCCAAAAACAGGCCCAGTTTGCCTGGTATTCCATCACAGCACACTCTTACCATCCTTAGAACAAGTTTGGTGTATCTTCAGTACATTCAATCAATGACAATAATACCTTTCCTGATATTTCCCAATTCTGAAGAGCAGTCAGTGGACTGGAAACATTAATTCTGCTTTCTCCCAGCAGATGCTGCCAGACCTGCTGAGTTTTGCCATCAATTTACAGTTTTGTGTCAGACTTTCAGCATCTGCAGTTCATTGTTTTATTACATTAAAATACTTTTCATGAAATGAAGAGACCAAAACTGCATAGCACTTTAAGTGCAGCCTATCCAGATTTCTCAGTGTCACTGAGGTCTAAAACACAGAAAACAGTCCCTTGGTTCATCAAGTGTGTGCTGGTCAAAAGCAAGTACTTATCTATGCTGGAAACAAACAATGCTACTGATCACAGCAGGTCAGGCAGCATCCATGGACAAGAAGCAAGCTCTGATGAAGAGTCATCTAGATTCAAAATGTTAGCTTGCTTTCTTTCCATGGATGTTTCCTAACCTACTGTAACCTTTAGTATTTTGTTTTCAGTTCAGATTCCAGCATCTGCAGTAATGTGCCCCTACTTGTCTATTCTAATCCCATTTTTCAACTCTTGGCCCATAAGCTTGTATGTCTTACTGAACTGAAGCAAAACTTCATAACTCCTGTACCCAAATCCCATTGCAATCAAGACTATCATTTGATTAACTTTTTAACAGATTGCTGTATGTGCATGTTAGCCTTCAGCTATCAACAATGACATCTACTTTTTTATTGTACATTTACATTTTCCCACGTCTTGCATTTAAGAAACACTCTGCACATCTGTTCTTTCCACCAAAGTGGAAAACCTCATATCTTTCCACATTATGTTCCATCTGGCAAGTATTTGCCCATTCACTAAATCTATCCAAATTCTCTTGAAACCACTTCACATCTTCTTCATAACACACATTTGCATTTAGCTTTGCATCATCTGCAAATACGGAAATATTACATTTGGTCCCCATCTCCAAATAATTATATATTGTGAACAGCTGGAGCCCTTGTACTGATCCTTAAGACACATCATTAGTTACACCCTGCCAATGCAAGAATGACCCTTTTATTCCTAATCTCTGTCTTCTGACTATTAGACAATTAATCCATTCCAGTATGAGCTTTAGTTTTTCTAACCAGCCTCCGGTGGTGGAGTTTATCAAAAGCTACTGAAATTATAAATATACTACATTCATTAGCTGTCCTTTTCACATTTGTCTCAGGCACATCTTTTTCACATTCATTAATCATGCTGACAATGCATAATGAATTAGTATCAACCAGGTGCCCTATTTGTCACATCTATTATAACAGATTATGGCATTTTTCCAACTACCAATTTGAGGGTCTGTAATTCCCAGCTTTCACTCTTGCTCCCATCTTAAATAGTGGTATGACATTTTCTGTTTTCCGATCTGCAGGAATCATTCCAGAATCTACAGAATTTTGGAAGATCAAATTGATCACGAGTGCATAGACAATGACCACTTCCTTTAACACTCTGGGAGTAAACCATCAGGTCCTGGGTATTAATCAATTTACAGCTCTTAATTTCTCCAGAATAATCTGCCTAATAATGCTAATTTCCTTGAATTGCTCGTGGTTCCTTGCTACTTGGATCTCAAATTCTGGGAGATTTTTTCTATCTTCCTCAGTGAAAACAGTTTCTCAGCCATTTCTCTGTTCCACATTATAAATGCTCCTGACTCTGCCTGTATCTAACCCACATTCAGTTCCAGCCAAATGTTTCCTTTCCATACACCTACAGGAGCTTTTATAGTCCACTTTTAAAATTTTTGTTGCTAAATTGAATTTCCTTTTTTTTTCCTTTTCCTCATCAGTTTCTTAGTACTGTTTTACTGTATTTTAAAAACCTCCCAATCCTAGGAATTACTACTGTTTCTGCCAATTTTAAAGCTTTTTCCTTTAATCTTATACAATCGAGAAGCTCCTTTGAGATACCAGGGATGACTGACCCTTTTTGAGTTTTTGCACTCGAAGGAACGTATAGTTATGTAAACTATTCAATTGTTCTTTCTGTCCATTACCTATAAACAGTCATACCTTTAACTAACTTTCCCAGAAGACCTCAGGCAATTTGCCCTGAACGTCTTATTCAAATTTAACACCCGTGCTTCAGAACTAAATGCCTCACTTTTAAGCCTTACATAAAATGTTATCGTATTGTAGTTACTCATCCCCAAGAGTTTTTTTTAACAATAAGATGATTAATTACAGTGGCTGATTTATGAATGGACCAGTCGAACCGGGAACATTCCTCGTCACAATGGACGTTTCCGCACTCTACACCAGCATCCCCCATAATGATGACATCGCGGCAACAGCCTCAGTGCTCAACACCAACAGCTGCCAATCTCCAAACACCATCCGACAACTCATCCGTTTTATCCTTGATCACAATGTCTTCACCTTTGACAACCAGTTCTTCATCCAGACACACGGAACAGCCATGGGGATCAAATTTGCACCCCAATATGCCAACATTTATATGCACAGGTTCGAACAAGACTTCTTCTCTATGCAGGATCTCCAACCAACATTGTACACCAGGTAGATTGACGACATTTTCTTCCTCTGGACCCATGTTGAGGAGTCACTGATAAAACTACACAGTGACATCAACAAGTTTTATCCCACCATCAAACTCACCATGGACTACTCGCGACTATCTGTCTCATTCTTGGACACATGCATCTCCATCAAGGATGGACAACCTCAGCACCACACTCTACCCAAACCCACAGACAACCTCAAAATGCTACACTTCTCCAGCTTCCATCCAAAACATATTAAAACAGCCATCCCCTATGGACAAGCCCTACTCATACACCGGATCTGCTCAGACGAGGAGGAACATGACAGACACCTGGAAGAACTCAAGGATGCCCTCACAAGAACGGGGTACGATGCTCAACTCATCGACCGCCAGTTCCAACGTGCCACAGCAAGGAACCGTAATGACCTCCTCATGAGACAGCCAGGTACTGCAACCGACAGGGTACCCTTCGCTGTTCAGTATTTCCCAGGAGCTGAAAAATTACGCCATGTTCTTCGTGACCTGCAACACATTATCAATGAGGATGAGCACTTACCAAGACTTTCCCCACACCTCCACTACGTGCCTTTAAACAACCGCTAAACCTCAAACAGATTGTTGTTCATAGCAAGTTGCCCGACTCTCAGGACAACTCCATACAACCCTGTCACGGTAGACGCTGCAAGACGCGTCAGAGTGTGGACATTGATACCACCGTTACACGTGGGGACACCTCCCACCTTGTACATGGCAGGTACTGATGTGACTCAGCCAACATTGTCTATCTTATACATTGCAGGCAAGGATGCCCGGAGGCATGGTACATTGGGGAAACCGAGCAAAGGCTATGACAACGGATGAATGGGCACCGCACAATAATCAACAGAGAGGAGGGTTCCCTCCCAGTTGAGGAACACTTCAGTGGTCCAGGACATTCAGCCTCGGACCTTCAGGTGACCATCCTTCAAAGTGGACTTCGGGACAGGGAGCAGAGAAAAGTGGCCGAGCAGAGGCTGATAGCTAAGTTCCATACCCATAGGGAGGGCCTCAACCGGGACCTTGGGTTCATGTCACATTACAGGTGACCACCATTGCACTATACACACACATAGATACTCCTACACATACACACACACACACTCCTACACACACATACACATGGACATACATACACATGGACACACATACACAGACACGCACACAGATACCCACACACATCCTTACAGACACACACACTCCCAAACTCACACATGCACCCCCTCACAGACTTAAGACACTGCACTAACTACACACACACATACACTTTCTCACACTCACAACCCCCAACACACACACACA
Organism: Hemiscyllium ocellatum; assembly: GCF_020745735.1. Classification (NCBI taxonomy): domain Eukaryota; kingdom Metazoa; phylum Chordata; class Chondrichthyes; order Orectolobiformes; family Hemiscylliidae; genus Hemiscyllium; species Hemiscyllium ocellatum. The sequence goes on along the minus strand of NC_083401.1, from coordinate 51,602,619 downwards.
CACACACACACACACACACACAAAGACCCACATGCACACATATATTTTGTGAGGTGAATTTGTACTTGCAGGGTTACATTATACTTTGCTCAAAAACTGCATGAATTTATGTAAAACTCCGTTATCTCACTTTTTAGATTAGAATCAATCTAAACACCATGGCGTAGACAGAAAACACAGGGGGCCAACACTTCAACATATTGTCTAGCTATCACCATTGTTTACAGCTAACCCGAAGAATGCAACTTTTTAAAAAAAGGTTTTGTGATTTACACATGAAAGAAGTGAAATTATCACTGTATTCTAACAAATGAAAGGCTTAACAGACAATCAATTTTTCAATGTATAATTTCAGTTACATCACACTGTAAATTTTTGCTATAAATTCTGTGTGTTAGGATTGAGCCCTCCACCATCACCTGATGAAGGAGTGTTGCTCCGAGAGCTCGTGTGCTTCCAATTTAACCTGCTGGACTATAACCTGGTGCTGTGTGATTTTTAACTTTGATTCATGAACGCTTGACTTATGAACATTCGTACTTACAAACATGATTTTAAAGACACAACAATATGAACATTTCTCGTACTTATGAACAGCTGCTTCCCATTGTTCTGCATTACGTTTCAACTTGCACACAAGTTAACTTGCAAACAGACTCCAGAACGGAATCCGTGCACATCCTGGAGGCTACCTGTAACTATTTTGCGTTACATGATATTAGATCTGTAATAACCTAGTTGGCTCAATATACTGTTAGAAAATCATCCTTAACACATTCCAGAAACTCATCCTCTACAGCTTCAGTGGGCAATTAATTCACCCAATCTGTACACAGATAGAAGTCACCCATGATAACTGCAATGCTCATGCTACATGCTTCTCTAATCTCCTGATTAATATTGTGCTCCACACTACCACAAATAACTTCAGCCAGTGTCTCCAACATCTTGTGGTTTCTTTTTTTAGTTCCACCCAAACAGATTCCACACATTGTTCCGCTAATCTGAGATCCTAATCTATGTATGCGCTGATCCCACCACAATTATCAGCACAGCTGCATTCCTTTTCCAGCTTGCCTGTCCTTCCTTACTGTTTGAACATTCAGTTACCAGTCCTGGGAATCATGCAGCCATGTTCCTACAATGGCAATTTGATCATACCCATCTAGCTCTGTGTGGCTTTCAATCATCTATCTTAGTGTAAATGGTATAGGCAACAAGCACCCTTACTGTGCTACATTTGTCAATTTGCTGGAACTTCAAATTCAGTTAATAAGCAACTGTTTAGCTCAATTTTAAGATCAGGAGAAAGCAAGACTGCAGATGCTGGAGAGTCAGAGTCGCAAAGTATGGTGCTGGAAAAGCACAGCAGGTCAGGCAGCAGCCAAGGAGCAGGGGAGTCGACAGTTCGGGCGTAAGTCCTTCATTTAGATGTTACCACAGTCAAGCACTTGGTACAGATACTGGCAGCATGTCAGCCCTAATTCTGCATATGATTTAGACAGATAATCCTTTGGCTCTGAACGCCTGAAATTAGTTATTTCAGTTAAGATGCCCAAGTATGATCAATGTTGAAAATAGAGAACAAGGTTATAAATTTTTTGTCAACAAAGTTCAAACAGATGGAGTGAATTCTAAACAACACCAAATCAAGAAGAGTAAAAGTGCATTATGGACACAGGTATATTATGGACAACAGGTAAAAGTGAATTGAACGATTTTATTTATCTCCTCATTTGTTTAATGTTTGCTTATTTCTTTTTCCATTTGAAATAGGTTGTAGTGTGGCGGCTATCCAACCCCAAATAAATAAACAGCCCCATTTGTAAAGTGCAATGTTTAAATGACCTTTGACCTTTTTTTAAGCTTAAACCCAAACTCTGGTTTATTCATGTATCCAGGCTAGAGAAGGGGAAGAGGAGAAGGCAAGTACTGCAATGCACACACAAGCCTACAAAAGGGATAAAGGGAAGAGATGAGACAGAAAAGTTACAATTACAGACAACTTAAAAAAATCAAACCTATGGGCAGCAATTCACGTGAATCAGAGTCTAGTAAATCAATGTCCAGTGAAGGTTGGATGATCTTCCAGAATCCCCCTTCCGAGGAGCCTGGATTTAGGCGAGTACAGTTTGAAGCCATAGCATTATGATTAATGTAAATCAGGAATTTGTTCACTTTTCGGTTAAGTCATAAATCCTATCTGGAAACCAAGCTTCAAGAGAGGTGCAAAACAGCAAACCTTACAGACCTTTTTGCAGTTCTTTGTTCCATTTTGAAAAGCAGACTGAAATAGTGGATAATGGAGAACTAGCCATTTGGATACAGAACTGGTTCAAAGGTAGAAGATAGAGGGTGGTGGTGGAGGGTTGTTTTTCAGATTGGAGGCCTGTGACCAGTGGTGGGTGCACTGCTTTTCATCATTTATATAAACAATTTGGTTGTGATCATGGGAGATATGGTTAGTAAGTTTGCAGATGACACCAAAATTGGAGGTGTAGTGGACAGCAAAGAAGGTTACCTCAGAGTACAATGGGATCTCAATTAGGTGGGCCAATGCCCTGAGAAGTGGCAGATGGAGTTTAATCTGGATAAATGTGAGGTGCTGCAATTTTGAAAGGCAAATCAGGGCACAAAATGAATAAGGTCATAGGGACTGTTGCTGAACAAAGGGACCTTGAAGTGCAGGTTTACAGTTACTTGAAAGTGGAGTAGCAGGTTGAAAGGATAGTGACAAAGGCGTTTGATATGCTTGTTTTTTATTGGTCAGTGTACTGAGTGCAAGAGTTGGAACATCAAGACATTGGTGAGGCCACCTTTCCAATACTGTGCTCAGTTGTGGTCTCCATTAACAACCTCAAGGGGCACTCCTCCACCCACCCTCCCAAGCCTCATTTGCCAAAGGAGTATTTTTCCTCTGCTATTGGAGATGACATCCAAATCCAAAAGGGCACCTTACCTCTGCAAACAGGTGTCCTAGCTAATAAAATAACTCCACAAGGTTTGCAACTACTCTTACATGATCTAATCTGCAAGCTTTGGGTTTCAGATACCACCTCATCAAAACCCTGCAGAAATGAAACTAGCCCCAAGGATTGAAATGGTCAGCTGCTTCTATATACAACACGTGTACAAATCCTGAGCCAATTTTGTGCCTGGGAAAGTGTGAAGGACAGGGGTGTAATTTGTATTTCTGGCCACTTCCATCTTGATATCTAAGCAAATATCTGGGCCAAGGCATTTGTTTTCTTTCCTGAGTCATTTCTATATTCACTACTATGAATTTCCCTGTTTCTATCGATAGCAGGACTACTTTAACCTTTGCTAATCTCTTCTTTTGACATGCCTATAGATGCTTTTACAGTCAGTTTTTAGGTTTTGTGCTAGTTTACTCTCAAAGTCAGTTTTCTTTCTCTTTATTAGTATCTTCACTCTGCTTTAATGAATTCTGAAAGGATCCCACATCCTCAAGCTGATCATTTTACAATTCTCTTATTCACCGATTGTGTCAGCCACATTGAATCACCTTTCTTGATGGATTTAGTGTCTCCAAGGAATGTAATTTACTGTAAATCTTTTACTAATTCTTTAAACTCAAGCCATTGCTTTTCTACTATCATACCGCTAACTGTAGATTCCCAATTTACCTCAGTCAATCTGCCTTTCATACTTTCGTAATTGCCTTACTTTAGATTAAAGACCAAGGTTTAGATTAAATGTGAAAGTGAAGTAGTTAAATATGAAATTATTTATCATTTGTTCTTCCCTAAAGTCTCCTTGACACAGACTATTAATTAGTCATTTCTCATTGCATAACACTACATTAATACTAGCCAGTTAGCTCCTCAACATACAGTTACACAGTTTATATGTTGATTGAGGTCCCCCAAGATTACTACATTGCTCTTGTTACATGCACCATTAAGTTCCTGATTGATATCATGCCATACATTGCCATTACTATCTAGTTTCCTTTTAGTTCCTCACTACAACCATTCTCTCAGCAACCATTAGATAATCAGGTTTTTTTATGCCCCTTTTGTTCCTGTGGCAATTTTAAACATATGAGCATTTGTTTCTGTGTCTGGAATAGTTGAAAAACTGATTTCATTGTCTTGCTGATTATAACCCTTTTTAATCTTGACAAGCTCTCAGTTAAATCTTACCTTTACTAACTCAAGTGGAAAACACTCTGATTTACCAAGTGCCACTTCAAGAAAGTAAGCATTCACTCCAGTAATATCCTAACAAATCAGCACTGCAGTTTTTCAATTGCTTTTATACCTGTTGAGTAATTGTAAATGCAGAACTACACAACTTGCAAACTGTGACCTAAATTCTTTCATGAATGCAACATATTTATTATTCATTCATGGGACATGGGTGTTCCTAATTCCCTTTGAGAAAATGGTTGTGAGCTTTCTTCTTTAATCGCAGTAGTCCACCTGCTGTGGGTTAACTCACAATGTCATTAGAGAGGAATTTCCAGGATTTTGATCCAGGGTCACTGTAGGAACATCAATTTACTTCCAAGTTTGGATCGTGTGTGGCTTAGAGGGGAACTTGTAGGTGGTGGTGTTTCCATGTATGTGCTGCATTTGGCCTTCTAGATAGTAGCAGTCATGGGTTTAGAAGGTGTTTTCTAAGAAGCCTTGCTGACTCTCAGTGCATTGTTACAATAGTCCACAATGTAGCTACTGAGCATTGCTATGGAGGTACTAAATGTTTGTGGATTTGGTGCTAATTAAATGGTTGCTTGGTCCTGGGTGGTACCAAGCTCCTGGAGTGTTATTGGAGCTCCAACCATCCAGGCAAGTGAACAACACTTCTGACTTGTGTTTTGTAGATTGTAACCCGTGCTTGTAATCACAGTACTATGACTCATCCTGCTCAGTTTTGGTCAATTGTAAATCCAAGCATTTTGATTCAATGATGGTGATTCCAACAAATATCAAGGGCAATGGTTAGATCCTCTCTTGACTAAGATATACATTGTGTGGCATAAATGTTACTTGCCACTTGTCAGCCTAAGCTTGGATAAAGTTAAAAATCACACAATGCCAGGCTTTAGTCCAACAGATTGGACTATAATCTGGTATTGTGTGACTTTTAACTTTGTTCACTCCAGTCCAACATGATCACTTCCAAATTAAGCTTGGATATTATTCAGGACCGACTGCATTTGGGCACTCATTGCTTCAGTATCTGAGAAGCCATGAATGGTGCTACATATTGTTCACTCATCAGTAAAAATCCTGACTCATGACCTTACAATGGATAGGTAGTCATTGATGAAGCAGCTAAAGATGGCTGGCCCAATTGCCTTGCCCATAAGTTTGTACAAGGGAAAAAGGAACTAGTTTCATGAACTAAGTCTTCCACTCATGGAGGAGGTATGGTTGTACAAAAGGATTCACTACTATCAGATCCCCTTTTCACAAAACTAATTTTCTTATGGAATTGATATTGTAAGGATGAATTGAAGGATATGTTCAAAAAACATGTTTGGTTGCCATAAAAGGCAACGAAGTAAAGTTGGAAGAAGGGAATTAATTTATGTAGGGTTTCAACTTTAAGAATAGAATAGAACAGCCTTCATTATCGTGTGCAGTCGAATGACTGCAGTGAAAGGTTTATAATGTCACCTCTTGACACCATCTTAGATACAGGGTACTTGGGTACAGATACTTCAAGTGTTGTTACAGAACCGAAATAGTAAACAAAAAGACTAGCATTGGGATACAGAGTTTAATAGTCTAGAAATTAAAAAAAAGCATCCTTAAAGCACTCAAATTATAGTCCTTTGTTCACAGAGTCTGTGCTTGCCGGGCTTTAGAACACAAGGCCTCACTGCCTCCACGTGGTGGTTCCTGTTCTAGGCTCACCTCTAGGACTCGTCCCACTGGCCAGCCTAGGCTTGCTGTGCTCTCGCTCCAGGCTTTAGTCGCAACTTGCTCCCAGGACTCAGCTTACGCTTACACTTGCTCTGCTCCTGCTCAGGGCTGGGTCTTAGACTCTGTTCTCCATTCCCTCCAGGTAGGGTACTTTAAGTACTTAAAATTACCTAAAACAACTAAAGTGAATGAAAACAAAAAATAAAGCGCATGGTACCCAACGTACCATCTTAGTTGTTGATAAACTCTATTTCATTTGTAACAATTACTCATTAACACACAGAACAAGTGAAGCCCAGACAAGACAGTTGTCTTACAATGGAAATGAGTGGACCCAAGGTTCGACATTAACATAACAGGCTGAGAATTGTAAAGCCTGCTGCTGAAACCAATTTGTGGAAGTTCTCTGGGTAACTGTGGTGAACTGCTCCCTACTATATATTTAAGTAAAAATCACTGCTTGCTGGCATCACTTAGACTCAAGGCTGGTCAATTTTTAAATCGCTACAGAAGGAAGGTTGCATCATTGCTGCCGAGATGTGTACAGGCTGATCCACCTACTGAAGCCAATATTAAAGCATATCACCATATCCAAACCATGGAGGAGGAAATTTTATTTTCAATTATATATACTGCTTCTTTCTTTCTACTCTTCATGATGTCACTATTATAACTACTGTTCCATTAAACTTTCCTTTTCTCTTTCTAAGTTCTAGTTAAACTCTCCATTTTGCTTTTCTATAACCTCATTTAACCTATTAAAATTCACTTTACTTGACTGGCCCTTCTTTTATCTTAGATGCCTCCTTAATTGTTCACTCAATTCTTCTGGTGACAAGCACCAAAATATCTTGAACTTTCAAGTGAGCTTCACACTAAAAGTTATGGAGAACTGCTACTATATCTGCAAAAGGATAAAGTGCTTTTTCCATAAAATTTTACTTTATCTTATGACTTGTACTTATGTAGCAATAAAGTATCAAAAAGCACTTCGATAGAGTAAAGCACGACACAAACTAAATAAAGGAATCTTGAGTCAGATGACCAAACTTTGTTAAGGAGACAGGCTTTAACAAGTACCTTGAAGGAGGAAAGTGAGGTAGGGAGCCAGAGTCATGTAGGGAGGGAATTCCTGAGCTTAGAGGTCTAGGTGCCCGAAGGCACCAGCATAAATTTGAGTGATTTGAACCAATTGGCCAGAATTAGATGACTGCAGATAGATATCTAAGAAGATTGTCTGGCTAGAAGAGATAGCTGACACAGAGAATGCTCATCAAGGTTAAAGGCTTCATCGCACATCGAGTTTGGTGTTGGCAAAAATATTGTAAGAAGTAATCCAATGCCTTAATATGTGGGGCACAATATTCTTCCTGTACCTGCATGCAAGAACATGAACCAAAGCTGGTGTACTCTAAGCCAATATAAAGCATACAGTATGAAATGTTTAATGGCACCACATTTTAAAAAATGAAGTTTTACAATCCAGGTCAGAAATTTCAATGATATGCATGAAATGAATGTCTGAGTTTGAACTAAAATGAAAAAGTTCAAAGATTTCACATTCTTAGAATAACTGTAATACAAAGAATGTTGGTCAATTGCCAAGACTTCCTTCGAACCAAATATAACTTTCTACAAGTGTTGTATTGCTGTTCTCTACATTATATTCATGATGCATTTTACGTGGATTGTTTACATGGCATGTTCATTTTCTACTTAGGATACTGTTACGTTATGAAACAAAGAATTCTATTTTCTTTTACACATATTTTCAGTTACATATATTTTCATTTGCCAACTCCAGTGTTTATTTCATAAGTTTCATAATAAAGTCCACTTTATTCCTGAGGTTTTCCTCTTCTCTGTGTTTACTAATAAAAGTGGAATGATAAAAGTAACTTTTTTAAATTAAATTGTTTAAATCAATGAAAACCTACATAGATTTTTAGATAAAGTAAAGACTTTCTCTCCTAGTAATTTTCTTTGTCTTAGAAAAAAGATGCTTAAGGGAATTTTACTGAAGTTAAAATGCTTCTCCTCATAATGAGGACAATACCATTGAAAGGAACCTCCAAATTGATACAACACACAGCCAAGATTAATATGAATAAAAAAAAGTACTCTGATGTAAGGTATGTGATTTATATATGTTTTAAAATCATCTATTTTGAACTTTGAACTACGAGCATGATTTTTTAAAACCAGTTTGACAGAGTGAGTCCTGGGAAATATGTTTGCATTGGTTTTTTTGAAAATTATTCACAAGATGCAGGTATCACTGGCAATTGTCCATTCCTAACTCTACATAGAGCTATCCACAATGTAGGTAAGACATGGTAAGGATACCTGTTTCCTTTCCTTAAGGATATTAGTGAACCGGATAGGTTTTTCCCGACAATTGGCGATGGTTATCATTAGAGTCTTAATTCCAGATTTCTTTTGTTGAATTCAATTTTGAACTGCCGGGATTCAAATCTGGCTTTGAGAACATTACCTGGATCTCTGGATTAAAAATCTAGCGATGATACCACAAAGCTACTGAGGAGCACTAGCCTGCTTTCTGTTTAGAAGAACAGAATTTTTTTTTGGAGGGGGGTGCTTCAGCAAAAACCCACAATTAGTCCCAATATCCAATCGTTTATGTAGATTATGAATTATTATGCATCTTGCTCTGATCCTTACGGTATACAACTAGTGATAGCTTGCCAATGCAAGAATGAAACATTTATTCCTAATCTCTGTTGTACACTTATTAATTGATTCTCAATTCATAATGTATATTCTCTCCAGTCCCATGTTGTCTACTAACCTCCTGGGTGGAACCTTACCAAAAGTCTTCTAAAAATCCAAATACACAATATTCACTGGCTCTCCTCTCTCTATTCTACAAGTAATATTCTCAAAAGAAGTGTTTTCATAAATCTACATTCACTCAGAACCATTTTAGTATTCTTTTCTAAGTGTTCGATTATTACTTTTTTTTCAACAGAATCAAACATTTTTCATAGTATAGACAACAAGCTGAGAGGCCTGTCACTTCCAAGCTCACTCTTCTTCCCTGGTTAAGTAATAAGTGTTATATTTTTTAACCAGTAGGAAAGTTTTTGGTATTTAAAAAATATTGAATGGTAACCACCAATAAACCCATTATATCCCTAGCCATGTCCTTCAATTCTCAGGAATTAAGCTCACTCAGTCCAGGAGATTTACCAACACTCGAGCCCAGTCCATTTTTCAAGTATTACTCTTTAACAACTGAATTTTATTTTGATTCTTCCATTATGCAAGTCTGTTAGTCACACAGAACTTCGGGGACATTTTCTGTACCTTTTCCCAAAACAACAGACACAAAGTAACATAGTTTCTGTATTGTTTTCTAGTTTACCATTATAAATTCATCTGTAACCAACTGTAATGGGCCCATATAAATCATTGTTCATTTTTTCCTTTTTACATGTCATTAGAAATTTTTATAGACCAACTTATGTTCCTTGCTATCCTACACTCACATTCGCTTTTTCCTCAAGTTACTTGACCGTCCTTTGCTGGGGGTTAACAAGATCCCAATTTTCCAGGTTAGCATGATTTTTGGAATTCTTATAAGCTGCTTTCTTTGACTTAATGCAATATTTTGCTTCTTTTATTAACCATGCTAGAATTCCCCTTCCCTTTGTGTGTTACAGAAATGTATATTTATTCTAAACTTTGAAACATTTCTTTCGATACTAGCTTTTGCTTATGCACCAAACTTAATTTCGAGTATTTTCCAAATCTACCCTAGCACCCTCAGCTTACCTTGCTTAACTTAAGGCCCTAGCTTCAGAATGAATTATGTCATATTCAAACTTCATACAAAATTCTCCTGTATTATGGTCACTATGTCTTAAAGGATTGTTGACAGCAAGATTATTAACCAACTCTTATTCATTATTTGACATCAAATCCAAAATATCCTGAACTCCAGTTGGATCCTCAGTTCTGAAGCGTCACTGGATCTGAAACGTTAACTCTGATTTCTCTCCACAGATGCTGCCATACCTGAACTTTTCCAATAATTTCAGTTTTTGTAACCTGAAACTCAGTTGGTCCCTCAGCATAGAGTTCCAAAAACCCATCTTGCACACATTTCAAGAATTCTGCCTCCACAACATTAGTGCTGACTTGGTTAACACACGTGAAAATTAAAGTCACCTATTGTTACGCTACTACCCATGCTGCATGCATTTGTAATTTCCTGATTTAGTAGGTGCATAACTTCAGAACTACAGGTCTAAGTTCTGTAAGCAACTCCCAATTCTTACTTCCCTTTACTATTTCTCAGCTTCACCCAAACTGATTCAACATTCTAATCCTTTGATCCAAGATTCTCTTACTAATGGATTATTACAATTAGGAGTACATATTAGGAGTATTACTTCAATAATGCCAATTAAATGATATCCATTTATCTAAATTTATGCATTCAAATCACTGACTGTTCTGTGAATGCTGCAGCCATTCATATAGGATATCTTTAGTTCATCCTTTTAACATTATTCTCCATTTTGATCAGGTTTAATGTTTGCTATGACTTTTTTTAAATTTTCAATGACTACTCTTGCACTTCCATTCAGTAGTTTTGTCCTCCTTGAATCTTAGCTTTCTTTTGGATTCTAATCCTTTGCCAAACTGGTATAAACCCTCCACAACAGCACTAAGAGTGTTTGTCCTAGTCCTGCCAATATGCAACCCATCTGTCTTGGATAAGTACTGTCTGCCCCAATAGTACTGTCACAATGCCTCAGAAATTTGATTCCCACTTTCCCGTACCAGTTCTTCAGCTACATATTCAATCACTCACTTTTCCTAGTCCTATATTCAGTAGTATGTGGAACTAAGAGCAATTCCAAGATGACTGTTTTGGAGCACATGCCTTGTAATCTCCTTCCAAGTTCCCTGAAATCTGTTCATCCTCTTTCCTCCCAAATGGTGGTACCAACATGGGCCATGATCTCTTGATGTTCACCATCCCCAATAACAATATCCTGCAGCCATTCTGTGACATTCTTGACCTAACACCTAACAGCGACTTATAGTCATAGACACAGTCATCCAGTGCAGAAAAGGTCTATCAAGTCTGTACCGATAGAACCACCACGAAAGGTGCACTAATCCCAATTTCCTGCACTTGCTCCATATCTTTGAATGTTATGATAGTACTCTGACTTACCATCAGTGGCACTTACAGCTGGCTGCAGCAACGCCTGTCTGTTCCCCTAACTAAAGAATTCCCCATCAGTACTGCTTTTCTATTCTTTTTCCTCCCTCTCGCACAGATGAGCTGTCCATAATGAGACTGATTTGGATCCATTAAATACAGATGTATGCATTTCAACCAATCTTTAGAGAAGATTAAACATGACATTGAAATCAGTAATAATTATATACTTTATTTGGTCAGACCATTGAGATTAGTTAGGAGTCTCAATTACAGATCGGACCATGAATTAGCTAAGTCTCAATGAGTTGAGACTTAGGTTGGAGGTTCAGCTTCTTTTTGGTGTTTTATCATCTGATTTACCAAAGAAACTTTGTCACTCTTAAAGCTTTTACCTTTACAATTTAATTGTGAGTACCTCTATGTCACAAGATTGTTGCCAATTAGAAGTTACACAAAAGTACGATTATAATTCATGCACAACTGTCAGTGACCAATTTAGCATCAGCTGCAGGAGTTTCTGTAAATGGCTTAAATTTACAACAGACTATGAATGGGACAAAACTCAAACAGTGACAATTTCCCTGTACCAATTTTCTTGTCCACCACCACATCTCACCTTTCATTTAAGGAAAACTTGCATGAAATGCATTTCCTATTGTTAGCAAACAATGCCAATTGGAACTGTTGAAAAATAAGTTAAAAGGAGCTAAGTGACCATGACAAATCCCTATCATACATGTTTAGCTATGCTTTGTGACAATTAATACAGAACAAAACTGTTAGCTACTTGCACTTTTTGGTTTAATCTGGAGTTATGTTTTTCTCAACATCTCTCTGCTGCAATATTAAATCCTGCTATTTCTGATTATTCAGGAAAGAACACTTAGTTATCTATTTCCTGCAGGTAACAGGAAATTTCGCAAAGGAATGTAAAACATACTCCATAAATTACATTGTACAAACCATCTGCCAAGGAAATAACATGAAGGTAAACGCAATAAACGTAAAGGAAATTAGCCAAATTTAAAACTTGCCTGGAGTTAAAAAAATTAAAATGAGACATGTACACACTCACCCATTTCCAGAACACTCAGGTTTACACAGGCAATAAACAATTAGAGCCAAATATAATAAAGTTCTATGGATAAGTGACATTGCAGTCTAACCAAACAATTACAGCATGCATCCCAAAGAATGTTTTCAAATTTTATGTTTTGACAGTACTGTACTTTACACAGCACATGCTTATTACATTGCATCTGAAAGTATGTTTCATCTCAATGTAAAAGTTTCTGCAAGAGTATTTTTTTCCTCCTATAAGCTAGAGGCTTAAATCTAAGCTTTGAAATACCTAGCCACTATCTAAAGTTTATTAGTGAAGGTACAACACAGATAGCTCATGGCAAATGCGAGGGCATATAAAGCCATCTAAAAAGGTGCTGTGCAGAAACTCAAAGCTCCTTTTGCAGCACCTTCCAAATGCATAACCTCTATTAACTAGATTAGCAAGGGTGGCAGACACAAGGAAACACTATCACCTGCAAGTATATTCTCCTGATTTGAACAATGCCATGCATCCCTTTACTGTCATGGAGTCAAAATCCTGGATTGCAGAGGTAAGGGAGCAAGATTTCATCATCTTATCAAATCCACTTAAACATGATGATTCCTCACAAAAAGCAGTGGAATACTGTCCTTGCTGGCAACATTTAGATGATATGAAAAAAAAAGAAAAAGTGACCTGCTGCTTTTGAGTAAGAGCAAACAAAAAACACAAGCAAAGGGCATGGGACACCAGACAATGCACAAAAAAGGCTGATGAAGATGGCACCAGAACTCAGACTTCAACTACCAGGGAAGGCTGAATGAGTTGAGACTTTAAAAAAAAATGACGTTTATTAATGACTTGGATGAGGGGATTGAAGGTATGGTCAGCAAGTTTGCAGATGACACAAAGGTTGGAGGTGTCGTTGACAGTATAGAGGGCTGTCGTAGGCTGCAGCTGGACATTGACAGGATGCAGAGATGGGCTGAGAGGTGGCAGATGGAGTTCAACCTGGATAAATGCATGCTGGAATGGATAGAGATAGAGGAAGCTGATGTGCTGAAAATTTTGTCAAACATTAAGACTGACAAGTCGCCAGGCCCAGACCAGATTTGTCCTCGGCTGCTTTGGGAAACGAGAAATGCAATTGCTTCGCCACTTGCGAAGATCTTTGCATCCTCGCTCTCCACTGGACTCGTACCTGAGGACTGGAGAGAGGCAAATGTAATTCCTCTCTTCAAGAAAGGAAATAGGGAAATCCCCGACAATTACAAACCAGTAAGTCTCACATCTGTCGTCTGCAAGGTGTTAGAAAGGAGTCTGAGGGATAGGATTTATGACCATCTGGAAGAGCATGGCTTGATTAAATGCAGTCAACACGGCTTTGTGAGGGGCAGGTCATGCCTCACAAACCTTATCGAGTTCTTTGAGGATGTGACTAGAAAAATTGATGAGGGTCGAGCTGTGGATGTGGTGTATATGGACTTCAGCAAGGCATTTGATAGGGTTCCCCACGTAGGCTCATTCAGAAGGTCAGGAGGAATGGGATACAGGGGAGCTTAGCTGTCTAGATACAGATTTGGCTGGCCAACAGAAGACAGCGACTGGTAGTAGAAGGAAAATATCCTGCCTGGAAGTCTGTGGTGAGTGGTGTTCCACAGGGCTCTGTCCTTGGGTCTCTACTGTTTGTAATTTTTATTAATGACTTGGATGAGGGGATTGAAGGATTGGTCAGCAAGTTTGCAGACGACACAAAGGTTGGAGGTGTCATTGACAGTATAGAGGGTTGTTGTAGGCTGCAGCAGGACATTGACAGGATGCAGAGATGGGCTGTGAGGTGGCAGATGGCGTTCAACTTGGATAAATGCGAGGTGATGCATTTTGGAAGGTCAAATTTGAAAGCTGAGTCCAGGATTAAGGATAGGATTCTCGGCAGTGTGGAGGAACAGAGGGATCTTGGTGTGCAGGTACATGGATCCCTTAAAATGGCCACTCAAGTGGACAGGGTTGTTAAGAAAGCATATGGTGTTTTGGCTTTCATTAATGGGGGGATTGAGTTTAAGAGTTGTGAGATCATGTTGCAGCTCTATAAAACTTTGGTTAGTTCGCACTTGGAATACTGCATCCAGTTCTCGTTGTCCTATTATGGGAAAGATGTGGATCCTTTGGAGAGGGTTCAGAGGAGGTTTACCACGTTGCTGCCTGGACTGGAGGGCTTATCTTATGAAGAGAGGTTGACTGAGCTCAGACTTTTTTCACTGGAGAAAAGAGGAGGAGGTGGGACCTAATTGAGGTGTACAAGATAATGAGAGGCATAGATAGAGTCTGTAGCCAGAAACTATTTCCCAGGGCAGAAATGACTAACACAAGGGGTCATAGTTTTAAGCTGGTTGGAGGAAAGTATAGAGGGGATGTCAGAGGCGGGTTCTTTACACAGAGCATGGAATGCATTGCCAGCAGCAGTTGTGGAAGCAAGATCATTGGGGACATCTAAGAGACTACTGGACATGCATATGGTCACAGAAATTTGAGGGTGCATACATGAGGATCAGTGGTCGGCACAACATTGTGGGCTGAAGGGCCTGTTCTGCGCTGTACTGTTCTATGTTCTATGTCTTCTCAATGACTGGTAAAGATCTTTTAAAATGATGAATGTCTCAGCGTAGACATGGAGAGAATGAATCCACACAAAATCCAAAACTAAGGGTCCTAAATAAAAAAACTTCCAGTATATACAAAAGAAACATAAGGAGAAACATTGCGAATTGACTTTATTACCACAGAAAATAACGGAGCAAAAATGTCTTGTTGCTTTCAAAATGGAAGTATATGATTGGATGGGAAAAAAGGAAACAACAAAACAGAAAGATATAAAAAGGTATAGTAAAGTAAATAGACTTCAGTTAGGTATTGACACAAGCATTGTTTACTTGATTTAATTGGCTTTTTTTTGTGTTGTATATTCTCTTACTTGTGCTATCTCATCTTTTCACAGGAGGTCTATTGCATAAACTCAGGTATAATACAGAAGAGAAAATATGAGGGAATGGATTAAAAGTTTGTTGGGAAATAAAGGAAAATTAGACTTGATAGGTTAATTAGACAGGAAGCAATTTAGATTTTGAGAACTTGATAGTCAAATCTGGACTCATTTCATAGAACATAGAACATAGAAGGATACAGCGCAGTACAGGCCCTTCGGCCCTCGATGTTGCGCCGACCGAATCCTACCTAACCTATACTAGCCCAATAACTTCCAAATGCCTATCCAATGCCCGCTTAAATGACCATAAAGAAGGAGAGTTCACCACTGATACGGGCAGGGCATTCCATGAACTCACAACCCGCTGTGTGAAGAATCTACCCCTAACATCTGTCCTATACCTACCACCCCTTAATTTAAAGCTATGTCCCCTAGTAACACCTGACTCCATTAGCGGTAAAAGGTTCTTAGTATCTACCCTATCTAAACCCCTAATCATCTTATACACTTCTATCAGATCTCCCCTAAACCTTCTCTTCTCCAATGAGAACAGCCCCAAGTGCCTCAGCCTTTCCTCATAAGATTTTCCTACCATTCCAGGCAACATCCTGGTAAACCTCCTCTGCACTCGTTCTAAAGCTTCCACATCCTTCCTATAGTATGGCGACCAAAACTGCACACAATACTCCAGATGAGGCCGCACCAGAGTCTTATACAACTGCAACATGACCTCAGGACTCCGGAACTCAATTCCTCTGCCAATAAAGCCCAGTACACCATATGCCTTCCTCACAGCACTATTTACCTGGGTGGCAACTTTCAGAGATCTGTGTACATGGACACCAAGATCCCTCTGCTCATCCACACTACCAAGTAGCCTACCATTAGCCCAGTAATCCATCATCTTGTTATTCCTACCAAAGTGAACGACTTCGCACTTAGCTACATTGAATTCCATTTGCCACATTTCCGCCCAGCTCTGCAACTTATCTATATCCCGCTGTAACCTACCACTTCCTTCCTCACTATCCACAACTCCACCGACTTTTGTGTCATCCGCAAACTTGCTTACCCAGCTTTCAAGTCCTTCCTCTAGATCATTTATAAAGATAACAAAAAGCAATGGTCCCAAAACAGATCCTTGTGGTACACCGCTAGTAACTGCGCTCCAAGATGAACATAATCCATCAACTACTACCCTCTGTCTCCTTCCAGCCAGCCAATTCCTAATCCAAACCTCTAATGTATCCTCAATGCCATACCTCCGAAGTTTTAGCATTAGCCTACCATGGGGAACCTTATCGAACGCCTTACTAAAATCCATATACACAACATCTACTGCTTTACCCTCATCCACTTCCTTAGTCACCTTCTCAAAGAACTCAATAAGGTTTGTGAGGCACGACCTGCCCTTCACAAAACCATGCTGGCTATCCCTGATCACGTTATTCCTACCCAGATGTTCATAAATCTTATCCCTTACCATTCTCTCTAAGACTTTGCCCACCACTGAAGTCAGACTCACTGGCCTATAGTTACTAGGGCTATCCCTACTCCCTTTCTTGAACAATGGGACGACATTCGCTATCCTCCAGTCCTCTGGTACTATTCCCGTTGACAACGACGACATAAAAATCCAGGCCAATGGCTCTGCTATCTCCTCCCTAGCTTCCCATAGGATCCTGGGGTAAATGCCATCAGGCCCAGGAGACTTATCTATATTCATCCTTTCCAATATTCCCAAAACCTCTTCCCAGCATATTTCCAGGGCATCCATTCTAATTATTTGTGATTCCATATTCACATCAGCAACAGTGTCCTGTTCCTGAGTGAATACTGATGAAAAGTACTGATTTAATGTCTCTCCAATCTCCTCCGCCTCCACACACAACTTCCCACTACTATCCTTGACTGGACCGATACCTACCCTAGTCAT
This sequence comes from Hemiscyllium ocellatum, assembly GCF_020745735.1. Taxonomy (NCBI): domain Eukaryota; kingdom Metazoa; phylum Chordata; class Chondrichthyes; order Orectolobiformes; family Hemiscylliidae; genus Hemiscyllium; species Hemiscyllium ocellatum. The sequence continues at coordinate 51,585,561 of NC_083401.1, read as the reverse complement.
CCTTTTATTCTTGACATACCTATAGAAAGCCTTTGGGTTTTCCCTAATCCTACCAGCTAAAGACTTTTCATGTCCCCTTCTCGCTTCTCTTAGCTCCCTCTTTAGCTCCTTCCTGGCTACCTTATAACTCTCAATCGCCCCTACTGAACCTTCACACCTCATCTTTACATATGCCGCCTTCTTCCCTTTCACAAGGGACTCCAATTCCTTACTAAACCACGGCTGCCTCACAAGGCCCTTTACACCATGCCTGACTGGTACATACCTATCGAGGACACGCAGTAGCTGCTCCTTGAACACTCCCCACATCTCATTAGTGTTCTTCTCTTGAAGCCTGTTTTTCCAATCCACACATCCTAAGTCATGCCTCACTGCATCATAATTTCCCTGCCCCCAGCTATAGCTCTTGCCCTGCGGCGCACGATTATCCCTCTCCATCACTAAAGTAAAACTCACCGAGTTGTGGTCACTGTCCCCGAAGTGCTCACCTACCTCCAAGTCTAACACCTGGCCTGGTTCATTACCTAGAACCAAATCCAATATAGCCTCCCCTCTTGTTGGCCTGTCGACATATTGTGTCAGGAAACCCTCCTGCACACATTGTACAAACACCGACCATCTAATGAACTCGAGCTATAGCTCTCCCAGTCAATATCTGGGAAGTTAAAGTCCCCCATAACAACCACCCTGCTACCTTCACTCTTTTCCTGAATCATCCTCGCAATATTATCCTCTACTTCTCTAGGACTATTAGGAGGCCTGTAGAAAACACCTAACAGGGTGACCTCACCTTTCCTATTTCTAACCTCAGCCCAAACTACCTCAGATGGCAAGTCCTCTTCCATCGTCCATTCCACTGCTGTGATACTGTCTTTGACAAGTAATGCCACGCCTCCTCCTTTTTTACCCCCATGTCTGATCCTACTAAAACATTTGAACCCTGGAACGTGCAACAGCCATCCTTGTCCCTGTTCTACCCACGTCTCTGTAATGGCCACAACATCGAAGTCCCAGGTACCAACCCACGCTGCAAGTTCACCTACCTTATTCCTTATACTTCTGGCATTGAAGTATACACACTTCAATCCACCTTTCTGGTTACAGGCACCATCCTTAGAGATCACTGCATTATTCCTAACCTCCCTACACTCAAGGTCCTGTACCCTAAAGCTACAGTCCTGGTTCCCATGCCCCCGCGGAGTTAGTTTAAACCCTCCCAAAGAGCACTAGCAAACCTCCCCCCAAGGATACTGGTGCCCCTCAGGTTCAAGTGTAGACCATCCTTTTTATAGAGGTCCCACCTTCCCCAGAAAGGACCCCAGTTGTCCAGAAACCGGAATCCCTCCCTCCTGCACCATCCCTGTAGCCACGCATTTAACTGCTCTCTCTCCCTGTTCCTCGACTCTCTATCACGTGGCACGGGTAACAAACCAGAGACTACAACTCTGTTTGTTCTAACTCTGAGCTTCCAACCTAGCTCCCTGAAAGCCTGTCTGACATCCTCACCCTTCTTCCTACCTATATCGTTGGTGCCAACGTGGACCACGATCTGGGGCTGCTCCCCCTCCCCCTTAAGGACCCGGAAAACACGATCAGCGACATCACGTACCCTTGCACCTGGGAGGCAACATACCAAACGTGAGTCCCTGTCGCCCCCACAAAACCGTCTGTCTGTACCCCTCACTATCGAGTCCCCAAGAACTATTGCTCTACCTTTCTCCACCCTACCCTTCTGAGCAACGGGGCCAGGCTCCGTGCCAGAGGCCTGAACCTCGTTGCTTGCCCCTGGTAAGTCATCCCCCCCACAAGTATCCAAAACGGTATACTTGTTCTTGAGGGGAATGACCGCAGGGGGTCCCTGCACTGGCTTCCTCCTCCCACTCCCCCTCACTGTCACCCATCTATCTTGAACTTTCGGAGTAACTACTTGCCTATAGCTCCGATCTATGACCTCCTCTGCCTCCCGAATGATCCGCAGTTCATCCAACTCCAGCTCCAGTTCCCTAACACGGGTTTGGAGGAGCTGGAGATGGGTGCACTTCTTGCAAGTGTACTCAGCAGGGACGCTAATGGCTTCCCTCACCTCATACATGTTGCAAGAGGAACATTGCCCTCTCTGCACTGCCATCCCTCTAAAAGTAAGCTTTCCTTAAAAAAAACAACAAAAACCAACTAAATCTTCATCAGCAACACTTATAGATTTAGATTTGGGTGGGTAGAGCATTTTATTGGCATTCGTCAGTATCAAAAAGGTAGAATGATCACCACCGTTCACCACACTTCATACTCTGAAGCACTCCATGCCCAGTTGTAGTAAGATCCTGACATTATCCAAAAGCTGGAGCTACACAGGCAATGGCCATCTGCTTTAAGAGATCTACCCATGTACCTTGACAATTAGTGACATTATCACCAATGAAACCTCAAATATCAATGGCTTGGAACTTACATTGACCAGGCACTGAACTAGACTAGCCACCTAGGTTGGAGGTTATGAGGCACACAATTTACTTCCAAAAGCTGGACTGTTGAGAATTTAAAAGCATAGTTAAAAGTTGCTTGGAAAGAGGTTTTTTTTTCCCCCGGGTTGGAAGCAAAAATTGTGGTTGGTGTGAGGGAGATACGAATAGCAAGAGAAAGACATTTATGAATCAGTTAATCAAAGTGCAGAAGGTACACAATATGACAAGGTTATAGGAAGTTAGCCATTAATATGGTAAGAAAGTTTACATGGAAGGAGATGTTTAGAACAGACAGAAGAGCTGGTAAAGTCAGAGACAACGTTTGAGGTGGAGGTTAAAATCAACAATGGTGAGCAGTCACTTGTTGTCAAGGTAGAGGTAGAAAGTCAGTGAGTATAACTCAGGAAAGCAAACAAGGATTCTAAACAAGAGGTAGAAAATTAGAACAAGGTGACAATGTAAAAGATCAACCCGGAGAAAGATTGAAATTGGCTAAGAGGAAGGGCCATCGCTGTGATATGAGCATGGTAGATGGCAGAAGGTCTAATCAGGCAGGGAAGCTAAGTTTATGGAGTATGGGACCTCAGAGAAATAAAGAAAAATAATTAATTTTGAGAATCAAAATTAACACGCCAGAAATTATGAAGTAACAGTAAAATGGATATGATATACCAGATCATACTGCGTTTATGCTGAAACATTACACAAATATAAACTCAGAATTTCAATGCACAAGTACCCCAAATAATTGCTTCACAAACATTTTGTTTTTTTTGTTAGAAACAATTATTTGCACTGCCATATAAATATTTCAAATGCATTCTAAAAGTTGAGGGAGGAAATCTTTTTAAAAAAACATAAGACATGAAGATAGTAAAATCTAGCAGAGAGAAATAACCAAGTTTCAAATTATAACATACAAAGAAGCATCAAGAAATAATGTATAACTACGCCTCTATGCTACTGCCAAAAATGAAAATTGCTCCAAGGTGGTTCTAGCAGTAAACAGACGTCTGGGTTTCCAAACGAAGAACATTCGAACATGAATAGACCATTCAGTCTCTTCAGTCTCTTTCATCATTCAATAAGATCTTGGTTGATCAAACCTTTGGGTAAATGCCAGAAAGACAGGCACTGAGAAGTTTTTAACTAAATGTTGTCTAGTACACAGTTTATTTGTAGACCTACTTAATATCGAATATATAGCAGAAAGTCAACCTTGCCCTTATGGACAAGCACATTTAAGTGATGAAGCACAGACACGTGGAGGAACAGCAACCTCAGAATTTCAGCAGTTAGTATAAGGGCATCAGTTCCAAAATGGTTAGGCATTCTATCAGATAGTAAGCATCACAGATGATTTTTGAAAGCAAGACCTCACTCCCTGTAAATGTGAGTATCTGTTAATGTGCCAAACCCAGAAGTTGAACAGAAACATTTGCCACTGTATTTAATTTACTGGATTTGAAGCATGGACAAGAATGTGAACTTATAACAAAGAATAATGTAACTTTCAGATCAAGAGATACACACACATATATGCGGGTTATAGGAAGGATTTGTATGTCGCCTCCAGAGACTGCTCAGTGAATAGATGGCAGCACTGCCCAACCCAATAATCCCAATACAGTTGCTATCTGACTCCAAACTCTTATTATTCTAATGAATCATATGTGGAACAAAGCAAACAGCTGTCAGGAAGTGATTCTGGTGAGACCAACCCAACCATCCTGACAATTAATCATTACTTACACACAAAGTACACTGGCAATAACCCAACTGTTTTCATTCTCTAAAAGTGAAGCACCTTAGCTTAAAATGTACACAGTCTCCAAACTGTGAAAATGGTTCACAGATATATTCATACATTTTGTGTGTTCATGCGCATCTAGTGACAATGTCACATATAGGCAGGAATTCAAGAATTATTTTCAATAATATCTGGCATCAAAAGCTACATGAACCAACTAAGGGCAGAAATAAAACAACCTATACAAACATACAAAATTTAGCATATATATGACAAATGTACATCTTGGCCAAATTGTAGGCCTGACCCAAAATGAAACATCTTACACCAGTTTGTAATAGCTTTGGGCTTTGTGCCACTGCCTAACATTGAGTCACAGACAGCCACATGAGATCATTTCTGATAAATTCATTTTCTAGCTCAGGAAGCATTAAATTAATGCATTTTGCAACTGAATTGCCACAATTGGTGAGTTTTTAATTTGTATGACTTCTTGCTGCAATTAGTTAGAAAAAAGCCTTTCAATCTGTTGAAATTATATTTAATTATAATCCTGAACCCACACATTTAGAAAATCAAACATACAATCAAAACAGCTTTATGTAGCTAAAATCATTTCCCAATTTTAAAAAAATACTGAAAAAGCTGGAAACACTTAGAGCATTAGGCCAGAGAGTGTAAGGTATGCAAGTGTTGGAGGTATGAGTCCAGAGTGTGGTGCTCGAGAAGCGCAGTAGGTCAAGCAGCATCCAAGGAGTAGGAAAATCAACAATTCCTAATGAAGGGCTTTTGCCCGAAATGTCAATTTTCCTGCTCCTCGAATGCTACCTGACCTGCTGTCTTTTCCAGCACCACACTCTCGACTCCAATCTCCAGCATCTGCAGTCCTAATTTTTGCCAAATGTTGGAGGTATGTCATTACAATGAGACTCCCCAATAAGCACATAAGCAGCAGGGTCATCTGAATTCCCTGTGCACTCTCTCCTGGGCCACGACAGCCTCTTCTGCCTTGCCAGGTTTTCCACACTTCCTCATCCCTGATAGAATATTTACACATCCTCTGCATCTTTGATGCTTCGATCTTCAGCTTCTCTTACTTTTTTCTCTCCTTTTGACTTGAACTATCAACACGTTTGGATTGAAAGTGTCTCCTACCTTCCATAACTATACATTTTTCTCCCTCTTCCATACACAATTCAACCCAATAAACTATTTAGCTACCTCAGATGAAAGCCTATCAACCTGATGTTAAACCTATGTTTCTCAGCTTTCTGATGCTGCTTAACCTACTCAGTATTTCCCATAATTTCTACTAACATGGATTTTGAACATCATCTGCTATTTTTAAGTACTATCCCAATATTTAAAATATGCACCTGGAGGTATTACATGATGCTAACTGGATTAAAAAGCATTATAACCAGTACATAATGTCCTTGGCCAAGTGCCTGCTCAGATATATACACAGTGCATTCTGTGTAGAATACTGTACCAAAGTACTATATTAAAAAATAAATTATAGGGTCTATTCATACCGTAATAGAATTGGAACATATGCTATCCAATAACGTTACTGCCTTTTGACTCAGCAATTCCCGAATCAGATTTTGTTCTCTCCTTACTGTCTAAGATACTTGTTAGACTTCACCTGGAGTATTGTGTAGTTCTATGCACCATCCTACTGGACAGATGTAAATGCATTGGAGAGAAAGCAGAAGAGATTAACAAGAATGAAAAAAATTTCAGTTATGAAGATAGACTGGAGAAATTGGGACTGTTTTCCTTGGAGAGGAAGAGGTCAAGAGGAGAACCAGTATAAGTTTTCAGAATCATGAAGAGATTGGACACAGTTAATCTGCAGAAACTGTTCAGACTCATAAAGAGATACAGAACGAGAGGTTACAGAGTTAAAGTGATTTGCTGAAGAAGCAAATGCAAAGTGAGAGAAAGCTGTTTTTTTGCACAAGTAACTTGGATCCAGAATGCACTGCCTGAGGTCTCAGTGTCAGGCTCAATTGAAGCATTGAAGACAGCATTGTTTCTATTTATATGATCATGAAAAGTGGATACGTATGGGGAAAAGACAAGACAGGGAGGTGAAGAAGGCATGCGGATGCTTGCCTTCATTAGTTAAGGCATAGAATATTGGAACCCAGAGACAGAGTCATAATGCATAGAAACAGACCCTTCAGTCCAATTTGTCTATGCCGACTAAGTTTCCCAAACAAAACTAGTCCCACTTGCCTGCATTTGGCCCATATCTTTCCAAACCCTTCCTCTTCATGTACCTGTTCAAATGTCTTTTAAATGTGCGGACTTCTTCTTTTAGCAGCTCATTCCACGTACAAACTACTCCCGTGAGAAAAAAATGCCCCTCAGGTCCCTTTTAAACATTTCTCCTCTCACCATAAGAATACGCCCCCGGCTTTGAACTTCACAACCCTATTCATCTTATCTACACCTCTTATGATTTTATAAACCTCTATGAAAGTCATCCCTCCAATCTCTTAGGTTCAGTGAAAAACTATCCAACCTATCCCTACAACTCAAATCCTCCAGTCCGGCTGCATTTGGTAAATCTTTTCTGAAGTATCTCCAATTAAATAATATCATTCCTACAGCAGGGTTACCAGAACTGGACACAGTACTCCAGAAGAGGTCTCACCAACGTCCTGTAAAACTGTCTCAACTCCTATACTCAACTGCAATTCTAAAGCAAAAATGTCTTGTTGCAACTTTATAAAACATTGGTTAGGTCACAAATGGAATACAGTGTGGTGATCAGAAGGATGCCATTGCACTGAAGATAGTACAGAGGAGATTCACCAGGATAATGCATGGGGTGAAAAGTCTCAGTTATGAAGTGAGACAGGATAAATTGGGTTTGTTTTCCTTGGAGCATAGGAAGCGGGGGATCTGCTGGAGGTATCCAAAATTATGAGAAACAGCAGTAGGTCGGATCGTAAGAATCTCTTCCCCATGACAGATATGTCTAAGATCAAAGGGCATAAGTCTAAGGTGAGGAGTATGTGGTTTAGAGATCTCAAAAAAGGGCTTTCACTTATGGGTGTTCTAAATGTGGAAAGTGCAGCCTGACGAGCTGGTGGAGGAAGGTAATTTTGTGACATTTAAGAAGCATCTGGATTAGCACTCAAATGCCAGGGTACAGTAGGCTATGGACCATTTCGTGTTTATTGATCACACTGACATGGTGGACTGAAGGACCTGTTTTTATGCTTCATAACAACTCTATGATTCTATAATGGCGCTAAATCACGACACTCATTTTGGAGAGCTGGTGTAGAGACAATGGACTGAATGGCCTCCTTCTGTACCAGGACACTTCTGTGATTCTATTTTAATCAGGAATTCTGCTTAGAACAATTGGTTCTCTCTTACAGATCAAGAATGAACTGCAGTTAGAGCACGTTTTTCAGTACTCAGTTTCCCTTTCTAGCTGTAAGGATCATGCAGTTAAGTTTAATTTAAACTTATTCCACAAAAAAATCTATTTCAGAGTTAAAACCAAACTTAGTTACCAAATTATCAAAGAAAAAAAGAACTTGCATCTATATAGTGCCTGGCACAGGTGCACATAAGGATAATTGGTCATTTTTTTTGGCACAGACCCTTGATCCTCAAATAGCAAACAGATTAATGACTCGATCATTCTTTCCAATTAAGTTTGTTCAAGGACACATGCCAGTTAGGACACAGGGAGAACTTACCTGCCTTTCTTTGAATGGTGCTGCATGATTTTGTACATCTCCAAAAGGCAGCTCTGCTTAAAGCCCCATTTGGGACACAGCACTGCTGACAGTGTAACATGCTGTCAGTCCTTCACTGAAGTATCAAACTAGATATTGTGCTCAAACTCTGGAATGTGGTTTGAAACCATGACTTTCTGTCTCAAGGTTTACATCAGTGTTCAACTGATGTCTTCTCTCAAACTTTGAAACTTCACTGGATTCTGAACTATTGGCCTTGACTTAACATTATACCTAAAAGAATTTTTTTTTTATTTTGCAAAGACTCTGAAGGGACAAAAGTACTGTCTGATATTTTCTCTTAAAGCATTGTATATGCATATATACCGAATCATTCCACAAGCATTTACACTGTATTCAGCTGTTGTTTTGTGCCTTGCTTATCAGCAGTGCACAGAGGAGGAGAATGGACACCCAAGCAAATATTAACCCCGTAAAGTGACTAATGCATGATTCGTATGTATGAATCTAAAACGTTCAAAGTTCACATTCATGGAAATCTTGTCTAACTAAGGCAATGAGAAAGCATATGTAAGGAATTTAAAAGCTATTGCGCAGTTCTCTGTTCTGTGGTAAGAAATATGCAACTTAAAGGAAGTGCAGTGGTGGGGTTATATGACCAATCCAGAGATCAGAACCATTAAGATAGGGAATAGAATTACAAATTCTAAGTCTTTAGAGAATTTGGAGTTCATTTTTTTTTAAATGTAGAATTTATAACATTGATAACTGGCAAAAATCACCATGACACTTGGACTGTCTTATGGCTAAATGAATCAAAAAGTATGGGGAGAAAATGGTGTCAACGTATTGAGTTGGATAATCAGCCATGACCCTACTAAATGGTTGAGCAGGCTCAAAGGATGAACAGCCTACTCCTGCTCCTATGTCCTGTGTTGCTGTGTTTTTGAACCTCACCTGTTTTATTAACTAGTCTGTCTTGCGTCTGCTTTCTATCCCATACTAACAGTGTGATCTACTCTCTGAAGTGGCTTAGTTACATTACCAATTTACATTTAACCACTCAAAAGAAAAGAAAGAATAAAACCATTCAGTGTCGTCAACACTACAAAGCCCTCCTCACCAAAATGTGCAGAGTGGTGTCTGTTTGGTGCTTATCACTGTTCCTTCATTGTCATTGGTAGAAGGCTGGACTCTCTACCTAATAGCAAAGTGGGTGTAACAGCATCTAAGGAACTGCAGTTGGTTAAAAGGTAGCTCACTATCACATTCTCATGGGCAACTCAAATGAACAACAGATGACAGGCCTACCAGCAATGCCCGGGTAACAAAGGTATGATTTTAAAATCAGTAATTCAAGGATCCTCTTAGAAATAATTCATGAATAAATAAATTATTGCAGTCACATTTTTAATTACAAACTTCACCACTTTGTGAAGGGTCTAAGAAACATCAAGAATGATAACAGCAAGAAGCCCTGTTGAACTGTCTAAGAGCATCTTATTCAAAAATAAGTCCCCAATTAGATTTCAATTTTCTCACACGCTTTCTTCTACCCATCTAAACTCCAATTTGTTTTTTCTTTAAATTCATTCACAAACTAAGCCAACATTTAATGCTCTTAAGGTAGTGATGGTGAATTCTCTTCTTGAACTGCTGCAGTCCATTTTCTGTAGATAGACCCATAACGTTGTTAGGGATGGAGTTCCTGGATCTTGACCCAATCCTGAGGGAACATGAATAACTTTTCAACATGTGTCTCTATTCCAAAGTATCTTGAATATTAGCAGCAAAAGGAAATATTATACTCCAGAGTCTAGATTAGAGTGGTGCTGGAAAAACACAGATGAAGGGCTTTTGCCCGAAACGTCAATTGCCCGAAACGTCAATTTTAGTGCTCCTCAGATGCTGTCTGAACTGCTGTGCTTTTCCAGCACCACTCTAATCTAGGCTCTGGTTTCCAGCATCTGCAGTCATTGTTTTTACCTAATATTATACTCCATGTAAGGTTTCAAACATGTCTCAACTATGTACACATTATGTCATTGTTCTAAATCTAAAAGTGCTACATCATAACGATTGCAACAGACTCTGATTCCATGCAAGAGATTTGTGAAGCAGTCTGGGGGATTTACACTTCTGATCACTCTGAATAGAAACTGGTATCTCCACCTGTTCTCAAAGTCAAATCACATGTCACCAACTGAAATAGAAAACATATTGCCCATCACCGGTCATGTTACTCCAAAGTTGAAGTAATTCCATCCATGCCTAAACAATGATTTCTTTCAGGGATTCCACAGTACAGACTCAAAAATAATAACACTTGATCTAACAGACAATTTATAAACATATTTGCTACTACTGGGGTATAAGACCACAGACATGATACTGTGCTTTCTTTAATAGTGTACAAAAGCAATCTTGTCAAGAAATCAATCTGAATATCACTATTTAACTATATCTAAAGGTCAATTAAATACGAGGCAGTGAAGCCAGGAAACTTTACAATTTTTAACATGAAGGATCACTGTTAAAATAAGAAGTTCAAGAAAAAAAACACCAAAAGCAAGTCTCAGTGAAGATAAATTAAAAGAAGATTGCAGTCAAACACAGGAAAAATAACTTTTTCTGCTGTACCTAAAAAGGTGGAAGAAATAGCTCAGCTTCAGTGTATTCTAACTCATTCTCGAGTAAAATCCAATACCATTTTAAACCACTGCACGATATCTGGTCTGCACAACTGAGGGAGAAATATTACCTATTGTTACTTCTTAAAGGGTAAAACTTGATCTACAACACTACTGATCAGGATTTCACACCATCTTAAAGAAAAACTCAACTATGCTTTTGAGACCACCAGATTCAACCACTGCAATATTAGCCTGGTTATCCCCCCAACTTCCACCCTCCATAAACTTGAGCTTGTTCGAAACACTGCTGCTCATTTCCTAAATTTAATCAATTTCTATTAACCCACCACCTTTGAGCTTTCTAGCCTACCTTGTATACAAAGGGTCCCTGTACACCAAGAGATCAGTTTTTAAAATATTGCCTTTGAGATTTCACCAATGGCCTCATCTCTGTCTGCCTCCACCCATCTGAAAACTACAGTATCTCACACATTTAACACACATTAAACCTTACCAGTAGGAAGAATATGCTCAACCATGTAGACCCCAGATCTAGAATTATCTTCCAGAAATTGGAGCAGAATTAGGCCATTCTGTCCATCAAGTCTACTCCATCATTCAATCATGGCTGATATGTTTCTCAATGCCATTCTCTTGCCTTCTCCCCATAACCCGATCCCCTTAATCAAGAAACTCTCTCTTTCTCAAACATACTCAATGCCTTGGTCTCCATAGCCCTCTGCAGCAATGAGTTCCACAGATTCCATAAGGCTATTGGACCATAAGACATAGGAATGGAAGTAAGGCCATTTGGCCCACCGAGTCCACTCAGCCATTCAATCATGGCTGATGGGCATTTCAACTCCACTTACCCACACTCTCCCCATAGCCCTTAATTCCTTGTGAGATCAAGAATTTATCAATCTCTGCCTTGAAGATATTTAACATCCTGGCCTCCATGTTCCGTGGCAATGAATTCCACAGGCCCACCAATCTCTGGCTGAAGAAATGTCTCCTCATTTCCATTCTAAATTCATCCCCTCTAATTCGAAGGCTGTGCCCATGGGTCCTAATATCCCCGCCGAACAGAAACAAATTCCCAGCGTCCACCCTTTCTAAGCCATGCATTATCTTGTAAGTTTCTATTAGATCTCCCCTCAACCTTCTAAACTCTAATGAACACAATCTCAGGACCCTCTGCCAGTCATCGTATGTTAGGCCTACCATTCCAGGGATCATCCGTGTGAATCTCCACTGAACACGCTCCAGTACCAATTTGTCCTTCCTGAAGTGTGGTGCCCAGAACTGGACAGAGTATTCTAAATGGGGCCTACCTAGAGCTTTATAAAGTCTCGGAAACACATTGCTGCTTTTACATTCCAACTCTCGAGATAAATGACGATATTACATTTGCTTTCTTAACCATGGACTCAATCTGCAAGTCAACTTTCAGTGAATCCTAGACTAACACTCCCAGATCCCTTTGTACTTTGGCTTTATGAATTTTCTCACCATTTAGAAAATAGTCCATGCTTGTGTTCTTTCTTCCAAAGTGCAAGACCTCGCATTTGCTCACACTGAAGTTCACCAGCCATTTCTTGGACCATTCTCTTAAACTCTTTAAATCTTTCTGCAACCTCCCCACTGCTCAGAACTACCTGCCTGTCCTAACTTCGTATCATCGGTGAACTTCACAGAATGCCCTCAGTTCCCTCATCCAGATCATTAATATATAAAATGAACAGTTGATTCACCACCCACACAGTTCTAAAAGGTTGGCTCTTCAATCTGAGGCTTTATTCTCAGGTCATAATCTCTCCTACCAAGAGAAATATCTTCCCTACAGCTACTCTATCCACATATTTCCATATTCTCCAAGTTTCAATTAGATGCCCCTTCATCCTTCTGAGCTCCCCCGAGTATCCCCAGAATCCTCAATCTCTCCTCATATGATAAGACTTTGGGATCATGCTTGTAAATTTTCTCTGGATCCCCTCCAAAACCAGCATATCCTTCTTTACATACGGGATGAAAAACTGCTCACAATATTCCCAATGGGGCCTGACCACAGCCTTTTATAGCCTCAGCAGTACATCTGTGCTTGCATTTTAGTCCTTCCAAAATGAATGCTGACATTCCATTTGCCTTATTAACTGCCAAGTGAATCTGCATGTTAACCTTAAAAGAACCCTGAACAAGGACTCCCAAATTCCTTTGTGATTCAGATTTCCAAAGCCTATCTCCATGTAGAAAATAGTCTACACCTCTATTCTTCCTTTCAAAGTGCATTGCTTCACACTTTCCCACATCATCTTCCAGCTACCACTTCTTAGTCCACCATCCTAGCTTGTCCAAGTCCTTCTGCTCTCTCCCAGCTTCCTCAACATTGTCTGCCCTTTCACCTACCTTGGTGTCATCTGCAAACTTAGCAACAATGCCCTCAGTTTGTTTGTCCATATTGTTAATGTATAATGCAAATATTTGTGGTCCTAACACTGACCCTTGTGGAACTTCACTAGTCACCTGCTGTTATCCTGAAAAGACCCCTTTACTCCCAATCTCTGCCTTCTGCCAGTCAGTCAATTCTCCATCCATGCCAGTAACTTGCCCCTAACACCATATGATGTTAGCAGCCTCCTGTGCGGCACCTTGTCAAAGGCCTTTTGGAAATTCAAAAAGATCAAATGCACTGGTTCTCCTTTGTCTAACTTGCCCATTAGAACCTTAGAAAAAGCTGTGCTGACTCACCTGCATGGGCCCGAGCTATGCCTGCCTCGTCGTAGGATATGTGGAACAGTCCATCTTCCGCAGCTACACTGGCACCACCCCACACCTTTTCCTCCGCTACATCGATGACTGTATCGGCGCTGCCTCGTGCTCCCACGAGGAGGTTGAACAGTTCATCCACTTTACCAACACCTTCCATCCCGACCTCGAATTTACTTGGACCGTCTCAGATTCCTCCCTCCCCTTCCTACACCTTTTCATTTCTATCTCGGGCGACCGAATCAACACGGACATTTACTACAAACCGACCGACTCCCATAGCTACCTAGACTACACCTACTCCCACCCTGCCCCCTGTAAAAACGCCATCCCATACTCCCAATTCCTTCGTCTCAGCTGCATCTGCTCCCAGGAAGACCAGTTCCAATACTGTACAACCCAAATGGCCTCCTTCTTCAAGGACCGCAATTTCCCCCCAGACGTGATCGACGATGCCCTCCACCGCATCTCCTCCACTTCCCGCTCCTCCGCCCTTGAGCCCCGCCCCTCCAATCACTACCAGGATAGAACCCCACTGGTCCTCACCTACCATCCCACCAACCTCCACATACATTGTATCATCCGTCGTCATTTCCGCCACCTCCAAACGGACCCCACCACCGGAGATATATTTCCCTCCCCTCCCCTATCAGCGGTCTGAAAAGACCACTCCCTCCGTGACTCCCTCGTCAGGTCCACAACCCCCACCAACCCAACCTCCACTCCCGGCATCTTCCCCTGCAACCGCAAAGAATGCAAAACTTGCGCCCACACCTCCCTCCTTACTTCCCTACAAGGGTCCAAGGGATCCTTCCATATCCAACTCAAATTCACCTGCACATTCACACACATCATTTACTGCAAACGCTGCACCCGATGTGGCCTCCTCTATATTGGGGAGACAGGCTGCCTACTTGCGGAACGTTTCAGAGAACACCTCTGGGACACCCAGACCAACCAACCCAACCACCCCGTGGCTCAACACTTCAACTCCCCCTCCCACTCCACCAAGGACATGAAGGTCCTCAGACTCCTCCATCATCAGACCATAGCAACATGAAGGCTAGAGGAAGAGCGCCTCCTCTTCCGCTAGGAACCCTCCAACCACAAGGGATGAACCTAGATTTCTCCAGTTTCCTCATTTCCCCTCCCCCCACCTTGTCTCAGTCAAATCCCTCGAACTCAGCACCGCCTTCCTAACCTGCAATCTTCTTCCTGACCTCTCCGCCCCGCCCCCACTCTAGCCTATCACCCTCACCTTGACCTCCTTCCACTTATCGCATTTCCAATGCCCCTCCCCCAAGTCCCTCCTCCCTACCTTTTATCTTAGCCTGCTGGACACACTTTGCACATTCCTGAAGAAGGGCTCAGGCCCAAAACATCGATTTTCCTGCTCGTTGGATGCTGCCTGACCTGCTGCGCTTTTCCAGCAACACATTTTTCAGCTCAGCCCTACTTTACCATGCAGGTACTCCACAATATCATCCTTAACAATGGACTCTAAAATCTTGCCAAAGACCAAGGTCAGGCTAACCAGCCAATAGTTTCCTATCTTCTGCCTCCCTCCCTTCTTAAACAGGTGTGTTACATTAGCCATTTTTCAGTCATCTGGGACCTTCCCTGACTCCAGTGATTCGTGGAACATTACCACTAATGCCTCGACATTCTCCTCAGCCATCCTTTTCAGAACTCAGGGGTATAGTCCATTTGGTACGGATGATTCATCTACCTTCAGACCTTTCAGTTTCCCTGGCACATTCTCTCTACCCCTGACTCTCGAAGTTCTGGTGTGTTACTGGTATCTTCCACTGTGAAAACTGATGCAAAGTACCAATTCAGTTCCCCTGCCAATTCTTTGTTCTCCTTAATATTTCTCCCACCTCATTTGCTCCAGTGGTCTAATGTACACACTTTCCTCTTTCTTAGCTTTCAGATATCTAAAACAACCACTTGCAATAATCTTTTACATTACTAATGAGCTTACCCTCAGATTTCATCTACTCTACCTTCCTGTTTTTTTTAAAGTTATCCTCTGCTGGTTTTAAAAGACTTCCCAATTCTCTGGCTTCCCACTAATATTCACCATTTCATTTTTTTTTTCTTTTGCTTTTATGCTATCTTCACTGCAAGGCTTCCCTTCCAATCAACCCTGGCCAATTCCTCTATCATGTCTTTGCAGTCACCTTTACTCAACTGTAATATTGTAACTTCTGTTTCAAGCTTCTCCCTCTCAAACTGCAGGATGAATCCTATTATGGTCACTGCTCAATAAGGGGTCCTTCACATTAAACTCTCTAATCAAGTCTGTCTCATTACACATCACTAAATTCAGAATTGTCTGTTCCCTAGTGAGCTCTATCACAAGTTGCTCCAAAATAACATTTTGTAGATCTTCCACAAATTCCTTTTGAGATTCACATCATCCTGATTCTCTGAGTTCACAGTTAAAAATCACACAATATCAGGTTATAAGCCAACAGGTTTATTTGAAAGCACTAGCTTTTGGAGCACTGCTCCTTCATCAGGCTGCATCATCATCAGTTCACCTCCATGTTGTTGACCCCCATTGTTATTATAATAGTGACTTTCTTACATGTCTTTTCTATCATTCAATTTATTTTCTTCCCCACATCCTGACTACTGCTGGTAGGTCTTTTCCAGGTCATTTATGAAGCGTCAACTTCACTGATGCTGTCATTATAGGCATTGTTTTTTGCGATTGGTAAGTATAAGTCTGGAATACAAAGAATGGACGTTATGAGCAAATGCAGAAAAAGTACTTTAAAATGCCATTACATTTTTAATATTCCCTTAACATTTTATCTGTTTAACTGCAATCCTAAAAGTACAAGTAGAGCTACTTGGAACATGAAGTGAATCCACTCACTCTGTCTTGCGCATTTCAAAAGCAAAACAGGAAACATTTTTATGCCTATTTGAGAAATACTAAAATCTATTACTGGTAACATTTAGAAAATTTGGACTAGATTGTTTTCAAATCTTTTCTGCTACATTGCAAAGTTAGGAATTTAATCAGAAATAAAATGCAAAGTTTTTAAACTTTTCTCAACTCCCAATATCCCGCCGACATGAAATGTTTCACACCTCCCCAAAACTCTGACACGTTAAAATCAACAACCACTACACCATATTTCACTCCATTTATGATCTTCTGAGATCTCACAACTGTGGAATTCTTCTGACAATGCATTGCTGTTTTATGCTACCACTGACAAGTTTATAAAATCCAAATTTGGAGTCACCAATCACCATGGTGTCTGATTTATTACATTTTCATTTCCAACACCTTCATTTCAGCCTTGATTAGGTCAGCAATTACGTGTAAAATAGGTCTCTCTGCCAAATGACAATATTCAGGACAAAGCCAGCTCTCAAGTCTAACTCACCAAAGTTACAAAATGTTTGCATGCACAAAATTATGAAGCCAGTCTCTGTTGTACGACAATGGAAAGCAGATGTTTAATAGTTGGCAGATTTGTACCACTGTAATGTGCACATTCACACAAATAATGAGAACAGTTTCCTGAATTTTTGTGTCAAATCTTTACAAAACTGCTAAGTATAGGTTGCAAACCCCCAAGAGAGTTCCATGCATAATTTTAAAGAGTACAGTAATACTATAGTATTATCTCATATACGTCAAGTCTTTTACAACACTAACCTTCACTATAGTTAAATACTTAGAGTTGTACTAGTCACACCAGGAATACTTTTAGATAGGAACATGTATTGTAGTCACATGTTTGATGACTAAATTGAAGAGGTAAACAAGCTACACAGCCTATGCAGGTTAGATTCCCAACACTGTAAATGCTATTTCAGGTGCATAACTTTAAATAATAGCTTTCTGTCATTCATTGCTACTACGAATACAGTTAATTTTGTTGACATTTCATAGTAATTATATTTCAAGCACATTGTGTAATTTTCTGCGACCTATTATTGAGTAAGCAATGGTGAGAGAGGTGGGAAATGTGGGGAAAAAAGGAGAAAAGTCAGAACATTGAGAAAGAAAAACATTCAGAATTTTCCCAAGCCTTAAATGACGACTTCAGCATGCAACCATTGAATAAAGACGATCTTGATTCCATGTATTACACCTCATTAAAGCTCCAACTTGCCTCACTTACATAACAATTTCCAATTCTCCTCTCTTTCACCAAGAAACTAGATAGCACGACTGGGTACCTGCACTGCAGCTCACTGAATGCTTCAGCCAGCCATTAAGTAATGCTTGTTCTCAACGCTTCTTGGCCAATATCCTCTTCAATTCACCACAGGTGAGATGATGGCTTAACTGTATTATCACCAGACTATTCATCCAGAAACTGAGCTACTGGAGGCCTGCATTCAAATCCCACTATGGCATATGGTGGAATTTGAATTCAACTTGAGGACAGCATGATGGCTTTGTGATTAGCACTGCTGCCTCACAGCACCAGGGACCCTGGTTCAATTCTACCCTCAGGCAACTGTATGTGTGGAGTTTGCACATTCTCTGTGTCTGTGTGGGTTTCCTCCAAATGCTCTGGTTTCCTCCTACAGTCTAAAGATGTGCAGGTTAGGTGGATTGGCCATGCTAAGTTGCCAATAGTGTCCAGTGATGTGCAGGCTCACCATGGATTACAGGGATAGTGTAGCAGGTGGGTGGGATGATCTTTGGAGAGTTGGAGTGGACTAGATGGGCTGAATGCTTCCACACTGTAGCAATTCTATCATTCATCCACACAAAGCAGCAGCAATGTACCAACTACACCATAATCCCCATGCTCTAAGACCACAAAACTATAAGAAACAGGAACCGGAGCAGGCTGTTCAGCCCCCTGAACTTGCTCCACCATTCCATAGAATCATGGTTAATCTTAACAGTCCACATGTCCACTTTTCTGTATTTTCTCTAACCTTTAATTCCTCGACTGATCAAGAATTTATTTCAGCCTTAAATACATACAAGACTTTGCCCCCACAAGTCTCTACAGCCTGGACATCCAAATACTCAACGCTCTCCAAGAAGAAATTTCTCTTCATCTCAGTCTTAAATTGGTGCCCTTTATTTTGAGACCATGCCCTCTGGCCTGAGACTCACCCATAAGTGGAAATATCCTCTCGGCATTTATCGTGTCATGCCCCTTGAGAATCACAGAATCCTACAAGTTTCAATGAGATTACCTCTCATTCTTCTAAGCTCCAGTGAGTCAAGTCCCAACCTGTTAATATAACACAATTTCTATATAACAGGGATCATTCTACTTAATTTTCTCTGCACTGCCTAAAACAAAACGATATATTTTGTTAAATAAGGGGTCAAAACAGTCCAGTGTACAGATGCAGTAAGACTTCTCTACCCTTATACTCCAACCCCTTTTAAATAAGGGCCAATATTCCATTAGCCTTCCTGATTATCTGTTGCTAGCTTTGAGTTTCATACACAAGTACCAACATGTCCCTTGGTGTTGCACCTTTCTGCAGTTTCTCTCCATTTAACAAAAATATTCTGTTCTTTGTACTCCATTTCAAAATGAACTTCACATTTTCACACATTATACTTCACTTGCCAACTTTCTGTCCACTTGTTTAACCTTTCAATTTCTCTAAACTGTTTGCATCCCTCTCAGAACTTGCCTTTCCACTCTATCTTGTCTACTAACGTAGTTAGCAACAGTAAATTCAATCCCTTCCTCCAAGTCATCAATATACGTTGTGAACTGTTGTGGTCCCGACACTAATCCCTGTGGAACTCCACAACCTGGAAAAGAGCCCCTATTTGTTGTTTCCTGCCCATTAGCCAATTCTTTATGACGTCTTATGACAATCTTTTTGACGTACTTTTTGAATGCTCTTTCTAAGTCCAAACATAATACATCTGTTAGCTGGTTGAGACTTCCTCAAAATATAATTCTAATAAATTAACCCGACATAATTTCCCTTTCACAAAGCCTTGCAGACTCTGCTTAATTATACCATGATTTTCCAGATGTTCTGCTATTACTTCCTTTACTGTTGATTCAAAGACTTTTCCAACAAAAGACGTTAGGCTCATTGGCCCATAGTAACTCATTTTATTGCTTCCCTCCCTTTTTCAATAAGGATGCCAGATTGGCATTTTCCAATTCTCTGGTACTTCTCCAGAATCCAATATCATTTGGAAAATTACAACCAATGCATCCACTATTTCTGCAGCTACATCTTTTAGGATCCTAGGAGGCAAGCCATCAGGGCCAGGGAATTTATCTGCCTGTAGTCCCATTAGTTTGTCTAATACTTTTTTTTAGTTATGGTGATTGTACTTAATTCCTTAGCATTTCAACCCAGTTCTATTGTGCAAGTGGTCTGGTTAGTAAGTCACAATCTGAAAACATAGCAATATCCTATGAAATTGCAACATTCAAAATAAGTTTTAATTCTGGTTGACGAAGACAACAGGCCTGTTACAGCAAGGGTAAAATACCAATCCAGTATCTGCTTTGAACAGTGAAGGACTAGAAGACTAAAACCACGTTGTGGGCTTTGCATTTTCTGGTCAGGAGAAACAGTCCTGACTTGAACCCATTAATCCTTCCTCCACTGCTCTTCCCTCTTCTGAAAATTCTCCACTATTTGCAGTCCTTTTCATTTTAAAGTTTGACAGTTTTTTTTGTATCTTTCTTGGGCTTATCTTTAACATTTATACAAAACATAAGATTATTAATCACATTCAAGTCTACAGAATTCAATAGATTAATGTTAGATATATTATTATTAGATTCCCTAGTGTGAAAACAGGCCATTCAATCCAACAAGTCCACACCTACCCTCCGAAAAGCAACCCATCCAGACCCATTCCCTACATTTATCCCTAACTAATGCACCTAACACTATGGGCTATTTAGCATGGCCAATTCACCTTACCTGCACATCTTTGAATTGAGGGAGGAAACCCACGCAGACATGGGGAGAATGAGCAAACTCCACACAAGACAATCGCCCGAGGCTGGAATTGAACTCGGGTCCCTGGTGTTATGAGGCAGCAGTGCTAACCACTGAGCCACCATGCCAAAATGTTAATGCAATATTTCTATTGATGTAGGGTTATTTTACAATCATTTCATCTAGTACCTCATCCAAATTATGCCCAATAAAATATTCTGCAGTATTCGCCTGAAGAATTGAAGTTAAATGTTTACTCTTTGAACTTATGTATGTTTTAATTTGACATTTGATTTCATTTTCTTTCTACCAATATAGTCAATGTCACCAAATACAATTTCCCAAAAGCAGGTTAAGCTCCCCCAATAAAATAAAGATGCGCCTGTGAAATGTGAAAAAACAGAAGGATGTTGTGAAACTTGAAAGGGTTCAGTAAAGATTTACAGGGATGTTGCCAGGATTGGAGGGTTTGAGCTATAAGACGAGGCTGAATAGGCTACGGCCGTTTTCCCTGGAGCATCGGAGGCCGAGGGATGACCTATTAGAGGTCTTATAAAATCATGAGGGGCATGGATAGGATAATTAGAGAAGGAATTTTCCCAGGAGTGAGGGAGTCCAAAACTAAAGGTTTAAGATGAGAGTGGAAAGATTTAAAAGGGACCTAAGGGGGAACATTTTCATGCAGAGGGTGGTGCGTGTATGGAATGAGTTTCCAGAGGAAGTAGTAGAGGCTGGTACAATTACAACATTTAAAAGGCATCTGGATGGGTAAATGAATAGGAAGAGTTTAGAGGGATATGGGCCAAGTGCTGGCAAATGGGACTAGATTAGTTTAGGGTATCTGGTCAGCATAGACGAATCTGTTAAACTGCTGCACATCTCTACGACTCTATACTGAATTGCCCATTAACAAACATGCAAAACATATGATTGTTTTCATTTGAAAAATGTCATTTGGGAATTACTTCACACAATAGGGTACAGTTAGGCTGAGGTTTAGGGTACACCAAATAAAATATTGTCGTTGTTATGTTCAATTATATTTCATTTCATTTTTGTGTATTTCATAAACCAATATTTATAAGGTTTTGAGTATTGTTTCACACGATGAATTGTATAATGCAACTGGTTTTATATCAAACAAATAGAAACAAATTGCTGAAGGTCTGGCAGCATCTATGGGGAGAAAACAGCATTAAATTTTCAAGTCTAGTGACTTTTCTTCAGGGGATCCTTCCACATTGAAATCATTGCTTAGAAACCAGTTCAATGCTGAAAGATTTCTTTAAAATTGTAATGTGTTGCATATCACAACAGCTTTTCAAGATCTTGCATGGAACTCTGTTAAAAGCTATAAAACATATTGCTTCACATTACACTATTACACTAAATGGTAAAACAGAACAAAATGTAAAAAAAAACCTGACATCTGTGAAGTCTCTTAACTTCATCACAAGAAATCTTAAGGTCATAAAGTACTGCCTTGATCCACATTTAAAAGTTGGAAAGTGGAAGTGCGAGTCCTTAGATAAAGACACTTCTCTTTGAACGTTTAAGAGTAAAGCGTCATCCACAAGACCCAGAAAAAAAACACACGACAGTTCCAAATATATCATATATTGGGGACCGTCTGTCTTTTTCTCCACAATAATGTAGCTCAATATATTTTGAAATAGATGTAAAAAGGGGAATAAATAAGACATTTCATATTCTTTGGAACATAACTTGAATACTTTATTACAAGGTTCATACATTGCATAGAGAATCAATCAGCAAGAGTGCAATAGGTGATAATTGGAGCACAAATGAATAACTTGGAGGTGCCAGTGTTGGACTGGCATGGACAAAGTTAAAAATCACAACAGGTTATTATCCAACAGGTTTATTTGGAAGCACTAGCTTATGATAAATGAAAACATTTTTCCCAAAATGAGTGAAGTTCTAGGCAGCCCAGAGGAAATGTGCAATTTCAGCTGACTTGTGAATATAAAGGATAAAGAACTCCATGAGGACAGATGAAGATTTCGAAAAGCCTGAAAAGGGACTGATTATAATGTTGGAAATCTCCATTCTGTGCTAACCTCTCAGATCAAAGTCAGGCTAGGTAGGTGGAAGACGCCAATATGAATCACTGCAAAAGAACTAAAACCAATATTAATCACTTAACTAGTTAAGAATATGACAGAAATTCAAAGATTAAATAATTCTATAAAGCATGCCATGAAAGAAAACTAGAGAGTGGCAGTTGAAGAACTAGCTCACCAAAATGTCATTGTCGTATGCAGCAAACACTACAGACACTACTTCCTTTGAACACAGTCTGGAGGTCTCTGCCCATGTCTAGTCTGTCAAAAGCAATACAGCAGTGTGGAAATCATGGAATAAATTCAACTATAAACATTATTGACATTCTTCAATATGCATGGGCGTCACATACCCAAGGTTTACTCTTAACCTAATAAACACTATTTGGCACCATTTGATATTCTGGCACGCAGACAGAACACTTGACAGGTTTGATAATGAAGCCTGTTCATTGAAGCAGAAAATGTGACAGTTAAAGTACAAAATTATAACTAACTGATCAAATTTGTAGCAAGTTTGTTTTGGTTATTAAACAAGTATGAATACTTTTGAAGGACAATAAAGATTAACAAGTCACCCGCCACATTCAAGCTCAGGATATTCCAAAGCACTTTGCAGAAACATATGAATTAGACTCAAAATTCAACAGCAAAGGGTTAACCAACATAGAAACAAAGGTGGGTTCTCTAATTATGGCTAGAATCTGTGTGGCAAGATTGAAACTAAAACAGCTATATTCAAAGTAGTTGGAAGAACATTGGCCTGAAATATAGACAATTTTTGCACTGCTGATTAAGCTAATCCTGACATGGCAAGCTTCCTAGGGAGATGTGGGAAAGCTTTCCCATTAGGAAATGTTTTTTTTTAACAAGTCTCCAAATACACTGAACTGAACCTAGATCTTGGCACTTTTGGACTCATGAAGGGGGGAAGAAACTATTGTTTCTGAATGTTGATCCAAATATTAGTTAAGCTGCAACCATTTGAATCAGTTGGTTGGTTTTTCATTTTAACTAGTTTGTCTGACTGCTGACTTTGTTTTTAGGAGACTGCATCCAATATCTTACTAGCAGCCTCTACATTTCGGAGAGTAGCTTTAGAGTTCATGCAGCTTTTCAAGAAAGCTTACCCTTCTTTCATCATTTGCTGCTATGCCTCTCAATATCTCAATCATGTCAACAAATGGCTACATCATAAAGAACAAGCACTTTCTTTAACTATCTGAAATACCTATATTTGATCATATTTCTTGTTTTTTAAAAAAATTACTTTCAAAGTTACAGGATGTTGCAGAAGATTTTAGCGCCTTCACAGAGGATAAAGGTTCTTAAAGGGTATTTACTACATATAGCATGAAGTTTTTTTGAACACAGAATGCTGGATCACTGTGTAAGCTAGCATCTATTGCCCATCCCTAATTGGCCTCAAGATGACAGTGATGAGTTGTCAACTTGAACCATTTGATGCAGGTATACCCATAATGATTTTAGGAAGGAAGTTCCAGGTCCAGGATTTTGACCCAGAGACACTGAAAGAATGGCGATATATTTCCAAATCTGGATGGTGAGTGGTTTGGAAGGGAACTTGCAGGTGACGACATTCGTAAGTATCTTCTGCCCTGTCCTTCAGGATGGTACTTGTTTTGGGTTTGTAAGGTGCTATCTAAGCTGGAATCTGTACTGAACATAATAAATACTGGAGATCACAGTGGGTCAGACAGCATCAATGGAGAGAGATTAAGCTAACGAGTTTTTTGAATATTTGTAGCTCAAGTTGAGGTTTTAGATGTAGGTTTGCTCGCTGAGCTGAAAGGTTCATTTCCAGACGTTTCCAGATGTATTCAAAAAGAATGGGTACCCAATGAACACAGTCCACCGATTTCTGAGCAACAAACCCAAACAAGCAGACAAAACACTTCCAGAAACCCTAGCCACTCTCCCCTACATCAAAGACATCTCAGAAATGACTGCCAGACTGCACCATTGTAGCCCACAAGCCCACCAACACACTAAAACAGCAGCTAATGAACTTGAAAGACCCTATAGAGGCTATGTGCAAAACTAATGTTATTTTCAAAATACCTTGCAAGGACCGCTTTGTCACAGATGGTGGCAAGCTTCTTCAGTGTTGTTGGATAAGCATTCATCCAGACAACTGGACAGTATTCCATCTCACTCCTGACTTGTGCCTTCTAGCTGACAGACAGGTTTTGGAGAGTCAGGTGGTGAGTTAATTGCTGCAGGATTCCTTACCTCTGGCTATAATAGCATTTATATGATTTATCCAGTTCATCTTTCCTCTTAAGTTTTCAGACAATTATCCATTTCTCTTTGGAAGGCCTCCTTTGACTGCCTCCATTCACACACAGGCAGTGCAATCAAACTCTTACAGACTCACTGCATGAAACAATTTTTTTTCATGTCACCATCAGTTAGTTTGCTGAGCCCTTTGTGTCATCTGGTTTTCAATCCTGTCAATAGGATTTACTCTGCCTGGACCCCTCAAATTTGAGCATCGCCATCAAATCTTATTTTAACCTTCTCTTATCTTCTTGTATAAGGCATACTAATCACAATTTCTCTAATCTATCTGCATAACTCAAGCTCCTTATTCCTGGAAGAATTCTGGTAAAGTTTTTTTCTGCATCTCCCCTAATGTCTTCACATCCTTCCTGAAATTTGCTGCTGAGAAGTACATATATTACCTATGTTGAAGTCTACACAATGCCCGTCTTTATAAAGTGCATGATGCTGTATACTTTATTAACTGTTTTCTCAGCTTGCCTTTAACATCCGTTCATCCATGCACATATACCCTAAGTCCCTCTACCCCTGAAACCCATTTAGAATTGTACATTTTATACTGCCTCTCCTTGTTCTTTCCATTGAAATAAATCACATTTCCCTGAATTAAATTTCACGCATCATGAGTTTACCTATTACTTCAATCTGGAACAACCAAGGGCAATGCTGTCAGTAGAGGATAGTTCACTACAGTAACTACCACTAGAGGAAAAAGTACTGGGCAAATGAATGGGGCTAAAGGCTAATTCTTCTCCTGGACACAATGGGTTGTATTCTAGGAATTTAAAGGAAGCAGCTACAAAAGATTGTGATGCACTAGTAATAATTTTCCAAAAATCTGGAAAAGTGTTAGAGGAATGAATTGAATTGAATTGAATTTCTTGTCACATGTACCGAGGCACAGTGAAAAGCTTTGTTTTGCAAACAATGCAGGTAGACCACATAGTTAAGTAGCAGAGATAGTAAATAATAGGTAAACAGTGGCAAAAACAAAAACACAAGTACAGGCAAATGTTAAGAGTTTGTGAGTCCATTCAGTATTCTAACAACAGTAAGGTAGAAACCGGCTGGTGCACGTGTTCAGGCTTCTGTACCTTCTCCTTGATGGTAGAGGTTGTAGAAAAACATTGCCAGGATGGGATGGATCTTTAAGACTGCTGGCGGCCTTTCCTTAACAGCAGGCCTGGTAGATAGATTCTATAGATGGGAGGTTGGCCTTTGTGATTGCCCAGGCCACTCTCTGTAACCGTTTTCAATCTTGAATGGTACAGTTGCCATACCAGGTAGTGATACATCCAGACAGAATGCTCTCGATGGCACACCTATAAAAGTTGGCAAGGGTATTCACCGTCATGCCAAATTTCCTCAGCTACCTGAGGAAGAAGAGATGTTGTTAGGCCTTTGTAACTAGTGTGTCCACCTGAAGAGTCCAAGAAAGCTTGTTGTGGAAGACCACTCCCAGGAGCTTGACTCGTTTCACCTCTGTGCTGTTAATGTGTAGGGGGGGCATGAGTAACATCCCACCAAAAGTCAATAATGAGTTCCTGGTTTTGCTGGCATTGAGAGCTAGGTTGTTCTCAGTGCACCGTTTTCTCAGGTCTTCCACCTTCGCTAGTCTGTTTCGTTGCCATCTGAGATTTGACTGACTATGGTGGTGTCATCAGCGAACTTGTAAATGGCATTTGGTACTTGGCGACACAGTCATGGATATACAGTGAATACAGTAGGGGACTGAGTACGCAACCCGGGGGGTGGGGCTCCAGTGTTGAGTGTTGGTGACGATGAAATATTGTCCCCAATCTTCACTGATTGTGGCCTGTGGGTCAGGAATCTGAGGATCCAGTTGCAGAGGGTGGGGTTTAATCTGAGATCACTAAATTAAGCAATCAGTCTCGAGGGGATAATAGTGTTGAAGACTGCCATGCATCTTCAAAGAAAGGGAAGACAAATACAAGTACAGGTAATTATGGACCAGTTATCCATTGGGAAAGTGTCAGAACCTATTAATAAGGGATGCAAGGAGAAGAAGAATTGGTGGGGGGGGGGGATGATATGGTCTCATAGAATCGTATAAAATCCTAACAGGAATACACACATAATTGCAGGAAGAATGTTCCCAATATCTGTAGTGTCCAGAACTGGGATCACAGTAAAGATATGGGATAGGTTATTTAGGATTGAAGTGAGGAGAAATGTCTTCATAGAGTGGCGAGCCTGTAGAATTCTCTGCCACTTAAACACTGAAGCTAAAATAATGAATGCTTAAAGATGGAGATAAAAAAGTTCTCAAGTCAAAAGGAATTAAAGGCAACGGAGAGCATACAGGAGTAGATTACTGAGTTAAATGGTGGAGCAGTTATGAAGGGGTGAATGGCCGACTCCTGCTCCAACTTTCTGTGCCTGTAATAGCAGAGAACTGCAGATTATAATTCAGCACAGTCAATTTAACTCCCTGAAAGAAAAATCAAACCTGATAATTTTATTAGAATTCTTTGACGATGTAATAGATGAGAGATAAAGGGAAACCGGTGGGTGTAATATATTTGGATTTCTGAAAGCAGATCAGTAAATTACCGCAAATAAAGCTACTTAATGAGAGCTGGTCATATTAGAGGTCATATACTACACAAGGATTGGTTAACTAACAGAAGTTAGAGTTGGGGGCAAAGGGTGCATTTCAGCATGACAACTTGTAACTAGGGCAGTGTCACAGCAATCAATGCCGGGGCCACAATTATTTATGTTATATATTAATGACTTTAATAACGGAAGTGAATATACCAACAGCATGTTTGCAGATGACACAAAAAATGAGCAAGAAGGCAAGTAGTGAAAATGGCACAAAAGCCAACCAAAAAGATACAAATGATTTTGTATCAGAAGTTTAGCAGATGAAATATGTGAGAAAATGTGAGGTTATGCACACTGGCACAAAGAACACAATATTGCTTGAAAAGAGAGGACGACAGAAAGCTGCAGTACAGAAAGATTTGAAAATCCTCAGGCAGGAATCACAAAAGGCTAGCAGCCAAGTTCAGCAGTTAATAAAGGAAGGCAAATGGAATGTTAGCCTTTCCTTCAAATGGAAAGGCGTATAAAAATAAGGGAGTCTTGCTAAAACAATACACAGCCATGTCAAACTAAACCTGGAATACTGTGAAGAATGTTGGTCCCCTTATCAAAGGAAATAAAGAAAGACATATTGACATTGGAGGTAGCTCAGAGAAGGTTCACTAGGCTGAAACCAGAGATGAAATTATTTTCTTACAAGAGGAGATTGTGCTTGTATTCATTGGAATTTGGAAGAATGGTATTGAAACATATGCCTTAACAGGGTGGATGTGGAGAGGTTGTTTCCCCTTATAGGACAGGCTAGGACAAGAGGGCATATTCTCAAAGTAAAGGATCATCTATTTAAACAGATGAAGAAAAATTTATTCTCTTAGATAGGTTTTGGATCTGTAGAGTTCTTAACTGCAAAGGGTAATTGAGACTGGTTCATGGTATATATTCAGGACTGAGGTAGATTTTTAATCCCCACTAAAGGCTTTGTAAGTCAACCCACAACAAATGGATTGCAGCGGTTCATGAAGATAGCTCACCATTAGTTCCCCAGGTTCTAATGCTGCTGTTATCTTTTGAAAAGGTTAAGCCTTGACCAATTCAGGACTACAGAATTTTTAAAACAGCATATACAGTACCAACATCATCAGCAGTCTGATAAACTAATTTTACTGATTTGCAAGCCCATTTGTTCACAACATTAAATTGTAAATATTTAGAATAGATCATTTTAACCAAGTGCGTATTTAAGTTTCTCTCTTAATGCCATGTTTATATCAAAATGTTTACTTGGTTCTTGGTACAATAATTTTAATATTCATGATTAGTTATCTGAGAGAATCTGATTGGCTGATCAGGGCAGCTGTTGCCTGTCACTGGATGTCATGGATCGCCTGCAGAATGTACAGATTCAGACTGTGTGACAGTGAAGGCAATCTGTGCACTCGAGGTCAACTAAATGTCATAGCCACTTTACACTAGGTCAGCATCAGCACTGTTCCTTTACTTTTAACATAAACTCTGGCTTTATGCAAAATCAAATATTTACAAATAGACAAATGCAGAATATTACAGCATCTACAAACTGGGAGCTGAAACAACTGCTCTTGTATTTATTGAGTTAAACTTCAAATACACATTGGATCATACTTTTGTCTCCAGAGGTTGGACTGACGTCAATCCATCAGATCTGAAACACAAAAAATTGCGACTTTTCATCCACCATCACCCACTAGGAGATGGCGGGTAAGTTGAGTTGAATGCCCATCAGCCATGATTGAATGGCGGAATGGACTCGATGGGCCGAATGGCCTTACTTCCACTCCTACGTCTTATGGTCTTACGGTCTTAAGTAACCATTTTGGCAAGGGCAGCAAATATCTCTGCTTAGCAGATGGTGGCAGAATGTCTTGAATGGTTGGCATGGGGTGGTGAAATGATTTACAAGCTTTTCGGAGAGACTTTGGATCTGTGCTGTCAGTATTCCAGATCTTCTCCTATTACCATGTGGCTCATTTAGTCTGTGGGAGTAGTCCACCCTTTTCCAGCTTCTCTATTTTGTCTTTCAGGCTGATCTTGAGGGCAGCCAGAATTCTCATATTCTCATCCATCTCAAGATGATATTCACCAAGAAGACATCCAATGCCTCTCAAAACCATCATGTAATTTGTTAGGATCTATTCAGCGGCCAATGGATTCGAGTTACTAGTCTAAGCTTTAGTCTTTCTTCAGCTGAGATGAGTGAAATTTACTCCAGATTTACATTTTTCCCGTTGAATCAGGCTTTCAGCTTAATTTGCTCTCTTTTTATATGTAACGTTCCATCACATAGTTTCAACCTTACTTTCAAGGCCTTGATTTTAGTATCTAGAGCTAATTCACACAGGTCCACAAAGCTCATGATGTCTTCTGAAGCACTCCTGTCTACCTGATATGTAAAATTCTCCTTCTGCAGCCTTCATTCTAACAGTCACAAACCATTTATCTTTAAACATTATGATGCCAACCTGTTGTATGGCAATAAGGGATCTGTTAAGACTATCAGCTGATAACAGATGTCAGTATTCAGACAATTTGGTTCAATCCGTGTAATGTCAAAACATGGCTGGACGCATGGTCAATCAAACCTGGCCAATTGCCACCCTTTCAGTCTGCAGGTAGTTCTAGGATAATGCTCATTCTAGCGGTGTGATTTGGCTATAACATCGCTGAAGAATTAGGGAATGGTAATTTCTAGAAAGCTTGCCTCCATTGGCAACATCGAGATTCCAGCAGGGATCGGTACGCGCACTTTGTTCTACAGACACACCAATGTTAGCGCAGAAATCTCCGTGCTGGCCTGTGCCCATGCCATTCAATGTATGTGTGATGTCGGTGCCAGTCTCCATGCTGTTCTGTACATGCCAAAGTCTCTGCACCATTCTGAGCATCAGTAATGTCTGTCGCTGACAGCAGCTTTCTGTCAGAGGTACCGTACGGCTTTGTTACATTTTTTAAACGTAGATTTAATAATCTACTTTTATTTTGTTAATAAATATGATTTCAACCTTCATTCAAGCTGGGCTAAACATGGTGTTAGACCTTTGGGTGATTTTTGAGCAATCATACATGATAATTTTTGCTGGTCTGCCCCTAACCCCACTTTTCCCAGAGACCCCATTATTTCTATGAAGCAAGGTTTTGCTGGAATGCAATTCCGCCATTATAACAAAAACTACCTGTACACTTGATCATCAGTAAAGTGATGGAATGTGTCATCAACAGTGCTGTCAAGCAGCATCTGCTCAGCAATAACCAGCTTAATGACATCCAGTTTGGGTTCCGCCATGGCCACTCAGCTCCTGACCGCATTACAGCTTTGGTTCAAACATAGACAAGAGCCGAATTCCAGAGGTGAGGTGACAGTGATAGTCCTTAACATCAAGGCTGTATCTGATTGAGTGTGCCACTCAGGAGCCCAAGCAAAACTGGAATCATGGGCAGCAGGAAGCAAACTGTCCACTGGTTGGAGTCATACTTGGCACATAGGAAAAAAGTCATAGATGTTGGACCATGACTCAGCTCCATGTCATTCTCTGGAGGACTTCCTCAGGGTAGTTTTCTGGCCAAAATTCAGCTGTTTCATCAATGACCTTCCCTCCATCAAAACGTCAGCATGGGGATGTTTGCTGATGATTCACAACTCCTCAGATACTGATGTTCAAGTGCAATCAGATCTGGACAATATCCAGGCTTGAGATGACAAGTGGAAATAACATTCACACCACATAAATCTATGACCATCACTAATAAGAACCAATCTTACAACCACCTCTTGACATTCAATGGTGTAACCATTACTAAACCACCCAATACTGATATCCTTGGTGTTACCATTGTGTAGAAAGTCAATACAATGCCTAAAAGAGCAGGTCAGAGGCTATGAATACTGCAGTTAGAGCAACTGATGTCCTGATTCCCCAAATCCTGTCTGCCATTTACAAGATACTAGTCAGAAGAATGATGGAATATTCCCCATTTGTCTGGTTTGTGTATCTCCAACAACACTGAAGAAGCTGGACACCATCCAGTTCAAATTGGCACTGCATCCACATTCATTCAGTCATTACACCATTAACCCTCTGTAACAGCAGTGTTTGGTGTCTACAAGATGCACAATAGAAATTCAAAGATCCTTAGCTGCACCTTTCAAACTTACTTCCATCTAGAAGTACAAAGGCAGCAGATACATGGGCATATCACCACCTGTGAGTTCCTTTCCATGCCTTTCTTGCCTTTGGACTATTACCATTATTACCATTCCTTCACTGTGGATGGGTCAAAATCCTGGAATTCCTTCTCCAATGACATTACGGGTGGACCAACAGCACATGGACTGCAACAGCTTAAGAAGGCAGCTCACCATCACCTTCTCAAGGGCAATTAGGGACAGGTAATAAATGCTGGCCCAACCAGCGATGCCCATATTGTATGAGTGAATTAAAAGAAAAATCCTGCTGAAATTCAAGGCAATCTGCCGCACTGTTTAAAACCCAATACATTTTCGCATTAACTTACTGGTCAACATGGCTTCAACTTTCAATCATTTACATAGACCACAACAGCATGAATCCTGCTGGTCACAGGTTTTCAATAACAAATGCATCCCTCGACCAACACCCTCTGCTTCATGCCATTCAAATAATTCTGGATAAAAATTGCCTACTTTCCTCTGATTCCATGAGTTCATTCTGCTATTATTAGTCTCGTATATAAGATCTTTACAAAAGCGTTTATATTGGTATGTTCAACAATTGTTACAAATATATAAATCTAAAAGGAAAATTTAACTGGTATGGACATACTGTTCCAAAGACAAAATGCTGAATCTTTACCAAACATGACTGCAATATAGTTTCTTGAGAATAAGTTTTGCTTTGTCAGCAATCATGCTTTCACAGCAGGATCTCATGCCTAGGACAGTTCAATCTCTGATGAAGACATCTTTCAGTTGGCCAAACTCTCAAGAATAAGCAATATCAATCAGTACAGTCATTCACAGATTAGTAGCCTCCCTTTCTTTGGACAATGAGGTTGAGCAAATATCTTTCACAAAAAAATCATTAGTATAGGATTCAAAATGCATCTTCAAAACATGCAACATCTGTCCTGACTGGCTTTTCAGCTTTACATTAAGATGTAACCTGCAATACAGCTTACAGCACACTTTCTACAACAAATCTCAGAGGTTTACAACTCTTAGATGCTTAGATTTTAAAAAATAGTTCCGTTAGCATTTCACAGCTTTGCTAATGAGAGTGTGGAATAAATTCTAATTCTGTCTCTTCATTTCCACAGTAGAAAGGAATGGAAAATGCACAGCCATATTGACTCACCCAGTAACTCAAAGTTCCAACTGCAGCTTTTTAGTTTCTTTACTGGCTACTTCTTGCAGTGCCTGGCTCTCACACATCTGAAAACACACATTTTCACTGCACCACATGGATACCATGTTTCAAACAATGTGCATTTAATGGCTACCACAGACTGTACACAATTACAGATGTAGGGGTCACAGAATTGTAGTAATCTAGATACAATTGTAGCAATCTAGATACAATTGTAGTAATCTAGGTACAATTGCATTCCCAAGAACTGTAGTTGTTCAAAAATGTAGCTCAAAAGGTAAGCTTAGGATAGGCAATCATGTTAACCTTGTCAACAGTTATACATCCCCATGACTAAATAAAAAATGTTGGAAAAAAAAAGAAACATCATTTAAATGAAAAGATAAAGCAAACCCTGGTACACAATTCAACTTAGAAAAACTCTCAAGATATTCTCAGGATCAATACAATTAATAGCTACAAACATGTTACTTATAAGGTCAGCATTTCTATACAATCAAGTTGCTAATTTTGAGATTAAGTAGGGGACAAAAAACGATATTGGTTCAGCCTGTTATACAGGCCTCCAATTTTTCTGTCCACTAAATGGAAATAAAAATCACCATGAAGTACAACCAATAAATTACTATTGCCAGTTAGCGGGTTTTGAGAAGATCTGTAGCTCAGGTTCAGTTTCTGGGTGTAGGTTTGCTCACTGAGCTGGGAGGTTCATTTTCAGATGTTTTGTCACCATACTTGGTAACATCTTCAGTGAGCCTCTGGACAAAGCACTGCTCATGTTTCCTGCTTTCTATTTATATGCTTAGGTTTCCTTGGGTTGGTGATGTCATTTCCTGTAGTGATGTCATTTCCTGTTCTTTTTCTCAGGAGGTGGTAAATCGGGTCCAAGTCAATGTGCTTGTTGATAGAGTTCTGGTTGGAATGCCATGCTTCTAGGAATTCTCGTGCTTCTCTTTTTGGCTTGTCCGAGGATGGATACTACTGCCAGTTTTACACTCAAAGTCAAAATTAAAAATCTATAACTCATACAAGATATTTTATTAGTATAAATTTATGCAGTACTGCTTCTTTATAGCTCTCCTCTACTACCAGCCACAAACACAAATCGAGTGACAGATAGGAACTGACATCTCATTATGTTGTAAATTGCCCTCATTCTATATTCTATTCTGACAAACAAAAGATTGGTTTATCATGGGACAAAACTTGTAAGATCAGTGTAGATCAGGGATTATCTCACAAATCATGCAGCTTTCAAGTCTCTTTATTACTACAGTTCTAACATATGCAACATACTCATGAATCTTCACACCATGCACTGAAAATGTACATCAACATTCACTCTCACTGCATGGTATGAACTAGAATCACTGATTGATCTGCTTACACACTGTCAGCCCATCTAGTCCACACCGACCCTCTGAAGAGTATCCCACCCAAACCATCCCCCCACTCCATCCCCGTAACCCTGAATTTCCCATGACCAATCCACCTAACCTGCACATCTTCAGCCTGTTGGGAGGAAATTGGATCACATGGAGAAAACCTATGCAGACACTGGGAGAACATGCAAATTCCAAGACTGGAATCAAGCCCGGTCAAGAGTGCAGTGAAGCGGCAGTGCTAAACACTGAGCCACAGTGCTGCATGTGATAGTATGCTGTACAAATCATATTCCAGCTACCACCATCTCTCCTCTTTGCCCTTTCCTTACTTAATAGCATACCCTTTACCCAGTAGCATTACGCATTCCTTCCGCCTCTACAACTTCCCCAACAAGTGTCTTATCCTTTCGATCCCTGGTACTTATGTCACACTATTTTCTTTATACTGGATTTTATTTCTCCCCCTAAATCGGACATACCTTGTAATTAAGAGAAACATGATAGAGGTTTTGCAAAAAAAAACTGGATCAAATCCAAGCTTTACAGAATACATATCTGTAACTTCCCCAAGTGATTTGAAGCATGGAATACAGTATGTACATATTAAAGTAAAACAGACTAATATTGTCTAGAAAAAGCAAGTGAAAATGCTCGCTATCCACTTAACTAATCCTTGTTGCAATTTGGATGCTTGTGTGCAAACATGCTGAATTGTTGCTTTTTGTAAAACTGCAATTAGGTTAATGGTTCAATTATGTTATTTGTGGTATAATCCTTACAGAAATAAAGCAAATCTGATGCAATTACTGCACACTAGAAATACACACCAAATAGTGTGCGGTAAAACAAATGGGTTCTTCAATCTTTCGGCCAAATTTGCAGTTTTATCATACTATAGGGAAATTTAACAGTGAGAAAACAGAATGCTCTAGAGGGTATTTTTTCAAATGAACCATTCCAGCATCGGAAAAATCTCACCTGATTTGATAAACTAATTGATTTGTATTGATAGTCTTAGACTGGTGGAACAGGAAAATTTATGGCACTAAATCAAACAGAAAAATTCCAGTTCTCAACTCAGAATGGAAGGTGGGAGGGGTGGTGGGGAGCATGGGGAAAAGAAGCAAGGTAATCAAGGATAGCGGAAGACAACATCTCCTTAATTCTGATGCACGTTTCTGTACAATTTTGGGTTTTGTTAAAAATTATTAAGAAATACAAAAAACGTTAATTCAGATTAAGGAGGCACAAACATTGAGGTAATAACCTATACATTTTCTATTTTTACTTTTAAAAATCCAGTAGATTGAGGAAAGTTTCATTTTAAAAAGGTTGAGTTTCCATTTCTCTGCAGTCTGGATTATTACCCTTCCAAGAAATGACCACTTTTGCACACAGAAAAGTTGATATTTTATCAGTGTCTGCTTGGTTTATTGGCAGCAACTGGTTCAGAGTTAGGAGACATTAGGTTCAAACTCCACTCTCGGACTGGAGTATGTGGTCTACAGTTGATGTACAAAGCTCTATGTACTGAGGGAGTGCTGAATTTTGCTTTAAGATGCAAAATTAAATAGAGCTCACACTTGCCCACTCACTCGTACTCAAAAAGCTCCATGGTACTATTTTTTTAAAAAAGCAAAGAAGCTCGTTCCCAGCATAGTTGCCACTATTTTTTTCCTTAACCAACAAAACATAGAACATACAGTGCAGTACAAACTCTTTGGCCCTCGATGTTGCACCGATCCAAGCCCACCTAACCTACACTAGCCTACTATCCTCCATATGCCTATCCAATGCCTGTTTAAATGCCCATAAAGAAGGAGAGTCCACCACTGCTACTGGCAGGGCATTCCATGAACTCACGAATCGCTGAGTAAAGAATCTACCCCTAACATCTGTCCTATACCTACCTCCCCTTAATTTAAAGCTATGCCCCCTCATAATAGCTGACTCCATCCATGGAAAAAGGTTCTCATTGTCAACTCTATCTAAACCCCTAATCATCTTGTACACCTCTATCAAGTCACCCCTAAACCTTCTTTTCTCCAATGAAAACAGCCCAAGTGCCTCAGCGTTTCCTCATACGATCTTCCTACCATACCAGGCAACATCCTGGTAAACCTCCTCTGCACCCGTTCCAGTGCCTCCACATCCTTCCTATAGTATGGCGACCAAAACTGCACACAATACTCCAGATGTGGCCACACCAGAGTCTTATACAACTGCAACATGACCTCAGGACTCCGGAACTCAATTCCTCTACCAATAAGAGCCAGTACGCCATATGCCTTCATCACAGCACTATTTATCTGGGTGGCAACTTTCAGAGATCTGTGTACATGGACACCAAGATCCCTCTGCTCATCCACACTACCAAGTATCCAACCATTAGCCCAGTGCTCCATCTTCTTGTTACTCTTTCCAAAGTGAATCACTTCACATTTAGCTACATTGAACTCCATTTGCCACCTTTCTGCCCAGCTCTGCAGCTTATCTATATCCCGCTGTGACCTGCCACATCCTTCCTCACTGTCAACAACTCCACCGACTTTCGTATCGTCCGCAAACTTGCTCACCCAACCTTCTAGCCCCTCCTCCAGATCTTTTATAAAAATGACAAACAGCAATGGTCCCAAAACAAATCCTTGCGGAACACCGCTACTAACTGCAAAAGACAGAGGCAGGTCAGGTATCTTATTGATATTTGTGAAATCTGACTGGGCTTGGTTTGCATCTATATTTTGTGCAAACTTTAATAACACTTCAAAAAGTAATTCTTTGTCTGTAAAATGTTTTCAAATCCCAAGATGTCAGACACTACACAAATGCAAGTTTGTTCTTTCGAAAGCAACATCTTTCACTTCATTTTCATAATCACAGCAAGTTCAGTTAACTAATGACCTTCATTGGTGAAAAGCTGCAAGACAACTAAAATAGAATCAGTTACTTTTTTTGATCAAAGTTATTTAAAACTTTACATACCAGTGCAGTCCACCAGCCAGCCAAAGAATGCGTACAATGTTACGAAGTAATGCAGATGCATGCTTACAATCTGAAGTTGGCAATGGAAATAAAAAAAATCTAGACATGAATATTTGGCAGTCAGACAATTTCTAACCAACCTCCAATAAATTGCCTCGGGTAGTGAAAAGAACACATAATTACACAAGCCCTTTTAGCATAGTATCAAATGGAATGACATTATGAATACACTGAAAAGAATGTCATTATAAATAACCATAAATTGAAGGCCCCACACATATCTCTGTTTCCTTTTTGACTTACTGATAAGTTGATTTCCATTCTTTTGGGGCATTTTTATTCCTCAAGGGATGAGGTCAGAGACTGGGCCACATCCCGTCTATACTGCATCTCTCTCGCTTAGTAAGAGCTGCAAGCAGCGATGGTCTCAAGAGGAAACCAACCACATTTTTAAACGCATAAATGTATCATGCTCCATTTCTCATTTCAACATTTACAATCATTTAAAGCCGTATACAGTATGTCAGCATCAGTTCTTTCCCCATCCCCTAGAATGTCAACACTCATTATGAAATGAAGACATCTAACATATATTCACATTGCACATCCTATTCCATAGTAGTTAACTAGCTATTAACATATGTTAAAATGAATAAACAGGAATATAAACCTGAAGCAGGAAGCTATATATGGTAAACTATGAAGTATGATTAAGATTGAATAAGCACAAGGTTACACCACTTCTCGGATTACTTGGATCTCTACAATTTTTAACATATGAGCACTTTCCACAGCAATGTTTTTTTTTGCTTTTCTTTTTCTTGCCAATTGCTTATAATGGAACCAGGTTTCTTCCTGACATAAATTCAGCGTTTTTGATGCACTTGAAAATTTTTTACTTTGGTTTATAAGTTTGTACATTGCATGAGTAAAGTTTTGATTATTGAATTACCAAACAAAACAAGATTTTATGACAAAAATAGATAAAATATGTCTACTTTCTTTCTCTTAAAAATAGAAAACCTGCCAGTGCCTTAACTTCTGCTGAGCATTTGAGCAAATTAATGACAATGCAACCCAGTATGTGGTTAAGCCAAGAGCTGCAAAGGTTTTCCTTGTAATGCTGCAAGACAGCATAGAATAATGATAAACAACATCAATAACAAAGCTCTTTTCAATATATAACTTCCACTAATCTTGGGGAGGAAGGAAACAAGGTCGCATTAATGCAGAAATGATCCTTAAAAGAAATATACAGCATCAACACAGCTTCATCTCAGTATCCAGAAATGAGAATTATAATCAAGAGTCAACATTAAAGGATCACTTATATACAAGTTTTATTTCACACCAAAAACAATGTTAGAATAATACAACCTAATCTGAAGTCAGGTTTGACTCAATGCCAAAGAAGAAATCTCATTCCACCCACTTTGCACTGGTAATTCAGTTTGGGCCTTAATGCCTGATCTATACTGCACAAGTTCACCTTTTGGATGTAGCTAAAACAGCTTTATATCAATGATCTGCTTGCTAGTATAAATACATCCAAGTGAAAATATTCTTGTATAAAACAATCCAATTATCACATGCAGTTATTTCTAAATGGTTCAAATGAAACCTTATAGGAATTAACAAAAAAGAACATTCATTTCCAAATGTACAAGAGAACATGTTCATGGTCCTGGTCTAGCAGCTAGAGATTGTTAAAAATCAAAAGAATGCTGGCAAGTGTGAAATTTAACTAGTTTGATCTTTTGTGGCTTAATAATTAGTGGGTTATAAAACGTTGGTGAAGCGACAGATGGAATTGCGTATAAGGTTCTGGTCGCCAGACTATCAGAAGGATATAATTGCCCTGGAGAGGGTGCAGAGGTGAATCACTAGAATGTTGTATGGGATGGAAAGTCTCGGTTATGAGGAGAGGCTGGGTTTGTTTTCATTGGAGCAGAGGAGCTGAGGAGAAATCTAATTGAGTTACACAAAATTACAAGTGGCATAAACAAGATAGATTGCGAGAATCTTTTCCCCTTAGCAAACATGTCGAGGGCCAGAGGACATAAATTTAAGGTGAGAACTAAGTGGCTTAGGGGAGATCTATGATTTTTCTTCCACACAGAGGGTGGTAGAAATATAGATGCACTGCCTCAGAAGGGGTTGGAAGCAGATCCTCTTGCAGTATTTCAGAGCATTTGGATGTGCAGTTAAAATGCTCAGTGCATAGTAAGCATTGCAGTAAGAGAAAATAAATGGGATTACAGTTGTTTGGTGTTTGATGATTGGCATGGACATGGTGGGCTCAAAGAGCCTTTTTCTATGCTGTATGACTCTTATTCCAGAAAACTCATTGGAAGCCGCTGTCTATACAAGAGAGACTAACTGGTTTAATGATGTCATACGGGAAGAGAGTTTTCTGCTGGTTTTCCAGTCTAGTCCAATTGCTTGACCATTGCTCTCTCTGAAATGCCTCAGAGCAATTAGGGCAATTAGGAATGTAAATAAATGTACCTTCGCCAGTATGACAAATCCAAAGAATAAATAATGAAAAGCTATCCATGGTGTAAAATCTGATTGAATGTATTAAGCATAGAACACGAGACTGGCGTATAGCTTTCAAAGCTCAAACATTAATACTTGAAATTCTTGAACAACTATAAACACTGCCTGTGCTGTAACAGCGCACGATTACTTCACTGATCCTTATTCAAAAGTTCAAAGTTTAACAAGACCAAGTCTTTTAGTTCTTAATTAACACTGCTGGTCGGTCTGAGTAAATATAATGTTTCCCTGGGTCTTTCCCACCATATATCACCCAGGTGCTGAAATACAATTAAAGCAATATAATGTCAGCTACAGATTTACTCTAAATCCCACATTCCAACAACAAACATTTAAGAAAATACATTGGTACTTTGGTCATCCAGTTCTCTTTTCCTTCTTCCACCTTTACTTTCATAACTTTAGAGTTACTAACTTCCTACAATTTCACTTGATGCATTCAAAATATTTTGCTTTACATTATCCAAAAATATCTTGAATGCTTTTGTTACTCATTGTCATCATTCTCTGGAAATCTCATCAGTCACACAGAAGGTGAAACAAGACTTCCAAAAACTATGTTCTGGATACAGATAAACAGGATACAATTGGGGGCTCTTGTGCTGAAGTGATAGTATCCCTACATCTGGGAATGGTGGTTCAGGTTCAAACTCACAAACCATACAGGTATGCTATAATATGTCCAAAACATTTGTTTTTAAAAACAAACTGATGCAAAAGCCAATTATTCATTGAATTAAAACCAATAATCTGCAGATTTTTATTGTCTAAATGTGGGAGGGTAGTAGTTTAGATCTGTTGGCTGGAGGGTTAGTTTGCAAAGCAGAACAACAACAGCATCAGATAAATCCAACAGTGGCTGAAATTAGCATCAAGGACTATCCTTCTTAATATATCCCCTCACAGGTGTGGTGACTCTCAGGTTGAACCACTATTGGTCATTTCTCTCTAACAAGTGAGCAGTCCTATGGTCTGGTAGCAACTTTACCTTTAACTATCTGAACCAGGCAGAAGTATCTGCCAGCTGAAACACCAGGTCATTGATAAATTTTGTAAATAACAACACATTTGAAAATGCACCATTCTTTGTCAACTCTCTGTTAGTTCAGAATCCAAGTTTATGTCTGACAGAAAATACATTCCAGTGAAAGTGAGGACTGCAGATGCTGGAGATCAGAGTCAAGATTAGAGTGGTGCTGGAAAAGCACAGCAGGTCAGGCAGCATCTGAGGAGCACGAAAATCATCATTTTGGGCAGGAGCCCTTCATCAGTAAATACATTCCACCTATCAATGGCACTGAGAGTCAACAGTAACTGCATCTAGCAGTTAGATAAATTTTCTTTTTATTATTTGGCCTTCATTATCATTGTTCCGGACACTGAGCCAAGTAAAGGCAAATGTTTGAGTGCAAGGACACAAGGGCCACTTAGAAGGAATCTGTGCCATGTAAACAGTGAAATATACAGCATGAATCTAAAAAGGTAACAATAACAACATTATGAATCTTTCCAATATGCTAAACGTATAAAAATAAAGCTGATACAGTATCGCATCCATCCACTCACATTGTTAAGTGTTCAATGAACAGCATCTCAGCAAAGTAGATTCAGAAAAATATTGCAATTACACAGCTGAAAACATGAATCAGTCAGATTTCAAGAAATATTGATAGGCGAATTTGTAATCACGTCTAAACGAAATCTAGCAATCTGACTTCAATTCATTCATGTTGATTCAAGTTAGATAACCAATCTTTTGAAAGTTTTATTTTTAATTAAACATTTGAAGGTCTTGCCAAAAAATGATTGCAGTTAAAGCAATGTGATTATTAAAAGCATTTTGTTTTGTTAGCTTCTATCTTGAATTCCATAAATACATCTTTCACAATTTGAACAACCTCTACCTGTAACTAAGTAAAACATGCAGGCATTTCTCAATTAGAATCAAACCACATAACAAACAATAGTGGTCATTCAGGAATATGACCCAAAATGTATCTGAAGAGATAGCTATAAAATGAAAAACTGGAAAAACTGTGGATGCTGGAATTCAGGAATAAAAACAGAAATTGCTGGAAAATCTCAGCAGAGTGAACATTTTGTGTCCAGCGACTGTTCTTCGGAATATTTATGACTTTAAAAGCTAGGGATAACTATAGCATCATAAAAAGGAGTTTAAAAGAACAGGGAGATAATAATTGAAGGATTTGTCACAGATGACAAAATGAAGTGAAGGTGGGAACAAGTGCAGAATGTAGGCTCAGTTGTGGGGTTAAAAGGAAGTTGTAGCATTTACAATCTTAAGTAGTGCAGCAAGGTCAATGGGTCAAAATATCTACCAGTGACCCTACTTCTTTACATTCTTACAGCAGAAAGGGAGGTGGAATTGATGGGAATAGTGAGGACTGCAGATACTGGAGAGTCAGAGTCGATAAAGTATGGCACTGAAAAAGCATCCAAGGAGCAGGAGAGTCGATGGTTTGGGCATAAGGCCATTCATCAGGACCATAAAAGGTCCTTCAGGAACTGATGGGGGATTATTTTGGAACAACTATAATGGAGCATAGGCAGCAAGGATTAGAATAGAAGGCAAACAGAATGTTGAGAGGAGTAGAGTTCCAACTAGAAAGCTTTGGATTAACTGGATTAATGCAAGGTGGAGCTCAGGAGGCCAGTGTGAAGAACATTTGAAAAAAAAGTCAAGAACTGACAAAAAGCATGGGTTAGAATATCAATGGGAATGAGGTGAGGTAGGCCTAGAGGCATGTAATGCTTGCAGTCTGGTAATCAACACAATGTGAAGTTTGAAGCTTAGGTCAGGATTAGACCTGAACAAGTTGTTCAATTTGTACCGTATTCCCTACATTCAGCATTCAATACTTCTAACAGTGATACAGTGCAGTTGTTCACCAATGCGTCTTCAAAAAGACCAAAACAAAACCCCATAATTTCTACTATCTAGAAAGGATAAGGAAAGCAGGTTCAGGAAAACACCACAACTGGCATGTTCCTCTCCAGGTGATATGCCAACCTAATTTGCGACCATGTTGCAGTTCCTTCATTATTGTGAAGTCAAAATTCTTGAACTCAGTACCTAATAGCACTGTGGGAACACCTTCAGCACACAAACCACAACTGTTTAAGGCAGTGACTCACCACTGGTGTCAAGAGCAATTAGAGATGGACAATAAATGCTAGCCTTGATGACAATTTTCACACATGATGAATAAATGAAGAAAGAAAAGCCAGGATGGCAGCTAGAGATAGTTTCTGCTGGCAGGCAGAAAGGATATTGTTGACATTACCAATGATCACGTGCAAGAAATTCTGATGTTTCTCCAATTTGATGAGTCTAGTCATCGTGGAATCGGGTACAACAGTGGTTAGATGAAACTAACTTTCATTCAACAAACTAACAACAGCCTCCTTCCTAACTCTCAGCTTGTGTTCGGTCAGGACCATTCAGTTCCTGACAACATTACAGCCTTGCATGAAATCAAAACCTCTCCACCATCTACAAGGTGCAAATCAGGGGTGGGATGGAACAATTCCCTCTTGGATACTTGACATAAGTGATCAGGGTAATTGTTTACAGAAAATTGTGTAATTTTATGGATAACAGAAGACTAGCCATTTGCGTCTACAGATATAATCATGATAAAGGAGCTGAACTTTGAGATGTACTTTACAGATGTTAACCTCCTGGAAAACAGGCATAAAAGGAGTATTAATGAGATAGTAGCTCATGTCACCCACCATCCTAATTTAAGAACCATCGCTTAATCTTTATTCCTTGACTCATCTTTTTTAAACTGTAGTTTAGCCTCAACTCATTGGGACTGAAGCAAGAGTGCAGTAAAAGCTATTAGTTCAAATCACAACATTACACCTTATCTTTTGGATCAGACTTTAAAATAAGACCCTGTCTGTTTCTTCCAGAGGACATAACATATCCATGCCATGACTCACAAATCAGCCAGGGTGCAGGCTGAGTTTTCTCTCTCAACTGACACCAGTGAAAATCATGAATAATTTGCCTTTTGTCTCATTGTTGTTTTGGGGTCATACTGTATATACACTAGCTGCTTTTTCCTACTTTCAAGCATCAATATTTTAAAGTTTGCCTGAATCCTGCAACAGCCCCAAAATATAAAAGACAATATAACAATCCAAGTTTTTCTTTAGGGTTGGTTCAACTCTGCATTCTAAGCCTTGTCCCTTCACCTAGACTTCTCAATGTTTTTTTTTAACCCACAGAGCGATGATCTTGCATCTGCTTCATTTAAAGAAAACTATTGCTTTAACTGTTATTATATTTGCTGCAATATCACAAAAAAGATTGCACAGACTGGTTTACCTGAGGACAAGAATGATTAGTAATTTCTTTTAATGAAAATGAAGGAGAGGCTGAGAAAGTTAGCAATGAAATAAAGTGAATATGACTGGGC
Organism: Hemiscyllium ocellatum; assembly: GCF_020745735.1. NCBI lineage: Eukaryota > Metazoa > Chordata > Chondrichthyes > Orectolobiformes > Hemiscylliidae > Hemiscyllium > Hemiscyllium ocellatum. The sequence continues at coordinate 51,541,584 of NC_083401.1, read as the reverse complement.
AGATGAAGGATTAACAGATGGAGTTAAAAGTCAGGAAAGATGCATAAACAGTGGGCACACAATGAAGTCAAGACTGCATGGAATAAAGGGAGCTAAGGAGTGGGTTTAAATCACAGTTACTGAGAAGTCACAGCACAGACAGTGTAAAAAAGATGACAAGATGTTCCCTTAGGAAAATCACATGGGAGAAGGAGAAAAGAGGAGCCAAGATGTCACTTGGCAACGAGAGTTGTGCAACCAACTAGATGGAACTGATAATGCAAGAAACAAGTTTCTGCTAGTGCTATGATTTGACTCAACCTCACAGATCCTTGCCCATAAGTGAGCTCATGGAGACAGCAGGAGAACATGCCAGGAACACCACCAGGTATATTTTAAAAATGAGGTGTCAACCTGGTAAAGCTACAACACAGGACTACTGCATGTTAAACAGTAGGATTGCAATTGACAGCGCTAAGCTCTCACACAATCAATGGATCATTTCTGTAGTTTTGCTATATCCAGTCATGAATGGGTGCCGGATTATTAACTTCCTTATCAAATGATGGGACATCCCAGCATATCAATGCAAAAGAAAAGGTTGAAGTATTTGCACACATGTACAATGTGTACCTCCTATAAGAGGCACTGCAGTAACTCGCCAAGATAGCATCTCCCAAAAGGGTAAAAACAATGACTGCAGATGCTGGAAACCAGATTTTGGATCAGTGGTGCTGGAAGAGCACAGCAGTTCAGGCAGCATCCAATGAGCATCTCCCAAACCCTACCATCTTGGAGGACAAAGGCAGCATAAGCATACAAATGCCATCATCTGAAAGTTCCTCTCCAAGCCATCCATCATCCTGATTTAGAAATAGAGCACTGCATTGTTACAGTTGCTGGGTCAAAATCCAGGATCTCTCAACCTATCATCAATATGAGTGTGTCTTTGCACTCCCACAAATGAACTGCAGCAGCTCAGCCAATTCTCAACACCCATATGGGAGATGAACATGAAATGTTGTACAGCCAGCAATGCCGACATCCCATGATTGAATTTAAAAAAATCATAACCTCAAGTGATATAAAGCACTTAGGCTTTTTATCTTCTGTAAGGTTTATCAATCATTATGAAATTTGATTCATGAAGTCCAAGCAACTTAAGAGAATACATCAGCACAAGAACTCCTTAACATCATTTGCAGGTATTGGTAAAGGACAAAAAACAGATGGTAGAGTGAGACAAAAAGAAAACAGCATCATTGTAAAATTAGCTACATTCATCATCTACCTCAATCATGTAAAAGCACAGTGAACAGATCCATTTTACTATCACATTAGAAACAAGGGATGTTTTCAGAACCTGGGGCTTATTCAATCTATATAATCTCAGTCCTGCTATTTGGGCGAAACGAACAATAATAACTTGAATTTATATCACGTCTTCCCATAATAAGCTGTACCAAGGGGCTTCATGGGGCCTTAGAACTCAAAGTATAAAATTTAGTCACAAAAGGAGACACTGGAGAAGATGGTAAAAAGCACGGTCAACAAGGTAGGTTTTAAGAAGCATTTTAAAAGAAGGGAATAAACATAGAAAGGCAGTAGATCCTGGAGAAGGTGTTGCAGAATGTTTGACTCTGTAACTGAGGACATGGACATCAAGAATGTGGCAATAAAGAACAGGGTCACTCAAGTGTCTAATATCCAATAGAGCACAGATATCTTGAAGGATTTTACTACTTGAGAAGAGTACAAAGCTAGAGGGGCAGAGTCATGGAGGTATTTGAAACCAAAAGCATTGCTTAAGCAGGAGCCAACGTAGTTCAACAAGCACAGCAATGTGAATGAACAGGATTTATTAAGAGCTTTGGATTATCTCAGGTATACAGAGGATAGCATGTGGAAAAATGGCCAGAAATACGTCAGTCTATAGGGAACAAATAATAAAAATAAAACAAAAAGAAAACTGCAAGAGAATATTGTGTAAATTTACAATTTCAATCATATGCTGATGAAATATCACTATTCAGGGTAACTGATTGCTTGAAGATTGTCAACTACACAGACTATGTGCCAAAGCTTTTCTCACATCCTGCACTACAGACTTTTCTCAGTCTGCCAAAATATTAATTGATTCAAAAGCAGATACTCTACAAGTGCTAGTGTAAAAGGTAAAAGCAATTTGCTTTGATATCTGAAGTTAAAAAAGCAAAGATTTTGAATCAAATTACATATCTGACAGGTAATTTCCAACAATGTTACAAGTCATATTTGTAACAATCAGACAATTGACCGAAACTTACTTTTATAAATAATAAAAAATTCCTAAATAACATTTACATCGAAATGAGGCAATGCATTTCCCAGGCTTTTTATTAAGCTATCATAACATATTATAAGATTCCAACCATTCTCTTGAGGCAAGCACTTGTTCAATGATTATGAAAAACGGTCCCACTTATCAGCCAAAAAGCACAACAGAATATTTCTTCCCCATTTGTGAGATTTCATCAAATTAAAAAAACAAACACAAAATAACAAATAACCAAAGCAGAATTTTAAATTACAGTGTTCATAGCATCTTGAGGAGAAGTCTTATAAATCAAGTAAATAAATACACACACATTATTGTCACTTGGTCTCATTAGTTGGGAAACTAGTTTTTTTGTTTGTGAAGGGCAATCTCCACAATTGTCCAAAAATAATTATTTCCTGCAGTCTCTGTTCTTATGTCTCATAATAATTCAACCAAATACACGATAATGCAACAGAATTATTTTCATTTTAAATAGTTAAATACATGGTAAATATTTAGACATGATAAAGTAATTTAGTGAGATAAAACAAGCCATTTATATCTTTGCTTTCACAGATGATGTTCTGAATCCTAAGTAACAAGTTAAATTTGTTAGAGCTCACAAACTGTCCAAAATTAAGATTTTGCTTTTTTATTATAAAAATGAAAAACTTAAACTACAGAAGAGATTAGCAGTTATCGACTATAAAACTAGGTTTATTCATACTTGCATGAAACATACTGATTGATTTCAAACCATTGAATTTGACAGAATATATCCTAACGATTGTAACCATCAACAAAACCAGTTGAAGGTAAAAATGTACAATTTAGAAATAAAAATTGTGTTTTTCTCACCTTTTAAAATATAATTTTCTTCTGTTTTAAACAAGTTTTGAATATAGTCATATTCGGTCCAACAAGAAACAAGTAGCCAGTTAAAGTCCACAATCACTTTATTTACTTGGCGTCTCTACTTAATGAGTAACAACTATTAATAACTGTAAGACATTCTTAGATTTTTGAAGAAGTCATCAGAATCTGTACCAATGCCTTAATGCAACATATTTTAAGCAGGGTACAACTAGACTAACCTATAAGGACCACAGAACCTAATGTGTGTAAGTTAGCAAAACTGCTTGTGTTATTTTTTAAAAAAACTGTGTCCCCCACTATTTAATTTTAAAATATTATAAGCCAAAATAGGTCCAAAGAAAAAAGATTCTGCAATATCATACTGCACAACTATGTGAAATCAACGTTTAAAACTAAAATATAGCACATGATACAAACTAATAAATAAACATTTCTTTTTAAAATTGTTAAACATTATAGAATATCTTCACATGTATTGCTTCATGAAAGCACAGAAGTAATTACCTTAAGATCCAATATAGTACTTTGCTTTTTATATCAGCCAAATATGTGACACATAACAAAATGATGATAAATCCATTGTCTAAGCTATTTGTAACAAACAAACTATTTTTGCACTATTTCTTTTTCTATGAAGCCAATTAATCAATTTCTAAGTTTAACAGAGATCAGTAGAGGGGAGTAAGGTGTTTGTTTTCCCCTCTCCTGTTATTTCCTAGTGCTCCAAATAACAGTTTGAGGATTAGACACCATTAGAGATGTGACATATGCCACTCACAAGACCAAAGAAACAACAGGACAAGTGAAAGTCATAAATTATTTGGGACCACGGAGCTAACAATGGGCTCAGAGTATGTCCAAATAGGCTAAACAAACATGTCCACAGGGAATCATTGGTGGCAATGCCAGAATTGTCCATTTTATCAGCCCAAGTTTCTAAACTGGACAGGTACTGGAGGAGAGGGGGATGGTAGGCTTGGGAAAAGGACTAGTTTCAGGAAGTCTATTTTTATTTAAAGTCCATGATTGTAACCTATTAATTTAAGAAGTTAGAAAGAATCTGACAGTCAACATATCTGAACGCAAAAAGGTTTGAGCAGATTTCGGAGTAAATCTGAGGCTTCACAGGCAAGTATACCGCTGTTTCTCGCCACCGTTAACTGTTTTATCACTATCCAAGTCAAAACTTTCGTCTGCAACAACAGAGCGAGCAACCAGTAACTATTATGTAGACCGCCTTGAAGTACTTACATCACTTTTTCTGAATTTGGCTTTTAAGCTTTTCATTTTCACCCAATGTTCCTGCTGTGTGCCAAACTTCAACAGAATCTAGAAAAATACACAGCATAATATTACTCTCTTGCAACCTTGAGCGAAAAAAGAAAACGTGTTTCAAACTACGCGAAATTTAGGACGGTCCTCCTATTGTTGCCTTTGACCCATGAACATTTTCCTTTGCGCTGATGCCAAATAATAACTCGCCGGCTGCCTGTACTTTACCGATGTTCGGCGCACACTGACTCGTTTATGCACTAAGTGAGATCAGAAGTCGCCAAAAACTTTACGTTACGTTAATTGCAGTCAGGCAATCAGAAATATCTGAAAAGGGTTGAAGTTTAAGAAGCACACAGATGAATTGATAAAGGTAGTTCCTTGGAAGAATCGCAGCCAAATGAACTTAGTCTCTCAACCGCCTGTTCGAAGCCGTTGAATCATATTGTCCAACCTCACCTTAAGTGGTTACAACTTTCATTTAGAAACTTTTAACGGCTCGATCGTGTCTGAGGCAGTTTCTGGGAAGATGTGCCCGAATTGAATCGATCACTGCCTCGCTGCTCCCTGGCAGCGCTGCTTTTCTTTCCACACGGGCATTCCTTCCCCCATTCATTCGTTATTCAACCAATTTCCACTACCCCCACCGTCCTCACACACAATACTTACCTCTCCTCCTCCTCCTCTTCAGATGTCCAGCCCCTCACTCACCCACACACCGCTGGAGAGTGACAGTCCCCAAGGGAGAAAATGAATTGAATTGAATGGGACTGAATGCGGGAGAAACTTTCACTGTTACAAACAATAACCCCATTCATTCGCTCATCTGCTCTATTCACAGATCGAGTGGAGGCGATGGTGGGGGAAATCGCATCAAAATTATTGCATTAATTTTTTTTTAAAAATGACAGAAAGTTTGGGTGGTGTCCTTATCTGCAGTCCGACGAGAAAAGTAAACTCACCCCATGGCAGCGTGCGGGTTTGCAGGATAGCGGGGCTGCCTGGCTCAGTGTTAAAGTTGCAGACGGGGCTGGAGTTCAGCGGAGCTGGGGCTGCCGCGCGGCCGAAAGCACAGCCACTGCGCGTGCCATTGTTCCCCGTCCCTCCTCCCAACGCGTGTCCGCGTCACCCACCAGCCAACGTGCACGCAACACGGGTGTGAAGAAGGGCGCGCGCCGGGGACGCGCACGCTCTGGCGCAATTGGGGCGCCCCTGCCAGGGACGCGCGCGCGCGCGCACACACGCACATAAAGGGCCCGCCCGCTCATCAGCGGCGGACCGCTGTTGGTGGTTTAACGTGAGAGCGATCGTGCCTGAGGCAAGGAGGTAAACCTCAGCTTGGGTGGGAATGGAACCCGTGCTGCTCGTTTTTACCATAAACCAGCAGTCCAGTCAACTGAGCTAACACCAATCTACTTCATGATATTATTACAGGCATTCCACAAAGTATCTCAGAAAATGCTCAGTAATAAAATGGTACGTTGTATTTCAGACCATATATTGGCTTGGATAGAGGATCGGCCAATGACATCAAACAGTGCATGGGGGTAAGGGGTTCTTTTTCAGATTGGTGACCTGTAACTGGTTGGGTTCCACAGAGACCAGTGCTGGGAGCACAACTGTTTACATTATATATTAATGTCTCAGAGGAAGGAAGTGAGTGAACAGTGTCCAGATTTGAAAACAGCATAAATATTTGTGGAAAGGCAGATTATGAGGACACAGATAGCTTACAGAGAGAGATTGATAGATGAGGTAAGTGGGCAAACGTTAGCAAATTGAGCATAATGTGAGAATTTTGGAATGGAGAACAAAAGAACAAAATATAGAACAAACTCAATTATCTGAATGAGACAGGCGGGAAATGTTTTGATTGGATAACTGAATGTTCAGATAATGAATAACGTTTTTATGGAACCTTGAGGTCTTGTTTGGATGATCCAAAATTTGGATAATTGACGTTCGGATAACCAAAGTTGTTCTGTATTGTTTGAATGGAAACATTCTGCAAAAAGGTACGACACAAAGGGAAATGGGGTACTTGTGCATGAAAGACAGGAAGTTAGCACACAGATACAGCAGATAATTGGGAAGGCTTATGGAATATTGGTTCTTATTTCAAGGGGGATGGAATATAATAATAGGGAAGTCTTACTGCAACTGTACAAGGTGTCAGTGAGATCACTTCTGGAGTGCTGTGAGTAGGTTAAACCTTTTATTGAAAGAAAGATATAATTTAGTTGGAGGCTGTTAAAAGAAGGTTCTCTAGGATGATGCCTGGGTATGGAGGGATTGTCTTATGAGCAAAGGCTAACAGCTTAGATGCTCTGCTCTTTAGAAGGATGAGAGATGATCTCATTAAAACATTATAAGATTTTTACGGGGCTTGACAAGATAAATGCTAGGAGATGTTTACCCCTCATGACAAAGTCTGGGACTGGGGGCATAATCACAGAATAAAGGGGTGCCAATTTTTAAGGAGAAATTTCATTTCTCAGAGCTATAGAGTTATACAGGGAGAAAGTGAGGACTGCAGATGCTGGAGATCAGAGCTGAAAATGTGTTGCTGGAAAAGCACAGCAAGTCAGGCAGCATCCAAGGAGCAGGAGAATCAATGTTTCAGGCATGAGCCCTTCTTCAGGAGTATGCACCATGGAAACAGATCCCTCAGTCCAACTAATCCATGCTGACCACTGATCCTAAAATGATCTAGTCCCATTTACCAGCATTTGGCCCATGTCCCCTAAACCGTTCCTATTCATGTACCATTCCCAATGTCTTTTAAATGTCATAATTGTACCTGCCTCCACCACTTTCTCTGGCAGCTTGTTCCACACATGCTGCCCTCTTTCCCCTCTCATCTTAAGCCTATGCCCAAAGGTTCTGTGCTCTCCTAATCTGAATAAAAGACCTTGGCTGTTCACACTATCTATGTGTCATGGTTTTATAAATGTTCTTAAGGTCATCCCTCAGCCTCTGGCACTTCAGGGAAAAAAGCCCCAGCCTATTCAGCTTCTCCCTATAGCTCAAACTCTCCAACCCCAGCAATATTCTTGTAATTTGTTTTCTGAAACCTTTCAAGTTTAACAACTTCTTTCCTTTAGCAGATAAATCAGAATTGAGTGGTGATTCTTTGGAACTCTATCACAGCTGTGGGACCAGAGGACTTGAATATATTTAAGGCTGACACAGATAGATTCTTCATCATACATGAATTAAGGTTATTGAACAAAAGTCAGGAAAGTGGATGTGAGGAATGTCGGATCAACCATGATCCTATTGAATGGTAGGGCAGGCTTGAGGGGCTGAACATCCTGCTTCTCTTCCTATTTCTTATGGAGAATCCAGAAGTACTTTTCTCACCTTCAATATAAATGTAAAAAAAATGGTTTGTAAATGGGTAGAAGAACAGAGGAGAGCTGAAAGTGGACATATAAAGATGTTTTGTTGGGAGCAGAGCACATTGATAAACTGTTGATCTGCAATTCCACTTGTGTACCATGCAATCTTCTGGACTCAGAAGAGTTCAATGATTTTAGAGCCTGAGTACTTTTTCCCATTCCCCAGGCACCAGACCTTGTCATCACATGGGCTGCTACTAAAAACAATCCATTGTCAGCCACTAATGATTCCCATTAGGAGCTATTCATTCTCCCAGGCTGACCTTTACCCATTCCTTTGATCGCCCAGCTGTTTTTACTCTCCCTATTGGCTCCATGTTTACCTATTGTTTACTAAGCCCACCCACCCCACTTACCTTTTCTCTAGCATTTATAACAAACTTTTCCTAGTTACAATCAGTTCTGAAGAAGGGTCACTGGACCCAAAATATTCCGCCTCGGAACACTTCAACTCCAGGGCATCAATGTGGACTCCACTAGTTTCCTCATTTCCCCTCCCCCCACCTTACCTCAGTTCCAACCTTCCAGCTCAGCACTGTCCTCATGACCTGTCCTACCTGCCAATCTCCCTTCCTGCTGTGCTCTTCCAGCACCACTGATCCAGAATTTCCCTTCCCACCTATCCGCTCCACCCTCCTCTCTGACCTATCACCTCCATCACCACCCCCATTCACCTATTGTACTCTTTGCTACCTTCTCCACAGCCCCCCCCCCCCCCCCCACCACCACACCACCATTTATCTCTCCATCCTGGAGGCTTCCTGCCTCTATTCCTGATTAAGGGTTTTTTGCCCGAAACGTCAATTTTCCTGCTCCTTAGATGCTGCCTGACCTGCTGTGCTTTTCCAGCACCATTCTGATCTAAACTCTGGTTTCCAGCATCTGCAGTCCTCACTTTTGCCAAGATATTAACTCTACTTTCTCTCCACAGATGCCAGCAGTTTTTCCCGCAATTTCTAACTTTGTTTCTGATTTCCAGCAGTCAAAGTTCTTTGGGTTTTTTGACATGAAATTCTTGACTTGATACGTAGAGGCTTTTGACATGAAATTCTTGACTTGATACGTAGAGGCATAGCGTACAAAAATAAGGAAGTTTTATTAAATATTGATAAGTTGTTCAGTTTTCAATTAGAATGTTACATACAAATGTATAAATTAGGAACAGAATTAGGTTAATCAATCCCTCAAGCCTGCTCCACTATTTAATACATTTATGGCTGATCTGATAACTCTACATTCCTGCATATTCTGATAACATTTCATGTCTTTGCTTAACAAAACGTTATTTACCTCAGCCTTCAAAGTATTCAAAGATTCCGCTTCGACTGACTTTCTAAGAGAGTTCCGAGAGTTCCAAGAGTACATTTCTCATTGTGAGAAAACAAATTATCCTGATTTTTGTCTTCAATTATTATTTTTAACTAGTAGCCCTACTTCTAGATTGTCCCACAAATGGAAGTATCCTTTCCAATCCATCTGGAAAGATCCCATAAGACCTTAAGGTTTTAGTCATGATGAGGACACAAGTGATCATACCGGTCTTGGCAATACCTCAAGTCTGCAGTCTCATCATAATCTTCTAAATGAAACCTCTTCCAGTGTTAATTTGCAGCCCTATTGTTCCGCAGATCAAACATACCACAACTGCCAAAATTCACACCAACTGTCCGATTCTTGACCTGTGTCAGATTTCTACTTGTCAAGTGTGCATTGCCTAATATAAAACCAGAGGCAGCAGAAACAGCAAGCTGTGACCATTGGCTCCCTGCAGATGCACATCACAGCCCTTGGTACAAATGGGGAAGCAGATGTGGTTTTGAGCAGGACATCAGAGGGAGCACTAACAATTTGAAAGGAATATTAGCCACTTCACCGTCAGATCTAGAGACCAAAGAAGGGCAAATCCCAAATGAGTGAAACTTGACAGAGTTCATTTTCTTGTAAAAGTCAATTAATTGTTTGAGAATTAATACAGCAGGCTGGACAGGTGATTGTCAAGAGGTGGGGGGCTGTGGGTGAATGTTTGGTTTTTGCACGATATTGATTGATTTGGTTATGTAAATTAAAATAACTTACTTTTTTAAAATGTTATTTCCATGTAGGCACAGTGGCAAATACATTTGTATTTTATTAACATGTTTACATCTGCCTTAAAAAAACATTTAGATGGCATGGTGGCTTGTGGTTAGCACTGCTGCCTCACAGCACCAGGGACCTAGGTTTGATTCCAACCTTGGATGACTGTGTGGACTTTGCACATTCTCCCTCTGTCTGTGTTTCCTGTGTGATTTCCTCCCACAGTCCAAAGATGTGCATGTTAAGTGGATTAGCCATGCTAAATTGCCCTATAGTGTCCAGGGATGTGTAGGCTAGGTGGATTAGCCATGGGAAATGTAGGGTTAGTGAGATAGGATGGAGGGAGTGCTGCATCTGTGTGGGGTGCTCTTTAGAGAATCACTATAGACTCAATGGGCTGAGTGACCTCTATTCGCACTGTTGGGATTATATGATTTTAGCTCGCCTTACTCTTTAAAACTCCAGTGAATATATATCAAGTGTGACCAACCTTTTTTCATAAAACAATCTGCCCATTCTTGGGATTAGTCTAGTAAAACTTCTCTGAACTGCTGCCAATGTAGTTATGTGCTTCCTTCACCGTAAAGATCAATACTAATTTTTCCAGATGTGATCTTACCAGTGCTTGTAGAACAGAAGCATTGCCTCTCTAGAGTCATAGAGATGTACAGCATGGAAACAGACCCTTCAGTCCAACTCGTCCAAGCCGACCAGATATCCCAGTCCAATCTTGCCCCACCTGCCAGCACCTGGCCCATATCCCTCTAAACCCTTCCTATTCTTATACCCATCCAGTTGCCTTTTGAATGTTGCAATCGTACCAGCCTCCACCACTTCCTCTGGCAGCTCATTCCATACACATACCACCCTCTGTGTGAAAAAGTTGCCCGGTAGGTCTCTTTTATATCTTTCCTTTCTCACCCTAAACCTGTGCCCCCTAGTTCTGGACTCCTCCACCCCAGGGAAAAGACTTTGTCTATTTATCCTATCCACGTCCCTCATGATTTTATAAACCTCTATAAGGTCACCCCTCAGCCTCTGACACTCCAGGGAAAACAGCCTCAGCCTATTCAACCTCTCTCTCTATAGCTCAAATCCTCGTACCCTGGCAACATCCTTGTAAATCTTTTCTAAACCCTTTCAAGTTTCACAACATCCTTCCGGTAGGAAGAAGACCAGATTTGCACACAATATTCCAACAGTGGCCTAACCAATGTCTTGCACAGCGGCAACATGACCTCCCAACTCCTGTACTCTATTTTTGAACTGAATTCCTTTTGCAATAAACAGTAACATTCCAATAGCTTTCCTAATAATTTCCCGTACATGTGTATTGACCTTTTACAATTTGTGTACAAGAACACCCAGATCTTTCTGTATCTCTAGGTTCTGTAATCTCTCTCCATTTATGTAATATCATTTGTTCGTTATTTTTACAAAAACAGACAATTTCACATTTTCCCAGATTACACTTAAATTGCCAGATCTTTGTCCACTTACTTCAAAATTGAGTGTGACTGCCCTTGACATCAAGACCACATTTTATTGCATTTGATTGGCACCACAACAATTAGAGCATAGAGTTGCGAAACATATCAGCCATGTTTGAATGAAGCAGACTTGATGGGCCGGATGGCCTAATTTTACTTCTACATGTTATGGTCCTAAAAGTATAGGAGCAACGGATACTCAGGAGCACCACCACCCAGCAGATTCTCCTCCAAGTCACTCATCATCTGATTTAGTAACATATCACCATTCCTTCAGCATTGTTGGATCAAAATCCTGCATTTCCTTCCATTACCACACTGTTGGTCTATCTACAGCACATAGATTGCAGCGATACAAGGAGGCAACTTACTACAATCTTTTGAAGGTCAGCTAGGGATGGACCTAGCCAGCAACACTTACATCTCATGAATGAAGAATAAAAAAACTTGTCTAGAATCTTTTCTGTACTCCTTCTATCCTCTTCACAACTTTCTTTCGTATTTTTCTTTGTGCCATGAGCAAATTTATTAACTGTACCTTCAAACCTTTCATCCAAGTCAATTGAACAATTGAGGCCCCAGCGATAATCCCTGTGGCACAGCCAATCATTACAATTTGCCAAAAATGAAGCGATCCATTCATGTGCACTTGCTGTTTCCTCTGTTATGTTTGATTCTGGATAGATTCTTTTCAGAGGAAGTAGCATAGCAGTAGTGTTGCTGGACTATGCAAATTAGGACTAATATTGTAAATTAATTTTCTAAACTGATTTCCATCTCACTGTGGCATTTGCAAGAATTTGAATTCAATTAGTAAATCCAGATTTAAAAACTAGCCTGTAATGATGGTCTTGAAACTACCGGTCTGTCATATTAACACAACCAGTTTGTTAATGCTCTTTGGGAAAGGAAATCTGCCGTTCTGAACTCCTGTGACCGGTGTGTGGCCCCAGACCTGAAACAAGTGAGAAATATCTTTGATGAAAGCAGAGCAGTGGATGTTGTCTGTATGGACTTCAGCAAGGCATTCAGCAAGGTTCCACATGCTAGACTGGTTAGCAAGGTTAAATCACGTGGAATCCAGGGAGAGTCTGGCCATTTGGATGCAAAATTGGGTTTAAGGTAGAACACAGATGGTGGTGGTGAACGTTGTTTTCAGATTGGAGTTCTGTGACCAGCAGTGTGCCACAAGGATTAGTACTCAGTCCACTGTTTTTTTGTCATTTGATGTTAAAGTCCTGGGGACAGTTGTCGAACAAAGAGATTATGAAGTGCAGTGTCATTGTCCTTTGAAGTGGAGTTGCGGGTAGACAGGGTAGTAAACAAAATGTTTGGTACCCTTGCCTTTATTGGTCAGTGTGTTTTGTGTAGGAGTTGGAATGTCATGTTGTGGTTGTACAAGACATTGGTTAGGCCACTTTTGGAATGCTGCATTCAATTCTGGTCTCCCTGTTATAGGAAAGATGTTGTTAAACTTGAAAGGATTCAGAAAAGATTTACAAGATTGTTGCTGAGGTTTTGAGCTATAGGGAGGGGTTGAATGGGCTGGGGCTATTTTCCCTGGTGCATTGGAGGCTGAGAGGTGACGTTATAGAGATTTATAAAATCATGAGGGGCATGGAAAGGTAGGGCCCTCCAAAACTAAAGGATGTAGATTTGAGGTGAGACAAGAAGGATATAAAAGGCACCTCAGGGGCAACATTTTCCCACAAACAGTGGTGTGTGTATGGGATGAGCTGCCATAAGAAGTGGTAAAGGCTGGTATAATTAGAGTATTTAAAATGCATCTGGATATGTACATGAACAGAAAAGGTTGAGTGTGAAATGGGCCAAATCCAGGAAAATTTTGGTATCCGGTCGGCATTAATGAGATGGACCATAGAGCCTGTTTCCATACAACTTTATGATTCCATGATTCAAAGTATTTGCACTTAACTGTCCTCCAAAATGGCCTAGTAAGCCAATCAGTTGCATCTAACTGTTATAGAGTATTAGAGGTTGGTTTAGCTCAGCTGCTTGACTACTTGCTTGAAATACAGAATGATACCAACATTGTGGATTCATGAGTGATTCTCCTTCACAACCTCTTTCTCTGCCTGAGGTGTGGTGACCCTCAGATTAAGCTACCATCAGTTCTCTCTCTCTAATTGGAAAATAAGACTATGGTAACTTTACAGAAGATGCACATAAGGATAAGGTCAAGTCAAACAACATGTTCTTTCAGTTGTTCACACTTGCAAACCCAAAACAAAATGTGTACTATTAGATTTGATTCTGCAATTGCGCAGTACTTATCGAACACTTCTGAGTGAATAAAAGCTACACTGACAATCAATTTATGATAATCAGTTCAGCTCATAACATGGCTCATTTACACTTGCTGAATGTGACATGTATTCAACTGTGAGGGCATGCACTCTACAACAAAAGAAATCTGTTCCAAACCTTGCACTTTTTTGGAATTACCTGGGAACTTGTTTCAGGTTTCTTTCTTCATGGCAATCAGATTGAACTAGCCAACTTTTTTCTCCTGCAGTATAAATTATTGTAAACATTTAAAATTTGGCATTCTTCTGTTTGTCCTGAGTGTAAGATAAAAAGTTTCAGTAAAATGTCTTTCTTTTCTATGATATTCAGAAACATCATCTTCCATTTTTGTGACCATGTAAGCACAATTAGCTCTTTCCCTTTTCTAGTTTTTCATTTCAATATTCAACCAAATAATCTCCATCCCCATGTATAATTGCCAAAAAGAATTACTTCAGCATTTTATTTAACTTTATGAAACATGATTCCACATTGTCCTTATAATCATCTAAAAACAGAATATTAAAGGTGATTTTTTTTTCAGTGTTTGGAAACCAACCATGCAAGAGTAAACTAAACTGCAACACAAAGAAAGCTTCAGTTGGAAAGTTGTAATGTATGGAATTCTCCGTACAATGCTGTGGATTCATAATCATTGAGCATATTCTGAACAGAGTTCAGTCAATGGCAGAACAGGCTCAAGAGGCCATATGGCCTACTTCTGATGTTACTTCTTATGTTCTTAAGTGATCGTTGGAAGTCTGAACTCAAAATTGAATGTCTACGCAATATGTGGCATAGGAACAAGCCATATGGCTCAACTAATGCACAACAATCAGCATCCAAAAGGGAAAAAAAAAGTTTATTGTCTTAAGTGAGAAGCATAATCAAATTCTTTCAGATATCTGTTGTAAAGTTTATTATTGATTTGCTATTATTCCTTGCATGTAGCAGGTTTCCTATGACATGGGTCAAATTTAATTGGAGGATTTGCTTTTATCACGATTGGATCATTATCACTTAGGATAAAGTGTTCATTTTCCTTGGGGCGAGTCCTACCCTGCCACCATAAATTTGGTCAAAATATGGCAGAAATCTTCTTCTGGCAAAGTTACAGTAGTGCAGTGGGACCAGTTCCGAGGAAATTATTTGTTACATAATACAGGGAACTATTAGTGAATCAACTACATTATTTGTGTCAGAAATCAGCCAAATAAGCATACTTTCAATTAAAATTAATTGTTGAAAACATTAATTGAATCACTGAGTCATTAAGACATACAGCATGGAACAATGCCCTTTGGTCCAAAGTGATTTCTCATGGAACTCTACACACAGTACAAGATGCTGTTTGCTGACCAATTCTGTTCATCCAAAATCTAAGGCTTGACCTTGTGTTCTCGATGTATTGCACACTTTGCATGGTTCAATTTGTGTCACTGTTGCATTGTAAAAAAAATATAAAGTGAGTGTAAAATGAAAAAATGTTTTTGTATTTTTTATAGTTTCTTAAAAATATAGAACAAAAAAATGTATGGCATATTGAAATGTCACTTGACTCACCATTTCTGGGCCAGCCGATCAAAAGTGGTCCAGTATAATCTTGAAATTCCCGACTTTGTATGTAAAACGTACCAAGTTTTTTTTAACATGACATAACAACTCTTTCAGGTAAAGAGTTTCAGGTCTTCTGGACTAAAAATTAATCCCAGCTTCCCTTTAATTCTTCCACTGGTTAAATATATACCTCTCTGGTTATTGACTTACCTGCTAAAGAAAGGGCTTCTTCTATTCACTCTTTATGCCTAAATAATATTTCATACTATTCGAGCATGACATTCTGATCTTACATTTCATGTTTGATCAATAAAGGAAAATATCCCACATGTCTTCTTAACTGTGTTAGTTAGCTGGATGGCTGGTATTCAACATTTTCAATTTCTGCACTGGCTGAGCTTAGCTTGAAGGCCCTATCTTCTTAATCAGACCTCTCGCCTGAGGCATGGTGACTATCAGATCAAACTCATCACCAATTGGCTGTTTCCAATGAGAGAATAAAATAATTGTTCATCAGGCAGTGTAGTCCTCTGAGACTATGATGAGTTTCACTTCTCATCTACATGTCCTCCTTTGAGGAATATAGTCCAAGGTCCTTTTCTTCCTCCAATTCTTAATGTTGGATTAGTTACAATGTGTTCTCTTCCTTTAATTGCTTTTCCCAAATTTATTACCTCACTCATCTCTGGATTGCACTCCATTTCCTAGTTTTATGCCCATCTAACCTGTCCATTGATAGCTGCAGTCTGTGTTTTTGGTCATGTCTCCTGTTAATATATGGATTCTGTTCTTCTGTACTTCTTTGTTGAAAAGGTAAAAAAACTAGTTTTGAAAGACAGCTTTAAAGAAGTGTCAAAAAAAAGTAGTTAGATGTTCCCAGGATACAAGCAAGACTTTTATTTCCGGAAATGTTTTTGTTTTTTAAGGTGACACTTGCACTAGTTGCCTGTCCCAAGTTGCCCTGAGAAAATATAGTCAGCTTCCTTGAAATGTTGCTTTCTTTGTCACAGCATTATTTTCACAATGGTACTAAGCTCAGGCGGTTTAGGAGGTTGCCGCTGTGATACTAAAGGAACTGTGATGTTCAATCTGGATGATGAGTGTTATTTGAATGAGAATTTGGAGGTATTAATGATCTTATATTTGTTTTTGCCTTGTTCAGAGGTTGTGGCCAAGGAATGGATGGTGTGTTTGGAGACAATGGTGTCTTGTAGTGTTTTATCCAGTTGATGGATACAGAAACTAGTTGAACTGTGGATAGAGGGGTTCGTTTTTTTAGGTCAATGGTAGGAGGAATAAGCAAGTAGATTGTTTTGCCCTGAATAATGGCCGGCTTCTAAACTAGGTATGTTGAGAATATTCCATGACACCTTTAACTTGAACCATATAGACTACAGTGAAGCTTTCAGCAGATCAGAACTGAACAATGTATGATAGACTTTCTAATCATGTTTCTGCAAATATCATGTTGACATAGCTGATACTGTTAAGCATAGGACCAATGGTGACCTCCTAGATGAAAAACATGAGAGACCATGTGATGGTGATGCATTTGAAGTTCCAGAAATATAGTTCTCCCCTTTTCTGTTATTTTTCAAACTTAAATGTACTGTTTAAATGCAAGCTTTCTTTATTGTAACTAGTTGCCTGCTCACATATGAAACATGGCTATTTGTACAAATCCTTGTGTTCAAAATGGTTTTAGATAGGTCCATTCAAGACTCACTCAGTACCCTTTCACTGTCTGTTCCTGTCTAGGAAAAGAACAATGCCCGGTTGCCTAACTCTGATAAGGCTCAGGAAACATTCAGCCATTCATTATGTCTCTCGATTGCATGCATGTTGGCAGCAGCACAGAGATAACAGCAACAATTTACACAGACGTTTAACATAGAAAAACATCCCAAAGAATTCCATGAAGACTCATAGATTCCCTACAGTGCAGAAAGAGGCCATTTGGCCCAATGAGTTTTCATGACTCTCCAAAGAAAATGTCACCCAGTCACCTATACTATCCCTGTATTTATCATGAATAATCTACCCATCCTGCACATTGCTAGTCACTGCAGACAATTTAGCATGGCCAATTCATGTAACCTGCACTTCCTTTGGACTGTGGGAGGAAACCACACAGACATGGGGAGAGCATGCAAACTCCACACAGACAGTCACCCAAGGCTGAAGTCAAACCCTTGTTCCTTGTGCTGTGAGCAACAATGCTAACTACTGAGCCCCCAAGGTACCCACGATATAAAGAAAAACAAATGAATGCTTCTGTTACATTGTAGTTTGTCAAAAGGATAAAGATAATGGAGAGGTGAGGTTTAGAAAAGCAATTCCACCACATGAATGAAGGAAGGGTGCAGAAGAGGCCCGTGTTTATGAAAGGAATGAATTCAGAGTGGAGAATGTTCCATTGCTAGAGAAGGCTACAAACATAAAAACATATGATTAAGGAGCAGGAGTTGGCCACTTGACCCCTCGCAACTCCACAATTCTCCACATTCCTGCCTATTCTCAAAAACCTTTCAATCTCTTGTTTATGAAGAATCTAAATCAGCTGTTAAAATAGTTAAAGACTCTGCCGCTACCACCTCTTGAGGAAAAAAGCTATAAAGAATCATGACCTTCTGTGAGAAAAATGCTCTCATCACCTCTATCTGAAAGGCGCAATTCCTCATATTTAAACAGCATCCATTGCTTCTAGAACCTCCCACATGAGGAAATATCTTTTCCATGTCTATTCTCTGAAGACCTCTCTGTATTGTAAGATCATAAGAAATAGGAACAAGAGTTGGCTGTTCGGCCACTTGAGCCTGTTCCACCATTCAATAGGATCATGCTCCATTCAACATTCCTTACATCCACGTTCCTGCCTGTTCCCCGTAATCCTTTATTCCCCTCCTGATCAAGAATCTATCTCAGCATTAAAGATACATAAGGACTCTGCCCCCACAGTTCTCTGTGGCAAGGACAGTGCCACATATTCACAACCCTCTAAGAGACAAAATTCTTTCTCATCCACTTTAGGAATACTGTGTGCAATTCTGATCTCCCTCCTATCGGAAGGATGTTGTGAAACTTCAAAAGGCTTAGAAAAGATTCCGAAGGATGTTGCCATCGTTAGAGACTTTGAGGTATACGGAGAGGCTGAATAGACTAGGGCTATTTTCCCTGGAGTGTTGGAGATTTACAGAAGTTTATAAAATCATGAGGGGCATAGATAGGGTGAATAGCCAAGGTCTTTTCCCCAGGGTGGGAGAGTCCAAATCTAGAGGGCAAAAGTTTAAGGTGAAAGGGGAATGATTTAAAAGGCACCTAAGGGGCATCATTTTCACACAGGGTGGTGTGTTTATTAATGAGCTTCCAGGTGAAGTGGTGAAGTCTGGGACAATTACAACATTTAAAAGGCATTTGAATAGGAAGGGTTCAGAGGAATATGGGCTAAATGTTGGCAAATGGGATGAGATTAATTTAGGATATCTGGTCTGTAAAGACAAGTTGGACTGAAGGAACTGTTTAAATGCTGTACAGCTCCATGTCTCTATGACTCTATGATTCAAATCAAATCCTCTTACTCTTCTAAAGTCCCAGATACAAGCCTACTTTCCAACTTTTCATCGTAAGACAACCACCCATTCCAGGTATTAGTCTAGTAAACAACTCCTGAACTGATTCAAACCGTTTGCATTCCCCCACTAGTAAGGAGATCAATACTGTACACAATCATCCAGATATGGTCTCTTTGTGCTCTCTGTAACTGACACACTACCTCCTTATTTTTGTAGTGTATCAGAACACCCAGAGCTCTCTACATTTATGAACAAAGAACAAGAGTAGGCCACACAAACCTTCAAGCCACCTCCACCATTCAATAGTTCATGGCTGATTTGATTTTAACCTCAGAGCTCTGCAGTCTTTTGCCATTTAGATATGATGTGGAGGAGCCGGTGTTGGACTGGGTTGGACAAAGTTAAAAATCGCACAATGCCAGGTTATATTCCACACGTTTATTTGGAAGCATCGCATTCAAAGCACTGAAGGAACAATGCTTTGAAAGCTCATGTTTCCAAAAAAAAAATAGTTGGAGTATAACCTGGTGTTGTGTGATTTTTAACTTTGGTCATTTAGGTAAAATGCTTATTGTTGGAGAGAGATGGAAGAGGAGTTCCACTTCTGTGTTCAGCATTACAAGTAACCTTTATTCCAAGCTCTTTTACCACATATGTGGAAGAGGCCAGAGACTGCTCCAAACCTGGCTTTCATGTAGGGCCCAATTGCCCTCCTAATCAGATCAGAATCAATGATACTTTACCTTTCCCAGTAAAGTACAGGATATTTGTAAATGCCCCTCATTACAATGATTACATTCAACAGTGCCATCAGTGCTTACCACATACGTTCTGACTTACACATCCAATCCTGTGAAGATATGATCAATGATGGACAATTTCATGGTAAATCTTAAATCATCTCATCATATTATGATATGTGCCAGACTCCCTTTCACCTGTTGCTAGTCTCTTACAATACATCTTATTCATTTACGTTTCAATCTTTGTAGTCATTAGTGCTTCTGATCTTATATTGCTATCACAGATTTTGTGTGATTTGGTCCAACTCAGCCATGCTGACCAGTTCCCAAACAAAATTAGTCCACTGGCTTGCATTTGGCCCATATGCCTCTAAATCTTTCCCATTCATGTACCTGTCCAAATGTATATTAAATGATGTAACTGTACCTGCATCTACCACTTCCTCTGGCAGCTCATTCCACACATGAACCACCCTCTGTGTGAAAAAGGTGCCCCTTGGATCCCTTCTAGATCTTTCTCCTCTCACCTTAAAAAATGCCCCCTGTTTTGAACTCACCATCCTCAGGAAAAGACCTTGGCTATTGATTCACATTATATATACGCATTATGATTTTCAAAACCTGTACAAGGTCACCCCTCAGCCTCCGACACTGCAGGGAAAATAGCTCCAGCTTATTCAGCCTCTCATTATAACTCAAACCTTACATTCCCTGCAATATTCTGGTAAGTGTTTTCTGAACTCTCTCCAATTTAATGATATCCTTTCCATAAAAGGATGACCAGAACTGTACACCAAATGTAGGCTCACCAATGTCCAGTACAACCTCAATATGACATCCCAATTCTCACATTCAAAGGTCTGAGCAATAAAGGCAAGTGTGCTGAATGCCTTCTTAACCACCCTGCCTATTTGTAATGAACTTTCAAAGAACTATGAACCTGAACCCTTAGGTCTTTCTGTTCTATACCACTAGCCAGGGTCCTACTATTAACTATAAATGTCCCGCCCTTGTTTGTTTTACCAAAATGCAATATCTTGTATTTATCCAAATTAAATTCCATCTGTTACTCCTCAGCCCATTGGTCCAATTGATCAAGAGCCCTTTGTAATCTTAGATAACATTCTTCACTGACGATTATACCACCAATTTTGGTATCATCCACAAATTACTCACCATGTCTCCTAAATTCTCATCCAAGTCATTTACATTAATGACAAACAAAACTGGACCAGCACCAATCCTTGCGGAACACCATTGATCAGAGGCTTCCAGTCTGAATAATGACCCTCCACCACCACTCTGTCTCCTATTGTCAAGCCAATATTGCATCCAATTGGCAACTGAATCACTTGATCGATCTTTACTAATTATGCAGAACCATGCGGAACCTTGTCAAAGGCTTTATTAAAGTCCATGTTGATAATGTCTACTGCTTTGCTCTCAAAAATCTTTTTGGTTACGTCGTCAAATAATTCAATCAAGTTTGTGAGACATGATTTCCCATGCACAAAGTCATTCCAAAGTTTATTACAGGCGATACCAAAAGATACTAATTCCTATTAATTGCTAGAAAATTCATAATGTCAGATCTAATATAAAGTCAGCTGCATATAAATTTATATGGTTACACCTAATGTTAGAATTCTTTAGCCGACAAGTTAGGAGCAACTTCTTTCTTGCCTGACTTTGGAATGTCAAACACATATTGCCCCTTCATCTTGTTAGTGCAATAAACCTTCTATACTCATGCTGTCTATAAGTGTGTTTTAAACAGGAGATTGCATCTAAGATGAAATTTACTTCCCCTACTCTAAATATATCTACACTGACTATTTTGCTTAATAAGGTAAAAAACAAGGACTGCAGATGCTGGAAACCAGAGTCTAGATTAGAGTGGTGCTGGAAAAGCACAGCAGGTCAGGCAGCATCCGAGGAGCAGGATAAGGCAATATCTATTCAAATTCCATTAATAAGATTGAAACTCAATCACTTTGCCAGCTGAAGAACCTAGCTTAAATTTGTGAGGTTTTACAAGGTATCTCTGTTCCCCATCCCCCAGCTTGATCTTCTCAATACATGAAAAGTCTCTGTTATTGTGGAATCACACTTATCTTTTAATTCATGTTAAATTACAAACTTTCGGCTGTCTGTTCCTAAACATCTCTTGTCAGACTGCCTTTTACAGATATCCATTGCTGTGAGTTTGTACTGGACCTTCTGTATTTTAATTTGTAAGATTCTTTGTTCCATCTGTTACCTTGGGTTTATCTTATTTTCAAAGCTACCATTGTCCTAACCTATGATCTCACTTTAATTCTAAACTCAGCAAGCTAATTCTGGAACGGAAGCTAAAAAAAAAATATCATTAAATTGGAGAGAGTTCAGAAAACGCTTACCAGAATATTGCAGGGAATGTAAGGTTTGAGTTATAATGAGAGGCTGAATAAGCTGGATCCATGGGCTGCCATCTTGTGCGATCTCTGACCATAGGCTGCCCTAAACACATATTTTTAAAATTCTTTCTGCCAAAATGGACAATCTCACATTTTTCTCCATTGTATTTGATTTGATTTGGTTTGATTTATTATTGTCACATATACCTAGGTTTGGTTAAAATTTTTGCATGCAGTACAGGCAGATCATATCTTACAAAGTGCATTAGGGTAATAGAACAGAGTGAAGAATACAATGTTAGGGCTGTAGAGAAGGTGCACAAAGAGTGAGATCAACATTAAATTGAAAATTTGAGAGATCCACTCCATTACATTCATTTGCCAATTTTCTATCACTCATTTAAACTATTGGTATCCTTCGGTAGCTTCCTTCTTCAGAACTTACTATCTATTATTGTGTCATCAGCAAATTTAGTAAACATATCTTTGGTCCTTTCATCTGAGTCATTGATATAATTTATAAAATGTTGAACCCTAGCACTGATTCCTTGAACATACCACTCAATGTATCTTGCCATCCAGGAAATGACCTCTTTATGCCTTCTCCCTTTCTTGTCAGCTTGCCAGTCTTCTTTCCTTGTCAACATGTTATGTCTTACACCATGAGCTTTTATATTGCACAGTAATCTTTGATTTGGAACCCTATTAAATTCCTTCTAGAAAGCTAAGTATATGTTTCACCGCAGCTTGTTATTTCCTCAAAGAACTCCAATTTGGTCGAACATCATTTCCCTTTCACAAGAACAGTTTGACTCTGCTCATCTACTTTGAACATTTCTAAGATCCTAGCTATTACATCTTTAACAATAACGTTCAAAAATATCCTTTTGTCTGACGTCAAGATAACTAGTCATAGGTTTCCTGCTTTTGTCTCCCTCCCAGTTTGAGTAACTAAGTTCCATTCACTATTTGCCAGTAGAGGAACCTTCCCCAAATCTAGTTATTTTGGAAATTAAAACCAACACTTCAACTACCTCACTAATCATTTATTTTTATGATCCTAGGTTAAAGAACATCAGGACTCAGTCACGCCATCCAACAATTTGTTTGCTCTCCTTTCTGTTTTGATTTCTTTCTGAGATATTATTTGTATCATCTGTGGATTCCAGGAATGAAGCCAATTATACAGGGATTTTGCATCTAGTTGTTATTTTCTAATTCATTCATAAGATGTGGGCATCGCTGACTGGGCCACCTTTATTATTGTCCCTAAGTGCCTATAAGAAGGAGGTAGTGAGCTGCCTTCTTGCACTGCTGTTGTCCATGTGATGGTGGTAGAACTACTCAGCACAAGTGCAGGCCTGTGACCCACTATGTTTGTGTAGACCCACAGTGCTATTAGGGAGGGAGGTCAAGGATTTCTGCTGGACTTGTCCTTGTGGGTGGTAGTGGGTTTGGAAGGTGCTGTCTAAGGAATCTTGGTGAACTTCTGCAGCACATCTTGTGAATCAGTGGTCTCCTAAAGTTTTAAGCACAAGGTCACTTCTTAAATTTAAGCGCAACTCTGGATTTACCCTGAAGAAAATATAAAATAAACAGTTTATTTTCACTGCTATATAAATCCAAAACCAAATATATAGTTATTAATTCTGCTGTCTGTTCACTAAGTCTCAGTGTGACACCTGTATCATTATCTGCCAGACCCTTGAAGTCTGGGTGTAGTTGAGATGGCTACTTATATACAGTCCATCAGATAGCTGTGAGGTGGCTGCTATGCTCAGACTGGATTATCTTCTTTTGGGAGAACACTCTCTCACAGTTATGTGGAGGCAAAATAAGCTTTCACTTTTAAAGCCTCTGTTTCTGAGTCTCCAAAAATCTCTGTCTCTTGATTTGAATTTCAGCTTAATATCATTTTGCATAATGACTATCTCTAACTCATCTTCACTGGTTTGCAAATCAAGCATTTGATGGAATTTGGTGACCAATCCACAACTGCTTACTTGATGGGACGTATTTTGGATAAACACGGTGATTTGTTCCATTACATATAATTACTGAGATTGTTTGTTGAGTTCTTATCCTAACTTCCTCAGGTGTACACAGATGTTTTCAGGGATAAAAGTATTTTACCTAACTTTGTTTTTTTTTAGTATTTTCTCCAGATTCAAGCAGTAATGCAGCATTTTATTTTTGAACTGGGAGGACCACAGACCCAGTTTCAGTTTGATTGCATTCCCAGCGCTGATCTGTCATTTCTGTGCAGTTCACAGTTCAAGGTCATTTATTTTGACACTATGCCTTTGGGAACAAAAAGACAGTTCTTTTATCTCTCAGTTCTTGATTTAAGAAGTGATCATTTCAGGTATCAGATCAGATAATGCTTGCTGGAACTTCCCTTGACTTAACCACCTCTCATCAGCGTGGAAGATTAGCTCGCTGCAGGCAGCATTGAGTTTGTCAAGTAGGGATTTAAATAAGTGGTGCTGAAGGGGTGGGCTCAAATTGAGTTTACGATATTAACAATAGATTTCACAACCTGAGATTTGGTTTATTTTCAGCTGCATCACTCGTCATTATTGCTTCATTTCGTGGTTTGTGACATCCCTATGTCACTGGTTGCAATGCAGATTGGCCTCTGGATCTGGGCTCCTGAAACACCCAGAATGTTACTGGCTGACTTCGGGTGTGGAGACTGGAGGTCAGTGCTGTGGTTGTGATTCAATTCCATGGTCCCTGTTTAGCTTGTGCTGTTTGGATATTGGATGTGGAGCAAGGCAACATCCACCATAAATTTTCTTAATCCTGCACGGACCTATTAGATAAACAGCTGAAAAGAAAAATCTGCAGGTCTACAGGGAATGAGCAGAGGGGCAAGATTAGCTGAGCTGCTTTGGCAGAGATTCCGCATGGACATAATGGGCTGAAAAGTCTCCTGAGTTTCTAATACTGTAATACATTGGCTTTGCACATCGATTTCTAGCACACCTCTTATTCTTGATTTGCACTGCCACCATAATCTAACTTTACTCTGCAATGAGAGTCCATCTAAACCAAACTGAAATACCAATGTAATAATCCAGTAAAGCCAGTTAAGAACATGCACTTTATCTCTAGTGACACAGCTCACAGAAGCAGTAGCATGATGACTGATATATGCTTGTCAAGGGAACACAGTCAGAGCCTCTGTGATTGACCAATCGATTGTGATGTATGTGTTGGAGCTCACAGTTGTAGATGATACACACTACTGATATTAAGCTTTCGTGGTGGAAGGAGTAAATATTTATGGATGTGGTGCTAATCAAGTGGGTTGTTTTGTCCTGGATAATGTTAAGTTTGTCGAGTGTTGTTGGACCTGCATTCAAACAGGCAAATGGAGAATATTCCATCACACTTCTGATTTGTGCCTTGCAGATGGTGGACAGGATTGGGGAGTCAGGAGGTAAGTTACACACTGCAGCATTTCTAGTGCCTGACCTGCTCTTGTAACCACTGTACTTATTATTTGAGGAATTTCTAAAGTAATAAAACCCAGTTTTGGGAATATTTTTGAGGTTAGTGCAGAATGAATATGGCTTCTGAAAGGAAATTTATTTTAGCAACTTACCATTTATGCTCAAGTAATGTTTAATCTTGTGTATAAGTCGACACTCTTGGCCAGTTTTAATATATTTCGTATGCAGTCAACCTGTGACTTTTAGCCAAAAATTTTGAATATTTACTTAATTACCATCCACTCAGCGGTAAAGTCAAACACACTCAGTTGCAAACTACCATGCATTCACAGGCACCAGTTTAGCTCCTTGAGTCTGCATATGTTAGCACATGCTATCAAGGATATCACCCCACTGGAAAATGTTGCATTCCCATAAATTTCATCCTCTACTATGACAGCATGGCATCAAGAAGGAGAGCAGACATATAGTTCGGATTAACTCACAGTTGCTCAGACTGAAGAATAAAACCTAGAGAATTCAGGATATTAGACAAAGACGTTTAGACATTGGAGGAGGCTCTGTATACAGTTTTGATAGAAACCTAAGAATAAATGTGCGGAGAAAAGTCTAGCAACTGGCCATTAATTTGCAAAATACATAAATGACAATTGCCAGAACGGATTCTCAATTTCTCACTAATCTATCCAAAACTTTGTCATGAAACAAACAATAACTAATAACAAAAATACTTTTTCTCCCCTTTGTGTTGGTTTTGGAGGCAGGGCTGATGGATACAGTCTCTGACCTGGCACAATTTACAAGCAGACCCGCTTACACATGGGCCAAAGAATTGGTCTGAGAAACTCGTGCCCATGAATATACATGTTAATTGGTTTATTTGTGGTACTGCAGATTGCTGGTTGGTATATTTTCTGTAAATTTTCATGAAATAATTTTGTAGTTTTTATCAGTTGGACAGAATTTTATTTTTGCAACACATACACTTTCTGCTCAACATGAAGGGTACATGTAATAGTCTCAATTTTGCAGTTAAATATTAACTGATGTAAAATGTTACATTGTACATTCAAATAAAATGTCACTTTAAGAGTACAGATGTTTGAAATTATTTAATGCATAATGAGAAACATATTGTAGTGATATATCTTTAAGATAAAATTGCACATTTCACCAGCTGTGAAAACAGGATTGTAGAAGAATGAAGTACCTTTGTCACTATATTATCATTTGACAGGTTGCAGCAATATTTAGAAGATAATTTTCAGGAAACAGCAAGAGAATTAAGTACAATCAGAAAATGGAATATGTATCACAAAAGACAGATCTTCCATAGCTGACAACATTAAAGCAATTGAAGAGACTTTTTAAAATAGATGTACTCTGTTCTTCCAGGAAGAGATCCTGCCTGAAAGAACAATGTCCTGTGAATTCCCAGCCTCCAGCTCTCACAAAGATTCCTGTTTACACAGGAATACTACCATTACAAATCATTATGCACATTGACAAAAACAAAAGCAATGTCCAGTTTCCCTGCCACATAGAAAAGCAAATCAATTATTATAATTTTTCTTACACCTTTGCACTTTCTAGATTTCCCTTCTGGTTATTATCACTGTGATGCAATTTATTTTTTTGAGAATTTGTTAGACACATACTATTCACATTGGAGCTGGGAGTATAATCCTGCAGTGCCAGATCAACCCTCTCAGTGAATCTAAACAAACCAGCTTCAGAGCAATGGTATGCGCTCAGGAGGGTGTTTATATTTTCCATACCTATGGATAGCAGTTATGGGACAAACTGTATTTATGTATTATTTCACAATTTCCCATTTTTCAGGCTCTCTTAAATTTTTCACAGCATAAGAATAAAAATGCACGGAAAAAAGTTAAAGTAATTCTGGAGTATTTTAGTTAAAATTTATCAACAAGCAATTTTTTTCAACATTTATCTTCACTTTTTGATAAAAGTAGAGTTGCAGCAAAAACCTTCATTTAAATAATGCTTTTGATTTTGTAAAATGTCACAGGCATTTAACAGGAGTGTTATGACACAAAACTTGACAACAAACCATATCTGAGACTTTAGTCAAGGAGGTTTGTTTTAAGGAGCATTTAAAAGGATGAGAGAATGGAGAGGGTGGGCTGTTTAAGAGTTAGCACCGATGATTGCTGAGTTCTTGGCTTATAGGAGAGCTGACATACATTTAAGAGATAGGGAAAAAGCTTGCGCATGGCAGAATTTATTGTTCGAGTAAAAAATGAGGTCTGCAGATGCTGGAGATCACAGCTGCAAATGTGTTGCTGGTCAAAGCACAGCAGGTTAGGCAGCATCTCAGGAATACTCGAAACGTCGAATTCTCTATTCCTGAGATGCTGCCTAACCTGCTGTGCTTTGACCAGCAACACATTTGCAGCAGAATTTATTGTTCCACAACTGTTAGAAAACCTCCAGTACTTTCACATGATGGCTATTTTTCATGTTTAAGCCAAAACAATTTTACTATTATAATGGAGGTTTTTATGATTGTTACATTATGAATGAATAAGTGTTTTGGAATTGTCTTATTTTAAGGTTAAATAGGATAATTAAGTGACCTGTTCTGAAGTCTGGTTGACAACAGCCCTGGGGCAGTTGAAGATGAAAGGGAGGCAACATTGTGTAACTGGGGTGATGGTGTCACATTGGAGACAATGGCAGCAGTTTGTGAGGTCATAAACAGTCAACACTAAGTCTTCCAAATCGCAAAATGATGTTGAATATATCAAGCTGTAAATAGTTGTGCTGTCAACTGTCCATTTATTTCTTAGATGAAGGGGAGTTGACATCAAGAACAATGAATCAGGATTTCTACTTCGACATAATGCTGAAGTGTTTGCAATCCTTTGGTTGGCATGATGACTGAGTGGTTAGCACTGCTGCCTCACAGCTCTATGGAAGCAGGTTTGAATCCATCCTTGGGTGACTGTCTGTATGGAGTTTGTATGTTCTTCCTGTGTTTGTATAGGTTTACACCAGATGCTCTGATTTCCTCCCACCATTTGAAGATGATCAGGTCAGGTGGATTGGCCATGCTAAATTGCCCTGTCGTGCAGACTAGGTGGATTCACTTTGGTAATTGTGTGGGTAAGTCAAGGTGGGAAGCTCTTTGGAGGGTCGGTGCAAAGTCAATGGGGCAAATGGTGCCTTTTGTGCTAGAGGGATTCTATGATTCTGAGACATTTTTTGAGATCAGATTACAGTCTACCCTACAAATTAATGAAATCACCCAACATGCTGTGTTTCTGTTGTGTGGTTGGCAGGGATAAGAGGCTGCTTGGCTCTGCAAACTATCACAGCTCGATGCAAGGAAATTGTTTTATTTGAAGAGTCACATCCTGTTGTCATGAAAGGATTATGGAAGCTACATCTTAGCATACATAGAGGGGCAGGGTTATCAGGGCAGGCTTTACTGCTGATGGTGTATTTAGGAACTCTGCAAAGAGAGGCACTTGGATGCTATCATTTAAAAATTACTATTCAGAGAAATGGGGAAATGTGTATTCATTGAAAGTTGGGAGCAACTATGGACTGTTTGCTATAATGAGTGTAATTCTACGCAGTGTGTGATCCATGATAAGTACAGATCATTTAGATCTGTAATTTAAAGTATAGGTTGTGTACAAAATTAAATGGGCGTTTTCTCATTATTGTGGCAATAAAACTTTTATTATGTGTGATCTGCTAATGTCATACTTTCAACTGTTAATTGTTAAATAAGGTACAAATAACACAATGATTTTTAAATACATGACAATATATACTTCTATTACTCTTTAAAAACAGTATTTTACAGATCCCAAAAATATTCCTACACTGTAGCCAAAAGTATACAGTACTCACACCAAAGATAAAAACCTCTTTCTCTAACACCTCAACAGATTTGATTTAACTGTGAATTAAACCATCAGTTAGGAAAATTTGATAGCATCTTCCTGTAATTATCAGACAGCTGAGATTAACTATTCTCAGCATAAGATAACTTCTTCATGGTTTTACCCATAAATGTCTTGTCCAGGGCCATCACTAACTCCTTACTCTCTGTCAATTTAGTGCTAATACATCTAACTAGTTTCTCTCTTTCTCAGTAGCACTGTTTATATATCCATATTTATCCAAGGACTTTGCAGAACTGCCCAAAACTGAAAATAAAATTCCAAAGATCTCTCACTAAGTTATAGATGTTTCTATGAAATTTTTAAAAAAAGCAAGTCCTGAAATTTCAAACAAAACTTAATGTACAATTTTTTTATCTTGCCTGGTTATAATCCTTTTTAAATAAAAACTAATTACTCATGAAAAGTAGCTCTCACAAACTTTTTTTAAATCACCATTGATACAAAAATGCTTACAAGTTAAACAAATATAAACAAAAGGAAAAAAGATCTTACAAGGAAAGGCTGAGGGAACTGAGGCTGTTCTTGTTGGAGAGAAGAAAGTTGAGAGGCGATTTAATTGAGACATATAAGATAATCAGACAGTTAGATAGCGTGGACAGTGAGAGCCTTTTTCCTCAGATGGTGAAGGCTAACACGAGGGAACATAATTTTAAATTGAGGGGTGATAGATTTAGGACGTATATCAGGGGTAGTTTCTTTACTCAGAGAATAGTAGGGGCATGGAACGGCCTGCCTGCAACAGTAGTAGACTCACCAATAATAATGGAACGGTGTAGGTTAGATGAACATCAGATTAATTTCACAGGTCAACGCAACATTGAGGGCCGAAGGTCCTGTAATGCAATGTTATGTTCTATGTTCTAAACAGTTACACCACAGTCTACATCATGTATATTGTGAATGAGAAATAGAGTTATGATAACATTCTTTTGTTATTGTATGCTAAAGAGAGGGGTAAAATCAATTTTGGTTGGTTCTGCTGAGTGAACTTGAGAGCTATATTATCATTGCTATTTTTGTGAGGCTATTGAACTCCTCCAACATTATAAATAGATCCTGCTTAAAGGCACAGGGTTTTTGGAGGGGGTTTCACAAGATAATGCTGTGGCATCTATACTGACATCTACCTCTGTCATTGAGATTAAGAAGACAAAAGGATGACATGCATTTATAACACATCTTTCAGAAGCTTAGAACATCTCAAACTCTCTTTATAATTGTTGAAGAGTTTTAAACTTCAGACACAGTTATAAGGAACATTGCAGCCGTTCTCTGCACAGCAGTGTCTCATAAACAGTGATCTGTTTTTAGTAATTTTCATTGAAGAGTAAATATTGCCAGTGAGCATGATGTAGGATTCTCGTGCCCTTCAAGTGGTGCCCACTTGAGAGAGAACAGATTGTGCTTTGGTTTAGCATCAGTCTGAATGACAGTATCTCTGAGATTGCAACACTCCCTCAGTACTGGACTTGAACCTACAACCTTCTAAATTATTATTATAAATGTCACCGTTGAGCAAAAACTGGCACCTGATCTTAAGATGCAATTCCTCTGAAAAATAACTCCCTCTTTGTCCTCACCTCCTCCATTTGGACCTCCTTGAAGGTGTGGAAAGTGTTCTTTGCAGCAATCAGCAAGTGTTTAAAATAAAAGATGAAATGTCAAAGTGATAGATGAATCTCCATTTTAAGAGGCACATTCTGACTTAAATTAACCTAGGAGATTTGGAGGAAATGGCCCCATTCCTGATATTATGCAAATGGTAATGAAGTCCAAAAATAAAATTTCCTGGATTCATGGTGACACTTTTGGGGATGGGGCTTATATGCGCCATTGCTCTCTTGCTGGAAATCCAAAGCAAGGCTAGTGTCCCTGAATTGTTGTCAACTGTCCCTAAGTCCAGCTTATTTTTGTGATCAACATGTAACTCATCAAGATGTATAAACAAGTTCTAAACGCTTTGATCCTTAGCACATTTTTACTTCCAAATGAGTTACTCTTTAAAACGTTGAGTTTATTTCTGTTCCATTTGAATTATTCAAATCATCAAGTTAACCCTTAGATGACTGGGATTTAAAAATAAATTCTTAGCAGTTCAGATATAGTTACATTTACTGCTCATCCTATTGGTCCTGACACAGTGATGATTAGCTTTCTCCATGAACTGCTGCAGTTCTATTAGTGAAATGCCCACAGTAATGTCTGCTAGACCATTCTCAGCAGTAGCAATATAGAGAGTCATATAGTAAAGCAGTACAAAAACAGAACCCTTTGGTTAAATCAGTCCATGCTGAACAATATCCCAAACTAAACTAGTCCCACCTGCTTGCTCCTGGCTCATATCCCTCCAAATCTTTCCTATTCATGTACTTACCTAATTGACTTTTAAATGTTGTAACTGTGTCTGCATCCACCACTTTGTCTGGCAGTTCATTCCACACATGAACCACCCTCTATGTAAATAAGTTGCCCATCATGTCTTTCTTAAATCTCTCTCCTCTCACCTTAAAAATATGTCCCCTAGTCTTAAAATCCCAATCCTAGGGAAAAAAATCTACCATTATCCCTACCTATACCCCTCATGATTTTCTAAACCTCTGCAAGGTCACCTCTCAACCTCTTGCACTCCAATGAAAAAAGTCCCAGCCGATCCAGCCTTCCTTTATACTTCAAACCTTCCATACCGAGCAACATCCTGGTAAATCTCTTCTGAACCCTCTCCACATTGATAATATCCTTCCTATAACTGGACAATTAGAACTGACACAACACTCCAGCAGAAACCTCACCAATGTCCTGTACAATTTCAACATGACTTCCTAACTCTTATACTTAAAGGAATGAAGGCAAGTGTGCTAAATGCCTTTTTAATTACCCTGTCTATATGTGATGCTAACTTCAAAGAATTATGTACCTGAACCCCGAGGTCTCTGTTCTACAGGGTAAAAATGAGGACGGCAGATGCTGGAAACCCAAGTCTGAATAAGGGTCCTGGTGAAGGCTTTTTGCCCGAAACGTCGATTTTTCTGCTCCTTGAATGCTGCCTGACCTTTTCCAGCATCACTCTAATTCAGACTCTATGTTCTACAGCACTACCCCCATCCCTCCCCAGCCCAATTATTAATTGTATAAGTCCTGCCCCAATACCTCACATTTATCCAAATTGAAAACCATTAGCCATTTTTCAGCCCAATGACCCATTCGATCAAGATCCAGTTGTGATCTTAGATAACCTTCTTCACTCTCAACAATGCCACCAATTTTGGTGTCATCCACAAACTTACTAATCTGTCTGCTATATTCTCATCCAAGTCATTTATATAAATGACAAACAAAAGAGAACCCAGAACCAATCCCTGTGGAACATTGCTGGTGACAGGCCTACAGTCTGAAAAGCAACCATCCTCCACCACCTGTCTTCTGCTCTTAAGCCAATTTTGTATCCAATTTTCAAGCTCACTCTGAATCTCATGTGACTTAACTTTGCTAATTAGCCTATCATGGGGGAACCTTGTCAAAGACTTACTGAAGTCCAAGTTAACAACGTCTACTGCTCTGCCATCATCCATCTTTTGGTAACTTGCTCAAAAAACATGAGATATGATTTTCCTCACACAAAATCATGCTGACAATCCCAAATAAATTTTTGCTTCTCTAAATGTTTATAAATCCTATCTTTTAGAAGCACCTCCAACAATCTATCCACAAAGTGAGACTCGCAGTTCTATAATTCCCTGGTTTCTCCTTACAACCTTTCTTAAATAAAGGCACAATATTTGCAACATTTGCAATGTGAACTGTCTTTAAACCATCAATATTTAATTCCCTGAGTTCTCTAACCTTCATTTCTTTCTCCACAGTAAAAATAATCATTTAATCTATGTCTCACCTCGTGAGGTTCAACACAAAGATGATCTGCTTGATCTTGAAGAGGCCCTATCCACACTCTACCCTGTTACTCTTAATATACTTGAAGAACCTCTTTGAATTATCCTTAATCTCATCTGCCAATGCTATCTCATATCCCGTCTTTGCCTTCCTGATTCCCTTCTCAAGAATGTCACTATGCTCTTTAAATTGATTAAGAGAATCATTTGAATCCAGTTGTCCTTATCTAATTTAAGATTCCCTTTTATTCATGACTAGAACTTCAATATCCTTATGCGTCCATGGTTCCTTAATCTTACCAGCCTTACCCTTCACCCTAACAGGAGCATGAT
Source organism: Hemiscyllium ocellatum (assembly GCF_020745735.1). Taxonomy (NCBI): domain Eukaryota; kingdom Metazoa; phylum Chordata; class Chondrichthyes; order Orectolobiformes; family Hemiscylliidae; genus Hemiscyllium; species Hemiscyllium ocellatum. Next base: position 51,507,997 of record NC_083401.1, on the reverse strand, counting down.
GCCTCTGAACTCGTCATCACGCTATTGAAAGCCTCCTACTTGACAGACATCCCATTTACCTGTGAACAGACGACCCTAATCATATTCACATCTTTGTAACAGAGGTTGGTGGGAAGCTGAAAAATGCATCTTTGAACAGTCAGCACAGGGGCCATTCAACTCCTGGGTTGAGTTAGGATTACAAGAGAGCAAACTAGTCAGCTACCCAAATTAACCCACTGAAATCACACTCATTGGGTTAATTTGATAGCTCTAGAATTTTGATAGCTCTAGAATATATTCACTATACCTCTCCACCTCATTTCCAAAACTTTTTGTATCTGATCTAATATCTCCTGGTGCGGCTTGATCTCACAGTTTGTTGTAGAATGGTGCACATACTCTGAGGAACAGCAAACACAGCCAAAGATGAAAGGAAAATGAGAAAGCCAAAAGCAAATAATGTTAAACTTGAAAGGTTGCAGAAAAGATTTCCAAGGATGTTGCCAAGACTGGCATGCTTGTCCTATAAGGAGAGGCTGAATAGGTTTAGATTGTTTTCCCCTGGAGAGTCAGAGGCTGATGGGTGATCTTATGGAGGTTTATAAAATCATAAGGAGGACAGGGTGAATAGTCAAGGTCTTTTTTTTTTCCCTGGGGTGGTACAGTCCAAAGCTGTATAGTGTAGATTTAAGGTGATGGGGAAAGATTTGAAAAAGACCTAAAGAGTAACTTTTTCACTGAGAGAGTGGTGCATGTATGCAACAAGCAGCCAGAGGAGGTTATAGAGCCTTGTACAATTACAACATTTAAAAGGCATTTGGATGGGTATATGACTCGAAAGTGTTTGTAGGGATATGGGGCAAATGCTGGAAAATGGGACTAGGTCAGATTGGGATATCTGTTTGGCACAGAAGAATTGAACCAAAAGTTCTGTTTCCATGCTCTACATTGCTATGACTCTATAACAAGTAAAACTAAACAGACTACGCTGAGAGGCATGGAGAGTGAAGGGTTTGGGAAAAAAATGTAGAATAAGGAAAGGCTAGCTTGGATATTTGTGATGAAAAAAGAATTATGAGCAAGGACAAAAGAGGTAACAGAACAGCGACAAATAAATTATGGAAGAAGAGGAGAGTATGCAGATAGGTTCTGAATATATGTCTTTGGACAGGCAAAATATTTTTCTTCTTTGCTTTCTTAATAATTTTTAAGAAGCCTGATTTTAAGATGAAAGGTAAAAGGTTCAGAAAGGATTTGAGGAAACTGAGAACGACACTAAGATAGGTAGAGTTGTGGATAGTGATGAAGGATGTAGTAGGTTGCAGAGAGACATAGATAGGATGCAGAGCTGGGCTGAGAGGTGGCAAATGGAATTTAACGGGGACAAGTGTGAGGTGATACACTTTGGACAGAGTAATCGGAATGCAGAGTACTGGGCTAATGGTAGGATTCTAGGGAGTGCAGATGAGCAGAGGGATCTCGGTGACCATGTACACAGATCCCTGAAAGTTGCCACCCAGATTGACAGGGTTGTTAAGAAGGCATACAATGTTTTGGCCTTTATTAACAGAGGGATTGATTTCCAGAACCAGGAGGTTATGCTGCAGCTGTACAAAGCTCTGGTGCGGCCACACTTGGAGTATTGTGTACAATTCTGGTCACCGTATTATAAGAAGGATGTGGAAGCTTTGGAGAGAGTTTAGAAGAGACTTACTAGAATGTTGCCTGGTATGGAAGGAATGTCTTACGAGGAAAGGCTGAGGGCCGTGAGGTGTTCTCGCTAGAGAGAAGAAGGTTGAGAGGTGACTTAATAGAGACGTACAAGATAATCAGAGGGTTAGATAGGGTGGACAGGGACAGCCTTTTTCCAAGCATGGGAAAGGCAAACACAAGGGGGCACAGCTTTAAAGTGAGGGGAGATAGGTATAAGACAGATGTCAGAGGTAGTCTCTTTACTCAGAGAGTAGTAAGGATATGGAAGGCATTGCCTGCAATGGTAGTAGATTTGCCAAGTTTAAGTTCATTTTAAGTCTTCATTGGACAGGCATATGGATGTAAATGGAATAGTGTAGATGGATGGGCTTCAGATTAGTAAGAGAGGGCGGCGCAACATCGAGGGCCGAAGGGTCTTTTCTGCGCTGTAATGTTCTATGTTCTATGTTTTCCACTCAGTGAGTGCTGCGATACTAGACTGCACTGTCTGAGAGAGTAGTTATTTTAGGGATGTTATTGTTCTGTCAAAGTCACATGAAATGATTATAATACACATTTGTTTAAAATAGTCCTGAAAACAAAGAGTTGAACCTCCTCATAAATTCAATCCAAAGTATTCACAGTGGAGCAAATTATAGTTGAAGCAATTGTATGTCTTCAACTCTCAGTAAATTATTACATTTAGCTCAACAGCAGTAAGTTATTATCAATGACTTAGAGATAAAAATGAACGTTGTAAAGGCTGAATGTCTCACAAATCATGAGAATGTAGAAAGTATGCAGAAACATTCCCATCTATCTCATCCAGTTTTCTTAGATCTCAAATGCTTAAATAACATTTCCTATCATTCCTCTAAACTTCCATGAATAGAAGGCCAGCTGGCTTAAACTTTCCTCATGAGGCAACCCATTCTTCTCAGGAAGCATCCAAGTGAACCTTCCCTGAGCTACTTAGATGGCAAACATATCTCTGCTGAAGTAAGGAAACAAAAATGATACACAGCATTCCACTCACTTTTCCATATTCCCACTCAGAAGTAAGATTCAAAGCCATTTTGAAAATTATGCCCCGGGTTTTGACAAGGGAATTGCATGTTGTCTATAACACCCGGCAATCCAGCCCATGAACTTAGCCAGTTCAGTCCTTTTGCATTCATATTTATTACTTGCTTGCTTGCCCCATTTGCATTTTGTGGGCTTAAAACTTTGGAAAAGGGTGATTCTAGAGTTGTGGCTTTACTGACAAATAAATGTTAATCAAAACACTAAGTAGAAAATTTGAGATATGTGGAAAGTAACACAAACATGGATTTAAACTTTATATGTGGTCCTGAAATGATGTGGGACACATGCACGCAGCCCATTAAAAAATAAAACTGTTGAATTGTTAACTTGGAGTCACCAAATTCAAATCAAATGTAATCTTGACTGATGTTCACATTCAGTGCTCCCTTAGAGATTCTATACACCAGATAGTCATTTCTAGAACACATTGGTAAGAGTCCTAGAAATATATGTGACCAGGCCCACCTTGATCAAGAAACAGCATTTGAGTAGGTTACTGAGTCAGACAGTCATAGAGATGTACAGCATGGAAACAAACCCTTCAGTCCAGCCCGTCCATGCTGACCAGATATCCCAGCACAATCTAGTACCACCTGCCAGCACCTGGTCCATATCCCTCCGAACCCTTCCTAATCATATACCCATCCAAATGCCTTTTAAATGTTGCAATTGTACCAGCCTCCATCACTTCCTCTGGCAGCTCATTCCATCCATGTACCACCCTCTGTGTTAAAAAGTTGCCCCTTAGGTCTCTTTTACATCTTTCCCCTCTCACCCTAAATCTATGCCCTCTAGTTCTGGACTCCCCGACACCAGGGAAAAGACTTTGTATATTTATTCCATCCATGTCCCTCATAATTTTGTAAACCTCTATAAGGTCACTTCTCAGCCCCCGACACTCCAGGGAAAGCAACCCCAGCCTGTTCAGCCTCTCCCCATAGTTCAAATGCTTCAACCCAGGTAACATCCTTGTAAATCTTTTCTGTACCCTTTCAAGTTTCACAACATCTTTCCGATAGGAAGGAGACCAGAATTGCATGCAATATTCCAACAGTGGCCTAACCAGTGTCCTGTACAGCCTCAACATGACCTCCCAACCCCTGTACTCTACTCTGACCAATAAAGGAAAGCATACCAAACGCCTTCTTCACTATCCTCTCTACCTGTGGTTCAACTTTCAAGGAGCAATGAACCTGCTCTTTGTTCAGTAACACTACCTAGAACCTTACCATTAAGTGTATAAATCCTGCTAAGATTTGCTTTCCCAAAATGCAGCACCTTGCATTTATCTGATTTGAACTCCATCTGCCACTTCTCAGCCCATTGGCCCATCTGGTCAGATGGAGAGAAATCTGGAGCAAATGTGACATCAACGAAGTTAGCTTCAAAATCTAAAATGCTTTCTGAAAAATATGAAACTTAACTCAGGGATTTATTGTGGAGAACATTGTTGCCATAATCAATGTTCTAAAATGATTCAAAATCACTCAGTTGTTCCTTAGTTAGTAAAACACTACTCTTCTGTATAAAAGTTCTGTAGGTCACATAAACTTCTCATTTTTGGTGCTTGGATTTTGCTTAAAAGAGCAATTCAAATGCACAGATAAATGCTTTCACATTTTATAATTCTTGATTTTATCTCTAATGAACTTCAATGGTCATGCTGACACTGATTTTCATAATTTTCATCTGTCTTCCACATCCCAACATCTTAATGAATAATCTCTGTTTGGCTAGTCATTACACACGAACGTCATGCTTCAATGGCAGAGATCAGTTTGACATCACCAAACTTACTGACTTTTTCAAATATCAATGGCTACAGATTAAAGAGTCCATGAATCAAGTGATGATGGAATGAAGATAAGGAATAAGTTGCTAAATGAAAGAATGATTATTTATTGTCATTTGTGTTCTACAATAAATAACACAGTAAAATACATTGAAAAGCTTCAATTGTTACCACAGTCCAGCATCATTTATAATAGTTTAAGAACAACAAGAATGAAAATATATAGCTTAAAGAAAGTCCATCTTCATTCTGTCACCTCCAGCATAAGTCCTGAGGTGTGCTGGAACACATATTTTTCCCCTCTAAGGTGTACAACTGCCTGGGAGAAACATTTAAGGACTATATTCACATTCACTAAATTCTCCTTATTAACCTACCTTGTTACTAGCACATCATCCAGATAAATGGTGACCTGGGATAGATCCTGCAAAATGTTCTCCATTGCCTGCTGAGAAATTGCACAGGTTCATGATATCCCAAATAGCAGTCTCATATATTGGTACAAACCCTTATGGGTATTAATTGTAGCATACTTCTGGCAATCCTCATCAAACCACAGAAAAATAAATGCATTCTTTCCATATACTGTGCCCAGTCTTCGACAATAGAATTGAATGAGTCAAGCTTCCCAAATAGTGCCAGAAATCAAGTCACCAAGTCATTCTTTGTTTACATGTGGAGAACCCTTGACACTGATCCAGGGCCCTCAGAGCCAGCTCTCAGAGTGAACCAGATGTCTGACCTTTCTGTCCTTATCTGTCAGCTAGGCCTATCTGATTGATCAGATTAGCAGCCCCAGTCAGCGAACTCACATTCTATGAGACTCACCTGGCTGGCCTTGTTACAATCACCACGAGTGAGTTCAATTCACTAGACCTACATTTCTATTTAGTCGTACAATTGTGTGTGCAAATTCAAGCTCATTAGGGCAACATGGTGGTTCAGTGGTTCACACTGCTGCCTTACAGTGCCAGGGAATCTGGTTTGATTCCAGCCTTGGGCAACTGTCTGTGTGGAGTTTGCACATTCTCTCCCTGTCTGTGTGAGTTTCCTCCCACAATCCAAAGATGTGCAAATTAGGTAAATTGGTCATAGTGTTCAGGGCTTTGTCATTTTGATGCATTAGTAAGGCATAAAATGTAGAGTAGTAGGATAGCGGAACGGGTTTGGGTGGGTTATTCTTAGGACAATCGGTGTGAACTTGTTGGGCCGATTGGCCTTTTGGGATTCAATGATCTATGATATTTAACCCAGATGTATGCAAAAAACATTTTATTACAGGCTTTGCTATGCTACAGATAATGAAAGATTTAGACTTGAATTGAATTCACAGGCACAGAGCCACAGAAATATTATAGGCAGTGTTGTTCAAGATACCAAGCTTTGAATCATTATGTCTGACAGTAATTTCAAGTTATTGCATTAGCCTAAATCTACAGGGCCCAAGGTCTGCAGCAGTTCAAGAAGGCAGCTCACCATTATCTTTTCCAGAGCAATTCGGAATGTAAAAAATGCTGGCCAAACTAATGACGCCCACATCCTATGAATGACTTTTGAAAAATTCTGCTGTGGACATGGGGATTGACATATTAAAGCATAAATGCTGGGAGCAGTATTGACCCCTCAGAGGGATATGACTGAAGGCCTCCACAAGCAATCTCAAGTTAATATTTTGAAATGGGCATCTTTCTGATTTGTTGTTTTAACCACCTCTACAAATCAGTCAATAATAAACAAAATCTTCTATTCCTTCAAGATGTTAGCTAAGACTTCGAATTATACAAGAGAACTGGTAAATATAATAGCAAGTAAAGGCTGTCATTTTAGGTCAAGGCGTGATGTTTTGAAAAAGTTAAAAATTAGGAACATGATTCTTAATATTTGTGAATCAATCATTTGCAATTTAAAAGAAAGGAACCCACTATGCATATAGAACAGATTGTAGATATACTTGCTGGCACCTCTTTTAAAAAAGTCTGAAGTTATTAAATCCTAGCTCTAGGAATCAGAAGCTGAGAGTGTACAGATCACTACACCCCTCACAAGACCTGATGTTTTTTCTGAGGTGACAGGAAAATGAGGAATCTTGCTCAGAAGGAATCAAGGTGGTCCAGTAGGCACCCAGTCGTAGGATGAACCACATACAGAAGTCTACTTTCAGGACCTCCAGTCATGGCTGGGCCCTGCAGCTCACTCTGCCTTCAGCAGACATTCTCAACATGTCAGGATGTCCTAGTCATAAACACGTCCAGGGTGTTCTGCTCAAAACTCCAAAACCAGTAGTCTCTACTATAATCCCAAACCTGTGTTACTGATGCTATACTAAATCACTGGCTAGCTATCTGAGCCAAGTGCCCTCCATCATGCACTAAAACCTTGGTTAAATAAGCAAAAATGTAATCTATCAATATACATCAGACACTAAGCAAATATAATATTTTAGTAATCCTATGACTACTAAGCATGAAGGAATATATTTGTCTGTCAATTATGCTTTTGGCATTTACAACAATCATTCTCTCTGTTGGTTGTTGAGTTCCCCAAGGTTGGGGGATCTGATACTGGGACATGGCTCCAACTTTTGGCAATTACTGTGCTATCAAGAACTTTGATATTATTGTGGCAGTACTAGATCTACTAGGACATGGATTTATGATGCTGAGGCTACCTATAGACCAAACCTCCAAGCTGGAAACGAATGGTTGACACATTCAGTATTTTAGATCAGAGTGGTGCTGAAAAAGCACAACAGGTCAGGCAGCATCTGAGGAGCAGGAAAATCGACATTTTGGGCAAAAGCCTTTCATCCTGATGAAGGCTTTTGCCTGAAACATCGATTTTCCTGCTCCTCAGATGCTGCCTGACCTGCTGTGCTTTTCCAGCACCACTCAGATCTAAACTCTGGTTTCCAGCATCTGCTATCCTCACTTTTGCCTACATTCAGTATTTTAACCCGGGGCAGAACTCGGGCCTCTCAAGGCATGCACAAAAGAATGTTTAACATAAAATATATATTTTAAACATAAAATGTAATTCATGATATAGTAAGGTATCAAAGAGTGCCATGTGTTGTATTGAAAGAAATTGAACTGTTTTGCTCTTCCAATGATTTCACAACAGACATCATAGCCATCCGTGATTTCCTCAGTTATCTCTAAGAATACTGATAACTTCATAACTCATTCTCAGTTATGTTGGTGACTGAAGTATGAACATCCAGCAGGCCATTATCCAATGGCCTGTTTACCATATAAAATGTCTTTTGTTTCATAGCCATCATCCATCCCATGAATGAATTCCAAGCCAGCACCGACCTCACTGGTTTAGCGATGAATGCACACTGATGGAATTTGCACACTCCAAAGCCTCTGAGTTGGTGGTCCTTGCTCTGCCAAGTGATGCTGAGAGTACTGCTGAGGATGTACAGGGAGAATCTGATCAGCCTTTTCTCCCATCAAGCATTTGTTGTCCAGGTCACCCTACCACAAATCATCAAAACATTCAAGCTGATTAAAACAACAAATTGCTTTTCAGTGATATGAAATGTGGAATTATTGGTCAATTTTCTTTGGTGCTATTGGTTCAGGGAGAAATGTTATCCATAGCACAGTAACTGTTTTTGAAATAATGCCATGAGATTTAAATAGATGGAAAGTACACTTCAGTTCATCATTCCATGTGAAAGACAACAAATTGGACAATGCCGTATTCTTTCGGACAATGCTGCATACCTTTATCCCTGGAGTATGAGTAAAAGTTTGAACAAACAGTCTTCTTGTCAGGGCAAGAATGATATGACCTGAGTCAACTTGACTGAGAAGTTAATTAAGATGGAGTTGAAACTTTAGTTTAAAAATGACTGAACTATTTTATTGTGTGAACACTCTGATCAAACTTCTAACTTTTTTTAACCACATATCAAACAATCATTTGCTTGTTCTTACAATATAATTGTTCTCAATAATTTACAGACTTGCATCTTCAAATGGCATTAAAGTATAAAACTATGCTGTATAAACAATACATTTCTTGTCATTTATTTTCATTACATGTTAATATTTGGGTTTAATTCACTCTTTAGAGTATTGGATCGAGTCTTCTGTTATTTTACTCCAAGTATGAACTTAGCTAAAACATTCAAAGTTCATAATACAACTCAAAAGCAATTAAATTATTGTATGCTTTGCTATAATATTTGAATTCTTGGTGAATTCTTAACCATTCAGACTCTGATTGAAACTGAATTTATTTTACTGTGGTAAAGTTCATTTTTGTAGTACTAGAGCCAGAACAAAGAATAGAAATATGCCTCATTCTTCTATCATCTGTTTTAATATTTTAACATCCCACCTAAGGGATTGGCTGGTGCATAAACACTAATGCTTTCAGAGGGAATGATAAAAAGCCTTCAGCCTGAAGGCATATGTTCTGAACATATGTGGGGAAGAGATATTTCACCCAAAGGGTTATGAACACTAGCTTGTGTTGTTTCTTTCCTTAACTGTGGCTTAACACATTGTGTGATATATTGTGTACGTTGTTTAGAACAGAATACTCTTTAATGGATTAAAATAAATACCGTGTATCACAGAATAATGTTGCCTTGGAAGCTCATGGATCCTTCTTAATAGGATAGTAAGTCTCACGGTTGCTAATTTGGCGGCCTCCTCATGCAAGTTTGCACTACAGGCTGATGTTGGTTGACTTGGGACCCCCATATGGATCTGACATTGGTGTCAAAACACTCGTTAGAAATTTTGGCTCATTAACAATTTTTCTCCTCATGGATACAGTCAGATCTTGCATTGCTGGCACTTTCTGTTGTTATTTCATTAACCAAGCTTTTGGCTACATTTCCTATCATGTCCTTTATCCTACTAGTGTCAATTTTTGTTTGATTGTTCTTCCATGAAGCACCTTCAACTAGTTTCCAACATTAAAGGGACTATACAAAATAAAAGTGTAAGTGTGCCAATCTCCAATAGTAGAATCAGATTACATCATCACCATTGATCCTTTTTCATTCAATAATTTTTGATGTATGGGTTTCAGGTCCACCCCTCAAAGATCAATCATTCTTCAAATGTCCAACATCATGTTATACTTAAATAAACCATTTTAGGTAGTATTATAAAGATAATAGTCATTTTATTTGCTGAATCAGTGACTCTGTTGATTAGAGCTCTACTGCTTTACATCTGGAGGTTGTAGGATGCAACCAAAGTTTATAATTTTCTGCAGTGTTATTAGATAAAAACATACTTTAGTTAGACATCTGATATCTCCAGGTTGTGCAATCAAAACTATCTGCAGGAATTCAGACAAACATCACGTAATCATTATGAGAGCACAGCCTTGTCCCCACATAAGGAGTGGACAGTGGAGAAGACTGAGGAGGAAGAAAAGGAAGAAGAGTGAGAGGAAGATACGATGTCAGAAAGCAAGAGGGCAACTAACACAGCTCCTTTCCAGCTGGGCAGTCCATGATCAGCTCAGCTGACAATGGTATAGTGTGTTTAAGCCCACGATCCCAGTTAACAACAGTCTTGCCCTTGATAATGATCATCACAGTGTCCACTTGGCGCCCATGGCGATAATCTCCCTCCCCTCCAACATCCAACGGTATATCCTCCAATATGGTTCCTCTGCTGCTTCTACAAGTCATGATGTAGCTCAAAAATATCATGAGACTTTCTTGGGAGCAAGTGGTGTGTGCAGAGTTCTTGAAATGAGAACAAAGACATTCATCAAATTTATTATTCATCATGTCATACGATGCCTTGTCAACCCTTTCCCAATGTATTATTTCATATCTTTTCATGTGGATTCCATTTGTCTCTATTCTATGCAGCTGAGAAAACCATTGTTATCCTCCACCAGTTTACATAGCTTCCTCACTACTTAGCAAGCTAAAAACTTTTGTGTCACCACAAACTTCTTGATCATGTCTCATATTTCCATATCATCAGCAAATTAGACAATTCCCCTCCATCCCTTCATCTAAGTCATCAGTCTAAAACAAATTCAACTCACATGATATTGAGAAAAGGCTGAAGGTAGACAATAGACAATAGGTGCAGGAGTAGGCCATTCGGCCCTTTAAGCCTGCACCACATTCATTATGATCATGGCTGATCATCCACAATCACTATCCTGTTCCTGCCTTATCCCCATAACCCTTGATTCTACTGTCTTTAAAAGCACTATCCATCTCTTTCTTAAAAGTATCCAGAGACTTGGCTTCCACTGCCTTCTGGGTCAGAACGTTCCATTTATCCACCACTCTCTGGGTGAAGAAGTTTAGAACTCTGTTCTAAGTAGCCTACCCCTTGTTTTTAAACTGTGTCCTCTGGTTCTGGACTCATCCATCAGCAGAAACATGCTTCCTGCCTCCAATCCATTAATAATTTTATATGTCTCAATCGGATCCCCTATCAACCTTCTAAACTCAAGTGTATACAAGCCCGGTCACACCAACCTTTCAAGATATGATAGTCCCGTTATTCCGGGAATTGACCTTATGAACCTACACTGCACTCCCTCAATAGCCAGAATGTCCTTCCTCAAATTTGGAGACCAAAACTGCACACAATACTCCATGTGGAGTCCCACCAGGGCCCTGTACAGCTGCAGAAGGACCTCTTTGCTCCTATACTCAATCCCTCTTGTTATGAAGGCCAGCATGCCATTAGCTTTCTTCACTGCCTGCAGTATCTGCATGTTTGTTTTCATTGACTGATGTATGAGAACACCTAGATCTCATTGTACTTCCCCTTTACCTAACTTGACTTCATTTAGATAATAATCTGCCTTCTTGTTCTTGTCATCAAAGTGGATAACCACACATTTATCCACATTAAACTGCATCTGCCATACATTCATCCACTCACCTTGCCTGTCCAAGTCACTCTGTATTCTCATAATATCCTCCTCACATTTCACCCTGCCACCCAGCTTTGTGTCATCAGCAAATTTGCTAATATTACTTTTAATGCCTTCATCTATATCATTGATGTATATTGTAAACAGCACCAAACCTTGTGGTACCCCACTGAAGACTGCCTGCCATTCCGAAAGGGACCCATTTATCACTACTCTTTGCTTCCTATCAGCCAGCCATTTTTCAATCCAAGTCAGTATCTTGCCCGCAATGCCCGCATGTGTCCTAATTTTGTTCACTAATCTCCTATGTGGGACCTCATCAAAGGCTTTCTGAAGTCCAAGTACACTACATCCACTGGCTCTCCCTTGTCCATCTTCAAACAATTCCAGAAGATTAGTCAAGCACGATTTCCCTTTCGTATATCCGTGCTGACTCTGACCTATCCTGTTACTGCTATCCAAATGGGTAAAAGTATTATGAATGCTTTGGACCAGATAACAAGAGTGCTGAAGACCAACACTTCAGAACTAGGTGCAAGCTGTTCTAGTATACCGAGGAACCTCGACTATCTGGCATTCGATTACCTGAATATTGGATTGCCCGGCAAGATCGCAAAGTCCCGATGCTTGGCTAAAGTATGTTATCCGGCATTCAATTACCCAGAATTCAATTAACTAAATGAAATACTCCCCACTTGTGTCCTTCAGATAATTAGTTACATCACTGGTGTCTAATCAACAATGTAGAACATTCTTCTGGCATGTTCTCCACAGAAAAAGCAGGAGAAACCCAACTCAGCCAATTGCTATCACATCAGATTGCTGTTAATCATCAGAAAAATGATGGAAAGGTTTGTCATACTATTAAGCAGCACTTAAAAACGAGTGCTCAGAAGTAACAGCTCACTGGTGCTCCGGTTACATTAATCATAGAATTCCTATTTGTGGAAGTAGGCCATTCAGCCCATTGAGTCCACACTGACTCCCGCTGAAGAGCATCCTACCCAGACCCAACCCACCTCTGCATCTCCCACGGCCAATCCCCTAACCTGCACTTCCCAGCAAAAGTTATTATGGCCAATCCACCTAATCTGCAAATCATTTGACTGTAGGAGGAAACTGGAGCACCCAGAACAAATCCATGCAGGTAGGGGAAGAATGTGCAAACTCCACACAGACAGTCACCCAAGGCTGGATTTGAACCTGGAACCCTAGCACTGTGAGGCAGCAGTGCTAACCACTGTGCTACCATACTGCCAGGTCACTTGGCTCCTGACCATATTGCAACTTTGATCTAAATATAGACAAAGGACCTAAACTCCAGAGGTAAAGTCAGAGTGAGTGCCCTTGATATCAAGGAACCATTAGACTGAGTATGTTATCATTGGGTCCCAACAGATTTGAACTCAATGGGGTTCAAAAAAACTGCTGCTGGAGTCATACCTAGCACAAATGGAAATTGTTTTGGTTGTTAGAAGTCAATTATCTCAGCCCAAGGACCATACTCCAGGGGATGCCCAGGGTTCTTGGCCCAGCCATCTTCAGCCACTTCATCAATGACCTTCCCTCCACCATAATGTCAGAACTGAAGACGTTTGGCAAAGATTACACAATGTTTGGATTATCTAGTGATCCTTCAAAGAATGGACCATTTCATGGAGAACATCCAGGCTTGGGCTGATAAGTGGCAATTAACAATTGTACCACATTACTATCAGGTAATGGCCATCTGAAACAGAATAGATTCTAACCATTGCTCCTTGTATTAAATGTCATTTCCATTGCAGAATCTCCCATAATCAACTTCCTGGAGGTTATCTTTGATCAGAAACTGAACTGACCTGACCATATAAATATGGAGCATAAAATAAGCAGATCTGGGGCTAGCAATTTTGCATCATGTAACACACCTCCTAACTCTCCAGTGCTTGTCCAACAGGTACATGACACAAGTTAAGGGTATGATGGAATACTCTTCATTTGTCTGAATGAGCACAGGTCCAACAACGCTCAAGAAGCCATTCATCAAGCAGGACAAAGCAGTGACCTTGACTGTATTTTATCCACAGTATTCAACATTTGCTTTGGTCATCACAAAAGCAAAATGGCAGCAGTGCATATCATCTACAAGATATGCTGCAAGAACCTACCAAGGCATCTTCAACAATACCTTCCAAACCCAAGAAGGACAAAGGCAACAGATGCATGGGAACACCACGACCTGAAATTTAATGGAATTGAGGGCCACACACTAGTTAACTGAAAACATTTCATGGGAATGCAAGTGCATTGGGCTTTGAGCTGTGATAAATGACATCTAACAACCAAAACAATCATCCTTTCTGCTAGGTATAACTCCAGTCAACGGAGAGTGTTTTGCCTGATTTCCATTTACCTCATTAATGCTCAGACTGTCAGATTCCAATTGTTCTTTTTTTGTTGAGGGCAGTCACTATCATCTCATCTCTGGAGTTCAGCTCTGTAGTTCTTTTTTTAGTCAAGACTATGATGAGGTCAGAAATATCATGATCCAGGTAGAACCCAAATTGAACAAGTTATTGTTGGTTAATTCAGCTTGATAGTACTGTTGATAATTTGCGTTGGATTGGTCCTGCTGTTTTATGTGAACTGAACTTGCCTGAGCAATTTTTCACATTGTCAAGAATGCAGTATTGGAACTGTACTGGAATGGTTTGGGCTCAGCTAATTTTAGAGCATAAGTACTTTCTTCAGTTCGTTCAAATCTGGTTAGTTAGTTGTGGAGTTGCTTAGCTCTGTCTCATGCATGCAACTTCTACAGTTTGGTATGTAAATTCTCATGTTTTGCAGTTGCATCATTTCGATCTCTTCTTTAGTTTTGCTTGCAGTTGCTCCTGGCCTGCCCTCCTGCACTCCTCATTGAGGCAGTGTTGGTTCCTTGGTTTGATGGTAACTGTAAAGTGGGGATATACTTGGTGTGAAATTACAGAATGTCTTTGAGTATGATTCCAATGGCCCACAGCTCCTTATGAATGAGTTGCTCAATCTTTTGGCATCTATCCTACTCAGCGTGGTGATAGTTCCACACATGATAGAGTACATCCTCAATGTGAAGTCAAGATTTTGTCTCCAAAATGACTATCTGGAAATTACTACTGCCAATACTGTCATGGACAGATGCATCTGCAACAGATGGATTAGTAAGGTCAAAAAAAGTAAGCTTTCCCTCATCATGAGCCACATACTCAGTGAATCAGCTTGAGGCTCTGACCACTTCAGTCAGTGGAGGTGCTCCTTCAATCTTGTAGACAGACCATATATTGGGCCTTAGAAACCCTAATGCTTTATCCAAGTAGTGTTCAACACCAAAGAGTAATGATTCAACAACTGTGGATAAAGTAAGTAGGTAACGGAACTAGCCAGGTAGTAGTTACTTGGTACTTGTCGTAACCAACAGAGGGGTTCCTATTTTTAATTAACTCACAGGATGACTGTATATCTGGTTAGATCAGTATTTATTGCCCATCCCTAATTACCCAGAGGGCAGTTAAGAGCCAGCGACATTGCTGTGGGTCTGGAGTCACATGTGGGTCAGACCAGATAATGATGACAGATTTCCTTCCCTAAAGGGCATAGTGAACCAGATGCTATTTTTTTTTGCCCCCTGACAATTGACAATGACTTCATTATCATCATTGGGTTTTTAATTCTAGACTTCTACTGTATTCACATTCCCACCGTCTGCCATGCAGGATTCAATTCCAGGTCTCCAGAACATTTCCTGGGTCTCTGGATTAATAACACCACTAGACTATCGCCTCCCCTTCCATGTCCATGTTTGATTTGATGCCATGGGTATAGATTTTCACCTTCACTGTTTGGGTAGTCATCTTACCCTTATATTGAAATAAAATCTTTCAGTTTATATATCAGGCAGACAGGTCACTAACCAAGTGAAGATGAAAATCTCTCATATTAGCCATTAATAATCAGTCCAGTTTATAATGTACCAAACAGGAAAATCTCTAATCTTTTTGAGAATTATGCTTGTATAAAGAAATAATATAATTTTGATGGGTGTTCATTTTACCTGAATTCTAAAGTGAAATTCAAATTTGGGGCAAGCTAGAACATTTCAGAAAACATAAATAGAATATTTGAGATAGAATGCTATTTGTGTTCTGTTATGTGACAGGGAGATGTTTTGTTAACTTCTTTATGAGATTGCATGTAATGATTTACAAATATAAGGGAAATATCACAAAAACTCTGTTTAGTTTCAGGCTGTAAAATGCAATCAATTAAAATGCACTATAGATCTAAAGATTCTTAAAGTAAATCATGCCAGTCTGTAAATATTTTCAAAATGGTAAGGACCTTTAGTGATGGTTGGAAAAACTTTCGAAACTGAAATGGAGATTTTGTAATCAGTAATGGGTGAATAACTGTGCTCCAGCTTTAAATGATTTGCAGAAGACAAATGTTTGATGTATTGCAAGTGCGGTTTTACAGATCCTGTTTTGCACAGTAGGATATTTTTCTTTTCCAAAGAGATGTTCAGAAACGAAGGGGAAAACTGGGTGGAGGAGGTGTTTCATAAAGAAGCTCCATAAAAGCACAAAATGCTGCTCGACACTTTCCACTGTAATATTTTGATGTGTAAAAATACCAAATATTCCACACTCATAATTCATTTGCCAGCTTCTAGAATGTAGTTTATGACATTTGTGACAGTCACATTGTGCCAAGAGTCTCCTATAACAATTTCTTAGAAAATCGCAACAAACTATAAAATTCTCAATCTTCCTAGTGAACAGAACATAAAGCACTGTATAGATACAGATGTCTGGCATTGGTACTGCTTTGTTTATATTTTGCCCACAAACATTTGTTAACTTTCTAAATATAATTTTTGTTTAGGAAAAGAGAACTAGATTTTGTTTTGTTTCATGGTTTGCTGCTAAGCTATAAACAGAATAGGAAAGCTCAGCTGAGACTGTGATTGATGATGAATACCACATTTCTGTAGTCAGTGGTAGGAATGAAAGAAACAGTCTGTGCAGCTGTCATTGAAATGGTGATGTTCAGTAATTAATCAAATATATACAGAGTATAAATTTTAAATAAAACATATAAAATGTTGAAAAAAGATTATACAAAATAAAAATACTTCAGCTGGTAGAAATCTGAAATAAAAACATAACATTCTGGCAGCATCTGTGGCGAGCAGAACAGAGTTAACATGAGGAACCTCTAGTCCTGGAGAAGCTAAGAAGAAGGATGGCCAAGGGTACTTAATTGAGCAAGAATCCAGAATTCACAATCTCAATGCATAAAATCACTGGGGGCATGGATAGGGTAAATAGACAAGGTCTTTTCTCTGGGGTGGGGGAGTCCAGACCCAGAGTGCAGAGGTTTAGGGTGAGAGGGGAAATATTTAAAAGGGACCTAACAGGCAACATTTTCATGCAGAGCGTGGTGTGTGTATGGAATGAGCTGCCAGAGGAAGTGGTGGAGGCTGGTACAATTACAACATTTAAAAGGTATCTGGATTGGTATATGAATAGGAAGAGTTTAGAGGGAAATGGGCCAAGTGCTGGCAAATAGGAATAAATTAATTTAGGATATATGGTCGGCATGGACGAGTTGGATGAAGGGTCTGTTGCTATGCTGTACATTTCTATGACTTTATTTAAAGACTACCTGCCTGTATTTGTTTCTCAATTAAAGCAAAACTTACCAGAATTAATTGCCACATCCCAATAAAGGTCAACTTAATCAAGAAATTCTTGTCTTCACAGGCTTGACTGTACATAAGGTGTACTGTCTTTGCATGTTTGACTTCTTCAGAAAGTATTTGCTACTTTTTATTTCAAATGTTATAGTTTTAAATTGATGCGAATGGATGAGGTTTAGTGTATATTTTATCAGTGGAATGCAGGTTGCACAGGGAGAGAGACTAGCTATCTTTCCAAGGTTGAGTAGAGTAAAATCAATACAAGACAGAGATGGTTAATGGGGAAAAGAAGAGGAATATTCAGGGAAAGGTTGGACATCATCCATCCAAAGGTTGTAGAGTCAAAATGGCTGCATGTGACTTCTCCTGTGCTGAGCCATTTGTGTTGAAGGCTGTGTGCGTCACAGAGAGCTTGGTGTCCAGTGCATGGTCAGTGCTTACGGTGTGGTGGTACTGAGCGTATAGTCACAGCATGGAGCAAGCTAAATCTGTGGACTGTAGGGTCATGGGCAGGGATAGTGTATTCTCATAGGGAAGTCTTCTGTTTACTTGAGTGATTCTGGTAATGTGATCCCTTAGATGGAATCAAACTATATAAGGAAATTTTGCCTTTGCACTTCTTGCTTACAACTCAGATTTCAGGCATTGCTTTCTCCAACAGCCATGGGCCTGTGTCAGTGATGAACTCATCAAGTTATCAACTGTGATCCTCAGAGGTAGCATTGGGTGAAATGGACCTACAACTTGAGTAGGTGGAGCCTGGGGGAGGCTGCCTCATTCTTTTACTTTTGTGGGATGCTGGTATGTGGAGTGGAGAAAGAGTAAGGTGCTGATGTGCCAAATGTCTGTTATAGAAACAATGTCTCACTCTAACTGCATAGTTCAGAGGCATCTTTATGGGCTTTCAGTGACAGTTGTACCTTTCCACCAGCCAAGCCACTACTACTCTGTTGGTCTGTGAGTGCTCCCTCTTATTTTTGGCAATCCTGTCCTGCAAACAGCCAAAACAAAGGATTGATTTTATTTGCAATGGCTGTATAATCACTTCAAGGACATGCATAGTCTGTTTGCATAGAATCTGACTCCTCCTCAGTAAGTGGTTAAGAAACACACTGTACTGCAGTTGTTATAACACTGGCAACATGATATTGCTGTGAGGTATTCAGTGCACATATTCCACATGGTTCTGAGGCTTGCATGCAATCATCTTATCCGATATACCTCTACATTGGTATGTTTGAACTGACCGAGCCCTTTAGCTGTCAGTTAGCTGTGAGTAGAAGGCGTGAGTTATGTGCCCAGAGAGCGGGACATTATTCATCCTCTTCTCGCACTAGATTAATGTTCTCTTGCAGCACATGCAGATGTCGACCTGTGCTGCTAACTCAGTCTGAGACTTGCAGTCTGAGGCCCTCCTGATGCAGTAACTGAGGAAGAAGACAATACACCATTTTTGAACAGCTTAGGCCAGAACCTCTTGTGAGGTATCAACAAAAATATGAGGACAGTTTCTGTTTGAACGAGGTGAATAATGAAAACATCAGGACTTCTGTCAAGATAGTGGATGTTTACCAGCTTGCTGAGTTAGATGTGGTTGCAGATAATCTCCATATCATCTTTACAGTTGCAGATCATCTCTAGACTGAGATATGATACCTTCCATCAATGGCTACAGCACCGTGGGAAGCCTGCTATTCTGACAAAACCATGTGCAAATTCCACCTTCCTCTTTCATTTCAGATGGGACATGAGGAACCAGAATCTCCTGGCATTATGAACTTCTATCACTGCCTGGTGCAGCAGTGAATGGGGAACTGGGAAATGTTAGAGTCATGGCTCACTTTAACATGGAAGGATCCAAGCACAAAAAAATGCACTGGCATTTGGATGTGAAAATAACACTCATAGCTCGAAAAATTAGAGATGTGAAGCTCAATATTTTTGCCTTAGCATACAAAAGTAAGGGAACTATGTTAAACATGACAAATCACTGGTTAAATGACAACTGGACCATTGAGGCAATTTCTGGTTATTGCAGTTTAGGAGAAATAGAACATAGAACATAGAAGGATACAGCGCAGTACAGGCCCTTCGGCCCTCGATGTTGCGCCGACCGAATCCTACCTAACCTATACTAGCCCAATAACTTCCAAATGCCTATCCAATGCCTGCTTAAATGACCATAAAGAAGGAGAGTTCACCACTGATACGGGCAGGTAACCACTGATACAATGTCAAGGCTTTGGGAAAGATCATAAGACCATAAGATGCAAGAGCAGAATTAGGCCATTCACCCTATTGGGTCTGCTCCACCATTCAACCAGGGCTGATATGTTTCTCAACCCCATTTTCCTGTCTTCTCCTGCAACCCTCGATCCCCTTACTGATCAAAAACTTCCCTCTTCTATAGCAATGAGTTCCAAAATTCACCTCCCTTTGCTGAAGAAATTCCATCTCATCTCAATTCTAAAAGTTCAGCCCTTCCTTGTGAAACTGTGCCCCCAGGTCCTAATCCCTCCTACTAGTGAAAACATCTTCTTCATGTCTACTCTATCCAGGAGCTGTCAGCTCCTGAAATGGAATGCATTGCCTTAAAGGATAGTGGAAGCATATTCAATAGTAACTTGCAAAATTGAATTGGATAAATATTTAAAAAGTGCATGTCTAGGGAACTACATGGAAAGAACAGAGAAGAAAAACTAACTTTTTTCAGAGAACGAATGGAGGTATAGCGGGTCGAGTGACTTCTGTGTGATTCAATGATCCTACTGGATAAGTTAAACCCATTACTTTAAAATTATCTTTAGTGCAATCTTCAAAATGGATCAGTTTGTATTCAGAATAGATGAAACCTCCTCCTTTGGTCAACAGTACAGCTTAACCCTAGCTTTCGAGGAACATGCATTGCTGCAAAATATGATTTATTTGAAGTTGTTCGACCAGTCATCCTTATAGACTTACTGAATGAGATTATTAATTTAGTGGTAAATTACTAGGCATTCTTTTGCAGTGAGCCCCTAACCATTGTGAGCTAATTTGAAACTCATTCCCCTTACTTCTCTTTATTAACGGCTTATTAAAGTTCAAGTACTGAATTTCCTCCTAAATTCCTAAAACTTAAATGTTAACAAAGATTGTTTTTCTGAGAGTCAATCGGAGAATCCTGCATAGGTTCCAGGAGCAAAATGTCTCGTTCTTTTTGTGACTTTTCCCTCGTATGGATTTATTTACCTTCAGCCTAGATTTCTCAGAACTTTATCTTTCAGGGACGTTTTCATATTTTAGCTGTAGAGAACTGCTCTTCTGTCAGAACTTACTTCCCTAAGTGTTACACATTGCCTTACATTCACTCGCATTTTCTCATTTCTTACAGTGTCACATAGAAACATGAAGACATAGAAAATATGCGCATGAGTAGGCCATTTGTCCCTTTGAGCCTGATCCACTATTCATTATGATCATGGCTGACAACCCAAATCAATAACCTATTCCTGCTTATCCCCCATATCCTTTGATCCCTTTAGCCCAAGTGCTATATCTAACTTCTTTTAAAATCGTAGTGTTTTAATCTCAACCACTTTCTGCAGTAGTGAATTCTACAGGTTCATCACTCCCTGTAAAAAGAAATGTTTCCACATCAGTCCCAGATGGTTTACCCTGTATCCTGGATTAGTTTCCAGAGGTGTTCTCACCAAGACTGGGTATAACTGCAGTAACACATCCCTGCTCTTGTTCTTGAATCCTGGTTACCTGGTGTTATTAGCAAATCTTTATATTGTTGCTTATTATTTTTTATATTATTTACCCAGTGGCAGCACTTAGACCTCTGAATTAGAAAGGTGTTTTGTTCAAACCAAATGCCTTTGGAATGCTATGTTGTTAGATGTGTCAGCTTTTAGATGAGACATGAAGCCAACAGCCAATTGATCTGCTAAGGTGAATGTGAAGGATCTGAATCAAGAGCACGGCATTCACCTGTCATCCTGACCAATATTTATCCCTCAGCCAACACTTTTTATGAACTTGCTGTCAGCAAATTAATAGCTTATAACCATTCATGAGAAAACAGTAATTACTATACCTGTATAAGTTGTTTAACTATGGAATATGAGGTGATATGAAAGGCATTATATGAAGGACAATTCCTTTTCACTACATCCGTGCCCTTTGTCCTAGAGGAGGCTTAAAACACGGATTTGTTTTTATTCAATAATGGGATAGGAGCTTTGCTCGCTAATCCAGCATTTATTGCCCTTTCTTAAATGTCCTTCGGAAGGTGGTGGTGAGCTGTCTTCTTGAGCTGCTACAGTCCATAGGGAATAGGATTGCCTAAAAGCTGTTATGAAGAGAATTTTGGAAGCTTGCTCCAAAATGTGAAGGAACAGCGACATATTTCAAGTCAGAGTGGTGTGTGGTGTAGCTGATATTGCTTCTGTATTTCTGCTAGCCTTGTCCTCTTAATTAGTATGGCAGTGTGTTTGGAAGATAATTATAACATAGCATAGAATATAGAACATAGAACAGAGTTCAGTACAGCACAGGAGCAGGTCCTTTGGCCCATCATGTTGTGCTGAACATGACCCCAAATTAAACAAATCTCTTCTGTCTGCCCCTTGGTCCCTATCCCTCCATTCTTTGTATATTTATGTGCTTATCTAAAAGACCCTTAAACACTCCTATCGTATCTGCCTCCACCCCTACACCCGGCAGTGTATTCCAGACTCCTACCACACTGTGTAAAAAACTTGCCCCTCACATCCCCTTTGAACTTTCCCCATCAAACCTTAAATGCATGCCCCCTAATAAACATTGGCACTAGATATATCTTGCTAATTTGACAAACAGAAATTTACTTCCATTGTATATCCTTTGGTTTGGGGCTAAAACATTTGTGTCAGAATGGGTGCTGATTTGATCACTGCTCCAGATAGACTTACAAGTGAACATCAGAGTTTTACTTCTGAATTACCTTGTTGAAATCCAACAAGATACACAGATCTGGAGAGTGTAGCTGTTCTTCCTGCATAGAACTCCTTTACTGCATTGGACAAGGCACCAGCAACACATGAAAGGATGGCCACAGCAGTTAAAGCCACCTGTCAACTTATGTGAATCCTTGTACTCTTTCACACTGTTCACCAAGTACAAAGTATAATGCAATATAAGCAAGAACAAAATTGCATTCTCTCTTTTCTGTTCTTTGGTTACTATCTAACTTTTAACTTACCCTTGATACTTTAATGTTCACAAAGTTCTAAAATTTATCAACTTTTAATGTTTTTCAAAGGGCTGATGTACCAGAACAAGTGGAAAACATAAGCCTGAAGCATTCACACCAATCTTGAGTCAGATGATCCCTCTCAGCCTCCTCCAGAGATCCCCAGCATCACCGTTGCCATTCTTCAGCCAAATTTATATCATGTGATATCAAGAAGTGATTGAAGGCACTAGGTACTGCAAAGGCTTTGGATATTTACAATATCCCAACAATAGCCAAAGTAACATCTTTATTTAAAAAGAGAAGGAGATAAATAATATGCAATTATATGCCGGTTAGTTTAATATCTGCTTTGATTCATTAGATTCTATTGTAAGGGATGTAATAGCAGACCATTTGAAGATACATGAAGTATAACAATGCAAATATAGAGCATTTAAAAGTGCATAATGGAAAAAAGCAGAATCTGCACGACTTCATGAAGGGGAAATCATGTCTGACAAATGTACTAGAATTCTTTGAGGTAGTTACAAGCAGGATAGATAAAAGGGAAGCAGTAGATGTAACAGATTTCGATTTTCATAAGATATTTGGTAAGGTACCACTCATTAGATTGCTTAATAAGATAAGGTGGTGACAGTTTAGGAGTGTGGACAGGGGATTGACTAACTGATAGAAGAGAGTTTGTGGAAAAGAGGGTGTTTTCAGGATGGCAGCCTGCAATTAATAGTTTCCCATAGGGATGTCTGCTGAGGCTACAATTATTTATAATACATATTAATGATTTAGATGAGGAAAGTGATTGTATTTGCTACAAAGTAGGGAGAAAGGCAAGTAGTGAGGCTAACTGAAAAAGTCTGCAGAGGGCTATAAGCAGCTCAAGTGAGTGGGCAAACAAAAATTAGCAGATGGAATATAAAGTGGGAAAATATGAGATTCTACACTTTAGCAGGAAGAATGGAGAAGTTGAATATTATTTAGGTGGAAAAAGGCTGCAGAAAACCACAGGACAAAGGGATTTTGGAGTCCTGGAGCATGAATCACAAAAATCTAGTATATAAGTTCAGTGGGTAATGGGGGAGGGCAAATGAAATGTTGGCAGTTATTTCAAATGGAATGAAGTACAAAAATTGGGAGGTTTTGCTCAAACTATAAAGATGTAAGTCAGATCACAGCAGGCTGCCATGAACGGTTTTTGTCTCCTTATGTAAAAACAAAATTGGCATTGGGGATGGTCCAGAGAAGGTTCACTCAGCTAATACCAGCAAAGTGGAGGATTATCAGATCAACTATAATCTTATTGAATGGTGGAGCAGAATTGGTGGGATGAATGGCCTACTTCCACTCCTTCACCTTATGGTGTTAAGTGATGTTTGTGTCACAAAGGTCCAGACAATGACCATCTCCAAGTAGGAATAATTTAACCTTTGTCTCTTAACATTTAATGGTATTCCCACATCCCTCTTTATCAACATTTTGGATATTACCATTGATCCATAATTGATCTAGCCTAATCATACAAATACCATGGCTACAAGAGTATATGAGAGGCTATTAATTTTGTAGTGAGTATCTCACCTCCTGACTCCCCAGAGCCTGTTCACTGTTGAGGCATAATTCAGGAGTGTGAGGGAATACTCCCCACTTGTCTAGATGAGCACAGTTCCAAAAACATGCAAACACTTGGCACCATCCAGGACAAAGCAGCCTACTTGACTAAATTGACAAATTTATTAACTATTAACCACTGAAAAACAGTAACAGCAATATGAATCAAGATACACTGTAGAAATTCACAAGGTGCCTAAGACAATGCCTTCCAAACACATGACCATCAGCATCTAGAGAGACAAATGCAGTAAATGTATAGAATCATTACCACCTGCAAGATCCTCCCATCAAGTTGCATTCCATCCTGACTAGGAACGCTATCCCCATTCCTATTGTGTCCCTGGTTCAAAATCCTGGAAATCCTCCCTGACAGCACAGTGGGTCTACCTCCAACTCATGGACTGCAGATCAAGAAGGAAGCTCACCAATTTCTTCTCAACAGCATCTAAGAATAGACAATAAATGCCAATTGTGGGTGGCACGGTGGCACAGTGGTTAGCACTGCTGCGTCACAGCGCCAGAGACCCGGGTTCATTTCCCACCTCAGGCGACTGACTGTGTGGAGTTTGCGCGTTCTCCCTGTGTCTGCGTGGGTTTCCTCCAGATGCTCCGGTTTCCTCCCACAGTCCAAAGATGTGCAGGTCAGGTGAATTGGCCATGCTAAATTGCCCGTAGCGTTAGGTAAGGGGTAAATGTAGGGATCTGGGTGGGTTGCGCTTCGGCGGGTCGGTGTGGACTTGTTGGGCCGAAGGGCCTGTTTCCACACTGTAAGTAGTCTAATTTCAGGAGGGAATTAGTGGGCTAGCAATTGAAATTGGAAATATGTAAAAGCTATTATTTGAGGAATATAGAAATCTCAGTAATATGCGGGATGCTACAGAGTTAGACAGTGATTGACAGTTAAATGTACTTAAGTATGACATGTTTAGATTTGGGAAACTCCAAGCATGTGTAATCATGAAGGATTATACTCTTGAATCTGCTGAGCATGCAAAGATTTGCATTCATTGTGCATGAGTCATCGAAGTTGCATGACTAGCACCATGAGGTTAGTCCAAAAGCAAATAGTGCGTTGAGATTTATTGCCACAATAATGAAACATAGAACAAGAAATACAATCATTCTTGGTTCAATGCCTTGATCAGGTCATATTTAGAGTATTGAATATAGCTTAGTCTGATTACATGTTGGCTGATATAGAAGCTCTGGAAAGGGTTCAGATGACGGCAACCTAATTGATACCTGGTTTAACAACTGTGAGTTACTCCTTTGAAAGGTGGTCATTCATTCTAGAAAAACAAAAAGTTGAAGGTAATTTCTTTAAAATAAGTATTGATTAGACTTGTTTGAAGATGGTGGTCTATTTACATTAGATGGGATAATTAGGGCATTTAAGTGCAAGCCCAAGTTTTGATAAAAACATCAGGAGATTATTCTCTTCACAGAGAGTTGTCAACCTCAATTTTAATTCTAGGTCTTATACAGATTGATTAGGATGTATTATTTTGTATGTTATGCATGTGGACATTAAGGAAAGTTGGAATTTGAGGTTATTTTTTAAACATCATTCTGTGCAGTTTTATAATAGAAAAATTCAAGAAGGCATCTTAACTGTAAGTTCAATAATTTGAAAATCCGAAAACACAAAATTCTCATTCAATACAGATTCTGACTGGAAAATTAATAAGCCATCTACAAATATGACATTGCTTTTAGCCAGCAAAATAAAATATTTTTCAACCATAATTAATTATTTTGAAGAGGCTTGGAAACTTTAGGAAAAGTCACAGCAAGCCATCTGTACAGTGCTGTTGTACATCTAACTTCCCACAACTCACCAAACACAAGTCCAGCAAAAAAGAGAGAAAAGAACACAAAGGAAAATCTTGAAAAAGTTACTTCAAAATTGAAATATGTGATGTAATTTAATTTGCAGATGCAACAGACTTGAAGGAAATTGGAATGTATCTGTAACTTTTCAAAAATGTCAGAAAATTGTAGCAGTCAAATCTAAGGACAAATGTCAAAGAATGGAAATGACTACTTTTAAAGCAACTATGGTGGATATATTTATAGTACAAGCCAGATTGACATCCTACTGCTGAATTTATTATGCAACACTGGTGTTAGTGAGAACTCTGATTTCAGAGGTATTGTTGCAATATAAATGCGCTGTTGGTGACACTGCATGACATTGTTCCCATTCAACCAAACATTCATAGACAATATTAAAAAGATTGTTGAAATTTTATCTTGTTTTTGTGATGGCACAAAAACATAATTTCAAGGGACTGTTTGTTAATATAGAGTCCACAGCTAGGTTTGCTATTGCTGGATTCAGTTGGAACAGTGGGGGAACGCTAGGCAAAGATGAACAGTGGCAGTGAGGTCATGCATCACAAAGTGTACTTTCATTCCTGATGCTGGTGATGTTCATAATTGTAGGAAAGAAGTGGGTGGGAGGCATCTAAGTGAAATCATCTGCATTGTTAATAGGGTATCTGTAGATAATTACGTATCTCCCTAAAGACTGGCCTTCCAAACTTTGACTTTTTCATTGGGGTGCATGTCTGTCGGAAGCAATATAAAGTTGAACAGATCCGGCCTTGCATAAAAACAATGTTGGCAGCATGGAAAACGTATTTTATTTGATTGAAAATGCCAAAATTTTGAAGAAAATTGAATCCATGGCAATGAAATGGATGTTTTTCTAAGCTCTCCAGGTTCCAGTTCGCCATGGCTGTATTGATCATAATGAAAATTTGGTAGCATGTTGAATTTTTGTTTTTAATCCTTGTACAGATGGAAGGCATAGAAATGGTTGCCAAGTCAGGCCAGAATGTGGTCCCCTGGTGTCTTGCCTTTATTCTTGACCCCTCTCCACAGCCACTATTCACTGCCTCTCCTGACTCCTCATGAATAACTCCTCGCCTCTAACTAGAATCATAGAGTTCTATAGCACAGAAACAGGTCCTGTGGCCCATACTGGTCCATGCCACCCAAAATGTCCATCCACGCTAACCACATTTCTCTGCACTTCCCTTATTTGCTTCTAAACTTTCCCTATCCACGTATTTGTCCAAATGCCTTTTAAATGTTGTTAATGTATCCACCTCAACCACTTCAGCAGCAGCATATTCCGTATGCATACCACCCTCTGTGTAAAAAACGGTTGCCCCTCAGATTTTCTTTTATTGTTTCCCCTCTAAGCTTAAACTGATGCCCTCTAGTCTTTAATTCCCAGGCCCTGGGAAAAAGACTGACCGCATTCACTCTATCCATGCCTCTCATGATCTTATATATTTCTATAAGATCCCCCTTCAGTCTCCTATGCTCTAAAGAAAAAAGTCCTAACTTGTCCAACCTCTCCCGCTGACTCAAGCCCTCAAGTCCTGGTGACATTCTTGAAAATTTCTTTTGCATTTTTTCCAGTTTAATACCATTTTCCCTATAGCAAGGTGACCAAAAGTGAACATAATACTTCAAATGCAGCCTCTCCAATGTCCTGTACAACGCAACATAACTTCCCAATATCGATACTCAAAGCCCTGACTGATGGAAGCCGGTGTGCCAAAGCGTTCTTCATTAATTTGGATGGTTGTTGTCTGCTTTCTTTATGGGACGGGTTTATGAGCTGGAAGTAAAGCCAACTCCCAAATCCCATCTCCTCAGCATAAATTTGACACTAGGTATCAGCTTAATGCTAACACACCCAACTTGATTGCAATTGTCACACTTCCACTCCAGCCTTCATGACAAACATTCAGGAATGCTGCTTCAGGTCAATAGTGAGGGGAGTACTGCACTGTTGGAGGTGTCATCTTTCATTTGAATCATTAAGGTGAGGCTCATCTATCATTCATCCAGACATAAGTCTGTCCATACTTTTCAGAGAAGAACATAACAGTTCTGTTGGTGTCCTTGTTATCATTTATTCCTCTGCCAAAATCACTAAAACAGATTATCTGGTCATTTTTTATTGCTGAATATGGAACCTTGCTTTGTGAAAATTGGCTGTAGTACTTTCCTCTGAGACATCAGTGATTATCAGCCACAAGGAGCATAGTGGTATGAGATTTTCTGAAATCATAAAAAGCGCTATATAGAGTCATAGAGATGTACAGCATGGAAACAGACCCTTCGGTTGAACCCGTCCATGCCGACCAGATATCCCAACCCAACCTAGTCCCACCTGCCAGCACCCGACCCCTATCCCTCCAAACCCTTCCTATTCATATACCCATCCAAATGCCTCTTAAATGTTGCAAATGTACCAGCCTCCACCACATCCTCTGGCAGCTCATTCCATACACGTACCACCCTCTGCATGAAAAAGTTGCCCCTTAAGTCTTTTTTATATCTTTCCCCTCTCACTCTAAACCTATGCCCTCTAGTTCTGGACTCCCTGACCCTCTGTCATTCTATCACAGACTGCGAGAAACATTTCTTCTAGAGATGGGAATTTGAAACTTATATGTATCTCAGTTGCTGTTGAACAGCTTGCAAAATATCAGAACTGACAAACTATTCTTGTCACAAATCAAACTTAGGCATTCAAAATGTTGGAAAAGCTCAGCAGGTGAGACAGTATCTCACAAAAAAAACAGAGTTTAGAGCTGAATTTCTCTGGCCCTGAGGAAATCGAGTTGGAGGCAGGAGAGGGCTTGGCAAATAGGGAGATTCTGAAAGAGGAATTACTGTCATCTTAGGGAAGAATGGCAATGCATTGTGTTCAAAATTTGTTGAAGTGGGGCATAAGTTGAAATATTTGCTCAGGACAAATTGTCCAGGGTTAGAAAGTGGAAGATTATTGGATATCATGAATAAATGGGATACAATTTGAAGAAGGGATGTGGTCAGGGAAGTGAAAGCTAAGAAGATAAAATGGAGGTCTTTAAAATTATGAAAGATTTTGGTAATCATGCAAAACTCGAGGGCATCAATACAAGATTATTACTAAGTAGGGAATTCAACAGAAACCTCTTTATCCAGGGAGTGGTGATGTGTGTATCGCAATGGGTAATTGATCTAAGTAATATAAGCATATTTAAAGGAAAGTTAGCTTAAAAAATAAGAAAAAGGGAAGGATGAGAAGAGGATAAGAACAACCACTCACATGGATTGCTTGGGCCGAATGACCTGCTGCTGTTTTATGCATTCTATGGTAATCCTCAATAATGTTTGTAGGGGACATTCTGTAATGATGTTTTTTCTCTGTAGTTGCATGCAAAGCTTAAAAACATCCACATTTGTGGTTAAGCCTCCAGAGTACTTGGAACAATAACTTCCTCCCTATGCAACATTATGGTCTGTCAAGCAGAAAACGCAATTAAATCAATTTGTTTCAAATAACTGTATACAATTTCCTGAACTAGTCAGAAAGAAGAAGTTATCATATTGGTATGTGATGAGCTCATACAAAGATAATACTTGGGACTCAGTTGCTCTTTTGTGCAGGATACATACATCTCCTATATTTTGTTTTACTACTCAGCTACAGATCTGTTTACTTTTAGAGTCACACTGACTGATTGTGCCTGGTCAAAATACTTTTGTCAGTGTTGAGCTGGTTTTGCGTCTATTTTTCTTTGAAACAGATTTACTCACTGATAAGGTAACCAAATGTTACTGTTATCATCTTATTAATGGCTCTGTTGTCAGTCAAACAGAAGATCTGGTCAGATAATAAAATATGGGTGACCTTTGGAAACAAATATGTGGCTGAATTTTAAAATGTACTCTCACTGTAAGGACTGAGGTGGTTTAAGAAGCAGGTCCACTAACACTTTCTGAAGCCCAAGCAGGGATGGGTAAAAGAAAAGCAGTCTTGCCAGTAACATACATATCCCAAAAAGGAATAGAAAAAGCAACAGGAATTGTTTCTTCTCTGCCGCTGGCTCAAAATCCTGAAGTCCTTCCCTAAGGTCATGTATATTGCGGCAGTTTAATAGACAATAGGTGCAGGAGTAGGCCTGCACCACCATTCAATATGATCATGGCTGATCATCCTTAATCAGTATCCTGTTCCTGCCTTATCTCCATAACCCTTGATTCCACTATCCTTGAGAGCTCTATCCAACTCTTTCTTAAATGAATCCAGAGACTGGACCTCCACTGCCCTCTGGGGCAGAGCATTCCATACAGCTATCACTCTCTGGGTGAAGAGGTTTCTCCTCATCTCTGTCCTAAATGGTCTACCCTGTATTTTTAAGCTGTGTCCTCTGGTTTGGCACTCACCCATCAGCAGAAACATGTTTCCTATCTTCAGAGTGTCCAAACCTTTAATAATCTTATCCGTCTCAATCAGATCCCCTCTCAGTCTTCTAAACTCAAGGGTATACAAGCCCAGTCGCTGCAGTCTTTCAGTGTAAGGTAATCCCGCCATTCCAGGAATTGATCTCGTGAATCTATGCTGCACTCCCTCAATAGCCAGAATGTCTTTCCTCAAATTTGGAGACCAGAACTGCACACAATACTGCAGGTGTGGTTTCACCAGGGCCCTGTACAGCTGCAGAAGAACCTCTTTGCTTCTATACTCAATCACTCTTGTGATGAAGGCCAGCATGCTATTAGCCTTCTTCACTACCTGCTGTACCTGCATGCTTACCTTCATTGACTGGTGTACAAGAACACCCAGATCTCTCTGTACTGCCCCATTACCTAAATTGATTCCATTTAGGTAGTAATCTGCCTTCCTGTTCTTGCCACCAAAGTGGATAACCATACATTTATCCACATTAAACTACATCTGCCATGCATCTGACCACCTGCCTAACTTGTCCAGGTCATCCTGTAATCTCCTAACAACCTCCTCACATTTCACCCTGCCACCCAGCTTAGTATCATCAGCAAATTTGCTAATGTTACTATTAATACCATCTTCTATATCATTAATATATATTGTAAAAAGCTGCGGTCCCAGTACTGATCCTTGCAGTAACCCACTGGTCATTGCCTGCCATTCTGAAATGGAGCTGTTTATCACCATTTAAGAAGGCAGCTCACCACCACCTGCCCAATGGCAACTAGGAATGGACAATAAATGCTGGCCAGCAAGCAATGCCCACATCAGATGAGTAAATAAAGGCTACACCTGCCTATTCCTCTCCTCCCTCCTCACTATTCAGGGCACCAGACTTATTTTCAGGTTAGGCATAGTTTTAATAGTGCTTCATTCATTTCGGTCTCCAAATGGATCATGATTAGACGGACTGTGGAGTGGAGATGGAGTTTAATTTAGATGTGTGTGAGGTGCTGCATTTTAGAAAGGAAAATCAGGGCAGGACTTATACACTTAATGGTAAGGTGTTACTGATCAAAGAGCCTTGGAGTGCAAGTTCATAGTTCCTTGAAAGTTGAGTCACAGGTGATAAGATATTGAAGAAGGCATTTAATATGCTTTTCTTTTTGGTCAGTGCATTGCATATAGGAGTTAGGAGGTCATGTTGCAGCTGTACAAGACTTTGGTTTGGCTACATTTGGAATACTGCATGCAATTCGAGTCTGCCTTCTATAGGATGGATGTTATGAAACTTGAAAGGTAAAAACAATGACTGCAGATGCTGGAAACCAGATTCTGGATCAGTGGTGCTGGAAGAGCACAGCAGTTCAGGCAGCATCCAACGAGCAGCGAAATTGATGTTTCGGGCAAAAGCCCTTCATCAGGAATAAAGGCAGTGAGCCTGAACGCGTGGAGAGATAAGCTAGAGAAGGGTGGGGGTGGGGAGAGAGTAGCATAGAGTACAATGGATGAAGAGCTTCAGGGCAGAGGAAATGACCTGGGAGTTGCAGTGGGAGAGGGACTCCCTGAGATTCTTGTAGAGAGAGGAGGAAAACTTCTTCAAGGCAGGTATCCTTGCAAGAGGATTCGCAGTAGGGTTAAAATCAACGAGGTAAAAACAATGACTGCAGATGCTGGAAACCAGATTCTGGATCAGTGGTGCTGGAAGAGCACAGCAGTTCAGGCAGCATCCAACGAGCAGCGAAATCGACGTTTCTGGCAAAAACCCTTCATCAGGAATAAAGGGTTCAGTAAAGAGTTACGTGGATGTTGCCAGGATTGGAGGGTTTGAGCTATAGGGAAAGGCTGAATAGGCTGGGGCTATTTTCCCTGGAGCATTGGAGGCTGAGATTAGATTCCCTATAGTGTGGAAACAGGCCCTTCAGCCCAACAAGTCCACACCGACTCTCTGAAGAGTGACCCACCCAGTTCATTTCCCTCTGACTAATGCACCTAACATCATGGGTAATTTATCACGGCCAATTTATCTGACCTGCACATCTTTGGACTGTGGGAGGAAACCCATGCAGACACAGGGAGAATGTGCAAACTCCAAACAGACAGTCACCCGAGGCTTGAATTGAACCTGGGACCCTGGTGTTGTGAGACAGCAATGCTAACCACTGAACCACCATGCCGCCTTGAGGGGTAACCTTATAGAGATTTATAAAATCATGAGGAGCATGGATACAGTGAATAGACAAGGTCTTTTCCTTGGGATGAGGAAAATCCAAAACTATAGGACATAGGTTTAAGGTGAGAGAGGAAAGATTTTAAAAGGATATAAAGAACAACCTTTTCTCGCAGAGGGTGATGCACTTATGCAATAAGCTGCAAGACGATGTGCTGGAGGTTAGTACAGTTACAAAATTTAAAATGCATTTGGATGGGTACATGAATAGGAGGGGTTTGCAGGGATATGGGTCATATGCTGGCAAATGGGACTAGTTTAATTTAGGATATCTAGACATGGACAAGTTGGACTGAAGGGTCTGTTTCTGTGCTGTACAAATCTACAACTCTACGACACGACTATATTCACTGCTCACAATGTGGTTTCCTCTACATTGGGGAGATTAAGTGTAGAACAGGGTCACCACTTTGCTGAACACCTACATTATGTTCATAAAAATGACCCAGAACTTTCAGTCGCTTGCCACTTCAACACTTCCCTGGTCAACTACTCTGTCTCAGGCCCTGCTGCAATGTTCCAGCAAGCCTCAGTGCAATCTCAAAGAACAGCATCTCATCTTTCAGTTGAGGACACTGAAGCCTCGAGGACGTTACATCATGTTCAATAACTTTAGAACCTGGTTATGTCCTTCCATGTTTTATACCCACCTCCAATCTCTGGTCCTGTCATGACAGGGGTTGCATTCTGGACAGCCGATCTATTCCCACTCACTCTAAGTCATTTTACCACATTACATGGATTGTTTTCAGTATAACCTACCATTTCCTCTTATTCTTAGCCCTTATTATCACTTATTCAGCTTCTCTTCTGTCTTGGCTTGCTATCAATAATCCCCTTATCTGCTCCTTTCAGATCTCTGTCTCGACTTCCATCTCCATTTCCATTTACCTGCTCACCTCTCACTTAAACACACGCCGCACCCCAATCCTAACCCCACCTTCTAAATAACACCCTTCCTTAGCTGTTATCAGTTCTGGTTACTGGACTTGAAGCAATTCTCCCCACAGATGCTGCCAGAACTGCTGGGTTTTTCCAGCAATTTCCATTTTGTCTCTGACCTCCAGTACGCTCAGTCCTTTGCTTTATTTAAATGCATACACATTCATTGTTTTTCTGGTTTTGATTCCAGGATGATGCATCTGTTCTGTGGCTTCCTGTGTTTACCCTGTTAAATCTGGATCCTATAGAGTTGTCACAGCATTTCAGCCAAATAAGGAGGTAGACAGGCATGTGGCCAAATCAGATCAGCCATGATCTTATTGAATGGTGGAGCAGACTAGACAGACCAAGTGGCCTACTCCTACTCCAAATCCATATGCTCCTACCTGTGTAAATGTGGGATGCAGAACCCAGACCAGTCTGTGTAAAGGTGCTTTTAGATTGTCATAGTTCATGTATTGAAGCAGCTCATTCTGTTTGTAAGACACACAAGTTTTGGAAAAGAAAACAGCCCGGAAAGATTAGTAATTTTCACTGTGATCATATCATATACAAATGATGTAATGATGTATTTTAATATGATCTAGATAACAGTGCTTCAAATGTAAAAATTCAACAAATGCTTGATTATGGAAACATTGCCTTTTGATATGTTGCCGACAATAATGCAGTTTTTAGAAATGACATAGAAAGAGGTCATCAGGAGGAAATGTTAAAGGCTGTTGCTTTCTTTGATTTGGCATTAATTTTTTAACCAGGTTAAGCTGATGAGCAGCACCTTGGGATGTCTTTCTAACTTAAACGTGCTACATAAGTACAAGCTGTTGTTTATATTTGTTACTATAAACATCATCTGTCATGTTATTCCTGAGAAGACCAGTGGATTATAATTTAATAATGTTTCAGCTGCAAATAAAGCATATTATATAAAGAGTAAGTTTCAAAAGTACCCAACATTTATGGAGGACCATGTGGTTGGCAATGCTGAGTATGTGTTTCTAATGAGGACCATGTGTACTGTTAGTTCTTATCCTATGTTAATAAAATAAAATCAGTTTGGGTGGTTCCTAATAAGAAGTTAATACTTAATAAAAGACAGTGCAGGCTTCTACTCACTTCTCTTTGGTTCTGGTCAAGAGTTCAGTTTTTGTACAATACTGGTTTAGTTAGATCTCCCTCACTTGGACAGTGATAGACTGCAATTAACTTTTTGTTAATGAGAACAAGGTTGCTGTCAGGTACAAGAATTTCACAATTTTGTCAACAGATGCATGTGTTTATTTATAACAAATAATCACTTCCTAAAATGTTTGCAAACAGTTCCTCCCAATCATTATAGGTCAGTCTCCAGGACTTTAAAACGACCACACAACACAGGATGCAGTTGCTTTAAATGTATGTTTGTTGAGTACAACTAGCTACTCCACGGGCTGGCAATTCATAGATTTAGGTGTGTATATGTCTGGTGGCTAATATTTCCTTTGTGGGGGCACCCATACAACTTTGTGGAAATCCTTCATATGATTCCATTGTTATCTATCAAAATATAGCTAACAAATCATGTGCAACAGCTTCTTTTCCTGTTCCTGCAGTGTTACCACTAGTTTCCCACAAGGAAACTATCTGTGCACCTATCAAACCATTTGTCATCTACATTTCTCAGTGACAACATCCAAAAATGCATTGTCAGTTTCCACATGTTAGCTGATTGTGGGAAGATGCGATCTAAACTCTTATGAGTGCACAGCAATAGTCTTTATTGAATGTAACTATATACACGGTAAGAGATTACATTGTACTTGGAACTTTGCAGAGCTTCATTTAATTGTGTGTCATTCTGAAATCAATCTTTTTGCACATGCTCAGGAACTGGACCCACAAGAAAAACATGATTCCTTTTAATCTACCCTCATGGCACGCATATCCGCTGAGTCTAATATCCAGTATTGCATGTATAGATTCTGATGCAAGATTGGAAAAACACTCGGTGACCACAACTCTGCTTCATAGAAATTGACTCAAGACCTCACACTGGCAGCTGTGTCAGGGAGGCCAGACTGCTTTCAAGCTTTGCGTCATGGTTGACTCCAAGATGAACTTCAACTACAGATGCACACCATCACCAAGGCTGCCTACTTCCACTTCAAGAACATTGTTTGACCTTTCCACACCTCAGCTCCCTTCTGCTGTTGAAACCCTCACGTTACCACCAGACTTGACTCTTCTAAAACATGCTTGGCTGTCCTCCATAAACTTGAGGTTAACCAGAGCTCCGTCTTCTAACTTGTGTAAAAACATATTCATTCCAAAGAGATGCTTGATGCTGGATGACCCCAGTGCTTTCAAACTCACATTTGCTTCCAAATGAATCATCTTTAATTCTCTGCTGTTATCATCCAAAGAGACCCTTAGACTCAATACAAAAAGGATCGGTAGTAACAATCTATCCTAATCACAAACCATTGGTGACTGGTTCCACAGCCATATGAAATGGTGATCAGTGATAGGATTGTTGCTCAAATACCTCAAGGTTACAATGGTGAGAAATATCCCATCAATGCGGGAGAAAAGTATTTCAGAAGACAAATGGGTTTGCTACCTGATACTCAATTATAGAATCCCTACAGTGTGGAAGCAGGCCATTCGGCCCATTGAATTTGCACCAACCGTCTGAAGAGCATCCCACCCAAACCCACCCCATCGCTGTACCCCAGCATTTCCCATGGTTAATTTACCTTACCTAAATATCCCTGAATACTATGGGCAATTTAGCATGGCCAATCCACCTAACCTGCACATCTTTGGACTGTGAGAGGAAAGCCACACAAACATGGGGAGAATGTGCAAACTCCACACAGATAGTCACCCAAGGCTGGAATCAAACTTGGATCTCTGGTGCTGTGAGGCAGTAGTGCTGACCACTGAGCTGCTGTGTTGTCAGTCAGCAAGCTGTGTAAGGAACTGCACTATAAGTGCAGCACTCCAGGCTAAAACCTTCCCAGCACATCTGCAGAGGTACAGGAAAAACAGCTTGCTCAGTTAGAACAGCATGGTGGCTCAGTGGTTAGCACTGCTATCTCATAGTGTCAGGAATCTGGGTTCCATTTGACCTTGCACGACTTTTATATGGAGTTTACATGTTTGCCCTGTGTCTGCGTCTGTTTCCTCTGGATGCTCCAGATTCCACCCACAGCCTAACAATATGCAGGTAGGTGGATTGGCCATGCTAAATTTCCCATACTTTGCAGGGATGGTGGATTAGCCTGGGAAATGCAGGGCTACCGGTGTAGAGAGGGCGAGTGGGTTTGGGTGGGATTTCCTTCAGAGGGTTGGTGTGGACTTGATGGGCAGAGTGGCTTGCTTTTACACTGTAGGGATTCGGTGATTTTAATGAGAGCATGAAAAGACGAGTTATGCTTGGCAGACACAGAGTTCTTAGAGAAGGAAGATCCTTATCTGCGGTTCTGATTCAAGGTTTGGCTGAGAAGCATCTGCTTCAGTTTTGTAGGAACAAACTAAAAAAAATCCCTGTAGCTAAGGGGCAGAACAAAAGGATAAAGAGTACCACTGCCAAACTAAGCACACACCATGAAACAAGGACACAACAGCAAAGTCAAAGATTGCAATGTTGGGAACATTGTGGAGCAAACTTAAATAGACAAAAGGGCAATTTAAAAGATTCAGAAGACGGAGTTTGACTGAAGGAGAAAATTAGAAGATAAACAATTCAACAAGCTCAGAAAATATAAAATTTAAGGCACAGATTTTGTGAAAATCTTTACTTAAGGATGCAGTTTAAGGAGTTTTTTTGAAAAGACAAGGATGTGCATTGTGTTTTGGGTCATAAAAGCAGGAAAGCATCCATTTTACCAAGAAAACTGCAAAAATTGGGAAACCACCATTTTGAAGGGATTCTACCCTAAGGCCCAGTTCAATTTCTTGCTGTGTCTTAGCAAACACTCCACATTGAACATCCTCCGCCAATCCTATCCCTACTTTACTACGTGTCCTCCTATGGACCACCTCACCAATCATTAGATACCTGTTGAAAGACTGTCATCCCTGGCACTTACACTAACTTTAAAAAAGCCACTGTGCACCCAGAAGAACAGCCCACCATGTCTGTACCAACTATGAAACTATTCTAAATTAACCCCATCTGCCTGCACATGGTCCATCTCCCTCTATTCTCCGCCTGGGTCATGGAACTGTCTAAATCCCTCTTAAACTTTGCTAAGGAAGGAATCTGAACAGATCAGAGAAGAAGAGGATGATGATGCGATTCTGGAGGCCCTATTTGAGGAGCTGGTGCCAAGGAAAGGAATCCTCACAGAGGAGGCTGCATCACCAGACCCTGCTACCCCAAGGAAGAAGAAGCATACTAAGGGGAGGACAAGAAACCATGGCTGACAAGTTAGGGAAAGCATGAAAGCAAAAGAAAAAGGTGACAAAGCAGTGAAGATTAGTGGGAAGCCAGGGGATTGGGAAGCTTTTAAAAATCAGCAGAGAATAACTAAAAAAGCAAGATGCCTGAAAATTTAATAAGGGGGAGAGGATGAAATATGAGGGTATACTAGGTAATAATATAAAAGAGGATTGCAAGATTTTTAAAAGATTTATAGAAAGTTAGAAAGAGGCAAGATTTGGTCTGCTGGAAAATGAGGCTGGATATGTAGTAATGGGGAACAAAGAAATGGCAGAGGTACTTTGCATCAGTCTTCATTGTGAAAGATACCAGCAACATACCAGAACTTCAATATAGTAAGAGGGCAAAAGTAAGTGTCATAGTCATCACTGAAGAGAAGGTGCTGGGGAAGCTGAAAGGTCTGAAGGTGGATAAATCATCCAGACCATAGAACATAGAACAGGGAACATAGAACAATACAACTCAGAACAGGCCCTTCAGCCCTCGATGTTCGCTAACCTGTAAACTAATCTAAGCCCATTAGCCTACACTATTCCATCATCATCCATACACTTATCCAAGGATTGTTTTAATGCCCCCAATGTGGCTGAGTTAACTACATTGGCAGGCAGGGCATTCCACACCCTTACCACTCTCTGAGTAAAGATCTGCCCTCTGACATCTGTCTTAAATCTATCACCTCTAAATTTGTAGCTATGTCCCCTCGTACAAGCTGACTTCATCACCTTAGGAAAAAGACTCACTGTCTACCCTACCTAATCCCTAGATCATCTTGTATGTCTCTAATAAATCCCCTCATAGCCTTCTTCTCTCCATAAGAATAGACCCGAGTCTCTCAATCTTTCCTCATAAGACCCTCCCTCCAGACTAGGCAACATCC
This sequence comes from Hemiscyllium ocellatum, assembly GCF_020745735.1. NCBI lineage: Eukaryota > Metazoa > Chordata > Chondrichthyes > Orectolobiformes > Hemiscylliidae > Hemiscyllium > Hemiscyllium ocellatum. The sequence goes on along the minus strand of NC_083401.1, from coordinate 51,469,299 downwards.
TGGTAAATCTTCTCTGTACCTTTTCCAATGCTTCCACATCTTAGGGTGACACAGTGGCACAGTGGTTAGCACTGCTGCCTCACAGCGCCAGGGACCTGGGTTCAATTCCCGCCTCAGGCGACTGACTGTGTGGAGTTTGCACGTTCTCCCCATGTCTGCGTGGGTTTCCTCCAGGTGCTCCGGTTTCCTCCCACAGTCCAAAGATATGCGGGCCAGGTGAATTGGCCATGCTAAATTGCCTGTAGTGTTAGGTTAGGAGTATGGGTGGGTTGCGCTTCGGCGGGTTGGTGTGGACTTGTTGGGCCGAAGGGCCTGTTTCCACACTGTAAGTAATCTAATCTAATCTTCCTTCAGTGGAGCGACCAGAACTGGACACAATATTCCAAGTGAGGCTGCACTAGTGTTTCGTATAGTTGTAGCATGATATTACAGTTCCGGAACTCAAGTCCTCTACCAATAAAACAAACACACCAATAACACCTAATACATGCCTTCTTAACAGCACTATCAACCTGGGTGACAACTTATCGGGATCTTTGTACATGGACTCCAAGATCCCTCTGCACACCCACACCACCAAGAATTTTTCAAGTGACCCAGTACTCTGCCTTCCTGTTATTCTTCCCAAAGAGAATCACCTCAAATTTATTTGCATTGAACTCCATTTGCCACCTCTCAGCCTAATTCTGCAGTTTACCCCTGAAACCTGCAACATTCTTCCACACTGTCCACTACTCCACTGACTTTAGTGTCATCTGCAAACTTACGAACCCATCTACCTATGCCTATGTCCAAGTCACTTATAAAAATGACAACAGCAGTGTTCCCAAAACAGATCCTTGTGGCACACCACTAGTAACCAGACTCCAGGCTGAATATTTTCCAGCAACCCCCATTCGCTGCCTTCTTACAGAAAGCCAGTTTCTAATCCAAGCTGCTAAATGATCCCCAATCCCATGCCTCTGCATTTTCTCCAATAGCCTACCATGTGGAATCTTATCAAAGATTTTACTGAAGTTCATGTACACCACGTTAACTGCCCTACCCTCATCCACATGCTTGGTCACCTTCTCAAAAAATTCAATGACCAGATGGACTTCACTCCAGGATTCTGAAAGAGATAGCTGAGGAGATTGTGGACACATTGATAATAATATTTCAGGGATCACTGGAGTCAGAGAGGGTTCCAAAAGATTGAAAAATGGCTAATGTAACACCCCAGTTAAGAAGGGAGGGTGGCAAAAGGCAGGAAATTATTAGTTGGGAATATTTTAGAATCCCCTTGTTAAAAAGGAGCTGATAGAACACATGGAAGTCATAGTAAAATAGCTTTGAGTCAGCATGGCTTTATTAAGGGAGGTCATGCCTGACACTTCTGATAGAATTCTTTGAGGAGCCAATGAGCAAGTTAGACAAAGGAGAGCCAGTGGGCGTGATGTATTTGGATTTGCAGAACACTTTCGACAAGGTGTGGCACAGGAGGCTGCTAATAAGATAACAGTCCATGATGTTAAGGAGCAAGGTATGGATAGAGGATTGGCTGCCTGGAAGAAGATAGAATAGGGATAAAGGAGTCTTTTTCCGGTGACTAGTGGAGTTCCACAAGGGTCAGTGTTGGGACCAATTAGTTATATTAACAATCTGATTGAAGTAACTGAGGGTATTGTTACTAAGTTTGCAGATAACAAAACCATAAATGGAGGGACAGGGAGTGTTGAAGAATCAGGAAGACTGCAGAAGGACTTGGACAGGCTAGAAGAGTAGGCAAAGAAGTGGTAGATGGAATATAATGTGGTTAAAGGGTGAAGTTATGCACTTTGGTAAGAAGAATAGAGGCATAAACTGTTTTCTACATGGGGAAAGACTTCAGAAATCTGAAGCATAAAGGGACTGAAGAGAATTTTGAACTTGGACTCCTAAGTTTAACATGCAGGTTCAGTTGGTGGTTAGGAAGATAAACGTGATGTTAACATTCATTTCAAGAGGGCTGGAATACAAAAGCAGAAATGCACTGCTGAGGTTGTATAAGGCTCTGGTCAGATATCTTTTGGAATATTGTGAGCAGTTTTGAGCCCCATTTCCAAGGAAGGATGTGCTACCATTGGGTTCAGAGGCATTTTACAAGATTGAGGGATGAAGGGCATGTCATATGAGGAACAGTTGAGGGCTGCTTGTACTCAATGGAGTTTAGAAGTATGAAGAGGCATCTCATTGAAACATACAGAATACTGAGAGGCCTCGATAGATCGCATGTAGAGATGCTATTTCCACTAGTAGCAGACACTATGACCCAAGGGTACAGCTAGGAGGAAGTGAGGACTGCAGATTCTGGAGATCAGAGCTTACAAATGTATTGCTGGAAAAGCGCAGCAGGTCAGGCAGCATCAAAGGAACAGGAGAATCGACATTCCGGGCATAAGCCTGAAGAATAATATCTGAAGAAGGGCTTATGCCCGAAATGTCGATTTTCCTGTTCCTTTGATGCTGCCTGACCTGCTGCGCTTTTCCAGCAACACATTTTTAAGCCCAAGGGTACAGCCTCAAAGTGAGAGGATGAGCCTTTATAACTGAGATGAAGAGGAATTTCTACAGTCAGAGGGTGGTGAAATTGTGGAAGTCATTGCCACAGAGGTCTGTGGAAGCCATTTATTGAGTGTGTTTAACATAGAGATAGATAGATTCTTAATTGGTGAGAGGTTACAGAGGAGACGGAAAGAGAATGGAGTTGACAAATATATTGGTTATGATGGAATGGTGGAGCAGTCCCAGTGGGCCAAATGGCTTAAATCTATTCTATATCTTTTGGTCATATGGATTTAATAAAAATCTAAAAACCAGTAGATAGCAAACAGCAATGAGATGGCAAGGGCTTATTGTTCAACCTTACTATTTGCTTGACAAGTTTCAGAAGATGATCTTTCTTCCAGTAGTCAAGATGTCTCCTCTCTTGAAAAATTATCCACCTCATTACAAAATATACATTCTTGATAATGGATTTTAACGTCCAGATAATTACCCCTGGGTAATCTTTTCAGGTATGGTAGACATTTTCAAGGTAGCATGTAATTTCAGCTGTTTGCCTGCAATCATAGCTCCTTTGCCTATTTAGGTATTCAGAGAATCCTATAGAGTGGAAGTAGGCCATTTGGCTCATCAAGTCCATACTGACCCTCCAAAATGCATCCCACCCAGACTCACCCCACCCCACCTTATCCATGTAAAGCTGCATTTTCCATGATTAATCCACTTAATCTGCACATCTTTGGACTGTGGGAGCAAACTAGAGCAGCTTTAAGAAACCCACACAGACACAGGAAGAATGTGCAAACTCCACACTGTTAGTGAGGCTGGAATCAAACCCAGTTCCTTGGCACTGTGAGGCAGCAGTGCTAACCACTGAGCCACTGTGCCTTTATAAATTTGTGCTGAGTTTTACTACTTTGGTGACTTTGGTGGAGATGTCAAAAGGTTTCAGCTTATTTTTAACTGTTTTATCTCAAATCAGAGTCCAAGGCTTTTGAATTAATCATTGAGATTTAAAAATTAATAGTCCATCTTTATGATGATGAGGCACTGTTGGATTCTCTATTGATGTGGAAATTGGTGATCTTAGTGACAATGTGGATATTTGATTAAATTTTCATCTCAGGGTCAAATATGATATGACAATTGCAAACTGTCTGATTCAGCCGAAGACAGTTGCAAGGAAAATGGACAAAGTTTCCAGTGAGAACTGAAGACAATAGCTTCAAACCATATTCCTGTTACAGATAGCCCACTTAATATAGAAATCAGGGTCTTATCATATCACCATATTTAGTTGGAACTAGTTGGATACTCAATGGACACACTTGGGCCAGTTCCATAAGCAATGGGAATGAAGAAACTCATCAAGGACAAACATCAGATTATGATTATTGTTTTGATTTCATAATTATGTCCAGATGTCTAACGGAGAATTTGGATTGTCTTCTGAGTTTTCGCAATTAGCCTAAGCTCCTATTAATGCCAGCACTACATCTGCCACATTGACGGAATAATTTTCTTTAGCTTCCAATATTTTCAATTAAACCACCTTTATTTTAAGTATTTTGAAAGAAAAGAGGGCAAATTTTAAGATTTAATCAAACAAAATATACATTGTGCCTTATTTGATACAAGTGGATTGTGACTGCATCTTCCTTGGGACACTTCACTATGTTAAAGATGTTACATGAATGCAAGAGAATGAGAAAAATTAGTTTTTCTGGTTAAACAGATTTTGCTTTGTGTTCCATGCATTTCAGAAATATGAAATGTTCTGGGGGCATTTAAGGGATAAGGCAGGATAGAAGGGGATATTTATACCAAACCTCTTTTTTTTAAGATTACTTACAGTGTGGAAACGGGCCTATCGGTCCAACAAGTCCACACCGACCCGCCGAAGCGCAACCCACACATACCCCTACACTTACCCCTTCACCTAACACTATGGGCAATTTAGCATGGCTAATTCACCTGACCTGCACATCTTTAGACTGTGGGAGGAAACTGGAGCATCCAGAGGAAACCCATGCAGACACGGGGAGAAAGTGCAAACTCCACACAGTCGCCTGTGGCGGGAATTGAACCCAGGAGGCAGCAGTGCTAATCATTGTGTCACCATGTATTTTTTGACTGTTAATGAATCTGTGGATTTGAGTTTCCATAGATCTTACATTGAAGCTACACTGAATGATTTGGAAACACAGAAACAGAATACAGGAGCAAAAGTAGCCAACTCAGTGCATCGAGCCCACTCCTCTATTCAACATGACCACGGCTGTGCCTATAATCTCAACACCATACTCCCACATTTTGGCTATACCCCTTAAATGTGCAAACTCCACACAGTCAGTTGCCTGAGGTAGGAATTGAGCCCAGGTCTCTAGCACTGTGAGGCAGCAGTGCTAACCACTGTGCTACCATGCCACCCACTGTGCTGCTTGTATGCTTGTTTTCAATAGCTGGTGTCCAAGGATATGCAGGATCCCTTTATACATTAGCCTTTCCCAATCTATCACCATTTAAATTATACTTTACCATTCTGTTTTTCCTACTGAAGTAACAACTTCACCTTTACCCATGTCATATTGCATTATCCATGTATTTGCCGAATCTGTCCGAATCAGTCAGAAGTTAAATAAATGGACTTGGCAGATGGAACATAATTTGGTAAAATGTGAGACTAACTACATTAGCAAGAAGAATCGAGGTGCTGAATACTATTTAAATTGAGAATGACTTCAGAAAGCCAAAGACGGATTTGGGTGGTTGTCATAGATAAATCACAAAAAACCCCACTAGCATAAAGGTTCATCAGGTAATAGAGAAGGTAAATTTTATTTCAAAAGGAATGGAGTATAAAAATAGAGAAGTCTTGCTAAAGCTATACAACTGCACTGTTCAGATTACATCTGGAATACTGTAAACAGTTTCAGTCCCCTTCTAAGAAAAATATAATGGCATTGCAGGCAGTTCAGTGAAGGTTCACGAGGTTGATGTGGGAATGAAGCAATTTTCTTACGTGAAGAAGTTGTGTAGATTCTGCCTGTACTCATTGTCATTTAGAAGAATGAGAGGTAACTTTATTGAAATGTATAAGATTCTTAAGGGGCTGGACAGAGTAGATATGGAGAAGTTGTTTCCTCTTAAGGGGGAGTCTTGGACCAGATGGCACAATCTTAGAATAAGGGGTCACCCATTTAAGATAGAGATGACAATGAATTTCTTTGCTCAAAGACTAGTCAAACCATGGAATTCTTTAATGCAAAAAGTTGTTGCTGTTAAGTTATTAAGTGTATTCAAGGTCGAGATAGACAGATTTTTTAGTCAGTGTGAGAAATAAGAATGCTGGGAATAAGACAGGGAAGTGGAGTGAGGATTATCAGATCAGCCACAAACTTATTGAATGGTAGAGTAGCATTGATGGACCAAATGGCCTACTTCTGCTCACATGTCTTGTGGTCTTATGGAACCCTAGCTCTTCACAGGATTAGCTTGAGATCTGGATTACTAGCTCAGTCACACTAGCACTGCATCAGCATCAGTGTTTAACTTTATTTCTTATTTGCAGTCCTAGAGAGGTTTAAATTTCTTGAAATCCATTACTTTGGAAGCGTTTCCTGGAGAAGTGGAAACATGATTTTTGAAATAACAAGTAACAATAAAATCAGAGTTTGTAAAACTGCAGGACATTTTGACTCACTATCTCACCATTGAATCAACTATTCATTGGGCTTTCACAACTCAGAATCAGTAACCACAACATTCCACCTAAAAGAACCTGTAAAAATAACTTTCATTACCTAATCCAGGAAAAGTAACTCAAACCAGATGCATAGTGAAACCAGATGCTGAAGTTATGCTTTAGAAAGCAACATCTCATCACATAGTAATGTTTGTGGCTTTTGTACGGTGATTTGAACGCCATAGTTTAATTAAATACAGTTAACCGAAGATGACTTCAAATCTTGAAACATCCTTAAAAAGAAATTTTCTACATTGTCAAATGATGAAACCAGACTACAACTTATGTTTCACAGCAATGTTAACTTGAACAAGGAACAGGTTGGTTTTGCAGGAACATCTAAGAAATAAACTAAGGATTCCTGACACAACCCAAAACTAGTACAGAGCTGATGCTGTCATAGAGATCACTCTCAAATAATGTTCAGGAACAGCAATCTGTGCTCATTTCAACAAAATCTATGTTCTGCATCAAATGGCTATTAATGTTCTGCACTCTCTGTCTTCCTCTATCTCTATATCATTGTGTCCTCAGGTCCATCGCGAGGAGCAATGGTCAGACATGCATCAATTGTATGTTGTTGGCAATATTAGGTTTTCCAAGTAAGGTAAATATCAAAGCTAGTTTTAAAAAAAAACATTTATTTATTTATGCATTTTAATAAGGTGCTTCATTGCCTGTAAAGCTCTTTGAATCCTGAAGTTGTGAGAAATCTTATTACATATATACATATAATTCCAAATTATTGTCACCCAACATGTGTGACATGAGAATGGATGTCCACATAGAATTGAATAGAATCTCTACAGTGTGGAAACAGACCACTTGGCCCAACAGTCCACATCAACCCTCAGAAGAGTAACCTACCCAGACCCATTCCCCTACCCTACTGCCCTACATTTACCCCTGACTAATGCACCTAGCTATAGGCAATTTAGCATGGCCAAATCACCCAACCTGTACATCTTTGGACTTTGGGAGGAAACTTGAGCACCTGGAGGAACCCACACAGACACAGGGAGAACGTGCAAACTCCACACAAACAGTTGCCGAGGGCTGGAATCAAACCCTGGCTCTGTGAGGCAGCAATGCTAACCAGTAAGCCGCTGTGGCACCCTGTGATCAATTTTAAAAGGCGCGAGACTTTCAGCAGATGGGCAAATGTATTGGTCAGAATATTGGACAATAATAAAAAAGCCAGCGTAATATATGTTTAAGCTTATAATTGGTCTTTGTCATCTCCATCACAGTATTGGGGCCAACAATCAGCTGTTCTTTACAATGAACAGAATTAAGAACTCATGCAGGGAGAAGCTCCTCCTCAAGAGAGGAGGCACGGTGGCACAGTGGTAAGCACTGCTGCCTCACATAGCCAGAGACCTGGGTTCAATTCCTGAGTTTGTACATTGTCTGCGTGGGTTACCTCCCACAGTCCAAAGATGTGCAGTCTAGGTGAATTGGCCATGCTAAATTGCCCGTAGTGTTGGGTAAATGTAGGGGTATGGGTGGGTTGTGCGTCGGTGTGGACTTGTTGGGCTGAAGGGTCTGTTTCCACACTGTAAGTAATCTAATCTAAAGAGATCATGGTGAAAGTCAGACTTGGTTGATTCAATGTGTCACTATTCAGCAACGACAGAGTTTTCTGTTGATGTTGTTGCCAAGAAAAACCAACCTATTAATTTAGAAAAAGATTAAAAATTATAACATAATCCAAATTGAGTATAAAATTACAACATTTTGACAAATGTTTAGCCATTGTCTTAGCTTGCATTTATATCTGTACTCCCAGAATGGGAATTAACAATCCAAATCTCTTTAACTAAAGCTAAACATACTTACAAAAGAAATCTAAGACATTTACTTTGCACTTTAAACAATAGAATCCTTTATGCTGAAGTTTGTACGATTTCAAGTTTGTAAAATAGCAAGATTTCATTTCAAGAGGATGTGATGGCCTGGTGATGTTATTACTAGACTATTAATCCAGAAACCCAATAATATTTTGGGAAGGGTTGACCAGAAAAAAGAACTGATTTCTCTCCATAGATGCTGTCAGACCTGCTGAGGTTTTGCAGCTATCCCTGTTTTTGTTTTAATATTCTGGGCAACCTGGGTTCAAGTCTCCATCTTACCACTATAGTAAATAGAATTCAATAAAAGTCTAATGATGACAGTGAAATCATTATTGACTATCTGAAAATAAAAGCCATTTTGTTCGCTAATGTCCTTTAGGGAAGGAAACTGCCATCCTTACCAGGTCTGGCCTACATGTGATTCCATATCTGCAGCAATGTTGTTGACTCTCAACTGCCCTCTGGGCCATTAAGGATGAGCAATAAATGTTTGCCGAACCAGTGATGCCCCCATTCTGCGAATGAATAAATAAAACAATCTGTGTAGATTACAATGCAGTGATGAACAAGTTGCTGATGGTTGTCTCACTCAAAAGTTTCCCTTCATGGTACGTAAATGACTGATTAAAGTTATCAAAGACAAGCTGCAGACTTGGGAAGCCATTGGGCCAGAAGAAAATGTTCCATGGGATGTTTGAGGCAAAGCATGAAGTCCAGGCTTTTAACAGCCTTGATCCAATGATAATGTAACATAGTCACTGAAGCAATTCCAAATGTTTTAATGTGCAGAGGATTTTAGTTTGGTCACCTTACTTGATTTCTTAACAACTGCAAAGCGAATCATGTGACTAATTGTTACCTGCTTCATTGTTTGTACCAGAGTCCATAATGAGAAAACAGCTGAGCAAGAAATAAAAATGGTAAAATTATCTATGACTGAGGGGTAATTTGTGTAATCGTCACCAAATTTTGAGCTTGGATAAGGAGCAAGTCTTCATGGCCTCATGCATGCTGAATTGGTTATTATGTTAGATATTAGTTAAGAAGACTGACTGTAATTGGCAGGTTATGTTATTGGGTAAAAACAAGAACTACAGATGCTGGAAACCAGAGTCTAGATTAGAGTGGTACTGCAAAAGCACAGCAGGTCAGGCAGCATCCGAGGAGCAGGAAAATCAACGTTTCGGGCAAAAGCCCTTCATCAGGAATAGAGGTTGTGTTATTGATCAAGCAATCTTTAGTTGGCTATTGTTGCCAGTCATCGGGAAACTTAATACCCTTTGAACTCTTTTCCAACCTTCTCTGGTTTCAATGCTGTAAATTTTCAATTTTAATCCTTAATTGGACATTGGCTCTTATGGATCGTTGGAAATGGAATTAAGTTGTTTTGCTTGCAACCACAAATTTACATAGAATATCACTTATTACAGATAAGCAAATTATATTCCAAGACATGTATTTCTGGACATTGGAGTGCATCTAGGAAAACTTAACAAGGAGTGAAATTCACAACTGATCTTGGAGAGACCTCTGTGGGAGAGCTCACAGCACAGGAACAGATAAGTGCATAGTTTTTAATGTGTGACTTTGTTGTAAGTCTACAGTAGTGAGTAGAGTGGTTTCTTTCTTCTTCATTAAATTTTAAAAATATAAACCATAAATACTAAGTTAGCCTGGGGCACCTTTTTTGTAGAGCAAAAAACATTGCTAATTTCTGGGTCTGTACATTGTGAAGGAGCAAAGATGGCTTTTAGTAGAGTCGGATGTGGGAGTTTAGGGAGAGTTTACATGTTACTGAGGATTATGTCTGCAGGAAGTGTTTTTGGTTGTAAATCCAATCAGTTGCATGGATCAATTGGAGCGACAGTCAGAGGCAATAAGCAATTTAGGAGCTGGGGGTGTGATGGATGAAGTTATAGGAAGGGAGTAAAGTCACAGATATAGTCGGGTAGATGGGTTAACTCCAAGAGGTAGGCAGGTAGTGCAGGATAATGTGTGGCTATCCACATTTCAGGCAGCATCCGAGGAGTAGAATTGACATTTCGGGCATAAGCCCTTCAACAGGAATGCCCAAAACGTTGATTCTCCTACTCCTTGGATGTTGCCTGACCTGCTGCGCTTTCCCAGCACCATAGTCTCCACTCTGATCTCCAGCATCTGCAGTCCTCATTTTCTCTTATCCACATTTCAAACAAATATGTTGCTGTGGAAAATGTAGGGGGTCTTGGACTCAGGGGAATGTAGCATGAACAGCCAAGTTTCTGGTATTTAGACAGGCTCTAATGTAAAGAGGGGTACATTGGGTTCCAAGCAATCGATTGTGATAGGGGGCTATCTAGTCAGAGGCACAGACAGACATTTTTTCAGCCAGCAGCAGAAAATCAGAATGGTGTGTTGGTTCCCTGGTGCCATGATCAAGGATATCTCAGAGAGGGTGCAGAATATTCTCAAGGGGAAGAGAACCCAGTAGGAGGTCATTATAAGTTTTGGAACCAACAACATAGGAAGGGAAAAGGATGATTTTCTGAAGGGGGAATATAGAAAGTTAGGCAGGAATTTACAAAATAGGTACTTGAAGGTTGTAATATCTGGAGTACTCCTGGTGCTATGACCCAGTGAGGGTAGGAATAGGAGGATAGAGCAGATGAATGCACGGCTGAGGAGCTGGTGCAGGGGAGAAGGTTCACATTTTTAGATTATTGGAATCTTTGCTGGGGTAGAAATGAACTGTACAAGAAGCTTGGATTGTACCTGAATTGGAAGGGGACTAATATATTGACAGGGAGATTTGCTAGAGCTGTTTGGAAGGATGGTGGTGGGATGGGACCCAATGAAATAGTGAGGAAAGTGATCAATCTGAGACTGGTACAGCTGGGAAAAGAAACAAGTCAAATAGTCAGGGCAGGCAGGGGCAAAGCAGAGAACACAGTAGGACTGGTAAATTAAATTGAATTTACTTCAATGCAAGAAGCCTAACAGAGAAGACAGATGAATTCAGGGCATGGTTAGGAACAGGGCACTGGGATGTCATAACAATTACAGAAACATGGCTCAGGAATGGACAGGACTGGCAGGATAGAAAGGGAGGCAAGAGAGGAGGTGTAGTGGCATTATTGATAAGGGATAGCATTACTGCTGCACTTAAGGGAGGATATTCCTGGAAATACATCTAGGGAAGTTATTTGGGTGGAACTGAGAAATAAGAAAGGGATGATCATCCTATTGGGATTGTATTATAAACCCTCCTAATAGTCAGCAGGAAATTGAGAATCAAATTTGTAAGGAGATTTCAGTTATCTGTACGAGTAATGGTATGGTAGGGGATTTTAACTTTCCAAACATAGACTGGGACTGCCATAGTGTAAAGGGTTTAGATGGAGAGAAATTTGTTATGAGTGTTCAAGAAAATTTTCCAATTCAGTATGTGGATATACCTGTTGGATAAGGTGTAAAACTTGACCTACTCTTGGGAAATAAGTGTCAGTGGGGGAGCACTTTGGGTCCAGTGACCCTAATTCTATTAGTTTTAAAATAGTGATGGAAAAGGATAGACCAGATCTAAAAGTTGAAGTTTTAAATTGGAGGAAGGCTAATTTTGATGGTATTAGGCAAGAACTTTCAAAAGCTGATTGGGCGCAGATATCTGCAGGTAAATGAACAGTTGGAAAATGGGCAGCCTTCAGAAATAAGACAAGAGTCCAGAGACAGTATATTCCTGTTAGGGTGAAAGGAAAGGGTGTTAGGTGGAGGAAATATGGATGACCAGGGAACTTGAGGTTTTGGTTAAGAAAAGGAAGGAAGCAACTGTCAGGTATAGACAGGAGAGATCAAGAGAAACATTAGAAGAGTATAAAGGCAGTAAGAGTATACTTAATAGGGAAATCAGGAGGTTAAAAGGGGGACATGAGATAACTTTGGCAAATAGAGTTAATGAGAATCCAAAGTGTTTCTTTAAATACATTAAGAACAAAAGGATAACTAGGGAGAGAATAGGGCCCCTCAAAGATCAGCAAGGCAGCTGATGTGTGGAGCCGCAGGAAATGGGGGAGATACTAAACGAGTATTTTGCATTAGTATTTACTGTGGAGAAGGATATGGAAGATATAGAATGTGGAGAAATACATGGTGACATTTTGATATATGTCCATATTACAGAGGAGGATGTCCTCCATAAATCCCCAGGACCTGATCAGTTGTACCCGAGAACTCTGTGAGAAGCTAGGGAAGTGATTGCTGGGCCTCTTTGCTGATATATTTGTATCATCAATAGTCACAGGTGAGGTACTGGAAGACTGGAGGGTTGGCTAATGTGATACCACTATTTAAAAAATTTGGTAAGGAAAAGCCAGGGAACTATAGACCAGTGAGCCTGACGTTGGTGGTGGGCAAGTTGTTGAAGGAATCCTGAGGGACAGGATTTACTTGTATTTGGAAAGGCAAAGACTGTTTAGGGATAGTGACATGGCTTTGTGCATGGGAAATCATGTCTCACAAACTTGCCTGAGATTTTTTGAAGAAGTAACAAAGAGGATCGATGAGGGCAGAGTGGTGGAATTGAATTGAATTGAATTGAATTGAATTGAATTTATTGGTACGCATACCGAGGCACAGTGAAAAGCTTTGTCTTGTGAGCAATACAGACAGATCACAGAGTTAGGTAGCACAGATAAGTAAGTTCAGGCTTCTGTACCTTCTCCCCGATGGTAGAGGTTGTAGAAAAACATTGCCAGGGTGGGATGGATCTTTGAGAATGCTGGGCCTTTCCTTGACAGCGGACCTGGTAGATGGATTCGATAGATGGGAGGCTGGCCTTTGTGATTGTCCAGGCAGAGTTCACCACTCTCTGTAACTGTCTCCAATTTTGAATGGTACAGTTGCCTTACCAGAAAGTGATACAAACAGACAGAATGCTTTGGATGGTGCACCTATAAATGTTGTCAAGGGTATTCGCCATCATGCCAAATTTCCTCAGCTGCCTGAGGAAGAAGAGACATTGTTGGGCCTTTGTAACCAGTGCGTCTACATGAAGACTCCAAGAAAGTTTGTTGCGGATGACCACTCCAAGGAGCTTGACACTCTCCACTCATTCCACCTCGGAACGTGATCTATGTGGACCTCAGTAAGGCATTTGACAAAGTTCTCTATGGGAGACTGATTAGCAAAGTTAGATCTCATTAAATACAGGGAGAACTAGCCATTTGGATACAGAAGGTTCGAAGGTTGAAGACAGAGGGTGGTGGTGGAGGGTTGCTTTTCAGATGGAGGCCTGTGACCAGTGAAGTGCCACAAGGATCGGTGTTGGGTCCACTACTTTGCATCATTTATTTAAATGATTTGGATGTGAACATAGGAGGTATGTTTAGTATGTTTGCAGATGACACCAAAATTGGAGGTGTAGTGGACAGCGAAGAAGGTTATCTCAGAATAAAACAGGATCTTGATCAGATGGGCCAATGGGCTGAGGAATTGCAGAGGCTGATAGACGACCTTATAGAAGTTTATAAAATCATGAGGGGCATGGTTAGGATAAATAGACAAGGTCTTTTCCCTGGGATGGTGGAGTCCAGAACAGACGGCATGGTTTAGGGTGAGTGGGGAAAGATATAAAAGGGGCCTAAGGGTCAACTTTTTCATGCGGGGGCTAGTACTATTGCAGCATTTAAAAGGTATCTGGATGGGTTTAGAGGGATATGGGCTGGATGCTGGCAAATGGTTAGGATTTGATCTATAGGGAGAGGCTGGGCTAGTTTAGGATATCTGGTCAGCATGGACGAGTTGGACCGAAGGGTCTGTTTTCGTGCTGTACATCGTTTTGACTCTATGCCTCTATATCTGCTCCTGCTGCAGCCTTTCTGATATGCTACAAATTCACTTCTAGAATTTGAAATGTTAGTAATTTATTCTCTCCATCGATCACAAGAGGGCAGTATTAGCTCAGTGAAAGTGAACTCTCCTGAGTGCCCGTATTGACACTCCAAAATATAATCCATTTTATGCAGTGGCCTTCCCATGTTTTGTGATATAATAAGGTGCTATATGAATGGATGATCATTTTCTCCTTTATTGCAGTCATCTGAAAATTAGTCAAACACTTAAAAGCTCAAGACAATTCCGTCTTTTTAGTGGAACCCCTCAGAAGAAGGAAAAGTCAGATATCCACTTCTCTCTTTGAATGATTGATCTATCAGTTTTAGATAATGTGCAGACATTTTCCAATATTTCCATTATTCTATTTTACTAGCATTTTGTAAACGTTTGTGGTATAATGAGTAAAATAGGCAATGGACTTCTGTTGGTAATCTGTCAAGTCTGTATTTCACACACTGGGAATTTGGACACTTAGTTGATTTATTGCTCATAATGAATGAGTACTTAGCCCTATAAATAACGACAAGTAGCACCATAACTCCTTTAGACATTCCTCTTCAATCCACTAAAATGTAGTAGGTGGAGGAAATGATAATGGATTACTTCCTCTTGATTAAACAAGTCAAAACAATATAAACAGCCAATTTAATTTTTCAAGACAGTGCTCAAAAAATCAAAAAGAATGCGTGAAGCTGTAGAACAGGAGACATTTAATTTATGTCAGTCTTGGTGCTGGTCAACTTAAAGGATTCAGAAAGGCACAGTGGAAGGGTTCAGAGATGTGTATAATACAGTTGGGACATTTTGTTTAACTTTGGTAGCTTCTTCTTTTAATCCAATCAAAGAACGTGAACAGCTTAAACAAAAAAATGTTTACCCCATTTGCTGGAAGAAGAGATATGCTGTCAAATTCTTTTGCCTTGCACACATCAGAAGAGACATAAGAATATCAAACTTCCAAAAGGCTGCCACTTGGTGAACAAATAGATTCTGGTAGCGCAATCTCCATGGCAATGCCTTAACCTAAGGAACCATTATCCCCAAGCTTTTGCTTAATTACAAATGGTGTAATGCCTGGACATGTTACTTTTATTTGCAGAGAACAATGAATATACCAGCTTTTTACAATCGTCAGTGAGTCACATTGTGAACCTGACTAATTGGTTATCAGTGTCATTCTAAGCACAATCAGAACTGTTTCCTGTTGTGGAATCTCAATAATGTTGGATACTGGGCTAGCTAGCACAGGCTATTTGAATGCAGTCAATCCTTCACTGTTGCGAACTGCTGAAATGGTGTGCTATTTTATATGATCCATCAGTCTTTTGTAAATCCATGTGTTTGGTATCACATGGGCTCAGGAATTTATAGATCACATTACTTATCTGTTTGGAAGGCAAATGTCTTTTTGGATTAACAGAAATATTCTGTTATTGGAAAATTCCACTCTAGTTGCTAATGAATAGTAACATTGTAAAATTGCTCACATTGTCTAGCATCGCAATGCTATAATAAAGCAACGTTATCTTGTCAGAATATCAGCAACCTGCATTGCTATGCTCATTTAATGTAGTAAACATGCTCTAAGCTGCTTTACAGGAGCAATGCCCAATAAAAATTTGATAGCAAACAACATAAAGAGGTGGTAGGACACACCATGGGTGCTGGGGAAAAAATAAGCACTACCGCAGTTAGGCGGTAGTGTGGGGGTTAAAAAAAAAGAGAAAAAAAAAATAAAGAGGTGGTAGGGCTTGATGAGGTGAGATGGACTATCCTTGGGGATCCTTGACATCAAGGCCACATTTGACTGAACGTGACATGGTTGTTGGGGGTCAGTCATCTCAGCTCCAGGACATCTCTGTGGGAGTTCCTCATGGTAGTGTCCTAGGCCCAATCATCTTCAGCTGCTTCATCAAGAACCTTCCCTCCAACATTAATCAGGAGTGGGGCTAATCATTGCATGATGTTTAGCATCATTTGTGACTCCTCATCTGCTGTTGCAGTCTATGTTCAAATGCAATAAGACTTGGACAATACCCAAGCTTGGGCTGACAAGTGGCAAGTAACATTCACAAATGTCAGGCTATGACCATCCAATAAGAGACAATCTAACCACTGCCCCTTGAATTTCAATGGTATTACCGTCATTACCCTGCTATCAAAATTTTGGGGGTTACCATTGACCAGAAACTCAATGGATTTGCCACCAAAACGCATTGGCAACAAAGAGCAGGTCAGCGGCTGGGAATACTGCAGAGAATAGTTCATCTCCTGATTCCCCAAAGCCTGTCTCTTATGTATGAAGGTGGGAGCAAAAATCTCCATTATCCAAAAGATTGGAAAAAATCCTGAACTTTTCCAATACCTAAAATACTGGGCAAAACCCTGCAGTGAGTCTGCAGCAAACACAGCCAGCAGAAAGGGGATTTCTGTCTGGGACTATTCTTCATCCTGGAATTCCAACCTACACCTCCTCTCTAAAAGAACAATCAACTGAAACAGACTCTAGTCCGGGCAGTTTTTACACCTAGGACTACCCAGCACAGACTGTATGGGGACATATAGAGTTACCAGATGTTCAACATCAATCAAAATCAATTCACACATACTCTTAACGAGCAGGAAACTAATTGACTTCAAAAGGAACACCAGAAACACAATGGAAAGCATAGATTCGGTATGAAGATAAAGGACACACAATCAGCGTAACTGCAGGCACTAAGCTCATCCGAGGCAACAATTCCAAGAACATTCCAAAACATTCCAAGGACATCCTCAGAGCAATTCAAGAACTTTTGAGCTAGAGCCACCAGGCACTGGCCTGATCTGAACCAGGAGAACCAATGGTAACTGACCATTATCAGCAGATCCAAGAACAGATAAATTCTGAAAACCAAAGACTTGACTAACACTACAAGGCCTCAGACATCTCTGGAGATAAAAACTGGGCTTGCAAAACCAACAGAAGATAAAGAAAACAAGATACTTACCTGATAAATCCAAAATGCTCCTGACTGCATCTGCAGACTCAACCCAAACTGAAAAACCTACTCAGTCTGAAGTCTTCATCCAAGCTCTGGGTACAGCAAGCAATAACAGCCAGGCATGTTTCAAAACTGTCTTTACCTCAATGGTGAACAGTTGGAAAGGAAGTGGTACTTAGCAAACTGATGGAGCGGCAAGATGACAAGTGACCATGTTCAGATGAACTTCATTCTATAGTCTTAAAATAGATGGCTGATGAGTGAGAGAGACATTACTACTTATTTTCTAAAACTCACCAACACAAGCAAAGTCCCATTAGATAGGAATGTAGCAAATATAACTCTTCTACTCAAACAGAACGGGAGGCAGAAACAAAATACTTTCAGCTAATCGGCTTGCCATCTGTGGTGGCAAAGGTGTTAGAATTGGCCATTAAATAGATTATGGATTTGCCCTTAGGAAAACAGAGTAATCTGGAAGAGCCATTTGCCAAAGGCAAATCATGTTTCACAAATTTATTGGAGTTCGTTGAAGGAGTAACATGTGCTGGGTATTTTATACTTGGATTTCTAAACGATATGTTGCAAAATAAAAGCTCATGGTATAAGAAGTAACATATTACCATGAATAGAAGATTGGCTGGCTAACAGAAAACAGGCAGTATGTATTGATGGATCTTTTTCTAATTAGCAGGATGTGACAAATGAAGTAAAAACAGTAAAAATAGGAGCAGGAGTAGGTCATTTGGCCCTCATGTCTGCTCTATCATTTATTATGATTGTGGCTAGCCATCAACCTCAATAAGCTGTTCTTGTTTTTCTCCAACTTCCATGGATCCCTTTAGTGCTATGTGCTCTATCCAATTCCTTTTTGGAATTAAACAATATTTTGACCTCAACTGCTTGTTGTGGCAGTGAATTCCACAGGCTTATCAATCAGTGGGTGAAGAAATTTCTCCTTATCTTAGTCCTAAATGTACTACGTTTTATCTGTAACTTGCAGTCCCTGTGTCTGGACTACACTGAGTCCTGCCAGAGCCAATGTTAGGACCATAACATTTACTATGTATGTCAAAGACTTAGATGGAGGGAAGCTAAGGTATGGCAGCCTGACATGATATAGTGTGTTTTCTTGACTGTAGCATTGATGAGGATGCACCAGGATAGATCATTGGTGATATTTTGTCTGAGGAACTTGAACGTCTCGCCCATCTCCACCTCAGCACGATTGACAAACAGGGGTGTGTCCTCCACTCTGATTCCTAAAGTTGATGATCAATCTCAATGAGACATTGTTGTCTTTACACCATGCCTCTGAGCTGTCTATCTCTTTCCTGTACTCTGATCATTGTTTGAGATCTGGCCCACTATGGTGATTAGATTAATTACAGTGTGGAAACAGGCCACCGAAGTGCAACCCACCCACACCCATTCCTCTACATTATCCTCTTCACCTAACACTACAGGCAATTTAGCATGGCCAATTCACCTAACCTGCATATTTTTGGACTGTGGGAGGAAACCGGAGCACACGGAGAAAACCCGCGCAGGGAGAATGTGCAAACTCCACCCAATCAGTCACCTGAGGCAGGAATTGAACCCTGGTCTCTGGCACTGTGAGGCAGCAGTGCTAACCACTGTGCCACCGTGCCACCCTTAGGTTTTCAGCAAATTTGTAAATGGAGTCAAAGATGAATTTGGTCACACAGTTGTTAATGTACAAGGAGTATAGTAAGGGGCTGAATACACAGCTTTGTGGAGTACTAGTATTGAGGATTATTGTGGAGGAGATGTTGTTGCCTGTCTTTACTGATTGTGGTCTGCGGTTCAGGAAATCAAGGATTCAGTTGCTGAGCCGGGAGCGGAGTCCTAGGTCTTGGAGTTTGGAGATGAACTTGATTGGAATTATGGTGTTGAAGGCAGAGCTGAAGTCAATAAATAGGAATCTTGAATTAAGTATCCTTGTTATCCAAATTGTCCAGGATGAATGTAGGACCAGGAGGATGGCGTCTGCCCTGGACCTATTATGACAATAGGCGAATTGTAGCAGACCAAGGCAATCTGGGAAACTGGAGTTAACATGTACTATTACTAACCTTTCAAAACACTTCATTATGATGGATGGTGGCTCAGTGGTTAGCAGTGCTGCCTCACAGCAGTAGGGTCCCAGGTTCAATTCCAGCCTTGGGCAACTGTCTGGGTGGAGTTTGCACATTCTCCTGTGTCTGTGTAGGTTTCCTCCAGGTGCTCCAGTTTCCTCCCACAGGCCAGGTGAATTGACCATCCTAAATTGCCCATAGTGTTAGGTGCATTAGTCAGAGAGAAAATGGGTCTGGGTGGGTTACTTTTCGGTGGGTCAGTGTGGACTGATTGGGCCAAAGGGCCTGTTTCCACACTGTAGGGAATCTAATCTAATCACACAAAGCCAGGCAGCTTTCATTCTTCTATTCAGATTTTTCTGTGTCTTCTTTTCTTCTTCTTAGGAATTTCTGCATCATAGGTTACTGTTCGAAAAGGTACTTTTTTAAGTGAGCTATTTTCAGACAATCTGTTTACATGCTGGGCTTGGCAGTTGTCCTCTCAACTATTCAATTTTCCCGGTCTTATACCCCCAAAGCATCAGATTGTGTCATTGGCTTTTAAGATTGTCAATTTACTCAATTCAAACTAGATTGAAGTTCGATATTTTTCAGAGTATAATTTAAACTGATTGGCTGAATTCGAATTTGATTTGGTCTCAATAATGTAACACATGGTCGAGTTGTTGCCTTATTGTGAACACTTGGTGCTGTGTCCAGTAGTTCTTCTGCTTTTAACTCTCTTAAAGTACACACACAGCTTCATAACAATGGCATTGACATGAGGACATATTCTGGAAGTGGGAAGCATCTTAGAAGAGAGGTAAAGATGTGTTTTTAAAGTTTAATAGGTTCTATTCTGACTCCTGAAGATTCCTGAAGAAGGGCTTATGCCCGAAACGTCGAATCTCCTGTTCCTTGGATGTTGCCTGACCTGCTGCGCTTTTCCAGCAACACATTTTCAGCGCTGATCTCCAGCATCTGCAGTCCTCTATTCTGACTCTGACTTGTTCTTATAGCTGCAGGGTTTCTGAAGAACAGTCATATTGGGTTTGAAACGTTAACTCTCCAGAGATGATGTCAGACTGCTGAGTTCCTATAGCACTTTCTGTTTTGTATTTTTTCTTCTTTTCCTAATTGCTACATTTAGGTGTCATCTCAGGGTCCATAACTGGGGTGGAGCAAGCATGCCCTATTGTGGAATCTGTTGGCCTTGAAATTTTGGATTGACGACACTGGAGACACTTGTGACTAACAGGCCCAGTCATGCTCAAGGTGTGCTGGCCAGCTGCAGGAGGGATAGATGTTGAGGGGCATCACAGAATGAGGGATTCTGTGTGTGGATCAGAGGGAACCATGTGTGGTTCCTCCTCTGGCTGAGTGCTTGGTGGCACCATGCGATCTCCCTGCAAGGAAGGGGCTATGGGAGGGAGTTAAGGTAGTTTATCACCCAGTCATCTTGCCATTGCTACAGCAATAGCCTATTCGCTTTTTTTAATTCACTCACTGGATGTGGCATCTCTGACTCAGCCAGCATTTATTGCCCAACCCTAACTGCCTAGAAAGAGCCAACCACATTGATATTGGTCTGGAGTCACATGTAAGCCGGACCAGGTGAGGATGGCAGTTTCCTTCCTTAAAGGGAATTAGTGAACCAGATGGATTTTCCCAACAATTGACAATAGATTCATTGACTCTTAATTCCAGATTTTTTTTTTGGTTTCTGCTTGAATTCCCTGTCTGCTGTGGTGGGATCTGAACCCATGTCCTGGGTCTCAGGATTAACAATCATAAGGTCATCACCTCCCCCTATCACTTCACTACTGCATCTCTGCAGTTGGCTGAGGAAGTAATGCCTCAGATCACTGTCACTTGGAGGACTTCCAGAGTGCGAGTACCTAGCCCCAGGTTGGAGAGGAGCTCTCGATGTCAGACATGTATAGCTTGGTGAAATTGCACAAACAGGCACAGGAGCAGCAGAAAGCATTGCCAGAGACACTTTGGAAGGTGGATCTAAATTTAGAGGAGAACACCAATGTTGTCAGTACCATGCCAGCTCTGGCTTGCATGTGTTTTCCTGTCCCCATGGACAGGTTGGTGACTGCCAAAGACAGCCAGGTCCAGTAGGTTACTCTTTAGCTGTTTGAATGTCCTCCTGAGTCTAATCTTGATATTGTATCCGCTGAGGTGTCAGTGTCTGACCTGGTGGAGATACAGGAGACATCCTTGGCAGTTCTTCCATTGTAAATCTATCGCTTCTTCCCTTGCGACGAAGGAGTCGATGGTGACTGCAGAGGCTGGCTCTTCCAGCAGGATGTTGTTTGGATTCCAGCGGTGCCTGGGATGTAAATATTTCTTCCTCACTGTCTTGTCCCTCAGGCTCAGGATCTTCTGCTCACTTGTGGTGAGGAGACAAATGTCAGCCACCCTATCACTCGTCATGACCCTTTCAAGCTTTTTGTGGGCTGCTTTCTCCTGCGATCAAAGGGAGAGATTGTGTGAGGTTAAAGTGACTGGCATGGATGTCAGTGCTGGTGCAAGTGGAGGAAAGATGGTTAGGTACCTCACATGAGTGAATAGGAAGTGTAGAAGACTGAAAGAGCAAGATGTCTATTGGTGAAGGTTGGGAGGTGGGGTTCAGGTGGATGAGAGGCATTCAGGGAAAATATGCAGGTAATAGCGAGAGTGTAGCCTGTGAGCCTCATTGGCAGGCTGGTGCAGAAGCAGAGTTAGAGTGTGAGGTAGCAGAGAGAAGATAGTGACTCCTGCTGGTGACACTTATCCGCATAGAGCTTGAGAGGTCATTTCCCTTCCATCTGTTTGCAGTGTGTTGCACTGGGCCATGGATATTACACTGACCTGGAAGGTGTTTTCAGACCAGTCTGGCAGGTCTGGTGCCGTGGTCTCCTCTGGTGGTCCATAAACAAGAGAATGGCTTTCCTCTACTACGTTGTCCACCAGGACCTTTAGGTTACTGTCTGTGAAATGAGGTGCCAATTTGCCACTGTTGGTGAACTCGTGTGTGTGAAGGGCAGTTCTTGGTTTGCAGCATTTGAAGAGGTGAGTAGCCAGACTTTAAATATGGCATACAAACAGAAATTGCTCAAGAAACTCAACAGGTCTGGCAGCATGTGTGTAAAGAAAGTAGAGTTAATGTTTTGGGTCCAGTGACCCTTCTTCAGAACTGATTGCAGCTAGGAAAAAGGTTGGTATGAATGCTGAAGATGGAGTGGGGAGTTGGGGTAGGAGTAAACAATAGGTGGAAATAGAACCCAGATAGAGAGAAACACAGTTTGACATATAAAGGAATAGGTAAAGGTCAGCCTGGAATAATCAATAGCTGCTAATGAGGACAATTAGACAAATGTTGCCATATCTGCTGGGTTTTTCCAGCAGTTTCTGTTTGTTTTTCTGGTTTGCAGCAAGTGCAAATCTTTGGTTTCTTTGAAATGTTAACTTCTGCTTTCTTCCCACAGATGCTGCCAGCTCTACTGAATTTCTCCAGCAGTTTCTGTTTTTGTCGCAGATTTCCAGCATCTGCAGTTCTTTGGTTTTTCTCTTTAAATATGACACTTGCTGCATGAACCTTGGACGATCGAGGCACCAGAAAGCAGTTCTGGCACAGCGGAGTGCAGGTGGTGTGAGCACAGTGCCAAGGAAGCATGGTGTGTATGTAATGAGGTGAGCATCATGTAATGGCCTGAGAAAATTCACTAAGATTCACGGAAAGAAAGCTCTGTTGAAACTTCCTGAAATGTGTTATGATTGCGCCCTCCACAATCACCTGACGAAGGAGCATCGCTCCAAAAGCTAGTGTGCTTCAATTAAACCTGTTGAATTATAACCTGGTGTTGTGATTTTTAACTCCTGAAATGAAGAACTAATCAATGTTTGATAAAATTCAGCTCTGTGTTGTTTAATTGTTCCCCACCATTCATGATTGTGTTAGGAGATTAAAACTTAGCTATGACCCCCTGTTTGTGGTAATCACTTATTCTATTGAAAGCTTCTTATGCTGCTTGGCATTCAAATAGTTCTGTGTTGTAGCTTGACATCCAATTTTTAGTTATGTCTGATTGTCAAACTTAATTGGACCAAACGTGATGCCCTGGCTTAGTGGTAATGGTAGAAAGGGATATGCTGGGCCATGAGATAAACAAATGTGGTTCAGTACCATCCTGCTGCTACCACCCCTCAGGCATAGTCTGAATTACTAGATCTGTTCAAAATCTATCCCTTTCAACATGGTGGTAATGCTATACAACATGTTGGAAGGTTTCTTCAATGTGAAGTCAAGACTTTGTCTCCACAATGACAGTGCAGTGGACACCTCTACCAACACTGTCATGAACAGAAAAAAGGGCTGTATATAGATTGGTGAGGATGAGATCCCATGTCCAACCATAGACCCACAGTCTAGCAGCTATGTTCTTTCAGTTCCAGCCAGCTCTGTCAGTAGTAATGCTATTGAGATATTCTTGGCAAAGGAATATTAAGGTCCTCCAATCAGCATATGTTCTGTGTCCTCGTGACCTTCAGAGTTTCAACTAGGTGTGGTTTGGCAGAACAAATGCATGACCTAATTGATGATATGAGTGTGTGAAGGACAGTAAGTAGTAATCTACAGGAGATTTCCTTGCCCACATTTGACCCGATGTCATAAAACCTCACGGCAACTGGAGTTAATGCTCAGGGCTCCTAGGGTAATATCCTCCTGTGCCACTGTGCTGCCACCATTGGAGAATGTGCTTTATTGCTTGGAAAGGACATACTTGGGATGGATCTGGAAATTGTCTATGAGGTATGATTCCATGAGAATGTATTTGTCAAGCTGGTGCATGACTAGCCTCTGGCGCAACTGTCCCAATTTTGACATATACCCCAGATGTTGGTAGGAAGGTCTTTGCCTGTCGACAGACTTGATTGACAAAGTGCCATCGTCATTTCATGTGTTACTATGTCAGATGGGCTGTTCAGTTTAAGTTCCTTTATTAGTTTTTATAGAACTAGACAGATTTCATTGACGATGTAAAATTCTTACAAGGCTGGACAGAATTGATGCAGGGATAATGTTTATCCTGCATGCAGACTCCAGAATAAGGGGGTCTCGTGGTGTCCAGTTCAGGCCATTTCAGACTGAGATAACAAACGTTTTTTCACTCAGAGGGTGCTGAACCTTTGAAATTCTCTACCAAACAGAGGCCAGGTTGCTGAGTATGTTTAAGAAAGAAATAGGAAGATTTCTCAACAACAAAGGTGTCAAAGAGTTTGAGGAGAGAGTAGGACCATGGTGTTGAGACAGATGATCAGCCACGTTCATATTGAATGGAGGAATTGGCTCCATACGCTGAATGGCTTCTGCCTGCTCCTAAATTCCATGTTTACCATGTAGTGGTTAGTAACAACTGAATGGCTTGCTAGGTCACATTAGAGGACATTTAAGTGTCAACCACTTTGCTGTGAATCAGATCACATGTAGGCCAAACCAGGTGAGGAAGACAGATTTCTTTCCCTCAAGGACATTAGGGAACCAAATGGAGGTGGTTTCGCAATCACCACCATTAGGGGAGCTTTTAATTCCAGATTTTATTAATTGAATTCAGATTTCACCATCCTCCTTGGTGAGATTCAAACATTAGCCTAGGTCTCTAGATTACTCGACAAATGTTACCATGCTACTGCCTCGCAAAGTGTACCAAATTCAGCTTATAATGAAATTGTATACATTATTGGCATTTTATGTTAAAAGAAATGCTGAATTTAAACTACAGTGGCCTCTAGAGTATTGTAACAACAACATTATTATTTTCAGGTGACTGCTTTCATTGATTGTCAATATCACCGCATTTACAGAGATTGCTTTGTTACTGTTATCTATCCTAGGGCTAAATTTCAGCAAGCGACAGAAAAGAACTGAATGAAACAATATGATGGAACCAACTCATGTTAGCAAAGTTCAAAGCCAATCATCTCTCTCTATAAACTATAAACCATCAACTGTGAAATACCCTGATCTCTATATAATGTCAAAAGAAAAATGGCTTTGAATATTGCTACAAAGAGAAACATACCAACATTACACTTAGCATGAGAAATCAAGAGAGCAAATTTTCAATGATCACAGCAGGTGTCGACTGAGTTGAGTTCATAACGTGGCTTTTTTTTATGCTTCTTAAAGGCAACGTATGTAGGGATGCTTTCTAATAACAAAAGTGTCAGTGTTGAAACCATTTTTATTACTATCCTTTTTTCTCATTTTTGGTTTGCAAGTGTGAGTTGAGGCTGAGAATTGAACTCTGAACTCGTATCAATAACTTGTTTGAAGAAAAGAACAAAAAGCTGATGCTTGCTGTTGGAAACTTGCCTGGAAAGATAATATAACTTAATTACTGCACTACTAAACTAATAACACTACAGACAAATTGACAATGACATTGTCAATGACACTGACAGCTGGTTGAACCTTGAATTGTCCAATCAAAAGGGGGCCGTTGCTGGGCACCCACGCACAGAGAATATCGAATAAAAGAATCTAAAAGGTGACCTAAATTCCGCTGTATTTTTGGGCAGGAGGTAGGGTAGTGCTTTGGAAGCTGCAGCAGTAAGTTGTTTGGTTCTGCTCTCTCTAGTTATTTATCAACTTCATGAAATTCCCAAGAAAAGAACTCCAATTCTAAAAGGAATCGGGAAACATCTCTGGAGATCTGCGGAAGATATTAGCATTGACCAGTGACTTTGGAATTCGAGCTAGATATAATCTTGCTTGCCTCTAATTCAACCCATCAGATTTCATGAAGGCTTGGTAGTCAAAGTAGAAATAGTAACTGAACTGGCAACTTAGAATTCTTTTATTTTTTTTAAAAAATGTATCCCTTAATGTATCTGTCAGCGTGAGAGTGAGAGGTGGTAATCAAAGGTGATTGGACATGGATCATAGGTATTAATTACATGTCTTTGTAGTTCCTTGGTGTTCTGCTAAAGTTACATTAATAATAAATCATTTTCTTTTGTTTAAATGATAAACTTGATTTCCATGGTTTGCTATTTGTAAAGTAAAAAGTGAGGTCTGCAGATGCTGGAGATCAGAGCTGAAAATGTGTTGCTGGTTAAAGCACAGCAGGTCAGGCAGCATCCAAGGAACAGGAAATTTGACGTTTCGGGCACAAGCCCTTGCTATTTGTAAAGTTTTGTTCAGAACATTTGAACAATTTTGAAGGTCATCAACTGTTTTAATATGTTGTGAATCTAGCGTTGGTGAGTTTGATTTGATCTGGCTTGCCAGCCCTGTGCTATAGCACTATGCTTTGTGCTTTTTTTGGATTCCCCAAGGTCTCAGGGAGTCAAAGCTCAATAGATGCCTTGGCCAGTCAAATTTAACTCAGCAACCAATGAGCACCCTTGTATCCTGAATACATTGTTATGATGATTTGAAGTTTGTCATTCTTGTGTTTGTCCTGATTAGTAGATGATGAAAAGTTTTGGCAATATGTCATTCTTCTCAGTAAAATTAGCATTCTTTCCTATAGTTCTCCAGAAAATATGGAGATTCAGGTTCATACAATTTTCTAATATTCTCAATTTCATGAACAAACAGTGAAGTGATATTTGTTGTGGTACATCATCCATTAAGAGATTTAATTCAGATTGCACAATGTCCTCTAAAGAAAATGATCACAGTGTTTTGCTGTGTCAGGACTCTGGAGATTTTAGAATTATTAGGACAATCGCATTGTGCTTTCAGGCATGTCACTTCATGTGATTGGAGTTACGCATTCAGGATTTTTCATTTCCTCAGATTGTTTGTCATACAGGTGCATTTGAAACAGCAAACAGAACTCAAATTGTAACTGCCTGTGGGCGTAAAGATCACTAGCCACGGTGATAAATGTTGACATGTTATTGTTCAGCAGGATTAGTGTTTCTGAAAGCACCTCACTGCTAAATTGGATTTTTAAACAAGGATTTCGTACTAATATGTGAGACAATGGTTTTTTTTTGAGAACGAAATCTGTTGAATTTTTGCTCAATCAATAGCCTTATCAAAGTGAATTTGCTGAATTACTTATTGATTGAGTCATCGAGTCATATAGCATGGAAACAAACCCTTCAGTCCAACCAGACCACGCTGAACATTATCCCAAATTAAACTTGTCCCACGTACCTGCTCCTGGCCCACATTCCTCCAAATCTTTCCTATTTTTGTACCTATCTAAGTGTCTTTTCAATGTTGTAACTGCCCACATCCACCACTTCTTCAGGAATTTCATTCCACATAGGAACCACTCTCTGTGCAAAAAAGTTTCCCTCTCATGTCTTCTTTAAACCATTTTCCTCTCACCTTAAATGATGCCCCCTAGTCGTCAAGTCCCCCATCCTAGGGAAAAGACACCTACCATTAATCCAATCTGTACCCCTCATGATTTTATAAACCTCTATTGGGTCACCTCTCAACCTTCTAAACTCCAGTGAAAAAAGTCCCAACTTATCCAGCTTTTCTTTATAACTCAAACCTTCCATACCTGACAACATGCTGGTAAGTCTCTTCTGAACCCTGCCTGTTTAATAATGTCCTTCCTATAACTGAGTGACCAGAACTGGGCACAGTACTCCAGAAGAGGCCTCACCAATATCCTGTACAACCTCAACATGACTTCCTAACTCCTATACTCCAAGGACTGATCAATGAAAGCAAGCATGCTAAGCTCCTTTTTAACCACCTTGTCTATATGTGATGCAAACTTCAAAGAATTATGTACCTGAACCACCATGTCCCTCTGTTCTTCAAAACTACCCAAGGGCCTACCATTGATTGTATAAGTCCTGCTCCTGTTTATTGAACCAAAATGCAACACCTCGCAATTATCCAAATTGAACTCTATCTGCCATTTGTCAGCCAAGTGACCTATTTGATCAAGATCCCTTTGTCTGTCTACTATGATCAAGATCCCTTCACTATCTACTCTGTCATTAATTTTGAACTAATCTCATACTACATTTCTCCCAGTCTCTCAGATCTACTCCTATTTTATGAAGGTCAAATAGACCATACTTTTTAGCTTGATGCATTGTGTCCTTAGTTGTGTTTTCTTCTCTCAGATCCTCTTTTCTCCACTGCTACTTTAAGCAAAACTATTGAGACACTTTCAGCAGAATGGGTCTTCTTGTCCTTTGGAAGAGTCATAGAGTCATAGAGATGTACTGCATGGAAATAGACCCTTTGGTCCAACTCATCTATGCTGACCAGATATCCAAAATATATCTAGTCCCGCTTGCCAGCATTTGACCCATATTCCTCTAAACCTTCCTAATCTTATACTCATCCAGATGCTTTTTAAATGTTGTAATTGTTTGAACTGAATTAGTTTTATTGTCACATGTACTCCAATGAGTACAGTGAAAAGTTGATAAGTCACCACTTATGGCTTTATCAGGTACAAAGGTATCTAGGTACAGATTCTTAAGAACAAATTCTTAAGAGAAACCAATTAGAAAATCAAGGAAATAAAACGTCCAGCATTACACATCATCAGAATAAATTAGAAAAATAAAGAAACAACAAGTTCAAAATAATAGTCTTCCAACCCAGTCCATGCCTGCACTTAGCCTTCAGTAATTGAAAGAGATCCTTCCACCACTGCACTGCCACCTGTGCCAGACCCACCAATGTAGGAGTCACCATACTTTAGGCATCATCTCTTTACCGCTGAGCCCACCTTGCTGACACCACTGAACCCACACTCATTCCGCAAGCAGGAGTGCTCAGCTCCACTGCTGTTGCAGCCTCGCTGATAACCAGAAGTCCCCATTTTGGGCCTACCGCAACCACAACCAGGACTCCCTGGCTCCACTGCCAGGCCAGGCCACCACTACATCAAACGTTCTGCTCTGGCTGCATATGATGCCATGCCAGTGTCGCCATATTGCAGAGTCCAACGCCACCTGTGCCATTGCTCCCAATTACCAGAGGAGCTGTACTGCTCCTGCTGCCAGTCCCGAATGCCAGGAGGATGCCCTTGCTGCCGCTGGTGCAGTTTTCAATTGTCAGGAAAGACCATGTCTGCTGCTCCGCATGCTGCCCACTCACACTGCTGCACCCATGCTCCCAAGCAACCTGCCATAGAAAAGAAAAAAAGAAAAAATAACCATAAAGAAGAGAGTAGAAGCAAAACAAAAAAAAGAGAGAAAGCAGATGGGAGTGGATGAGCCCCGGGCAGGAGCTGCATGCAGCCCTGCTACTCCACCGCAATCTTGAACAACTTCTGGGGGACTGGGGATTTGAGTCCTGTGGGTGATTTCTAGGACTCTGTTAGACAGAAGGGAGATATGTAGATGACACAAGTTCACCAATCAAGGTTGATGAATGAACATAACATCTCTGGCCAGTTGGATTGGGTAATGACTGTTTGCATTTCCGTATAACAACCATCTGGCACTTCTTTCTCCATCACTGCATATATCTTTCCAGTCTCTGTTAGTGAACGGAATGTGCTGCAAACTGTTCGATGCTTTTCACTCATCTGTACCTGAGCTGGTACACGCTCATGTCCTGTGAAAGATGCATCTTCTGCAATGCAGGTGTGTAGTTCTGGTTCATAATGAGCAAACATTACAAGTGATCTGATGATCTTTTTAATTTTCTTAAAAGCCCTTTATTTTCGTTTCCAGCACCATGCATGTCATGTTTGCAACAGCTTCATTAACATTAGCTAGGTTGGCAGGGAACTTTCCAAGGTTAGAGTGGTGCTGGAAAAGCACAGCAGGCCAGGCAACATCCGAGGAGCAGGAAATTCCTGATGAAAGGTTTTTGTCCGAAACGTTGGTTTTCCTGCTCCTCGGATGCTGCCTGACTTGCTGTGCTTTTCCAGCACCACTCTAATCTTGACTCTAATCTCCAGTATCTGCACTACCCACCTCCACCTAAGGAACTTAGTTGCTCATATCCATGAATCTCTGAAACTCAGTCATATTCTGAAGTGCTGGAAATGTTTTGATAATTCTTGTATTCGGTGGATCAGGTGTGACACTAGATGCATTCACTGGAATGTGAATTCAAAGGGACTTGATAACAGTTGCAAGAGTTCACATTTGTTATTGAATATATATCTTGCTTTCTGTAGGTTTTGTGATACAATGTGGGCTTATGTTCTGTCTGTTCGGATCCAAGGATCTATGTGACGTGACTCCCAATTCTTCTCTGATACTTAACATGTTTTCTGGAAGGTTCTGGTGCTGATGTGAGGCCAAAGCATAGTCAGCTGGAGCAAAACTTTTTAAAAGGAATCATGAAGGGTGTGAGAAACTGAGACCCTATAATTGGGTTAGCTGTTAAGAAAACATTATTTGCATTTACCTGAATGAAAATTGAACTGTTTCACAATTCAGCAAAGCTCTTGTCCACATATGACATAGGATGAACGTCTTATCAAATGCTATATTCAGCTCTGTAAGGATCTTCACTAATTCTAATGGAGCCACTAGATTTTGATATTGAGACAATCCCTGAACACTCAAATGGATAAATTAATCTCTTGCTTCAACATAAAGTTTATTGTGACTTTTGACAAGAAGGGATGAGTAACATTTCTGGGTGTAAACAGACACATTGGATTCAATTCTGGACATAGAACTATTGTATATGGCATCTTCAGCTTTCTTTGTCATGTGATCAACTGTGGGCATTCAATTCTGAAGTTACTGGGCTAATTTTCTTGCTTTTTTGGGTTTTATTCTTTGTTTTTCAAATCACATGTAAGTCAGTACAAAACCTCCCTATTGTTAAGTAGTTTCTCTCAGGTTGGTAGAGCACTGTTTGACATTGTTGTTTCTGGTGGTCCATCTATTTCATTCCTTTGTTTGGACTTGGCAATGTTTTGGATACAACTAAATTTTTGCCAGGCCAGTTAAGAATCAAAATATTGGTGTGGGTCTGGAATCACTTGGTGACCAGATCAGCTAAGGATGGCAGATTCCATTCTCCAAATGAACCCAACGTATTTGTATGACAATTGCCAATGGTCACACAACTCTCATTGGCTGGCTTTTTAATTCCAGCTATTTTATTGAGTTCAGTTTCACGATCGACCATAACGGGAGTTGAATGGATGTCCCTAGAATATTAGCAAGGTTTTCTGGATTACTGATCCCAATGACATTACCACAATACAGCCATCTCTTCCTCCTAATCAATTAAATGTAATGAGGTTGATGTGATATTAATGGTTTGGATCTGTATTTTCACATTAATGTACAATGGAATGGGCCACATATTGCATTCTGAAACTGCTTGACAATAGGTCTGGAATAATAAATGTTCAAAGGGAGACCTGGATTTTAACACTGAATGATTTTGTACTATGTTCATAATGGAAGTCAATGGCAACAGCCTATGAGTGCACATTGAATAGGCCCTGAGCATTCTTAAGACCCAGACAGGTATTAAACATTTTGGAAATAATTTGTCAGCTGTAAACAGTCTACTTACTTGTAAAATGTAAAAAAAAATTGAATTAAGGATAGCTACAAAGCTTTTCTATCTAGATGCAAGGATGTATTCTCTTTGTTTTTCATTGCCATGGGTAAGAGTGCAGAAGAAGCAGTTTTTTGACATCAAGTTACAAGCCTTCCTTAATGAACATTGAATAGATTGCATTTTTTTATGATCAATAGAAGAAGCTGTTTTGACTTTGTGAGCTACCATTGTCAGATATAGAAATGAATCACCCTATATAAAAGGAGCTACATCTAGGCAGAAGAATTATTGGAACAGTTTAACTGCTGGTGGTGGGTTGAGAAAATGCCTAGAGACAGACATTTGGTGAAACAAAGTTATGGGAATTGGATGCTGGCAGCAACTATGGACTGTTTGCTATGGACACTATAATTCCATAGAAACTGTAGTGTCATAAGTATACGGGACAAATGTTGCTCTCTGGAAATGCTACAACAAGCAAAATAGTGTTAATTTTTTTCCCAGGGTACAGGAATCTAAAACTAGAGGGCATAGGTCTAAGGTGAGAGGGGAAAGATTTAAAATGGACTCGAAGGGCAACTTTTTCATGCAGAGGGTAATGCAAGAGATTCGACGTTTCGTGCATAAGCCCTTCTTCAGGAATGACATTACATATAATAATATAAATCAGTGTATATTAACAGAGTCTAGGATGTTGTGTGAGACTGTGGTCTCACAGTCAGTATGTTGACCTATCTTTAAGAGGAGAAAGTGAGGTCTGCAGACAAAAAGTAGTGGACCCAACACCAGTCCTTGTGGCATTCCACTGGTCACAGGCCTCCAGTCTGATAAACAACCCTCCACCACCACCCTCTGTCTTCTACCTTTGAGCCAGTTCTGTAAAGGAATGGCTAGTTCTCCCTGTATTCCATGAGATCTAGGTTGAAAATGCGTTGCTGGTTAAAGCACAGCAGGTCAGGCAGCATCCAAGGAATAGGAAATTCGACGTTTCGGGCATAAGCCCTTCATCAGGAACCAGCAACGCATTTTCAACTGTGATCTCCAGCATCTGCAGACCTCATTTTTTATTCCATGAGATCTAACCTTGCTCACTAGTCTCCCGTGGGGAACCTTATCGAACACCTTACTGAAGTCCATATAGATCACATCTACCGCTCTGCCCTCATCAATCTTCTTTGTTACTTCTTCAAAAAACTCAATCAAGTTTGTGAGACATAATTTCCCACACACAAAGCCATGTTGACTATCCCTAATCAGTCCTGGCCTTTCCAAACACATGTACATCCTGTCCCTCAGGATTCCCTCCAACAACTTGCCCAACACCGACGCCAGGTGTTCTGATCTATAGTTCCCTGGCTTGTCCTTACCACCTCTCTTAAACAGTGGTACCACGTTGGCCAACCTCCAGTCTTGCGGCACCTCGATGATACAAATATCTCACCAAGGGGCCCAGGAATCACTTCTCTAGCTTCCCTCAGTGTTCTAGGGTACACCTCATCAGGTCCTGGGGATTTATTCACCTTCATGCATTTTGAGACACTTCTCAATCCATCACCCGTATTGGACCTTGTCAAAAGGTCACGTTCCCTTTTCCTAAATTCCGTACCTATGTTCCCCTTTTCCAGAGTGAAGATTGAAGAGAAGTATTCATTTGTCACCCATCAAATATCCTGCAGCCTCATACACAGGTTATCCCCTTTGTCTTTAATGGGCCCTACCCTTTCCCTGGTTCACCTCTTACTTTTAATGTATTTATAAAATATCTTAAGATTCTCCCTAATACTGATTACAAATCCATTTTCATGTCCACCTGTTTGCTCTTCTAATTGCCTTTGTAAGTTCCCTCTTGCATTTCCTGTATTCACTTAGAGCTGTGTTGAATCGTTCCCTTTCAACTTGCTAGAAGCCTTTCTCTGCATCCTCGTTCAGTGCTGAATTGTCCGAGATACCCAGGGTTCTTGGAACTTATTGCTGCTACATTTATCCCTAAAAATTACATGTTGGACTTGTACCACCACCCCCACAGCTCCTTTCTGAATGCCCCTTCCACTTACCCAAGGAGCTGCTCCCAGTCAACTTTGACCAGAACCTGTTTTATTTTACTAAAATCTGCTTTCCTTCAATCCAAAGCCATCTTTTGCAGAACATCTTTTTCCTTGTCCAAAACAAATTTGAACCTAACCGCACTGTGTTGCTATCACTAAAATGTTCCACCACTGCCACTTTGAATGCCTGTCTGGCTTTTTTCCCCCAGAAGCAGATCCAACAGATGGTTATTTTTGACCAGTGTGCAGGTGATGGGCTGAATAGCCTTCTCCTGTCCTGTAGATCATATGATTCCATGACTCTATCACTTTTACTAAGAGTGAAGACAATGCCAGCAATCAGGAAAGCTGTAGCTGGGACGATAAATTGGTTGAAGGCTGATAAAGTGGAGGAAAGACTGTTTATAGTTAAAGTTGATAAGCCAGCTGGACTAGATCAGATACATCCAAGGAGGAAAGTACTGAGGAAAGTAAAGGTGCAATTGCAGATTGGCCCATTCTTTTCAGATAAAGGGATGATACTAGAGGAAAAGAGAAATGTTGATATTTTGCCATTGTTCAAAAGGGTATGCAGATTAAGCCCAGCAACTACAGACCGGCACATTGACTTTGCTGGTGGAGAATTTTTTAGAAATGATCCTCCAAAATTAACAGTCACTTCCATGAATATGGATAAATGAAATGATATTAGTGATTTGTTGAAAACAAATAGTGTTTAACTAAATTGAGTTTGCTGAAGAGATATCAAATTCATTTTATGTGAGTAAATTTTGTAATGTAAATGGGCATTCAAAAGGCATTTGATAAAATGTCACAAACAAACATGTCAACAAGGGTGAATTTCATGGAATAAAATCGACTGTGACAGCATTGATGTTGGCAGAGTGACAGTGAAGAGAATAGTGGCAAAGAATTGTTTCTCAAGCAGGGACTAGCTATATATTGGACTTCTTCCAGAATCAGCATTAGGACCACTGCTTTGATATAGTGTATACCATTACATACAAGGAGCAGGAGATTCGACGTTTCGGGCATAAGCCCTTCTTCAGGAATGACATTACATATAATAATATAAATCAGTGTATATTAACAGAGTCTAGGATGTGTGTGTGAGACTGTGGTCTCACAGTCAGTATGTTGGCCTATCTTTAAGAGGAGAAAGTGAGGTCTGCAGATGCTGGAGATCAGAGCTGAAAACGTGTTGCTGGAAAAGCGCAGCAGGTCAGGCAGCATCCAAGGAACAGGAAATTCGACATTTCGGGCAGAAGCCCTTCTTCAGGAATGAGCCCTTCTCTATCTTTAAGAGACATGGCCACAATACCATCATTGTATTATATCATAAGGTATAAAGGTATAAAGATATCATATTGCATCTTATCCATGATCACTTGAAGCATGGCACACTACTAAAACAAGGCTTTTCAACTGTTGTATAATGTTGTACATAATAGCTGTAATAAATGTCTCTTGGATTCTGTAAAGCAACATCAACATGTCCAATTTCTTGTTACAGGAGATACGTAAACATTGCTGTTTCAAGCAAAACGCCCTTTTGGAGGTCAAACAATATCTGGCGTAACTTCAAAGACTGCAGATGACTAATAAATTGGAAGAATTGTGAACAGTGAGGAGAATAGTGATAAACTATAAAATGATATAGACAGATTGGACACATGTCAGATGAAATTTAACAAAACAAGTGTGAGGTGATAGAATTTTGTTGGAAGAATGAGGAGGTCATATAATATAACAGGTCCAATTTGAAAAGGCTGCAAAAGCAGAGCCACAAGTCACTGAAGATGCCAGGGCATGCTGAGAAGACGAAAATGATATGCAGGATTTTGGATTTAAGAATTCAGGACATCGAGTATAAAAGCAACAAAATTATGAAGAATCTTGAGAAAGAATTGTTTCTGCCTAAGGTGTAGTATTGCATCCTATTCTAGACACTGCACTTTTGGCAGAGTATGAAAACTTTGAAAAGGATGCTGAGAAGATTTCTAAGAATAGCCCCAGAGATGAAGGATTCATTCACATTGATAGATTGGATAAACAGGCGATGTTTTCTTTAGAGTCCATATCCTAGGAATCAGTCCAAATCCTCTGAATTGGTCTGACTTCTGACACCTCAGCCAAGTGAGTTCTTCACCTCTCAGTACAAAGTACAAATTCTGGTAGCCTACTTGCAAAATCTTTTATAAAATTTTATCCCTTACATATGCACTTCCAGCAGAGGTTAAGGTTCTTTACTCTTGCCATACATTAAATCTAATTGCGTAGTTCCAACAACTGAGTTAGCTCAGCATGGTGTAAGCATCAGATAACAGACCTGTGTTTCACAGATTCACTCTCAAGATCATTGAGAGCAATTTAATGCTTAAATTATCTCTAATTGTATTTTTATTATCTTTCAGTAGGCACTCTCTAACTGAGTTTTTGAAACGTCTTAGCATGTAAAATATCTTCACAAATTTCCTTGAAGGAGGTTAAGACTCACAAAGGCAGGACTTCTGCTAGTCTGTGAAGAGCTTTGCTAAAGCTAAAGTAAATTGCACAGTCAGCTCTTAATTGTATGGTGAGCTATGAATGTAATTCCTGTAACACAGGAGTAAAATATGCTGCCATAGAATTTAACCACTCAAAGTGGCTTCAAGTTTCTGTAATCGTTGCAGGAAATTAATGATTACACTTCCAGATTTCCTGTAGAATATACCACTGTGATGATGAAAGAAACAAAAATTGAATGACTTATTGTATTATAGTGGCATAGGCTGAGGATCCCAAAACATGGCACAGGCTTGTAGGGGCAATACAAAGTAAATTGTACCAAAGCAAGCTTACAGATGGTTCTCACTCAAAGAATGGATATAGTTTAAAAATGTTTATTGTTTCTTGGTTCACATGGAGTGTATCAATATTGAAGGATAATGTATTTATTTAATTGAATGTTAAATGGAAAATAAACCATTCAGTGTGGCATTGAGTTCAGTAATTGTACTTAGTGAGGAATAAAGCTGAATCATTTTGAATAAATTTTGCTGATAGTTGTATCAGAAGCAGCAACTTTTCAGAACCCCACCCCCACATTGACATTGCTGCTGGATTTCTGATCTACCTATTAAAATAATTCCCATGTAGCATCATTGGAATTGTTGGGAGTATGTATTTATATTTAAACACACCTGGAAATCTTGGAAGATGTGGAATGGTTTAGACATTTTCTGGATTAAAAAAGACTCACCAGATGGTTTTATCAAGAAATTAAGTAAACAGCCACCTGTTTATTATAGAAAAATCAAGTGACTTGTGAGAAAAGGGAATGAAAGCTTTCAAGGAGGTAAAATATTAAGTTTATGGCTCTTAATTACTGGAAAGGGCAAGAGGTATGGAACATTTTTTCACCCAAAGGGTGATAGGAATCTGGAACTCACTGTCTGTAAGGGTGATGAAGCAGAACCCCTCAATATTTAAGAATAATTTAATGTGCACTTGTAATTCCAAGGCAAACAAGGGCAAGGAAAATGGGATTAGAATAGTTAGGTGATGGTTCTTGACTGATCTGGGCTCAATGGGCTAAAAAGGCTTTTTTCTATGCTGTAGACGTTTATGGCTGTATGAAAGTCTGTTTTTGAAAAGGCAAGGAGGTCTGTATGTTACTGGCTGCTAAGCAACTGTTTCTTAGTTTTCTTTAGCAGATCTAAGTAGTCAGTAAGGAAGTTGTTCTAGAAGCTTCAAGACTTTCTTTTTTCATTGTAAGTTTCTGAAAAGTTGATAAAGACTAATGTTTGAGAACATGAAGATTATCTACAATTACAAAGGCATCTTGATCAACTGGGTCAATGGGCTGAGGAATTGTAGATGGCATTTAATTTGGATAAATGTGTGATATTGTATTTTGGAATAATGAACAAGGGCAGAACTTATACAGTTAATGACAGGGCCCTGGGTAGTGTTGTTGAACAGAGGGACATAGGGGTTCAGGTACGTTGTTCTTTGATAGTTGCACCAAAGGTTGACAAAGTGTTTAAGAAGGCATTTAGCATGCTCGCCTTCATTGCTCAGACCACTGAGTAGAGGAGTTAGGATGTCACGTTGAGGTTGTACAGGAATTTGGTGAGGCCACTTTTGGGGTACTGTGTACAGTTCTAATTGCCTTGGATATTATTATATTGGAAAGGGTTCAGAAAAGACTTATCAGGATGTTGCTGGAATTGGAGTTGTAAGGCTAAGCTGGATAGTTTGGGACTTCTTTCAGTAGAATGTAAGAAGTTGAGGGGTGACCTTACAGACGTTTATAAAATCATGAGGGGCATAGATAAGGTGAATAGTAAAGATCTTTTCCCTAGACTGGATGAGTTCAAAACTAGGGGGTGTATTTTTAAGGTGAGAGAAGAAAGATTTTCACACAGAGGGTAGTTTGTATGTGGAATGATCTGCCAGAGGAATTGATAGATGAAGGTTACAAAATATTTAAAAAATATTTGGACAGGTACATGAATAGGAAAGGTTTAGAGGGATATGGGACAAAGGCAGACAAGTGGGGCAGTTTAGTTTGGGAGACTTTGTTGGCATGGACGATTTGGATGGGAGTGTCTGTTTCCATGCTACATGACTCTATAGTAGATGGTGAAATTTGAAATCAATAAATTATCAGGAATTAACATGCTAGCCTATTTGGCAATCACTGTTGATTTTCAAAATTCCCATCTGGTTCACGAATGTCCTTTTAGGGAACGAATCTTTACCATCCTTACCTGATCTGGCACAAATGTGACTCCAGAGCTACATAAATCTGGTTTATATTTAACTGCCCTTTGAAATGGCCCACCAAGTTATTCAGTAAAAGAATAGCTAGTGATGGGCAATGAATGTGGCCCAGTCAAGGATGCCCACGTCCTATGAATGCATTGAAAAAGAAAAAAAGACTGTTGCAAGTCTTGAAAAGCTAAACTCTGATCATTTTCTAATGACTTGGATCCAAGTTGATTGCAATCCAAACTGAACACCTTTCATCAGTTTTGTCTGTCAGCAATTCTATTTCATTGGTAACCCAGTAGACATGAAAAGTTATCACATTCTAGCCATTGCTTTCAGACTCTTGGTCAAGAGTGGTAGTTTTTCCTTTTTGCCATTTTAAAAAAAAATCGTCTCTTTCTATATTTGCTGTTGTATTTTGTGTTGTGAAGGTATATCTATGTTTGGGATTAAGTTTTCCAGATAATATTATAGCTCTAAGTAGTGTTGGCCATTTGTTTTAAGAATATGTTTTGTTCACAATAGAGATTATTTTGAACTCATTGATCAAGAAACTTGATGAAAGTCTCTTTTATTTTGGATTATAATCAAAAAGGCAATCAAATGACCATTTTGGTGATTAAATCTAGACATTTATACTTAAGATGAATGGTGGAGCGTGGGGCTTGGTTATTAATTCATTTCTCCTATCATAGTTGTAAAGGCATAAAATTGTTGAAAATCCTAGAAAAATAATGCAAATAACCTTTATGGCACTTCTTTGGGGATTTTAATGTTCTGCCACAGTTATCGTAAGAGATTGGAAGGAACCCTACTGAAAGCTTTATTCCACAAGTGCTGAATTTCTGTGGTGGTTCTTCTGATCTTCTGTCATAGTTTCAGTGGTGTAGCAGCTCAAGGCAATAGTGGGAATCAGCTCCCTCACCTCACTATGCCATTTCATAAGTGGTTTTAAATATTAAAGCATCAAAAGGTGTGGAGAGAAAGCAGGAATATGGTGTTGAGATAGATGACCAGCCATGATCATATTGAATGCTGGAGGATGCTCCTAATTTCTGTTTCTATTTTGTTGCCAAGCACCTTCTACTTTTATAGAAGAAATTTGAAGGACCAATAAAAAGGGACCCACCAAGACCATGGCTAAGCTGCTTTAAAGGCAGACTTGAGAAATTAGGATAATTTTCACTGGCATGGAGCAAGCTAAAAGAGACATTTTTGAGAAAAATTAAATTATGATGAGATATTGTTGAGTGAATAGAGCAATTTGTTGTTAGTGTTGAATGTATAAAAAATGGTTATTCTGTCTCATTTGGGGAGCTGTCAGTCATGGAGCATGAGTTTATATTATTGTGAAAGGAGAGAGGAGGAGGTAAGGAGAAATTTGTTTCACACATGATGCTGGATTTTATGGAGGTATCCAGGTGAGAAAATCATGCTAGAACCCAACCACAAAGAGCCAGCATTTTTACACTGAGCTGGCTGTTTAACTGACTCAAGGTGAGACTCCTGTCCCATTTAAAGGAGCTGTTAATCAATCTCATTAGCTGCCAGCTCTGTAGTGCTGGCAATGGAGCAATGGACTACACCAAACCCTGAAACTGAGGAGGTTATGGACTGGACTGAAGCTGGGATATCAGCAGAACTCAGCTGACAAACTCCACATGCAGAGAAGCCCCCAGATTAAGATTGAGAAGCTAAGAGGTGATATGGCCTTGGGCAGGTTTACCTCTATTAGGCACAAAGGTCTCCCAGTGGAATGCCCTTCTTATTTATTTTAAGCACTGGTACCCATTCGACCTTGGACTCACTACCAGGTGCCAAAAGTAGCAGGAATGAAGCATGTAACGGAGCTCATTATGCAACATCATAAAACTGGCAAGGCATGTTTTTTTCTTTGAAAACATGAAATGCTGTAAAACTTCCTCTTGTGGCAATTTTCGGTAACTGGCAAAAGCATTAATGGTGACATGAAGAAATACAAATAAAAGGAAGCAAGAGGAATGAAAACCAACATCATAAGACTTCCAGAACCTTTTGATACTAATGAAGACTACATTTGGAACCAGTAGCTACTGTTTCCAGATAAATCTTCTCAACATTGATTTTGCTAAAATCTTCTTTGTTGATGTCTGAAGTTAACCAAAGTGATAAACCATTTCTCACACAGCTAGAAATGAAACATCCCAGATCACATTCTTAATTGCAACACACAATTGACTTTACATTATCTTGTGATTGCTTAGAATGGTATGATAAATAGATCTCCACCATGCATTACGTGGTACCAAATCATGAATTCTGATCACCATGATGTATGGCAGAATGTTACCATCCATGCTGCCCCTACAACACATTCAAGATTTCCTGGCAGGATTACATCACAATCATTGAAGGTCTGCATACAGTCAACATCATCAGCATCAAGGACATGTTCCTGTAAAGCCCCCAACATTGAGCGAATTACTTTTCCTTGATGGACAACAATTGCTCAGCAGCGATTGTATTGTATAAAGAGATAGATTGGAGGGCTCCCGGTTTCCTCCCACTAT
Organism: Hemiscyllium ocellatum; assembly: GCF_020745735.1. Classification (NCBI taxonomy): domain Eukaryota; kingdom Metazoa; phylum Chordata; class Chondrichthyes; order Orectolobiformes; family Hemiscylliidae; genus Hemiscyllium; species Hemiscyllium ocellatum. Next base: position 51,428,430 of record NC_083401.1, on the reverse strand, counting down.
CCAAAAATGTGCAGGTTAGGTGTATAGGGATAAATGTAGGTAAATGGATCTGGATGGGTTGCTCTTCGGAGGGTTGGTGTGGACTTGCTGGGCCGAAGGGCCTGTTTCCACACTGTAAGTAATCAAATCTAATCTATAAAAAACAGCGCCAGGTTCCCAGGTTCAATTCCGGCCTCGGGTGGTTGTCTGTGTGGTGTTTGCACATTTTCCCTGTATCTGCGTGGGTTTCCTCTGGGTGCTCTGGTTTCCTCCCACAGTCCAAAGATGTGCAGGTCAGATGAATTGGCCATGCTAAATTGCCCGTAGTGTTAGGTGCATTAGTCAGAGGGAAATGGGTCTGGGTGTGTTGCTCTTCGGAGGGTTGGTGTGGACTGGTTGGGCTGAAGGGCCTGTTTCCATAATGTAGGGAGACTAAACTAAACTAAATATTTGATGCACTCCTGGAAGAAGTTCCTCTCTGCATGCCACATTGATCATTCCCAGTGGGAAGTATAAGCTATTGATTGTGATGCTTTGAGATACTACTTCAGGAGTGCTACTGAGACCTTTGAGACTGAGCAAAGAGTCAGCATTGATAAAGTAAATTTTGGACGACACCAGCTTCAAATCCCAGACACTTTATTCCTGAAAACCATGGGAGGGATCCAGAGTGCTAGTCTCCTCAATGAATCTCTGAACATCATAAGTAAATAGCATTTTTTATATCTTGTTCAAGTATAATTGATACAAAGGATTCTGACATCACAGGGCTCAAATACAAATCTGGTTAATAATGTGATTTTCACTCTCACAGCTGGAGATTGCTGCCTAATATTAAACCATTCACAGAAACCTGCGGCTGTACTGTTCTCAATCTCATGCTAATTGGCAAAAGGGTAGATAATAGGTTTTTGTATCAGTAGTGTGGTTAGTCTTTACATACTCTTGTTAACTGGCAAGAAAGGAGATGAATGGAGACAGGAGGTAGTTAATGGGAAGTCTGATCAGGGCTGACAGTCCTATTCAAAAAGCAAGTACCTTCGCTCGGGGCTGGGAGTGAAATACACACGTACGTCTCCAGATGGCTTTGATGGCTCGGGCAGCCATACCCCTGCTGTGATCTCTGGTCTCTGCCTACCAATGGACAGGCATACCGTCAAATATGTAGAGAATCATTCCAAATGGGGACCATTAACCCTTGAATTCCAACTGCCTCTAAGCACTAGGATAAGCCTGTGAAACAGAACATTTTATCAGCATGATGGATTAATATATTAGATAAACAGTGTATTTAAATTAGATTAACTACAGCATGGAAACAGGCCGTTCAGCCCAACAAGCCCATACCGACCCTGTGAAGAGTAACCCACCCAGACCCATTCCTCTACCCTATATTTACCCTTGACTATGGGAAATTTAGCACGGCCAATTCACCTAACCTCCACATCTTTGGATTGTGGGAGGAAACTAGAGGAATAAGGAGAAGGATAGATCTAATTGACCCAGCAATGTTTGCACCTTCACATACTGTAGGAGAATCAGGTCCTGGCCAGACCTGATTAACCACCAGGAGGCCTGCAATCGATGAGGAGAACCTTGCTAAAATCTTCTTCCATGATGTGAAGTTTGAACATTTTCCCTGTGTCAGCATGGGTTTCCTCTGGATGCTCCAGTTTCCTCCCACAGTCCAAAGATGTGCTCATTTGGTGGAATGGCCATGCTAAATTTCCCACAGTATCCAGGAATGTGCAGGTTATGTGGGTTAGCTGTGGGAAATGTAGGGTTACAGGGATAGAGTAGAGGTGTAGGTTCTGGTGAGATGCTGTTTAGAGAGTCTGTGTGGGCCAAATAGCCTGCTTACATACTTCAAAAATTATGATACATTTCTATTATGTTTAGGTTAATGTTTGTTTATGTTTCACTTTTACATGTCCCTTCAGTTTTCTCCCTTTATCCATTTGCCTCTTGGAGATTATCTGGAATTACTTTTCTCACAACTGCTCACAACCCTTTAATATATTGTCAATGTGGCCAGTTGTCGTAAGTTCAGGAATGTGGGCCATCAAAGTCTTACCATACATATAGATATATGGATGGACCCTTATTTTCTTGTTATGTTGGAAATATGAATTTGAAAAATTGCTATTTCTTTTAAAGGTAAAATGGAATATTCAAGATTCCTACAAATCTGGGAAGCTTGATTGCTATAGAGACAGTATGGCCCAGATAGCATAATTGGGAAGAAGATACCAAATATTCACATTTGTAAATGATGGCAAGAGCATCTGTGCTGACTCTGAGTGGATCTTTGAAAGTCACAGACAAGTACTCGTGAAATTGTACTATGTCATGTTTTACAAATAATTAAAAATTAAACTGTTTGTTTATTTTTAAATTATAATGGAGATGGAGTTCGATGTATAGTTAATTGGCATTGCACCTGGATACAAGGTCCATGTAATGCATATTGTCATAGTCATGAGTGTTGGTTAGAAGGAAGAATCTTCAGATAACTGTTACCATGAAAGTCACTTTTGGGATTAGACATTCTTGGTCAAAAACAAAGAGGAAGCAAGCCATCAGGAACTTTGTACAGCTGTGGAGATATTCCTGGAGAGTGAAGAGGCTGATGTATGCCCATGAGGGGGATTTTTGTTCATGTTAAAAGCTAAAAGGGGAAATCCCTTCTTTACTTTAAAGTATTGTCTACAAAACAAAAATAATTCTTGATAAGTGTTGCTTTTAGTTTGTTAATGTCGAAACATTAAGGCAGGAATTGACTATTTGGCCCCTCAAGCCTGCTCTGCCATTCAACATGATCATGTCTAACTACTGAGCTCAATACTCTAATTCTGTCCTCCCCCACATCCCTTGTTCCTTTTAGCCACAAGAGCCATACCTATCCCTTCTTGAAAAGACGTAATGTTTTTGCCTGAATCATTTTCGGTGGTAATGAATTCCACAGGCTCACCATTCTCAGGCTGAAAAAATGTCTCCTTATCTTAGTCTTAAAAGGTTTATCCCTTATCCATCAACTATGATCCCTCGTTATGGACTCCCTTCATCATCAGACTCATCCTTCCTGCATCTAAACTGTCTAGTTCTGTTAGAATTTTACACGTTTCTAACAGATTCCCCCCTCGTTCTTCTAACCTCTAGGGAACACAGTCCGAACAGACTCAATCTCTCCTCATGGGTCAGTCCTGACAAATCAGGAATCAATTTGGCAAATTATTGCTGAATTGTCTCTGTAGCAAGAACATCTTTCCTTGCATAAGGACACCAAAATAGCACACAATATTCCTGATGTGGCTTCGCTAATGCCCTGTATAATTGTAGAAAGCCATCCTTGTCCCTGTACTTGAATCCTCTCCCTATGAAGACCAAACTACAGTTGCCTTCTTTACTGTCTGTTGCACGTGCACATTAACTTTCAGTGACTGATGCATGAGGACATCTGCGTCTCACTGAATATTCTCCTCTTTCAAACTATAACCTTTCAAATTGTAATCTGCTTCTATATTTTTGCTAACAAAGTGGATCACCTCACACTTATCCACGTTATACTGAATCTGCCATGCATTTGCCCACTCAATCAGCCTTGTAAAGTGCGGCACTGTTAAAGCACAGCAGGTCAGGCAGCATCTGAGGAACAGGAGAATCAAAGTTTTGGCCATAAGCCCTTCATCAGGAATGTGGGGTGGGGGGGCAATAGGGGCTGAGAGATAAGTGACAGGGTGGTGGGATGGGGGGAAGGTAGCTGGGAAGGCGACAGATGGTTGCAGGCGGGGTGTGATGGTGATAGGTTGGAGCGGAGGGTGGAGCGGATAGGTGGGAGAGAAGATGGACAGGTAGGACAGTTCAAGAGGGTGGTGTTGAGTTGGAGGATTGAATCTGGGAGCAGTTGGGGGGAGGGGAGATAGGAAACGGGTGAAATCTATAGCAAGTGAAACCAACAGCAAATCCAAAGCCTCCAGAAATGGTTCTCCCTCTGGATCCTCCACTCCACACTCGCAGCCATGTGCCGCCATCTACTGTCTCAGCCATGCCCAAGGTCAGGGCCACACTTCCCCAGGCCTGCAAAGGACCAGTTTCCTCATCTCTCCTGCCCCCACGTCATCCTAGATCCAACCTTCCAATTTGGCACCACCCTCTTGAACTGTTCAACCTGTCCATCTTCCTTCCCGCCTATGAGTTCCACCCTCTGCTCCAATCTATCACCATCATTCCCCATATGCATCTACCTATTACCTTCACAGCTACCTTCCCCAGCTCCAGCCTCCACCTATTTATCTCTCAGTTCCACTTGCACCCTCGCAATTACTTCTGATGAAGGGCTTATGCTGCTTTTCCCGCCACACTTTTTGACTCTGACTCTCCAGCTCAATTTCTCCCACTCACTCAGTCAACCCAAAGCACATTGTACCATCTTTGCTGTCTCATACCTCACCTTTCAATCCAGCTTTTGTCATCTATAAATTTGAGGTAAATCGTCAACTTATATGATGAATATCTGGGGTTCTATTTTCCATCCTTTGCAAGACACCATAGTCACTGCTTGCCATTCAGAAAAAAAATCATTTATTCCTACTCTTCATTTCCTGTCTGCGAACAAACTTTTTATTCATCGCAATAAACTACCTCAAACATGTATGTTTTAGTTTTACACATTAACCTCTTATATGGGACTTTGTCAAAAACCACATATAATGACTTCTCCAGATTAAATCTACTAGTTACATCCTCAAACAATTCCTGATTTGGAGATGCCAGTGTTGGACTGAGATGTACAAAGTTAAAAATCATACAACCCAAGGCTATAATCCAACAGGTTTATTTGGAAGCACTAGCTTTTGGAGTGCTGCTCCTTCATCGGGTGGTTGTCGTGTTTCACCACCATTCAAAGAATTCCACTAGATTTGTCACACAGAATTTCCATTCTGTAAATTTATGCTGAACTTACCTGATTCTGTGACTGTATTCCTTGTGCTCTGCTAACAAATCATTGATAATGAACTGCTAAATCTTCCACACTACCGATGTCAGACTTACTGGTCTTTAATTCCCGGTTTTCTCTCTATCCCCCTTTTTAAACACAGCGGTTACATTAGCTACCCTTGAATGTTCTACAGGGTTTAAAGAATCTTGGAAGATGAACAGTAATGCATTCATTATTCTAGGACCACTTCCTTAAATATTCTTAGACTTAAGCTTAACACTTGAAATTTTGAACCAGTTCCGTCAGGGTAACCATGAGGAGGAGTTGATTGAGTGTATCTGTGATAGTTTTCTTGAACAGTATGTAATGAAACCGATGAGGGAGCAAGCTATCCTAGGTCTGGCCCTGTGTAATGAGACAGGAATACCTAATAACCTCATTGTTAGAGATCCTCTTGGAAGGAGCGATCACAGTGTGGTTGAATTTAGAATATAGATAGAAAGTGCGAAGGAAAAATCCAATACCAGGGTCCTGTGATTAAACAAGGGAGATTACAATAGGATGAGGGAGGACTTGATGCTAAAGTAGACTGGAAACAAAGATTTATGGTGTGACAGTTGATGAGCAGTGGAGGACTTTCAAAGCAATTTTTCAAAGTGCTCAGCAAAAATACATCCCAGTTAAAAGGAAGGACTGTAAGAAAAGGGGTAATCTATTATGGATGTCTAAGGAAATAAGGGAGGACATCAAATTGAAAGAGAAGGCATACAAAGTGGCCAAGAACAGTAGGAAACTAAAAGATTGGGAAAACTTTAAAAGTCAACAGAAAGCCACAAAAAGAACTATTCAGAAAAGTATGTTAGAACATAAGAGAAAAACTGGCTGAGAATATGAAGACAAATAGCAAAAGTTTCTATAAATATATAAAATGAAAAAGAGTGGCTAAAGTAAATGTTGGTCCCTTAGAGGATGAGAAGGGGCATTTAGTTATGGGATATGATGAAATGGCTGAGGCATTGACTAGGTACTTTATATTGGTCTTCTCAGGGGAGGACACTAATAACATGCCAGTAAGTGACAAAGAGATGAAGCTAGGTGAAGATCTGGAAACAATCATTATTACAGAAATTGTGTTAAGGATAGACAAATCTCCTGGCCCTGATTGAATGTATTCGAGGGCACTAAAAGAGATGGCGGGAGAAATAAAAGGTGCACTTGTGGTAATTTTCCAAAATTCACTGGACTCCGGGGCAGTTCTAACAGATTGGGAAACAGGAAATGTGATGCCACTGTTTAAAAAGGGAGTTGGATAAGAGGGTGGCACGGTGGCTCAGTGGTTAGCACTGCTGCCTCACAGCACCAGGTTCAATTCCAGCCTTGTGCAACTATCTGTGTGGAGTTTGCACATTCTCCCCATGTTGGCATGGGTTTCCTCCAGGTGCTCTGATTTCCTCCCACAGTCCAAAGATGTGCAGGTCAGGTGAATTGGCCATGCTAAATTGCATGCTAATAGTGTTAGGTGCATTAGTCAGAGGGAAATTGGTCTGGGTGGGTTACTGTTCAGAGGATCAATGTGGCCTTGTTGGACCAAAGTGCCTGTTTCCACACTGTAGGGAATCTAATCTAAAACAAAAGATGGGGAATTATACACCGGTTAGCTTAACCTCAGTATTTGGGAAGGTGTTTGAGTCTATTCTGAAAATGTGTTGCTGGAAAAACGCAGCAGGTCAGGCAGCATCCAAGGAGCAGGAGAATCGACGTTTCAGGCTTGAGCCCTTCATGTTTTAACCTGCTTGAGTCTATTATCAAGAAAGAAATAACAAGCCATCTTGATCGGAATTGTCCCTTTGGGCAGACAGAACATGAGTTTATGAAAGGCAGGTCATGCCTAACAAATCTTTTGGAATTCTATTCAGACATTACAAGCAGCGTACACAACGGGGACCCAGTAGCTGTAGTGTACCTAGATTTCCAAAAGGCCTTTGACAAGGTGCCGCACAAGAGGTTGCTGCATAAGATAAGGATGCATGACATTATGGAGGTAAAAACAATGACTGCAGATGCTGGAAACCAGATTCTGAATTAGTGGTGTTGGAAGAGCACAGCAATTCAGGCAGCATCCAAGGAGCAACAAAATCGACATTTCGGGCAAAAGCGAAATGTCGATTTCGCTGCTCCTTGGATGTTGCCTGAATTGCTGTGCTCTTCCAGCACCACTAATCCAGAGATGCATGACATTATGGGTAAAGTATTAGCATGGATGGAGGATTGGTTGACTGACAGGAAGCAAAAAGTGGGGATAAATGAGTGCTATTCTGGTTGGCAATCAGTAACTAGTAGTGTGCCTCAGGAATCCATGTTGGGAATGCAATTATTCACAATTTAGTTCAATGATTTAGAGTTGGAGACCATGTGCAGTGCTTTAGCCCAAAATATTGACTCTCCTGCTTCTAGGATGCTACCTGACCTGCTGTGCTTTTCCAGCACCACACTCTCAACTCTAATCTCCAATAAAGGAATTAAGGGTTACAGTGAGAGGCCGGGTAAGTGAAGCTGAGGTCAAGAAAAGATCAGCCATGATCTTATTGAAAGCCTGAGCAGGCTCAAAGGGCCAAATGGCCTAGTCCTGCACCTCGTTCTTATGTTCTTATGAGATCATTTCAATCTTTGGAAGTTTAAATATTTTTCTGAGAGTTGCTGGTCTCAGTATGGGATTGTAACAATAATAACAAATCAATTTGTAGTAATGCTGCATCCTGCTGTCATTCCTGAAGAATGGCTTATGCCTGAAACCTCGATTCTCCTGCTCCTTGGATGCTGCCTGACCTGCTGCGCTTTTCCAGCAACAAATTTTTCAGCACCTGCTGTCATTGTCTGACTTATCAAAGTTACAGAGATAGAATCTTGGCCGTTTCTTAAAATTGGCTCAATTAACTGTATACCTTCTACATCACTGTATAAACTCCAAGCATATTTATAAAATGATTCTAACAATTTAACCTGGACTGTATTTCAAGAGGACAGGTGAAGAGTGTTGTTGCGGCTTAAGATTCCAGTGCAGATGACTTGCCAATGTTGTTTAAATACTGCTGGTCTATTTTAAGGCTTAAATTAGGAAAGAAGATGATGCAGATATTCAGCCAAGAAATGAAGATTAGTTCGCCTTTGGCCATGAAAAGGCAACAGCTAAGGGTTGGAACTAGTGTTACTTTCCCTATGAGCCTAAAGGAGCATACTTACAAAACCTGTTCAAAAAATTTAACTGTTTGACTTACCCGAGAAATCACTTCATCCTTCCCATTAGCAAACATCCTGCTTCAGTCCAGTTCTAGTGAAGCCCCAATGAAGAAATATTATTCAGGTCACATTGAAATTTTTAAAAAATCATAATTTGCAGAAATTTATGAAGCTCTGACTTGCAGTGGGCAACTGATTATCTATATGTAGAACCACACTTGATAAGAGAGTCTTGTTAATGGGAAGGGTTAATTTCCTCATAGATAAATTGCTACTTGTACCTTGCTGCTTCAATACATGACCTCCAACTTTTAACTGTCTCACCCAGTCAACAGCCATTTCTCTCTATCTGTTACATTTAGAACCAACAAACAAAGTGTTCAAAATTAATTTTAAACACACAGTGGTCCATTGATGCTTCTCCTATGTTGCTCACAATAGTGCCGTAGAGAACAATGTTTAAATGTTGAGGACTGAAGGACAATCCTGGAAGACTGGAAGCCTGAAAGTAACAAGCCAGGTTCTTTTCTTGAAGCCAGGCCTCCTGGGTCAAAGATATGGGCACTTTCACTGCACTTCAAAAACTCTTAGGGAAGTACAGTACTAGTTTTGGATCATAGCTTCGATGTTATCTAGTATTTTGCCACATCATAGGTACTTTTAGTCAGAGTTGTTATTGGCCTGCCTGGGACTTAAATCCAGGCCTTCAAACTTAGAGATAGTAATAAAATCACTGTGCTGCAATAGCCCTATTCCAGATCTTTATTGAATTCAAATTCCAGTCCACTGAACCCTGATCCTTAGAATAATCTCTAGATAGCTAGATAGCAATCATACAGCCATACTGTCATCTCTCGTCAATCAGCTGGCTTATAGCTATTCAGCTGCCTATACAAGTAACTGTTGTAGTTAAAGTAGACAGGCAGGTGGCTGGAAGAACACAGCAAGCCAGACAGCATCAGGTGGAGAAGTCGATGTTTTGGGTGTAACCCTTCTTCAGGACTGGGGGGTAGGTGTAGGGAGAGCTGCAGATAAAGGGGGTGGTGGGGGCAGGGTGGTGAAGTGGGGATAGGTGAAGTCAGATAGAGGGTATGACCTGGTTGGTCGTATGGAGGAGTGGAATGGAAGAAGAGAGACTGGGAAGGGAGGTGGGGATGGGAAGGGAGGTTATTAGAAATTGGAGAACTCAATGTTGACTCCTCCAGCTGTAGGTTGCCCAGGCAGAACATGAGGTGTCATTCCTCCAATTTGCGGTGTGGTTCATTGTGGCAATGGAGGAGGCCAAGGATGGTCATGTTGGAAAGGGAGTGGGAAGGGGAATTAAAATGGATAGTGACTGGGAGGTCTAGTTGGCCCCTATGGGCATGACAGTGGTGCTCGGCGAACTGTTCGCTAAGTTTACGTTCGGTGTCTATGATGTAGAGAAGACCACATCGGGAGCACTGTTTGTAGCAAACAAGGTTGGAAGAGAGGCAGGTGAGCCTCTGTCTCAGCTGGAAGGGCCCTGGGTGGAGGTGAGGGAGGGTGGTGCGCTGGTTGGTTCTGCATCTTTTCTGGTTTCAGGGGAAGTTATCTAGGAGTTCTGGGGTTGGAGGTGATGGTGTAGTAGAACAAGCAAGGACTGTCGAAGAGAACGGTCCTTGCACAAGGCAGAAAGGGATGGGGAGGGGAAGATGGTCTTGGTGGTGGGGTCTTTAAGAAGTTGGATTGGTGGAAGTCTTTAAGGATGATGTGTTGGGTGCAGAAACTAGCGGAGTGGTGGGTGAGGACAAGGAGGTATCTGAGGGTTGGGAGGGGGATGGTAGTGAGAGTAGCACAAACCAAGGACTGTCGAAGGGTAGTTACATGAAGAGCCTGTAGATGTTGCTGTTGTGCTACAACTGATCTCAACAGCATTAAATTCTTTCAACACTTCTTAATATTTTGTATACATGCTTTCCTGATTTCAACATATGAATTCTTTTCATAAGATTTTTTTTATATATTGGTAAATAATTTTCTGTTGCCTCTCTGTTTCTATGGTAGTCTTAACATTCATGAATACACAATGACTCACTGGTCTTCTGTATTGTGTAGGTAATCTGGGATCTGCAGCACAGTATAATATTGAACTATAAACTTGTCTACCCAAAACCTTACAGCCAGTGGCCAGATATGTATAAATATACCTCACGGTCAATTGGAAACTGATTACTGTTTTTACTGGAAGCTTTTCTAGACTTCCAGAAGCTTGGCTTCTCTCCACATTATTCTAATAATCTCAACAGTTTACATTAAGGCAAGCAAAAATAGTAGGAAATAATGCAATGTCCTTTTTTTGCTTTACTTTGTTCAGGAGTCACCAGTTATGATTTGTCAGTACTTTATGTACAGCGACCTTTAGAATAAATTGTGACAATCTCAGGTATTTTATACAACTGGAAAGGCTAGGTGCTCAGCCTAGATTTCAGAACTTTACTTACAATTTATTTAAAAGTCTGAGCTGAAATGAAGACTTTGGAATGTCCTTTTGAGTATGATTCATTACAAGAAGTGCAGACATGGGTAAACTGAAAAGGTCTGCTGTTCTTCTCAAGAAATGTATAGAAACGTTTGCAAGAAGCATGCAATTGGGATTTTTGTTTTAGTCATACCTTGAATCAAATACCTCACTTATCACCGGTGCTCATATATTCACTTCTCTCACTGCAGCAGAGCCCCATGATGTTCTGTCAATATAATGATAACAGTCACTCTGGGCTGTAATTAGCTCTTTTTAAACTACCAGCATTTTAAAACTTTTAGCCTTCCTCTGCATGTTCAAGAAGTGGTGATATTACAGAATGAATATATGAATAAGATCAGGAGTAGGTTGTTCAGCCCATCTAGCCTGCTCTGTCAGTCAATAAGGTCAGGATTGATCTGATTGTAATCTCAGATCCACATTCTTGCCTACCTCTTGCAACCTTTCAACACTGCTCAACAAGAATCTACAATTGCCTTAAAATTATTTAAGGTTTCTGCTTCCACTACCTTTTCAGGAAAAGACTTCCAAAGACCCACGATCCTCTGACAGAAAATGAATTACTCTAAGCTCCGTTTTAAATTAGCTACTCTGATTTTTAAACAGAGACACCTTATTTCAGATGTTCCCTTTGGAGGAAAAATCCTCTTCACATCCAGACCCAAGACTTTTCAGAATTTTATAATTTTTAATTAAATCACCTCTTACTCTGCCGTACTTCAGCAGATACAAGCCTAGCCTAGCCTAGGTGTGTGTGTGTGTGTGTGTGTGTGTGTGTGTGATTCAACTTTGGGATACAGACAGACTCTAACCTCACACCTTTAATGCATTGTGTGAGCTGAGAAGTCACCTTTTTTTATATAAAACCCTAAGTTATCTCGGAAATGTGACTTGAAAGAAGTTCTGGGGTTACATATTAATGAATCGAAACCTACAACCCATTTAAAGTGATTAAAGACTTAACAGCAATTTAGGTTTGTTCAATATATCACAGCAGTTGTGTGACACTTTGATCCTTTCCTATAAATTCTGTGTCCTATGATTCTGCCCCACTACCTACCTGATGAAGGAACAGCACTCCAAAAGCCTGTACTTCCAAATAAACATGTTGGACTATAACTGTGATTTTTAACTTTGTCCAGCCCAATCCAACACCAGCACCTCCACATCTTGTCTGGATGGAGTTTGCACATTCTCCCCTTGTCTGTATGGGCTTGCTTTGGGTGCTCCAGTTTCCTTCCACAGTCCAAAGATGTGCAGGTTAGGTGGATTAGCTATGGGAATTGCATGGATAGGGTAGGAGATGGGTCTGGGTGGGATGCCTACCAGAGAGTTGCTATGGACTTGATGGACCAATGACCTGCTTCCACACTCTAGCGATTTTATGATTCTGACCTGTTGTTTGTCTTTGTATAGTTATAATGGATTTTTTGTTTAAATTTAACATGAACTTCAACATTTTCAGTTAACCACAGATGGTGGTTAATTCTTATTCATTGCAATGTACTTATTCTATATATGCTGAAATATCCCTTTAAATGTCTGCCATTGCATCTCTATTGGTATGCCCTCTGGTCAAAATTGACAATTCTCCTTAACCAGTTTTGCTTTCATGTTCTGATGAATGGTCTTATTTAAATTAAATCAAAACCACTTATAGACCTATTCTACTCTCACTCAGATTTAATGCAAAATTCAATTTGACTATGAGCAATGCTACTCAGAGGTACCTTAACAATCATTAATTCATCATATCTCATTGCAAAATGACTGGTCTCTAACTGACTCCACAGTATGCTGTTTTGAGAAGATATCCTGAAAAAATCCCTTACATCCCCTCTCAGCCTCCTGTCTTCCACATTAAAACTGTGCCCCCTTAATGTTGACAGTTCAACTAAGGAGAACAGCTGCTTCCTGTTTACCATGTCCAAGCCTCTCTTAAACTTATATGCCTCTATCAGGTCCCTTCTCAACCTTTTCTGCTCAAATGAAATAAGATGCAAATGCAGAGACTGCTACCCATTGGCGAGATGCTAGAGTTGTCTTTTAAACTGAAAGGGTAAAATCAGAAATGCTTTTCTGGAGATGGGGATTGTGATGATTTTCATTATTGCTGTATTTTCTCACTGTTCCTGCCATTTTCACATTGGTCAAGGCAGCAGAAATCACAACCTCCATTTGGTAGAATTTGAAACCCCCCCCCCGCAACTTTATGACTTTAATTCCAGCTTTGCAATGTTCCTGACACTATGACCTCAGTTTAATTTTACTTCTGGAGAAATGGCCTGTAGTAACCAGTTTCTCTCTCTTTGCTTTCTTGATTACAGGTATTACATTTGCTAACATCCAATCCGGTTCTAGAATCAGAAATGTCGGAAAATTGTAAGTAATTCATTCATTATCTCAATAGTTACCTCTGTTAGAAGGCGAAATGAGGGCTGCAGACGCTGAAGATTTGAGTCGAGAATGTGGTGCTGGAAAAGCACAGCAGGTCAGGGAACTCTGAAGACCTAGAGCATCAATGGATTTATTAGTTTTCAGTTCTCTACACTTCTCCAATACTTTCTCTTTGTTGACATTTAAGTTCTTCACTTCATTAGAACTTTAGTTATACTATATGTGTGCTACCTAATCTGTGCCTTTTACTGTTCAATGTCTATCATTTCCTATTATCAAGATGTGCAGTGAAAAGTTTACAATGTCTCCATTCACTGCGCCATCTTAAGTACGAGGTACCTAGGTACAAAATCTTAGGTCAAAACTAGAAAAATAAAGAAATAAGTTAAAAGTTCAATGATACAGTTCTTCTTGGTATAAAGTAGTAAATAAGAAAAAGGTAACAGTTCCAAATTACGATCATTCTTTAGCCATGGGCCTGCAGATGGTCCACACTGGGCTTTTCCCACAAGGTCTCGCTGTCTCCCCAGTGCCTTATTAAAGGTCTTGTAAACCATTTTTATATTTCTGTCTTCTTCACTCCCATAATTAATTTTACCCTACAAATCTTTAATTAGTTGGTGCTGGTTACTAAAATGCTTGCTATTATGCACTGTAACATTATTGTTTATAATAATACAATATAATAGTATTCTTAGCATTGCAAGTCAGCCTTCCTGGATCTTTTTCACTGATGGAATAAAAGTTGATAGGAGTCGGATTCCTTTGATTACTGTAAGGAATCCTACTCCCCATTAGTGATTGCCAACCCTGTCTTCTCTGTATTGATAGCTTCTTTGCAAAGCTACTGCACTATTGGGTGTTATGTATGTAGTTGGATGGGGGAGGTGCTAGCTCTTTAAGAGAGCTGGTCAGGTGATCCAGATGGGCAGAGCTTGGGTACAGCCTAGAACTGTCTACAGAAGTGTGAGGATTGTCAATGGTGTGTTCCTGTTTAGATTTACCATTTGTCTGATATAAAATTCTTAGTTGCAAAGGAAGCACCAACACAATGTTGGCCTCCTCAACCTTTTCTGTTTGTCTTTCTTTTTATAATAACTGTGCCACATATTCAGAATTATCAATCTTTGTTATGACAAAACCAAACTTTGCCTCTTCTCATGCATGGATTACTATGAAAAGAAATAATATTTGTTCTAAAGAAGACTTACTCACACAGGCTTACAACATTCATTTTTTTTCTCCATTAATCCTGTTGAGTCTCTCTTTTTATATTAATTAAAATTTTATGTAAACAGAGTTTATTGAAATTTGGCAACCAGGCTCATTCTCCCTGAGATACAGTTAGAATTGTTGTTGTGCCATTACAAATAGGTTCCTTTTGTCTAACTGATGAAGCACTGTGGGTGGCAGGCAATGAAATTCCCACCTGCCTCATATAGTGCTTGTATCTTCATTGCTGAGGAAATGTGTTCAGGATCCCCTGAGAGTGGATCACTTTACCTTAGAGTTGGTGTCGTGAAAATTATTTTACAGCCGCTATTTTCCCAAGTTAGACACTTCCTGAGATTGTGTTAATTGGGGTCTGGATCTTCTTTCTTAGACTGACCAGAATTGCTCTGCTCAAATGTACCAATAGAGAGAAATTTCAATAATGCTGTGCCTTAGCATTTGGAGTTTGTGGAGGTTCCATGGTGGGAGAATGGCAGACTATGGTTTACATTACTTCTCGTGCTTGCCTTTCATCTTTCCCCCAAATTAGGAAATCCTGTATACATTTTCCACTTTTTTTTAAAGAATACACAGTCAATAGGAAACAGGTAATTGTACTATGTTAATGGCCTGCCATAGAGTCACCGTCTGAAATAACAGTTCTCAACAATAGGCAACCAGAGCTATTATAAAGTGATATAAACAGTCACCTCATGAATAGAAACTTTCTTCAATAGTTTTGTTTGAAATAAATCCAAATTAAGCATCTCTCACATGAAGCTTACTTCACAACTTTTAATTGTGCTTTAACATGTTCAGATAGTATATTTCATAATTCTTTAACAATTATTCTATTAAGCAAGGTGATGGTGATCACCATTTATGTCATCACCTTCTTTTTAGAATGCCTGAATGTGATGAGGAAAGAGATAATGGAATAAATACTTGTGTGCTTGAATCTGTAGTAAAAGCAAAATGTTGTCAGTGCTGGAAACCTGAAATAAAATCACACAACAGTAACTCTGTTTTTCTCTCTCCACACATGCTGCCAGACCTTTTTGAGTTTCTCCAGTGTTTTCTGAGATCGTTTCCATTTGGCCTGGGTTCAGCATTCCATGTTTTCAAGCCTGAGCCAAACTTGTGACGATAAACTTTTAATGGGAATACATGCAAGATGAGAGAACAGAAAGAACTGGAACACCATGCTGGATTGGGAATAGTCAAGCCAAAGATTTTCTATAGTCTTAATTCATGCTTCAACAACCCCAGTTAGAAAGAAATCGACAGCTTTACTTTTAGAGTTCATTTTCACCATATTCTACATTTTGGAGACCATTACAGCTCTTTGTGAACTGTTTTGCTCTTTGAACTGTTTCAAATTGATCTGTGTGAATCTAATTTTTGGATTAATATCTCCAATTGATTCAGTTTCCTATTCCATAAAATTTTTGCATAATTTTATATAAATGTGCATTGTACAAATGTCACAACCTAACTCTATAAACTACCCTGTCAGATGAAAGTCACACATATATTCTATATTCTTTCACACTAGGTATCACTAGCAACACTAGAATCAACCTAGTGAAGTATGGAAAAATTTTCTAATGTAGAGATGTTGAGTATGTTAGGCCTGTACCTATCAGGATTTTAAAGCATCAGAGATAACCTTTTTGAAGCATAAAAGTTTCTTAAAAGGCATGACAGGATAGACATGGAAAAACTTTTCACCTTGTGGGTGAGTCTAGGGCATAATCTCAAAATAAGGGGTCGGCCATATAAAATAGAGATGAGGATCACATTCTTCTCTCAGAGGGTAGAGAATATGTGGAATTCTTTACAGAGAGCAGTAGAGCGAAGTAGTTAAGATTATTAAGTATAACCAATGCTGAGGTGGACATTTTAATCAGTATGAGAAGTGTAGGTTACTAGGGGAAGGCAGATGATAAGCAAGATCTCATTAAATGGTGGAGCAGAGTCAATGGACTAAATGGCTTGTTTCTGTTCCTACATGGCCTTGGCAGAACCTAAACTGAGTGTCCATGAGCAGAATCTTTGCCAAGAACGTGCATCTTATTAGCGCTATTGATGGCCTGTTGCATAGCTAGCAAAGAATATCTTGCTGACCTGAGTGTTATTTTACTCAATGAATTGGGAGCTGGGGATTGTGCTGACTTCATAATTCCACTAAACAACACAATGCAACCCAAAGCAGAAAACAGGAACAGTACAATTCGTACCTTAATGTATCTGATGATAGTTTCAAGTCAGAAATCATGTCAATGTATTTATTTCCTGCCAATGCATATATAATAAAAAAAATTTGGAAGGTGACAACCAGGAGTGATGATGGTGTCCATTCAGCCCATTGAGTCTGCTCTACTATTCAATGAGATCCTGCCTGATCTGATAGTCCTCAGCTCTACTTTCTTGTCTTTTCCCCATAATCCTTACTTGGTAATATCAGTGCAGTAGTAATCCTAAGGCCCAGGTTCATGCTCTGAAAACATGGGCTCAAACCCCATCATTACAACTGGTGGAATTTTAATTCTGTTCATAAAATCTGAAATTATAAATTTCATTGAAATGATGGTGACTATGAAACTATAATTAATTGTCTGGCTGACAAAAGTCCAAAAGTGAAAGAATTTGGCCATCCTTACTTACATTGGGCTTACATATGACTTCAGGTTATAGAGTCATAGGATCATAGAGATATACAGCATGGAAACAGACCCTTCGGTCCAACTCATCCATGCCGATCAGATATCCCAACCCAATCTAGTCCCACCTGCCAGCATCTGCCCCATATCCCTCCAAACCTTTCCTATTCATATACCCATCCAGATCCCTTTTAAATGTTGCAATTGTAATAGCCTCCACCATTTCCTCCGGCAGCTCATTCCATACACGTACCACCCTGTGCATGGAAAAGTTGTCCCTTATGCCTCTTTCATATCATTCCCCTCTCACCCTAAACTAATGCCCTCTATTTTTGAACACCCCCACTCAGGGAAAAGACTTTGTTTATTTATCCTACCCATGCCCCTCATGATTTTATAAACCTCTATAAACTCACTCCTCAGCCTCCGATGCTCCAGAGAAAACAGCCCCAGCCTATTCAACCTCTCTGCAGCATTGTTGTTGATTCTCAGTTGTTCTCTGAGATGGCTTAATAAAGGCAATTAAGTATGCATACTAACGTACTAACATACATAACAATAACACACATATCCCATGAAAATATAAATTAAAATAGTTTAAAGCAGAGAACAATTCTCAAGCTCAGAACCTGAAGGTATTGGCGAGAAACTTCATGTGGCATACCTATGGCTACTATGGCTATTTCAATGGAACTCTGCCATTGACTCTGTTAAGAAAATCCTTGAGAGATCCATAGGCCAGTGCTGGTTATATTCAGCTATTTTATTGCAATATGGGAATTGTTTGTACATCTCTCAAATCCATTTGATAAATATCAGTGCATATGTAAAAGCCATTTGTTATTTTGAATCAAAGAGTCTGCTTTTATTCAGGTGAAAATGTATGTTTCAATTTCTAATATTTTCGGAAAAGATAAAATGGTTGTTCTCTTAAAAGTTAAGAATTAGTTTTAAATATTTAACTTGTTTAAAGATAATACAACTTGGGAGCACTCTGAGTTGAAATGATTCTTCCTGGCAGTCAAAAACTTTAATTTACTTGGCTTGATTAGATCTTTTATAAATGTGTTAAAGCAAATGCTAGAAATGCAAAATTAAAACAGAAAACACAAAAAAAACAAAAAAATTAGCCAGAACCTTAACAAAAAAGAAGCGCTTTATGTTTTAGAGTTAAAATCCTCAATTTCAATTTCAAATATTGTATTTCTCAGATACTTTTACTGTTTTGAAAAAGAATTTGATTTATTGTTTCTTGAGCAATTTGCAAAGGTTTCCCAATGGTTTTTGCTTTCTGAAGCCAAATAGGTTTATGGGTTTATACAAGAGATCTGCATGGATTTGGTAATAAAATTAAACCCACTTGGGGCTAAGTGTAGAACACAAGATTAAGATATGTAATATAGATAATGCAGATTGAATGAGGTCAGAAGAACATTTTGTTCATTAGTTTATGGAAAACTGGTCCAATGATACACGAAGTGAAGAAGATAATGATATAAACCTTTGTCTTTTCGGCATTTAATTAAAATGAACATTAAGAAATACAGCAATTAATGGTGCATAGCTAGCAGTGCTTCATTTCAAGCATAAGATTAGAATATTTTTATAGGTCAGGCTACTAGTTTGGTTGACCTGCTAGTTTTGAGTTTTAACAACTATAATATGATGATAAATTTGTTTGAAATGTATGTTGCCCTTGTTACCCAATCATTTTATATGGAATTATTATTGACTCCAGCTGGTGGGTGTGCAGAGGAGAGTTTACTGGCCTTAGGAACTGGCTATTATGCATATTATCCATAATGATGAAGATGTCAAATAACAAGGGAGGCAGTTGTGAATTATGAGAGATTCTTTTACTGGGTATAGTGTCTAATAGTTGATTGATAGTGTCTGGTCATTACAGTGACAATGAAGGGAAAATGGTTCAGTGTCGATCCCCAATCCCCATTCTCAACAGTGAGTGAGCTGCTAGCAGCTGTCACACTACATATGTAGTTTGATGTAGTCATAGTGAATACCAGTGTGTCGGGAGTGTGGTGCTGGAAAAACACAGCAGGTCAGGCAGCATCTCAGGAGCAAGAGAATCGACATTTCAGGCATAAGCCCTTCATCAGGAATGAGGCTTGTGAGTTGGAGTTGAGAGATAAATGAGAGGGGTGGGGGGGGGGTGGGGTTGAGGGGAGGTAGCTGGGAAAGTGATAGCTGGATGAAGGTGAGGGAGAAGGTGATAGGTCAGAGGGGGTAGTGATGGACAGGTCCAGAGGGCAATACCGAGTTGGAGGCTTGGGACTAGAATAATGTGAGGGAAGGTGAAATGAGGAAACTGTTGAAATCCACATTTAACCCGTGGGGTTGCAGGGTCCCGAGGTGGAATATGAGGAGTTGCTCCTCCAGGCGTGGGGTGGTTTGGCGGTGGAGGGGGCCCAGGACCTGCATATCCTTGGAAGAGTGGGAGGGGGAGTTGAAATTTTCAGCCATGGGGCAGTGGTATTGGTGGGAGTGGGTGTTCCAGAGATGTTCTCTGAAACGATCCACAAGAAGGTGTCCTGCCTCCTCGATATAGAGAAGACCAAATCAGATGCAACAGATGCAGTAGATGACATTGGTAGAGGTGTAGGTAAATTTTTGACAGATGTGGAAGGATCTCTTGGGGCCTTGGATGGAGGTGATGGGAGTGGTGTGGGCACAGGTTTTGCACTTCCTGCGGTGGCAGGGAAAGATGCCAGAAGTGGGTTGTGGGCTGGCGGGGGGTGTGGACTTGACAAGGGAGTTGTGGAGGGAATGGTCTGTTCAGAATGCTGATAGGGTTGGGGAGGGAAATATATCTCTGGTGGTGGGCTCCGTTTGGAGGTGGAGGAAGTGGAGGAGGATCCTGCATTGTATGCAGAGGTTTGTGGGGTGGAAGGTGAGGACCGTGGGGGGTTCTATCCTTGCTGTGTTGGGAGAGGTGGGGTTCAAGGGTGGTGGTGGTGCGAGAAGTGGAGGAAACAGGCTGGAGGGCATCATCAACCATGTGGGAATGGAAGTTGAGATCATGGAAGAAGGAAGCCATCTGAGACTTTCTGAGGTGGAATTGGTCTATCTGGGAACAGATGCAGTGGAGGCGGAGGAATTGGGAATAAGAGATGGCGTTTTTACAGGAGATAGGGTGGGAGGAGGTGTGGTCTAGGTAGCTGTGGGAGTCAGTGGGCTTGTTGTATATGTCTGTGGTTAGTCGGTCGCCACATACGGTGATGGAGAGGTCCAGGAAAGGGAGGGAGGTTGCTGAGATGGTCAAGATGAAGTTGAGGTCGGGGTGGAAGGTGTTGGGAAAGTTGATGAACTGTTCAACCTCCTCATGGGAGTACAAGGCGGCACCGATACAGTCATCGATGTAGCGGAGGAACAGGTGGGGGGTGGTGCCAGTGTAACTGCGGAAGGTAGACTGTTCCACATATCCAACAAACAGGCAGGCATAGCTGGATCCTATGTGGGTGCCCATGGCTACTACTCTTTTGGTTTGGAGGAAGTGAGATGATTGGAGGGAGAAATTGTTGAGGGTGATTACCAGTTCAGCCAGGCGGATGAAGGTATCAGTTGAAGGGTACTGGTTGGGAAGGTGTGAGAGGAAGAAACTGAGGGCTTGGAGACGTTGATCATGACGGATGGATATGTACAGGGACTGGATATCCATGGTGAAGATGAGGTGTTGGGGGCCAGGGAAATGAAAATCTTGGAGGGGGTGAAGGGCGTAGGTGGTGTCACAAATATAGGTGGGGAGTTCCTGGACTAAGGAGGACAGGATGGTGTTGAAGTAGGAAGAGATGAGTTCAGTGGGATAGGTGCAGAACCCTCTCCAATGTAATAATATCCTTCCTATAGCAAGGTGACCAGAAATGTACATAGTACTCTAAAAATGGCCCACCAATGTCCTGTACAACACTAACCTGATGTCCCAACTCCCATGCTCAGTGGTCTGAACAAGGAAAGCAAGTACACTAAACACCTTCTTTACCATCCTGTCTATCTGTGACGCAACTTTCAAAGAATATTTTACCTGGACCCCTTGGTTTCTCTGTTTGATAACGTATGATTTACTGTGTTAATCCTACCCTTGTTCGCCTTACCAAAATGTAACATCTTGCATTTATCCACTTTAAACTACATGTGACACTCCTTAGCCCATTAGCCCAATTAATCAATTGATGGGCAGCACGATGACTCAGCGGTTGGCAGTGCCACACAGCACCAGGGACTTGGGTTCCATTCCGGCCTCAGGCGACAGTCTGTGTGGAGTTTGCACATTCTCCCCGTGTCTGCGTGGGTTTCCTCCGAGTGATCTGGTTTCCTCCCATATTCCAAATGATGTGCAGGTCAGATGAATTGGCCATGCTAAATTGCCCATAGTGTTGGGTGCATTAGTTAGGGGTAAATGTAGGGAAATGAGTCTGGGTGAGTTACTCTTCGGAGGGTTGGTGTGGACTTGTTGGGCCAAATGGCGTTTCCACACTGTAGGAAATCTAATCTAATCAAGATCCCCTTGCAATCTTCTACAATCATCTTCACTGTTGACTATACCACCAATTTTGGTGTCATCTGCAAATTTACTAACCATGCCTCCTAAATTCTCATCCCAATCTTTTACATAAATGACAAACAAGAGTGGACCCATTACCAATTCCAGTAAAACATGAATAGTCACAGGCCCCCAGTCCAAAAAACAACCCTCCATCACATCCTTTGTCACCTATTGTCAAATCAATTTTGTATCCAGTTGACAAGCTCATCCTGAAATTCATGATATTTAACTTTACTAGTTCGTTTAAAATGTGGAACCTTGTCAACTGAAGCCCATGTAGACAATGTGTACTGCTCTGTCCTCTTCAATCTTTCTTTTTACATCCTCAGAATACTCTACCAAGGTTGTGAGACATGATTTCCCTTGCACAAAGCCATGCTGATTATCCCGAATTAGTTGTTACCTTTACAGAAATGTGCAAATTCTGTCGCTCAGAATCCCCTCCAATAACTTACCCACCATTGATGTCAGACTTGCAGATGTATTGTTCCTAGGTTTCTCTTACAGCCTTTCTTAAATTAATGCACAACATTAGCCACCCTCTACTCCACCTCACCCTTGGTTGAAGATGATAAAAATATCTCTGCTTAGCGTACTGCAATTTCTTCCCTAACTTCCCACAACTCCCTGGGATATACTTGATTAGGTCCCAGATGTTTATCCACCTTTACGTTTTTTAAGATCTCCACACCTCCTCTTCTGTGATGTGGACTGTTTTCAAGACATCAATATTTATTTTCAAGAGTTCCCGAGCCTCCATGTTGTTCTCTAAGTAAAAGCTGATGCAAAATATTCATTTAGTTTCTCTCCCATCTCTTGTGATTAGTTACGATTTATAAGTTTGTAAGTTAGCTCGCTGAGCTGGAAGATTTGTTTTCAGATGTTTTGTAACATCATCAGTGAGCGTTTCTGGTGAAGTGCTGGTGGTATGTCCCGCCTCTCTATTTATTGGTCTTGGTTTCTTAAGGTGGATGATGTCATTTCCAGTTTTTTTTCAAGGATCTAAATCGATGTGTTTACTGATGGAGTTCTGGTTAGAATGCCATGCCTCTAAGAATTCTCGTTAGTGTCTTTTTTTTCGCTTGTTCTAGACCATGTGTTGTCCCAGTCAAAGTGGTGTCCTTCTTTTTCTGTATGTATGGAAATTAGTGATAGTGGGTCGTGTCTTTTGATGGCTAGTCGGTGTTCGTGTATTCTGGTGGCAAGTTTCCTGTTTGTGCAATGTAGTGTTTTTTACAGTTCTTGCATGGTATCTTGCATGATTTATTTTTTTTAAAAAATAGCTGACTTGCCTCTTTGGAAACTGGAGAAGTCAATGTTGATGTTGTGCATTACATCTCATCTTCCGTCGTGGGGCCCTTTAACTACATAGCATCAACATTGACTTCCCTCCCTCCACTCATCCCAAATCCAACCCTCCAACTTGGCACCATCCTCTTGACCTGACCTACCTGTCCATCTTCCTTCTCACCAATGCACTCCAACCTCCCCACTAAACTTTCACAATTCCCTCCCACCTGCATCCACCTATCACCATCCCAACTACGTTCCCCCCAGCCCTATCCTCACCCACCTCCATTTCTCTCTCGGCCCTCTTTCTCCACCACTCCTCCCCCTACATTCCTGATGAAGGGGCTTATGCCCGAAATGTCAATACTCCTCCTTGGATGCTGCCTGACCTGTTGTATTTTTCCAGTAAGACACTTTTTAACTCTGATTCTCCACCATCTGCAGTCCTCACTTTCTCTTATCTGTAGTGCAGTGCTGTATACAGAAAACCGGTACATCTTTTCAGGTGTAAAGTTGAAACCTGAATTCTCAGGTTTGTACTATAGAACTGGCTACAGTTCCTAACTCTGCAATCCTCTTTTAAATTTGGAGTCTTAGGTGTGACCATTGTAAAGCCTTTCTTTGGTGAGTCAAAGAGGCCACTTAAAGCCAGTGAGATTAAGAAATAATTGCTGCAGGTAAAATTGCCGCTTTTAGTTTAGCAGCTTGTTTGGGTCAAAATTATAAAAGCATATGAAAACCAATCTTGACTCTGCAACGTTCTGATTAGGTTTGCATCCTGAAGTGTATAGGCCTTCTTCAGCTTTTCATCAGGTGGTGGTAGGGAGACCAATTTCAAATTTTTTGAGATGATTTCTGTTATATAGATTTAAAATGGTTAATACTTGATTGATTAGAATGAACACCACTGACTGTGAGGTTGTCATGAAGATTTGGCATGAGAGAAAAAGTTGGATCTGTGGGAGACAGATATAAATTCAGAATTAAGATTAAAGTGGTGCTGGAAAAGCACAGCAGGTCAGGCAGCATCTGATGAGCAGGAAAATTGATGTTTTGAGCAAAAGCCCTTCATCAGGAATTATGAAGGGCGTTTGCCCGAAACATTGATGTTCCTGCTTCTCACTTTTGCTTAGTAAAATCAGTATGAAGAGTCTATTCTTACAACCTGTGAATAGTTGCAGACATGTAACTAACTACATCTTGACTACTCTTCAGGACTCTTCTTGTTAAACCAGTTGTTTGCACACCAGACTGTAAACTCCAAAAAAAACCACACACTTAGATGATAATGGTGGTATCACACCCAACAGTTTCAACCTTGTGATTTAATACTTCAATTCCTTGGAATTGTGTGTAAATAGAGAAAAAAATGCCCTGCAGGTGGAAGTGGGGAATCTGTTGCTTCTAAGAAAATTAAAAAAACTATCAGTTTAGAATTGAAACCAGAGCTTTTAAAACAATTTAAAGCTGGAGAATAGGTGGTTAATATTATTAGAGTACAACGGTGAGAACAATTTGTGGTAATGTTGACCAAATTGAATTAAATGCACAAATTGATATGTCTTTAAATGACACGGAAGAGATGGGCTACAAGCCGCATTAAGAGAAATAAAGAGAGGCTTGGGTAGCCTACATCGAGGTGCCAACTGTTTGATGGTTATCCAAGCAAAAACTAAAAGCTTTTTCATGATTTAACGAAGGAGCAGGGTGAGGGTTTGCAGTCAAAAGGTTTCATTGTTACTCATGGTTGATTGGAGCTCTTCAAGAGCTATTCCTACTTGCAAAACATTAAAATAATCAGCAAGGCAGCTAGCCAAGGTTGAAGTGACTGATGAATTCCCTGCACGTTTGACTAGAATTGCTGAAGCAGGTAGCTCTGCACTGAAATAAGCCTTTAAAGATAATGAAAGCATATCTCCAAAGAGAAGAAAATGACCACAGGACTTAAACCTATCAAAAAATGCTTCATTGTTCTGCTTGGTGAGATTGCTATAGGGGATTTCAAGTGTAAACTTGAGTGATGTACCAGTCAGAGACATCACAGGCTTTGAAGGGTGAGTCCAAGAAATATCTTTGCATCATATGGCATTCAAAGAAGAAAGTCTGGATAATGAGGACACACTGTTTAGGATTGTTCTTTACGAATGCCATCCATGTCTGCAGGGAATATTTGCATCAGGAAAAAAATCACCTTAGCATTACATTATAATTTATCAGGCAAACTGATCAACCTTGATATATTGGCCAAAAATATGACGCTCATTTCTTTTCCCTACCAATGAATGTAACTTTATTGCTACAGCCCATGGATTAGGGAAAAATAACAGTAGCCATGGCCATTTACGAACATCATAACACCCCCAAGCTCACCAAGGCAGCAGATATAGAGAACGCCATAACAACTCAAGAAATTTGGCATGCCTACAAACACCATGCTGGGGCAGCACAATGGCTCAGTGGCCTCACAGTGCCAGGGACCCATGTTCGATTCTGCCCTCAGGCGACTATCTGTGTGGAGTTTAAGCATTGTCCTTGTGTCTCTATGGGTTTTCTCTGATAGTCCAAAGACTTGCAGGTTACATGGATTAACTGAGCTAAATTTCCCATAATGTATCAAAATGGGCAGACGTGGTGTATTAGCTTTGGGAGATGCGGATCACAGGGAAGTGTGGAGACGACTCTGGGTGGGATGCTCTTTGAAGGATTGGGGTGGATCTGATGGGCTAAAAGACCTGCTTACACACTCTACGGATTCTATGATTTTCAAGAATATCATCAACAGCCTCATCCTAGCAAAACTGGAGCAAATGGGAAACTCTGCTGGTTGAATTAATATGTAATAAAATGTGAGATGGTTGTGATTGCTAGAGGTCAGTCATGTTAGAGCTACAGCATCATGTAAGAGCTCCTCAGGACCATGTTGTGGATTGAAACAGCATCAGCTGCTTTATTCATGGCTTTTCTTCCATCATCAGATTAGAGGTAGGGCTGATTGCTGATGTTCAGCAATATGATATTAAACTATATGGGTGGAACTAAGAAATAAGGAGGGTATGATTACCTTGATGGGATTGTACAATAGGCCTTCCACAGTAGTCAGAGGAAAATTGAGGAACAAATGTATAGAGAGATCTCAGAGATATGAAAGTATAATATGGCTGTAATATTTTAACTTTCCAAACATAGACTGGGACTGGATGGTGAGGAATTCATGCGATGTGCTCAAGAAACATTTATTTATCGATATATAGATGTACCTAATAGAAAAGGAGCAATGCTTGACTTTATCTTCAGAAATAAGGCAGGGCAAGTGACTGAAGTGTTTATGGGGGAACACTTGAGGATCAGTGATCATAATTCTATTAGTTTTTAAAATAGATATGGAAAAGAATAGACCCAGTATAAAAGTTAAAGTTCTTAATGGGACTATGGCAAATTTTGATGATATAAGATAGGAACTTTCAAGAGTTGATTAGAAAATACTGTTTGGAGACAAAGGGTCAACAGACAACTGGGATGATTTCAAAAGTGAAATAATGAGAGTTCAAAGGCAGTGTGTTCTTGTTGGAGAGAAGAATAAGAGCAGAAAATAATGGATGAAGATAGATATTTAGGCTAGAGTCAAGAATAAGAAGGAGTCATAAACTATATGTAGACAATTGAGATCACATGAATCTGTTGAATGTAAGAGGTGTAGGGGCATTTTTAAGAGGGAAATCAGGAGGGCAAAATGGGGACACAAGATAGTCTTTCTAGGTAAAGTTAAGGTTAATCCAAAGAAATTATCCAAGTACATTAAGAGCAAAAGAGCAACAAGGGAGAAAATATAGCCCCTTAATGATCAACAACGTTGCCTTCATGTGGAACCACAGGATATGGGAGAGATTCTAAATGAATGTTTCACTTCAGTTTTTCCTGTGGGAAAGGAAATGGAGAGTAGGCAACTCATGTAAATAAATATTGATGTCTTGAAAACAGTCCACATTACAGAAGAGGAGGGGCTGGAGATCTTGAAACACATAATGGTGGATGAATCTCTGGGACCTGATCAAGTGTATCCCAGGACATTATGGGAAGTTGGGGAAGAAATTGTGGGGCTCCTTGCAAGGATTACCTGTTCCATCTAAAGCCATGGGTGAGGTGCTGGAGGACTGCAGGGTGGTTTATGTTGTGCTTTTATTTAAGAAAAGCTGTAAGGAGAAGCCTAGGAACTGTAGACCTGTGAGTTTGACATCAGTGGTGGGTAGGTTGTTGGAAGAGAATCTGAGGGATAGGATTTACATAAATTTGGAGAGGCAAGGACTGATTCGGGATAACCAGCACTGATTCCCCAGTGCCTGCACACCATCTACAAATTACAAGTCTGGAATGTGATTGAATACTGTTCACTTTTCTGGTGGTCAAAACCATCTGGATGCGAGAATAAGGGAATTGACACATGGCTAAAAAAGTCATGTGGGAAAGAGGGGTTCCTTTTAATGGTGCACTGGCATCAGTATTGGAACAGGAAGGATCTGTACCACTGGGACAGTCTCTACCTAAGCTGAGCTGGGACCAATGTTATATCAAAAAAGGGTAAATAGGCTGGTGAACAGGACTCTAAACTAGAAAGTAGGGGAAAGGGGAAGGGTAAAACTCCATGTAGTTTAATGACCAATGGGAAATAAAGCAGCAGGTTAACACCTGTAGGGGTGGATTCAACTGCATGGAAAAATATGAAAAAAAATGAAAGGAAAGGAGGACTCAGGAAAGGTTATTAAAGTCTCTACCACACAAAATAGGACAGTGTATTTGGAAAGGGTTAGGAATCAAACTTCAAACACACTGGATAAATTAATGACATGAAAAGAGGAATGGTCAATACAGGAGTCAAGGTGTTGTATCTGAATGCATACGGTATATGAAATAAGGTAAATGACCTTGTGGCATGGATCAAAATTGGCAGTTATGAGGTGTTGGGCATCACAGCGACATGGCTGCAAGGGTATCAGGAAAGAGAACTAAATATCCAAGGAAAGAACAGCCAGGTGGGAAGAGGGAGTGGCGATGCCTTATTAGTAAGCAATGAAATTAAATCAATAGCAGGAAGTGAGGATGATGTACAGTCTGTGTGAGTGGAGATGAGAAACCACAAAGATGAAAAAAGCCATAGTGGGTGTTAGGTACAGGCCTCCAACTGGGAGTCAGGAGCTGGGGAACAAGATACATTAGGAGAGAGAAAAGATGTGTAAGAAAGCAAGGTTGCAGTGATCATGGGGGATATCAGTATGCAGGTGGGCTGGGAAAATCAGGTTAGTATTGGATTGCAAGAAAGGGGTTTTGTGGAATGTCTATTAGATGGCTTTTTGGAGCAGTTTGTGCTGGAGCTTACTAGGGAACAGGCAATATCAGATTTAGTGTTCAATGAGGCAAAGGGAGCTTAAGGTGAAGGAATCCTTAGGAAGCAGTGACAATAATATGGTAGAATTTATTCTACCATTTGAGAGGGAGAAGGTGGAATCAGATATAACAGTATTCAAGTTGAATAAGGGCAACTATTGAGGCATGAGGGAGGAGCTGATCAGAATTGACTGGGAGAGGAGCCTAGTCATGGAACAATGATGGCAGGAGTTTCTGGGAGTAATTTGGGAGATGCAGCAAACATTCACATCTCCGATAAAGAAGCATACTAAAGGGAGGATGAGGCAACCATGGCTGACCAGGTATATCAGGGACAGCATAAAAGCAAAAGAGAAAGCATATAATGTGGCGAAGGGCAATGGGAACCCAGAGGATTGGGAAGCCTACAAAGTCGAATAGAAGACAACTAAAAAAGAAATAAGGAGAGAAGATTCAATATGCGGGTAAGCTAGCCAGTAATATAAAAGAAGATGACCAAAGTTTCTTTAGATATATAAAGGACAAAAGAGAGGTAAAAGTGGGCAGTGGGCCATTGGAAAATGACACTGGAGAAGTAATAATGGGGAACAAAGAAATGGCTGAGGAACTGAATAAGTAATTTGCATCAGTCTTCATGGTGGAGGACACAATTAATATTCCAAAAATTCAAGAGAGTCGGGGTTTAAAACTGAGTATGGTGGCCATCACCAAGGAGAAGGTGCTATAAAAACTGAAAGGTCTGAAGCTGGCTAAATCACCTCGAGCAGATAGGCTGCACTCCCGAATTCTGAAGGAAATGGCTGAAGACTTAGTGGAGGCATTAATGGCGATCTTTCAGGATTTACTGCAGTCAGAGTAGGTCCCAGAGGTCTGGAAAATTGCTATTGTAACCCCTCTGGTTAAGAAATTAGTAAGGTAAAAGATGGGAAATTGTAGACCGATTAGCCTGACTTTGGCCATTGGTAAGATTTTGAAGTTCATTGTGAAGAATGAGATTTCTGAATACTTGGAAGTACATGGTAAAATATGGCAAGGTAAGTCATGCCTGACAAATCTGTTAGAATTCTTTGAGGAAGTACCCAAGCTTACTACAGGAAGTAAGGGGAGAGATTGCTGCATCTTTCGTGATATTCTTTGAATCCTCACTCTCCACTGGAGCAGTACCAACTGAGTTGGGGGTGGCAAAAGTTATTCCCTTGTTCAAGAAAGGGAATAGGGATAATCCTGGGAATTACAGGCCAACCAGTCTTACGTCGGTAGTGGACAAATTATTGGAGACGATTTTGAGAGACAGGATTTCTGATTATTTGTAAAAGCATAGCTTCATTAGGGATAGCCAGCATGGCTTTGTGAGGGGCAGGTCATGCCTCACAAGCCTTATTGAATTCTTTAAGGATTTAGCAAAACACATTGATGAAGGTAAAGCAGTGATGTGATGTATATGGATTTTAGCAAGGCATTTGATAAGGTTCTCCAAGGTGGGCTTATTCAGAAGGTTATGAGACATGGGATAAAGGGAAATCTGGCTGTCTGGATACAGAATTGGCTGGTCCATAGAAGGCAGAGGGTGATAGTAGATGGAAAGTATTAGCCTGGAGCTCGGTGACCAGTAGTGTTCTGCAGGGATCTGTTCTGGGACCTCTGCTCTTTTATTTTTATAAATTACTTGGATGAGGAAATGGATGGGTGATTTAGTAAGTTTGCCAATGACATGTAGGTTGGTGGAGTTGTGGATCATGAGGAGGGCAGTTGTAAGTTGCAATGGGACATTGGCAGGATGCAGATTTGGGCTAAGATTTGGCAGATGGAGTTCAACCTGTAAAAATGTGATATGATTTATTTTGGAAGGTTGAATCTGAATGCAGGTTACAGGATTAAAGGCAGGATTCTTGGCAGTGTGGAGGAACAGAGGGATCTTGAGATCCACATCCATAGAACCCTCAAAATTGACACCCAAGTTGATAGCATTGTTAAGAAGGCTTATGAAGGCTAGAAAGCCCTGTTTAGACCTTACTTGGAATATTGTGTTCAGTTCTCCTCATAACAGGAAAGATATGGAAGCTTTAGAAAGGGTGCAGAGGATATTTACCATGATGCTGCCTGGACTGGAGGACATGTCTTATGAAGAAAGGTTGAGGGAGCTAAGGCTTTTCTCATTGGAGCGAAGAAGGATGAGAGGTGACTTGATAGAGGTGTACAAAATGATGAGAGGCATAGTTAGAATGGATAGCCAGAGAATTTTTCCCATGGCGGAAATGGTTATCATGAGGGGGTATAATTTTAAGCTACTTGGAAGAAGGTTTAGAGGAGATGTCAGAGGTAGGTTCTTCACACAGAGAGTGGTGGGTGCACGGAACGCACTGCCGGCAGTGGTCATAGAGTCAGATACATTAGGGACATTTAAGTGACTCTTGGATAGGAAGGTGGATGATAGTAAAATGAACGGTATGTAGGTTAGTCTGATCTTAGAGTAGAAGAAAAGGTTGGCACAATGTCAAGAGGCAAAGGGCCTGTACTATGCTGTACGGCTCTAAGTTCTATGTTCAAAATAATGGGCAGCTTAGACCACGGAGAGCCAATGGATTTTATTTATCGGGAGTTCCAAAAGGTCTTTGACAAGATTCTGCACAGGAGGCTGCTATTGATTAAAGGACCATGGTGTTAGAGGCAAGGTACTAGCATGGATAGAAGATTGGCTATCTTGCAGAAAGCAGAGGGTGGGGATAAAAGTATCCTTCCCAGGATGGAAGCCAGTGACTAATGATGTTCCACAAGGGTGAGTGTTGGAACCACAGCTTTTCACTTTCAACATTAATGGTCTGGATGAAGGAACTGAGGGCATGCTGGCTAAGTTTGCAGATAATGCAAAGATAGGCAGTGGAACGGACAGTATTTAGGAAACATGGAGACTGCAGAAGGATTTAGACAGGTTCGGAAAGTGGGCAAAGAAATGGCAGATGGAAGACAACATTAGAAAGTGTGAGGTTGTGCACTTTTGTAGGAAGAGTAGAGACACAGACTATTTTCTAAATGGGTAGAAAATTCAGAAATCTGAAATGCAGTGGGATTTGGGAGTTCTTGTTCGGGATTCTCTTAAGGTAAGCTTGCAGGTTGAATTGTTAGTTAGGAATGCAATTACAATGTTGTCATTTATTTTGAGAGGACTAGAATGTAAAAGCAGAAATGTACTTTTGAGGCTTTGGAGTATTGTGAGCAATTTTGGGCCCCATATCTCAGGAAGGATGTATTGGTCCTGGAGCGGTTCCAGAGGAGTTCCATGAGAATATGTTTCTTATGCTTCTTATGTGCTTCTTATGCTTACCTCTTATGCTTGCTTCCAAATTGTTTGCATAATTGTTCCACTGGTCACAGGCCTCCAGTGTGAAAAGCAAACCTTAACCATCACTCTCTGTCTTCTTCCTTTGAGCCAGTTCTGTTTCCAAATGTCTACTTCTCCCTGCATTCCTAACATCTAACCTTGCTAACCAGTCTCATGGGGAACCTTGTTGAATGCCTTACTGAAGCCCATATGGATCACATCTACCACTCTGCCCTCATCAATCCTCTTTGTTACTTCTTCACTAAACTCAGTTTAGTTTGTGAGACATGATTTCCCATGCACAAAGCCATGTTGACTATTTCTAATTAGTCCTTGCCTTTCCAAATATATATATATCCTGGCCCTTAGGATTCCCTCCAACAACTTGACCACCACCGATGTCAGGCTCACTGGCTTGTCCTTACCACCTTTCTTAAAAAGTGGCACCATGTTAGCCAACCACCAGTCTTCCAGCACCTCACCTGTGACTATCAATGATTCAAATATTTCAGTAAGATGCCCAGCAATCAATTGCCTAGCTTCCCATACGTTTCTAGGGTACACCCAATCAGGTCATAGAACATAGAACAGTGCAGCACAGAGCAGGCCGTTCAGCCCACGATGTTGTGCCAACCATTGATCGTCATGTAAGGTAAATCTAATGTACGAACCCTCAAATTTCTGTGTCCAGCAGTCTCTTAAATATCCTCAATGACCTCGTTTCCACAACTGCTGCTGGCAACACATTCCATGCTCTCACAACTCTCTGTGTAAAGAACCCACCTCTGACATCCTCTCTATACTTTTCACCAACCAGCTTAAAACTATGACCCCTCGTGTTAGTCATTTCTGCCCTGGGAAATAGTCTCTGGCTATCGACTCTATCTGTGCCTCTCATCATCTTGTATACCTCAATTAGGTCCCCTCTCTTCCTTCTTTTATCCAATGAAAAAAGTCTGAGCTCAGTCAACCTCTCTTTGTTCAACCTCCATTCCAGGCAGCATCATGGTAAACCTCCTCTGAACCCTCTCCAAAGCATCCACAGAACTGGACACAGTATTCCAAGTGCGATCTAACCAAAGTTTTATAGAGCTGCAACAAGATCTCATGGCTCTTAAACTCAATTCCCCTGTTAATGAAAGCCAAAACACCATATGCTTTCTTAACAACCCTGTCCACCTAGGTGGCAATTTTAAGAGATCTATGTACCTGCACACCAAGATCCTTCTGTTCCTCCACACTGCCAAGAATACTGTCTTTCATCCTGTACTCAACTTTCAAGTTCGACCTTCCAAAATGCATCACTTCACATTTATCCAGGTTGAACTCCATCTGCCACCTCTCAGCCCATCTCTGCATCCTGTCAATGTCATGCTGCAGCCTACAACAGTCCTCTATACTGTCAACGACACCTCCAACCTTTGTGTCATCTGCAAACCTGCTAATCTATCCTTCAATTTCCTCATCCAAGTCATTAATAAAAATTACAAACAGTAGAGGCCCAAGGACAGAGCCCTATGGAACACCACTCACCACTGACTTCAGGCAGAATATTTTCCTTCCACTACCACCCGCCAATCTGTCAACCAGCCAATTCTGTATCCAGACAGCTAAATTTCCCTGTATCCCATTCCTCCTGACCTTCTGAACGAGCCTACCATGGGGAACCTTATCAAATGCCTTACTGAAGTCCATATACATCACATCCACCACTCAACCCTCAACAACTTGTCTAGTAACATCCTCAAAGAACTCGATAAAATTCGTGAGGCATGACCTGCTCCTCACAAAATCGTGCTGACTGCCTTTAGTCAAGCAATGCTCTTCCAGATGGTCATAAATCCTATCCCTCAGAATCCTTTCTAACACCTTGCAGACGGCAGACGTGAGACTCACTGGTCTGTAATTGCCAGGGATTTCCCTATTTCATTTCTTGAAGAGAGGAGGAATTACATTTGCCTCCCTCCAGTCCTCAGGTACGACTCCAGTGGAGAGCAAGGATGCAAAGATCTTCGCAAGCGGCGAAGCAATCACATTTCTCACTTCCCAAAGCAGCTGAGTACAAATCTTGTCTGGCCCTGGCAACTTGACAATCTTAATGTTTATCAAAATTTTCAACACATCAGCTTCCTCAATCTCTATCTGTTCCAGCATGCTTACCTGTTCCTCAATGGTTTCATTCACTACAAGGTCCTTTTCTTTAGTAAAGACCGAAGCAAAAAACTCATTTCGGGCTTCCCCTATCTCCTCAGACTCTATACACAAGTTCCCCATGCTATCCCTGATCGGCCCTACTCTTTCTTTGATCATTCTTTTATTCCTCACATACGTATAAAATGCCTTTGTGTTCTCCCTAATCCATCCTGCCAAGCCTCTCTCGTGCCCCCTCCTGGCTCTCCTCAGACCATTTTTGAGCATTTTAAGGTCCTGGGGATTTATCCACTTATGGATTTCAAGACATCCTCTGTAATGTGGACATTTTTTTAAGATGTCACTATCTATTTTCCTGCATTCTATATCTTCCATATCCTTTTCCACAGTAAATACTGATGCAATATACTCATTTAGTATCTTCCCCAGTTTCTGTGGCACCACACAAAGGCAGCCTTGCTGATCTTTGAGGGGCTCCGTTCTCTCCCTAGACACCCTTTTGTCCTTACTGTATTTGTAAAAACCCTTTGGATTCTCCTTATTCCCTTTTTGCCCTCCTGATTTTCCTCATAAGTATACTCCCACTGCCTTTATACTGTTCTAAGGATTCACTTGATCTGTCTATACCTGACATATGCTTCCTTCGTCTAGAACAAGGAATTGACCCGACCGAGTGTTACAGATTGGCATATTCTAAGGTCCAGGATTAGGTGCTGAGGGATGCACTAAAGCTTGGGGCAGCTGTGACAAAGATGCAGTGAGGAAAGACCCCTGTCTCATGTCTTCCTGCTGAAGTTCAATGGGGGTTCTGTTCAGTTATCAGACCCTTCTAGTGCCTGAAATGTATGTAAGTATAGGCTTGTGTGTGTAACAAATGCCTTTGGTTTGTTTGGATAGAGTCAAACTCCAATGTATGCTTATTTCCTTGATATGCTACCGTACAGAACTGAACTACCTTTGCGACTATATACACAAAGATATTTTTATGACTAAACTATATTTTTGAACTAAAATATAAGATGTTGGAGTAGGCACCCAGTCTTACCTGTTGAATTAGTGAGGATCAAGTCTAAAATACATTAGATATAGAATGACAGATGCTGGACATCTAAAACAGAATTTGGCAGTAAACCTCTGCAGGTTTGGCAGCATCTATTGGAAGAAAACAAAGTTAATGTTTTGAGTCCAGTGACTAATCAGTTCTGATCAAGAGTCCAAGAGTCACCAAACTCAAAATGTTAAGTCTGCTTTCTTCCCACAATCAGATCTTGGATGCTAATGATCCCTCACAAATAGTCAGGGAGACTGATGCAGGTCAACATCCAGAAGGCACCTTTGGATAAGTGGAACTAATGTAAAAATCATAATCCTCAAAGCCATTATGCCCATCAGAGTGAAGAGGAAATCTTTCCAGAGGAAATATTTGGTGCAGCTTTTCCTGCCCGAGTCATTGTCATTATGGTATGAAGCCTCTGACTCTGCTGTCTTTCAGCCTATCACAGTGGGACCACCTGCAATGACACAGTGTTCCCTGCTTGTGCCTTTCCTATTGACAAAATTCCAGTGAGGCAGTATGTTCATCCATAATTGGGGCCTTGGGGTTGTTAATTAGCTGCTCATCGTATGGTCAGTCAGTCAATCCTAATCCCATGCCTCCTCTGATGATAGGAATATGCTGGGGAGCTGTTCCCATGCTACTATTGATTTTCCCTGCACCTCCAGCTTCAAATTTCCACCACAAAGCTTGGAAAATTCAACCTAATATTCCTCATGGAGATTCAAGTCAGAGAATATACTAGTATCAAGTTGTCAGATTATCTATACTCCTCGTGTGCTTTCTTCCCCAGTTTATTCTTACAGAATACCGAATGGCCTCGAAAAAGTGGAAGTTGGGAAGATGTTTCCATTAGCAGGAGAGACTAGGACCCGAGGGCACAGCTTTGGAGTAAAGGGAAGACTCGTTAGAATGAAGATGAGGAGTAATTTCTTCAGCCAGAGAGTGGTGAATCTATGGAATTCATTGCCACAGAAGGCTGTGGAGGCCAGGTCATTGAGTATATTTAAGATTGAGATACGTAGGTTCTTGATTGTTAAAGGGATCAAAAGTTACAGGGAGAAAGGTGGAGAATAGGGTTGAAAAACTTACCCTGATAAAGGGCTAATGCCCGAAACATCAATTCTCCTGCTCCTCGGGTGGTGCCTGACCTGCTGTGCTTTACCAGCACCACACTGTTGACTCTGAAAAACTTATCAGCCATGATTAAATGGCAGAGCAGACTCGATGGGGTGAATGGCCTAATTTCTGCTCCTATGTCTTATGATCCCATTCTGTGTGCCTCAGTTCCCTTTCTCTGGCATATTGTATTCCAAAGTGGATGAGCTTCTGTGCCTGGGCTTGTCCTCTTCGTCCGATTTTTCTTTTACCTTTTTTCCCCTTCTTGTTTTCCCACTTTTATTTAATTTTCGCTCAAACCTACTGATAAAAAGAGCTCTTCAGTAGGAAGGTGGCTTTCCTGGGCTCCAGATCTGTGGCAACATTTTCAGAGGCAGCGTGGCTACAGAGTCGGCCAACCTGTGAAGCCTGGAGTGGGACTCCAGTCTCTGTGTGGAGTGGGCCCCTGGCTGCATCATGGTGTGGGCTGGTATAGCTCAGAGTGAGACTCTGACAGTGGCATGGCATGACCTGAGAATCCTAGATGGGGAGAAGGAAAAGTTTAAGTTATCTTTTTATAAAATTTATTTTTTATTAATGTGAATGGCGTCTGTGCATGGTGATGATAGATACTTTTCACTGTATTTTAGTTTGAATACATGTGACAAAAATGATTCAGGAATCAAAAATTCAAATTCAAACTCTGGCAGCCAAATCTGCAAAGTAAGTGATTTGTGCAGAATCCTCAAAATCAAAACAAAATCTTTCAACACATGCCACACCACCCCCTATTGCTATCAGCAATTTGAAGTGATTCAAGAAGTGGTTGAACAATCTGACAAACACAGCAACAATCAATTGAAATCAATCAGTGATGAACCTGGAAACAGTTGCCAATGCTTGCCAATGGAGGGCTGTTCCTACTGCTGAGCAAATTTAACAGGGAACATTATGTAGAATTTAGAACTTCAATATTGCAGTGTTAGTGTCAAATCACCCAAGTGGCCTCCTCAGCATATACTCCCAAACAACATGAAAATGCCCAGATACATGAGTATCTGGCTTGGTGAGTTGGGAACAAGTTTGGAAGCAAAGTTGTACTTGTAGAACTGATAACCTGAACAAAATGAAGTTAAGAGTTAATCACATAGCTATGGGCCCAAACTCACATTTGTGTCAGATCATATGAAAATTGCTGATTTCCTTGTATAAAAGATATTAGTGAACCAGATGGGTTTATATAGCAATCAATGATAGTTGAAATGGTCACCATTACTATGATTACCTTTCAATTCCAGATTTACTAATTGAATGTAAATTCCATTAAATATTGTGATGCAATTCGAACCATATTCCTGGAGCATCAGATTGGGCCTTTGAGATATGAATCCAGTGAAATCACCACTACACTGCAATGTTCCCCAAGGGGAACAATAGGGAGTAACATATTCTCTTCCAGACAAATTCAATTTCAAATTCACAACTGGGCCTAATTTTACATCTATTATATCTAAGTATTCCTCACAGCCAGTGAATATAGTTCATAGAACACAGAACAGTACAGCATAGCACAGAACAGGCCCTTCAGCCCACGATGTTGTGCTGACCACTGATCCTCATGTATGCACCCTCAAATTTCTATGACCATATGCATGCCCAGTAGTCTCTTAAATGTCCCCAGTGACCTTGTTTCCACAACTGCTGCTGGCAATGCATTCCATACTCTCACAACTCTCTGTGTAAAGAACCCACCTCTGACATCCCCTCTATACTTTCTTCCAACCAGCTAAAAACTATGACCCCTCGTGTTAGTCATTTCTGCCCTGGGAAATAGTCTCTGGCTATCGACTCTATCTATGCCTCTCATTATCTTGTATACCTCAATTAGGTCCCCTCTCCTCCTCCTTTTCTCCAATGAAAAAAGTCCGGCTCAGTCAACCTCTCTTTATAAGATAAGCCCTCCAGTCCAGGCAGCATCCTGGTAAACCTCCTCTGAACCCTCTCCAAAGCATCCACACCTTTCCTATAATAGGGCGACCAGAACTGGATGCAGTATTCCAAGTGCGGTCTAACCAAAGTTTTATAGAGCTGCAACAAGATCTCATGACTCTTAAACTCAATTCCCCTGTTAATGAAAGCCAAAACACCATATGCTTTCTTAACAACCCTGTCCACTTGGGTGGCCATTTTAAGGGATCTATGTACCTGCACACCAAGATCCCTCTGTTCCTCCACACTGCCAAGAATCCTATCCTTAATCCTGTACTCAGCTTTCAAATTCGACCTTCCAAAATGCATCACCTCGCATTTATCCAAGTTGAACTCCACCTGCCACCTCTCAGCCCATCTCTGCATCCTATCAATGTCCCACTGCAGCCTACAATAGCCCTCTACTGTTAATGACACCTCCAACCTTTGTGTCGTCTGCAAACTTGCTGACCCATCCTTCAATCCCCTCATCCAAGTCATTAATAAAAATTACAAACAGTAGAGGCCCAAGGACAGAGCCCTGTGGAACACCACTCACCACAGACTTCCAGGCAGAATATTTTCCTTCTACTACCACTCGCTGTCTTCTATTGACCAGCCAATTCTGTATCCAGACAGCTAAGCTCCCCTGTATCCCATTCCTCCTGACCTTCTGAATGAGCCTACCATGGGGAACCTTATCAAATGCCTTGCTGAAGTCCATATACACCACATCCACAGCTCGACCCTCATCAACTTTTCTAGTCACATCCTCAAAGAACTCGATAAGGTTTGTGAGGCATGGCCTGCCCCTCACAAAGCCGTGTTGACTGCATTTAATCAAGCCATGCTCTTCCAGATGGTCATAAATCCTATCCCTCAGACTCCTTTCTAACACGTTGCAGATGACAGACGTGAGACTTACTGGTGTATAATTGCCGGGGATTTCCCTATTTCCTTTCTTGAAGAGAGGAATTACATTTGCCTCTCTCCAGTCCTCAGGCATGACTCCAGTGGAGAGTGAAGATGCAAAGATCTTCTCAAGTGGTGAAGCAATTGCGCTTCTCATTTCCCAAAGCAGCCAAGGACAAATCTGGTCCGTGCCTGGCGACTCGACAAAATTTTCAGCACATCAGCTTCCTCTATCCCTATCCATTCCAACAAGCACACCTGCTCTTCAAAGGTTTCATTCACTACAAAGTTTGTTTCTTTCGTAAAGACAGAAGCAAAAACTCATTTAGGGCTTCCCCTACCTTCTCAGACTCCACACACAAATTCCCTATGCTATCCCTGATCGGCCCTACTCTTTCTTTGACCATTCTCTTATTCCTTAGTGTTCTCCCTAATCCGTTCTGCCAAGCCTTTCTCGTGCCCCCTCCTGGCTCTCCTCAGACCATTTTTGAGCTCCTTCCTCACCTACCTGTAATCCTGTAGAGCTGAGCTTGACTCTAGCTTCCTACACATTATGTAAGCTACCTTTTTCCTTTTGATGAGAAGCTCCAACACTCTTGTCATCCAAGGTTCCTTTATCTTACCACTTCTTGTCTGTCTCAGAGGGACATATTTATTCATCACTCGCAACAACTGTTCCTTAAACAGTCTCCACATGTCTATAGTGCCTTTACCATGGAACAATTGTTCCAAATCCATGCTTCCTAACTCATGTCTAATCACATCATAGTTTCCTCGTCCCCAATTAAATATCCTCCCATTTTGCCTAATCCTCTCCTTCTCCATAGCTATGTAGAATGTGAGGCAGTTGTGGTCACTATCACCAAAATGCTCTCCCACCACAAGATCTGATACCTGCCCCGGCTCGTTTCCGAGCATCAAATCTAGAATGGCCTCTCCCCTCATCTGAGTTAGGAAACCCTCCTGAACACACCTTACAAAAACAGCTCCATTCAAATCTTCTGCTTGAAGGAGTTTCCAATCAATATTGGGAAAGTTAAAGTCACCCATTATAACAACACCACTATGTCCACACTTTTCCAAAATCTGCTGACCAATGCTTTCTTCCATCTCCCTGCTGCTATTGGGGGGCCTGTAGTAAACCCCTAATGAGGTGACTGCTCCCTTGCTGTTCCTAATTTCCACCCATACTGACTCGGTAGGCAGATCTTCCTCGACAATGGAAGCTTCTGTAGCTGTGATACCCTCTCTGATCAGTAGTGCTACACCCCCTCCTCTTTTTCCCCCTCCTTATTCTTTTTAAATACTTTAAACCCTGGAACATCCAGCAACCATTCCTGCCCCTGAGAAACCCATGTCTCTGTTATGGCCACAACATCATAGCACCAGGTACTGATCCATGCTCTAAGTTCATCACTTTTATTCCTGATACTCCTTGCGTTAAAGCAAACACACTTTAACTGATCCCTTGGTTTCTTCCCAGGAAAATCCTTCCCGCTAGCTGGTCTACCTCTTGCTATTGCCTCATCTGCATTAACTCTCACCTCTGGTATACAGCTCAGATTCCCACCCCCCTGCCATACTAGTTTAAACCCTCTCGAACTACTCGAGCAAACCTTCCACCCAGGACATTGGTCCCCTTCTAGTTCAGATGCAACCCGTCCTTCTTGTACAGGTCCCACCTTCCCCAGAAGGCATCCCAATTATCTACATATCTGAAGCCCTCCCTACTACACCAGCTGCGCAGCCACGTGTTAAGCTGCGCCCACTCCCTGTTCCTCGCCTCGCTATCTCGTGGCACTGGTAGTAAACTAGCGAACACCACTCTGTTTGTCCTGCTTTGCAGCTTCCATCCTAACTCCCTGAAATCACATTTTATATCCTCGATCCTTTTCGTGGCTATATGTCAGAATGTTTTGTTTAATATTCAGAGTTTATGTTGAATGTTTAACATTAATATTGAAATTAGTGAA
Organism: Hemiscyllium ocellatum; assembly: GCF_020745735.1. Lineage (NCBI taxonomy): Eukaryota > Metazoa > Chordata > Chondrichthyes > Orectolobiformes > Hemiscylliidae > Hemiscyllium > Hemiscyllium ocellatum. Next base: position 51,387,795 of record NC_083401.1, on the reverse strand, counting down.
TTTTTTTCTCAGAAATATAGATGTTATAAACTGGAAAAAACAATTTTATTTTTCTCTCATTAATGCAGCTGGCAACAGGTCCATGGTATTCAAATCTCCCTCGGATAGCCTGTTTAAAACAATTGCACAAATCACTATAGATTTCCCTTCATAGCACAGATCATGGTTACCAGAGAAGAGGCTTCAGAAATGGTCCTGGTCAAGTGAAAAATCTTAAAACTGATCTTTGTCCTGATAAGCATTGCAGGGCTGGAAACGGTCATAAATTTCAAAGTCTGACAGGTCTCCAGCTGTACTCTGACAACTGGCTGTTGCTCTAGCATGGATCTGACATGCTGATTGGCCTTTCTTTAAGTTATTATGATTATTCTTTAGAATAGAAGCCACAAACTCGACAGGCTCAAAAACATGGAACGTGTATAGATTGGCCATGATAAATTGCCCATAGTGTCCAGGGATGTGCAGACTAGGTGGATTAGCCATAGGAAATGCAGGTTTACAGACATAGGGTAGGGGGTGGATTTTTGGGAGGGTGGTGTGGACTCAATAAGTCAAATGGCCTGCTTCCACACTGATTCTATGATTCTATGTGTGTGGAGTTAAAAACCACTTGTAAATAATAATCTCAGCCTTTTGTTGGAGTAGATGGGTTATTTTTTGCTTCAGGCACTCCACTTCTTTTTCTAATGCAACAATGACTGCATCAGAGCCATTTCCTGTTCTTGACCCGAAGTATAAACATTCATCAACCTTCCTTCCAATTTCCACCCCTCCCTCATCTTTACAGGATCCACCTCCTTTTTGTCCCCAACTTCTGTCTTTACATTTCTGTTGAAGGTCCAGTGATCGCTCAATTTTCAAAACGTTCCTCAAAAGTCCAGGTCAAAGTGCTGATGTGATATGTTGTCATTGTCTTTTCTTCCTTGAATCAAAAAGAGAACAGGCAATTCCTAGATATAATTAAAAGAACAAAGAAAAATCCCAAAAGTTAGCCAGAAGTATATAAATTTAATAACCACTCTACACATTGCCAAAAAAAACAAATAATTATGAAATTAAAAAGCTTTGATACTATTGAGTTCATTTATTAGTTAATGATGCTGAAAATGTGGATAAAGCTGCAGCTGACTTTTCAATCATTTATTTTTGCTCACCTAATCTTCCCTTCTTTTCCACTTCCTTTCGTTTCTGTTGCTTCTTACTCTAACCATTAACAGTAATGGGCATATTCCAAAGCAAATCTTCACGAAACCTGGAGAGAGGATGCATTTTACAACTTCCAATTCTCAATGCTAACATGCACTCACTTCTTTCTTGCTCCTCAGGAAGTACCTTTCATCCACAATTGGTAGTAATTGTCAAGAAATTATTTCTATTCCTCCCACCACTTTCACTGTGTAGTGGTCTATGTTTGCATAGTTTTCCATCCACACTGAGGGAAAATTGTCAAATATTTAATGGCAGAAGCTACCGTGCATAGTGGATATGTTACTTAGTCAGTAGCCTAATGATGATTAGAATAATACTTACGTGCTCTGGGTAAACAGAAAGAGCTAATATCATGGGTGCCTCAGGTAGTTTCTCAGAATGGTGTGTCTCACAGCCAGCATCTGTTTCTAATTAGTCCCAGTTCAGAGATAACTGTTCTTGGCTGAAAATGTTTTTTGAGTCTTTTAAGGAAACATCCTGTATACTATGTATGACCAACAAAAATCAAGATTTTTTTTTACAAATGCCGTCCAAAATAATTTAAAAATTGCTCTGATAAGTCCTTGACTTGAGTAAGATTAATCACCATGGTAGGGGGTTGAGGTGAAGAGATTATAAACTTGTCACCTTCTCTTTGATTAATAATCCTTGTGATGTTGCTTTTCTTGACATCCATATGGGCAGTCATGTGTTTGAGTGACTTCAGATAGGCTGAGGCAAAAATAATCCAACATCTTGCCAAAGTTGGTCACTGAAATGAGTACTGTTTTTGGATACATTGGCACCATTGATTTAAGCATTTTACATTTTTGAGAATTTCTTTGCCTTATCCTATTACCTGGCAGATTCAGTTTGCTGCTTGTCCAAACCCGCTCCTTGCAAACAAACCACAGCTTGGGGCAAGATACAGAGTCACGAGCCATTCTCACTTTTCCTCTATGACCATTGGCATCCAAATCTGTAAGCCTATCTTGATTATCCTGGCATATCTATTATTTGGTGAAGTGAGATCTGGAAGCACACAATTGTAGCGTAGGATGTATTTTAGTTTTAAAAAGCTACAGCAGAGACTCTTTGCGCACAAGTGCAGTCACGCATCTCACAGGCTGAACTATGCTGTAGCTCAGGAATGATTGATTGCTATATCAGTGCACGTTCACTTTATGTCTCAGTACCTATGTTTTTTCTGGCCATGTAGTCTCTACTTTTGTCTCTCTTCTTCCTTTTTAAAATGTCATTGTTTTGAGTAATTTCCCCCACTAAAGTTCCAAAAGAATGCAACAGCTTAGAAAATAGTAATTATGACTCTTGAAATTTGGGGAAATCACTTCCAACATCTAAAGTACTGCAAAACAGGAGCAGCTCTTACAGCCATAATTTATTCCCGCCCTCCATCTTGAATACCCAGAATCCAATGCTTTTCTTTATTGGTTAGTGGATTGAGTAGAGGTGTTGGGAGGGGATGGGAGACAGTGAGGTCTGCAGATGCTGGTGATTAAGTTGAGAGTGTCTTGCTGGAAAAGCATAGTAGATCAAGCATCATCTGAGGAGTAGGAAAATTGATGTTCCAGGCGGGAGCCTTCACCAGGAATGATGCTGGGAGCCTCGGGGGTGGAGAGAGAAATGGGAGAGGGGTGAGGCTGGGGAGAAGGTAGCTGAGAGTGCAATAGATGGATGGAGGTGTGGGTAAAGTTGATAGGCCAGAGAGGAGGGTGGAGCACAGAGGTGGGAAAGAAGATTGACAGGTGGGACAGGTCATGAGGGCAGTGCTGAGCTGGAAGGTTGGAAATGGGGAAAGGAGAGAAGAAGAGAAATGCGGAAACTGGTGAAGTCCACATTGATGCCCTGGGGTTGAAGGATTCCGAGGCGGAAGATAAGGCATTCTTCTTCCAGGCGTATGGTGGTAAGGGAGTGGCAATAGAGGAGGCCCAGAACCTGCACGTCCTCGGCAGAGTGGGAGGGGAAGTTAAAATGTTTAGCCATGGGGCGGTGGGGGCTGATTGGTGCGGGTGTCCCAAAGATGTTCTCTAAAGCACTCTACGAGAAGGTGTCCAGTCTCCACAATGTAGAGGAGACTGCATCGGGAGTAATGGATACAATAAATGACATGTGTGGAAGTGCAGGTGAAATGTTGATGGATGTGGAAGGCTTCTTTGGGGCCTTGGACAGAGGTGAAGAGGGGAGATGTGGGCGCAGATTTTGCAATTCCTGCCGTGGCAGGGGAAGGTGCCAGGAGGGGAGGGTATCTTGTTAGGTGGCATGGACCTGACCAGGTGGTCTCAGAGGGAATGGTGTTTGTGGAAAGCAGATAGGGATGGGAAGCTGAATATATTCCTGGTAGTGGGGTCCATTTATAGGCGGTGGAAATGGCGGTAGATCATGTGATTTTTGCAGAGGTTGGTGAAGTGGAAAGTGAGCACCAGGGGGGTTCTGTCTTTGTTGCGGTTGGAGGGCTGGGGTTCAAGGGCGGAGATGCAGGACATGGATAAGATGCATTGGGGGGCAACTTCAACCACGTGAGAGGGGAAATTCGTTTGGTGTACCCATTGCTCCAGATGTGGTCTCCTCTACATTGTGGAGACTGGATGCCTTCTGGCAGAGCACTTTAGAAAACATCTCCAGGATACTTGCACAAACTAACCCCACCATGCTGTGGCTGAACACTTCAACTCCTCCTCCCACTCTGCCCAGGCCATGCAGGTCCTGGGCCTCCTCCATCGCCACTCCCTCACAACCCGATGCCTGGAGGAAGATCGCCTTATCTTCCACCTCAGAACCCTTCAACTTCAGGGCATCAATGTAGACTTCACCAGTTTCCTCATTGTCCGTCCATCACCTTCTCCCAGTTCCAACCTTCCATCTCAGCACTGTTCTCATGACCTGTCTTACCTGTCAATCTTCCTTCCCACCTATGTGCTCCACCTTCCTCTCCAATCTGTCACCTTTACCCCCACCTCCATCCACCTATTGCACTCTCAGCTACCTTATCCCCAGCCTTACCCCCGTCCCATTTTTCTCTCTACCTCTGAAGCTCCCAGCCTCATTCCTGGACTGAAATGTCGATTTTCTTGCTCCTCAGATGCTGCCTGACCTGCTGTGCTTTTCCAGCAACACATTCTCAACCATAGGAGTTGGGAGGATATGTTGCAGCTGCGTAGAACATTGGTTCGGCCACTTTTGGAATATTGAATGCAATTCTTTCTCCCTCCTATATGAAGGATGTTGTGAAACTTGAATGAGTTCAGAAAAGATTTCCAAGGATGTTACCAGTGTTGGAGGCTTTGAACTATAGGGAGAGACTGAATAGGCTGGGGCTGTTATACCTGGAGCATTGGAGGCTGAGGAGTGACCTTATAGAGGTTTATAAAATCATGAGGGGCATGGATAGCGTAAATAGACAAGGTCTTTTCCTGGGGGGTGGGGGAGTACAGAACTAGGGGTCATAGTTCTGGGTCAGAGGGGAAAAATTTAAAAGGGACTTAAGGGGCAATGTTTTCACCCAGAGGGGGTGCATGTATGGAATGAGCTGCCACAGGAAGTGGTGAAGGTTGGTACAGTTACAACGTTTAAAAGGCATCTGGATGGGTATATGAATAGAAAGGGTTTAGAGGGATGTGGGCCAAGTGCTGACAAGTGGGACTAGATTAATTTAGGATATCTGGTCGGCATGGATGAGTTGGACTAAAGCGTCTGTTTCCAAGTTGTACATCTCTATAACTCTATGATTCTAATTACTCACAACACCTCTGCTCTGCCTTGCCAAATGTTGCTGCTAAGCAGTACTGAGTCTAGGGGTGATATATCTTGCTTTTCTGACAGTGTACTATGCCAATTTCACATCTGCACCATGTGCTACCAGCTTAAGTGGAAACACACTGTATGTGCAGCAAGTGTACTGCCAGGTATCCAACTCTGAGAGTAGCAGAACCATAGAATCATAGAATTTTACAGTACAGAAGGAGGCCATTCGGTCTATGGTCTCTGTACTGGCTCTCAAAAGAGCTACCCAGCTCGTCCCATTCTCCAACCCTATCTTCATGGCCCATTGAAGTCATCACTTTCAAATATGTATCTAGATTTCTTTTGAAATTTCCCATGGAATCCACCTTCACCCCTCTCCTAGGTAGCACATTCTAAATCCTAACAACTCTGAGTGAAGCCGATTCACCTCTTCTCACTCCGAACTCACTTGCTGACAATCTTGAAATGATGACCCTTAGTTACTGATGTACCAACTACAGGGACCAGAATATCCTTCTTTATTCTGTCAAAGTTGTTCATAAATTTTAACACCTCAATAAAGTCACCTCTCAGTCTCTGCTCCAAGGAGAATAAGCCAAATCTCTCTCATCTTTCCTTGTACCTAAAATTGCTCATTCCTAGTATGGTTATGGTAAATCTCCACTGAATTTTCTCCAGAGTTTAATATCCTTCCTTAAATAAGATATCCACAACTAAGCACAATACTCCAAATATGGTCTGACCAATGATGTATAGAGATGTAGTATCACTTCCTTTTCTTTTATACTGTACACAACAAACTAAAAACCCAAGGATCCTAAATGCCTTCTGAACAATTGTTTCAACTTGGCTGGCCAGCTTCAGAGAATCATGTATATGAATCTTGAGGTCCTTTTGCTCCTATACTCTCCTCAAAGTTGCACATCAATAATGGGAAAACCGATGGAGGCCATGATATGGGATTAGGTAAATATATACTGAGAGAACAATAAGATAATACTAGACAGTGAACATGGTTTTGTCAAGAGCAGGTCATGTCTGACAAACTTCATTGAATTTTTGACAAGGTGACACAGACAGTGGATGAGGATAGTGTAGATGTTGTCCATTTGGACTTTCAGAAAGCATTTGACATGGTGCCATATGTCACATGTTGTTAGAAAATTAGAATTGATTGGGATTGATGGGTCCTCACCAGCATGGTTTCGAAGTTGGTTAAAAGATTGGGCGTAGATGGACATTTCAGATTTATATAAACAATTTGGAGATGGAGGGTTAATGGCAAAATTACTACATTTGTAGATATTTCTAAGCTAAGGAAAATAGTGAATTGTGAGGATGGTGCTGAAAAACTTCAAAGAAACACTGACAGGTCAGCCAAATGGGCAGACAGCTGGCAGATGAATTTCAAGGTAGAAAAATGTGAGGTAATGCGTTTTGGCAGAAGAAACACAGAGAGACAATACAGGCTCAATTTAGCAATTTTACCCTGAACACTCCATCTCCAAATCATTTATATAAATCAGAAACCCTCTGTTTCTTATCTCTAAATCTCTAAAGTTTATATTTATATAATCCAATACCATGGTTTCCATCAGTTTTCCCACTATTGATGTCAAGCTGGCAGGTCTGCAATTTCCTGGACTACCATTTGCCCCTTTCTTAAACAATGACATCACATTTTCAATTCTCCAGTCTCCTGGGACTAATCCTGTGTTCAAAGAGGCCTAGAAAATTTCTGAGCAGTTCTCACTGAAATCCTTGTAGGCACCTATCAGTCAGGATAATGACTCAGAAAATCGTGAGTAATCTCTCATGTCAATCCAGAAGATTGGGGATGGTTAGGCATCCATGCATCTGCAGGGAATGTGACACAATCAGTATGTTGGCTTCATAGTGGCCAGTCTGGTTGGCCAAGCTCCCCACTCATGGGGTGAAGGCATTTCTTCCCATCTTTGTCCTAAATGGTCTACCTTGTATCCTTAAGCTATGACCCCCACGTTCTGGAGCCCCCAGTCATTGAGAACATCATTCTGTGTTTATTGTTGAATCCTGTTAGAATTTTTTAGGATTCCGTGAGATCTCCCTCATTCTTCAAATATTCTCCCGTGAACATTTTCCTAACAATCCACTCTGTCTTCATACACTACTTGTACGCTGCCAATAAAACCCCCAAGATTTAGCCCTAATTTTGAGGGTCTTAATCAACCTTAAAAGGCTGGAAGGGAGCCAGAAATTAGATTAAAGGAACACGTCTTCCCACATTTCAGGCTGTATATGGAGTGTTCACCTGGACTGTCTCAGACTCCTCCCTCCCCTTCCTAGACCTTTCCATTTCTATCTCGGGCGACCGACTCAACACAGACATCTACTATAAACTGACTGACTCCCACAGCTACCTGGACTCCACCTCCTCCCACTCTGCCCCCTGTAAAAACGCCATCCCATATTCCCAATTCCTTCGTCTCCGCCGCATCTGCTCCCAGGAGGACCAGTTCCAATACGTACACCCCAGATGGCCTCCTTCTTCAAGGACCGCAGATTCCCCCCAGACCTGATCGAGACTGCCCTCCACCACATCTCCTCCACTTCCCGCTCCTCCACCCTTGGGCCCCGCCCCTCCAACCGCCACCAAGACAGAAACCCACTGGTTCTCACCTACCACCCCACCAACCTCCGTATACAGCGTATCATCTGCCGTCATTTCCGCCACCTCCAAACGGACTCCACCACCAGAGATATATTTCCTCCCCTCCCCTATCAGCGTTCCGCAAAAACCACTCCCTTCGTGACTCCCTCATCAGGTCCACACCCCCCACCAACCCAACCTTCACTCCCGGCACCTTCCCCTGCCACCGCAGGAAATGCAAAACTTGCGCCCATACCTCCTCCCTTACTTCTCTCCAAGGCCCCAAGGGATCCTTCCATATCCACCACAAATTCACCTGCACTTCCACACACATCATCTATTGCATCCGCTGCACCCGATGTGGCCTCCTCTATATTGGGGAGACGGGCCGCCTACTTGCGGAACGCTTCAGGGAACACCTCTGGGACACCCGGACCAACCAACCCAACCACCCCGTGGCTCAACACTTTAACTCTCCCTCCCACTCCACCGAGGACATGCAGGTCCTTGGACTCCTCCATCGCTAGAACATAACAAGACGACGGTTGGAGGAAGAGCGCCTCATCTTCCGCCTGGGAACCCTCCAACCACAAGGGATGAACTCAGATTTCTCCAGTTTCATCATTTCCTCTCCCCCCACCTTGTCTCAGTCGATTCCCTCGAACTCAGCACCGTCCTCCTAACCTGCAATCTTCTTCCTGACCTCTCCGCTCCCACCCCACTCCGGCCTATCACCCTCACCTTGACCTCCTTCCACCTATCACATCTCCATCGCCCCTCCCCCAAGTCCCTCCTCCCGACCTTTTATCTTAGCCTGCCTGGCACACTCTCCTCATTCCTGATGAAGGGCTCTGGCCCGAAACGTCGAATTTCCTGTTCCTTGGATGCTGTCCAACCTGCTGTGCTTTAACCAGCAACACATTTTCAGCTATGGAGTGTTCTAGTAAACCACTGAGATCTATGGAGGAATGAGTGTTGAGGGAATGATTGATTGGAGAATCCATTTCTGTGGAAGGTTATTCAGAGGCTTGTGTACAAAGGGGAACTCAACCATTTAATAGATCTGTTGTGAATAAACTAATTTGGGATTTACATTTGCACATAGTGAAGTTACCCTTCACCCTCCTTTCTCATTAGTTTATCTTCCCTTCTTTTTTGTTCTTGTTTTATTTTATCATTTACATTTGTTTACTAATTAGTTAATTAATTGATTATTAATTAATTAAATTTCACACATCACTTCATTCTTTTTACCTCTGGAATACATCTTTGAAGCTAATTGAGACTCCACCAGGGATTCTTACCCTAGAAGAAAGCTCAGTAAATATGGCAGTAACAAAACTTGATTCAAAACTTCCTGCATTTAGAACTGTGTAGTTTCTTCTAGTACTGGACCAATGGTTCACAGCTTGGCGTTTAGGAACGTGAGTAACAGCAAACTGCTGGAACAGCCAAACCTGTAAAAGTTGCTGTCAGAAACCTCAACAAACAAGCAGGCCTAGCATCATCAGACACTAGGAGGCAATTAGAATTTAGGGCCCTGGTGAATTTTCTGCTCAATTGAGTGGAAATGGTGTCAACTCCACATCCTTTCTGGCTAACTCTGAACAAGCAAAGGATGAAGTTGTTCTGTTCTATGAAATCATGGGTTATCCTGGTCTCGAGGGATCAGTTAGCACTTTACTCCTATGATATTGCTGAAGCAGTAATTGTAAATAACAAACATTTGGGATGTGAAATCCTCATAACTTTGCTGAAACATAACTGTTTCCGTGCTGCAATACATTGCGTTTAGCAAAATGTACTTAATTCTTCATACACGAACACATCTTTGAAATATCACTTCATTTTTGAAATATTACATCAAAATACATTGAGAAGCCAAGAAATAATACTGTCCTTTATCTTTTTGTGTTGCATCAAAAACTTTCTGAAAGGTTATAGTTTGTGAATGACGTGGCCACTCCCACAGACACTTCCACCCCTCACAATTCCTCATGCACCACACGCGACATCACTTCCACCCTTCACATCATCGCTGATGTCACACACTCAGTGACTTCCGCCCACCGTGTTTGCCACCACTTCCACCCCCACCAACGCCATTCACCTGCAATCTGCTGACACGCCCCCCACAGATCCCACTGTCACCATCCCAGCCCCCCCAGAACCCTGAGGGGAACACCACCCCTGCTCATGACTTCACTCCCATTCCCCCCACCACCACACCCACTCCAGTTACAGGCTCCGCCCCTACTCCCAGCTCCACACCCACACCAGATCCCAGCTCCCAGCCCTGCCGGGTTTTCACCATCCCTCTCACTGAGGACAAATGATCAGTCCTCAGCAAAGGACTTATCTTCATCCCCCTCCGCCCACGCATCAATGAATTTAATACACGCCGTGATGTCAAACACTTCTTCCGCCTCCTCCGCCTCCGGGCTTACTTTCACAATCAGGATTCCCGCCCACCTTCCGAGGACCCCTTCACCCACCTCCAACACACTGCATCCACCTGGACACTCCGTGCTGGTCTATTACCCACCCTCGATGTCTTCATTTCCAACTGCCACCGGGACATTAACTGCCTCAACCTGTCTACCCCCTCTCCCCCACTCCAACCGCCCACCCTCACAACGCACAGCCCTCCAATCCCTCTGCTCCAATCCTGACCTCACCATCAAGCCAGCAGATAAAGGGGGCGCAGTCATAGTCTGGCACACTGATCTCAACACCGCTGAAGCCAAACGCTAACTCAAGGACACTTCTTCCTATCGCCCCTCGTCCATGACTCCACCCCCCCCTTCACCAAACCATCATCTCCCAGACCATACAGAACCTCAGCACCTCAGGAGATCTCCCACCCACAGCTTTCAACCTCATAGTCCGGGAACCCCGCACTGCCCGGTTCTTCCTCCTTCCCAAGATCCACAAGCCTGAACACCCTGGCCGTCCCATTGTCTCAGCATGCTCCTGCCTCACTGAACTCATCTCTACCTACCTCGACACTGTCCTACTCCCCCCAGTCCAGGAATTCCCCACATAGGTTCGAGACACTACCCATGCCCTCCACCTCCTCCAAGACTTCCATTTCCCCGGCCGCCAATGCCTCGTCTTCACCATGGATATCCAATCCCTCTACACCTCCATCCGCCATGACCAGGGCCTCCAAGCCCTCTGTTTCTTCCTCTCCCGACGCCCACAACAATACCCTTCCACCGACACTCTCATTTGTTTGGCTGAACTGGTCCTCACCCTTAACAATTTCCCCTTCGAATCCTCCCACTTCCTCCAGACCAAAGGGGAAGCCATGGGCACATGTATGGGCCCCAGCTATACCTGTCTCTTTGTTGGCTATGTAGAACAGTCCATCTTCCATAATGACATCGGCACCAATCCCCACCTCTTCCTCCGCTACATTGATGACTGCATTGGCGCCACCTTGTCCTCCCGCTAGGGGGTTGAGCAATTCATCAACACATTCCACCCTGACCTTAAATTTATTTGGACCATTTCTGACACGTCCCTCCCCTTCCTGGACCTCTCCATCTTCATTAATGATGACCGACTTGACACCGACATTTTTTACAAACCCACCAACTCCCCTAGCTACCTGGATTACACCTCTTCCCACCCTACTTCCTGCAAAAATGCCATCCCGTATTCCCAATTCCTCCGCCTCCACCGTATCTGCTCCCAGGAGGACCAGTTCCACCATAGAACACACCAGATGCCTCCTTCTTTAGAGACCGCAATTTCCCTTCCCTCGTGATTAAAGATGCCCTCCAACGCATCTCATCCACATCCTGCACCTCCGCTCTCAGACTCCACCCCTCCAACCGTAACAAGGACAGAACACCTGCTCACCTTCCACCCTACAAACCTTCGCATAAGCCAAATCATCCGCCGACATTTCCGCCACCTCCAAACAGACCACACCACCAGGGATATATTTCCCTCCCCACCCCTTTCCACCTTCTGCAAAGACCGTTCCCTCCGTGACTACCTGGTCATGTCCACGACCCCTACAACCCACCCTCCCATCCTGGCACCTTCCCCTGCCACCACAGGAATTGCAAAACCTGCGCCTCCACCTCCTCCCTCAACTCCATCCAAGGCCCTAAAGGAGCCTTCCACATCCATCAAAGTTTTACCTGCACATCCACCAATATCATTTATTGTATCCGTTGCTCCCGAGGCGGTCTCCTCTACATTGGGGAGACTGGACGCCTCCTAGCAGAGCGCTTTAGGGAACATCTCCGGGACACCCACACCAATCAACCACCCTGCCCTGTGGCCCAACATTTCAACTCCCCCTCCCACTCTGCTAAGGACATGGAGGTCCTGGGCCTCCTTCACCGCCGCTCCCTCACCACAAGATGCCTGGAGGAAGAACGCCTCATCTTCCGCCTCGGAACACTTCAACCCCAAGGCATCAATTTGGACTTCAACAGTTTCCTCATTTCCCCTTCCCCCACCTCACCCCAGTTCCAAATTTCCAGCTCAGCACTGTCCCCATGACTTGTCCTACCTGCCTAACTTCTTTTCCACCTATCCACTCCACCCCCCCAAACAATTACCTCCAGCCCCTCCCCCACTCACCTATTGTACTCTATGCTACTTTCTCTCCACCCCCACCCCTACCCTCCTCTCACTTATCTCTCCACCCTTCAGGCTCTCTGTATTCCTGATGAAGGGCTTTTGCCCGAAACATCGATTTCGCTGCTCGATGGATGCTGCCTGAACTGCTGTGCTCTTCCAGCACCACTAATCCAGAATCTGGTTTCCAGCATCTGCAGTCATTGTTTTTAACCTTCGAAATATTTAACTATTCCTTCAGAATGAACAAATTGTTAGATTGACCAAGACATTTAATTCAATGTATCTGTCCTCAAACCCTATGAGAACTGGATCATTTGTATGATATTTAGTGTTAACAAATTTGAACTCAATTGGAATGTGTAGTATTCTATGTAGATACCTTAGTTTTTCATGTTTTAAAATTGTTTGTCCTTATCTATGTTTTAAGATTCAATAGACAATAGGTGCAGTAGTCAGCCATTCTACCCTTCGAGCGTGCTCAATCAGTATCCTGTTCCTGCCTTACCTCCATAACCCTTGATTCTACTATCCCTGAGAACACGATCCAACTATTTCTTATATGAATCCGGAGACTGGGCCTCCACTGCCTTCTGGGGCAGAGCATTCCACACAGCCACCACTCTCTGGGTGAAGAAGCTTCTCCTCATCTCTGTCCTAAATGGCCTACCCCTAATTTTTAAGCTGTGTCCTCTGGTTCGGGAGTCACCCATCAGCGGAAACATGTTTCCTGCCTCCAGAGTGTACAATCCTTTAATAATCTTATATGTCTCAATCATATCCCCTCTCAGTCTCCTAAACTCAAGGGCTCCAATCTTTCAACATAAGATAGTCCCGCCATTCCAGGCATTGACCTCGTGAACGTACACTGCACTCCCCCAATAGCCAGAATGTCTTTCCTCAAATCTGGAGACCAGAACTGCACACAATATTCCAGGTGCGGTCTCACCAGGACCCGGTACACCTGCAGGAGAAACTCTTTGCTTCTATACTCAATCCATCTTGTTATGAAGGCCAGCATGCTATTAGCTTTCTTCATTAGCTGTATGTGCATGATTACCATTATTGATTGGTGTACAAGAACACCCAGATCTCTTTGTACTGCCCCTTTACCTAATTTGACTCCATTTAGGTAGTAATCTGCCTTCCTGTTCTTGCCACCAAAGTGGATAATCATACATTTATCCACATTAAACTGCATCTGCCATGCATCTGTCCACTCACCTAACCTGTCCAGGTCACCCTGTAATCACCTAACATCCTCCGCACATTTCACCCTGCCACCCAACTTTGTATCATCAGCAAATTTGCTAATGTTACTATTAATACCATCTTCTATATCATTAATATATATTGTAAAAAGCTGCAGTCCCAGCACTGATCCTTGTGGTACCCCACTGATCACCGCCTGCCATTCCGAAATGGAGCTGTTTATCACTACTCTTTGTTTCCTATCAGCCAACCAATTTTCAATCTAAGTCAGTACTTTGCCCCCAACACCATGCGCCCTAATTTTGCTCACTAACTTCCTATGTGGAACTTTATCAAAGGCTTTCTGAAAGTCCAGGTACACTACATCCACTGGATCTCCCTTTTCCATCTTCAGAGTTACATCCTCAAAAAATTCCAGAAGATTAGTCAAGCATGATTTCTCCTTTATAAATCCATGCTCACTCTGGCCTAACCTGTTACTACTATCCAGCTGTGTCGTAATTTCATCCTTTATAATTGACTCCAGCATCTTTCCCACCACTGAGGTCAGACTAACTGGTCTATAATTTCCTGCTTTCTCTCTCACTCCTTTCTTAAAAAGTGGTACAACATTAGCCACCCTCCAATCCGCAGGAACTGATCCCGAATCTATCGAACTCTGGAAAATAATCACCAACGCATCCACAATTTCTAGAGGCACCTCCTTCAGTACCCTGGGATGTAGACCATCAGGCCTCAGGGATTTATCAGCTTTCAGACCTAACAGTCTCTCCAACACCAAATCCTGGCAAATATAGATTCCCTTAAGTTCAGGTCCTTCAGCCACTGTTACCTCAGGGAGATTGCCTGTGCCTTCCCCAGTGAACACAGATCTGAAGTACCAATTCAACTCTTCTGCCACTTCTTTGTTCCCCATAATATAGTCCCCTGTTTGTGTTTTCATGGCCAAATTTTAGTCTTAACCATTTTTTTCTCTTTCACATACCTAAAAAAGCTTTTACTATCCTCCTCTATTTTTTGGCCAGTTTACCTTTGTACCTCATTTTTTCTCTGCATATTTCCTTCTTAGTAATCCTCTGTTGTTCTTTAAAAGCTTCCCAGTCCTCTGTTTTCCCACTCATCTTTGCTTTGTTATACTTTCTCTCTTTTGACTTTATATGTTTCTTAACATCCCTCGTCAACCACAGCCACCTCTGCCTCCTCATAGGATCTTTCTTCCTTTTTGGAATGAACTGATCCTGCATCTTCTGCATTATACCCAAAAATATCCGCCATTGTTCCTCCACTGTCATCCCTGCTAAGGTATTGCACCATTGAACTTTGGCCAGCTCCTCCCTCATAGCTCCATAGTTCCCTTTATTCAACTGAAATATTGTCACTTCCGATTGTACCCTCTCCCTTTCAAATTGCAGATTGAAGCTTACTGTATTATCTTCGAGGAGAAAGTGAGGTCTGCAGATGCTGGAGATCAGAGTTAAAAATGTGTTGCTGGAAAAGCGCAGGAGGTCAGGCAGCATCCAACAAACAGGAGATTCGACGTTTTGGGCATAAGCCCTTCTTCAGGAATGATTCCTGAAGAAGGGCTTATGCCCAAAACGTCGAATCTCCTGTTCCTTGGATGCTGCCTGACCTGCTGCGCTTTTCCAGCAACACATTTTCAGCTTATTGTATTATGGTCACTACCTCCTAATGGCTCCTTCACTTCGAGGTCCCTGATCAATTCTGGTTCATTGCACAACACCAGATCCAGAATTGTCTTCTCCCTAGTAGACTCCAGCACCAACTGTTCTAAAAATCCATCTCTGAGGCACTCAACAAAGTCTCTTTCTTGAGGTTCAATACCATCCTGATTCTCCCAGTCTACCTGCATGTTGAAATCCCCCATAACAACTGTAGTGACATCTTTGTGACAGGCCAATTTCAGCTCCTTATTCAACTTACATCCTACATCTATACTACTGTTTGGGGGCCTGTAGATAACTCCCAAGGGGGTCTTTCTACCCTTAGAATTTCTCAGCTCTATCCATACTGACTCTACATCCCCTGATTCTAGGTCCCCCCACGCAAGGGACTGAATATCATCCCATACCAACAGGGCCACCTCAATCCCTCTGCCTGTCAGTCTGTCCTTACGATAGAGCAAGTTTTCATATTTAGTGACATTAAGGAAATATTAACAGTCTCTTAATTCACTTTATTTTAATCTTAGAGAAGGCAATTGATTTTATTGTGTTTATTGAAAGAATAAAATGACATGAAGCGAAATAGTGCCCACTGCTTCATTAGATACGCATTCATCTGGAGTGCGATCTGTCATGGACTGAGACATGGGCTCCACAAGTAATCAGTCACAGCATGAGAGATCAATTTACCAGAATTTTTCACATTTGGCCAGTTCCAGTTCTCAAAGGACTGAAACAACTGATACACTTTGCATGTTTCTGAGTGAAATAACTTGGATCATAAAAAATAAGCTCAGTAAGTAGATGACTCCGAAAGGGCTGAAGTATCAATGTGTGAAAGCAATCAGTCAAAGAATAGGTTCTACAAAACCTCATCCATTTCTTTCCTGTAACTTGAGTGTGAATTAATTTTGATTGATAGATCTATTCTATTTTAAATTTTTCTCTGCTTTCATTGGTGTAAATAAAATGTCAGCTCTAGAAATATCAATTGTGGTTTGTTTGGATGAGATTTTCTTCAAGTTAGTTTTATGAACATTAAGAAATTGGCTTTGTGAAAGGATATTAGCTTTCTACTTAGCCTGAAAAATGTCACAATGGAAAATTGCAGTATATATTCCAGAATAAGATTTGTACAGCAAGCAAGAAGTGTGGTTACATGTTGGAAAATGCTGATTGCTTATGATTTGGAATGTGTAGATGTGGCATTTGTTATTGACTGAAGATGGAAGAATGTCAGAGGTATTTTTTCATTGTGAGAGCTTGCTAATGACATTGCAATTCCTGACATTTCTGAACCAGAAAATTCTTTAAGAGTTTACTCATTATAAATTGCTCAGAGTAAGCTGTATGGTCACAGTGAGGGAAACTTAATTGCAATAAGACTGAGAACAAAGTGAGTAAGTGGAAATTTGGATCAAAGTAGGCAATTAAGACAGAGGGAGAAAGAGGTCTTTTAATTTAACTAAAGTCTGCAGAATGAAAGGTGAATGGGATGCTTACCTGCAGAGACACCAACAGCACCGTGACGTCACAAGTGCAGGGCAAGTCGCTGATTCACAAGAAAACCAAACAACTGCGGACACTGGAAATCCAAAATAAAAACAGAAATTGCTGGAGAAACTCAGCAGTTCTGGCAATATCTGTGGAGTGAAAGGGGAGTTAATATTTCAGAATGGATGTTCATGGAATTCCCTAACATAGACAGTTGTGGAGTTCAGTCTTTGAATAAGTTGAAGTTAGAGATTGACAGACTTCTGATGACCAGTGGCAGTCAGGGGTATGGAATGTGGTGAGTAAAAGGAATTGAAGTTTTTGATCAATGGTAATTGAATGACAGAGCAGGCTCAACAGGCTGAGTGACATACTCTTGTTCCTATGTTCCTAAAAAAATAATTTTTCAGGTATGCAATGAGAATAATTTCAGACACCAACTAGTCATGAAACGACACGACCAGCTTTCCCTAGTAGCCATACGCTCAGATGACAAACAACATGAATTCGATCGGGACACCACCACTATTATAGGGCAGGCCAAACAGAGAACAGCCAGGGAATTCCTAGAGGCATGGCACTCATCCACAAATTCTATCAACAGACACATCGACCTAGACCCTATATACCGGCCACTGCAGCAGACAGCAACTGACAACCAGAAGCGGCAGATTCAAACCAGTATAAATGCCGGAGGAATCAGCACAGAAGCGCTTCACAGGAGGCTCCCAAGCACTGAAGATGTCACTTAGAAAGGGGACGAAAAGTTTGCAACAAAAACTCCCAGCTCGGCGAACAGAACCACAACATAATGTCAGACCTTAGGAGAGGCAATATGTGGTCCATGTGACATGTCACCGTGCTATACAATGTGCTGTGCTATCAGAGGTGTATTTTATCAGCAGTTTGTGAGTGGATAATGGCTGCTCGCTAGAAGAGAGTCATATTCATATCAATAAGACAAAGTATAAAGCAGCAAAGAGTACGGTGAATGTGAGGATGCCAAATAGTAGCAACACTGGTGAGAGTGCACCATATATTGAGGATATATTAAGGAATTAATGTGCTGCCAATCCCAAAAGTAATTCTACTATAGAACTTGAATAAAATTTGCATAGTATATAGGTAAATATATAGGAATGGTAGAAATAGCCATTTCAAATCATGCTTTTACAGAGTTAAGGAAAGCGCAATTCATTTACCACCTCTGCTTTGCAGCCATTTCAATTCAATTTAATTTCTTTCATATCCTGAATGCAATATTTGCTGCAATAATTAACATCTCTGATTGAAAATAGATTGTAAAGCTTGCTGAAATTTTCTTTTTTCCTTAAAAGTTTTCCTACATTGCTGCATAATTTTATCGTCAACATTCTCCTTTGTTAATCTCATATAAGTAGAAAGTCAACATCAGTTATGCTTTGTAAGAAACATTCAGTTACAATGCTGTTCATTGACCTTGAGTACAGGAGAAGCCAACTGGATACATGCAAGCAATAAAAAAGCAAAAGCCTCCCATTGGTACAAGTTTCTCTGACGGAGTGCCTAATAATCACATCAAGTATAAGTGAGACCTCAATAACTGGCTGCTTATGGTGTTTCAGTTGACATATTTTTCCAGGAGTACAGGCAAGATGTTGGGAACACGGAAAAAAGATTAGACTCTCTTGAGATTTTCAACATTCATAGAGTCATAGAGAGCTGCAGCACAGAAAAAGGCCCACTGGCCCATCGAATCCGTGCTTAACTAAGATGACACAAGAATTGGTGTTCAGTGGACAGTTAAGAAGATCATGTCAGAGTACATCGAGAATTTGATCAGATGGGCCAATGAACCAAGAAGTGGTTGATGCAGTTTAATTTTGATAAATGGGAGGTGTTGCATTTTAATAAGGCAAACCAGGGCAGGGCTTATACAGTTAATGCTAGGGCCCTGGAGAGTGTTGCTAATCAAAGAGACCAAGGGGTGCAGATGCATAGTTGCTTGAAAGTGGAGTCACAGGTAGGTAGGTTGGTGATGATGGCGCTTGGCACACTTGTCTTCATTGGTCAGTGCATTATGTATGGTCGTTCGAAAATTCTATTGCACCTGTACAGGACATTGGTGAGGCCACTTTTAGAGTACCGCATCCAATTCTGGTCCCCCTGTCATAGGAAGGATATTGTTAAACTTGAAAGGATTCATAAAAGCTTTACAAGAATGTTGCCAAGATTGGAGGGTTTGAGCCTTAGGGAGAGGCTGAATAGGCTGGGGCTATTTTCCCTTAAGTATCAGCGGCTGAGGGTGACCTTTTTGAGGTTTATAAAATCATGGCGGCATGGATAGTTAAATAGCCAAGGCCTTTTCCCTGGATTGGAGAGTCCAGAACTAGAGGGCTTAAGTTTAAGAATAGAGGGAAAAGATTTAAAAAGGACCTGAGGGGCAATCTTTTCATGCAGAGTGTGGTGTGTGTATGGAATAAGATGCGGTGGAGGCAAGTCTAATTAAAACATTTAAAAGGCATCTGGATGAGTACATGAATAGGACGTGTTGAGAGGGATGAGGGCTAAATGTTGGCAAATGGGACTAGATCAGTTTAGGATATCTTGTCGGTATGGAGGAGTTGGAATGAAGGCTCTGTTTCTGTGCTTTTAACTCTGTGACTCTATTCTAATCTCATTTTCCAGAATTTGGCCCAGCGTTGTATGCCTTGGCATTGCAAGTATACATTTAAATACTTTTTGAATAGTATGGTGGTTTCTGCTGCCTCTACAACCCTTGTAGACAGGCAGGAAGCTGGAAGAACACAGCAAGCCAGGCTGCATCAGGAGGTGGGGAAGTCGAGTTTCGGGTGTAACCCTTCTTCAGGACGTCAGCCTGGTTTGCTGTGTTCTTCCAGCCTCTGCCTGTCTACTTTGGATTCCAGCATCAGCAGTTTTTTTGTCTCTATAACCCACGCAGGCAATGGAGTTTCAGATTCCCATCAGGATCAGGATAATTGTTTTTCTCATTTTTCCTCTAAGCCTTCTGCCCCTTACATTAAATTGGTGTCCTTGGCTATTCATTTCACCATCAGGAAGTAATTTTCTTCCTGTCTACCCCATCGATGCCTCTCATAATTTTATTGATCTCAATCTTGTCTCCTCTGAATCTTCTCTGTTCCAAGGAAAACCACCCCAGTCAATTCAGTCTCTCTTCAAAACTGAAACTCTCCAGGTCAGGCAACATCCTGGTACATCTCCTCTACACTGTCCTCAGTAAAATCCCATCCCTCCTATAATGTGGATTCAGGAACTGTGCACAATATTCTAGCTGTGGTGTAACCAACATATTATACAGTTACAGCATATAGTGTACTCTTAAACTTTATGCTCAATTAATAAAGGCAAGATTAACACATACCACCTTAACCACTTTATCGACCTACCCTGATACCTTTAAAGGACATACACACACATGCCAAGGACCTTCTGATCCTTGGTGTTCCTAGGATTTTACCGCTCATTGTGTATTCCCTTCCTTTAGGCAGAAGTGAACACTGCAGATGCTGGAAACCAGAGTTTAGATTAGAGTGGAGCTGGAAAAGCACAGCAAGTCAGACAGCATCCGAGGAGCATCAATGTTTTGGACAAAAGCCCTTCCCTTGTTTATCTTTCCCAAGTGCATCATCTCACACTTTTTCAGATTGAATTTGTTTGCCACTGGTCAATCCATCAGACCAGCCTGTCTGTATCCTTTTGTTGTCTAATACTATCCTCCTCACCATTTACCACCCATCAATTTTTGTAACATCTATGAATTTACTGATCAATCTCTTACATTTAAGTCTAAACCATTCATATAAACCACAAACAATATGGACAACTGACTCCTGTGGGACCTCACTGGGCAAAGACTTCTGGTCAGAAATATACCCCTCAACAATCACATTCTGCTTCCTGTCACTCAGCCTATTGTGGATCCAATTTGCTAAATTTCCTGGGATCCCATGGGCTCTTAACTTTGTTATCGCATTGGGGATATGCATTTGTTATGCATGAGGGACCTTATCAAAAGGTTTACTGAAATCCAAGTAGACTACATCAAAATCATCATCTTCACCCAGTCACCTGGTCTCCTCTTTGAAAAATTCGATCAAGTTGGTCAGACGTGATCCCCCCCCCCTTAACAAAACTATGCTGACTGTTTTTGATGAATCCCTGCTTCTTCAAATGCAGATTAATTCTGTCCCTTAGAATTGCTTCCAATAGTTTCCCCACCGCCGAGCTTAGACTGGCGAGCCTATAGTTTCCTGGTTCATCCCTTGCTCCCTTACTGAATAATGGTATCACATTGGCTGTTCTCCAGTCCCCCAGCATCTATCCTGTGCCAGAACATAATCAAAAAATTTAACAAGCATCCCTGCTATTTCCTCCTTGCCTGGAATACGTTTCATCCCAAACCTTGGAGACTATGTACTTGCAAGCTTGTCAAACCATTCAGAACCTTCGCCCTGTCTATAATAATTTCCCAAATTGTATCACCGACTATCTGTCTGATTTCATATCCACTTGTGAACACGGACCCAAAGTTTCCATTTGGAATCCTACCTATATCCTCTGGCTGAATATACACATTACCACTGTATTCCTTAATGGGCCCTAGTCCTTCCTGATAATGAATGTGTAAAACAATTTAGGATTATCAAATTTTTCCCTTTTATATTCCCTTTTAGCTCTACTAATCTTCCTTTTAAGTTCTCTCATGCACATTTTACATTCCTCTGTGACTCCTGCTGTTTTGAGCCCTTGGTACTTGCTGTGAACTTTCCTTTCTCTCTTCATCCAATGCTATACTTGATATTCAGGGTTCAAAGGATTCACTCAGGAAAACTAAAGTTTCTAAGATTTTCCACATAGCACAAGAGGACACATCACGGTTGTGAGCTCTGCGGCCATGATTTTTTCTAAGCCCCTTTGTAACTTGCTTTTCGGAAAAAAAAATATAATTACAAGTGATGGCAAATGGGACTAGATTAATTTAGGATATCTATTCGGCGTGGACGAGTTGAACCGAAGGATCTGTTTCCACGCTGTACATCTTGATGACTCTATGACTTAAGTAAAAATATTGTCAATGTTTAGATCAGAGTGGTGCTGGAAAAGCACAGCAGGTCAGGCAGCATCTGAGAAGCAGGAAAATCGACGTTTCGTGCTCCATTCCTGATGAAGGGCCTTTGCCCGAAACATCGATTTTCCTGATCCTCGGATGCTGCCTGACCTGCTGTGTCTTTTCCAGCAACACACTGATCTAAACTTTGGTTTCCAGCATCTGCAGTCCTCACTTTTGCCTAAAAATATTGTCATCTTACTTGCCTTATGCTAATTGTACTTTCCTTATCCTATTTTTCTTACTTATATTCTTTTAGTATATAGGCTCTGATTTTCACTTGTTTCTCAATTATTTTTCAATTAATCTCTTCCTTCAAATGAATTTTTTTAAAATAAGGCATAAGCCAATCAATACACAACTTTCCCGTGCCATTAAAAGACCTTCTTAATTTTATGAACCAGAAGAAAGCAAAAAGTACCTCTTCCCCTCAGCACTGAATTCCCACACTGCTCCAAAATCCCAGAAATACATAACCACTTGGGCTGTGCATCACTCCAAATGGGATTTCTCCTCGCATTTTCAAAAAATCAGTGAGATCATGGTTGATCCGTCACTGATTTGCATCTTTGTTCTATAACCTTTAATATCTCTGGTCAACAACAGCATCACATTCTGTTAATATGGCATCTTTAATAGAATGGAACACCCAAGTCACCTAACAGGAGTAAAGCTGAGCAGGCTTTGACACTGAGTACATAAATGATATTAAAGCAGAGGCATTAAACCTTGGTCTGCGAGGTAAATTTTAAGGTGTGTCATAAGGTGCGATGGAGAGATGGAGAGGAGCATGGAGACCATTGCAGATTTAGGAGCTAAAAGCACAACAACAACTGATAGTACAATTAAAGTCAGGAACTCGTAAGAAAACTTGAGTTAGAAAAGCACAGGTGTCTCAGACTTTGTGGCTTGAAAATGTTATCGAAGATAGGGGCGGGCAAAGCCATTGAGGGATTGTGAGAAGTTTGAAGTAAAGTAGAGGTCAATGTAGGTAAGTGGGTAAAGGGTTGAAAAGTTAACAGGATTATATGTGAGTGAGGACGTGAGCAGCAGAGTTTTGAATGGCCTCCGTTTTATGGAGTGTAGAAGGTGGTACAATAGCCAGCCATTAGAACAGTGTAATTTAGAGACAATCAACAAGCATCAACAAGAATTTCAACAAAAGGTGAGCTGAGGCAGGCACACAGATGGAGAATGAAATAGGCAATTTGTGATAGTGCAGATATGTGGCTGGAAGCTGTTCTCCTGGTCAAATAAAAATTAAGATTATAGATGTTCTGGTTCAGAATCATTTTCCAGATGAAGGATGGAGCCAGCCAACAATGTTTGCAGTGAGGGCTAAAGATAATGGCTGTAGTTGCCAATAATGGAGGAACAGAGGCCACAATGTGCATGAGGCTGAAGCTGGAGAACCGCAAAGATCTTGGAGGATTGAAGAACTCGAAGAAGTAGGTTGGGAGATGACAAATATTTTGAATTTACTTAACTTTAGAACAAGAACTATTATTAGTCAAAACCAAGAGGATTGCAGATGTTGGTAGTCACAAATAAAAATAGAAGTTGCTGTAAAAACTCAGCAGGTCTGGCAGCATCCATGGAGAGAAATCAGAGTTAATGTTTCAAGTCCAGTGACTCTTCTTCAGAACTGATGGTAGCTAGGGAAAAGTTGTTTTTATGTAGAAGATGGGATGGAGGGAGGGGATAAGGAGTAAATGATAGGTGGGGATAGAGCAGAAAGAGAAAGAAGAACAGTTGGATAGACAAAGGAGTGGGTAATGGTCAGCCTAGGAGAATGATTAGCTGCTAATGAGGACTATTAGTGGCTGACAGTGGGTTGTGTGATAGACCCTGTGATAGCAAGACCCGGTGTGTGAGGGTTGGGTAAGGACGTTGGAGAAAGTGCCTCAGGCCCTAAAATTGTTAAACTCTCTCCCTCATAGCCCTTCACATGGAGGAAAAAAAACACCATTTCAACTGGGACAATGTATCTATCCTGGGACAGGCTAAGCAAAGACATGCCAGAGAATTCCTAGAGGCCTGGCACTCCAACCACAACGCCATAAACAAACAGATCTAGATACTGTCTATCAACCCCTCAGAAAATGAACAGGAAATGACATCACCACAAACCCCAGGAACCCCATCCAGGACAAACATATAAATAGAAAGCAGGAGACAACAGCTTCGCTTCACTTGGAGGTCACCACTGATGATGTTACCTAGCCAGGTAATGAAACGTCTGGATATCAAACCTACAGCTCAGCGAGCAAACCTACAGCTTAAAATTAGAACATAGAACATAGAAAAATACAGCACCGACCGAAGCCTACCTAACCTACGCTAGCCCAATAACCTCCTTATGCTTATCCAACGCCCGCTTAAATGACCATAAAGAGGGAGAGTCCACCACTGCTACTGGCAGGGCATTCCATGAACTCACAACCCGCTGAGTAAAGAATCTACCCCTAACATCTGTCCGGTACCTACCACCCCTTAATTTAAAGCTGTGTCCCCTAGTAACAGCTGACTCCATTAGCGGAAAAAGGTTCTCACTGTCAACCCTATCTAAACCCCTGATCATCTTGTACACCTCTATCAAATCTCCCCTAAACCTTCTTTTCTCCAATGAGAACAGCCCCAAGTGCCTCAGCCTTTCCTCATACGATCTTCCTACCATGCCAGGCAACATCCTGGTAAACCTCCTCTGCACTCGTTCCAATGCCTCCACATCCTTCCTATAGTATGGCGACCAAAACTGCACACAATACTCCAGATGAGGCCTCACCAGAGTCTTATACAACTGCAACATGACCTCAGGACTCCGGAACTCAATTCCTCTACCAATAAAGCCCAGTACACCATATGCCTTCTTCACAGCACTATTTACCTGGGTGGCAACTTTCAGAGATCTGTGTACATGGACACCAAGATCCCTCCGCTCATCCACACTACCAAGTAACCTACCATGAGCCCAGTAATCCATCTTCTTGTTACTACTACCAAAGTGAATGACTTCACACTTAGCTACATTGAACTCCATTTGCCACCTTTCTGCCCAGCTCTGCAACTTATCTATATCCCGCTGTAACCTGCCACATCCTTCTTCGCTGTCCACAACTCCACCGACTTTCGTGTCATCCGCAAACTTGGTCACCCAGCCTTCAAGCCCCTCCTCTAGGTCATTTATAAAAATGACAAACAGCAATGGTCCCAAAACAGATCCTTGTGGAACACCGCTAGTAACTGTACTCCAAGATGAACCTATACCATCAACTACTATTGTTAAACCCAATATTGAGTCCAGAAGGCTGTAGTGTCCCCAAGCAGAAGATGAGTTGCTGTCTGCATATAATCTGTCTTCGCCTCAGGTATGGGCTTTGCCTTAAACAAGAGTTAATCAGTAACTCACTTTTGTTACAACCTGTGAGGTTAGGATATAAATTGGGTACTTCAAACTCTTAAGCTCCCACTTCAGAAGGGGTGAACTGGTCTCCACTCCTCATTCACCCACCCTCTTCAGTTGTCTGTAACAAGGTTAATTTCAAAGGGATCCTTGTGTAAAGCTTTCTCCCAGAACCAAATATTTTAAAGCAACCAATTTAACCAGGTATTTGTGAATTAACAAAAAGAGTGAGTTTTTATTATTTCATTCACAGAATGAAGGCATTCATTGATGATCCCGAATTGTCCAGAGGACAATTACGAATCAACCATGTTGCTTTGGGTCTGGAGTCACAAGTAGGCCAGACTAGGTAAGGATGGCAGTTTCCTTCCCTAAAGGAATGAACCACATGGGCTTTACTGACAATAAATAATAATTTCATTAAACTCTTAATTATAGGTTCTTTTTAAACTGAATTTAAATTCCCCAATTTGCCATGGTGTGATTCAAACTCAGGTCCCCAGGATAATCCAGCAGTAATACCTCTAGGCCATTCCCTCCCCATTCATTACTAACTTAGTTAATCATTAACTTGCAAAGAATGTTTACACCCCACACATATACAAAGATTAGAAAGAAGAAGTGAGTCCAAAAAGATAATTTAAATAAAATCACAGAGATCAGTTTTTGAATTGAATTGAATGGAATGTCACGTGTAACGATCAACAGTGAAAAGCTCTGTCTTGTGAGGAATACAGGCAGATCACAGAGTTAAATAGCATAGATAAGTAAATAATAGGTAAATAGCAGCAAAAACAAAAACACAGCTACAGGCAAATGTTAAGAGTTTGTGAGTCCATTCAGTATTCTAACAACAGTAGGGTAGAGACTGTTATGAAACCGATGTGTGTGTTCAGGCTTCTGTACCTTCTTGAAGAGCAAAGAGGATATTGCTGTTGTTATTGGGTGGTACCAGTATTGTTGATCTTAGTGGTTAAACAGATGAACTTTGAGATTCTTCAATTTGTAGACTGACTGAAGTTCCTTTATCCTGATTTCTTTTTAAACTATGGTGCAGCACCTGAAATGGGAGAGGATCTTTATCTGCAACATAGGATAACTAGGAGATTAGATTACTTACAGTGTGGAAACAGGCCCTTCACACCAACAAGTCCACACCAACCTGCCAAAGCATAACCCACCCAGACCCATTCCCCTACATATACCTCTTCACCTATCACTATGGGCAATTTAGCATGGCCAATTTACCTTACCTGCACATTTTTTTGGATTGTGGGAGGAAACCAGAGCACCTGGAGGAAACCCATGCAGACACGGGGAGAATGTGCAAACTCCACAGTCAGTTGCCTGAGGCGGGAAATGAACCCGGGTCTCTGGCGCTGTGAGCCAGCAGTGCTAACCACTGTGCCACCATGCTGCCCATAATTATTTGACTGTGATCTTCAAGGTATGCAAGCACTCAAACCAAGAATGGAACATACAAGAGAATTCCCTCCCAACTAATTGCCTCCAGTAGAACTGAAACTGACTTTTTAACACATCTTTCTGCAATCCTGAGGGGAAAATCAGACCTTTTTGCAAGAGGTGACTTTCTGCTGAGATGGGAGAGATAGTTGTCATCCTCATCTCGTCATGTTAAGCCCCTCCTTGTCTGACGTTTCTTTGTAATTTATGTGCGTGACATTCTACAGGCTTTACACAGGACATGGCTAAACAATCACTGAATTTAAACTGCAAGCCTTCTACAGCCATTTTAAAACAAATCATTCTTAAATCAAAAGTAAAGAATGTCTTTAAATACTTTGGGGTCCTGATCCATCATCACAACATTTTAAGCAAAATAAGGGAACAGTCAATTTTATTTTGTGTGTGTTCTAGAACGTTGCATGTGCAATGTTGTTACTGAGCTGATTAATTAGCGTTATGTCCGATATAAATAGAACAATGTGGGGAAACCTCCTGTGGTTCAGGATCAGCCCATAGAGGATGTCATGGCATCCTGACTCCCTACTTGTCTTCTGTGGTTATGTCTCACAGTTTTTGTAAAGGGAAGCCAATGGGATACATCATTACCTCACAGGCTGTCATTTTAATTTAAGTTTGATGGGATGCCTTGCAAATTTTGATCTTCTTTAAGGGCTGGCAATTGTGATTCATTTTAATTTGGTTAATTGGTTGATTATGAAGTAGCAGAACAGTGTGAATCTTTACAGCTGTGGAATGCTGATATCCATGTGAATTGAAGTGTGAGCATGGTAAGTATACTGCTCATGATACATAGATGTAGCAATATATTCTTCTGAAATCACAGAGTGCCAGTTTGTTGGCAACTATTACAAATTGATGGGTTGCCTTGGTCAAATACAAGCAAGTTAAAAAAAGAAATAAAAACAGAAATTGCTGGAAAATGTTAGACCCGTTCCAGATCCAAAACGTTAACTCTGATTCCTCCCCAAAGATGCTGCCAGATCTGCTGAGATTTCCAGAGATCTGGATTTCAGATTTCCAGCACCTGCAGTTCTTTTGTTTTTCTTAATAAAAAAACGTCCTGAAGTAAATTGGGGTGCCATTAAGGACCAAGATGAGGAGAATATTGTTACTCAAAGGTTTGTAAATCTTTGAATTCTCTACCCAAGGTCTATGGAAGCTTAGATCATGAGTATATTTAAAGTATTGGAGTATTGTAATCTGTTTTGGTCACCTTGCTATAAGAAGCATGTTATTAAACTGGAAAAAGTACAGAACAAAATTAAATTTTGCCAGGACTCAACAGTTTGAGTTATAGGGAAAGGTTGGACAAGCTGGGACATTTTTGTTTACAGCATAGGAGATTGGAGAAGTGTATAAGATCAGGAGAGGCATAGGTAGGGTGAATGCACTCAGTCTTTTTCCCAGGGTTGGGGAATCAAGGACTAGAGGACACCAGTTTAAGGTTAGAGGGGAAAGAATAAAAGGGAACCTAAGGGGTAACTTTATCACAGAGTGTGGTGCACATATGGAATGAGCTGCCAGTGGAAGTGGCTGAGGCGGGTAAATTAACAACATTCAAAAAGCATTTGAACAAATACGTAAATTGGAAAGGTTCAGAAGGATATGTGCCAAGTGCAGGAAAATGGGGTTAGCATGCATGGGGATTTTGGCAGCATGGACCAGTTTGGGCCAAACAGTCTGTCTCCATGTTGTAGGACTCAATGACTCTATGACTAGAGATTGATAGATTTTTGAAACCAATGGCATAAAGTGCCGTGGGAATGGTGATGGTAAATGACATAGGAATTTTTGATAAGCCGTGTCATAATAAATTACAGTGCAAGCTGTTCTTTGTTCCTATGCAAAGCAAGACAGCAAGGCATGCTGTCAGTGTCGCATTGAGTGAATAAAGAGACCAAGTAAGTTGTTCTGAGTTGCAGTCTGGTGCAATCCATGAGATGGGTGTCCATTCCTGTGAGAAAAGGGTCCTGGCTGCAGCATTACATTGAGAGATGCTGATGTACTCTGAAGTATGAAGGGCAGAACCATACCACAAATATATCAGTGATGAGCCATGATAATGCAGTGAGGGTGGTACGTGTCAGATGGACCAGGTAAGTGGGGTGTGAGTGGTTGATGCTAAGCAGTGCACCTGGGATTTTGATACTAACTGTTGAAGAAACACATCCTGAGGAGCAAATGATGACCTGGTATCGCCCAGTAACTAATCTGACTTTCATGTCAGGAATTCTCAATGTGTAGTTTCTAACCTGCAGGTAGTGAAATGGGAAAGTGCATGTTAATGGGGTGTATTTATGTCATAATGAGATGTTAATACATGTGTATAGGCCTCGCATGAACAAGGATCTCATTTCACCATTCAACATGTGGAAATCTTACTTGACTTTCCCAACTTTCTCACCATGACCAATGTCATTCAGAGAGTGGGATAGTTCTGCATTATATATATTATATGAAAGACTGCCTCTTATTCTTCTGAGCTCCAATGGATATAAACCCAAACTGTTCAATGCTTCTTTATAAAATAAGCCCTTCATCCTAAGAATAATTGTGTGAACCTTCAGTGAACTGCTGCTAATGCAATCATAATCTTTTAGAAGTTAAAAGGCTAAAATCAGCACAGTACTTCAGATGTGCTCTCAAAAAGCAATGAAACTTCCTTATTGTCACATTCCATTCCCCTTACATTAAATGCCAAATCTATCACAACTCTTCCCTACCCCTACAGTCTCACAACTCCCCCCCCACTCTCATGTGACCCACTCATAAATTTTCAATATCGGAATTGCCCTCACATTTTTAGCAAATCCTACTGTGAAGTGCCAAGGAAACTGTGTTCTCACCAAACAGTGATGGCAATGTGTCTAGCTGCTCTCAGCTGTTGTGCTATCTGATACATCAAAAGATGGGGAACAAAGTTTGCCTATTTTGCAACGGAAATCCAGTCTTACTCCCAGAGTGTTGTATTCCATATTTCTGCAATCTGCCTGATTACATCATGGAATGTTGTTGGATGAGGTTTGAAGCCTAGCACATGGATAAAGTTAATACACATCTGTTTTATATTCCACTTACAAATTTTATTTGATATATCGCACTTTCCTTTAGAATCTGAAAGGAAGCAGTGACTATCTTGTCACTTTCGTATATGTTTGAGTTAGGTTAATCAATTCATTGCTTGTGACTGAACTCTCTTTTTAGCTTGAAGAGGCAAACAATGAACCTTTTATTTAATGTCTGTAATTTTCCTGCTGTTGAGTGTCTGGTAAATAATGCAAGTCAGCACTGAATCTTGATGGAACAATATTACATTTCAAAAAACATACGATTTAACAGAGGAGCATTAGTTGCCTGTCTATAGAAGTTCCAACACCACCGTACCCTTACCCTTTCCATCATGGATTGGAACCAACTCTCTCTTAATACAAGCAAGAGGTCAGATTGGCAATCCAAGATCAGGAACTCATTTTATGGAATATATTTGGATATGACCCAAGTTGCATAATTGATTGTCCTGGGATGGGCTTGGTGGTCAATCTGCAATGCTGGGAGCAGCCTGGAATCTGGACACAGTACCTGCAAGCACATTGGTAAGACAATGGATTGGATTCATTGTTCACTGAGGAGATGGCACAGGATGGTTAACAGATGGTCAATGTTGACATGGGCAGATGTCCATGGGTGACTCAATATACTCTGATGCCTTTCTTGAGGCAGCAACTGAAGCAGTGACTGAGACAATAGGAAGTAAGGTGGTAGATAAAAAGGAAACCAGCAGGTTAACATGTGTGCAGCAGGGTTTAACTACATGGCAGACTATGAAAGAAGTAAAAAGGAAGGCTAACTGGGAAATATTATTATTGGAGATGTTGGAAGTCACAAAGAGGGTACAAAGCTAGCATCAGGGGCACTTTACCTGAATGCTTGTACCATTCATAAAAAGGTAGATAAGTTAACGACACAAATCATCGCAAATGATTATGTTTTAGTAGCCATTGTGGAGACTTGGTTGCAGGATGATCGACCTGGTTCAACCAGTCAACATGTAGATTAAATATTCAGAGGTATCAGACTATTCGGAAGGATAGATAGAGAAGTAAGGGAGATTATGTAGCTCTGATATTTAAGGACAACATCAGGACGGTGCTGAGAAATGATTTTGGTTCTATGGAGAATAAGGTTGAATCCATTTTGGTGGAAATTAGAAATTCTAAGAAGAAAAAGTTTATAGGTGTACTCTATAGACCACCAAGTAATGTCACATTGGGGTGGGCAATAAACAAATAAATTACTAATTCCTATAAAAATTGTATGGCAATTATCATGGGGGATTTTAATCTACACATCGATTGATTGAACTAGCTTGGTCAGGGTAGCCTTGAGGAGGGGTTCATTGAATGTATCCATGATAGTTTTCTTGAACAGTATGGGACAAGGGAGCAAGCTAACCTAGATCTGGTCCTGTGTAATGAGACAGGAATAATTAATGCTGTCATAGTTAGGGTTCCTCTTGGAAAGAACAAACACAGTATGGTTGAATTTAGAATACAAATGGAAACAGTGAGGATAAAATCCAATACCAGAGACATAGAGTCATAGAGATGTACAGCATGGAAACAGACCCTTCAGTCCAACACATCCATGCCAACCCAATCTAGTCCCACCTGCCAGCACCTGGCCCATATCCCTCCAAATCCTTCCTATTCATATAGCCATCCAAATGTCTTTTAAAGTTGCAATTGTACGAGAATCCACCACTTCCTCTGTCAACTCATTCCTGCGCTTAAACAAAGGACTCTACAATAGAATGAGGGAGGAGTTGGCAAAAGTAGACTAGAAGCTTCGACTTTATGCTGGGACAGTTGACGAACAGTGGAAGACGTCCAAAGCAATTTTTCAAAGTGATCAGCCAAAGTATGTACCAATGAAAAGGAAGGACTGTAAGAAAAGATTGTAATCTGCCATGGGTGTGTAAGGAAAATTGGGAGGCTTTCAAATCAAAAGAGAAAGTTTAGAAAGTGGCCAAGATTAGTGGGAAATGAGAGAAATGGGAAAACTTTAAAGGTCAACAGAAAGTCAGAAAAAGAGCTATGAAGAAAAGTAAGATAGATTATGAGAGAGAAAAAAAAGTAGCTCAGAATATAAAGGCAGAAAGCAAAGGTTTCTATAAATATATAAAACAAAAAAAGAGTGACTAAAGTAAATATTGTTCCTTTAGAGGATGAGAAAGGGGATTTAGTAATGGGATATGAAGAAATGCCCGAGGCATTGAATAGGTATTTTGTGCAGGTCTTCACTGTGGAGGATACAAGTAACATGCCAGTAATTATGTGAAGGTGCCGGTGTTGGACTGTGGTGAATAAAGTTAAAAATCACACAACACCAGGTTATAGTCCAACAGGTTTATTTGGAAGTACAAGATTTTGGAATGCTGCTCCTTTATTGGGTAGCTACTGGGGCAGGATAATATGACATAGAATTTATAATAAAGATCAAAGTGTCATATAACTGATGCAATGTATTGAACAAACATGCCTTTCTTTTAAGTCTTTAATCAGTTAGAATGTGTTACAGGTTTTGATTCATTAACATGTAAATCCCAGAACTTCTTTCAAGTCACATTCCTGAGATGACCTAAGGTTTTATAAAAAAGGTGACATCTCAGCTCAGACTATGCATTAAAGATGTGTGGTTAGTGTCTGTCTATATTCCAACCTTGAGACAGACTGGTTCTATTTTAAAAGTAAGAATTTATAAAATGTCACATGAATCTACCTACAGATTATGTGCCGTCTGTGTCATCTATTACTATAAATTCTGTGTTCTATGATCCTCCCCACTAGCTACCTGATATTGTGTTTCAGGGATCTATGTTGGAACTGTAATTATTCACAATTTACATAAACGATTTCGAGTGGGGACCACATGTATTGTGTCAAAGTTTGCAGATGACACTTAGAGTAGTGGTAGAGCAAAGTGTTGAGAGAACTGTGAAACTTTGCAAAGGGACATAGATAGTTTAAGTGAGTTGGCAAAGCTCTGGCAGATGGAGTATAATGTTAATAAATATGAAATCATCCATTTCAGTAGGAATAACGGTAAAAAGAACGATCACTTGACAGGTAAGAAATTGCCTGCTGCTGTGCAGAGGGACTTGGGTGTTCTTGTGCATGAATCCCAAAAATCGGTCTGCAGGTGCAACAGGTAATTAAGAAGGCAAATGGAATTTTGTCCTTCATTACTAAAGGGATTGAGTTTAAAAGCAGGGAGTTTATGTTGCAGATGTACAGGGTCCTGGTGAGGCCACACCTGGAGTACTGCATGCAGTTTTGGTCTCTTTACTCGAGATAGGATGGGTGCACAGGAGGTTCCGGAGTTGAGGGGGTTGGCTTATGAGGAGAGACTAAGTAGACTGGGATTATATTCATTGGAATTTAGAAGAATGAGGGGGATTTTATAGAAACATAAACAATTATGAAGGGAATAAATAGGATAGAAATAGAGAGGTTGTTCCCACTGGCAGGTGAAATGAGGACAAGAGGGCATAGCCACAAAATTAAGGGAAGCAGATTTAAGAGTGAATTGAGAAAGAACTTCTTCACCAGAGGGTTATGAATCTATGGAGTTCCCTGCCCAGTGAAGTGGTTGAGGCTTCCTCAGTAAATGTTTTAAAGCTAAGATAGATTTTTTTTTGAACAATAAGGGAATAAAGGGTTATAGTGAGAGGGTGGGTAAGTGGAGCTGAGGCCACAAAAATATCAGCCATGATCTTATTGAATGGTGGAGCAGCTCGAATGGCCAGATGGCCTACTCCTGCTCTGAGTTCTTATGTTCTTATGACAGAGATATTGTTCCCTGCACCCAGCAGAGGAAATCCATCCAAATATATCATGAGGGGCTAGATGGAGGTCAGTAGTAATGCAGTAATCAGTATTGCAAATGATTCATCCACTTAATGAGATTTAGAAAGGTGAGTGGCATGTGACATGTAGGTGACAGGACTCTACCTCTACAGACAGGATATTGATATATACTGAGGAGCCTGAGGCCGCATAGTTCCACTAAACATTGCTAGAGCAATCACTAAGAAGTCAGCCATCTTCAGATGTGGGGAGCAGATGAGCAAAGTGCATCACTGAGGATCAGAATAGTTCATGTGAATAGATGTCATCCATGTCAAGGCACCCTTGAATGGCGGGTAAGCAATTTTTTTTAATGTGCCAGGATCAGGGACCAACCCCTGAGATTGGAGGGATGGATGCTCAAGCCATTGGGATGGGCCAATGAGGCCAAGTGGGGGTCCTTGATGGACCATTGAGTCATCTAGAAAGGTAAATACCAGGAGGCCACTGTATTCGAAACATAGAGAATAGGACAGGAGTTCAGTCCTTTGAATCTGCTCTGCCATATCATATGACTATAGCTGACCATCCAACTCAGCATCCTGTTCCTGCTTTTACCCCATTCTCTTTGATCTATTTAGCTCTAAAGACTACATCCAGCTCCTTCTTGAAAACATTCAATGTTTTCACCTTGACCGCTTTCTGTAGCAGAGAGTTACACAGGTTCACCAGTTCTGGGTAAAGAAATTTCTCCTCATCTGAGTCCGAAATGGCCTACCCTTTATCCTTAGACTGTGACTCCTAGTTCTGCACTAGCTGGCCATTGGGAACATCCTTCCTGCATTTACCCTGCTAGCCCTGTTAAAATTTTATAGCGATCTCCCCTCATTGTTCTGAACTCTAGTGAATAAAGTCCTGATTGATCCAACCGCTCTTTGTATGATAGTCCTGCTAGCCCAGGAACCAGTCTGGTGAAGATTTTTTGTACTCCCTCCATATCCTGAACATCCTTCCTCAGACAAAGAGAGCAAAACTGCACACAATGCTTCAGGTGTGGTCACACCACAGCTCTGAACCTGGTGGACTTCTCCAGCAGTGGAGGCCATTCCAACATTGGTAATATATCAAAGGTCAAATGTGATATGACTATCAAGACAGTCGTAGAGTCCCACAGCACGGAGACAGGCCTTTCGGCCCAAACTGGTCCATGCTGACCAAAATGTCCATCCACGCTAACCCCTTTCCCTGCACTTGGCACATACCCTTTTAATCCTTTCCTATCCATGAAATGTCAAAATGCCTTTTAAATGTTGTTAATGTATCTGCCTCAACCACTTCCACTGGCAGCGCATTCCATACAAGTACCACCCTCTGTGTAAAACAGTTGCTCCTCAAGTTCACTTTTATTCTTTCCCCTCTAATCTTAAACTGATGCTTTCAATTCCCCAACCCTGGGAAAAAGACTGAGTGTATTCACCGTATCCATGCCTCTCATGATCTTGTACACTTCTATAAGCCGCCCCGCACCCTCACCCCCTACCCCCGCCTCAGTCTCCTATACTCTCAAGGAAAAAATTCCTAGCTTTACCAATCTCTCCCTGTAGCTCAGACTGTTGAGTTCAGGCAACATTCTTGTAAATTTCTTCTGCATTCCTACCAGTTTAATAACATCATTCGTGTAGCAAGGTGACTAAAACTGAACACAACACTCCAAGTGAGACCTCACCAATGTCCTGTCTAAGTGCAACATAACATCCCAATTTCTAAACTCAGTGCCCCGACTGATAAAGGCCAGTATGTCAAAAGTCTTCTTCACTGCCATATTTACCTTCTGACTCCACTTTCAGAGAACCATACACCTGAACTCTAACATCTCTCTGCTCCACTATGCTCCTTAAGGCCCACCATTCATCATGAAGCTCCTACCTTGATTTGATTTCCAAAATGCAAGACCTCACACTTATCTATATGAAACTCCATTTGCCATTTTTTGGCTCTCTACCTCAGACTATTCAGGTACTGCTGATATTTCTGATAACCTTCCTTACTGCCAACAATACTGCCTATTTTAGTGTCATCTGCAAACTTTCTAATCATGCCTTGTACGTTCTCATCCAAATCATTGATATAGAAACATTAATGGGCACAGCATCAACCCTTGAGGCACTCGACTAGTCACAGGCCTCCAGTCTGACAGGCACCTATCGACTATTAGGTTAGATTAGAGTAGATTCCCTACAGTGTAGGAACAGGCCCCTCGGCCCAACAAGTCCACACCGACCCTCCGAAGAGTAACTCACCCAGACCCAATTCCCTCTGACGAATGCACTGAACACTTTGGCAACTTGGCATGGCCAATTCACCTGATCTGCACATCTTTGGACTGTGGGAGGAAACTGGAGCAGCCGGAGGAAACCCATGCAGACACGAGGAGAATGTGCAAACTCCACAAAGACAGTCACCCAAGGCTGGAATCGAACTGAGGAACCTGGTACTGTGAGGCCGCAGTGCTAACCACTGAGCCACCATGTCTCCTATTACCCCCTGCTTCCTACCATGAAGCCAATTTTGTACTCAATTTGTCAGCTCGTCCTGGATTCTATGTGATCCAGCCTTCCAGAGCAGCCTACCATGTGGAACCTTATCAAAGGCTTTACTGAAATCCATACAGACCACATATACTCCCTTGCCCTTAACATGATTAATCAACTACCCAGCTCCATTCAGGGGTGGATGAATTCCTGTCATAGAGTCATAGAGTCATAGAGATGTACAGCACAGAAACAGACCCTTCGATCCAACCCATCTATGCCGACCAGATATCCTAACCCAATCTAGTCCTATCACTCCTATCTCTTGAAACATCTTGTCTCTTGACCCCTCTGCCAACATTTAATCATCTATCTGACCTCCCAGAGCATCTTCAGAGGGTGAGTAAAATCTCAACAAGTGTTTTGGGTCTTTCATTAAGGGGAATCAGGGCCCAACAAAATCCTGGCTTCCCCTTTCACTGCTTTTCTTGTTCTGGTATTGTCATTCCTTCTCTCCCAAGTGTGTAAAGAAAATAGGCAAAAGCAAGATGAGCATACGATGAAATGGGCATCAATAATGATGGGACTGCTCATGTCACATCAGCTGCAGCTCAGTTGGGAACAGTCTCACCTCCAGATCGTAGAGTGATAGAATTATACATCATAGAAAACGGGCCCTTCGGCCCACCATGTCCATGATGACCAACAAACACCAAGTCATTCTAATCCTATTTACTGCATTTGATCCATAGCCTGCTATGCCTTTACATTTTAAGTGCTTATTCAGATGCGTCTTAAGTATTGTGAGAGTACCTGCTTCCACCATCCTCTCAGTCTGCATATTACTGGGTGAAAAAAAAATTCTCAGATCTTCACTAAACCATGCACTCCCTATCTTAAGCTAAGGAATGGCATGGTGGCTCAGTGATAAGCACTGCTGCCTTACATCGTTGAGGACTAGATTTGATTCCACCCTTGGATAACTGTCTGTGTGGAGATTGCATGTTCTCCCCATGTTTGCATGGGTTTCCTGCAGCTGCAATGGTTTCCTCCCACAGTCCAAACATGTGTAGGTTAGGTGGATTAGCCAAGCTAAATTGCCCTGTAGTGTGCAGGGATGTGCAAACTGGGTGGATTAGCCATGGTAAATGCAGTATTATTAAGGTAGGGGTGTGTGTCTGGGTGGGATGGTCTTCTGAGGGTCAGCGTGAACTTGATTAGCCAAATGGCCTGCTACCACACTGTTGGGATTCTATGTTTATGCTTTCTGGTCTTAGATACATCTGTCATGGGGAAGAGATTCTCACAAACTACTTTGTTTATGCCTCACATAATTTTGTACGCTTCATTCAAATCCCCCCTCAGACTTCTTTGCTCCAGGGAAAACAAACCCAGCCTATGCAATTTTTCCTCATAACTGAGGCTTTTCATCTTAGCAACATCCTTGTGCATTTCCTTTGCATCCTCTCTAGTGCAATTGCTTCTTTCCAATAGTGTGGTGATGAAGACCACAATGCTTTATAAAATTATATCAAGAGTTCCTTGTTCCTATATTCCATGCCTCAGCTAATGAAGGCAAGCATCCCCTTTATCTTCTTCACCATCCTGTGTACTGACTGAATCCCTCAGTCAATATCAGTAATTTATTTATTTGGTTTTATGTTTGTCATATTATTTATTGATAATGCTGTTTATTGGAGTTTATGCTGCTTATACTAAGCACATGCAGGTTATTGTGGTTCCTGTTTTAAAAGTACATGTTTGGATGCAGTATGGATATGAAACGTGCTGTATTAATGTGTGGGGTTTATTTGAGTGAGCAAAAATAAGTGATGATTTTGAACAGTGGTTTTCAGCCTCTGTCTGCGCTAACACTTATTAACATTCTAATGGTTCTACAGGCAAGCACATATTAAGAGAAAAGATAGCAAAGTTTATGTTAGAATGGTGAAATCAACCTCAACGTTTTAATTTTTATTGTGTTAATGTGGCATTTGTAGCACAATAACAATGGTAACACCTGCTTATAGGCCACCAAAGCAAAAAAAAATCCTGATCTGTAAGACCGAGATGTTCCCTCTTTTACCTCCCTTTAACATAATCACTGTGTACTGTTCTAGAAGCTTCTCCTTGCTGTAATTAATTACCAACTGATAAGTGGACAGAATGCATTGATTCCAGAGCATCATTAAAGAACTGGGAAGTTATTACACATTAAAATAATGGTAACACTAAATTACTCAAAGGAGAATATAAAATCTGAGTGTAAAGCCCCAGTCTCATTTACTGATAAGAAATTAATGTCGCATTGATTTCAGTTGAAATGTTTTACTGTTGTTTTACGAGCTCCCTGGTAGCAAACTCACACTTGTGGAGGAGTTGGATTTCTCACTTCTATCATGCCCTGTCCCAAATCTGTCTGAAATTTTACAGCTATTGAGGGGTGGGGGTGGGGAGCAGGGGGATGGGGTGGGGGAGGGGGGGGGGGTTGGGATGGCAGAAGGGTAGAGGTGCCCAATGGCATTACAGGCCTTAAGACTGAAGTATTTGCATCCATCTTCAGTCAGAAGTGCTAAGTGAGTGACATATCTCACCCTCCTCCCAAGGTCTCTGAATCACAGATGCCAGGATTCAGCCAAATCCATTCACCGCACATGATCATCAAAAATTGCTGCATGTACCATATACTGAAAAGGCTATGGGGCCTGTAAACACTCTGACAATCGTGCTGAAGACAAGTACTCCAGAAATGGCTGCAAATAGCTATGGCTGTTCCAGTATAAGGTTCACTGGGATGATCCCTGATATGGATGTATTGTTTTATGACCAAAGACTAAACAGTTTGGGACTCTACTCATTTGATTTTAGAAGACTGAGAGGTGATCTCATTGAGGAATTCTTAAAGGGCTTGACTGGATAAATGCTGAGAGGATGTTTCCCTTCATGGGAGAGTCTGAGACCAGGGGGCATAGTCTCAGAATTAAGCTGTGTCAATCTAATACTGAGATAAGGAAGAATTTCTTCTTTCAGAAAGTTGTCAACTTTTGAAACTCTTTGCCACAGGGAGCTGTGGGGGCAGCCTTGTGTATATTTAAGACCAAGATAGATTCTTGATCAGTAGTGATATGGGTTATGGAGAAAGGGCAGAAAGTGAAAATGAGGTATGTCTGATCAGCTATGATCTGCCTGAATTTCAGAGTTGACTTGAGGGACTGAATGGCTTACCCCTGTTGCTATTTTCTTAAAAGAAAGTCACACACCCAATAAGT
This sequence comes from Hemiscyllium ocellatum, assembly GCF_020745735.1. Taxonomy (NCBI): domain Eukaryota; kingdom Metazoa; phylum Chordata; class Chondrichthyes; order Orectolobiformes; family Hemiscylliidae; genus Hemiscyllium; species Hemiscyllium ocellatum. The sequence continues at coordinate 51,348,565 of NC_083401.1, read as the reverse complement.
TGAAATATTACCCAAGTATACCCGTGCACAATAATCAGGGCACGTCCAACAGAGCTAATGATGACTAATGTTAATGGTGAATTAATATTAAAAAGACCAGATCCTCAAGAGAAGTTTCAACAAGACTGAATTTACAGTTGGTTGGTCAAAATCATTTCCAACTTGGCCAAAGCCTCACAGTAGCAGAGCTCCTTACACTGTGTTATTAATTAGTCAAAAGCAATTGCAGATTGCAATTGGTGCTGATGGCCTGTCGAGGCAATGCGAGTTAATGTTTAGTCATACAGCAAATGGACATTGGAAATCTTTGAACAAAGTTGAATTTCCTGGTATGTAGATAGAAAATTCTAAAAAATGGTGAAGTTTCCAGTCTGAAAAAGCTTGAAGTGAAATAGTTAGAACTCAGGTCAAGCAGTGACACCCAGACAGCATGGGTATGAAAGACACTGCTACAATAAGGGAAATAAAGTGCCATGGTAGCAATTTAAAACAAAGTTGAGATCAAGGAAGATTGTGACACCAGAATTAACATGATAACGGGAGAATTCCAAAGATTAGGCAGACAAATTTTGATAAAAGAAGAAAATTAGCAAACTATTGAGTCCCCAGAAAATTCGAGGCATTCATTAATTCAACCAAGATAACAATGAAAGCATTTATAGTAAAACCAAAAATAATAGGATTTGTCCATGATGATACCATGAAAGCAGCAATGATTGTTATTTAGACCCCCAGGTGAGGGAAATAATCCAGGAAACAAATTCATCAAAGGAACAGGAATCATCTTAGAAAGTTGCAAACAGTTGGAGTTACTGTAACACTGATTAGAATGTGACTTGTCAATTAAAACCATAGACAACAAGATTCATTCAGTTAAATTGTTAAGGAAGTGGTAATCATTTATTGAGGCTGTGATTAATGGGCTTCATCCAGAGAAGCTATGATAAAGATGAAACTCATTCATTTACTCACAGAAGACAGAATCCTTCATTCCAAGCGCAGAAAATCCTCCAATGCAGTAGGACAGCATTGTTCTACTGCACAATTAAGAACATTGAAGCAAGGAAAATAATTAAAGGGAGGTATTGCAAAAAAAAACATTTCTAAGAAGATTTAGTTTCAGAGATGGACCAAATAGTTTGATACATTCTTTCCAAATTGGGAGGCAATATTAATATTGATCCAGGTAATATTTTAATGACCCAGGTTCGAATCCCACTACAATGGATGATGGAATTTGAATTCAGTAAAAGAAATGCAGAATTAATTGTCTAATGATGGCCATGATCCATTGTCGACTGTCGGAAAAGAAAACATCCAGATCACTATTGTCCTCTAGGGAGGGAAGCTGCCATCCTGACTTGGTATGGCTGACATGTGACTCTAGATCCATAGCAATGTGGACAATTAGAGATGGCAATAAGTGTTGACCTGGCCAGCTACACTCTCATCCATTAAATGAATAAAATAAAATGTACTAAATCAGAAACTGAACAAGTAAATATACTTTCTATAAAATTTGGAAGATGGCTGATAATGTTCTAGCTCCTCAAGGTGTCCAAAAAGTAACAGATCATTTTGAGAAAGTTCTGAAATCTTTGACAATACTTCACTCAAAAAAAAATTCAAAAGGGCAAGATTCAATGTAAGAATTCAGTACTCAGGGAATCAAAAGATAATTTCATCAATAATTTCTACATGTTGTTAGAAAAATGTGACTATGGTTATTTAAAATCATAATTCATGATATACAGATTTTTTGCTGTAATTGCTGATGAGTCTGAGATTTATTACTGTGAAAAGGAAATTTGATTGCAAAGAAAGCCATTCAGATGTTGAGTGAGAAACCAGTCAGCTTCCAGCACAGTTTAATTCTAAGAGGTGATCACAAAAATCCATTCCATTCTTCACGTATAAAACTCCTAAAGACAGACATAAGAAACCAATGTAATTAGTAGGACAGATGCCACATACCAACTATCATTGTCAGCACTGTGAAGCAAGGAACATACAAACATATATACAGGAAATTCTTCTATAATGTGATGGTTGCATTATATTGCAACTGTTATAGTAAAATCATGGCTTTAGTAACAGCAGGTAAAGCATTGGTGATGTAATTGTGTTACAGCAATACACGTTTTAAAAACAGTGTTTCCAATTCGTCAATTATGTAACAGCAAATTTGCATTCATGAAATGTTGTAGCAGGAGGGAGGGCTTCAGATACCATTGGGATACCTTCTGGGGAAGGTAGGACCTGTATGTGAGGACAGGTTGCACCTGAACTGGAAGGGCACAAATATCCTGAGTGGGAGATTTGCTCGTGTGATTTGGGGGAGTTTAAACTAGTTTTGTGGTGTGTGTGTGTGTGTGTGTGTGTGTGTGTGTGTGTGTGTGTGGTTGGGGGCGGGGGGATGTGGGAATAGAGCCACATGTCTGAGTGGGGGACAATTGTACATGGGGCAGTAACAGGATGGATTGTATCTATTGGGTGGTTTCTCACATGATGAAACAAAGGGATCGGTTAAAGTGCATCTGCTTTAACACAAGGTATGTCCAAAATAAAAGTGACGATCTTAGAGCATGGATCAGTACTTGGGGCTACGATGTTGTGGCCATAATGGAGACGTGGGTTTCATGGGGCAGGAATGGTTGCTTGATTTTCCAGGGTTTAGAAAGTTTAAAAAGAACAGGGAGGGTGAAAAAAGAGGAGGGGGTGTAGCATTGCTAATCAGAGAGTACATCACAGCTACAGAAACGAAAGGTTGTTGAGGAAGGTTTGTCTACTGAGTGGAAGTTAGGAACAGCAAGGAGCTGGGATACAGTCTTGACCAGATGAAGATTGATGAAGTTGATGTGCTGGAAAGTTTGGAAAACATTAAGATTGATAAGTCCTCAGCGTCGGACCATATTTATCCTAGGCTGCTCCAAGAAGCAAGAAAGGAGGTTGCTAAGCTGCTGGCAAAGATATTTGCCTCCTCACTCTCCACTGGAGTTGTAGCGGAGGATTGGAAGAAAGTGAATGTTGTTCCTCTTTTCAAGAAAGGTAAAAGGGAAATCCCTGGCAATTACAGACCAGTCAGTTTTATGTCTGTGGTTCAGCAAAGTTTTGGAAAGAATTCTGAGGGATAGGATTTATGAATATTTGGCAAGGCATAGTGTGATTAAAGGCAGTCAGCATGGCTTTGTGAGGGGCAGGGCATGCCTCACAAATCTTATTGAGTTTTTTGAGGAGGTGACAAGACAGGTCGATGAAGGTCAAGCAGTGGATGTGGTGTATATGGAATTCAGCAAGGCATTTGATTAGGTTCCCCATAGTAGACTCATTCATAAAGTCAAGAAGTATGGGATACAGGGAGATTTGGCTATCTGGATTCAAAATTGGCTGGCTGACAGAAGGCAGAGAGTGATTGTAGATGGAAAACATTCTGCCTGGAAGTCAGTGTTGGTGGGATCCCGCAGAGCTCTGTTCTTGGGCCTCTGATCTTTGTAGTTTTTTATAAATGACTTAGATGAGGAGGTTGAGGGGTGGGTTAGTAAATTTGCAGATGACACAAAGGTTGGAGGTGTCGTTGATATTATAGAGGGTTACTGCAGGCTGCAGCGCACCATAAATAGGATGCAGAGCTGAGCTGAGAAATGGCAGATGGAGTTCAATCTGGATAAATGCAAAGTGATGCATTTTGGAAGGTCGACCTCAATTGCTGAAAATAGGATTAAAGACAGGGTTCTTGGGCAGTGTGGAGGAACAGAGGGATCTGGGTGTGCAAGTGCATAGATCCTTCAACGTTACCAGCCCTTGGATAGGGTTGTTAAGAAAGCATATGATGTTTTGGCTTTCATTAACAGGGGCATCGTGTTTAAGAGCTGTGAGGTTTTGCCACAGCGCTACAAGTCCCTGTTGAAACCACACTTGGAATATTGCGTCCGGTTCTGGTCACCCTACTTTAGGAAAGAGACAGAGGCTTTGCAGAGGATTTACCAAGATGCTGCCTGGACTGGAGGGCTTGCCTTATGAAAAAATGTTGAATAAGCTCGGACTCTTCTCTCTGGAGAGAGGGAGGAAGAGAGGAGACCTGATCAAGGTATACAAGATAATGAGAGGAATAGGTAGAGACAATAGCCAGAGACTTTTCCCCATGAACATGCACATGGATAGCAGTGAGTTGAGGGGTGCGTAGGTTAAGTTATTATCTTTTACATTAGGACTAAACCTCGGCCCAACATCGTGCGCCTAAAGGCCTGTTCTGTGCTGTACTTTTCCATGTTCTATGTTCTAACCTGTATGTACTTACAAATCAGGAATAGGAATAGATCATGTGGACCCTTGAGCCTGCTCTGCATTCAATAAGATCATGGCTAATCCAATTATTACCTAAATCTATATTCCTGCCTACCCCTCATAACAGGGAACACATTGGTTAATAAGAGTCTATTACCTCTGCCCTAAAAATATTCACGGACTCTGCTTCCATATCTTTTCAGGGAGAGAGTTCCAAAGACTCTCAAAAAGCTCTAACAGAAATCATTTTCTACAATATATGTTTTAAATACGGGACTCCTGATTTTTAAGTTTGGCAACCATATATTCCATCCATTCATCAAATTCACTGATATAAATTTCAAACAGATGCAGTACCAGCACCTCACTTATAATTTCTTGGCAACTTGAAAAAAACCCATTTCCAACTGATCTCTGCTTCCTGTTACCCACCAATCTGCCATCCATACTAATTTGCTCCTCCCTTCAACCATAGACTTTAAATTTCCAATTTATCCTTTGATGTAGCAGTTTATCAATTGCTTACTGAAAAGCTAACTACAGCAATTAAGCAACGTACATCCATCAATTTTACTTTATCCACATAATGACTTACCTCATCATTGAATGCCAATACATTAGTGAAAAATGATTTCTCTTTTAAAAATCTATCTTGACTTTGTCTGATCCCCTTGAACTTATCCAAGTGCCCTGCTATAATCTCTTTTGTACTAGCTTCTAACATCTTCTCAGGGACAGATATTTATCTAACTGGCTTGTAGCTTTTTGCCTTCCTTCCTTTTTGAATAAAAGAATTAAGTTCACTCTCTTCCCGTCTATTGAGAACATCTATAAATCAAGACAAATTTGCAAAATTAAAGCCAATGCATCAACAAGCCACTATTTTAAATCTCCTAGACAAAGGCAATTGATTGAATACCACTTCATTGATGATTGTGATTTTCCTGAGTTCCTCTTTCCCTTCCATTTCATGATTCCTGAAAAAAACCTTCAGGGCAAGTGCAATTCTCAAGTATTTAAAAAAGGATATTTTTCTGAAAAACAAAAGGTCAGTTTTGGCAAATGTGATGAAGTAGGACACAGCAACTGAGCAATAAACATCAAATAGTTACTCTGCAAAAAGATTTAGGAAATAGAACAAGCTATAATCATAAATAAGCCAAAATTATTTCTAGGCGAAATCAGTGATCTAGACTGAACTTTTTTTGCAAGAGGATCTTTATGCCAATGGACAACACATCAGTTCTAAACTTGATATAAAGCCAATTGTCACAATATTGACAGATAATGTCATAGTATAAGCAATTGAACAAAAATGTTTTACAACTTGCAGCGATGAACTGCATGGTCCAGGTGATATTGAACTTAAAATTTAAGGTATGATTCAAACAATTCTCTTTCAAAGGGTTTTTCAGATAGTGGGTGACTTATCTTTTTTTCACAATCAGAAGTTGTCATATTTTGACCTGAATCTCATTCAAATGGAAGAAAGAGTAACATTAGATAAAGTTTTTAAAAAAATATTCAAGGAAGAGACAGTCATGGAGCAACTGCTAGAAATCAGCCATACATGAAATAACAGGTCAAACAATGTTCTGTTAGTGTACAGCCTGTCATGTAACAACCAGTCAAAGATAACAGGTGAAAAATTCCATTGGGCTTCTTATGAAATCATAAACAGAAGACAAATTCTTTAAGGTTAACTATTTTTGTACTAGAAAATTGTTACATATTGACAACAACTTGGAAAAACTTTTACTATACTAGATGAGCAGAAATATTTTTCTCTGCCATAAACGTAGCCGAATATTCAGATTGCAAAAATACACTGACTCATGTAACCAATGAGAAGAACTTTCCAGTTGAGGTCACTGATGAATTTTGAATTGAGATTTCAACACCGATTTATGAACAAATAGGAATGATAGATTCAAATCTGATATGAGGTTATGCAAAGCACCAATTCAAGAAGAACATTTCATTTCTTTAGCATTTCAGGAAGAATCATGAGTACCAATGCTGAAGATCATGTCAAAGAAAAGGCAACCTTGAAATAATACAATTGAGAAAGTGAATATTTGGTTTAACTACAATCACTAATAGTGAATAAAAGTATCCAAATTAAACAACAAGTTGAGACATAGAATCTGTGCTTGCCAACATGGATTTACCAGCAGAGTGAGAATAAATATTTGTTCTTATGAATCAAAAATGTGGTGCATACAGCACCATGGAAGCCAATAATGAGAAGGGACAATCAAAATCCAAAGATTCAGGAAATAGTGAGGAAGCAATTGTGTGATTCAGGGATCCAGCATAGCACAAAGAAGAAAGTATCTGTTTCAACAAAACAGCCAGCCTTCACAGAAGAGATTCCTGAGATTAATGGACATCCAATTTAAAGAGACTTACAGACCTCAAAATGCTAAAAACAAATCAAAACAGATTTAAATCCAGAGACCTACCAGTATTCCAAGTCCCAAGAGTACATACTGAGAGAATAGTGAACCTCCAGACCAACTGAATCTGTGAAGTCACAGACTCGAGGAAAAATGGGATAGTTCAAAAGTAATTACATAAACCTGTGTATAAATCTACATAGTAGGAATGGCTTGAGTGAAAACGTATAAGATTTTAAGTGATTGGAAGGGTAAATACTGATGAGAGCGTTGGAGGCTGAGATGTGATGCTTATAGATGCTATAAAAACATGAGGGTTATGGATAAGATAAGCAGACAAGGTCGTTTTCTTCAAGTTAGGGGAGTCCAAAACTAGAGGGAATTGGTTTAGGATGAGAAGTGAAAGATTTAATAGGGACCTGAGGGGCAACATTTTAACCTAGAAGGTGGTATGTGTGTGTATGGAATGAACTGCGAAAAGTAGTGGTGGAGGCTGGTATAATTACATTTAAGAGACATCTGGATGGGTATATGAATCAGAAAGGTTTGGAAGGATATGGGCTAAATGCTGGCAAATGGGACTAGGTTTATTTAGGATATTTGGTCAGTATGGACACGTTGGATCAAGGGTCTGTTTCCGTCCTGAACATCTCTATACTCTCTGACTCATAAACTGAGAAGTTCCATTGTTTCCTTCACTATACTTGAGGTTCCAGTTGTCAAAAACGTAATGATTTCAGCACCTGTTGTTTCTTGTGAAAAATGGGTATGTAATGCCTTGCATGACTTGTGCTTATTACTAATGGATCAGCATCTGTGTAATGTTACTATAAATAACACTATTACATTAATGCCCAAATTACAGCTGCTACATCAGGTTCCAGGAGGGAAACACATTTTTCAGTTTCACACCCTTCTGTTTTTATTTAAAATTCTTGATGTACTTTTGAAATCTCAGAATTATTCTGTTATTATTTCTTTTTTCCTCCTTCTTCACAAAATTTAGTTGTCATGTTTCAACATTGGTTTCTAAGATTTTAAAATTGAATTTGCAGCTTACCTTGAGCAACAACTTTCCCAATCCGAATTGTTTTGGGCTGTTCCATCATTCATTTAATTGTTAATTTTATTTCCATCCAATTAGGCTCCACTTGGCATGATATGAATTTACTGGAATGACTATGGTAGGAGGCAAGTGGCTATTAAGCGAGATTGTCGTTTACACCAATTAGTTTAACCTTCCCTTGTTACTCGCTCTGACCAATGTATCATTTGTTCTTCATGTGTGCCCCACAGGTCATTGATGGTCAGTGAATGTCCTCTAGGTAGTGTATGAGCTCTTCCAAATTCCAAATTGCTGATGCATAACATCAAAGTCAGGCCATACAAGAGAACAGACTAGAAACCTCATTCTTACCACTTATGTGGCATCACACGACCACAGTGGCTCCTTTCTCTATTTGGTACAAATCATTTGTTTATGAACATCAAGAATATAGTTTCATAAGCAGTGTTTATGTTATTATTGATTTTGCTGGATAAATAAAGATGCTAAATAAGTATGAAATTCTCAGAAGTAGATGGGCAGGATGATTTTATAATGCAAATTAGGGCGGCATGGTGGCCAAGTGGCTAGCACTGCGACCTCATAACACCAGGGACTTGGATTCAATTCCAACCTCAGCTGACTGTGTGTGGAGTTTGCACATTCTCCTTGTGGTCTGTTTCCTCCCACAGTGCAGTGATATGCGGATTAGGTGGATTGGCCATGTAAAATTGCCCATAGTGTGCAGGAATGTGTAGGCTGGGTGAGTTGGCTGTAATGGTAGCATTGATAGGAGTGTGGGTCTGGGTGGGATGCTCTTCAGAGGAGCAGCATGCACTTGATGGGCCAAATGACCTGTTTCCACATTGTAAGGATTCTACAAATCCAATTTGATGAATAAGGAAGTCACCTTGGTGAACAAGAGAGTCAAATTGTCTCAGGTATAGGTAGAAAAGTGGAGTTGACTCCATTATAATATTAGCAAAGTTCCCTCAGGAGGTTGAATGATCTACTTCTGTTTCAAATTCATATGTTTATGTACAAATAAACTGCTCTCCTGTTATAGTAATTATTTTAATATGACAATGTCAAATCTATTGTGTATGAAATGGGTTAATAATTTATATAAATTATATGTAAAACATGTTATATATGAAAAACACCCAAATGCATTATATTTAGTAACAAGAAAAAAACTGCAAAATATTTTCAATTTACATTGGCACATACTCAAGCTTATTGGGTGCGTGAGAACAGCTCATTTCACATATGGTCTTGTCATGGCTCTGCATGGCTGAATCAGCAGCACTTTCTGCCTAAAAGGTGGACAAATGAAAATGTTTGAGAATCTCTGTTGTACGTGACTCTAGTCCCCCATCAAACATTGTTAATGGTGTCATGGTGAGGTCTCATAAGCTCCTTTGCTTTATCAAACTAACCTTGAACAAGCTATCCTTTTTTTTAAGTATTGTAAAAGTAAAGCCAGCTGATGACTTTACAAGTCAAATGGGTAAGCCAAGTCAGAGACATAACCTTTCAATCAATGGCAAACTCTGCTGTGTCTCCAAGAATGTATTGCATTGGAATAACTGTGGGCTCACTTCTGCCAGAATCACTGCCTGGAATTATTTCCTCAGGCCAGTTTAGAGAACAGTCAGTGTCAGCCTATGTTCCATAACTGCTGGCCTCACATCAAATTCCATCACCATCATTAGCGCCTGTGGAAAAATAAAGGTAGAATTTCCATGAACGTTCCACAATGTCTTCTGCACTTTGCAAGGAACACCTGTAAATTCCTAACTTTAATTGGAGTAAATTGCTATTTAGTTATTTAAATTATGTTTTATAATTGAGGCAAATCCATTAAAAGGCAGATATGGATTTACTTCAAATAACTGAAATTAAGTTTATTTCGAATAATATTAGTATTTTTCTTTTACAAATGGGAGATCATGCATCGCACTGATTCACTGAATACTTTAGGGTAGAAGGGAAAGCAAATTTTCTACACAGACTTTTGCAATTCAATGCCAACTCATGTAATGAAAGTGAAATAAAGAGAAAGAGAAGGAGATAAAGCGAAGGAAAGAAAGATAAAATTAGGAAGAGAGACAAAAGAGACAGAAAGTAATCATTATATATATATTTAAAATTTACTTTTTCTAAAGATTCCAGTAAGAATTAAACTTTGAAGGAGAGTGACTCCACATTTGTTAATTGCTAATTTTCACTTCTAGTGAGCTTAAGGTTTAGTACTTGAGTCTTATTATGCTGTTAACAATTTTTTACATGGTAATGGACAACCATAACGTTCTCTGCTGAATCAGATAAATATTTTGCTGTTCCATATACTTGGATACCAAGCATCTAGAGGAGCATTTGAAGGAGCAGGTCACCTCAGAAAGCAATTTCCTGATTTCCCTGTTTAAGACATAGGAGTGGAAGTAAGGCCATTCAGCCCATCGAGTCCACTCTGCCATTCAATCAAAGCTGATGGGCATATCAACTCCACTTACCCGCATTTTCCCCATATCCCTTAATTCCTTGTGACATCAAGAATCTATCAAACTCTGCCTTGAAGACATTTAGCGTCCCAGCCTCCACTGCACTCTGCGGCAATGAATTCCACAGGCCCACCACTCTCTGGCTGAAAAAATGCCTCCGCATTTCTGTTCTGAATTTACCCCCTCTAATTCTAAGGCTGTGTCCACAGGTCCTCGTCTCCTCGCCTAACGGAAACAATTTCCTAGCGTCCACCCTTTCCAAGTCATGTATTATCTTGTAAGTTTACACATGGCTTGGAAAGGGTGGACGCTAGAAAATTGTTTCCGTTTGATTGTGCATGTCTGGTAATTGGAAATAACCGTGCAATTTATTCTTTAATTCCAGTAAACTCTTTTTATTCTTTCGCGGGATGTGGGAGTGCCAGCATTTATTGCCCATCCCTAGTTCCCTTGAGAAGGTGGTAGCCATTTGAACCATGTGCTGTAAGGTGACCCATAATGCCTCAGTGAGTGAGTTCTATGATTTTGACCCAGTGACAGTGAAGGAACAATGAAAAAGTTCCAATTCAGCATGGTGAGTGACTTGGAGAAGAATTTGCAGCTGGTGATGTTTCATGTACCTGCTGCCCTTGTCCTTCTAGATGAAAGTGGTCATGGGGTTGGAAGGCACTGTCTAAGGTTTTTTGTTGTACTTCTGCAGCATATCATGTAAATAGTACACACTGCTGTTATTGAGTGTTGGTGGTTGTGGAGGGTGTGGATGTTTGTGGATGTGGTGTCAATCAAGCAGGATGCTTTGAACTGGATGTTGTCAAGATTCTTGAGTATTGTAGGAGCTGCACCCATCAGGCAAACTTCTGACTTGTGCTTTGTAGAAGACACCCCATCCACCTGGACACTCCGTGCTGGCCTCTTACCCACCCTCGATCTATTTATAGCCAACTGCTGCCGTGACATTAACCGACTCAACAGGTCCACCCCCTTCACCCACTCCAACATCTCACACACAGAACGTGCAGCCCTCCACTCCCTCCGCTCCAACCCCAACCTCACCATCAAACCGGCAGACAAGGGAGGCGCGGTAGTAGTTTGGCGCACCGACCTTTATACCGCTGAGGCCAAACACCAGCTCGTGGACGCCTCCTCCTATTGCCCCCTTGGCCATGACTCCACCTCCCACCACCAAACCATCATCTCCCAGACCATCCATAACCTCATCACCTCAGGGGATCTCCCATCCACCGCCTCCAACTTCATAGTCCCACAACCCCGCACCGCCCGTTTCTACCTCCTGCCCAAAATCCACAAACCTGACTGTCCGGCCGACCCATTGTCTCAGCCTGCTCCTGCCCCACCGAACGCATCTTTGCATACCTCGACACGGTTCTGTCCCCTTTAGTCCAAGAACTCCCCACCTACATTCGGGACACCACCCACGCCCTCCACCTCCTCCAGGATTTTCGCTTCCCCGGTCCCCAACGCCTTATCTTCACGATGGACATCCAGTCCCTGTACACCTCCATCCCCCATCACGAAGGACTCAAAGCCCTCCGCTTCTTCCTTGCCCGCCGCACCAACCAGTACCCTTCCACTGACACCCTCCTTCGACTGACTGAACTGGTCCTCACCTTGAATAACTTCTCTTTTCAATCCTCCTACTTCCTCCAAACTAAAGGAGTTGCCATGGGCACCCGCATGGGCCCCAGCTATGCCTGTCTCTTCGTAGGATATGTGGAACAGTCCATCTTCCGCAACTACACTGGCACCACCCACCACCTTTTCCTCCGCTACATCGATGACTGTATCGGCGCTGCCTCGTGCTCCCACGAGGAGGTTGAACAGTTCATCAACTTTACCAACACCTTCCATCCCGACCTCAAATTCACCTGGACTGTCTCAGACTCCTCCCTCCCCTTCCTAGACCTTTCCATTTCTATCTCGGGCGACCGACTCAACGCAGACATCTACTATAAACCGACTGACTCCCACAGCTACCTGGACTACACCTCCTCCCACCCTGCCCCCTGTAAAAATGCCATCCCATATTCCCAATTCCTTCGTCTCCGCCGCATCTGCTCCCAGGAGGACCAGTTCCAATACCGTACAGCCCAGATGGCCTCCTTCTTCGAGGACCGCAGACTCCCCCTAGACGTGATCGACGATGCCCTCCACCGCATCTCCTCCACCTCCTGCTCCTCCGCCCTTGAGCCCCACCCCTCCAACCACCACCAAGACAGAACCCCACTGGTTCTCACCTACCACCCCACCAACCTCCGTATACAGCGTATCATCCGCCGTCATTTCCGCCACCTCCAAATGGACCCCATCACCAGGGATATATTTCCCTCCCCTCCCCTATCAGCGTTCCACAAAGACCACTCCCTTCGTGACTCCCTCGTCAGGTCCACACCCCCACCAACCCAACCTCCACTCCCGGCCCTTCCCCTGCAACTGCAGGAAATGCAAAACTTGCGCCCACACCTCCTCCCTTACTTCTCTCCAAGGCCCCAAGGGATCCTTCCATATCCGCCGCAAATTCACCTGCACCTCCACACCCATCATCTATTGCATCCGCTGCACCCAATGTGGCCTCCTCTGTATTGGGGAGACGGGCCGCCTACTTGCGGAACGCTTCAGGGAACACCTCTGGGACACCCGGACCAACCAACCCAACCACCCCGTGGCTCAACACTTTAACTCTCCCTCCCACTCCACCGAGGACATGCAGGTTCTTGGACTCCTCCATCACCAGAACATAACAACACAACGGTTGGAGGAAGAGCGCCTCATCTTCCGCCTGGGAACCCTCCAACCACAAGGGATGAACTCAGATTTCTCCAGTTTCCTCATTTCCCCTCCCCCCACCTTGTCTCAGTCGATTCCCTCGATCTCAGCACCGCCCTCCTAACCTGCAATCATCTTCCTGACCTCTCCGCCCCCACCCCACTCCGGCCTATCACCCTCACCTTGATATCACCTTCAACCTATCACATCTCCATCGCCCCTCCCCCAAGTCCCTCCTCCCTACCTTTTATCTTTGCCTGCCTGGCACACTCTCCTCATTCCTGATAAAGGGCTCTGGCCCGAAACGTCGAATATCGTGTTCCTTGGATGCTGCCTGACGTGCTGTGCTTTAACCAGCAACACATTTTCAGCTTTGTAGATGATAAACAGACTTTAGGGAGTCAGGAAGTGAATTACTCGCTGCAGTATTCCTAGCCTCTGACCTGCTCTTGTAGGCATTGTCTATGTGGTGAGTCTAGTTGAGTTTCCAGTCAATGGTAACCCCCAGATTCAGTGATAGTACTACCATTGAATGATTTTATAACATATATCAGGATGGCATGATAGCCCACTGGGTAGCAGTGAATGGCAGTGGTTAGATAGTCTCTTATTGGGGATGTTTATAGTCTGGCATTTGTATTGTTTGAATGTTACTTGTCACTTCTTAGCCCAAGCCTGGATATTGTCCAGATCTTGTTGCATTTGAGCATTGACTGCTTTGGTATGTAAGAAGTCGCAAATAGTGCTAAACATTGTGCAATCATCAGCAAACATCCCCAGTTGATGGAGGGAAATTTTATTGGGAAGTTCTGGCTATTAGTCTAAATATTTGGCTTGATTTTCTTATTTTTTAGCTAAATGTTATGATGTGAGAGTTTCATGGCACCTGTTCCATCGTGGCTCACGACAACTTTTCTTATGCTCCTGAATTAGGCACTGCACCTCAGGTAGTGCTGATGGAATATTCTCATAGAGAAAATAGACCAAAAGTGAAAGCTCACACCTTGATTTGCAGAAAGGGACATAATGTGCTGGTAGGTGAGGTTGCTGTGAGAGGAGTTGCTAGTGAAGGGGGCCACACCTCCAGACCCTGCCAGCCTGAACCCAGATAGCGGTTCAGACTATTGACCTGTCTCACATTAACCAAAATGTCCAGTAGTGCAAGAATGTCAATGACAAGCTGCACTCCACATGCATCATCAAACTCTTTCCCTTTGTGTTTCCTTTATTTAGAAATGCAAACATGTCTGCAGTCCTCTCAAAGATTTCTCTTGCCAGGAAACTTTGATAATGGTTTCATTTCCCAAATTATTTTCCTCTTTCAATCATTTTGCTTGCTTGTGGATCCAATTTGTGTGACCTTTCACAATTTCATTGAAATAACATTCTTCATGTCTGGACATACTTGAACATTATGAATTCAGGAATGATGGAAAATGATCATTGATTGCATTGCTCCATGGGCTGGGGATACAGGGTGACGGTAGAACCCTGATCCAAAGGGTTTTCATCCCATTTTGGTTCAATTGAAATTCCCTGTTGCATCATTCATCTCATTGTGAGTGTTTTTTGTCTACTTTGGGAATTTTACCAAGAATAAAACATAATTGGCCCAGCTAAGAACATGCATTCGACTTGGAGTAAGGCTCAAAATTAAGTAGGGCTCCAAATGGATTGATGATAGTTTAAATCAAAATCTTTTGCTTCATAAGGAACAACACGAAGAACTAGTCTAAATGTTTTCAAGTATTCTGTCTGCTCAGTCAACTGAAGACACATAGCAGAAATTAGTGACTCTGAATAGCAGTCATTCTCATATCAAGGGATGTCCAGTATCAATGATGATAAGGATGATAAACATCTTGCAAACATGTTTGTCTACGGACAGTCAAAGTAAAAGTATTGATTTAACTTGACTTGAGTTGCCACTTATCCTGAGATACAGTGAAAAGTATTGTTTTATATGCGAATCAGAAAGTCATGCCTTGCATAAGTACATCAACAATAGAGTACAGAATATAATGTTACAGCTCTAGAGAAAGTGCAGAGAAAGATCAACTCCAATATATGAGAGGTCCACTCATAAGTCTGAAACAACAGGGGAGGAGATGTTCTTAAATCCTTTGATATGTGTATTCAAACTTGCATATCTTCTGCCCAATGGAAGAAGGTGGAGAGTATAACTGGGATGGAAAGGGGTCTTTGAATATGTTGGCTGCTTTTCCAAGGCAGCCAGACATTTAGGTGGAGTCAGTGGAAGGAAGGCTCATTCATGTGATGGATAGAGCTGTGATCACAACTATCTGTATTTTCTTGGGTAGAGCAGATGCCGTACCAGGCTGTGATGCATTTGGATAGAGTGTTTTCTATGGTGCATCTATAAAAAATTGGTAAGAGCCATTGTGGACATTCCAAATTTACTTAGCCTGAGCTTTGGTGTGCTTTTTTGACTGTAGCGCCGACATGGATGGACTAGGATAGATTGTTAGGTAAAAATAATGACTGCAGATTTCCTGACGAAGGGCTTTTGCCCGAAACGTTGATTTTACTGCTCCTTGGATGCTGCCTGAACTGCTATGCTCTTCCAGCACCACTAATCCAGAAATAGGATAGATTGTTAGTGATATTTATTGCTACCCCACCACGGATACAGAAGCACCATTGATAAAAATTGTTGGCTAGGGTAAGGAGATCTTTCTTTCAGAAATGAGGTGAAATGTTTGACTACACCTTAGGTGCGCTGGCATGGAATGCATTTCAAATAAAAACCAAAAAAAAAACCGTGGTTGCTGGAAATCAGAAACAGAAATTGCATAAATCATCTGTGGAGAGAAATCAGAGTTATTTTTAGTTCTTTTTTTCATAGTTGCTTGATTTTTTGTTTTTCTAAAACTCCAATTTGCCTTATTGTTTCATAATCTGGCAAGAGCAACCATATGCCATTTCCAAGTTTTAAAGGAGAAATTCTTTGTCAGTTTTGCCCCTTAATCCAAAATGTTATGAATAAAGCTATTGTTAGAGTTGATGTTTTTTCAGTCACCAACTGGTACCAGCTTAGAACTGCTCACAATCTGGCAACTTACTTTGTGTATTGCTTTCCCTCAACCACCACTGAAATCAGGAACTTTACAACATTACCATGTTTTCTAATTTCACATAAAAAAAATGAGTGTCAATGGCTAGCAATTCTCAAATATACCTGAAAAAGTGGAGATAATGAGGTAGATTTTAGGTTTCATGACTGAAAAAAGAAACTAATAGCAGCAAATCAATTGCACTTTGTATAGCCAAACTAACTTCCTTTTGAAATAGATGGAAAAAATGGATGGGATATACAATGGCTAAGTGATTCAAAGAAAATTGCAGCACAGGAACAGGCCTTTGGCTCTCCAAGCCTGCGCCGATCCAGATCCTCTATCTAGACCTGTCACCTATTTTCTAAGGGTCTGTAACCCTCTGCTCCCTGCCAATTCATGTATCTGTCTAGATATATCTTAAATTACACTATCTTGCCACCTCCACTAGCAACACATTCCAGGCACCCGCCACCCTCTGTGTAAAGAACTTTCCACGCATATCTCCCCTAAACTTTTCCCCTCTCACTTTGAGCTCATGACCCCAAGTAATTGAATCCCCCACTCTAGGAAAAAGCTTCTTTCTATTCACCTTATCTATACCTCTCATGATTTTGTCGATCCCAATCATGTCACCCCTCAACCTCCATCTTGCTAACTAAAATAATTCTAATCTACTCAACCTCTCTTTATAGCTAGCATCTTCCATACCAGGCAACATCCTGGTGGACCACCTCTGCACCCTCTCCAAAGTATCCACATTATTTTGGTAATGCAACAACCAGAACTTTAAACAGTATTCCAAATTTGGCCAATCCAAAGTCTTCTACAGCTGTAACATGACCTGCCAACTCTTGTACTCAATTCCTCATTCAATTGAAGGAAAGCATGCTGAATGCCTTCTTGAACATTCTATCGACCTGTGTTGCCACCTTCAGGGAACAATGGACCTGAACATCCAGATCTCTCTACATATCGATTTTCCCCAGGACTTTTCCATTTACTGTATAGTTCGCTCTTGAATTGGATCTTCCAAAATGCATCACCTCACATTTGCCTGGATTGAACTCTATCTGCCATTTCTCCACCCCAATCTCCAATCTAGCTATATTCTGTGACAGTCCCCTTCACTATCTGCTACTCCACCAACCTTAGTGTCATTTGTAAACTTGCTAATCAGACCATCTGTACCTTCCTCCAGATTATTCATGTATATCACAAACAACAGTGGTCCCAACACAAGTCCCTGTGGAACACCACTGGTCACAATTTTCCATTTTGAGAAACCCCCTTCCACTTTTACTGTATGTTCCTGTTGCCCAGCCAGTTCTTTATCCATCTAGTTAGTACACCTTGGACACCATGCAGCTTCACCTTCTCCATCAGCCTCCCATGGGGAACCTTATCAAATGTCTTACTGAAGTCCATGTACATGTACGTGCTGTGCTTTTCCAGCAGCACTCTAATCTAGACACATGACATCTACAGCCCTTCCTTCATCAATTCTTCAAAGAATTCCATTAAGTTGGTAAGACATGAATTTTTCAGCACAAAACCATGTTGCCTATCACTAATAAGCCCATTTTCTTCCAAATGGGAATAGATCCTATCCCTCAGTATCTTCTCCAGCAGCTTTCCTATCGCTGATGTCAGGCTCACTGGTCTATAATCAGCTGAATTTTCCCTGCTTCCCTTCTTAAACAAGGGGACAACATTAGCAATTCTCCAGTCCTCTGGGAACTCACCCGTGTTCAAGGATACAACAAAGATATCTTTCAGGCCCCAGCTATTTCCTCTCTCTCGATTCCCTCAGTAACCTGGGATAGATCCCATCCGGATTTGGGGACTAGTCCACCTTAATGTATTTTAGAATACCCAACACTTCCTCACTCCTTATGCTGATTGGCCGACAGTAAGCAAACATCTATCCCTAACCTCAACTTCTGTCACGTCCCTCTCCTCAGTGAATGCCAATGCAAAATACTTGTTAAGAATCTCACCTGTTTCCTCTGACTTCACACATAACTCTTCTCCTTTGTCCTTGAGTGGGCCAACCCTTTCTCTAGTTACCTGCTTGCTCATTATATAGAATAAAAGGCTTTGGGATTTTCCTTAACCCTGTTTGCTAAAGATATCTCATGAACCTTTTTAGCCTTCTTAATTCCTCATTTCAGATAGGTCCTACATTTCCAATATTTTCCAAAGCTTCGCCTGTCTTCAGTTGCCTTGACCTCATGTATACTTCCTTTCTCCTTTTAGCATTTCCACAGTTTTCTGCTTAAAATCTAGCATAGTACATAATCTTCAGGGGGTTTTAGATCTCTATTTCTGAAATATTATTTTCTTTTAATTTTCAATGAAACATAATTGCGTTATCAAGTATAATTTGCATCAGATTACCTACAAAAGAAACATGGAAATTTCTGGACATTTCCAAAGATGCATTGAGACACATAGGAAATTCACATCATAATCTAAAAATCTGTGTATTTTTATATATAACCTAATGTCTGGTTTTTGTAATGAGTCATCCATTGGCATAAGTCTTAATGTTGAACAATATCATCCTAAGGGCAGTGCTATTAATCACATTGACTGAAATAAAAGCTGTTTTATATATATATATATATATATATATATATGATTTTTTGCAACAAATTGGAAAAACAAGTATTTAGATTACATATAATCATTAATGGAATTAAATATTGTGGAAGTTATTACAAGCCTTTCTTTCACTTTGAGATAAATTTCTTGCTACATATTTTATGTCTGGCAGCATTGACAAAAGCTCCAAATGTCAGGTCCTCTGTTATAAAAAAACAAGCCAGGCATTTACCCAGTTAGGGATATCCATATAATGAGATTACCACATGGTTCCATTTAGGAACGTTCTGCATTAGTCACAAATTCTCAGTTTCAATAAAGTTTTCACACTTGAATAAAAAACAGACTTATGACAAATGTTAAATGAATAACTGACACCAAATGAGGGAAGCAAAGGAACTGTCGGTATGGTTAGATTTAATCCATGAAAATTCACCTCTATGTGTGACGGAGGTTAACTAGTGAATATGTCACACCTCATTTAAGTAATACGGACCATTTTGTTTTGATAGGTATGACCGATCACAGCTGAGAGATTATATCAATGGGCTGTCCCACTGTTTCCTGTACCAAAGGTCTACAGCATTATAAATTTACAGACTTGGAGCAACTTTCATAGGGATTGCATTTAACTGAAGGATAAGACTAGCACATTGCTGCTGTGTCCAACCCTTAGATTATGGCTCTGAAGATTTGTGAACATTGGTCCCTGCTCATTTTCCTCTTCCTTCCCTTTTGTCTAGGTCAGGAAGAATACTCGGAGGTGAGCGTGAAAGATATTGCAAACTTGACAAAAGTTGTTGAAAACCATGAAGGTTCCAGGTATTTAAAGAGCGAACAGACTGAAGCTGCAAACCATACAGGTGGGGTAAATTTGAAATCAGCTGCAGCTGACAAGACAGGAAAAGTACAAATAAAGCTGAAAAGAAACAAATTTGAAACTAAGGTGATAGAACAGCCAACTTCTAAGGTACTCTGAACTGTTTTTTTACACAAAGATGGTAATAATCCTGAGGCAGTTTGGCTTCAGCCGGTACAAACTGGAGTAATGTGAATTTTAAATTAACAAAGTTAAGTTGATTTTCAATTAATGTTTAATTTTGGACAAAATTCCAGTGAAGTTTCTTTTGTTCAAGGTAGAAAGAGAAATGCGTTTGCAATGTTTATTTTGGGATTGCTCATGAATTTGTGTTGCTGCTAAATTGAAACAATCAAAACAGAAATGGACATTTTTTAAATAGAATAATCAAAGACATTATAATGGAATCACTAAAAAGGTGCAGTGTAATCCATATTTTCAATTAGATTTTTTTCTAATTGAAGTGGCAGTGAAAATGCAGAAATGAAGTTTCTCATTATTATTCCTTTTAACTTATTTAAAAGAAAATGTGTGAGAAATAACTTTCAATTTAAAGTGTTGTAACCTTTATTGAGAATGTTACCTTTGAAATTTCTCCATTTTAATGTTAGAATTTTTTTTTATAACATTCACTGTCCTGTTGGTCAAGCTATTTTTTAAAGGTTTGCAGGCAGTCAGCCAGGACAGGATAATCTATTTTGAAAATATCAAATTAGACAAATTAAATTAACCAGAAGAGTTGCACTGTACTGAATCTGAATGTTTTTGGGTATGTTGTAATCTAGAGGCTGCACTGCACAATTACTTTTACAGCAACTTTTCTCTTATGATTATACAGTCTGACAAAAAAAAATGCATGGAGCAGTAACAGAAGTATTGTTGTTCACACTTATTAGATATTTAACTCGATACAGTAGAAAATATTTTATGAATTTTGTTGCAACTGCAAAGTGATACTAATGTGTTCCCATATGCTATGGTACTCAATAAACAAGTATAGCAGTCAAATTCTACAGCAAACCAAAAACAATTTTACATCTGAACCCTCAAATTAAGCAATGATTGAATTGTATCTGTTATTGTTCTTCAAACTTGTCAAAAACAGAGCAAATAAATTGGTACTTCCACATATCAGTCATAAGAACGTCAATACTGATTGTCAGCTACGTTGGTGCTTGCACTAATGCTGATTTATCTGATGAAAAATAACTTTTCCTAACACTGTTCAATATTTGTGTTCTTGAAGTTTATCAAATTCCCTTGTTGATGATCTGTCTCATTGATCTTAGCAGCTAAATGTGGCAACAAATTTTCTGTTTTAATATAAAATGTACAGCAAAAAGGTACTATTAAGATGATAGAACAGTCAACTCCAAACAGCATCATTATGAAGGCTCCCAGTACTATGTCAGGGTAACTGAGACTGAAATAATTGGTGCCATTTCTGATGCTATCCATAATTCAAAAACATATTTTCAAAACAAATTCTTTCTCAGTAAATAACAGCAGTGTTAATTTTTTTTTACCAGAAACATGACTTGTATACAAGATGAAGATGCAATTGCTATGCACGTGATTACAATGTTTAAATGCAATGTTTTATTCTGCGGTTTATTTTTCAAATGTTTGTTATGATTCTATGGTAATAAACACATCTTTGCAGTATTAAGTTTGATTATATTATATTTGCAATTCAAATACTTTTTCATTGTTATCTTTTTAAATTATGTATTTAAACATTCGTTTGATTAGCTGCCATGCAATGAAATGTATGCTAGAGTTTATTCCACATACCTTAAATGCTGTAATATATGTTAATTATTCTATTTACTTATTTGATGGCTTTGATCTCTATACTTTGGCTACAAACATGTATATGATCAGTCATTTTACCAGTTAGAAACACAGAAACTATGTTTCCTGAATACAGAAAATAAACAAGAAAATGGGAGATCATTTGCAAGCATGCAAAAATCAAATGTACTTGACCCAATCCTTACCTAAGCATTAACTCCACCTCATGTCAAACTCTGTTGGAAAGCCGAGGGGTTTTGCAATCAGGGGATATTTAACTGCTGACCATTCATTTCTTGCTTAACTAACACACATGATTTTCTAACAAAGAACAGGTAAATGGGCAAAACTGTGGCTGATGGAGTTCCATAGGAGCAAATGAGAGCTTCTCCATTTTGGACTGAAAAAGCATAGATCGGGTACTTGCTAGATGGTTTGAAGTTCAATCCTGGGGATTCAAAGACTCTTGGGGTTCAGGTATATAGATATTTACAGTGTCATGAACAGGTGCAGAAAATAATTAAGACAACTAATGGAATGCTGCATTTTATATGTGGAAGACTAGAGTATCAGGATGCAGAGGTTATGCTGCAGCTATACAAACCACAGTTATATCCCACTTGATGTATTGTGAGCAGACCTGAGCAATGTACAAGGATGTATTGCCCTTGGAGAGACTAAAATGTAGGTCTCCAAGAGTGGTACCTTTACTTCAGAGATTAACAGGTTAAGTTATGAGGAGATGTTATGCATATTAAGTCTATTTTCTCTAGAATTGGGAAGGTTATGGGGTGCAAGGGCCTGCAAGGTTAAGGGGTGATCTAATCAAAGTCTTCAAGATATTAAGTGAAAAAGTAAGGGCAGATAAAGTTAAAGAATTTCCACTGGATGGAGATGCTAAAACTAGGTGGCATAATCTACAAATTAGCACCAGACCCTTCAGGACAGAGGTCAAGAGCATTTCTACTCACAAATGGTGGTAGAGGTTTGGAATTCTCAGTTGATGCAAGACCAGCTGCTAATTTTAATATTTAAATATTTGTTAAGTAAAAGTATTAAGGAATATTGATGAAAGACAGGTATATGGAGTTAGGCTACAGTTCAGTTATGATCTAATTGAATGGCTGAACAAGCTTGATGGACTGAATGGAACACTCCTGTTCCTATGTTCTGAACACTTTGTACAGCAGTATACCAGTCAATGAAAGCAGACAGCAGGTGCTGCAAGCAATTATGAAGCAAATTATACATTGGTTTTCTTTGTATGAGGACTTGGGTTCAGAGTAGGCATGCCTCACATTAATTAATAGGGTCTTGGTGAGTAAGCCTTGGTGTATTGCATGCAGTTTTGGACTCCCTACCTAAGAAAGAATATATTTGTCCTTGAGGGAGAGAAGCAGCAATTCAATAGACTGATGCCATTATTGACAAGGCTGTGCTATGAGGAGAGATTGGTTTGACTGGACCTGTATTCACTAGATTTGGAACAATGAGAAGAATCAGATTGAAATGTATGGACAGACTAAATGCAAAAATGATATTTTCCCTAGTTGCAGAGTTTAGAACCAGTGGGCACAGTTTCAGATTGCTGGGTAGACCATTTAGGACTGAAATAAGGAAAGCTGCTTTTACTCAAAGTTACTGAACCTGTGAAGATGTCTATAATAGAAGGCAGGAGAGGCCAAGTCATTGAATATATTCAAGAAAGCGATAGATTTCTTTACATTTAGAAGGTAGTAAGGGATATGGGGAGAAAACAGGGACATGGCATTGAGATAGAGGATCAGTCATGATCACTTTGAATGGAACAGCAGGTTCAAAGGGCCTGCTGATTGACCTGCTTCTCCTAGTCTATATGTTACCCTGTTAACAGACAGAATTTAATGGAGCACTGTAATGGGATTGGTTAGTTCAAATCTGTTTGCCAAGTAAGTTGCTGGAATTACCAGGTGATAATGGCATGTTGAGGTGAATGGGCAACATGGATATAGGTGAACCACACCACCAGCAATGTAACTCTTTAATCAATGGAATTAAAGGCTTAAATAATGAATGAAAAAGGGACTGAAGGTGATCAGAGTTTGTGGATTCAATGTCAAATCAGACATGACACAAGCAATAAAAGGGGAATATTATGTTGGTGATATAAAGCTCTGGTGAGGCCCCATTTGGAGTACTGTGTCCAGTTTTGGTCCCCACATCTCAGGAAGGACATACTGGCACTGGAGCGTGTCCAGCGGAGATTCTCACGGATGATCCCTGGAATGGTTGGTCGAATATACGAGGAACGGCTGAGGATGCTGGGATTGTATTCATTGGAGCTGAGAAGATTAAGGGGAGATTTAATAGAAACTTACAAGATACTACATGGCTTGGAAAGGGTGGATGCTAGGAAATTGTTTCCGTTAGGCGAGGAGACTAGGACCTGTGGACACAGTTTTAGAATTAGAGGGGGTCAATTCAGAACAGAAATGTGGAGACATTTCTTCAGCCAGAGAGTGGTGGGCCTGTGGAATTCATTGCCACAGGGTGCAGTGGAGGCCGGGATGCTAAATGTCTTCAAGGCAGAGATTGATAAATTCTTGATGTCACAAGGGATTAAGGGTTCCGGGGAGAATGCTGGTAAGTGGAGTTGAAATGCAAATCAGCCATGATTGAATGGTGGAGTGGACTCAATGGGCCGAATGGCCTTACTTCCACTCCTATGTCTTATGGTCTTATGGTTTTAGTAACAGGGTCTCCTCTGTCAGCTGGAGATCTAACAGGAGCCTCTTGTTGCAGCTATTGCTTCTTAGTTCTGACAGAAATAAGTGCACATTGAGCACTTAACTGGTCAGCACAGGGCATCCATAAGATCGAAGTCTTTGTGGTGTAAGACTTATTCATTAAGGGCTTAAAGTCAATCAGTGACCAGGAGCTCCCTGTTGCTGGTCAGCATTATAGTTGTGTAACATAATCCCTGCAGGTTAGAGTCGATGATGGACCCAGACCAGAGGGGCGGGTGAAATAGGTTTGTGGACATGAGGTCACTGTTTCAGGGGGGTGTTTCAGAAGAAAGGCCATGGGTTAGTTCTCAGTGGGCTCTTCCCTTCTTGATGCCAGGTCCTTCAGTCAGGCAATGAGTGCCTTCAAATAAAGGACTCACTGCCAGAAGGTTGCTGGTGGGATTGGCTTTTCAACTTCCTAGTATTGTAACTTGCTTCTCTGGTTGATTACCAGGGATGGAATGAAGTCCTTGAATGGGCATTAATTATCCACAGAAGGGTCTGAATTATCAGCCAGGCAGAAAGGCTCTTCACAAGCCTTCCTGCCCGAAGCTTAATAAGGCTAAGGTGGCGATGGGCAGTGCCACACCATCTGACTTGATTAAATTCCCTCCTGCCTCCTAACTCACCACATCCTAACCAGCAAAACATTAAATTTCACCCAAGCAGAAGGTGACAAAGGTTGGATTCAGAGACAGAGAAAAAAAGTACACAAAGTCAAATAGAAGAAAGTTTTTTTTAAAAAAAGAATTAAATTATTCAACCTGTCAGCATGAATCTCTATATTTTTAACGATATATTTTCTGGGCTAGAGAGGTTGATTGATATTAATCAACAAATACCAAATTATTAAAAAGCTCAACTTAACATTCTGTACTGTTTCATGAACAATTAATGTCCAAGAGCAGCAACCCCATGAAATTCTGGGAGTTACTCAGTTTCATTCACGAGGGGTCATAGTTTTAAGCTGGTTGGAGAAAAGTATAGAGGGGATGTCAGAGGCTGGTTCTTTACATAGAATTGTGAGAGCATGGAATGCGTTGCCAGCAGCAGTTGTGGAAGCAAGGTCATTGGGGACATTTAAGAGACTACTGGATATGCATATGGTCACAGAAATTTGAGGGTGCATACATGAGGATCAGTGGTCAGCACAACATCGTGGGCTGAAGGGCCTGTTCTGTGCTGTACTGTTCTATGTTTTATGTTATATTCTTGGAAAACTTGCTGGGAGGTGTAAATCATCCAGAAACTTCTGACAACAAGCAACTTAATCAGAATCTCTTCCTCACCACAAATATCTGGCCAATTTTCACAATAATATCAAAATGTGTACTCACATATTGTTATATTTTCAGTACATTCCAACCTAGCATTATTTATAATAATCAATTATGATATGAACTTGACATCATTTATTTGTCTACTTCAGTAATTATAGGATATGTATTTTTTTCATCTAAGAAACTATGAAAAATATTTTCACTTTAAAACTTGTTGTCCTAAAATCAGATCCCTTGAGTGACTTTCTAATCTTATCAATTTAGTTTTTGTTAAATTGTGCTTGCCAATTATGAATTGCTTTTTGTTTTGAGGAACAACATGAGATTGTGGATAGGCCTACTCATTTCGAATGTAATCGTTGTTGTTACCGAGCAGAGCCTGGTCCCCGTGGATGGCCTGGTCCTCCTGGCCCAGCTGGTATTCCGGGTGAGTTATTAATTGTGTGGTTTTTTTTTAACATTTGTTTTCCAATTTTAACCCATTTTTTATTCCTATGGATAATTGTTGCTATTTAAGACTGAAATGAGGAGCAATTCCTTCACTCAGAGGGTGAGGAGCATTTGGATAAAGCCCGTGGAGGGCAAGCCACTGTCTTGGTTACAGAAAGAGACATATAGACCTTTAGTGTCTAAAAGTATCAAGAGATATGAAAAGGGGGCTGGAATATGGTGTTTATGTAGAGGATCAGCCATGATCATACTGAATGGTGAAAAAGGCTCATAGGCCAATCTCTGGTCCTATTCTCTACGTTTTTGTTTTGTATCATTACACAAAGAATAGCAAAACATTCAGTATGTCATCGAAATGACCATTCTTTACCTGAGTCTACATATTAAGGTTGGATTTAAGGATGTTCCGATGCACTTATCAGTTTAGAGGAGGGATTAGAATTTATCGAATGTAGAGGCTATAGCTTAATTTTCTCATAGAGTCAGGAGTGTGGTGGAATATTGTCCATCTGCCTGGATAAGTCCAGCTTCAAAAATAAATCATTCAAGAAGCTTGACTCCATTCAAGACCAATTGCAAATTAGGCTGCAACCAACCATCATTTTAAGATGCACCTGTGCCATCATTGGTGATCAGTGACAGCATCTACAAGGTGCATTGTGGAAACTTGCCAATGCATTTTCTGAATGTAGAAACCAGAAGGTCAAGGCAGCAGAGACATAGAAACACTACAACAGGGTCATCTGTTTACCGTGTGGAAGATTATACGCCACCAAACCAGCTCCCACCCCGTCTCATTCTTCCCAATTTAACCCCTCTGTGAAAATTCAGCAATAAAACAAAAGACATAAAACAAGCCTGTCCCACGGTCAAAAAGTGCTATGAACAAACTACGTTAATGTCATGAGATTTCTACTTCTTAATGATAGGATTTCCCCCGCACAACTCTGATCTCCAGCATCTGCTGTCCTCACTTTCTCCTCACGTGACCTGTGTTCTTGTAACATTCCCTCAGGTGTTGATGCTGAGACATTGAGTGAATTTAAGGAGGAGATAATCAGATATTTAATTAGTAATCGTTTGAAGTGCTATGAATAGCAGACAGAATTTGAGGTTGAGATGAGATCAGCCAAGATGGCATTCAACGGCAGATCAGGCTGAATTGCCTAGTCCTTCTCCTGGCTTTATGGTGTCAAACATGGACACCATTCAAAGCAAGCAGTGAGCTGAAGTTGACAAGTACTCGCTTTGATTGAGACTTGTCAATGTCTACTTTGCTTGTGGTCAGTGGAGGATAGAAAGCTTCGTGTTAATGGCATAAGATTTGCAGTTAATAAGATCATTAGCAAGCACTAATCCCACTTAACAGGCAACTAAATGCTGCCCAGCATAACAAGTTGGTCTCCGTATTGACAAAGATGTCTTACTGGATTCAACAGATTCTAATAGATTTCTTGACAGCTCATGTTGATCAAGAACTTTCAGAATTCTGCCTAGCATCTGTCTTTGCTTGCAGAGAAGTAAAGGAATTTGAGGATAGCTACCTATTCTCTCTCTCCATTTGCTAGAAGCTGAGGGCGGCACGGTGGCACAGTGGTTAGCACTGCTGCCTCACAGCACCAGAGACCTGGGTTCAATTCCCAACTCAGGCGACTGACTGTGTGGAGTTTGCACGTTCTCCCCGTGTCTGCATGGGTTTCCTCCGGGTGCTCCGGTTTCCTCCCACAGTCCAAAGATGTGCGGGTCAGGTGAATTGGCCACGTAAATTGCCCGTAGTGTTAGGTAAGGGGTAAATGTAGGGGTATGGGTGGGTTTCGCTTCGGCGGGTCGGTGTGGACTTGTTGGGCCGAAGGGCCTGTTTCCTCACTGTAAGTAATCTAAAAAAAAAAGCTGCTGCCTTTAAAAGGTGACTGAAAGACTGAACGATCAGTGTGTTAACCGCCCTCTATCCTCAGTGAAGAAACGAAAGGACTTGGAAAGAAGAAAATTGAAAATCAGAAGGACTCAAGAAATAAAAGGACACCTCACTAAATCCTATGGCTGGGTGCTATTGAACTGTGTTCATCTTAATTGTTTCTTTTCCCAGCATTAATATCCATTTGTATGTTTGATTCTGTCTGCAATTATGTGAGGTGTAAAGAAGGAGTTAAAGATTAATTTAGTAAGTTATAAGTTGATAAATCATATTATATTTGATTGTGGTTAGAATTGATTATCATAACAAAAAGTAGCTCTAGTTAAATGGCACGACGGGGTCCAGTGTACAAATGGTACACTCCTTTCCTCTATCCTCTCTTTGTATGATTAGCTTCAGTGTACTTTTGACATAGAGCTATTTTTCGTCAAGCAGCTGGAAATAATATGAACATAATAAATTGTGTGCAATGATGGTATTCCTGCCTTGCATTCCAAACAATATCACAAAATATCTTGATTCATGTGGTATAGTATGACAGTCTGTACAATCATCATTTGAACTTTTGAGCACCCTGAATTTATTTGAATTTTGGCTTTGAGACACACTTATCTAAGTATCCACTCTATAAAGATGTCAGCTGGTAATCAAACACTAATTGACTTCTGGAGCATAAATATCTGCGTTTTCATAGGAAACCATGGAAATAATGGAAATAATGGGCTACCAGGACATGAAGGCGATAAAGGTGAGCAAGGCCGTAAAGGCGACATGGGACCCCGAGGAGAACGTGGAATTCAAGGCATTAAAGGAGAAAAGGGACAAGCAGGCATCCCATCAGAACTCAAAGTAAGAACAATATTATTCCATTCCCCCCACAGGATTGTATTGTGTAAAACTAATGGACAAATGTTGGTTAATGTTCAGTAAGGTGCATAACACTTAGGTGCATAACAATGACACAGCATAAAAATGAATTTTACTTCTTCTTTTGAGTTATCATTTGGGTTAATCAGGTAAAGTTTTACCTGCCCAAGATCACATTCATAGTGGTCTATTACCACCGGTCTGAAAGTAGATCGTTATTAAATACATCTGTGGTCATGTAGCCAAAAACGTTCATGATATTTGCACATTTGTTCAAATAAAGTGATACCTCCCTTTTCTCTCTTTAATTGACATAGGTTGCTTTCATGGCTTCTATGGCAACTCATTTCACAAACCAGAACAGTGGCATTATCTTCAGCAGTGTGGAGACCAATGTTGGAAGTTATTTTGATGTTATGACTGGAAGATTCACTGCACCTATAAAAGGTAAATTCATGTCTTTACAGTTGGTTCATTTGCTAAAAAGTACAGAATGTAATTTCTCTGTTTTTTCAAAGAAAGAATAATCAAAATCTGGAACTAACTTCCTCAAAAGACTGTATCTACTCAGAGAATTTGTCCTTTCATGTATATCCTCAGATAAATTGTTAAATAATGATATCAAGGGATATAAAGCATATTTATCGAGTTGTGATGCAGATCAACTATAATCTAATTGAAGTGTAGAGCAGAATTGAGGGGACCAACTGAAATTTTCTGGCATTAACTCTTCCTAATTTTAGAACAGATTTTGAAGTTAAAAAGCTATGTGCAATTGATTAGTAGTTACCAATAAATATTTACTAATTAATGGCTATAGCTTTATTAACATTTTGAGTGAATGTTAACAGTCAAAGTGAGGAATGATGTTGCTGTGGCATGTAAAATCAATATTTTTTGACCACATTGAATTCATAAAGCATTCCCAGATCAGGTACATGGTTACAACAATACCAATACTCCAGCTACTCATTAGTAGCAATGTAACAGAAATGCAAGACCTGAAGAATGCCTCCAATTGCACCAAGCCATGTCCATAAGATTGGGAATAGTGAAATGGGGAGATGGTAGTGATTCAGTAAGGATGAAATGGAAAGTCTCTTGAAGAGTCATTTTACATTGAACATGATTTTGAATCTTGCAACCAGTGTGCTGGTTTCTCAGTTCAGTGGATTATTTCTAATAATTTTTCATAATTTCTAATAAGTTATTTTGGTTGTTGACAGATTGTTGCAATAAAAGCATGTGTAATTGCAATTCTAAACCACATTTTAACTTCTGTCAATTTTTTTATTTTAAATATCAAAAACAGTGAATGACAAATTTTAACCTCTTATTGTCTATTACGTTCAAATTAAAGACAACTGGAAAAATTACTATTGGATGACCTTGCAGAAATTAGTTTCATGATTTTGAAGCTGCTTTGAATTACTACAGAATGGTAATGTATTCAAATAGCAGGAGGCACATTTTAAAATAAGTGAAACAGATGCAACTGTCAGTAAGAACTGTATTACAGTTGAATAAAGGCAACTATAGAAGCATGAGGGAGGAGCTGGGTAGAATTGATTGGGAGAGAAGCCTAGCAAGAAAGACAGTGGAACATCAATGACAGGAATAATTCGGCAGACACAGCAAAAATTTATCCCAAGGAAAAAGAAGCTTACCAAAGGAAGGATGAGGCAACCAAGGCTGACCAGGGATATCAGGGACAGCATAAAAGCAAAAGAGAAAGCCTACAATGTGCTAAAGAGCAGTGGGAAGCCAGAGAATTGGGAAGCCTACAAAGACCAACAGAGGAAAACAAAAAAAGAGAAGATTAAATATAAGGGTAAGCTAGCCAGTAATATAGAAGATTACAAGACTTTCTTCAGATATATAAACAGCAAAACAGAGGCAAAAGTGGACATTGGGCTGCTGGAAAATGACACTGGAGAAGTGTAGTGGGGAGCAAAGAAATGGCTGAGGAACTGAATAAGTATTTTGCGTCAGTCTTTGCGGTGGAGGACACAAGCAATATCCCAAAAATTCAAGAGACTTGGAGGGGGGTATAAATGAGTACGGTGGCCATCACTAAGGAGAAGATGCTAGAAAAACTGAAATATTTGAGAGTGGAAAAGTCACCGGACCAGATGGGCTACCGACTAGAATTCTGAAGGAGATTGCTGAAGAGAGAGTGGAGGCATTAGTAGTGACCTTTCAGATATCACTGGAGTCATAGAGGGTCCCAGAGGACTGGAAAATTGCTCTTGTAACCATCCATTTAAGAAGGGACTATGGCAAGATATGGGAAATTATAGGCTGATTAGCCTGACCACAGTCGTTGGGAGGATTTTGGAGTCCATTGTGAAGGATAGGATTTCTGAATACTTGGAACTGCATTGTAAAATAGGATCAAATCAGTACACTATCATCAAGGGGAGACCATGCCTGACAAATCTGTTAGAATTCTTTGAGGAAGTAATGAATAGGTTAGACCAAGGAAAGCCAATAGATGTTATCTATGTGGACTTTCAGAAGGCCTTTGATAAGGTACCACCCAGGAGGCTGCTGAGTAAAATAAAGGTCAATGGAGTTAGAGGCAAGCTACCAAATGGCTGTGTAGCAGGAGGCAGAGAGTGGGGATAAAAGGGTCCTTCTTGGGATGGAAGCCAAATGGTGGTGTTCCATAAGGGTCAGTGTTGAAACCACAAATCTTCGCTTTATACATTAATGATCTGGATGAAGGAATTGAGGGCATTCTGCTAAGTTTGCAGATGGTGCAAAGATGGGAAGGGGACAAGTAGTATTGAGGAGGCAGGGAGGCTGCAGAAAGATTTAGGCAGGTTAGGAGAGTGGGCAAAGAAATGGCAATGAACTACAATGTGGAAAAGTGTGTGGTCATGCACTTTAGTCAGAGGAGTAGAAGCTTGGACTATTCTCAAAAGGGGGAGAAAATTCAGAAATCTGGAGTGCAAAGAGATTTGGGAGCTCTAGTCTGAGATTCTCTTAAGGTTAAGTTGCAGGTTAAATCAGGAATTAGGAAGACAAATACAATGCTGTCATTCACCTTGAGAGGACTAGAACATAAAAGCAGGGATATACTTGTAAAACTTTATAAGGCTCTGGTCAGACCACATTTAGAATATTGTGAGCAATACATCAGCAAAGATGTATTGGCCTTTGAGCAGGTCCAGGGGACTTTCACAAGAATGATCCTAGGAATGAAAGAATGAAAATCTTAACATATGAGGAACATTTGAGGACTGTGGGACTACACTGTATGAAGTTTAGAAGAATGAGGGGGGGATTTGATTGAAACTTACCGAATACTGAACAGCCTGGACAACGCGGACATTGGAAAGAGATTTAATTGGTAGGAGAGACGAAGACCCAAGGGTACAGCCTTAGGATAGAGGGAAGACCCTTTAGAATGGCAGTAAGGAGAAGCTTCTCTAGCTAGAGAGTGGTGAATTTATGGAATTCATTGCCACAGAGGCTGTGGACGCCAGATCATTGTGTATATTTAAGACAGAGATAGATAAGCTCTTGATTGCCAAGGGGATCAAGGGTTACAGGAACAAAGTAGGAAAGTGGGGTTGAAAAACCGGTCAGCCATGATTGAATGGTGGAGCAGACTCAATAGGCCAAATGGCCTAATTTCTGCTTCTATGTTCTTATGATCTAAGGTGTTATAACTGCTTTGATAAATCTGTTAGATTCTGCAACTTTAATAGAATATTTTGTTGACATTTCCATGCAATCCACCATTATGACAGAATGATTGCTTAATTCAGTTTGAAAAAGCTAAAGTTATCTCAAGCAGAGGGATTCTGAATTCATACATACTATGACTGCTTAGAAAGAGTTAAAAGCACACAACACCAGGTTGTAGTCCAACGGGTTTATTTGGAGCCACTAGCTTTCGAAGCACTATTTCTCCGTTAGATGATTGCAGAGCAGGATCATAAGACATGAAATTTATAGCAAATGGTTACAGTGTCATGAGGCTGAAATATATTAAACTTTGATTAAGTCTTTTGTCTTTTAGAATAGGTTTACTAGTTTCAGTTTGTTAATATATAAATCCCAAAATGACTTTAAGTCACATCCTCAAGATAACTGCAGGTTTTCCAACAAATGGTGTCACCTTGGCTCAGACAATGCATTAAAGGTGTGAGGTTAAAGTCTGTCTGTGTCCCAATCTTGAGTCAGACTACTTCTATTTCTAAAGTGGGATTTACAGAATCTTACATGGATTGACTGTAGGTTGTGCACTTTTTGAACAAAATAAAATATAATTCTGCAAATACAGATTAACTCCATAAATTTATGTGTGTGTGGAGGAGAGAGAGAGTGTGCACATGTGGATGTGAGTTCATGTGATAGTGTGTGTATAGGCTTGGTAAAGTATACGTGTGATTGTGATGGGGTAGATGCCTGTGAGAGGCTGCGTGCATCGGTGTGAATGTGGGCGTGTATGTGTGTGCGTATGAGAGAGGGTCTGTATTAGTGTGTGAGTATGTAGCAGTGTGTGCGTGTGCGTGTGGGTGTGTGTATAGTGCAGTGAGGTCACTGTAGTGTAACATGAACCCAAGGTCGCGGTTGAGGCCATCCCCATGGGTACCGAACTTGGCTATCAGCTTCTCTCGGCCACTTTATGTTGTTAACTGTCCCAATATCCATCTTGGCAGATAGTCACCCAAAGATCCGAAACCAAATGTCCTGGATCGCTAACACGTTCCCCGACTAGGAAGGAACACCCCTGCCTGGTGATTGCTGTGCAGTGTTCATTCATCCATTGTTGTTGTATCTGCTCAGTCTCGCCAATGTACCATGCCTCATGGCATCCTTGCTTGCAGTGTATAAGATAGACAACATTGACCGAGTCACATGAGTACCTGCCGCATACATGGTGGGAAGCGTTCTACATGTAATAGTGGTATCCATGGTATTCATGTCAACAATCTTACACGTTTTGCAGTGGTTGCCATGCAAGGTTATATGGTGTTGGCCTGAAGGCTGGGCAGTTTGCTGCAAATAATGGTTTGTTTAAGGTTTGATGGTTGTTTAAAGGCAAGAAGTGGAGGCGTAGATCAGGTCTTGATGAGGTGCTCATCCTCATTGATAAGGTGTTGCAGGCTGCGAAGAACATGACATAGCTTTCCGGCTTCCAGGAATTATTGGACAACAAAGGGTACCCTATCAGTTGTGTCCCATGTCGGTCTCCTGAGGAGGTCATTACAGTTTCTCATTGTTGGCACACAGACAGACTTTAACCTCACACCTTTAATGCATTGTCTGAGCTGAGATGATACCTTTTGTTAGAAAACCTGAAATTGTCTTGAGAATGTGATTTAAAAGGAGTTCGGGGATAGACATATTAACGAATGGAAACTAGCAAACCCAATCTAAAAGATGACAGATTTAATCTCAGTTTGTTTAATTTATTTCAGCTGCATGAAACTAATCTTTTGCTATAAATTCTATATCTTATGATCCTGCTCCACAACCACCTAAAGAAGAAGCAGTGCTTCAAAAGCTAGTGCTTGCAAATAAACCTGTTGGGCGATAATCTGGTGCGTGATTTTTAACTTTGTTCACCCCAGTCCAACACCAGTTCCTCCAAATCGTGCTTAGAAAGGCTACTAAAGGATCATTATCTTTTTATATGATAATTGAGCAGATGCTTATGTTTTTATCAGAGATTAGTGACTTCAGGAGATTTAAAAGTTTTAAATGGATTTACGGATATTTTCACAATCAGTTGTGAAGGGTAAGAACTGCTGGCAGGTGGGACTAGATTGGGTTGGGATATCTGGTCAGCATGGATAGGTTGGATCGCTGTACATCTCTATGACTCTATGACTCTAAATACAGTTCTTACCCTCCAAACCCTTCCTATTCATATACCCATCCAAATACCTCTTAAATGTTGCAATTTGAGTATTAGAAATTCCTTTCTCATCGCCAGATTTTATCTTCCATTGCCACTACTGGGTGAATGGCTAAAGAGGTGACATAGAGGGTAGGATTTGATATTAAAGGTATGAGGAGCTACAGAAGAGTATAATTTGGCATGGAGTGTATAAAGGGCAAATGTATATGCATAGCTTCATTTAATTTATATGGAGTGTATCAGGACCCATGGAAGTTGGATGGGGTGGAGGTATTGAAGAAATGTGATGGCAAGGTCTTAAAGCCTAATAACATAAAAACTAAATGGGATGAAGACCCTAAGATGTAAGTAGGCCTTTCTATCCAGCCCACCTCAGCATCTGCCTGCCCTATGGCTGCCAAGGACTTGCTAATGCAATCGATTAATGTGACTTCATCCCTCTCTCAAGTTTGTCTGGATATATTTTAACGAGTTGAGACTTCAGAAACTTCCAGACTTGAACTAGAGTCATAGAGTCATAGAGATGTACAGCACCGAAACAGACCCTTTGGTCCAACTCATACTTGCTGACTAGAAATCCTAACCTATTCTAGTCACATTTGCCAGCACTTGGCAATTGCAACATATAAAAGGCATCTGGATGTGTATAAGAATAGGAAGGATTTAGAGGGTTATAGGCCAAATGCTGGCAAATGGGACAAGATTAATTTAGGATATCTAGTTGGCATATCTAGTTTCCATGCTGTACAGCACAATGGCTGTACGACTCTATCGTGGGAAATTAGCCACTTTCTTTGTTTCCCTTTGGACAATTCACATTTTCTCTCCCTTTCACTTGTACTTTGTAAATGTTCTCCAAGAAGTCTAAACCACATCTTCATTTTGGAAACCCAAAGTTTCTACAACACCAGTTTAGGTATTGATCTTAAATATTCCTATTGTCTGCCAGATTTGCACAATTAATGTGGATTTTGCATAGCTTTGACAGTTACAGACTTGATGGGCAGAAGGGACACTTCTGTACTTTACGGTTTTGTGAATTGAAACCTTCATGGAGGCCACAGGGTGTTAAGTGTTCAAGTGCAGACTCCACTGAGACCATTGCCACAGACATTACTCATGTGGGAGATGGCAACACATTTCATTTTCTCACCCAAGCCAAACGTTAAGTCTTTCTTCCTCAAGTTCACTAACTGACCTTTAATGTTTGCATCTCTCATCTTGCCTTCTATAAGTATGCTAACGGGGTTGGTATTCAATGATCCTCTCAGTTCTCCTTGATCCATCCAGACAGAGAAGCTAAGCAAATGTGAATATAAATTCATCTGAGTATTGCAATGTTACCAAATATGTAGAGTCATAGAGATGTACAGCATGGAAACAGATTCTTCGGTCCAACTCGTCCATGCCAGCCAGATATCCTAACCTGAACTAGTCCCATTTGCCAGCACTTGGCCCATATCCCTCTAAACTCTTCCTGTTCATATACTCATCCAGATGCCTCTTGAAGACTGCAATTGTACTAGCCTTCACTACTTCCTCTGGCAGCTCGTTCCATACACGAACCACCCTCAGCATGAAAAAGTTGTCGCTAAGGTCCCTTTTATATCTTTCCCCTCTCACTTTAAACCTATGCCCTCCAGTTCTGGACTTTCCCACCCCAGGGAAGAGACTGCCTATTTCTCCTCTCCATGCCCCTTTATGATTTTATAAATCTCTATAAGGTCACCCCTCAGTCTCCGATGCTCCAGGGAAAACAGCCCCAACCTATTCATCCTTTCACTGTAACTCAGGTCCTCCATCCTTGTAAACATTTTTTTAACCCTTTCAAGTTTCAGAACTTCCTTCCGATAGGAGGGAGACCAGAATTGGCCAGAATATTCCAAAAGTGGCCTAACCAATGTTTTGTACAACCACAACATGACCTCCCAACTCCTATACTCAATACTCTGACCGATAAAGAAAAGCATACCAAATGCCTTCTTCACTGTCCTATCTACATGTGACTTTACTTTCAAGGAACTATGAACCTGCATTCCAAGATCTCTTTGTTCAGCAACACTCCCCAGGACCTTGCTGCTTTGCTTTTCAAAACACAACACCTCACGTTTATCTAAATTAAACTCCATCTCCCACTCCTCAGCCCATTGGCCCATCCGATCAAGATCCTGTTGTACACTGAGGAAGCCTTCTTCTCTGTCCACTACACCTCCAATTTCGGCACCATCTGCAAACTTACTAACTATATCTCTTATACTCACGTCCAAATCGTTTATATAAATGATGAAAAGTAATGGACACAGCACCGCTCCTTATGGCACTCCATTGGTCACAAGCCTCCAGACTGAAAAGCAACCCTTCACCACCACCCTCTGACTCCTACCTCTGAGCCAGTCCTGTATCTACCATTATGTACTTATGAATTTTGTATGTTTAAGTACGTGGAAATTGTAAAATATCTCAGTAACAAATATCATATTACAGGTTTGTGCATTCATTAAATCTCCCAGTACTTCCTCACAAACAACCATTAGTCTGAGATATTTTTGGGTTAAGTTTAACTTTGACGCTGAGTAACTTGAGTTATAATAAAAATAAACACACTAAATTTTGACAGATGGGAAGTCAAACAGCATGTTCAGAACTGAAGAAGCGTCACTGGATCCGAAGCATTAACTCTGTTTTTTCTCTATAATGCCAGACCTGCTGAGTTTCTCCAGCAATTTCTGTTTTTGTTGCTGATTTCCAACATATGCAGTTCTATTTTTATTCTGTAGAATGTTAATGAAGCCAGTGAGATGACACCAGAAACATATGCAAAAATCAGGAAGGGGTTGACAGGCTGTGTAAAACTTTTCTCCTGAAAATAGAAAGGTATGGGGAGACCTAACCTAGATATTTTGCATTCTAAAAGAATTCATCGAAGAGAGAATTATGCCAATTGTGGGGAAGAACATGACTACATCATCAGTACAAGGTAGAAAGAAACTTAATAAGTAATTAAGTCAAAAAGCCTTTATCCAAAGAGTGATGGAAATGTGGGATTTGCTGCCACAGGCTGCACTTGTAATAGAAAGTATAGATGCATTTAAAAGGAAACTAAATAAATATTGGAAGAAAAAGGAATGAGTGTAATGATGAAAGGAAAGATGAAAGGAACCATGAGTGAACCATAAACACAGATAGAGATTCGTTGGACCTACCTTTCTCTGTGCTATTATCCTATTTATCCTTTGTAATCCTAACCCTGGTGCATGGTGCATGTGAATTTAACTCAGCAGTACAGATTCTCATTGACTGCACATGGCGAGGGTAAGTTCATTCATCTGTGTCAGTGCAGTGTATTTTAGTTTTGCAAATACTAATTATCTTCATGCCCCTGCAGTTTAAAAATAATAAATATGCCTTGGTTTTGCTGCCACAACATTGTTGCAGTAATTATACAGGAGGGACTCCCACCTCAGCTTCATTATTAGGAGCTATCCTCATCTTGACTGTATTTCTTTTTTGATAAAAGTTACATAGCAAAAAATAATCTTTTCTCAAATTATGTTGAGTTATTCTCTTTTGGAAATGCACTGCAAGTGGTGACTTAATTTGTTCGACATTTATGTTACCAGCATGCCTCATTGACCAATATTATTATAGACACCTTGCTTCTGTACCCTTCAATGCAAATAAAATCCCAGCATCAGAGTCTGCAAGTTTGAAGATTGTTCTGGCAATTGTGTTACAAGATCACAAATTACAAAGAAGGCAAATATTTCTCCTATTCCTAACAAAACAAAGATTTACAAGAGCAAAGTCACAACTACAGTCACACAGATGGGTTAACTTTAAGAAGTGTAAGAAAGGTAGGCATGTAGTGCAGGAGTCTTCTGTAGCTATCCCCATTTCAAACAATTATGCTGTTTTGAAAAATGTAGAGGGTGATGGATTCTCAGGGGAATGTCGAACGAACAGCCAAGTATCTGGTATTGAGACTGTCTGTATTGCAATGAGGGATATGTTGGGTTCCAAGAAATTGATTGTGTTCGGGGACTCTCTAGTCCGAGGTACAGACAGACATTTCTGCAGCTAGCAGCGAAAAATCAGAATGGTGTGTTACTTCCCTGGTGTCAGGATCAAAGATGTCTCAGAGTGCAGAATGTTTCCAAGAGGGAGAGGGGCCAGCAGGAGGTCATTGGACACATTGGATATAGGAAAGGAAAAGGTTGAAAATCTGAAGGGAGAGGAATTTAAAAAAGAGATTCTCGAGAGTAGTAATATCTGGATTACTCCTGGTGCTACAAGCTGGTGAGAGCAGGAATAGGAAGATAGAGCAGATGAATGCATGGCTATCTGGTGTATAGGAGAAGGGTTCACATTTTTGGATCATTGTAATCTCTTTTGGGGTAAAATTGTACACGCAGAACAGATTGCACCTAAATTGGAAGGGGACTAATATACTGGAAGGGAGATTTGCTAGAGCTACTTGGGAGGATTTAAACTATTAAGGTGGGACCCAGGGAGATATGAGGAAAGAGATCAATCTGAGATGGGTACAGCTGAGAACAGAGGTGAGTCAAACAGTCAGGGCAGGCAGGGACAAGGTAGGACTAAAATTAAACTGCATTTATTTCAATGCAAGGGGCCTAACAGGGAAGGCAGATGAGCTCAGGGCATGGTTTGGAACATGGGACTGGGATATCATAGCAATTACAGAAACATGGCTCAGGGATGGGCAGTACTGGCAGCTTAAAGGATACAAATGCTACAGGAAGGATAGAAAGAGAGGCAAGAGAGGAGGGGGAGTGGCATTTTTGATAAGGGATAGC
The DNA here is from genome assembly GCF_020745735.1 of Hemiscyllium ocellatum. Classification (NCBI taxonomy): domain Eukaryota; kingdom Metazoa; phylum Chordata; class Chondrichthyes; order Orectolobiformes; family Hemiscylliidae; genus Hemiscyllium; species Hemiscyllium ocellatum. The sequence goes on along the minus strand of NC_083401.1, from coordinate 51,309,243 downwards.
ATTATAGCTGTACTGAAGGGAAGTTATTTGGGTGCCATTGTGTTAAGTGTGTACAAGAACATTTTCTGATTCAGTAGGTAGATCTGCTTACTAGAGAAGGTGCAAAATCTGACCTACTCTTGGTAAATAAGGCTGGGCAGGTGTCTGTGGAGGAGCACTTTAGGGCCAGCGACCATAATCCTATTGGTCTAAAAATTGTGATGGAAAAAGATAGATCAGATCTAAAAGTTGAAGTTCTAAATTGGAGAAAGACCAATTTTGAAATTAGGCAAGAACTTCAAAAGCTGATTGGGGGCAGATGTTCACAGGTAAAGGGATGGATTGGAAAATGAAAATCCTTCAGAAATGAGATAACGAGAGTCCAGAGACAGTATATTCCTGTTGGAAAGGCTGGTAAGTATAGGGAATGGTAGATGACTAAAGAAATTGAGGCTTCGGTTAAGAGAAAAAAGGAAGCATATGTCAGGTATAGACTGGATAGACGGGTGAATCCTTAGAGTTTAAAGGCAGTAGGAGTATACTTAAGAGGGAAATCAGGAGGGCAAAAAGGGGACATGAGATAGCTTTGACAAATAGAATGAAGGAGAATCCAAAGAGTTTTTACAAATACATTAAGGACAAAAGGGTAACTTGGAAGAGACTAGGAACCCTCAAAGATCAGCACGGCAGATGATGTGTGGAACTGCAGGAAATGGGAAAGATACTAAATGAGTATTTTGCATCAGTACTTAATGTGGAAAAGAACATGGAAGATATAGAATGTAGGGAAATAGATGGTGACATCTTGAAAAATGTCCATATTACAGAGGAGGAAGTACTGGACGTCTTGAAACTTAAATCCCCAGGGCCTGATCAGGTGTACCCTCTAACTCCATGGGAAGCTAGGGAAGTGATTGCTGGGCTTATTGCTGAGATATTTGTATCATTGACAGTCACAGGTGAGATGCAGAAGACTGGAGGTTGGCTAATGTTGTGCCAACCAAGAAAGGTGGTAAGGACAAGCCAGGGAACTGTAGATCAGTGAGCCTGATGTCACTGGTGGGCAAGTTTAAATTAGATTTTTTCGTGTGAAAACAGGCCCTTCAACCCAACCCAATGAAGAGTAACCCACCCAGACTCCTTTCCCTTCACCAAACACTACGGGCAATTTAGCATGGTCAATTCACCTAACCTGCACATTTTTGGACTGTGGGTGGAGACCAGAGCACCCAGAGGAAACCCACACAGACGTGGAGAGAATGTGCAAACTCCACACAGACAGTTGCCTGAGGCAGGAATTGAATGCGATCTCTGGCGCTGTGAGGCAACAGTGCTAATCACTGAGTCACCATGCTGCTCAAGTTAAGCGAATCCTGAGGGATAGGATGTACATGTATTTGGGAAGGCAAGGATTGATTAGGGATAGTCAACATGGCTTTGATGTGTGGGAAATCATGTCTCTCAAACTTAATTGAGTTTTTTGAAGTAGTAACAAAAAGGATTGATGAGGGCAGATGTGATCTATATGGACTTCAGTAAGGTGTTCAACAAGGTTCCCATTGGGAGATTGGTTAGCAAGGTTAGATGTCATGGAATACAGGGAGAACTAGCCATTTGGATACAGAACTGGCTCAAAGATAGAAGGCAGAGGGTGGTGGTGAAGAGTGACCAGTGGAGTGCCACAAGGATCGGTGCTGGGTGCACTACTTTTCTTCATTTATACAAATGATTTGGATGTGAGCATAAAAGATATAGTTAGTAAGCTTGCAGATGACACCAAAATTGGAGGTTAGTGGACAGCGAAGAAGGTTACCTCAGAGTACAATGTGATCTTGATCAGATGGGCCAATGGGCTGCGGAGTGGCAAATGGATCAGTGCGAGGTGCTGCATTTTGGGAAAGCAAATCTTAGCAGGACCTATAGACTTAATGGTAAGGTTCTAGGGAGTGTTGCTGAACAAAGACCTTTGAAGTGCAGGTTCATAGCTCCTTGAAAGTGGAGTCGCAGGTAGAATATTGAAGAGGGTGTAGAGTATTGAGTACAGGAGTTAGGAGGATATGTTGCGGTTGTACAGGACATTGGTTTGGCCACTTTTGGAATTTTGTGTGCAATTCTGGTCTCCGATTGGAAGGATGTTGTGAAACTTGAAAGAGTTCAGAAAAGATTTACAAGGATGCTGCCAGGATTGAAGGATTTGCGCTATAGGGCGAGGTTAAATAGGCTGGGACTATTTTTCCCTGGAGAGTCGAAGGCTGAGGGGTGATCTTATAGAGGTTTATAAAATCATGAAGGGCAAGGATAGGATAAATAGACAAAGTCTCTTCCCTGGAGTGGGGAGTCCAGAAATAGAGGGCATAGGTTTAGGGTGAAAGGGGAAAGATATAAAAGAGACCTTAGGGGCAATTGTTTCACACAGAGGGTGGTAAGTGTATGGAATGAGCTGCCAGAGGAAGTGGCAACAGGTAAAAGGCATCTGGATGGGAATATGAATAGGAAGGGTTTGAAGGGATATGGGCCGGTGCTGGCAGGTGGGACTAGATTGGGTTGGGATATCTAGTCCGCATGGACAAGTTGGACCCAAGGTTTTGCTTCCATGCTATACATCTCTTTAATTCTATGATTCTATGTTATTGTGAATCTTTTGTGCTCTGCACTGCTTTGTTAAATGATAAGCAGATCAGCGTTAAATGTAGCAAATCATCATGTGCTTTTTTCATTACTAACTGAAGAAATAATGATATTTTCATATCTGAATCACTTAACTTGATATCTACTTGCTTTCAGTAATGAGACATTTTAACCTTCTGGAACATATGCTAAATTACAGTTTGTAACCAGTCAAAAATTATTCATTTGAGATGAGTCACTGATGCTGAATATTAAATGAGCAATGATTTGAATGATACAGAATATTCAGTGAATTTAGAAAGCTGGCAAGCAAACTTTATGCAATACACTTTCAATAAAATGGAGAATCAGGGAATTAATTGACAAAGAAATAAATAAGAAATGGTAGAAGTGACAGAAATCATTGATTCTCAGTCCAATGAAGTCAGGTCAAATATGATCAAGGACACTTCCTGTTGATTACCAAATGCCTCCTCATTTCATTTGACTAATCAGTACTCCTCTATGATGAGGAAGTAAAGCAAATCGAGCGATTGCAAAAGTGTGTTTGGTTTGCTTTTTATGAGGAGAAAGTGAGGAACTGCAGATGCTGGAGATCAGAACTGAAAATGTGTTGCTGGAAAAGCACAGCAGGTCAGGCAGAATCCAAGGAGCGGGAGAATCATCGTTTCTAGCATAAGCCCTTCTTCAGGAATGAGGAGAGTGTGCCAAGAAGGCTAAGATAAAAGGTAGGGAGGAGGGACTTGGGGGAGGGACGTTGGAAATGCGATAGGTGGAAGGAGGTTAAGGTGAGGGTGATAGGCCAGAGTGGGGGTGGGGACGGAGGAAGAAGATTGCAGGTTAGGAAGGTGGTGCTGAGTTCAAGGGTTGGGATGGAGACAAGGTGGGGAGAGGGGAAATGAGGAAACTGGAGAAATCTGAGTTCATCCCTTGTGGTTGGAGGGTTCCTAGGCAGAAGATGAGGTGCTCTTCCTCCAGCCGTCGTGTTGCTATGGTCTGGCGATGAAGTCCAAGGACCTGCATTCCTTGGTGGACTGGGAGGGGGAGTTGAAGTGTTGAGCCACGGGGTGGTTGGGTTGGTTGGTCCAGGCGTTCCAGAGGTGTTCTCTGAAACGTTCCACAAAGTAGGCGGCCCGTCTCCCCAGTGTAGAAGAGGCCACATCGGGTGCAGCGGATGCAGTAAATGATGTGTGTGGAGGTGCAGGTGAATTCGTGGTGGATAAGGAAGGATCCCTTGGGGCCTTGTAGGGAAGTGAGGGGGGAGGTGTGTGTACAAGTTTTGCATTTCTTGCAGTTGCAGGGGAAGGTGCCGGGAGTGGAGGTTGGGTTGGTGGGGGGTGTGGACCTGACGAGGGAATCACGGAGGGAGTGGTCTTTTCAGAACACTGATAGGGGAGGGGAGGGAAATATATCCCTGGTGGTGGGGTCCGTTTGGAAATGACGATAGATGATGCAATGTATATGGAGGTTGGTGAGGTGGTAGGTGAGGACCTGTGGGGTTTTGTCCTGGTGGCGATTGGAGGGGCGGGACTCAAGGACGGAGGAATGGAAAGTGGAGGAGATGCGGTGGAGAGCATCATTGATCACGTCTGGGGGGATGTTGCGGTCTTTGAAGAAGGAGGCCATCTGGGTTGTTCGGTATTGGAACTGGTCCTCCTGGGAGCAGATGCAGCGGAGACGAAGGAATTGGGAATATGGGATGGCGTTTTTACAGGGGCAGGGTGGGAGGATGCTGAAAATGTGTTGCTGGAAAAGCACAGCAGGTCAGGCAGCATCCAAGGAACAGGAGAATCGACGTTTCGGACATAAGCCCTTCTTCCTGAAGAAAGGCTTATGTCCAAAACATTGATTCTCCTGTTCCTTGGATAGGTCTGACCTGCTGTGCTTTTCCAGCAACACATTTTCAGCTCTGATCTCCAGCATCTGCAGTCCTCACTTTCTCTCCGCAGGGTGGGAGGAGGTGTAGTCCAGGTAGCTGTGGGAGTAGGTTGGTTTATAGTCAATGTCTGTGTTGATTCGGTCATCCGAGATAGAAATGGAGAGGTCTAGGAAGGGGAGGGAGGAGTCTGAGACAGTCCAGGTAAATTTGAGGTTGGGGTGGAAGGTGTTGGTAAAGTGGATGAACTGTTCAACCTCCTCGTGGGAGCACAAGGCAGCGCCAATACAGTCGTCGATGTAGCGGAGGAAAAGGTGGGGGGTGGTGCCAGTGTAGCTGCAGAAGATGGACTGTTCCACAATTCCTATGAAGAGGCAGGCATAGCTTGGGTCCATACGGGTGCCCATGGCTACTCCTTTGGTTTGGAGGAAGTGGGAGGATTGGAAAGAAAAGTTGTTCAGAGTGAGGACCAGTTCAGTCAGTTGAAGGAGGGTGTCAGTGGAAGGGTACTGGTTGGTGCGGCGGGAAAGGAAGAAGCGGAGGGCTTTGAGTCCTTCGTGATGGGGGATGAAGGTGTACAGGAACTGAATGTCCATGGTGAAGATAAGGCGTTGGGGACTGGGGAAACGAAAATCATGGAGGAGGTGGAGGGCGTGGGTGGTGTCCCGAACGTAGGTGGTGAGTTCTTAAACTAAGGGGGACAGGACCGTGTCGAGGTATGCAGAGATGAGTTCGGTGGGGTAGGAGCAGGCTAAGACAATGGGTCGGCCGGGGCAGTCAGGTTTGTGGATTTGGGGCAGGAGGTAGAAACGGGCGGTGCGGGATTGTGGGATTGAGGTTGGAGGCGGTGGATGGGAGATCCCCTGAGGTGATGAGGTTATGGATGGTCTGGGAGATGATGGTTTGGTGGTGGGAGGTGGAGTCATGGTCAAGTGGGCAGTAGGAGGAGGTGTCTGTGAGCTGGTGTTTAGCCTCAGCGGTATAAAGGTCGGTGAGCCAAACTACTACCGCACCTCCCTTGTCTTCCGGTTTGATAGTGAGGTTGGGGTTGGAACAGAGGGAGTGGAGGGCTGCACGTTCTGAGGGTGAGAGGTTGGAGTGGATGAGAGGGGTGGAGAGGTTGAGGCAGTTAATGTCGCGGCGGCAGTTGGCTATGAAGAGATCGAGGGCAGGTAAGAGGCCAGCACGGGGTGTCCAGGTGGATGGGGTGTGTTAGAGGTGGGAGAAGGGATTGTCAGAGGGTGGGCGAGGATCCTGGTTGAAGAAGTAGGCGCGAAGGCAGCGGAAGAATTGTTCGATGTCTCACCGTGTGTTGAACTCGTTGATCCGAGAGCGCAGGGCAATGAAGGTGAAGCCTCTGCCGAGGACTGACCTTTCATCTTCAGAGAGGGGTAGTTCTGGAGGGATGGTGAAAATATGACAGGGCTTTTTATGATGCTTTGTTTGACCTGCAGGCCTGTTGAGTATTTTTTAAACAGCGATTGTATCTCCACCAGATTCAAGATTTTTGTGGAAAAGGACAAGGATGGGCCTGAAATCAAAGTTCCAAACTGGGGAAGGCAGATTTTAATAAAATCAAGTATAATGTGGCCAAAGTGGCCTGAAAGCTGATAGGTAAATCTGTGTCAGAGCAGTGGGATGCATTAAAGAAGGAAATGGGGAAAGTACAGTACCAGTAAGTTCCAATAAAGACAAAAGGTAGGACCAACAAATCCTGTGAACCCTGGACATCAAGGGATATTGAATAAAGAGAAAAAGGAAGTATTCACAAATCATAATTCTTCCTCAACTACAGCCAAATGTAATACTTTTCTCTTTTCTCTGTCCTCAGATTTTAGGTGGGAAGGGATTTTCCTCCTTTATGGGCTGTCTGGAGGTATTTGAGCAAATCTGTCCATGTAAAATCTGGTCTTCCTCCCTCATGTTTCCTGCTGCCACACATTGCCACCCTCACCTAGCTTTCCTCCCCCCCACCAAATCAACCACAGTATTTATGTGGCTAGTTCATTTAGTTTCTGGTCAACCTCCAAGATGCTGATATTCCAGGGGGAATGGTTAGATGGACAGAATATTATAGTCTACATCTTGCTGCATATTAATGAAGTGTTTCAATACCAATATCTAGCTAATTTAGAATGATGCTGAAAATTGTGCATTCATCAGCAAACATTCCCTCTTCAGGTCTTAGGATGATAGGATAGTCTTAACGAAGATGTTTGGCCAAGGACTGAACTGAATCGTTACAAAATGTCATGAGAATGGCCAATGTGCATAATTAATTATAAAAGGCAAAGATATTAACAGTACATTTTATGTTATTTCATTCCAGGTGTTTATTTCTTTATTTTTAACATGATGAAACATGAAGATGTGGAAGAAACATCTGTCTACCTAATGCACAATGGAAATGCTATCATAAGCATGTACAGGTATGAACCAAAACTCACAAGACAATTGAATTTTGACATGCTCATATTAAATTTGAGGTTTATAGGTTTCTCAAGTAGTCTGTTGTATTTTCTGTAAAATTATAATGGTGCATAATTCAGTTTAGTTCTAATATTAAAACTTATAGTCTCCAATGAGTGGAGCTCTTTGCTCACATTTGGATTGGGTGGCACAGTGGCTCAGTGGTTTGCACTGCTACCTTAGCACCAGAGTCCCAGGTTCAGTTCCAGCCTTGTGCAACTGTGTGGAGTTTGCACATTCTCCCTGTGCCTGTGTGGGTCTCCTCCCACAGTCCAAAGATTAGTTGAATTGGCCATGGTAAATTACCCATAGTGTTAGGTATATTGGTCAGAAGGAAGTGGACTGGTTGGGCCAAAATTCCTGTTTCCGCACTGTAGGCAATCTAACTATACACAGAGCAATGTACCATAGCATTTATTAATTTTTTTTAGATAAAAATCTTTATTTGGGTAGAAGAAATTAAGCATGTGATTTTGATATGTATCTGAACATAAGAACTAGGAGCAGGAGTAGGCCATCTGGGCCCTTCAAGCCTGCTCCACCATTCAATACGATCATGGCTGATCTTTTTGTGGACTCAGCTCCACTTACCTACTCTCTCACCATAACGCTTAATTCCTTTACTTTTCAAAAAAAATCTATCTCAGCTTTCAAAACATTCAATAAGGAAGCCTCAACTACTTCACTGGGCAAGGAATTCCATAGATTCACAATCCTCTAGGTGAAGAATTTCCTTCTCAATTCAGTCCTAAATCTGTTGCCTCTAATTTGAAGGCTATGCCTTCTTGTCCTAGTTTCACCCACCAGTGGAAACATCTTCTCGACTTCTATCTTATCTATTCCCTTCATCATTTTATATGTTTCTATAAAATCTCCCCTCAATATTCCAATGAATATAATCCGAATCTACTCAGTCTCTCATTATGAGCTAACCCATCAACTCCAGAATCAACCTAGTGAACCTCCTCTGCACCCTCTGTAATGCCAATACATCCTTTCTCAAGTAATCAGACCAAAACTGCACACAGTACTCTAGATGTGGTTTCACCAGCACCCTATACAGCTGCAACATAAACTCCCAGCTTTTAAGTTCAATCCCTTTCGCAATGAAGGGCAAAATTCCACTTGCCTCCTTAATTACCTGTTACACCTGCAGACCACCCATCTGCCTTATATCTGTTACAGCAGAGAGTAAAACAATTATATACAAACATATCCCAGTGCTTTTCTTTCTTATGCATGCATCTGAGTGATAGTTCTTTTTGAATTTAAAAGATTCATTAAATTTTCCTATTCACAGTCACATTTTATAATGTATTTATCTTCCTTTAGTAAGATTACTATCAGTTTAGTAATCTGCGTGTAGTGTGGGATATTCCAGAGAAAATACATAAATCACAGGCAGCAGTTGTCATGTCAACATTAATACTCAGAGAACTACACTTTATCTGGTTCATATTATAGCTTACCACAGAAAATCCTTCTGAATTCTGAAGTCTGGAATAATTGGCAAGCTTCTCTTTATATTAATATTTATTGGTTAATAAATTTGTTTGGAGGGTTTATAGTCTAAGCACAGTTTCAAAAAAAATGCTTATTCAGTCATATGCTAAAGTTTGGGAAGATTACTTGATGGTATGCAATATAACCAATTAGCCAAAGTAAAGTGACAAGTGACAATTAGTTCAATTCCTGATCGAACAGTCAATTAACTTTGTCAGATAAGGCACAAACAAAATCTGAGACAAGTTTCAAACAGCTAGGACATTGAAGAATCCCATTTGCTTTCTTGAAATTAAACTGTCTGTTATGTTGATTCATTTCAACATTTCCCTCGGCTACTCTCCAACTGAACTTTAGTCATGTCACAGTTGCCTGCATGTATGTTAAAGTGTGCAACTTGTGCATGCAAATCTTGCAGCAGTGACCAATGGGGACATGTACAGAGGAGTGACAGTCTTAATCATGAGCCCTGAAATGCAGGACGCAACTATGTCATTTAAGTGAATCGAGGAGGTCCCTTGAAGACCTTGAGAGTTTAGCAATTTATCAATGCACAATATCTGTGCATGAGGTGTGAGAGTGGCTGATACCCATGGTTCATGCCATGCAATGCAGTTGCTTGGAGACCTACACTGACTATTCTTCACAGCATACCAGGTAAGTGCTCTGACTTCCATATCAAGAATTCTTGGCAACTAGTTTACTTGCAGCAGATCGTTAGATTGAAGGTTGCTAATTAATGAAATGAGATTTTCAGTATAATTTGGCTAAAGTGGCCTGGGAGCTGATATCTTAGGTAAATCTGTGTCAGAGCAGTGGGATGCATTCAAGAAGGAAATAGGGAAGGTAAAGTACCAACAAGTTCCAATAAAGACAAAAGGTAGGACCAACAAATCCTGTGAACCCTGGACCTCAAGGGATATTGAATGAAGAGAAAAATGAAATATTGACAAGTCATAATTCTATCTCAACTCCAGCCAAATGTAACCACAATAATTCCTGTTAAAGTCAATTTACCATCACCTAATGAGAAACTTGCTTCAACATCCAGATCTTAGTTAAAAGATGCCACAACTTGCTTCCAATATCAAGAGGGGCTTTGCTGGTCTTCTCATGGGATTTTGACTTTTTTTTTGCCAAATCCCACATTATCCATGGCCCTGAAAAATTCCCCAATTCCCTGAAAATGAGATATTCACATGTTAATGAATTGAAACTATAAAATGGTGCACTGCAGATGCACATGATTCTAACAACTTCAATCACTTTTATGAAATACTATCAGCCTTCCTACATGTATAACATTGGATCTCTTCCATTATTTACAAATCTGGACCTTGAATTAAAAAGTGTTTGTAACCAGAATTAGAAACATCCATTTATTCTCCTATACAATCAATCTTATACATAAAAAACAACAGTTTTGGTGTTGCCAGTGTTGCTCAGAATTTACTACCCAGTTTAAAGTGTGCGTTTGTTACATAAAGTCTCCAGAACATATAATTTCTGCCACAAAATGTGAGATAAGGTAAGAATAGTACTCTCACCATGCAGGCTTCTGTTGATTCACCAGAAAATAAATAATTCACATACATTTTAATTGAAAGTAATCTTTCCAAGAATATCTTTTAACCTTTTTTATCCGCTGTTCTTCCTATTATGTTCTCATGTATCTTTAATGAGTCTCTAAACTCATTGCGAACATGGAAAATACCTCTTATTTTGTGGACTTTTGTGGATCATCCTACGCTGATGAGCCAATTACTTTCAATGCCCACAATTGTCACAGTGTCATTGAATTAATGAGACATTAAATTGATCACTCTTCAACACTTCAGCTGGATGTGAAAAATTCCACACCATTATTTTGAAAATGGCGCCAAATCAAATGACCTGCTCACTAGCATATTGTTATTTGTGGAACTTTACTGTGTGCAAATTGGCTATCATTTTTCCTGCATTACAACTATCACTACGTTGCAAAGTATCTTCATTGGCTATAAGATGCTTCAAGACATTTTGAGGTTCTGAAAATTGCTGTCATAACTTTTTTATTTAAATTATAAGCTGTCCCCTTTCCTCATATTGAAAAGAATTTATCCTTAATCTGTCTGTCATAATAAACTGGTATCTTATCTCTGAAAATCTTTTTATCTACACTGTCATGGCTTCAATGTCACAAATGACATGTGATTGTGACTATGATTTTCCTATCTGCAAATTTTGACATGCAAAAGCATGTCATATATCTGGGATATGTTTTAGTATCTCATCAAAAATATTTTCCCAATTGTGCCAACATCATACACATGCCCACATACACAAGCACATATATTTCAATCAATCAATGTTATAAAATCTAATTTGATTATAATTATTTTCACTGTTTTGTCATTTTGGCAAATGGTATGGATGATGAGGGCTCTTCTTCATGAAAAATATAACACATTTGTTTCTATTATGTCACCTTTTAGTTCTGAATCCAAGGGAAAACATGATACTTCAGGAAACAGTGGAGTGCTTAAGCTTGAAACAGGAGATGAAGTTTGGCTGCGGATGGGAAATGGAGCATTGCATGGTGACCATCAAAGATATTGTACATTTTCTGGCTTCCTCCTTTTTGAGGGTAGCTAAAAGCCTCCATTATTAATGTAGCTCAGCAATAATATTCAATGTAGAATTGTGAAAATGTAATTAAACAATCTGATCTAAATCAACTCATTATTCATTATCTTTTCAGAGTGGTGAAAGAACCTTTGTGAATCATAACAGTCCCATTTCTTCCTTCTTAATTGGTTTTTCACCAAGTATTTTAAGTATTTTCATTCTAACTCTGCTTGCTTTATTTCAACTGTCAGATTACTGGTGCTAGAAAACTTGCATTTGACCATGCTTATGTTCATTCTAGTCAAGATGAGGACATTTTCTTTGGTTTTCCAATTGTACACAAAATCTCTTGTAGAGGAGATATGATAGTTTCAAACTGAATGCACAATTAAGATATGCTCAAAAGTGATCACAGCTGATCATTATGGACTGCCCAGTGCCAATGCAGATAATAGCCCAGTATGTTAGTTATCTTACTCTTCCCAGTATTATATCATTTAAGAAGTGGACAAACCTTGGGGAAATGTTTGAATATCATTTGACTGCCATTTGTTCTCAGTTTCTATACATAACTCACCTGAAATGGCAAGACAGTGTGTGGTATAACATATTAGTAAATATTTTGGCTTCTTGCAATAAATAAAAAGATTATAATTTGAACATATTCACAAGGTCTATACACACATCTGATTAGATTAGATTCCCTAGAGTGTGGAAACAGGCCCAACCAGTCTACACCAACTCTCTGGTGAGTAACCCACCCAGATCCACTTCTCTCTAAGTAATGCACCTACTTACTATGGGCAATTCACCTGACCTGCATATTTTGGACTCTGGGAAAACTGGAGCAAACCCAGACAGAAACAGTGCAAATCCCACACACAGTCACCCAAGGCCAGAATTGAACCTGGGACCCTGATGCTGTGAGATAGTAGTGCTAGCCACTGAGCCACCATGCCACTCCATTTTTTGTGTTGTGCCTAAGAAATGTAAAGTTGGACTCTGCAATATTTAATCTTTAAGAATCCATACACATGATAACAAAGACACATTATGAAATCAATAAAATGTACTTCAAGCAAAAATTTTACATATACTTAAACATTTAATAAATTCACAGCTTTTATGGCAAGATTGTGTCAATACAGTTGATTATTTCAGGAATCATTGTTTAAAAATTGGAATGCTGTAGTTTAATTAACATATGAAAGTATAGACACTAGTAACAGTCAGAATTATGGTCTTTTATGATGGACATGTACAATGTCAACAAATAAATTTATATACAAGATATTATTGGTATTTGATTTATTTTCAATGGCATTACTGATATAATAGTTGAGATTGTGGAATTTGTTACTACATGTCAGATTACATAACATTTTATTTTGGTTTAATTTTGTTTCCTTATGTCTTAATGGCATGGACCAGAGGGAGAGTTGAATTGAATGACCTGTTCTGTCCTCTTGTTCTGGTCTATAATAGAGTGGTTTCAATTTCTTTTCCTTTTTTTTCTCAGTTCTCTTTTAAAGCATAATCAGTAGTTGTGTGTTTTTCCAAACTCTGCCTGGGAATTTCAATTTAAAAATGACTTACCCCGATTCCTTCGAGTTAAAACAAAATAGAACCAATAGTGCATTCCAGACACAGCAAGATGATTCACAACATGCATTCATGCACATATGTATCCTAAAAAAAAGAAAGGAAAGGGGGGGAAGTTGCAATTTAAAAATTACAGTGCTTCACATCAAAGGTATTGGCATTAGGTAACATAATTAGAGTGTCCAATGGACGTCTGTTCATTGGCTGTACACAGAAATCTCTTTTGCAGAAGCTCTGATGCATTAAAATTGTAGCAGAAAGTACAACAATTGTAATTTGGGAATTGGTTCACTTTACAGACAAAATATGGAAATCAGACGTTGAGAGCCTAAGCAGTCATTAGCTATGCCTCGAGTTACTTACTCTTCTGTAATTGCAAGCAGACAAGAGAAAGAATTCAAGAATTGTATAATTAAAGATGATTCAGTAGTTTAAATCATGTGACAAGGGCTTCACAGCTTAACCACTCAAAGATGTTTTGATATCTTTACCAAAACCTCTTGTCGAATTGGGTTATTTTTCAACACTTAATAATTTTGGCAAGATTAAACAAGATTTTTAGTTTTAGTTTTCTGCAGTTGCTGGAGTTTTGAAGCAGATGTGGAAGCTCTTATTGCTCTCTCTGTTACAGCTAACATCTCGGGTTCTCTTCTTCCTGCTGCAATTGCATGTGAGAATTTATTTTACTGAATTTGCATTTGGCACAGTTGTGTTTATGGGATGTTACCTTATTAGAACAGTTAATTAGTAGTAGTTTATACATATGATATATACTTAAGCATTTCAATGGGTATACAGTTAAGGTAATTCTTTTCATTTACTTTTATTTTATCTGTATTTTAACTGTAGCATAAAAATAAAATGAGTTTTGCTTAAAGTCAATGAGTTTAACTAATTAAGTTGCATCTGGAATACAACATCTTACATTTACTTTTAAAATAAGAGAAAGTTACAGTCCAGTCTATTTTCTTAATATATTTTGAGGAGATTTAGTCTAGCCTATAACATAACCAATCACTGGGAGGTGACACCACATATTCTAAGCAGATGTATAGAAGATTTCATTGGTAACATGTTATCTTGGTGAAGATCTTTGAAGTTTGTAAGCTAGGAAGGAAAATTTGTTATAGAAGAAATGATCGTACAAAATGATAAGACTGAGACATAAGAGCCAAAGTAGCCCATCTAGTTAGCTCTGCCATTCAATGAGCTCATGGCTGATCTGATAATCTTCAACTCCACTTTCCTACCTTTTCCTCATATCCCTTGATTCCCACACTGATAAAGAAACTGTCTATCCTTAGCTTTGAATATATTTAACTGTTCAGCCTTACGTTCTGTGCGGTGTTGAATTCCACAGCTTTACAATCCTCTGAGAAAACAAATTCCTCTTCATCTCTGACATATTTGCTGACTCCTTACTCTGAAAATATGCTGTCTATTCCAAAACTCTGCCACAAGAGAAAACAACATTTTTACCTCTGTCAAGCTAAGAATCTTGAAGGTTTCAAGAAGCTCATTTTCATTCTTCTAAATTCCAATGAGCACTGATACAACTGACTCCACCTCTCCTCATAAGACAGTCACTCCTTGCCTGGTATCAGTCTATTGAACCATCTCTAAACTGCCTCCAATGGCAATATATCTTTCTTTAGATAAGGCCTAAAGCTATTCACAGTATTCCAGCTGCACTTTGGCTAGTGCCATGTATAGTTTTAGCAAAGCCTTCCTCCTTTTATTCTCCCTTTCCTTTGAAATGGAGGTCAACAAGATGATTAGGGGTTTAGATAGGGTTGACAGTGAGAACCTTTTTCTGCTAATGGAGTCAGCTGTTACTAGGGGACACAGCTTTAAATTAAGGGGAGGTTGGTATAGGACAGTTGTTAGGGGTAGATTCTTTACTCAGCGGGTTGTGAGTTCATGGAATGCCCTGCCAGTAGCAGTGGTGGACTCTCCCTCTTTATGGTCATTTAAGCGGGCATTGGATATTGGGGAGGTTATTGGGCTAGTGTAGGTTAGATAGGCTTCAGTCGGCGCAACATCGAGGGCCGAAGGGCCTGTACTGCGCTGTATTTTTCTATGTTCTATGTTGTATGTTGTATGTTCTATGTAACATTCTATTTGACTTCTCTGTTACCTGCTGAACTTGGATGCTAGCGTTTTGTAATTCATTCACAAAGACTGCCAAATCCCTGTGTGTTTTGGCTTTCTGCAGTCTTTCCCTTTCTAAATAACATGCAGCTTCTCTATTGTTCTTGCCAAAGTACATAACCTTGCATTTTCCAATATTACGTTCAATCTGCCGAGTTTCACCCATTTGTTTAACCTATCTATATCCCTCTACAGAATGTTCCTGGTCATGCACAGGGTATGGTGGTGAGTGAGTGTTAGTAAATGGTGATTGTTGATGCTTCATTGCACGAGGAAAGACAACTGAAGAGTGAAGGAGAACTTCAGTGAACAAAGCAGAACAAGGTACCTATGTCAGCCATGCAGTGTTGTAAGCAGTATTGTAAAGAAGGGTCACTGGACCTGAAACATCCCTCTACATTTTCTCCACATATGCTGCCAGACCTGCTTAATTTTTCTAGCAATTTCTGTTTTTGTTTCTGATTTCCAACATCTGCAGTTCTTTGGTTTCTTTGGTCTTATATTTTATCATTTTCTATGAAAATGTATAAATCCTCTTGATAGCTCTTTTATTGTGGAGAAAGCCGGAGTCATTTTGAGCCCCACATCACTCATTAAGTAGAATTGTGAGCTGTGATTGCCAAATGTATGCCTTAAGGATCAGAGTTCACAACATAGGATCCCACCTTACAGGGGACCCAGTGGATAAAACAGATAAGTGATTTAATTGCCTAGTAACTGAGCTCCAGCAGTGAATTCTGAGTGATGATGGAGTGATCTGCCTCTTTTTCCTAGGTGTAGAAATTACTCATCTGGAAAGTCCTGTGGAAGGAGGTTTATGGAATATTGCAGTGCGTCTTGCAAATGGTACACATTGCTGAAAAGAGTGCATTTTGAAGGTGGTGAATGGGTTGACAATCAAGCAGCTGTTTCACTTTGGACAGTGTCTGTGACTCATGAGTGTTGCTGGCACCCATTCGGGCAAATAGAGAGTATTCCACCACACTCTTGACCTGTGCCTTGTAGATGGTGGTCAGACTGTGTGGAATTAGAAGGGGAGCTACTCAGTAGAGAATTCCTTAGTTCTGAACTATTCTTGTAACAACAGTATTTTTGTGACCAGTCCTGATCTTAAACCTAACCCTCTCACAGTTACTGGTCCATTGTAATTGCCAGGTTGTTGATAGTGGTGGGTTCAGTGATGGTAATGTCAGCATTTATAACCCATCCCAAATTTGGTTTTGAGAAGATGATGGTGTAGGTAAACCCACAATGCTGTTAGTCAGGGAATTCCAGGATTTTGACCCAGTGATACTGAAGGAATGGTGATATATTTCCAAGTCAAGACGGTGAGCGGCTTAGAGGGGAAGTTGCAGCTAACAGTATACCCATACATCTTCTGTCCTTGTCCATCTGGATAGTGGTGATTTTGGGTTTGAAAGGTGCTGTTGAAAGAGCCTTGGTGAATGTCCACCCTGCACTTTGTGGATGGTGTTTACAGTTGCTACTGTGTATCACTGATGCACTGAACATTCAGGTGGCTGAAAGTTTGTGAGTGTGATATCAATGAAGTGGGCTGTTTTGTATTGGAAGGCATCAAATTTCTTGAATGTTGTTGGAATTGCAATCATTCAGTTAAGGTGGGAGTTTTCCAATCTTCATCTGACCTCTGCTTTGTAGATAGGCTTTGGGGAGTCAGGAGGTGAGTTACTCTCTGCAAGGTTCTGAACCTCCAGCCTGCTCTTTTAGCCACAGTACTTTTGACTAATCCAGAACAGTTCTTATCAATGATAATCTCCAGGACATTGATAGTGAGTAATAGAATATGGAGAAACCATTGAGCAATGGTTAGATTCTTTCTTGTTGGAGATGGTTATTACCTGATATTTCGATGGCATGAATTTTACTTGCCACTTATCAACCTAAGCCTGGATATTGTCCAGGTATTGCTGCATTTGGGTATGGACTACTCCAGTAACTGAGGAATTGCAAATAATGTTAAACATTGTGCAATCATCAGTGAGCATCCCCACTTGTGACCTTACAATGGAGGAAAGGTGAAGCAACTGAAGATGGTTGAGCCTAAGGCACGATTATGAAAAACTCCTGCAGAGCTGTCCTGGAACTGAGATGACTGAACTGTTTAATTGTTGCACTCATACCTGGCAGAAAAGTTGTGATTGCTGGATGCCAGTCATCTCAGGTCTCTGACATCTCTGCAGGAAGTTCCTCAGGGTAATGTTGCAAAACCATGAGGAGAGGGAAAGGGGAAATTTGACTTAGTGAAGGTATGGGGGACAAAACACATGCCACCAAAATGGAACCAAAAACCACTTCCCAAATTTCTGTATGCCTTGAAGAAATTAAATTTCTTTTGATAACAGGAACCCTGGCCCTGATGCTCCTAGTTCTATATGGGAGTTCTTTAGGATTCAGTGGGCAGGCCATTTTTATTGCATGTTGTTTATCAAAACTTGGGTTAAAAGGCATAATTTCAAACTTTGTAGATGATATGAATCTTTTGAATAGTGGATCAGAAGGAGGAAAGAGATGGACTTCAAAGGACACAGACACAGACACAAGTTAAATTTGATTGGTCCTTCCTGAATTTAGTAATGCTCTTAGAACATTCATTCTAGATCATAACCATTCACTGTTTTCCCACACATACCATAGGTTATTTGCCAATTATCTTGAATCTCCACACTGATTCTTAACACTGCTGCCAATAGAGCTATAGAGTCACAAGCAAGCTACAACACAGAAAAAAGGCCCTTCGAAGGACTCAGTGAGTCTGCACCAGTTAAAAACATGTACCTAACTATCTAATCTAATTTTCCAGCACCTGGCCCATAACCTGTACATCTACACACTTCTGAACAGGTATAGTTTCTATTGACTCCGCATAGATCTTTCATGATTTTGGATATGCTTATCAAATCTCATCTCAATCGGTTCTTGTTTAAGCACAGCAACTCCATCTCCTCTACTCTACATCCATCCAGTCCATCCACATGCTCAGAAATGTTCTCATAAATCATTTTGTACTCACTCTTAAGCATTCACATCTTTTCTAAAATGTGGTACTCAGAATTGGACCGAATACTTCATTTGATCTAAGTTAATGTTTTAATACGGGTCATGAAGAGACGCTTACATTTAAGGTGGAATCGAGGTGTGTTCAGAGGCAAACAACACTTTTTCATCCAGAAACCTGGCAACCCTCTGTCACGCTCCCTGATTAAATCTTGCACAGGAAGGCATCTGAATGGCCATCCTCTATTCTACGTCCATCCAGTCCATCCACATGCTCAGAAATGTTCTCATAAATCATTTTGTACTCACTCTTAAGCATTCACATCTTTTCTAAAATGCGGTACTGCAAAGTACGATGCATAAATGTCTGGATCAACTTTTCCAATTTATTCAAACGACATTCTGCATGCTACGTATTACCTTCTTCATATTTATAGCAAGTCATTTCAGATGATCTGAATGAAAAAATACCAGAATCAGCAAAAAGTGTCACTGACCACAATCTATGCTTATAACCCCCACACAGATAGTGGAAGGAAAAAAAAAATCAACTTCCTGATTATCAGATTAGTAAACAAATAATTGCACCTCAATTGATGTTAACAGAATAAATTTTTTGTAAGATGTCATTAAGGGCATATTTAGAGATTTTCCAATCTCAAAGACCCAAATGAAATCACGTTACTTCTGACTTCAATTCAGTCAATCTTCATCATGCTAATGAGCCTAATCATCTTACCAAGCACGCAAAAGGGAAAAAACAGTAAGACTAGGGACTGTGACATACCGGTTAGACTCAACATGGAGATCCAGAATGATCAGTCTGTTCATTTCCAAGTATTACTGTACTTTCTCCCTCTTTGTTCTAGCTCTGGAATGTTTGGTGACACTGTTGCTGTGGTAGTACCCTTATGTCTGGGTTAAGATGTCCTAATTCAAATCACAACTACAATGAAGATATTGAACATATCTAAACAGCTTGAATAAAAGCCTTCTGAAATATAAAAGATGTGAAGTAAGTGTTACCATACGTAATTATCAGTAAAAATAAAATTTGCATAGCAATTTTCTCAACTCTGTTTTAATTAAAATGCTCAGCCCATCATCTTTCCAAATTAATTCTTTGTGAGAAATGTTTGATGATGCCAGTAGATCCAGGCATCTCATCTGTCCATTTTGCTTGAGAACATTATCACTGTTCTAAGCAAATAGGAAAGGTCTTACACACTAGGTGGCATAACTTTACAATGACCCTTGGCACAACATTCACAATAAACTATTTACGTTTCTTCTCATTTCTTCACTAACACATTACACAACAACATAATAGGCATTCAGTGAAGCATGTCAGGTGAAGAAAATGCCAGCATATATTACACTTTAAAGAGAGCTATCCTGAGGTAACTTGCTCTTTTCCTCATTACTTCTATTAATTATCGAGCTCTACTTCGATTCTAATGACTATCAATTAATTTGTTTAGAAAATGTCTGAATGGTAATCTAATACTTTCATAGTTAAATATTTCCGTTGACTTTGATGTAATCATTTTTATTTCTCAATGCTGTAAAGTTTGCCCTAATTAATTCTTTCAATTCTCTCTGTTCCATTTTTAACTTAATTTCAAAATAATAGTTTTGCATTCATTAGCAGACATCCCAGAATAGAGATCCAGAATTTTAATCTGGTAAATATGAAGGAACAGCAATGCATCTCCAAGTTATGATGTGTACAGTTTGAAGGTAATGCAGTTCCCACACACTGACTGACATTGCCCTTCCAAGTGCTGTTGTATATTTGAGAGATTCTGCGAAAGACCTTAGAAATTACTGCAGTATATTCTGTAGCCAGTGTCCACTATAAAAGCCAGAGATTGCTATTTGAAGAAATATAAACATCATGTGCAGGGGAAAATTTCAATTTTGCAGATAAAAGCTGTACAAGAACAGAGTGAGTGAGCTGGGTCAAACAAACACAGAAAATGCAGGAGAAACTCAACAGTTTGAGCAGCGTCTGTGGGTGAAGCCGAGTTAATGTTATGACTTCAATATACTCTTCTTTAGAACTCCTGAGTGAGCTGTTAATAAAGCATAAGGTATTATAGGCTTCATTAATAGGAACATAGAACACAAGAGCAAAGAGGTTATGCTGAACTTAATGTGGCAACACTTTGACTTTAAGAGGTGTGTTTTTGCATTTTTGTTATGAAGAGAGGTTGAGACAGAGTTGTCAAGTGGTCTGCTCAGAGCCAAGAAAGTAAATAGCTTGTGAAGTCTTGGGCTTTTTTTTAAAGTTGGAACAATAGAAGCAACATGAATGGGTGAGGTCAAGCTCCTGCAGAACCAGGATTTTTATTTGTAGCCTTCAGCTGTTTCTGGGGTTTTGAAGTTGGATGTGGAAACTCCTTTTCCTCTCTCTGTTACAACTAAAATCTGAGGTTCCCTTCCTGCTATTAGAATTGCATGTGAGACAATCTATTTTATTGAACTTACCTTTGCCAAGGCTGTGCTTATCAGATTACATTAGATTGGATAACTTACAGTATGGAAACAGGTCCTTCAGCCCAACAAGTCCACACTGACTCTCCGAAGAGTAACCCACCCATTCCCCTCCTCTGCATTTACCCCTGACAAATGCACCAAACACTATGGGTAATTTAGCATGGCCAATTCACCTAACTGGCACAACTTTCGACTGCGAAAGGAAACCGGAGCACCTGGAGGAAACCCACGCAGATGGAGGGAGAATGTACAAACAGTCACCCGAGGTTGGAATCGAACCCTGGTCCCTGGCGCTGTGAGGCAACAGTGCTAACCACTGAGTCAGCATGCCACCCCCTTTTCTGAGTTGATTCCTCCGGGCGGACTGCGCGGACCATACCTGTTTCCCTCTTAATGTTTCACGCCCTAGCAGAAGAAATGCACTCGGCGACAGCCGTGCCCACGCGGGAAGCAAACTCATTGATGTTACTATATTGGAACAATTAATGAGTCATTTATTATTTTGTTAAGTATTTTGACAGTGTTACAGTTAATCTGATTCTTTTATTTTAATTTTGTCTGTAGTTTAACAATAGTGTATGAATAAAGAGTGCTTTGCTTCAAGCCTGGTAATTTGACCAATTGAAATCTATCTGGAATACAATGCCTAACACACACCTTTAAAATAAGAAAACCTTAGAGTCTGGGTTATCTCCTTGATTTGTTTTGAGGGAGCTTGCTCTGGCCCATAAGCTTAACCAGGACACTGGTGAGACGTCAGACTTCTCTGTTCATATGCTCATACTTGGCTTGTGTCTTCAACTCTCCTGACATCAGGGTCATGTGATCAGATACATGAAGATTTACATGAATCTCATTATAACACAATTGGGAGTCTTTTATAAAACTTTCTACAGTTAGTGGTAAGTAGTGAAGGTACAAATATCGAACTATGAAATATGAAAATGCCTTTAGAATTAATTCAGCACACTCTAGAGAAATAAGGAAAACTATAGATCAATGAAAATTTGATAGGAAAATAAGGAAAGGGCCTTAAAGAAAGAGAAAACTAAAAAGAAAGATAAGCTACCAAAATAGAAAATTGTTTAAAAAATTTACAACATATAGTAAAGAAAGGAAGTTTTTTCAGGACATTACTGTTGAGGGGCCTGTACATTACTCCCACAAGAGACTTCTTGCCTTTAATCATTGCTTATCTTTACCAAACCATTTCTATATGCTGTTTTCCTGAACTTAAGACATCCCTATCTATGATGTTAATATCATTATGAATGATCACAGCTTCCTGTCCTTCCCAAATGCCCTGTGCACTTCAATATTCAGGTCCCAATCTATGTCTCTATAATTGTTACTACATCATATATACTTATCTTTATTTGAACTAGTTTGTTTTAAATGTCATGTGCATTTAAATGTTGAACATTCAGTTTTATCCTTTTATTATTTTTGAAACCACCAGCTTTATCGATAGATTCAATCTTAAATTCATACTTTTTTTTCCTTAATATTACAATTTGTTTCCTGCATTATTTCGTTCCTGGTTTTAGTCCATTGCATTTTCTTTGCTGTTAGATTTACTGTAGGTTCCCAAATTTGAAACCTTGTCCCAGCACTTAATTCTATTACGTCCCTACTTCTCTAGTCACGATTCTTCCTAGAACACTGTTCCAGCTGCAGATCTTTCTCACTGCCCCAAGTATTCCTGCCAGTTCCCAAAATCCAGATCCCACTTCCTGCACACCAGTATTTCAGCCATGCATTGATTTCCCTAATCTTATTTTTCCAGCAACACATTTTCAGCTAAGTCAATGTGCATATGGCTCAGATATTAATCCAGCGATTATTATCTTTGAGGTTCCATCTCTTCATTTGGTACCTAAATCCTCACATTAACACAAACTGACACCTCTCATCCATGGACTCAATTAACACTTCTCCTCGTCACGGAAAGGCTGCCTACATCATCAAAGATGCTTCTCTGCCTTCTCTTTTCTAAACTCTTCCATCAGGCAGCAGATACACACACGTTCAAGAACAGCTTCTTCCCTGCTGGTATTAGACTGCTGAATGGACCTCTCTAACTTCAAATAATGTTGATCTTGCCAATGTTGATGCTGCTTTATGCACTGCCTGAACAGTGATAAGATTGTGTGCCTTACTCTGACTAAATATCCTATGTTTGGTATGCCCTTGTTTACTGTGATCTGCCTGTACCAGTCGCAAAACATAATTTTTCACTGTACTTAGGTATATGTGACTACAATAAATCAAATCAAATTAAGTCAAAACAAATTCATTCAGATTCACATTAATTATCCTGTCTCCAATCTCTGGGGAAGATCATTCCAAAAGTTACATAATCTCTCTGAGCAATAGAAAAAAGAGTCAGCCTCATCTATATAAATGGAAGACTCTTCATTTTTAGACTATACTCTCAAATTCTAGATTTCATCATGAGCTGAAACATTCTCTCAGCATTTAAGCTGCCAGGTTACCTTGAAATGTTACATGCTTCAATAAAATACTCTTTCTTTCTTTCTCCACAAATATTGGTTCAAGTCGATTTTCTCACAAGACAACCACTTTTAAAAAATATATTTCTATTGAAAAAATAGTTTTTGCAACAAATACAAAAGAATACAATTCAAAACAGTACAAAAAAACCCAAGAAAAAAATAAAAAACCCAACAAGCCCTCATGTACAAATGTATAAATATATATCAAGAAAAATATAAAATAAAAAACCCAACTTACTATTTAACTAAATAAATAATAACCAACAACAAACTAATAAATAGTAATAACTCAACTCAGCCAAACAATATGTTCACAGTTCCTCCTCCCTGGATATTAGACTGTGAAAAACACAATCGTTAAGGCTATATAAAATACCTGATTAGCATGGGAGATATATTTGTATCCAGGTTGTCCAAAAAGAGTTGCCATGTCTTATAAAAATTCTCAGTTTTGTGGTGTGCCATGCTTGTGAGAAAATCCAAGGGGATATGCTCCATAGCAATCTTCTGCCAACCCGGCAGGCCTGGGAGGTTTTTAAATACCCAACCTAGCAAGATATGCTTTCTTGCACAAAATGTGAGGATATTTCTTTTGCGCATATGCAGGGAACACACAGGCCAGGTCCAGAAGAAGAGAGATCGGGTACTTCTCCATCCTTACACCCAAAATCCTCTCCCTTACACCCAAACTCCTCTCTATTGCACCCGCCACAGCACTGAAAGGTAAGCGGAGACCAGTTTAAATTAACGTTTTTCTTTTCGCAGTCTGTATTTTTTTTCAACCAGGAGCGGGAACCTGGAAGTCGTCAACAGAGGCTTCTGGGAAGGTAAGAAGCTTGAGAGGAGAAGGAATCCGAGACACTACACGTGTAGTGTCTCCCACCCTCCCTCCTCCTCTAACCTAAAAAGAAGGACTCAGTCGGCTGAACAGGTAAGCTACTTAGTGTTCTTGTTTTGGAGACTAAGTGTAGAGTTATGGCAGCTCAGGCAGTGGAATGTTCCTCCTGCAGGATGTTTGAGGTAGGGGTGACCACCGATGCTCCTGCCGACTTCACCTGCAGGAAGTGCAACCAGTTCCAGCTCCTCACAGACTGCGTTAGGGAACTGGAGCTGGAGTTGGATGAACTGAGGATTATTCGAGAGGCTGAGAGGATGATAGATAGAAGCTACAGGGACATGGTTACACCAGAGAACAGAGGTAGCTGGGTAACAATTAGAGGTGGGAAGGGGAGGAAGCAGGCAGTGCAGGGATCACCTGTGGTCATTCCCCTCAACAATAAGTATACCGCTTTGGATACTGAAGGGGGGGACAGCTTAGTAGGGGTAAGCTGCAGTGACCGGGTGACTCGCACGAGGTCCAGCTCTGAGGCACAGAAGGGAAAAGGGGAGAGGAGGACAACGCTAGTTATAGGAGACTCTATAGTTAGAGGGACAGACAGGCGGTTCTGTGGACATGGGCGAGACTCTCAGATGGTTTGTTGCCTCCCGGGTGCCAGGGTCCGAGACGTCTCGGACCGTGTCTTCAGAATCCTTAAGGGGGAGGGTGTGCAGCCAGAAGTCATGGTGCACATTGGCACCAACAACATTGGTAGGAAGAAGGTCAGGAGGTCATTCAGGAGCTCATGGAGTTAGGCTGGAAGCTAAATGCTAGGACGGACAGAGTCATCATCTCTGGGTTGTTGCTAGTGCCACGTGTCAGTGAGGCAAGGAATAGGGAGAGAGTGCAGTTGAACACGTGGCTGCAAGGATGGTGTAGGAGGGAGGGCTTCAGGTATTTGGACGATTGGACTGCATTCTGGGAAAGGTGGGACCTGTACAAGCAGGACGGGTTGCACCTGAACCAGAAGGGCACCAATATCCTGGGAGGTAGGTTTGCTAGCACTCTTTGGGGGGATTTAAACTAATTTGGCAGGGGGATGGGATCTGGACGTGTAGTCCAGCAAGAAGGTTAGCTGTTTTTCAGGATGTCCAAGAATGTAGGGAGGCTGTGGAGAAGGTAGCACTGACAGGGAATACTTGCAGACACTGAGATGGTAAAAAAGGAGTGGGAGTGGTGTTGCTAATTAGAAATGGTATAACGGCTGCAGAAAGGCAGTTCGAGGGGGATCTGCCTTTGGAGGTAGTATAGGCTGAAGTCAGAAACAGGAAAGGAGCAGTCACCTTGTTGGGTTTTTACTATAGGCCCCCCAATAGCAGCAGAGATGTGGAGAAACAGATTGGGAAACAGATTTTGCAAAGGTGCAGAAGCCACAGGGTAGTAGTCATGGGCGATTTCAACTTCCCAAACATTGATTGGAGGCTCTTTAGATCAAGTAGATTGGATGGGACGGTGTTTGTGCAGCGTGTCCAGGAAGCTTTTCTAACTCAGTATGTAGATTGTCTGACCAGAGGAGAGGCCATATTGGATTTGGTACTTGGTAACGAACCGGGACAAGTGATGGGCTTGTTAATGGGTGAGCATTTTGGTGATGGTGACCACAATTCTGTGACTTTCACCTTGGTTATGGAGAGAGATAGGTGCGTGCAACAGGACAGGTTTTACAATTAGGAGAAGGGTAAATACGATGCTGCAAGACAGGATCTGAGGAGCATAAATTGGAAGCATAGGCTGTCAAGGAAGGATGTCGTTGAAATGTGGAACTTTTTCAAGGAACAGATACGACATGCCCTTGATATGTATGTATCTGTCAGGCAGGAAAGAGATGGTTGTGTGAGGGAACCTTGGTTGATGAGGGAGGTTGAATATCTTGTAAGGAGGAAGAAGGAGGCTTATGTCAGGTTGAGGAAACAAGGTTCAGACAGAGCGATGGAGGGATACAGGATAGCCAGGAGGGAGCTGTAGAAAGGAATTAGGAGAGCTAAGAGAGGGCATGAAAAATCTTTGGCGGGTAGGATCAAAGATAACCCCAAGGCCTTTTATGCGTATGTGAGAAACATGAGAATGACAAGAACGAGGGTATGTCTGATCAAGGACAGTAGTAGGAGACTGTGTGTTGAGTCGGAAGAGATAGGAGAGGTCTTGAATGAGTACTTTTCTTCAGTATTTACAAATGAGGGGAACCGTATTGTTGAAGAGGAGAGTATGAAATGGACTAGTAAGCTCGAGAAGATACTTGTTAGGAAGGAAGATGGGTTGGGCATTTTGAAAAACTTGAGGATAGACAAGTCCCCCCGGCCTGATGGGATATATCCTAGGATTATGTGGGTAGCAAGAGAGGAAATAGCAGAACAGTTGGCAATGATCTTTTTGTCTTCACTGTCAATGGGGGTGGTGCCAGGGGAGTGGAGAGTGGCAAATGTTGTGCCCCTGTTCAAAAAAGGGAATAGGGATAACCCTGGGAACTACAGGCCAGTTAGTCTTACTTCAGTGGTAGGCAAAGAAATGGAAAGAGTACTGAGGGTTAGGATTTATGAGTATCTGGAAAGACATTGCTTGATTAGGGACAGCCAGCACGGATTTGTGAGGGTAGGTCTTGCCTTACAAGTCTTATCGAATTCTTTGAGGAGGTGACCAAGTATGTGGATGAGAGTAGAGCAGTTGATGTAGTGTACATGGATTTTAGTAAGGCATTTGATAAGGTTCCCCATGGTAGGCTTATGCGGAAAGTCAGGAGGCATGGGATAGTGGGAAGTTTGGACAATTGGATAGAGAACTGACTAACCGGTCGAAGTCAGAGAGTGGTCATAGATGGTAAATATTCAGCCTGGAGCCCAGTTACAAGTGGAGTTCTGCAGGGATCAGTTCAGGTCCTCTGCTGTTTGTAATTTTTATTAATGACTTGGAAGAGGGAGTCGAAGGGTGGGTCAGTAAATTTGCAGACAATACGAAGATTGGTGGAATTATGGATAGTGAGGTGGGCTGTTGTCGGCTGCAAAGGTACTTAGATATGATGTAGAGCTGGGCTGAGGAGTGGCAGATGGAGTTCAACCCTGTCAAGTGTGAGATTGTCCATTTTGGAAGGACAAATAATAATACGGAATACAGGGTTAACGGTAGGGTTCTTAGTAAGGTGGACGAGCAGAGGGATCTTGGGGTCTATGTTCATAGATGTTTGAAAGTTGCCACTCAGGTGGATAGAGCTTGTAAGAAGGCTTATGGTGTATTAGCGTTCATTAGCAGAGGGATTGAATTCAAGAGTTGTGTGGTGATGTTGCAGCTGTATAGGACCTTGGTAAGGCCACATTTGGAGTACTGTGTGTAGTTCTGGTCACCACATTTTAGAAAAGATGTGGAAACTTTGGAGAGGGTGCAGAGGAGATTTACCAGGATGTTGCCTGGAATGGAGAATAGGTCGAACGAGGATAGGTTGAGAGTGCTAGGCCTTTTCTCATTGGAACGGCGAAGGATGAGGGGTGACTTGATAGAGGTTTATAAGATAATCAGGGGAATAGATAGAGTAGACAGTCAGAGACTTTTTCCCCAGGTACAACAGAGTGTTGCAAAGGGACATAAATTTAAGGCGAAGGGTGGAAGATATAGGGGGGATTTCAGAGATAGGTTCTTTACCCTGAGAGGGTTGGGGGCATGGAATGCGCTACCTGTGGGAGTGGCAGAGTCAGAATCATTGGTGACCTTTAAGCGGCAATTGGAAAGATACATGGACAGGTGCTTAAGCTAGGACAAATGTTCGGCACAACATCGTGGGCCGAAGGGCCTGTTCTGTGCTGTATTGTTCTATGTTCTATGTTCTATTGCAAATTTATATCTTTCTTGTGTTTTCCCAAGTATCTTCCCATGCCTCTGAGGAGACTTCAACACCTAGCTCTCTCTCCCACATCCTGCAGAGTTGATCAAACGCATCTGAGGGGAGTCCACAATTGATGATATAAAGTGCTAACAAAAAGTGTACTCTTAGTACTAAGCACCCTCCTCTCTATGTCAGATTTGTAGGGATCAATCAAAAGTGTAGTCTTTTTTTGAATAAAATCTCTAATTTGAAAAAAAACGAAAGAAGTCCCTGTTAGATAGCTCGTATTTCCATGCTAACTGATTGAAGAACATCATTGTGTCTCCCTCAAATAAATCGCCCATGCAAGACATATCCTTAGCTGCCCAATATTTGAATCCCGAATCTACCATCCCCTGTTGAAAACCCAGCATACTTACTATAGGTGTAAAAGAAGATGTTTTGCCAGTATTGCCCTCCCCCTGCTGAATTACTCTCCATGCTTTAATACTATTGATAACTACTGGGTCAGGGAAGTATTCCCTAAATGTCGTCACTTTTTCCAGAAACCGCAAGCTAGTAAGGGGGCGCCTTACCTGGGAAACTTCCATATTGAACCATATTGAAACAGGGTCCCCACAGGCCCAATAACTCACATAGGATAAAAGTGAGCTTAGTTGGTAGCTTTTAATATCTGGAAGGTCCACTCCCCCCAATATGTGAGGCAGTTGCAGTTTAGCTAATTTAATGAGCGGCCACTTATGATGCCAAATAAAGGAGCTGAACTAGCCATTCAGCCTCCTGAGAGTTTGCTTATTGAAAATCAGGGGGAGCATCCATAAAGGGTATAGCAAACGGGGGAGAATATTCAACTTAATAAGCACTATCCAACCCAACCACGAGATTGGAAGCGCCTCTCCTCTTTGAAGGTCTTGTTTGATTTTGTCAAATAATTGAACAAAATTTGCTTTGAACAACTGATCCAGAACTGCAGTAATGAATATGCCCAAATACACAAAACCCCACAGTGACCACTTAAGTGGAAATCGATATTCACCCTCAAGACCTGTCACTTTCGTAAGACATAGGCATATCCTGTGATTTCGCAAGATTAATCTTGTACCTTGAAAAGGTGCCAAATGCACAGATGCATTGTATCAGGTGAGGAACTGAAACTGCTGGATTTGACAAAACAGTTCAGATATTTTCTGCATAAAACAAAATCTTATGTAATTTTGACCCCACGTCTGGAGCTGATGTATTATGATCCCTACGAATGGCCTCCACTGATGGTTCAATCACCAACGTAAAAAGCAATGGCGAAAGGGGACAGCCCTGCTGGCTGCCCCTAAAAATATTAAAATTGCTTGATAGCACCCAGCTGGTGATGACCGCAGCGAGAGGGTCACTGTACGAGAACCTTTACCCTTTATAAAGGCTTCACCCAAACCAAACTGCTCCAGAGTATAGAAAAGGTACGGACATTCAACTCAGTCAAATGCCTTCTCTGCATCGAGAGAAATCACCAATCCCTGTATTGACTGTTGTTGATATGCTTGAATTACATTAAGCAGCCTCCTAACATTATTAGAGGATCTAAGGCCCTTTATGAAGCCCATGTGGTCCTCTTTAACAATAGCAAGTAACATAATCTCCAGCCTTAGCACGAGAGTCTGAGAGAGGATTTTAAAGTCCACATTTAAGAGTGAAATGGGCCTGTAAGAAGCACAGTCCTCCAGGACCCTCACTTTTTTAAGAATAAGCGACATATTGGTCTCTCCCAGAGATGGCGGAGGGCAATCATAGCTACATAAGTCATTCAACATATTAAGCATCGGGTCTGACAGTATGTTTATAAATTCCTTACAGAATTTGCTTGGAAGTCCTTTCTACTTTGAAGCTGCTTTGCAGTTTCCTGCACCTCTTGCTCTGATAAGGGGTTATTGAGAAAGGACTCTTGTTTGGGGGTCACACCCAGGAGCTCCAGATCCTTTAAAAAAGAATCAATTTTGGCCACATCCTCCTCACAATCTTTAAGTTGGAATAACCAAGAGTAAAATCTCTGGAATGCCACATTAATCTTTTTGGAGTCACATGTTAGGTTCCTAGACCCTTCCCTAATCACCATAATGACTTGAGAGGCACTCCTTTTCCTGGTGAGATATGCCAGGTCTTTGCCTGGCCTGTCACCATGCTCATATAACCTTTGCTTTGCAAAAGTAAACTCCTTCTTTGCTGTCTGCATGAGCATGCTGAGACAGACCAACGAGGGTCTGTCTCAGCTGCCTTCAACCGTGCTTCAAGGAGACATTGCTGCTCACCCTTCTGCTGCTTCCTACTGGCAGAGTAGGAAATAACTAACCCTCTGGCATAGGCTTTGGCAGTTTCCCAAAGGATGGATGGGCTACTAACCGAGTTTGAGTTAATGTCTAGGAATGCCCAAAGTTCCCGAGAGAAATACTCCACAAACATATTATCCTTGAGAATAAAGGGATCCATTTGCCAGTGCCTCAAACCCATTGTAGCGTCCTTATATCTTAACCAACAGGTAGACTGGAGCATGATCAGAGATGGTAATATCACAATCGTACATGATGCCACCAAGTCCAGGGTTGCCACAGGGGTCAGAAAAAAAATCAATCCTGGTGTGACATCTATGCAGATTAGAAAAAAAGGTAAAATCCCTGCTTGGAGACACTTCCAGGCATCCACCAACCCTAACTCCACACACAGATCCACTGATTGTTTAGTCTGTACAGAAGATTTTAAGAGGCCTTTGGGTAACCTTTCTACTGTAGGATCCATGAGACAGTTAAAATTTCCCCCTGTAATGATGTGCCAGGACTCGAGACTTATCAGTTTAGAAAAAGCACCTACCAAACTTTGAGGGGATGAGATGGACAGCAATAAACATTTAAAACACCATATTCTTCCCCAATTATCAGGGCTTTAAGAATTACAAACCTCCCAAGGGTGTCTTTAACACACTCTAGTAATTTAATTGGGAGTTTCCTCCTAACCAATATAGCTACTCCCCTACTTCTGGTATTAAATGATGAAAAGTAAACCGATCAAAGCCATACTACTCAAGTTTCAAATGCTCCCTAACATCCACGTGTGCCTCTTGCAACAAAGCGATATCCACCTTCTCCTTTCTAAGACTCAAAAGTACCTTCTTCCTCTTAATTGGTGAGTGACTTCCCTTGATATTCCAGGTACACCATTTAATCAAGTCATTATCCATAACCTTCTGCAATAACATTTAAACTCCAGAGAGGAGGAACTCAAACCACAAATTGCTGAGCCTCAGTGCTATATGACCAGATGAACATAAAATCTACATAAACGAAAACCATTGCATTTTACAAAACTATCAAAGATTAAAAACAACAAAAAGCAAAAAAAAGCACCAACAGCGCTGAGTAGGGGAACTCACCCGCTGCCCAAAGGAGCAACTATCCATCCCAAACTGTCCATAAGTAGGCATCTAGCCATCCCAACCATTTTCCCTTCTGCTAGTTAAAGTGAGGTCTGCAGATGCTGGAAATCAGAGTTGAAAATGTGTTGCTGGAAAAGCGCAGCAGGTCAGGCAGCATCCAAGGAACAGGAAATTCGACATTTTGGGCATAAGCCCTTCTTCAGGAATGAGCTCATTCCTGAAGAAGGGTTTATGCCTGAAACGTCGAATTTCCTGTTCCTTGAAGAAAGTAAATACACCATGGAATAGCAATATGAATAAAGAAATTTTTTAATAAAGAATAAAAGGGCAAATACCCCATCATTCCTTTAGTATAACAACTTAAAAATTGAAAGTACACAACTCAACCACCGCCAAACATAGTTTAAACCAAATTATTACCATTAGAAAAAAAGGAAAAGAAAGCTCCAAATGGACTTTCTGTTTATTTTAAGAAAGAACCAAAGACATACCCAAACAACACTACTATTTGTACATACTAAATTGTTCAGATTAGGTTAATTTGTCCACGAAATCTCTTGCCTTCTCCGATGTGTCAAAGAGATGTATGGATCCATCTAAGGTGATCCGGGCACTGCTGGATACCTCAGAGAGTACTAAATCCCAAGCTCCCTCAGTTTTCTTTCGACACTGCCATAGGAGTTTCTCTTCTGGATCACCACCACTGGGAAATCCTAGAAGAACATGATCTTAAAGCCCTCATACATTAGGGCCTATGGAACCTTCCTCTGGATTCTGAAAGCTTCCACGATTCTCTCCTTATCTCTATAGTGATGAAACCACACCAAGACAGGACGTTGCACCCAAACCTGATCTCTGCGTCATGACCCAGTGAGCCTTCGCGATCTTCAAGCCTTTAATGCCAGCCTCCAAGTTAAGGTATTTCGGCAACCAGTCGTCAATAAATACTGCAGGCCACTCGTCTTCCTTATCCTCAGGCAGACTAACGATCCGAATATTTATTCTCCTACCCCATTCTCAAGATCATCCACTTGGTCACACAAATTACAGACCTGCGTCTCCAGGGTGTGGATCCTATCCTATCCTTGCAGAAACTGGCATCAGCTTCCACCAATGTGACTCTGTGCTCAACCTCATTTGTCCTCTTTTCCAGGTCTCCCAGTTTCTGTTTGTGCTTCTGTAGCATGATAGAGATCGGGGCCAACTGCTCCTCTATCTGCTT
Organism: Hemiscyllium ocellatum; assembly: GCF_020745735.1. Classification (NCBI taxonomy): domain Eukaryota; kingdom Metazoa; phylum Chordata; class Chondrichthyes; order Orectolobiformes; family Hemiscylliidae; genus Hemiscyllium; species Hemiscyllium ocellatum. The sequence goes on along the minus strand of NC_083401.1, from coordinate 51,277,070 downwards.
ACCCGGCAACTTGTGAGATTTTGTGAGCTCGTTCACCAGGGTCTGGTAAGTAATCGAGTCTGAAAATCCTGCAGGCTGGGCTGTGGGCCTGGCCTCGGACGCTCCTCCTCTCTTCTTCAGCATCTCTGGATGGTGAAAATGCAAGTAAGTCAATTTGTCACAGTTTCCTGGGACTCCACGACCTTTCTGGAGTCCCAGGCTATCGGGATGGTCCGTGTTGGGTCAGTTAGAAATTCGTCCGATTTGTGCTGCGATGTGGAGCTCTGCAGTGCAATCCTCATAGATCACCTCCTTCCTGGATCCTCAAGCCAACCACTTTATCCCAAAATCTGGCTAATGAATAGTCTCTGAACTGCTTTCAATGCAAGTCTATCCCTCCTGCAGTAAGGAAATGACAATTGCACACAGTACTCTGATGTAGAGTCACAAAAGTTCTGTACAATTGTAGCAAGACTGCATTGCTATCACACTCCATCCCTCTTGTAATAAAGCCCAGTATTCAATTTTCCTTCAATTACTTGTGATATCTACATTCTAATTTATCAATTCATGTACAATAACCCTTTTGTAATGCAATATACTGTAGACCTTTCCATTAAAATAATATATTGCATTTCCATTTATTTCTTGCCAAATTAAACAACCTCAAAAGTGTTTCATTAATTGTTAATGACTTTAAACTGCCCAATGATCATGTAAAATGTTATATAAGTCTTTCTTTCTCAATTACAAAAAACTGCAACTGAAGATGATATGCCACTAATTAAATAGTACGCCATTAGTAAAAACAAAGTAATACCTTTAATTCCTCTCTTGTGAGAATAAATAGTTTACTAAAGCACTTAATCCCAAACATAAACAAACATGTATATTATATAACCACTTGGAGCTTTCAAACAGGCAACCCACTGTGATCATGTTAGGTTATAATAGCACTCATTCAGCAGAAATCCATACAGATTGGACTTCAGGCTCAACTGCACGAAACAGTCGACATGCTTATTTTTCAACTTAAAGCTTAACGGAATTGACTCTCTTGACAGCTCTGACACTTCCAATGAGCTTTGACAGTTCCAGTGTCATCTTGATTGTTCTCTGACAGGTCTTTGACAGCTTTTATGGTTCTTTTAAATTCTCATTGTCTATGCATATTCATGTCTAAATTTAGCAATGCAAAAATCCTCTTGAACTCTCCCGGGTGGCATCACACATCTCCAAAAGGTTTCTGACTGTCCTGAAGGACACCTGAGAGCGCCGCCAACACCCCATAGAGGAGCATATTTCTTCTCCAAAAGGATTCCTTATGAACCAAGCAAATTCTCAAGAATCATTACTGCACACACATTACCAAAAATAAACTTAACTGGAGGAAGCTGCCAATTTTTATATGCAATTGTCAATCATCCATTAGGGACAAGTCAGGAATGTGATGGCACAGTCTCCACTTTCCTTTACAGCTTCATCTCCAATAATATTAAAGACGCCTGGTACCACCCCAGACAAAGCAGCCAGCTCAATTGGCACCACATCCATTACTTTCAACATTCACTTCTCGCATGAAAACACAGGATGTCAGCAGCATATTCAAGTTGCACTGCAGTAACACAACTACTTGCAAGTTCCCATCCAAACTGAACACCATTTTGGTATGGAACTATATCACTATTCCTTTATTATGACTGGGTGAAAGGCTGGGAAGGAACTCCCTCCCTAACAGCATTATGGATTCAACCCCATCACAGGGATTTAATAGGATGGGTGAGCAAGTTTGCAGACGACACAAAGGTTGGAGGTGTCATTGACAGTATAGAGGGCTGTTGTAGGCTGCAGCGGGACATTGACAGGATGCAGAGATGGGCTGAGAGGTGGCAGGTGGAGTTCAACCTGGATAAATGCGAGGTGATGCATTTTGGAAGGTCGAATTTAAAAGCTGAATACAGGTTTAAGGATAGGATTCTTGGCAGTGTGGAGGAACAGAGGGATCTTGGTGTGCAGGTACATAGATCCCTTAAAATGGCCACCCAAGTGGACAGGGTTGTTAAGAAAGCATATAGTGTTTTGGCTTTCATTGGCAGGGGGATTGAGTTTAAGAGTCGTGAGATCTTGTTGCAGCTCTATAAAATTTTGGTTAGACCGCACTTGGAATACTGCATCCAGTTCTGGTTGCCCTATTATAGGAAAGATGTGGATGCTTTTGGAGAGGGTTCAGAGGAGGTTTACCAGGATGCTGCCTGGACTGGAGGGCTTATCTTATAAAGAAAGCTTGGCTGAGCTCGGACTTCTAACATTGGAGAAAAGGAGGAGGAGAGGGGACCTAATTGAAGTATACTAGACAATGAGAGGCATAGATAGAGTCGATAGCCAGAGACTATTTCCCAGGGCAGAAATGGCTAACACGAGGGGTCATAGTTTTAAGCTGATTGGAGGAAAGTATAGAGAGGATGTCAGAGGTGAGTTCTTTACACAGAGTTGTGAGAGCATGGAATTCGTTTCCAGCAGCAGTTGTGGAAGCAAGGTCATTGGAGACATTTAACAGACTACTGGACATGCATATGGTCAAAGAAATTTGAGGGTGCATACATGAGGATCAGTGGTCGGCACAACATCGTGGGCTGAAGGGCCTGTTCTGTGCTGTACTGTTCTATGTTCTATATGTTTGCTGTGCACTGTCCTCCTTTTTTGGCTTTAGCACTCCTGCCCAGGTTTTTTCAAATATTTTCAAAACAAGCAACGCTTTTCCATTTAACTTTTTCAAACTCTTTTCTCCATACAATTTTCTCTGATGGTATTATTTATCTTCCATGATAGATTTTCTCATTGATTACTAGGTCATTCTACACTAATGTGTGTTTTGTTAATGTGAATTCTTGTAACACGATTGATGAATTGGTGGCCCTGGTTCTAATGCACAAACTTTTAAAACATGTGTTGGCTGTAACATGATTACTTTAAACGCTGTTTCTAAAGTGTAATGTTTCTACAACACAAGATCCCGCAAGAATGCAACATCGTGTTAAAGAAGGACTGATTGTATTTACTCCTCTCTTCCTTCCCTGTCCTGTTTTCATCATGTATTCTTTTCTGCTTTCAACTGTATTTTTCTCTTGCTGGTTTTTCAAATTCTCTATTTGTCTCCTGTTGCTGCTGGTTTTTTTTGTCACTCATGTCCCTGAATTCTTCAGCATCCGGAGCGGATTTAGAATACAGGTCAGCAGGCCATTTATATTATTTAATGTTTTCTCAATAACCTTGTTTTAGTACAGACTTAGCTTCAAATTTCAAATGCAGCCAATTAGCAAAATGGCAAATGTTTTGGTCGTTTGTGAGAAAAAGGAATTAGCTGACAGGATGGTGGTGTAGTGGTGATGTCGCTGTAATCCGGAGCCACAGGTAAGTTCCCTGTGTTAAGGATTTGAATCCCAGCATGACAGATGATGAAATTTGAATTCAGTAAAAACATGGAATAAAATGCCAGCCCAGTGGTGATCCTGTAACCACTGTTGGTTGTCATAAAATCTTACCTGGATCATTCAGAAATAACCATTCAGAAAGGAAATCAGCCATCCTTACCTGGTCTGGCCTCTATAACTCCAGACCCCAGCAAGAAGATTGATACATATCACTTAAGAACAATTAGAGATAAACAATGTTTCTGTCCCATGAACAATTCTTTTTAAAGAAGATTAAAATAAAACAAAGAACAGAAATTGCTTGAGAAACTCAGCTGATCTGGCAACATCTTTGGGGAGAAAGCAGAGTTAATGTTTCAAGTCCGGTGACTCTTGTGATAATCCGTGCCTTTAAGAGGGATTTGTTCTGTCCTGTTCCTCTCGAAGAGGGGTGTTTTCAAGCTGGTGCCGAGGTGTCTGCTCCACAGAAAGCAGAGTAAATAGCTCTGGATTTTTGAAAATTAGACAAAAGCAACATGATTTGCTGGAGTCAAGCTCACACAGATCCAAGGTTTTAGTTTTTTTGATTTCAGATTTTGAAGTTGAGTTTTTGGAATAAAAGCTGCTAGATACAACTCTCTCTCTCTCTCTGTCTCTTTCTGTCTCTTTCTGTCTCTGTGCTGCTACAAAAAAAGCTTGAGGTCCTCTCTCTGTTGCTAGATTAATTCTGTTTATTTTTCTTTCCTTTCTCCTGGACTGTAGGAGACAGCAAGTGAGGAAAATCTGTTTTGCTGAATTTGCCTTTGCTAAGGGTGTGTTTATGAGATGCTGCTTTATTGGAACAGTTGATGAGTAGTAGTTGAACAATATATTGTCTTGTTAAGCATTTTGACAGACGGGCATTTTGGTCACCATGGACCAGTTCGGACCAACGGGCCTTTCTCCATGTTCTAGGATAGTATGACTTTACCTATGACCCTAACTATAGTATAACAATAAAGTGTGTTCTATTTAAAGCCTAGTAGTTTTCCGAATTCTACCTGGAACGTAGTGCCTTCCACTTGCCTTTAAGTAAGTTAAAAGTTAGGGTGTAGACTATCTCCTTGATATTCTTCATCAGAAGACAATTGTTTTCTCTCTTATCTCTCTGGTAAAGAATGTCATATTTTAATACAAACAGCTTTTCTGGAAGTTTGAGAGATCTATGTTAGATTCCCACTCCAGACAGAGAGCCAGAATTTTAAAAACAATAAGCATTTAAATAGTTAGATGAAAGCAATGTTTTAATACTGAGAGACATTCATTAATTTGCTGCTTCAATAATAAAACCATTGAAAAAATTATTGTTATGGATGAAAGCGCATAACATCTTTTGCTGTGCTGACATTAATCTGAACCACAGCTGATAAGTTTACTCTCACAGGATCTGACTTAGTAAAATATAATTCAATTTTTTTTTTGGAATTGTCATTGCAGGAAAATGAACTCAAATGCAATAAATTGTCATTGGTCAATGTTGATATAATGAACCTAAATCTAATCACTGGACTTTTTCAAGCAAATAAATTCATTCTGGAAATCAGATTCATATTGGCTGGTGATGATTGTTTCACAGAGTGCAAAATTTAATTTTTGTGTTCATGAGGTATGAATGTGAACATTTTTTCTTCTTCATTCAGTGTGTAATGAAACATTTCAAACTCATTAATCTTCCAAACGAAGCAAACTTTCTGTTCCTGTTGGAATCAAATGTAATTGCACATGATACTAGAGCAATGCCACACCTACTGAGATTATATATTTATATCAGTGGCAAGATGGCTTGTTTTGAAACAAAGTACAACCACATATATTTACGTAGGACCTTAAAGAAATAAAAGGCACAATCAAAGAATGGATGTTGAATAGAAGAATGGTATATAGAGTCTTATTTCACAATTGTGTAGCTATGGTGTGGTAATTTTTCAGAGAGAAAAAAAACTGTTAAAGACCTTTGATTAAAAAAATAACTTAATTTGATTGTAATCTGGCAAGAAGCTAAAAATATGACTGTTACAGGTCACTTGACCATGCTACTGCCAGCTCTACATGGATTACAAAGAAACATGCCAAGGCATGTAAAAACTCTCATCCAGGAGTTAACAAAGCTCCTTGATGACTCGTTGTGAGAATGCAATTTGGCCAATGGACAGAACAAAAGCTAAGAGACAGAGCTGATGGTTGTCAATAACGTCAATGATTAATGCAGAGAAGGACTTCATTTGTCCACACTCAGGAACGCTGGCCACCTTAAGAAGAATTCAAATGGCAAACTAGCTAGGTTCTATCATGAACCATTCTGGAAGAAACATCTCTCCAGGCATAGTGACAATGAGGAAGAGCAGAAGAGTGAGGAAAAGAACAGGCAAGAGAAAGGAAGATCAAGAGAGAGAGAGACAGTGAGAAAGAGACAGAAATATGTGGAGAGGGGGACAGGGGAGAGAGAGAGAGACAGAGAGGGACCAAAACAGAGAGACATGCAGAGAGAGAGAGAGAGAGAGAGAGAGAGGAAACTGAAAGAGACAGAGATAGAGATAGAGATAGAGAGAGATAGAGAGAGAAAGAGAAACAGAGAGACACAGAGACAGAGAAAGAGATAACAATGAGTGGTCTGTTGTAACACAACTGTGCAGCTAAAAGGCCAAGTTTATAAGACAAAATGTTCTCTTTTTCAAAAATCTGTAGTCTTATTCTACAAGAAATGAGAGTGTGGGGCTGGAAAAGCACAGCAGATGAGTCAGCATCCGAGGAGCAGGAGAATCGATGTTTCGGGCATAAACCCTTCATCAGGATGCCCTTCCTGGAGCAGCACCAGGATTGCCTAAAAATGAAGTATCCTCCTGGGGAAGTCACAAATAAGGCTACATATGTGCCACACAACATATGACAGATACGACAAAGCAATTCCACAACCAATGGATCTGATCTAAGCTCTGTGGTCCTGCTATGTCTAGTCATGAATACAGAGGGATGATTACACAACTCACTAAAGGAGAAGGCTCCACAAACATCTCTATTCTCAAATACAGGGAGAACTAGCCATTTGGTTACAGAACTGGCTCAAAGGTAGAAGACAGAGGGTGGTGGTGGAGGGTTGTGTTTCAGACTGGAGGCCTGTGACCAGTGGAGTGCCACAAGGATTGGTGCTGGGTCCTCTACTTTTTGTCATTTACATAAATGATTTGGATGCGAGCATAAGAGGTACAGTTAGTAAGTTTGCAGATGACACCAAAATTGGAGGTGTTGTGGACAGCGAAGGGGGTTACCACAGATTACAACAGGATCTTGACCAGTTGGGCCAATGGGCTGAGAAGTGGCAAATGGAGTTTAATTCAGATAAATGTGAGGTGCTGCATTTTGGGAAAGCAAATCTTAGAAGGACTTAAACACTTAATGGTAAGGTCCTAGGGAATGTTGCTGAGTGCAGGTTCATAGTTCCTTGCAAGTGGAGTCACAGGTTGATAGAATAGTGAAGAAGGCATTTGGTATGCTTTCCTTTATTGGTCAGAGTACTGAGTACAGGAGTTGGGAGGTCATGTGCAATTCTGGTCTCCTTCCTATCAGAAAGATACTGTGAAAGTTGAAAGGGTTCAGAAAAGAGTCACAAGGATGTTGCCAGGGTTGGAGGATTTGAGCTATATGTAGAGTCTTAACGGGCTGGGGCTGTTTTCCCTGGACCGTCGGAGGCAGAGGGGTGACCTTATCGAGGTTTACAAAATTATGAGGGACATGGATAGGGTAAATAGGCAAAGCCTTTTCCCTGGGGTCAGGGAATCCAGAACTAGAGGGCATAGGTTTAGGGTGAGAGGGAAAAGATATAAAAGAGACCTATGGGGCAACTTTTTCACGTGTATGGAATGAGCTGCCAGAGGATGTGGTGGAGGCTGGTACAATTGCAACATTTAAGGGGCATTTGGATGGGTATACGAATAGGAAGGATATAGGAATGGGTATATGAGGGATATGGGCCGAGTGCTGGCAGGTGGGGCTAGATTTGGTTGAGATATCTGGTCAGCATGGATGGTTTGGACCGAAGGGTCTATTTTCATGCTGTACATCTCTATGACTCTATAATTCAGTATATTAGGGCAAATGGTAAAGCTGAAACATACACAACAAATTCAGCCAAATGTACCAAGTGTCCATCTTGGCCTCCTCCAGAGGACCCCAGCTTCACAGATGTCATTTCTAAGTCAATCCAGTTTGCTCCATATACTATCAAGAACTGGCTGGATGCACTGGATAGTGGAAAGGCTGTTGACCTTGACATTTCAGCAATACTACTGAAGACTTGTCCTCTAGAACCTGCTGCACCCAAGTCAAGCTTTTCGATTACTACTACAAGACTGGCATCTACCTGACAGTGAAAAAAATTTCCAAATATGTCCTGAACACAAAATCCAATTACTACCCCATCAGTCTATTCTCAATCATCAGCAAAAGTGGTGGAAGCAGCATCTGTTCAGCAATAACCTGCTCAGTGACTCCAGTTTGGGTTCTGCCAGGGACACTCAGCTCCTGACCTTAATCAGACATGGTCAGAAAGGCGGAATTCCAGGGATGATGTGAGAGTGACAGCCCCATACCATCAAGGCCACGATTGACTGAGTGTGGCATCAGGGACCCAAGCAAACCTGGAATCAATGGGAATAAAAACTCTCCACTGTTTGGAGCCATAACTGTCACAAAGTAAAATGTTTATAGTTGTTGGATGTCAGTCTTCTCAGCTCCAGAACATCTCTGCAAGAGTTCCTCTGGGTAGTGTCATAGGCCCAACCATCTTCAGCTGCTCCAACAATGACCTTCCATCATCATTAGATCAGAAGTGGGGATCCTGGTGAAGGGCTTATGCCCAATACGTCGACTCTCCTGCTTCTCGGATGCTGTCTGACAGGCTGTGCTTTTCCAGTGGCATACTTTTTGACTCTGATCTCCAGCATCTGCAGTCCTCGCTTCCTCCTGAGAAGTGAGGGTGTTTGCCAATGATTGCACAATGTTCAGCACTATTTGTGACTCCTCAGATACTGAGGCAGTCCATTTTTACATGCAACAAGATCAAGACAATATTCAGGTTTGGGCTGAGAAGGAGCATGTAAAATTTGGGCCAAGCAAAGTCCATCCACAACAAGAAAGAATTCATCCCTTAATATTCAATGGTATCACTATCACTGAATTCCCTACTATCAGCATTCTGGGGGCTTTCTTTACCACAAACTCAACTGTACTAACCTTATCAATACTGTGGATACATGAGTTGGACATAAACTTTGAATCCTGCAGTGAGTAACTCACCTCGTAACCCCCAACACCTGTCCATCAATGGGCAAGACACAAATCAGAAATAAGATGGCCGATCACCCAATGACCTGCACGAGTAAAGTGCCAACAACATTCAAGAAGCTTGGAAACTTTAAGGATAAAACAGCCCTTTTGAATGGTACCATATCCATACCCCCCAGGTCATCTCCGGCCTATCACCCTCACCTTGACCTCCTTCCACCTATCCCACCTCCATCGCCCCTCCCCCTAGTCCCTCCTCCCTACCTTTTATCTCAGCCGGCTTGGCTCTCTCTCTCTTATTCCTGATGAAGGGCTTATGCTCGAAACGTCGAATTCTCTATTCCTGAGATGCTGCCTAACCTGCTGTGCTTTGACCAGCAACACATTTGCAGCTGTGATCTCCAGCATCTGCAGACCTCATTTTTTACTCGAAGATTTTAACCTACTGCGAATCCTCTTACAAGGATGCCTTCCTTGAAGAAGCTCTCTTCCTCCCTCTACAAGGATTTCAGTGAGTCCCTCTCTCACTGCACCCCCCAGGTCATCTCCGGCCTATCACCCTCACCTTGACCTCCTTCCACCTATCCCACCTCCATCGCCCCTCCCCCTAGTCCCTCCTCCCTACCTTTTATCTCAGCCGGCTTGGCTCTCTCTCTCTTATTCCTGATGAAGGGCTTATGCTCGAAACGTCGAATTCTCTATTCCTGAGATGCTGCCTAACCTGCTGTGCTTTGACCAGCAACACATTTGCAGCTGTGATCTCCAGCATCTGCAGACCTCATTTTTTACTCGAAGATTTTAACCTACTGCGAATCCTCTTACAAGGATGCCTTCCTTGAAGAAGCTCTCTTCCTCCCTCTACAAGGATTTCAGTGAGTCCCTCTCTCACTGCACCCCCCAGGTCATCTCCGGCCTATCACCCTCACCTTGACCTCCTTCCACCTATCCCACCTCCATCGCCCCTCCCCCTAGTCCCTCCTCCCTACCTTTTATCTCAGCCGGCTTGGCTCTCTCTCTCTTATTCCTGATGAAGGGCTTATGCTCGAAACGTCGAATTCTCTATTCCTGAGATGCTGCCTAACCTGCTGTGCTTTGACCAGCAACACATTTGCAGCTGTGATCTCCAGCATCTGCAGACCTCATTTTTTACTCGAAGATTTTAACCTACTGCGAATCCTCTTACAAGGATGCCTTCCTTGAAGAAGCTCTCTTCCTCCCTCTAAAAGGATTTCAGTGAGTCCCTCTCTCACTGCACCCCCCAGGTCATCTCCGGCCTATCACCCTCACCTTGACCTCCTTCCACCTATCCCACCTCCATCGCCCCTCCCCCTAGTCCCTCCTCCCTACCTTTTATCTCAGCCGGCTTGGCTCTCTCTCTCTTATTCCTGATGAAGGGCTTATGCTCGAAACGTCGAATTCTCTATTCCTGAGATGCTGCCTAACCTGCTGTGCTTTGACCAGCAACACATTTGCAGCTGTGATCTCCAGCATCTGCAGACCTCATTTTTTACTCGAAGATTTTAACCTACTGCGAATCCTCTTACAAGGATGCCTTCCTTGAAGAAGCTCTCTTCCTCCCTCTACAAGGATTTCAGTGAGTCCCTCTCTCACTGCACCCCCCAGGTCATCTCCGGCCTATCACCCTCACCTTGACCTCCTTCCACCTATCCCACCTCCATCGCCCCTCCCCCTAGTCCCTCCTCCCTACCTTTTATCTCAGCCGGCTTGGCTCTCTCTCTCTTATTCCTGATGAAGGGCTTATGCTCGAAACGTCGAATTCTCTATTCCTGAGATGCTGCCTAACCTGCTGTGCTTTGACCAGCAACACATTTGCAGCTGTGATCTCCAGCATCTGCAGACCTCATTTTTTACTCGAAGATTTTAACCTACTGCGAATCCTCTTACAAGGATGCCTTCCTTGAAGAAGCTCTCTTCCTCCCTCTACAAGGATTTCAGTGAGTCCCTCTCTCACTGCACCCCCCAGGTCATCTCCGGCCTATCACCCTCACCTTGACCTCCTTCCACCTATCCCACCTCCATCGCCCCTCCCCCTAGTCCCTCCTCCCTACCTTTTATCTCAGCCGGCTTGGCTCTCTCTCTCTTATTCCTGATGAAGGGCTTATGCTCGAAACGTCGAATTCTCTATTCCTGAGATGCTGCCTAACCTGCTGTGCTTTGACCAGCAACACATTTGCAGCTGTGATCTCCAGCATCTGCAGACCTCATTTTTTACTCGAAGATTTTAACCTACTGCGAATCCTCTTACAAGGATGCCTTCCTTGAAGAAGCTCTCTTCCTCCCTCTACAAGGATTTCAGTGAGTCCCTCTCTCACTGCACCCCCCAGGTCATCTCCGGCCTATCACCCTCACCTTGACCTCCTTCCACCTATCCCACCTCCATCGCCCCTCCCCCTAGTCCCTCCTCCCTACCTTTTATCTCAGCCGGCTTGGCTCTCTCTCTCTTATTCCTGATGAAGGGCTTATGCTCGAAACGTCGAATTCTCTATTCCTGAGATGCTGCCTAACCTGCTGTGCTTTGACCAGCAACACATTTGCAGCTGTGATCTCCAGCATCTGCAGACCTCATTTTTTACTCGAAGATTTTAACCTACTGCGAATCCTCTTACAAGGATGCCTTCCTTGAAGAAGCTCTCTTCCTCCCTCTACAAGGATTTCAGTGAGTCCCTCTCTCACTGCACCCCCCAGGTCATCTCCGGCCTATCACCCTCACCTTGACCTCCTTCCACCTATCCCACCTCCATCGCCCCTCCCCCTAGTCCCTCCTCCCTACCTTTTATCTCAGCCGGCTTGGCTCTCTCTCTCTTATTCCTGATGAAGGGCTTATGCTCGAAACGTCGAATTCTCTATTCCTGAGATGCTGCCTAACCTGCTGTGCTTTGACCAGCAACACATTTGCAGCTGTGATCTCCAGCATCTGCAGACCTCATTTTTTACTCGAAGATTTTAACCTACTGCGAATCCTCTTACAAGGATGCCTTCCTTGAAGAAGCTCTCTTCCTCCCTCTACAAGGATTTCAGTGAGTCCCTCTCTCACTGCACCCCCCAGGTCATCTCCGGCCTATCACCCTCACCTTGACCTCCTTCCACCTATCCCACCTCCATCGCCCCTCCCCCTAGTCCCTCCTCCCTACCTTTTATCTCAGCCGGCTTGGCTCTCTCTCTCTTATTCCTGATGAAGGGCTTATGCTCGAAACGTCGAATTCTCTATTCCTGAGATGCTGCCTAACCTGCTGTGCTTTGACCAGCAACACATTTGCAGCTGTGATCTCCAGCATCTGCAGACCTCATTTTTTACTCGAAGATTTTAACCTACTGCGAATCCTCTTACAAGGATGCCTTCCTTGAAGAAGCTCTCTTCCTCCCTCTACAAGGATTTCAGTGAGTCCCTCTCTCACTGCACCCCCCAGGTCATCTCCGGCCTATCACCCTCACCTTGACCTCCTTCCACCTATCCCACCTCCATCGCCCCTCCCCCTAGTCCCTCCTCCCTACCTTTTATCTCAGCCGGCTTGGCTCTCTCTCTCTTATTCCTGATGAAGGGCTTATGCTCGAAACGTCGAATTCTCTATTCCTGAGATGCTGCCTAACCTGCTGTGCTTTGACCAGCAACACATTTGCAGCTGTGATCTCCAGCATCTGCAGACCTCATTTTTTACTCGAAGATTTTAACCTACTGCGAATCCTCTTACAAGGATGCCTTCCTTGAAGAAGCTCTCTTCCTCCCTCTACAAGGATTTCAGTGAGTCCCTCTCTCACTGCACCCCCCAGGTCATCTCCGGCCTATCACCCTCACCTTGACCTCCTTCCACCTATCCCACCTCCATCGCCCCTCCCCCTAGTCCCTCCTCCCTACCTTTTATCTCAGCCGGCTTGGCTCTCTCTCTCTTATTCCTGATGAAGGGCTTATGCTCGAAACGTCGAATTCTCTATTCCTGAGATGCTGCCTAACCTGCTGTGCTTTGACCAGCAACACATTTGCAGCTGTGATCTCCAGCATCTGCAGACCTCATTTTTTACTCGAAGATTTTAACCTACTGCGAATCCTCTTACAAGGATGCCTTCCTTGAAGAAGCTCTCTTCCTCCCTCTACAAGGATTTCAGTGAGTCCCTCTCTCACTGCACCCCCCAGGTCATCTCCGGCCTATCACCCTCACCTTGACCTCCTTCCACCTATCCCACCTCCATCGCCCCTCCCCCTAGTCCCTCCTCCCTACCTTTTATCTCAGCCGGCTTGGCTCTCTCTCTCTTATTCCTGATGAAGGGCTTATGCTCGAAACGTCGAATTCTCTATTCCTGAGATGCTGCCTAACCTGCTGTGCTTTGACCAGCAACACATTTGCAGCTGTGATCTCCAGCATCTGCAGACCTCATTTTTTACTTTCCAACTCCACCAACTCTCAGTTGCAGCAGTGTGTAAAATCAGGAAGATGCAATTCACCAAGGCTCCTTATGATCCTTACCATCTAGAAGGCTAAAAGCAGCTGAATAATGGGAACACACCACGTGCAAATTCTTCTCCAAGCCACTCACCACTCTGACCTGGAAATGCTGATTTTTCAGTGTCACAGGAGCTCCCTCCTTAAAGGCATTGTGGGTCTACCTAGAGCGCATGGACTGCATCAAGAAGGAAGCTCACCACCACCTTCTCAAGGGCAACTAGCAAATGGAACTAAATTCTGGATTGGTCAGAGGCATCCACATCCTATGAATGATTAAATACTTACGTGTTGCACTTTACTGAGGACTGCTTTGAAACTAAAAACAATGTGCAGGCTTTGTGCTAGGGCATGGCCTTCACACAGCTTCCATAATTACACCCAGCTTGTGAGAGTACGAAGCGGTGACATTTGCACTCATCCAAAAATGCTTTAAGTTATCTTTTTTTTAATTAAATGTACTGAGCTTACCTGACAAGAGGCAATTAGAGCAAACAGTATAATATTAATGATTGCTTGAGGTCACAATTTGTAATATACATTTTGAACAATGAATGACCTGGCATTTTGACAGCAGAGAAGTGTCTTTACTGAATCAATGGGTGCATTATTAATGCACTTGATTGAACAAATTCAAGCAGTTTTACTCTGCCCAGTTGGATCAAATATGGCAAAGTTTCAATATGGTGTCCTTGTGAGTGACTTGCAGTGACCTGAGATGCAGAGTGATTATTCCATATCCTTCATGTTCCCTTTATGTTGTTGTCCTGTGCACCTGATGACCTCAAGCAGTCATTAACTTAAAAGCCTCTCACTTTCAATTATCTACACATAACAGCTACTACTCACTTTTAGGGAAAACGCAGCATTAATCAGACATTGAACTAGCATCAAATGATGATTATGGTTTGATAATTATTTTCAGGCTTCAGTCAGCATTTGAAATCCATTATCACTCATGATAGGTAGCAGGCTGAGAGGTATCTCATAGCACTTTGTTTTGACCCCTCAATCATTAGTCAGCTTTTAATGTTTCAGAGTACAAGAAGATTGCTAAATGACCATAAAAAGCTTGAGCACCATCTATGACAGCATTGAGCCTGTGTGAGGCAGCTCTCTCTGTGCAGCCTTTCCAGCAGACTACTGCAAGATGATTGAACATGTGGATTGTGCATTATACATCTCCCAGCTTTGATTGACATTGTGCTTGCCTGCAAAGTTAATACAAAGAATGCACTTCTTCCTGTGCGTTGTGTCAAAATATCACTGATTCATACTCTCACAAGTTGGGTGTAATTGTGGTGGTCGTGTGCAGACCATGCCCTAGCAAAATCCCTGCACATAATTTTTAGCCTCAGTGCTGTCTACTTTAAAGTACAGTATATATTTTCATTTATTGCCCGTTCTCCATTGCCTTAGAGAAGCTGATATTCATCTGCCTTCTTAAACTGTTGCAATCCATTTAGTGTAAGCTGACCCCCAGTGACGTCTGGAAGGGAGTTTCAGAATTTTGACCTGATGAAACTGAAGAAACAACAATATATTTCCACATCAGCATGGCGAGTGGCATGCAATTGGTGATATTCTCATGTATCTGCTGCCCTTGTCCTTCCACAGAGTTATGATCATGGGTTTGAAAAGTACTGTCTCTGGAGACTTGGTGAATTTCTGCAGTGCATCTTGTGCGTGGCACATGCTATTGCAACAGTGCATCAGTAGTGGAGGGGGTGGATGTTTATAGACGTAATACCATTCACGTGGGCTGCTTCATTCTTGAAGATGCCAAGCTTTCTGAATGATTTTGGAGCTGCACTCGTTTAGCATCGCTGGGGTGTATTCTACCTCACTCTTACTTGAGCTTTATTGATTGTGTATAGGTTTTGAGGAGTCATTCTCTCTAAGGTATTCTCTCCAGGATTCCTAGCCTCTGATCTGCTCTTGTAGCCACAGTATTTATATGGCTAGCCCAGTTCAGTTGATAGGAATATAGATAGCCTCAGAATGGTATTTTAAAATGTGAGATTATACTTGAGGAGATGCAGAGACAGGAGTTTAGGATAATGATAATGAGATAGTGATGTGTGCCATGGTGCAACAATAATATCATCAACCATGTGCTAGAGTTTGAGAAGAGAGGTGAAATAGTCTCTAGAATTACTCTAGAAGTGTAGAATGTGCTATGATGAAAATAAAGTGATTTGGATTAAACATACAGGAGTGACCAAAGTCACTTATTGTTAAAGGGAAACTTTCTCGATCCAAATGACAATTGACATGAATAAAGAAACAAATAGTATCTAATGAGGAAGCAAACTATTAACCATAATCATATTTGCTTCAGCACCTCTCTGTCTTTCTTTAAGAAGCTCCTTTGAATTGCCTGTTTGATGATGTTTTGTTATCTACTCCAATATTTCCTTATGTGACTTGGTTCAAAGTCTAGCAAAATACATTTGGACTGCTAAAGATGTTCTACTACAGGTAATCCACTGATGGTGACCACTCCTCAGAAGCTCCTATCATTAATTCTCACGTTAACTCCCATGATGAAATCATATTGTCTGTTAAGTCTGTCCAAGGTGCTGCAGTGCTGTAGGAGGCCTTTCTCACTGTTGAATCTCCAATAACTAGCCCTACAACATATTGTATTCACCAGCACTGGCTAGATCACCACAGTCATAACATTTGAAGCCAGCAGAAAGGATGTCATAAACATACTTCTTTCAATCTTTTGCATGTATCAGTTTTACGTTATTCATCCCAAGTGTTGCCATTAGCTCATAATTTTATTTTTCTACTCAAACTGCAGAATGCATTGAAAAAAAATCAAAGATATTTGTTCTAATATTTGCTTTAGTATTCCTGTTGTTTCCTCCAGTCTACCTTTCATATTTTTCTGCCTGGTTAATGGAATTGAAATAAATATAGCATGAAATTATTTGATTCAGCATCTACATGTTATGTTACGTGTTCACCCAAAACATCTGGGATGCCTTGGGTAGACTCAATGCTGCGTCTTAAACTCAGAATTGAGACAGGGGCCTTTAGATCTTCAGTCACATTCCTGATGAAGGGCTCATGCGTGAAACGTCAACTCTCCTGCTCCTCGGATACTGCTGACCTGCTGTGCTTTTCCAGCACTACACTTTTCAACTCTAATCTCCAGCATCTGCAGTCCTCACTTTCTCATAGACTCAATGCTATTATTCTTATTGATATTAGTGGCAATCATTGGTATATGTTATGGCATTGGTAAAAGTTACTAATATCCTGTGGGACCGGATGATCGCATGAATTCTTCAACAAAAAAAGTTTAATTTAGATAAACAGTGAATGTTTATGACATAATATTTCATGGATATTAATGTCACATCTGAGGTACATCAGGTTCAACCTAAGAGTCAGTACATATTATTGTTAATTGCAAATACTCACACAAAACAGCTAGTTAGCTCTTCCATCAGTCCTTTCTGTCCTGACGGGCAGAGTCTGTGTCATGATGCCAGTTAATCCTTTCAGGCATCAGTTCATACTTCTAAAGACAATCACAATGTAGATCAGATATGGTCATTTCACACAGGTACGTTGAGAAACATAAAGTGCTTGAGGCATCTCTCTGACTCTTCCAATTTTGGTGTGGTGTATTCTCAGTTTCTGAATGCACAGAAACAGGACAAATAACTACAAGTTCTATGAGGCGTTATTCACCGAAACACTTAAAGCTGGATTCTTCTATTGTAGCACCTGCCTGAATTGCACCAGACAAGTTTTAAAAAGGACTTGAAAATGGAGCTGAAATCCTCAACCCCATTTAGGGTATTGACTATTTTGATTGGCATGGGCAATGAAGAGGATCAGGATCTAGAACTCTGATGTTGTCCTCTGTTGACACTATTACAGAACTGGACATTTCCAAACTTCAGTTAGACAGGCTTTGGTGAGCAAATATAAATTTCTCCAGTGTCATGAATTATGGGTGAACCACTTTCTTACTTGATTTCTTACTCTCTATTTCCATTCAGGGCAAAAATCTGTCAATCTCAAACTCAATTATATTCAATGACTGAGCATTCACAATCCTGTGGAATAAAATATTTCAAAGTTTCACAATCTTTGGAATGAGCACATTTCTCATTATCTTAGTCCTAAACTGTAAAGCTTCTATTCTGAGACTATGACCACTGGTCCTATATATGAATGTACATTGTCAGAAATACTTTAAATAAGCTGCAGGCACAAATTCAAATTGGAGTTTGCAACATAGCAGCAATTAATGTGTTGTGGTTGCAGGATGTTCGGCATTGGTATGCTTGCCTTTATTGGTCAATACATTGAGTCTCGGAGTTGAGTGGTCATATTGTGGCTGTACAAGACATTAATTAGGTCACTTTTGGAATATTGTGTGCAATTCTGATCTCCCTCCTATAGGAAGGATGTTGTGAAATTTGAAAAGGTTCAGGAAAGATTTATAAGGATATTGCCAGGGTTGGAAGGTTTGTTTTTCCTGGAGCGTCGAAGGTTGAGGGGTGACCTTATCGAGGTTTGCAAAATCATGAGGGGCATGGATAGGATAAGTAAACAAAGTCTTTTCCTCAGGATGGGGGAGTCCAGAACCAGAGGGCAGATGTTTAAGGTGAGAGGGGAAAGATATAAAAGGAATCTAAGAGCCAACGTTTACATGTGTATGGAATAAATTGCCAGAAGAAGTGGTGGAGGCTGGTATGATTACAACATTTAATTAGGTATGTGAAAGGGAAGGGTTGAGATGGGTATGGGCCAAATACTGCCAAATGAGACTGGATTAATTTAGGATATCAGGTCGGCATGGACTAGTGGAACTGATTTTGTGCTGTACATCTCAATGATTCTATGATTCCAAATATAGCAGGTTATAAGTTTATAGAATTGACAGCGAAAATAGCAAAGGAGGTAGAGCAGCCTTATTGATTAGACACAAAATTACTTGAATGATGAGGGAGGATGTAACAAAGGCAAATCTTTCAGTGGAGACTGTATGGATAGAACTGAGGATCAGTAAACAATCTAAAACTATCTTCAGAGTTATGTTCAGACATCTTGCTAGTAGCTCTGAAGTGTTAGAGAATATAATTAAATGGCAGAATAGGCTTGAGGGGATGAAGGTCTCCTCTTGTTCCCATAATCCTATGGTTCTAGTTCTTCCAGCCAGTGAAGGCAGAGTCTCCACATCTATCCATGAAAATTTGATAAGCTATTTGTTGACACAGATATACTAGAATCATAGAATCCCTACAGTGAGGAAACAAGCTATATGTATGATTTTAATTAAAATAGTCTGTGATTAACAAGTTATGAAGAAGTAATACTCGATATTTTTGTATTACACAGTTTTGGTGTCTTGTTGCAGCTTTGGAAAATAATGATAAAACTAACTGTCATATTTTGACAAAGCTAGTTCATAACTTAATTACTTGATTGATTTTGTCTTTGAGTGCTGATCAGCTTTTTGTTCGATCACAAGTTAGACACAAGTTTTAGACTTCCATCAAGTCACAAAAATATTCTTGTATAATCCTACATTTTGACATGCTTTGTGGTAAATCTGAAAATTTACAATAATCTCAACCTATGCTAATCATTTATTTAAATACAGATTGACTAACCTGTCATGTAGACCTTGAGAGACAATAAATCTGTTGCTGAAGATAAATCAAACTAGGAATTGATATAAATGGTTATTGACAGACATACAATGCTATCCTCCTGGGGATAACCTTCTCCTGAACCAGAACATGACATGGCAGAAAAAATAAATAGGGAGGTTGTAAAGTCACTAAGCTAGTAAGAATAACATAAGGACTCAATAAGAAATCAAACAGTTCTAAAAGTAAACAGACAAAAAGAGCATAAGATGGATCACAGAATTGTTACAAAAAGGAAGCCATTCAGCCAAATATATCTGCATCACCTTTTCAAATGAGTATCTACCTGAGTATCATTCTTCTGTTCTTTCCTTGAAATGATATATGCTGTTCCCTTTCAAGTTAAAAATCACACAACATCAGGTTATAGTCCAACAGGTTTAAATGGAACCACACTCACTTTCGGAGCATCGCTCCTTCATCAGGTGATTGTCCCTTTCAAGTAGCCACTTAATTCAGTTTGAATGCCTTAACAACACTTGCCCCGTTACATTCTGAGACGGTGATCAGTATCAGATCCAACTCACTAGTTGTAATAAAAAGCCTTTCATCTCAAAGATTAGATACCCCACAGTGTGTAAACAGGCCATTTGGCCCAGCAAGTCCACATCAACCCTCTGAAGAGTGACCCACACAGACCTATTTCCATCTGACAAATGCGCCTAACACTATGGGCAATTTAGCATGGCCAGTTCACTTGACCTGCGCATCGTTGGACTGTGGGAGGAAACTAGAGCTCCTGGGCGAAACCCATGCAGACACAGAGAGAATGTGCAAACGCCACACAGACAGTCACCTGAGACTGGAATTGAATCTGGGTCCCTGGTGCTGTGAGGCTGCAGTGCTAACTGCTGAGCCACTGTACCCCCCTGGATCTGTTTCTCTTGCTGGTTATTTTAAATCTGTGTCCTTTTAATTCTCAATCCTTCAATGAGTGGGAATAGCTTTGCCTTATATACTCAAGGTTTTACAATACTTAAATCAGATTTCCTTTTAGTCTTCTATTCTGCCCCATCTTCTTCAATTTATCTTCACACCTGCAATTTCTTATCCCAAGAACCAATCTTGTACACCTCTTCTGCACTCTGCCTCCTGTATTCTCATCTTCCCTGAGGTGTAGTACCCAGAACAAGATATATTACTCCAGATGAGAATGATCAAGTGCCATTGTCAAGTTCAACCTAACCTCTTTATGCCCCTATTAATGAAGCCTAGGATACTATACACTTTATTAAATGTTCTTTCAATCTGTTCCATCAATTTTAAGACTCATGCAGATGTTTGCCCTGGTCCTCCTAATCTTGCATCTCCCTTTTAGAATGGTAAACTTAGTTTTATATTGTTTCTACATGTACTTCCTACCAAAATGCATCATCACGTATTTGTCTGCATTGAACTCCATTTGCCACCATTTGCCCACTCCACCAACATGTCTATGCCTTTTTGAAGGTCTACACACTCCCCCTCACTATTTAAGATATTTTCATCATCTACTCATTTAAAAATTGTCCACAACATACCAAGATTAGATTATTATCATGTAACAGGAAAAGCTAGAGTTCTCATGCTGACGTCTAATGGATTCAACTACAAACCTTTCTCTAGCCTGAAAAACATCCTTTGGCTAGCACTCTCTGTTTCCTACCTCTCATCTAATTTTGTATCCATGTTGCATCTGCCCTTGTTATTCCATACACATTAACCTTTCTAATACAGGTCTGTTGTGTGACACTGTATCAAAGTATCTTCTGGAAGTCCCAGTACATCACATCAAGCACATTGCCCTGAACAATCTTTTTGGTCAAATCACCAAGAAACTCCAGCAATTTAGCTAAACATGTGTTTTTTTTCTTAAAGATCCAAGTTATTTCTCCTTAACTAACACGCATATATTCTAGTGACTATTCATTTTATTCCAAATTATTATTTCTAGAAGTTTCTCAACAGCAAAGTTCAACTGATCAACCACAAGAGGCTTAGCCTTCCAACCTATTTGAATAAAGATGTTACATTTGCTATTTTCCAGTTCAGTTGGTGCCACTGCTGAGCCAAAAGAAGATTGAAAATTACTGTTAATGACCCTGTAGTTTACATTCTCACTTCCTTGTTAACGTTAATTATCGACAGCCCATCCAGTAACACCTCCTTATCAATTTTAAACACTTTTAGTGATTGAACCTCCTCCTCTTTCATCATGGTCTAGGTAGAATCAGATAGAAAGCATTTATTTAGTACTTCAGCCAAGCCCTCTGCCTCCATGTGTAAATCTCCCTTTCATTCCTAGCTGGTCCCAGTCTTCCTTTTACCATACTTTCACTATTTGTATTCTTATGGAAGAGCTTAGCATTTCTTTTTTGTTAATTCCAGTCACTTTTCACAATCTCTCTTTGCTTTGCTTACTTGCCTTTTCACAATCATTCAAAACCATCTATATTCAATCATATTCACAATTCTGTTTTGTACCTGACATCTCTCATAAGTACACTTTGTTCTTTACCTTTTTTTTAACCTCTTTTCTCTTTCAGAGAACAGTGAATTTGTTTGCATTATGTTCTCTGTTTCAGGGAATATACTTTCACTGTGCCAGAACTTTGAAAGTATTCATGCTATAACTTTTCACTGCAATTTATTCAACACAGATCCATTCTTATGCTGATTAAAGTTGACTTTCTCCGCATTAATTAATCTTAATCTGGATGCTCGTTATCTTTATTCAATAGTTACCGTAGATATTATAAGATAGTGATCACTAGCTCCTGAATGTTCTTCCATTGACACTTGATCTATTTAGCCCATCTGATTCCCAAGAGTCACATCAAATAGTACTTCCTTTCTCACTGAAACTAGAAACATAACTGCTGTAGAAAAATCTCCTGAAAGCACAGTAGGATCTCTTGCATCTTCTGCTCTTTACACTACCGCTATCCCAGTCTATATTTGGATAAAAGTTTTTTATTTTACTACTTTATCATTTTTGCACCTTTCTGTAATTCACTTGCAAATTTATCCCTCTACATCTTTTCCAACTGTTGGTAGCCTATAGACTACACTGATCAATGTTAATGTTCATTTGTTTTGTTACTTAACAAAGTGATATGTTTTCTTTCCCCAACATTGTAGTACTCTGATAAAGAGAGAAAGTGAGGACTGCAGATGCTGGAGATCAGAGTTGAGAGTGTGGTGCTGGAAAAGCACAGCAGGTCAGGCAGCATCTGAGGAGCAGGAGAATTGACGTTTCAAGCATAAGCCCTTCATCAGGAATCTTTTCCTGTTTCCTTTGAACCAGATCTTTGTTATAGCCACAGCATTGTATTTCCAACTGGCAATCTGCATCTGCAAGAGACTAAAGTTATTTACCACATTCTGTGCATACATATGCATACACAAGAAATCTGATTTAGATTATGCAGTCAGTTCTGCTATAACGCAGTAGTTTCATTCTCTTGCAATCCTGTGATATAAGAAAATTGCATAGTAACAGCACCATTTAAACAAATGGGGCCGGAATCACCTTATCACCAGTAAATGCATTAAAACTTCTTCAAACGGATGTCCTCAATTTGTCAATCGTATTATAGTGAAGTTGTGTTAATGAAATGCAAGTCATAGCAGAATGACCTGTATTATTTATTCCAAAATGCTAATCCCACCTATGAGTATTTTTTATTCTAGTGTTAGTTAGTTATCTCTCCTAGTATTCTGTACACTTTGATATATTAATCTGGAAAAACTGTTCAGGGATCTAAATGGCCATTGACTAATTAGTTATAGAAAAAGAATGTGAGAAAAAGTTGAACAATAATTTGAAATGGCTAGTATTAAAATGTGTAAAATTATTCAAACAGAAATGCTCATAATGAAACTGAGGAACTGAAGGCAATAAAAATTGGGAGAAACCAATGTAATAAAAATTACTGATGTAGAACTGCAGGAAAATCAAAACTGTGACAGAAACATTCCAAGATATCACATAATTAAAAATGACAGATTTGGAAAAAAGATAGAGTATCTGCATTTATTAAAGATAACATAACTGCAGTATAAAAATATAATAAACTTTTTTCCCGGGTACAACAGAGTGTTACAAGGGGACATAAATTTAAGGTGAAGGGTGGAAGGTATAGGGGGGATGTCAACGGTAGGTTCTTTACCCAGAGATTGGTGGGGGCATGGAATGCGCTGCCTGTGGGAGTGGCAGAGTCAGAATCATTGGTGACCTTTAAGCGGTAATTGGATAGGTACATGGATAGGTGCTTAAGCTAGGACAAATGTTCGGCACAACATCGTGGACCAAAGGGCCTGTTCTGTGCAATATTGTTTTATGTTCTATGTTTTATAACAAACTGTTAGGCAGAAACAGAATTCATGAAGACAGTGAAGAATTAGTTTATAGATTAACAAATAGTGGAAGGGAAGATAAGGAAGAGATATAATAACAAACTAGGAAGCTGATGTCAAACATAGAGCGGTATTCATGTGGGATTTCAAATGTTCTGAAAATAATTAGCTAGAAGAGTTATTTATAGGGGATAATAGAATGGAGTTCTTATGAAATGCAGGCCGCAGAGTGCAGTGGAGGCTGGGACGCTAAACGTCTTCAAAGCAGAGATTGATAAATTCTTGATGTCATAAGGAATTAAGGGCTACGGGGAGAATGCTAGTAAGTGGAGTTGAAATGCCCATCAGCCATGATTGAATGGCGAAGTGGACTCGATGGGCCGAATGGCCTTACTTCCACTCCTATGTCTTATGGTCTTATGGTCTAAATACGCTCACAAGAAGTGAAAAACAGTATTCATTACAGGTTCAGTAAATACATTCCAATGTTACAGAGTGAATAGTGGATAATCAACATCATATCTATATTCAAGAAGCGCAAAAATACACCCAGTAATAAATATCTATAAAAGTGAACATAATATTGGTAGTAAGAAAAATAATGTAACTTGGATTACAGGAAAGAAAAATAACAATCAAACTGTAATAATCCATAAGCAATATGGATTTCAACAGGGAAACTTTTGTTTGACCAACATCATTGATTTTTTTTTAATAATAGCAGTATTTATATGACATCAATGCAAAAGATGTAACAATTGAGAATTCGAAAAGGTTTTGAGTAAAGTAGTGTGTAATAGATTAATGAATAAGATTAGACCCCATAGAATCAAGGGACTCAAGGATAACCGGTTGGCTCCAATATGAGAAGCAGAAATAAGAGGCAAATGACAGCTATACAGATTATTTGAAAGTGCTAAATGCAGTGTGACAAGGATGGGAGAAGTATTGTTGTTTATAGTTTATATTAATGATTTAGCAGTTGGGTTCACCAAACAGTTGTTAAATTTGTGCACATCACAGAACTGGGAAGGTAGCCAATTCTGAAGAGAACTGCAACAAATTACAATAAATCATAAATAAAAGCACAGAATTGGTCTTTTGCAAATGAATTTAACGTAGCAGTATTTTTGTAAGAAAATTCATGAAGTCAAATATTATGAAGAAAATGGAAATATAATTGAGTTAAGGAGCAACGGGACTGGGAGTATAAATGCACAAAGCACTAAAGTTATAATCAAGGTCGATAAGGCCATAACAAAAGCAAACTAAGCATTTGAATTTATTTTAAGAGGGATAGAGTTGGTAGTCTCCCCTATGTGTTAGCAATGTTAGCAATGAGAACTTTGCTAGATTGACATGACTGCATTTTCCATTGTGGTGTCTGGTGTCTAGTCTGGTGTCAGGCTGCTCATACAGCTTCATTTTTTTTTGAGACTCCTAAAAATTCAAATTCATCAATTGTCACAGTGGGAACACAGGAACATACAATCAGGAGTAGGCCATTCAGCCCCTCAAGACTGCTTCACCATTCAACAAGATCATAGCTTGTTTGTGGCCTAACTCCACATGCCTGCCTTGGTTCCCTTTTTCCAATACAAATCTAAATTTAACAATTGAATTTTCATTAACCACGATTTGAGGAAGAGAGTTCCAAACCTCCACTGTTTTTTCCATGTAGAAGTATTTTCTAACATCTCTCCTGAATGATCTAGTCCTAAATCTTAGGCTAAAATTTTCAACCAGTGGAAATAGCTTACTTTTATCTATGCTATTTTCCCTTGTTAATATCCTGAAGGCTTTGGTTGGATCACCCTTTACCTTCTAAATTCGAAAGAATAAAGGCCTAATTTGTCTAATCTCTCCAAAAAACTTAATCTCTCAAGTCCAGGTATCATTTTTGTAAACCTGAGTTGAACTCCCTGCAGGGCGAAAACATCTTTCCCAAGGTGTCATGCCGGGATCTCCTCACAAGAGAGATTGTGCTTAACTAGGAACATGCACATTGTGCAGTAAATGGAATTACCAGGTTATGGCTCCGATTTCAGCAGTGAATCCATGTAAAAGGCCCTCATGAGAACATGGATGAGGTTAAATAATCCCTGAGGGTTTCTGAGATTTGGTATTAAAAGGAAAACTAGCCACTTTTTCCCAGGGTGAGGCAAGCCAGCCTGTAGTGATTCTGAGGGATACCAGAGCCAGGCAAACTGTACTGCTGGGAAAAAGCATGATTTTCCCAACAGAGAGTGCAGCAAGTGGCAAGATGATGGTAAACAGGATTGAAACTTGGTACATATACATCCCCCATTATCATGTACATGAGAAACGTGACTTTGTGTTGGGACCAGTGACCATCGGGGTTATCCCAAGTGTTTTTCTCTGGTTCAAAGCCCTTCTGGTCTGATTATGTGAAACCTTTTCTCAACAATCCAAGAGATCCCTGAAAGGTAAAAAAAGAACTTCATTGGAAGCAGCTGAACAAGTTGATCTAACACTCAAACCACTCACTCAGACTGAAGTTGACGCAGAAGCAGTCCCTGAATATTTCTAAAAAACAAGATGCTGAGCACAGCTTGCAGACAATAAGTGGACAGTGATCCATCAGGTAGTGGTATCACTAAGCTACATGGGGAAATATTATAACTCACACACATAATTCCAATGATTGGGCATATCAGCATCTGCAAATTCTAAGCCTGCATTAGCCAGCACTCTATTGGCCATAGCTGCACAGGATATAGTAAGGTTTTGCAGAACCTGGCACAGTCTATGTTAGAAGTGTTTGAAATATTTTTGTGTTAGATTAGAGTCAATCACAGACACAGCATCAAATGGTGCAGCAGAAAGAAGTGTTCTGATTGTGAAGAGGTCTTAGCAGAACTAATTATCAGATGACAAGCTGGGCAATGATTCATATACTCTCTTTAGCACAACTGGATAATTTTCTGTTCTTTGACAGAATAAGCCCAAAGTCTACAAAATGTTGATCACCTTGGGAGTTAGTGTTTAACTACGTGTCAAAGATAATGCTTAGTTCATTTACTTTTGACGTCAATAACAAATACAAAAACAAGACAAAGTTAAAAATCACACAACACCAGGTTATAATCCAACAGCTTTATTTGGAAACTCTAGCTTTCAGAGTGCTACTTCTTCATCAGGGGGTTGAAGGCATTCTGAAAGCTCATGCTTCCAAATAAACCTGTTGGACTATTACATTGTGTTGTGTGATTTTTAACCTTGGCTCCTCCAAATCAAGACAAAGTGAAGATCAGTCATGCAGCATGAAAAAATGAGTAATATGTGAGACACGAAAATTACAAAATCGAACGCTGGTCTGGAGGTCATGATGAAAATCCACTGAGGTGATAATGAGGAAATTGTGTTTGAAATTATTGCAAAAAGACTAGATGTACAAGATGGATGTCCAGATTGGCCCTTGCCCTGCTCATGTCTCTGAACTCTCTCTAAATCAGAGTGGACAGGAGAGTGAGTGCAGAGTGAAATGGGTCGCTGCAATGAAGAGACATGGCAGACGATTGCTGTTGAAGAGAGTTTCACAAATCAATTGAATGAATTTATAAGTGTAAACTAATGTGCACACCTGAATTAGTGCTTAAGTAACACTGCAGATGGTTGCTTTGAATTTTTGCACTTCTCAAAACTGACAGATATAAGTACAGGGAAATTCCATTTCCTGTGCTTTGGCAGGAGATAGCTGATTTAAATGTATGTTGGGGCAGAGATGCAGTTTCATTAAATCCTCTGTCACTGGGAATATGGAGTTTGGTTGAAACTTAGTGGCTTACAACTGTCACACATTGTGTTTTATACACAAACTAAAGCATTAGGCACTCGTCATAAAACTTGGCCCCATGTTGGGGGCAGTGCAGTTCCACACTCATGTGACCTTCCTATCTTGTAAATGGAATCAATGTAATTTTAAAGCCGAATTTTGCCTCAAAGCTTTTAGGACAATAAATATTCTTCTAGTTTGTTTGAAATATTCAGCTTATAATTGAATATTTATTTGATTTATCTCATACTAAAATCAACGATGTCAAGTCACCTATAGGGAAACTTAGAATTGACATTGCTTTAATCACTAATGCTGTATTAACTACTTCATGGCCAATCAGCTGGAGTGTCTCCAATGCAGTAATAGACTGGTGACACTACTTTAAAAGTATTTGAAAAACACAGGTTTAAATATTTATATTGAGTAGTTATAATTATGTTGTGTGAACTTTATTAGTTACATACTGAATGCTACTTTATTATTGTTTTGTTTTATTGGTATCTGGGCTCATTCAGATGTTAAAATGGTGTCACAGGTGAAATTAGTTTCTGAACCACTGATCTAAAAATAGGGGTCTTAGTATATGAAGTCACAAGTAAGAATTTGACCATTAGGACTGAGGTGCAGAAAATAAGAGGCTTGAAGTTGTACAGATATATTAATTATCTCCAAACGTCTCAAAGAACTTGACAACCAATTAAAGTGTAGTCTTTAAACCAATTAAACCAACCAGAAGTGTAGTCACTTCTGTAATTTAGGAAACAAGAGCAGCTAACATTCACACAGCAAACCTCCACAAACAGCAATATGATCATGGAACAAAGAACAATGAACATTACAGCACAGGAACAGGCCCTTCGGCCCTCCAAGCCTATGCCCATCCAGATCCTCTATATAAACCTGTCACCTATTTACCAGGATTCAGTATCCCTCTACTCCCTGCCCATTCATTCATGTATCTGTCAGACACATCTTAAATGATGCTATATTGCCTGCCTATACCACCTCCACTTTGCAATGCATTCCAGGCACCCACCACCCTCTGCGTAAAGAACTATCCATGTATATCTCCCCTAAACTTTTCCCCTCTCACCTTGAACTTGTGACCCTTAGTCACTGAGTTCCCCCACTCTAGGAAAAAGCTTCTTACTATCCACCCTGTCTATATCTCTCATGGGTTTCTAGACCTCAGTAAGGTCCCCCTTCAACCTCCATCTCTCTAATGAAAATAATCCTAACCTTTCTTTATAGCTAGCACCCTCCATACAAGGCAACATTCGGGTGAACCTCCTATGCATCCTTGGCAAAGCA
The DNA here is from genome assembly GCF_020745735.1 of Hemiscyllium ocellatum. NCBI lineage: Eukaryota > Metazoa > Chordata > Chondrichthyes > Orectolobiformes > Hemiscylliidae > Hemiscyllium > Hemiscyllium ocellatum. Next base: position 51,248,776 of record NC_083401.1, on the reverse strand, counting down.
TTCACATTCTTTTGGTAATGTGGCAACCAGAACTATACACAGTATTTCAAGTCCTCTACAACTGTGAAATGACCGTCCAATGAAGGAAAGCAGGCCGTATGCCTTCATGACCACTCTATTGACCCACGTTGCCATCTTCAGGGTACAATGGACTTGAACACCCAGATCTCTCTGTACATCAATTTTCCCCAGGTCTTTTCCATTTACCATATAGTTCATATGGTAGTTGACTTCCAAAATGCATCACCTTATATTTGCCTGGATTGAACTCCATTTGCCATTTCTCCATCCAACTCTCCAAGCTATCTATTTTCTGCTACATTCCCTGACAGTCCCTTTCACTATCTGCTACTCCATCAGTCTTAGTGTCATCTGCAAACTTGCAGATCAGTCCACCTATACCTTCCTCCACATCATTTATATATATCACAAACAACAGTGGTCCCAACACAGATCTCTGTGGAACACCATGGTCACAGTTCTCCATTTTGAGAAACTCCCTTCCACTAATATTCTCTGCCTCCTGCTGCCCAGCCAGTTCTTTATTCATCTAGCTAGTACAAGCTGGACCCCATGCAACTTCACTTTCTCCATCAGCCTACCATGGGAACCTTATCAAACAAGTAAAAAATGAGGTCTGCAGATGCTGGAGATCACAGCTGAAAATGTGTTGCTGGTTAAAGCACAGCAGGCCAGGCAGCATCTCAGGAATAGGGAATTCGACGTTCGAGCATAAGCCCTTCATCAGGAATGAGAGAGAGTAGCCAAGCAGGCTAAGATAAAAGGTAGGGAGGAGGGACTTGGGGGAGGGGCGATGGAGGTGGGATAGGTGGAAGGAGGTCAAGGTGAGGGTGATAGGCCGGAGTGGGGTGGGGGTGGAGAGGTCAGTAAGGAGATTGCAGGTTAGGAGGGCGGTGCTGAGTTGAGGGAACCGACTGAGACAGGGTGGGGGGAGGGGAAATGAGGAAACTGGAGAAATCTGAATTCATACCTTGTGGTTGGAGGGTTCCCAGGCGGAAGATGAGGCGCTCCTCCTCCAGCCGTCGTGTTGTTATGTTCTGCCGGTGGAGGAGTCCAAGGACCTGCATGTCCTCTGTGGAGTGGGAGGGAGAGTTAAAGTGTTGAGCCACGGGGTGGTTGGGTTGGTTGGTCCGGGTGGCCCAGAGGTGTTCTCTGAAGCGTTCCGCAAGTAAGCGGCCTGTCTCCCCAATATAGAGGAGGCCACATCGGGTGCAACAGTTGCAATAGATGATGTGTGTGGAGGTACAGGTGAACTTGTGGCGGATATGGAAGGATCCCTTGGGGCCTTGGAGGGAAGTGAGTGTGGAGGTGTGGGCGCAAGTTTTACATTTCCTGCGGTTGCAGGGGAAGGTGCCGGGGGTGGAGGTTGGGTTGGTGGGGGGTGTGGATCTGACAAGGGAGTCACGAAGGGAGTGGTCCTTGCGGAACGCTGATAGGGGAGGGGAGGGAAATATATCCTTGGTGGTGGGGTCCGTTTGGAGGTGGCAGAAATGACGGTGGATGATGCGTTGTATGCGGAGTTTGGTGGGGTGGTAGGTGAGAACCAGTGGGGTTCTGTCTTGGTGGCGGTTGGAGGAGCGGGGCTCAAGGGCGGAGGAGCGGGAAGTGGAGGAGATGCGGTGGAGGGCATCGTCGATCACGTCTGGGGGGAATCTGCGGTCCTTGAAGAAGGAGGCCATCTGGGCTGTGCGGTGTTGGAACTGGTCCTCCTGGGAGCAGATGCGGCGGAGACGAAGGAATTGGGAATATGGGATGGAGTTTTTCCAGGGGGCAGGGTGGGAGGAGGTGTAGTCCAGGTAGCTGTGGGAGTCAGTCGGTTTATAGTAGATGTCTGTGTTGAATCGGTCGCCCGAGATAGAGATGGAAAGGTCTAGGAAGGGGAGGGAGGAGTCTGAGACAGTCCAGGTGAATTTCAGGTCGGGATGGAAGATGTTAGTAAAGTTGATGAACTGTTCAACCTCCTCGTGGGAGCACGAGGCAGCGCCGATACAGTTATCGATGTAGCGGAGGAAAATGTGGGGGTGGTGCCAGTGTAGTTGCGGAAGATGGACTGTTCCACATATCCTACGAAGAGACAGGCATAGCTGGGGCCCATGCGGGTGCCCATGGCAACTCCTTTAGTTTGGAGGAAGTGGGAGGATTGAAAAGAGAAGTTATTCAGGGTGAGGACCAGTTCAGTCAGTTGAAGGAGGGTGTCAGTGGAAGGGTACTGGTTGGTGCGGCGGGAAAGGAAGAAGCGGAGGGCTTTGAGTCCTTCGTGATGGGGGATGGAGGTGTACAGGGACTGGATGTCCATAGTGAAAATAAGGCGTTGGGGACCGGGGAAGCGAAAATCCTGGAGGAGGTGGAGGGCGTGGGTGGTGTCCCGAACGTAGGTGTGGAACCTTATCAAACACCTTACTGAAGTTAATAATAATAAAGATGAGGAGAAATTTCTTCATACAGATGGGTAAACTATTTGCAGGCATCTTTATTATCAAGGTACATGGGAGACTAAAATTGATTGCCTTTTGGCGGGAAGGGAATTAAACAAAACTGGTATTTGTAGATAGAATGTAAGTCAAATTAAGGTAGAGGTTCAACCATTACATTACTGAAGGTCGAACAAACTGAACAGCCCTTATGGCTTCCTCTTACGTTTATGAACTGAGGGGAGTTTTTCACCCACCACTGGTGTATTTAGTCCTGGGTCAACACATAAAAAAGCTCACTGCCTTTTCACCCAGGCCCCCTGCTTTCATGTTTAAAAAAAAACACTTGTACACTGAAAGGGAAGTGGCCAGTTCTCCCAGCTTAGCTTTTTTCTACTTTGGGTTGGTTTTAGCAGTCTGGCTGTTCACTGAAAGCAGGCAGCCAGTGGTGAAGCTGCTGGACCCAAAGCAGCAGGTCCATGCTGATCCTCCCTCTTTCTGACATCTCTCCTGATTTTATCTTTTGTGCCAAAGTGCATTTATGGGGATTGTTGTAAATAATTGGAATAGTATCTCTAAGTTGGAGTAATCTGTTGGGTTTTTGGATAGGATAAGTTATTCTATATTCTTTCTCTTTTGTTTGTGTTTCATTTGGTGATATTGAAAATAAATTCTGTTTGTTTAAAACTAAGTGGTTGGGCCTGCTGCATCACTCTTGCAATGTCCACTTACACCTGCTTAAACCATCGAGAAAAGGTAGGATCTGGGCTACTTTCTTGAAATGTTTTGAGGGTGTCTGGCCTGGTCCATAAAAAAAATCAGCAAGTTCTGGAAATTAGAGTCGAGATCAACAAAGCTGAAAAATGTGTTGCTGGAAAAGCGCAGCTGGTCAGGCAGTATTCGAGGAGCAGGAGAATCGACATTTCGGGCATAGGCTTATGCCCAAAACGTTGATTCTCCTGCTCCTTGGATGCTGCCTGACCTGCTGTGCTTTTCCAGCAACACATTTTTCAGCTCTGATCTCCAGCATCTGCAGTCTTCACTTCCTCAAGATCAACAAAGCCAAAATTGTCTTTGCTCTTTCGGACAAAGGTACCTGTCAGTAATCTCTGAGCAAGTCCAACTTAGAAATAGAAGTTGCTTGCCCCACCTTTTCAACACAGTGTTCTAAATGTGGAATCAGATATGCATCAGTCTTTTGTAAATGCATTGACTCTGATTTCAAAAAGTACAAACAGAATTCCCTTATCCCAATCATCTGGATAGTCTTGACTTTCTGCTGTAACTCAGTTAATTTATCTGAGCTAAAGATGTCTGCTTTGTCATCTATCTCTTTCTGATTTGTATCAACTATCTGATCAAACAGGCTCTCTGCTAATTCAACTTCAGCTTTCTTATCTGTACTCTTTGATCACTCCTTTTTCAACTGGTGACCATGTGAGTCGCAAAGTGTGTTATTGGAAAAGCACAGCCAGTCAGGCAGCATCCGAGGAGCAGGAAAGTTGATTTTCAAGTGTAAGCTCTTCATCATGAATGATGATTTTACAGCACCACATTTTTCGACTCTGATCTCCAGCATCTGCAGTCCTCACTTTCTCCTGGTGACTTTGTGACCTTGTTATCACACAGTCTTGAAAAATCCCAGGATATGTGTCCTGCAATAGTTCAGTTGTCTGGGTTTCCACTGCCTTTTCAACCACAGTAGGCAGCACACCTACATGTGAACCAGCTATATCATTAACAAGGACAAATTATATTCCTGGAGCTGAGAGTTTGTTCAGTACCCCGAGCACAACTTCTCCACTCTTCACTGGACACTTTAACCTTACTCTACAAAGCTGAGCACTTCTTGTCTTACTGTAAATTTCCATTAGTAATACCTTTTCCAGCAATAGTTCTTTAGAGGTATATATCTCCTCATCTTTCAACATCAAAGATTGAGAGAATTCTGTAACTCTTAATATTGTAACTTCTTAACCTGCTGCTCCTAGCCTATGCGAGTAAACTTTACCTTTGCAAGTATATGTATCAACAAAACTCACATGCTCACTGGCCAGTGCAGTTGTTTAGCCACCATTCAAATGAGATGAAAAAGGTTTCCAATTCTTATCATCAAATTTAGGCCTTGCTTGAGTATATTTCAATAGTTTTTCATGAGGCCTTTGGCTACCATCGGTTTGCCATCCTCACTCTCTTCGCACGAAGATTGTCTTCAGCCTTCATCTTCATCCTTTTAAGATGACTTTCCTGTCTAAGGTTAAAATAACACAACACCAGGTTATGGTTCAATAGGTTTATTTGGAAGCACTAGCTTTCAGAGCGCTGGTCCTTCATTATGTGATTGTGGAGTATGAAATCGTAAGACACAGAATTTATAGCACAAGTTTACAGTGTGATGTAACTGAAATTACATATTTTTTGTTAAGTCTCATCTTTTGAAGTGACCATGTAAGATTCTGTAAGTCCCTTTTTAGAAATAGAATCAGTCCAAACATTGGCGTACAGCCAGCCTCACACAAGGCACCTCACACCTGCCTTTCATTATCTGAGCCAACATGGCACCTATTGTTAAAGTTCACTGGAGAATGTAACTTTAAAACGGTTCAGGGATTTACATATGAAAGAACTGAAACCAACATGGTCATTCTAAAAGATGAGAAACTTAACAAACAATCCAGGTCTTCTTCAATATACAATTTCAGTTACGTCACACTGTAAACATTTGCTATAAATTCTGTGTCTTATGATCTTATACTCCACAACCAGCTGATGAAGCAGCAGCGCTCCAAAAGCTAGTGCTTCCAAATAAACTTGTTGCACTATAACCTTGTGTTGTGTGATTTTAACTTTGTACACCCCAGTCCAACACCGGCACCTCCAAATCAATCCTGTCTAAGTGCCAATTTCTGAAATTCAAACTTCCTCTCTTTCTTCCTTTCCTCTCTCTCCTTCTCTCTCTTTTTTCTTTTTATTCTGCTAAAGTGATTCATTCTTTTTCTCTTTTCTCTGCTTTTAATCATAATTCAAACTGTTGCATTTCTGTTGTTCTTTCCGTATCTTTTGCCTTGAACTCAAGGTGCTTCATTTTCAATTGAATGGTAGTTTTCTGTAAAGATTTTGATGTAAAGATGTAAATGTTGAGCTATTACTTTAATTATCTCTCCTTTTCTCATGGAAGGAGGTAGCTCCAACTCCAGATTGCCTGCTAATTCCAGCAGCTTGGCCTTAAGCACCTTTTGCAAAGCCCCCAAAGTCACTTCTTCCACCCCCAGAAAACTCCTAGTGACTGAAAGAGCCATTGCTATCCCAAGCACTGTTTAAACCTAAAAATCACACAACACCAGGTTACAGTCCAACAGGTTTAATTGGAAGCACACTAGCTTTCAGAGCGATGCTCCTTCATCAGGTGATAGATCACCTGATGAAGGAGCGTCGCTCCGAAAGCTAGTGTGCTTCCAATTAAACCTGTTGGACTATAACCTGGTGTTGTGTGATTTTTAACTTTGTTAACCCCAGTCCAACACCAGCATATCCAAATCATGACTGTTTAAGCCAACAGCTTTCAACACCCAGAACAAAACACACTAACACCTACCACTTGCTGCCTTTGAGTCCAGCAAACCTAATCTCAAATTGGAATTTAGAACAATCCCACAAAGAGCTCCCAATCTGTTATGGACCAGGCCAGACTCCCTCAAAACTTTTTAAGGAAGTAACCCTGATCCTAACTTTTCTACTGGTTTTAAGCAGGTGTAAATTGGGTATTCCAGGAGTGATGCAGCTGGTTCAACCACTTAGCTTGAAACAAAATAGAGTTTATTTGCAAGATTACAGAATGAAGCACAAACTAAAGAGAACAGAGTACTGAGTAACTTAATTTATCTGAAAACCCAACAGTTTATCCCAGTTTAATGATGCTGTTCCAACTATTTGCAACAATCCCCATAAACACCCTTTGGCACAAAAGATAAAATCAAACCCAGGAGAGGTGGCAAAGAGAGGGCGGATCAGCATGGGCCTGTTTCTTTGGGTCTATTAGCTTCTGAACTGACTGCCTGTTTTCAATGAAGAGCCAGACTGCTAAAAGCCAAACCAAACCAAACCAAGAAGAACTGAAATGGGCAAGCTGTCCACTCCCCTTTCATTATACGTTTTAAAAAAAAATCTTGAAAGCATTCTCAAGAAGTTAAAGCCAGACTTTTCAGAATTGCTGCTTTTATGCCCTTTCTGGAAAAAAAGTCAAGACACCATAATCTTGTTAAAGAAGCAGCATTATCACACTTTACATTTGCTTTATGCAATTTACTTCTCACTCTTAGCCTTCTTACAAGCTTAGACCTTCCTAAATTAGCACTCCCTGTGGTCTGACACCCACAGCACTTTCAGTTTTCTGAAGAACCCACAGTGCTCTGTGCTCATCATCCTAACTGGTTTACATTGTTGCACCAAAGTAAACCTTTTCAATAAGTCAGTTCCCAAATGATCTTCATTTTCTACAAACAGCGGCATAACTGATCCAAGCAAAGTCATTGCTTCGGTCATGAGGTCATGGTGTACACATGCCCAGTTTGAACTTGCGCAAATCCGAGGAATCCTGAGCAACATAATGCCTGCAACGCTGACAAAGAAACTGAAACTGAATTGTACTATCAGATAAGAGATCATCTATGTTCTCTAAAATAACCAATTTACATCTCATGTTATATTGTACAGAGCGACATATGATGGCTGCAGCCTGCCCAGAAGTGAAATCATCGTGTGTAGATACCCCTTTTCTTAGTGCAGAGCCATCATTACTCTGTTGCCAAGAAGGCAGATCTCTGTTTGTTAAAGAATTGGCACCTGGTTCTCCCTCCTCAGCACAGATAACAAAATCTTCACTAGAGTGCTTTCTTGTCTCCTCGGCACTGTGCTGAACCACATGATTCATGCAGACCAGTCAGAGACAGCCCTGGGCTGTATGGCAACATCCACCTGGTCGAGAACATGATCCATCATTCCCAGAAGGCTGGTCTGTCAAGTGTCGTTCTCTTCTTTGATCAGGAAAAGACATTTAACCAAGCGGATCACAAGGAGTTAGTGAGCCTTCGGTTCAGGACGTATTTTGTCACTTGGATTCGATGTCTGTACACCACCACGGAGTGTCAAGTGAAGGTTAGTGAGTCCCAGATGGTGCCCCTGCAATTTGGGAGGGCAGTCTCCTGTTTGGTCAGCTATATTCTGTCTGTGTGGAACCGTTCCTATGCCTCATGCGGAGGTGGCTGTTGAGTCTGGCTCTGCTTGGGCCAGAGCTTGGGGCTGTCCTTTCGATGTAAGCCAACAACATACTTCTCATGTTCACAGACCCAAGTGACTTGTGGAGGATGTGTGAGTGCCAGGAGGTCTACTCTGCGAAGTCCTGCACAAGGATCAACTGAAATAAATGTTTGGGAGTTTGGGACAGTCTGGGACAGGTGGGCCACCTGCTGGATGAGCTCCAGTGCTTTATGTGGAGAACCACTCATATCCTCTACCTGGGAGTCCATCTTTATTCTGCTGAGGAATCTTGGCTGATGAATTTGCACAACTTAGAAACCAAGGTGACCACTCACCTCACACAGGTTGGGCATGACTGCTCCAAGTGTTGTCTTACAGGTTGGTCATAAACCAACTGGTCATTGCCATGCTGTGGTAACAACTGGTCACCTTGGTTCCTCTGTCATGATTCGTCACAAACATCCAGAAAAGCTTGTTAAGTTTTTCTTGAATGAAAGGAAACACTGGGTTGCTGTTGTGTCTGAATCTCCCACTCAATGAGGATGGTCAGGTACTGGTGTGCCTCTGCATCCAGGTAGCGATCTTCCACCTTCAGACCCTGCAGGGATACCTTTACATTGAGCCTCCTCCATGATAACATCTTACTTTCGTCAGGTGCATGGCCGATGGTACAACTTTCAGTTCCAGTTCAAGGAGTGGCTCTGGCCTCAGATCTTCTTCCAGGAATTACTTATATTTTACTTGGACCTGATCACAATCTGGGAGGTAGTCAGCTCACGTCCTAGCACACCCTCTACAGGAATAGTGGCTGTCGTAATGGAGTCGCTGCTGAGGAACATGTTCCTCTGCCAGTGCTGCCTCTGTTGGAGGGAAGGCTTGGGACCAGAGTCAGAGACGGGTTGGATGGTGAAATGGACTGGATGACACTGTTGCAGTTGGCAGAGAGAGCATCAGTGAACATTCGGTTTGCAGCCTTAACCGTGCAGAGCCTGAGGGACAAGGTGATTAGCCCCAATATCTCACGCGAAATTGAGGAGCATCTCTCCACAGATGCTGCCAGACCTGCTGAGATTTTCCAACATTTTCTGTTTATGTTTCAGGTTTCCAGCATCAGTAGTTCTTTTGGTTTTTTTTTGCCTGTACAAAGGAAGATGTTTGTTGGAAGTCACTTGCCTGGGTGAGTGCAGCTCTAACAAGACTTAAATTTAATACCATCCAGTTCAAAGCAGCCTCTTTGATTGTGGCTGTATTCACAAACATCCACCTCCTATTCCACCGACACTCAGTCACAGCTGCCTGTACTATCTACAAGACACGCTGCAGAATGTCTCCAAAATTCCTTTAATAACACCTTCCAAACATATGAGGACTGCCATCAATAAGGACTAGGGGAGTAGATATTTGGAAACATCACCACCAGTAATCCAAGTGGCTCAGCACCCAGTCTCAGAAACATATCACCATTTCAAAACTAAGTTTATACAAATGTTAAAAACAAACCGGTGTTTGGATGCTCAGAACATTTCTAGTTTCTATGAGACCTTTTGTAGGGATATTTTATATTAATTCATCTTTGTGATTGCAATCCAAGTTTTTGGCACATACTAATATTGGTCTCATTAAAATGCACAAATGCTACAGAGAGATGATGTTAATCCAATCATCTTCAGTATGCAGAATGTAAGCAACCTGGAGGAGAATAAATGAAATAGAGCAATGTATAAATGTCAAGAGCTATAACTATTCCATAAATATGACTATGATGATAATCATAATTTATCTACATTTCTTAAAGCCATATTGTGATTGAAGAGAGTAGCAAAACAATTCTGCTTGAAGAAAGGTTGAAGTAAGCATGTAGAAGGCACCTATGTGTTGAATCAGGGAGGAGGGACATCCTGATCCTCTAGAAAGCAGACAGCTTACATGATTCACTGACTGAGAGCTAGGAAGATTGAAGATAGCTCAACCAAATGATAGGCTTCCAGTTATGGAGTTCCTAGCCTATCAATGAGTGGCGCAGTCTGATGGGGCAAAGTGATCAGAAACATTTCCTGTTTGATCATGGCATTCCTGAGCTTTGATCAATACTTTGATCAATACTTAGACCGCGAGTGTTGCGGCTCAAATTGATACTAGAGCCATGGACATCACAAATGCGTGAGCCATAGGATGTAGCAAACACAAACACATTGACTTGACTGTCTTGATGTCAACTTCATCTGAGGAAAGAGAACTCAGTGCAGAAAGAAAGCAGTTTTCCAGTGGTGGAGTGACACTACTCACTGTACTGACTGACAAAGAAAATGAGGCCTTTGAACTTGCCAGAGTGGTAGTTTAGCAGAAAGTTGGCAGAAGTTTAGAAAAAGAGGAGACTGTGGAATGGTAGTAATATCACTAGGCTCGTAAACCAGAAATCAGCAACTTCATGTTCTGGGGACATGGGTTTGAAATCTCCCATGGTAAATGGTGTAATTCAAATTCAATAAAAAATCCAGAATAACAAAAGCTGAGGAATGGTAAATATTCCTTTTTTCTCAAATCTTAGGTTCACTCATACCTTTAGGGGTGGAATCCACCATTCTTACACACCAACAGAGGTGTGTTTAAACTGAGTAGTGGGAGGGAAGGGGACAAACTGGAAATTCAAGAAGGAAGTTGAAGGGAAAGTGAGAATAAGAAAAGTTAAAAAAGACAACAAAATCAACGGAGCAGAAAACTCAAGAGGCGATCACACAGTATGATCAAGTGAAATAGGGATTGATAGGAAGGGTGAGGGGAGTAACAAATTAAAAATATTATATCTGCATAGGTTTAGGGTGAGAGGGGAAAGATATAAAAGAGACGTAAGGGGCAACTTTTTCACGCAGAGGGTGGTACTTGTACAGAATGAGCTGCCAGAGGAAGTGGTGGAGGTTGGTACAATTGCAACATTTAAAAGGCATTTGGATGGGTATGTGAATAGGAAGGGTTTGGAGGGATATGGACTGGGTGCTGGCAGGTGGGTTGGGATATCTGGTCAGCATGGACAGGTTGGACCAAAGGGTCTGTTCACATGCTGTACATCTCTATGACTCTATGACTCGATAAATAAGGTGAATGAGCTTGAGGCTCAGTTGGAAATTGGCAGGTACGATGTTGTGGGGATAACTGAGACATGGCTTCAAGTGGACAGGGCCTGGGAAATGAATATTCAAGGCTATATGTGCTATCAAAAGGACAGGCTGATGTGTAGAGGGGGTGGGGTGGCTCTGTTGGTGAGAATGATATTCAGCCCTTTGCACAGAGTCCGTATGGATAGAGCTGAGAAATTCTAAGGCTAGAAATACCTTAATGGGAGTTATCTACAGGCCCCCAAACAGTAGTCTGGATGTCGGGTGGGAGTTGAATAAAGAGTTGAAATTGGCCTGTCGCAAAGATATTACTACAGTTTTTGTGGGGGATTTCAACGTGCATGGGCACTGGGAGAATCAAGATGGTACTGGACACCAAGAAGGGGAGTTTGTGGCGTGCCTCCAAGATGGATTTTTAGAACTGCTTTTATTAGAGCCTACCAGGGAGAGGGCAACTCTGGGTCTGGTGTTGTGCAATGAACTGGATTTGGTCAAGGACCTCAAAGTAAAGGAGCCATTAGGATGTAGTGACCATAAGTTTGATCAGCTTAAGCTGCTGCATTTCTTTTTTGTCTCTCCTTGAATTCTCTTTTGGTGGCTGCTCCAGTAGTCCCATGTGCAGCTTTAGCAAATAATCTAGACAAACTATTTCTGAGGCTGCCAAGAAATACATAAGACCAGCAAAAATATTCCACATTTAGACAAAGTGAACTTTCCAGATTGACAAACCACACCAAAATCAATCCTGAAGTGAATACTCCAGCAACTAATTGCACATTCCCTTCAAATATAATTGATGAGGAATACTTCCTGTTGAGTAACACCAGTTGTGCTGTGTGGGTTTTGTATGTGGTAAATGAATGATTTGGTGCATTAAGAAATGAAAAGCAGATCTTTGGATCATTATGATTTATTCTAAACATTTCTGTCTTAAATTCTTGACACCAGCCCAGCAATCTGTTCAAACTGAATGATGGTAGAATGCAGTATTCCATTGCCTGTATTTGGTTCAAACAGAAATGACTTGGATCTTAGGATACAGAGTAGCATTCAAAATTTCAAAGACATTATGAGCTCGTTTCTTTGTGGTAACCAAATGGCAGCTTATTAATTGCCTTTGGACAATTCAAATATACATCCACTGGTTTGCCTTTGTCTACCCTGTTGGTTACATCATCAAAGAACTCTGAAAAATTAGCAAACATGATTACATATTCATTAAATCGTGTTGACTCTCTTTGTTGACAGTACATTTTGTAAAGGTCTTAGATTAGATTAGATTAGATTAGATTTACAGTGTGGAAACAGGCACTTCGGCCCAACAAGTCCACACCGACCCGCCGAAGAGCAACACACCCATACCCCTACCTAACACTACGGGCAATTTAGCATGGCTAATTCACCTGACCCACACATCTTTGGATTGTGGGAGGAAACCGGAGCACCCGGAGGAGACCCACGCAGACACGGGGAGAACATGCAAACTCCACACAGTCAGTCGCCTGAGTCGGGAATTGAACCTGGGTCTCAGGCGCTGTGAGGCAGCAGTGCTAACCACTGTGCCGCCCACAATCCTTCTATTATTTCCTAAACAAAGCATGATCTTGTATCTATTTGTATTCATATATGACCAATATTTTTGAAGTCTTTCAATTCTAATTCCACAACACTGTTCATAAACATAAGGAGAGAAGAAGCCAACAAACAGAACTCCCAACTAGCCTCCTTTGGTTTCCTTTGCAGGAGTACTACTAGACATCGAACAGAAAGAGAATTGATGAACAGGGGAAGAAATAAATGCTTAGCTTTGTCTCAAGACACATTGACCCAGTAAAGTCTTCCAGCATTTACAGTTGTAATATTGATAGATCCTCATTTTGATCCCATTTATTTGGATGCCAAGTAAACCTAATCACCTTCTTCGATCTTGGGTGGCACCTTGAATTCGTTGAAGGACCTGTCACCCATCAGTTGTTTGGTCAAAGATTAAACTGGCAGAAGTGGTGGTGGTTGGTGGTGATGTCACTGGACTAGTATTTCAGTGGCTGAGATGAATATTCTGGGGGAATGGGTTTGAATCCCACTATAGCAGATGGTGAAATTTGAATTCAATAAAGGTTTGGTATATTTTTTAAAAACTTCCCAAATGAAACTCATTTAGTGATGGTTGATTGTTATAAAAATCCATCGGGTTCATTATCATTATTTAAGGATCATTAAGAGAGTCTCATGAAATGGTCTGCTCTGCATGCAACTCCAGACCCCATGGTTTCATGATCATTATTTGGTACTTAATTCCAGATTTAAAAAAAATTGAATTCAAATTCCACCACTGAACCCAGGTCAGGTCATTCCTTGGGTCTCTGGATGAATAATCTAGCACCAATATCACTTGGTCATCATCTACCTATATTTGGTGCCAGTTCTATTGAGTACAAGATCAAAAGCATTGACCTGATCTCTCTTTTCAACAAAGGCCAAATATATTTTGTTTAGGGCTATTCCTTATGTCCTGGAGAGCTTTTTTTAGCCAAAAAACATTTGACTCACTAATAATATCTGTAACTTCATAATATTGTACTTTTATTTAACTTGTGACAATTTTAATTGTCTGAGAAGACAACAAATTCCAATTTAATAATACTTTGCTTTCTTTCATAGTCCCCTTCAGAGATTTCTGCTTAGTTCCTTTCACCATTTTCTCAAAGGAAGTTTGAATATGAACATAGCATCCTATAAATAATAATTCACATCATTATTATATTTTAAACATCTCTTCTCATCGTCACACACTATGATGCACAAGGATGAAAGCTGAATAAGAAATTGCAATACTCAGATGTCATGTAAGCAGAAAAACTTGGAAAATGTGCATTTGATCTTCACAGTATGCTATGTATGTAACAGTTGACCTTCTTTCTTCATTGTAACAATTGTTACAGTGTTGTTCAAATGTCTTGGAAATGCACTTATTACAATCAGGAAGGAAGGAGTTCATTAGCTTCCTGTTATTCCCCTCTGATTGTTAGTCTCCAAAAGATTGTGTTTGTTTATCAATTTCATTAAAGTTTAACTGTTTTCATGCAGTGATCATAAAAGATTCAACTAGCAAGTGTTCTTAAGCTGTAACAAAGAGGACGATTGCTTTTACTGTACTTGGTCTAAATTAAATAACAAAATACATTCTTTTGCAGTCACATACACAAGTTTGGATGCACACAAATAGATTACAGAGTGGTGAATGATAGAGTAAGTGTGTTGGAGTTTACTAAAATTATAAGTGTATACTACTCATGGAGCTTGATGTTGCGGCTGGCTTAAGGTGAATTTAGTTGTCTATCACTTTTGAAACCTTTCACTTTTGATCCTGATGTTTCAGGCCTCAAACAATTTAAAGATGTGAACAGGCTTGTTCATTTAGTAAAAAGGTTTCTAAATCTTGCTGGTTGTGCGGAAGAAGAGAAAGAAGAATAAACTCCTTTGGATCATGTTTCTTCAGTGTTTCATCTAATTGCCTTGTTCTACAGAAAAAAAATAGGGTTTAAAGCACACATTGGCTTGACTTGTCCCATGACCACTGCCCAGGGATCCATATAAATTCATGGCCAGTTTACTCCAATTGTAACTTTGTTGGATCACGCCTGGGATTTTCTTTCTTGGCCAGAGTTTCATTTACCAAGTAATTATTTCTCGATACAGTATTAAGGTAAATGATTTGTTTCCATTAAGATGAGCACCGAAGTGAGTGTTTGGACCCTGAGATTATTGCCTTTGGTTGCTTTTTCCAGAAAGAAAGACTTTAAATCAGTGTATAAGGTACAATGATGCAAATTGTGTAGCCATATTTCTTTGCAGGCTGAAGATACTGGAAGATGGCTATAATCAACTATTTTTATATTTTGAAAAAAAAACAGAATTTTGAGAATTCCAAAGAGTAATATTTAATTTAAAGGAGTTTTTAATAACTTATGGAGTTTAATGTGGACGAAGTAATCAGAATGCAAAGTACTGAGCTAATGGTAAGATTCTTGGGAGTGCAGCTGAGCAGAGAGATCTCGGTGTCCATGTACACAGATCCCTGAAAGTTGGCCACCCAGATTGACAGGGTTGTTAAGAAGGCATACAGTGTTTCGGCCTTTATAAATAGAGGGATTGAGTTCCAGAACCAGGGGGTTATGCTGCAGCTGTACAAAGCTCTGGTGTGGCCACACTTGGAGTATTGTGTACAGTTCTGGTCACCGCATTATAAGAAGGATGTGGAAGCTTTGGAAAGGGTGCAGAGGAGATTTACTAGGCTGTTGCCTGGTATGGAAGGAATGTCTTACGAGGAAAGGCTGTTCTCGTTAGAGAGAAGAAGGTTGAGAGGTGACTTAATAGAGATGTACAAGATAATCAGAGGGTTAGATAGGGTGGACAGGGAGAGCCTTTTTCCAAGTATGGGGATGGCAAACACGAGGGGACACAACTTTAAAGTGAGGGGAGATGGGTATAAGACAGATGTCAGAGGTCATTTCTTTACTCAGAGAGTAGTAAGGGTATGGAATGCTTTGCTTGCAACAGTAATAGATTCACCAAGTTTAAGTGCATTTAAGACGTCATTGGACAGGCATATGGACATACATGGAATAGTGTAGGTGGGATGGGCTTTAGATTGGTATGGCAGGGCAGTGCAACATCGAGTGTTGAAGGGCCTGTATTGCACTGTCATGTTCTATGTTCTAATTTCCATTAATGTTTAAACAAACCAGCACATTTTTATGATTTTTTAAATAGATTTTTTGTTATTAAATCTTGCTGCCGAACATCCTCAGTTAGAATGTATTTCTAGGGCAACTTATTTTAATCAAGCAATTGCAACATTTCTGTTGTGCAAAATTCATGAAGATGATCATTTTACTCTTTTTATTTTGGATATTCTAAAGACTTTTAAGATATTTGAGTTAACTTGAAATAGACATGGATATGTTTGGTTATTACAGTACTCTAGGCTTTATTAATATTAGCATAGAATTGTTGTTATTATTGTTAAACTTGTATAAAACACTGTTTCAGACTATACTGGAGGATTGCATTCATTTCTGTGATAAATGCATTCGAGTACAGAAAAGATTCAGAAGATTGATTCCAGTAAAGATGACCATCAATTTTGTTAAAAATCACACAACACCAGGTTAAAGTCCAACAGGTTTATTTGAAAGCACTAGCTTTCGGAGCGCAGCTCCTTCATCAGGTGGTTGACAAATAAACCTATTGGACTATAACCTGGTTATGTGTGATTTTTAATTTTGCACATCCCAGTCCAACACCAGCACCTCCAAATCAGTTTTGTTGGTAGATTAGAGAAATCAGAACTGTTTTCTTTGGAGAATGGAAGATTGAGAGGGAATTTGATAGAAACACATTTTTAAAAATGGAGAATCTGGTTAGCGTAGTCAGGAAAAATATGTCTGATGGTGCAGGATCATGTTTAAATAATGACCGAAATTGGAGAGTGGTGAAAATGGCCTCTTTATTCAATAAATGCAGTAGTACAGGTTCAAGGCGGCAAAAGAATCCCACAATACAGTTCTGACAGTAGCCTCTTTATACACAGATCTTACATATATTAAAATTCTATCACTCTTACATTGTTTTATCTACAGTACACAAAGGTTTGAGGAAAGAGGAAATGGCCTCAACATTTGCTAAGTGTTAGCTGTTACTCCTAATAGGAGTAATTACGAGCTCCGTCCTGTCTGCTTACATCATCCTTTTGTTTTTTAAGTTAGCAAATGTTAGCAAAAACACGAGGCCTACATAATTTAAATAAATTAAACTTGTACTTAATAAAAGAATAAAGGATATTAAACTAATTACCACAATTGGGTTGTGAGATTTGTTTACTATTTGGCAGTGTGAGTTTCAATCATTCATGCAGTTACATGGAAGTGCTGTTTTGTTAGTTAAGAGGATTCAACAAGTACGTATTAATTGGGACAACTGTTTGGTGTTCAGTAATTTATTCAGGTCCAAGAGATGGTTGGTAAGGGCTGATTAATATTATGATGTTGTGTGAAGACTTGATGGGGACAGTACTGTTTATGTTCAGAGGTAGCTGAACATAAACAATAAACCATTAACCCAGACATCTGGATTACTAGGCCAGGGACATACACCTCTACGTTGCCACCTTGTTCAAATAGTCATGCTCTTTTGCTAATTTGTCATTTACTCCTATCACAGATCTTCCATTTTGTTTCTTCTTTTCTTCTCACTTTTCTCTGTCTGTACTCATTTAAAACTGCTACATAAAGTCATAGAGGTCCTCAGCACAGAAACAGGCCCTTCAGCTCATTCAGTCTGCACTGGACAAAAGCAACCACATAACTATTCAAATTCCATTTTTCAGCACTTGAACCTTCTTCCAGCTCTCATGAATGGTTGGCTGTATTTCTCCCTCCATGGTGTCCGCCAGACTCACTGAGTGTTTCCAGCAGTTATTGCCAATTCCAAAAGATGGCAATCACTTTCAGACATCAGTTTTAGAATCAGTTCATTGTTTTCCAATGTAGCAATAGATGGGGGAGCAACACATAGCTGCTGCATGAGAGACCCTAGAGGCCTTCTCCTCGTCATAGAAAAAAATACATCCAATTTTTGAAGAGGGAAGCTGCACAGGCAGTTAGATTTAATGATAATATGCCGAAGTTACAATGGAGACAGATAGTGTGAAAAGCCAAAGGGAGAGTTGGACATATACTTAATGTCACAGAGATGTACAGCACGGAAGAAGACCCTTCGTTCTAACTCGCCCATGCTAATCTTTTCCCATTTGCCAGCATCCTTCCTATTCATATACCCACCCAATTACCAATATTGTAACTGTACCAGCCTCCACCACTTCATCTGGCAGCTCATTCCATACACCCTTTGTGTGAAAAAGTTGTCCCTTAGGTTCCTTTTAATTTTTCTTCCCTCTCACCATAAAGCTATGCCCTCTTGTTCTGGACTCTCTCAATCCAGCAAAAGACCTTGCCTATTTATCCTATCCATGCCCCTCATGATTTTATAAACCACTATAACGTCACTCTCAGCCCTTGACCCTCCAGGGAAAACAACCCAATATTCAGTCTCTCCCTATAGCTCAAACCCTCTGACCTTGGCAATACTCTTGTAAATCTCTTCTGAACCCTTTCATAGAATTCTGGTCACCACATTATAGAAGAATGTGGAAGCATTGGAAAGGGTGCACAGGAGATTCACCAGGATGTTGCCTGCTACAGAGGGAAGGTCATATGACAAAATCTTATAAGGTCTTATAACCAGATCATGATATCCTTCCTATAGGAGGGAGGCCAGGATTACACACAATATACCAAAAGTGTTCTTTACAGCTGCGACATGACCTCCCAACTCCAATACTGAATGCTCTGACCAAGAAAGGAAAGCATACTAAATGCCTTCTTCACTATCCTACCTACTGAGACTTCACTTTCAAGGAACTATGAACCTGCACTCCAAGATTTCTTTGTTCAGCAACACTTCTCAGGACCTTAGCAGTAAGTGTATAAGTGCTGCCCTGACTTGCCTTTCCAAAATGCAGCACCTCACGGTTTTCTAAACTAAATTCCATCTGTCACTTCTCGGCTCATTGACCCATCTGATCAAGATCCCGTTGTAATCTGAGGTGACTTTCATGGCTGTCCACGACAACTCCAATTTTGGTGTTCTCTGCAGATTTACTAACCATACTTCCTATGTTCACGTCTAAATCATTTGTATAGATGATTAAAAGCAGTGGAGCCAGCACCGATCCTTGACTTGAAGGATTGGCTGATTGTATAACTGTGTGGACTGCACAACCTTTCCATTTTCTTTAAGGTCTTGCTCAACAACGAATCAGCTGATAACTTCACTACATAAGTGGCATCTTTGAATTTCTTAGAACTAATTAATGTTACACAAAGTGAAATCAGTTACACCTTGATGATAACCATTAGTAAACAGTGATAACTATTGATGACATTTAATTCTCGAAATGACTAAACTTCCAACAGTATTTGCAAATCTAAGATAAATTACACAGTTTAAAGAGGTCAGTTCAATACACCTTAAAAAAACCCAGCAATTTTGTTTGTGAAACAAAACACATGTAGATTATGAAAGTATCAAAGGGTGGCAGTATAACGACATTATTGAAACTGAGACAAGAAATGATTTTATAGTCAACTCAAAAATGCTAATTTACATGAATGAATTCTGAGACAAAGAATTCCCACCAGTTAAATTAGTTACGAAATTTTCAGAAATGGCCACAATTATTTGGAATCTCACCAATGAAACAATAGTTTTATTATTAACTTCATGGATTTGGAACTTTTCTGATTTCAACAACATGTACATTCAAAGATATTAACTCCATTAACACTAAATGCTGCAAATTAGCTAAGAGGCCAGTAGATACTTGAAAGCACATTTTCAAGCAGATCCTGCCTTTGCAGATGGCTGAAAGCAGTTATCTTTTGTAGATAAAGTAGCTCTCCTGGTTTCATAAACACAATTTGGTCCTGGGCTTATTCTAACACAAGAGATTCTTCAAGCGATGTTTGGTTCCTTTACAGCTTCTTACTTTGTGCAGATCAATAGACACTCTGACCTACATACAAGTATTGCAAGGTAAAAGGGATTCATTGGTTGTGAGGCATTTTGGAGCATCATAAAGCTAAGCAAGTTCATTTTTTTTTCATATCTCAGCTCATGATGTCATTTGTTTACCTGTTTGATATTTTGAGTATCTTTAGTTTCAATCTCTGATTCCCTGCATTGATTATGTTTCGTTTCCAGTTGATTGATAAATCAAATCCCAAAGTGAAACCTGACTTGCTAGATCATAAATTTTACTTCTGAAATTGGTTTTCATGGTGGTTAGTACATATACACACAAAGCCACAAAGGTGATTTCACAAAGATCCCAAATGCATGATACAAAAGACAACAAAAACAAATACAGCTACACAGCAGTTTAGAATTATCTTAGCACAAACAGCAAAGCAAAGTTTCAATTTACTTCCCCAGTATTGTCCTCCATGGTTACAAAATCTCACAGAAATAACACTCCTGCACTCACTCTGTATTTTTCTTTTACTGAACTGACACTTCAGAGTTCTCCTTTTTGGATTGCTGATACAGTTTTATGATCACTTTCCAAATTTACTGGTGGTAATTTTTCTCAATTTTCATGTTTTTGAACTCATTTCAGTTCAAGCAACTTGAAGACTTTTGTATGAACTTTCATAAACTAAAACCACATCTGGTTTCCCTGAACTGAAAAATTGAGATTGTCACAGGTGAGGTGCCAGAAGACTGGCGGTTGGCTAATGTGGTGCCAATGTTTAAGAAAGGTGGTAAGGACAAGTCAGGGAACTATAGACCTGTGAGTCTGATGTCGGTGGTGGGCAGGTTGTTGGAGGGAATCCTGAGGGACAGGATGGACATGTATTTGGAAAGGCAAGGACTGATTAGGGATAGTCAACATGGCTTAGTGCATGGGCAATCAGGGTCTCACAAACTTGATTGAGTTTTTTTGAAGAATTAACAAAGAGCATTGATGAGGGCAGAGCGGTAAATGTGATCTATATGGACTTCAGTCAGGCGTTCAACAAGGCTTCCCAAGGGAGACTGGTTAGCAAGGTTAGATCTCACGGAATACAGGGAGAACTAGCCATTTGGATACAGAACTGATTCAAAGGTAGAAGACAAAGGGTGATGGTGGAGGGCTGTTTTTCAGACTGGAGGCCTGTGACCAGTGGAGTGCCACAAGGATCGGTGCTAGATGCTCTACTTTTTTGTCATTTACATAAATTTGGATGCAAGCATAAGAGGTACAGTTAGTAAGTTTGCAGATTAGACCAAAATTGGAGGTGTAGTGGACGCAAAGTGGGTTACCTCAGATTATAACAGGATCTTGATCAGATGAGCCAATGGGCTAAGAAGTGGCAGATGGAGTTTAATTCAGATAAATGCGAGGTGCTGGGAAAGCAAATCTTAGCAAGACTTATGCACTTAATGGTAAGGTCCTAGGGAGTGTTGCTGAACAAAGAGACCTTGGAGTGCAGATTCATAGCTCCTTGAAGGTGGAGTCTCAGGTAGATAGGATAGTGAAGAAGGCATTTGGTACGCTTTCTTTTATTGGTCAAAGTATTGAGTACAGGAGTTGGATTGTCATGTTGTGGCTGTACAGGACATTGGTTAGGCCACTATTGGAATATTGCATGCAAATCTGGCCTCCTTCCTGTTGGAAGGATATTGTGAAACTTGAAAGGTTTCAGAAAAGATTTACAGGGATGTTGCCAGGGTTGGAGAATTTGAGCTATAGGGAAAGATTGAATAGGCTAGCGCTGTTTTCCCTGGAGCGTTGGAGGCTGAGGGGTGACCTTACAGAGGTTTACAAAATCATGAGGGGCATGGATAGGATAAATAGACATAGTCTCTTCTCTGGGGTGGGGGAGCCAAGAACTAGCGGGCATAGGTTGAGGGTGAGAGGGGAAAGATAAATAAGCAACCTATGTGGCAATGCTTTCATTGCAGAGGGTGGCGCGTGTATGGAATGAGCTGCCAGAGGAAGTGGTGGAGACTGGTTTGATCACAAGATTTAAAAGGCATCTAGTATATGAACAGGAAGGGTTTGGAGAGGTGTGGGCCAGATACTGGCAGGTGGGACTAGATTGGGTTGGGATATCTGGTCAGCATGGACAAGTTGGACTAAAGGGTCTGTTTCCATTCTGTACATCTCTATGACTCTATCTAGGACAAAAGAAAAAGGAACTATAGACATGCAGTAGTGACAGTGGAATTCAAGAGCTGTAGACAGGTACTTCTGTAACTACAAATTTGATTCCTCAATGATGTGTTGCCTCCCTAGTGCAAGAGTTAAAAACAGTCACCAAATGGTTTCAGCCAGAAGTTATGGTCCATTTTGAAAAGTATTGGTCTGTCTTTGAAGCATAGTTTCCAGAGCTAGGAAGAGAGATTTTAAAACAAGAGCTCTCATATAGTAATCCCCATGATTAATGTTCGCAGTGAAAGGTTTACTGGCACAGTTGGGAATGCTATAAACCAGCTTGAAAAAGGGAGGAGAAATCAGAAACTGACAATAAGAAACAGAAATGATATTAGAAAGCAGGGAGCGAAACAGCATTCATAATAGAATTATCCCCAAAATAGCAGTGGCCAAACTGAAGGAAATAACAAAAATGACAAAGAGGATATTAAATTTTGTGCATCAATGAATTCAAGTTGAGCTAAATGCACAAGTTGCTCCTTGAGATCAATAACATGGTTCCATTTTGACTCATGGCTGAAAGGTGACCAGGAATGTATTCTTAATATTTCTGCTTTATCAGATGGTCAGGAATGGTAGAGAAAGGAAAACGGAGGATAGGAGAATGGCAGTGTTGAGTATGAATGATGCTAAAATTCCAAATGGAAAGGATACACTGAATGATTTTCGGACTGAATTTATTCGATGTGCTGCTGAGACTAGAGGTCCAATCAGAGGCCTGACATGGGCCAGGCCAACGGCCTCACCAAGAAAGCCACAACGAAGCTGGAAGGCAAGCATGTGGGCATGTCAACATGATTCGTGCTTGTATTCAAATCAGCACTTAAAGAGGTCAAAAATCAGCATGGCCATTGGCATGTAGGGGGAAATCTTTCTTCCATCCAGAAATGGTGTCAGGTGCGATTACAGCCTTTCATCCCATAATAAGATTGCTGGGGCTTGGAGCCTCTGGCTTCAATGGATATCCACTCAATTACTGACAGAATTTCTTGACTGAGTTGTAGACTCTACACAGAGTAATACTTAATTTCAAAGATAGTTAACTACCAGCACAGTCACAAAATGGCCCTTAAGTTGAATCTCAGTTGTCCCATTTGGCTCCCCTTCTTGTGAAATGAATAGTTAATCCAGTTCTGAGTCTGCCCCAGGAATGTCTCTGCAGCTGCTGGTGCAGCTCTCACCTATTTCCCAGCTTCCATCCACCCCATTCCTGCCTTAATTATGCAAATTGTTCAGAATATGTAGACTATAAAAAGTTAACCGGGTAAGAGCTAATACAAGAAGTTAGATTCAAAAAGTGACTGAAAAGGTATGCATTAGTGAAGCAACAGAAGGCATACAGACATGAAAACATAAGAAATATTACCAGGAGTAGAGCAAACAGCTGTTTTATACAGTTATGCCATTCAAAACACTAATGGTTGATCTACTATCACACAAAGGGAGGAGTGGCATAGTATTGATGTCACTGAGATAGACTATTGTTCTGAAACATGGGTTCAAAATCCAATGCAGCAGATGGTGAAATCTAAATTCACTAAAATCTGGAATTACAAGCTATCTTAGTAGTGCCAACATAATTATTGCTGCTGTTATTAAAAACTCATCTGGTTCACTAATCCCGTTTACGGAAGGAAATATGGCTGATATGTGTCTCTGAAGCTACAGTACTGTGGTTGACTTGTCCTCTGAAATGACCTAACCCGAACCCTAACCCTATGACCTAGATAGCCAGTTAGTTTATGGGAAATTAGGGATACAGAGCAATTGGTGACTCTGGCAGTCATGGATATAAGATAGGATTTTTGAAAAAAAAATTTCTTCCCACACATCATAGCCCTTTATTCCCCAAGAGATCTGTCTTATTGCCTTAAACATATCCAGTGATGGAATATTCACAACTCAGAGGCAGGAAATTCAAATATTTCTAAACTCACTGAGTGAGGAGATGTCTCCTCATCTCAGATACAACAAACAACCCGTATCTTGAGGCTGTGCTTTCAGGTTCTTGGTTCCCCAGGCAATTAACAAAGGCAAAATTCAGGTACAAGGGAAAATAGAGTTCATTCTAAATTACTGTAGGGGAATGGGTCTGGGTGGGTTGCTCTTCGGAGGGTCGGTGTGGATCTGTTGGGCTGAAGGGCCCGTTTCTACACTGTAAGTAATCTAATCTAATCTACTCGACTAATAGTTGATTTTTTTGACAACTTTTTAAGGTTATATTTATGGGGTCGACGATTACATGGATATTACTTTTGAGGGGCTGAAATTCATGCCTGTCAAAATTCATACCATATCATTAGCAGAACCCAATTGATCTCGAAATGAATAAAGAAAAAAAAGAATTATGGTAATTCTGAAAACCGAGATTGGAACACAACAGCCAGTGGACTGGAAGACCGGAACAGGGTGGAGCAATCGCCAGATTGGAAAGCTGGAGTGGGACGTGACGGCCGGCACACTGACTCATAAATGTTGATCTGTTATCTGTGAATGAACAGGGTTGACTTTTACATGAGATCAACGATTACTCGCGTATATATGGTAATCAGTCTTTGATGGCAAAGGAATTTATATTATTTTGTTCTGAGATTTGGACATCACTAACAAAACCAATGTTTGTTGCTCATCCTGAAAAAGCCTCGTAAAAATGGTAAGTTTTTGAATCGCTATGTGGTTTAGGTGCTTCTACAGTATTGCTAGGAAGGGAGTTCAAGGATTTTCACCCATTAACAGCAAAGAATGGTGATACAACTTCATGTCGAGTTGGTGTGTGACTTACAGGGTAACTGTCACGTGGTGGTGTTTTCAAGGTGCATATTACCCTTCTAGTTGGTATAAGTCACAGTTTTATGTGTTGCTATGTTGCACCTTGTCAATGGTACACACTGCTCCCACTATTCCTCAATAATTGAAGAAATGAATGTTTAGCATAATAGAAAGGGTGCTGATCAAGAGGGTTGCTTTATCCTCCACCAGTTTAAAAAATATTCAATGACCCCACCTCCACCACTATCTTCAGAGGCAGTATTTCAATGTCACATAATGCTTTGAGTGAAAATATCTTCCGTTATTTCCACCCTAAAAGGGTAGCCCCTAATCTTGAAACAGGATCTTTGATTCTGAACTCACCAACAAGAGGAAACATCCTTTCCCAATGTACCCAAATCATTCCAAGAAATTACATGGTCCTACAAATCCTCAGTGAATGATTTTTATTCCTGAATGTCCAACCAATTGCACATTCTATTTCCTCATGGTTCTTAGGACTCAAAATTTATTCCAACGTACGCCTAAAGAAATCAATCCTTAGTGTCAGGTACTGCTACAAGTGCTAGGCATGAAGCTACCAAATGTCATGATGAGCTGTTTTTAGCATTAGCATCTGTTGCCTACCTGCTGCAGTTGTTGGTATTCATGGTACATGTATAGTATGAGAGGAGATGTCTTCATTTTGCTCTTCTGTTAGCTAGTGACTTTCTGGTGTAATAATCAATGTTAAGGTCCTTCTTGTCATGCTTGAAAACAACACTGAAGGGAACTTTTACACATCATACTGGGTGTCTGGCTGCAGATAGCTCACTGCACACAAAGTACTTGGACATGCAACAATTTTCCATCCCAATGATATTTGGAAGACAATATAGCTGTCTCTGTTTGCTGAGTGCTGACACTTTGGGAATCTCAATAATTCTCTCCCATTACTATTTTAAGCAACCTAACTTGATTACTTAGATCAAAATAAAATCATTTCTCAGCCGTTTAAACTGAGAAACTTGGACCAAAACCTGGATTTTGATCCTTGTGATGTCTCGTGAGATTAGGACAATGCCTAGTTCAGCTTGCCAAACTTTGGAGAAAGTGCCTGCAACATTGGGTTTTTGAGTTTAGGGCTTGGGTCTTTGAGTTTAGGGCTTGGGTCTTGGTTGGGCTTGGTCAGTTGATTCTGGAAAATGTTCAAAGGCAGCTACAGGACCTGCTAGTGAGCTGTTTAATTAGCCTACTTCAGTCCTATGGAGAAGCTGAGGACTGCAGATGCTGGAGATCAAGACTGATGAAGGGCTTATGCCCGAAACGTCGATTCTCCTGCTCCTCGGATACTGCCTGACCTGCTGTGGTTTTCCAGCATCACACTTTCAACTACATCAGTCCAATGGGAAATCATCAAAGTTAAATCAAAAACAGAAAAGCATCCAACCATCAGCTCTAACATTCCCTCAAAAGAAATGTATTCCCCAAGCTTCATCCATGCCACCTCATGATGTTCACCCACTGCCATCATGGCCCCTCAGGCCACCCCAGCCTTCTAAGGCTCATCATGGTGCCATGCCAGCCTATGTTGCATCTATGCCCATGCACTGATCACAAAAGAGAAGCAATAAATTCCATAATGACAGTAGGATGCATTTTTTAAAAAAATCACATACTTATTAAAACCTGATTTACATTACAAGCCAATAAAAATGTCAATTGTCCAGATCCCGCAAAAAATCAATAGCTGAGACTTCAAGCATGTACAACCTCCTAACCTTGCACAAATAACAAAATAAATGTGAAATTGACAGCAGTGGTCTGAAAGTCAACATTTTCAATCAGGTATGAACTCAGAACAAATATGGGGAAGCAGGTTAGGTGGTGTTGGCTGAGAGGCTAGACATTCATTACTGTATTGAAAACTTTGAGGCCCTACTTCATTGGGGGGAGGATGCAGCCTAGATGCAGAGGTGATGGGCCACAGGGGTCTAATTTTAAGGCCATAGCCAGGCACTGCGGGCATGAGGGTCTACAAGGTGTGGATGGTGTCATAATCTAGCATGGTGGAATGAGGAACCATAGGGAATGAGAGGACAGTATAGAGGTATAAAGACCCATGGCTGGGTTGGATGGAGGAGCAATGCCTGGCATGAGATGCATGAGGAGCCAGGGTTGTGGGTGCGTGGCTTACCCTACCAAGGGGCATAAGAAAGACGTTTCAAATTTCTTAAATATGCCCTCATGGAAAACATGCAATGAAGCATATCTGAGGGGCTGTGTGCAATGGCCCTTTACAAAGCAAGACTGACATCATGAAAACTCTGGAGGAGCAGGTCATGCTGTACTCCACAGTTGAGCCATTCAGGTAGGGAATATCAAATGCACGCTTTCAACATTTGGTGACAATTGCTACATGATAGCTTACGGCTAGAGTCAGGCCACACTCTGTATTATTGAACCATCACTTCTCCAGTTTGGTGTTTCAGTCCTCTTAAGATAATAACCAATCGTCTATTTGCATTTTTGATGAACTTTGTACATGTGAACAAACTTCAAACGACATGTGTACCCCCATGCTATTCCTTTATGAGGTATGAATTATTGTTAATTTTTGTCCCCATATTCAAACTGAATGATCATACATATCATGGAAACATCAAAACTCAGAGCAGGAATAGGCCATTTGACCCTTTAAGCCTTCTCCACCATTCAGTGCAATCATGGCTGATCCTCTATATCACTGCCATATTCCTGTTTTCTCCATACTATCGATGCCTTTAAAATCCAAAATGTTTTATATATTTCTTACCTGAATACATTCAGTGTTTTGACCTCCACTGCCTTTTTTGGTAGAGAATTCCACATGCTCATTGGCCTTTTTGTGAAGAAATGTTCACTTCTTTCAGTCCTAAATCATCTATCCCATATCCTGAGACTGTGTTCCCTGGTTCTAGATTCCAAACCCAGGGAAAACATCCACCTTGCATCAAGTCTGGCAATACTCTGGCAAGTATTAGAATTCTATACATTTCAAACATATCCCCTCTCATCCTTTTAAAATCCAGTGAATGATCCAGTCAAGTCAATGTCTCCTCAAAGGACAGTCCTACCCTAATCCAGTATTAGCCCAGAAAACCACCTCACTTCCTTTATGACAGGTACATCCTTTCTTAGGTAGGCAGACCAAAACTGCACACAGTACTCCAAGTGTGGTCTTACCATGGCCCTATATAATTGACATCAATTATCTTGATTTCTACTGAAATCCTCTTGCAATGAAGGCCAATATACCATTTGCCTTCTTAGTTGCTTGTTACATCTGTCTGTCTTTCAACTGACTGATGCACAAGAATGCTCAGATCCTTTTGAACATCCACACTTCCCAATATTTCACCATTTAAATAATACTCTTCCTTTTTCACATTGAAGTGCATAAGTTTACATTCAGCCACTCTGTACTGCATCAACCATGTGTTTGCCCATTCACCTTACAAGTCTAAATCACCTTGAAGACCTCCTTGCAGTCTCCTTACAACTCACAATTGAACCTAATTTTGTATCAAAGCAAATTTGGAATTGTAGCATTTGGTTCCCTCATCTAGGTCAGTTATGTAGAATGTGAATATCTGGGGCTCCAAGAACTGATCCTTGCGGTACCCCACAAACCACTTCCTGCCACATAGAAAAAGGGTTCATTTATTCCCACCCATTGACCTGTCTAACAATTCTAAATCCATGATAATATATTACCCCCATCCCATGTGCTTTAGGTTTGCCCAATAATCTCTTATGACAGAGTATAGTACAAACCTTCTAGGAATCCAGATATATCACATCCACTGGTTCCGAATTGAATTGAATTTATTGTCACGTGTACCAAGGCACAAGGAAAAGCTTTGTCTTGTGAGCAATACAGGCAGACCACAGAGTTATATAGCAGAGATAGTAAATAATAGGTAAACAGTGGCAAAAACAAAAACTCAGATATAGGCGAACGTTAAGAGTTTGTGAGTCCATTCAGTATTCTAACAACAGTAAGGTAGAAACTGTGTCAAAACTGGATGGTGTGTGTGTTCAGGCTTCTGTACCTTCTCCCCGATGGTAGAGGTTGTAGAAAAACATTGCCAGGGTGGGATAGAAGTTTGAGAATGCTGGGGGCCTTTCCTTGACAGCAGGCCTGGTAGATGGATTCTATAGATGGGAGCCTTTGTGATTGTCCATGTAACCATCTCCGATCTTGAATGGTAAAGTTGCTGTATCAGGTAGTGATACATACAGACAGAATGCTCTCAGTTGCACATCTATAAAAATTTAGAAGGTTATTTACCATCATGCCAAATTTCCTCAGCTGCCTGAGGAAGAAGAGGCATTGTTGGGCCTTTGTAACCAGTGCTTCCACATGAAGAGTCCAAGAAAGCTTGTTGTGGATAATCACTCCTAGGAGCTTGACACTCTCCACTCGTTCCACCTCTGTGCTGTTAATGTATAGGGGGGCATGAGTAACATCCAGCCAAAAGTCAATAATGAGTTGCTTTGTTTTGCCAACATTGAGAGTTCGGTTGTTCTCAGTGCACCATTTTTCCATGTCTTCCACCTCCCATCTGTACTCTGTTTCATTGCCATCTGAGATTCAACTGACTAGGGTGGTTCATCAGCGAACTTGTAAATGGCATTAGTTTCATATTTGACAATGCAGTCATGGATATATAGCAAGTACAGTAGGGGCTGAGTACACACCCCTGGGGGGCTCCAGTGTTGAGTGTTAGTGACGAGTGTTAGGTTCTTCATTACCTACTAAGGCCATAAGACCAAAAGAAATGGGAAAAGGTCTTGGCCCACAGAGCTTGCTCCACCTTTGAATAGAATCTTGGCTGATACGATATTTACTTTCCTGCATTTTCCCCATAACCATTGATTCCCACACTGATCAAGATTACATTCCCTACAGAATGGAAATAGGCCTTCAGCCCAACAAGTCCACACTGAGTTCCAGAGAGTAACCCATTCCATTACATTTACACCTGACTAGTGTACCTAACATGATGGGCAATTTGGCATGGCCAATTCACCTGACCTGCACATCTTTGGATTGTTAAAGGAAACCAGAGCACCTGGAGGAAACCCATACAAATATGGGGAGAATGTGCAAACTCTACCCAGTCACCCACAGTGGGAATCAAACCCAGGTCCCTGCTGTTGTGAGGCACCAGTGCTAACCACGGATCCATTGTGCCACCCCAGGGATCTATCTCAGTCTCTTGTCACACAATGGTAATGTTATCCCTCATCCCAACAGCACCAGTGGCAAGAACAGAAGAGATCACTGCTCAAACATGCAAAGGGGAGGCAGAGGTGATCTAGGTAAAAAACACTTTGGAGGCTATAAAATCATTATATTTGGGTCCAGACCATAACATGAATGTGGTCATGAATATTGCCTTCACTTTTCAGTGATCTGTAACAGATCACTTCTCAAATGATTCAACAAATAGTATTCAAGTAGATTTTTGCAATGCTAATATTATTGAAATATTTCATGATTTGGTGAAGTTGATCACTCACCCATTACATGTTCCCCCTATGTTATGTGGGAAGTCATGACTTCCAATGTGCCTTGTTATCATAAGACCATAAGACCATAAGACATAGGAGTGGAAGTAAGGCCATTCGGCCCATCGAGTCCACTCTGCCATTCAATCATGGCTGATGGGCATTTCAACTCCACTTACCCGTATTCTCCCCGTGGCCCTTAATTCCTTGTGACATCAAGAAGTTATCAATCTCTGCCTTGAAGACATTTAGCGTCCCGGCCTCCATTGCACTCTGCGGCAATGAATTCCACAGACCCACCACTCTCTGGCTGAAGAAATGTCTCTGCATTTCTGTTCTGAATTTACCCCCTCTAATTCTCAGGCTGTGTCCACGGGTCCTAGTCTCCTCACCTAACGTAAACAATTTCCGAGCATCCACCCTTTCCAAGCACTGTATTATCTTGTAAGTTTCTATTAGACCTCCCCTTAATCTTCTCAACTCCAATGAATACAATCCCAGGATCCTCAGCTGTTCCTCGAATGTTAGACCTACCATTCCAGGAATCATCCATGTGAATATCCGCTGGACATGCTCCAGTGCCAGTATGTCCTTCCTGAGGTGAGGGGACCAAAACTGTACACAGTACTCCAAATGGGGCCTAACCAGAGCTTTATAAAGTCTCAGTAGCACATCGCTGCTTTTATATTCCAACCCTCTTGAGAAAAATGACAATATTGCATTTGCTTTCTTAATCATGAACTCAACCTACATGTTTACCTTTAGAGAATCCTCGACTAGCACTCCCAGATCCCTTTGTAGTTTGGATTTATGAATTTTCTCACCGTTTAGAAAGTAGTCCATGCTTGTATTCTTTTTTCCAAAGTGCAAGACCTCACATCTGCTCACATTGAATTCCATCAGCCATTTCCTGGACCACTCTCCCAAACTGTCTAGATCCTTTCTGCAGCCTCCCCACTTCCTCAGTACTACCTGCCTGTCCACCTAACTTTGTATCCTCGGCAAACTTCACTAGAATGCCTCCAGTCCCTTCATCCAGATCATTAATATATAACGTGAACAGCTGTGGCCCCAACACTGAACCCTGCGGGACACCGCTTGTCACCGGCTGCCATTCCAAAAAAGAACCTTTTATCCCAACTCTCTGCCTTCTGTCAGACGGCCAATCCTCAATCCATACCAGTAGCTCACCTTGAACATCATGGGCCCTCACCTTGCTCAGCTGCCTCCCGTGTGGCACCTTATCAAAGGCCTTTAGGAATCCTAGATAGACCACATCCACTGGGTTTCCCTGGTCTAACCTCCTTGTCATCTCTTCAAAGAATTCCAACAGGTTTGTCAGGCACATGCTGCCGTGCTGAACACAAAGTACTTGTTAAGTTCTCCTGCTTTTTCCTTATCTCCCATCACTAGGCTTCCAGCATCAGTTTGAAGTGGCCCAATGTCTACTTTTGTGTGTTGAGGAACACTGTGTAGGAACAGTGCTCAGCTGTAGCTAATTGCTCACTGTATTTCAGAGCTGAAGTCGTGGGTGGACTCACTGTGAAGCATCCATGATGCTGAGGTTGTCATTGACAGTGCTGCAGATAAAGACTGAACAGGCAGAAAGAACATAGATGACCAACAGGCAATGTAGAGAAAGGCAGGAGTGTTCACTTCATCAATTTTATTACAAATAGACTGCACATTAAGACACAAAGCTTTTAGACACGTTGTTAACCTTCCCAGCACAATTTTATTTTGCATTATAGCCACATTTGTTTTTTGTCCTTGCTTTCTTCTGCCTTCTACTTTTTCCTCTTACCTTTTGAAATTTTGTCTCTATTCTTGATTCTCCCTCTTCTGACTCCCTACTCAATTTCAAAACTCCTGACAGGACGTGCAAACAGCATCTTCCCATTGGTCCTGGTCCTGGTCCTGTTTAGATGAAATTCATCCTTCTTATACCAGTCCTAGCTTCCCCAAAATCAGTCCCAATGTTCCAGGAATCTGAAACCCCTTCCTCCGATACAATTTCTCCAATCACAATGTTATCTAGTATCTTCTATTATTTTTACTCTCATTAATACATGGCACTAGTCTTAATCTTGAGGTTACGACATTTGAGCTTCTAGTTGTTAATTTATGTTCTAACTTCCTACCTTCTGATTGTTGGACCTCTTTTTTTAAACTATGTTGATGTGATTGATTTATACCACAACCACTGGCTGGTCACCTTCCCACTTCACAATGTAGCCACTCCAAGACATCCTTGACCGTGGAACAAGGGAGGCAACATACTATGCTGGAGACTCTTTTGAAGCTGCAGGAACACCTGCCTGTTCCCTTACTATTGAACCCTGATCACTCCAGCCCTGCCATTCTTATTCCTCTACTCCTGTGCACCAAAGTCAACTTTAGTGCCACTTACTTGCCTTTTTTGCTATCCCCTAAGAAAGGGATAGTATCCAAAACAGTATACCTGTTAAAGAGCGGGATGGCCATAGGGAACTCCTGTCTTTCTCAATGCCAATTGTTGGTCATCTATCTTCTTTCTGCCTGTTCAGCCCTGCAGCACTGCAGCACTGTCAATGACAACCTCACCATCGTGGATGTTTCATAGAACATAGAACAGTACACCACGATGTTGTGCCAACCACTGATCCTCATGTATGCACCCTCAAATTTCTGTGACCATATGCATGTCCAGTAGTCTCTTAAATGTCCCCAATGACCTTGCTTCCACAACTGCTGCTGGCAGCGCATTCCATACTCTCACAACTCTCTGCGTAAAGAACCCGCCTCTGACATCCCCTCTATACTTTTCTCCAACCAGCTTAAAACTACGACCCCTCGTGTTAGTCATTTCTGCCCTGGGAAATAGTCTCTGGCTATCGACTCTATCTATGCCTCTCGTACTTCAATTAGGTCCCCTCTCCTCCTCCTTTTCTCCAATGAAAAAAGTCCGAACTCAGTGAGTCTATCACTTCAGCTTTGACATGCAATTAGCTAGTAGCTCCAGCTGGATACTTATCCCATACACATGATTACTAGGGTCATTGAAAGTCATAACTTCCCACATAACATAGGAGGAGCATATAATGGGTGAGACATCCACAAGTATAACTTCCCTTTTGATTAAGTTGTTAGTTACTCCTTTTAAAAAATTGTAATTCTGCTAGGGATCACATTTCATTCCCTATATGCTGGGGCAGCATAGTGGCTCAGTGGTTAGCACTGCTGCCTCACAGCACCATGGACCCAGGCTTGATTCCAGCCTCGGGCAACTATCTGTGTGGAGTTTGCACATTCTCCCCATATCTGCGTGGGTTTCCTTTGGGTGCTCTGGCTTCCTCCCATGATCCAAAGATATACAGGTCAGGTGAATTGGCCAAATTGCTCATAGTGTTAGGTGCATTAGTCAGAGGGAAATGGATCTGGGTGGGTTACTCTGCAGAGGGTTAGTGCAAATTTGTTGGGCCGGAGGGCATGTTTCCACACCGTAGGGAATCTAATCTAAAAATATTCCCACTGCAATGCAAAGACCTTGCCTTGGTTCTCTGGAGACCTTTAACATTTCACCTTACTTCCTTTATGTTACTTCCATGACCTTATTTCGGTGCACTTTCATTTATTGATCATGCTCTCATTTGTTAACTCATATTGAATTTCTACTAGAAATCCAAACAGGCAACATCCATTGAAATTCTCCAACTGCTGCACTTGGGGGTCAATTGGTTGAAAGGTTGATTTACAATGTAGAGTAACACCAAAAGTGCAGACACAAATCCCCTACCAGCTGAGATTTTGCATGAACATCCTGCCTTCTCAACCTTGTCCCTTGCTTGAGGTGTGGTGACCCTAAGGTTCAACTCACCACCTGTCATCTCTATCCAGTGAGAGCGGAATAGGGCAACTTTGCCTTTTATCACAATAGTGGTTATCAGAAAGAATGTGATTTTATAGCTCAGGTACTCAGAACAAGAACTTTTCTTTGAAAATCTGTGCTGAATTTTCCACTCACTCATACTTTTCAAAGTGAAAGGAATGAAATTGTCTGAATAATTACCTTGTACTAAGTGTTCTTCTTTCCCCTCAGTCTCAAAATGCCTTCTGTAGCCTAATCAATATTTTTCTTCTAAAGAATGCATAGGAAGACCATTTAATACATTTGAAAGCTAGAACTTCAAACACATTGGCCTCCTCTAACTTCCCTCTTTTTCCAACTAAGATTTAAAAAATTGCTTTAAGTAAAACTTTTGAAACTATTATAAATATTGATATGTATGATTCACCTTATCCTAAGCCTTCACAACACATTAAATATATCATTATGTGTGATTCAAAGAAAAGTTAAAAGATATATTTTTGCTACTTGCAAATAAGAATAATCTTACTTTATAAGATCTAATTGATAAATTATTTAACTTGCTAAATTATTTAAAGACAACTAGCATTGAGTATTTTTTTTAAATTTTGTACACATAGATCAGAAACAAATGAAAAACATATAGTTTCTTTACAACAAATATAAATTTAAATACTTTATCCAAAATCTTTTACCTTGGAATTAACACATATCTGAAATCAAAATCTTTTCAGTTTATAAATAGAAAGATGTACAGAAATGTTTGCGTCTGTCATTAGAATTTCTGGTTTAAAACAAGTTAGCAATGATGTAAAGAAGGCAGTTTTCAACTTTTTCAAGTGATGTTGGCCTCTCAGCTGGATTGTTCCTCACCAGAGTCAGTGCTTTGAATTTTGGGCCGTCTAAAAATATTACAGCAAAAGCAAAATAAAGTGACTAATTGTGTTCTCGAATTACTCTGTATTTTCTGGTAGTTATGATTAGTAGTTAAAGTTTGATCATCCAAATCATTAGTTGATATATGGTTCACTAATCAATATATTTGGAGATCTTGTGACACAGAAGTAGCTTCCTTGCTGCTGGGAGGCAAAGCTCAGTTTGATCCCCACTCCATAAAGTGATAGCTACAGAATGTGCACTTTTCATAAAAAGACTATCAACTTGTAAATCCTTCCAATATGTGCATGGCAGGAAGGAAGAGCAGGAGAATCTTCTACTCAGCCATGCTTGATCAAAATGACATTTGTCAAGTTATTGTGTGCATTTCTGGAATCCACTTTATAGAAGGAATGTAATTGTGCTGGAGAAGGAATAGAGGACATTTATCAGATATTAATTTGGTTATAGAGAGAGGTTGGACAGATTTGAGTAGTATTCATTGGAGCAGAGGAAACTGAGTAGGAATGTGATTGTGAAGTACAAAATTAAGATGAGTATAGATAGGCTAGACAAGAAGGAATTCTTCCTCTTGGTAGAGAGATCATGTTTGCCAAAGTGAACATTTCACAAATTTGACAGTCTAAACTCTTCTGATTTAGAAGTTTCACAAACTAAACCAGTCTTCTTTTTTAGATTAGATTACTTACAGCGTGGAAACAGGCCCTTCGGCCCAACAAATCCACACTGACCCTCCGAAGAGCAACCCATCCAGACCCATTCCCCTACCCCTAACACTACGGGCAATTTAGCATGGCCAATTCACCTAACCTACTCATTTTTGGACCGTGGGAGGAAACTGGTGCACCCAAAGGGAACCCACATAGACACAGGGAGAATGTGCAAACTCCACACAGACAGTTGCCTGAGGCAGGAATTGAACCTGGGTCTCTGGCGCTGTGAGATAGCAGTGCTAACCACTGTGTCACCGTGCTGCCCACTTCTTTGAATTGCCCTGATTTCTTAAAAATTGTTCACTTATGGGATGTGGGCACTGCTGGCTCAGCCAGCCATAATTGTCCTGAAGTCAGATAAGAGTCAACTACATTGCTGTGCATTTGGATTCACATGAAGGCTAGACTAGGTAAACTTGACAGATTTTCTTTCCTGAAGCACTTTAGTGAACCAGATGAATTTTTATGACAATGAACAGTGGTTAATGGTTGCCGTAAGGTTAGCTTTTTATTCTAGATTTTATTGAATTCAAATTTCATAACCTGTTATGGTGATATTTGAATCCTGTTACAATCCATTGTATAGCACACCATTAATCAAATCTGCTATTTCCAGAGTTGTACAAAATATTGAAGATCTTTTGATGATAATCAGCGTACTCCAAGCTACCTGACTGTCAGACCAAGATTGGTAGAAAGGACAGGCCAGGGTTTCTGTGTTAACCAAGTATCATTATTTGTTATAAGTAATTAGACTATAATTATAATTACACAGATACAAATCATTGGTTTATAACACTATTCAGTAAAACTCTAATCTCCTCAGAACATTTTCTCTCTTTCTCTCTCTCTCTCACACACACACACACGCACACACAAGCACATAAATGGAAAATAGATTATTGGCAGAGATTGAGAAAAAATAATTGGAAAGTCAGTTCAATGGTCTTTCCTTCTCAATTCAAATGTCGAGATATTCATTCCTCTTCTAGTCAGGTCCTTGGTGTTTAGTTGTCTTTCTCTAGAAGTTTTCATTGGTTTGTTATAAAGACAGAGTGATTGATTCACTTGGAAAATACCTTTGATTTACCAAATTAAAAGTTGCATCTTACAGCATCTGCAGTTGGAAGGGAAATTAGGTTTTTTTCAGGTTTACACAAAGTTATGTTTTTACTGCAGAGAACAAGCAGCTTCTGCTAAGGAGAACAACAGCACACACTTCTATATCTTTCTCTCTCACCATGAACCCCCTGGTTCTATACAGTATATTGGAGGTCAATGAACATGGAAGTGCCATAGGTTGGAAAGGGTGTTTGGGAGCCATGGAGGTGGGTGAAGAGGCATAATTCGGAATAGGGACCCTGAAGGGCCATGGGATTAGGTGGCACACCTAGCTAGCAGGGGGGGAATGAGGTGATATTGAAGGACTATGGGGACAATTTTGGGGTGAGTTGGTGTGAGGGCTGAGGGCTAGAATGCCTTACTGTTTTTCATTTTAACGGGGATAATGTCCAGCAATGAAACAGACTTTAAGCTGTCTTTCTTGGCCCATGAGAGGCCCTGAAGCTGCATTTGAGCTCTTTTGCAGGTTAGTTGGCCCCAGCACAAACCCAACCCAAGCCTATATCTCAAACATTGAAGATCTCAAGATGGTGGAGCAAAAGCATGAATTTTTCAGACTCTCACAGCCCTCTTTGCACTGATGTGTAAGGGATCCATTTTAACCATAAACCATTGTATAACATTTTGAACTCTTCAACATAAGGACCGAATTTGTGCGTTTCAAGAAGACTAAAATATTCTAGCCAGATTCCCTGTTCTCCACTTAGATAGCTTAACATTGTACAGTGCATGCCATGAGAGCTTGATTATGTATTCGCACAGGAGTAATATTTTACCTAAGTCCTATAAAATTGGTTAAAATGCAAATGTTCATCTGGTCATAAAAAACATACAAAGACAGTTATATATGAGAAAGTCAATTCAGTTCATCTAACTCATGTTTCATAGTCAACATCACTTAATTAAACTGCACCTAAAAATAATTTTGAACAATTCCACACATCAAATATTATTTTTCAGAGAGATATTGGTTTCCTGGCATCAATTCTTTTAATGGTTTGTGCCTACAGTCTTCCAGTCTTGGAATCACTGTTTACAATAAAGTAATGCTCGGAATTAACTTTTTTATTTCGTATTGCTAGTTATAAACTTCTTATAAGCCTGTATCAATTTTTATACAGAAATAAAATGAGGAACTGTAGACTCTGGAGATCTGAAACTAAGACAGAAATTTCAGAAGAAATTCAGTAAGTCTAGCAGCATCTGTGTGTAAAGAGTTAACGTTTTGAGTCAGGTGACTCTTCATCAAAAGTTTTGTTTGTTAGAGTTTGGAATCTGTTGTGTTTTAATAACCTTTCATCATACCTGAGGTAAAATGAATCAAGGCTTACAGGCTTTCTCTGTGCCATTCAAGGGATCGGTTACAGAAACAGAATACACTACTCAAGGCACAGTCACTGCAAGCTGACTTTGATGACTGACACTGCACTAATTTGGCAATATAGTGCAGTAATCCATCTGCATTGTTCATTGCTACTTCAGAATTGAAAGGGGTTTACAGCCTGATATAATGTTAGCATTTCATAGAATCATTGATCCTCTACAGTGTGGAAGCAAGCCATTCAGCTCATCGAGACATCATCGACCCTCTGAAAAGCTTCCCACCCAGACCCACAATGCTTAACTCAACATACCTTTTACTGGACAATACTCTTCCCTTTAATGCTTTCTTGTGATTACAGACTGAGTGATAAGGAATTTAATCTCTTGAAATTTGAAAAACCTGAAATTCTGTTCTTAAATATGTGTACTTCAAACAAAAGAAAATCATTTTCTTATCTTATTATTGGTACAGGAATGTAGTTATCAAAAGGTTACACGGTATTTTATTGTAATTTCTGTAAAATGTTGACTAACTTAGTTGCTTTGACAGCCTTGAGGTTTTACTGCACTTACATAATTCTGGGTTACAGGAAGAAATTGAAAGAAAGGTTACACAAGAAAGAATATAAACCAGTTTCACAATATCAATCCAGTATTTTAATCTATAATATGAATTTATTTGCTCTGGGCTTTGTACAGGTAACATTTAGATATCTTAAGTAGAACAGTAATAATGTTAGATTGCATATTTAATTATCTATGTTGGGACCTGCCAAGCCACAAAATTCAATCCAGTAACTCAAACTATGTACAGTTCAGTGATCTGATGAGAGCAGGAGCCGAGACCATCAACAGGAAAGATTGAAAAATGTCACAGTGACCCTATCTAGGTAAGATAGTCTTGTATTGAAGAAGATTCAGAGAAGAACAGTATGGTTGATTTTGTTCTGAAGTTAAAAGACAAGCTCATATAGGGGTGCAGATTATTGGTGGCATGGTGGCTCAGTGGTTAGCACTGCTACTTCATAGGGCTAGGGACCTGGGTTCAATTCCCACTTCAGTTGACTATCTGTGTGGGTTTCTTCTGGGTGCTCTGGTTTCCTCCCACAATTCAAGGATGTGCTGGCTAGGTGAATTGACTGTGCTACATTGGCCATAGTATTAGTCAGAAGTAAATATAGGGAAATGGGTCTGGGTGGGTGCTTTTTGGAGGGGTGGTGTGGACTTGTTGGACCGAAGAGCCTGTTTCCATACTGTAGGGAATCTAATCTAATCTGATTAACTCAGCTGGCTGGATGTCTGGCAGAGTAATAATGAGAGAGCAGACAATGGTGACATTCCCTAAGTTTATGCAACCTTTTAGGTGCTATCAGCCAATTCCATGTCAAGTGCTGGTGACATATTTAAAGGGCTATCAGAGTTGCATTTGCTGCTGATGGCATGCCATTTAAAGCCAACATCCATTCATTGGTGACGACCTGCACCACTGCTTTCTTGCACCACAGTAGTCGTGCTTCAAAATTATGCGTTTGCCTTTTCCTTATATTTGGCTGTTTTCTGGTTGGGTGGCGAAGGCACAATCACCAATTTACATTAACTTAGTAATTCATGCAAAGGTGCAGTGTTGAAAACTGAGCTATTTCATGATGGTATAAGCCATGATTTATTGTAGTCAGATCGAGGACTGAGCTTTAAGCAGGTGTATCAGTGTAAAAGACAGCCTGGGCACAAACGGTAATGCTGGGGAGCAATTTGTGCAATGCAGAGTCTTAGTGAGATAAGATACTAAGGGGTGTTGACAGGGTAGATGTGGATATATTTCTTCTTGTGGCAGAATTTAAAACTAAGAACTCTTCAAAAATAAAAATCACACAACACCAGGTTATAGTCCAACAGGTTTAATTGGAAGCACACTAGCTTTCGGAGCATCGCTCCTTCATCAGGTGGTAATGGAGGGCTCAATCCTAACGCACAGAATTAATAGCAAAAATTTACAGTGTGATGTAACTGAAGTTATACATTGAAAAATTGATTGTCTGCTAAGTCTTTCATATGTTAGAATACCATGATAATTTCACTTCTTTCATGTGTAAATCACAAAACCTTTTTTTAAAACGTTGCATTCTCAGGTTAGCTGTTAACAATGGTGATAGCTGGACAATATGTTGAAGGTGTTAGCCCCCTGTGTTCTCTGTCTATGCCATGATGTTTAGATTGATTCTAATCTAAAAGTGAGATAATGGAGTTTTACATGAATTCATGCAGTTTTTAAGCAAAGTACAATGTAGCCCTGCAAGTACAAATTCACTCCACCAAATATATGTGTGACTGTGGGACTGTGTGTGTGTGTGTGTGTGTGTGTGTGTGTGTGTGTGTGTGTGTGTGTGTGTGTGTGAATGTCCTGGACCCCCAACCCAGACACACACACACACACACACACACACACACACACACACACACACACACACACACACACACACACTCCTATACACACATACACACGGACACACATATACACAGACAGACACACAGACACCCACACACACCCTTACTGACACATGCACTCCCACACTCACACATGCACCCCCTCACAGACTTAAGACACTCTGCACTCACTACACAAACACACATACACTTTCTCACACTCACAACCCCCAATCCAGACAGACAGACAGACACACACACACAGGCAAAGACCCAGGTGAAGTTTGCACCAGGTCCACCCAATTTCAGGTTAGCAGGGAAGTACAGGTGTGCCCTGCAAGGGAGGAGGAGCAACAACAGCCTTCTGCTTCTGATGCCTCCTCTCAGAGCATTCCTGGTGTAGATAGTAGCCTATCTGACACAATTCCAGCAATACCAAAACATCAGGCTGCTGAGATAATATGTACCTGTGCAAATGTTCTTCAGCATGAGCACAGATTCTCGGGACCTGGTCAGCCAGAGGACACTCAACAAGATCAGCTCAAGCCATGTGCCCACATGTTCAGCAGTCTGTACCCATAACTGCTGCAAATGAGTACTACAGTGCTTTACAGTGTGTAAAGGATTTAAGGAGAAAACAGGGCTGTATTTAGCATTCACAGATGAATAAAATATGTAGATGTTAAGTGTCACATTTGCACTTTATACTTAATAAAGTTTTCATGCACAGTTGGTACATTTCACTCCAAATCTTACTGTCTTTTGAATTTTCTGTTTAAAGCTTCCTTGTGAGCTGCCTTGATGGCATGCAGTTGATCCCACCCAGCATCTGGGGCAATCCGAGATGACCTTCCTCAGTTTGACTGCATGGATCAGTGAGATGGTGCACACTGTTACTTTCCCTCTGGAAAGGAACAATGATCACCACCGTGATGCTTCAATATTCCTGAGGTTGAGAAGTATCACATATATGACCAATGAATGGCTGGAAAGATCCAGATTATGATGATCCATGAAGGACAAGGAGGCCAAAGTACTAAACAGCTGGAGCTTTCTTATGGACATATTTACTCTCCTGGCAGCATGAATAGACTAAGTTGCTTCATATTCAAAATAGCTGATGTCATGTAATCAAACTACTATACCTACATAAATACACAACACAAGATATCAGAAATTCAGAATTATGGTGATCTTCATTACCATGGCACCAAGTATGCACCAAATACCATTAGATTCAGCTCATCTAGCAGCATGGTGCACAGAGCATGCCCTACCTGGCAATTCCCTTACTTCAAAGCTATGATCAATCTGATAGTTGTTGAGCTTCTGATCATGGGCCTTCTTAAGGGCAGCCTGTTCTGTGCCCAAGAAGCTGTTCATTTGCCCATCTATTCCCTTTTCTGACCACCCCACCATGTGGCAGAATCTCCTGTTGCCACTAAGTTGTGGATCTGTCATGCCAGTGTCTAAAACTTTCCATTCTTTTCTGCTGCTCTGCTTCTTAGAGACAAGTCCCAAAGCCTGAGTGAATGACAGTAGTGCCAGATGGGATTCTCTCTCCAACTTGCATGTCCTCTATGCAAATATTCCACTAATTTCCGCAATTTTGTTTTGATGAAATATTACTACATTGATGGTGCACTAGTGGTAGGTTCTTCAGTGTTGGCAACTTTAACTGCCCCCCCTACCTTCCCCCCCCACCTTTATTTGCTGCTGCCACATTGTTCCACTCACACTGAGCTCTTGTTTGTCTCCTGTGTTTATAATCAAAGCACCCTTGGTTACTGTTCGTAAAACTCATAAAGCCTTGTAAAAGTACTGTCAATTTGTCTTAATTACCTAACCACTACATCATCCATTTTAAGTCTATTCTCCATCAGTATAATGTAAAACCCACTAACATTTCAACCTGATTAATCTTCAGTTATATTTGCGGAAGATTTCATTCTAGTCTCCACCAATATTGAGCTTAATAAAGCAAATGTATTGATTCAAACTCATTTATTTTTGAATGACAAGCAGCTGACATCCACCTCCTCACCATGGGGACAAAACAAAGATTAGATCTTTGAAATGGAATTACTTCTTTGTAAATATCAAATTAATTACAATATTTATCTTAACACCATTTCTAGAACATGCACTCTTGGGAAAAAGAACCACAATAAATCTTTTTGGTAAGTACTTCAATTTATCTTTCACAAATGGACATGCCTGTCCATATTTTCTAGTAAACATATTTGTTTACTATTTAACAACAGCTTATTGTCTCCACACTTAAACTTAAAACTTG
Source organism: Hemiscyllium ocellatum (assembly GCF_020745735.1). Lineage (NCBI taxonomy): Eukaryota > Metazoa > Chordata > Chondrichthyes > Orectolobiformes > Hemiscylliidae > Hemiscyllium > Hemiscyllium ocellatum. The sequence goes on along the minus strand of NC_083401.1, from coordinate 51,206,230 downwards.
GTTTTCCAGTGGGCATTAGGGTTCTAATGCAGGGTCCATGTGCAAATCTCTAACTGTCTCAAATCAAGATTACATTAGCATCCTCAAATGAAAAGCTGGACACCATTGAAGTTGAGGGGAAATTCCTCAGCAAGGGATTGAGAAATGTAATCACTATCTTTTTTCACCGTGAACCTTCCTTGAAGCAGGGGAGCGTCTGACTCTGTTGGGTACTGGGAGGTTACACCCAATAAGATGGAAATCTCTGCTCTCCTTTGCTGAGGTAGGCTATATGGAGGGGGGGGGGGGGTAATATTGGTGGAATCACAAAATGTTCACACAGCTGGGCTTTTTTGTCCTTTTGGCTAGCCAATCTTCATGGAGGTGGCAATTAGAGTCATAGAGTCGTAGAGATGTACAGTACAGAAACAAACCCTTTGGTCCAACCCGTCCATGCTGACTAGATATCCCAACACATCTAATCCCATCTGCCAGCACCCAGCCCATATCCTCCCAAACCTTTCCTATTCATATACCCATGCAAATGCATTTTAAATGTTGCAATTGTACCAGCCTCCATCACTTTCTCTAGCAGCTCATTCCATACACGTATCATCCTCTGCATGAAAAGTTTGCCCCTTAGGTCTCTTTTATATCTTTCCCTTCTCACCCTAAACCTATGCACTCTAGTTCTGGACTCCCCAACCCCAAGGAAAAGGCTTTGTCTATTTATCCTATCCATGCCCCTCATAATTTTGTAAACCTCTGTAAGGTCACCCCTCACCTCCAATGCTCCAGGGAAAACAGCCCCAGCCTGAACAGCCTGTCCTTATAACTCAAATCCTCCAACCTTGGCAACATCCCTGTAAATCTTTTCTGAACCCTTTCAAGTTTCACAACAGCTTTCCGATAGGTAGGAGACCAGAATTGCATGCAATATTTCAACAGTGGCCTAACTAATGTCCTATATAGCTGCAACATGACCTCCCAACTCCTGTACTCAATACTCTGACCAATAAAGGAAAGCATACCAAACGCCTTCTTCACTATGCTATCTACCTGCGACTCCACTTTCAAGGAGCTATGCACCTGCATTCCAAGGTCTCTTTGTTCAGCAACACTCCCTAGGACCTTACCATTAAGTGTATAAGTCCTGCTAAGATTTGCTTTCCCAAAATGCAGCACCTCACATTTATCTGAATTAAACTCCATCAGCCACTTCTCAGCCCATTGGCCCATCTGGTCAAGATCCCATTGTAATCTGAGGTAACCCCCTTCGCTGTCCACTACACTTCCAATTTTGGTGTCATCTGTAAACTTACTAACTGTACCTCTTATGCTCACATCCAAATCATTTATAAAAATGATGAAAAGCAGAGAATCCAGCACCAATCCTTGTGGCACTCCACTTGTCACAGGCCTCCAGTCTGAAAAACAACCCTCCACCACCACCCTCTGTCTTCTACCTTTGAGCCAGTTCTGTATCCAAATGGCGAGTTCTCCCTGTATCCCGTGAGATCTAACCTTTCTAATGAGTTTCCAATTAACCCAGTTTCCAATCATACCCTGGAAAAGAAACCCTGAGGTAAGAATGCATGATGGAACCATCTCAATGAGGCTCACTTCTATTTCCCCAGCCCCACATCCCGCAAGCTTCTGTTTTCCATCAGGATGGGCAAACACAGCCTTTTAAGTTGAGAAAGAAAGTGAACCATGCCAAAACCAATCTAATGTAACATGGTAACCACAACACTGCATACTGACAAGAGTGGGCAATACATTTCCAAGCAGAATTGTAGAATAGTCAAAATTATCTTCTGATTCCTTTCAGAAAATAGTGCAGTGAGCTATGAATCAGATTTGATAATACAATTTAGAGGTTTTTCTCTTACTTAGTGTCAAGAAAGATAGTCATGCACTGTAAAGCAATGAAGCAACAAAGAAGGGAAGGTCTTTTGTGAAATTTCCATTACAGGATTTATTAAAAATGCAATTAGAAAACATCTTGAAAATTAAGGTTAATTGTTAAATGTTATCGAAAATAATGAATCTTGTTAGGAAGGAATTGATTTTTATTTATTATTGGGATGTGGGCATCATTGGCTGGCCAGTATTTATTACCTGCTCCTAATTGCCCTTGAGATGGTGGTGATGTACTGAAAACTTATGCTCCAGAACTTGCCACTCCCCTAGCCAAGTCTTTGTACTGTTGGTTGACCCACACTATGCTTGGGGACTAATTACAGGATTTTGATTTAGTGACAGTGATTAGATTCCCTACAGTATGGAAACAGGCCCTTTGGCCCAACAAGAGCAACCCACCCAAAAGCATTCCCTTACCCTATATTTAACCCTGACTAACCCACCTAAAACTATGGGCAATTTATCATGGCCAATTCACCTAACCTGCACATCTTTGGATTGTGGGAGGAAACCAGAGCAGCCAGAAGAAACCCATGCAGACATGGAGAGAATGTGCAAACTCCATACAGTCACCCAAGGCTGGAATCAAATCCAGTTCTGCAGTATTGTGAGACAGCAGTGCTAACCACTGAGCCACCATGACACCCAGTGAAGGAATGGTGATATGTTTCCAAGTCAGGATGATAAGTGGTTTGGAGGGGAACTTGCAAGTGGTGATGTTACCAGGTCTCTTTGTTCAGCAACACTCCCTAGGACCTTACCATTAAGTGTATAAGTCCTACCCCTGTTGTCTAGATCAAATGCAGCCTTAATGTCAAGGGCTGTCACTCTCACCCCACCTCTGGAATTCAGCTCTTTTTTCCATGTTTGAACTAAGGCTGTAATAAGGTCAGGAGCTGAGTGACCCTAGTGGAACACAAACTGATCGTCACTGAGCAGGTTATTGCTGAGCAGGTACTGCTTGATAGCACTGTTGATGACAAGTTCCATCACTTCATTGATGATCAAGAGCTTACCATTGGGACAGTAATTGGCTGAGTTGGATTTGTCCTTCTTTTTGCATTCTGGACATTTTTCCATATTTTTGGTAGATGACAGTCTTGCAACTGTACTAGAAGAGCTTGGCTAGGATTGTGGCAAGTTCTGAAGCACAAGTTTTCAGTACATTTGCTGGAATGTTGTCAGATTCCACAGCCTATCTAATTTCCACTGCTTCCAACTGTATCTTGTGGGGTGAATTGAATTAGTTGAAGATTGATATCTGTGATGTGGGGCGAATGTTTCACCCTTATCTTATTAACAAACAATGCCATAAAACAAGTATCAGTACTCTATTTCAATCAGTTTGGAATAGTTAGTGATTCATAATCTGAAATGCTTTATCAAATTGTTCACTGAAAGAACGAATTGAATGATAGTGTGATATAGACATTATCTAATCAATCAGTTTCAGGGATGATGGTATGCACTCTGCAATTCAGGCCATTCTTCTAAAACATGCATTTCATCAATGCAAATTGGCTGTAATATGATGACAAATAGGAGATAGGTTAAAAACAATGACTGCAGATGCTGGAAACCAGATTCTGGATTAGAGGTGCTGGAAGAGCACAGCAGTTCAGGCAGCATCCGAGGAGCAGTAAAACTAATGTTTCGGGCAAAGCCCTTCATCAGGAATACAGGCAGAGAGCCTGAAGGGTGGAGAGATAAGTGAGAGGAGGGCGGTGGTGGGGAGAAAGTAGCAAGTATCTATGCTACTTTCTTCCCACCCCCACCCTCCTCTGACATCTCTCCACCCTTCAGGCTCTCTGCCTGTATTCCTGATGAAGGGCTTTTGCCCGAAACATCGGTTTTACTGCTCCTCAGCTGCTGCCGCAACTGCTGTGCTCTTCCAGCACCTCTAATCCAGACAAATAGGAGATGTTGTTTCTAAAGTGCAAACCTTTAAAGCATGTGATGGCTATAATGTGATGACACTGTAAATACTTTAAGTGCTATTTGTATTGCATGATTCTTGTGTACCACAGGTTGCACAAGAACTGAAGTATCGTGCAATGTTAGAAATGACTGTAGGTGACTTGAAACCCAGCATCCTAGCTCAAAGATAGCCACTGTGCAACAAGAACTGCCCAGAATAAATTCCATTCACTTCTACTAACAAGTGAGGACAGCATACCTTGCCTGTATAATCAGGCAGCATCATTGTTTCTCCTTCAGTAATCCCCATATTGCTTTCAGGTTTCTATACAAACTGGATGCATCAAGTTAAAACCTGAATAACTACACCATCAAATCCCTTGGGAGAGTCTACAACAATCACTAAAAGCTCAGCTTCAAAGGCCAATTTTTCTTATACCTGCTGTCCTTTATTAATGAAGAGTGCAGGAGGGCCTGCCAGGAGCATACAAACATTTAAAATTGGAGTTGAAGTCAACAATTCTGTCCCCCATGCCTAATCGGCCTTTCAAGAAGATCATCCTTCTCTGCTTGTTTATTGAATTTCACATTTCCAAAAACCTTTGATTTCTTTGCCAATTTTCTTTTCTGCACTGTCTCGAAAGTATTCAACAACCCTGCCTTTATTGTGTGCACAGAGATTAAGAGTTCCCAAGTCACACAACTCTAGAGAGGAAAAAAAACTTCTCATCTTTATTTTGAAAGAGAGATGCCTAATTTAAAAACAATTGCCCCTAGTTCAAAAATGATCCAGATGAGGGATATTAATCTGGTAAAAGTCCTTTGAATCTTCACCAATGCACTTACATCCATCCTTAAATAGATAAGGAGATCAAAGGACATAACATACTCATTGTGGTCTCACCAATGCCCTGTATATCTGGAAGAATAACATCTTTACTTTTAGGCTCAACTTATCTAAAATTAAAGTACATCTTTCATACTCCATGGCAAGTTGTTCCTACATAGAGCTACAACATTTGCAATGGACTGACAAAGTGGAAAACTGCCTAAAATGGTTTTCGGGGATGCCTGAGACCTGCTGGAATGAGGGAATAGGTGTTGTTAGAATTAACTAAGGATTAATTCGTGATGAATTGTTTGTATAATTGTGGGACACTGCTAATCAATAATATTTGAGTTTAATGGAATATAGTTAACTGAAATAAAGCTTGCAACTATGCATGTGTTCAAAAACATTTATCATCACATATACAGATATATCCTATACACAAAAAAGCAGGAAAAATCCTACACAGCTAATTACCATTCCATGAGTCTACTTTTGATCATCATTAAAGTGATGAAAGATGTCATCAACAGAGCTATCAAAAAGCTCCTACTCAGCAATAATCTGCTCACTGATGCCCAACCAAGTCCACTCAGCTCCAAGTCACTCATTACAGCCTGATTCAAACATGGACAAAAGAGGTGAATTCGAAAAGAGAGATGACAGTGACAGCCCTTGACATAAAGGTCACATTTAACTGAGTGTGGCAACAAAGGAGCACCAGCACGGCTGATATCAAGGGGCTAACTCTTCACTGGTTGAAGTCATACCTAACACATTGGAAGCTGATTGTATCAGTCATGTCAGCTCCAGGACATCTCTGCAGGTGTCCCTCAGGATAATATCCTAGGCCCAACCATCTTCAGTTGCTTCATCAATGACCTTCCCTCCACCATACAGTCAGATATGGGATGTTCAGCATAAATCACAACTCCTTATATTCTGAAGCAGTCCATGTTCAAATGCAACTAGACCTGGGCAATACCGAGGCTTAGACTGACAAGTGGTAAGTAGCATTCATACCACACAAATGCCAGGCAAAAGTGAGGACTACAGATGCTAGAAACCAGAGTTTAGATTAGAGTGGTGCTGGAAAAGTACAGCAGGTCAGACAGAATCCAAGGTCCATGAAAATCGACGTTTCGGGCAAAAGTCCTTCATCATGAATGGACAAATGCCAGGCATTGACTATCTAAATAAGAGACAATCAAACCATTGCCCCTTGATATTCAATGGTGTCACTATCACTCAATCCACCACTATCAACATCTTAGGGGTTACCATCAACCCAGAAACTCAACTGCACGCCCTGCATAAGCATAATGGTTACAGGATCAGGTCAGAAGCGAGGAATACTAAAGCGAATAACTCATCTCCTGACATTCCAAACGGCAACTGATCCCACATGGACTTCAACCTGCCAGGTCAGCACTATCCTCCTGACCAGTCCTATGCGCCAGTCTTCCTTCCCACCTATCCGCTGCACCCTCCTCTCCCACCTATCACCTTCATCCCCACCTCCATCCACCTATTGCATTCTTAGCTACCTTCTTCCCATCCCCATCCCCTCCCATTTATCTCTCCACCCGGAGACTCCATACCTCATTCCTAGTGAAGGGCTTTTGCCCAAAAAGTTGATTTTCCTGTTCCTCGGATGCTACCTGACCTGTTGTGCTTTTCCAGCACAACTCTAATCTTGACTATAAACCTTGTCAGCCACATACAATGCACAAGTCAAGAGAATGATGGAATACTCCCCATTTGCCTGGATGAGTGCAGCTCCAACAACACTCAAGAAGATGGACAAAGCAGTCTGCTTGATTGACACCATATCCATATACATCCATTCTCTTGACCACTTACGCTCAGCAACAGCAGTGTGTTGCAAGATGTACTGCATGAATTCACCAAAGATGCTTATTTAGCACCTTCCAAACCTATGACCATTTCCATCTAGAAGCACAGGGGCAGAAAATACATGGGAATACCACCTCTTGCAATTTCCCTTTCAAGCCACTTACCATCCTGACTTGGAGATATATCACTATTCCTTTACTGTTGCTCGGTCAAAATCCTGGAATACCCTCCCTCGGGACATTGTGGGTCAACCTCCAGCACATGGAGTGGTGGGTCAAGAAGGCAGTTCGACATCCCCTTCTCAAGGGCAACCATGACTGGGCAATAATTGCTAGCCAGCCAGTGGTGGCCAAATCCCAATATAAAATGAACTAGAGGTGATCTTATTGAGACATATAGGATTCTTAAGTAGTTTGATAGGTATTATGGACCCACTCAAAATATATTAAGAAGATAGCCTTGACCCTGATTTTTTCTTATTTTTACAGGCAAGTGTAGTGTATTGTGTTCCTGGTGCAATTCAATTGGTCAAACTACCAGGCTTGAAGCAAAACACCCTTATTTTTACACTAGAATTAAAATACAAACAAAAGAAAGAAGAATAGGAACTTTGAACTGGGCAATTGTTTTTAAATTAGGCATCTCTTTCAAAATAAAAATGAGAAGTTTGTTTTCTCTCTGAGAGTTGTGCGACTTGAGAACTCTTAACTTCTGAGCACACAATAAAAGCAGGGTTGTTCTTTGTTGAAAAACTTAATACATTATTTAACTACTTAGCAACAACTGTTCCAATATAGTAATATCCCATAATTACACTCACAGCAAAGGAAAATTCAGTAAAGTAGATTGTCTCACATAAAATTCTAGCAGCAAGAAGAGAATCCAAGCCCCTAGCTGTAACAGAGACAGAAATAGCAGCTTCCACATCCAGCTTCAAGATCCCAGCGACTGCTGAAAGCTAAAATTAAAATCCTGGTTCTATTGGAGCTGACCCCATCCTTCATGCTATTTCTATTGTTCCAATTTTAAACAAAATCAAAGCTAGCTAGGTTCTGAGCAGACAGCTCGGCTCCAAGTTTACTACACTAGCTTTCAAAGGAAACATGACAGAACAAATTCTTTGTTAGGCATATCTTGTCACAATAGAGTAAATACTGAAAGTAAGTTCCCCTCATCAGAGAGCATAGTTTCAGAATAAAGGGTTGCCAATTTAAAACTGAGATGAGGAGAAATCTTGTTTCAGAATTGAGAGACTTTGGAACTCTGTCTCACAGCGAACAGTATGAATGGAGTCTTTGTGTATATTTAAAGTTGGGATAAACAGATTCTTGATCAATAGATGAATCAAGGGTGACAGGAAGAGGCAGGAAAGTGGATGTGAGGAATGTTGGATTAACTATTATCCTATTGAATGGCAGAGCAGATACGAGGGGCTGAATGGCAGGCTCCCATTCCTATTTCTTATGGTCTCATGGTCTTAACATCAAGGCCATGTTTGATTGAGAGTGGCATGAGGGCACCCTTGTTAACATTAGAGTCAATGGAAATTGGGGACAAATCTCCACTATTTGGAGTCATACCTACCACAAGGAAGATGGTTAGAGTCATTGGATGTTGATCATCTCAGCTCCAGGACATCTCTGAAGGGGTTCCTCTTGTAGTGTCCTAGGTCCAACTATCTTTGGCATCTTCCTCAATGAATATCTGTCTATCATAAGGTTAGAAGTGGGAAGGTTCACTGATTATTACATAATGTTGAGCCTCACTTGTGGCTCCTCAGACATTGAATCTGTCTATGTCCAAATGCAGCAAGGCCTGGACAATATCCACATTTGGGCTGACAAGTGCCAAGCAACATTTATGCCACACAGGTGCCAGGCAGTGACCATCTGCATTAAGAGAACATAGAACATAGAACAAAGAACAATACAGTGCAGAATAGGCCCTCCGGCCCTCGATGTAGCGCCAACCTGTGAACTATTCTCAGCTTGCCCCCCCCTACACTATCCCAAAATCATTCATGTGCTTATCTAAGGATTGTTTAAATCTCCCTAATGTGGCTGAGTTGACTACATTAGCAGGAAGGACATTCCAAACTGACAGCCAGACTACTGTGACCACTAAGACTCCTAACAGCACACAAACCAACAGCCACTCTCAGACAACAACTCATCAGAACAAAGGACCCGATATCCAGCATGAGCAAAACCAATGTAGTGTACAAATTCCCATGCAAAGACTGCACAAAACACTACATAGGACAAACAAGAAGACAGCTAACGATCCGCATCCATGAACACCAACTAGCCATGAAACAACACGACCAGCTATCCTTAGTAGCCACACACGCACATGACAAACAACATGAATTTGACTGGGACAACACTACTATCATAGGACAAGCCAAACAGAGAACAGCCAGGGAATTCCTAGAGGCATGGCACTCATCCACAGATTCAATCAATAAGCACATCGATCTGGACCCAATATATCGGCCACTGCAACGGACAGCTGGAACTGACAACCGGAAGCGGCAGATTCAAACCACTATAAATGCCGGAGGAAAGATCATAGAAGCACTTCACGGGAGGTTCCCAAGCACTGAGGATATCACCTAGACAGGGGACAAAACGTCTGCAACACAAATTCCCAGCTCAGCAAACAGAATGACAACAGAATTAACATTTCAGGTCCAGTGACTCTTCTTTAGAGTATCAGGAATAAAAGTGATGAACTTAGAGCATGATCAGTACCTGGTGCTATGATGTTATGGCCATAACAGAGACATGGGTTTCTCAAGGGCAGGAATGGTTGCTGGATGTTCCAGGGTTTAGAGCATTTAAAAAGAATAGGGAGGGGGGAAAAAGAGGAAGGGGTGTAGCACTACTAATCAGAGAGGGTATCACAGCTACAGAAGCTTCCATTGTCGAGGAAGATCTGCCTACCGAGTCAGTATGGGTGGAAATTAGGAATAGCAAGGGAGCAGTCACCTCGTTAGGGGATTACTACAGACCTCCCAATAGCAGCAGGGAGATTGAAGAAAGCATTGGTCGACAGATTTTGGAAAAGTGTGGATGTAGTAGGGTTGTTGTAATGGGTGACTTTAACTTTCCCAATATTGATTGGAACCTCCTTCGAGCAGAAGATTTGAATGGAGCTGTTTTTGTAAGGTGTGTTCAGGAGGGTTCCCTAACTCAGTACGTTGACAGGCTGACGAGGGGAGAGGCCATTCTAGTATTGGTGCTCGGAAACGAGCCGGGACAGGTATCAGATCTTGTGGTGGGAGAACATTTTGGTGATAGTGACCACAACTGCCTCACATTCTACATAGCTATGGAGAAGGAGAGGATTAGGCAAAATGGGAGAATATTTAATTGGGAAAGAGGAAACTATGATGCGATTAGACATGAGTTAGGAAGCATGGACTGGGAGCAATTGTTCCATGGTAAAGGCACTGTAGACATGTGGAGACTGTTTAAGGAACAGTTGATGCGAGTGATGAATAAATATGTCCCTCTGAGACAGGCAAGAAGTGGTAAGATAAAGGAACCTTGGATGACGAGAGCGGTGGAGCTTCTCGTAAAAAGGAAAAAGGTAGCTTACATAAGGTGGAGGAAGCTACGGTCTTGCTCAGCTCTAGAGGATTACAGGCAGGTGAGGAAGGAGCTCAAAAATGGTCTGAGGAGAGCCAGGAGGGGGCACGAGAAAGGCTTGGCAGAACGGATTAGGGAGGACACAAAGGCATTTTACACTTTTGTGAGGAATAAGAGGATGGTCAAAGAAAGAGTAGGGCCGATCAGTGATAGCATAGGGAACTTGTGTGTGGAGTCTGAGGAGGTAGGGGAAGCCATAAATGAGTTTTTTGCTTCTGTCTTTACAAAGGAAACAAACTTTGTAGTGAATGAAACCTTTGAAGAGCAGATGTGCATGCTGGAATGGATAGAGATAGAGGAAGCTGATGTGCTGGAATGTTTTTCAAACATTAAGATAAACAAGTCACCAGGCCTGGACCAGATTTGTCCTTGGTTGCTTTGGGAAACGAGAAATGCAATTGCTTCGCCACTTGCGAAGATCTTTGCATCCTCGTCCTTCACTGGAGTCGTACCTGAGGACTAGGGAGAGGCAAATATAATTCCTCTCTTCAAGAAAGGAAATAGGGAAATCTGTGGCAATTACAGACCAGTAAGTCTCACGACTGTCAACTGCAAGGTATTAGAAAGGATTCTGAGGGATAGGATTTATGACCATCTGGAAGAGCATGGCTTGATTAAATGCAGTCAACACGGCTTTGTGAGGGGCAGGCCATGCCTCACAAACCTTATCGAGTTCTTTGAGGATGTGACTAGAAAAGTTGATGAGGGTCGAGCTGTGGATGTGGTGTATATGGATTTCAGTAAGGTATTTAATAAAGTTCCCCATGGTAGGCTCATTCAGAATGTCAGGAGGAATGGGATACAGGGGAGCTTAGCTGTCTGGATACAGAATTGGCTGGCAAACAGAAGACAACGAGTGGTAGTAGAAGGAAAATATTTGCCGACGTTAGTGGTGAGTGGCGTTCCACAGGGCTCTATCCTTGGGCCTCTACTGTTTGTAATTTTTATTAATGACTTGGATGAGGGGATTGAAGGATGGGTCAGCAATATTGCAGATGACACAAAAGTTGGAGGTGTCGTTGACAGTATAGAGGGCTGTTGTAGGCTGCAGCGGGACATTGACAGGATGCAGAGATAGGCTGCGAGGTGGCAGATGGAGTTCAACCTGGATAAATGCAAGGTGATGCATTTTGGGAGAAGGTCGAATTTGAAAGCTGAGTACAGGATAAAGGATAGGATTCTTGGCAGTGTGGAGGAACAGAAGGATCTTGGTGTGCAGGTACATAGATCCCTTAAAAAGGCCACCCAAGTGGACAGGGTTGTTAAGAAAGCATATGGTGTTTTGGCTTTCATTAACGGGGGGGTTGAGTTTAAGAGTCGTGAGATCACGTTGCAGCTCGATAAAACTTTGGTTAGACCGCACTTGGAATACTGCGTCCAGTTCTGGTCGCCCTATTATAGGAAAGATGTGGATGCTTTGGAGAGGGTTCAGAGGAGGTTTACCAGGATGCTGCCTGGACTGGAGGGCTTATCTTATGAAGAGAGGTTGACTGAGCTCGGACTTTTTCCATTGGAGAAAAGGAGGAGGAGAGGGGACCTAATTGAGGTATACAAGATAATGAGAGGCATAGATAGAGTCGATAGCCAGAGACTATTTCCCAGGGCAGAAATGACAAACATGAGGGGTCATAGTTTTAAGCTGGTTGGAGGAAAGTATAGAGGGGATGTCAGAGGTGGGTTCTTTACACAGAGAGCTGTGAGAGCATGGAATGCGTTGCCAACAGCAGTTGTGGAAGCAAGGTCACTGGGGGCATTTAACAGACTACTGGACATGCATATGGTCATAGAAATTTGAGGGTGCATACATGAGGATCAATGGTCGGCACAACATCGTGGGCTGAAGGGCCTGTTCTGTGCTGTACTGTTCTATGTTCTATGTTCTAGAAAAATGCCAGTTTTCCCAATAATTCTGTATTTGTTTTTGATTTCCAGTATTGGCAGTTCTTTTGTTTTTCTGGCCTCAAATCTGTTTGTTAATTTGTTTAATTTATGTTGGGTTCATTTTGGCTGTTAAAAGTTATTTGAAACGAAATGTTGTTCATTAGTTTCTTTTTTGCAGTTGTTCGATAAATTCTTTTCCTTGTCTTCCTTTTTACCCATTTGCTGACTTTGAAAGTATTCTCCATAATTGCCTTTCTAGTTGCCTTTGCATTTCATGTGACCTGCTTGCATATTGCTACTATCAATTGACAGCAAGACACAGCAGAAATAAAGAAGATTTATTTCCAAGTGGCCATCTTAGTGTTTACTCTTGATCATCAGAGAGAGCCAAATGATTTTTAAGCTTAGAAAAAAGGGAATATTACAATTAAGGGAAAAGGATCAAAGCTTGGAATTAGAAAGTATTTCCATAAATTATGATTACATTTTCCAAGACAGAATTATTTCACGCAGTTGCTGAGCATGAGTATATTTAGTCAGGAGCTTGCTTTTTTTCCCCCCTAAATGTCTGAGTAGAATTCATAAATATCTCATTAGGAGTTCCAATTGATTTTGTACTTTCATTATTCACATGGGATGAATTGTTCAATAGTCACACATTTACTGCCTCTGGCACATGAGTAGCTAGATCCGGGATTAATTCAGATGTGAGTAAACCGCGTATGATGCAGATGAGAGGATATTTGGAGAATGCACAATGTTTAGGAGTAGCTACAGTTTTCTAGCATCAAAATGATACATTATGTGGCATACATTATCAATTTTTGCAACATAGAATGAATACAGAAAGTTATGTATTAGATATCTTAAATCTTAATGTAATCTAAATTCTCTTTCAAGTCACACAAGTTGCCAGTTAAGATAACAAGAGTCCAGAAACAATATGTTCTATTAGGGGGAATGGCAAGGCAGGTAGGTGTACAGAATGCTGGATGACTAGCAAAGTTGAGATTTTGGTCAAGAAAAAGAAGGAAGCAGAGATCGTCTGAATCCTTAGAAGAATATAAAGGCAATGGGAATATACTTAAAAGGAAAATCAGGAGTGCAAAAAAGGGGACATGAAATATCTCTGACAAATAGGATTTAGGAGAATCCAAAGGGATTCCACAAGTACATTAAGGACAAAGGTGTAACTAGGAAGAGAGTAGGGCCCCTTAAAGTTCAGAAATGTTGCTTACGTGTGTAACGGTAGGAAATGGGGGAGATACTAAACAAGTATTTTGCTTCAGTATTTACTATAAAGAAGGATATGGAAGATTTAGAATTTGGAGAAATATATGATGCCATTTTGAAACATGTCCATGTTACAAAGGAGGAGTTGCTAGATGTCTTACAATGCATAAAGGTAGACAAATCCTCAGGACCTGATCAGATGTATCCGAGAGCTCTGTGGGAAGCAAGAGAAGAGATTGTTGGGCCCCTAGACACAGGTGAGGTGCTGAAAGACTGGATGATGGCTAACGTTGTGCCATTATATAAGAAAGGTGTTAAGGAGAAACCAGGGAACTATAGACCTTGAGTTTGACATCAATGGTGGGCAAGTTGTTGAAGGGAATCCTGAGTGACAGGATTTATATGTATTTCTAAGGGAAAAGATTGAGTAGGAGTAGTCAACATGGCTTTGTGCATGGGAAATTGTGTCTCATTAACTTGAGTCTTTTGAAGAAGAAACAAAGAAAATTGATGAGGGCAGAGCGATGGATGTGATCTATATGGACTTCAGTAAGGCATTCAACAACATTCTTTGTGGTAGACTGGTTTGTAATGTTAGGTCACACAGAATACAGAGAGAAATACTTATTTGGATACAAAATTGGCTCAAGGTAGAAGAGATGGTGGTGGAGGGTTGCTTTTCAGACTGGAGGCCTGTGACCAGCTGTGTGCTACAAGGATCAGTGTTCAGTCCACTGCTTTTCATCATTTCTATAAATTATTTGGATGTGAACATAGAAGGTATAGTTAGTAAGTTTGCAAATGAGACTAAAATTGGAGGTGTAGTGGACATCAAAAAAGCTTACCTCAGAACACAATTGAATCTTTATCGCCACAAGGATCGGTGCTGGGCCCTCTACTTTTTATCATTTATATAAATGATTTGAATGCGAGCATAAGAGGTACAGTTAGTAAGTTTGCAGATGACACCAAAATTGGAGGTATAGTGGACAGCGAAGATGATTACCTCAGATTACAACAGGATCTGGACTAGATGGGCCAATGGCCTGAGAAATGGCAGACGGAGTTCAATTCAGATAAATGTGAGGTGCTGCATTTTGGGAAAGCAAATCTTAGCAGGACTAATACACTTAATGGTAAGATCCTAGGGACTGTTGCTGAACAAAGAGACCTTGGAGTGCAGGTTCATAGCTCCTTGAAAGTGGAGTCGCAGGTAGATAGGATAGTGAAGAAGGTGTTTGGTATGCTTTCCTTTATTGGTCAGAGTATTGAGTACAGGAGTTGGGAGGTCATGTTGCAGCTGTACAGGACATTGGTTAGGCCACTGTTGGAATATTGTGTGCAATTCTGGTCTCCTACCTATCGGAAAGATGTTGTGAAACTTGAAAGGGTTCAGCAAAGATTTGCAAGGATGTTGCCAGGGTTGGAGGATCTGAGCTACAGGGAGAGGCTGGACAGGCTGGGGCTGTTTTCCCTGGAGCATCGGAGACTGAGGGGTGACCTTATAGAGGTTTGCAAAATTATGAAGGGCATGGATAGGACAAATCGAAAAAGTATTTTCCCTGGGGTCAGGGAGTCCATAACTAGAGGGCATAGATTTAGTTGAGAAGGGAAAGAGACCTAAAGGGCAACCTTTTCATGCAGAGGGTGGTACGTGTATGGAATGAGCTGCCAGAGGATGTGGTGGAGGCTGGTACAATTGTAACATTTAAGAGGCATTTGGATGGTATATGAATAGGAAGGGTTTGGAGGGATATAGGCCGGGTGCTGGCAGGTGGGACTAGATTGGGTTGGGATATCTGTTCGGCATGGACGGGTTGGACCGAAGGGTCTGTCTCCATGCCGTACATCTCTATGACACTATGAGATGGGCCCATGGGCAGATGGAGCTTGATTTACGTCAATGTGAGGTGCTGCATTTTGGAAAGGCAATTCAGAGCAGGGCTAATATACTTCAGAGTAGGTTCCTGGGAAGTGTTGCTGAATAAAGACATCTTGCAGTGCAAGTTCATAATTCCTTGAAAGTAGAGTCGCAAGTAAATAGCATAGTGAGGAGGCATCTGGTATGCTTGCCTGTATTGATCAGTTAATTGAGTCTATTGGTTTGGCCACTTTTGGAGTACTGTGTGCATTTTGGGTCTCCCTCCTATAGAAAGATGTAGTGCAACTTGAAAGGATTCAGAACAGATTTACAAGGATGTGGTCATGGTTGGAGGATGTGAGCTATAGGGAGAGGTTGAATTGGCTGGGGGTATTTTTCCTGGAACAGCAGAGGCTGAGGGGTGACCTTACAGAAGTTTATAAAATCATGAGGGCCATGGATAGGGTAAATAGGCAAAGTCCTTTCCCTGGCGTAGGGGAATCCAAAACTAGAGGGCATAGACTTAAGGTGAGAGGGGAAAGATATAAAAGGGGCCTAAGGGACTTTTTCATGCAGAAAGTGGTGTGTCTATGGAATGAACTGCCAAAGGAAGTGTTGGAGGTTGGTACAATTATAACATTTAAGGGGCATTTGGATGGGTATATGAATAGGAAGGGTTTAGAGGTATATGGGGCAAAATGCTGGCGAATGGTACTAGATTTATATAGGATATCCTGTTGGCATGTTTCTGTTTCTGTGCTGTATATCTCTATTTCTTTATCTGAACAGATGCTGATGGTCTTGAATTCAAATAATAACTTATCGTGGCATTGTGCAGGTTTCCCTAGCTTGGGGTTGACATTGCACCCACCCAGTTCCCTGCAGGATTGGAATTCAGATATTCACAGTCTTCAGGCTTTGGATCTGAATGTTTTCCTTATCTTCACATTGTTAAAAATCACACAACACCAGTCCAACAGAAGGTTATAGTCCAATGGAAATACAAGCTTTCAGACCTGATGAAAGAACAATGCTCCAAAAGCTAGTACTTCAAAATAAACTTGTTGGACTCCAAATTGGTGTTGTGTGATTTTTAACTTTGTCCACCCCAGTCCGACACTGGTACCGCCACATCTTTTTATATTGTCCTTCCTCATTTCTGACATATATTAATAAAATGCAGAGAATAGTTAAAAGTATAATACCAAGCTATTTGGTCCTTGTTAGCTATACTACACAGGAACCTTTTAAGTGCAGTCCTCCAGCTGTGAGAGAGCCTTACTCTGAAATAGAAAGTAACCCCAATGCTTGGCTGTTTTTGGCACATATTTGACTTATGAAAGAAAGGATTTATTTAGCGGCATCCCTGAGCCACTGTCCTTCTCCACCCAACCCTCTCCCTCCACACTGGCATCCACTCTCCAAATTCTCCTTCCTCCGAGAGTCTCCAAAGAGGGAGGGCCCAGAATCGTGGGGGTGGGGCCGTGATCACGAGTGGGCGGGTCCAAGTGTGTCAGGGGTGGGATCAAGAGCTGGGGTTCGGAGCCAAGTCTCGAGGGGCGGGGTCGGGGCCGAGGAGGCGGGTCGGGGGTGGAGTTTGTTCTCGGGAGGCGGGGCTGGGGGGCGGGGTTAGGGGTGGAGCCGTGAGCGCAAGTGGGCGGGGCCACAATTGAAGGGGTAGGTGAAGCCAAGAGCGCTGGAGGAGGGAAAGGGGGATGCCGGGGTTGCGAATTAGTCTCGAGGGGCGGGGCGGGGCGCGAGCACCGCGGGTGGGGCCATGACCTTTGTGGGTGGAGCGGGAGGTTTGCGTTGGGGGGGCGGGGTCTGGAGCCGACAGTTGGCGGAGGGGGCGGGTCGTTCAGCTGGTGTTTCCGTGAGGCCTATTCCGCCGCTCGTGCTAGGCATGTAGAGTCGGCAGCTGGAGGGTCAGGGTGAGTGAGTGAGTGAGTGAGTTCCTGGATAGCTGCGGTTTGATGTTGGAACAGTGAATCCAACAGTGAGTGTTGGAAATGTCAGATAGCAGAATCACCATAAAACAGGGTTCATAACGCCTCTCAGGAAAAATAAGAAGCACCAACTACATGGTGGTATGATGAGGAGGTACCAGTATTGGACTGGGGTGCACAAAGTTAAATATCATCCAACACCAGGTTTTGGTCCAACAGTTTATTTGGAAGTATATATTCCTGATGAAGGGCTTATGCTCGAAACGTCGAATTCTCTATTCCTGAGATGCTGCCTAACCTGCTGTGCTTTGACCAGCAACACATTTGCAGCTGTGATCTCCAGCATCTGCAGACCTCATTTTTTACTCGAGTATTTATGATCCTGCCCCACCAACTACCTGATGAAGGAGCAGCACTTGAAAGATAGCCTTGCAAATAAACCTCTTGGATTATAACCTGGTGTTGTGTGATTTTTAACTACATGGTGTTAAACACTTGGAATGTGAATTAGGTCTTCGATTTTCCGTTTCCAGATTCAGTAGCGAACTGATCAGTCTATAGCTTACTTTCATCGTCATCTACTTAAGCCATGGTTTGTAACATTGAATTTTAGGCGATCCTGCAAGAAATTGCATCAAGCAAGAATTTTATTTTTTTTGAAACCATATTTTACCCTTCACATCAGAGGGTGATTTGGTGTAAGAAAAAATATGCTGGCAGGTAAATATTAACCGGCGGTAGCACACTGACAATCATGCAATTTGTTCTATTCTGCAAAGAGAATACTGTATATATGACAATGTACACAATTGACTGAGCTGGTTAACTTACGATTTCCCAAAAGCCTGTCCACCATCTACAAGGAATATAATGGAATGCTTCCCACTTGTCTGGATAAGTGCAGCTCCAATAGCACTAATGAACCTTGACACCATCCAGGACAAACAGTTCACTTTTTGCACCACATTTGCAGACATTCACTCCCTCCACCACTAAGTAGTTGCCCTTGTGCCATCTACAAAATGAACTACAGAAATTCACCAAGGGCAGCATCTGTCAAAACCATGACCACGTCAAGAAGGATAAAGACAGCAGAGATATGTGCACATTACCACAATTCTGAGTTGAAACTTTGCTTTAACTAGGTCAAAACCCAGGATATTCCTTCCTAAGAGCACTTTAGGTCTATCTGTGCCATATGGATTGCAGCAGTTCAACAATGTGTGAATTAAGATCAGAAGCAGGCAGTTCAGCTTCCCAAGTCTGCTCTGTTATTCAGGAAGATATTGTGGCTTTAATGTGTTTAGATTCAATTTTATATATCATATACTTTGATTTCCTTGATGGTGAAGAATCTATTTACCTCTGACTCAAAAATATTCAATGGTGTTTCCTCCAGGATGAAACCAATTAGCAATATAGATCCTGAAATAACTATACAAGAAATTAATTCAGAACATTCTTTAATTTAGTTTTGCCCTTCTGAACCTCTAGAAAATCATATAGCATACACTTGTAATCTCCATTGCATAGGAAAGGTTTAGTAAGATATGGGCTAAATGCAGGCAAATGGCACTAGTTTAGTTTGGGAAACTTCGTCAGCAATGACGAGTTGGACTGAAGGGTTTGTTTCTATGCTGTATGGCTGTGTGACTCCCTGTGATCCTAAATATGGCATGATAATGGACACTCTGATCACTCAATTTCTTGCCATATATCTCACACACTCATGAATGGAACCAAAGGTGTCATATAGTTCTGAAATGTATCCAATTTACCTTGGATTGCCCTGGAAGAGTAGAGTCTCCCAAAATTAAGCAACAAATGAAGGAAACTGCTTTGTGTTGTTATTATGCAATAGCAACAAGAATGTTTTTCTCCAATAACACTGCTGCCATCTAGCTAAGAAAATAGTCTTAGTGAGTTTTGAGAAGATTTGTAGGTCAGGTTGAGGTTTTGGATGTAAGTTTGCTCACTGAGCTGGAAGGTTCATTTTCAGGCATTTCGTCATGATGCTAGGTAACATCATCAGTGAGCCTCCAGTGAAGACTGGTTGTAGTTCCCATTTTATATTTATGTGTTTAGGTTTCCTTGGATTTGTGATGCCACTTTCAATTATTTCTCTCAGGGGGTGGTAAATGGGATCCAAGTCAATGTGTTTGTTGATATAGTTCCGGTCCAACCAGAAATTGTGTCTCATTAATTTAATTGAGTTTTTTGAAGATGTAGGAAGGTGAATGACAAGGGCAGAGTAGTGGATGTGATCTTTGTAGACTTCAGTAAGGCTTTTGACTAGTAAGATAGACTAGTTAGCAAGGCTAGATCACACAGAATACAGGGAGAACTATCTATCTGGATACAGAACTGACTTGAAGCTCGAATAGGGTGATGGTAGAGGTTTGCTTTTCAGACTGAAGGCTTGTGACCAGCAGTGTGCCACAAGTTTCGGTGCTGGGCCCACTACTTTTGGTCACTGGGTCCACTGTTTGTTGTCATTTATATAACTGATTTGGATGTGAACATAGGATAAACGATTACTAGGTTTGAAGATTACATCAAAATTGGAGGTATAGTGGACACTGAAGCAGGTTACCTCAGAATACAATGGAATTTTGATCAGACGGCCCAATGGGCTGAGGATGGCAGATGGATTTCATTTAGATAAGCGTGAGGTGCTGCATTTTGAAAAGGTCCTGAGGAGTGTAGCTGAACAGAGAGACCTTGAAGTGCAGGTTCATAGTTCCTTGAAAATGGAGTCAAAGGTAGAAGGCATTTAGTATGCTTGTATTGAGTATAGGAATTGGAAGGTCTTGTTGTGGCTTTACAGGATATTGATTGGGCCACTTTTGGAATATTGTCTGCAATTCTGGTCTCCCTGCTATAGGAAGGATGTTGTGACATTTGATTGGGTTCAGAAAACATTTACAAGGATGTTGCCAGTGTTGGACAGGTTGAGCTATAGGGAGAGGCTGAATAGACTGGGGCTATTTTCCCAGGAGCATCAGCTGTGGGATGACCTTATACAAGTTTATAAAATTATGAGGGGCATGTATACGGTAAATAGACAAGGTCTTTTTCCCATGTTGGGGGAGTCTAAAACTAGAGGGCTGAGGTTTAAGGTGAGGGGAAAGATTTAAAAGGGATCAAAGGGCAACATTTTCATGCAGAGGGTGGTGTTGTATGGAATGAGCTGCCAGAGGAAGTGATGGAGGCTGGTACAATTACAACATTTACAAAGCATCTGGGTGGGTATATGAATAGGAAGGGTTTAGAGTGATATGAGCTAAATGCCGCAAATGGCACTAGCTTTATTTAGGACATCTGACTGGCATGGACAAATTGGACTGGAGGGTCTGTTTCCATGCTGTATATCTCTCTGATTATTAATCATTTACAATGTATTTGCACTTCATTATTATCCCAAATTACCTCATGTATGTGCAATTACCCAGGTTTCCTCATTCCCTGAGAAACTGGATGGCACCAGTTCCCTGTATGAAAGTCAAAATGGGTCTGCTGTTTTGTCCAACTCTGTCTTCACTTCACAGTCACAGTACAGGTTGTTTGGGCATTTTGTCAATGTGAATTGGGTATGACGCGCTTGACGAATTGTGCACATCTATTTAGACAATGTGGACTTGGTGATATTCTGCAGCGATCTTCTATAGCATGGTTTTCTATAACAGTTTTTCATAGCGCGTTTGTATAGCGTAAACGCAAAAGTCACGTTATAGCAGGAAAATCTGGACACCTAATGAACAATCTCATCAATGGCCTCAACTGGGACTTTGGGTTCATGTCACACTACAGGTGACCTCACTTCCCCCCCCAGCCCCCCACCACCCCCACCACCCCCACCATCAAACACACACACACACATCCTTTCACAGACTTATACCCCATTACACACACACACCCTCACAGACATTCACATCCCCACATGCACACAGTCACTCAGTCTCCCCTGCACACACGCACACACACATATTGATTTGTTGGACGAATTTGTACTTGCAGAATTACATTTTATTTTGTTTAAAAACTGCTTAATTCCATGTTCATTTCTGTAAATCTCACTTTAAAAATAGAATCAGTCTGACCGAACAATGGGACGCAGACAGACTTTAACTTCACATTTTCAATGCATTATCTGAGCTAAGATGGCATCTATTGTTAAAAGCTATCTTGAGAATTTAACTTTAAAAGAGTTCTGGGTTTTACATATGAAGGAACCAAAACTAACATGATCATTTTTAAGGGTAAAAGACTTAAGCTAAATTTGCTTGATACTACAATCGATGACACTGCAATCCTATTGCTATAAATTCTGTGTCTTATGATTCTGCTCCACAGCCACTTGATGAAACAGTGCTTCAAAAGCTGTGCTTCCAAATGCACCTGTTGGACTATAACCTGGTGTTGTGTGATTTTTAACTTAGTTAACCCCAGTCCAACACCGACATCTCCAAATCACATCTCCTTGTTTCGAAGAAGTCGGCATTGATAAACTACCAGCTTCATCACATCTTTATGATTGAGCTCAGTCCTGGTCTCATACTACTTCAGCCTTCCAGACTTCACTTGAAGCTCATAGACATCTATAGTGTACATGTGTCTGACTGCTATTGTGTGCGGGGACAGACACACATCACATGTTTCTAATGGCTATCAGGTTGATTTCTTACAGTTACTTACTTTGTGTTTATTGCAGGCTGTCAGCCTCTGGGGCTTGCATTACTCTTTAGTGCAGAAGGAGAGGCAGGTAGCCTGTTATGGTGAGAGCTCTGAAAAGTCAAAGGGCTGGAAAGGTCACTACGGCACCATGCAACATCAATGTTACACTTACTGCAGATCCCATGTGTTGCTGGAACTGTAGGGTTTGAGTTGTAAAGAGAGGCTGGTTAGGCTGGGACATTTGTCACTGGAGCTTAGAAGATTGAGGGGCATAAATAGGGTGAATAGCAAAGGTATTGTCCCTATGGTGGGGAGTTCAGATGAGAGGGATATTTTTAAGGTGAGAGGCAAAAGATTTAAAGGAGGAGCAACTTTTTCACACTAGAGTGGTTCATGAGTTTAGAGAAGATTTGTAGCTCATGTTGAGGTTCTGGATGTAAGTTCACTTGCTGAACTGGAAGGTTTGTTTTTAGACATTTCGTCACCATGCTTGGTAACATCATCAGTGAGCTTCCGGTGAAGCACTGGTGTTATGTCCCACTTTCTGATTATGTGTTTAGGTTTCCTTGGGTTGGTGATGTCAAGACCTTCAAAACCATCAATAATATCCTTTTTGGCATAAAATCACAAAAGAGGAAAACAACAACAAATTGCCACTCCTAGATGTCACTGTAGAGTGAACAGTTAATGGGGAACTTCAAACCAGCGTCTATAGCAAAAACAACACATATGGACCAAATACCGATCTATGGAAGCAATCATCCCAACACCAACAAACGAAGCTACATTCGAACATTACTGCAATGAGCCAGCACACACAGCAACACCGAGGACCTATGAACAGCAGAGGAAAATCGCCTATGCAGCGTATTTAAAAAAAAATACCCAATGAACACAGTCCATAGATTTCTCAGCAACAAACCTAAACAAGACAAAATGCACCCAGAAACCCTAGCCACTCTCCCCTATACCAAAGACATCTCAGAAGTGACTGCCAGACTACTGAGACCTCTTGGCATCATGGTAGTCCACAAGCCCACCAACACACTAAAACAGCAGCTAATGAACTTGAAAGACCCTATACAGACAGCAAACAAAACAAACATCATTTATAAAATATCTTGCAAAAACTGTAACAAGCACTACATTGGACAAATAGTCAGAAAACTAGCCACTAGGATCCATGAATATCAACTTGTCACAAAAGGACATGACCCACTCTCACTCATATCGTTACATACAGATGAGGAAGGACATCACTTTAACTGGGACAACACATCCATCTTAGGTCAACTCAAACAGAGACATACATGAGAATTCCTAGAAGCATGTCATTCCAACAAATACATCGATTTGGAGCCCATCTACCACCCTCTCTGAAAAAGAACAGGAAATGACTTCACCAACCTAAGGAAACCTAAACACACAAATAGAAAGCGAGACGTAACGCCAGCACTTCACCGGAGGCTCACTGATGATGTTACCTAGTATGGGAATGAAATGTCTGAAAATGAACCTTCCAGCTCAGTGAGCAAACTTACATCCAGATCAGAGTGGTTTGTATGTGAAATGAACTACAGTGGATGTGGTAGATGTGGGTATCTTACAACATTATTAAGATATTTGGTTAGTTACATGAATTGGAAAGGTTTAGAGGGGTATGGGCCAAAAGCAGGCAAATGGGATTAGTTTAATTTGGGAAACTTGGCATGGATGAGTTGGACCAAAAGGTCTATTTCCATGCCCCATAACTCTATGTCTATCTTTGGGCTGGGCCAGATATTCCTGCATTGAGCCAGAGGGTTGAATTGAATATACTAGAATTGTATGGAAGAACACTTAGTAGTTATGCAGTGAGTGGGGCAAGGGAAGTGGTGAGGGTCCCCAGTAAGTGAATAGGAAACCCAGGGAAGGAAGTATTAATAGTTTGGAAGTTTTTTTTAAAAAATCACCATGTAGCATATATGTGTCAGTGGCTGGCCAGTTTTTTTTTATTGTCTGCTGTTAGTTGCCTTTGAGGAGGTGGTGGTGAGCTGTCTTGAACTTCTCCAAGTACATCCACAATGCTATCAGATAGGGAATTCCAGGATGTTGACCCAGCGACAGAGAGGGAACCACAATATTTCCAAGTCAGGATGATGAGTAGCTTGGAGAGGAACATGTAGATGATGATGTTTCTATGTATCTGCTACCCTTGTCCTTCTGGTTGGAAGCGGTTGTGGGTTTAGAAGATGCTATCTGCGGATCCTTTTTGAATTTCTGCAGTGCATCTTGTAGATAGTACACATTGCTGCTACTGAGCATTGGTAGTGGAGGGATGCTTGTGGGTGTGGTGTCAGTCAAGTGGGCTGCTTTGTCCTGAATGATGTCAAGCTTCTTGAGTGTTATTGGAGCTGCACACATCTAAGTAAGTGAGCAGTATTCCACCACACTCCTGACCTGTGCCTTGCAGATGATGGACAGACTTTAGAGAGTCAGAAGGTGAGTTACTCGCAGCAGTATTCCTAATCTTGCAGTTGCTCTTATAGCCATTGTGTTTAAGTGGCATGACTATGTTTACGTGGCGAATCCAGTTGAGTTTCTGGTCAATGATAACACCCGGATGTTGATCATAGGGGATTCAGTGATAGTAACACAAGGTTAGTGGTTAGATTGTCTCTTAATGGTGATGGTCATTGCCTGACATTGGTGTGGTACGAATGTTACTTGCCATTTGTCATCCCAAGCCTGGATAATGTCCCAATCTTGTTGCATTTGAACATGGACTCCTTCAATGTCTAAAGAGTCGCAAATAGTGCTGGACATTGTGTAACAATCGAGAAACATCTCAGCTTCTGACCTTGTGACGGAGGGAAAATTGTTGATGAAGTCGCTGAAAATGTTTGGGCCTAGAATACCCTCGAAAGGATCTCTTTTCTCAAAACATTATTGAGGCTAGATCAATTGAAAATTTCAGAATTTACGTTAATAGATTTTTGTTAAGACAAGTTTCAAAACATAAGTTTGAGTTAAGATGATCTTACTGAATTGAGCACATCAAAGGGGCTAATTAACCTGCTGCCCTTGCAATGATTGTGATTCTTTAAGCTAAAAATTTGAATGGTAAAGAAAGCAGACCAAAGTCTTTACATTTTGTTAAACTAAATATTATGGTCAGTTATTGATAAGATTTACTCACGTGTCTAAATCAAATATATATGTGGAAGATTATGATTGATCACCATGATCAACAGGGTGACAAAACCAACATCCTGCAAGTAGGGTGATTGGAGTATTGGGGAGTTCCAAATCAATGCTGAAAATGTGTTGCTGGTTAAAGCACAGCAGGTCAGGCAGCATCCAAGGAACAGGAAATTCGACGTTTCGGGCATAAGCCCTTCATCAGGAATGAGGAGAGCGTGCCAAGCAGGCTAAGATAAAAGGTAGGGAGGAGGGACTTGGGGGAGGGGCGATAGAGATGTGATAGGTGGAAGGAGGTCAAGGTGAGGGTGATAGGCTGGAGTGGGGTGGGGGCGGAGAGGTCAGGAAGAAGATTGCAGGTTAGGAGGGCGGTGCTGAGTTGAGGGAACCGACTGAGACAAGGTGGGGGGAGGGGAAACGAGGAAACTGGAGAAATCTGAGTTCATTCCTTGTGGTTGGAGGGTTCCCAGGCGGAAGATGAGGCGCTCCTCCTCCAGCCGTCGTGTTGTTATGTTCTGCTGGTGGAGGAGTCCAAGGACCTGCATGTCCTCGGTGGAGTGGGAGGGAGAGTTAAAGTGTTGAGCCACGGGGTGGTTGGGTTGGTTGGTCCGGGCGTCCCAGAGGTGTTCTCTGAAGCGTTCCGCAAGTAAGTGGCCCGTCTCCCCAATATAGAGGAGGCCACATCGGGTGCAGCGGATGCAATAGATGATGTGTGTGGAGGTGCAGGTGAACTTGTGGCGGATATGGAGGGATCCCTTGGGGCCTTGGAGGGAAGTGAGGGAGGAGGTGTGGGCGCAAGTTTTACATTTCCTGCGGTTGCAGGGGAAGGTGCTGGGAGTGGAGGTTGGGTTGGTGGGGGGTGTGGACCTGACGAGGGAGTCACGAAGGGAGTGGTCTTTGCGGAACGCTGATAGGGGAGGGGAGGGAAATATATCCCTGGTGGTGGGGTCCGTTTGGAGGTGGCGAAAATGACGGCGGATGATACGTTGTATACGGAGGTTGGTGGGTTGGTAGGTAAGAACCAGTAGGGTTCTGTCGTGGTGGCGGTTGGAGGAGCGGGAAGTGGAGGAGATGCGGTGGAGAGCATCGTCGATCACGTCTGGGGGGAATCTGCGGTCCTTGAAGAAGGAGGCCATCTGGGCTGTGCGGTGTTGGAACTGGTCCTCCTGGGAGCAGATGCGGCGGAGACGAAGGAATTGGGAATATGGGATGGAGTTTTTACAGGGGGCAGGGTGGGAGGAGGTGTAGTCTAGGTAGCTGTGGGAGTCAGTCGGTTTATAGTAGATGTCTGTGTTGAGTCGGTCGCCCGAGATAGAGATGGAAAGGTCTAGGAAGGGGAGGGAGGAGTCTGAGACAGTCCAGGTGAATTTGAGGTCGGGATGGAAGGTGTTAGTAAAGTTGCTGAACTGTTCAACCTCCTCGTGGGAGCACGAGGCAGCGCCGTACCAATTGCTAGTCTGTAAATTGTCACCTCCCCAGGCAGCACCTTCCATGCAACTAATTGATATTTAGGTTCAGAACGCAAAGGACAACTGACATGAAAGATCAAAATCTGAGTAGATATGTGTTTGTTCTGGGAATTTTCATCAAAACTTTGCTGTAATTGGGGGACCTTCTGCATTTCAAGTTCAAGGCCTAATTACAGCTTTCCATATCTGTGGTCTGTGTGCTTGTTGTTGATAATTAACATGTGAAATCAGGAACTGTCCACATTTTTGATAGCTGAACTAAGACCGTTCAAAAACTACAGTATTTCTGCACTGAATTGTCAGGGTAGATGAGGTTTGAATGTCCTGTACCCGGGCTTGAGGTGGTACAGTGGCTCAGTGGAGTTTACACATTCTCCCCTTGTCTGTGTAGGTTCCTCTGGGTGCTCCAGTTTCCACCAAAGGAGTGCAGTTTAGGTGGATTGGCCATGAAAAATTGCCCGTGATGTCCAGGAATGTGTTAGGTGGATTAGCCATGGTAAATGCAGTGTTACAGGGCTAGGGTGGGGTGGGACTAGGTGGAATGCTCTTAGATAAAATGGTCTGCTTTCTTACTGTAGGGATTCCATGAAGAAAAACTGAAAGCCTTCACCAACAGAAATAAAAACAAACCTTAGTATGCATCTATGAGAGGAATTACTAGGCAGTAATGAAAACACCTTTATTTCTTGTTGACATTTGCCATTCCCTACAAATCTTAACTTCTCCTCAAGAAATAGATACTGTATTAATCTCATTTGACTTATGTAATTTTACTCCAAAATATGAATTATGTTTGTATTATGTGTTGCTTTATCTTGCACTAAATTCAATTTGTAATGATAGAGTTTTAAGTTACTATACAATATTGACATAAATTCAGATGAATTTAATATAATTCTGAATGATCAGTGTTCTACTTGATTCAATACTAAGTGATTGTAACTTAGCAGACAGGATAAGAAGAAATCTTACAAGATACCTAAACCTGCACTTCCTTTCCCACCAATGTAGGTGATCGTTTTGGCAAGTTAATCTCTCTCTCTCTCAAAGTTCTGACAATGTTTCACATGTTAATGCTGGGCTATTTCTTATGAACTCACAAAAAAAAAGTTAATACCACAATTAATAAAAAGAGAAAACACTGGAAATACATTTATCTCAAATAGCAATTGTGAGAAGAGAAACAGAGTAAACACTGCAGTTTTATTATCCTACGTCAGAACAGAGTATTTGACTTTTGCATTAGCAAATAGTAAATACTGGAACCAACCGCAGAGAATACTGAAGAAACTCAACAGAGAGAAATAGTGTGACATCCTCAGAACTGGTTATTGGATTTGAGGGAGATAAATTACACTGGAGGAGATAATTGATTTGACCAAACTTTGACTATTTGCTTTTAAGGCAGTTTTTGTTTTCCTTGGATCCATGTGTCAATTGAATATGTTTTATTACTGCTGTAAAGTCTTTGACTGGGAAGTAGCAACTACTAAGAGAGAGAAAAATGGACTTGAATGTAATATGAAGACAGAGATGAGAAGCAGGGTGACATTATAGAGATTTATAAAATCATGATGGGGTGAATATCCAAAGTTTTTTTTCCCCCAGGGTAGGGAAATCCAAAACTAGGGACATGGTTTAAGATGAGAGAGGAAAGATATAAAAGGAACCTGAGGCAACTTTTTCATGTAGAGGGCTGTGTGTATGAAATGAGCTGCCAAAAGAGGTGGTAGAGGTAGGTATAATTACAGCATTTAAAAGGCATTCATGAATTAGAAGGGTTGAGAGGGTTATGGGCCAAATGCTGGCAAATGGGACAAGATCAGTTTAGGTATCTGGTTGGCATGGCTGAGTTGGACCGAAGGGTCTGCTTCCATGCTGTATAACTCTGTGACACAAAGACATGTGGAGAGGCAGGTTGTGTTGAGGCAGGAAAGCTGCAGAAGGACTTGGACCGGCAAATACGTAGCAAATGGAATATAATGTGGGAAGATCTGAGGTTATGTGCTTTGATAGGAAGAACAGCGATGTAGAGAACATATTTTCTAAATGGGGAAAAGCCTCGGAAATCTGAAGCAGAAAGGCACTTAGTTCAGAATTCTTTTAAGGTTAGCATGTTGGTTCAGTTGACAATTAGAAAGGCAAATGCGGTGTTAGCGTTTGTTTTTAAAGAATACAAGAGCAGAGATGTACTGCTGTGGCTGTATAAGGCTTTGTTCAGACCAAATTAGAACATAGAACAGTACACAGTGATGCTGTTCTAAATTAACTCCATCTGCCTGCACATGGCCTCTATCCCTCTATTCCCTGCCTGTTCATGTATCTGCCCAAGTGCTTAGTAAACATTGCTATTGTACCTGCTTCTACCACTTTCCCTGGCGGCACTTTCCAGGCATTACCTTAAACCTGTGCTCCCTGGTACTTGAATTTGCAATGGGAAAAGGACTCTTCACTATCTACCCTATACAGGCCTCTCATAACTTTATATACTTTTCAGGTTGCCCACCAGAGTGTGACGCTCTAGTGAAGCGATCCAAGTTTGTCCACCTTCTCCTTTTAGGTAATTGGAATATTATGAGCCATTTTAGGCCTGGACGAACAATATGCTGGCTTACACGGGTCCAGAGGAGATTCATAAGGATGATCTCAGGATTTAAGTGTTTGTTATATAAAGTACAGTTGAGGATTCTGCATCGATGTAGAATGGAGTGTAGATGGATGAGTGGAGGGGAATCTCATTGAAACTTACAGAATTCCGAGAGGCCTGGATGGAATGCATGTGAAGAAGGTGTTTCCACTAGTAGGAGAGACTAAGTTCCAAGAACAGCCTTGGGGTGAAGAGACAACTCTTTAGAACTAAGATGAGGAGGGGTTTCCACAGCCAGAGGGTGATGAATCTGTGGAATCCATTGCCACAGAAGGTTGTGGAGGCCAAATCATTGAATGTATTTAAGACAGAGATAGGTTCTTGATTAGCATAGGCATCAAGGGTTATCATAGAGGCATGAAATCGCTACAGTGTGGAACCAGAACCAGACCCACCCCAACCCTGTTCTCATAATGCTTCATTTACCAGGGCTAGTCCACCTAGCCTGCTCATTCCTGGACACCATATTTACCATGGCCAATCCAGGAAACCGGAGCACCCAGAAGAAACCCATGCAGACATGGGAAAAATGTGCAAACTCTACACAGACACATGAGGCTGGAATGGAAACCATGTCCCTGATGCTGTGAGTCAGTGGTGCTAACCATTGAATCACCAAGGTTATGGGGAGAAGGCAGGAGAATATGGTTGAGAACATATTAGCCACAATCAAATGGGGAGACTCTACTGGCCATATGGTCTAATTGTGCACTGATATCTCATAGTCTTACAGTACTGAACAGGTGAAGATGCAAAAGATACTTGGCAGTTGTTCATAAAGGGTATCATGATATGATGTCCTATGTGGATGTTTAGAGCTTTTTTTATTCATTCATGGATGATGGCATCACTGACTGGGCCACCATTTATTGCCCATTGCTAAATGTATTCGAGATAAAGGGAATGAACTGCCTTTTTAATTCTTGCAGTCTATTTGGTGTAACCAGTTCCACAATGTTGTTAAGAAAGGAGTTCCAGGATTTCAATCTGTCAACACTGAAGGAATGGTGAATGGGTTGAAGGAGAACTTGTAGGTGGTGATTTTCCCAAATATGTTTTGCTATCAGTGTTATTGCTCATGGGTTTGTTTGAAGATCCTTGGTGAATTTTTGCAGTGCATCTTTCAGATGGTACACATAAATCCAGTTCTGAGGAAGACTCAGACTAGACTTGACATATTAATCCTTTCTCAGCTCCCACTCTGCTGAGTTTCTCCAATATTCACTGTATTTGTTGTTTATGACACATACTGCTGCTGAGTGTTGGTAATGGTGGTACTGAACGCTTGTCGATATGGTGCCAGTTAAGTGAGCTGCTTTTTCCTGGATGTATGAAATCTTTTGAAGGTTGTTGGAGCTGCACTCACACAGGCAAATGGTGCGTTTTTCATCACACTCTTGTACTGTGCCTTGTTGATGAAGAACACATGTTGGCCCAGCCATGAGACATTCAGGCATGCATCTTTAACTCAAATGCCATCTTTTTTTTTACTTCATGTGACCACTACAACTTAACCCTGATGTGGAAATCTGGCAAAATTGTATGTCTAAAGACATGACAGTACAATGAATTGGTATATATGTTTATTTATATGCCATGAACAGAACAACAGAAGTAGCAGCTGGAATGAACATTGAACCAAAATTCAGAGAATGTGTGAAACAAAAGAGAAATGAGAAAGAGTTAGAGAAATCATCCAAGAAAGGTTTTGAGACTTTCTGGTCATTGTGCATCAGACTGTTACGTCATTGATCACATGATTTGAACAGATGCAAGGATATATGACAATTTCGGTTATTGATATGATGTGACGAAACTCCCAGAAAAAAACATAAACAATCAGTGCTGTGTCTGGCAGAGAATCTCACGATATCAATGGTACAGTCATTTCCTCTGAGCTTTGGGCACTATGAAAATCTCTAAAGGAACACTTCAAGCCCTTCAGTTCCTTAAAACATTAACAGTTCCTTCTGAAACATACCAATAGCTCACAAGATTTTGCACCATTTACAGTGGCTTCAGAAGAGCAAAGATTTTCCAAATAAAAAATGATAAAGAACAACCTGAGGACAATTATGTCTCAGACTAGGCTGGGTGGAATTGCACTTGTGTCGATTGAGAAGGAAACCTCAGGTTGGCATGGAGGAGTTGGACCGTACAGTCTGTTTCCGTGTTGTACATCTCAATGACTCCAAGTAGCATCCAGCTCAGTTTTCCATAATTTGGTATCAGAGTTTGCTGCAAGTATATCTAGAAAGATGGACTTCAGGAAGTAGGTGGCATCACATAATTGGTGATTTACTTTTTAAATTCTAAGACCTTCATAATAATTATACATAAGAATTAAATAGCAGATATATAGAAGACAGTGGTAAATGGTAATTACAACAAAGTTAAATCTGCTGACCCAGAGACCATGATCTACGATTGGAATGAAAAGTTGGAAATCGGTGAAATCCCATAGTGTTTCTGCCATCACCAATAGCTGCAAGAATGTTTTCTTATTTGAACTAGTAGTTACACATTTTACTTTTATTGTCTTTGCTGTTAAGGTGATAGGACTCCTGTCTTGTCAGCTCTGCTGAGAAATCTGCAAACAATTTTCTGATTCTGTTTAATATTTCCTCATTTTCATATTTACTTATTCAGTATGATTACTGGTCAGTGAAATTACCGGAGATGGCAAAATGAATGGCCATGAGAGATGTGTACCTCAATTGTAATCAGTTTTATTAAGGAACATAGTACAGCTATCAAAATTTACTTATGTTATGCTAAGCAAATTTTACAATCCTGAGCAAGAATAAGCTTCCTACTTTGATTCAGATATTTGTCTGAATCCACTTATTGTATAAAATTATACTTTGGTCATAGGATGTGCAAACCTATCAGAGGAGGTAAGTGCACGTTGATGTTTCATTATTGATAAAATTATTATAACTTAAACAGGTTGTAAAATATGCATAGCTAGAAGGTAACATGAGATTATAAACAAAGTTAAAATATAGCAAAGAGAAACAACAAAAATTGATTAGGTTGTTAGAGTTGAAGTATAGTAACAAGGTTGTAAAGTAAATAATTACATTGTAAAAATACTGTAATTAGATGATAAATCATTTAAATTGGATACAGTAAATTTAAAATTTGTTACTTGAAAAGAGTTTGGAACAAAATAATTGATAATATGTCAACCTCCAACACAATGTTAACAAATGACTAGTGAATTTCTGGCCGAATCAATGTTTTCTATACATTAATAATACCTACCTTACTTCTATGTTTTTGCCCAGTTTATTAAGCCCAGGATCCCATATGCTTTAAAAATGTAAGAAATAGGGGCAGGAATAGGCTATTTAGTCCGTTGTGCCCATTCTGCCACATAACAAGATCCTGATTGATCTTGTATTTCAGGACCATACCAGTTGATGTTTATAATATCCAGAAATCTGTTAATCTCAGCTTGAACATACCTGATAGCTGAGCATCCCCAGTCCTCTGGAGTGGACTATTCTAAAGATTGACCACTTCTGAGTGAATAAATCTCTTCTCAGTCTGAAATAAACTGTCCCATGTTCTGCTTTAATAACTGCTCTCTCGCCCTGGCCTGTTACCAACAATGTTATTTAAAATTATAAGACATAGGAGTGGAAGTAAGGCCATTCGGCCCATCGAGTCCACTCCGCCATTCAATCATGGCTGATGGGCATTTCAACTCCACTTACCAGCATTCTCCCTGTAGCCCTTAATTCTTTGTGACATCAAGAATTTATCAATCTCTGCCTTGAAGACATTTAGCATCCCGGCCTCCACTGCACTTTGCGGCAATGAATTCCACAGGCCCACCACTCTCTGGCTGAAGAAATGTCTCCACATTTCTGTTCTGAATTGACCCCATCTAATTCTAAGGGTCCTAGTCTCCTTGCCTAACGGAAACAATTTCCTAGCGTCCACACTTTCCAAGCCCTGTATTATCTTGTAAGTTTCTATTAAATCTCCCCTTAATCTTCTAAACTCCAATGAATACAATCCCAGGATCCTCAGCCGTTCCTCGTATGGTAGACCTACCATTCCAGGGATTATCCGTGTGAATCTCCGCTGGACATGCTCCAGTGCCAGTATGTCCTTCCTGAGGTGTGGGGACCAAAACTGTACACAGTACTCCAAATGGGGCCTAACCAGAGCTTTATAAAATCTCAGTAGCACAACAGTGCATTTAAATGTATACTGCCAGGTATTTCTGCCCGCTATCTGTTTTAGATATGTACCCAAGTTTAATGCAATTCCCCTATTCTTCCTGCCAAAATAAATCACCTCAGTTCATTCAGTTTCACCTGTTATTTATCCATCCATTCTACCAGGATGCTTCTAACTTCTTGAAGTTTAATACCATCATCACATTCGTTCTGTTGTGAAGATTTTATGTTAAAAGTTTCATATTGAAGGAACAGTGTTATTTAAAATTACCTTAAACATTTTATAAGAATCAATGTTTACATGTCAGAATCGAAGTGTTGCCTTGACAGGAAGGAAAGTCTATAGCTTAACACTTTTGTCCATGTTTGAACCAAGTCTGTAATGAAACTGGGAGCTGAGAGGCTCTCATGGAGCTCAAGCTGAACAGCAGAGAGCAGATTATTCTATTGCAAGTACTGCTTATGCACAACTTCTTTCATCACTTTGATAATCAAAAGTAGACTGATGTGACATTAATTATTTGAGCGGGATGTGATTGCTTTTTTTGTGCTCCAGGCATACCTGCTTAATTTTCAAAATTGTTGAGTAGATACCAGTGTTGGAACTGTACTGGATCAGCTTGGCTGGGAGTGCGGCTAGTTCTGTAACAGGAATCTTCGGTACGAATGCCAGATTTTCATCAGTACCTATAACCTTTGAAGTGTTCAGCCATTTCTTGATATCACAGGGCATGAATCAAATTAGCTGAAAACCAGTATCTGTGATGTTGGGGACCTTGGGGAGGTTGTGATGAGTTGTTCCCTTGGGAAGTTGGATATTTTTGTACATTTCAATGTTGGCTTTTGGGCTTTTTATAACTTTCCTGCTCTTATTTATTTGGTAACTGATTTCCGAAGTAATTTTGCTTCATTACCCCAAGATCTGCTAATTCAATGGGCATCATATTGTTTTCTTTATTCCTCTTGGCTTTGACGTTTCTAATGTCAGTTTCTAGTGCTGTATAACATGGTGTTTCTTCTTTGCAAGTTTGTTTCTTTGCTTTGTCCTGGTGAGTGCAAGGGAAAACATTTTGACTTTTGGTCTCCTTTCAGCAAAGTTTAATTCTCAGAATATCATTTTCATGAGAACTGAGTGAGCTTAACCTGGAAGGTGTTGAAGTGATCGTGTGGATGAACTGCTGAACATTAATCCAACATTATCTCTCCCTTCAAACCAGCTTCAGTTCTGTAAGGAAACATCTCTGGCCTTCTGTGTGTTTATATTACCCAGTCTTATGCTGGGCTCCTTCATTGTTGACAATGGGGTTATTTATGGAACCCCTCCAGCCCTTGTTAGTCTTTTAAATATCCAGGGCTTTTGCCTGAAACGTCGAATTTCCTGTTCCTTGGATGCTGCCTGACCTGCTGCGCTTTAACCAGCAACACATTTTCAGTTTTAAATATCCACCACTTTTCCTGACTGGATGTGACAGGATTATAAAATTTAGACCTGATCCATTGGTTTTAGGATTGCTCAGTGCTGTCAATTGCGAGCTGCTTCTGCTGTTCTGCATGCAAGTAGTCCTGGGTTATAGCTTCAGCAGATTGATGCCAAATTTTCAGCTTAGCCCTGTGCTGTTCATGGTGTGCCATCTTGCACTCTTCATTGAACCAGGATTGATTTCCCAGTTTCATTTTAATGGTAGAATTGGGCAAATGCTGAGCCATGAGATTAAAGATTGTGTTTGAAAACATTCTGTTGATTTACAACAGTGTCTCATGGATTCCTAGTTTTGATGTGCTAGAACTTTTTGACTTGCTACATCTTTTTGACCTCTATCTATACAGTGTTGCTGCTGTAAAACAAGTGGAGGGTATTCTCAATTTGAAGACAGGACATTGTCTCCAAAAAGATTGTGTAGTGATTATTCATACCGATTCAGTCATGCATGGAATTATCAGAGTTGGATGGTTTGGTGAGGACAAGATGAAATAGATTTTTCCCACTTGTTTTCCCTCATGACTTTCTGCAGACCCAGACTAGGATTGCGTCCTTTTAAGACCCAGCCAGCTTGATCATTAGTGGTGTTGCTCACCCACTGAGCAATGAAGTCTCCCAGTCAGAGCATATTTTAGGTCCTTGTCATTTTCTGTGCTTCCTCCAGGTGGTGTTCAACATGCAAGTGTACTAATCTATCAGCTGAGGGGTTGTGATAGATGGTACTTAACAGGCAGGATGGATGATTTGTTTCCTTAAATATATTGTTGTAGATCCTAGTTTTATTTCATAGCTTTGTCACATTTTTACTTCATAACTCTCGATAATAATTGTACAATAAGTTAACCTTTGATCTTATTTCAAGCTAAACTTTGAAAAATCAAAAACTGAAAGAGTGTTAAGTGAACTGTATTAATTTACAGTTCACTAACCACTTTGCAAATACACTGTATGATTGTAATAGTTGTCATAATATGGAATTCTACCTCAGCTACACTATATGATAAATAGCATAACTGTTTTTAAGGGGAGGTTAGGTAGGTAACATCAGGAATCAAAAAAATTATGGTTGTGCTGATTCAATTAGATGAAGAGAGGTGGGAGAAGGATTGAGTAGAGCATTTTAAAAAGTGCATAAAACCAATTGTACAGACTTACCTCTGTGCTGTAAACTCTATGCTGTATTTTCTAATCCATTACTGCCTCATATGAGTGAATATCCACCATCAAATTGGGTTTTAGACTATAATGATTCATTATTATGTGCTGGTGATCCATTGCCCTGGTCATTACTTTTTCTAATAAAATGATATTCTGTCTTAACAGGCATTTTATGCTGAAAAGCTATACAATTGACAATTTAATTAGCTGATAGTATTATTATACGATGAGACAAATGTTTGGTAATCACCAATAATAACTTCCACAATTTGTTCTTGACATGAATTTTGTAATTCAGTAATTGCTACATAGCTTTCTTACCTTACAATCCTATGGACATACAAAACTATTGTCGAGAAAGATCTGCCTGCCCATCAGATCTACCCAACACCATGTTTGCTAGCTCATAACCATTATGATGGCCACAGACTACTTCCCAAACCTGAGCACTGCTCTTCCACAAAACTTACTCTCCCAGACTGGGTAATTGATCTAGATTCCTCTTTCAGGCTACTGCGTACTCAGTACCAACTGACAATGTATTCCCAAAGTATCTCAATTCTCTGGGATAAGAATTGCATAGTATTCAATTTATTTCAACTCTTAGACAATTTAAACTCCTTTTCCTGATTCTGCCCACATTATTAAGATATTTTAATCATCCAGCTCTTTAATTATTTTTACTGACATCTTTTCATTCATCTCCCTGTACTGATTTAAAGTAAATAGATCACATTCTGGAGCCTATTTGACATTACAACAGAGACTGCATTTCAAACAATACCTCTTTGTTTGTAAAGTGCTTTAAAACATTCATGGATCATGAACAACAATATATATAAATGACTGCTTTATTGCTAATATTATCTTGATATGTGATGCTGTCTTCTGTTTGTGAACCTAAAATCTTTTGTATCATAATGAAAAATTCATAGACTCAGTACAGCCTTGAGCACTGCTTCAAAACATTGGAAATGCTATTCCTTTTAAAAATTAAATCGGAGGACTCCCCTCCACTCCATCTAAGCCTGTAGTATTGATTTTATGATAACTTAACAGATTCTATGAGTAAGTGGCTGTTCTGAAGACATGTTTTATGGAATATTAAATTCTAATTTTAATAGCTGTTTGTATACAAATGGACATTTCAGAAAGGCAGCTTTTAACTTACACCAAGAGCTCTGACTAAAACTTAAAATGGCTGAAAATAATTTGCATCATAGTTCTATGACATAATATATCCCTAGGATGGATACAAAGATGTTAAAGACTCTCATGGAACTGACTTGTTAGAACGTTATCTTTTAATGAATAGAAATTGTGGTTCTGTTCGCCAAGCTGGGAATTTGTGGTGCAGACGTTTCGTCCTAGGTGACATCCTTAGTGCTTGGGAGCCTTCTGTGAAGCGCTTCTGTGACCTTTCCTCTGGCATTTTTAAGTGGTTTGTCTCTGCCGCTTCCGGTTGTCAGTTCCAGCTGTCCATTGTAGTGGCCGGTATATTGGGTCTAGGTCAATGTGCTTATTGATTGAATCTGTGGAGGAGTGCCATGCCTCTAGGAATTCCTTGGCTGTCCTCTGTTTGGCTTATCCTATAATAGTAGTGTTGTCCCATTATAGTAGTGGTACAACACTACTATTATAGGACAAGCCAACCAGAGAACAGCCAGGGAATTCCTGGAGGCATGGCACTCATCCACAGATTCAATCAATAAGCACATTGACCTGGACCCAATATACCAGCCACTGCAACGGACAGCTGGAACTGACAACTGGAAGAGGCAGAACTGCTGTGCTCTTCCAGCACCACTAATCCAAAATCGTGTTTCCAGCATCTGCAGTCATTGTTTTTACCTCGTTGATTTTAACCTTACTGCGAATCCTATTGCAAGGATGTCTGCCTTGAAGAAGTTTTCTTCCTCTCTCTACATGAATCTCAGGGAGTCCCTCTCCCACTGCACCATGCTACTTTCTCCCCACCCCCACCCTCCTCTAGCTTATCTCTCCACGCTTCAGGCTCTCTGCCTTTATTCATAATGAAGGGCTTTTGCCCAAAACGTCGATTTTGCTGCTCCTCAGCTGCTGCCTGAACTGCTGTGCTCTTCCAGGACCACTAATCCAAAACCGGAAGCGGCAGATTCAAACCATTATAAATGCCAGAGGAAAGATCACAGAAGCGGTTCACAGGAGGCTCCCAAGTACTGAGGATGTCACCTAGTCAGGGACGAAACGTCTGCAACACAAATTCCCAGCTCGGCAAACAGAACCACAACAACGAGCACCCGAGCTACAAATCTTTTCACAAACTTTGAATGAATAGAAGAACAAGTGGCAAGGAAGTAAGTGGGAAGATTTCATTGAATACCAAAATAAGTCTTCACATTGCCTTCCAAGCCATTCGCTATCCTTGAAAACGTATCGCTGTTCCTTCAGAGTTGTTGGGTCAAAATCCTGGAATTCCCTCCCCATCAGCATTGTGGTTTACCAACAGTATATGGACTGCATTTTAAATTGCTGATGCAGTCAAGCCAGATCCCACTCAGACAATGGCGACGCTGTTGTCTTGTCAAATCTCATTACAATGCTTTCAGAATGTTTCCTTCTTTGCAGGGGGTTCCAGTCCTTCACTTGTGAGGATCTAACCCTTGGAGTGTTCAGTATGCTTTTCTGACTCAGAATGCCTCAACAACTACTCACATGTTCATAGTTAAATCTCTTCTCCTGAGTTAATTACTCATATAAATTTATCAGTTCATACCTTTGGAATTTTTTCCCTTGAAATTGAATTTGCTTTATTTGGCAAACTTTGTTATTCCTAAATTTGTTCATCAGCCCCCAGAGTAAAGGAACATCTGAAATGAGACCCCTGCCCCAGTCCAGCACCCACCGTCTTCAAGGATAATGAAGAGGTAAGACAACTCCGTCATAAGGCTACATGACCTCAGCCTTTTAAAATAATACTTTCACATGCTTCTGTTGCATTAAAACTAAGTTACATTCTAACTAGATTTCATGGATTATGAGTTAGATATTCATAACAAAGTTAATAGCTGAGGTATTAATATTTAATCACCTTGACTATTACATTGGTTAACACAATACAAGAGACTAATTGATGATATCTCTCAGTAACCAATTTTGATCTATCGAGTGTTTAACAGCCAGTGAGGAAACCCAACAACCTGATGCAATAATGATAATTCCTTATTTGGAGTCATGGTTTTACAGATTTGACAGTTAATCATTTGACCATAGTCACCTTGACTGCCAAGAGTAGAAGAGGCAGGACCAGGCGCTACCAGGCAGAACCAACAAGGCTGTCTTCGCAGAACGATTGATAAACTGGTTTTTACTGCAAGGTGTCAATTTAACACCACTGTGTCCTGGAGAACAACCCTAAAAAAGCATTTGCATCTTCAAACCAGCACACCAGATCAGCAAAGGAATTTCTGATTGTATGTTTCTTTTACTTATGAAGTTTAATTTCTATTAATCTATCCCTGTGCAACCTTGCAACTTGCGTTTATGTCTGCTTGTGTGTGCGTGACATAGAAAATGGGATAAGTGTTGAAATTTCAATGATTTTCTATATCTTTGCCTGAGTGTGATTTAGCAATAAAACTAACTCCTTATTTGTTCATTCAAGGAATCTGGCTGACTTATTTTTTCATATACTGAGTTATGTGTAGTTAAGTAGATACTGAATTGACAATATCTCATTCTTTTAACAGTTAAACTCTGCTATAATCAATGTAAGTTTGAGACAGAGGGAGGAGTCATCTTACTGCTCCTCATCTGCCATAACTTGTCAATCCATTGAATTTTAATATGGATAGGCCTGGGGGCATCAATTTAGGACCCCCACTGCATTTAACAAACGGCATTTAGCGATACAAAATCCAAGATTCAAAAAGTTTATGAATTACTGCTGCTGTTAATTCGTTCAAAATGTTTTGTATTCAGGTGCTTAGTAAGTGGTAAAAAATACCTACTGTCAATGTGTGAGAATATCAGTTTCAGTACTGTCAGCACTGGATTGCAAACAGTTTTGTGGACTGGATATACAAGGATCAGGAGCTGTTTTTAGATTCATTAAATTCAGTTCATTTTATTGCTGAACCTGATTGGATTTACATTTATCCTCTTCTAATTTTCAAGTCCTTCTTGTTCTACTAATGTAGATATCCTTCATTTTGATTGGTTAAAGAGGTACATGGTTGTTTGCCCTACTGATTTAACTCTCAGGTAACTGCTGAATGAACAACTTTTAAACCTAAATCTGCACAGGTAGGCAGGTAGTATGAAATGCACTGTTCATGCAAAATGTAATCCAATCATGGTTGGTTGTCATGATATGAACCCAGACAGAAAGGTATGTACACTCATATTATAACTAGCTGTACGTCAGTGAAAATGCAGTGGGTTATGGGTATACTTACATCTTAAATTATGGTTAAAATTTGAGGTGATGTTCTCAGATTGTAGATGATGAAATTGCAAGTTGTTTTGTATGCTAGGTCATAGAGTCATACAGCATAGAAACTGGCCCTTTGGCCCACTGTGTCTATGCTGACCAACAAACACCAAATTAATATTAATCCCATTCACCTGCACTTGGTCCATACCCTACTGTGCCCTGGCATATTAAGTGCTTGTCCAGATGCTTCTTTAATGTTGCAAGAGTACATGTCTCCACTACCCCTCAGGAGAGCATTCCGTTTTTCTTCTACCCTTTGTGTTAAAAAAAATCCTCAGATCTCATCTGAACCTCTTACCCCTCACCTTAAACTTATGCCCCCTGGTCTTAGACATGTTTGGCATGGGAAAAGATCCTTGCGGTATACCCAATAAATGTCCAAGTTTTGTATATCTCAACCAGATTTCTGCTCAGCCTCCTGTGCTCCTCCTCTGGTAATCAACCCAAGTCTCTTCATCCCAAGCAACATCCTGGAGAGTAGCACTCACTTTCTCTCCACATTATGCCTCTATGATATTCATGTTGTTGCCATCAACTGCCACATGATGCTTTTCAAAAGATGGAATACTAATGTGAATTGAGATTAATTATCTCTCAAAACTATTGTGCAAGTTCCTGCCCACTGGAGAACTTTAAGTCCTTAGATTAGCAATATAACTAGCTGGGAGACAGAGTCAGAGAATTGGACAGCGAATTTAAAGCATTACCATTTAGCAATGCCAAACATCACTTTTGGATATTTTCCAGGATACTTAACTTATCCTTCACATTAACTCAAAATAACTTACCAGAAGAAGTGGACTTTAATTCCAAAGCAATGTGTTGCCTGAGGTTAACAAGGGGCTGAATTTTGCAATGCTCAAATTGTTTTGGGAGGTTAGAGATGGCTTTGCTGAGAACAGAATTTTGATTGCTCCAAATAATTGCAACTATAGATGCTGCAAAATTTCAACCTTCAAAATCAGAGACAAATTTACAAAATAGTGCAATCTCTTTGGTGGACCAACATATCTCTGTATGGAACAGGTGACTAAATATTCAGTACATTTAGTTTCATCCTTTTTTGAAAAGATGGGCCCTTTTTGATACTGTTATGTTGTGGTACTAGGCTTTTCCTAATTAGACATTTGACATTTGTGTTAACAAAGTACTTTTTAAAAATCATTGCTCTTAGGCATTGTTAGAAGTTTGTGGGGAAAAAGAAGTGACAAAAGTATAAAACTAGAGCTGCTAAAATTCTGAATCAAATGCCATGCTATGTGGTGGCTTAGTTGCCAGCACTGCTGCCT
Source organism: Hemiscyllium ocellatum (assembly GCF_020745735.1). NCBI lineage: Eukaryota > Metazoa > Chordata > Chondrichthyes > Orectolobiformes > Hemiscylliidae > Hemiscyllium > Hemiscyllium ocellatum. The sequence goes on along the minus strand of NC_083401.1, from coordinate 51,164,587 downwards.
TACAGCACCAGGGACCTGGGTTCAATTCCAATCTCAGGTGACTGTGTGCAGTTTGCATGTTCTTCCCCTGTCTGCATGGTTTTCCATTAAGTGCTCTGGTTTCCTCTCACAGTCCAAAGATTTGCAAGTTGGGTGGATTGGCCATAGTGTTCAGGGATGTATAGGTAGGTGGATTAACCATGGGAAATACAGGGTGAAAGGGATAGAATAGGGGATGGATCTGGGTGGGATGCTCTTCAGGGAGTTGGTGTGGACCAGTTTGGTCGAATGGTCTGTTTCCACACTGTTGAAATTCTATAATTCTGAAAGCAATGAGCAGGGAAGTTAGCATTGCTGTTGAGAATAAAAGTTAACATGTCAGGTTTATACTCTATCAGAATTTTTAAAAGTTGTATCTGAGAGGAAAGGGCAAGTGTACTTATTGAAGCTTTGTTGGTTTGGTTTTTGGTAGAAATTGTAAATGATGGAAGAAGTCTGGAATTGCAAGTCTTAGAGAAGCTGGATCCTCTGCAATCATACTTAATTCGGGCTCCTGCAGTGCAGTGAAGAGCTTGATTTGAATTTAAATCTTAGATCCAGTCTGTTGAAGAAAGCCTATGATTTTTTTAATGCCCATCCTATCAGTCAGAAGAAAGACAAAATTATAATGAGGCATTGTCATTAAATGCAAAATGGGTTGTTCATTTTTCCTGCAAACCCTGCTGTTCTTACACATTTTTGTATAATTATTATTGTTTAATTAACATATTTTCCTTTCACAGTGAAACAAAATGGCTCTAGCAGGAATCCGTGTAATCGAGCTGGCAGGTTTAGCACCTGCTCCCCTGTGTGGAATGATTTTGGCTGATTTTGGTGCCACAGTTGTACGCATAGATCGAACAAGGATGGCTACAACTGACGTGTTAGGTCGAGGTAAACGCTCAGTGGCCTTGAATCTGAAGAAACCAGAAGGAGTCAAAGTGTTGAAGCAGCTTTGTAATCAGTCTGATGTTCTCATTGAACCTTTCCGTAAAGGTAAGACATGAAACAAAATTACATTGTTTTTCTTGGATCTCAGTATATATGTTTTTAAAAATGCAAAGGTTAGTTGAAAAGAACAAATGTTTGAAATACTATTTAAAATATATACCCATATACATAACCTGAAAAATAGTAGGAAAACCTCCGCAGCACTGGCAGTATCTGTGACGAGAAATCAAAGTCAACGTTTTGAATCTAGTGTCCTTTCATCAGACACTGTTGGTAGCTATGAAAGTTATAGAGTCATAGATAATAGAGGATAGGATGAGGGGAGGGTTGAGGAGTAAACATTAAGTGGAGACAGAGCCCATAGAGAGAGAAAAACAGTTGGACAGACAAAAGAGTGGATAAAGCTTAGTCTAGGAGAATGAATAGTTGCTGACAATGGGTTGTGTGTAGCAGCAGCCCATGTGATGATGAGGCCTGATGTGTGGGGGTGAGGGAAAGACATGGAGAAATGGGAAAGGTACTCAAGCTCTAAAAATTGTTGAACTTGATATTGAGTCCTGAAGGCTGCAATGTTGGTTTTTGTTTCTGATTTCCAGCATCTGCAGTTCTTTGAATTTTTTGAAAAATATGAAAATTGGCAGTACAGAACCTCGATACAAACATTTGTTGAAGCTTTTCAACTTGTACTCATTTCACAAGATTACTAATTTAAACAAAAGCAAATATTTACACTGCATTAGAGGAGCATTGTGGGCGGCACGGTGGCACAGTGGTTAGCACTGCTGCCTCACAGCGCCAGCGACCCAGGTTCAATTCCCGACTCAGGTGACTGACTGTGTGGAGTTTGCACATTCTCCCCGTGTCTGCGTGGGTTTCCTCCAGGTGCTCCGGTTTCCTCCCACAGTCCAAAGATGTGCAGGTCAGATGAATTGGCCATGCTAAATTGCCCGTAGTGTTAGGTGAAGGGATAAATGTAGGGGAATTGCGCTTCGGCGGGTCGGTGTGGACTTGTTGGGCCGAAGGGCCTGTTTCCACACTGTAAGTAATCTAATCTAATCTAAACAGCATGTTAATTATCTTGTAAGTGGACTCCAATTGTTAGAAATTTGACTGTAGAGATGTGGAGAGTATATCATTATGCTAATTGACACTTAATTGTCAGGCTACACTTTCATTTTGAACTCAATAGGTTGACTCTAAGTAGTCAGGGCATCACTGTCACCTATTTTGTTGGAAGGGATGCCATGTGTGTATATGTTCTTTCTTTATTGCTGCAAGGTCTTGTGTGTTAAATATATATAGCTTCCAATGCACACAACTGTGTCAAATTGTGAGCCTGACAGATGATCTGAATGAACATTCCTGGTGAAGGGCTCTTGCCCGAAATGTCGACACTTCTGGTCCTTGGATGCTGCCTGACATACTGTGCTTTTCCAGCACGACACTCTCGACTTTAAGCTCCGCATCTTCAGTCCTCACTTTTGCCTGGGTGGATAACTACAGCAGAGTGTTGAAGCCAAATCATTGAGTTCGTTTAAGACAGAGATAGGTAGATAGGTTCTTGATTGGAAGGTGATCAAGGGTTACATGAGAAGGCAGCAGTGCAGGGTTGATAAACATATTAGCCATGATTAACTGGAGGAGCAGTCTCTATTCGCTGAATGATGTATTTCTACTTCTATATCTTCTGGTCTTATGGTTTTACTGGCAAACTTGAGATTGTTTCTTCCTTTATACTCTGCCCCTAGTATGTGGTTAATGTTAGGGTGCTTGTACACCACTCCCATAAGTGGCTTCGTGCTATTATTATTGCTCATTTCAGCTCAAATATCAGAAGTGAAATGTTTGTTTTTATAAAAAGATTGTTCAAGCAAATTGTTCAAGCATCTATTGGATGTATCACTAGTAGACTGGTAACTTTATTTCCTGTCTTGATGTCTCATGATTAATGCCCATGGTTGACAATAAGTGAGTTGGCAAGAAGAAGGAAGGTATTGGCAAGGAGGTGGAGCAGCAACTATAAAGGCCCATTGGAAATGATTTGAAGTATGGGGTTGAGTGGGGAGCCATGGGTTTGTGGAAGAGGTTGGCATGGAAGGGGCATAGAGAGTGAAGAGAGTAAGTGGAATGTTTCTGTTTTAATCTTTTATTTTTGAACTTTGAGTACAGTGCCAGCATCCAGGCAGGCATTCCAGCATGCCCTGTTTGGAAGCCAGTAGCATTTTTGGCTCTTTCCAGGTTGCCTGGCCTGATTCCCAATCTAGTCTGCACTCCAGATCAAAATATAGATATGCAGGCAGCCATTTTTAAAGGTCAAAGAACCAGCATTTGTTGCAACTCTGCACCTCCGACCTGCGAACAAAAATCAGAATCATAACGTTCATAAGTTTGTAAGATATAGGAGTAGAATTAGGCCAGTCAGCCCATCAAGTCTCCTTCGCCATTCGATCATGGCTGAGATGCTCCTCATCCCCATTTTCCTACCTTCTCTCCCTTTAGCCATTTTAAAAAGTCTTTTTGACTCCTCCTTAAATTTACTCACTGCCCCAGCATCCACTACACTTTGGGTTAGCAAATTCCACAGATTCAAAAGTTAAATTTGTTACCCCTTATCCTAAGACTATATCCTCTCATCCGAGAATGTCCACAAGAGGAAATATCCACTCCACGTCTATTTGATCCACACCTTTATCATACCTTTGAATACCTGAATTTGATCTCCCTTCATTTTTCTAAATTCAATCTCTTATTATGTGGGGGGAATAAACCCCTCATCCCTGGGATCGATCAAGTGAATCTCCTCTGAGTTGCTTCCAATACAACTATGTCTTTTCAAACCTGTACACAATATTCTAGGCACAGTCTCACTAATATATTGTATCGTTGCAATAATACTGCCTTACCTTTATATTCTGTTACTTTAAAACTATAAAAACCAACATTCCATTTGCTTTCTTTACTTTCTGCTGTACCTGCACGCTAGTTTTTTTTGTGATTCATGAAAGAGGACACCCAGATCCTCTGCACTGGAACACTGTAAAGTCTCTCCGCATTAAGATAATAGGTCATCTTCCCATTTTTTTAACCCAAATGCATGACCTCACATTTATCCATGTTAAACTCCATCTGCCACATTTTGGCCCACTCTCTTAACCTATCTAAAATCCATTTGTAAGGTTCTTCTCATCAATTTACATGGTCATTGGATAGACTTATGGGTGAAAATGGAATAGTGTAGGTTGGATGGGCTTCAGATTGGTTCTACAGGTGGCACAACATCAAGGGCTGAAGCGCCGGTGCTGCACTGTAATGTTCTATGTTATTTTGTCATTGCAATTTACCATCCTACCTATTTTTGTGTTATGTGCAAATTTAGCTATATAGCCTTCTATCCCTGTATCCAAGTCATTAACGTAGATTGTAAACAGCTGAGGTCCAAGGACCGAACCCTATGGCACCCCACTAGTTACATCTTGCCATCCAGAAAAAAAACTCGCTTATCTCGACTCTCTGTCTTATGTTCATCAGTCAATCATCTATTCAAGCTAATAAATTACCCCATATCCCATATGATTCAACCTTGTGAATTCACCTTTTGTGTGGCACCTTATCAAATGCCTTCTGAAGTCCAGATAAATTACATCTACAGCATCCCATTATTCACTTTGCTTGTTACATCTTCAAAGAACTCTAGCAAATTAGACAAACATGATTTGCCCTTCATAAAACCATACTGACTGTGATGGTTAGCGTTTTAACTTTCCAAATGTCCTGCTATTGCTTCCTTGAAAATTGATTCTAACACTTTCCCAACAACAGATGTTAAATTAACGATCTGTAATTTCTCACATTTTGCACCCCCCCCCCCTTTTTTGAATGAGGGTGTTATATTTTCTAATCCACTGGAACCCTTCTCGTGTCTAGGGAATTTTGGAATATTGTAACCAATGGATCTACTAATGTTAAATGCATTAGTCAGAGGGAAACCAGTCTGCGTGGGTTACTCTTCGGAGGGTCGGTGTGGACTGGTTGGGCCAAAAAGCCTGTTTCCACACTGTAGGGAATCTAATCTAAATCTAATCTACTATTGCCACTGCCACTTCTGTTAATACCCTAGGATGTAGGCCTCAGGCTCGGGGAATTTGCCTGTCCTCAATCCTAATAGTTTACTTAGTACCTTTTCCCTATCGATGTTGATGTTCTAAGTTCTACTTTATCTATTGGCTCTGACTTGCCTGTTCCAATAGGAATGATACTGTTGTCCTCCATCGTGAAAACTGAGGCAAACATTGATTTAGCATCTCTGCCATCTCAGTGTTCTCTACTATTAACTCTCTGGTTTCATCTTCCAAGGGACCAACATTTGCGGCTTAGTATAGAAGCGTTTGCTATCCTTTTTGATATTTTGTGCTGGGTTTTTTTTGTAGTTTACCAGCTTTTATTTATATTTGAAAGTATCCTAATCTTGCAACCTGCCACTGGCATTTGTAAAGTGGTATACCTTAGTTTTTGACTTTTTTTTAAACCCCCCCCCCCCCCCCCCGCCCCCACCACCACCAACACCATCATCATCTTTCTTTCTCACTGGGATATATTTCAGTTGTGAGGAATTGAGTAGCTCCTTAAATATCTGACACTGCTCATCCGCTGTTTTATCATTTAGTCTTCCTGCCTACTACTGGGTCAAATCTGTCCTCATGCCTCTGTAATTTCCTTTGTTTAACACTACTTTCTCAGCCTCAAACTGAATTTTGAATTCTGTCATACTGTGATCACTACTCCCTCGAGGATCCTGAACTGTGATGTCATCAATTAACACAATTCCAAATCCAGAACTGCCTGCTCCCTGGTTGGTTCCACAACATACTGCTCCAAGAAACAATCTCTAATACATTCAATGAACTCTGCCTCCAGACAACCTTTGCCAATTTGATTCTTCCAATCTACATGCATGTTAAAAATCACCCATGAAAATTGCTGTACTTTTCTTGTAAGCCTCTGATTTTTCCTGCCCCACAGCAAAACTACTGTTTAGGGACCTCCAGAAGTAACTTCTTCCCTTTCCTATTTCTTGTTTCTACACAGATTGATTCCACATCATGATCTCCCATGCATATGTCATTACAGTTCTGATTCCTTTCTTCACCAGCAAGGCCACATCACTTCCTTTTCCTTTAGGTGTATCTTTCCAAAATGCTGCAATTCAATTCCCAGACCAGGTCTCATTGTAACCATGTTTCTGTAATCACTGCCAAATCATATCCTTTGTTTCCATTTGTGCTATTAACTCATCAATTTTGTTTCAAATACTTTGTGCATTTATATTCAAAGGTTTGAAATTTGTTGCACTGTTAATTTTCACTACTTTTATACAATTCCTTGGTGCTTAAATATAATCACCTGCACTGTCCCTCACCTTTATTGTCTGGTAAACATCTGTCTGAGGCTCCTGCAACTCTACCTCCTGGATCTCTCTACCTGGCACACTCACAGTTACACCCTCCTGTCTCTGACCACTGGCTGAATTCACATTAGTATGTCTAAGAGTTGTGATTGTCTCCTGAAACAGAGTGTCCAGGTAACTTGCCCCTTCCCTGATGTGTTGCACTGTTTGAAGCTCATACTCCAGCTCATCGATTCTGAGCCAGAGTTCCTTAGTAAGCAACATTTACTACAGATCTTGTCACTGGGAACCACAATGTGGTCTACCAACTCCCACACCATGCAGGAACATCACTTTGCCTGACCTCACAGCACCAGGTCCCAGGTTCGGTTCCAGTCTTGGGCGACTGTCTGTTTGGAGTTTGCACATTCTCTTCATGTCTGCATGGGTTTCCTCCAGGTGCTCTGGTTTCCTCCCACAGTCCAAAGATGTGCAGATCAGGTGAATTGGCCATGCTAAATTGCCCATAATGTTAGGTGCATTCGTCAGAGGGGGGTGGGTTACTCTTCAGAGGGTCACTGTGGACTTGTTGGGCCAAAGGGCCTGTTTCCACACTGTAGGGAATCTAATCTAATCTATCCTTATTTTGTTGAATTGGTTTTGAATTTTTTTAAACAGTTGTTGAGATTAAGGGGGAGAGAGCGAGGGGGGGGGGGGAGAGCGCGAGCAGGGAGAGTGAGGGGGAGAGGGAGGAGCAAGGAGAGATGCGAGGGAGGAGCAAAGGACTTCTGGGAAGGTGAGTCTCACCGTTTAAAAGACTTACCTCAGGCATCGGGGCCTCCATTTACCAAGAGGTGCTTGGGAGGAGTGAAGGACTTCTGGGAAGGTTTTAAGTGGGTGAGAAAAGGCACAGCAGACATGTGGAGTCTGTTCAAGGAGCAGTTGTTGTGAGTGATGCACAAATTTGTTCCTCAGACAGGTAAGAAGGGGTAAGATTAAGGAACCTTGGATGATGAGAACAGAGGAGCTTCTCATCAAAAGGAAGAAGGCAGCTTACGTAGGATGGAGGAAGCAAGGATCTAGCACAGCTTTAGAGGATTACAGGCTTGCTAGAAAGGAGCTCAGAAATGGACTGAGGAGAGCCAGGAGGAGGCATGAGAAAAGCTTGACAAGACGGATTGGGGAGAACCCAAAGGCATTTTACTCATACGTGAGGAATAAGAGAATGCTCAGGGAGAAGATAGAGCCAATCAGGGTTAGCGGAGGGAACTTGTGCGTGGAGTCTGAGCAGATAGGGGAAGCCCCAAATTAGCTTTTTGCTTCGGTTTCCACCAAGGAAAGGGAGCTTGTTGTAATTGAAAACTTAGACGAGCTGGGATACAGTCTTGACCAGATCAAGATTGATGAAGTTGATGTGCTGGAAACTTTGGAAAACATTAAGATTGATAAGTCCCCAGGGCCAGACCAGATTTATCCGAGGCTGTTCCGGGAAGCGAGAAAGGAGGTTGCTAAGCCGCTGGCGAGGATTTCCCTTTTACCCTTCTTGAAAAGTGGAACGACATTCGCCTCCTTCCAATCGTCCGGTACGACTCCCGTGGAGAGTGAGGAGGCAAATATCCTTGCCAATGGCTTAGCAACCTCCTTTATCGCTTATAGTTGGCATGGATTTTAATTATGTTGCGTTTATATAGCTGTGCTGAAAATCCTATGTCAATGTAGGATTACAGTATCTTCAGACACTTGAATTAGATAAAGTTCCATTTCTTTTTATGTTTACCTCCTCAATGTAATTTATGTTTCTTGTTAGTAGTGGAAGTTACTTGCTCTGTAGGGGACTTTTCACCTGCCTGTGAATGAGCCATAATGAAGCATAATAGCTATTTTTGTTTAGGCTCCTTAACTAACTAGCTTCAGCTTTTAATTCTCACAAATTCTCTATGAATTGAGTTTGCTTCTTTGAATAAAGTAAACCAATTTTTGTTCTTAAATAATTGTTGCATTGGCATACTTGCTATAACTTGAATAGAAATTTATTGTTACATGTACTTTTAAATTGTAGTGAAAAGTTTCATAAGTTGCCCCACCATGGAGCCTACATGAATATAGAAGTCATATGTAATATTTAAAAAAAAAATAAAATTAAGACAAAGTTCATCACAATTCAGCTCCTGGGCTCGAGAAAAGACAATTTAGGAACGATGGTGTACCCTGAACGCACAGCTGGGACAAAAACCACAATGTTCGGCTGCTAGATACTCAACTAGAAGCCTCTACTGAAGAAGGCTGTCATGCTTGGCTGACACAGTCACCACCTGCTGGGCTGCTGGAATATCTAGTCACCAAAGACGAATAAGACTGCCACACCATGACAATGCAGCCACACCAAAAGACTAACACAGCAGGAGGCTGCACCACCAGGAGACTGCCATCTAGGGCTGAGACCCCATTTCCCTTCCTCCATGCAACTGGGTCTGGCTGCAGACCTGGAGCTTTGGCCTACCCTGTAAGTTCAGGCTGGGGGAATCAGCCCAGGACCTGGTCTAGTATTTGCATGAATTAGATATGGGTTCTTCTGCTGTAACGTGACAGTTGTGTACTTCTACCACGTCGCGCTATGGAAAACTGCTATACGGTGGCACAGTAGTTGGCGGCACGGTGGCACAGTAGCGGCGGCACGGTGGCACAGTAGTTAGCACTGCTGCCTCACAGCACCAGGGACCTGGGTTCAATTCCCGCCTCAGGTGACTGACTGTGTGGAGTTTGCATGTTCTCCCCGTGTCTGCGTGGGTTTCCTCCGGGTGCTCCGGTTTCCTCCCACAGTCACAAAGATGTGCGGGTCAGGTGAATTGGCCATGCTAAATTGCCCGTAGTGTTAGGTATGGGGTATATGTAGGGATATGAGTGGGTTGCGCTTCGGCGGGTCGGTGTGGACTTGTTGGGCCGAAGGGCCTGTTTCCACACTGTAAGTAATCTAATCTAAAATCGTACTGTTGAAGATCGCTACTAGAAAATCGCTACACCCGTTCAGTAGAAAGTTCGCATTATCCAAACAATGTCCACTATTCGACAATCGTGTTATAGCTAATTTGTGCTGACAAAAAGCAAGTTTTAGCAGAATGACCTGTAGTTCGAAAAGAACTTGGTTCTGTTACTGTATTGTAGGTGTTACTTAATGTGCAGAAAATCCATCAAAGCTCACTTCAAAGTAATAGAGATTGCTGACTGGTGCAGCAGTCCATTTCATGCAATTTTACGGTTGACAGCTTTCTGAAAATGTCAGGAAATTGAAATGCCACTTCCTCAGCTTTTGAACATAGTGAAAAATACTTGTCAGCTTCAGAGAATTTTACTTACAGCAAGCAACAGATGAACAAATGAAAAGGAATCCAATAAAAGGTGCCATGGAATGAATGTGTAACTCATTAATTAATCTCTATGTTCCTGACAACTTGGTTGTTGTGAAAACCTCAAACACATCGTGGCTAATTTAGGAAGTATTGAAAAAAAAGAATTGAAATTCAATATTGTAAACTAGTCCACAAAATACCAAAATCTAAAACTAAAACCTGCCCTCCTGACAGGTAGGAAAGAGTAAGTTGGGGATGTGTTAACATTAAAACAAGGCATGCGATTCTAACCCACTGATAGGATCATTGCTATGTTTACCACAGCAGACATTAACACATACAAGTCTTCTGCTCAGGAAAGACAGGTACATCATTAATATATTTAAATTGGTTTTCTGAAGTGCAGTTGTGAATATGCCATTAAGATCGTCATTGAAGAGGAATCTTTAGGAAACCATATTGGATTAAATGCTTTCCAAAAGATAACCCTGAATCTCCCAAAAAATTTAGGAAGTAAGACTACTTTAACGCTAGGTGTATTAGGAGGAATACAGATGATTTAAGGGTATGGATTGACAACGGAACTGCGATGTTGCCATTACTACAACATGGTTCAAGGAGAGAGGCAAGACTGGCAACTTAAGGTAAAACAGAGAAAGTGAAAAGTGAAGTTGATGTTATATTATTAGTTAGTCAGTCAGTCAGTGCAGTAAGGAGCGATGATAGCTTCCAAGTGCCTGGAAGGATACAGGTTGGGAAGAGCAATACAGTGTGGCATGAAGAACTGATTGCAATGTTTCTGTGGGTTAAGTGGAGAGGGGCTATAACATTGGAACATTGAGTGCTTGGGTGAAATCTACGTTAGACCATGAAATAATATATTTGCAACCTGTTGTAAAAACTTCAGCTTTTCATATTTATGGAATGTTATACATTAATCTACACTACACAAACTTTAATATCATAGTAAATGCAACTATACTGTTTTTATTGTTTTGATTTTGGCAGTAAAGGATATCTGGAGTCATGTTAATTTATCAATGTGACTGGAATATGAGAAGATGGCAACCAGTGACTAGAATTCTTTGGAGTATGAAATATATAGAGAAATTGGATTGGTTAGAAAAATATTTACTGGAGTTTAGAAGAATGAGGTGGGTTCTCACAAGATGCCTAAACATTTCTAAAATGATCAGATTAGATAAATGCAGGAAGAACACTCTGATGACTGGGGAGTCTAGAACCAGGGATCACAGTCTAAGGAAATGGGCTAAGCTATTTAGGACTGAGATGAGAATAAATTGCTTCACTCAGAGTGATGAACCTGGGGAATGCTCTGTCACAGAAAGGTGTTGGGGTTAAAACATTGAATGTTTTCAAGATGGAGACAAATACTGTTCATCGGGCTAAAGGGATCAAAGGATATGGAGCACATGTGGGAACAGGATGATCCATAGGATGATCAGCCACGATCATGTTGAATAGCAGAGCAATCTTAAAGTGCTGAATGACCACTCCTTTCCTATTTTCTGTGTTTCTGGGTTTTAGGGTCAAACAACACAGTTCCAGAGGTTGTTTCATCACTTGAATTGATATGCAAATTGATAATGTAGTGGTAGAAGCATGTAAGCCTGAAGCTCTTGGTCGTGGCAAGCTCTTCTATCTCTGACCAAATGATTTCCAAAGAAACGTGTCCAAAAACTTTGTTGCATAATTAATGAGGTGAAAAGCAGAAGATCACTTGAAAAAAATTGTTACGAGCCATGAGGACAGGATGCCTTGAAACTTAATCCCTTTCAGAGTTCAGACACAATGGGAAAACTCAGCCTGAATTTTACTGAGGCAGATCCTGGAAGGTCTTGCTCGGAAAAACAAGTGTTTTCTACTTTCAATATTCCTCATGCTGATTGCTACATTATGGGAAATTTTTGCTTTAACTTGTTAATGCAAAGTTATCTGTACTGTTTTGTCTCATTTCTCTTAAGAGTGGTCATGCTTGTCAACTCTTACTTATTGAAATTTGACCAAATATTAGACAATTTCAGCTTTTTCCAGTATCAAGCTTGACTACATTGTAGTTTAATATTAACATTTGCAGAACTGTATTTCTTAATTGTTAGAATTAGTAAAGAAAATGTCCAAGTTGGAATTTTTTTTACAGTATTTAACTTTTATTAATCTGCATTATAATGTCTTCATTTAACTTCAAGGCAAAGAAAGCTTGTAGAAAACTAAAACAAAATTGGGGCTACATGACTGGATCTATACATGTTGGATCTACATTAGATAGAAGAGGGGATATGGACGATGCACAACAATTGACTTTTTGCGCAATTTAATTAATTTAAGTGGCATAGACACTTGATCTGAGTATGAAACTGGGTATCTGAAACAAAGTCATCAATTTTTCAAAGGTTAATATCAGCTATTCTTTTTAAACTATTGTCCAAACACTGTTTGTAAAAAGTATTGTTTATGCTTATATAAAAATCATAAAGTTGTGTAGTCATTGTGGACTATTGGACAAACAGTCTTTTAAGATGGATTAAATTTATTGCATGTCCTAAAGTATCTGCAGATTGCAGTTAAAAAGCCTGCCTGTTTCTATATTTCTAATGATCCTGTAAATTTTTCCTGTTATCTTTATGGGAGGCAAACATCTGGGGGAGTGATTCATTTTAGACTAAATCAGCATGTTACCAGATTTACTTGCTGGAATAAAATAATCATACTCTGATTTCAGGAGGGCCAAATTTTTAGTCTGAGAAGGATTTGAAAAATGTTCATTAGGATTACATTACACGGCAATGCTGACGGAATAATTTAAAGAAATTTAGGGTGGTTTAGCACACTTGTCTTCATTGCTCAGACTATTGTTATGTTGAGGTTGGACAGGGTGTTGGTGAGGCCACTTTCAGTGGAATATAGGATATAGTTCTGGTAACTCTGCTATAGGAAGGATGTTATTAAACTGGACAAGGTTTAGAAAAATAATTACCAGAATATTGCCAGGACTGGAGGGTTTGAATTATAAGCATAGGTTGATAGGTTGAGACTTTTTTTCACTGGAGCACAGGTGATTGAGGAATGACCTTTATAGAGGTTTATAAAATAATGAAGGGCAAAGATAAGGTGAATAGTAAAGGTCTTTTCCCAAAGGTAGGGGAGTTCAAAACTATTTTTAAGGTAAAAGAAGAAAGACTTAAAATGGCTGAGGGATACTTTTTCACACAGGGTGGTTCGCGTGTGGAATGGAGAGAAAGTGCTGATGCAGGTACAATTCGAACATTTAAAAGACATTAGGATAGGTCCATGACTAGCAAAGGTTTAGAAGGATTTGGGCTAAATGCAGGGAAGTGGAACTACTTTAATTTGGGAAACTGAGGAGGCATGGACCAGATGGACCGAAGAGTTTGTTTCTGTGCTGTATGACTAATGATTCTATAAAATGATGTGTATTCCAGTATATGGAAAATTGCAGGAAGAATTGAAAAATTAGCTAAAATGACTAAGTAAGAGTGTTCATCTAGAAATACTCAAAGAGAACTAACAGTAGTAACATGAATAGTAGAATAATAAAAAAATTAAGAACAGGTGTAGGCCACTTGGCCTTTTCAGCTTGCTCAGCTATTCAATTCAGTCATGGCTAATCAGCCAGCACACTACCCTATTCTCACTTTCGACCCATACGCTTTGATCCCTTTAGCCCCAGGAACTATGTCTGACACCCTGTTGAAAACAAAATGATAAAATCGCATTTTAGCAAAGGATTTGGAATTACAGCATCGCACAATTATTACGGGTACATGAGAAGGCCATTCAGCTCATTGTGCCTCCGCTGGTTCTATTACCTAGTACCAATCTTCTGCCTTTTCCCCATATCCCTGCACACAAGTTCTGTCCAAATAAACATTAAATGAATGCCTCAATTGAACCACATTTCCAGGCAATGCATTCCACATCCTAAATACTTGCTGTGTGATGGAAGATTTTTCTCATATCACTCTTGTGTCATTTGCATGTGACTAAGTCTATGCTGTCTTGTTAATTTTTTTTTACTTTTATAACCAGGAACAGCTGCTTTATATTTATTCTTTCTGGTCTATTCATAATTTTGAAAAGTTCTATCAAATCTCCTCTTCATTTTTTTTGTCTTGCGGAGAACAGTGCCTGTTCTCAATCTGTCCTTATAACTGAATTTTCTCATTGCTAGCATCGTTCAGGGCCACTAAGTCCCTGACCCCAATTCAGCCTTTGTTCAATGTCGATAAAAGCACTGAATTCTAGAGGTGCGGTGAGACAGCATCAAGGAGCCCTAGCAAAACTGGATCAACAGGAATCATGTGGCAAACTCTCCACTAGTTGAAGTCATAGCTAGCGCATGGGAAAATCGATATGGTTGGGGGTCAGTCATCTCAGACCCAGAATGTCTCTGCATAAGTTCCTCAGGATTGTTTCCTAACCCAAATATGCCCAACATAAGGTCAGAAATGGGAAGTTTCATCAATGCTTGCACAATGTTCAGTATCATTCGCGATTGAAAATGTGTTGCTGGTCAAAGCACAGCAGGCCAGGCAGCATCTCAGGAATAGAGAATTCGACGTTTCGAGCATACGCCCTTCATCAGGAACCATTCCTGATGAAGGGCGTATGCTCGAAACGTCGAATTCTCTATTCCTGAGATGCTGCTTGGCCTGCTGTGCTTTGACCAGCAACACATTTTCAGCTGTGATCTCCAGCATCTGCAGACCTCATTTTTTACTCGAAGATCATTCGCGATTCCTCAGATACTGAAACAGTCCATGTTCAAATGCAACAAGAGCTGGACATTATCCCGGCTTGGACTGACAAGCGGCAAGTAAGATTCACATCATACAAATATTAGGAAATGACCATCCCCATTACAACACAATTTAACAACCTCTTCTTGATATTCAATGGTATTAATCATCATCGAATCTCCCATATTGACCAGAAATTCAGCTGTACTTGCCATATAAATATACTGGTTAAAAGTTAAAGACTAGGCATGCAATGACAAGTAACTGAGTTCCTAATTCCCCAAAGCCCGTCCACCACCTTCAAGGCACAAGTCAGGAGTGCGATAGACTGCTTCTCACTTACCTGAATGAATGCTGCTCCAATAACATCCAAAAGGTTTGACATCATCCAGGTCAAAGTAGTCTGCTTGATTGGCACCATATCCACAGGTGTCCACTCCCTCCAATGCCAACCCTCAGTAGCAACAGTATAAAGATGCTATTGCAGAAAATCACCAAAGAAACTCAGACAGCACCTTCCAACGCACAAGCACTTCCATCTCAAAGAACAAGGGCAGCAAATACATGGTAACATCACCACCTACAAGCTCCCCTCCAACTTGGAAATATATTATCATTCATTTACTGTTACTGGGTCAAAATCCTAGAATTCCCTCCTTAATGGTATTGTGAATCAACCCACAGCAGATAGACTGCACTGTTCAAGAGACAGGTCACTACCTATCATCTTCTAAAGGGCAGCAAGGGACTGGCTGCAATACTGGCCAGCCAGCAATGCCCACATCCATAACTGAATTTTTAAAAAACTGTCTGTCTCTTTTGCTTTTCATGCTAGTTATCAATGAGTTGCCAGTTGACTAAGTGAGTTGCTCCTGATGTCCTGACGGGCTTTGATGGACTTCTCGTCTGATGCAAGCGCATATCTCATCATTGTTCTTGTCACTGAGAACCCTGCAAGATTCTGCCGACAGTGTTCCTTTTTTTCTACTACTGCCAACACTGTACACCTCAACATTTCAATATTCAGTGCACTTCATGGATGAAATGCAGGGTGAAGTACATACCAACAAAACAACATGGCCTTGCTGGGTTATTTATATGCAGAATGGAGCAAAGGACTATGGCAGATCTTCAATATAACTCTTTCTCAAGAATAAGTCATAGAGATCTACAGGTCAGAAAATGGCCCTACAGCCCATCGAATATATGCCAGTCAAAACAATCATCTAGTCATTCTAATCCCATTTCCCAGTACGTGAACCATAGCATTGTCCTCTCAACTGCACATCAACATATTAAATTTTAAAAATGTTTCTGCCTCTGTCCCCCTTAGATGCAGTGAGTAACAGCTGCCACAGCTTCCAGCTATGTGAAAAAAATGTTTTCTCACATCCCTTCTAAACATCCTGCCCCTTATCCTGGTCCCTGGTCCCTCCACCAAGGGAAAAATGCTTCTTCCTATCTATGCCTTCAATTTTAAACATTTCAGTCATGTCCTTCCTTAGTTTCCCCTGTGCAAAGGAAAACAACCCAATCTGTCCAATTTCCCTTTTTAACTAAAACTCTCCAGCTCAAGTAACATCCTGGTAAATTTTCTCTGCATTCCCTTCAGTGCAATCATATCCCACCTATCATGTGGATTCATATTAATTTGTCTGTGTGATGTCAGCATCGTTGATCAGGCCAACAGGTAATGCCCATCCCCAACTTTTCCGAGGATATCTAAGATTGAAATTAACCACTGTGGCTCTGGAGTCATGTCTAGAACAGACCAGGTAAGGTCTTGCCCGATAAATCGATTTATTTGAGCAAGTTTTCTTCCCAAAAAGGACATCAGTGAATCAAACGAAAGGAAAGGCAACAAAACCTAGCCCTGCCAATCACAAAACACAAACAGATCAACCATGTTTCTATTGCACACTTGAGGAGCTAAATAGTTTGCGTCTGCTCCCATTTTATATGCTCCATTGCTTGTACACCTTGGAATGAAGAATTAAGCTTTCATCTACTGTTCTGGGAAACCAGAATATGTCAACTGATCCAGTGAGTAAAAACAGTCACTTGTTAATACAGAATAGAAAATTGCTGAAAGGAAAGTCGTATTGCAAAACCTTTTCATCTTGCACTCAGTAAGATAAATTCAAGAATGCTAAACTTAAAAAAATTCAACATAATTTATACATTAAAGGAAAACGGCACTGATTAATTGGCAAGGTTGGCAATACATTTTACTTTTTTTGGACTACTATTTTGCATTATTGCTATTGTAGTCATTAAAGTTAGATTGTGCGCTGGCTGATCTAACTAACTAAAACCTGTGTGTCTTCATAGGTGTCATGGAGAAGTTGGGTCTGGGCCCTGAAGATTTATTTAGCCAGAATCCAAAGCTTATCTACGCCAGGTTGACTGGGTTTGGACAAAGCGGACTATATTCCCGAAATGCTGGGCATGATATCAACTTCATTGCAGTATCAGGTGACTTGAATCGATTTATTGTGATCAAGTACAGCAGTAAAGAAATCAGTGTTACTGTGTCCATTTTAATGAATCACCTAAGTAGATTTTGAATGCGAAGAAGATTTAATGAACGTACTTTTCTGGTTAATCAGCGTAAGTTTGCTTTTTACTGAATTTTTAAAAAATAATTGTTTTCCTTGCATTAAATTCTTTAGATTATATTCCCTACAGTATGAAAACAAGCCCTTCGTCCCAACAAGTAGACACTGACCCCCTGAAGAATAACCCACCCAGACCCATTTCCCTTTGACTGATGCACCTAACACTATAGACAGTTTAGCATGGCCAATTCACCTGCCCTGCACATCTTTGGACTGTGGAGGAAACCGGAGCACCCGGACGAAATCCATGCAGACACAGGGAGAATGTGCAAGCTCCACACAGTCGCCAAAGGCTGGAACAAAATCTGGGTCCTTTGCGTTGTGAGGCAGCAGTGCTAACCACTAAGCCACCATGTCGCCCTTTGCCCTTGTCAGAATAGAAAGGTCACCTCTGTTATCACATTTTGGGGGGGAGGTGATAGCCTAGTGGTATTATCACTAACCTTTTAATCTAGAGACCCAGATAAAGCTTTGGGAACTCGGGTCCAAATCCTTTCATGGCAGATGGTGGAAATTGAATTCAATAAAAATCTGGAATTAAGAAGCTAATGATGACCATGAAACTGTTTTGGATTAGTGAACTAGATAGGTTTTTCCAAAAATGTCCTTTAGGGAAGGAAATCTGCTACCCATACTTTGACTTTTCTACATGTGACTAAAGCCTCTCAGCAATGTTGTTGACTCTAACCTACCTGTGAGTAAATGCTAGCCTAGCCAGTGATGCCCACATACTGTGAATGAATTTTTAAAGAATGCAGGTTAGGAGTAGTGGGGTCAATTACACATATTCTCCCAGGCACAGGCATGATGATAGCACAATTAATATAGTACCACAGTAGTTACTGCTCCATTTCTGCTGATGTTTTAAATGGTAATGCCTCCGCCAGGTATGTTTTCAGCAGAGGTGTGTAGAATAGAGTAGGTGTGCTGCCATGTATAACCTTCCTGATGCCAAAATATGGCTGACCTGGATAGAAGTGGGCAGCATATTTTATACAGTTTGTCAAATGGCAGAATAGAAATGGGTTACTGTTTTGGTGAATCAGGAGCACTTTCCAAAATAAGCATCTTCCTTCCTCCCTTTGTATACCTCATTGTATTGCTAAGGTTGCCAAACCCTCTCTAGCCTTTTGCTTACCTGAATCCAAGATACCGCTGGACTTGTACCCACAATGCCCACTAACTAGTTCTGACATGCTTAGGACTGCTGGAGTTGGTGGGCAGTCAGATTAGCCAGCAATTCTAGAAGTTGGGACTTCTTCCCAATGAGGGGTGGAATTTAAGGTCTGGTTAATTTACTTGCTGAAAATGAAGGAAAAAAATCATAGTTGTGGCTATGTTCGTCGAGTTGGGAAGTTAATTTGCAGGTGTTTTGTCTCCTGCCTAGGTGGCATCTTCAGAGCTTTGGAGCTTATGTGAAGCACGGCTAAACGGTGTCTTCTGGACTCTATTTGGTTCCATTCCTGCTGCTTTTGGTTGCCGGTTCTGGTTGTTCATTTGTCCATCAATAAATAAGTAGACCTAGTTTCAATTAACCGGCCGCTACAGTGAACAAATGGAAGCAGCAGGAGTGGAACTAAATAACTTCCGGAAGACACAGTACAGCAGCACTTCACAGGAGGCTCCAAAGCACTGAAGGTATCACCTAGACATGGGACGAAACGTTTGCAAATCAACTTCCCAGCTTGGTGAATGTACTCACAGCTACAACAACCGACACCCAAGCCACAAATCTTTATGCAAACCTTGAATGAGTGAAAATCTAATAGCTGTAAAGTCTTTGGAGATTTATAATCCTAATAGAAACCCAGGGCAATTTTGAGGTCCCAAATAGGAGGACTATTGTCCTGATTGGTGCTGATGGTGAATGGCATCCAGAACAGTCCTTATAGCAATTGCTGCTTGTCTCACTAAAAGGTTTTTACCATTACGTAATTGACGTTTTTAAGTCATCTTGGAACTCCCAACCACTCAGCACTCCAGAATTACTTGCACCACAAGATTGCAGCAATCTCAGATAAAGTTCCACCACTATTTGCCAAGGGAGAATAGGGATAGCAACAAAACAATCTTTGCCAGTGACACTCATAACTGAAAGAATTAATAAAAATACTGAAATGTTAAAATGTCTTACTTTGTAAAAAAGTTTATACAACTGTATTTTTGTAATGCAGTTTACTAACAACATTTATTTGGAACTTAGGTCTTCTGTCAAAATTTGGCAGGAAAGGTGAGAAACCTTATGCACCACTAAACGTTCTCGCTGACTTTGCTGGAGGTGGCATTATGTGTGCCATGGGTATAATGCTAGCTCTGTATGAGAGAATACGATCTGGGAAAGGACAGCTCATCGATGCAAGCATGGTGAGCTAATACTTTGACTACAGAAATCTTAAAATCTCTGTCTGATACTGATGGGGAAGAGGCAAAGGTATTGAAGAGCCTGATAATAGGCAATTAACCTTGTAGACCTAGGGACTTTGAGGCCTTCATGACCTTGATGACAAACTTCACTTAAATAAACTTGATCCCAGCTGGAAGGAGCATGGGGCAGACCGAGAGCCAGAAGGGCTTTGGGGTGGGCTGCCTTAGAGTGGCCGGAAGGTGGGAGGGAAGGGTGGCTTGCTGGGTGGCCGAATGGTGGTGGGGGTGGGAGGGTCTGTATTCTCTGCACTGTTCCTCATTTGATTGGACTGTCTTGTATGTATTTGTTACTGTGACTTTTGTGATGACTGAATGTGAGATTTGAGCTTTGTCCTCATTTCCCTGAAAACTGGTTAAATGGTGGGTTTGGGGTGTGGGTGGGCCCCCCTTTCTCCTGTAAATTGTTGCTTCTTGTATATGGCTATTCATGTTAATTGTTCATTTGTATTTTGTACTGGTTAATGACATTTTAAAAAACTTGATCCCACATCTGTCTAGCGGCCAACCAGGTTATAGCCTTGGTTTGCTGGTGGTGTTGAAGGGTTGCAACTGAAACCCAAGCAATGGCAATCATTAGGGAAACTGAGCCTCATCATTTCAGTGGTTGTCATGCAACAGATACTAAAATTACCTTTTAATGGATTTGCGGATAAACAAGGTAGGCTGTGTTAAATATATCTGGCATAATATTAAAGATAAACTCTAAAAATACATTAAGAAATATAACTAGCTGTATTCAAGATGAATAAAACAAAAAAATGAGAGAAATGTATATTATTAGATTAGACACATCTGTAAATTCTGTTGGTTTTCCTCCCAGATGTTTAAGAAAAAGGTGAACAAATTATTGATGCATTGGTCATAATATTCCAAAACATCCTTAATTTGCATGATATCAAAATTGGCAATCTCTCTCCATGGTTAATAAAGCTCAGAAAGCTAAAGTAGGAACTTATTGACCTTGTATTCAAGTATCACTTGTGAGTAAGTACTGTTATTGGAGAACAAGTGACTGAGGTAAACTGAAAACAAAAAGTGCTGGAGTTCACAGCATAGAGAGAAAGCAAGCTAACATTTTGAATCTGGATGACTCTTCATCAGTCCCCGCAGTAATTTGCTCCTGTGTTGTGTTTAAATAACTGAAGTATTCGGTCAAATATGTGTTCATCAGGGGAAGAGTGGACTTTTAAAGACTAAGTCATATCTAACATAAGACCATTAAACATTCAGCTCATTGATTCCACTGTAGCATTTAATGAGATCATGCCTGATCTTGTAATTCTAACCTCCACTTTCCTATCTTTTCCCCACAACCCTCGTTTCCCTTAATGATTAGAATGTGTCTTTTTCAGCTTTGAATATACTTAATGAGTCAGCCTTCACAGCCCTCTGTGATGAAGAATTCCAAAGATACACGATCCTCTGAAAAGAAATTCCTTCTCTGTTTTAAATGAGCAATCGTCTTATTCTGAGATTACGTCCACTGGTCCTAGCCTCTCATCCAAGGGGAAGCAACCTCTTCATATCTATTCTGTCAAGCCCCTTAATCTTGTAGGTTCTTCTTTCATTCTTCAAAATGCCAGAGAGTACAAGCCCTATCTACTGAACCTCTCTCCATAAGAAAATTTTTCCATACCCTGAATCGACTTAGTGAATCAACTTATTTGACCTACCTCCAATGCCAAAGTAATATATTTCCTTCGATAAGGGACTAAAACTGGTCAGTATGCCAGCTTTGGCCTGATTAGTGCCTTGTGTAGTTTTATTAAAATCTCCCTTTTACACTCCATTCTTTTGAAATACAGATCGACATTGCATTTGCCTTCCCTAACTGAAATTCAATGCTAGGTTTTTGTGATTAATGCACAAGGACCTCTAACTCCCTCTGTGCTGCAGCTTTTGGAGTCTTTCCCATTTAATTAGTTTGCATCGATTCTTCCTGCTGAAATGCATCATCTCACATTTCCCCACTCTGTATTCTATTTGCCAGGTTTTTGCTCACGGACTTAACCTATCTATAATCCTTCTATGGACTCCTTATGTCATCTTCATTACATGCCTTACCATCTATTTTTGTTTTATCTGTAAATCTGATGATAGTAAATTCACTTCTATCGTCCAAGTCATTAATGTACTTTTAAATAATTGTGGCTGTAGCGCTGATTCCCTCTACTAATTACAGTTTGCCATCCTGAAAATGCCCATTATTCCAACTCTGTCTTCTATTAGTTAGTCAAATCTTGTATCCATGCTGATATAGTTCGTAATGAAGACATGATTTGGAGATGCCGGTGTTGGACTGGGGTGAACAAAGTTAAAAATCATACAACACCAGGTTATAGTCCAACAGGTTTAATTGGAAGCACACTAGTTTTTGGAGTGTCACTCCTTCATCACCTGAGCAGAGGCCGAGCAGAGGCTGATAGCTAAGTTTGGTACCCATAGGGAGGGCCTCAACTGGGACCTTGGGTTCACGTCACATTACAGGTGACCACCATTGCACTATACACACACACAGATAATCCTACACACGGACACACATACGCGCACACAGACACTCACACACACCCTTACAGACACACACACTCCCATACTCACACATGCATCCCCTCACAGACTTAAGACACTCTGCACCCACTAAACACACACACATACACTTTCTCACACTCACATCTCCCAACCCAGACAGACAAAGACCCACATGCACACATATGTTTTGTGGGGTGAATTTGTACTTGCAGGGTTACATTGTACTTTGCTCAAAAACTGCATGAATTCATGTAAAACTCCATTATCTCACTTTTTAGATTAGAATCAATCTAAACATCATGGCATAGACAGAGAACACAGGGGGCTAACACGTTCAACATATTGTCTAGCTATCACCATTGTTAACAGCTAACCTGAGAATGCATCTTTTATATAAAAAAAGGTTTTGTGATTTACACATGAAAGAAGTGAAACTATCACTGTATTCTAACAGATGAAAGGCTTAACAGACAATCGGTTTTTCAATGTATAATTTCAGTTACATCACACTGTAAATTTTTGTTATAAATTTTGTGTGTTAGGATTGAGCCCTCCACTACCACCTGATGAAGGAGCGACGCTCCGAAAGCTAGTGTGCTTCCAATTAAACCTGTTGGACTATAACCTGGTGTTGTGTGAGTTTTAACTTTGTACACTCCAGTCCAACACCGGCATCTCCAAATCGCAACCAAAATTGACCTCATTCTGATATAATTACATTTGTTCAAGTTTAGCGCAGTTTTTTTTCTAGCCCAAGTTACCCAATCTCAGAGCTGAATTCTACCATGTTTTATGTTCACTATTCCTTGGGGATCTTTTACTCTGAAATCAATTATTTATGTCTGATGAGATGGGTTTATCAGATCCAAAATAGTCTGAGATCCCTATTGGAGTCACAACATATTAAACATAGAACACAGAACAGTACAGCACAGTACAGGCCCTTTGGCCATTGATGTCGTGCTGACCTTTTATCCTACTCTAAGATCAGACTAATTTAGATGCACTTCATTTGGCAATCATTCATATGCCTATCCAAATGTCCCTAATGTATCAGACTCTAGTACTACTGCTGGCAGAGCAGGAAAATCGATGGGCTTTTGCCCGAAACGTCGACCTTCCTGCTCCTCGAATGCTGCCTGACCTGCTGTGCTTTCCAGCATCACTCTAATCTAGACTCTGGTTTCCAGCATCTGCAGTCCTTGTTTTTACCTACTACTGCTGGCAGTGTATTCCATTCACCCACCACTCTGTGTAAAGAACCGACTTCTGACATATCTCTTAAACCTTTCTCCAATCATCTTAAAATTATGCCTCCTTATGATAGCCATTTCTGCCCTGGGCAAAAGTCTCTGACTCTTCACTCTATCTATGCCTTTCGTCATCTTGTACACTTCTATCAAGTCGCCTCTTGCCCTTCTTTGCTCCAATAAGAAAAGTCTTCGCTCCCTCAACCTTTCTTCATAAGACATGCCCTTCAGCCCAGGCAGCATCATGGTAAATCTCCTTTTAACCCTCTCTAAAGCTTCTAAATGCTTCCTATAATGAGGCAACTAAAACTGAACACAATATCTCAAGTGTGAGCTTACCAGGGCTCTATTGAGCCACAGCATAACCTCATGGCTGTTAAACTCAAACCTTTGTTAATGAAAGCCAGGAGAAAGTGAGGACTGCAGATGCTGGAGTACCAGAGTTGAAAAATGTGGTGCTGGAAAAACACAGCAGGCCAGGCAGCATCCGAGGAGCAGGAGAATCAACGTTTCGGACATAAGCCCTTCTTCAGGAATGAGGAAACTCAGCCAGCATACTATATGCCTTTTTAACAGGCCTATCAAACTTGGGTGGCAAATTTGAGAGTTTTATGAACATTGACCCCCAAGATCCCACTGTTTCTTCACACTGCCAGGAATTCTGTCTTTAACCCTGTATTCTGCATTCAAATTTGACCTTCCAAAATGAATCACTTCATACTTTTCCAGGTTGAACTCCATCTATCACTTATCAGCCCAGTTCTGCATCCTGTCAATGTCCCATTGCAACCTAGAACAGCCCTCCACACTACCCACCACTCCACCTTTGTGTCATTGGCAAACTTACTAACTTACCCTTTCACTTCCTTTTCCAAGTCATTATAAAAATAACAAAGAGCAAAGGTCTCAGAACAGATCCCTGTGGAACACCACTGGTCACTGAGGTCCAGGCTGAATACTTTCCATTTACTACCCACCCTCTGTCTTCTGTGGGCCATTCAATTCTCTATCCAGACAGCCAAATTTACCTTTATCCCATGCCTCCTTACTTTCTGAATGAGCCTACCATGGGGAACCTTAAACAATAATTTAAATCAATGTACACCACATCCACTGCTATACCTTCATCAATGTGTTTTGTCACATCCGCAGAGAATTCAATAAGGCTTGTGAGGCATGACCTGCCCCTCTAAAAGCCATACTGTTACAACACATCGTAAATCCTCCTGCTAAATTTAAAACCAGCAACACAGAAAAGATTTATCCCGTGCAGTAATCTGTAAACATTTGAGTGCCAAGAAGTATTTAAAGTAAAAATTAACAACTTTATTTCTTAAAGTATAATGGAGTATAATTAACTAACCACTATTTATGATTTCTTCCTCCTCTAATACTAGTCCAATAAAACTCCCAATTAGGATTTACAAGACCACACTTATCTCAAAACCAGGCAGTTTTCATTCTTCCATTCGGATCTACTGTGTTTTCTTTTCTTCTTCTTAGGAATTTCTGCATCACAGATTACTGATTGAAAAGGTTCTTTTAAGAGAGTTATTTTTCAGGCAGTCTGTTTACTTGCTTGTCTTTGCTTGTCAGTTCTCCTCTCAACTGTTCAATTTTCCCCAGTCATATACCCCCCAAAGCATCGGATTGTGTCACTGGCTTTTAAGATCGTCAGTATACTAAATTCAAACTGGATTGGAGTTTGATATTTTTCTGGGTATAGTTTAAATTGATTGGCCAAATTCAAATTTATTTTTGTCTCTAAGGCAATGAGCTAATTGAGTTGTTTGACCAATTGTTACATTGTTGCCTTATTGAGAACACTTGGTGCTGTGTCTGGTAGTTCTGCTGCTTTTAACTCTTTTAAAGTATACCCACAACTTCATAACTGGTTTTCCACATAACCGTAAATCCCGTCTCTCAGAATCCTCTCCAATAATTTGTCTACTACCGACATAAAATTGTAATTTCCAGGATTATCCCTATTCCCTTTCTTGAACAAGGGAAGAACATTTGCCACCCTCCAATCATCTGGCACTACTCCAGTGAGGACACAAAGATCATTGCCAAAGGCTCAGTAATCTCGTTCCTCAGTTTTCCTTAATCCTCTCCGCTGAAGCTTTTCCATGCCCTCCTTCTAGCTCTCCTAAGTTCATTCTTAAGTTCCCTCCTTGCTATGTTGTAATCTTCTAGTGCCTTGCCTCCTCAAATTTAAACTTCTTTCTTTGTCTTGACTCGATCTTCTACATCCCTTGTCACCCAAGGTTTCTTCACTTTACCATCCCTACCCAAGGTTCATTGGATTCTCAGTACATTCAGAAACTATTCTGAATACAGTCTATGAATTCTTCCTTGTTGCTACCTCTGCCAGTGAAAAAATCTAGTTGAATTTTGTTGAAGGAACAACTAAAATGGTGGATAAAATAATAGCTGTCGATGTTATTCAAATAGATTACCAGAAGCCATTTGCCAAGTTCCTCTTTAGAGACATTATGAAAATAGAAGCATGAGATTTGGACACAAATAATTAGTGGATAGGAGACAGGGAGGTGGCCTAATTACTCTGTAGTCACCTTTCAGGATATGCTTCTTGAGGATCTGTATCCATGGCCTCACTCTGGTAAATTGAGTTCATAGTGGAGTAAGTGTCAAGTTATTCAAATCAAATTTTTTTTTTCAAACTGGTTTGTAGTTAGAAACTGTGGATGAACCACAGAGAGAGATTTTGAAATGTTTAAGATGGTTGGAAGTACATATCTTACAGTAGTGTCCAACATTAGATGTGATTCAATAAATGGATATTCTTGCAAATTATAATAATTATAAGAATCTTTCATACATTTTGAGGGAAAGAAGAGTGGGCTGTAGGTGACTATTTTGAACTTAAACAAGGGCATTTATGGGCAGAAAAGTAGAGTTTGTGAAATAAACTGTAATTTAGCTTAATGGATTGGTCAATAGAGATAAATTAGATTTAACGGATTAATCCACAAAGCCCAGAATAGATGCATTTAAGTAATAAGGAAAGTTCTATGAGGTGGTCCCACCATCCATGGTTAATTTTACAAAAGTAAGAAATTTTCACTGTTTCCTGGTAGATGTGACAACAATAAATCAAATGAAACTCAAAAGATGTATAATTCTACAAAGATAGGTGGCTGAACAGAATATTTTTTAAAAAAGCAATTACCAGAATTGGGCTGGGGTGTTGGAATTAGAGTATGAAAGAATGTTAGCGAAAAATAGAAAAATGGATAGAAAAGATTTAAGATATTTTAAAGAAAAGGGAGTTAACAAAGTGTTGGTTCGATAGAAAATGAATCTGGTGAATTAGTAATGGAGAATAAGGAGATGGCAGATGAATTGAACAGACATTTTGCATCAGTCTTTGTCCGAGATTATGTAAGCAACATCCTGCAAATAGCTATATTATCACAAATTGAAAGGGAGGGAGGAACTCAAGAAAATGACAGTTCCCTGAGACATAGTGCTGAGTAAATCATTGTAACTGCAAGTTAACAAGTCCCCATGTCTTGATGAATTTCATCCTAGAGTTTTAACAGAAATAGCTCGTGAAATAGTTCATGCATTGGTTTAGTTTCCCAAAACTCATTAGATTTAAAGGAAGTTCCTTTAGCATGGAAAATAGCTAATGTATCTCCATTATTTAAAAAGGAAGGTATTAGAAAACAGGAAATTATGGGTCAGTTAGCTTAACATCTGTCATACAGAAAATGTTAGAGGTTGTTATTAAAACCATTATAACAAGTGTTGGAAGCATTGCTGATTTCTCTTTTTAATCAATTTTCAATTGAGCTGGAAATGACATGGACTTTGGGACAGCTTATGAAGAAAGGAAAAGACAGACTAAACAAGCATTGTTTATTCATGAGGCCAAGCTTGGAGGCTAATTGTAGGCTGATTATTGATTAAAGAGGTTCCAACATATATAGCAACCTCAGGAAGAGCATCATGTTGAAACATTTCAGACATTGGCTATTAACAAGGTTGGTTACTGGGAACTGATTCCAACAAGACAGCCAATGTTCAAGAAGATGGCACTTGTTGAATGGGTAATTGAGGTCTCAGGATTCCAGAAGGTACTTCATAAGGTAGCACATCAAAGGCTATTGCAGAAAATAAAAGCTCATGGTGTTGTGGGTGACGCATCGGGATGGATACAAGATTGGCTGGCAAGCAGAAATTAGAGAGTAAGAGTGTATGAGCCTTGTTAGTCTGGGATGTCATGAGGGAAAAACTGCTGGAGCCTCAAAGCTTTACAATTTATGTAAGTGATTTGAATTAAGGGACAGAAGGTATACATATTTCTAGAGGTATATCTAATGCTGACTAGTGGTGCTCAGGTCCCATGAGTGAATAAAGAAAGTATCTAAATTGGCTGTTGTCACAAAAATAGGTAGGAAAGTGAGTTATGATGAAGATAAGGGCCTAAGATATAGATAACTGAGTGTACAGGGAACTAGCAAATAGAGTACAATGTGGAATTGTAAACATGTCCATTTTGGCAGAAAGAATTAAAAATTAAGCATTTTATTGAAATGGTGAAAGCTTGCAGAGCTCCGAGTTGCAGAGAGATCTGGGTGACCTAATGCATGTATTGTAGAAGGTTAGTGTGCAAGTGCAGCAAATCATCAGGAAAGTTAATCTTTACTTATTTCTTTACCTACACAAAAAGTGATATTGTTGGCATTAAGGTCACAGGCACCGTACAAAAGAGTATGCCCCACAAATGTTACCATGGCAAGACTGTAACAATTTATAATGTTATAAAGCATGCTGTTGGTCTTATTATCAACAAAAACATCAAAAGCATGGTTCTTGCTAAACAATTAATAACTGTATTGCGCATATTCATCGGAAAAGTTGGGACAGCTTTCTACAGTGAGTGAAGAGGCCAAGAGAGTGGTGAAGCAGAAGGGGACTCCAGTTGAGTTGAAACGCCAGCCTGTTCAGCCCAAAAAGGCAAGCAAGCTACAACTGCTGGAACCAACTCCACACGAGTTCATAGTATAATTATGTTAATGACTCGGATATATATTTTCTGTCTAAAAAAAAGTTGTGTTTTATTGAGAGGGAAACTCAATGCAAAAGTAGGGAATTCACTTATGTTAGGCAGTAGTCAGACTACATCTGGAGTACTGCAGTTAAGCTAAAAGACTAATACTTGGAATGAGTAGATTGCCTTCCGAGAAAAGGCCAAACAGATCCATTCAAGAAGTTTTGAAAGTTGCAAACTTTCCACATGCCTTAAAAAAAATGATTCCTCCCACCTGGAATGTGCTGCTGGAAATCTCACATTGCAGACCTCTCCCTGATTTGATATTCAGTTCAAGTTGTAGTGTGAATGACTTGAATGCTAAGATCTGCTGTTTTGTGATTATCTTATAGATGATCTGATTTGTTTTTTTTAAATATTTAAACTGATGGAAATGAGGTTCATTACTCAATTCCGATATGTCCAGAAACGTCATCATCGGATGGTGATGAGGTTAAAATCCAGACATTTCTTTACTAAACATTAAATAAAACTAATATATTTTATCCTTCAAATTGGAATTGCCTCAAAATATTTTTTATGTCTGTCTTAATCAGCTAATTAAAAAATATACAAAGTCTTTTTTGAAGTACTTGAAGTTTAGTATTTCTTTGGGAAATCATTTGTGTTGTAAAGTAATTTCCCAGAATTATCAGTTGGATATTTATAAATTTTGAAGTTCAGTGAGAGTGATTTTACAAAAGACATATTTAACGTTTTTTAAAGCCTGCTTAGCGTTATCATTAGATCTGAGGAGATGATATAATATCATTTTAAAAAATATATAGCTGGTAATTGCATTGAAGTTTTTTTGTATTCATGACAGGGAAGGCAGAGGTGGTTAGTAGCAATGTCACTGGGCTAGTAATCTAGAGCTGAAAATGTGTTGCTGGAAAAGCACAGCAGGTCAGGCAGCATCCAAAGAGCAGGAGAATCGACGTTTCGTTTCGGACATGAGCCCTTCTTCAGGAATGAGGAACGTGTGCCAAGTAGGTTAAGATAAAAGGTAGGGAGGAGGGACTTGGGGGGAGGGGTGTTGGAAATGCAATGGGTGGAAAGAGGTAAAGGTGAGGGTGATAGGCCGGAGTGGGGGTGGGAGTGGAAAGGTCAGGAAGAAGATTGCAGGTTAGGAAGGTGGTGCTGAGTTCAAGGATTGGGACTGAGACAAGATGGGGGGAGGGGAAATGAGGAAACTGGAGAAATCTGAGTTCATCCCTTGTGGTTGGAGGGTTCCTAGGCGGAAGATGAAGTGCTCTTCCTCCAGCCATCATGTTGCTATGGTCTGGCGATGGAGGAGTCCAAGGACCTGCATGTCCTTGGTGGATTGGGGGGGGGGGGGGGGGAGGGAGGAGTTGAAGTGTTGAGCCACGGGGTGGTCTGGGTGTCCCAGAGGTGTTCTCTGAAATGTTCTGCAAGTAGGCGGCCAGTCTCCCCAATATAGAGGAGGCCACATCGGGTGCAGCGGATGCATTAAACGATGTGTGTGGAGGTGCAAGTGGATATGGAAGGATCCCTTGGAGCCTTGGGGGGAAGTAAGGGGGGAGGTGTGGGCGCAAATTTTGCATTTCTTGCGGTTGCAGGGGAAGGTGCCGGGAATGCAGGTTGGGTTGGTGGGGGGTGTGGACCTGATGAGGGAGTCACGGAGGGAGTGGTCTTTTCAGGCTGATAGGGGAGGGGATGGAAATATATCCCTGGTGGTGGGGTCTGGTTGGAGGTGGCAGAAATGACAACGGATGATACGATGAATATGGAAGTTGGTGGAGTGGTAGGTGAGGACAGTGCGGTTCCGCCTACTTGCAGAACATTTCAGAGAACACCTCTGGGACACCCGGACCAACCAACCCAACGACCCCGTGGCTCAACACTTCAACTCCCCCTCCCACTCCACCAAGGACATGCAGGTCCTTGGACTCCTCCATCGCCAGACCATAGCAACACGACGGCTAGAGGAAGAGTGCTTCACCTTCCGCCTAGGAGCCCTCCAACCACAAGGGATGAACTCAGATTCCTCCAGTTTGCTCATTTCCCCTCCCCCCACTTTGTCTCAGTCCAACCCTTGAACTCAGCACCACCTTCCTAACCTGCAATCTTCTTCCTGACCTCTCCACCCCCATCCCCACTCCGGCCTATCACCCTCACCTTAACCTCCTTCCACCTATCGCATTTCCAACGCCCCTCCCCCAAGTCCCTCCTCCCTACCCTTTATCTTAGCCTGCTTGGCACACTTTCCTCATTCCTGAAGAAGGGCTCATGTCCGAAATGTCGATTCTCCTGCTCCTTGGATGCTGCCTGACCTGCTGTGCTTTTCCAGCAACTCATTTTCAGCTCTGATCTCTAGCATCTGTAGTCCTCACTTTCTCCTAGTAATCTAGAGCCTCAGGTTAATGTTCTGGGGACATGGTTCAAATCCCACTGTGGCAGATCAGATTTGAATTCAGTAAAAAGCTAGAAATAAAAACTGGTCTATTCTCTTTTGTTCAGTGGTGGTAATAGCCTAGTGGTATTGTTATTTGCTGTCTAAAAATCCAGGGAAAGTTCTGGGGGGCAGTGGGGGGGAGCAAGGGGCGAGGTCCAAATCCCACCATAGCTGAATGCAAAGTCAATCTATCCAGGTACGCTGGCTAGGTGGATACAGAACTGACTTGGTTATAGAAAATAGAGGGTAGGGGAGGAAGGGTGCTTTGCGGAATGGAGATCAGTAACTCGTGGTGTTCTGCAGGAATCAGTGCTGGGACCTTTGTTCGTAACATATATAATGATCAGGAGGATAATGTAGATGGTTGATTACTAAGTTTACAAATGACACCAAAATTGGTGGAGTTGCAGATGGTTAGGATTACCAAAGGATAGAATGGGATAATAGATTGTAGATTTAGACAGAGAAATGGCAGATGGAGTTTAAGCTGGGTAAATAGAAGGTGATGCATTTTGGAGATCAAATTCAGTTGCGAATTATACAATAAATAGCAGAACCCTTAAGACACAGAGGGATCGAGGTGCACTGAAAGTGGCAACACAGGTGGTCATGGAGGGATGCAGCATCCTTGCCTTCATCAGCCATGGCATTAAATATAAAAGTTGGCAGTTTGCGCTACAATAGTATAAAACCTTAGTTCAGCCATATTTGCAATTTGCCTGCAGTTCTGGTCATCACACTACCAGAAGGATGTGAATGCAGAGAAGATTTACCAGAATGTTGTCTGGACTGGAGGGTTTCAGTTGTGAAGAATGGTTGGATAAACTTAGATTATTTTCACTGGAAAGATGAGGCTGAAGGGCGACCTGATAGAGGTTTACAAAATAAAGAGAAGAATGAATAGGATGAATAGTCAGAGGCTTTTTCCCAGGGTGCAAAGGTCAGCTATAAGAGAGCACAGGTTAGACGTGAGAGAGGGAAGGGTTAGAGGAGAAGTGCAGGGAAAATATTTCACATAGAAGGTGATGAAAGCCTGGTATGCACTGCAAGTGGAGATGATGGAAACAGGCACATTAGCAATGTTTAAGGGACCACTTTGACTGGAACAACACATCCATCCTAGGACAAACCAAACAGAGACACGCACGAGAATTCCTAGAAACATGGCAGTCCAACCAGAACTCTTATCAATAAACACATCAAATTGGACCCCCACTTACCACCATCTGAGAAAAAAAACAGGAAATGACATCGCCATGGGAAATGATATCATCAAGGAAACCTAAACACATAAATAGAAAGTGGGTTATAACACCAGCTTCATTGATGATGTTACCTAGTATGGTGACGAAATGTCTGAAAATGAACCTTTCAGCTCAGCGAGCAAACTTACATCCACATCCTAATAATCTTATATGTTTCAATAAAGACAGATTTTGTTTACGTGATTTCAATTCTATTTTTAAAAAACTGCTTGGTGTTTGTCAGATCGAAGGAGCAGCTTACTGTGGCTCTTGGTTTTGGAAATCACAGCAGTTGGGCATTTGGGATCAGCAAAGAGGTGAAAACCTACTGGACACTGGAGCACCATTCTATGAAACGTACAAGACATCGGATGGAAAGTACATGGCTGTGGGTGCATTGGAGCCTCAGTTTTATGAGCAACTGATAGAAGGCAAGTTTCTTTTCTTTATGACTACTCTATCTGTTGTTCAGAGGTAACAGGTGTAAAACGTTGTCTCTGTTGGGTAATTATGGTCCCAGAATCCAATTAACTGTTCAAAAGTAATTTTAAGTTGATTTATTAAGGAACAACAGTTTAGTTTTAATAGATTAACTAAACAGACAAGAAAAGTATACAATCAATGATGGTTGAGAGTCTTAGACTTGTACTAGAGAATGAATGATTAAGACAGAGTATTGATCTCAGCAAATTGTGAAGGCAGCGTCCTGCTCTCCAGCAACGATGTTAGGGAACTCTTTCTTCCATCCTTCCTGGTCCATCTTTTTATATAAAATAGGCATTTGCCTGACTAGTACTACCACCTGAACAAGACCAAGAGGACTTGTTAATATAGTTTTTTTCTCGAGGCTGGGCATTTGCTCTATATCAATTATAGAGTTATAGAGTCATAGAGATGTACAGCATGGAAACAGACCCTTTGGTCCAGCCCGTCCATACCGACCAGATATCCCAACCCAATCTAGTCCCACCTGCCAGCACCCGGCCCATATCCCACCAAACTCTTCCTATTCATATACCCATCCAAATGCCTCTTAAATGTTGCAATTGTACCAGCCTCCACCACATCCTCTGGCAGCTCATTCCATACATGTACCACCCTCTGCCCCTTAGGTCTCTTTTATATCTTTCCCCTCTCACCCTAAACCTATGCCCTCTAGTTCTGGATTCCCCGACCCCAGGGAAAAGACTTTGTCTATTTATCCTATCCATGCCCCTCATAATTTTGTAAACCTCTAGAACGTCACCCCTCAGCCTCCAACGCTCCAGGGAAAACAGCCCCAGCCTGTTCAGCCTCTCCCTGTGGCTCAGACCCTCCAACCCAGGCAACATCCTTGTAAATCTTTTCTGAACCCTTTCAAGTTTTGCAACATCTTTCCGATAGGAAGGAGGCTAGAATTGCACGCAATATTCCAACAGTGGCCTAACCAATGTCCTGTACAGCCGCAACATGACCTCCCAACTCCAGTAATGGTGTTGCTGGTTAAAGCACAGCAGGTCAGGCAGCATCCAAGGAACTGGAAATTCGACGTTTCGAGCCAGAGCCCTTCATCAGGAATTCCTGATTGAAGGGCTCTGGCCCGAAACGTCGAATTTCCAGTTCCTTGGATGCTGCCTGACCTGCTGTGCTTTAACCAACAACACATTTTCAGCTGTGATCTCCAGCATCTGCAGACCTCACTTTTTACTCCCAACTCCTGTACTCAATACTCTGACCAATAAAGGAAAGCATACCAAACACCTTCTTCACTATCCTATCTACCTGCGACTCCACTTTCAAGGAGCTATGAATCTGCACTCCAAGGTCTCTTTGTTCAGCAACACTCCCTAGGACCTTACCATTAAGTGTATAAGTCCTGCTAAGACTTGCTTTCCCAAAATGCAGCACCTCGCATTTATCTGAATTAAACTCCATCTGCCACTTCTCAGCTCATTGGCCCATCTGGTCAAGATCCTGTTGTAATCTGAGGTAACCCTCTTCGCTGTCCACTACACTTCCAATTTTGGTGTCATCTGCAAACTTGCCAACTGTAACTCTTATGCTCGCATCCAAATCATTTATGTAAATGACAAAAAGTAGAGGACCCAGCACCAAACCTTGTGGCACTCCACTGGTCCAGCCTGAAAAACAACCCTCTACCACCACTCTCTGTCTTCTACCTTTGAGCCAGTTCTGTATCCAAATGGCTAGTTCTCCCTGTATTCCATGAGATCTAACCTTGCTAATCAGTCTCCCATGGGGAACCTTGTCGAACGCCTTACTGAAGTCCATATATATCACATCTACTGCTCTGCCCTCATCAATCTTCTTTGTTACTTCTTCAAAAATCTCAATCAAGTTTGTGAGACATGATTTCCCACGCACAAAGCCATGTTGACTATCCCGAATCAGTTCTTGCCTTTCCAAATACATGTACATCCTGTCCCTCAGGATTCCCTCCAACAACTTGCTCACCACCGAGGTCAGGCTCACCGGTCTTTACCACCCTTCTTAAACAGTGGCACCACGTTTGCCAACCTCCAGTCTTCCGGCACCTCACCTGTGACTATCGATGATACAAGTATCTCAGTAAGAGGCCCAGCAATCACTTCTCTGGCTTCCCACAGAGTTCTTGGGTACACCTGATCAGGTCCTGGGGATTTATCCACCTTTAACCGTTTCAAGACATTAAGCACTTCCTCCTCTGTAATCTGGACATTTTGCAAGATGTCACCATCTATTTCCCTCCAGTCTATATCTTCCATATCCTTTTCCACAGTAAATACTGATGCAAAATATTAATTTAGTATCTCCCCCATTTTCTGTGACTCCACACAAAGGCCACCTCGCTGATCTTTGAGGGGTAAAAACAATGACTGCAGATGCTGGAAACCAGATTCTAGATTAGTGGTGCTGGAAGAGCACAGCAGTTCAGGCAGCATCCAAGGAGTAGCAAAATCGATATTCTCTCCCTAGTTACCCTTTTGTTCTTAATATATTTGTAAAAACCATTTGGATTCTCCTTAATTCTTTGCAAAAGCAATCTCATGTCCCCGTTTTGCCCTCCTGATTTCCCTCTTCAGTATTCTCCTATTTTCTTTACACTCTTCTAAGGATTCACTCGATCTATCCTGCCTATACCTGACATATGCTTCCTTATTTTTCTTATCCAAACCCTCAATTTCTTTAGTCATCCAGCATTCCCTATATCTACCAGCCTTCCCTTTCATCCTGACAGGAATCTACTTTCTCTGGATTCTTGTTATCTCATTTCTGAAGCCTTCCCATTTTCCAGCCGTCCCTTTACCTGCGAACATCTGCCTCCAATCAGCTTTTGAAAGTTCTTGCCTAATACCATCAAAATTGGCCTTTATCCAATTTAGGACTTCAACTTTTAGATCTGGCCTATCCTTTTCCATCACTATTTTAAAGCGAATAGAATTATGGTCGCTGGCCCCAAAGTGCTCCCCCACTGACACCTCAGTTACTTCCCCTGCCTTACTTCCCAAGAGTAGGTCAGGTTTTGCTCCTTCTCTCATAGATACATCCACATACTGAATCAGAATTTTTTTTTTCTGAAATTATCTTTCTAAATAATGAATACAGAACAGGTATCTAAAATATCAGGATAGTCACCTCTCTCTGTCCAACTCCTAGTTTGAGATAATATTTTTAAATGTTGTGCCAAGGATAAAGTCCTGGCCATCTCTGAACACTTACATAGATAAGGAAGAGCAAGGGATGCCATCTGACCAATTTAGGAATGTCAACATAGAAGCCTGACCCAGCTGACCAAGTATTTCCTCGAACTATTTGTAATGCTTGTTTGTTTCGAATAGGCCTTTCCAGTGAGGGAAAACCATTTCTCTTGCAACAGTTTTATAAGAATTCATGAAATACAAAAAGTACTATTTTATTGAGCGCACCAATTTCTTACACAGGTAAAAAGTAGCATGCAAATTATCTGTCATTAAATCCTAAGCTACTGATTGGCTTTCAAAATCTGCCACTGCTGTTAATCTGTCTAGCTGGCTTGTGGAGCTAGATATATTGTCGCTCTGTATTGAGTTGTGAATGCATGGAATGCGTTGCCATCTGTGGTGGTGGAAGCAGAGTCATTGGGGACATTTAAGCGACTGCTGGACCTGCACATGGAAAGCAGTGAGTTGAGGGGTGTGTAAGTTAAGTTACTATATTTTATATTAGGATTAAATCTCGGCACAACATCGTGGGCCAAAGGGCCTGTTCTGTGCGGTACTTTTCTATGTTCTATGTTTTATTGACCTTTGGAGTTTACATTGCCAGTTTCTTTGCTCATTCTAAAAAAAAGAGCCAATACATGATCCAGATGAAAAATAACAAAGATTTTAGGTGACAAACTCCAATTCTATTTAAGATGAGAGTGTGCATCTGACCCACGTAGTTCCTTTCTGCTCTCCCCACCTCCACCTGAATTTGAGTGAGTAAATAATGAGGAACAATTACAAGAATAGTAATTACAAGAATAATACTCAGACTAGTTGGGGTGATTAGTTTCAACCTATTTAAAGGGAACCTAGATCTGTAGACGAGGGAGAAAGAGTTGAAAGGATATATCGATACAGTTGTGGAACTAAATCGAACGGACCTTTGTGGAGCATGAACAGTGGCTGTAAATTCTCTGTAAACAAATTCCTTACCACTAGGTGGCATTGCAGAACTTGCTTATTTCCCCTGTAGAATTGCTCAGCTTCCACCTGCACACAGTCAGTTTCTCTGGAGAATCAGTCAGCTCCGCTGCTGGATTACAGATTGCAGAGTGAGGCCAACACTAGTTGAGGTTACAATGAAGGGCTCTCCTTCTCAATCTGTGCTTTCTTGCAAAGTGTGGTGGCCTTCAAGCCACCATTTTTCTGTAATGAGAGAGCAACCTATGTCCCAGTAGAATTATGGCATCTTATTCTGTTTTTCTACCTGTTGCATCTTTCAGAACTTTAAGTTAGCATTTCTCTCTTTGTTTTAAGTTTTAGTAAATGCTCATTGCAAGTTTTAACTTTCCTCGCCTCATTTTCTGATATTTCATAGGCCTGTTGTCCTACTCCTTTAATCTGGTTGGTCTCATACTCAGCATAAGGAAACATGATTGTGGTTGTTGGAGGTCAGTTATCTCTGCCTCAGGATATGAAATGTATTTCTTCGGCAGTCCTCTAGGCTCTGGTGGCTTCAGTTATTACATCAATGATACTTGCTGTTATTTGCAGCAGAGAAGTCCCTTGATCCCAGGATGATGTCAATTGAGAATAAGATATAAAAGCAGAATTAGGGAATTTAGTCCATTGAGAGTCTGCTCCATTATTCAATCATGGCTGATATATTTTTCAAGCCCAATCTCCTGCTGTCTTGCTGTAACTTTTGATCTCCTTCTTAATCAAGAACCTATCTGTCTCAGTCTTAAATACTTGAACTACTTGGTCTTCACAACCTTCTGCAGCAACAAGTCCCACAGATTTGATGCTCTGACTGAAGAAATTCCTCCTTATTTCAGATCTAAAGATTCATCACTTCATTCTGATGCTACATTGCTTTTCAGCGAGAGCTTCAGACTGCATTAGCAGCATTTTCTTTATATTTCCTTGAAACATTTTCTATAAGCAACCTGACAAGGAGATGCTTCTTAACCATCCAGACATGAGCAAGAGACAGATTAGTGCAGTTATTGCAAAAAATCTGGAATTACAAGTCTAATGATGAACATAAGATCATTGCCAAATATCAGAAAATAGATCTGGTAAACTAATGTTCTTCAGCGAAGGAAATCTGCTCCCTTACCTGATCTGGCCTACATATTACTCAAAATGTGGTTGCCTCTAATTGGCCCCTGACTAGCCACTCAGTTAGGTAAAAACAATGAACTACTGAACTGCTGTGCTTTTCCAGCACCACTCTACTCCAGAATCTGGTTTCCAGCATCTGCAGTCATTGTTTTTACCTAGTTGATTTTAATCCTACTGCGAATCCTCTTGCAAGGATGCCTGCCTTGAAGAAGTTTCCTCCTTTCTCTACAAGAATCTCAGGGAGTCCCTCTCCTACTGCAACTCCCAGGTCATTTCCTCTGCCCTGAAGCTCTTCAACCATGTCCTGAAACAGACTCGCTACTACAACCACATTTGCTTCCTCAGTGCCTGCCTCCGTAACCAACTCATCCCACACAGACTTCAGACCACCTTTAAACCAGCAGAGTTCGGATCAAACAGGACAAACAGTACAGACTACAGATTCAAAAACACCAGCAACGGTTCTCCTTCAAGATCTTTCGCTCCACGCTCGCAGCAATGCGCCGACACCTAACCTCTCTACAGTCAGCCCTGCCTCAGCTGAGGGCCACACTCTCTCAGAATTGCAAAGGACCCCTCCTTTACTATATTCTCAGGAGAATTCATACTCTCAACGAACAGTATTTCAACACCGTCTCAAACATCAAAAACTGTAAGTCCAACAAACTTTTATCTACCCACCTTCATAACCAGCGCTCCTAAAACATTCCAATAGATTCCCCTGGAACTGCTCGGACGCCATTAGCCATGATGCAGCCACCATCCCCATGCTGATTAATGACATCACTTCCGCCCTCATCATAGCCTCTTCCACAGCCACTCCCATTCCTCACAATTCTTCATGCATCACACATGACATCACTTCCGCCTCTCACATCATCCATGGAGACACACGCTCAGTGACTTCCACCCCCTCCCCACAGCCGTGTTTGCCACCATTTCCACCCCCACCAACGCCACTAAACTGCATTCTGCTGACATGCCCCCCGCAGATCCCACTGTCACCAGCCCCGCCCCTCAGAATCCTGAGGGGAACACCACCCCTGCTCATGACTCCACCCTCATTCCCCCTAACATCACACCCACTCCAGTTACAGGCTCCACTCCCACTCCCAGCTCCACACCCACACTCTGGTTTTTACAGCACTGTCATGTCTACAATCGGTGAAGGAATTTGTGCCCAGGTCACTTAACTAGGAGGACTGTTTGAGGCCATGCATTTGCTCAGCCTCAGGTGGAAGACATACCCCTGAGCTCTGTATTAAAAATATGATAAACATGCACAGACAGACATAGGAACATCAGTGAACTGAAGTGAAATGTGTTGAAGTCTTTCCACATTTTACTGTTGTGGTGGCTGCAGCTTGCAAGTGCCTGACTGCCCAATTCCTGCTTTTGAGACACAGATCCAGCAGAGCACTTAGTGGCTCCTGGATATTTGCCTGGTCTATCACGTTTCGTCAATGACCAGGAGAAAAGTCACGGGGCATTGATCTCATTCCAAACCCCTTCTTCTCAAGGACACAGAATGGAGCCAACAGACACAAGAAGGAGGAACATTGGACATGTGCCTCAGCAGATTTTTCTCAAGACACTCCAAAGATGCCCAGCCTTCATCCCTCTTGTACCTGTAATTCCAAGGCTTACACCAAGTCAAGCTGAAGAATGCAAGAGACTCCTAAACAGTAGAAAGCTGCTCAGGGATGCCTGTCCAAATCTTCAGAATACCTGGGCTGTAATAACATGCAGCAAGCTTCTCCAGCCCAGCTGCTGAAGTTGGGCCTTCACCTGTTTGTATTGGGAGGGAGAAGAAGAAAAGATATTTTTGAGGGTAGTTTTGGGGTAGAGGTGTTCAAGCATTGTATCAAGTCAACATTATTGTCAATAATTATTCATTTTTACTGTTACATTATCTGCTGTAGTCTTATTGTCACAATAATACCAGGTTCATGAGTGGAAATGGGCTCACCAAGATCACGAGGGGACAGGATAGAGTGAATAGGGAGAAGCTTTACCCGCTTGTAAAAAAAAAACTGAATGAGAGGGTGAAGTGCAACTGAAGCAAGGATGATGTGATTTAATTTTATCTACAGTGAATAGTGTATGGAAAGTACTCTTTGAAATGTAGTGAAGGCAGGCTCAATTGAGGCATTCAGGAGATTTCGGATGATTATTTGAAATGGAGTTTAGGGTAAAGGCAGGAACTTGGCATTAGGTAGTAGACCCAGGCACCATGTTCCTAATGACTACCTCCTCTGCTGAGAAGTGAAACAATGTGGAGCATTTTCCACCGACAAATGGATTTGCTGTATTACGATCGCCAAGCTTTGATGCCATGCTCTTTCATAATCAATAAGCCGCTGACTGTAGTTATCCTCATCTGTCAGGGAATCATAAATTGTAGTTTGCTGCCAAGGTGCTACAGAAGAACCTCGGGGACTGAGATTAAAAGCAAATTTTACGGAGGAACCAAGACCTGAGATATCAAAATGGTGCATCCTTCATACCGACCCTATGGGGAAGATGGCAGAGTTTGCGATGCATTCCTGCATTTCAGGAAGGAAAGTTTTATCCTTTGTCTGTACTTTGCAAAGCAACAGTGTAACGTTTAAGACTGTGAGATGACAAATCAGTTAATGGTAAGGTCCTGGGGAGTGTCACTGAACAAAAAGACCTTGGAGTCCAGGTTCATAGTTCCTTGAAATAGATAGGACAGTGAAGAAGGTGTTTGGTATGCTTTCTTTTATTAGTCAGTGCATTGAGTAAAAGGAGGTCATGTAGGATATTGGTAAGGTCACTTTTGGAGTACTGTGCGCAGTTCTAGTGTTGAAAGGGTTCAGAAAGGATTTATAAGGACGTTGTCAGGGTTGGAGGATTTGAGTCATACGGAGAGGCTGAATAGGCTAGGGGGGTAATTTCCCTGGAGCGTCGGAGGTTGAGGGATCCTTTGTAGAGATTTATCAAATCATAAGAGGCATGGATAGGGTGAAAGACAAGGTCTTTTCCCTGGGATGGGGGAGTCCAGAACTAAAGGACACAGGTTTAAGATGAGAGGGGAAAGATTTAAAAGAGACTTATGGGGTAACCTTTTCAAGCAAAGGAAAGTGCGTGTATGGATTGACCTGCCAAAGGAAGTGTTGGAGGCTGATCCAATTACAACATTTAAAAGGCATCTGGATAGGTATATGAATTGGAGGGGTTTGGAGAGATATGGGCCAAGTGCTGGCAAATGGGACTAGATTAATTTAGGATATCAGCATGGACAGGTTGGACTGAAAGGTCTATTTCCATGCTCTATATCTCTATGACTCTATTGGGCAAATCGGCAGGGTGGCATAAATGTGACAACTGGCTCAGGACATCCTGAGTTATCTTTAGCTCTGCTCTTCAGTCATTTCCCTTGAAGCCTGTGAGTATGATTTCAGAACTGCCAGAACTCTTGTGCTGATGCCTCTCCCTTTGAATGCTGTATGGCAGTCAATGACAGTTGTTGTTTGTGGTGGAGTTGGAAAAGATGGTCTCTGTGCTTTCTTCTACATTTTTCTCTGTGACAAAAGTTTTCCATCATTCTATGAATTCCCTGTCTGTATCAAAAGTCATGTCTCAGCCGTGTTATGAAGAGTGCCATGTTCCATTGAGGCTTGTTGACCTCAGGTTATAAAGTGGCAATCAGTAAAGCACTCTTCATGATTACTTCATCAGTACAATTCAGAATTAGATGCTTGACACATTTCCAGACTAAATCTGAATTGAAGGAAGATGAATGTTTAATCAGAATACCCATGAGTTTTTACTCTTTATCATGGAATGTGAACATCACTGGCAAGGGCAACATTTGTTGTCCCTAATTGACCTTAAAGTAGTATGGCTTGCTTTATTACTTCAGCATGTTATTGACTGGCATTCCTGTTATGGTACTTTACAAACATGCTTTTTTTCTTTAAATATTACAAATTTAGCAAGTTTTTGCAGTTAAAACCACTTATTTACATTGTTGCTCTGTTTTGTGGATCCTTTTAATGTCATAATTTTGCCTACTAAAATGAGAAGATCAGTAATTATAATTTTAATGCTAGTTGTCTTTTTTTAATAAAATCTATGTAATCTACATACATCAGGAGATTTTTCACGCTGAGGGAAATTATGTATTTGGAAATACTGATGATCCAAAGAATATTGGGCGGCATGGTTAGCACTGTTGCCTCACAGTGCCAGAGACCTGGGTTCAGTTCCCGCCTCAGGCAACTGTCTGTTTGCACACTCCCCCCGTGTCTGCGTGGGTTTCCTCTGGGTGCTCCGGTTTTCTCCCACAATCCAAAACTGTGCAGGTTACGTGAATTGGCCATGCTAAATTGCCCGTAGTGTTAGGTGAAGGGGTAAATGTAGGGGAATGAGTCTGGGTGGGTTGCTCTTCAGAGGGTTGGTGTGGACCTGCTGGGCTGAAGGGCCTGTTTCCATACTGTAAGTAATCTAATCTAATATTACTTTATTTGGCCACTGTCTATTTGTGATTCTAATAATCTTTCTCTATTAGTCAAAGCCAAAGCATGGATGGTACATTGGAAAGGTTTGTGATATTTGGATTCCAGACTTGTTACACTGATGCAATTTGAGTTTCCCGTCTCTTGTTACAAGAAACTGGATGGATGCTCTGGCACATGTCAGATCACCAAGAGAGATGGGAGCGTACAATTTTGTCAGTTAAGAAACATTTGGACTTGGACATGGATGGTTTTGTGAAATGAAGCAGTTTCGATAAGGGAGCTTAAGATGAAAGAACCCTTAGGAAGCAGTGATCTGCGGTTTGAGAGGGAGAAGAGGTAACATTCTTACAGTTGAATAAAGGCAACTACAGAAGCATGAGGGAGGAGAGGGGAGA
Source organism: Hemiscyllium ocellatum (assembly GCF_020745735.1). NCBI lineage: Eukaryota > Metazoa > Chordata > Chondrichthyes > Orectolobiformes > Hemiscylliidae > Hemiscyllium > Hemiscyllium ocellatum. Next base: position 51,121,896 of record NC_083401.1, on the reverse strand, counting down.
ATTGACTGGGCGAGGAGCCTAGTAGAAAAGACAGTGCAACAGCAATGATAGGTTTTTCAGAGTAATTCAGAGATTCGTCCCGAGGAAAAAGAAGCATGGTACAGGGAGGATGAGGCAACCATGGCTGACTAGGGATGTCAGGGATAGTACAAAAGCAAAAAGAGAAAGCATATAATGTGGCGAAAGGCTGTGGGAAATTAGAGGATTGGGAAGCTGACAAAGACAAACTGAGGGCAACAAAAAAGAAGTAAGGAGGGGAAAGATTAAATACGAGGTTAAGTTAGCCAGTAATATAAAGGAAGATTATAAGAGTTTCTTTAGATATATACAGGGCAAAAGCAAGGTAAATGTAGACATTGGGCTGCTGGAAAATGACACTGGAGAAATAGTAGTGAGGAGCAAGGAGATGGCTAAGGAACTGAATAATTACTTTGCGTAAGTCTTCAAGGAGGAAGATACAATATCAAAAATTCAAGAGAGTGAGGAGGCAGAGCTGAGTATGATGGTCATCACCAAGGACAAGGTGCTAGAAAAACTGAATGGCCTGAAGGTGGATGAATCACCTGGACCGGATGGACTCCACCTCAGAGTTCTAAGGGAGATAGCTGACAAGATAGTGAAGGCATTAGTGGTGATCTTTCAGGAATTGCTTGAATCAGGGAGTATCTGGATTAGTGGCGCTGGAAGAGCACAGCAGTTCAGGCAGCATCCAAACTGCAGTGAAATCGACGTTTCGGGCAAAAGCCTTCATTATTCCTGATGAAGGGCTTTTGCCTGAAACGTCGATTTCGCTGCACTTTGGATGCTGCCTGAACTGCTGTGCTCTTCCAGCACCACTAATCCAGAATCTGGTTTCCAGCATCTGCAGTCATTGATTTTACCTCCTTGAATCAGGGAGTGGGCAAAGATGGAAAATTACAGATTGATTAATCTAACCTCGGTCGTGAGTAAGATCCTGGAATCCATTGTGAAGGCTGAGATTTCGGAATATTTGGAAGTGTATGGTAAAATAGGGCAAAGTCAGAATGGCTTCATCAAGGGGAGGTCTTGCTTGACAAATCTGCTAGAATTCTTTGAGGAAGTAATGAGCAGGTTAGACCAAGGAGAACCAATAGATATTATTAACTTAGTCTTCAAGAACGCCTTTGACAACGTACCACACACGAGACTACTGAGTAAGTTAAGGGCCCATGGTGTTAGAGGCAAGATGCTAACATGAATAGAAGGTGGCTGTCAGACAGAAGGCAGAGAGTGGGGATAAAAGGGTCCTTCTCAGGATGGCAGCCAGTGACAAGTGGTGTTCAGCATGGCTCAGTGTTGGGGACCTCAACTTTTCATTTTCTACATTAACAATCTAGATGAAGGAACTGATGGCATTCTGACTACGTTTGCAGATGATACAAAGATAAGTAGAGGACAGGTAGCATTGAGGAGGTGGTGTGGCTGCAGAAGGATTTGGACAGATTAGGTTGCGGGCAAAGAAGTGGCAGATGAGCTACAATGTGGGAAAGTGTGAGGTCATGTACTTAGGTAGGAAGAACAGAGGCATGACTATTTTCTAAATGGGAAGAAAATTCAGAATCTAAAGTGCAGAGAGATTTTGGAGTTCTAGTCCAGGATTCCCTCAAGATAAACTTACAGGTTGAGTCAGTAGTTAGGTAGGCAAATACAATGTTAGGGCGGCACGGTGGCACAGTGGTTAGCACTGCTGCCTCACAGCACCAGAGACCTGGGTTCAATTCCTGACTCAGGCGACTGACTGTGTGGAGTTTGCACGTTCTCCCCGTGTCTGCGTGGGTTTCCTCCAGGTGCTCCGGTTTCCTCCCACAGTCCAAAGATGTGCGGGTCAGGTGAATTGGCCATGCTAAATTGCCCGTAGTGTTAGGTTAGGGGTATGGGTGGGTTGCGCTTCGGCGGGTCGGTGTGGACTTGTTGGGCCGAAGGGCCTGTTTCCACACTGTAAGTAATCTAATCTAATCTATTTATTTTGAGAGGACTTGGATATAAAAGCAGGGATGTACTCTTATCTTATTAACCAAGGCTGACCTAATATTCCTTCTCTGTGATGCACCTTGAGATGCTGAACAATGCAGTCTTTGCTATAAAATCCAAATATTAAAAACAACATTTACTTTTAATAAGGCTCTAGTCAGACTACATTTGGAGTATTGTGCGCAGTTTTGGGCCTCATATCTCAAGAAGTGTGTTCAGAGGAGGTTCATGAGAATGATCCCAGGATTGAAAATCTTAACACGTGAGGAATGTTTGAAGACACTGGGTTTATACTTGATAGAGTTTAGAAGAATGAGGGGGGATCTAATTGAAATGTACAGAATACTGAATGACCTAGACAGAGGAAGTTGTGAAGATGTTTCCATTAGTATACAGTTTAGGCCCTGAGGGCACAGCCTTCGAGTAAAGGGAAGACCTTCTAGAATGGAGATAAGGAGGAACTTCTTCAGCCAGAGAGTGGTGAATCTATGGAATTCATTGCCAGAGGAGGCTCTGGAGGCCAGGTCATTGAGTATATTTAAGACTGAGGTAGATAGGTTCTTGAGTATTAAGGGTTACAGGGAGAAGACAGAATGGGGTTGAGAATCTCATCAGCCATGATTGAATGGCTAAGCAGACTCGATGGGCTGAATGGCTTAATTTCTGCTCCTGTATCCAATGGTCTTATGGTTAGCTGTGGAGGGTTATGGACCAAACACAGGCAAATGGAACCAGATTAATTGTGAAAACTGGACGACATGGACAATTTGGGCTGTTTCTGTGCTGTAAACCTCTGACTGTATGGCTGATTGCCTTACTTCTGTTCTTATATCTTATGATCTTGTTAATGTAGATGCTAGCTTCTTGTGATTCATGGATGAGGATTCCCAAATCTCTCCAATGTTCTCATACTTCTTACTGACACGTATCTCACTCCCTGCTGCATCATTGTCAACCATGCTATCAGCCATCAGAGCTCTGATTTTGCCCTTTAAGGCTCTGTCTGAAACTTATCTTATTTACAAAGGCTGACCTAATATTCCTTCTCTGTGATGCATCTTGAGATGCTCAACAGTGTAGACTTTGCTATAAAATCCAAATATTAAAAACAACATTTACTTTTAATAAATATTTATGATCTGGAGATTGCAAACCCAATTTGTCATATGCAAAAAAAAGTTGATTTATGAAGTCAAGTTCTAAATGCCCTCTTTATTTAAACCCTCATCCTATCCCAGGACAACAATCCCATTCAGACTTATTTCGCTCTTCCTTGATCAGTTAGCTTCTTTTCTATTTTCTTTACAGCCTTGGACACTCTATTTCAGTACTTCCTAAACTATTGTCACCATGTCTCCAATGCAAGGCTTGTTGTGACCTGTCTGAAGGGGTGCTGGGAGGTGAGTGGAGGGATGATAAGGAGATCCATGAGAGTAGAGAGCTGCATGTTAGAGTGGGAGTGCAGCTGTTATAACTCAAGTCAGTGTTCCATGACAACCATGCTGTATACCTAAGAGTCTGGACCTAGGTACCTTTGTACCTGAGATGGCACTGTGTGTGGTGACTTTTAAACTTTTCATCTGAATACATGTGACAAGAAAGCCAATTCAATTCAAACTTTCAGAAGTCCTGGCAACTCCATTGTGTTAAGTCAAGATGGCCCAAAGCTCTCAAACCAGATACTCTTTCAGTTTCTTTAAATTTCCTAGAATTGAAAGCTATACCGTGATTGATGTCAAATTTCTTTTTTAAATTAACCTGTTTTTCTAATTAATTGATATCGGGAGATTTGAATGGCTCAGTATGCACAAGATGAAACAGTTGTGGGCTGGATTGAAAGAACTTGCAGACTTCATTTGTTAAATCAATCATAACTTGGCATCACTACTTTAATTAAACTGAGAGTACTGAACAAAGTTTGTGAGAAGATTTATAGCTCAGGTGCTCATTGTGGTTCTGTTCACCAAGCCGGAAATTTGTGTTGCAGCCATTTCGTCCCCTACCTAGGTGAAATCCTCAGTGCTTGGGAGCCTGCCGGAGGAAACCTCACAGAAGCGCTTCACAGGAGGCTCCTAAGCACTAAAGATGTCACCTAGACAGGGGACGAAACGTCCCTGCTGAGAGTAATGAAGGCTGGCACTGTTGGAACAATGCTCAAAGCTCTATTTGGCAAGGTATGGTAACTGCAGATCTCCCTAGTTAATTACTGCAAGGTCAAAATTATGACTCCAGTAAAGGCAAGTTAACAACAACAACATTCTGAAGTTTTCTCATCAATTAATGTGTTTTCTTGTCATGAAAATTGGCAGACCTCAACAAATTTGATGTTAACTTTAATGTAGTAATGTCCAGTATCTCAGATGTATAATCTGAATTGCAACAGTATATTTCCATGGTTTCAACTGTTTCGATTAATATGTTAATAAGGATGCGATTTAGGGAGTGATGGTTTATGTAAAAAGTACAATTAGTTGTATAATTTGAGCACTTCAACATGAATGTTGGTAGCAGACAAAACAAAATGCAGGCAATGTCACATCATACTAATGTTTTATAAACAATTTTCATGAATATTCCCAAGAACTGACTCATCTGTCTGTGCTTAATTATATTCATTAAAATATTAACTGCTCAGTTCCAAAGGTATCAATTTATTCATAAGCAATGAATTAATGAACTTTCTGTGCTTGGTCAAAGGATCAGCATTAGAAATGAAATCCCTTTAAAGGTAAACCAAACACCTGCTGAGTCAACTGAGAACACTTGATGCTCAGTGGCCTTCCAAGCCAGGAGGCAAATGTTCAAGTGCCACCTGCTCCAAGGTTTACCATTACATCTCTGAAGAGGTTAGTTCGAAAATACCCTATTTTATAAACTTTCAAACTCAGTAACAGTGGGACGAAAAGGTGTTGACAATGAAGCTGCATCCATTTCGCATTCCGAGCAGTCGTGCAATTTGGAGCCAGAGGGGCATCACACTTCAGGAAATTGAGACTGGTACGCATACTGATTGAGAAGAACATGAAAAGGCTATCTCATGAGAATCATTTGCCCAAAGTATTTCCTAACAATCTGAGTCAGATGACTGGAGGTTGGCTATGATAGGCAAAGTTGCTGAAAGTATATAAATTAGCTGAATTTCTGGGATGAGGTACAAGGAGTAAAAATCATAGATTGACAATGGGGCAAGAAAATTGGCAGCTGGAAAAGTCAGCATTGGTACTGGCTTAGAGAATACATTTAGGTGGAAAAGGCCATATACAGTAGAGAGGATTTTTAGCAGGCAATCTGATAGGAGAAATCCAGAAAGATCTCAACATGGGAAAAGATGTTGATGCTGAACAAAATGACCAGGTAGCTTTCTTGGACAATGGACAGAGGTCCTACGATTGGCAGGTGTTTGAGGCTACTAGTAGATTGGAAGGTAGGATGATGAACAAGGCTAAACAAAGACATTTACAGATCTGGAAGAATTTCAAATATATTTTGAAGTTGACAATGGAGAGCTGTTTGCTTTGTCACACAGTTAGATTTGTACAGAAATGGATCCCATCCACTGGAACCTAAGACCGAGGCTAGGTTTTTAGCTAGATGTTTTAATGCATGTTTGGAGGTTCCAAATGTTTGCTCAGCTTTATGATTTTATTTTTCTGACTCACCAATTCTCAATCTCTTGCTCCTTTTCTGTATTCCGACTCCTTTAGTTCTCATTTGTGTTAATACATGCAATAGGAGCACATGATAAAGCACTTTTTTGGACTTATGAGGTGACAAACTTCAAGAGTATTATTATCATGAGGATTATTCCAGTCAGCTGCTTTGTATCTCCTGTGCAAGCAGACTCATACAGCAGCTACTGCTTGTATGAAATAAGCTTTCAAATTTGTCAGAGGTCTGTTCTTGACTCACCAAACATAGTGAAAAATATGTCAAATAATTTACCCGCCTGTGCAAGATAAGGCATTTTGGTGAAGGTGTGTATGTTCATATATTTGACAAATATAATTTAGAAAGTTGAGGATGTAATCTAAAGACAACTTTTACTGCGTGCGATGTAATTGATCCATGATTGACCTAACCTGCACTTTGTGGAAAACTAACTTAGTAAGATTGTTATTAGAAAGGTTAGCACAGTCAATTTCCATTGCATTCCACTGCTGTGACAATGGAAGGTACAGAGGTGTATTGAAGTTATTTTGTTTAAGTAAGAGTTCAAAGGGAATTGCCGGATAATGAAGTGCATAAACTATTTTGTGATTTAAAACTCCACATTCCTCTGTTTAAAACAAAAGACTTTAGAACAGGTTGTAATCAACAGATAAGAGTTTTTACAATGTCAAAAGGTTTTATAGCTTAAACTTTTCAAGCTCAGGGAGTTATTGATATCATTGAAGTGAGAGAATTAAACAATATACAGGGTTATTTAGAGAACATGGAAGAATGCCATGAGGTGAAATGCTTATTTGGAGAGCTAACACGATGAGCCTGTAACATTTCTGTGATTTTGTTTAAGGCCTTCCCTTTCAACATCCATAAAGCCAATTGAAAGCAAAGCAAGACTCCCAGATTAATCCTGAACACTGCCACAAGGCTTCCCACAGATCAACTTGGGTTTTTATTGAACAAACAATTGGTTTCCTGAAGATATGCGTCCATTACCTGGACTGCTTCAGAGGAGCACTGCAAAATTTGCTAGACAGTCTCTCCAGAATAATGATTATTTTTCATTCACTGTACAACCTAACACAGTGAGGGGGTGAGTATTTAGAAGAAGAGATGATGAATCAGCCACCTGCCTCCTCAGACATGAAAGACAGGGAATCTGATGGATAAACTTGGAAGCCAAAATCAATACTGAAGAAACCATGGGAGTTGTGAGATGAGACAGGCAAGCCCAAGAGAACCTAGTAGCAGCCTGATTAGAGAGTCAATGACTTTGCATGATTAGTTTTGGAGATACACAAGTACAATAAAGTGATGATGCATAAACTTTCCGTCCTCAAGGGAATGCTGGAAAAGCACAGCAGGTCAGGCAGCATCCGAGGAGTAGGAGAATCGGCGTTTCAGGCATGAGCTCTTCATCAGGAAGGGCCCTGATGAAGGGCTTCTGCCCAAAAATGTGATTCTCCTCCTTGGATGCTGCCTAACCTGTTGTGTTTCTCCGGCACTACACTCTCGACTCTAATCTCTAGCATCTGCAGTCCTCACTTCCTCCCCACCCTCAAGAGAATGCTCATTTTATAACAATATGTGTTCATGCTGCTCCGCTAATCATATCGTTTACATTTATTTGTTCTCTTTGCACCAATAGGTTCCTAATCAGTTTGATAAGCAAAGCATCATGATGGAGTTCTTTAGGCTTATATGGGGGCTGTACTTGTACCAAACAAATATTTGTTTGCAAGGAATATTCATCTGTCATAGGTATGGAGGAGGCCCCTGCATTATAGCCATGTATTTCTCATTCTCTTTCCCAGAGGGTTTCCTCTTCCCAGACGAGACCTGTCATGAGGGTGTCGACATTCTTTGTAACCCTGCATCTCAAGCACATGTAGCATCTAGTGTGTTCATCGCTCCTCATCTTATCTGAGAAGAAAGTGCAGAGCTTTTAGAAGTACAAACTGATTGGCTCAGTGAGACGGAGCAATGGATGAAAGCATCCATGACTCAGGGATGCGATGATAGCCAAGTACATAACTGGCAGCTGCGAATAGGTCCACTCAAACAACTTCTCCACAGCAACCACCCACTGATCCACGGAGGCAGCTTTGCCCTCTTCCACTTGATGTCACCACATCAGACAAAACTTGAACATACCCCTTCGCCATACACTCAACTCTGTGGGTGATCTTTGCCACATCTTCCACTGCTTGCCTCATCATCTCAGTTATTCATAAATGACAAGACAAGAGGCTTATCATCTGTACTAATTTGGGCTTCGCAGACTCCAGCAGTCTTCCATGTTAGAGAATCAGCCATTTCTTTCTCTGCCAGGTTTGGACCCATGCCAATGTTGTGTTCACCAGAGTGTAACCCTGAGCCTACTCCAGAAGCATTCCACTCCTCCCCTGTCAATCCCCAAGGTGAATGGTGGTTCAGGGTGTGATGGAATGCTTTGACAGTGTTTCTTCTGAGAGTTCTGGCTGTTCCTCAGATATGATCTGTGGGACTGGGAGAGATGGGCTGGGTGTTTGGACTCTTTTTCTTATGGCCTTGGATTGCAAATGGGATCCAGAGGCTGCAGAGAATAGCATAAAATTTTATTAACATTGCAAGGTACCCCTTACCCAAGTTTTATTAAGTTTTCGGTGGTTAAAATGTGGCTGTTAATTATTGCCTGGAGGATTTCTCACAAGATCGCTGTTTCTCTTGTTCTCCTGTCAGCTCAGCAGCCTGCTCTGCAAATGGCATGAGCACCCTGATTTTTGGCATGTCACTCTCAGTCCATTCATTCTGTTTGTACACCTTTGTCTCCTGCGGTAGAGTACAGGCATCAAGAGACCTTAGAAGGGGTACATGAGCAATTTTCCTGTATTGAAAGCAACCGATAGAGATGTGAATCTCCAGAGCTGTGATTGTTCTTGTGTGACCCCTCAGAACAAAATGTGGTATGGGGAAGCTATGAGTGGGAGTAAAATGTGTTTGAGTATTGAAAGATTAAAATCAACCATTTTTTATATGATATCTGTCTGATATTCAAGTGAGGTCCTCATCTTGATATCAGCTTTTCTCATGGTATCTTTGTCTTGTGCAAGCCTTTGATGAGAAACTACATAATGTATGGATATCCCTAGTTCTGATGACAGATGAGTGACGTGATAGTATGTGAGTTGCTGAGCACTTCACTCCTTTTCTGTTTCAAGAGTGCCGCTTAAAAATGGGAGAGAGACAATAGTACTGTGGTGCATGGGTGTGTGCAACAACAAACATTAATTGCACAAGGTACACCACAGTACCTGGCAGTTAATCATGCTCGTTCTAACTCATAGGAGCATAAAGACATGAATAGTCAGTGGCATTTTCCCCAGCAGACTGTTAAAAAAACAATTCATTCTTTTGCGTCACCACATCCGATCATGCCTTGGGCTCCACTGACACTAACCACCACAGCCACCATCGTCCAGGCTGCCTTGGTGTCATAGACCAGTCTCCTTTTCTTATCCTTTCATAAAGAAAATCTCCTCTCATTTGCAAGCACCATGTGTATCACGACCCCAGAAAAGTATCCCTAAACCATAGCACTGCTGTCTTACCAACTCAGTGACATGTCGAGAGGGTAATAAGAAAAAGTTGGTCCATGGCCCTGGGTTGCAGAGATTTGAGTACTGTCTGGATGTTTTTTAAATGTTGCCTGGATCCTGAAAGGTGCTGGTGAGACAGAACCTTCTGCCTACCCAGCAACAGAATTTGACATTTAAATGAGCACTTGCAGGTAATGAGCTCAAAACATTATAATCTCATCGGAGAACCTACCTCTCAAGCAGAGGCCCCTCTTTTGGGCTAATGTTCCCACTTAACTTCTAAAAAGAAAATTCCATCCATTGACTTATATCTCCACCTTCTGCAATGAAACTTCCTGAGTCATTCTATGAAACAGTTCATGCATTGTATGTTTAAGACTACAAACCTGTACCTGTTACTAAAGATGAATAGATTTTAGATTCTGTTGAGCCATTTTCCTTTTCAGAATTGCTGTTTTTAGCTGAGCGCGCTGACCAGGCTAATTTGCATGTATGTGTAAGGGAAGCTTTTAAACAGTGCAGTTAGTATTGTTAGCTTTATGACATTTTTCCTGCAGTAATGTTTGACCAAATACTGTCTCAGCAGATAACCACATGATTTTGCAGCTGATATCAGTTCTTGGAGAATTGACCTTTATATTTAAACAGTCTTGTATATTCTCTAGAAATGGAATGTGTCTGAGCTCCTTAGTAGGAAGAGCCACAATACTGAGTTCGCTGAACTATCTGAGTTTGATAATCATTCCAGTATTTGAATTTGCCATGTCTAATTTTGTGCTTTTAATAGAAACAACACTAATGTGAAGCCAAAACTGTGCAAGACTTATTGAGGTTTTTTTTCTTTTTTTTCTCAGTTTTGATATAACTAGTAATATCCAGATACTGCAAAAGGATTCTAAAGAAGTGAATGTTGCTGGAAATGCCAGAATTTATTGCCCTTAGTTATCCTTGAGAAAGCAGTGATCAATCATTATCTTGAACTGCTGCCGTCCATATGCTAAAAGCACTCCTACAAGTGTTGGATGTTCAAGCTCAATACTTCTAAACTTAAAGAGCAGCAAAGGATTAGAGTTTCTCGGATTGTAAGTTCCAGGAGGTGGTCACCCCACAAGTAATGAGAGTTCCAATGGACAGATAGGAGACCATCTGGAAGTCAACAAGTAGGCACAGATATTTGTGAACGTGCTACTAAGCATTGGAAATAATTGGGAATAATGTCATCTTCAAATAGTGCCAGCGTAAAATAAATCATGCAGAGGGTTCAAATAGTCTTCAGAGAAAAGGGAGTGAGTCAGAGGGTGTGGTACCTGTCAGAACCAATGACATAAACAAATATTGAATTCATCAAGATAGATTTTCAGGAACTAGGGGTAACTTTGAATGTTCAGACTTGAAGGAGGTAATGAGTGCATTACTCTAAGTGTTGCTCACTACTGAGAATAGAAACCTACACTAGGTGGGAAACAGTTCAAAAGGTGGCTTACAACACATCCCAAGGGTAATTAGGAATGAACAATAGATGTTGGTCTTGCCAGAGGTGCTACACTTAGGAATTTTTTTTTTAAATGAAAATGGGGAGAATAAATATGTGGCAAGAGCTATGGTGCAGGAGGAAGTCCTTCAGATTCCCAAAGCATTAAGAACACTTCTGGGATAGGAAGCATCTCCTTAAAAGAGAAAGGTTTCGTCACAACATGACTGGGTCCAACATACTGACAGCAAGGTTCACCGTTGTGATTGGGAATAATTTGGAATTAATTGACCTGGGAGTAGTACCATTGTTTTTATAGAAATTGGATGATTTGTTTGTTTCCCCACAAAGTAGTGGTGAGTCTTGGTAACTCATAGAGACATGGAGGTCTACAGCATGTAAACAGGTCCTTCAACCTCACTTGCCCTTGCCACCTAGTTTTCACAATTAAATTAGTCCCATTTGTCTGCATTTGGACCAGATCCCTCTGTACCTGACTTATCCATGGAACTGTCTAAATATTTCTCAAATGACAAAATTGTACTCGCTTCCGCCATTCCAGACACTTGCTACCCTCTGTGTGAAAAAATTGTACCTCTCCCCTCTAACCTTAAACCTATTCCCTCTAGATTTAGACTTGCCTACCATGGGGAAAAGCTATCAGTTACCTACCTTATCTATGCCTCTTATGATTTTATAGACTTTTATAAGGTCACACCTCATTCTGCTGTGCTCCAGAGAACATAGCCCTGGCCTATCCAACCTCAAACCTTCCAGCTGAAGTAGCATCCTAGTAATTCTTTTCTTCACTCTTACTAGTTTAATAATATCCTTTCTATAATAGAGTACCCAGAGCTATATGCAGAGCCCCAACATCTTGTACAGCTGCAATAAGGCATCCCAACTTCTCTAGGAGAAAGTGAGAACTGCAGATACTGGAGATCAGAGCTGAAAATGTGTTGCTGGAAAAGCGCAGTGGTCTGATTGATGAAAGCAAGCATGCTAAAGACTTTCTTCATCAGCCCGTCGACATGTGACTCCACTTTAAAAAAGTTAAGAACCTGTTCCCTTAGATCTCTTTGTTCTATAGCACTCCTCAAGGCCCCACCATTGACTGTATAGGTGCTGCCGTGGTTTGGCCCATCAAAATGCACCACATTGTATTTATCTAAATTAAGTTCCATCCGCTATTTCTCAGCCCACGAGCTCAGTTGATCAAGATTTCACTGCATTCCCATACAACCTTTTTCACTGTCCACTCTACCACCAATTTTGGTGTCATTTACAAGCTTACTAACCATACCTCCTAAATTCTCATCCAAATTGTTTGTATAAATGACAAATAACAGTGGACCCAGTACCGATCCCTGTTGCACACCGCTGGTCACAGGTCTCTAGTCTGAAGAACAACCCTCTACCACCATCCTCTGTTTTCTACCGTCAAGCCATTTTTGTATCCAATTGGCTGGCTGTCTCTGGATCCCATGAGATTTAACCTTACTCAACAACGCACTATGCAGTACCTTGTCAAAGGCCTTGCTAACGTCATGTAAACAATATCTACCACAGTGCCCTCATCAACTTTCTTGGTCACCCCTTCAAAGAAACTCAATCAACTCAATACATTTATTCAACATTTCTGAAAAGACAATGGAAGCTGTGCCTTTGAATATTTTAAGGCAGAGGTGGATTGATTCTTGATAACAAAGGTATGAAAAGTCATTTGGTAGGTGAAAATACGGATTATAGGTTACAATTAGTCATAATGGTCTTAAATGGTAGAGCAAGCTTCAGGGACTGAATGATCTATTCTTGCCCTTCGTTTGAACGTTCAAAGAGTAGTAGTAAAGATGAATAAGGTCCTTCCTGGAGAAGAAAGAAGTGTCATAATTTGTGGGCGGCACGGTAGCACAGTGGTTCGCACTGCTGCCTCACAACGCCAAAGACCCGGATTCAATTCCTGCCTCAGGCGACTGACTGTGTGGAGTTTCACATTCTCCCCATGTCTGAATGGGTTTCCTCCAGGTGCTCCGGTTTCCTTCCACAGTCCAGAAATGTGCAGGTTAGGTGAATTGGCCATGCTAAATTGTCCGTAGTGTTAGTGGCAGGGGTAAATGTAGTGGAATGGGTTTGGGTGGGTTGTGTTTCGGCAGGTCAGTGTGGACTTGTTGGTCCAAAGGGCCTGTTTCCACACTGTAAGTAATCGAATCTAATCTAATCAAGTAAAAGCCCGACTAAGAAAGTCACTATTAACAATTCTCAAAACTCACTCAGACAAAGAAAGACTATAAGGAGTACATACACAAGTTTACAATGTCTGTCAATACATTATAGATATTGTAAATGCTGTAAATGTAGTGAATTAATTGTCTTGAGCTACAAGTGCAAAGGCATTTGGGATAATGATATTGTAAGAATGAAAATGTGGCCTAAAAATGCTGAGGACTGTATGCTTAATATTCAAGTGTATCCAGAAAAGGGAGTCAAATATAGAGTTAGACTAAATAACAAAGAGATTATTGGAAAGGAAAGATGTACTGAAGGATAAAAGACAAACATAATTTGGGTAGAGTTAAAAAGATATGTGATTAAGCTGCTGGGATCTTCTGTAGATCTTCAAAATAGTGTGACAGGGCTAAAAGAACAAATCTGCAGGGAAAGCTATAAGATGTGCAATAATTATAAAATGATAACATTAATGACTTAATATTAATAGAGATGTTGTTACAGTAAGGATAGGAGGATGGTGAAATTTCTGAAGAATTGTAAAAACTATATCTTTTCATTTTCTTGTATTTTTAATTGTGGACTAAAATGGGGGCAAGAGCAAGGATTGTGAAAGGAATTGCTGCACTTTTTAAAGGCAAGCTCCAGTTATTCCATGTGTTATTTGCTCTGCTGTTTGTTCAACTGATGGTGTTGAAGTTTAATGCAGATGAGCTGGCACCAGGGTATATGCAAAATAGGATTCAGCCAGCAACAAGTAGCTGATTTGGTCTGTGGGGTGGTGACCACTTGTCTTCTGCCTGCAAGCAACTATGTGGTTGCCTCCTAGCTACAGGTCATTCTGCTATAACATGCATTTTGTCCATATGGATTGGTGAATTGTGGAAGTTGTTTGGATAATGCAAACTTTCTACTGAATGGGTATAGCAATTTTCTACTAACGATCTTCTACAGTTATTTTCTATAGTGCGAGGTTGCAGAGGAACACAACTGTCGCATTATAGCAGAACAACCTAAGTTGATCAGCTTATGGGTATGAATGAGACAGCTATAAACCTTTGGACCATCAAAAGGGGAAGCAATGCCCTTTACTTAAGTGCTTTTATTATCTAAAGACTGAAGAAAGCTAGTTTATTTTCCATCACCAGTTGCTGTAAACTTGCTTTTAACCAAAGGTCAGAGACTTTCTAAGGTGTGAACCAGTCACTCTGTGCCTCCGACAAAGTAGTGAAAGTATTTGGAGAAGAGAGAGATCAAGGAACACCAAGCTCTGACAAGGCAAAAGGATCATCTCAACTACACCTGGGGACAAGTCCTATTGAACAGCCTTCCCAGCTTTTTCTTTCCTTCTATCCACAAGACCATTGCAAGGATGCCTACCTTGAAGAAGTTCTCCTCTCTCCATAAGAATTTCAGTGAGTCTCCCTCTCTCACTGCAACTCTTTGCTACCTTCTTCCCAGCCCCACCCCCCTCCCATTTATCTCTCCACCATGGAGGCCTCCCTGCTTCAGTTCTGTTGAAGGGCTTATGCCCGAAATGTCGATTTTCCTGCTCCTCGAATGCTGCCTGACTTGTTGTGCTTTTCTAGCACTACTCTAACCTAGACTCTGATTTCAATAATCTGCAGTCCTCACTTTTGCCCATTTTTGTTTTTACCCTGTCAGCATCTATGTATAGCGAGTTTAAAAAGGGTGTTAAGAGTTTGAACTAGTACAGTAAGTTCAGTTGATTACCAATAGTTATTATTTATTATAAATAGATTCTATTAAGTACAAAAGCCTGCTAATCCAGAGACCCAGGTAATATTCTGGGAACCTGAGTTTACTCTGGCATATTATGGAATCTATAGTTAATAGATTAATGATAACCATGAATCTATTATCAATTATTGGAAAGTTTCATATGTTTCATCAATATTCTTTAGGGAATGAAACTGTCATCTTTACCTGGTCTGGTCTGTGACTCCAGACCTATAGCCATGTGGCTGATTCTTAACTGCCCTCTGGGCAATTAAGTATGAGCGATAAATGCTGACCTAGCCAGTAACACCCTCACCAGGTGAATGAATAATAAATAAAAGAAAGCCTGGTCCATGCTTCCTGCTAATATGAGTCATAAATTTCAGGTAACTTGAGGATTTTATGTAATATGATAACAGTCTTTAGCTTTTGTGATGACTCTGAAAACAGTGAGGCTGAATTTACAAAGAGGCATGGCAGTACATTCAAGAGACCTTCCTGTACATTATTGGACCAACAATGAAGGAAGCATTGTTATTAGTCAGGAAATGGTATTGGGGAAATTAATGGGATTAAACCCAGCTAAGTCCCCAGGGCTTGATGCTCTGCATGAGAATACTTAAGGAAGTGGCCCTAGAAATAATGGATGCATTGGTAATCATTTTGCAGCATTCTGTAGATTCTGGAAGAGTTCCAGTGGGCTGGGGGGTATCTAATGTAACTCCACTCCCTTTAAAACAAAAGCCGGAAGAAAGAAAGTAGGGAATTATAGGGCAGTTCACCTGACATCGGTGGTAGGAAAGATGCTGAAGTCAATCATTAAGGATGTCATAACTGAGCATTTGGAAAGCAGTGACAAAATCAGTCCAAGTCAACATGGATTCACTAAAGGGAAATCATGCTTGACAAATCTTCGGGAATTCTTTGGGTATGTGACCAGTAAAGTAGTCAATGGTGAATCAGTTGGTGTTGTTTATCTGGACTATCAAAAGGCTTTTGACAAGGTTTCACACAAGAGATTAGTAAGCAAAAGCAAAGCTCATGTTATTGGAAGTAATGTGTCAGAGGCTGAGGGGTGACCTTATAGAGGTTTACAACATTATGAGGGGCATGGATAGAATAAATAGGCAAAATCTTTTCCTTGGTGTTGGTGAGTCCAGAACTAGAGGCCATAGATTTGGAGTAAGAAGGGAAAGATATAAAAGAGACCTAAGGGGCAACTTTTTCACACAGAGGGTGGAATGTGTATGAAATGAGCTGCCAGAGGAAGTGGTGGAGGCTGGTACAATTGCAACATTTAAAAAGCATCTGGATGGGTATATGAATAGGAAGGGTTTGGAGGGATATGGGTCGGGTGCTGGCAGGTGGGACTAGACTCATATCTGGTTGGCATGGACGGGTTGCACCGAAAGGTCTGTTTCCATGATGTATATCTGTATGAGTCTATGACTCTATGAGGTATCTGGATGGGTGCATGAATAGGAAGAGTTTGGAAGGATATGGGCCAAATGCTAACAAATGGGACTAGATCCATTTAGGATATCTGATTGGCATGGATGAGTTAGACTGAAGGTTCTGTTTCTATACTCTATAATTCTATGACTCAAGTGTCGCTGGACCCGAAACATTAACTCTGATTTCTCTTCACAGATGCTGCCAGACCTGCTGAGATTTTCCAGCAGTTTCTGTTTTTGTTTTATACGTTGATGATATTTTGCCAATTGTCAGTGTTGTAAGATCTACTTAAAAATTGTAGCCATCTTTGAAAAATATATTTTTTGTTACAGATTATTTCATTTCTAGAAGTAAGATTTAATTAAAAACAACCAGCATTCATCTAGCATTAATGCAAATGAACTGCCCAAGACACTTGGCAGAAATACAGACTCAAAAATTGACACCAAGCTGAAGAATTAAGCTATTGGGAGATGTCTAAGAACTGAATTAAAAAGGTCAGATTTAAGGAGGTTTTCAAGGACGAAAGATAGGTGGACATGGCAGAGGGAATTAGGGAGGGAATTCTCTTCAATAGAAAATAAACTAAATGAAATCTGTCACCATTCATGAGAATTTCAGCCAAAGTTATTAAGAAATCCATGTCAATAGAGTTTGAATCTGAATGATGTGGAAAGTATGATTTCATAATTCCTAACAAACCTTAGTTACAAATCGGGAAGAGCAAAGGCTTAGGGCCTAGTTAACAATGCAAAGCACTGTGCTTTACGCTTGACCAGCACTGATTGTCCTTTGCATCTTGACTCATTAATTAGCACTCTCAACTGAGTTAAAATTTGGTGTTATTCAAGAATCTCTACAGACTTTAGTACATAATCTTGACAGACATTTTAACATACTACTGAAGGAATCTCAACACTGCATGGCAATTCAGTTCATTCTGAATTAAAGGTCAGTTTTTTTTATCAGTCAGATTTTGTGGTTTCCGTGTACAGTTGACCTTATGACTAGATGCTCCTTTCTCTACGTTGTTGTAGGTCTTGGCTTGGATTCCACCAAACTCCCCCCTCAGAACAGCCAATCAGACTGGCCTGAGTTAAAAAGAATTTTTACAGAAGCATTTGCTGCAAAGAGCCAAGAACACTGGACCAAGATCTTTGATGGAACTGATGCTTGTGTTACTCCTGTTTTGTCTTTCCAAGAAGCTTTCAGTCATCCACACAATCGAGAAAGGGGATCTTTTATTACTGCTCAGGATGGACAAGTCAGCCCAAGACCAGCTCCGGTCCTGTCCCGGACCCCAGCCATTGTCAGCTTGGAAAGGGATCCACGAGTGGGAGAGCACACACAACTTGTGTTGGCCGAGCATGGTTTCACAAAAGAACAGATGAATAAACTCGAGTCTGCTGGTGTTATTGAATGCAATAGATCAAAATCTAATTTGTAACAGAAAATATGTATTATTTCACAATACTATAATAATCAAATTTTGTGCCCGAGTGATATTTGAATAATTTCATTTTCAAAAAAAATGAATTTTATTTTTCTCATTAAATTTTAAAAATTGAATCAATTGCTATCAAACATAAGCATTTACACAAACAAATTAATTTTCTACATTTTCAATAAGTATTGAAATTAAACGAACATGAGACTCATTGCAGCATGCCTCGACGTAGAATTTCTTTCAAATAACTGCAATTTTTCCATTGCCAAACAGCCAACAATTGTAAGTAGAAAGCACACAGTTGTTGCCACTCGGCCCAGTGCCGTATGACCTGCCGTATCTTCAAATAAGAGACAAAAGAGCTATTTGGAGCCCACATTGCTGACACAGCCATACTTCAGGAAACCAGGTCCACGTGAAACTTGAACCTGCTGAATTGATCACAAACCAACAGGATGTGGTGATAAAAAGTATGGACCTGAATAGAGAACCTAGGAACAGCCGTATCCCGTTTATCCCTCAAGCATTGCTCTCCTTTTAGATCTGATCATGCCACATTCCTTTCCTGATCTGATAGAAAATGGATCAACGTTTCAACAATGGGGTTGCCTCAGTGTCACCATTTAGATTACTAGATACTTGATATTTGCCCACTTTTGGATGTAAAGTAACACTTTTAAATAATCTAACTCTTATGTATTAACCAGTTTCTAAAATTGTACCTTTTTTGGTGAAACTTTCTTTAAGAAGTTTGATCGTGGTATGTGGGCATCCCTAAACCACAACCACTGGTTTGTCTCTCTCTCTCTCTCTCTCTCTCTCTCTCTCTCTCTAAGAGACTGTGAAGCAAACTGGTCATGTCGAGGAAATAAATGCTGGAGAAAACATTGCTCAGGTCAGCTGACAGACTGGAGAGGATTCCGTGGTTTCAGCAATCAGCAACTTCATCCACGTGCATGGGGAGAAACAGAAGCAAAGACATTTGCCAGAGGCTGCAGTGCAGTGAGTCATGTCACTATCTGGCTGCCTCTTTGGGTAAGTTGGCAGGGAGAGTCAGGGTCACCTGGAGAGGTGTGGTCTCCATCGTCCTAGACATTGGTCCTCAGGGCTGGAAGCATGGCGTTAGGGTAATAGAGAACCTAGTGTGCACTGCAGGAGTCCTGTCCTCACAAGGAGACAAAGAGGTGACAGGAAGAATCCAGTTGGAGGAGAAACCATATATATGTCCTCAAATGTCTCCACTCAGGACACTCCAGAGGCAGCCAAGTCCTCCATCTCTAACCTGTCTGCATCCCACTGGCTGAAACAGAAGTGATAAACCTCCAGGGCTGACATGCTCTATTGCCAGCTGTGGAACTAGAGATTACACTAGGATGTAGTGTAAGGCACTAACTCATGAATGGCAAAACATGCTTAACAAATATACTGGAACTTAAAAAAAATTACTCCTCCCTAACTCCCTGTCAAATATTCCAAACTTTCCTGAGTCTTTGGAGTCAATAGGCCTTCCTGGCACTAGTTGCAGTCCCATTCCATGACCAGGTTCTAGAGCTGTCAGAACTTTTGGAGGCACTAGCCTATCAGTTGATCTACAGTTCCCACTCGATCAGAAATCTCACATTGCACAAACTCATTGTGTGTGTTCTGACGATGCAGCAGGCTTCTAGGCCTGTGGGCTCACGCCCGACGTTCTTTCTGCCGTTATGTGGCAATAAAGCTGTTTAAAAATGTAGACAGATGAATACTCATCTCTCCCAGCAATGACAAATATGTACAACATATGCCATTCCTAACCCTAACCCAATGCTTTTTCATCTGCTTTTCCATAACATTATCTTTTAAGATATCACCATGAAAAGGTATGCACGATTTTCTATGTAGTAAAGAAGATAAACTCCAGAAGATAAACTCGTGCTTTCATAAGGTTGGCAACTGTGGTGAGGAGGTGAGGTGAATTTGGAACCTTTTGTCAAAGACACAAAATTTCAATGGGATTTGTGCCTCACATAGAGTCATAGAGATGTACAGTACAGATACAGACCCTTCGATCCAACATGTCCATGTCGACCAGATATCCCAACCCAATCTAGTCCCACATGCCAGCACCCGGCCCATATCCCTCCAAACTCTTCCTATTCATATCCCCATCCAAATGCCTCTTAAATGTTGCAATTGTACCAGCCTCCACCACACCCTCTGGCAGCTCATTGCATACATGTACCACCCTCTGCATGAAAATGTTGCCCCTTAGGTCTCTTTTATCTCATTCCCCTCTCACCCTAAACCTATGCCCTCTAGTTCTGGACCCCCTGACCCCAGGGAAAAGACTTTGTCTATTTATCCTATCCATGCCCCTCATAATTTTGTAAACCTCTATAAGGTCACCCCTCAGCTGCTGACGCTCCAGGAAAACCAGCCACAGCCTGTTTAAGCTCTCCTTGTAGCTCAGGTCATCCAACCCTGGCAACATCCTTGTAAATCTTTTCTGAACCCTTTCAAATTTCACAACAACTTTCCGGTAGGAAAGAGACCAGAATTGCATGCAATATTCCAACAGTGGCCAAACCAATGTCCTGTACAACCGCAACATATCCTCCCAACTCCTGTACTCAATACTCTGACCAATAAAGGAAAGCATACCAAACGCCGCCTTCACTATCCTATCTGCCTGTGACTCCACTTTCAAGGGGCTATGAACCTGCACTCCAAGGTCTCTTTGTTCAGCAACACTCCCTAGGATCTTATCATTAAGTGTATAAGTCCTGCTAAGATTTGCTTCCCCAAAATGCAGCACCTCACATTTATCTGAATTAAACTCCATCTGCCACTTCTCAGCCCATTGGTCCATCTGGTCAAGATCCTAGTGTAATCTGAGGTAACCTCTTTGCTGTCCATTGCACCTCCAATGTTGGTGTCATCTGCAAACTTACTAACTGTACTTCTTATGCTCGCACCCAAATCATTTGTGTAAATGACAAAAAGTAGAGGGCCCAGCACCCAGCACTCCACTGGTCACAAGCCTCCAGTCAAAAACAACCCTCCACCACCACCCTCTGTCTTTTACCTTTGAGCCAGTTCTGTATCCAAATGGCTAATTCTCCCTGTATTCCATGAGATCCAACCTTGCTAATCAGTCTCCTATGGGGAACCTTGTCGAACATCTTACTAAAGTCCATATCAATCACATCAACTGCTCTGTCTTCATCAATCTTCTTTGTTACTTCTTCAAAAAACTCAATCAGGTTTGTGAGGCATGATTTCCCATGCACAAAGCCATGTTGACTGTCCCTAATCAGTCCTTGCCTTTCCAAATACATGTACATCCTGGCCCTCAGGATTCCCTCCAACAACTTGCCCACCACTGAGGTCAGGCTCACCGGTCTATAGTTCCCTGACTTGTCTTTACCGCCCTTCTTAAACAGTGGCACCACGTTTGCCAACCTCCAGTCTTTCAGCACCTCACCTGTGACTATTGGTGATACAAATGTCTCAGCAAGAGGCCCAGCAATCACTTCTCTAGCTTCCCACAGAGTTCTCGGGTACATCTGATCAGGTCGTGGGGATTTATCCACTTTTAACCATTTCAAGACATCCAGCACTTCCTCCTCTGTAATCTGGAGATTTTGCAAGATATCACCATCTATTTCCCTCCAGTCTATATCTTCCATATCCTTTTTCACAGTAAATACTGATGCAAAATATTCATTTAGTATCTCCCCCATTTTCTATGGCTTTGCACAAAGGCAGCCTTACTAATCTTTTCTCTCCTGAAAAATGTGTTGCTGGAAAAGCGCACCAGGTCAGGTAGCATCCAAGGAGCAGGAGAATTGATGTTTCGGGCATAAGCCCTTCTTCAGGCCTATTCTCTCCCTAGTTACCCTTTTGTCCTTAATATATTTGTGAAAACCCTTTGGATTCTCTTTAATTCTATTTGCCAAAGCTATCTCATGTCGCCGTTTTGCCCTCCTGATTTCCCTCTTAAGTATATTCCTACTTTCTTTATACTCGTCTAAGGATTCAGTCGATCTATCCTGTCTATACTTGACATATGCTTCCTTCTTTTTCTTAACCAAACCCTCAATTTCTTTAGTCATCCAGCATTCCCTATATCTACCAGCCTTTCCTTTCGCCCTGACAGGAATATACTTTCTCAGGATTCTTGTTATCTCATTTCTGAAGGCTTCTCTATTTCCAGCCGTCCCTTTATCTTCGAACATCTGCCTCCAATCAGCTTTCAAAAGTTCTTGCCTAATACCGTCAAAATTGGTCTTTCTCCAATTTAGGACTTCAACTTTTAGATCTGGTCTATCCTTTTCCATCACTATTGTAAAACAAATAGAATTATGGTCGCTGGCCCCAAAGTGCTCTCCCACTGACACCTCAGTCACCTGCCCTGCCTTGTTTCCCAAGAGTAGGTCAAGTTTTGCATCTTCTCTAGTACGTACATCCACGTACTGAATCAGAAAATTATCTTGTACACACTTAAGAAATTCCTCTCCATCTAAACCTTTAAGACTGTGGAAGTCCCAGTCGATGTTTGGAAAGATAAAATCCCCTACCATAACTATCCTATTATTCTTACAGATAGCTGAGATCTCCTTACAAGTTTGTTTCTCAATTTCCCTCTGACTATTGGGGGGTCTATAATACAATCCCCATAAGGTGATCATCCCTTTCTTATTTCTCAGTTCCACCCAAATAACTTCTCGGGATGTATTTCCAGGAATATCCTCCCTCAGCACAGCTGTAATGCTATCCCTTCTCAAAAATGCCACTGTCCATCCTCTCTTGCCTCCCTTTCTATCCTTCCTGTAGCATTTGTATCCTTCCTGGAACATTAAGCTGCCAGTCCTGCCCATCCCTGAGCCATGTTTTCCTAATTGCTATGATATCCCAGTCCCATGTTCCTAACCATGCCTTGAGTTCATCTACCTTCCCTGTTCAGCCCCTTGCATTGAAATAAATGCAGTTTAATTTATTAGTCCTACCTTGTCCCTGCCTGCCTAGACTGTTTGACTCACTTCTGTTCTCAGCTGTACCAGTCTCAGATAGGTCTATAAAATGTTTATGCAATTTCCCTTCCATTGCATTGAAATATAGTCATTAACTCTCCCTTCCACTTAGTTAAATATTCCCTGCACCATGAAGTTGTATAATTGTTTTTTGAAGAGAATCAGACAGCAGCCACAGTACTCCGTCAGTAACAATGACATCATCCAGTGTTCAATTTGAAATTCATTCAGTGGCCATTGATTATAATGACAGCATTCAAAAGTCTTCCTTGGATTTTGCAACCAAGGTTCCTTGCTGTTTTCTATTTTTGAGACCGACCTAGCTGGTCTACTTCTGAAATTTAGAGTTGGAGTTGAATGGCCGCACCATGTGCTGGAGCTGTGCTCTGCATTAATGGCTGCACAGGCTTGTACTGGTGTGGCTTTTTCCCACTACATCACACAAGGGACAGGTGATGAATGTTGGCCCAGCCAGCGGTGCCCACATCCCACAAGTAAATAAATACAAAAAAGTGAGGTCAGCACTTTAAAGTGTGCTGTGATCAGCCTATTAAAAAGTCAACTTACTTGGAGAGACAAGCAAATCTTTTAGGGAGATGTGAGATGAGGTTTATGGTCTTTAATTTCTAAAAAGCCTTGGTTTGGAAAAGACTATTGTGGGTTCCGTTCCGTTGGGTGACTATCAATCCTTCTGGTTAATGATTTTCTGTTTCTCATGAACCAATGTGGTTCTGTTTCTCATGAACCAATGAGATACCAGAGAGGTTGCAAGTCCCTCTCCGTTTCTCATTAGACATACTGGAAAGCTGAGGGATGACTTTATAGAGGTTTACAAAATCATGAGGAGTATGGATAGGATATATAGACAAAGTCTCTTCCCTGGAGTGGGTGAGTCCAGAAGTAGAGTGCATAGGTTTAGGGTGAAAGAGGAAAGATATAAAAGAGACCTAAGGGTCAACTTTTTCACGCAGAGGCTGGTATGTGTATGGAATGAGCTGCCAGAGGAAGTGGTGGAGGCAAGTACGATTGCAACATTTAAAAGAATAGGAAGGGTTTGGAGAGATATGGGCCAGGTGCTGGCAGGTGGGACTAAATTAACTTAGGATATCTGGTCGGCATGGACAGGTTGGACTGAAGGGTCTGTTTCCGTGCTGTACATCTCTGTGACTCGCTGACTTTACTCCTCTGACTAATCAGAAAGGAAGAGGCAGTGCTGCCCATCTCAAAGTGGTACTCTAACCTGATCCTTACTGAGCTCCTGATCGAGGTGGTTTCGTACACGCTGAAGTGGTGGCAGCAACTGATCTTGTGCATTGTTTGGTCAGGGCTGTCCATGTTGTCTAAGGGTTCAGGTGGAAATAAGATTTCTTCCACTGGCCTGTTCAGTTCTGTTGGTTGCCATCGGATTTGAGTGTGTGACTGCTCCGATTTCATTATGTGTGCTTTATCTGTATCACCTGGGATCGTTCATAACCAGTTCACAAACTACACGCCACCATTTGCACAATGTTTGTGCGATTAGCAGGTTTTTGGAGCCTGTGCATGCTAGACACCACACAAATATAAATTGTTGATATTTATTAATTATTTACATTGTGTAGGGCCATTGGTGAGCTGGACCTAATTAGAACCTTTCTCCATGAGATCCCAGTCCACTGAGATCCAACATCATCTGACTTAATGAGTCACAGAATCATACAGCATGGAAACTGACCATTGAGCCCAACTTGTCCATGTTGACCAGGTTTCCCAAACTGAATTAGTGCCATTTGCCTGTGCTTGGCCCATATCCCTCTCAACCTTTCCTATTCATGTACTTGCAACTATACTTTGATCTACCATTTTCTCTAGCAGTTTATTCCATTGGCACACCACCCTCCATGAAACAGTTGCTTCAATGGTCCTTTTAAAACTTTTCCCCCGACTTTAAAATTATGCTGTTTAGTTTTGAACTCTCCTACCCTATGGAAAAGACCTTTTCTATTTACCTTAATTATGCCCGTCATGATTTTATAAGTTCATCCCCCAATCTCCTATGCTCCTGGGAAAAAAGTCCCAGCCTATCCAGTCTCTCCTTATGACACAAACCCTCTAGTCCCATTAATATCCTTATAAATCTTTTCTGCCCTTTTCAATTTAATAATGTCCTTTTTATAGCATGACCAGAATTGTTAATAGTATTCCAAAAGTGATGTCACCAACATCCTGTACAGCTGCAACATGACAACTTTTCTACTCAATATACTGACTAATGAAGGCAAGCATGCTAAACACCTTCTTTACCACCCTGCGTACCTGCAACTCCACTTTGACAGAACTATTAACCTGAACCCTTAGGGCTCTCTGTATAACAATGCTCCCCACTTAGCATTAACTGTGTGAGTCCTGCCCATGTTTACCATACCAACATGCAACATCTCACATTTATTCAAATTAAACTACATCTGCTGCTCCTTGGCCCAGTGGCCCAGCTGATAGAGATCCCATTGTACTCTTTCTTCACTTCAGTCTAGCTAGTATCATAAAGTTATTAATCCACGTATTACAAAAGATAAAGGCTGAAGTCATACATCTCACCTGAAATATATAGAATACTGGTTACTGGCAGTCAACTGCTGCTCAGATGGACAATTAGCTCTTTCAAAATTAAAACTTAATTGGGCTGTCCAATTAATATTTTCCAATGATTTTTAAAATCATCTACAGTAATAAGTCCCCAGTGATAAATTTGGGCCAGTTTCCTGCAGGCGGCAATGTGAGTCAGAAAGAATTGCTGCTCCAGGAATGAGGTTTCACAGATATTAAAGCATGAAGCTCATTTGGATCCCTCACACAGGAAAGTGTCCCAGTAGCACTGGGTAACTGGTGAGATTGGCTGCCATAGCAATCACTTACAGAACCTCATAATTAGGAGGTGAAGTGGGTCTGTGGAAGAAGTCTAAACGTTTCTTGTGAGGTCTGCTCAAGAAACCTACTCTATAAAGATTTTAAGTGGGAGGGTTATTGTTTTGATGACAAGACATTCTTGCTTTCCTGTGACCAGCATCATTTACTACTTTAACAGAGTACTATAGCAGGGCCTAACTTAAAACGTTCACTCAAAGGGTAATGGATGGAGTTTGCATCTTTGGCCAGCTGTAAAACTGGGGATAATGGATTGGCCACACATACACCCCGGAGAAAGTGAGGACTATAGATGCTGGAAATCAGAGTCGAGAGTGTAATGCTGGAAAAGCACAACAGGTCAGGCAGCATCCGAGGAGCAGAAGAATTGACATCTTGGGCATAAGCCCTTCTGCCTGGAACGTCGATTCTCCTGGTTCTTGGATGCTCCCTGACCTGATGTGCTTTTCCAGCACTACACTCTCTACATTACATACCCCATCTGATTTTCAAAGGAAATAAGTCATAGTGCCTGTCAGGTGGCTGGTCTAAAATGACTTCCTGTTAAAGTTGAGTGTTCTGGCAGTTATCTCTTGATAATGGAATATTCTAATCCATGTCAAATAATGTTAGTGGTGTCACTTGCTGAACAAATTGTTGTAGGAGGTAATTGGTTCAACCTCACCCATTGTCTCCTGCAATGTGTATGCCTCTACTGGTGTCTAAAACATAGGAGGAACTACAATTGGTAGTCGGATGAATCCTTGTTTTTGCTGTGCACAATGTCGTCTCCTCATTACTACTAATATATTGTGTTGTCAACAATTATACACATTTTTATAAGCATGACAAATAATTATTTTATCATTTAGACAGTATGTTAATATAATTTTCATTAGTGCTGGTCACAATAGGTCTATGGACATGATGTTTTATGAAAGCCATACCGTAATGTTCAATACAGAACATGGTGGAATCTGTTTTTGGTGCAAAATTGCAGATTTTTATATTTCAGCCTTTTATTTATATATTGCAAGAAAATAAGTTTTTTGGAAGTAAGAGTCCAACTGTTAGGAAAACAAAAATCCAAACAGATGGCAGCATAGGGTATGGTGATTAACGAGTTTTTTGGTCTTAAATGAGTTAATAGCCTAACCAATATAAAAGAAGTGTGACAGAATCCCATTGAATGTGCATTCCTATGCCATGTGGGATCTCCTGAGCTGAAGAGCTTGATCACCAGTTAGCATCATTGCATGCATCTGTGAGACCGAGTGCCACATTGGTAGCATGATTGTGGCTGTGGAAAGAGTATGTAGGCAGTGAAGTAACTATGAACCTGAATCCATAGGTCACTCTAGAATATAATGTTGCCTCCCTACAGCCAGGGTCAAAAGATGTCACTGAGAGATTGCAGTGCACTCTAAAGGGAAAGGCTGAGCTGAGAGAGGTTACGGTCTTTATTAGTACCAAAAATGTAGGCTGTTTTTATTCACTCATGGGATGTGGGTGTCACTGGCTGGCCAGCCCTTATTGGCCACTGCTAGTGGCCTTTGAACTGAATGGTCAAGGCCAGTTGAGAGTCAACCATATTGCTGTGGGTCTGGAGTCACATGTAGGCCAGATCAGATGAGGATGGTAGATCTCCATCCCTGAAGGACATTAGTGAGCCAGATGGGTTTTTCCCAACAATCGACATAATTTCAGACTTTTTTATTATTGAATTCAAATTCTATTATCTGGCATTGTGGGTTTCAAAAACAGATATCAGAACATTAGCTGAGCCTGCTATAACAATATAGCAATAATACCACTAGGCCACTGGCTTCCCCAGGATTCAATGCTGAGGCAGTAGCCTTCTACACCAGCTTTTATCCTGAGTCTATGACACCTCAACTCGAAATCTGCTCTGTCAACCCTCTCACAATTGTATATGTTGCAGTGTGATAATTTATTTCTGTTTCAAAAGCCAGGGAGAATTTGTCACTTCAATCTCTCGTCAGGTGAATCTTCTCATCATTCCACTGCATTCTCACTATGACAAGAGCATTTTCCTTGTGTAGGGCTACAAAGCAGTACTTCATCAAAACTCTGTACAATTTCAGCAAGACTTCCTAACTTTGCACTCCAATCCCTCTGCAATAAAAGAAAACATGCCTTTTGCCTTCTTAAATGCTTAACTTTCTAATTATGTATATAAGAAAAACTCAATCCCTTTGTATACCATAAGACCATAAGAAAGAGGAACAGGAATGGGCAGTTCAGTCATTGAATCATAAAGTCGTTCAGCATGGAAACAAGTTCTTCGGCCCAACTCATTCATGCTGACCAGGTTTCCTAAACAGAACTAGTCATATTTACCTACGTTTGGCCCAATTCCTCTAAACTTTTACTATCCATGTACTTGTACAAATGTTCTTTAAATGTTGGAATAGTACCCGCCTCCATCACTTCCTTCTACAGCTCATTTCATATATGCACCACCCTCTGTGCAAAAAGGTTACGTCTTCAATCCTTTTTAAATCTTATCCTTCTCACCTTCAATCTATACCATCTAGTTTAGAACTCCCTTACCATGGGGAAAAGACCTTGGCAGTTCAGCTTATCAATGCCCTTCATGATTTTATAAATTTCTTTAAGACTACCCCTCAGCCTCCTACACTCCAGAGGAGATAGTCCCAGCCTATCCAGTCCCTCCTCACAATTCAAATCCTGTCCCAATAGCATCCTTGTAAATTGTTTCTGCACCCTCTCCAATTTAATAATATCCTTTCTATAGCAGGATGACCAAAACTGTATACAGTCCTCCAAACATGTCCTCAACAACATCCTGTACGACATCCTAACACCGCTATGACTGATGAAATGGAGGTGCTGGCATTGGATTGGGGTGGACAACGTTAAAAATCACACAGCACCAGGTTATAATCCAACAAGGCTATTTGGAAGCACTAACTTTCGGAGCGCTGCTCCTTCATCAGATAGCTGATGAACAGCTACCTGATGAAGGAGCAATGCTATGAAAGCTATTCCTTCCAAATGAACCTGTTGGACTTGTATTGTTTGATTTTTAACTATGACTGATGAAAGCAGGCATGCTAAATGCCTTCTTCACCACCCTGTCTACCTGTGATGCCACTTTCAAGGAACTACATATCTGCACTCCCAGGTCTCTGTTCAACAACACTCCCTCGGGCTCTGCCATTAACTATGTAAATCCTGCCTGGTTTGTCTTACCGAAATGCAACACTTTACATCTACCTAAATTAAACTCCATCTGCCATTCCCCTGAAGCCTGCTCTGCCATTCAACAGGATGATGGCTGATCCAACATTCCTTACGTCCACTTTCCTGCCATTAGCCCATAACCTAGATTCTTGATCAATAAGGAATTAGTATATCTCAGCCTTAAATATACAGAAGGACACTGGCCCCACAGCTCTCTATGGCAAGGAATTCCAAAGATTCTCAACTGTCTGAGAGAGGAAATTCCTCCTCAGCTTATTCTTCAATTAATGTCACTTTATTTTGAGACTATGCTCTCCGATCCCCAACTGTTCCATGAGTCCCATGACTCTCCCAAACCCTCTCAGCATTTACCCTATCAAGCCCCTTGAGAATCCGATATATTTCAATGAGATCACCTCTCATTTTTATAAACACAGGTGAGCAGGGACCCAACCTGTTTAGCCTTTGCTCATAAGACAATCCCTGCATACCTGGTGAACCTTCTCTGAAATCCCTCCAATTAAATGATAATTTCCTTAAAAACGGGGACTGAAACAATTCATAGTGTTCCAGACGTGTTTTCACCAGCAGCTTGAACAGCTGCAGTAAAACTTCTGCACTGTTATACTCCAGCCTCCTCGAAATAAAGGCCAACATTCATTTGCCTTCCTGATTACCTGCTGTACCTGTGTTTTCTGCACAAGTACCACCAAGTCCCTTTGGGTTGCAGCTTTCTCCATTTAAGTAATACTTGGTTCTTCTGTTCTCCATTCCAAAATGAACAACTTCATATTTCTCCATACTATGTTCCATTTGGCAACTTTTTGCCCACTTACATAATCTGTCCCTGCCCCTTTCAGATACTCTGGGAAGATTTTAAACTGAGAAAAAGGCACCCTTTGATTATGTGGCAGCAGTTAATCTACTTCCTGGCCCAGGCTTGCTTCCAAACCACCTACTCATAACCATTAATATGCTTTCAGAGTATCCCTCCCTCAGGACCAAATGGTCTAAGTTTAATTGGCACCTCCCCTAGAGTTCTGTCATACCATGCCTGAACAGTCAATCATCCCACGATGATGTGGGTTGCACTTTTAAATATGATAATGAAGCTCACAGCCTCGTTATCATTCACCTTTGAACTTTTCCAGTTACTAACCTAGTTTCCATGTCCCTTATGATCTTAGAGCTAGTGTGAGCATTTTAGGCTGAATGGACTGTTTATGTGAAGCAAAATTCTAGAAGGAAATAACAATGTGTACTGCAGATTAATAAGCTCAACACTTTTATCAATATGGACCATGGCTATGTTTCCATTGCTGGTAGAACATCTTTAAAAATATCAGTGAGATTTATA
The DNA here is from genome assembly GCF_020745735.1 of Hemiscyllium ocellatum. Taxonomy (NCBI): domain Eukaryota; kingdom Metazoa; phylum Chordata; class Chondrichthyes; order Orectolobiformes; family Hemiscylliidae; genus Hemiscyllium; species Hemiscyllium ocellatum. Next base: position 51,091,844 of record NC_083401.1, on the reverse strand, counting down.
AAAGACACCTTAAATACAGAACCCCCCGGTACTCACCTTCCTTTGCATAAACCACATCATCAGACGACATTTCCGCCACCCCGAACGGACCCCACCACCAGGGATATATTTCCCTCCCCACCCATTTCCGCTTTCCGCAAAGACCGTTCCCTCTGTGACTACCTGGTCAGGTCCACACCCCCCAACAATGGACCCTCCCATCCTGGCACCCTCCCCTGCCACCATGGGAATTGCAAAACCTGTGCCCACACCTCCTCCCTCACCTCCATCCAAGGTCCCAAAGGAGCCTTCCACATCCCTCAAAGTTTTACCTGCACATCCACCAATATCATTTATTGTATCCGTTGCTCCTGATGCGGTCTCCTTTACATTGGGGAGACTGGACGCCTCCTAGCACAGCGCTTTAGGGAACATCTCTGGGCCCAACATTTCAACTCCCCCTCCCACTCTGCCGAGGACATGCAGGTCCTGGGCCTCCTCCACCGCCGCTCCCTCACTACCTGATGCCTGGAGGAAGAACATCTTATCTTCCACCTCGGAACACTTCAACCCCCGGGCATCAACGTGGATTTCACCAGTTTCCTCATTTCCCCTTCCCCCATGTCACCCCAGTTCCAACCTTCCAGCTCAGCACCTTTCTCATGACCTGTCCTACCTGCCTGTCTTCCTTTCCACCTATCCACTCCACCCTCCTCTCTGATCTATCACCTCCATCCCCACCCCATTCACCTATTGTACTCTATGCTACTTTCTCCCCACCCCCACCTCCCCTCTCATTTATCTCACCACTCTAGAAGCACCCTGCCTCTATTCCTGATGAAGGGCTTTTGCCCAAAACGTCAATTTTCCTGCTCCTCGGATGCTGCCTGACCTGCTGTGCTTTTCCAGCACCACTCTAATCTAGACCTTAAATCAATTGGCAGCATGTGCCAATGCCATGATTTCCAATCCCAGTCCTCCCAAGATGTAAGCACATAATCTGATTCTAACTGAGAGAATGCTCTACAATTGGAGACACCATCTCTTAGATCATAGTATCACAGAATTGGTATGGCATGGAAGGAGGTCATTTGGCCCAGTGTGTCTACACCAGGTTATTAAACAGGTATCAGCCGACCAATCTCCTTATTCCTCCCAATACCATTGCATATTATTTTTATTCAAATCATCATTCAATGCCCTCTTGAATGCCTCCACCACATTCCAGGCAGTTCATTCCATTGCCTAACTACTTGCTGAGTGAATAAGTTTTTCTCTGCTTCACCCTTAATTATTTTGCCAATTACTTTAAATTAATGTTCTCCCGTTCTTGTTCGTTTTATGAGTGGGGAAAAATTTTCCCTATCTGCCTTATCCAGCCTGCTCATGACTTTGAAAAACTATGTTTGCTCTCCTCCCAGCCTTCCTACCTCGAAGTAAAAAAGTGCCAATTTTATCAATCTATCCCTGTAACTGAAGTTCATCATTCCTTGAGCTATTCTTGTAAACCTAGATGGGATATTAATCTAGGACCTTTTAAAAGGTCAAAACTCCTAGAGCACCACTGACTAGAAGTGAATTTTAAGTGCGTAAATTAGCTCACTGATCTTGAAGGTTTGTTTTCAGACATTTCATCACCATAATACGTAACATCATCAATGAGAGTCTCCGATGAAGCGCTGGTGGTATGTCCTGCCTCTCTATTTATAGGCCTTGATTTCTTAAGGTGGGTGATGTCATTTCCAGATCTTTCTTTCAAGTCAAGGTAGATAGGATCTAAATTGATATGTTTATTGTTGGAGGTCTGGCTAAAATTCTCTTAGAATTCCATTCAAAACAGCACCACCAAAACACCGTTGTTGGCAATGCTGCTTCACACTTATAAAAGCAATGCAGCAATTCCAAGTACTTGGAGATGTCTGTACGATGTGATGCACAATATTGCTGCAAGTTTTTTCAGAGTTATACACTCATTTAGAATGGAAGGATGCCATTTGCATACTATAGCTGAGCTGTTGTGCTGTCCAGTTAGTCCTAAATCTATATTCTTTCCCCCACAGACTCACAATAAATGCTCACCCTCATTATGATGATGTTGCCCCTTTAACAAAGTTATGTTATCCTTAGTTTCTTTTTCAGTAGGTCGTAGCAACACAGCTTCTGAAATGTCTGGGTTTGGATGGGTTTTACGGTCAATTTGATTATAGTTAACAGATACTGCCTTCGGATAAAGGCTTTCAAGTGTTTTTTAAAAAAACTGTATAATGAAAGGGGAGTGGCCAGTTCTCCCAGCTCAGATTTTCTCTGGTTTGATTAGGTTTTTAGCAGTCTGGCTATTCACTGATAGCAGCCAGGCAGTTGTAAAAGCTGCTGGATGTAAAGAAGCAGGTCCATGCTGAACTTTTCTCTTTGACTTCTGTCCTGTAAGACCCTGTGTTTGATTTTACCTTTTGTGCCAAGAGGTGTTTGTGGGGAATGTTGCAAGTATTGGGAACAGCATCACTAAGTTGGGATGATCTGTTGGGTTTTCAGATGAATTAAGTTATTCAGTATTCTGTTCTCTTTAGTTTGTGTTTCATTCAGTAATCTTGTAAATAAAGTCTGTTTTGTTTAAAACTAAGTGGTTTGACCAATTGCATCCCTTCTGGAATATCCACATACACCTGCTTTAAACAACTAGCAAAGTTAGGGCCTGTACTACTTTCTTGAAATGATTTGAGGGGATCTGGGCTGGTCCATAATACCATCCAACGCATCCCTCTTTCAAATACATATCTTCTTCTGTGAAAATTATTATTAATTTTCCTTCCGCTTCCCTTTCAGGTAAACATTTAAGTTTCTCATGGCTTGTAAACATTATGATTTTGTATTGACTTTTGCAAAGACATCAGGGATGCCAACAGACAACACCAGACTAAACTATAGTCCCAAACTAATCACATGACCACAGAGCAACAGTGGCAAGGCTTTCACCATAAAACAGGCTACAAAGTGAAGTTGATTAAAGTCACTGACAACAATGCATCTCTCCCCATGCCCTCAATGCATGTTATGCTCATTTTGAACATAAGGTCGATGAAATGAGAGCACCTGCCCGGACAGCCTCAGTTGCATCTGTACCCATAGTCACTGCTGTAGATGACAGGTGTCAGACATCTAAGGGTGAACCTGCAGAAAGCGAGTGGCCCAGATGGAGTCCCTGACCGTGCACTCAGATGTTGTGTGGATCAGCTGGCAGGAGTATTTTCCGACATCTTTAACCTCTCCTGGGTCCGATGTCAGCTTCCCATCTGCTTAAAGAAGACCACTGTCATCATTCATCATGCTGAAGGAAAGTCAGGCAATGTGCCTTTATGACTCCCACTCAGTGGCTCTGACATCCATCATTATAATGTGCTTCAAGTGCACACATTTACTCCAGCCTCCCAGCTTGCCTAGATCCACTGCAATTCACCTGCTGTCTCAACAGATCAACAGCAGTCATCATCTTCTTGACCCTACACTCACCCTCGAGCATTTTTGAAACTCATTCCTGGGATGATGGCATCACTGGCCAGGCCAGCATTTATTGCCCATTCCTAATTGCCAAGAGGGCAGTTAAATGCCAATCACATTGCATGGGTCTAGAGTCACATGTAGGCTAGACCAGGTAAGGATAGCAGTTTCCTTCCCTAAAGGACATTCGTGATCCAGATGGGTTTTTCCAACAATCGACAAGGGATTCATGGTCATCATTAGACTCTTAGTTCCAGATATTTATTGAATTCAAATTCTACCATCTGCCATGGCAGAATTTTAACCCACGCCCCTGATGAAGGGTCTCTGGGTTAACAGTCCAGCAATAGTACCACTAGGCCATTGCCTCTTGACATCTGGATAACAAGGACACCTACCTCAGATTCATAGAGTCATAGAGATGTACAGCATGGAAATAGACTCTTCGGTTCAACTTATCTATGCCAACCATATTAGGTTCTTTTCCTGAGGTTTCACACACGAGATGCAATTCGCACACACCAAGTTCTCCAAACAGTTAAAGTTTATTAAAGCTTGTACAAACTAGGTGACCCCCTTTGACACTCTTTGCAGGCGTGCAATGTCAAGTATCTTTGCAGTTCCTTTCTCATTCCTTCCTTGCCAAGGTGGTCATCGGTTATGAAGACAGTCACACATTTAACTGCACTAAATTGTGTTTGCCTATTTCAACATTCTTCGAATTTGCAATATAAAGGGGCCAATGAAGTCTTAACAATAATCGATGACTGTATCGGCGCTGCCTCGTGCTCCCACAAGGAGGTTGAACAGTTCATCAACTTTACCAACACCTTCCATCCCGACCTCAAATTCACCTGGACCGTCTCAGACTCCTCCCTCCCCTTCCTAGACCTTTCCATTTCTATCTTGGGCGACCGAATCAACACAGACATCTACTATAAACCGACTGACTCCCACAGCTACCTGGACTACACCTCCTCCCACCCTGCCCCCTGTAAAAACGCCATCCCATATTCCCAATTCCTTCGTCTCCGCCGCATCTGCTCCCAGGAGGACCCATTCCAATACCGTACAGCCTAGATGGCCTCCTTCTTCAAAGACCACAGATTCCCCCCAGACGTGATTGACGATGCCCTCCACCGCATCTCCTCCACTTCCCGCTCCTCCGCCCTTGAGCCCCGCTCCTCCAACCGCCACCAGGACAGAACCCCACTGGTTCTCACCTACCACCCCACCAACCTCCGTATGCAGCGTATCATCTGCCGTCATTTCCGCCACCTCCAAACGGACCCCACCACCAGGGATATATTTCCCTCCCCTCCCCTATCAGCGTTCCGCAAAGACCACTCCCTTCGTGACTCCCTCGTCAGGTCCACACCCCCCACCAACCCAACCTCCATTCCCGGCACCTTCCCCTGCAACCGCAGGAAATGCAAATCTTGCACCCACACCTCCTCCCTTACCTCTCTCCAAGGCCCCAAGGGATCCTTCCATATCCGCCACAAATTCACCTGCACCTCCACACACATAATCTATTGCATCCGCTGCACCCGATGTGGCCTCCTCTATATTGGGGAGATGGGCCGCCTACTTGCGGAACGCTTCAAGGAACACCTCTGGGACGCCCGGCCCAACCAACCCAACCACCCCGTGGCTCAACACTTTAACTCTTCCTCCAACTCCACCAAGAATATGCAGGTCTTTGGACTCCTCCATTGCCAGAACATAACAACACGACGGTTGGAGGAAGAGCGCCTCATCTTCCGCCTGGGAACCCTCCAACCACAAGGGATGAACTCAGATTTCTCCAGTTTCCTCATTTCCCCTCCCCCCACCTTGTCTCACTCAATTCCCTCGAACTCAGCACCACCCTCCTAACCTGCAATTTTCTTCCTGACCTCTCCGCCCCCACCCCACTCCGGCCTATCACCCTCACCTTGACCTCCTTCCACCTATCACATCTCCATCACCCCTCCCCCAAGTCCCTCCTCCCTACCTTTTATCTTAGCCTGCTGGACACACTTGCCTCATTCCTGATGAAGGGCTTATGCCCGAAACGTTGAATTTCCTTCTTTTCTGCACCCGAACCTCAAACCTCGTGTCTGCAGAGGACTTCGAACTCCTTTTCCCTCGAGAACTTTAACCCCTTTCCACTTCTCATAGGGACTTGAACCCCTTTTTTGACTCGATATGTCTGGGGACTCTAACGCCGATTTAACCCTTGAACTCTAAGCTCGGTTTAAAACCATTTTTTTCTTTCATGCAAAGGGACTCAGTGTGCAAGAGTACGAGTTACCTCAAAGATTCCATCACCACTGAGTCCCAGGAGATGAGGGGTTAGCTGAGTGTTAAGTTTCAAGAGAGAGAGAGAGATTGAGGTGAAGCTTACCTTGTGGGCCCATCTGTCTCATGCAACCAACACCCAAACGATCACGTATTCAGTCCACCTGGAAGCTCTGTGTATGTTGGAATCCCACCACTGCCACCAAATGTAAGGTTCTTTTCCTGAGTTTCACACACGAGATGCAATTCACACACACCAACTTCTGCAAACAGTTAAAGTTTTATTACAACCTGTACAAGCTAGTAATCCAGATCTATAGCCAAATTGCTCATTCTCCCCATATTACGTTATCTAAACTTGCTAACAGTCTACCATGAAGAACCTTGTCAAACACTTTACTGAAGTCCACATATATCACATCCATTGCTCTGCCCTCATCAATCCTCTTTGTTATTTGTTGTGGTTCTGTTCGCCAAGCTGGAAGTTTTTGTTGCAAACATTTCTTCCCCTGGCTAGGCGACATCATCAGTGCTTTGGAGCCTCCTGCGAAGCGCTTCTTTGATGTTTCTTCCGGTATTTATAGTGGTCTGTCCTTGCCGCTTCCGGGTGTCAGTTTCAGCTGTCCGCTGTAGTGGTTGGTATATTACAAATCTTCGCACAAATCTTTGTTATTTCTCCAAAAAACTCAATCAAGTTTGTGAGACACAATTTCCCATGCACAAAACCATGTTGACTATCCCTAATCAGTCCCTGCCTTTCCAAAAACATATAAGTCCTGTCCCTGTCCCTCAGGATTCCCTCCAAGAACTTGAAATAAGCTGCCAGAGGAAGTTGTGGAGGCTGATACAATTGCAACATTTAAAAGTCATCTGGATGAGCATATGAATAGAAGGCTTTGGAGGGATGTGGACTAGATTGGGTTGGGTTATCTGATTGGCATGGACAAGTAGAACCGAAGGGATTGTTTCCTTGCTGTACATCTCTATGACTGTGTGACTTGCTCACTACCAATTTCAGGCTCACCAGTCTCTCATTTTCTGACTTTTCTTTACCATCTTTCTTAAATAATGGCACCACATTAGCCAAACTCCAGTCTCTTCCGCCTCACACTGTGACTAACGATGAACCAAATATCTCAGTAAGGGGCCCAGCAATCACTTCCCTAGCTATCCATAGAGTTCCAGGGTACACCTGATCCACTTTTTTATCCACTTTTCCATTTATTGAATATAGCTCCACTCCAACCCCATAATTCCAACCAAATTCATCTCCAAATTCCGAGGCCCAAAGTTCAAACTCTGTTCCCCCCTCTGCAACTGGATCTTGTAGTTCCTGGCCCACAGACTGCAATCAATAAGAATAGGTGACAACACCTCTTTCACAATAGTCCTCAACAGTGGTGCCCTGCAAGGCTGCATACTCAGCCCCTTACAATATCCTTATACAGTCATGAATGTGTAGCCAAATTCTACTCTACCACCAATTACAAATTTGCTGATGACACCACGATAAGACAGAGTACAGGAAGAAGATAGCCAGCTTACTGACATGGTGTAAAGCCAACAATCTCTCGCTCAATGTCAGCAAAACAAAGGAGTTGGCCATCGACTTCAGAAAACGAGAGGAGGACATACCCCTGTCTGTATCAGTGGTGCTGAGGTTCAAGTTCCTAGGAGTAAATATTACAAAGATCTGCTCCGTCAACCTCAACACTACAGTCAAGAAAACACACGAATACCACCTCTTCCTCACAAGGCTAAGGAAATTTGCATATCCATGATGACACTTATCAATTTTTACAGATGCACCACAGAAAACAACCTACCCAGATGCTTCAGAGCTTAGTATAGCAATTGCTCTGCCCAACACCACAATACATGACATAGAGTTGTGAACGCAGCCCCATCCATCACGCAAACCAACCTTCCTTCCATCAACTCTGTCTACATTTCCCACTGCCTTGGGAATGCAGCCAAAATCATCAAAGATCCTTCCCTCTCCTGTTATACTCTCTTTCACCCTTTTCCATCCAGAAGAAGATGCAAAAGTTTGAAAACGCAGACAGATTTAAAAACAGCCTCTTCCCCACTGTTATCAGATTTGTGAACCTCTCATATATTTGGAGTTGCTCTTTCTCTGGACCTTCTCTGTAGCTGTAACACTACATTCTACACTCTGTTCTATTACCCTGATGTACTTATTCAAGATCTCCATGATTTGTAAGGCACACACCAATTTTCACTTTTGGTAAGAGTCATGGTGGACAATAATAAATCACATCTAATCAAATCAAAGGTTGAGGAGAAAGCTGTAATGACACAAATGCACTGTCCAACTAACACACCCCTCCCTAAGTCCGTATCCCCTTCTGCGAAAATTAATATTGATGCTCCTTCCAGTCCCCTTAAAGATAAAACGTTTCGGTTTGTGAAAAATCACACAACACCAGGTTATACTCCAACAGGTTTAATTGGAAACACACTAGCTTTCCGAGCGACGCTCCTTCATCAGGTGATTGTAAGGAGCCGCTCCGAAAGCTAGTGTGCTTCCGATTAAACTTGTTGGACTATAACCTGGTGTTGTGTGATATTTAACTTTGTACACCCCAGTCCAACACCGGCATCTCCAAATCATTTCAGTTTGTAGGAGCGTGTAAATATTACGCTTTTGTATTGAAAGTTGGGGGGCAAATATGTAGAGATACAGCTACATTGTCCATGTACCAGAACTGCAACATTCATTGCGTTATATTTCAAAGCGAACGATTAATATCATAACAAAGGTTGCTTCAGTGTGTACATAAGGAGCGTTTAGTGGAACTTCCACAGACCACTGTGCGGTCGATTTGCAGACGTTTACGCAACTTTAACAAAACTGGTGACTGCTCAGATGCTGAGGGGGTTGTGTTCTCCTCAGTCCAACCTGCCTGGGGTTTTCCTGCGTCATTTGGGAGTTGCTCCGATCTCTGCTGCTAGCCCCGATGAGTGAACCTCCGGCCAGAGGGTGAAGTAGTCAGCCATGACCCGTTCAGCAGCAGTGCACACGGACACTGGCAGCCCGCTCCCTGACGCGGAGGTGAGGAGCAGTCGCAGTGGCAGCAGCAGCAGCCCAGCAGAAGTGCCCCCCAGTGACCCGCCCGAGCCTCCCAGGAGGTCCTTGCTCAGGCTGCTCATGCACAGCGGCCTGATGTTTGGCAGGGAGTTCTGCTACGCTGCAGAGGGAGCGTTCGCCACCCCGGTGCTGCTCAGTGTCGGGCTCCCTCGCAGCCTCTACAGTCTGGTGTGGCTCCTCAGTCCCTGCCTGGGCTTCATCCTCCAACCCATCGTCGGCTCCGCCAGCGACTACTGCCGCTCGAAATGGGGCAGGAGGAGACCTTACATCTTGGCGCTGGGGATCCTGATGGTGCTCGGAATGACTCTGTTCCTCAACGGAGACGCGTTGGTAACAGGCAAGTGTCTAACTGCACTCTCACCCAGGGACGCCTGGTTCACTGGAAGGTGCTGGAGAATTAAACAACTGCAGCCTTGTCTCAGACATTCTTATAGAGCTTTTCTATCAATCATTTTCCGCATTAGATGCTGATAGTTCACACACCTCAATAGCGTAAACATCTGAACGGTGATGTCTGAGCTTACAAAATCGCTACACCTGAGTCACCTGCATGCCAAGTTACATTCCGAAAGTAATTTGTAACTAACTCTTACTATTGTACTGTAGTTATACTTTCTTCAAAGGGATCAGCCGGAGGGAAAACGCGCATAGCGAATTTACACATATAACTTTAAACTCAAATCTTTAGGGATGAATGATTTTTTAATTGAAAAAAATGTTTTAGCCACCATCAAAAACAGGAAACAAAGGCATATTTGGGGTGTCCTGATTACTGTCTTCGGCGTGATCGTCTTTGACTTCTCGGCTGACTTCATCGACAGTCCTATCAAGGCTTATTTGTTTGATGTGTGCTCCCATGAGGATAAGGAGAAAGCCTTACACTTCCACGCACTGTTAACTGGTGAGTGCATTCCTCTCAATCCTGGCAGCTGGCATTGTGCGATTATCACGAGGTCTCGATTTGGCGTCAGCAGGACTCAACTCGTGAGCCACCAGCCAGAGACATAAGCAGTTAACTTCCACATGTTAAAGGATTCCATCGATTTATTCTTTATGAAATAATTTGGCAAACAATTGGCTGAATTTAGTCTTACACCAAGCGTAGATTTATCAACAATCTGAAGTTTACAGAAGAATTGGGGAATAGTTAATCTTTCTGTAATATCTTATGTTTTCATTTCTCACACTGTCAAGTCTGTTTCATCTTTGTTAGTTCTTTCTCTTCTCCGACCTGAGTATATTTTCTTTATTTTTAGGTAGGTCATAGTGCCTACTGTGGGAAACTGTGATCAGGAAAACTGCTAAGAACCCAGGAAAATGTGATTCTCAGTGATTCCCATTGCATTCCCTCCTCAGCCACTTGTGTTTCCCTCTAAGTCCTTGCCTAAGCTTGAATTTCACTCGTATTTATTCTGATTGATCCATTATCCTTGTTGTTGCCTCTAACTTTCCCCAATAGAACAATAAATTGGAATCTCACATCACCTTTATCTTTGCTGTAGTTGCTCACTTCATTCTTAATCCACCATTCACCATCCCACCCTCACTCAGCCTCAATAATGATGGACGTTCCCTCTGTTACCTCCCACCACCTTGAACTTCTCCCTTCCTGAGTGTTTCTTTTATATTTACATACTTTCAAAATTCGATTTTTAAAAAGACGCATCAAGCTAGAATTGGTAAAAGGAACAGCATTCCTGTCTGTTGTTGATCATCTGACTCCCATTCTTCCTCCTGCTGTTTTCGTATACTCCTTTTCCAACACTGACTGGGCCAACATTTATTGCTCGTCCTGAACTGCCTTTGAGAAAGTGGTGGTGAGCTGCTACCTTCAACCACCATATGTCCTGATAACGCCACCTTTATTATACAGTTTAGTATTTTCACAACTGTTGTGAGACTAACTGGTTTGTACTTCCTTCTTTTCGCTTGCTCTCCTATTCTTAAATTATGTTTGCCACTTTCCTATTGGAGGGAAATATACCAGAGTCAGTAAAATTTTGAAACATCGCCATCAATGTATCGGATATACTGACAGTGATACCCTCGGTGCTGTGGCTTGTAGATCATCAGGTTCACAGGGTTTATCTAGCACAGAGAAATTCTTAGACACTGGAGAGGAGCTGGTTTTTGAGTAAAAACAAAAAATGTCTACTTTCTACAATCTCAAGTTTATAGTTACTAGCAAAAAAGTAAGGTTAAAGTAAATAAAGGTAGGCCAACTTAAAAGTTAGCTTAAATATATGACAGAGCACCTTGGCCAAGTAGAATGGCCATCTTGTAGTGTCAGGGGAGTCACAGACCCTTCATTTGACCCAGAGAACCCATGTTTAGGAAGGGTCACTAGCCACACAAGCTTAACAAAGGAGTGTCAGAATTCAAATGGCAGCTGAAGTCACTGAGGTGCACCCGCAAGGCTGAGGACTGTGTGGATAGCACATTCAGCGAAGCGGATACAACACAAGTTAAAGACATACACTCAGATAAGGAATGGGTGACTGGCAGGTAGCCCCAAGGAAAATAGCAAGGTAGTTCAGGAATCCTCTGAGGATTCATTCACTAACCATTTTGCCATTCTGGATGTTGGCAACGGCAATGGTTTCTCAAAGGGACACTGCATGAGTCAGTTTAGTGGCACCATGGGTGGCCCAGATGATGGTGAGCTGGTTTTCTGAATTGCTGCAGTCCCTGTAACTGTAGATAGACCCACAATGCTCTGAGGGAGGAAATTTTGACCCAGTCACAGTGAAAGAACAGCAATATATTTTCACATCTGGATGGTGAGTGGCTTGGAAGGGAACTTGCAGTGGTGCTGTTTCCATGTCATTGTGGATTTGGGAGGTGAATTTCTGCAGTGCATCTTGTAGATGCCGCTGAGCATTAGCAATAGAAGGAATGGATGCTTGTGCATGTAGAGTCAATGAAGAGGATTTATTTGGCCTGGCTGGTGACAAGCTCCTTGACTGTTGTTGGAGCTGCTCTTATCCAGGCAAATGGGAAATCTTCCATCACACTCCTGATGTATGCCTTGGTTATGGCGGACAGGCTGTGGGAGGCAAGAGGTAAATTACTTGCTGTAGTATTCCTAGCTTCTGATCTGCTCTTGTAGCAACTGAATTTATATGGTGAGTCCAACTGAGCTTCTGGTCAGTGGTAACCCCTAGAATGTTGATAGGTGGGGGATTCCATGATGGTAACACCACAGAATGTCAAGGGGCAGTGGTTAGATTTTCTCTTATTTCAAATGGTCGTTACCTGCCATAAATAGGAAGACAAGAAAGATGAATGTATGGCTGGAAATATTGAGCAGGAGGGAGTGCATTTGCTTGCAGGGATATTAGGATGGGTCTGACAATAGACAATAGGTGCAGGAGTAGGCCATTCAGCCCTTCGAGCCTGCACCGCCATTCAATATGATCATGGCTGATCATTCCTAATCAGTATCCACTTCCTGCCTTATCTCCACAACCCTTGATTCCACTATCCTTGAGAGCTCTATCCAACTCTGAGGGAGAATCACAATCATTCCCAATCCTGTGAGAGTTGAGAACCAGAGGATTTAAATTCAAAGTGTTCTATAACACATTCAAAATAAGATGAATAAACATTTTCACATGATAATTAGTTCAGCTCTGGAATGCAGAGGATGCTGGAGGCAATTTCAGTTGAGGCACTCAAGACAGAATTGAATTGAATTAGAATTACAATTGGGTTTGTTGTCACATGTACTCACATGAATGCAGTGATAAATTTACAAGTTGCACTTATGATACCATCTTAGGTACAAAGGTACCTAGGTACAGAATCTTGGTACAAAGCAGAAGAATAAAGAAAACAAAGTTAAAAAGTTAACTCACAGCCTTTCTTACAAAAAAAAACCAAAGAAATGCAGTTAAAAGTGAAACACTGCATAAGTGCCTGGCCATGCAGAACTCACACTCCTTACAAGGGCCTATCCTCCTTCTCTTTGGGCTTGATCTCGCACCCACAGCTGCCTCCAACTGCCTGCTCTCTCTGCCTCACAGCCTCTTGCTCCTACCGCTAGCCACTCTGGGCTGCATATTCTTGCTCTCTCCCCCGGCTGCTCCGGGCTGCATGTTCCTGCTCTCCTTGTTCTGGGCTGCATATTCCCTCTCTCTTCCCTGGCCACTCCAGGCTACATATTCCCACTCTCCCTGCTCCGGGCTGCATATTCCCGTTCTATCCCCTGGCCACTCCGGGCTGCATATTCCTGCTCTCCCTGCTCTACGCTGCATATTCCCGCTCTCTCCCCCAGCCACTCCGGCCTGTGTGTGCCTTCCTTCTCCCCCAGCCACTCCGGGCTGTGTATTCCCACTGTTTCCCTACCCTGGCTGCTCCGGGCTACACGTTCCCACTGTCCCCGCACTGGCCTCTCCCCGAGCTGCATATTCCCGCTCTCCCTGCTCTGGGCTGCATATTCCCGCTCTCTCCCCCAGCCACTCCGGTCTGTGTGTGCCTTCCTTCCCCCCAGCCACTCCGGGCTGTGTATTCCCACTGTTTCTCTACCCTGGCTGCTCCGGGCTGCACGTTCCCACTGACCCCCACCGGCCTCTCCCCCGGCTGCTCTGGGCGCTGCTTATTCCCGCTCTATCCTCTGGCCACTCCCGGCTGCATATTCCCGCTCTCTCCCCCTGGCCACTCTGAGCTGCATATTCCCGCTCTCTACCCCCGGCCACTCCGAGCTGCATATTCCCGCTCTCTCCCCTGGCCACTCCGAGCTGCATATTCCCGCTCTCTCCCCAGGCCACTCCAAGCTGCATGTTCCCGCTCTCTCCCCTGGCCACTCCGAGCTGCATGTTCCTGCTCTCTCCCCTGGCCACTCCGTGCTGCATGTTCATGTTCTCTCCCCTGGCCACTCCAGGCTGCATGTTCCCACTCTCTCCCCGGCCACTCCGGGCTGCATGTTCCCGCTCTCTTCCCCCCGGCCACTCCGAGCTGCATGTTCCCACGCTCTCCCCCGGCCACTCCGGGCTGCATATTCCTGCTCTCTCCTCCGGCCACCAAGCTAAACAAAAACATGCACAGGAATTCCTAGAGGCTTGGCATTTAACCTGGAACACCATCAATACACACATCGATTTGTACCCCATTTACCAATCTTTGAGAAAAAGAACCGGAAATGATATCACCCACCACAACAGACCAAGACACATGAACAGAAAACAGGACAGAACACCAGTGCTTCACCAGAGGCTCACTGATGATGTTACCCTGCATGGTCAGAAAACTTCTGAGAACAAACCTACCCGCTAAGCGAGCAAACTTACAATCTAAAAAAGGATAGTGAAGGAAGGAGAAAACCTGTGGTGGACGGAGCAGACAAGCACTGAGCAGGAGCCCACAAGCTGTGCTGCTACTCTGCCACCATCTTGTTTGATTATTTAAATAGAAACACCACGCTAGTTTGCAGAGAAAAGAGCAGAGAAAATGCTCAGAGCCAGTACAAATATGATGGGATGAATGATATCCTTCTGCACTGTAACAATGGTTGTGAACCCTGGAAATCCCATTATTTCACAAGTTTATTTTAATATATTAATAACATCATGAAGTTCCTTGTTCACACTTATCCCCAGAAACTATACATAAAGTGAAGCCTCCATAGCACTAAAGACATAAGAACAGAAGTAGACCATTCAGCCCATCAAGTCTGCTGCACCATTCAGTGAGATCATGGATAATTTGATAATCCTCAACTCCACTTTCCTGCTTTTTTTCCAATAGTCCTTTGTTCTCTTACTGATTGAACATCTGTCTTTCTCAGCCTTGAATATGCTTAATTCCCAGTCTCAACAGCCCTTGCGGTGAAGAATTCCACAGATTCATAACCCAGTAAGAGTGTAAATTCCTCCTCATCTGTGTCCTAAATGGGTGACCATTTTTTTCTCAGGTTATACCTTTTGGTTCTAAACTATCTCACAAAGGAGAAATGACTTTGTCATCAGAACGTCTTCATCAGAGTCACCAGACTTGAAAGGTTGACTCCGATTTCTTCCCAAAGATGATGCCAGACATTGAGTTTTGCCAACAATTTCTGTTTTGGTTTCAGATCTTCAGCATCCACGGTTCTTTGTTTTATTTTACTCCCTAAGAATTGCGTATATTTCAATAATGTCACACTTCA
This sequence comes from Hemiscyllium ocellatum, assembly GCF_020745735.1. NCBI lineage: Eukaryota > Metazoa > Chordata > Chondrichthyes > Orectolobiformes > Hemiscylliidae > Hemiscyllium > Hemiscyllium ocellatum. Next base: position 51,076,830 of record NC_083401.1, on the reverse strand, counting down.
TTATTCTATACTCAAATGAGTACCAGCCTTGCAAATCTGTTTGGACTGTTTCCAATACTAGTATATCTTTCCTTAGATATGGGCCCAAAACTGTCCACAGTATACTTACTGTGGTCTGACTAGTGCCTTGTATAGTTTTTACAAAATCTCATACTTTTATATTCCATTCCCCTTGAAATAAAAGGAGGAGAAAGTGAGGTCTGCAGATGCTGGAGATCAGAGCTGAAAATGTGTTGCTGGAAAAGCGCAGCAGGTCAGGCAGCATCCAAGGAACATTCCTGACGAAGGGCTTATGCCTTAAATGTCAAATTTCCTGTTCCTTGGATGCTGCCTGACCTACTGCGCTTTTCCAGCAACACATTTTCAGCTCATCCTTGAAATAAAAGCCAACATGCCATGTGGCTGAACTTGACTGCTAACTTTTTGTGATTCATGGACAAGGACTCCCAAATCCCTTTGTTTTGTAACTTTCTGCAGTCTTCCTCTATTTAAATAATATTCAGCTCCTCTGTTCTTCTTGCCAAAACAAGTGGTGGTTGATGGAAAATATTCAGCCTGGAGTCCGGTTACTAATGGTATGCCACAAGGCTCTGTTTTGGGACCATTGTTGTTTGTCATTTTTATAAACACTTGGACGCAGGCATAAGTGGATGGGTAAGTAAGTTTGCAGATGGTACTAAAGTCGATGGAGTGGTGGACAATGGAGAAGAATGTTGCAGGTTGCAGGGAACTTGGATAAACTACAGAACTGGGCTGAAAGGTGGCAAATGGAGTTCAATGCAGATAAATGTGAGGTGATTCACCTTGGGAAGAATAACAGGAAGGCAGAATACTGGGTTAATGGAAAGATTCTTGGTAGTGTGGATGTGCAGAGGGATCTTGGTGTCCACGTACATAGATCCCTGAAAGTTGTCACCCAGGTTGACAGTGCTGTTAAGAAGGCATACAGTATGTTAGGTTTTATTGGTAGAGGGATTAAGTTCTGGAGCCATGATGTCACACTGCTACTATACAAAACACTAACACTAATTGGAATATTGTGTACAGTTCTAGTCACTATATTTTGGGAAGGATGTTGAAGCATTGGAAAAGGTGCAGAGGAAATTTACCAGGATGTTGCCTGGTCTGGAGGGAAGCTCATATGAGGAAAGGCTGAGAGACCTGTGTCTGTTCTCATTGAAAAGAAGAAGGCTAAGAGGGGATTTGATGGGGACATACAAGATGATCAGAGGATTAGATAGGCTGGGCAGTGAGAGTCTTTTTCCTAGGATGATGACATCTGCTTGTACGAAGGGACATGGATGCAAATTGAGGGATGATAGATTTAAGACAAATGTTAGAGGCAGGTTTTTCACTTAGAGAGTGGTACGGGCGTGGAATGCCCTGCCTGCCAATGTAATTAACTCAGCCATATTAGGGGCATTTAAACAGTCCTTGGATAAGCACATGAATGATGATGGAATAGCGTAGGTGATAGGCTTAGATTAGTTCACAGGTCAGCATAACATTGAGGACTGAAGGGCCTGCTCTGCACTGTATTGTTCTGTGTTCTAAAATGCATAAGCTCACATTTTTCCCACATTATATTCCATCTGCCAGGTTTTTGCCCATTCACTTATTCTCCAAGGAGCCTATGTTGACTTTGGCTTCTCTCTTCCTTTTTATAATCTCTTCCTGTCTTTCTTGAAGTTACTTGCAAATTTACCCTCAAAGTTTATTTTCGTTCTTGTTTTGGTTGCCTTTTGTTTGTCTTTTAAACTTTCTCAATCCTCTGGCTTATCACAAAACTTTTCCACATATTGTCTTTCAAGCTGATGCTATCTTTAATTTGGAGGAGATGAGGACTGCAGATGCTGTCCAGTCAGAGTCGAAAAGTGTGGCGCTGAAAAAGCACAGCACATTAGGCGGCATCCAAGGAGCAGGACAGTCAATGTTTCAGGTATAAGCTCTTCATCAAGAATATTGTGCAGGGGGGAGGGGGATGACCCACCCTTACTCCCCTATTTATCTCTCATACCCCTTCTCCCTTCCACATTCCTGATAAAGAGTTTATGCCTGAAACGTTGACTGTCCTGCCCCACAGATAAGACCATAAGACATAGGAGTGCAAGTGAGGCCATTTGGCCTTTCAATTCCACTCCGACATTCCATCATGGCTGATGGGCATTTCAATACCACTTACCTGCACTCTCCCCATATCCCTTAAATTCTTGCGAGGTTAAGAATTTATCAATCTCTGCCTTGAAGACGTTTAACGTCCCAGCCTCCACTGCGCTCCATGGCAATGAATTCTACGGACCCACCACTCTCTAGCTGAAGAAATGTCTCCTCATTGACCCCCCCTAATTCTAAGACTGTGCCCACGGGTCCTAGTATCCCCACCTGATGGAAACAAATTCCCACCGTCCACCCTTTCTAAGCCATGCATTATCTTGTAAGTTTATATTAGATCTCCCCTCAAACTTCTGAACTCTAATGAATACAATCCCCGGACACTCGGTCAGGATGCTGCCTGATCTGCTGTGATTTCCCAGCACCACATTTTTCGACGCTATCTTTAACTTCCCTGGTGACCATAGTTGTCTTATCTCCTTCCCAGAATTCTTCTTCCTCACTGTAACATGTCTTTACTATGGACTATGCATTGCTTTCTTAAATGTCTGCCATTTATGCTCAACTGTTTTTGCTGCTACTTCAAGAAAAACGTTTAGGTCAGAATAAAGAAGAAGCCTTCTGCTGCAGTAGAGAGTATTCCTGCTTCGAAGCAGAAGCCCTGAGATACATTCCAACTCCAGGAGGTTGATTACCAGTCTGCAGTTGACAGTGATGTAGCTTGTGACTGATTCCAGGAAAAAAGAACAATAGAAACAAATCGATGCATATGCTTCATCTGCCTCCTGTGTTTCTCTATGTGAGAAGAGTGAAGGAGAGATAAATCAACTCATTCAGCCTATTTAGGCTGGTATATTATTCAAACCTTACTTAAGCATACAAAAAAGAATTAAAAGCAAAACATTGCTGTAAATATAAATCAGGTCAGAGAGACTTAAGACGAGGGAAGATTATCAAACATTTCTGGTCTATTTCTCTCTCCACAGATACTGCTGAACCGCAAAGTGTTTAAAGCATTTTTCTGTTCTTGTTCAGCTTATTTTACTTATATATAAAAAGGGAAAGTAGCCAGGGAAAGGTTTGGCCCACTCATGGACAAAGGAGGGAATCAACGTGTGGAGCCAGGAGAGGTAGGTGAGGTCCTAAACAAATACTTTGTGTAGGTATTCACCAAAGAGAAGGAATTGGTGGAGGATGATCTCAGGGAAGGGAGTGTTGAATTTCTAAGCCAAGTTGCTATCAAAGGAAGAGGTGTTGTTCGTCTTAAAAAGTGTTAAGATAGAAAGTCCTCAGGTCCTGATGGGATCTAACCCAGAATATTGAGGGAGGCAAGAGAACAAATTGCTGAGCATTGACAAACATATTTGTATTCTCTTTAGCTACAGGTGAAGTCCCAGAGCACTGGAGAATAACCAATGTTGTCCCATTGTTTAAGAAGGATAGTAGAGATAATCAATGAAATTACAGACTTGTGAGTCTCCTGTTGATGATAGGGAAATTATTGAAAAGATTCTCAGGGCAATATCTATACACATTTCAAAGAAAATAGACTTATTAGCGATAGACAGTATGGATTTATGTGCCTCACTAACTTGATCGAGTTTTTTGAGGAGGTAATGAAGATAATTGATGAGGGAAAAGTGGTTGACGTTGTCTATGTGGACTTCAGTAATCCCTTTGACAAGGTCCCTCATGGCAGACTGGTACAAAAATTGAAGTCACATGGTATCGGGCTGAGCTGGCAAAATGGATACAGAGGGAAAAAAGGAGAAAGTGAGGACTGCAGATGTTGGAGATCAGAGCTGAAAAATGTGTTGCTGGAAAAGCGCAGCAGGTCAGGAAGCATCCAAGGAACAGGAGAATTGACGTTTTGGGCATAAGCCCTTCCTGAAGAAGGACTTATGCCTGAAACGTCAATTCTCCTGCTCCTTGGATGCTGCCTGTCCTGTTGCGCTTTTCCAGCAACACATTTTTCAGCTCAAAATGGATACAGAACTGGCTTTATTACAAGAGACAGAGGGTGGTGATGGAAATATGCATTTTGGAATGGAGGGTTGTGACTAGTGGTGTCCCACAGGGATCAGTGCTAAGACTTTTCTGTTTGTGGTCTATATAAATGATTTGGAGGAAAATGTGGCTTATCTAATTAGTAGGTTTGCGGACGATAGAAAGACTGGTAGAGTTGCAAATAGTGAGGAGGATTGTCAGAGGATACAGTAGGATATAGATCAGTTGAAGGCAAGGGCAGAAAAATGGCAGGTGGAGTTTAACCTGGACAAATTTGAAGTAATGTACGCTATGACATTTTTATCCATTTGTCGATCCAGTGACCATTTAAATGCTCTTAAAGTTAGCAAGTCTACGACTGTAGCATGCAGGCTGTTCCACATCCCTGCTATTCTTTGAGTAAAGAAATTACCTCTGACATCTGTCCTGTATCAATCACCCCTCAATTTAAAGCTATGTGCTCTCATGCTAGCCATCACCATCTGAGGAAAAAGGCTCTCATTGTCCACCCTATATAACCCTGCGATTATCTTATATGTCTCAATTAAGTCACCTCTCAACCTTCTCTCTCACAAAAACAGCTTCAAGTCCCTCAGCATCTCCACATAAGACCTTCCCTTCATACCAGGCACCATCCCAATAAATCTCCTCTGAATACTTCCAAAACCTTTCACGTTCTTCCGATAATGCAGTGGACAGAACATAGAGTCATAAAGTCATGCAGCATGGAAACAGACCCTTCAATCCACCAATCTATATTGACCATAATCCCAAACTAAAGTAGTCCCACCTGCCTGCTCCTGGCCAATGTCCCTCCAACCTTTCCTATTCATGTACTTATTCAAATGTCTTTCGACGTTGTGATTGTACCCACATCGACCACTTTCTCTGCAAGCTTATTCCACACACAAACCACCCTCTGTGTAAAGAAATTGCCCCTCATGTATTTTTAAAATTTCTCTTCCCTTACTTTAAAAATATGCTCTCTAGTCTTGAGATTCTCCATCTTGGGGAAAAGACAACTACCATTAACTCTATCTATATCCCTCATTATTTTGTCAACTTTACTATAAAGTCCCCTGAGAACCTCCCATGCTCCAATGAGTTAAGTCCCAGTCTATCCAGCTTTTCTTTATAACTCAAACCTTCCTTACCTGGCAACATATTGACAAATCTCTTCTGAACCCTCTCCAGCTTGATAATATCCTTCCTTCAACTGGGTGACCAGAACTGGACACAGTACTCCAGAAGAGGCCTCACCGATGTCTTATACAACTCAACATGTATACTAATGGTATATTAACATTTTCACAGTCAATAATCTGATTGCAGCTGATGCATCAATAGCCAGCACTACGGGTTCCTTCAACACAGGAGATGTAGCAAGTCTGAATGCCATCCTCATTCCTTTTCCTCTTGATCAGTACTTTTATCATGAAGATTGCGGGTATAGACTTTGGCATCAACACCCCTGGATGGCCTCTCCTCACCCTCCTAATTTTCTTTTTAAACAACCTACTACATTCTCTGTACTACAAAAAGGTGAAAGAGTGTAGGCAAAAATATGGAGTAAGAGACTTGGACTTCACAGACTACATCATCTTGCTGACCAAGATAGGACCAATAGTCTTGAGTGTAGTGGCACTAAAGTTGGTCCATTCATCGTCTGCAAGAACACCAAGACAATAATGACTAAGCATCATCAAGGTTCACCCATCAGTTTTGGGCAATAGAATCTTGAAGATTTTGAAACTTCTTCATGGAAAGCACAAATTCCATGGAGGATCATGTGGAGATTGACCTCCACACAAGAATTGGTGAAATAGTATCAGTTTTCCAGCAACTCTATGCAACGTGAGCATCCAACCATACCAACATAACTATAAAGCTGTGACCTGACATGTTTATTGTAGTACCAATTGCAATCTGTGTCACTGAGAGGAGGTTGAGGGGTAAGTTATAAAGGTTTATAAAATCGCAAGGGGCATAGATAAGGTGAATTGCCAAGGTCTTTTTCCCAGGGCAGGGGAGTTGAAAACTAGCAGGCATAGGGCATAAGGTGAGAGGGGAATGATATAAAAGGGACCTGAGAGGTAACTTTTTAAAGCAGAGGTTCATGCGTATATGGAACAAGCTGCCAAAGGAAGTGGTAGAGGTGAGTACAATTGCAACATTTTAAAGACATTTGGACAGCTACATGAATAGGAAAGATTTAGAGGGATATGGGCCAAATGCAGGCAAGTGGGCCTAGTTCAGTTTAGGAAACCTGATCAGAATGGACAACACTGGGCAAAAGGGTCTGTTTCTGAGCTGTATGATTTTATGATTCTATTACTGTAAGAGATATGGAAGAGAAGTAGAAAGGTAACACTTAAATTGGGTGTCTTTCACAACATTGCTGATATAAAATTCCTAACATCACCTAAAGAAACAGCTTCACCAATGAAGTGTGCTACAGCAAAACTTACAGGACATCAAGACAGAGGAAAGGCTGAGACAGGAAAGATTTACATCTCACCATCCAGATTTCCAACCCTCCAGACCGGCAATAGAATGGATACTACCAGATGGAGAAAGAATATGGTGCCAACAATACAACACCTAGTAAAAGTATACTTCCAAAGGGCCTTCAAGACCAGTATAATATCAGAGCTGAAGCTAAAGAGATTGCGGTGGATTTGGAATTTTGAGGCGTTGTAGAGTACAAACAGCACTTGGTGGCAGATGAGTTAAAATGTTGAGCTTATATTCCACATATCCTTGATATCCTAGATACCTGTTAATTCAGAAATAAAAACAGAAATTGCTGCAAAAACTCTGCAGTTCTGGCAGCATCGGTGGAGACACAGCAAAGTTAATATATCTGGTCCAGTGATCTTTCTTCAGAATTGTTAATTTAGGTTCCTTAGGCTATCAGATTTAGAAATTTCCCGAGGACAGTTGCTTATGTATTACCAGCATCTACTATTTCAAAAAGTGCAGGAAAGAAATAATTGTTTTCTAAACTATTTGTAAGGGATGTTGGTGGTGATACAATAGGGTTAAAGAGCAGTAAGTTGCTTTCAGTAAAATTGCTCAAATATTAATCATTATGCTTTCTCTTTCTCTAGGCCTTGGAGGTGCTGCAGGCTATCTAATTGGTGCCATTGAATGGAGAAATACTTCCCTGGGTCAGATATTAGGATCTGAATATCAAGTCATTTACATTTTTGCTGCAATTATTTTCATTGTACTTCTAATAATACACATGTTCAGTATTCCAGAAGTTCCATTTGGTCAAGATGTAGGTTGTCAGCAGTTATATTTATTAGAACATAATACGCCTACCTATGGAACCATCGAGAGTCCTGCAAGTGGTCAATATCATCCAAATTCTTATAATTCACGATCTATGTCAGTGATAGGAAAATTGGAAGATAATTCGCAAATCAGTTGCATAAAACCATCAGAGGAAAAGGTAATTTTCTTTAATAAGCTTTATTTTAAATTAGGCATTGCTATGAGGAGGAAGTTTTTGTTAAACTTAGTTTATCAAACGATGATTGTCTGTTAAACGATTTATTTTCAGCATCCCTTGCTTGCCATGGTGGAAACAATTTGCCTATGTGCAGACAAGGCAGAACTGTCATTTCAATATGAAATATACTCTTAAATTTTTATGTATTTGGTAGTTAACAATAATGCAAATAATTCCTTTGAAATAGCATAGAAAACTTCAAAGCAAATGGATTTCTTATTGCAAATTTTCATTTGGCATTTTGTAATCATGTTCTGACACAATCTCATTGAGACTATAAACTCAGAAAATGCTTATGTAAACCACAGAACAGGTGAGCATGCATGAAGATAAGGAATAATTCATTAGCGTTTTATAACAAATATATCTTCTAGCTCCACATAATAGAACATCAATTGAACCTGTTCTTAATTGTGTGGTTAGATTTTCTAAGTATCCATGAATGTGAACATCTACAGCATTTGGTTAGTGGTTAAAGTGAATTTAGTTACACTAATATATTTTTATATTTGATTTCAGGGATCAAAACATGTAACCCTAAAGTCACTAATTAAAGCTCTCCTCAATATGCCTTCTCATTATCGTTCCTTGTGTGTAAGTCACCTCATAGGATGGACAGCATTTCTCTCAACTATGCTATTCTTCACCGACTTTGCAGGGCAGGTAAGAACAAATAATATTTATTTTGAATTTACTTACAAATTTTTTGACACCTATTATGTATTGCATTTCTTAACAAGAAATGAAACGAAGACTAATTTGTACATTCTATTCTCATGGATACCCATATGACATAGGTGTTTCTGGACACTTTTTCTGTGTTAGTATATTTATTTGGTGCCTTATCACATCCTCAGAATGTCCGAAGTATTCTACATCTATTGAATTAAGAGTAGCATTATTTATGCAAAGTACAGGCTCACAGTTTCTGTTTTTATTCCCTCTTATTCCTTCATGAGATGTAAGCATGGATAGTAAGGTGTACATTTATTGCTCATCACTAATTCCCCTTGACAAGGGGATGGTGAGTCACCTTCTTAGACTATAATCATACCATAGTAAACAGGAACGGGTATAAGCCATTCAGCCCTTCAAGCATACACTGACATTCAATTTTTTTCCCTTGTTTCCCCACACTATCTCCTAACAGCTGTAGTGCTTATTTTTTACCCCAGCACATGTTGTATGTGTGCAGATGTGAGACAGTGAGAAACACCAAGTGCACAAATCTTTATTCATGTTTCATCACTAGGAAGAAAGGAAACACCTGAGTGGCCAGTGACAAGCAGTGGCTGTCTCCTCAAAGGGCAATGCTACATGATCAAAAAGTGAAAGGGGGATAGAATTGGAGGAGGAAATAACACCCAATGGTGTCTACCTCTCCCTGAAAACCTTCAGGGTGTTGGTAGACACCACACGCTCCTTCTCCAAGGACACCCGGGCATGGATCCAGGCATGGAAGAGGGACAGGCAATGCACTGCCATTCAATAAGATCAGGCACCAAACAAGAAGGCTGATTATCACCTTGAATCTATGATCAGGGATGGATTGAAGGTGGAATATTGACTGAGCAACTCACTGCTGATCTTTGGGTGAGCTCAAGTTGAGCAGACAGATGTGATCATATAAACTAGGCAAAAGTGAGGACTGCAGATGCTGTAAACCAGAGTTTAGATTAGAGTGGTGCTGGAAAAGCACAGCAGGTCAGGCAGCATCCGAGGAGCAGGAAAATCGATGTTTCGGCCAAAAGCCCTTTATCAGGAATAGAGGCAGGAAGCCTACAGGGTAGAGAGATAAATGGCGGAGGTGGGGGGGAGGTTAGTTGTGGGGGTGGGGGGGGAGGTGAGGCTTCTGGGGAGCAGTGGTGTAGAGGTCAGTGCCCAAACTGAGTTGATAAGATAGAGGGACAACTAGAGACAATTTAACCAATGGCAAAAACATTGAAGTTTTACAGTTTCTAAGCCTAACTTTGCTCAGATGAACTTCAGACACTAAATAATTACATCGTTTAATTAATACTGACTGAATTTAAGAGAATTTTGTTGGCTGACATCAAGAAAAATTCAAAAGATTTTAAATAAATCAATAAGCAATGTAAACTCAGTGTAGAAATCTTCTACAGTGCAATGCAATGAGAGACACCAGTAATGCAGTAATGTAAATGCAAAAAAGATAGTCAAATCCAAGATAGTTTACAAAATTCCAAAATGTACATGACATTCACCTGCCAGCAGATCGAAGTCAAGTCAGAGTTAGCAGTATCCAACCTGCACCTAATCTGGATAGGTACCCTGCAGACAACAGATCACTGAGATTGGATTAGAAAGCAAAGCATAATGCCTCCCTAGAATTCCAACATTTGATGCACAGATTAAATTATTCCTGGGAAATTAACTATTTTTGATGTTAACATTTCAAAAACAATATTCTAACTTTCACTGGGCAAAAATTTACTCGATTAAATTTAGTTCTATAAATCCAATCTGTGACAGCTGCTTAAGTATTAATCAGGTTAAAAAAAATCAGTGAATTCAAAGATTTAAACCTACAGATCGCAAGCAGAAGAGTGTACAGTTAAAAAAAACTGAAATTAAATACTTCCAATATCATATAATTATTTCATCTGAAATATTGCAGTTGTAAGAACAGAGTGCTCTCTGAGTTCCTTGTATTCAAGCTGCCTAAATTATGTGCTAAGGATCATATGAAGGCTTAAGAGAGCATATCCCACTCAGCCGAGTTGACAAGATTGGTGAAGGTTACCTGGGTGTAGCCAAGTGGTGACCTAGAGTACAAAAAACGTTTCAATATCTTACAGCCAAGAGCAATTAGAGGAAACATTCCCTAATCTTGATCAAATTTATATAATTTAAAGGGAAAAAAGACTAATAATATATGTTTCAAACTGACATACTGTGATCTGTTATGGAGGTTGGATCATTGGAAGTATTTAAAGAGGAGGTATAGAGGGCTTTGAAATACCAACTATTTGATAACTATGAGGAGCGAGTGTAAACATTGAGGCCTATGCAAATCAGCCATGATCTTATAATGGAAGGGCATGTTCAAAGAATAAATCGCAGTATAAATTGAGATGAGAAGCAGTTATTTTAGAGAACACAGATGATCACTTTACCCAGATGTACAATTTAATTCGAGCTTCTTTGTCAGTCTTCATGTTAGACTCATGGAGAGAGATGTATAGCATGGACACAGACTCTTTGGTCCAACTCATCCATGCTGACCAGATATCATAAATTAATTTAGACCCATTTGCCAACATTTGGCCCATATTCCTCTTAATGCTTCCTATTCATGTACCCATCCAGATGCCTTTTAAATGTTGTAATTGTACCACCCTCCACCACTTTCTCTGGGATGCTCATTGCATTTCTGCACCATCCTCTGCACGAACAGTTGCCCCTTAGGTCCCCTCTCACCTTAAACCAAGTCCTCTCATTTTGGACCTAATATTGCTCATGATTTTTCCATGTTGTGCAAATGCAAAATGGGCATGTGCACACCATGCCCTAACAATAACTTTACTTGGTCCAGTTATGCTGCTGTCTGTAGAAGATGAAGATCATTTGGAAACTGACCCAGTCAAATTAATTTAGCTGGCCCAGCAAGAAAAATCATTTGGGACAATGCACACAGAACACTCTGGATTTTTTGTAAGAGGCTGTCAAACCTGACAATGCAGCATTAGTAATACCTTTACGTAGCATCGTATGTCCTGAACACTATATTTTTTCAAAACTTTCAGGAGGCATGAAATTCAGACACATGGTGAACAGCAAGGATGGTAATAGTTGACTTCAGAAGGATGTTGATGGCTAAATAGGCATGCACGCAGCAGATTGTGTTTAATGCAAGAAAGAATGAAATGATGTCTTTTTAGTGGAAGACTGAGGAGAGTCAATACAAATCAAATTTTACTCAGGATTCATGGTCAGAAAAACTTGGGTTACAGATTCAAATCTGTAAAAGTTGGCAAGTTGATTTAGCTGTTTAAAAAGATAATTGGTTTTATAAATAGAGGCATATGCCATAAAGTTCCAATGGATGTGTGAGGCCCTAAACAGTACAAAGTAGTGTTTATGTTGGACCCATAAGATAGAGGAACAGAATTAGGCCCATCAAGCCTGCTTCCCCATTCAATTATGACTGATATGTTTTCACAACCCCATTCCCCTGCCTTCTCCATGTACCTTTGATCCCTTTACTAATCAAGACCTAGCTGTCTCTTTCTTAAAGACACTTAATGGCTTGGCCTCCACAGGCTTCTGGGACAATGGGTTTCACAGATTCACTGTCCTCTGGCTAAAGAAATTCCTTCTCATCTCAATTCTAAAGGGTTGACCCGTCACTCTGATGCTGTACCCTTGGGTCCTAGTCTCTCCTACTGTTTCTCTCTCAGAAACAAATTTTGTACTCAAGACAGAGGTTAGTAGCTTTTTGAGTTGATGTAAAAGATTCAGACTAGCAGAGTGGGTCAAAGGATCTATACCAATTCCTATTCCTTATGTTCATGTCTTCATTAATCCCAGGTGGATACAACAATCATGACTTTTATGAGTTTAATAAAGTAGTTCCTTCAACTTCTCTTTCTATTTTGCTCAAGAAGAGGACAGTTTTTCTTATGTAATAGTATATTATATTCATACTTCTTCTATAATAATTTGACTTAATTTATTTATTTTAATCTCTCAGGTAATGTATAAAGGAAATCCATATGCAGAACACAACTCGACCTCATACCTTACTTACGAGCGAGGTGTTGAAATAGGAAGTTGGGGCTTGTGTATTAATGCAATTTTTTCAGCAATTTATTCAAGTAAGTCTTCAATCCATTTTCTGCACACTACATGTTTCGTTGCTTTTATGTTATTGACAATGTTGAAAATATTTGGAGTTTAATTTGGATAGTTACGAGATATTGCATTTTGGCAAAGCAAACAAGGATAGGACTGACACAGTTAATGGTAGGGCCATGGGGAGTGCTGTCGAACAGAGAGACCTAGGGTTTCAGGTGCATAGTTCTTTGAAACTTGTGTCACAGGTAAACATGGTGGCTAAGAAGACATTTTGGGATGCTTGTTTTCATTGGTCAGACCACTGAGTATAGGAGTCGAGTTGCCATGCTTGCAGGATGTCGGTAAGGCCACTTTTGGAGTACTGTGTGCAGCTCTGGTCACCCTGCTATAGGAAGAAGGTTCAGGAAAGATTTAACAGGATGTTTCTGGGACTAGAGAGTTTGAGTTATTAGGAGGGGCTAGATAGGCTGGGACTTTTTAAGTGGAGCACAAGAAGTTGAGGGGTGACCTTATAGAGGTTTATAAACTCATGAGCGGCATTGATAGGATGAATCGCGAAGGTCTTTACCCAAGGTGGGGGTGTTCAAAACTTGGAGTTTTTTTTTAAGGTGAGAGGAGAGAGATTAACAAGGGACCTGAGTGGCAACCTTTTCACACAGAAGGTGCTTCATATGTGGAATGAACTGCCAAAGGAAATGGTAGATGTAGGTAAAGTTACAACATTTAAAAGACATTTGGATAGGTACATGAATAGGAAAGAGTTAGAGGGAAATGAGCCAAATGTAGTCAAGTGGAAGTAGTTTATTTTGGGAAACTTGGTTGGTATCAACGAGTTGGATTGAAAGGTCTGTTTGTGTGACAGTAGACTGTGTGACTGCTGTGTGACAGTAGACTGTTGGGAATCCTTCCTGCTTAAAACAAACTCTTTTTTTGAATATGAAAGTCTGTTGACTAGGCACAATTGCACATAAATCGCAATTTGTCTTGAAAAATGTGATCAATGGTGTTATAAATAGTCATTTGGTTCTTGGGAACTGTTGAAAAATGAATATTGCTCTTTTAGCTCAAGGTATTTTCACACTTTTTTTCTATGTTAATTTTGATTCATAATAATTAGATACATTCTTGGTCATTTGAATAAACTCCAATCCAAGTATTTGCAATACGTTTGAATGTTGTGTCACTAACCAATATAAATTAAAATAACTAATGGAAATTTATTTTAAGTCTGATATAATTATTTCATCTGGGAGAATTTGCATCTATAATATATGACTAAATTGCATCATTTACATTGCATTTCCTCTGTTGTGCTTGGGGCACTATTTATTCCATTGTTAAAAGGGGAGGATGAAGCAGAACAAAACACAATATATGTTATTGAGTTATTTTGTTCTGGTTTCCATGAATTTTTCTGTAAACAAACATAAATATGTATTTCTATAGTACTTGGCAAATCCAGAAATATCTCAGGGGAAGGTCCGAATGGGAGGAAGATATCACAAGAAACAAAAAAAAACGTTGTCAAAGTAGAAAATATTGAAGGCAGGTAGGGGTAAAGAATGGAAAAGATAGGATTCCCAGAAGATGATGGCAAGGCAAGTAAAGATGGTTTAGAGGGAATGGTAAATAAGAGAAGGCTGTCAGACTGGAAGTTCATCCCACTAAAACGTGCTTAGAGAAGGATGGATAAGGTTGCAGAGAGACTGAAAACTCCAGATGAGAATATTCTAGGAGGTTTTATTAGAGATGGTGCAAAGAAAGATGATAGACTAGTACACAAAATGAATTAATGTCTTCTGAATAATAGTGACACTGTGGAGGAATTTCTAGCTTTACCCTGATGTAGCAAGAACAAGAGAGTTTGTGAGGGAGTAGGAAGCACAGAGGAAAGGAAGAGAGTATGTTGACAGTCAATAATGCATACAGTTCTGAAAGTGGAATCTGAATGATGTGAACTTTGGTGAGACAAGTCAGAAATGAAAATGTCAATATTGAGAGCAAAATATCTGATTCAATAGCCAAATTTCGAATGGTGAGGCAAGAATCTCACTAGTGAGTAGAGAGCAACCTATATGTATCCATTAGAATGCTATTATTACCTAAACTTGCACCTCTGGGCCTCCTTTTTCAACAAAAGTCACCAGTATTTCAGGTACCCTTTCCAGACTGCAATGGCTCACACCCCTCCTTTCCATGAGCATTGACATTGGGCATATACTGGCCTCACTGCTGTAGCTTTTGGAACGTTCATGATCACGGTTACCTAATCGACTATTTGTAAGTAATTTTCAAATAGTTTATTCAATTTGTTGAAAAGCAGCACTTTATATATGATGCAGCATTCAGTTAGACAAAGAAAGGAAATCTATGACCAAAAGAGAAAATGCTGGAAAATCTCAGCAGGTCTGGCAGCATCTGTAAGGAGAGAAAAGAGCTGACGTTTTGAGTCTAACTGACCCTTTGTCGAAGGAAATCTGTGACAGATGAGAAAACTTTAGCAATCCCATTTTTGTAGAATGGAGTGGTTTTCCAGTAAGGGACTGTCGTCTTTGGTGGTAATAGTCTTTGATCTTCCCTCGAGCTTTTGAAGGATAACTTCTGACTTTCTCCCAAGAAGGTAGTGGCTTGTTCTTCTCAGTCTTTCCTTTTGCTCCTTTTGAGGAGGCTGGCATTTTATGTCAATCACTTGTCTAAACCCTCTCAGCCAACACTTGATACATCAGGGCAACTGTTGTCCCCTTGGCTGCCGTCGTCTGCAAGTTAGTTGACCTTTTAAGACTAAAACATTCTATTTTCCCAAACAGTGTGAAAATAGGGTGCATATAGTGCCTAAAACCAGGTAAAACCTTTGTGTCAGGTATGACACCATCCAGTGGAGAGTTTTCCTCCATAATTCCCATTGACTTCAGAGTTTGATGCAACACTCGGTTAAATATAGCCTTGATGTCAATAACTGTTATTTTCACCTCACATCTGGAATTCAGATCTTTTGTCCATGTTTGAACAAAGGCTATCTTGAGGTCAGGAGCTGAGAGACTCTGGCAGAACCCAAACTGGGCATCACTGAAAAGGTTATTGCTGAGCAGGTGCTGCTTGATAGCACTATTGATGACACCTTCCATCACTTTACCGATGATCGAGAGTAGATTGATGGGGTGGTAATTGGTCCGGTTGGTTTGTCTTGCTTTGTATGTACGGAACGTATACGGAAATGGGAAGGGGAAAATAAAGCTCCATGTTGCTATTAAAGCCAGCTTAGTTAGGTGAGGAGGGTGTGATAATGTTACAGGCCCTAGCATTTCATGATATTCTTTGAATTACTCATAAGTTCTGTCTGATGGAATTTGGGAGAAGTTTTGCAAAATTCAGCCACTGGAGACGAGACTTTTTAAATTAATTTTCAGTCTTTGTGAAGTTTACAGATGAACATTTTTTTCTAATTGTTTAAGTTGCATCATTAAATTGATGTAACCATTCCCACCCTTCAATCATTCTGAATGAGGAAATACTATACATAAATCAGACATTCATCAAGCTAAAACAGTTACTTAACATCCGTTACAGAATTGGATAGAGTTATAAATTATACTGAATTGCTGCAGTACTGGATTAGAAATGATATTTACAAATATGCTGCTGGTTGATGCTTTCAGCACCCTCTCTATTATTTAAAACCATTTCTTGGAATTAAAGCAAAGCTCAGCATTAACAATATTGAATGCAAAATTTCAGTTCTTGGTAACAAAATATTTTCTCAAAATGTATAACCTTGAAGAATATTTGAGTAAATATGTGAGCCTCAAATTAACGGATCTATTTTCACATAATAACCAATCCAACTTGTATGAGGACAGCTATTCATGCGATGTTAATATATTTCCAGAGACATTTTAAACTATGTCAATTTCATCATGGAATTGTTTCTTTTTAGATTACTCAATTGGCACTGCTCCTTCTAAAAGTTAATTCTGATCAGTTTTTTGATGCTGAATTTCCTTATCTCAGTCCTAAATTTACCTTTTCCTTATTTGATTCAAATCCCTTATCCTCCTGTAGAATTTATTCTCGATTTACCTGTGTCTAATTGCATAAATATTTCATACATTTTTTATGGACCAATCGCTCAAGCACTAACTTTTCAAGATGTTCATGTGCGGATCTAGCCTATAGAGATAGGAGAGCTTCCAACTTAACAATGGCCACCTGTACTCCCCATTTTGGGTCCCGGAGCTGGTTAAATTGAAATTCAGTATGGATGATCCATGAAGTGCTGAAGAGGTTGCCAATGACCGTACTAGATTGCGTGGATAGCTTATCTTTGCCTTGGCATTATGTCCCAAAATTAAAACAGAAAAATGAATAAATCTTCCCTGGATTTATTCTCTCCATCATTTCTCCCTCATCTCCCCCATTCCCCACCCACCCCATCCATGCCACATAATGTTGAGGAATTGCCATTATTCCTCATCCTAATGCCACTCCATGCCTCTCACCAATCCCCTACGGTGTCTTGAACCTTCTCTGCTAACTTAATGCAACTCAATCCAAACTGTAATTTCACCTTTTCGCCTTCATCTACGATGCCAATTCAATTTGTATCCACTAGTACCCAGACACAGGAGAAAACAATAAGATGGTTTCCTTATAGTCATCAATTGTAGACTACAATTCATTGAAAATAAACACTTACTTTCATTAAAATAAATTTGACAGTTGTAGACAGGTTTGGCAGTTCCAAGAGGTATAGACAATTTTTAAGTAGATTTTTCTCTACCGTTAACAAGCCCAAGAGTTCACTAGACCCCAAATTTCAACACCTCCAAGGCTACCTGATTCCCACCCCAGCCTCAAGTGTACTTGACCCCTCTAAAGGTGTCCCTGGAGCATATCTTAGTACCCAAAACTTGTATCTCATAAAGTCCTTCAAACTGGAAAGCCATCTTCAGAATCCAGTCAATTGACAAAGAAGCTCTGCATGGAGACAAAGCTACAGCTCAATTGCAGCCATAATAGGAAAACAAGATCAACTAGTTAAACAACTGTGACAAAGTCATCTTTGTGTATGGGATTAAAGAATGAGGAAATTTGTCAAAACAATTCCTGACTTTCCATTCAATGTCTGAAACCAAGTGACCAGAGTAACTTTCTAACAAAACTTGGATAATATCTTTTAGGTTGATCATCTACTTCACAGGAATAAAGGCAACAAATCTTTCTTAGTATAGTTACCATTCCAACTCTTGCTGGGAATAATACTGCTGGTGCTTTATTAGACGGAAGCCACACACATTTGATTGCCACTGGATAATTGTCAGACACAAGATACTCTGCAGGCAGAATCCAATCTTGTTAGCCATGGTGGTTTTAAATGGTGGAGTTGCAGGGAATTTTTGTAAACCATTCTAACTGATATGGAAAAGTTATTTGAGCAAAGAGAAAGGAAGTTACAAGAAAGAAGCTTCTTAAATAGTAATTGAAGAAAAGAAACCTAAAATGCAGAATGAAAGAACTAGAAATTTGAGAAGGGAATAAGAACTACAGACTTCTCAAAATAGAGGTATAATTATTGACTGGTATAAATGAGATGGAATTGTAGAATAAAACAAAAAAACTTCAAAATGAAGGAATTCCTAGTGATATGTGATAGTTATCGCAGAGTACTAAGAGAGAATCAAGGAAAATATTATCTTGTAACATTTGTCTGATGGATTTGCAAGCAAGAAAATAAAGGCTCAGGTTGATAATATGTCTCATCAAGGAGACTAAAAGGGAGATCCTTCATGTCATAGGCTGGCTGGTGATGAAAGATGGGAGAAGTCTGGGCATTCTGGTTAGAGAAAATGAACTTCTGGGAGTTGATCTTAGATAATTATATCATAGTTGCAGATGAAAAAGGAAAATCTTCAATATTGATTAACTTAAAGCAAAGAGTAGGATAAAGAGGGAAAGCATTGGGTGACTTTATGACTGATGTCTGAAATTTCTTCTTCTAAAAATGCAATGGAGGTAAAGATCTGGGAAGTATTTTAGATCAAACCTATGGCCACTGCCATCTAGAAGGACAAGGATAGCAGATAGTTGGGAACATCACCACCTTCAAGTTCCACTCCAAGACCACCATCATTCTGACGTGGAAATATATCCCTGATCCTTTACTAACGCTGGGTCAAAAATCCTGGAATTCTTTCCATAAAGGCATTATGGGTGTACCTACAGTAAATTAATTGCTTCTCTCTAAGAAGACTGTTCGCAAACCCCTCTCTCTGGAATCAATCTAGTGACCCTCCTGTAAAGGGCAATTAGGAATAGGCAGTAAATTATGGCCAGCCAGTGAAGCCTATATCCCATGGATTAATTAAAAACAATGAATTGCTTGATGAAATGTACAAATTAATAAATCAATTGGCCTTCCTGGCTTCAAAGTATCTTGTTCAAGAACAAAAAATATTTTGAGTAAACAAAATTGACAAGCTGTGTCAGCTGTGAAATGTTTCCTTTGAGCCATTTCTTTCCACTTGAACATTTTAGCAAAACCCACAGGCTGATATTTTCTAACAGACTGGCTCAGTATCAATTCCAGGGAGTCCCATGGAGAGGTTCTGTCCACAAACTCCAGTAATTCAAAAGAACAAAAAAGCTAGGAGCAGGAGTAGGTAGTTCAGACCCTTGAGCCTGTTCCACCATTTAATATGATCATGATTGATCTCATCTTGTCCTCAACTCCATTTTTCTGCCTGTTCTCCATGACTCTTCAACTCATTATTAGTGAAATATTCCCATCTATTCAATATCCTGCATTCAGTGCATTCTGGGGGAAGGAATTCCAGCCTTTGAGAGAAGTCATTTTTCCTCATCTCCATTTTAAAATTGCGACCTTTTATTTTAAAACTGTAACCTCTCATTCTAGATTACCCCTCAAAAGCACACATAATGTCTACATCTACTTTGTTATTCGCTTTTAGCATCTTATATACCTCAGTTATATCTCTCATTCTTCTAAACTCCACAGAGTATCAGCCAAAACTGTTCAGCATTTCTTCATAAGTTCAACCCCTCGACTCTGGAACCAATCTTGTAAACCTCCTCTGAACTGTCTCCAGTGCCACAATATCCCTCCTCAGGTAAAGGGACAGAGGTGATATGTTATTATTCCAGGTACAGTCTCACTAATGCCACAGCTCACCTCATTACATATGCACTAAGCCTTTTTGTGCCTCACTCGCACTTTCTTGCTCTTACCAGCAGTGGACATATTTGCCACTGCTGGGATGTTCTGGGATCCCTGCTGTTGGCACCATATTTAAAGTTGTCAGCCGTGAATAGACAGTCACAGTACACAAAGTAAGAGAGAAGTAAAAGAATAAGAGCTTTGGAGAGATGTAATTAGTATAAGTGAAATAGAATCATTTGAAATAGAACCTCACATTTGTAATTGTGTTGCTTCTTTACATCGCAATCTTGTTATATCAACTGTTGTTGTAACTGCAGCTACCAAGCTACACATTCTTAATATCGTCCTATTTTAGAACTCTGACTTTCCCTAACACCAAGCACTAGCATAATACTTTCTCATTGTTTAGGGCTGACCATGACCTTTCCCAGTGACCAATTTGAAAGCACAGCCCTGACAGATGAACGACTAAACCCCTGATTGACCTCTGTACAATACCCCAACTGACTTACCAGTCATCCCCTGTTAGTTGTCCTGGACCTGCAGAACTGACCATGTCTGACTCCCTGGACTGTAATGTTATGGAACCTCTGATGATCACCACCCCAAGCACCCTCCTGGCTGTATCCAAACCATTGGACAAATATCAGATGATGCTGTTGACTTACTTTGTCATTACCGTCTGCCTGGTTATAGTCATCCTTGATTCTGGATTAGTGGTGCTGGAAGAGCACAGCAGTTCAGGCAGCATCCAAGGTGCAGCGAAATCGACATTTCGGGCAAAAGCCCTTCATCAGGAATAAAGGCAGTGAGCCTGAAGCGTGGAGAGATAAGCTAGAGGAGGGTGGGGGTGGGGAGAAAGTAGCATAGAATACAGTGGGTGAGTGGGGGAGGGGATGAAGGTGATAGGTCAGGAAGGAGAGAGTGGAGTGGATAGGTGGAAAAAGAGATAGGCAGGTAGGACAAGTCCGGACAAGTCATAGGGATAGTGCTGAGCTGGAAGTTTGGATCTAGGGTGAGGTGGGGGAAGGGGAAATGAGGAAACTATTGAAGTCCACATTGATGCCCTGGGGTTGAAGTGTTCCGAGGCAGAAGATGAGGCGTTCTTCCTCCAGGCGCCTGGTGGTGAGGGAGTGGTGGTGAAGGAGGCCCAGGACCTCCATGTCCTCGGCAGAGTGGGAGGGGGAGTTGAAATGTTGGGCCACGGGGCGGTGTGGTTGATTGGTGCGGGTGTCCTGGAGATGTTCCCTAAAGCGCTCTGCTAGGAGGCACCCAGTCTCCCCAATGTAGAGGAGACCGCATCGGGAGCAACGGATACAATAAATGATATTAGTGGATGTGCAGATAAAACTTTGATGGATGTGGAAGGCTCCTTTAGGGCCTTGGATAGAGGTGAGAGAGGAGGTGTGGGCACAGGTTTTACAGTTCCTGCGGTGGCAGGGGAAAGTGCCAGGATGGGAGGGTGGGTTGTACGGGGGCGTGGACCTGACCAGGTAGTCACGGAGGGAACGGTCTTTGCGGAAGGTGGAAAGGAGTGGGGAGGGAAATATATCCCTGGTGGTGGGGTCTTTTTGGAGGTGGCGGAAATGTCGGCGGATGATGTGGTTTATGCAAAGGTTGGTAGGGTGGAAGGTGAGCACCAAGGGCATTCTGTCCTTGTTACAGTTGGAGGGGTGGGGTCTGAGGGCGGAGGTGCGGGATGTGGACGAGAAGGAGGCTATCTGGTGTGTTCTGAGGTGGAACTGGTCCTCCTGGGAGCAGATACGGCAGAGGCGGAGGAAGTGGGAATATGGGATGGCATTTTTGCGAGAGGTAGGGTGGGAAGAGGTGTAATCCAGGTAGCTGTGGGAGTCGGTGGGTTTGTAAAAAATGCCAGTGTCAAGTCAGTCATCATTAATGGAGATGGAGAGGTCCAGGAAGGGGAGGGAGGTGTCAGAGATGGTCCAGGTAAATTTAGGGTCAGGGTGGAATGTGTTGGTGAAGTTGATGAATTGCTCAACCTCCTCGCAGGAGCATGAGGTGGCGCCAATGCAGTCATCAATGTAGCGGAGGAAGAGGTGGGGAGTGGTGCTGGTGTAATTACGGAAGATCAATTGTTCTACGTAGCCAACTGTGCTCTTCCAGCACCACCAATCCAGAATTGCAACAAGTTGTCCAGTTTTGTGTTTGTCTTAAAAGGCAAGGCAAGGTGGAGACATTATGAACATCCAAGTAGATGCAAAGTATGTGAACAGTAAAAGTGTGGGTAAATACCCTGTGAAATATCTTGCACCAGCCATGAGGTGGTTCCCTGTCCCAGCACTCAAGTGGCAAGGCAGCAGCATCACAATGTAAGGTGTTGGTGAACTCCAGCGGTCAGTGTTAAAGTGGAGAATTGTAGTGAGTTGGAGCTTTGCCATAATGATGTGGTGAGGGTACAGGCAGTTACTGCCCATGGAGCATCTCCAGAGGCTGCTGGGGACTGTGGACTGAGATGGAGGTCAGAAGGAGCAAGGAGTGAGCTGCAGATTCTGGATACCCACTCTGACTTTCTTATCAGGAATTGTCACTGACCAATTTCTCTCTGCTGTGTGGGCCAAGAGCAGACTGGAGATATATAAGAGAAGAGCACATAATAACAAGATAGGATTTTCTGCAACTGGCCCCTCTCTGTTCATTCACAAGATTCTTATCTCACACTGTCAAAACTTGGGTACAAAATCAGACTTGTTGAAAATCTTTTTCAAATTCGCGATATTTTTGCAGCTGACTCATCATTTTCCACATCAACGGGGGCTGGAACAATTCAACTCAGTGCCTTACAGCTGTGGGGTCACATTTTTATCAGAATGAAAATCTAGCACTTAAGCTTAGTGGCAATAGGCAAGTCTTCAAATTCAATTTACACCCAATTAAAATTATGTAATGCATTCAGTTAATTTATTTGGAAAGTTTATGATATAAGATGGGCAGCTGGCAATACTGGATAGGATCCAAACCTACTTTATTGGTTTTTCTGCCTGTAGCAACACGATCTAGCATGTATCACTTTTCTTAAAACTCTGTGCAAGATTACCAATAGAAAACATATCTGCTAAGCATGACCATCAGTGTGTAAAAGAGAAAACTGGTTCCTGTTTCAGGTCTGACATACAATCAAATTTAAAATTTCTCATATAATCTGAAGATTTTTAATATCTAAAACATTAGTCCATTATTATTTCTAGAATTAAAACAGGAAGTGCTATAGAAGCTCAGTAGGTCTGCCACCATCTGTGGAAAGAGACACAGAGTTAAGAATCTGTTCTGAAGAAGTGTTATATCCAATTCAAAATGTTAGCTTTGTTTCTCTCTGCACAGATACTACCAGACGTACTGAGTTTGTAAGCGCTTCCTGTTTTTATTTCAGATTTCCAGCATCTGCGCAATTTTGCTTTTATTATTCTAACACTGATTGATAAGATGCGATACTTGCAAACTTTATTTAAAATTCCAACATTTGTAGCTTTACATTATTGTCAATATATTGTTTAGGCAATAAATTAAATTGTAATTTTTTTTACCGCTGATTCTCTTACAGATTTACAAAAGATCATTTTGCCTGTAATAGGATTGAAAGGAATGTACTTTGTTGGATATTTCCTGTTTGGCCTTGGAACTGGATTAATTGGTCTCTTTCCTAATGTTCTGTCCACACTGCTCCTCTGTACATCTTTTGGGGTGATGTCCAGCACTCTTTACACTGTGCCCTTTAACTTGATGGCAGAGTACCACAGAAAAGAAAAGGTAAGTCTACAGGCTTGAAATATGAGAGTGAGTGGATACTAAGATAGAAACCACCTCCTTATCTTGGAAGGAAGTGTTAAACAAAGACAAAATTTATGTTCTTTAGGTCTTACTCTTTAAATTTAGCTGAAGGAATAAAGGAGGTCATGTGAGTTGCTCTGACATCTGCTCAACAACAGGCTTTCTTGTTAAAAACTAAAAAGGGACAGAGATTGGTTCCCTGGAGGAAGATGCAAGATATTTATACCTATTGACAATGGTTACAGCATCTGTACTAGACTCTGTCACGGAAAAAAGGAGAATATACTCAATTTCAATTATGATTGCTTTCACTCTCTAAAGCCTGAAACAGTGAGGTATTGTTTGATTTCTTCAATTTCTTTTTCTTTATTCCCATCGCTTTCTGAGGTAGGCAGAAAACTTTCCCTAGCCCTTTTTAAAATTATAGTTCTTCAATCTAGCCACAGCACAAGCCTTGAAGGTTAAATTATAGATCAGCGTCATGAATAAAACACCCAAACCCATTCCCCTAACCTATATTTATTCCGCTGACTAATGCACCTAACCTACACATTCCTGAACACTATGGACAATTTAGCACAGGCAATCCATCTAACCTGCACATCTTTGGACTGTGGAAGGAACCCAGAGGAAATCCATGCAGACATGGGGAGAATGTGCAAATTCCACACAAACAGTTGCCTGAGGCTGGAATCGAACTCGGGTCCCTGATGTTGTGAGACAGCAGTGCTGATCACTGATCCACTATGCCATTTAAATTACAAGTGTCGATAAATCTAAATATTTTAAAAAGCAGTTCATATGAGATACATATTTCTAGAGGTCAGTGTGTTCAGTAATAGTTTCCTCAGTGAGATGGGCACAGTGATTTTCATTCTTGCAAGCTATGTGTAAGCTTCTGGGAGTCAGAGAGGCTTTAAAACTGCAGGGGCCAACTCAAAACTGTAAATGTACTGGTGGGTCTTGAGGCTGACACTACTTATCATGGAGTCAGAGAGATATCAGATCTTCAAGGGACCAATTCAGGGTGAGAGGATATGACTTGTGAGCAAGTCTCAATCACTGCACTGCTACTTGGGAGTTGGTGAGGTACAGCATTCAGATGTTCAGAACTCACCCATTCGAACAGAGAAGGAGAAAAATTGATGATGTTACAGAAAATCTGTAAAGGTGGTAAGAAATTGCTATTAGGGCTGTCTTTAAATTTCAGCATTAGAAAAGCAAATTATTTTTAAAGAAATAGCTGTACTTTGATTTAACTGAGGAACACAATCTATAAGGGAAAGTTAGGACACTATAATATAGTAATAAAAGTAATCCAAATTAATGCAATGGGAAAGCAATTGTTGTGGACCAAGCCAGACCCTCTCAAAACATTTCAGGAAAGTAGTCCAGACACTAACTTTGCTAGTTGTTTTAAGTAGGTGTAACGTGGATATTCCAGAATGGATGTGGTTGGTCAAACCACTTAGTTTTAAACAAATCTGAATTTACCTACAAGATCACCAAATGAAACACAAATAAAAGAGAATAGAATACTGAATAACGTAACTTACGTGGAAATCCAACAGATCATCCCAGCTTAATGATGCTGTTCCCAATACTTGCAACAATCCCCATAAACACCCCTGAGCACAAAAGGTAAAATCAAACACAGGGTCTTACATGAGAGATGACGGAAAGAGGGAGGATCAGCTTGGACCTGCTTCTTTGGGTCCAGCAGCTTCACCATTGGCTGCCTACTTTCATTGAACAGCCAGACTGCTAAAAATCCAATCAAACCAGCAAAAAGCTGAGCTGGGAGAACTAGCCACTCCCCTTTCACGTTTTTTTTTAACTTGAAAGCCTTTTTCCTGAGGCAGTATTTGTTAGCTATGACCAAACTGGCCCTAAAGCCCAGACGTTTCGGAACCTGTGTCTTTTACCACCTACTGAGAAAAAAAGCTACAGACAACATAACCTTTTTAAAGGAGCAGCATCATCACACAATAACCTGGTAATATTCTGGTGACCCAGGTAATGTTCTGGTGATCCAACTTCAAATCCTGCCAATTCAATAAAATATATCTAGAATTAAGAGTCTAATGATGACCATGAAGCCATTGTTAATTGTCCCATCAAACTAGCTGGTTCACTACTGTCCTTTAGAGAAGTAAATCTGTCATCCCTACCTGGTCTGGCTTAAATGTGACTCCTGACCCACAGCAATGTGATTGAATGTCCTTAACTGTCTTTTTGGGCAAATATGGATAGCCAATAAATGCTGGCCTAGCCAGTGATGCCCACATCCTGTGAATGAATGAAAAATTAAAATAGCTCAGTTCAACCAAGTAGATAGAATTTGTGATCTATAATATGTGAGAAATCATAGATTTCGCCAGTGTCCAATGGAATCACAAGTGCTGCAACTGCTTGCAGCTGCAGAAACAAGAGCTCTGGGTTTTCGAGTTTAAGTGGTGGCTGAGGTCAGTGTAACATACCTGTGAGGCTGAGAGTACATGTTTAGCACATTCAGAAAGGCGGTCACATCATGCCTGGAGGCAGAAAGGGAAGGCTATCTGCCAGGCAATCCAAAAGCAACAGGCAGGGGGTCCTGCTCACAAATTGGTTATCCGTTTTGGAATCTAGTGAATGTGCTGGTTCCTTAAGACAATGCAGTCAGAGTCAGGATTGTGACACCCCATGAAAAGCTTGGCGATGCAGGAGGAAAGGAAGAACAAAAGATGTGTAGTAGTGGTAAGGAATTGATTTGTTCGGAAAACAGACAGGCGTTTCTGTGACGATAGATGCGATGGTATGTCACCTCCCTGTTATTAATAATAAGGATAGTAAGTCCAGGACATTATTTTGGTGTGAATGAACAGAGTCACTGTCCACATTGGTACATATGACTAGGATATGGAGAGTGATTTTTGCCCTTTCATAAGAATTCAGGAGCTTGAGTAAAAATGAATAAGCAGGATGTCAAATGTAGTAATCTCTGGGATTACTCCGACTGCCATGTGCAATGCAATATAAAAATACAGGATAGGGCAGATAAATGTTTGGCTGGAGAGGCAATACAGGAGGGAGGGCTTTAAACTTCTGGGGTACTGGGACTGGCTTTGGAGAAATATTGTACCTGTATCAGACAGAGGTATTGCAGCTAAACAGAGCTGGGATTGAGTTCCCTGCAGCATGTTTTGCTAGTGCTGCTTGGAGGTCTTGAAATGTTTAAAAAACAGTGCTCATTGTACTGTAAGGTTTATGAAGACAGTACCAAAGGACAAAGGACAAACCAGAATAAGGATAATTTACTGCAGGAAGACCAGCTTCAACAAGGCTACAGAATTGGGCTAGATTGACTGGCACCAGAAATAAAAAAAAGGAAAACCTGAAGCTCAACAATGGGCTTCACATGAAAAGCAGATAGTTCAAGTACAGTCAAGGTAGATTCTCTCAAAAGGGAAAGGTAGAACAAACAAATCCAGAGATTTCTGGCTGAAAAAGGAGATAGAAATTACAATAAAGCTGAAGAAACGTACTTATGACAGGTACCAGATAGAAAGTACAACTGAGGACTACCAAAGATTCAGAGGGAATGTGAAAAGCTTATTAGAGAAACGAAAAGGGATTATGAGAAAAGACCTGGTAGCCATTATATTCTAACTCTCTCTTGAATGTTTCAATTGAAACAGCAACTACAAAACTTCCATGGAGTCCCTTCCAAATCTTAATCTGTCAATCCATGAAAATGTTTGTCATCATGCCTGCATCAGTTTCTCTTTACCTAATTGCCCTGGCACCTCGTGAAAGTAGGATTTATAGACTCTGTACAGTGTGGAAACAGACCCTTCAGCCCAACAAATCCACAGCAATCCTCCGAAGAGTAACCCACCCAGACCCATTCCCCTACACTATATTTACTCCTGCCTAATGCACCTAACCTACACAGCCTTAAATACTATGGGCAATTTAGCATAGCCAATTCACGCACATCTTTGGACTGTGGAAGGAAACTGGAGGAAACCCACAGTTACCTGAAGTTGGAATTGAACCCGGGTCCCTGGTATTGTGAGACAGCAGTGTTAACCAGTGAGCCACCATGCCGCCCCTAATTTTGAATATCTCTACTGAATCTCCTTATGAGATTGAGTAGGTGGGACATGTGAGGGTGAGGGGCTGATGTCTAATAGCTTCTACATTAACTAAAACAAAGTCCTAGAAACCTGAGGTGGACTCCCTAACCAGCCTACCTTGGCTGCCTTTAGTCCACTTCTGAAGTTGATGGGTCCAAAGTAATCGTGTCTCCACCTCCCCAAAGTGAAAATTTGCTCTAATGGGTTCCTAAATTGAGGTGCATTTGCCAAGTAGGAATACTTCCTAACTCTAGACATTTACAGTGGTAGTGAAGAGTTTTTAAAAAAAATACAGTATTATTCTTCCACTTGATTTTCTGAAATGCCTATTATTCTTACCTTTTGTTGAAATCACAAAATTGCTTACCCCCATCTGAGCTTGTACTGTCCATTACAATGAGAGTAATGACTTCATTAGCACAAGTTTTTGTGCAGACACAAAGAATTGATGGTGACTTTGAGTCACAATGGTGCTTGAATGTCACAAAGATTGACTTTTGAAAAACAGTTTTCTCCATTATATAATTCTGACAAACCATGTAATTACTCAGGATGTGAGCAAAAGTAACTTCAATGGCAGAGGATGTGATCTCCTCTGCCCATCCTTGAGATAGCCTTTGAATATGTGGGATTGTATTTGAAATAACTTCACAGAGGATGGTATCTCATCAGTTATACAGAGAGGTTGAACAGGCTGGGGCTGTTTTCCCTGGAGGGTCGGAGGCAGAGGGGTGACTTTATATAGGTTCATAAAATCATGAAGGGCATGGATAGGATAAATAGACAAAGTATTTTCCCTGGGATGGGGGAGTCCAGAACTAGAGGGCGTAGGCTTAGGGTGAGAGGGAAAGATATAAAAGAGATCCAATAGGCAACTTTTTCATGCAGAGGCTGATACGTGAATGGAATGCGCTGCCAGAGGATGTGGTGGAGGCTAATATAATTGCAATATTTAAAAGGCATCTGGATGGGTATATGAATAGGAAAGCTTTGAAGGGATATGGGCAGGGTGCTGGCAGGTGGGACTAGCTTGGGTTGGGATATCTGGTCGGCATAGACGAGTTGGACTGCAGGGTTTGTTTCCGTGCTGTACATCTCTATGCCTCTATGAGTCTATGACAATCACCCTCTATTTACATATGGACAGTCTTTGACTCTGATCCAACTTCTTAAAGCCAGCTTTCAGAGTGAACAGAATCTCTGACACTCCAATAACTTCATTT
This sequence comes from Hemiscyllium ocellatum, assembly GCF_020745735.1. Classification (NCBI taxonomy): domain Eukaryota; kingdom Metazoa; phylum Chordata; class Chondrichthyes; order Orectolobiformes; family Hemiscylliidae; genus Hemiscyllium; species Hemiscyllium ocellatum. The sequence continues at coordinate 51,048,075 of NC_083401.1, read as the reverse complement.
CGGAAACCTCTAGATGACCCTGGTGGAGTTCAGCCAGTATCTGGTGGTGATCTTTGCTAGGAACAATCATTTTTACTCCCCACAATAATATCCTGTCCTTTACTGTGATCTGTTCTCTGCGGGTCCAAAACGTTTCAATTCTGGAAAGCCTTTTAGCTTCCCTTATCACCACCAGCTCTTTCAGTTTTGTCAGGACCACATCTTTGTGCATCCAATGTCTCATATTTTTGTCAGCTGTGACTTGAAGTGTGTCCAGAAAATTTAAAACCATTACGGACTCTTCCGGTGGTAGTACCAAAGGTGATGTGCCTGCTAGGGGGAGGTGGCTCAATGCAACAACATTTGTTACTTGGCTTCCCAGACGGTGTGTGCCAATTTACAATTGTATGCACTTATATTACAGCCCACTGCTGAATTCATTCTGAACTATGGGTGACCCCGCCTTGTCCACTTTAAGGAGACCTAGCTGGGGTTTTGTGATCTATTCTTTAAAAATTATGAACGTAAAGATGTTGGGGGAACTTCCTGACTACAAATATACTGCCGAAACGTTTTTCTCTATCTCAATATATTTACACTTTGCATTAACCAAAGTCCTGAATGAACACCCTATTAGGTGTTCCTCTCCATTTGGCCACCTGTAAGCTAATATTACCCCAATGCCACATGGGTAGACATTGCCTATCAATACCAGATCTCACTTGGCATCATAGTGGGCCAACATCTGAGAGGATGGTAACTGTAAGCTATGGCTTAGCTATGTGACCATTTCAATGGCTGACCCTTTTTAAAGAGTTGATGCAAAGGTACCAGGATCAAGGCCAGGTTTTGTCTGAACTTTCCATAATAATTCATCAACTCAAGGAAAGACCTAAGCTTCGGTACAGATGTGGGAGCTGGGGTAATTTTGATCATCCTCACCTTATCTTTCAACAGACGTAAACTAATCTTGTCAACTCTGTAGCCCAAATAGATCACTTGGATTGCCTGAAACACATTTTACCCTTCTCAGGCATACACCCACCAAGAGAAACATTGAAGGACTATGAGAAAGTGAGGACTGTGGATGCTAGAGAGTCAGAGTTGAAACGTGTCATGCTGGAAAAGCACAGCAGATCAGGCAGCATCCTAGAGGAACAGGAGAGTCGACGTTCTGGACCATTGACTCTCCCATCTAAGGACTATGTCTAAGTTCTCTCAGTGCTCTTTATTGGTCTTCCCTGTTATTAGCACTTCATCCAGATAAATGTTGTTCCTTGGGTAACCCTTGTAAAATGTTCAGCATTGTCTGCTAAAATGTTGCACAAGCTGACAATACCCTAAATGGTAGTGTCATATAAGTATCATTATTTATGGGTATTAAATGGAGCATACTTCTGAGAATCCCCATCTAACCACAATTGTAAGTATGAATTACTCATGTCCAGCATTGTGAAGGACAACCTCCTTCTAGCTTTGGGTACAAATCCTCAATGCAAGGGATAAAGTATTTATCCAGCTGTGAAAAGTGGTTTTCTGTGTGTTCAAAATCCCCATAAAGACAAACTGGAGGGGCATGGGTAGGATAAGGAGACAAAGTCTCTTCTCTGGGGTGGGGAGTCCAGAACTAGAGGGCACAGGTTTAGGGTGAGAGGGGAAAGATATAAAAGAGACCTAAGGGGCGACTTTTTCTCGCAGAGGGTAGTACATGTATGGAATGAGCTGCCAGAGGAAGTGGTGGAGGCTGGTACAATTACAACATTTAAAAGGCATTTGGATGGGTATATGAATAGGAAGAGTTTGGAGGGATATGGGCTGGGTGCTGGCAGTTGGGACTATATTGGGTTGGGATATCTGGTTGCCATGAGCAAGTTGGACTGAAGGGTCTGTTTCCGTGCAGCACATCTCTATGACTCTATGACTCATTAGGCATCACAATTGGTAAGACCAGTGTTGTCCATTCCCTAAACCATACTGGTTTGATGTTCCTTCGCTTTCCAGCCTTCTTATTTTTTTTTTAGATTAGATTACTTACAGTGTGGAAACAGGCCCTTCGGCCCAACAAGTCCACACCGACCCGCCGAAGCGCAACCCACCCATACATATACCCCCTTACCTAACACTACAAGCAATTTAGCATAGCCAATTCACCTGACCCGCACATCTTTGGACTGTGGGAGGAAACCGGAGCACCCGGAGGAAACCCACGCAGACACGGGGAGAACGTGCAAACTCCACACAGTCAGTCGCCTGAGGTGGGAATTGAACCCAGGTCCCTGGCGCTGTGAGGCAGCAGTGCTAACCACTGTACCACCGTGCCGCCATTTCTGCTGCTATTTTTGTCTGTTGGGTACATGGCACTGGGCAGGCCTTGTAGAATTGTGGAATTGTTTCCTGGTCAACACGCAAGGTACCCTTGACCCCTTTTAATATTCTGTAGACCTTTCTAAAAAATGTCTGGGTACTGAATTAGGATTTCACTCAGGCAACCATTTTATAATCGAAAAATTTTGAGCCAATCTAGGTGCAGCTTTCTCAATCAAATTCACCTCATCAGTTTTGGACCTGAGCCTTTTACTGCAGTCAGTGGTAACTGAACCAGCTATTTCTCATAAGAGACTGGAATCAAAGTTGCACCTATAATCTGTAAAGGTTCCCTGGGATAGATTCTCAGGGTGTGGTGCTGGAAAAGCACAGCTGGTCAGGCAGCATCCGAGGTGCAGGAGAGTCGATGTTTTGAGCATAAGCCCTTCATCAGGAATGAGAGGATGGCCAAACGGGGCTGAGATTAATTGGGGTGGAGGTGGGAGGTGCAGGGGAAAGGTAGCTGGAAATGCAATAGGTATATGGAGGTGATAGGTCAGAAAGGAGTGTGGAGCAAATAGGTGGGAAGAAAGGTGGACAGGTAGGACAAAAGGGTGGTGCCGAGTTGGAAGGTTGGATCTGGGGTAAGATGGTGAGAGGGGAGACGAGGCAACTGGTGACATCCACATTGATCCTGTGATTGGAGGGTCCCAAGGCAGATATGGGACATTCTTCCTCCAGGTGTCATGTGGCAAGGGTTTGGCCGTGGAGGAGGCCCAGGACTCGCATGTCCTTGACGGAATGGGGGAGGTGTCGAAGTGTTCAGTCACAGGGAGGTGGGATTGTTTAATGCATGGCAGCCTCCCCCCCCCCCCTCCTATTTATCTCTCAGCCCCCTTGGGACACCCCCTCATTCCTGATGGAGAGCTTATGCTTGAAATGTTGACTCTGTTGCTCCTTGGATGCTACCTGACCTGCTGTGCTTTTCCAACACCACACTCTTTGACTCTGATGTTTAGCATCTGCAGTCCTCACTTTCTCCTGGTATAGCTTCTCAGTATAGCTGAGGTCTTGCGCAAACCTAAGGATTGGAATCCAGTGTAAATTATTTGTTGAAGACTGATTCTGGAATCACTGAAACAACCACACTGGTACTGAACTCCATTAGAAGCAGAATCCAAAGATGTGCAGGTCAGGTAAATTGACCATGCTAAATTTCCCATAGTGTTAAGTGCATTAGTCAGGGGTAAATATAGGTTAGGGCAATGGGTCTGGGGATAGGTTATTGTTTGGAGGGTCAGTGTGGACTTGTTGGGCCAAATAGCCTGTTTCCATACTGTAGGGAATCTAATCAAAACCATATAACCAGACCTTTATTTTGATTGGTTAAACTGTTCCATACTAGATGTTGGTGGTTTTTCTAGGGTGCGCATTCTCTAGGATATCAGCCTAAGAATTCTCTTATTCACTTCAGGTCTGGTGGGACTCTTTTGCTGTCTCAAGTCTGCTTACCAGCTGTAACCGCAATGGCTTGCCAACCTAACCCCTGAAGAAAATTTTAACCATTTGACTGAGGCTTGGCTTTGTTTGGGGGTTTTGCTGTGGGCTGCTCTAGAGTCCCTCTGTCCGGGATATGTCCTGTGTGAGGCTATGCAATTGCTTTCACTCAAGTGGTATTTTCCCAAACTTAGTCGGACTGGCAAGCATATCGACTTCCACTGGAATAACCTGCACCTTGTATGCTTCACGTGCCACATTTTCTAATGATGAAGCCAGTGTAGTGCTGGTTTGAAGTTCAGTTGGACTTCAGCTAGTAGGTGTTTTTGCATGGTTGCAACATTATTCCAACATACCAAATGGTGTCTCAGCTTTTCATTAATGGTTAAACCAAAAACACATGCCTCTACCAGTTGTCTTAATCTAGTTAAAAATTCCCGTATGGATTCCTCTGGTTCTCGAACTGCCAAGTAAAACTAATACCCTCTCAGAATTAGAGGAGGCTTGGTTCTTAATATTCCTTAACAAAATCCATCAAGTTTTTTGTATCTGGTGCTTCAGAGCAGGTTAGGCTCCTAATAACAGAAAACATTGCAGAGCCACAAGCTGTCAGAAGAATTACTCGTTGCTTTTCATCTGCCCCAATATCATTTGCCTGGAAAAATTAAAGCATTCTTTCCACATACTGGGACAGTTTTCAATGCAGGATTGAACAAGACAAACTTCCCAAATAACAGAATGATGCCACAAATGTTTACGCTGACTCAAAGATGACTGTTGCAAGCGAATTTCTTCAGGAAGATACTCTGCTCTCATTGCCACTGAAGTAACTCTACAGAGGCTGCTTTTCTGTCACCAAGCCACCTTTTATTCACACATGGAGGGTCTTTGACAATGATCCACCTCCCTCAGAGCCAGCTCTCAGAGTGAACAAAATGTCTGACAGTCCTGTTCTTATCTGTCAGCTTGGGCTCCCTCATTGTACCAGATTAACAACTTCAATCAGGGATCTCATAATCTATGAGATCCACCTGGCTGACCTCATTACAATTACTACGATATCAAAAGTTTCTGGCATTTCCTGCCACACAGCCGACATTACCCTTTAAGGGGGCTTATCTGTCCAACACAATGATATCCATGAATGATCCTGACATTGACATCCAAAGGTACTCATCACCTTGATATTTATCTGGTTGTCTCCTTCCCTGCTGTGGCTACAGAATATTTCTCCTCTTTTCTACCTCATCCATTTAGGCACACTAATGATCTTACATTGCTGTTGGTGTAATTTTTATCACAATCAGGATTGAAATGTCAAAATGCACAATCGTATCAGACGTTGAAATCAGAACATCAGGCAGGCTGCGGTATGCAAGCTTATTTAGGCATGCCAAAAGAAAACATGCACAAAAAATCACAGCATTATTATTGTGCAGAAGGAGCTCATTCAGCCCATTATACATGCATCAGTTCTATTATCTAGTCTGGTTCTATTCCCCAGTGCCTTTTTGCCGTGTCCCTGCACACAAAGAAAAATTACTATCCAAAAAACCATCCAATATCCTCTCGAATGTCTCAATTGAATCTGCTTCCACATTTCCAGGCCATGCATTCTGTACTCCTTGCTGTATGAGAAAGCTTTTCCTCACTTCACTTCATGCTTTGTTCACACATCACTTTAAATTTTTCCCTCTTGGTCTTTTTTTCTACAACAAATGGAAACAGCTTCTTCCCACCTAGTTTGTCAGTCCACTCATGACTTTGCAAATCCTCAATCAGATCTTCTCCTGGGAGAACTGGCCTTACTGTTCAATCTATCCTCATAGCTGAAGTTTCTCATATCTGGAACAATTCTAGTAAATCGCTTCTGAAATCTCTCGAATCTTTTTTATAAAGTGGTGCGCAGAAGCATTATTGGACCTTGGGATTACTGATCCAGTAACATCACCACCCTGCCCTTGCCTCCCTCAGAACTCTGAAAAGAAAGAACTTGTCCATGCATTGTGCTTTTTTTCAACTGGACAAAAGCTTGGGTCAATCTTTCCCCAATCATTTCCAATGACAATGACTTATTAATCAGAGCTAACTTATCAAGTTTAATTTAAACAAAAGCTTGGCAGTTAATTGCTCCCTTGTGCATTCACGCTAGCAATGCCTCTACCAGACTTGGCCTGCCAACAAATCAGTACTTTCTACTGAAGAAATATAAACTGTTGTTTCCTTTGAGATTTAGTATTTTTATAATTATATTCAGATGAGTGCAAGTAAAATGTTTTACTGGAAAGGGCTGGATTTTATGTCTTTTTGGCTATATCCAAGTTGTGTCAATTTTTTTTAGAAAGATTCCTCCAGTAAGGCCAAGTGGGATTTCTTGTTGTATCTGAACAAACTCACCTCATTAACTAACTATTTGGCCCTTAGGCATGCCTCAAATCTGATTCTGACAGCATCTTAATCTCACATTGTTCTGGAACAACTGCTGACTCAGTGGAGAGCCTGGGATTCATTGCCATCTCTTGTATGCACACCATCTTTAGAAGGCTGATTTAGACCCTGACAAACAAAGGTCAATGAGGAGAAAGTGAGGTCTGCAGATGCTGGAGATCAGAGCTGAAAATGTGTTGCTGGAAAAGCGCAGCAGGTCAGGCAGCATCCAAGGAACAGGAGATTCGACGTTTCGGGCATAATCCCTTCTTCAGGAATGACTGAAGAAGGGCTTATGCCCGAAATGTCGAATCTCCTGTTCCTTGGATGCTGCCTGACCTGCTGCGCTTTTCCAGCAACACATTTTCAGCAAACAAAGGTCAATCCAGAGCCAATTTGCACAGTTCCTGATATAGGCCTCGGGTATGGTAGGCAGAGGAATTTGATGTTCCACATTACAGGCAGAAACTCAGAAATCAGGCTTGAAGGGTTGGTACAGTGATAGGGTGACCTCTACCCTGAGAATTGAGAATGGAAACTATGACACCAGGCCATGTCAGTTTGGTCTGCAATTGCCACTGTCTCAGCTATCTGTGGAAAAGCCCAGCATTGCAAAAAATAAAGGCTAAAGACCTTCTCTGCTCTGCCAGCTGATGTGCCACAATCTTCTCTCCAATACTTCACACTCAATCTTTCTCAGCTGCTGTACCACCTCCCATCAAGGCTCATGTTCATCCACTCTCACCAGTGCCTGCAAAATCTACTGAGAAAGGATCACTCAACCTGATTTCCTTCCACAGATGCCATCAGCCCTGCTGAGCTTTTCCAGTAATTTCTAATATTGTCCCTGCAACATCTACCCTCACTCACCAGTGTCTTTGCTGCAGCATTGCAATGATCATTGCCAGTGCAGCCTGAGGTGCCACATTAAAATGTGGAAGGATCCTACGAGTGGACTGGAGTGTTCCTAGAGACTGGCACATATTGGATGCCAGTGAGTGTGGTCATGGGGTATGTCTAGTTCATGACCTTGGAGTGCGCCCTGAAATATGGTTCCCCTTTGTCCACCATGGACGTCTTTCAGAGCAAGCAGCAGGCTGAAGTCACTAAGTACCAGCTTTAGGTTCCAGGCTAATTCTTGCTCAATGTCTAGCTTGTTTGGGGAGTTTGATAAGGAAGAAAGCTGATTATTAATGAGGTGATTTAAATTGCTGCAGATGTTTGAATCTGTACAGAAAACAAAAAAATGCTGGAAATCACAGCTGGTCAGGCAGTATCCGTAGCAAGCAAGCAAGCTAATGTCATCATCAACTGGCAACTCACCGCTCCCTAATGAGAATTTCACCATGCTACTTGTGAAAAGCATAAAGGATGGAGGGAGATGATCTGGACATCAAGCCTCATCAGACTTCTGCTCTGATTCTGCAAAACATCTCTGCACGGCCAAGGTTATTCAGACCCTTATTACATTCTGTCCAATATTTTGAAGACTAAACATGATGGGACTTTTCTGTAGGAAAATATCATTGAAGTATAATCTTTAGAGAAATTTAAAGTTATAAAAGAGATGTTTCTATTTCCAGGGAAAACCAGAACTATGGGCCATAAATGTAAGTAAGTTATTCCTGAAATGAGTAGAAAATACAAAGAATATAATTACACAGAAAGTGATTAGAATTTGGAAGTCACTACCACAATAAGTGTTTGTTGCAAATAGGTATATTTAAAAGATAGCTAGATAGATACATGAGGGAAAAAAATGAATAGGTTGAAAGGATTAGATGAAGAAGGCTGAGAAGAGGTTCATAAGGAGTATAAACCACCAACATGGACTTACAAGTCGGGTGAAATTCTTGTTTTTCTGCTATAAACACAATGCAATATTTTTTATGCTTTAACTCACAAAGTTGAGATACACTGCTTTCTTTCATTTATTGTTATTTTTGTGACAAGATTTATCTGTGGCTCTTTTAGTTATTTGCTTTCTCTGAATACAAATTATTTTGTCAATTCAAATGACTTTCTTGAAGGTCAAAGCACTTTAAAATGAAATTAAACTGTTCTAGTTACACATTGTTCTGGCCTTGCTCTGTTTTCAGATTGAAAGAACAAACAGTGGAACACCTTTGAATGAAAGCAGGGGTAAAGGCATCGACTGTGCTGCACTCAGTGCTATGGTGCAGCTGGCACAAATCTTGGTCGGAGTGGGTGTTGGGGCCTTAGTAAATTTGGCTGGCACTGTGAAGGTTGTTGTAATTACTTCATCTGCCATCTCATTATTTGGCTGTTGCTTTGTTGGATTGTTTGTCCAATATGGTCAGTGAGAGCATTATCAAAACAATGTAAATACAGCAATAATCTTTTTTTTGTAACTTTGTGAATTAATATATTCTGAATATTCTGAATTTTTAAGCATGCCTTACGTTGAATTTCCCCCAATACTTCCAGCAGATTATGTTTCTGATCATGGTAAGGTGATCCTGTAAGGTCTGAGTCCTTACTAATGGTTTCTGTGGGACTTATTTGTTTGTTGATCTGTGTGTGTGGCAAAGGCCACTTAAGGAAATGTGACAGAGTAGTGAGTATTAAACTGAGCTGTACTGGCCAGGAAAGCAATAGGAAAGGCAAATTGCCTAGATTCATGATCCTGATAACATCCTGCACGTTTTTACTGAAAAACACGTGGTCAGGTGTCATGATCACCCTCTCAGACTGATTCCCTGATATGGTACTCTGGGCATGAGTAATACTGTTTATTCATTCATAATATGTCGAGTTCACTGACTAAGGCAGTCTTTATTGCTCATCCCTAATTGTCTTGCAAAGATGATGGGAAGAGATTACAGAGCTTTGGGAAGCAGAGGGATCTTAATTTCCTAATACATGAACTTCATTAGGCTAGTATACAGGTACAGTGAGGAATTTGGAAAGCTAACAGTATGTTATTATTTATTGCAAGGGGAATTGGCAAGAAAAGTCAGGAGGTTTAATGTAATTGTCCAAGATATCTGGAGCACTCTGAGTATTAACTGATCTGTTCGAAATGGGTTAGAAATAATTGAGAAGAGGAGAACAGCTTGCTGGGAATCCTGAGAGATTTAATAGTAGGTCAGGGACAGGGACTGAATAAAATTAGCATAAGCAAAACATTGCCAGTAAGGAAATTAATGGAATTAGAGAGAGAAGGCCCCAGAGCTGATGGTTTCCATCTAAAAGGGTTAAAGGAAGTGGGAGAATGTATTGTCTGTGCACTTACTACAATCTTTCAGTGTTCCATAGATACAGCAGTCGTCTCTCTTGGTTCAAAAATTGCATGTCATTCCACTGTTTAAGAAGCACAGAAGAGAAAACTCAAGGGAATTTCAGACCAGTCAGCTTCATATCTGTGTTGGGGGATTTGTTTAATTTTACATCTGAGAAAGATAAATATTTGTTAAGCAAAGATATTAAAAGATATGGGCAATGGTGTTAAACCACAGGTTTTAAAGCAAAGGTATTAAAGGATATGGGCATGGTGTTAGCCCAAAAATCAGCCATGATCTCATTGAATGGGAGCACAGGTGCAAGGTGCTGAATGGCCTGCTCCTGTTTCCATACCCCTACATCTACACATGAACTGCATAGAAGGTCATGTTTAACAGATGGTGCCTGTAATTTTCCCTCCATGTTACATAACTTCCTGCCTTGCAGATTCTCCATCAACACTGATCCAAAATCCTGGAACACTCTATCTTACGTCTAGATGTATCTTCACCATCAGATTGCCAGTAGCTCAAGAAGGGAGCTTAACACACGTTTATAAGGGCAGTTCGTGCTCAATAAATGGGCAATAAATACTGGTCTTACCAAAAAACACATTTCTCAAAAATTTATAACATCTCCCATAATTTACTTTGAACTTTAGGAGAACACCTTCAGGCCCAGAGTTTGATATAAAACCACATGCAATCATTCTATACAGTATTTTAGAAACATACATTACTGAAACAGAATTTTGCAAAGGGAAACATAGAGTCAAAATATTTGACCCTGCTTAATTTCTATTGTCGCTTATAAAATGTCACAGGATTGGCATGTTCAATTTACATACAAAATGGCACACTCACCCACCCTCACACTACTTTTCAAAAACTAAAACTAAACAAGTTATTTTCTAAAGAAATATTTTTATTAAAAAATGAACAAAAAGTATTATTTTCAAATTTAGGCTTTTGCTAAACCACTTAACAAATAATGCATCTAGCCTTATCGATGAGCAGTTCTAATAATGTGTGCAATTATATTTAACCCACAACATATGTGCCTGCATATATTATGTAAGTCATTGAATCTTCAATTCTATCGTAACATAATCTGAGAATTATTTTTAATGTTGAACAATTTAATAAAAGAAAGGACTTTTAAACCAAAGACTCGAGTACATTATAATGTCAGTAGGAACCTTATTAAGCAGGTTTCATTTCTCAATGATTTCTTTCGGGCAATTTTCTACTCCCTGCTGAAGCCCGATTCCTTGCTGAAGTATGGTCTCATGATATTGCTATGTTCCTGAACCTTGTCAAAGTGGCTGCTGAACAACTATGAGCCGCATCAGCTAGTACCGGCTAGCTGTAAATATGCCAACTAGATGTCAAAACTAGGCTCCATCCTTCTTACACACAAGATTTAAATGTAAATAATTTTAACAGGAAGATTCTTTTAAATGTTTCTGGGATAGAGTCACTGCAAGTTCAGACAAAACTTATTGCCAATGTCTAACTGTCCTCGAAAAGATAGTGGGTGCTACAATCTTGAAGTGCTGCAGTCCTTAGCATGTTGGTACGCCCGCAATACTGCCAGAATTTTGCCCCAGCAGCAATGAATGAATGGTGATATAATTCCAGTCAAGACTGTGTGTGGTCTGGATGATAACCTGCAGATGACAGTATTCTTCTGTATCTACTGCTTTTGTCCTTCTGAGGAATAGAGGTCTTGGATTGGAAAGGTGCTGTCTAAGGAACCTGAATGAGTTACTACAATGCAAGTGGTAGTTGTTTGGGAATAATAAGGAATAAAGGCTTGAGTTGATTGAGCCTCCTCTAATTAAGGACGCTCAGGCCTTATCTCGGCTGCAGATTAGCCCAAGATCATATTCCCACAAGATTTAAATTTGATTGATATGCTATTGACTGGTCAAACACTTCAATCACAATTAGAAGATTGGGTTAAGAATCAGTTGAAAAGGTTACCTTCTACTCTAATGTAATTTATTGCTCATAGAAGTTACAAACTGAAACAAACCATTCAGTCCAATCAATCTAAATTTACTCTCCATGCAAAACATATTCCTAATCAGAAATAGCTACCTTTTTTTCTCCCTTTTCTTGAATCTATCTGATCTCATCTTAAATTTTGACATGGATTTTGCCTTAATCACTAACACCAAATTAAATTCCACAGTTGCTGTGTAAAGATGTGACTGGTGCCCACTCATAAATCCTTATCCCTTTGCTCCTCATTCTGGATTCTTAAAATAACTGAAACAATCTATTTCTGACCATCCAGTTCAATTTTTTAGATAACTTTCAACACTTCCATCACATTTTCCAGCCTTTCTAAATTTAATATCAAATATTGTTTTATGCTTAATTTGTCTTTGTTATGCCTGAATACCTTCATATCAGGAACATGACCTGTTTCCTTTGATATAACGTTGTGGTTTCTCAGGTCCCCGGTCAGGAAAAGTGTCTCATATTTGAAACTGGGATGTCTGATTTTAAAAATGTATTTGTCGATGTGACAGTAAAAAGGCTCATAGTAGCAGAGACTCATACAAATGTATCATAACTATTACTTCTAACGTCCAGCAGGAAAAGTCACTATAGCATGCACTAAGTGATTATTAACAATTACTGGTTGCACACAATTGTTACTTCTACTGTATTATTGTAGCTGCATAGCAACATATACTAGGCATTGTCTTGTGTTTCAACATTGTTTCATTTTTAGTGATGTTATGAAAATAAAAGCTATGTAATTAAAATCACAGAATGCTGCAGAAGAGAAATATCCTACTCAGCTCACGAGTCACAAGACAGATAAACTTATTCACACTTCCATTCTTCTGCTCCACCTTCAGGGTCCATTTTCAGTTAGGTCAATAGCCTAGGCTGTTGACTCCCTTTACCCATTTCACACTGTCTCATAACATCAAATGCCTCCATACTTTTAATGTCCCTAATTTTTCCAAGTATTGCATATTTGCATGTAAACCAGTTTAGATTAGATTAGACTTACAGTGTGGAAACAGGCCCTTCGGCCCAACAAGTCCACACCGACCCGCCGAAGCACAACCCACCCATACCCCTACACTTACCCCCTACCTAACACTACGGGCAATTTAGCTTGGCCAATTCACCTGACCCGCACATCTTTGTGACTGTGGGAGGAAACCGGAGCACCCGGAGGAAACCCACGCAGACACGGGGAGAACGTGCAAACTCCACACAGTCAGTCGCCTGAGTCGGGAATTGAACCCGGGTCTAACAGGCGCTGTGAGGCAGCAGTGCTAACCACTGTGCTACCAGTTTAGATGGATGCTGCTTCAATAAACAGAATCATTGGTGGAATGTTAATGAGGTCTGAGTGACATGGGTTATGCTGAGATGTGTGACAGAATGGATGAGAAATTCCTTGACACCATTCTCGATGTCAAGATCATCTTGCTCCATTGAATGCTTTTCACAAGCGGTATGGAAAGATTCTCACCATCATTGGCAAGTGGTCAATGGATGGCAAGTAATATTTATTAAATGCCTCATTGATAGCCCACCTGGCCCTGTTAATATTCTGCTTCCAATCTTACCAAACTCACCCAACAAGCTGGTCATTGATAAACCTCGAAACCAGAGTACCTGGTACATTCAGCCCACTGGTCTATTTGAATGATCTTCATGTTGCTCACAACCAAAATCTATAGGCACCAGCCACACATACCATTCTTCTGTGTACATTAACAATAAGCATTCAGTGAACCCTCACGGTTATCCTCTCCGATGCTAAAACACCACAACACCAACTGAACTGTTATATGCCATTGTACCGTTGTAAATTGTGAGGACCACAATGTAGAAGTTCCAAAGGACATAGAAAAGTTGATTGAGTTGCCACATATGTGGCAAATGAAGTTTAATGCAGAGAAATATGAGGTGATACGTTTTGGTAGGAAGAACATGGGAAAACAATATAAAGCAAAACGTACACTCTTAAAGGGTTGCCTGAACAGAGAAATTGAGTATGTGCACATAACTCACTAATGGCAACCAGATAGATTAATTAATAATACAATATTATTGATTTTATCAGTAGGAGAATACAATACAAGAGCAAGGAAACTATGCTGAATTTGTAAACGATATTAGTTTGGCTTCAGCTGGTCTAGTTTGATCATCTAATCAATGTCTAGTTCTGAACACTGCACATTTGAAAGGATGTGAAGACATTGGGGTTTACAAAAATGATTCCACAGCTGAGGGATTTCAGTAATGAGAATTTGCTCAAAGCATTTAAATTGATGAGTTACCTAGACTGAATAATTTTTTAAAAATGTTCCCACTTACAAAAAACATGCGAAGACCCAAATTTAACATAGAAGAAGCAAAAGGTAATGAAGAAAGTCTTCTTCACATAATGAGATCGGGAATGAACTGCCAGGAAGTGAGGTAGAGTCAGTTTTAATCAGGTATTCAAAAGAATTTTGAAACTATTTGAAAAGGAAAATGTACTGTCACAGGAAGAAACTGGCATATCACAAAATGACCTGCTCATTTGGAGCTGACAGATAGCACAGACATTATGGGCCAAATAGCCTCCTTTTGTGCTGTAATAATTCTGAGATTCTGTGGGGTACTGATATTTCAATGGATACAGTTGGAAAGAGTTTTTTTTAACCTAATGAATGACAGTTCTTTTGGTTAATGACAGAATATTACAAGGATGTTTTCTCCCAGAAGAATGTTGTCTAAGTCTGAGGAACTTTAATCAAGAACAGCTTCTTTCCTGCTGTTATTAGATTGCTGAATGGACCTTTCTGATTTCAAATAATGTTGATCTTACTAATATTAATCTTGTTTTTGTGCCTACTGTGCAGTCATAACCTTGTATGTCTCACTCTGTCTAAATCCCTATGATCTGTATGTCCTTATTTCCTGTTTTCTGGCTGTATTGCTTGCAAAACAAACCTTTTCACTTTACTTAATTACATGTGTCAGCAATAAATTAAATGAAAATGAATCAAATCAAATTATAGCAATACAATACATTGGTATGTGCCTTGACTGTGGGTTATGCACACTCTGAAGGCCCAACATGTCTGATGCCATAGCGAACAGGGCAGCGGTAGACGTCCGGTATGTGGTCACCGCCATCCGACGCCTTAAAACGGTGGTGCTCGGACCCGACGTTGTGCACCAGTTGGTGGACGCTCAGGTGTGCGGTGGGATCCCGTCCATGCTCACCCCAGCCCGGTTGGAATTTCACATTGGACCCAAGGTCCCATAATTCCCGCGGGAGCCTGTGCGCCACAACCTGAGCCGCCTCCTGAATTTTAATTTTGTTCCCTTTCAGGGGGTAAAAAGGCGAGACTTGTATAGACTGCTGCTGCATACCGTCCACCTCTTCTGCCTCATCCACTGTCTGGACATGCCTTGGCATGTCCATTTGCCACTGGGTGGTGGGGATCCCCAGTGGAGGGCCCTCTACGGGGGAGTCCTCCCCCTTTCTCTTGGGGATCTGGGGTGGAGGGTGCTGCACGCAGCAGTCCCCTGCAACCGCAGATTGCAGTGGTTCACGGACTCCCAACCCAACTGCTGGTTCTGTGGCACTGTAGAGTCCGTGGACCATGTGTATATTGGGTGTGGGCGTTTGCACTCCCTTTTTGTTTTTCTCAAAAACCTCCTCCTCTGCTTTTGGTTGCACTTCAGTCCCACGCTCCTGGTCTTCGGGCACCCGGTACGGAAGAGGGAGGGCAGGTCTGAAGACCTCCTCGTGAGTCTGCTCCTGGACCTGGCCAAACTGGCCATAAACAGGTCCAGACAGCGGGCCGTGGATGGGGTCGTGAGGGCCGACTGCCTGCCCCTCTTCCGCGGTTACGTTAGAGCCCGGCTGTCCTTGGAGAAGGAGCACGCGGTGTCCACCAACATCCTGGAGTTATTCAGGGAGAGGTGGGTGCCGCAGGGAGTGGAGTGCATTATTTCCCCGTCCAACTCTATTTTGATTTAGTCCCTGCCCTCCCCTTCACTGTTTGATCACACAGCATTGCCCTATGATTTGAAGGGCACTGCTTGTCACTGGCCACTCGGGTGTTTTCCTATCTTCCTGGTGGTGGAAATTGAATAAAGATTCATGCACTTTGTGTCTCTCACTGTGTCTCACACCTGCACGCACACACCATGGATGCTGGGGAAAAATAAGCACTACCGCAGTTAGGCGGTAGTGTGGGGGTTAATAGAAAAAAAGAGAAAAAAAGACAAAAAGAAAACAAAAGAAAAAAACAGGAGTGTCAAAGGTTCTGTTCACTCTGACAGCTGGCTCTGATGGAACTGGGTCAGTGACAAGAGCTCTCCACGTGTAACTGAACGGTGATTTGGTGATGGGATACCAGCTTCTGTGGAGTTATTTAACTTGTATTATATTATGTAGTCATCGTGGAATGAATTTTAAACCATATCAGCCAGAATTAATAAGCAGGATATCACCTTGAGCTACACACCTGATAGCTTTGAGAAAAAAAGGCAGAAATAAGTTGTCTTTTGTTTGCTTTCATTTTGTTTTTGATGTAGAAAATAATTTTATCAATGCAAAAACACATTCTATAATAGAGAAACATTTATTGTTAATAAGGATACATTATACAGGGCTTTTAACAATAACTGTAATATTTTTGTAAACATGATAATAATTGGTATTAATCTTCTGAGAGTCTGACATCAAACTATAATAAACCTCTTAATATAAACCCTAGCCACAATCAGTTCACTATGACAAGAGACTGAATTCTGCAATGCTTTAGTTCCAAAAGGTATGTTTATGATGTGAAAGATCAACATTTTCAAGAACAAACCATATTTTGCTGAAGAATTAATGGCCATGAATGATTCAGACCATTCTTAATGTATAATGTGTTGTGTATTGAGGGAGTGACATTTATGAATTTAGGGTAGATAAAGGAGGGCAATATAAGCTGCTCTAGCCCACACACCATCAACAAATTTTAAAAAATGATGATTTCCACAAGTTGATGGACAATTAGCATTATTTCATTGATAGATTTGTGTAAATACCATTTCATCCTTAATCACCCTATGAGTTTTATGAAATTGCTATATTTGCACATTGATTTTCCACAAAACATGCCACAGAAAATTCACCTGGTAATTAATACCATAAGCAGCTTTTTTTAATAATAGGATAATGATGAAAGATTACCAATCTGTTTCTCCAGCCTAGAAAATGGATAATTAAAATAATAATTAAAATGAAATCTTTTGGAGTTTTATGAGAATTGTTATTGGAGCTTTTAAAAATTTTGTGTTACTTGCCCTTTGACTCTTTTAATAATTATCTTCTTATTCAGTCTTTTGTTCTCTCTCTTTACTTCAGTTTCTGTTTCTACTTTGAATTCAACTTCTTAAATTCACTCTTAGATATTCATTTCCTCAATATTTAAATCTCATTAGCAAAGGAATGTGTGCCCCATTGTTCACCAAGGTCCCAGATGCCTTAAGGTCATCATCAACTTCAAATGTGTGGGCGCAAAAATTAAAGCTAAATAGTCATGAAGAAATTTTGATTTGCACATGCAAACAACATTTGCCCAAGACATTCTATTGGATTATTGCAAACTGAGACAAATTATCTCAATGAATTAAGACTAAGCAATCTATCTTTTGAAAATAAACTGGTAAAAATGTGACTAGTTGAAGTTGCTATATTTACATAAGGGAAATACTTAGACTTGAAGATTCTTTTCACCAAAAATGCCGAAACAACCTCAGCATCTCAATTGCTTCACAGATCCACTTTTGTGTCTTGTGCAATACTGATAAATTCACAGACAATTCAACATGTCAGCATGCTAATCGTACCAGATGTTAAATATAAATCAGGGAGAATCATGCGTGGTGATCATTACAGTGTCACTCTCTTGAGACTGAAACCCACAAGGTCTGCAAAGTTAAAAAAGTTTTTTTCATATACTTGCCTTTTTTGCTGTTACGTGATTACATGCTCCATTCACATAAATGGCAATCAGTGCAGTATTAACAACAAAATGTAATTGACAAATTGTGTGACTTCTCTCTCTCTATCTGTTTATTGTTACAAAAGGTAAAGCAAGCAATAATGATGACCATAGCGCAATATACAGTTTATAGTAAAAACCTGGAAACATGCTGAAGAATATACTGGTTCTCTTTCAGTTTTTAGCTCATGATAGCACCAGGACACTTAAAGGGAAGATCATTTTAGCTAACTTGCTATCCAATGGTATCTGTGCAGCACTAGTTGTGCTCCCAACAATACGTTAAACTTCATTTGCCCTAATTGATAGAAACCCAGAAATCCACCTGATCCCATTGGATTCCCAAAGGGCAAACTAAGTTAATATTGATCCCCAAGAGTGTTCCAATATTTTATTCCCCAATACCATGAATCACAGATGCTTGAGTATTATACATCCATAGGTGCTTACCATTCTTTGGTATGTCAAGCAGGTGGTAATTTTTCATATGTTAATATGAACAGTGAATGCAGCATGCAACCTAATAATGAAAGATACCAATCTTCACTCAATATCCATGAGCGCACCTTTCAATAAGGAACACAGAAGTCAGTAAGACTGTTTTTTCCTGAATGCCATTCAAAGGTAATATGATTATTTATAATACCCAAACAGCATTTCTGCAATTGCATGTTACCTTCTGAACATCTCTAATGTTTAGGTTGTCTTGTCTTTGTAGAATTAGAAACATCTTTGCTCACATTTATATTTGTAAACTGCTTGTTTTTGGCTTGCACAGAAGAACATTTATTGAGTAAAATGATTTCTTACTGGCAAACAGTTTTTAAATTTTACTGAAAGACTTTCCACCTTTGACCTTAAGTAACTCATTCGAAACTCTTCTACTGTATGTTATCTTTCACCAAGTCACCTTTTCTCTTGCGCTCACTGATTCAGTGTTTTTCAATCTAACAATGTCTCAGATTTAAAGTTTTAATTTTTGTACCCAAATCTAACCTCTATAATTTAGTAAAACCTTCAAAGAATTCTCTGTTACTATGATTCTGGCCTCTTCAACATCTCTCATTTTCATCACTCCAGCACTGGTGAATTCATCAGTTTAGGTCTTGTGTCAACCTGTTGAGTAGAAGTAGCACAGTAAGGAAATTTGTTAATTTCTTTAAAAGATCTGTAGAATCTGTAATTCTTTTGAAGAATGTTTGAACGGATTTTAAGAGCTTTCATCAATTGTAAATGGATCAATTTTAAATGTCTTTATTAATAAAATCCTAGTACCAATAGAAAGCTGTATTGCTGACAGACACAAAGGGGAGTTACAGACAAAGACAGTTCCTGGGAGAGGTGCTGTAAGTTGAAGACAATCCACGTACAGGTACAAAGAGCAGACAAAGTTAGAAACAGGAACACAGAGAATTCTTGTGAGGAGAAGCAGTAAATTAGTCTCTATACAGTTTCTTTTCTGTTTTGCAGAGGACAGGAGCTCAAGGAGGTACTTTGAAAAGTGAGTAAAATGGTCTAATGCAGAGAAAGCTGTGTGAATAGCTTGTAGAGTCTTTAAAGGTGGCTCCATTTCTGGAAGTGACCAAACTGTGAGGTGGGAGGGGGCATTCATAATTGCTTGAAAATAAACACTTTGAACCTAGACCATTAGAATTGTCAGGACCTGACTGACAAATAGTTTGTCAAAGCCATCTTGCTGATGATAATTTATTTGAGAAATTCAAACGTGACAGGAGCTTGCAGTTAGGATTCCTGACCTACATTGTGTGAAAAAAGAGCAACATTCTGTGGAAGTATATAACCACATACCACTTTTGTATGAGTCATAGAGGTATCCTATCCATGTCCCTCATGATTTTATAAACCTATACGAGATCACCCCTCAACCTCTGACACTCCAGGGAAAACAGCCCCAGCCTGTTCAGTCTCTCCCTTTGGTTCAAATCCTCCAACCCTGGCAACATCCTTGTAAATCTTTTCTGAACCATTTCAAGTTTCTAACTCCTTTCCGATAAGGAGACCAGAATTGCATGTAATATTCCAACAGTGGCCTAACCAACATCTTATATAACCACAAAATGACCTCCCAACTCCTGTAGAAGGAGAAAGTGAGGACTGCAGATGCTGGAGATTAGAGCTGAAAATGTCTTGCTGGAAAAGCGCAGCAGGTCAGGCAGCATCCAAAGAGCAGGAGAATCAACGTTTCGGGCATGAGCCCTTCTTCAAGGGCTCATGCCCGAAACGTTGATTCTCCTGCTCTTTGGATGCTGCCTGACCTGCTGCGCTTTTCCAGCAAGACATTTTCAGCTCCCAACTCCTGTACTCGATACTCTGACTAATAAAAGAAACATACCTTCTTCGCTATTTGATAAGGGTTGATTTCTGGTAATCATATGATATTGTCTCATGATAATTTTTGTCAAGCCAATCTCTGTGGAGAATAAAGAAAGCCCCTATGAAAGACAGGATTGGCCTTTCAAAATGACTGACATCCCAGGAACCAATCAGGACATAATAAGAAGGAATATCAATAAGATGATTATAATCTTTAAAACAAAAATCAAATTGACCACACACCACCTTGACAATTTAAGATTGATCATATACTGTTTGTGCACTAACAAGTCAGAGCTCAGGGATTCTACTGACCTTGGACAGATTTGAAATAATATAAATATTTCTGTTCTGCCTGCTTCAAAATAGATCTGATATTTAATTTAAAATTTAATTTGCCTATTAATTCATAAGTAATAGTGTTGGTTCTGGTTCATATTGAGGTAAAGAATAGCTATAAACATTAGTGGCCTGTAAGTAACATCTTCCATTATGGTTTATGGTTTCCCCAAAAAGATCACCATAA
Source organism: Hemiscyllium ocellatum (assembly GCF_020745735.1). NCBI lineage: Eukaryota > Metazoa > Chordata > Chondrichthyes > Orectolobiformes > Hemiscylliidae > Hemiscyllium > Hemiscyllium ocellatum. Next base: position 51,027,730 of record NC_083401.1, on the reverse strand, counting down.
TTCTAAGGTCTGAGGTTTCCTCACTAAACCTTTTTATTTTACTTTTCTATGTTTCTTCCTCCTTTACTGCATTCCACAAAATGTCTTCATTTTAAATTCATTGTGTCAAACTTTGTCTTTTAACACTTCTGTTAAGTGCCTTGGGAGGATTTACTAAAAGATGCCATACAAAAGCAACTTACTATGATTGTTTTAAACGCTGCAGTTATACTACAGGAAACCCAGGTGATTGAAAGATAATGTTTTGAAGAGTTGCACACCAGAAAAAGTTATCACTATGCATTTAAAAGTCTTTTTCTCACTGGCAACATTTCGTTTTGAGCTGAAGTGGTGCAGAAGGGAACGTCTGTGTCTGCACTCTTTACAATGATTCATTTTTTTATTATTATGCAACAATGAAGATGAATAGAAAATATGAGCCCATTTTTTTATGATCTCCTTTAGCCTGTTCCAATCTGGTGTTACTCCCGAGATATGTGAGCCAGGTTTTACACTGCTTGACATGCTGCATTCTGAAGTTAGGCTGGCTCCAGACTCTGAAGTTACATTGGCACTAGCAACTTTGCCATGTACCCAAAAACTATTTACAACAGTACAAAAGTAGCAGATTAAATCCAAGTTGCAATCGGTCTCACTGTCATACACAATGCATCAAGGAACCAGGGACTTCAGATTGAAGGTCCAGATATTTGAAAAGGAGACATTATTAAAACTATAGGTAAGGAACAGGGGAATGGGACTAAATAGATAGATTTAGAAGAGATATGAGTGAACAAACTTCCTCTTTCTGCATTGTATCATTTGATGATTTAGTATAATGCCATTTTTGCCCACAGTTCGACTTGAACTACTCTGAAACCCAAACAATGCAGGAGTACATTTGGCAGGAGCTCATGCACTTCAGTCAAATTACCAACCCAACTCTTTAATTCTGATATGTGTCAATGCAAGTCTGAAACTGTTTACATCAATGCAAAATGAATAGTATAATAATGCTCAACTAATAAACTTTTGTAGCACTCTAATTATCGATTTAGCAAAAATAGTTAATACTTCCAATACAATTTTGGTTCATAACTTTAATTTTCAAATTATGAGCCAAAATTGGTGAATATGAAAATAATTAAATTGTATAATATTTGAATCCTGAATCTTTGTTGTCGACACTATTATCATGGAGGAACATCAACATGCAGATTCCGAGTGCAAAAGCTAACTTCTAACAAGTAATGTCATCCGCAGAAGAGGAGTTTTAGAAGATGGAAATTTCGGTGTGTTTTACAGTAACCGCAGTTACTGTGCCGGACCCAATTAATACTGTTGTGAAAGTTAAATCCCGAAACACAAATATAGTTGTGTACCAGAATCTCCACAGATCGGTGGTTTGGATCATTCATCGGTCATGTAGAATGCGAATGGCAAATTATATGAAGACGGAGAATTTTACAATAAATGTCTCGGACCGAAAAATGAAGGAAGAATGTAAAGGACGGAGATAAACTGTAATTTGGAGAGCACATTGATTGCAATTTGAATTGAAAACGACTGTGTCTCTCTCAGGGCTTCACGGAGATATGGCAACCCGTCTCACAGTTGCTGGCATTTCACCTGACGCCTTTTACAGAATGAAATTGATTTATTTTCTGCTCAGTTTGTCACTCTGATTAAATGAAACATACAGCTTGAGTCTGTGTCACGATGTTTACTATAATTCATAGTATTTTTTTAAAGAAGGCTACAAACTATTGTAAGAGATCGAACTCAATGTTTCTTGCGTAGACATGGTGAGTATTTTCGTTCGGAAAAGTGCGAGTGCCCTACTTGGTGGTTTTTGGTGCTGTACACTAAAATGAGCTGTACTTGGTTCCAATCCGATTATTATTTCACAACAATCTCGTGGGATCCATTTGTGTTTCATTGCAGGGAGTGTTGCCTGGCGGTAACTCAGTCCCGATGCGCTGTAGCGATTTCGGAAAGGGAATTTCGCCGTTCAGGGCAACGCGTATAAACGTTACAACAAAAAGTGGCGGAGAAAGTCGGCGGGTGTATATGTACAGAGAGAAAATAGTTAATGCTTGGAGTCCGATGTGACTCTCTGTTCGCACCGCTGGTGTTGGCTTTGGCACTGGTGCGCTTTCAGCTATCCAACCGATTAACCCAGAGCAACTCGGGCTGGAGACACGATCGAACTGGAATGGCAAAGTGAGAATCGTTCAGGAGTTGACCAAACCTCGGCAGACTTGGACTACTGTACCATTTGGAAAGGATTTAGAGAGGAATTATATTGTTCTTCTAAAAAAAAGCGGAACAACCTATCCCGTTCCCCAAGCCAGGGAACTCCTTAATAGCGGGGCTCCACAGAGTTGGCGGGCAAGATGTCGTATCGCCCATTGCACATCACAGCCCCCGGGGGGTAATACAAAACTTCCGGCGGCTGGACCGGGTTTCTCGGAATGATGACATGCCTCTGCTCATCCTGCTCGGGCTTGGTGCTGGCTGTGAAGGGCCGCATGTGTATAATGGTGGGGGAGGAGATCCTCCAGAACATGCCCTTCAGCGCCTTGCGGAACTCTCTCCTCATCAGGCAGTAGAGGATGGGGTTCAGGCAGCTGTTGGTGTGAGCCAGGCAGACGGTGATGGGGAAGACGTAGGACTGGGCGGTGTAGTACTCGGAGCTGAACTGGACGGCGTTGAGTTTGACCAGAACCCCCCAGAAAGTCAGCGCCTGGTTCGGCAGCCAGCACAGAAAGAAGGACAGTACCACGATGGTGACAGACTTGGTGACCCTGGACCTCCGGCTGGCGCTGGAGCTGCTGATGTTCCTGTTGGTCACGTAGCGCAGCAAGAGCAGGTAGCAGACCGTGATGAGGACCAGCGGGATGAGGAAGCCCAGCAGCACCTTCTGGATCTGATAGAGACCCAGCCAGAACTGGCTGGAGCCGTTGTGGTCCGGGAACTTGAGCAAGCACAGCTCCTCGTTGGAGACTTTGGTGGTGGTGGAGAAGACGGCGTGCGGGACGCTGGCCAGAGCCGCGGAGATCCAGATCACCATGCTGACCCACATGGCCGAGCAGCCGCTCAGCTTGCTCCTGGGCTTCAGGGCGGACGCCACCGACCAGTAGCGGGCGATGCTCATCGCGGTCAGGAAGAAGACGCTGGCGTACATGTTCATGACGGTCACCAGGGAGACCAGCTTGCACATGAGGCGGCCGAAGGGCCAGCTGAAGTCCAGCGCCGTGTCCACCGCCCAGAAGGGCAGGGTCAGCACGAACTGGAAGTCGGTGGCCGCCAGTCCAGTGACGAACAGGTTGATGGAGGATTTCTTCCAGCTCCGCCTGCTCTTCATCAGGTAGAGCACCAGCAGGTTCCCGAGCAGCCCCAGGGCGCACACCACCGAGTACACCACCGACATGATGATGCGGGCGGCGGCCGAGGAGCCTCCCCCCGCCTCCAAGTCACCGCTCAGCGGCTCCCCCGCCCGGGACTCGTTGCTCCGGTTGGAGGCGGAGAGCCAGGCGAGGGTGACGGCCCGGAGCCGGGAGCTGTGCTCCGCGGCCGCCGTCCGGTTGCTGCTGGCGATGAGGTCGAAGTCCATCCCATGGTCTGTCTGTTGTGTCCCGGCTCCAACTCCCCCCCCCCCCCCCCCCGCTCACTCCGACAGCTTCAGGCGGCAAATGTCCATCCTGGAGCCGAGAGCAGGCAGCTTTATAACAATCTCCGCCAACCCCTCACACACACACACACCATCAGCCCCCTCCCACCGACACAGCTCCGCGCTTGCGTCCGCCCAGCCCAGCCTGGGATCTTGCCCCACCTCCCCTCCCTCCTTCCCAGTGATTCCTTTCCCCTCCCGTTTCGATTTGAGGTAAAGTGAGGTTAAATCAAAAGGCACACACAGCTTCCCTGCAAACTTCCCTCTCTCACCAACATCTCCATCGGACTGACCGCCCAGAGACAGAGTGGACATCCCGCCCTGAATATCGACTCGTTCTCCCAAACAGAAATATTTACAACTAATCCCCCACTCTCCCTGCTGCCCAGTTGGACAGTAGCTCTTCCCCGCCCCCGGTCGATCCCCAATCCAATGTTTACCGCACTAACAGAGAGAGAGAGATCACTCGCTCTTTGTGCGCTTCTTAAATTAAGGCGCGTCCAATCTCTCCCAGTCACCTGGAGAGGTACCAGGAGAGGGAATGGGTGTTAGAAATGACCATTTATCAAGGTCTGTTCCCTCCCTCCACGCCCCATCCCACCCTCTCACCCCCGCCACCCTCCAAGAAACGACAACGGGATCCTTTCAGGGTCGTGCCGCCTCATAGACTGAAGGGATTTTGGAAGTTAAAAAAAAATCGCTGAAAAAAAAAGCTCTGCAGCTCCGGCAGCTTTTGTGGAGAGAAATCTGAGTAAATGTCCCGGGTCGAGTGACCCTTCCTCAGAACTGTCACAGATGCTGCCAGACCTGCTGAGCATTTCCAGCAATTTGTGTTTTTTGATGCTGTTTTACAGTTCTGATTGACAGCATCCGCAGTTCTTTCAGATTTTGGAAGTTGTTCGTTTACAGACATTGACAGCGCTGACCGCTGCCTTGCCTTCCCACATTATTTATTGAAGTCATTAACTTGGGCTGGGTGACAAACAATACACAGCATTCGGCTGGACACGCACGCACTGCCTTTTCTGGAGCTCCCCGTTGCTTCGTTTCGGTGCTCTTTGCTTTCTCATCTGGACAAAGAATAAATTGGCACGGTACCATAACAAAAATGCGGGAGAAGCTCAGCAGGTCTGGCAGCACCTGTACAGAGAAAGCAGAATTAGCATTTCGAGTCCAGTGACACTTCTTCAGAAATTTCCCTACCTGCTGCCGAGCTTTGTCAGCGATTCCTGCTTTTGTGTAACATTTCGACCGCCCACATTCCTTGTTATTAGTTGATCCCTATTCTGTTGTGTGATCTGCAAGGTACCGATTTCAGCTTACACAGTTTCGGACTGGATTTTATCACTCCGCATCCAGACATTTTAAAATTGTCTGTTCATTCTGACTTGACGCTTATCCTCACCCCCATCCAACCCTCATTTTATTCCCTTTTCCGTCAATAAAGCCTTTCCTGTCATTGATGAGGAACTTTGACAAAGTGGTGGGGAAGGCAGAAGGAGAATGCAGTGGAAATCCCGTCAACACAAAGTCAGCAAGTTAGCGTCTGGGGATAAAGGACAGGCCGGTCGACGGCGAGAGCGTCACATTTGGGGATTAGGCAGCTCTGGATCCGACTGACCCCAACATCTGGACTGACGACGATAGAGTGAATATGCAGACAATATTCCGATGGCCGGCCGGTCAGCCTCGGAGCATTGCGGGCAGGAATCGCGCGTCAGGACCCTGCAGAATCCCAAACGCTGCAGTCTCCTTGGGAAGGGTACTGCAAAGATCCGAGGTCAATTCATCTGCGTCTGGCACCCCCGAAACAAGAGCCTATCCAGAGAGCTCTGACTCAATTAACCTTAACAACTACCCAGGAAACGTTAGAGGATCACAGAATTTTACTGAACAAGGCCGTTCAGCCCATTATGTCCAGGCTAGCATCTTTACATAAAGACCTCCTCCAAATCACGTTTAACCATTAATCTGATACCCATTCTCTACTGCAACACCCTCAGCCTGTTACAACTCCTAGACCCCTGCAAACCAGCGCTGTCCCACTGACTGAAAACGATTTCATCCTGCCCAATTTGGCACTGCCAGACCAACTCTAAACCTCCTACCCTCTCCCCGGACTCACAAATGGTTAGACCTCAACGACATTCCCCCCCCCCCCACCCCCATTGCATCATCACAATCAGCCCTTTAGCCCTTTCCCATCTGCCAGGGCTGGGAATCTCTCACCCTGCTTTACCCATTGCACCCACCTCCAGGGCCTAGATTACACCTCCTCCCACCCTGACCCCTGTAAAAATGCCATCCTATATTCCCAATTCCTTCGCCTCCACCGCATCTGGTCCCAGGAGGACCAATTCCAATACCGAACAACTCAGATAGCCTCCTACTTCAAAGACCGCAATTTCCCCCCAGACGTGGTCGACGATGCTCTCCACCGCATCTCGTCCACTTCCCGCTCCTCCACCCTTGAACTCTGCCCCTCCTATCGCCACCAGGACAGAACCCAACTGGTCCTCATCTACCACCCTACCAACCTCCAGATACATCATATCATCCTTCGTCATTTCCGCCACCTCCAACCAGACCCCACCACCAAGGATATATTTCCCTCCCCTCCCCTACCAGCATTCCAGAAAGACCACTCCCTCTGCAACTCCCTCGTCAGGTCCACACACCCCACCAACCCACACACCTCCACTCCCAGTACCTTCCCCTGCAACCGCAAGAAATGCAAAACTTGTGCCTACACTTCCCCCCTCACTTCCCTCCAAGGCCCCAAGGGATCCTTCCATATCCGTCACAAATTCACCTGCACCTCCACACACATCACTTACTGCATCCGCTGCACCTGATGTGGCCTCCTCTGCATTGGGGAGACAGGCCGCCTACTTGCGGAACGTTTCAGAGAACACCTCTGGGACATCTGCATCAACCAACCCAACCGCCCCGTGGCTGAACACTTTAACTCCCCCTCTCACTCCGCCAAGGACATGCAGGTCCTTGGCCTCCTCCATCGCCAGACCATGGCAACACAACGACTGGAGGAAGAGCGCCTCATCTTCCACCGAGAAACCCTCCAACCACAAGGGATGAATGCAGATTTCTCCAGCTTCCTCATTTCCCCTCCCCTCCACCTTATCTCAGTCCCAACCCTTGGACTCAGCACTGTCTTCTTGACTTGCAATCTTCTTCCCGACCTCTCCGCCCCCATCCCCTCTCCGGCCTATGACCCTCACCGTAACCTTCTTCCACCTATCGCATTTGCAACGCCCCTCCTCCCTACCTTTTATCTTAGCCTGCTCGGCACACCCTCCTCATTCCTGAAGAAGAGCTTATGCCCGAAACGTTGATTCTCCTGCTCCTTGGATGCTGCCTGACCTGCTGCGCTTTTCCAGCAACACATTTTTCTGCATCCACCTCCACCCCCAATTGGACATTCCCCAAACCACCACTACAAATGGACCTCAGGTTCAATAAGTGTGAAGCTGGAAAAGCACAGCCTGAAACATTAACTTTGCTGCTCCCCTGGTGCTGTCTGACCTGCTCTGCTTCTCCAGCCTCACATCTACTTACTTTGGTTTCCAGTAACTGCAGTCTTTACTGTCTCTGATGGACCTCAGTTTATCCTTGAAATCGTTCTCAAAACTCTGAGAAATATGTGAATCTAGTTGCTAAACTACCATTACGCAGTAGCAACTTCAGTGGTGTTAACCACAAATTGGTTGGTGCTGCAAAGCTAAAAAGCTTATCATCTTAATGAATGTATTTTGGTGCCAGTGTGATGCTACAATAGAAGGACTGGCAGAACACACCAAGCTGCATATTATGTCCAGACATTCACAACAAGCATGGTAGTGACGATAGCCAGCTGTCCAGGCTTGCTAAATATAAACACCATATCCAAACACAGATGTGAATGGCGACTACAAAATATTTGCTCAACAATTTGGAGTGCGCTAAGACTTACACTGAGAACCAATCAAAGATTATTAGCAGAGCTTGCATAGTGGTGTGCTTGCTCATACTGAATTAAAATAAGACCATAAGATGCAAGTGCAGAAGTTGAGTATTCAGCCTATTTAGTCTGCTCCACCATTCAGAGAGTCCGTGACTGATCTGATGATCCTCAACTCAACTTTTTTGCCTTTTCTCCATAGAACTTGACTGCTAATTAAAAGTCTTTCTCAGTCTTTAATATGATAAATAAACCACCTCTGCAGTGCTCTATGGTAATGAACTCTCCATATTCAGTACCCTCGGAGAGAAGACATGCCTCCTCATCTGTCTTAATTGGATGACCCCGACTCTGGATGTTTCTGGAGTCTCTGCCTTGCATTAGCTTGCCTTGCTTTTTTGAGCTTTGCCACCTCTGCCAGAGCAACCATTTTACTTCAGTCTTGTGTTGCCATGGAGCACAGACAAAAAAAAGGAAGCTTGTCTTGGTTGTCAGCAGTCCTCAGTCAAGTTAAGGAGGGAAGCTTTCACTCAGGCAGTGCTGGCATGGAAAATCAAGGGCAACTTTCAGTGCTAATCCTGGGGCTTGAAACAATCAGTCAGCACTCAAGTCAGAATGCTGAGGAACTGAACATATCAATCAGCCTTTCACCTATCCTGACCATTTCTGCTATCAGGTTGTAAGTTTGCTGGTTGAGCTGGTGGATTTGTTCTCAGATGTTTGGTCACCATACTGCGTAACATCATTAGAGCCTCTGGTGAAGCGCTGGTTTTCTGTCCCATTCACTACCGTCTTGGTCTGCTGTGCTGAGTGATATCACTTCCAGTTCTTTTTCTGAGAGCTTGGTAAATGGGATCCAAATCAATGTGTTTGTTAATAGAGTTCTGGTTCGAATGGCAGGCTCTAGCGATTCCCATGTGTGTCTTTGTCCAGGATAGATGTATTGTCCCAGTTGAACTTGTTTGTTTGTATGTATGAATACTAGTGATAGTTAGCCATGGCTTTCAGTGGCTAGTTGGGACTCATGTGTCCTTGTGGCTAGTTTCCTGCCCATCTATCCAAAATAATATTTGTTGCAGATAAAGAGTTTGTTGCAAACACACAGATGAAGAGGCACACCAGTTTGACTGGGACAATACATTCATGCTGGGCTAAACAAAGACACACAGGGGATTTCTAAACGCCTGGCATTCAAACCGGAACTCCATTAATGAAATATTGATTTACACCCTATTTACCATCCTCTCAGAAAAATAACTGGAAGTGATGTCACCCATCACAACAGATCAAAACGCATAAATAATAAGCGGGAGGAAACACCAGCATTTCATCAGAGGCTCACTAATATTGTTACTTAGCATGGTGATGACATGTCTGAGAACAAATTACCAGCTCAGTGAGCAAACTTACAAACTGATCTATAAACTGAGCTACAAATCTTCTCTAAAATCACAAATTTCTGCCATATTGGAAGCTGTGTTCCTCCTGGAATGAGAGAGGAGGCAGGTACTCAGAGAGACAAAAGCAGGTGTCATAGCTACTACTAATGATATGGGTGGAGAGGTGTCTCAACTGAGGGGTATGGATAGGGGAAATAGGCATGGTCTTTTCCCTGGGGTGAGAGGAGTCAGAAACCGGAGGGCATAGGTTTATGGTCAGAGGGGAAAGAATTAAAAGGGACCTAAGTGGCAGCCTTTTCACAGAGGGTGGTACGTGTATAGAATGAGCTGCCAGAGGAAGTGGTGGAGGCTGGTATGATTACAACATTTAAAAGGCATCTGGATGGGTATACGAAAAGGAAGGGTTTAGAGGGATATGAGCCAAATGCTGGCAAATGTATAGGATAGCTGGTTAGCAGGGCCAAGTTGGACTGAATTGGTCTGTTTCCTTGCTATATATCTCTATGAGGAGAAAGTGAGAACTGCAGATGCTGGAGATCAGAGCTGAAAATGTGTTGCTGGAAAAGCGCAGCAGGTCAGGCAGCATCCAAAGAGCAGGAGAATCGATGTTTCGGGCATGAGCCCTTCTTCAGGAATGAAGAATGCTGCCTGACCTGCTGTGCCTTTCCAGCAACACATTTTCAGCATATATCTCTATGACTCAATGAGTCTAAGTGAATATAGCTAGCACAGAGTGCATGCAGGATTTATAGTGTCGGGATTCCTGGGATGACAGCAAGTGAGAAAAGATGTTGCATCCAATAGTGAGAGTGGTAGAGCATGAGTCTTGGTAGGAGAAGAGTAGAGTAGTAGAGAAATAGTATGTGAGGTATAAAAGAAAAGATGGTGGTACTCATGCTAGCAGATTGAAGAAAGTCATTGACCTTCTTCTTACATTACTGCACATTCTTCCTGATGGCTGAGACTTATGTAACCTAGGGGGCATAGACTGGTGTAATGACCTCCACTGCTAGTCCCAGACAAGAGGAAGCCCTGTGTCTGCATCACTCCAACTAACAGGGCATTCATGTCTCTGCCTAAAAAGCTATGTGTCAGTTTCCTTTATCTGCTATGTCTTGGGTAAATCTCAGAAACCATGCAAGGCAGCTCTGATTAGCAGTGCTTGTCCAGCTGCACAATGGACTTTTAAATATGCTGCGGTTGTGAATAAGGCGTGTGAATTCTGGGCTATCTGCTGAATGGCGAGTTGCTCTGAGAATGGAGCATGGGAAGATGCACCTGGAATTGGACTTGAAGGATATCATGAGCCAGGGTTGTTCATAAATGAGACAAGTGGCGGTTGGCCTCGCAGTGGATATCCTTCCGAAAAAGACATTGGTGCAACTCTGACCTAGCCAAAATTCATCAAATTCAGCCCTTGGTGATTGCACATTAACTTCCCTCATCCAAGTCGTGAATATATGTTAGATATAATTGCGCCCCCTAACCAATCTGGTACACCTGTGGTATTTCATTAGTTAGTTTCTGACATTGTAAATGCCTCCCTTATCCCTGATGTTTTCTATCAGTTAGCCAATTCACCATGCTCACATACTACCACCAGCACCGTGGGCTCTTATGAAACATGTTTTGGAAATTGCATTAGATGAGCTACAGAGATTGCTTCCTTCTGATGAGAGACTCGGACTTTAGGGCGTAATCTCAGGACTGATTGCCTATTTAATACTGAGGTGAAGAAGATCTTCTCTCGTAAGCAAGTGAATCTGTGGGATTCTTTATTACACAGGACTGTACAGGGTGTATCATTAAGTATATTCAAGGCTGAGGTAGACACATAGAATGCAGTATTTTGCAAACTGAAAGAATATGTACACATACAATGTCGTCAAATTCAATCCAACAAAACAAGTGACAGTAATTTTCTGATTCCTTCCACAAGGCAATGCCTTGATTAATGTCAGTCAATTTGTGGTTTAACTTCAAATAAAGTTTTGATGAAGTTGGATTCAAAACATTAACTCTGTTTTTCTCTCTTCACAGAGGCTGAATTTCTTCAGCATTTTCTGTTTTTATTAATTTTAAACAAAGCTTTGTAGCTAACTGTCAATCATCATCTAACTGTGCATTATTCATGGTAGCGCCTATGCCAGTCTGAATCCATTCATCAATGAATCAGCACTTTTTCTCTGCTCATATAAAAAAGTTGTTTTCTCCCTCCATTGATATTCCCCATGAATTTTCCTGATAAGTGCAAGACAAAGGCCATCAACAAAATGTCTCTTATCTAGTTATACAATTTAAATTAAATTGAAGCTGATTTGCTGCCAATTATGTTTTAAATTAAGTACTCTGTTGAAATCTTTTTTGTTGGACTGTTTATGTATACCTTGCCATTATCTATCATCCACCCTGCCATTTGTCCTGCCATCGAGAGCTGGCAAGGACCCTTTTGAGCATCCCTCTAATCTGCAGACATCATTTTTTAACCATGTAAGATTTGCCAAGAAAGGTGTTGTGTGCGGCAGCACTTTTCTGCAGTTGTTGGTTGAGGTAGGTTCACAGACTCATAGAGCACCTGCTATTTCATTGAATTTTGAGCATTCCACATTCCATGTGGAAATGGGTTACGTGAGGTTATAGACTACACTCTGCTATTTGAAGGGCCTGCTTCTCAAGTTTAATTTGTGATTCACTGATGTGGAGGGAACAGATCAATTGGAGGACCTCCTGAAAAATCTACACCTGGGGCTTGGCAAGGTGTCCATTAATAAATCTAAGTAGAGTTCTGTGAAGGAGGTCATTAAACCAGTCTGCCTCTCATACATGGTTATGTACATGCTTGGTTGTCAGTGGAAAGGGATCACTCAATGTCCATTGCAACATTTGGGGCTTTCAGTAAATGATGAGTAGGATGGGTCTGGAATAGCATCAACCTTGGGAATGACATTTCAATATGTGGACCTACAATTTTATTTATTGCCCTGTTTTAAGTACGACTTTTTAAATTTAAGGAACACCAGACATTGAAATGATGCTTCTGGTTGAATGAACCAAAGTGAACTGTAAGGATTTTCTCATTGCTAATTATTTTTTAATATGTCACAATTGCTTATGTAGGTCCTGTGATGCAATATCACTCCAGACTCTTATATGGAAGATGAATTCATAATGTGGGCCAAACAGATTTATCATCAACTGTTGAATCATTCCAATAGACCTATGGCAGGTGATAAGGGGCAGCTGGGGGTTTTGGAGGGGGGAGTTGTAAGTGGATGGGGGGGGGTGTGGGGGTGGTGGTGAGCAGTCACCTGGTCTTTCATGATTAATGCAGAGTTGCACCCCTCAAAGCTGTAGTATCTGGCAGTATATTCCAGGAAAAACTAACTGTGGAAAAAAGTGTAAAAGTAAAAGAAAGATCGTGCTTACTAATAAAGGTCCTGCTGCACAATGGTATTGTCCCTTCCTCTGATCCAGAAGGGTTGTACTTACTTCAAGATCCCTGAGCATGAATGAACCTCATTCTCAAATATATCTCCAATTTCTTATTTTAAAATTATATCTGCAATCAGCTTCCAACACCCTCTTGGATAATGTTCCAAATCCTGAGAATTGAGTGAAAAATTCTGCAATCCCTGACAGATCTTTTGCTAATGATTTTGAATGTATGGCTTTTCTGTTCCCACATTCAGTAGGTCCTCCACACATTTGCTTACCAAGATACAGGAGACAGGACACAGAAGATGGACATAGCTGTACTGTCCTCTCAAAGCATAGTTGATGTTCATGCCAAAGATTGAGCACAGATTTGAAGAGAGTTTGATTTCAATATGAAAGAGCTTGAGAGGAAAAGGATTTCAATTTTGTGAGGTGAAGACAGATTCTTTACAACCACATTCTTGGTATTTTTGTGCTGCAGGTTATATCTGTGATGGAGAAGCAGTGGTGCCTGATTGGAGGTGGTGTTAAACAGTAAGAGAGCCTGAACAAACATATTTTATCACTTATATCAAGGTTGAGCTTCCTTCTTTTCTTAACCCAACCTCCACCACACCCCATATTGTCCCCCCGCCCAACGATGGATTTGCAGCCCTGAATATTTATCCATTTCAGTCTTAAAAATACTGATCAACTTGCCATCAATAGTTGTGATGAAGCATTCCAAACCCTAATAACTATTTGCATTAAGACATTGTTTCTTTTTAACTTACTTTATAATGCTTCTACTACCATACATATATGAACACCCTCTATCACATGATCAAAAGATTCTTATTAATAAAGAAAACATTTTAGATCATCCATTCAGAATGATACTCACATACTGCTACATAAAATTCAATTGGTTCTTAAATGATTCCAAGATTTTCTTTTGACTATTTGATCTACGAGACTATTTTTTTATTTTGTGCTGATCATCCTTGGGGGCTAATTTTACATTTTATTGTTGAATGAAAAACCAGGTAGCAGCATATTGACAATACTGAGCAATGCTGAGGCAGGCTTTTCTCTGACAGAGCAGAAAATCGATGAGCTATGAAACAGGCTCTCAACTTGCTATCACCTTTTTTGCTGCCAACAATAACATTAGATTGACCCTCTAAAGAACTTCTCTCATAGTTTAAGATCGTTCTCTGAACTTACCTTTATTAATTTGAACTGAATCATTTAAACAATTTGATTATTTTTTGCCTCATTTGATAACCTCTCAAACATTTTGTTTCACAGTAACAGGGTCCAAATTTCTCCAGTGTTTCATCAAAAGTTATGAACTCAACTTAAATACCCGGGAATCAGCCTTATAAATATATGTACACTTCCAATTACTGAGTATCTCAGTGATCAGAAACGTAGATATAATTCAAATTGTAGTTGACCAAAGCAATGTGAAGTTTGAAAATGATTTTTGTACACTTGCATTTTGTGGTTATAGCTATACATTCCACTGGCTCTGTTGTTTGCTTTTCTACAGTGGCTGCATTTTTTCCAAATTTATTTACCATTCTCCTGTAATTTTGTTGCTGTTAACCAAATAAAATTGAGTAGTTTGTCTAGCTCTCACTACAATTTCTGAGCTATTTCTTCTGATTCACTGTCCAGTGGAATCAATCCTTCGCCATTAACCCTCCCAAACATTATTTTTTAAACATTTAATTCGGTTCCCCTTACCATGCATAGCTTTAAATGAAGATCACTGTATTTTTATCATAATACGGTTTCCTCCCACAGGCCAAAAATGTACAGGTTAGGTGAATTGGCCATGTTAAATTGCCCATAGTGTTAGGTGAAGGGGTAAATGTAGGGGAATGGGTCTGAGTGGGTTGCGCTTGGGCAGGTTGGTGTGGACTTGTAGGGCCTGTTTCCACACTGTAAGTAATCTAATCTAATCTCACAAAGTATGCTGTCTCAAAGTAAAATAAAAATGTTTTTTTTAGGATGTAATGACAGCATCTTGCAAACCTGATCGACGTGATCCATTACGTATTTCTGGCAGTTTCTTACATTTTTAAAAGTCTACAATAATTTGATCTTCAATTACTTTCTCCAATCTGGACATTTATAAATGTGGTTATTTTAAATATGAAATGCAAAGATATTTACCATTCAATGCAATGGATAATTTTGTTAGCAAAACCCTGGTCCTTTAAATGTTGTTGCCCAGACCTTGAATAGGGGCGGGTTCAATGAAATGCAGCTGGTTGCACAATATAATGAACCTGTATGTAATCATTTCTGAATGCTGTGTTTGCAAAGTGCAACTTGACCTTTCATTGAGTTTTAAATAAAATATATGAGTACAAAAGTCACTAGGTTTTGCTAAACTGACATCAAATCGTTCAATCGATTGCGACCATGGTTTCCAATTCTGGGAAAATTAACGGTTGGAGAATGTCACGAGGGGCCATCAAACGGGAGAAGCCCTAAGACCCCACATTTTTCTCCCTTGTCCTGCTTGCTACAAGATTTTTTTTAACTCATGAGATTACTAGTCAAGTACCATAACCTAGAACTAGGTCACCCTAACCTACTTGAACGACGATTCTCCTGTCTCTGGCATTGTTTTCCAACAAGCCAATACTTCCCCACACTATATTGCAGCATCTCTGAGAGAATGACTTGTGCTTTACTTCCACAAGACGGTCAGAAAATATCGGCTGTCTATCAGGAGAGGTCGCTGTTGTTGTGGCAGAAGTAGTGACTGAGCATTGAATGTAAAAGTCCCGACTATCTGGAAATTGATTTCCTTGTGGCTATCGACAGAGGGTGAGGTCTACACAGACCGGTTACTGGATGCCAGAATGGAATGACAGCATACTCCCACGAAACCCTATCCTACATTATAGCCACGATGTAGAGGTGCCTGGGGTGGACAGAGTTAAAAACCAGAGCTGAAAAATGTGTTGCTGGAAAAGCGCAGCAGGTCGGGCAGCATCCAAGGAGCAGGAGATTCGACGTTTTGGGCTTAAGCCCTTCATCAGAAAGCAGTGATAAAGTGGCCAACCAATGGAGCCAACTGATCTCCATGTGTTTGGCCACTTGACTATGCTCTCCTGCTTCCAAACCAGCTTTGTGGTCTTCAGAATATTGTAGTTATTCTGAACTACAATAAGCAGATAATCTACCGAGACAGATGATTAACATGAAGATTTCATGAAATAAATCATCAGTGGAGCCTTTTGAATATGGTTCAAATATCCAAAAGATGTGGGGGAGAATTCTCCATTTATGGGGGATGCCAAACCTAGGACTCTGACAGAGAAATTATAAATATAAGACAGTCATTAATAAACCAATTATGAGCTTAGGAGGGAGGACATTTTTTCCAAAACAATGGTTCAAGTATGAAGTGATTGAGACAAATAGCACAGATATATTTAATGGGATGCAAGATAATATACAAAGCAACAATAAGAGACTGTTCGGTAAAAGTACATGATCTGAAGCATTATTTCTGTTTTTCTCTCCACAGACACTACCAGACCTACTGAACCTTTCCAGCAATTTTGTTTTAAGTGTCAGACTTCTGGAGTCTGCTTTATTTGGTTTTGGAAGAAAAGATTGTGTTGGTAAAGTAGGTTAAGATGGGTGGAGGAAGGCTGATGTGAAACTCAACATTTACATCGATTAGTTAGAACAAGTGGCCTGTTTATGTGCTGCAAACTCTATGCAACATGACAAATTTAGTAATATCGATCTTTGCTGGTTTTCTCCTTGTTTATCTAATCTCTCACTAACATCTCTGCGTCTATCCCTTTGTTTATTTATTGCATTTACACCTTCAGCATTCATCAGTTTTAAAGTCACATTTTCAGCGACAACAGAGAATGGGTTTGGAGAGGGTCTCAGGAATGAGGGGAGGGATTTCGAAAGGGAACCGTTCAGGACAACAAAGTCTGGCCATTCTTTGTGGAGTCTGAAAGGAGGACTCCTGCTCCAACTAACCCCAAAGGAACATGAAAGTAACCCTTCCTTACATTCATCTTGATTTGTTTCACCTCCCATTTCCCCTGCTGTCAGCTGTTAGGAACGTTGCCAGGGCTCCCAACCCAGGCTATAAATTGATGTCAACATTATTTCATTGGATTTCCAATTTGCATATTGAAGAAAGGAACATGTCAAGGTTTTACCTTTCTCACCTCTTCAGAACAGCAGGGTAAAATGCAGTGAAAAATAAAATGGGACCCAGGTGGAACAACACCAAGTAGCTTAAGCAATCAATTTCAAATAGCAGCACCACCATGCCTTCCAAAGGCATACAATACTGTTTAATGTATAATTAATGAAGACATCAAGCATGTTAAGTTTTCACATCGCCAAATTCATTTTAAAATTAATCTTGGCCAATTTGAAAAGTGAAGGGCATAAATTGAATAAACTCCAAATCTAAAATTTGACCATATACTCTCATATATTTCTTTCTGAGGGCTTCAAGCAGTGATTGGCTGATTATGAAACTTTATGAGCATAAGCGGAATAGGTTCCCAATGCTCCTTGTGTCAACTAAGGTCAGATCAAGAAGGACATTCAAAATTAGATTAGATTACTTACAGTGTGGAAACAGGCCCTTCGGCCCAACAAGTCCACACCGACCCGCCACCCACCCATACCCCTACATTTGCCCCATTACCTAACACTACGGGCAATTTAACATGGCCAGTTCACCTGACCCACACATCTTTGGACTGTGGGAGGAAACCGGAGCACCCAGAGGAAACCCACACAGACACGGGGAGAACGTGTAAACTCCACACAGTCAGTCGCCTGAGTCGGGAATTGAACCCGGGTCTCAGGCGCTGTGAGGCAGCAGTGCTAACCACTGTGCCATTGTGGTGCTTTGCACATGTGGAAAGCAACTATGTAGTTTAGAACATTGATGATACATACACTCAAATAGAACCAAATTCACGCACCCTAAAGTGAAACTCTAAAGTAAGTTAATAGACAATAGACAATAGATGCAGAAGTAGGCCATTCTGCCCTTCGAGCCTGCACCACCATTCATTATGATCATGGCTGATCATCCTCAATCAGTATCCTGTTTCTGCCTTATCTCCATAACCCTTGATTCCACTATCCTTGAGAGCTCTATCCAACTCTTTCTTAAACGAATCCAGAGACTGGGCCTCCACTGCCTTCTGGAGCAGGGCATTCCACACACCCACCACTCTCTGGGTGAAGAAGTTTCTCCTCATCTCTGTCCTAAATGGCCTACTCCTTATTTTTAAGTTATGTCCTCTGGTTCAGGACTCACCCATCAGCGGAAACATGTTTCCTGCCTTCAGAGAGTCCAATCCTTTAATAATCTTATACGTCTCAATCAGATCCCCTCTCAGTCTTCTAAACTCAATGGTATACAAGCCCAGTCGCTTCAATCTTTCAACATAAGATAGTCCCACCATTCCAGGAATTGACCTCGTGAACCTACCCAGCACTCTCTCAATAGCCAGAATGTCTTTCCTCAAATGTGGAGACCAGAAATGCACACAATGTTCCAGGTGCGGTCTCACCAGGGCCCTGTACAGCTGCAGAAGAACCTCTTTGCTTCTATACTCAATCCCTCTTGTTATGAAGGCCAGCATGCTATTAGCCTTCTTCACTACCTGCTGTACCTGCATGCTTGCCTTCATTGAATGGTGTACAAGAACATCCAGATCTCTTTGTACTGCCCCTTTACCTAACTTAACTCCATTTAGGTAGTAATCTGCCTTCCTGTTCTTGCCACCAAAGTGGATAACCATACATTTATCCACATTAAACTGCATCTGCCATGCATCTGTCCACTCACCTAACCTGTCCAGGTCACCCTGTAATCTCCTAACATCCTCCTCACATTTCACTCTGCCACCCAGCTTTGTTTCATCAGCAAATTTGCTAATGTTACTATTAATACCATCTTCTATATCATTAACATATATTGTAAAAAGCTGCGGTCCCAGCACTGATCCCTGCAGTACCCCACTGGTCACTGCCTGCCATTCCGAAAGGAAGCTGTTTATCACTACCCTTTGTTTCCTGTCAGCCAAACAATTTTCAATCCAAGTTAGTACTTTGCTCCCAATACCATGCGACCTAAGTTTGCTCACTAACCTCCTATGTGGGACTTTATCAAAGTTGGTCGTTCCTGATTTTTTCCTTCAAGATCACTGTTTTTCCCTCGCCATTTCTGCTTGCCATTATTCAGATAATATTTCCTCTCACTCAATTTGTACACTGAAATGAACTATCTGTGCAACAGCTTCCACATTTTTACCTAAGTACCTGTTACAGTATGGGTACACAGATAACAAATTTAATATTTTCTTCTTGTCCAAAAACATCCATTACAGTCTTTCTTTACAGACCACTCGACTCATTAGGCATTTGTATTAGACCAAATATATCTGCTTGACAAAAGTTGATGGCACAAAGTAACCAAGAGAAGCAATTAATTTAGGAAAACTTTTGAGTAATTGACAGCTGAACCAATAAGCTACCTGCATCATAACAATTTACATTAATATTGCTCCTTGACTTAATAAACCATCACAAGGTGTTCAGAGGAAAATGGTCAAACAGCATTTGACAGTAAGTCACACAGGTGATGCTAAAGTAGATGATCAAATATTGTTTTAAATATATCAGTCATGTTAAGGGAATCTTAAAGGTGAAGGGAGTGAGGTGGTGGGATGAGGAGGAAATTCAATAGATTAGGAGATTAATTTAATTAATAACCACATTGACCTGATGACTTATTGTATTATAATGCAGTTTTGAAAACAATATTTTATTACACTAGCATGGTTTCAAGTATCCCTTTCTTCAATTAACCAGCATTTTTTCTTCCTCATTGGCCTCCTTCCCTTACAGTTTATTGGATATGCCACCTAAAGCAATGGCTGACCAGCATGAACTTTTGATTTTTTCTTACTTCAAATAAGAGATGTATTCCATCAAAACCATTCTATCCACAGTCAAACACATGCACAGTTACAAATTTCATAGACATTACTGTTCTTCTTGCAACTAAACACCCTGGCAGATAGTTCTGCCTCAGATGGTGTATCCACCTTCATGCAGCATTTATTTCACAGTGTTCCCTCTTAGTGGAGAAGGCCATTGTTCTGAAATGTAGATGTTTGTACTGGAAGCTGACAAATATGTTGTGAATTTCCAGCTATTTTGTGTACACATCTCTTATTGTAATTATTCATGTATCAAGCTCTTTACCTTTTTCAGTTAGAATATCTCTTCTGTGTCATTTGGTCAGACTCATAAAGGAGATTTCTAGATTATGCAGAACATTTCTGATAAAAGATTTCTTCTCATCGTTACCAATAGCAGCCTGACAGACAAAAGGAATTATGATTAAACAGAAATGGCAATGGGGCTTTGTATTCTGAGCCTTTCAGCTGACCCCTTTCTTCCTGGTAAATGCCTTCAGACAAACTGTTTTATCCACTAATAAAATACAAGATAGCTTCTGGCCTCATTCAAAGTCTTGCTGACTTGCTTCCTGATCAGTGTTAACACAGTTGTTCTAATCATGAAAAGTGTTGCCAACCAACACACATTGACACAAAGCTGCAAGTCTAATTCAGAGAAAGTAGTGGGGCCAATTGAGGTAAATTTGATAGTGTGTTGATTTTCCATTGACTCTGTCAGTCTGACAGTTTCAACATAATTCTGAGATAACATAACTGTATTACATAGTTTTGGGTATCCCATTATAGAATGCATGTCAGAGCAATGGCTCTTTCGACAAGATATTTGAAAGTTGTGACTTCTCCCACAGAGACAGACAAGGGCAGCAGGTGCATGGGAACACCACAAAGCACCTGCCCAATAACCATACATCATCTAAACTTGGAACTATGTAACTGTTTCTTTGCCATCACCAAAACTCCTTTCCAAACAATACTATAACTAAACTATATGGCAGCAATGGCTTCCCACCTTCTCAATGATAATTAGGGAAAGGCAATAAATGCTGTAGCCACACTCGCATCCCTGAAAGGATAGTGCAAACATTTGCAATAAATATCCACAGAATTGATACCAGTGGACACACTTTCCTCCACTATCCAGTCCGGAAAAACTTACAGTAAAGGAGAAACAAGTCAGAATTATAACCTACCATCATCTCACTATGATGCTCTCAAATTCAGTCAACCACTTTGTTCAAGCTCGCCAGCAGTTACTTCTTCTCCAATCACCAGATGAAAATGGGAATGGGTTAGTTGGGACCCAGTTTATGGTGACATTTTGCTGGTATCCATCAGTAGTATTGCCAGTGTGCAGGATTACAACGTAGTAATCAGGGCCCAGAATGCAAAGCCATTGTTCATGAGATAATTGTCCAAAATTTAATGTCCAAACCTCTTTCCTTTTATAGATAGTGGTGAGCTATGTTCTCTGTAGTAATTGAATAGATTCCTAAACTATTGTCTTAATCCTAAGATCCTAAGATCAATTGTCTCTCTCTCTAATGGCAATTGGTGGTGATTTAATAGCCCTATGGTCTGGTAGGACGATGTCCAATTTAACTTTAGTGACTTGACTAGAGTACTAACTTAAACTGAACAATAGTAGAGTAGAGTTGACTCGGTAAAACACAAACAATATAAAAACAGTGTAAAATGCGGCAACACTACATGCAGCTGTCATAGCATGGAAAGCTTTGGAGTTACCTAAGTGTGTGAGTTAAAGATTGGAAAGTTTTGAAGTTTGCTGAGAAATGGGTTTTCAAAAGTTATTTTTTGCAATGCAATCTCTCCTTTATAACTGACGTTATTTTGTTTTTAACATTTAACTAATATTTGTTGTTTAAGTTAAGAACATAAGAACTATGAACAGATGGAGATGATTCAGCCCCTTGAGCCTGCTCTACCATTTGATATGGTCATGGCTAATCTCATCTCAGTCTCAACTTCACTTTCTTGATCAATCTCTGTCACCCTTCAACCCATTACTAATTTAAAAAATTATCTGTCTCCTCCTTAAATTTCCTTAACATTACAGAATTCACCACACTCTGGGGTAGTCAATTCCACAGATTCATTACCCTTTGAGAGAAGTAATTTCTCCTCCTCTCTTTAAATCTGCTACACCTTGTCCTCAAGCTATCAGCTGTCATTCTCGATTGCCTCACATGAAAAAACATCTGATCTATATCTATATTGTCAATCCCCTTCAGCATTTGATAAACCTCAATCAGATCTCCTCTCATTCTTTTAAATTCCAGAGACTACAAGCCAAAACTGCCCAGTCTTCATCATAAGACAAATGCTTCATCTATGGAGTCAATCTATTGAACCTTTCTGAACTATCTTCAATACAAGTTCCTTCTCAACTAAGGGGAGCAAAATTGTATACATTACTCCAGCTGCAGTCTCAATATTGCCTTGTACAGTTGAAGCAACACTTCTTACTTTCATATACTCTATACACTTTTCTTTTAGCAATAGATGCCGTAATTCCATTTGCCTTCATTATTACCTGGTGCATCTACATACTAGAACTTTGAATCTTAAGTTTATTTCAGCTTAAACAGAGAAGCTGTCTATTGATACTATCTATAGTGCACTTAGTTAATTAGACAGCTAGGTTAAACTAGTTCTTGAACAATATGAGAGCAGAGCTGATTCAACTAGGTCACAAACACAGGGCCTATAGAATGAAGCCAGCATTAAGCATTGCTGGCATAGAGTGCAAAGCTTGAGAGTTTTGTAAGTGTGGGAGTTTAACACTGCTTTCCCTCCACAGGTCATAGCATCACAGAGATGTACAGCATGGAGACAGACCCTTCGGCCCAACCCGTCCATGCCAACCAGATATTCCAGCCCAATCTAGTCCCACCTGCCAGCACCCGGCCCATATCCTTCCAAACCCTTCCTATTCATATACCCATCCAGATGGCTTTTAAATGTTGCAATTGTACCAACCTCCACCACTTCCTCTGGCAGCTCATTCCATACACGTACCACCCTCTGTGTGAACAGGTTGCCCCTTAGGTCTCTTTTATGTCTTTTCCCCTCTCACCCTAAACCTATGCCCTCTAGTTCTGGACTCCCCGACCCCAGGGAAAAGATTTTGTCTATTTATCCTATCCATGACCCATAATTTTGTAAACCTCTATAAGGTCACCCCTCAACCTCCAATGTTCCAGCGAAAACAGCCCTAGCCTGTTCAGCCTCTCCCAATAGCTCAAATCCTGCAACCCTGGCAACATCCTTGTAAATCTTTTCTGAATCCTTTCAAGTTTCACAACATCTTTCCGATAGGAAGGAGACCAGAATTGCACACAATATTCCAACAGTGGCCTAACCAATGTCCTGTACAGCCACAACATGATCTCCCAACTCCTGTACTCAGTACTCTGACTAATAAAGGAAAGCATACCAAATGCCTTCCTCGCTATCCTATCTATCTGTGACTCCACTTTCAAGGAGCTATGAACCTGCACTCAAAGGTCTCTTTGTTTAGCAACACTCCCTTGGACCTTACCATTAAGTGTATAAGTCCTGCTAAGATTTGCTTCCCCAAAATGCAGCACCTCACATTTATCTGAATTAAACTCTATCTGCCACTTCTCAGGTCATTGGCTCATCTGGTCAAGATCCTGTTGTAATCTGAGATAACCCTCTTCGCTGTCCACTATACCTCCAATTTTGGTGTCATCTGCAAATTTACTAACTGTACTAACATCCAAATCATTTATGTAAATGACCAGAAATGGCGGACCCAGCACCAATCCTTGTGGCACTCCACTGGTCATAGGACTCCAGTCTGAAAAACAACCCTCCACCACCACCCTCTGTCTTCTACCTTTGAACCAGTTCTGTATCCAAATGGCTAGTTCTCCCTGTATTCCATGAGAAGTGTTGCCAGACCTGCAGAGTTTCACCAGCAATTTCAATTTTTGTTCCAGATCTCCAGCATCTGAGTAAACTAGGAACTTGTGGGGTTGGAGATAACATATTAGTATGAATAAAGGATTCACAAAAGCAGGTTTCTTTTATTTATTCCTGGGTCGTGGTATCGCTGGCTGGGTCTGCATTTATTGCCCATCACTAGATACCCTTAAGACTATGGTGGTGAACGACTGCAGTCCATTTGGTGTAGGTACTCCCACCAGTAATTCAAACCAGGAACACTGAAGGTAGGTCATTATGTTTCAAGGTGGTGAATGTCTTGAAGGGAAATTTACAGGCGGTGGTATTCTTGTGTGTCTGCTGCTTTTGTCCTTCTTGATGGTTGTGATTGTGGGTTGAAAGGTGCTATCTAAGAAGTCTTGGTGAATTTTTGGAGTGCATCTTGTAGATGGTACACACTGCTGCTGCTGAGAGTTGGTAGTGTTTGTGGTGACTATTAATTTATGGATGCAGTGCCAATCAAGTGGGCTGCTTTGTCTTGGATGGTGTCAAGCTTCTTGAGCTGCACTCAGCTAGGCATATGAGGTGAATGCATAATGGATCTTTTATTTCTGATTTTCAGGAAGGGATGAATGGAGTCTTGCAGGGGACTGTGTTGAAGCATTCGCTTTTCATTATATAAATGACCTAGATGAAAGGAGGGAAGGCACAATAGTTAAATTTGCAACTGACACAAATATAGATTGAGTGACTGGGAAAAAAGAAACTCACAAATGGATTATAATGTGGTGTGTTCACTTTGTCAGGAAGAATGAAGAAAACATATTATTTGAAAAGCAACAACATTATAATTCAGAGGTGCAAAGAGATCTAAGTGTTCTATTGTGTGAGTCACAAAATATTTCTATGGAAGTCCAGAAAGTAATTAAGAATGCTAATGAGATCTCTTTAATGTGAGAAGAATTGGACTTAAAAGTAATCATGTAATGATTCAGTTATTAGAGTATTGCTGAGACCGCATATTGTATACAGCTTGCAATTTTGGTCTTATTTCCCTTATTTAGGGAAACATGCAAATGCTTTGGAGGTTGTTTCAAGGCAGTTTGTTAAACTGATTTCCAGAGTGGGTTTTTCTGTGACAATAACTTGGAAAAATTGAATTTCTTTCCTCTGGAGTAAAAGAATGAAGGCTAACTTAATTGAATTATATGAGATCCTCAGTAGCCTTGACAAAGTGGGCATGGAAAGCATGTTACTCATGTTACAGTGAGTGAGGGGCACTATTTTCAAAGTACAAGTTGCCCCTTTAGTTCAGAGATGAGGAGTTTCTTTTATTTATTCCAGAGACTTATGGGACTCTAGAACTCTACCTCAGAACGTGGTGGAGATGGGGTTTTTGAATGCTATTATGTCAGATGCAGATAGATTCTTGCAAGGTAATAGAATCAAAGGTTATCAGAGAATATGGAACTTAAAACACACACAGATCTGTCATGATTTTGTTGATTGGCAAAGCAGGATTGAAGAGCTGGTTGAAGGGAGTTATGTGTTCTCATTACTCATATATTCAATTCATCAATTCTAAATCACTATTGTCTTTCAGGGGAAAAAAAAACTGCCATTCTCACCTGGTTTGACCTACATGTGATTCCTGACTCACAGTAATGTGGATGGCTCTTAACTGTCTTTCAAGAAAGAGATGGATAGAGCTCTTAAAGATAGTGGAGTCAAAGGTTATGGGGATCAGGCAGGAACAGGATACTGATTGTGGATGATCAGCCATGATCATAATGAATGGTGATGCTGTCTCGAAGGGCCGAATGGCCTACTCCTGCACCTATTGTTTATTGTCTATTGTCTATTCTGACATGGTCAAGCAAGCCACTCAGTTCAAGGGCAATTGGAAATGGGGCAAAAAATGCTGACCTTGCCATCAATGTCCACAACCAATATAAAGAATAATAAAACATGTCTGAAACAGCTCTCTGTAAAGTAATTTCATCAGTCCCATTTCCCTTCGCTGTGCTTGGAGCTACTCACATTTATTTATTTCAAGTGTTCACCCAGTTTCCTTTCAAAGTAATTTCAAGTTGTCTTTGATTTCACCAGAAACAATTTCTCCTTTCTCAGTATGTTGATCAGAACTGAGTTTTTCTCTTGTTGTGGCTTAACCATCACTTTACAAATGTTTAACATAATTTCTTTCTGTTTGCGGTTAATGTCTCTATTTATGAAGACCAAGACCTCATTTGCTATGCCACCTCCTTTCTCCTGTAATATCTTGTCATCTTTAAAACTTGATGCACATGCACCCCAGGGGCCTTTGTTCTTGCTCAACATACAAGCTGTAGAATTGTGCCTTTAATCTATGTTGCCCCTCCCATTGCCAACATTTTTCAATGAACATCTCTTTGTCTTCAGTTCCAACTGCCATTTGCCTGCCTATATTGTTGGCCTATCCTGTTTTAGCATACTGGTATCAGCCCACTATTTTACATAGAACCATGGAACCATAGAAATGATACAGCACAGAAAGGTGTGACTCAGCCCATCTTGGCCATGTCAACTCAAGGACACCCAGTTGCACTTTCACATCCCATCTTCCTGCACACAGCCCATTGCCATGCAGCTTATAGCATTTAAGGTGCAGATTTGGGTAGCTTTTGAAAGATTTTTGAATCTCTGCCTCCATTACCAATTCAGGCAACAAGTTCCAAACACCCACTACCCTCTGCATAAAACGTTTCTCCTCACATCTCTAATCCTTCTGCCACTTCGCTTGAATCTATGACTCCTGGGTTTTGAACTCTCAGCCAAGTGAATCAGGCTCCTCTTCTCTACCTCTACGCCTCACAATTTTGTAGACTTCAATCTCATCAGTCCTCAACCTTCTTTGTTCTGAGGAAAACAACCCCAACCTCTCCAACCTCTCCTTTAGCTACAATTCTCCTGACCTAGCAACATTCTAGTCAATCTTGTCTACACTGTCTCCAGACCAATTGTGTCCTTCCTGTAATGTGGTGACACAGAACTGCACAAAATACTGCAGTCATGGCCTCACCAGTGTCTTGTACAATTTCATCATTAAATCTCTATAATTACATACTATATCTCTGCCAATGAAGGAAAGCATTCCATATGCCTTCTTTACAACCTTATCTAATGGCACTGCTACCTTTATGGACTTGTGCAAATGCATACCAAGATCTCTCAGTTCATCTACCCCTCTCATTTATATTCACATTTACTGTTTGATCTCCCTAAATGCAATATTTCACATGGCTTTATGTTTGATATTATCAACAGATTTTGAAAATTTACTCTGCATTCCACATCCAAGTCTTTCACAAATCAATGATTATCCTTAATTAATACAAATCTCTCCAATTGTCTGCTAATTCTTTTGCTAGTTCTTGTTTCTAAAATGTGGCTTATCAATGGTGTGTCATTGCCAGAATTGTTTTCAAACCCTTCCTGGAATAAGGATTGGACATTTGTGACATTCCCATTGTTGGCACCTCTGCCGTGCCTTGGGCAGATTGGAAAATGATTCACTGTCACCATCTCCATTTCCTCGAGCAACCTGGATACACGCCAATTGGTCAATCAACATATCTATTTTAAGCAGACTCGTATCTTTTCATAACTTGACTAGATTCCCCTGCAGTATAATTCTATACTCTGAGCTGCACTTCGAAGGTGCTGAATGTCTCTACTGTGTAATGATGGTACAGACATGCAAATTTGCTTTTTAACTCTTTTTTTTCTCTAATCTTGGCCGTTTAGATCGTCCCATTAATACTTGCATTTTGTTTTCTAGCTTCTGGCCATTTAACTCAGGCTGGATTAACAACCTGTTCAGGGTCTCTGTAAATCTCACCATAATGCAGAAAAAGTACATATATCTATGAAACAGTTTCATTTCAGAAAAGTATATTTTAATTCCATCTGATGTTTTTTGAAACAGAAGCAATGCAGTCAAAAAGGTAATTTATTTAATATTTCTTCAGAATGTATGATTGTAAGAATGTTTGAAAGAGCTTTTAGTGTTTTATCAATTTAAAAAGCATCAACTCCAATGTTCTTGAAAAATAAGACATACGTGCCAATTTGTGTTTTAGAAGCATTACCCAAAGGAAGGAGGTTTAACATCTTAAGTTCATTTGGGTATTCATGAAGAGGAGCAGCAGGTGACAGAGCTGCAGCAAGAGAGAGACTTCAGAAAGCTTTTTTACAAGAAGATGAGCAGACAATAGAGTTAAACAGCGTAATGCCATAAACAAGGAAAGAGCAGGAATTGTGTATTTGGACAATTTTGCTGCCATGACTTCATTAGATAAATGAGTATCTTGTGATGAAGATTGTCATGAATCTAGCTAAGCAGTTTCTGCAGAAGTGAGCTGTGCAATTAACAATCATCCATGGGTACCACAGTGAGAAAACTGTGCCAATGATTATGACTGGACAGCTGAATCAATTGAGTAGGAAAAGAGATCCTCTATACCAAATCTGAGGTGGAAAACTTTGGCACCGAGTTAGGAAGAATGGGATTTAACTCCTTCATATCATACTTTAGCAAAGGGCCACTTCAATCAGTTGATGTGGGAGGTGTACATAGTATCTACAGAATGCCCACCAACTCACCAAGGTTCTTCTGACATCACCTACCAAACTGCAACTTTTACCATCTATAATGTTTAACTGAAACTTCGGTGCTCAGTGACAATTGCATGTAATATCTTGTGCCTGTTCAAAAGCATTCAATCTTCCTCATAAAGCCTGGTTCCATGAATTGGTTTTGATATGTTTGCTGATGACCTTTGGTGTAACTCTATCAGCCTGATGCTGTGATAAGACATCAGCTGGAATCTCACAAAATCATTAGTCTGCACCTACACTGCTTCCAGGCCAAGATGAATACATAAAAAAAACAATATTTTTACATAGTACCCCAACAACAGATTTCCATATTTTTTTGATATGTTTATGTATCCTGTGCAAACTTTAATAACTATTTACTAAGTGTTTCCATGCTGCTTTACTACTGGTTTGCTTTGTTGGCATCTGGACTCACATCAGAGTGCTAAAGTTAGCTTTGACAAAGGGTCAGTTAGATTCGAAATGCCAGCTCTTTTCTCTCCTTACAGATTCTGCCAGACCTGCTGAGATTTTCCAGCATATTCTCTTCTGGGTTTCAAATTCCAGCATCTGCAGTAATTTGCTTTATTTTGCTAAGATTAGGTCTCGTTGGAAAATACTTTGGGGAGCTTTGGCTTAAGGACTGAACAATTGTCAAGTAAAATAGTTATGGAAAATTCAGCACTGTTGTCTTTAGTAGATGGATTGGGATGGAGGGGGAATACAAATCAGATCACAGCGGTCCAGTCTTTTGATCCACGTGCTCTGAATTAAGGGCTTAACATCACAGAGAAGTGGAAGATCTTCTTCTGTAGCTCTTTAACCCGTTGCTTTGCTACTCGCCCTTGACTGCAATTAGAGTCATAGAGATGTACAGCATGGAAACAGACCCTTGGGTCCAACCCTCCCATGCTGACCAGATATCCCAACCCAGTTTCCTCATTTCCCCTCCCACTACCTTGTCTCAGTCGGTTCCCTCAACTCAGCACCGCCCTCCTAACCTGCAATCCTCTTCCTGACCTCTCCGCCCCCACCCCACTCCGGCCTATCACCCTCACCTTGACCTCCTTCCACCTATCCCACCTCCATCGCCCGTCCCCCTAGTCCCTCCTCCCTACCTTTTATCTTAGCCTGCTTGGCTACTCTCTCTTATTCCTGATGAAGGGCTTATGCTCGAAACGTCGAATTCTCTATTCCTGAGATGCTGCCTGGCCTGCTGTGCTTTGACCAGCAACACATTTGCAGATATCTCAACCCAATCTAGTCCTGCCTGCCAGCACCTGGCCCATATCCCTCCAAACCCTTCCTATTCATATACCCATCCAGATGCCTTTTAAATGTTGCAACTGTACAGGTGTTAGGCGTGTTTCTCCTACTTGCCGCTAGGCGACTCTCATGACCAATTGTACACTTAGAAAAACTGCAAGGATTTACGCTCAGATTAAGCCATTTTTAGAACGTTCGGTTGTTCACTGGTGGCTTTCAAAGGAGGGCGGACTGGGGGTTCTGTTAATGTAACGTCTTCGCTAGTCGTTTTGTTCAATTATTTTAAAGACCATGTGATATTGTTATATCCTAGGTGTAGATTGTCAGCATTAATTATTCAGATAAACATCGCGTGTGTGTAAAACTGCAAAGTCTTTAGACTACTGATGTAAAATATCCTGGATATTGATTGAAAGAGAAACTCAAAGGCTTTAATTAGCGCTTCGCTGTTTGAATTTTTTAAACTAAAGGATTTCTAAATGGAACTTATTAAATTGAGGTGCAAAGAATATCTGACGCCACTTCCATTTTGGAACACTAACGTTTATTCTGTTTCTAATGAAGGCAATGTATGCAGATAATCTAGAACAAACACCAATAATGCTGGAGAAACTCAATTGGTCTTGTCGCAAAAACAGAAACTGCTGGAATATCTCGGCAGATCTGGCAGCATCTATGGAGAGAAATCAGAGTTCACGTTTCAGCTTGACCCGAAAGCTGAGCTTTTCCAGCAATTTATGTTTTTGTTTCTGATTTACAGAGTTCGCAGGTTTTTCGTTTTATTTTTAAAAAAACCTTAGGTCTTGTAGTATTTGTGGAGAGAGGGAAACAGTTAACCTTTCAAGTTCAATTCAAGCCCAGTTCTAAGGAAATCATTCTGGACTCGAAACGTTCACGCTGTTTTTCTCTCTCCACGGAAGCTGCCAGACTAACTAAGTTTCAGGATCAGGGTTTTTGTTGTAAAGCCGAACTGATCGTTCCCAGGGTTGGTTATGAGAAATTCGGCAGCTCTGACAATGTATACCTATAAATGAAGGAGGGCAAGTGTGTATTTTTAATTTGGTGTTTCGGCAGTCTTATGTCTGCTTAAAGATTTCCAATTTAACCAACTAAATCGGAGCAAATTACTGCAGCTGCTGGAATCTGTATGAAAACGACAAATGCTGGAGATCACAGCCGGTCAGGTAGCATCGATGGAGGAGACTCCAAATGTTAGGTTGCGCTCGGTCTCCAGGGACGCTGCCTGACCCGCTATGATCTCCAGCATTTGTTGTTTTAACCAGCTGAGTACTCGTTAGGATGATCTCTGACAGGGCTAAGATGGTTAGATCAATGGCAGTAGTATTCTGCTGAGTGGTTGCCTGACTCCCTCAAAGCGCTGCTAATGTCAAACAAACACTTTAAGAAGCTTGCAGTTCGATTTCTAATACAAAACCATGAAGCATGTGGTAGAAACAGAAACGAATTGAAAGGGCAACGGGGAAACCCTGACTGTGAGGTACGGCCACAGTTACCAGCCTCTCCCCGGAGATGTGACCGAACAGCTGAAATGAGTTTTGATCATCTAAACTCTATCTCTCCCCTGCAGCAACTACGTTTGGAGCTCAGACTCCCGCTTCATTGGATCCACAGGAGCTGAAAGTGCCTCTGCCACTGACCAATCATC
This sequence comes from Hemiscyllium ocellatum, assembly GCF_020745735.1. Classification (NCBI taxonomy): domain Eukaryota; kingdom Metazoa; phylum Chordata; class Chondrichthyes; order Orectolobiformes; family Hemiscylliidae; genus Hemiscyllium; species Hemiscyllium ocellatum. Next base: position 50,996,802 of record NC_083401.1, on the reverse strand, counting down.
TTTACTAGGAGGAGGTTGCAATCGGCTCCCAGTTTGTGCAGGGACCGAGAGTGAAAGGGCGGTTTAATTTAAAGAATCAATGGCTAATAATTCAGATCCAGGTCGCCTGACGATACACAAACACTTGGCATTAAAGCTGATGATTCTATCCTCTCTCACTGACGCCAAGTGCATTTGGAACCCAGGAGAGAAGGGAGGGGTGGAATTCCTTTAAGTATTCCCATTTCCCCCAATCTTGTCAACACAACTGCAACGTGTGGAGAAATCCTGTTATGTACTAATGCTGCATTCCTTGGCCAGATTGTCAATTTTCTGAATGAACGAGTGAGGAAATATTGAAATATCAAAAGGCCAACTCAGTGAGGGGGGGATGAGGCTTTGATATTTTGCGTTAGTACCGATGCACACTGTCACTACATGCGATAACATGCATGTTTCGGCACAGGGCTGCACATATTTCCATGTAACTCGAAGTGAACTGCAGGATTAAAAAAAAGTTGGAAACCGCCAAAGGCAGTTATCGAACCCTCCCTCTTCCCTTAAGAAATATTACGCCGAAGTTTTCGATTACTCCTCCTCTGGCCATCGCCTTCCCTTCTTTGTGTCCGACCTCTGTGCTCTCTGTACTCTGTGTGTGTGTGTGCTGGGGGGGCCGATCCATGGCCGGGGCCCGCGCTTCGCCCAGCCTGCTTGCAAAACCTCCTTTCAACCGATGCAACTTTTAATGGAACCATGCCTCTTCTGGGCGGACGTTTGATCACGGGCGTCCCTTTTCTCTTCAACGTCTTCAGCTTTGTGGCTGCTTCCCACAGTGACCGTAAGGTGAACAGTTTGCTGTTTGCAGATGAGAAACAAGGTTTGTGCTGGTTTCTCCAATCACACCCCCCTCAATGATTGTTGCTGCACGGAGTGGGTGGATTCGGTCACGGTTTGAGATTTGGGGGTGAGGGGGAGGAGGTGGTGGTCAGGGTCACTCCGGCTAACCGGAATAATCCCAGAGTAACGCTGTCGGCGTCCCCTGGAGGATCATGCGCTTATGGTTTGTGCCGTTTCCTTTTATCTTTCAGAGAAGTTTGTAAGGAGTTTGCAAAGTTATGAAATCGTGCACCCCATCAAAGTGGACGAAAGTGGGGCCATACTGTCTCCGGATGTCACTCATTATGTCAACCACGTTAGAAGGCGGGACCTTGGCAAAAGAGAGGAGCATGTTTATTACCAACTTGTCCACCGAGGGCAAAAGCTGCTATTCAACCTGACACTCAATCGCCCTTTCCTTTCGCCAGGCTACGTCCTGGAGAAAAGATACGGAAATGTAACTGGGACCATCGTTCAGAGACCTACAGGGAACACGTGTCACTTCCTGGGTAGAGTGGAGCATCCAGATCTGGGGAGTGGCAATGCTGCTATCAGTACCTGCAGAGGACTGGTAAGTGAGGAACAGAGCCTGTGTAACCAGCAGAAGATTATGTAAGGACTCAGTTGACTTTAATCTTGGAAGATCTCTGAAGAGAAAGCTTTGGGTCCAGTGGCCCTTCCTCAACTGATTACAGCTAGGAAAAGATTGGTATATGTGCCAAAGATGGAATGAGGGGAGAAATAAATAGTATGTGGAGATGGAGTCTAGAGAGAGATAACAGTTGGATAGACAAAGGATTCAGTAAAGGTCAGTTTGGGATAATGAATAGCAGCTAAGGAGGACTGTTGGTAGCTGACAGTTGTGTTGGTTGTGACAACAGCCCACGTGATGATGGTGCTAGTGAAACTCCTCTGCAGCCCCTCTAGTGCCAGTATATCCCTTCTCCATTAAGGAGACCAAAACTGCATGCAGCACTCCAGTTGTGGCCTCCCTTTCTGCTTTTAAACTCAATCCCTATAGCAATGAAGGACAAAATTCCATTTGTCTTAATTACCTATTGCACCCGCAAATCAACCTTCTGTGATTTATTCATAAGGACACCCAGGTCCCTCTGCACAGCAGCAATTTTTTACCATTCAAATAAGTCATTTTTACTGTTATTCCTGCCAAAATGGATGACTTCATATTTATTAACATTGTAATCCATCTGCCAGATCTTTGCTCACTCACTTTAACTATTCCCTTTTCAAAGTTTCATAGTCATCTGCACACTTTGCTCTGCCACTCATCTTAGTGTCATCTGCAAACTTTAACACATGGTCCCCAATCCAAATCGTGTGTGTGTGTGTGTGTGTGTGTGTGTATATATATATATATATATATATATATATATATAAAAATTGTGAGTAGTTCGATTAGATTAGATTAGATTAGATTACTTACAGTGTGGAAACAGGCCCTTCGGCCCAACAAGTCCACACTGACCCGCTGAAGCGCAACCCACCCATACCCCTACATTTACTGATTCCTGAAGAAGCTCATTCCTGAAGAAGGGCTTATGCCTGAAACGTCGAATCTCCTGTTCCCTGGATGCTGTCTGACCTGCTCCGCTTTTCCAGCAACACAGTTTCAGCCCTACATATACCCCCTACCTAACACTACGGGCAATTTAGCATGGCTAATTCACCTGACCCGCACATCTTTGGACTGTGAGAGGAAACCGGAGCACTCGGAGGAAACCCACGCAGACACGGGGAGAACGTGCAAACTCCACGCAGTCAGTTGCTTGAGGCGGGAATTGAATCCGGGTCTCTGGTGCTGTGAGGCAGCAGTGCTAACCACTGTGCTACCATGCCGCCCACAACACTGTGGCCCCAACACTGATGCCTGAGGCACACTACTAGTTACTGATTGCCAACCAGAATAGCACTCATTTATCCCCTCGTTTTGCGTCCTGTTAGTTAACTAATTCTCTATCCATGTTAATACTTTACCCATTATGCCATAGATTTTTATCTTGCGCAGCAGCCTTTTATGCGGCACCTTGTCAAAGGCCTTTTGGAAATCTGGATGCACCACATCTACTGGGTCCCCATTGCCCACCGTATTCACAATGATTCATAGAATTCCAGTACATTAGTTAAGCATGACCTGCCCTTCATGAATCCATGCTGTATTTGCCCAATGGGACAATGTCTATCGAGATGCCTTGCTATTTCTTCCTTGATGATAGACTCAAGCATTTTTCACACTGCAGAAGTTAAGCTAACTGGTCTATAATTCCCTATCTTTTGTCTACCTCCTTTTTTAAACAGTGGTATCATATTTGCTGTTTTCCAATCAGCTGGAACCGCCCCAGAGTCCAGTGAATTTTGGAAAATTACTGTAAGTGCATTTGCTATTTTCATACCCTGGGATGCCTTTCTTCAGGGCCAGGAGACTTGTCTGCCCTTAGCTCCTTTAACTTGCCCAGCACTACTGCTTTTGTGATAATGGTTGTTTCCAGGTCCTCTCCTACCTTCGTCTCTTTGTCAATTACTGGCATATTATTCTATCCTCCACTAGGAAGACTGACACAAAATACCTGTGCAATGTCTCGGCCATTTCCTCATATCCCATAACTAAATTACCCATCTCATCCTCTAAAGCCACTCTTTTTCTTCTTATGTATTTCTAAAAATATTTGCTATTTGTCTTTACACTCTGAGCTAATTTATTCTCATAATCCATCTTACATATCTTTAAAGCTTTTTTTGTGGCTTTCTGTTGACCTTTAAAGTTTTCCCAAATCTTTTATTTTCCTGCTGCTCTTGGCAACTTTATATGTCTTCTCTTTCAATTTGATCGCCACCCTTATTTCCTTCGACACCCATGGCAGATTTCCTACAGTCCTTCTGTTTCATTGGTATATACTTTTGCTGAGCACTTTGAAAAATTTGCTTTGGGAGCCCTCCACTGTTCATCAACTGCCCCACCATAAAGTCTTTGCTTCCAGTCTACTTTAGCCAACTCCTCCCTCATCCTAGTGTAGTCTCCTTTATTTAAGCACAGAACCCTGATGTTGGTATGATCTTTACAATTTCCATCTGTATTCTAAACTCAACCATACTATGATCACTAAGTTCTGTCTGTAAAGTGTTTATTCACTCTTCCCAGTGTAGAGGAGACTGCACTGTGAGTAGTGGTTGCAGTCTACTTGATACTGCTAGTATAATGCAGGTAAATCACTGCTTCACCACACACCAGGTCTTGTCATCACATAGGCTGCTTCCACAACCATCCCATTCTCCACTACTAATGGTCCCATTAGTATAATGGTATTGATTCTGCCAGGTTAATTTTTACCCATTCCTTCGTTGTCCCACTATTTTTCTTTCCCCCGAGCTCCATTTCCACCTATGGTTCACTCCTTCACGCACCACATTATCAGCATATTATTACCGACCTTTTCCTAGCTACTTAAAAAAAAACTTTAAAGTTCTGCAGATACTGTAAGTCAGGAAAAAAAAAACACAAATTGCTGGAGATCTCAGCAAGTCTGGCAGCATGTGTAGAGAAAAGTCAGAGTTCACGTTTGCCTCCGGTGACCCTTCCTCAGAACTCCAAACCTGCTGAGTTTTTCCAACAATTTCTGGTTTTTTTTCTGAGCTGCTGTCAGATCTAGAGAAAGTTAACTGGATCTGAAACATTAACTCTGATTTCTCTCCACAGATGCTGCCTGACCTGCTGAGTTTTCCCGGCAATTTCTATTCTTGTTCTTGTTTTTAATTCCCAGTATCCGTAGTTCTTTGAGTTGTTTTGGCTTTAATCTTATTGATAGGAGACAAATTAGCTGTTCTCTCTCACCAGTCAATTCCAAAACAAAGCTCTACTGATTGATTGGCTTCCCAAGACATGAAGGAACACATCACAGCACACACCAGAAATGTGATTAGACGTGTCAAGGTTTGCCAGTAGAGCTTTGCAATCATTCATACAGAACAAAGCTGCTAATGCTGGAGGTCTGAAATCAAACTAGGAAATATTAGAAAAGATTAGTGAACTAAAATCAGGTTCTATGGAGAGAAATGAGTAATTTGTTTCAAGCACAACCCCGTGTTAATTCAATTGGCTCATCCTCTCCACAACTACTTTTCCTGAATTGTTGAGTGATAAATCGATAAACGTGATAAATTTGGTAGCAGAATCAGGTAGGCAGACATTCCTTGAATGGGGATAGTTTGAGAAAGGGAGAGGTGAAATGATACCCGGGTAACTGTGTGCATCAGTCACCCAAAGTAAGCATGCTGGTACAGCACTGAAAATGTGTTGCTGGAAAAGCGCAGCAGGTCAGGCAAGGAGCAGGATAATTGATGTTTTGGGCATGAGCCCTTCTTCAGGAATCTGCCTGCTGTACCTATGCAGGGACAGCAGGCAGTGAAGAAGGCAACTGGAACATTGGCCTTTATAGCAACAGGATTTAAATACAAGAGCAGGAATGTTTGTTACAAAATTGTACATGGTCATGGTGAGATCACACCTGCAGCATTAATGTGCAGATCACACCTGCACATTATGGGTGGCACAGTGGTTAGCACTGCTGTCTCACAGCGCCAGAGACCCAGGTTCAATTCCCGCCTCAGGCGACTGACTGTGTGGAGTTTGCACGTTCTCCCCGTGTCTGCGCCCGGTTTCCTCCGGGTGCTCTGGTTTCCTCCCACAGTCCAAAGATGTGCAGGTCAGGTAAATTGACCATGCTAAATTGCCTGTAGTGTTAGGTAAGGGGTAAATGTAGGGGTATGGGTGGGTTGCGCTTCGGCGGGTCGGTATGGACTTGTTGGGCCGAAGGGCCTGTTTCCACACTGTAAGTAATCTAATCTAATCTGGTCTCTGTACCTGCAGAAAGATGTTCTGGCTATGGAGTGATTGCAGCAAAGGTGTACCAAAATTGATTCCTGGCATGGCATCACTGACTTTTGAAGAAAGACTGGAATATTTAAGATTATATTCACTGGAGTTTAGGAAAATGATGCGAGTTGTCTCATGGAAAGCTATAAATATCTAACAGATCTAGACAGGATGCAGGAAGGATATTCCCATTAGCCAGGAAGTCCAGAAGCAAGGGTCAGAGGATATGGTGTGGGCCACTCAGGACTGAGGGGAAGAAATTTCTTCACACAGAAAATGGTGAATCTCTGACATTCTTTGCCACAGAAAGTGGTTGAGGCAAAAAAAAATGGCTAGTTTCAAGGAGTTGGATGTAGATTTTAGTACTGAAGGGATCAAATGGTATGGGAAGGAACATGATACTGAGTTGGATGGTAAGCCATGATTACATTGATTGATGAAGTAGGTTCAATGGACCAAATAGCTCCTGTTTTCTATGTTTCGATGTCATGTTTTATTCTCAACACAATTACCCTGTATTAACACTGTATTCTCCTTGCTCCTCAGCTATATGGTTTCCGTACCATAGAAGTGCAAGATAAGGCAGTGTTTTAGCTTTTTCTGATGATAGCATTGTTCTAGCTCAAGGCCAGATCAGTACATTACTCTGTTGTTGAAAAGAGATAAGTTGATGAATTCGCTGATGAATAAGATCAGAAGAAAGAGGAGCAAAAAATAGCTCATTCACCCAAAGGAGTTGGCTTTACCTTTTTAATGGATAATAGCTGATCTGACAACCCTCTACTACACTTTGTTGCCTTATCCTTTGATTCCCTTACTGATTAAGCATCTGTCTATCTCAGATTTCAATACATTTAATGTCTGAACCTTGGCAGCTTTCTGTGGAAAAGAATTTCAAAGATTGACTATCTTTTTGAGAGAAAAAAAAATCCTCCCCATCTTCGTTTTAAATAGGAGACCACTTTGGGCTTATATCCTGGTCCTCTCTACATCTACCCTGTCAAGCTAGCTATGAACCTCAGCTGTTTCATTAAGGTCTCGTCTCATTCTTCTCAACTCCTGAAAGTGCAGCCCCACCCTATCCAGTCTCTCCTCATACAAAAATCCCACTATACCTGGAATCAACCCATTGAACATTTTCTAGACTGCCTCTGATGCCAGTATATCTTTCATTAGATAATGGGTGGAAAACTCTTCACATTATTCGAGGTGTGGTCTGAATATTGCATTGTGTAATATTAGCAAGATCTCATTCTTATACTCCAGTCCCTTCCAAATATAAACTTCTGTTCCAGTTTCCTTCCCCACGTGCATGTCATCCTTTTTTTTTAATATAGATATTTTTATTAGAAATTTAACATTTTAACAAATTTACAAAAATAAACAAAACTCTCAAATACAAACATTGATATAAAAATAAATCTTAAATATACGATAATCAAAATTTAACAAAGGAAAAATACCGAGAGAGAGAAAAAAGAGAAAAAAAGCAAAACTCAATTAACTACTAATCATTAGGCAGAATGTATAATTAAGTCATTTACATCTTTTAAATAAGAAAACATGAGAGAAAAAAAAAGGAAGTGGGGGAGGAAAAAAGAACCCCAACGGTTAACATAGAAGTTGGATATTAAAATACTTGCTCGGAATGTGTTAACATCATATATAACAAAACCCGTATTCGTGCAGGATTCCCCTCCCAAGGGGCCCCGGACAAGCCATGTTTATAATCTCAATTAAATAAAGGCCCTTGTTAGGGTAACCAAAATATCTATGTAAAAGGGCTGCCATATTTTATAAAATAATTCGGTCTTTCTGTGCAACATATTTATAAGGAAGTCAAAGGGAATACATTCCATGATTAATCTGTGCTAATTTGGAAATCCAGGGGAACTTTCAGCCACCCAGTTTACCAAAATATTTTTCCCTATTTGGAAAGAGAGAACAGAAAATAGTCTCTTCCTATTTGACATTCCAGGTGCACCACTTAACCAATTAATCAACCATAGTCATCCGGGTAAATCCGAGATCCCTCGGGAGGGGAAACCCGATCTAAAACATCCCGAGCATAGAGCATATAGAATTTACAAAAATAAAGGTTCTCTGATACACTCATAACAGTATAATAAAAAGGAAACTAATTCTAAATAATAAAAAAAATATAAAACATATTTGAATGGAGATTATCCCCCTTGTTCCCAGGGGGTATCACTTCTTTTCCAACGATCCATCATAGCCTCTTCCAACCAGTGCCCACCCTTGACCCAGGCACTCCTTAATAGAATGAGGAGAATTCAGATATAATACAGAGCTAGAGTTAACAGTGAGCACCCTACCCCCCCCCCCCCCCCCCCACCCACACCTGAGTATATTTGGCAGTATTAATACCATATACAAACATATATAACTATAAACTTACAACTTCAACAAATTATAATTAAATATAATTATATAAAGTAGCAAGGGAAAATAACCCTGCTCCTAGAGACAAAAGTAAAATAGAATAAAGTAACCACCTCTCCCCACTAAAATTAACTAAACCCCCCGGCTTATATATATACCTATATACACATACATGCATACACACATATGTATATACAAACATACATACGTATAATAATAAAATAAAAGAACCCTATGGGGGGGGGGGGAGAAAGTCATTAAATAGAGAGCAAATAAATAATTCCCTCTTCCCTCCCCCCCCCCCCCCCCCCAAGATAGTAATAAACCGTAAGATAAGGAAAAGAAAAAAAAAGGGGGGGGATATAAATCGAAGTGGGGAAAAACCACGCCAACATACATTGTCTCTTACGATTTATTTGAGAGAGTCCAAAAATTCCTTAGCCTTTTCTGGAGAACTGAAATTATACCCGGATCCTTCGCGGTTAAAACATAGCGTCGCTGGGTAGCGTAGGGAGTATTGAATATTTAAGTCCCTTAAACATTTCTTCACCTCATCGAACGCCTTCCTCCTTCGAGCCAGAGCCGGGGAGAAGTCCTGAAATAACATGATCCTGGATCCCTTATAAATCATGGCCTTGGGATCTTTTCCAAGATTTCTAGAGGCATCCAGGAGTATCTGCCTCTCCCTGTAGCTCTGCAGCTACCGGGCGTGGGCGCTGGTTCGAGCCAGGCCCGCGTATTGCGACCCGGTAGGCCCATTCTACCCATACCTGGCCTGATCCAGCCTCCAGATCCAAAAATTGTGGCAACCACTGTTCCAAGAATGCTGTGAGCTGGCCTTTCTCTTCCTGTTCGGGAAGGTCCAGCAAACGAATATTTTTTGAACGACCTCGATTATCGAGGTCGTCAATATGATTTTCTAAGGCCCGGACTCGCTGCTCGAGAGCCCGGACCTGATCCGCAGCTGATTGAGCTGCCATCTCCGAGGTTACGGCCTTTAACTCCGCCCCTCCGAGTCGGCGCTCGAGTTCCTGGATGTCTCAGCCGTGCTTCTGCAGCTTGGCCGAGAGTGATTCCCAGCGATGTCGGGACTCCTCGATGAAGGCATCAATCTTCGCGTCAAGCTTGGTAATCATCTCCATAAGGCTCGTTATTGTTGGTAAGTCCCCCGGGGCAGCTGTGGACGCCTCTGCTGCAGCTGGAGAGGGTGGGGGAGGGGTCCCTGCTTGCTGAGAGCTGTGGGCTCTCCTCCCTTTAGTCATTTTTCCTAAGAGATTGGATTATTTAAATTTAATACCAACACTACCAAACAACTAGTTATATAAATAAAAGCTATTTTAAATGATTTGGTGAGTGTGGTGGGGGTGGGTGATCCACTTTGCCCAAGTCTCGGGAGGAGCACTGTAGACTCAGACTTGCTGAGTCGCCACCATCTTGAATCTCCCGCATGTCATCCTTTTATTGCGATTTGTGCACAAGGATGGCCAGTTCTCTGTGTGCTGCAGCTTTCTGCAGTCTTTCTCTATTTAAATAGTACTCCCTATTTAATAATAATAGGAATTCTCCATCTTTTGATAAAAAGTTTATATGATGGGTGGAGAGTCGCAGGACAGGAACGTTCCTGTATAATCTCGGATGTCATGAACTAATTGCAGTTTGCTTAGATTTAGTTCATTGTAGTTGGTGTCACCAATAACATCTATCAAACCATATATGTATGCATGTGAAAAAAAAGTGAAGCCTATGCTGCTGAATAACCATGAGGTACTCACTGCTGAAATGCTGAGCAATAACTATATGTACAAAGTATAGAGGTGCCGATGGAATTGTGATCTGCTAAGGTGCACGGTATTGAGGAAACAGGGAAATAAGATGAAAATTGATTTTTCTTGAAAAAGTAAAACAATCATTTTGTCAAATCTTTTTTAGATGATGAATCTCAACAACAGTTTGACATTGAGGAAAACTCTTTTTTCATCGTACTGTGTTTTTTCTTTTAAAGTGTGTCAAATGGACCTTAATGTTACTCTTTGCACTGCTCTTAAAAATTGTATTTGTGTCAAATCTACAGAGGCATTTTAACTGTAACCATGAAACTATACTCTAACAAATCTTAAACTTTCATTGCTTTGACAATATTTACCACCTGCACGTTTTGTAGTTCATGGAATGATCATTGTTTTTATTTAGAGAGCAGTGTGGTGCTGTGAGGAGAGAAACATTTTCTAGCTTTGTTCATTCTACATTTCAGGTTAATATAATTCTTTTGAGTCAAAATATTTTAAATTGTATTTGTCAAAGGATGCAGTTATCGTCAAATCAAATATATTGTTGATCCCTTATCGTGGTGAAGAATGTGCAATGAGCTGCCTTCTTGAATTGCTGCAAATCTTGGGGTATATGTATGTCCACAGTGTTGCTGGGAAAGATTCCTAGAATTGTGAACCAGTGATAGTGAAGGAACAGTAATATAATTCCATATCCAGTTGGTGTGTGGCTTGAGGCTACATGAAGGTGGTGGTGTTCCCATATATTTGTTGCACTAGACCTTCAAGAGCTTGAAGGTTTGGAAGGTGCTGTCAAAAGAAACTTGATGAGTTACTGCAGTGAAACTTGTAGATGGTACACAATGCTGTCTTGTGAATTACAAGTGAAGGGACTGAATGATAAAGGTGGTGGATGCAGTGCTAGTCAAGTGAACTTTTGTCCCACATGATGTCAAGTTGACTGATCGAGCTGTACTCATCAAGGCAAGTAGGGTATTCCATCACACTCTTGACTGGAGCCTTCTAGAGAGTGGACAGGCATTGAGGAAACTGGAGATGAATGACCTCCTGCTGAATTCCTAGAATCATAGAGTTTTAACATAATTGAAAGAGATCCTTTGATCCATTCTATTCATGTTGGTCATCAAGTATCTGACCATTTTCCAATACTTGACTTATGGCCTCACATGCAATTTCAAGTGCTCCCCTAAATATTTAGAGTCATAGAGACATATAACACGGAAACAGACTCTTTGGCCCATATATCCACTCCTTCCTCAGGAAGTTCACTCCACACCCGAACCACCTTGTGTGTTCTTAAAAAAAAGCTTCCCATGTCTTTTTTTCTTAAATGTGTTGAGGGTTCCCACCTTTGTACATTTGCACACCTCCTTCCTAAGGTGTTATGAGCAGAACTCTATGGAAACAAAGGAAATAACAGTAGAAGTAGGCCATTCAGCCCTTCAGTCCTGACAGTCATTCAATATGGTCTTGGCTGATCATCAAACTCTGCATCCTGTTCCCACTTTCACCCCATACCCTCCGATCCTTTTAGCCCTAAGAACTATATCTAACTCCTCCATGAAAATATTCACTGTTATGGCCTCAAGTGCGTTTTGCAGCAGGGATTGCCACAGGCTCACCACTCTGAGTGAAGACATTCGTTCTCATCCCTGAACTAAATGGCCTCCCCCAAATCCTTAGACAATGAAACTTGGTTCTAAACTCCCTGGGTCATTTTTGCATTTGTCCTGTTGCATCTGTTAGAATTTTAAAAGTTCCTATCAGGTATAATTCCATGAGTATGATCAGGTCAGGCTGAGGTTTGATTAGATTATGGGGTGTGTGATGTAAGATGCATGATTTATTTACTTCAATATTTATCTTTGTACTTTTGAATTTTGAGCTAGGAGCATATTGGTTTTCAGTGTGTCTGGAGGGATTTAATGATTAGCTTCCTGGCAAGCCATGGCACTTTGTTTTCATTTCAAAGAGTTTGTGAGTGAACAAAGTCGATCACATATTGCATTAGGCATTCAGGTCAAAGATTCTGGATTCATTTTGGGAGGCTTAGGAGAACCACCGATAGCTTGGGGAAAGAACACTATTGTTTCAGTTTTAGGGCAGTTTGTTAAATTCTTTGCTGAAGCTGCATGTGTAAAACAGTTTCTTGGGAAAGGGAGTTAGTTTTAGGATTGTTAAGGAAGTTTGAGGGTTGCTTTCAGCATTTCAGACCAGAAATGCTTGTTTAAAACCCTGAAGGGAGATATTTGAAGCTGAGAGAGTTGTAATTCAGTTGAATGAAGACTCTAGGAAGAGGTATCAGTTTCTCATGGCTAGGACTTGAAGCTACAACTAAGTCAAATTCTATGTGGAATAGAGAAGTGCAGTCTCTATGAAGGCTGAGTATTGGAATGTTGTCGGGATTAATGGGATTGTTTCAAAGTTGTTAAATGCGTGTTACATCTAAATAGTTTGGCTTATTCTACTTTATTTCTTTATTTCTTTTGTTTAATAAACTTCTGTTGTATTCTTAAAATCAAAAATGCAGTATAATGTGTTTGTGTTTTTAAAACCAATACAAATATGATCTATCAAGTCAGGTGTCAATCTGGGGGCTGATTTGTTCAGTAATAACATCAACTGGGTTCATTACAGAGAGTTTTGGTACAAGTCCCCAGTTGTTGGTCAGGAGGTCTTCACAGGCCGAAAGGGACTGATTTTGCCATAGTTTTCTCCTGCATCTAGATTGGCGTTGGGTGTTCTATGCAGTTTTGTTTTCCTTTTAAGGTTTTGTAGCAGTCTGATACTGAGTGGCTTGCAAGGCAGTGTACAGGTCTGGGATTGCTTGTAGGCCATACCAAATAAGGACAGCAGATTTCTGTACCTTAACATTCATGAACCAATTTTAGAGACATTCAGTAATGTTTGTTTGCCATGCGGCAAGGTTTGAATTCCAGACTTCAGTAAATTTAAATTTCACCATTTGCCGGAGCAGGATTGGGACTGAAAGAAACTATAGAGAGTTGTGAACGCAGCCCAGACCATCGCACAAGCCAACTCCCATTCATTGACTCCATTGTGGAAAAGCAGCCAACATAATTAAAGACCCCTCCCATGCCAGCCGTAATTTCTTCTGACCTCTCTCGTTAGGCAGAAGAAACAAAAACTTAAACACACATAACAGCGTCATTCCTCCCCCCATTATAAAACTGCTGAATGGACCTTTCAAATTTCAAATCTAATGTTGATCTTGTACACCTCCTGTGCAGCTGTAACTTTGTATGCCTTGCTCGGTTCAATTTCCCTATGATCTGTGTGTCCTTACATATTATGATATACCTGTACAGCGTGCAAAACAAAAATTTTCAGTGTGCATAGATACATGTGAAAACAATAAACCAAATCAAAGCATACCTCCAGATCATTAGCCTTGTGCTCAGAACTGTTAATGTAGTGACATTAACGCCACTGCCTCTCTCTGAATTCTTGTCACTATTTACCCAATAACCAAATGCTAACTTTTAATAGGGCACTGGTCTAAAGATTTAGTGACTTGAAAGTCAGGTATACAAGGACAACGAGTCATTCTGTCAGCTATTGGTTGTTGGAGAGTAAGAATGGAGTGCTGTCATGAAGAAATAAATTCTCTCCAGCAGTAACAGTAGATCTTGAGCACCGTGCTCAAGAAAAGTTTATAGCACAAGGAAATTTAAGGTTTGCTTGCACAAAACCAATTCCTCAAACCATGTGTCTTATGTCTATGGGATCAAATAAACACTTAAATTGAAGCGTTTAAATTTTAAACAAAGTACACAATAATTGTCATGCTTCATGCAGCTGTATTAAGCTGCATTTAGTTGTGATACCTTTTAATATTTTTTCTGAAACCTATGATGAAATGCTAAAATCCCTGGTCAGGAGCTGAGATTTCAGTCATTTGTGGTGCACTCTTTGGACAAATGCTTTTCCAAATAATGTAATGGAAATGGCCATGTATAGAATAACACAATTGTAAAATTACATTCACTGGACTTAGATCTCGTCCTTTCCACTTCTTTGTGTTACTTGTTGGTGCTGTCAGTGTCAATAAATCTTGTATTGAAAACTGGACACTCATCTATGGAGCCATAATTTTGAGTGACATTTCACCAGTAGGTGACACATATCTGCCTAAAAGGATGCACAGAAATTTCTGTCTGTGTTGATCTTGGGGTTAATGTTGAATTTGTCTATGGACTTTCTGCTTCATTGCAGAGACTGCATACCCAATGAATCACTTTATCAGGCCAATTTTCCAATAAGTCTAGGATATTCGTCAGGATGTATTGTTTATTTAAAAAAATATAAATCATGGTGGATAGCAAAGAGGGTTACCTCAGATTACAACAGGATCTGGCCCAGATGGGCCAATGGACTGAGAAGTGGCAGATGGAGTTTAATTCAGATAAATGCGAGGTACTGCATTTTGGGAAAGCAAATCTTAGCAGGACTTATACACTTAATGGTAAGGTCCTAGGGAGTGTTGCTGAACAAAGAGAACTTGGAGTGCAGGTTCATAGCTCCTTGAAAGTGGATTCGCAGGTAGATAGGATAGTGAAGAAGGCATTTGGTATGCTTTCCTTCATTGGTCAGAGTATTGAGTACAGGAGTTGGGAGGTCATGTTGTAGCTGTACAGGACATCGCTTAGGCCGCTTTGGAATATTGCGTGCAATTCTGGTCTCCTTCCTATTGGAAAGATGTTGTGAAACTTGAAAGGGTTCAGAAAAGATTTACAAGGATGCTGTCAGGGTTGGAGGATTTGAGCTATTGGGAAAGGCTGGGGCTGTTTTCCCTGGAGCATCGGAAGCTGAGGGGTGACCTTATAGAGGTTTACAAAATTGAGGGGCATGGATAGGATAAATAGACAAAGTCTTTTCCCTGGGGTCGGGGAGTCCAGCACTAGAGGGCATGGGTTTAGGGTGAGAGGGGAAAGATATAAAAGGGGCAATGTTTTCACGCGCAGGGTGGTACATGTATGAAATGAACTGCCAGAGGATGTGGTGGAGGCTGGTCCAATTGCAACATTTAAGAGGCATTTGGATGGGTATATGAACAGGAAGGGTTTGGAGGGATATGGGCCGGGAGTTGTCAGGTGTGACTAGATTGGGTTGGGCTATCTGGTTGGCATAGATTGGTTGGACCGAAGGGTCTGTTTCCATGCAGTACATCTCTATGACTCTACTGAAATTAAATGCCTCTATTTAGCTAATTTACCATTGAAGAAGTTCGCTGGCCACTTCACAATACAAGTTGACCAATGAAGCTGTACCTAAAGCATTGGGTGCTTTTATTCAACAAAATTGGGATGTGTCTTTTACTCCCCCAAGCTCCCAGCTCCCACCCCCCACCATCCATTTGACCGTAATTACAGTGTTAGTTTGGTGATCTGTCGCTTTGTAATTATTCCAGTAACTTTAGCCAAGTGGAGAAATCATTTGCATCCCTTCATATTCCCTTTCCTTTTGGGATGGAGGATGGGGGTGCTGGTCAATGAGGCATCATAACCATTAACCATTTATGATATCCTAGCAATTACTCTTGGTATTTCTGTTTTAGGAAATAGTTGCAGAGTATTAGTGTTGAATTTGAGTCAAAAAAATCTCTTACATTGTTAACTTATTTTCTTATTTGGCTATGCTAATTTTTATATGTGTGCATATCTGGTAACATCTCTGTAGGACAGCATGATCAAAGTGGTGTATATAATGCCTGATGCCTAGTGTTTTAGAACTTGTGTATTTGTGGCCATAATCCAATACACATTGCACAATAATGTAGCTTTAAAACATACCTTCCACTTGCTTGGCAGATGCAAGGATAGCCCTGCTTCCAAAAGCATTCCCCTGCAGATGAGCATGAAAAAGAGATGAACAATACTGTACCTTTGGTACTGATAAGAATCTACAGCCAAGTAAATCATAATTGGAAACAGATGGAGTAGCATATCTGCCAAGGGACACAGATGGTCTGGCAAAAAAAAGACCACAAGTGGTTCATGAGCTGTGCTATGTGTACAATTTTCTTATTGCATACTTTGTTTAACTTGTTTGGATTAGGATTGGTCTGTCCTGGGACTGAAATATGTGGAAAACCTATCTGTGGTAGTGATCACATATGCTACAGCTGTTTCACTGCGAGCTTTATGAATTGGTGCATTATTGACGATACTGTCTATTGGTTTCTTTCAGAACATATATCTAAATTTACTCTCAGAAAATGCCTCCACTTTTTTTTTACTCTGTAAGAACAGACCTCACAATCATTGCTTTGTGGTCTTTTACCCTCAGAACTTTCTCTCTTTCATGCAATTTGAAAATGATTTGCATTATGATTGACTGGACGTACCAGCTGACAATGACATGTCAAGGGCAACAGGGCATTTTCTTAATCAAAAAGATTTAAGCATTGAGAAATACATAGTTAGGGAGGAAAAGTGAATTGGAGTCAAAAAAGAAGAGGAGAAGAACGATTCGATTAAGAGAAACAAAAAAAAACCCACAAAGGAAACATGAAAAAATTGTAAACATAATTTTTTTTCTAATCTATTAGGATAAGTTGACATTCAGGAATCATATGTACTCAAGATCAGAAAGTTTGAGCAATTACATTAACCATTATTGCATCGCTAACAGCCTTCTTATATTGTTAACAATATGCTGTAACTTTTGACAATGAATTGAAAGTGCAATTGTTGGGTAAAGTTCTGAATGTATCAGAAAAGTCATGGGTGAAATGCCGTGTGTATGAGGCAAATCACTTTGACTGCATGGAATATATAGCAGAGGTCTGAAAGAAATAGTGGAGGAGATTTTATGGGCATTGGTGGTAGTCTTTCAGGACTCACTGGAGTCAGAGAGGGTCATAGAGGACTGGAAAATAGCCAGTGGAATACCCCTGTTCAAGAAAGGAGGGGGAGAGGTAGAAGACAGGAAACAGTATGTTCATCAGCCTGACCTTGGCCATTGGTAAGATTTTCAAGTCCATTATTTATGATGAGATTGCGGAGTACTTGGAAGTACATGGTAAAATAGGGTGGAGTCAGCACGGTTCCATCAAGTGAAGGCCATGCCTCACAAATCTGTTAGAACTTTTTGAAGAGAAAATTAGACAAAGGAGAGCTAATGGACATGATCTATTTTGATTTCTTTTGACAAAGGGCCACACAGGAGGCTGCTAAATTAGGGGCAAGGCACTGGCATGGATAGAGGATTGGCTGACTGGCAGAGATGAGAATAGGAATAAGATGGCAGCTGGTGACTAATAGACTTCCATAGGGGTAAGTGTTTGGACGTTATACTCTAATGATCTGGATGAAGGAACTGAGGGCATTGTTGCTAAGTTTGCAGGTGGCACAAAGATAGGTGGAGGGTCAAGTAGTGTTGAGGAAGCATGGAGGCTGCAGAACAACTTGGAAATGCTCAAGAGTGGACGAAGAAGTGGCAGATGGAATATAATGTGGGAAAGTGTGAAGTTCACGTTTTAGAGGGAGGAATAGAGACATAGCCTATTCTCTGAAGAGGGGAAAGGCTTTGGAAATCTGAAGCATAAAGGGACTGGGGGTTATAGTTGAGGATTCTCTTAAGGTTAGCATTCAGGTTCAGTTGGCTTCAGAAAGTAAATGAAATGTTGGTATTCACTTTGAGAGCTAGCAAACAAGAGTAGAGAAGTATAGCTGAGGCTGTATAAGGCTCTAATCAGACCACATTTAGAATATATGGAGTGGTTTCAGGCACAAAGGAGCAACAGCTGAGCATGTACTCGAAGGATGTTTAGAAGGATGAGGAGGGATCTGATTGAAACTTACAGAATACGGAGATGTCTAGATAAAGCGGACTTGGAGAAGATATTTTTATTAGTACGAGGGACTAAGACCTTGGGATACAGCCTCCAGGTGAAGGGAACTGGGGTAAGGAGGAATTTCTTCAGCCAGAGAGCAGGATCTCCATGGAACTCATTGCTGCAGAGGGCTGTAAAAGTTAAGTCATCGAGTGCATTTAAGATAACGATAGACAGGTTCTTGGTTAGTAAGAGGATCAAGAGTTATGGGGGAAAGGTGGGAGAATGGGCTTGAGAAATATTTCAGCCATGATTGAATCTGCTCTGCCATTCAATGGGCTAAATGGTCTAATTCTGCTTTTATATCTTTTGGTCTTATGGTCTAAATGGAGGAAGAATGTAACTTAAGTAGCATGTTCTAAACATTTGCAGATCACTGCCCAACATTTCAATCCCTGGCTTTGCTTGCTGGTTGAATTTTCACATTAATAACGGTATGCATCAGGAACTTTTCATTTCTTTTTCCAGGAAGATTTGGACTGTTAGGCTCTCTGTGACTATTGGAGGAAGAATACATCCCTGCTTGAATGAAGAACAGCACAAGATATTTCTAAAAATGAGTTCTCAGCTTGGTGAAAAAGAAAACCAGGTTATTTGCATGACAGATAGTGTAAGTATCAAGTGATTGACAGAACTAAGTGATCTCACGCCCAATGGATCAGATCCAAACTCTGCAGCCCTGTCACATCTAGTCATGAATGACGGTGGACAATTTAACAGCTCATTGGAAGAGGAGGTTCCATAAACATCTCGCCCTTGATAATAAGGGAACCCAGCTCATTGATGCAAAAGATGTGACTGAAGCATTCGCAACAAAGCTCCATCTTGGCCTCGAGTAAAAAATGAGGTCTGCAGATGCTGGAGATCGCAGCTGCAAATGTGTTGCTGGTCAAAGCACAGCAGGCCAGGCAGCATCTCAGGAATAGAGAATTCGACATTTCGAGCATAAGCCCTTCATCAGGAATGAGAGAGAGTAGCCAAGCAGGCTAAGATAAAAGGTAGGGAGGAGGGACTTGGGGGAGGGGCGATGGAGGTGGGATAGGTGGAAGGAGGTCAAGGTGAGGGTGATAGGCCGGAGTGGGGTGGGGGCGGAGAGGTCAGGAAGAGGATTGCAGGTTAGGAGGGCGGTGCTGAGTTGAGGGAACCGACTGAGACAAGGTGGGGGGAGGGGAAATGAGGAAACTGGAGAAATCTGAATTCATACCTTGTGGTTGGAGGGTTCCCAGGCGGAAGATGAGGCGCTCCTCCTCCAGCCGTCGTGTTGTTATGTTCTGCCGGTGGAGGAGTCCAAGGACCTGCATGTCCTCGTTGGAGTGGGAGGGAGAGTTAAAGTGTTGAGCCACGGGGTGGTTGGGTTGGTTGGTCCGGGCGGCCCGGAGGTGTTCTCTGAAGCGTTCCGCAAGTAAGCGGCCCGTCTTGGCCTCCTCCAGTGGTCCCCACCATCACAGATGTGAGATTCCCATCCAGTTTAATTCACTCCATTTGATACCAAGAAATGATTAGAGGCACCGGACAAATTCTGACAATAGTACTAAACACGTGTGCTCCAGGACATTCTGCACCCCTGGCCAAACTATTCCAGTGTCACTGCAACACTGACAAAATGTAAAGTTGCCCAGATATGTCCTATACACACAAATTAGGACAGATTGAACTTAGCTAATTACTGCTTTATCAGTCTGCTCTTGATCATCAGTAAAGTGATGGAAGGTGTCATCAACAGTGCTATCAAGCAGCACCTGCTCAGCAACAACCTGTTCAGTGACGTCCCGTTTGGGTTCCACCAGGATCACTCAGCTCCTGACCTCATTACAACCTTGATTCAAACATGGACAAAAGAGCTAAATTCCAGAAGTGAGGTGAGAGTGATAGTTCTTCACATAAAATTTGCATTGACAGAGTGGGGCATCAATGACCTCCAGTAAAATTGGAGTCAGTGAGTATTGGGGCCAAACAGTCTGCTGGTTGGAGTCATATCTGGCATTGTGTCAATCAGCTCTAGGATATTCCTGCATGAGTTCCTCAGGATAGTGTCTTGGCCCAACCATCTTCAGCTAACTCCTTAGATACTGAAGCAATCCATGTCCATGCAGCATGATGTGGACAAAATCAAGGCTTGGGTTGACAAATGGCAAGTAACAAATGTCTGGCATTGGTCAGTTCCATCATGAGACGACATATCCGACAATCTGTCCTGGACCTCCACTGGAGATGCGATGGTCAAGAAGGCACAAACATGTCTCTTACTCAAGCTTTGGAGATGCTGGTATTGAACAAAGTTGGCATGTCCATAAGGATCTTCACTATGGTCTCCAGATGCACCATTGAAAGTATTCTATCTGGGTGCATTATGGCCAGGTATGGCAAACAGCTCTGCCCAAGACTATAAGAAAGTACGGAAAGTTGTGTACACAGCCCAGACCATCATGGAAGCCAATTTTCCATCCATGGACTCTATTCATACTTCATGTTGCTGCAGAAAGGCAGCTAACATCATTAAATACCATTCTCATGATGATAATGCACTCTTCAAATCTCTTCCATCAGGCAGAAGATACAGAAGCTTGAAGACAGGCACCAACAGGTTCAAGAACAGCATTTTTCCTGCCCTCATTAGACTGCTGGATGGACCTCTCTCACTTCATATAATGTTGATGTTGCTAATGGTGATCTTGCTTTGTGCACCTGTGGTACAGGCGTAACCTTGTATTCCTCACTTTGTCTAAGTACCTTATGATCTGCATGTCCTTGTTTGCTATGATCAATCTATACTGATCACAAAACAAAACTTTTCATTGTACTTAGGTACATGTGACTACAATAAATTAAACCAACTGTTAACCTTCCACTGTAGACACTCAATGGCATTACCATCTCTGAATTCCCCATAACCAAAATCCTGGGGTTACCTTGGACCAGAAACTGAACTGGCCTAGCCATTATAAATACTGTGGCTACATTAGCAGTTCAGATGCTAGGTGTATGCAGCAAGTATCTTTTATACGGGACAACATTCCTTGAAGCCGTGTGCATACAGGGCTCCAACACTCCTCACACGTCAGCTGGCATTCAGAGGTTACACCTATCCTGAGCTCACTGCTTTGCACAGATCTTGTAGGCCTGGGCAGCTGGAAAGAGAATTAGAAGGAATATTGCTCCTGATGCCCAATGTCTAGCCGCTATCTGCAAGACACACAAGTGTGATGGAATACTGTCCATTTGCTTGCATACTGTAGCTCCAGCAGCCTTTAGAGAGACACAACCTTGTTAAAACCGAGCACAATCTTTGTTTGAGATCTTTCTTGTCCAGCCATAACATAACCTGGGATCATAACAAAGCAGACTTCTCCATGAAGTTCAAAATTAATGGAGCTTGATTAAAGTTTACTTTACTTAGTGGTTTGTGAGAAGGACTAACCAGGCTTACAACACTCTGAAGTTATACTGTACAATTACTACTTGTCCATTTATTCAATTTGTTCAACAGTTTATACTGCAATGTATGGTTTAATGTTCTACTTTGAGAAATTGGAGAAGGTATCATGAGGTTGTGTATAAGTCAGTTAAACTACAGGCATGAGTTTTCTGTTTTACTCTTGACTTTGCGACAATTATTTTGACATTCAATGCAACTGACAAAAATATCTAATGTGGGGTCACAAAGGCCATAATTTAAAATATTTAGCTCACATGTTTCTTACTTTCTTTTGGAGATATGGATATGATAAAATTTCATTAACCACCTTTGCCTTTGTGATCATTATTCAGTCATCAACCTTGATAGCAAGTGCTAGATTTTCCTTTGTGACCACCAATTTTTCTTGTATTTTTCATATTCTGTAATGTCTTGTTAATACAGTTGTTGGAATAACATCACCGTAAAGACTTTGCTGTTGTAACAATAATGTCCACCAGCACTAGAAATGGATATTAAATGCAATTGTGCCCGTGTGGTTCACATATAGAGAACAAACATTTATGACATGTTTCCTCATGGTTGACCCCTCATTCTGATACTGTGACCTAGACTCCTCAATCAGGGGAAATAGCCAACCAGCATCTACCCTGTCAACTTATGAACTTTAGACATTACAATTAGATCGATTTAAAGACTGCAAGCCCGTTCTGTAATAGCAGAATCCTAAAGATTGTGTTCCTCATTTACCCTGCCCAAGGCGCTACTTTATAGTGTGGGAAGAGGGATGAAGGTTGAATTTAGGGGCTACAGGTTGGTAGTTTGGATGTGCAAAAATTGTATTTCCTGTGAGGTAGGGTTACACCCATAGAGAGAATTATTCTGTAGTCACTCAGCTCCTAGTAATCTACTCACCTTCTAAACCTAAACACTTCCATCTTGGACAAGGGCAGCAGATACATGGGAAGACACCACCTGCCAGTTCCCCATTCACTGCCCTGACTTGGAAAAACGTCACCATTCCTTCAGTGTTGCTGGGTCAAAATTCTGGAATTCCCTTGTTAATGGTCAATTTACGGCACGTGGAATGCAGTGGTTCACGAACCTAGCTCACCACCGCCTTCTTAAGGGGCAACTGGAGCAATAAATGATGACCAACCAGTGACACTTTTAATCAATGTTCCATAAGTGAATACAAAGAGGAACATTGATCATAGTTGAATTGACCTTTTAACCATTGCATGGCTTAAAGATTCGACTGTAACTTGGAAACTAAGGCTGTGTGATCTAAGACCAATTTTATAAACTCAGATATTAATAAGCAGATAATATATTTTGTGTCCAGCGAGTTTTGAGAAGATTTATAGCTCACATTGAGGTTCTGGATATAGGTTTGGTCACTGAGCTGGAAGGTTTATTTTTGGACATTTCATCACCATACTAGGTAACGTTTTTAGTGAGCCTCTGGACAAAACCAAAGGCATGTTTTATGCCAGGCAGTATTGCTAGAGAAAATCTTTCAATTTAGAGTAGTGTGATGCTACTGCTATGTTGTGATGAAAAGTTAATATTAATAGCAACCAGTGCATCATATGATTAATGAAATAAAAAGGAGTTGGAGGAAATAACAATTGCAACCTAAACGACCCACTTTATTATTTCAAATTCCATAAAGTTTATGCTGGGGTGGCATGGTGGCTCAGTGGTTAGTACTGCTGTCTCACAGCGCCAGAGACCTGCATTTGATTCCAGCCTTGGGTGACTGTCTGTGTGGAGTTTGCGCGTTCTCCGTGTCTGTGTGAATTTCCTTCAGGTGCTCTGGTTTCCTCCCACAATCCAAAGATGTGTAGATTAGGTGAATTGGCCATAATAAATTCCCCATAGTGTTCAGGGATGTGTAGATTAGGTGCATTAGTCAGGGGTAAATGTAGAGTGATATGGGAAATGGCTCTGCATGGGTTGGTCTTCACAGTGTCAGTTTGAACTTGTTGGGCCAAATGGCCTGTTTCTGTGTTGTAGGGATTCTAACTCAGAAAAAAAGTTATTTTGCCAATTAGTGTTTATGCACCATGAGTGCAAGATCCCAACCTATTTTATTATTGGAAATGTTGATGCTTAGACAGATATGGATGTATTTGGACAAGGAAGAGAGTATTTTGGCATTTATTGCAAGGACTTGGAATACAATGGAATACACTTCCATTATAGTTGCACAGGGATTTTGACTGTGTCTGGAGTTTTACATGAACTTCTGGTCTCCATATCCAAGGAAGAGTATTTTTGCTTTTGAGTAAAAGTTTACAACGTTGGTTCCAAGGATTAATGTATCACCTATTACAAGGATAAGTAAATTGAGCTTGTATTTTCTAGAACTTAGGACAATGAAAACTGATCTCATTGAAATGTACAAAGATTTGGATAGACTTAGCAGGGTAAATGCTAAAAGATTGTTTCCACTGGCTGGGGAAATGGCTGTGAAATTTTGAAATGCTCTATCCAAGAGAGTTGTGAATGCTGAATCATTGAATATATTTGAGGTTGGAATAGGCATTCTCTCAGGTAATCAAGGGATCTGCAATGTTGATTATTAGGAGCACAGGAATGTAAGAGCTGGAGCAGGTCATTCAGATTGATGAGGCTGTCCTGCCATTCTGTATCTTTGACTACAATCTCTACTTCAAAAATATTCAATGACTGAATCTCCGCTGCTCTCTGAGATAGAGAAAGCCAATATTCACAACCTCTCTATTAACTAAAAAATTCTACTTCCTTCAATTCAGTCCTAAGGGACTTCTATCTGCTCTTGAAACCTTGACCCCTGGGTCTAAGCTCTAAAATAGATGAAATATCTTGTCTGGTGCATGCGTCCTGTTGTCCCTTTAACTATTTTGTAGGTTTCAATGAGACCACCTCTCTTTCTCCAAAACCTTACTACACAGATGCAGTTTACTAAATCTCCCATCACAGGACAGTCCTGTCATCCCAGAAACAAATCTGATGGACTTTTTGTTGCATTCCAGCTATGGTAGTAATAGCTTTTCGGAAGTAATGGCTTAAAATTGCACACAATACCTGGCATTCATTGAATCCCTACAGTGTGGAAACAGAACCTCAAAAAGAGAACCACCTAAACCTGCTCCGCCTGCCCTAGCAATATAACCCCAGCATCACCCATAGCCAATCCACCTAGTCTACACACCCCTGGACAGTATGGGTAATTTGGCATGGCCACTTTACATCTTTGGACAATAGGAAGAAACTGGAGGACCCAGAGGAAACCCATGCAGACACTGAGCAGAATGTGCAAACTCCACACAAGTCATCCAAGGCTCGAATCAAACCCAGATCCCTGGTGCTGTGAGGCAGTAGTGCTAACCCCTGAGCCACCATGCTGCCCCTCAATTATAATATAACCAATGTTCTATTTGATTGAATCAAGATTTTGTAACTCAATTCCTGTTCTGAAATCCTCTTGCAATCAGGCTCTGACATAACCATACGCTTAACCCTCTTTATATTCACAGGTATTGAAGGCAATTGAAAGGCTTCAATGGACATATGGCCCACTCCTGCTCATATTTGGTATATTATGCTCTTATACTTAATGTGCAGTTGATCAATGAACACAAACTTTGTTAACTGGACAGAACTTTCAGGAGAGAATATTTGAAGCCATTTACAACCTCACAATGATTCCTTGTTTGTTATGATCTGACTGTATTGCTCGCAAAACAAAACTTTTCACTATACTTAGGTACATGTGACAACAACAAATCAAATCAGTACTCTGTAAGTAATTTTTGCCCAAAGTTATGGCATGCCAATGGCTCATTCTTCCCTATCTCTCTAGTATTAGTTACTCTGTTACTGACATTTACATTATAAAGTTAAGTGTGTCTGTCAGCATGATCAGTTTATCTCTTTTGCCACTGAAGCTGTCCATTTGGTGCACTTTTCAAAGCTTATATTTTCCAATTTGCTGTGATGGGTCTGACCTGAAGTTCTTAGATCAGGATGTGATAGATGTTCTTGAAGCTTATCTGCTGAGAAATAGGAATGCTTAAGTTTCAGTAAAAGACAAATACAGTTTTGAGGAAGCTTAAAATGTGTGAGCAGAGAATACAGCAACAGGTTTGATGAGCTGCATATTGTGGAATGGGTAATCTATCTCGTCCATAATTCTGCTGGTTATTCAAACCTTGCTAGACTCTGTAAAGTGCACTGCTATTTTTCTATTTGTTTCCAGCTGCTATGAATATTGTAGATAGTGTTCATTCTGGCCTCTTGCTATTGATGATGCACTGGCTCGGTTCCCAGGGAGATGAGCAGGCATGCTCCAAACTCACAGCAGAATGTTGCTGAAATCTTTGATCAAACCAGAACAGAGAAAGCACCATTTTGATATTTGCACACAGGGTTCTTTTATTAGATAATATTGTCTATCCTTTTAATTTCACAGACCAGTTCTTCTTACCTTCTTGCCAATTAATCTTCATTGTGCTCCTGTTGCAAGGAGTATTTCAGATAATTAAATCACATGATTTTGCCATATTTGCTAAGGTCTGCTCCTTTCATGTTAGTGTGATATATGTATATATTTAGCTGTAAGTATAATACTATTTGTATAGTTTTTTTTGTTTTGGTAAATGTGTGGGTGGATTTTCCCTGGCATTCAGTGATAGTTGTTGACTCATGGAGTGGAATTTAATTGAATCTGTTTGAGTATGCATGATATTGGTGGGCCTGAGAGATTTAGGAGGGTCCTTAATGATGGGGATAGGGGAGAAGTTTCTCATTTGCAGGCACTCAGTTCCTTGAAGGTGGTAGGTTTGGAGGGCAGATTAGTGGAGATCGGCTAGCCTCTCATTTACTGGCTTTCGAAGCCTGATTGAGAAATCTGACACCCTTCCCATGAAATTGTCTGTCCTATGCCTTTGTGTCTGGGGATCTGGAAGTGACAGTAAGGGTGGTGTGGTGGCTCAGTGATTAGCACTGTTTCCTCACAGCACTAGAGACCTAGGTTCAATTCCAGCCTCGGGCAACTGTCTTTATGGAGTTTACACATTCTCCCTGTGTTTGTGCGGGTTTCCTCCCACAATCAACAGATGTGCAGGTCAGGTGAATTGGCTATGCTCAATTGCTCAAAGTGTTCAGGAATGTGTAGGTTAGATACATTTCCCATAACTAATGCAAAGTAATAGGGTAGGGGAATGGGTCTGGGTGGGTTGGTGTGGACTTGTTGGGCTGAATGGCTTGTATCCACACTGTAGGGATTCTATGATTCAATACCAGTGGCAAACATCACTGCAGGCAATGGAAATTTCATTGGGTTAGCAGCTCCTTGGTATGGATGGTAAGTGAATTTCCACCCTTACTATTGTTTTTCCCACACTCTGCTGCAGGCTCCATCTGGTATCTATTCCTCCAGGATGTGGCCAGCTCAGTCAGTAGTGGTATCACAAAATCGTTTTTGTGGTGATGGACATGAAGTTCTGCACCTGGAGTACATATTATGTCCTTTCTAAACCACTGTCGTCTTAACATTTGGGGACAGCAGCTGTACTTACCAGGACCGTAATGTTGAGGGAAAGGATGTGTGAAACATATGATCATAAAATTAACAATTTCAGCTAATTATTTTAACTTATCTCACCAGACAATACCAATGCACGTTTTAAACAGATTGAAGTAAGCTTTGAATTGTTGAAAGGTAAAGTCTCTGCCAGTTGAAAATAGAACAATTATTTCCTTTGCAAAGATGAATATAATTTTGGATTATAGGAGATTACAGAGCCTGTGGCTTCCTCTGATTACCAGCACCAGCAGGATCATATGCAATGGATCAGAAGGCACGGCCAATTTAAATACTTCCCTTCCCATTGTGCTCCACAGGGCTACTGAGCATCTGAGACTTTGGTGGATGGGGACGTGCAACTCCTCAAATAATAGAAGATGAACTTTCTGGTTTTCACAATCATGGCAAATGTGAACTTTCCTCAATTATCAGAATTAGAACTGAAACGGTCAAATATACTTGAAAATGTTGACCAGTTGGCTTAGTTCTATGGAAGTGCAAGATGACTCTGAAAGGATAAATAAGCATGATAATTATATAAGCAGTGCTTTTCTGATAATCAGGAGCAAAACGTTTGATAGTCAACCAAAGTAATTATCCCTCATGATTCTAAAGATTTAAAATATTAACACAAAATATTCCATTCAGATGTCACCACAGAGAATGGGGAAGACAAAAGAATAAATCACTACTGCATGGAGGACAGGGAATGTGACTTTATAAAATCTTCTTTTCCCTGATTGAAGTGTTTCCATGTTATCTATAACTTCCTGGCTGAAAGAATCTGCAGGTGTTCTGACAGTCTGCCTGCACGAATGCTGTGCTACTGATAACAAGTAATGTGCATAAGCTTGGAATGACTTGCCACTTCATGTCTTTTTTTCTCTGCGTGAAAATAATGACATGATCTCTGATGTGCTCTCTCAGTTGTACAGCAGCGATAGTGCAACCTTGTACCACTGAGACATTTGTTTGTTTGAATCAGATGCAAATATACATGGACATATACCAATGCCATACTGTAACTCGTATAAGCACAAGCTCCAGTTTTTCATTTTACTGTGTACTGATTTGAGGCACCAAATCCTTGCACCTAGGCTTCTATTCATTTCTTGTTTTCTTTAGTTTAGAAGTAGTGTTATGAAATTAACTAGTAAGAGTTTGAACTGTGGTTTTACTTCTATCCCACAAAATGGCTTGTAGAAGAGGGAGGAAAGCAGCAGAAATTCACTTTCTGGGTTTTAGACAGTAGCAGATTTCCATTGAGTAACACTGAATTAACACTAAACAGCTGAAGCTGTTGAGTTATGTAGCAATGTCTGTGAAATATAAGGAGTTGGCTGGCCAACTTGTCAAGAAATAATAGGTTGCATGGAAATTTGCTGTTTCACCTTTTCACATGAACATTTATGTAAAACAGCAGATGGTGCAGCTTGTTATTTTTAAGCTTCATTCCAGTGTAAGAATTGAGTGTGCTGCCCTGACTGAGGTATTATTTTACAGCACTGATAGAAGTTCAATGAAGGGCATCTGTTTGTAACAACAAAATTATGAAAATAATCACTTTTCACAGATGTGAGTCTCTATTCACAATTGCTTATTAACATTCATGTGATGAGTTTTGTGAGCTAAAATACACAGGGTGTAGTTGTTTCAAACATACAAAGCAACTTGAATAGGAATACAGTGAAATTAAGTACTGAAAATTGTTTAAAGCTTTTTGAATGCATAATCTCAAGGATCTGTTCTTCAACATTGTATTTCATAGTGAATATTATTAAAAGTGGCATTGAACGAGGAAGAATAAGTTAGAGTGAGGCATTTTACAATGAGTCCTGATTGCCTCATGCTCAACAAAGGGGAGATGCGCAGTATAACATCCTTTTGAGGAAAGGTATACACATATAAGCTGCTGTTAATTGAAAATCTCACGGTATAAAGTAAATGAGAGACAGCTGCTGTAGTAATGGAATAGAGAGGCTACATGTCAAGGAGGACATGATTTGGATGGGTTGGTTTTGGACTGGGGTCACCTGATAAAGAGTGCCTCGAAAGCTATTGCTTCCAAATAAACCTGTTGTGTGATTTTTAAATTTGGCAAGGAAGAAGGTGAGATATAAGAGGAAATTAGGAGCCAATGGGAGATGGAGAAAAAAGGAGATAGTTTCATTGAGGTAAATGCCAGTTCAAACAATGGTGCCTTGAGAAACTGGAATGATTTAAACCTGGCCATTCTTTTCTTTTGGCAGGTTGAACATGCACGGCAGGTAATGGAGAGTCTAGTGGTTGTGTCTCCACAAAAACAAGTTGGAAGTTGGCTTTTTTTTTTCTTAGTCATACAGCATGAAAGCAGGCATTTCTGCCAAACTCATCCATGCCAATCACGCTTCTTAAATTGAACTAGTCCCATTTTCCTATGTTAGGCCCATATTCCCTCTCAGCCTCTAAGCCATGTACCTGTCCAAATGTTATAATTATACTTGCCTCCATCACGTCCTCTGGCAGCTTGATCAATATGTGCACCCACCCTCCATGTGAAAATGTTGCTCCCTTTTAAATCTTTTCCTTTTCACCTCAAACCTATGTCCTCTAGTTTTAGACTTCTCTACCCTGGGAAAGAACTTTGGCTATTCACCTTATCTATGCCCCTCATGATTTTGTAAATCTCTATAATGTCAGCCTCCTAGGCTGAGGGGAAATTGTCCCAGTCTACTCAGTCTCTCCTTTAGAACTCATCTTAATATAACCTGCTCAAGTCTTGGATGTGCAGTTGGAACTTGAACAAAGTATTGGTCAATCCAACCCAAAATGAATGGAAACTTATTTTGATATTGTTTGTGGCTGGTTGAGGTTGACTTAAAAAGATGATTTTGAGATGCCGGTGTTGGACTGGGGTGTACAAAGTTAAAAATCACACAACACCAGGTTATATTCAAACGTGTTTAATTGAAAGAAGTGAAATTATCATGGCATTCAAACAGATGAAAGACTCAACAGACAACCAAGGTATTTGCCGTGTATAATTTCAATTACATAACACTGTAAATTTTTGCTATAAATTCTGTGTTTTACAATTGTGTCCTCCACAATCACCTGATGAAGGAGCGGCGCTCCGAAAGCTAGTGCTTCCAATTAAACCTGTTGGACTATAACCTGGTGTTGTGACTTAAAAAGAGTTTGACCAAGTTACCAACAGACCTAATGCTGATGTGCCTTCTGTAGTTCTTAGATGACTACTGAAAACAGTCATGTAGGACTGAATCCTATGTTTTTATTTTATCAAAGTCCAAGTTGTGTACAGTTTATGGAAGGTTTCTCGTCATAAGACCCACCACGTTTTCTTAACATGCCTTACCAAACTCATCTCATTCATTAGCTGTCTGTCTCTAATGGCATCTGCCTTTGTTTGCCCCATCTTAAAATGAGCCGGTCCCAAAACAATTCACAACTCATTGTGTCCTCGTACACTTGAAACCCGAATTCATTGGCATCACTTGCACGATGCCATCTTTAAAAGCCCATTATGCACCTGGACAAGCACTGTCAGCCTTGAGCTATCCCCCACAGCTCACTATATTTGCCCTGAATAGGCAGATAGGAGAAAATCGGTACCCTCCCTTACATACATGGTCCTGGAGGTCCTGCTTAATGGGGTGGTGTCAATGAGGCATTTCCTTCTCTGTTTGATCATGCCACCCTGCATCCGAGTTTGTTCTCTGGGTTAAAGCAGTGTTAGCCATCTGGAGGAATGCCCAGCATTAATGGAAAAACAGTCAATGTCCTGTTTCACTCCATTAACGTAAGTGCCACCATCTTCTCTTCATTACCTACCTCTTACTCTGGCTCTGCTGTTATGCCCACCTCCAACCAAGGATCATGCTCTACCATTCTTGCAATACTTTATTCACTTACTAACCCCTAACCCCTGACACCACCTACCCTTTGTGCTGCTGTGCAGCCCAATCAATCACTCATTTGGGATATCTGCCCACCTGTGCCAACTGTAACATCTGTGGCACCAACTTTCAACTGCCCTAATAACTATCTCCCTGTCTTATTTCAGGAGGAAAGCATCCCTCGGTAGGCAGAAGGAGTAATTGTGGGGGTGTGCTACCCATCATTTGGTTCCTCACCCCTTATGATGTGAGGATCTTGACTCTGACTGCCCAAGTGGTTGGCTGACTGTGTCCAAGCCCCTGGACTGGTATGGGATGCTGCCCTTACTGTGCTGGGAATTTTTAATTGGAAGCTATTCCCTTACTGAACTAAGACAGCCTTCTTGGCTTGTGTCAGTGCCAAACAACACTGCATGACAGAAATAAATTGAGCCTAGTGTCTCTGGCTGAGGGGGCAATATGGGGATGGGGTGAGTGTTCAGGTATGCTCAGAGTGAGTGAGCACTTTGAGAGCAAGTGACTAGCCCTCGAATGCAGCCTGGTCGAGTCCATGAGCTGGGTGTGTGCCCCTGAGCGTACAATGTCTTTGCTCAGCTTGACAGTGATAGTTGCTGGTGCAGCATTAAAGTGCAGAAGCGTCCTGTAAGTGGATTGGAGATGAGGGTGGTTAGAGGCTGGACCATGTTGGATGCATATGCCCAGTGCCCATGGAGCCTGAGCTGTTAGTCCCTGGTTCCAACATGGAGGTCAATCATTGTGAGTTGCAAGCTCAATCCGCCAGGTTGAGATTTCCTGGCACCGAGCTTGTTTGGTAAATTTGGAAGTGAGTTGTGACATTAACTAGACTTTTTAACAAGTATTAATCCTAATCATTGGCATCTCACCACTGCCCAGCTAGAACCTCACCGTGCTGTTGTGAACAGCCTAAAAGATGTAGAGAGATGATTGTGTGGCATCAAGATGGGCCTCACCAACATCACTTTTTTTCTGAAACACATCTCAGCATAGCTGATGACACTCCGATCCCTATAGGATTCTAATTATAATCTAATGGCTGAACTCAGTGATCCAGAAACATAAATTCAAATCTCAACACAGGTTACAGGCACTGGGTGGATAAAAGGTATTGAAGTATTCTATCAACTGTGACCGTGTTGAATGATAGGACAAACTCAATGCATTGAACGGACTACTCTTGTTCCTCGGGACTAATACTGCTTGGTCATATAGTTAATTAAGTAAACCTGGAATGAAAAGCTAGTGCCATTAATGGTGATTAAATAAATATTGAATTGTTGTAAACATACATCTAGAACACAAATGTCTTTTCAGAAAGGAAAAGTCTGTTGCATTGATCTGAATTGGACTGTACGTGACTCCAGATTCACAGCAACATGGTTGACCCTTAACTTCCTTCTGGTCTAGTAATCCAGTCAGTTGTTAAGGTGACAGCTCATTTGCACATCCTTAAGGGCAATTAATGATGGATAAGAAATGCTGGCTTCACTATGAATGAATTAATGAGAATATTGTTGGCTAAATTTTAGATGATTGGATTGTGCTGTTTTCCAGTTGATGTTGTTTGATTATATTTTATCAGAGAAAAACCTTGTCAAAAGGAAACTTGGGTGAATCTTAAATCTTGATAATTGAAAGTTAGTTCCATTTGGGACGAAAGGTCTTTTACATTTTCTGATGCAATTAATCTTATCTAATTAGCTGAGGCATAGCTTATGTCTGAACACAATGATATAATAAATTAAATCTGCATTTGGATAGCAATTCGAATGCTGATTGGTTTCCTTGGTAAATT
Source organism: Hemiscyllium ocellatum (assembly GCF_020745735.1). Taxonomy (NCBI): domain Eukaryota; kingdom Metazoa; phylum Chordata; class Chondrichthyes; order Orectolobiformes; family Hemiscylliidae; genus Hemiscyllium; species Hemiscyllium ocellatum. The sequence goes on along the minus strand of NC_083401.1, from coordinate 50,964,312 downwards.
TGAATCATTATGTCTTCTAAAGTGCATTAAAAGTTAATCGAATTACAAAGCATTTAAAAAGTAAAAATATCATACTTGCATAACTTTATGCTTCTAATATATTCAAATACATTAAGTCAGATATCTGTCTAAATTTATTCTTTTAATACTTGTAAAAGAGAAAAACATCAAAGATATGATGTTTGCTTGACTGCTCTTACTAGCTCATGGAATTAATGCAATACCAAATGTAGGCCTCCTCCGCTGTTTTGATTTTCTTAATTCTAGTCAATTAAAATATTGAAATTAAAGCAGTTTGGTAGATGGAGTTCACCAGCTACAAGGTTTTTATAGGGTGAAACATGACCAAACAGAATCAATTACAAATCATAAGGATATGGGAGGGGAGCAAGTATTTTTGCTCCAACCATTGAACTATCCACACAGATTATCCTTTACTCTACAGTGCTGCACTCCCACTCACCTTTTCTTTGCAGGAATTATTTTCCTTTGAATAGAAAATGGGAAACTTTTTTCCAATACTTTAAGGTACATCAGTACATTAATGAATGAATCAAGCATCACAAAGCTATCTAGTGTTATGAAGCAGTCAGTGATTATATAACCGCTGTTAGAAGGATATTTGTGACACATTGAAAATGTTCCTGTTTCTGAGCTAGAATACCTGGGTTGGAGTCCCACCTGCTCCAGAGTTTTGTAATAGCATCTCTGAACAGGTTGATTCCACCTGTTTACTGCTATTATGAAAGGTTATTAGCTTGAGGTGATATATGCCTTATAGCTACATGGAACCATTGTACTAAAGTGATATGACTTCCTGTCACTCTCCTCTTCATTTATATTCAAGCATTCACTCATACTCATAGAGTCATAGACATGTACAGCATGGAAACAGACCCTTCGGTCCAACCCATCCAGGCTGACCAGAAATCCCAACCTAATCTAGTCCCACCTGCCAGCACCTGGCCCATATCCCTCGAAACCCTTCCTATTCATATACCCATCCAAATGCCTCTTAAATGTTGCAATTGTACCAACCCTCCACCACTTCCTCTGGCAACTCAATCCATACATGTACCACCCTCTGTGTGAAAAATTTGTCCCTTAGGTCTCTTTTATATTTTTTCCCCTCTTACCCTAAACCTATGCCCTCGAGGTCTGGACTCCCCGACCCCAGGGAAAAGACTTTGTCTATTTGACCTATCCTTGCCCCTCATAATTTTGTAAACCTCTAAAGGTCACCCCTCAGCCTCCGATGCTCCAGGAAAAGCAGCCCCAGCCTATTCAGCCTCTGTCTATAGCTCAAATCCTCCAGCCCTCTGTGTTCTACCATCAGCCAAGTAAATTTTACTCTTTATTCTCTAATCCTGTAGTCGATGTCATTCATTACTCACCACTGCTAACCACCCTTGTGTCCTGCAGTGGGATATCCACAGCCTCAGTGCAGAGTAAGTCTTTCGTCATCACAAATCAGCTCCTCAGACTCTGAAATGAAGAAGACCGAGGCCTCCTTCAGCCCCGATACTGACAGCTTGGTTAGAACGGTGGCTTTGGAGAGGTTGGCAGCACAAGCTGATGGGCAGCTCACAGTGACAGCTTCACAGCTGGCAGTGGGAGAAATACCCCAAGACACAGGCATTTCAGGACTGGAAGAGACCAAGCAGCTGCTCAGTCCGAGGCAGGAAAGGATCCTGTGGTTTAGGCAACCCGGACTTTGTGTATATGAAGCAGTATGCAGGGCTGCGAGATACAATGGTTCTCTTTGCCCAGACGCTACAGGAATACAGCAACAAGTGCAACCATCTGAATACCTCCTTGGGCAGGTTGGAGCAACGTTGGTGTGGCACAGTGACTCGGTGGATAGCAGTGCTGCCTCACAGCATCAGGGACCTGGGTTCAAATCCACACAGTCACCCAAGTGTGGAATTTGCCCATTCTTCCCATGTCTGTGTGGTTTCCACTTGGTGCTTTGGTTTCCTTCCATATTCCAAAGATGTGCAGGTTAGGTGGGTTGGTCATGCTAAATTGCCTATCCTGTGCAGGCTATGTTAACTAGCCATGGGAAAAGTAGAGGTACAGAGATAGCATAGGAGGTGGGTCTAGGTGGGATAGTCTCCAGAAGGGTAGTATGGACTCAATGGGCCAAATAGTCTGCTTTGATGCTGTAAGGATTCTATGATGATTGCGGCAATGGGGCCCATGGGAACCTGACCTCACTCCAGGTGCCCACACTTCACAAGGAGATAGGACAGTGCCAAGAGATTCCCAACTTGAGGCACAGGATCCTTAGAAACCTCCTCTCATCACTCTCCAAAGGTGCGCTCTTCCTGGAATTAAACCCCCACCCGTGTCCACAACCTGACCCTTGGAAATTCTTTTTTAAGGAAATTACTACAGACACTTCTTGTAACATTGGTAAGATTGCCAAAATGCGAAAGATAAATCTGAATGCAGTAAGGTACATTGCTGGAATGGAATAAATCAGTCATTTCTTTGCAGTTGAATATTGGTGCAAATAAAACTTGATGCAGATGCTAGGAGTTGGATCTTCCCATTCTGATGCAGGGAGGTAAGGGCTTGGAACAGGTGGGTACTGAGGGGATGGGGGTTAGCAGGGAGTAAATTCATCGTCAGATCCAGGTCAATATATCACCATAGGAAAAAGTGAGGTCTGCAGATGCTGGAGTATCAGAGCTGAAAATGTGTTGCTGGAAAAGCGCAGCAGGTCAGGCAGCATCCAAGGAACAGGAAATTCGACGTTTCGGGCATAAGCCCTTCATCAGGAATCCTGCCTGTCCTGCTGCGCTTTTCCAGCAACACATTTTCAGCTCCAATATATCACCATACACAAGTAGACCTTTTACCAGGTCATCTCTGCATCGACTCAGCTCTGTCTCCACATCAGGCCCAGCTCCATCTCAGCACCCGGCCTGCTACTCAGCATTCCGGCTCATCCTGCCAACCCATGATAAAGATACTATCAGCAGGTACTGACAGTTGGAAGACAAATTGCTTTTTTTTCCCGATTAGATTCCCTACAGTGTGGAAACAGGCCCTTCAGCCCAACAAGTCCACACCGACCCTCCGAAGAGTAACCCACCCAGAACCAATTCCCTCTGACTAAAGCACATAACACTATGGGCAATTTGGCATGGCCAATTCACCTAAACCTGCACATCCTTGGACTGTAGGAGGAAACCGGAGCACCTGGAGGAAACCCACGCAGCTACTGGGAGGACGTGCAAACCCCACTCAGATAGTCACCTGGGGCCAGAATAGAACCTGGGACCCTGGCCCTGTGAGGCAGCAGTGCTAACCATTGAGCCACCGTATGTACTGTTTCAGGAAATCTCCTATCTCCTCATTTCCATCAAAAAGGATGAAAATCTGCCCCCAAGAGTGCAAAACAGAGGAATATCATTCTTTATATCTATGAACCGCAGAAAATTTTCAGACTAATACTCAAACAGATGGTGCTAATACTGTGTCTCCACAAGGTAGTCGGTAAAATCTTTCCTAAGAGTGTATGAAGTATAGGTCCAATGAATCTCATTTCACTTCACAGTTTTATTCTGAAATACAGTAAGTCCTTAACTCATTCACCTTCCATTTTATGATTCTAGCGCTTCTAGTGAATTGACGTCAGTTACAAGTGCCACTTACTGTTCTTTAAAAGTATTAGCAATCTCTCAGCACAACGCGCCTTTCAAACACAGTGCTTCAGCACTGATTTCTATATGTGAAGGTCTCAAACCAAAGAATTATCTACTCAATTTTATTCTAAAGTTAGCAGAAATGTCAGCAGATGGATACTGCTGAGTTGAATTCAATGAGTGAATGGCAGATATAATCCGCAATAAACTCTCTTTAAACTTCCACATCTGACAAGAAGTCCCAGGTTAAATTAATAGTTATGGCCTATATTTTAAGTTTAATCAAGAGACATATTTCCAAAACCATATAATCAGGAAAAAGCCCATTCTAATCACTACTGCGGACTTTCTGTAGTCCACTTAAACAATGAACTTACCTGATTCTGTGCTGTGAACTTCACTCAAACAGTTCCTCCAAGATCAGTTGTGAATTTCACTGTTAAGTTTTCCAGGCACACTCCGATGTCCAACGATACACGAATTCAAACATCAAAGACAACGTCAGTTTCTTTCTTTCTTTCTCTCTCTCTCTCTCTCTCTCTCTCTCTCTCTCTCTCTCTCTCTTGCACTGACCTCATCATGAGCTTCATTTGTCTATTCTTCCCCCTTTTAAAACTGCTGTTGTTTTGACTTTTATTTTCCAAAATTCCAAAACAATGCAACAGCATATAACACAGTGATTGCTACTCCTGGAATTCGAGGAAATCACCTCCAACAATTGTATTGAACTGAGTTGAAATGAATTTATTGTCACCTTTGGATGACTGTCTGTGTGGATTTGAACCAGGTCCCTGATGCTGTGAGGCAGCACTGCTATCCACCGAGCCACTGTGCCACCCCAACGTTGCTTCAACCTGCCCAAGGAGGCATTCAGATGGTTGCACTTATTGCTGTATTCCTGTAGCTTTTGGGCAAAGAGAGCCATTGTATCTCGTATCCCTGTATACTGCTTCTTTTCCTCCCTGTACATATGCATGAAGTCCCGGGTTGCCTAAACCACAGGATCCTTTCCTGCCTCGGACTGAGCAGCTGTCTGGTCTCTTCCAGTCCTGAAATGCCTGTGTCTTGGGGCATTTCTCCCTTTGCCAGCTGTGATGCTGTCACTGTGAGCTGCCCACCAGCTTGTGCTGCCAACCTCTCCAAAGCCAAGCTGTTGGTTAGCTGTTCTAACCAAGCTGTCAGTATCGGGGCTGAAGGAGGCCTCAGTATTCTTCATTTCGGCGACTGAGGAGCTGATTTGTGATGGGGAAAGACTTATTCTGCACTGAAGCTGTGGACATCCCACTGCAGGACACAAGGGTGGTTAGCAGTGGTGAGTAATGAATGACATTGACTGCAGGATTAGTGGAATAATGAGTGAAGTTTACTTGGTTGGTAAATGCATATTTCAACATCTCCTCAAGAGTGGTCCCAGTCTTCTCCTGAGACAGCCAGGATTATTTCCTCCTACTTAGGGAGGAGCTTAATATTGTTCACCCTTCTTGGATTTTCTTTCTCTGCTCTGGGCTGTCTTCTCCTGCAAGGAAGTAAAGGAAGGAATTCAGTATGGTGAAATTGGCACAGCTGGTGGGTGGCAAGGTGTCCTGAGTGATTGACTAGGCAGTGTTGAGGGCATGGTGTGGGAGGTTGAGAGGAAAGTGAGAACGAGTGGGGGAAGATGTTGCTTGCAATAATCAGAAAATTCTAGAATCCCAAAGTGCAGAAAGAGGCTGTTTGGCCAATGCAGTCTGCACCAACCCACTAAAGAGTGTCCCAACTCAACAACGACCGACCCCCCCACCCTATGCCCACATTTAGCATGGCCTATCCATCTAACCTACATATCTTTGAACCGTGGGAGGAAATTGGAACGCCCAGAGGAAACCCACACAGAGATGGGGAGAATCTGCAAACCCCACACAATCATTAGCCTGAGGTCAGAATTGCATCCAGGTCCCTGGTGCTGTGAGGCAGCTATGCTAACCACTGAGGCACCTGTATGGCAGAGTATGAGCTTAGGTGGGATTTGGGTGCAGTAGTAGAGTTAGTGTGAATGTGAGAGGCAGGAAGAATGTGGCACATATTCAGCAGTGCTGTGGCAGAGAAGGTCATTGGCCACAGCACTGCTGACTGCCACTTCAGGCCAAGGAGACTGCATCGACCTGGTTGCTGATCTCAGGTCAAGCTGCCAGGGTCTGATGCTGTGCCTCCAAGTGTCAGTCTTTGTGGAAAAGGAGGCCCACCTTCCTGTTTACAAACCCTTCCAGGACCTTGTCAGAGAATCGTGACACCATCTTCCCCTTGTTTGAAATTGTCACTCTGTTGCTGACCATATGAAGGTCAACATTGAAGCGCCACTCAGGAACACAGCAGCCTTTTTAAATATGGCACCAGCACGTTGTGGATCTCCAGTGAATTGTGGCTTAATTGTGTGAGATGCTGTAGGGGAAGAGTTGATAGTTCATGAGGTAAGTTTGGTAAAATGTGGCAAGAAGTCTTGCTTGGATTCATGATGGAAATCCTTGAAAGGAAATTTGACACAACTCACACTTGGCCAAAAAAAAGATTCGCCCTATAAGCTTTGCCACCCTGGATCACAACTTACACTAATTACTATAGAGATGTTTTACCTCCACGTAAGTGATGCTGCTATTGCTGCTTGTGACAATCTAACTTCTGGCAAAACCAATCAAGTCAGAATGGTCAAAAGGTAGAAGCCAGATGAGTAGAAAATTAGCAGCTTATTAAGAGGAAATCCATTAATCCCCCTTCTGTGTATTTATGGTCTAAACTAAGAACACCTCCATCATAAAATGGCTTTTAGAATCACAGAATCCCTAGTGTGAAAACAGGCCCTACAGTCCAACAAGTTTACACTGATCCTCCGAAGAGTAACCCACCCATACCCATGCCCCTACTGTTCTACATTTACCCCAGACTAATGTATCTAAGCTACAAATCCCTGAACACTATGGGCAATTTAGCACAGCCAATTCACCTAACCTGCACATTTTAGGTTGTGGGAGGAAACGCACACAGACAGAGAGAAAATGTGGAACTTGGATCCCTGACACTGTGACACAAACAGTGCTTGCCACTGAGCCATCATGCCATCCCAAACTGAAGCAACCTAGAGCTAAACTAAACCTATTACAATATGTAAATGTAAAGACCAATTAAGGAGAACCATGAATAAAAATAGTGCTGGAAATGGGAGCATCCATCTTCCCCCATCTGTGGAGGAAGGAATAGAGTTCATGTTTTAAATCAGATACGACTGTTTCTCAGAACTGAGGAAAATCACAGTTTGTTGGGTGAGAAAGTACTTGAGAGGCACTGATCTTGCTCCGAAGATACAGCAGTGGGAGATAAAACATGCTCCATATGCAGTTAGACAAGGGAATTTCTAACTAACTAACCAACCTGTCTGCCAGCTTTCTTATGCTGATGAGCACTCTTTCAGACAATCTTAATGCTCCAGTGCCTTTCCAAAGTCTCATACATCAGTGGTCACCATTGAGCGTGAGCAGCCTGTTCCAACGTGGAGTTTTAGCAATCTACTCAATGCTATTTGTAAGAGAGCTGAGAAACTATCAGCCAATGACAGCATGCTGCATGCATCTCCGTGGACATGAATTTCATTTTTAGTTGGATGTTGGAATAAATAAATCTATGCTGGAGATGGGGATGATTTAAACTATTGATTCTTTTGACTGAAAGGAATTCCCAATGTTTGTAGTGGTAAATGGGAGCTATTTTACCTTAATTTATTAATACAAATCAGATATTCAATACAATTTGGAATAGACATGTAGGGTTCAGCTTCATGTGGGGGCAGCGCAGTGGCTCAATGGTTAGCACTGCTGTCTCACAGCAATTCCAATCTCGGGTGACTGGCTGTGTGGAGTTGGCACATTCTCCCCATGTCTGTGTGGGTTTCCTCTGGATTCCTCTCACTATCCAAAGATATGCAGGGTAAGTGGAAAGGCCATGCTAAATTGCCCATGGTGTTCTGGAATGTGCAGGCTAGGTGGGTTGCCATGGGAAATGCAGGATTACAGGGATAGGGTAAGGGGGCTGGATCTGGGTGAGATACTCGTTGGAAGGACTGCGTGGACCTGATGGGTTGAATGGCCTGCTTCCACACTGTAGGGATTCTATATGAGGTGGATTTCTACTCTTGTGCTGTCACATGCTCCTTTGGACAGCTTAGTCCCTGTTTTACTGATGGAGAAAGGCATCAGTTGATGAAACATTTCGAATGCTTGAGTGTAGTATTTCAGAAACCAATATGAACAAGGTTTGATGAGTATGAGAATGCCTGCCACTGCTTTTGATCTATATTGTAATTTTAACAGCAAAAAAGTGCATACCATAGTGCAGCCAGCATATAACCAGGGAGAGTATGCCTGTTGAGACAGAAACACAGAGAGAGAAACGATCTGTTCAGGACCAGCTGGTTAACATAATGCTCCTATTTGTTAGTTGCCCAAATTCGAAGCAATTAACTAAATTAGATGTTAATCAAATTAAACAAAATGACACAACGTGACATAAACATTATGCCTTTAAGACACTTTCTGCAGATGTATATTGTAAGGATAATAGACCTGTACTCACAAAACCAAGGGAATTGTCAAATTAAATCCACTACTGAATGTGAAACTTGGCCAATACAGAGCATGAAGACATCAACATTTATCTCCAGTTTATATTGAATTATCTATTTGCAGCAGGGTATTGGTAATGATGCTGTGATGGGGGTCCAGGGTTCCTGCTCTTTGCTTAGGAGAAGAAAGATAAAAAGGGCCACACTCCTGTGGTAATCCAGTAGCCCCCACTGGAAAATTACACCAGGTAAGGGGTGACTTGGACCTCTGAGTTGCATCCTATAAAATCAAATAAAAAGCAAAAACTAAGGGCATACAATACAGTCATACAGCACGGAAACAGACCTTTCGGCCCAATTTGTCCATATTGACTAGATCTCCTAAACCGAATTAGTGCAATTTGCCTGCATTTGGCCTACATCCTTCTAAACCTTTCCTACCTATGTATCCATCCAAATGCCTATTTAAATGTGGTAATTGTACTCATCTCTACCACTTCCTCTGGCATCTTATTCCATACATACATCACCCACTGTGTGAAAAGTTGCACCTCAGGTTCCTTTTTAATTCTTTCCTCTCTCATCTTAAACCTGTGCCTTCTAGGTGCCTCCCCTACGCTGGGAAAAGATCTTGGCTATTCTCCTTATCATGATTTTATAAACCTCTATAAAGTCACCTCTCAACCTCCTACACTCCAGGGAAAAAGTCTCACCTACCCAGCCTGTTGTTATAACTCAAATCCTCCAGTCTCAGTAACATCTTTGTAAATCTTTTTTGCACCTTTGGCAGTTTAATAACATCCTACAGCAAGGTGACCAGACTCGTATGTAATACTCCAAATGAGGCCTTACCAATGTCTTGTACAGCTGTAACATGATGTCCCAACTCCTGTACCCAATTACCAATGAAGATAAGACTGCCTTCACCAAACCTGTCTACTTGTGGCTCTACTTTCAAGGAACTATGATCCCTCTGTTCAACACTCCCCAGGTCCCTGCCATTAACTGTGCAAGTCTTGCCCTGTTTTGCCTTACCAAATCCAACACCTCACTTTTATTAAATTTAACTCAATGTGCAATTTCTTGACCCGGTGGCCCAGTTGATCAAAATCCTGTTGTCCTCTTAGAAAACCTTCTTCACTGTCCATTCTTCCATCCATTTTGGCAGCATCCTCAAACGTATTAGCCATGCCTCCTGTATCCTTATCCAAATTATTTATACAATGATAAAAAAATGTAAAATCTCGAGTTCATTATTGTGGATTAATTTGCATTTACTTTCGGTACTTTAAGAAGGAGAGAACTTTCATTTCTGATGTTTTGAATAGATAAAGTATTGAAAATAGTTTCCCTTTCATTCTGTTAAACTGCAATAGGTTACAGGGTTTTCTGTTAAAGATTAATGTTAACCAGATGATAGAATGAAATGTTAGAATATTATTGCCATGTTAGTATGATGATATGGAGGATGATGCAGTTTCTGGAGTATTATTGACTCCTCTGTGCTTATATTTTATTCTGACGTGTTACCTTTGAAATAGATCTTAGAAGGTGAGATTATTATGTACGTTATCTTGCAGGATTGCACTCGATGTATTTGAAAGAGATAAAGGATATAAACGATAATAGCCACTACCTCAGCAACTGCCTGAGACTTAAACAGAAAATTTCCAATGGAGATCTACTTAACCCCCCCAGCCCACCCCCCACCTCATTCCACTGCTCAATGTAGTAACACCAAAAATCCACACAATTCAATGCAATGACTCCAGATACCATGCTTGTGGCTCTTATTCTGTCTCTCGCCCTTCACACATTCAACTGAAATTAGATGAAGGAGACACGTATGGAAAACTGGAACCTGAAATAAAAACAGAAAATTCAGGAAATACTCAGCAGACTTGGAAACATCTGCGGTGACAGAAGCAGAGTTAATGTCTCAGGACTGAGGACTTGAGAATTGAAAGGATATAGAAATGTAATAGATATTTAAGGGGAAAGGAGGAGGCAGATGAAAGATGAACAAAGTGAAGGTCAGTGGTAGGGTGGCAGGCAGGAGAGATCAACTGACAAACAATTTACAGTAATGGGATTGGTAATGCTAATGGCTGAATGTGTTCTTTCATTGAACAATTTTTCATTTACTTCATCACATGTCTTTCAAATAATAGGTGTTGCTGTTGGTGCCTTTTGTACCCAGCTATCCCATCATTTGTGTAGGATGTGTTTAACATTTTTTGTCCCATTCCTAATTCAGATTCCTTTCCTTGATACTTTTTCCAGTGCATCAATGACTGTAATTGTGTCATTTCCTGCACTTGACTTGAACTCAAAAAAACTTCCTCAACTTTGCTTTTGATTTTCATCCTTCTCTCATTTTCACCTGATCCATTTTGCTTCTTCCCTCAACTTCTCTGTTTCTATTTCTGGGAGCAGGTTATCAAGTAGTATCGGTTGTAAGCCTCAGCTATCTTTTACTGAAAATGTGTTGCTGGTTAAAGCACAGCAGGTTAGGCAGCATCCAAGGAACAGGAAATTCGACGTTTCGGGTCAGAGCCCTTCATCAGGAATCTTTTATTCCACTTCCATGTATCTTATGACCTAAAAGAACACCACGCAATTTTTCCAGTTTCTCAGATGATGCAGTCCTCTACAGCAGCACTTCAGAAATACTTTCCTTTTTCCTCGACCGAAGATTTCCATTCACATGGTTGACAGGGCCTTCAGCCATGTCTGACCCATTTCTTGCCCATCTGCTTTGACCCCTTCCCTTTTCAACACTGAAAGGTTTTTAGTCAGTAAGGGAGTCAAGGGTAATGGAGTAGAGTGGAGAATTGTCAGATCAGTCATGGTCTCTTGGAATGATAGGTTGTATGATTGACATCTTTACCGATGTCCTATGATATTATAGTCTCTCTCCTCGAACTGAAAAAATGGTCTACCTTCTGCTTCCGAGTTTCTCTCCAAGTTATACATCATCCTGATTTATAAACCTAGCACTTCTTCATTGCTGAGTCTAAGATCCTTGAACTTCCTACCAATAAATTTGTGGGGATACCTTTCATCTTACCGCCCTCCCCATTTAACAGATCATCCTCTGCCATTCCCACCATTTCCAGTACGTTGAATAATAAGCAGTTAATTCTAACTGTGTTATGGTAATGAGACACAGCATACACCATGATACAGAAAGTCATACATAGCCTTACTTGAAGACTGCATGGTTAAATGAGTTTTACTGTTGTCAGCTTTTTTTTAGAACTTGTTTGTTAGCATTAGCAATGGATTATAGGGCAAATATGTTGCTATGGCAATAATATATGCAGTGAAACTGTGAGCACGGATGTGCACTTTTTAAGTTTATGAACTATTTCCACAATACTGTGTACCTTCCTGTTGTTGCTAACAAGATATAGGATGATGGTTACTGGACCCTAGTCATCCAGAGGCCCGGACTAATACTCATAACAGCTGGTGGAACTTACGTTTATTTAATTGATAAATTTGGAATAAAATGCTGGTCTCATTTGTAACCACTACAACAATGCTTATTCATCACAAAGTAATCCTGGTTTGGCACTGCATTCATGACCATAAATATTCAATACCAGCATTGCTAATGACTCAATTAACCATATCCACTGCAGCAACTTTCCCAAAACTTTATGTGGTGGCAAGAGTGATCATTTGACTGGACTGTAATCCATCAACCCCAGGCTAATGATCGGGGGTTGTAAATACAAATCTCACCACAGCATATGGAGGAATTTCAATTCAATTAAATAAGTCTGGAATTGAAAGCTAGTCTTAGTAATGGTGACAAGGGAACATTTTTTAAAAAAATACCTTGTCCTTACTTGGTCTAGCCTATATATTTTCCTGCCCCTATCCAAACCCAAAACAAGTTGGTTGACTTTTACCTGCCCTCTGAAGTGGTTTAGCAAATTGAAGGGATGGGGAGCAAATGTTGGTTTTATTAATAGCACCCATATCCCATGAAAACATAAAAAAAGATGTTCGAAGAATTAGTTAATTTATTTTATGGAGTTATTTTTGCCCCAGCTTTTGAGTTTAACTGGGTTTAAAGATAAGTATAAAATTTGATCAAAGTTACTGCAGCTTGTGACTTGAATCCTTTTGGTAAAGGATGCACCTTCAATGGCTACATGCATAGAACAGGGCAGGGAATCAACAGGAGATTCTTTTGCTTTACTCTACTAGGAGACATAATTTGACAAACACATTTAAGATCTGCAACTGCTGTTTCTTATGGTTGAGAATTTTCATACCCTGGTGCTCAATGTGGTCTTGTGTAAAGTGGAGTTAGCTCATTCTTGGAATTGCCAGTTAAATAAAGTATTTCAAAAAAATACAATTGTGTTGTATAAAAGTTTACAGTAATGTCAAAATATAATTTATTGAAGACTATGAAAACAAATGATGAGGATAAAAAGAGTTCTGAAACAATGGTAGCCAGGAAAAAAAGCAGGTAACGGGTGTTAGGTGTCAGATGTGCCTGAGAGTTGAAGAAGGTGAAAAATTGCACAATAGCCTATTCTTTGTTTGACATCTTTGTTAAAAAAGCCAAATATTATTCAAGGTAAATGCAGGTATATTACAGACAAACAGAAGTTAGAAATGAGAAGGATTTAGTTTGGTTTGCTGGATGAAAATATTAAATAGGTGCATATGGAAACATAGTTAATTTAGTTAGAGATTTCAGTCAGTTGAAATACAAATTGGGAATACTCAAATGGTTTGCATCCTAATTTGGTACTTGTGATAACATGATTTTTTCTAAGAGTGTAATGGGGATTTTGATCAACTGGGCCAGTGCACAAGGAACAGTGCAGATGGTGTTTACTTCAGGTAAATGTGAGGTGTTGCATTTTGGTAAGATAAACCAGGGCAGAACATACATAGTTAATGGCAGGGCTCTGGTGAATGTTGTCGAATGGAGACACCTAGGGGTGCAGCTACATAGTTCTATGAATGTGGTATCACAGGGCGGTGAAGAAGGCTTGCCGTTGTTGGTCAGAGCAATGGAGTACAGGAATTGGGATGTCAGGGTCTGAGTTATAAAAAGAGGCTGAATAGGCTGGAACTTCTTTCCTTGAGGCATCAGAGGGTGACCTTATAGAGTTTTATAAAATCATGAGGGGCATAGATAAGGCAAATAACAAAGGTTTTTTTATTCCTCAAGGTAGGCGAGTCCAAAACTAGATGACATAGGTTTGAGGTGAGAGGGTTTAAAAGGAACCTGAGGGGCAACTTCTTCCACAGAGAAGGTGGTACGTAAATGGAACAAGCTGTCAGAGGGGGTTGTAACGCGGTCTATAGTTACAACATTTAAAAGACACTTAGACAGATACATGGATAAAGGTTTAAAGGCATATGGGCCAAACACAGACAAATGGGACTAGTTCAGTTTAGGAAACTTGGTTGGCATGAATGAGATGGGCTAAAGAGCGCATTTTCATACTGTATAATTCTATAATTTAGAGGAGCTGGTGTTGAACTGGGGTGGACAAAGTTAAAAATCACACAACACCAGGTTATAGTCCAACAGGTTTATTTGGAAGCACAAGTTTTTGGAGTGCTGATGTAGACCTGTTGAAGGAGTAGCGGTCCAAACACTAGTGCTTCAAATAAATCTGTTGGACTATAACCTGGTGTTGTATAATTCTACGACTCTATGATTCAGTGTTGCCAGGAATATAGTAAAGGTAGCTCATGCCTTGAGTCGATAACAATAAGTGATCCAGATTACATAGGAAGAATGGAAATTATAGTGCAGCTTATGGATTTTATCCATATCAGGGAATGAAATTTAGAATTCAGAAATATAACAGTCTGAGACCCAGAGGTAAGAAACCTGAGGACTTACTTGACTGCAAACATTGGGGCAGAGTCATTAATAATGTCAGTAAAGAATAAAGAAATCCCCATGAAAGACATATACTGGTCATGCAGTGAATAGAATCTGAAAAGATAGATTGAGCAAAATTATTTTTAACAAGTTATTAAATTAGAGATAAAATGTGTACTGAACAAACTGGCTATAGTAGTGTGCCTAGTAATCTGGGAACGATTTAAGAGACTATTAAAAATGTTTATAGCGTGAGTTTTTTTTCTGAATGGGCAAACTGACTCCATCAAATATTTATCTTTTAGCATTACAAGCTTTTTGAACTTATGAATGTACCTCAGTTACATTTATAAGCTCATTAAAAATAAATTGTACATTCTGATTGATTTGCCTGTGAAAGGACAAACTGTATCTTCAGCTTGCTGGTTACAGAGAAAAAAAATGTTTGTGAAGGAATGTTCACTTGAAGTATTGGCAAATGAATGAAAAAGAGAAAAAAAACTACAGTCGTATCACTACTGTCTTTAGCGTGTTGTCAGTGGAGACGTACTGGGCCTTAGATGCAAAATTTTATACTAAATCATTATTGGGAGCGGGGTGGGGGGGAGGTAGTGTCATCAGTAACCCACAATCCCAGGCTAATATTCTGAGTGTGAAACTCAAAATGTTTATTCTGCTTTTCTGTCTCAAAAGCTGCTGCCAGGCCAGCTGCATTTCTGCAGTACATTTTCTTTTCATCTAATATTCTGTGGATATGGGGTTGAATTCAATCATGGGAGGTGGTGAAATAAAAAGAAACAGAATGAAATGCAAACCCAACCATACATCGATTGTCACACAAAAAAACTATTTTACAAATGTCATTTAGGGAAGGCCATCTGCCATCTTTATGCTGTCTGGCCTACATGTGACTTCAGATACATAACACTTTAGTTGACTCTAACCTGTTCTATGGGCAGTTAGGGATGGGCATCAGGTGCGGTTGAGCCAATACTGCCCTATTCCCACAAACAAATAAAAAGTAAGCAAAGCATTGCAGATGCTGAAAATCTGGAATATAATTTTAAAATGCTGGAAACACACAGCAAGTCCAGCACTAGTATGTAGACTTAAACAGAGTTAACATTTCAGGTCAATAACATTTTATCAGTTTTAATAGAAGACCAAAGATGTGAAACATTGAAACTTGTATGTGTTCACATGAACTGGATCCTGCAAGTTTGTGCCTTGGTTCTGAATAACTGTCACAATTAATTCATGTTTCAGAATAATATATGAATATTCTAAACAAATAAGAATGTCCTGAACCAGCAATACTCAACCAAGGCTTTTTATCATGGCTCATAATCTTATGATACATGAGCAGGCCAGGTATGGTGAGAAACATGGTATGACAAAGAGGATCATCAAAACTTACTGTTTGCCTTTAAATCAAAGGGTACAACGAGCTTTCCTGTTTTCACTTGATGCATTTAAATGTTGCTATCATTTCATAATCATGCTGTCATTTGGTTGCAGCATTGCAATCTCTGAAACACATAAAGTTGATTGTATGTTGACAAACAGCTTAAATGCATAAAGTTACCAGGGGGAATCTAAGATGGCGGCGATCTGAGAAGATCACACTGCAGAGCTTCACATTGCAGCAGGAGCAGGACGGTCCTTTAACCCACCCAACCCAGGTCATCAGGATTTCTTGGGGTGTTGGAAAGATTGTGGAGCCCCAAGAAACATTTAAAAATTGACTTACCTGTGTTTTCAGCTGTCCAGAAATGCCTAAAAAGGGAGGAGGAGCATCTGAGACTAGGCCTGCAGCAGCCTCAGAGCAGATTACTCTCCAGGACCTGGTGAACCAGCTGTCGAAATCTCACGAGATGTTGGGGAAACAGATTGAAGAGAAGCTGGCTCCAGTCTCTCTCATGCTGCAGAAGCATGAGCAACAGCTGGGAGACCTGGAGAAGAGGACGGATGAGGTGGAGCACAGGGTCACAGTGGTGGAAGCTGATGCCAGTTCATTCAAGGAAGAGATCCAAGCCCTGAAGACGCAGGTTCATAATTGATGATCTTGAAAACAGGGGCAGGAGAAAAAACATTCGGATCATCGGTCTACCCGAGGGTAAGGAAGGTGAGTGGCCTGCGGAACTTGTTGAAGATTGACTTCTGAAATTCCTTGACTTGGAGACTGGCATGAGAGGATTGAAGATAGAGAGGGCTCACCGGGTCGCAGCATGGTGGTCAGGTCTGGGTCAACGCCCTCGTCCTTTCCTGGTGCGGTTCCATCATTACCGGGATGAGGAGAGAATCATGGAGGCTTCCAGACTCCAGGGGAAGGATCCAAAGGCCCTAATTTACGAGGGGTCTGAGATCATGTTTTTTCAGGACTTTTCAGTGGCGGTGATCCAGAAACGAAAATCGTATGATGGTGTCAAGAGAAGATTGAAGGAGCTTGGGATTCAGTACTCCCTGAGATATCAGGCAGTGCTTCGGATCACCTTAGATGGATCCATGCATCTCTTTGACACATCGGAGGAGGCAGGAGACTTTGTGGACAAACTAACCTAAGTTAAACAATTGTAGTATGTAGAAATATTGTTGCTTGGGTATGCGTTTATCATTCTATAAAAGAAATGGAGGGAATGCGGTTGGAGCTTTATTTTCCCCCCTTTTTTCCCTCTATTGATGATAATTGGTTTAAATTATGTCTGGCGGTAGTTAAGATGTACATTTTAAATTTCTAAGTTAGGACATACCAAAGGATGGGTGGGGTATTTATTTCCCTTTTTTTGTATAAAAATGTGTTTTTTATTCATATTGATATTCTATGGGGCGTTTATTCTTTCTAGCTTGTGCTTGCGATGCAGCTCTAGCTGGGAGAAGTGAAGGTGGTTGAGATGGTTAGATGCCTATTTATGGGCAGTTCGGGATGGGTAGTTGCCCCCTCCGGGCAGGGGTGAGTTCCCCTACTCAGCGCTATTGACACTTTATATGTAGGTTTGTTTTCTGGTTTTTGTTGTTTTTTATTTTTAATAATTTAATATGTTTGTTAAATGTAGTGGTTTTAGTTTATGCAGTTTTTATATTTGGTGGATCATGTGACACTAAGGCTCAGCAATTTGTGTTTCGGGTTCCTCCTCTCTGGAATTTAAATATAATTGCAGAAAATTATGGCTAATGATTTGATTAAATGTTGTACCTGGAATATCAAGGGAAGTCACTCACCAATTAAGAGGAAGAAGGTACTCTTGACTCTTAGAAAGGAGAAGGTGGATATTGCTTTGTTACAGGAGACACATTTGGATGACAAGGAGCATCTGAAATTACAGCAGAATGGCTTTGACTGAGTTTATTTTTCATCATTTAATACCAGAAGTAGGGGAGAGGCTATATTGGTTAGGAAAAATCTCTCATTTTAATTGTTGGAATGTGTTAAAGACACATACGGGAGGTTTGTAATTCTTAAAGCCTTGATAAATGGGGAAGAATATAGCATTTTAAATGTTTATTGTCCCCCAGCTCATCCTCTTAAATTCTTGGTAGATGCTTTTTCTAAACTGATAAGTCTCAAGTCTTAGCACATCATTATAGGGGGAGATTTTAACTGCCGCATGGATGTCACAGTAGACAGATTGCCTAAAGGTCCCTCGATACCCTCTGCACAAACTAAACAGTTATTGGGTTTGTGTGGGGAATTAGGATTGGTGGATGTCTGGAGGTGTCTCCACCCTACAGGTAGGGATTTCATGTTTTTCTCCAATCCGCACAGATGTCACACGAGGATTGATTTTTTTCTGACCCCTGTGATAACCCTGGATCTGGTGGCATCCTGTACGATTGGTAATATTGCCATCTCTGATCATGCTCCAGTATACCTCATGGGTAGAATTAAGGATGTTATAGCGGATTCAAGGTACTGGCGAATGGACCCCTTTATTCTCATGGACAGCAAGTTTGTGGAGTATTTCTCTAGGGAAATTAGGGAAGGGTCTGGGAACCTAACATGTGATTCCAAAAAAGATTAATGTGGCGTTCCAGAGATTCTACTCTAAGTTATATCAGTCTGAGAATTGTGAGGAGGGGCAGGCCAAAATGGAATCCTTTTTTAGAGATCTGAAGCTCCCGGGTGTGACTCCCGAACAACGGTCCTTTGCTAATGCCCCATTATCAGAGCAAGAAGTGCAGGAAGTTGTGAGGCAGCTTCGGGGTGGAAAGGCGCCTGGTCCTGATGGACTTCCCAGTGAATTCTATAAGGAATTTTTAAGTATACTGTCAGGCCTGATGCTGAATATGTTTAATGATTCATACAGTCATGTTTGTCTACCACCATCTCTGAGAGAGGCCAATATTTCACTTATCTTTAAAAAAAAACGGAAGGATCCGGAAGAATGTGCTTCATACAGGCCCATCTCGCTCTTAAATGTGGACTTTAAGATCCTTTCTAAGGCTCTTGCATTAAGGCTGGAGACTGTGTTACCTTCTATTATTAAAGAGGATCAGACGGGCTTCGTAAAGGGTCACAGATGCTCCAATAACATTAGGAGGCTGCTTAACATAATTCAAGCATGCCAACAGCAGTCAATACAGGGATTGGTGATTTCTTTAGATGCAGAGAAGGCATTTGACCGAGTTGAGTGGCCGTACCTTTTCTATACTCTAAACCGGTTTGGTCTGGGTGAAGTTTTCATAAAATGGGTAAAGGTTCTCTATAGTGTACCACTCACTGCGGTCATTACCAAAGTAATTTTAATATTTCTAGGGGCAGCCGGCAGGACTGTCCCCTTTCACCATTACTTTTTACGTTGGTGATTGAACCATTGGCAGAGGCTGTTTGTGGAGATCTCAATATATCAGCTCCAAAAGTGGGGTCAAAATTACATATGATCTTGCTGTATGCAGATGATGTTCTAATTTTCTTGACAAATCCAGCAGTTTCAGTGCCTTGCCTGATACAATGCATTCACACATTTGGCGCTTTTTCAGGGTATAAGATTAATTTTGCTAAATCAGAGGCTATGACTATGGGTGGTCTTACGAAAGAGTTGGCTCTTGAGAGTGACTATAGATTCCCACTTAGGTGGTCACCAGGGGGTTTTGTGTATTTGGGCATATTCATTACTCCAGTTCTGGATTGGCTGTTCAAAGCCAATTTTACTCAATTATTTGAAAAAATTAAAGAAGGCCTCCAAAGATGGGAGGCACTTCCAGTCTCATGGTTGGGTCGGATAGCGCTTATTAAGATGAATATTCTCCCTTGTTTGCTATACCCTATACGGATGCTCCCCCTGATTTTCAATAAACAAACACTCAGGAGACTGAACAGTTGGTTCAGCTCCTTTATCTGGCACTGTAAATGTCCCCTCATTAAATTAGCCAAACTGCAGTTGCCTCACAGATTGGGGGGGAGTAGAACTTCCGGACATTAAAAATTACCAATTAAGCTCGCTTTTGACCTATGTAAGTGATTGGGCTTGTGGGGACTCTCTTTCAATATGGCGAAATATCGAAGTCTCCCAGGCAAGGTTCCCCCTTACCAGTTTGCTGTTTTTGGACAAGGTGAGGACAGTTGGGGAATATTGCCATAACCCAATAGTCATCAATACTGTTAAAGCATGGGGGGCAATTCGGCAGAGGGAAGGTAATATTGGCAAAACATCTTTGTTTACACCTTTAGTGGGTATGCCAAGTTTTCAACCAGGTATG
This sequence comes from Hemiscyllium ocellatum, assembly GCF_020745735.1. NCBI lineage: Eukaryota > Metazoa > Chordata > Chondrichthyes > Orectolobiformes > Hemiscylliidae > Hemiscyllium > Hemiscyllium ocellatum. The sequence continues at coordinate 50,944,505 of NC_083401.1, read as the reverse complement.
ATAGATTCATGATTTAAATGTTGGGCAGCTAGGGGTATATCTTGCATGGGTGATTTATTTGAGGGAGATGTAATAATGTCCTTCGATCAGTTAGTACGGAAGTACGAGTTACCTAATAGAGACCTCTTTCGTTTTTTTCAAGTTAGGAATTTTATTCAGTACAAAAATAGTACAAAACTACACCCAAATAATAAAAAAAATCCCCAACCCACCCTCCTATACGAATGTATAAACACTTTTGACTGATCCCTACAAATTTTTCATAGAAAGAGGGGTACTAAGGACTAAGAGTACACTCTCTGTCAGTACTCTATATCAGCAATTGGGGGGTGCCACCTCACATGAGTCTGATCGACTCTGCAAGATGTGGGAAAGAGAGCTGGGTGTTGAAGTTTCTTCAGAGGCATGGAAGGATATTTGGGAGAATGCAAAGAAGATATCAATTTGCAATAGGACCCATGCTTTGCCGTTGAAGATTCTCCACAGGGTCCACTTAACCCCAGATCATTTGTCAAAATTTAAGCCGGGGTATCTTCAGCATGTCCCAAGTGCAAGGTTTGTACGGGTACTCTTACCCATTGTCTTTGGTCTTGTGACAGGCTTCAAACACATTGGAGCGCTGTGGTGGGTGCAATGGAGAGGATTTTAGGTGTAGGGTGGAGAAGGACCCTATTTCGCTCCTTTTGGGCCTACCCATTGTATTTCCTGCAGACTCGCATAAGGCAAAACTTTTCAATATTCTTACATTCTGTGCAAGGAAGAATATCTTGCTAGGTTGGATATCAGAAAACCCCATGGGCCTGTCGGGTTGGCGGAAGATTGTTATGGAGCACATTCCCTTGGATTTTCTCACAAATATGGTACACCATAAAACTGAGAATTTTTACAAGACATGGCAACCCTTTTTGAAATACCTGGACACTGATTTATCTGTCACACTAACAAGGGCTTTTATATAGCCGTAATGATTGTGTTTCGTGAGTCCAATATCCAGGGAGGAGGAACTGTGAATGTATGAGTGTTTTGTTTGGCTGGGCTGAGTTATTACTATTTATTTGTTTGTTGTTAGGTATTTATTTAGTTAGTTAAATAGCTAGTTTAGTTTTTTTAAAATTTTATACTTCTCTATATATGTTTATACATTCGTATAGGAGGGTGGGTTGGGGATTTTTTTTATTATTTGGGTTTAGTTTTGTACTATTTTTGTATTGTTTTGAATTGCATTGTTTTGTATTTGTTTTAATATTTAAAAATCTATTTTTTCTTAATAAAAATATATTATTAAAAAATGCATAAAGTTACCATCTACAAGATCAAGGAAGCCTTGGCACAGGATCTTTTGGAAGCAATGGGTTGGGGGAGGGGGTGATTGGGGAGAGGGGGTGGGTCTTGGCTACTGGCTGGACAGCATGTTAAAACGCACTACCTTTATACTCCTCATCTTGTTCCACTTATAGACCAGGAACAGTCCTTTGGCCACAGTCAAAGACACTGAAGTTCGGCCATCTTAAGTCAACTAGCCATTCCAATGCCAGCAGCTCAATTGAGAAACATACCTCCTGCCCATTTTCAGGTTAATACCAGCAGTGGTTAGATTACTTGTCCACTCAATGAGTAGGAACATCATCCATGGCCTTCCTGCTATGGAGTTAATCTGAATAGAGACCAGAGGTGGTGGTCCCCATCTAGCATGCTTCTGGTGAAATAAATATAACCCTCATCACCAAACTGGGAAGGGCACAGGATTCTTCCCTTAGTGTTATTTGACTTCAGTTGAGAGACAGTTGTTTTAAATAAAACGCAAATAAACTCTGAATAATCTACAAAGAATTTTTAAACGCTATTAATACTTCCAGGTAAGATTGTTGAAAACACGTTTACTGAAAATGAAATGATACAGAGAAGATTGGCATGGTCCTTGTGCAAGGATGACAGACACACTTGTGAGGCATTCCATATAAAATAAAAGGGCATCATGATGTTCATATTAATTATATATTATTGTGTTAACACGGATAGGGTAATACAAAGTAAATGCCTCCAGTTTATTCTTCATGGTTCCTCCTCATTTGTAGACTTCACATTTTAAAATTCTAATTGCTTCAGAAGTTTAAGATAAATAATGTTGTATAAGTGCTAATTCTTAGACATTCTAAACACAAAGTAAAAATAGACTATTTTTGTATACTTAATGCTACAGTAGGGTACACTTTGACAGCTTTGTGTTATTTCACCTAGTCATTTGTCATTATTTTGCATTTGTGAATTCAGACAGTGAGCAGTGAGTTGGGGCAGACAACATTGCCAAGCCTGAGATAGTCTCCGCTGAAATTCATGCACTTTTACTGAAAGTGTGCTTCACTCAATTTTATGTGCTAAGGCCAATTTTTCTGCCATTGTTGCTATTGTCCAAGTCTAATCTGGGACTTCCTTGATTTCTGGTCTGTGTAAAACTGACTTCAGTTCAAGAATAAATTATTGTTGGCAGTTTGGTGCCGTCTAGGCAATTTTACCATTCAATGTCGTGTGTTGTGGTGCCCAACTACTGAGCTTGTGGTTTATTCTGAATTTAAGAACCCATCTAAATCACATTGGTTGAGGATAAGCCTCTGTAGAGGTTTAATGCGAAGAGGCACTTGTCTTACACAGGTTTGATATATAATAGCAATTGCTAAAAGTTACATTGACCAGTTAGACACAAACCAACGTCTATCAGATGACATGTCTGTCTTCATTGGGATCTCATACTAAACTCCTTGTGTGAAGCAGAAACATTGTCGTTCATCAGGTTGTGTGGAGCTTACTGCAGCATCAACATTTACATCAGGTGGTGAGGGAACAAACATAGAGGGAAAAAAAACATACTCGATCTCATCCTTACCCATCTGCCAGCTGCAGATGCATTGTTCATTACAGTTTTGGTAAGCATGACCATTGCACAGTCCTCATGGAGGTGAAGTCCTGCCTTCACATTGAGAATACCTTCCACTGTGCTAAATGGCAGCCATGATGTAGAAGAGTCAGTGTTGGACTGGGGTGGACAAAGTTAAAAATCACATAACACCAGGTTATAGTTCAACAGGTTTATTTGGAAGCACTAGCTTTCAGAGGCGTCGTGGGGGCCATCAACAGGAGCAGAATTGTACTCCAGCACAATCTGCAAACCCATAGCCTGGCATACCTCCCATTTAACCATCATTATCAAGTAGGGGTTCAACCCTGGTTCAATGGAGAGTGCAGGAGGGTATGCCAGGAGCAGCATTAGGCATAGCTGAAAGTGACATGTCAACCTGGTGAAGCCACCAAATAGAACCACCAACTTGCCAACTAGTATAAGCCAGTGGATAGACAGAGCGAAGTGATCCCACAGCCAGCAGATCAGATCTAAGCTCTGCAGTCCTGCCATATCCCGCCATGAATGGTGATGGACAATTAAACAAACTCACTGCAGGAGGATGCTCCACAAATATCCCCACCCTCATTTACAGAAAAACCCAACGTAATGGTACAAAATATAAGTCTGAAATATTCACAGCAAAATTTAGCCAGAAGTGTGGAGTGGATAATCTATCTCAACCTTCTCTAGTGGTCCCCGGCATCTCAGATACCAGTCTTCAACCAATTCTATCTCATTTGATATCAAAATATTGCTCAATGCCCTGGATAGCAGATAGACCATGACAATATGTCAGCAGAAGTACTGAAGACTTAAGATCCTGAACTTGCTGCACCCCTAGCCAAGCTCTTCCAATAAAATTACAACCTGGCATCTGTTGACAATGTGAAAAATTGTCCAGATATGTGTGTGCAACAAAATTTGAACAAATCCAACCCAGCCAATTACTACTCCATTAGTCTACTCTCAAACATTACTAAAGTGATGGGAAGTGTCATCAACAGTGCAATCAAATAGCACCTGTTCAGCAATAACCTGCTCAGTGATGCCCAGTTTGTGTTCTGCCAGGGCCACTCAGCTCCTGACCTCATTACAACCTTGGTTCAAACATGGACAAAACAGTTGAATTTCAGAGATGAGGTGAGAGTGATAGAGCCCTTGACATCAGGCTACATTCAACCGAGTATGACATCAAGGAAATCTAGCAAAACTGGAATCAATAGGTATCGGCGCAAACGTTTTGCTGGTTGGAGTCATACCTGGGATATCGGAAGATGACTGTGGTCGTTTGGGGTCAGTCATTTCAGCTCAAGGACATCTCTGCACAAGTTTCTCTGGGTAGTGTCCTAGACCTAACCATCTTCAACTGCCTTATCAACAATCCTCCCTCCATAATAAGGTCAGAAATGAGAATGCTTGTTGATGATAGCACAATGTTCAGCATTAGCGACTCCTCAGATACTGAAGCAGTCTATGTTCAAATTCAACAAGATCTGGACAATATCCAGATTGGGCTGACAAGTGCTAAGAAACATTCATGCCACACACATTCCAGACAATGGCCATCTTCAAGGTCTTAGCATGTCCCTTGCAACTTAGTGGTGTTGAAATAATATTTGCCTCCTCTATTTTTCCTGCCGAAGTGCATAACCTCACATTTTCTCACTTTATATCACATCTTTTTGCCCACTTGTTTAACCAGTCTACATTCCTCTGCTGACTTTTTGTTTCATCCTCACCAGTTGCCCTCCCTTCCAGTTTTAAGTCATGCACAAAAGTGCCTGAAATACATTCAGTGTCCCCATTCAAGTCATTAATATATATTGCAAATAATTGTGACCCAAGTACTGTTTTCTGTGACAACCATTAGTTACAGTTTTCTATCTTGAAAGTGCCCCCTGTATCCCAACTAACCTATTAGTAAGTCTTTCCTCAATCTATGCTAGTATACGGGCGGCACGGTGGCACAGTGGTTAGCACTGCTGTCTCACAGCGCCTGAGACCCGGGTTCAATTCCCGACTCGGGCGACTGACTGTGTGGAGTTTGCACATTCTCCCCGTGTCTGCGTGGGTTTCCTCCGGGTGCTCCGGTTTCCTCCCACAGTCACAAAGATGTCAGGTGAATTGGCAATGCTAAATTGCCCGTAGTGATAGGTAAGGGGTAAATGTAGGGGTATGGGTGGGTTGCGCTTCAGTGGATCGGTGTGGACTTGTTGGGTCAAAGGGCCTGTTTCCACACTAAGTAATCTAATCTAATCTAATCTATACTGCCTCCATCACCATAGGCTCTTATTAAGTAGCTGAATGTGCGGTACCTTATCAGGTACCTCTGAAAATCCAAACGTATTACATTCACTGTTACCCTTTATCTTTTCTACTCTTTTCCTCCTCAAAGAATTCTAGTAAAACTTTTAGGCTTGATTAAAGCCAAAGGATCTAAGAATTCCTGAAAGCTGGTACATTGGTAGTAATTTATCTATATATCTACTTCCTTTCATATCCAAGGATGCATCCTTTCAGTTCCAGTGCATTTAACGATCTTTAGGCCCGTAAGTTTACCTAACACATTTTCTCCAGTGAAAGTTAGGTATTTATTTCCTCTCCATTTTTCCCCTTGAATTAGTAATTATTCTATCTTCGACTGTGAAAGCAGATGCAAAGTATTTATTAAATCCTCCTCTATTTCCTGGTCCTATTATTATTCCCCCAGCCTCATTCTCTGAAGGACTAATGTTCAGTTTGGCTTCTCGCTTCCTTTTTGTATATTTAAAAACCCTCTTGCTGTCCACCTTGAAATTACTTACATGTTTACCCCCAAAGCGTATTTTCTTCCTGTTCATTAGTTGATTTGGTTGTCTTTTGTTATCTGTTTTAAACTTTCCCAATCCACTGGTTTACCACTAATCTTTACCATGTTGTATGTTTTATTTTCAATCTGATTTTATCCTTAACCTCTCACCTTCTGACAATCCTTCTTCACAGAGATATATCTTTGCTTCGAGATATGAACTATTTTGTTAAATGACTGTTATTTTATCCTCATCTGTCTTTGCTGCTAAACGTCTTTCCCAGCCCACTCCAGCCAGCTCTGCTCTCAATCTTATGTAATTACCCTTTTTTAAACTGAACACCATTTTGTAATTACCCTTATTTAAACTGAGTCCAGCTTATTTTCCTTCATCTCAAATTGAATGCTAAATTCCACCATGTTATGGCCGCTGTTCCCAAGGGGATCTTTTACTCTGACTTTATTAACCCTGCCGCATTGCACATCACAAGATCTAGACAACCTGATCCCTTGTTGGATCCCACACCTCTCCACTCACCTCTGCCCAAGGCCCCAAAGGAGCCTTCCACATGCATCATAGTTTTACCTGCACTTCCACACATGTCATTTACTGTATCTATTGCTCCCAATGCGGCCTTCTCTACATTGGGAGGTAGCTCTTGCAGAGTGCTTCAGAGAACATCTCTGGGACACCCGCACCAACCAACCCCAACGCCCTGTGGCTGAACACTTCAACTCCCCCTCCCACTCTGCCAAGGACACGCAGGTCCTGGGCCTCCTCCATCGCCACTCCCTAACCACCTGACGCCTGGAGGAAGAATGCCTCATCTTCCACCTTGGGACTCTGCCCACATGGGATCAATGTGGATTTCACCGGTTTCCTCATTTTCCCTCCCCCCCACCTTATCTCAGTTCCAACCTTCCAACTTGGCACCACCCTCATGACCTGTCCTGTCTGTCCATCTTCCTTCCCACCTATCCCCTCCACCCGCCTCTCTGACCTATCACCATTACCCCCACCTTCATCTACCTATCGCATTCTCAGCTAACTTTCCCCCAGCCCCACCTCCTCCTATTTATCTCAACATTCCCTTGGCTCACAAGCTTAATTCCTGTTGAAGGATATTTGCCCGAAAGGTTGATTCTCCTGCTCCTTGGATTCTGCCTGATCTGCTGTGTTTTTCCAGCACCACACTCTTGACTCACCATATGGCTTCCTCTGCAAATTTGACTGTCTAAATTTATATGAATGTGGATGGATTCATCTGGATCATTAGGACCTCTTGCAGGGCAGGAATAACTTGCACACGAAGGACAAGCTTCACCTAAACTGGAGGAAGAGGAATATCCTTGCAGGGAAGTTTGCTACTGCCACTTGGGAGAGTATAAAACCAATGTGACAAGGGGTAGGAACTAGAATATTACACTAGAGTCAACTTGTGGACTGATTGAGATGTTCAATGTTAAGACAAGTAAGTCAAATAGAATGAACTGGAGGGGCCAGATCTATAGGCTACCTACCAGTATGACATTAATATAATTCTTATGGAGTTTAGATTTTAATCTAGTGGTATACAGTGTTTTATTATTGTGAAGTGTTTAAAAATTGACAAGGTCAGTCTTTCCAGAGTTATTATTTTAAACGGGTACATGCTTCCTGACATGTTAATGGAAGCTTGCTTGGACTATGGGGGTTTATAACATGACAGAGAAAACTAACTAAAATTAAGTCATTAGCTTAGCAGATGCCAGATCAGCAAGTTGTTCTTAAATTTGCTTCAAAAACATTTTGGCTTTTCAAAGATGCCTGACTGAAATCACATGCAAGTATAGTCTCTCAGAAAATAAGTTAACTCACAGCAGTTATGGAATAAATTACCTTGGTTAAAGGCTGTAATTTGTGAAACTTCCAGTCCAAGAGTGTTTGATTAAATATCTGGAATGTATTATGATCCCAGCTGATGTTAATACTGGACAAGTTACATCCCAGAGTGAAATTTTTCTTGATTGATCATCTGATTTTTTAAAACTTGTTTTTCACTGAAAATGCTGCAAAGATTCAGATTCAACACTATATTAGAAACCTGTTACACAAAAGAAATTTAGTTTTTTTGTGATTCTGTGAAGATAAAATAGAATAAATGAAACCATTTACTTGTAAACCAAATTTAAAGATTGCAAATCATGGTAAAATTCAATCCCATTAATCCCAAAGTACTCCTTTACATTCCTCACACCAGAGAGAGAGATACCTGGACTATTATCTCTATTAGGCTTGACCTAACTGTGGCATCCATTTCCAGTCTTGATGATGTCATTGTCTCTTTCTCGAGTTTTTACACAACCGACTGGAAGCGAAGAGAGAGAGCAGTGAGACTATGGCTGATCCGATCATCCTCAACTCCACCTTCCTGCCTTATGCCAATAAACCCCGATTCCCTTACTGATTAAAAAGCAGTCTACCTCAGCCTGGAGTAGACTTAATGATAAGATTAGAAGATAAAGAAGCAGAATTAGGCTATTTAACTTACTAAGCCTGTTCTGACTTACACTTACTCAGCTTCAGAAATCCCAGTTAGTATCTTAACCAAACCCTTTTCTTCCGACCTTTAAATTCCTTACACTAAAGTAATATATTTAACAGTTGTAAGCACTCTCACTTCTTTCAGAATTTTACATTTCTAGCTCCAACCAAGACTTCTAAATTGAAAAACCTTTCCAGTTCAAGGCTGATGCCCCTCAGCCCAGTATTTTTCAAATATTTTGAACTGAAATACAATACACTACATTGTTACTTTTCTCACTCATAAAGATCGCTCCCAATGCAAACAAATTCTCATTACTCTCCAAGAAAAACTTATCTCATACTGAGTTGTAAAAGAAATCACGATGGCTACAGAAACACTTACAAGTTAATATTTACGCCCCATCATATGTGCAGACCAACCCCATAGTTCAAATTAGAAACTCAAAAATATATGACATTAAAGTAGATACAAATAACGCTCCTTAAATCAAATTGGTTATCCAAAACTGAGAAAGTCTAAAGTCTCAGTTTTGAGCAGTCAAAGAAAAAAGTCTCAGCTCATGTGCTGTGTGTGACAAGAAGCAGTTAAATCTAACCAGCAGCTTTGCTTGGGAAGGAAATTATCTGTAAATTGATGGTGTTGAAGTGTAAGTATATTGATTTTTTAAGATTATGTTATGTTTAGATAGCTGAGTTTTTTAAAAAAAAACATGTTCTACTGTTAAAACCAACTCTGCAGCCTCTGTGCTTATGTTTACAGAATAGCAGATTTGTTACGTTGCATAAGGAGGCCATTCAGCTCATTATGCTTGCATTGGTTGTATTACCTAGTGCCAATCTCCTGCTTATTCCCCATACCTCTGCATATTATTCCTTTCCAAATAATCATCCAATGCTTTCTTGAATACCTCAACATGTCTCCATCACATTTCTAAGTTTGTCCACTCCTGTCCAACACCAGCACCTCCACATCATCACATTTCCAGGCAGCACATTCCATACCTTAACTACTCGCTGTGTGAAAAAGTTTTTCTGACATCTCCCTTGCTTCAATTGCACATCACTTTACAGCTGTGTCCTCGTATTCTTTTTTCTTGTGTAAATAGTAACAGCTTCTCCCTACCTACTCTGTTCACCCACTCATGATTTTGAAAACTTCTATCAACTATCCTCTCTGTCTTCTCTCCAAGAAGGACAATCCCAACTTCTTCAATCTAACCTCTGAGGATTCTCATTCCTGGAACCATTCTTGTAAACCATTTTGAAGTCTACCCACTGCATTCACATAATTCCTGTAATGTGGTGATGTTTATCAAGTGTCTTGTACAAATTCAGCATCACCTCCTTGCTCATGTACTAGAACTTTGGTTTGGTGGAGGATCGCCATGTTAAATGAAAGAAAATAATCTGTTAAACCAGTTTCAATTTTAGGATTTCACTTGTACAGTAGTAATATCAGCTGAGATCAGAACCATAAGACCATAAGATATAGGAGTGGAAGTAAGGCCGTTTAGCCCATCGAGTCCACTCCGCCATTCAATCATGGCTGATGGGCATTTCAACTCCACTTACCTGCATTCTCCCCATAGCCCTTAATTCCTTGTGACATCAAGAATCTATCAATCTCTGCCTTGAAGACATTTAGCGTCCCGGCCTCCACTGCACTCTGCCACAATGAATTCCACAGGCCCACCCCTCTCTGGCTGAAGAAATGTCTCCACATTTCTGTTCTGAATTGACCCCCTCTAATTCTAAGGCTGTGTCCACGGGTCCTACTCTCCTCACCTAACGGAAACAATTTCCTAGCGTCCACCCTTTCCAAGCCATATATTATCTGTAAGTTTCTATTAAATCTCCGCTTAATCTTCTAAACTCCAATGAATACAATCCCAGGATTCTTAGCCATTCCTCGTATGTTAGACCGACCATTCCAGGGATCATCCATGTGAATCTCTGCTGGACACGCTCCAGTGACAGTATGTCCTTCCTGAGGTGTGGGGACCAAAACTGGACACAGTACTCCAAATAGGGCCTAACCAGAGCTTTATAAAGTCTCAGTAGCACAACAGTGCTTTTATATTGCAACCCTCTTGAGATAAATTACAACATTGCATTCACTTTCTCAATCACAGACTCAACCTGCATGTTTACCTTTAGAGAATCCTCGACTAGCACTCCCAGATCCCTTTGTACTTTGGCCTTACGAATTTTCTCGCTGTTTAGAAAGTAGTCTATGCTTTTATTCTTTTTTCCAAAGTGCAGGACCTCGCATTTGCTCATGTTGAATTCCATCAGCCATTTCCTGGACCACTCTCCCAAACAGTCTAGATCCTTCTGTAGCCTCCCCACTTCCTCAGTACTACCTGCCTGTCCACCTAACTTCATATCATCGGCAAACTTCACTAGAATGCCCCCAGTCCCTTCATCCAGATCATTAATATATAATGTGAACAGCTGCGGCCCCAACACTGAACCCTGCGGGACACCGCATGTCACCAGCTGCCATTCCAAAAAAGAACCTTTTATCCCAACTCTCTGCCTTCTGTCAGACAGCCAATCCTCAATCCATACCAGTAGCTCACCTCGAACACCATGGGCCCTCACCTTGCTCAGCAGCCTCCTGTGTGGCACCTTATCAAAGGCCTTTTGGAAGTCTAGATAGACCACATCCACTGGGTTTCCCTGGTCTAACCTACTTGTCACCTCTTCAAAGAATTCCAGCAGGTTTGTCAGACATGACCTCCCCTTACTAAATCCATTGTTGACTTGTTCTAATCAGACTCTGCTCTTCCAAGAATTTAGAAATCTCATCCTTAATGATGGATTCTAGAATTTTACTAACAACCGAGGTTAGGCTAATTGGCCTATAATTTTCCATGTTTTGTCTTGATCCTTTCTTGAACAAAGAGAAAGGAACAACGGCGATCTTCCAATCATCTGGGACTTTCCCTGACTCCAGTGACTTTTGAAAGATCTCAGCCAATGCCTCCGCTATTTCCTCAGCCACCTCTCTCAGACCTCTAGGATGTATCCCAACAGGGCCAGGAGATTTATTAATTTTAAGACCTTTTAGCTTTTCTAGCACTTTCTCTTTTGTAATGGCAACCATACTCAACTCAGCCCCCTGAATCCCTTTAATTGTTCGGATATTACTCATGTCTTCCACTGTGAAGACTGACGCAAAATACTTGTTAAGTTCTCCTGCTATTTCCTTAACTCCCACCACTAGGCTTCCAGCATCAGTTTAAAGTGGCTCAATGTCTACTTTTGCTTGTTGTTTGTTTCTCATGTATTGAAAGAAACTTTTACTATCATTTCTAATATTACTGGCTAGCCTACCTTCATATTTGATCCTCTCCTTCCTTATTTCTCTCTTTGTTATCCTCTGTTTGTTTTTGTAGCCTTCCCAATCTTCTGATTTTCCACTGCTCTTGGCCACTTTATAGGATCTGTCTTTTTCTTTAATACATTTCCTGACTTTCTTTGTCAGCCATGGATGTCTAATCCCTCCCCGGATAATCTTTCTTTTCTTGGGGATGAATGTCTGTACAGTGTCCTCAATTATACCCACAAACTCCTGCCATTTTTGCTCTACTGTCTTCCCCGCTATGCTCTGCTTCCAGTCTATTTTTGTCAGTTCCTCTCTCATACCCTCATAATTACCTTTATTTAACTGTAACACCATTACATCCGATTTTGCCTTCTCTCTTTCCAACTGCAGACAGAACTCTACCATATTATGATCGCTGCTTCCTAAGGGTTTGCTTACTTTAAGATCTTTTATAAAGTCTGGTTCATTACATAGCACTAGGTCCAGAATAGCCTGCTCCCTTGTGGGCTCCATGACACGCTGTTCCAAAAAGCCATCCTGTAAGAATTCCATGAATTCCCTTTCTTTGGATCCACTGGCAACATTATTTACCCAGTCCACCTGCATATTGAAGTCTCCCATGATCACCGCGACCTTGCCTTTCTGACATACCTTCTCTATTTTCCGGTACATGTTGCGCCCCTGGTCCTGACCACTGTTAGGAGGTCTGTACATAACTCCCATTATGGTTTTTTTGCCTTTGTGGTTCCTCAATTCTACCCACACAGACTCCACATCATCCAACGCTATGTCATTCAGTGCCAGAGATTTAATTTTGTTCTTAACTAACAAGGCAACCCCACCCCCTCTGCCCACCTCCCTGTCTTTTAGATAAGTTGAAAATCCTTGGAGGTTTAACTGCCAGTCCTGACCCCCCGTAACCACGTCTCTGTGATGCCTACCACATCATAATCATTCACTATCAGTGACAGAACATCAGTGATTGTTTTTTAAAACTTCCGTGCTTGGGAAATGCCGTTGAAATTCAAGTGAAAAAGGATCGAAGTAAGCCTAAAGCAATCAATTTTCATGCACTGCTCATCTTGGTTTGATATTTTTCTGTTGGCTTTTGAATACATGTTTGAACTGCAATGTTCAAACATGAGCCAGGTAAATTTTGATTTCAACTTAAGTCAATCTGCTTATTCAAAATTAACATGGTTTTCACGTTTACTTCAGTAAATTCATATATTTGTAGCACTTTCAGTTGAGTCCATTTTGGCTAAATTTAAAGCATTTAATGTAACTCCTAATTAAAAGCAAAGCTGAGAATACAACTTTATTCTGAGAATATAACTTAAGTTTACTTTTGACTATTTTTCACATTGAAATGTTTGTTTTTTTCAGTTTCAGTATAGGTATTTATCCTAACTTCTGCATCTCAGACTAACGCCAAAGATGAGCCCAATCTTGCAATGAGAATCTGCCTTTACCTGTTTATAATTTAAGTAATTTGCATTAAGCCTCAGGATTCAACAGAAGAGCTTTGTAAATATATCTTGGCGATTGATTATTTTGAGCTACAAAGCAATCTCCCTCAAATTTACAAAGCAGTAGCATAATTGTTTTTATATACTGTAGATTTGGCAAAGAAAAGTAAATAGTAAATGGATATGTGAACATAAGCACTAGATTTTACTGTGGTTTAATCTTCAATTAACCTTGATCGAAATATTATTTGCATCTGCTAAGCAGTGCTATATGACAAATCCCTACGAATTACATGGCCTCCAAAATGTAGGCAAACTAAAGTGTGGGTCTTGACCTTGACAGTTGATAAGCGATGGTTCATCTTTAAAAAAACATGTGAATAAATCACAACAATTATTCATTTATGTTTGGAGCAGATGTGGCTTACAAAAAAAGTTAGGAAGAGGTTTAGATCCAAAGAAGAGACAATTTGTCAGAAAAAGCAACAAATGTGAGGATTGACAGCATTTTAGAACTTGGCAATAGAGGACAAAAAGTTTGTTCAAAGGAGGGGAAAATAGAATAAGAGAGTGAAATATCCAATGAGTGGTAAAGGCAGAAATGCTCGTAATAATTAAGAAATATTTAGATGTACATTTGCGATGTCAAGATTATGAGCCAAGTTCTAGAAAATGGAAATAGTATAATGAGGTGTTGTTTCTTGACTGACTCAGACTTGATGGACTGATGGGCCAAAGGGTCTTTTTAAATGCTGTAGATTTCTATGACTCTATAGAAACAGACCATAAATGCTTCTATAAATATGTGAAGAGAAAAAGATTAATGGCGACAAATAGAGGTTCCTTACAGTCAAAAACTGAGGAAGTTAGAATGGGGAACAAAGGAATGGCAGAAAAGCTTGCACAAATAACCTGTCAGAAGTGTTAGGGAACCAATGGCCTGATGAGAGGGAAGAATTAAAAAAAAAACATATTTGAAAGTATCTGTCAGAAAATAGCACTGGAGACATTAATGGGGTCTAAGAGTGACACATTGCCAGAGCCTGATGATCTACATAAGAGTACTAAAGGCAGTGGCCCAAAAAACATTTGATATGTTGTTTGTCTTCCAAAACTCTGGAGCTGTTTTGATGGATTGGAGGGTGGTACATGCAACCTCACTATTTAAAAGGGAGAGAGGGAAAAACAAAGAATTACAGACCAGTTAGCTTAACATTGATAGTCCATTATAAAAGGTGATTAGAGAAAATTTAGAAAGCATTACTAGGACTGAACAAACCTGCAATGGTTTGTGAAAGGCAAATCATGCTTGATCATAGAATCCCCACTGTGTTCACCCCCCCCCCCTCCCCCATACCCTATCCCTGTAATCCTGCATTTCCCATAGCTAATCTACACATCCCTCGACACTACGGGCAATTTACCATGGCCAATCCACCCAATCTGCACATCTTTGGACTGTGAAAGGAAACCCTTGCAGACACGGGGAGAACATGCAAACTCCACGCAGACAGTCACCCAAAGCTGGAATTGAACACAGGTCCCTGGTGCTGTGAGGGAGCAGGGCTAACCACTGAACCACCCTGTGGGGTAGAACTTTTTACAAATGTAACCAGTGGAGTAAGTAAGGGAGAACCAGTAGATATGATGCATTTAAATGTGCAGAAGACATTTGATAAGGTCCCTCAGAAGTTAGGGGAAAAATTAAAACTCACAAGACAGTGGCAATATATTGGCATAGATTGGGAATTGGTTGACAGACAGGAACAGAAAGGGGGAAGAAATGGATCTCTTTCAGAACGGTGGGCAGTGACTAGTTTGGTATAGCAAAGATCAGAGCTATTCATGATATAAGACCTGGATTAGGTAACCAAATACATAATTTCCAGGTTTGCTGTTGACTCAAAACTGGATGGAATTGAGGGTTGGGAGGAGGATCAAAGGAGCCATCATGGTGATCTAGAGAAGGTGAGTGAGTGGCTGAATACATAGCAGATGCAGTTAATGTGGGTAAATGTGAGAATCAGAAAGGAGGATTGTTATTTAAATGGTGATATATCAGTCTGCCATTCAGTCAGCTGGTCTTTGCTGATATTCTTCCTCACTTTTCCACTTACTTCCCACACCCCTTGATTTTGTGAGAAACCAGAAATCTGCTTAACTTAGCCTTAATTATTTTTAATGATGGAACATGCACAACCTTCTGGGGTATATAATTCCAAAGATTTACAACACTTTGAGCAAAGAAACGTCTCCTCATCTCAGTCCTAAATCTGTCCCTTTTTCTGGGGTTGTTTTCCTGTATTTAGCCAGATGATTCAACCTCTCAGTATCTACCATTTCAAACCCATTTGGAAGCTGGTCTGCTTGATTTACATCATCTCTCATATTCATCTCAACTCGAGAAAATCCCAATCCCAAGTAGAATCCCACAAGAGGCAATGGTTTCAATCCATCATTTAACTTTCTTCAGTACATCATACAGTGAAATTAGTTCATCCTTTAAGATTTTCTTCAGGGGATGTGAACCTTGTATATCAACATCTCATTATTGAAAAGTAGAATACAGTAGATGATGGGAATCTGAATGAGAAACAGAAGATGTAGGAAATACTCAAATGGCCAACATCTGCCGAGAGAAACAGCTTCAGCGTTTGTGACTGACCTGAAATTCCAAGCTTCCTTTCCCAGGTGCTGCTGAATGTTTCTAGCATTTTCTGATTTTCTTTCTCATTATGAAATCCTTTTGACACCCAGTATTATTCCAGTGATGTTGCATTGCTCAGCTTCTAAGGTAGCTATTGCCTTTGAGAGGTGCAGCGCCTATATCTGGTTGCTGTTCTCCTCATGTAGTCTGTCTATAGCTCTTGTAGAGTTGTACCATAACTTCCACTGCTTTGTATTTCCTGATTATAGCACAGATTCTTGGCTGGCTTTGTACTATCAATGTATTTAATGGAAACTTTTATGTTATACCTACAGTGTAAATTAGTTTCTTTTTGCTGAGATTTATAGAATTGACAACAGTTTAAAGATCTGGAAAAACCAAGGTGTACAGAAAATAAACAGTCTGGCTCCAATCTGTATGTTCCACAGGAACAATCCATTTGAACCTTCTGACCTTTTCTGACATTTTGCTCCTCTGAAGCAGCTATAATGCTTTAATTCTAATATCCTGCCTAGTCTCCAGATCCCTTAAGACCTTTTTAAATAACAAATTAATTTGGTTGCTGTGACCTGTTGTGACAAGTTAAAAGCCCTCAAAGTGGAGAGAGATCACCTGGACTGACTTGAAAATTGTTCAGCTTTAGTTGTAAGATTATGGTCCCAGGTTCTGGGACTTATTTCATCATAAAGATTTTTTTCAGCTGCCTACCCTGTCAAATCGCAGTCATTTAAAACAAATCTCAGACAGATATACTTTTAGCCATCTCATATACATGGAATGCAACTAAAATTTGTTGCCAGGGTGAATCCTTAATTCTAAACTTTGCATTACATTTACTATTCAGATCATTAGATTTTAACATCACAAGAACCAGGAACAGGAGATTATTCAACATGGTCATGGCTGATCCAACAATCCTCATTTCCCCTTCTCGTCTTTTCTTTGATTCTCCTACAGATCAAAACTCTATTTTAGCCTTAATTTTACACGAGGACTCGGCCCTCACAGCTTTATGTGGCAAAAAGTTCCAAAACACTCAACTCTGAGAGAAGTAATTCCTCCTCACCTCACTCTTAAATTAGAACCCTTTTATTCTGAGACTATGGCCTCTGGTCCTCGATTCTCTAATGAGGGGAAACATCTTTTCAGCAGATGTCCTGTCAAGCCCCTTAAGAAACCTCCTCTTTGTCCACCTCAATCTCATCCAATCTTGTAGCCTATATTGCTAAATTCTCAATAACATTGCCCTTTCCCAATGTGAATACTAATGAAAAGTATTCATTAAGCATTTCCCCATGTCCTCAGATTCAACACACAACATTTCACTACTATCTTTGATTGGCCCTAATCGTACTTTATTCATTCTTTTATTCCTGATATACCTATAAAAGGCCTTAGGTTTTTCCTTGATTCTATCCACCAACAACTTTTCATGTCCCCTCCTGGCTCTCCTTAGCCCTCTCTTTAGATCTTTTCTGGCTAACTTGTAACTCTCAAGTCCCCTAACCGAGCCTTCACGCATCATCCTCACATAACATAGAACATAGAACATTACAGCACAGTACAGGCCCTTCAGCCCTCGATGTTGTGACGACCTGTTATACCATCTGAAGCCCATTTAACCTACTATTCCATGTACATCCATATGCTTGTCCAATGACGACTTAAATGTACTTAAATCTACTAACGTTGCAGGCAAAGCATTCCATACCCTTACTACTCTCTGAGTAAAGAAACTACCTCTGACATCTGTCCTATATCTATCACCCCTCAATTTAAAGCTACGCCTCCTCATGCTCACCATCACCATACTTGCAAAAAGGCTCTCCCTGTCCACCCTAACTAACCCTCTGATTATCTTATATATAAGCCTTCTTCTTCCTCTTGACAAGAGCTTCAACTTCTTTCGAAACTATGGCTCCTTCTCTCAACAACTACCTCCCTAAATGGTAAGTATACTTATCAAGGACCTGCAGTAGCTGTTCCTTGAATAAGTTCCACATTTCAAGTGTGTCCATCCCCTGCAGTTCCCTTTCCCATCCTATGGATCACAAATCTTGCCTAATGGCATCATAATTGCCTTTCTCCCCGTTATATCTCTTTCTCTGCGGTATATACCTATCTCTGCCCATTGCTATTGTAAACATAACTGAATTATATTATCTATCGCCAAAGTGCTCACCTACCTTCAAATCTAACACCTGACTGGGTTTATTCCCCAGTATTAAATCCAATATGGCATCGCACCTTGTTGGCCTGTGTACATACTGCGTCAGAAAACCCTCCTACACACATTGAAAAAAACTGACCCATCTAAACTATGTGAACTACATTCTGGATTAGTAGTGCTGGAAGAGCACAGCAGTTCAGGCAGCATCCAAAGTGCAGCGAAATCGACGTTTCGGGCAAAAGCCCTTCATCAGGAACGTCGATTTCGCTGCACTTTGGATGCTACCTGAACTGTTGTGCTCTTCCAGCACCACTAATCCAGAATCTGGTTTCCAGCATCTGCAGTCATTGTTTTCACCGATGTGAACTACAGTATTCCTTGTCAATATAGGGGAAGTTAAAATCCCCTATAACAACTACCCTATTACTCTCACTCCTATCGAGACTCACCTTTGCTATCCTTTCCTCTACATCCCTGGAACAACTCAGAGGCCTGTAGAAAGCTTCCAACCAGGTGACCTCTCCTCTCCTGTTTCTAACCTCAGCCCAAACTACCTCAGTGGATGAGTCCTCAAACCTTATCTCAGCTGTTGTAATACTACAACACGGCACGGTGGCATTTGTGGGCGGCACGGTGGCACAGTGGTTAGCACTTCTGCCTCACAGCGCCTGAGACCCGGGTTCAGTTCCCGACTCAGGCGACTGACTGTGTGGAGTTTGCACGTTCTCCCCGTGTCTGCGTGGGTTTCCTCCGGGTGCTCCGGTTTCCTCCCACAGTCCAAAGATGTGCGGGTCAGGTGAATTAGCCATGCTAAATTGCCCTTAGTGTTAGGTAAGGGGTAAATGTAAGGGTATGGGTGGGTTTCGCTTCGGCGGGTCGGTGTGGACTTGTTGGGCCGAAGGGCCTGTTTCCACACTGTAAGTCTAATCTAATCTAATCTACCCTTGATTAACAATGCCATTTTACCATTTTCTCCATTTACCAAACCTTTTACCATTTTCTTTGTTCTTGCTGAAACATCTAAATCCCAGAATCTGTAACAACCATTCTCGTCCCTCTTCTAGCCATGTCTGTGAAATGGCCACACCATCAAAATATTGTATGATACCATCTCTGTGCTAAATGGAATTAGACTTTCAAGAGAAAAGCATCTCAAGACTAAGCATACATAAGGCACTGTGGTCACTCAGCAGCAGCAGATGAGGTCATCTATAACCTCATGACCCTAGAGGTTCCCCATTCAATCATTATTGTCAAACCAGGGGATCAATCCTGGCTCAGTTAAGAACTCAGGAGGGAATTCCAGGCATAACTGAAAATCTTGTGTCAGCCTAGTGCAATGCAGAAATTCACCCAGATTCTGAGATAGCATCTTCCACACTCAAAACCACTAGCATCTAGAAGTAGAACAACATCAGGTATGTGGAATCATCAGCAGCTGCAAGTTCCTCTCCAAGCCACACATCATCCTAACCTGGAAATACATTGCCATTCTTTAACCCTCACTGGCTCAACGTCCTGGACCTCCCTCCCTAACAAGAGTCATTGTGGACTCAATGGACTGCAGTGGCAGCAAAGTCCACATCCCATGAACGTACAAAAAAATTCTCACACACTCCCCTACCTTGGTTGATCTCATCTAGTGGCAGTATCGTTGTTTGCATAATAATAATAATATAATATACTGGATTTGGAGGAACAGGGACTGTTTCATCAAAATTCATTTCTCATGATTTTACATTGATCCACAGAGAAAAGTACATACTTATAATGTAGAAAAATAGCATCAGGCTAGGCTATGATGCTTTCAGGGGTCAAATAGTTTTACCATGTACTGAGCTCCCACAGGAAGCATCGGCTATTTGGAGACATGTCAACAAACCGGCTTCAGGTGCACAGGTGATAAAACTGAGGCGTGTAGAATAGTGATCATTCCCAAGAGACACTTCTGCAGATTTTGGCAACATTGGAAATATTTTCCTTGGAAGCAATGATCTGCAGCCGTAAATGGTCTTGCCCATGTCACAAAAGACCATACACCAATCCCTTGCTGAAAGTGAGGACTGCAGATGCTGGATGTTAGAGTTGAGAGTGTGGTGCTGGAAAAGCACGCCGTGTTAGGTATCATCTGAGGAGCAGGAGAATCGACATTTTGGGCAAATGCCCTTCATCAACAATGAGGTTGTGAGCCGAGGGGGTGGAGAGATAAATGGGGAGGGGGGGGGGGGGTGTGTGGGGGTTGGGGCTGGGGGTGGGGGGAGGTAGCTGAGAGTGCGAGAGGTAGATGGAGGTGGGGGTAATGGTGATTGTTCGGAGAGGAGGGTGGAGTGGATAGGTGGATAGGACAATGGACAGGTAGGACAGGTCATGAGGGCGGTGCCGAGTTGGAAGGTTGGAACTGAGATAAGGTGGTGGGATGTTTCTCGTGCACTTCCAGACATGTCATTTACTGTATCCGTTGCTCCTGGTGCGATCTCCTCTACACAGGGGAGACAGATGGACACCTGCATCAACCAACCCCACCGCCCTGTGGCTGAACACTTCAACTCCCCCTCCCATTTTGCCAAGCACAAGCAGTTCCTGGGCCTCCTCCATTGCTACTCCCTAACCACCCAACACCTGGAGGAAGAATGCCTCATCTTCCGCCTCTGGACCCTCCAACCACACAGGATCAATGCGGATTTCACCAGTTTCCTCATTTTCCCTTCCCCCATGTTATCCCAGGTCCAACTTTCCAACTCGGCACCACGCTCATGGCCTGTCTATCTTTTTTCCCACCTATCCACTCCACCCTCCTCTCCGATCTATCACTATTACCCCCACCTCCATCGACCTATCGCACTCTCAGCTACCTCTCTCCCATCTCCACCCCCGTCCCATTTATCTCTCCACCCCCTCAGCTCACAACCTCATTCCTGATGAAAGACATTTGGCCAAAATGTCAATTCTCCTGCTCCTTGGTTGCTGCCTGACCTGCTGTGCTTTTCCAGCACCACACTCTCGACAATACTCCAATCCCTTGTGTGAAGAGCTTGGACCTCAGGCATGAAATATCTGGCATCTGATTCAGCATAGATCCGTTCCCGAAAGGCTTCCGTGCAATTTCTACACCCACGGAACCAGTTCTGTTGATGGACACAAGCTTGTGATAACAGGCTTTTTCTCATCTGCAGAGACTTGTCAAGTTGATGGAATGTTAAATTGCTCTGCTGCAATTTTCAACTTGAACTTTTTAATTATTACAGGGAAGAACCAGCATTTAATGTATTTATTTAAATATTTATTTGAGTGTTGGAGTGGAGCCAATTATCTGCTCATTTGGAGTAGTGTTTTGTTTTGAGATTTTTTAAACTCACTTTTTGGATTTGCGCTTTCCTGGCTGGGTCAGTATTATTGCCCATCCCTAGTTACCCTTTTGAAGGTGGTGGTGAGCTGCCTCCTGCTGTCCACTTGCTGTGAGTAGATCCCCGATGCCATTAGAGAGGGACTTCCAGAATTTTGTCTGTTAGGCCTGTCCTGCAGGTGGTACAGGGCACATGCAGCAATGGTGCTGATGGTATCTGGTTAGTTTTATAAAGTATAGTTCAATGATTGTGACTATGTCAGGCTGTTGCTTGACTTGTCTGTGAGTTCTCCCACACTAGCACTAGCCCCCAAGATGTTGATAAGGAGAAGTTTGCAGGGTCAACGGGAATGTATTTGCTGTTGTCATATCTGGTGTGTTTCCCACGTGGTTTACCAGTTTCACTTCTTTTTTGAGACTTTATATTGATTGTTAAACCGAATTGCTTGCTAGGAGAAAATGAGGACTGCAGATGCTGGAGATCGGAGTCGAGAGTGTGGTGCTGGAAAAGCACAGCAGGTCAGGCAGCATCCAAGGAGCAGGAGAATCAACGTTTCATGCAAAAGCCCTTCATCAGGAATGAGGCTTGTGAGTCATGGGGGTGGAGTGATAAATGAGAGGGGGGTGAGGCTTGGGGAAGGTAGTTGAGAGTGTGACAGATGGATGAAGGTGGGGGTAATGGTGATAGGTCAGACAGAGGGTGGAGCAGATAGGTGGGAAGGAAGATGGACAGGTAGGACAGGTCATGGGGGAATGCCGGGTTGGATCTGGGATAAGGTGGGGGGAAGGGAAATGAGGAAACTTGTGAAATCCACATTAATCCCGTGTGGTGAGGGTCCTAAAGTGGGAGATGAGGCTTGCTTGCTAGTCCATTTCAGAGAGCAGTTAGGAGTCAACTGCAGTGCTGTAGCTCTGGACTCACATGTAGACCAGACAAGAGGTCAGCAGTTTCCTTTCCTGAAGAGTATTAGTGAACCAGGTGGATATTTACAATAATTGACAATTGGTTTCATGGTCACCAATGTATTATTATTGAATACAAATTTCATCAGTGGTAGGATCTCAACCTTGGTCCCCAGAACATTACCTGGATCTCTCATTATTATTCCTGTGACAATACCACTAGGCTAATTGCAATTATGTACTGGCCTTGTCAGATAATATTGGAGATCCATTTTAGTTTCCACAAATATCACATGTAGATCCCTGGAAAGAATCAAAGGTAAAGAAATGAAGAGTTGTGTTGACTTCCTGGCAAGGTCACTGGCTCAATTGGCAAGAGGCCTTCTTCGAGGAGGTTGCGAGTGTTTGTGAATGATTAGGTGCAAAACCCTGGAGATAACACTGTGATGCTTGTGAAGCTTATACTCAGTACAGGGTTTACAGGGAGAGCATTTTATCAACTACAAGCTGTAGGTCTGTGCTTATCCTTCCCATCCCTATAGATTGATAGTTGCATGAGCAGAAAGCTATTGTTCTTCCCATTGATGCTATTGTTGCATCTTGTGATGTAGATTTACCTCCAACCTTAGACCAGTAAGTTGTTTCTAGCACTTAGAAAGCTGGGAAATGTAGATAATTTAAATACAGTTGAAGGTATTAGATTTCATTTCCAAATTACAGGAAACAACCTTCAAAACTGTGAAAGCTTCGCCCCAGAGAATTGAACAAAAGCAAGGCAAATGCATTACTTCGGGTAAAAAATGAGGTCTGCAGATGCTGGAGATCACAGTTGGAAATGTGTTGCTGGTTAAAGCACAGCAGGTCAGGCAGCATCCAAGGAATAGGAAATTCGACGTTTCGGGCATAAGCCCTTCCTGATGAAGGGCTTATGCCCAAAACGTCGAATTTCCTATTCCTTGGATGCTGCCTGACCTGCTGTGCTTTAACCAGCAACACATTTTCAACAAATGCATTACTTGCCTGCTAGTTGTTGAACCTTCAAAATCCCCTTTTCTTTTAGTTTCCTGATGAGTTCTGCAAAACCCCAGAAATTCCATTTGCATGGTTAAGTTCCGATATGCTTGTTAAGACTACTAATCATTAGCATTTGACATTGCAAAAGATATAATCCACTCCAGTCATTCCAGACACGGTCTCACACCCCCCACCCCACTAATATGGAGACAAGTAACTAATGTCCTGTTCTGAATCTCATTTTTTTGAATGGACTGGGTGTATAGGGATGGCTAGGGATAATAAAGAATGAGTTTAGATTAGAGTAGTGCTGGAAAAGCACAGCAGGTCAGGCAGCATCCGAGGAGCAGGAAAATCGATGTTTCAGGCAAAAGCCCTTCATCAGGAATAGAGGCAGGAAGCCTCCAGGGTGGAGAGATAAATGGGGGTGGGGAGAAGGTAGCAAAGAGTACAATAGGTGAATGGGGGTGGGGATAGAGGTGATAGGTCAGAGGGCAGGGTAGAGTGGATAGGTGGGAGGGGGGATTGGTAGGTAGGACAGGTTATGAGGACTGTGCTGAGCTGGAAGGTTGGAACTGAGGTTAGGTGGGGGGAATCCACCAGTTTCCTCATTTCCCCTCTCCCCACCTTACCTCAGTTCCAACCTTCCAGCTCAGCACTGTCCTCATGACCTGTCCTACCTACCAATCCCCCCTCCCACCTATCCACTCTACCCTGCCCTCTGACCTATCACCTCCATCCCCACCCCCATTCACCTATTGTACTCTTTGCTACCTTCTCCCCACCCCCATTTATCTCTCCACCCTGGAGGCTTCCTGCCTCTATTCCTGATGAGGGGCTTTTGCCTGAAACATCGACTTTCCTGCTCCTCAGATGCTGCCTGACCTGCTGTGCTTTTCCAGCACCACTCTAATCTAAACTCTGGTTTCCAGCATCTGCATCCCTCACTTTTGTCCATAATAAAGAATGAGCAAGGTATTAATGGCCATGATTGCCATGAGGCGACACGGTGGCACAGTGGTTAGCATTGCTGCCTCACAGCGCCAGAGACCTGGGTTCAATTCCCGCCTCAGGTGACTGACTGTGTGGAGTTTGCACGTTCTCCCCGTGTCTGCGTGGGTTTTCTCCGGGTGCTCCGGTTTCCTCCCACAGTCCAAAGATGTGTGGGTCAGGTGAATTGGCCATGCTAAATTGCCCATAGTGTTAGGTTAGGGGTATGGGTGGGTGGTGGGTCGGTGTGGACTTGTTGGGCCGAAGGGCCTGTTTCCACACTGTAAGTAATCTAATCTAATCTAATATGAAGCATAACATGAGAATTTCAAATTAGAAGCGTTCAATGTTCAACTTGACAGTGTTAAGAATGATAGGTTTGTGAGACTTGTTGCAAGACACCTCACAGGTAGTATGGAACAATATCATTATTTATGTTTAGAAAAATAATTTGCTTTTAATTTTCGAATTTTTGTTTTAACAATCAAAATTGAATAGCTTTATCAATTTGATTACAATTTTCAAGATATCAATGTTGATATTTATTGAAATCATTTAAATCCTTAATCATTTAGCTGTTATAATCAGAAGGAGAGTGGTGCAGGGATTGTATTATAAGGGAACATGGTCAGTTGATCCACTAACATAGCACAGACTCAATTCTGGAAAATGCATCAGTAGTGTCATAAATGTCAGTTTGCTGAGAGAGTATAATTTAGATCTTCTTGGTAAATAAATCTTGTGGCCATTAACTGATATTTCCCTCCAGAATTCAGGTGCATACAAATCCTAATTTTACAGCTTGATGCTAAATCAAGGATTATATGCATATGAATTATAGCAATACATGATAGGAATGTTACTTATAATATTGAAGTTCTTTCTTCTGCTGTTTATTCTTGTGTCCATGTCTGGATGATGGTGTCTGCTAAGGTGAGATCTGAAGCTGAGTGATTCTGAGGGAACATAGATGAGCAGATTATTGGCATTTATATGCTGCCAGACTTGCTGAAATTTCCAGCACTTTCTGTTTTTCCTAATACTTAATTGTTATCAAGCTTCTTTTGTGGCATCTCTCACATGCACAATTCTCGGTGTCTAGGTATATAGAGGAAACAGATGCATGAGAACCCCACTGTCTTCAATGTTTCCTTCAAGTTACACACCTGGTAGCCATAGCTGCTTTAATGTGTCTTTAATGTCGCTGGATCAAAACTGTGGAAATCCTGTAGTGGCTTCACTACATGGATTGCAGCATTTACATACAAGCACATGAATATATGAACGAGAAGCAGCAGTAGGTCTTTTGGCCCCCCGAGGTTATTTAAACATTCAACAAGATCATGGCTGGTCTGATAAAAACTAAATACTGTGGATGCTGGAAATCTGAAGCAAACACAGAGTGCTGGAGAAAATCAGGTCTGGCAGCATCTGTGAAGAGAGGGATAGAGTTTGGAGTCTGATATAGAGTCAGAATCACATGAACAGACCCCGTGTTCCAACTTGTCTGTGCTGACCAGACATCTCAATCTGACCAAGTCCCATTTACCAGTATTTGGCCAAGATCCCTTTAAACCCTTTCTGTTCAAATACCCATCCAGATGACTTTTAAGAACAAACCGCAAAGAAAATTACAGCACAGGAACAAGTCCTTTCGCCCTCCAAGCCTGCGCCGATCCAGATCCTCTATCTAAACGTGTCACGTATTTTCTGAGGATCTGTATCCCTCTGCTCATTCATGCATCTGTCTAGATATATCTTAAATGACGCTATCGTGCCTGCCTCTACCACCTCTGCTGGCAATGTGTACCAAGCACCCACCACCATCTGTGGAAAGAACTTTCCACACATAGCTCCTGTAAACTTTTCCCAGCTCACTTTGAGCTCATGATCCCTAGTAGTTGAGGCCCCACTCTGGGGAAAAAAGCTTCTTGCTATCCACTCTGTCTATAACTCTCATGATTTTGTAGACCCCAATCAGGTCCCCCCTCAACTTCCATCTTTCTAATGAAAATAATCCTAATCTATTCATAGCTAGCACCGTCCATACCAGGCAACATCCTGGACAACCTCCTCTGCACCCTCTCCAAAGCATGTCATGATTCCTAAATCAAAATTAAATGTTATAATTCCTTGCATATGGAATTGGTGAGGTTTCACCTGGAATCTTGTGTGTAGTTTTGGTCTCTTTATTTGAGGAAGGATGTTCTTGACGCAGAGGGTACAGTGAAGATTCACCAAATTGATTCCTGAGGTGGCAGGTCTGACACATGAGGACAGATTGAGTTAGTTAGGATTTTTTCAGAAGAGTTTAGAAGAATTGTGTGGGGTGGAATCTCATAGAAATCTATAATATTCTAACAGGACTAGACAGGTCAGATGCAGGAAGAATGCTCCAGTTGGTGGGGGAGTCCAGAGTCAGGAATCTATTTTAAGGATAAGGGGTAAACCTTTTAGGGCTGAGATGAGGAGAATTTTCTTTTCACCCAGAGAACAGTGAGCCACACGAAGTGTTTGATGTCAAAACATTATCAGTTTTCAAAGAGGAAGAAAAGGTAGCTCTTGTGGCTAAAGGGATCAGTGCACAGTGCCATCCAGCACCATGCCTATCCCCTCCACCCCTGCTAATAATAGGAACCGTAACAAACTGTCTGTTTTTGAACATGCACAAAAAAGCAACACAAGGGCAGAAGTACAGTGGAGTTGCAAAATCTGAATGAGGCAGTAATACTTAAAAAGGCCAAGCAACACAGAGGTGCTAGGAATATCCAATTAGGTGCTAAGTGATTGTGTGTCAAGAGAGCAAATTAAGAGTCCAAAGATGTACCCTGTTTCAATGCATGAGATGGATGTCTGTGCAAAATGGCCTGGCAGCAGCATTATAATGCACAGAGTTGGTGTGTTTCAACATGCAGTACTGTGGTATATGATTCTTCTTCAGAACTGATTGTGGTCTCAACTCCAGGTTCCAGTCTACCCCGATAAACATTGACTCCCTTGTTTTTGAAGTATCTGTCTACTTCTACCTTTAAAAATATGCAATGTTCCTGCCTCCACAGCCCTGTGAGGGAGAGACCTCCAAAGATTCACCATTTTCTGAGAGAAAGAAATTCTCATCTTATCCTTAAATACGAGATCCCACATTGGTAGTCATTTGGTAGTACAGAGCTACATCACATGATCAAAGTGGTGACGGACATTCTTAGATTCTTTCTTCAATGTCTTGGTCAATTAGAGAACTAAACTGCCTCGTTTAAAGTTTAAACAAAGCTTGACGTTCAACTATGAGCTGTTTAATTGATACATTCGATATGGCAACACCACGACCAATTAGTGTCCACTTGTCGACCAATCAGAATCCACTTGTAATCATAGCGATATACAGCATGGGAACAGACCATTTGGTCCAACACAACAGCGCCGACCAGATATCCTGACCTAATTTAGTCCCATTTGTCAGCACTTGGCCCATTTCCCTCTAAACGCTTGCTATTCATATACCTATCCAGATGCCTTTTAAATATTGTAATTGTACCAGCCTCCACCACTTCCTCTGACAGCTCATTTAATACATACACCACTCTCTGGGTGAAAAGGTTGTCCTTTACGTCCCTTTTAAATCTGTCTTCTCTCACCCTAAACCTATACCCTCTAGTTCTGGACGCCCCCTCCCCAGGAAAAAGATCTTGGCTATTTATCCTATCCATGCCCTCCACGATTTGCCAATCAATGAGGCCCTTTCTGTGGTTGGAAACCAAACACTGATATTTCAGATTATGCTCCTTGAGTGCCAGCCATGTGCACTTACTTCCACAGATATTGGCATTGGACATGTGCCAACTTCTAAGAAACCTCATGGCACATCTCTGATCCATTTACAAGCTTACCATCATGGTCAGCAGGCCTCAGTTGAGTCACAGGGGACAGTCTTTGCTCATGGGGTTCCCACCACAGTGGGTCAGGGCAGTCTGTGATATCAGTTCAGGCCGAGCTTGGTCCATTCAGAGTCAGGGTGCTTCCCTTCCTCTTAAGAGGTGAGGAGCGAAATGAGTAGGCCACACACTACCGTTGCTGGCACCACCCTATCCAGCATGACCTCCAAAACCCTGCCAACAATGTGGGGCACCGATTTAACCCAGTCAGTCATGGCTAAAAGTCAGCAATCGTACAGGACTGACAGCATTTGTCCATGTACAGAAGGAGCTGTTTAAAGATGGTTTGGGGCAAGGGATACTGGTGAATTCCAGAATATCTGCTCAGTGCTGATTTGTTTGGTGGACAGCATGTGCTGAGATGGAGAGGAAATCAGAGGTGAGAGAAGTCACAAGGTGTGGCAGGTAACTAGCAATGTGATTTGCTGAGAAAGCTGACTGGGCCTCGTTGTGAGAATTATTTCACACAACACGACATGACTCGCACTCCACTGAAAACAATGTAAGATTCACCCCATCCCATTTACATTGGTATTTCTTAAGAATTTTCCTGATGAGAATAGGATGAAACACATCAATAAAATTTGTCTTCTTTTCTGGAGTGCTCAAGACTTTATTTTCAAACTGTGTTCCCTCGTTCTAGTCTCTCACACAAAGGGAAATGTTCTTCGCCTATTCAACACTGGCTCAAGGATAGAAGACAGAGAGTGGTAGTGGAGGGTTGCTTTTCAGACTGGAGGCCTGTGATCAGCAGTCTGCCACAAGGATCAGTGTTGAGTCCACTGGTTTTCTTCATTTACATAAATAATTTGGATGTGAACATAGGAGGTATAGTTAGTAAGTTTGTAGATGACACCAAAATTGGAGGTGTAGTGGACAGTGAAGAAGGTTTCCTCAGATTACAACGGGATCTTGATCAAATGGGCCAATGGACGAGGAGTGGCAGATGGAGTTTAGTTTAGATAAATGTGAGGTGTTGCATTTTGGAAAGGCAAATCAGAGCAGGGCTTATGCACTTAATGGTCAGGTCCTGGGGAGTGATGCTGAAGAAAGAGATCTTGGAATGCAGGTTCACAGCTCCCTGAAGGTGGAGTCACAGGTAGATAGGATAGTGAAGAAAGTGTTTGGTATGCTTTTTTGGATAGAGTATTGAGTATAGGAGTCGGGAATCATGTTGTGGCTGTACAGGAGACTTGTTAGGCCAGTTTTGGAATACGTGTGCAATTCTGGTCTCCCTGCTGTGCAAAGGATGTTGTGAAACTTGAAAAGATTCACGAAAGATTTACAAGGTTTTTGCCAGTGCTGGAGGGTTTGAGCTATACGGGGAGGCTGAATAGGCTAGGGTTGTTTCCCTGGAGCATTATAGGCTGAGAGGTGACCTTACAGAGGTTTATAAAATCCTGAGGTGCATGAATAAGGTAGCTAGCAAGGTTTTTTCTCCAGGGTGGGGAAGTCCAAATTAGAGGGCATATGTTTAAGGTGAGAGGGGAAAAATTTAAAAGGGACCTAAGGGGCAACTTTTTCATGCAGAGGGTGGTGCGTGTATGGAATGAGCTGCCAGAGGAAGTGGTAGAGGCTAGTATAATTGCAACATTTGAAAGGCATCTAGATGGGTAGATGAATAGGAAGCATTTAGAGGAATATGGGCCAAATGCTGGCAAATGGGATTAGATTAATTTAGGTTATCTGGTTGGCGTGAATGAGTTGGACTGAAGGGTGTGTTTCCATGCTGTACAGCTCTCTGATTCAATGACCTGTCAAATTCCCTCAGGATCCTAAACATTAAAAAGTAAGTCCAATACTACTACTACCACCTCAGTTCAACTGAAATTAAAAAGAAGAAAAACTTACATTTACTTAGCAATTTATACAATCTTAGGATTTCCTAAAGTTCTTCACATTAAATGAAGTATTTTTGAATGTAGGTACCATTGTAATGTAAACGTGCTAGTCAAAGCAGTGCACAGTAAAATTCTAGAAGAAAAAAACAATTGATAATTGATGGAGGCATAAACCTTGTCCAAAGGACTAGGGAAATGTATCTAAAATTCTTCAGTGCTAGAGAATCTTTTGTGATTCACCCAATAGATGCCATCTTCAGTAGTACAGCCTTCCCTCAGTACTGCAGAGGAGTGTCAGTCTAGATTATGTGCTCAGATTTCTGGGATGGGAATTGAGCCATGAGCAGCATGGTCTCAGTGGTTAGCAGTGTTGTCTCATTGCGCCAGAGACCCAGGTTCAATTCCAGCCTTGGGTGACTCTCAATGTGGATTTTGCTCATTTATGCGGATTTCTTCTGGGTGCTTCAGTTTTCTCCTAAAGTCCAACGATGTGCAGATTAGGTGGATTGATCATGCTAAAATTACCAAGGCAATTCCGTGCAATTAGCCATGAGCCAGGGTAGGAGTGTGGGTCTGGGTGGGATGCTCTTCAGTGGCTCAGTGTGGACTCGATGGGCCGAATGGAACTGACAAATTATGACCTTGAATATTAATGAGTGTTAGATAAGGAATAGAGGATTGACTTTACGAAAACAGCCTGAAGCTATTTTTCTGGTGCTCTTCCATGTAATCCCAGGTTTAGTTTCATAACTAGAATTTGAGGCTTGCTCATGCAATACAGTAAGTTTCTGTAACTCAGTTTACCATTATTGCAAATTTGGGAGCATGCCTTTGCCTGTTGTTTCATCCTGGCTATATTATAAACTCAATGACCTGGAGGAGTAGATAAACCCTGTTGCCAAAAAAAGCCTGTTCTTCTTGTTGGGACGTGTCTCCAATTTTGAAAATGAGCAGCTAATTATCATCAAGATTCCTTTTCTTGCTGTTTTTCACAGTCTGAAATACAGTTTTCAATTTCAAGGGACAGCACAGGATGCTAGTTAAATGCCTATAAATCAGTGACTGGGAATCAACCGACAACAAAATCTGCCCTTGTGGGGGGAACTGTGTATTCTGCTCCAGGAAAGCAAGTCCGAAGTTTAAGATATGCTAACCAGGCCACGTGCCTCCGATTACAGCACCTTTTCAGATTTAAAACCTATAGATGTTTTTTTTTCCCCAGGGCTGGGGCAATCTCACCGTTGAAGAGAAGTGAGGATCCAGGAGACTTTTCCGGGAATTTTGTTGGGCCAGGTAGCGGTTGACTGTTCGGTGCAAGTTGGAGAGACACAATCATGTGAAATTTGACAGCACCTTTGCAGTCTCCCAGCTGCTACAGGATCCACCACCCTCTCATGCATCATGGTGAGAGATACACTAAAGCTGAATTAGGCTATTTGCTTTTTGGCAGTGCAGGGTAGGTTGGGTTTGAGGATCCTGGGGGTCGAGATGATTAAAAATGAATAAAGTTGCAAGCCCGATTACGGAATTGATGACAGTTGCCTTGTGGCTATTTTCACTGTAAAAATATTTCTGAATTTCTGTCAACCAAGCTAGTATAACCATCTTAATTGATGACTTCCAATGAATGCCCTCCTTAATCTTTGTAGGTGATGAGACAAGTTAGCCACAGAGTTGGAAGTCAGTGTGATGAGGGCCAATCTGTTCAGATATGAACCGTCAGAGTATTTCTTTAAATGCAAAGAAGACAAGACATTAAAGGAATATAGAATTCAGAACTCTGACTTCAGGAAGGGGGAATTGGATGCAAACAGTTGAAGTTGCAAAACATAACCATGAGAAATAATCCCAGTTTTTAGTAATTAAAAGTAAACAACTGAGATTTTCTTTCAATAATGGTTTCAAGGTTTTTTTTTAATTGTGCTACTGCCTTACTTGCTTTGATTACTGCTGAGGTGTCACTTGAATTTGAGAGCTGTACAATGCACAGTTTGATGTAAATGATAGCTGACACAATGAATTACTTCCCAATTTAAGGGTTCATTACTTATTGGATTGTCATACTAAATAAAGTCAAAGAACTATTAGATGTCACACTGTTGTCCAAGTTATTGCTTTTCTATTAGTGAGTGTCATATTGTGTTCTGCCCCAATTACATTATCAGTCGAAAGATAAAAAAAAGCCGTTCGGTTTCCATCCACCCTCAGGTTGAGAGAACAGAAAATCAGCAAGTGGGACATTTCAAACAACTTTACACCTTTAGATGATGAATGTTTGACAGGAGCCAAGGGCTGATGACCCCCTCCTTCTCCATGAAGTAGTGCATGGAGGAACTTCAAAACAGAGGAATCGTTGCAATGAGATAAACTCTTCTGGAACACTGGTTTGTTTTGGTCATTTTCTGTGCATTATTGTACAAATTCTAAGAGCTTCTGAGTGTATGAACAGACTTATGATACTATTTGATCCTTGGAGTTATAAGGCTGTGCATTCAAACTCAAGACTTGTGGATAGAATCTAGTTGAATGAGTCAACTCTGAAGGTACGCTGTGCTGGGGTAGTGCTAAGTCTCTTTGTATATGGTGCTATTTAAAATTAGCAAGAATTCTACTGTTTCAGAAGTGAAACTATGAGGTTAGCATGTTTTGTGCTTTAGCTTACATATCATTTTGCAATATTCAGTTGAATGCTATGATTTATAACTCCACTCTGCATATCTACATCACATCCAGCAACACAGAGAAAGCAAAATATACGTCAGTAAGGGAAAGGAATTGCTAACTAGCTAGCATAAGTGAAGTGAGTAGTCAACTGTTTGATAGACCAAACAGTAGTTTTGCATTATCTCAAGCACTACTACTTCTGCAGAGACTAGGTGCTCTCAGTGTAAAATCAGTATAACAGCCTCACGTTAGCAGGAATATAAAAGTCAGAATTACTTTTTTCTGCAGTTGCTCAAAAGCAATTCTGTGGAAAGAGCTCTGCTTCCCTTTTGTGGAGAGGACAGACTTGAAACTATATATAATTGATCTGATGGGTATAAATCACTTGTTAAGAAGTACTCCCCCGCCCCCTGGACCTGCCCCTCTACTCCCATCTGACCTTGTCATCTTGTGCTTTGGCATTCCACATCCTGACACCTACCCACCTGGCACCCTACCACCCCCCCCCCCCCCAACCCAGGACCCTAATCACTGATCACATGACTTAGCTTAGAATTAAGTGACATTGATTTAAGAGTGAGATGAGGAGGAATTTCTTATCTGAGGGTTGTGAGTCTTTGGAATTCTTGCCACAAAGCTATGGGAATGGAGTCCTTGTGTATGTTTAAGACTGAGCCAGATAAATTCATGATAAGTAGGGAATCAAGGGTGATGGAGAAAGGACAGGAAAGTGGATGTGAGAATTACCCATGATCCTGTCGAATGGTGCAGCAGGCTGGAGAGGCCTATTCCTATTTCTTATGTGATCTTATGGACTACTGCTGTCTACCTGGTACTTAACCAGTTGGCACCTACCATCTACTTATTGACATTGTGTTAACCTGATGCCCACATACCTGTTGCCATTGTCCTTTTAGACAATTGAGATTTTTGGTTTGAGAGGAACCAGATCTTGGTTCATTAATGGGGGGGAGCCTTGTATATATGAGCCGCGTCAGTGGTGGGAAGAGTGAACTTAATGGTAGTGAATGGGATGCTGATCAAGCAGGATGCTCTATTGTTCTTGATGTCAGTGTGCTCGAATATTAGAGTTGAACTCATCTAGACGTATAGTTTATCAAATTCAACTTATTCCTTTTAAATGGTGCACAGACTTTGAAGAGTCTGCAGATGAGTTTCTCATTGCAGAATGCATAGCCTTTGTCCTACTTTTTAAATCACAGAATTTATATGGTTGGTCTAATTCAATTTTTGGTCAATAATAGTCTTTAGGATGTAGGCAGTGGGCATTTTAGTATTTGCAATTCGAGTCAATGTCAATAGGAGCTGATCAGATTTTTATTGAAAATATTCATTGTTTGGCATTCGAGTGGTGTGAACGTTACTTATCATTTACCGACCTAAGATTGTATATTGTTCATGTCTTGCTGCGTATAGGATGTGGACTGCTTCAGTATTTGAGGAGAGTGGAACTGAGTACCGCAATCATGTGAGGTTACTTCCCAGAATGTGCAGGCTGAACTAGTAGGCTAGTACTTTTTCTTCAGACACCTGTGTTTGAATCTAAGCTTGGATTGTCTTTCAAGTGTTATTGCTCCCCTTACTGGGCAAGATTTCTGTGTTCTGCTGGCAAATTTGAAGGCTGGGAGCTTGAAAGACCAGACCAGCCCACTGCCTACCTACTCGCCATTGACCTGCCTGAAATCCTGTCATTGCATGGGAGATGTCAAGGTAGTCTGCCTATCCTGGAACTATTGAATCTTTAAATTAAATGATTAAACACTACTTGCTGCTGGCAGTAAGAGGGTGAGGGTGATGGAAATCGGAAGGATTTAGCTGGGTGCGAGGTGGAGGGCACTTTCTTTGATAGCTAACTGGACTTGCTGTAGACACTGTTGCACCAGGTTATTAAACCTTCCCCATCTCCTTACCGTAAACTGTGCCTAATCTCTTCAACCCAGAACCCCTCTTGCAGAGATGCCTGGCCCTTGGCCTGGTGACATGGCATAATGGCTTAATATCTAATCAGTGGGCAGTAACTGCTGGCATTTCAGAATTGCTGGCCATCTGTTTGGATGTCAGTGTTGGAATGTGAGATAAGGGTTAAAATCTCATCTTAAAGCAATAAGTGAAACTCCAGGCTGTAAATTGTTGCAAGTGAGCTGTTGGGATTTTCTGAGGGCTCCTCCTCTTGACATTTTAGTTACTGTGGGGTGGGAGTGGAGCGAGTGGGAAATGCGATGCCACATAAAATCCGGCCCAATAATGTTGTGCATTTGTTCCTCATATTGATTTATTAAGTGCCTCCTTAAAGGTTATAGAAAATGTCAGAGTCTAACAGCACTTTTTAAGAGCATTTTGTTTTCTTCTGTCAGCCAGTTATGGGAATGTGCGATTGTTCAGGTGGTCACCAGTAATCTACAGTGATGAAGATTATGAGCAAGGAATAATAGCAGAAGGAATTCAGTTGAGATAAGCTATCAAACAACCATTTTTTTCAGCACTTTTAAATAGACAAATATAAAGTTTGGAAAGGCACTTTCTTCTTGACTTAAAAAAAAACAAATTCCTAAATGGACCAGTGAGGTCTGTTAGTAGCTAAGGGTTCATTTTCTAGTCTTAGCTTTTTGGAAATTTTGCAATTGACATCATTGTGAAATGTAGCGTTTTTGTACTTTTTAAAATCTCCAACTGCACAGCTTTTTATTGTGCCATTGAGTTCCTGTGCATTTAAGGAAACTCACTATCTACATACAGAACTGAAAACTGTTCACTTAATGTAAAAAACGCTTATCATTTGATTGGAAGTGGGACTTCAGTAAGCAGGGTTGGGGAGAAAAAAACTCCAGGTGCAATCTAGAGTTAGAATTCAATCTTTGTAAACATATTATTTTGTCACTGCTCTTCTAATTTTCTTTCCTTTATCTTCTGAAAAAAGTTGAGTATGATTCATAGAATCCCAGAATTTTGCAAAGCAGAAGGAGATCATTCAATCCGTTGAGTTTGTGCTTACTGTTTTGAAGGTCATTCCAATAAGTCACCCTGCTTTGCTCCTTCCTTCAGATATTTGTTCAAAACCTGTTTGGATCTGTATTCACCAACCTACAAGATCATAAGAAATAGGAACAGGAGTAGGCTGTTTAGTCCCTTGAGTCTGTAATGCCATTCAATAGGATCATGGCTGATTTGACATTCTTCACATTCACTTTCCTGCATTTTCCCTGTAACCCTTACCAGCCAAGATTCTAACCATCTCAGCCTTAAACATACACAAAGACTCAATCCCACAGCACTCAGAACCCTGTCAGAGAAGAAATTCCTCCTCACCTCGGGCTTAAATTAGTCCCTCTTTATTCTGACACTTTTCCCTTTGGTCCTCAACTCTGCCATCCTCTGAGCATTTATTTTGTCAGGCTTTTAAGAATTCTACATGATTGAATCTGATCACCTCTCATTCTTCTAAACTCCAGTGAGTAGTCCTAACCTGTATATCCTTTACTTATGAGACAATCCCTCCATACCAGGGATTATTCTAGTGAACCTTCTCTGAACTGACTGTAATGAAACAATACTTTTCCTTAAATAAGGGCGAAAAACTGCTCATAATACTCCAGATGTGTTCTCACCAGTACCTTGTACAGTTGCAATGAGACTTGCCTACTCTTAGACTCCAACCCCGTTGAAATAAGGGCCAACATTCCAATAGCGAGTAACTGCTTTTCAGTCATCGGAATGTTTTCTTAATGTTGCATTCTTTTTTAACCAGTTACTTCAAAACTGTGCCCTGTTTATCCACACTTGAAAGAGTTTGGCCTCAATTTTCATTCCTGATAGAAATGTTCAGAGTCAGGAGAAATCCTGGTCGACATTAAAAAGGACACCCTACACTTTGGATTTTTGGTCTGGGGATGGGGCGGGCTCGATTAGGGGTCAGAACAGGTGATCTTTGAAGAGCCTAATCACCAACCTATTTTCACCCCTTCTCTTCATTTAAAGAAAAACGTTCCTCAGCCTTCACCCACCACTACTCCCCATCACCACTGACGCTCTCCATTACTCACCCATGAAGCCATGCAACAAAATGCTGTCTGGCTATACCATATTTGTCTTTATGCCAATCTAGTGCCTACTCCCACCC
Source organism: Hemiscyllium ocellatum (assembly GCF_020745735.1). Lineage (NCBI taxonomy): Eukaryota > Metazoa > Chordata > Chondrichthyes > Orectolobiformes > Hemiscylliidae > Hemiscyllium > Hemiscyllium ocellatum. Next base: position 50,907,831 of record NC_083401.1, on the reverse strand, counting down.
ACCACCATTTCCACCTTCACCTACCCAACCAACCCATTGAATGTTCTTGATTCAAAAAGCTCAGCAGTATCCAGGACAAAGCTGCCATCCTGATTGGCATCAGTTATGATTCAAATTATCAGATTAACCATGATCTATTTGCATTGAAGAGCAGACTTAATGGGTTCAATACCGTACAGGTCTTGTAAATAGACAGTCTGATATTTGCATTCAGGGCTTTTGCCCAAAAAGTCGATTTTCCTGCTCCTCAGATGCTGCCTGACCTGCTGTGCTTTTCCAGCACCATGCTCATGATTCTAGTCTCCAGCGTTTGCAGTACTCAATTTTGCGTATTCTGATCCTTGCAGTTATGTGTAGACAGGTAGATACTCATTGACATTTCTTGAGAGGTCAAAATTTCTTGATGAGTCATCGTGAATTGGATACTTCAAGATATTCATGTGTGTACAATCTTCTCCATAGAAAATAATCCCAAAATGTACCTACTCCATTGCCCAATCATTTATTCTTGACACACAAACCACAAGATTGTCTATATTCATGCCCAAAGCATACTTGATCCTTAACTTGCATGAGGATGATATTTGCAGTGATATGTCAACTCTCCGTAGGGGAATCCTCACATACCCATTCAAAATGCACTGAGAGCAGACCTGCTCTTACTGGATAAACACCATACTTTGTGTTCCACATTGCAGAATGCCATTGTAACAGAGGCAGCAGAACATATAGATTGCTAGCTGCCTCCAGGAACCAAGCATGAATGAATTACAGCTCCAAACCTGTTCCTTCAGACAGGAGAGATGTTGCATCCAGGTGCAGGACTTGCAATTCCTGACAAACCTTCTCCAATGCTGAGACACTGCTTCATGGCAAAAATTGGGACATTTCTCTTGCGTTACTCTATGTAAGATCTTCATAATTTAAATCAATTTTGTCATCTATCCTTTTCTCTAAGACAAAGAAATCCAGTCTCTCAGGTCCATCCACATAACCGTACTTCCTCATCATTGGAATAAGATCTCACCTTTACCAACTCCAAATACCTCATATCCTCCCTGAAGAGTGGTGCTGAAGTTGAATGCAACATTACAATTGTAGCTGAACTAATGCCTTTTATTCTGTGAGCCTAACCTCTTGGCATTTACTTTGTGGTAAGATTCTAACTTCTTTGAAAGAGATCCCCTGACACAGAGATCATAGGAGACCAACCTTCATTTATCAACACTAGGATCTCATATGTTTTATTTTTCCCTTGTTCACCTGTTCTGCCATCTTCAAAGACTTGCGCATAAACATCCTTGGGTCTGTATTTGAACTCCCGTTAAAATTTAAATTGAATTAAAATTTTAAAATTAAGCATGTAATCCTTCCAGTGAAAATGTGTAAATTCAAACAGTTTTGCTTAGTTCAACTGTTCGTCCTACCAGCATGTCTATTGTTGACTGAAATCTGTTGCAAAAGTTCCCACTGCTCTGTGCACTTCCAAGATTTGTCTCATCTACTGACTTCTAATTGCATTTTGCACCCTGAATGCAAATCATTAATGCATGTCACAAAAGTGCTGGTCTATGTGCTGAATTTTGGGCAACATTTTACATCTCCAGGAAGCAAAATAAACAGGCACACATATGCTTTTGAATTCCTTGCCTATTTTCTTTCCATGCTGCTATTGTCCCAAATCCCTTTTGTTTCAGTTTTGTAAAACAATGTGGCACCTTGTCAATGCTGATGAAAATCACAACACAAAATCAACCACTGGGCTGCTGCCTTTACATTTTTTAGGCAAGCAAGTTCTTTAAAAAGATTTTGCCCTCATCAATTGCATGCTTGTCCCAATGGGGGTCAATTTTCTCTTGAATTGTGTCATGACCATCCATAAGGCGTTACCTCAAGGAATCTCCGTATACGTTGTGTGAATAATCTATTTGCAAGTGGTTTAATTTTTAAAAAAATCCAGCAGCAGAGCTTCAGATAAAGATTAGTTTATTACAAAATACCGCTGTAAGTTACTGGTATTAAAGTTACAGACCAAGTATATATAAAGCCTTGATCAGATGGACTAATGGGCCAAGAAGTGGCAGATGGAGTTTCATTTAGATAAATGTGAGGTGTGGTATTTTGGTAAGACAAATCAGTTTATGCCCGAAACGTCGATTCTCCTGCTCCTTTGATGCTCCCTGACCTGCTGCTCTTTTCCAGCAACACATTTTTAAGCTCTGATCTCCAGCATCTGCAGTCCTCACTTTCTCCTAATAAGACAAATCAGGGCAAGACTTACACAGTTAATGGTAGGGCTCTGGGGAGCACTGCTGAACAAGGAGTCTGAGGTGTGCAGATACATTTCTTCCTTTAAAGTGGAGTCAGATGTAGACAGGGTGGTGAAGAAGGCATTTGGCATGCTTGCCTTCATTGGTCAGCTCTTTGAGTATCGGAGTTGGGGCATCTAACTTTCCAAACATTGACTGGGATTGCCATAGTGTTAAAGGTTTAGATGGAGAGGAATTTCTTTAGTGTGTACAAGACAATTTTCTAATTTAGTATGCAGATGTACCTACTAGAGAAGATGTAAAACTTGACCTACTCTTGGGAAATAAGGCAGGGCAGGTGACTGAGGTGTCAGTGGGGGAGCACTTTGGGGCCAGCGACCATAATTCTATTTGTTTTAAAATAGTAATGGAAAAGGATAGACCAGATCTAAAAGTAGAAGTTCTAAATTGGAGAAAAAACAATTTTAACAGAATTAGGCAAGAACTTTTGAAAGCTGATTGGAGGCAGATGTTCGCAGGCTAAAGGACGGCTGGAAAATGGGAAGGCTTCAGAAATGAGATAACAAGAATCCAGAGAAAGTATATTCCTGTCAGAGTGAAAGGGAAGGCTGGTAGGTATAGGGAATGCTGGATGACTAAAGAAATTGAGGGTTTGGTTAAGAAAAAGAAGAAAGCATATGTTAGGTATAGACAGGATAGCTTGAGTGAATCCTTAGAAGAGTATAAAGGAAATAGGAGTATACTTAAGAGGGAAATCAGGAGGGCAAAACGGGGCCATGAGGTAGCTTTGGCAAATAGAATTAAGGAGAATCCAAAGGGTTTTTACAAATATATTAAGGACAAAAGGGTAACTAGGGAGAGAATAGGGCCCCTCAAAGATCAGCAAGGTGGCCTTTGTGTAGAGCCACAGAAAATGGGGGAGATAATAAATGAATATTTTGCATCAGTATTTACTGTGGAAAAGGATATGGAAGATATAGATTGCAGGGAAATAGATGGCGACATCTTGCAAAATGTCCAGATTACAGAGGAGGAAATGCTGGATGTCTTGAAACGGTTAAAGGTGGATAAATCCCCAGGACCTGATCAGATGTACCCGAGAACTCTGTGGGAAGCTAGAGAAGTGATTGCTGGGCCTCTTGCTGAGATATTTGTATCATCGATAGTCACAGGTGAGGTGCTGGAAGACTGGAGGTTGGCAAACGTGGTGCCACTGTTTAAGAAGGGCGGTAAAGACAAGCCAGGGAACTGTAGACCGGTGAGCATGACCTCGGTGGTGGGCACGTTGTTGGAGGGAATCCTGAGGGACAGGATGTACATGTATTTGGAAAGGCAAGGACTGATTCGGGATAGTCAACATAGCTTTACTGCGTGGGAAATCATGTCTCACAAACTTGATTGGCATTTTTGAATAAGTAACAAAGAAGATTGATAAGGGCAGAGCAGTAGATGTGATTTATATGGACTTCAGTAAGGCGTTCGACAAGGCTCTCCATCAGAGACTGATTAGCATGGTTAGATCTCACGGATGAAGGGCTTATGCCCGAAACGTCGAATTTCCTATTCCTTGGATGCTGCCTGACCTGCTGTGCTTTAACCAGCAACACATTTTCAACTGTGATCTCCAGCATCTGCAGACCTCATTTTTTACCCGTAGATCTCACGGAATGCAGGGAGAACTAGCCATTTGGATACAGAAATGGCTCAAAGGTAGAAGACAGAGGGTGGTGGTGGAGGGTTGTTTTTCAGACTGGAGGTCTGTAGCCAGTGGAGTGCCACCAGGATTGATTAGATTAGATTACTTACAGTGTGGAAACAGGCCCTTCGGCCCAACAAGTCCACACCGACCCGCCGAAGCGTAACCCACCCATACCCCTACATTTACCCCCTGCCTAACACTACGGACAATTTAGCATGGCCAATTCACCTGACCCGCACATCTTTGGAATGTGGGAGGAAACCGGAGCACCCGGAGGAAACCCACGCAGACACGGGGAGTCGCCTGAGGCGGGAATTGAACCCGGATCTCTGGCGCTGTGAGGCAGCAGTGCTAACCACTGTGCCACCGTGCCGCCCACCTGTGCCACCGTGCCGCCCACAAATTGGTGCAGGGCCCTCTACCTTTTGTCATTTACATAAATGATTTGGATGTGAGCATAAGAGGTACAGTTAGTAAGTTTGCAGATGACACCAAAATTGGAGGTGTCGTGGACAGCGAAGAGGTTACCTCAGATTCCAACAGGATCTGGACCAGATGGGCCAATGGGCTAAGAAGTGGCAGATGGAGTTTAATTCAGATAAACGCGAGGTGCTGCATTTTGGGAAAGCAAATCTTAGCAGGACTTATACACTTAATAGTAAGGTCCCAGGGAGTGTTGCTGAACCTTGGAGTGCAGGTTCATAGCTCCTTGAAAGTGGAGTCGCAGGTAGATAGGATAGTGAAGAAGGCGTTTGGTATGCTTTCCCTTATTGGTCGGAGTATTGAGTACAGGAGTTGGGAGGTCATGTTGCGGTTGTACAGGGCATTGGTTAGGCCACTGTTGGAATATTGCGTGCAATTCTGGCCTCCTTCCTATATGATGTTGTGAAACTTGAAAGCGTTCAGAAAAGATTTATAAGGATGTTGCCAGGGTTGGAGGAATTGAGCTATAGGGAAATACTGGGGCTGTTTTCCCTGGAGCGTGTGAGGCTGAGGGGTGAACTTATAGAGGTTTACAAAATTATGAGGTACATGGATAGGATAAATAGCAAAGTCTTTTTCCTGGGGTGGGGGAGTCCAGAACTAGAGGGCATAGGTTTAGGATGAGAGGGGAAAGATATAAAAGAGACCTAAGGGCCAACTTTTCCACGCAGAGGGTGGTACGTGTACGGATTGAGCTGCCAGAGGATGTGGTGGAGGCTGGTACAATTGCAACATTTAAGAGGCGTTTGGATGGATATATGAACAGGAAGGGTTTGGAGAGTTATGGGCCGGGTGCTGGCAGGTGGGACTAGATTGGGTTGGGATATCTGGTCGGCATTGACGTGTTGGACTGAAAGGTTTGTTTCCATGCTGTACACGTCTATGACTCTATCTATTGTGGCTGTACAGGACATTGGTTAGGCCTGTTTTGGAATACTGCATTCACTTCTGTTCCCCTGCTTTAGGAAAGATGTTGTGAAACTTGAAAAGATTCAGAAAATATTTTGCCAGAAAAGATTCAGAAAGGATTTTGCCAGGGTTGGAGTGTTTGAGCTATAGGGAGAGGCTGATCAGGCTGGGGCTATTTTCCCTGGAGCGTCGGAGGCTGAATGGTGACTTTATAGATGTTTATGAAAGGCTTATAAAAGGATAAATAGCCAAGATCTTTTTCCCGGTGTTGGGGAATCCAAATCTATACAGCATAGCTTTAATGTGAAAGGGAAAATATTTGAAAAATTGCCTGAGGAGAACTGTTTCATGCAGAGGTGGTGAGAGTTTACAATGAGCTGCCAAAGGATGTGTTGGAGGCTGATACAATTATGACATTTAAAAGGCATCTGGATGGGTACATTGTTTGGAAGTGTTTGGGGGATATGGGTCAAAAAATGGCAAATGGGACTAGATTATTTTGGAATATCTAGTCAGCACTGTAGAGTCCAACCGAAAAGTCTATTTGCTATAAATTCTATGTTTTATGATCCTGTTCCGCAGCTACCTGATGAAGGCACAGCCCTCCGAAAGCTCGTGCTTCTAAATGAACCTGTCGGACTGTAACCTGATGTTGTGCACTTCCGAGCTTTGAGCAGGTAGTGCTAGTTATGTGAGATAATAGCTCAAAATGTAATGCTGAAATTGCATTAAACATCAAATTGACAATGTCAAACAATCCTTCAAACAATCAGGTTGGCACAAGACCCTGAGGTCTGGTGTCTCATAGATTTGTGTTTGTGCCTAAATAGTCAATGAAACTTGTACCTCTTGTCATTAGTTGTCTCTTGTTATATAAGATAAATACCTATTTTTGTTAAGGTAAAGTCACTGTTGTCCAAGAGGACCATAGGGCTTCTCTGTCATTGGAGAAAGAGATGACTGGTGGTGACTTTAACCTGATAGTCACCAACCTCAGGTGAGAGATGAGGTTGAAAAGGCAGGACCTTTAGCTGGTAATGGGAACCTTGGTAAGATTCAACACTAATTAGATAGGTCCGTGAACTCAGCATGGAAAGGAGGATTCCCCATCAGGAGCTGTTCAACCTGATCTTATGACTGTTTAGAAGAGTTCGAAAGGAGATTCAATGGTAACTCTATACACCAACTGCAAGCTGCCTGCTTTTAGTAATCCAGAGATCAACATGATACGGTTTTCACTGATAAGCTCTTTTGTTGAAATACCTCAGGCAAGAACTGTGGAGAGAATCAATTCAACCTTTCAGAAAATGGAAACACTCTGAGGTCCAGTGGGTTTTCCACTATAAGAACATTAGTGTTTTAAGAAAACAGAGACTATCAGTCAGCAGCTGAAATACAGAATCCAATAGCAGTCAGTATTTATGGGAGCACCAGCAGGACAAAAGCAGAAGTCCAGAAGGAAACCTTGTTCTGCAGAGATAGCAGATAATGCAGGAAAAATTGTGTGGGTTAGGATGAGAGTCATCAGTTTTGGATATCTTTGAGTTTTATTTAAAGGGACAACAGGTAAATTTAAATGAGGCTAGATTGACTGGCTCATGTCTTGAATAATGGTACAATATTGACTGTTGTCCAATCCTCTGGTATCTCTCCTATTGCCAGAGGGCAATTGAAAATTATTGCCAACGCCCTGCTATTATCTCCCTTGTCTCACTCAACAGCCTGGGATACCTTTCACTGACCAAGGATTTATGAGATTTATCTCATTTTAGCTTGCCAGATCTCTCAGAACCACCTTGTCTGTGTTAATTTATATTGTTATATCACAATCTTCCCTGATTTCTATACCGACATAGCCCTCTCATTAGTGAACAACAACACCAAGTATTCATTTACAACCCTGCCTAATCCTCCACTCCACATATGAATTATCATTCTAGCCCTAGTTATCGTTTTACCCTTAGTTTATTTGCAAAATAACTGAGCATTTTACTTTATTTTACCTATCATTATTCTTTCACACTGCCTTTTTGCTCTCCTATTTTCCTTTTTTAAGTGTCTCCTTACCCTTTCCGTACTCCTCTAGGGTTTCGCTGTTCTGAGCCCAAAGTACCTGCAATAAGCCTCCCATTTACTCTTTACCTAATCCTGTATATCCCTTGCTATCCAACGTTCAGAGAATTTGTTGGTCCCCATCCTTTGTCTTTATTGGAACATTTTGACCCTGTACTCTCCTTATTTTCTTCTTGAATGTGTCCCACCATTCTGACACACGTTTTCTTAAATGAACCTGTTCCCAGTTCACTCTGGCTAAATCATATCTGATCTTATGAAAATCATCTTCCTTATTTTAGAGCTTGGATTTCAGTCCCATCCTTCTCTTTTAACATGACAATCTTTAATCAAACGTGATTGCTGTTGGCAAAATGCCCCATCACTGATACTTAAACCAGTTGCCTTCAATATCTAAAATGCTTCTGTGTTTGGAAGGTGCTGTCTAAGGACCTTTAGTGAATTTCTTCTGTGGATCTTGTAGATAGTACACACTGCTACTATCGAGTGTTGACAGTGGAGGGAGTGACGCCAGTCAGGTGGGCTGCTTTTTCCTGGAAGATGTCAAGCTTCTTGAATGTTGTTGGAGTTACGCTCATCCAAGCAAATGAGGTATTCTGTCACACTGTTGACTCCTGTCCTGTTGATGATGGACAAGCGAGTCTGGAGGTGAGTTACTTACTGCAGGATTCCAAGCCTTTAGCCTGCTCTTGTAGTCACTGTGTTTATGTGGTGAATCCAGTTGAGTTTCTGGTAAGTCCCAGAATCAATAGTAACTCCCAGGATATTGATAGTGGGGAATTCAATGATGGTGGTACAAATGGAAGTTATGGGGCAATGGTTACATTTTGTCTTGTTGGAAATGAATTTCGCCTGGCATTTGTGTCATAAGAATGCTACTTGCCACTTGTTAGCCCCAAGCTGGCTATTGTCCAGGTCTTGCCACATTTGGGCATGGACTAATTGTGAATGATGCTGAATATTATGCAGTCACCACTTAGGTAGATGTAAAAGAACTAGCCAGCATATATCTCTGAATAAATATTAGTGATGAGTCCTGGTAATCTTAGGATCTGCTCTTTCCATGCACCAGTTGAAAATAAACTGGATGAAAGTACATAACTACAGAAGTTGAAGACCTGAGATTTTCAAAAATTAAAGATAAATTATTACCCAACAAATGCACATTATGACTCCATACCAATTTTTCTTTGTACTACTACCCAGAGTTAAAGAAAAACTCCCCAGGCTTCTTTAATGAACATAAAATAATTTGGTTATTGCAAACAAAAACATTTTAAAACAGGTGGTAAACACTGGTTAACACCTAGGCTGATCTAGAGTTAAAATATATCCTCTTAATCCCAAACACAGGCACATTCACACAATACAAAAAGATATGTCTCTGCGGAGATGATGGTTTTAATAAAGATAGCAAATTTGATAAGAGCTCTTGTTGATCCTGTAACCTGCGCCCTGATGTTCTGTGCATGGTGATTGCTGTTGGTGCACGAAACAGCGTTGACTTGTTCCAGAAGTTGCTATCATGCATGGGCCTTGCAACCTGTTCAGCTGGTAAAACAATTAGAGGGAACATTGCTTCCAGACTCCTTGCCAACAGCAAAGAATAGAATGTAATGATTTCTCCTGTGTACTGAATTTCCTGAAATATAACCAAATTGATGACAGCTATGGGCTGATGGTAGATGTCTGGCTCTGTTTGGAGTCAAACTAGATTTGGGTCTTTAGAGCATGGCCACAGTACAGCCTTTCAGGTTTCATAAGTGAGTTAGAAATACTGGTATTTGGAAAGTGTGTCAAGTTCCCAATGACTTTAGCTGAGAAAAGGATTTCTAGAGAGGGTTTTGCAGCTTGTGGTCTTCTTTATTCATTGCTTGCTGGACTTGTAAAACAGGATTCCAAATTGATGAAGGTTTGTGAGTCAACTGTTAACATTGAGGTCCCCTGGACTTTGGTTTTCTAATAATTAAGGCAATAAATCCCTTCTCTTATTGCCTTGAAAGTTATATATCCCTGCTTTCTCAAGTCATCTAATTTTGTGTTTGCAGCACATATTAAACTGTTGGACTCACTCCTTCATGAAATCCTATTCAATACAGATATTGTCTGAACCATTCAGATCTTCCAATTTTCCCTAAAAGACTATAACATATATTCCCAGGAAAGCCCATCAATATCGTGCTGCTGCTCGAAGGTCTTTGAAGATTTTCTTAACCATTTTATTGGTTGATAGCTTTTAGAAGGAAGCCCTATCCATAAAGATGGAAGCAGTAATGAGCTGAAAGATCAAAGTCAACAGATCTTTGAAGCTGGGCAAGTTCCACTGAAGAGAAATCCCAATGATTGACCTCAACAGGAGGAACTGTGGTCAGATAACAAGCCAAAATTGTCCTTGGTCAGGGAAGGTTGTGTGACCGCAGTAAATAAACAGTGAGAAGGAATTAATGGCAAAAAGAGAGGGAATATTTTGGTTTAGGTTTAACTGCTCATTCAGGTCATTGCTTTTTTGTGCAAAATGTAGCAGCGATATTTGTGAACAGAAAATGCATTTACATTTCAAAGCAGGAGAGTGGAGGTTTGAATTCAAGGGAATATGTGCTGCAGTACTTTTAACATGTTGTTTCTCGTCATAGTGAGACAGTTAGAAGATTTTACAAGCATGATTCTACAAGTCTTATGCACTGTCAGGAAATCAAGGCTAAAATACAGGTTACTTGGGGATTTTAAGTTTTCTAACTAGACTGGTAGAGCATTAAAGACTTAGAATGGGTGGAATTTAAGTACGTTCAAGAAAGTTCCCTTAAACAGTGTATAGAGGGTCCTACTTGGGAAGGGGCAAACCTCGACCTACTCTTGGGAATTAGGGCAAGACAAGTGACTGAGGTGATAGTGGGGAGCACTTTACGACCACAGTTCTATTAATGTTAAAACAGTTATAGAGAGGGACAAAACTGGTCCAAGTTCTAAATTGGGCCAAGGCAAATTTTGATGGATTAATTCAGGAGCTTGCAGGGATTGATTGGAGTAATTTGTTTGCAGGCAGAAGGGACCTTTGGCAAGTGGGAGGCCTTTAAAAGTGAGATAGCTAGAGTTCAAGGTCTACATGTTCCAGTGAGGGTGAAAGGCAAGGTTGACAGGAGTAGAGAATTCTGGATGACAAGAGATATTGAGGCTTTGACCAGAAATTGGAGGTATGGCTAAGGTACCTGCAGCTGGGATCTTGGGAATCCCTGGAAGTATGTAGGGGATATAGGAGTTTACTGAAGAAGGGCATCAGGAGGGCAAGAAGGGGTCACGTATTGGTTTGGCGGTGATGATTGGGGTGAATCCAAAGAGGTTCTTTAAGTATATTAAAGGAAAAGAATAACTACAGAGAAAATAGGACCCTTCAAGGACCAAAGTGGATATGTGTAGAACCTCAGGAGATGGATGAGGTCCTCAATAAATATTTCTCCTCTGTGTTTACTATGGAGAAAGACATGAAGACTTGGAAAGTTGGTGGTTAGTCCCTATCAAGTAGCAGAGGTATTAGACGTATTAGAATGTACCAAGGTGGATAAATCTCTTAGTCCTGACTAGATATATCCAAGAGCATGGTAAGAGGGTAGAGAAGAAATTGTAGGGGCCTTGGCTGATATGTTTACACCATTGTTAGCCACAGGTGAGTTCTCAGAAGATTGGAGGGTAGCAAATGTTGTACCTTTATTCAACAAAGCATCCTTGGATGCTTCCTGACCGGCTGTGCTTTTCCAGCACCATACTCTTCAACTCTGCTCTCTAGCAACTGCAGTCCTCTGTTTCTCCATGAGAATATACAAGGCATGATTAGTAAGTTCACAGATGACTATACTGTGGACAGTTAGGAAGATTATCAGAAATTGCAGCAGGACCTTGATCAGCTGGGGAAGTGGGCTGAGAAATGGCACATGGAGTTTAATATAGATCAGTGTGAGGTCTTGCATTTTGGAAAGTCAAATCAGGGTAGGAGTTTCATGGTGAATGGTGGGGCCTTAAGGAGTGGACTGGAATAGAGAGACCTCAGAGTTCAGGTGCACAGTTCTCTGAAGGTGGAATCACAGGTAGACAGGGTAGTGAAGAAGACTTTTTATACACTGGCCTTCATCAGTTGGGCATAGAGTAGAGAAGTTGGGAATTAATGTTGCAGTTGTACAGGATGTTGATGAGGCCGCAGTTGGAGTATTTTGTTTAGTTTTGGTCACCTTGCTATAGGAAGGATATCATTAAGTTGGGAAAAGTGCAGAAGAAATTTACAAGGATGTTGGTTGAACTCAATGGTCTGAGTTATAGGGAGAGGTTGGACAAGCTAGGACTATTTTCTTTAGAGCATAGAAGACTGAGGGGGGATCTTATAGAAATATATGAAACCATGAGAGGCATGGAGATAGGGTGAACACACTCAGTCTTTTCCCCATTGTTGGGGAATCAAGGACTAGAAGACATCCATTTAAGGTTAGAGGGGAAAGAATAAAAGAGAACCTGAGGAGCAAGGTTTTTACACAGAGGGTGGTATGCATATGGAATGAGCTGCAAGCAGACGTGGATGAGGCGGGTACATTAACAACATTAAAAGACATTTGGACAAATACATGGATAGGAAAACTTTAGAAGGATATGGGCCAGATGTGCAGAAATGGGGTAAGTGCGCATGGACACTTAGATTGGCGTGGACCAGTTTGGGCCATAGGCGCTGCCTCTGTGCTGTAGGACTCCATGGCTGTAACTCCATCACAGAGCCTGCAGTGGTTCAAGAAGGCAGCTCATTCACCACTCTCCCAACAGAAACTAAGGATAGGCAATAAATGCTGGCCAGCCAGCGACATTCACATCCCACAGGTGAATAAGAAAACAAACGGAGGGTGGACAAAGACTGACATGCAGATTTAAGGTCCATATAAATATGTATGTAGAAATTGAAATTTTATTTCTAAAATTTTATGAATTCTGGAACATGTGGTTGTCTAGCATTAACTTTAACCCATGTTAAACTGTGGGAGCTGGATTTAAATATTTGATTAACGTATGCTTCTCCCCCACGCCACACCAAACCTCCGAAGAGGATCTCACCCCCTACCCTATCTTTGTAACCTTGCATTTCCCTTGGCTAATCCACCTATCTTGCACATCCCTGGACACTATTGGCAATTTAGCATGGCCAATCCACCTAACCTGCACATCTTTGGACTGTGGGAGGAAACCAGAGCACCCAGATGAAACTCATACAGATACCGCGAGAATGTGCAAACCCCACACAGACAGTTGCCCGAGGCTGGAATCAAGCCCGGATGCCTGGTACTGCAAGGCAGCAATGTAAACCAGTAAGCCACTGTGCCCCCCTCTTGTTGTAAATGTGGAGTCCAAATTTGAGAGTGAATACCAGGGAACTAAGAAAGGATGACATGTCAAACTCCTTAAATAAGAAACAGCAAGTCCTTGTAAATCAAAAATTAGCCAAAATTAAGTGCAGTAACTTCTTTTCTCAAGAATATCCTATTCGCGAACAATCAATTTAAACAGCTGTTGTCCATCAATTATCTGGTTTACAATATCTTGTGACAAAATTAAATTATTCCTGGATACTTGAGCTATACATGGCAAATTTCAAATGTAGGTAAACTTACTTAGCTCCCATCAGAAACAACTATTGGTTTGCCTCTCTATTTCTTTAAGTCACTGAGAAAAGCCAGGCTGCGTTTCATCTTGTCCATTCACAACTGTGCAGCAATCTTATCTCTGCAATCATATCAAGTTGGATAAATCCCAGACTCTGTTCCAGCGATTACCCTCCTGTGGATCCTCCCCAGCAATCTCCTGTTTGTTATGGGTCATGCCATCATGTGCCTTGGCTCCACATGCAGGACGTCATTCCCCATATCCTAATAACCCACCTCCATTATTGCTCACTTTTCAACAAGCTTTGTTCATCTCCTAATTTCACTTTCTTTAACTCCGCTTTTTTTTTCACTTGATCTTGTGAAGTATTTTGGGATGATCCGATGCAAAAGAGGCCATTTTAAATTCATTTTGTTGATATCACAAAGTAGCTAGTTAAATTTACTTTATTTGTAATTGCTTAGTTCCTGACCATAAAAATTGTTAGGCAAGGCAAAATGACTACAAATTTGTACAATACTTTTGTAGCCATTTTTCTATTTTTCAGGATGCCCTCAAAAAAAGGTGCAAAATGGAGGGAAATTAAAGAAGTGAAAAAAAAATTGATATTGATATTGAGATCCTCAGCATTTCTTCCTTCCCAAAAAGAGAATTTCTATCTGATGTGAATCTTCATTTTCCTTTTTAATATTGCCACTGAGATAAGTTTTAGATCTTTTGATGATTGTTTTACAGTATTATGAATCCTCTGTAACTGATCACAGTTGGTATGCTTTGTGAATATAAATGCTTGTCTGCATTGTGGGCGGCACGGTGGCACAGTGGTTAGCACTGCTGCCTCATAGCGCCTGAGACCCGGGTTCAATTCCCGACTCAGGCGAATGACTGTGTGGAGTTTGCACATTCTCCCCGTGTCTGCGTGGGTTTCCTCCGGGTGCTCCGGTTTCCTCCCACAGTCCAAAGATGTGTGGGTCAGGTGAATTGGCCATGCTAAATTGCCCGTAGTGTTAGGTAAGAGGTAAATGTAGGGGTATGGGTGGGTTGCGCTTCGGCGGGTCGGTGTGGACTTGTTGGGCCGAAGGGCCTGTTTCCACACTGTAAGTAATCTAATTGTACCTTTGGCAAAAACAGTTTGATTTGTTTAAACTGTTGAATCCATGTCATACATTTTAATGACATTGGTTTGCATATGGAAACTCTAAGAGCATGGAGACTTTGGAGCAAAGTCGAGAGTGTGGTGCTGGAAAAGCACAGCAGGTCAGGCAGCATCCAAGGAGCAGGAGAATCGACATTTCGGGCATAAGCCCTTCATCAGGAATGAGGCTTGTAGGTCAGGGCTGAGAGATAAATGGGAGAGGGGTGGGGTGAGGTTGGGGCAAGGTGGCTGAGAAAGCAATAGGTTGGTGAAGGTGAGGGAGAAGGTGATAGGTCAGAGAGGGGAGTGATGACGGGTGTGGAAGGTGGTGCCAAATAGGAGGTTTGGGATTGGGATAATGTAGGGGGAGGGGAAATGAGGAAGCTGTTGAAATCCACATTTCGCCCGTGGGGTTGCAGGGTCCCAAGGTGGAGTATGAGGCATTCTTCCTCCAGGCGTTGGGTCAGCCACAGGGCAGTGGGGTTGGTGGGTGCAGGTGTACCAGAGATGTTCTCTGAAACGATCCTGTCTCTCCTGATGTAGATGAGACCAAATTGGGTGCAACGGATGCAGTAAATGATATTGGTAGAGATACAGGTAAATTTCTGATGGATGTGGAAGGATCCCCTGGGGCCTTGGTCAGAGGTGAGGGGAGTGGTGTGGGCACACGTTTTGCACTTGCTGCAGTGGCAAGAAAAGGTACCTGGAGTGGGTTGTGGGCTCGTGGGGGTGTGGACCTGATGAGGGAGTCACGGAAGGAATGGTCTTTTCGGAATGCTGATAAGGGTGGGGAGGCAAATATATCTCTGGTGGTGGGGTCCATTTGGAGTTGGTGGAAGTGGCGGAGGATGATGTGTTGTGTGGGGAGGTTGGTGGGTGGGAGGTGAGGACTAGGGGCATTCTGTTCTTGTTGCATTGGGAGGCGTGAGGTTCAAGGGTAGTGATGTGTGAGGTGGAGGAGATGTGCTGGATGGCATCATTAACCACGTGGGAAGGGAAGTTGTGATCAAGGAAGGATAAAGCCATCTGGGAATTTCTGAGGTGGAATTGGTCATCCTGGGAACAGATGCGACAGAAGTCGAGGAATTAGGAATGATGCATTTTTACAGCAGGTAGTGTTGGAGGAGGTGTAGTCTACTTGACTGTGAGTGTCAGTGGGTTTGTAGTGTATGTGGTTAATCAGTTGCCAGAGATGGTGATGGAGAGGTCCAGCAAGGGGAGGGAGGTTGCCAAGATGGTACAGATGAATTTGATGTTGGGGTGGAATATGTTGGTAAAGTTGATGAACTGTCCAACCTCCTCGTGGGAGCATGAGGCAGTGTTGATATAGTCATCAATGTAGCGGAGGAACAGTTGGAAGATGGTGCCGGTGTAACTGCTGAAGATGGACTGTTCCAAACATCCGACAAACAGGCAATTAGAAATGAAATGGATGAAAACACATGAAAAATGGATGCATTTTGATCTGGAGATAGGATGTGGAATTTCAACTCCCATCCTAAGAACATAGAACATAGAACATTACAGTGCAATACAGGCCCTTCGACTCTCCATGTTGCACTGACCTGTGAAACTAAACTAAAGCCCATCAAACCTACACTATTCCATTATCATCTGTATGTTTATCCAATGACCATTTAAATGCCCTTAATATTGGCGAGTCTGCACTGTTGCAGGCAGGCATTCCACACCCCTACTACTCTCTGAGTAGAGAACCTACCTTTGACACCTGTTCTATATCTATCACCCCTCAATTTAAAGCTATTTCCCTCATGCTAACCATCACCATCCGAGGAAAAAGGCTCTCACTGTTCACCCTATATAATCTTCTGATCATCTTGTATGCCTCTATTAAGTAACCTCATAACCTTTTTCTCCCTAATGAAAACAACCTCAAATCCCTCAGCCTTTCTTCATAAGACCTTCCAGGCTACGTTCTGGTAAATCTCCTCTGCACCCTTTCCAATGCTTCCACATCCTTCCTATAATGCGGTGACCAGAACTGTATGGCATTAACTAACTAGCTGAAGGTCTGTGGGACCATGCCACTGCTCTAGCAGCAGCAGTCTGGAATGGGAGAGTACAGCTGTGGTTTTGAAAGGTTGACCGTGCTGAAGTCAGAGATTTTTTTGTCAAACTATCTCTGCATTTTATGGATTTACCAATCAGGAATGGTTGATAATTCCAAAGGAGCCTGCCAGCTTAAAGCTGGAGTTTTGTGTCTCCTTCCAGTAAGAGACCATTAGTTTGTAAGCTAATGGAAAGCTCTACCAATATTTATTAAGCTTCAAGAAACTAAGTTTGAACTTCCACTGAGTGTCTTATCCACTGACTTCCACTGACTTACAGATCAACTGATGGATTCCTAGGTTCGCCCATCCCTTTCTGCTTGTGTACTTACGTTGACACATAGTTAAACAAAGCCTCACTTTTAAAATTACCATGTTGTTTTCAAATCCCTCCATGACTTCCTCTATTTCTCTATATTCTTCTCTATTTCTACAACCTCACTGAGTCTGAACAAAACTAAAGGGAGATGGCTGCTGATTATCAAATAACCTTCTGACAAGAATTGCTTTTTGCTGCAAGAATTGCTTTTCCTGCGAAGTATGTTGAGAAAGATTTCAAGTAGTTTCAGCGGTGGCGTGGAACCTTTAATTTTCACTGAAATGACCAGTCTTGATTTAACACTGATGTGAAAAATAGCATTTGTTTTTTGAAATTTCAGCACTCTGTCGAAATTATGAACAGATGCTAGCCTAGATTTCATCTCATGTAGGACTCTTTGGTTACTCATTTCTGTGGAGGTCAGCACACATTTGGTAAGGTATTTGAACCTTGAGCTGTTAACATGATTCAATGAAATGAACTTAAGGTGATGTGGCATGTTGTACCATTAGACCATAAGATAAAAGAATTGAATTAGGTCACTTGGCCCATTGGGTTTGCTCCACTATTCGATTGCAGATGATGTGGTTCTCAAATCTATTCTTCTGTCTTCTCCCCGTACCCTTTGTTCCCTTTTACTTTCATGAACCTACTTATCTCTGTCTTAAATGCATTGAATGACCTGGCCGCCACAGGCTTCTGTAGTAATAAATTCCATAGATTCACCAACCTCTGGCTGAAGAAATTTCTCCTCATCTCGGTTCTAAAGGGTCATCCCGTCATTCTGAGGGTCCTCGTTCTCTGATTAATGGGAACACATTCTCCACACCCACTTCAGACAGGCCTCTCAGTATTCTGTAAGTTTAAATTAGATCTCCCTCATGCTTCCAAACTCTACTGAGTACAGATCCAGAGTCCTCAACTGCTCTTCATATGCCAAGGATCATTTTTGTGAACTTCTTCCAAGGTCACACATCTTTCCTTAGACACTGGATGCAAAACTGTTCACAATATTCTAAATGCAGTCTGACCAATGCCTTATATAGCTTCAGCAGTATATAACTGCTTTTGTATTCCAGCCCTCTTGAAATAAATCTTCGAGGAGAAAGTGAGGTTTGCAGATGCTGGAGATCAGAGCTGAAAATGTGTTGCTGGAAAAGCGCAGCAGGTCAGGCAGCATCCAAGGAACAGGAGATTTGACGTTTTGGGCATAAGCCCTTCTTCAGGAAGAAGGGCTTATGTCCGAAATGCCGAATCTCCTGTTCCTTGGATGCTGCCTGACCTGCTGCGCTTTTCCAGCAAGACATTTTCAGCTCTTGAAATAAATGCTAACATTGCACTTGCCTTCCTAACTGCGAACTGAACCTGTATGTTAATCTTAAGGGAATCCTGAACAAACATGAAACCTTTTCCTAGTTAGAAAATTGCCTATGCCTCTTTTCTTCCAACCAAAGTACTGAACTTCACACCTTCACTTTCCATCGGCCACTTCTTTGCTCACTCTCTTAACCTTTAAAGGCTTTTCAAACCTTTGCCATGATTCTTGGATGCTTGACATTGCAGCAACGCAAACATGAAGCAAATGTTTGCAAAGCTCAGTTATAAGTAATTTCCAGTCACTGCATCGCCTGTTTGCATGCTGGCCAAGTAAGGGTCTTTAAGGGTCAGGTCTAGTAATTAGAATTAGGTTTTGTATTGAAGTACTGTACTGTGATACTGAAGTACAGTGAAATGTGTATAATGTTGGCATTCCCAGTGCCACCTTAGATACAAAGGTACTTAGGAACAAAACTGTAAAAGGAAATAAAGTTAGAAGTTCAACATTAAAGTCCTTCTGAGTATAAAGTAAGAACTTAAAAATTCAACATTGCAGTCATCTTTAAGTGCTTAGCCATGTTGGGCTGGCACTCCCCACAAAGATTCCATGTCCGTTGTGCTTGCAGATTCAACTTGGCATCTCAATATTGTGCAAATTAGCAACAAAAGGTCACTGCTGGCTGAAGTGAAGCCACTATTGCTGCAACTTGCAAGGGTCCTGGATGAGCTACACAACATTACTTCATCATCCATCATGGAAGTGTAATGTTGGTCTGGACTGAATGCAGTGAGGAACTGGGCTTCAATGTGGTGCTGCAGTTGATATTGCATCGGAGTGCTGCATGCACTCTCTTCTCAATGACATTGGATGGCCACTCAGCGAGAGTGGCACCTTCGCCAAGTTGATGCACATACTGAGCATGAATGTGGTTGGATGATGGGTGCATGGATAATGTGGGACATGTGGTGAAATGTGTTTTGCTCATCTGCAGTGGATTCTGTTGATGACTGGCCTGAAGCCACTTTTGGAATACTGTGTACAGTTCTGGTCGCCCTTCTGTAGGAAAGATTTTGTTAAACATGAGAGGGTGCAGAAAAGATTTACAAGGATGTTGCCAAGGTTGGAGAGTTTGAGCTGTAGGGAGAGACTGAATACACTCAGGCTTTTTTTCTCTGGAGTGTTGGAAGTTGAGGGGGTCACCTTATAGTAGTTTATAAAATCATGAGGTAAAAAATGAGGTCTGCAGATGCTGGAGATCACAGCTGCAAATGTGTTGCTGGTCAAAGCACAGCAGGCCAGGCAGCATCTCAGGAATAGAGAATTCGACGTTTCGAGCATAAGCCCTTCATGAAGGGCTTATGCTCGAAACGTCGAATTCTCTATTCCTGAGATGCTGCCTGGCCTGCTGTGCTTTGACCAGCAACACATTTGCAGCTATAAAATCATGAGGGGCATGGATAAGGTAAATAGACAAGGTCTTTTCCCTGGAGTGGGAGAGTCGAGAACTAGAGGTGATAGATTTAAAGTGAGAGGGAAAATATATAAAACGGTCCTGAGGGCCAACTTTTTTCACACAGAGGGTAGTGCGTGTATGGAATGAGTTGCCAGAGGAAGTGGTGAAGGCTGGTACAATCAGAATATTTAAAAGGCATCTGGATGGGTACATGAATAGGAAGGATTTAGAGGGATATGGGCCGAATGCTGGCAAATGGGACTAGGTCAAGCTTGGACATCTGGTCAGCATGGACAAGTTCGACTGAAAGGTCATTTTTAGTGTTGTATAACTAAATGACACTATCATTCTATAAGAACCTCTTTTGCTACTTCTGTTCCCACTTTTAACCATTACCACCAAGAATCATGGGCCCTGCCAGCTGCTGGTAAACAGGTGAAGACAGATGTAGGAGGTACAGGACCCACAACAAGCTCAGGAACAGCCAGAGGTGGTGCAAAGGATAAACAACACCCAGATGGGGGAAAGGTCACAGCTATAAGGTCCCTTAGGAGGCCCATAATTTTCCAGGTTGGAATCCATTTCCAGGGCATGAGCAAGTGGCAGTGCCAATCCCGGGAGCACTGACAAAACTGTGCCGGATACTGGAACATGATCTGAGGGATGTAGGAATGTAAGGCCATCCTTTCCCATTGGCTGTGAAGATCACTCTGAGGCTGAATGTCTATGCTATTGGCTCCTTGTTGGGGCCAGTGGGTGACCTGTGGGGATTCTCTCAGTTGTGCACCCACAAAGACATGAGGACAGTGACCCATGCTGTCTGTGCAAGACCATACTAGGAAATTTTGATCCTGTAGTAAGGTTAGTGCTGCAGCTTGGGATGCGAATGACTATAAATATATGGTACTGACAGGGCTGTATGCAACACTGTGGAATTCATTGACAAAAAGGGGTTCTATTACACTCATGTTTAGATGGGCTGTGATCACCTGGAGCTGTGTGCCTGCTATCCTGGCAGCTGCCAACACTTGAGTGTGAGCAAGTTGTGATTTTGTGGTTGCAGTGCCAGGACATTGAGGGTGAGGCGCAAAGCAGGATTTTGTCCAGATGATTAGATTTGATTCCCTACAGTATGGACACGGAACCTTCAGCCCAACAAGTACACACCAAACCTCTGAAGTGTAAGCCACCCAGATCTATTACCTACCCGATATTTATCCCTGACTAATGCACCTAACATTATGGGCAATTTAACATGGCCAATCCACCTGGAAGGAAACTAGAGCACCCAGAGGAAACTCATGCAGACACGGGGAGAATGTGCAAACTCCACACAGACAGTCACCTCAGGCAGGAATCAAACTCGGGGTCCTAGAGCTGTGAGGCAGCAGTGCTAACCACTGAGCCACCATGCTGCCCCAATGCCTTTAAAAGGCATCCGGATGGGTATATGAAATGGAAAGGTTTAGAGGGATATGGGCCAAATGCTGGCAAGTGGGCGTAGGTCAGATTTGGATATCTGGTCAACGTGGGTAAAGGATATAGGAGGAATAGGGTAGAGCAGCCTTTCAGAGCTGGCATTGACATGAGACATGATGCTGAGTTGTTCTGGAAATAATGAGTGTAAAGGTGGTGTTGGATTATGAAAGTTACTATGGTGGAGCAGCTTGTTAATGAGACACATTTGATTGGGTACAGCAAAAAAAAACTCACTCCACCTGGTGGTAAAAAACGCTCCAAAAAGTAACATCGCAATTCAGAGTTAACCAAAAAAATTTAAGATTCAGCCAAATGACAGTGAAATATCACACTGATATTCTGAGAAGTGTATTTATTAGGTGCCTTCTGTCAATCAATGAGGATTTTTTTCCTGTGCGTGGCCTGATTACATGATACAGGAATGGAAAAAGGCTTGAGAAAAGATCTGCCCTGAGGTTAGGGAGGAAAAAAATCTCACTCTTGATTGCTATCAGAAGATTTCTGCTAGAAAATACATTTTGTGGATGTTGTTTAAGACTGTGATTAAGGTTTTGACTGTAATTTATCAAATTGCCTATCAACTCACAAAGTTAAGACAAATCGCCATTTTGTGAAGTATTGGAATGCAGCCAGTAAATGCAATCCAGCAAGAATCAATACCTTTAAGATATGTGGATGATTTGACAGGGAATAATAAATACCTGACAAAGTCCCTCCATCTGCAAGCTTTGACTTGACTGCATTAACATTGTGACCTCTTTGAGGTTTCTGTTGTTTTCCACCAGTGGCGTGCTTTGGGGAAGGTTGAAAATTCTGGTTGTCATCGCTCTTGAGCAAACTGTAAAAGATGTAGACAGCTCAGTGCTTAGTCTTGCTACCTCACCGTGCCAGGGATCTGGGTTCGATTCCACGCTCTGTCTGCGTGGAGTTTGCACATTCTCCCCACATTTGCATCTTTCCTCCGGGTGCTCCAGTTTCCTCCCACAGTCCAAAGATGTGCAGGTTAGGTGAATTGCCATGCTAAATTGTCCATAGTGTCCTGGGATATTCAGGCTAGGTGAATTCACATGGGAAATACAGGGTTGTAGGGACAAGTTAGAGTGGTGGGTGTGGGTGGGTCAGTGTGGACTTTGGGCCAAATAGCCTACTTCCATACTGTAGGGATTCTAAGTGGTCATAATCTGCATTTTGCCACATCATTATTACATTTTCTTTTCAAGTGTGTGTTATTTGAAAACCCATTTGTAAAGTTTGTAAGAGGAATACTGTTAAAACAAGTGGAATATATTTCTACCTCTCTACCTGAAATACATTTGGATGGAATTTGCACCCATCCATCAGCCCTTTGGCCTTGCTCCAATTAAGTGGATGGGCTCATTTGTTTAAATTGTGAAGATATTCATGACATTACTAGGGTACCTGCCTTTCCTACACTTTCTATCTGATTAGCACAGAGCCATCTGGACTCAGTGCCTGACAACGATGTGCCAAGTTTTGGGACGTTGTAGACAGCTCAGAAACACCTCTCCCACCTCCAACCTGACACCCTGTCTGCTGAAGGGGAATTAGCGGCCAGGACTGTTTTAGTGCAGATTGGGAATTATGCCCCCTGAGTGGCAAGAGTATTCAATTAGCTGGCACCTAGGTTTGACTGTGCTAGAGCTCAGTGGTGTGTATTGCGTTGGGTAGGGAAGGTTTGGCCACCATGGAGAGTGGTTGGCAAAGGTGGGTGGGGGACAAGGTGGGTAGTGAAGTTGAAATAATGCTGGTGAAAGACTTGACGGGGGGGGAGGTGCGAGGTGGGTAATGGCTGAGGTGGGTGGAAGGATGGGTTTTGAAGTTCAGATGAACAGGAAGGAAGAGGGAACCATCTCCCAGTAATGACCCTCTGAAGATAAAACTCATCTGCTTCCCGGCCTTGAAAAACTTAAAAAAAACACTTGACCTGTTCCTGCCCATACCAAAGCGTATTATGGCTTGGGCAGGGTAATATTGGCATTTGCTTTTAACAAGCTCATCGGAGCATTCCGTATTCATTAATGTACAGGCTGCAGATTTTGGCAGCCTGTCTTATGACTCTCTATGTAGCTGGGGAGATGGTGGGCTGTTCCAGTTTGTGCACCCCCCCTCCACCCTTGCCCTACTGCTAAAAGACACACGTGGTGGGACCATTGCCCAGCTTTTACTCCAATTCTGCTTTTGTCCAAATGGTGCATGTGGTGAGAGCTGTTTGGTGGAAATGATTGCAGAACAGCAATAACTGGGCTTAGAATTTCAAAGTTTCTCAAAATTCATGCTTTCAGCAAAAGTGGTATTCCACCTCTATGCCCCCCCACCCCCCCCAGCCCCTACTCCCCACCACACCTTGCTCAGGTGGATTCACAACACAGATATCTTCCTGCCACATGTTAATTTATAGTAATCTCCCTGACCCGAAGGTTTGAGATAGAGTCAGGAATGCTTCCATTTAGTGGGCAGAATTTCTAACCAATGTCAGTACGTGAACTGAGAGAGAATGAACTACTGTTTTATTAAGCTTTGCTTGATGCAACACATGAAATAAATTGGGTTCTGTGGAAAGTTGGAAAGATAGCAAGGACCCCATTAGAAAGATTGTCGATATCTCACTTTCAGCACTGGCATCCTCCTTCAGAAATTTCTATATTCCCAATGGCTGCAAAATGTTTTCTGTTTCACATCATTTCCAATTGCGCCAGAAAGCCATTTCATCCGGTACCATCACACTCTGCCCTCCCCCCACCAAACCAGTTTGCTGCAAGCAATGGAGAGCAACCAGATAAGTGCAGAAGAAGCATTTACTTAAAGAATAAAAGGTATTAAAATGCATGTTATTATTCTAATAAAGAATAATATTGCAATATTCTGGAGAGTGCTCTCAGACCTTTCTCCCTTTTATGTTGAAGCATTTGATTCTGGTGTCAAAAGAAAAAATGTGACTACATGATGTGAAGCCCATTTGTATTTCATGCTTCGGCTAATTTAATGTACCAGCAAGAGACAAGTCTCAAATGGAATTTAAGTTGCATGCAAGATTATTCATCATGTATTGCATTCATATTGCATTCACCTAAATCATGCGCATTAGTGACTCACAAAGGTGATGTGAATCATAAAGAAGTCAGTGAGTTACCTAGATCATTACACCGAAGTAAAATCAACTATGGAAAACACAGATCTATTTATTTAAATTAAACTAAATAAAACTCATGTCAACTTCTAAAACCATAAAATCCCACTACTGCAATGACAGGAGTGTTCAAAGTTGATAGTAATCATTGAATCCTGACAGTGTGGAAGTCATTTGGCCCGTCGAATCCACACTGACCCTCAAAAGACCATCCCACCCAAACCAACCCTGTGCTTCTACTCCAACGTTTCTCCAGGCTAATTCACCTAACCTATACATCCCTGGATACTATGAGCAATTTAGCATAGGCAATCTACCCAAACTGCACATCTTTGGACTGTGGGAGGAAACCAGAGCACCCGGATGAAGCCCACACAGACATGGGAGACTGTGCAAACTCCACACAGACAGTTGCCTGAGGGTGGAATCAAACCCAGATCCCTAGTGTTGTGAGGCAGGAGCGCTAACTATTGAGCCACTGTGTCAATTAGTCCATTGATTCTGTAGCTGAAAATGTGTTGCTGGTTAAAGCACAGCAGGTTAGGCAGCATCCAAGGAATAGGAAATTCGACGTTTCGGGCATATCAGGAATGATAAGGGCTTATGCCCGAAACGTCGAATTTCCTATTCCTTGGATGCTGCCTAACCTGTTGTGCTTTAACCAGCAACACATTTTCAGCTGTGATCTCCAGCATCTGCAGACCTCATTTTTTTCCCATTGATTCTGTAGGACAATTGGCAAAGATATAAAAGTGGGTAAAACATGTGTGGAAATTACTGAGATGTGCAAAAACAGAGTAGCTTAATTGGTGACTTCAGCTATCTTGGACTGGGATAGTAATACAGATGACTTAGGAGCAAAAGGCAGCTACTCGGCCCCTTGAGCTTATTCCTGTAAAGAATTGAGAGGGGAAGGGACATGTAACACCACTCATTAAGAAGAGAGAGAGAGGCAGAAGACAGGAAGCTATAGGCCGGTTAGCCTGACCTCAGTCGTTGGTAAGATTTTACAGCCCATTATTAAGAACGTGATTATGGAGTACTTGCAAGAACAAGGTAAGCTAGGGATGAGTCAGCACACCTTCCTCAAAGGGGAGATGCATTTGACATTCCTGACAAATTTGTTAGAATTCTTTGAGATGGTAACAAGCAAGGACCTCAAGGGAGAGCCCCTGGACCTGGTCTATTTCAATTTCCAAAAGGCCTTTGACGAGGTGCTACATAAGAAGTTGCTAAATAGATAAGAGACCATGGTGTTGGCGGCAGGGTATTGATATGGATAGAGAATTAGCTGACTGGCAGAAAACGGAGTGAGGATAAAGGGGTCTTTTTCATGATGGCAGTCACCGACCAGTGGACTTCTACATGAGTCAGTGTTGGGACTGCAACTACTCATGTTGTACATTAACCATCTGGATGAAGGAATTGAGGGCATTGTTCCTCAGTCTGCAGATGGCAAAAAGACAGGTGACAGGACATGAGGAAGCTGCACAAGGATGTTGACAGTTTAGGCACATGGGTGGCAAGTGGCAGCTGGAATACAAAGTGCGATGTTGTGGTCACTGTTACTAAAATGTACTCCCCCTGCCACCTTGAACACATGTTTGGCTTTGTTCCCCAGAATTAGGCTGAGCACTGCCCTGTTGCTTGTCGACCCTTCTATATATTTATTTTAAAAGTTCTTCTGAATTCATTTCAAGAAATCTGATGCCTGAAATCCTTTACATGATGATTCTCCTAACTAATATTGGGCAAACCTATAATTACCCTATTATTCCATTAACACACATCAGAAAATTGTCTACATATCTACTCCTCTATTGCCTGCTGACTGTTTGGCAGGCTACAGTATACTCCCAGTGGTGTAACTGCCCTCTTTTTATTCATAAACTGTACTACAACGCCTTATTTGAAGATGCTTACAAGATATCATCCCTCCTTAATGCAGTAGCTGACTCCTTAATAGTATGAGCCTGTAGTTTCCAAGGAAGAAACAGAAGACATCTCCTGTTTTTCACCCTCTTGTGTCCTGCCAGAAGATTGTATACTCTGGAATGGGGAGCACAGACCTGCCCCTCTCTCAATCACCTCTCTATGGCAACAATTCCATCTGTCAGTCCATCCTCTTAACTTATTTGTTTTATATAAAATACTTTTGCCATTAAAGTTGAGGCCATGCAGCCCCACCTTACTTCCTTGAAGCTCAACATAGCTGAATATTCTCTGGTTCCTTTACTGAAATACACTATGCCCCTGTTGTACTAACACTCTGCCCCCATCTCTGCAAAACAGGTTTTAAATTAATCTCAACAGCACGAGCAAACCCACCCTGAAGGATAGTGGCCCATTCTCCTTCAGGTGCAGACTGTTCCACTTGTACAGGTCCCAGCTACCCCAGAAATGGCCGCAGTGATCCAGAAATCGAAAACACTCTTTCATGCACAATTTTAGAGCTATATATTGTACTGCTCTATTTTCCTATTTCTCTGTGCACAAGCAAGTGGCACCAGGAGTAATGCAGAGATTGCTACTTTTTTATTATGCTGTCTAGCTCCCTGATTCATGATGCAGGATCTCATTCTTCTTCCTGTCTCTATCCATGTGTACCAAGTTAAAAATCACACAACACCAGGTTATAGTCAAACAGTTTGTTTGGAAGCACGAGCTTTCGGAGTGCTGCTCCTTCATCAGGATCTTTGAACACCCCAGTCCAATATCGGCGTCTCCAAATAATTTGTACCAGACCTCCATCTTAGCATCCTCCCCGTTCAGGATGCCTTGCAGCTATTTAATGACATCTAAGACTGTAGCACCAAGGAGACAACACGTTATCTTCAGTCACAGGAACACTTGTCTAATGAATTCCTATCATTATCACTTCTACTTTCTTCTTCTATTCTTTCCAGTCCGGCAAAGTATAGTGCCAGAAGTTATCAGCTTCGAAAATTTTGTTTCAGAAACTGGTTTAAACCAGATTAAATGTTAGCCCCAGGTAACTCTTCAGGCTGCTGCGGACCCACTCAGAGAGATTGTTGTTACTCTCCTTGGCCCTAAAAGAGAATTGACAGTCCACCTTTTTGTCTTAAACTCTACTAAACAGCTGATCTTATCAGTGCGAGCAGGAACTGGTACTGAATTGTAAACTAGAGATTAACTCTTAAACTCCCACACTTACCAAACTTTCATACTGCACTGTCTCCAAGTTGTACTCTGAGGGAAAGAGAACAGACTAGAGGAAAACTAATTACTTGATGGTGAGCTAGTTTCAGTGGTGGTATAAACAAACCTGGCCAAGCTAAAATTGAATTAAACATTGACATTCTAAACTTGAACAGAATAATGGGGTTCCTTTAGAGAGGCTATCGTTTGACTGTGGTTGAGGAACATTCCCAAGAAAGGAAAAGATAGGACAAACAAAACCAGAGTTCCCTGGAAGACATAAGAAGTAGAGAGGAAGATAAAACAGAAGAAAGGTATTTGAAATATGTCAAGTTGTTAATACATGTGAAAACTGAGCTGAATGTAGAAATTTCAGATGAAGTTTAAAAGAAATAAGAAAATTATTTTGTGAGATGAGGTTGACAGCCAACATAAAAGAAAATCCAGAGATTTGTGCAGGCACATAAATTGTAAACATGTGGTGAAGGGAGGTTGGGACCAATTAGAGTTCAAAAACAAGGAATTGACTGACATGTGGATGTGTTCATTGAGCCCATGCTTTTCAAGGAAGAAAATGCTGTCAAAGCCAATGTGAAAGCAAAGATCCTGGAGACACTCGATAAATACAGAGAAAAGAAATAGCAAGGCAGACCACCTGGAAACCCTTACAGAAAGACTGAATATCATTTTTTTTGCTTTATTTCTTATTTTCCTAATGTATACATTGCATATCTGTAACGTAGTGTAACTTGTTTTATTTATTTTTCTCTTCTTTTTGTACGTAGCTACTGGGTACCTAAAATGGTGCCATGTACTGACAACATTGTACACTTTTCACTGTTCTCCTGTACTTCTGTAACTGGAGTACACATGATAACAAATCTAATAAACCGAAAATAGCTGAAAGAACTTGCATTCTTAATGTTGGTATGTCACCAGGATAAGATGAGCTGCATATTAGGATGCTGAGGAAAATTAAGGTGAAAATTGCAAAATATTGGCAATAGTTTTCCAAACTTCCTTAGATTTGATGATGCTAAAAGATCAGCAACTTTCAACAAAGGTGTCTGATTAGTCAAGAAACCCTAGGCCAACAAGTTAACCTTAGTGGTGGGAAAGCTTTTGCAAATGATAACCTGGGAGAAAATTAACAGTCACTTTCACAAATGTACATTAAGTAAGAAAAACTGCCCGAATCTTAAAGTCAAATGTTGTTTAATTGACTTATTTGATATGTTTTGAATGAATTAACAGTAGGGGTTAATGAGGATAATGCAGCTGATGTGAATATGGACTTCCAAAAGGTGTTTGCCGAATTGCTGGACAACAGGCTTGTCAGCAAGATCATGCACATGCTCTAAAAGGGGAAATGGTTGGATGGATATGAAATTGGCTGAATGACAGGAAACTGAGTAATAATTGAGTTATAAACTGAGTAATAAACTGATACAATTAATTTTCAGAATTGAAGATGATATACAGTAGGAACATATACATTGGCTTTCCATGGGGTTCAATACAAGGGCCAGTGTTTTATTTGGACCACAGAAATGACCAAAGCTTAGGTATGTAGGGCACTCTAACACATTTTACAAATGGCACAAACTTGGAAGCATTGTGAACTATAAATAGGGTAGTGATAGAGATCAAGATGAAAATGTGTTGCTGGTTAAAGCACAGCAGGTTAGGCAGCATCTCAGGAATAAGGAATTCGACGTTTCAAGCATAAGCCCTTCCTGATGAAGGGCTTATGCTCGAAACGTCGAATTCCCTATTCCTGAGATGCTGCCTAACCTGCTGTGCTTTAACCAGCAACACATTTTCAGCTGTGATCTCCAGCATCTGCAGACCTCATTTTTTACATAGAGATCAAGATAACTTGGGTTGGTGAAATGGGCCTAATTTCCTTCATACCAGCAGATCAGATTGATCCATTTTTGACAACCTCCAATTCCAGTGTAAGGTACGACATGCTTTTCTTGTATAAATACTGAAAAATAAGATATGGGTCGAAAGCTAGCAATTCAAGTCTAAAAAGATTTTGGACAACTACCAGAGCTGAGCTTTCATCTGTCTTTAACTGATGTCCAATCACACAGATCTTGCATCAGACATGCCAGCCTGGTTTTAATTGCTGTATTTCAGTCGTTGATCAGCTGATCACACACACTAAGGATAGAATCTTTCAGTTTGATACGTTTGACATGACATGCGGTGATATTATATTCACTTGGTTATTCAAGAGCTTTGCTGTTTTTCAGTTGCCAAATGGCAGCCATCATTTAATCAGCTGTTATTTCTTGTGGTTTTTGTGGTTCAGGAACAGTCATGACCGATGTCATAATAATCTTGTATTTAACCGAGGTATGATCACTGATACTTCAATGACTTACCCAAATCTAGGAAGATCCCCTCGCTTGGAGGAACTTCAACATGCTGACTTAAGAAGTTGTCCTGGATAAATTTGAAGAGTTCGGATTCCTGTAAACTGTTCACAAAAGCTGATTGTCTTGGGTGATTTTAATTTTCCCAATATTGACTGGAACATCTTTATTGCCATGGGCTTTGATGGGGCAAAATTTGTTAGGTACATCCAGGAGTGTTTCTTGCAACAATATGTAGATAGTGCAGTAAAGTCGGGCCTCCATTTTGACAGAACGTTGAGGAGAGAAGGTAGAGTAAAGTGAGGGCTGCCGGGAAGGGTCAGTTTTCCCACTTAAAAAGGAACTTACCTCGGGAGTCGGGCCTCCATTTTTACAGGAGAGAAGGTGGAGTGAAGCGATGCTGAGGAGGTTGTGGATAGCACGTTTAGTGAACTGGTCACACCGCAGGTTGGAATTGCTGAGGGAGACAGTGAATGGGTGACCAAAAGGCAGAAAAAGAGTAGGAAGGCAGTGCAGGTGTCCCCTGTGGTCATCTCCCTCCAAAACATGTATACCGTTTTGGATACTGTTGGGGGAGATGGCTCACCAGGAGAGGGCAGCTGTTGCCAAGATCATGGCACCATGGTGGGCACTGCTGTTCAAAAGGGCAGGACAAAGACTTGTAGGGCCATAGTCATAGGGGATTGTTTTGTAAAGAGAGTAGATAGGCGGTTCTGTGGCCGAAAACGGGACTCCCGGATGGTATGTTACCTCCCAGGTGCTCAGGTCAGGGATGTCGCTGATCGGTTGCAGAGCATTCTAAAAGGGGGGGGGTGAACAGCCAGTTCCTTATAGGCACCAACGATATAAGTAAAAAATGAGATGAGGTCCTGAAAGAAGAACTCAGGGAGCTAGGAGAGAAGTTAAAGAGGAGGACCTCAAAGGTAGTGATCTCGGGATTACTATCAGTGCCACGTGCTAGCCAGCGTAGAAATGAAAAAATAGGCAGGATGTACACGTGGCTTGAGAGATGGTGTAGGAGGGAGGGGTTCAGATTTGTTGGACATTGGGACTGGTTCTGGGGAAGGTGGGACTATTACAAAATGGACAGTCTACATCTGAATCAGACTGGAACCAATGTCCTTGGGGGAAGTTTTGCTACTGCTGTTGGGGAGGTTTTAAACTAATGTGCCAAGGGCCTGGGAACCAGAAGAGAAAACAAGTAGGCAGCGAGGTGGAGACTGGAGACTGTAAGAATCATGAAGATAGCATTAAAAAGGGGAAGAGTAGGCAGAGAGCAGATGAGCGCAAAAGAACTGATGGCCTGAAATGCATCTACTTTAATGCAAGGAGTATAGTGGGTCAGGCAGATGAACTTAGGGCTTGGATTGGTGCCTGGGAGAATGACATTATTGCAATCACAGAGACTTGGTTGAAGGAAGGGCATGATGATTGGCAATTAAATGTTCCAGGATATAGATGCTTCAGTCAGGACAGGGATGGAAATAAGTTGGGGGGGGGGGGGGGGGGTGTGGAGATGGGAGGGTGGGGTGGAGGGTGGAGGGTGGAGTTGCATTGCCGGTCAGGGATGATATCATGGCTGTGCTAAAGGAGGACACTATGGAGACCTTGGGTAGTGAGGCATTATGGGGGGAGATGAGAAATAAGAAAGATGCAGTTACGTTGTTGGGGCTGTATTACAGGCCTCCCAACAGTGAGCATGAGGTAGAGAAACAAATAGGTAAACAGATTATGGGAAGATGTAGAGGCAATAGGGTAGACGTGATGGGAGATTTTAATTTTTCCAACATTGACTGGGATACACTTAGCATCAGAGGTCTGGATGGGGTAGAATTTGTATGAAGCATCTAGGAGAGTTTTCTAGAGCAGTATGTCAATAGTCCAACGAGGGAAGGGGCCATATTGGACCTGGTACTGCGGAACAAGCCAGAACGGGTGGAAGAAGTTGAGGTGGGGGATTTCTTTGGGAACAGTGACCACAATTCTGTAAGTTTTAGAATATTCATAGATAAAGAAGAGAATGGTCCTAAGGGAAGAGTACTAAACTGGGCCAAGGCCAATTATGTCGAAATTAGGCAGGAGCTCAGAAATGTGAATTGGGCACAGCTATTTGAAGGGAAGTCCACATTTGATATGTGGGAGACTTTCAAAAATAGGTTAAAGATAGTGCAGGATAGGCATTTCCCAGTGAAGGCAAAGTTTAGGAAAGGCAAGATTCACGAACCGTGGATGCCAGGAAAAATTGTACGACTGGCCAAGAGGATAAGGTCTAGGCAGCGAAGAACAGAATGGGCCCTTGAAGAATATCGGAAGAGTAGGACCAGTCTTAAGCAAGGAATCAAGCGGGCTAAAAGGGGTCATGAAATAGCTTTAACGAGTAGAATTAAGGAGAATCCCAAAGCATTTTATTCTTGTATAAGAAGCAAGTGGGTAATTAGAGAATGGTTTGGCCCATTAAAGGATAATGAAGGAAGGCTGTGTGTTGAACCTGAGCGACTGGGTGAGCTTCTGAATAATTACTTTGCATCAGTGTTCACTGAGGACAGGAACATGATGAATATTGAGATTAGAGATAGAAGTTTGATTAGGTTGGATCACGTCGACATAACTAGGGAAGATGTGTTGGGTAGGCTAGAGGTTATTGAGGTGGACAAATCCCCAGGACCGGATGGGATAAATCGCAGGTTGCTGAGGGAGGCAAGAGAGGAAATAGCTGGGGCTCTGACAGAAATCTCTGTGGCATCCTTAAATACAGGTGAGGTGCCGGAGGACTGGATGGTTGCTCATGTTGTCCCCCTGTACAAGAAGGATAATAGGGATATTCTGGGTAACTATAGACCAGTGAGCCTGACATCAGTGGTGGGAAAGTTGCTGGAGAAGGTACCGAGTGATAGGATCTATTTATATTTAGAAAAGAATGAGCTTATTAGTGATAGGCAACATGATTTTGTGTGGGGAAGATTGTGCCTTACCAACTTAATAGAGTTCTTTAAGGAAGTGACCAAGTTGATAGATGAACAAAGGGCTGTTGATGTCATATACATGGACTTTAGTAAGGCATTTGATAAGGTCCCCTATGGTAAACTAATGGAGAAAGTGAAGTCACATGGTGTGCAGAGTGTTCTAGCTAGGTGATAAAGAACTGGTTGAGCAACAGGAGACAGAGAGTAGTAGTTGAAGGGAGTTTCTCGAAATGGAGAAAGGTGACCAGTGGTGTTCCACAGGGGTCAGTGTTGGGGCCACTGTTGTTTGTAATATACATAAATGATCTGGAAGAGGGCACTGTTGGTATGATTAGCAAGTTTGCAGATGACACAAAGATTGGTGGAATACAGAAAGTATAAGGGACTGTCAAATAATACGGGAGAATATTGATAGACTGGAGAGTTGGGCGGAAAAGTGGCAGATCGTTTTCAATCCAGACAATGTGAGGTGATGCATTTAGACAAGTCTAATTCTTGAGCGAATTATACAATAATTAGTAGAGTCTTGAGAAAAGTGGATGAGCAGAGAGATCTGGGAGTTCAGGTCCATTGTACACTGATGGTTGCTATGCAGGTGGATAGAGTGGTCAAGAAGGCATATGGTATGCTTGCCTTGATTGGACAGGGTATTGACTATAAGAGCTTGCAGGTCATGTTAAAATTATACAAGCCATTGGTTTGGCCGCATTTAGAATTCTGTGTACAGTTCTGGTTGCCACATTACCAAAAGGATGTGGACACTTTGGAGAGGATGGAGAGAATGTAAACGAAGAAATTGCCTGGTATGGAAGGTGCTAGCTATGAAGAGAGATTGAGTAGGTTAGGTTTGTTTTCATTACATTCATTTAAGATACGTCTGGACAGATGCAGAGGAGTAGAGGGATACAGATGCTAAGGAATTGGGCGACAAGTTTAGACAGTAGATTTGGATCAACTCAGGCTTGGAGGGCCGAAGTGCCTGTTCCTGGGCTGTAAATTTTGTTTAAAAGAGGGGGCCATACTGGACCTTGTATTAGGGAATGGGTCTAGCCAGGTGATCAATGCTTCAGTGGATGAGCATTTTGGGCATAGTGATCATAGTTCAATAAATTTTATAATAGTTACGCATAAGAATAAGATTGATTCTCAGATGAAAGTGCTAAACTGGGGAAGGCTAATTACAAAAGTATTAGACAAGAATGAGAGAAATTAGATTGGGGCGGCTGACATGTAAGAGTCTTTCAAAGGCCTGTTGATTATGTTCCGGTGAGGATGAAAGGTAAGCATGGCAAGATTTGGGATATCTGGTTGGCAGGAGATATTGAAAGTTTTGTCAAAAAGAAAAGGGAAGCACACGCAAGGTTTTGGGAACTAAAATCAGGCAAGGCCCTTGAGGAATATAAAGGAAGCAGACAAGAACTTAAACAAGTAATTAGGAGGTCTAAAAGGGGCCATGAAATATCCTTGGCAAGTAAAATTAAGGAGAATCCCGAGGCATTTTACATAGTAGGAGCAAGAGGGTTGCTAAGAAAGGGTAGGTCCACTCAAGGAAAAAGGAGGGAATTTATGTGTAGAGGCAGAGGATGACTACTTCATGAGTATTTCGCATTGATATTCAACAAAGAAAAAGACATAGCTGATGGTAAGACTTGATATGGGTATTTTGATATTCTAGGGCATATCTATGTAAAGAATGAGAAGGTGTTGGGTGTCTTGAAAAAAAATAAGATAGATAATTCCCCAGGGTCTGATGGGATCTATCCCAGGATATTGAAAGAGGCAACAGAGGAGACTGCTAAGGCTTTGACAGAGTTCTTTGAATACTGTAGCTACAACTGAAGTCCCTGTGACTGGAAAACAGCCAATGTTGTTCCTTTGCTCAGGATAATCTAGGAAATTGTAGGCTGGTAAGCCTTATGCTAGTGATACATAAATTATTGGAGAAGATTCTTAGGGATAGCATGTACTTGCATTTAGAAAAGAATGAATGTATTAGTGATAGCCAGTATGGGTTTGTGCGGGTGAGGTCTTATCTCACAAATTTGATTGAGTTTTTTGAGGAAGTGACAAAGTTGATTGATGAAGGTAGGGCAGTGGATGTTGTGGACTTTACTAAAATATTTGACAAGGTCCCTCATGGTCTGCTGGTCCAGAAGATTAAGTCACATGGGTCACATAGATCCATGGTGAGTTTGTTAGTTCAATACAAAATTAGCTTGGTCTTGGAAAACAGAGGATAGTTGTGTAGGGTTATTTTTCTGACAGAAGGTCTGTGACAAATCATGTTTTGCAAGGATTAGTGTTGGTCCTCTGTTGTTTTTTTGTTTATATAATGATTTGGGTGAAAATGCTGTCGGTCTGGTTAGTAAATTTGCAACTTACATGCCCATTCTAAAAGATGAGAGACTTAACAAACAATCCAGGTATTTTTCAATATATAATTTCAGTTACATCACACTGTAAATGTTTGCTATAAATTCTGTGCCCTACGATCTTATACTCCACAACCACCTGATGAAGGAGCAGCGCTCCGAAAGCTAATGCTTCCAAATAAACCTGTTGGACTATAACCTGGCGTTGTGTGATTTTTAACTTTGTACACCCCAGTCCAGCACCAGCACCTCCAAATCATGACACAAAAATTGGTAGAGTAGTGGATAATGAGGAAGGTTGTCAAAGGATACAGCAGTTGGAAAGTTCGGTGGAGAAGTTGCAGATGACGTTTAATCTGGGCGAGCGTGAGGTGAAGCATTTTAGGAGGTCAAATGCAAGAGGAAAGTATGCAGTAAATGACAATACATGAGGAGCTTTCATATTCAGATGGATCTTGGGGTGCAAGTCCATAGCTCCTTGAAAATGGCAACACAAGTGGATAAAGTGGTAAAGAAGCCATACTGCATGGTTGCCTTCTTCAGTAAGGTATTGATAATAAAAGTTGGCAAGTCATGTTACAGTTGAATGAAACTTTAGTCAAGCCACATTTGGAATATTGAGTGTAGTTCTGATTGAAAGAATGGAAAGGATGTGAATGATCTGGAGAGGGTGTGAAAGAGGCTTACCAGGATGTTGCATCGATTGGAGAATATTAGCTATAAGGAGAGTTCGGGACAAACTTGGATTATTTTTGCTAGAGCATTGCAGGCTGATTGGTGACCTAATAGAAGTATATACAATTATGACAGGCATGGATCAGATGGATAGCTGGAGTCTTCTCCCCACGGTGAAAAAAATAAATATTAGGATGCAAAAGATTAAGGTGAGAGGTGGAATGTTTAAAGTAGTTGTGTGAGACATGTATTTTATACAGAGGGTGATAGGTGCCTGGTAAATGTTGCCAGGGAAGGTGGTAGAAGTAGATACAATAGCAATGCTTAAAAGGTGAACAGACAGTGAATATGGGGACATGGGCCACATGGAACCAGATAGAATTTAGTTTACAAGAGCGATGTGGTGGGCTGAATAGCCTGTTTCTGTGCTGTACTGTTCTATGTTCTACAATATAATATTTATGGTTGAAATCAAAACAATAAAGAAAATGTGCAATTAAATTTAAATTCCCCCTGTCTTTCTCTGCAGCATGGTTTATTCCGATTACGCAGTGGTGACTATCTTATTGAACCTGTCAATGGCCATCCAAGGCAAAGAGGGGAACAACAGCCACACATTATTTATAAGAGGGACGCTATCCAGCATTCTCAGAGGAAGCATCGTGAGTTCACTCCAACAGGCACAAGAGTTTGTGGAATACAAGGTATGGTTAATGACTAATTAAAACAATTTCATGAACATAATATTTCCTGCAAGTAAAACTGGATGGCATGGTGGCTCAGTGGTTAGCACTACTGCCTCACAGTGATTGGAACCTGGGTTCAATTCCTATCTCGGGCAACTGTCTGTGTGGGTTTCCACTGGATGGACTGGTTTCCTCCTCCAAACCAACGATGCACAGGTCAGGTGAATTGGCCATGCTAAATTGCCCATCGTGTGAGGTGCATTAGTCAGGGGTAAATGTAGGGGGGGTGGGTTACTCTTTGGAGGGTTGGTGTGGACTTGTTAGGCCGAAGGGCCTGTTTCCATACTGTAGGGGATCTAATCTGGAATATGATAATCATATTTTGAAATCACAGGGAATTTTCTGAAAAACAACATTTCAATTGACTGACAAAAGAAGCTGATATTGATAAACATTTTACGAGATAAATCATGCGACAAGAGCAGAAGTAGATCATTCAGTCAATTGTGATTGCTCTGTCAGCCAATGAGATCCTGGATGATCCTGGAATCCCCAGCTCCACATTTTTGCCTTTTCCCTATCACCCTTGATTCCCTATTGAGTAAAAATCTGTCGACCTCACCCTTGAACGTACTTCACCTTGACAGTGCTCTGTGAAAAAGAACTCCATATACTCACTTCCCTTTGAAAGAAGAAATTCCTCCCAATCTCTGTTTCAAAAGGGTGACCCCTTATTCCAAGATTATACCGTCTGCTTGTAGACTACCCCAACAGGGGAAACAACCTTTCCGCATCTGCATTGTCAAGTCCCTGAAAAAGTTTCTATGTTTCAATAAGGTCACTTTTTATTCCTCTGTGCTCCAAAGAATACAGGCTCAACTTACACAACCTCACCTCATAAAACATTCCCTCAATAGCTGGGATCAACCTAGTGAAATTTCTCTGAAATCCTCCAATGATAATATGTTTATCATTAGATAAGGGATCCAAATCTGTTCACCATATGTGGTCTGATTAGGACCTTTAACAGGTTTAGCAAAATAGAATGTCCTCCCTCACTCCAAACTGACCTCTTTAGAGCTCCACTACTTCCAAATTTTCACCAGTTAAATGAGGGATATTCTGGGTTAGAGTAAGGGTAATATTAGTTTATTGTTGTTATACAAAGAACAAAAAGAATTATAGCACAGGAACAGGCCCTTTGGCCTTCCAAACCTGTGCCAATCTAGGTCCTCCATCTAAACCTGCTGCCTATTTTCTAAAGATCTGTATCCCGTTGCTTCCTGCCCATTCATGTATCTGTCCAGATACATCTTAAATGATGCTATAGTGCCACCTCTACCACCTCCACTGGCAACCAATTCCAGGAACCCACCACCCTCTGCGTAAAGAACTTTTCACACATATCTACCCTAACCTAGACCTTTCCCTTCTCACTTTGAACTTGTGATCCCTAGTAATTGAGTCCCCCACTCTGGGAAAAGGCTTCTTGCTATCCACCCTATCCATACCTGTCATGATTTTGTAGACCTCGATCAGGTCCCCTCTCAACTTCCATCTTTCTTATGAAAATAATCCTAATCAATTCAACTTCTCTTCATAGCTAGCGCCCTCCATACCAGGCAACATCCCGGTGAACCTCCTTTGCATCCTCTCCAAAGCATCCATATCCTTTTGTAATGTGGCGACTAGAACTGTATGCAGTATTCCAAATGCGATGAAACCAAAGTCTTATATAACTGCAAAATGACGTGCCAATTCTTCTACTCAGTACCCCATCCAATGAAGGAAAGCATGCCATATGCCTTCTTGACCACTTTACTAACCTATGTTGCCTCCTTCAGGGAACAATGGACCTGAACAGCCAGATCTCTCTGTATGTCAATTTTCCCCAGGAGATTTCCATTTATTGGGTAGTTCACTCTTGAATTGGATCTTCCAAAATGCATCATGTCGCATTTGCCTGGATTGAACTCCACCTGCCATTTCTCTGCCCATCTTTCCAATCTATCTGTATTCTGCTGTATTCTCTGACAGTCCCCTTTACTATCTGCTACTCCACTAATCTTAGGGTCATCTGCAAACTTGCTAATTAGGCAACCAATGCTTAATTAGATTAGATTACTTACAGTGTGGAAACAGGCCCTTCGGCCGAACACGTACACACCGACCCGCCGAAGCGCAACCACCCAGACCCATTCCTACATTTCCCCCTTCACCTAACACTATGGGCAATTTAGCATGGCAACACGGTGGCACAGTGGTTAGCACTGCTGCCTCACAGCGCCTGTAGACCCGGGTTTAATTCCCGACTCAGGCGACTGACTGTGTGGAGTTTGCACGTTCTCCCCGTGTCTGCGTGGGTTTCCTCCGGGTGCTCCGGTTTCCTCCCACAGTCCAAAGATGTGCGGGTCAGGTGAATTGGCTAAGCTAAATTGCCCGTAGTGTTAGGTAAGGGGTAAATGTAGGGGTATGGGTGGGTTGCGCTTCGGCGGGTCGGTGTGGACTTGTTGGGCCGAAGGGCCTGTTTCCACACTGTAAGTCTAATCTAATCTAAAAAAAAAATTCACCTAACCTGCACATTTTTGGACTGTGGGAGGAAACCGGAGCACCCGGAGGAAACCCATGCAGACACAGAGAGAATGTGCAAGCTCCACACAGTCAGTCGCCTGAGGCGGGAATTGAATCCAGGTCTCTTGCGCTGTGAGGCAGCAGTGCTAACTACTGTGCCACCGTGCCGTCCATTCCTCCAAATCATTTATATATATCACAAACAACAGTGGTCCCAGCACAGATCTCTGTGGAACACCACTGGTCACAGTTTTCCATTTTGAGAAACTTCCTTCCACTACTACTATCTGTCTTCTGTTGTCCAGCCAGTTCTCTATCCATCTAGCTAGAACACCCTGGACCTCATGCGACTTCACCTTCTCCATGAGCTTACCATGGGGAGCCTTAACAAATGCCTTACCAAAGTCCATGTATATAACATCTACAGCCCTTCCCCCTTCAATCAACTTTGTCACCTCCTCAATGAATTTTATTAAGTTTGTAAGACATGATCTTCCCTACACAAAACTATGCTGCCCATTACTGATAAGCCCATTTTCTTCCAAATGGGAATAGATCCTATCGCTCAGTATCTTCTCCAGCAGCTTCCCTACCACAGACGTCAGGCTCACTGGTCTATAATTACCTGGATTATCCTTGCTGCCCTTCTTAAACGAGGGGACTACATTAGTAATTTTCCAGTCCTCCAGGACCTCACCCATGTTCATGGATGCTGCAAAGATATCTGTTAAAGCCCCAGCTATTTCCTCTCTTACTTCCCTCAGTAACCGGGGGTAGATCCCATCCAGACCTGGGGACTTGTCTAACTTAATGCCTTTTCGAATACCCAAAACTTCCTCACTCCTTGTGCTGACTTGACCTCGAGTAGTCAAACATCTATCCCTAACCTCAACATCCGTCATGCCCCTCTCCTCGGTGAATGCCAATGCAAAGTACTCATTAAGAATCTCGCCCATTTTCTCTGACTCCATGCATAACTTTTCGCCTTTGTACTTGGGTGAGCCAACCCTTTCTGTAGTTACCCTCTTGCTCCTTATATATAAAAAAAAGGCTTTGGGATTTTCCTTAACCCTGTTTGCTAAAGATATCTCATGACCCCTTTAGCCCTCTTAATTCCTCATTTCAGATTCGTCCTATATTCCCGATATTCTTCCAAAGCGTGCCTATTTTCAGTCACCTAGACCTTTAGTACGTATACTTCTTTCTCTTAGCTCGTCTTACAATTTCACCTGTCATCCATAGTTCCCTAACCTTGCCATTTCGATCCCTCATTGTCTTAGGAACATACCTCTTCTGAACTGTAATCAACCTGCCTTTAAAAGCCTCCCACATATCAAATGTGGATTTACCTTCAAACAGCGGCTCCCAATCCACATTCCCCAGCTCCTGCTGAATTTTGGTATAGTTGGCCTTCCCCCTGTCTAGCACTCTTCCTTTAGGACCACTCTCGTCTTTTTCCATGAGTATTCTAAAACTTATGGAATTGTGATTACTATTCCCAAAGTAATCCCCTACTGAAACTTCAACCACCTGGCCAGGCTCATTCCTCAGCACCAGATCCAATATGGCTCCTTTCCGAGTTGGACCATTTAGATACTGCTCTGGAAAACCCTCCTGGATGCTCCTTACAAATACTGCTCCATCTAGACCTCTCACACTAAGTGAATCCCAGTCAGTGTTGGGAAAATTGAAATCTCCCATCACCACCACCCTGTTGCTCCTACATCTTTCCATAAGCTGTTTACATATTTACACCTCTATTTCATGCTCGCTATTGGGGGTCCTGTAGTACAGCCCCAATACTGTTACCGCACCCTTCCTATTTCTGAGCTCTCTCCATTTTGCCTCACTACTCGAATCTTCTATAGTGCCCTCCGTTAGCACAGCTGTGATGTTTTCTTTGACCAGTAATGCAATTTCTCCACCCTCCTTTACCTCCTACTCTATCCCGCCTGAAGCATCGATGTCCTGAGATGGGTTAGCTGCCAATCATGCCCTCCCCTCAACCAAGTCTCAGCAATTGTTATGTCTGAATTCCAAGGGTTAAATTATGTAATAAAGTTGTTATAATATACAAACTGGGGTTATATGCCCTGAAATTTGGAAGATAAAAGGTGATGAGAGTAAAGAGTTTAGATACAAAAAGGAAGCAAAATAGGGTAAGTAGAGAGAAACTGTTTTCCGCATACAAAGTGCGCTGATTCATCCTTTTCTAGATCCAAAATGGATGATTGCATAACTGCCTATCATGAAATTCATGTGCCAAGTTTGGTCATTTACTTGTCCCTTTGTAGTCACTTCTTTCTGTATACTTTATAAGATTATAGCAAACTTAGATGTGCATTCTATCCATCATTTAAATCCCTGATAAGAAGAGTGAATAGTTGAGAGCCCTAAAATGGATTTCAGTGTAGTTGGACAATTAGAGTATTAATTCTAATCTCCATCTCCATTCTATGTTTTATTTATTTCTGATCATCTTTATTTCAGCTGTTGTATGTTATCATTATGTAAGGCCAGGCTCAAGCGTT
This sequence comes from Hemiscyllium ocellatum, assembly GCF_020745735.1. Lineage (NCBI taxonomy): Eukaryota > Metazoa > Chordata > Chondrichthyes > Orectolobiformes > Hemiscylliidae > Hemiscyllium > Hemiscyllium ocellatum. Next base: position 50,866,504 of record NC_083401.1, on the reverse strand, counting down.
GGTCAAGTTAAAATATGTTTTTCAATTAACTCATAGTAGCTTTTATCTGCAAAGATTTAGAAAGCAGAGGGACCAGTTAAAGGGACTCCTGATTTAGTGATTTGCACTCCTGTTTGCTGCTCTGTACTCGGAGTGACCCCTGACCCATGAAAATGGCTTATGGTCAGAAGCTCTGCACCAACTGGCCAGGCCTCCATTCTGCTAGCTTTTCAAATCACACACTCGTGTGTCATACTTTAACAATGCGTCTCATAGCAATCATGTTTTTAGCTTCTTCCTGTTGCCTAACTTATTTTCTGAAGTGTTTTTTGTCTTATTGCTGATAAAATAAAGGCAGAAAGAAATTACAATTAAAAAAAAAATACGACTAAGGGAAATAACCACCCATATGGTCATTCTGCCTAAATCTTCCTATGCTGAGCTCAAAATATGACAATAAAACCCTCTATATAAAACATTTTAGGTATAATACTGTGTCCTAGATTAATTGCATGTAGTATCCAGGGCTATGTTGATAGCAGCACAGAGAACAACAGGAAGAGGGTTGTGCTGAGTGTGTATAAACCAGGCAGCAGACAATTCTGCCCTGTGCCTCTGTTTCTGTATAATAGATATTCAAATTGTATGTCCCATGTTTATGGGGTTAGCTTTATTGTCATCATAACAAAAGAGTGATTTTCATATGGACAGAGATGAATGTTGATTAGTTTCCTTTTTGAAGTTATAATTGGAAACAATTTTGCTTTGCATTAATTACACGGGTATGTTATTTAAAGGGCAGTTTTCCCTTGATAGAATAAATGCTGGAGAATCTCTGATCTCCATTGTCAAGCTGGGGCCATAAGCTGCCACACTGATTAAACCTGATATTGTCCCACAATTCCATTTTGTTCAAAGTAATAATGTGAACTATGAATAGCTGTTTGGGGATCCTTAAAGGGCTGATTGACAGGCAGATTGTCTGCGAGTGCTCATTAAAAAGACTGCATACCATTTTGGAGGCTTCTGCTTGACCATATACCTTTCCCTAACAGCAGCCAGCTAATTGGGTATAAAATAGTTGCAGAAAATTTTGAACATCGCTTAAAGGTTTATCATAGGTTACTGTCAATTCCTGCTGGGAATTGAAAGAGTTTTGAACACAATAGGAAATCTTCTCAGACATTTTCTCAAGGCTTCACTCTCTTCATATTTATTCTGAAGATTTTCTGAGGACCTCACCTCTGAGGAACGAGTGATGTGGAAACATACCTTCATGGATCCCTTGTAGGAGACAAAAGAATGAAGTAAATCATTGCTCCTGGCAGATTTACTGGAGGACGGGCCAGTAATGTTAACTATGAATTCTCTTCACAGATGCTACGAGACCTGCTGAGCTTTTAGAGCAGCTTTTGTTCTTGTTTCTGATTTACAGCATCCACAGTTCTTTTTTATTATTGGGGACTCTGCTTGGTCTACAGAATGAATGAGAGAAATATATGAGGTCAGGTAGAGCAGCACTAGATACTGGAAGAAAAAGGCCTGCGTGGGTAAAGGGAACCTTTCTTTCTCTGACCCTTTTCTAGCAGAATCTCAAAGGCTGCATCCAAGCATCTATAAAGCCTCACAGTCATCCCTGAGCCATCTTATTACCAGTCTGTCAGTCAGCCAACCAACCTACTCCTCCCCCTACACTGGAAAGATGTGATTGCAGGCTTTATATACAGCTTTGGGCTAAATGAGGGGAGTGTTTATTACTAATATATTTTGGATGTGAAGGAGATGGCTAATGTGGAGTCTTAACTGAAATGGTGATTTAATTCCTACGCAGTGGAAGAAACCACATTGATAAGGAGGCTGAATGGTTGCCTGGAGCTTTATTGCACAACTGAATATCAGAAGAAATGCCAGATAGTCCTCATTAAACACCTCATGGTGCTTTGATGGTTAACTTCAACTTGCTAAGTTCCTTCTTTATTGGGGTAAGGAATTGAAAACTGACATAAGGCTAGTAAAGTTGAATCAGCCACTGCAGCAGAGTGAGTGACTGGAAGGCAAGTTGAGCCCATTGCTTCATTCAGTACAGGTCATCCATCCTTCTTTGGAGCTTCTCCATCATCTAAAAGCCTGACCACCCGCATTCCCAATCTCTGAACCATCCTGGGACCTGCATTGCATTTGAGCCAGAGAACTCCATGCCTTTAGTGGAAGTGGGGTGCAACTGACACATATACCTGAGCCCAGAGAATTTGCTCCATATCAGCAGTGGAGTTCTGATCATGTCTATGAGCTTTGTCCAACACACAGATGATTGTAGTCAACATTAGTATCAAAATTTTAAAAAAATTTCTAACAGGTACAACACTCATTTCATGCCATTAGCTAATAATAAGCTCTCTCCCAACGTATTAATACTTTCCTTTTAAAACAACAGTGTTTTGTTATAACAGATTGTTGACAGAAAGTACAAAAGCTTCTGTTACTTTAACATGGCATTGCAGTATTTATGTTGCTGCATATGGGAATGATTCAGATGGCAAGTTTACCATTTAAGACTGTGGTGCTAGCAAGGTTTGTGAAGGTTTGTAGCTCAGGTTGAGGTTTAGGGTGTAGGTTTGCTCGCTGAGCTGTAGGTTTGATATCCAGACATTTCATTACCTGGCTAGGTAACATCATCAGTGCCGACCTCCAATGAAGCGAAGCTGTTGTCTCCTGTTTTCTATTTATATCTTTCTCCTGGATGGGATTCCTGCAGTTTGTGGTGATGTCGTTTTCTGAGGAGTTGATAGATGGCATCTAGATCTATGCGTTTGTTTATGGCGTTATGGTTGGAGTGCCAGGCCTCTAGGAATTCTCTCGCATGTCTTTGCTTAGCCTCTCCCAGGATAGATGTGTTGCTAGCTGTGATATGGAAGTCTCTGGATATGGACCATCTCTCGTCATGGAGGGTGGCTCATGGATCGTTGGCCAAAGCAAATGAATACCACATCCAGGTATTTAGCACCAATGCCTGAGGTTTTATAGCTGACTGTGCTTATCCCCACAGTGGTCAGGTAGAAATTGTTGGAGGCTGGCCATTATCCCACTGAAGATGCAAAGTTCAGCAGAGTACTGCGCTACTGTGTGACTTATTGAATAATTTATCAGGAAGCTCTCCTTCTGAAAAAGTGGTAGAAGCAGGGTTCTTAAATATTTTTAAGGCAGAGTTGGATAGATTCTTGTTAAGCAAGGCAGAGAAAGTTTGTCAGGAGTAGGCGAAAACATGGATTTGAGGTTGCAATCACCCATGACCTTACTGAAAGGTACAAATGGCCGAAGGGCCTTTTCCTGCTCCAATTTCATATGTTTGGATGGAAGCTTGGTGAAGCTGACCACATAAATGGGCTAATGAGACAAATGGAAAGGTTTCTGAATGGAGAATAGGCATCACTGATAGTAAGTGTAGTTACTGAGGTGAGGTATGAGAGATATTTGGGTGAGCCTAAGAGTTTTTGTCTGTTTCTCAGAGTGCATTATTCAGTTTAACCAGCAATTAACCAAAAACATAATGGTCCTCACTATTTTTGCAGCTTGTTATAGTTGAGGGTATCAGAGTCTGTAAAGTGATCGAATTAGCATGTTATAATTAACATTCCATTTTGTCCAGTGGAACAGCATACAGTAAATTCATTTGTAGGGGTTAAATATATTCATACAATAAATTGTATCACCTTCAGTATTTGGCAGTGTGCACAACAATTAAAACAGATTGTACAGAAAATATGAAACAGTTAATCCCAGTAATATTTTTTCTTTAGTATAGTTCTTTTAAAAATGTGCCATTAACATTAACTGAAGTGGCTTACTGAAGTTTAAAAACATCTGACTAGCTCCTTTGGGGGAAAAAAAACTCCTTTAAGGAATGAGAATGCAGTGTTCTGACACGTTACTGTTCATACTGTTGCCTGCAAAATGAATCATTGCTTGCCTGATGCTTAATCCTCCTATGATTTCATCCCCTCTGATGAGTGATGATTAAAAGTGGTTTTTGAAAAGAAAGTTGGCATCCTTCAAAAACAATGAAGAAAAACATGAGGTCCATCTTAAAGTCTGCGGATGGATGTGTGTGCAGTTAGCACCTGTTCCATTTATGGTGCTGAGTAAATTGAAGTGCTCTGCAATATATTAGGATTTCCAGTGCTATGGCATTTACCTTTTACACTGCAGGGCAAAGTTCCACCCTTTATGGTAATGCTGCAATTTTGACAAGTTTCCTTGCTGCATAACTTCCTTGCCTACTGGAAAAGACTGTGTAGACCAGTACTGTAAGGAGATCAGCCCTAGAGTGGATTTTTTGCATTTCAGTTCTATAATCTATCTCTGCAGAATGGTAGGCATCTGATTCTTGACTTGTCTGTCAGGAACACAGAAACAAAACTAGGCCACAAATACACAGAATGCTGGACAAACTTAACAGGTCTGGCAGCATGTGTGCAGATGCAAACAATCAGCATTTCAAGACTGGTGTGACTTCAGAACCCTGAAGAATTCATACCAGACACGAAATGTTAACCCTGTTTCCATCTCCACAAATGCTTTTCAGACCTCCAGCACTCTGTGTTTGTTTCAAATTCCTAGCATCCAGTGCACAGGCCATTCAGCCCCTCCACTCAACTCTCCCACTTTAGCTTCATATACTCTTATTAACCTTCATTAACAAGTATTGCAAGTTGCACATATCCAAAATTCCACACCAACGTTCCCTCTAAGCTGTGCAGTCACCTCTCTGAGTGTCCACGTGCTCCCATTGATGTCCTGACACATTGATTTTTAGTTTCAGAAGTTGTTGCTGCACACAGCTCGTGGAGGTCCGCACAGAAGGAAACTAAATTAGGGGAAACTTAGACCCACATCTTCCTGAGGAAGAGAATTCCAGATTGATAGTTCCCTTTGTGTGAAAACATACCCTCTAGTTATTTTTCTAAACGTCCCAACTCTTATTTTATCTTCTCCATTCTGTATAAAAGAAGTAATGAGTTTCTATCTACCCTGTCAAATTATTTTAATACCTTTATCAGATCACCCTCAATCTTTTATGATCAAGAGATTCTCTTTTTTTTTCTGTGAAAGCAAAATACTTAATATATCTTGCAGTGATGGGAGCACTGTAATATAAAAGTGCGATCATTGGATTGCTAGTTTTCTTAACTGTGACTGTAATAGCAGAATGGAATCCTGTAAAGTCACACAGTCAGCGGAGGCAGTCCATGATTGATAGGTACAGATGGAGAGTTAATATATAGGGGATGGGGGAGGTGTATTGAATAAGGTTTACTGCTAAGAGTAAAATCTGCTGAGTGGAGAATTTGTTGAAGGAGAGAGGAGGTGTTCCTGTACCCTTTTACATGAAGTTAATTGGTGAAAACTTTCACTAGGGACCTCTTTAAGTTGCTGTAATTAAGGAAAGTGTTCTTTTTAGAAAACTGGCTATACTTGGATTTAACTGAGATAGATCAAGAATTAGGCTGAGAAGTATGTGTGTCATTTATAGAGGTGACCATGCCGTGGTTTAAAGGCCTGGGGACAGATAGGAAATATGTGACTGTCTGAAGGGAAAAGGCAGGTAGTGTAGGAGTCTGCTGGGATACTGCTCACAAAGAAGTTTTCCACTTTGGAAGCTGATGGGGTACTGTCTTATCCAAGGAGTGCAGTCAGAGCCATGTCTCTGGCACCACAAATGGCCTGACCCCAGTAGGGGAGGAAGAAGGAAGGATGATGAGTGTTGATGAAGGATTCATGAGTTAGACAAATAGACAGGTTTTTCTGTGGTGTCAGTGTGACTCCAGGACAATATGTTGCCTTCCTGGTGCCAGGAGAAAGTGAGGACTGCAGATGCTGGAGATCAGAGCTGAAAATGTGTTGCTGGAAAAGCGCAGCAGGTCAGGCAGCATCCAAGGAGCAGGAGAATCGACGTTTCAGAAATGAGGAAAGTGTGCCAAGCAGGCTAAGATAAAAGGTAGGGAGGAGGGACTTGAGGGAGGGGTGTTGGAAATGCGATAGGTGGAAGGAGATTAAGGTGAGGGTGACAAGGTGAGGGTGATAGACCGGAGTGGGAGTGGGGGCGGAGAGGTCAGGAAGAAGATTGCAGGTTAGGAAGGTGGTGCTGAGTTCGAGGGTTGGGACTGAGACAAGGTGGGGGGAGGGGAAATGAGGAAACTGGGGAAATCTGAGTTCATCCCTTGTGGTTGGAGGGTTCCTAGGCGGAAAATGAGGTGCTCTTCCTCTAGCCTCATGTTGCTATGGTCTGGTGATGGAGGAGTCCAAGGACCTGCATGTCCTTGGTGGAGTGGGAGGGGGAGTTGAGCCAGATACTGATGGATAGGATCTATTTATATTTAGAAAAGAATGGGCTTATCAGTGATAGGCAACATGGTTTTGTACCAACTTAATGGAGTTCTTCGAGGAAGTGAACAAGTTGAAGGAAGAGCTGTTGATGTCATATACATGGACTTTAGTAAGGCATTTGATAAGGTTCCCATGGTAGACTAATGGAGAAAGTGAAGTCACATGGTGTGCAGAGTGTTCTAGCTAGGTGGATAAAGAACTGTTTGAGCAACAGGAGACAGAGAGTAGAAGTTTAAGGGAGTTTCTCGAAATGGAGAAAGGTGACCAGTGGTGTTCCACAGGGGTCAGTGTTGGAGTCACTGTTGTTTGTAATATACATAAACCATCTGGAAAAGGGTACTGTTGGTATGATCAGCAAGTTTGCAGATGACATGAAGATTGGTGGAGTAGCAGAAAGCATAAGGGACTGTCAGAGAATACAGAAGAATAAAAATAGACTGGAGAGTTGGGCGGAAAAGTGGCAGATGGATTTCAATCCAGGCAAATATTAGGTGATGCATTTAGGCAAGATTAATTCTAAAGTAAATTATACAATAAACGGAAGAGCCTTGGGAAAAGTTGATAGGCAGAGAGATCTGGGAGTGCAAGTCCATTGTACCCTGAAGGTTGCTGCACAGGTGGATAGAGTGGTCAAGAAGGCATATAGTATGCTTGCCTTCATTGGATGGGGTATTGATTATAAGAGCTGGCAAGTCATGTTAAAATTGTGCAAGACATTGGTTCAGCCGATTTAGAATACTGTGTACAGTTCTGGTTGCCACATTACCAAAAGGATGTGGATGCTTTGGAGAGGGTGCAGAGAAGGTTACAAGGATGTTGCTTGGTAGGGAAGTGCTAGCTATGAAGAGAGGTTGAGTAGGTTAGGTTTGTTTTCATTAGAAAAGAGGAGATTGAGGGGGGACCTGATTGAGGTTTACAAAATCATGAAGGGTATAGACAGGGTAGATAGAGGCAAGCTTTTTCCCAGGGTGGAGGATTCAAAAAGGAGAGGTCATGCTTTCAAGGCAAGAGGTGGAACGTTTAAGGGGGATACATGCAGCACGTACTTTACACAGAGGGTGGTGGGTGTTTGGAATGCATTGTGCAGAAGTGGTAGATTCATTGAAGATGTATGAGTAGGTGGAGACCAGAGGGATACAGGTCCTTAGGAATTGGGCGACAGGTTTAGACAGTACATTTGGATCGGCTCAGACTGGGAGAGCTGAAGGGCCTGTTCCTGGGCTATAAATTTTCTTTGTTCTTTCCTTTGTTCTTATCTTTTTCTAAGACATTTAACGTCCTGGCCTCCACTGCGTTCCGTGGCAACGAATTCCACAGGGTAAAAGCAATGTCTGCAGATGCTGGAAACCAGATTCTAGATTAGAGTGGTGCTGGAAAAGATGCATCTCTTCCACCCTTCAGGCTCTCAGCCTGTATTCCTGATGAAGGGCTTTTGCCTGAAACATCGATTTTGCTGCTCCTCAGATGCTGTCTGAACTGCTGTGCTTTTCCAGCACCATTCTAATCAATGAATTATACAGCCCACCATTCTCTGGCTAAAAAAATGTCTCCTCATTTCCATTCTAAATTGACACCCCTCTAATTCTAAGGCTGTTCCCATGGGTCCTAATATCCTGCCTGGCGGAAACAATTTCCCAGCGTCCACCCTTTCTAAGCTTCTATTAGATCTTCCTTCAAACTTCTCAACTCTAATGAATACAATCTTAGCATCCTCAGCCATTCATCGTATGTTAGGCTTACCATTCCAGGGCTCATCCGTGTGAATCTCCACGTGCCAGTGCCAGTCTGTCCTTCCTGAGGTGTGGGACCCAAAACTGGACACAGTATTCTAAATGGGGCCTAACCAGAGTCTTTGCAAAGTCTCAGTAGCACATCGCTGCTCTTGAGATAAATGACATCATTACATTTGTTTTCTTAACCATGGACTCAACCTGCAATTCAGCTCTTAGAGAATCCTGAACTAGCACTCCCAGATCCTTTTGTACTTTGGCTTTATGAATTTTCTCACCATTTAGAAAATAGTCCATGCCTGTGTTCTTTTTTCCAAAGTGCACGACCTTACATTTGCTCACATTGAATTTCATCAGCCATTTCTTGGACTACTCTCCTAAACAGTCTAAATCTTTCTGTACCCTCCTCACCTCCTCAGTACACCTAACTTTGTATCATCGATGAACTTTGCCAGAATGCTACCAGTCCCTTCATCCGGATCATTAATATATAAAGTGAACAGGTGCGACCCCAACACTGAACCCTGCAGGACACCACTTGTCACCGGCTGTCATTCCGAAAAAGAACCTTTTATCCCAACTCTCTGCCTTCTGTTAGACAGCCGATCCTCAATCCATGCCAGGAGCTCCCTCGAGAACCATGGGCCCTCATCTTACTCAGCAGCCTCCCTTGAGGCATGTCAAAGGGTTAAAGGACAGAATCAATTTAGTTCAAGCAAAGGAGCAGAAAGATGTGCAGTTATTTGCACAGTGTAGGCTATACACCACCAACTAGTGGGAAGGGTATACACCAACATATCTGTGCCTTGACACCGATTAACATTTTCTTATGCATTGTTCGCATTGAAATTTAGAATTCTTGCATCTATAGCATGTACCTTTTCTCAGCATAAATAAATATACTGAACAGGTAACTAACTGAACTTAAGTAAAGGTACTTTCAACTTAACTAACAGAAATGAAAGACATAGAGTCATAGAGATGTACAACATGGAAACAGACCCTTCGGTCCAACTCGACAATGCCGACCAAATATCCTAACCTAATCTAGTCCCATTTGCCAGCACTTTGCCCATTTCCCTCTAAATGCTTCCTAGTCATATACCCCATCCAGATGCCTTTTAAATGTTGTCATTTTACTAGCCTCCACCACTTCCTCTGGCAGCTCATTCCAGACATCTTACAAGTTTGTTCACTACGCATTGCATTGTGAAAGGTATTTGGCTTTGTAAGTTATTCCCAAGTTGTTCCCAGTGCTCACTTTGCAGGTCATTGCCAGGTTGCAACTTGCAGGGTCCTTTAATAGTCAATCCAATCAGCCTGAGTCTGCCAGGCTGACCTCGAGTCCCACCTTGGTGCTTTGTTGTTCCTGAAATTTCCAAAAATCCCAACACTACTGCCTGCTTTCATAGCTGCATTGTTTCTCCCTCTCTGTATCACTGTACCTAGCTCCAAAAAACAGCTGTCCATTTATATGCCAGGGAGTGTAAATTGATACTTCATATTTAATAGGTTTTGATTTGGGTTTCTTTCTCCATGAAATCCTGGTCGTATGGCCCTTTCCACTAGCAAACATTTAGTATGCTGGCCATCTCCCCGATCCATACATTATGTTTCATTTTATGTAGAATGGGGCATTTTAAAACTTGTAAAGTCACATTCTCACATCACTTCACATCCACCCCTGATCTTTATCATAATTATACTTTCAATGACACTTCTGGGTGCCACAAACTACAATATTGTAAATATCTTAACAAATAATATAGTGCCTACTGTCCAGGTCACATTTTCTGTCTTTCTCACAATTAAACATTCAGTCTTGGCAGCATAACGTTGAATCATGGCAACAATTAAAATTTAAAGTTATAGAATCTCAATTCTCTGGGAAACCAGAGTTTATTTTATTACTGGTCAATTTGCTTCCTTTTAATTTGTGCATAAGATCTCAATTTTCATCTTGCATATTCTGCCACAACCTCATTTAAAAGATTGTACGATGGTCTACAAGCCTCAATGCATTTGAGATGTTTCACTAAGTTGTGTTCATGGAAGCCATGCTTCAGTAAAGAAAGATAAGACCAACTTTATGTTCTGCTGCAGACTTACTTGCAACTTTTTCTTGTATGAGGACTGTGTTGTTGGTCCAAGTGATAGCACAGACTTATATTTTTCTGGAATGGTTTCATTTTCAGTTGTAGCTGGGGACTTCACTGACATGGAGCAATTTGTATGTATTCCTTCCGTCAAGAGGTGACCTTTTCAACGTTATTGGAACTCATCTAAGTTAGAATTTATGATTAGGAAAGACGTTGGAGGTGATTTGAAAATTTAACAACTTTCCAAAACTTTCAAGGTGTTGAGAAAAAACTCATTTTTTTTTCATTTTTTTTACAAAAGGTTCAAGATACAGCAAAAACAAAGTTGACTTGAAGCGAGAGAGGGTTTTGAATTGCATGATATTTTTTCTTTGTTCTAAATTGTGCAAAATAACATTTCTTTCCTTGCTGATGCTCCAGCTTCCAAATCTTTGGTAGATGTACCCTCTGATACATCAACAGAGGCCTGATCACTTAAATGGGACAGGTCAATGACAGGAGAAGGTGAGGACTGCAGATGCTGGAGATCAGAGCTGAAAATGTGTTGCTGGAAAAGCGCAGCAGGTCAGGCAGCATCCAAGGAGCAGAAGAATTGACGTTTCGGGCAAGGTCAATGACAGGCCATATCTGAAAACAAACCTCCAGATCCACAAAAAATCTAGCTCAGTATTTAATTTCCAAATGTTGATGCTGTGTTTTCTTGAGACATTCAGCAGTTCCTGAGTTTGTTACTCTGGGAGGTGTTTTTGATGTTCACTGTTGATAGGCTTGTGATGTATCTCTAAGTTGTAATCTGATCTCCTTCACATGTAAGTCAGTATTTCTTTGCAGCTGGTGTGAATGTGAGTGACAATCCCTCAGGGACTATATCGTGGTGGTGATGTTACTGGAGCACATTAATGATTTGGACATATGAGTTCCAATTCCGCCATCTGAGGAAGTTGAGTTCAATTGATATATCTCGAATTAAAAAGCTAGTATGGGTGACAGTGACTGCTGTAAAATTCCAATCCTCAGCACTGCTGGTGGTGATGTAATGGACACTGGAGTCCCTCTGTCTGAATGCAGAATGTCCTGAGCTGCTTCTGGGACAGCCCATGGAGCTCCCCATATGGGATTGTGTTTGCAGGATCATCCCTTATGCATGGTAGAAACCTCTGAACTGGTGTTGCCACTATAGCAAACTTGTAGTCAAGGTAATTTAGATGGAATTGTCTCCAGAATTACTGTGTTTGAAAGTGTTGTAGTGAGTTGTTATATTTGGCAATGAGTGTCGCTGATTCGGTGATCTGTTCACTCATAGACTGTAAGAGATATCAGAGTTGCAGTTGAAGTAACTCGCTGTCTGCAACAGGACAGAAAGGCTGGAGCAGAGGCAGAGAGTGGGGAACATTTACCCAATGATGTCCAAAGAAATGCAGTTTAGGTGGATTGGTAATGCTAAATTGCCCGGTAGTGTCTAGGGATGTGCAGGCTAGGTGAATTATCCATGGTAAATGCAGGTTGGAGGGAAGGAGTGGGGGATTTAGGTCAGTGGTGGAAGGTCTTTGGAGGGTCAGTGCAGACTCAATGGGGCCAATAACCTCCATATGCACTGCAGGGATTCTATGGCATCAAAGAACTTGTTCTATTACAATGCCCTCTGTCATACTGAGCTGGATTCTTCCAGGTTCTTGGAATGTCAGGGGAAGCCGTACATGGTCAATGCAGTGTGTGAATCCCCACCAATGTTCTCCTGAATGCTGCCTGATCAGAGTGCCCAGTCAAAGGACCTGTCTATGACCTCCACCTGGAGTAGCCAGCGCACTGACTTTTCCCTCCTCCTGGCCTGGCTACAGCAGAATCATCCTTGATGACTCACCAATTGTAGATTGCAACTGTAAACATATCTCGAGGATACATAGAATGTCAATACCTAATCTGGGGACTGGGAGTGTCAGATCAAGTGATGGGGCTACTATGTGCTATGCTGCTGCTCTTTCTATCCCATCTGGCTCTGCTGTGGCAGAGAAGGGCCAGTTCTTTGGTGTCTTTAAAAGAAGTAATCAGAAAAGGGCTGCTTTTAAAAATTAATTTGGGATGTGGGTATCACTGGCTGACCAGCATTTATTGCCTGTCCCTAGTTGCCCTTGAAGAGGTGGTGAGCTGCCTTCTGAATGGCTGCAGTCCACCTGCTGAGGGTTGACACACAATGCCATTAAGGAGGCAATTCCAGGATTTTGATTCAGCGACAGTGAAGGAATGGCGATATATTTCCAAGTCAAGATAGAAAGTGACTTGGAGGCGTTCTAGAAGGTGATGGTGGTTAAGATGAGAAAAGTGGGATTGAAAGCCAACTTGGTCATTATACTGAAAGACATACAAGGTAGGAACAATCTCAATATTATCAACTATGCCAGATACCTGGGCCTGGTCACAGCTGACTACTGATTTGGAAAACTATATCCTTCACAGACATACTTGTTATTTGCCAGTTATACCTTTCTACTTTCTACTGTGGGCTACCTTGTCCTGTAAGACAGATGTTTGCAAGAGAGCTTGAGTATGAGACCGCAGCTCTGAGTGTCTGAATCATTGTGCAGCTGCTGCATGTACCGAGAGTCAGAACAACTAGCAGCAGCTCCGAGCACTGTATGTTACTTCCTTTTGAGAGAGAGAGAGAGAGAGAGACGGGATTGGAGGGTGGGGGCGGGAGAGAGAGACACACACAGGGGTGGTGAGTGTGTGTGAGAGAGAGAGAGAGAGAGCTTTTAATGTGTGCAGGCTGGCCGCAGCACAGTCTGTCAGTGAATGCTGCTTGTTTCCTGCTGTCTGCATATGCAATAAGCAACGTGCGATCCACTGCAACAATGCTGCAATCAAACACAGATTTGTGTGTATCCTACCCTCATGCCTTATTGCTAAGTGCATGCTCACAAAATGATGGGGACCAAGTTTTATTCCCAAATTGCTGCTGGATTATATTAAAATCCCATCTAGTTCATCAATGTCTTTCAGGAAAGAAAATTTATTGTCCTTGACTGGTCTTGCCTTGATTCAAGATCCACAGCCGAGGCATTGACTCATTCTTGCTCTGTGAAATGACCTAGGACACCACTCATTGAAGGGAATTTGGGGACAAGCAATAACTGCTGAACTCTCCAGTGACACCCACATCCTGCTGAGGAATGATAATAAAAGAACAACTCTATTTAGACATTAAAAGAATCTTGGAAAATTGACAAAAATTGATTAAGCAAACCTAAAATTAGTTTATAATAACTACTGCACTGTGTTACTACTGATAGTTAGAAATATAATTGGGGACCATAACTTCAAATGCTTAAATTGTGCTGCAATTCACCTTCACTTCCTCTCTAACAATAAGCTTTCAATTAATTTAATGGCCCTTGTCAGCTTCACAATTTGATGCACTTGATCAAAGATGAACATAGTGAGACAACATTTGAGCTAACCTTGTATAATTAAAATGATTGGAAATTGTGTTGGGCCTGACTCAAGAGTGTGTGAAAAAAAATCACCATTATCTCAGCTAAACTTTGAGGCTTGAAATTATCACATTAATTTTATTGTGAAGAGAAAGAAATTCTTTTGGTCAGCCATTACAGTGGTTATGATTGTTATGTGGAATATTTTGGGAGTTCAGCCAGATTTCTGCTTTTAGAATTCCCAAATGATGCTGCTCCTCAATAGAAAGCATAGCTGTTGTTTAGCAAACTCTCAAAACTGTTTTGAAAGATTTACCCTGCAGTATGCTAGTTGGTCATTGTGTGATTTCTTTATATTAGTGAGATAACAGAAGCGATTTTGTTTGTCCTGCATTTTCAAACCCGAACTTGTAAAATATGATTTGACTTCAATGTTATGTACAGAAAAGTCTGACTCTATGCAGCTGTTGTACATTTTAAAGCATTTCAAACATGAACTCTGTATGGTCTCATGCTCATTGTCAGCTGTGAGCCTGAGCTGAATAGACTGGAATGGAAGTGTGTTTCATCAAGTTTTTGACAGAAAAATTACATCTGGGTTTCATCACCTTAAAGAGTGTAGGAGGCTGTGGTTCTTGTTTAAATTAATAATAAAATGTACTCCATTCCAGAATATATTAGATTAGATTACTTACAGTGTGGAAACTGGCCCTTCGGCCCAACAAGTCCACACCGACCCGCTGAAGCACAACCCACCCATTCCCCTACATTTACCCCCTTTACCTAACACTACGGGCAATTTAGCATGGCCAATTCTCCTGGCCTGCGGGAGGAAACCAGAGCACCCGGAGAAAACCCACGCAGACACGGGGAGAATGTGCAAACTCCACACAGTCAGTCGCCTGAGTCGGGAATTGAACCCGGGTCTCTGGCGCTGTGAGGTATCAGTGCTAACCACTGTGCTACCGTGCTGCCCACAGATATAATTTTATCTATGACTGTAGTGATAATTGTTATGACCGAGATGGAAGGAGACATTGCCTTTCTACACTCCATGAGTCACAATGTAAATGCTATTGTTTTACCTAGTTTCTGATATGGTCAATTGTTTGCATTTTTTTCCCAAAGCAGACATTAAAAAAAATCCACCAAACAGGTTTTTTTTATAAATCAACACAAAGTGACTCATTTATTCTAAAATAGACCCTATCCAATGAAGATGCAGAATTAGTTAATATATGGCATTTGTAAAATGAAAACAGAAATATAAATATAATCCTTATAATTCCTTAAAAATTGCCTGAAAATTCATAGACAAACACACCCTTCAAATAAAAAGAGAAAATGTTCCGCAGAAATTCAGTTTGGGAAGCAAAATACTTATGGCTAATGATTCTTAGCTTTTGAAAACAACAATGATATGTCTGAGAGTTTTGGATGGCTGTCATTGTGAGCTTTTGGTGCCACCAAAGGCTTCTTGAATCTTTGCGAATGCAGTCTCTCTGGACCATACAGTGTTGAGGATTCTTTCAGCTGCAGTTTGTGAGGACATGCAGGTTTCATACTGCTTTCACAACAAGGGTTTTTTTTTTGAAAAATAAGATAGGTGAACTGGGAAGCTTCCTTCTTTCAGCAAGCTTCGTTTCAACTAAAAATTCAAAGCCATTTGTTCAATTAGAACAGCCATAAAACCCAGCCTGAAAAACAGTCAGGTGTTTTCCCTGAAGTGAGTTCAAGCAACCCAACATCAGCAAATTATCTGCAACCATGTCACACCCCAAAAAAACCTTGTCAAAAAAAAATCCTAATTGTCTTTTCATTGTCCTTCTGGAAAAAAAAATCCAGGTATCCGCACAATCCATAACAATGAAAAAGTCGTAACACAATCAGCCTATTCAGAAAAATCATTTTATATTTAAACACTTGGTCCTATTTGGTTCTGCGTCAAATCACTCAGAGATGGCGTCTGGAGACTGAGTTCAATCAGACCAAATGCGAAAAGTCAGAAATTTGGTAAATGAAAGAATTAATTTAATGAGGAAGGAGGTAATAGAACATAGAACAATACAACGCAGAACAGGCCATTCGGCCCTTGATGTTGCACTGAAATGTGAACTATTCTCAGCTCGTTCCCCTACACTATCCCAAAATCATCCATATGCTTATCCAAGGATTGTTTAAATCTCCCTAATGTGACTGAGTTGACTACATTAGCAGGGAGGGTATTCCACACCCTCACCACTCTCTGTGTAAAGAACCTGCCTCTGATGTCTGTCTTAAATCTATCACTCCTCAATTTGTAGTTATGCCCCCTCATACCAGCTGATGTCATCATCCTCAGAAAAAGACTTTCACCGTCTATCCTATCTAATCCTCTGATCATCTTGTATGTCTCTATCAAATCCCCTCTTAGCCTTCTTCTTTCCAATGAGAACAGACCACGTCTCTCAGCCTTCAGTCTCCTCAGTCCAACTCGCCCATGCCGACCAGATATCTCAGTGCAACTTAGTCCCATTTGCCAACACTTGATTCATATCCCTCTAATCTCTTCCTATTCATATTCACATCCTGATGCCTTTTAAATGCTGTAATTGTACCAGCCTCCACCACTTCCTCTGGCAGCTCATTCGATACAAGCACCAACTTCTGTGTGAAAAAATTGCCCCTAGATGCCTTTTACATTTTTCCCCCTCCACCCTAAACTTACGCCCTCTAGATCTGGACTCCCCCATTCCAGCGAAAAGACGGTGTCTATTTATTCTATCAATGCCCCGCATGATTTTATAAACCTGTATAAGGTCACCCCTCAGCCTCTGATGCTCCAGGAAAAACAGCCCCAGCCTATTCAGCCTCTCCCTACAAATCCTCTAACCCTGGCAACATCCTTGTTAATCTTTACTGAACCCTTTCAAGTTTCACAACATTCTTCTGATAGGAAGGAGACCAGAGTTGCATGCAATATTCTAAAAGAGGCCTAGCCAATGTCCTGTACAACCACAATATGACCTCCCAGGTCCTATACTCAATACTCTGACCAATAAAGGATAGCATACCAAACACTATCTTCACTACCCTGCGACTTTACTTTCAAGGAGCTATGAACCTACACTCCAAGGTCTCTTTGTTCAGCAACACTCCCCAGGACCTTACCATTAGGTGTAAACATCTTGCTCTGACTTGCTTTTCCAAAATGTGACACTTCTCATTTATCTAAATTAAACTCCATTTGCCACTTCTCAGCCCAATGGCCCATCTGGTCAAAATCCTGTTGTACTCTGAGGTAATCATCTTTGCTATTTAGTACACCTCCAATTTTGGTGGCATCTACAAAATTAATAACTATACCTCCTAGGTTCAAATCCAAATCATTTATATAAATGATGAAAAGCAGTGGACCCAGCACTGATCCTTGTGGCACACCACTGGTCACAGGCCTCCAGTCTGAAAAGCAACCCTCCACCACCACCCTCTGTCTTCTACCTTTGAGCCAGTTCTGTATACAACTGGTTGGTTCTCCCTGTATTCCATGAGATCTAACCTTGCTAACCAGTCTCCCATGAGGAACCTTGTTGAACGCCTTACACGTCTACCACTCTACCCTCATTGATCCTGATTTGGAGATGCCGGTGTTGGACTGAGGTGTACAAAGTTAAAAATCACACAACACCAGGTTATAGTCCAACAGGTTTAATTGGAAGCACACTAGCTTTCGGAGCGATGGTCCTTCATCAGGTGATTGTCAATCACCTGATGAAGGAGCGTCACTCTGAAAGCTAATGTGCTTTCAATTAAACCTGTTCGACTATAACCTGGTGTTGTGTGATTTTTAACTCATTAATCCTCTTTGCTACTTCTTCAAAAAATTCAATCAAGTTCCACGCACAAAGCCATGCTGACTATCCCTAGTCAATCCTTGTCTTTCCAAATACATGTGATTGGTGAGTTTCACTTTATCCCCTTGTAAACTGGGTAATGGGAGAATAAAGGAATTACAGTAAAGTGAAATAACTAATTAAATAGGATAATAATTATTATTAATTGATGGTCCAAAGTTGAAACCTGATTAGTTAAATAAAAACAAAATAATGGTGGCAAGGCAAGTGACGTGTTGTAGCAGTAGCATGTGCGAGCTGATAGATTCCACTCTGATCCATTGCCCTCATCTCCTTTAAGTTTCTGCAGCTTGAGGCACTTTAGCTCTGACCTGATGAGCTGGTATCTTGTGTTCTACAACAATGCGTCAGGAGGGGGTATATTACATGGACATTATGTTTTAAGAGATATTCAGTCCCTTAGGCTAGTGTCTTCTGATTCATTTTGTTGATGGCAACAGGAAAGTGCAACTGTAAGAGAAGCGAATGTTGAGAATGCAGAAGATGGCAGTGGAAGTGCCTCAGCCCTTGCAATTATTCAACAGGTTAACTGTTCTTGCAGGTTGTGTGAATAAAACAGAGGCAGTAAGAAAGATGAGCAAATTGACCATAGCATCATGTCACGAGGGGGGGGGGGCATTCAATTTGGGGGGCAGGGGAAGTAAAACTATTGTAAATGTAACATGGCATTGTACAGTTAAGTGAATAGATATTGCTCAAGTGACCAGTAATAGGTCTTAAAAGCTGTCCATTAAAAGTTGCCTGTCCATGGTCATGATTAAGGATATCTTCTCAGGGGTGAGTGGGGAGGGTACAGGTAGAACTAAGAATGAGATGTAGCTATGTGCCGATAAGCAGTTGAGGCTAAATTAAAAAGCAAAACTGCAGTGGTAGTCATTTCTTAAATATTGCCAAAACTACAGGCAAATTGGCACAGGGCAAATAAGACTGGAAAAGTGGATGCGTGGTTCAAAGTTTGGTGTGAGCAGTAGGGGATGCAACACTGGCACTAGAGGGCAGAATGGAACAGTACAGTTGGGAAAGCCTTCATGTGAACTGCGCTGGAACCAATATACTGGTGAATTGTAGAGAGGGCAATATTTAAAAAGCATCTGGAAGGGAAAACAAATAGGAAAGGTTTAGAGGGATGTGGGCCAAATGCTGGACTAAATCAGTTAAGGATATCCAGTCAGCATGGATGAATTGGACCATAGGGTCTGTTTCTGTGCTATATGACTCTATGATACTCAGTAAATAGCGGGGTGGAAGGTTCATGTGAGGAGAAATTTGGAAAGTTTAAGACCAAAACCAAGGTAATAGTGCAAGATAGCAGTGGGGGTATGGATTGCCAGAGTATGACAGGAAGGGACAAAACATAAAGATGCACTTTAAGGATGCAGAGCTGGGCTGAAGGATGCAGAGCAGGTCTGAGAAGTGGCAGATGGAGTTTAACCTGGATAAATGCAAAGTGATTCATTTTGGAAGGCTGAATTTGAATGCTAGATACAAGTTAAATGCAGGATTTTTGGCAGTGGGAAGGAACAGCGGGATCTTGTAATCCTATGTATATAATTCCCTCAAAGTTACCACGCAAGTGGATAGGGTTGTTAAGAAGGCATATGGTGTTTTGGTTTTCATTAATGCGGGGTTGAGTTTAAGAGCCGTGAGGTTTTACTGCAGCTGTATAAAACCTTGGTTAGACCACTCTTGGAATATTGTCTCCAATTCTGGTTGCCTCAGTATGGGAAGAATGTAGATGCTTTAGACTGGGTACAGAGGAGATTTACTAGGATACTGCCTGGATTGGAGGGCTTGTCTTATGAAGAAAGGCTGAGTGAGTGAGGGCTTTTCACAACTGGAGAGAAGAAGGAATAGAGGTGACTTGAGAGAGATGTACACAGTAATGATAGAGTAGATGGCCAAAGGCTTCTCCTCAGAGCACAAATGGTTGTCACAAGGAGTCATAATTTAAAGGTAATTGGAGGAAGGTATAGGGGAGGTGTCAGAGGTAGGTTCTTTATGCAGAGAGTGGTGGATGCATGGAATGCACTGCCAGCACTGGTAGTGGAGTCAGAGGCATTAGGGACATTTAAGCGACTGCTGGATAAGCACATGATCAGCAGTAAAATGAGGCGTGTTTTGGTTAGGCTGATTTTAGATGAAGATAAAATATGCAGAAAACATCGTGGGCCGAAGAGCGTGTACTGTGGGATGGAAAACGTCTTGACTAATCCTCATTTCAAATGGTCAACCTCTGATTTTTGAATCGCTAGTTCTAACTTCTCTCAAAGTGAACATTGTCTCCGCATCTACCCTGCTAAATCCCTTCAGGATTTTATACATTTCAAGTCACCACTTAATGTCCTAAACCCCAGCAGATACAAGCCTAGCCGACCCAAACTTTCCCCTTAAGACAACCTGAGAATTCCAGATAGTAGGCCAGTGAATGTCCTTTGGACTGCCTTGACTGCATTTACTTCCTTCCTTAAATATGCTGACCAGTATGGTGCACCATACTTCAGATGTGGTGTAACCAGTACCCTGTATAAATAAAACATAAAACCTCACTAGTTTTATGTTTCGTTTTCTTCATGATAAGTAGCAACATTTTAATAGTTTTTCCAATTACTTACAATACATGCATATTGACCTTTTTCAATTATTGCATGAGGATACCCTATGCATTTTGGGGTTCTACAATCTCTCACCATTGAGCAACATGTTTCTTTTCCATTATCCCTGCTAAAATGGACAATTTTACTTTTTCCATTTGCCTACCTATCTGCGTGTCATCACCAAATACCTTCAATCAATATTCTAATGCCATTTATATAAATTGTCCGCAATCAAGGTCCCAGCATCAATCCCTGCAGGACAACATTCACAACATCATACCAACTTAAACAAGACCCATTTATAATTACTACATGTTTCCTTTTAGCTAGCCAATCTTTTATCCATACCAAAATGCACCTTGTACAGTTTTATTTTATATTTCATAATGATCTTAGATGTGGTACCTTATCAATTGCATTCTGAAAATCTAAAAACAGTGCATCCACTGGCCTCCCTTTATTTATAACATGTGTTACTTTCTCAAAGAACTCCATTAGATTGATCAAACCCAATTTTACTTTCACAAAACTATGTTGACTTCTCTGATCACCTTGCCACAAGGATCAGTGCTGGGTCTTCTACTTTTTGTCATTTGCATAAATGATTTGGATGTGAGCATAAGAGGTACAGTTAGTAAGTTTGCAGATGACACCAAAATTGGAGGTGTAGTGGACAGCGAAGAGGGTTACCTCAGATTACAACAAGATCTTGACCAGATGGGCCAATGGGCTAAGAAGTGGCAGATGGAGTTTAATTCAGATAAATGCAAGGTGCTGCATTTTGGGGAAGCAAATCTTAGCAGGACTTATACACTTAATGGTAAGGTCCTAGGGAGTGTTGCTGAACAAAGAGACCTTGGAGTGCAGGTTCATACCTCCTTTAAAGTGGAGTTGCAGGTAGGTAGGATAGTGAAGAAGGCATTTGGTATGCTTTCCTTTATTGGTCAGAGTATTGAGTACAGGAGTTGGGAGGTCATGTTGCTGCTGTACAGGACATTGGTTAGGCCACTGTTGGAATATTGCGTGCAATTCTGGTTTCCTTCCTATCAGAAAGATATTGTGAAACTTGAAAGGGTTCAGAAAAGATTTACAAGGATGTTGCCAGGGTTGGAGGATTTGAGCTACAGGAAGAGGCTGAACATGCTGGGGCTGTTTTCCCTGGAGCGTTATAGAGGTGTGACCTTATAGAGGTTTACAAAATTATGAGGGGCATAGATCGGGTAAATAGGCAAAGCCTTTTCCCTGGGGTAGGCGAGTCCTGAACTAGAGTGCACAGGTTTAGGGTGAGAGGGGAAAGATATAAAAGAGACCTAAGGGGCAACCTTTTCACACAGAAGGTGGTATGTGTATGGAATGAGCTGCCAGAGGAAGTGGTGGAGGCTGGTACAATTGCAACATTTAAGAGGCATTTGGATGTGTATATGAATAGGAAAAGTTTGGCAGGATATGGGCCGGGTGCTGACAGGTGGGACTAGATTGGTTTGAGATGTGTGGTCGGCATGGACGGGTTGGACTGAAGGGTCTGTTTTCATGCATCTCTATGACGAGCCTGTCATATGAGGAATGGCTGAGGACTCTGGGTCTGTACTCGATAGAGTTTAGATGGATGAGGAGTATCTGACTGAAACTTACAGGATACTGAGAGGCCGGATAGAGTGGATGTGGAGGAGATGTGTCCAACAGTAGGATTTAGGGGAACAACCTCAGGCTGAAGTGATAATCCTTTCGAACTGAGATGAGGAGGAATTACTTCAGCCAGAGATTATTTTCAGTGTGGAAACAGACCCTTCAGCCAACAAGTCCACACCGACGCTCCGAAGAGCAACCCACCAAGACCCATTCCCATTCCCCTACACCTAATACTACAGACAATTTAGCATGGCCAATTCACCTAACCTGCACATTTTTGGACTGCGGGAGCAAACCCATGCAATGTGCAAACTCCACACAGACAGTTGCCTGAGGCGGGAATTGAACCTGGGTCTCTGGCTTTGGGAGGCAGCAATACTAACCACTGTGCCACCGTGCCACCCACTAAGAGTCGGGGCTCTGTGGAACATATTGCCGCACAGGATTGTGGAGGCTAATTATTGAGTGTATTTAAGACAGTGATAAGTAGATTCTTGATTAGATTAGACTTACAGTGTGGAAACAGGCCCTTCAGCCCAACAAGTCCACACCGACCTGCCGAAGCGCAACCCACCCATACCCCTACATTTACCCTTACCTAACACTACGGGCAATTTAGCATGGCCAATTCACCTGACCCGCACATCTTTGGACTGTGGGAGGAAACCGGAGCACCCGGAGGAAACCCACGCAGACACGGGGAGAATGTGCAAACTCCACACAGTCAGTCGCCTGAGTCGGGAATTGAACCCGGATCTCAGGCGCTGTGAGGCAGCAGTGCTAACCACTGTGCCACCGTGCCGCCCACAATTAGCAGGTGAATCACTGATTACAGGGAGAAGGCAGGAGAATGGAGTTGGGAAACATATTGAATGGTGGGGAAGACTTGATGAGCTGAGTGGCCTAATTCGACTCCAATTGTCATATGGTCTTATGATCTATTATTGTTGCACAATACTGGTTTAATTGAGTCTGTTCTCAGATTAGCTTCAAAATCTATTGTTCTAAGAAACTATCCAGAAAACATTTTAATGCTATGAATGAATTATTGGTTAGATATTCGATGAAAGATATTATAATGTTTAATACTTGCATAATGGTTCAGTAATTAGCACTGCTGCCTCACAACTCCAGGGACCTGGGTTCAGTTCTAGCTTCGGGTGACTCTCTCTGTGGAGTTTGTATGTTCTCACCGTGTCCTCCGTGTGGGTTTCAGTCAGGTACTTCGGTTTCCTCCCACAGTCTGACCATGTGTATGTTAGGTGCATTAGCCATGGGAAATACAGGGTTATAGGGATAAGGTAGGGGATGAGTCTGGATGGGATGCTTATCAAAGGGTCAGTGTGGGCTTATTGGACCAAATGGCCTGTTTCTACACTGCAGGCATCTTGAATGTTCTGGAAATGTATATCACTTAAATGGCAACTGACACAATAAGAGAAGGGGCAATGGGGACATGGAAATGTCAGAAGAGAGCGTGGGAATGGGGCACGAAAGGTTGTGGGGTCTTACTCCCATCTTGCATCCTTACCCTTCGGTAGGGCTTCCTGAAGAAGGGCTTATGCCCGAAACGTTGATTCTCCTGCTCCTTTGATGCTGTCTGACCTGCTGCGCTTTTCCAGCAACACATTTTTCAGCTCTTCGGTAGGGAAACATGTTTCAGTTAAAGTCTTGGTTTTCCAGACTGCAATTATAATATTAAGTTCGAACTTGCTGTGGAATTCCAAGAAGCAGTGAAAAGGTCCTCTGGCTTTTACTCTGTACCATGATTTCCTGGAAAATTTGCAGCAACATTTTTGCCAGAACTGTGCAACAGTTCTTAATCTAAGCCAATTTTCACACCCTGTCATTTAGACTGCTACTTAATTGCATAGCATAGGTCTTTAAAAGAATCAGTTAAAAATAGTTGATCAAAATAGAAAGTATTGATCTTCAATGAAACTTTTAATTCTTAAAGTTAATCAAAAATATTTATTTGTCATTGTGTGTTACATTTATTGCATATTAGCTTTGAAATGGAAACCTGTGCACATCTTATGAGGATAAATGGATGTCATAAGGCGCAGAAAATAAGGCCAGGCCATACCTAAAGCAGACTTCTCCTTTTGCATAGTCTAATGTGGAGTGAACAATTCGTCTTGTAAATCCTCTGACCAATTTGACTTCCCTGAGTGAAGCAGGGGTCAGGGATGTAAGTTAATGATTTGGACAATACTTTGGAACCTGTCTTCTCTGGGATGTCCATATCAACCTTTTAACAATCATTGACATTATTTCCATGTTTCAACCTTTTTGTCTGATGAAGTTGAATGGGACATTTTAGAGGTCAAATTCTGATGTAAATATCAATAATTGTTGTCCTCCAGAAGTGATCATAATGGGAACATATTAATTTCTTGTGTTTTGTGCTTGTTGTGAAAGGGTGCCATCTGAAATTTTAGTCTATCCTTCCCTTTGATTTACTAAGCATTTTTAGCAACATCTGTTCTTGATACAGTTCAATTCCTATTGCATTATAACCTGTCCTTCTGTCTATTAAGTTCATAGATGAACTTGATGACAAAGCAGCATTGATTTCGGAGGCATTTAGATTGTAATATACTGCTACTGCTAAAAATGAGTCCACAAATCTGTACCATATTTGCAGACAGATCTTGTGTTAATAAATAACATTATTCATTCACTTGTGCTCAATAATTTAAATCATTGACAATTTCAAAAAGTATTATTAATTTGGTCTTTGAAAACATTGCAGTAAATGCAATGTTATTTGAATTAGATTTTTCTAGAATGCCATTTGAAAGCTTGGTTATTGTTTATGCACAATAAGAAGAAAAGGTCATGTTTGATTTATCAAATGTGCAGAGAGGGAACTAAGACTGTTTGCATGAGAAACTTATTCATATACAATTTCCCTAAGATATGCAGAGTTGATTTATATGAGGCACCATGACAGGATGTCCTGCTGTGGAGAGCAGGCAGTTATCAAGAATGAAACCTGGTTTGTTAATTTTCTTTAAGAAAGGAAATCTGTCATCCTGATGTGGTCTGGATGACTCCACACTTATGGCACTGTGATTTGACTTTTTAATGGCCCTCTGAACTGACTGAAGATGCCACAGAGGTTGCTGGGTACCAAGCCATGCTGTTTAAAAAGTGCTGTGGAAATGTTTCTCAATATGTTAATGTCAACGCTCTTAAATACCCTGATCACCCCCCAACACTCCCAAGTGCTTATCCCTACCATCTCATGCCCTCAGTCTACTACTCATGGCTCCTCAATCTTCTGTGCCAAGCTATGTCTCCATCTGCCCTCCCTGGTAACTTGTACCCTCAATCCAAGTTTCGTCCTCTATCCTTTCTCACTCCCCATACCCTCTACTGGCATTCACACATGGTGTTTTATATTTGCATTCATGGGATGTGGGCATTGTTGGCAGGCCAGTATTTATTTACCATCTCTCGTTTCTCTTAAGAAGATAGTGGTGAGTTTCCTTTTTGAACTGCTGCAGTCATTTGATATAGAATCAATAAATGCTATAGTGACAGTAGAACCTCCCACTTTCTGAAAATGAACTTGTTTCACAACTAGCCAATAAAAATGTCAATCATCTACATTTACTAAAGTATCAATAGTGGAAAAGAAACAACATTTGCTGGAATGACTCAGCAGGTCTGACAGCAACCTTGAGGAGAAAGCAGAGTTAATTTTTTGGGTCCAGTGGGTCTTTCTCAGAACTGATTGTAATTTGGAAAAGGTTGGTATTTATGCAGAAGATGGGGTGGGGGAGGGGGAGGAGTAAATTATAGACAGAGATGGAGCCCACAGAGAGAGAACATGGTGTGCAGTCATGGCTGTTTTGCCAATCAAAACCTACTCTGAACTTACAAGTTGAATAAACATGGTGAAAGAGTTTGAGCCTTGGAAACCTACATAAACTGCATGAGTAGCATGTAAGATATCTTGAGATAAACTGGAACTTGGCTCTGGAAGTTGCATGCAGTAGTTGAGTTATGGCATGAGAATTGCATTCAGTGACTGAGCGATGTCCAATGTATTCAGTATTAGTGCAAGAATTTGTAGAAACAATGAACTTGCCTGAGAAACTGGCACAGATTGAAGAACAGAGAAGTTGGAGAAAGTGAAGCAAGCAATTATTAAAATCATTTAATTGATGTTATAAAATTTAGATTGGTAACATTAAACTCTTGTCCTACTCTAATTTTGGCAGCAGTAAGAACAGATTATGATGAATTATATATCTTTTAAAAACTCTTCATAGTAAGTCAACAGTCAGCATTAGAAAGTGTGAAGAGGCACTGTGGTTACAAGCAAATCTGGCTATATAACTGCTTGTTGTGCTTCATATGAAACATTTGAAATGTATGAAAAGAATTATATCAATAATTGATTCTAACAAAACCTAAAGCTGGGTGGTGAAGATGCATTTATCATTCAAATTATGGTGCAATTTGGATGCAGTGGGTCAGTAGTTATTTCACAAGAAAAATCACAACTGGCTGCCTCCTGTCTCTCCTATAAATCCTGTCAGAAGTGAGAGCAGATATGTACTGCTAAGGCTGTATAAGACTCTGGTCAGACCACATTTAGAATATTGTGAGCAGTTTTGGCACCATATCTAAGGAAAGATCTGCTGGTGGTGGAGGGGATCCAGGTCAGGTTGACAAGAATGATCCCGAGGATGAAGAGCTTGTCATAAGAGGACTGATTGAGAACTTATGGGCCTGTGCTTGATGAAGAGAGGCATTTGATTGAAAATTAAAGAATACTAAGAGGCTGAATAGAGTGGACATGGAGCAGATATTTCCACCAGTAGGAGAGACTAGGACCCAACCTCAGAGTGAAGGGACAATGCTTTAGAATTGAAATGAAGAGGAATTTTGTCACCCAGGGGGCAGTGAATCTGTGGAACTCATTGCCATAGAAGACAGTGGAGTGAAGCCATTGAGTGTATTTAAAGCAGAGTTAGAAATATTCTTGATTAATAAGGGAATCGAGGGAGATGGTAGGAGCATAGGGTTGAGAAACATATCAGACATGACTGAATGCAGAGCAGATTTGATGGGCCTAATGGCCTAATTCTGCTCCTATGTCTTAGAATCCCTACATTGTGGAAGCAAGCCATTTGACCCATCAAGTACACCCTCTGAAGAACATCCCCTCCATGCTGATCCCTGTAATCCTGCATTTCCCATGTCCAATTCACCTAACCTGCACATCGAGGAAACTGGAGCACGTGGAGGAAACCCATGCAGACACTGAGTCTTTATGGGAGGTGAGTAAAAAATGAGGTCTGCAGATGCTGGAGATCACAGCTGCAAATGTGTTGCTGGTCAAAGCACAGCAGGCCAGGCATCATCTCAGGAATAGAGAATTCGACGTTTCGAGCATATGAAGGGCTTATGCTCGAAACGTCGAATTCTCTATTCCTGAGATGCTGCCTGGCCTGCTGTGCTTTGACCAGCAACATATTTGCAGCAGTTTATGGGAGGTGACACAGGGCACATCTAATCATTTGAATGAGAAACAGCAGACTTTCATTGGTTTATGTAAATTTTTAAAAAAGGTGTGGCTGAGGCAGTATTTTGATAAGGTTTCCCAGGTGGGGTGTTCAGGACCCCAAGTGGGGCTGCAAGCCAGGCCTTTAGGGTCATGAGCTCTGAGGCAGCAATGGCCAGTCAACTCCACCATTGTCTGTTGTCATGGGTTTTCTCTGCTCACCACCCATTGTTCAGTGAGGGGTCACGACAATATCAAACCTTGAAATGAGATCATAGTGGGAAGCCCAAGAAAACACTGACTGACAGCTTGATTTGAAGTTAAAATCCAGGCAGTGACTTCAGCTGATACAACACAAAAGGTTGCAATACCACCAGGAATGGGTCTCACAGCAGAAGTTTGGGGCAGTACGGTGGCTCAGTGGTTAGCCCTGTTGCCTCACAGCACCAGGGACTTGGGTTTGATTCCAACCTCAGGCAATTATCTGTGTGGAGTTTGCATGTTCTCCCCGTGTGTGGCTTTCTACCCACTGGGTGTTCCAGTTTCCTCCCACAGTCCAAAGATTGGCCATACTAAATTACCCATAGTGTTCAGGGATGTGTAGGTTAGGTGCATTAGTCATGGGAAATGCACAGTTATATGGATAGGGTAGAGGGATGGGTCTGAATGGGATGCTATTTGGAGAGTCAGTGTGGACTTGTTGAGCCCCACCCCCTCCCACTTACCTCTCCACTCGAAGGCTTCCAGCCTCATTCCTGATGAAGGGCTTTTGCCCAAAACATTGATTTTCCTGCTCCTCGGATGCTGCCTGATCTGCTGTGCATCTCCAGCACCATCTAATCTCCAGCGTCTGCAGTCCTCACTTCCGCCTTGTTGAATGGCCTGCTTCCATACTGTAGGGATTATATGATGATGAAGTTCAGGCTTGGGACCATATTCTGACTTGGATGGCCATAGTCACAACTTAGAATCCCCACAATGCGGAAAGATGCCAATTGACCCATCAAGTCTCCACTGATCCTTAAAGGACATCCCACTCAGTCCACTACCCTATCCCCATTTCTCCACATTTATCATTGCCAAGTCACCTAAGCTCCATTACTTTTGACTGTGGGAAAAAAAACAGAGCACCCAGTGGAAACCCATGTAGACACAGAAAGAACATGGAAACTCCACATAGACGGTTGTCTGAGACTAGAATTGAACCTGGATCCCCAGTGATGTGAGGCAGCAGTGCCAACCACTGGGCCACCATGAGCTGTTCCTCATGGCCAACCTGTGGAGAAAGTGGTCACATCTCCCTTGGCCCATCCTCCATGCAGTTGAGGGTTGTCCACATTTTCTGTGGAAAGTTAAAACCATGGACTTAACTGTTTGAATCAGTTACCTGGTTGTAGTTGTAACCATGTCCAGTGACTCAGTAGGTATACTATTGAGGGGCAGAATTGTCTTCATTTTGTAGGGTGTGGTATGTGATCCAGTTGACAGAATAGGATTTCAGGCTAAGTGTAGAATTGTTTGAGCTCCTTTCTTATTGAACTTGTCAGAATTGAAAAACAAAAATTCCTCAGGCAACATAGACCATGTTCGATTATGGAAAACCTTCAAAGATATTTACCACAGTGGCCATTCTTATTCATGGGTGTAGTAATTCTACTTAAATTATGAGAGAGAGGTCTGACTTACCCCAAATTAGCCTATTTTGGGGAGCTTTGTTTGCATGATGTGGTGCACCGAGATTCTGTGAAAATTCAAGCACCCAGCTTATGGTAAAAAATTGAGATCTTGGTTTAACATAGAAATAATTATTCATGACATTGAAAATAGTGAACTTGGGCCTTATTAAAAGATAACAATCTGAGAGCTTGAGCAATTGGGTACACTGCCTTGGGCTAAGTGTAGGTATAATTTCTACAATTGTATATTGCAGTCTGTGGTTTGTGTTTCCACTGCAGCAGCGACACACTGTCTTTGCCCCTGGCCTTCAGTTTCTCCTGAAGACAGTAAACCTGATGAGAATATAATTATACAGCGGTTGGCAATCCTCCAGAATCTTGTCAATTTTCATGTACACATCCAACTAAGCGTATTAGAGAGCTATTAAGTCGGACAAAGTGTCCCAGGCAAGCCTCATGGTGCCCTCCCATAAGATTTTTAACAAAGGCAAGGGTGAGAAAAAAAATCTCTTTGAAGCTTCTCCTTAATAGAACAAAATTCCACATTGAGAGAATCTAATCTAACCTAAATGTTACATTGTAGCATTCAGTTACATTTTATTAATATATTGATTGAGCCTTTGCTAATCTCCAAGATTAATCTTAACTTTTATCACCTTTTAAATTAGAATAAAATTCTTTCAATTTACTTTTCACTAAAATGAATATCAACCCTCAGCTCCTACCCTTAGTTTGCTACATATGTATGTCTTAGGATTGTGAACTTTAATGAGCTTTACTTTCTGACTTTAGCCCCCATTAGCTTCTCTCAATGTTAATCCCATTTGCAATCGTGAACAATTTTGTTCCTCTACTCATTATCCTTTCTAATCTTTTTAAATCTTTTTTAATATATTCAATCAGGAGAAGTGGGCATCATTATCTAAGCCAGCAGTTATTGCTCAACCTTAACTGCCCTGGAGCTGGATATTTTATTAGGCCATTTCAGAGGAAAGTTATGAGTGATCACACTGCATTGTGCTTGGAGTCACATGTAGGTGGAATCAGGCACAGACAGGAGATTCCCTTTAGAAAGGACAATAAGGAACAATTTTAAAAGAAACTCAGTGGTGGTTACGTGGTTACCACTAAATTAGCTTTTAATTCTAGGTGTTTTTCTTGATTTCAAATTTCATGAGCTGCCAGAATGGAGTTTGAAACAATGTCCTTTAAACATTACAGTCCAGTGTTCTGGAAGGATATTTACTCTTTGAAAGAATCTCAAACTTGTGGATATATTTTAAGAATAAGAAGTTTCACTGAAAAGAATTATATTTCTTTCAGAGGCTAGTCTATCAAATTCTCTTCCATGGAGGCCAACTCATTAAGTTTAAATCAGGCCTGAATTAGATCACTTTTTTAAAGATAAGAGAATCGAGGATTACATTAGAACCTAGAGTATAGATGAGGAGTAGGCTGTTCAACGCTTTGAGCCTCCCCCACCATTCAGTATGATCAAACAGCAGAGCAGAAGCCCTTTGTCCCATCAAGGCTGCACTGGTCAAAAGCAACCACATATCCATCCAAATATTATTTACAGCACTTGTTCCAATGTCTTGTATGCCTTGACATCATAAGAACACATCTAAACATTTCTCAAGGGTTATGAGGGCATCAGCCTCGACTATCTTTACAGGCAGTGAGCTCCAGATTCCTACCATGCTGCCCTTTAACAAAATTTATACCCCAGTCATTGATCCTTCTACTAAGGGGGAAAGTTTCTTCCTTTCTATCCTGTGTATGCTCCTCTTAACCTTATAGATCACAATCATGTCTCCCCACCCCACTGCTCCACTGGTTTTCAAGAGGCATAGGATGACTGTCTCACTATCAAAGATCTTTGATTTATCCAATTCAAAGTCATAGCTTGCTGTGGCTGCTGAAAGTAAGTGGGCTGGTTTGCTCAGGCTTCAGGTGGCTTCCTGCACAGAAATGAGAGAAAGAGAGAGGGGGGAGAGGTTTTGGCTGGTGCAGACTAGCTGCTTTCTCTTCTGATCTGGCAAGTATCTGTCAAAACTACTTACCTACCAAGCTCTTTAGCTACCTGACAACCAATCAGCTTGATTTTGGCAGGCAATCTTTGTCTTTGGTAATTGGTCCCTCGTGCATAAACCATTCAGCTTCACTTCGAAACAACTCTTTGGTTTCAGTTTTCACCTGCACATTGCTGGAACTCTTAACAAGTTCAGAGAGGTTTTTTTTTTACTTATAAAATATGCAGTCGTTCTTGTACATCCCTGGGTTTCAAACGGTGATTTTTTTTTCATTTCAGTCTGAAGTTATAAAAAGCACAAGGATAAAACCACAGTCTTTACGCCATGTTAGACTTCAGCCTGCCCTGTGGGTCTGGAGCAGTCAGAAAGGGAGTTTGCATCTGCTTCATTCTGATTTTCTCTGCTCTAGGAGAGTTCAATCACAAATTTGAGAGAAATGTGGTTAGAGGCCAGAAATGTAACCTGAGTAACATCCAAATTCTAAGCCTCCACCTTTGAGAAGCCCAAACTCACCTGAACATTGAAGAAGCTCCAAGTAATTTTGTGTCTGTGATAGATCTGGGGAATGAGATGTCTCCATCTCTTTACCGTTATTCTGGGAATGTCAACTTAAAGCAGGAAAATGTGGATAACCTGTATTCTTGAAGACCCATTATTTCAACTAAAATAAAAACTTTGATGTCAACCCTAAATATGACATTGTCAAATTGTATTACTCAAAAAGAGCAGAAGAGTCAGGGAATTGAAGAAAAATTAAGATAAAAGTCCATCCTTTTGTCATTGTATGATAAGGGGATTTAGATTTGAAATTAGTAACTGCCATTGCATCTTAAAACTTTGACAATATCTCTGTAATGTCTAATTAATTATTCTCCCTATTCCAAAAGTATGTTAAAATTTATTAGCCTTGTTACAGGGCATTGAAGGTCATGTACCACTAAAATCACAAGGTTGCTTATGAAGGCTATTTGGATTAATTCAACTTAATTAACTGTGTATTGTTGATGCATTACCTTCAATCAAGTTGCAATATTTTAATGCACTCTGCATCAAACTAAACTGAAATTGTTAACTGTATAGTGACACCAAATACAGTGAGATTGCATTTCCAGTATAGAGCCTTGTGAATGTGGATTGGCAAATCATATTGCTCTGGAGGAAGGCTTTTGTTTGTTTTAATCTCACTGATTTTACTGGATAATAAGTATAGAGTCATCCTTATAAGAGCGACCCAACGTTAATGGCATTCTTTAGAAAAGGTATTGCATCTGATTAGGGAGTCAAGGCATTCTGCTAAAAAAATTCAAAAAGTGCTGGAGAAACTCAATGGGTCCAGCAGCATCAATGGAGAGAAAGTAGAGTCAACATCTCGGGCCCAGTGACCCTTCTTCAGAAAGTAGTTGTTAACAAGGAATGTTCTCGCGAATCTCACAAAGATACAGATATAACTGGGGCACATGCGGGTACTCATGGCAACATCTTTGATCTAGGTAAAAACAAGGACTGCAGATGCTGGAAATCAGAGTCTAGATGAGAGTGGTGCTGGAAAAGCACAGCTGTTCAGGCAGCATTCGAGGAGCGCGAAAATTGACGTTTCAGGCAAAAGCCCTTCATCAGGAAGAGAGGCAGAGTGCCTGCAGAATGGAGAGATAAATGAGAGGGGGGTGGGGGTGGGGAGAAAGTAGGATAGAGTACAATAGGTGAATGGGGGTGGGGATGGAGGTGGTCGGATGCTGCCTAAACTGTTGTGTTTTTCCAGCACCACTCTAATCTAACATCTTTGATCTGAAGAAAGTGAGATGAGTTAAAGGAGGAGTTGTTTAAAAGGATGAGCTTAGCCAGGCAGAGGAGGGTGGGGGACAATTCAGACTTTTTTCCCAGGAAATACTGAGATCCCTCAGACCATCTGGGGTGCAGGGGGCTTGGGGGTGGGGGTGGGGGGTGGGAAGGGGGGAGAGGGGAGAGGTGGTACTGGATGTATAAAGCCATTTGGTAAAAACAGGCACTGGAGATGCTGGAAACCAGAGTCTAGATTAGAGTGGTGCTGGAAAAGTTACACCAGCACCACTCCCCACCTACATTGATGACTGCATTGGCGCCACCTCGTGTTCCCGCGAGGAGGTTAAGCAATTCACCAACTTCGCCAATACATTATACCCCGACCTTAAATTCACCTGGACCATCTCTGACACCTCCCTCCCCTTCCTGGCCCTCTCCATCTCCATTAATGACGACCGACTTGACACTGATATTTTTTACAAACCCACTGATTCCCACAGCTACCTAGATTACACCACTTCTCACCCTACCTCCTGCAAAAATGCCATCCCGTATTCCCAAATCCTCCACCTTCGCCATATCAGTTCCCAGGAGGACCAGTTCCACCACATAACACACCAGATGGCCTCCTTCTTTAGAGACTGTAATTTCCCTTCCAACGTGGTTAAAGATGCCCTCCAACACATCTCATCCACATCCTGCACCTCCACCCTCAGACCTCACCCATCCAACCATAACAAGGACAGAACTCCCTTCGTGCTCACCTTCCACCCTACCAACCTTCGCATAAACGACATCATCCGAAGACATTTCCGTCATCTCCAAACAGAGCCCACCGCCAGGGATATATTTCCCTCCCCACCCATTTCCGCTTTCCACAAAGACTGTTCCCTCCGTGACTGCCTGGTCAGGTCCAAGTCCCCAAACAACCAACCCTCCTGTCCTGGTACCTTCCCCTGCCACCACAGGAATTGCAAAACCTGTGCCCACACCTCCTCCCTCACCACCTCCAAAGTCCTAAAGGAGCCTTCCACATCCATCAAAATTTTACCTGCACATCCATCAATATCATTTATTGTATCTGTTGCTCCCGATGCGGTCTCCTCTATACTGGGGAGACTGGACACCTCCTAGCCGAGCGCTTTAGGGAACATATCCGGGACACCCGCACCAATCAACCACACCGCCCCATGGCCCAACATTTCAACTGCCCCTCCCACTCTGCCGAGGACATGCAGGTCCTGGGTCTCCTCCACCGTCGCTCCCTCACCACCCGACGCCTGGAGGAAGAACGCCTCATCTTCCGCCTCGGAACACTTCAACCCTAGGGCATCAATGTGGATTTCACCAGCTTCCTCATTTCCGCTTCCCCCACCTCACCCCTGTTCCAACCTTCCAACTCAGCACCACCCTCATGACCTGTCCTACCTGCCTATCTTCCTTTCCACCTATCCACTGTACCCTCCTCTCTGACCTATCACCTCCATCACCTCCATGCTACTTTCTCCGCACCCCCATCCCCCTTTCATTTATCTCTCCACTCTGCAGGCACCCTGTCCCTATTGCTGATGAAGAGCTTTTGCCCGAAACATCGATTTTCTTGCTCCTCGGATGCTGCCTGACCTGCTGTGCTTTTCCAGCACCACTCTAATCTAGTATGAAGTCATTACACTTCCAGGATGAAAAGGAGATGGCTGGAGCCCATGAATTCTGAAAATGACACATAGCATGGGAAGAAAATGCTGAAATAAATGGAAAGTGATTGCTCAAGAGGGAGGAGAAGTTGAATTGGAGCAGGAAGAGATGAGTTCTGTAAAACAGGAGCAGCTAGAAACAATGGGTCTGCCCTGTTTCTGAGCTTTGGGGGGGGGAGATCAGATAAGATAAGATTAATGACTATCAAGGGCACAATAGCATGATGTTGATGGTAGTGTCATGATCCAGCGGAAATGGAAGTTTTCCAAGAGCTAGCACTCAGCCTCTGCAATGTAGAGATCAGTCCTCTTGATAACAACAGCACCACTCTTGTCAGTAGACTTGATTACAAAATCAGGATTAGATCGAAGAGTATGGAGTGCAACTCAATACAGAGAGAGAGAGGTTGGAGTAGATGAGGAGGCAGAGAAATTAAGATGTTGTCACATTGACAGTTATTGAACAGGTGAAGTGTAGGTGAAAGGCCAGAGGGAGGGGTCCATGGCAATGGAGCTTATTCAAGGTGGATGAAGGGGGTCAGTGGGACAAGGAGAGGATTCCTGTTCAAAGGAATAGGCACAGAGATGAAAAAGACTGAAGAAGAGCTCAACATCATGCTATGCCTGAAATTCATTAAGGTGGGGACACAGAGGAATTAAACTAAGATCCTAACTAAGAGTATAGAATGCTTAGCATCAGAAAGTGGAAGGTCAGAAGGAATAGTAAATGCCCAACATGATATAGAGTTAGGAGAAGAGATGGAGACAGTGAGAAGAGGAGTGGAGAAAGTTTCCAGAGAGGCATGGTGTCACTGAGTTGTTGCAGCTTCTGAATCTTAATTCTTGAAAGGAGAAGAAAGGTTTCTTGTTAGAATGCTGAATGAGGCAGAGGATAAAGTGGAACTGTTTTGGGGGGGGGGGAGGGAAAGGGCTTTGTTAGGGGGTGTTGGGGAGCAAGGCAGGGCATTTTTCAGCCAGTGTGAAGCAATGCAATTGGAGACAGAGTTCAACAATGTGCACCTGGCGATACGTAACACTGAATGTGGATCTCAGGGTGTGACAAGAACATCTCTCTGAGGAACATTATACGTCACAGTGATCCTGGGTGGATTCAAAACATGAAGGATAAAACTTCAGTTGGAATCCACATGGAATCAGTCTAACCTGGAGGCAGTCACTGAGGAATGAGGTGTAGCTGGGGAAGCAAATTTTGACAAGTAAGTGTCTGCAGTGATAATGAAAGTAATGACAGTGAAAGGATTAGAACAGCAATCCTGTCAGAGAGAGGGGCACAACTTCTTCAAGGTGGGCATACTTGGAAGAGATGTTACAATGAGTCAAACTAAAAACAAAGAACTGCAGATGCTGGAGATCTGAAAAAAAAACCAAAAATGGGTGAAGAGGTTTGAAGGCATGTATGGAGAGAAAACCGATTGAACATTTGGGTCCAGTGATCATTCTTCAAAACTGCTGTCATTCTGCTTTTTGCAATCAAGTTATTAATGTGTCATGTTGCAATGGTGTGACATTATGCAGAAGGTGAGACAGAATTATCGTTTTCCCTGTGTTTAGTCTGTGTTTAGGTTCTACACAGTGGAGTTTGAAGTCACAAGTGTTCATTTGGTTGAGACAGCAAAAAAAACCCAACTGCACCTCTGACAGTTCACCTGTGTGAGATTTATAGCTGTGAAGGGAAGAAAGAAAATAGAACACAACAGTGCTGGACTCTTCTGGATATCACCAATCATTTCTCTGGGTATATCTGTAGATCTTCACAGAAATTCAAACCTTATGAATTAGTTTCATGACTGTGCTGTTTCATGAACATCTTTTATAATCAGCTGGTGCAAGCTGGCACAATTTTTTATATCTTTCAACGTCAGCGTTAGCCTCATTCATCTCCTTATGTCCATTGATAATCTCACTGAGGCAGATTGACTCATTCACTTGTGTCGTCAAGATGATTCAGTTTCTGTCTTCAAGCAGCCCCCGGTTTCCTTCATCTCATTCCTTCCAAACACTGCAGCAGTCCAACTGGTTTCCTCACAGTATTAGTCACACATCCATCAAAAAGTTCACTTTTGTCTGTTGAACAGTTGGCAGCTTGCTCGCAGATGATTTAAATGATCTTTTTGAATATTAAGTATATTTGAATATATTACAAAGTAATGGAAATGTGTTGTTATTGGCTTTAAATTTTGCTTTATAAGAGGCTCTTATGGTTTCAGTACTTGCAGGGCTGTTAGTTTTATATTTAGTGCTATGCTGCCCCCCCCACTCATTGTGATGCAGCTTACTCAGAAGCAGTTGGAGATTTCAGTCACATATCTGTCTGACAGAAGCAATGGTTGGAACAATACTTCTTGCCCTCGACTGAACCAGAATAAACTATTTAATTTCTACACAATTCTCATGTTTCCTGGTAAAATTGTTCCTCATCCCCTGAAGAAACTGAAGTATACCTTTCTTCTTTTCCCAGACATCATTCTTCGTATGCACACTTCTGCTCCAAATAACAATGATGCTTTGTATTTATCTAGTGCGTTTAAAGTGATAACATGTTTCAAGGTGCTTCACAGGCATCAAGAGCATTAAAGCAAACATTTAAGGGCCCTCTTGTGGCACAGTTGTAGTTTTCCTACCTCTTGACTGGGAGGCCAGCATTCAAGCCCCATCTGCTCTAGAGGTACAAAACAACAACTCTGAACAGGTTGATTAGAAAAATAGGTTAATTTGAAAAAACAAAAAAATTGTTCTTATGTCATGGATTAACTGGTCAGGCTAATAAATGTTGCCTATCTGTAATTGCTAAATAGGCAATTAGAGTTAACCACATTACAATGTGTGCAGAGTCACATATAGACCAGCTAGATTCCCTACAATGTGGAAACAGGCCCTTCGGCCCAACCAGTCCACACTGACCCTCCAAAGAGTAACCCAGCCAGACCCATTTCCCTTTGATTAATGCGCCTAACACTATGGGCAATTTATCATGATCAATTCACCTGACCTGCACATCTTTGGACTGTGGGAGGAAACCCACATGGGGAGAATATGCAAACTCCACACAGACAGTTGCCTGAGGCTGGAATCGAACCTGGGACCCCAGTGTAGTGAGGCAACAGTGCTAACCACTGAGCCATCATGCCACCCAGTTAAGTAAAGCAGATTCCTTCTCTAAAGGACATTAGTGAATGACAATCAATCGTGGTTTCATGTGTGCAAATTGAGCCAGTGTTTGGTTTTAATGCCAGATTTTTATTGTATTCAATTTTCATTATCCATTATGATAGGATTAAAACTCATGTCCCCAGTTACTGTGCCACCACCATCCTCAGCTGGCTTAAAGAAGGAAAGAGAGGGAATTTCAGAGCTTAGGGCTAAAGTTGAGAAGACGTGGTCAACAGTATGGAGCATTTAAATTGTAGATGCTCAAGAGCTCAGAAAAAGTCAGCACAGACATGTCAGGACTGTAGGGCTGGAGAACATGAGAGATTTAGGGAGGAGAAAGTCCTGGAGGGATTTGAAAATAAGGATGAGAATTTAAAAATCAAGTCTTTGCCTAATCAGGAGACATTGTCGGTTAGCAGACACAGAGAGTTCGATACAGGTTTACGAAGGGTAAAAATGTTGAAGGTTGGTCAGGAGTTCATTGAAAAAGGAGTAAGTGAGGATTGCAGATGCTGGAGAGTCAGAGTCTCAAAGTGTGGTGCTGGAAAAGCACAGCAAGTCAGCAGCATCCGAGGAGCAAGGGAATCATTTTGGCATAAGCCTTTCGTCATTGGAAAAACCAAGTGCAAAGCCAGTAAATGCATGGTTTCAGCCCCAGGGAAACCAAGGCAAGAGTGCAGTCAGGTAATGTTACAGATGTGAAAATATAGGCTAATTGCATCGATGCAGATTTCTACTTGGAAGCTAATCTCAGGATCAACTGTGATATGAAGATTATGTTGGAGTCCAGTTTGGACTGTGTGATAAGCTAGGAATGAGGGTATCTTAAGCCTCAATCTCTTTCTAAAAGTGCAGGTTTGTCTGTATTTGGCTTGTAACTGAGGTTCATATTGATGAGTGTGGTGCAGCTTTAGGCATGGATAAAAGAGCTCTCTATAGGGTGGCAGCTATAATGCGATCCTTAATTTAGTCTGGGTTCTGTAGCTGCAGAGAGGTGACTGTTTTTGGAATCTATTGTAATAAAAATACACGGCTCTGTGTGCAATTTGTATGCGTGAGAAGCTTGATGAGTAAGTGAGGCAGTTTGGTGCATGTTCTTTTTTCTTCCTTTTTTACCTTCCAGTATTTGGTTCAGGGAAGAAGCTGATTGAGGAGTAACATTTTTATTCATTTATGGAATGTGAGTGTTGTTGGCTGGGCAAGAATTTATTGCTGCATCCTAAATGCCCTGGACAAGGTGATGGTGAGTTTCTTGAATTGGTGCAAAGACCTTGGGATCTCTAATGCTGTAAGGAAGGGAATTCCAGGATTTTGAATCATGAAGTTTGAACAATGAAGCAACAGTGAGATGAGAGCTTCAATTCAAGATAGTGTGTAACTCGGAGGGAACCTTGCAGGTGGCTGTGTCATTTGTCTGCTCCGCTTGTTCTTCTAGGTGGTAGACATTATAGGTTTGGAAAGTGCTGTTCTCAGAGTCTGGGAGTCATTGCGCTATTATCTTGTAGGTGGGTACACGCTGCTGTCACTGTGAGTTGACGATGAATAGGGTGAATATTGAAAGTGGGTAAAAACAATGACTGCAGATGCTGGAAACCAGACTCTAGATTAGAGTGGTGCTGGAAAAGCACAGCAGGTCAGGCAGCATCCAAGAAGCAATAAAGTCGACGTTTCGGGCAAAAGCCTATTGAAAGTTGTCAATGCGATATCAATCAAGCTCTGCTTTGTTCTTTATGGCATTGAACTTCCCCATTATCGGGGCTGCATTCATTCAGGCAAGTGGAGCCTGTTCAACCATATTCCCGACCCTAGCTTTATAGGTAGTGGACAGGCTTTAATGAAACAGCAGATGAGTTACTATGTGACAGATTATTCTTGCCTATTACCTGCTCTAGTTGCCACAGTACTTAATAAGGCTAGACTAGGTTAGTTTCTGGTCAATCATGACCCTAGTAATTTGGTGATTCAGCAATGGCATTGATGGTGATTGTCAACAGTAGATGATTTAATTCTCTTTTGTTGGAGATGGTCATTGCCTGACACTTGCATGGCATGAATGTTATGTGTCACATACCAGTCTTGGCCTGGATGATATTCTGGCCTTGATGCATATGAAGCTGAGCTCCTTGATGCCACACTGATTTGAATGCTGCCTTGATATCAAAAGCAGTCACTCTGACCTTGCCTTTGGAGTTCATCACTTTTTTTCCATGTTTGAGCTAGGCTGTACTGGGATCAAGAGCTGAGTGGCTCTGGTGGAACCCAATTCTGCTAATGAATGCCAACAGGGGCCCATGACACAAATTCCTCCCTGGGCAGCTCACACTTCAGATGCATTGCAGAATAAATTAATCTTACCAGATAACCTAAACTGATGAATAGTAGACTCAAAGTGTGTTTTACCTCTCATTTGTTTTTTTGTCTCAGAAAATGAATTCAGGTCAGTGTAGTACATACAAGTCTAGAAGGTCTGAAAGGGTCAATACTAAGAAGAGTTAGAAGCACCATGCAGTATGATGATTTGAAATGGACTTGGGCTGTGCTCGTCCTGGATGAGGCCAGGCTTCCCCTGCACTCCCCACTGCTCTGCACCACCTCACACTGACCTGACTAGCTACATCCATCAGGCTTTCTGTCATGGGTGTCCTGGACTCTGTGTACTAGCTTTTAGCAAATTATGCACCTGAAACCCCCATTTTTTGTTTGCTCCTCCATACTTAATGAAAATTGGAAGCCACGGTAAAATCTCTGAATGAACATCAGTATTAGTCATATCTGCCAAACCAAGTAACTTTTATCTTTACTGTCTCCTAACTCTTAACCAATTGCCAACCCATGTCATAAGCTTATGTCTAAATCTTTGTACTCTCATCTTTGATAATCCCTGTTCTAAACCTTATAAAATTTCTTCTGAAAGGTCAACGTCCAGGCATCCGCTTATCTACCATGTTAGTGGTCTTCTTGAAAAATTCAATGAGATTAGCCAGATATGAT
Source organism: Hemiscyllium ocellatum (assembly GCF_020745735.1). NCBI lineage: Eukaryota > Metazoa > Chordata > Chondrichthyes > Orectolobiformes > Hemiscylliidae > Hemiscyllium > Hemiscyllium ocellatum. The sequence goes on along the minus strand of NC_083401.1, from coordinate 50,825,903 downwards.
GTCTTGTCAAAACCCCATGCTGATGTGCCTAAATGTTTAGTCACTTGGCTCTGATAACACTTTCCCATAACGTTCTCCCTTCTGTGTCACCTTGACGTTCATATTTTTCTTTAGCCCGCTGTGAGAAAACAAAGACAGTGCTGAGGTTGAGTTCAGATATTCTCTTATACCATTAACTGGCAGTAACTGCAAATCTTTTTAGAAGAGAAAAAAATCAGAGCACTAATGTTGCATTTTCCAGATGTACCCATATAATATTTACTCTTCTGGTTCAGTTAAGAATAAATAAATCTGCACATATTACAGTTAGTTTAAGAAGTGGCAGAGGTAATGGAATGTTGGTCTAACTCCAATTGAATATCAGAAATTTATGACTGTAAAATAGTGTGGTTCCAGGCTTTTCTGCTGTGGGACTTAATCAAGAAAAAAGAGAAAAAGTTGACAAAGATATTATTTCTCATATATTCTGTCTGAGGCAATCCACAAACATCGTTGTTTGAGGGAAATTTTAACCTAATTCATTGGGCAGGAAACCCATAAGATCAGGTTTTACATTGTGCCCAATGATATTTACTGACTTTAGTGGGGAATAATATCAGCCAGGATGTGAAACCATCATTACTCTGAACCTGCCAGTTCTGTGATGGTTGGAACAGATTAAAATTCCCTCCATTGTCTCACAGATTTACAGGTGTGATTAAAATGAAGAAATTGCAGCATGCTGCTGTGCAGAGGGCCCTGGGTGTCCTTGTGCATGAATCACAGAAGGTTGGTCTGCAGATGCAACAGGTAATGAAGAAGGCAAATGGAATATTGTCCTTCATTGCTAAAGGGATTGAGTTTAAAAGCAGGGAGGTTATCTTGCAGCTGTGTAGGGTGCAGGTGAGGCCACACCTGAAGTGCAGTGTGCAGTTTTGGTCTCCTTACTTGAGAAACAATGTACTGGCACTAGAGGGCGTGCGGAGGAGGTTCATGAGGTTGATTCCAGAATTGAAGTGTTTGTTTTATGAGGAGAGACTGAGTAGACGAGATTATATTTATTAGAATTTAGTAGAATGGGGAGGGGCATCTTGTTAATATATAAAATTATGAAGGGAATAGATAAAATAGAAGTAGAGAGGATGTTTCCACTGCCAGGTGAAACGAGGACAAGAGGGCATAGCCTCAAAATTAGGGGGAATAGATTTAGGGATGAATTGAGAGGAAAATTCTTCACCCAGAGGCTTGTGAATCTTTGAAATTCCCTGCCTAGTGAGGTATTTGAGGCTTCCTCAGTAAATGTCTTTAAAGCTATGACAGATAATTTTTTGATCAGTAAAGGAATTAAGGGATATGGTAAGAGGGTAGGTAAGTGGAGCTGAGGCCACAAAAGGATCAGGCATGATCTTGTTGAATGGCAGTGCATGCTCAAAAGGCCAGAGGGCCTACTCCTGCTCCTAGTCTTATGTTCTTATGCTCTAAATATGCATCTGTGTCATTTCACGTACTCTGTGCTAATCTTGCAACTTCAAGTCTATCTCCAGGTGTGGCTGCATGGTGGGGGTGAGAACGGTGTAATATTTGGTGGGATGATGGAGAGTGCCTTGCCCATTACCAATCTCTCCACAGGTATTGGCAAGCCATCCTTAAGTCAGTTAAGAGTTATAGTTAATACCCATTTGTTGGCATTTAATGCCACTGCTGCTATTTTATGGGCAGCAGGGAGGGGCACTTTCTGCCACATGGCAGGGTCATGAGGTGTACTGTGGCAATCTGCCTGTAAGCATAGAGGGGAAAGGTGCACATGATCTGGCAGATTACATGGTACAAACATCTTAGTTGTTTAAGGCTCCCCTTGAAAACTGACAATCTGTCCTGGACTTCCCACATTGATGCGGTGGTCTAAAGGGCACAACAACATCTCTCCTTCCTTAGGCAGTTCAGGAGATTCCTGATTTTCCTGATGAAGGGCTTCGACCCGAAACGTCGAATTTCCTGTTCCTTGGATGCTGCCTGACCTGCTGTGCTTTAACCAGCAACACATTTTCAGTTCAGGAGATTCGGCATGACTATAAGAACCCTCACCAACTTCTACAGATGCACCATTGACAGCATACTGTCTGGGTGCACAACAGCCTCCTATGGCAACTGCTCTGCCCAGGATGGTACGAAACTACAAAAGGTGGTGCGCACACCCCAGACCATCACGGAAGCCAACCTTACATCCATGGACTCCATTTTTATGGCTTGCTGCTGCGGAAAGGCTGCCAACATCATCTCAGACTTATTGCATTTGTAATGATCTCCTACAAGCCCTTATGTCAAGCAGAAGATACAGAAGCCTGAACACACATCCACCCCCCAACAGGTTCAGGAACAGCTTCTTCCAGGCTGGTATTAGATTGATGAATGAACTCTCTTGCCTCAAATAATGCTGACCTTGTTAATGATGTTCTTGCCTCGTGCACGTTCTGTGCAATGTAACCTGTATACCTCTGTTTACATCTTTCTGATCTGTACATCATTACTTACTATGATGAGTCGGGACTGCGCGTAAACAAAGCTTTTCACTGTACTTCAATGTGACAATCAATCAATCAATCAAACATTTCCTTTTGACCTTTTGTTGTTCCCCTCCCTTCCCCTTCATTAACACCTCATTCCCTCTACCAGGGCCTTTCTGTCCCCTGTCAGTCAGCCCCATTCACCTTAACTTTGCAAATCTGGTGCTGATCCTGATTCAGAGTTGACTGCAGTCACAGCAGTGACCTCTAGTCTCAGTGGCACTGCTGAGACCAAAGGTCTGTAGGAAATCTGATTGGTCAATGGCTCATTAAGACAGAGCTTCTTGCCTCCTCAGACAGTTTAGTGACTTAAGATAACTAACTCATGCCTGACTTTCCACCTCAAATCCTGACCTACGTATTAGTGATTCCATATGAAATCCAAAGTCTTTTCCAGCTGTTTTTAATGATTAGAAAATCTAGGTGTGATCATCCAAATCATAGAAGTTCACATGAATCCCTGTCAGTTTAATTGTGTCCATATGAGATGCATATTGAAAATGTTTTTCATTTGACTTGTGGTAATAATTTTTGTATTCAAAACTCTTTGATTGAGCTAATAGTTTTTTTATTGCCTTCTCATGTGTGGTAACACAAACCTTTTTCCAGCTGACAAAAAAGTAAATGATAACTGGATTGCTATTGGTGTGACCGGAGGCCCCAGATAATTGAGGGCTCACAGTGGTGAATGTCAAGGCATTTGTTTAATCAAGTCAGGAGTCGAGGATGGGGCTGGAGTGCTATGGAGACAGAGCAGTGATGGTGGGTAAAGATGGCTGACTTTAGAGGCATACAAGAAGGACAATGTAGGGAACTGGCAGGAAAACCGATGCTATCAGAGCAAGATCAGAAGTGTGCCACTGATCAGGAGCGTTCCCTCTCCTCCATTATTTTGAGAAGTAGATTTCCAAAGCTTACTGATCAGGCAACAGACAATCTCAGATCTGGTTTTGCTGATGATGTGGAGGTGCCAGTGTTGGATGAGGGTGGACAAGGTCAGAAGTCACATGACACCAGGTTGCAAGCTTTTGGATCTCTGCTCCTTCATGAGGGGAAGTGAAGAGAAACACACAGGAACAGAATTTATAGACAGAGAAATCAAAAGCTTGTACAAATGGTGTGAGTGGAGTGTCAACAGGTTTATTAACAAGTCTGTACGGATTATCGAAAGTGTCAGACAGTGTGAGTGAAATGCCAACAGCTGAATAGCATGTGAAAGGATGACTGATGATCCAATTAATTGACGTAGAGAGTTAATTACAAGAAAACTAAAAATACAATGGTGTCATGTGACTTGTGACCTGGTTTTGCTGAGTTAACCAAACTGGCACCAGCTTACATAGTTCAAGCTTTGACAAAGGGTCAGTTGGACTCGAAACATCAGCTCTTTTCTCTCCTTACAGATGCTGCCAGACCTGCTGAGATTTTCCAGCATTTTCTCTCTTTGGGTACACAGATCAAGCCACATTCCTCAGTTGCATGTTTGAAGAAAATAGTATCTGTTCCAGATGTCATTGTTCTCTGCATTTACTTTTCTCTTGCAATTTTCAGCTGGAATTATGTGCGTACTTTCTACTTGTATTGAGAGTGCAGTTGGCAACTTGGGACTGGAAACCGTTTGGTCAAGTTTATAGCTCAATCCTTTTGTTGATGATGGTGTTCAAAGGAAAAATATTGATCAGGCCACCATGGAGAGCTCCTCTGCACTTTTTCAAAAGCATGCAATTGGATTTTTGGTCTGTTATTGAAAGGGCAAGCAGGATTTTACTTTGATATCTAAGATGAAACATGAAAACTCCTCTTAAAATGAGATGGTGATCTGGTGGTGATGCCAGTGGATTACAAATCCAGCTGCTTCAACTGATGTCTGGGAACATCACGTCCAAATCCTACCCTGGAACTGGTAGAATAAATAATCTGGAGGTAGAGACTACTCTGTTCATGATTGTTGCAAAGTTCCCATTTGGTTCCATCATGGTCTTTAGGAAAAGTAAAGCTGCTGTCTGACTTACATGTAACTCCAGATCCACAGCAATGTGGTTGATTCCTAATTGACCTCTGAAATTAATCAGCAAGTCAATCAATTCAAGGGTGATTAGAAATAGGCAATAAATACTGGCCTTCTCAATGGCATTCACATCCCATGAAAGAATAAAGAAAACACCCATTTTCACTCCCGTAGAATTGAAGATTCTGTGCTCATGACTCAGGAGTGAACTTGACCGCCACAACCTTCTGCTCTGAGTGAAATAAGCCGCGAACCCAAATCATTTCATAATGCCTAAAAATGATTGAAACATTGCACTTGAAATAATTGCATTCAGTTGTTTCATTTTGTGGAATGTACTGAAAGCTTTAATGTCATCTACTTCAATTATTTACTGACGCTTTTCAATTTCAGTGATAGAAAAGAATGAAAGACACTTTATTTTCAATAGTGATAATATCTGTGAGCTGATTTTATTCAAAGTTCACCATTGAAGTGGATGAGTAACTTTTTTCCCACAAAAGCCTTTTAATTAACAGAAACTTTTCCAATCAAAGAAAAAGATAATGACATATTTCCATCCCCAAAAATGAAAACTAGTTTATGAATGGGCATTAAACATTCTTATCTGCATTTCACAAGCATGAGAAAGGCCCACTGAGTCAAATGTATGTAGCAGGACAGAGGCCTGAGTCTGTGATCCCACCTTCTGGTCCTTACCTTGTAATCCTAAAAAGTTGGGGATTTCCAAGTATGTTTTAAATGTTACAGCGTTTCTGACTCCACTACCCTTTCAGGCAGAGAAATTCAGAGCTTCATCGCTCTCTGGGTGAAAATAAAGTCCCCTAAATCCCTGTTTAGATTCTCTACAGTATGGAAACAGCCCAACAAGTACACTCCAATGCTTCAAAGACTAACCCACCCAGACCCATTCCCGTACCCTTTATCTCCCCCTGACACTATGGGCAATTTATCATGGCCAATTCATCTAACCTGCACGTCTTTGGATTGTGGGGGGAAACCGAAGCACCCAGAGGAAACCCACACAGACACGGGGAGAATGTGCAAACTCCACACAGACAGGCTCCTGAGGCAGGAATCAAACCAAGGTCCCTGGTACTGTTAGGCTGCAGTGGGAGCCTATGGGAGTAAGATAATTAGCTGGAATCCACGAAGGACCTTCTTCTTCTTCACTCATTCAATGTGGGCATCAATGGTGGGGCCAGTATTTATTGCCAATCCCTAAATTCCCTTTGAGAAAGTGGTGATTAGATTAGATTACTTACAGTGTGGAAACAGGCCCTTCGGCCCAACAAGTCCACACCGACCCGCCGAAGCGCAACCTACCCAGACCCCTACATTTACCCCTTACCTAACACTACAGGCAATTTAGCATGGCCAATTCACCTGACCCGCACATCTTTGGACTGTGGGAGGAAACCGGAGCACCCAGAGGAAACCCACGCAGACACGGGGAGAACGTGCAAACTCCACACAGTCTGTCGCCTGAGTCGGGAATTGAACCCGGGTCTCAGGCGCTGTGAGACCACTGTGCCACCGTGCCGCCCCTAATGAATTGCATTGAACTACTACAGTACATATGCTTCTAGTAGACCCACGATTTTGTTTCTTTCTATATTTGTTCATGGAATGAGGACATTGTTGGCTAGGCCAACATTTATTGGCCATTTATAATTACCCAGAAGGCAATTGAGTCAACCATGTTGGTGTGGAGTCGCATGTAGGCCAGACTAGGTAAGGATGGCAGGTTCCTTCCCTGAAGGACATTAGTAAGATGGGTCTTTTCAACAATCAACAATGGATTCATGATCATCATTAGACTCTTAATTCCAGATTTTTGTTGAATTCAGATTCCATCATCTGCCTTGATGGTTCTCAGAACATAACCAGGGTCTCTGGATTAAGAGTTCAGTAATATTACCACAAGACCATTGCCTTGCCTTTGTAGTTAGGGGTGGAATTCTAAGATTTTGACTGAGTAACAGTCAGGCTTGTGAATGGCTTGAGGGGAAACATGGTGTTCTCTTGTGTCTGCTGCCCTTGTCTTTCTCGATGGAAATGGTCATGAATGTGGAAGGTGCTGTCTAATGATCTTTGGCAAATTGAGCACTGCTGCTACTGAGCATTAGTGGTGGAGACAGTGGAAGTTTGTGGTGAGGAATTGAATGTTTTTGGCTTCTCTCTTCCCATTTGAGAAAGACAAGTGTTTATATATAGTCTGAAACCCACCTATGCAAGTTTAGGGCAAGGTGACAAGGCCGCCTCCAGAATAGGGCTTTTCAAAACAAACAGTTGTTATGTTCCCAGCCCATGGTAATGCTGGACAAATCAGGTCCCAAAGTGAAAGCTGGCTTGATACACCATAAGTTTTTTGCTTAATAGTTTGGTTACTCCGTGGTCAGTTGCTGAACATATTCACAGGAGTCTGACAATCTACTTTTATCAAAAGGACAATAAAGTTTATTAAATGCAAATACAAACTATTTTGCACTATATAATAAGTAATCGCAACAGCCTTATTGTAAGTATCAGAAATAAAGATTTAACATATTTTCATTCAGCGACAAACCTACAAATACACACACCTCAGTGAGAGGACACCAGTTTTCACTTTAAAGTTCCTCATTCAGTTGGTATGGTTATACTATGCTTCTTTCTGGCAAACATCTGCATTCACTCAATTCTAACTTCTTTAATTAAAATGTCCTCATGTGGTTAACACAGCTCACTTATCTCTTACTGTGGTAAGTTCCTTAGCTCTTAAACTCTTATTTCAAAGTCTTCCTTTTTCTAGAGTTTCCTTCTGCAGAGTTTAAACCGCACAAATTTTATTTTCTACTGCCCCGACTGTTTTGGAGGCTGCGAAACTGCACTATTGGCTTTAAAAGCATTTTATCCCTAAATGACCTGCTTCTATCTGAAAGCAATCTGCATGCTCACTAACCCCCTGGATGGTTCCATCTTTCTAAAAGGAAACTGTCTCTGTCTCCCCATGAAATACTTTGATTATTTGCCCTTCTTGACAACTTCACCCATATATCTTGGGAGGGAAAATGGAGTTCTAAGATGTCTCGCTTATGATGGACATAAGGATGACTTTCTTCTCTAAGAATTGATAGTCTTTACAGAAGCTACACCCTTCTCTTAGATGTTTCATCTCAGGACACCCCAGATGTGACCAAGTCCTCCATCTCCACCTGTCTGTCCCCTGGAGGTTCAAGCCAAGGATGGTCCAGTTGCATCTGGCAAGAAGACCTTCAGCATGTCTAGGTCTTGCAGACACAAATGCCCCCAGAGTCACCCAACCAAACCTTCCAAGGCCAGTGGGCTCCACTACCAAGCAGGCTATCTAGAGTCTACATGTTGGATCAGTGTCTAAGATGTAGTGGGAAGGAGAAGGAGTGCATTTATTGAGGGCATTTTGGTGTGTACATATGCTGAACATTATTGGACCCATTTTTCACAAACGACACTGTTTTAACTTTGCACCTACTTGTTTAAGTGTTCCAGCATAAGGCCCAACTGCATGGTTGCTCAAGATGTGCCGTGGATTGATGCTGTGTTGAGAGTCTGGTGCAGCACCTGTAAGCAAAGTGCATACAAGACAATACACCTTGATGTATTGGTCATGGTGTGTTGGTGTGAATGAGTTGGTACAGGGAGGGGCCAATGCCCAGAGATTAGGGATCCTGCTGTCCTGTGTAATGCATGGGTTTGTGTATAATGTTGTTTCCCTTTAAGTGCCCTCATATTGGTGGGTGTTGCAACCTACTTTCTCAAAGTTCAAAGCCCCTTACACTCTGAATGTGGTTCCAGCCATTTTATTTCGCATTGTGCCTTTCTCATTTACAGCACGATGAAAGGCAAAAGTGGGCACTTTTTGGCCAGTGGCTTCCAGCCTCCATCTGTATGTGTCGGTGAGCTGCCGCGTCTTCAGGCCTCCTTCTAATAGCCTTTTCCATGAACCCCATAGACTCTGCGCCTTCCCATATCCTCACCTATCTCATTTAAATGCCCACCTTCTGCCCTGTTTATGGGGTGACAATGTCAAGACATGAGTCAGCGAGTCATAGAATTGTACAGCATAGAAACAAGCCCTTCTGCCCATCATATCCATGCTAACTAACAAACATCAAACAACATCAATTCCATTTACCTGCACTTGGTCCATAGCCTACTGTACCCTGATAGTTTAAGTGTGAATCTTGATGATTCTTAAGTATTGCGAGATTACCTGCTTCCACAATTCTCTCAGGCAGCATGTCCCATATTTCTCAGTTTTCTCAGATCTCCTCGAAACTATTTACACTCCACCTTAAACTTGGGCCCTCTGCTCTGAGACACATCTGCCATGAGGAGGAGTTTCTCAAGATATACTCTTGTTTATATCTCGTATAATTTTGAATACCTCAATCTGATCCACCCCCCCCCCCGCCCCCACCAACCCGTACCTCAGCCTCCTCTGTTCCAAGGATAACAAACCCAGCCTATCCGGTCTCTGCTCATAAATGAGACTTTCCATCCCAGGCGGCATCCTGATGAATCTCCTCTGCACCTTCTCCAGTGCAATCATGTTCTTCGAATTGCGTGATGACCAGAACTGCACACAGTATTCCGTCTGTGGCCTAACCAATGTTTTAGAACTTTGTAACAAGACTTCCTTGCTCCTGTTTTCTAATGAAGACAAACGTCTAATATGCCTTCTTCACAACCTTGTCTACAATGTGCTGATGCCTTCAGAGATCAGTGGTCTTTTACACCAACATTCCTTTGTTACCTAGCATTCCCCAGGGTCCTACCATTCATTGTGTACATCATTCCTTTACTAACCCTCCAAAAATGCAATACCTCATCATTAGCAGGATGAAATTCCATCTCCTATTGCTATGCCCAGTTTATCAGATGATCAGTATCAGACTGTAACCTGAGACCATTCTCCTCACTATCAACAATACTGCTCACTTTTGTTACATCTGCAGCTTGATTAGTTATACCTCCCACAGGTCATTAATATACAAAATATAAAGCAAGGGCCCAAGCACTGATGGCTGTGGTACATTGCTGGTCACTCTTTCAATCAAAAGAATAACCTTCCACCATCACCCTTTGCCTGTTATTCGTGAATAATAGAATGGGGGACATCTTGGGAAGATTGTGCTGGACTATGATTCTGCTGCTGCTGGTAGTCCCCAGCACCACTTGGATGCCCAGTCAGGAGTTGCTTGATCTGTTCAAAGTTTCTTCCATTCGCATAGTGATTGTACCACACAACACTATGTTTTGCTCACTTTTACCAAGACTGTCATGGATAGATACAGGCAAATTGGTGAAGATGATGTCGAGTATGCTGTGCAAAAGGATTGTAAAGTTGAACATTTTTCTTTATTTCTTTACTTTTCTGCCTTTGTATTCTATGTTTTGGTTTATTTTTCTGGGTTTTAAGATGGCATACAAGTGTGGCAACACTGTACTGCACACTTCTCATTGTATTTTGTAACAACGTTTACGTGACAATAAATAAATCAAATCAAATCATCTGTCACTGATCCAGTCCAACAACAATATCCTTTAGGACTGGACCAGCTCAGTCATTACTGGTGCTGTTGAACCGCTCTGGGGATGGACATTGAAGTCCCTATCCAGAGTACGTTCTGCGCCCTCGCCACTCTCAGTGCTTTATTAAAGTGCTGTTCAACATCGTGGAGCATTGATTCATCAGTCAAGGGGTTGGTGGTGGGTGGGTTAGAGGTGGGGGTGCAGTACATGGTAATTGGCAGGTAGTTTCCTTGTCCATGTTTGATCTGACGCCCTGAGACATCATGGGGTTTGGAGCCACAGTTGAGGAGCCTCAGACCAGCTGCTTCCCATCTATTTATCACTGTGTTGTCTAGGATGTTTTGTGAAAGGTATGATTTGGTGAGTGTGCTTGCCTAGTCTGAGAGACAGCTCTCCCAATTTTAGTTCAAGCACACAGAAGTTAGTCAGGGGGACTTTGCATATAAGCAGTTTCCTGTTGCCATTTCCAGTGCTATAGGTTGAAGCCATTTCCTTTAATTCCTTTTTTGAGACTTTTTAGATATTAATATATCTGTGTGGCTTGCCAGCCCATTCAACAATGCTATGACTTAGTTTTAGATACTTTAGATACTTTAGATATTCAAATCTTTTAGGATAAGTTTATTGTCTTTTTGGGCTATTTGTTCAATATTCCACAGTGAGTCCACAATGGTATAATTTTTATTCAAACGTAAGTAATACTTCCTTACATTCAACATTTGGTCAATAGTTTATAGAGTCATGAGGCACGGAAACTGACCCATCGGTTCAACTTGGCTATGCTGACTAAGTTTCCCAACTAAACCTATCATGTGTTTGACCATATCCCTCTAACCCTTCCCTCTTCATGTGGCTGTCTGAATGTATTATTTACATAAATGATTTGGATGCGAGCATAAGAGGTACAGTTAGTAAGTTTGCAGATGACACCAAAATTGGAGGTGTAGTGGACAGCGAAGAGGATTACCTCAGATTACAACAGGATCTTGACCAGATGGGCCAATGGGCTGAGAAGTGGCAGATGGAGTTTAAATGCGAGATGCTGCATTTTGGGAAAGCAAATCTTAGCAGGATTTATACACTTAATGGTAAGGTTGTAGGGAGTGTTGCTGAACAAAGAGACCTTGGTGTGCAGCTTCATAGCTGCTTGAAAGTGCAGTCGCAGGTAAACAGGATAGTGAAGAAGGCATTTGGTATGCTTTCCTTTATTGATCAGAGTATTGGGTACAGGAATTGGGAGGTCATGTTGCAGCTGTGCAGGACATTGGTTAGGCCACTGTTGGAATATTACATGCAATTCTGGTCTCCTTCCTATCGGAAAGATGTTGTGAAACTTGAAAGGGTTCAGAAAAGATTGACAAGATGTTGCCGGGATTGGAGGATTTGAGCTACAGGGAGCGGCTGAACATGCTGGGGCTGTTTTCCCTGGAGCGTTGGAGGCTGAGGTGTGATCTTATAGAGGTTTACAAAATTATGAGGGGCATGGAATAGGGTAAATAGGCAAAGTCTTTTCCCTGGGGTTGGAGAGTCCAGAACTAGAGGGCATAGGTTTAGCGTGAGAAGGGATAGATATAAAAGAGACCTAAGGGGCAACCTTTTCACACAGAGGGTGGTATGTCTATGGAATGAGCTGCCAGAGGAAGTGGTGGAGGCTGGTACAATTGCAACATTTAAGAGGCATTTGGATGGGTATATGAATAGGAAGGGTTTGGAGGGATATGGGCTGGGTGCTGGCAGGTGGGATTAGATTTGGTTGGGATATCTGGTCAGCATGGACGGGTTGGACCGAAGGGTCTGTTTCTGTGCTGTACATCTCCATGACTCTATGACTCTACCTGCATCTCCCAATTCCTCTGGCAGTTTATTCTGTGTATGAAATAATTGGGTAAAATAATTGTTTGGGAGAAAGTGAGGACTGCAGATGCTAGAGATCAGAGTCACAAAGTGTGGTGCTGGAAAAGTGCAGCAGGTCAGGCAGCATCTGAGGAGCAGCAGGTTCGACACTTCGGACATAAGCCCTTCGGGACTCTCTTGCTCCTTTGATGTTGTCTGACCTGCTGTGCTTTTCCATCTCCACACCTTTTGACTGAATTAATTGCCCCTCACGTTACTTTTCAATCTTTCTCCTCTCACCTTAAAAATATGCCCCCTAGTTTTGAACTTCCCCATCCTAGGGGAAAAAATCTTTGCTATTAACTTTATCCATGCCCCTCATGATTTTATAAACCTCTATAAGGACACCCCTCAACCTCCTATGCTCCAGTGAAAAAGATTACAGCCTATCCAGCCTCTCCTTATAATTCAAACCCTGCAATGTTAACCTTCAACAACAAAAACAACAAAAACAGAAATTGGTGGAAAACCTCAGCAGGTCGGGCAGCCTCTGTGGAGACAAAGTGGACTTAAAATTTCAGATCCAGTGACCCATCTTCAGCACTACGAATTAATTTTTGATAGAAAGCAGATTTTGTTTTGACATACCCATTCTTCACACCTTCTGTTCTTTTTATCTGCTCACGGATGTGGGTATCAATAGCTGGCCAGCTTTAATCGTCCATCCCTAATGATTAATAGTCAATCACATTGCTATGGTTCTGGAGTCACATGTAGGCCAGAACTGTAAGGATGGCAGTTTACCTTCCCTAATAGGCCAAATGTTTTCTTTATAAAAAGCAACAGTTGACAGTAGATCCAAGAGCAGTATTGACTTTTAATTCCAGATTATTATGGAATCCAAATTACATCTGTTGTGGTGTGAGTTGAACCTGGTTTTCCAGAATATTACCTGGGTCTTGGGATTAGTAGTCCAGCCACAGCAGCACTACACCATCACCTCCCCCTGAGAAAAGAACAAAACCTAGTCATCTGTTTCTTCCTTTCCATCTGATTAACCACATTTTCAATTGAAGTGCTATAACTGTGTTAAAAATAAATTTTTAAAAAGTTGTTGCAACCATCTGAGGGGCAATTAAAACATTTCAAGCTGAATTACCCTGTATGAAGGGATAAGGCTGAAGTGAAATTTTCTCTGAAATGTAGTTTTAAAATATAGTTTCAAAAGAACTAATACTTGTTGTCTTGGCTCTGATGCAGAAGTGAATTCTCTGTGGAACTAAAATGTGCAAAGATAAAGACAAATGAAATGAAATCCTGTTGGATGCTGTCAAAGTGCTTTAAATTGATGATGAGTTGAAGCTGCTCCTGTAGAAGGCCAAGGGCCAGAGTGCTTTAATTGTTGGTGCTGAATACAATTCATTGTTGTTTTGTTATTGGCAGTCTCCTTAATTCTTTAGAGCTAGTAGTTCTGTTTGATGTCACATTCCCAGAACTCAGCCGTGGCACACAAATTGAACCAAACATTTGGTGGTGTTCAATTTTCTTTCACTGACTAGTAAACTTTGAGAAGTTGTCCAACCATGCATGAAAGCTTTGATACATCCAAACCTGCTGGCAAGCTTTGGTGCCAATGCTTTACAGTGAAGACAATGTCATCAAATATTACTTGAACGTGTTGTCCTGTGTCCCTGGAGGCTTGGGGTAGGGAGCTGGTGAAATCGTTAAAATGTTTCAAGGTGGATTTGCATTTGTTTAGCACCTCACGTGGTAATTGGAAGTCCCAATGCATTTTAAATTCAATTGAGCACTATTGAACGATAACAACGTATGAAAATTGTGGTAACCAAATTGATATACAGCAATATAAAAATGACCATAAAAGCTGTTATTTGTGATATTAATTGACAGAATATATTGACCAGGACACAAGGAGTAAATACCTCCTTGAAAGATGGCACCTTTAAGCAGGCAGTGTTCCTTCACTTAGTGTCAGCTTAGATTTTTTTGTATTCAAGTTTCTGTATTACCTCATGGTGCCTTCATTGCACTACTTGTCTGACTAAAGGAGTAGAAGTATCTCCCCCAGATCAAACAATCTTAAATCATGCAGCCATGTCCCTGTAATAGATAATCTCAACCCCATATGCCTGATCTCTAACTAATGTTGGTTTTTCTCTCACTGCCCTGTGTCTGATTTGATGTCTGATGTGCTCCCTGGTTGCTTTCTTTGTCAAGCTAAACAAAATGAAAGAAAACCAGCTGGTTTGTTCCAGTGAAATAAGCTTGTCCAAATAAAAGACATAATTTAGTTAATTTTTTAAAGATTGTAGGGATAATCTTATATTTCCTATTTCCTGTCTAAATGTCCTTCTAGGTGTAAAATTTCTGCCTCAAGGAAATGTTGCAGCCAAAGTGTGAAACATGAGTGGTTTCGCCAATTTGATTTAACAGCTTTACAAAATAAAAAGTAACATATTGAACATTAAAATAATATTATATATGTCTCAGGCTGAATTTTATTTTCCAGTTGATGGAATCATAGAACTATACAGTGCAGAAGGAAGCTTGCCTGTGGTACTAGTACATAGTCTTTGATAGGCTAAACATATAGTCTTCCTTTGTACTTGTTCGCCACAATGGGAATGAGGAATTGTTTTTAAAGTATTTACTCAATTTCATTTTCATTGTTTCTATTAGAAAAAACATGAATACAGAAATACAAGTGTGCTGTTTCACCTCTTAAGCCAATACTACCATTAAATTAGATGATTATTTGAACACCATATACTTATCTTAGATCTGGAATCTTAATACCTGTGAGTTTAGAAAATCTATCTGTCTTAATTTTGCAATTTGAATTCATCCAACTGTGTTTTAGTTACAAAGGAGTTCTAGATATTCTTGAAGCTTAGTGTGATGACATATTTCTTAACATTATCTCAAAATGTCCTTATTCCGGACTCCGTCATACTAACTTCCCTCTATCTAACTCTGCAATTTCTTTAATTATCTTAAATACCATAATTAGATCAGTGATTAATCTTCTATTCTCATTGGAATACAAGTCTAGCCTTCAAACTGTCCTAAAGCTTACTGTTTTGTTCAAATATCACTTGCTGATTATGCTGTACCATCTCCAAGGATGGTATATCATCCTAATGTGTGCTGCCAAGTCAGATTTCTCTCAATGTAGTTGATCAGAGCTGTAGTATATTCACTGTAGCGTATCTTCCATGCGTCCTAGTTGGACATCTAAATCTCTTTGGACTTCATAATTTGTCAACATTTGGAAAATACACTAATCTGTCTTAAGTGAATGATTTGATTCTATTCTACTTAGAAATCCATCTGCGATGTTTTGTGGTCACTTATTTTATTCAATGTGACAGTGACTACCCTTGGCATCAATTAATTGAATCTGATAACAAGGAGCCCAAGAAAAAAATGAAATTAATGGGAATCAAGTGGAATACTTTATGCTGGTTGGAGTTATACCAGGCAGAAAGGAAGGTGGTTGTGGTTGTTGGATGTTCAGTCATTTGAACCTCAGGTCATCAACACTGCATCCCATGGTGGTAAACCTGACTCAACCATCTTCAGCTGTTTCAGCAATGGCCTTGCCTCCATCCTCAGGTCTGAAGTGGGGATGTTCACTGAGGATTACACAATGGTCAACACCATTCATGTTTCCTTGGCTGCTAATACCGTAGAGCATGATATGGACAACATTCAGGTTTGGGCTGACAAATGTTAAGTAGAATTTGAGCCTCACAAGTGCCAGAGTAAAGCAAATCAACTCCTATTGACAGTCAGATGTATTGCCATCATTACATTTCTCACTATCAGCCTTCTGGCCCAGCCATGCAAATACTCAGCCTCGGAAAAGGCAGAAAATTGGCACTAGGTAATAGAAGCTAGATTAGAGTGATGTTGGAAAAGCACAGCAGGTCAGGCAGCATCCAAGGAGCAGGAAATTGACATTTTGGGCAAAAGCCCTTCATCAGGAACGCATCTGCAGTCCTCACTTTTGACTAGGTAATAGAAGCAGTGCAGGCATGATGGACAGAATCGCCTCCTTCTGTGCTGTAACAATTTTGTGATAGATAATAAACTATTACGTAGCCACCTGGGGACTGTGATGTGTGGAGTTGTCTGTTGCATGATTTGTGTTGGGCATTAAATGTATGGTTCAGAAAATGAGTAACTGTTTTGAAAAGAACAACAGAAAGCCAACACAACTTCAAACGAGAGATTTGAATTGAACATTGTTGTGCTCACTGATTGTGGAAAATGCAAAATTCAACATAACACCTGCTTAGAGAAGTATGTGGAGATGAGATGAACACAAGCAGAGCTGATCCAAATGATGAGTTACTTCAGTGATTTTATTTATTCATTCATGGAATATGGGCATAGATGGCTGGGCCAGCATTTATTACTGTCTCTAATTGCCCTTAAGAAGGTGGTAGTGAGCTGTCTTCTTGAACTTCCACAGTCCACGTGCTGTAGGTTGACCCACAATGCCATTAGGGAAGGAATTCCAGGATTTTGACCCAGCTGCAGTGAAGGAACAGTGATATAGTTCTAAGTTAGGATGGTGAGTGACTTGGAAGGAAACTTTCAGGTGGTGATGTTTTGGTGTATCTGCTGTCCTTGTCCTTTTTAGGTGGAAGTGGTTGTGGTTCTGGAAGGTGCTGTCTCCTGCAGTATATCCTGAAGATACAACACACTGATGTTACTGAGTCTTGCTGGTGGAGGGAATGGAATGTGGATTCAGTCAACTGGGCTGCTTTGTCGTGAATGGTGTCCAGCTTCTTGATTGTTGTTGGAACTGCACCAATCCAGGCAAATGGGGAGTATTCCATCACATTCCTAACTTGTGACTTTTAGATCAGGGAATGGAGAATAAGGACATGAGTTACTCATTGTAATATTCTGAGGCTCTGACCAGCTGCTGTAGCCACTGTGTTTAAGTGGTCAGTCCAGTTGAGTTTCTGGTCAGTGGTAACACAAAGGATGTTGATAGTATGGGATTCAGAGATGGTAACACTGCTGTTAGATTGTCTGTTATTGCAGATGGTCATTGTCTGGGTTTTGTGTAGCACAAATGTTACTTGCCACTTGTTGCTTTTGAACATGGACTGTTTCAGGATCTGAGGAGTCGTGATTGGTGTTGAACATTGTACAGCCATCGGCAAACATCCCCACTTTTGATCTTTGATGGAGGAAATGCCATTGATGAAGCAGATGAAGATGGTTGGGCCTAGGACACTACCATAAGGTACCCCATTTTTGCTCGGGCTCTTTGATGCCACACTTGGTCGAATGCAACCTTGATGTTAAGGGCTGTCACTCTCACCTCTGGAACGTAGCTCTTTTGTCCATCTTTGAACCAAGGCTGTAATGAGAAGCAAAAACAGAAGTTATTGGAAAAGCTCAGCAAGTCTGGCAACATCTGTGAAGAGAAATCAAAGTTAACATTTTGGGTCCTTCTGCCTTTCTTCAGAAAGGCTGTAATGAGATCAGGAGCTGATTGGTCCTGGAGGAAACCAAACTGGGCATCACTGAGCAGGTTATTACTGAGCAGGTGTTGCTTAATAGCAATGTGATGACACCTTCCATTACTTTACAGATGATCGATACTCGAGGGATGGGGTGGTAATTGGCTGGGTTGGATTTGCCCTGTTTTTATGTACAGGATGTACTTGGACAATTTTCCACATTGATGGATAGATGCCACTGTTGTAGCTCTATCTGGTGAGCTTGGCTTGGGGAATGGCAAGTTCTGGAACATAAACCTACAATACTATTGCTAGAATGTAATTATTGCTATAGTTATTACTAAAGCAATAACTCTTGCCCTGCAGTATTTAACTATCCCTTTCCATCATCAACATAAACATAACCGAATTATGGTCACTATCACCAACGTAAACATAACCGAATTATGGGTACTATCACCAAAGTGCTCACCTACATCCAAATCTAATACCTTGTTGGGTTCATTATGCAATACCAAATCTAATGTGGCCTCATCCCTGGTTGGCCTCTCTGCATACTGCGCCAGGAAACTATCCTGCGCACATTGGATAAAAACTGACCCATCTAAAGTACACAAACTGTACTCGAACTGTAGTATTTCCAGTCAATATTTGGAAAAGTTAAAATCCCCCCAAAACAACTATTCTGTTACTCTCGCTCCTACTTAGAATTATCTTTCCTGTCCTTTCCCTTACATCACTGGAACTATTCAGAGTCCTATAGAAAACTCCCAACAGGGTGACCTTTTATTTCCTGTTTCTAACCTCAGGCCATACTACCTCAGTAGACATGTCCTCAAATGTCCTTTTTGCCACAGTAATACTGTCCTTGACTAACAATGCCACACCTTCCCGTCTTTTACCATCTTCTCTGTTCTTACTGAAACATCTAAATCCCAGAATCTGCAACAACCATTCCTGTCCCTGCTCTATCCATGTTTCCAAAATGGCCACAACATCGAAGTCCCAGGTACCAACCCATGCTGTAAATTCTCCTGTTGTTGGACACGCTTCAAATCACCATTCTGCTTGCCGATGAACTCTTACGACCTTGAAACCTCATTTCTGACCCCACAACTCTCAAGCTCTGGACCCTGGAACTACACTTTAGGTTCCCATCCCCCTGTTGAATTAGTTTAAACCCTCCTGAAGAGCATTAGCAAATTGCCCCTCTGGTTCAGGTGAAGACCGCCCTTTTTGTAGAGGTCCCACCTACTCCAGAATGAGCCCAATTATCCAGGTATCTGAAACCCTCTCTCCTGCACCATCCCCATAGCCACATGTTCAACTCCTCTCTCTCCCTATTTCTGGCCTTGTTAGCACGTGGCACAGGCAGCAAACCAGAGATAACAACTCTGTTTGTTCTAGCACTAAGCTTCCACCCTAGCTCCCTGAATTTCTGCCTTAAATCCCCTTCCCTTTGCTTACCTATGTCATTCGTGCCTATGTGGACTATAACTTGGGGCTGCTCTCCTCCCCCAAAGATCCCGAAAACATGATCCAAGACACCATGAACCCAGGCACCTGGGAGGCAACACACCATCTGTGAGCCTCTACCATTACTACAGAATCAACTAGGAGAAAGTGAGGACTACAGATGTTGGAGATCAGAGTCGAAGAGTGTGGTGCTGTAAAAGAACAGCAAGTCAGGCAGCTGCCGAGGAGCTGGAGAGTCAACGTTTCAGGCATAAGCCCTTCATCAAGAATGAGGACTTGCTCAGCTATTTTCGAGGGCAGTTGAGAGTCAACCATATTGTTGTGGAATTGAGTTACGTGTAGGTCAGACCAGGTGAGAATGCCGGATTTCCTGGTTTCATGGTCATCAGTCATTTCTGAATTTCGGCAATTCAAATGCCCCCCATCTGCTGTAGTGGGATTAGAACCCAGGGCTTCTGAGCATTAGCTGAGTTTCTGATGTGGGAATATATGGAACAGTCTGTCACCTGGATCACCTCTGTAACTTTCTGATATAAAAAGAAACTCTTACACCTCTGCTTTTCAATCTGCAACATTGCCCTCTTGCCAGAAATGACATTGTATAAACACAGAAGCCAAGATTTTCCAACTGGACCCGCCTGGCTTACAAATGTAAGTGATGGCATCTGGCCCACTTTCTGACACTGCTGTCTCAAATTTGATGACTTGTTGCTCCTACTGCACAAAACCACCGCCAAGGTTGCTTTGTACTCTGGAGGAGAGGGCAGAAGTTTTGCGAGTTTAGATTCACAGTGTTTCTGATAAGAATTTGATCTGTCTTGACAGCATTGGCTGTGGAGCTTTGTTGTTCTTGCAATTAGTATACTCAGAGCAGAATGGGGACAATCAGTAGCTCCTCTTGTGAGTGCCTCATGTACAAACTATACTTACTTCAGTAATTGGATCAGTTGCCAAACAACTCCATTTTTAAGCTGCACATTGGACTTAGATTCCCTGCAGTTTTTTAATTTAGTTTCTTCGTTGTCACTGGCACGGCTGCTGTTGGGTTGGATTGCCCTTTTTAAGAATTTTTGCCACCCTCTTGTGATCCTTTTCATTTTGTTTTCTCTCTTTTATTTGTTTCTGTCACTGTGCTTCTCACTGCTTATGTCTGCACCTAGATCTATGATTAGAATGATGAGCTGTCTTTGTACAGTCCAACACAAATTGCACGTTTTAGCTTGTGACCATGCAAAACATATTTCTAATGACTTTAATGTATCCTGCACAGATCTCGATTTTGATGTCTTTTCTGTTCTAGAACAGAAAACAGTGTAATACTTGGCATCAAGTGTGGCATCAAGGAGTGTTTTGGATTAAGCCAGACAACTCAAAACATTCTTAAGCAGGCAGCCCAGACGATAGCTTTGCAATTTGTTTCGGTAAGTGTACAGTGAGAATTACCCAGAGTAAGTTAGCTAGGTTGACTACCAGGTTTTAAGACAGTCAAAGATTTATTCACAACATTACACAATGAAACACAAAAAACAGAATAAAGAACCCCTACAGAATTCAGTCTATCCAAACTAGACTTAATTATGCTGTTCCAAATGTTGTAATGCCAACACCAAACTTCAAGTCTCTTTCTCCACCATTGAATACTTCTGTTGATGAATGTTCAACTTTCTAGAAAAATACCCGATGGGTCTTTCTGATCCCTCGTCAGCCTCCTGCAGGAACACTGCACTGATATCCTCATCACAAGCATCGTTAGCCATCTTGAAAGGCTTCATGTAATCCGGTGTAGCTAATACTGGGGCAGTGGTCAACACAGTTTTTAGGCTGCCAAATGCCTTTTGACAATCCACTGTCCACTGAAACTTTTTGCCCTTTTTTTAACAATTCGGTGAGTGAGCAGCCACACTGCTAAACTGTCGTCACAAACTTTGAATAAAATCCATTCAATTCCAGGAACCGTAGTACTGCTTTTTTCATCGATTGTGTGGGAAATTCCCCAATTACTTTTGTTTTCCCACCCACACAAGGGGTCATTTATCCATGTCCCAATTTTCATCCGCTTGAATGTATGATGGTCTCCATTTTTTCATTAAGACATCATTTATGGATGTATTCACTTGCCTCTGTATATGCCTTTTGATACAACTGTTTTAACATCTCATCTTTCTGCTGTAATTCAATAAGCATAACAGAGCTAAAGATACTTGTATGTTTATTTATTTGCTCCTGCCCTGTCTGACTTAGCTGATCAAAAAATGTCCCAGATAAAGCTATGTCAGCTTCCTTATCCGTGCCTTTCGAACTCTCCTGCTTCAGCTTGTGCCTCTGTGATCTTGTGATCACAAAATCTGGCAAAATTCCTCAATAAACTTCCTTAATTTCTTCAGTTGCCTGCATCTCCACTGGCTTTTCAACTAGAGTAGGCAGCATGCAAGGACAAATTGTATTCCTGGAGTTGAGGGTTTGTCCAGTACTCCTACCACAAATTCGCCACTCTTCTCTGGACTCTCGAGCCTCACTTTACATAACTGAGCACTTTTTGTCTCACCATGAGTTTCTGGCAATATTCCCTCAGGAATACATATCTCCACATCCTTCAGCATTACAGACTGAGAGGATCCTCTGTCCCTTAATATTGTAACCTCTTTACCTGCTGCTCCTGGCTTATGTGAATAAACTTTACCCTTGCATGTATATTTTTAAGCAGATCTGGCACTTCCTCCTTAACCAACCTCTGATCATCTTGTACACTCTGAGGCAGTTGTCTAACTTCCCTTGTGGTTTTTGATTCTTGTCCAACAAAACTTCCGGGCACGTCTGGTTTCTTACATCTAGCTTTCTCCTAGCCCACCAACACTGTGATTTCGTATGGTCCACTTTATTACAATGAAAGCACCGGGGCTTTTTAACTTCTTTGTACCCGTCAAGCGTTTTTTTTCTCCCCTGTGGTAAGTTATCCTCATGATCTTCACTGAGATCTACCTTTCCCTTTCCACATGAGGATTTCTCTTTGTCCCAGTTTTTATCTCTCATGGACTCAAATTGATTCTGAAAGCTAAACCGAGTTTTATGGACCAGCACATAATCATCAGCCACTTCAGCTGCTAACCTTGCCATTTTAACTCTCTGCTCTTCCACATGAGTTTGCACTATTTCCTCACTAAGGTTACCTTCAGCCTTTATCTCCAGCCTTTTAAGCTGATTTTCCTTTTTAAATAGGCAAAAGTGAGGACTGCAGATGCAGGAAACCAGAGTCTAGGTTAGAGTGGTGCTGGAAAAGCACAGCAGGTCAGGCAACATCCGAGGAGCAGGAATATTGACATTTCGGGCGAAAGCCCTTCATCATTGTCAGTTTTTGAAGTTGAAAACATTCTTTCTTTTTATCTCTGTTCTGCTTCCCTCATTTTTTCCCTCTGTTCTGTTTTTGACCATAACTCAAACTGTTTCATTTCTGCTGCCCTTTCCTTATCTCTCACGTCTAACTCAAGCTGCTTTATTTGCAATTGAATACTTGCCATCTCTGTAGATTCTGATGGTTTCTACAGCAAGTTTAAGTGCTGAGCTATTGCTGTATTTATTTCTCCTTTCCTCACAGAAGCAGGCAGGTCCAATCCCAGCTGGTCTGCTAATGCCTGCAACTTGATCTTATTCAACTCCTGCAAAACTTCCAAAGTCATCGCATCCACTTCCAGAAAATGTTTGGCAACTGAAAGAGCCATTACTATTCCAAGCTTTGTCTACCCAACCAAAACAACACCCGAAATAAAGACACTATCACCTACCACTCGCTGTTTAAAATCCCGCAAATAGCCCCCAATCTGTTATGGACGAGGCCAAACCACTCAAAACATTCTTCAGCAGGCAATCCTGACCATAACTTTGCAACTTTGCCATTTGGATACAGAACTGGCTCAAAGGTAGAAGGCAGAGGGTGGTGGTGGAGGGTTGATTTTCAGACTGGAGGCCTGTGACCAGTAGAGTACCACAAGAATTGGTGCTGGGACCACTACTTTTTGTCATTTACATAAATAATTTGGATCCGAGCATAAGAGGTACAGTTAGTAAGTTTGCAGATGACACCAAAATTGGAGGTGTAGTGGACAGTGAAGAGGATTACCTCAGATTGCAACAGGATCTGAACCAGATGGGCCAATGGGCTGAGAAGTGGCAGATGGAGTTTAATTCAGATAAATGCAAGGTGCTGCATTTTGGGAAAGCAAATCTTAGCAGGACTTATACTTAATGGTAGGGAGTGTTGCTGAACAAAGAGACCTTGGAGTGCAGGTTCATAGCTCCTTGAAAGTGGAGTCACAGGTAAATAGGATAATGAAGAAGGCATTTGATATGCTTTCCTTTATTGGTCAGAATATTGAGTACAGGAGTTGGGAGGTCATGTTGCAGCTGTACAGGACATTGGTTAGGCCACTGTTGGAATACTGAATGCAATTCTGGTTTCCTTCCTATCAGAAAGATGTTGTGAAACTTGAAAAGGTTCAGAAAAGATTTACAAGGATGTTGCCAGGGTTGGAGGATCTGAGCTACTGAGAGAGGCTGAACAGGCTGGGGCTGTTTTCCCTGGAGCTTTGGAGGCTGAGGGGTGACCTTCTAGAGGTTTACAAAATTATGAGGGTCATGGATAGGATAAATAGACAAAAGTCTTTTTCCTGGGGTTGGGGAGTCCAGAACTAGAGGGCATAGGTTTAGGGTGAGAGGGGAAAGATATAAAAGAGACCTAAGGGGCAACTTTTCCACGCAGAGGATGGTACGTGTATGGAATGAGCTGCCAGAGGAAGTGGTGGAGGCTGGTACAATTGCAACATTTAAGAGGCATTTGGATGGGTATATGAATAGAAAGGGTTTGGAGGGATAAGGTCACTGCATACAGGTATGGACTGTTTCATAAGGGTCATAGAGTGGTACAGCATAGAAACAGACCTTTTGGTCCAATTGTCCATGCTGACCAGATATCCTAAAATAATATAGTCCCATTTGCCAGCATTTGGCCCATATGACTCTAAACCTTTCCTGTTCATGTAACCATCTAGATGCCTTTTAAATGTTGTAATTATACCAGTCTCTGCCACTTCATCTGGCAGTTCATTCCATACACACACCACCCCACACCTACACATTCCTGACTGCTGTGGACAATTTAGCATGGCTAATTCACCTGACCTACACATCTTTGAATTGTGGGAGGAAACCCATGCAGACACAGGGAGAATGTGCAAACTCCACACCGACAGTTGTCCAAGGCTGGAATTGAACGCAGGTCCCTGGCACTGTAAGGCAGCAGTGCTAACTACTGAGCCATTGTACAGCCCCAATAAGTAATGTAGATGCTCGACTGGATAAGTGACATGGTATTTTTATGACTTCCTACCTCCAAAGTCTCCCTATCACCTACCAGATAGGTGTCAGGGCTATGATGGAATATTTCTAATTTACTGGATGGCTGTAAGAGCTATAGCACCACCAAATTTTTCTTTTGATTTACGCACATCCTTCTTGGAAATGTATTTGGGCGGCACGGTGGCACAGTGGTTAGCACTGCTGCCTCACAGCACCAGGGACCTGGGTTCAATTCCCGCCTCAGGCGACTGACTGTGTGGAGTTTGCACGTTCTCCCCGTGTCTGCGTGGGTTTCCTCCGGGTGCTCCGGTTTCCTCCCACAGTCCAAAGATGTGCGGGTCAGGTGAATTGGCCATGCTAAATTGCCCCTAGTGTTAGGTAATGGGTAAATGTAGGGGTATGGGTGGGTTGCGCTTCGGCGGGTCGGTGTGGACTTGTTGGGCCGAAGGCCTGTTTCCACACTGTAAGTAATCTAATCTAATCTAAATATCAATCCATAGGCTTCAATGGAACAATGTGCTGCATTGTGAGAGTACCTTCACTTCACAGAGTGCAGTGGTTCAGGAAGAAAGCCCATGATCACTAGCTAGAGATAGACAGTAAATATCAATAACTGTCACTGATCCCTGTATCATGCAAGTATATGAACTGACAGGAAAATATCAACGTGTTCAATAAGCCTGCTCGAAGTGATATTTCCTCAAATGTTGTCCCAGATTGAATTTAGAAAAAAATACATTGCTGATTGATGCTTCGAGTTGCTCATTCAATGATTGACTGTGAATTGAGAAATAACCAAATTCATTAACTGGTTTAGTTGTTCAATCCTTCATTTATCATGACGCGCAAAAAATATTACTGCCATGTCCTGAGGAATTATAATTATGTATTTCAAGAAATCTAATTATATTTTTCAACCATTCAATTTTAGATTTGCAGTCATGCAGATCTCCCACGACTGTCCTCTGAATGGACGATGAAGCTATTGCAGAATATATATTTGATTGGAATTAAAGGTCCATGATGCTGACAGAGTTGTTGAAAAGGAAATGGATTAGAGGTTAGAAGAATGGCAGATAGTTAATTTAAACACTTAACAACCTTATTATGACCAGTGTGTACCATGGTGTAGTGGCCCCAGTATTACAAGAGGCCACCAGCTCTGTGGAGGCGACCCATGAGTGATCTTTAAAAATTTATTTGTGGGACAAAGGTGTCACAGGACGGGCCTGCATTTATTGCCGTACCATAGTAGCCATTGAGAAAGTGGTGCTGAGCTGCCTTCTTCAATTGCTTCCATCCATTTGCTGTAGCTACACGCACAATGGCATTAGGGAGGGAGTTCCAGGATTTTGATCCAGTGATAGTG
Organism: Hemiscyllium ocellatum; assembly: GCF_020745735.1. NCBI lineage: Eukaryota > Metazoa > Chordata > Chondrichthyes > Orectolobiformes > Hemiscylliidae > Hemiscyllium > Hemiscyllium ocellatum. The sequence goes on along the minus strand of NC_083401.1, from coordinate 50,800,265 downwards.
AAGGAACAGTGACATATTTCCAAGTCAGCTGATGAATGGCTTGGAGGGGGACTTGCTGGTACTGATGTTCTCATGTATCTGCTTTGTACTTCAAGATGATAATTGTAAATTGTTTGAAAGGTGCTGTCTAAGGATCTTGGATACATTTCTGCAGTATATCTTGCAGATGGTATACATTTTGCTACTGAGCGTTGGCGGTGAAGGATGTGGTTGTTTGTGGATGCATTGCCAATCAAATAGGTTGTTTTATCCAGAATAGTGTCAAGTTTCTTATGAGTTATTGGAACTCAACTTCTATATGGTGGACAGGCTTCGGGGAATCAGGAGGTGAGTTAATTGCTATAGGATTCCTTGCCTCTGACCTGCTTTTGTAGTCACAGTATTAACATGCTAGTCTAATTCAGCTTCTGGGCAATGATAATCCCCAAGACAACTGAAGATTCTTTGATGGTAACACCATTGAATATTAAGAGTTGATGGTGAGATGGGATCTTTTTGGAAATGGTCATTTCCTGTCACTTTTGTGGCACAAATGGAAAGCCTGAATATTATCCAGGTCTTCATCTACTTGGATATGGAAATAACCAGATTTTCAATTCTTAAAGAAGTCTTTTGTAGCGTAAAAGCGTAAAAGTGGAGTTGAGAATCACCAGATCAGCCACGATTTCATTGAATGGTGGAATGGAAACAGTGGACCAAACCATCTTAGGGTCAATGCTGGATCTGTCTATGCTTTATGTTGGAACATTTAGTATAAGAATGTAAGGCTCTGGTAAATGGGAATGGGGGTAGGCCATTTGGCTGCTCGATTCTGCTCCACCGTACAATGGGATCATGTCTGATCTGGCATTTTTTGTATCTGTTTTGTTTTCCTCCCCTCTAAACAAGTATCTATCTATAATGCCCTTAAGTATACACAAGGAGTTTGCCATACAACTCTCCATGCCGATAAGTTCCAAATACTCATAACCCTCTGAGAGAAGAAATTCCTCCTCACCTCAGTCATAAATGAATGGTAGGGAGAGTTTGGGGCACATTAAAGACCTCTTGCTTCTCTAAAGTTTAAGCTTGATTGAATAGGCATTTTTTTCTGAAGCTATCCTTACTTTAATTCAGCTTCCTTCCTCAAGGCCTTGGAAACCAGATGTAGATAGGCTCATTTAGATTTTGAAGCCTACATTGTGAAATATCTGTGACCTCTGCAGTGAAGTTATTTTTGCTTTAGAAGGTCAGAAGTAGTACAGCTGAGAAAATAGAGCCTTGCAGCCTTACCATCATGTACATTTTGTTCATAAACATGGAGTAAAAACCTGGAGGTCTGGGCTGATGCCCCATGAAGGAGTGAAGAACCCATACAGAGATATCTGCGTCCCCATTGTGAACCTGCAAAACCAATTAAACGAGGGCTGCTAGCCTCATTAAGCTATCTACCAGCCCGTAACCTGTCAGGGGTTGGCTGTTCTGCTTCTTTTCCTGTCTGCATCAAACTGGGAAAAGGCAGATGGGAGGTAACATCCTGACAGGATTGGAATATTTCTGAAAAATGTGTTGCTGGAAAAGCGCAGCAGGCCCGGCAGCATCCAAGGAGCAGGAGAATCGACGTTTCGGGCATAAGCCCTTCTTCAGGAATGAGGAAAGTGTGCCAAGCAGGCTAAGATAAAAGGTAGGGAGGAGGGACTTGGGGGCGGGGCGTTGGGAATGCGATAGGTGGAAGGAGGTTAAGGTGAGGGTGATAGGCCGGAGAGGGGGTGGGGGCGGAGAGGTCGGGAAGAAGATTTCAGGTCAAGAAGGCGGTGCTGAATCCAAGCGTTGGGACTGAGATAAGGTGGAGGGAGGGGAAATGAGAAAGCTGGAGAAATCTGCATTACTCCCTTGTGGTTGGAGGGTTCCTAGGTGGAAGATGAGGCGCTCTTCCTCAATACTTCCCAACTTAACCCTCCATCCATGCCCAATGTAAACTGCTCATTTATATTCAAGTTGCCCCCCTCCCATTCCATTCTGTTTGACTAATTTCACCACTTTCTTTCTCCAGTGTTGTTGAGTGATTCCAATGTGCTGTATTTTTCATTTCCTGCAGTAGTCCTTTGCCTGCATTAATTTTCATATGTATTTGTAAAATCATATTTGACAGACTTGGCAGCGTCTGTTCAACTTAATCACATGATGGAGGGGGAAAGGATTCTAAGACCCTCTGAGTTTGTGCGTTAGTAATTTCCAGAAGAAGAATGGTCGAAAGAACCTTTATGTGCACAGTCCTTTCGGAATGTCAAGTGCTCTAAGATAGTGATGCGGAAATACTCTGGATCTTTCAATTGATATATTATACATGAAAAATGATTGAAATAAATTGATGGAGTTGAACCTCAAGATCAAACACTGCAGTTTGTCCTAATGGAAACGGCTCTCAATGTGAATGAGCTTTCAGCTTCTGCAGAGTGGAAGGTTTCCCAAGAGAGCAAAAGGCTGCATCTTGCAATCACTTTAACAATGAAGTTGGCATTGTATCATCCACTAGCAGAAAAGGATTCTACAGTCTCAGTGTTTAGCTGATTAGTGAGCACAGGAAGTGGAACTTGCACTATAATTGTAGTAAGCTGAGAGTTGCATTGAAGCCCTCATTATGAGGCGTCATCTGTGAGAGCTCTATGTTTGCAGATCAAAGGCAAATAAATTAATTGTTGCTTGAACGTATGGGGTTCAGAGACTTTGCTGATAACTTTTTTTTTAACTAATATCCTGGCTTTATTTACTTGTGAATTTCTTGTATGTGCTTGTATGCCTGAGGGCCTAGCATTGAAAATGATTTTAGGCAGCAGATATCTTTGATAGCTATTAGCCTGGCAAAACAAGTTGTAGGTTGCATCTCTAAATGCTTGAAAGTGCAGGTTCATAGCAGCAAAAGAATAATTTCTGTTGAATGCCTCCTGTAAGACATCCATCTTTGATTTATTTAGTTTAGAAGCTTCTCTCCGTGCATGTTTCTGGTTGCCATGGCATTTCAGCTTCTCACTATTGCCGTGAATGCTGCCATTTCCCATTTAAGAACACAAGATGAAGGAACTGGGATCAGGAGACTACGTGCCCCCTGACCCTGCTCTACCATTTGTTATGATGATAGCTTTAAGATACTGTACACCTTTAAATTAGCTTGCACCCAATTGATGGCAGCTATCCTGCATTGGTTGCCAATTTAGATTAGATTACTTACCGTGTGGAAACAGGCCCTTCGGCCCAACAAGTCCACACCGACCCGCCGAAGCACAACCCACCCATGCCCCTACATTTACTCCTTACCTAACACTACGGGCAATTTAGCATGGCCAATTCACCTGACCCACACATCTTTGGACTGTGGGAGGAAACCGGAGCACCCGGAGGAAACCCACGCAGACACAGGGAGAACGTACAAGCTCCACGCAGTCAGTCGCTTGAGTCAGATAATTTATATTCAAATTATCTGATTACAGGAAATTTGCTATTTCAAAGGCAACTGAAAATTGTGCTCCTCTATGCAGTCCTCATTAAGGAATAGAACCAGGCTTCCACTACACTTGTTTACATTGGCAGAAGTACAGCAAATGTTATTGATCAGAGGCACAATCAGTGGGCAAATCTGTTACATTCTACAAGCAAATATCGAGGCAGCCAGAATCCTTTCCACAATGAATGTGACAGAATTTAAATGTCTGTCATTGAGGACGTGAGGTAAATAAATTGCGCAGAAAAGAAATAAGGAACAGCACTCCAGATGAGATCAGAGCTGAAAATGTGTTGCTGGAAAAGCGCAGCAGGTCAGGCAGCATCCAAGGAGCAGGAGAATCGATGTTTCGGGCATGAGCCCTCCAGATGAGATTAGTCAAGTAGGCTCCATCTTTCGGTAACAGGCATATGAGTTCACATATCATAGAATCATACAGTACAGAGGAGCCCTTCAGCTCATCGAAACTACACCAAAAAATGCTACTCTCAATCTACACTGGTTCCATTTCCCAATATTTAGCCCATAGTCTTGAGTGTAATGACATTTCGGGTGCTTTTTAAAAGTTGTGAGGTGTCTTGCCACATTTACCCTTCCAGGCAGTGCATTCCAGATTCCTGCCACCCTCTGGGCTGAAAAACATTTTCTTCAAAACCCTGGAAAACCTCCTGCCTCTCACCTTGAAATTCTGCCTCCTTTTTATTGATCTTCCAACTGAAGGAAGTAGCTGCTTTCTATCCATCCTTTCCATGTTCCTCATAATCTTATACACCTCAACCAGGTCTCCTTCTGGCCTTCTCTGCTCCAAAGAAAACTACTTGAAATTTTCCAGCCTCTTCCAGAGCTGAAATGCTCCATCCCAAGCAACATCCCGGTGAATCTCCTCTGCACCCCCTCCAGTGCAATCACTTCCTTCCTATTTTTGTAGTGATCAGAACTGCACACAGCACTCCAGCTGTAGCCTAATCAAAGTTCTGCACAGGTTCAACATAACATCCCTGCTCTTTTAATCTAAGCTATGCCTTTTTAAGGCAAGTGTCCCATATGCCTTCTTATCTATCCTATTAATCTGTCCTACTGTCTTCAGAAATCTGTGGACAAGCACCCCATATCCCTCTGTATCTGTTGAGTTTCTAAGTATCATTCATTGACTATTCATTGCCATTCATTGACCATTTCCTTGTCTTGTTCCTTCTTCCAAAATGTATCACCTCACATTTTTCAGGGTTAAATTCCACCTGCCATTGATCTGTCCACCTGACCAATCTGTCTGTATCTTCCTGTAACGTTAGACCTCTTTGTCACTGTCAACTACCTGGCCATATCGATGCTATTTGTAGGAAATAGCTGCAAAAAGAATTTTACAGTTTCTTTTTTTTAAGAAAAAAGTATTCCAGGGTTGCAACACTCACAAGCATGTCTCTCATTTATTGCCCTGTCCTCTCTTTCAGACGGTGGTGGTGAGTCACCTTCTTGAACCCTTGCAATTGATATGATTGAAGTATGTTGCAGGGCTTTAGGGAGCAAGTTCCATTGTTTAGTTCCAGTGACAGTGAGGAGTGTGTGAATATATTGGTCTCAGGAAGTCAAGGGATATGGGGAGCAGACGTGAAACTAACCCGTAGTTCAAAGACCAACCCCTGATCATGTCCAATGGTAAGAGCAGGTGTGAGGGGCAAGCTGGCCTTCTTTCTTTTGTTTTTATAAGTATTTGTTTTTGAAGTATGAACTCCTTCTTTGAGCATTGAGTGACTGACAATAAACTACATAAACTTAAATGAATAGGCCATATCTTGGTCATTTATTAAGATACACATTGTGCCAGATAATATTAAAGCTTTTGAAAATAATCCAGTACTGATAAATCTGATCAAGAGCCAATATCTAGAGACAAAGAGACCACCTGCACGATATTCTTCTCAAAAGCTGTGCAGTGATGACAGAAAACAGTTCACTTTTATGTTTTGCCTTTCTCATAGGAAAGTGAATTCTAACCCATTAACAAACATGTCATTGAACTGTACACATGTCTCCTTAATAGTTATGAGATAAGGACAAAAAGAATCTGTTCCAGCCCTCTGCACAGTTTGATGAGGCTGGAGTTTAATATCTCATCAAAGAGATGCACCTCATTTAATTTATTAACTTCCTCAGTGGTACATTAAATTGTCACACCAGCTTATGGGCTCAAATTGTCTCTATCATGTAACTTGAACCCAATGCCTTCTGACTGAGAGGTAGGAATGCTAAAGCTGAGCAAGACTATCACATCATAGTGGGTCACAGAGGGTTTACAGTATGCTTTATAAATTTTGAAGTATGCATGTATGAGAATTAATCAGAAGAATAAGAAGAACAAAGGGCGAGGCTGAATGACTTAATCTTGTTCCAATCGAACACTTCAATACCTTTTACCCTATCCTGTACATCATTGATAATAATAAATCTATTAACCTCCGCTTCAAATATGCTCAAAACCTGAACTTGCTCAGCTGTCTGTTGCAAAGAAATCCAAAGGTTCACCACCCTTTAAATAAAAAAAAACTCCTCATCTTGGACCTAAATGACATTCCCCTTATTTTTAAATTGCGTCCCCTGGTTTTAGATTCCTCAATCAGAGGAAACAACTTTCCTGAATCGACCGTGTCTATTCTTGTAAGTCGTTTTAGTAAGTTTCAATGAGATTACCTTCCATTCTTTGATATTCTAACAAATGCCATTCTAGTTTGCCCAATTTCTTTTCATAAGACAGTCCCACCATCACCAAAATGTCTTGTGAACATTCATTGAAATCCCTCAATGGCAATAATATTTGTTTGGAGATAAGGAGACCACAACTGCACACAGTAGTCCAGATGTGGTTGAACCAAGTTCCTAGATAATTGAAGCTTGACCTTCACAATGCCTGTACTTAAATCCTTCTGCAATAAAGGCTAATATTCTATTAGCCTTCCTCATAGCTTGTAATCATGTTTGCTAAAAAGAATTGATAGAATGCAATTAAATTTCCATGGAGAGAGTTGTAGAAGAGGTTGAAATAATGGTAGAAAAATGGGAGTCATGTCAATTTAACTAAAATATTTCAAGTAAGACCATACAACATAGGAGCGGAATTAGGCGATTCAGCCCATTGAATCTGCTCCTCATTCTCCTGCCATCTCACTGTAACCCTTGATACAGTTACCAATCGAGGACATATCTATCTCCAGCTTAAATCTCTCGGCCTTCACAGTCCTCTGCAGAAATGAATTCTATGGATTAAACATTCTCTGGCTGAAGAGATTCCTTCTCACCTTGTTTCTAAATGGTTGTTTGTTCACTCTTAGGCTGTGTCCTCAGGTCCTAGTCTGTCCTACTGTTGGAAACATCTTCTCCATGTCCACTCTGAGTTCTGTACATTTCAAACAGAGTCCCCTCATCCTTCTAAACTCAGTCAAGTAGTGAACCTCATATGACAAGGCTTCCACTTCCAAGATCATTGTTGTAATCGTGGGCGGCACGGTGGCACAGTGGTTAGCACTGCTGCCTCACAGCGCCTGTAGACCCGGGTTCAATTCCCGACTCAGGCGACTGACTGTGTGGAGTTTGCACGTTCTCCCCGTGTCTGCATGGGTTTCCTCCGGGTGCTCCGGTTTCCTCCCACAGTCCAAAGATGTGCGGGTCAGGTGAATTGGCCAAGCTAAATTGCCCGTAGTGTTAGGTAAGGGGTAAATGTAAGGGTATGGGTGGGTTGCGCTTCGGTGGGTCGGTGTGGACTTGTTGGGCTGAAGGGCCTGTTTCCACACTGTAAGTCTAATCTAATCTAAAAAAATCTAATCCTCCACTGGACCCTCTACAATGCCAGCATGTCCTTCTTTCCAAACGGTTCCAAAACTGCTCAAAATATTCCAAATGCGATCTGACCAGAGTCTTAGACAGCCTCAGCAGTATATTGCTGCTCTTGTATTCTTGCCGTCTTGAAATGACACTGCATTTGCCTTCCTAATGACGAACTAAACCTGTATGTTATCCTTAAGAGAAACCTGAACTCGGACTCTCAAGTCCTTTTGTGCTTCCGATTCCTGAAGACTTTTCCCAATTAGAAAATTGTTTATGCCTCCATTCTTCCCACTTAAATGTATAACCTCACACTTTCCCACATTGTTTTCCACCTTCCCCTTTTTTGCCTATTCTCCTAGCCTTTTCAAGTCCTCCTGCATCTCTCCTCCCCACCACTTCCTCAACACTACCTGCCCCTCCACCTATCTTTGTGCCATCTTGAACTTAACAACAATGCCCATAGTTCCATCGTTCAGATCCTTAATATATAATATGAATAGTTATTGTCCTAACATGGACCTCTACATAACTCCAGTAGTCACTGGCTGTAATCCTGAACAACAACAAAAAAATTGTCCTCTCTATCTTCTGTCAGTTAGCCAAACCTTTATTAATGCCAGTACCTTTCCCCTAACACCTTGGGCTCTTATTTATTTAGCAGCCTCCAGTGCAGAATCTTGTCAAAAGCCCTCTGCAAATCCAAATAAGTCACCTCCACTGGCTTGCTTCTGTTTAATTTGCTCGTTGCCAGGTTATGCTGTCCTTGGTTTTTTTCCAGAGAGGTCATAAATGACACAGGTTCCGAAAAGTCTAGAGGTGAAGGATTTTAGAGCCAAGTTGATAATAGCTAACAGAGATTACCTCAGGCAGAAGGCTTTCAAGTTTTAAAAAACACTTGTACAATGAAAGGGGTATAAATGAACTAGGTGGAAGTGAGGACTGTAGTTGCTGGAGATTAGAGTCGAGAGTATGGTGCTGGAAAAGTGCAATAGGTCAGGCAGCATCCGATGAGCAGGAGAATCAACTTTTCGGGCAAAAACCCTTCATCAGTAATGAGGCTGTGAGCCGAGAGGGAGAGAGATAAATGGGAGGGGGTGGGGCTGGGGAGATGGTAGCTGAGAGTGCAATAGGTGGATGGAAGTGGTGGTAATGGTGATAGATCAGAGAGGAAGGGGAAGCAGATACCAGTTCTCCCAGCTCAGCTTTTCTCTGATTTGGGTTTTTTTTTAGCAGTAGTGTGAAAAGGACTGCTGGACCCAAAGAAGCAGGACCAGGCTGATACTCTCTCTCTGACTTCTATCCTGTAAGAACCTGTGTTTGGTTTGACCTTTTGTGCCAAGGGGTGTTTATGGGGATTGTTGCATGCACTGGGAACAGCATCATTAAGTTGGGATAGTCTGCTAGATTTTTCAGATAGGATAAGTTATTCAGTTTTCTGTTCTTTGTGTTTCCTTCAGTAATCTTGTAAATAAATTCTGTTTTGTTTAAAACTAAGTGGTTTGACCACCTAATGCTCTTCTGGAATATCCACTTTACACCTGCTTAAAACAACTAGCAAAATGAATTTTGAGATTTGTAGCTCAAGTTAGGGCTCTGCAAGTAAGTTTGCTCATGAGCTGGAAGGTTCATTTTCAACGAGCAAAGTTAGGGTCTGGGCTATCTTCTTGAATTGTTTTGAGGAGTCTGGTCTGGTCCATAACAATATCAAAAGAAAAACTCTTGAAATCTTCTTTTATATTATTAACTAGATTATATCTTCTGACCTCTTATTGCTATTTTAGTTATCCTCTGGCCTCCCACTAATATTCGCCACATTGTATGCTTTGTCTTTAGCTTTTATACTCTTCCTCACTTTCCTTGTCAGCCATAGCTGTCTCATCTGTCGTATGTTTCATCTGCCTCAGGATGAATTTCTGCTGCTCTGCTTCCTGAATTACTTGCAAAAACTCCTACCATTGCTTCTCCACCATGTTCCCTGCTGGGCTCCCCTTCCAGTCAACTCTGGCCAACTCCTCCCTCATGTCTTTGTAGTTACTATTAGACAATTATAATACTGTTACATCTGATGCCAGAATTAAACTGTAGGGTTAATTCTGTTGTCTTATAGTCACTGACCCCTAGGGGTTCCTTCACCTTAAGCTCCCTAATCATGTGTGCCTGAATATACATCACCAAATCCAAAATTGTGTCCCCCCGGGGCTCTATCACAAGCTGCTCCAAAAAAACCCTCATAGACATTCCACAAATTTGTTTATTTGAGATTCGCTGTCAACTCTATTTACCCAGTCCACGTGCGTATTGAAGTCCTCCATGATTATTGTAATAGTGCCTATGTACTATTGTATAGTATTGTACCATACCTACATGTCTTTTATCTATGTCCTGATTTATTTTCTTCCTCACATCCTAACTACTGCTCACAGGTCTGTACAAACTCCCAATAAGGTCTTTGTTCCTTTGCGATTCCTTTACTCTACCCACACCGATTCTATGCTTTCTGGCTGTATATCACTTCCTACCAATTTAATTTCATTCCTTATGAACAAGGTAATCCAGATCCTTTGCCCATCTGCCCGCACTTGTCATTTGATGTGTACCCTTGGATATTTAGTTCACAGTCCTGATCCCCTTGCAACCACATCTCTGTGATGCCCAAATGGTCATACCTACCATTTTCAATCTGTGCTCTGAGCTCATTTACCTTATTTTGCATGCATTTAATTGCAACACCCTCAGCCCTGTATTGCTTACCCCACTCTCACAGTTGTTCCCTCATCTGCGGTGCCTGAAGTTATATTTCTTACCCTTCTCATACTCTTTGACCTATTCCTTGTTCTGGTCTATTTAATAATCTTGGTTGAGCCTTCCCCTCACCTCTTAATACTTTCTATAATTTTCTATGCAACTGAAAGCAGCCCCACGATTTAATTTGAACCTCTTTCCGCAGCCCTAGATATGGTGATCCACCAGGACTTTTGTTCCAGCTTGATTCACTTGGAGGCCATCACATCGGAACAGCTCCCTTCTTCCCTAGTACTGGTGCCAATGTCTCACAGTTTTGAACTTGCTTCTCCCACACCAATCTTGGAGCCACACATTTATCTCTTTAATCTTGTTGAACCTGTGCCAATTTGTTCATGGTTCAGCCAATAATCTGGAGATTACTCCCTTTCTGGTCTTACTTATTAATTTAGCTCCTGGCTACTCATACTCCCTCAGCAAAACCTCTTTCCTCTTTCTCCCTCTATTGTTGTTACCTACATAATGCATAAATGCATAATTGCAATTACAACAAAACCTGTTATACTTTACACCTGCTGAGTTCATTTCCAAATATTTTGACTAGAAACGCTCCCTCCCTTGTTGAATTTCTAGATACATGGTCAAAAAATATTTTCCTGGATGCAGTTTCAGAATTTTGCTCCCTCCCTTGCATATGAATATTATTTCAGTTCATATTTGGTAGTTGAAGTCCCCCACTATTCTTGCCTTAATATGTTTTACACTTCTCTGAAATTTGATTGCATACTTGAATTTCTACCACTCCCTGGCTAGTACACATCCAAGAGCAATTTTGCCCTTTTTGTGCTAATTATTTCTATCCATTTCACTTGCAACTAAGACATGGTAGCTGATTCCAACATTAAGTATACAATCATTACCAATCGAAAAATCATATTGAAGAAATAAATAAATGTTTTTGTGAGCGTAGTTTTCTATAACCAAATGTCATTATTTTTAAGAGTGGCAGACAAGACTATATGTCATTATTAAACTGATGCTCGACAGTTTTATCAGCAATCATGTCAAATCTGCTCTATATCCCATCCTTTGACACTTGATTTATAAAATATGGCTTAATTTCCAACTGAGTTATTTATTTCTCGTGTTATATTTAAATCCTCTCAAATGTAAAATTTTCATATTTATTTAATAACAAAGACAAATACTATGGATACTAGAAATCTGAAATAAAAACATAAAGTGCTGAAGAAATTCAGCGGTCATATCTGGCAGCATCTGTGGAGAGGGAAGCAAAATCAACATTTTGAGTTCGATTTGACTCTCCCTCAGAACTTCAGAACTGAAGAGTCATATTGAGGAGCAGGAAAATTGATGTTTTGGACATAAGGTGAGCCATGGGGTGGCTCAGTGGTTAGCACTGCTGCCTCACAGCGCCAGAGAGCTAGATTCGATTCCAGCCTTGGGTATCTGTCTATGTGGAATTTGCACATTCTCCCCGTGTCTGCGTGGGTTTTCTCTGGGTGCTCTGATTTCCTCTGACAGTCCAAAGATGTGCTGGTTAGGTGAACTGGCTGTGCTAAATTCCCAGAGTGCTCAGGGATGTGGAGGTTAGGAGTGAAATGTGAAATAGGGAATGGGTTTGAGTGGGATACTCTTCAGGGGGTCAGTCTGGACTTCTAGGCCAAATAGCATGTTTCCACACTGTGAGGATTCTATAAAATAAATGTCATTTCTCCTGCACCTCATATGCTGCCTAAAGCTCCATGTGCCATTTTAAATAATGGCTAGCATCATCATTTTAGTAATGATTGCTTCATGTGATGTTTGAATAACTAAAAATAAACATAAATCCTGTCATAAAGTTAGCTTGAAGGCTGGAGACAGAGGGTGGTGGAGGGTTGCTTTTCAGACTGCATGCCTGTGATCAGTGGTGTGCAGCAAAGAGTGGTGCTGGGTCCACTGCTTTTTGTCATTTATATAAATGATTTGGATGTGAACATAGGAGGTATAGTTTGCAGATGACAGCAAAATAGGTGGAGTAGTGGACAATGACAAAGGTAATGTCAGAGTACAATTGGACCTCGCTTAGGTGGGCCAATGGGCCAACAAGTGGCAGATAGAGTTTAATTTAGATAAATGTGAGATACTGCATTTTAGAAAAGCAAATCAGAGCAGGACATATACGCTTAAAGGTAAGGCCTTGGGGAGTATTACTGAATAAAAGGATGTAGGGATGCAGGCGCATAGTTCTTTGAAAGTGGAGTCGCAGGTAGATAGGATGGTGAAAACGTTTAGCTTGCTTGACTTCATTGGTCAGTACATTGAGTATAGTCATTGGAACATCATGTTGCACCTGTACAGGACATTGGTGAGGCCACGTTTAGAGTACTGTAACCAATTCTGGTCTCCCTTCTATAGGAACAATGTTTGAGCCATAAGGAGAGGCTGAAGGGGCGGGCACCTTTTTCCCCTGGAGCATTGGAGACCTTATGGAGGTTTATAAAATCAAGAGGGACATGGATAGGGTAAATAGCCAAAGTCTTTTTCCCAGAGTAGGGGAGTCCAAAACTAAAGGGCATAGGTTTAACATGAGAGAGGAAAGATTGAAAAATGACCTGATAGGCAACGTTTTCCCACAGAGGGTGGTGTGTGTATGGAATGAGCTGCCAGAGAAAGCAATTACAGCATTTAAAGGGCATCTGGATGGCTACGTGAATAGGAAGGGTTTAGAGGAAAAAAGGCCAAACGTTGGCAAATGGGACTAGAAACAGTTTAGGATATTAGATCATAGAGTCATGGAGATGTAAAGCACAGAAACAGACCCTTCAGCCAAACATGTCCGTGTCAACCAGATATCCTAAATAAATCTAGTCCCATTTGCCAGCATTTGGCCCATCTGTCCTAAACCCTTCCTATTCATATGCCTATCCAGATACCTTTTAAATGTTGTAATTGTACTAGCCTCCACCACTTCCTCTGGCAGCTCATTTCATTGGTTGGCACAGATGTGTTGGACTAAATGGTCTGTTTCCATGCTTATAACTCTATGACTCCAAATAAACATGCTTTCTAGCATTTTACAGATTTTCTTCTGACCGATCTCAAAGAGAACAGTGCAGTCAGCTGGAAAGAGATTGTCATAACATCAGGCAGGATTTAATCAAATCCCTAGAAGCTGATCTTATGAAAGTACATAAGATTATTAGAAGTTAAAAAAAAGTTGAGAATAAAAATGGTTTAAATTAAACTGTGGGAGTACAATTTGGAAACATAGGTTCACTTTTGGGCTGATGTCAGGACATTTCCCTTGGAGTCATAGAGATATACAGCACAGAAACATCGCCTTCGATCCAACTCGTCCATGCTGACCAGATATCCTAATCTAATTAAGTTCCATTTGCCAGCACTTGGCCCATATCCTTCTAAACTCTTCCGATTCATATATCCATCCAGATGGCTTTTATATGCTGTACTTGTATCAGTCTCCACCATTTCCTCTGGCAGATCATTCCACGCATCACCCTCTACCCCTTAGTTCTCTTTCATATCTTTCCCCTCTCACCCTGAACCTATACCTTTTAGTTCTGGACTAGCCCATCCCAGGGAAAAGACCTTGTCTGTTTACCCTAACCATGCCTCTCATGATTTTATAAAGCTCTGTAAGGTAATCTCTCAGCTTCAGACTCTCCAGGGAAAACAGCCCCACTCTAATCAGCATCTCCCTATCGCTCAAATCCTTTAACCCTGGCAACATCCTTGTAAATCTTTTCTGAACCCTTTCAAGTTTCACAACATCTTTCCAATAAGGTGAGCTAGGACTATATTCAAATGAATTTACAATATATGTTATGATATGACTTCAATATTTCATACCAATGTTGTATTTTTAAAATGAATTAACGAAGTGGGAAATTCATGTGAAGATATAATAACAGTTCAGAAAATGTGAATTAGGAGAAATTGCTGAAGTAGACTGGGTAGAAATAAATAAGGTGACAAAATTATATGCAGTAATTGCTTTCATTTAGTATTATACTGTTTTAAGGTATAAAAATCTGAAGTTAATTTATAGGATATGAAAAAATGAATATTGAGACATGATTAGGGGGATGTGACCAACCCTTGGTCAAGGAGTGAGTTTTAATGAGAGACTTATTAAAAGCACAGGGAAGTGAAGAGCTTGAACACAGAATTATAGGTTAGGAGGACAGGATGGTTGAATGGTGGGAGCAGAGTGGGGGGGAGTAGAAGGAATAGAGGATATTGCAATCAGAGATAACTTAGATATAATGAGAAGCAGGACATATATGTTCAAATCTTTGAGAGCAAGTCATGAGTATTTTACGTCAGTGTTCACTGTAGACAAAGACATGGAAAGTATGGAGTGTGGGGAAATAGATGCTGATATCTTGAAAAATGTTTATATTACAGAGGAAGAGGTGCTGGATGTCTTGGAACACACAAAAGTAGACAAATCCCCAGACTGGGAAGTTAGGGAAGTGATTGCTGGGCCCCTTGCTGAGATATTTGTATCATCAATAGTCACAGGTGAGGTGCTGGAAGACTGGAGGTTGGCTAACGTGGTGCCACTATTTAGGAAAGGTGGTAAGGAAAAGCCAGGGAACTATAGACCGGTGAGCCTGATACTGGTGTTGGGCAAGTTGCAGGAGGGAATCCTGAAGGACAGAATTTACATATATTTGGAAAAACAAGGACTGATTAGCGATAGTCAACATGGTTTTCTGCATGGGAGGTCATGTCTCATGAACTTCATTGAGTTTTTTGAAGAAGTAACAAAGAGGATTGATAAGGGCAGAGCAGTAGACATAGGAAAGAATGAACAATGCACAAACCAAATCTTCAGTCAGATTTACAAACCCTTAAGAATCAATTGCAAACTATATTAGGGATAATTAAAATGCCTTTTGGATGCAGTTTATGGTCCTGTGTTGACCTAAACATCTTAATTGTATGTATATCCCACCTTAATGACCTTGGGATATTCCAAGGCATCTTATGGTCAATTATACAGGTTTTAAGCAAAGTCACTGTTCTGTAGAAAATGTGATAGCCAATTTAGACACAGAAGACTCCCAAAAACTAAATCCCCAAGGTGATTATAATCACTTTTTTAGGGGTGTTTTGGAAGGTGAACATCAGCCAAGACACTGGGTATAACTTCAATGCTCTTGCAATAATGTCATATAATCTTTACATAGCACCTGAGAGAGCAGAGGGTTATGTGTCATCTGAAAGGTGGGACCCCCACTAGTTGGTATTTTATCAGGCACTGTGCTTGAGTATCAGATATTTAATGCTGAAGTCTCTGGAATGAGCCTTGAACTCTCAACTTTTTGTCTGTCTAGATTAGAGTGCTACCAATTTTCTCAAAACCTAATTATTGTGGATGCTGGAAATGCAAAATATAAAGAGAAAATACTGGAATTATGCAACAGACCAGGTAGCATTAGTGAAGAGAAATAAAGTTCAGATTTGAGGGGGAGGAGGTTTAGAACTGAACTTTGAAGGATTGGGTAGATCTGTAACTGGATAAAGTGAGGACTGTAGATGCTGGAGAGTCAGAGCCGAAAACTGTGGCACTGTAAAAGCACAGCAGGTCAGGCAACATCCAGGGAGCAGGAGAGGCGACATTTCAGGCATAAGCCTCTCATCAGGAATTTGGAAGGGGAATGGAGCTGAGAGATAAATATGGGGGTGGGGCTGGGGGAAAATAGCTGGGAAGGCGATAGGTAGATGAAGGTGGAGGTGATTGTGATAGGAAGGTGAGGAGGGGGGAGCGGATAGGTGGGAAGGAAGATGGCCAGGTGGGACAGATCAAGAGGGCAGTGCTGAGCTGGAGGGTTGGATCTGGGGTGAGGTCGAGGGGAGGAGAGATTGAAAACAGGTGAAGTCGATGTTGATGCTGTGTGGTTGGAGGATCCCAAGGCGGAAGATGAGGTGTTCTTCTCCAGACGTCAGGTGGCTAGGATTTGGCGGTGGAGAAGGCCCAGGACTTGCATATCCTTGGTGGAGTGGGAGAGAGAGTTAAAGTTATTGGCCATAGGGTGGTGAGGTCATTTGGTGTGTGTGTGTGTCCCAGAGATGTTCTCTGAAACATTCTGCATTCTGTCTCCCCAATGTTTATTAGATTAGATTCCCTACATTATGGAAATAGGCTCTTTGGCCTAACACTGATCCTCCGAATAGTAACCCACCCAGACCCATTCCCCTACCCTATACTTACCCTTGACTATTGCACCTAACACTATAGGCAATTTACCATGGTCAATTCACCTGACCTGCACACCTTTGGATTGTGGGAGGAAACCAGAGCATCCGGGGGAAACCCACACAGAGGCAAGGAGAATGTGCAAACTCGACACAGACAGTCACCCGAAGGTGGAATCAAACCTGGGTCCCTGGCATTATGAGGCAGCAGTGCTAACCACTGAGCCACCATGCCACCCTATGTGTCGGAGACAGCATAGAGCGCAATGGATACACTAGATGAGGTGGGTGGATGTGTAGGAATATCTCCAGTGGATTTGAAATGATCCATTAGGGCCTTAGACAGAGGTGAGGGGGGAGATGTGTGTCCAGGTTTTACACCTCCTGCAAAAGAAGTTGCCGGGTGTGGAGGGTATATTGGAGAGGGGCATGGACCTCACGAGGGAATCACGGAGGGAATGTTCTCTTTGGGCGCAGGCAGGGCTAGGGAGGGAAATATATCTCTGGTGGTGAGGTCTGACTGAAGGTGTGGAAATGGCAGAGGATAATGTGCTGTATCCAAAGTTTCGTGAGGTGGAAGGTGAGGACCAGGGAGTTCTATCCTTGTTGCAGTTTGAAGTGTGGGATTTGAAGGCGGAGGTGTGGGAAATGGAGGAGATGTGCTGGAGAGCATTGCTGATCACGTGGGAGGGGAAATTGCGGTCCTTGAAATAGGAGGACATCTGCGATGTCCTTGAGTGGAATTGCTCCTCCTGGGAGCAGATACAGCGAAGGTCAAGGAATAGGGTGTAAGAGATCACGTTTTTACAGGACGGGAGATTAGGAGGAGGTATATTCGAGGTAGCTGCTACTTTAGATCTGTAACAGGTCATGTTGGTACAGCAGAGTGGAATCATTTGCTGAGGATAAAAAATGACATGTGCAATGCTCTCATGTGGAAAACAAAGTTCTGAGAGTGGAACACTGGATTTTTGGTTAGTTAGGATGATTTGGATTCCTGACCCCATTTCTGGACTTGCAATTTTCACCAGGGCCCCTGTTGAAATGCACTGCCTGGGAGGGAGTAAAGATGAAAAAAACTCATGACTTTCAAAAAGTACATGGATAAACACTTGAAGTGTCATATGTCTTGTTCTGCCCACAAGCCCAGACCCTGCACTCTTAAACTGACTGCCTCAATAGCGAGGATAGGCATGTCTTTCTCCACCACAATTTTCCATGGCATCGAACCAGTGCTAAAGGACTTGTGCTTCACAGCAGCATAGAGGCATCATGAACCATAGTCTGCATGAGAGAACATCTTTTCAAATTTAGGTTCAAAAGGTCCTCTTCATAACTCTTATTGCTAAGTTATGCCCATCTACCTAGTCCCATGTCTCCTCCTTCCCCCATGTCAAAGCACTTTATATTCAATTAAAGAATTTTAAAGAATAGTCACTTTTTTTTTAAGAAGTGTGAAAGCTAATTTGCACAAAACAGACACCCAGAAAGGCCAAGTTGATTGTAACTGCATTTTCTTTAGTGATTTTATGCAAGACGAATATTAATCAGGACACTGGGTATAACTTCTCTGAACTTGAAATAATGTCATCAAATCTTGACATACACATTTATATTCATTTGTTGCTTTCCATATATTACAAGCCAATAAAAGTTTCCAGATCATTTTAAAATAGCAATCGCGGAAACTACAAGTAATTGAACACCTTTAGCCTTGTCTAAGTAAACATCGTTCAAATAAATGCACAGATCAGAAAGCACAAATTCGAACAATGTTTTCTCTCAGCATCTCAGCCAAGTTTCTTCTTATATTATTATCAACAAAGTATGTTGCTTCTAAAGAGTTTACATTTGTGACAATTGGATATGGAAGTGGCATAGCTTTGCGTGTGGAGTCATGAGAGACTATTGGCCATGGGTGGGGCATACCCTGGCATCTGGGACTTAAGGAACCATCCAATTCATATGAAGGAGGATAGCTTGGCAGAGGTGGCACAAAGGGCCTCACTTTCAGTGGGTGGAGGGATATGGACCATGAGGAGATGGGGGATATGAGGGATAATGGCTAAAGGACATCTTTTTTAAGGATTTTTAAAAATTATAACTGGGATGATGCTTCATTAAGGCAATTCTTTTAAACAGCCTGTCCCAACACTTGGCTGAGACAGAAACAGAGTTAACAATTCAGGTTTGTGTCCTTTCATCCAGAATCAGTGTTTTGATGAAAAGGCATTTATCTGAAATTTAGATTAGATTACTTACAGTGTAGAAACAGGCCCTTCAGCCCAACAAGTCCACACCAACCCTCCGAAGAGCAACCCATCTCCCTTCTCATCTAACACTACCGGCAATTTAGCATGGCCAATTCACCTAACCTGCACATTTTTGGACTGTGGGAGGAAACCAGAGCATCCCGAGGAAGCCCACACAAACACGGGGAGAATGTACAAACTCCACACAGACAGTGCCTGAGGTGGGAATTGAACCCAGGTCCCTGGCGCTGTGAAGCAGCAGTGCTAACCACTGTGCCACCATGGTCTATTTTGCTTTCCATAGAAGCAATGGGACTTGCTTAACACCACCAGTAATTTCTGTTTTTAATTTCAGATTTCCTGGATCCAAAGAAATGTTCTTTTGTCTCTGTGTAAAATGGCAAGGTATATTATGATTGTTCAGCCTAATCATAATCTCTGTTAAAGATAGATAGTTGCAATCATGTAGTACATATCAAGATGCTAGGACATTCAGAAGTGATTTGCAGCACTTCATACAATAACGCAGCACACGAGGCATCCACGTGCTGCAACATGACTGTGTCAGCTCTTTGAAAGAGTTATTCCCAATTCCCCCTCTTTCCCTATAGCCATGTAAATTTTTTTTCCCTTTCAAGTATTTATCTGATTCCCTATTGAAAGTTGGTATGCTTTCACCTGATTTTCAGACATTCATTCTACTTCATTAGCAAACTGTTACACAGCAGTGAAACTCGACATGGGTTTAACCCTATTAATACTGAATGACAGTTTGAACTTGCAACTGTATTAACTGACAGAAAGATGTTTTCGTCGGCATTATCTCTGGGTCTTTTGACAATTATTTAAGTCTGTGTCCCTTCTGCTACTAGTAAAAACAGTTCCTCATTATTTACTTCACAAAATCTTTAATAATTTTGATTGTCTGTTAGAATCATACATTGTTTACAAAATGAGACCATTTCATCATGTTTGTGCAAGCGGAATTCATTTGGTTTAACTGTCTTGCCTTTTCCCCAAGTTCTCCAAATTATCTAATTCCCTTTTCAAATCCTCAATTGAATTATATCTTATATTAAAAACCATGATTTGAGGGATGTGCTGGAAAAGTCAGCATTTGCGGCTCCTCCCTCATTGCCATTGAACTGGGTAGCTTGCAATGTTAGCTGTCAAGGCTGTTTAGAATTAACCATATTGTGGTCAGTCTGGACTCACATGTGGGAGTAAGGATGGCTGTTTTCCTTACCTAAAGGACATTAGTGAATTAGATGACTTTTTACAACAATGAATCATGATTTCATGGTGAACATTACTGCAACAATTCCAGAATAGAACTTGGTCTGGATTGCTAGTCCAATGATATTACAGCCATGCTCCAGTCTCCCTGCACCATAATTCCAGGCAATGCATTCCTGATCTGAACCGTACACTTTTAAAAGAAATGTGTTGCTGTTGTTTCTTTTAGCAATCATTTAAATTGGTACCTTCTGGTTATTGATCATTCTGCCAATGGAAACAGTTTCTCCCTGACTTATTTCCCTACAGTCCTCATGATTTTGAATACCTCCATTAAAACTTCTGTGAAACGTCTCGAAAAAGAACAATATCACTTTCTGTAATCCATCAATGTAGCTCAATTTCCTCATCACTGGAACCTTCCCCATGAACCTTTTCCTCTCTAATGTGTTTGCATCTTCCACAAAGTGTGGTACCTGCAACAGGACACAGAGCTTAATTTGAGGCTAAACCAGTGACTTACACCGTGTTAACATACTATTCTTGCTTGTCCCAGGATCCCACATCCCATCCTCAACTTGAGTGGGAACCGTCAATTATTGGTGCTCTTATACCTTTAGGTCCCACTGTTCCTGCAACCTCTTTTGAAAATTAACACCTACATCTTCAATTAAGACCCCAGTCCGAAGCATAGTGAGGCAACATGCCAGATATAGTTGTCCAATGGTGCCCCTTCGAAGCTCGGGTGTTGCTGACTGCCCTCATCACCACCAGCATTATCCTTTTCCTTTGATGCTCTACCATCTACTTCCATCTGCATCCCAGCATGCTGTTTCCAATTCCCACAATTAGGTTCCTCAGCCTCTCTCCGGCAGCAGTGACCCCAGATAACACCTGTTTGACCTTTAGTGGATGGTTCCCAGGACTAATTTTTTTAAAATTTGATTTGATTTGTTATTGTCACATGAACCCCAATACACTGAGGAGTTTTATTTGTGTGCAGTACAGGCAGATCATGCGAGACAACGTGCATAAGGGTAATAGAACAGAGCGAGACATTTAATGTTACAGCTGCAGAGAATGTGCACAGAGAATGAGGTCAACATTAAATTGAAATTTGAGAGGGCCATTCAGCAGTCACATAACAGTGGTGAAGAAGCTGTTCTTAAATCATTTGGTACCCTCTGACTGAAGGGCATCTCCCTTGACTTGACTGAGGACTACTCCCCATGGAATTGTGACAGGGTCATTTAGTTGAAGCAGATGCAGTGTGTTATCCACATTAGCTGCTGACACATTGGGATGTGAGATTGTGACATTGCTGTACATCACCATGTAATGTGTTCATTCCTGAACCAAGAGGCCTGTGTTCAAGTCCCACCTGCTCCAGAGGTGTGTAATAACATCTCTGAACAGATTGATTAGAAAAATAGGTCACATACGAGAAAAGTAAGTGACATACCTTAGGAGTCCTGTGATGTAATGATCGTGTCCCTGCCAGGTTCAAGACACATCTGCTGAAGAGATGTTTAATAATGTCTCTGTTTGAGTTGAATAGAAAATATCTAAGCAAAGTTTCTTGAACCTGGAACCATTCTCATGCTCTGTGGAGCCTCTTTAATGCCTCCACATCTTTCCCATAGTGTGGTGTGCGCACCAATGAAGGACAAAACAGTGTTTTATAAATCTTGACAATAATTACCTGGTTTTTGTACACTGTGGTGTGAATTTTGTTCTGGGCTTCAGAATGCCAGTGGTGCACACTACAACTGGTGGGACTGACAAGTGTCC
The DNA here is from genome assembly GCF_020745735.1 of Hemiscyllium ocellatum. NCBI lineage: Eukaryota > Metazoa > Chordata > Chondrichthyes > Orectolobiformes > Hemiscylliidae > Hemiscyllium > Hemiscyllium ocellatum. Next base: position 50,778,716 of record NC_083401.1, on the reverse strand, counting down.
AAATCCTACCCAACATCATTCCTCGAATGGTGAGCTCAGAAACTTCCCCATTACTGAGAGAGGGATCAAGTTAGTAAAACAACATGGTGGCTTGGTGGTTAACACTACTGTTTCACAATACGAGGGATCTGGGTTCGAATCTCAGGCGCTTGTGCAGCGGGACATGGGTGTCCTTGTGTATTAATAACAAAAAGTTGCTTTACAAAAGCAGCAGGTAATCAAGTAGGCAAATGGAATATTGTCCTTTGTTGCTAGAAGGATAAAGTTTAAAAATAGGGAGGTTATGCTGCAGTTGTATAAGGTGCTGGTGAGGGCACACCTGGAGTACTACATGAGGTATGTGTGGAGTTTGTACATTCTCACTGTGTCTTTGTGGGTTTTCTCTGGGTTTCCTCCCACACTCCAAAGATGTTCAGGTTAGATGGATTGGCCATGCTAAATTATCGATAGTGTCCAAAAATGAGTAGATTAAGTGTGTGTGCCACAGGAAATGCAGTTTATAGGGATAGGGTAAGGAGTGGGTCTGGGTGAGAAACTGCTCGGAGGGTCGGTGTGGACTAGATGCGCCGCACGGTCTGCTCCTACACTGTAGGGATTCGAACTAGCACACAGTGATCAACCTCTAATCTGAATTATTTAATATAGCTATAACTGCTTGTTCCTGAAAGCATAAAAGACATGTAAATATTGAAATTTGATCGCCTCTATGACCAGTTTAAACCACTTTCTTTGTAAATTCTTCATAATATTGTAAGAGAACATTTCTAATGACAGTTAGATTGAGGAACACCTTTTGAATAATAGTACAAGTTTAGAGTGTGCCCTTCAGTTTTATAGCTGAACAAAGCTGAAAGTTAGTCTTCCACGTGAATCCCATGTGCGGCACAAAAGCACCAGCATAAATGAGCTATTACTTTGAAGCATTCAAGCTACTGGGAATGCAGCCCATGAATTTTAAAGGGTGAATAGAAATTTAAACAGATATGATAGCCCAAAGGATGATAAATGCTTGCAATAATCTGAAGACAAGGTAGAGATAAATGCATTAGAATTCATTTGCTATTAGTCTGCAGAGTGCGCTTTGATGGGCTACTGGCTTTTTATAAGCTTTGACTGTTGTCGTTTTCTTTGCACCAAATTAAATGTTATTAAACAATATCTTTTTTTATAATCAAATCTTCAGACAATACTTTCTTTCTCTGAAAGGAAGTTAAAATCACGAGTAAGCAGATTCCATAATTGTGCAATGTTTACAGCATTGTTTAAAGGAGATAATAGTCTCAAAATATACAGATCGTGGAAAGTTCAGTACATCACAAAGAGAAAGATTGGTTTAAATAAAAAATATATTTGTAATATAACAATCATCACTGAGAAAATATCAAACGTCTAATGTTTCCGCCATGGATATGGATTCATTTACAATTCCAATACTTGCCTTCTTACAGGGTTGTTGGACGCCTTAGTAATAATAAAACAGAAACATCATGACTTTCCCTGCTCTGCTAGCGCAATTCTAAGAGAAACTCAGCGGAAAACTTCCCATTCATTTAAATGAAGGATGAGAAATTAGACCAGGCTCATATTTCAGGCACAAAAGATATGCCTAAGCTTCCAATAGGGTGGAGGTGGCATGAGTGCTCCTTACATATCAGAAGTGCACTGTCTAAACCAGCAAAAGCAGGATCCAGTATCTGTCTCTTAAGTGGTACATTTTCTAATTTGCTATGGGACATGGGAATTGTTGGTTGGCCAACATTGATTTACCCGTCCCCACTTGCCTGAGGGAAGGTGGTGGTGAGCTGCCTTCTTGTACTGCTGCAGTCCATGTGTTATTCACTGACCCATCATATCCTTAGGGAGGGAATTCCAAGATTTTGACCCAGTGACAATGAAGGAACAGCGCTATGGTTCCAAGTAAAGATGGTGAGTGACTGGGAGAATAACTTGCAGGTGGCGATGTTCCCATACATCTCCAACCCTCGTCCTTTGATATTGTAGTGAACATGGGTTTGGAAGGTGCTGTCTAAGGATCTTTTGTGAATTTCTGCAGTGCATCGTTCAGACAAATTGCTACTACTGAGTTTCAGTGGTAGATGGAGTGCATGTTTGTGGATGTGATGCCAATCAAACAGGCTACTTTGTCCTGCATGGTGCCCAGCTTCTTAAGTGCGATTAGAGCTGCACACATCCAGGCAAGTGGGGAGTATTCCATCACATTCTTGACATATCCCTTGTACATAGCCTTTAGGGAACCAGGAAGTGTGTTACTCGCTGCACTATTCCAAGCCACTGACCTGCTGTTGTAGCCATGGTATTTATATGGTTAGTTTAGTCCAGTACCTGGTCAATGGTAACCACAAAGGTTTTGATAATATGGAAAATTAGTGTGGCAATATCGTTGAATGTCAAATTTTGATGGTGAGATTGTCTCCTGTTGGAGCAGGCCATTGCCATACATTCATGAGGTGAGAATGTGACTTGTTAATTATAAGCCAAAAAATCTGGATATTGTCTAGGTTTGGTTGCATTTGATCATGGAATGTTTCTGAGGAGTTATGAACGGAATGTTGTGCAACCATCAGCGAATATCCCCCTTCTGACCTTATGCTGGAAGGAAGATCAATGAAGAAGTAGCTGAAGATGGTGGTGCCCAAGACACTAATCTGAGGAACTCCTGAAGAGGTGTCCTGGAACTGGGATGACTGACAGTAACCACAGCCATCTTTCTATATGCTAAGCAAGACTCTAACAAGTGGAGAGTTTGTCCCCTTGACTATCCAGTGGCTAACCAACTCGAATGCCCATTGATTCCAGTTTTTCTTGGGCTTCTTGATGCGCCATTGGGTCAAGTGCAGCCTTAATGTTAAGGACTGTCATTCCCAACTGTCCTCTGGACTTGAGCTCTTTTGTCCATGTTTGAACCAATGCTGTACTGATTGACCCTGGTTCTAGATTAGAGTGGTGCTGGAAAAGCACAGCAGTTCAGGCAGCATCCGAGGAGCAGTAAAATCAACGTTTCGGGCAAAAGCCCTTCATTAGGAATACCTAATCTAGAATCTGGTTTCCAGCATCTGCAGTCCTTGTTTTTACCTGATTGACCCTGGTGGAACCCAAACTGAGCACCTTTGAGCACTGCTGAGGTTATTGCTGAGCAGGTGCTGTTTGATAGCACTGTTGATGATGCCTTCCATCACTTCACTGATAATGAAGAGTAGACTGATTGGAAGAAATTGACTGGGTTTAATTTGTCTTGTGTTTAGATTACAGGACATACCTGGTCAATTTTCCACATTGTCAGGCAGATGCAAGAATGTTTGCTAAACTGGAACAGTTTGGCTAGATGTGCAGCAAATTCTGGATCATGTAACTTATCCAGAATATTGTCAGGGCCCTTAGCTTTTGCAGTGTCTAGTGCCTCCAGCTATTTCCTGAGTAATATTGAATTATGTGGAGTAATTTTGAATTGACTGGAGACTGTTATCTGTGATGCTGGAGACCTCCAGAGGAGGTCAAGTTGGAATCAGCCACTCGACACTTCTGGCCGAAAATTGCTGCAGATGCTTCAATCTTACCTTTTGCACTGATTTGCTGGGATTTCCAATCATTGAGGATAAGGGCATTTATGGAGCCTCTTCTTCAAGTGAGTTGCTGGATTGTCCATCACCATTCACCACTGGATGTGGAAGGACTGCTGAAGTTAAATCTGATCTGTTAGTTGTGCTTAGCTCTGTCTGTCATTTGCTGCTTATGCTGTTTGACATGTCTAAAGTCCAAGTTTATAGCTTTACCCAGTCAGCACTTCATTTTCAAGTATGCCTGGTGTATTCTTGACATGCCCTCAGACTCTTCATTGTACCAGGGTTAATCCCATGCTTGATGGTAATGGTTGAGTGGAGATATGCTGAGCAATGTGGCTGTAGATTGTGTTGGAGTAAAATGTTGACACTCCTGATGGTCCATTGGGCATCTTGAGTTCCTAGATCTGTTCAAATTTAGTTTTCAGGATGATGATTGTTCCTCAATACACAGTTCTTCCTTCTCCTCCGCTCTGGAGAAAATCGTTGAGGGTCGAAAGAGGTTGGGCAAAGATCATAGTTTGTAAAGAAAAAACACAGACCTGACTATTTAATACAGTGATATACCAGTGTGAGTTTTATTGTGATGACTTGGAGGTATTGCCGTTCCCATTATATAGCCTCATTCAAAGGCACAGCAGCCCTTTGTCAGATATCATCTTACATGTCTTGGGCAGACTGAAAATGTTAGTATTTATTAAATAGAATTTTCACAGAGGTAGTTGAAGTATTTTCCTTCTTTGCTTTCTGCTGAGTGTTGGGTTAAAGTCAGGAATTTACTTAGTACCAGGAGCAGCCTCGAGTGAAAGCCAATTTAACACAAGTTGAAGTGTAGTCAAGGTCATCTATAAATTATCCAAATGTATCAAACAAGCAGAGGATTGCTTATGTGTGTTTCCTTTTGTGTGATTTTTTTTCTTTGTACAGATTCTGATAATAATATCCTGCAGCCAGAGAGACAAAGAGAGAGATGGGAAGAGAGTCATAGGAAAGGCCGCAGAATCTCCCAGAGATCGATCAGCAAGGAGCGATGGGTTGAAACGTTAGTAGTTGCTGACACCAAAATGATAGAGTATCATGGCAGTGAAAATGTGCAGTCATACATCTTTACCATTATAAATATGGTAAGATTAATTCAATTTTTATATCCTTTTCTGAATAAAAAATTACTGAATATACTGATAACATTGAATGCAACATTCCATTAAGCAGTAATTATTCAGGCCCATTCTGACATTTATTTCTTATACTGACCTCCTTGAATTGTCTAGTATTTGTATTTTTCTGATGGGTGGCCATGTCAATAGAAATACAATTTGACGTTTATGGCTTCTCAAAGGTAAGTTAGCATTTTGTTGTAAAACCTCCCAAAATTGTAGGTAATAGACCTCAATTTAAAAGGTGAAAACAAAAAAATGCTGGAAATCAAGACCAAGAGTCATCTGGCCTCGAAATGTAGTTTGCTCTCTCCCCATGGATGCTGCCTCACCCGCTGTGGTTTTCAGTACAGATTCCAGCATCTGCAGTAATTTGTTCCTCAATTTACAAGGTATTGCCCTGTTTATATGTCCAGAATTCTGAGAGCTCAGTAGCAGGAGCAATGAGAAGTTATTTTAGTAAGGTCCTTAGCTTGTCTTTAGATCTCCAGTTTTTTTCTTCTCTTTTCTTTTTTTAAAATAGGTGTCTCAGTATAAGATTGGTTTGGTAATTTTTTGTAAAATTTAGTAAAATGCAAAAAGCAGGGATTCCAGATTTATTAATTTATAAATTGAATCAGATTTGGTAGCGATCATACTATGGGTGATATGTTACTGATACAATACATGGAAGGTGCTGTCCACACCATATACTATATATCCAGAGTCAATGTTTGCAGATCAAGCAACTTCAGATCAGAGTTGAGGAGCTGGGGTCTGAACTTGGACATGGTCCCACATATTGCCTGGGAACTTGCCTCCAGAGGGCAGGTGACACAGCTTATAAGAGGCAATTCAAAACTGATCTGTCATCAGGGAAAGGAGAGTGTCAGTGAAGGTGAACTTGTAAGACGACTGAGAGGATATGATTGAGGAAACGTGGATCCTGAAATTGTTCAACATTTACGAAGTTCTTGCAAGCTGTATGAATGAGAGTGGGGACTGCAGGGAGGGTGAGCGAACTTACCTCTGTCCTGTGGTCAGTTCAGGTTGGGGGAGGAAATATGCATGGAGAAGTGGGAGGGGTCAGGACAATGAGAGGAAGCAATACTGTACTGTGCAATGGAACGCTGAACATTGTGATGCCTGCCTGTGCCTGGGTTAAGGATACTTCCTCAAGATTAGAAAAGAACTAGAAAAGAAAAGGTAGAAGACAGAGGGTGGTGGTGGAGGGTTGTTTTTCAAACTGGAGGCCTGTGACCACCGAAGTGTTGCAAGGATCGGTGCTGGGTCCTCTACTTTTTGTCGTTTACATAAATGTTTGGATGCAAGAATAAGAAGTATGGTTAGTAAGTTTGCAGATGACCCCAAAATTGGAGGTGGAATCGACAGCGAAGAAGGTTACCTCAGATTACAACAGGATCTTGATCAGATGGGCCAATGGGCTGAGAAGTGGCAGATGGAGTTTAATTCAGATAAATGTGAGGTGCTGCATTTTGGGAAAGCAAATCTTAGCATGACTTATACACTTAATGGTAATGTCCTAGGGAGTGTTGCTGAACAAAGAGAACTTGGAGTATAGGTTCATAGCTCTTTGAAAGTGGAGTCTCAGGTAGATAGGATAGTGAAGAAGGTATGCTTTCTTTTATTGGTCAGAGTATTGAATACAGGAGTTGGCAGGTCATGTTGCGGCTGTACAGGACATTGGTTAGGCCACTGTTGGAATATTGCGTGCAATTCTGGTCTCCTTCCTACCAGAAAGTTGTTGTGAGACCTGAAAGGGTTCAGAAAAGATTTACAAGGATGATGCCAGGTTTGGAAGATTTAAGCTATAGGGAGAGGATGAACATGCAGGGGCTGTTTTCTCTGGAGCATAGGCAGCTGAGGAGTGACCTTATAGAGGTTTACAAAATTGTGAGGGGCATGCATAGGGTAAATAGACAAAGTCTTTTCCCTGGGGTCGGGGAGTCCAGAACTAGAGGGCATAGGTTTAGGATGAGAGGGGAAAGATATAAAAGAGACCTAAGGGGCAACGTTTTCACACAGAGGGTGATATGTATATGGAATGAGCTGCCAGAGGATGTGGTGGAGGCAGGTACAAAAAATTATGAATCTATGACTCTATAGAGTCATAGAGATGTACAGCATGGAAACAGACCCTTTGGTTCAACCCGTCCATGCCAACCAGAAATCCCAACCCAATGTAGTCCCACTTGCCAGCACCAGGCTGATATCCCTCCAAATCCTTCCTATTCATATACCTAAGTATAACTTGAAGAGAGAGAGGGGAGGAATCCAATTGTCATCCGTGTGGGTACTAATAACTCAGGAAGGTGGTCCTGCTGAAAGATTTTGAATAGTTTGGAGATAAATTAGAAAGTTGAACCTCCAAGGATAGTAATCTCTAGGTTACCACTTGATCCATGGACAAATTGGCACAGGGAAAATAAAGTCAAGGAATTCAATGCATGGTTTAAGAATTAGTATAGATGGCATTGGTTTCAGTTCACGGTGCATTGGTACCAGTTCTGGGATAGAAAGGAGCTGTTCTGATGGATGGGCCTCACTTGAACTGTTCCGAAGAAGGGTCATTGGACCCGAAACATTAAGTCTTCAGTTACTTATTCCTGTCCAAGATTAATTAATTGAATTGAAATCCCAACAACTGCTAGAGTGGCATTTAAACCAATGACCCAACCCAATGATATTACTATTGTACCACCCACAGTAACCTGCATTCATGGATGGCACCGTGGCACAGAGTGGCTGAGCACTGCTGCCTCACAACGCCAGGAACAGAGGTTCAATTCCACCCTTGGGTGACTGTCTATGTTGAGGTTGCACATTCTCCCCGTTTTTGTGTGGGTATCTTCTGCGTACTATGGTTTCCTCACACAATCCAAAAAACAAGGATGTTGCCAGGCTTGGAGGATTTGAAATTTATGGAGAGGCTGAATAGGCTGGAGCTGTTTTCCCTGAAGCGCGGATGCTGAGGGGTGACCTTGTAAAATTATGAGGGGCATGGATAGGATAAATAGACCAGGTCTTTTCCCTGGGGTCGGGGAGTCCAGAACTGGAGGACATAGATTTAGGGAGGGAGGAGAAAGGTGTAAAAGGGACCTAAAGGGCAACATTTTCACATACAAGGTGGTGTGTGTATGGAATGAACTGCCAGTGGAGGTTAGTACAATTACAGTATTTAAAAGGTATCTGGATGAGTTTATGAATAGGAAAGGTTTTGAGGAATATGGACCAAATACTGGCCAATGGGACTAGATTAGGTTAGGACACCTGGTTCGCATGGACGAGTTGGACCGAAGGGTCTGTTTCTCTGCTGTAATTCTCTATGACTCTAAGACTCTTGATTTCTCTTCACGGATGCTGCCAGGGCTGCTGAGCTTTTCCAGCAATTTCTATTTTTGTTTCCAATTTCCAGCTCCCGCAGTTCTTTCAGTTTTAACTTGAACAGTGTTCTAGTGAATCAAATGAGTATGGCTGTGGAAAGGCATAAAGAGTGCTTAGAGCGGCAAGCTTTTGGGAGAGGGTAAATATAGGCTTACGAAGCAAGAGGAGCTGTTTGGAACTAGAGTGGGGCAGAAAGGGGCAAAGTGTACAAAGTGAAAGAAAATGCCCTAAATAGAGTCAAAAAAATAAAAAAGAAGTGGTAACAAGCAAAATTACTGGCTTTTTTTTTGAATGCATCTAATATTTAAGTCAAAAGAATTGAATTAATGAAACAAGTACAGGTAAGTATGTTTGATTTTACATCCTTTACAGATGCATGATTACATGGAGATCAAAGCTGGGAACTAAATACTCAGGCATATGTGACATTTTGAAAGGACAGGGAGGAAGGAAAAAGTGGTGGGGTAGCATTGTCAGTACAGCATGGAATAAGTATGAGAGCAAGAAATAATTTTGGTTTGAAATCAATATGGGTGGAGGTAAGATATGACAAGAGGAAGGAGATATCAATGGGCCACCTAATAGTAGCTATAAAGTACAACTAAGATTAAATCTGGAGATAATAGAGGCATGTCTTAAAAGCAGTAAGTTAATGATGGGTGACTTTAATCTTTATGCAGACTGACAAAGTCAAATTGGCAGAGTTAGCCATGAAGTTGAATTCAGAGTGTGCGTTTGGAACAATTTCCTAGAACAATGCGGATGGATCTAACCAAGGATCAGATTATTTTAGATCTGTTAATATACAATGAGGCTGTTGTAATAAATGATGTCAAATTTTTTTTAAAAATCCCTCAGAAAGAACAGCCAGAAATAATAGAATTTGGTGTTCAGTTTGAGAGGGAGGGACTTGGAATGGAAATAACTGTGTAATGTTGAAATAAAGGTAATTAGGTAACAATGGAATTAGGGGAGAATTATTTCATGTGGACCGGGAAAGAGGATTAGCAGCAAAGATGGTTAAATAAAAATGGCAGACTTGTAAAAATATAGTTTGTGGCTTATAGCAAAGATATATCAAGTGAGAAAGAAAGATTCTAAGAAAGGACTCAACTGTGGTTAACCAGGATATTAAGACTAGCATCAAATTGAAAGAAAAGCATAACATGTTGCAAAGATTAATAGTCAATCAGAAGATGAGGTAAATTTTAACAACTAACAGAAGTCACTGAAGACAAATATTAAGAGGGAGACGATAAACTTGAGGGCAAACTTGCACATAATATCAAGGCTGACAGGAACAGCTTTTTTAAATATAAAAAAGGGAAGAGAGTGTTCAAAGTTAACATTGACCCCTTCGAGAATAAAGCTGGGGAAATAAAATTGAGGAACCAGGAAATGGTAGAGAAGTTAAATAAATACTTCACAGTAGAAGGCATGAATCTGATGTTGCTGAAAAAGCACAGCAGGTCAGGCAGCATCCAAGGATCATTCCTGATGAAGGGCTCCAGCCTGAAACATTGATTCTCCTCCTCCTCAGATGCTGCCTGACCTGCTGTGCTTTTCCAGCAACACACTCTCAACTCTGATCTCCAGCATCTGCTGACCTCACTGTCTACTAATCTGATGTTGTCATTCATCTCAAGTGGACTAAAATATAAAACAGGGACATATTTCTGAAGCTTTATAAGGCTCTGATCAGACCACATTTAGAATATTGTTAGCAAATTTGGGCCTCATACCCCAGGAAGGATACATTGGTCCTGGAGCATGTCCATAGGAGGTTCACGAGAATAATTCTAGGAATGAAAGGCTTAACATATGAGGAACGTTTGAGAACTCTGGAGCTATACTCAATGGAATTTAGAAGGATGGGGTGGGGGGGGATCTGATTGAAACTTACAGAATACTGAACGACCTGGACAGAGTGGACGTTGAGGAGATGTTTCCATTGGCAGGAGAGATGAAGACTCGAGGGCACAACCTTAGAGTAAAGGGAATACCCTTTAGAAAGGAGATAAGGGGGAACTTCTTTAGTCAGACAGTAGTGAATCTGTGGAATTCTGTGCCATAGAAGGCTATGCAGGTCATTGAGTAGATAGATAAGTTCTTGATTGCCATGGGATCCAGGATGACAGGGAGAAGGTGGGATAATGGGGTTGAAAAACCTATCAGCCATGATTGAATGGCAGAGCAGACTCACTGGGCTGAATGGCCTATTTTCTGCTCCTATATTGTCTAAGCCATTCTAAAATTATTAAATAATCAAGAGTCAACAGGATGAGAGGAAATAAATACAATAACTATCACTAGAAGAAAAAGGCAAGGGAGATTATTGGCACTAAAGACTGATACATCTTCTAGACTGATGGGACACATCCAAGGATATTGGAGGAAGTATTAGATGCACTGGTAGTAATCTTCCAAAAATCCTTAGATTCTAGGGAAGTCCCAAAGTTTCAGAAAACTGTCAATGTAGTACATTTATGTGAAGGGAATAAAACTTTAAAAAAGGTAACTATAGACCAGTTAGCGAAATGTTAAGGTCTACTTTAAAGGATGAGAGCAGAGCATGTAGAAATACATAGAACATAGAACCTAGAACAGTACAGCACAGTACAGGCCCTTCGGCCCTCGATGTTGCGCCGACCTGTCATACCAATCTGAAGCCCATCTAACCTACACTATTCCATGTACGTCCATATGCTTGTCCAATGATGACTTAAATGTACTTAAAGTTGGCGAATCTACTACCATTGCAGGCAAAGCATTCCATACCCTTGTCAGAGTAAAGAAACTACTTCTGACATCTGTCCTATATAAGACCGTAAGACTATAAGACATAGGAGTGGAAGTAAGGCCATTCGGCCCATCGAGTCCACTCTGCCATTCAATCATGGCTGATGGGCATTTCAACTCCACTTACCCACATTCTCCCTGTAGCCCTTAATTCCTTGTGACATCAAGAATTTATCAATCTCTGCCTTGAAGACATTTAGCGTCCCGGCCTCCACTGCACTCTGCCGCAATGAATTCCACAGGCCCACTACTCTCTGGCTGAAGAAATGTCTCCGCATTTCTGTTCTGAATTGACCCCCTCTAATTCTAAGGCTGTGTCCACGGGTCCTAGTCTCCTCGTCTAACGGAAACAATTTCCTAACGTCCAATCCTTTCCAAGCCATGTATTATCTTGTATGTTTTTATTAAATCTCTCCTTAATCTTCTAAACTCCAATGAATTCAATCCCAGGATCCTCAGTCATTCCTCGTATGTTATACCTACCATTCCAGGGATCATCCGTGTGAATCTCCACTGGACACGCTCCAGTGCTAGTATGTCCTTCCTGAGGTGTGGGGACCAAAACTGGACACAGTACTCTAAATGGGGCCTAACCAGAGCTTTATAAAGTCTCAGTAGAACAACAGTGCTTTTATTTTCCAACCCTCTTGAGATATCTATCACCCCTCAATTTAAAGCTCTGCTCCCTTGTGCTCGCCGTCACCATACTTGGAAAAAGGCTCTCCCTGTCCACCCTATCTAACCCTCTGATTATCTTATATGTCTCTATTAAGTCACCTCTCAACCTTCTTCTCTCTAACCGAAAACAGCCTCAGCCTTTCCTTGTAAGGCCATCCCTCCATACTAGGCAACATCCTAGCATTCTCGTCTGCACCCTTTCCAAAGCATCCACATCCTTCTTATAATGCAATGACCAGAATTGTACACAATATTCCAAATGTGGCCGCACCAGAGATTTGTACAGCTGCAGCGTAACCTCGTGGTTCCGGAACTCGATCCCTCTATTAATAAAGGCTAAAATACTGTATGACTTCTTAACAACCCTGTCAACCTGGGTGGCAACTTTCAAGGATAATGCATAATGTGATCAGACAGAGTCAGCATTGCGTCATGAAAAGATAATCAGGCCTGACAAATTTATTATAACTTCGGAGGACGTAACAAGCAAGATAGACAAAGGGGAAGCAGTGAATGAAATATATTTGGATTTTCAGAAGTCATTTGATATGGTACCACACATAGGCTTCTTATTTAATTGAAGCCCGTGCAATTGGTGGTGGTATATTAGCATGGATAGAAGAGTGGCTAATGAATAGAAAACAGAAAGTTGGGATAAGGAGACAATTTTAGGATAGCATCTGGTAATTAGTGAAGTGTCACAAGAATTAATGCTGGCAAAATTTATCAATAATTTTGATGAAGGTGAATATACAATAGCCAACTTTGTGGATGGCACAAAAATAAGGCAGTAAGTCAAGGGCTGAGGATAACTGAGGAATATAATGTGGGAAATTGTGAGGTTATGCCCTTTGGCAGGAAGAATAGAGGAACTGAATATTATTTAATTGGTGAAATACTGCAGAAACCTACATCACAGAGGGAATTCTTGTGCTTTAATCTCAAAAAATCTAGAATACAACTTCAGCAGATAAGAGGGAAGGTAAATGGAATGTTGGCCTCCGTTTCCAAGAAAATAGAGCATTAAAGTAAAACTGTACATGGCACTAGTCAGATTAAAGCTAGAACATTGTGACTGGTTTGGGCCTCTTGTCAAAGGAAAGATATTGATTTGGAAGCAGTCCAGAGAAAGAATAAGGAGAGGAGAGGTTGATGAAGTTGGGCCTGTACGCATTGGAGTTTAGAAGAATGAGTGGTGATCCTGTTAAGGATTTTGTATGTTTCAAAAGAGACTTGACAGGGTAGATGCGAAAAAGTTATTTTCACTCATGGGTGAGTTGAGGACCAGAGAATATAATCTCAGCATGAGGAATTGCTCTTTTAAGATGGAAAAAAGGAGAATCTTTTCCTCTCAGCAGGCAGTGAATTTGTGTAATTCTTTACCATGGAGGGTTGTTGAGCTTTGATCTTTAAGTATATTCAAGGCTGAGATGGACAGAGTTTTAATCAATGTAGGAATCAAGGATTCTAGCGAAAAGGGGACTTCAGGATTATCAGATTTGTTATGCTCTCATTGAATGGCAAAGCACACTTGATGGACTGAATGGCCTGTTTCTGCTTGTACATCTTATGGTATCGGTCCACCTTCATCTGATTTATGAGGTCTTCAATAGGGTAAAAAACACAATGTGTGATGGGAAATCTCTGCCTATTCTGGAGCAGTTTTTGGAGCTGATCTGCTTTACCTTTTCAGCATTTCCTTTTGGTCAAATCATGTTTGTATTCTATCTAGTCTCAATTGAAAGTATTCAGCTCATGCTGACCTTGGCGATCTATCCTCCTTTATTTAGTCTGAATTAACAGATGCTTCCCACTCCATTTCAGTGTGCATAATAATTTCCTTCTTTCTTTACAATGCTGCCCACATATCTAGCAGCCCCAAATACTCTAATGCTGATGACTCAATCCTATTTCATCTATTGAGCCTTTTTTTGCTGTCACTATCCCCTCTGAACGTAACTGAAATTACAGCATCTACCCAAACATCTACCTCACAAAGAAAAGTTAATTGGAATATAAAAAAAGTCTTCAGCCCACTTGTGCCAGGTATTCTTTCTACTCATACTCTATGGTGCTTCCTTATAAAAATAGTTCTGTGAAGATTTTATTACTTCAGTTGTCCAAAATTATATTTATTGTCCATTTCTAGTTGACCTGTGTAGATGTTAGTGTGCTGCCTTCTTCAATCACTGCAGCCTTGATGAAGTTGTTTCCACATGATATTATGTCAAGATTACTGAAATATTGAAAACTGAACCATTTTTGAATGAGATGGATAGGTAACACCACCCATATCATACTGACACATTTTTCAAAGGCCATATAAATGGATGGAAGTTCTAGCCCAAAAGGTTGAAAGGCTTTTCATTAAATGCGAAAGGGAAAGGGATTGAGAGAAAAGATACGCTCATCATTTTCACAGAGACAGGCCATGCACTTAGGAGTTCATTAATAGATGTCAATTGCTGGAAAGGACTGTTGGAATGAAGATTTGCGGACAAAGTGTTGGATGTATCTTATTAGAATTTAGGTAAACCATGGCCTGTCATTTTGTCCTGTGTCCACTATCAATCTAATGTATTTTTCACTCTTTAAACTAATAAAATAATTATGTCTGTTCATGCATAGCCTGGCTGTTTGGCTGAGTTGATAACCCATTTACTTGGATTCGAGTAGGTAAAATGATTGGACGAACACTTGTCAGATGAATGATAATGTGAGTAAATGTGAAGTTGTCTACTTTTACATGGAAAAAGAAATTCTATTTGAAGGGAAAGAATTTACAGACCTCTTCAGTGCAGAAGAGCTGGGCTCCTAGTAAATAAATCACAAGGTTAGCTTGCAGGTGCAGCAAGTGATTAAGAAGACAAATAGAATGCTGTAATTTATTGTAAAGAGAATGGAATGTACAAATAAGGAGGTTTTGTTGCAGTTACCCAGAATGTTGGTGATACCTCATCTGAAGTAATCTGTAAAGTACCTGTATTAGAAGCAGCTCAAAGAATTCACTCAACTAATTCCTAGCATGCAGAGGTTATCCATTGAGGAAAGGTTGGGTAAATTAGGCTTGCAGATAGTTGGACTTTAGAAGAATAGATAGTGATCTTGTGAAGCACATAGGATCCTGAGGGAACTTGACAGAGTGAATGCTGAGTGAATGTTTCCCTGAATTGGATACATTATAACCAGGGGACAGTTTAAAAAGTAAAGGATTTCCTGATTAAGATAGACTTGAAGAGTTTGCTTTTACCTCTGTGTCTGTGTCATTAATCTGAACTTTATCTTACCAGAGTGCAGTGTAAGATAGATCATTGGCTATTTTTAAGATTGAGTTTGACAGATTATTAATTTACATTATAATAAAATATTATAGGGAATGGATAAGAAAAAAGTTTAGGATCCTGTCCTAAACTACTTATTCTTGGTTCTATATTTTACTCTGAATATCAAAATGGTGCACAACAACTCTGATTTGATTAATGAATAATCTCTTTGTTGACAATCAACAAGTGATATCATTTTCCCCACCATGTCCCAGAAGTTAGTTGCTTATGATTTCTGCGCACTAGGATCCATTTCTGTATTTGATATCTTGGTGCGTCTTTGTAATAGTTGATCAGACTACTGTTTCTGTGTTAGAGAACACTGTTTCCTGGCTAGCAAAACTGATGTGATCCATTCAAGACCTTGCTTCATGCCCCTTTCTGATCCTGGCTTTTATCATGTAGGAAATACCTTAAATCAGGTTATGTGGTTGGGTTATTAACCCCACCCTGTTCATCCAAGACTACCACCTCGTAGTCATAAATCTACTTCAGCACGGTTTGTCTCCATATATATGCCAACAAAGATGTGATTCTGTATCTCAGTTGGATAGGAAGAAATCATTCACACATTTCATAGGCTGCCTGCTTTAGAAAGTGGCCAAATGTGTGTGTGTGTATGTGTGTCTTTCTATATGGGTTACAATGATCCCAGCTGGCTCAATAACAATGCCTTTAGTCAAAATCTTCCCTTCATAATCCCATCTTGTTACCAGCAAGAGACTGATCTTTGCCCACAAGACAGCGTCACAGATAGTTTACACTTGACGACATCCACAAAAGAATAAAAGCACGACTTTCATCACCAGTTCAACCTGTAAAAATGATTTGAGTAATCACACATGATGTTCCATAGAAAAATTGCCCGAAACGTCGAATTTCCTGTTCCTTGGATGCTGCCTAACCTGCTATGCTTTAACCAGCAACACATTTTCAGCTCTGATATGTTTCTCAACCCAGTTCTACCTTCTCCCAGTAAGCTTTGATCCCCATGCCAATCGAGAAGTTGTCTTAAGTTCCTTAGCATCCACATTGAACTCTACAGATTCACCACCTTCTGGCTGAAGAAATTCCTCTTCATCACAGGTTTCAAGGGTTGTCCTTTCACTCCGAGGTTGTCTCCTCAGGTCGTCGTGTCTCCTTGTACTGGAACCATCTTTGCTATGTCCATTCTATCCAGCCCTTTCAGAATTCTCTAAGTTTCAAACGAACTCCCCTTTCTAAACTCCATTGAGTATAGACCTAGACACTTCAACCACACCTCTTCTTGACAAACTCTTCATCACCGGGATAATTCTTCTAAACCTTCTCTGGACTCTCTCCCACGTCAACACATTGTTCAATACTGCTCTCAATATTCCAAATGTGGTCTGGTGAGAACCTTATATAGCCTCAGCAGTATAGCTCTGCTCTTGAATTCTACACTTTTTGAAATGAATGCTAACATTGCATTTGATTCTAAACCATTACATGAATCTTCATGTTAACCTTAAGAGAGTTATGAACTAGGACTCCCAAGTCCATTTGAGCTTCAGATTTCAGAAATCATTTTCCCGATTGAGAAAATAGTCTACACCTCTATTCTTCCTCTCATTGTATTCCATCTTCCACTTCTTTGCCCACTCTCTTAGCCTGTCCAAACCTTTCTGCATCCTCCTTGCTCCCTCAACCCTACCTGCCCCTCCGCCTATCTCTGTGATATCTGCACACTTAGCAGCAATGCCCTTATTCCCTTTGTCCAGACCCTTAATGTATAATATGAATAGTTGTGGTGCCAACATTAACCTCTGCAGGATTCCACTAGTCACTGGCTGCCATCCTGAAAAAAAACCCTTTAACCACCTCCGCCACCCCCCCCCCCCCCCCCCCCCTTCTGCCAGTCAGCCAGTTCTCTGTACGTGCCAGTAACTTACCTCTAACACCTTGGGGTCTTTAGTTTATTTAGCAGCTTCCTGTGCAGTATATTGTCAAAAGCCTTTTGGAAATCCAAGTGGATTATGTCCACTGGTTCTCCTTTGTCTAATTTTTTCGTTACCTCTTTAAGAATTCTACCTCCTCAAATTCTTCCCCTTGACAAAGCCTTGCTGACTCAGCCCTAATTTCCCATGTACTTACAACTACTCTGCAATTCCATCCTTATTAATGGACTTTAGAATCTTACTAACAACTGAGATCAGGCTAACTAGCCTGTAGATTCCTGTCTTGTGCTTCCTCACATTAAACACAGTTTTAACCATTTTCCAGTCCATTGGTATCCTACCTGACCCTAGTGATTCCTGAAAAATCATCACTACTACATCTACAATTTCCTCCGCTATCTCCTTCTGAAATCTGGGGTGCAGTCCATCTGGTCCAAGTTATTTATCCCCCTTCAGGCCTTTCATCTTCCCCTCTACCTTCCCCTTAGTGATAGCCACTATTCTCAGCTCCACCCCGTGACTCTTTTGAAGTTCTGGTATGCTGCTGCGAAGACTGATGCAAAGTATCTGTTCAATTCCTCCACCATTTTTAAAATCCACATTACTACTTCTCCAGCCTAATTGTCCAGCAGTCCAATGTTTACTCTTGCCTCTCTCTTACTTTTCATATTTCTAAGAAAAAGCACTCGCAAACATCTTTTATATCCCAAGCTTGCTTATCCTCAGATTTCATCTTCTCTCCCCTTATTGCTTTTGTAGTTATTCTCTGCTTATTTTCAAAGGTTTCTCAGTCCTCTGGCTTCCCGCTAATATTGAATACATTGTGTACTTTTTCTTTTGCTTTTATGCTGGCCTGACCCGCCTTGTCAGTCATGGTTGCCTCATCCTCCCCTTTGTATGTTTCTTCTTTCTTGGATGTATGTGCCTCCAGAATTACCCCCTGGAACCTCCTGCCTTTGCTGCTGCATCATGTTCCCTGCTCAGTTTCCCTTTCAATCAACTCTAGCCAGCATCCCTCATGCCTTTGTAGTTACCTTTCCATTCCATCTGATTCAATCATCTTCCTCTAAAAGCGCATTGTGAATTCTATCATATTACAGTCACTGCCCCCGAGGGGTTCTTTCACTTAAGTTCCCTAATCGATTCTGCCTCATTACCAAATCTAGAATTGCCTTTTTCCAAGAGGGCTCTATCCCAAGCTGTTACAAAACAAACAAACCTCATAGACATTCCACAAATTCCTTTTCTTGAAATTGGCTGCCAGCCTGATTTTCTCAGTCCACCTGCATACTGAGGCCCTCATGATTATTTCATCTGACAAGCTACCTTTCAGTACTCAGTCTTAATAGAAGTCAACCACATCAATGACAGTGACTACTTTAGTCATGTGACTTATGTGTCAATATAAGTTATATTTGTGAAATAAAGTTGGAGATGTTTTATACATGATCTAATTTTCCTTTAGTTATATTTTGCATATGAGCTAAGTTCTTTGCATATATCTCTGACGGCCTTCTGAAGCCGAAACAAGGTCACAGAAAATAATCAAGTTATTTGAAAAGAAAACCAAAGAACTGTGGATGATGGAAATCAGAAACAAAATCAGAAATTGCTGGAAAACTCAGTAGGTCTGGCAGGATCTGTGGAGAGGAAGCAAACTTGACATTTCAGATTCAGTGACCCTTCAGAACAGGAGTATATGAATACTTCACATTGAAGTGATTGATTCTGAGATGCATTTTCAACCACATAATGATATTATCACTAAAAGTACACCTTTTTATCTGTAACAATCCCTACTACAGCTCACCTGTTAGCAGGAACACTATCCGTGCCGTTATTACCTCCAGGTTTGATCATTGCAATGTATTCTGGCTGATCACCCACTTTTACCCTCTATAAACTTGACGAGATTCAAAAATCTGCTGCCCGTGATCCAAGTTACATCAAGTTCTGTTCACCAATTACCTAAGGACTTGCCAACCAAATTATTGGATCCCATTTAAGCAATGCCTCAATTTAAAAATACCTCCTGAAATCTCATTGCTTCTTACTTCTGTTTCCTCCTTTCAGACACTTCTAAATGCCTCTTTTTGATTTTTTTAAATCTTCAGCCCTTGTACCACCTCATGAAGTTTGGTAGCAAAGTTTATTAATAATAGTCGTGTGAAGTGCTTTGGGATGTTTTAAGCTGTGAGCATTGTTATTATAACGCAGGTTTGTTGCTCCAATATACTGAATCTTTCATAACAGTTTATAGATAGTGTAATAAATGACAATTCTGTAACCAGAAGATATATCAAATCATTTATTTACAAGCATAATGTGAGGATATGCTGTTTAAATAACAACTCTTTAATAAGAAATCTGTTTTGGTATATGTAATATGTTTTCTGGCTTGAAGGATCCATTAATTTCTCTCTTCTGACGTTGGCACAGGTTGCAAGCTTGTTCCATGAGCCAAGTATTGGCAATGCTATCCACATCGTAATGGTGCGACTCATTTTACTGGAGGAAGAGGAGGTATTATTTGAGTTGTATATTAGAAGTATGAGATTTGTGATTGCAAGTGCAGTGTATTTTTTAATCAAAGTTACTAAAATAACTAAACATAATTTTTATATAGAGGAGGCTGACAACAACTATTCACCAAAATCTGAACATTAACTGTCCCTCTTTAATTTTTAGTATCTTTGATCATTTGTTTGATTCAGTGATATTAATGTTTTATTAATGGCTGATTCTTCAACCAATATCTTGCTGAGGTGATACTGTCAGTAATGTTGCAGCTTGTTAGACTATAGACTTTTAATAAACCAGATGTTCTGCTCAGAGTTGGAAGTTTTGATCGAATTAAAACTAACCCAATAATTAGATGTCTTCTGTGCTGGAGAGTCCTGGATAGAGGAGTTGACATGGTGGTGTTATTGCTCGATGATTAATTCAGAAACTCAGCTCAGGTTCTGGAATCTGACCATGACAGATAGTGGAATTTGAATTCAACAAAAAATAATCTAGAATTAAGCATCTACTGACGAGCATGAAAGCATTGTTGTTGAAAAAAACTCATCTGGCTCACTGATGGTCTTCAGGGAAGGAACTCTGCCATCCTCCCTGGCCTACATGGGACTCCTGATCCACAGCAATGTGGTTAACTCTCAACTGGCCTCTGCAATGGCTCAAGCAAGACACTCAGTTCCAAGGTTGGCGCGGGGCGGGTAATAAATGCTGACCAGCCCGTGATGCCCAGGTCTCATAAGCGATTAAATAAAAATGCCGGGCAGGAAATCCACAAATTCAGTGTAGCAGTGTGTCACATTTTGTGATTTAAATGTCTGTAAGCAGAGCAGGCACTTGGACAGCTGCTGTGAAAGGGTAAAGATATATCAAAGAATGCCGGAAGTGTGGAAGCTGGCAATTTGGCCTATCAAGTCCAAACCGTCCCTCCGAACAGTGTCCCACCCAGACCTAACCCCCTACCATAGCCCTATAACCCTGCATTTCCTTTGGCTAATCTACCTTACCTGCACTTCCCTGGACATTTCAGGACAGTTTAACATAGCCAATCCACATCTTTGAACTGTAGGAGGAAACCAGAGCACCTGGTGGAAGTCCACGCAGACAGGGAGAGAATGTGCCAACTCCACACAGAAGTTGCCTGAGGGTGGAATCGAAACTAGGTCTCTGGCATTGACAGCTGTATGTGCTAGAGGGGTTATAGTAGCAGTTGGTGAAGGGATCTGTGCCAGCTGGGTGAGGGTGGCCAGTGGATAGGTTGGTATGATGCCGGTGGGGTAACCTGCCAGATGGATGAAGTCAGTGGTGTGCCAGGTGGGTCAGATGCCAAGAGGACCAATAGGTGTATGAGTGGTTCAGATGGGTTGGGGAAAATGGGTTTTCCCTTGGGGAGTTTTTGTATCATGCATGGACTGTCTGTACAGACAGATGGGCAAGAGCATGTCAGGTTAGATTCTTGTATGGGGAGGGTTTGTAGAAGGATGTTGGGTTTAGTTGAGCTATGGTCTGGTTGAGGTGGGTTGGTGTTCAGTAAGAGGTGTCAGGCCATTGGGCTGGATGTGTTGTGGGTAAGATGTGCTGGGTCTGGGAGGGATGAGGTGGATGTCAGAACCTTGGCATGGGTTAGGGTTTTCTGAATGGGTGCTGGTTTTGGGGGAGTTCCAGCAGATGGATGGGGATTAACATTGAAGATAAGTTTTGGCTGCAACAGATTGGGGTTTGAGGTGGGAGGGAGGATGGAATGGGTGGAAATTGAGGGCATGGGAGTGGGGTTTGACTGTCAGAAATCTGGGGTGTAGGGGGTCAGGGGAGGTTTAATTGGAATGGTGAGTTGAGAGTTCAGTTTAATAGGTACCCAGAAGTTGGGAATAGGATTTTAGTTTTCAAAATTTTACATTTCCTGTTTATCTATTAAGCCAGGTCAATTGGAACCCTCTAAAGTCTCCACCTTTAAGGAGTTTTTTCAGAGAGTACCAATACATGGGAATTCTCCATCTGAAGTTTCAACTTCCTGCACAGTTCCTAGGGACATGCAACATCAGGGCGAGCAGTGGTGGAGGGAATGAGTGTTGGCAGATGCGGTCTATTTCTCTGCATTTTTAATTGTGGACTAAAAGAAGAAACAAACTGTTTTAGAAAGCATGGATTGGTCAAAGATCATTGCAGTTTTTAAAAGCAAGTAATCTAGCAATCATTGACACTGAATCATAAAGTCCTACAGCACAGATCAAGTCTTTCAGCCCAAACTGGTCCATGCCGACCAAAATGTCCATCCATTCTCACCCTATTTTCCTGCACTTGGCCCATATCCTTCTAAACCTTTCCTATCCATGTATTTGTATAAATGCCTTTTAAATGTTGCTTATGTATCCACCTCAACCACTTCTGCTGGCAGCTCATTCCACATGCGTACCACCCTCTGTGTAAAAACTGTGCTCTTCAGGTTTCCTTTTATTCTTTCCCCTCTAACCTTAAACTGATACCCTCTAGTCCTCGATTCCCCAACCCTGGGAAAATGACTGAGTGCATTCACCCTATCCATGCCTCTCATGATCTTATACATTTCTATAAGATTCCCCCTCAGTCTTCTATGATCTAAAGAAAAAAGTTGTAGCATGTCCAACTTCTCCCTATGACTCAGACCATTGAGTCCTGGCAACATTCTTGTAAATTTCTTCTGTACCCTTTGCAGTTCAATAATATCCTTCCTATAGCAAGGTGACCAAAAGTGAACACAATGGTCCAAGTGCTGCCTCATCAACATCCTGTATAACTGCAACATAACTTTCCAAATTCTATATGCAGTGCTCTGACTGATGAAGGTCAGTGTGCCAAAAGCCTTCTTCACTGCTCTGTCTACCTGTGCTTCGACTTTCAGAGAACCATGCACCCGAACTCTGAGGTTCCTTGCAAGAGCAGCTAAGATAAGCTAGAGGAGCAGGGCAGAGACGTCGATTTCGCTGCTCGTTAGATGCTGCCTGAACTGTTGTGCTCTTCCAGCACCACTGCTCCAGAATCTGGTTTCCAGCAGCTGCAGTCATTGTTTTTACCTAGTTGATTTTAACCCTACTGCGAATCCTCTTGCAAGGATGCCTGCCTTGAATAAGTTTTACTCCTCTCTCTACAAGAATCTCAGGGAATCCCTCTCCCACTGCAACTCCCAGGTCATTTCCTCTGCCCTGCTCCTCTAGCTTATCTCTCCATGCTTCCAGCTCACTGCCTTTATTCCTGATGAAGGGCTTTTGCCCGAAACATCAATTTCACTGCTCGTTGGATGCTGCCTGAACTGCTGTGCTCTTCCAGCACCACTGATCCAGAATCCTTCCATAATTGCCCTTTGCTCCCTACCATCAAGCCAACTGTGTATTCAATTTATCAGCTTCCTCTGGATTCCATGCAATCCAACCTACCAGAGCAACCTACCAGGTGGAACCTTATCAAAGGCTTTACTGAAATCCATATGGGAGCCATTTATGTCTACCACCTTGCCCTCGTCAACCTTCCTGATGACTTCATCAAAGAACAGTAAACAAATTTGTGAGGCATGATATCCCATTCAAAAGCCATGCTAACTGTCTTTCCCCTGTCAAATCCTGTCTTTCCAAATGCATGTACATTTTAACCCTCAGAATCTTCTCAAGTAACTTACCCTCCACAGGTGTTAAGCTTACTGGCCCATATGTCCCAAGGTTTTCCTTACAACCCTTCTTGAATAGTAACACAACATTCACTACCCTCCAGTCTTCAAGGATTTTGCCTGTGGCTTATGGGTCCTATTCTGTCCCTAGTTATTCTTTTTCCTTTAATATAGTTAAAGAACGTCTTTGGATTCACCCTAATCTTTTCAGCCAAGGCTATCTCATGCCCTCTTTTCACCTCCTTATTTCCTTCTTCAGTAAACTCCTGTATCCCCTATATACTCCAGGGATTCCTTTGATCCTACCTAAGCCATTCCTCCTTCTTTTTTCTGGTCAAAGACTCAATATTTCTTGTCATCCAAGGCTCCCTATTCCAGCTAACCTCGCCTTTCACCCTCTGAGAAACATATAGACCTTGAACTCCAGCTATCTCCCTTTTTAAAGGCCTCCCGCTTGCCTAAAAGCAAACTACTCAAATCAACTGCTGCAAGCTCATCTAATTCCACAGAATTCTCCTTGCCCCAGTTAAGAACTTGAACCTGTGGACTAGCTTTGTTCGTCTCCAGAACTATTTTGAAATTAATGGAACTATGGTCACAGGTCCCAAATTGCTCCTGTATTGTCACCTCAGTCACCTGTCCTGCCCTATTTCTCAAGAGTAGGTTGGATTTTGCCCCTTCCCAGATAGGACCCTCTATATACTGCTTGACCAAACTTTCCTGAACACACTTAACAAATACCACCCCATCTAACCCCTTAAAGCTCTGGCAGTCTCAGTCTATGTTAGGAAAATTGAAATCCCCGACTATGACAACCCTATTGCTCCTGCAAGTCTCCCCAACCTCCCTGGATATTTGTTGTTTTAATTCCCGTTGACTATTTGGGGGCCTATAGTACAACCTCAACAGCATCACCATCCCCTTCTTATTTCTTAGCTTCACCCACAAAGCCTCACCAGATAATCCTTCAGTTATTTCATCACAATTTACATGGTTGGTAGTTTGAGAAGTAGTTGAAATGTGGTTTGCAAATGAACTGGAGCAAAGGAGTTTGCACAAACAGAGATGCAGCTGTCAAAAATCACTGATTAGTTTGTCGATGAATGCCAGTTGTGGACGGCAAAGGCCTTTTGCTTGCCAACAACTGAGTGATTGGTTAAAAATCTTGAAGCTGTGAAGTTAGGGAAATGTCATCTTATGTCCACTAGCTCTGAAACACACACTTCTGTGCAGTAACACTTACATTAACCATGAAGAAAATTATCCCTTAAGATCCTTAGTTGTTTTACACCCAAGTGCTTATGCCTTCATCAGATTGGGTGGAGATGAATGTACCGTTAAATGTTTCAGCACTGTTAGCTTATGCAATGAAATCTAACTGAGGCAACATTACCTGGGTTGGCAGGACTTCAACAGCACTCCAGAATTATGTGAAAGTGAAAGGCAACCAGGGCATACATTAAAAGAAATGGCCTTACACTAAATTAAAACTGGTTTGGTCATTGATATTATTGCTTATTATTCACAGGACTACTGATCAGGAAAATGTAGTCAGCAAAAATATCAATATAATTTAAATTATCATGTACAATGCAGATCTAGTTCAGTCTTAATAAATATACACTATCATTGGAGAATGATTAGCTTGTTAAAAGCTACTAATTAATTAAGTTCAACAATATTCAAATGCCAAAAGAATTATCTTAGCCAAAATCTGCTCCCCCTATTCAGTGATAAATTGTAAGTCAAGGACTTATGCAACAACTATCAAATTATATCAAGCTTTTTCGACTGAAAATGCGCCAGGCATTAGGGATTTTAAATATTCCTGTCTGGAAGCAAAATTGTATACCATGGAAACCTTTGAAGTCCAAACATACATGCTGCATGGATTAGTGCTGAGCCAGCAACTGTGTACTATATATATAATTTCATGACTAGAAGGCAGGAAACAAGAACATTGCAATCAGATTTGCAAATGACAAAACAATAGATAGAAAGGCCAGTTGTGAGGGGATATAAACATTGCATTATAGAGTGATAGAATCCCTTCAGTCTGGAAGCAGGCCATTTGGTTGTCGAC
The DNA here is from genome assembly GCF_020745735.1 of Hemiscyllium ocellatum. Classification (NCBI taxonomy): domain Eukaryota; kingdom Metazoa; phylum Chordata; class Chondrichthyes; order Orectolobiformes; family Hemiscylliidae; genus Hemiscyllium; species Hemiscyllium ocellatum. Next base: position 50,753,641 of record NC_083401.1, on the reverse strand, counting down.
TCCATACTGACCCTCTGAAGAGCATCCCATCCAGATCCACCCCCCTACTCTGTCCCTGTCACTCAGCATTTCCCGTAGCTAATCTAGAGCATAAAAGTATAGATTGATTGAGTGAGCAAAAAGTTGGCAAATGGAATACAGTGTGGGAAAATGTGAAGTTGTTTATTTTGGAAGGGAAACCAAGGCAATAAGAAATTATTTAAATGGAGAAAATAGAATGCTGCAACACAAAAGGACTTTGGGGTACTTGTGTGCATGAAACACAGAAATGTCAGCACACAGATGCAGCAGGTGACCAGGAAGGTGAATGGAATGTTGACCCTTATTTCAAGCAATTTGGAATATAAGAAGAGGGAAATCTTACTACAACTGTGCCAGTTGCTGGTGAGACTAAATCTGGAGTCCTATGAGCAGCTTTGGTCCACTTATTTAAGGAAAGATATCATTTCATTTGTGTCATTTCCAAGCAGGTTCATTAGGATGATCCCTGGTATAGAGGGATTGTCTTGTGAGAAAACACTTGGGACTCTACTAACTGGAGTTTTCAGGAATGATTGAAACATAAAAGATTTGTAAGGAGTTTGACGGAGTAAATACTGAATGTTTCACCTTATGAGAGAACTGAGGACCTGAGGGCATATTCTCATAATTTAAAACAGAGATAAAGAATTTCTTCTCTCAGAGGGTTGAGAGTCCTTGGAACTCCTTGCTACAGAGAGCTGTGGGAGCAGAGCCTTTGTGTATATTTATGCTGAGATAGATTCTTGAACAGTGCACATGTCACAGGATAATGGGAAAGGGCAGGAGAGTAGATCTGGGGCATGTCAGATTAGCCATGATCCTACTGAATGACAGACAGGCTCCAGGGACTGAATTATCTACTGCTGTGTATCTAATTCTTATGCTCTTATCTTCCTTATCCTACACTGTTGTTGCGGACAGGGGCGGGGGGTTTTCTATGGTTCCAGTGCTACAAGCAGCTTTCTGATACCTCACCCAGTTGTCAGAGTTATTATTCAGATGAATAACTTTGAAACTGAATTATCTATTCAAACTGAAATGAAACAAAAAATATATCAGATCCAAAGAAACAAATGATAAGACTGTCTTTTTGGTTAGAATACTTCTGTTAGAATTATATTGGTCTCTTTATGCCATAGTTATGGCATAGAAGTCTAGTTATGCCATAGAAATTTTCTCTTAATTGGTCGATTATGGCCTTAAATTTTGTAAAGGTTGAGGGAGTCTCTGGCTTAGCAAAAGAGATGTTGGAGACCAATTCTGGAAAATCCTATCCTTGAATTCTACAGCCATTATTCTTGCTGAAGGAATGGTGGAGAATGGAGGTAGGTTGTAGTTTGTACAGCCTTGGTTTAGGAAGGCAGCTGTACGTATTAAAATGTAGCTTCTATCAAACAGATCAAATTTTTGTAAGTAGGATATAAAAAATATGACTTTTGAGGATAAACTCGAAAGTGGCTACAGTTCTTAAGAAAGACAGGATACTGTTTTGAAGGTGCAAGGTGTCCCATTGGTTAGGTTCAAGGTAATCTCTGGAAGAGGCCAAGTTCTTTTAAGTTTGTAATACTGGACATGAATATATGTTAAAAAGCGAATGAACTCATCGACACGGTCAAACTTATTGGAGTTTTCAAGCTGTCAAGGGAATTAAATATCCTGAAAGTATTGAATAAAGAAGTGTAAAATAAAGTTAGTGTAAACTATTTCACTGTGTATGTTTGTAGAGCCTACAGGCTGACTTCATAGGATTTGCGTTGCATGGTTATTTCCATAACCTTCCATTATCTCAATGAGATGTTTATTGGTTTACATTTTGATTGACAACACTACTTCTTAAAAGGTATTTGAATTAGGGTTATAAATAAAATTGCTAAAATATAATGAGCCAGATTTTTATCAATGAAGGAGCATATTTTTAAAACAAAATAGCGAATTCATTGACATACATGTAAAAATATGATTTTGTTTTGTCTTAGCATGAGTTCTGAGGTCTTCCCTTGGGTGAGTTAGCATTGGCTAGGGTAAGGGCAAAGAGTGGTAGGTAGGATCATAGGTTGGATTGAGTTGACACTAAGTTGGCACAGAGACAAGATGTATGGAGCAGATAAAGGGGTGGATGATTTGATGACAGGTGGGTAGACATGCATAGATTGGCCTGGAGGTTATGATGGGTCATGGGAGGTGGGGGCATCAGGTGACCAGGCAATGGGATAAGGAGGTGTGGGCTGGACAACGGTTTTGTTTTGCTCTTTATTTCATTGCTGAGAGAAATGGTCAAATCACTGAGGCAGCCTTCCCCACAGCTTGCCTCCCCTCTCTGGTTGTAATGAACTTTTTACATTGCAGTGGACTTGACCTCAGTTGCTAACCTTCATTTCCCATTGAGATGAAGATCTTACAGTCCAGAAACCTTTCATCCTCATTGTGCTAGAGAATGTGGGCGTTTTCCCAACTATGCATCCTTGAATAGGAATGCAAATTCTTCCCCATATTTTTTCTTCCTTTTAGTTCAATGTCCTGTGTTTCTCTGGAATTAACTGGGATTTCCCAGATTGCTATGATTTGTAGACTATTCTTTTCATCCCTATTTATAAAGAGTGCTTACATCTCAATCTGCATTTTGAAGAAAAGGACCAACCTCAGTCCCTGTAAAGTTCTTGTCTCTGTGTATCTGCACTTGTACCATCCCCATATTGGCTTCTTACAAGAAAAGCTTGACTATCAGAAATCCTAGTTTGAGCTCAATTGTGCGTGAAACATTGGCCCTCATTTTTATTCTCTCAGTGTACTGAGCAGAACTATTGCAACTATTGCCCAATGTTGTGGATGGGATGACGAAGCATTTTATTGACCAAACTCAGTTATATTCAGTTGGTAAGTTGTGTGTTTGAGTACCAACAACGCTGTCACTTTTTAGACTGAGTTTGAAATCTTTCAGGCCAGCCATAAAGCGTGATCCAGCAGTAGAGGGCTAAAGAGGACAGCAGGATTCATCAGGGATTGGATGTAGATCATTAACAAAGGGCAACAAGGTTATGATCTTGAAGCAGGGACAATGAAGAAGGTAGTTCTAAAACTGGAAAATAAACTAAATTTTGTTCTTGTTGGATCTCTTAAAGTGATACCTGTTTGTTGCTTATGTAGTGTTTTACCCCATGTTAAAGCCTAGCAAACAGGTATGGAAATGCAAAATAAAGATATCAAGGTTTTTGGTTGATCTCCAATGAAGTGATGGGAGCTCCCAGAGGAAACATCCAGGAGTCTCACAAAGCTATGTCAATCAAGTGATTTATTTTGCATTTCCAGACTGGTTTGCTAGGTTTTAACATGGGATAAAACAATACATAAGCAACAAAACATGTATCACTTTAAGAGCTCCGACAAGAACAAAATTTAATTTACTTCACAGTTTTAGGACTACCTTCTTCACAAATGCATGAACAAGAAGGGAACAGAATGATACAGATCCTATAAGTGAAGACAGTTTTAGTATGGAAGGGCAAAACATGCCATCACAGGCTTGGAGAGCCAAAGAGCTTGTTCCTGTGCAGTATTGTTCTTTGGTCTTTGAAGGAATTGAATGCAAAATCTCCAGATTTGCAGACGACACTAAGCTGGGTGGCACTGTGTGCTGTGAGGAGGATGCTAAGAGGCTGCAGGGTGACTTGGACTGACTGGCTGAGTGGGGAAATACTTGGCAAATGCAATATAATGTGGATAAAAGTGAGGTTATCCACTTCGGTCATAAAAACAGGAAGGCAGATTCTTGCCTGAATGTTGGCAGTTTAGGACAAAGTGAGGCGCAACAAGACCTGAGTGTCATGGTGGAACGGTCACTGAAGGTTGGCATGCAGGTGCAGCAGGTGGTGAGGAAAGCTAATGGCATCCACTCCTTTATAGTGAGCGGATTTGAGTATTGGAGTAAGGATGTTTTGCTGCAGTTATACAGGGTCTTAGTGAGGCCTCACCTTGAGTATTGTATGCAGTTTTGGTCTCATAATCTGAGGAAGGACATTGAGGGAATCCAGCAAAGGTTCACCAGACTGATTCCCAAGATGGCAGGACTGACATATGAGGAAACACTAGACCAACTGGGCTTGTACTCAGTGGAATTTAGAAGAATAGGGGGATCTCATCGAAACATATAAAATCCTGATGGGACTGGACAGGCTAGATGCGGGAAGAATATTCCCGATGTTGGAGAAGTCCAGAACTAGGGGGCGACATTCTAAGAATAAGGGGTAAGCCATTCAGGACTGAGATGAGGAAGAATTTCTTCACGCAGAGAGTTGTGAACCTGTGGAATTCTCTCATTAGATATACTCAAAAGGGTACTGGTCATGGCCCTTGCAGCTAAAGGGATCAAGGAGTATGGAGAGAAAATGAATGGGAGACTGATATTGCATGATCAGCTATGGTCATATTGAATGATGGTGCAGGGTTGAAGGGCTGTGGCCTACTCCTGCACCTATTTTCTGTGCTTCTATGTTTCTCTGGTCATAGTCCATCCTATAGTGTTCATTTAAACATATTGTAATATGCGGCAAAACAAAGCCATGTCTAACAGTTTTGCTTCTGATATAACATTGTTCAAACCTTTTACAGAAAGAATTAAAAATCATTCATCACGCTGACCATACTCTTTCCAGTTTCTGCAAGTGGCAAAGAAATGTGAATCCTAAAAGCGACTCCTCGCCACATCACCATGACATTGCTGTATTGTTGACTAGGTCAGTTTGATTTTAAAAATGTGAAGAATGAGCAATTGGATATATTCTAAGAAAATATGAAGTAACACAGCTGATCTTTAAAAGACAAATAGTTTTTTATGATAGCCTGAGAATTGGCATGATTGAATATGGATGCAGATAATAGAGCATTTATCACAATGCATACTTGCTACCTGCGGGTTGTCTTGATAGACGTAAAGTCTTGGAAATTGATTCCATTATCTTAACTGCCTTAAGGCTGAGATAGCTAATAGTCTTTAAGATGTGGTGAGCATGAAATATTTTCCCAGAATGTGGGTTAGCATTTTGGATGAGTTAATCAGGCTTGGTTTTCACCTGCTCTGTAGGCTGGGCAATGTTTGGCCAGCATTTCCAGACTGGAGGAAACCTGAGAAGTGCACAAAGGTCAGATCAGCCTCGGGACAAGGTAGGGGTTGGCAGATTTAAAACACAGAAGAGGAGGAATTACTTCTCTCAAAGAGTCACTATTCCAGACTGTGATGGACACTGTGGCAATTAATTCATTTCAGGAGGAAATGGACCAATGTTTAATTAGTAACAGGGGAAAGGGAGTAGAACACAGGCAGGAGATTTTGAGGCAGCATGAGATTAGCCATGATCGTATTAAATGGTGGAGTAGGCTAGAGGGGCTGAATTTCCTACACGTATGCCTAGTTCATATGTTCTTACGTTCTAAATGCTTTCACTGCATTCCTTGTAGACCAGGAAGAGGAGAAGTTTTTTTTTCTTCTGGACACCCACCACAAACTTCTCTCTCATCAATAATGCCCCCTAATGCACTCATTGTTGTCTGCTTCTTGACCCTCTGTCGAGACTGAATTCCCAGTTTGAAATCAAACTCATTCATTTCTGTGGCACGCTGAAAAGTCCTTCTTGCCCAGTCAGGAGCACATCGCACTATTTTCTGGGCAAGGAACGTGTCAATAATGAAACATACTGTTTGAAAATAAAATTCCATACTGGGAGCATGCAGAGCCTGAGTCCCATATACTATCTTGCACCCTCATCCCACACATTGTCCCTAACACCAAGTTCCCTTTGAAATAACTCCACACAGGTCGCTATCCTGTCACCAAATTACCCATTATTTATATGCAGAGAGTACTTGCTTCCTCAAAGCCAGCTTCCTCAGAGCTAGCTCTCAGAGTGAACAGGGGCATTTTAATTTATCTATGTCAGCCCGGGCTCCCTGATTGGACCAGATTAACAGCCCCAAACAGGGAACTTATATTCTATGAGGTCCACCTGGCTGATCTCGTTAGAATCCAGCATGTCTGAATGTTTAAAAGAAGAATCCTCCTTCCCATGCTTTACGTAAATGTAAGTAATTACTTTGGATAAAAATATTTCTATTCTTGTGCAATGGGGATCCAGAGTCAACTGTTATGGAGTTTTGCAGCTGTGTTTCTTTGGCATATGTGTCTTTTGCTTACTGAGATGCACATTCTTTGATATCTTTAATAAAACATCAGAAAGTGTTCCTTTAAGATTGAAATGTTTTTGCAATTGTTTTGAACGTGCTGTACCTGCTGCTAATAAAAATATTTGGGCAGCTTCAAACTTTAACATGCAAATGATGGATTTAAAAAAGGAATAAGTTTTGCGCATTTCAGTAGGCACCTATTTAAGATGATTTCTGCTAGAGTATGTTTTGTAAATTTTTTTACTAGTTACTAATGATATTGGCTGGATATTGTATAATATTCATGTAGAAAGTGGCATTAATAGCAGCATGTCTCTTAATCTCTGTCAACCCAGCAGTCTCAGGATGCTTTATGTTAAAATGTCTAAATTAATCTAAATGCTGTTTAATTGCAGGATGGATCTCTGTGCTGGAATGAATCGTCCCTGTGAGACATTAGGTCTGTCACATGTGTCAGGAATGTGTCAACCGCTTCGAAATTGCAACATTAATGAGGATTCTGGCTTACCAGTGGCATATACCATTGCACATGAGATTGGTCACAGGTATCTCAGTGTTTATAAGCAGAGAGAATAGTTCATTTCCACAGGTTAGGAAACTGTGCCTGCTATTAACTGATCCCATTACAGCAGTGATTGAGATGCTACACTTGACCTTTGTGGTCAAGAAGAATTAAAATCCAAGGTTTTCACATGTGTTTGTCAGCCAGTGATTTGCTGTTGGAAAACAGAAGCACACTAGACAGAAACAATTCTGGTACATAAATAATTTTCCAACAATCTTGCATAAGATAGAAGTAGAGAGGATGTTTTCACTGGTAGGTGAAACTAGGACAAGAGGGCATAGCCTCAAGATTAGGGGGAGCAGATTTAGGAGTGAATGGTGAAGGGACTTCTTCACCCAGAGGGTTGTAAATCTCAGGAATTCCTTGTCCAGTGAAGTAGTTGTCACTACTTCAGTAAATGTTTTTATATCTAAGATAGATTTTTTTGAACAATAAAGGAATTAAGTGATGCAGTGAGAGTGTAAGTAAGTCGAGCTGAGTCCACAAAAAGATCAGCCATGATCTGATTGAATGGCGGAGCAGGCTCAAAGGGCCAAATGGCCTACTCCTGCTCTGAGTTCTTATGTTCTTATGCATGAGAATTGGAAATCAATCTCTACCTGTGAAACCGTGCTCCAGCCAGAGAGCTGGAGTAAAGGAGAGAAAAGCGTGTGAAATATGCGAAAGCCAGGTTAATTAATTTCAATTGTTGTGGGCTAATATTTTTTAGATTGCCATTTGGGTGATATATTATGAATTGGAAAACTGATAGATCAAGTAAACTTAAGACCAAAGTAAAATATAAATTCATGAAATCAAGTGTTCTCTTTGACAGAATGTGTTGTATCAGTGGGCTGCAGGTTCTGCATTTGAATCCTTTAATTGGCGTTGCCTTCACGTAATTTCCTGTGTGAACATTATATTGTGAGAGCCTTTCAGTAGTAAATAATTTTGAAATAATAGCAATGACTCCATTGGAATTAGCAGTTTTATGAAGGGTAAAATGTATTTGACTAATTTGCTAGTCATTAAAGGTGTAACATGCAAAGTGGATAATAGAATACCTGTAGATGTAGTATATCTGGACTTTCTGAAGGCATTTGATAGATTGCTGCACTATAATTAATACACAAGGTAAGAACACATGAGGTCAGGGGTAACAAATTGGCTTGGATGGAGAATTGAGATAAATGCATCTGTCTGTAATTGGCAAGCTATAAGTAGTGGGGTGCCACAGGGTTCGGTCCCCATGCCCAACTGTTAACAATCCGTATTAATAACTCGAATGAGGGATAGAATGGGGTATAGCTAAATTTGCAAATCAGACTAAAATAGCTATCAAAGTAAATAGACGTAGAGCATATATATCCTTTTGTGGGGCAGTCTAGAACAAGAGGTCATATTTTAGGCTGAGAGGTGGCAGATTTAAAGCAGACACAGAGAATTACTTCTCAAAGGGTCACGAAGCTGTGGAATTCACTATCCAGAGTGCGGTGGATGCTCAGACATTGCATAAGGAGGAGATAGATTTATCATTAATAATGTGTTAAAGAACGGAGTTGAGGCTGAGATGATATCTGCCATGATTGTATTACATGGTGGAGCAGGCTCAAGGGGCAGCATTGCTTACTCCTGCTCCTAGTTCTCATTTTTTCAATTCTTATAATCATTAAGTACTCACAATCTGTTACATTTTTTTGAAATGTCATCTCAGGCAGTTCTGTCACTGTCCCTTCTTCAGAAAACAAAATGCTGTTTTTTAAATATTTTCTTCTCTTTGTGGTACTTATTTTGTAACACTTTCAAATCTTTCTTGGGTTCTAACATGTCCTTGCAGTGCTCCTTGAGATGGGATGGACAAATGATTTGTTCTTAGGTGTCACAATGTCCCTCCTCTTAATCTGAATTTATATAGGCAAAAAAAAATCACCATAGTATGTGAGTAATAAATCCATTCATTGCACACAGTTTTCACAATGATATTTCAATTGTGATTTTCTAAATGAAATTTTGTAGCTGGCCGAGGGATTACAGTTTTGATAACGCTGTAACCGTTGGATATATGCCTCTTAAACTATTCATCAGAATTGAAATGTGCAACATTTATTTCAAAAGTTATGCATAAAATGTGAAGTATAATAGAATAGAAATGCACTGCTTGCTAGTGATGTGGCTGATGATGTACAATTATTATTGTTATTACAGTTTTGGCATCCAGCATGATGGACAGGGTAATGATTGTGAACCCTTTGAGAAGAATCACTTTATCATGTCTCGGCAGTTACAATATGATCAGTCTCCTCTCATATGGTCTCACTGCAGCAAAGATTACATCACACGTTTTCTGGAGTGAGTCATTTATTTAATTTATGCCGTTGTGTAGTCTGAATTGAATCATTTTCATTTTCAGTTCACTTTGCAAATGGCCATATTTGAAAATTGTTCTGTGTTGTGGCATGACATTGGATGTTGTACAGGGTGAAAACAAGGAGGACGAAGTAATAAAGCCACAGAGTTTCTTAGAATTGTTTGACTAAATCAGATGGTTTGTACATGGAAGGACCAGAGCATGATGAGTTAATTGATGCTGACTCTTGGGGATGGTGCAAGTTAGGACAATTAATCAGTTAACAGTAGTTCATGTTCCATTTCAATTTTAGCTCAAGATAGCCATCAAAGGTGATGCTAGGAATAGCATATGTTTAAAAGATTTAATTTTTAAAAACAAGTGGCTTACTATTTTGGAGGGATGAAATTTGGTGCAGCCCTCACAAGGAGATTAAATATTTTAACGTTAGTTTTAGATTTTACACAGATTGCTTGGCTAACAAGATGGAAAGAAATGAAGAGGCGCAGAATGGAATAGATGCAGTAAAATGGGTATGAACAGGGTTTTTCTCACAAGAGGTTCTTCTTGAGACTTATGACAAACAAAATAAGAAATTAACTAGGAAGAACTGGATATATTACCAGAACAAGGGAGTGAGGTATTCACAGTCAAGGGATGCTAAATGGAAGTATTACCTTTGTGAATAAAGATTCTCCAGGGGGCTGTGACATATGTTGGGTGGTTCTTGCAGAAGGATATAACTTTAAGAATGATGTTTTGCTATGGGAAAATTCTAGTGAGTGTGAGGTTACCTCAGATTACAATGGGATCTTGATCAGATGGGCCAATGGGCTGAGGAGTGGCAGATGGAGTTTAATTCAGATAAATGTGAGGTGCTGCAATTTGGGAAAGCAAATCTTAGCACGACTTATATACTTAATGGTAAGGTCCTAGGAAGCGTTGCTGAGCAAAGGGACCTTGGAGTGCAGGTTCATAGCTCCTTCAAAGTGGAGTCTCAGGTAGATAGGATAGTGAAGAAGGCGTTTGGTATGCTTTCCTTTATTGGTCAGAGTATTGAGTATAGGAGTTGGGATGTCATGTAGGAGCTGCACAGGGGATTGGTTAGGCCAGTTTTGGTATATTGTGTGCAATTCTGGTCTCCTTCCTACCAGAAGGATGTTGTGAAACTTGGAAAGGTTCAGAAAAGATTAACAAAGATGTTGCTGGGTTGGAGGATTTGAACTATACGGAAAGGTTGGATACGTTAGGGCTGTTTTCCCTGGAGCATTGGAGGCTGAAGGGTGACCTTATAGAGGTTTATAAAATCACAAGAGGCATGGTTGGAGTAAATAGACAAGGTATTTTCCCTGGGATGAGGGAGACCAGAGCTAGAGGGGCATGGGTTTAGGGTGAGGGGGGAAACGTTTCACACAGAGGGTGATGTGTGTATGAAATGAGCTGCCAGAGGAAGTGTTGGAGGCTGGTACAATTACAGCATTTAAAAGTCATCTGGATGCGTATATGAATAGGAAGGGTTGAGAGGGATATGGGCTGGGTGCTTGCAGGGGACTAGATTGGGTTTGAATATCTGGTCGGCATGGACAAGTTAGACCGAAGGGTCTGTTTCTGTGCTGTACATCCCTGTGACTGTATGACTCTATAACATATCCAAATATATGAAATATTGTTAAAGCCAAAAATAACACTCAAGAAACTTGGCATCATCCAGACCAAAACTGCAACTTGAATGTTACCCCATCTACTGCACGTCTCCACTATTATCGAAAAGATGACCTGCAGCAACTCATCAAAACTTGTTCTACACCACCTTTTAAATCTGCAAATTCTACCACCTAGAAGGACAAGGATAGCGGATGCTTGGGCGCACCAGTGCTTACAAGTTCCACTCCAAGCTGCACACCATATTGAATTGGAACTAAAACACTGACTCAATGTCACAATGGGAAGATCCTGGAACTCCTTTCTAAACAGCCTTGTTGGTCTATCCACTGACTGCAGTGGTTCAAGAAGGGACTTGCTTGCCAGCTTTTCGAGGGCAATTAGGGATAAACAAGAAAGACTGGCCTAGCCAATGATGGCCACATCCCCAAATTAATTGAAGTTGCAGTGGTTCCAGAAGGTAGCTCCCACCTTCAGAAGGGCAATGAGCGACTGACAATTAATGCTGATTCTGCCAGCAATGCTTACATCCCATGTCTGAATTTCAACAATATGTTTGGAGGCACATTGAGCAGATTGGTCCCCATTACACTATGACTTCAGCTTCCTTAAGCCCTCTTATGTACGGTGAAAATCTCAAATTGCAATGAAGATGTTGAAATATTTTTGTAAGGTTCCAGACAAGATGTGCTGAACAGAATTTTACACTGTTAGATTAGAATCAGCAAAGACTCAGAAGGATAAATCAACTATGTATTAGAAGCGATAAATACTTGATAGCCTCAAGGTGGATAACGACCTCTGAAGCAGGTAGTGTTAAAGATTGAGACTTTGATTGATAATTGAATACAAATATCACGGTAAATTGAGAAATCAGGAAACGAGAGATATGGCAAATTGCATCTTTGTATCAGTCTTCATGTGTGAAGGTTGCACACGTTGTCAAACTTGTTTTGTAATCCGCAGCACATGTACACGATTAGGGCATGTGCTACAGAGATATTACATAATTTGTAAAGTCGAAAATCACAAAACACTGTGTTATCGTCCAACAGGTTTATTTGAATCTGCATGCTTTCAGAGCTCCTGCTCCTTCCTCAGGCAGCTAGTGAGAGACAATAAGTCGGACACAGATTTCATCGTAAAATATTAAAAGGTCATACATATTATGTGAATTTATTGAACAAATATAGATGGTTATTAAATCTTTAATCAGTTAGAATGGAGGTGCAGGTTTCGATTGATTAATATGTAAACCTCTGCCCAAGGTAACTTCAGGTTTTATCAGAATAAAGGTCAGACAAAGCATTTTTGGTGTGAGGCCATGTTTCAAGTCTGTTTTTATCTCATCCTGGAGCCAGACTGGTTTTATTTCCAAAGCAGGAACTTATAAAATGCTACATTGACTGGCTCTTCAGGTTGTGTATATTTTTTTAACAAAATAGAATGTACCTGCAAATTCAAATCTGCAAAAGCAATATCACCTCATAGATTTATGTGTGTGTGTGTGTGTGTATGAGAAGAGGATCTGTGTGAGTGTGTGAATGTGTTTGTGTGAATGAGAAGAGGATCTGTGTGAGTGTGTGAATGTGTTTGTGTGAGAGAGTGTATAATGTGGTGGGGTCATCTGTAGTGTCATATAAACCCAAGATCCCACTTGAGGCCGTCCTCATGGGTATCAAACACAGCTATCAGCCTCTGTTCAGCAACTCTGTGTTGTTGCTTGTCCCAAAGTCCACCTTGGAGGATGTTTACCCAAATATCTAAGGCTGACTGTCCTTGACTGCTGTCATACACACACTGTCTTTCACACACATACACACACACTCATACTCTCTCTCATGCATATATTCCCTCACTCTCACACACACTCACACATACACACGTGTTCATATTCACACTCTCTTGCAGGCATATATTCCTTAACACACACACACACACACTGTCTCTCAAGCACACACACACTCTCACGCATTGGCACGCTGTCACACACATATACTCCCTCACACTCACACACACACCCCTCAAGCACATGCATATACTCTCTCAAATGCACACACACACGCGCACATGCATACACTCTCTCAAGAGCATGCGCACGCACACACATACACTCTCTCTCTTTCTCCCTTTCCCACATATATATATATATACACACACACACACACACACACACACACACACACACACACAAGTCTATGGGGTGAAATTGCATTTGCAGGTTTGTTTTTGCAGATGCATTCTACTTTGATTAGATTAGATTAGATTACTTACAGTGTGGAAACAGGCCCTTCGGCCCAACAAGTCCACACCGACCCGCAACCCACCCAGAACCATTCCCCTACACCTGACAAAGAAAATACACAATCTGTAGATAGCCAGTCAGTGTGGCATTTTATAAATTCCTACTTTGGAATAAAACCAGTCTGGCTCCAGGATGAGATACTAACAGAGTTGAAACATGACCTCACACCTAAAATGCATTGTATGACCTAAGGTATCACCTTTATTCAGGTAAAAATTGCACAAAACCACATTCTAGTCCAGCAGGTTTTTTGGAAGCACTAGCGTTTGGAGCGCTGCTCCTTCATCAGGGAGCTGACGGTTTGTGTGATTTTTAGCTTTATCCACTTCAGTTCAACACCAGCACCTCCACAGCATGACCGTCATTCTGATAAAACCTGAAGTTATCTTGGGGCAGGGATTTACATATTAATCACTTGAAACCTGCACCTCAATTCTAACTGATCAGTGACGTAATAGCCATCTAGGTTTGTTCAATACATTCGCATAAAATGTATTGCATTATCTTTTACGATAAATTCTGTATCTGATGTATTCTCTCTCACTAGCTGCCTGAGGATGGAGCGGAGCTCCGAACGCTTGCAATTTCAACTAAACCGGTTGGACTATAATCTGGTGTCATATGATTTTGACTTTGTCTACCCCAGTCCAACACGGGCGCCTCCACAACTTTATTTGTAGAAAGACCAGAGTGTATGTATTACAATGTTAGCTTCTGACAGAAACATCTCAGTGTTTTCAAGAGCTTATTGGTTTCAGTGGTAATATTTAAATGTCATGGTAAATTGAAAAATTGGGAAAGTAGAGATGTGTCAAATAACATTTTTGTATCAGTCTTGATGTCTGAAGGTTGCACAAATTGTCAAATTTGTTTGGTCATCCACAGCACATGTGCAGGTTTAGTGAAGGTGCTACAGAGAAATTCAAGATATTAAATTATTTGTAAGAAGACCTGAGAGTATGTGCTACAGTATTGATTCTTTATGGAAATATGTCAATATTTTCAAGATCTTGATGATTGCATTGGCAATATCTAGAAACCTTGAGATCAGAGTCAGGAAATTACAGTTCAGTTGGTTTAATCCTGGTTTATTCATTCTGTTGAAAATTATAGATATTATAAGGTGATGTGAATAGCTCAAGTATCATTTCTGAATTCTTTGAAGTGTGAACTAAATTAAAGCATTTGATTGAATTCAACATCTGAGGGTTTTATAAAAAGATGTGAGAACTGAGTAGTAGTTTCGGTGGATTGAAAATTGCACTAACAATTTAAAAACAAAAGATGGAGACTCTAGTATTGCAGTGAGTTGACACTTACCCTTTGGATCATAATCAGTTCTAAATTCAGCTCAAAGTTGGCAGTCTCGCAAAATGAAGTGACAGAACAGTTGCTGTGAGAAACCCTGAAGTATGGCTATCTCGGACAGCTTAACATGGAGTTTAATGAGGTCAAAATGATCACATTGTATTTTTAATATTCTGATGTCTTTTGAACTGTGCATTGTGAATGATAAAATGGATTTCTTATCAAACACTACTAAAATATGTAAGGTTTAATAAAACAGACTGTCATGGTTTCCTGACTCACTTGAGAGGGAGAACTATTATCTACTTCAGCATCTGACAAAGTAGTGGCATAGTGTAAGAACTGGACCACGCTCATCTGAATGAGATGTTTCAGTGCCTGCTAATCATTCAGATTTTTCTCCCCATTGCCAGGCTTGTAAAGTTCCTGTTTGGCCTAGAAAGATTAACAGTATTATTTATTAGGTTCACGAGAAATAAATTGTAATCAACCACTTTAGTATAAAATATAATGAGACAGTGATAATTGACATGTTGGAATATTGTGTGCAATTCTGGTATCCTTCCTATTGGAAGGATGTTGTGAAACTTGAAAGGGTTCAGAAAAGATTTACAAGGATGTTGCCAGGGTTGGAGGATTTGAGCTATAGGGTGAGGTTGAATATACTGGGGCTATTTTCCCTGGAGCATCGAATGCTGACCTTATGCAGGTTTAAAACATCATGAGGGGCATGGATAGGATAAATAGACAAAGTCTTTTCCCTGGGGTGGGGGAGTCCAGAACTAGGGGGCCTAAGTTTAGGGTGACAGGAGAAAGATATAAAAGAAACTAAGGGGCAACGATTTCATGCAGAGGGTGGTGCGTGTATAGAATTGGCTGCCAGAGGAAGTGGTGGAGGCTGGTACAATTATCACATTTAAAAAGCATTTGGACGGTTATATGAATAGGAAGGGTTTAGAGGGAGATGGGCCAAATACTGGCAAATGGGATGAAACTAGGTTAGGATATCTGGTCAGCATGGACGAGTTGGACTGAAGAGCTGTTTCCAGCTGTACACTTCTATGACTCTATGAATCTATTATGGGGAGAATTGTAATAATCTCCACCCTCTGCTAAAAGTTTTTGTTTTGCTGGACGCACATATTGTGAATTTGGGCATGAGACCAGACAATTTTTCAGCTGCAAAATTTACTCCTGGTAATTAGCTTCTTCTCTTTTTCCATCTGTAGTCGAGGCTGGGGTTTCTGTCTCAATGATCCACCAACTCAACAGGAATTAGTGGTTCCCACCATTGCTCCAGGTGTGCTATATGATGTCCATCATCAATGTCAGCTCCAGTATGGACCCAACTCAACATTCTGTGAGGAAATGGATGTAAGTTACTGGCTTGCTTATTTGTGAATTAAAACAAGTGTGGGAGATTTACATGGATAAACTTGTCACATCTGATCTGGATGTGTGCATAAGAGGTATAAGTTAGTAAGTTTGCAAATGACACCAAAATTGGAGTTGTAGTGGACAGCAAAGAAGGGTACCTCAAATTACAACGGAACTTGATTAGATGAACCAATGGGCTGAGAAAGGGCAGATGGTGATTAATTTAGATAAATGTGAGGTGCTGCATTTCGGGAAAGCAAATCTTAGCAGGACTTATACATTTAATGGTAAGGTTGTAGGGAGTGTTGCTAAACAAAGTGACCTTGGATGCAGGTTCATAACTCCTTGATAGTAGAGTTGCAGGTAGATAGGATAGTGAAGAAGGCATTTGATATGCTTTCCTTTATTGGTCAGAGTATTGAGCACAGGAGTTGGGAGGTCATGTTGCAGCTGTACAGGACGTTGGTTAGGCCACTGTTGGAATATTGCGTGTAATTTGGTCTCCTTCCTCGCAAAAGGATATTGTGAAACTTGAAAGGGTTCTGAAAAGATTTACAAGGATTTTGGCAGGGTTGGAGAATTTGAGTTATAGGGAGAGGTTGAATAGGCTGAGGCGTAAGAGGCTGAGGAGTGACCTTATAGAGATTTATAAAATTATGAGGGGCATGGATAGGATAAATAGACAAAGTCTCTTTACTGAGGTGGGGGAGGCCAGAACTGGAGAGCATAGGTTTAGGATGAGAGGGGAAAGATATGAAAAAGACTTAAGGGGCAACTTTTTCATGCAGAGGGTAATATGTGTATGGAATTAGCTGCCAGCGGAAGTGGTGGAGGTTGGAACAATTGCAGCATTTAAAAGCATCTGAATGGGTATATGAATAGGAAGGGTTTGGAGGGATATGGGCCAGGTGCAGGGAGGTAAGACTAGATTGGGTTGGGATATCTGGTTGGCACGGATGAGTTGGATGAAGGGTCTGTTTTCATGCTATACATCTCTATGACTCTATAATAAACGGCTTCATCATTGTTCAATTGTTGAATCTAGGCACTAACATCATTTTAAATTTCTTGAAAGTTACTCACAATAGTCTCTATTAGAGAAATGAGTTCTGCCTTCTCCTGTGATGGCCTGATAAATATTTCGTTACAGCAACAAGACTTTTTTTAACACATTACCTTTACACATACTAATTTGCAGACATTTTAATTGCTCCTGTTAGTTTGAGCGAAATCAAAACCAATTGGGGCAAGGGTGATGCATTTTATTGCTGCAATGCAGGTAGATCCAGGTAAAGTTGCAGTTTTCTCTAGCCCTCTATGACCCTTTACTACACAAGCTAAATACTTCTTGAAGAAAATATTTCTAACCTGGTTCAAGAGAAAGAGAGACTCATGGAAGCAAGCTTCAAGCCAAGCATTTGATAAAATTTCAATAATGTGTGGACATAAATACATATAATCTACAATAAGAAAGGCAAGAGAAGACCATCTGGTCCATCAAGCCAATCTTGTGGGCAACCTGCATACCTGCTCAATGTCATCCTGCATCAAAAATTCAATTTGCTATAAATGGTAAAATGATCATTGCTGTACATTTTCCACCAGGGGAAAAGAAAGGAATAGCGAGATTCTGATAAACATCAGTACTTCATCTTCACTGTTACTTTTCTATGTTCTATGGAGAGAAGGAGGAAGAGAGGTGACCTGATTGAGGTATATAAGGTAATAAGAGGCATGGATAGAGTCAATGGCCAGAGACTTTTCCTCAGAGCAGGATTGACTGACATGAGGGGTCATAATTTTAAGATATTAGAAGGAAAGTATAGAGAAGACGTCAGAGGTGGGTTCTTTCCACAGAGAGTTGTGAATACCTGGAATGCGTTGCCAGCTGTGGTGGTGGAAGCAGTCATTAGGGACATTTAAGCGACTGCTGGACATGCACATGGACAGCAGTGATTTGATGAGAGCGATGGTTCAGTTATTTTATTTTAGATTAGGAATAAATCTCGCCACAACATCGTGGGCCGAAGGTCTTGTTCAGTGCTGTATTTTTTCTATGTTACAATATCAGTTTTAACCTCTTTCCAATTTGTCCTTTTTTTCCCATTTCAAATCTCACTATGTCAAGATTCTTTATCAGAAATATTGGGATGCAAATCGTCCTTTGGTAATTTGAGTATTGATGAGAAAAAAAAAATTCATTGAAGTTTTTCAGATTGCACTCATCAGGACAATTTGCAAGAAGTGTCGCTGGAAAAGGAAACAAATTTTTAAACTGTCTGACAGGATGTACTAATTGGTTGGAAAGTTACCACATAGGTGTCAGGTAATGAAAGTCTTAGGCAAGAGAGAATTTAGACATCACCTCTTGCCATTCAGTTGCATGGTCAGGGCTGAATCTCCCACTATCAACATTCTTGGCTTTCCCATTGGCCAGAACCTGAACTGGACTAGCCATATAAATGCTGTCACTACAAAAGCAGGTCAGAAGCTAAGAATCTTATGATGAGTACCTCACCTCCTGATTTCCCAAAGACTATCCATCATGTATAAGTAAGGAGGGTAATAAGATACTCTTCACTTTCCTGAGTAGGTGCAGCTCCAATAATGTTCAAGGAGCTTGACATTCAGTTGGTTGGCACCCAATCACAATCTTCAACATTTACTCCCTTCACCACTGACACACAGTGGCAGCAGTGTGCACAATATATAACAAGCACTGCAGAACTCACGAAGCTCTTCCATACTACCTTCCAAGCCTACAACCTGTACTACTTAGAATGAGAATGACAGCAGATGAATGGGAACATTACTGCCTTCAAGTTCCCCTCCATGCCAGTCACCATCTTCACTTGGAAATACATCACTGTTCCTTCAGTGTCAAATGGGTCAACATCCTGGAAGTCCTGCCTAATGACATTGTGGGTGTCTCTAAACAAAATGGACGACAGCAATTCAAAAAGGCAGCTCACCACCACCTTCTTGAGGACGTCTGGAGATGTGATAGCCAGGGACATTCATGACCCATATTGAATAAAAAGAATGATGTAAAAGAGCAAGAGTCACTAAGAAACCAGTTGGATATCCCAAATGAAAATCAAAGTGTGGGTCACTGAAAACTAGGTAACTTGGCTTGTTGGTGACTGTTTTTGCCTCTTTACTCAAAATTTAGGGACCTGTTTAAAAGGGGCTGGGAAATTGTGTGTAAGTTACATTAGAGTAAAAAATGAGGTCTGCAGATGCTGGAGATCACAGCTGCAAATGTGTTGCTGGTCAAAGCACAGCAGGTTAGGCAGCATCTCAGGAATAGAGAATTCAACGTTTCGAGCATACTATATTAGTAGATTAAGTTATTGATTTATTATTAGTAGTAAGGATTCTCAGAAATAGTAAAGTTATTCTCAGTGATAATGTGCATTGGTAGCTGACAGTTTTTTGGGTCTGTACATGATATTTGGGTTCTATTGAACATGGATGCTCTAGTTCAAGACAGATTATCCATTTCAGGAGAGTCTGACACATGATGGTTTGGTCAACAGAAATATTGGGGAGATTGAGGATGTAAGTGCATCTCCTTGTCTCCATAAGTATTAGAGAGTTGTAATATGTGGCTTTTGATAATATTTTTAATGTATTCAACATTTAACATTGTAGTTTGACTGCTCACAGTCGAACCAGAGTCTTGTGTAGAATCACAGAATGGTTACAGCACAAAAGAGGGCCATTCAGTTGTTGAGATGGCACCCAGGTCACCTCTACAGTAACTTAATTAGTCCCAACCCCCCACCTTCTCTCTGCAGCCCTGCACTATTTTTTTCAAGTGCTTATTTAATTGTCTGTCACATGCCATGACTGAATCTGTCTCCAACTCACTTGCAGCCATTTGCATTCCAGACTCCATCGCACTCTATGTGAAAATGTTCATTTCTCATATTCACCACTGACTCTTTTGTTACTCACTTTGACTGATGTCACTTATCCCTTGATCCATTCTCTTCTTTCATTTCTGCATCTTCTCTGAAGCCTTCATATCCTTCACCTGGATTGGTACGCTGAATTGGAAGAAATGCTCCAATTGAGGCTGAAAATTTAACTATATCTTCCTTAATTTTAAATTCCATAAATGCTTCTGTTTCAAAGTCCACGATCCTGTTAGCAATTTAACCACGTTCTCCCATCAATAATCTATGCACATAAACCAGCAGATCCCTCTGCTTTTGCAAGCCTTTTACAATATTATCATTCATTTATGTTGCCTGTCATCATTCTTCCTACCAGTATGTGTTAATTCAAGTGTGTCATCTCTGGCAACTTGTGTTCTCCTCATAATTCACATACTTACAAGTTTTATGTTTTAAAATTTTTTATCCTTTACAACCAATTCAAAGTTATTTATGATGAAAACCTGTGGCCCTAATACTTACTAGGTCTACAGTAAATCCAAAGCAAAACATCCTCCTTTTTAATGGTGGAATAAAGCATGTTCAGAGTTATGTGAGAGAATATATGGATGTCAGGAAAAAAAAACAGGAGAGACTGAATGGTCTACAGCAGTAGTATCCCAACCCTGAGTCAGGAGGCCCAAGCTCAAGTCCCATGTACTCCAGAGTTCTGAAGTAACATCCCTGAACAGGTCAATGAGGAAAATATTTAAAACATCTTCTGAGAAACAACTGTTTATCACTATTCTGTTTCTTGTTATTCAGACAGCTCATTAGCCAGGCTGTTCATGTTCCATTTATTTAAGAGCATTTAATATTGCTGGAAAATCTGTTAAGCTGATCTTTTGGAAGTCCAGTGTCAGGAATAAGAGAGTGACGAGAGTAAGATTCGGGCCAGTCAAGGACAGCAGTGGGAAGTTGTGTGTGGAGTCCGAGAAGATAGGAGAGGCACTAAATAAATATTTTTTGTCAGTATTCACATTGGAAAAAAGACAATGTTGTTGAGAAGAATACTGAGATACAGGCTACTCGACTAGGCAGGATTGAGATTCATATGGAGGAGGTATGAGCAATTCTGGAAAGTGTGAAAATAGATACGTCCCCTGGGCTGGAAGGGATTTACCCTAAGATTCTCTGGGAAGCTAGGGAGGAGATTACAGACTCTTCGGCTTTGATCTTTTTGTCATCATTGTCTACAGAAATAGTGCCAGAAGACTGGAAGATAGCAAATGTTGTTCCATTGTTCAAGAAGGGGAGTAGAGATAATCCTGGTAACTATAGACCAGTGAGCCTTACTTCTCTTGTGGGTAAAATGTTGTATAAGGTTATAAAGGTTAGAATCATCCAGAAAGGAATAATTTGATTAGGGATAGTCAACGTGGTTTTGTGAAGGATAGTCGTGCCTCTTAAACCTTATTGAGTTCTTTGAGATGGTGACCAAACAGGTCGATGAGGGTATAGCAGTTGACGTGGTGTGTATGGATTTCAGTAAGATGTTTGATAAGGTTCCCCACGGTAGGCTATTACTGAAATTACAGAGGCATGGGATTGAGGGTGATTTACTGGTTTGGATCAAAAATTTACGAGCTGAAAGAAGACAGAGGGTGGTGTTTGGTGGAAAATGTTCAGCCTGGAGTTCAGTTGTTAGTGATGTACCAGAAGGATCTGTTTTAGCGCAATGCTGTTTGTCATTTTTATAAATGACCTGGATGAGGGCGTAGAAGGATGGGTTAGTAAATTTGCAATGACACAATGCATAGATCCCTGAAAATTGCCACCCAGCTTGATAGGGTTGTTAAGAAGACATCTGGTGTGTTAGCTTTTATTGGTAGAGGGATTGAGTTTCAGAGCCATGGGTACTTGAGTATTGCATACAGTTCTGGTCACCTCATGATAGGCAGGAATTGGAAGCTTTGGGAAGGCTGCAGAAGAGATTTACCAGGTGGTTGCCTGGTATGGAGGGAAAATCTTAGGAGGAAAGGCTGAGGGACTTGAGACTGTTTTTGTTAGAAAGAAGAAGGTTGAGAGGTGACTTAATAGAGACATATAAGATAATCAGAGGGTTAGATAGGGTGGACAGTGAAGGCCTTTTTCCTCAGATGGTGATGGCTAGCATGAGAGGACATAGCTTTAAATTGAAGGGTGATAGATATAGGACAGATGTCAGCGATAGATCTTTTTACTCAGAGAGTAGTAAGGGCGTGGAACACCCTGCCTGAAACAGGAGTAGACTTGCCAACTTTAAGGGCATTTAAATGGTCATTGGATAAACATATGGATGATAATGGAATAGTGTAGGTTAGCTTCGCAGATTGGCATCACAGGTTGACACAATATCGAGGGCCTGAAGGACCTGTATTGCGCTGTATTGTGCAATATCCTAAATATGGCACATCAAGTACATTATTCTCATTGACTGTTTGTTATCTCATGAAAAACCTAACCAAGATAATTAAACTTGCTTTGTCTTTGCCAAAATAATCTGAATTTCTGTAAATAATCCTCATTTGTATAAGTTCCTTTTGTCATAAATTATTATTTCTCACAGCTTTCAACAACTGATGTTAGACTGTAGTTGCTAGTTTATACTTAGACTGCTTTTGTACAATCATATTTTATGACTTGACTTCAAGGATGGTTGGAAGATTATTGCCTCAAGTTATTTTAATAATTAATTATGAATTCAATACTATTATGGGAATGCATTTAGTTTGAATGGAAGGTCTTAATATTATATTCAATTTAATTACAGTCAATAAAAGACACTGGTGTCATGTGATCCTTTGAAAGTATGTCTGCATAGGGTTAGGGTTAGGGAGAGTCAGATTGCATCAGGTCAAAATATAAATGCTGGAACGTGTGCTTTGCTTCTCTGGCCTATGCTAATGTAAGCTCAGACTAACAACTGTGAAGATGCTTTGAGGGAAAAAGCTGTTATTCAAGGATAGAATTTTGGTTTTAAAATTAGTTTATTTTGGGTGACAGCTGAAAATGTGTTGCTGGTCAAAGCACAGCAGGCCAGGCAGCATCTCAGGAATAGGGAATTCAACGTTTCGAGCATTAGCCCTTCATCAGGAATGAGAGAGAGTAGCCAAGTAGGCTAAGATAAAAGGTAGGGAGGAGGGACTTGGGGGAGGGGGGGGCGATGGAGGTGGGATAGGTGGAAGGAGGTCAAGGTGAGGGTGATAGGCCGGAGTGGGGTGGGGCGGAGAGGTCAGGAAGGAGATTGCAGGTTAGGAGGGCGGTGCTGAGTTGAGGGAACCGACTGAGACAAGGTGGGGGGAGGGGAAATGAGGAAACTGGAGAAATCTGAACTCATACCTTGTGGTTGGAGGGTTCCCAGGCGGAAGATGAGGCGTTCTTCCTCCAACCATCGTATTGTTATGTTCTGCCGGTGGAGGAGTCCAAGGACCTGCATGTCCTCAGTGGAGTGGGAGGGAGAGTTAAAGTGTTGAGCCACGGGGTGGTTGGGTTGGTTGGTCCGGGCAGCCTAGAGGTGTTCTCTGAAGCGTTCCGCAAGTAAGCGGCCTGTCTCCCCAATATAGAGGAGGCCACATCGGGTGCAGCGGATGCAATAGATGATGTGTGTGGAGGTACAGGTGAACTTGTGGCGGATATGGAAGGATCCCTTGGGGCCTTGGAGGGAAGTGAATGTGGAGGTGTGGGCGCAAGTTTTACATTTCCTGCGGTTGCAGGGGAAAGTGCCGGGGGTGGAGGTTGGGTTGGTGGGGGGTGTGGATCTGACGAGGGATTCACGAAGGGAGTGGTCCTTGCGGAACGCTGATAGGGGAGGGGAGGGAAATATATCCTTGGTGGTGGGGTCCGTTTGGAGGTGGCGGAAATGACGGCGGATGATACGTTGTATGCGGAGGTTGGTGGGGTGGTAGGTGAGAACCAGTGGGGTTCTGTCTTAGTGGCGGTTGGAGGAGCGGGGCTCAAGGGCGGAGGAGCGGGAAGTGGAGGAGATGCGGTGGAGGGCATCGTCGATCACGTCTGGGGGGAATCTGCGGTCCTTGAAGAAGGAGGCCATCTGGGCTGTGCGGTGTTGGAACTGGTCCTCCTGGGAGCAGATGCGGCGGAGACGAAGGAATTGGGAATATGGGATGGAGTTTTTACAGGGGGCAGGGTGGGAGGAGGTGTAGTCCAGGTAGCTGTGGGAGTCAGTCGGTTTATAGTAGATGTCTGTGTTGAATCGGTCGCCCGAGATAGAGATGGAAAGGTCTAGGAAGGGGAGGGAGGAGTCTGAGACAGTCCAGGTGAATTTAAGGTCGGGATGGAAGGTGTTAGTAAAGTTGATGAACTGTTCAACCTCCTCGTGGGAGCACGAGGCAGCGCCGATACAGTCATCGATGTAGCGGAGGAAAAGGTGGGGGGTGGTGCCAGTGTAGTTGCGGAAGATGGACTGTTCCACATATCCTACGAAGAGGCAGGCATAGCTGGGGCCCATGCGGGTGCCTATGGCAACTCCTTTAGTTTGGAGGAAGTGGGAGGATTGAAAAGAGAAGTTATTCAGGGTGAGGACCAGTTCAGTCAGTCGAAGGAGGGTGTCAGTGGAAGGGTACTGGTTGGTGCGGCGGGAAAGGAAGAAGCGGAGGGCTTTGAGTCCTTCGTGATGGGGGATGGAGGTGTACAGGAGGTGACTGTTACTTCGGAATTAACTTCTCAATTGTTTTTATACCATGATCATTTAAAGACTCTTAAGATGTACAGTTTCAGTGCAGTGATAAGTTTTGATTTTTGATAACATGACATTGTCTCTGGATTACAAGGGACGGTGTTCTGAAGTGATTTATTAGTTCATCCATTTCGGACAGAAAGAAAATTAAGTGAATCCAATGGACAATATTGTGTCTGCCTGCACTTGAACCAGAAGTACTGACTTGTAGTGGGAGTAACTTGAAGAACTGGTAAAATTAACCAGACGTAACATTGCATCTGTAAATATCAACAGATCTAAGCAGTGACCAGTTGCGACTTACCAGAGCTAGGTCATATGAATTGGGGACTGACTGCGTGGCTGCCACCTCACTGTCGCTCACTTATTGAGTTGAGCTCTTCCCCTGTCTATCTTCCCCAATTACCCTCCAGCATTCATTCATCCACATTTACTCAGCCGCCCACCATTAATCACTCAGTCCATCACACTCCCTAAAATAGCAGGAGCCGGGAGAAGGGTGGTACACAGTGCAGGCTGACTCAGTGCTGATGAGGGAGGTATGTCTGCACAAAGTCACTAGCCCAGGTTGCAAGGGGAGAGACTGGGAGGCAAGTGAGAGTGGCCTGGAGAGCCAAAAGAAATAAGAATGGATGGTAACAATAGGTTTTGTGAAATCGGACATGGACAAATCATTCTTCTAGCCAAACTATATATTGATAAGCTTTGGAATTCTCTATACTTGGATGAATCAATTCAACACTTGAGATGATGTTAATCATTGAGTGAGGTATTATATTTTCTCTTAGCAGTCAGAAAGTATTTTGATGTTGCCTTCTTACATTCATGATTCTGCACTAACAAGGAAAACTGTCAGGAAAAGTGAAGGTCATCTTAGGTAAACAGCCAGGATATAGTATGAAGCATTACTGGTGAGATGATTATAACCCGTAACCATTAATTAATTGGGTACAGCACAAGGACTGCAGTGGTTCAAGAAGGTAACTCTTTACCACCTTCTTGAGGCCAGTCAACAGTGGGCAATAAATGCTGGCCCAACCATATCTCATGAATGAGTAAGAAAAAGTGCTAAGCCAATCCAAAATTGATTATGTGCTGTTTGTACACTTGTAGTTAAAAATCGCAAAATACTAGGTTGTTGTCCAACAGGTTTATTTGGAAGCACTAACTTTTCGAGCGCTGCTCCTTCATCAGGTAGCTATGAAGCAGAATCATAAGACACAGAATTTTTTGCAAAAGATCATCCCTAGCTGCCCTTAAAGCTCAGCCATTTCAGAGGACAGTTGAAGGGCAACCATATTGCTGTGGGTCTAGAGTCATACACAGGTGAGGATAGTAAATTTCCTTCCCTGAAGGACATTAGTGGGCCAGATGAGTTTTTTTGATAATCAACAATGGTTTCATGGGTCATTAGTAGATTCTTAACTCCAGACTTTTAAAATTACATTTAAATGCCATGTTGGGATTTGAACCTAGGTCCCCAGAACATTAGCTGAGTTTTTAGATTTATAGTCTCATGACAATACAACTAAGCCATTGCCTCCCCATTAATATCTAGCATAAGCTTAGATTTGTTTTCCTTATCTAACATTGTACAACATCCAAAGTTCTCTAGTCTTGTTGGTCATATCCTTCACCTTTACAGAAATATGCTAACCCTACTTTTGCAGTAGGATTAACCCTAACTCTCACTATTTCACTTTTTAAATTACTTCCTCTGCTTTGATTTAGATTTTCCTACAAGTAGTTGCACCCAGTCCACTTTACCTTACCATATTAAGATTGACCCAGTCAAAGCATACTTACATTGTAGTTAAAAATCACACAACACCAGGTTATACTCCAACAGGTTTATTTGGAATCACTAGCTTTGGGTGCACTGCTCCTTCATAAGGTAGTTGTGGAGTATAAGATTGTAAGACACAGAATTTATAGCAAAGGTTTACAGTGTGATGTAACTGAAATTATATATTGAGAAAGACCTGGGTTTTGTTAAGTCTCTCATCTTTTGAATGACCATGTTGGTTTCAGTTCTTTCATATGTAAATCCCAGAACTTTTTTAAAGTTATATTCTCAAATGAACTTTAATAGTAGGTGCCATGTTGGCCCAGATACTGCAAGGAAAGTGTGAAGTGCTCTGTGTGAGGCTGTCTGTGCCCGAATGTTCAGACTGATTCTATTTCTAAAATAAGGATTTACAGAATTTTACATGGATTCATGCAGTTTTTGAGCAAAATGAAATGTCTTTCTGCAAGTACAAATTCACCCGACAAACTTATATATACATGTGTGTGTGTGTGTGTGTGTGTGTGTGTGTGTGTGTGTGTGTGTGTGTGTGTAGGGGTAAAACGGGTATAATATCTATAAATACTCTTATGCTTTTCACTTGTATTATCCAGTAAATGTTACAAACACACCATTCTCTTTCGTCCTATACTTGTTTTTATGTCAAGATTTCCTGACCGGTCCTGTTTGTAAGAATATACAAAGTAGTGACCTGAGCCATGCCCTCTTTAAAAACAGTCCAATATAGCTTCACAATTTAGCTTGTCAGTCTTTGACTGCTGTAAAAACAATGACTGCAGATGCTGGAAACCAGATTCTGGATCAGTGGTGCTGGAAGAGCACAACAGTTCAGGCAGCATCCGAGGAGCAGCGAAATCGACGTTTCGGGCAAAAGCCCTTCATCAGGAATAAAGGCAGTGAGCCTGAAGCATGGAGAGATAAGCTTGGGGAGGGTGAGGGTGGGGAGAAAGTAGCATAGAGTACAATGGGTGAGTGGGGGAGGGGATGAAGTTGATAGGTCAGGGAGGAGACGGTAGAGTGGATAGGTGGATAAAGAGCTAGGCAGGTCGGACAAGTCTGGACAAGTCATGGAGACAGTGCTGAGCTGGAAGTTTGGAACTAGTGTGAGGTGGGGGAAGGAGAAATTAGGAAACTGTTGAAGTCCACATTGATGCCCTGGGGTTGAAGTGTTCTGAGGCGGAAGATGAGGTGTTCATCCTCCAGGCGTCTGGTGGTGAGGGAGCGGCGGTGAAGGAGGCCCAGGACCTCCATGTCCTTGGCAGAGTGGGAGGGGGAGTTGAAATGTTGGGCCACAGGGCGGTGTGGTTGATTGGTGTGGGTGTCCCGGAGATGTTCCCTAAAGCGCTCTGCTAGGAGGCGCCCAGTCTCCCCAATGTAGAGGAGACCGCATCGGGAGCAACGGATACAATAAATGATATTAGTGGATGTGCAGGTAAAACTTTGATGGATGTGGAAGGCTCCTTTAGGGCCTTGGATAGAGGTGAGGGAAGAGGTGTGGGCACAGGTTTTACAGTTCCTGCAGTGGCAGGGGAAAGTGCCAAGATGGGAGGGTGGGTTGTAGGGGCACGTGTCCCTGACCAGGAAGTCGCGGAGGGAACAGTCTTTGCAGAAGGTGGAAAGGGGTGGGGAGGGAAATATATCCCTGGTGGTGGGGTCTTTTTGGAGGTGGCGGAAATGTCGGCGGATGATTTGGTTTATGCAAAGGTTTGTAGGGTGGAAGGTGAGCACCAGGGGCATTAGATTAGATTAGATTACTTACAGTGTGGAAACAGGCCCTTCGGCCCAACAAGTCCACACCGACCCGCCGAAGCGCAACCCACCCATACCCCTACATTTACCCCTTACCTAACACTACGGGCAATTTAGCATGGCCAATTCACCTGACCCGCACATCTTTGGACTGTGGGTGGAAACCGGAGCACCCGGAGGAAACCCACGCAGACACGGGGAGAATGTGCAAACTCCACACAGTCAGTCGCCTGAGTCGGGAATTGAACCCGGGTCTCAGGCGCTGTGAGGCAGCAGTGCTAACCACTGTGCCACCGTGCCACCCACGAATTCTGTCCTTGTTACAGTTGGAGGGGTGGGGCCTGAGGGCGGAGGTGCGGGATGTGGACGAGATATGTTGGAGTGCGGGATGCAGTTTACCTGATCTGCTTTCAACCCTTATGGCCGTTTGATAAATTAATAATCTAGACTGCTGCTTGTTCTTTTCCATACCTATTCTATAATCACTGCACCCTAAGTGTTCCACCAAGTGGATAATTGATCCATTTCGTATTTTATTTCCTTAGAACCAGATCTAGCAAGTCCTCCTTCCATATTTGGCCTGATGAATACTGCACAAATTTGACTTTTGATTTTTATTTAAATTGTTCCATGTATATGTGTTCATACCCAATTTAATAAAGGCGTAGATTCCTGTGATGAAGCATGAATGTTTAGAAAATTCCAAACAGTTGTGTCAATACTTGTCTCACTCAGCTGATTTCCGTTTGGTATTATGTCATGTGTATACACACAGGTCTTGGCCTTATTTCACTGCATTTCTGTAGGTAAAGGAAATCATGCTTATTTTCGCCCATGGACCAGTACAGTTAGATCGACATGTATATGTTCCTTCTCCTGTGTTATCCTGACAATTACATTAATAATAGTATCATCAGCCAAATTACATAGAAGATCTGAAGTGCCTTCAACTATGTCTTTTGTAAATTTAATGAAACATAATGGCACTGAGATTAATTCCTGTGGGACAACAGTATTAATGAACCTCCAAGCAGACCCATGCACAACTACCACAACTTCATGTCCAAAGTGCTTTTGACTGATGACTGCCATCTCTGTAGGACAGCGAGAAATCAATTACCTTGGGGATCAGAGCAAGCCAGCAAGCAGCAAGTTAGAGACATACATCTTTATGAGGTTCTGGATGTGAGATGCACATTTGATCCGATATGTTGAGGATTTGAAAATCATACTGAGAGAGTTGAACTTATTTTTTTATCAGAAAAAAGTTGAAGATGACAGATTAATTCAGGATATAGGCATTTTTAAGAGATATACTCTATAGAGCAAGAGAGCTGTACAGCATAGAAACAGACCCTTCAGTCCAATTCATCCATGCCGACCAGATATCCTAAATTAATCTAGTCCCATTTGCGAGCATTTGGCCCATATCCCTCTAAAACCTTCCTATTCGTATACCCATCCAAATGTTGTAATTGTCCTAACCTCCACCACTCCCTCTGGCAGCACATTCCATACACATGCCACCCTCTGTGTGAAAAAGTTGCTCATTAGGTCCCTTTTAAATCTTTTCCCTCTCACCTTAAACCTATGCCCCCTACTTTTGGGCTCCCATACCTTGGGGAAAAGATCTTGGCGATTTACCCTAACCATGCTTCTCATGATTTTATAAATCTCTATAAGATCACCCATCAACTTCCAGTGCTCAAGGGAAATAGCTATGTCATTATTTATGTCTGTTTTGTCCCCAGTTTTCTCTTCAGAAGATGCTGTTTGGCTAGTGTACATTTTTCTTGGTCTCTTCATAGAATCACAGAAATATTACAATGCAACTCGTTGAATCAGCTCCAACATTCAATGAGATGATGGCTGATCTAAAATCTAAATTGAAAAGATCATGGCTGATCTGTTAATCCTCAACTCCACTTTCCTACCTTTTCCCCATAACCCTTGATTTCCTAACTGATTAAAAATCTTATCTATCTCAGCCTAGAATATACTTAATGACCCAGCATCACCAGTAAAGAAATTTAATTTCAGCACCTCTGGGAGAGAAATTCCTCCTTATCTCTGTCTTAAGTATGCGGCCCCTTGCTGTGAGATAATGTCTTGTTCCAAACTCTCCCACAAGGAGAAACATCCTTTCTATCATCTACCCTGTCAAGTCCCTGAAGAATTTTGTATCTTGCCTTAGTTTCTGATATTCCAATGAGCGCAGGTCCAATCTACTCAAACAGTCATAATAAGACAGTCTCTCCATACCTGATTTCAGTGTAGTGAACCTTCTCTGGATTGCCATTACATCTTTCCTTAGATGAGCAGTCCAAAACTATTCAAGATGTTCTAGCTGTATAGTGCCTTGTACAGTTTTTGAAAAGCCTCACTACCTTTGTACTCTATTCACTTTGAAATAAAGCTGAACATGCCATTTACCTTCCCTGTTACTGACTGAACTTGGATGCTCATTGTTTTTATTTCATGAGCAAGGACTCCCAATCCGACTGTGCTTTAGCTTTCTGCAGTTTTTCTCCATTTAAATTATATTCAGCATCTTTGTTCTTCCAGCCAAAGTGCATATGTCCCCAAATTTTATTCTGTTAGGTTTTTGCCCACTTGATTAACCTATCTCTATACCTCTGTGGGCTTTTTTTTGTGTCATTCACTTGCCTTCCTATCTATTTTTGTGTCATCTGATGACAGTACATCCACTTTCCTCATTCAAATCATCAATATACACTGCAAATAATTGTGGCACCAATACTGATCACATTAGCACTCAACTAATTAATAGGTAGCAGAATGCAAACTCTTTTCTGTTTAGAGACATACCAGACACAGAAGAAAATTGTTGTACTCGTTAGAGGTCAGTCATTTCAGCTCCAGGACATCTCTGCAGGAGTTCCTCAGGATAGTGTCCTAGGTCCAACCACCTTCTTCATCAATGACCTTCTCTCCAGCATAAGGTCAGAATTTGATGCACTGCAAAAATTCTCCAAGACTCATTAGACAGTATGTTCCAAACCCATGACCACGTTTTGTCTAGAAGGACAAGGGCAACAGATGCATGGGAACAACACTACCTGCAATGTCCCCTCAAATCAGTCAACATCCTGACTTGGAAATGTATCACCCATCCTTCAGTATCATCGGGCCAAAATTCTGGAATTCCCTCCCTAATGGCCTTATGGATCAACCTACAGCAAATGGATTGCAGCAGTTCAAGAAGGCAGCTCACCACCACCTTCTCAAGGGCAACTAGGGACGAGTAATAAATGCTGGCCAGCCAGAGATGCCCACATCCCGTGAATGAATTAAAGAAAAACCTCACGGTATGAAGTTTTGAGAAAAGAAGACATGCTACAGACTATAATATAAATTTCCCTGTTTCACCCATTTCCCACTCGGAGAGGGTGTGCTAATTATTGTTTGTGTCCATTTCATTGAATATGGGACTGTGCCATTTTTATCTGGACCTCAGTGGGACTGGAATGTGCAGCATGAATTTTCATCGACTTCATTCTCATTTTACTGCATCACTTAAGGCTTAACTGGTCTCATATATATCACAGACTGCAAATATTCTTCACTTTGTAAAGTGAAATACATTTAAATTGATTTTAGCTTAATATATACACATTGCTTCCTTGAAAATGTTGAGAGCTTTCTATATTTCAGGCAATTGCATTAGTATATCATTTTGTTTAAATATTTCATGCAGGTAATATGGACATCAAAAATTCAATACTTTGTGGTATTTATCCAAAGATGCATATCTAGTTACTGTTGGGGAATGCTGCACCTTTCAAGATGTATAGCATGCAGTAGGTAGATCGATTACTCAATTGCTAAATTGTGTCCTTAATGTGACATAGACTTTGATGATCATTATTACAAATGTTGAAGCACATTTAATATATGCCCATATTGTTGTTAATAATATTCTATTGTTAAACTTCTGGCATAATATCCACTTAATCATACATTGTAGGTAGAAAAAATGGAATTTGTGGCATTGGAGAGACTGAGTGGTTGCAGTTGTACAAGCTGACCCCATGTTGAGAGAAAAATAAAATCAACAAGGCAAAGAATATTTAGTGTAATCAAATGCAGGAATGTAAGATCATTGTGGGATTCCCAAAGTAAGAGTGGGTAGGAAAGCAATTGCTGAGGGTGTGGCCCATATTGGATAGGTGAGAGGAAAAGGGCAAAACTCAGTCAGACCCCTATCCTATTAATAAAGGAAAGACACAAGAAATTAGAATGATCAACTATAATGAAGTCTGCAGGATGGTTAAATGACATTAAAAAAAAATACTATAGCATGGACATGGCTTCAGAAAATGCCCATTGTGACTTTGGTTTGGACTTACTTAGTGATTTTATAGGAGCAGAAACTCAAACAAGGAACTTGTTTAGGAGTTAATTAAGGGAATATGCAGGAGAAAAATTGTGCATTTCATTAACACATGCTCAATTACGAGCAACAGTTAATAAGTGGGCAGGAATAAGAAAGTATGACATGTTCAGATCATGCTCTGTACTTTAAAAGAACTTAATGTTAAAATGTATAATGACACAATTGCATAAATTCTGTGAGTGCAGTCTGATTTAATCAATAAAATTGCTATTTTTATCAGGGTGTCATCTTCCATTTCCATTAGCTTGACTGTGCTCTCTCAACATCTCCAATTTTGTCAAACCAGAAATTTGTCTTTGACTGCCAACTCCATTTAATGATCGGATCTCTGACATTGATTGAATAATCTTAATCAGAGTCCAGAACTTGCTTTGCTCTACCAATAGATTCTGTGATTCAGCAAACTTTCAGTTACTTTGTGACTTTTACTTTCTTTCCAAATTTCACTTGGTACTGTAGGAAGAATTTGGACGGTAGGAGATTTATTCTGCTCTCATTATATCAGACTTACTCTTTCAAGCAAATGATATCAATAACACTGACTGAATCTCTCTCCAACCTTCCCTAGATACGCATGTAGTCTCATTGCTACAATTCCAATCACATACTTCTTCTTTTCACCTCAGTGGCTTTTCACAAGACCTTTTAACCAGCAGTGAAATAAGTTTCACATCTCGAGTATCATGACTCATCTTCAATACATTTTGTTTCTCTTTGCTATTAGTCAAAGCACAGCAGGTTAGGCAGCATCTCAGGAATAGAGAATTCGACGTTTCGAGCATAAGCCCTTCATCAGGATGAAGGGCTTATGCTCGAAACGTCGAATTCTCTATTCCTGAGATGCTGCCTAACCTGCTGTGCTTTGACCAGCAACACATTTGCAGCTGTGATCTCCAGCATCTGCAGACCTCATTTTTTACTCTTTGCTATTAGTGTCAGACTTAACCAAACTAAACTTTGTCCTGAAAGTGTGTTTGTGCACTAACGTGTCAAATTAAAAACTTGTGGGGTTAGTTTGTAAGAGAATGGGAAATTATCTACTCGTAGTAAAGAGAAACATGGGTGTAGTTTATGATAATATTATGAGGGGCATTGATAGGGTGAATAGCCTAGAGGGGAAAGGTTTAAAAGGAACCTGAGGGGTAACATTTCACACAGAGGGTGATGTGTGTATGGATTAAGTTGCCAGAGAAGGCAAGTACAATTACAACATTTAAAAGGCATCTGGGTGAGTAAATGCTGGCAAATGGGAATAGATTAATTTAGGATATGTGGTTGGTGCAGATGAGATAAACTGAAGGGTCTGTTTCTATGCTGTATAACTCTATGACTCAATAAATCACTGCTAACTTGTCATCTAAGAAATGCTTCTACAAAGACCTTTTCATAATGTGAACACTTGTTTTTTCTGAGCACCATTCAGGTCTGGATCTTATGTTGGAATTAGGGTGTGTTTAATGTAACCATAAGATGTAGGAAGGGAAGGAGACCATACAACCTATTGAATCTGCTTTGCCATTCAGTGAGATCTGATAACCTTCAACTCCATGATTTTGCCTTTTCCCCATAGCCATTCCCTTACTTTTTCAAAAGCTGTCCATCTCACTCTTTTATTTACTTAATGACCCAGCCTCAAAAGCCCCCTGTGGCAAAGCATTTCACAGATCCAGTGTGCTTTGAGAGAAAAAATTGCTCTTAATCTCTGTCTTAAATGTGCAACCCCTTATTTTGAGATAATGCTGTCTGGTCTTCGACTCTTCCACAAGGGAAAACAGGAAGTGAAACACCTGTCCATACATGCCCCCTCTCACCTCAATTTAAGGCTCCAAACAATCATTCCAAATCTAGCTGAGATTCACCTGCACTTCTAACCTGGACTATTGCATCCATTGCTCCCAGAGTGGTCTTCTCTACATGGGAGAGACCAAGCATAGACTTGGAGACCGGTCCATGAAGCATCCACACTCTGTATGCTCCAATCAACACCAACCTCTGGTTGCCAGCCATTTCAACTCCCACTCCCACTTTCCTGGTGACATGTCCATCCTGGACCACCTCCACTGTCAAAATGAGGTCACATGCAAAGTGGAGAGACAAAAGGAAGGTGGGCAAAGAAGTGGCTGATGAAATGCAATGTGGAAAAGAGTGAGGTAATGCACTTTGGTAGGAAGAGAAGAGGCATGGATTATTTTCTAAATGGAGAGAAAATTCAGAAATCTGAAGTTCAAAGAGACTTGGGAGTTCTTGTCCAGGATTCTCTCAAGGCAAACTTGAAGGTTGAGTCAGTAGTTAGGAAGGCAAATGAAATGACGGCATTTATTTTGAGAGGACTTGAATATAAAAGCAATATTTGGGTGTATCTTGATGTCTGACCCTTAAAGATACATATTTTTGCTTTCAAAAGGCCCTTCCAATGAAAGCATGATAAAAGAAAGCGTAACTTGTCCAAGCAATTAAATTGAAAGACTTGAGCATTAATTTTGAATTGGAAACATACGTATCAAGGTATAAAGGCAGACAGGAAATCGATAGTATTAACATGGTTTACAACAAATGTATATTTCTTTAAAGCAAATAAATTTGGTCTAATAATACAACTGAATTAAACCTTGAGATGACCATTGTTGATATGCTCTATGACCATACTGGACTCTTGGTCACCATGAGGTAGATGAGCTTCCACAAACCCGCTTTTGGCTTTGGATTTACAGGACCAGTTTATTCTACTGTGATAGAGGAAATCCACCAGGTGGTCTCACACGAGGAGGCTCTTGTATTAAACTAGATCAAGCTTATTGCAGGATAGCAGTCAGGTTCAAGTTATATTGGTATGACAGACATTGTTACAAAAACTATGAGAAGATCTTTGTTTGTTCATGAAATGTGGTGAGCCCATCATTTGTTGTCCATCCTCATTGCTGTAGAGAAGGTAGCATTAAGCTGCCTTGGGAAGATTGGAACACCCAACTAGGAAAGAATACAAGTATTTTGACCCAGGGGACTGAGAATAATGGGCAAACCTGGAATCCTGATGAAGGGCTCATGCCCGAAATGTTGATTCTCCTGCTCCTCGGATGCTGCCTGACCAGCTGTACTTTTCCAGCATGGCACTCTTCAACTCTGATCTCCAGCTCCTGCAGCCTTCACTTTCTAGTAAACCATTTTGGGCCCTGATAAGGAGAAATGTAAGCTTTCATATGTAGTGTGTCCATGTTTGGCCTCAGTCAGGGGTTGTGTTATGGAGTTATCAAAGACGGTTGCAGTGGGCAACCCCTGTCTCTCAGTAACCAGCCTTACAAGGCACCTGGATCCTCAAACACAGCACGAGCATGAAAGTTGCCAAATATGTAGGCAGTGCCTAGAGTACCAGGTACAAACCTCTAAGAAGTAGAACCAGTGATCACTTATCACCTGCACAATGATGGAATACTATTTCCCATTGATAAGCTCAGCATTGTTCCAATTTGGCCCTCTCAGTGCAACACATGGGGAAGCCAGCTATGTTGCTGAACTCGTTAAAGAGATAACAAAGGAACTGGTGTGATCTGGCAAAATTAACATCGTACATTTGTGGTTGGATGATTGAGCTATCTCACACAGGTCTCCCTTTTCTCCCTAGAAGGAGCCAGTTACAAAGAAGCTCACTATCTCCATGGTGACCACCCGAATAGAATGGCCACTCACTCCTTCAGGTTGCAGGTCCTAACCTAACAGTTGGCATAGCTGGCTATGTCCTGGAACAACCTCAGACTTCACTGATATGGCACCTTTCTCATCTGGAGGAAATGGCATTGAGGACAGCAGACTCTGGCACCCTTCTCATTCATCCTGACAGATTCTACAGCTGCGATCTCTTCAAGTGGTAGCAGCTGTTCACTCTCCATTGTAGGTTGCTGCTAGACCAGGGCTTGCTGGCAGTTGTTTCTCCTCTAATTTGCTGTGTCTCTAAAAGGTGCATCTATCAGTCACACTTACAATTAATCTCTCGGGAACATAAGGCATGGAAGAGCTCTTAACGATGAGAACAGTCAAGAGTTGAAACCCTTACAAATGATCGGTTAAAGTGCCCCTGCATTGAGTGAGATATGTTACATTCTGACAAGGAGGGCCATAGAACAATTTATCTTGACTCTTGGACATGGAGTTTTCTTTTGATGAGTGCTTGTGGAGTGGTGAGTAGCAGAGTGTAAGTGCCAAATGACCACTGATCTTTCCTTTCTCATCCCAACCCATATCACCTCCATTGTGCATAAGATACTCTGCTGCTGTAATTACAGTACCATTCCATGTCCCTGGGGACCCAGGAAGTTTTGCACTGGATGATTACATCAAGGGTTGCAGATGTCTCTTTTAAACTCACCCATGATTATTTCTGGTTCAAATGTCTGCATGCAATTTGTAAGTACTTTTGACCCACGATCAACATTACAACAAACCAGCATTTGTTATCCACATATTTGGATGCCATACGCCTTTCACATGCATAATGGTATGATCACAACTTATATGAACCTGCACTCTGCAGCCATGTGAAAGGTGCAATTGCTTCTTAATGGGCAGAACTGGAGCCCAAGGTGTTTAACTGACACTGGCTCCGCCTCTTCCAGATGTGTTTGCAGGTGGTGCTGAACACTGCAAATACTAGACTTGGCCAATTCATCAGGTTCTCCCCCATCAACCTCCAACTCCCATGATAGAATAGGAACCTGCATGTTAATGAATCAATGACTCCCACTAATAAACATCTCACCTTGATAGATGTCAACAGATACAAGTTGTAAAATATGGCTTGTTGCTCCCAACATCAAGGCCCCATTGGACTTCTAATGTGATTTTCTCGGATTTCCTGTCATAACTGATATTGCTTAGGCATTTTTGGATTTCACCTTTAACGTTTTTAATAAGAGCAAGTTTCTAGAAGCATAAAGTGAAAGGTTAATCTTCTCAAAAGACCGGTCAAATTATCTTTGTGTAAAAAAAATGGTGCAAATCATTTTCACCATTTTACAGAGCATCCATTTGAATGCAGCAATTCATTCGCCTTCCTGTACATTTATAACTGCCAACTCAAAAGCTGGTGATCAATGCATCTTTCATTAGGTAACACTTCTTTCATTTCTTTAATCCTTTGTGACCCTGAAGCTTTGCTATTTCTTTTTTTCGCAGGTTTTGCTAATGTAATTCCCTTTCATGTAGAAAAGAAGAAAACCGCTTGCTGGTAACTTGAGTTGAAAAGTTTAAAGTTATTCCATGTCCTCTCAATCATTTGTGGTCAGTCTGTGAGACTGTGAGCAATGAATAAGTTAGAACTAAAATGCCCATGAAACACTTTTTTGCACATTCACACAACTCATAAGGTGCACATGAACACAAAAGACTAAGTGAACACGGTTTAATTTTCAGGATTACATTGATTTTCTACTCTTTGTTGGTGGCTAAATCCATGAAAGAAGTCCAAATTTATCTCTGTAAAACAGAACAAACAGCAGTGACTGGTTTTTGGTGTTTCAGTACACCATGTTCCATTCCTTTTCCACTTTGATATAATTTTTAATACTTGCATCCAACGTATTCTTTTGGCAAAAGCAGTTCATTTTCATTTACATAGAATGATATAACAGAGAGAAAAATCATTTGTTACACTTCTCAGGACCAACTGTTCGAATGGACTATCCAATTAATCCAGTGCCTTAGATCAGTCCCCTGTATCTTTGTGACAAAAACAGAAGTTGCTGGAAAAGCTCAGCAGGTCTAGCTGTGAAGAGAAATCAGAGTTAACATTTCAGGTCTGGTGACCCTTCCTCTGAACTGATGGCAGCTAGGAAAATGTTGGTTTATATGCAGAAGATAAGGTAGAGGGAGGAGGTAAGGAGTGAATGACAGTGAAGTTAATATTGGTGGATAAACATAAGATTGGAATGGAAATTCCGTCAGAGAGAGGAACAGAACTTCTTCAAGCTTGGCATTCACTGTTTAGATGCTGCCAGACTGATTGAGCTTTTCCATCAACTTCTGCTTTTGTTTCTGATTTACAGCATCTGCAATTCTTTTGGTTTTTATTCCCCGAGGCTTTGTAATTTTTTCCCTACAATTATTGATCCAATCTTCAAAATAAAAGCCTTTAAATCCCCTTTGCAGAACTACTCAGAGTACCTGCAGAAACAGCAGCAACAAAGGCATCAACATCTGCACCTTGCAACCTGGAGATTGCAACATCATAAACTGATTTCTGATCAATTACATAGAATGGAAAAATAAACTCAAGATTGCAAGTAACTAAATTTTTGACTGAGTTTGGGAGAATTCTGCATCAATTCTGCTAAACTGTACCTGCCATTGAATCTCACTAGTGTACACTTTAGGAGGGAAAATATCTTTTTGATTATGCCTGCAATATGTGCTTTCTTTCAAGATGAGGCACACACATGAATTACTGGTTATTCTTTGTTTATAACTTGTAAATCTGCACTATTCTGTTGGACCGTATTTTCAATGTGTATTTTGTTTTGTGAGTGAGTGTCATAGAGTCATAGATTCCTACAGCACAGAGACAAGCCCTTTGGCCCAAACTGGTCCATTCCAATGAAATTCTCCATGTATGCTAACTCCATTTCCTGCAATTGGCCACATCCTTCTAAACCTTTCCTATCCATGTATTTGTCCAAATGCCTTTTAAATGTAAAGTGAGTGCAATAGTGTTAGGTTTTGAGGATGAACTCATGAATAAGTAACCCTGTTTATTTAATCTCTCAAAAACTTGCTGATGGCTAAGTATATTTGCTAAGTACTCAAGAGTTAAGAAACACACATACTTTTCTTGTCAAAAATGCACAGAATTCAGATTGTAAGAGACAGGGACAGATGTTTCCACTCTTCTTCTCATACCTATCTGTAACCAAATTATTAATGCAATGAACTTTCTTCACTCTACAACCTCATCCTAAGGTGTAAAATTCACCAAATACAGTTCAATGATTAATTCTTTTGTCTGTTTTTTTGTTAACAGAATGTTTGCCAGACTCTTTGGTGCTCAGTGAATGGCTCTTGCCGTTCGAAGCTGGATGCTGCAGCTGATGGGACCAGTTGTGGAGAGGAGAAGGTGTGTAGTGGGTCTCCCTTACAACAGGCTATTGAAATAAATCAAATGTCCTTTTGATAATTTACATGCAGCAACATTTGCAACTGTTTCAGCCAAGAGGTGGCTTTTTATTTGCAATATTCAACTAATTTCATCTATTTTTCCTCAATTCTGATGAAGGGTCATTGACTTGAAATGTTACTCTGAAGTATGATTATTTCCAGATTTTTAAACTTTAATTCAGATTGATGACATCTGCAGTATTTTGCTTAGGTTTTTTAAAAGAATTATTTTACAAGGCATACTCTTAAACAATGTCATTGCTATGTGGGGTCTCTTTAGTGCACAGAGTAATTGTGATGGAACGCATCGTCCAGTGTGCACAGGGACAGTAGGTTGGTTGTACTGATTCATTTTGACAGAAAATATGGATCAAAAATTTCAAATGATATGATGGCCCAAGAGCAACTAGGATCAGGTGAATGAAAAACCTGTTTCATGAATGCAATGTCAAGCATGTGATGGAAACAGATTCACATTAAGCATTGAAAAATGAATTAGACCGTTATCGGAAAATAAAATCAGCATGATTGAAAGGAAAAGAAGAGAATGATATTAAGTGAAATATTAGGGCAGCACCGTGGCACAGTGGTTAGCACTGCTGCCTCACAGCACCAGAGACCTGAGTTCAATTCCCACCTCGGGCAACTGTCTATGTGCAGTTTGCACATTCTCCCCGTGTGAACATGGGTTTCCTCCGGGTGCTCCGGTTTCCTCCCACAGTCCAAAAGATGTGCAGGTTAGGTGAATTGGCCATGCTAAATTGCCTGTAGTGTTAGGTGTAGGGGATTGGGTCTTGGTGGGTTGCTCTTCGGAGTGTCGGTGTGGACTTGTTGGGCTGAAAGGTCTGTTTCCACACTGTAGGGAATCTAATCTAATCAGGGAACTCTTATTGGAGAGAAAGTGCACACACGGCAGATGCAGTTTTCCATTTTTCTGCCTATGTTTGGAGAAACATAATTAGTGATGATGAGCAAGCCACCTGCATCATCAAGATACTTTGACTTATCACACACAGTTGCCTTGTTATGAGATGAGAGGTTTAAAAGAGTTTTTCAACCTATTGCATCCTTTAACTCGAGAAATCCCAGGCTGCCAGTCAAACTGAAGCTGTCATCTTCTGCATTCTAATGACGATCAGTAGGAGCAGGCAGTGCTTGTCTGAGGGTGGGGTGTCAGAACCAAGGAAAGGAACATTGCAGTCAGAGGCTACCATTCTAACCAGTCATGCCTCCGGTTGCCCTCAGGTTGGGATATTGGAGACCCATCTCCACAGTACAGTAGGCAGGTTGCTGTGGTCTTCCAGTCAGGAAATTAGCCACATTTTCTGCTTGCTGGAAAGGCAGGTGTTCTGATTGAGGCCCTTAAGTGACCTTTAATTGAACACTGAAGGGCTTTAACTGGTGACAAGTCAAGAAAGTCCCCAGTGGACCTTCTCATGCAGAATGTAATTGGTAAGGTGGCAAGAGAGTGAGTGTCTCACCAATGCCAACTTACCCAATATTTCCCTTCCTACCACCCGATTCACCACCTCCAATGATGCGAAGATCACACCCGATGGGCTGAATGGCTGAAAGTCAGGGGAACAAAGAAAACACAATAGCAATAGATTCACTGGTATTTCAAAACAGTTTTTCTTTGTGTTCAAACAAAGCAGTGATGATGAAGAGAATGGTCACAACTTAGTTGGCCACAAATTAATTTGCATCTCATTGGTGTTATTTGAAAAGTGGAGCATATTTCACCTACAGAGAATTGGCATTGTTCCATTCTATTAATTCACATTTCTTTTGTAATAACCAACTGCTATTGAGTCTTCCTATGATAATCTCTTTCTGCATTCAGTTTCATTCAAATCGTTTGTGGAATATCAACAAAATGATTGTGGTGAAACTTTAATTGTTAGCAGTTATTAGGGAATTATTTATTTAACATAGAGTCATAGAGATGTACAGCATGGAAACAAATCCTTCGATCCAACCTGTCCATGCCGACCACACATCCCAACCCAATCTAGTCCCATCTGCCAGCACCTGGCCCATAACACTCCAACTCTTCCTATTCATATATCCATCCAAATGACTTTTAAAATTTGCAATTGTACCAGCTTCCACCACTTCCTCTGGCAGCCCATTCCATTCACGTACCACCCTCTGCGTGAAAACATTGCCCCTTAGATCTCTTTTATATCTTTCCCCCCTCATACTAAATCTATGCCCTCCAATTTTGGACTCCCCCACCCCAGAGAAAAGACTTCGTCTATTTACCCTATCCATGCCCCTCATAATTTTGTAAACCTCTATAAGGTCACCCCTCAGCCTCCGATGCTCCAGAGAAAATAGTCCCAGCCTGTTCAGCTGTTCCCTATAGCTCAATTCCTTCAACCCTGGCAACATCCTTGTAAATCTTTTCTGAACCCTTTCAAGTTTCACAACATCTTTCTGACAGGAAGGAGACCAGAATTGCATGCAAAATTCCAACAGTGGCCTAACCAATATCCTGTACAGCGCAACATGACCTCCCAACTCCTGTACTCAATACTCTGACCAATAGAGGAAAGCATACCAAATGCCTTCTTCACTATCCTATCTACCTGCGATTCCACTTTCAAGGAGCTATGAACCTGCACTCCGAGGTCTCTTTGTTCAGCAACACTCCCTAGGACCTTACCATTAAGTGTATAAGTCCTGCTAAGATTTGCTTTCCCAAAATGCAGCACCTTGCATTTATCTGAATTAAACTCCATCTGCCACTTCTTAGCCCATTGGCCCATCTGGTCAAAATCCTGTTGTAATCTGAGGTAACCCTCTTCGCTGTTCACTACACCTCCAATTTTGATGTCATCTGCAAACTTACTAACTGTACCTCTTATGCTCGCATCCAAATCATTTATGTAAATGACAAAAAGTAGAGGACCCAGCACCGATCCTTGTGGCACTCCACTGGTCACAGGTCTCCAGTCTGAAAAACAACCCTCCTCCACTACCCTCTGTCTTCTACCTTTGAGCTGTTCTGTATCCAAATGGCGAGTTCTCCCTGTATTCCGTGAGATCTAATCTTGCTAACCAGTCTCTTCTGGAGAACCTTGTCGAACTGAAATCCACATAGAACACATCTACTGCTCTGCCCTCATCAATCCTCCTTGTTACTTCTTTAAAAAACTCAATCAAGTTTGTGAGACATGATTTCCCACGCACAAAGCCATGTGACTATTCCTAATTAGTCCTTGCCTTTCCAAATACATGTACATCCTGTCCCTCAGGATTCCCTCCATCAACCTGCCCACCACTGACGTCAGGCTCACCGGTCTATAGGTCCCTGGCTTGTCCTTAACACCCTTATTAAACAGTGGCACCATGTTAGCCAACTTCCAGTCTTCCGGCACCTCACCTGTGACTATCGATGATACAAGTATCTCAGCAAGGGCCCAGCAATCACTTCTCTAGCTTCCCACAGAGTTCTACCATACACCTGATGAGGTCCCGGGGATTTATCCACCTTTATGTATTTCTAGACATCCAGCACTTCCTCTTCTGTAATATGGTCATTTTTTAAGGTGTCACCATCTATTTCCCTACAGTCTATATTTTCCATATCCTTTTCCACATTAAATACTGATGCAAAATACTCATTTAGTATCTCCCCCATTTTCTGCGTCTCCACACAAAGGCCACCTTGCTCATCTTTGAAGAGTTCTATTCTCTCCCTAATTACCCATTGGTCCTTAATGTACATGTAAAAAATCTTCGGATTCTCCTTAATTCTATTTGCCAAAACTATCTCATGTCCCCTTTTTGCCCTTCTGATTCCCCTCGTAAGTATACTCCCACTGCGTTTATACCCTAAGGATTCACTCGATCTATCCTGTCTATATCTGACATATGCTTCATTTTTTTTTAACCAAACCCTCATTTTCTTTAGTCATCCAGCATTCTCTATACCTACCATCCTTTCCTTTCAGAGCTGAAAATGTGTTGCTGGAAAAGCGCAGCAGGTCAGGCAGCATCCAAAGAGCAGGAGAATCGACGTTTCGGGCATGAGCCCTTCTTCAGTAATCCTTTCCTTTCACCCTAACAGCAATATACTTTCTCTGGATTCTAGTTATCTCATTTCTGAAGGCTTCCCTTTCTCCAGCCGTCCCTTTACCTGCAAACATCTGCCCCCAGTTAGCTTTTCTCCAGTTTAGAACTTCAACTTTTAGATCTGGTCTATCCTTTTCCATCACTATTTTAAAACAAATAGAATTATGGTTGCTGGCCCCAAAGTGCTCCCCCACTGACACCTCAGTCACCTGCCCTGCCTTATTTCCCAAGAATAGGTCAGGTTTTGTACTTTCTCTAGTAGGTACATCCACATACTGAATCAAAAGTGTTCTTGGAAACACTTAACAAATTCCTCTCCATCTCAACCCTTAACACTATGGCAGTCCCAGTCTATGTTTGGGAAGTTAAAATCCCCCACCATAACCATTCTATTATTCTTACGGATAGATTAGATTAGATTTCCTACAGTGTGGAAACAGGCCCTTCAGCACAGCCAATCCACACCGACCATCTGAAGAGTAACCCACCCAGACCCATTTCCTTCTGACCAATTCATCTAACACTACCAGCAATTTAGCATGCCCAATTCACCTAACCTGCACATCTTTGGACTGTAGGAGGAAACCGGAGCACCTGGAGGAAACCCACGCAGACACGGGGAGAAGTGCAAACTCCACACAGACAGTCACCCAAGGCTAGGTTTGAACCCTGGATCCCTGGCACTGTGAGGCAGCAGTGCTAACCACTGAACCACTGTGCAACCCTCAGCTGTCTCAGATAGCTGAGATCTCCTTACAAGTTGTTTCTCAATTTCCCTCTGACTATTCGGGGGTCTATAATACAATCCCAATAAGGTGATCATCCCTTTCTTATTTCTCAGTTCCACCCAAATAACTTCCCTGGATGTATTTCCAGAAATATCCTCCCTCAGTACAGCTGTAATGCTATCCCTTATCAAAAACGACAGTCCCCCTCCTCTCTTGTCTCCCTTTCTATCCTTCCTGTAGCATTTGTATCCTGGAACATTAAGCTGCCAGTCCTGCCCATCCCTGAGCCATGTTTCTGTAATTGCTAGGATATCCCAGTCCCATGTCCCTAACCATGTCCTGAGTTCATTTGCCTTCCCTGTTAGGCCCCTTGCATTGAAATAAATGCAGCTTAATTTATTAGTCCCTACCTCATCCCT
Source organism: Hemiscyllium ocellatum (assembly GCF_020745735.1). NCBI lineage: Eukaryota > Metazoa > Chordata > Chondrichthyes > Orectolobiformes > Hemiscylliidae > Hemiscyllium > Hemiscyllium ocellatum. Next base: position 50,708,947 of record NC_083401.1, on the reverse strand, counting down.
GCCTGTCCTGACTGTTTTAGTTTGATCTCTTTCCTCACTATCTCCCTGGGTCCCACCTCCCACCTTACTAGGTCAGTTTATTGTTCTACTTCTTTGTGTTAGATTCAGTTTTACTGAATTTTGTTTCTAGTTGGAAACTATAATGTTGGTGTTTCTCGTGGTTAATGCAGGGAATCTGTATTGACCTTATTTGAAGGCAACCAGACTCTATTTTATAAATACAGAACAGGAATGGGCCACTATGTTCCTTGAGCTTGCTCCATCATTTGATTACATCATGGCTGATCTGATTGTGGTTTTATCTCTGCTTTTCTGTCTACCCCACATACTGTTTCACTCACTTTTGAATTGATAATCTAATTCAAACTTAAAACTATTCACTTGTCCTGCCTTCCATGTATTTGGAAAAATAAATTCACAGATGAATGACCCTCGCGGAGAAATCTCCAAATGTCTTTCTTAATTCAGTAATGCCTTTTGTTAAACTGTCATCATTTTGTTCTCCTGCAAGAGCAAATTTCCCTGAACATTGAACTTTTCAAGCCTCTTTAAAAGCTTTCATCCTTTCAGCATGGTCACTGCTCATGCTTCTAAACTCCAATAGATGCAAGCCCAACCTACCAAAGCTTTCCTTATAGAGAACTTCCTCATCACAAGAAACGGTTGAATGAACCTCCAAACATGAGAGAGGCAGAAGAAACAAACTTTATATTCAGGCTGGCCTCGGTCACCTCATAGTGATTACTCTATTAGACAGACTTATTTCCCACCTGGGAACTTGGTGATTAACATGACAGAGTGCATTATGGGATGCAGGAAAAGACATGGCAAGGTGTCCATTACCTTTGACAGGTCAGGGAAGAACAGTTTCCAGAATACATTTCTATACCAGAAGTTACAATGAGCAAAGCAGCTGCCTGCATGTGTCTTACAGTTATAAGCCAGGAAGCTTCTCCCAAAGGCCTGACTCTTTGTTAAGTAGTCATTTGATGACCGCTTAGGGTTCTCCTTCCACTAACACTCATATTATATCGGTGGGTGAGGGATGTCCACAAAATGTGTCATGGCCACCAGGTCAACCTTGATATTGTGGCTGTAGGTTAACCAAAATCACCAACATTCACCTACTGCTCTCATGAAACTCATGAGGAGATATTCTAAGGATTTATGGAAGACACTTACTGTAAGCTTATCTGGTATTTAATGTTCAGCACAATGAATACTCTTAACTTTGGTTTACTAAATTTAGGGATTACTAAATGCAGAGCCTGAGTACAACAGTCTGTACGGTGACTAGGTATTTGAAGAGAAATTGAGAATTTCTTATTATCTAGCAATAAATGTGTAATCAAAACTCAGCTATCAATAGAATCCTTAAAATGTTGGAATTTCTCAGATAGTCCTTGGCAAAGATTGAGATAGATTTAATTCATTTTCAAGGGAAACATACATCTTTCCCTGAACCTTCTATGTAGCTGTAACACTATATGTTGAATTCTATTACCCTGGTGTATTAATAAAAGGTTTAATTTGTCTGATTAGCAAGCAAAGCAATATTTTTCATTGAACCACAATACTTGTGACAATAATAAATCAAATCATTACACTACTAGATCACTATTCTAGTTGGATCGAAGTTTCCAGACTTGAATAGAGTGCTAGGAGCTAGGTGAGTTGAAAGAAAATCTACAGTTGTTAGTGATTAACGTTTAACATTACCTGAACATTGCCGTTTATGTTGAAGAGCCTAAGCATTCCAAGTATCCATTATAGAACAGTGATAGTCAATTAATTAAGGAAGTGAGCTTGAACTAATTTTGCTTAATTTCAAAGGAAGGAGGGTACTCCCTTGTTTGAACTTTTCACCCTGTAGGAACTGGTTCTTTCTCTCACTCTTGAGTATACCATTCATGGGTACAGGAGACGCAACTTATTGCAAACTAATGGTGAATCATTCTCTTTACTGCTCCTGAATCTCCAGTTTGTCGTAAAAGTCCGAAAACAAGCTCAAGGTATGGGAGGCTAGCTATCCACATGGAATGTCCATCCTGTGGGGAGTCATGAATATTTAATCTGACCCAGACAAGCGCATGTGCAAAAAGTGTCACTGGTTGCAGAAATGTGGCTTCCAGGTTTCAATATTCTGCCTGTGGCAGGAGTCACTGTGGTACCTCAGAGTGCTGTGCGAATACCATGCTTTGGGAGATGTCCCCACTGCAGAACAAAGGCATGCAAGCAGATTCAGGAATTGGTGATCGCAAGACAACCCAAGGGAACCAGGCACGTAGTGTAAGAGTCTCCCCAGGCCATATTGTTTACAAATTGATTTTCTATTCTGGACACTCGTGAGGACACCAGTTCCTCATAATAGGGAATCAAGAGCCAAGCCCATGGCACAGCAAGTGACTTGGATGTAATGAGGGAACTGAGAAGTGTGGAAGAGCAATATTGATAGGGGATTCATTAGTTTGGGAAACTGACATGCATTTCTGCTGCTTTAGACATTACTCCAGGATGGTTTGTTGGCTCTGTGCTGCCAGTGTCGAGCATGTCAAGAACATGGCTGAAGAACATCCTTCTGGGAGAGGGTGAGCAGCCAGAGTCATAATCTGCATTGCTGCCAAGGATGTGGGTCGGAAAGTAGATGTGGCCCAATAGGCAATGTAGGGAATCAGGAAGAAACCAGGAGGTAGGACTCAAAAACAGTAATCTCTGGATTACTCCCATTCTGAGCACAAATGAGTAAATAAAAATAAGGGATTAAATAGTTGACTGGAATCATGGTGTGCAGGAGGGAGGATTCCTGGGATACAGGCACTAGCTTCAGAAAGATGGCATGTATAAGAACCAGAGTTACAGCTGTACTGGGTTCCTCAGTTGGGCATTGTTCTAGTGCTGTTGGAGAAGGTTTAAACTAAATAGGAAGAGTCTTGAGAACCATCAGAATATATCAAAGAAATACTGTGAGAGAGTGATATCACTTGAATATAGAATAGAATATGAGTTAGCAATGTTTAAGTGCTGTATTACTGAACAATTAATTAATAAATGGGAAGTAGGTAGCAGATTTGGAATAATTGAAAAATTAAAACATTGCAAATCATGTTTATTTTATGAGCGATTCAAGCATAGTGAAGAAAATTGATCAATTATAGGTAGAGATCACATGGAATAAAGGTAGAACTAGCCATTTGGATACATTACTGGCTCGAAGGTAGGAGATAGAGGCTCGTGGTGAAGGGTTGCTTTTCGGACTGGAGGCCTGTGACCAGCAGTGTGCCACAAGGATCAGTGCTTGGTCCACTGCTTTTTGTCATTTATAGAAATGATTTGCTTATGAATATAGGAAGTATGGTTAGTAAGTTTGCAAATGACACCAAAGTTGGTCTTGTAATTGACAGTGAAGAAGGTACCTCAGAGTGCAACGGGACCTTGATTAGCTGGGCCAATGAGCCGAAGGGTGGCAGATGGAGCTTAATTTAGATAAATGTTGCATTTTGGAAAGGTAATCAGGGCAGGACTTGTACATTTAATGGTGAGGTCCTAGGAATGTTGCTGAACAAATAGACCTTGGAGTGCCGGTTCAGAATTCCCTGAAAGTGGTAGACATGGTAGTGAAGAAGGTATTTAGTACACTTGCCTGTTTGGTAAGTGCATTGGATGAAGCAGTTGGGAGGTCATGGTGAGGCTATACAAGTCATTGGTTAGGCCACTTCTGGGGTACTGGTTCACTTTTAGGAAAAATGTTGTGAAACTTGAATGGGTGTGGAAAAGATTTACAAGGATGTTGCCAGGATTGGAGGGTTTGAACTATAGGGAGAGGCTGAGTAGCCTGGGGCTATTTTCCCTGGAGCATCGGAGGCTGAGGAGTGACCTTATAGAAGTTTATAAAATCATGAGAGGCTGTGATGAATAGCCAAGGTCTTTTCCCAGGGTAGGAGAGTCCAGTACTAGAGGGCATTGATTTAAGGTGAGAGGGGAAAGATTTAAGAGGAACAACTTTTCTCATGGAGAGGGTGATGCGTGTACAAAATTAACTGCCAGAGGAAGTGGTGGAGGCTGGCACATTTACAACATTTAAAAGGCATCTGGATGAGTATATGAATAGGAAGAGTTTAGAGAAATATGAGCCAAATGCTGGTCATTAAGACTAGATTTATTTTGGATTGAAGGGTCTGTTTCCAAGCTATACATCTCATGACTCTGAGACAGCTGTCTGAAAGTAAGATTTCATGGCTGTAGCAGAGGTATGGTCCCAAGGAAGTACAGGACTGGTTTCTTAAATAGTACTGGATATAAGATCATAGAATCATTACAGTGTAGAAGCAGGCCATTCAGCGACCTGCTGAAGAGCATTCCACCCAGAAGCACCGCGCTGTCACCCTATTCCTGTAATCCACCTTTCCCATGACTATTCCCCCTATCCTACATGTCCCCAGACACAATGGGCAATTTAGCGTGGGCAATGTATTTAACCTGCACATCTTTGGATTGTGGGAAGAAGCCAGGTCATCCAGAGGAAACCCACAAAGACATAGAGCAAACATGCAAACTCCACACAAACAGTGGTCATGAGGATGAAATTAAAATTGGACCTCTGGCACTGTGAGGTAGCAGTGCCAACAACTGAGCCACTGTGCCACCTTGATGTTCAGGAAATATAAGAAAAGGAGAGTAGGAAGAAGGCAGTATTAGCTAAACTTAGCATTGGAGAAATAAACTGTCTGAGAGGATTCCAAGATAGAATCCATTTGGTGAGTGCTAAGTCACAGGAAGATGTAATTACATTGCTCAGTGTAGTCAGTGGATCACCAACTAATCAGAAGGATTTTGAGGAATAAGTCTGCAACCAAATTACAGAGATCTGCCAAAATTATAGACTATGGATTGTCCAGTGGCAGCCTGGGGTAGAAGTGTTGTAAAGGGAGAAGTTTTTGCAGACTTATGTGACCAATCCCAGTGAAAAGGGAGAGACTGCCAAACCTGGCTCATGGAAACAAGATGGGCCCAAGTAAATTAAGGTTTGGAAAATGTGGCGCTGGAAAAAGCACATCCAGTGAGGCAGCAATGGAGAGCCGGAGAGTCGACGTTTCAGGCATTAGCCCTTTTCAGCTCCACGCTTTTTGACTGTGACTCTCCAGCATCTGCAGTTCTCACTTTCAACAAGTAGATCAAGTGCCAGTGGTGAAATATTTAGGGGGAGGTGATAATAATAACATAATGCTTAGGATGCTGTGAAAAGCAACAATGAACAATGGAGAGTATGAATAACAAACTTGGGCAGAGTTGACTTTAATAGGGCAAGAAAAAACTTGAATCAAATAGACAGAAGCCAAAGGTTGGCAGGAAGGCATGTACCTGAACAAGGCACTGTCTTCCATAAGGGAAAAGGTAGAGGAAACAAAACACAGAGTTTCCTGGATGAAAAGGGAGCTAGAAATTCAGATGAAACCTAAAAAGCGTGCTTATCACAGATGTCAGCTGGAAAATACAATTGAGAACCAAAATGATTTGTGTTTTCATTCGCTCATGGGATACGGATGTCTCTATCCTTTATTGCCTGATTCTTAATTACCCCACTTGAGAAGTCTATTGGCTTTAGGTAAATGCATAATACCATTACACAGGGGGCTCCAGGATTGATGTCAAGGGGTAACAGTTGGATTGTCTCTCATTGGAGGTGGTCATTGTCTGTACTTATGTGGCATAAATACAACTTGTCACTTGTCAGCTCAAACCTGGATACTTCCCAGATTTTGCTGAATATGAACATGGCCTGCTTTGGAACCTGAGGAGTTGGGAATGGTACTGAATATTATGTAATCATCAGCAAATGTCCTCACTTCTAACCTTATGATGGGAGGAAGGCCACTGATGAAGTTTCTGAGGATGGTTTGGCCAGGCCAGTTTCCTAAGGAATTCTAGCAGAAATTTCCAGGAGTTGAGATGATTAGAGTCATAGAGTCATAGAGAAATACAGCATGGAAACAGACCCTTCAGTCCAACCCGTCCATGCCGACCATATATCCCAACCCAATCTAGTCCCACCTGCTAGCATTTGCCCATATATCCTTCCAAACACTTTCTATTCATGTACCCATTCAAATGCCTTTTAATTATTGCAATTGTACCAGCCTCCACCACTTCCTCTCGCAACTCATTCCATACATGTACTACCCTCTGCGTGAAAACGTTGCCCCTTGGGTCTGTTTTATATCTTTCCCCTCTCACCCTAAACCTATGCCCTCCAGGTCTGGACTCTCCCACCCCAGGGAAAAGACTTTGTTTATTTATCCTAACCATGCCCCTCATAATTTTTTTGTAAATCTCTATAAGGTCACCCTTATTGATCTCTAACAATCACAGTCAACTTCCTCTCTGTCAGGTATGAGTCCAAGCAGAAGAGAGTTTGTTCCTGAGACCCATCGATTCCAGTTTTGCTCGGGCTGTTTATTGCTGCACTGGGTCAAATGTGGTGTAGATGTCAATGGCAGTCACTCTCACCTCACTTCTGGAAGTCAGCTCTTTTGTCCTTGTTAAAACCAAGGTTGTCATGAGGTCAGAAGCTATTAGCCCTGGCAAAATCCAGACTGGGCATCATTGAGCAGGCTATTGCTGAGCAGATATTGCTTGGTAGCACTGTTGATGACAACTTCCATCACTTTATTCATGGTCAAAGATCATGTGACATCAGGTTGTAGTCCAACGGGTTTATTTGAAAACTCTAGCTTTTCAAATAAACCTGTTTTTCCAGATTGCATTGAGTTTTGCTGGAGCACTGCAGCAAGCCTGAGACATAGATGTTGACCAGGGAATATGGTGCTGTGTTGAAATGGCAAGCAACTGGAAGCTCTGGGTCTTTTTTTTATGGGCAGAACATAGGCGTTCTGCAAAGTGGGCACCCACTCTGAGGTTCATTCCCCAATTGTGAGCAGGGAATTCATAGACCAGATTGAGTGAAGTGCAGATAAATCACTGCTTCACCTGGAAGGTGTGTTTAGGCCCTTGGATATTGATGAGGGAGGAAGTAAACGGGCATGTCCTGCAATTTAAGGAGAAGGCGCTGTGGGGATGTATTGGGAATGGAGGGAAGGTGAACCAGGGTGTTCTGGAAGGACTAGTCCTTGCAGAAGGCAGACAGTGGAGGGGAGGGGAATATGTATCTGGTTGTGCATCCTGCTGGATGTGGCAGTAAAGGTGGCTAATGATCCTTTGGATCTGGATGTTCATGGGATGGTAGGTGAAGTCAAGGGGACCCTATCCAGTTGTTGATGGGAAGAGAGGGGCGAGGGCCATAGTGAAGGAAATGGGTCATGACCAGGCTGAGGGTCCTGTCAATTATGGTGCTGGGGAATCCTCAGTTGAAGAAGAAAGTGGACATTTCTGATGCCCCCGTAATGGAGTTGGCATCATCAAAAATTGAAGGACATGTTGGAAAATCAGAGATTGCTTGCTGACAGCAGGAGACAGACTGACTTTGACATTGTCAGCTAGTCTTAAACTTTACTTAGACCGAAACAAAATTACTGGACACTGGCATTTAGGATATTGGAAGTGGAAATTGAAGGATCAATGACTTCTTCCACAACCAAAAGTATTTTTTTCAAAGCCATCCAACCAGGCTGCTTGAACTTGAAGGGTGTGCTGTAAAATGCTTAATGTTTCAAAATGCTCATTATACCACCCTCAACATTTTTAAAGTGTGTAAGCAGTTAATGGGAAGATGTAAAAACAAAAGCATTGTTGTATTGGGTGACTTTAACTTTCCAATATTGACTGGGACACCTTAGGGACTTCGAAAGAGCAGAATTTGTAATGTATGTCCAGGAGGATTTCTTGAAATTGTATATAGATAGTCTGATTGGGAAAGGGGCTGTAGTAGACCATGTCATTGGGGAACGAGCTGACCAGATGATTGAAGTTTCAGTGGGGGACGATTTTGGGAACAGTGATCATAATTCTGTAAGTTTTAAGACAGGTCCTCAAGTGAAATTGCTAATTTGTGGGAAGGCCAGTTATAACAGTATTAGACAGGACTTAGAGAAATTAGATTGGGTTGACTATTTGAGGGTAAATCAACATTTGACATGTGGGAGTCTTTTAATGGCCATTTGATCAGAATTCAGGCCCAATATTGCAGGAAAAATTCCTATGAGGATGGCAGGTTTCATGAACCCTGGATGACAATAGATATCAAAGGTTTCCTGAAAAAGCAAAAGGAAACATATGTAAGATTTACGAAACTGAAAGCAGACAAGACCCTTGAGGAATATAAATGAAGCTATTCAGGAAAGAAGCAAGGAAATAGGAGGACTAAAAGGAGCCACTTGTCCTTGGCAAGTAGAATTAAGGAGAACCCCGAAGTGTTTTATATGTATATAGGAGCAAGAGGGTTTCTAGATCCACTCAAGAACAATGGAAGGAATTTATGCATGGTGCTAGGGGGGTTAGTGAGGTTCTAATGAATACTTGGAGTGGTATTCATAAAGGAGAAGGGCATGCATGATAATAAGATAGGGAGGGGGGTAATCATATTCTAGTGCATGTCAATATCAAGGAGAAGGAAGTGTTGGGTGTCTTGATAAACATTAAGGTAGGTAAATCCCCAGGGCCTAATAGGATAAATCCCAGGATGCTGAGGAAGGCAATGGAGGAGATTGGTGGGGACTTGAAGAGATTTTTGTATCCTCTTTAGCCACAGACGAGATCCTAGAAGACTGGAGAGTAGCCAATGCTTTTCCTTTGTTTAAGAAAGCTAACAGGGATAATCCTGGAAGTTATACGCCAGTGAGCCTTATATCAGTTGGAGGGGATTATTGGAGAAGATTCTTAGAGACTGGATTTAATCATATTTGGAAAATAATCGATTTATTAGGGATTGTCAGCATGGTTTTGTTTGGGGGAGACCTAATCTCACAAATTTGATTGAGTTTTTTGAGAAAGTGACAATGTTTAAGAGGCATTAGGACACACACATGAACAGGCAGAGAATAGAGGGATATGGATTATAGGATTAGTTTAGAATTGCTTTGTGGTTGGTGCAAAACTGGTGAGCCAGAGGGCCTGTTTCTCTGCATCCCTTATCGATGGTCTTTTTCAGTATTTTTGTTGTCTGAGTGTTCCTCACCTGTCTGACTACATGTAATTGGGCTGCAGTATTTTTTTCAGATCTGTTGTTTGTAGGAGCACTTTGCTCTGTTTTCAATGTTTGATGTGTATGATACCTTCAGTGTCTTATCTGAAGAATTCTTGTGGTGGTGCATGGTGGATAGATAAATATGCTGGCAATGTGGTCATATGCTGCTGAAGGACTGCAGCACTGCAGACCTTTGAGTTGTCAGTTCTATTGTTAGCTTATCCCATTCAGCCCAGTTATGGTTTGGCTCCACACACGAAGTTCAGTTCATTACAAGAGCCAGGACTCATTAATATTCAATGTTGACACCCACATGAGTGCTGCTGCTATTTTGCATATATTTAGAGACAAACAAACTAGAGATGCTGGAATCCAAGGTAGACAAGCAGGAGGCTGCAAGAGCACAGCAAGCCAGGCAGCATCAGGAATTGGAGAAGTCGACGTTTTGGGTGTAATCCTTCTTCATGACTGAGGGTGGGTGTGGAGGGAGCTGCAGATAAAGGGGTGGGTGAGGGAGCAGGGGAGTAGGGTGGTGAGGTGGGGATTGGTGAACTCAGGTGGAGAGTATGACCTGGTTGGTCGATTGAGAAGAATGAATCTGGTTGGTAGCTGGAAGGAAGGGTTGGTCAGAGGGATGGAAGGGAAGGGAAGGGGACAGGTTGGGAAGGGAGTCAACGGATAAAATTGGAGAACTCAATGTTGAGTCATCCAGGCTGGAGGCTGCCCAGGCACAAGATAAGGTGGTGTTCCTCCAATTTGAGGTGTGATTCGCTGTGGCAATGGAGGAGGCCAAGCATGGTCATGTCGGACAGGGAGTGGAAAGGGGAATTAAAATGGGCGGTGACTCAACATTGAGTCACCCCTTATACCCACCCCTAGCCCTGAGGAAGGGTTGCACCTGAAGCATTGACTTCGCCACCGTCAGATGCTGCCTAGCTTGGTGTGTTCTTCCAGCCTCCTGCTTGTCTATTTTGGATGTGTTTTTCCTTGCATAGCTGTAGCATCTGTCTATTGCAATAACATACTATTAATAAGGCCTGATCCTATGATGTTCACAGGTCCTTCTGCACTTTCAGGGATGAACTAATCATTGAGCTGTTTGGAGTAACATAGTTTTACTGCAGGTAGAACTTAATTAGGACTGAGGCATTTGAGCACTGATCCAGACTGTCAAAGCATCCACATCACTTACTATCACATAATGTCAATCAAAAATTCATCAAAATTGGTTTAAATATTTGAACTATCATGCACTTTATTCATACAGATTGATACAATATTCACAAAGTTGATAGATGTAATACTATTTATATACCTGTTAATAAAAAGTGCTTCCAAAATACAATATACAAATTAAGGAAGTATATCCTATCATGAATCATCAGTGACCAACACTTTAAATAGATGGACTTTCAAAAACATAAGCCAGGCACACAGAGCAGCCCTGTTCAGTAAATAAAAAAGTACATAAAGAATACTTCAGCTGAATAATCTCGACACTCTTTTTCAGAATAATCATCATTACATCTGTTCCGCAAAGACACATGTAAATTGTGATGGAGAATGTGTCTTGAGAGCACTGACTAGTTTCTTTTCCAGATTTCCTGCAAACTAAACATTGATCCTGCAAGTGTTATTGTTGAAGGTATTGCAGAAGCAGTGTTCATCCATTTGCAATCTACTTATTTAAAATACACAGTTCTTCCTTTAAAATCTGATCCGAATTCCAGCCATCCATAAGTTGGTTCTCTTGTCAGGGGAGAGTTGAGGCTACAGAACATCTGTGTTGCTGCAGTGCAAAATTTACAGAGCATGATTATTGTGGACTTTTGACAAAATCAAAGGAAAAACTGCAGCTGTACGTTGTATAACTTTTGCCCAGTACTGATGGCTGCAATTTTATTGTTGTGTGGATAGTCTCTCATCAACCTGTTATTAAACTCTTTTGGAGCAGTTGGGACTTGAACCCAGGCCTTCTGGCTCCAAGCATTTCCTCTTCACCACAAGAGCCTACGTATGCCTGGTATATGTGGTTGCTAAAATTGTTGCCATTGAATAAGATTAAATTATAATTTCATTTCAGTCACTGAGTCATCTTGAATTCACTCTTCAATGATTAGAAAGGACTTTTTGATTCATTTGGTCTGTGCAAAATGACTGTACCTAATCAGAAAATGGATTTGGAAAATGTGCCCTATTTTCTCCACTTGCTAGCTTTGGGAAAAAAACGTCTTTACAATGGAGGCAATTGCAACCTAATTTGTGGAAAGGGCTTGGCCACAGTACAGAGTGTTCTTCAAAGCACTATTATTCAGCATTGACATTCAGAAAGAAATTGTCACTGAAATTCTAGTGAAAACTAGTCTTAAATTTTGTATTCATACTTAATGCTGATTTTCCTTGGCTGTTGAAACAAACATTAAATTATACATGTTATCGTGACTTCCAGATGAATAGAAATCACCAGTAAGTGTTGACATTTTTTTAAATTCAAATAACTGAGCATAATTTCTTAAGGATTACTTTCTGGAAAGCTGTACAAAATCACAGATGACAATTTATAACAATATGCCTGAAATTATTTTGCTTAAACATTTTGCACTTACATATAATTGAAATGTTGCAAATAATCTTTAACATGGGCAAACAGCAGTTAATATTTATATAGTGTCTTTCCTATCGTAAAGTATCACATGGCAGGTATTCAACAAAATTTGACCCCAAGCTCCTTAAGAAAATGTTGTCAAAAGCTTGATTAAAAGGAGAGAGCAATTTTTTAAAAAAAACTGTTAGGAAAGAAGTGAAGAGTACAGGGATATGGTAGCTGAAGATATCCTTTCAGTGGTCAAGTGATTCAACTCAGTGCTGCTCAGAGACCAGAATTGGAGGACTGTAGGTATCTCAGAGAGTTGTCAGGGTGGCGGTACATATAGAAATAAGGAATGAGGGGGAATGATAGGATTTGAAAACAAGAATCAATATTTTACAATCAAGATGTATCCAACTTAAGACAACTAGCACAGAAAATGTCAGGTGAATGGAAACAAGTTAAGAAATAAATAACAGAGTTATAAGTAACAGACTTTTGGAGGAGTGCATTTGAATAGGCGAGTAAGCAATTGTAAGTATCATTATTGTAAGACTTTAGAGTACACAAAGTGGTCTGATGTCCTTTCTTGATTCTTTGTAGCTTTCACCAAGTTTATATCCATCCTTCCTGCTCCATTTTGTAGACTCCTTGTGATTTTCATCTGCTTTGGGTTGATCCTCGCCAATAAGAGAACTGAGAATACAGTCAGTACATTTAGCACTGGAAGCAGAGGAATGTATTCACTCAGAGGGTGGTAAATCTTTGGAATTCATGATCACATAGCTGTAGAAGTTCAGTAATTGGATACATTGAAGGCAGAGATCAACAGATTTCGAGGTATTAGAAAAACATCAAGTATTATGGAGAGAGTGCAAGAAAATCAACAATATCTAGGTGAATGATGGAGCAGACTTGAGGGAACAATTGACCTACTATTGCTCTTTTTTATTTTCTCATTATATTAATTCACAGGATTATGGTTATCACTGGCCAGGCAGCATGTCTTGCCCATCCCCAATTAGCCTGAAGACAGTTAAGAGTGAACCATGTTGCTATGGTTTGGAGGCACATGTAGGCCTGAACAAAAAAAAGGCAGTTTTCTTCCCTCAAGGACATTAGTGAACAAGATGTGTTTTCCCCTGAAAATCAACAATGTCATAGTCATTATGAGACTCTTAATTCCAAATTTTTATTGTATTTGAATTTCACCATCTGCCATGACAGGATTTGAACCCAAGTCTCTAGAATATTGTGTTTTCTTTTTGCAGATTTGTAGCTCAGGCTTTGATCAAGTTGTAAGTTTGCTCGCTGAGCTGGTAGATTTTTTTCTCAGACGTTTCGTCACCATCATCAGTGAGCCTGTGGTGAAGCATTGATGTTCCGCTGTGCTTGCTATTTATCTGTCTTGGTCTGTTGTGGTGGGTAATATCATTTCTAGTTCTGTTCTGAGAGGTTGCTAAATAGGGTCCAAATCTATATGTTTATCAATGAGGTTCTGGTTTGAATGTTGGTCTGCTAGAATTCCTGTGCGTGCCTTTGTTTAACCTGTCCCAGGATACATGTATTGTCCCAGTTGAACTGGTGTCCCTCTTTGTCTGTGTGTATGGATGCTAATGGTAGTTGGTCATGTCTTTTGGTGGCTAGTTGGTGCTTATGTATCCTGGTGGCTAGTTTCCTGCATGTCTGTCCAATGTAATGTTTGTTCAGTCCTTGTAGGGTATTTTGTACATGATGTTCATTATGCTGGTGGTTGGTATGGGGTCCTTTAGGTTCATCAGGAGCTGTTTCAGTGTGTAGGTAGCTCTGTGGACTACCCATGATGCCTAGGGGCCAAAGTCGTCTGGTCATCTCCAAAATATCTTTGATGTATGGCAGGGTTAGGAACAACAATTATACCAACAACCAGTGGAACGAGCGTAATATATAAAATACCTTGCAAGGACTGCAACAAACATTACATTGGACAAATGGACAGGAAACTAGCCACTAGGATACATGAGCACCAACCAGTCACCAAAAGACATGACCAACTATCACTGGTATCCTTACACACAGACGAAGAGGGACACCACTTTGACTGGGACAATACATCCATCCTGGGGCAGGCTAAACAAAGACATGCACGAGAATTGCTAAAACCTGGCATTCAAACCAGAACTCCATTAACAAGCATATCAATCTGGACCCGATTTACTAACCTCTCAGAAACAGAACCTAAAAGTCCCTCCTCCCTACCTTTTATCTCAGCCTGCTTGGCTCTCTCTCTTATTCCTGATGAAGGGCTTATGCTCGAAACGTCGAATTCTCTATTCCTGAGATGCTGCCTAACCTGCTGTGCTTTGACCAGCAACACATTTGCAGCTGTGATCTCCAGCATCTGCAGACCTCATTTTTTACCCTAAAATGATATCACCTACCACAACAAACCGAGATAGATAGATAAGCAAGCGAGGTAGAAAACCAACGTTTCACCAGAGGCTCACTGATAATGTTACCTAGCATGGTGATGTAGCATCTGAGAACAAATCTACCAGCTCAGTGAGCAAATTTACTAATGATCTAATAAGTCATCAATGATCTTAATGACTTATTATATCATTACATCTAATAATGATCTCTAGAACATTATCTGGGTCTCTGGATTAATATTAATAATTAATAGATGATGCTAAGACACCATCACCTTTCACTTTGCTGTGACAAAGCACAACATCCTGGGACAAATGTCGGAAACGTTCATGTTTGCATACATTTTTTGCATGATAACTCCTCATCTAGTGTCCTGTCTCGAGGATGGTCATTAAGGCCCAGACAGGAGAGGGTGCTGCCCCTCCCATTTGCTTGACAGAGACTTCTGCTTAAAATGACGAGGACACAAGTTCTATCAAGTTCAGGGTTTTTGTACTTGGCCTTTCAGCTGCAGGTGTTATATGTGGTTGGCTGAGTTCCATAAGTAATCCAGATCCGTTAATACACGTAGTCACAGGAATAAATGGCAATTTTATGAGGTTGTGATAGAATACTCTGTCTTTAATGTAGTTTTGGAGTACATGATTATTTGTTTACACAATTTAATGGCTTTTTTAACTTAATGGAAAAGTTATTTTGCAGGTTGTCAGTCAGATTTATTACCATGTCATAGATTTAGTTTCTGTTTACACACTGGCAGCTAAAATAATTCCCATTGCTATTGCATGATTTCTGAGTACTGTAGGGAGTGAATACTGGATGAGTGGTGGTGAGGAGGCATGGTGGGCATGGAGTGACATGTGTAATGTGAGATGCACGGGGAATTTAAGGGAATGCATGATGACATGGGGAGTAGAGAGGAAAATGAGTGTTGTGGTTTAGAGGGCTTTGAAGCAATATTGAAACTTGGCTGTAAAAATGGAGGTAGGCATTTTAACCTGTCCTGAAGAAGGATTAGGCCCAAAACGTTGATGCTGTTGCTTCTCAGATGCTGCCTGACCTTGTGCTTTTTCCAGTGTCAAGCTTTATCAATTTTAAAAGTCCCACTACTTCAGCACTCTCAAACTGCACTGCAAGGCCAAACCATATCTAAATATGAAAAAATAAATCCCAGGCAAAATCACACAAATGTGAATCAAGTGTGCAGTTCAGAAGCTGCAGAAGTGGAGAAGTTGTGTTCTTCTAACACTGTACTGTAAATGGTCCATGGAATCATTATAACACAGAGGGAAGCTATTCAGTCCATTCAATCCATGTTGCCCCTCCGTAGAGAAATCTACTCATTTCAATCCCTCTGCTTGTATCCCATTGTTGTGTCAGTGTATTTTGCTCAAATGCCCATTCAATTTGTCCTCGAAATATTTCATTGTCATCACTTCAATAACCCTTATAGACTCTTCTGCAAGTGCTAGTACATTAGTTGGTGAATAAATATGATTCTCACTCACACATCCACTCTAGTCACAGCTTTTTAATTGTTGCTTTCGCAATTTTTTTTTTGCTTTCATCAGAATGCTAGCTCCAAAATATACTTGTGCTTTACAATCTTAATAAGAAGCTTCAAGTACTGATGTTGTGCAAATCCCATTGTAGATGGCGACCATTATTATGAGACTCTACTGCACATTGAAAAATATAGCAGGAATCCTTTTGTTTTTTCTGTATCTTTATCTACCCACATTGACACAAGGTTCACATATCTAGGGTTCTGGAACAAAATGATTTCTTGCTTTGCTGTGTGTTTGACTTCCTCCCCCTCCTAGAACCTGATTGATTGACAAGGGAGTTGGGAGTCACTCAGAGGAAAATAGAATTGAGGCCACAATGAGATCAGTCATGATTTTTTTCGAATATTGCAGTAAATTTGAAGCGCCAAATGGACTCCTAATTAATTGAGTATTGGAGTTAGGATGAGAGAAATTGAAGACTGTAGATGCTGGAGAGTCAAGGTCAAACAGTGTGACACTGGGAAAGCATAGTAGGTCAAGCAGCATCCAAAGAGCAGGAGAATCAATGTTTCGGGCATGTCCTTCATCAGGAATGTGGGGTGGGACGGGGGGAAATGGAGGGGGATGGAGTGGAGGGGGGAAGGTGCTTGGAGAGGGGACTAAGAGATAAATAGGTGGTTGGGGCGGGATTGTTTGGAAGGTAGCTGGGAAGACGATAGGTAGATGTAGGTAGAGGGTGATTGTGACAGGTCAGAGCGGAGAGGTGGAAAGGAAGATGGACAGGTAGGACAGGTCAAGAGGACGGTGCTGAGTTGGAAGGTTGGATCTGGGATGAGGTAGGGGGTGGGGAGATTCGGAAATTAGTGAAGTCAACATTGCTGCCGCGTGATTGAAGGGCCCCAAGGTGGAAGATGAGACTCCGTCAGGTGACTTGGATTTGGCAGAGGAGGCACAGAACCTGCATGTCCTTGGAGGAGTAGGAGGGGAGTTTAAGTGGTTGGCCACAGGTTAGTGGGGCTGTTGTGTGTTTGCGTTCCAGACATATTCCCTGAAATTCTCTGTGAGTTGGTGTTCTGTCTCCCCGATGCAGAGGAGACGACATCAAGAGCAACGGACACAGTAGATGAGATGGGTGGAGGTGTAGGAGAATTTCTGCCGGATCTGAAAAGATCCTTTGGGGCCTTGGATGGAGGTGAGGGGGAAGGTATGGGCACAAGCTTTATATTTCTTGCAGTGGTAAGGGAAAGTACTGTTTATGGAAGGTGGATGGACCTAACAGGAGAGTCATGGAGGGAATGGTCTCTGCGGAATGCTGGTCATGGTGGGGAGGCAAACACATCTCTGGTAGTGGGATCTGATTATAGGTGTCAGAAATGGCAGAGGATAATGCATTGTATCTGGAGGTGAATGGGGTGAAAAGTGAAGACCAGAGGGGTTCTATCCATGTTGCAATTGGAGGGGTAGGGTTCAAGGGCGGAGGTGCGGAAAGTGGAGGAAATGAGCTGGAGGACATTGTCGATCATGTGGAAAGGGAAATGTGATCCAGGAAGTAGGAGGCCATCTGGGATGTCCTGGAATGGAATTGCTCCTCCTGGGAACAGATACGGCAGAAGCAGAGGAATTGAGACTAAGAGATAGCATTTGTACTTGGGGCGAAGTGTAGTCCAGGTAGCTGTGGGAGTCAGTGGGTTTGAAATAGATGTCCATGTTGTGTTGAAAATGATGATGGAGAAGTCCGGCAAGGGGAGGGAGATGTCTGAGATGGTCCAGGTGAACCCAATGTCAGAGTTAAAGGTGTTTGTGAATTTGATGAACTGTTCAACCTCCTCGTGGGACCATGAAGTGGCGCCAATACAGTAATCGATTTAGTGGATGAAAAGGCGGGCGATGGTGCCAGTGTAACTGCGGAAGAGAGACTGTTCCACATATCCTGCAAACAGGCAGGCATAGCTGGGGCCCATGCGGGTGCCCATGACTACTTCTTTGGTCTGTAGGAAGTGAGAGGATTCAAAGGTGACGTTGTTGAGGGTGAGGACCAGTTCCGCTAATTGAATTAATGTGTCAGTGGAGGGGGACTGTTTGGGTTGGTAGGAGACGAAGAAACAGAAAACTTAGAGCCCTTAGCCATGGGAAATAGACATGTACAGGGACTGGATATCCATGGTGAAGATGAGGCTTTGGGGACCAGGGAAGTGAAAGTCATGGAGGAGGTGGAAGGTATGGATGGTGTCCCGAATGTATGTGGGGAATTCCTGGATGAACGGGGCAGGGCGGTGTCGAGATATGAGGAGATGCATTGGGTGGGGTAGGAGCAGCAGGTTGTGGCTATTCAGGATGTTGGTTAAGCCACTTTTGGAATACTACATTCAGTTCTGGTCTCCCACACGGGAGAAATGTGGTTAAATTTGAAAGTGTACAGAAAATATTTACAAGAATGTTGCCACCTTTGGAGTGTTTCGCTACAGGGAGAGGCTGAATAGACTGGGGCTGCTTGCCCTGGAGCATCGGGACTGATGGGTGACCTTACAGAGGTTTATAAAATCATGAGGAGCATAGGTAGGGTAAATAGACAAAGTCTTTTTCCAGGGTAGAGGAGTCAAAAAGTAGAGGGCATAGGTTTACGGTTAGAGGGAAAAGATATGCAAGGAACAAAACTTTCACCTGGAGGGTGTATGGAATGAGCTGCCAGAGGAAGTGCTAGAGATTGATACAATTACTGCTTTTAAAAGACATCTGGATGGGTATATGAATAGGAAATGTTCAGAGGGATATGTGCCAAGTGCTGGCAAATAGGATTAAATTAATTTAGGGTATTTGGTCAGCCTGGATGAGTTGGACTGAAGGTTCTGTTTCTATACTGTACATCTCTTTGACACTTACTCTTCTCAGTTTATAATCTTAATCTCTTGCTGCCCTTTTGTTTCATAAGACCTCAAGTAGTTTCTGTCTAAAGTTCATAAATATCCTCTTGTAACTGTTATTCCTTCCTCTCTCGGTCCATGTTGAGGTACAAAAGCCAATTTTCTCACTCAAAGTTGTCATTTTTCACAAGTCAACAGGCTTTTTGTAACTGGGGGAGAAGCAGAAGGGGGAAATCACATCACCACACATCAAAGTCCCACCTATCATCTGCAAACATACTCATCATTGAGGAGACTGTGATGAGGAGCAGCAGAGCAGAGTTGTCCTCATCCAATTTTGATCCCTTTTCTTGTAAATTCTAACAAAAGGTACTGAGTGAAGGTGAAGATTTGTAATCCCATTGAGGTCTTGAGATTCTCTGTCCTCAGGGAAATTCTACTTCCTCCCCAATCGCAATGTGTAATTCTGCCCTTGCACTAGTAATGTAGCCAGGCTCCTGAACACTTGGGATGGAGGAATCAGAATAATATCCCCCTACATTGTATGTTGTTCCCAAATGCAGTCAATTTGATGGCCATCATTTTTTGAGCCTGTTCTGCCAATCCATGTATTAAGGGAAAGAATGGGCGCATTACCTGTGGTTGCTTGTGCATTAAATTTAGTGAGCGAGTGGCATGAGTTTGAAAAATCAGCCCTTATATGCTTACCTTGTGGTTTGAATTTTCTTGGCTGCATTTCAAAGAGTAAAACTGCAGATATTTCAATTTATTTTTGGAAAGATGCCATTTTGTTTCAGAAAACGTTTAGTACAAGTATCATTTATGCATGCACCTAAATTAGAATCTGACAGCTCCCTAATTTAGTCATAAATACTTCAAGATGTTGGATGCAGTGAAGAATGTTGCTCAGCTTTAGCTGTTGACTGCTTCAAAACATTATCAATTCCTACAGAACTCAGTAATCCTTTAAAGAGTTCCAATAATATTTCTACAGCAAAACAACAACAAAGTAATGACTTTGTTTTACTTTTCTTACACACCAAAGAAAAGTTACTTATCTCTAGCCGTGTTCCCATAAAGTAAATCTGTAAGTATTTCTAAATAAACATAACTTCTGATGTGTTGTGCATGAACTCAATAGATGTCCACATCCTCTATATTTGACAATAAAGGAACAGGATAGTAATATGGATCAGACCATACCCCCTGCAATTATACCAAGGGGTTAGCTTAGACCCTGACGTTAACCTTAGTTAAAGGCAAGTGTAAGGTGCTGTGTTCCAGATGTAATTTGATTGGTTGCATTACTCAGCTTCAAGCAAAACAAATTTATTCTTCTCCCAATTAAAATACAACAAAAGAAAGAAGAATTGGTATAACTTTAACGCTGTTGGAAAACTTAACAGAATATTAGATTACCTTACTACCAAACAGCAACTGTTCCAATAAAATAACATTCTATAAATAGACTGTTGGCAAAAGCAAAGCCAGAAAACAGATGGCCTCACCTGTGACTCTGGCAGCAGGAAGAGAACTGAAGCTTTTCGCTGTAACAGAGAGAAAGATGGTTTGGTGAGGGTCTGACTACACCCAGTGATGCTGCTTCTATTGTTATAATTTCTCAAAAGAAAATCCCAAAGCTTTACAAGCTGTTTACTTTATTAGATTGAAGGAGACAGCTCTTAACCTAAGGCTCAAACCTCTCTTCAAAAAAAAGGACAGGACAAAATACACCTCTTAAAGTCATAATATTATCACAATAGCCATATATCATTGGTTTCCGTTAAAATAGGATATGCAAGAACAAAGTCCAGCATGCACAAATATTTCCAAACTTATCTCTCTCTCTTACTCTCTTAGAAGCATTGAACTTGGTTGGTGTGAACTTCCACAGGTACCAGTCATTCACCCGTTCTTTACTCATATGCCCACTTTCGATGGGAGATGGGGGCTTTCTCTGAATGAAGCTGTCATTGCATGTCATTCACTAATGCAGATTGTAGCACAGTTGCCTCAGCCATTTGATGGGGAGCATTCAGCTGAGCAACCGTCACCCATTACGTTGAGAAAACTAACCGCTAAGTGGGAACTATAATAGAGTAAAACAAAGAATTTCCAGACATGTGCAGAGCTAAAATTTGAGATGATTTGAATAATATTAATCATTGATAACAATCTTCCTCCAGCTCACCTGCTGCCTTGTTAACCAAATAGCAACTAGATTGAAACAAAAAAGATCTTTGAAGTGGGTTTTAACAGAGCTGATATGAAAAGGATGTTTCTTGTTGTGAGAGAATCTAGAACCAGAAGTCACTGTTCAATCATCAGTTGAAACAGAGATTAGATGATTTTGTTTTCTTTCTCAGAAGGTCATGAATGTGGTGGATAGATTCTTTAAAGCAAGGGGGTGAAAGGTTGTCAAAGATAGGCAGAAATGCTGATATGAGGGTGCACTCAGATCAACCATAATGTTATAGAATGGCGGATCAGGCTGAAAAAACTGAATGGCCTATTCTGTTTTAATTCATATGTAAGATCAGAATCTAAAAATTTTTAAGTGAAATATTTTTGGTAGATTTTATCTAATTCATTCACAGAATTTTAGCATTGCGGTCATTTAGTGCTCATCTCTAAATATTTAGATTCTCTGTTGTTAAAGATGGTAATTGCCTGGCAGTTATGACAGGTGATTTTTTTTATGGATATAGAATCCCTATAGTGTGGAAACAGCCCTTCGGCCCAAAAAGTCCACACCAACCCTCCAAAGAGTAACCTTCCCAGACCCAATCCCCTACTACTCGACAGTTACCCCTGACTAATGCATTTAACCCACAAATCCCTGAACACTATGAGCAATTTACCTAACCTGCACAACATTGGATTGTGGGAGGAAACCGGAGCGCCCGGAGGAAACCCACGCAGACACTCGAAGAGTGGGCAAAATCCACACGGACAGTCTCCCAAGGGTGGAACCGATCCTAGGCCCCTCATACTGTCAGGCAGCTCTGCAAACCACTGAGCCAACATGCCACTCCATAATATCAATCACTGAATAGTCCAAGCTTAAACGTTATCCAGGTCTTGCTGCATTTTGGATTAAAAAAAGAACCGCTTTATTGTTTGAGGAACAAAAAAAGTGACCCCTCCTCAGAACTTGACTCCGAAATTCTGATCTCTCTCCACAGATGCTGCCAGATCTACTGAACTTTTCCAGCAATTTTTGTTTTTGTTTCTGATTTATGGTATCCGCAGTTCTTTCAGTTTTGGTTTGTTATTTGAGGCTTTGCTGATGAAAATTAGCTTTGAAGGCTGCTTGCCAGAAACATGCAATGTTGATCTGGTTAACTAGTAGTTAATCAATTTTATCAATATACCCAAAAGATCTGGACAGTTAATGAAGTGGTTACAGTGATGTTCGGAAGGTTTAACAGGAGGTGATGCTTGGCTCACCTTGTACATTGTTAGTAGTACTCAGGAATCAATAAGCTGTTGTTCAGGGAGTATGATGGGTAGGCAAGCAGCCAGGAGAATATGAGAATAATTGACAGGTAGGAGGTAACAAAAGCACACTTAGAAGTTTCAGGAGTGATGAGCTGTGGCAGGGACACATGCTGATTTTTTTTTAGACTTACAGTGTGGAAACAGGCCCTTCGGCCCAACAAGTCCACACCGACCCGCCGAAGTGAAACCCACCCATACCCCTACATTACCCCTTACCTAACACTACGGGCAATTTAGCATGGCCAATTCACCTGACCCGCACATCTTTGGACTGTGGGAGGAAACATTGACAATAATGTCCTCACTCAGATGAGATCACAATGGACACACTTCAGCACTTCTTGGAGTGAGCAGCCAAATTTAAAACCACAGGACTTGTATCAGCTGTCTTTATATCTTGTATCCCTTCACAATTACTGTCACATGGTATACACATAACCACAAAAGTGTCACAGACAATAAAATTCAAGGCAAGCTCTGTTGGAAGCTCTCTCCAGCAGGCAATATTCCAATGCCAAATCCTATGAACTTAGCAATATTGTTTGCAAGTTGTCTGTGATATAAAATCATTTCATCTGGAAACTGATAGTGCAAAGTGCAACAGTATAGCAAGTTATTAAACAGTTTTACATCTTATGGCTTATTTCCATTGGAGACTGCTGTCTCATATCATTTGTTTTAAGTTATCACACTGTTGAAAACCACTTCCTGATGTCTGGACTATATCTGTACTTAATTTCTGGAGTCTTTCAGAATCTATGGTCAGAGTCTAGTTCTGTGCATGATCCAATTCTATGGGGTACTGTAATACAGGCATTTACCTGACCTTGTTGTAACAAGGCAAATAATTTTATGTTTCAGTGGTGTTTTAATGGTGAGTGTGTGACAGTTGGAAACCGTCCAGAAGCTGTGAATGGAGATTGGAACACATGGGGTTCCTGGTCACATTGTACACGTACGTGTGGAGCAGGAGTTCAAGCAGCAGAGAGGCATTGTAGCAATCCAGTGTGAGTATATGATATAATTGGGAGATCGAATAATTAACCATGCATACTGTTTCATTTGATCAGTTTTTGAGAAAAAAATTAACGTTGAGCTGGAGAATGGATTGCACATAAAATAAAACACATATGTTTGCAAATTTGATTTTGCTCATTTTTTGCTCTGACACCGATGGCCAGCTGCAAGTGTGTCTCAGAAGTCACAGACCATGAGGCTCAACAAAAATTAATTTCAGGCACATCTGCAAAATGCTCCCAGGGTGGCCACTAGAAGCTTGCCAGCTTGACAAGGATGAATTTGTGTTCAATACCTCTGTTGGATAGACTGTATGGTTTGGGGCTGGCAGGAAGGGTGTGAAGTTAATTATGGGCTTGCAGCAGCTTGGAGTCAAAGCGCTGCCCCTCTCCGTTCCATTTGAAAGTAAGTTTAACAGAAAAATAGTTACTTCAAGGCCCAGGAACCAGGAAACTGAGCTCAACAATCACCAAATTTACTGAAAGATCCTCAAAGAAAGAATGAGGACATCATGAACATTTTCAGATGTCAATGCTGAATACAATTAAATAACCTTTGAGGCTAATGTGGCAGCAGGCATATCCTAGGCATACCTGGGGCTCTGGTCATACCTTCATGACGTTAGTCATTATAACTTCTATTTTCCACAGAATGGAAGAATAACCCAATGACAACCTATTTCTCATTCAACAGAGCTGCACAAGCCACTAGTGAGCATATTGATTTTCAGGAAAGTCCAAAGGGTCCTGGTGGCTGTATGCTATAATTGAAGGTTTAATGAGAGTGTGCAGATAGTTAGCCTGAAATTTGAATGTACTAGTTTTACTTTACTGCATCATATTATGATCATAATTTCACTGCCCATAATATGCTGGGTCACTGATCTTTCTATGTGATATCTAAAATGACAGCAGTAGTAGTGCATGAAGTGTGACTTCTCATGTTATATTTGCACTAAGTTACCTGTGAGAATGATTCAACCTCCTTCCTCACCTCTCCAACTCTGACAAAGGGAACTTGCAAGGGTAAGGTGGGTTTCAGTGTGCCTCCTTGTTCAGTCATCTGTGGATGAGGGGCCTTGCGAGAAGCCAGTGCTAGACTTGCTTTTCACGTTTGCATGGTGAGTCCACCACTCACAGCTGGGCAGATAGCATTGGTTGCACGATGGGGCTCTTAAATAGGTGTAAGCTGAGTAGATGTGGAAATCTGGCATGATCTCTACCCACCAATGGTATTACCCCTTGACCTGTCACCAAACTCCCGCATGAGAAGTCAGTAAATTTTGTTCTATGTCGGAAATGTTTCTAATTCACTAAGGATGTGATTAATGAATGTTGCAACATCATTGCAACTTCAAAGCAGATCAAAGCATACAAGGCAATTCTATGGTCTTTATTTCATCAACTAACCTATTCAAACTCACACTCTCAATTTGACTTTTATGTTATTACTACTGCTATGGATAGTCAATTCTATGGCACTATGGAAGGTTTTACCCCATTATATGAATGTTTTCTAATCTTAGAATAACTTCTGGACTTGCTATCAATTCTTGCACTTTTTTTGCTCTCAACTCTTCACCCCATTCTGCTCGGCTATGTACTTTTCTTTAGAGCCATCAGCCTGAGAATCTAATACATATTTAACTTGTTTACAGCTTTTATCTGCATGTTGCAAAAATGATATATCCCTTTGAGTAAATTAAATGCTTGAGAAGTATATATCATCTGAGAACTCCCATTGGGGAATGGCCTGTAGATATGAAGCTCTGCCTTTACCCTGATCACTTATATTGCCACAACCCTCAATCTAATATATCCTGTTCCTAAGCACCCTTGTTACAAATGGTTTCATGGTGGTGATGTCACTGGAATAAAACAGTCCTTGTTGACTAGCAAACCAGAAATCTACAGTCTTGGGTTCAAATCCCACCATGGCAGCTGGTGGAGTTAGATTAAATGAGTTTCAATAAGATTTATAGTTCAGGTTGAGGTTCTGGATGTAAGTTTGCTCGCTGAGCTGGAAGGCTCATTTTCAGACGTTTTGTCACCTTACTAGGTAACCTCTTCAGTGAGCCTCCAGATGAAGCACTGCTGATGACTCCTACTTTCTATTTATCTGTTTAGGTTTCTTTGTCATTTCGTGTGATGATATCATTTCTATTCTTTTTCTCAGGGGGTGGTGGTAAATGGGATCCAAATCAATGTGTTTGTTAATAGAGTTCTGGTTGGAATGCTATGCTTCTAGGAATTCTCATGTCTGTCTCTGTTTGTCTTGTTCTGGGATGGATCTGTTATCCCAGTTGAAGTGCTTTCCTTCCTTATCTGTACGTAAGGATATTAATGAGAGAGGGTCATATCATTTTGTGGCTAGTTGATGTTCATGTGTCTTGGTGGCTAGTTTTCTGCCTGTTTTTTCCAGCGTAGTTTTTGTTACAGTTCTTGCATGGTATTTTGTAAATTACATTAGTTTTGCTTGTTGTCTGTTTAGGGTCTTTCATGTTCATTAGCTGCTGTTTTAGTGTGTTGGTGGGTTTGTGGGCTGCCATGATGCCAAGGGGTCTAGTCTGGCAGTTATTTTCGAGATGTCTTTGATATAGGGGAAAGTGCCTAGGGTTTCTGTTCTTTGTCTGCTTGTTTGGGTATGCTGCTGGGAAATTGGTGGACTGTTTCCATTGGGTACCCATTTTTTTGAATCCACTGTATAGGTGATTTTCCTCTGCTCTGCATAGTTCCTCTGTGCTGTAGTATGTGGTAGCTCATTGAAATAATGTTCTGATACAGCTTCATTTGTGGATGTTGGGATGATTGCTTCTACAATTCAATATTTGGTCCGTACGTGTTGCTTTCCTGTCGATACTGGTTTGAAGTTCCCCATTCGCTGTTCGCCCTATTGTGACATCTAGGAA
Source organism: Hemiscyllium ocellatum (assembly GCF_020745735.1). Lineage (NCBI taxonomy): Eukaryota > Metazoa > Chordata > Chondrichthyes > Orectolobiformes > Hemiscylliidae > Hemiscyllium > Hemiscyllium ocellatum. The sequence goes on along the minus strand of NC_083401.1, from coordinate 50,683,017 downwards.
TGGTTAGATTAAATTAATAAATTTGAAATTAAAAGCTTGCCTCAATAACTGTGATCATGAAACCATCATTGATTGTCATAGAAAACCATTTGATTCACTAATCACTTGAGAAAATAAATCTGCTGTCCCCAGTTGGTTCAATCTACATGTGACTCCGGATCCCCAACAATGTGACAGGTTCTTAAATGTCTACTCAAATGAGCCATCCTGCCACGTTGAATTTCATTAGAGGAAGCACTGACGGTGACCAGCACAAAATGTAGTCTGAAGGAGTACTTCAACACTCAGTAAAGTCATTAATGACTGTCCTACCCAAGTCCTGAAGGAAATCATAGAACATAGCACATAGAATATAGAAAGGTACATCACAGTACAGACCCTTTAGTCCACAATATTTTGCCGAGCACTTATCTTAATGTAAGATCAACCTAATCTATACACCCCTTACTTTACTGCCACCCATGTGCTTGACCAACAGTCGCTCAAATGTCCCTAATGTCTCTGACTCTACTACAACTGCTGGCAGTGCATTCCATGCACCTACCACTCTCTGCATAATGAGCCTTCTTGTGATATCTCCCCTATATCTTCCTCCAATCACCTTAAAATTATGACCCCTCATGACAGCCATTTTTGCCCTGGGAAAAAAGTCTCTGGCTATCTACTCTATCAATGCCTCTCATTACCTTGTATACAGCGATCAAGTCACCTTTCTTCCTTCTTCTCTCCAGTGTGAAAAGCCCTAATTCACTCAATCTGCCTTCATAAGACTAGCTCTCCAATCCAGGCAGCACCCTGATAAATCTCCTCTGCACCCTCTCTAAAGCACCTACATCCTTCCTATAATGAGGTGACCAGAACTGGACATTAAATTTCAAGTGTAGTCTCACCAGGGTTTTACAGAGTGCAGCAAAACCTCATGCTCTTAAACTCAATCCCCCTGCTAATGAAAGCCAAAACACCATACGCCTTGTGAGCAACCCTATCAACTTGGGTGTCAAATTTGAGAGATCTATGTATGTGGACGCCAAGATTCCGTTGTTCCTCCACCTTGCCAAGAATCCTGTTTTTAACCCGTATTTAGCATTTAAATTTGACATTCAAAAAGAATCACTTCGCAATTATCCAGGTTGATTCTATCTGCCAGTTCTCAGTCCAGCTCTGCATCCTGTCAATGTCTTATTGTAGCCTGTAACAGCCCTCAACATTATCTACAACACCACTGACCTTTGTGTCTTTAGCAAACTTATTAACCCACCCTTCCATTTCTTCATCCAAGTCTTTTATAAAAACTACAAAGAACAGAGGCCTAATAACAGATCCCTATGGGCACCACTGGTCACCGACCTCCAGGCGGAATTGTTTCCGTCCACTACCACTCACTGTCTTCTAAGGGCCAGCCAATTCTGGATCCTGACAGCCAAACTTCCCTGTTTCCTAGACCTCCTAACTTTCTGAATGAGCCTACCATGGGGAACCTTATCAAATGCCTTACTGAAATCCATATACACCACATCCACTGCTTGACCTTCGTTAACTTGTCTCGTCGCATTCTCAAAGAACATAATAAGGCTTGTGAGGCATGACCTGCCTGTCACAAAGGGGAAAAGTAAGGATTGCAGATGCTGGAGACAGAGTTAAAAAGTGTGGTACTGGAAAAGCGCAGCTTTGGGGAGACAGGCCGCCTACTTGTGGAACGTTTCAGGGAACACCTCTGGGACACCCACACCAACCAACCCAACCGCCCGTGGCTGAACACTTTAACTCCCCCTTCCATTCTGCCAAGGACATGCAGGTCCTTGGCCTCCTCCATCGCCAGACCCTGGCCACACGACGCCTGGAGGAAGAGCCCCTCATCTTCCACCTAGGAACCCTCCAACCACACGGGATGAATGTAGATTTCTCCAGCTCCCTCATTTCCCCTGCCCCAACTTTACCTCAGTTCCAACCCCAGGATTCAGCACCGCCCTCTTGACCTGCAATCTTCTTCCCGACCTCTCCGCCCCCACCCCCTCTCCGGCCAATCACCCTCACCTCCTTTCACCTATCATACTCCCAACGCCCTTCCTCCAAATTCCCCCCCCACCTTTTATCTCAGCCCGCTTGGCACACCAGCCTCATTCTGAAGAAGGGTTTATGCCTGAAACATCGATTCTCTTGCTCCTCAGATGCTGCCTGTCACAAAGCCATGCTGACTATCTTTAAACTATATTTATCCAAATAGTCATAAATCCTATCTCTCAGAACCTTTTCCAGTACCTTGCTTACCACAGACGTAATTCCCAGGAATTTCTCTATTCCCTTTCTTGAACACAGGAATGACATTCACCTCCCTCAAATCATCCATTTCTATTCCCGTGGAGAGTGAGGATGCAAAGATCATTGCCAGAGGTGCAGTAACCTTATTCTCATTTCTCGTAGTAACCTTGGATATATCTGGTCCGGCCCTGGGGACTTATCTATTTTGATCCTTCCCCAAATTTCCAGCATATCCACTTTCTTAATATCAATCTGTTCAAGCCTATTAACGTGATCCACAGTGTTCTCACTATCAACAAGGTCCCTCTCTCTAATGAATACTGAAGAAAAAAACTCATTTAGGGGCTCCCCTATCTCTTCAGACTCCAGGCACACGTTCCCTCCACTATCCCAATCAACCTAGCCGCTCTCTGATCATTCTCTTATTCCTTTTGTAAGTGTAGAATGTTTTTGGGTTTTCCCTAATACTTACCATCAAGGCTTTTGCATGTCCCCTCCTAGTTCTCGTCAGTGCCTTTTTGAGTTATTTCGTAGCTACCCTGTAATCCTTTAAATTTGTGCTAGAGCCTTGTACCTCAACTTAAGTAAGCTTCCTTCTTCCTCTTGAATGAGAAGCTCCTCTTCTCCTGTCATCCAAGAATCTTTCACTGCTAGACTGGTGTGTGGCAAGTGGTCAGGGAAATAACATGATGGCAGTATTGACTTGACCTCATCCACACCAACCTTACATATCGGAGATGCATCTGTCCATGATACTGTCATCATACCAGATCACTATTAGTATATATAGAGTCATAAAGTCATAGTTATAGAGTCAAAGAGATGTACAGCAGGGAAACAGACCCTTGGGTCCAACTCAAGCATGCTGACCAGACATCCTAAATTAATCTAGTCCCATTTGCCAGCATTTGACCCATATCCATCTAAACCCTATCATATATCTATCCAGATTCCTTTTAAGTATGTAGTCATACCAGCCTCCACGACTTGCTCTGGCAGCTCATTCATACATGCATTATGCTATGTGTAAAAAAGTCCCGCAGGTCCCCTCTTACCTTAAACCTATGCCCTCTAACATAGAACATAGAACAGTATATAGACCCTTCAGTCCTCAATGTTGTGCTGACCTTTTATACTCCACTGTGATCAAACTAACCTACATACCCTTCATTGTACTATCTTCCTTGTGCCTATCTAAGAGTTGTTTAAATGTCCTTAATGTATCTCGGACTCAACTATCACTGCTGGCAGTGCATTCCATGCACTCACCACTCTGTATACAGAACCGACCTCTGACCTATCTCCTAAACCTTCCTCCAATCACCTTAAATTTTACCCCCTCATTGTAGACATTTCTGCCATGGGAAAAAGTCTCTAGTTTTGGGCTCTCCTACCAAGGGGTAAAGAACTTGACTATTCACCCTATCCATGCCCTTAATGATTTTATAGAATTCTATAAGATTAGTCCTCAGCCTCCTATGCTTCAGCGCTGACCTCGTCAGTCTCCCCCTATTGCTCAAGCCCTTCAATCCTGACAATATACTTTTAAATCTTTTCTCAACCCTTTAACAATATCTCTCCTGTGGCAGTATGGAATGTGGTATTCCAAAAGCGGCCTAGCCAATGTCCTGTACAGCTGTAATATGACCTCCTAATTCCTATACTCAACTGACCAAAAAAGCAAGCATACCAAATGCCTTCTTCACTACTCTACATATCTGTGACTCCACTTTCAAGGAACTATGAGCCTGCACTCCAAGATCTCTTTGTTCAGTAACACTCCACAGAACCTTAAGACCTTTGTGCATTAAGATTGCACAAAAATTATAATTTTGATTTTATTTTTACAAGGAAAGAATAACACCATTTTTTACTTCAGATTCACTTTGAGGGGTCTTAACTCATGTCCAAGTGGCCACTTCATTTTTTCACTGACCATTTGTTCGGAGTCTGAGAACACTGGGGATAAACACAGCCCATTGATTTCCATGTGCTTCTCACTATTTTCTAACACATTGACTACATTTTAGTGAAGGTGTTGAATACCATGGAATCTAGTAGTGAAGGAAGGGAATTGGATCTGTTTTGCACACTTTTATAAAGAAGTGTGTAGATAACTATGACAAATTCATAACTCCTCATCTAACCAGTCTAATTTCAATCTACCAGCTTCCACGATTTGCTCTGGCAGCTCATTCATACATTTCATGTGAATCTCCATTTCATGTTCCCCCACATATCTCTCACTAAATATTATTAATATATCATTACCGTGGCCTGGCAACAGCATAGGGGGACGATGAACATTGCTCTATTCTGAGGGAGGACAGCAAGGTTTGTGCTGCACGGGAACTACTGTCATTCTCTGTTTCTCATAATCTGTTGGAGAACAAATTGCTGGACTACAGTGTGATCCTCCAAGTGCTGAATGAGCAGCTGATGACCACACTTTTCCTCATGTGGCTGCAAACTGAGGTTGCACAAAAATCTTCAGAGAACTTGCAACAAGCGATTCCAAGCAGCAAGCTGCTCTCCAAGGTCTCTTTGTTCAGCAACACTCCCTAGGACCGTACCATTAAGTGTATAAGTCCTGCTAAGATTTGCTTTCTCAAAATGCAGCATCTCACATTTATCAAAATTAAACTCCATTTGTCACTCCTCAACCCATTGACCTATCTGATTAAGATCCTGTTGTAATCTGAGTTAACCTCCTTCGCTGACCACTACACTTCCACTCTTGGTGTCATCTGTAAACCTCCTACGTTCATATACAAATCATTTATATAAATGACAAAAAGTAGTGGACTCAGCACCAATCCTTGTGGCACTCCACTGGTCATAGGCCTCCAGGCTGAAAAACAACCCTCCACCTTTGTCTTCTACTTTTGAGCCAGTTCTGTATCCAAATGGCTAGTTCTCCCGGTATTCCATGAGATCTACCCTTGCTAACCAGTCTCCCATGGACAACCTTGTTGAACATCTTACTGAAGTCCATATCGATCACATCCACCGCTCTGCCTTCATCAATCCACTTTGTTACTTTTTCAAAAAACTCATCAGAAACATATCGGAACCTCTGACTTTATGACCCCTCTGAAAAAAAACAAAGACAGATTGACTTTGTTAAAGGAACAGCATCATCACATCTGATTTGAGTGCTATGGAGACATCTTCCTGGGTGAGTGTGGGTCTTGTTCAGCTGAGGTTGTCTTGTCTAATCTACCCAGGAACTGGGGCATGATCAGTTCTGGGGATTTGATCAGTCACGGTTAGGGTGCACTTCATAGAGTCCTGGAGGAAGCAGCCAACTCAAATGTGGGTATGTGCTTCATTGTACTGGGTTACTGAGGGAGTGAAAGGACGCAATTCTAGTTGGAAAGGCACAGCTTCATAAATAATAGGGAGGGATGGGGAGCTCTGGAATGAAGGTTCTGCCAGGTCACAATCATTCTGGCCTCAACATGGGAAGGACATAGGAACATCAAAGGTATAGGAATGCCAAAAGGCAAGGGCTCTGAGGGTAAAAGGACACATTACTGTAATAAAAGGAAACTCAATGGAAATGTGTGAGGCTGAAATTTCATAGCGGGGTCGCAGGGACAACAAAACCTGTATCACAGGAAGGATCTGTGCGGCACAGCACGAGGAAGCTGACTGGATTATTTGACAGTTGATGTCAGCCTGCCCACATGAGTGGTTGAACTCTTCTCCAACTAATTTTCTATTTTTTCCCCATAAGGAGTGAGGAGCCTAAAGGTTTCCACGCCCCTTCCAGTCTTAGGCCTCTTGCCTGGTTCTGGGTCAGTTTTTCTTGCAATGAGACAAAGGAAGGGGTAAAGTTTGATGGGAATGGATGGAGGAGCTGATGGTTGTGATGAGTGAGCAGCAGAGGGAGTGAATTATTCCCAGTGAATGAGTTGGAAATTCAGAGGGCAGGAAATGTCAGGAGTTTAAGAGGATGAGGTGAGTGAGAGCCATTGAGTTGGTTTGATGCATGCAAAAAGTGTGTTAGCAGTTCCTGAGATTCAGTGAAATATGTTTGTGTAGTAGCAGAGTTAAAGTGAATGGTGGCTCTGAGAGTGTGAAGTGGGAGAGAAACTGGTATCATTTACACATGGGCAAGTGTATAAGGTAATTAATCTTCTTATGTGTTTCTGGGCTTCCCATTGCATGTGGGCGTAGCATTGATTTAGGCTCCACTTGGTCTAGGCTAGCGGAATCTGGTGACTGTCCAATAAAACAAGTACAGTCCTTCTATCCAACCATTCCACCAGCCCTGTCTGTAAAGCGCATGTGAGCTTGCCTTTCTGTGCCATAATGGTGAACCACCATGGACTTCTGGTCAGTTCCTGGTATACAGCAGCTGAAGTGGTGTGAAGCTGGATTGTAACTATGAAGCCATGAACACCAGAAGGTTTTTGCATTGGCAAGTGTTTCCACTTCTCATGATGTACAGTTTAGTGAGAAGGGCAACAAAGTGTTTGGTTGCAAAATTAATGAGGTAAAAAGCACAGGATTAAGTGAGAAAAGTCACTTTCAGCCATGTCAGACTGGGCACCATGAATCTCACCCTGATAAAACACTTTAATGCAAAATGGGAACAGTCTGTCCTTGGTCCAGGGGAGGCAATGGTCTAGTGGTATTATTACTAGGTTATTAATCCAGACAATTTGCTAATGGTTGGGGACCAAATCTATCATGGCAGATGGTGGGATTTGAATTCAATAAAAAGTCTGGATTTAACGGTCTAATAATGAATCCTTTTTTGATTGTCCAGAAAATCCTAATTGGTTCAGTGATATGCTTCAGGGAAGAAATTCTGCCATCCTTATCTGGTGTAGCCTACATGTGACTCCAGACCCACAACAATGTATTTGACTCCTAACTGCCCTCTGAGCAATTAGGGATGGGCAATAAATGCTGGCCTAGCCAAAAATGTTTACATTCAGTGAGTGAATAAAATAAAATCTATAATGAGCGGAAAGTTGTTATGAATGCTTTACTTGACACTTGATGAAAATTCGAAAACAGACAAGTTTATTGTAAAATGTCTTGCGAGTACTTTAAAAAATGGGGTTCTTAATCCAAGGTACTTTCTTCAGTGACAGAAAGATAATGTTAGCTGTGCAGGTATAGAGTTTGTTGCATATAATGGTAAATCTTGGTGTCTGGAGGGCTGCTGTTGGGAACGTGAGTGTTTATTCAGGTCACCTTTCTTCTGTCTAGTCCAAGATTTGGTGGGAAATACTGTACTGGAAAACGCAAAAGATATCGTATTTGTAATGTCAAGCCATGTCTGCAGGAGACACCTACATTCCGTCAGATGCAATGCAGCGAGTTCAACACGGTTCTTTACAAAAATGAACTTTATTCATGGGTTCCGGTCTATCGTATTGGTACGTAGTTTATTTGAACTAAATATTTCATTAAGTTTCCCAAAGATGTGAAATGAAAGGGTAGATTTAATTAATTCTTGCTTTAGTCTTTAACTGGCACATTGAGGTAAAAACAATGACTGCAGATGCTGGAAACCAGATTCTGGATTAGTGGTGCTGGAAAAGCACAGTTCAGGCAGCATCCGAGGAGCAGAAAATCGATGTTTCGGGCAAAAGCCCTTCGTCAGGAATACAGGATGAAGTCATTGTTTTTACCTCGTTGATTTTAACCATACTGCGAATCCTCTTGCAAGGATGCCTGCCTTGAAGAAGTTTTCCTCCTCTCTCTACAAGAATCTCAGGGAGTCCCTCTCTCACTGGCACATTGAGGCCAATTCTGTTGAGCTTGGCACCTTTCAGTTGAAATTATCGATCTTGGCACAGCCGGGGAGAGGGAAGGCGAGGGGGATTGTGGGTGACACTTGTTGATTTGTAAGACTCAGTGCAGTAGCTTAAAGGTTGAGATCAAAGGATCAGTTATTTACTGTTCCTCCCATTTTAGTTATTGTTGTTGTAGTTAGTGAGCTGAAGTAGCATTGGACTAAAGCATGTGGAGCACTGATAGATGTTCCAACTAATGCCTTTAAATCTGGAGGGGTAAAGTAGACAATAATTATTCTTCTGTCCAAAACATCAACTTCTGTTTTAACTGAGGCAGCCCAAGGACTAGGTAGCCAAAGCTGCTGCAGGAGGTGAGACCATTTCAAAAACGTTCATGAGGCTGGTAGCCTCAATTCACCAGCAGTTTAGATCAGAGTGGTGTTGGAAAAGCACAGCAGGTCAGGCAGCATCCAAGGAGCAGGAAAATTGACATTTCGGGCAAAAGCCCTTCATCAATTCACCTGTAGCTGGCTGTGTTTTCTTGGCCTTGGTCATGCCCCTATCTTCTTATGGAGAGAATAAGTGTGGGGAGAAGTTAACTAAATATCATTAAGTGTCTCAACAGCACCACACCAGGAGTACTTCCTCCTGGCCCCTTCAATGCCAAGAGCACATTTATAAAGAAAGAAAGTATCAGTAGCTGAGAGATGACAAATGAGAAAAAATAATTTGGCCAGTACTTTATGCACTGCTTGTTATTTGTCCTTTACAAATGTTCAGGTCAGGAATTTAAATGTTCACTTTCTTCTTAATAAATGAGGTTTACTAACACACTGTCCATCTTTAAGCTAATCCCTGTGAACTGCATTGCCGGCCTGTTGGTGAACAGTTCGCTGAGAAGATGCTCGATGCAGTGATTGATGGAACATCGTGCACTGAGGCTGCAAACAGCAGGGACGTCTGCATCAATGGCATATGTAAGGTAGAGTTGGGTATGTTTCCTTTGAATAAAGTCAAGCTTTTGGTTGAACTCCTTAGCTATGTGAAGTGAAAACCTTATGGTAATATGTTATTAACTATTTCCATGTTACTTGTAACATTCAAAGTTTGATCCATTTGGTTTCTAATGAAATGGGAATAGAAGGCAAATATTAAAAAAAAACGTTAGTTAGCTGTCAACGAATTTAATGTTAAGTTTCTTTGTATTGTATAGCTAAATGGTCTTTTACTTTTTATAAGAAATGGCATTCTGCATCCTGTTTTGAATGTTTTAATGGTCTTTCCTGAGAATTAGGCTTCAATGTTAAGCCAAGTTGAGAGACAAACTATGTACTGTGGCTGGGAGAAATCACAGTTTATTATTAAGCCCTCAACAGTAGGTGTAATGTTTCCTCTTATGAGGTGGTGAGAAGGGAAAATAATGAGGCAAAACTACATCTCTTCTCACTACCTCAACAATCAGGGCGCTAGGCAAGTCAGTCCATTTGGAATTTTCATGTTCACCAGAGATGAAGGTCTTTAAGTTGTCAATTAATGGCAATGTAAACGTCCCAGTTGCACTTCCTCAAGCAAACTCCCTTCCCTGGTGGGCAAGAAAAGTGACTAGAATCCCAACAGGGAAATCATAGTAAATTTAGCTGCCAGTTTATGGAAAACATGTTGGGCTTGTTGAAACAAGGGGAACAAATCCTCAAAACTACATACATACATACACAGCAGCTTCTTTCACAGCTAGTGATGTGGAGAGCTGGAGACGTGTTAAGGAAGACAATGGCTGAGTGATAATATTGCTGGACTGTTTACCTAGAGACCCAGCTAATGTTCTGGAGACCCAGGTTTGAATCCTGCCTTGGAAGATGGTGGAATTTGAATTCAATGTGAAATTAAGAATCTAATGATGACCATGAATCTATTGCTGATTGTTAGAAAAACACATTGGTTGCACTATTGTCTTTTAGGGAAGGAAATTGCTATCCTTATCTGATTTGGACTACATATGATTCCAGATCCACAGCAATGTGACTGACTCTTAACAGCTTTCTGGGTAATTAGGGTGGGCAATAAATGTTGCCTAACTAGTGACACCCTTGTCCTCTGAATAAATATAAAAAAAAATGTGGTTTGAATTCTGAATTTTTATTTAATGTGTTTAAATCAAGTGTATGTAGGAACCTGTATTAAAATGCAAAATTAAGCCATTGAAACTGGTAAATGGCATATATTGCCTACTTGGCTTGAATACTCAAAATAGAGTTTTAGTATGATAAGTGTTTCATTTCCAAATATTACTGGTCATTCATCACTGGGAATTTGAGAGATTGGGATACTGGCTGTGAAAGGGAGACATAAAGCAAATGTGATGTAATACTCTGTAGTTATTGAGTCATAGAGATGTATAGCATGAAAACAGACCCTTTGATCCAACTGGTCCATGCTGACCAGATATCCTCAACCAATCGAATCCTATTTGCTTTCACTTGGCCCATATCCCTCTAAACCTCTATTCATATACCCATTCAGATGCCTTATAAATGTTGTAATTGTACCAACCTCCACCACTTCCTCTGGCAACTCATGCCATACACACCACCCTCTGCGTGAAAACATTACCCCATTTGTCCCTTTTAAATCTTGCTTCCTTACCCTAAACCTATGCCCTGTAGTTCAGACTCCCTCATCCCAGAGAAAAAAATCTTGTCTATTTACCCTAACTATGCTCCTCATAATTTTATAAGCCTCTATAAGTGCTTCAACAACACTCAAGAAGTTTAACATTATTCAGGACAAAGTAGTCTGCTGATTAGCATCCCATCCATAAATTATCATCCTATCACCAATATACAGTAGCTGCAGTGTATACTATGAGACCAGAAGGGATAGGAGTAAATGTAGGCCATTCAGCCTATTGAGTTTCCTCTGCCATTCAGTGTGATCATGGCTGATCTGATAATCCTCCATTCCACTTTCCTTCCTTTTCCCTATAATCCTTGATTCACTTGCTGATTAAAAGTCTGGCTGTGTCAGACTCGAATATACCTAATACAACTTGCACTGCAGAAATTCATCATGGATCTATAGACGGCACCTTCTAAACCCATGGCCACTACCATCTGTAAGGACATGGACAACATGGGAACATCACCATCTCCAATTTCCCCTTCAAGCCAGCTACATAACACTGCCATTTTTTCAGTGTAACTGCATCAAAATCCTGCAACTCCCTCCTAACAGTATTGTTACTGTATCTGTACAAAATGGATTTAAGCAGTTCATAATGCAGCTCATCACCATTCTTTCAAGGATAAATAGGGATTAGTAATAAATGCTGGCCCAATTAATGAAGACCACATCCCATGGATGAATAAATCTACCTCACCTTATATCAATCTCCTATCCTGAGGTCTGTTCTGTCCTGATTTCTGACCTGTCCTGCTGAAACCCCGTTTACCTTTCTCTCCCTTTGGTCCTGATGTAGAATGTCACCCTTATCATGATGTCATCTCTCTCCAGTCTCAATTATTGATTTCTCCTATCCTAAGCCACAATATTTTCCCTATTCTCATTACAGTTATAGGAATCTGTTCCCAAGGTTCATTAAGTGCACCCTCCTATCGCTGCTATTTTTTTCCTTCCAGCTGTAAGTTTGACAAACTAATGGGCAAGAAATGAATGATTTTGATCATCACTGGTGTTAAATTTGAACTCAAAACTATGAAATGCCTTTCTTTTGTCTTTTAGAAGTTCCTTAATTCTTCAATATTTTGAGGTTTGGTGATTAAAACCACTTCTTGGTGAATCAAACAATATGAAACAGTACAGTCTTGTATTTTCAGTTTGATTTCTCAATTTTCTTCTTAAAAAGGGGGTGGAAAACTCACTTAGCTTTGTAGCTGGGTGTAAATTTTATGTTTTCTCTATACAACTTTAGAAAATGAGACAGTTTTAGCTTCCTCCATTCTGTTTTGAAGAAAGGGCTGAAATCTCATAAAACTTAAAATTAAAGAGTTGCCTGGCAGAAAATTTAGAAGGATAAACATTTTTTTGTGTGTGCAGAAAGCACTAACATGTCCAGTAAAATACCATGAACAAATTGGACAAAAACAGTTTAGTAGTCCCCAGGAAACTAATTACTATGTGTACCTGATTAATGTCTTGGAGAAACTTGTGGTTTTTCATCTTCTCTAGACAAATTATCAGCAGCAGCATACTAATAGGGTTTGTGTTTGGTTAGACTGTAAAATCTGCTACGTAAGTGTTGAAACACAAATCTCTGTACGAATAAATCACCAAGCTAAGAGTATTGAAGTCTAGACAAACATTTAATCATTTGTGATTTCTTGGATTGATATGACTTTAAAATTGAAATTAAAAATTCAAATAGTCTTACTTTACTGTCTGTCAAACATCTGATCAAATGGTTTCTCTGAGAGGCCATTTGGTGATGATACGTTTGGGGTTTGGTTAGTTCTGGTTCTGGACAGCTAGTTTGCTAGTGAGCCTGGGTTCAATTCTGATACTGACTGAGATCACTGTGAAGACTTTGTCTTCTCACCGTCTCCCCTTCCCTGATCCATGGTGACCCTCTAGTTAAACTCATCACCAGAGGTCTCTCTTCAATGTGAGAACAGCCTGTGGTTTACTGAAAGTGTGGAGATTTCATGTTCACAGTGTTGATATTGAGGCATATATACACAACTGTCCTTAGTTTTACCTCCACATCTGTGCTGTTGCTGGCTACAGTGGGGGCAGCTTTAGAAGTTCTCCAGTTACCCATAGCATCTTCGGTGAGGCAGGAATAAAAGAAATGTAGGGGCAGGATGCTTACAGAGTCATAAGGTGCACAGCACAGAAACAGACACTTTGATTCAACTTGTCCATGCTTACCTAATATAGTCTCATTTAATAGCATTTGGCCCAAATCCCTCAAAACCCTTCCTATTCATGTACTCATCCAATTGCCTTTTAAATGTTGTAATTGTACCAGCCTTCACCACTTCCTCTGACAGCTGATTCTCTCATTCCATACACACCACCATCTGCATGAAAAGATTGTCCCTTAGGTCCTTTTATATCTTTCCCCTCTTACCTTAAACCTATATCCTGTTGTTTCAGACTCTCTTACACTGGGCAAAAGGCCTTGGGTATTCAATCTATCCATGCACTTCATGATTTTAAAAACTTCTATGAGATCACCCCTCAGCTTCAACGTTACAGGGAAAATAGCCCCAGTCTATTCAGCCTCTTTCTATAGCTCAACCCCTTCAATCCTTGCAATAATCCTTGAATTCCTTTTCTTAACCCTTTCAAGATTCACAACATCCTTCCAATAGGAGGGAGACCAGAATTGAATGCGTTATTCCAACAGTGGCCTATACCAATGTCCTATACAGCTACAATGTGACCTCCTAACTCCTATACTCAATGCACTGACCAATGAAAGCAAACATAGCAAATGCCTTCTTCACTATTCTATCTGCCTAAGACTCAACCTTCAAGAAGCTATGAACCTACACCTAACATCTCTTTGTTTGGCAACATTCCTCAGGACCTATCATTAAGTGTATAAGTCATGCCCTGATTTGCCTTTCCAAAATCCAACACCTCTCATTTATCTCAATTAAACTCCATCTGCCACTTCTCAGCCCATTGGCCCTTCTGATCAAGGTCCAGTTATAATCTAAGATAACTGTATTCACTGTCCATTATGCCATCAATTTTGGTGTCACCTGCAAACTTAATAGCCATTCCTCCTATATTAACATCCAAATCATTTATATAAATACGAAAAGCAGTGGGCACACCACTGATTCTTCTGGCACACCACAAGCCTCCAGTCTGAAAAACCACTCAACTGCAATCCTCTCTGTCTCCTACCTTCCAGCTAATTTTGTATCCAAATGGCTAGCTCTCCCTGAATTCCATGTGAACAAATCTTGCTAACCAGTCTATTATGCAAAACTATGTTAAAGGCTTTGCTGAAGTCCATATAGAAAACATCCACCATTCAGCCCTCATCAATCTTCATCATCACTTCCTCAAAAAAAAATCAAATTAGTGAGACATGATTTCTCACACACAAAGCCATGTTGACTACCTTTAATTGGTCCTTGCCTTTCCAAATACATGTAAATCCTGTCCCTCAGAATCGCCTCCAGCAACTTAGCCACCTGATTCCTGATGAAGGGCTCTGGCCCGAAACGTTGAATTTCCTGTTCCTTGGATGCTGCCTAACCTGCTGTGCTTTAACCAGCAACACAATTTCAGCTCTGATCTCCAGCATCTGCAGACCTCACTTTTTACTCGGAGCAAGGAGCAAAGCCAACAAGACAGAAAGTAAGGAAAGTGGGTCAGGCAGTAGCAAAGCCCTTTACTTCCAACAAGAGCTGAGGACTTCAGGTGAGGGGCGAAGGTTTTTTCCCTCGGGGACATGGGACTAGAAGGGTAGTGGGGGAGAAATCTGTTGCATTGAGGATAGGAGAAAGAGGTGCGGGGCAAAGAAAGAGTCTGCAAAAGCAAGGCTGCAGGGGAAAGGGGGATGTTGCAAGAGGAGGAGAAGAAGAGGCTGCAAGTGTCAGATGAAGCTCCAAGGAAGGGGAAATTGAGATGGAAAGGAGTGAGGAGGGAGGGAGGCTACTAGGTGGGATAGGGAAGGCATAACAGGTGGTGAGAAAGAGAGGTTGTAAAAGAGAGAACAGTTTTACATCTGTCAACAAAGGAATACTCAGTTACTAAGATCCAGAAAGAGTTAAAATCACTAAGGTAATGAATTCCTTGTAAATGAATGTAAAATGGGCCAACTACAGGAGTTAATGTCCTTGGAATGATAATCTTGAGGTCCAGAGATCTTTGAGGATTTGAGTTCATATCACACCATATTTATTTCAATGAATAAAATCTGTAATTGAAGGCAAATATCAATTACGGAGACCATGAAACTATCATTGATTGTCAACAAAAATCCATCGGAGTCTCTAATGCCCACATGTGAAAGAAATTTGTTGTCCCCTGATCTGATCTGCATCTGACTCTAGACCCATAATGATGTCATTGATTCTTAATTATCCTCTGAAATTGCCAGCAGGCTTCACAGTTAAAGAGCAATGAGAGAATGTCAAAAGTGATGCCAATGGTGCCCACATACAGTGGAAGAATTCAAGAAATAAATCTCCAGTTTAATTGCCAGGAGTTACTATGGGGAAAATATAATGATGTTATTGTGGTGTCACTAAAAAGATAAAAGCTAAGATCAGCCTCTGAACTGTTTGTGGCAAGCAGAAAGGTGATCATTGCAGCTGCTGCATGATTAAAGTTACTGGCAACATTGATGGTGACAGCTGAACTGTTGAATTTTGAGACTCTTGCTTCCGTAGGCTGCTCAAACATCTTTTGACCTGATTTTTTCAAACTGGTTTGCAGCATGAGAGACGGTCTTTCTTTTCTAGCCCTGCTAGCTAGATGACGTTTAGCACTCAACAGTGAGGGAGAGGTCACAGGGCACTGTCTGATATTTTCTTGACACCTTTACATCGCATCTTACATCACATCTGTCCCACACAGAATGGTTTAACCCCTTCAATTATCCTGTCCCTGCAACAGTCCTCTTTAATAACACAGTTTGGAATTAAAGGCTATAAATGGCCATAATATTTTGGAGTTACAGGGTCACAGAGTCCAACAACATGGAATCAGACCCTTCAGTCAAACTGGTCCATGCCAACCAGGTTTCCTGAACCGATCTTGTTCTGTTTGCCTGTGATTGGCCCATATCCCTCTATAACTTTCCTTTCCATGTAGCTGTCTAAATGTATTTTAATAATGTAATTGTACCCATCTCTACCACTTCCTCAGATAACTTATTCCAGATACGCACCACCCTCTGTTGACCCTTTGGCCCCTTTTAAATCTTTCCTCTCTCACTTTAAACGTATGCCCTCTAGTTTTGGACTCTCCTACCGTGGGGAAAAGATCTTGCCTGTCCAACTATGTATGCCCCTCATGAATTTATAAACCTCTATAAGGTCATCCCACAGCCTCTGATATTCCAGGAAAAAAAGTCAAAGCCTATCCAGCCTCTTCTTATAACTCACACCTTCCAGTCTCAGCGACGCACTTGCACATCTTTTTTGCAACCTTTCCAGTTTAATACCATCCTTCCCATAGCAGGGCAACCAGAATTGTATGCAGTACTCCAAAAGTGGCCTTACTAATGTCTTGTACAGCATTACATGATGTCCATGTTCATGTACTTAATGTTATGACCAATGAAGCCAAACATGCCAAATGCCTTCTTCATCTCCCCGTGTACCTGTGATGTCACTTCCAAGGAAATATGCACCTGCAACCCTAGGTCTCTGTTTGGCAACACTCCCTCGGGCTCTACCATGAATTGCAAAGTCCTAACCTGGTTTGCCTTACCAAAATGAAAAACCTCGCACTTATCTGAATTAAACTCGATTTGCCATTTCCCGGACCAAGTTGATCAAGATCCGGCTGTACTCTTAGATAACCTTATTCACTGTCCACTATATAACCAATTTTGGTGTCATCCACAAACTTACTAACCATACCTCCCACATTTTCATTCAAATCATTTATATAAATGATAAGCAACAGTGGTTCCATCACTGATCCTTGAGGCACACTGCGTTCACAGACCTTCAGTCTAAAGAATAACCCTCTACCACCATTTTTTGTCTCTTACTGTCAAGCCAGTTTTGTACCCAATGCTAGCTCTCCTTGGATTCCATGTGATCTAATCTTATTAACCCAGTCTTTCATGTGGAACCTTGTCGATGCCCTTTCTAAAGTCCACCTAGATAACATCTACCATAGAATCATAGAGATGTACAACATGGAAACAGACCCTTCTGTCCAACCCGTCTATGCCGACCAGATATCCCAACCCAATCTAGACCCACCTGGCAGTACCTGGCCCATATCCCTCCAAACCCTTCCGATTCATATACCCATCCAAATGCCTCCTAAATATTGTAATTGTACCAGCCTCCACCAATTCCTCTGGCAGTTCATTCCACCCTCTGCATGAAAAAGCTGCCCCTTGGTCTCTTTTATATCTTTCCCCTCTCACCCGAAACCGATGCCCTCTAGTTCTGGACTCCCCGACCCCCGGGAAAAGACTTTGCCTATTTATCTTACCCATGCCCCTCATAATTTTGTAAACCTCTATAAGGTCACCCCTCAGCCTCCGACGCTCCAGGGAAAACAGCCCCAGCCTGTTCAGCCTCTCTCTATAGCTCAAATCCTCCAACCCTGGCAACATCCTTGTAAATTTGTTCTGAACCCTTTCAAGTTTCACAACATCTTTCCGGTAGGAAGGAGACCAGAATTGCATGCAATATTTATTTCAACAGTGGCCTAACCAATTCATCTGTTTGCTTGGTCACCTCTTCAAAAACTCATTCAAATTTGTGAGGCATTTTTGTAACAAAGTACAGAAACCTGGCTAAACCCATGAACAAGAATTGCAAGAGATTCATGCAAAGATAGATAGAGTTATAAGACAGGGATGCATATAAAGCAGAAAATCAGACTGACTTTAAGATGCTGTACAGTCTTGTATGGAAATGGACAAGAAATAACAACACTGTAACAATCAGGAACGTGAATGGCAGGATGCTATTGACAGATGAGGATGAAGAGCTGAGGAACACATTTGCGAAATCCTCATCCTGAGCAACCTCAGCTCTACGTTTAAGCCCAAAGACAACCTTTTAACTTGGAAACTGAACAGTGATATTGGAGAAATTGCTAGATCAGAGATCAAGCCATCACGAGCCTGAAGAAGAAATATACCTGGGTTCCTTGAGATACTAGTAGAGCTGTTGAAAGCTGCATTAACAAAATAGCTAGCGTCCAGACAGAACACACAATCCTATTCAGCAAGATCTGAACTGTAGAATACATCCTGAATAACTGGAGGAAAGGATTAATTTTCAAGCTGCCAAAGAAAGGGAACCTCAGCAATGTCAAACTTGAAGAGATATAACACTGCTTCCCCGGTTAGTTCACTGTAAGCACATTGAGATCAATGCCATGAATATTCAATGGAGTAATTAGCTCACAGCTAAATAAAGGCAATGTTATGATTGATATCAGCAAATTCTCCATGCAAAGACTGATCAATCAACAAATGGAATGAGTGAAAGAATAGATATGAAAACCACTGTTTAACTGATGAAATTGGAAGAATTTAAGGAAACATTCTGCATTAAAAATTATAAGTATCTAATTAACCATCTTCATCGGTATTTGCCTTTTGTATCTAGCAGTCAATCTGCATATCATAGGTCTGCTAAATATTTACTCAGTTTAAAGTAGAGCCTTTATTTGTATGTTTTTCAGGTTCTTAGCTTCGACTGAGCCCATAAACAATGATGCAGCATTATGTCTGTTGATCTCGTTACCATTTCACAATTATTATTTAATCCAGTCACCTCATTTTACTTCTTTTCATGAAGCAGCTTGAAATAGCACATGGTTATAATGTTGATCACAAAGGTGTATACAGCTTTGGATATATGGAATATATATCGCATTTTTCCGAAAGACCACTTTTCTGCAAGTGCAAAATAAGTGCCACCAGATATAACATTTGATTTAACGGCACTTGAAGTAAGAAATATTAGTGTGGGACATCTCAGGACCCATGCATTCACTTCATGTCCATTTGCCAATCAGCACAACGTAAGTGAATTGATCTCAGGACCAGAGGCACCAGGAGGAAAAATAAAATTGTGCAACATACTGATCTGATTCAAAATGAAACATCTGATCTAAATGGTGGCAGTTGACCCTATGGCAGCTTTCACATGAGAACTAGATAAATCTTTAATGGAAGCTATTTTTCCGGGTTGAGAGTCTGGAGATAATTGGGCAGCACCCCAGCTTCCTCCAGTGCTTTATAATGCACTGCTACTATGAACTGTTTGATGCGATGGCACTCCCTGTAGTGGTGTGAATGTAACCAGGTCCATTTCATATCCTTTCAATGATCTTTGTGTTCAGTCAACATTCTTAGAATTTTTTTTTACAGTTGGTTTCTTTGCAATATTTGGAACAGTGGGTAGATTTTAACTGTTTTTGTCTTTTTTTAATTTAACTATTGTGTTGTGAGCTTTATGCTGTGCCTTAATGCATCAATGGATAATTTTACTTTAAATACAACAGTACTCCCTTCCAAGTTTTTCTGACATTCTTTTAATTAAAGAGAATGTGATTGTCACCTTATTTTTATACAGTGCTGAGCTGCTGCTAGATTATTGTGACAAAATGCACCCATATTCCCTGAAGGAATCCAGCTGCAATACCATTACTGATTGTGATGTTCATGATTTGGAGACGCACCTGATGAAGGAGCGTCGCTCCGAAAGCTAGTGTGCTTCCAATTAAACCTGTTGGACCATAACCTGGTGTTGTGTGATTTTTAACTTTGATTGTGATGGTGTTACATAGAACATAGAACAATACAGCGCAGAACAGGCCCTTTGGCCCTCGATGTTGCGCTGACCTGTGAATGATTCTCAGCTTGTCCCCCTACACTATCCCATCAGCATCCATGTGCTTATCTAAGGATTTTTTTAAATCTCCCTAATATGGCTGAGTTAACTACATTGGCAGGGAAGGCATTCCACACCCTTACCACTCTCTTCAATGCCCTTACCATTCCCAGAACATTACAAATTGTTGGATTTAGAAAGAAGAGGAATAGTCTTTAAGTGGTGTGTAATGGAAGCCTCCCCTCCCAGTCATCATTCTTTTTCTCGTTGATGCTGCTTTCTCTCATGAATACGTAAAAGTTCAGTTGACTAAGCCAAGTACGGTTTCCAAAATATGGTCCATCCATAGGACATTTTCCAACTTATGCTTAATTGATTTTGTAATAAAATTTAGCAATCTGTTTGCATGGCTGATTAATTTTTCATGGTAACCAACATGTTAAGCACTCAATCTAACACCATACTGAAATCACTTTTAGCGAAAAGCAAAGTACAATGATGTGGGGAATCTGAAATGAACACGGAGAAAGCCAGAGAAACTCAGCAGATGTGGCAACAGCTGTTGAGAGAGAAAGAGTTAATATTTTGAGTCCATTATTATTGTTATTTAGATGCTGCCAGACCTATTGAGTTTCTCCAGCATTCTCTGTGTTTGTATCATCTTTAGCTAGTTGTACATTATACCATTTCCTGCTAAAGGAGTGGTTCTCATTTCTTTTCCTTTTCCATATCTTTTTACAAATACATTAGTAATCATGGATTCCACAATTTAAATTATATAATATCCATGAAATGGAAGAATGTGCATGAAAATTATTGTGTGGAAACAGATATTTGCTTACAGATAACAGTGAGCAATGTTTCTTATGACAGTGTCGGTTGATCCATAGCAGGAGTACTGAGAGAGCAAAATCTGGAAAGAAAAGAATATGGAGAAAGCTGTAGTGGAACAGGGAAAGAGCAGGAGCCCTACGAGACCAAACTGTGAAGAGAGAAAAGACATGGAAAGAATAGGGACTGTGAACAGAGTGGATGGTGGACAGAATAAGGGAAAGGGAGACCTGGGTACTGAGAAAGCAGGAGCTCGGAGAGAATAGGAGCATAGTAGGAGCAAAACATGGAAAGAGCACTGTTAGAGCAGAGGCAGAGCAGGACTGTAGATTTGGAGTGCTAGAGCAGAGCATTCCATTGACCACAGTTCACTTGCTTACTCCTGACTACAGCACCTTTCATAGGCTTTTGTCAGAGTGGTGCTGAAAAAGCACAGCAGGTCAGGCAGCATCCGAGGAGCAGGAAAATCGACGTTTCAGGCAAAAGCCTTTCATCAGGAATGCTGCCTTACCTGCTGTACTTTTCCAGCACCACTCTGATCTACATTCTGGTATCCAGCAGCTGAAGCCCTCACTTTGCCTACCTTTCATAGGCTGCCCATGCTGCTTCCTCAGAAAACCATCACTCTCCCTGGAATATCTTTATGGAGCCACTTTAAGAACCTCAGTGCTGAAGAATAACACTTTGCACTGAACTGTATTCAGTTTCATCTGTCATAGATTTAGTAAGTGGTAGGTTTTATCCTGTTTGTTTTCTAGGCTATGATATACATCTATCTTGCCAGCTTTTCCTCATTTAGTACTATCAGTAGTAGCCTTTGGCAGATTTGGAGCATCAGTCTGAGAACAAAATGAAGTAAGTCTCCCCACCACACTGAGAGTCTATGAAGTGATTCCCTGCCTATACTGTTCTAAGAGTGTGAGGCTTGCATTCACAGGCCACACAACATTGTTTCAAGGAGCTCAGTAATATTGCCTTGAGCTGCCTTCAGTAGCTTTTGAAATTCAGTTGCAAATACAAAATACGAGAAATGCTCAAGTGGAAACTCTTAACCATGTTGGCAGTAGGGTAGGTACAACATGCTGTAAAGTTTTGATAATGACTTCATGTCTTGGCAGATACTCAGCAAGATCGCTTCACTTGGCATTACTAGATAAAAAAAATGGTATGGTATCATTTGAAGGCAAGTGTGTTTCAGAAACAAAAAGGAAATGCACAGAGAGGAAATCCTGAACCAACAACTCATCCAAAGCTCCATCGTCTGTGACAGCTGTCCTACAGCAGAAACTCAGAGTAAGTGAGGACTGCAGATGCTGGAGAGTCAGAGTTGAAAAGTGTGGCGCTGGAAAAGCACAGCAGGTGGGAAGCATCCGAGGAGCAGAAGTTCGCTGAATGTAGGACTGGCTATAGCAATCATGTCAGTATCCACTAGTATCTTGCCAAGTACTCCAGGTAATGAAATGGTCATTTTGCTTGAAGTCGAAAGTGTGGTGCTGGAAAAGCACAGCAGGTCAGGCAGCATTCGAGGAGCAAGAGAATCGACATTTTGGGCATAAGCCTTTCATCATAGAGTCACGGAGATGTACAGCATGAAACAGTCCCTTTGGTCCAACCCATCCATGCCAATCAGATATCCCAACCCAATCTAGTCCCACCTGCCAGCACCCTTCCTATTCATATACCCATCCAAATACCTTTTAAATGTTGCAATTGTACCAGCTTCCATCACTTCCTGTGGTAGCTCATTCCATACACGTACCACTCTCCGTGTGAAAAAGATGCCCCTTAAGTCTCTTTTATATCTTTCCCCTCTCACCCTAAACCTATGCCCTCTAGTTCTGGACTCTCCCACCCCAGGGAAAATCTTTGTCTATTATCCTATCCATGCCCCGCATAAATTTGTAAATCTTTATTTAGATCACCCCTCAGCCTCTAACACTCCAGGGAAAACAGCCCCAGCCTGTTCAGTCTCTGCTCAAATCCTCCAACCCTGGCAACATCCTTGTAAATCTTTTCTGAACACTTTCAAGTTTCACAACATCTTTCCGATAGGAAGGAGGCCAGAATTGCACGCAATATTCCAACAGTGGCCTAACTAATGTCCTGTACAGCTGCAACATGACCTCCTAACTCCTGTACTCAAAGACTCTGACCAATAAAGGAAAGTATACCAAAGACCTTCTTCACTATCCTATCTACCTGCGACTCCATTTTCAAGGAGCTATGAACCTGCACTGCAAGGTCTCTTTTTTCAGCAACACTCCCTAAGACCTTGCACTAAGTGTATAAGTCCTGCTAGGATTTGATTTTCCAAAATGCAGCACCTTGCATTTATCTGAATTAAACTCCATCTGCCACTTCTCAGCCCTTTGGCCCATCTGGTCCAGATCCTGTTGTAATCTGAGGTAACCCTCTTCGCTGTCCACTACACCTCCAATTTTGGTGTCATCTGCAAATGTACTAATACTCTTATACTCGCATCCAAATCATTTATGTAAGGGAGCTCAGAGTTAAATGGGATGGGGTTTGGGGCTGGGGGCAAGGTAGCTGAGAATGCAATAGGTAGATGAAGGTGGGGTAGAAGGTAATAGGTCGAGGAGGGTGTGTGGAGTGCATAGACAGGAAAGATGATGGACAGGTCAAGAGGGTATTGCCAAGTCGGAGGCTTTGGACTGGGATATGGTGGGGGAGGGGAAATGAGGAAACTGGTGAAATCCACATTAATCCCATGTGGTTGCAGGATCCCAAGCCAGAAGATGAAGCATCGGGTAGTTAGGGTTTGGCGATGGAGGATGCCCAGGACCTGCATGTCCTTGGTGGAGTGGGAGGGAGGTTTGATGTGTTCAGCCACGAGGTCATGGGGTTGGTTGGTGCAGGTGTCCTAGAGATGTTCTCTGAAACGATCTGCAAGTTAGTATCCTGTCTCCCCAATGTAGAGAAAACCACATTGGGTGCAACAGATGCAGTAGATGACATTTGTGGAGATATAGGTAAATTTCTGTCAGATGTAGAAGGACCCTTTGGGGCCTTCAAAGGAGATAAGGGGGGAGATGTGGTCACAGGTTTTGCACTTCTTGTGGTGGCAGAGAAAGGTGGAAGGATCCTTTGGGGCATGCACTTCCACAAATGCCATCACCTGTACTTCCACAACCTTCCACCATCTGACTGAAATTTACCTGTACCTCCACAAATGTCATCCACAGTATCTGTTGCAACCAATGTGGTCTCCTCTACATTGGGGAGACAGGACACTAACTTGCGGATCATTTCACAGAACATCAATGGGATGTCCGCACCAACCAATCCCACCAACCGTGGCTGAACACTTCAACTCCCCGTTCCACTCCACCAAGGGCATGCAGGTCCTGAGCCTCCTCCATCACCAAACCCTAATCACCTGATGTCTGAAGGAAGAACGCCTCATCTTCTGCCTTGGGACCCTGCAACCAAACAGAATTAATGTGGATTTCAACAGTTTCCTCATTTCCCCTCCCCCTTCCCACCATTATCCCAGTCCCAAGCCTCCAACTCACACCCATCCTCTTGACCTTTCTCATCTTTCCCATCCATCCTCTGCAGCCTCCACCCTCCACCCTCCATCCTCGTCTCTGACCAATCACCTTCTCCCCCACCTTCATCCACGTATTGCAATCTTAGTTACCTTGTTCCCAGCTGCAACCCATCCCCTCCCAATTATGTCTCAGCCCCCCAGCCCACAAGCCTCATTCTTGATGAAGTGCCTATCCCTAAAACGTCAATTCTCCTGCTCCTCGGATGCTGCCTGACCTGCTGTGCATTTCCAGAACCACATTCTTGACTCTGATCTCCATCGTTGTTTGAAGGACAACATGATGCTGTGAACTTGACCAATTTGCATTGGGTTTCTGTGCCTTTTCTTGGCAAGTTGTTGCTCAACTCAGTTAGCTGGATAGCTGGTTTGCAATGTAGAGTGACAGCAACAGTGTGGGCTCTGTTCCCAAACTGACTGAGGTAACCATGAAAGTCCCACATCATCAACCTCACCCCTTGTCTGAGGATTGGTGACCCTTAGGATAAACCCAACATCGTTTGTCTCTATCTAATGAGAGTGCAGCCTTCTGGGACTATTGTGACTTTATCATTTACCTAACATGGATAAGGAACAACGAAGGGCCAGATATCATACTTCATTTGACATTTCATACATTGTTTGACATTGCCAAATATACATTGTCTTGTTTTCTGTGAAGACTCAATGTATGGACAGATTTTTTGAGAAGAATTTTGTTGAAACATTTTTGTGTGTATAAGTAGGGCATATCATATTAGTTTTCAATTGGCTACATTGGAATGTCATTTGCTAAAGGAAGTCAAATTGGTTCATCAGAATCTTTTGTATCTGAAATAGAAAAACACAGAACACAGGATTGAGGTTCAATTGCATAAAACAAAAGCTTGTACTTCCTTTGTGTTTTGCTCATGTGGCCATTCGGATGGCCCCAGTGTCATTCCTGGCTTCGCTTCAGTGTCGCTGCTTTTGCATTCTGTTGGGCCAAATTTCTGAACAGTTTCTTTGACTTTAATTGTGAAAGCAATTCAATGAATGCTTTCCAAATCTGTCAGCATGAACCCACGATGGTGTTCGGAAGGGAGCTTCAGCGTTTTGATCCAGTGGCAATGCATTTCCAAGTCAAAATTGTAAGCAGTTCGAACGGCAGTTTGATGGTGATGGCATTGATAGTCGTGGTCGTGTGTTTGGAAGGTGCTATCCAAAGAGCCCTGGTGAATTTTTGCAGTGCATCTTTTTGAATGTTCACACTGCTGCAACTAAGCATCGGTGGTGGGAAGAGTACATGTTAATATATGTAATGCCAATCAAGCTCCCAATTTGTCTTGAATGGCGTCCAGTTTCTCCAATTAATGGAGCAGCATTAATTCAGGTAAGTATTCATCCACACTGGTGAATTGTATCTTGTAGGTGGTGAGGTTTGGAGAGTTAGAGGATGAGCTACTTGGTGCAGATTTACTAGGTTCAACTTGTTCTTGTAACACATTATTTATATGGCGAGCCAAATTCAGCTTCTGGTCAGTGGTAACTCCAGGATGTTTACAGTGGATGTTTCAACAATTGTAATGTCTGAATGGAAAGGGGTAATGGTTCCATTCTCACTTGTTGGAGATGGTCATTGCCTGAAACTTATGTGGTGTTATAATATTCATAATCATTTGTTAACCCAACCATAGATATTGTCCACATGTTGCAGCATTTGATAATAGTTTGCATTAGTATTTTAGGTATCACAAAGGGTACTGACCAGTGTTCAATAAGCAGAGTATCCTCACTTCTGACCGTATGAAGGGAAGGTCATTGATACAGTAACTCAAGATTATTAGGCCAAGGAAACTTGTCTGAGGAATTGCTGCAAAGATGTCTTGAAGCTGAGATGATTGACCTCCAACATGCACACCCATCTTCCTTTGTGCCAGGTATGTCTGCAACTAGTGGAAAAGTTCCGCTAACTTCCATTTAAGAAATCCAAATACTTCTGGATTGAAAGCAAAGCTAATGACGTTACATACACCACAAGATCATAAGACATAGGGGCAGAAATTAGGCCATTTCACCCATGGAGTATGCTCTGCCATTCAATCACTGCTGATCAGTTTCTCAACACATTCTCCTGCTTTCTCTCTGTAACCCTTGATACTCAAGAACCTATCTATCCCAGCCTTAAATATACACAATGACCTGATCTCCACAGCCTTCTATGGCAATGAGTTCCATAGATTCAGCTGAAGAAGTTTCTCCCTATCTCCATTCAAAAGGTCTTCCCTTAACTTTAAGTCTGTGCTCTCAGGTCATAGTCTCTCCAACTAATGGAAACATCTTCCCAACATCTGCTCTGTCCAGGTCATTCAATGTTCTATATGTTTCAATTACGTTCCTCCCCATTCTTCTAAACTCCACTGAGTATAAACCCAGAGTTCTCAAACATTCCGCATATGTTAAACTTTTCATTCCTGGGGCCATTCTCATGAACCTCCTCTGAACACGCTCCAGGGCCAGTACATCCTTCCTGAGATATGGGGCCGAAAACTGTGCATAATACTCCAAATGTGGTCTGACTAAAGTGTTATCGATCCTCAGAAGTACATCCCTGCTTTTATATTCAAGTCCTCTCAAAATAATTCCATCGTTGCATTTGCCTTCCTAATTACTGACTCAACCAGCAAACTTACCTTGAGAGAGTCCTGGACTAGAACTCCCAAGTCTCTTTATACTTCAGACTTCTGAATTTTCTCCCGATTTAGGAAATAGTCCATGATCCTATTCTTCCCACCAAAGTTATGACCTCACACTTTCCCACGTTGTACTCCATCTGCCATTTCTTTACCCACTCTGCTAACTTGTCCAAATCCTTCTTCTTCTACCTCCTCAATGCTATTTGATCCTCTATTTATCTTTGTATTGACTACAAACTTAGACAGAATGCCCTCAGTTCATTCATCTAGATCATTAATGTATAAAGTGAAAAGTTGTGGTCCCAACACTGAGCCTTGCAGAACACCACTTTTCACCAACTGCCTTCCTGAAAAGGACCCTTTTATCCTCACTCTCTGCTTTCTACCAGACAGCCAATCTTCTATCCATGCCAGCACGGATCAAATGAATCTTTAGAGCATAAAGGAAGTAGGAGTATACTTAAGAGGGAAATCAAGTGGGCTAAAAGGGGCCATGATGTAGCTTTGGCAAATAGAGTTAAGGAGAATCCAAAGGGTTTTTACAAATACATTAAGGATAAAAGGGTAACTAGGGAGAGAATAGGGCCTCTCAAAGATCAGCAAGGTGGCCTTTGTGTGGAGATGGGGAGATACTAAATGAGTATTTTGCATCAGTGTTTACTGTGGAAAAAGATAGATATAGACTGTAGGGAAATGGATGGTGACATCTTGAAAAATGTCCATATTACAGAGGAGGAAGTGCTGGATATCTTGAAATACATAAAAGTGCATAAATCCCCAGGATCTGATCAAGTGAAGCCAAGAACTCTGTGGGAGGCTAGGGAAGTGATTGCAGGGCCTCTTGCTGTGCTTTTCCAGCAACACATTTTTCAGCTCTTACTGAGATATTTGTATCATTGATAGTCACAGGTCAGATGCTGGATGACTGGAGGTTGGCAAACATGGTGCCACTGTTTAAGAAAGGTGGTTAGGACAAGCCAGGGAACTATGGACCAGTGAGCCTGACGTCGGTGGTGGGCAAGTTATTGGAGGGAATCCTGAGGGACAGGATGAACATGTATTCGGAAAGGCAAGGACTGACTAGGGATAGTCAACATGGTTTTGTGCTTGGGAGGTCATATCTCACAAATTTGATTGAGTTTTTTTGAAGAAGTAACAAAGAGGATTGATGAGGGCAGAGCAGTAGATGTGATCTGTATGGATTTTAGTCAGATGTTCGACTGGGTTCTTACGGGAGACCGGTGAGCAAGGTTAGATCTCATGGAATACAGGGAGAACTAGCCATTTGGATACAGAACTGGCTCAAAGGTAGAAGACAGAGGGTGGTGGTGAAGGGTTGTTTTTCAGACTGGAGGCTTGTGACCAGTGGAGTGCCACAAGGACCGGTGCTGGGTCCACTACTTTTCAACATTTATATAAATGATTTGGATGTGAGTGTAACAGTTATAGCTAGTATGTTTGCAGATGACACCAAAATTGGAGGTGTGTTGGACAGTGAAGAGGGTTTCTTCAGTTTACAGTGGGATCTTGATCAGATGGGCCAATGGACTAAGAAATGGCAGGTGGAATTTAATTTAGATTAATGTAAGGTGCTGCATTTTGGGAAAGCAAATCTTAACAGGACTGATGCACCTAATGGTAAGGTCCTAGGGAGTGTTGCTGAACAAAGGAGTACAGGTTCATAGCTCCTTGAAAGTGGAGTCACAGTAGATATATATAGTGAAGAATGCATTTAGTATGCTTTCCCTTATTGGTCAGAGTATTGATTACAGGAGTTGGGAGGTCATGTTGTGGCTGTACAGGACATTGATTAGGCCATTGTTGGAATAATTGCGTGCAATTCTGGTCTCCTTCCTATCGGAAAGATGTTGTGAAACTTGAAAGGGTTTAGAAGAAATTTGCGAGGATTCTGCCAGGGTTAGAGGATTTGAGCTATAGGGAGAGATTGAATAGACTGAGGCTATTTTCCCTGGAGCATTGGAGACTGAGGGGTGACGTTATGGAGATTTATACCATCATGAGGGGCCTGGATAGGATAAATATTCAAAGTCTTTTCCCTGGGGTCAGGGAGTTCAGAACTAGATGGCATAGGTTTAGGGTGAGAGGGGAAAGATATTAAAGAGATCTAAGGGGCAACCTTTTCACTCAGAGGGTGGTAGGTGAATGGAATGAGCTGCCAGAGGAAGTGGTGGAGGCTGGTACAATTGCAACATTTAAGAGGCATCTGGATGGATCTGGAGGGATATGGGCCGGATGCTGGCAGATGGGACTAGATTGGGTTGTGATATCTGGTCGGCATGGACAAGTTGAGCCGAAAGGTCTGTTTCCGTGCTGTACATCTGTGACTCTCTGACTCTTGCACCTTGCCTATGACACCATGGGCCCTTATCTTACTCAGTAGCCTCCTGTGCAGAGCGTTATCAAAGGCCTTCTGAAATCCACGTAGATAACATAAAACACATCATAAAACCTACTGCCTATCATCAACCCAATAGTATGAACATCCTTCTATTAACATCAAATGGGATGAAGACGTTTACTGTCTGACAAACACTGGATTAGGTCACTGTTCAAGAAGGACTCTGACTGGTATTTTTAGAAAAACCCTTCACAAAAATAATGAACATCCATACACTATGACTTCAAAATACAAACTCCAAGCATAAAAATGCATGCAAGTATTTGGAGGATCCTGGGATTGTATTCATTAGTTTAGAAGTTTGAGGGAAGATCTTATAGAAACTTACAAGATGATGCATGGCTTAGAAATGGTGGACACTGGGAATTTGTTTCCGTTAGACAGGAAGATTAAGACCCGTGGGCACAGCCTTAGAATTAAAGTTGATCCATTTAGAATGGAAGTGAGGAGACATTTCTTCAGCCAGAGTGGTGGCCATGTGGAATTCATTGCTGTGGAGCGCAGTGGAGGCTGAGACGTTAAATGTCTTCAAGGCAAAAATTGATAAATTCTTGATCTCGCAAGGAATTAAGGGCAATGTGGAGAGTATGAGTAAGTAGTGTTGAAATGCCCTTCAGCCATGATTGAATGGCTGAGTGGGCTGGATGGGCTGAATGGCCTTACTTACACTCCTATGTCTTATAGTCTTACAAATTATACACGTTTCATTAAAATAGCATGAATATTAATGATAAAATGTGCTAGTGTCAAATGGGCAGACTGGGAGTTTTACGCAAGAATACCAACCTTAATGGAGTTACAGAACATTGGTAGATTGAACTGAGGGAGGGAAGATTATCATATGTCCTGGGAAAATTAGAGCTGGAGAAAAGTTGCCAATTGAATTGTGGAAAAAGGAATAAAAAAGAAAACAACTGTCGATGTTGAAAGTTCACGGTTAGCATTATAGGCAAAAAATATATGTTTTTTTAAATAGCTGCAAAGCTTTTGTCCTCCACTAAACTTAACTAGAAATCTATAATATCTATTCATCACTCTTTGCATAATGAATCTCCTGACATGAGAACTAATTTTGCCTTCCATCAATGCAAACCTATATCTCTTTATCTTACTGTCAAGCACTGCCAGGCATTTCTGTTTTCCATACCAACAAATATAACGCAGGACATGTATTAGTCCCAACTGAGCATGTTCACTCACAAAAACATATTTAAAATTCTTCAGTACTTCTTCAAATGATTTCAGGAACTTTGTAACTTCTTCCATGTTGATTGCATGTGTTAGTGCTGTTTTGAAGAGCCTCCTGGCCTCAATGCTACATTTGCCTTTTGACAGTTTGACTATTCTCCCCTTGTTCTCCTGCCATATTCCAACTTGAAATAGTGCTGTACTTTTTAAAATGTTCAATCTAATTTGCTGTATTTCAAAGTTTCTTCTCATTCTCTGCACTTCAAGGTCAAATGGCTCAAATATGTCAAGTTCTTTGATGCTAGGTATCATTCTTCTGCTCTTTTCTGGATTCTTCCCTGGACTGGATTATCTTGCTGGTGCCACTGTGACTGGAACTGAACACAATAGTTAAGATATTGTCTGGCATATTAATCCACAGATTACACATGATTTCCTCTTACCTGCAATTTTGGCTGCACATTTGAATATTCTGACTTACTTACAGTGGATGTCGAAAAGCATGATGAATGTATCAACATCTATGTAAAATATAAATCCTATTTGCAGAAACAGAAATTAGAAAATTAGTTCCTTCAAAAGACTCAACCAAATAGTGATGTCTAGGGGCTGACTGCAGAATGGATGAGAGAAGAATGGAAGAATAAAAAGCAAGTTATCCATATTCCTCACGTCATTGGTTTGATTTATTGTGGTCACATGTACCTGATTGCAGTGAAAAGCTTTGTTTTGTGAGCAGCACAGGCAGATCAAAGCAAACAAGGACGTACAGGCCATAGGGCGCTTACACAGAGCGAGGTGTACAAGGTTACAGCTGCACAGGAGGTAACAAAATAAGATTAACATTAGCAAGATTAACATTATTCGAGGTTAGAGAGGTTCATTCAGCAGTCTAATGACATCAGGGAAGAAGCTGTTCTTGAACCTATTGGTGCATGTGTTCAAGCTTCTGTACCTTGTGCCAGACGGAAGAGATTGGAAGAGAGCATTACCAGGGTAGGAGGGGTCTTTCATGATGTCGGCAGCCTTTCAGCAGCAACAAGAAGTGCAAATGGATTCCATGGAGTGGAAATTGGCTTCTGTGATGGTCTGGGCTGTGTAGTTTCTTACAGTCCTGGGCAAAGCAGTTGCCATACCAGGTCCTTATTCAGCCAGATAGAATGTTTCTGTGATGCATTTGTAGAGGTTTGTGAGGGTCCTGATGGACATGCTGAATTTCCTGAGCCTCCTGAGGAAGAAGAGGCATTGTTGGGCTGTCGCATCTACAAGGGAGGAGAAAGTGAGGACTGCAGATGCTGGTGATCAGAGCTGAAAAATGTGTTGCTGGAAAAGTACAGCAGGCCAGGCAGCATCCAAGGAGCAGGAGAATCGACATTTCGGGCATAAGCCCTTCTTCAGGAACGAGGAAGGTGTGCCAAGCAGGCTAAGATAAAAGGGTAGGGAGGAGGGACTTGGGGGAGGGGCTTTGGGAATGCGATAGGTGGAAGTAGGTTGAGGTCAGGGTGATAGGCCGGAGAGGGGGTGGGGGTGGAGAGGTCAGGAAGAAGATTGCAGGTCAAGACATGGTCCTGTCCCCCTTAGTCCAAGAACTCCCCACCTCCGTTCCGGACACCACCCATGCCCTCCACCGCTTCACCGGACATCCAGTCCCTATACAACTCCATCCCTCATCTCGAAGGCCTCAAAGCCCTCTGCTTCTTCCAGTCCCGCCGACCCAACCAGTACCCTTCCACTGACACCCTCCTTCGACTGACTGAACTGGTCCTCACTCTGAACAATTTCTCTTTCCAATCCTCCCACTTCCTCCAAACCAAAGGAGTAGCCATGGGCACCTGCATGGACCCCAGCTATGCCTGCTTCTTCGTCAGATATGTGGAACAGTCCGTCTTCCGAAGCTACACTGGCACCACCCTCCACCACATCGATGACTGTATCGGCGCTACCTCGTGCTCCCACAAGGAGGTTGAACAGTTCATCCACTTTACTAACACATTCCACCCCAACCTCAAATTTACCTGGACCATCTCAGACTCCTCCCTCCCCTTCCTAGACCTCTCCATTTCTAGCTCGGGCGACCAACTCAACACGGACGTTTACTATAAACCCACCGACTCCCACAGCTACCTAGACTACACCTCCTCCCACCCTGCCCCCTGTAAAAATGCCATCCCATATTCCCAATTCCTTCGCCTCTGCTGCATCTGCTCCCAGGAGGACCAATTCCAATACCAAACAACCCAGATGGCCTCCTTCTTCAAAGACTGCAATTTCCCCTCAGACGTGGTTGACGATGCTATCCACCGCATCTCCTCCACTTTCCTCTCCTCCGCCCTTGAACCCTGCCCCTCCAATCGCCACCAGGACAGAAACCCACTGGTCCTCACTTACCACCCCACCAATCTCCATACACATCGAATCATCCTTCGTCATTTCCGCCACCTCCAACCAGACCCCACCACCAAGGATATATTTCCCTCCCTTCCCCTATCAGTGTTCTGGTATGACTACTCCGTCCGCGACTCCCTCATCAGGTCCACACCCCCTACCAACCCAACCTCCACTCCTGGCACCTTCCCCTGCAACCGCAAGAAATGCAAAACTTGCGCCCATACCTCCCCCCTCACCTCCCTCCAAGGCCCCAAGGGATCCTTCCATATCAGTCACAAATTCACCTGCACCTGCACACACATCATTTACTGCATCCGCTGCACCCGATGTGGCCTCCTCTACATTGGGGAGACAGGCCGCCTACTTGCAGAATGTTTCAGAGAACACCCCTGGGACACCCGCACCAACTAACCCAACCCCCCCGTGGCTGAACACTTTAATTCCCCCTCCCACTTTGCAAAGGACATGCAGGTCCTTGGCCTCCTACATCGACAGACCATGGCAACACAACGTCTGGAGGAAGAGCCCTCATCTTCCACCTAGGAACCCTCCAATCACAAGGGATGAATGCAGATTTCTCCAGTTTTCTCATTTCCCCTCCCCGGCACCTTATCTCAGTCCCAACCCTCGGACTCAGCACTGCCTTCTTCTCCTGCAATCTTCTTCCCGACCTCTCCGCCCCCACCTCCTCTCCGGCCTATCAGCCTCACCTTAACCTCCTTCCACCTATCGCATTCCCAAGGCCCCTCCCCCAAGTCCCTCCTCCCGACCTTTTATCTTAGCTTGCTTGGCACACCTTCCTCATTCCTGAAGAAGGGCTTATGCCTGAAACGTCAATTCTCCTGCTCCTTGGATGCTGCTTGACTTGATGCGCTTTTCCAGCAACACATTTTTCAGCATCTACAAGGAAGGTCCAGTACAGAGTGTTGATCCTGAATTAGTTCATGGTGTAAATTATGAGTGAATGCCTTACCATAAAATTTCTGTTTCCAAGGGGTTTGTTTGTGAAATCTATTTCTATGTGGATCAATTGAGAGAATATAGATAGCTACTTCTCTGTTCAAGCTTCAGGCCTGCAGAACGCACTCATAATGTTCAGTGCAAAGCTGAGAGAAAACTTAATTATTGGGGCTGCTCAGATAAGATTTTAAACCAAGGCTGTGTCAGACTGTTCAAATGTTTCAGGCAAATGTGAAAGGTCTTGGGCATTTGAAAGCAAGCAGGGAGTTTGTCCTGATATCCTGGCCAACAAACCTCTTGAAAAGAAACTTTTTAACCAATATGTGATTAGAATGTGGAACTTGCTATCACAGTTTAACTGAATTGACAATAGTAATGGATTTAGCAGGATGCTTGTCAAACAGATGAGACAGAAGGGAATTGAATGGTACAAGCTAGTGTAGCCAAGGAGCCACGTTCGGTAGCTCAAGTGCAGATTCATAGCTCTTTGAAAGTGGAGTGGCAGGTAGATATGAATAAGGAGTTTGGTATGCTTTCCTTTATTGGTCTTATTGAGTATAAGAGTTGGGAGGTCATGTTGTAGTTGTATAGGACATTAGTTAGGCCTCTTTTGCAGTATTGTAAGCAATTCTGGTCTCCTTCCTATCAGAAGGTTGTTGTGAAACTTGAAAGGGTTCAAAAAAAGATATACAAGGGTGTTGAAAATGTGTTGCTGGTTAAAGCACAGCAGGTTAGGCAGCATCCAAGGAATAGGAAATTCGACGTTTTGGGCATAAGCCCTTCATCAGGAACCTTCCTGATGAAGGGCTTATGCCCGAAACGTCGAATTTCCTATTCTTTGGATGCTGCCTAACCTGCTGTGCTTTAACCAGCAACACATTTTCAACTGTGATCTCCAGCATCTGCAGACCTCATTTTATACAAGGGTGTTGCCAGGGTTGGAGGATTTGAGCTATAAGGAGAGGCTGAATAGGCTGGCGCTGTTTTTCCTGGAGCGTCAGAGGCTGAGGGAAGTTTATAAAATCATGAGAAGTATGAATTGGATTAATATACAAAGTCTTTTCCCTGGGGTGGGGGAGTCCATCACTAGAGGGCATAGGTTTAGGGTGAGAGGGGAAAGATATAAAAGGGACCTAAGGGGCAACTCTTTTCACACAGAGGGTGGCACGTGTATGGAATGAGCTGCCAGAAGGAGTGGTGGAAGCCGATACAATTGCAACATTTAAAAGGCATTTGAATGGGTATATGATTAGGAAGGGTTTAGTGGGATATGGACCAAGTGCTGGCAAACGGGACTAGATTCATCTGGGATATCTGGTTGGCATTGTCGAGTTAGACTGAAGCGTGTGTTTCCATGCTGTACATCTCTATGGTTCTCTGATGAAGTGAAATCATCAGAGAATCGACCGGTTAAGACAGATGTTTCTTTCCCTTGTAACACAGGCTCTGTAATCCAAAGGAATCAAGCATTAACAATGAATCATTAAGTGTTTTTCAATCTCACTTAATGGTTATGTAACAAATTGGCTGCTGCCTTGATCCACATAACAACTGCTCAGCCAAAACAAAGAATTCATCTGATGTCAGGCATTTTTTAAGATGTCCTGGAAGAGGCAATAATATAAATAAATAAATGCAGGTTGATAAGAAGTGAGTGAAACATGATTTACAGACAGGAATCTGGCGGTGAAAATACATTGGAAAAACAAAACTGATGACAAAATGACAGTCTCAAAATACCACAGCATGAAAGAGAGATGGATGAAAGAAACTGGTTTGTCATTGATATAAATTATTTGAATGTGAACACCGAAAATATCGTTAGTAAGTTTGCAGATGACACTAAAATTGGAGATGTAGTGGACAGCAAAGAAGGTTACCTCAGAGTACAGTGGGATCTTGATCAGATGAGCCAATGGGCTGAACAGTGTCAGATAGTGTTTAATTTAGATAAATGTGAGATGCTGCATTTTGGAAAGGCAAATCAGGGCAGGACTTAAGCACTTAATGGTAAGATTCTGGGGAGTGTTGCTGAACAAAGAGACCTTGGAATGCAGCTTCATAGCTCCTTGAAAGTGGAGTCACAGGGAGATAGGATAATGAAGAAGGTGTTTGGTATGCTTTCCTTTATTGGTCAGAGTATTGAGTACAGGAGTTGGGACATTGGTACAGGACATTGGTTAGGCCATTTTTGGAATACTGCGTGAAATTCTGGTCTCCCTTCTATTGGAAAGATGTTGTGAAACTTGAAAGGGTTCAGAAAAGATGTGCAAGAATGTTGCCAGGGTTGGAAGGTTTGAGCTATAGGGACAGGCTTAATCGGCTAGGGCTATTTTCCCTGGAACATCGGAGGCTGACGGGTTACCTTATCGATGTTTTCAAAATCATGAGAGGCATGGATAAGGTAAATAGACAAGGTCTTTCCTTGGGTTGAGGGAGTTCTGAACTCGACAGCAGAGGTTTAGGGTGAAATGGGAAAGATATAAAAGGGACCTAAGGGGCAACTGTTTCATGCAGAGGGTGGTGTGTGTACAGAATGAGCTGCCAGAGGAAATGATGGAGACTGGTACAATTACAATATTTAAAACACAGAGGGATGGCACAATTGCAATATTTAAAAAACATGTATATGTATAGGAAGGTTTTAGAGGGATCTGGCCGAGGTGCTGGCAAATGGGACTAGATTGGTTTTGTATATGTGGTCAGCATGGACAAGTTAGACTGAAGGATCTGTTTCCATGCTATACATCTCGATGACTCTGTAACTAAATGAAACAGAGAGTTAAAGTTTAGGATTATTTAAACTGTGAGCGCGACAACATGCAAACAGAAAGATGCAAGATATGACTCCCAAATATGCGCTACAAGGAACTCAGACATGCTTGTTTATCGTTTGGCAGCTTTTTCTGTCTATTGGAGCCAAATCTGCTGACAATACAAAGAAATGTGTGAAAGAAAATTCTCAACGAATCTATAAATGAACTTTGATTGTTTAAGTGAAAGGAAAAATATATGGGTAGAAGAAATATGATATAGGAATGGTGAAGTTATCCACTTTGATATGAAGAGTTAAAAATGTATTATTTCAATGGAGTTAGATTACTGAATTGTGCAATATGGAGGTATTTTGGTGTCCTCATAAATTAATCGCAAATAGATAGTGTGCATTCAACTTGCTGTTCCAACTTAAATAATTTGTCGTTTAAACCCACAGGCCCCTATACCCCAAGAGAATTGTATCTTCCATTATATATTTACTTGAGTAGCAAGTTGAAAAAGCTGTCAATTCAGCATAGAGTATGAATGCAAAGAATTTGATAGAACTGTGTATAAACACTGGTTCAGCCTTCAGTGGAGATTTGATAGATATATTCAAAATTAAGATTTTTACAGATTGAATAGAGGGAAAGTGTTGACTGAGAATCAGAAAGTATGGGTTTAAAATGATTGGCAAAAAATTGCCACCATAAAGAGAAAATATTTTTATGGTTAGGATCTGGAATACTTTGCTTGAGAGTATACTGGAGACAGAGTCAATTGAAACATTCAGAAAGAAATGTGATCATTATCTGGAAAGGAAACATTTGCAGCACTGTGAGAAAAAAATGGAATGGAACAAGATTAGTTTCTGTTGCAGAATGTCAGCATGGAACGATATGAGCAGATATTTCTTCTCTCAGAGAAGAATAATCCTTCAAATTTTCTTACCCCAGAAAATGGTTTGACTCAAGTAATTGAATGCGTGCAAGGTTCAGTTAGAAAGATCTTTGTTCACGAGGGGGTTAAAGATTTTGGAAGGCAGATGGAGAAATGGAGTTAAGGCCATGACCAGCTCAGCATGATTTATTGAACCATAGACCAGATTGAGAGGCTAATTGGCTTACTCCTGCTCCTTTTTCTATTGCTGTTTATTTGTCTACCTACCAGCTCATGACTGACCACCCTATTGTATCTTTTATGTCTGTCTTCCTTTGGTTTTGTAGGATTTATTAAAGATGAAATGTAATCATTGTAACTAATTTCAGCTAACTTTCAATTTAAACCACTGTATCTTTTCTACATAACATACAGAAAATAATGGGGTAACACATTATTTGAGTATGCTTTGTACTCATCATCAGTTTGCTTCTCAAGTGTTTGTTTCAAACATTCAGCTCTCCCATTTAGAATATCTCATCCCATTTTTCTGATTTACAGGAGGTTAAATAAAAAGTTGTGTCACTGTTAGATGTTTCCAGGAAACAAAGTATGGTGCAAAATCATAAAACCTAAGATATTAATACATATTTCTTTTGCTACTTTTACAGGTTTACGGTGATAGGGTAGGGGGATAGGTCTATGTGGAATGTTGTTCAGAGGGTCAGTGTGGACTTGATGAGTCGAATGGCCTGCTTCCACACTTTAAGGAATTCTATGATTCTATAATTCCTCATAATCCATATAATAACTCTTTAATAATATAAAACAACTATTTGCCATTTAAATTGACCATATATAGTTTATTCTTTGGAAGATCCAGCTAGGTATTGCTAGAATTTCCTATTGTTTCATTTATCCAAATCCTGGAAAAATAAAAAGTTTACTTTCAGATATGATCCTTGAAGCCATAACAGAAACTTATTTCAGAATTCCATATGATGCGTGTACAGTTGTTAAAGAGATAAGTCAGGATGCCTAGTGAAATAAAAACAAATGCAAAACTACTTTGTTTACCTGTCAAACCCCCTTTAATAAATTAGGTTCTGCCATGGCAGTATCTCAGACAGAGAGTAGCCAAGGCCAACCATTAACTAATTTATTTTAGAATACAGAATCTTGCTATTGTTAATCTCTGCAAAGTAGTTTTAACCCAATTCTATTTATGGTTTTAATAAATTTTTAAAGCATGTTCTTCACCAATGCTGCCAATGAAATACTAATCCTTTAATATATGAAATACTGTAAATAATTTAGTGTTACTGGGAGTCAAGCACATTGCTTTCCTACAAAAGAATATTTTGTCAAATTGATGAATGTTTTAGTTTGGCTTCAAGTGAAATGAATTGTATGTAAACTGACTAGATGCCAGTTCTCATTTTTTTAGGATCAAGGTTTTTTCAGCCTGATAGTTTATGGGCTGATTTCACTTAGTTTCAAATAAGATCTAGCATAGGGTTAATTATGCAGAGTGCAGTAATCCCATTTACTCTGTCTGAGCTGGCAGAAGGGGCCCTACACAAAGGGAGGGTGGCTGCTCTGCTGACATTGAATGACCCTGTCAATAGGCTGGAGGCAGAAATTCTGCTCTTTAGGGGTGGGAGGTCCCATCGCTTAATGGAATGGCCACCAGTATCAGGTGGAAGCAGTAGCCATCACTGAAACTATTCATCTCCAATGTAGATTATTGTTGGAACCTGACATCAAAGGGAGTTTAGCAGGAGGCTGGATAATACGCCCCGGTGAAGATTGGAGGAGCTGGGGTAGGGGAGGTCAGGTTTGAGAGACCAGGGTGAAAGGGTAAAGTAGTTAATGTGATCTTGGTTGAGAGAGGGAAATGTGGTGGTCAACAGGACCTGCAAATAACCTACCTGACTCCAATCTGTTTTAATGAAAGACCGTGACATCAGAGCTTTAACTCTGGTATGGGGGGAATGTAATGGATTACCGTTATTCCCCAGCCTTGCAGTAAAACAGTTAATTCCCCTTGGGCGAGACTTCCTCCTCCACCCTAATCAAATGTTGGACAGCACTGAGTGCATTGCCTATCTGACTGGCTCAGTCCCCAAAAGAGTCAGCAGGGGAATTAACATTTGGGCAGGTCGATTAAGCTTTAGCAAGAAGAGCAGGTCCCAGCATTCATAGGTGATGGAGGGGCATTGGAAGGGAAAATCTGTGGATAGGGCCAGACTTTGAAAGAGCAGGCTTAATCAAGGGGCTTAAGGTCAACACCACTATCTGCTTTCACACCAATAGCCTGTGGAGTGATACATTAGGTCTGGCCTCTGTCTATCACAGGGAAAATGGCAGGATGCAAGCCCTTAAATTGGTAATAAATTTGTTCATGGGTGGGTGGGCACTCTGACCTCTCACCCACTTGACAATGAAATATGGTTTGATAGGAGATGGATGGGTTGGTGGTGGGAACAATCCATGGGGCAACATAAAAATATGCCCATGGTTTGGAAATGTTTCTAATTTCACTTATGTGGTGATAAGATCTTTACATCAATTAAATGCTTAGTACTTCATTCTTCATTTTATGCTGTTAGTAATGTCTGGCAGGCAGTTATTGCAGTTACATAAACAATGGCCTAGATTTGAGAAGTCCATTGCAATGCTACTCATTTGACTGTTTTTTTCAATTGTGTATTTCTTGCTATTTCAAACATTGCAGCAAACCCTTTACTTCTGTTATCCGTAGGATTGATGAGAAAAGGTTTAATGCTGTGGTTCCTTATATATTTATTTTTTAATTTTTGATTTGTGATACTGTAATGCTGTGTTCTAGGGCTTTCTATTATTTCTAATGTTTCCTGCAAGTGATAGTTAATTGACTTAAGTTTGTACAAATTTTAAACTGAAAATATAACTCAAAGGAATTAATGTTTTTTGGTGATATTATTGTGTGATCCAGTATTTACCTATTGAGGGGGCAATTTGGGGAAAAAATGTAAAATACTAAAAGGAATCTCATAGGATTTAGATTATAGCCCATAATATTGAAGAAACCTTCAATAACAGACCTTGCAAAATCATTACATGACTGAGGCTAACTGAAGATGAATTATAGATTCACAATCCAATAACCTATAGTTAATATCTCAATATCAGAATTCGATTAATGTTTTCAATTTAGTTAGGGCTACTCATTATTATTTATAATATACTAAAATTATTTCATAATTTTCACATAGAATGACTTATTTCAGCAGTATTTCTGCTGAAGTTGTATTCTGATTAAACATGGAAGTAAATGGAAACTATATAAAAATAGGCTAAGTAGACCTTAAAGTCTGCTTATATCATATACTAGCAATAATTTGCACCCTGAATGATTTAGCCATCTGAGAAAAAGTGAATGACAAACTTAGCTAAGTTGAACTCAGTCCCCGTCCCTGCACACGAATCCACCTTGCAATACATTCCAAAAATAGTTGCCAGTGCATTATAAAGAACAGCACCAAAGTGCAGGATGGGAGATGTGCCATAATGCCATAAACATGCCCAGAGATGTTAAGTCCTGGGCATCCATGAGAGTGTTCCAGAGGCGGAAGCAGCGAGCTGGAGTCACCAAGCACCCACTCTGACTTGTATGTTGGGAATTCTTGGTGTTAATCCAGTTTCAATCCAGCAGGTGGTAGAATAGGAACCTGCATCTTCATGACATGAGATGTAATGG
This sequence comes from Hemiscyllium ocellatum, assembly GCF_020745735.1. Classification (NCBI taxonomy): domain Eukaryota; kingdom Metazoa; phylum Chordata; class Chondrichthyes; order Orectolobiformes; family Hemiscylliidae; genus Hemiscyllium; species Hemiscyllium ocellatum. Next base: position 50,642,100 of record NC_083401.1, on the reverse strand, counting down.
GGATGTTAATAAGATACTATTCCCATTAGTAGCTCTCCGGCTGCTCAGACATTAAGTGAAACTGTGACTTGTTGCCCCCAATATTGAGAAAAGCCTCACCTGATGTCTCATGCAATTCTTCCAAATTTCTCACCATTTTGCATGTCGTTCAGGGCATGGGAGATTCGGCCCTTTGATTCAGGTAAAGATTTCCTGACACCATGCCAACACAAAGTAACTTTAAAACAACAACTCACACCTTATACAACCCTATTTTTATTGACTTTCTGAGGGAAATTATCAATTTGTGCTAAAGACCAGAAGACATAGGAGCAGGAGTAGGTAATTCGGCCTATCAAGTCTGCTCCATCGTTTAGTGAGATCATGGTATTATTATACCCCTACTTTCAAAATCTATACCTCTGCCAAAGAAGGAGAGCATTCCATATGCCTTACTTACAATCTTATCTACCTGTACTGCTACTTATAGAGACCTGTGCACCCCAAGATCTCTCACTTTATCTACCGCTCTCCTTTTTTTCCCTGTTATTATGTATTTCATTTTACTGTTTGATGTTCATAAATGCATTACTTTACACTTATCAGTGTAGAACTCCATCTGTTAATTGCTTATCCACTCGACCAACTCATCTATATAATTTTGAAGCTTTTAGCTAAATTGTACACTATCCACCACATGGCCATTTTTTTGTGTTGTCTGCAAATTTCCTAATTATGCCACCTATGTTCAAGATCATTGTGAGGTGTTGCATTTTGGAAAGTCAATTCGAAGTATGAGTTTAGTGGTGAATTGTAGGGCTTTAAGGAGTGTAGTGGAACAGAGGGACCTTGGAGTTCAGGTGTATGATTCTTTGAAAGTGGAGTCACAGGTAGACAGGACAGTGAAGAAGGCTTTTTACACACTGACTTCATCAGTCGGGGCACTCAGTACAGAAGTTGGGAAGTTACATTGCAGTTATACAGGACATTGATGAGGTCACGTTTGGAGTATTGTGTTCAGTTTTGGTCACCTTGCTATAGGAAGGATGTTATTAAACTGGAAAGAGTGCAGGAGAAATTTACAAGGATGTTGCCAGTATTCCACTGTCGGAGTAATAGGGAGCAGTTGGACTAGCTAAGACCTGTTTTTAGAGCACAGGAGATTGAGGGGATCTTATAGAACTGTACAAGACCATGAGAGACATAGATTGGGTGGATGCACTTCGTCTTTTCCCTGGGTTGGGAATCAAGGATTAAAGGGCATCAGTTTAAGGTTAGAGGGGAAAGAATAAAAGGGAACCTGAGAGACAACTTTTTTTACACAGAAGGTGGTATGCATATGGAATGAGCTACCTGGGGAAGTGATTAAGGTGGGTGCATTAACAACATTTAAAAGGCGTTTGGATAAATACATGAATTAGAAAGATTTAAAAGGATATGGGCCAAGAGCAAGGAAATGGTATTAGCGTGGATGGACATTTGGTCAGCATGGACCAGTTTGGGCTGAAAGGCCTGGCTCCTTGCTGTGGGACTCTTTGATCCTATGACTCAATGACTAAGTCCAAATCATTAATGTATAAAACAGTCAGCTGGTGTCCCAACAGTGAGTTCTGTGGAACACCATTTGAAAAAGCTTTCTATTCGTAAGGACAGCCTCCAACCATTGCCCTTTTTTTCCTGTTACTAAGCCAACACTGGATCCAATTCCACACATTACCCTGTATCCCATGGGATTTTCCTTTGTTGACCAGTTTGCCATGAGGGACCTAGTCAAATGTCTTACTAAAATCCATGTCGACAACATCCACCATACTACTCTCCTTGACCCTCTTTGTCGCTTCCTCAATGAATTGTCAAGTTGTCAAAATAAATTGTCAGTCAGTCAACTGATTTTATCACTGAGAGCTGCATTTTCAAAAATAGTGACATCACCATCAGACATATTATTTTATGACAGCTCAGTTCCTGAGGTTTTCCCGGTGGTGAATGCTAGCTGAGTTGGCATGGAGCGTGAAAGGCAATGGATATCAGCTTGTAGCATGTTGTCACTAAGTTAGCATAGAGTCTGGAAAGGATCATGGGGATGATTTGAGAGCATGAGTTGGCATAGGAGGTATGGGAGAGTGTGAGAGCTGGATACAGGGTCTAGTGTATTGTGGAGAGTAGGAGGGACATACGGGGACATTAAATGGAATGGGGAAGGGGACTATGTGGGATGAGTGCAAAGATAGCATGGCAGGAAAGGTGCAAAGACTAAGGGAGTACATTTATGGTGTTAGGTGACATTGGGGATTGATGGAGCAGGGAGGTGGATGGGTAGTGCACATAACCAATACTAACTTGATAACTCATGTTGTGAATTATCTTTCTGTTTAATTCATTCATGGTATGTGGTTATGATTGGCTAGGCCAGCATTTATTTCCCATCCCTAATTGCACAAAAGGCAGTTAAGCATCAGCCATGTTAATGTGGGCCTGAAGTCATATCTTAGTCAGACCAGAATGGCAGTTACCCTCCCTAAAGGACATTCGTGAGCTAGACAACAACTGACAGTGGTTATGCAGTCTCCCTCAGTGCTATAGGGTTATACATTACTAAAACAGACTCTTCAGTCCAACTTGTCCACACTGACCAGTTATCCAAAACTGAAATAGTTCCATTTGCAAGCATTTGACCCATATCCTTCTAAGCCCTTCCTATTCATGTACCCATCAAGATGTTTTTATATGTTGTAATTGTATCCGTCTCGACCACTTCCTGTAGTAGTTCATTCCATATGTGCACCACCATCTGTATGAGAAGATTAACACCCTTTTAAATCTTGCTAGCTTTTTATTCCAGACTTTCATTGAATTCAAATTACAACATCCCAATGTTTCCTTGCACTTAGCCCATATCCTTTTAAACCTTTCCAATTCATTCTCCCCGGAACATTACTGTGTGCTACTGGATAACTGGTCCAGTGACATTATGACTTCACCACCACCTCACCACACAACGAAAGCCACCAGCATTTGGCCCCATTGCCGAATAAAGGAGTATTGCCTGCACATAGTTCCTATTTCTGATCAGCCAGTTTTATTGCAGTGTGGGGCCCCTGTTGCCCATTAAAATCCAATATCAAGTCTGTGGTTTAAAGAATTAGAAGCATTTTGCAATATTTTGACTGAGTAAATGAAGTAATTAAATCTATAAAAAGATAGGAATCCACTTCAAGTATTGTTAAACACTTATTAGGTTTTGGAGTAAATGTACTCAATGACAAATATGGTCACCCTGATGCCCAGATTGCACAGATGGTCCCTATACCATCATTCAGTAAGAACTGTCTTGCAGGTATGCACTATGACCAGTTTAGATATGTCATTGTGAAACCAGACAGTATTATTGAATTTGTTAATTAGTGTAAAGTTCAAATGTCCCCAGCACAATTCCATTTCATTTTATAATAGCTCAGAGCTATTTTAGCCATGTGCTAATGTTGAAAATTGATGGCTTGTCACATTTTTAAAAATATATAAAATATACTATTGTAGAAAAACCAATGCTGGAGAGCTGGTGTTTTATTTTAAATGGATATGTTCCTTTCAAGCAATATTTCTAAAATATAATGATCATTTGAACATATATTTGAATTATTGATACCTGCCTGAAGTATTTTTTTTTATTTGATTTTATTGTCCTGTGAACTCAAGTACAAAACAACAAGAGTATACTGAAAGTATAATGTCATCACACAAGGCACCATCTCAAGTATAAGTACCTAGGTGCAGAATCATCAGAACAAAGTAGAAAGAAAGAACAATGTTAAAACATTACAGTAAATATCATTTTGAGTAGAAACATATGAAGTAAGATTAAAAGTTACATATTGTATACCTTCTTAGTTTTAAGTAGAAAATAAAGAAATAAACCTTAAAATTCAAACATTACAGTCTCTCTTAACTGCTTAGCCACGGTGGGACTGCACTTTGAGGAATCAACTGAAGACAGGAAGTCCACAGTAAGGCCAAGCTAGGCCGAGAAACCGCTGAAAGACCACCATGCCAGGCTAAGAGACCACCATGATGTGCAGGAACAATTGATCTTGGTGAATATATAGGCTGTGCCACTTCCATTCTTATCAATTGCCAATGCATCAAACTGCAGCTATGCCGCACTGCAATGCTGTGTTAGTTTGCATCTGCTGCCATTACACCATTGTGGTGGTGGTGTTGGCCATAAACACAATATCATGGTATGACTCTTGGATTTTGATAAGTTATAGGCACGAACATACTGATTTAATTTATGCCCAGAAATAAAAGGACTTTGTGTTAATGAAGATGATACAAAAGTTTGTTTTTTGCTTGAAATTCTGCTAATAGATATTTTAAAAATCTGATAACTTATTCAGTGTGTGAATGCACTTCTCAGTGTGAACATGAGTGATTCTATATGGTACTAAAAGAGTAGTTCATTTGCTGTAAAGCACTTTAGCTTGGCAAGAAAAATTTCTAGTTGAATAAATGCTGTATTGAAAAAACACAAGTGACCAAGAATACTTCAGATTAGGCAGCACTTGTAGAGAGAGTTAATGGCTCAAACCTCCCCATTTGGATAGTGGCTCCTATTTCTGATCCATTACTTACCTTCCAAAAATCTTTCAGGCCTGAGGTGCAGGTGGTAAAACGGCAGGTGATAAATGTGTAGGGTGGGTCACAGCTGTGTGGTGAGGTCAGGTAATGTATTGTCTGGTAGTGAGAGGGATAGTGAGTTGTACTGCTGGGGCTTGGGTGCTGGGGACTAGTGACTGGTTTGATTGATTTCATTTATTGTCATGTGTACCTAAGTCCAATGAAAAGCTTTGTTTGCTAATAGCACAGATAGATCATGGTAAGCAAGGACATGCAGGTCATTTGGTAAAAAAGAAACTTGGACAGAGTAAGGCCTCCATACAGGATATGCAGTAGACAGGATTGACATTGACCAGATCGATTATTTGAAGTTAGAGAGTCCATTGATCAGTCGAGTAATGGCTGGGAAGAAGCTGTTCCTGAAACTACTGGTGCATGTACTCTGCATTTTCTGACTGACGGAAGAAGTTGTAGGAGAGCATTACAGATGTGTCTTTCTTTTCACGGAGAGTCCTTGACACTGACCCAGCTCCCTCAGAGTGAACAGGATGTCTGATGCTCCTGTTCTTTTTTTCTTTTTTTTCATTCCCCCGACACTACCCACCTAACTGCAATAGTGCTTATTTTTTCCCCTGTACCCGTATTGTGTGTACAGGCGTACAGATGGGCCTTTGATGATGTTGGCATCCTTTCAGTGGCAAAGAGGCACATAAATGGAGTACATGGATGGAAGGTTGGCTTCCATGATGGTCTGGGTTATGTACACAACCTTCCGTAGTTTCTCACAGTCCTGGGCAGAGCTGTTGCCATACCAGGCCATTAAGTAACTGGACAGAATGCTTTCTATGGTGCATCTGTAAAAGTTGGTGAGGATTCTTATGGACATTCCAAATTTCCTGAGCCACGTAGGGAAGAAGAGTCACTGTTGTGCCTTCTACATGGGAAATCCATGACAGATTGTTGGTTATCGTCACTCCTCGAAACCTGACATTCTCCACTCCCTCAACCTCAGTTCTGTTGATGTAGATTAAGCCATGCTCTCCTCCTTTCTTTCTGAAGTCAATGATCTTTGCTGGCATTATGAGAGAGCTTGTGAAGTTGTTATCATGGCACCACATCACCAAGCCCTCTATCTTCTTTCTGAACTCAGACTTTTTGCTGTTTGATAGCCGTCCTACTATGGTGATGTCATCGGCAAACTTGTAGGTGGCATTTCTTCTGAATTTGGCAACACAATTGTGGGTGTACAAGGATATTGTAGGCAGCTGCAAACACAGCCCTGGGGGGCTCCAGTGTTGAGTGTTATTATGCAATTATCCATCATCACTGATTGCGGTCTATTGGTCAGGAAGCTGAGGATCTAGTTTCAGAGGGTGGAGCTGAGACCTAGGTCTCAGAGTTTTGAGATCAGTCTGGAGGCGAGCTGTAGTCAATGAGCAGAAATCTGTAGTAAGCGTCCTTGTTGTCCAGATGCTGCAGAGATGAGTGCAGGGCTTGGGAAATGGCTTCTGCTGTGGACCTGTTACATCAGTAGGCAAATTGTAGGAGATTATCAGACTGGGGGTAATGTGGGCCATGACATTGAAGCACTTCATGTTTATGGAGGTCAGAGTCATTGGGAAGTAGTCAATAAGGCAAATTACATGTGCTTTCTTAGGTACTGGGGTGATGGTGGTCTTCTTGAAGCAGGTGGGGACTTCAACTTGTAGGAGGTAGAGGTTGAAGATGTCAGTGAATACCTGTGCCAGCTGGTCCACACAGGATCTAAGTGAATGGCCAGGGTCTTTATGAGGGGGTGTATGGTCTGTATGAGTGATTGGGGCTAAGTTTTATCTATTCAGCTGTTAGAGCAGGTTTTCATCCTCTTAAGCTCCCTGGTTGAATAATCCAATCAGTGGTTCAGAACTCTTCAGAGTCTCCAACTCTAGCTCTCACCCACCTTTCTCCCAAATATTTTAATTGCTTAATGTTAATGAAAATCTATCAATCTCAATATCTTCAGTTAATCTTGAATCTACTATCATTTGAGAAAAAAAGTTTGAAATATCTGTCACCCTTTAGATGTGTTTCCTAATTTTACTTCCGAAAAGTCTAGCTTGAAACATTTGACTGTGTCCGTCCGTCCATCCCCCCCCCCCCCAACCCCGATTTCTAGGATTCTTAAACCAACAAATCATTTCTTTCTCTCAATTCTGTTTGTTTTCCTTAATATCTTTTTATATCAGCTTTGTTCCTTGCCTCTCCGCTCTCAATTCAAAATTTGGTTATAACATATTGCCATTGCATATGACTCATCATTGTGGTTGCATTTATAATTGAAATCTGAATGGAGCATAAGCTGTTAATTTTGTGAGAAGTTGGCTGAAAGATTCAGTTTGATTCACCTCTCCCTGCCTATTCCATGGAGGCAGCAACAACTTCATTCCTGCTGGGCTATTGTCACAGACTGTAACCTCAGTGCCCTTTTTGACTCCATATTTTCTTCATTAAAAAAGTTAATATTCAAGACCCCCATTTTCTGATAAAATCCTCAGCTTTTCTATACCATTGTCAACTTTGACAATCAGGCAGCTTCAGCAATGTCTTCGATGGCATGGCGGTCCAGCCCAGCATTCCACAAGCCTGAGATTCCACAGCTTTGATGTTGGTTTGCTGTAGCGATAAAGAACGTGGTTTCTGTCTTTTCCTCAACGTTGGGAACCCATGAGCCATGAATTGAACAAAGATGATTTTGTCTATTTTTTTTTAAGTACATGATTTCTGGTTTAATATAGGCAAAGGAGTTTTGGCAACTCAAAAAATCACCATAGAATACAACTGCAAATAATGTGACATTCACGTCATTCAAGGATTTAATCAACAAGTATTAAATGCCTTTGCCAGTTGGCCTCTGGGGAATTTTTCTATTGTTGCTTGAAACTTTCCATTTTTATTCCTGTTGGATTAACTAGATTAAATAGATTAACTAGATGGAAGCAAACTGGTGCCTGTTTAAGATAGTACCCACCTCCACCACCTTCATACAGACACCACACTCTGCATGAAAAAAATTACACCTCAGATCCTTCTCAAATTCTTTCCCTCTCACCTTAAACCTATGCCCTCTAGTTTTGGACTCTCCTACTCTGGGAAGAATCCCTTGGCTATTCACTCTATCAATATCCTTCATGATTTTATAAACCTCTATAAGACTACCACTCAACCTCCTCTGCTCCAGAGAAAAATGCCACAGTCTATTCAGCCTGTTTCTGTAACTCAAATCCTCCAGCCCTGACAATATCCTTGGAAATCTTTTCTGTACCCTCTCAAGTTTAACAAAATCCTTCCTATAGGAGAGTGACCAGAATTGTATTCCATATTCAAAAAGTGGCCTCACCAATACCCTAAGAAGCCCCAATATGACTTCCAAACTCCTATACTCAATGCACTGGCCAATGAAGACAAGCATGCCAAATTCCTCCTTCACAATTCTGTCTACCTGTGACTCCACTTCCAAGGAACAATGTACCTGCACTTCAAGGTCTCTTTGTTCAGCAACACTCATTGGCTCTGCCATAAACTGATAAGTCATGCCCTGATTTGCCTTACCAAATTTTAACATCTTATAGTTAACTAAATTAAACTCTTCCTGCCGCTCTTTGGCCTATTGGCCCATCTGATTACGGTCCCATTGTACTGTGAGGTAACCTTGTTTACTGTCGACTTTAGCACTTATTTTGGTGTCATCTGAAAACTTACTAACCTTACCTCTTACAGTCACATCAAATCATTTATATAAATGAAAAAAAATAGTGGACCAAGGACCGATCCTTGTGGCAAAATGCTGGTCACAGGCCTCCAGTCTGAAAAAAACAACCCTCCCCCAATGCCTTCTGTCTCCAATTTTTTTATTCAGTTGGTAGCTTATCTGGAATCCTACGTGATCTATCCTTATTAACCAGTTTACCATGCAGAACATTGTCCAACACCTTGCAGATGTCCATATAGACAATGTCTACTGCTCTGCCTTCACCAACCTTTTTGTCACCTGTTCCAAAAAACATAATCCAGTTAGTGAGATACAATTTCCCATGCATAAAGCCAGGCTGACTATCCTTAATCAGTCTTTGCCTTTCCAAAAGCATGTAAATCTTATTCCCTCAGAAACCCCTCAAACAACTTACCCTTCACTGACATAGGCTCACCATCTACGGTTCTCTGAATTTTCCTTACAGCTTTTCTTAAATAATAGCATCACATTAGCCACCCTCGAGTCTTCCAGCACCTCATTCATGGGCTTTTGATGATAAAAATCCCTCTGGAAGGGGCCCAGCATCCACTTCCCACAAATTTTTGGGAAAAAAAACGTGCTCTGCAAGTCGATCAGATCATTGCTAACCTGATATCGACCTCAATGATACTTTTCTGATATTCCTATCCTTGTCTCCCTTGTAAATCAAGATTCTGTCTAAATCTGCCTTAAAACTATTCAGTGGTTCTGTCTCTGCTGTTTTCTGAGGCAAAGCATTCCATAGCCTACAAAATTGTGAGGGAAAACAATTTTCCCTCATCTCCTTCGTAAATGGGAGAACCTTTATTTTTCAATTGTGTCCCTTAGTTTTAGTCTCTCATTTTCTGAATCTTCTCTGACCTACTGGAACATCACCACATCTTTATCTTCTTTCTCAGGTAAGGAGAACAAACTTAGACACAGTCTGCCAAATATGGTCTCCCCAATATCTAAATCAATTGCTGCATAACTTAGAATCATAAAATCTCACAGTATACAAGGAGCCTATTAGACCCATCATGTCTGTACTAGCTCCCAAAGAGCTACACAGGTAGTCCCATCCTCCAGCCCTATCTCCCTGACAGTCTAAATTCATCAAATATTTCAAATATATATCCAGCTTTGTTTTGAAACCTTGTGGGGGATCCACTCAATCACTCTCTTAGGTAGCGCATTCCAAATTCTAACAACTCTCTCTGTAAAGGAGTTTCTCCTAATTTCACTCCTAGACCTCTTGCTGACAATCTTGAAATTGTGATTCATAGTTCCTGATTTTTCTCTACAACCAACAACATTCAATGTCCATGGTTAATCACTTGCTATACCTGATACTTTCTTTTGTGATTTATGTATGAGGACACCCAGATTCCTCTATTTTGTTCTTTGTTGCTGAGTTTTGTAATAATTCTCCATTTAAATAATATTGCATTTCTAGTGGCTCTGCCAAAGTGGATGAGTTCAATTTTCCCAAGTTATAGTCGATGTTTCAATTTTCCCATTCATTCACTAAGCATATCGACATTTATTTTTAAACTCCTCATACCGTCCTCACAATTTACTTTCCAACCTGTCTGTAATATAAGCAAACTTAGTGACTATACATTCATCCCCTTCATTTAACTTATTGATATTGATTATAAATAGTTAACTCCCTCGTGCTGATCCCTGAACATTCCACCTAAATTACCCATTTATTACGTCTCTCTATACCCTGTTAGCCAACCAGTACTCTATCCAGATGTTAGCTATAATGTGAGCTATTATTTTATGTTTTAACCTTATCAAGCATCTTTTCACATTGTTGTTTGTGGAAGCTTGGCATGTGCAAATTGGGCCCTGTGTTCACTACATTACAGCAGTGACCACACTCCAAAAGCATTTTGTTAGCTGTAATGCACTTTAAGATGTCCAGTGGACATGAAAATTGCGAGATAAATGCAAACCTTATTTTTAAACCAAGTCACTATTCATTCCTGTTCGCTGGCTCATCAATAGATGTAGACTCAATACCACACTCTAGTTTACATTTGGAAATATCAGCTTGATTATATGGATTTCAAAAAATGTGCATTTTAATGAACCCAAACTAAAAATGGGGCTAGCTAGTTTTTTTATACATAAAGAAAAAAAGAATGTTTGATATAAATTTATTTCTCAAACGTTAATATGTTCTATCAGAAATGCCAGCAAACTGCTTGGAAACATAGAAACCTGGAGCAGAAGTTGGCCATTTGGCCCTTTGGGCCTGCACTGCTATCTGACACGATCTTATAAATCGATGCCTTTTCCTGCTTTCTCCCTATCTCGCTTGATGTTTTTATAATCTAAAATCTATCTGTCTTTTTCTTCAATATATTCAGTAACTTGCTTTCACATCCTTTTGTGGTAGAGGATTCCACAGATTCACTACCCTTTGTGTGGAAAAATATTTCTTCATTTCAATCCTAAATGGTCTAACTTGTATCTTGAGACTGTCTCCCTTGTTAGGCTCCCCAAAAAGAGAAAAAAAAATCATCCTCCCTGCTCTTAGTCTGCCCAGTCTGATTATAATATTATACATTTCAATCAGATCTCCTTTCATGCTTCTCAATGAGTGAATGTGGGCCCAGTCAATTGAATCTCCCCTTGTAGGACAGTCCTGCCATCCCTGGTATCAGCCTTACGATCCTCTGCTGCACTCACTCTAGGGAAAGTATATGGGTAGATGGGACCATACATTTTTGTTCTCATCAAGACCTTCTGTAAGACATCTTGACTTTTGTACTCAAATGCTCTTTCAATGAAGGTCAATGAAGGCTTATTTGTCTGATTGCTGGTATGGATTCTTGCTGCCTATAAAATTGTTGCCAGGCTTGTTTACATAATAACAGTGATTGAACCTCAATGTAATTAGCTCCTTGAGGACCTATTGATAATGCCTACAAGCTGTTTGTCATTCTGGCTGGTGTCCAATAATTGTAGCAAGAACAAAATCAACAAGCTTCAAGTTAGGGAACAGCTTAGAAAAAAAAATTACCCCTTCCAGCTTTGAATTTCTACTTTTTTACATCTGCCAAAAAGAAAAGTGTTTACTTTATTCATGGCATGCATTCAAATCTCTAATGTGAACAGGGCTAGATTGAGGTCCTGTTTTTTGGTCAACTCCTCCATATAAGCACTTAGCTATCATTTCTAAAGTAACAGAATATGGGAAAACATGCTGATATAAATGGAAAGGCTGTCAACATCATCCAGGACCCTTCGCACCCCGGTAATGATCTCTTACAAGTCTTCCATCAAGCAGAAGCCTGAACACACACCAGTAGGTTCAGGGACAGCTTGTGGCAATAAATAAATCAATCAATCCTTGAAGACATCATGGGTAACAGAAAAGGGATGCAGACCCATAATTATGGATGTCCACCTTTTTTGCTTTGTTTTCGCTGTCAGATTTGAAGCTCCTCTGAGCACATAGCAGAGGGAAATCAAACAGAACTATTTCTAATACATTTTGTTGCATGGATCTAAATAGACTTATTTAAATCTTGTATTCTGCTTTTAAAATAGCAACTGATAAAAAAAATGTAAATTATTCAGGATTAACTTAATTTCCATATGCATAGCATAAAATGAGAGAATGAGTAATGTGGTTTTTACAATGAGCACAGAACCGAGATCGTTTGTGCTTGTTCAATAACCGTGAGTGTTTTAGTCAGTCTGTGGTGTAGGAGATGAACTTCTGGGAATTGCTTGCACATCAGTTATCAATGTCTGAGCAAAGAACAAAGAAAATTTACAGCCCAGGAACAGGCCCTTCGGCCCTCCAAGCCTGAGCCAATCCAAAACCACTGTCTAAACCTATCGCCCAATACCTAAACATCTGTATCCCTCTGCTCCCCACCTATTCATGCATCTGTCCAAACACACCTTAAATCAATCTCCCGTGCCTGCCTCTACTAGCTCTGCTGGCAACGCGTTCCAGCCACACACCACCCTCTGTGTAAAGTACATGCCACGTGTCGTGCCCTTAAACTTTTCACCTCTCATCTTGAATGCGTGATGTCTCATTATTGAATCCTTTACCTTGGGAAAAAGCTTACCTCTATCTACCCTGTCTATACCCTTCATGATTTTGTAGACCTCAATCAGGTACCCCCTCAATCTCCTTTTTTCTAATGAAAACAAGCATACTCAACCTCTCTTCATAGCTAACACCTTCTATACCAGGCAACATCCTTGTAAACCTTTTCTGTACCCTCTCCAAAACATCCACATCCTTTTGATAATGTGGCAACCAGAACTGTACACAGTATTCTAAATGCAACCGAACCAAAGTCTTGTACAATTTTAACATGACTTTCCAGCTCATATACTCAATACCCCGTCCGATGAAGGCAAGCATACCATATACCTTCTTCACCGTTCTATCCACCCGTGCAGCCACCTTCAGGGTACAATGGATCTGAACTCCCAGATCTCTCTGCTCATCAACTTTTCCCAAGGCTCTTTCATTTTCAGTACAGTTTGCTCTGGAATTAGACTTCCCAAAATGCATCACCTCACATATATCTGGATTGAAATCCATCTGCCACTCCTCCGCCCAACTCTCCAGTCTATCTATATTCTCCTGTATTCTTTGACAGTCCCCTATGCTTTCTGCTACTCCACCAATCTTCGTATCTACTGATCAGACCACCAATGCCCTTTTCGAGATCATTTATGTATATTACAAACAACAGTGCCCCCAGCACTGACCCCTGTGGAACACCACTGGTGACCTTTCTCCATTTCGAGAAATTCCCTTCCAACTACTACTCTCTGTCTCCTGTTGCTCAACCAGTTCTTTACCCACCTAGCTAGAACACCCTACACACCATGGGACTTCTCTTCTCCATTAGTTTACCATGGTGAACCTTATCAAACTCCTTACTAAAGTCCATGTATATGACATCAACAGCCCTTCCTTCATTTATCAACTTGTTCACTTCCTCAAAGAACTCTTATTAAGTTGGTAAAGCATGATCTACCCCGCACAAAATCTATCACTGATAAGCCCATTCTTTTCCAAATATAAATAGATTTTTTTCCCTCAGTACCTTCTCCAGCTACCTTCCCACCACTGACGTCAGGCTCACTGGTGTGTAGAATGGAATATCCCTATGACACTTCTTGAACAGGGGGATGACATGAGTAACCCTCCAGTCATCCGGCACGTCACCTATGTTTAAGGAGGCTACAAAGATATCTATCAGGGCCCCAGCTATTTCCTCTCTCGCCTCCCTCAGCAACTTGGGATAGAACCCATCTGGTCATGGGGATTTGTCCAATTTAATATCCTTTAGCCTACCGAATCCATCTTCCCTCCTTATGTCAACATGATCCAGAGTAAACAAACTTCTATCTCTAATGTCAGCATTCATCACCTCCCATTCCTCAGTGAACACTGATGCAAAGTAATCATTGAGAATCTCACCCATTTTCTCAGGTTCGACACACAACCTTCCTTCCTTATCCTTTAGTGGACCAACCCTTTCTCTGGTTACTCTCTTTCTTCTTATATAAGAATAAACAGTCTTGGGATTTTCCCAAATTCTACTCGCCAAAGCTATTTCATGACCCACTTTAGCCCGCTTGATTCCACACTTAAGAATGGTCCTATTCTCCCGATATACCTCCAAGCCCATTTCTGTTCTTAGCTGCCTGGACCTTGTGTACACTTCCCTTTTCCTCTTGGCTATTTGCATGATTTCTCCTGTCATCCACAGTTCACGAATCTTGCCTTTCCTATCCCTTGTTTTCAAAGGGACATGCCTATCCTGCACTATCTTCAACCTATCTTTGAAAGCCTCCCACATATCAAATGTGGACTTTCCTTCTCAATTCAGTCCTAAATCTGCTCCCCCTAATTTTGAGGTTATGCCCTTTTATCCTAGTTTCACTCATCAGTGGAAACATCCTCTCTGCTTCATATCCTATCTATTCCTTCATAATTTTATATGTTTCTGTATGATTACCACCCCCCCCCACCCCCCATTCTGCTAAATTCAAATGAATATAATCCTAGTTTACTTAGTCTCTCCTCATAAGCCAACCCCCTCAACTCCGGAATCAACTTAGTGAACCTCCTCTGCACCCTGTCAAGTGCCAGTACATCCTTTCTCAAGTAAGGAGACCAAAGCTGAACACCGTACTCCAGATGTGGCCTCACCAGCACCCTGTACAGCTGCAACATAACCTCCCTACTTTTAAACTCAATCCCTTTAACAATGAAGGACAAAATTCCATTTGCCTTCCTAATACCTGTTGTACCTGCAGACCAACCTTCCGTGATACATGCACAAGGACACCCAGGTCCCTCTGCACAGCAGCATGCAAAAACATTTTACCATTCAAGTTAATTTAGGAAGAGTTTACGGGTCACTAATGATTTTATCTGCAATAAATGCCATTCATTGCGAATCCTATCAGATTGAATGGATTGGTTGGAGAGGCAGTTAGAAGCAATGAGGAATTTACAAGAGCAAGAGGAGATGATGGATGGCAGTTATAGGAAGGGGGGAAAGTCTCAGATACAGTCACATAGATGGGTTAGCTCCAGGAAAAGTAAGAGAGGTAGGCAGCTAGTGCAGAAGTTTAGATCAGAGTGGTGCTGGAAACGCACAGCAGTTCAGGCAGCATCCGAGGAGCAAGAAAATCAATGTTTCGGGCAAAAGCCCTTCGTCAGCTAGTGCAGAAGTCTTCTGTGGCTATCTGGATTTCAAACAAGAATGATGTTTTGGAAAATGGAGGGGTGATGATTCTAGGGAAATGTAGCACAAACAGCCAAGTTTTTGATATTGAGACTGGCTCTAATGTAATGAGAGGTACATCGGGTTCCAAGCGATTGATTGTGTTAGGAGACTCTCTAGCCCAAGGTACAGACAGACGTTTCTGTGACCAGCAGTGAAAAATTAGAATGGTGTGTTGCTTCCCTGGTGCCAGGATCAAGGATGTCTCAGAGAGGGTGCAGAATGTTCTCAAGGGGGAGAGGGGCCAGCAGGAGGTCATTGTATACATTGGAACCAATGACGTAGGAAGGGAAATGGTTGAGACTCTGAAGGGAGATGACAGAGAGTTAGGCAGGAATTTAAAAAGGAGGTACTCGAGAATAGTAATATCTAGATTACTCCCAGTGCTACAATCTAGTGAGGGCAGGGATAGGAAGATAGAGCAGTTGAATGCATGGCTGAGGAGCTGGTGTATGGGATATGGATTCACATTTTGGATCATTGGAAGCTGATTTAGGGTGGAAGTGACATGTACAAGAAGGGCGGATTGCACCTAAATTGGAAGGGGACTAATATACTGGCAGGGAGATTTTCTAGAGTTGCTCAGGAGGAATTAAACTAGTAAGGTGGGGTGGGGGTGGGTGTGGGACCCAGGGAGATAGGGAGGAAAGATTACAATCTGACACTGGTACAGTTGAGAACAGAGGCAAGTCAAACTGTCACGGCAGGCAGGGACAAAGCAGAGACCAAGGTAAGACTGATAACCTGCATTTATTTCAATGCAAGAGGCCTAATATAACTCAAGGCATGGTTAGGAAAATGGGACTGGGATATCATAGCAATTACAGAAACATGGCTCAGGGATGGACAGGACTGGCAGCTTAATGTTCCAGTATACAAATGCTACAGGAAGGATAGAAAGGGAGGCAATAGAGGAGGGGGAGTGGCATTTTTGATAAGGGATAGCATTACAGCTGTACTGAGGGAGGATATCCCTGGAAATACATCCAGGGAAGTTATTTTGGTGGAACTGAGAAATAAGAAAGGGATGATCACCTTATTGGGACTGTGTTATAGACTCCCCTGTAGTCAGAGGGAAATTGAGAAACAAATTTGTAAGGAAATCTCAGTTATCTGTAAGAATAATAGGGTGGTTATGGTAGGGAATTTTAACTTTCCAAACATAGACTGGACTACGATAGTGTTAAGGGTTTAGATGGAGAGGAATTTGCTAAGCGTGGACAAGAAAATTTTCTGATTCAGTGTGTGGATATAACTACTTGAGAAGGTGCAAAACTTGACCTACTCATGGTAAATAGGACAGGTGACTAAGGTGTCAGTAGAGGAGCACTTTGACCTGTGACCAAAATTCTATTAGTTTTAAAATAGTACTGGAAAAGGATAGAACAGATCTAAAAGTTGAAGTTCTAAATTGGAGGATGGCCAATTTTGATGGTATTAGGCAAGAACTTTCAAAAGCTGATTGGCTGCAGATGTTTGCAGGTAAAGGGATGACTGGAGAATGGGGAGCCTTCAGAAATGAGATAACGAGAGTCCAGAGAAAGTATATTCCTGTTAGGGTGAAAGGAAAGGCTGGTTGCCGTAGGGAATGCTGGATGACTAAAGAAATTGGGGATTTGGTTGAGAAAAAGAAGGAAGCATATGTCAAGTATAGACAGAATAGATGAAATGAATCCTTAGAAGAGTAAAAAGGAGGTAGGAGAACACTTAAGAGGGAAATCAGGAGGGCATAAAGAGGGACATGAGATAGCTTTGGCAAATAAAGTTAAGGAGAATCTAAAGTGCTTTTACAAATACATTAATGACAAAAGTGTAACTAGGGAGAGAATAGGGCCCCTCAAAGATCAGCAAGGTGGCCTTTGTGTGGAGCCGCAGGATATGAAGCAAATGATAAATGATTGCATCAGTATTTACTATGGAAAAGGACATGGAAGATGTAGAATGTAGAGACATAGATGGTGACATCTTGAAAAATGTCCATATTACAGAGGAGGAAGTGCTGGATGTCTTGAAACGCATGAAAGTGGATAAATCCCCAGGTCCTGATCAGATGTACCCAAGAACTCCATGGGAAGCTAGATAAGTGATTGCTGGGCCTCTTACTGAGATATTTGTACCATTGATAGTCACAGGTCAGGTGCCGGGCGACTGGAGGTTGGCTAACGTGATGCCACTGTTTAAGAAAAGTGGAAAGGACAAGGTAGGGAACTATAGACCAGTGAGCTTGACATCGGTGGTGGGCAAGTTGTTGGAGGGAATCCTGAGGGACAGGATGTACATGTAACAGTGGCATCACATTAGCCAACCTCCAGTCATCCGGCACCTCACCTGTGACTATCGATAGTACAAATATCTCAGTAAGAGGCCCAGCAATCACTTCCCTAGCTTCCCACAGGTGTCTAGAGTACACCTGATCAGGTCCTGGGGATTTATTCACTTTTATGCGTTTCAAGACATCCAGCACTTCCTCCTCTGTAATATGGACATTGGAAAGGCAAGGACTGATTAGGGATAGTCAACATGGCTTTATGCGTGGGAAATCATGTCTCACAAACTTGATTAAGTTTTTTGAAGAAGTAACAAAGAGGATTGATGAGAGCAGAATAGTAAATGTGATCATATGGACTTCAGTAAGGTGTTCGATAGTGTTCCCCATGGGAGACTAATGAGCAAGGTTAGATCTCATGGAATACAGAGAGAACTCACCATTTGGATACAAAACTGGCTCAAAGGTAGAAGACAGAGGATGGTGGTGGAAGGTCATTTTTCAGATTGGAGCCCTGTGACCAGTGGAGTGCCACAAGGATCGGTGCTGGGTCCATTACCTTTCATCATGTATATAAATGATTTGGATGTGAGCATAAGTGTTATAGTTAATAAGTTTGCTGATGACACCAAAATTTGAGGTGTAGTGGACAGCTAAGAAGGTTACCTCAGATTGCAGTGGGACCTTGATCAGATGGGCCAATGGGCTAAGAAGTGGCAGGCGGAGTTTAATTTAGATAAATGTGAGGTGCTGCATTTTGGGAAATCAAATCTTAGCAGGACCAGTGCACCTAATGGTAAGGTCCTAGGGAGTGTTGCTGAACAAAGGAATGCAGGTTCATAACTCCTTGAAAGTAGAGTCGCAGGGATAGTGAAGAAGGCGTTTGGTATACCTTCCTTTATTAGTCAGAGTACTGATTACAGGAATTGGGAGGTCATGTTGCGGCTGTACAGGACATTGGTTAGGCCACTGTTGGAATATTGCGTGCAATTCTGGTCTCCTTCCTATCAGAAAGATGTTGTTAATCTAGAAAGGGTTCAGAAAACATTTACAAGGATATTGCCAGGGTTGGAGGATTTGAACTTTAGGGAGAGGCTGAACAGGCTGGGGCTGTTTTCCCTGGAGCATCGGAGGCTGAGGGGTGACCATATGGAGATTTATACCATCATGAGGGGCATGGATATGATAAATTGTTAAAGTCTTTTCCCTGGGGTCAGAACTAGATGGCATAGGTTTAGGGTGAGAGGGGAAAGATATAAAAGAGACCTAAGGGGCAACCTTTTCATTCAGAGGGTGGTATGTGTATGGAATGAGCTGCTGCCAGAGGAAGTGGTGGAAGCTGGTACAATTGCAACATTTAAAAGGCATCTGATGGGTATATGAGTAGGAAGGGCTTGGAGAGATATGGACCAGGTGCAGATAGGTGGGACTAGATTGTTTTGGATATCTGGTTGGCATGGACATGTTGGACCGAATGGTCTGTTTCCTCGTTGTACATCTCTCTGACTCTATGACTCTAATAATCCCTTTTACTGTTATTCCTGCCAAAATGGATGACCTCACTTTTATTAACATTACATTCCATCTGCCAGACCTTTGCCCACTCACTCAATGTATCTGTGTTCCCATGCAAAGTTTCACAGTCTTCTGCATGCTTTGCTCTGCCACTCACCTTAATGTCATCTGCAAACCTTAACACATTACACATGATCCCCAACTCCAAATCATCTATATCAATTGTGAATAATTGCAGTCTGAACTCCAATCACTGAGGCACACCATTAGTTACTGATTGCCAACCAGAATAGCACTCATTTATCCTCAGTCTTTGCTTCCTGTTAATCAACCAATCCTC
Organism: Hemiscyllium ocellatum; assembly: GCF_020745735.1. Classification (NCBI taxonomy): domain Eukaryota; kingdom Metazoa; phylum Chordata; class Chondrichthyes; order Orectolobiformes; family Hemiscylliidae; genus Hemiscyllium; species Hemiscyllium ocellatum. The sequence continues at coordinate 50,622,847 of NC_083401.1, read as the reverse complement.
TATTCATGCTTATACTTTACCCATAATGCCATGCATTATTATCTTATCAGCAGCCTTTTGTGTGGCACTTTGTGAAGAACCTTTTGGAAATCTCAGTACACCACATCCACTGGTCCCCATTGTCCAACTTGCTTGTAATGTCTTCATAGAATTCCAGCTCTTCATGAACCCATGCTCCGTCTGCTCAATGGGACAACTTCTATCAAGATTTCTTCCTTGATAATAGACTCAAGCATCTTCCCCACTACAGAGGTTAAGCTAACAAGTCTATAATTCCCCCTTTTTAAACAGTGGCATCATATTTCCTGTTTTCCAATCTACTAGAACTACCACAGAGTCAAACGAATTTTGGAAAATTTCCAGAAGTGCCCTTGCTATTTCCCCTGCTATCTCTGGGCCAGGAGACTTGTCTCTCCTTAATTCCATTAGCTTGGGTAATAATGATTGGATACAGGTCCTCCCCTACCTTTGTCTTATTGTCAATTACTGGCATGTTACTAGTGTCCTCCACTATGAAGATTGATACAAAATACCTGTTTAATGCCATGGCCATTTCATCATTTCCCATAACTAAATGTTCCTTCTCAACCTCTAAGGGACCAACGTTTACTTTAGCCATTCCTTTTCATTTTCTATATTTATAGAAACGTTTGAAATCTGTCTTTATATTCTGAGCTAGTTTTTCTCATGTTCTATCTTACTTTTCTTTATAGCTCTTTCCGTGTCTTTCTGTTGATCTTTAAAGTTTTCCCAATCTTTTAGTTTCCTGCTGTTCTTGGCCACTTTGTATGCCTTCTCTTTCAATTTGAAAGCCTCCCTTATTTCCTTAGACATCCAGAACAGATCACCCCATTATTTCAGTCCTTCCTTTTCATTGGAATATTCTTTTGCTGAGCAATTTGAAAAAGTGCTTTGAAAGTCCTCTACTGCTCATCAACTGTCCCACCATAAATCTTTGTTTCCAGTCTACTTTCGTCAACTCCTCCCTCATCCTATTGTAGTCACACTTGTTTAAGCCTGGACCCTAGTATTGGATTTTACCTTCACTCTCTCCATCTGTATTCTAAATTCAACCATACTGTGATCACTGCTTCCAAGAGAATCCCTAATGATGAGATCATTAATTATTCCTGTCTCATTACACAAGACCAGATCTAGGATAGCTTGCTCCCTCGATGGTTCCATTACATACATAGGTGTTAATAGCAGGAATCCCCTCAGCTCTGCTGAGAGCACGCCATGTGAATAAGACGATTGAATGATGGAGAGGAAGAGAATATAATTCAAATGGAGGACAGTGTTCAGGGTCTGAGGTTGTTAAATTCAGTTTTGAGACTTGAAGGTTGTAAACTACGGAAGCAGAAAATGAGGTGCAAAAGGAAGACATGTTAGAAAGACAAAATTAGAAATTATTGGAAAAAATTTCAGGCAGTTGGCAGCATCTGTAGAGAGAAAGTAAGGTTAATGTTTGTGTCCAGTAACCCTTCTTCAAAACCGATTGTAGCTCGGAAAATGTTGGTACACATGCTGAAGATGGGGTTGGATGGGAGGGTGTAAGGGAAAAAAAAGTAGGAACCCAGAAAGAGAGAAAACCATTTGGGCAGACAAACAAATGGATAAATGAATGAATAGCTGCTAATGGGAACGGTTACTGGCTGACTATAGGTTGGTTGTGATAGCAGCCCCATGTGATGACAAGGTCTGGTGTCTGGGAGTTGGGGTAAGGACATTTAAGAAGGTGCTAAGGGCCTAAAATGATTAAATTCTGTACTGAGACCTAACGGTTGCAAGTTCCCCAAGTGGAGACTGAGGTGTTGTTCTTCCAGCTTGTGCTGAGTTTCCCTAGAGCACTGCAGCAAGCCCGAAGCAAACATGTTGGCCTGGGAACACAGTGTGCTGAAGTGGCAGGCAAAGAGAAGCTCAGGGTCATTTGTTCAGCCTGCTTTTCACATTTTACAGTGAACAGCCAGATTTCCAGACCTAGGGAATTCGAGCAGCTGAAGTGAGATGAATCCAGGATTAGGAAGAAGGTAATATCAACATAGCACTGCTTCCCTTCACTACTTATCAAAGTTCCCTCTCATCAGAAGATTCCCCCCCCCCCCCCCCCCCCCAACACACGAAATACCTTAGAGTGATGGCTTTCCAAAACTCAGGCAGCAGGAAGTTGAGGCTCATTTTTGCAAACAGAGCATAGCTATTCTGTGAAGCCATCACTCAGTCTGTGATTTGTCTCTCTAACGTAGAGGAGACTGCATTGTGAGCAGTGAAACAGTCGACTAGATTGAATGAAGTGCAGGGAAATCACAGCTTCACCTGGAAGGTGTCTGGAGTCTTGGATAGTGAGGTGGTAGGAAGTATTCAGACAAAAGTTGCAGCTTCTGTAATTCCATGTGAGGCTGTGGGGATGTGTTGGGAGTGGAGGCCAAACAGCTGTGTTGATCATTACCGCAAATTCAGCCAAATCGCATTTCAGCAGGAGCAGAGCATCCTTATTCACTGAATAAACTGATAGGTCATCTCGAAATTCTGACCCATCTCAAAACAGAAATGTTTCCTGATTTGTGACCTAGTTCTCTGCTGATGAAATGTACATGTATGACCTCTGAGCCACCAAACCTAATCCAACTGATACAGTCTATTCAGATAGATATTGCTTATTCTCTTTGTTCTTTCAATCAAAAGTCTTAACATCCTAAAATAACAAAGGAGGGTTTACTAGTCTTGGTAGGTGTCAGGTGCCTTGCTCACATTGTGAAAAGGTAATAAGACACCCAGGTTTACTTCTTAATAAAAGGCCTATCTTTCCTCCACCAATAGCTTGAGGATCATAATCTTCGGTAGATGCCTATAGTGGGATTGGGGATTATGGGGAGAGGAGAACAGAGGTTTGTAACCATAGGATGTGGTATCTATAAGTCATCCCTTTCCTTATGCTCAACTGTGCACATGATCGTGCAGAATGAGAGATCAACCTCCTCAAAGAAGTGCAGCTATCCTAAGCGAGTTTAGCAGTGGGGTAGGCGAGATCTTTTGTCCCACCTGAAGCTGATATAATTACTAGAATTGTCCCAGTTATTATTTCCAATACATAAATAAGAATTATCTTATTCTCATTAAGGGTTGAAATAGGATCTTTAGCAGTCCCTTAATAATTATATTGATCACTTAGCAATAGTGTAGAGAGATTGGACTTGGGCCTTCCCGACTGGAATTTAATCTTGCAAGGTGGAAGATGGGTGGTTCAATCAGTTCTAAATTTGAAGCTGAGCTCTAAGATTAAAGGACAGAATTGACCATTTCAAAACAAAACGTAAGGTTTTATTGCTTAATATTTTGAAGAAAGAGTTTGAATTTATAAGTTGTCCTACATGAATAACCTCAGGATGTCTCCTACTCAGCCAGTGAATTATAATATTGGGAAATAATAACCAGTATGGTATGGAAACAAAACAACATTAATTGTTTGTATTTCTTCCAGACTGTCGGCTGTGATTATGAAATAGAGTCCAATGCAGTTGAAGATCGATGTGGGGTGTGTCATGGGAATGGCTCTTCCTGTCAGACTGTAAAGAAGACATTTGAAGAGAGTGAAGGATTAGGTAAGAATTTTCTTCATGAAATTAAGTTTAGTATCAAGTAAGTTCCTTGTGTCCTGACTAACTTCCCACTTTGACTGTGTGGCAGAATGCTTGGCCAGCCAGTTCTCATTGCTGGTAAGGGTAGTGCAATATGCATGGTATCATTTCCTAAATTATAACAATTACTGCACTTTGAAAGTGCTTCACTAGCTGCAAAATGCCTTGGAAGGTTTTGAAAGGTACAACCCAAATGCACATCTCGATTATTGTCATTGGCAAAGTGTACCGTGTCGTCACTGCAAAGTGTACCATGTCGTCACTGCAAAGTGTACCATGCTCTTTCTGCTGTATGAAGAATTTTGTCAGAAAAAGCTCTCACATAATTTTTTAGGTTCTCTTTAATAAAGGTGCAGGATTTAAATATCAGTATTGAATCTATGCTTTGTTTGAAAATTATATACAAAGATACCCAGATGTAGCCTGACAATTTCTCTGAAGCCACTGCTTTTTTTTCCCCTTCTGTTCCTACGTATTGAGTGCCTGGGAGATAACGTTCACTCACATGACAAGCTTGATCTGGATGACCGTTATTGTGGTGGATTTTGCAAAAGGTTGTCGTTTAGTGCAAAGGATGCAAATGGCACGTCTTGCAATGAATATTTGTTACTGAATTAAACAGTTTGATGCCACCTCATCAGCCAGGTTTTGTATTCATTCATGGGATGTGAGAATCTGGACCAGCATTTATTACCCATTTTTGGTTACTTTCGAGAAGGTGGTGAGCTGCCTTCTTGAACCACTGCAATCCATGTGATGTGGCTAGATGTCGCTCAGGGGTACCAGGGTTTTAACCCAGCAACACTGCAGGAATGACATTGTATTTCCACTTCAGGGTGAAATTCCCCCTCATTCTTCTAAACTCAAATGAATAGAGTGTTACTGATCCACCCCCTCTTCATACATCAGCCCTGCCATCCCAGGAATCAGTTAAATCTTCCTTGCACTCCCTTTACAGCCAGAAGAAACTTCCTCAGATAAGAAGACAAAAACAACACACAGTATTCCAGGTGTGGTCTCACCAAGGCCCTTTACAACAACAGCAAGACATCCCGACTCTTGTACTCAAATTCTCTTGCTATGAAAGCAAGTGTACAATTTGCCCTGTTCACTGCCTGCTGCAGCTGCATGTTTACTTCCAGTGACTGGCAGTGATATCTTGTTGCCCCTCTTTTCGCAATCAACTGTAATTCAAGTAATAATCTGCATTCTTGTTTTTGCTACCGTTGTGTGTGGCCTCACATTTATCCACATTATATTTTGTCTGCCATGTATTTACCCACTCACTCAACTAGTCAAAATCACACTTAAGCATCTCTGCATCCTCCTTACAGCTCACCATCCACCCAGCATTGTGCCTGTGTAAACTTTAAGATATTACATGTAGTTCTCTTATCTAAATCATCATTACATATTGCAAAGAGCTGGAGTCCAAGCACTGGGGATCCCTGTGGTACCCTGCTAGTCACCAGCTGCCACTCAGCAAAAAACACGTTTATTTCTATTCTTTGTTTCCTGTCCACCAAGCAGTTCTGCATCTATATTAGTACACTACCCCCAATACCAAGTGCTTTAATTTTATACACTTATCTCTGATGTGGGACTAATTGAATGCCTTCTGATAGTCTACATAAACCACATCCAGAGGCTCCCCTTATCAACTCTTACTGGTTGCAATGTGAAAGTGTCGAGTGGATTTGTCCAGCATGATTTCCCTTTCATAAATCCATACTAATTCTGTTAGATCCTGTCACTGTTTTCCAAGTATTCAGCTATTCAATCTGTTATAATTGACTCTAGCATTTTTCTCAGGACCAGTGACAGGATAATTGGTCTATAATTCTATGTTTTCTCTCCACCTCTCTTCACTCTAAAGTCAGTAGAATCTTGAAAAATGACCGCCAATGATTCCAACATTCCTAGAGCCACTTCCTTTAGTCCTCTGAGATTTGGAATATTGGGCCATGGGGATTTATTATCCTTTAATCTCATCATTTTCCTAAATACAATTTTCCTACTAAAGTTGGTTTCCTCCAGTTCCTGCTTCTCCCTGGACCCTGCATTCCCCAGCATTTTTAGGATGTCTGTTGTATGCTCCTTTATGAAGACAGAACCAAAATATGTATTTAACTGGTCTCCACCTCTTTGTTTCAGTTTATAATCTGTCCTGTTTCTGAAAGTTAGGAACCTACCTTTGTCTTTATTTTTTTCTCTCTTTGCATATCTAAAAAAGATTTACAATCAATTTGTATGTTCGCCACAAGCTTACTCTCGTACTCTACTTTCCCCCTCTTAATCATTTCTTTTTTCAGCCAGTTTGTATGTCCTTTCCTTGAGTCTAATACTAATACTAAGATTCCCAAGTACAGCTATTTCTATGTTGAGAACAAAGTTACTTATTTCAAGAAATTAGTAATATTATGACTTAATTAAAAAAAACCTTTGTTTCCAGTTGGAACTTATTGAAAAAGGTACTGCAGTTATTCATCACAGCGATCTAGTGAGTCAATACGTCTTTGACCTGCTTTCTTGAAATAAAGAGGACATTTTCTGGTGCTAGTGCATTAATTGCTTTTATTTGATCATTTCAATTATTGTACTTGTGAATTGTTAGAGTTTGGATAATAAAGAGAGATTGACAATTTTAACATATTTCCAAATTATTAATTCATTGACTTCATTTGAAAAAGCTATAATATGCTGCTAACTCACTATGACCTGATGTGTGCTTAGAACCTGTTTCTGGATGACTTGAAGCAGCATCTGTGTTCCATGTCTTAGAAAATTACTTTCAATTTATTTTTGGGCATAAGGCAGCGCCACTGATATTCAAGGAGTCTTATTTAACGAGGAATGTAATGAAAAGTCATGATAATCAATGAAACATAATAGAGTGCAAATACTGCATATGTGCTTCTACAAGTCATATTTTTATGCACTTTTGTTTTAATGTTTAGCAAAAAAGAGCAATGCAATTGAGACATGACCTTTCATAAGAACATACAGCTGCTTGACACATTCATTTGACATTTCACTGTCCACGGTCATAATAAATGATATTAATGTACCGTTGTACTCATTTAAAATTCAGTGGAATCTTCTACAAGAAGTAGTTTAGATCTTTGCATGCTTCCAAGACAAATATTTTTTGTCTCAAATAGAATTAGAGTAGGCTGAAATGTGAACAGATGATGAATGCTCCCAAATTCCATCTAGAAAAGAAATCATGTATCTTTTGCACAACATAATTTTCAGCATTTTCTACATACTGCTGAAATTATGCTTCAGTTTACTTTGATTTCTTTTCTTCTCTAAAATGAATATGTTAAGATGTTTCCTATTTTTATTACTTGCATACTATAAGACTAGTTCCTACTGGACTCTGTTCTAAATTGTCTTCCTTTTAGGAATTTTTGGATTTATAATGAGAATTTTCACCCCCACAAATGTGTGGGTCTATTGAGAACTTGAAAATATCAAGGCAAAACTACAAAAATCTGAAAATTGTTTCTTTTTTTTTGCTATCTTGCTGAGTCACTTTTCCTGATTGCATGTTAGTTTTTTTGAACTTTTGGTACACTGACTTCTTTCTCAATGGTGAATACTGCATCAAGTAATTTTCAGCATAGATTCAATATAGATTGAATTTAGATTCAGTCATTAATACAGATTTCCATGTCAGTATGATGAGTATTTTGGAAGGGAAAATTAGAAAATTCTGAAAATACACTGCAGGTCATGCAGCATCTCTGGAGAGAAACAAAGTTAACCTTTGGGAATTTATGAAGCTGAAAAGATTCTGAGGGAAGATTAACTCTGTTTCTGACTTTTGAATATTTCCAGAATTTTGCTTTTATTTCAAATTTACAACTCTGCAGTTTTTTTTTAAACCTCAGAACAAATGATGATATGCTCATGTATCTGCTGCCCTTTTCCTTCCCACTGATAGAGGTTCTGAATTTTGAAGATGCTCTGAGATCTTTGGAACTAGAAACTCAAAGAGACCTCACACTAAAATTAACATGCTGCTTTTACTAAGCAACACCCTCAGAAACTGTTTCTGCTGGCTGACTCCCTCTGCTAACACAATTCTGTTTTGATTGATTGATTTCCTTCTTGTCATGTGTATTTTTTGAAAGTACAGTGAAAAATGTTGTATAATGTCGCTACCCTCCAGCGAATCCAGTATGGCACATTCAAGGGAACAAAGTGTTACAGTTTTCAAAATGCTATAATGTAAAGTCGCCATAGTCTTGCCAGACCAGACTAGCCTGCTCTCTTATTAAGGAGAGAGACAGCTGATGATAGTTTAGCCTGACAGTCACCAAACCACAGGCAAGAGCAGAGCCCTTCATGGTAACCTCAGCTGGTGCAGGAATTGAACCCATGATATTGGTACCACTCTGCATTACAAACCAGCCATCCAAGCTATACACAACATCTCTCCCTTACTTAGTAAATTAGTGGCATAGCTTGATGGAAAAATCAAATTGATGTATGAGAAGAGATTGAGTCATTTAGGATTATATTCACTGGAGTTCAGAAAAGTGAGGGGGATGAGTCTCATAGCAACCTATAAAATTCTGACAGGACCTAGACAGCTTTCAGGAGAAAGTGAGGACTGCAGATGCTGGAGATCAGAGCTGAAAATGTATTGCTGGAAAAGCGCAGCAGGTCAGGCAGCATCCAAGGAGCAGGAGAATTGACGTTTCGGGCATGACCCTTTCTTCAGGAATGACTAGAGGGAGGAAGATAGCTTCTTCAAGGAAGGCATTCTTGCATGAGGATTCGCAGTAGGTTAAAATCTTCTAGGAGAAAAGACAGCTTTCATGCAGGAAGGATGTCCCTGATGGCAGGTGAGTCCAGAAGCAGATATCACAGTCTAAAGATATGGAGTAAATTATTTAGGACTGAGAGGAGGAGAAATTTCTTCTGTGGAATTCACAACCGCAAAAAAGCAGTGGAGACCAAAAGGACATTAGTGAACCAGATTTTTTTTTTCCTGACAATTGTTTGACTCTTAGTTCTTAAAATGACTTAGAATTTTCTTAAAATGACGAGACTCGTAATTTCAGTGTTTTATTAGTAATGCACTCTAAAATCTTCCCAATGACCACGGCCAGACTAACCAACTTTTAATTTCCAGTCTTCTGTCTCTCTCCCTTCATAAACAGGGATGTTACATTAACCAATTCCCAGTCCTCTGGTATCTTCAAATGAGACTGATATTTTGAAGCTCCTGAGAACTTTTGATGGGTTAGGGTTAGGGTTGCTGGAGTAAGGAAACTTTTTCATATTTGCTGGTTTTCAGAGAATGGGGTCATCCTGAAAGTTGTCAAACAGTTTGACTCCATTTAAGTTGGCAGATGCCCCTGTGTGTATGAGACCATCTATACCCCAGCAACCAATAGTGTGTGGCTGCAGAAAATCATTTTCAGAGTCATCTGCATCTATGTTGACAATGTTCTCTTGCTCTTTTGCTGTGATATGCATATGTGGCACTCTTCTGTTGACAGTGGTCTTAGTGGTTGATGTGAATGACAAACATAAAGTTTACTACCAGCCTTGAATTGCTTCTTTCTTTTCAGATATTAATGGGATGTTGGTGACTAGGCCAGCAATTACTGCCAATCCCTGATGCTCATAAGGCAGTTAGGAGCCAACCATATTGCTTAGGCCTGAGGTCACATGTAGTCCAGATGGCAGTTTCCTTTCCCGAAAGACATTAGTAATCCAGATGGATTTTTCCCGAGAATCAGCAATGGTTTTGTCATCTTCCTTCAACTTTTAGTGCCACATTATCTGGCTTTCTGGATTAACAGTCGAACGATAATACCACTCGGTTGTCACCTCCCAGTTTAAAAATAGCACAACGTGCCATCTGGAGGGGTTAACAAAAACCACAGTAGAAATATTATTTGCACAAGTCACAATTTCTTTGTGAGGTTGGTGCTGTTGCTTTTCAGGTAGTTTCCTTGCACATGAGCAACGAACAATGTTTCCAATCATTAAACTTGGAATGTGATATTACTTTGTGCAATTAATTTCAGCAGCTTCAACTTCAATAGCTCTGGACGCTGAAAGCGATAGTATCTTGAGCAGCCCTGGCATGCCTTTGAAACTCAGTGAGTCTGCAACTTGAAAGGCTGTCTGCATCTTAAAATGATGTCTGTCCAGCAAGTAGTACACCCTCTGTAAAGATTCAGACCCCTTTGTTTTGCATTAGTATTGTCATAAGTATGAGGTTCTTAAAAAATAAAGCCAGAGATATCTAGAATTAAAAGTGTAATGAACATTTATATTAAAACAACTTCCTCATCCTTTGCTTCTGTTTCCAACTCCTTCTATTGGTAGAATTCTTTATGATGGCTTCAAGTGACTGAAATGTACAACGATGTTCTTTCAACACACTATATGCTGCAGATTTTGTCAAAGGAGTGTTGGCAGGTTGATATATTGTATGTTATACTTTGTATACACTGTAGCCATTGTTATTGAAGTAATTTTTTAAGGTAGTTATGGGCTGCCAATCATGCAAGCTTTTCTTTTAATTCATTAGCTTATCGAGTATTGTTGGAGCTGCACACATCCAGGCAAGTGGAGAATATTACATCACAAACTTAAGCTACGGATAGACTGGAATGGCTTTGGGGAATCGGGAGATGAGTTACTTGCTGTACAGTTTCCAGCCTCTGATCAAATACGATGGCCACAGTATTTATATGGTTTGGCCCAACAAGTTCCAAACTGACCGTCCAAAGAGAAACCCACCCCCTTTATTTACCCCTGACTAATCCACCTAACACTATGGGCGAGTTAGCATGCCCAATTCACCTAATTCATCTTTGGACTGTGGGAGGAAACCAGAGCACCCGGAGCAAACCCACGCAGAGACGGTGAGAATGTGCAAAGTCCACACAGACGGTTGCCCGAGGCGGGAATTGAACCCAGGTCCCTGGTGCTGTGAGGCAGCAGTTCTAACCACTGAGCCACCGTGCCACCCACAACAGTTTGGTCAACAGTAACCCCCAGGTTATTAAATGGATTTAAATGATGGTAATGCCACTGTATCAGTCAACTCTCTCTTGTTGGAGATTGTCACTCTGTGACTTAATATTACCTGCTGCTTTTCAACCCAAGCTTAGTGGGCTATGAACCAAGTGCAGGTAAATGAGATCAATGTAATTTGGTGTTTCTGGGTTGGCATAGGCATGCAGGCCAAAGAATCTATTTCTATGCTGTATGACTCTGTTACAAATTGCTTCATTAGCTGAGGTGGGCTAAATTCCAGGCAACAATCTGTGTACATTCCCACTCTGTTCTCATGATGGAAAAAAAAGCTGCTGAACTTCCAACAAAGTTATGATACACAATTTAGAGTATCCTTGTCAAAATGGAAGCATTGGAATCTTACCAATTTTATTGGAATGCTCTGCCAGGAGTCAAAGATGAGGGCTGTGGTGCATCTCTACTTCCAGGCCCCTTATGCCCACCACCTCTCACATTATGTGCCCCACCCCCCTCACATCAAAGAGCTGACCAGAATTGGCAACTGTAGATACAGTGGGGTCAAACCCTTTTAGATAGGCATAATTTCTTGGCCTTTGTATACGTTTTAGTGCCCATACTGAACAATCCATGTGTGTGTCTTCCACACACTCATACAGAGAAAGCCAGGCCCACACCATCAGAACTCAGGAGAGATTGAGAAGGAAAAGAGCCTTTTTGGGGCTGAACAAAATGTTCCTTTCCTTCTACTCCAGCCAGGTCTGTGGAACAATGAAAAAAACAACAGCAAGCATGCCCAAGCTGAACAATGCATGAGGTCAGAAAGAAAGGAGGAACTAGTAATCCGGTTATCATCTTCTCAGCCAATGAATGCAGTTAGCCAGAGAGAAAGAAATCATTGGCTGAGTAACCTACCAATCAGGATAATGTGTGTGTCCAGTTGGCTGCATTGTATACTGACCATCAAGATTGATAGGCTACTTCGCCATTGTGTTTGGACAGTGCTCGTGTTCTTATTATGGTGATTAGCATCGTGTGCATCACTCACTTTTGCTCTTGGTGGAATGAACATTAAAGCTAAAAGAATCATTTTCATTTGTAAAGCTCATTTGTATGAAATCAAAGAGAACTCACGGAAATAACAGGAGACCTCTTTGATAAGAGACTAGAAAAGCTAATAACTGTGTCACAGAACCACAGAAAAGATAAAGTTTTACAAAGAGGCCATTCCACCCATTATTTAGATCGGAGTGATTCTGGAAAAGCACCGCAGGTCAGGCAGCACCTGAGGAGCAGGAAAAACGACGTTTCGGGCAAAAGCCCTTCATCACTTCTCAGATGCTGTCTGACTTGCTGTGCTTTTCCAGCAGCACTCTGATTTAAACTCTGCTTTCCAGCATCTGCAGTCCTCACTTTTGCCTATTCCATCCATTGTGTTGATACTGGCTGATTAAACTAGCCACCCATTCAAATCCCACTGTCAAGCACCTGGTCCATAACCTTGTAGGATACAGTGTTTTGGGCACAGATTCAAATTCTCTTTAAGTGGGTTGAGGTTTCCATTACAACCAACAAACAAGGCAAAAAGCTGGACACCCATCACTCTCTGAATGAAAATGTTTTTCCTCATGCCCCTCTGATTCTTCTGTCAGTCTGTGCCTCCAGTAATTGCCTTCTCCCTGAAAAGAAACTGGTCTTCACTGTCCACCTTATCCAAGCTCCTCATTATTTTGTACACCTCAAGTAAGTCACTTCTTCCTGTAATCTCTTCTAAGGAATACACACCAACCTACACTCTCTTTAGAGCATATATCTTTCATGTAATGTGATGACTAGAACTCGACACAAAATTCCAGCTATGGCCTAACTGGTTTCTTATACTGTTCCAGAAATACATACCTTGCTTTGTATTTAATACTTTCCCCAGTGAAGAAAACATCCGTTTGTATTCTCCACCACCATATACCTACCTATCCTATAACCTTCAGAGACTTGTGGATGTGCATTCCAAGGACTTGCATCTCCTCAACCCTCTGTTTGTTGTATGTTCCCCTGCTCTGTTTTCCTTTCCCAAGTGCCCATAAGAAATAAGGATAGAAATAGACAGTTCGGCTGCTCAAGCCTGCTTTGCTGTCACGACTAGTTTCTTGCCCTTTCGCTGGATTCCCCAGAAGAATCCAAGAATCTGTCTCACTCCATCTTCCCAAATGCAAAGCTTCACAATTCTTTGCATTGAATTCTATTTGGCGTATTCTCACTCATTCAATAAAAGCTATTGAAATCACCCTGAGGTTGACAGCTATCCTCTTCACCATCCACTATCTCACTATTTTTTTAATCTTGCCTCCCACATTAAAGTCTAACTCTTTAATATACCTTCAAAACAGTAAGGGATCCAACATTAAGCTCCATGGAATACCAATGGAAATGACTTTTCATTCACAAAAATATCTGTCAAGTTTTGGTTCCTATCATCAAAGCAATTGTGGATGTAACTCACCATATTCCAGTTTGCCAGAGCGGCAAAGAGAGAAAGTGAGGCAAAGTGAGGGCTGCCGGGAAGGTAATTTATATTTGTGCAGTGGCTGAACCCAAGATACTACACGTGTAGTATCTCCCTCCTCTTCACCCTCTGTGAGAGCTGAGGAATGTGGCTGACGTTCCTGACTCTTACACTTGCAGAAGTGTGTCCAGCTGCAGCTCTTGTTTGACCGCATGATGGCTCTGGAGCTGTGGATGGACTCACTGTGGAGCATCCGCGATGCTGAGGAGGTTGTGGATAGCATGTTTAGTGAACTGGTCACACTGCAGATTAAGATTGCTGAGGGAGACAGTGAATGGGTGACCAAAAGACAGAAAAAGAGTGGGAAGGCAGTGCAGGTGTCCCCTGCAGTCATCTCCCGCCAAAACAGGTATACTGTTTTGGATACTTTTGGGGGAGATGGCTCACCAGGAGAGGGCAGCTGTTGTCAAGATCATGGCAACGTAATGGGTAGTGCTATTCAAAAGGGTGAGAAAAAGACTCGTAGGACCATAGTCATAGGGGATTCTGTTGTAAGGGGAGTATATAGGCAGTTCTGTGGCAGAAAACGGGACTCCCTGATGGTATATTGCCTCCCAGGTGCTCGGGTCAGGGATGTCACTGATCGGCTGCATAGCGTTGTAAAAGGGGAGGGTGAACAGCTAGTTGTCTTGGTGTATATAGGCACCAACGATATAAGTAGAAAATTAGATGAGGTCCTGAAAGAAGAACTCAGGGAGTTAGGAGAGAAGTTAAAGAGGAGGACCTCAAAGGTAGTGATCTCGAGATTACTATCAGTGCCACGTGCTAGCCAGCGTAGAAATGAAAAAATAGGCAGGATGTACATGTGGTTTGAAGGATGATGTAGGAGGGAGGGGTTCAGATTTGTTGGACATTGGGACTGGTTCTGGGGAAGTTGGGTCTATTAGAAAATGGACAGTCTACATCTGAATCAGACTGGAACCAATGTCCTTGGGAGAGCTTTTGCTACTGCTGTTGGGGAGATTTTAAACTAATGTGGCAGGGGACTGGGAACCAGAAGAGTAAACAAGTAGGCAGCGAGGTGGAGACTGTAAGAATTATGAAGATAGCATTAATAAAGGAAGAGTAGGCAGGGAGCAGCTGAGCGCATAAGAACTGGTGGCCTGAAATGCATCTACTTTAATGCAAGGAGTATAGTGTGTAAGGCAGATGAACTTAGGGCTTGGATTGGTACCTAGGAGTATGATGTTATTGCAATCACAGAGACTTGGTTGAAGGAAGGGCATGATGATTGGCAACTAAATGTTCCAGGATATAGATGCTTCAGACAGGACAGAGAGGGAATTTAAAGTTGTGGGAGTGGAGTTGCATTGCTGGTAAGGGACGATATCATGGCTGTGCTAAAGGAAGACACTATGCAGGTCTTGGGTATTGAGGTATTATGGGTGGAGCTGAGAAATAGGGTGCAGTTACATTGTTGGGGCTCCATTACAGGCTTGCCAACAGTGAGCGTGAGGTAGAAGAATAAATAGATAAATAGATGATGGAAAGATGTAGAGATAATAGGTTAGTGGTGATGGGAGATTTTAATTTTTCCCACATTGACTGGGATACACTTAATATCAAAAGTCTGGATGGGGTAGAATTTGTAAGAAGCATCCATTAGAGGTTTCTAGAGCAGTATGTCAATAGTCCGACGAGGGAAGGGGCCATATTGGACCTGGTACTGGGGAATGAGCCAGGCCAGGTGGTAGAAGTTGCGGTGGGGGATTTCTTTGGGAACAGTGACCACAACTCTGTAAGTTTTAGAATACCCATAGATAAAGTAGAGAGTGGTCCTAAGGGAAGAGTACTAGACTGGGCCAAGGCCAATTATACCAAAATTAGGTAGGAGCTCAGAAATGTGAATTGGACACTCCTATTTGAAGGGAAGTCCACATTTGATATGTGGGAGACTTTCAAAAATAGGTTAAAGATAGTGCAGGATAGGCATGTCCTGTTGAAGGCAAAGGATAGGAAGGGCAAGATTCGTGAACCATGGATGATAGGAGAAATTGTACAACTAGCCAAGAGGAAAAGGGAAGCGTATATAAGGTCTAGGCAGCTAAGAACAGAACGGGCCCTGGAGAAATATTGGAAGAGTAGGACAAGTCTTAAACGAGGAATCAAGTGGGCTAAAAGGGCCATGAAATAGGTTTAGCAAGTAGGATTAAGGAGAATCCCAAAGCATTTTATTCTTCAATAAGAAGCAAGTGGGTAACTAGAGAAACGATTATTCCACTAAAAGATAATGAAGGAAGACTGTGTGTCGAACCTGAGAGAATGGGTGAGATTCTGAATGATTACTTTGCATCAGTGTTCACTCAGGAGAGGAACATGATAAATATTGAGATTAGAGATAGAAGTTTGATTAGTCTGGATCACGTTGACGTAAGTAGGGAAGGTGTGTTGGGTAGGCTAGAGGTTATTAAGGTGGACAAATCCCCAGGACCAGATAGGATCTATCCCAGGTTGCTGAGGTAGGCGAGAGAGGAAATAGCTGGGGTCATGACAGATGTCTTTGTGGCATCCTTAAATGCAGGTGAGGTGCTCGAGGATTGGAAGGTTGCTCATGTTGTCCCCGTGTACAAGAAGGGGAGTAGGGATATTCCGGGTAACTACAAACCAGTGAGCCTGACGTCGGTAGTGGGAACGTTGCTGGAGAGGGTACTGAGTGATAGGATCTATTTATATTCAGAAAAGAATGGGCTTATCAATGATAGGCAACATGGTTTTGTGCAGGGGAGATCATGCCTTACCAACTTAATAGAGTTTTTGGAGGAAGTGAACAAGTTGATAGATGAAGGAAAGGCTGTTGATGTCATATACATAGACTTTAGTAAGGCGCTTAATAGGGTTCCCTAATGGAGAAAGTGAAGTCACATGGTATGCAGGGTATTCTAGCTAGGTGGATAAAAAAACTGGTTGAGCAGCAGGAAACAGAGGGTAGTAGTTGAAGGGAGTTTCTCAAAATGGAGAAAGGTGACCAGTGGTGTTCCACAGGGGTCAGTGTTGGGGCCACTGTTGTTTGTAATATACATAAATGATCTGGAAGAGGGCACTCTTGGTATGATCAGCAAGTTTGCAGATGGCACGAAGATTGGTGGAGTAGCAGAAAGCATAAGGGACTGTCAGAGAATACAGGAGGATATAGATAGACTGGAGAGTTGGGCAGAAAAGTGACAGATGGTTTTCAATCCAGAAAAATGTGAGGTGATGCATTTAGGCAAGACTAATTCTAGAGAAAATTATACAATGAACTTGGGAAAAGTTGATGAGCAGAGAGATCTGGGAGTGCAGGTCCATTGTACCCTGAAGGTTGCTGAACAGGTGGATAGAGTGGTCAAGAAGGCATATAGTATGCTTGCCTTCACTGGGCGGGGTATTGAATATAAGGGCTGGAAAGTAATGTTAAAATTGTAGAAGACATTGGTTCGGCTGCATTTAGAATACTGTGTACAGTTCTGGTCGCCACATTACCAAAAGGATGTGGGCGCTTTGGAGAGGGTGTAGAGAAGGTTTACGAGGATGTTGCCTGGTATGGAAGGTGCTAGCTATGAAGAGAGGTTGAGTAGGTTAGGTTTGTTTTCATTAGAAAAAAGGAGATTGAGGAGGGTCTTGATTGAGGTTTACAAAATCATGAAGGGTATAGACAGGGTGAATAGAAATGAGCTTTTTCCCAGGGTGAAGGATTCAATAACAAGAGGTCACGCTTTCAAGGTGAGAGGTGGAATGTTTAAGGGGGATACACGTGGCAAGTACTTCACACAGAGGGTGGTGGGCATTTGGAATGCACTGCTAGCAGAGGTGGTAGAGGTAGGAATGGTAGATTCATTTAAGATGTGTCTGGACAGATGCATGAGTAGGTGGGGAGCAGAGGGATACAGATGCTTAGGAATTGACCACAGGTTTAGACAGTACATTCGGATCGTCTCAGGCTTAGTGGGCCGAAGGACCTGTTCCTGGGCTGTAAATTTCCTTTGTTCTTTGTTCTTGGTTCCCTTCTATGCAAAAGTGAGGACTGCAGATGCTGGAGATCAGAGTAAAGATTAGAGTGGTGCTGGAAAATCTCAGCAGGTCAGGCAGCATCCAAGGAGCAGGAAAATCGACATTTGGGCAGAAGCCCTTCATCAGGAGGGCCATTCCTTGCCCGAAACATTGAATTTCCTGCTTCTCGGATTCTTCCTGACCTGCTGTGATTTTCCAGCACCACTCTAATCTTGACCGATATTCTCTTTTATCTGAAGGGTTTACTTTTCAGATTATTGCCATGAGGGACCTTGTCAAATACCTCTCTAAACCCCACATACAACATCTATTGCATTTTCCTCATCAACCCTTACTACTTAGAGTCATAGAGGCATACAGGTCAGAAACAAACCCCTCAGTCCAAGCTGACTAAGTATCCCAAACTTAACTAGAAAATCCCATTAGGCGAAAGTGAGTACTGCAGATGCTGGAGATGAGAGTCAAGAGTGTGGTGCTGGAAAGTGCAGCAGTTCAGGCAGCATCCGAGGACCAGGAAAATCAACATTTCGGGCAAGAACCTTTCAGCAGGAATGAGCAAAACCCATTTGCTTGTGCTTGGTCCATAGCCCTCCAAACCTTTCATATTCATGTGTCTGTCCAAATGCCTTTTAAGTGTCGTAATTGCACCCAACTCTACCACTTCCTCTGGCAACCCATTCCATACACTCACCACCCTCTGTGTGAAAAAGTTGCCCCTCAGGTTCCTTTTAAATCCTTCCCTTCCCATCTCCAACCTGTGCCTTTTAGCTTTGGATTTCCCTACCCTGGGAAGAACACCTTGCTACTCACCTTATCTATGCCCTTCATGATGTTATAGATCCCTATTAGCTCATCCCTCAACTTCCAATGCTTCAGGGGAAAAAGTCCCAACCTATCCAACCTCTTCTTCTAACTCAAACCTTCAAAAATTCACTTGTTAGTAAGATATAATATTCTTTTAACAAACTTATGACACTAAAGTCGGTGAAGACAGTGAGGACGAATGTTGCAGGTTGCAGGGGGACTTGGATAAACTGCAGAATTGAGTGAGAGGTGGCAAATGGAGTTTCAATGCAGATAAATGTGAGATGATTCACTTTGGGAAGAATAACAGGAAGTCAGAATACTAAGTCAATGGAAAGAATCTTGGTAGTGTGAATGTGCAGAGGGATCTTGGAGTCCATGTACATAGACCCCTGAAAGTTGCCACCCAGGTTGATAGTGCTGTTAAGAAAGCTACGCTGTGTTAGGTTTTAGTGGTAGAGGGATTGAGTTCCGGAGCCATAATGTCATGTTGCAACTATATAAAATGCTCATGCGGCCGCACTTGGAATATTGTGTACAGTTCTGGTTGCCCCATTACAGGAGGATGTGGAAGCATTGGAAAAGATGCTGAGGAGATATACCTGGATGTTGCCTGGAGGTCTGGAGGGAAGGTCTTATGAGGAAAGGCTGAGTGACTTGGGTCTGTTCTAATTGAAAAGAAGAAGGCTAAGAGGGGATTTGATAGGGACAGAGAAAATGATCAGAGGATTAGATAGGATAGAGGTTGAAAGACTTTTTCCGAGGATGATGATGTCTGCTTGTACAAAGGGGCATAGCTACAAATTGAGAGTTGATAGATTTAGGACAGATGTCAGAGGCAGATTCTTTACTCAGAGAATGATAAGGGCGTGGAATGCCCTGCCTGCCAATGCTCAG
Organism: Hemiscyllium ocellatum; assembly: GCF_020745735.1. Taxonomy (NCBI): domain Eukaryota; kingdom Metazoa; phylum Chordata; class Chondrichthyes; order Orectolobiformes; family Hemiscylliidae; genus Hemiscyllium; species Hemiscyllium ocellatum. The sequence goes on along the minus strand of NC_083401.1, from coordinate 50,603,950 downwards.
CCACATTAGGGAGATTTAAACAATCCTTGGATAAACACATGGATGATGATGGGATAATGTCGGGGGATGGGCTTAGATTAGTTCATGGGTTGGCGCAACATCAAGGGCCGAAAGGCCTGTTCTGCACAGTATTGTTCTATATTCTATGTTTTAAAACATGTTAATCCTTGTATTTTTCAGTAATCGGTAATCCTAACATTGATTCTAGTTATTTGCCCACCACCAAGGCCTTATTGACCTGCCCAATATTATTTGGCCTAACACTGTCACCCTGATTGAATAGTCACCTGTTATTTACAAATCTCCAGTCATCTGGTACCTCGCCTGTACCTAGTGAAGATTGGAAAACCATCTTTAGCACATCTAATATCTCCTCTATGGCTTCCTTTAGCAGGCTAGGATACAGTTCATCAATCCCTCCAGTACTTTTCTTTTCTTTATGCTTATTTTGTCCAGAATTTCACACACCTCCTCCTAAACTGGAATAACGAGGGAATCCTCTCCTTCATGAAGACAGAGACAAAATATTAATTTAGGTCTCTGCCCACATTGTCTGCATACACACACACACACACACACACACAAACACGTGTTACTAAGTACATTCATAATAGGTCTAACTCTTTCCTTCGACATCCTTCGACTTCTCTTTGCTTCTCAAGTGATTATCTTCCTTTTTATTTCAAAAATATATTTTATTCATGGAAAGAAATCTTTGGTACATGTGCCATTGATGAAGCCGTTCAGATATATTTTCTTTTACTTTCAGAGAATTAATTGAGTCATTGATGTTAACCATTCCTTCTGTTTACCGTCAATCTCTTGACATTTAGCTGAGGCTTCAGTGGGGCCCAATTATTGAATGGACCCCTGTTATTCTTTGGCAGAAGGACCTTACACGGTGGTCTTTCCCCAATGCCCATTGGCAACAGCTGCCCAAAGCTTCAGCGTGTCCTTCAGCACGTAGTCCTGAACCTTGGAACAATGTCCATTCACCAACTGTCCTGTCACTGGGGTGGCTGTCTGTATCCCTGTGGTGTGGGTGAACTGTTGGACCCTCGCAGGGCTGCGCAAGCTGTCCAGTTCCTCACAGTAACCATTTCCTCTCTCTGCTGTCATCAGGCTGAAATAAGGTCAGTAGAGTCCAGTTCTGAGTCTGACAGATGGACAGTCAGAGGATCGCGGCTCCGAGTTACCTGGAGCGGTGGTGCAGTAGGTACCAGATGGGGGCTGCCCTTTACCAGTCTCCTTGGAGGGTCAGATTAGGGGTACTCCTCTCCACTTTCTTTGTGACGCTCTACCTCTTTTTCTGATGATGGCCATCCTTCTGCATACTTCGCCAGCTGCTGCTGTCATTTCATGTGGTTGTCTTTTTCCACTTTGCTATGAGGCTTCGGGGGCCTGACATGTTTTCCTTTTCATGTTCTATTTCACTGTTATCCACTTCCCCATCTCCTTGGTTTCATCCTTGCTGTTGACTCTATCTGTTGAGCTGGAGGGTGGGTCAGTTGCTGTGCGTCTGTGCTGGCTACGTCAGTTCCACTCCAGCCTGTCCTTCGTTCTGGGTGCTTGTTGTCTCAGTTCCCTTATAGGATGGTGGTGCCTTGCTGATCGCTGGGAGTCCACAGCTCATATTTCCACCTCCGGTCATCTGAGCGTATGTGTCTTCCCACCTCACCCCATCTTGGGCAGGTCTTGTACATGTGGCCTGCATCTCCACACAGGTCACAGCTTTTGGACTCCTTGCAGTCCTTGGTCAGGTGACCTTCCTGTTTATCGTTCATACAGACTGTCACTTCACAGTCTGCTGCATGTGCCCTGCCCTCCTGCAGGTTTGGCAAACTCTAGGCTGCCCTGCAGATGTCAGGTAGCCTCTGCTCCCTCCAATTACAAAGCTGGAAGGTGGTAGAGGATGTTCCCACTGGCATCCATCTTCAGGGTCACCTTGACCTTTCACTTACTAGTCCAGATTCTGAAGGGGTCCACTGCTACCACACAGGGTAAACCTTCCAGCTTAATTTAAACCAGCAACACAGAAACAATTTATCTCATACAGTAATCTGTGAAAATTCGAGATGCCAAGAACTATTTAAAGTAAAAAAAAACTTTATTTCTTAAAGTATAACAGGGAATAATTAACTAGCAACTATTTACAACTCCTTCCTCTAAGCTATCTTTTACAATACTGGTCCAATGAAAATCCCAATGAAGGTTTACAAAACAAAACTTTTTATGTCAAAACCAGGCAGCTTTCCGTTCCTCTCTGTATTCCTGTTTTCTTTTCTTCTTGGGAATTCTGTTTCACATCTTACTGATTGATAAAGGTATTTTTAAGAGAGTTTTTTGTAGGCAGTCCTTACATGCTGGTGGCTAGGTAATTCTCCTCCCAACTGTTCAATTTTGCCTGGTCTGATACCCTGAAAGCATTGGATTGTGACATCGGTTTTTAGGATTGTCAATATACTCAATTGAAACTTGATTGGAAGTTGGTATTTTGGGGTATAATTTAAACTGATTGGTTGAAATTGAATTTGTCTATGTCTCCAGGCAACCAGCTAATCGAGTTGTTCGACGAAATGTTACTTTTTTTTTCAGAACACTTGTGCTGTCAGGTAGTTCTACTAACTAATAACTTTCTCAAAGGTACAGTACACCCACATCTTCATAACATCTCCCCCATAAGAAAAAAAATGAACCATCATAATGAAAAGATAGCTTCATTTTTTAAAACACATTACCCTGATATACAGATTGCTTTAATATCAGTTCACCTTAACATCTTCCCATATACCTGTATAACATTAAAAAAATGCAAATCTCATCTAAACTTTATGGTAGTGCATCTGAGATTACATTCTTACGACCTGTAACATATATGACTTTTAGATTAAAAGTCTGTAACATATATCTCCAACAAAATAGTCTCATATTCTTGGCTTTAAAGCGTTCTAAGAACGTACGTGGATTGTGATTCATGTACACGACCATGGCCCACACATTCTTCGTGATATACACATTAAGATGCTGTAAGGCCAGTACCAAACTCAATCGTTCCTTTTCGATTGTGGATATTTCCTGTGGAATGGATATTGATTTTCTTTGAAAAGTAAGATCTGGCAGTTCAATCCCATCCTCATCTTCTCGTAGGAGCACAACTCCAAATCCAAAATCACTGGCATCGATGGTGACTTTAAAAGGTTTTGAAAAGTTTGGTGTAGCTAAAACTGGTTTGCTGGTTAATATGGTTTTCATTTGGTTGAATGCCTCCTGGCATGGTTCTATCCATCGAAGTTTTGTGTTCTTTATCAACAAATCGGTTAATGGTGCCACTACACTGCTGAAGTTTGGAATAAACTTCTGATAGAATCTGCTGAGTCCAAAGAATTGAAGCACCTTTCTTTGAGGATGGTCATGGAAATTCCTCGCTGGCCTTCGTTTTTATGCTCAACCTTTCATGACCCATGTTATGTCCCAAGAATGTCACTCCTGCTTTCATGAATTCAATTTTATTTAAGTTTTGCTCCTCATAATCTTTCAAAGAGCTCAGCCAACTGTACCATGTGATCTTTCCAGGACTTACTAAAGATCACTACATCATCCAAATAGGCTGCACAGTTTGTTAACCCAGCACAACTGTTTATGAGTCTTTGGAGTGTGGCAGGTGTGTTCTTCATTCTAAAGGGCATCATTTTAAACTGATATAGCCATTTGGGCTACAAATGCAGAAATACATTTCGCCATCTCTGGTAAAGGTACCTGCCAGTAACCACGCATTAAGTCCAACTTGGTGATGTCACTGCTTTGTCCGACTTTCTTGATACAGTCCTCCGCTCTAGGAATTGGATATGAGTCCAATTTTGTAACGGCGTTGTCTTCCGATAATCGTTGAGTCCTGTCCGGTTTGGGAACTGAGACGATCGGCAAATTCCACTTGCTGTAGATTGGTTCGATGATATCCTTGTCGTGCATGGCCTCTACCTCCACCTCTGAACCTGTCTGACTTTGAAAGGAGTAAGCCTATAGGGGCATATCAGAGCAATAATTACTATGTCACTATGTCTACTTCACATGAGTCGTCCCCATCTGATTTGTACATATGTCCTTATACTGCAGTAACAAATCTTTCAACTGTGTTCTATGCTCCTGAGACAGATAGCTCACTAACATATCGCAACCCTGAAGGACTTCTTCATTTTTAATCTATTTTGAGGCACCTCAAAATCCACATCATCTGGATTTGATTCCTCAATCTGATAGGTAGTTCACCTGAGTCAATTTTTTTCTCAATTTGATAGGGACCACTAAACCTGGCTTTGAAGTGATCTCCTATCACTGGTATCAATACAAACATGTCATCCCCTCAGCAAAACATCTGAGTCTCAGATCTGCCACCTGTTTCATTCTGTACTGTGCCCTCTTTAAATGCTGTTTCATTAACTCACCTACTCAATTTAGTCTCTCCCTCACCCCCGATACATAATCTAAGTGTGAGATCTCTGACTTTAGTCCAATCAGTTTTTCTTTAATTAATTTCAAAGGGCCAGAATATTAACTGGAAGGGAGTGAACTGATCAGATTCATTTGGGGTATCTCTAATGGCAAACAAAATGAATGGGATATCTTCATCCAATCATTTGGGTAATCCTGACAGGATGATATGCACTCAATTTAAAGTGCTGTATACCTAAGCTACCCATAACCTCCTTAAACAGCCTAGCAGTAAATTTGACCGAGTACGCATTCACATATATATCTTTTATTGTCTTGTTTTGCTGTTGCAAGCCTTTTAGTCTTTTAGGACTAAACACCTCTGTCTATTTGGGTTTTTCCTGCACTGTTATGTCAAACAGGGTATCCGCTAACTGAACCTCAACTCCATCATCTTTCTCTTCACTTTTCACTTCGTGCTGTGACTTATGACAGTGGGATCTAGTTACCACACAGTCTGGGAAAATATCAGGATATTTCTGTTTTAACTCCTCAGTTTCTTGGTCTTCCTTGGTCCAACTGGTGGGCAGCACGGTGGCACAGTGGTTAGCACTGCTGCCTCACAGCGCCTGAGACCCGGGTTCAATTCCCGACTCAGGCGACTGACTGTGTGAAGTTTGCACGTTCTCCCCGTGTCTGTGTGGGTTTCCTCCGGGTGCTCCGGTTTCCTCCCACAGTCCAAAGATGTGCGGGTCAGGTGAATTGGCCATGCTAAATTGCCCGTAGTGTTAAGTAAGGGGTAATGTAAGGGTATGAGTGGGTTGCGCTTCGGCGGGTCGGTGTGGACTTGTTGGGCCGAAGGGCCTGTTTCCACACTGTAAGTAATCTAATCTAAACTGAATCTCTCTGGGTAGCCTATACTATGTGAAAAAAGCTACTAACTCCTCCACCACCTTTTTTGCCTTGATACTTCATAATGGACATGTGTCCAGAAATCTGGTAGACACATCCATGATGGTTAACAATTATTGGTTCTGCTTTTAGTTCTCGGGAGGGACCTATACAATCGATTATAACCTGTGTGAAAGATTCTTCAAATGCGGGAATTAACAACAAATGTGCTGATTTTATTCTTGCCTGTGGCTTACCTACCAATTGCTATGTATGACACGTTCAGCAAAAGTTAACCGCATCCTTGTGCATTCCAGGCCAATAAAAATGTTTGTGTATCTTAGCCCGAGTCTTTCGTATTTCTAGGTGACTTCCTACAGGTATTTCATGTGCTACCCATAATACCTCCTCTCAATATGCTACCGGCAATACAATCAGCCTGTTTCTCCTCTGTACTAACCTGCCATTTCCGTCTTAGGATTCTATTTTTCAGTTAATAACCCTCTGGAATGTTCTCTGCCTCCTTTTCGGAATACGCGTCCACATATATATTTTTTATCATCTTGTCTTGCTGTTGCAAATCTCTGGGTCTTTCAGGACTAAACACTTCTGTCTGACCCTCTGTCTGTTTGGGTTTTTCCTGCACCATTATGTCAAACAGGGTATCCGCTAACTGAACCTTGACTCCTTCATCTTTCTTTTTATTTTTCACTTTGTGCTGTGACTTATGATAGTGGGATCTGGTTACCACACAGTCTGGGAAAATACCAGGATATTTCTGTCTTAACTCCTCAGTTTCTTGGTCTTCCTTGGGCTTCTCCACAACAAGGGGTGTCACTCCCACCTTGGATCCTGCCAAATTACTCCCAAGAACAAACTGAAATCCTGAAGACGAACAAACTGACACTCTGTCAATCACTCCTATTGTAACTTCCACAGTCCTGATCTTACATTGGGGAACGCTAAATTTCCATACTCACAAATTACCATACTCTCAGTACCAGATCAGAAAGAGGCATATTTGCTCATCCCTTACTAGCAGCATCAGGTTAGAACCTGTATCTCTCAAAATTATAACTTCTTGTCCTTCTCCCTCTGTTTGGTCTGAATAAACTTTACCCACCGAAGCAAATTCTTTTTAGAGATCAGGTACTAACTCCATAGCCAGCCCTGCCTAGGCTGTGCACTCTCCTTCAGCTCCTTGGCTCTTCTTGGAGTCTCCTTTACTACCTTCACTAATGTCACTGGCTTAGCTTCTTTTACCATAACTTTTCCCACAGCATCTTTCTTTAACGACCAACATTGTGACTTTGTGTGTCACCTTTTACCACAGTGGAAACACTTCAGGCCTTTCACTTCCTTTCCACCCTTTTGGGCTTCTTTAATCCTGTGGTAAATTCTTACCAGTGCTCTCGACTCTTGGTTTCGTAGTATAAAATCTCCCCTTTCCCCAACTTCTGTCCCTCACAGGATGAAATTCTGGTCAGAAACTTGTCTAATGCACCAACATATACTCATCTGCTAATTCTGCTGCCCTTCTCACTTCCTGAAATTTGTGTTTCTCCACATGAATTCTTACCATCTCTGGAAGTGAGTTTTGAACTCCTCCAACAGAATAATTTGTCTTGGAGCATCAAAAGTGCTATCTATTTTCAAAGCACGCACCCATTGATCAAAATGACTATTTTTAATTCTTTCAAACTCAACATAAGTCTGACCTGACTTTTTCTTTATGTTTCTGAACTGCTGTCTATACACTTCTCTTACCATTTCATAAGCACTTAAATGACCCTGTTTGACCTCTTTGTAATCTCTTGACCCCTCATCTGACGGTGCGGCAAATATCTCACTCGCTGTGCCCACCAGTTTAGTCTGAACTAGCGTTACCCATAAATCCTCGGACCAGTCCATCTGTCTAGCCAATTTTTCAAACGAAATGAAGAAGGCTTCAACATCTTTCTCATCAAAATGTGAAACAATTTTTGACATTTTTTATATGTGTGTATATCACAACCTTCTCTTTGAATCTCCACGTTGTTAATTTGACTTTGCTGACTATGGTGCAACTTCTCAAGGTCAAATTCTCTCTCATTTTGCTTAGCTGAGAACCTTCTCTCTCTCTCTCTCTTTTTCCTCTCTCTCTTTCTTCTCCCTCTCTTTGCTCAGCCAAGAACCTTCTCTCTCTCTCTTTTTCCTCTCTCTCCATCTGTTTTCCTCGCTCTCTCTTTGTTTATCTTCTAACTCATTTTTCTCCATTGTAATTTAAGTCTTTCTACCTCTCCTGCACTTATCAGTTTCTCTGACACACATAAGTATTTGAGTAATTCCCTTATAATTGTCCTTGGTTAAACCCAAACCTAACTTATTTGCTGATTATAAAAGTATGGCCTTTTTCTTTCCTTCTAAACTTTCTTAGCAGATTTGAGAATCATCTTCAAATCCCAGAACCTCTTTTGCAATTTTAAGAACTATTTCTCTCACTTATAATTTAATCAAACACAAGTCACCAAATTCAAAGAAACTGCCTCACTTATGTTTTACTTAAAGAACTAAGACACTAACCTGCAAGTGCTTAAATCTGCTGGGACTTTCTGTACCCCAAAACTATTCAAATATGTCTAAACTGGTTCAAATCCTAATGACGAGTACCCAAACTGTTATGACACGGGGTAAACCCTCCTTCTTAATTTAAACCAGCAACACAAAAAGAAGATTTATTCTATGTAGTAATCTGTGAAAATTCGAGAGGCCAAGAACAATTTAAAGTAAAAATTAACAACTTTATTTCTTAAAGTATAAGAGAGAATAATTAACTAACAACTATTTAGAACTCCTTCCTTTAACCTATCTTTTACTTTCCCCTCTACAATGCTGGTCCAATAAAAATCTCAATAAAGATTTATGAAACAAAACTTCTTATGTCAAAACCAGTCAGCTATCGGTTCCTCTCTGTGTTCCTGTCTTCTTTTCTTCTTCTTGGGGGTTCTGCTTCTCAGGTTACTGATTGATAAAAGTACCTTTAAGAGAGTAATCTTTCAGGCAGTCTTTACATGGTGGTGGCTTGGCAGTTCTCCTCCCAACTTCAATTTTACCTGGTCTTATACCCCCACAGCATCGGATTGTGTCATTGGTTTTTAGGATTGTCAATATACTCAATTCAAACTTGATTGGAGTTTGGTATTTTGGGGTATAATTTAAACTGATTGGTTGAATTTGAATTTGTTTTTGTCTCCAGGCAACAAACTAATCGAGTTGTTTGACCAAATGTTAAATTATACATATTTTTAGAACACTTGGTGCTGTCAGGTAGTTCTACTAGCCAGTAACTTTTTTAAAGGTACATTACACCCACATCTTCATTACACTACAACATTAATGTTTTCTCCTTCAAACAGCACATACCTTCCCAGGAAGTTCACAGCATCTGCTGATGGGACACGTGGGTTGTACATATGGATTTTAGCAACCCAGCCTGTCTGTGCAGGAGGAACACAGAATGGCACCACAGACAGGATTGAGAAGAGAGCCTCATCTTTTTTCTCCTCGAATACCTTCAGGAGGCACTCACATTGCTTTATGCTCCTGAAGGTCACATCAAAATATCCACAAATGGGGAAGTCCTGCAGGTAGTAGATGTCTGCTGCTTGAAAGCCACAGTAATCCAGCAAGATCCTTTTCACAAAAATGGTCCAATCAACCTGTGCCTTCTTCACAGCTGCCCTGACTGAATTCCGGATTCCTGGAATTGGTTGTTGAGGGCATTGCTCCGGGTTGGCTTTTCCCTGAGTTGGCATTAAGCTAAAGCCAGCATGAAGATCCACTTAGAGCAGGTCTCCCCAACCAACAATCCTCCAACATCCAATCACAATCCAGCGAAGATCCTAATAGCTTTGATTACTCGCAACTTGACATCCATCCTGATAGGAACAGAGACTACACTTGACCTGAGCCAAGAGGCCGGGATTACCTTTCTCTTCAACACTGTAGAAGGGAGTGGATCTGAAAACATCACAAAGGACAACTTTGAGATGGGTTTAAAATGCAGCTGCTTTAAACAAATGCTGACTGCAGCTGCTACTCTTTACATTTTTTTTAGTCAAGTTCATTTTGGATTTACAGGAGTAATAAGCAGAGAAAAGTTTGCCTTGGAATGATCAAGAAGCCACATACGAGAGAGAGAATTTTAAAATGAATCTCATTGGGCTGAAAAGTCAAATCTCTGATCCCAGCTGATCAATAGTCCACCCCTTCTAGAATTGCCAGAAGTAAGGAAGAGCAGTTAGGCTGACAATGTGCATATATCCTTAAGATTACACCCTCTGATTTAGAAACAAAATCAGTAATTACTGGAAAAACACAGCAGGTCAGGCAGCATCTGTGGACAGAGAGTTAATATTTTGGGTCCAGTGACCCTTCAGAACTGATGGTAGGTGAAGATGGGGTGGGGAGAGGGTAGTGACAAAAATTATACAAAACTGGTGGCGATTCAGCCCAGAGAGAAAGAGAGAGAGAATAACAGTTGGATAGGTAAAGGTCAGCCTGGGAGAATGAATAGCTGCTAATGGGGAATATTAGTGGCTGACATTGTGCTAGCAGCCTTTGTGATGGCAAGGTCTGGTGTCTGAGGTTTGGGATAAGGACATAGAGAAGGTGATCAAGCCCTAAAATTATTAAACACCAAACCGACTCCTGTAGGCTACATGGACCCCAAGAGGAAAATGAGGTGTTGGTTCTTCCAGCTTATGCTGAGCTTCACTGAAGCACTGCAGCAAGCCCAAGGTAGAGACATTGTCCAAGGAACACAGTGTGCTGAAGTGGCAGGCAACCGGATGCTCAGGGTCATTTGTTCAGCTTGTTTTTCACAGTACCCTGTGAACAGCCAGATTTCCAGACCTAGGAAATTTGAGCAGCTTAAGTGAGGTAAAGCCACATTTAGGAAGAAGACAAAATCAATGTAGCACTGCTTCCCTTCACCTGTTATCAAAGCTCCCTCTCATTAAAAGTAAACTTCCCCACATAATAGTTCAAGGATCAGAGAATTCAACCCAAAACCCAAATTGGAGATTACATTTCAGTTCCACTATCCAACTTTCCAACAGTGCTGGACAGTATACCTCTTTCCACCAGCCCCCTCCTTGGGGTCCATGATTGCAATCACTTTCCCATGTTTAGGATTCCTAACCAGGATCAGATCCATTGAGAGGAGGTGGGACTCATGAATTCAGCTTTTGTGGCTGTACAGCCTGTTCCTGGTCAATTTGTTCCATGCCTGGCTATCAGGTATCCTTCCAGACAGGGAGACTGTCAGTGATGAAAGGTGCAAGCTGTGGATTTGACAACAAGTGAGTGAATTTGGCAGTCAGGTGGTGGAAACAGGCACAAAGAATTTTTGATGATCATTGCAGTCAGCCACCTTTTATTACCCATAAAATATCACTGTTAATCTGACTGATTTACAGACCGTTTTCTCAAGAGCATTCTGCATGAAGCAGACATGATATCATGCTCTAAAGATTCTGTGGAGATTGGTTATAAAGGTGTCAGTTTTCATATTGTTTGGACATTAGTCACACAGGGAAAAATGCAAATTGGAAATTTCCATCATTGGACTTCATATGTCATGAACAATCATGATAAGTCTATTGGCTCCGTTGTGGTACTAAGCTAGTGACTCTCCGTTGAGGGGGAGTGCAGGATTAGAGGAGAATATAGAGACAGAGAGAGAGAGAGAGATGTTAAAGGGTGCACTAGATTCAACAGTTTGTTCAAGCTTCTGCCAGTTTCACAAAGCATCCTTTTCTGAATTACCTGCAGTTACACATTGGGAAGCCTGAGACTGTTGTTCAAGGTCCCCACTGTCATCATCTTCAGTGAAGGGAAAGTCTAGTCACCACTTTAAACATACACTCTTCGTATTAGAGCTCAGGGAACTGACTTTTAACATGGACATTCAAAAGGTTACTCAAAGGCTGACTAGACCCTGGTGGTCATGATTTGGAGATGGCAGTATCGGGCTGGGGTATACAAAGTTAAAAGTCACACAACACCAGGTTGTGACACAACCACCTGATGAAGGAACAGCACTCCAAAAGCTAGTATTTCCAAATAACCCTATTGGACTATAACCTGGTGTTGTGTGATTTTTAATTTTGTTGAGCCTGGTGGCCTTTGCAAATCCAACACAGACTATCTGAAGCTTCCAGAAAGTTCCTGATTTGACTTTTCCTGGAGGGGTCCTTCCCTCAGTTGAATGAAAAGCCAGACAAAACCTATGTGTGGAATTTACATCTGCTAATATCTTTGACTTAGCAAAACGCTAAAGTCAATGGACTTCCTTGGTTCAAAGGTAGATGACAGAGGATGGTGGTGGAGAGTTGTTTTTTTAGACTGGAGGCCTGCGACCAATGGAGTGCCGCAAAGATCTGTGCTGGGTCCACTAATTTTCATCATTTCTCAAAATGATTTGGATGTGAGCATAAGAGACATAGTAAGTTTGCAGATGACACCAAAATTGGATGAGTAGTGGACAGCGAAGAAGGTTACCTCAGATTACAACAGGATCTTGATCAGATGGGCCAATGGGCTGAGAAGCGGAAGAAGGAGTTTAATTCAGATAAATGTGAGGTGCTGCATTATGGGAAAGCAAATCTTAGCAGAACTTATACACTTAATGGTAAGGTCCCAGGGAGTGTTGCTGAACAAAGAGACCTTGGAGTGCAGTTTCATAGCTCCTTGAAAGTAGAGTCGCAGGTAAATAGGATAGTGAAGAAGGTGTTTTGAATGTTTTCCTTTATTTGTTAGAGTATTGAGTACAGAGTTGACCACTCCCTCCGTGACTCCCTCGTCAGGTCCACACCCCCCACCAACCCAACCTCCACTCCCGGCACCTTCCCCTGCAACCGCAAGAAATGCAAAACTTGTGCCCACACCTCCCCCCTTACTTCCCTCCAAGCTCCAAGGGATACTTCCATATCCGTAACAAATTCACCCTGCACCTCCATACATCATTTATTGCATCCGCTGCACCCGATGTGGCCTCCTCTATATTGGGGAGACAGGCCGCCTACTTGTGGAACGTTTCAGAGAACACCTCTGGGACACCCGGACCAACCAACCCAATCACCCCTTGGCTCAACATTTCAACTCCCCCTCCCATTCCACCAAGGACATGCAGGTCCTTGGACTCCTCCATCACCAGAACATAGCAACACAACAGTTGGAGGAAGAGCACCTCATCTTCTGCCTAGGAACCCTCCAACCACAAGGGATGAACTCAGATTTCTCTAGTTTCCTCATTTCCCCTCCCCCCACCTTGTCTCAGTCAAATCCCTCGAACTCAGTACCACCTTTCTAACCTGCAATCTTCTTCCTGACCTCTCCGCTCCCACCCCACTCCGGCCTATCACCCTCACCTTGACCCCCTTCCACCTATCGCATCTCATGCCCCTCCCCCCAGTCCCTCCTCCCTACCTTTTATCTTAGCCTACTGGACACACTTTCCTCATTCCTGAAGAAGGGCCTATGCCCGAAATGTCGATTCTCCTGTTTCTTGGATGCTGCCTGACCTGCTGCGCTTTTCCAGCAACACATTTTCAGCTCTGATCTCCAGCATCTGCAGTCCTCACTTTCTCTCTACAGAGTTGAGAGGTCATGTTGCGGCTGTACAGAACATTGGTTAGGCCACTTTTGGCATATTGTGTGCAATTCTTGTCTCCTTCCTATCAGAAAGATGTTGTGAAACTTGAAAGGGTTCAGAAAATATTTACAAGGATGTTGCCAGGGTTGGAGGACCTGAACTAGGCTGGGGCTGTTTTCCCTGGAGCGTTGGAGGCTGAGGGGTGACCTTATAGGGGTTTACAAAATTATGAGGGGTATGGATCAGGTAAATAGGCAAAGTCTTTTTCCTGGGGTGGGGGAGTCCAGAACCCAAGGGTATAGGTTTAGGGTGAGAGGGGAAGGATATAAAAGAGACCTAAGAGGCAATTTTTTCACACAGAGGGTGGTACATGTATGGAATGAGCTGCCAGAGGAAATGGTGACGGCTGGTACAGTTGCAGCATTTAAAAGGCATCTGGATGGGTATATGAATAGGAAGGGTTTGGAGGGATATGGGCTGGGTGCTGGCAGGTGGGACGAGATTGTGTTGGGATATCTGGTCGGCATGGACGGGTTGGACTGAAGGGTCTCGTTTCCATGCTGTACATCTCTCTATGACTTCCTGCCAGCGAGTAACTGTTCAATAAAAAGAAATGAAGAGACAGCTATTCACAAAGATGTGTGTAAGACCATCTCCCATTGTGTCATAATAGCTTCAGACTCCCTAACCATACTGGTTAGACAAACCAATATCGATTATAAAGCCCAAATTAGCTGGAGATAATGATCTTATCTGAAGACCCAGAAAGAACAAGATGGTGTGTAGAGAACACTGAAAATTGTAGAATAGAGTGCAGAACAGCAGTGGAACAGAGTGCCATGTTCATAAGCCTGATACCTTTGCTCTGAAATAGCCATTGTGCAAATTACGTAAATCGAGTCTTTAGTGCAGTGGATTTTTGCTTGAGAAAAGCAACATTGGCTTCAATAAATGTAGGAATTGGGTCTGAAGGCAAGGAAAAATTTTTAATGAATAATTAAATAATTAGAATAACCAAGGATATGGGCAGTCTAATCGACATATAATGTACCATTCAGGGTAATGGTACCAGGTTGATGAGTCAAGGAGAACTCTTTTTGAAAATTAACACTGAATTTATCAGGAACAATGATTTTAACAGAAGGATGGTAAGTTCTAGACAATTTAAATTTTCTGAAAATGCACATAATACATTTACCTCCACAAAGCATATGACGTTGAAATATCCGAAAACAGTGTATGAGTATTTGACTACCTTTGAAGTGGCATAGTTTTATTTAGGTTAGCAGTTCATCGGCTGTGATCTAATGTTCCTCTAACCTTGTCAAACTTAAGAGACCAAATTAATGAGATGAGAGAGAGATACTTTCAGTCACGTGAGACTGAAGAATGGTAAGAAGCAACTTGAGTGAGTAGACTTTCAAAATGAAAGTAATTGGAAGGTGAAAAAAACGTGCAAAAGGATAGAGCAAGGAAGAAATGATCTGTCCTGATGGAAATTAATTAAGTAGATATTTGATGCCTATTGTGTAGATAAGATAAAAAAATCAAATGACACCAGGTTATAGTCCAACAGGTTTCTTTGAAATTGCAAGCTTTTGGAGCTCAGCTCCTTCCTCAGGTGTGGTATGATAGAATGGTATAACATTGTATTTATAAGCAAAAAGTTAACAACTTTAAAACTAGCTGCTCCTGTTAAATACTTTAATCAGTTCAGAGGTAGACTGCGGATTAAAATGCAAATTCCTTTCAAGTCTTTGTCCCCAAATAATTAAAAGTTTTATTATTGTACAAGAGTTGATATCTCAGGTTGGGCAATGCGCTTAAGGTGTGATATCATGCTTCTAACCTGTCTATGTTTCAAACTGACGTTTGGTTGTATTATTTTAATAGAAAAGAATCTTGAATGAAATAGTTCCTGTGTGTGTGTGTGAGTGAGAGAGAGTGGTTGTGTGTGAGAGACAGAGAGTTTGTGTTTGTGTAAGAGAGACAGTCTGTGCATGTCTGTGTGAGAGAGAGAATGTGTGTTTTTGTATGAGAGAGAGATTGTAAGTGTGTGTGTGAGAGACTGTGTGCATTTGAGAGAGTGTGAGTGTGTGCATATGTGAGTAGTGTGTGCATGTGTGAGTATATGTGGGAGGGGGTCTGCGTAAGTGTGTGAGTGTATGTGTGTGTGAGTATACAGTGAGGTGGGGTTACCTGTTGTGCGACATGAACCCAAGATCACAGTTGAGGCTGTCTTGATGGTTACGGAACTTGGCTATTAGCCTCTCCTCAGTTATTTTACATTGCTGTGTATCTTGAAGTCCGCCTTGGAGGATGCTCATCCAAAGATCAGAGGCTGGACCACCTAAGTGGTCTCCCACTGGGAAGGATCCCTCACCATGGGATGACTATTGTGCAGTGTCCATTTATCCATTGTCGTAGTGTCTGCATGGTCTTGCCAATGTGCCATCCTTGCCTGCGTGGTATAAGATAGACGACATTGGCTGTGTCACAAGAGTACCTGCTGAGTATGTGGTAGTATCCATCTCAATGATCTGATATTGTAAAGATACAATTTAAAGCAGGCAAGTGAAATGCTGGTATAATTACATGGGTAAAGTAGTACAGTGGTTTTGTTACCAGACTTATTAATCCAGATAAACAGCTCAAATAAATAGTTCAAATCAAAAAATCAATTTATTTTAAAAATTTGTCAGTAAACATCTTCTACCAGTAAAAATTATCACATGCCGAACTTTGTTAGTGGCACACATCATTACCGGTGGTACGACCCAAAGTCTGCTTTATTACTGTCCTATCGCTTTTATCCCATTTTGCTCGTGCTCAAAGTCTAACTGGCATAGTGGCCACGTGTGATTCTGTGGTCAGAGTACTTTCAGTTGTGAAATCCAGTGGTTGACAATGTTGCAGCTATTTTTAAAGAAAACTCCTTTCATCAAAGGCAGGCACTGCGTCACGGTCAGAATGTGGACATCCAATCCCATTAATGTTGACATTGAACTCATTGAGAGCAGAAAGGTGACACAGATGTTTATTTAAAATTTAAATTTCACTTGTAATTAATTTAAATTACATTAGCTTATCAGTATTCATGTGTGCATCAGTGTAATTTATTGAGACTAGTTTAGCCAGGGAGCTAAATGGCATGGCATGCCTCTATCTTGGCATGCATTGATGGTCACATAGAATCTTCCTTCAGGAATATTTCCTTTACTGCAGATGAAGCAATAATGTGTTTCCTTACTCATTCTTTATTGAACCCCAATGTTAGTTTCCAGTGCTGCATGGACACTCTGTGGTATGTTTCTGAACTTGCTAACTCAGTTGGCTCTCTCCTCATTGCATGAAAAAGGACATTGGCCAATATCACTCTGTGGGGATAATTGAAATGTTGTAAGTTAGCTGAGAGCCCTTTTGGAAATGTTCCATCTAACACCCTGAGATGGAAGCCACATTTGGACAGTGCTGATTTAGAGCTATATTTTCTGACCGCACTGCATTTAGAATGTTAGGGCACCGAGCCTCCAAGCCCCACATTTGTTGTTCCTGTGGATCCCTCTTCAACTTATGGGGTGCCCCAACCCCAGTTTAATGACACATCCTTGCCAGTCCTGAGTGTCCATGCAAGCTGCCAGTTCTTGCTTGTGCCAGGGAGTTCAACAAGCATCTCAGAAAGCTAACTTCTATCTGGAAGCTTTAAATAAACATGAATTGGATACAACATGATACTTGGTCACTGTTGACTTTATCTTGAAAGTAGGACTTTCTTGAAAACTATTGTATGATAATAGAGATTCACAACATCCAAATATGTTTTTAATACATTCCCAAAAGAGGTTGTGGTGAGTCTCAAGAAGTTGCAATCACGCTTCTGACTTTATCTCTGCATCTGAACCTACTGTTGGGAAAATGAAACTTTGCATCTCTTTACTTCAGGCACTTGTCATGCTATGGTTCTCATTCTTACTGGCTCCAATAAATTATTCCCTGTCCCCATACATCTAACTAATTGGCCAATATCTTCCAGAGAAGGAATCTCTGGCATGGGAGTGAATGCATCTGATTGCTCAGTAAGGAAGTGTCTGAATCTTTAGTTTATGCAAACCTAATGTAGCCTAATTTAGAATGTAATTTGTTGTTGCATTAAATTAAGATCTTTAATTTAAAATCTTTCAGTTGTGAGATTTGAGCAGAATTATTTTCAAGGGGTACATTGAAAGAGCTCAAAACTGACCGAAACTGATTTTCATTAACTGAATGAATTTGCTTAACAAGCATAAAAATAAGGCTATCAATTTCAGTAAAAAAAGTGTCTGTATTTTTAATGTGTCCAAACCTAATTTAGCTTACTTTAGATTATAATTTGTAGTTTGCATTAAATTAAAAAATCTGCAGCTTTACAAGTGGTCCATTGAAAGAGAAGTTCAATTAAGAATCAGCTGAAACTAGATCTAAAGAGTAAGCATTCTTCAAGTATAAGGACAAGACATAAAGATTAGAGTGACTGTATTGATAAATGAAGTAAAATACAATAGCGATGTTTTTTTTTGGGTGATGTATTGCATCTACAGCATGTTGGTGATCCACAGTGAACTGTATTGGGTCTGAATTGAGGAGCTGGAGTCTGAGCTGCAGGGATTCTACTACATCAGTTACCTCCCACTCGGAGAAACTATAAATTTTCAATTCTGATTGTGGGAATGTTACAAACCTCCCAACCTATTTCCCATGATCAACTGATACACGACCTGTTTCTATAAAAATCACATTTCCTTCTCAGTAATTTCTAACTTCTTTCTTAATCCTTCAATTAGATTTTTTTAAGCCTGTTAGTTCTATTGTTCTCCAATGACCAGATGCACTGTTATCATTTCAGACTTTCATTTACTTAAACTATAAAAAAAATTGTGAGCTCAAAGTCAAGGGTAAAAGTTTCACAGGAGAACATGCTTCATCAACTTTTGAATTGTATCAACTTTAGTAGTGTTAACAAAACTGAAAATGATTCATGAAGATTCTTAAATTCTCTTTTCATTCATGTGTTTAACATTTCTTTTTAAATAGCTATACTGAGGATATTAAATAGCTATACTGAAGATTCCCAGTATGATTACTTCAGTCAGTCAAGTAATTCTTTTTGATGAATATTTCTAACAGCAGATCCTTATCAGTGCTGACTTTTTCTTTCCAGGCATGTATAAGGAATATGTGAACATTGAAAAAAGGAGGAGACTATTCAACCTCTCCATCCTGTTCCATTGATTCATTCCATGGGCGATGTCTCTCTTAACTTTTATCTGTTTGATTTGACACCTTAGCCCTGAATGCCCATATCTCACAACAATCCATTAGGTGCAGAGCTGACGATGTTAATCATTAACTTCAACAGCTTTTTGGGGGAATAGAGGGGCGGCACGGTGGCACAGTGGTTAGCACTGCTGCCTCACAGCGCCAGGGACCTGGGTTCGATTCCCGCCTCAGGCGACTGACTGTGTGGAGTTTGCACGTTCTCCCCGTGTCTGCGTGGGTTTCCTCCGGGTGCTCCGGTTTCCTCCCACAGTCCAAAGATGTGCGGGTCAGGTGAATTGGCCATGCTAAATTGCCCGTAGTGTTAGGTAAGGGGTATATGTAGGGGTATGGGTGCGTTGCGCTTCGGCGGGTCGGTGTGGACTTGTTGGGCCGAAGGGCCTGTTTCCACACTGTAAGTAATCTAATCAGAGAGAGTTAGGTTTTGGCTACTGTTTGAGTGAAAATTTGACAACAGTCCTGAATGGTGTGACTCTAACGTTATGGTTATGAACCCTTGTTTTCAATTAGAGTCATAGAGATGTACAGCATTGGAACAGACCCTTCAGTCCAACCCCTCCATGCCGACCAGATATCCCTACCCAATCTAGTCCCATCTGCCAGCACCCGGCCCATATCCCTCCAAACCCTTCCTATTCATATACTCATCCAAATGCCTCTTAAATGTTGCAATTGTACCAGCCCCCACCACATCCTCTGGCAGCTCATTCCATACACATACCACGCTCTGCGTGAAAAAAATGCCCCTTAGGTTTCTTTTATATCTTTCCCCTCTCACCCTAAACCTATGCCCTCTAGTTCTGGACTCCCCAACCCCAGGGAAAAGACTTTGTCTATTTGTCTTATCCATGCCCCTCATAATTTTGTAAACCTCTATAAGGTCACCCCTCAGCCTCCGACGCTTCAGGGAAAACAGCCCCAGCCTGTTTAGCCTCTCCTTGTAGCTCAGATCCTCCAACCCTCGAAACATCCTTGTAAATCTTTTCTGAACCCTTTCATGTTTCACAACAGCTTTCTGATAGGAAGGAGAGCAGAATTGCACGCAATATTCCAACAGTGGCCTAACCAATGTCCTGTACAGCCGCAACATGACCTCCCAACTCCTGTACTCAATATTCTGACCAATAAAGGAAAGCATACCAAACGCCTTTTTCACCATCCTATCTACCTCCGGCTCCACATTCAAGGAGCTATGAACCTAAACTCCAAGGTCTCTGTTTAGCAACACTCCCTAGGACCTTACCATTAAGTGTATAAGTCATGCTAAGATTTGCTTTCCCAAAATGCAGCACCTTGCACTTATCTGAATTAAACTCCATCTGCCATTTCTCAGCCCATTGGCCCATCTGGTCCAGATCCTGTTGTAATCTGAGGTAACCCTCTTCACTGTCCACTACACCTCTAATTTTGGTGTCATCTGCAAACTTACTAACTGTACCTCTTACGCTCGCACTCAAATCATTTATGTAAATGACAAAAAGTAGAGGGCCCAACACTGATCCTTGTGGCACTCCACTGGTCACAGGCCTCCAGTCTGAAAAACAACCCTCCATGACTACCCTCTGTCTTCTACCTTTGAGTCAGTTCTGTATCCAAATGGCTAGTTCTCCCTGTATTCCATGAGATCTAACCTTGCTAATCAGTCTTCCATGGGGAACCTTGTCGAACACCTTACCGAAGTCCATATAGATCACATCTACTGCTCTGCCCTCAATCTTCTTTGTTACTTCTTCAAAAAACTCAATCAAGTTTGAGTTCCACGCACAAAGCCATGTTGACTATCCCGAATCAGTTTCTAGATCAGCGGTGCTGGAAACATCCAACGAGCAACGAAATCGACGTTTCAGGCAAAAGCCCCTTCATCCCGAATCAGTCCTTGCCTTTCCAAATACATGTACATCCCTGGCCCTCCAACAACCTGCCCACCACCACTGAGGTCAGGCTCACCAGACTATAGTTCCCTAGTTTGTCCTTACTACCCTTCTTAAACAGTGGCACCACGTTTGCCAACCTCCAGTCGTCCGGCACCTCACCTGTGACTATCAATGGTACAAATATCTTAGTATGAGGCCCAGCAATCAGTTCTCTAGCTTCCCACAGAGTTCTCGGGTACACCTGATCAGGTCCTGGGGATTTATCCACCATTAACCGTTTCAACTCACCCAGCACTTCCTCCTTTGTAATATGGACATTTTGCAAGATGTCACCATCTATTTCCCTACAGTCTATATTTTCCATATCCTTTTCCATCATAAATACTGATGCAAATTATTCATTTAGTATCTCCCCCATTTTTTGTGGCTCCACACAAAGGCCGCCTTGCTGATCTTTGAGGAGCCCTATTCTCTCCCTAGTTATCCTTTTGTCCTTAATATATTTGTAAAAACCCTTTGGATTCTCCATAATGCTAGTTGCCAAAGCTATCTCATGTCCCCATTTTGCCCTCCTGATTTCCCTCTTAAGTATACTCCTACTTTCTTTATACTCTTCTAAGGATTCACTCAATCCTGTCTCTCCCTGACATATGCTTTCTTCTTTTTCTTAACCAAACCCTCAATTTCTTTAGTCATCCAGCATTCCCTATACCTACCAGCCTTTCCTTTCACCCTGATAGGAATATACTTTCTCTGGATTCTTGTTATCTCATTTATGATGGCTTCCCATTTTCCAGCTGTCCCTTTACCTGTGAACATCTGCCTCCAATGAGCTTTCAAATGTTCTTACCTAATACCGTCAAAATTGGCCTTTCTCCAATTTAGAACTTCAATTTTTAGATCTGGTCTATCCTTTTCCATTACTATTTTAAAACAAATAGAATTGTGGTTGCTGGCCCCAAAGTGCTCCCCCACTGACACCTCAGTCACCTGCCCTGCCTTATTTCCCAAGAGTAGGTCAAGTTTTGCACCTTCTCTAGTAGGTACGTCCATACACTGAATCAGAAAATTGTCTTCGAGTAAAAAATGAGGTCTGCAGATGCTGGAGATCACAGCTGCAAATGTGTTGCTGGTCAAAGCACAGCAGGCCAGGCAGCATCTCAGGAATAGAGAATTCGACGTTTCGAGCATAAGCCCTTTATCAGGAATAATTGTCTTGTACACACTTAAGAAATTCCTCTCCATCTAAACCTTTAACACTATGGCAGTCCCAGTCAATGTTTGGAAAGTTAAAATCCCCTACCATAACTACCCTATTATTCTTACAGATAGCTGAGATCTCCTTACAAGTTTGTTTCTCAATTTCCCTCTGACTACTGGGGGGTGTATAATACAATCCCAATAAGGTGATCATCCCTTTCTTATTTCTCAGTTCCACCCAA
Source organism: Hemiscyllium ocellatum (assembly GCF_020745735.1). Taxonomy (NCBI): domain Eukaryota; kingdom Metazoa; phylum Chordata; class Chondrichthyes; order Orectolobiformes; family Hemiscylliidae; genus Hemiscyllium; species Hemiscyllium ocellatum. The sequence continues at coordinate 50,582,366 of NC_083401.1, read as the reverse complement.
ATAACTTCCCTGGATGTATTTCTGGGAATATCCTCCCTCTGTGACCAGCAGAAATAATTTTTCCCTGTTTATGCTGTGAAATCCTTAACTCATTTCAAACACTCCAGTTAGCTCACCCCTTATTTGTCTATACTCCAGGGAATAAAGGCGTCATCTCTGAAACCTGACCGTATCTTTTAACTCTTGTAGCCTAAGTATCATCCTGGTGTTTGTGTGCTGTAGTCCCTGCGAAGTCCAATATATCCTTCATTGAGATATCGGCCCAGAATCAAATCCCATATGCAAGAACTGTTTCATATTTTCACATGTTTATATTCCAGGCCTCTTGTGATATGGGTCAATATTACAATTTTTTTTTGACAATTCCATCAGATTCCAGTGTTCTCTACTTGGACTCATTAACATTTTCTATTTATCTATAATTTCTTGCCACTTAACAGATTTTCTTCAGTGCCACGTAAATATCACGTTTCTCTATATTAAATTCCACTGTTTTACCCACTCATTTAACCTGTCCATGTCCCTTTATGACTTTCTGGTTCCATGTCCCTTTATGACTTTCTGGTCCCATGTCCATAAACACTGCTACAGTGCTACTTTATTTCATCAACAAACTTTGGCATACCACTCTCTATTCCTTCATCCAAGTCATTTCATAAATATGGTGAAAGGAGGAGGCTCATTTTTTGATCTCTGGTGGACACCACTGGTCAAACTGAGCTGGATTTAATTCAATTCATTAAGCCTTCCATCTGTTTCCTGATGACAGCAAGCCTGAGTCAAATTGGAAGACAAAGGAATTTTCACAGGATTGCTGACTGTTGGTTGATGGGATGTCAACTCATCTCATTAGTGGGTCAATCGACACTCATTATCCCTGAACAAACTGCAATTTAATGGGAGCTTGGGGTTTAAACAGGTGTTGTGCAGCTCAAAATGGCTGCCCAAAATAAGCTGCAGGATTCTGGGTCGGTCCCAGTGTGCTGACCTTTGTGGGAATTGCCTGGAAAGTTTGATCTTGAGCCAAGTATTTCTCCTCCTCTCTGTGACTTCCTGCAAAACGCTCTGACCCCAAATTAGACTCTGGACAGTGCTGATTAACATTCACAAATATTTACAGAGGAAACGTTAGACAGTAAAGTTGGAGTCAGACCCCTGGGTAAATGCATAATTCACTCACACTGAATATCTCACAACTGCCTTTTTGAACTGCATCCCCACCCCTGATTATCCTTTGACTAATCAAGTACCTCTAACACCCCGACCTTAAGATATGGGAGCAGGTCATTTGGTTAATCAAGTCCACTCTGCTACATGAGAGAATGAGATTACAGTTTATAAGAAATCTTCAACTCCACTTTCTTGCTCTTTCCCTAGACCCTGTGATTTCCTTACTGATTAAAAATCTCTCCACTTTTTCCGTGAACTTGCTCAATGACCCTCTCTCAACTGCCCTCTGTGGTAAAGAATTCCCCAGATTCATCTCCCTCTGAGAGAAGAAAGTCCTCTTCATCTCTGACTCTGTAGTCCTCCATTAGCTGGCATGGGGTTAGTGGATTTTGGGTCTTCATAGTCAGTCTTACAGCTAAGAGCATCAGTATTTACACTCTGTCTCTTGGATTTTCACATCATCAAGAGTACTACATTCTTTGGCGATAAAGTGCCCCAAGTATCATCATACTTTCACCCAGAAAAATTGGCACTTCTCTCCTTTGAAATTCAAATTAACATATGAGTATTAAAGTGTGAGTATAGGAATTGGGAGTTCATGTTGCGGCTGTGCAGGACATTGGTCAGGACACTTTTGGAATGCAGTTCTGGTCTCCCTGCTATAGGAGGGATTCTGTGAAACTTGAAAGGGCTCAGAAAGGATTTACAAGGGTATTTCTGGAGTTGGAGAGTTTGATATATTGGGAGAAGCTAAATAGGCTGGGGCTGTTTTCCCTGGAGTGTCAGAGGCTGACCTTACAGAGATTAATAAAATCATGAGGGGCATGGATAGGGTAAATGGGCCAGGTCTTTTCATTTGGGTGGGCAGTCCAGATTTAAAAGAGTCCTAAGGGGCAACTTTTTCACGCAGAGGATGGTGCATTTATGGAATGAGCGCCAGAGAAAGTCGTGGAGGCTAGTACAATTGTAACATTTAAAAGGGTATAAGTATAGGAAGGGTTGAGAGGGATATGGGCCAGATGCTGGCAAATGGGGCCAGATTAATTTAGGATATCTGGTCTGCATGGATGAGTCGGAGTGAAAAGTCTGTTTCCATGCTGTACAGCTCTATGACTCTATGACTTTCAGATAGGGAGAGCTGAATGCTGCCATGATAGGAGATGTCTAACCTCTGGAAAGTAGGGATCTGGATGATGGAAGAGACATCATTCAGCTTGTATGTTTCAGCCAGTTAATCTCAGAAACACTTCGACCTTGCCAAATTTCGTGCTCACTCTATGGCAGGCCCTTCTTGCCCTGCGTAAAACTGAACCTGGTCCTGAAGGAATCTTGCCAGCCTAGTTTAGCTCACATATGCTCAACTAGTGAATGAGGTGTAAGTTCCTCTGGTGTCCAAGAATAAAGGATAAGGCAGTGGAGCAGATTTTTCTCCCTTCAATCTAGCCACTCCATAAGTGGGCCATGTTCTTTGCTGAGATTGTCGAGACTGCCAGTTAATACAGCAGGGTGGGTTTATTTTTTTAAATCTGAAGCCACTTGAAATATACCCACTCACGTTCACATTTCCAGGATTTAATCTGTTTTGCCACTTGGGTTTCCCAGACCTCAAATAATTAGGCAGAACTGAAGGGAGAGAATTGTGGACCAGGAGAAGTAGGAGTGTGTACATCCACCTAGCACCCAGACATCAGGACCCATCAGTTTGGAGAGTTCTCTCTGTCCCACTGGAAACAATGCCTGTCAATTACATTGAATTAACAAGATGGAACAAATCAAAAAGAACAGACATACGCTCTTGATTAGATTTTGCAGCACATGAGAAAATTGGGACTTCCATGCTTTCCATTGGAAATCCTAATGGACCCATACCTTAATGTCACACAGACCTTTAAAACAGGAGTTGAAGAACTATTTCTCAGTTTTGCCCAGTGATCTCCCAGAGTCAGTGAATAGCCTTTTCAAGTAGCCTTTCAATTTTTGCACATCTGTTACACTCAGGATGAATTTAGTGCCATAATTTTATTGTTTTAGTTATGACTTTAATACACATTTTCTAAAAACTACTTACCGCAATCATGATTGAATGACTTAAAATTAAGGATGTGATAGAGCACACAATCAGAATGGAACATGCAGAGAAAATTAAATGTTCTTGCATAATTAATTAATAATTCCAGAAGGATAGGGGTCCATACATTAAACGAGAGATTAATTTTAGTTTGGATTTTAGTTCATTTATGTTAATTTAATATCACTCAATAAAGTTTAAATTTAACTGCAGGTTGTGCTGCTAAATGTCACAGAAGATTATAGACCAGAGGATTTAGGTGCAAGATAGCCTGGAGGCAGTTAGATTACATTTGAGTTTGCAGTTTGAAGAAAAATTGAGTTATTTCTCCTGCTTGTAGCTGTTTCACTCAAACAAAATAAATCTCTTCCCTAACTGTGATTAGAAACAGTTCCAGTAGTTTTGACTGTAATGTTTGTTGATCTGTCAATTCCTTTAGCACACCGTGGATTGGGGACATTAACATGCTCAAGAAGCTGCATAATTTATTTAACATTCTACTTACAAGAGACAATTCTTGTGTCTGAAACAATAGCCACTCCATGTAGAAACTAGGAATGGCATTTTTTTGTGTGATAAGTTTTCGCCTTGTAGAAATGAAGTCAAAGGGAGTCGGTTGCCTCAGTTGATTGGGGAGCTGGTTTACAAAGCAGAGTGATGCCAACAGAATGGTTCAGTTCCTGCACTAGCTGAGGTGACCATGAAAGTCCTGAGTCCCTCTGGTTAAACTCTAATGAGGGAGTGGGACTATTGTGACTTTGCTCTACATCAAAAATTAGCTCAGATTTGAAGGAGGAAGATAGCTACTCAGTATGAAGTGCAAACTTGCAAATGATGAATTTAGGCAGGAGCAACATTGCCTGATCTATGTCCTAAACCCTTTCCCCAAGGACTGGAACGTTTGGGGAGTAGAGAAAGCAGAGTTAAGACTGTAGGTTCAATGACTTCTTTGCTGTTCCTGCTCTCAGATTCCTCTCCAACGTTTTGCCACCTCCACCCACTAAATGCCTTGCATCTGCTTGTCCTCAATCCTTAGCTTCCTTAGCATTGTGCACATCCTGGTGATTTCAACTCTGCTTGACATGCATGAAACATAAATTGCCCCAGGCTTTTCTGGCGCTCGCTGGCTTCCATTAGGAGATCTTTCCAATAAATAACATACACACTCAATGGAATTAAATCTTCATGGTGTTACAGGCAACCTTGACTTCCAGTTATTCAAAATAAAGTCTGCTAATTCCCAAAGTTCCCCAATAAATATCGAGGCTTTAATCCCTGCATGGTCTTATAAGATACTGTGACTGTAAAGACCACTAAGCTATCACTGTGTATTGAATGAGAACAACAAAAAACAATAAATTCTCATTTCCACACAATGCTATCTCTGAAGTCTGTCAAATACTGCTCTGATATGCTAGAGGATCAGCTTTCTGAAATAAAAGCTTCACGGAACTCACATGTTTGCAGACATTGAAGGGAAAGAAATGGGCAGGAAAACATGAAAAAAATGTGCGCAATTTACACTGTAGCTTCTATTTATGCAAAGGTAAATGGCACTGCACCTAAATATCATGACTGTCGGCAGGATTCTCAGAGAGAAGCCATCACTTCCTGACTTCATTGATTAGGAGATAGAATATGGTGTGTTTCAATATTGCTCTCTGTACGGATATTTCTCTCATGTTTACCCTTCACAATAACATGCCACCCCAACCTCACATCCTTCCATGCAGGAATAAAAAAAGTGTCCTGTTTTTAAAGAAGTGCAAACAATAAATGGTAACTTTTCAAAAGATATTATCTTATTTCCAATGTGGGCTTTGAAGTGTCCTGCAGTTGCCATGTGCTGTACCTCAAACTGATTGGACGTGTTCTCAGTGTTCTCAGCCGAGTGAAGGACAGAAAATCAGCAAGTGATATACCAGATTTATTAAAATTAAGAAACAAACAGATGTGGAACCTCGTTCAAATACAGCGTTAATTGAATTGAGCTCTCTGCCTCTCTTTGCTCAAATTGTCCAGTTGCTAACAAGTCAGGTTTAGGTCAGAAGTCACATGACACCAGGTTATGGTCCAACAAGTTTATTTGAAATCACAAGCTTTCGGAGTGCAGCCCCTTCACCAGCTGACCTGATGCAGGAGCAGTGCTCTGACAGCTTGTGATTTCCAATAAACCTGTTGGACTATAACCTGGTGTCGTGTGACTTCTGACCTTGTGCACCCCAGTCCAACACCGGCACCTCCACATCACGGAAACCAGATTTAGGAAACAAAGCTAGTCGCGGCCTGACAGGAAATTGGCAATTCTTGTTCCAAGTGGGCTGCTTCAGTAAATGAAGAAAATACTCACTATTGTGCTGTAAGCATTCTTCTGAAGTGGAAATTGATGTACATTCAAGAGGTTTAAAGGATCTGTGATCATTTTGTACTCCATCAGTTAATAGTCAATACTGAAGAGAGAAGTCTTCTATTCTCTAGCTGTCTTGCTGTTTATTTTGATAATCCTGAAAAATACTAGCATCTTGAATGATTTGCATGCTTGGAAAAAACTCATATTTTTTGTAGAAGTAGCTGTTTAAAATAAGTGCATGGATAAAGCATATAGATCCTTCCTGCATAATTTCAAGATTGCAAAATTTAATAGGGAGAGATAAAAAGAACTTGCTGCTTCCAAAAAGGAAAGAATGTTATATAATTTTCTTAATGCTCATGACCCTCTCGCATGGCCTTAACAAATACAATAGTCACCAGCAACTGAAAAGAGGTCTCAATTCAGAATTAACTCTTTCAATGATTGACTTCTGAGGATAGTTATTTATTGATGAATACTTTACCTTTCTATATGAAATAACAGTGAATCAGTATCGCACAGAGTATTGATGAAATACTTTGCAAGATTTAAACATTAATTCCTGTTGCAATGCTAGTTGGAGGCATGGTATAAAATTGAACTTTGTGTCTCGTTTGCACATGGAGAACAGAGTAACATTTCTAGGCCACAACACCTTCAGGCTAAACAATGTTTGAAATCACTGATGGTTTATTGTTTCGAGTGTGGTAGAATAGTGCTTAGCATTACTCTAAAATGGATGTAAGGCATATGCTAATAAATGATCTGATGTATTTTCCCAAGTTGGTCAATGATTCAGCAGAATGTATAAGTTGCAAAACCTTCAACTATATCTCCCAATTTTACTGTATCTTAAACGCAATTCAGGCATGTAATAGAGTACTCCACATTTGCCTCGATGGATGCAGCTCCAACAGCACTCAAGAAGCTTGACATATTGGACAAAGCAGCTCACTTGACTGGCATCACATTATCAAACTTTTATTCCCTCCACCATTGACAATCAATAGCAACAGTGTACCAATTACAAGATGGCCTGTTTTCCTGATGAAGGGCTTTTGCCCGAAATGTCGATTTTACTGCTCCTCGGATGCTGCCTGAACTGCTGTGCTTTTCCAGCACCACTCTAATCTAGAATCTACCAACTACAAGATGCACTATAGAAATTCCCCAAAACTTCTTAGATAGTATCTTTCAACCCCTTTTGAAGGACAAGAGTAGCAGAACACCACCCCCCTGCAAATTCCCTTCCAAGCCACTCACCATCCGAACTGGGAAGAATATTGCCAGTTCCTTCACTGTCGCTGGGCCAAAATCTGGAATTCCTTTCCCAGTGCCATTGTGGATATGCCAAAAGGGTTGCAGCAGTTCAAGGGCAATTCAGAATGGACAATAAATATTGGCCAGCTATCAAAACACTGAATGACATTTTTTTTAAAAATGTTTTAAGTACTTGAGTGAGATAAGCGAAATGTTTGTTTTCGTAGGAGTTTTGCTTCAATTGTGAAATAATCGATAAACTGACAAGTGTCATGTGCTTCCTGATTAATGCCTATACTGGGTAAAGGGTTAGTTGGTATGGAGGTGGAAAAAGTGGTAGTTAGGAGATATGAGATGATACTGAGTTGGCTATAAAGGGCCATAGCACTAATTGGAATACATGGAGTATAAGGCCCCATGTGAGATGGGCACAAGGTAGCACAAAGAATATGAGGATCCTTAGACTTGAGTTTCTGGGTTGTAGGTTGAAATGGCAGATATGAGGGGCCATGAGGATTTGTAGGTGGTCATAGTGTGACGTGGGGTGGCTGCTAGGACATAGGCTAGCATGGATTGGGCAGAGGGAATATCAGCATGAAAGCATAAGGCTTGTTTATTGCTTCAGTTTTTATTATTCTGATAATACTAATTATTCTGATATTACTTGTTATTCTGATAATCTAATATACTCATATTGTTGAAATATGAGGCTGATTGTTTTCACAGCCCACCTCAGGAATCAGGCAGCCTTTTTAGTTTTTCCTGGGTCACCTGACCTCAGTTCCAATCCTCTCCCCCCACACACCAGAAATGAGAAGTGCTGGTGGCTGGTTTGAAAAATTAGGTTCATTGAGTCAGGATTTCCTGCCAACTTTGTTCCTCCCTCGCCATGTACGAAAATCACAGCCAAAAGCTCTCAGATTATCTTCAGCTTCTCATATTATCTTCCCTTAACCATTTGTCAGGGCATCAATTTTTAACATAAAAGTCACAGCAATAGATTAGAAATATCAGGATGCCAAACTGCTTTAATTGTCCAAATCTCATCATGTTCTTCATTGGTTCTCATTTGGCAAAATAAGTGGCTCAGTGGTTAGTGCTGCTGCCTCACAGCACCAGGACTCTGGGTCCGATTCCAGCATTGTGAGAGTTTCTGCTGGGTATTCTGGTTTCCTCCCACAATCCAAGGATGTGCAGGTTAGCTGGACTGGCCATGCTAAATTGCCTGTAGTGTCTAGGGATGTGCTAGCTAGGTGGATTATTCATGGGAAATACAGGTTTATGGACATCAGATGAGAATGGGCTTGGCCTGGGTGTGATGTTCTTCAGACTGTCCATGCAGACTTGATGGAATGAATGGCCTCTTCCTGCACTGTAGGGATTTTATTAAAATTTAAAATAGGAGGCATTTGAGTTAGCAAATAATGTTGCTCATCTATGTGTATAGCAGCCTAAAAGTTAGTGCTGCATCTTTTAATGTTCTCCCCTCATCTCACTGCAGATCAACAATACAGACTTTCCTTTTATACCCAATTTTGTCATAGAGAACACTCTTTTGAATAAATTGTAAATATTTTACATGATATAACTTTTGATACATGTAATGCAGAGACCAACATCTGAAAGAAACTGCAGCTGTGTTGTCAAATCCATTAAAGTGACCATGTTTGGATAAGGAAAACGAAAAGATACTTTAAAAAAAAGATGAAACAACAACAACCGAATTGTGTCACAGACATAAAGGTTTAACAGACAACTGCAAAACCTACATTCCTGATTCTGTACAAGTTTACCAGTTAAAAGGAATCATTCTTCCTTTTATTTACTGTCTAATGGTTAAATCAATCCAATGTGCAGTCTGTTTGTTTCCCTACCAAAAGCAATAAAGAAGAAGAAATCCGGAATATTGTGTGTAGAGCAACATTGCAAAATGCAGACTTTGAAGTGAGAGCCAAGTTGCAGCTTTTTATCAATCCACAATAGATAAACATTCGTTTTTTTCTCCGTCACATGTATTATCCATTGCAATAATTTAACTAAGCCTCCTGACATTCTACTTGGAATGAACTGAAAGCGATGATATTATCTTTAATTGAAAAACTAATGTTTGCTATTCATTAATTAGTGGTGAGATTGGGGCTCACCTTACACCTTAATTTTACTTTTTGTTATTGATATAACTACATTGCTGTGTACCTGGAGTCACATGTTGGCCAGGTCAAGGAAGGACAACAGATTTCCCTCTCTAAAGGAGATTAGTAAACCAGATAGGTTTATGACAATCAGCGATGATTGTTGTGGTCACCATTGCCCAGACTAGCATTACATGTTTGAGCTTTTGTTTTCATTGAAATCAGATTTCACAGCTACCATGGTGAGATTTGGACCATGTCCACAAAACAATTATTATGCCAGGGACATTGCCATAACAACACTATTTCTCTATCTGCGCATCCCTAGTTCAGTTATCCTGCAGAGGTTTGTGGAATTGTGAAGTCCTTGTATGAATGACAACTAATTTCCAGCAGAGTTTTTGAAATGTGTGGCTTCATGGTGGTGAAATTCATGAGGCACACATGTTTAATCAGAGGCAACTATTGGAGAAAGACTTGGGGGCGGGTAAAGCACTGATGTTTTTTTTTAGATTACTTACAGTGTGGAAACAGGCCCTTCAGCCCAACAAGTCCACACCGACCCTCCGAAGCGCAACCCACCCACACCCCTACATTTACCCCTTCATCTAACACTACGGGCAATTTAGCATGGTCAATTCACCTGACCCGCACATCTTTGGACTGTGGGAGGAAACCGGACCACCCGGAGGAAACCCACGCAGACACGGGGAGAACGTGCAAACGGGAATTGAACCCGGGTTTCTGGTGCTGTGAGGCAGCAGTGCTAACCACCGTGCCGCCCACTGTTGTGGAGTTGTTGTTGAGAATAAGGAACCTGAAATCAGCTGGATTCACAGTGAACTGCAAAAAGGGTATGCTGCTCTCCATAAATATATGTACACAAAAAATACAACAGGGCCAGCAACCATACTTCTATTAGATTTAAAATAGTGATGGAAAAGGATAGGCCAGATCTAAAAGTTGAAGTTTAAATCGGAGAAAGGCCAAATTTGATGGTACTAGGCAAGAACTGTTGAAAGTTGATTGGGGGACAGATGTTCGCAGGTAAAGAGACAGCTGGAAAATGGAAGCCTTCAGAAATAAGATAACGAGAACCCAAAGAAAGTATATTCCTGTCAGGGTAAAAGGAAAGGTTGGTAGGTTTGGGAACGCTGGATGACTAAAGAAATTGAGGATTTGGTTAAGAAAAAGAAGGAAGTATATGTCAGGTAGAGACAGGATAGATCGAGTGAATCCTTAGAAGAGTATAAAGAAAGTAGGAGTATACTTAAAAGGGAAATCAGGAGGGCAAAAGGGGGACATGAGATAGGTTTGGCAAATAGAATTCAGGAGAATTCTAAGGGTTTTTACAAATACATTGAGGACAAAAGGGTAACTAAGAAAAGAAAAGGGCCCATCAGAGATCAACAAGATAGCTCTTGTGTGGAGCTGCAGAAAATGAGGGAGATACCAAACATATATTTTGCATCAAGTATTTATTGTGGAAAAGGACATGGAAGATATAGAATGCAGGGAAATAGATGGTGACATTTTAAAAAATGTCCATATTACAGAGGAGGAAGTGCTAGATGTCTTGAAATACATGAGGGTGGATAAATCCCAGGACCTGATCAGGTGTATCCTAGAACATAGTGGGAAGCTAGAGAAGTGATTGCTGGGCCTCTTGCTGAGATATTTGTATCATCAATAGTCACAGGTGAGGTGCCGGAAGACTGGAGGTTTGCTCAAGTGGTGCCACTATTTAAGAAGGGTGGTAAGCACAAGCCAGGGAACTATAGACCAGTGAGCCTGATGTCGGTGGTGGGCAAGTTGTTGGAGGGAATCCTGAGGGACAGAATGTATATGCATTTGGAAAGGCAAGGACTGATTATGGATAGCCAACATTGCTTTGTGCATGGGAAATCACGTCTCACAAACTTGAGTTTTTTGAAGAAGTAACAAAGAGGATTGATGAGGGCAGAGAGGTGGACGTGAACTATATGGACTTCAGTGATGTGTTCAACAAGGTTCCCCATGGGAAACTGATTAGCAAGGTTAGATCTCATGGAATACAGGGAGAACTAGCCATTTGGATACAGAACTGGCTCAAAGGTAGAAGACAGAGGGTGGTGGTGGAGGGTTGTTTTTCAGACTGGAGGCCAGTGACCAGTGGAGTGCCACAAGGATCGGAGCTGGGTACTTTACTTATCATCATTTACATAAATGATTTGGACGCGGGCATAAGAGGTATAGTTAGTAAGTTTGCAGATGACACAAAAATTGGAGGTGTAGTGGATAGCAAACTAGATTACCTCAGATTGTAACAGGATCTTGATCATATGGGCCAATGGACTGAGAAATGGCAGATGGAGTTTAATTCAGATAAATGTGAGGTGCTGCATTTTGGGAAAGCAAATCTTAGCAGGACCTATACACTTAATGGTAAGGTCCCAGGGAGTGTTGCTGAACAAAGAGACCTTGGAGTTTAGGTTCATAACTCCTTGAAAGTGGAGTCACAGGTAGATAGGATAGTGAAGAAGGCGTTTGGTATGCTTTCCTTTAATGGTCAGAGTATTGAGTACAGGAGTTGGGAGGTCATGTTGTGGCTGTACAGGACATCAGTTAGGCCACTTTTGGAATATTGCATGCAATTCTGGTCTCCTTCCTACAAGAAAGATGTTGTGAAACTTGATAAGGTTAGATGGCTCAGTGGTTAGCACTACTGCCTCACAGCACCAGGGTCCCAGGTTCAATTTCTGCGTCAGGCAACTGTCTGTATGGGGTTTGCACATTCTCCCCGTGTCTCTGTGGGGTTTCCTCCGGGTGCTCTGGTTTCCTCCCACAGCCCAAAGATGCGCAGGTCAGGTGAATTGTCCATGCTAAATTGACCATAGTGTTAGGTACATTAATCAGAGTGAAATGGGTCTGGGTGGGTTACTCTTCAGAGGGTCAGTGGGGACTAGTTGGGCAAAAGGCCTGTTTCCAAACTGTAGGGAATCTAATCTAATCTAAAAAGATTTACAAGTATGTTGCCAGGGTTGGAGGATTTGAGCTATAGGGAGAGGCTGAACAAGCTGGGCCTGTTTTCCCTGGAGCATCGGAGACTGAGGGGTGACCTTATAGAGCATTACAAAATTATGAGGGGCATGGATAAGATAAATACTCAAAGTCTTTTCCCTAGGGTCGGGAGTGCAGAACTAGAGGGCATAGGTTTAGGGTGAAAGGGGAAAGATATAAAAGAGACCTAAGGGGCAACTTTTTCACGCAGAGGTTGGTACATATATGGAATGACCAACCAGAGGAAATGGTGGAGGTTGGTACAATTGCAACATTTAAAATGCATTTGGATGGGTATATGAATAGAAGGGTTTGGAGGGATATGGGCTGGGTGCTGGCAGGTGGGACTAGATTGGATTGGGATATCTGGTTGGCATGGACGGGTTGGACTGAAGGGTCTGTTTCTATGCTGTACATCTCTATGACTCTCCATGACTCTATATCAGTGACAATACATCAGTCAGATCTACATGTATGAAAACATGGACAACAATAGTTTGCATTTATTCAGTGGAGGGAAAAATTCCATGGTGCTTCCCAAATGGTAATGTGGTAAATGTGACTGTCTATCTGCGCACTGAAAATTGAGTTAAACTGTCAGGTCATTATGGTCTAGTGAGAATCCTTCTGATATTGACTGAGTGATTAATATTGACCAGGATACAAATACCTTTTTCAGAACAGTGCCTTGGGATCTAAGAAAATGTAAGGTGGACCGTGAGTTAACATCTCTTTGGTTAGTGTAGCACCCCTCAATAATGCATGGGGTGTTACTCTAGATTTTTATGTTGAAGTTTTATAGGACAGTAAACTGAAATCTGCATAAAAGGAGTACAATTTAAAGCCCTTCCAGGAATTTCCCAGCTGAGGGCTGAAGATGGCTGAAGACATTTTCATCATTTTGGAGCAAAAGCATCATATAACAGACCATGCTGGGGGCTACCTGTCATAAGTAATTTTGTTAGTCCAGACAGCTCACCATTGCAGCAGATGGCTGTGGTGAACTCCTTTCTCAAAATCACGAAAGTGTAAGGAACATTTGATTTCTCTAAACTTCCATTCTGTTCCATTTGCAGGCTATGTTGATGTGGGCCTCATTCCTGAAGGAGCCCGAGATATCCGGGTGGAAGAAATAGCTGAAGCAGGGAATTTCTTGGCTTTGCGAAGCGAAGATCCAGAGAAATACTTCCTCAATGGAGGTTTTATTATCCAGTGGAATGGAGACTACAAAGCAGCAGGAACAACATTTAAATATGAAAGAAATGGGAATCTGGAAAACCTAACAGCTCCAGGACCTACGAAAGAACCTGTCTGGATTCAGGTATGTCATACTTCAGATATTTAGAACATATTCAGTTTTGGTTCATATTCAAAATGGTACTATCATCATGGTACTATCGTCATCAGTTTTTTTTGCTTGAAGAGGGACTAAAAATGCTTTGCAGGATCTGAGAGGACTCTCAGAACAGTCCAAGGAAATGTAATATTTCCTCATAGAGACAAATAGGAGATTTAAGATGGACCAAATAGAAGGGTGCATTGATCTTTCCTCTCCTGACTGTACTGCATCATCAGAAGGCTAAGACTAAATAGCCTTTGTTTTTTCACTTCGCATTTAGGAATTTAGAAGTGGCCATTAGCTATTTAAAGGAAAATGCATTTTTAGTGTATTTACCCTATTCATCGATTACATTCAATTTTTCTTTACCCAGACTTCATCCTGGATAATCATGCAAAATATGTGATCGGCACCACGGGTGCAAAATCCTGATTTAAAATAACATCAAAGTTCCATCCACATCTGTGAATGATTTTTGTAGTGAATAATGTAAAAAGAAATAAACTGTATTTATGTAGAACTTTTCAGATTGTAGCAATGTCCCAAAGCATTTCATGGGTAATGATGCATTGTTGTCATGTCAGCATTGGGTAGTTTGCTTCTTGGAAAATGTAGATTAACAGCTACCTCTTGAAGCTGCACACTCAAATGCATGTGCTAAAATCCTTGCCTGTGCCACACATGAATACTGAGGAGTTTGAGCTCACACATGAGAGAGAAAGATTCAGAAAGGACATGAGGAGCAACCTTTTCACACAAAAGGTGATGCGTCTATAGAATGTCAGAGGAAGTGGTGAAGGCTGGTACAATTACAGCATTTAAAAGGCATCTGGATGGGTACATGAATAGCAACGGTTTAGAGGAATATGGACCAAATGCTGATAAATGGGACTGGGTTAATGTAAGATAACTGATCAGTATGAACGAGTTGGACTGAAGGGTCTGTTTCTGTGATGTACATCTATGTAACTTCATGCTATACAAAAAGTGAGATTTGCCCACTTTAAATGCAAAGCTCTACATCACACAATAGCAATACATGGTGGTTCCAAGTCACCACCCACATAAATATACAAGAACTAATATTTACTGGGTGGTCCTTTCTGGCTTCATTGATTTTATGCTTTAAATTGAAAGGAAAGAAATGTAAGTATTTGCATTTAATATGCACATCTGCCCTAAAGTTTCTAAACATTCCTGGTGTGTATTTCATGGTCAGTAAAGCTGATCTGAAGTATTGTGAGTTTTACTGCTACACACCAGATCTTCCTGACCACAGCATTGACCTTGAATACTAGAGGAGAGTGTGTAATTCCAGCTAATCGAGATTGACTGTTTCACTCCTTTACTGAAGCACCATCCATTCTGTTTAAAGAGTTGCAGTAGCTCATGTATGAAGCCTTTATTTGAAGCATGCATGAGTGAATTTGTCTCTGGAAATGTTTTCACATTTAAATAAGAACATATTTTTCTCTTATATAAATTTTTAATATTTAATGAATTTTAATGTACTTGTGCTTGTTGTTACAATATCAGAAAGACTGGTAACATTTTAATGTAGAATTAGTCCTAAAGACTAGAAACAATTGGATTCTTTTTAACACATTCTGACTCCTCTCTTTATTCATGGGAATTTCTGTTCTTCAAATTAAAAGCAGGAGGAAATGGTTAACTGCTTCATTCTGCTTCTGATCGACATGTTGTTTGGGATCCGTGGTGAAGCCAGTGCTTGTTGCAGACTGCAAAGTAAATCTTTCAGAAGCATCGTGTGATCTCTCTGGTGTGGAATTTCACCCCTATCAGTATGCAGTGATACTGCAACTAATTGCAGTCTTTACTGGGCATTTACAGTGGATAAGTAGTAGTGAACTCATTCGATGGTCCAAGCACGTTGAAGGATTTTGGGCACCCACTAAGAAGGAAAAAGCAATGAAATAAAAATGCATTTAAAATAGTCCTCAGAATCCTTACAATTTGGAAGCAGGCCATTCGGTCCATTGTGTCCACACTGCACCGCCAAACAGCATCCCATCCAGATGCACCCCATCCCTTTCACCCTGCATTTCCCATGGCTGATTCACATGATCTGCACATCTTTGGACTGTGGGAGGAAACCAGAGCACCTGGAGGAAACCCACACAAACACTAGGAGAATATAACCTCCACACAGACAATCTCAAGGCTGGAATCGATTATGGGTTCCTGGTACTGTGAGGTAAAAACAATGACTGCAGATGCTGGAAACCAGATTCTAGATTAGTGGCGCTGGAAGAGCACAGCAGTTCAGGCAGCATCCGAGGAGCAGTAAAATCAACGTTTCGGTCAAAAGCCCTTCGTATTCCTGATGAAGGGATTTTGCCCGAAACGTTGATTTTACTGTTCCTCGAATGCTGCCTGAACTGCTGTGCTCTTACAGCGCCACTAATCCAGATCCTGGTGCTGTGAGGCAGCAGGGCTGACCACTGAGCTACTGTGCTGTTCTAAACTCAGAGGGAATTATAGACTGGAGCATACACATTAAAAAAGGTGCAGGGTAAAGTGTTCTTAAACAAAGATTTTTTAAAGAAAACAGTTATGATTGAGAAGAATTAGCTCCACTAATTAACCATTTAGCAGAACTCCACAGCATGAACTGAAAACAGAAAATGCTGCAGAATCTAAACAGGCCTGGCATTGTCTTGTTTTTACTATTCAATCACGGGATAAGGGTGTCACTGGCCAGGCCAGGATTTATTGTCCATCCCTAATTTCCCAGAGAATTAGCCACTTTGCTGTGA
The DNA here is from genome assembly GCF_020745735.1 of Hemiscyllium ocellatum. Taxonomy (NCBI): domain Eukaryota; kingdom Metazoa; phylum Chordata; class Chondrichthyes; order Orectolobiformes; family Hemiscylliidae; genus Hemiscyllium; species Hemiscyllium ocellatum. Next base: position 50,566,231 of record NC_083401.1, on the reverse strand, counting down.
GTTAGGAGTCACATGTAGGTCGGATTTCCTTCACTGAAGGGCTGTTGGTAAACCAGACGGGTTTTTCCTGACAACCAACAATGGTTTCATGGTCATCAGTAGTCTCGTGATTCCAGATTTTTATAGAATTCAAATTCTACTATCCCACGATTTGAATTCAGGTCATTGTCTGGGTCTCTAGATTAATAGTACAGGGATAATACCATTAGGCCATAACCTCCATATAATGAAACAAGTTAACGTTTCAAGTTCAATATAACTCATCTGCAGAATTTGATAAAGATGAAATTATCATCTTAGGTCTGCAGCAAATGTTACTAAATATATTACTGTTTAAAACCCAGTTACATCTGATTGAACAAAGCTTAACTTGTTAAAGGGTTTGAACTAATAATATGGGAGAGGGACAGTTGAGAATCTTGCTGGTAAATTCTCTGGGTGTAGGGATGAGTGCAGGATCCAACGAAGGGCTTTTGCCCGAAACATCGATTTCCCTACTCCTCGGATGCTGCCTGACCTCCTGTGCTTTTCTAGCACCACTCTTATCTAGACTCTGGGTTTGGATATCTGGTCAGCATGGATGAGTTCGACTGAAGAGTCTGTTTCCGTGCTGTACATCTCTATGACTCTATGTGATTCTAAAACTAATGCATATGACATTTGCCGATCTTCTAGGCAGTTAGGAATGGGCAATAAATGCTGGCCTAGCCAACGAGACCCGGGTCCCATGATGTTTTTTATCAATAATCCCCATAATCCCCGCACAGAGCCTTGAGTAAACCCACCAACTTGAACTGACAAGATCTGCCCATTTGACATACCCCATGCACATCTAACACCTCTGACTCACCAAACTGTTATTTCTCTTGCGACCCTTGTTGTACAACAACAGTCCCCTGAACTGACTTGTCTGGCCTCCAACCTGACAGACCTTCCTCATTCCCCTGCCCATTATACTACATATCCGCCATCCACGTACCACCTCACCCTCTCACCGAAATGCCACTCAATCCACCCAATACCCTATACAAATGCTACTGTACTCATCCATGCCCTCACCCACAACCACCCTGGCATTTTATTCACCTGCCACTTTAGCAACCTACCGCCTGACCCAGCTGAAGGGGGAGGGGGGGGGGGGGATGTTGGTGGTGGGGGTGGGGGAGGTGGATTGGATGCCCTGGGTGTGGGCAGGAGGACACTGCGCCCAGGACATTCCACACCTGCCACCTTGCCACTGCCTTGGCCCTCCCCATGCCACTGCCCCTGCTCCAGCCCCAGCCCCAGCCCCCCAGGGATGTGGTGGGGGTTAGTTGGGGGGGGGGGGGCAGGGGTGCACCAGAAAATGTCCACACCTCAAACTCAATTCACCCACAACCCTTGACTCTATAACTCACCCCCCCAACTCTCCCAACATTCCCCACCCCAACTCACTTCCCCATCCCAATTCACTTCCCCCACACCCCATCTCAACAAGCTCCCCATCCCAATTCACTGCCCTAATACTCCACCGCAACGCACCACACCCATCCCAATTCACTGCCCCCATACCCCACCTCAACTCGCTTCCCCATCCCAATTCACTGTCCCCACATTCCATCTCAACTCACTCCTCCACCTCAATTCACTGCCTAGCTCCCCCCAGCGCTCCACCCCAACTTGCTCCTCCCACACTAACTCATTGCCCCATTCCCCTAACTCAACTCAGTCTCCCCCACCCCCATCTCAACTCACTCCCCCCACACTAACTCATTGCCCTCATCCACCAACCTCAGCTTGCTCCCCATACACTCCCAAAACTCCCAACTCTCCCCAACCCTTCAGCTTTCTCCCTCCACCTCTGTTCACTCCCCCAACCCCCAATACTCAACTCTGCCCCCAATTGACTACAACCCTCACCTTCTACAACCCCCACTCCTCCAACTCTCCCACACCCCAACTCAACTCACCCCTGAAAACATCTCCCCCACCCATTAAGACCCCAAACACTATCCCCTGAACCCCAAAGCTCCCTATCCCATCACCTCATCACCCCAACTCACCCCACTGACAATTTAACACACTACCCCATAACTCCCAACTCTCCCTACTCCCTCCATCAACATGTTTTGGGAAAGCAAATCTTAGCAGGACTTATACACTTAATGGTAAGGTCCTAGAGAATGTTGCTGAACAAAGAGATCTTGGAGTGCAGGTTCACTCCCTCCATGGCAAGTATTTTCTTTCTAAATTATGGAGATGACAGGCCAATTAGAATCTGAGTGACCAAATATTTGTGCACTCAGAGGGTATCATATTTGTGGATTTCTCTACCAGAGAACACTGAATATGTTCAAGGAAATGATGTTAAATTTTTGATGTTAAAGGCATCTGTACGATATGGAGAGAAAGCAGGAATGTTGTGTTTGGAGACAATCAGTCATGATCATGTTGAAGGGTGGAGCAGGCTCACTTGCCAATGGCCTGTCTTGCTGCTAGTTTCTCTTTATCTATGTGAACAAAACTGCACTACACACAGCACTCCAGATGGGATCTCAGCATGACTCCATTTAATTGTAATGAGACATTTTTACTCTAAATCTCTTGTAATAAATGTTAATACCATTTGCCTTCTCATTAGCTTTCTGCACTTGCATGTTAACTGCCACATAACCCACCTAACCTCATAGTATTCCTATGAAGCACAGTCATAGTGTTCCTCCCATTGAGCTAGAAAATCCAGGTTCAAGTCTCACCCACCTCATGGGTGTGTCATGGCATGTGCAAACAGATCGATTAAAATAAATGCCCAATAAGTATCTGATCAGTCACTAGTCTACCACTGCCTGATCTACTTGAACAATCACAACTGCCCTACCTCTTGTCCAGATACTCTGGGTTCCAGTCTCACCATCTGTAAGTCCATCTGAATTGTCTATGGCAGACATTAAGAATGGTTGAGTTTCCTGATCAGACAGGACTATGAGGTAGCTGCAACACATCAGCCTCCCTACATTACAAGATCCCACATTTATTCAGTGGCTCATTAAAAAGCTATTCACATGTCCCAGAACTTTTCAGTGTGCTCATGAATTAGTTTATCAGAATATGGAAGCCAATGATGTGAAAAGAGGCAATATCTTGGCTTAGTATTGCAACACACAGTGAGATAATTTATGAATCTTGGATCCCTTTGAAATATTCAGCCTTTAGAACTTTATGGAACAATGTATAAATAGTTGACACTTTATCATCATAATTGGTATAACAGTCCTGAGATAACATGGCTAAGGTTGAAAACTCACCCTTGATGGAATAATAAGTATGCATGTATAGTCTTGCTACCAGCATCTGGGGGTTTGATTATACAGGATCATCTTTGCTATGGTTCTTTATGAACAGATTGTGATTTAATTAGTTTTACTGAATTAATAAGTTATATATTACTCAGCATGAGTTTATATTTTCATATCAACATATTGTAAAATGATTCTGCAATTCAGATTGAAATAAGAAGCAGAATTAGATTTAATGCCAGGTGGAAAGTAAAATTCAGTAGGTGCTATATGCTCATTGCCTACCAACCTACTCCCTGTTCCTACTAAAAACTAAAACGTGGGAGATGCACATGCACTAATTGATATCTCAAATGGCCAATTAATGCTCACATGGGGGTGTTATGTAGCTGACTCTGGGATTTAACTAAGTATTGAGGAGTTGATTGGTCATGATAGAGAAGGTTGAAGTCAGCTTGATAAAACTGAAGAGAGATTAGACAAAGTTGCATTGTTTCACTTGATTGTGAAACCCTGAGAGGTGGTCTGATAGAAGTTTACAAAATAGTGAGACTCATGGATACGATGGATAGTCAGAGCCTTTTTCCCAGGGTAGAAATGTCAATTACTAGGGGGCAATTAAGGTAGATGGGGCTAAGATGAAAGCAGATGTAAGAGCCTAGATTTTTACACACATTGTGGTACTTGCCTGGAATGTGTTGCCGGAGGAGGTGATGGAGACGGATACAATAGCGACATTTAAGAGGCATTTTGATAGATACATGAATAGGCAGGGAATAGAGGAATATGGACCACACAGAGGCAAAGGGCTTTTTTATTTTAGAATGATGTCATGTGTTGGTGCAGGCTTGGTGGGCCAAAGGGCCTGTTCCTGTTCTGTACTGTACTTTGTTCTTTGTTTAAGAGGCATCTTGGTAGATACATGAACAGGCTTGGGGAGCTAATGGTCTAATGGTATTATTGCTGGACTGTTAATCCAGAAACTTGGCTCATGTCGTGGGTATCAATGTTCAAATCCTGCCACTGGAGATGATGGAATTCAAATTCAATAATACAAATCTGCAATTTGATGACCATTGCTGATGACCATTGCTGATTGTTGGAAAAACCCATCTGGCTCCCTAATGTCCTTTAGGCAAGGAAACTGCCAACCTTACCTAGTGTGGTCTACATGCGTGTCCAGACTCACAGCAATGTGGTTGACTCAACTGCTGACTGGGTGATTCGGGATGGGTAATAAATGATGGCCTAGCCAGCAATGCCCACATCCCATGAATGAGTACAAGGAAAGAATGAAGAGATACAGACTGCATAGAGGCAACAGGATTTTAGTTTCGAAAGGCATCATGTGTCAGCAGAAGCTTGGTGGTCCAAAGGGCACAATCCTGAGCTGTACTATTATTTGTTCCTCATAAAATATGAACTTCGCTCTAAGATGGAAAGTTCCACTTCTGAATGCTGTTACAATAGTGGTAATTCTCAAGGAAACTTGGGCTGGGCAAAAATACAGTCCTGCCAACGTCACTGCATTCCAAGAAAAAATAATACAGGAAGATTTATAAAATAGATGTTTGAAAGAAAAAGGTACATGTGGAATCTTGCTTTCAATTTAGTTGTGAATATGGAGGAAAAGGGAGTCAGACTTTAGACAGTAAACAACTTCTGGATTATTCCAGAAGCACAAAGAGACAAAAAATAAGCTTTTTGTACAATTAATTATAATTAAATTGAAAAAAAATCTTTGAACATAACTAATATAATAGCACAATTTAAATGTTTACAATAGCAATATTCTGGTGAATGCTCAAATTAAAAATTAGGGTCTGATTAAAAGGTCTTTATGTTCTCCTGTTTTCAATTTAAGGATATGTGATAGGATTGTGAATAAAAGGATCCCCTGTTGGAGAAAAATCTATCCCTTAACAGCCTCATGATAATGACAGGAGTGACAATGTCTTGTTGAGATAGATAGGAATCTCACCTGTCTACACTGGGTAAGCTCTGCTAAACTTCTGTGACTGTAAGGTAAGGTGTAAAACCATGAGCCAAGTCTCCCACTGCTGGCTACTCAAGTCTATCTGTGGATGGGAAACAATTGCAGACTAAGCCACACTGACAAGCCAACTGATTAACTCACTCTGCATGCTCCCACATAAAGGATAGCCACAGACACTGCAGAGCAGTCACCACATCTAAACCGCAGTGTGGGTCATGGTTATCAAACAAAAATAATGAAATTCAGTGCAAAACTTAAAAAGGAAATACAATCAGAATTTAGATTTGATTTTGTATTAAATTGAACATTTGCACGTATGAAGAAATAACTGGGAAAGATCATTTATCCCTCTAGCCTGCTCCATTATTTACTAAGATCATGGCTAATGTGATTTGGTTCTGTGTCGTTTGATTATGGCTTTGAATCCACATTCCTACTTATCCCAGACAGCTTTCATCATGTTTGTGAGCCAGGAACCTATCCACTTCTACCTCAAAGGAATGCAATGATCTCCCCTCCACCACTCTATTGGCAAGAGAGTCCGAAAGATTCATAGCTCTCTGCAAGAAACCAATTCCTCCTCCTGTCTGCCCTAAAATAGAGGCTCCTTGTATTTTTATACTGGCTCTCTCTAGTTCTAGTCTTTTCCACAAGAGAAAACATCTTTTAGCGTCTATTCTGTCAATTCCCTTTAGTACCTTGCAATGATTCAGTAAGATCACCTCCTGTCATTCTAAACTGGAAAAGATACAAACCTTGTCTATTTCATCTTTCCTCATAAGATAACATCCCCCATTCAAATTGCCATTGTTATAAAGTGGAGGTTGACCCCTCTCTGAGAACTAAAACCAAAAACACCCAAAGAGGAGTGCCTCTTCCTATAATCTATTAAAGGATTGTGAAAAGTGGTGTAATGTGCTTCTCAGCAACTTCCAGTGGTTAAATAAAATAAATCCCAGCACTTACTTTAAAATTAACAAGTAACAATTTATTTATCTAACTCTAACAGTGAACAAATTAACTAAATGAGTAACAAATAAATAATTCCCTTCTAACCACTATTAGCGAATAAAACAAAATTCTTATGTAATGCTGTTCCAATAAATATAGGTCACTCTCATATAACAAAATAGAATTTAGTTCGTATCAGGGCGGCACGGTGGCTCAGTGGTTAGCACTGCTGCCTCACACCACCAGGGACCCAGGTTTGATTCTAGCATCGGGCAACTGTCGATGTGGAATTTGTACATTCTTCCCGTGTCTGCATGGGTTTCCTCCCGCAGGCCAGGTGAATTGGCCAAGCTAAATTGCCCGTAGTGTTAGGTGCATTAAGTCAGAGAGAAATGGATCTGGGTGGGTTATTCTTTGGAGGGTTGGTGTGGACTTGTTGGGCCGAAGAGCCTGTTTCCACACTTTAGGGAATCTAATCTAAAGATTACAGCCATGTTATATGTCTTCTGAAATGTTCTGTGCCTCTTCTGTCAGGAAGGTTCTCTCTCTGTAGTTTCTTCTATCAGGAATGGTTTTTCTGCAGATTCTTCTCTCAGGAATTTAGGTGGTGTGCCACGGTATCGTGATAAATAGATGTGCTTTCTTTAAGAGCTGATAGCTGTCATCTCTCAGATGACATGGAGCCTGGGACTTTTTCCAACTGTCCCCTTCTTTTATACCCCTATTGACTTAATATTATCTTTACAATCGGATTGGTCATCTGTTGTCAAAACCATCAGATTTAAATTTTATAAGTTTTTGGGACCTAAGCACCTGGTTCAAGGTGATAGGTTGGAGAGGAGGGTGGGGCGGATAGATAGGAAAGGTGATGGACAGGTCAAGAGGGCGGTGCTAAGTTGGAGGCTTGTGACTGGCATAAGGTAGGGGGAGAGGAACTGTTGAAACTTGTGAAATCCACATTAATCCCATGTGGTTGCAGGGTCCCAAGTTGGAGGATGAGGCATTCTTCCTCCAGGCACCAAGTGGTTCGGGATTGGTGATGGACAAGGCCCAGGACCTGCATGTCCTTTGTGTAATGGGAGGGGGAGTTGAAGTGTTCCGCCACGAGTCGGTGGTTGGTGCGGGTGTCCCAGAGATGTTCTCTGAAATGATCCGCAAGTTGGTGTCTTATCTCCCTGATGTAGCGGAGACCACATCGGTGCAACGGATACAGTAGATGACATTTGTGGAGGTACAGGTAAATTTCTGTCAGATGTGGAAGGATCCTTTCGGACCTTGGACAGAGGTGAGAGGGCAGATGTGGGAGCAGGTTTTGCACTTGCTGCAGTGGCAGAGGAAGGTTTCCTCGCAAGGATGTTTACCTTGAAGAGGTTCTCCTCCTCTTATTATATGGCCTCATTTCACCCACTCCCACCTTTATCCCAGTCTGATCTACCCTCTTCTCTGACTTATCACCTTCTCCACCACCTTCATCTACCTATTGCATTCTCAGCTACCCTCCCCCAGCCCCATTTCCCTCCTATTTATATCTCAGTTCCTCCCCCCCCGGCCCCCTCGCCCCCCGCCCACAAGCCTCATTCCTGATGAAGTGCGTATGCCCAAAACGTCTATTCTCCTGCTCCTCGGATGCTGCCTGACCTGCTTGCTTTTCCAGTAACACACTGTCAACTCTGATCTCCAGCATCTGCAGTAGTCACTTTCTCCTACTTAATATGTTTACAGCCTTACATAAATAAGGAGAGTAAAAACTAAAAGCAACACTCCAAATGCGGCCTTACCAAACTGTATACAACAGTACCAAAACATTAACTTTACCTATCTATATTTTTTAAATCCAATCTTAGGATGTAGGCATTGCTGACTGACATTTATTCCGCTTGGCTGCCACACAACATGCTTTCTTATACCTTTCATTGTACCAGCAGCAATTTTGCAACCATTCCTTTGGTTATCCAAATCATTGATTATAAATATAGATTGTAAATGGTTGTGACCTCAACATGATCTCTGTGGCTCACTACTTATTACACTCTGTCAGCCTGATAATGATTCATTTATGCCCAGTCTTCCATCTAAATCTCTAACCATGTCTATATGTTCCCCTTTCACCATGAACTCCTATTTTGCAAGGTAATCTTTGAAAAAGTACCTTGCCAAATGCTTTCTGGAAATCAAAGTACAGTACATCCATTTCATTGCTTGTTATTTCTCCAAGGAACTGTTCATAAATCAGTCTAACGTGATTTCTCTTTCACAAAAATACTTTTTCTTGTTCACTGATTTCATGAAGATTTTCCAAGTGCCCTGCTAGACCCTCCTTACTGACTGATTCCAATGCTTTCCCTTGATGGAAGTTTGATGAAATTTGAATCCAAAGAAGATATTTAGCTGAATTTTCTAAATCAAATGAACCTCAGTAATCTTGAACCAAGCCAATCCAGTTCAAGTGCAATTCTGTTGCATATTAAATATCTCTAGATTTTGCAACTGGAGTGATTGGCTTCTGTCTGAAATTGATTTAACGATGAAACTCTTAACTTACAGCTACTGTTCCAAGAAAAGAACCCTGGTGTTCGTTATGAATACACTATCAAGAAAGACACAGAGGAAGAGAACACAATAGGACAACCAGAATTCTTTTGGAAATTTGGAGCTTGGACTGATTGCAGTGCTCCATGTGGAACAGGTGAAGTAACTACAACTAGTTTCCTGATAGGTTGCCTTAAGCTTCTCACAGAATTGATCTTCAACACATTCTTATTCTTGCGAATCTGTTTCCCTTATGAGTCTTTGTTTAAGAATTATATGTACCCCATGTTATCTCTTGTTTCAAACTTGAATCTCCACACCAGAGACCAGAATCTTCCCATGTGTTTCTGAGTTCCAAATGTTGACTGTCCCCCCTACCCCATTCTCCCAAGTTGAAATGATCATTCACTGTGATTCTCACAAGCCAGAAGATGGGCATTCCATCAGATTTAAGGAGAGTACACAGGCTGTCAAAGCAAGAGGGTCAATTAGAAATGTCCCAAGCTCAAAGGAACAGCAAGACATCATGGAAGGTAAGTAAGAAAAAGATTCCTTCAATATGGACATGCCCTCTCTTTCCAAAGTCAGAAATTTGGAAATGGCACTTGCACACAGAATACCATTGTCCAGTCTCATTCACATTCTGTAAACCTGCAAAATGACGTCCCAACCCCTCTACTCAGTGCACTGACCAATGAAGGCAAGCACATCAAATGTCTTCTTCATCACCCTGTCTACCTGCAACTCCACTTTGAAGGAACCAGGTCTCTTTGTTTGCCAACACTACCCAGGGCCCCACCATTAACTGTATAGGTCCTGCCCTGATTTGCCTTACCAAAATGTGGATACGTGGAGGGAGATAAGTGCAGTCTATTTTCCTATGGATCACTAGAAAGAGCCAACCTGGATAAGACTGTGGTGTACAAAGATTAGTGTACACGTTACCAGTGAAGTGGGATGGCTGGCATTGCAGAAAGAAACTCAGTGATCTTCTGTGTTTTTCAAAGCTAAACGTCACTGGCTTCTGTCTGCTCACCTGCAATCCAGAGGCACCCCCCCCCCCCACACACACACACACACACATTGCCACTGCACACCATCTCACCAAGGTTCAGTTACTACAATTGTCAGTATAACATGCAAAATGTTGACCCAAAAGCAAAACAAAAGGCACGCAAAACAAATACACTGCAAACCCAGCTAACTCATTCTGCAAGCGGATTCCAACCGGGCTATCTCAGGCTGGCACTGTGCTTTGTCATGTTGTCTGGAATAGGCCTTCCAATCAATGCGTTAATCCTCAATTTCAGATTGTCAATCTGGTCTCCTTGTTATATAAAGGATGCTGTGAAACGTTAAAGGGTTCAGAAAAGATTTACAAGAATGTTGCCAGGGTTGAAGATTTTGAACTATTGGAAGAGGCTGAACAGGCTGGGGCTATTTTCCCTGGAGTGTTGAAGGCTGAGGGGTGATCTTAGAGATTTATAAAACCATGAGGGGCCTGGATAGAGTGAATAGGCAATGCCTTTCCCCTGGGTTTGGGGAGTCCTAAACTTAAGGGCATAGGTTTAAGGTGAGAGGTGAAAGATTTAAAAGGGATCTAAAGGGCAACTTTTTTATGCAGAGGGTGGTGCATGTACGAAATGAGCTGCCAAAGGAAGTGGTGGAGGCTGGTACAATTGCAACATTTAAAAGGCATCTGGATGGGCAGATGAATAGGAAGGGTTTAGAGCGGTATGGGCCATATGCTGGCAAATGGGACTAGATTAACTTCGGACATCTGATCGGCATGGACAAGTTGGCCCAAAGGGTCTGTTTCTGTGCTGTTCACCTCTAAGACTCTATGACTCTAAATCTTTTCTGCATCCAGGGCATCCCATGCACCCTGAGTTTGTCAGCTCAAGTTGTCCAATGTACTCAATGTCAGACACAGGAGATCCTTTCAGGGTTATACTGCAGTGATTCACCAGAGCAGGGCATGCATCAAAGCACCATCTTAAGGAGACATATAGTCTGTTTAATATGGCCCTGGAAGGAGCATGAGCCATATTGTATCTTCATTCTGTGTCACTCCAAGGCTGTCATAAAGGTGCAGCACAGTTTTAAAAAGGTACATCTTATCTTCCACAGCTATCCCTGTATGGGCCAAAAACCTTGAAAGGACATGGGAACATCGGAGTTTGCTAATCTGTAAGATTTGTGGCAGCTCCTAGGCTATCTGACACACCCCTTTGGAATTTGACATCAGTGTGTTAAGGACCAGACTAGGCCAGACCCCCTCACATTAGTTTGAGAAGGTAGCCTAGACCCTAAGTTTTTCTTATTTTAAAGGTAAATGTGAAGTGAGTGTTCCAGGTGTGATGCAATGGGTCAAACTACTTGACGTTAAGCAAAACACAATTTATTGAAACACTATAGTTAAAATACAATCAAAAGGAAGTAGAATTTGGAATAACTTGCTAGTGGAAAACTTAACCGAATACTGGGTGCAGTACCATTACTCATTAACGGATACAATATAGGCAAATGTGAGGACTGCAGATGCTGGAAACCAGAGTCTAGATTGGAGTGGTGCTGGAAAAGCACAGCAGGTCAGGCAGCATCCGAGGAGCAGGAAAATCGACAGTTCGGGCAAAAGCCCTTCATCAGAAATGGAGGCAGGGTGCCTGCAGAGTGGAGAGATAAATGAGAGGGGGGTGGGGGTGGGAGAAAGTAGCATAGAATACAATAGGTGAATGGGGGTGGGGATGAAGGTGATAGGTCAGAGAGGAGGGTAGGGGAACGTAGCAAAGAGTACAATAGGTGAATGGGGGGGATGGAGATGATTGGTCAGAGAGGAGGGTAGGAGAAGGTAGCAAAGAATACAATAGGTGCATGGGGATGGGGATGGAGGTGATAGGTCAGAGAAGAGGGTGGAGCAGATAGGTGGGAAGGGAGATTGGCAGGTAGGACAAATCATGGGGGCAGTGCTGAGCTGATACAATATAGTAACATCCCATAAACACAGCCCTTGGCAAAAAGGTAAATTCAGACACAGATAGTTTCCCAAGGGAACAACATCAAGAGAGATTTCAGAGAAAGTCACAGGTCAGAATTATTTACTGAAGCTTGCAAACCTTCTGGGACCCAAATCACTTTCTCCCTGCTACAGCTAAAAAAAAATAGAAAATCTGATCTGGTTACTCCTCTTCCATCGTTGTAACTGCTTTAAAAATACTGAAAGGTCTCTTAAACTATTGCATGAGGCTAGCTCCCATAGTCACTTTACCACCTCTGCCTTTACAACCCCTCTTTAAAAAAACCCAGGACAAAATAACTTGGTTAAAGTGACAGCATCATCACAAGTGGTCACAGATAAGTTGAATATTGAGAGAGTAGAAGCTTTTCCTGTTGATGTACTTGCAGGTTGTTGCTAAAGTGCTCTCAAATACACTTGGAGGAAGATAGCAATGGGGGAGAATCCTATTATCCAAGCTGCTTGATTTTCCTGATCCTGGGGTATATACTTTGATCTGGAAAAAATGTCATCAGTAACATCCCAGATTTGTAGTAAGGATTGTGAGATGCCACACATGCCCCCGTTACTCTTTGAAATGAGCCACTGGTGACATAAAGATTCAGGGCAGCTGTGACCCGGGTGGGCCCTGGATGGAATGTACCCCAGTCCTTTGGAGAGCAAATCCTTCTCCAGCAGATGCCACTGTTCAGTATGATGGACTGAGAAACCCTAATCTGCAAATGTGCTGACTTTCAGACAATTGAAGAAAATTACAATGATGCCCTATAGAGGCAAGGTCTCAAATGAACTAAAAATCAGGTGTAGATGTAATCCATTGCAGGTATAGGCAATTCAGCTCCTCAAATGTACCCCACCATTCCATAAGATCATGACTTATCTGCTTTAGGCCTCAACTCATTTTACATGCCAGCTCCTCATGGCCCTCAACTTCTTGATACTGCAAAAGTCTATGCAAGTAACTTCCACAATCTCTGAGGTAGAAAATTTCAGACATTTCTCATTGTCTGAGTGAAGAAATTCCTTTGCATCTCTTTTTTAATGAGGTCCCTCTTAATCTGTAACTACATCTCCTCATTCAACATTCCCCGGTTAATGGAACAATCTACCCAGTTAACCTCCCACGATATGGTGAGCAGCACGGTGGCACAGTGGTTAGCACTGCTGCCTCACAGCGCCAGAGACCCGGGTTCGATTCCCGCCTCTAGGCGACTGACTGTGTTGAGTTTGCACATTCTCTCCATGTTTGCATGGATTTCCTCCGGGTGCTCCGGTTTCCTCCCACAGTCCAAAGATGTGTAGGTCAGGTGAATTGGCCATGCTAAATTGCCTGTAGTGTTAGGTGTAGGGGTATGGGTGTGTTGCGCTTCGGCGGGTCAGTGTGGACTTGTTGGGCCGAAGGGCCTGTTTCCACGCTGTAAGTAATCTAATATAATCTAAAGATACCTTGTGCGTTTTAATAAGATCACGTCTCATTCTTCTAGACTGAAGCAAGGAGTCTTCCCATGGAGGTCATTGCCATGCTTTGAGAAAGTGCTCTGAGGTGTGCAGTCCTATGCAATTATGCATTCCACAACCAAGGATTTCACCCTACTTTGGAAGTATAATTCTTCTTGTAAGCCACCATGATAGTCCCTCAATTCCATCCCAAAGAAAAAGCTGCTTTCCACATTACAGACCATCTCCATGCATACCGACAGTTCAGCAAGCAAATGTGATAACTGCAAAATGCTTGCTATGGAATGAGTTTATGAAATGGAACTTCGCGTTCAACTTTTAAGTGCCCTATTCCCATTGCAGTTGCTTTGTTGACATGACAAGGAGACGATTAGTGTGCAGAATGTGATGTTGGCTGGATGGCTGGTTTGCAATGCAAAGTGATGCCAAAAGCATGGGTTCACTTTATGCACCAGCTGTGGTTACAATGAAGGCCTCTCCCTCTCAGCTTCTGCCTTTGTCTGACGTATGGTGACCCATCAACAGGTTGGACTATACCAACTTTATCTGATAGTATTTAAATGCAAGAAAGAATTTGCTTAATTATTGCGCCTGTAGATTTGACTTGATTGTAGTTTCCAATTCCCAGTGTTGCGAGTTTGGTAATCTTTTCCATAATCACTTAATTGAGCTTAGATTTTCTCAACTTCATATAAACCCTTCAGGATTCTGATCAAACACTTCTGGTTGGAAGCTTTCAAAGCTAAGAATCTTATTCTGATGTAACCTATTTCCTAACAGTTCTCAACTATCTCCTAACTTCAGGAGAAACTGTTTCATACATCTAACTTCGACCAAGTCCTGTGTAAGCTAAGAAAAAAACACTTGTACAAGGTTTGGAATTTGACCCTAATCAAAAGAAAAGTTCCTGATCCTTCTAAACAGAAAACTAATTCATGGTCCTTAGTGATTATTCTGTCCACTTGTAAAATATCTCCCAATGCAAAAAAAGGTTTCTCCTTGACCAGCTGCAGAGTTGTACCAGTTCTGTGCTCAACATATTGTGCTCCTAAACTAACCTCAGTGCCCACAGAGGTGAAAGTCTTTGAGCTGGAGGAGGGTGCAGTTGGAAGTCTGCCAGTGGATCTGTTGAGGTTTTGGTGATTGCCCCTCATAGATAGTGTTGGTGCTGATGGTCTCTGTCACCGACCTCTTTGTGGAGGTTCACTGGGTTCTGCTAGTGCCTGTGTAAGAGAGTGGAAATTAGTCACAGAAGATTAATAAAAACTGCTGCAGATTAAGAATGAGTTGGCGCTGGTGGTAGTGAGAGAACAGCACAGCAAAATGAAGCTTACTGAGTCGCACATCGTGGTCTCTGTATCCCCACATGAAGGCCAATTCCCCCATCAGATTTTCCTGCATCAAGACAAAGTGAGGGGCTGAGTATAGTACAGTTGGATGCAAGAACAGTTAATACTAATGCAGGAATAAAAGAGGTGGTGAACTCTGAGTGAGTTGGAAGCATTAAGGGCACAAAGCATGGAGGCTGACAGCCTTTTAGGAGAATCAGGTGGCTGAAAGCCATTGAGTGGACATAAACTAAAAATGATACCTCCAAAGTACACCACTCTCTCAGTACAACACTAATGTGCTTAGATTGGCAGCACAGTGCCTCAGTGGTTAGCGCTGCTGCCTCACAGCACCAGAGACTCAGGTTTGATTCTGTCTTGAGCGATTGTCTGCACGTACGCCCTGTGTCTGTTTGGGTTTCCTCCAGATGTTCTGGATTCCTCCCACAGTCCAAAGCATGTTAGGTGGATTGGCCATGCTAAATCACCCACAGTGCCCATGGATGTACAGGCTGTGTGGGTTAGTGGTGGGGAATACGGGGTTACAGGGACAGGGTAGGGCGTTGAATTTGAGTGGTGTATCGTTTAGAGGGTAAGTGTGGACTTTATGGGCTGAATGGTCTCCTTCCACACTGTCAGGATTCTATGATTCTCAATGTTAACATGAGGCTACCATCGCTTCAAGATATGAATGCTACAATTGGGTCAAATCTGTGTGATTTATTTCACATCACAAATTGCAGGCTTAACAGGTACTTCAAATACTTATAATAAGAAAAACACAAGCCATGTAGCAAATTTAGTGCATAAAAGATAGATGAAAAGACAGATAGATATCATCTATATAAGGCTTCAGCTATTTTTCATAGAAGAAAGCTTTCCAAGTTGTGATTTATGGCATCTTCAGCTTCAGATTGATTATTATCACTGTAACCACTTGACCTAGTTTATTTTATTCACCACTTATCCTTCAAGTCAGAGATATGCTCTTTCCAAAACTGATATATGATTTGTAAACAATTTCTGATATGTTTGTCATATTCAGTTTTACTATTAAAGCAAAGAACAAGGAACAGTCCAACACAGGATCAGGCCTTTCGGTCCAACAAGCCTGCGGCAACACATTGCCTTTCAAAACCTAACTCCTTTGCCTCCATGTAGTCTCTATCTCTCTCTTCCCTGCCAATTCATGTATCTATCAGGGTGCATTTTAAATGTTGCTGTTGTATCCACCTCTACCACCTCCTCTGGCAGTGCCTTCCAAGCACTTTACCACCCTTTGTATAAAACAACCTGTGTCACAAATCTCCTTTAAACTTATCTGCTTTTACCCTCGGCCGATGTCCCCTAGTAAGTCGCATTTCTACCCTGGGAAAAAGACTCCGACTAACCATGCCTCTCATAATTTTGTAATGACTAACAGGTCACCCCTCAACCTTCTATGTTCAAGTGAAAAGAGTTTGTCTGACCTCTCCTCAGTGTTAGTTGAAACCATTTAGATTGGAAAAGGTATTCAGTTTTACATGTTCTGGATGTCTGTGCTGCCTGTAGCATTTATAGAGTGTTAATGTCTTGAGCTTTCAGGACAAGCATCTTGGCTTCACTTCCCTTCCCATGGCCCTGGTTTAATCTATTCCCTTATTTAGTATGATGCCTTGTAATTATTGGCAGTAGTCAACAGTTTCCACAGGAACTTTAAACATGGTGTTTAGTTATCTCATTGAACAAATTCGGACTTGGCATTCTCTATTTATTGAGAAATAGATTCACTGAATTATCAAATTTGAATTATTGTATTCATAAATTCATGTCAGGTTGTACATGTACAATGCCATAGCCATAATACAGTGACCTTCTTGACTCACTTTTAAACCTGAAAGTAGAAAATGTGTAAAGAAAATGATCTATCAACAAACTATCCTCCAAAGATTTGTCATAAAATCATTACAGCAAATACAGGAGGCAATTCAGACCATTGAATCAGTGCTGGCTCTCTGTAGAGTAATCCATTTCAGTCCCATTCCACCCTTCTGTCCCCAGGAACCTGTAGGTTTATTCTCCTCGATTGCCTGTCCAATTTCCTCTGAAATCAATTATCATGTCAGCGGACTCCAAAACAGATGGAATGGTTTTCCTAGCTAGTACCATCCAACGCACTCATTTCCTTCTTTCTTTTTCATGGTCCTATATGCTGCTGCCCTTCCCACTCCTAAATTAGCTCTAGTACCTTTTTTGTCTGAACAGCTCCAGAGGAAAGTCAAAGACTAAGATCAAAAATATCCCTTTGCTTTTTTTAATTGTAGCAGTTTCTGATACACGACATGTTTTGCAGTTTGTGGCCTCAAAAGGCATATAAAAGCGAGTCAGAGAAGTCACATCAATTTTTTTGGCTCACAACTCAACAAAGAAAACAAGCATTCATTGTAAGATCTGACAAAAATGAAATACTTTGAAGCTTTCAGCAAGCTCTGATTTGATTACAAGATTTGATTTTTCTGAACACAGTTTTATGACAGTGTAACTCATTCATACTTGTTTGATGTACACATGCCAATGTGCGTGCTTTTATGTTGACAAGAAATTTGTCAAACTCTGAGCATCAGCCAAAACAAAAGAGCAGTAATGATATGACTAATTAAAACATTTGTAAATTAGAATAAAAACAGAAGGTATTGAAAATATTTGTGAAGAGAAACAAATTAAAGGGTTCTTGTTTTGGGGTTGTCAGAATCAGTAGCAGGTAGTTATTATCTGATAATCTGCCAGGGATGGCTGAGACCACATGGAACCAGGGAATAAGGGGTATGTTAATTAAAGGATCATTGAGTGAGAGCTTGTTTGAGTGTTAACTAGAATGTGGAACAAATAATCAGCATGTTGGAATGTTGTAAAGTGTGAGTTGGAATAGATTCTGACTAGAAAGGTATGTGCCTAGACTCTGTCTAACCAACATTTATCCTCTGGGGTCAATCAGTGGTGGTCGAGGATGGTTAACTGTTTGAAGTGGTTGAAAACTACACATTATTCTTACAAATGAATGATTTGGAAAAGGCTTCAGAGAGCTGGTTGAACCAAAATCTGAAGTATGAGGGTATGATCATCCAGGCTTGTTTTCAGAATGTGAATCTAATAAGCAATGAAAGGATGGAGTAACCATCCAACATTACTTCTTTATTTAAGGAAAACAAAGCATGGTTTTGACTCTTTCACTACCATTAAAAAGTAGGAGAAGAAGCAATGTGAACCAGAGACTGATGATTTGGACATAGATGAAGGTTTGAAAAAATTCTTAATTTTTAAAAAATATTTTTTTTGAGAAAGGTGACCTGGAAAGATGGGGTGGATCTTACTGAAACTTCCATAATGCTGAAAGAGTTGACATGGAGAAGATATTACCACTAACAGGGCACAGACTCAGAGTAGATGAGGTGGAATTTCTTCAGCCAGAGGGCATTTAATCTGTGAAGCTCATTGCCACAGAATGATGTGGAGACCAAGTCATTGAGTGTATTTAAGACAGAGATCGATAGGATCCTGATTAGTAACAGGATTAACAGTTACGTGAAGAAGACTGGAGAATGAGGTGTAGAAACATGTCAACCATGACCAAATACTAGAGTAGATATAAAAACAGAGGTTGCTGGAAAAACTCAGCAGGTCTAGCAGCATCTGTGAAAACAAACCAGTGTTAACATTTCAGGTCCGGTGACCCTTCCTCAGTAGAGTTCTGCTGAGCTTTTCCAGCAATTTATGTTTTATTTCAGATTTACAACATCTGTAGTTCTTTCAGTTTTTATTTAGCAGGGTAGACATGATGGGGCAAATGGTTTAATTCTGCTGCTGCATCTTACAGTCTTAGGGATTTAGTCTCTGCTGTTGTGGCATGGTGAGATTTTGGCAAATTCAGAAAGAATGAAGGTATTTCTATAGAAGAGTGCATAATGAAATTCAGTGGATAGTATGCAAATTTGAAGAAGTTCTATTTGGAAGTTCCCCAATCTGTGCTGGCATTTTGGCTGTCAGACTGTGCCAAAGTAGACTTCTAGTTTTGACCAAAGTCAAATTTACAGTGAATATACACTGTGAGAACAAATATTGGAAGCAGAGAAAAAAGTCCTTTATACACTTAATGGTAAAGTCCTCGGAGTGTTGCTGAACAAAGAGACCTTGGAGTACAGGTTCATAGCTCCTTGAAAGTGAAGTTGCAGGTAGATAGGATAGTGAAGAAGGCATTTGGTATGCTTTCCTTTATTGGTCAGAGTATTGAGTAATTGAGTTGGGAGGTCATGTTGCGGGTGTACAGGACATTGGTTAGGCCACTGTTGGAATATTGTGTGCAATTCTGGTCTCCTTCCTATCAGAAAGATGTTGTGAAACTTGAAAGGGTTCAGAAAAGATTTACAAGGATGTTGCCAGGGTTGGAGGTTTTGAGCTATAGGGAGAGGCTGAACAGGCTGGGGCTGTTTTCCCTGGAGCATTGGAGGCTGAGGGGTGACCTTATAGAGGCTTACAAAATTATGAGGGGCATGGCTAGGATAAATAGACAAAGTCCTTTCTTTGGGGTAGGGGAGTCCAGAACTAGAGGGCATAGGTTTAGAGTGAGAGGGGAAAGATATAAAAGAGACCTAAGGGGCAACTTTTTCACACAGAGGGTGGTACGCGTATGGAATGAGCTGCCAGAGGAAGTGGTGGAGGCTGGTACAATTGCAACATGTAAGAAGCATTTGGATGGGTATATGAATAGGAAGGGTTTGGAAAAATATGGGCTGGGTGCTGGCAGGTGAGACTAGATTGGGTTGGGATATCTGGTCAGCATGGACAGGTTGGACCGAACGGACTGTTTCCATGCTGTACATCTCTGTGACTCTAAAAGTGTATCCCTTTCTGTATTGTTCATTGCACAAATGATGCAATCAGCTATGCAAACAAAAAAATGGGGGACAATTTTTAATGGGTTAATGGGACCACTTAGAAACAGGAGACAGGCAAAAGTACAAAAGAAGAAATTTAATTAAGAGGAATAAGAACAGAATTGCTTTTGACAAGTATGAGATGTGAAAAAAAATTGGAACTTAAAATAAAAGAATGACTGCACCCTGAGATGCAAGGGTGTAGTCAGTCTATATTTCCAGTACGATTCAAAGTAATATGGAGCTTGGACTATCCTAAACAATAAAATAGCTAATTCAAAACTACTGATGTCTCTGAGTAATAAAGATTGGAATAAAGTAAATTTAGAACATAGAACAGTACAGCACAGAACAGGCCCTTTAGCCCATGATGTTGTGCCTCATGTATGCACCCTCAAACTTCTGTGACCATATGCATGTCCGGTAGTCTCTTAAATGTCCCCAATGACCCTGCCTCCACAACTGCTGCTGGCACACATTCCATGCTCTTACAACTCTCTGTGTAAAGAACCCGCCTCTGACAACCCCGCTATACTTTCCGCCAAACAGCTTAAAACTATAACCCCTCATGTTAGCCATTTCTGCCCTGGGAATTTGTGAGTTTCCACCTATTTCCTATGATGTTAACGCACTAAAACTTTTAAAGAGAGCAAACATTATTTGTAAAAGAGCAGGAATCAATTATTTTATTAGCATGAAGTAGTATCTAGTGATATACCACTGTCATTAAATAGGCCATTGATGGCAAAGCTATTGTGTTTGGAAAGTCTGTGACTTTGTATATTACAGTCAAGCCACTATTATTTAGAACATAACCTCTCCACTGAAATCAAACAATGATATTGGCATCAGGGCAGAAATTTCCAAGTCAAGAAGTTAATAATGTTAAAACAACCTCAGCAGTTCACCCAGCCCTTTTCCAAAAGATTAGGTATATTTTTAAAGAATGTGGGAGAAAGGAATACAATAGGCTTATAGAAAAAAATACATGTTAGATGTAAGATTAAAATACATGCTAGATTTAAGATTGTGAAAACAATACTAGAAGGATGCAGCCTATAGCGAATCTGTCTTTAGTGTGTGATTTCACCAAACTAGCGATAATGGATTTAAAAGTGTGGGGTAAAGAAAAATATGATTTTACATTTTATAATTTTGGGAAAAATTATATGGTCAATATGAAATAATACACAGGGAAAGGTTAAAAAAAACTTTGGATAAGATAATGAGAAAAATAGATGAGGTCTGAATTTGGACAACTGACAAAATTTCTCATTAATAATGGATGGGTTTGGCTAATTATGAATGTAAAGATGTATACACAAATATGCAGGTAATAGTCATAAATACAGCAGTCCAAAAACTCTTTCAGCATCAGGTTACATGTAAGGAATCACACAATAATAACCAAAATTGTTCATAAATATTGCAGATCAGCCAAACTGCAAGTTATTACTGCAGATGGCTAAAGAATATAAGATGTCATAGTTTTTGATACAAATCATAAACTTCTGTCAATGAGCTTCTAGGTTGGAAAGGGACTGCAATTAGCTTTTTTTTGATACATTTGAATGTATTTCACACTGACAGAAAGGCTTTCGTTAAAAGCCAAAATCTCAGAAAGAATTTGGAGAGCCTTACGACAGAATGTCAGGCCATTGGAAGCCAGTTTCAATCAGGGAAATGGTTTATTATAAAAGAGAAAAGCTCAAAGTGTGGAGACACCCAGGAATAGTGACTAGTAAAGATGAAAAAACAATCATTGTGCAACTTTGGACCCAGACTGTTTGAATACACTCAGAAACAGTGAGGTCTGCAAATGCTGGAGGTCAGAGTTGAGAGTGTGTTGCTGGAAAAGCACAGCAGGTCAGGCAGCATCCGAGGAGCAGGAAAATCGACGTTTCGGGCAGGAGCTCTTCATCAGGAATTTTCCTGCTCCTTGGATGCTGCCTGACCTGCTGTGCTTTTCCAGGAACACACTGTCAACTCATGTTTGAGTACGTCCCTCAGGATCAGTATGGATATCGGAATTGCAGGTTCTAAAAGAATTATAAAAGGTACCAGGGAATCTGGTACATTTCATAACTATCTGTTGCACAGATATAAGGATAATGCTGTCACAATTGACATTTTGAAGGACAGATCAATTCTAATGACCAAACTGAAGCCATTGGTCACAAAGAACAAATACCAAAATGAGTACTGAAGTTAAATAGTCACAAGAAGGGGCTGGTCAATAGAAAAATGTGACTATGATAAATAGAGCGGGGAATGCCACTGGGAAATATAACAAACAATTTAATGTACAATACAAGGGACAGGAGGTTAAAACTATGGGTTGAAAACATGAGGTAGAAAAATGGGAGTCCAGAAATGAAGTGTTAGTGAAGATTATAAACTGATGAAAGGAACCTTGTTAACAGCAAAGTGAAATCAAATCATGACAGTCCAGAAAGCGATAAAAGACATGATAGACGGCATAGTTTAATAAGGTCAAGGATAACACAAGTCAGGAATACCAACAGGATCAAAGGCCCTTGATCAGATCTTAATGGCTACAAACAGACTAAAAGATGAGTTAATAAAATCACCCCAGCAGTAAGTGTTACAAAGCTGGAAAGAATTTGAGGTGTACACAAAGGTACCAGATAGGAGACAACTAGGGTGGAGATGCATACAAAAGGAATCTCCTGTTGGGACATAGAAGAGCAAATACAGACCAGCACATGAGGATTTGAAGGAAAACTGGGGAATCAGATATATGAGTAGATTCATCTGTAGAATAAAAAGCAATTTTAAAGGTATTCTTGGCTTTGTCAGCAACAAAGGCTTTGGAAATGCAGTTCAATTGCTATTAAAGCTGCACTTCTGCAGGGAGGTGAGCTAAAGTTTCTTTCCAAAACACTCTGGGAGTTAAATAAAATTTATATGGTTTAAATAATGCTGCTAGAGTTTGATACTTCTCAGTAAGGTTTGTTTTATTAAAATTGGGATGTCCTCAGTTGAAAGCAAAGCTTGCCATGTTTACTGACACCATGGGGGTGTGTAGGGGTGTGGTCACAGAGTTCAGGTTTTAGTATTGCAAACTGAGAGTTTATGATGGCTGAGTTGGAATATATCTTTTACTGGGAAAGTATCTACCTGGACTCTGTTAAACCAATCTTTAAGCTTTGGTGTCTATCATAGATCCTGTCTCCACATTGAAAGACAGCTAGCAGATTGCTAGAATTTAAATTCATTTCATAAAACCTAGAATTGAATTCTAGTCTATATTAACAGTGACCCTGGAAACAACATTCTTTGTTGCAGAATCCACCTGGTTCACTAATGCTCTTTAGAGAAGCATATTTAACTGTCATTAGCTGGTTTAGCTTTCAGACCCATGGTAATGTGGTAAGAGTTCTAACTGCTCTGAAATGGCTGAGCATTAGAGATAACAAATGCTTGTTTGCCACTGTAACTCCTATCTCACAAATTATTGTGTTTTGCTGGATTGACCAGTTACTGTTTACAGATCATGCTCACAGCTGAATGATGGTTGTCAGTTGTCTTTTTGAGCTGTTGACTTTTAAGTAGTGAAGGTCCACCCACAGTGCTGTGAGGGAGGGAGACTTTTACCACGCCACACTAAAGGAACAGTGATTGATTTCTAATTTGTGGTGTGTGATTTGGACAGGAACTTGCAGATAATGTTGTTCCCATCTGCCCTGCTACACTTGTTCCTGTCATTGGCAGAGGACATGGTTTTACTAAGTGGTGTCTTGGACTTAGACATCTAGTCCTTCATTGCTCGTGGATCAAATCTGGAACATCCAATTTAATAGCGTTCACAGTAGTGATTGAAAAAGGTCAGCCTGCTGAACCTCATAGAATTTGAGTTCCCTGATTGGGGCTATTCATCTGGTCCAAGCAGGGAGCCCTGGCTGATTGATAAAAAGAGGTGTATCAGAGCTTCTTGCAGTCTGATAGCTAACTCTGAAGTGGCAATATTAAGGTCAAGGACTGTTCATGTGAATAAAGTGTGACTTGTTGAGAAAATGCCAGACTCTGTGTAGTTATTTTACTTACACACAAATTCTTCCAGGCAAATGTAAGGTTTAGCAAGAACTGTCAGAGATGCCCCCATTTCAAAAATGAATAAATTAATTTTTTGTGTATTTCACAGAAATATGTACAGTGTAACAGAGTGTAATATTTATTAGGCAGCATTCTATTCCCTTTGTATTTTTTTATAAATATTAAAAACATATTTTTTTCATATTCTGTTATCGTTCTACACTACAGCTTTGACAGGCTGCACTGAAAGATATAGTCATGATCAATCATTAGAGATATGCCTTAAGGCACTGCCGGTAGGATCCTTTACTCAATTCAGAAGGTTTTTTTGATTTTTATACCAACAGCAGCACAATGCTTGCTTGAAAGCATTGCTGTTAGAATAAACTGCTTCTATAATATTTTCAAAATGTAAAGTGGGAGGAAAGTCAATGAAGGAGTTGGAACTCTGCTCATGTGTACCTGCACCATGAGGCATCGAGTAATCATTAAAATAGGTTTAGAACATCGCATCAGAATCATGTTCAGCCTGAGTATTTTTAATGGGCATATGTTCTGGAGGTTCATGATGCTCCAAGCACAAGGTTCACTGCAGTATCATTTCTGACACATTGGCAGTTTGTTATTAGTGCTTTATCCTGTGCCCTTAGTCAATACAGCTTACCTACACATTGAGATCCTGGTCTGGAATATTTCAATCTGTGGGTGTCTCCACATCCATTGTACCTGAGGATGCTTGCTTCTTATTACTAAGTCAGGTGCTTCAACTTCTGACACTCTGGACCATAACACTTATTTATGTCTGTTTATTGTAGGTTAGCAAGCACCAGCATGTCTAAGACCTCTCTCTTCACATGTATATTATTTTGTCTTTTCTCTTATTGATGAGAGAGTTACATCGTCATGTATGTAAATCTCATTTAGCACATTTCTCCCCCCTTTAACCACACCCCCCTGCCCCCCTGCAATTTCCCCCTGCTGGAGCTACCTTATTTCAGTACTTTACATGTTCTTACATACATAACGATGGCAAATGCTAATATCATGATTATCTTTATCACTATCCCATCACCCCTCAAAGTCTGAATGTCAACACAATCTGGAACTCTGACTGAACACCCCCATGTATTTGAATCCCAACATTGAAGTGATGGTATTGTACCATGTCAGCAATAGTTGTACTCCTCAGTACATTGTTGCATTTCTTCTTTTAATCATTCATGGGAAATGGGTATCACTGACTTGGCCAACATTTATTTCCATCTTTCAGAGGGCAGTCAATCTAGAGTAACATGTAGAACACCTGAAGTACAAATGGTAGATTTTCCCTAATGGATATTAGTGACAATCAACAGTGATTACATGCTTGCCATTATGGTAACTTTGCATTCCAGATTTATGTTCAATCCAAGTTTCACCAAGAGTTGGGGAGCAACAGTTTGCCACTGCTGCGTAGCAAATCCTAGTCTCCATCCTGCGCAAAAGGCAAATGGCATGATGTAAAGAAATTAAGAGTGGTAAACAATGAATGACTGCACCCAACAGAATTCCCTGCCACAAACTAGTGTGCCCAGGACAGAATTCCAATGAAAAAGTGATAGATTAAATCAGTATACTGTAAAGTTGCAAAATGTTGAATTTTCCAAGATTTTAATGAATACTAATTTTACTACCTCAGGAGTTCAGCGCCAGATTGTTCGATGTGTGGAAAAAACACCCAGAGTTGTGGAAGACAGATTCTGTGATGCAAGGACTCGTCCTGATGACCGGCAACAGAAATGCAATGAACAGGATTGTCCTGCCAGGTTATATTGCATCATTGCTATTGAGCATGCAGTGCATTTAACTGTGTACCTTCTGTTACATTCTTCCATTCACCATCAATACACCAATCAGGTTACACGAATTGATGAAACAATATGGGTTCTTTATTTGAATGTAAAACTATTTAAGAGTAGCGCTACCTGGGGACCTCTTTGTTGTACATCTGGACTCTGCTACTGCTGCTTGTAGGCTGCCTAACAAACCAAGAAACCAATACAACACATCCTGTTGAGGTGGCAGTGATTGAAAGTAATTTAAAATTTACCTTCCTATACTTACCTTCACATCACATTACTGCATTGTCTCGACTTATATCTGAGGTAATCCATCTAATAAGCCCTAAAACTGCACCACAAACCTGAAGCTCTTCTATCCACTGTATTTACACTTAGTTAATAGTGGATTTAAGGCTGAATGTTCATCATGAGCCCTGTTGAGTTATAACTCTTTTTTTCTTGCGCTTACTTCCATCTTATTGCCTCAATTGCATCAAATACTAGAGGTTTCCCCACAAGTATTTGTTTTTCAGCATTTTATCACTTTTTTTCTCAATCTGTATCCAGAAATAGGTGCCACTATTTAGACCACTAACATTCTCCAATTTTGTGTTATTTAAATGAAAACTTTGCCATCTGGCTTCTGTTTCTGACTCTAATTAATTTTGTCTGCTCCACGCTCTTCAGCTTTAAATCAGCCACAGGCAGCTGAACGGAAATCAAAAAACAGAATTCCTGAAAGACAAAAAGTTTTGGAAGTACTCAGCAAGTCTGGCAACAGATGTAGAGAGAGAGAGAGAGAGAAATAGAGTTAGATTTTCAGGTTGCAACCTTCTGCTATCACAATGCCGTATGATACACAAAAAATTAGCCAATGTCCCTCCAATACTATGAATAGTGAATTTCCCTTCAGAATTCTTTTGAATATCTGCAGCAGATTGATCATCATTGACATTCCAGTATAATAATTAATGCCTAAATAAAGAACATATTCTCCAATGATTTGTTGCAAGATGGTGGCAGAATAGGATGCTCCAGCCAGAGCTCATCTGCTCTGACAATTCTTCTTCTTTTCTTCTTTTTCTTATCTTTTTTCTTCCCCTCAGTGCTTTTCTTTTCTTCTTCTTTTTGACTCTTCGACTCCCAGCCTCCAGCGATGACTCCTGGCCTCTGACAAGTGATGGCTCCCAACCTCCTGTGCGCCATGGCCTCCTGGCCTGGTGCAGCAGCCTCTCCTGTAGTATGGCATCCTCCCAGCATGGCATGGTGACCTCTTGCAGCAGCCCCCCAGCATGGCATGGTGACCTCCTGCAGCAGCCCCCACCCTGGTGTGGCATGGTGACCTCCTAACCTGGTGTAGCTGCCTCCTCCCATAGGGGCTTCTTGACTGGCATGGCATAGAGACTTCATGGCCTTGTGCATTGTGGGGCCAGGGCCCTGGTACCAGTATGGTCTGCAGTACTGAAATTTTATTTCTGATATGCTGGGCATTTCATTTTTTGTATTGTCTAAATTTGGTAACAAAAGAAGCTGTGCCGAGGTAATTTTGTTTCTAAGTCGGTGCTGTAATTGGCGACGTACCAACTTTTCATTAGCGTCATTCATTGCATGTGACAATAAAGGCTATTCTATTCTAATCCATTCTATTCTACTCTATGCTTCTGTCCCCACAGGGAAAAGAATGTTTTGTCTTAAGTACAATGATGCAAGTCACAGACACTTATTCGTGTTATGCTTTTTAATTGTCTATCAATATAGAAGGTATTTGTGTGATTTCGTAGTTAGTTGTTTAAGTTTGAACCAGGGTATAAAGAGGAAAGGAAAGGCCCAACAAGGGCAGAGAAATGAATAATAGCCAGAGCATGAGAATGAGAGAGAGTTGGTGGTGAGGTTAGCAGTATGGATACGGAGCTGACCCTAAGGAAACATGTATTGCCCTTAACTGACCTCCCAAAATGCATCACCTCACACTTGTCTGGATTAAACCCCATTTGCCATTTCTCCGTTCAATTTTACAGGTGATCTGCTGTATCCTTTGACAACCTTCCTCACTATCCAAAACTCCACCAATTTGTGTGTTGTCTGTACATATACTAATTGGACTACGTATAATACAAAGAACAGAGGTTCCATCACTGATCAAGCAGAGCACCACTGGTCACAGACTTATAGTTAGAAAACTAACCCATTCCCTAACTACCATGAGCATGTCTTCCATGACCAAATCAATTTTGTATCCAACTTACCAACTCACTGTGGATCCCATGTGACTTAATCTTCTGGAGCAGCCTACCAGAGGGGCCTTGTTAAATATTTTAGTAAAGTCCATGTAGACAACATCCACTGCCCCTACCCTCATCAATCAACTTTGTCACTTCCTCAAAAAACTCAAATTTGTGAGCAAATCATCCTTTGCAAAAAGTCAAGATGACCATCCCTAATAAGTCCATTCTTCTCCAAATGCAAGTTAATCCTATCCTGAAGAAACCTCACCAATAATTTCCTTACCACTGATGTAAGGTTCACTGGACTATAATTTCCTAGATTATCACTGTTGCCCTTCTCAAACAAAGGAACAGCATTAGTTATTCTCCAGTCTTCTGGGACCTTGCTGTGGCTAAAGAGGATACGAAGATCTCTGCCAAGGCCCCCAGCAATCTCCTCCCTTGCCTAGTACAGCCTTTTCCTTGTTGTACGATCCACATGTTATTTCAAGAAACCTTTCTGGATACACCGAACAAATTCTGCCCCATCTAGTTCTGGATTGGAGTGGTGCTGGAAAAGCACAGCAGTTCAGGCAGCATCCAAGGAGCAGGAGAATCGATGTTTCAGGCAAAAGCCCTTCATTAGGAATAGAGCTGATGAAGTTCTTTTGCCCAAAACGATGATTTTCCTGCTCCTTGGATGCTGCCTGAACTGCTGTGCTTTTCCAGCACCACTCTAATCCAGAATCTGGTTTCCAGCATCTGCAGTCATTAATTTTATCTGCCCCATCTAAGTCAAGTCCCAGTCAATGTTGGAGAACTTAGTGTAGCTGTGACATTCTCCTTAATGATGGAACACTCTGACCATTTTTACACCCATCTCTATCACTCCTGTAACATCCAAACCCTGAAACGTTGAGCTACCATTCCTGCCTTTGTATAAACCAAGTTTTTATAATGGCCGCAATATTGTAGTTCCATGTATTCTGAACCTCGAGACCCTCACAATCCATCTTCCTGAATGCTGGACCTCTATCTTCCCTCCTCATAAATGAAAACAATTGCGCAGCACTTGTTAACACTCTACCAATGACTTCCAGCTGTATGTATAGATTTCCACCAGGTCAGTAGTGGTCCCTACCTTTTCTCTGGTTGTTCTCTTCCTCTTGATATACTAATAGAAAATTTTGGCATTCTCCCTAATTTTGTCCATCGTGTTTATCATGCCTGGCCTTTGCTCTCCTTCACAAGTCCTGCACCTACTTTCAGTTCTCCACTCAGGCATCCGTTGATCTGTGCCCTTTGTACATGCTATATACTTTTCCTTTATATTTAATCCTGTATATTGCAAGACATCCAGGGTTCTCTGGGCTTGTTGCTCCTACATTTCACCTGAAAGGAATATGTTGGGCCTATCCTCTCCCCAATTCCTTTTTGAATGTGCCCCACTGTTCTGCTGTAGGTGTTGTCAGTCTACGTTGGCCAGATCATGCCTTATTTAATAAAATCTGCTTTCCCCTTATCCCAATACACTTTCTTGCAGGCCATATTTTTCCTTTTCCTTAAAAAACTTAAAATGTACATTGTTGCGGTTGCTATCACTAAAATTTTGTGGCGATGGTTCAAGTCGTTTGTTTTATTAGAAGATTCCCTGCAAGCTGTCAGCCTTTGGTCTCTGAGTGCAAATTCCCAATCTACACATCCGATCCATAAAATACTTTGCTAGTAGCAATTCATAACACATGCTCATATGTCTTGACTGTTTTATGAAGTCTTCTGAGCAGATCTGCATAGCTTACCATCCATATTTATGCCATCCAGTAGAGACATGGAGGATGAAATATGGAAATAAGAAATTACTTTGAAGAGAGATTAAATTAAAAAGGTCAGCTGCATACATTTGCATACGGGTCACAGGTCGAATAAGAAATCTTTAAAGCATTAAATCAAAGGTTGGGATAAAGCACATGCAAAGGTTTTTAGGAGTACTTTGCACGCAGCTCTGGGAGTCAGTTTTGCACAGTTAGCTGGACGGCTGGATCGTGCCACAGAGTGACACCAACAGCATGGGCCAGTTCCTGTCCTGCCTGAGGTTGCCATGAAGGTTCCTCCTTTGCATCATCTCCCCTTGCCTGAGGTATAGTGCCCCTCAGGTTAAAATGCACTAGTCCTCTCTTTCTGTCTCTCTCACTAATGGCAGGGCAGCCCTATGGTCCTCTTGGACTATGATCACTTTACACTTGGATTAGGTGTAGATCCACTTTTCTGTTGAATGTACATTTCCCTTTATTTAATGGGATGGAATCATAAAATCATACACTACAGAAGACATCTTTGGCCCGTCAAAGGTGCACGACAAAAACTACTGTACACCTACAAATGTTCATTCAAATACTTTTTTAAAGGATGTGATATTTCCCACATCACCTCCCTTCCCAAGCAGTGCATTCCAGATTGTGGGTAAAATAAATCTTCAGATCTGCACTGGACAACTTGTCTTTCACCTTTATGCCATATCATTATTGGCCCATTGTCCAAGGGGAACAACTGCTTTCTATCCAACCTGAGCTTTTTCAGCATCTTTTCATAGCTAAAATGTTCCATCCCAGGCATCATTCTGGTGAATCTCCTCTGCACCTCTTACTGTGTAATCACATCCTTTCTGTT
The DNA here is from genome assembly GCF_020745735.1 of Hemiscyllium ocellatum. Lineage (NCBI taxonomy): Eukaryota > Metazoa > Chordata > Chondrichthyes > Orectolobiformes > Hemiscylliidae > Hemiscyllium > Hemiscyllium ocellatum. Next base: position 50,536,021 of record NC_083401.1, on the reverse strand, counting down.
ACACTGTGACCAAAACTGCACACAGTACTCCAGCTATGAGAACCAAAGTTCTCATACAGCTCCAACTTAACTTCCCTGCTCTTATAGTCTGTGCCATATCTGACAAAGGCAAGTGTCCTGTATGCCTTCTTAATTTACTGTCAAGAGTGTGTTGCTGGGAAAACACAGCAGGTCAGGCAGCATTCCAGAAACAGGAGAACCAATGTTTCAGGCATAAGCCCTTCATCAGGAACACACTCTCAACTCTGATCTCCAGCGTCCTCACTTCCTGCTTTCTTAATTACCCTATTAACTTCTCCTGCTGCTTCACAGATCTGTAGATGAGATCCCTCTATTCCTCGAAGCTTCCTTGTGCCCTGCCTTTCATTGAGTCTGCCCCTGTCTTCTGACGTCTTCAGAAGTTCATCACCTCAGTGTGCAGGGTTAAATTGCTACTGATCTACCCACCTGATCAATCCATTTATATACTCATATAATCTAAAATGTTCTTCTTCACTGTTCACCACCTTGCTAATCTTTGTAAAAAGAGGCTATTCATTCCATCAAGTCTGCACTGACTCTCCAAAGAGCATCCCACCCAGACTTAGCATGGTCAATCCACCTAACCTGCACATCTTTGGACTGTGGGATGAAACTGGAGTACCCAGAGGAAACCCACCAGACAAGGGGAGATTGTGCAAACTCCACACAGATAGTCACGCAAGGCTGGAATCGAACCCGGGTACCTGGTGCTGTGAGACAGCAATGCTAACAACTGAGCCGCTATGGTAGACATCTGCAAACTTACTTATCATCATCCACAGGTTTTGTTCCATATTTTTAAATACATCACAAACAATAAAGAGCTCAGCACTGATCTCTCTGGTGTGTCACTGGACACCGGCCTGCATTCACACAAACAGCCTTCTACCACCAGCCTCTGCTTCCTGCCGCGAAAGCAATTTTTTATCCAGTTTGGGATCTTTAACTATGAAAGTATATAGCAGTACAGAGATTTCATTTTTTTCTTTAAAACCTCATGTAAGGGGAAATCTCATCATGGAACATGTACTATACTTGGTCTTCAGTAAGTCTTTTAATAAGTTCACTAATGGGAGATTGCTAGTGGAGTTACGGCCCATGGGATCCAAGTAAATTGGCTGAGTGACAGGACGCAGAGAATGAATAAAGGTATTTTTGTAACTGGAAGCCTGTACGCAGCAGGGGTTCTGCAGGGGTCAGTGTTGGGACCCTTGATGTTTGTGGTATATAAAATTGATTTAGACTGACTGGAAGAAAGTTGACCATAAGTTCACAGACGATACAAAAATTGGTAGGGTGGTAAATAGTGAGAAGAATCACATTAGATTACAGGAGGGTATTTATGGGCTGTGGAGATGGGCTGATGGGCAGGAAATGAAATTCAATCCAGCTAAGTGTGAAGTGATGCACATGGGCAGGCCAACAGGGGAAATACATGATGAACTGTAGGACCCTGCGAGCACTGGGAAGCAGAGGGGTCTTGATGTGCATGTCCTCCGGTCCCTTAAAATAGCAGGACAGGTGGATAAAGTGGTTAAAAGACATATGCAATATTTGCCTTTGTTAGCCAAGGCTTGGACAAAATGTTGGCTAGGCCACAGCTAAACTATTGCATGCCATTTTAGAATCCACATTGTCAGAGGGTGTAATTACATTGGAGAGGGTGCAGAGGGGATTCCTGGGATGTTGCCTGAGCTGGCATGCTTTAGTCAAGGAGTGAGATTGGACAGCCTGGGGCTATTTTCCTTGAGGCAGAGGAGATTGAGGAGGCGACATGGTTGGGATGTATAAAATTAAGGGAGACATGATTGAGATGTATAGAAGTATGAGGAACATAGACAGGAAGGAACCTTTCTCCAAGTAGAGTGATCAATGACTCAGGCGACTGACTGTGTGGAGTTTGCACGTTCTCCCCGTGTCTGCGTGGGTTTCCTCCGGGTGCTCCGGTTTCCTCCCACAGTCCAAAGATGTGCGGGTCAGGTGAATTGGCCAAGCTAAATTGCCCGTAGTGTTAGGTAAGGGGTAAAATGTAAGGGTATGGGTGGGTTGCGCTTCGGCGGGTCGGTGTGGACTTGTTGGGCCGAAGGGCCTGTTTCCACACTGTAAGTCTAAAAAAAAATGACCAGGGAATTGAAGGTAAAGGATTAGAGGAGGTGAGGGGAAAAAAATATCACCCAGTTGGCGCTGGAAATCTGGAACTTACTGTTTGTAAGGATGGTTGGGCAGAAACCCTCACAATCGTTCAGAAGTAATTAGATGCACACTTGTGATGCCAAGTCATGCAAAGCTATGAACCTGGTGCTGAAAATTGTGATTGAAATAGTTAGGTGCTTGTTTTGGACCAACACAGACTTGATGAGCTGAAGGGTCTTTTTCTGAGCTGTAGATCTGTATGGCTCTCTCAAGTTTAGATGTAAAATGATGAAATAATGAAGGAGGCCTGTGAACATGCTGTTGATGCAAGGCTAACCACCCCTCTACATTGTCAGTGTGTGCAGGAAATCTGTCACTCTAGCTGCTAGGCCTGGATCTCTACCACTGTAGGATAAATCATACTTCTGGCTGGGTGAGGGCATTAGAATCCACTTAAGAGTCTAAGTTTGTTTACTGGTGGTTGGGCCAGTTCACTGGTGAGTGATGGCGAGGGGAGGACTGGGTAGGTGGTGGGTATAATCTCACCAACAGAGGGGTGTATAATTCATCTCATGTCTCGAAAAGAATCATGGATATTTCTCCACCAGTTGCAGCAGATCATTAGATGATCCAAGCATGTAAAATGCTAATTAAATATATTTAACGACATTTAATTTGGTAACATCTATCTGAAGCATTTTTACAGAGAAAAACGCAATGTCTTGTTAATTTTTTAAGCTCAGTATTGATAAAAACTATGTTTTCTCTTAACATAGAAAGATAGATATAAAGACATTTGTAAATGGTTTCTCGACTTTGATGTTCATTTTTACAGGTGGTGGGCTGGCGAATGGCAGAAATGCTCAACAACATGTGGTGACTCAGGTGTTAAGAAACGAACAGTTCTCTGTGTTCGAACGGTGGGGACAGATGAGCAGGCACTTCCCAGTTCAGAGTGCAATCAGCGTCTCAAGCCAAGGACTCAAATGACTTGCAAAAGAGATATCCCATGTCCCTCAAACTGGACTGTGAGCAATTGGAGTGATGTAAGGAACACCTTTTCTGAAATATAGTATACTTAAATATTTTGGAGTGAGGTAAATAATACTGGCATTGCATTTTACCTTGTGATGCCCACATTTATGTAAAACATATCACAAAGTGGTTCATTGAATGAGACACTTTTGGCAGGCTGCTGATATGTTAGAAAATGTAGCAGTCATTGTGTATCAGGAATTGACTGAAACTGATGTGGTACTGCTAGAGGAAGCAATGCTTAACAAGACATTGGGATAACTGCCAGGTATTTTTCAATGTGAGAGTTTTAGGGTGCCTTTAACTGATCTATGAAACGTTGATTTAAGAATCTTATCTTAATGACAGGACCTCCATCACTGCAAAGCCAACAAATGTTTTGGTCTGCTAGGGAATTGCGTACATTTACTGAACTGGAATACATCAGGGCATATTGCATTTAACATTAAGTTATTTATTTTGAGGAAGTTTTTTTGCAAGCAAAAAAATACAATGGTTATTTAATCATAGTTGTAAATTTATGAAGAATAATTTGTGCTGAAATTCTACAGGAAACAGTGGGTGGATTATGCAGGTTTGTCACATGGCTGTTTAAAATATTCAAAGCTCTACCCCCACCTCTTTCTGAGTTGAAACCTGATGTTGTATTTTATTCCTTAGCTGGTTGCAGTGAGGTGTGGGGTGGGAGCAGGAGTGGAGAGTGATGGTGGAGAGATTGATGGTTAAGGGCTGAGCAATTTCCATGGCGGCAGGAGTCAGGTTGATTAATTAGATCAGATTACTTACAGTGTGGAAACAGGTCTTCGGCCCAACAAGTCCACACCGACCCGCCGAAGCGCCACCCACCCATTCCCCAACATTTACCCCTTTACCTAACACTACGGGCAATTTAGCACGGCCAATTCACCTAACCTGCACATCTTTGGACTGTGGGAGGGAAACTGGAGTACCCGGAGGAAACCCACACAGACACGGGGAAAATGTGCAAACTCCACACAGTCAGTCGCCTGAGTCGGGAATTGAACCCGGGTCTCTGGCACTGTGAGGCAGCAGTGCTAACCACTGTGCCACAGTAGCCCAGAGGCTGGAATCGAATCCATATCCCTGGTGTTGTAAAGCACTGCTGCTAACCACCGAGCCAAAAAGTCCACACTTCTCAAACATTTCCCTACCACTGAGGTTAGACTCACTGGTCTATAATTCCCTGTTTTATCCCGACCACCTTTCTTGACAAATGGAACCTCCAGTCCTCTGGCACCAGCCCTAAGGCCAGAGAGGAATTCAAACTTTGAATCATGGCCTCCAAAATTTCCTCCCTCATCTCCCACAGCAGCTGAGGATGCAACTCATCTGGACTAAGGAATTTGTTCACTTTTAATCGCTCCATGTCCACCGTGTGGCGTTTTGCACCCTGTCCCTGTGTTTGCGTGAATTTCCTATCCCGTCTTGCCTTATTCCCTTGAGCCACAACATGAACTCCCTCTGCCTTGATTGTTTTACAAACGTATGCTGTGTCCCGACTATCCTAACAACTCTTCCAAATCTTAACTAAATCTTGAAATTGTGACCCCTAGTTGCTTAATTCAATTGCTAAGAAAATTTAAAGAAAGAAATAGATAAAACAAAAACTTTAGAAAAGAAAAATTAAGTGAGAATATTCTCAGACAGGAAGATTATACACATCAACAGACTAAATCTGACACAAAACATCACTATGGAAAAAGAGATTCTTAAGGTATAGAATTTCTTCAAGATTAGACAATGAATCTGAAGCACAACAAGTGAACCTGCTTCTTTATTATTCTGGAGATACAGCAGATATATGATTGCAAGGCAAGGAGTTAAGGAAGAACCCAGCAAATTTGAGGAAGTTCTAAAGACCTTTGATAGTTACTTCGGCCTCAAAGCAAATACGACCCTGATCAGACAGAATGGATTCATGACAAGAAAATTATGCTTGACAAATGTGGACTTTTTTGAGGATGTAGCAAGTCGAGTTGATAATGGGGAACTAATGAATGTGATGCAACCGGACTTTCAGAAAACCTTCGATAAGGTCCCAAGTTTGAAATGTAAATGTAAAGCGCATGGGATTGGGGTAACTTACTGACATAGAGTGAGAACTGTTTGGCAGAAGGAAACTGGTTGGTAGGCAGTGACCAGACAGGTACCACAGGGACCTGCTTGGATCCCAGCTACTCACAATGTATATTAATGACTTAGATGGGGAGGTCAACAAAATGTATTAGCTCCAAGTTTAAAGATGACATTTTTGTCATTTATATAAATGATTTGGATGTGAGCATAAGAGGTATAGTTCTTAAGTTTGCAGATGACACCAAAATTGGAGGTGCCTTGGACAACGAAGCAGGTTATCACAGATTACATTAGGATCTTGACAAGATGGGCCAATGGGCTGATAAGTGGCAGATGGAGTTTAATTCAGGTAAATGCGAGGTGCTGCATTTTGGGAAAGCAAATCTTAGCAGGACTTATACACTTAATGGTAAGGTCCTAGGGAGTGTTGTTGAACAAAGTGTCCTTGGAGTGCAGGTTCATAGCTCCTTGAAAGTGAAGTCGCAGGTAGATAGGATAGTGAAGAAGGCGTTTGGTATGCTTTCCTTTATTGGTCAGAGTATTGAGTACAGGAGTTGGGAGGTCATGTTGCGGCTGTACAGTACATTGGTTAGGCCACTATTGGAATATTGCATGAAATTCTGGTCTCCTTCCTATCGGAAAGATGTTGTGAAACTTAAAAGGATTCAAAAAAGGTTTACAAGGATGTTGCTAGGGTTAGAGGATTTATGCTATAAGGAGAGGCTGAACAGGGTGGGGCAGTTTTCCCTGGAACGTCGGAGGCTGAGGGGTGACCTTACAGAGGTTTACAAAGTTTTGAGGGGCATGGATGGGATAAATAGACAAAGTCTTTTACCTGGATTGGGGGAGTCCAGAACTAGAGGGCAACTTTTTCACACAGAGGGTGGTAGGTGTATGGAATGAGCTGCTAGAGGAAGTGGTGGAAGTTGGTACAATTGCAAGATTTAAAAGGCATTTGGATGGGTATATGAATAGGAAGGGTTTAGAGGGATATGGGCCGGGAACTGGCAGGTGGGACTAGATTGGGTTGGCATAACTGATCGGCATGGATGAGTTTGGCCAAAGGGTCTGTTTCCATGCCGTACATCTCTACGACTCTACGATTCTATGACATATAGGTGGGTGAAAGGGTGCACTGAGAATAGGATGCAGATCTGAGTCTGTGTGCTTTGGACAAGTTGGACAAGTGGGAAGACACATGGAAGGTGAAATGTAATCATGATTATTGTGAGGTTATCTGCTTTTGGCTGAAAATGTGTTGCTGGTCAAAGCACAGCAGGTTAGGCAGCATCTCAGGAATTGAATTCTCTATTCCTGAGATGCTGCCTAACCTGCTGTGCTTTGACCAGCAACACATTTTCAGCTGTGATCTCCAGCATCTGCAGACCTCATTTTTTACTCGAAGATTATCTGCTTTTGGAGCAAGCCAGAAAGGCAGAGTAATATCCAAATGGCAATAGATTAGGAGCAGGGAGGTGCAATGAGACCTGGATGTCCTTGTACACCAATCGCTAAAAGGTGCAGCAGGTAGAGAAGAAAACGTGGTATGTTGGTCATCATAGTTCGAATAATGGAGTGGGGGATGTGTTGCTGCAATTGTACAGGGCCTTGGTGAGACCACACCTGGAGTATTGTGTGCAATTTTGGTGTCTTTAACTGTGGAAAGATGTTCTCGCTATGGAGGGAGCACAAACAAATGTTTCCTAGATGGACCTCTGGGATGGAACTGACATATGAAGAGAGATTGGATCATGTCAGATTAATTTTACTGGAGTTCAAAAGAATGAGGGAGGAATCACATAGAAACTTAGAAAATGCTAATAAAACTAGACAGAGTAATTATAGGAATGATGTTCCTAATGACCAGGGACTCCTGAACCATGGTGGCTTAGTGGTTAGCACTACAGCTTCACAGCATCAGGGATCCAAGTTCGATTCCAGCCTTGGGGGACTGTCTGTGTGGAGTTGCACATTCTCCCCGTGTCTGCGTGGGGTTCCTTCGGGTGCTTCGGTTTCCTCCCACAGTCCAAAGATGTGCAGGATAGGTGGATTGGCCACGCTAAATTGCCCACCGTGTTAGGTGCATTAGTCAGAAGACGATGGGTCTGAGTGGGTTGCTCTTTGGAGGGTCGGTGTGGATTTGTTTGGCCAAAGAGCCTGTTTCCACACTGTAGGGAATCTAATCTAAAAAAAATCCATGGATCACTGTCTGTGGATACAGAGTAGGTTGTTTAGGTCTGAGGTAAGGAAAAATTTCTTCGCTCAGAGACTGTGGAATATCCTGCCCCAGAAAGTGGTTGAGGGCAAAACATTGAATGTTTTCAAGAAGGAACTAGTTATAATCCTCAGGATTATGGGGAGAAAGTGGGAACAGAATACTGAGTAGGGTGATCAGCCATGATGGGATTGAATGGCTGAGCAGGCTCAAATGGCTGAATGGCCTCGTCCTCCTTCTGTTTTCTATGAATTAACGGGAGAATTTTTCAATGATTCATACAGATCAGTTGAGGAATGCAGCTACTGAAATCCGAAAACAGAATTACACAGCAGAACAGAACAGTCTCGATCTGATCCAAAATGAGGCCAACATCTTTGTGGGTGGGTTTGCTGGTGTTGTTGGGAGTAATTTAATGTAATTCCATTGGAAGAGTTGTTAGGATAGTCGGGACACAGCATACGTTTGTAAAACAATCAAGGCAGAGGGAGTTCATGTTGTGGCTCAAGGGAATAAGGCAAGACGGGATAGGAAATTCACGCAAACACAGGGACAGGGTGCAAAACTCCACACGGTGGACATGGAGCGATTAAAAGTGAACAAATTCCTCAGTCCAGATAAGTTGCATTCTCGGCTGCTGTGGGAGATGAGGGAGGAAATTTTGGAGGCCATGATTCAAAGTTTGAATTCCTCTCTGGCCTTAGGGCTGGTGCACGAGGACTGGAGGACAGCTAATGTGGTTCCATTTGTCAAGAAGAGTGGTCGGAATAAAACAGGGAATTATAGACCAGTGAGTCTAACCTCAGTGGGGTAGGGAAATATTTGAGAAGATTGTGAAGGAGAGAATTAATCTCTATTGGAAAAAGCAAGTTTGACCATGGATAGACAGCATGGCTTTGTCAGGGAGAGATCATACCTAACAAATGTGATTGACCTATTCGAGGAAGTGATTGTTATTAGCTCAGGAATCTCCAAATCCTAAGGACTTTGTCTCAGATGTTATCAAATGGCCGGACTGGTGAAGGCCAAGTCTGTGAAAGACAGAGCCTTTTCATTTAAATTTGATATCTGAATGTAATTTCTTTAAATGCAAATTCCTGGGTCACTGGCTGTAGTATCAGTAATTATGTGGCTGCTGAAACTAGTTTGAAAACACAGAAAAACAAAATCCACCACGGTTAGAAGCCTAATGGGTTAAGAATGTCCATTCATGTTTGCAAATTTAGAAATGTAAGGAATAATAAGCTCAAGACTGTGCCAATACATGATAGCTGTCGAAGCTGAAAACCTTCTGTGTCCCTAGTCTGTATCCTTCTATTGTCTTCTAATCATATATCTGTCAAAATACTATTTTGAACAAAGTACAAAAATGGTACAGCAAAGGAACAGGCCTCCGGCCCACCAAGACTGTGCTGACACATGATGTCTTTCTAATGAAGAGCCTTTTGTCTCTACATGGTCCATATCTGTATACTCTCTGCCTGTTCCTATATCCATCCATACAGCCTCTTAAAAGTTTCTATTTTATCCACTTTAGAATCTCCTCTGACAGTGCATTCCAGGCAATTACCACCCTATATATATATAAACTTCTCACATCTTCTTTAAACTTATCCCCTTTTATCTTATTCGAAGGGCAATAAAAGGGGGAGGCAAAATGAGACATGGGTGTCCTTGTACACCTGTTCCTGAAAGTAAGCATTCAGGTCCAGCAGTTAGGGAAGAAAGCAACTGGTGTGATGGCCTTCACAGTGAGACTATTGGAGCACAGGAGTGAGGATGCCTTGGTGAGACTACACCTGGAGTATTGTGTGCAGTTTTAACTGGGAAAGGATCTTGCTATGAACGGAGTGCGATAAATGTTTCTCAGACTGACTCTGGGATGTCACCTTGTAATTGACATGTTTGCTCTGAGAAAAAGACATTCTATCTGTGCTTCCCATAATTTTCAAAAGTTCTTTCAGGGTGCCCCTCATTCTTCAACATTCAAGTGAAAACAAACCCAAGTTTATCCAATCTCTCCTCATTGCTGATACATTCCAAATCCAAACAACATCCTGGTAAACTGTTCCTATATCCACTCCAAAGCCTCCACATCCTTCTGGTAGTGTGGTGACCAGAACTATACACAATATTCCAAATCTGACATAAATAAAGTTCTATACAGCTGCAACACGACTTGCCAATTTTTATACTCAATACCCTAACTAATGAAGGTAAGCATGCCATATGCCGTCTTGACCATCTTATCCAATTGTGCTGCCACTTTCAGAGAACTGCAGGATGATCAAGAATAGTATTCATTTGGTAACAGGGAAGGCAAATGGAATGATGGCCTTTATTTCAAAGGAAATGGAGTCAAAGTCATGAGGTTTTGCTAAAGCTATGCTAGTCAGGCCATACCTGGAATACTGTGTACTCTTTTGGGCCCATTATCTATTGAAAAGTATTGGCTTTTGAGACTGTCCAGATGAGGCTGATTCTGCTATGGAAGGATTATCTTTTGAGGAGAGGTTGAGTAGGATGGGCTTGTATTCATTGGACTTTAGAAGAATGAGATGTAACCTTAATGAAATTTACGCATCGTACAAAGAACAGTATAGCACAGGAACAGACCCTTCGACCTGTGTCATCACATGATGCCTTTCTAATTGAAACAGATCAGGTTCTGTGAGGATTTAGCGAGGTTGCCATGGAGAGGTTGTTGCCCTTTGCAGGGGGAGTCCATGACCAGAGGACATTTTTCCAAGTCATCCAGTCAAGACGGAGATGAGGAGGAATTTTATTTTCATTCAACCAGTTGTCAATCTGTGGAATTTTGTCCTTCAGACAGTCTGGCCCTTTAAGTATATTCAGGTTTTTAATCAGCAAGGGAATTAAGGTTATACAATCATACAACACGGAAACAGATCCTTCTGTCCATGCTGACCAGGTTTCCCAAACTAAACAAGTCTCACTTTACTGGTTTTGGCCCATATCCCCTTGAACTTTTCCTAATCTTGTATCTATCCAAATGTCTTTTAAATGATGTAACTGCACTTGCATCTACCACTTCGTCTGGCATGTTCACCCCACATGTATGCCACCCCCTGTGTGAAAAAGTTCCCCCTCAGGTCCCTTTTAAATCTTTGTCTTCTCACCTCAAAAATATGCTCCCTTGATTTGAACTCCCCCAGCCTAAGGAAAAGACCTTTGCTATTCAACTTATCTATGCTCATTATGATTTATAAACCCTAAGATCATTCTTCAAATCCCGACACTCCAGTGAAAAATGTCCCAGGCTATCCAGCCTACCCTTATAACTCCAAACTGCAGTCTTGGCAACATCCTAGTAAATCTTTTCTGAACCATCTCCAATTTAATAATATCCTTCTTATAGCTGGGTGACCACAACTGGACAATGTACTCCAAAACTGGCCTCACCAACATCCCATACAACCCCAACATGACATCCCAACTCATATACTCAATGGTCTGAACAATGAAGGCATGCTAAATGTCTTCTTAACCACCCTGTCTAACTATGACACAACTTTCAAAGAACTATGAACTTTAACATCTTCATATCTCTGTTCTACAACACTCCCCAGGACCCCACCACAAACTGCCTTTGTTTGTTTTACCAAAGTGCAGTAACTTGCATTTATTCAAATTAAATTCCATCTGACACTCCTCGGTCCATTGGCCCAATTGATCAAGATCCCTTTGTAATCTTAGATAACAGGGAAATGGAGTTGAGGATTATCCAATCAGTCATGAACTCATTGAAAGTGTGGAGCAGATTTAATGGACTGAATGGCTTACTTCTGCTCTTTAAGTTTTCTGGTTTCATGATCTTATGATTTGAGGCATTTACTGTCCATTGTCATGTCATAGGAGGGCAAGTATCTTTGCTGTGTGGTAGTCCATGAGCTTTGTGCCACTTTTGAGATCTTTTCATCAAACACTATATTGCTCAGATGGCCAAAGGTGTGCTAGCACACTGGAGGCAATGTTGAGTTTAATTGTTGATGTCCGTCCTTTCTGGATGGTCACTTACAAGGTGTAGAAATTAATCCACATTGTCCGATGGCTTGTTGTGATTATTTGATGAGAAATTTTGCACAGTGGAAACTGCTAGTACAGGTTGATTATGCTCTGGGTGCTTAGCCTGAGGCCCATTCTTGCATGCACATGTGTGAATGCATCAACAGTGGTTTGAAACTCAACTTCTGAGTGGATGCACTGTAGTTTGATGGCAGACGTCAGAGTGATCATGTTCTGGACTGCATATGACAAAAGTTGAACAACTTTTCACTCATCCTGTACAGAGGCCCCACTCCAGCAGTGAGCTTCATGGATTCAAAGCAAAGTCTTATGATTACAAATAGCACAGCATAATGTAGGCACAAAATTCCCTGCACGTGTACTAAGAAAGACATTCCTCCTAATCCCTGTGTTGACTGAACCCCAACCCCAACCTCACCATCAAACCGGCAGACAAGGGAGGCGCAGTAGTAGTTTGGCGCACCGACCTTTATACCGCTGAGGCCAAACGCCAGCTCGTGGACACCTCCTCCTACTGCTCCCTTGACCATGACCCCCCCTCCCACCACCAAACCATCATCTCCCAGACCATCCATAACCTCATCACCTCAGGGGATCTCCCATCCACCGCCTCCAACCTCATAGTCCCACAACCCCGCACCACCCGTTTCTACCTCCTGCCCAAAATTCACAAACCTGACTGCCCCGGCCGACCCATTGTCTCAGCCTGCTCCTGCCCACCCGAACTCATCTCTGCATACCTCGACACGGTCCTGTCCCCCTTAGTCCAAGAACTCCCCACCTATGTTCGGGACACCACCCACGCCCACCACCTCCTTCATGATTTTCGCTTCCCCGGTCCCCAACGCCTTATCTTCACGATGGACATCCAGTCCCTATACACCTCCATTGCCCATCACGAAGGACTCAAAGCCCTCCGCTTCTTCCTTTCCCGCCGTACCAACCAGTACCCTTCCACTGACACCCTCCTTCGACTGACTGAATTGGTCCTCACCCTGAACAACTTCTCTTTCCAATCCTCCCAATTCCTCCAAACTAAAGGAGTTGCCATGGGCACCCACATGGGCCCCAGCTATGCCTGTCTCTTTGTAGGATATGTGGAACAGTCCATCTTCCGCAACTACACTGGCACCACCCCCCACCTTTTCCTCCGCTACATCGATGACTGTATCGGCGCTGCCTCGTGCTCCCCCGAGGAGGTTGAACAGCTCATCCACTTTACCAACACCTTCCACTCCGACCTCAAATTCACTTGGACCATCTCAGACTCCTCCCTGCCCTTCCTAGACCTTTCCATTTCTATGGGTAAAAAAATGAGGTCTGCAGATGCTGGAGATCACAGCTGAAAATGTGTTGCTGGTTAAAGCACAGAGGTTAGGCAGCATCTCAGGAATAGGGAATTCGACGTTTCGAGCATAAGCCCATCTCTATCTCGGGCGACCGACTCAACACAGACATCTACTATAAACCGACTGACTCCCACAGCTACCTGGACTACCCCTCCTCCCACCCTGCCCCCTGCAAAAACTCCATCCCATATTCCCAATTCCTTCGTCTCCGCCGCATCTGCTCCCAGGAGGACCAGTTCTAACACCGCACAGCCCAGATGGCCTCCTTCTTCAAGGACCGCAGAATCCCCCCAGACGTGATCGACGATGCCCTCCACCGCATCTCCTCCACTTCCCGCTCCTCCGCCCTTGAGCCCCGCTCCTCCAACCGCCACCAAGACAGAACCCCACTGGTTCTCACCTAGCATCCCACCAACCTCCGCATACAACGTATCATCCGCCGTCATTTCCGCCACCTCCAAACGGACCCCACCACCAAGGATTTATTTCCCTCCCCTCCCCTATCAGCGTTCCGCAAGGACCACTCCCTTCGTGACTCCCTCGTCAGATCCACACCCCCCACCAACCCAACCTCCATCCCCAGCACCTTCCCCTGCAACCGCAGGAAATGTAAAACTTGTGCCCACACCTCCACACTCACTTCCCTCCAAGGCCCCAAGGGATCCTTCCATATCCGCCACAAGTTCACCTGTACCTCCACACACATCATCTATTGCATCCGCTGCACCCGATGTGGCCTCCTCTATATTGGTGAGACAGGCCGCTTACTTGCGGAACGCTTCAGAGAACACCTCTGGGCCGCCCGGACCAACCAACCCAACCACCCCGTGGCTCAACACTTTAACTCTCCCTCCCACTCCACCGAGGACATGCAGGTCCTTGGACTCCTCCACCGGGAGAACATAACAACACGACGGCTGGAGGAGGAGCGCCTCATCTTCCGCCTGGGAACCCTCCAACCACAAGGTATGAATTCAGATTTCTCCAGTTTCCTCATTTCCCCTCCCCCCACCTTGTCTCAGTCGGTTCCCTCAACTCAGCACCACCCTCCTAACCTGCAATCTCCTTACTGACCTCTCCGCCCCCACCCCACTCCGGCCTATCACCCTCACCTTGACCTCCTTCCACCTATCCCACCTCCATCGCCCCTCCCCCAAGTCCCTCCTCCCTATCTTTTATCTTAGCCTGCTTGGCTACTCTCTCTCATTCCTGATGAAGGGCTTATGCTCGAAATGTCGAATTCCCTATTCCTGAGATGCTGCCTAACCTGCTGTGCTTTAACCAGCAACACATTTTCAGCTTTCCATTTCTATCTCGGGCGACCGAATCAACACAGACATCTACTATAAACCGACTGACTCCCACAGCTACCTAGACTACACCTCCTCCCACCCTGCCCCCTGTAAAAACGCCATCCCATATTCCCAATTCCTTCATCTCCACTGCATCTGCTCCCAGGAGGACCAGTTGCAATATCGTACAGCCCAGATGGCCTCCTCCTTCAAGGACCACAGATTCCCCCCAGACGTGACCAACGATGCCCTCCACCGCATCTCCTCCACTTCCCACTCCTCCGCCCTTGAGTCCCGCCCCTCCAACCGCCGCCAGGACAGAACCCCACTGGTTCTCACCTACCACCCCACCAACCTCCATATACAGCGTATCATCCGCCGTCATTTCCGTCACCTCCAAACAGACCCCACCACCAGGGATATATTTCCCTCCCCTCCCCTATCGACGTTCCGAAAAGATCACACCCTCCATGACTCCCTCGTCAGGTCCACACCCCCCACCAACCCAACCTCCACTCCCGGCACCTTCCCCTGCAACCGCAAGAAATGCAAAACTTGCACCCACACCTCCTCCCTTACTTCTCTCCAAGGCCCCAAGGGATCCTTCCATATCCACCACAAATTCATCTGCACCTCCACACACATCATCTATTGCATCCGCTGCACCCGATGTGGCCTCCTCTATATTGGGGAGACAGGCCGCCTACTTGCGGAACGCTTCAGGGAACACCTCTGGGACGCCCAGACCAACCAACCCAAACACCCCGTGGCTCAACACTTTAACTCCCCCTCCCACTCCTCCAAGGACATGCAGGTCCTTGGACTCCTCCATTGCCAGACCATAACAACATGACGGTTGAAGGAAGAGTGCCTCATCTTCCGCCTGGGAACACTCCAACCACAAGGGATGAACTCAGATTTCTCCAGTTTCCTCATTTCCCCTCCCCCCACCTTGTCTCAGTCGAATCCCTCGAACTCAGCACTGCCTTCCTAACCTGCAATCTTCTTCCTGACCTCTCCGCCCCCACCCCACTCCGGCTTATCACCCTCACCTTGACCTCCTTCCACCTATCACATCTCCATCGCCCCTCCCCCAAGTCCCTCCTCCCTACCTTTTATCTTAGCCTGCTGGACACACTTTCCTCATTCCTGATGAAGGGCTTATGCCCGAAACATCGAATTTCCTGTTCCTTGGATGCTGCCTGACCTGCTGCGCTTTTCCAGCAACACTTTTTCAGCTTGACTGAATGACCCCATACTCTGAAAACCACTCTCTGGTCCTAGACTCTCCCAAAGGAGAAACAACGTCTTTACATCTATCTAGATAAGTTTTATGTACTATGGCAAATTCTATGAAATAGATTGCATAATGCTAACAACAACACTAGTTTATATTACTGCGAAGTTAAAAATGATCAATTTTGATCAATCAATTGGATAGTAAGCTGCATGCAAAATGACTGCTGAAATTAGATCTACCACCTATAGTTTACCATATGATATCAAGTGAAATTATTTCTCTATACTCAGTCAAATTTGGGGAGACAAATTACTTTAGAACTAAGAACGTTGAATTTCTAAAATAATGCTCTGAATATACCAAAAAGAAACAATTGTGTGAAAAGGCATACAACTAAAATTATTCAGCTTCAAGTTTGTCATTGAAAACTTATTTTCAATAATAAAGTGTGACTTATGTCAATGTTATTTCTCTTGAGATGAAAAGGAAGTGCTCAGGGCAGGATCACTGTACTGTGCTGTTCAAAACTGGTAAACAGCCAGCATCTGAAGTCTTTTTTGGCACAAACCAAGAAATGTAAAGCAAACTGAACCCTTAACTTTGCACAAACTCAAAGAAACCAGAATAGTGTTGGAGAGGAAGCTTGGAATGATTCTGGACTTGTGATATCTCCCGATTATAGAACTGGATGACTTCTTAGTAAAAACAAGTTGGCACTGTGTTATGAACTAAAATGATTCATTTTATTGGTTGTCTCTTAGGAATATTAATGTAAATTAATAGCCCAGAATATTAAAAATTGCAAATTGACTGCTAATTAAAATTTCAAAATATGTTTAAAAGGTTTTGATTGGTTCAAATTAAACCTCAAGGGCTAAATATTACATTTGTTAATTTGAGTTGAATTTAGATTTTTGGAGTGATTTCTGTGATGAGGTCGAGTCAATGTCTCACCATATCTTACCAAAATCACCACATTAACTACCTACTCTGTCTCCATACATCTGTCACAACCAGTTAAAGTCCCATCTTAGCATACTCCTTTTCCAGAACAACGCAACACTCAAATACTGGCATCCCTTGAGCCTGTGCCATCTTTGAAACTACTGTGGACCAGCGATGGTCACCCAGCATTGTCTTTCACTGGCAACATAAGAGCCATAAAACTATTCTGCCCACAACAAATAACTGACTGGTGTGACTGATACTCCCATGCATACACATCTTCGTTCTCTCACCTGAGAGACTGTTTAAAAACCACTGCACACAGTTTAACTGTCTTTAGCTGCATCCCATCTGAACACCCTGTAAGTCAGTGCTAGCCTGTCCTCAGTGCCCAACATAGACCCACAGCTTGTCATTGTCCAGTAGGAGAGCATGACAAGTAGGCAAGCAATTGGACAAAGACAAAATGACCTTTTATTTACAGACAGAAAACATCAACGCAAAAATCACCCAATTGAGGCCGAAGTTTGTCTCAACAATGCAAGCCAAATTTTGGTATCATGAAGATTTTGCAGCCCATGATTGCATGTTGTACCCAGATCTCAGCTATTGGAAGTGCATTTCAATGAAATTCTGCCTGGCTTGTAAAGCCTGAAGGCATGCATGGCCATTGATGGCAGGATTTTGGATGGGTGCCAGACGAGAGAAGGGAGATAGTGCATGCATTAATAAAAGTATTAGAGTTTGAGCTTTCATAGGATCTTGGTATAAGTTTCAGAGTGAATGTGAAGTGTTGGAAAGACAGTGGCACCACTTACACTGGCAGAGTGGAGAAAACTATTGACCTTCTTCCTATAGTGTTGGGCATTCCTCCAGTTCACTGAGACTACTTTAACCTGGGTGGCCATATTGAACCAGACTGGCATGGCATGGTATTGTGGCCTCCGCTGCCATTCCTGGAGGAGGAGGAGGTCGCTCATTAGTACCACCTCATCCAGTAAAGCAGGGCAATGATTTTCCTCTGGCTGCCATGTTTGGGGCAAATGTTAGAAACTGTGCAAGGTAGCTGGACAGTGCTTGTCTAGGTGCACAATGGGATTTTAAAGGTGGCATGAGCGCAAGGGATACCAGTGTTTTGACATATATCCACAGAGTAGTGAGTTGTTCTGGGAAGGACGTGTGGTAAGAACGGCATAAATTGGGCATGAAAGATGCCATAGGAAGTAATTAGGTAGGTGGGATTAAGACTGGACAAGAAAACCTGATAGGCCTCACAGCAAAAAAAGCCTCCAAAAAAATGCAATGCAACTTGGACTGAACTAAAAATAATGTATGATTCAATCCTAAATTTTTGTATTTAAAAAGAAACATCCTTTGGTTTCATAACATGCTAACTTCTTCCAGTGGAAGCTGGTCTGTTGACCTATTGGTGATCACTGTGCTGCTGTGTCCCAAATAGCTCCATTCATTTTAACCTCCCCAATGGCTTTCACCAAATCAGAAGCTAACTTATGAATTGTCTATTCACAGCCCTTGAGACACTTTTGCAATTAAATTGAGCTCAGCTTTTTGTTTGGTTCATTACTTGACGTCCTTATCTAATAAAAACCTATCAATGTCATTCTTGAAAATTTCATTTGACCTAGAAATCACATGGTTTGATGGACTGTCCCTTTTTATGAGGAAAAGTGTATTCAGATTTTCTTCTTTAATTACCCATTTCTAATTTTAAGACTGTGCTTCTTGATTTGCAGTATCATGGGGGGAAATTATCTACCTTACCATGTGGCATAAAGATTTTAAAGACCTCAATTAGATTATTCCTCTACTTTCCACTAATGCAATTTCAAATAAATTTCTTGATTGCGCAGAATGTTTTGCTGAAAAAAACAACATATTTTGTCAAAGCTTTTGCCCTGCGCTCATCAATGTAAATGGCAATCCACACTTACACTCTGAGAGGGGAGTTTTAATTGGTTGCCAAGCAAGCTCTTAACCAATAAAAAGATTGCCATGGAGAATGACCAGTTAAATCGTGACTGACAGTTAACTGCCAAGCTTTGCTTAAATTTTAAATTAGGCAGTTTGACTCTGGTTAGTCAAGGCGTGGTCCTGAAGAATGAAGCAGAACATGGCTGTTTCTCTCACTATTGCCCCCTTTGCACCTTGATGTGGCTATGTATATTATGCCTTTTACTGAAGTGGGTTTTTCCCCATACCTTTTTGTGCATCACCTCCAACTGTACTGCCTATACCATATCTGATGTTCTGGGCAAGAAAGTCTGGTTTCAAATCCTCTCTGTCCTGGACATGTTTTAGAATATATCTGAATGTGTTGACCTCTTATTAACTCTAGCTAGCCATGTCAATCAAATGTATATCAGTGCATTGATTGACATTGATCAAAACCTTCAGGACAATGCCAGAGCCCTTGTGTCCAACATTAATCAGTCAGAAAACTGCCTGCTTACCTGAAAAGGCATGGTTTTCCATTCTATAATGCAGCAAATCTTCCTCATCACAGGAAATCTGGCAAAGATTAGCAAAGGGAATTAGCTCAACAGCTACACCTGCACGGTGGGTGAAGTAAATAGGTAGACTGGCACATGAGGTGCCAGGTATAGTAGCAGTTGGGTCAGGTAAAGATGGGTGCGGTGGAAATAACCCACATCATCCATCTACCTATTCACCCACCTTATGAACTTACCCACTTCACCTACCTCCGCACCCTGCCCACTCCCACTCATCTACCCACTGACCCACATATCCATTCACCCTTTTTATTGATTTGTTCTTTCATCTACTCACACATTCACTCATCCAGTAAGAAATCCATTCTCAAAGATGGGACCTTTAATGTTACTAGTCAGGATGTAATAGCTAGTGTCACAAAAGGAGAGTATTTCCTCTCAATCCCTGACTCTCCTACACTCCAACAGAATTCCCCATGGAGCATTGCGCTGCACATGTTTTTTGACAGTGGAGACCAGAAATGTGCAACAGCTTTGTTTTAGTACAGTTGCAGAGCACCCAGCATTGTCACTGCTTGGGAGAGTCAAGGCTTTCAGTCGTACATAGAACAAAGATCAAGAACTATGACCAAAGAACAATACAGCACAGGAACAGGCCCTTTGGCCCTCCAAGCCTGCGCTGACACAATTTGCTCTTCCATACTAAAATTGTCTTCACTTGCAGGATGCATATCCCTCTATTCCCTTTCTATTCATGTATTCAGTCAGGTGCTTCTTGAATGCTGCTATTGTGTCTGTTTCCACTGCCTCCTCTGGCAGCATGTACCAGGAACTCACAGCCTTTGTGTGAAGAACTTACTTCACACATCTCTTTTAAACTTCTCCCTGCCACAATTTAAACCTATGTCCCCTAGCAGTTGGCCTGTCTACTCCAGGAAAAAGCCTCATACTTTCCACTCTATCCATGTCATTCACAATCTTACAAACTTCTATCAGATCGCCCCTCAGCCTCCTGTGTTCCAGTGAAAACAAATCCAGTCCATCCAAACTTGCTTAATAGCTGATATGCCCCATATCAAGGAATATCTGGTAAACATTTTCTGTACTCTCTCCAAGGTATCCACATCCTTCTGGTCATATAGTGACCAGAACTGTATGCAATATTACCAAGTGTGATCATTTATGATTCACTAGCTTAAAAGTATTAAATATTGCACTTGAAATTTTAGTTCACGAGGTTGGGACCACTCAGCAGTGATAATTGATATCCATTCATTGTCATGTGGGTCATATTCAAGGAAACTAAGACCTGAGACATTGACTCTTCCTCTCAGCACAGATACTGCCAGAGCTTTTGTGTAATTCCATCATTTGCTGTGTTTAGTTATTTCCAATACTGGTGTAGAGATGTTGAGTGAACGTTTACCGAGAGAAGGACTGTTGTTTGTCCTGCAAATTGAGAAATAGTAGCTGCTTTAGCTTCAAAGCTCCAACATACAAAAGGAACTGCCTTCTTTCTGATGTCAGAAGTCACACAACTCCAGGTTATAGTCCAGTAGGATTATCTGAAATCACAAATGTTTAGAGCGTAGTCCCTTTGCCTGACAAAAGAGCTTGTGATTTCAAATAAGCCTGTTGGACTAAATTAGTTTAGGATGTTTGGATGGCATGGACAAAATGGACTGATTGGTCTGTTTCCATGCTGTATATTTCTATGGCTCTATGACTTTATAACCCAGTGTCATGTGATTTCTGACTTTATCCACCCCAGTCCAACACTGGCATCTCCACATCATGGCCTTCTTTATAGCCTGTTATTCAGGAGGAATATAGTTGTGTTAGTTTTAAATGCTGAGAAACTGACCAAGGAAAATTCACTGCATTTAGGAACTGGGTGTGAGTATGTAACGTAACAAAGAAAAACATTTTCTAAATTGTCTTTTAATGTGAGTGGAAATCTAAAGGTTAACAAGTGTACAAAACAATTATTTGTTCCCCATGGTAGCTAATTCATCTCATAATACCTTGCGTGCTGATATAGATTTTGACTGCACTGTGTGATCCCTTTTGACCTTTGCTATTTATTTTTCAGTGCTCAGTTACATGTGGAGGTGGATTCCGCACACGGAATGTGACATGCACTTGGAATAATAAAGAACTCTGCAAAATTTCCAAAAAGCCAAGTGTGAAAAGTTTATGTGGCTTACGGCACTGCTCTAATAACAAGAACATTCTGTTCCCTCCAAGAAAGCCCAAAGATGGTAAAATGTATCCCAAAGATCTCCCTAGTAGGCTGAAGCCTAAATATGGCCCTAATCATTCAAGTTCAAAAGTTCAACCTAAACCCAAACGAGTGACCACTAAGCAGCCTCTTCCTGTCAACATCACAGTGCCAACAACTGCTGGCAGAAGCCCTGTAACAACTATGGCTACCACTACAAACAAACAAATACATGTGCAGGACAAGCCTTCCCCAAAACAGCAAAACCGCAATGCATCGTATGACGACAACTTTATTGCTATTCACCAAAATCTGACCAATGAGAGTGATACTGTCAACAGGAAGAGGATCTCTGAAGCTGGAAACATTACAGACACAATACAAAATACTAATGAGACTCACAATATTACTGGTGAAAATGACAGTGTCTCAAACCATGACCACATTACCACAGAAGAGGTTGTTAAACATTTTCCATTTACAGAAGAACCTCAGGCTGGTATCGTAACAGATGAAAACAATGATAAAATTGTGAAGTCTACTGCCGTCCCAATCAATAGTGAGAAATCGATGTTATCTACTAGTCCACAGACAACATTTGTGAGTACAGTAAAGCCTGGTAGTACACAATTAATCAAGCCAAGTGTAAGTGTGCCTTCTCCAGGTTATGGAAATAGAAAGGTTGGTTTGCCAAGGTTAAAAATAGATCCAAAATTTAAAGCAACAATGGAGCGGCTAAGAATGAAACTTTACAGAATGCTGAATCCAGAGCGGTTTTCTAACCAGACTGACATTCTTGCACCTGGTCTAAATCCTAATGATGAAAACAGTACAAACCTACAACATAATCTTGAGCTTACAACTTCAAATGGAGTTGGTACAACAGATTCAGAATGGGTGAAATTCACAGGAGCCATCGGCAGTAAGTTGTCAGCTGCTGAACCATCACCTCCCTCAAAATTACCTTTGAAGAAAATTCCAACTATAAATAGACTGAATAATTTCTCCAATATGACTGAAGACTATGATGATTTTGCACCTGAAGTTAGCTTGGATGATGTTTATTGGAAGGTTGGAAATTGGAGTGAGGTATGTCTTTGTATAAGTGATAAAGATTATTTCCAGTTAATGTATACAGTGTAGTTTATCATTATTAGAAGTTTTAATATCAACATTGTGTAGAAACTCTGGTACCTGTTCCATTTTTACCTCGCCAATTCTATCTGGAGTATCTCTAGCATTGATTTCTCCTATCTGGACCATTACCAACAAAGTGCACCCAAAAAGAAAGAAGAAAGTCAATTATTGGTTTGTTTTTCTTTCATATCTTTTTGCTACTCCTTAGTGGCATCATCTGAAGACATGGGGACAGCTTTTACCTGAACCCTAACAAAATAACACAGCTCCATCCGTATAACAACTCCCACTTCCTTTATGTCAGTCAGGCTTGTCTGGCAAATCTTGAATCATGCATAGCTTGTGTCAGTTAAACAATGGCAAGCTCAATGACACATGGCAAGAATATCATGGAGGAGACATGAAGGTCAAGCCAGAAAGCTTCATATCTTGGCAGAACCATTTCCTTTGAGAAAGGCTCCCTTCCCACCATTTTGCATTCTGTTGAGGTGGGGACCCAGCAAGAAATTGGCTCCGACACTCTGGAGATGGCCAGGCAGTGAAGTGATCAGTTAGAATGTCCCAATGCCCATCTCAGGTGACAGTGACATTGGCACAGTTGTAATGATGAATGTAGCACTTTTGAATCTCAGCCCTCACCCTGTCCCACCAAACTATCCACTGTGTCCACCACCACGCTCAGTCATACACCAAAGCCTCCTCCACATATTCCTGCCATATATTCAAAATCTAGGCATTACCCAGACTTGAGTTAATAATTAGCAAATTGCATTCACACCACTTGATGTTCAATGCCATTATCATTGGTGAATATGATTAACAACCTGGTGGCTATCATTTAACAAAAACTGAACTGAACTAACCATATAAATGCTTTGACTACAAGAGTAGGTCAGAGGCTAGGCATTCTGTGGTGAGTAAGTCACCTCCTATCTCCCCAAATGCATCCACCATCTACAAGGCACAAATCAGGAGTACGATGGAGTTTTCCTTATTTCCCTGAATAAGTGAAGCTCCAACAATACCCAACAATACTGACATCATCCAGAACAATGCAGCTCACTTAATTATCACCCTATTCACCACCTTCAACATGGATTCCCTTCAACCTGATACACAATGGTAGAATGAGATGAAAATGTGTTGCTGGAAAAGCGCAGCAGGTCAGGCAGCATCCAAGGAAGCCCTTCTTCTTATGCCCGAAACGTCGAATTTCCTGCTCCTTGGATGCTGCCTGACCCGCTGTGCTTTTCCAGCAACACATTTTCATCTCTGATCTCCAGCATCTGCAGACCTCACTTTCTCCTATACAATGGTAGAATGGCTACCATCTTCAAAATAGGCAAAAGTGAGGACTGCAAATGCTGGAGATTAGAGTTGAGAGTGTAGTGCTGGAAAAGCACAGCAGGTCAGGCAGCATCCAAGGAGCTGGAGAAACAACGTTTCAGGCAAGAGCCCTTCATCAGGAATGATGTGACTGTAACTTACCAAGATTCCTCTGGCAGCATCGTCCAAATCTGTGATGCTTACCACCTAGAAGGTCAAGTGTAGAATATGCATAGGAACATCATCACCTGCAAGCTGCCTCTTCCAAGTGACATGTAGTTCCTAATTTGATTTATATTGCCATTTTGCCACTGTTACTTGGTAAAAATCCTAAAAGTCCCATCCTAACAGCAACCTAGGTGTCCCTACAACCTCAGGTCTGCTGTGGTTCAAGAAAGCAGCTCATCACCCTTGCCTTCTCCTGGAAAATTTAGGATAAGGAATAACTGGCTCACCTAGCCAGTAATGACCACACCCCATGAATGAAAAATAGTGCCATAGCAGGTCTCAGGAAGCATGCCTTTGAACTAGGCATGTAAAGAAACTTAAAAGTTAAATCACCCTCAAGTGGCCAATCAATTATAGAAACAACAAAACAAACTCCTAATCAGGTAATAACATCAAAACCAAATAATCCTGTGAAAAAATCTCTTAAAATTGTTCAATAAACTGGTGAAACAGTTCCCCGCTGAACTAAGTGGTTCTGTAGGTTTTGAAACTTTACCAGTATTCAGTTGGCAATACAAATGATCAAAAATGCAAACAAATAAAGAGCACACCAGACTTTTCACTGTTACTGCAAAATTGAATACAATTGTTTCCTAAGAGCTTCCACCTCACTAAAGGGGCTTCAAGCCAATTTGCTGTGAAAATTTTCATTGTATCTTGACAGCACAGTCAGATCTGTGGTCAGAAAAAGTCCTTTCAGCCCATCAGATCTGTGCTGGTCGAAAACAATACCCTAAAGATTCTAGTCCCATTTTTCAGCACTTGACCCAAAACCTTCCAAGCCTTAGCATCACAATTGCACATTGAAATAATTCTTAAGCTGTTAAGAGGGTTTCTGCCTCAACCACACTTACAGGCAGAGAGTTCCAGATTCCCACCAGCCTCTAGGTGAAAAGGTTTTCCTCTAAACCTTCGCTCCTTTCCTTAAGTCTATGTCCCTTGTCACTGATTCCTCCATCAAGAGGAAACGTCTTTTACTATCTACCCTACCTATGGTCCTCATAATTTTCTATATCAATCATGTCCCCTCATAATCTTCTCCACTCTAAGGAAAACAACCCCAGTCTGTCCATTCTGCCTTCATAACTGAAACTCTTCTGTTCAGGCAACATCCTGGTAAATCTCCTCTGCACCCTCTTCAGTGCTACAACATCTTACAAATTCCAGAATGGTACATAATGTCATACATCTGAGATATTGTAAACAATCCACAAACTTTGAGTTAAATATCTCACAGCATTCCATAAAACAATATCCCATCTCCCAATGTTAACAAATGTTAGAGCATCATGGTAGCTCAGTGGTGAGCACTGCAGTTTCACAGTGCCAGGGATCCAGGTTTGATTCCAGCCTTGGGCGACTGTCTGTGTGGAGTTTGCACATTCTCCCTGTGCTTGCATGGGTCTCCTCTGGGTGCACCCGTTTCCTTCCACAATCCAAAGATGTGCTGGTCAGGTAGATTGGCCATGCCAAATTGCCCATAGTGTCAGTTGCATTAGTCAGATGGAAATGGTCTGGGTGGGTTACTCTTCAGAGGGCCGGTGTGGACTGGTTTGGCCAAAGGGCCTGTTTCCACACTGTAGGGAATCTAATCTAAATCCTTTAAAAACATTTCAGGATCGGCATTCACATCTACTCCAACAACCAATCAATTTTCCCTTGGGAAAAGCCCTACCTGTATCCCAGGTTTAATTGAAATTCATCCATTATCCCTTGAGATGCAACCCTGTTGTCCGTGCCTTGCTGTACAGCAAATCCTTCTTGTCTATCACTCCTGTTCTTACTAACGCACATTGGCTATTATTACCAAAGGTCACCAATTTACTGGTTAACCATAAACACATTTTCTAGTTGGTTAGCTCTCATTATGAGAGGTTTATAGGATCAGAAGGCAGAATCTTGATACAGCAATAGGTTTACTTGTATCATGTTTTTAACTCAACAAATTTCCTAAGGAGCTTCACTGAGGCATTTTAAAACAAAATATGTCACTGAGCTACAAACAGGAATATTCGGGGTTCAACAATAATCTAGGTCAAAGAGGTTGGCTTTAAAAGGAGAAAAAAATATGTTTGAGAGAGAGAGAGCTTTATGGGAGGAATTCCAAAGTTTAGGACCGAAGCATTGAGGTCAGGCCATTAATCTTTGAGTGTTTAAAATTAGAGATGCTCAAGATGCTGAGGTTAGTTGAGCACAAATGTCTTGAAAGGTTAGTGAGCTGGAAGGTGTTGCAGTGATAATGAGGAGTGAGGCCATGGAGGGATTTGAAAGCAACGATGAGAATTTACAAATCAAGATTAGGATTAATCAGTTTGAGAGGTAACAAACAGTTACAGGCTGGTCTGTTATAATGTGCATTTCATCAATGGAAATTTGCTGCATTGTGATTGATGAATTGGGGGATGCTGTTTCTACAATGCAAACTTTTAAACGTGTGTTGTCTGAAATACGATTACAGTGCCAACACTTTAAGCACTGTTTCTAAAGTGCGATTTTTCCATGACACAGGGTTGCACAACAACACAACCATGATGTTATAGATGAATTGACTGTACTGAGTGTTACAGTAGAAAATATGAGGCAGGAGTAAGAGTTGGGAATGTGTTATGAAAGTAAAACTATGTTATCCTAGTTATAGTAGACACCTGCTGAAGAACAATTTGAAAGCCAATTGTATAAGGACACGATTGGTCAGCACAAACTGTAAAATTAATTTCCTATGTTTCCAAGGCCAGGCCCTTTGCAGTCCCCCATGGGAGCAGCTGGATTTGATTTCCAGTTCTCCTGGCAAGTCAGGGCAGATACCAGGTTTGGTTTTCCATGTTCTGGAGAGAGTTAAATAGGAGGGGTACCTTTTCATTCCATCAGCTCAACAGTATAACTTCAGGGGTACGTCTAAAGCCAGCAAGTGATCTGAGAATTTTGAATGAAAGGTAACGTGTTATGAAATGGTGGTGAAAATGTGTTGCTGGTTAAAGCACAGCAGGTTAGGCAGCATCCTAGGAACAGAAATTCGACGTTTCGGGCCAGAGCCCTTCATCAGGAAGCTGCCTAACCTGCTGTGCTTTAACCAGCAACACATTTTCAGCTCTGATCTCCAGCATCTGCAGACCTCACTTTTTACTCTATGAAATGGTGGTAATTGGAAGTGAATGTCTCAATGTTGGGATACAAATCTAGAAAGCCTTTGCAGAGTCTCTTTCACATGGTGTTGACTGTTGTCAGTGCAGATCCCCTGATGTAAATAACGTTCTTTAATTATTTGGAGGCTGGTTTAAAAAGGAACCAACTAAATGTGTTAATGTTAGCAAAATTGGGATGAGAAGAAGTTGTACGAGCAAAAATAAGAGCTCAAAACATAAATGGTTGACATCAATTTTGATGAATGTGATACTGGGATGTTGTATGTGCTAATAGGAATATCATTTTATAATTCTAAATTAGATTGAATATATGGTGGCAATACTAAGGAAAGTTCACTAATTTAGCTGTCCCATTGGAGGGAAGGTAACAGTTCTAGTCAGGATATACACTTCTTGTTTCTGAATTTCATCAGAGTGTCTCAAACGCTCTTGTTTCTCTGGTAATTTTGTGGTGTCTTTGAAGTACCTGCTATAGATCAGTGCTTGCAATCTCACCTCTTAATCAGTAGACATTGGGCTCAATCTAAAGACTTGAGTCTAAAACATTTTGAGCTATAACAATGCAAGTCACTGTTATTTCATGGGTCACTGCCATGGATTGTTGATAAGAACAGGTTCAGACTCACCAATGACAATGCCTGTCCTCCCCACAGATTAATGGAGGGAGACATTCACATTTTACAAAGTACATTATAGAAAATGGTGTAAAGTCTTTGTTACAATTTAGGGAACATGAGAGCTAATTTGTGCACAGCAATGATTTATTGACAAGATAATAGGTTTTACTTAAGTTGGTTGAGAGATAAATATTAGCCAAGTTATCAATAATATTTGACCTGCTTTTTTAAAAATTGTGCCATGATCTCAGAAATCTATAAAATTCTAACAGGACTAGATAGGGTAAATACGGGATGTTCCTGATGGCAGGGGAGATCAGAACAAAGGGTTCCAGTCTAAGGATAAGGGGTAAACCATTCATGATTGAAACATTTTCAACGAGAGAGTGGTGATTCTGTTGAATTTTCTATCATAGAAGTCAATCAATGCCAAAACATTGCATGATTTTATAAAGGAGTTGGATTTGGCACTTGGGATCAAAGGATATGGGGAAAGCAAGAATAGGCTATTGGGTTGGATGATCAGCCATGAAGATAATGAATGACAGAGCAGATTTAAAAGGTTGATTTGCTACTCCTGCTTCTAT
Source organism: Hemiscyllium ocellatum (assembly GCF_020745735.1). Lineage (NCBI taxonomy): Eukaryota > Metazoa > Chordata > Chondrichthyes > Orectolobiformes > Hemiscylliidae > Hemiscyllium > Hemiscyllium ocellatum. The sequence goes on along the minus strand of NC_083401.1, from coordinate 50,507,917 downwards.
TTGCAATGTTTTTGCCTATGTTTCTATCTAAAGGTGTTCACTACCAAACTTTACAGCATCATAGAACTTTATTATTCTTTGCATTAAGATTGGGTGCTGTACATAGAATTCCTTTAATACCTGTTGATCAATTATGTGGAACCAAGTTCTATTACACATTGCTGTTGATATGACTATGCTGATAGTAACAACATACTATCATGTCTGTTTTCAGTTGTAATGGCCTTGGGTGTTTTCAGTTTTCCCCGTAACTTTATTCTGTGCAGTGTTCTACCACATGTGGAGTTGGTGCAATGTGGAGACAAATAGAATGTAGTACTGAAGAAGACTCACACTGTGAAAACATTAAGAAGCCAGCCCCTGCTCGGAGATGTTTTGTACATCCGTGTGCTATTTGGAAAATAGGAAACTGGAGCAAGGTAAGTAACAAGTGCTAAAGATAAAATGGACAGTTAGCTTTTCAATTCTTATCCTCTCTCCACATCCCATCCACCATTAGATTCTCACATCTCCAGAGAGTCATCAATTTGGCACCTGAACCTACCCCATCATGAGTTCACGCCATTTGATTTTGGCTTTTGTACCCAGGGAAGTTAATGATACCATGCAAATGGGCCAAGGTAAAAGAATTGGATCTGTGCCAGTCCACCTTTGATTCCTGGGCTTTCTTGCAGCTTGACATCTGTATATAAAAATGCAGTCTGGATGTGTAGATGTTAATGAGGTCAAATGGTACATTCTTAGCCTTCTGCCTTAACAGCATTCAAATACCTGGCAGGTACAGGATTTGCAAAAAAAAAGGTAATGGTTTACATTTAGCCCTTCCAGAATTTTGAACAATAGTTGATACCCCATGGATGCTTATCTCTGCTGGCTGAGTCCCAGTCAGTGAAGGTAGAGCAGCAGCTCAGGCCTGAAACAATTGATTTTTTTTTCCCTATGCTGCATGAAATGTCTCACAATCTAAATGGCTAGGGATTGGAATGGGGAATATGAGGACATGACACCTTCAGCTGGAAAAGTGCACAATAACATTCAGTGAAGCTAGCATAATTAAACTACATTCACATGTATGACACTTAGGCCAGAATGTCTGTTTAATCCTACTTATTTTGAATTACCCTATTTTAAAGAGAAGCAGGAGAGGTATGCCCTGCAACCTGACTACATATATCCCAATGAGCATCACAAAAAATAGATTCCGTGATTGTCTTCATAATATTATTTGTGGGAGTTTGCTGAATGCAAGTTAGTTGCTGAAATTCCTATATTATAACTGTGGCTATTTTAAAAGTACATATTACCTATAAAATGTTTTGCGATGACCATTGGTGGTGAATCATGCTTTATAAATGTAAATCTTTCTTTGTTTCTCTGTTTAATATAAGTTCATTTTTCTTTTAGTAACTTAACGTTAGCACCAGAATATGGAACATAACTTTTGAAGTTTACTGCCTATAGAGACTATTTTAAAAATTCCTTCTTCCTCTGCCATACTCTCCTTCTCAACTTTTAGTCACGGCATTCCATTTGTGATCGGTCTGTGCAACCACACACAGTATCACTGTGTTGTGAAGGTTATAACTTAGTACCTTTTTTTAATCAATCATCAGACGTGGGCATTCTTGGCAAGCCCAGCATGTGTTATACATCTCCCTTTGCCCTTGAAATTCAAATTCAAGTCAGAAGACAAGAAATAAGTTAAGAAACAGCCTAGTTGCTTAACCAGTGGACTTTTTATCCAGAGACTCAAGCAATATTCCAGAAACCTCCGTTCGAATCCTGCCACAGCAGGTGATGGAATTTGAATTCAGTTAATAATGTAGAATTAATTGTCTCATAGAGTCATATCGCATGGAAACAGATGCTTTGGTCCAATTCGTCCACGCCAAACAGACATCCCAATCTGCTCTAGGTCTATTTGCCAGCATTTGGCCCACACCTCTCAAAAGCCTTCCTGTTCATATACCCATGCCTTTTAAATGTTATAATTGAACCCACCTCCACCACTTCTTCTGGCAGCTCATTCCATACATGCGCCACCCTCAGCTTGAAAAAGTTACCCCTCAAGTCCCTTTTGCATCTTTGCTCTTTCACCTTAAACCCATGACCTCTCATTTTGGACTTCCCTACTCTGTGAAAAAGACAATAAAAATGGCTATCCAACCTATCCATGCTCTTCATGATTTTATAAAACTCTATAAGATCATCCCTCAGCCTCGGATGCTGCAGAGAAAATTACTCCACCCTCGTCAGCCTCTCCCTTTAGCTCAAACCCTCCAACACTGGCAACGTTCTTGGAAATTTTTTCCGCACCCTCTCGAATTTAGCAACATTCTTTCCATAGATTGGCGACCAGAATTGTGCACATTTTTCTAAAGGTGGCCTCACCAACCTCCTGTGCAGCTGCAGCATGACACCCCAACTCCTATACTCAATATTCTGCCCAATGAAGGCAAGCATGCTAAATGCCTTCAAGGAACTTCCAAGGAACTATGCGCCTGAACCCCAAGATCTCTCTGTTCGGCAACACTCTCTAGGGCCCTGCTATTGCTGTTGAACTCCTGCTCTGGTTTGCCTTACCAAAATGCAACACCTCACATTTATTTGAATTAAACTCCATCTTCCATTGTTGATTGTCAGAAAAATCTGTATCGCTGATGTTCTTTATGGAGAAAAACTCTGTCCTTACATGTAAGCCTAGACCCACAGCAATGTGATTGATTTCTAACTTCTCTCTGGGTAATTAGGGATGGGCATTAAATGCTGGCCGAGCTAGTGATGCTCTCAATCTTCTGAATGAATAACAGAAACTTATGTGTGGTCTATTTGCTGCCATTAAATTTGCGACGTGGAGGTGCTGGTTTTGGACTGGGCTGTACAAAGTTAAAAATCACACAACACCAGGTTATAGTCCAACAGGTTTATTTGGAAGCACAGTAGCATTCAGAGCACTGCTCCGTCATCAGGTAGGTGTGGAGTAGGATCCTAAGAAAGAATTTATCGCAAAAGATTACAGTGTCATATAGCTGAAATGATATAGAGTTATACAGTCATAGAGAGGTACAGCATGGAAACAGACCCTTTAGTCCAACCCATCCATGCTGACCAGATATCCCAATCCAATCTAGTCCCACCTGCCAGCACCCGGCCCAAATCGCTCCAAACCCTTCCTATTCATATATCCATCCAAATGCCTCTTAAATGTTGCAATTGTACCAGCCTCCACCACATCCTCAGGCAGCTCATTCCATACACGTACTGCCCTCTGCGTGAAAAAGTTGCCCCTTAGGTCTCTTTTATATCTTTCCCTCTCACCCTAAACCTATGCCCTCTAGCTCTGGACTCCCCCACCCCATGGAAAAGACTTAGTCTATTTATCCTATCCATGCCCATCATAATTTTGTAAACCTCTATAAGGTCACCCCTCAGCCTCCGACGCTCCAGGGAAAACAGCCCCAGGCTTAATTAGATTAGATTACTTACAGTGTGGAAACAGGCCCTTCGGCCCACAAGTCCACACCGACCCGCCGAAGCGAAACCCACTCATACCCCTACTCTTACATTTGCCCCTTACCTAACATTACGGACAATTTAGCATGGCCAATTCACCTGACCTGCACATCTTTGGACTGTGGGAGGAAACCGGAGCACCCGGAGGAAACCCACGCAGACACGGGGAGAACGTGCAAACTCCACACAGTCAGTCGCCTGAGGCGGGAATTGAACCCGGGTCTCTGGCGCTGTGAGGCAGCAGTGCTAACCACTGTGCCACCGTGACACCCACGAGGGCCTCTCCCTGTAGCTCAGATCCTCCAACCCTGGCAACATCCTTGTAAATCTTTTCTGAACCCTTTCAAATTTTACAACATCTTTCTGATAGGAAGGAGACCAGAATTGCACGTAATATTCCAACAGTGGTCTAACCAATGTCCTGTACAGCCACACCATGACCTCCCAACTCCTGTACTCAATACTCTGACCAATAAAGGATAGCATACCAAACGCCTTCTTCACTATCCTACCTACCTGCGACTCCACTTTCAAGGAGCTATGAACCTGCACTCTAAGGTCTCTTTGTTCAGCAACACTCCCTAGGACCTTACCATTAAGTGTATAAGTCCTGCTAAGATTTGCTTTCACAAAATGCAGCACCTCGCATTTATCTGAATTAAACTCCATCTGCCACTTCACAGCCCATTGGCCCATCTGGTCTAGATCCTGTTGTAATCTGAGGTAACCCTCTTCGCTGTCCACTACACCTCCAATTTTGGTGTCATCTGCAAAACTACTAACTGTACCTCTTACGCTCGCATAGATTGCTGTTAAGTCTTTCATCTTTTAGAATGGGTTGCATTGAATTTACAGTCAATATTATCTAGATTCTTGCATTTGGCTTTTTTTTTGCTGTTCGGATTGTTGGAGTGAAACCAACTCTGTCTACTGATTAATGTTTCCTCTGTATTCAAAGTGCTCAGAAAACTGTGGAGGTGGTGCTAAAATCCGTGACATACAGTGTATAGACAGCCATGATAAAAGGCCCCTGAGGCCTTTTCACTGTCAACTCCTCAGAACCAAACCATCCACAAGCCTTCGCTGCAATCTAAAGGCCTGTGCTGACTGGCAAGTTTCAGCTTGGAGTGAGGTACGTGAAGAACAGAGGAGAGATACTCATTTTTGATGATATTATTGCCCTGTAAAAGATGCTTTGGCTTCAGTAAAATGAAATGATTCAATTCTGATTAAAGGTCTTGAATATCTCATGAGTCTATCTTCCCCCAGTGTTCAAGGACATGTGGTGGTGGTGGGATTCAAGAAAGACTGGTTCACTGTATGGAAGAAGGACAGTGCAATTTGAAGGCTCAGCCTCATACTACCAGGCCCTGCAATAATCAGCCATGTGTTCAGTGGATAACTGGAACCTGGAGTGAGGCATGTCAAATATTCAATCTTTCAGCTGCAACTCAATCTGTAAATTTCACCTCAAAATTGAACAGGGAATCTTAATAATTTAGTAGTTAAACATAATCATTATTGCAAACATGTATTTTTGCATTTCTACTTTTGTTTTAAAAATGGTTTGCTCTAGTCATGTATTTTAATAACGCAGCTTGCAAAGTCATATACGGTTAAGCTTCAAACATACTGTTTGACCCTGATTCTTTCCTGGAGTAACAAAAGAACATCTATGTTATCAGTCATCTCTGCCCTCTACATTTTCAGATTATAACAGGGTTTTATGCCATAAAGGCATCCAAATTTTCATACGAACTCTAAATTTATACCGTCATGTGAATAACTCACAGATCAATGGAAACAATCTCATTATCAAGCTTCTAAAATCTTTTTGAAATGATGAACACTTGTTGTGGTTCTGTTCGCCGAGCTGGGAATTTGTGTTGCAGACGTTTCATCCCCTGTCTAGGTGACATCCTCAGCGTTTGGGAGCCTCCTGTGAAGCGCTTCTATGATGTTTCGTCTGGCATTTATAGTCGTTTGTCTCTGCTGCTTCCGGTTGTCAGTTCCAGCTGTCCGTTGCAGTGGTCGGTATATTGGGTCCAGGTCGAGTTGTTGTCTGAGAGTGGCTGTTGGTTTGTGTGTTGTTATGAGTCCTAGTGGTCGCAGTAATCTGGCTGCCAGTTCGGAAATGCTCTTGATGTATCGTAGTGTGGCTAGACCTGTGCCTCACAACACACTTCACATTCAACAACCAAATATATGAACAAATCAACAGCATACCCATGGGCTCAACCATCTCTGGACTCATAGCAGAAGCGGTAATGCAAAGATTAGAACAAACAGTCTTACCGCAAATTCAACCCAAACTCTGGGTCAGATATGTGGATGACACTTTTGTAATCATTAAAAACACAGAAATAGAAAACACACACCGGATCATTAAAGCCACATTCACAGGAATTCAATTCACTTGAGAGGAAGAAAAGGACAACTAACTCCCATTCTTAGATGTGATGGTACAGAGAACACCTAACGGAGAATTCACCACAAAGGTACACAGGAAAGCCACAAACACAGACCAAATCTTGAACTACGAAAGCAACCATGCCAATACACACAAAAGAAGTTGCATCAAGACACTATTCAAAAGGGCCACAACACACTGCAGTATACCAGAACTGCAAAAAGAGGAAGAAGAACACCTATACAATGTATTCGCCAAAAACAGATACCCGCGCAATTTCATCAACAGATGCCTAAGGGAAAGACAACAGAACGACGACATGATGCAACCGAAAGGACTAGCCACACTACCATACATCAAAAACATTTCTGAACTGACAGCCAGACTACTGCGACCACTAGGACTCGTAACAGCACACAAACCAACAGCCACTCTCAAACAACAACTCACCAGAATGAAGGACCCGATACCCAGCATGAGTAAAACCAATGTAGTGTACAAAATCCCATGCAAGGACTGCACAAAACTCTACATAGGACAAACAGGAAGACAGCTAAAGATCCGCATCCATGAACACCAACTAGCCACGAAACGACACGACCAGCTATCCTTAGTAGCCACACACGCAGATGGCAAGTAACATGAGTTCGACTGTGATAACACTACTATTATAGGACAAGCCAAACAGAGAACAGCCAGGGAATTCCTAGAGGAATGGCACTCATCCACAGATTCAATCAATAAGCACATTGACCTGGACCCAATATACCGGCCACTGCAGCGGACAGCTGGAACTGACAACCAGAAGCAGCAGAGACAAACCACTATAAATGGCGGAGGAAAGATCACAGAAGTGCTTCACAGGAGGCTCCCAAGCACTGAGGATGTCCCCTAGACAGGGGACGAAACGTCTGCAACACAAATTCCCAGCTCGGCGAACGGAACCACAACAACGAGCACCCGAGCTACAAATCTTCTCACAAACTTTGAATGATGAACACTTGCAATTCAAACCTCTTATAATCTACTCTGCTGTAGTAAGAACCATTTCTACTAACCGCCAAATGAATCATACAGTACAGAAGAGGCCGTTGGACCCATTGATCTGTACCAACATTATCTTTTGATTCAGAAAATGATAGGAAAACTGCTAAGTTAGCACACTTATTCAAACAGAGTTAAAAATCACACAACACCAGGTTATAGTCCAACAGGTGTAATTGGAAGCACACTAGCTTTCAGAGTGTTGCTCCATCTTCAGGTTGTAGTCGATTCTCCTGCTCCTCAGTTGCTGCCTGATCTGCTGTGCTTTTCCAGCAACACACTCTTAACCCCCATATTCTTGTGAATATTTCCTATTCATGTATTTGACCAGATGCTTTTTAAATGTTGTTAGTGTATCTGCCTCAATCACCTCTACCAGTTGCTCACTCCATATGCATACCACCCACTGAGTAAAAAGATTGCCCCTCAGTTTTCCTTTTATTCTTTTCCCATCTTACCTTAAACTGATGTCCCATAGTCCTCAATTCTCTAACCCTGGGAAAAAGACTGAATGCTTTCATCCTATCAGTGCCTCTTATGATCTTATACACTTCTATAAGATCCCTCTTATGGATCTTATAAGTCTGGCCCACAGAGACTTGAGAGCCAACATCTCGCACAATCCCCTAAAGCAGGCTGTTAGTGAATTCAAGATTAAACCTGTCCCTCCCAGAATGCCAATTGTCCTCTATCAGTTTTACTTTTCCAAAATAAAGCCTAGGATATTCATTGTGGAGACATGGGAACAGTCTGATCCCACCCTCAGATCCCACCCCTGATCCCATAAGAAACCTCAGCTTCCTATGCTCTAAAGAAAAATGTCCTAGATTGTCCAACCTTTCCCTATAATTCAGTCCCTAGAGCCCTGGCAATATCCTTGTACATTTCTTCTGCACTCTTTCCATTTTAATAACATCCTTCCTATAGCAGTTTGACCAAAACTGAACATAATACTCCAAGTGTGGTCTCACCAATGTCCTGTACAGCTGCAACATAATTTCTCAACTATTTAAGTGACAGGGCAGCATTTAAAAATTTACACTAAAAACATGCAGAGTCATCATTGCTTTATAAAGAATAAGGATAAATGGATGTTTTTCTGGTTGGCAATTAGTGGCTAGTGATGTACCTTGAGGATAAGTGTTGGGACCACAATTGATTACAATTTTTCATAGATGATTTAGAGTTGGGGACCAAATATAGTGTGTCAAAGTTCACAGATGACATTGAAATGAGTGGTAGAGCAAAGCATGCAGAGGACACTGAAAGATCGCAGAGGGATATCAATAGTCTAAGCGAATGGGCAAGGGTCTAGCAGCGCGATATTTTCTTCTTAGAGCCAAACTGAAAACTGATCTGTTTACTTGTTTCCCTCACACAAGTTATTATTTTTCATTCACTCTTGGGAACATGGGCAGCACTGGCTGGGACAGTTCCTGATGAAGGGCTTTTGCCTGAAATATCGATTTTCCTGCTCCTTGGATGCTGCCTGACCTGCTGTTCTTTTCCAGCACCACAATGTCAACTCTAATTTCTAGCATCTGCAGTCCTCATTTTTGCCCAGCCAGTATTTATAGCCCATCCATTGTTGCCCTTGAAAAGGTGGTGAGCTGACTTCCTGAATCACTGCAATCCATGTGCTGTAGGTAGACCCACAAATGAGGGAAGGCATTCCGGGATTTTGACACTGCAATACTGCAGGAACAACATTACATTTCCAGAATGGTGAACGACTTGGACTGGCACTTGCAGCTGTTGGTGTTCCCATATATCGCTGTCATTGACCTTCCAGATAGTTGTGATCATGTGTCAGGAAGTAGTGGTTTAACAAGAATCTGACATTTTCATGATCGCCACGACTGAGACCAGCTCGATTTGTAGAAATACAAAGCTGCTGGGGTGTAATTTGATTTTATGTAGTTCTCTGAACTTACTTAAGGGAGGAGATCTGCTGGTCTTACTCAGTCTAGACTATGGACCACTTAACTAAAAAGTCATTCAGTTCATGTAGCTCACCACCACCTACTCAAGGAAATTAGGGATTGTCAGTAAATTCTGAGCTTGCCAGAAAAGCACACATCCCAGTAATTTTTAAGCACCTGGATGATGTGAGAAATATTGAATGAGGGTGATGGTTTTCCAATCTTCTGTCACGATAGAAAACTTTCAAGTGTTCTAACCATCACAAGCAGGTCACTACAGATATCTGACTCTTCAGCAAAGTGGCTCAGAGTCTGCATTTATGATCCAGATGACTGAAATCTCTATCTGTTCTCTCACACTTTCATTGATTGCAGTAAGTCTCTGAAAGCCTCAGGCCTAAATGTATTTTTTAATTGGCGCTTGTTATCTTCATTGACAATATATATGATTATAGAATCATAAAGATGTACAGCATGGAAACAGACCCTTCAGTCCAACTCTTGCTTGCCGACCAGATATCATGTTAATTTAACTTTCTTCGCCTGTCTGGAATATGTACACAAATAATACAAAATATTACAGATGCTGGAAATCTGAAATAAAAACAGATATGTTCTGAAGAAGAGGAATATCAAGCTCAAAATGTCAGCTCTGTTTCTCTCTTTGTAGGTGCTGCCAGACTTGCTAAGTTTCTCCAGCATTTATTCGAGATACTTATATATACTTGTGTAGAAGTCAATCTTGTATGAATGTTGACAAAAGTGTTCAACACTTTTCCAGAAGTTTTCCTTTTTAATCCTTCACGGGATATAGACATGATGAACTGTGTTAGCATTCATTGCATTCATTGTTCTTTGAACTCAGTGGGAGTGGAGCTAAGAGTCATTTACATTGCAGTGTATCTACAGTTCATATGTAGGCCAGACCAGGTAATAATGGAGAAAGTGAGGACTGCAGATGCTGGCGATCAGAGTCGAGAGTGTGCAGCTGAAAAAGCACAGCAGGCCAGGCAGCATCCAAGGAGTAGGGGAATCGACGTTTTAGGCATAAGCCCTTTTCCTGATGAAGGGCTTAGATCAGGTAGGGATGTCAGATTTCCTTCTCTGAAAACTAGTGAATCACGTGGGTTTTTATGACAATGGTCAACATTAGACTATTTTTTAATACCAGCTGTTTATTGAATTCAAATTTCCCCATTTGCCTTGGTGAGATTTAAATGAATGTCCTCAGAGTATTAGCTTGGTCTTTCGGATTATTAGCCTAGAGCCCACTAGGAGTACCATGAGCAACGCACCTAAGGAAGGATATCTTGGCCTTGGAGGGAGTGGCATCTGTATTCCAGGAGATAAGTTAGGAGAAGAGATTATATAAACTAGGCCTGTTTGTGTAACATTTAAAATCAAGGTCAATAAAGATAAATTCGAGATTCTAGAACTAAGGGCATAGTTTGAGAATTAGGGCCAGACCATTCAGGATAGATGTTCGAAAGCACTTCTACACACAAAGGATGGTAGATGTGGAGGTGCCAGTGTTGGAGGAGTGTGGACAAGTCAAAAATATCACACAGCATTGTATAATAGTGGTGCTTGGTATATAGCTGCTATGTTAAAAGAAAGGCATTTACCAAATTGCCTTTTAATTCCTTACTTGCATAATGGGTGTGGAAGAATCAGGGACAGCAAAATCCACATATCAAATTGTAAGACATAATTTTTTTTAAAGTTTTACTAATAAAGACATACACTTGGTTTACACTCACTTTCATTTCATAGCTGACTTAAACCTAGAACACAAACTTGTATTATCAATATGTTCCTTTCAGTGAGACAGCTGGGTTTTTTTTAAACAACTGCAAATGTGTTGCTGGTCAAAGCACAGCAGGCCAGGCAGCATCTCAGGAATCGAGAATTCGACGTTTCGAGCATAAGCCCTTCATCAGGAATAAGCTGATTCCTGGATATATATAAAAAATAAGGAATTTTTTTAAACAAGCACGATGTTAGCTTCTATTATGTCAATGAATATAAAATATATGTTTATACTACACTGTTATGTTCTCTAAAATATTTGTTCTGATAATGTAGTGCTCTGCGTCCTGCGGAGGAGGCTTACAGCAACAGGTGGTGAGATGTATGAACTTGGAAACTAATAAGACAGAGGAAGACAGCAGCATTTGTGAAATAAAGCCATCCCCAAGTAAGATACAGAGATGCAACACTCAGAAGTGTATGAGCAGAAACGGTAAGAAATATAGAATCTAGATTTGTTGTGACATTAAGCGTTAGACGGATGGTAGAACATAATGGTGCAATTTGCTGAATTTTAGCAAGATGCTTGGCAGAGATTAACTTCCCTCTGAGGCATAAACCTGAAGTGATAAGAATTACACTGACAACCAAATTAGGATTGTCAGTCAGGCACTCAGTGTGGTTCATCTGCCTGTACTGGAAGCTACACATAATAATACACAGGGCCCTGTATTTTCTGAGAAAAATTTGCATATGCATAGCATGCCTATTTCGAATGGATAAAATAGGTGATAGCTGTTTTCTAAATTGTTGCTCAGGACAATACCAGAGTAAATCTGCTTGATAAATAGCTGTTAGTCATCATCATATTGGTAAATTCTCCATGGCCAGGCCGCTACCAATCAGAGGCCACTTGTCAACCTATCAGTGTGGTCTGCTCATGCAAATCAAAATGTTGTTCCCCTATTCATTGGTATTTTTGCAAATGTCCTGATGAGTGCTAGGTGAAGTCTTTGCAAAATGTGTCTTTTTTCAGCAGTACTCGAGTTCTATACTATCAGATAACTATTTGTAGAATGACTTGTGTTAACATTTGACCTCTGGTGAGTACTTGTAGTAACGAAGGACTCAACCTTCAGTAAAAATCTGATAATTTCTTTGAACTTTACAAAATACTACTTGTGTTCTTAGTTTTGCATGTTTCTCACTCCTCAAAGCTCCATGCCAAAAGATATCCACTTTTAGCAAAATAGGAATGGTATCATTCACTTGAATTATAATGTTAGCCTAAATTTCTATGAAATTATTAGTCAAACATCTTGAAGAAGTTACCCAATCATAGCTTGCTGTCAGGTTTTATTGAGTTCGGAGATGCTTTGCTTGGTATTCTGACAGGTGCTGCAGTATGGGGATTTGTATTTTGAGAGTCTTGAAACCTTGTTAAGTATGGAAAGGTGTATTACAGAGACAAAATGGACAAGATTAAAGGCTGTGCTTTAATGTGGATTTAGTGTTGGATAAACTGGTTCACCTCCAAAAAACTGGTGTGATGTTATAACACTTAGATATTCTGTGCCTGTTCACTGTGATCAAAAGAGCACAGCATGCTGGTCCTGCCTGTTATTATGATTTCTGAATATAGTTATTGCTAACCACATTATTCATTCATTATACATGACAACAGGACCATATTGCCATCACTGTTTAAAGATAGCCTGCATCTCTTAAAAGGAGAGTACATGGTTGGAGATGCTGACATAATGTCTCTATTCCTGAGATGCTGCCTGACCTGCTGTGCTTTGACCAGCAACACATTTGCAGCCATAATGTGAAATATGTTGACTTTAATTATACTTCAATGGGATGTGAGCGTTGTTGGCAAGACCAGCATTTATTGACCATCCAGTTGTAAACTACCTTCTTGAACCTCTGAAACAAATGATGGAGTTATTTCCATAATGTAGCTATGTATGGAATGCCAGGACTTTAACCCAGCAATGTTGAAGAAACAACAGCAAGTTTCAAAGTGAAGGTGGTGTGTGATTTGAATGTGGTAATGTGATTAGGTAGTTTGGCAATGCTAAATGGCCCATAGTGTCTGGGGATGTGTAGGTTGGGTGGATTAGCCATGGGAAATGCACAGTTACAGCAATAAGATAGATGGGTAAGTCTGTGTCGGATGCTGTTCAGAGGGTTGATGTGGACATGATGGGCTCAATGGCCTGCTTCCATACTGTGGGAATTCTATGATTCAATCATATTCTTGTGTCTTCTGCCTTTATCTTTCTAGACAGTAAAGCTCACAATTTCTGTCTAAGACCATGAACATACTTCTGTCTAAATTAACTAATGTGTACAAGAATAGAGCTATAATCTTTTATTTTTTTCTCTATTACCCTTAAATAGTGAAGTGAAGCTGCTAGTTTGTTACCGATAGGGAACAATTCATAAATCTAGACTGTTGAATTCTATGATTAATGTATTAACAATATAATCACCTGTTATGGAGAAACATCTGTTTCTCCATAACTATTTCTTTATATTGAATCTAGTTAATTTCTTTGCTTGATTTATTTTATGTTTCCTTATGTCTGGCTTTTAAATCCTCATCCTGTATTGTGCACATTAATACAAAATGACTATTTAAGAAATCTGCCATTTCCTAATTTCCAATTTGATTTTAGATTTTTTTATAGTTTAGATTTTATTGTCATGTGTACTCAAGTATAGGAGTACAGTGAAAAGAATATAACATCGCCATCTTCGGTACCAAGGTGCAAAAAAAGGGGCTTGTACAAAGAGAAACAAGAGTTAAAAAGTTAACCATTACTTCATAGATTAATAGAACAATAAATGAATAGGTAATAGTTTACGTTAAGTCTTTCAAAGTTTAAACTAGGAAAATAAAGGAATTATAACATTACAAATGATATTGATAGTCACCTTTTGTTTTAATGTACTTGCAAATATTTCAATATTGTCAAATAAGTTAGTCAATTGGCATACTCTTCTCCATTCCTTGAATTAAATGATAAACAGTAATTGATTCAGAATTATTCTAAAGAAAGTTTGGAAATCAAATGGCAGATAATTTCTTCACACAAGTTGTTTCCACTGGAAATAGAGATCTTTGTATCTTATTAAAATAAAAGGCAGAAGCTAATTGTAGCACACCAAGGCAAGAGTGATGCTTTCTGCTCTGCAAGCACCCTAGGTCTGTAATGATGTTCAGAGCAATTTGAGCAAGTGCATTTGTGTTTCATAAGAAATATCATGGCTTGAAGACAATTTGAATTTCTTTGTATGCTAAACTTTATATGAAATATTCTACATCTAAAGATTGCAAGTGAACAATAATGGAAACTGATTGTGTATTCCTGATAATGATGTTGACTATCCACATTCGAGCTTTCTTTGTACTGGCATTCTTGTTTTCAGAAAAATAGTGTAAACAGTTGGAGACAGATGGGCTTGACAATGATTGGAATGTGCAACATGCACCATTTTAAAAAATATTCTCTAAAATTGTTTTAGGATGTTCTGCTAGAACTACTCAGCTCCTAACTTCATTGCACCTTTATTGAAAAATGGACAAAAGAGCTGATTTCTCAAGTGGAGGTGAGAGTAACAGCCCTTGATACCAAGGCCATATACAGCCAAGTGTGGCATCAAGGATCCCTAGAAAAACTGCAATCAATGGGTGTCAAGAGGCACACATTCTGATGGTTAGAGTCATACATGGCACAGAGGAAGATGGCTGTGATTGTTAGAGATCAGTCATCTCAGGTCTAGGACATTTCTGCAGGAGTTCCTCACTGTAGTTATATCATAGAATCCCTAGTGTGGAGACAGGCCATTTGGCCCACTGGGTCCACACAGATCCTCCTATCACTCAATAATCCATAGAAGTCAATTTGAAGTTCTTAATCCTGTAGTTAAATCCATCAACAGCTCTAGGATTTCACTATTTCAAAACTACAGAGATTTTGAGACCACTGTCTCAAACTCTACTCCATTAGCCGCTACTAATGCCATATGAAACTAAGATAAGCATCGATTACTTAACCTTCATTCTTACCTTTATATCCTCTACTCCAAATGCACTTTTGGCTGGCTTCTCTTTATCCCTCTATAAATTCCATCTAAAACTCTCCTTTCTTCATCTTAACATGCAGGGTGCAATCATCCAACTATAGCCCCCATTAAAGAACACCATGCATTTTAAAAATTATCCATGCTTTCAAATCCCTTCCATAGCTTGGGTCATCCTTTCAATCTCCTCACTCCACAGGTGTTGATGCTTCTGACATTTTCAATAATACCCAATTTTAATTGCACTACCTACCACACCTTCAGAACCGATAACTAATCAGATCCACATGGTGTATAGCACGTGGTGAAGTAGCTTTGAAACATTTTCTATTTCTGCAAAAAAAATCAGCTACAAACTGGTGTTTCTAAGAGGAGAAAATAAGCCATAAATAAAGGGATTTTTTTAGAAGAAGAGGGTTTGATCCATGTTTGATTTACACGTGCAGAGGATTTGGATTTGTGCCCCCTTTGCCATGCTTCTCCCTCCCCCCAAAATCAGCGTGTTTTAAATAAAGAAAAAGGATGTAAGAGGGGAATTTTTACAATTTGTGCGAAATAAATGGGAGAACACTCGTGGGCACAATAAATGAATGAATTGAAATCAGGTTAAACCCTCGGAGAGAGATGACGAGTTGAACTCGGGCAGTGAAGGGAGAATAAAATTCCTGTCTCCCGCCTGGACATTGACCTTCACCAAGTGCCATTACCCTCCTCTCTCTGTTCCCGGATCCATTTCAAATTCTCCTTCCCAAGGCATTAATGGGGAAGGACAAAACCAAAAACAAATAAATAAATACACGGTGTATTTAGATAATGCGTTTTAAATAAATCTCGAGCAGCCTGTCGCCGACGCCACCAATCTCAACGGCCGCCCGCGTACGCTTTGAGGGGAAAACTCTGATGGTCTCCAAACTCAAGGTATGGCTTTGGGGCCTAGTCTCTGGCCTCTTACCCGATCTCGTTGCCGCCCTGGTTGTTCATGGCGGCGGGTGGAGAGGAAACGGGGCTGTCAGCGCGTTTTTAGATTAGATTAGATTACTTACAGTGTGGAAACAGGCCCTTTGACGCAACAAGTCCACACCGACCTGCCGAAGCGCAAACCACCCATACCCTTACATTTACCCCTTACCTAATACTACGGGCAATTTAGCATGGCCAATTCACCTGACCCGCACATCTTTAGACTGTGGGAGGAAACCGGAACACCCGGAGGAAACCCACGCAGACACGGGGAGAACGTGCAAACTCCACACAGTCAGTCGCCTGAGTCGGGAATTGAACCCGGGTCTCAGGCGCTGTGAGGCAGCAGTGCTAACCACTGTGCCACCATGCCGCCCACAAATTTTCTCCAATTTTCAGTGGATCTCTCTCGGTGCTGGTCTTTTTCTTCCTTTCTGCCGGAGCTAACGGGTCCAGTCTCCGAGTGGTTCAGATCGATTGGCGTTCATCCTCACAAACTTTCTTTTTCCTCTCCTTTCTCCCACCACCACCATCTCCTCGTCCTTGTCGTCCATCTCCAGCAGTTGCAACACCACCGCAGCCGGCTGCTGTGGCGCCTGTGCTTCACCGAGACTGAGAAAGGACAGACACAGAGCGAGCGAGAGGGGCAATGTAGTGTCCTAGGTCCCCCCTGTCTTCAGTTGTTTCATCAATGACCTTACCTCCATTATAAGGTCAGAAGTGAGGCTGTTTGTCGAGGATTACATAATGTTTAGTTGCATTTATGACACCTCAGTTACTGAAGCAGTCCATGCTGAAATGTGACATGATGTGGACAAATACCAAGATTGGGCTGACAAGTGGCAAGTAACATTTACACAGAGCAATGACCAGCTCCAGAATGGTGTTACCATCACTGAATCCCCCACAACATCAGTGAGGTTACCATTCTCAAGAAACTTGACTAAACCCACCACGTAAATACAGTGGTTACTAGAACGGGTCACAGGCTAGGAATTCTTTGGTGAGTAACTAACCTCCTGACTCCCAAAACCTGTCCATCATCTACAAAGTCCACATCAGGAGTGTGATGGAATATTCTCCACTTTCCTGGATGAGCAGCTCCAACAGCCCTCAAAAAGCTTATCACCATCTTGGCCAGAGCAGCCCGTTTGATTGGCACCACATCCACAAGCATCCATTCCCTCCATCACCAATGTGCAGTAGCAGCACTCTGTCCTGTCTACAAGATGCACTGCAAAAAATTCTCCAAAGATCCTTGAGCAGCACCTTTCAAACCCACAACCACTCTCATCTCAAAAGGGCAGCAGATATATGGGAACACCACCACCACCTGATGTTCCCCTCCTAAGTCTCTCACTTACTTCCCCCTGGAAATATATCACAGTTCCTTCATTGTGACTGGGTCAAAATCCTCGAATTCCCTCCCTCTTGGCGTTGTTGGTCAAACTACAGCAGGTAGACTGCAGCAGTTCAAGAAAGTAGCTCTGTTCCACCTTCTCAAGGACAATTAGGGACTGGGAATAAATTCTAGTCCAACCAGCGATGCCCTCACACCATGCGTAAGTAAACAAAAATTTGTGATGCTGTTGTTCTGGATTGTTGAAGGAAGCTGAAGGGATATGATGCAGATCAATTTGACAACTCATTCAACAATTTAAAAACTACAAGTCCAAATACTCAAAGTGAATGTTGACAATGGCTTTCATTCTGATTTGACATTTTTGAGTTGAGAATTAATTTAATGGGCACACTTGCTGTCAATCAGAAAAACACTTTAAGTAGGAAAAGCTTTGAAGTCTTTGTTTCTCCAAAGAAACCTGATAAGAATTGCAACATTTGGTCATGATATTGAGGGGGGAAAGAATTGCTTCTAATTAAGTCTGCTTTAGAATGAAAAGGTACCTCAGTTGATTATCACATTTTTGAACAAACATTGGTGTCATAGAGACATCGAGATGTACAGCACGGGGAAACAGACCCTTTGGTCCAACTTGTCCATGCCGACTAGATATCCTAAACTAATCTAGTCCAATTTGCCAGCACTTGGCCCATATCCCTCTCAACCCTTCCTATTCATATACCCATCCAGATGCCTTTTAAGTACTGCAATTGTACCAGCCTCCACTACTTCCTCATTAGCACAGAATGTGACAGGAATGCTCAGTTTTATCCATTTCCATTTTGATTTTCAGCAATTGCAATATTTTGTTTCAATTTATTACAGGAATAATGCATCTGAATACACATTCCAAGCCATTTGTAACTCATTTGCATCACTGCATATAAAAATAAAGAATTGTTAAAGTAGATGTCCATACATTCTGCTGTCCATGATTCTCAATTTGTTTGCATTATCAACCCAGTTCAATCAAGGTAATTTAAACAAAAGTTATATTAAGGACAAGCTCCATTTCTATGATTCCTTCACTAAAGTGTCAAAGCCCCAGACCAGACTAAAGAGCACGGCATGCATCTACCATTTGTGACTATTCCAAGAAGGTTCCCATTTCATTTTGGTGACAAAGTCACTCATTTAAAAAAATTTAAAATAATATTCTCAGGTTAATCACAGTGGTGGACTGTTATTCTTCTTTGGTGATATATTGATTTTCAACAATACTAATGCGTTCCATCAGGTTACCAAAGCTAAGTACATTGATTAATATGTTGAACACAGTCAACAATTTTGTTCCATTATGATATTCGGTCATGAGGTATGTGATTTGCAGCTTGTACCTGGATACCTGAATGATCATGGTATTAGGTTAAAGGGTACGGTATTCCTCTCCTCTCCTAAATGTGACTTGCAGCAAAATGCTACAGTCAGACTTCCCCCACTCAAAGTTAGGGTGTCCAGAGTCATAGAATTATAGAGATGTACAGCATGGAAACAGGCCCTTCGGTCCAACTCATCCATGCCAAACAGATATCCCAATCTAATCTAGTCCCACTTGCCAGCACTCAGCTCATATCCTTCCAAACGCTTCCTATTCATATACCTGTCCAGATGCCTTTAAAATGCTGCAATTGTACCAGCCTCCACCACTTCCTCTGGTAGTTCATTCTATACATGTACCACCCTCTGTGTGAAAAAGCTGCCCCTTAGGTCTCTTTTATATCTTTCCCCTCTCACTCTAAACCTACGCTCTCTAGTTCTGGACTCCCCATCCCAGGGAAAAGACTTTGTCTACTTATCCTATCTCTGCCCCTCACAATTTTATAAACCTCTATAAGGTCACCCCTCAGCTGCAGGGAAAACAGCCCCAGCCTGTTCAGCCTCTCCCTATAGCTCAAATCTCCAATCCTGGCATCATCCTTGTAAATTTTTTCTGGACCTTTTCAAGTTTCACAACATCCTTCTGATAGGAAGGAGACCAGAATTGCACATAATATTCCAACAGTGGCCTAACCAATATCCTGCACAGCCACAACATGACTTCTCAACTTTTGGATGATGATGGGATAGTGTAGGGGGAACAAGCTGAGAATAGTTCACAGGTTGGCGCAACATCGAGGGTCGAAGGACCTGTTCTGCGCTGTATTGTTCTATGTTCTATGTTCTAACTCATATACTCAATATTCTGACAAATAAAGGAAAGAATACCAAATGCCTTCTTCACTATCATATCTACTTGCAACACTACTTTCAAAGAGCTGTAAACCTCTACTCCAAGGTCTCTTTGTTCAGCAACATCCCTGAGGACCTTACCATTAAGTGTATAAGTCTTGCTAAGATTTGCTTTCCCAAAATGCAACACCTCGCATTTGTCTAAATTAAGCTCCATCTGCCACTTCTCAGCCCATTGGCTCATCTGGTCCAGATCCTGTTGTAATCTGAGGTAACCTTCTTCGCTGTCCACTACACCACCAATTTTGATGTCATCTGCAAACTTACTAACTATACCTCTTATGTTCACATCCAAATCATTTATGTAAATGACTAAAAGTAGTGGACCCAGCACCAATCCTTGTGGCACTCCACTGGTCACAGGCCTCCAATCTGAAAAACAACCCTCCACCACCACCCTCTGTCTTTTACCTTTGAGCCAGTGTCTACTTTAACGGAAAGTTGCACTGAACAAAATGGTTCCAACTAAGCACAAAAATTAAACAGAAGAATGGAGATGGTTCCATAGTGATTAATGCAATGCTAGGAGACATTTGTGGCGTTGCATAGTTCGAAGAATGCCGGAATGGGTGGTGTGATGGAACTCCTAAGGCCTTTCCTCAGAAGTGATGTCTCAGAAGGGTGAGCAAGGAGGACTAGATGACTGTTAACATTATCCCATCATTTGAAATGATAGAAAGGAATAAATTAGCTCATTACAGGCCAGTCAGCCTAACTTCAGTGGTGAACAAATTATTGGAAAAGTTCAGACAGATAATTTCAACAGACCTGGCTTCATCAAAGACAGTTGACCTGGGTACAGACTTGTTAAGAGAATGTTGTGTGATAAACTGCATTGATTTTTTTTTCTTAGGAGTTAACAAGGAGAGATCAATGTCGATAGTACATTCAATGCAGTTGACATAGATTTCCGCAAAGTTTTTGTCAAAATGTCACCTAGCAGACTTGACAGTAATTTAGAAGCTTATGGGATCCAAGAGAATGTGGCAAATTGGAATCAAAACTGGCTCCTGGCAAAAAAACAAACAGTTATGATTGAGAAGTTTTTATATGTGAAAATCTGTTTCTAATGGACAAAAAAAATCACAAAACCTTTGTTTTGAAACTCGAGAGTTTTGAGAACCTTTGAAACTTCGGAGAATGAAACTTTTAAAAGAAAAGTTTTGTGAAGAATGTAACATTTTTAAAAAGGCTTTGTGATTTACACATGAAAGAAGTGAAACTGTCATGGTATTCGAACAGATGAAAGACCCAACAGACAATCAAGGTATATTTCCTTGTAAGCTTTTGCTATAAATTCTGTGCCTTACAATTGTGTCCTCCACAACCACCTGATGAAGGAGCAGCGCTCCGAAAGCTGGTGTACTTCCTATTAAACCTGTTGCTACAACCTAGTGTTGTGTGAGTTTTAACTCAGTTTTCAATGACAGTTTAGGGGCCAGATATGTTCATCGGCAGCTAACTAGCCCCCTCTGCTGCCCAGAAACCTTGCCAAATCTTGATCCATGTTGACAGCTGACCAACAGATTTGTGGCCTTTCATGGGTCTTGTCCATGGAGTGCCATTTATGCTCATCTAGCCTGTGCTTTCAGCAAAGTACATTCACCACTAGATGTGATTCTGCTGCAATAAATCATTTATTAACCAACCCAGACTGTGCTAAGAATTACATTGAAGCTAATAATTGGTCAGGCTCACAGTGATATATTTTTGTGTGCTATAAATTACACAAATAAATGCACAGAACCCTGTATTATGTAGGGAAGGATTTTTTTGTACACACATTGCACCTTTCCCATGCCCCTCATGATTTTATACACCTCTATAAGGTCACCCCTCAGCCTCCAATGCTGAACAGGTCCCAGCCTATTTAGCCTCTTCCCTATAGCTCAAAGGGGTTACAAAGACAGCTAAGAGTTGCTGAACCCCCATCCTAACCAATGAGAATCTTCCTGCCTGGTCTGAGAATTAAGATTATCGAGTTCCTTGGATGCTGCCTGACCTGCTGTGCTTTGACCAGCAACACATTTTCAGCTGAGAATTAAGATTGACAGTTTGCTGTTCTTGCCTCATTTCCATGCCATTTGAAGCAACCCCCACTTCTCATGCTATATGCTATGTAAAACCTTTTCTCCAAGCTGTTTCTTGTGGCCTCACTCTGATGAGTGCCAGATGAAAAGATTCAACTTCTTGTCTGCTTTTGGCAATAGTTACAATGGAAATGAGATCGAAATTGCGTAAAGTTGATACAAACAAAAATAAACTGAGTCAAAATGAAAGCTAGCCTCTGTTCGTTCATGCATTTGGGTTGTTTGAAAGTTTAAACATTATCTGGGACATTTGAGTTGCTAAAAAGATTATGCTAAGAAGTGATCCTGCAGCGAAATCACCCTTGCAGGGAATACAAACCATGTCTTTTTAATTGCATCATAACAGATCATTGTATTCATGCCAGAAAATAACAGTGGCTAAAGATTAGGAAATACACTTAGATGGAGGAGACTTTGTGAAATTGTTTCCTCAAGGAGGAAATAGCTAATATCAACAGCTGTGTTCATCCATTGTACACAGGGAAACCAGTTTGTGAAAATGAATAAATGTCTACATGGAAGCTTGATGCAGGATTTCATATGCCAGTTGTGTCTGCCATTGCGCTTTTGTGAATTCCAAGTCCAGGAGAAAATTTCAGAATTGATTTTGAGTTGAATGAATATTTGTTCCTTCCTAGCAAACTTAACTAAACTATGAATAACAACAACTGGCATTTGTATAGCACCCTTTAACATAACAAAATATCCTGAGTCACTTCACAGGGGCCATAGTCAAAACAAAACCTGATACTTATCTGCAAAAAGAAATAGCTGGACCAATGAATGCAAACTTGATAATTAGGTAGGTTTAAGTAGTATTAAACAAATGCAAGTGTTGTATCGCAATAGAAAAGTTTAGTGAGGATATGTCAATGCTTAGAACCTTGGCAGCTAATTGCAACACCACATTAATAGATTGATATTTAAGAAGTATACATGTCTCAGAAGGCTGAGGGCCTGGAGAATTAGGGTCACAGAGGAAGGGAAGTGCTAGGTCATAGAGGAATTTGAAAATGAGGACGAAAATTTTGAAAATAAAGCATGGGACCAAAGTTGCAGATATACTGCCTCAACCAGACTTTTGCCAGAAAGAGGAATGGAATCAATATCAAGGGAGGAGAGTTTGTGAAGGTGACAAAAACAATGACTTGTTGTTTTTAAACATGGAGAAGCTGTTTGTTTCAATTGCTTGTTATCTGCTCTACTTTATTATGCTCATTCTTATGCTACACTTATTATTACACTACAGTTCAGCCTTCAACAGTGTTATCCACTGGAGACTGATTACTAAACTGAGTGATCTCGGACTAAGCCCCACTCTCTGCAACTGGATCCTCAGATTCCTGATCCACAGGCCACAATCAGTGAAGATTGGGGACAATATCCTCACTAACATTCAACACTGGAGCCCCCCACTGTACTCACAGTATACCATGACTGCGTCGCCAAATACCAGACTAATGTTATTTACAAGTTCACTGATGACACCACCATAGTTGGTTGAATCTCAGATGGCAATGAAACAGACTACAGATGGGAGGTGGAAGACCTGAAAAAGCGGTGCACTGAGAACAACCTAGCTCTCAATGCTGGGAAAACCAAGGAACTCATTATTGGCGGGATGTTACTCATACCCCCCTTCACATTAACAGCACAGAGGTGGAACAAGTAGAGAGTGTCAAGCTCCTGGGAGTGGTCATCCACAACAAGCTTTCTTGGACTCTTCATGTGATGCACTGGGGCCCAACAGCATATCTTCTTCATCAGGCAACTGTGGAAATTTGGCATGATAGTGAATATCCTTGCCAACATTTATAGGTGTGCCATCGCGAGCATTTTGTCTGGATTTATCACTACTTGGTATGGCAACTATTCAAGATTTGAGGCAGTTACAGAGAGTGGTGAACTCAGCCCAGACAATCACAAAGGACTGGAGTGGTGCAAGCCGGATTGGTGTGGTGTCAGTGGGACTGGGGTGGTGTCAGTGGGACTGGGGTGGTGTCAGTGGGACTGAGATAGGGTCAGTGGGATTGCAGTGGTGCAAGTGGGACTGAAGTGGTGTCAGTGGGACTGGGGTGGGGTCAGTGGGACTGGGGTGGTGTCAGTGGGACTGGTGATGGTGTCAGTGGGAGTGGTGTGGGGTCAGTCGGACTGAGATAGGGTCAGTGGGACTGGAGTGGCACCGGGGGACTGAAGTGATGCCAGTGGAACTGGAGTGGTATCAGTGGGACTGGAGTGGTGTCAATGGGACTGGAGTGGTGCCAATGGGACTGGGGTGGGGTCAGTGGGACTGGAATGGTGCCAGTGGGACTGGGGTGGGGTCAGTGGGACTGGGGTGGGGTCAGTAGGGCTGGTGGTGGTGTCAGTGGGAGTGGGGTGGGGTCAGTGGAACTGAGACAAGGTCAGTGGGATTGGGGTGGCACCAGTGAGATTGGAGTGGTGCCAGTGGGATTGGAGTGGGGTCAGTGGGACTGGAGTGGGGTCAGTGGGACTGGAATGGGGTCAATAGGATGGTGTGAGGTCAGTGGGACTGGAGTGGGGTCAGTGAGACTGAGACAAGGTCAGTGGGACTAGGATGGGGTCAGTGGGGCTGCGGTGGGTTCAGTGGGACTGGATTGGGGTCAGTAGGACTGGGGTGGAGTCAGTGAGACTGGGGTGGGGTCAGTGGGACTGGGGTGGGGTCAGTGGGACTGGGGTGGAGTCAGTGAGACTGGGGTGGGGTCAGTGGGACTGGAATGGGGGCAGTGGGACTGGAATGGGGGCAGTAGGACTGGGTGTGGTCAATAGGACTGGGGTGGGGTCAGTGAGACTGGGGTGGGGTCAGTAGGACTGGGGTATTGTCAGTGGGACTGGAGTGGGGTCAGTGGGACTGGAGTGGGTCAGTGGGTTAGTGGGTTGGAAGCACGAGGAATAAGCAAGTATTCAACAGCAGGATCTTGATTAGAAGGGCCAGTGGGCCGGAGAGTGGCAGATGAAGTATAATTTAAATGAATGGCATGTGTTGCATCTTGGAAAGGCTCATCAGGGCAGTACTTATCAACTTAATGGTAAGGTCCTGAGGAGTGTTGCTGAACAAAGGCTCCTTGAAGTGCAGTTTCATAGTTTCTTGAAAGTGGAGTCTCAGGTAGATATGATAATGAAGAAGGCATTTGGTATGCTTGCCTTTATTAAATAGTGCATTGAGTATACAATTTGGGAGGTCATGGTGTGCCTGTACAGGACATTGGTTAGGCCACTTTTGGAATACTGCATGCAATTCTGGTCTCCCTGCTATAGGAAGGATGTTGTAAAACTTGAAAGGTTTCAGAAAAAATGTACAAGGATGTTGCCAGTGTGGGAGGGTTTGAGCTATAGAGAGAAGTTGGATAGACTGGGGCTACTCTTTCTGGAGAGACTGAGGGCTGACCTTATAGAGGTTTGTAAAATCATGAGGGGAATGGATAGGGTAAATAGATTACGTCTTCTCTCAGGGGTGGAGGAATCTAAAACTAGATGGGGTAGGTTTAGGTGAGAGGAGAAAGATTTATTACATAGAACATTACAGTATAGTACAGGTGTTTTGGCCCTCAATGTTATGCTGACTATGTTATCCCACTCTATGATCAGACTCATCTACATACCCTTCATTGTACTAACATCCATATGCCTATCCAAAAGTTGCTTGAATGTCCCTAATGTATCTGACTGTACTGCTGGCAGTGCATTCCATGCACCCACCACTCTGAGGAAAAAACCCTCTTGCTGACATCTCTCCTATACCTTTCTCCAGTCACTTTAAAATTATACCACCTTGTGATAGCCATTTCTGCCATGGGGAAAAGTCTCTGACTATCCACTCTAGCTGTCCCTCTCAACATCTTGTACACCTCTATCAAGTCACCTCTCATCCTTCTTCACTCCAAGGAGAAAAGCCCTAGCTCCCTCAACCTTTCTTCAGTATACATGCCCTCCAGTCGAGGCAGGGACCTAAGGGACATCTTTTTCATGCAGAGGGTGGTGCATATATGGAATGATCTGCCAGTGGAAGTCATGGAGGCTGGTAAATTGCCACATCTAAAGGGATAGGTTTAGGGGCTTATGGGCCACATGCTGGCAAATGGGACCAGATTCATATAGGATATCTGGTAGGCATGGATGAGTTAGACCGAAGGGTCTATTTCCATGCTTAACATCTCTATGACTCTATGGTTCATAAAACCTAATTTAACTTGCCTTGCTGCCTCCAGGACAGAAAGATCCCACCCATAAACTGGCTCTCTCACCAGATGCTGCCCAGCTTGCTGAGCACTTCCAACATATTTTGTTTTATTAACTCACATATTTTGTTGGTTAACCTATTCTGCTTTCTTTAAACTGTCTCTCCCCATGCTTCACGCCACAGATATATCTAGAAAACAGGATAGTCATGACACTGTTATGGTCCAAGCCAAACCCCTTCAAAACATTCCAGCCCAGTCCCTAACTTTGCTCATTGTTTTAAGCAGGTGTAACGCAGCTATTCTAGGAGGGACACGCTGGTCAAACCACCTAGTTTTAATTAAAACGTATTTGTTTACAAGATTACAAATTGGAACGCAAATAAAAGAGAATAGAATACAGAATAACTTAAATCTATCTGAAAACCCAACAGATTATCTCAATGTAACGATGCTGTTCCCACTACTTGCAATAATCCCTGTAAACACCCCTTGGCACAAAAGGTAAAATAAAACACAGGGTCTTACAGAAGAGATGACAGAGAGAGGGAGGATCAGCTTGGACCTGCTTCTTTGAGTCTAGCAGCTTGACAATTGCCTGACTGCTTTTAATGAATAGCTAGACTGCTGAAAACCCAATCAAACCAGACAAAAGTTGAGCTGGGAGAACTGCTCACTGCCCCTTCATTGTGCAATTTTTTTAAGCTTGAAAGCCTTTTAGCCTGAGGCAGTATCTGTTAGCTGTAGTTAAACTGGCCCTAAAACCCATAGGAACCTGTGTTCTAATGACCGCCTGAAAAAAAGAACCAAAAACAACATAATCGTGTTAAAGGAGCAGCATCACTCCAACACCAATTATGGCAATGCTTTTCTCTTTGCATTGGGTCATCCATTCATGCCCATAGAATTGATTTTTTCATTCTTTATCAATCAATTCCACAGTTAACTTTCTCTTCCCAGTTTTAGATCTAGTGGCTAACTGCCTCTCAACTAATCTAAGAGAATAATGCAATGTAAGTTTTAATTAGGGTTGGCTTCTTATGGTGTGCAGAGTCATAGACTGAAAACAACAATATGAATCATTGTTGCACATCCTACTATTGAACTGTCAGTCTTTATTTCCAGCATTTACACATGAATGATAAAGACACTGTATCTTGTTGGCTTTCTAAATATGTAAGTGAGAAATGGGCAGCACAGTGTGAAAAATGTTTGCATCTGCAGCGAGCAATGATTTAACTGTTGCTGACTGGGGCAATAAAAAAGCATAAATTCTTACTTTGCATGTCATGCAGACAGACAGTCTCAGAAAGATTTTCGTCGCATTAATATGTAAGGGTCAAGGTAAACTATGATGTTAAGCTTCAATATAAGAATTGTCAAAGTTTAGAAAGGCCAATTTTTTTGTCTATTAAAACGACTCCCCCTAACATATCAAGTTGATGTTTGTGACAGAAGACCATCCGAATAACTGGATTAACAGCATCAATGACTAAAACATTACAATATTTCCCAAAGATTAGCTGTTCTATCTTTCACATTAAGGTAGAAAATCATGGATGTTCCAAGGAAATTTTCCCCTTCAAATTTACTGTCACAGTATTTAATTATCTTGACTAATCCAATTACCTGCTGACAGTTTGTGGATAAGAAAGGTTTCGGGTGGGCTGTGGTGAGATGAGCCATAGAATGGAGTGAGATGTTTGTCTTGATGTCAAGCTCAGCTCACCACAATGTCCCCTATTTACTCAAGCAGCATGGTGAGATTCTATTGCAACAAAATTAAAATACAGGGTACAATTCTAAAGGAGGGAGACAAGAACAGAGGTGGGTGTATCTCTACAGATCATTAAAGGTGACAGGATGGGTGGAGAGAGCAGTTAAAGCATGTCTTTGGCTTTATTAATGAGGTCACGGAGATTAGGAGCAAACAGATGATGATGTTGAACTTGTATGAAATCTCAGCTGGAGTATTTTGTACTGATGTGCGTTCCATATAATGAGTGATGTGAGTGCATTGAAGAGAGTACAAATGTGATTTATAAGATTGGTTTCATAAATGAGAAGCTTCAGTTGTAATAGGTTGAAGAAGTTAGTACTGTTCTCCTTGGAGACAAAAGGGATGAGAGGGGAATTTGTAAAGTTATGTATGGATGAATGGAGTAGGTAGGCAGAAGCTGTTCCCAATCATAAAAGGAATAGGTACCAGAGGGCATGGAATCAAAAAGATTGCAAAACAAGCAAGGGTATTTGTGAACAAACTTGTTCACACAGCATGCAGTTAGGGAATGAAATGCACAGTCTGGAAGTGAGGTGGAGGCAGCTTCAATTAATACATTCATGAGAGCATTGAATGATTATTTGAATTGAAACAGTATGCAAGGTTATGGGGGAAAAGTGAGCAATTGGCACTAGGTAATGATGCTGGTTTGAAGAGTGGATGCAGGCACGATGAGTTGAATGGCCTGTTTCTATACTGTAACAATGCTTTGATGCCCTCTGAGACAGCTCTCCCAATTTTGTCATAGTTGGTAGTCATGAGGACTTTGCACTGTTGCCAGGGCTGTACTTGCTGTTATTGTTTGTTATGCCTTCGTCGATGTCACGTATTCCATCTAGTTTCATTGAATTTGATTTCCATCATTTGCTGTGATAGAATTTGAATTTGGGTTCTCAAAATATTACCTGGGGCTCCAAACTACCAGTTCACAATAATATCACTTGTTTCATTGGACTAGAGTTATAGAGTTTTATAGCTTGGAAAAAATGCTTTTGGTCCTTCTGTCCTCACAGGGTTTCAAGCTTTAATCTACTTTAGTCCCACATTCAAGAGTTTAGCTTACAGCTTGAGGCTAAGGCATTTCAAGTATTCATCTAAATCCTTCTTTAAAATTGTAATGGTTCTTATCTCTACCACTCTTTTAGGCAGATTCTGGGTAAACACATAAGTCCCCTCTAAACTTTCTGGACTTTACCTTAAATCAGTGGTCAAAGTCATTGACCCTTGTATTAAAAGGAACATTTTCATTCTATCTACCTTATTTGTGTTCCTCAGAATTTTGTACATCCTAGCCAGCTCCCACCTGAGCTTTTTTTTCCTCTAAAGATAACAAATCCAGCCTATCTACTCTTCATAGCTGAAACACTACAGCCTCGACAACTTTCGATGAATTTCCTTTGAATCTTCTGATATAATCACATCCAATGGCAGCCAAAAGCACTCTGCAGAAAGCACTCTGGCTAGGCCCTAACTGATGTTACGTTCTGCTCCATCATAACCTCCCTGCTGTATGTTCTGAAAAGGACTCAAAGGAGTAATTCTGTTTTTCTCTTTCCACAGATCCTTCTGAAGCTGCTGAGTTTCACCAGCATTTTCTGTTTTTTTTTATAGACTTCCAGCATCCGCAGAACGTAATGTTTGCAATTCTGCAGTTGTCCATCGTAACTTCTGAGTTTATCTTATTAATTTGTGGAGTAGTTTTGAGGAACTGAGGGCAGAATCATGCCTTTTAATATGTTAAAGCATTCCAAGATTTTTAACACGGTATTATGTAACTTAATAATACATTCAGCTAAAAGAGGAGATATGAGAGAAAATGATCCAAAGCCTTGTAGCTAAGAGAAATATTTTCTATCCCTATGACAACTATATGGGGTAGCACGGTGGCTCAGTGGTTAGCCCTGCTGCCTCACAGCATCAGGGATCCGTGTTCGATTCCAGCCTCGGGTGACTTTCTGTGTGGAGTTTGCGCATTCTCCCTGTGGTCTGCTTGAGTTCCCTTGGATGCTCCAGCTTCCTCCCACAGTCCAAAGATTAGATTAGGTAGGTGGCTTTGCTAAATTGTCCATAGTATCCAGGGAGGTGCAGGTTAGGTGGATTAGCCATGGGAAGTGCAGGGTTAAAGAGATAGGGAACGGGCATGGATCTGGGTTGGATGCTCTTTGGAGGGTTGGTGTGGACTCAGTCGGCTTAATGGCCTGCTTCCACATTGGAGGGATTCTATGATTCTATAAAGAAGTAAAATAACAAAGTTCAAGAATGAAGTTAGTCTAAGTACAGCTAAATTGCTCCGAGAGAAAACTTCTTAGGAGGAATCTCTGATCTTTTGCCTTAACTTTGAAGATAACTTGGTGGACCTCCAAGGCAAACCAAGCAAGACATTATGAATGCTGAAAAAGCTAAGCTGTTGGAAAATACTGGGCAGACTCAACCAGTCAATTTTGCAGCAGCAGTGAAGTAGGAAAGAGATGTTTCCATTTCTCGTTGACATTGTTCCATCAGCATTGTTGAAAGGATGTCAACCTGAAAGCTACAAATCACACAACACCAGGTTATGGTCCAACAGATTTAATCAGGAGCACTAGCTTTCAGAGCGCCACCCTTCATCAGGTGGTTGTGGAGTGCACAATAATAAGACACAGAATTCATAGCAAAAGTTTACAGTGTGATGTAACTGAAATTATACATTGAAAAATACCTTGATTGTTTGTTAAGTCTCTCATCTGTTAGAATGACCATGTTAGTTTCACTTCTTTCATATGTAAATCACAAAACCTTTTTTTAAAAGTTACATTCTCAGGTTAACTGTAACAATTGGTGTCAGTGCAGATAAGATGTTGAGATGTTGAAGGTGTTATCCCCCTGTGTTCCCTGTCTGTGCCATAATGTCTAGATTGATTCTAATCTAAAAAGTGAGTTAACAGAGTCTTACATGGATTCATGCAGTTTTTGAGGGAAGTACAATGTAACTCTGCAAGTACAAATTCACCCCACAAACATATCTGTGTATGGACATGTGTGTCGGGGGGGCGGGGGGGAGTGTGTGTGTGTGTGTGTGTGTGTGTGTGTGTCTGTGTGAGTGTAAAGTGGTTTAAGTCTGTGAGAGGGTGCGTGTGGGAGTGTGTGTGTGTGTGTCTGTAGGAATATGTATGAGTGTCTGTGTATTGGAGTGCCTTGTGTGTGTATAGTGCAATAGTGGTCACCTGTAGTGTGACATGAACCTAAGGTCCCGGTTGAGGCTCTCCCTATGGGGTACCGAATGTAGCTATCAGCCTCTGCTCAGCCACTTTTTACTGCTGCCTGTCCCAAAGGATGGTCACCCGAAGGTCCGAGGTCAAATGTCCTGGACCACTGAAGTGTTCCCCAACTGGGAGGGAACACTCCTGTCTGTTGATTGTTGTGTGGTGCCCATTCATCCGTTGCCATAGCTTTGCTCGGTTTCCCTGATGTACCATGCCTCAGGGCATCCTTGCCTGCAGTGAATGATAGACAACGTTGACTGATTCGCATGAGTACCTGCCACATAAATGGTGGGAGGTGTCCCCATGTGTAATGGACACCTCCCACCATGTATGTGGCACGGCACAACAATCAACAGACAGGAGTGTTCCCTCCTAGTTGGAGAACACTTCAACGGTCCAGGATATTTGACCTCGGACTTCGGGTGACCATACTCCAAGACAGACTTCGGGACAGTGAAAAGTGGCTGAGCAGAGGCTGATAACTAAGTTTGGTAGCTGAAAATGTGTTGCTGGAAAAGGTCATTCCTGACCTGCTGCGCTTTTCCAGCATCACATTTTCAGCTCTGATCTCCAGCATCTGCAGACCTCACTTTCTCAACTAAGTTTGGTACCCATAGGGAGGGCCTCAACCAGGACCTTGGGTTCATGTCACACTACAGGTGACCACCATTGCACTACACACACACACACACACACACACACCTATGCGCGCGCACATACACGTACGCATTCTTATACACAGACAAGCACAGAGATACTCGCACACAGACTCCTACAGGCACACACACTCCCACACACACATGTATTCTCTCACAGACTCAGACCATTTTACACTCACACACACATATACATTCTTTCTCACAGACACTCACAGCCCCCCACTTCAGACACACACACTCCAACAGACACACTCCCATGTTCACATATGCACCCTCTCACGGACTTAGACCACTTTAGACTCACACACACATATACGTTCTTTCTCACAGACACTCACAACCCCTCACCCCAGACACACACACACACACGTGTTTGTGGAGTGAATTTGTACTTGCAGAGTTGCATTGTACTTTGCTCAAAAACTGCATGAATCCATGTAAGACTCTGTTAACTGGACTTTTTAGATTAGAATCAGTCTAAAGATTATGGCACAGACAGGGAACATGGGGGATAACACCTTCAACATCTCAACATCCTATCTGCGCTGACACCAATTGTTGCAGTTAACCTGAGAATGTAACTTTTCAAAAAGGTTTTGTGAATTACATATGAAAGAAATGAAACTATCATGGTCATTCTCACAGATGAGAGACTGAACAAACAATCAAGGTATTTGTCAATGTATAATTTCAGTTACATCACACTGTAAACGTTTGCTATAAATTCTGTGTCTTTACAATTGTGTCCTCCACAACCACCTGATGAAGGAACAGCACTCTGAAAGCTAGTGCATCCAATTAAACCTGTTGGACTATAACCTGGTGTTGTGTGATTTGTAACTTTGTATACCCCAGTCCAACACTGGCATATCATGCTGCAACTGTACAAAACACTAGTGCGGCCACACTTGGAATGTTGTGTACAGTTCTGGTTGCCATATTTCGGGAAGAATGTGGAAGCATTGGAAAAGATGCAGAGGAGATTTACCAGGATGTTGCCTGGTCTGGAGGGAAGGTCTTATGAGGAAAGGCTGAGAGACTTGGGTCTGTTCTCAGTGGAAAGAAGAAGGATATGAGGGGATTTGGTAAAGACATACAAGATGATCAGAGGATTAAAAAGGGTAGACAGTGAAAGTCTTTTTCCTAGGATGAT
Source organism: Hemiscyllium ocellatum (assembly GCF_020745735.1). Lineage (NCBI taxonomy): Eukaryota > Metazoa > Chordata > Chondrichthyes > Orectolobiformes > Hemiscylliidae > Hemiscyllium > Hemiscyllium ocellatum. Next base: position 50,475,476 of record NC_083401.1, on the reverse strand, counting down.
GACGTCAGCTTGTACGATGGGGAATAACTACAAATTGAGGGGTGATAGATTTAAGACAGATGTCAGAGGCAGCTTCTTTACTCAGAGAGGGGTAAGGGCGAGGAATGCCCCGCCTGCCAATGTAGTTAACTCAGCCACATTAGGGAGATTTAAACAATCCTTGGATAAGCACATGGATGATGATAGGATAGTGTAGGGGGACGAGCTGAGAATAGGTCACAGGTCGGCGTAACATCGAGGGCCAAAGGACCTGTTCTGCGCCGTATTGTTCTATGTTCTATGTTCTATCTCCAAATCACACCCTGAAAGCTAAAATTGGTTTCTCTTTTAACAGCTGCTGTCAGCCTTGATAACTAGTTATGGTATTTGTAACCAACTCACAATGTGCCTTCGATGTCCAGAGTTTCATGCACAGAATCTAAGAGATCTCTCACAACATTCAACCCACAATTTCATATTATCCATCTCAAAAATATTCTATGTACTTTAACCATAATTAGTGCACTGTTTTAAATTTAGTCTTTTAGAAAGTAATTGTTATGTGTATTGTCTCAGATTTCTCTATAAAAAAGTTATCTACCTTGCCTGCATTTAGCTGACAGTTAACCTACATGAAATATCCATGAGTTGTAAAGTAAGAGTTTACAGAATACAAGAGACTGACTTTTGAACGCTTACAAAAGTTTGGCATAGTTGACGATGTGTGATGTGTATGTTGCATATAATTGATTGCCTTCAATAACTCTGGTATGCAAGTGTTTTCCTCTCCAATGCTGACCTGGATTTGTTCCATAATTCAAACACTTACTGTTGTTGTGTTGTTATAGAGACAGAATACATGAAGATAAAATGTCACATTGCCCTACTGGGTCAATTGTAGGGTAGAGCACTTGTTCAGATGTTACCTGTCCAATTTAGAACTGGATAGCTTGCTTTTTTTTCTGAGTGGCTGCCAAAAACATTGAACATTTAGTTTGGAGAATGTTTGTTTAAAATTAAATTTCAGTATTACATTTCTGTGAATTCTGGTGTAAATGACCATTTTTGTTTTCTTCTTTTATTGCCAGCAAAGTAATGTCAGTACTTAAATCACAGTTATTGAACTCTGTTGTGTTCCCTACCTGTCCTACTAATCAGTTCTATTCTTGGATAAGGTGCATGTGGCATACTGATTTTGTTTGCCCCCCTTGTTTCCTGGGCATAATGGTAAAAACAGTGACAATGTAAAGTTATGAGTCTACCTCAACAAAAATAAAAGCATACAGATACAGCAAATAATAAGGAAGGCAAATGGAATGATGACCATTCAGGCGGCACAGTACTTCAGTGGTTAGCGTTGCTGCCTCACAGCACCAGGGTCCCTGGTTTGATTCCAACCTCAGGTGACTGTCTGTGTGGAGTTTGGACAGTCCTCCGATGTCTGTGTGGATATCCTCTGGTGGTCCAGTTTCCTCCCACACTCCAAAGATGTGCAAGTTAGGTGAATTGGCCATGCTAAATTGCCCATAGTGTTCAGGGATGTGTAGGTTAGATGTATTATTCAGGGGTAAATATAAGTCAATAGGGTAGAGGAATGGGTCTGGATGGATTACTCTTTGGAGGGTCGGTTTGGGCTGAAGGGCCTGTTTCCACATTGTAGGGATTTTACAGCTCTATTTTTCTAAAAAAGGGATGGAGTATAAAATAGTGAAGTCATGCTATAATGGCATGTGAGACTGCCATTAGAACAATGTATATAGGTTTTGGTCTCTTTACCTAAGAAGAGAATATTTACGTTGGACATAGTTTAAAGAATGTTTACTGGACTGAATCCTGGAATAAAGAAATTGCCTTCTGGGAAAATGTTGAACAGGTTTGAGCTGTAGTCATTAGAGTTTAGAAGAATGAAAGGTGAATATATTGTAACTAAGTTGATTCAGAGACTGCTTTTCAGAGTAGATATTGAGACCTGTTTTCCCTTGAGGGGAAATCTGGAAGTAGGGGCATAGGGTCAAAATAAAGGATCTCCCATTAAGACAGCAACATATAAAGGAAGTTATATAAAGGGTTGTTGATGTTTGGAACTTGCTTCTCCAGAACGTAGTGGTAGCTATGGTATTGAATGTATTCAAAGCTGCGCTAGATCAATTTTGATCTACTAGGGAATGAAGAGCTATCAGGGAAGGCATGAAAGTGGAGTTTAGGCCACAATCAGATCATTCAAACTCATATTGGTTAACAGAGCAGGTTCAAGATGCTAAATGACTTCTTCCTGCTTCTGTTTTTTATGATCACTATCAATGTGCAAAATTCTGGATTAGTGGTGCTGGAAGAGCACAGCAGTTCAGGCAGCATCCAACGAGCAGCAAAATCGACGTTTCGGGCAAAAGCCCTTCACCAGGAATAAAGGCAGTGAGCTGGAAGCATGGAGAGATAAGCTAGAGGGGGGTGGGGTGGGGAGAGAGTGGCATAGAGTACAATGGGTGAGTGGGGAAGGAGAGGAAGGTGATAGGTCAGGGAGGAGAGGGTGGAGCGGATAGGTGGAAAAGGAGCTAGGCAGGTTGGACCAGTCCGGACAAGTCATGGTGACAGTGCTGAGCTGGAAGTTTGAAACTAGGATGAGGTGGGGGAAGGGGAAATGAGGAAGCTGTTGAAGTCCACGTTGATGCCCTGGGGTTGAAGTGTTCCGAGGCGGAAGATGAGGCGTTCTTCCTCCAGGCGTCTGGTGGTGAGGGAGCAGTGATGAAGAAGGCCCAGGACCTCCATGTCCTCGGCAGAGTGGGAGGGGCAGTTGAAATGTTGGGCCACGGGGCGGTGTGGTTGATTGGTGCGGGTATCTCGGAGATGTTCCCTAAAGCGCTCTGCTAGGAGGCACCCAGTCTCCCCAATGTAGAGGAGACCGCATCGGGAGCAACGGATACAATAAATGATATTAGTGGATGTGCAGGTAAAACTTTGATGGATGTGGAAGGCTCCTTTAGGGCCTTGGATAGAGGTGAGGGAGGAGGTATGGGCACAGGTTTTACAGTTTCTGCAGTGACAGGGGAAAGTGCCAGGATGGGAGGGTGGGTCATATGGGGGCATGGACCTGACCAGGTAGTCACGGAGGGAACGGTCTTTGCAGAAGGTGGAAAGGGGTTGGGAGCGAAATATATCCCTGGTGGTGGGGTCTTTTTTGAGGTGGCGGAAATGTAGGCGGATGATTTGGTTTATGCAAAGGTTTGTAGGGTGGAAGGTGAGCACCAGGGGCTCCCAATTCCTCCGCCTCCGCCGTATCTGCTCCCAGGAGGACCAGTTCCACCATAGAACACACCAGATGGCCTCCTTCTTTAGAGACCGTAATTTCCCTTCCCACGTGGTTAAAGATGCCCTCCAACGCATCTCGTCCACATCCCGCACCTCCGCCCTCAGACCACACCCCTCCAACCATAACAAGGACAGAACACCCCTGGTGCTCACCTTCCACCCTACAAACCTTCGCATAAACCAAATCATCCGCCGGCTTTTCTGCCACCTCCAAAAAGACCCCACCACCAGGGATATATTTCGCTCCCAACCCCTTTCCGCCTTCTGCAAAGACCGTTCCCTCCATGACTACCTGGTTAGGTCCATGCCCCCCTATGACCCACCCTCCCATCCTGGCACTTTCCCTTGCCACTGCAGGAACTGTAAAACCTGTGCCCATACCTCCTCCCTCACCTCTATCCAAGGCCCTAAAGGAGCCTTCCACATCCATCAAAGTTTTACTTGCACATCCACTAATATCATTTATTGTATCCGTTGCTCCCGATGCGGTCTCCTCTACATTGGGGAGACTGGGCGCCTCCTAGCAGAGCGCTTTAGGGAACATCTCCGAGATACTCCCACCAATCAACCACACTGCCCTGTGGCCCAACATTTCAACTGCCCCTCCCACTCTGCCGAGGACATGGAGGTCCTGGGCCTCCTTCACCGCCACTCCCTCACCACCAGACGCCTGGAGGAAGAACGCCTCATCTTCCACCTCGGAACACTTCAACCCCAGGGCATCAATGTGGACTTCAACAGCTTCCTCATTTCCCCTTCCCCCACCTCATCCTAGTTTCAAACTTCCAGCTCAGCACTGTCACCATGACTTGTCCGGACTAGTCCAACCTGCCTATCTTCTTTTCAACCTATCCACTCCACCCTCTCCTCCCTGACCTATCACCTTCCTCTCCTCCCCAACTCACCCATTGTACTCTATGCTACTCTCTCCCTACCCCACCCCCCTCTAGCTTATCTCTCCATGCTTCCGGCTTGCTGCCTTTATTTCTGATGAAGGGCTTTTGCCTGAAACGTCGATTTCGCTGCTCGTTGGATGCTGCCTGAACTGCTGTGCTCTTCCAGCACCACTAATCCAGAATCTGGTTTCCAGCATCTGCAGTCATTGTTTTTTTACCCATCAATGTGCAAAAGGTGACATCTCATGTTAGACAATGCACTTCAGGTGTGAGGTCCCGTTTCAAACCTTTTTATGTTTTAAGCTGAGGTCATGTTTTTATTGATAGAAAAGAATCTTGAATGCAATTATTCCCTGGTGTGTGTGTGTGTGTGTGTGTGAGAGAGAGAGAGACACACAGAGTGAGAGTGAGATCATAGAGTCATAGAGATGTGCAGCATGGAAACAGACGCTTCTATCCCAACCCAATCTAGTCCCACTTGCCAGCAACCGGGCCATATCCCTCCAAACCCTTCCTATTCATATACCCATCCAAATGCCTCTTAAATGTTGCAATTGTACCAACCTCCACCACTTCCTCTAGCAGCTCATTCCATACACGTACCACCCTCTGTGTGAAAAAGTTGCCCCTTAGATCTCTTTTATGTCTTTCCCCTCTCACCCTAAACCTATGCACTCTAGTACTGGACTCTCCGACCCCAGGGAAAAGACTTGGCTATTTACCTTATCCATACCCCTCATAATTTTGTAAACCTCTATGAGGTCACCCCTCAGCCTCCCACACTCCAGGGAAAACAGCCCCAGCCTGTTCAGCCTCTCCCTATAGCTCAAATCCTCCATCCCTGGCAACATCCTTGTAAATCTTTTCTGGCCACAGAAACGTCTGTCTGTACCTCTGACTACAGTATCCCCTAACACAATTGATCTCTTGTACCCCTCATTGCATTAGAGTCCGTCTCAATACCAGAAACTTGGCCGTTCCTGCTACATTCCCCTGAGAATCCATCACCCCCTACATTTTCCAGAACAGCATACCTGTTTGGAATGGGTATATCCACAAAGGCTTCTGCCCTAGGTACTTACCTCTCTTACCTTTCCTGGAGTTAACCCACCTATGTGACTGTATCTGAGACTTTCCCCCCTTCCTATAACTGTCATCCATCATATACTGTTGCTGTTACAAATTCCTCATCGCTTCTAACTGTCTCGCCAGTCGATCCATTTGATCTGATAAGATTCGCATCCAACAGCATTTATGGCAGATATAATCTGCAGTAATCCTTAAACTCTCTTTGAGCTCCCACATCTGACGAGAAATACATATCACTGTACTAAAGGCCACTTTTGCTCCTTCACATTCTACAGACCCAGAAAATATTCCTCTACAAAACATTACCCCAGGTTAAATTAATAGTTATGGCTTATATTTTAAGTTTAATCAAGAGACATATCTCCAAAAACATATGATCAAGAAAGAGCCCACTCTACTCACTACTGCAGCCTTTCTATTGGACATATTTAAAACAATGATTAATTTATCTGATTCTGTGTTGTGAACTTCACCGAAACAAGTTCCTCCAAGATTAGTTGTGAAATTCACTGTTTTTTAATTTTCCCAGAAATATTCCAATGTCCAACGGCACATGAATTCAAAATAGCAAAGAGAGAGTATGTTTGTGTGTTTGTGCAAATGGAAATTCAGTGCACAGAGGGAAAGAGGTGCTTTGATTAAGGTTTAATTACATTTATTTATCACTCGTGGGCCATGGTTGTCAGTGGCTGGGCTAGCATGTGTTGCTAATCATGATTGACCTTGAAAAGGTGGTGTAATCTGCCTTCTCAGACTGCTGCAGTATGTGTGCTGGAAGTCAACCCACAATGCCCTCAGGAAGGGAATTCCAGGATTTTGACCCAGCAACAATGAAGGAACGATGAAATATTTCCAAGTCAAGTGTTTGATTGCAAGCAGTTAAGTGGGTGCTGACTGAGGAGTAGAAGTAGGTGTTACTTCATGAGCTGTTAGTGTTTGTTTCTCAAAATTAAGAAATATGAGTCTCAAAATCAGGAACCTTTTTAGAGGTGGGTGATAGTGATTGGTGGTGGAGAATGTATGGCTTTCAGTTCTGCCAATGATATCCAGATAGTTCATTGTTACTGGTTTCAGTTCTAAATAAATTCCACAGGTCATAATCAGGGTGGTAATTTTCCACTTCAGGGTGCCATTGACAAGATACACCCTGATTCATTGGGAACCTTTACAGTTTTGCCAAAACTAATTAGGGCTAAAGCTTCCACACAACTCATTGGCATATGCCTAAACTTAAACTCTCACACAAGATTGCACAATCAGTGTAAACAAATAATCCATCTGGGACTGAAATAGAGTCAAACGTTTCCTCAAGGTCTGGTCATCTAAAAACAAAACAAGAGTCTATGAAGCCTCAAAAAAGTGCTTCAGCTATTCATTGAATAATTAGCTTAGCCATTTTTGAAATCTATTTAAAAGAACTCTATAGATAATTATCTGTCAGTGATAGTACAGTGGAGCCTTGGTGAATGTATTAGTCTAGCTATTGATGCTTTTCCATGGAGTTACTTCCTTGTTAAAGAAATAAATTAAGAGTCACCCATGAGAACAATGAATTTAAATGCTGCTTATCTGAATTGACTTTAATGCAACTGTGATAATTGCACATATTATTTATTGTTCCTGTGTTTTGTGTAGTGGCACATTCTAATGATTACTGGAGGGTATACTTGCTTTATTATTCTTTAAACTTAATGTGGGTGGCATTTTGGAAATATTTTGCTTCTGATAACACAGTGAAGGGCTTATGCCCGAAACGTCGATTCTCCTGCTCCTTGGATGCTGCCTGACCTGCTGTGCTTTTCCAGCAACACATTTTTCAGCTCTGATCTCCAGCATCTGCAGCCCTCACTTTCTGCCAGTCTGATAACACAGTGAATGAGTCCCTCAGCTACTCATTGCTCGTGTCACCTAACCAAGAGATAACGACCAAAAACCATCTTGTTAATTTCTGGCTAAATTGTACAACATGTGAAAATTGATTTGAGAAAAAAAATAGCCCAAGGGATATTTAATTAGATTTCAATTTAACTCCATATTTTGAGCAAAATTGATTTTCTCCTGTAAAATCCAAATGTTGAATAATAAATCAGACAAATTTAAGGAGACAGAGTTCACTCAATTTTAAAGAATTAATTCTTGAGCAAAAATCAATGTGAAGGTTTGTTGGGAGTGTCTGATGTGAATACCTAGGAGTTGGAGGACTGTAATTTGTTGGAGAAATCAACAAAATTATGGATAAACTATACAGTTTGAGATTTATTTTTATCATTGCTTCTTCCCCAAAGTTTTAAATCAATTTGAAGGGGTAGGAGAGTTTTTTTTTTGAAAACTTATTGTTCTATCTGTATTCATCTTTGGGTTTCCTCAGGACCTCTATCAGACTCCCTGGTATGTCTTGCCATGATACCATTGACATAGGAATCCTCCTATGAGAACTCCTCTTGAGCTAAGCCAGAAAGTCGTGAGGTGATGCAAGGATTCAGCTGTCCACAGGCTGCATTTTTTGATGCTGCAAATAGGAGGGAGAATACTTCTGGCATATGTATAGATGCACCCAGTGACAGAGATGTGGTTAAGACTTGCCAGTTTTGTTTACCAATCCCATGAAGTTCTGAAATGCTTCTCGATGATGGGAACACTTTAACAAAACTTGTCTTCTGTGGGGGTTCAGCTGATTTGCATGTTGCATGAACACTATGGCCATGAATTTATATGTCGGCTTTGAGCATGCACATTTCTCTCTTAATAATAATTCTGCTTCCCATAAAGTTTTCAGTTTGATTCAAATGTGGATCAAATGTCATCCATGATGCCTTTAATCTTTCCAAGATATTTCTCAGTGCCCCTTGAAATATTTCAAGTGCAAATATGATGCTAAAAATGTAAACAGTTAAAGCAATACAATCCAAATGGTGTCATGAATCTTGTTAAGAGTTTTGATTTTTAACCAATGGTAACCTCCACTATTAACATTAAGTTTAATGAAAATGGTACTCTTTGCTGCTTTGTTGAATTTCATCTACCGATGCTATAGCATGGATATTGTGTTATTTATTTGTAATAGGTCCACACGAGTTCTTAATGAGACATTTGGTGTTGGAATTAGTATCATGCCGGAACACCAATTTGGCAAATTGATGAAGCATTGCTTCAATTTTTGTTTCACTCTTTTCAAAATGGTTGTTGACTTTTCGAGGTGTGCTTGGCTTGGCTTTATCTCAAAGCATTATGGTAAGCTTTCATTCAGTCTTGCTGCTGGAAGTGTTCTCAAGCTGCTCTGACTTGCTGTTCTCAACATCTGTTGTTGTGTGGAGAGTCTTGGAGAAGGTTGGGTGCATCGCATTGCTCAACAGAAATTGCTGGACACAAAGATCGTTTCAAAGTAATTGTTTATTCACATTCTGCTGACTATGTACACTTGGATTTAGCATGAAATCCAGATTGTTGTTTGTCTTTTCAGAGTCTCTGGATCATCATAGAACATAGAACAATACAGCGCAGAACAGGCCCTTCGGCCCACGATGTTGTGCCGAACATCTATCCTAGCTTAAGCACCCATCCATATACCTATCCAATTGCCGCTTAAAGGTCGCCAATGATTCTGACTCTACCACTCCCACGGGCAGTGCACTCCATGTCCCCACCACTCTCTGGGTAAAGAACCCACCCCTGACATCTCCCCTATACCTTCCACCCTTCACCTTAAATTTATGGCCCCTTGTAACACTCTGTTGTACCTGGGGAAAAAGTTTCTGACTGTCTACTCTATCTATTCCTCTGATCATCTTATAAACCTCTATCAAGTCACCCCTCATCCTTCGCCGTTCCAACGAGAAAAGGCCGAGAACTCTCAACCTATCCTTGTACGATCTATTCTCCATTCCAGGCAAGATCCTGGTAAATCTTCTCTGCACCCTCTCCAAAGCTTCAACATCTTTCCTAAAGTGAAGCGACCAGAACTGCACACAGTACTCCAAATGTGGCCTAACCAAAGTCCTGTACAGCTGCAACATCACTTCACGACTCTTGAATTCAATCCCTCTGCTATTAAACGCTAATACACCATAGGCCTTCTTACAAGCTCTATCCACCTGAGTGGCAACTTTCAAAGATCTATGTACATAGATCCCTCTGTTCCTCCACCTGACTAAGAACCCTACCGTTAACCCTGTATTCCGCATTCTTATTTGTCCTTCCAAAATGGACAGCCTCACACTTGGCAGGGTTGAACTCCATCTGCCACTCCTTAGCCCAGCTCTGCATCATATCTAAGTCCCTTTGCAGCCGACAACAGCCCTCCTCACTGTCCACAACTCCACCAATCTTCATATCATCTGCAAATTTACTGACCCACCCTTCGACTCCCTCATCCAAGTCATTAATAAAAATTAAAAACAGCAGAGGACCCAGAACTGAATCCTGCGGAACTCCACTTGTAACTGGGCTCCAGGCAGAATATTTACCATTTACCACCACTCTCTGACTTCGACCGGTTAGCCAGTTTTCTATCCAATTGGACAAATTTCCCACTATCCCATGCCTCCTGACTTTCCGCATAAGCCTACCATGGGGAACCTTATCAAATGCCTTACTAAAATCCATGTACACTACATCCACTGCTCTACCCTCATCCACATGCTTGGTCACCTCCTCAAAGAATTCAATAAGACTTGTAAGGCAAGACCTACCCTTCACAAATCTGTGCTGGCTGTCCCTAATCAAGCAGTGTCTTTCCAGATGCTCATAAATCCTATACCTCAGTACCCTTTCCATTACTTTTCCTACCACAGAAGTAAGACTAACTGGCCTGTAATTCCTGGGGTTATCCCTATTCCCCTTTTTGAACAGGGGCACAACATTCGCTACTCTCCAGTCCCCTGGTACCACCCCCGTTGACAGTGAAGACGAAAAGATCATTGCCAACGGTACTGCAATTTCCTCTCTTGCTTCCCACATAATCCTAGGATATATCCCGTCAGGCCCGGGGGACTTGTCTATCCTCAAGTTGTTCAAAATGCCCAACACATCTTCCTTCCTAACAAGTATCTCCTCGAGCTTACTAGTCCATTTCATACTCTCCTCTTCAACAATACGGTTCCCCTCATTTGTAAATACTGAAGAAAAGTACTCATTCAAGACCTCTCCTATCTCTTCCGACTCAATACACAATCTCCCACTACTGTCCTTGATCGGACCTACCCTCGTTCTCGTCATTCTCATATATGATCTATTGCATCACTCCTGACATTACTACCTATTTACATCGCCAAGTATGCTCTGCCATAATCTGGGGTGACACTTTCAGTACTGAAAGGAATGGTGCATTTTCTTAAGTACTTCCAGATCACATGTAAATCAAGTCTGATTGTACAGGATAATGCAAAACGTTTTGTTGCAATATTCACACATGTGCTGGTGAATGTTTATCCCTTGCCAAAGCTGGATTAACTAGTCATTCATCTTAATTCGCATTTTAAGAACCTTGTTAGCGTCAAAATGGTTGTTACATCTCCTAAATAACAACTGCACTCAGAAAAAAAATTCATTAGCGCTGAAATGCTCTACAATTGTGGGGGGATATGATAAGCCACAAGTTTTAAAAATAGTTATTCATTTAGTCTAACATGAAATGTTAAAGTGTTTTGCTTTACACACATTTACGACACAAATAAAATATGACAAATGTCTGATGGTTTATTTTGTTCAGGTTACCCTGACGTAATGGGTTATTATTAAAGGCTGGCTCATTATTGTTTTGTAGAATCTGATGATCAGACAACATGGAAACAACAAGCTTGCAATTTTTTTTAATGAGTGATGGTCATAGAAATAAATTTTAAATTACACAGGGATGAGAATAGTGCTATTGACAACAAAATTGTAGCTCAATCTTTTTTTTAAATGAGTAAGTGTTAAGAGAAGATTTGTAAAGAGTTAGTTCTATATTCAATAGAATTCATTGTTTTGTTAGGTATTATAAGTGAACAATAAAGACTGAGAAAAGAGGAAACAGTATATTGTAGTAGGCACTGTTATTGCAAATGTCAAAGAGTCTAACAAGGACTAAAGTGACAAAGCCAAGAGGTCCTCCAAACCTTGGGCTAAGGTTTCCTTCATGGAAAGTACTTCCAGAGGAGATGCCAGAGGCCATCGCCATTCTGTACGTTTTCAACTGAAGTTTTTGATGACACTAATTAGCAAGTTATTTGGAATTGAAAGTAAAATGGGAAGCATTGCACATTAATCTAATTGTATTGCTGGATTTTTAGGGACTGAATATCTTTACGTTTGCCACTCATGAATCCCCATTTGCCAGCTGAAAAGAGAAAATAAAAATGGAGAAGAAATAAGAATGAAACCATGCTTTAAAAACAAAATTTCTGTCAGTTTATGCAGTTCCTTGTGGAGCACTGCAGCATAAATAAGAAAATCAAACAGTCACCAGAAAGTCACAAATCTAGAAAGAAAACTTTTAAAAATTGAATCAAAATAACATTGTCTAGGGTGACAATACACCCAACCCCTGCGATGCCCACCAGTCATTAATGGCCTATATCCAGCCTGCGGGCACTGCATGCTCCATCTTGATGGACACCCAAATACAAATGTAACCATGGACGAGGGAGAGACAGTTGGGAATACAGCCCCCTCCATGGCCCACCTACCTGAACCTATTGGTGGTCACTTTTGTGGACAAAGGAGCAGCCCCACAAGGAGGACTCCTGATCAGCTCTGCAACAAACACAGACTATTTAAGAGTAGGCCTGTCGAAGGATAGCGTACATGCAATGCCATGCAGTACTTGCACAGGAGATGTCAGAGATTATCATAATGTACACAATCAGTAAGCTTCACACAGTCAGGAAGGAGAGATCACATCTGGAGTGAGACACAGTCTGAGTTCACATATAGTTCATGGAATTTGTCAGACAATTTATGAAATTCGATACAGAGGGTAAGAGATACTTATTGCTTTTATTGGCTCATAGTTTTTAAGGTTTTTTTTAACAGGATAAATTGAAGGCCACAATCAGGGGCCAAACACAAAAAGGTGACATCACAGGAAAACTATAAGTTCATGGTTGACGATAGTCAAATTAGTGACTGTGCATCATAGGCTATTTTCAGATTGATGGTAAAGAGGCAATATTTTACAGGCTACAATCTAAAAGACCTATAAACACCAGTATGATTTTTTTTAAAAAACAGATTATGATTGAAGTCATTAAAATAGAGATGCTGTGACATGTGATGTGTTATTTCGGCATGATGAGGGAGCTGGTGGACTGCATTGTGGTTCATAGTGACCACATCTGTACCAAGTGTTGATTGCTCAAGGAACTCTGGCTCAAGGTTGATGACCTGGAGTCTGAGCTTCGAACAATGTAACATATAGGGAGGGAGAGAGTTACCTGGATGCTATGTTGCAGGAGTCAGTCGCATCCCTTGGATTAACTACTTCCAATTCAGTCAGTGGTCAGCGGCAGGAGTGAGTGACTATGAATGAAGCAGGTCGAGGGTACCAGCAGGTAGTGCTAAAGGAGCCTCAAGCCTTGAGCTTATCTAACAGGAAACAAGAATTTCAAACCTATGTAGATGAGAGTGGGGGCTGCTGGAAGAATGAGCAAACTGACCACAGCACTATGGTAGAGGGAGCTGTTCAAGAGAGGCAGAGAAAAGAGAAATGTGGTTTTATTCGGGGATAGTATAGTTAGGGAATAGACTATGTTATCTATGGCCAGGATTAAGCATCCCTAGGACTGTGTTGCCTGGCTGATGCTCAGGTTCATCAAATCTCTACACTGCTGGAATAGGCCCACTGAGTCTGTACTAACCCTCTGAAGAGCATCCCACCCAGACTCAATCCCTCACCCTATAGCTCCATGCTAAATCCACCTAACCTACAGGTCCCTAAACACTATGGGACAATTTAGCATGGCCAATTCCCCTGACATACATATTTTTGGACTGGGGGAGGAAATCTACTCAAACACAGGAAGAATGTGCAAACTCCACACAGTCGACAGAGGTGGGAATTGAACCCAGGTCTCTAGCTCTGTAAGGCAGCAGTGCAAGCCACTGAGCCACTCTTATGATACACTCCCTGTTCAGGATATCTCATTTAGCCTGCAGCGGAACTTGGAGTGCGAGGGGAAAGATCCGGTTGTCAGTATCAATAATATCGACAGAAAGAAAAAAGAGATTCTGTGGAGAAAATATGAGTAGTTTAGATTCCCTACAGTGCGGAAACAGGCCGTTCGGCCCAAGAAGTCCACACCAACCTTCTAAAAAGTAAAGCACCCAAACTATGGGTGGAAACCTGAATACCCGTAGGAAACCCGCACAGCCACGGGGAGAATGTGCAAATTCTTCATTGATAGTTGCCCAATTCCTTGGATGCTGCCTAACCTGCTGTGCTTTAACCAGCAACACATTTTCAACAAGGCTGGAATTGAACCTGGATCTGTGAGGCAGCAGTGCTAACCACTGAGCCATCACCATGTAGATAGTGGGTAAGATAAAAAGCAGCAACAAAAAGGAAATAATCTCTAGATTACTGCCATGAGCCAATTGGCACAGGATCAACAATATTAAAGAGGTAAAAGCATGGCTCAAAAATTAGTGTGGGAGAAACTGATTTGAAATCATGGGGCATTGGCACCAGTACTGGGGAAGGAGGGAGCTGTTCCATTGGGCTGGGCTCCACCTGTATCATGCTGCGGCCAGAATCTTTGCGAATCACATAACTAGGGCAATGGATAGAGCTTCAAACTAAATAGTTGGGGTGTGGGGGAAAGAGGCTCAGTAGCATGGAAAATTATGTGGGGAGGGGTCAGCACAAGTTATTAAAGTTTATTAGAATAAACAGTTTGGAAATGGTCTGGAAGCTAACTTCATGCACAGCAGATAAGGGAACAACCATAACAAGGAAAGCAGTCAATAGAGGACTGAGGGTGTTGGACTTAAATGCAGACAGTATCTGAAACAAAGTAATTGAGCTATAGTACAGATTGAAATTGGTGGACATGATGTTGTAGGTATTGCAGAGACATGGCTACAAGGGATCAGGGCTGGGAATTAAACAGCTAAAGAAATCCTTTTGAAAGGATGGGCAGATAGGCAGAGGGAGCAGACTTGCCTTGTCAGTAAGAAATGAAGTGAAATCGATGGGAAGAAGTGACATAGAGTACAAAAGTGTAGAATCTGTGTATGTAGAGGAAGCACAAAGGAAAAAAGACAGTGATGGGGCGTGATAGGTGTTATGTATAGGCCCTGGACCAACAGTCGGGATGTGGGGAAGAAAGTAAGTCAGACGATAGAATGGCACTATTACAGTAATCATAGACGACCTCAATATGGTTGTGGACTGGGAAAATCAGGATCTTATAGAACAATACAGCACAGAACAGGCCCTTCGGCCCACGATGTTGTGCCAAATTTGTCCTAGCTTAAGCACCTATCCATGTACCTATCCAATTGCCGCTTAAAAGTCACTAATGATTCTGACTCTGCCACTCCCACAGGCAGCACATTCCATGCCCCCACCACTCTCTGGGTAAAGAATCTACCCCTGACATTCCCCCATACCTTCCACCCTTCACCTTAAATTTATGTCCCCTTGTAACACTCTGTTGTACCCGGGGAAAAAGTCTCTGACTGTCTACTTTATCTATTCCCCTGATCTTCTTATAAACCTCTATCAAGTCACCCCTCATCCTTCCCCACTCCAATGAGAAAAGGCCTAGCACTCTCAACCTATCCTCCTACGACCTATTCTCCATTCCAGGCAACATCCTGGTAAATCTCCTCTGCACCCTCTCCAAAGCTTCAACATCTTTCCTAAAGTGAGGCGACCAGAACTGCACACAGTATTCCAAATGTGACCTTACCAAGGTCCTGTACAGCTGCAACATCACCTCACGACTCTTGAATTCAATCCCTCTGCTATTAAACGTTAATACACCATAGGCCTTCTTACAAGCTCTATCCACCTGAGTAGCAACTTTCAAAGAGCTATGAACATAGACCCCAAGATACCTCTGCTCCTTCACCTTACTAAGAACCCTACCGTTAACCCTGTATTCCGCATTCTTATTTGTCCTTCCAAAATGGACAACCTCTCACTTGACAGGGTTGAACTCCATCTGCCACTCCTTAGCCCAGCTCTACATCATATCTAAGTCCCTTTGCAGCTGACAACAGCTCTCCTCACTATCCACAACTCCACCAATCTTAGTAGATCTCCAGAAAAGGAATTTGTGGAACATCTATGAGATTTTTTTTGGAGCAGCTTGTGGTAGAGCCCACTCAGGAACAGGCAATTCTGTATTTGGTGATGTGTAATGAGGCAGTCTTGATTAGGGAGCTTAAGATGAAGGAACCCCTGGGCAGCAGTGACTGTATTATGATAAAATCCATTCTGCACTTTAAAAGGAAGACAAAGCAGAAATTCATCAGAATCTCCATAGTGTGGAAACAGGCCATTTGGCCCAACAAGTCCACACCCATCCAGACCCATCCCCATCCCCTTACCCTGTCTCTGTAACCTTGCATTTCCCATGGCTAACGTACCTAACCTACACATCCCTAAGCACTGTGGACAATTTAACATGGCCAATCCACTTAAATTGCACATCTGTGAGGGAGGAAACAGAGCATCCAGCAGAAACCCACACAGACACGGGAGAATGTGCAAACTCCACACAGTAAAAAATGAGGTCTGCAGATGCTGGAGATCACAGCTGCAAATGTGTTGCTGGTCAAAGCACAGCAGGCCAGGCAGCATCTCAGGAATAGAGAATTCGACGTTTCGAGCATAAGCCCTTCATCAGGAATAAGAGAGAGAGAGCCAAGCATGCTAAGATAAAAGTTAGGGAGGAGGGACTAGGGGGAGGGGCGATGGAGGTGGGATAGGTGGAAGGAGGTCAAGGTGAGGGTGATAGGCCGGAGTGGGGTGGGGGCGGAGAGGTCAGGAAGAGGATTGCAGGTTAGGAGGGCGGTGCTGAGTTGAGGGAACCGACTGAGACAAGGTGGGGGGAGGGGAAATGAGGAAACTGGAGAAATCTGAATTCATACCTTGTGGTTGAAGGGTTCCTAGGCGGAAGATGAGGCGCTCCTCCTCCAGCCGTCGTGTTGTTGTGTTCTGCCGGTGGAGGAGTCCAAGGACCTGCATATCCTCGGTGGAGTGGGAGGGAGAGTTAAAGTGTTGAGCCACGGGGTGATTGGGTTGGTCCAACCAACCCAATCACCCCGTGGCTCAACACTTTAACTCTCCCTCCCACTCCACCGAGGATATGCAGGTCCTTGGACTCCTCCACCGGCAGAACACAACAACACGACGGCTGGAGGAGGAGCGCCTCATCTTCCGCCTAGGAACCCTTCAACCACAAGGTATGAATTCAGATTTCTCCAGTTTCCTCATTTCCCCTCCCCCCACCTTGTCTCAGTCGGTTCCCTCAACTCAGCACCGCCCTCCTAACCTGCAATCCTCTTCCTGACCTCTCCGCCCCCACCCCACTCCGGCCTATCACCCTCACCTTGACCTCCTTCCACCTATCCCACCTCCATCGCCCCTCCCCCTAGTCCCTCCTCCCTACCCTTTATCTTAGCCTGCTTGGCTCTCTCTCTCTCTTATTCCTGATGAAGGGCTTATGCTCGAAACGTCGAATTCTCTATTCCTGAGATGCTGCCTGGCCTGCTGTGCTTTGACCAGCAACACATTTGCAGCTGTGATCTCCAGCATCTGCAGACCTCATTTTTTACTCACTTTCTCCAATAGTCTACCATGGGGAACCTTATCAAATGCCTTACTAAAGTCCATATATATGACATCAACAGCCTTTCCTTCATCTATCAACTTGGTCACTTCCTCCAAGAACTCTATTAAGTTGGTAAGGCATGATCTCCCCGACACAAAACCATGTTGCTTATCGTTGGTAAGCCCATTCTTTTGCAAATATAAATAGATCCTATCTTTTAGTACCCTCTCCAGCAACTATCCCACCACCGACATCAGGCTCACTGGTCTGTAGTTACCCAGAATATCTCTACTATCCTTCTTGTACAGAGGGACAACATGAGCAACCTTCCAGTCCTCCAGCACCTCACCTGTATTTAAGGATGCCATAAAGATATCTGTCAGGGCCCCAGTTATATCCTCTCTCGCCTCCCTCAGCAACCTGGGATAGATTTCATCCGGTCCTGGGATTTGTCCACCTTAATAACCTCTAGCCTACCCAACACATCTTTCCTACTTATGTCAACATGCTCCAGACTAATCAAACTTCCATCTCTAATCTCAAGATTCATCATGTTCCTCTTCTCAGTGAACACTGATGCAAAGTAATCATTCAGAATCTCACCCATTCTCTCTGGTTCGACACAGAGTCTTCCTTCATTATCTTTTATTGGACCAACCCTTTCTCTCGTTACCCACTTGATTCTTATTTAAAAATAAAATGTTTTGGGATTCTCCTTAATTCTGCTTGCTAAAGCTATTTCATGACCCCTTTTAGCTCGCTCGATTCCTCATTTAAGACTTGTCCTACTCTTCCGATATTCTTCCAGGGCCGGTTCTGTTCTTAGCTGCCGAGACCTTATGTATGCTTCCCTTTTCCTCTTGGCTAGTCGTACAATTTCTCCTGTCATCCATGGTTCACAAATCTTGCCCTTCCTATCCTTTGCCTTCAACGGGACATGCCTATCCTGCACTATCTTTAACCTATATTTGAAAGCCTCCCACATCTCAAATGTGGACTTCCCTTCAAATAGCTGTGTCCAATCCACCTTTCTGAGCTCCTGCCTAATTTTGATACAATTGTCCTTGGCCCAGTTTAGTACTCTTCCCTTAGGATCACTCTCTTCTTTATCTACGAGTATTCTAAAACTTACAGAATTGTGGTCACTGTTCCCAAATAAATCCCCCACCGCAACTTCTACCACCTGTCCTGGCTCGTTCCCCAGTACCGAATCCAATATGGCCCCTTCCCTCGTCGGACTATTGACATACTGCTCTAGAAAACTCTCCTGAATGCTTCTTACAAATTCTATACCATCCAGACCTCTGATATAGCAAAAACTCTCCCAAGGACATTGGTTCCGGCCTGGTTCAGATGTAGACCATCCATTTTGTAATAGTCCCACCTTCCCCAGAACCAGTTCCAATATCCAACAAATCTGAACCCCTCCCTCCTATACAATCTCTCAAGCCATGTGTTCATCCTGCCTATTTTTTCATTTCTACACTGGCTAGCACGTGGCACTGATAGTAATCCCAAGATCACTACTTTTGAGGTCCTCCTCTTTAACTTCTCTCCTAGCTTTCTGAATTCTTCTTTCAGGACCTCATCTCGTTTTCTACCTATATTGTTGGTGCCTATATACACCATGACAACTGACTGTTCACCCTCCCCTTTCAGAATGTTCTGCAGCCGATCGACAACATCCCTGACCCGAGCACCTGGGAGGCAACATAGCATCTGGGAGTCCCATTTTCTGCCACAGAACCGCCTATATACTCCCCTCACAAAAGAACTATGACTATGGCCCTACGAGTCTTTTCCTGCCCTTCTGAACAGCAGTGCCCACCACGGTGCCATGATCTTGACAACTGCTACCCTCTCCTGGTGAGCCATCTCCCCCAACAGCATCCAAAACAGTATACCTGTTTTGGAGGGAGATGACTGCAGGGGACACCTGCACTGCCTTCCTACTCTTTTTCTGCCTTTTGGTCACCCATTTACTGTCTCCCTCAGCAATCCTAACCTGCGGTGTGACCAATTCATTAAACATGCTATCCACGACTTCCTCAGCATCATGGATGCTCCACAATGAGTCCATCCGCAGCTCCAGAACCATCATGCGGTCAAACAAGAGCTGCAGCTGGACACACTTCTGCAAGTATAAGAGTCAGGAACGTCAGACACGTTCCTAAGCTCCCAAATCAAGCAAGAGGCACATGCCACCGGTCTGAGGTCACCTGCTATTGTAAGCTTAGCTTTATATGAATTAACTAAAACCAAACAATGCACTTAAATGTATGAAAAAGAAAGATAAGAAAGAAATAAAAGCCTTCCCTTCCAGAGTCTTTTTCTTCCGGTTAGAGGAGAGGAGGGGTTGGGGGAGGGGGATGCGGGAGGGAGATGTTACACGTTAAGTATCTCGGGTTTAGCCACTGTCCAAATATAAATTAAGCCCTTACCTTCACTCCACGTTCTCTCCTCACCGCTCTGTCAAAATGGAGGCCCGACTCCCGAGGTAAGTCCCTTTTTCAGTGGGAAAACTTACCCTTCCCGGCAGCCCTCACTTCACCTCATCTTCTCTCCTCACCACTCTGTCAAAAGGGAGCAAAGAAATGACAGAGGAGCTGAATAGGTACTATGCATCAGTTTTCAGAGTGGAAGACACCAGCAACATACCAAACATACCAGAACTTCAAGAGAGTCAGTTGGTAGCAGTGAGTGTAATGGCCATCACTGAGGAGAAGATGTTGGGAAGCTGAAAAGTTTGAAGGTAGTTAAATTAACAGGAGCAGATAGACTACACACCAGAACTCTGAAGGAGATAGCTGAGGAGATTGGAGAGTCACTAATGGTGATCTTTCAGCAATCACTAGAACTGGGGAGGATTCCAGAAGACTGGAAAATTGCTGATGTAACATCCCCTCCCCATTTAAGACGGGAGGCAGAAGACAGGGAAGTCTAGGCCGGTTAACCTGACCTCAAATGTTGGTAAGATTTCTGAGTCCATTATTGAGGAATAGATTGTGGAGTACTTGGAAGTGCATGGTAAAATTGGTGGCTGAGACAGCACGGTTTCTTCCAGGACAGGTCATGCCTGACAAATCTGTTAGAATTCTTCGAGGAGGTAACAAGCGTGTTGGACAAGCAGAGCCAGTAGACATGATCAACTCGGATTTCCAGAACTGAAAATGTGTTGCTAGAAAAGCACAACAGGTCAGGCAGCATCCAAGGAACAGGAAATTCGATGTTTCGGGCATAAGCCCTTCATCAGGATTTCCAGAAGGCCTTTGACAAGGTCCCACACAGAAGGCTGCTAAATAAAATAAGAGCACATAGTGTTAGGGACAAGGTACTGGCATAGACAGAGAATTGGCTGACTGGCAGAAGACAAACAGTGGAGATAAAGGGGTCTTTTTAGAATGGTAGCTGGTGGCTAGTGTTGTTCCACAATGTTTTCTGTTGATTGACATACATTAATGATCTGGCTGAAGGAACTAAGGGAATTGTTGCAAAGTTTGCAGATGACACAAAGACAGTTGGGCGTCAGGTAATGTTGAGGATGTATGAAGACTGGATGAGTAGGCAAAGAAATGGCAGATGGAATATAATATGGAAAAGTATGACTTTGGAAAGAATGCAGGTATAGACTATTTTCTAAATGGGAAAATCTGAAGCACAAAGGGACTTAGGAATGCTGGTTCAGGATTCTCTTAAGATTAACATATCGATTCTATTGGCAGTTAGGAAAGCAAATGCATTGTTTGACATTCATTTCAACAAGGGCTAGAATACAAGAGCAGAGATATACTGCTAAGGCTATATAGGGGTCTGGTTAGAATGTATTTGGAAGACTGTGTTTAGTTTTTATCTCGGATAAATAGACAAGGTCTTTTCCCTGGGGTGGAGGAGTTCAGAACTAGAGGGCATAGGTTTAGGGTGAGAGGGGAAAGATTTAAAAGGGACCTAAGGAGCAACTTTTTTACACAAGGGTGTTGCGTGTATGGAATGATCTGCCAGAGAAAGTGGTGTAGGCAGACACAATTACAACATTTAAAAGGTACATGGATAGGAAGGGTTTAGCGGGGTATGGGCCAAATGCTGGAAAATGGGACTAAATTAATTTCGGATATCTGGTTGACATGGATGAGTTGGACTGAAGGGTCTGTTTCTGTGCTGTACATCTCTATGACTCTATGACTCTAATAAAGGATATGTTGGCGTTGGAGAGGGCCCAGAGGAAGTTTACAAGAATGATCCAGGAGGTGAAGGGTTGTCACATGAGGAACAGTTGAGGACTCTGCATCTGTATTCAATGGAGAAGATGTTTGCATGAAAAAGAGGATGAAGACCTGAGGGCACAAGCCTCAGAGTGAAGGGACAGCCCTTCAGAACGGGATGAGAAGGCATTTCTTCAGCTATGGTCTTCTGGTCTTCCGCACACATAAGGTGCCAATAAGTAGGAGTGTGCAGCTGAATTGCAACCAAAAAATTAAAAGCAGTCTAATGCGAATGGATTATCCATTCACTCCACTTATTCTGACAACTGAAAATCACGTCCTATAAAAGGGCAGCTCATAGACCAGAACTAATAGAATTATTGATCATTTGATTCTTTCTCTTTAATATACATTGCTACAAACAGGCACAGTGATGTGTGTTGTATCATTTCAATGATGAACTGATTATTACAGGAATCAGACACAGTTTCTCATTCCTTTCCTGGTTTAGCATTTTGCAACATGCCTGAGAGCAAGTTTTTCACACGGTATTCGTAGCAACTGTACTTGTGAATGAAAGAGATGGTGGCTGTGTCTGTACTCTGTTGATGGAAATGCAGCCCAGAAGAGTCTTTGAGTGGAGTGAGAAGTACTTGATGTGATATTTTTTACCTAACAGTATAAAACATTTTCTTTTTCAGATAACATCTGCATTAAGGACAGAATGTCAAAAAAATTTTGCCTCACCTTGAAGAAATTGGGTCGATGTTCAATGGCAACAATTAGGACCCAATGTTGTTCCACTTGCCAGAAATTGAGCAGAATGACAACGAGAAGAGCACTACAGCGAAGTTTGAGCAAAGGAACCACTTCAGATTCATGAAAGAAATTGGAATTTGTATTTGTACTTTGACTAACTGGAACTGCACTCTTTTAAGCAAGGTTTTGAAAATGAGCCTACTTCCTTCAGTAAGGTGCTGTTTAAAATTTTATTGATCAATGCAGTAAGTCTTTACTTATTTGGCAAAGGAAATAGTTACTCATACAGAGCTATCAAGTCTCGCCAGATAAACAGTCTGAGTGCACATTGGTTTTCCAGTTCAGTCAGTTCTTTGATCTTTACATGCTTAGTTTCCATCAAACAAAACTACACCTTTTTTTTACCCTCAGCACTGACTGGGGATAATTACTGAAATGCAAGTGTAAGGGAAAGTCATATTTTCAGTTCGGCAGATTTTACTCTTTACTCTTAATTTACTAGGGCACTGAAAAGTAAGTACTGATGGGCACCACATTATATATCAATACAATTTTGCAGATTGCCTCTGTTTTACACAATAGAACCTTCCTTCAATAACTCTGATGCAGTTGCTATCCTTTCATCTGCTATTCACCTTATTCTTTAAAGCAAAAATCCATTTCACATCCTCCCAAACTGGCCATATTAATACTTAGGCATTTGGCAGTTGTATCATTTCCTCCAGAAATACTTCTCCAGCAGTTGAAATGTAAAGATACAATGCAAATTTGAATGTCTTTTTTTTAATCCTGCAGAGTCAGGATCACTATCTAAATGCTAAATGTTTAATGTATTCAGATTACCAGCTTTAGTAACTCCAAAATTTACTGCTTATGCACATCATACATGCACAGAAATTTGTGGAAAGACATGCATTTTATTTAAATTACAAAGACTTCAGTTGCAAACCACGACACTAGGTTTGGTGTTAGATATCCAACATGGTATCTGTGGCCCAGACCTTTGTTGTAAGTACATAACCTAAACTAAGGTCTCCATACAGTGTCAAAAGCCCTGAAATCCAGACCATTATTAAGTATTCCTGATATCAAAATTGTTTTCTGACTACCTTCCTGCAGCGGCTGCAGCCATAGAACAACACATGTTTGTAAGGCACAATCTAGTTTTAATTCTAAATATCCTTTCACCATTCTGTATCTACTGCTCAGGCCTGCAACAGTTCAACTGCAGGTGTAACGTTGGTCACACATGACTAGCATTTAAGCCAGCAAGCAGCATGAGATTTGCATTATAATCCTTGTGCCTGTTTTCTGGTCCTGTCTAATTTTAACTATTAATTTCCTTCTCTAAATAAGTTTGGGAGCAGGCAAGAAAGAAGCATTACTCAGAGATGAAGTAAGCATGTGAATTAAAATGATTGTTAATAAGGTTACAGAAAGATATATGGTATTATCTTGCAGTTCTCCTGCACCTTGGGCAGGACTAACTGGACTAGCTTCGTACTCAATAGCAAAGGACCTTACAAATTCAAATTAGACTTCCATTCATATTTTTGATTTGTCTTGACTGTTTAGAGAATAGTAACATTTGTAAAATGCTCGCTCCCTCAAAAGCTACACATCTTGGCTGGATTTTACAGAGACACAATGGTCCTGGTGGCTGAGCTGAAGTCAGTGGTGGGAGCCTGTACCCTTCTGCTGGTTGCTCCACAGCAGTTTAACATCGGGAGCAGCAACATTTGCTTTGAATACATGGAGGTGGACCTACCTTATGGAGCTGCTGGTCACCAGCACTGTAGTCCAAGCAGTGCCAGGCAGGTGTAATGGCTACTGCCGGAACTATCGGCAATCCTAAAGAAGAGGAGCCCAGATTTAGAACCAAGGCTGGGATATTGTAGGACCTGAAAGGAAGACCCCCAATGAAGGAAATGAGAGGATTGTAGTGTTGGGGGTTTGAGAGGCTAGAAAAGGAGGGCATAGAGAAAAATAAGTTCTGGGCCATTTTGTCAACATCAGCCTGCTCAGTTTCATGGCATTGACCTCTCCCTCTGCCACAGGTAATGGAGCTGATATTGAGTGGGCAGCCTAACACACCTCCAGAATGCTGTAAAATGTCACAAAGGCAAGAGGGTAGGGGAAGGACCACAGCTACTCAATGGATTTTATGAATTCTCCCCTACCAGCTGAGGAGTGTATCCAGCTTTCCATATGGGTTTGATTGTATTGACATGCAGTGATTTATTATCTACTTGCATCTAGATAGAAGAAGAGATTTATGAGTGTATTTTAACATTAGAGGAGTATAACAAATACTTCTTGATCTTGAGTCATAACCTTGCATAGTGCCTCTTCAGAGTGGTGCTACACAGACCCGATTTCACGGGTTACCTGATTGATGTGTGTGACATCATCACTCAGCAATATTATCGATAGAGAAAGTCTTGAATCATTCAGGTAGAATCTCACAATGTGGCCTTCTGCCAGTGAACTCAGAGATTCTGTGCAGCACCACTCTGAAGCTGTGGTGCATAAATAATCTTTTTCTCCATATTTTCATTCAGGAGGGAGATTTTGATACTTAGACATTTCTTCGTCTTATTCGTCTTTCTGTCACAAATGTGCAAACTAAATAAAGATAGTTCTGTGTATAGATGGTACAGCCAGAATTATAGTGGTAGTTCCTGCTTTCTAGGCTTTTGCACCACCAGCTGGTAATGTTACTTTAAGACCTGAAACTTCCTCAAAAGCCCCAGCACCAGGTCAGATTGGATAATCAAACACGTTACATGGTGACATTTATCAAGGCTTCATGCTGAATGCAACTTTTACATTTGATAGTTATTTTCATGGAGAATAGTTACTTAATGGAGAACAGATTTTAAGAATACTCTTTGGCTTGCAGTAACTGGTTCATGCCATTAGCTACTTATCGTACATTATTCTCAGAAGGCAGCAGATTACAGTTAAGTAGTGTAGCTGAATAGATTTAATCATTTTGCTTGAGTTCAGAAGCACTCTTTGAACTCTTTCCCCATCTAAGGTCCATGATAGCAGATCTCTCCATTGATACCTTTTTACAATGACAATGGATGGTCATAATTGCAATTATCTTTCAATTTCAGATTCATTATTTGAATTCAAATTCCAGTAGCTGCTGTCAGCGATTTGAACCCACGCGCTTTAACAATTAGTCTGGGCCTACTAGCTTGCCACATTCAGTGACATTCCCACTAGCTCTTCACTCAGGAGTCACTGCAAGTAAATGTCATAGGCATTATGACAGGACAAGAAAAGGCTGAGAAACGTAGTTACAACACAGCATTTACTGTATGAACATGCAATGATCCCAGTGGGACAATGCCAGCACTGTAGCAGTCCATATATTTGTCATATTGAGAAAATGACCATTTGTGTCCAATGATGCATCATTAAATTATAAATGGCAATCTTGTAATTTTCCATTTTATTAAAAAGGGCAGTTATGTTTTCAATGCTCATTAAATATGGGATTTTGTACAGATTTAGCTGATCCTACTTGAGTAGTTCTTTTTATTTTTCTTTTCTGTTGGGGAAACAAGGGAATAAATGTGAGTGCCGAACTGAGAAATTCTCCAATTAGATCTTGGCTTAGTGGACAAAAAATCGGATCAGCCTGCCACCATCCAGCTGCATACTGAAAGCTCACAAGCTTTTCTGCCTAAGGACACTCACTATATTGAAGAATACTCATTTGGGTACAGATGTCTTTGGAGATGCCTCAGGAACAATGCTAAGCAAAGTTTTCAAATGTGGCTTGGATAAAATTGGCAAAGGAAAAGCATATGAGGAAACAATTAGCATATAGCATACTTTGTAAATGCCCCTTAAACTTTACGAACAGTGCCAACCTGTCAGCAGAGAATGCTGAAAGCCTCACCACAGTAAATTACCTCTTGACTCGCTAAAATATGAATATTACTGGTTGTCTGTACTTGTCTGCAGGGAAAGCAGTTACTGTCACCAGGTGCAACATGGTGCTATTGAATGATGGTGCTCCATTTATAAACAACTCAGCTCATCTTACTTAAGAATATGCTGCTGGCCAGCACGTCAGAGTTTAGTGTATTTTTCCCACTGGTGAAAAAATGCTAAGCCTTATTAGTTTTACTACTTTAAAAATAAATAGAAAAAAAGACTTTTAGAGCCTATTTACTCTTGCATTTGATATACTGTTATTACTGTGATACCAGTTTATTGAGAATCTCTGTAAGCCTGCCACACAATATTCAGACAGTGCACAATAACCCATGCATTAACTGTACTGAGCAGTGGTCATTAAGATTTTGGTTAAGTCTGTCCATGTGTATCATGTTTTCTATTGAAAAATCATTGTTACAAAATTGCTTTTCTAATTGAGCGCCTCCTCTAGTGAGAGCATGTGCAGTGAATTTAAGCACACATTTTCAATAATTTTCCATCCAATACAGAATATCACTCAATTACATCTACTTAAATTGCAGGAAAAAATACACAATTATAGCCTTTCCATCAACATTGGAACTCATACTGGAAAATATTTTAACCTGTGGCACTGTGGGGTGGAACTCATATTTGTTACTGTCACTTGTGTCACTGCTGATCACAGATGTAATTTGTGGAAGTGATTCAGTTGCAGCAGAAAGGATATACATAGATAAAACATCAAAATGTATTCATTTAAGTGCAGCTTTTCTGTTGAATTTTGGTACAATGCGTTATCTGATAGGACCAGCAGAAGCTTGTTCTTCTTTCAGAAGCATGGAAATGAATACAAGGTGCTTGCAAAAAATAGAATTAAATGTTTTATGGAAATCTCTGTTTACATCATGCCTCAGCAAAATATTATTATTCTATTAACTTCAAACAATATCTACTGTACTTTGTTATTGATTTTCTGTTGCATAAATCATTTAAATGCTGTGCAATAATCATTAATAAATTCATTGTTATCCTGGCAATATGTGGATTTTATTAAAATGCAAAACAGTTAAATAAATAATGAGCACCAAATGTCTTGGTTGCTGGAAAATTGAATTAAAAGCAGAAAATACTGGAGGGCTCAATAGGTCAAGCAGATATACAGTGAGAGACAGTTCACATTTTCGTTACACAAACTCTCATCTGAACTCAAAAGCAAAAATAAATTGCCGCTTAATTTTATTCATTTAAAAATTCTATTTTCACATCTATGCTAACTGCCACAGAAAGTTTTCAAAGAACAGACTATGAATGCTAACTGTAATAGAAGGATAAGAAATAAATAAATATGAAATTACAATAAATGCAGGATTACAGCAATTACATGCATACATGAAAATATGGTGCAATAAATCTTTAAAATAGGACACCACCTTCAATGGTAGCATTTCAATTATTACCAAAGCTTCTGCTAAGTAAATTGAACAGATAGGAATTACCTTATCTTTGCATTCTGTAAGGCTACAATTCTGAAAGTGGTGCAGGAGCAGAGCGACCTGGGTCTATATGTGCATAAGTAATTAAAGGTGAGAAGACAGGTTGAAAGCCCGGTTATTACAGCATTCAAAATCCTAAGCTTTATTAAGAGGAAGATATAGCACAAGATATTGATACAGGGATGATCTGTCAGAGGAGAGCAACAGGAAGGGAACCATATCTGGATCTGTTGTACACCAGGGAAGATTAAATTGCAGTAGCGCAGTAAAAATTGAGATGGCACAGTGATTAGCACTGTTGTCTCTGCGCCAAGGAGCCGGCTTTGATTCTAGCATTGGGCGACTGTCTTTTGTACATTCTCCCCATGTCTTAGTGAAGTTCCACTGACTACTCTGGTTTCTACCCACAGTACAAAGATATGCAGTTTAATTGGATTGGCCATGCTAAACTGCCCATGGTATCCAGGGATAGAACATAGAACAATACAGTGCAGGACAGGCCCTTCGGCCCTTAATGTTGCACAACCTGTGAACTACTCTCAGCTCGTCCCCCTACACTATCCCATCACCATCCATGTGCTTATCCAAGGATTGTTTAAACCTCCCTAATGTGGCTGAGTTAACTATGTTGGCAGGTAGGGCACTCCACACCCTTACCACTCTCTGAATAAAGAAGCTGCCTCTGGTATCTGTCTTAAATCTATCACCCCTCACATTGTAGTTATGCTCCCTCGTCCAAGCTGACATCATCATCCTAGGAAAAATGATTTGGAGATGCTGGTGTTGGACTGGGGTGTACACAGTTAAAAATCACACAACACCAGGTTATAGTCCAACAGGTTTAATTGGAAGCACACTAGCTTTCGGAGTGACGCTCCTTCATCAGGTGATAGTGGAGGGCTCAATCCTAACACACAGAATTTATAGCAAAAATTTACAGTGTGATGTAACTGAAATTATACATTGAAAAATTGATTGTCTGTTAAGCCTTCCATCTGTTAGAATACCGTGATAGTTTCACTTCTTTCATGTGTAAATCACAAAATCTTCTTCTTAAAAAATTGCATTCTTAGGTTAGCTGTTAACAATGGTGATAGCTAGACAATATGTTGAAGGTGTTGGCCCCCTGTGTTCTCTGTCTATGCCATGATGTTTAGATTGATTCTAATCTAAATTCATGCAGTTTTTGAGCTCAGAGTTCTACATGAATGTATGCAGTTTTTGAGCAAAGTACAATGTAAACCTGCAAGTACAAATTCACTCCACAAAATATATGTGTGCATGTGGGTCTTTGTCTGGGTTGGGGGGTTGTGAGTGTGAGAAAGTGTATGTGTGTGTGTGTGTGTAGTGAGCGCAGAGTATCTTAAGTCTGTGAGGGGGTGCATGTGTGAGTGTGGGAATGTGTGTGTCTGTGTGCACGTCTGTGTATGTGTGTGTCCTTGTGTATGTGTGTATAGGAGTGCCTGTGTGTGTGTATGTGTGGGAGTGTCTATGTGTGTGTATAGTAAAATGGTGGTCACCTGTAATGTGACATGAACCCAAGCTCCCGGTTCAGGCCCTCCCTTTTGGTAACGAACTTAGCTATCAGTCTCTGCTCTGCCACTTTTCTCTGCTGCCTGTCCCGAAGTCCACCTTGGAGGATGATCACCCGAAGGTCCGAGGCTGAATGTCCTGGACCACTGAAGTGTTCCCCAATTGGGAGGGAATCCTCCTGTTTGTTGATTGTTGTGTGGTGCCCATTCATCCGTTGTCGTAGCCTTTGCTCAGTTTCCCCGATGTACCATGCCTCCGGACATCCTTGCCTGCAACGTATAAGATAGACAACATTGGCTGAGTCACATGAGTACCTGCCACGTACAAGGTGGGAGGTGTCACCACGCGTAATGGTGGTATCTATGTCCACGCTCTGACACATCTTGCAGCGCCTACCATGACAGGGTTGTATGGAGTTGTCCTGAGAGCCGGGCAGCTTGCTATGAGCAACAATCTGTTTGAGGCTTGGCGGTTGTTTAAAGGCATGTAGTGGAGGTGTGGGGAAGGTCTTGGTGAGGTGCTCATCCTCATTGATAATGTGTTGCAGGTCACAAAGAACATGGAAAAAGACTTTCATTGTCTACCCTGTCTAACCCTCTGGTTATCTTGTATGTCTCTATCAAATCCCTTCTTAGCCTTCTTCTTTCCAATGAGAACAGGCCCAAGTCTCTCAGCCTTTCTTCGTAAGAGCTTCCCTCCAGACCAGGCAACATCCTGGTAAATCTCCTCTGCACCTTTTCTAATACTTCCACATCCTTCCTGAAATATGGCAATCAGAACTGTACACAATATTCCAAGTGTGGCCACGCCAGTGTTTTGTATAGTTGCAACATGATATTGTGGCTCCAGAACTCAATCCCTCTACCAATGAAACCTAATATACTGTATCCCTTCTTAACAGCACTATCAACCTGGATGGTAACTTGCAGAGATCTATGTACATGGACTCCAAGATCCCTCTGCTCATACACACTACCAAGAATCTTTCCATTGACCCAGTACTCTGCCTTCCTGTTATTCTTCCCAAAGTGAATCACTCACATTTAGCTGCATTGAACTCCACTTGCCACCTCTCAGCCCAATTCTACAGTTTATCCAAGTCTCCCTGCAACCTGTAATGTTCTTCCAAACTGTCCACTACTCCACCGACTTTAGTGTCATCTGCAAATTTACTAATCTATCCACTTATGTCTGTGTCTAAGTCATTTATAAAAATGACAAACAGCAGTGCTCCCAAAACAGATCCTTGTGGTACACCACTAGTAACCGGACACCAGGCTGAATATTTTCCATCAACCACCACTCACTGCCTTCTTTCAGAAAGCCAGTTTCTAATCCAAACTGCTAAATCACCCTCAATCCTATGCCTCTGCATTTTGTCCAACAGCTTACCATGTGGAACCTTACCAAGGCTTTACTGAAATCCATGTACATCACGTCAAATGCCCCACCCTCATCCACATGCTTGGTCACCTTCTCAAAAACCTCAATGAGGTTTGTGAGACATGACCAGCCTTTAATGAAACCATGTTGACTATCTGAAATCAAATTGTTGCTTGCTAGAAGATTATAAATCCTATCTCTTATAATCCTTTCCAAACCTTTCCTACAACAGAAGGAAGGCTCACTGGTCTATAATTACCTAGGCCATCTCTACAGCCCTTCTTAAACAAGGACACAACATTTGCAATCCTCCAGTCCTCAACTGCTAAACCTGTAGACAATGATGACACAAATATCAAAGCCAAAGGCTCTGCTATCTCCTCCCTAGCTTCCCAGGGAATCCTGGGATAAATCCCATCTGGCCCAGGGGACTTGTCTACTATCACCCCTTCTAGAATTGAGAACACTTTCTAGTCTAATATCTTGTATCTCATTCTTCTCCTCTACAATATTCTCCTTTTCCTGAGTGAAAATAGATGAGAAATGTTTGTTTAGCACCTCTCTGATCTCCACAGGGTCCACACTCAACTTCCCACTTCTGTCTTTTACTGGCCGTATTCCTACCCTAGTCATCCTTTTATTCCTCACATACCTATAGAAAGCTTTAGGGTTCTCCTTTGTTCTATTTGCTAAAGACTGCTCGTGTCCTCTCTTTGCTCTTCTTAACTCTCTCTTTAAATCCTTCCTAGCTGATCTGTAACTCTCCATCGCCTCAACTGAACCATCTTGTCTCATCAACATATAAGCTTCCTTCTTCCACTTAACAAGTGATGCAATGTCGTAAATCACGTTTCCCTTACCTTATCAATTCCTCCCGGCCTGAGAAGGACATACCTATCAAGGACACATAATATCTGTTCCTTAAACCAGCTCCACATTTTCACTGTCTGCATCCCCTGCATTTTGCTACCCCATTCTATGCATCCTAATTCTTGCCTAATCGCATTATAATTGCCCTTGCCATATCATAACTCTTGACCTGTGGCATGTATCTATCCCTTTCCATCACTAAACTAAACGTAACTGAATTATGGTCACTCTCTCCAAAGTGCTCACCTACGACTAAATCAAACACCTGGCCTGGTTCGTTACCAAGCACCAGATCCAGTGTGACCTCCCCTCTTATCGGCCCTTCAACATACTGTGTCAGGAAACCTTCCTGTACACATTGGACGAAAACTGATCTGTCCAACGTACTAGAGTTATAGCATTTCCAGTCAATGTTGGGGAAGTTAAAGTCCCCCATAATGACCACCCTGTTTCTTTCACTTCTACCCAGGACAATTTTGTAAATCCTCTCCTCCACCTCCCTGGAACTCTGTGGAGGCCTAAATAAACTCCAAGCAGTGTGACCTCTCCTCTCCTGTTTCTAACCTCATCCAGTACTACCTCAGTAGGCGAGTCCTCATCAAAAGTTATTTCAGCCACTGTTATATTATTCTTGACTAACAAGGCCACACCTCCCCCTCTTTTACTACCTTGCCTCTTCTTAGTGAAAGATCTAAACCCTGGAAACTGCAACATCCATTCCTCATCCTGCTCTATTCATGTCTCCAAAATGGCCACAACATTGAAGTCCCAGATATCTATCCATGCTGCAAGCTCACCTACCTTATTTTGGATGCTTCTGGTATTGACGTAGACACACTTTAAACCATGTGCAGGCTAAGGGCATTAGCCTTGATAAATATGGGGTTATTGGGTCTGGGTGGGATGCTCTTTGAAAAGTTAGTGTTGTCTTGATGGGCTGAATGACTTCTATCAGCACTGGAGGGATTCAATGGTTTTATGATTCAATAAGGGCACAGATAGACATTTCTGTGCTGCTCAAGTGACTCCAGGATAGTTGTCTCCTTGGTGCCAGGACAAGGATTGCTTTGAGTGGGCACTGAAAAGGAAGGGTGAGCAGCCAGAGGTTTGTTTCACATTGGTACAAATGACATAGGCAGGAAGAGTGATAAGCTCCCACGAAGGAAGCTAGGTAAGTTGAAAAGCAGGACATCTAGGTTTGTGATACCAGGATTATGCCCTGTGCCACATGACAGTGAGGTCAAGATTTCTCATAGAATAGAATGTCTTTCTCATAGAATCCTCACAGAGTGGAAACAGGCCATTTGGCCCAACAAGTCCATACTGACCCTCTGAAGAGTCACCTAACCTACGCATCCCTGAACACTATAGACAATTTCCCATGGCCAATTCACCTAACCCACACATCTTTGTATTGTAGAAGGAAACCAGAATACCCGGAGGAAGATAGTAAGGGTAACTATGTGACTAAAGAGCTGGTGTGGAAAGAGGGCTTCAGATGTATGGATCACTGGAATATCTTTCAGGGCAGGTGTGTCCTGTAGAAGAAGGATGGGTGGCATCGAAACTGGAGGAAGACCGATATCCTGACAGTGAGGTTTGCAAGTGCCACATGGAAGGTTTTAAACAAGTGTGGGAGAGGGTGGGAACCCGAGCAATAGGTCAGCAAGTGAAATTACTGAGAAGAGGAAGAACAGACAGGGAGAGGTTACTGAACATAGCAGGACTGGCGATCTGACGTGCATTTGTTTTAATGCAAGGAATTTTACAGGTAAGGCAGGTGAACGTGGAGCTTGGATTGGTGCAAAGAAGTACAGTGTTGTAGCTACTACAGAGACTTGGTTGAGAGAGGGGCAAGACTAGCAGCTTTATGTTCTGAGATTTAAATATTCCAGGTGTGATAGAGAAGCATGTAAAAGAAGTGGTGGAGTTGTGTTACAGCTGCATTGAGGGGATACACTGTGGAGGCTCATCCAGTGTGGTGAGGAATAGGAAGGGTGTCATCACTCTGATAGGATTGTATTAGAGACCTCACAGCAGTCAGTGGGTGATAGAGGAATGAATATGTGGACAGATTATGGAAGAATGTAAAAACAATAGGCTGGCTGTGGTGGGTGATTTTAACTTCCCCTATATTGACTGGAATTGCTCAGTGCCAGGAGCTTAGATCGGGTGATTTTGTTCAGATTGTCCAGGATGGTTATTTGAAGTGATATGTAAATAGTCCAACAAGGGAAGGGCCCATACTAGGCTTGGTATTGGGGAATGTGCCCTACCAAGTGATGAAGCATTTCAGCAACAGTGACCATAATTCCCTAAGTTTCACGTTACTTATAGATTAGGATAAGGGTAGTCCTCGGGTGAAAGGATTAAATTAAGGGAAGGCTATCTCTGAAAATATTATACAGGAATCGGGGAATGTACAAATAACAAAGAAAATTACAGCACAGGATCAGGCCCTTTGGTCTTCCAAACCTACGCCAATCCAGATCCTCTATTTAAACTTGTAATCTATTTTCGAAGGATCTGTATCCCTCTGCTCCCTGTCCATTCATGTATCTGTTGAGATACATCTGAAATGATGCTATCGTGCACCTCTGCCACCTCCGCTGGCAATGCATTCCAGGCACTCACTACCCTCTGCATAAAGAACTTTCCATGCATATCTCCCTTCAACTTCTCCCCTCTCTCCTTGAATTCATGACCCCTAGTAATTGAATCCCCCACCATGGGAAAAAGCTTCTTGCTATCCTCCCTCTCTACACCTCTCATGATTTTGTAGACCTCAATCAAGTCCCCCCTCAACTTCCGTCTTTCTCATGAAAATAATCCTAATCTATTCAACCTCTCTTCATAGCTAGCACCGTCCATACCAGGCAACATCTGGGTGAACCTTCTCTGCACCCTGCCCAAGCATCCACATCCTTCTGGTAATGTGGCGACCAGAACTGTACGCAGTATTCCAAATATGGCTGAACCAAAGTGCTGTACAACTTTAACATGACCTGCCAACTCATGTACTCAATACCCTCTCTGATGAAGGAAAGCATGCCGAATGCTTTCTTCACCACTCTATAGACCTGTGTTGCCACCTTCAGGGAACAATGGACCTGAATACCCAGATCTCTCTGTACATCAATTTTCCCCAGACCTTTTCCATTTACTGTATATTTCAATCTTGAATTGGATCTTCCAAATTGAACTCCACCTGCCAAACTCTCTAATCTATCTATATTCTGCTACATTCTCTGACAATGCCCTTCACTATCTGCTACTCCACCAATATTTGTGTCATCTGTAAACTTGATAATCAGACCACCTATACCATTCTTCAGATCATTTATGTATATCACAAACAACAGTGGTCCCAACACAGATCCCTGTGGAACACCATTGGTCACAGTTCTCCATTTTGAGAAACTCCCTTCCACCACGACTCTCTGTCTCCAGTTGCCCAGCCAGTTCTCTATCCATCTAGCTAGTACATCCTGGACCCCATGCGACTTCACTTTCTCCGTCAGCCTACCATGGGGAACCTTATCAAACACCTCACTGAAGTCCATGTGTATACATCTACAACCCTTCCTTCATCAATCAACTTTGTCACTTGCTCAAAGAATTCTAAGACATGACCTTCCCTGCACAAAGCCATGTTGCCTATCGCTGATAATCCCATTTTCTTCCAAATTTAAATAGATCCTATGCCTCAGTACCTTCTCCAGCAGCTTCCCTGCCACTAATGTCAGGCTCACCGGTCTATAATTACCTGGATTATCCTTGCTATCCTTCTTAAACAAGGGGACAACATTAGCAATTCTCCAGTCCTTCAGAACCTCACCCATGTTGAAGGATGCTACAAGAATATCTAGTAATTTCCCAGTTGTTTCCTCTCTTACTTCCCTCAGTAACCTGGAATTGATCCCATCCAAACATGGGGATTTGTCCACCTTAATGCCTTTTGGAATACCCAACATTCCCTCCTTCCTTATGCTGACTTGACCTAGAGTAGATTGAGGGAGTTTTTTGAGAGTAAATCCACTCAACCCACGCATGTGGGATTCTTTTTACAGGCCAGTTCATTAAAGTTCAGGACCAGCATGTTCCTGTGGAAATGAAGAACTAAGATGGCAAGATTTGGGAACCTTGGGAGATAAGAGAAAGTGTGAGTTTAATCAAAAATAGAAAAGAGACATACTTAAAGTTGAGGAAACTAAAAACGGACAAAACCCTTGAAGAATGTAAAGAAAGCAGGAGATGTTCCTGTTTAAGAAGAGCAAAGGGCATAACCTGGGAAACTACAGGCTGGTGAACCCTACATCAGTGATTGGGAAGTTATTGAAGAAGATTCTTAGGAATGGGATTTCAACATATTCGGCAAAAGGTGAATTTATTAGCAACAGGCAGCATGACATTCTGCAGGAAAGGTTGTGTCTCACAAACTTTATTGATTGTTTTGAAGACATGATAAAGATGTCTATGTGGAATTTAACAAGGCCTTTAACATGGTGGCAAAGAAAGCCTTTAGCACACTTGCCTTCATTGCTCAGACCCCTGAGTCTTGGAGTTGGGATATCAAGTTGAAGTTGTACAAGATGTTGGTGAAGTCACTTTTGGAATACTGTGTATAGTTCTGGTTGCTCTATTGGAAGGATATTGTTAAATTGGAGAAGTTCAGAAAAAAGTTACAAAGATGTTATTGGAACTGGAGAGTTTGAGTTATAGGGAGAGGCTGGATAGGCTGGAACCTACATTACAGAGGGTTGACCTGATAGAGATGAATAGAATCATGAAGGGCATTGATAAGGTGAATAGCAAAGGTCTTTTCCCCAGGGTAGGAGAGTTCAAAACCAGAAGGTGTAATTTTAAGATGAAAGGGAAAAAAAAAGGGACCTGAGAGGAAACCTTTTCACGCAGACAGTGATTTGTATGTGGAATGAACTGCTAGAGAAAGTGGCAATTACAGCATGAAAAGGCATTTTGACAGGTATGTGAATGAGAGGTCCCGAGGGATATGGGCCACACATAGATCGCTTGGACTACTTTAATTTGGGAAACTTGATCTGCATGGACTAGTTGGACCGCAAGTTCTGTTTCTGTGCTGTATGACTCTATGACTCTATAAGGTGGCTGAAACAAAATGTGAAGTGACATGGAATCTGTAGTGAACTGGTATAATGGATGCAGACCTGACTTGGTCATAGAAGACAGAGAGTACAATGGAAGGGCATATTTCTGACAGGCAATCTGTGATCAGTGGTTTTCCACAGGGTTCAGTGTTGGGACCCCAGATGTTTCTAATATGTATCAATGAGTTGGAAGAGAATATAGATAGTCTGATTAGTAGTGTTGCAGATGACACAAAGATCATGAGGAGGATTGCTAAAGGAAACAGCAGGATGTAGATAGGCTGGAGAGTTGGGCCGATAAACAGCAGATGGAATTTAATCTAGGTAAATGTGAGGTGATGAAGTTTGGATGGCTTAATACAGGAGAGAAGTGTAAATGGCAGAACCCCTAGAAGCATTAACTTTCAAAGGGATCTAGGCTTACAGGTCCACAGTTCCCTGAAAGTGGCAACACAAATGGATAAGGTAGTCAAGAAGGCATATGACTGTTTGCCTTCATCAGTTGGGGCATAGAGTATAAAAATTGGCAAGCCATGTTGCATCTATGCAAAATTTTAGTTAGGCTGCATTTGGAATATTGTGTACAGTTCTGGTTGCCACACTACCACAAGGATGTGGCAGCTTTAGAGAGGGTACAGAAATGGTTTACCAGGATGTTGCCTGGTTTGAAGGATATTAGCTATAAGGAGAGATTGGACCAATTAGGTTTGCTTTGACTTGAACATTGGAGGCTGAGGGGCGATCTGATAGAAGTTCACAAAATTATGGAAGACACATAGAGAATGGATAGTTGGAGTGGAAATGTAAAGTACTAGGGGGCATAGGTTTAAGTTAAAAGGGGGTAAATTTACATGCGATGTGAGAGGCAAGTTTTTACATAAAGGGTGGTAAATGCCTGGAATGCATTGCCAGAGGAGATGGTGGAAGTACAGGCAATGTTTAAGAGGTAAATTGACACATACGTGTATAGGCAGGGAATAGAGGGTTAGAGACCGCACAGAGGCAAAAGGTTTTTAGTTTCAAAAAGAATTGTGTTAGTGCTGGCTTGTTGGGTTGAAAGGCCTGTTCCTGTGCCTTACTGTTCTTTGTTCCCTAAGAGCAAGGAAGTTATTCTGAAATTGTAATTTGACATGAACTGATTAGATTTTAGATTAGACTTTTTTTTAGATTAGACTTACAGTGTGGAAACAGGCCCTTCGGCCTAACAAGTCCACACCGACCCGCCGAAGCGCAACCCACCCATACCCTTACATTTACCCCTTACCTAACACTACGGGCAATTTAGCATGGCCAATTCACCTGACCTGCACATCTTTGGACTGTGGGAGGAAACCGGAGCACCCGGAGGAAACCCACGCAGACATGGGGAGAATGTGCAAACTCCACACAGTCGGTCGCCTGAGTTGGGAACTGAACCCGGGTCTCAGGCGCTGTGAGGCAGCATTGCTAACCACTGTGCCACCGTGCCGCCCACAAATGTATTGCATCAAGTTCAGGGCCTTGCATTTTAAGCAGGATTTCACGTCATGAGAGAGTGAACAGAAATAAAATCCATAAGAATGGTTCTAGGGATGAGAACCTTCTGCTGTGAAGATAGATTGGACATTGTAAGACTGCTTTCCTTTTCAAAGAGAAGCCTCAGAGAAGATCTGATAGAACTTTACAAAATCATGAGCAGGCAACAAGGCACTACCATTCTGACTCAGGAAAGGAACAAAAGTAAACCAACGCAAGTTTAAAGAAATTGCTTAAAAGAAGCTAAAGCAAAATGAAAAAAAACTGAAAAAAAACAGGAAGTGCTGAAGAAACTCAGCAGGTCTGACTACATGAATGGCTAAAATATGAGATCTGGAATCGACTACCTGAGAGTGTGATGGAACCTGGAAGGGATTTAGATTGGTCCTTTTCAAATAACAATGTGCAGGATTACTGGGAAAAGACAGAAGAAGGCAGTAAATGAAAGTCTCACTTGGAGAGTCAATGCAGAACACAATAGGCAGAATGGTTTCTTGCTGCGTTCAGTGGAACATCATCGGTAAATGTAGTATGTTAAAGAGATTATAACAAATGTTACTTGATTTATTTAGGAACTGTTCTCAACCACCCCACCACACCACCGCCCCCCACCCCACCCCCCACCCCTGCTCCCCCCTTTCAACCAACACTATTGTACAAAAAAAAGGTTTGTTTAGAGTTAACAACAGTCTCCACATTATGAATACGGGCTCAGCCTGAAAAGATTGATAAGTTCCTCATGAGGAAAACAACAACAGGAGAATAGAGAAAGATTTAGAAGGCATTGCACTGACAGAATCTAAAACAACACCATCAAGCTTATACAATTTTACAGACAAATTATCACAATGACCTGGCTTTAAATTAATACACAGGAGGGTACAGTTGTTAAAATTGCAAATAAACAAATTAGTGGATGGGTGTTGTTGTATCTTTGGCTGGACTCTCACTGGAGATTAATTATAGTGTAGTGCATTCCATCTAAATTAGAATTAGAATTAGAATTAGGTTTTATTATCACATGTACTCAAATACAGAGATACTTGAGTACAGTGAAAAGTTTCGGGTAAAAAATGAGGTCTGCAGATGCTGGAGATCACAGCTGAAAATGTGTTGCTGGTTAAAGCACAGCAGGTTAGGCAGCATCCAAGGAATAGGAAATTCGACGTTTCGGGCATAAGCCCTTCATCAGGAATCTGATGCCCGAAACGTCGAATTTCCTATTCCTTGGATGCTGCCTGACCTGCTGTGCTTTAACCAACAACACATTTTCTACAGTGAAAAGTTCACAAAGTCACCATTCACAGCACTGTCTTGGGTACAAAGGGCTGAGATTCAAATTCTTAAAACTACATTGAAAAAAATAGAGAAATAAAGTTAAAAGTTTAGCATTTCAGTCTTTCTAAAGCAGAGATGAAGAGAAAGGAAATAAAAGCAGACAGGTCTGCACTGGGCTCCATCTCGAGGCAGAGAGTCTGCACTGGGGCTTCACCTCGAGAATGGAAGTCAGCACTGGGCTTCACCTCGAGAATGGAAGTCAGCACTGGGCTTCACCTCGAGAATGGGAGTCTGCACTGGGGCTCCATCTCAAGGCTGAGAGTCTGCATGAAGGCTTCACCTTGAGGCTGAGAGTCTGCACTGGGGCTTTACCTCATGAATGGGAGTCTACACGGGACCTCACCTCGAGAATGGGAATCTGCACTGGGACCTCACCTCGAGAATGGGAGTCCCTCAAGTTCATGCTGGGCTCCACTTCAAGTCCGCCTAAGGTAAATGTGGAAGGGAGAGCATTCAAATACAATTTTGTTTTGGACGTATTAGTGTACAACTTGCAACCCATCATCGCCCATTAATTTGGAGACCCCAATAATATTTCATTTCATCTGGGTACATTCGAAGATGGTGGATGGAAATAATTTTGGGCTGTAACAGGCTGTTCCTTTTTTGAGATATTATAAGTGTTGGAGGTGATTTCCTCAAATTCCAGGAGAAGCAATCATTGTCTTATTAGCTGTTGCATTGTTTTGGAACTTAGGAGGAAAAAAATCGAAACAGCAGCATTTTTAAAAGGGAGAGGAACTGACAAAGACAGCACATGGTGAGGTCAGTGCAGGAGAGAGCGCGAGAGAAAGAAACCCACACTGCTAACTGACAGAGCAGTGAACCTGCACAGTTACTGCCTTTCCTGTCTGAATTCATGTATTGTTGGACATCAGAGAGCATCTGGGAACCTTAACAACTGATCTTGAAGGAACCTGTTTGGGAGAGGTCACAGCACAGATAAGTGAATAATTTGCTGTAGTTTGAAGTAGTGAGTAGAGTGGCTTGTTTCTTGATTATATGCTTTATTGAGATATGTCTCTTGATTAAACTTAAAAATATAAACCGTAAGTATTAAGTTAGCCTGGAGCAGTGTTTGAAGAGGAAAACGACAGTGCTATTTTCTGGGTCTGCAAATTGGAAGAAGCAAAAGTAGTCCTTAGTGGAGTGATATGCTCTTCTTATCGGATGTAAGAGTTTAGGGAGAGTTTACATGTCACTGAGGATTATATCTGCAATAAATGTCATTGGTTGCAAATCCTATCAGATCGAATGGATTGGTTGGAGTGACAGTTAGAGATAACGAGGAATTTATAAGGGGGAAGGAGGATGGATGGCAATTATAGGAATGGAGAAAAGTTACAGATACAGTCAGGAGGATGAGTTAACTCCAGGAAAGGTAATTGAGGTGGGTAGGTAGTGCAGGAATCTCCTGTGGCTATCTGGATTTCAAACAAGTATGCTGTTTTAGAAAATGTAGGGAGGTGATGAATCCACAAGGAAATGTAGCACGAACGCCAAGTTTCTAATATCAAACCTGACTCTAATGCAATGAGGGGTATATTGGGTTCCAAGAGATTGATTGTGTTAGGGACTCTCTAGTCCGAGGCACAGACAGATGTTTCTATGGTCAGCAGCAAAATTCAAAATGGTGTGATCTCTCCCCAGTGCCAGGATCAAGGCTGTCTCAGAGAGGGTGCAGAATGTTCTCAAGGGGGAGAGGGGCCAGCGGGAGGTCATTGTACACATTGGAACCAATGACATAGGAAGGGAAAAGGTTGAGATTCTAAAAGGAGAATATAGAGAGTTCGGCTGGAATTTAAAAAGGAGGTCCTCGAGGGTAGTAACATCTGGATTACTCCCGGTGCTATGAGCTAGTAAGGAATAGGAGGACAGAGCAGATGAATGCATGGCTAAGGAGCTGGTGTATGAGAAAGATTCACATTTTTTGCATCATTGGAATCTCTCTGGGGTATAAGTGACTGTACATGAAGGACTGATTGCACATGAATTGGAAGGGAACTAATGTACTGGCAGTGAGATTTGCTCGGGAGGATTTAAATGAGTAAAGTAAAGTTGGGTGTGGGGGGGTGGGGGGTGGTCAGGGAAGGTGGGACCCAAAGAGATATTGAGGAAAGAAATCAATCTGAGACTGGCACAGTTGAGAAAAGAAGTGAGTCAAACAGGGACAAAGCAGAGAACAAAGTGGGATTGATAAAGTGCATTTATTTCAATCAAGAGGCCTAACAGGGAAGGCTGATGAATTTAGGGCATGGTTAGGAACATGGGACTGGGATATTGTAGCAATTACAGAAACATGGCTCAGGGATAGGCAGGACTGGCAGCTTAATGTTCCAGAATACAAATGGTACAGTAAGGACAGAGAACAGAAAGGGAGACAAGAGAGGAGGGGGAGTGACGTGTTTGAGAAGAGATAACATAACAGCTGTACTGAGGGAGGTTATACCCAGAAATACATCCAAGGAAGTTATTTGGGTGGAACTGAGAAATAAGTAAGGGAAGATCACCTTATTGGGATTGACTTATAGATCCCCTAATAGTCAGAGGGAAATTGAGAATCAAACTTGTAAGGAGATCTCAGTTATCTGTAAGAATATTAGGGTCGCTATGGTAGGGGATTTCAGCTTTCCAAACATAGACTGGGACTGCCATAGTGTTAAGGGTTTAGATGGAGAGGAATTTGTTAAGTACTTACAAGACAATTTTCTGATTCAGTATGTGGGTGTACCTAACTAGAGAAGGTGCAAAACATGCCCTACTCTTGGGAAATAAGGCAGGGCAGGTGACAAAGGTACCAGTGGGGGAGCACTTTGGGGCCAACAACCATAATTCTATTTGTTTTAAAATAGTGATGCAAAGGATAGACCAAATCTAAAAGTTGAAGTTCTAAATTGGAGCAAGGTCAATTTTGATGGTATTAGGCAAAAACTTTCAAAAGCTGATTGGGGGCAGATGTTCACAGGTAATGGGATGGCTGGAAAATGGGAAGCCTTCAGAAATGAGAATCCAGAGACAGTATATTCCTGTTAGGGTGAAAGGAAAGGCTGATAGGTGTAGGGAATGCTGGATGACTAAAGAAATTGAGGGTTTGGTTAAGAAAAGGAAGGAAGCATATGTCAGGTATAGACAGGATAGATTGAATGAATCCTTAGAAGAGTATAATAAAGGCAGTAGGAATACAGTTGAGATGGAAATCATGAGAGCAAAAAGAGGACATGAGATAGCTTTGGCAAATAGAGTTATGGAGAATCCAAAGGGTTTTTACAAATACATTAAGGACAGAAGGATATCTAAGGAGAGAATAGGGCCCCTCAAAGATCAGCAAGGTGGCCTTTATGTGGAGCCGCAGGACATGGGAGAGATACTAAATGACTATTTTGCATCAGTGTTTACTGTGGAAAAGGGCATGGAAAATATAGAATGTCGGGAAATAGATGATGACATCTTGAAAAATGTCCATATTACAGAGGAGGAAGTGCTGGGTGCCTTGAAATGCATAAAAATTGGTAAATCCCCAGGGCCTGATCAGGTGTACCCTAGAACTCTGTAGGAAGCTAGGGAAGTGATTGCTGGGCCTCTTGCTGAGGTATTTGTATCATCGATAGTCACAGGTGAGGTGCTGGAAGACTGGAGATTGGCTAACGTGGTGCCACTATTTAAGAAGGGCAGTAAGGATAAGCCAGAGAACTGTAGACCAGTGAGCTTGACGTTGGTTGTGGGCAAGTTGTTGGAGGGAATCCTGTGAGTCAGGACGTACATGTATTTGAAAAAGCAAGGACTGATTAGGGATAGTCAACATGGCTTTGTGTGTGCGAAATTATGTCTCACAAACTTGATTGAGTTTTTTGAAAAAGTAACAAAGAGGATTGATGAGGGCAGAGCAGTAGGCACTTTATATGTACTTCAGTAAGGCATTCTACAAAGATCCTCCTGATAGACTGGTTAGCAAGGTTAGATCTCATGGAATTACAGGGAGAACTAGCCATTTGAATACAGAACTGGCTCAAAGGTAGAAGACAGAGGGTGGTGGTGGAGAGTTGTTTTTTATACTAGGGGCCTGTGGCCAGTGGAGTGCCACAAGGATCGGTGCTGGGTCCACTACTTTTCATCATTTATATAAATGATATGGATGTGAGAATAAGTGGTATATTTAGTAAGGTTGCAGATGACACCAAAATTGGAGGTGTAGTAGGCAGCGAAGAAGGTTACCTAAGATTACAATGGGATCTTGATCAGATAGGTCATTGGGCTGAGGAATGGCAGATGGAGTTTAATTCAG
Source organism: Hemiscyllium ocellatum (assembly GCF_020745735.1). Classification (NCBI taxonomy): domain Eukaryota; kingdom Metazoa; phylum Chordata; class Chondrichthyes; order Orectolobiformes; family Hemiscylliidae; genus Hemiscyllium; species Hemiscyllium ocellatum. The sequence goes on along the minus strand of NC_083401.1, from coordinate 50,432,010 downwards.
ATAAATGTGAGCTGCTGCATTTTGGGAAAGCAAATCTTAACAGGACTTGTACACATAATGATAAGGTCCTAGGGAGTGTTGCAGAACAAAGAAACCTTGGAGTGCAGGTTCATCACTCCTTGAAAGTAGAGTCGCAGGTAGATAAGTTAGTGAAGAAGGTGTTTGGTATGCTTTCCTATAGGAGTTGGGAGGTCATGTTATGGCTGTACACAACATTACTTAGACCACTGTTGGAATATTGTGTGCAATTCTACCAGAAGGATGTTGTGAAACTTGAAGGGGCTCAGAAAAGATTTACAAGGATATTGCCAGAATTGGAGGATATGAGCTATAGGGAGAGATTGAATAGGCTGGGGCTGTTTTTCCCTGGAGCGTTGGAGGCTGAGGGGTGACCTTATAGAGGTTTATAAAATCACGAGGGGCATGGATAGGGTAAGTAGACAAAGTCTTTTCCCTGGAGTGGGCGAGTTCAGAACCAGAGGCCATAGGTTTAGGGTGAGAGGGGAAAGATATCACAGAGATCTAAGGGGCAGCTTTTTCACACGGAGGGTGGTACATATATGGAATGAGCTCCCACAAGAAGTGGTGAAAGCTGGTACAATTGCAACATTTAAAAGACATTTGTATTGGTATATGAATAGGAAGGGTTTGGAGGGAAATAGATCAGGCGCTGGCATGTGTGACTAGATTGGGTCTGGGTTGGGATATCTGGTTGGCATGGACAATGTAGACCATGCTGTACATCTCTATGTTGACTTGCCTAGTTTAAGTATAAGCAAAGCTTGGCAATTAACTGTCTGTAATCATTTTACAGGTGAAATACACATACAATATCTCTAACAGTCAGAATTTATTTGCCAGCCAATCAACATATTCTGTTTTTTGAATATAAACATATTTTTCCTTTTTGTCTAAGCATTTTTTGAACTACCCTGATGGCTGCAATTGGCATATGTATATTTTGTCAGCAGTACCCAAAACCATAGAATGATCTGAATTTAAGGGTGAATTACACATCCATTCTAGAAGTTTATTGATACATTCCAATATTGTGACTCAACCATTTCTGCATTTGTTTAGTTGAGAACAACTCACCATTCCATGTCTATTGCAAAATTCCTTTGCCCTCCTGCCATCTGTGAAAATCCAGTATTCACCCAGACAAACACAATCAATCCAGAGCTGCCTGGCACAGTTCCTGACATTTTCTTCTGTACATATAGAGTTTAGGAAGTCTAGTTGGATGTTTCCATACCAATGCAAAACATCATCTTCCCAGCACCAGGCTATAACAGTTTGGTCCAAGCTTCCACATGGGTAGTGCAGTCTCAGCCACCTGCAGAAATGTATAACACCGTAGGAAGAAACTCACAGGTAATTTTCACCATCTTCTCTCTGATGCCTCATCCTCACTTTTCCTCATGTCTGTACCAACCTCACACAAAGGCTCATGGTCTATTGTCTGCAATATTTTCCATTACTTGCTCTCACATTCCCCAACCCATGACACCATGAATCCTGCCTGACTTGTCCAGTGCGTGCTCACTCACTTGGGGCATCTCCTCAGCTGCATTGACAGTTAATAGCTATGCCAGCACTGTCATCTCTTGTAAAACCTGCTTCTGTCTCATTCTGGAAGAAAATAAAACAGAAAGAGTCAAGATACACGGAGGGCTGCCCAACATTCAGCTCCTCACCCCTCTGTAAGGAGCAGATCTTGACTTTGGCATGAGAGGTTGCCTTTAGCTTTCTGTTCTGAAAACTCCTGAGCAAAGGCTCTGCCCTGTGCTGACAACAATAAGCTTCTGGGCATTGTGTCTTTTCTAAACTGTTTGGCAAGACAGCAGAAATATGGTGTTTATGACTCTGAAGGGGGAAAGCACCGGAAGACAAGATAATACAAGGCATGGATGCTTTAGATTAGATTAGATTACTTACAGTGTGGAAACAGGCCCTTCGGCCCAACAAGTCCACACCGACCCGCCGAAGCGCAACCCACCCATACCCCTGGATTTACCCCTTACCTAACACTAGGGGCAATTTAGCATGGCCAATTCACCTGACCCGCACATCTTTGGACTGTGGGAGGAAACCGGAGCACCCAGAGGAAACCCACGCAGACACAGGGAGAACGTGCACACTCCACACAGTCTGTCGCCTGAGTCAGGAATTGAACCCGGGTCTCAGGCGCTGTGAGGCAGCAGTGCTAACCACTGTGCCACCGTGCCGCCCACTAATGCTGTGAGCATTCAAAAAGGCTCAGAGTGAGTGAGATGCAGCCTGGTTTAGTCCATGAGCTTGGTGCATGCCCCTGAGTGCCCAGTATCCTTGCAACATCATTACAACGATATTTGCCAATGGAGCTGAACCCACCAAGAGCTCAGTCTTGAGTTCAGTTGAGTTCTCCTGATGTCAAGCTTGTTGGTGAGGTTGGTAAGATGAGAGACTAAAAGCTAATGAGGTGAACTGCAGTGGAAACAAGGCATTTAACAAGCAATGGTGACCTTCAGTTGGCATCTTGCCACTGCCTAGTGAGAAGCTTGCCATGCTGCTGATGAAAAGTGTAGAAGATGGCACATGTTGCTCCTGATGCTGAGATAGATCTTCGTCATATTTTTCACTTGGTTCTACCATATACTTCATCACATAGCTCATGTTGTTTAGACCCTGATTAGATTTTGGCCAGAGAAATCGAAGTTAAACTTAAGCTGGCAGATAGTTGCTGCTGCAAACATTTTAGAAAGGACTTGGCAAAAAAAACCCTCCTGTTTAGACATGGGAACCAGTGTGGTGTCTCTGTGTATGAAGGCACAAAGCAGAACAGTAACATCCAATGGACTAGAGGAGGAGAAGGCTGGCACAGTGGCTCAGTAGTTAGCACTGCTGCCTCACAGCGCCTCAGGCAACTGTCTGTGTGGAGTTTGCACATTCTTCCTCTGTCTGCATGGGTCTCCTTGGGTGCTCCAGTTTCCTCCCACAGTTGAAAAATGTGTTGCTGGAAAAGCGCAGCAGGTCAGGCAGCATCCAAGGAGCAGGAGAATCAACATTTCGGACATAAGATTAGATTACTTACAGTGTGGAAACAGGCCCTTCGGCCCAACAAGTCCACACCGACCCGCCGAAGAGCAACCCACCCATACCCCTGGATTTACCCCTTACCTAACACTATGGGCAATTTAGCATGGCCAATTCACCTGACCTGCACATCTTTGGAATGTGGGAGGAAACCGGAGGACCCGGAGGAAACCCACGCAGACACGGGGAGAACGTGCAAACTCCACACAGTCAGTCGCCTGAGTCGGGAACTGAACCCAGGTCTCAGGCGCTGTGAGGCAGCAGTGCTAACCACTGTGCCACCGTGCCGCCCACTGAGATTTCCATCATTAAGTACATGGGCATTTCTTCAGGAAATGTTTCCTCCCACAGTTCAAGGATGTGCAGGTTAGGTGAATTGGCCATTCTAAATTGCCTGTAATGTTAGGTGGATTTTGCCCAAAGCGTCGAATTTCCTGTTCCTTGGATGCTGCCTGACCTGCTGCGCTTTAACCAGCAGTGTGGAATACATTACCATATGATGCAGTTGAAGAAACTAACAAAGGTATCTTTCAGGGGAAGCTAGATGAGCACATGAATTGAGAAAGACAACTAGAATAATTTGATTAGGTTAGATGAAGAGGAGGTTCCACAAATGCCCATGTACTTAATGATGGAAATCTCAGCACATCAGTGAAAACGTTTTGTAACAACCTTCAGCCAGAAGCGTGAATTGAAAGGTCCATCTCCATCTTGTCTGGTAGTCCCCAGCTCCACAGATGCCAGTCTTCAGCCAATTCTATTCACTCCAAATGATATTGTGAAGCAAATGGAGGCATTGGATATTGTGAAGGCTATAAGCCCTGTCAACATACGCCAATAATTACTGAAAGTATCTGCTCAGATTGCTGAGCTATCTAGCCAAGCATTTCCAGAAGAGTTATCACACTGGTTGCTGTGTGAAAATTTGCTTGCGTATGTCCTGCACACAAAGGCAGGAGAAATCCAATCTTGACAACTACTATCCCATTAATCTATTCTCAATCACCAGTAAAGTAATGGAAAATGTCATGAACAGTAGAATCAAGTAGCACTGATGCTCAGTTTGGGTTCCATGAGTGATAATCAGCTTCTGAATTCATCACAGCCTTGGTCAAAATATTGACAGCAGAACTGAACTTTAGAAGTGAGGTGAGAATAATTGCCTTTGATGTCAAGGCAGAATTTAACCCAATGTGGCATCAAGGAACCCGGGCAAAACTCGAGTCAATGGGAATCGGGGGAAAACTTGATTAGTTGGAGTCATACCTGACACATAGAAAGATGGTTGTGGTTGCTGGAAATCAGCCACCTCAGCTCAGCACATCTCTGCAGGAGGTCGTCTTCAGGGTAGTATCCTAGACCCAAGTATCTTCACCTGCTACATCAGTAACCTACAGTTCATTGAAAGGTCAGAAGTGGGTATGTTCACGAATAATTGTGAACATACTGAGACAGTTAATGTCTTAAATGCAGCAAAACCTGGAAAATATTCAGACTTGTCTGACAGGTGGCAAGTAACATCTGTGCCACAGAAGTCAAGATTAGGGTGGTGCTGGAAAAGCACAGCAGGTCAGGCAGCATCTGAGGAGCAGGAAAATCGACGTTTTGGGCAAATGTCCTTTACCAGGAGGATGATTCCTGATGAAGGGTTTTTGCCAAAAACACTGATTTTCCTGCTCCTTGGATGCTACCTGACCTGCTGTGCTTTCTCAGCACCATTCTAATCTTGACTCTAATCTCCAGAGTCAGCAGTACTCATTTCTGCCTGTTCCACAGAATTGCCAGGCAACAATCATCTTCAACAAAGTCAAACCATGACAGCTTGAGATTTAGTGGCATCACCAATACTGAGTTTCCCCACTATCAATATCCTGGGGGTTACCATTGACCAGAACTGAACTGGACTAACTTTATAAATACAGTGGCTACAAGAGCAGGTCAGAGGAGAGGAATCTTGCAGCTCTTGTAACTCACCTCTTGACTTCCCAAAGCTTGTCTTTCATCTGCAAGGCTCAAATCAGGAGTGCGATGGAATAATCCCTCTTGCCTGGATGAGTGCAGCTCCAACAACACTCAAGAAACATGACACCACCCAAGAAAATCAAGCTCACTTAATTGATACAACATCCACAAACATTCACTTCTTCCACCAATTACTCAGGAGTTGCAATGCACACCATCTGTAAGATACTCTGCAGATATTCACCAAGGCTCCTTGGACAGCATTTCCAAACCCATGATGACTATCATTTTGAACGACCAGAGCTACTAATCCATGGAAACACCACCACCACTTGGTTCCTTTCTAAGTCACCATCCTGACTTGAAGTTATGTTGCTATTCTTTTATTGTTGCTGCATCAAATTCCTGGAACTCAATTCCTAACTGCACAGTGGGTGCACCTAAACCAAATGCACTACATTTTTTTTTGATGAAGTCAGCTCACCAGCACCTTCTCAGTGGCAACCTTGCATGGCCCAACCTGAAATGCATATAACTCACGGACTAATAAAAGAAAGAGGTGTAGGAGCCTCATGTGAAAAATAAATATAGATATGAACCCGATGGTCCAATTTACACGTTACATGTGCTTTAAATGTTACTTAGTACAGTGTAATAAGCTGATCCCTTTCTTTGCTGGGTTACTGTCCAGATGGCCGAAGTGTGAATGACCTTGAGTGTTTGCAAGTCATAACTTTAGACTGCATTATTAGAAACATTAGCCATCTCAAACAAATGATTAATGATTCTATTAAAATAGTGTAGCATGTGCGAACAAACTGATATTGTGTGCAGTAATTCCTAGACTCTTCACCTTGAAATGACTCAGAACACTCGATGTTCATTGGCTGACTTTATGGAGAAATTCCTGAATAGTTTTCTGAACTCTTTACCCCACCTCCATAAAGAATTGCAAGTCAGAGATGGAATACAACTCCTGTCTTCTCAGGTTCAAGTATTTGGTGTGACTAATTTCCAACACCAAGCTTCTTTTCAACTGCTATATAAATCACCTTCGAGGAATAGAGGAAAAATGTAATAATTTACCATGCTAATTCTAAAATGATCACTTGATACAAAATTAGAAAGAAAGGCTTTGGCTATTCAATAAAACCTCATGTTGAAATGGCTACTGCAAGTTATTATTTTTAATATGTGTTCAGGTCAAATAAAAATCAATGAGGTTTATGGTTTTGTTGATTTATGGTCTGTTGATATTGCTTTTTATGTGATGTTAGTTCAGGTGAAGTAAAGCATTTTAACAACCAAATTAAAACTTGTACCCTTCTGTGCTGTGTTCAACTATAAAATATAACAGATAATAATTTGCCAACCTGACCTTGCATTGGATATAATGCTTAAAATAGCACAGGGTTCAAGGTGAGTATAACACTCTTTTCTCATAACACAGATTTAAATGGGACAGTCAGTAAAGATGACATAATTCGTTATACATCATAATGTAATCTTAAGCGAATCACAGTTTAATTATTGATAATGATAGCTTTGCACAAAAACTGTTGGATGCAAATTATTGTGCTATGTCTCAATAAGAATGCAGTATAGCTTGAAGGGACATGCTCATGGTTTCATCACTGTAATGTAGCATGTGACCTGAGGGTACAAGTCTGCACCTAGTGGCAGAAATGTGCTACTACAGGTCTCTGTATCAAAAATGCGCAGTTTCTAATGTGACTAAACCCAGTAAAGGAGATGCAACTAGAAAGAAAAGTAAAACAGAGGCAGCAAAAAGGAGAGAAAAGCAAAACAAGTGAAAGAATGACACAACAAACCCTCCACTCAATGAAAACAAATCTATCAACAAGAAATGAAAGGCAAATTATGGATTGGGCAGCCAGTGATATTTTTACTGATTTAAAGCTACTCAAATAACAAATGCGACTTTATTGTAATGATCAAGTAATCAATGATCCAAGAATATATCTCTGAAAACCATAGTTTGTTGGCTCCTTGTAGGCCTGTGGAAGATCAGAAAGATCAAAAATGATCTGAAGGGTACTCAAAGACTTACTAAATGTAGAAATTAACTTCAGGATTAACAGGTTCCAATTCATGTCGTATAGACTATGTTTGCCACAGGATGTTGCAGTAAAGGACATAGATATGATTTTGCTGAAGAAGAACTCTGAGAGAGGTTCATTGAAGTAGTAATCACCTCTACACAAGTCATTCAGGAAGGATTTCTGGGCAGGATAAGGGCCGTGCTGTTAGACTCTTTACTTGGCAAATACAAGCATGAAGCCATAGTAGCAGGCCAAGAACAATGACATGCTTAATCTCCAGCTAACATAATTACTGTAGTCAGCAAACTGCACTAGACTCATGGAGATTTGTCAATAGCTGTCCAGCTTTTCTTCACTTCAGCAAACAATATGACAACAAGGAACACTGGGCATTAATATGTAGGAAATCTGGTTGTGAAAGCTAAGTCAGACCACAAAAGCATATTGGTGAGCAACAAGGCAGTACAATACCACAGTTCTAGCAACATGGTAAGTATTAAGAAGATGCACAGACATAACCCACTGTTGAAGTGAGCAGGACATTCTCAGGGGTCATAGTGATGGTGTCTCACATGTGGTCTCTAAGTTTGATTCTGTGAGTATAATTATGGCGAGTCTGTGGGCCAGTTCTTCTAACTTTGCTTCTAACTTCTAATTAGACCCGGATGTGGTAAGGAGCAATTTGAAAATTTGCAGGACCATGTTTGTTGTTGAGTTTACCTGTGCCTTGATCAAAGCAAGGTGGCTCAGTTTCATCCTCTACTTTAGGTTTAATATCAGTTTGATACAGCTGAGTAGCTTGCTAGGACATTTTGAGGGGTACTTAAGACTGAATCATATTGCTGTGGTTCTGGAGTCACATGTAAGCCAGACCAGATACGGATGGCACATCTCCTTCACGAAAGATCATTAGTGAATCAGATGAATTTTTATGACAATGGCTGCATTGTCACAATTTGACCAGCTATTTCATTCCATGTTTTTTATTGAACTCTAATTTTACCACATGCTGGTGGGATTTAAAGTCTTGTTCCCAGAATATTAGCCTGATGTTCTGGATTTCTACTCCAGTAACATTAGCACTATGCCACCACCTCAATATCTGGCAATGGTCCTCAGTTCACTGGCAAACTATTTCAAGACATTTGTTGCATAAGGAATGATCTACATAGTATTGTAATACTGCAATCCTTGCTCAATTAGTTGAACAAATACAAACAATCAAATCCATGAGCATCAAGTGCAAATAACAAGACAAGATGTTTGTATTTAGTTATTGCATTTTTGTTCCAAACAAATAGAAATGGGATTACCATTCCCCATTAAACAACAAATGCAAAATACCTTGTCCAGCAACCAAGAGCAGAGTCCCTTGGTCTGAGTGACATGGGCAATTGCAAAGCTTCTATCAGAATTGGAAAAAACATTGAAACAATTTTGATCCATTTTTAATTACTTCTCCCAAATGTTCTGATAAGATTCTTGTGAGGCATTAGTGGGAAACCGATTCCCAGGGATTAATGTTTATTAAGTGCCTTGTTAATGCCACAACTGGCCTCATTAACATTCAGTCTCCCATTTTGCCAAACATGCCAAACATGTTAGGCATTGTGGTGACTTGTCTAGGAAACCTGAGTCGGGATGGGTGACTTCAATTCGCTACTTGTTCCAAATGACCTCCATTCTGGACATTGGACAACAACAATGAAGCTACTCTGCGTTCTTGATAAGTATGCACCTGTCAGGTGCAGGAGTCATGGTTTACTAAGGAAGTTGAATCTCTTGTCAAGAGGAAGAAGAAAACTTCTATTAGGATGAGATGTGAATGACAGTTACAAGGTAACCAGGTAAGACCAAAAGAGACAGCTAAGACAAGAGAGGAGGGGACATGAGAAGTTGTTGGCAGATAGGATCAGGGAAAACCTTAAAGCTTTCTATAGGCATATAAGGGATAAAAGAATGACGAGAGTAAGATTAGGGCCAATCAAGGAGAGTTGTGGGAAGTTGTGCATGGAGTCAGAAGAGATAGGGAAGCACTAAATGAATATTTTTTGTCAGTATTCACACTAGAAAAAGGTTGTCGAGGAGAATACTGAGAAGCAGGCTAATAGACTAGATTGGATTGAGGTTCACAAGGAGGAGGCATTAGTAATTCTGGAAAGTGTGAAAATACATAAATCCCCTGGGCCAGATGGTATTTATCTGAAGATTCTCTGGGAAGCCAGGGAGGAGGTTGCCAAGCCTTTGACTTTGATCTTTATGTCATCTTAGTCCACAAGGTTAGTATTAGAAGACTGGAGGAGGACAAATGTTGTTTCCTTGTTCAAGAACGAGAGCAGAGGCAACTCTCTGGTCTATAATTCCAAGAGTCGAACAAAACCATGCTGACTATAACCACTGGTCTATAATTCTGTGAGCCTTACTTCAATTGCAAGTAAAGTGTTGGAAAAGGTTAGAAGAGATAGGATTTGTAATCATCTCGATAGGAATAATGTGATTAGGGATAGTCAGCATAGTTTTGTGAAGGGTAGGTCATGCCTCACAAGCCTTATTGAGTTCTTTGAGAATGTCACTAAACAGGTGGATGAGGGCAAAGTGGTTGATGTGATGTATATAGCTTTCGGTAAGGCATTTGATGGTTTCCCCATGGTAGGCGACTACACAAAATATGGAGGCATGGAATTAAGGGCAATTTCTGGATCAGAAATTGGCTAGGTGAAAGACGATAGAGGGTGGGGTTTGATGGGAAATGTTCATCCTGGAGTTCAGTTACGAGTGGTGTACTGCAGGGATCTGTTTTGGATCCACTGCTGTTTATTATTTTTATAAATGACCTAAATGAGGGTGTAGAAGGATGGATTAGTAAATTTGCGAATGACACTAAGGTCAGTACAGTTGTGGAACTTGCTGAAGGATGTTGTAGGTTACAGAAGGATATAGATAAGCTGTGGTGCTGGGCTGAGAGATGGCAAATGGAGTTTAATGTGGAGAAGTGTGAGGTGATTCACTTTGAAAAGAGTAACAGGAATGCAGAGTACTGGACAAATGGTAAGATTCTTTGTAGTGTTGATAAACAGAGAGACCTCAGTGTCCATGTATGTAGATCCCTCAAAGTTGCCACCCAGGTTGATAGGGTTGTTAAGAAACATATGGTGTGTTAGCTTTTATTAGTAGAGGGATTGAGTTTTGGAACCACAAGGTCTTGCTGCAGATGTACAGAACTCTGGTGTGGTGGCTCTTGGATATCGTGTGCAGTTCTGGTCACTGCATTATAGAAAGCATGTGGAAGCTTTGGAAAGGGTTCAGAGGAGATTTACTCAGATGTCGCCTGGCATGGAGGGAAGGTCTAATGAGGAAAGCTTGAGGGACTTGAGGCTGTTTTTGTTAGAAAGAGAAAGGTTGAGAGGCAACTTAATTGAGACAGTTAAGATAATCAGAGGGTTAGATTGGGTGGACAGTGAGAACCTTGTTCCTTGGATGGTGATGGCTAGCACAGGGGGCATAGCTTCAAATTGAAGGGTGATAGATATAGGACAGATGTCAGAGAGTAGGCGGGGCATGTGATGCATTCCCTGCAACAGTTGCAGACTCACCAATTTTACGGGAATTTAAATGGCTATTCGATAGGGATATGGACGAGAAAGGAATAGCTTAAGTTAGATAGGCACAAGGCAGCGCAACATTGAGGACCAAAGGGCCTGTATTTTGCTGTAATGTTCTATATTCTAACATCTCAGGGCACCAAAAAATCCTTGACTGTGGACATTGACATCCAGCATTTGCCAACCTGCCACTGCAATCCTGGCACCTCTCCAAGGCACTGACAATGTACTCTGTAAGTGTAGGTTTGCATTGGAGGGTGAACCAGCAATGGACAATGGAATATGGTGAATTTTAGAACAAATTATGGAAAACTATTAAACTGAAATAAAGTGCAAATATTAACAATTTGTGCAGAGTATCACAGTGAATGATCAAGGGAAGAATCACAAAGGGAAATGATAAGAGTGAGAAAGGAAGATTCCAAGGAAGTTCCTTTACTGACTCGCTCAAACTGTAAAAGTGATTGAATTTTGTCCTTTTCAACGGAATTTGAATATGTGAAAAGTACTTCAGGTCGGTAGGAACAGACTGAAACCTTCTGCATCATTTCCTTCAATTTTAATTGAGCAGAAAACTTGGGATAGCTTGGAATCAGACTCACCCAGCAAGTAATTTAAACACAGTAAGGTTTATCAAGGAACCAAATTTATGTTTTAAACTAATTTAGAGCATGCAAATAGAAGTTGTAATTGCAGCTGCAAAACTAAGAGACTTTTTTATTCATTTGTAGAAAAGGGCATCACCGGTTGGTCATAAGACCATAATACCATAAGACATAGGAGTGGAAGTAAGGCCATTCGGCCCATCGAGTCCACTCCACCATTCAATCATGGCTGATGGGCATTTCAACTCCACTTACCTGCATTCTCCCCGTAGCCCTTAATTCCTTGTGACATCAAGAATCTATCAATCTGCCTTGAAGACATTTAGCATCCCGGCCTCCACTGCACTCTGCGGCAATGAATTCCACAGGCCCACCACTCTCTGGCTGAAGAAATGTCTCCACATTTCTGTTCTGAATTTATCCCTTCTAATTCTCAGGCTGTCCACGGGTCCTAGTCTCCTCGCCTCACGGAAACAATTTCCTAGCGTCCACCCTTTCCAAGCCATGTCAGCTTTATTGCCCATCCCAAGTTGCCTTTGAGAATATTGTGTCCTTCAAAGGTTAAATGACAGAAATGATGTTCCCATCAGGTTCATCAAAGAATTACAGCAATAGACGGATGATACCTTCATATTACAGACTTTATATAAATTGGTAAACGTTAGCATCCTTTCTAAGGTTTGTAAGGCTGCACAACATAATTAAACTAAAAAAAAGGCACAAGATGATGGTAATAAGGAAGTGTATGACTTGGTAGGCACTTCAGCAATTAAGTTAGGACTGAGACATGAGGCTTTCTGAAACTATCATATTGGACTGGATCCAAAGGGTGGAAATACACTACACCACCACTTCAATATCTGGCAGTGGTCTTTACAGTGGATCCTTGACAGATTGGCCAAAGGGATAAATGAGAATGTGCAATGGCTGAGAGAAATTCCCACATTTAATTGAGCAGTTGAGGGAAATTATTAAAAGGAGAGTTCAGACAGTCAAGTTCCACCACCCTTTGCTGAAGGAATGAGGCATACTTCAAGAAGAGACAGAACAGGAACTTTGGGATCAGAAGTGGTGAAATTAAAGGTATGGATCTGGGAATGAATGTTCTGGATCAGGATAATATTACATGTAGCAGTAAGAGTACAATGAGTATTGACTCCAACATGGGAACATATGTCTTGGAGGAAAGAAAACAAACACAGAACAACAGAACATGTGGACAATAGTAGTAGCAGATTCAGTTAGCAGCAGGGCCTTTTTTCTTGCTGTTCCTTGCCAAAGGGGAGATTGTCAGGGCAGCATGTGGTTGATGCAGCATAAAATGGCTGAAGGTTATTCTCAGTTGACATAAAATAGCTGGGAAGAGGTTTAGCTGAAACAGCAGCTTCCATACTGTGCTATTTGAATGTGGAGGTGCTGTTGTTGGACTTGGCTGGACAAGTTCAGAAATCAGATGACACCAGGTTATATTTCAATAGGCTTATCTGAAATCACAGTTTTCAGAGCATTGCGTCTTCATCAGGTGAAGTCTGTTGATGTAGTCTGATGTAGTGTGACTTCTGACCCTGCTGCTTGAGGTAAACTATAAGCTAGAGTAATTGTGGCCCTTCCTCGAGTGAGTACATTCAAGGTAACAAGTTTAAGATAAGACAAAAAAGATCTTGTGAGATGTATGCAAAAGGATCCTGTTGAATAGAAACAAAATCAGCTGCTGAGTTGTAGCAGGTTGAAAAGGAACATTCTTGAGAAATATGATAGAAGCTTCAATAGCAGGTCGGCTGAAAGCCTGGTATGCAACTTGAGATAGAAGTACCTGACCCATATCAGGTATGGGCGGCACGGTGGCACAGTGGTTAGCACTGCTGCCTCACAGTGCCAGAGACCCGGGTTCAATTCCCGACTCAGGCGACTGACTGTGTGGAGTTTGCACGTTCTCCCCGTGTCTGCGTGGGTTTCCTCCGGGTGCTCCGGTTTCCTCCCACAGTCCAAAGATGTGTCGGTCAGGTGAATTGGCCGTGCTAAATTGCCCGTAGTGTTAGGTAAGGGGTACATATAGGGGTATGGGTGGGTTGCGCTTCGGCGGGTAGGTGTGCACTTGTTGGGCCGAAGGGCCTGTTTCCACACTGTAAGTAATTTAAAAGTAATCTAATCTAATCCCAGATAATTGTAGCCACATGTTATACATCACAAATGGAATTTTGAAGTGCACAGGCATTTTACAATTTAACAGCATTCTTGTGGATATTCAGTCAAAGGCAGATAGAAGAATCCCTTTTCCTATTAGCACAGGAGTACTGAATAACTGGTGCAGGAGCTGAAGCCTGAAATATGGTTGAAGAAAATATATTCTGAAAGCCCAAACAAATGATTGGGGGTACAATGAGATGAGATCATGGGAAAACCCAAGTGTCCATGGACTTACCATGCAGTCAAATGATCAACCCGATTGGATGGTTATGTAACTGAGTGATAATATGATAGGTTTGTAACAGCCAAAAGCAGACAGGCTAAAAGCAAATGTATGTTTTCCTTTAGTCAGTGGAGAAGGCACTGGACTGCCCAGAGGCTTTCCTACTACCATTGTAAAACAATAAACTCTTTGATGCTTGAACATGGACCTGGACGTCGAGTGATTAATTTGGTCATTTTGCCCAATTAATCAATGAGAGTGGAAGGAAGGGAACCAGTACACATGTTGTATTTGGACGTGAGAAGGTGTTTGACAAGGGACCTCACAAAATGGTAAGTAATAAGATAAGAGCCCATAGGGTTGGAAGTTGTGTATTGGCATGGATAGAGAACTGGTGAATAAGCAGGAACCAGCAAGTGGCAACAAGTGGTTCTTTTCCAGGTGGGTGACCTGTAGCTAGTGGGGTTCCAAAAGGATCAGAGCTGGGACTGCAACTGTTTACATTATATATTAATAACTTGGAGAAAGGAAGTGAATGTGCTATAGCCAAATTTGTAGATGACACAAAAAAATCAGTGGAAAGGTAAGATAGATACAAATAGTTTACAGAGTGATACGACTTCCTTCTGAGAACTAAAATCGAAACACCCAAAGATGAATGCCTCAATCTATGATCTGTAAAAAGAGTGTGAAAAATGATGTAACTTGCTTTCAACAACTTCTAATGGTTAAATAAAATAAATCTCGGATACTCACCTCAAAATCAACAAGTAACCATTTCTTTATCCAACTCTAAAAGTGAACAAATTAACTAAACTATTAACAAACAAAATAAAACCCTTCCTACTACTAACTATTCCTGGATAAAACAAAATTTTAATGGTATGCTATTTCAATAAATACAAGTCAATATGTGTCTTCCAGAATGTTCTGTGCCTTCTCCATTGTTTCTTATATCAGGAACACCTTTTCCTCTGATTCTTCTATCCATTCTTCATCATTCTTCTGTCAGGAATGCATTTGTTATTTAGGTAGGGCTTTCTCTAATACTTAGATGAGACTGCAAGTGCCAACAATTCTGTCTTGAGTGCTGAAGGCTGTTAGCTCTGGTGGATGGCCATTAGCTCTGGGGTCTTTGTCCAGCTGTCCCCTTCTTTTATACCTGTGATAAAATACCAATATTTCATACAATAGGATTGGTCCTATGTTGTGAAAACCATCAGATTTAAATTTAATAGGCCTTTGGTATCTAAGTACCTGGTTCAAATTGATTGGCCAAATTCAAAAGCCTGTTGTCTTGGTAAAATCTGTTCCGAGGCCTGCTAACTGTACAGCCTTTTGATACAGATGTTTCAGTTTGGGCTTTTGACGTGCTTGCATTTTAGATCTCTAATCACAGAAAAAGTATAATCTTTTAAAGGGATCCCCCAACATTTTGCAATTTTACAGACATCAAATTTGAACTTCCTGCCTCCTAATCTACAATTACTCGACCCAACTTCGCAACGTTCAGTAAGTGGGCAAAATATTTGTAAACAGAGTATAATGTATAAAATGTGAATTGATTGGTTTGGAAAGGAAAATAAAAGAACAGAGTTCTATTTAGGTGTCGAAAACCTGCAAGAAGTGGCAACACAAAGAGTCTTGGGGTACGTGTGCACAAAACACGGAAAGCTAGCACACAGGTGCAGCAGGTAATCAGGAAGGCTCATGGAAAGTTGGCCATTATTTCAAGTTGGTTGGAGTATAAGAGTACGGAAGTCTTACTATTAGTGAGACAGATTGATTGATTGATTGATTTGATTGATTTTTACATGTACCGAAGTACAATGAATAGCTTTGTTTATAAGCAGTACAGCCAGATCATAGTAAGCAAGGATGTACAGGTGAAAGGCTGTAAAAATCTTAGACAGAGGCAGACAGATTACATTGTACAGGGCTTGTGCTAGACGAGATCAACATTAGCATTATTTGAGGCTAGAGAGTCCATTCATCAGTCTAATAATAGCCGGGAAGAAGCTGTTCCTGAACCTGCTGGTATGTGTGTTCAGGCTTCTGTACCTACTGCCTGTTGGAAGAGGTTGTAGGAGATCATTACTGGGGTGTGATGGGTCTTTGGTGATGTTGACAGCTTTTCTGCAGTAGTGAGCCATGTAAATGAAGTCCATGGCTTCTATGATGCTCTTGGCTGTGCACACAACCTTCTGTAGTTTCTTGCAGTCCTGGGCAGAGCATTTGCCACACCAGACCATTATGCATCTTAACAGTATACTTTTGATGTGCATCTGCAGATGTTGGTAAGGGTCTCTATGGACATGCCAAATTTCCTGAGCCACTTGAAGAAGAAGAGGCATTGTTGTGTATCACAGCATTGTGAGAAGTCCAGGAAGGTTGATGGTTATTGTCACTCCTATAAACTTGACACTCCACCTTCTTCACCGCAGTTCCATTGATGTAGATGGAGGCTTGTTCTCTTTTCTTTCTGAAGGTCATGATCAATTCTTTCATTTTGCCAACGTTGAGAGAAGTTGGTCTCATTGCAACACACAACCAAGCCCACTCTCTCCCTTCTGTATTTTCACTTGTCGTTGTTAGATATCTCTCCCACTATGGTGGTGTCATCAGTGAACCTTCACCATGACCACTCCAGCAGTAAGAATTCTCTACTGTTGTGAGCAGGTTTGACTCCTTATTTAAGTAAAGATATCATTTCATCAGAGATGGTTCAGAGAAGGTTAGCCAGAATGATCTCTGCTGTGGAGGGATTGTTTTATGAACAAATGTGAAACTTTCAACTCTGCTCACTGGAATTTAGAAGAATAAGTGGTCATCTCACTGAGACAGATAGGATTCTTAAGGGGCTTGACACAGTGAATGTTAAGAGGATGTTTCCTGTCATGAGGGAGTCCAGGACTAGAGTCATAGAGTCATAGAGATGTAAAGCACAGAAACAGACCCTTCGATCCAACTCATCCATGCCGACCAGATATTCCAACCCAATCTAATCCCACCTGCCAGCACCTGGCCCATATCTCTCCAAACCCTTCCTATTCATCTACCCATCCAGGGGTATTGCATTAGCCTCCACCACTTCCTCTGGCAGCTCATTCCATACATGTACCACCCTCTGCGTGAGAAAGTTGCCCCTTAGGTCTCTTTTATATCTTTCCTCTTTCACCCTATACCTATGCCTTCCAGTTCTGGACTCCCCCACCTCAGGGAAAAGACTTTGCCTATTTACCCTATCCATGCCCCTCATAATTTTGTAAAACTCTATAAGGTCACCCCTCAGCATCCGATGCTGCAAGGAAAACAGCCCTAGCCTATTCAACCTGCCTCTGTAGCTGAAATCCTCCAACACTGGCAATGTCCTTCTAAATCTTTTCTGAACCCTTTCAAGTTTCATAACATCTTTCCGATAGGAAGGAAACCAGAATTGCATGCAACATTCCAACAGTGGCCTAACCAATGCCCTGTACAGTTGCAATAATACCTTCCAACTCCTGTGCTCAATACTCTGAACAATAAAGGAAAGCATACCAAATGCCTTCTTCACTATCCTATCCATCTGTGACTCCACTTTCCGGGAGCTATGAACCTGCACTCCAAGGTCTCTTTGTTCAGCAACACCCCCTAGGACCTTATCATTAAGTGTATAAGTACTGCTAAGATTTGCTTTCCCAAAATGCAGCAACTCACATTTATCTCAATTAAACTCCATCTGCCACTTCTCAGCCCATTGGCCCATCTGATCAAGATCCCGTTATACTCTGAGGTAACCTTCTTTGCTGTCCACTACACTTCCAACTTTGGTGTCATCTGCAAACTTACTAACTGTACCTTTTATGCTCACATCCAAATCATTTATATAAATGATGAAAACTAGTGTACCCAGCACCGATCCTTGTAGCATTTCACTGGTCACAGCCTCCAGTCTGAAAACCAACCCTCCACCACTACCCTACCAAAGGTCTTTTACCTTTGAGTCAGTTCTGTATCCAAATGTCTAGTTCTCTCTGTATTCCATGTAATCTAACTTTGCTAATTAGTGTCCCATGGGGAGCCTTGTCAATCGCCTTAATGAAGTCCATATAGATCACATCTACCACTCTACCCTCATCAATCCTCTTTATTACTTCTTCACAAAACTGAATCAAGTTTGTGAGACATGATTTCTCAAGCATAAAGCCATGTTGACTGTCCCTAATCAGTCAAGGACATGCACTCAGAATTAAATGGCACAAATTTAAGAGTGAAATAAAGAAGAATTTCTTTGAAGTCTGGATCTCCTTGCCACAGATAGCTGATGGGCAGAACCCCTCTGGCTATTTAAGGTTGACATAGATAGACTCTTGATCATTTGGGGAATCAACACCTTCTCCTGTTTCTATTTCTTACTTTCTTATTGCATTTGGCCCAGGACACAAATTGTAGCTTGAAAGTAAGGAGGTTTGCTTTGCTTGCAATTTCAATGAAAGCTACCTGTGTTTCTCTCTTTCAATTGTTCCAACTTGGGTAAACCCCTCCTGCTTAATTTAAACCAGCAACACAGAAAAGACATCTTATGCAGTAATCTGTGAAAATTGGAGAGGCCAAGAACTGATTAAAGTACAAATTAACAACTTTATTTCTTAAAGTATAACCGAAAATAATTAACAAACAACAATTTACAACTCCTGCCTCTAACCTATCTTTTACTTTCCCCTCTACAATACTTGTCCGATAAAGCCCCCTGATTAAGATTTACCAAAACTTCAACTGTTCAAAATCATCCAGCTGTCGAATCTTCTATTTGGATCTTCCTGTGATTTCTTTTCTTCTTCCTAGGGATTATGCTACACAGGTCACGGCTCTATAAAAGTACATTTAAGAGAGCTATTTTTGGAGCAGTCTCTACATGCTGCTGGTGTGGCAGTTCTCCTCCCATTTTTTTCCAGTGTTATACCCTCAAAGCATCGGATTGTATCTTTGGCTTTTAAGATTGTCAATATACTAAATTCAAACTTGATTGGAGTTTGTTTTTTGGGGGGTATAATTTAGATCGATTAGCCTACTTTAATTCTGTTTTGTCTCTAGGCAACCCAGCTAATCTAGCTTTCGACTAAGTGTTACATTGTTACCTTATTGAGAACACTTGGTGCTGTCAGGTAGTTCTGCTAGCTGTTAACTTTCTTAAAGGTACACTACACCTACACCTTCAAAACACTATCAACTAGCTCCATCCATAACACACTATTTAAATCCAATGACGAGCAGCTCCATGACCATCATAGCAAGTTATTTCAGGGTCCTAATGCCATAACCAACAATAACTGCTTTTATTTCCAAATGGATGTAGTTTTGTAACTGTGATTTTTCTTAACAAGACGATTTAATCAGAAACAGGCTTATTTTATAAATAAGTGCAACAAAACTTACATTCAAATCATTCCTATGACATCATAAGATAACCCACAGCTGGTAACATATAAAACAAATTGTTATTAGATATATTAGACAGCAATAATTAGACAGAAAAAAGATACTGAGGTGAATTGAATTGACTGAAAACTGACATCTGTGATACTGGGGACCTCCAGAGGAAATCAAGATGGATCATCCACTCAATAGTTCTGACTGAAGATTGTTGCAAATGCTTTAGCCTTACCTTTTCGACTGATGTGTTTGTTAATCCCACCATTAAAGAATATATTTTGTGCTCTTCCTATCTCAGTGATTTCTCTAAGTGGTGTTCAACATAGAAGAGTAAAATCATTCCCTAAGGAACCAGTAATGTGTGACAATTAACAGGAGGTTTCTTGGCCCATCTTTCACCTGATGCCATGAAATTCTGTGAGATTGCCATGGTAACTCCTGCTATATTGTATACCACTGTGCCACCACCTCTGATGGATCTATCTTGCCAGTGGGAATGACTAAGTCAGGCTTCTACTTGATGAGTCCATGAAGTAGATCCTCAGTTTTTTCCAGTGGAGAGGACTCACCCACCTGGGCCATAGGGGAACAGATCACGGGCATCATTAAGATGAGATTTTGATGTTTCATGTTTCATGCCTTGCTCTAAGGCCCTGAAATTACATGGAAGCCAATTGTGGCATGCTGTGCCCTGCATAACTGGGATAGGGATTACCGAGATGCAGATGAAATGTTGTTCAACAGCAATCTACAGAGGGTGAAGATGAGAATGAGGATCCAGACATTGATGAGGGTGGGATTTCAAGAAAGTTTGTGGAGCAACATATTGTCAAAACTGAGAAGATAGACAGAACCTGATTGAATCCTGTTTACAAAATGAATGAACTGAGTTTGAACTTCCGTTAATTGTGCAACTTTTTGTTGGCTTTGTGACAAACAGCTACTGATCAGTGCAATGTACACATGGATCAGGTTACTTTTGTAGGTTTTGACCTAAATAAATGGTGTAATAGAAATGAAGAGGAATATCTCAAACTGGTTGATGGAGTTTAATTTAGATAAATGTGGGGTGTTGCATTTTGGTAAGGCACACCAGGGCACAATTTATATATTTAATGTTAGGGCTCTGTGGAGTCTTGCTGAACAAACGGACCTTGGAAAGCGGTCAAGAGTGTGGTGCTGGAAAAGCACAGCTGGTCAGGCCGCATCCGAGGAGCAGGAAAATCAACTTTTCGGGCTTGGAATGCAGGTGCACAGTTCTTTGAAAGTGGAGTCAAGGGTAAATAGGGTAATGAAGAAGACACTTGGCATGCTTACCTTCATTGGTCAGAATGTTGAATCTCAGGGTTGGGACATCATGTTGTGGCTGTAGACCATGTTGGTGAGGCAACTTTTAGAAGTCATGGGCGACTTCAACTTCCCAAATATTGATTGGAAGCTCTTTAGATCAAGTAGATTGGATGAGGCGGTGTTTGTGCAGTGTGTCCAGGAAGCTGTTCTAACTCAGTATGTAGATTGTCCAACCAGAGGGGAGGCCATATTGGATTTGGTACTCGGTAATGAACCAGGACAAGTGATGGGCTTGTTAGTGGGTGAACATTTTGGTGATGGTGACCACAATTCTGTGACTTTCACCTTTGTCATGGAGAGAGATAGGTGCGCACAACAGGGTAGATTTTACAATTGGGGGAAGGGAAATTACGATGCTGTAAGACAGGATTTGAGGAGCGTAAGTTGGGAGCATAGGCTGTCAGGGAAGGATGTGGTGGAAATGTGGAACTTTTTCAAGGAACAGATACGACGTGTCCTTGATATGTATGTACCTATCAGGCAGGAAAGAAATGGTTGTGTGAGGGAGCCTTGGTTGACGAGGGAGGTTGAATGTCTAGTAAAGAGGAAGAAGGAGGCTTACATAAGGTTGAGGAAACAGGGTTCAGACAGAGCAGTGGAGGGATACAGGATAGCCAGAAGGGACCTGAAGAAAGGGATTAGGAGAGCTAAGAGAGGGCATGAAAAATCCTTGGCGAATAGGATCAAGGATTGTGGGATGTTTCTGTATTGGAACAGTTAATTAGAAACAGTTTATATATTATTTTGTTCAGCATTTTGATAGAGTTACAGTTAAGCCAATTCTTTCATTTTATTTTTATTTTGTCTGTATTTGAACTGTGGTGTAAAGATAAAGTGTGTTTTGCTTAAAGTCAAGTAGTTTGACCAATCAAATTGCATCTGGAATGCAATGCATTACACTTCTTTAAAATAAGAAAAAGTTAGGGTCCAGGCTATCTTCTGCATATATTTTGGAATATCCATTTTACACCTGCTTGAAACAGCTAGCAAGGTTAGGGTATGTGCTACTTTCTTGAAATGTTTTGAAAGGGGCCTGGCCTGGTCCATAACACCTTACATCGAGCCATACACCTTACATCTAGACAGTGGAGAGCAGGTCTATGTGCATATCTGGCAGACACCATGTGTGCTGGATCTGCCTGCCCATGGCAACCACCAATCTGCCCATGGAAACAGGCATAAGTGGGTACTGCAGATGCTGGAGATTAGAGTCAAGATTAGGGTGGTGCTGAGAAAGCACAGCAGGTCAGGCAGCATCCGAGGAGCAGGAAAATCGACGTTTTGGGCAAAAGCCCTTCATCAGGAATGAAGCTGGGAGCCTCGAGGGTGAAGAGACAAATGGGGTGGGGGGGGGGGGGTATTGGCTGGGGGGAAGATGGCTGACAGTGCAATAGGTGGATGGAAGTGGGGGTGAAGGTGATATGGAAACAGCCAGGTATTTCCTTTCCTGAGCAGCATGACACTGATAATGTTGGACCCCTGCATCATTTAATTCTGTTTCTAGACTTTTTCTAACAAGCCTGCCTCCCACTCCTGTACCTGTCTGTGCACATTCACGGAATCATCAATAGCTGAGGTCATCTTATGCTTGAGAGCTGCCCCTTTCCAGCAGTTCTCTGAGTGTCAGAGACCTGGGGTGCTTCTCTTCCTTGACTAGCTGGAGAGATGTGGCAGTAACATGCTCACCAGGTTGTTCCCCCCAACTGTATTCTAGATCCACTGTGCACTGAAGTGAAAGGCTCTCAGGTTTAGGCTGGGGGTGAAACCTTTGCAGGAAGTTTTTGTAGCTTCCTGCTTGGAAATGGAGGTCAAACTAAGGGTTAATTAATAACTTGCTTTGAAAAGTCCTCTAGAAAAATAGACCATAATGAGGTGGAATTCTTCATTGGGATGGAAAGTGATGTAATCAAATCCAAATCTAGTGTCTTGAAAATCTAAACACAGGAAATGATGAAAGTATAAGGGATGAGCTGGCTGTGATAGACTGGTAACTTGATTCAAAGGCATGATAGTGAGTATGGATTGATTAATATTTAAGAAACAAAAATATGAATTGCAACAGTATAGCGATTAGAACATAACAGAAACAGTGGCTCAACCATGGTTAACAAAATAAATTCATGATAGTATTAAATCCAAAGAACGGTCATATAAATTTGTGCAAAATAAAAGAGCTAGTGGATAAATGGTAAACAAAGAAACAATTTTATCTTCATAGAAACATAACACAAATAATTCCTGTGAACATTTAGAAAATATTGCACAAAGTTGACATGAATTTATAAAGGCTAAATAATCTTTGACAGACCTGCTAGAGGTTTTAAAGATATAGCAATAGTTTGCAGCAGCAAGGTGACCCAAGAATTTGATTAAGAGGGTGACAGCAAAGTGGATTGCAACATCTTTCATAGATATGTAAAAAGAAAAAGAAATTGATGAAAGGAAATGGGGGCCCTGTACAGTCTGAAAAGGGAGCAGTAATAATGAAGGATAAGACATTGATGGAGTGAATAACGTGTCTTCACAGAAGAAGATATCAAGAAATGCTAGGAAATTGAGAGTCTTTAGGGAAGAAGAAATTGAAGGAAATTGGCATTAGTTAAAACAAAGATGTTGAAATGATTAATGCGACTGAAAAGTGATAAATTTTCAGTGCCTGATAATCGAGATATCAGGCAGCCAATGCAGGGACAATGGAAATAGTGGTTGTCATCTTTCAAGATTTTATATATTCTGGAACAATCATGATCGATCAGGAGGTAGTAAACATAACCCTGTCAGTGAAAAATGGGAGGGATGGAGAAAATCGGAATTACAGACCATAGAGTCATACAGTCATAGAGATGTACAGCATGGAATCAAACCTTTCGGTCCAACCCGTCCATGTCGACCAGATATCCCAACCCAATCTAGTCCCATCTGTCTGCACCCAGCCCATATCCATCCAAACCCTTCCTATTCATATACCCATACCACTTCCTCTGGCAGCTCATTCCATTCACATACCACCCTCTGTGTGAAAAGGTTGCCCCATAGGTCTCTTTTTATATCTTTCCCCTCTCACCCTAAACCTATGCCCTCTATTCCCCTATGCTCAGGTAAAAGACTTTGCCTATTTACCCTATCCATGCCCCTCATAATTTTGTAAACCTCTATAAGTTCACCCCTCAGCCTCCAACGCTCCAGGGAAAACAGCCCCAACCTGTTCAGCCTCTCCCCATAACTTAAATCCTCCAACCCTGGCAATATCCTCGTAAATCTTTTCTGAACCCTTTCAAGTTTCACAACATCTTTCCGATAGGAAGGAGACCAGAATGGCACGCAAAATTCCAACAGTGGCCTAACCAATGTCCAGCACAGCAGCAACATGACCTCCCAACTCCTGCACTCAATACTCTGACCAATAAAGGAATGCATACAAAACACCTTCTTCACTATCCTATCTACCTGTGACTCCACTTTCAAGGAGCAATGAATCTGCACTCCAAAGTCTCTTTGTTCAGCAACACTCCCTAGGACATTCCGATTAAGTGTATAAGTCCTGCTAAGATTTGCTTTCCCAAAATACAGAACCTTACATTTATCTAAATTAAACTCCATCTGCCACCTCTCAGCACATTGGCCCGTCTGGTCAAGATCCTGTTGTAATCTGAGGTAACCCTCTTTGCTGTCCATTAGCTTAATACAGGGAGATACAAATGCCACAGGGAAATTGTTGCTATTAGAAAGGATGTGATAACAGGGCTCTTAGAAAATACCGCTGAAAATGTGTTGCTAGAAAAGCACAGCAGGTCAGGCAGCATCCAAGTTCAGGAGAATCAACGTTTCGGACATGAGCCTTTCTTCAGGAATGAGGAGGGTGTGTCCAGCAGGCTAGGATAAAAGGTAGGGAGGAGGGACTTGGAGGAGGGGAATTGGAAATGCGATAGTGGAAGGAGGTTAAAGTGAGGGTGATAGGCTGGAGTGGGGGTGGGAGTGGAGAGGTCAGGAAGAAGATTGCAGGTTAGGAAGGTGGTGCTGAGTTCGAGGGTTGGAACTGAGACAAGGTGGGGGGAGGGGAAATGAGGAAACTAGAGAAATCTGAGTTCATCTCTTGTGGTTGGAGGGTTCCTAGGCGGAAGATGAGGCACTCTTCCTCCAGTCGTCGTGTTGCTATGGTCTGGCAATGGAGGAGTCCAAGGACCTGCATGAGCTTGGTGGAGTGGGAGGGGGAGTTGAAGTGTTGAACCACGGGGTGGTTGGGATGGTTGGTCTGGGTGTCCCAGAAGTGTTCTCTGAAACGTTCCGCAAGTAGGCAGCCTGTCTCCCCAATATAGAGGAGGCCACATCAGGTGCAGCGGATGCAGTAAACGATGTGTGTGAAGGTGCAGCTGAATTTGTGGTGGATATGGAAGGATCCCTTGAAGTCTTGGAGAGAAGTAAGGAGGGAGGTGTAGGCGCAAGGTTTGTATTTCTTGCGGTTGCAGGGGAAGGTGCCGGGAGTGGAGGTTGGGTTGGTGGGGGGTGTGGACCTGACGAGGGAGTCACGGAGGGAGTGGTCTTTACGGAACGCTGGTAGGAGAGGGGAGGGAAATATATCCCTGGTGGTGGGGTCCATTTGGAGGCGGCGGAAATGACGGCAGATGATACAATGTATATGGAGGTTGGTGGGGTGGTAGGTGAGGACCAGTGGGGTTCTGTCCTTGTGGCAATTGGAGGGGCGGGGCTCAAGGCCGGAGGAGTGGAAAGTGGAGGAGATGTGGTGAAGAGCGTCGTCGATCCCATCTGGGGGGAAATTGCGGTCTTTGAAGAAGGAGGCCATCTGGGTTGTACGGTATTGGAACTGGTCCTCCTGGGAGCAGATGCAGCGGAGACGAAGGAATTGGGAATATGGGATGGTGTTTTTACAGGGGGCAGGTTGGGGGGAGGTGTAGTCCAGGTAGCTGTGGGAGTCAGTCGGTTTATAGTAAATGCCCGTGTTGATTACGTCGCCCAGATAGAAATGGAGAGGCCTAGGAAGGGGAGGTTGTAGTCTGAGACAGTCCAGGTAAATTTGAGGTCGGTGTGGAAGGTGTTGGTAAAGTGGATGAACTGTTCAACCTCCTCATGGGAGTACGAGGCAGCGCCGATACAGTCATCGATGTAACGGAGGAAAGGGTGGGGGGAGGGGGGGTGCCAGTGTAGTTGCGGAAGATGGACTGTTCCACATATCCTATGAAGAGACAGGCATAGCTGGGGCCCATGCGGGTGCCCATGGCAACTCCTTTAGTTTGGAGGAAGTGGGAGGATTGGAAAGAGAAGTTGTTCAGAGTGAGGACCAGTTCAGTCAGTCGAAGGAAGGTGTCAGTGGAAGGGTACTGGTTGGTGCGGCGGGAAAGGAGGAAGTGGAGGGCTTTGAGTCCTTCGTGATGGGGGAATGGAGGTGTACAGGGACTGGATGTCCATGGTGAAGATAAGGTGTTGGGGACTGGGGAAGCGAAAATCATGGAGGAGGTGGAGGGCATGGGTGGTGTCCCGAACGTAGGTGGGGAGTTCTTGGACTAAGGGTGACAGGACCGTGTCAAGGTATGCAGAGATGAGTTCGGTGGGGCAGGAGCAGGCTAAGACAATGGGTCGGCCGAGGCAGTCAGGTTTGTCGATTTTTGGCAGGAGGTAGAAACGGGCGGTGCGGGGTTGTGGGATTATGAGGTTGGAGGCAATGGATGGGAGATCCCCTGAGGTGATGAGGTTATGGATGGTCTGGGAGATGATGGTTTGGTGGTGGGAGTTGGGGTCATGGTCAAGGGGGCAGTGGGAGGCCAAAAGGATTACACAAAGTTGAAATGGATGGGAAATTGTGTTTGATAAAACCACTGGAATTTTTTGAAGCTGTAAATAGACTGCATGTAGGTGCAGAGGAATTGGTCGTGCACTAGGTTGGGGTAAAGCTGCAGGTCATAGCTCTATCCTGGATGCTGTAGATTTAAAGCTTGTTTCAGAGTGTGGGAATACTCAAATGTAAATGTGATTGTTGTGGAAATAAAAGCTGAAGTTGTTGAGCAGCAAAATCCAGAGCTGTAATCTGTCAGAAAGGAAGAAAATACAGCGCAAGAAAAAAGAGGGTCATAAAACTGAAAATGAAGTTTTAGCACCGACTGTAGAAGTGAAAGTCAGTTATTTAGTATTTATTTTTACTGTTAGTACAGCTGCAGCAGTATCTGTTTTCTCAATAAGATAGTACAAGGAGCCTCTAAGTGACGTTTACTTATTCAAATCTAGTGTGAAACTAATTAGTTACTCCAATAAGAGTGTCTCAGCGTTAGGCCGAGAGAGTGTAAATGTGAAATACAATGATACACTGATACACAATGAAATGCTACTTGATCAACTTAGATTTGTGGAGATTATAAGCAAACAGCCAATAAGGAGGTCAGGTGTGACATTTCTCGAATGTCGACCATTGAAGGTTTGTTTTCTGATCAATGGAAAAATGCTCAGTAAAAGGGCTTTGTCAACGTCCATACTTTCAGTAGCAATTAACTGACAAGGGCAAAGAACTTCTTCTCTTTCACACACACACAAAGTACTTACTAGCATGAAAGGTTACTGTCAAATATACAATATACATGGAAGCCATTCAGCCCATTATGTCAATTCCGGCTGCTGACAAAGCGAGCAGTTAGTCCCACTCTCCAAACCTATCTCTGTAGTTCTCTAAATTCATCACTTTCAAATGTATATCTTTCTTTTTAGCCTCCTCTTTTGGAAACTGCTTCCATCTCTCAGGCTGCACATTCCAAATCCTAACAACTCACTGGGTAAAGAAGTTGTTTCATCTCTCACTCCTAGCACTCTTGCTGACAATCTTTAAACTAGAGCGCTGTGAAAGCTAGACCCTCCAAATAGACCTGTTGGACTGTAACTTGGTGTTGTGTGATTTTTAACTATGTCTACCCCAGTCCAATATCAGCACTTCCAAATCAATCTTGAAATTGCAACCCCTAGTTACTAAATATGTATGGGGTGGTTTACCAGCAAAACAGAATATCATTTTTACCCTGCCAAAATGATGATAAGGTCATCTCTTAATCTATGTTTCAAGGAGAATGAGTGAATTTCTCTAATCGTTCCTTGTATCTGAAATTCCTAATTGCTAGTATCATTCTAGTAAACTTCCTTTGAACTCTCTCCAGGATTTGAACCTTAGATAAGGGGTTCAGAACTGAACAGAATACTCCAAATGTCATCTGACCAATGATGTGTAGAGGTGTAGCATCAAGTCCTTCGTTTTGTATTCTATACCTCTATTTATAAACCCAAGGATCCGGTAAGCCTTTTTAACAACTGTTTAACTTCTCTGGCCAACTTCAGAGAATTATATAGGTGAACCCTGAGGTCCTTCTATCCTGTACTCCCATCAAAGTGGTACCATTGAGTTCTACCAAAATGCATACCTCACATATTGCTGTATTGTACTTCATTAGACCAACTTGTCAATGTCTCTCTGTAGTCACTGTGCATCACCTTCATGATTCACCATTCTCCTTAGCTTAGTATGATCTGCAAAATTTGAAATTTTTGCCCCAACACCCATCTCCAAATTATTTATGTAAGTCAGGAAAAGCAAGGGCCCCTGGGGAGCACCATTTTCAACTTTTCTCCAGTCTGAGAAATACCCATTCCTCTGTTGCCTATCTTTTTGTCAACTTCTGATCAATGTTGCCAAGGGCCCATCAATACCAAAGATTTCCAATTTGTTAACCAATCAGCCATGTGGCACCATCTCAAATGTTTTCTGAAAGTTCAAATGTCCAACATCCACAGTACTACCCTTATCCACTGCCTGTGTCACCTCATCAAATAAAGCAATTACATTTATAAGGCATGATCTGCCCTTGACTAAGCAATACTAACTTGTTTTTATCTATGCATATTATACTCTCCTGTTTTATGCTTTCCATCACCTTTCTCAGTATTGATGTCAAACTGACAGGTCTGTATTTTCCTGGCTGATCCTTTGCCCATTTTCTTAAACAACAATGTCACAATTGCAATTTTCCAGTCCCCTAGAACTAATCCTGTGTTCAGAGAGGCCTGGAAAATTTCTGCTGCCTTGGTTGATGCCAGATCATCCATCTAATCTCTTGTAACCAAAGGAGATATCAGTGTCACAAGGTCTGGAATCTAGATATCAGAAAGATCACACATTTGCCCAATGTGACACCAAGTTTCGCTTTTGACTAGTCAAGAAAGATATTCAGAATAATAATTAGGCAGTGGCCAAACAAACGGACATTCTTTGAATCATCAGTATTTCCAAATATAAAATGTCCCTCCCCTTGAAAAATGCCTCATTTCCTCATTAATGTAAATAATGTAGATTTTGTGAAAAAAGAGGTATCGAGCACAAACATTGTAATAACAGATTTTCTCATTCCAGCATCTAAATTCAAAATTAAAGGAAACATAAGCTGTAATAACTACATAAATAAATGGTTTTAACCTGCAGAAAATTACTAGAATTTGTAAATTCAGAAAAAATAAACTAAAGCACATTTCTATAGCACTGTAACAAGTATATCAGTCAATAACTTGCGTCTTGGGCTCATTATTCCAAAATTGAATGAGTATTAACAAATGCTGGAAAAGCAGAAATTTAGTGACAGCATTGATCACTCAAATAGAAATGTAAGCAGAAGCTTGATAGTTAACAGATGGCAATCTAGTAACTAATCTCAACATCAATTCCTACAAGTATTCACACTGCTTAACAACATTTCAGGCACTTGATGCACAGTAATTAAATGAATTGTTGAAATTAAGAGATCATGGTAGTGTATTGGATTAAGCTAGCTATCTCCTCTAAGGATGAGATAATTTGTAAAACCTCTTTATCTCCAACACATTGTTAATTTCTCATGTGAGGTAAAATAAAATTAGCTTTTCTGATAGAAATCAGCAAATGTAACATCAATGCAAACCAATCAGCTGAGCTGAAGTTGTCACTTCAATGAAGTTGAAAGTGCTTTAAAAACATTAAGAAAAAACAAACTTGATTATACCCTGATGATGTAGGATCTGCTCACTTCATATCAAATTCTAGCAAAACCCAAGCACCTCGTAAGATAGTTAAGAGTGGTTTCTGAAATACTAATGAATTTCTTGACACATTACTTAAGTATATGAACTTCTTTCTGTCTTTATGCTTTTCTCTGTCTGCTGTCACATTGTAAATTTTGTTTTGCTTTTTCTTGCCTTTCTTTTATCTGCTTGACCCCCATTGCAGGATTCTATCTTCTGCCTGAGAGATAGGTATTCACAGCTCATTCAGTGTTCCAGAGAGTCACGAGTGATGTTCACTTTCCCCAGCTGAGAAATGTTTGCTACTTTTCAGATGTGAATGTCATTAGCAGTAAGACAAAGAGAGAGCATCTTGTGACATGGAACAAAGCCCTTGATTGACATCAAGATGTGGCATCAAAATTCAAAAGCATGTGTTGCTTCATGTTATTTAGCAATTATACCTGAGTGATCAACTAGAAGCTGAAAGTGAACACATTTGAAGTTTGGATGGATTTTCAAAACTAAGAAACCTGGAAAAATACAGAAACTACAGTACTTGGGGGACAGAATACACTGACTGTCTGGATAGTGGAAGTAAATTCAATTGGGGCAGTCAGGAGGGCTCTTGAATAGAAATAGGATATGGGGATAAAGCGGGGAATTCACAATAGCAATGATGCTCATTTAATGATATGATGCAAACATGATCAGTTGAACGGCCATACCATTTCCGTGATTCTGTGGAAATACTCATAATGGTATGAATGGATTAAAACAAAATTGAATACAGAATAGCAACTGTTTTAAAACACAAATTAAACAGTCCAACAAATATAGCTACTATGACTAAGTTAGCTTAAATTTCCAGAAACTTCTACGTAGTCAAAACCAGCCAACTCAATAAATCTTGTGCTTCCTGTTGGGTTTGGGATGTTAACGATTGTGTTATAATCTATCGTAGTGACAAGGCAGAAAAAGGTCTGATAAAATAGAATTGCAATTTACTCCAACACTACAATTAGATACATTAATTGCTCTCTATTTAATCACTGGAATTGGACAATGCTAATTGATTGTCTGCAATGCAAACTCGTATCTGAATGATAACTGTTGCTCACAGTTCTCCTGTCCACACCCACCAAGGAGACTTGGTCCAAATACTCTTACACTGCTCTGCCATTTAATCATGCAATTTTGAAATAGCAAGCAGTCACGGGGACAATGCTGCTTCATTCAACATCTATTGATGAGATCAAAACTTCTAACTTAGGGCAGCAAATGAAGGAATTCTGACCTGTAAAAGCAGCCAACAATTTGTATTTATGCTTTCTGCATTCAAAAATCAAATTTTATTCATGAAAACAATGAAGGAAAAGTTATATCTTCTGTAAAACTTATTCAAAGAGACTTTTAAATTTTTCCACTGCTACCTGGCCAATTTACAAAATCCACAACAGAATTCCATCTCTAGCTCCAGCTTTTGGACTCCATCTTATTTTTAAAAGGACATTGCTAACCTGGTATCCTTTGATTGCTTTATACTAATGTGGTTGATTTGTTTTGATGCTATTGTTAACTGAATGATTTTTTTTAGATGAGATCAGATTCCCTAGAGTGCCCAACAAGTCCACACCAACCCTCCAAAGGGCAACCCACCCAGACCCATTTACCTACACCTGACTAATACACCTATCACTATGGGCCAATTCACCTGATCCACACATCTTTGGGCTGTGAGAGGAAACCCACACAGACACAGGGAGAATGTGCAAACTCCATGCTGACATTTCCCAAGGCTGGAATTGAACCTGGGTCCCTGGTGCTGCAAGGCAGCAGTGCTAACCACTGAACCGCCCCAAGATTTGAACCAAGGTCCCCAGAACCTGACCTGGATTCATAGTCCAGCAATGATACCACTTGGCCATTCCCTCCCTAAAGAGGGAGCACTCAAGCAATGCTGCTTTTGCCGAAACCCAGGATTGACCCAGTGACCTTTAGCTCTCCAGTCTAACGCTTTCTCAACTGAGCTATTTCAGCTGTACTAATCACCTTATCCTTTTTGGTTCCATCTCTCCTGGTGTGTGTTTACAAAATTTTCCTCCCATTCTTCAATCTAAGACATGTGAAATAATGGAATATGTGTTCCCAATGCAAGCTGTCTTCTGAGAAGCTAGCCTGGAAACATCTGCACATCTGTGTTTTCATGGCTTCTGTAACAATTAAACAGATTGAATCTTGCTTCTTTAACTGTATCACAGATGCTACCAATGCAGCCATACGTTATACAAACCATCAGTCAATCCTAGAGAACAGATTGCAAACCGCAATTGCATTCTAGATGGATGTACAAAGATTGCCGCAGAAATATACTGGTGCCATAAGGTTTAGTGAGGTTAAGGTTCATTATGTCCTACTTAGACTATTTTATAATGCAATCAAAACTCTAATGCAATATTCGAAGCATGTGCCAAATGTTCAATCTAAATATTCCATTAATGCAAATGAGATGACTGGGAATATTCTAGAATATAGGAAGGATATTATTAAGGTGGAGACGGTTCAGAAGAGGTTTATCAGGATGTTGGCAGGTATCAAAGGTTTGAGTCATAAAGAAAGGCTAGATTCACTGGAGCATAGGAGATTGAGAGGTGACCTTATAGAAGTTTATAAAATATTGAGGGGCATAAATAGAGTTAGTAGTAGTTGTCTTTTCCCTAGGATGGAGGATTTCAAGACATTTTTAAGGTGAGAGGAGAAAGATTTTAAAAAAGACATGAGAATCAAACTTTTTACACAGAGAATGATTTGCATGTGGAATGAAATTCCTGAGGAAGTGATGGAAGTGGGAACAATGACATTGTTTAAAAGACATTTGAATAAGTACGAAAGGTTTGGAGGGATACAAACCAAAAGCAGGAAAGTGGGATTAGTTTAGCTTGCGATTATGTTTGGCATGAACTGGTTGGACCAAAGCCTCTATTTCTGTATGATTCTATGAAGCCATGCACACTTGCACAAGCAAGCTACTGTACTAGCCACAGAAATATTGTTGTGATGTTCTGATTGTGTGCATATGTATGATGCTCCTCCTGGTGGTTACATTACCATGAATACAGCCATGAACAAAATATTTACCTCTGGTTTTTACATTAAAATATTGTTGTCCTTCTTACAAAGTCAGAGTCTATAATCAGATGGAATAGCGAAATACAGTACCTCTATTTAAAAAAGGAAAAAAAATAATAATCTGCTTTCAGAATGATGGTGAAAATGGGAACAGAGATTTCTTTGAAAATTTATAAGCTGTCTGTAGCAATAGGCAGTATTGTGTATTTATTCTTGTTTCCACTTCACCTTGTTAATACATTTGTTTCACAGTGTCAATTACACAGAGATGGAATAATTTGGGAATGGTCTGTTGAGTATCAAAAACATTTGAAGACATGAAGAAAATACTGATGAAAATATTTGATGCACATGATTACAAGGAAAAAATAGTTTCAGCATGTGGGGATTCACCACAGGAGTTAGGAGTGAGGTTACCTTACAATATAAAAGGTGCAGAAAAGCCTATCTAGAAGAGTGCACAAGGTGTACTGCATAAATTCACCAACGGTCCTTTGAAAGCACATTCCAAATCCACAACCACTAACATCTTGAAAGACAAAGGTAGCAAATACTTAGGAACACCACCAGTTGCTGGTTCTCTTCCAAGTCACTCACCACTTTGACTTGGAAATATATTGCTGTTCCTTTAATGCTGCTGGGTCAAAGTTCTGGAATCCCTTCTCTAACAGTGTGCGGGTGTACGACCTTCTCAAGGACAAGTAGGAACAGGCAATAAATGCTGGCTCAGTCATCAAGACTGTTATCCCATGAATTAATAAAAAACCCTGTAATACATGCTTCACATACTTTAATAAAAACAGTCTGAAGTTACTCATAATTTAAAGATACATCAAAATAAATCAAATATAATGTTATAAAATTACATAAATACTTGATTGTAAGAATATTACCTTGTTTACTGACTACAAAAAGCTTATGGTCTATTTAGTTCTCAGAGGGAATATCAATCCATCCTAGCTTCATAGAATTCCTACAGTTGGAACTAGGCCATTCAGCCCAACAAGTCCACACCTATCTTCCAAAGAGCATCCCACCTAGACCCACCTCCTTACCCTACAAACCTGCATTTTGAATGGCTAACCTCCCAAGCCTGCACACCCCTGGATACTACATGGCCATTTTGAATGGTTAATCCATGTAACATGCACATCTTTGGACTGTGGGATGAAACCAGAGCAAACCCACATAGACATAGGGAGAATATGCAAATTTCACATCGACAATCAGCTGAGGCTATAACTGAACCCAGATCCCTGGCACTGTGAGGCAGCAGTGTGAGCCACTGAACCACTGTGCCACTCCAATTGTAAAAGGTAGACATTGAATTAGATAGTTTGTCATGGTGTCAGTTTTCTTCCATGAATACCAATTCATTTTAAACTGCTGAGTTATCTTTATCATTTTACATACATAAACGACATGCCGATGTGTGTCAAAGAAACTAGTGAAGAAAAGAATGTGATACCAGGATACTTCAAAACTATCAACTGACTTACAGTTAGTCAATGTGGACTCACAAAAAGGAAATCATGTTTGACTAACCTGCTGCTGTTTTTTTTCCAAGAAAACCTCAAAGAACAGATAAGGGAGAACCACCGGATGTAGTGTATTTGGATTTTCAGGTTAATGTACAAAACAACAATACATGGAATTAGTGATAATATATAAGTAAGCTTTGACACCAGATTAGCAGACAGGAAACAGAATATGGAAAAATGGGTCATGTTCAGAATGGATGTGGGATTCCAGAGGGATCAATGCTTGGTTTATAGCTAAAAATCACACAACACCAGGTTATAGTCCAACAGGTTTATTTGGAAGCACTAGCTTTTGGAGCACTGCTCCTTCATCAGGTGGGTGTGGAGTACACAATTGTTAGATACAGAAGTTATGGCAAAAGTTCACAGTGTGATACAACTGAAATTATTTATTGAAAAAGTCCTGGATTGTTTGCTAAGCCCCTCATCTTTAAGAATGAACATGTTGGTCTCAGTTCTTTCATATGTAAATCCCAGAACTGTTTTTAAAAGTTACATTCTCAAGTGAACTTTAACACTAGGTGCCATGTTGGTCCAGATAATGTGTTGAAGGAGTGAGGTGTCCTATGTGATGCTGTCTTTGCCCCAATGTTCAGACTGATTTTCATCTATGAAAGGGATTTACAGAATCTTACATGGATGTATGCAGTTTTTGAGCAAAATAAAATCTGATTCTGCAAGTACAAATTCACCCCATGTGTGTGTGTTGGGGAGCAGGGCGGTATGAGTGTCTGTGAGAGAGTATGTGTATGTATGTTCTGGGATTATGAAAGAACTGAAACCAACATGGTCATTCTAAAAGATGAGAGATTTAAGAAACAACCCAGATCTTTTTCAATATATAATTTCAGTTACATTGAAAACTGTAAACTTTTGCTATAAATTCTGTCTTATGATCTTATACTCCACAATTATCTGATGAATGAGCAGCGCTCCGACAGCTAGTGCTTCCAAATAAAACTGTTGGACTATAATGTGATGTTGTGTGATTTTTAACTTTGTACACCCCAGTTCAACACTGGCACCTCCAAATCATGGTTTAGAGCTATTCACAACATCTATCAATATTTTGATTGAGGGAATTGAATGCAACAATTTGAAGTTTGTTAACCACACAAAACTCAATGGAAATATTCTTTTTTATTCATTCACAGAATGAGGGTGACACTGGCCAAGCCAGTATTTATTGCCCAGAGGGCAGTTGAGAGTCAACCACATTACTGTGGGTCTGGAGTCACATGCAGGTAAGGATGACCAATTTCTTCTCTATTGACAATTATTTTTTCCCCAACAATTGACAACAGATTCATGGTCATTGTTAGACTCTTACTTTCAGATCTCACTGTGTTCAAACTACACCATCTGCCTTGGTGAGAGTCAAACCCAGGTCCCTGGAATATTACCTGGGACTCTGGATTAACAGTCTCGCAATAATACCACTCAACCATTGCCTCCTCACATGAGAAGGTTATAAGGGATTATGAGGCAGTAAATGGTTCCAATTGAGTGGATGGGCAAACACGTGGCAGATTCAGTATCAAACAGAATGTCAGAATATAATTTAAATGGAGAAAGTCATGTGACCTGTGCTGAAGTCTAACTGAGATTAGATCTGGGTGTTGGAACTACTAACGACACAAGAAATCCTAGACTGCTGTACTGGTAAAAGGGTGCATGATGTGTACAAACAATGGTGAAGACAACTGTGAGGCCAGCTGATATTGTCTCCAAAGTCTCCAAAGGAAGTGTCAAGAATGCTAGCTTATAGGAGCATTAGATTGAATATCTGTTTGAATTCCAGGGTAGGATAGTGTTGGTGTTTAATGAACAGCTAATCAACACCTGGATACAAGGGACATGTGATTCACTCTTTGCCATGGGGAAGACTATAGAGGACACCATTGGAAATATTACAGATCTAACATTACTGAATTTGATAGAGAGGTGGATTGGCCTTCATGGGTTGGGGGTGTTGGTGGGGAGTGGGGTGCATGTGGGGTTGAATTGAGGAGAGAATGCTAGTGATGGAGAGAGGGACAGTGGTAGTCAAGTGTCTCTGTTGTTTATTGCACAGGTATATGGGTGGATTTGAAATGATGCTGTCACTTTAAAAATTTTATTTTGTCTTGGCCTTTGTTTTGAAGAAAGGTTGTAAAGGCAGAGATGCTGAAGAGTCTAGGGGCTAGAAAGCTAAAACAGTTTAACAATGGAAGGGGATTGGCCAGTTCTCCCATTTCAGGGTTTCCTATTTTTATTTTAACTGTAGCAGTCACAAGAAGAGTTATAAGCTTCAATAAAAGATTCCTAACTGACTTTTTCTGAAGTCTCTCTGGATGGCGTTCCCTTCTGCCTGTAAGAATCTGTATTTGAATTTACGTTTTTACCAAGAGGTGTGTTTTTGGGATGCTACTGGATTGGAGCAGTTAGTTAATTAAGTTGCTGTATTGAGTCAGTTAAGTTTTCCAATAGTTAAGTTATTCTAAACTCCACTTCTTTTCTTTGTGTTTCAACTGTAGTGTTTAAATAAATTCTGTTTTGATTAGATTAGATTACTTACAGTGTGGAAACAGGCCCTTCGGCCCAACAAGTCCACACTGACCCTCTGAAGAGCAACCCACCCAGACCCATTGCCCTACATTTACCCCTTCACTTAACACTATGGGCAATTTAGCATGGCCAATTCACCTAACCTGCACATTTTTTGGACTGTGGGAGGAAACCGGAGCACCCGAAGGAAACCCACGCAGACACGGGGAGAATGTGCAAACTCCACAAGACAGTTGTCTGAGGCTTAAAGCTTAAAACTGAGTGGTTTGACCAGTTACATCACACCTGAGACACCCACTCCACATCTACCTTTAAAATTTAAGAAGTTTAGGGTCCAGACTAGCTTCTTACAATATTTTGAGGGGGTCTGACCTGGCCCATAATAGATTCAAAGACCCCCAGCTTTAAGGTCAAGGCTCGAAGATTTGCCTCGCTTGTTGATAAGTCTTAAGGAGTACTGGGGACAGAGGTCGGTGAGCAAAACTTCACTGTGGAAGACAGGTCTAATATTACAAGTTGCCAATCTGAGAATGCTTTGGCATGATTTTGGAGAACAGAATGTCCATTTAAAGGGTAGTATAATGTATAGTATGAAGTGTGTCTTTTCAATTATGCTAAAATTAAAAGAAGTTTACATATTTCATTCTGCTTGTTTAAAGCATAAGTTGCGTACGAGGTAAGAGATGAAGGTAAGTCTTACAAAACCATTAGGTTGCTCCTTATTACAGAGCAAGAGACAACTGATGGTAGTTTCACCTGAGGGTCACCACTCCTCAGGTGAGGGGAGAGATTGTGTTCTTCATGGTCACCTCAGCCAGCGCAGAAATTAAATCCAACAGTTGGCATCATTCTGAATTGCAAACCAGCCATCCAACCAATTGAACCAACCAACTCCACCATCCCCTACACCCCTGAAAGGTAATTTTCAGCCAATGTTCAGTAAAATCATGAAACATAGAACCTTGTCATGTCATTTTTTTCAACCATTATCTGGAAGTTCAAATTTCCCTTCAGAGATTATGAACTGACAGACAGACATTGTAAGGTTATTTGAGAGGGCACCAAAAACATTGTGATGCGTTACTGGAATCACTCATTGTTGAAGTAAAGACACTGGGGAATTCACAAATCTCCAAGTACTTCATCAGCTCAAATCTTCAATTAGCATCTGCCTTGCATTTGGAAGATCTACAGATCCCACACTGGACTGATGAACAATCTCAGAATCTATCAAAACAGAATGGAATCACCCTTGATCCCAAGATATTGCCCGAGCTTAAGAAATTGCAAGAAATCTTCTTGCTAGGTTGAGGTAAAAACATACAGCATGAGTAGGCTTTCTTCCGCACTTCAGACGAGTTAAATATTACCTGGGAGAACCTTTGCTATTGGGAACCTAAAGCAGGATTGATTCCTGGAATAACAGCCTCTTCTTAACCAGCATAAGATCTTCCAAACAAATTTTAACAGATTGTGTGCCCAAACCATTGATTCCAGTAACAACAAAACCAAGATTATTGATGTCTAAGAGGTTTTTATCTAATTCTGGAAGGTCAGTTCATTATCAGAATTCATGGTGATTCTACATATTATTTATAAGAACAAGTCATTCTGTAATTAGTAAAAGGGTGATTTTTTGAGGTAGCCTCATCTTAACGGGCTCTAAATTGTAGCTCAGAGGTAATTTATTGCTTCTCCAGTGTTATTGGCTGGAATATTCTGGGATGATATTTCTACTGTTGTCTGCAGAGGCTGGATATAGTGATATCACCCAATGCAGCTTGCATGTAAACTGGATTTCTGCCACACGGTCTAGCAAAGGGAGAGACAGAAAGTCCCATATTGCTTTGTGCTCAAGCCAGCAGAAGAGAGTTTGTTATAACTGATGGACAGTTGATGCTTCAATACTGGAAGAATTGCAATGTTAGGCACAACAAATCTGACAGACTAAAAGGTTGATATGTTGAATATAATTAATAGATATCCTCAAGTCATAATTTTAATCTCTAATTACAATGCCTCGTGAACTTTCCGTCAGGGTGCTACTGGAGTATGATGCAACACAATAAGGATGATGCCAGTTTTGGCAAGAGTTGTAATAAAATCACTTGCATTTCTATTTAAATGCTTTTGTCTATACACAGCATTCAGGACAGAAACCATCTGTTGCCGAGGATGGGATTATTTTACGATTGAAGTGAAATAATAATGTATCTTTGTACGAAACCAACAACAGAAACAGAGGTCCGTTTAATGCCGACATGATATGCGCGGAACTGAAGAGAATGTTCCATAAGTTTGGAATCCTTAAAAATGTTATTGCCTCCCAAAACTTTTACCATCTTTTCTGGATCTTGATGTTTAAGTGGATTCAATCAGGTTTATGCCTCTACGACAGTACTGAAACAGTTCTTATTAAAATCACAAAAGTAACTATGACATTGATAAACAATCCTTCTCATTTCTCTTGACCTATCTGCAGTATTTGAACGAATAAATAAATTAGCTTTATTGACACGTGCACTCGAAGGAGTGAAGTCAAAAGACGGCAATGTTGCCACTTATGACAGCATCTTAGGTACATGGGTATAAGTACTTAAACACCTGGTACAAAATTGAAAGACTAATAAATAAAAGTCCAATGTAAGACTAAAAAGGAAGTAAAAACCTATTCAAATTACAGTTTTTTCATCCAGAATCAGCATCGAGCCTTAGTTTGCAAAGGCGTCTCGTCCCCATCCCAACCTCCACTCCCGGGCTCACCTCCCCATCCCAACCTCCACCCCCGGGCTCACCACCCTGTCCCAACCTCCACTCCCGGGCTCACCACCCCGTCCCAAACTCCACTCCCGGGCTCACCATCCTGTCCCAACCTCCACCCCCGGGCTCACCTCCCCATCGCAACCTCCACTCCCGGGCAAACCACCCCGTCCCAACCTCCACTCCCAGGCTCACCTCCCCATCCCAACCTCCACTCCCGGACTCACCTCCCCGTCCCAACCTCCACTACCGGGCTCACCTCTCCGACCCAACCTCCACCCCCGGGCTCACCACCCTGTCTCAACCTCCAATCACGGGCTCACTTCCCCGACCCAACCTCCACTCCCGGGCTCACCACCTTGTCTCAACCTCCACTCCCAGGCTCACCTCCCCACCCCAACCTCCACTCCCAGACCCACCACCCCGTCACAACCACCACTCCCGGACTCACCTCCCCATCCCAACCTCCACACCTGGGCTCACTTCCCCATCCCAACCTCCACTCCCGGGCTCACCTCCCCGTCCCAACCTCCACTCCCGGGCTCACCTCCCCATCCCAACCTCCACCCCCGGGCTCACCTTCCCGAACCAACCTCCACTCCTGGGCTCACCTCCCTGTCCCAACCTCCACTCCTGGACTCACCTCCCCTTCCCGTCCTCCACTCCAGGACTCACCTCCTTAATTTCAATGTGTTGATCAAATATTTGGTCTTCTCACCTCGTACCTCCTTTTGTGGCTCAGTGTTATTCTGTAAATTGTTTCATATTGTTTATGTGAAGTGCCTTGGGGACTTTTGTTATGTTAAAGGCATTGTGTTAATACAAGTTGTGGGGAAAATGATTTGCACCCATGATTTGGAGATGCCGGTGTTGGACTAGGGTGTACAAAATCACAGAACACCACATTATGATCCAACAGGTTTATTTGTTGGCACTAGCTTTAGGAACGCTGCTTTTCCATCAGGTAGCTGTGGAGTTTAAGATTGCAAGACACAGAATTTATAGCAAAAGTTTACAGTGTGATGTACCTGAAATATATTGAAAAGGAGCTAGATTGTTTGTTAAGTCTCCCATCTTTTAGAATGAACATGTTGATTTCAGTTCTTTTATATATAAATTGCAGAACTTTTTTATAAATTACATTCTCAAGGAAACTTTAACAATTGGTGTCATGTCAGCCCAGATAATGCATTTAAGGTGTGAGTTGCCCTGTATGGGGCTGTCTGTGCCACAATGGCCAGACTGATTCTAATCTGAAAAACAGATTTACTGAAGCTTTCACAAATTCATGCATTTTTGAGCAAAGTAAAATGTAATTCTGCAAGTACAAATTCACCCACAAACCTTTGTGTTTGTTTGTGTGTGTGAGAGTGAGAGCACATGAGAGAGGGTTTGCATGAGTGTATAGGTGTGTAGAAGAGTGTGTGTGTGTGTGTGTTTGTGTTTGTGTTTGTGTGTGTGTGTGTAGGAGTGTGTCGGAGTGTAGAAGTGTTTGTGTGTCTGTGTCTGTGGATGTGCATCAGTTTGTGTGTGTGCATAGTGCAGTGGTGTCACCTGTAGTGTGATATGAACCCAAGGTCCTGGTTGAGGCCCTCCCTATGGGTACCTAACTTGGCTATCAGCCTCTGCTCTGCCACTTTTCATTGTTGCCTGTCCTGAAGTCTGCCTGCAACACATTATCAATGAGGATGAGCACCTGGCCAAGGCCTTTCCCACATCTCCACTTCTTGCCTTTAAACAACCACCAAATGTTAAACAGATTATTGCTTGTAGCAAACTGCCCGGCTTTCAGGACAACACCATGTCACGGTAGACACTGCAAGATGTGTCAGAGTGTTGACACGGATACCAAGCAGAGGCTATGGCAATGGATGAATGGGCACCGCACAATCAACAGACAGGAGTGTTCCCTCCCAGTTGGAGAACACTTCAGCGATCTGGGACATTTGATCTCGGACTTTCGGGTGACCATCCTCCAAGGCGAATTTCAGGACAGGCAGCAATGAAAAGTGGCCGAGCAGAGGCTGATAGCTAACTTTAGTACCCATGGGGATGGCCTCAACCAGGACCTTGGGCTCCTAACACACTACAGTGACACCACTGCACTACACACACACACGCACGCACAGACAGACACACTCCTACAGACCTATACACTCATGCAGACCCTCTCTCATACGCTCACACATATACTCCCACACTCACACACGCATCCTCTCACACACATATACCCCTTTACACTAACACTCACACACATACACACACTCTCTCAAAGACACTCATAATCCCGCCCTCCCATCCCCTCCTCCCACACACACACACATCTAAGTTTGTGAGTGAATTTGTACTTGCAGAATTACATTTTACTTTGCTCAAAACTGCATGAATCCATGTAAAATTCTATAAATCTGTTTTTTAGATTAGAATCAGTCTGACCATTGTGGCACAGACAGCCCCAAAAAGGGCAACTTACACCTTAAGTGCATTATCTCAGCCGACATGACACCAATAATTAAAGTTCACTTGAGAACGTAACTTTTAAAAAAGTTTTGCGATTTACATATAAAAGAACTGAAACCAATATGTTCATTCTAAAAGATGAGAGACTTAACAAACAATCAGGACTTTTTCAATATATAATTTCAGTTATTTCACACTGTAAACTTTTGCTATAAATTCTGTGTCTTATGATCTTATATCTACCTGAAGAAGGAGCAGCTCTCCAAAAGCTAGTGTTTCCAAATAAGCCTGTTGGACTATAACCTGATGTTATGTGACTTTTTTTACTTTTTCATCCAGTATGCGGTGGGAAATTTTTATTCATTTATGGGACACGGATGCTGCTGGCTATGCCAGCATTTATTACCAATTTCTAATCGCTCAGAGGGCAGTTAAGAGTCAACATGTGACCAGTTTCCTTCCCGAAAGGACAATAGTGAACTCACTGGATTTTTCCAACAATAAACAATGGACTCCTAATTACAGAATTATTTTTATATTAGATTCAAATATCATCATCTGCCATGGCTGGATTTGAAACCAGGTCCCCAGAACATTATCTGTATCTCTGGATTAACTGTCAAGCAACAATATCACCTTTCCTCAAATCACTGCCTGCAAGAGTGGTAGAGGCAGGAACACACATCATTTTTACAAAGCATTCAGAAATGCATTTGCAAGGTTATGGGCAAGAAACTAGACATGGAATAGTTAGCTGATTGTATTTAACAGGCCCAGATGAAATGGGCGAAAGAGCCTTTATTTGAGCGGACACTAAATTGCTGTTTTTATTTAATGCTTGGAACATCTCCTGGCACGGTGGCTCAGTGGTTAGCACTGCTGCCTCACAGCACCAGGGACCCAGGTTCAATTCTGTGTGGAGTTTGCACATTCTCCCCGTGTCTGTGTGGGTTACCTCCGGGTGCTCCAGTTTCCACCCACAGTCCAAAGATGTGCAGGTTAGGTGAATTGGCCATGTTAAATTGCCCACAGTGTTCAGTACATTCGTCAGGGGTAAATATAGGATAGGGGAATGGGTCTGGGTGGGTGATTCTTCGGACGGTCGGTGTGGACGTGTTGGGCAAAAGGGCCTGTTTCCAAACTGGGAATCTAATCTAAAGTATGGAGAAACTATTTTCTCTGATGGGGAAATTAGAATTTGTTATTAATAAGTGGTACAGCACTGAGTCTGGCCTCCAGTCTGAAAAACAACCCTCCACCACCACCCTCTGTCTTCTACCTTTGAGCCAGTTCTGTATCCAAATGGCTAGTTTTCCTCGTATTCCACCAAACCTTGCTAATCAGTTTCCCATGGGGACCCTTGTTGAAGTCCATATAGATCACATCTACCGGTCTGCCGTCATCAATCCTCTTTGTTATTTCTTCAAAAATCTCAATCAAGTTCATGAAACATGATTTCCCACATACAAAGTCATGTTGACTATCCCTAATCAGTCCTTGCCTTTCCAAATACATTACATCCTGTCCCTCAGGATTCCCTCCAACTTGCCCACCACTAATGTCAGGCTCATTGGTCTATAGTTTTCTGCTTTTCCTTACCACATTTCTGAAATAGTGGCACCATGTTTGCCAACCTCTGGTCTTTTGGCACCTCACCTGTGATTATCAATGATTCAAATATCTCTGCAAATGGCCCAGCAATCACTTTCCTAGCTTCCCACAGAATCCTAGGGTACATCTGATCAGGCCCTGGGATTTATCCACTTTTATGCATTTCAAGACATCCAGCACAGCCTCCTCTGTTATATGGGCATTTTGCAAGATTTCACCACCTATTTCCCCACATTCTATATCTTCCATGTCTTCTCCACTGTAAACACCGATGCAAAATACTTGTTTAGTATATCCCCATCTCCTGCGGCTCCACACATGGGCTGCCTTGCTGATCTTTGAGTGATTTGGATGTGAACATAGGAGGCATAGTTAGTAGGTTTGCATATGATACCAAAATTGGAAGTGTAGTGGAAAGTGAAGGAGGTTACCTCAGATTACAACAGGATCATGACCAATAGATTCAGGAATGGCAGATGGAATTTAATTTAGATAAATGCGGGGTGTTGCATTAAATCAGAGCAGGACTTATACACTTAAGAGTAAGGTCCTGGGAAGTGTTGTTGAACACAGAGACCTTGGAGTCCAGGTTCATTGTTCCATGAAAGTAGAGCCACAGGTAGATAGGATAGTGAAGAAGATGTTTGGTATGCTTTCCTTTACTGGTCAGAGCATTGAATATAAGAGTTGTGAGGTCATGTTGCGGCTGTACAGGACATTAGTTAGGCCACTGTTGGAATATTGCATGCAATTCTGGTCTCCTTCCTATCAGAAGGATGTTGTGAAACTCGAAAGGGTTCAGAAAAGATTTACAAGGATATTGCTAGGGTTGGAGGATTTGAGCTATAGGGAGAGGTTGAATAGACTGAGGGTGTTTTCCCTGGAGCATCAGAAGCTGAGAACCTTACAGAGGTTTATAACAGCATGAAGGGCA
This sequence comes from Hemiscyllium ocellatum, assembly GCF_020745735.1. Classification (NCBI taxonomy): domain Eukaryota; kingdom Metazoa; phylum Chordata; class Chondrichthyes; order Orectolobiformes; family Hemiscylliidae; genus Hemiscyllium; species Hemiscyllium ocellatum. The sequence continues at coordinate 50,387,528 of NC_083401.1, read as the reverse complement.
TGGTTAGGATAAATAGACAAGATGTTTTCCCTGGGGTGGGTAAGTCCAGAACTAGAGGGCGTAGGTTCAGGGTGAGAGGGGAAAGATATAAAAGGGACTGAAGGGGCACCTTTTTCACACAAAGGATGGCGCATGTATGGATTGAGCTGCCAGAGGAAGTGGTGGAGGCTGGTACAATTACAGCATTTTAAAAAAATTTGGATGGTTTAATGCATAGGAAGGGTTTAGAGGGATATGGGCCAAGTGCTGGTAAATGGGGCTAGATTAGATGAGGCTGTCTGGTCAGCATGGATGAGTTGGACTGAAGGATCTGTTTCTGTGCTGTACATCTCTGTGACTCTATGACTCTACGTGAATTCAGAAAATATTTTCTTTCATAAATGGTAAAATAATTGACTGTTTTGAAAAGCTGATGGTAAGTAATGGGACAGTTCGAGTTTTCAGAACTCAATTCGAGAGATTTCTGTTATGGAATGCATCAACTGGTATGAAGTGAAAGATGGATTTGAGATATAGATCAGTCTTACCCCAGCGGAATGATGTAGTAGACTCAAGAGGTTAAATAGATTATTCCTGTAGTTATATGCTGCAGTGCTTGGGTTTTAATGCTTTTTAGTCTTTCCTGATGGGTTTTAAATTCACAGAAAGCTGTATAATTTCAGGTGTATCCATCCATTGCAGAGTCAACATCAAACAGCATCAGATTTGAATTTTGGGATCCTAAATTATTTGTGTAAAACTCTTGTAAGAGTCGTCAATTTCATTTTTACTTTCAGTTTTTATTCAACTGACAATCAGACAGCAGCTTCTGCTAAAAAAAACTTCAGACCGCATGCATTGAATTTCTTTATTGGCCAGTTAGATGGATATAAGCCTTCATTATCTTTACAAACAGTTAGCAGTGATTTCCTTCTTAGTAGTATAAAAACAGACCGCGATAATAAAATAAATTTGTTGAAAGATATGATAATCACCAAAGCAGCGAGATAAGCCAGTCGTTGGTATGCTGATCAAACACAAAGCTTTGATACTTATGTACCATCCACTCATTGAATCCTTACATTTTCAATTATTACTGTTCCTTTTCGTCTGATGTGTTAGCTGGTTGATGTGATGCCTTGATCAAATGGAAAGTTTGGAGATGTCCTGCTGTGCACTTGTTCTGTTACTCATAGTCCCAACAGGCCTGTTCTATGCAAGTTTAATGTTATTGATCGTGGTTTGAAAAACACTCATAACTGTTATCAAAGTTTTATTTGAAATCTCTGTTTGTACAACCTGAGGAACATCAGGTATCTATGACTATTCTTTACTTATGCATGGCTTTATCTTCAGTTGAACATCCTTCTTGACAAATTAATTTTACAGCATTAGTGGAATGATAGAATCTCAAACCCAGGCTATCCTATACATAATTCTAGTCTCACAGCTATACAGGTGATACTTACCTGATCTCTGAAGTGACCTAGCAAGCCAAAATTCTTTAGCGTGATGCTGCCCAGTTCAGTTCTCTTTTTTATATATAAAAGTTACTGCTGCAAGGTTAGAGTATTTTGAACAAGAATTCACAGATTCAAGATTGGAGGGATGACCAATTAGATCATTGATCCACTGGGATATGGAAAAATGCCAATACTTAGTGAATTGGGGATCTTTGGTTCAGCCATATTTGGAATACTGCGTACAGTTCTGGTTGCCACATTACCAGAAGGATGTGGATGCTTTGGAGAGGGTACAGAGGAGGTTGAACCAAGATGTTGCTTGGTACAGAGAGCGCTAGCTGTGAAGGGAGATTGAGTAGATTAGGATTATTTTCATTAGAAAGATGGAGGTTGACCGGGTCCTGACTGACGTCTACAAAATCATGAGAGGTATAGACAGGGTGGATAGCAAGAAGCTTTTTTCCCAGAGTGGGGGACCCAATTAGTAGGAGTCACAAAATCAAGGTGAGACGTGAAAAGTTTAAGGGAGATATGCGTGGAACGTTCTTGACGCGGAGGGAGATTAGATTACTGACAGTGTGGAGACAGGCCCTTCAGCCCAACAAGTCCACACTGACTCGCCAAAGAGCACCCACCCAATCCCTTACATTTACCCCTTTACCTAACACTACGGGCAATTTAGCATGACCAATTCCCCTGACTTGCACATTTTCGGACTGTGGGAGGAAACCGGAGCACCCCACGCAGACATTGGGAGAATGTGCAAACTCCACACAGTCTGTCGCCTGAGTCGGGAATTGAACCCGGTCTCTGGCGCTGTGAGGCAGCAGTGCTAACCACTGTGCCACCGTGGTGGGTGCCTGGAATGCATTGCCAGTGTCATTTTAAATGTATCTGGACAGATACATGAATGGGCAGGGAGAAGAGGGATACAAATCCTTGGAAAATAGGTGACAAGTTTAGATAGAGGATTTGGATTGGCGCAGGGTTGGAGGGCCAAAGGGCCTGTCCCTGTGCTGTAATTTCCTCAGCTACAAACAAGGACTGTAGATGCTGGAAACCAGGTTCTAGATTAGAGTGTTGCTGGAAAAATACAGCAGTTCAAGCAGCATCCGAGGAGCAGGAAAATCGACGTTTCGGGCAAAAGCCCTTCATCAGGATTAGAGGCAGAGTGCCTGCAGGGTGGAGAGATAAATGAGAGGAGGGTGGCGGGGGGAGAAAGTAGCATAGAGTACAATAGTTGAATGGGGGTGAGGATGGAGATGATAGATCAGGGAGGAGGGTGGGGGAAGGTAGCAAAGAGTACAATGGGTGAATGGGGGTGAGGATGAAGGTGATAGGTCAGAGAGGAGGGTTGAGTGGATAGGTGGAAAGAAAGATAGGAAAGTAGGACAAGTCATGGGGACAGTGCTGAGCTGGAAGTTTGGAACTGGGGTGAGGTGGGGAAAGGGTAAATGAGGAAACTGGTGAAGTCCACATTTCTCCCTGGGGTTGAAATGTTCTGAGGTAGAAAATGAGGCGTTCTTCCTCCAGGTGTCGGGTGGTGAGGGAGCAGCAGTGAAGGAAGTCCAGGACCTCCATGTCCTCGGCAGAGTGGGAGGTGGAGTTGAAATGTTGGGCCACAGGGCGATGTGGTTGATTGGTGCAGGAGTCCCGGAGATGTTCCATGAAGCGCTCTGCTAGGAGGCATCCAGTCTCCCCAATGTAGAGAATACCACATCGGGGGCAACGGATGCAATAAATGCTATTGATGGATGTGCAGATAAAACTTTGATGGATGTGGAAGGCTCCTTTGGGGCCTTGGATGGAGGTGAAGGAGGAGGTGTGGGCTCAGGTCTTGTAATTCCTGCGGTGGCAGAGGAAGATGCCAGGATGGGAGGGTGGGTTGTATGGATATGACAGATAGTCATAGAGGGAATGGTCTTTGCGTAAGGTGGAAAGGGGTGGGGAGGGAAATAGATCCCTGGTGGTGGGGTCCGTTTGTAGGTGGCGGAAATGTTGTCAGATGATTTGGTTTATGCAAAGGTTGGTGGGATCGAAGGTGAGCACCAGGGGGTTCTGTCCCAGAACCCACCCTCCAACCGTAACAAATGGACTTGGATCCCATTTACCACCTCCTGAAAAAAAACAGGAAATGACATCACCACAGGAAATGGCATCACCACATGAAATGACATCACTAACCCATGGAAACCTAAACATATAAATAAAAAGCAGACCATACCACAAATGCTTCACTGGAGACTCACTGATGATGTTACCTAGCATGGTGACAAAACATCTGAAAACCAACCTCCCAGCTCACTGAGCAAACTTACAACCAGAACCTAAACCTGAGCAACAAATCTTCTTAAAACTGGCTAACACTCTGTCTGAACAACAACTCTCTACCATCATCCTCTGTCTCCTATTATCAAGCCAATTTTGTATTCAATTGACAAGCTCTCCCTGGATCCCATGTGATATACCCTCACCAACCATTCTACCAGGTGGAACCTTCTCATTAAATCCATGCTTAAATCTATGTTGACAATTTTTACCACTCTAGGAGGAAGTGAGGAATGTTTACCACACTGTTTTCATCTATCTTCTTGGTCACGTCTTCAAAAAACTTAATCATGTTAGTGAGACATGATTTCCCACACACAGAGCCATGCTGACTATCCCTAATCATTCTTTGCATTTCCATTTGGCTCACTGGTCTTTTCCTTGCAGCCTTTCTTAAATAATGGCACAATATTAGCCACTCTCCAGTATTTCGGCACCTCAGCCATAGGTGTTGATGTCACAAATAGCTCTGCTGGGTGCCTGCAATCTCTTCTATATGTCCTGAGATACACTTGATCAGGTCCCAGAGATTTATCTACCTATTCGCATCCAGTACCTTATCTTATGTAAGGTGGATTGTTTTCAAAACATCACTATTTTCCCCAAGTTCCCTAGCTTCCATCTTTCTCAACAGATAAACACTGATGAGAAGTATTTGTTTAGGATCTTATCCATCTCACTCATGCGGGTTCACAAATAGATGACCTAGTTAATTTTTAAAGGGTCCTATTCCCCCCCTCATTACTCTTTTGCCCTTAATAATCTTGTAGAATCTCTTTGGATTCTCCTTTATCCTATCTGCCAAAGTTATCTCATACTCTGGAAATCCTTGAGATTCTTGCTGATCCAAAGGTTTCTCCTCAACCTTCCTTTTGCCAAATGCTGGTTTGCAAGAGACAGAATGACATTTATGAAAGGACTTATCCAAATCAAAGTTACAATCAACTGCAGTTACTGAAGGAAAGATAAGATGACTTCCTTCAGGTTTAAATTGGCTAAATGCAACAAAATGAGAGAAATATTATTTTTTTGGCTCCTGCTGATTTCTATTTTGGTTTGACTCTCATCTTTCAATCTTGCTCATGGCCCAATTTGTTCAGCTAACTGACAACCAATCACCCCAGTATTAGCAGACTTTGTCTTTTTAACAATCCTTCAGTTCCTGTTGACACATTGCTGGACTTCACAGCAACACAAACAGAGCTCATAATAGGTATTGAATTCCTTACTTCCAAAACCTTCTAAACCATCTTTGTAAATTCCTGTTTAAAGCATAGAACATAGAACATAGAACATAGAAAGATACAGTGCAGTACAGGCCCTTCGGCCCTCGATGTTGCGCCGACCGAATCCTACCTAACCTACACTAGCCCAATAACTTCCAAATGCCTATCCAATGCCTGCTTAAATGACCATAAAGAAGGAGAGTTCACCACTGCTACTGGCAGGGCATTCCATGAACTCACAACCTGCTGTGTAAAGAATCTACCCCTAACATCTGTCCTGTACCTACCACCCCTTAATTTAAAGCTCTGTCCCTTAGTAACACCTGACTCCATTAGCGGTAAAAGGTTCTCAGTGTCGACCCTATCTAAACCCCTAATCATCTTATACACCTCTATCAAATCTCCCCAAACCTTCTCTTCTCCAATGAGAAAAAAAAGCATTTCTTTCTCATTTCAGTCTACCATTTTGTTTTAAAAGTACTAGTATAAAATGCTACAGTTAAGCTTAGTCATCCTACTTTGCATTCATTCTGAACAATTTTGTAAACTTTTTACATAGTGAACTTTGGATCTGACCGGATGAGGTTTTGACTTTTTGTTCATCTGAATAATTTACAGGTTCCATCTTCCACATTTCCTCTATCATTCATGTTCCTTTTTCTATTGCTGTTCCTGTGCTTCCAATAGCTCTCAGAATGCTTCCATTTTAGTTGAGTCCCTTTATATTAGTACTAATGTATCCACTTTTATCCCCAGAGCACATAGTTATGGAGGTTCTTATGCCTTGTTGGGTGCATTGCCTCCCCATGCAGACACAGCATTACCATGACCTGTTTGAACCCCCCTTTCTGGAGCCCCCTTCCCATTTGCTAAGATGTCTGGCTCGATCTCCATTTGGAAAAAAATGAGGACTCCAGATGCTAGAGACAGTAGGGTTGAAATACTGATGAAGGGCTTGTGCCTGCAACATTGATTCTCCTGCTCCTTGGATGATGCCTGACGTGCTGTGCTTTTCCAGCACCACACTCTCGACTCCACCTCCATTTGCCACTTATTTGCCACCATTCCCTCAGAGACTCAGCACAATGGCACCTAAACTTGAGAAGTTTACTTTCTCCAGAACCCCAGAGAAAATCCCTGACTATCAACCAAAATTGACTATAAGCAACCACTGAGCTGGTTTTTCAACAGCATTTCAACTGACCTGCCTATAACCCCGGACAACTTGTTTTTGATGTTGAAAGCTAATAGTGGTTTAATCCTGGGATTGTAGTATGAGCACATAACCCTGAACCTACATTGAACCAAGTGTTCAACTGACTCTGGCCGATGCCTGGACTGGGATTGGACTGACCCTTTGACTAACTGTGGTGGTATCCCCTGACTGATTGGCATTCACCCTCAAGCTAATAACCATTTCTCCTCTTTGACTTGCAAAATTTGCGATTTATGTCAAACTCATGCTGTGATATGATACATATCTGGAACAGGTGAGACTTGAACCCAGGCCTTGTGGCGCAGAGGCAGGGACATTACCAATGTGAGACAGTAGCGCTTTTACTGTTGTACACGGAAAGTGAATTATGACTTGTTTGCTGGTGCACCATAGTTCATGTTACAGAAACAAAATAATTGAGTGCCACATGGCTATTAATATTCACTGCATGACAATCATGGCCATCAAAAATGCTGCAATTAATTCACATAATCATTTCACTCTTTTAAAGTCCACTTGGATTATACTTATGAATATATTTTGAAAAATGGAAGAAGCATAATTACTTGTTCTGCACGAATCAACTGTGTGTGTCAGATCTCCAAAATAACTCTGTAATCAACCCAGCTGATTGCATTCTGAATTGTGCAATTACCTCCAACTCTTACTGGGTTAATGAATAAATGCTTGCTGTTTCACATTCAATAATATTTTGCTCCCACAAGTAATGTGTATTTTTTTTCTGCGTACAGCAGATGTGTTGCTTCTCTTTGTCATATGTTTTATAAAACTGAATGGATCTGTTTTGATTGATGAAGGGTCCTGCCTGAAATGTTGACTTCCTTGCTCCTCTGATGCTTGACCTGCTGTGTTTTTTCCAGCTCCACATTTATCAACTCTGTTTTGATTGATAACTGTTGGGTAACATGTGCCCTTCTCTTAGGGAGGTCTTATACAGAAAATGATATTTCAGAGGCAAAATGCAACTGTTTCATGAAAAGCAATTGATACAACTCATTATACAGATGTGTTTACATCTGTATGTTTGTTTAACATAAATAGGGTTTGATCGGCCATTAGTTTGACAGTGGCAGCTTGCTTCTTTTGTACTTAGCTTTACTGACTTACCTTACTGACTTTCTGCATTGGACACTACTCCATTAGTTAGTTATTTTACAACTATCTGTATTCCTTGTGTCATAGTTATCTTAATACCAACAAGTTTAAGTGGCAGTGCCTTCCCCTGCATGCCAAAACCTCTAACAACATTCTCTGCAACCCAACAATCAAACCCATGATTCTGTGGTTTTGAATTTGGTATTATGTTCCCTAAAAATGTATAAAGTTTAGAATAGAACAGATGTGATAAGTGCCATTTTAACTGTAATGTCTGGATGCAGCTAACTTGTGCAATTCTGTTTCTTTTCTCCTTTCTCACTCTATTTGCATCCTTTAATTTTTTTGTTTTAAAATACCACTCATTATGTTTGTGATGTGTAAGTCGTATGACGTTTAGACAACACTGGAACTAATTTCAGAGAATGGGATCAATATGCATTGAGTTAAATCTTGTCCTGGATCAGTGGTGCTGGCAGAGCACAGCAGTTCAGGCAGCATCCACGGAGCAGCGAAATCAACATTTATGGCAAAAACCCTTCATCAGGAATTAACTTTTGTCCTGTTTTGTGTTGGTAAATTCCAGTCAAAGCTGCAGTTGAAAGGCATGAAAACATTAGTCAGGCTGTTGTGTTATGTCTACGTTTAGCATATCAATGTAGACATGTTAAACGTAATGATGCAGTAATGTTATCATTACTCCTTTAGGAGCTGTGCTCATGATAACATTACTGCATCATAGTGTGCGACCTGAGAGTATAAAGATTTCATATTCTATCTTACCACTTGCAGAGAATAACATGCTACTGGAAACAGCTGAAATCTAATAGCATAATTTTAGCCCAGACACTGATGTGCTTGTGAATGTAGTGTTCAACAGTTAGTTGTGGTAAATGCTTTTTGGATTTCTCAACAACACAATGTCCATGTCCAGTGCCTTATGTTACAGTAGATTACATCACATTTTTGCTTTTTGTGAAGATATCCTGAGGGTAATACAATCACAGCACTGAGTATCTGGTGTTAACCACAATTAAGACATTATAGATTCATGGATTCAGGTGTGGTAGGAAAGTTAGCAGAGAAAGCCTATCACTTCAATAGAGTTTACAATCATGAGAAACAAATTGAGAAATGCTCCATCAGATGTTCATGTAAATACATTTTAATTATATGCAGATGATATTAATCAAAGCTCCAGAGTAATCATAGTTAATCATCCATATGGTAAATAATAATGTCTTTTCATAGCAATTTCTCTGATGTCTGCAGTATGTTATTTCAATGTGACAAATGTCTTCTTCGCACTAACATTATCATATAAATGATAAACAACTAACTTAATTGTTAGAAATCATCTTCTATCTATTGAAAAGAAATCATTGGTAATGTGAAAATAACAATTTACAGGAATTATTTATTCACAGGGAGAAAGGTCAAATCATAATAGTTCATGTGAATTTAAGTTAAAAGGGTGTCAAATATTATGATATGTTGTCACCATGTTATATTCTGGCACATAGGTATGAACCACAGAGGTCATGAGACTAAAATAGAGTGCTGCTGACCATCCTATTTCCTATATTAGTCCAAGGGTCTGTTGGTAGTCTATGGTGGAGGATAGCCTGCACGTAAGTCTCTGAAAAAGAGGCATTCATCATAGATAGAAACCTGGAGAGTAGTTGACTGCATCACAATCACTTAGTTCAGGTTACATTAACTCTTATGCAAATGAAATATTACTAACAAGAGACTCAGAAGGCATACATGTCTCCATCAAGAGACCATGCCCAAGTCCAACTGATTCCCCACCCAGAGACTGTGTGATGTTCAGGCTGGATGGAGGACAGCAAAGCTCAAACATCAACTGTTTAGAATCCACACCTTATACAGCATTGAGTATCCTTTGTTGGGCTTATTGCAAATATGACAAAGGATTGATGGCTGATCTATCAATCCAGTGGCCCTCTTGATTACGTATTATGATTGCATACAACGTTTTGTGACTCATGCACCAGAGTGCATAGAAATCTCTGAGCCTCGAAATTCAGCCATTACTTTCCTTTTAAGTAATACACTGCATTAATCTGGCCTAAAAAGGTAATCTCTAACTTTAAAAGAAGTATTTCATCTGTTCTCTGTTACTTCATTGGGCATGATTTTCACTGTAAAGAGACACATGTTGCAGAAGTGTTTCATGGGGGGTGGTTGTGTTCTGGTAATATTGGATTAGCAATCCAGAACCCTAGGCAAACAGACTAATGTTCTGGGGATAGTTGTTTGAACCTCACCATGGTGTTTGGTGAAATTTGAATCCAATAAAAATAATGGAATAGACTAATTGTGACTACATAAAAATAGCCAATTGTTGTAAAAACCCATCTTGTCTCTAAAGGAGGGAAATCTATCAACCTTACTTGGTCTGGCCTACATGTAACTCCAAACTTGCTGCATAATGGTTGACTTATCACTGTATTCTGAAATGGCTGAGCAAGTCACTCAATTCAAGGTAATTAAGGTTGGGCAACAAATGCTGCATTGCTAGTGATGCCTACACCCCATAATGAACTTCAAAAATGTTGCATGCATCAGGACAAATGCGATTATATTGAATATCAAGTAAATTTTATGACAGGAGAAAAGAGCGCTGATTGTTTCATCGGCTGACTCCAATTGTTTGATGTAGTGTCATGGACAAAGCAAGGGAAACAATTTAAGATAATCGATCAGGTTTCTAAGATTGTTCATTTACGTTTGTTAGAATTGACAGATGTCGTGATTCATTCTTTGCAAACAAAAGGAATAATATTCAGCAATTGTCAAAAGAAGCAAAACTTGTTTGAAAAATCGTGTGTAATGTAGAATTGACTGCCTGAAAAAATGAACGAAGCAGATTTAACTGAGGCATTCAGAAGAGAGTTAGACTCTTTGTTTTGTAAAGCAACAATGAGCAGGGTTACAGGGAAAAGTCAGGAAAATAGCATTAAGTGAACTATTCAGAAAGCCAATGCAGGCATGATGGGTTGAATGGCCTCTGAATATAAAGAAACTACTTGGTGATTTTGTGAATCTATGTTACTGAAGCTTTTTGTCTTGCTCTCATCAAAAAAAAGCATGTTAAATATCAAAGGATTACGACAACTTATACCACAGGTCTGCAGGAGTAAAGGTTGGTGATCCTTATATGTTTTTGTCTTATCCAGGAGCTTGAGCAGTCCATAAGTCTTTGTTGATTTCTCCAGGCCAATCACGGTCAATCAACCACCAACATTCTTTTTTTGATGAGAGCAAGACAAAAAGTTTCAGCAACATAGAATAACAAAATCATAGAATGGTTTCAACTATTCAGATCTAAAGTACTTGCAGAGTTACATTGTACTTTGCTCAAAAACCGTATGAGTTCATGTAAAACTCTTTGATCTCACTTTTTAACATCATGGCACAGACAGAGAACACAGGGGGCTAACACCTTCAACATATTGCAAATGTGTTGCTGGTCAAAGCACAGCAGGCCAGGCAGCATCTCAGGAATAGAGAATTCGACGTTTCGAGCATAAGCCCTTCATCAGGAATAAGAGAGAGAGAGAGCCAAGCAGGCTAAGATAAAGGGTAGGGAGGAGGGACTAGGGGGAGGGGCGATGGAGGTGGGATAGGTGGAAGGAGGTCAAGGTGAGGGTGATCGGCCGGAGTGGGGTGGGGGCGGAGAGGTCAGGAAGAGGATTGCAGGTTAGGAGGGCGGTGCTGAGTTGAGGGAACCGACTGAGACAAGGTGGGGGGAGGGGAAATGAGGAAACTGGAGAAATCTGAATTCATACCTTGTGGTTGGAGGGTTCCCAGGCGGAAGATGAGGCGCTCCTCCTCCAGCCGTCGTGTTGTTGTGTTCTGCCGGTGGAGGAGTCCAAGGACCTGCATGTCCTCGGTGGAGTGGGAGGGAGAGTTAAAGTGTTGAGCCACGGGGTGATTGGGTTGGTTGGTTCGGGCGGCCCGGAGGTGTTCTCTGAAGCGTTCCGCAAGTAAGCGGCCTGTCTCACCAATATAGAGGAGGCCACATCGGGTGCAGCGGATGCAATAGATGATGTGTGTGGAGGTACAGGTGAACTTGTGGCGGATATGGAAGGATCCCTTGGGGCCTTGGAGGGAAGTGAGTGTGGAGGTGTGGGCGCAAGTTTTACATTTCCTGCGGTTGCAGGGGAAGGTGCCGGGGGTGGAGGTTGGGTTGGTGGGGGGTGTGGATCTGACGAGGGAGTCACGAAGGGAGTGGTCCTTGCGGAACGCTGATAGGGGAGGGGAGGGAAATATATCCTTGGTGGTGGGGTCCGTTTGGAGGTGGCGGAAATGGCGGCGGATGATACATTGTATGCGGAGGTTGGTGGGGTGGTAGGTGAGAACCAGTGGGGTTCTGTCTTGGTGGCGGTTGGAGGAGCGGGGCTCAAGGGCGGAGGAGCGGGAAGTGGAGGAGATGCGGTGGAGGGCATCGTCGATCACGTCTGGGGGGAATCTGCGGTCCTTGAAGAAGGAGGCCATCTGGGCTGTGCGGTGTTGGAATTGGTCCTCCTGGGAGCAGATGCGACGGAGACGAAGGAATTGGGAATATGGGATGGCATTTTTACAGGGGGCAGGGTGGGAGGAGGTGTAGTCCAGGTAGCTGTGGGAGTCAGTCGGTTTATAATAGATGTCTGTGTTGAGTCGGTCGCCCGAGATAGAAATGGAGAGGTCTAGGAAGGGGAGGGAGGAGTCTGAGATGGTCCAGGTGAATTTCAGGTCGGGATGGAAGGTGTTAGTAAAGTTGATGAACTTCCTGATGAAGGGCTTATGCTCGAAACGTCGAATTCTCTATTCCTGAGATGCTGCCTGGCCTGCTGTGCTTTGACCAGCAACACATTTGCAGCTGTGATCTCCAGCATCTGCAGACCTCATTTTTTACCTTCAACATATTGTCTAGTTAACATCAATTGTTACAGTTAACCTGAGAATGCAACTTTTAAAGAAAAAGTTTTGTGATTTACACATGAAAGAAGTGAAACTTTCATGATATTCGAACAGATGAAAGACTCAACAGACAATCAAAGTATTTTTCAATGTATAATTTCAGTTACATCACAGTGTAATCTTTTGCTATAAATTCTGTGCCTTACAATTGTGTCCCCCATAACCACCTGATGAAGGACCGGTGCTCCGAAAGCTAGCGCTTCCACTTAAATCTGTTGGACCATAACCTGGTGTTGTGTGATTTTTAACTGTGTTTGTTTGTCTGTCATTAGTCTCCTGTACAGCAACTTCTTTGGGTTTTCAATGCAGATCTTGGCAGCAGAATCCATCGGCAACCTCAGCCTATTGTGAGATGGCTGACAAAGCATTCTTTTTGCCAGCAGGCTACATCCAGATCCCAATTCCATTCAAACCTTCAAGGCTGGTCGTGGGTGTCAGATCATGAGATGGACCCTAGTACAACCCAAAAGAACTGTGAATGCTGTAAATCAGAAACCCTCTTTGTTTGCATTGTGTCATTGTGCTCTTTCCTGCTGGGTTTTTTCTTTGTGGCTGGACTGCTATTGTTTTCCAAATACCGGGTGACATATTCTGATCTGTATTTAACAATCTGCTTAACATTAACAGTTAGGCAAAACAATGGGATCATCTCTGAAGAATAGTCATGTTTGAGTTCAAATTTAAACTCTGTTGCTTTCTCCACAAAGCTGCCTTAAACTATTGAGGAGGAATAAGCCATTCAATCCCTCTAGGTAAAAACAATGACTGCAGATGCTGGAAACCAGATTCTGGATTAGTGGTGCTGGAAGAGCACAGCAGTTCAGGCAGCATCCAAGGAGCAGCAAAATCGACGTATCGGGCAAAAACCCTTCATCAGGAATAAAGACAGAGAGCCTGAAGCGTGGAGAGATAAGCTAGAGGAGGGTGGGGGTAGGGAGTAAGTAGCATAGTGTACAATAGGTGAGTGGGGGAGGGGATGGAGGTGATAGGTCAGGGAGGAGGGTGGAGTGGATAGGTGGAAAAGAAGATAGACAGGTTGGACAAGTCATGGGGACAGTGCTGAGCTGGAAGTTTGGAACTCGGGTGAGGTGGGGGAAGGGAAAATCAGGAAACTGTTGAAGTCCACATTGATGCCCTACGGTTGAAGTGTTCCAAGGCGGAAGATGAGGTGTTCTTCCTCCAGGCGTCTGGTGGTGAGGGAGTGGCGGTGAAGGAGGCCCAGGACCTCCATGTCCTCGGCAGAGTGGGAGGGGGAGTTGAAATGTTGGGCCATGGGGCGGTGGGGTTGATTGGTGCGGGTGTCCCGGAGATGTTCCCTAAAGCGCTCTACTGGGGGGCGTCCAGTCTCTCCATTGTGGAGGAGACCGCATTGGGAGCAACGGATGCAATAAATGATATTAGTGGATGTGCAGACAAAACTTTGATGGATGTGGAAGGCTCCTTTAGGGCCTTGGATGGAGGTGCAGGAGGAGGTGTGGGCGCAGGTTTTGCAGTTCCTGCGGTGGCAGGGAAAGGTGCCAGGATGGGAGGGTGGGTTGTACGGGGGCGTGGACCTGACCAGGTAGTCATGGAGGGAACGGTCTAGCTTGCCCTGGCATTTAATGATTGATCTGGTTGTGTCCTCAAGCCACTTTCCAGCCTATCCCCTGATATGCTTTTACTCACTTTGGTTTGGCAAAAGTGAGGATACGATGGTGTGTTTTTAATTTCACTGGACTAAATAATCTAAATCACAGGCTAATGCCCTGGGGATGTGGAATTAAATGTCATTATGTTTGGTAGTGAAATTTGAAACAGCAAGTATCTCGAATGACCAAAAAGCTAACTTAGTGGCAGCCATCTGCAAGATCTTCGAGGAAAAAGTGAGGTCTGCAGATGCTGGAGGTCAGAGCTGAAAATGTGTTGCTGGAAAAGCGCAGCAGGTCAGGCAGCATCTAAGGAACAGGAAATTCGACATTTCGGGCAGATTCCTGATGAAGGGCTTATGCCCAAAACATCAAATTTCCTGTTCCTTAGATGCTGCCTGACCTGCTGCGCTTTTCCAGCAACACATTTTCAGCCATCTGCAAGATGCACAGTAGAAGTTCTTTTACTTACAGTGTGGAAACAGGCCCTTCAGCCCAACAAGTCCACACCGACCCGCCGAAGCACATCCACCCAGACCCATTCCCCTACATTTACCCCTGCACCTAACACTACGGGCAATTTAACATGGCCACTTCACCTAAACTGCACATTTTTGGACTGTGGGAGGAAACCGGAGCACCCTGAGGAAACCACGCAGACACGGGTAGAATGTGCAAACTCCACACAGTCGCCTGAGGCAGGAAATGAACCCGGGTCTCTGGCACTGTGAGGCAGCAGTGCTAACCACTGTACCACCGTGCCACCCACTAAGGAGTCCAAGACTCCTTAGACAACACCTTACAGACCCACAACCACAACCTTTTTTCTAGTTCATAAGAACATAAGAAATAGGAGCAGGAAGAGGCCCTCTGGCCCATCGGGCCTGCTCTGCTATTCATTAAGAAGATCATCTCTGATCCTTTCATGGACTCACCCCACTTGCCTGCCACTCAGCACAACCTTTAATTACATTATTGTGCAAAAATCTGACTATCTTTGCCTTAAAAACATTCAATGATGTAGCCACAATTGCTTCACTGGGCAGGTCCAGATTCACAATCTTTTGGGTGAAGAAGTTTCTTCTCAACTCAGTCCTAATCTGCTTCCCTTTATTTCGAGACTATGCCCCCTATTTCTAGTTTCACCTGCCAGTGGAAACCACTTGTCTGCTTCTATCTTATCTATTCCCTTCATAGTTTTACATAAGATGCCCCTCATTCTTGTAAATTCCACTGAGTATAGTCCCAGTCTACTCAATCTCTCCTCATTAGCCTATCCTCTCAACTTTGGAAACAAAACTGAAATCACTGGAAAAGATCAGCTGGTCTGGCAGTATCTGTGAAGAGAAATCAGAGTTAATGTTCCAGTGACCCTTTCTCCGAACAGACTCTGGCATCAACCTAGTGATCCTCCTCTCCCAACCCCTTCAGCACTACTACATTGTTTCTCAAGTAAGGAGACCAAAATTGTACACAGTTCTCTAGATGAGGATTGTCACTTTTTAGCTCAAGCCGGGATATTGTGCAGGTTTTGCTGCATTTGGATATGGACTACTTCAGTATGTGAGGACTCGCAAGCAATGCTGAATATTGTGAAGTCATTGTCAGATATGCCCATTTATGACTTTAAGATGGAGGGACAGTCATTGATGAAGCAGCTGAAGATGGTTGGGTCCAGGCGACCATCTGAGGACCTCCTGCAGACATGTCCTGGAGCTGGGATAATTGAATTCCAACAACCACCACCATATTCATTCATGTCAACCATGAATATCATCTAGAACGACAAGAGCAGGTGATACATGAAAACATCACCCATCTGCAAGGACCCATCAAAGCCATTCATTATTTTGCTCTGAAAACATATATGCAGGAGGCTGGAAGAACACAGCAAAATAGGCAGCATCAGGAGGTGGAGAAGTCAACATTTTGAATGTAACCCTTCTTTAGGAATGAGGTGGGTGTAGGGGGAGCTGCAGGTAAAGGTAAGGCGTGGGGGAGGGTTTTGGGTGGGGAGATGGGTGGGGTAGTGAGGTAGGCATAGGTAAACACTAGCAGAGAGTACAACCTGATTGGTCGATGGGAGGAATGAATCCAATTGGCAACTGGAAGCAAGATCCAGAAATAGCTCCAGCTCTCTTTTGAAATGCCCTGTTTTTCCAGCCTCACCATTCTGTCAGGTAGTACATTCCAAATCCTAATAACTCTCTGAGTAAAGAAATCTCTCCTTATCTCACTCCTCATACTCTCGCTGACAATGTTGAAATTGTGATCCCCAGTTACAAACTAGTGGAAATAGCATATCGTTCTTTACCTTGTCAAAATTGTTCATAATTTTTAACACCTCCTCAAGCTGACCTCTTAATCTGATCCAAGGAGAACAAGCTCAGTTTCTCTCATCTTTCTTTGTTTGTATCTAAAACCCTTCAGTCCTGGGATCAATCTTGTAAATCTCCTCTGAACTCTCCCCAAGGCTTTGACATTCTTCCTTAAATTGCCCAGGATTGAAAACAATACTCCAAATATGGTCTGAGCAATGATTTATAGAGGTGCAGGATCACTTCCTTGCTTTCATACTCTATGCATCTATTTATAAACCCAAGGATCCTATAAGTCTTTTGGACTATTTCAACTTGCCTGGTCACCTTCCGAGAACCATGCATGACCCCGAGGTTCCTTTGCTTCTGTACCTCACATCAAAGTTGGATCATTGAGCCTGCATTGGCACTACATGTTTCTTTACCAAAATGCATTACCTCTCATCTCTCTGCATTGAATTTCATCTGCCAGGTGTCTGCCCATTTGACCAAATTGTCAATGTCCCTCCGAAGTTGCTCAGCATCATCCTCACAATTCACTATTCTCCCTAGCTTAGTATCATCTGCAAACTTAGAGGTTCTGACCTCAACACCCATCTTGAAATTATTTACATATATCAGAAAAAGCAGGGGTCTCAACACAGATCCCTGGAGAACACAGCTTTCAAGTTTTCCCCAATCTGAGAAATGGCCATCTATACCTATCCTTTGCTTTCCATCCTTTAGCCAATTTCTAATCCAGGATGCCAGGGACCCGTCAATGCTCAAAATTCCATTTTTCTAACCAACCTGCCATGTGGCACCATCTCAAATGCTTCCTGGAAGTGCAAATATACAACATTCACAGCACTACCCTCAATTACTGCCTGTGTCAACTCATCATGTTTCTAATGTATTCACCTCCTTTCTTAAAGAGAGCATAATTGTACACAATCCTCCAAATGTGGTCTCCCTGACATTCTATTTGATTGAAGGAAAGCTTCACTAGTTTTATATTTCACTTTGACTATAATAAATGACAATGTTCTTCTTGCTTTCTTCATGAATTGCTATATCTGCATTCTAATCTTTTGTGATTCATGCACCAGCACACCTAGATCGCTCTGCAGCTCAGAGTTCTGCAATCTCTCCATTTAAATGTTTTGATTTTCTGTTTTCCAGCAAAGTGGACACGTTTACATTAAATCAATGAATAATTAAAAGTTGGGCTAAATAGGAAAAGGCAGATAGACATTACTGAGTGTGTTTGGAGCTGGGTGACTGAATAGCCAACAAACTCTATCCACAAGGAAAAGATATGTTCTATTTCACTAATGAGCTTGGATCCAAGTTAACACCGAAAACAACCCATTTATACACACTCTCTGCTTAGCTGTCCAATCTGTTACCCAGGCTGTTAAATTAACCCCTACAACATTCTGAATCTACTTGGATGCTCACAGCACTCCTGCCTTGCAATATTAGGCTTTGTCTTTATGCACTTTGGCCCCTCAGTCAGAGATAAGAGTCTCACAGTACTGCTGTATTCCATGCCATTTAGCATGGAGACGTGGTTAGGAAGCTTATCATGGTTGCCTGCATCCTGCACTCTTCTCGCCAGCCAGATATCCAGGTCCCTGACAGCAAAACTGGGCATGAAATTTCTCTTGTCCGCCATTTCCTGGGCAGATGTCATATACCTACAGAGCATCTCTGGACTCTCAGTGGGTTTTAGGGTACACAGAATACATTTTTAATGATGGTGCTGAAGGCATGGATTCCAGTCGATTCCAGTATATTCTTTTAATGCTGAGTTGTTTCTGGAAAGACATATTGTAGGGTAGCGTTCAAGAGGCACCATGGGATAGGCCAGGTAGTGAACTGGGTTTGTTAAGATATGACAAGAAATCTCATTAGGCTTTTTGTGAAAAAAATTCCAAAAAAACGTAATGCAAATTACACTTAACCAATAAAAAAGATTCAGTCAAATGTTATTGTTTTATATTGTGATGCTCTCTGTGTTAGTATCACCAATGGTATCAGTCTTGCTTTCTCCTCAATCTGCTTCCATTTTCCATTCTCCTGTCTTAATACACTGGTTATATGCTGAGGTACTGTTTGTCCTCTGATATTTCACAAATGGATCAGTTTTTAAAATTTTGTGTCCTGAAAGGATTTATTGGCCACCATAAGACAAAGGAGTGGAAGTAAGGCCATTCGGCCCATCGAGTCCACTCCACCATTCAATCATGGCTGATGGGCATTTCAACTCCACCTACCTGCATTCTCCCTTTAGCCCTTAATTCCTTGTGACATCAAAAATTTATCAATCTCACCAAGAGTCTCATAATGTAACAACTCATGTTATTGACCACTCTATACACATATACATTTTCTATGAGAGTATCAGATGATGATCAAATAGGAACCATGGCTAACTTTTACCTCCCTTAACTTCAAAGTTATTCAGGTTAATTGTTATAACCCTCTGTTAATTAGCAGATATTAGCTTACATAATGTTGCTTCATTTGACAAGTATTTTACCTCTTTGCCCTGTTATCAATATTTTCAAAGGTTTTTCTTGTGGATAGGGCTTTAAACTAAACAGTGGAAGGTGGGGGGAAGGCTTGAGTTGCATGGAAAATTATGGAAAAAGTTAAAGGAGGGGAGGCCTCAGTGAAGGTTATTAAGGTTTCTAGAACAAGTAATAAGACAAAGAGTTTAAAAGGGTCATGAATCCAACTTCAGGCACAGCAGAAGTGGCACAGCTATGAAAATGGGGGCAGTCAATACTGACTGAGGGCATTGTACTTAAATGCATGCAGTCTACGAAACAAGGTAACCTAGCATTGATTGAATTGACAGTTATGTTGTTGGTATTGAGGGTTCAGAGCTGAGGACTAAATACTTAAGGATACACATCCTATTGAAAAGGCAAGGAGAATGGCAGAGAGGGTCGGTTTGCCTTAAATGATGAAACTAAATTGACAGCAAGATGTGATATAGAGCCAGGAGGTGTAGAATCTGTGTGGGTAGAGTTGAGGAACTGCGAAGGAGAAATGACCCTGATCAGAGTTGTGTACAGACCTCCTAGTAGTCAGGATATGGGGAAATAATGGTGGCACAGTGGTTAGCACTGCTGCCTCACAGCGCCAGAGACCCGGGTTCATTTCCCGCCTCAGGCGACTGACTGTGTGGAGTTTGCACATTCTCCCCGTGTCTGCGTGGGTTTCCTCCGGGTGCTCCGGTTTCCTCCCACATTCCAAAGATGTGCAGGTCAGGTGAATTGGCCATGCTAAATTGTCCCATAGTGTTAGGGCAGAGGGAAATGGGCCTGGGTGGGTTACTCTTCGGAGGGTCAGTGTGGACTGGTTGGGCTGAAGGGCCTGTTTCCACACTGTAGGGAATCTAATCTAAGTAAATCAGGAGATAGAAAAGACATATAAGAAACGCATTATTATATAATCAGGGGATACGCAGGTGGATTTTGAAAATAGCGTGGTAGCGGATCTGTAATAAAAGGAATTTATGGAATGTCTTTGAGATGGAATTTTGGAGCAGCTTGTGTTAGAACCCACTATGGAACAGGCAATTCTGGATTTGGTAATATGTGATGAGGAAGACTTGATTGGGGACCTTAAGGTGAAGCAAACTCTTGGGTGCATTGACTGTAATATGATACAATTCATCAACGGTGTTACAATTAAGTAAAAGTAAAGACATGAGGGGGAAGCTGGCCAGGGGAACCTAGAAGGGATGATGAAGGAACAGCAATGGCAGGGGTTACTAGGAGTAATTCAGGAGGCACAGCAGGAATTCATAGCAAGAAAGAAGAAACATATTAAAGGGGGGACAAGGCAAGGGAAGTTAGGGACAGCATAATAGCAAACGAAAAAGCATACAATGTGCTGATGATTAGTTGGAGGCTAGAGAATTGGGAAACCTTTAAAAACCAGCAGAAGATAACTGCAAAAAACAATAAGAGGGGAGAAGATGAAGTATGAGATGAAGATAGCTGGTAATATAAAAGAAGATTGCAACATAGCCTTTTGATATCTAAAAGGTAAGAGAAAGGCAAGAGTGAATATTAGACTACTGGAAAATGAGGATGGAGAAGTAGTAATGGGAAAGTATAAAACGATGGAGGAACTAAATAGATACTTTGCACCAGTTTTCACTGTGGAAACACCAGCAGTACACCAGAACTTCCAGATAATTTGGAGCAGAGGTGAGCATAGTGGTCATCACTAAGGGGAAGGTGTTGGGGAAGCTGAAAGGCCTGAAGGTGGATAAGTTACCATAACCAGATAGACTTGTACCCCCAGAGTTCTGAAGGAGATAGCTGAGGAGATTAGAAGCATTGTTGGTGATCTTTCAGTAAACTCTAGAGGACTGGAAAATGGCTAATGCAACAACTCACTTTAAGAAGGGAAGGAAGGAGGCAGAAGACAGGAAACAATAGGCCAATCAGCCTAACTTCAGTCAGTGGTAAGTATTAGAGTCCATTATTAAAAATGAGATTGCAGAGTATTTGGAAGAGCATGGTAAAATGAAAATGAATCAGCACAGCTTTGTCAAGGAGAATTCATGCCTGACAAATCGGTTAGAATTCTTCAAGGTGGTAACAAGCAAGTTAATCAAAGGACAGCCTGTGGACATATCAATTTGGATTTCCAAAATGCCTTTGAGAAGGCCCTGCACAGAATGCTGCTAAAGAAGATGAGCCCATGGTGTTGGGGACAACATACTCACAGAAGGCAGCAAATGAGGATAAAGGGGTCTTTCTCAGGATTGCAGCTGGTAACTCATGGAATTCTGCAGGGTCTCATGTTGGGACCACAACTGTTCATGTTATACATTAACAATCGGGACAAAGGAACTTAGAGCATTGCTGGTAAGTTTGTAGCTGACACAAAGATAGGTGGAGGGACAGATAAAATTGAGGAAGTGGGGAGGCAGCAGAAGGATTTAGACAGACTAGGAGAACAGGCAAAGAAGTGGCTGATGAAATATGATGTGGAAAAATGTGAGGTTAAGCACTTTGGTAGGAAGATTAGAAGGTTGCCTATTTTCTAAATGGGGAAAGACTCCATAAATCTGAAGCACAAACGCTGGTAATACGAAAGAAGATTGCAACAGAATTACCACTTTGGAGTCCTCATTCAGGATTGTTTTAAGGTTAACATACAGGTTCATTTAAGACCGTAAGACCATAAGACATAGGAGTGGAAGAAAGGCCATTCGGCCCATCAAGTTCACTCCGCCATTTAATCATGGCTGATGGGCATTTCAACTCCATTTACCTGCATTCTCCCCGTAGCCCTTAATTCCTCGTGACATCAAGAATCTATCAATCTCTGCCTTGAAGACATTTAGCGTCCCGGCCTCTACTGCACTCTGCGGCAATGAATTTCACAGGCCCACCAGTCTCTGGCTGAAGAAATGTCTCCGCATTTCTGTTCTGAATTGACCCCCTCTAATTCTCCGGGTTTGTTTATACTCACCATCTGCTCCCACTCAAAATGACCGTTGGTGTCGAAGGGTGAGTATTTATACTCACTGCTTTCCTTCCCGGCTGCCCCTCTGCTCGCCGTCACTCCCCCTGCTGCTCCCGCTCTTTCTGTGAAGAGAGAGAAAGAAAAACACCGCTGCCCGCTACTGTTAAGTAATATTAAGACAAACTGTCTTACCTTAGCTGTAGTCTTCCGTGTTCGTTTATACTCAGCCTCTGCTCCCACTCAAAAAAATCCTAATTTGACAGTTAGGAAAGCAAATGCAGTGTCAACATTCATTTCAAGAGGGCTAGAATATAAGAGCAGAGATGTACTTCCAAGGCTGTATAAGGCTTTGATCAGACTGTATTTTGAATATTGTTAGCAGTTTTGGGCTTCATATCTAAGGAAGACTGTGAGTTGGCATTGAAGGGTGCCCAGAGAAGGCTTACAACAATGAGAAAAGGCTGAAAAATCTCAGCAGGTCTGGCAGTATCTTTGGGGAGAAAGCAGAGTTAACATTTTAAGTTAAGAGTTCAGAAGAAGTGTCACTTGACCCAAAATATTAACTCTGCTTTCTCCCCACAAATGCTGCCAGGCCAGCTGAGATTTTCTAGTAATTTCCGATTTTGTTTACAAGAATGATCCAGGGGATGGAGGGTTCACCATATGAGAAGCAGTTGAGGATTCTGGATCTGTACTCGATGGTCTTTAGAAAGATGAGGGGAGCCCTAGTTTAAACTTATTGAGTACCAAGAGGCCTGGATAGACTGAACTTCAGAAAGATGTTTTCACTAATAGGAGACACTAGGACTTGAGGACACATCCTCAAGAATGCTTTAGGACTGAGGTAATGAGGAATTTCTTTATCCAGAAGGTGCAGCTGAAGACGGAAGAAATCAAGTCATTGAGTGTATTTAAGCCAGAGATAAACAGGTTTTGATAGGTAATGGAATAAGGGTTATGGGGTGAAGGCAGAAGAATGGGATTAGAAACATGTCAGCCATGATCTAGTAGTGGAGCAGACCTGATAGGCTGAATGGCCTAATTCTGCTCCTATGCCTTATGGTCTTACGGCTTTGAGTAGGAAAAGTTCCTCTATCTACTCTGCTGACACCCCACCTTTTGAAGATTTTGGCTTATCTGTAATAGAACTCCTCTCAATCTTCTCTCCTCCATGGAAAACAGTCCTAACTTCTGCAATCACTCGTCAAGCCTCATCCCTAATTTTATCAGCAATATTAATATTCTGTTCTACTAAGTGAGTGTTTGGGTATAATTTTGATAATTGATTGAAGTAACTAGAGAGTAATTAGAGTTAACTGTTTATAGTCAAATATTCCGAATTCAAGTGGTTGAATTAATTGAAAATAAAATAGCACTGAAACTATTATCGACTGCGTAAGTGGTATTACTTTATCTAAGTGGTTAGCCTGAGTTAATTAAATCAGATTTGAGCTATAGTAATTTGAACTAGCCTTGTGCTAATTTGTGCTTTCTGTGTTAAGGGCCCCTAGGAATCACATCCTTTCATTAATGCAGCAGCTTTTCTCAATCAAACTAACAGAGAATAAAATATGGAGAACGAACACTGCTATTCAGCCTGCCAACCGCCTGCTCTGACAGATAAGATAAAATTCATTCTATTACGTATTCTGCACAATTTCCTTTGATTCTTGAAAATACTTTGGATCTTGGATCCATCTTAAACCATCTGGTCAAAAATAACATAACACCAGGTTATAGTCCAACAGGTTTATTTGAAGTCACAAGCTTTTAGAGCACTGATCCTTTATCAGGCGAAGACCGGGCAGCACTCTGAAAACTTGTGATTTCAAATAAACCTGTTGCACTATAACCTGGTGTTGTGCGACTTCTGACCTTGTACAACCCAATCCAACACCGGCACCTCCACACCACACCTGGCCAGGGGATTGGAGCTCTCTGGGTGGCACGGTGGCTCAGTGGATAGCACTGCTGCTTCGCGGCACCAGGGATCCAGGTTTGATTCCAGCCTTGGGCAATTTCTGTGTGGAGTTTGCACATTCTCCCCGTGTCTGCGTGGGTTTCCTCTGGGTGCTCTGGTTTCCTCCCACAGTCCAAAGATGGTCAGGTGAATTGACCATTCTAAATTGCCCATAGTGTTAGGTGCATTAGTCAAAGGGAAATGGGTCTGGGTGGATTACTCTTCGGAGGGTTAGTGTGGACTTAATGGGCCGAAGGGCCTGTTTCCATACTGTAGGGAGTCTAATCTATTCATGTATAAAAACTGAACTGCAAATTGCTTTTGCTTGCCGGTGAAATGGAAACTGCATTGATATTTCCTGATTTTGTCTGTTCCTAAATCAGCGATTTCAAACAGATTAAAAAAAAATTAGTCAGTAAAATACAGATTATAGTTCTCTTTCAATGGATGAGCCTTTAAAAATAAGAGGCAATGATCATTTACTTGCCTGTCAAGCACAACTGGGGCACATTTACACAGCTGAACTAACACTGGTGAAGTAAGAACAAATGTTTGATTGATTGATTGTTGTTACATGTACCAAGATACAGTGAAAAGTGTTATTTTGCAAGCTATACAAGAAAATCATTCCATACAAAGTGCATCAGGGTAGCAAACAGAGTGCAGAATACTGTGTTATAGTGCACAGAAGGTGCAGAGAGAGAGAGAGAGAACAGAATTAACATTTGAGAGATCTATTCAATAGTCTGATAATCATGGGGAAGAAGCTGTTCTTGAATCTGTATGTGTATTCAAACATTTATTTCTTCTGTTCAAAGGAAAAGGATGCAAGAGAGTATAACCAGGATGGAAAAGGCCTTTGATTATGTTGGTTGTTTGCCTGAGGCAGTGAGAAGTGTAAAATTGCCTGAGTATAAATATTGTTTATATATTTACTGAGTAAAATGTATTTCTAATTTGTTTATAGAGTGTGGACAATTCTCCACTATTCAATTTTGTTGCCCATTTCTAGCTGCCCTTGAAAGTATGGCAGTGAACTGCCTTCTTCAATCATTGCAGTTTATTTAGTGGAAGTACAACCGCAGTGCTGTGAGAGAGGCGTTCCATGATTTTGACTGGTGCAACAGTTGAAGAATAATGTATCCAAAATTTCTCTTCTAATTCACTCAGACAATCAATGTTGACAAAGAACATCTCTCTTACATTCAACTATTTGAACAGCTCACTATATGACCATGAGAAACCCCTGTAGACATGTCCTGAGGTTTACATATTTGATCTCGAACAACTCTTCAGAGTTCAACAGTTCAGCTTTTCTATTGGACTGGGTCTGTCATGAGATTTGGAGTTGAATGATCCTGACACAACGCAAAATGAGTATCAGTGAGTAGAATAGTTGTAAGTGTTTGCTAGGTGATATCTATTGGATGTGATGGATATCAAATTTTCTGCTCCTAGATCTGATGGTCTAGTGGCCTTCAAAGTAATCAGGTACCTTTGGAAGAATTACTGCAGAGAAAGACTTTTCAAATATCCCATCTCAGTAATAGAGGAGCTCAGCACATCAGTGTAAAAGAAAAGGCTAAAACATTTTACAACAATCTTCAACCAGATGTGCCAAGTGAATGATGTATCTTGGCTTCATTTGGAGGTCCCCACCATCACAGAAACCAGCTTTCAGCTAGTTGTATTCACTCCATGTGATACTGTGAAACAAATGGAAGCATTGGATACTGCAAAGCCTGTGGGCTGAGACAACATTCTCCAATGACCACCGTTTAGAAGGACAAGAGCAACAGATACATATGGAAATATATTGCTGTTCCTCCAGTGCCACATAGAGCTCCCTCCCTAATAGTATTATAGTTGTAGCTACACTAAATGGCAGCCCACCCCCACCACCTTGTCAAGGGCAAATATAACTAGACAATAAATATTGGCCAGGCCAGAAATGCCCACATCTTATGAATAAATGAAAATAAAAATAAACTTGACATTCTGGGTTAGCTCCTCCTGGGTCTAGTTTGTGAAGCAGGTATTCTGTTTCAGTGTTCCCAAACTGAGAGTGAAAATCAGGACCAGGAAATTCCATGGAACAACTTTGCAGAAGAGTAGAGCAATAATCCCCAGTTTCCTTAATCAAATTCTAGAAACAGACTCTGTGACCATTATTTTGAGAATAAAGCTAATCCACTTAAACTCAATTCAATTCATTATCCGTTCACCCTGGATATCCGCGCTAATATTTGCACTCCTGTGCTCCCTGGACAGATGTTAACTTATTCAGAGGAGACATGGAATTGTACCTAGAATCTTTTGATTTCTACATCTTAATGTTATATTGAAAAGTCCCTTTGCATCTTCAAGGGTATCAGATACAATGCATATCTAAAATTGAGATTCAAATCTGTAATCTCTCCAGCATTTGTGTCAATTTCTTAATTTTTACTATTGTTATAGAAAGTATAGAGAGTTTATAGTATTGATTAAGTAGATTATTACTGTATTGGTGAAAGAGATTGCTGACAGAGTGGCAGGAAAATGGCAGATTGAATTTGTTACAGTGATTTGTAAGGCAATGCATTTTGGTAGAAGAGACAAGATGTTGTCACTTATTGTCACTGTGCCAAAGAATGTGCAGAGATAGCGGGACCTGAGGATTCTTCTAAATACACTTTTGAAGGTATCTGGGCATATAGGATCTTGAGATCTATTGGAATATTGACTATATAAGCAACTAAGATATACTGAAGCTGTATGTTTACAGTTAAGTCAGGAAGGAACTCAGTCTCGTTCTGTCTCTGGGGAATATGATAGCTAAAATAGATAAGGGAGCAGTTTAGTAACAGTGACTTTTTTTAGAATGAATTATTTTATGGGATGAGGATATTATTCACTAAGCCAGCACATTGTCCTGATTTATATTGCTCTTGAGAAGATTGTAGTGAGCATTCTTCTCAAACCATTGCAGTCTATTTATTGTGGATAGACTCAAAATGCTGTTCAGAAGTTCCAGGATTTTAACCCAGTAAAATGGAAGTAATGGTGACATAGCATCCAAGCCAAGATGATATGTGGTTTGGAGGGAAACTTACAGCTGGTGTTCCCATGTCTTTCCTTGTCTTTCTAGGTGATAGATGCTATGTTGAATTATTGTAGAGCATCTTGCAGATGGTGCACATCACTGCTACTGAACATTGGTGGTGGAGGGAATGAACATTGAAGGTGTTAAGCAGAGTACTAATCAAGAAAGTTCATTTGTCCTGGGTAGTATGGAGCTCTTTGAACTAGAGTTGCCGTTAAACAGATAATTGGAAGCAACATTCCCTCTAAGTGGCATGTCTATGCTGCGATATTCCAATCCCAGCATTGACTTCTGGTTCCAGAGGTCACTGCCATTACAGGCCTTGAAGGCCCATTATGAAAATTAAAGGGAACACTGGTGGAAGGTATTTCATCATGTTCCTGACTTGAGGCTTATAGATAATGGACTGGATTTGGGAGCCAAGAGGTATGTTGATAGCCTCTTCCTGCACTGTTAAGATTCTAAGCAGCCTATTGAGTTTGCACCAAGTCTCTGAAAGGCATCCCACCCAGACCCACCTGATATTTACCTTGGATAAACCACTCAGCCTGCTTAGTCCTAGACACAACAGGGTAATTTAACATGGCCAATCCATCTAATCTGCATATCTATGGACGATGGGAAGAAACCAGAGCACCCAGAGGAAACCCACACAGAAAAGTGGTGAACGTACAAACACCACACAGACAAGCACCCAAGGGTGGAATTGAACTCAGGTCCTTGGTGCTGTGAGGCAACTGTGCTACTCCCATGTCACTCTACATCTTATTCCTCACCTTTGACCTTGCCTTTGGTTGCAGCTACATCTATATTGCTGGTCCTATTAAGTTTCTGGTCAATTGTTTCCTCCGGAAAGTTGATAATGGGAGATTCAGCAACAATAATTCCAATTCAAGAGAACATCTTTGCCACAAATAGAATGTTGTAGTGAACAGCCAAAAAGGCAAGCTGTTTGCTATGACCTGCCAGGCTTCAGTACTGAAATTCATACCCTCAATACTCAGTGATAGGCCGAATGTCTTTTAGTCTTAGATTAGATTAGATTACTTACAGTGTGGAAACAGGCCCTTCGGGCCAAAAAGTCCACACTGACCCGCCGAAGTACAACCCACCCATACCCCTACATTTACCCCTTACCTAACACTACGGGCAATTTAGCATGGCCAATTCACCTGACCCACACATCTTTGGACTGTGGGAAGAAACCGGAGCACCCAGAGGAAACCCACGCAGACACGGGGAGAACGTGCAAACTCCACACAGTCAGTCACCTGAGTCGGGAATTGAACCCAGGTCTCAGGCACTGTGAGGCAGCAGTGCTAACCACTGTACCACCGTGCCGCCCACCATCAATAATTGCCTATTTGCCAACCAATCACCTCTCATGCAGTATAAAAGTAGGTTTTCACCTCAAATTGGTACTCTTGTAAATTTTCCTGGTGAAAGAAAGGCAAAAATGGACAGATAATCTTTGAGAAAATGTGCCTTTTTCCAGCAATATTCAGTTTCTGTGTTATGAAATGACTATTGGTAGTTTCATTGAACATAAAAGAGTAATGGTAGGATTATGTCTGGTTAGAGATAGAAGTGACTAAAAATACTTACTTGGAAGAGGGCCAGTTTATGTGGGTTGAGAATGGAGCTGTCACCCTAATTTGGCATCAATAAATTTTTAACTGAATCATGCAAGGATTGATTGCCTTTATAGAGAAGGGTCAGGTATAAATACATTTCCAAGAGGGACAAAGACACAGCAATCAAAGCCAGAGCTCCAAAAGAGACAGAAACTAAAATGAAGTGGTCAAAGTGAGCACATGACATGTCACATTGATAATACAAGTGAGAACCAGGAAGAACATAAATGCCAAAAGGAAACTAAATAGAAAACAAAAAAGGCAAAGACTGGGCAGAAACTCACAGCTAACATAAAATACAAAACTAAAATTATTTACAGGCCTTTTTAAAAAAATTCAATCATGGGATGTGAGCTTTGTGTCTGGGCCAGCAACTATTGCCTATCTCTAGTTGCCCTTGAGAAGTTGGTGTGCCTTTTTGAACTGCCACAGTCCATTGGAGTAGGGACGTCAACAATGTTATCAGAAGGGAGTTCCAGGATTTTGCTACAGTAGTACTGAAAGAATGACAATACATTTCCACGTCAGGGTGGTAACTGGAAATAGTAGTGTTCCTGTGTATCTACTGCCCTAGTCTTTTGAGATGCTAATTGTCATTGTTTTCAATGGTGGTGCCTCAAGAGCCCTCGTGAATATCTAAAATTCATTTTGTTAATAATCCAGCTACTGAGTGTTGGTTGTGGAGGGAGTGGATGTCTGTGGATCTGGTGCCAATCAAGCTTGATGGTATCAAACTTCTTGAGTGTTGTTGGAGCTTCAAAAGGTAAATGGGGAGTGTTTCATCAAACACATCAGCCCTCAATCAAGTCTCCTCCA
The DNA here is from genome assembly GCF_020745735.1 of Hemiscyllium ocellatum. Taxonomy (NCBI): domain Eukaryota; kingdom Metazoa; phylum Chordata; class Chondrichthyes; order Orectolobiformes; family Hemiscylliidae; genus Hemiscyllium; species Hemiscyllium ocellatum. The sequence continues at coordinate 50,358,295 of NC_083401.1, read as the reverse complement.
TTTCCCACACTTCTACCCTTAAACCCACCACCTCAACCCTGACAAAGACATAACTCGCTGGCCCTCACATTCCACCCCACCAATCGCCAAATCCAACATATCACCCTCCATCACTTTCACCATCTTCTGTCAGACGCAATCACTAAACATATATTTCCCTCCCCACTCTTGTCGGCATTCGATAGGGACTGTTCCCCCGCGACTCTGTCATTAGGTCCACACTCTCCACTAACCCCCTCTCCATGCCTGGCACCTTCCCTTGCTACCCTCAGAGGTGCAAAGCCTGCGGTCACACCTCCTCCCCTCACCTCCATCCAAGGCCACCAAAGGATCATTTCAAATCCAGCAGAGATTTATTTGTACATCCTCCAGCCTCACAGTTGGATCTGGTGCTCTCAATGTGATCTCCTGTACATTGGCGAGATCAAGTGCAAACTCACAGAACAGTTCAGGGAACATCTCTGGTCCATATGCACTAACCAACCCCACCTTCCCGTGGCCATCCACTTCAACACCCCTCCCACTCCCTCGAACGCCATATCCATTTTGAGCCTCCTCCACTGCCTTCACAAGATCGCCTGCAAACTGGAGGAGGAACACATCACCTTCCACCTCAGAGCCCTACAACCGCACGGCATGAACATTGAATTCACCAGCTCTCAAATCTCTCCTCCCACAACCCATCCCAAATCCAATCTCTGACTCAGATCGACCCTCTTAACCAGACCTACCTGTCCACTTTCCTTCCCACCTATCCGCTCCACGTTCCTCACTGACCTACCGCTATCACCTCCTACCTTCACCCATCTATCACCTACCTTTCCCCTAGGCCCACCCCTCCTCCTCCCCACTTATCACTCAACCTCGCCCTCCCCCTCCCCCCCGTCCTGAAGAAGGAACCTGCCTGAAATCTCGACTCTCTTGTTCCTCAAATGCTGCCTGACATGCTGTGCCTTTTCTAGCACCATGCTTCCTCAACATATAAGTTGTGCTTTATAGATGGTCAATGGATTTTGAGTCAAGTGAGCTATTGACTGCAGTCTTCCTAGCCTCAGACCTGCTTTTGTTAATCACAGGGTTTACTTGCCTAATCCAGTGCAGTTTCTGCTCAATGATAACTCTCCCCCAAGATATTGATAGTTGAAACAATAGTAAGTGGAGAAATGGGAAGAATTCAGGATTCAAAAAGGATTTACACATGAGATCTTTGATTAGACCATAAACATAGGCATGATTTGGAGGTCCCAGTGTTGGACTGGGATGGAAAAAGTTAAAAATCGCATAACACCAAGTTATAGTCCAACAGGTTTATATGACAGCACAAGCTTTCGGAGAGCAGCTTCAAAAGTAGTGTTCCAAAAGCTTGTACTTTCAATTAAACCTATTGGACTATAACCTGGTGTTGTGTGATTCTTAACTTTGTCCATAAGCATAGGATCAGAAGAAGGCCATTCAGATCATTCAGTCTGTTCTGTTATTCAGTGAGATATTGGCTGATCAATTCAACTTCCTGCCTTTACCCCATAGCCCTGGGTTTCCTTATTGATTAAAATTGATCTCAGTTTTAAATATACTAAATGACTCAGCCTGACAGTCCTCTGCAGTAAAGAATTCCATTGATTCACAACCATCAGAACAAAACAATGTCCTCCTCATCTCTGTCCTAATTGTGCAATCCATTATTCTGAGATTATGCCCTCTGGTGCCAGACTCTCCAACAAAAAAAACATCCATATCTAACCTGTCAAGTCCTCTCAGAATCTTCAGTGTGGTTGCCTCTCATTCTTCTAATTTCTAATGAGTACAGGCCCAACCTACTCAACCTTTCCTCATTGGACAGTCTTTTCCTACCTGGTATCAGACTAGTGATACCATTTCTGGATTGCCTCCAATGCCATTGTCAATGTCAGTCTTTCCTTGGATAAATGTCCCAAAACTGTTCACAGTATTCCAGCTTTGGCCTAACTGATGATTTGTATAGTTTATAACATAGTATATTCCATTTCCCTTGAAATAAAGGCCAAGTTTCCAATTGCCTATTAACCACACTGAACTTGGGTGCTAGCTATTTGTGATTCATGGACAAGGACACATATATCACACTGTTCTGTACCTTTATGCATTTTTTCTCCATTTACGTAATACTCACCTCCTTTGACAAAGTGTGTATACTTACATATCCCCACATTGTATTTCATCTGTAATATTACTGGCCATTCATCTAACCAGTCCTTTTTTAAAAATTAATTTGCAGTGTGTGGCCATTGCTGGCTAGGCCAGAATTCATTGCTTAAACCTAATTGATCAGATGGCAGTTGAGAGTCAGTCACATTGTTGTAGGTCTGGAATCTGGAGTCACAGGTAGGCCAGGCAAGGTAAGGATAACAGTTTCATGACAAAGGATGTCACTGAACCAGATGGAATTTTCCTGACAATCATCATTTGACTTTTAATTCCTGACATTTATTGAAGTCATATCCCACCATCAATGATGGTGACAATTAAACCTACTTCCCGGAACATTATCTGTGTCTCTGGATTAATATTTAGTAATAACACCACCAAGCTATCACCCACCCGACTACAGACTGTTTGCGTCATCATCAACACTTGCTTTCCCACATTGTTTTGTTTCATGTTTGGTCATAGCACATTCACTTTTCTCATCCGAGTCAGTAGTATGAAGTGTAAATAATCGTAGCTCCATCGCTGGTCTCTATGGTACGCCATGAGTTATAGGTTGTCATGCCCCTCTTCCCCACCATCCTCTGCTAATATTGAGATATTAAGTGAAGAATTCACATATGTCTTGATCAAGGAAAAAGAAGATGTTCAATTCCTAGTGAAAGGTGAGGGCATTGAAACAATGGTTGGTATAAAAATGATATCAATTCGCCATTACTGTATTGTAGCCCTTAAAGTCTATCATAACTTTGATCATAATCTTTGAATCTCCTTGGGTATGGAGTAGTGCCTGAGGATTAGTGAATTGCAATTATTTCCTCCCATGGGGTGAATCAGTTTTCCTTGGTGTCTCCCTTGGTGATGATTTGGAGATGCCGGTGTTGGACTGGAGTGTACAAAGTTAAAAATCACACAACACCAGGTTATCAGAATCACAGAATTATAACAGTGCAGAATGAGGTCTATCGTGCCTGCACTGGCTCTCCATTCATTTTGAATTAGTGCGAGTCTCCTGAACTCCATCTGCCTTCTATCTCCATCAACTTGTCAATGTCCTTTTGAAGTTATATTGTCCCCTTCTACACTGTTCTCTCCCAAGTATAGTGCGCTATACACAGGTATTTATTTTTTTAATAAATGTAACATGAAAGGCACTGGAGAATCCTACTGCAAATATTCCTGCATCTCACAAAAAAACCCAGTACTAATTACTCATTGTTTCTTCACCCTATCAGTTATCTATATTTCTGTTGCCCTTTTATGCTATGCCCTATACCTTTCTTCAGAAGCCTGTTGTGTGGCATTGTATCAAACACCCTCTGAAAGTCCATATACACTACATCAACAGCATTGCCCTCATATACCTTTTCCGTTCCCTTCTCAAAAAAACTCCAACACATTAGTTTGACATGATTTTTCCTCAACAAATCGATGTTGCCTCTTCTGAATCAACCTTCATTTTTTTTTCCATATGACTATTAATCCTGCCTGAATAATTGTTCCTCCAAGACTCTCCATCTGTGTGATTAAATTGACTGGTCAATAATTATTGACCAATCTTTACATTTTTTGAGAAAGGGCATAATGTTTGGAATTTTCCAGTCCTCTGTCACCACCCCTGAATCCAGGGAAAATTGAAAGATTACAACCAGTGCCTCTGCAATTTCCACTCTCATTCACTTCAATATGCTTGGATGCATCTCATCCAGTCCCAGTGACTTATCAACTTTAAGTCCCGACATCTTATCAAATAACTCCTCTTTGTCAATTTAAACTCTTCTAGCAACTGGGTTTACTACCCTGTCACCATGGCCTGGGCAGATCTTCCTCTTAGGTATAGATTATGCAAAGAATTCATTTAAAAGCTTAACCATGCCTCTTTCCTCAATGTGAAAACCCTTCAATTGCCCCTTATCAGCCCTATTCCTCTTTTTACCATTCTTTTACTATTGATGAGCTGACAAAAGATATTGGGGTTTCTCCTTACATTAGCTGCCAGTCATTTTCCATAATCCATTTTGCTTTCTTATTTGTTTTTCACTTCCCCTCTCACCTTGTGTATTCAACTTAGTTCTCAACTCTATTTATTACTGATCTTTATCATAAACACTCTTTTTTTCTTTTATCTCCTTGTCATCCAGGGAGTGTTGTGGGGAAAATGTAGAGAATCACCAGGAGATGCAGAGAGTTCTTCAAGAAGTAGGGCTTTTATTTGAAAACAAAAAACCATGACATTGAGAAAGCAGATTCTCAAATGCCCATGAACCTCAGGCTCCGTAGATTTTTATATCTATTTTTTATCATGTTTCTGTTAGCGTATCAGCAAGTCCAACTATATTAATTAAAGTACCTCACTCTAGTTACACAATAAACCCGTGATGTTAGTTCCCATTATCTCTTTAGTTGTACATTCTATTTAATGTTATTCTAATGTCACAGTTAGATATTTATTATCACCTCTGCTACATGATCTTCCAGGAAACTAGCTCTACTAAGTGTTATCTCATCTCGCCATAGTGACCTTTCAGCCTTAACCTTACTCTGCTAATTGGTGTAAGAGCATTTCACTATTCTTATCCCATCCTGCCTTCCACAGACCACAGATTACCAGTGGTCTTCATGCTCTTTATTTTCCATAGGATTTGTTTGTTCCGATGAAGAGTCACTTGACTCAAAACATTGACTCTGCTTTCTTTCCACAGATGTGGCCAGACCTGCTGGGTTTCTCCAGCAATTTCTGTTTTGGTTTCATATCTCCAGCATCCATAGCATTCTGTCTTATTTCTGGATTTGTTAGTCCTGCCTTTCCCTTTTTATGGAATATACCTTGACTGTACAGAAACTATCTCCTCTTTTGCAATAACCTTTTGTTCAGCCACTATTTCACCTGCCCACCTTTGGTTTCAATCTTACTCCACTGACATGTAATTTTCCACCATCATCCTAACCCTTATGTACTTTATCAATGTCCCCAAAGTGTTCCCCTGCCACTTGATCGATTTGGTCCATCTCATTCCCAAAAACATAACTTCCTTGGGATGAAACAGATATGGAGAGGAATTTTTGGTAAAGTTTATTAAGCGTTGGAGTTCTTTACATCAGACAGCAGTAGCGATTGAGGCATTGAACATATTCAATGTTGCATGACTGACTTTATCAGCAAGGCAGTAAGGGCTTTGGGGCAGCGGATATGATTTTGAGTTAAGGCCATAACCTGATCAACCAGAACCTTCTTTCAATTAGGATCGTCTTTGATGAGGGAGCAGACAAAATGTATCAAATTGCCTATTCCTGTTCCATTGCCTTGTGTTTTTATGAACCTTGAAACTTGGGCAGTCTGTCGGGATGCTTAAATTCTGAGAAAGGGTCACGTGAACTGAAATGTTAACTGTGATTTCTCTCCACACATGCTGCCAGATGCGCTGAACATTTCCAGCAATCTCTATTTTTGTTTCTGATCAACATCATCTGCAGTTCTTTTGTTTTTTTTAATTAAGATAATTCAGTTGCCAGTTTTGTGTCCTTGCATTTCTAAGCCTCTATCTTAATCTCCAATAGCTGGGAATGTTTGGAATGATGCTTGAATTCTTCACTGTCTGACTGACAATAGGCATGCCAACTACTGATTCAAATTACCACTCTGGTCACATATTCAGGAAAATGACAGGCAGGAAAATAGCGTTGAGGCTGAGTTGAGATGAACTATGATCATATTGAATGGCGGAGCAGGCTTAAGGGACTGAATTGTCTTACCCTGCTCATAGTTCTTATGTTCTTATATAATAGAATTATCTCCTCAATATAATGTAGTATTCTAGCTGCACTTTGCAACCATGACATGAAATGCATTAACATTATTATTGTCTCTGTTTATTTGCAAGCAGATAAAGAAAACATGATTAATTAAATGGTCTTCACAGCAGCAATATCCATTTTCAAGTATGCACTTATCAAATGTCAGTTCGTGTGCATTCAATTAACTACCGGCCCTTTTGTGTGAGAATGAATAACCAAATATTTAATTTGTGTTGGGGGCTTAAGTAATACACAGTATTAATGATCAGGTTATTTCTTCCAGAAAGACATCAAATAAGCACCAACATTTTAGAAGAACATTGTACAACAAACAGATTATGTGCAACCTTTAATCATTCTACATATGGAACCGACACTATGATTGTTTGAACTCTGATTGGAGAAACTGCAATATATACTTAAAATCCGACAGAATGTGACACAAAGACTGTGTGCAAGACAGTACTTCATATTCATTAGTTTTTCTTTTCAAAATGTTTGCTACTTTCAGGGTATATCCACAAATCGCTCCTGCTCTATTTTTCATCTTTCTATAAAGATGAAATGCAGCTTTCAAAGAGACATAAGCAGGAGGTGGGAATCTGACTGCCGAAATTGAATTCACCCTTCTGATTCATTGCTCTTTCAATTTCCCACTTGCACGTTTTACTCTAACTTCAAACCTGATTGAGGTGTCTCAGGTTAGGCTTGTTGTGATGGCTTTGTTCCTGACATTTAGCTACTTTTGAATCACCTGATACAAATCTCCAAAAGGTTAAAAAAAAAGTCTTGCACCACTTTAGAATTCAACTTTTTTGTCAATCAGAATCAAGTATTTCAATTTATGCTGCTGCTTCAGCTAAATTCACTCTTCCGTAACATTACTGTTAACCATTTGGTGTTGCTTTTCCTTTTCTCCTAACAAAGTCAGAAAACATAAAAAGAATGTCTACATTTTTTAAAGTAGATTCCCTGCCGTATGAAAACAGGCCCACACCAACCCTCTGAAGAGTAACCCACCCAGACCCATTCCCCTACCTACCCGATATTTACCCCTGACTAATGCACCTAACACCATGGACAATTTAGCATGGCCAATTTACATCTTTGGGCTGTGGGTGGAAACTGGAACACCCAGAGGAAACCCATACAGACAGTCACCCAATGCAGCAATCGAACCCATGTCCCTGGCACTGTGAGGTAGCAGTGCTAACCACTGAGCCACAGTGCCACCCCATTTCTTCTGTTATTTTAACTCACCCACACTGATGAATAGCCAGGTAGTTTTTAAGGCACTGATGAAGGTGAAGCCCAACACATCAGTAGAAAAGGTAAGGATGAAGCATTTGCAAGAAACTTCAGTCAAAAGTAGACGATCCTATTCAGTCTCCTTCTGAGATCCACAGCATCACCATGACAAATGTGGGAGGTGATGGCTTAGTGGTATTATCACTGGACTTCTATTCCAGAGGCCAAGATAATGTTCTGGGGATCTGGGTTTGAATCCCAGATGATATGGCAGAGGGTGGAATTTGAATTCAACAAAAGAATCTGGATTTAAGAGTCTAATAATGACTATAAATCAACTGTCAGGAAAAGCCCATCAGGTTCACTAATGTCCTTTAGGGAAGGAAATTGCCATCTTGCCCAGTCTGGCCTACATATGACTCCAGAACCACAGCAACATGGTTGTCCCTCAGCTGCCCTCTGGACAATTAAGGATGGGCAATAAATGCTGGTCTAGCCAGCCATGTCCCCATCATTTCCCAGCCATTGAATTAATCTAAAAATCTTAATAAAGACTAAGTACTGAGAATGCTGGAGAAAGTCAGCAAGTCTCGTATCATCAATAGAGACAGCAACAGATTTTGAGTTTTCAGTCTAATATGGCTTTCTTCAGCACTAAAAGGTATTAGAGAATGTTTTTTTAAAGTACTTTTCACTGATGTTCAGGGCAAAAAGTAAATGGGTGTTAATGGTGGAGAAAGAGAAAAAGAGATGCAAAATGGATGTAGATTATAGTGTGAAAGGGAAGGAATAGTTCATGTCTACTCAGAGAAATTAAACAAAATACAAACAAGACTCTATGATGGGCATCTTGGGGGGAGATGGTAACAAAAAATTTTTGATCAGACATAATTTGATCAATTTCTGGTTAGTGAATTCGAATTGAGACTTTGAAGCTGTAAAGTGCTGAATAGGGAAGTGAGGTATTGTTACTCGAGCTTATATTGCACTTCATTAGAACATTATTCGAGACCCAGGATAGAAAAGTTAGCATGGGAGCAAGATAGTTTCATGAAATGGCATGGAAATGGGAAGTCTGGGTCATTCCTGCACATGGAGCAGAGGTGTTCCTCAAACTGGTTTCCTCGTGATTATCTTCTGCCATTTCTGACCACCTCCAGAGGGATGCCAGTATCAAACACATTGCCAGCATTCCATATTTTTTCCTATTTCCTCCATGAAACCCTGGTCTACTCCTCCATCATTCCTAATGATTTCTCCCCTCCCCCCGGCCCTTTCCCATGCAATCACAGAAGTGTAACACCAGCCCATGCACCTCCTCCCTTTTCACTGTAAGGCCACAAACACACCTTCCAGGTGAAGCAGTGTTTTACTTCTTTTGATTTTGTTCACCCTCATAATGTGGCCTCCTTTACATTGGCAAGTCCAACCACAGACTATGTGATTACTGTGTAAAACACCTCAATTCTATCTAATGACCCTGGCTTGACATCTCAACAAACCATTTTTCCCTCATGTAAAAAATGAGGTCTGCAGATGCTGGAGATCACAGCTGCAAATGTGTTGCTGGTCAAAGCACAGCAGGTTAGGCAGCATCTCAAGAATAGAGAATTCGACGTTTCGAGCATAAGCCCTTCATCAGGAATAAGAGAGAGAGAGCCAAGCAGGCTGAGATAAAAGGTAGGGAGGAGGGACTAGGGGGAGGGGTGATGGAGGTGGGATAGGTGGAAGGAGGTCAAGGTGAGGGTGATAGGCCGGAGTGGGGTGGGGACGGAGAGGTCAGGAAGAGGATTGCAGGTTAGGAGGGCGGTGCTGAGTTGAGGGAACCGACTGAGACAAGGTGGGGGGAGGGAAAATGAGGAAGCTGGAGAAATCTGAATTCATACCTTGTGGTTGGAGGGTTCCCAGGCGGAAGATGAGGCGCTCCTCCTCCAGCCGTCGTGTAGTTGTGTTCTGCCGGTGGAGGAACTCCCCCTCCCACTCCACCGAGGACATGCAAGTCCTTGGACTCCTCCACCGGCAGAACACAACTACACGACGGCTGGAGGAGGAGTGCCTCATCTTCCGCCTGGGAACCCTCCAACCACAAGGTATGAATTCAGATTTCTCCAGCTTCCTCATTTCCCCTCCCCCCACCTTGTCTCAGTCGGTTCCCTCAACTCAGCACCGCCCTCCTAACCTGCAATCCTCTTCCTGACCTCTCCGCCCCCACCCCACTCCGGCCTATCACCCTCACCTTGACCTCCTTCCACCTATCCCACCTCCATCGCCCCTCCCCCTAGTCCCTCCTCCCTACCTTTTATCTCAGCCGGCTTGGCTCTCTCTCTCTTATTCCTGATGAAGGGCTTATGCTCGAAACGTCGAATTCTCTATTCCTGAGATGCTGCCTAACCTGCTGTGCTTTGACCAGCAACACATTTGCATTTTTCCCTCATGCTAACGTTTCTGTCCCTTTCACTCTGTTTCCGTTAAAAGTACAAAAAAGGAACTTTCCTAACCTTTCAGTTCTGAAAAAAAGTCATACCTTGCTCATACATTAAATCTTTCTGTAGTGATTGTAATGAGGTCAGCCAGGTGTACTGTATAGAATATGAGTTCCTTGATTGGGGCTGTTAATCGGGTCCAATCAGAGAGCCCTGGTTGATAGATAAGATCAGGAGTGTCAAACATTCTAATGTCTCTGAGGCCCTAAGGGAGCCAGACCAGGGTCAAGTACTTGCATGTGTAAGTATAAAGGGTGCAATATAAAGGGTGATGCAATACTGGCCTCTGTGGAGTCATTTAACTTTCTTTCTCCACAGATGCTGTCCGACCTGTTGAGTTTCTTCAGCATTCTCTGTGTTTGTCACTCTTCTGGTCAAAATGACCACTGAGGTAGGACTCTCCAACCCTCAGCTCCTTTTGTTTATTTCCCATTTTCTTCTTTTTTTGTTTCCCCACTTCCTCTCCTCTTTGATGTTTCCCCCTGAGCTGGAGACCTATAGAGCAAAGCAGTGGTTGGCAAGCTAGTGGCCCGAGGGGAGCAGTGATGGCCAGTGGGCTTGGAGGCCCGAGGGGAGCAGTGATGGCCAGTGGGCTTGGAGGCCCGAGGGGAGCAGTGATGGCCAGTGGGCTTGGAGGCCCGAGGGGACCAGTGACAGCCAGTGGGCTGGAGGCCCGAGGGGAGCAGTGACAGCCAGTGGGCTGGAGGCCCGAGGAGAGCAGTGACAGCCAGTGGGCTGGAGGCCCGAGGGGAGCAGTGATAGCCAGTGGGCTGGAGGCCCGAGGGGAGCAGTGACAGCCAGTGGGCTGGAGGCCTGAGGGAAGCAGTGACAACCATTGGACTGGAGATCTGAGGGGAGCAGTGACGACCATTGGACTGGAAGTCTGAGGGGAGCAGCGACGGCCAGTGGGTTGGAAGTCTGATGGGAGCAGGAACAGCCAATGAGCTGGAGGCCTGATTGAAGCAGGGACGGGCAGTGGGCTGGAGGTCTGAGGGGAGCAGTGATGGCCGGTGGGCTGGAGGCTCAAATGGAGCAGTGATGGCCAGTGGGCTGGAGGCCTGATCGAAGCAGGGATAGCCAGTGGGCTGGAGGCCCCAGGGAAGCAGGGACAGCCAGTGGACTGGAGGCCTGATTGAAGCAGGGACGGGCAGTGGGGTGGAGGTCTGAGAGAGCAATGGCAGCCGGTGGGCTGGAGGCTTGATCGAAGCAGGGACTGCCAGTGGGCTGGAGGCCCGAGGGGAGCAGGCACGGCCAGTGGGGTGGAGGTACCAGGGGAGCAGGGACAGTTAGTGGGCTGGTGGCCTGATTGTGGGCTGGAGGCCTGAGGGATGCCGGGACAGCCAGTGGATGAAGGCCCAAAGGGAGCAGGGACAGCTTGTGGTCTGGAAGGTCAAGCGGAGGGTTGTTGGATCAGGGACCGGTGTGGGCGGTCAATGGCTTGCAAGCCCGGTCAGACCATGTGTACTGACCTACTGCAAGCATTTTAAAGAAAGACTATAGTGTTTATCTTCTTAACTTTATTTCTCATTTTCTCTAAGTTATACTATGAATACCTGTAAGTAATTTAACTTCTATGTTTTTTTTCCTTCAGTTCTCTAATTTGTATCTACGTTCTGTACCTAGGAACTTTGTACCTAAGATGGCACCGTGTAGGTTGACATTGTAAACTTTTCACTGTTCTCCTGTACTTCTGTACTCGAGTACACATGACAGTAAAGGATATTCTACTTCTAAGTCTATTCTAAAATGACAGAATACAGCCAATTCAAATTGTTCCATGTGGTATTGAGAAACGGCTGAAGACAATGGATACCGAAAAGGCTATGACCTGATAACATTCTGGTAATAGTACAGATGCCTTATTTTCCATAATTAGCTCCGTTCCAGGTCAGTCTGTTCCAGCACAGCTAAAATGCCAGCATCTACCTGACAATGTGGAAAATTGCCCAGGTAACTCTTGAGCACAAAATCAGAACAAACCCAAATCAGCCAATTACTGCGCAATTTTTCTACTCTCACCCATCAGTAAAGTGACAGAATGTGTCATTGGTCATGTTTCCATGCTGCACACGTTCAGCAGTAACTTTTCACAAGTGAAAGTTTTAAAGATCTTTTGGCTGATTCCAATCTGCTCAGCACTATGGTCTTTTGATTGTTGCATGACATCATTATCTTTCAGACTATATTGCGCACATCATTTTCTTGACTCAGACTTATTTTCCAAGATGCCAGAATCCTGTGGGTCTGTTCCAGTCAAATATAGGAGACAGAAGGTTGAATATGATGTCAAATATAGGAGACAGAGGACTGAATCTTCCTTTCATTCTGGCTAAGCCCAAGTTATAAGGGTTTCTTGGAGGGTTTCATGCTGTAACACCAACAGGTTTTCCTGCCTCATCTTACCAAATTCACCTCATTTATTAAAAACTGAGTGTTCTGAGGAAGGGTCACCATACCCAAAATGTTAACTCTGCTTTCTCTTCACAAATGCTGCCAGACCTGCTGAGATTTTCCAGCAACTTCTGTTTTTGTCTTCTCATTTATTACATCTTATCTCAATGACATTTCTCACATTTGATTTCCATCCCAGATTACCATTGACTGTTCCCAGAACAATTTATCACTCAGCAGATAACCCTGAATTCACCAACACCTCTTGCACCCACATAATCTTTAAGAGCCTCTTGTACCCCCAGAGAAGCACTGCTAGTCTGGAGCTATCCTGCACACTTGGTGACATTTGCCCCGAACATTACAGACAAAGAGAAATCAGTACCCTATTTGTGGGCATTGTACCAGAGATTCTGCTCGATAGAGTCGTGCACAGAAGAAGGAACTCTTGCCCCCCGCCCCCCCACCCCAAGCATCAGCATTGGTCCACAAAACCAGACCATGCTAGCTTGATCTGAGCTTGCCACCTATGTCAGTAAAGTCTCATCCATTTGACAAATGCCCAGTTCTGTAGAAAGGATGTCAATGACCTTCTGTATTCCACCATCCTCTCTCTAATACCTTCACTAACTCCACCTTTGCTATTATTCCCATCTCCCACCAAGGCTCCTGCTCTCCCTATTGACCGCAACATCTTCCTCATTCACTCTCACCCACCCCAGTCCTGATACGAATAAGCCGGCATCCACTCGGCACTGCCTACTCTCTTGTTTGAGACACCTCTCCACTTGCACCTGCAACAATAGCTGTAACACCCACTTCAGTCCTTCACAATACTGTCTTTATTTCATCCCAAGAGGGAAACAGCTCACTACAGGGCAGAAAGAGTCAAGATGAGTGATGTACTGCTCTCATTTTGCTCCTCCTTCTTCATGAGGAGAGGATCCTTGCATTTATCTCACAAACTTGATTGACTTTTTTGAAGAATTACCAAAGAGATTGATGAGGGCAGAGTGGTGGGTGTGATCTATCTGGACTTCAGCAAGACATTTAATAAGGTTTCTTATTGTAGACTGGTGAGCAAGGTTAGATTACATAGAATACAGGGGAACTAGTTATTCTGTGACGGATACAGAACTGGCTCGAAGGTAGAAGACAGAGGGCGATGGTAGAGGATTGCCTTTCAGACTGGAGGCCTGTGACCAGTGGGGTGCTACAAGGATCAGTGCTGGGTCCACTGCTTTTTTTTTCATTTATATAAGTGGTTAGGATATGAACATAGGAGGCATGGTTAACAAGTTTGCAGATGAAACCAAAATTGGAGGTGTAGTGGGCAGTGAAGAAAGTTACCTTAGGGCTCAATGGACTGAGGTATGGCAGATGTAGCTTAATTTAGATAAATATTTAGAAAAGAAGACCAAAGCAGGACTTATACACATAATGGTGAGGTTCTGGGGAGTGTTACTGAACAAAGAGTGCAGGATCATAGTTCTTTGAAAGTAGATTCACAGGTAATAAGGTGAAGAGGAAGGTTTTTGGTATGTTTACCTTCATTGGTCAGTGCATTGACTATAGGGATTGGGTGGTCATGTTGCGGCCGTGCAGGATATTGGTTAGGTGAGTTTTAGAATATTGTGTGAAATTCTGGTCTCCCTCCTATAGGAAAAATATAGTGAAACTTGAAAGGGTTCAGAAATGATTTACAAGGAGATTGCCAGTGTTGGAGGGTTTGAGCTATATGGAGAGGCTGAATAGACTGGAGTTACTTTCACTGGAGTGTTGGAGGCTGAGGGGTGACCTTATTGAGGTTTATAAAATCATGAGGAGCATGTACAGGATAAATAGGCAAGGTTTTTTCCCTCGAGGGTGGGGGAGTCCAAAACTAGAGGTTTAGGGTGGGAGGGGAAAGGTATAAAAAACACCTAAGAAGCAACCTTTTTTTTCACACAGAGGATGGTACATGTATGAAATGAGCTGCCAGAGGAAGTGGTGCAGTCTGGTATGATTATAATATTTAAAAGACGCTTAGATGTGTACATGAATATGAAGGTTTTAGAGGAATATGGGCTAAATGCTGGTGAATAGGACTAGATTTTCAGAGGATATCTGGTCAGCATGGATGAGTTGGACTGAAGGATCTATTTCTGTGCTGTATATATTTATGATTCTATGACTGTAAAAGCAGGGGTTGGACTATTATCAAGTACTGCCCTGGATCGGCTGTGTCGGGAACCTCTGAACAAATGCTATCCCCTTGATTTGCCTGAGGCCTGCTGATTAATCTGACAAGCTTCCTAGCTCTCAGTCTGCACTAAACAGCATGGCAAGGTGGCAGTAACAATGGCTTGTTGTCACTGACTAAGGGGACAAAGCACAAAAAAGCAAAGCGAGGCAGTGCAAGGCAGAGATGCTGCACACATCAGTTCCGCTCAGAGTGAGTGAGCACTATGAGGTTTAGCCTGATCCAGTCCATGGGCTTGGTGACATGTACCTGACCACACAGTGCCTTTGCTGCAGCATTACAATGATAATCACTGGTGCAGCCCGAGGTGCAGCATTGTAGTGCAGAAGTGAGTGAGTTGAAAATATGCCATGAGCATCCTGAGATGCAGGCACATGCCTGATGCTAATGTCCATGGATGTGAGCTGCATGGAGTCTATCCTTAGCTGCTGGTGCCTGGTTTCCAGCATCAAAGTCATTTGGAGCAGTCATTAAGTTAACTCCACCACCTCGTTGAGTTATTCCAACGTCATAATTGTTTGGAGATCTTGGTAAATTATGAGACTCAATATTAATGAGATGAGTTCTGCCATTAACAATAGGTTTAACAAGCATTCACCCCCTTCAACTGTCATGTCACCCACCGCCCAGCTAGAATCTCTCCACACCGCTTATCAAAAGTATAGTACATGTTGCTCCCTACATCAAAATTGCATCACTGCACTTGTCGCTTGATTCATCCATACATCTTACTATCACACACATCGCTCAGACACCTGTCAGATTTCACCACAAAAGAGAACACAAATAAGATTTTATTTTTCGAAAGTAAATTTTATAAAATCACTGACCAAAGAGGCTTTAATGTAAAATAAAGATTCTTTCAAGTGGAGTGAAACTGAAAGAGTGACGTGCTCACATT